>NC_071327.1:46793580-51793580 GCF_943734725.1 Anopheles marshallii
ATCCGTGCCCCGCCTGCCACTCGTCAGCCGGCTCAACATAACAACATGTGCACACGCATCGTTCACGCAGCTAAGCTTGCGCAGCCGCGAACCGTATGTGTTGGTGCGCGCGTAATGCTCCATAAATGTATGTTGGTTTTTTTTTCTTCGATTTTATTCTTACTTCTCCGGCTCATTGTAGCGATGTTGAGTGTGTGGGTGATTGTGCATTGTGCCGTTAAATAATCGGCGGGGGTGTTACGATGCGGTCGGTTCGGATTTTCGGATGCTGTAAATGTGTCCGTGTGTAAGGTTTTCACATTTTTTTTGTCCTGTTTCTTTCGCTGTTGGCATCGACGAACATCGGCGGACAGTGTAGGTCCTTAGGAAAACAATTCGAGCTCCGTCTAGGGCCGGTAGACGGCGGGCACATGATCGCGAAACACAGCGAGCGGAATCTTGGCGGAATCGTGTTAGTACAAGGGTTAGCACATGGGTCCGTGTGTGCGACCGTGTTGGAAAAATGAAGCAAAAAACCGAAACATCCGTTCCCTACTGTAAATGACCAACAGAAATTCGGCTGGTCCGACGCGTGGTTAGGACGCTGTGGCAAATCTTACTTTTTTGTGCTTCGGTGAGCTCTTTTCTAACCCAGCTGCATTGCGCTCTCTCTCTCTCTCTCTTTCTATCTTTCCATCTGCCTACACGAAACTGTATTCCTCCACAATTTTCCTCGGACAAAAATTCCACGGACGATTCATGGGCGCGTACCACCAAAAAAAACACCCACAACCCCACGTACACCTCTGTACTGGGGATGTATTTTTGTATTTTGCTTCGACATTCGCGTTTCGTAATCAATTCTTTCACCGGCCATCCTTACGGGTCCGGGCTTTCTTGCTCGGCTCAGCTACAGGACAGGCAGGTGAAGTGTACCAAACAAAAAAAAATTATGACAAACAAGAACAAAAAAAGAACTACATGATGAAAGGTGGTTTACTACGCTGAGGAGGAAGACACGGGCCCAGTGTTGTTTGGGACAACAATCCACCGAGACTTATTTGGCGCGACAACATGCCCGAACCGTGCGCTGGGGGAGATTTCGTTATGTCAAGGGTCGACATGGTTAGCAGCTTCTGCATATTGAAGTTTGTTCGCCATTTTGGTTAGTAAAATTCGCACAAATTGTACTGCTTTTGTTTTACATTATAGAGACAATTAGATCAGTTATAGTATTACAAGCGAAATGTTTTCCTAGACCTGCTGTAGTATTATTGTTTGATATATTGTTCGTTATAACTCGTAATTACACCACAGTATACCTCATGCTGAAGGAGTACCATCAAGATTTTTGTGAATTTTATGAAAAAAATTATGTCAAATATTGGGTGGAAGTATTTCTAGCATAAATGACATTCATTCAAGAGGTCGGAATGATTAAACAGCTCAAAACATGAAACTTGTCGGTTTTACGGGCTATTCTTTGCTTTTTTCTTTTTTTTATTATAAAACAAATAAAAGAAAAATTTGAACATAAAATCAATCATTTCTTATTAAATTTATTTTTCTTTTCCTCCTGCGCCGGTTTTCCTTAAGGAAGTCTCCAAGGTCTCGTGCAGTTTGTTCTGTTCATCAACGAGGTTTGTGTTTTGTTTTGTTTTTTTTGCGTTACGCCAATGACCTAAAAATGTGTCTCCCTTTCTCCACCTCAGAAATATAATCTTATTTCGTTTACTCGGTCCCGTAATCCTTTATAATTTTCCTACTCCCTCGTCAATGCACAAGTGATTCGAGTTTATCTAATCAAGGACACCTTCACCTTTCGTGTTCGATACCGGTGTTGGTTCAGTCCATAGGATTCTAGACTTTATAAAATAAATCACTTGGGACTTTTTGACCACTTTTCCATCAAGGTGCTCTTTTGCTCGTTGGTAAGGATGAAACTGGAATATTGCTCAACAATCTGGTCACCCTCAGCAAGGATGAACATCGATCGTATCGTATTGAACAGGTTCAGGTATCTTATTATGATTCCAGATGCCGTGCTTTGGGACTGAAAACTTTGGTAGCTCGACGATCGTTAGCTCAATCTTCTTTCATTGCTGGCCTGCTTTTAGATTGTATCGATGCTCCCGATCTACTGTCTGCGATACCTATGTACATTCCCTCTCGTTCCCTCCTTATTCGCTCTCTTTTAAACTTCCATTAATTCTTCTGATTAATTCCACGTGTCGTTTGATTTCCACCTCACTTTGTCGTCCTATCGTAATCGTTTACGACCTACGATGTAAACCCCTTCCCCTCTGTTCCTTTTAGTTCTATAGCTGCTTATTGTTAGATCGATTTCTACTTTTCTAATTCTAATTATAATTTAACCTAAGTTTTTTTTTGTTTATATAAAATAGCTACTGTAACTGCTAATTCGTTTAGGAAACAGATGACTCCTTCTTATATTAGGATATTATATTAGGCATTTAATTACATTCTAGCTCGTACAGAAACGATTGATCAATTTAATGAAAGAAAATGTGATATTTTTGTACATCGCACACATGTACAAATTACCAGTACATCTTTCCCAAAAAGAATAACAATTAATATAAAATGGCTGCTAACTGCTAATCTGCTAACTGCTAATTCGACTAGGAAACAGATGACTCCTTATTATATTGTAAATTTTCAACACCAATCCCACTAACTTTGATTATTATATTCTAGCTAGCAATACGGCCTGGCCGTCCTTATTGAATACAGAAAAATACATTCTAGCTCGTACAGAAACGATTGATCATTTTAATTGATGCTCCGTACTGCTTTACGACACACATCAAGAGTTATTAGTTATTAATAGTTGCATGATGCGTGTAACCGCTTCTTACTGGCGCAATGTATAATCGTTCCCTCATACCTTAGATCAAACCTATCACTACCGCCAACACTAGGGTCAGCAGTGTAGAACGAAAAGCATTACTTTGCACTACTGGTTACGTGTGTAAACCGCCTTCACCCCAACAACGCGAATCCTTCACCCATTTTTCACAGCACATTGCCTGTGTCCCGGACCGCTGATCTATGTTTAACATCGCATGAAAGATGAAAAACTGCTTGTTCTTTGGCAAAAAAGTGCCGCAATTTATCAGTTCGTGGCGCGGTAGGACAAGCGTGCCTCCATTTTTCCGTGGAAAATTTAGGCCAACATTACGTCCTACTTCATATAAAACAAGATTGTACTCTCCCGGAGACGTCACCCGACATGGGCGACACAGAAGAAATGAAATCGTCGTATTTTTTTTTTTCGTTAAGTTTAGCCAAATTATGCACACAACAAACTCTCCACGCAAGGGATGCAGAAAAATGAACGCAAATGAAAACAAACTCTACGCACAAACCAAATCTTACGTCAGCTCCGTGGCGTTTAGATGAGTGGCGTTTGTATGCGTACCATGCGCCAGAACCATCTTTGGAGTGTGCGTTCGTGGTGCCAGTGTAGAGTAGTAGAAGGAATGAAACAAAATTTAAAAAAAAATTAACCGATCCAAAAACTAAACAGCACCCTCTCACAGGCTTGAGATCGGGAAAGTCCCCTCGCTAAACTTCACCCTCCACTGCTCCAACCCGAAACCAACCCCGATCGCGTTCTTCCGTTATGAGACCTAAAATTAGAAACACGCGCGAAGATCACACGTATTATGATCGCACACCAGTCGGCATTCCAACGTCTACGGTGCAAAGTGAAGTAAGCGTCCAATTCCAGGCCGATCCAACACGGGGTTTCACATGGGTGTGCTGGAATGGATGATGCTGCCATTCTCAGTGTCTGCGGATTGTGTGCAGTAGTGGATGGCGGAAATAAACGAATGACTACATCCGGGGGTCACGACGAGACGTATCTAAGAGGCTTTTTTTTTTTTTGCACTTCGCTTTGCTTTTTTTGCGCGCCATTACAGATATATCGAAAATTAAACATGATTTTAAGTCCAATGTTTTCGTAAAAAAATGAATGCTGGAGAGTGGAAGAAACAGTAGAGAACGAATGCAGGGAATGGAGATCGCAAAATAAATTACTGATTTAATATGTTTGATACATAATCGAATATCGCTATTTTAATTACTTACTTATCAGATATACTGATCCCCTGTCGAACACTGTCGTCTGTATCTAAAGTAGTTAGTATGTAGCATCACCTTCATGGTCGCCCGGTGTAATTTTAATGACATGTGGATACCTATCCGTTTCTACTCAAAACACCTGTAACGACGAATGAAGTTAAGGCTATAGCGGACTTTGATACTTACAGTACTCACATACACTTCTGAGACATGGACTTTGTCCAAAACTAGCGAAACCTTGTTATCCTCGTTCGAGAAGAATATGCTCAGAAGGATTTTTGTGTAATGTGTGGAAGGATAATGAAGGACTCTACCAGGTGTACGACGAACTCACTGTCGTACTACGGATAAGATTCGCCAGGCTCCAGTGTGATCACGTCATGAGAATGCCACCGGACGACCCAGCTAATAAAATCCTTTTAGGTTGTCCACATGGACAGAGGAGGCGTCCTAGACCTCCAAATCGAGATGAAGAGATGGCGCTGAGGCGTCCGCCAAAAAAGGGCGGATTAAAATCCGGAATAGACGGTCACTCCATCCATCGAGTAAAAATATTGTATATTTTTTATTCTTACCAAGAGGAAAAGAAATTGGCATAACATCTGGAATAGAGCATACCAGCAGAACATGTCTATTACATTGTCATATACTCCGGTTCCGGAAGATCAAGAATCTCATTCATTGCCTGATAAATGAGTAAGATAATCCTACGTATATCTCTGGACGTCACTGGTTATGTCAAAAGTTAGACCGGAAAAAATCGACTGTTTTAATTAGAAATTACTTATTTGTACTAAATAACTTACAAATTGTGATTCATCTGTGTCTCGGTATGAAAGAAATAAGTTCAATGCTATCTATCACATATTAAAGTATAAAACGCCCATTACGAAGAAAGTATCTCCCTACAATGTAACGCTAAGTAGTAGGCACGTGTAATAGCAAAGTGTCCACCAACCGAAATCCGTTTTCTCCCAGTGACCACTGAAAACTAGATACTCGTACTAAGAATGATATTACCAGACATTTTCTCGATCTAGCCCAAGTTTCTACTACGCCAGATATGATCGTTCTGCTAAGTGAGATCAGATTAAGGTGAACCAGTTTACCCGGCACCTTAAATTATAAAGCCCGCCTCGTCATATCCACTGCCCGAACGGTTACTTACTGACAAACTGCACTTAATCTTCCTCATCCAACGGGAGGGAAGGGGTGACGAGTGTCCGGCGTGGGGAAGGATAATAAATAAACACATGTTAATTAGCGTACTTATCTTGCGTACGTATATCTCCGATGGTGCTCAACCGGCAGCCAGATTGTACGGCCAAACGTTGCATGACAGCCGCGTTGATGTCGACGATAAATCAAACTGCGGCAGTACCGGCGGTTGGGGTATCACACTCGGACAGAGTACTTTGGACGGGCCGAAATTGGCGTCTCGTTTTATCACCATCATCACCATCATCACAACATGCCAGCCCCTCATTCATGTACGCTAGCCCCGTTTCCCCACGGTATGCATACGACCTAAGACAATGATCTTCACAGCATCGCAGGAATCTCGCTTGGCGGTCGAAATTATACACGCCGGTGTTCGTATCTCCCTCACTCTTGGTTGCTTTTTTGACGCGTGCCTCGGTGACAATTAAGACTGTCAATTAAAATTGCTCACATCAAGCTAGAGATTAAGTGCGAAGTTTATGCTTGCGTGTTGTTGCTCTTCTGAATGAATTTCGATACCGAACATACTACCAACTGCTTCGGTTGGGTGGTGGATAGTTAATTTAGACATTTCATCGATGTCGCGCCGTATCTGTTTACAACGAATGACTGGTGGTGCTTTATTGCTGCCGAAATCAGTCGTTCATGCTCTTCCCATACGATAAGTGGCACCCTGATCGGAAAATTAACGTCATTTAAATGATGTAGTTATTTGAATGCTCTTTCACTATGTCCGACGCAGCGGTTAGTATGGTAAAGGAATACCATTTCAAATGACCTTCAGTTTCCGTTTTAAAGTGTTAATACTTATTATTTAAGAATTTTTTTTGTAATGGGAACTCTTGAAAAGTCTTGTAAACGCTTTTAGAAATAAATGGTTAGGGATTTATTTCTTACTAACACGTGATGAATATACAACGAGAGCATTCAATTTATCACCCATCGTAAACATTAAAAATTCCACCTTATAGATTCACGCTAGTCTGCGGGGTTTAACATGTTATCTTCCATCATTCCTTTTGCATTAGCTGTAAACGATCATTCACTCAAGAACCTCCCACCATCTTCACAAGGCATACCAAATATTCATAGGTATGCGTGTGTGTGTGTAAAAAATGGTCCCAACACACCGGCCAGGTAGGAATTATTCACCACCTGAGGCGGAAAATTGTCTGTCGCTACGGAGGTGGAAAAACTGCTCGTCCAAACTCGTTCGCTACCTAATTTGTAGCTCGTTTGGCGTACGATGCAGTCCACAGTCGACCACATCGTCCTGTCTATCCTGTCTTCCATCCACACTGCCAACACGAATCAGCCCGTAAAGCTGATCATGCTGACGGTTCGGGAGATCGGTCCCGGTGATGCGCACCCGAGATGAGATGTGTATTTTTAGCGGTCTGCTAGTTAGAACCGGACGCGACGTACCGCTCCAACTGCTAACGATCGGTACGGTTCGATTTGGTCCAATTTCGGATCGCACCCCCGCAACGCTCGACCTGCCGCTGGTGGTGGTTTCCGTCTTACCTTTAGTTTACACCCAACAAAAAGAACAAACTCTCTCCAATGAAACGTATCGGGAAAAGTGAAAGCGATGAGCTCACTTGAAATTTTCTTGTGGAAATTTTATGATCACAAAAATTAAATCAACCACCCACCCGGAAGGAGCAGAAGAATGTCCCGAAACCCCCCCTGCCGGAACTATCTATACGCGCAAATGGTCTCTTTGCACAAATTTCCTCTTTTCAGGTCAACTCGGAGAAAACCCCGGGTTACCTCGCCGGAATTGCCTCAAAACGGGGGCAAAGTTTGCGCTTTCCACGGCTGGTGGCGCATTTTTCATAGTTTCATATGTGACTTATGAGGCCGTGTGTGCGCCTGCGTTCTCTTTATGAGGTGCTTCTCCAACGGTTTCCTTCGTATTGACATGTCGCTCCCCGTTCACAGTTATGCATAATTTAGCATGATTGCATTATTTTTAAAAATTTTTAAACACGTGTTGCTATTCATCAACTGATCAAGCTTAAGCTGCTTTGAACTCACTTTACAATTCGCCCTCATGTTTGCATTATGTCCTTTTACATGTATTTATTATCATCTGGTTCAAAGAAGTAGTGAAGAAGTAGTGAACCTCTGCGAAGAGTTGTTCATTGAATGAATGGTACATTATGCAAATAACTTATTGTCTTATCTTGTAATTGGTTTATAAAAAATCGCTTTTAGAGGCAACCAGTTAGTAATAGACGATAATATTCATAATGATTGTACTAATGCACGATTCTTCAACCAAGGAGCAGCAGGAGTCCGCTCACGGAAGAAACCGCTCACGGTCGAGTGGATACATCAACCCCAGCTTTATTTGGGCAAGCTCTATCCATGCGGAAGACTGAAAATGATTTTAAGGGCAGGGTCGTCCGGTGTCATTCTCATGACGTGACCGAGGGGCGAGTTCGTCGTACAGCTCGTAGAGTTCGTAGTACAGCGCGTAGAGTTCGTCAATGCTACGACTTCTCCATTGGTAAACTCGGTTGTTCTATTTTATGGTAAATTAGGCGGAAATTCCTCTAGTCAGTGCTAATAATGTCGAATTTCCTTTTTTTGTATTCCGATTTGAGAATAAACCTCAAAACAATTTTTGAAAAGAATACGCTAATGTCTCCTGTCTCGAGGACTCTTCTGCAGATTATGCCCTAAGATATAAGCTGTATGTAATATTATTTCGAGGCATAGTGGTATTACAGGAACGACTTCATCCGTACTCTACGATATCGTAGATATATATAAAAGGTATTCCCAAAAGTAATGAGCCTCATTTTATCGGTCTAATTTTGCGCCCCGCCGCTTGGCACAGAAGATGAAATGGCTTACCTTAAATCCACGCAAAGCATAGGGGCTAAGAACGATGGGACTTCCCTCTGTTTGACTTGGGTTGCTGTTTTGTGTTTTCAATCTGACGCAATGGAGGCGCCCAGTCACACCACCTGCTTGGTGACCGACTACCTGTCACGTATTTACCACGGCGTGGTTCCATAGCTTCCGTACAGTTCATGTTTGTTTCTCCTGGATGGTTTTTGTTTCCATGGTTGAAAAAAAACTAATAGGGAAGCATATCGACTCGATTGAGGATATAATAATGTCAAATAATGTCGACGCTATCCTTAAAACATCTCAACATAGACCTTAGAGGACATCTGCACGTCTTGGCAGTCCTGAATTAAAAAATGTTTCGATGCAGTAGGTACCTATTTTGAAGACTATTAAGGTTTTGTACTTACCCAATCAATATTTTTTTATTTTTTCCAATACATTTGGGGGAACTATTGCCATTTAAAAGGAGCTTCATACTTGATGAAGGAATAATGTCGAGGACCATATCATTAGGCGCTTCACAGGGTTCGGTTTCAGGACCAACCCTATGGAATGTCATGTACGACGACCTACTCCGAATGCCGCTCAACGGACTACTAGCAGACATCATCGGATTCGCGAACGACGTGACATTTACATTGCTGGGAAGGACAAAGGAACAAATCAGTACACAGGCTACTAAGGGAACTTAGAGAGGATATAGAGGTGGATGCCAGGAATCGGACTGAAACTAGCCCATCAAAAGACTGACAAACACATCGCACGACTAATCAAACGTCACATCGCACGACAGTACTTCGGGAGGCTAATGCCTTCCAGACGGTCTTGTACGTTGCGGTATGTGTTGTTGCTGGTACCATTCCGCTTGTGCACCAGATAGACGAGGACATTCGCTGCCATGACGAGTTCCAAGCAACGGGTGGAACATCTTCGGACATCAGGAAACGGTAACACGAGCAAACGCTAAGTCTTCGACACGGACGCAATTGACGGCTCCAAGAATGAAGACGAGGATGCTGGTACTGAACATTACCGTCTGGCTAGGCCGCATTAATGGGGAAGTGGACTTCTTCCTAACTCAGTTCCTGACGGGGTATGGATTGCTCCGTACCTTTGGGGTGCTCCCCACCCACCCGGTCAACGTATTCAGAATAATGGGGTCCATTCTGCCCAGGGCTTCCAAGAGGATTGATCTGCCACTGCCGTAGGCACGTATTCGTACCAACCTACGTATATATCGAGAAAGCCATTCTGGGGGAAGTATGGTACTTTTTCGAGAGGCTCCTTGTGATACACTTCGGGGCCCCTCTTGCATCCGGAGAGGGTTAAAGCGACACTTTTCGGGCCCATTTATGGCACAATTCATGCAGTTTTTAGTATTAAACAATTTTTTTGGGCCCCCCACAAGGCGGACCCTAGGCGGCCGCCTACTCCGCCTACCGTTAGATCCGCCACTGCAATATGGACAACTCGAAAATTCGATTGCGGTGTCTGTCGTTGTAAAGACATGACCAGCTCACCAGCATTGATCGGTTCTAATTCTGCAATTCAATGCAATTATCGTGCAAGGATACTCGGCGGCAGTGACAGATCAAACGATGGGCGGAGAAGGAGGCCGTCTATATCAATACCAATAGGGGCCCTCCGGAGAAATTGGTACGCTTCCACCCAATACCCCTGCTTCCTTATCAACTTCCTCCTTCTCTTCCTTCTCCTATTCCTCCCTGGTTATCCATTTTCCAATATGCCCTCTCCTCCTCCTGAATAAACTTTCTGCCTACCACCTCCAAAGGTATGATCGCCACTGCTCAGCAAGTATCATATTCCCTAGCTATTTATATATGTGTGGAAGATGAAAACACCTGTCGAGATACATTGGACTATTACTAAACTGGTTAGGGTGACAAGTCCATTTTTAATAGTTGCCCCTTTTATAGATACTTACGATAATAGGTGTCGGTTTGCTCTTTCTATACATTCACCGATTCAGTAATACACTCGTCAATTGCTTCGTGCACGGGCCTTATCGTATGCGCCATGCTTTCCAGTAGGATGCAGAGATCTAGTATCGATCGAGCATTATTCTAATACCACCTGTTTACCCTTCTGTTGATGCCTCGTAGCTTAACGAATTAAAAGATCTAACCTGCCATGCAGTGGTCTAATAAACTTATTTTTACTTCCTAGCTAAATAGTCAATCCTGGCTACGAAAAATGAGATTCTTCGATGGAACTCCAGGCGTACATGCATGGCCGATGTCATGTGCATAAAAAATGGAATTAAATGGCTAAAACATAGTTGCACGTTCGTTACATTGCTAGAGATGCTGGTGCAGATCGAGTAAGTAGTACGTTTCAAATGAATACCCTTCTCTTTATTTCTCTATCCTTTTTAACACGCTGTGTCCCCCCTTTCTTTGGACTGCCACACAGTAGCTCAACCCAATAAATTGATCAATTGAACTAATTGATCGTGGCATGTATTTGCCGAGAGTACATCTTTTGCATGCAATCGACATTCAATTGCACTCCCGATTAGTACCTCATCCGCACTCGAACGCAACTGCTCCAAGTGTTTGTTCCAAGCAACAACAAAATGTTCCTAGCCATTGCTTTGTTTGCCTGCCTGGTTATAAGTGAGATATACACGTAGCGATTAAAATAGTTTCCTGATCTTCACATTCCCTATAATGTGGCATTCGTTTCCATCTAGCACCGTCCGCCACTAGTGCAGACGCGACATTTCAACAGTATGTGGAGCTAATGTTTCAATTCGATGCAGTTTTCGAAACACTGTGCCTAGCGCAAACAAACGATTCCGTCGAAGCTGGCCGGATGGTAGAGGCCAACCAAGCCCTGCAGAACTGTGTCAACCTGCATCACGATCCGCAAAATTTCACCAACGCGTTAGATTTGTTGACCGTGGAAAATCGGAAAGATTTCATCAGTTAGTACGTGCTCGATCTACTCGGAGTGTAGCGTTGGGTGTGTTTGCTTAATATTAACGCATTCGCTTTCCCGCCTCCCCACTTAGCAACTGTGACCAATTTGAGGAGATAAAAAAGTGCTATCATCCCTTCACGCGTCAGCTGGAAATATGTTTTACCGAGCGTGATGTTTCCATGATTAAAACGCTAATCATGCTAGAGGAAGAGTTTGCGTATATATGTGAACGGGATGGAGCCAATGTCGTTAGCGTGCAACGATCGAATTATTCATACTGCGCCGGAAATTTGCAAGAGCTTCTGCAGAATTGTTCCATGCCGGATTGGGCTGAGCTGCGTAGTAAAACCATCGACACTATGACGGAAAGACACTGCAGGTAAACAAACAAAATAATTGCATTATAAGCTTTTAAACGCTTATCCTATATAATTGTTGTACGATCTCAAATGTGTTAAATTGTTTCAGCATTTTTGAAACGCTAGCGACATGCTTCCAGACCAATATTACGAAATGTGGCGCACCTTTATTTGCACAACTGTTCAACATACGATACCAAGCTATTGCAAAGAAGATGTCTTGTAACAAAAACTTGTCTAACTAAAATAAATGGCGATAATATTTTCTCCATGCGAAATGATGAGAGATATGAGAAGGATAACTTAATCGTATATTCCATAATAGAGTGTACAGCAAAAGATTCATAAATAAAGAAATGGGTCATACCAAGCTAGAATAAATGGAACTTTGATACAAATACATTGCAACAATCAAATGTTCTTAAGCCCAAATAACCTTTAAGGTGTTTTTTAAAAGAATTTTTAATAAAATTTAGAAAACCACAGGACAAAGATACCGTTTTACCTACACATAAATCAAATTTAATTTTAAAAAATAGTTTAATCTTGCACATCGAAACTATCGATTATCTCTCCTTCCATATAACGTGCAACATAGCTCCGCATAAGCTCGAACCAATTTTTGTAATCATTTTTCTTTAGTAAAGAAGGTATACTTTCTACGGCTTTCATGACTTCTTCTATAGTTCGAGGATTCGCTCTCCCTGTAATACGCTTTAAGTTTTTACTCAGATATTCTACCGGATTCAGATAGGCAGCATTCGAAGGCAAAAACGTAGCGTTACATTTATAATAACCTATTGCATCCTGCAGTTTTGCATACCGTTGGTTGGCCGTACTGCCAATCACAACTACCGACTCTTCAACGTTTAATTCCCTGAGCTTGTTCTTCATCTCGTACACAAATTCTGTCACAGTATCCATATTAACGTGCGTATTCTGTGTGAGGTAGTGCAACATGCCCGATTCGTTCATGGCGCAAAGGACAAAAAAGGTTTTATGCTGTATTCTAAGCTTTGTGTCTACTTTAAACGTTGCGTTCAGTGCTACGTAGTCCAAAAAAATTATTCCCAACTTGGAAACGTTTTGCCGCACAGTGGTAAAGCTCGTAGCATATTCTTTCATCTGCTCTTGCGTAGAGTTTACATTCTTATGTTTTGGAATAGTTTGAACACGATTAAAAAAGTAATTAAATCCAATGAGTGTACGCATGATCGAATCGTTGCTTACGCGTATTTGGTATGTTGACCATACCTTTTCCACTAGCTGCGTTAAGGAAACATTGCAATCATCATACATCCATAAACGGATACTTAACAGTACATCGACCGGAAAAGGGGATTCTTTATCACGACTGGAAGCTGCTGCATTGCCTGTTCTTTTGTATTTATACACAACGTTTTCCACCGTCTGCTTCGGAATATTTAGAATATCACTGATTGTTTTCAACTTCCAACCACTCTCATACTTTGCCACAATTTGCTCTCTATCCTCATTGGATATACATTTCATCGGGCGATGTTTTGTAGAGGGCGAAACTTTTCTGTTGTTGATTTTCTTTGCTGGTACCTTTTCTTTTTGAACAATTTTGCTGTAGACAGGCATGCGTTTAGGCTTTTTGATAACAGCAGGTTGCTGGATATTCTGGCGACACACGCTTCTCTGTTGCGATACACTACTACTACCATTGTAGGTTGGATTAGATGGTTTATTTTTAGTTGATGCATTGATTATCCTGTTGTGGTCAGTCCTTGCTAAAATGGGAATGAAAAGCATTTCTGTAAATGGCGAATTTCATTTTTGCATCCGCATAAAATCTTCATCGTCTTGCGATTAAGGAATGTAAATAGATGACCGTATGTAAATGAACCGTACCTGCAATACGATCAGGCATTACATACACATTGTCGTTTACGTTATCTATAATCCTAAGTGGTTCAATTTCAATTTCTTTAACTTGATCTGGTTTTGTTTCAACACTAGGCATATGTTTTTCTTCTTTGTGCTCCTTCTCATCATCTTTCGAGACTGCATTCAATCCCTGAGTAGAAAGCTGGAAAGAAACACAAATTAATTTTGAAGATACTACAGTTGATCGTTTTGTCATTTACTTTATACACTTACCAGTAGTACGAGCCTTGCGTGCTTTTTCTGAAGACTTTCAGTCATGATTTAATTACATTAAACATTAATCAACAATGGTTACCGACACATCTGCACCAAACGAAGGAAATCGAATTTCAACGAATAGCAAAAGATTTTGTTCTTTAGTTCATTGCGATTACTCAGTGTTCCAGTAAACTCTTTCGCTCAGAATGATTTGTTTACGTCGAAATTTCTCAGAAGTTATTTGTTTACCGTTGCAAATGGAATCTGTCAACCAAACCTCTGCTCCGGACAGACCAGTTTCAATCAGATCATAACCAGCAAAAACAACACGCTTTCTCGCTCTCTCCAACAAACGGCCATATCTGGCAAACACGAGAAAGCATGCCGATTTCATTAGTTTTGATTCAAAATCCCTTTCGCAAAATCATGCAACTGGTTGTGTTGTTTCGATAATTCAATAAATAAGCAAAATTACTCGTACCATATCATACAACGAAACGAATTTTAGGGTAATTAAAACGGTCTGTTCTTAAAAGTTACCCAGTGAGAAAACTACTACAATCCTAATACTGGTCATATGGAGCGCTGTCATAAAGCGTCCATTGGTGTTTACGTTTCACGTTGTTTACAAAACCGGGAAACCAAAAAGATATTTTCTTCAGTTAGTACGTTGCAATTCGCTAGTTAAGAGACACGGGTAATTCATGTGACCATCAACTTAAGTTATATGAACGGAAATTTGTAGTTTAGTAGTCAGAAAAGGCAACCAATTGCATTGCCTCAATCAAAGAGCTCGTTCTTGCGAAGAGCAAACATGGATCGTCAGAACAAAAAAACTGTATCCGCATCTCAACCGAAGTCGGAAAAGGTAATATTCAACTAAATATTTCGCAATGCTTTGTAATAACATATTCTTACCACATCTTACTGATTGCCGTTTCACTAGCAAGACGGCCAGGAAGAGCTCGATTACGACAGTGAGGATTTAATGATAGAGTTTATCAAAGTGGAATGTGGCAGGAACCCTGATGCTGATCCATTTATTAGTAATGTTGACATCGAAGAGGATGAAATAATAAGTGACCAAGTAATTCAGCAAGTGAATGTGCGTACAAAAAGGCAAAAAATGTCTCATAAAACAAAACACAATTGTGGTGATACGTCTGGAAGAGATCGTAAAGGTATGTTGAATAATTTATTTTTTTATACATACTAAAGCTAAAACCACCCGGTTTGAGATATTACACGATAGCTTACGTGTATATTTTTGTTTTTAATTTTATTTGCCCAACACTTTATGCATTAGTTGTTTGATAAATGGTTCTTACACTCTTACTGTTTACAGTACCATCAGCTAGAAATCAAGCGATAGCGACATCGTTAAAATCTAAACCCGTTAATACATCAGAGCCGGCAACCACTTTCACCGAAGGATCGGCAGCAGAACAATCGGTGACTAGTTTATTCGCTAGGACAGAAGAAAGGCTTACCGGTATAGAATTTAGTCTAGTAGAAATAAACAGCAAATTAGATGTACTTGGTGACCAATTCCAATCCTTACTGGAAAGCGTTACTACTCCACCAGAAAAGAAACGCACAATTATTGACATAGGTTTTGACAAAATCGACAATTTAGAGCAGTTGGAAACATTCAACGAAGATCTTTCCCAGCTAGAATATAAAGAGAAGATAATGCAATGGCTAGAGGGCAATATAATTGAGGAAAGAAGCGAATACCGAATGACCGATGCGTTGGACATGCTGTTCACGCGAAGATTTTTAACTTTATGTAGCTGGACCGGCATCGGTAAAGGCACGCAAAAGATAGCAATGATGCAGATGACTAACGTCACGAAGCTGTTCCAACGCATTGGAACGACATTAACTGCCATAGTAAACCACAAACGAGTTGCAGTTTTTTTCATGAAAAAACTAAAAAATGCTTCTAAGCGAGCTGTGGTTAAAGGTGTTCGTACCAATTCATCTCCTGCATCATCTTCAAATATGGAGTGTTAAATATTAGAACGATGAAAGGACTAACAATAGCTCTTCGAAACGAATAATATTATCTTGAGGAAGCTAAAAATTGAAAAACTAAAATTGACCTTGGCATAGATTGAGTTCATTAATATCATCCATGTTACACGAATGCATTTGCCAACCTATTGGATAAGATGTGCATAGAATTAGCTTGGCTTAAATAAAGTGGACTTTCTTGGACAATTGTTTTAAATTTTTGTTGGCTAGATCAGATATGAAGTTGTTAAATTTATGCTACTAAGAAATTACGCGTTCGTATATACGCGATTATTATCAAATGTTTGAGAGAAAATGTCTACACAAATTGAATTGCTATTCACAGTTTATATTTTTACATATCATTTGTATCGTTAGAATCCTCCCGTTCTTCGTCTTTTGGATAATAATAATCATCATTAGTAGAAGGTATTTCAATTATAGAATCTTTTGTTACGTTTGGAAATTTGTTTAACTCATTCAAACAATTCAGCAGAACACCTTCAATTTCATTGAAATCATTCGCACGCTTTTTAGATAAGACCACTGTCAAATGATTAAGCAATCCACTGTACGGTGAAGATTCAGTCTCAGCTATTTTGTCAGTGATTTTTGATAAGTTTCTAATCGTGTTTCTAACACATTGATCCATCTTATTGCTAGTAGTATATCCCATCAATGCAGCAGGGTTGTAAGTAGATTGTGACGAGTGTGGCGTTATCCGCACTACTTTTGGTGGCGTAGTGACCGTGGAGCCAATGTAACGTCGCTCACAATCGCGTTCATACGGTTTTGGCATGGACGAAAAGTGCATTGGTTTGGTCAGGATTCGTTTTATTGTTACCGGTTTGGGTAAGGGATGTGTGACTGTAAGCGGATCAGGCATTTGTTGTTTTATTGCAACCGGGCTAGGCCCGGGATGTTTTGGTGTGACCGTGGTTGACACGACTCGTTTTATTGTGACTGCGTTGGATCCGGGTGGATTTATTGTAACTTTTTTGGGTTGTCTTGCTTTCTGCTGATGAAAAATAAATAATTTGATCAATTTAATTCATTTCAAGTCGTTTCAGGCTGCTTGACTAGCAATATATACTACGTGTGAATGATTCATGCAATAGATTCGACTAATACTTACTGCTAAATTAAGACCAACTGCATAGGTATTCTTATTTTTTAGAACAAACTGCATCGCCTCAAATGCAAACCATGTTGGTTTTCTTACGCCTAGAAAACAAACCAAACCTATTAATATCATTTTAAAGCCGATTAAATACAAGTTAAACGTGAGTTAACGTACGTAAACCGGCAGACGACCGGATTTTGGATTTGTGCAAAATATTTCGTAATTGAGTCCTAAGTATTTTCCATTTCAGTTTTATATCATCAACTGGCAAATTCATGCGTTTTGCTATAGTATTCCATGCCATTTGCCCAGCTTTAGTGTTGTAAAGGGGGCAACTTTGGTCCCACAGCACTGGTGTTTGTTTTACTTGATCGATTAGCTCCAATATGACACTTTGTTTGTCCATTTCTTCCACTTGTGTTGGTTCATTTTGTTCAATGCTGCTGTCGTCTTCCACTTGTGTTGTTTCATTTTGTTCACAGCTGCTGTCGTCTTCCACATTTGTTGCATTAGTTTCATCCTAAAATGTAAAAGTAATATTATTCTAGTATTCAAGTTTAACTCGATGTCACGTACACCGAATATCAGAACAATTTAAAGTTGCATAGTCGCAGAAAATGGTTTTGTTTCCACGTAAGGGCAACCAACACAGAAGAAATAATGTACAACTAGCCAACAGTTTTTCTGATCCTCGTATCGGAAAAAAATAAGAATTTTAGGCATCCAGCTCACTAAAAACTTGTTTTTTGTTTGCAATTTTCGACTATCCGATTTTTTGTAACAAATTTTCGTTCGAAAAAAAAGTGGTTCGAAGGGGGAACCCGTTATGAGGCAGTTGATTGTACAGATGTTTGTCAATAAGAAACATACTCACCTTTTCTGTTACTTTGTCATCGGATTCTTTAAGAAATCGCATTGCTTCAAATGCATACCACGTAGGATAATATTTTGTATCAGCTGTTGAAAGAGGGTTGATTCGTAAAATTAATATTTCATTTAGTTAACTCCTTATTTTACAAATTACTTACATGACTCGCGCATCTGCCTCAGTTTTTTCCAATTAATTCGAAACTGACTTTGTAGTGAATTCCATTTTTCTTTAAGATGTTCTGCAGGTATTGCAAACTGTCCTGACAGTATGTTCCAAGCATCTTGTATAGCGCTTGGATCTCTGTAACCTTTTGAGTTAAATTTCCACAGTACTGGCATTGCTCGTATAGAATTTATCAGGTTTAAGATGAACTTCTCTTTTGTAATTGCCTAAAGTTTGGAAAAAAAAACACGCACGAGGTGTGTAACGTTTTAACACCGTTTAGTATCGAACACCCAAATGAGCTGTAACAGCTAAACTGAGCGTTTCTGTTACGAATGATCACATCTTTTCCGATAGTAGCATTTGAAAATACATACCGCTTCCATAAATATATCTGCAGAGTTGTTTTTATCGTCCAAGGTATAACTTCCCCCTAAAATAAGCATATATTTTAACAAGCAAAATTGGTATTTTTATTAAAGTGCAAGTTTGATTCGTTCACCTTTCAGAAACGTATTTTCCAGACTAATTTCATCGACGATTTGCATTTCTTCATCGTGTTCCACCTTGAGAGGTTCACATACAGATAAGATTACGATGTAACAGTTCTTGTTTGCTTGTTTTTCTTATGCAAAAACTCGTTAAAATTTGCGCTCGTTATGAACGGTACTGGCTGTATAGATGTTTTTACCCAGGAAATATACTCACCCTTGCTATTACTTTGTCGTCGGAATCTTTAAGAAACCGCATTGCTTCAAATGCAAACCACGTAGGATAATTTTGTTTGCCAGCTGTTGACCGAGATTTGAATAATTAATACTTAAGAAAGTTAATTTGTTTTCTTATTTAACAAATTACGTACATGACGCTCGCATCTGCCTCAACTTTACCCAGTTGCATTGAAACTGACGTTGTAGCCCCTTCCATTTTCGTTTAAGATCTTCTGCAGGCATTCCAAACTGTTTTGACAGTGAGTTCCAAGCATCTTGTACAGCGCTCGGATCTCTTTTACCTCGTGAGTAAAATTTCCACAGTATTGGCAGCTTTCTCACAGATTCTATAAGCATTAGGACGAACTTCTCCTTTGTCATTTCCTAAAATGTAAAATAAAAGAAACACACACGCAGCGTTTCACATTTTCACAATGTTCGTTTCGATACCAAATCTCTCGAATGATCTCGGACAGCCAAACCGAGAACTACTGTTGCGAAAGTTTACATCTTTCCTGATAGTAGGATGTCAAAATACATACCGCTTCCGTGATCATGTCTAAACTATCGTCTTCATCTTCCAGAGAATCATTTCCATCTAAAATAATGACATATATGAACTTGAACCCTTTTAATACATAAAACAAACTCACATTTTACAAATGGTTTCTCCTGACTTCTTTCATCGTCGAATTGTGTTTCTTCATCATGTTCCACCTTGATGAACTCAATCATGCTTTTGGCTCCGCTTTCAATGCAATCCTGGTTGAAAAGGTTCTTAAAAAGGTTGCATTTCCATATATCAGCATAATGAACAAACAACGACAAACATTTACACGTACCAACGATTCAAATGAGCTGCTAGCTTTATCACAATAATTCATTATGGTAGTCGTTAGTTAGGTAGTTCCGTATATACAAAATACGCCTAAGCTTGAGCAAACTGTACTACAAAAGAACCGCTGGCCGTAACGTACACTATACACTTGTAAATAGCTAATTTAATTCCATCGATTTTTTACGCTTTGCAATTGTTGTTTACAATAAATTTTTGTAAACATCCAGAGATGTTGAATGACAGATCGAACTTTGACAACCATACAACAACATTACTGTCGTTTTATCACCGGGGTGCTATTTTTGGCGCCAAACGGCAAAGGCGTTTAAAATTTGTTCCTGGTCAAATCATCAGAAAAGCATTCGCATTACATTGGTTCTACTAATTACTTTCGGAATGGAAAACAGGTTGTATCGGACCAAAGAGATGCTCTCTTGTCATGCAAGTGAAGAGTTCGTATTTTTTGTCTATTCGCGCACAAATTTGCTGCCCCACTGTGTGAAAAATAGCCGGGTGTAGACTATGACATGGGACAGTATTTCCGAAACCAATATGAACATTTCCAAAATACATGAGTTTGTTAGGTTAAATTCACCCGAGGAAACTTCCCTTGGCGTTCATTGAAAAATAATGTCAAATATAACGGGCCAATTACACACTGAGAATAACACTGAGATTTCAAAAAAGGTTGCACCTACAGTCTCCAAACCTATGCGGAGATGAGCAATGCATGTTCCAGCAGTATGATACATCAGTCCATACCACAATGTGATCCAAACCTGTTGACGGACTATATTGACAGCTATCCTGGATAAAACATTGTGGACCTCTCAGCTCTCTGTACTTAAGGCCAGTCGATTTTTTGTTGGGTTTTATAAGATGTTCATTATTGAGGAATCTAAGGCCAGAACCTTGGAGCACTTCAAGACGGTAGTTTTCGAAATCTCAGACAAAATGCTCGTGTAGTTCGTGCATGATTTTGATTCTCGTGAAGAATGTCGAAGGACGTGTAATTTCAAAAGCAATGTTGTAAATGTTACTTAATAACATAGATTCCAATATCACAAACCGATAAAATCTTTAATTTAATTATTAAACTTTAAACGTGTATTTAAAATCTGAAAACTGTAACCGAACTCCAAAATACCTAAAATTTTTCTTAAAAAAAAAACTCAATTTCTTCTCTAAGACAAAGAAATGATTAGATGAGAAGAGGGATCAGAAGAAACTTTTAGTTACTTTTTACTTAACAACGTAAATGAAAATGAAAAGATTTGATTAATATTATTATGCTTTGAAAGTCCATGTGAAAAAAATATCCATACATTTTTTTGCATCCCTGAGGGAATGTAATTTTGATTACGTTATTATGAATGTATGTGCAGAACACGTTCTTATCAGCAGAGAACACGGGCAGAGCAAGAATCATCACGAAATATCATTCAAGGCGTACCGTTTTGTGTGAATGTTTCCAAAAATAATCAGTCTAGCCCTGAAACTGTTCATTGATAGATGTTTTTTTGTGTTCTGTGCTCGATGTAGTCCGTGTGCGCCGAGTGTTACCAGTTCCGCCTGCTAAAATATGCATCGGTCCATTGCCCTACTGTTGCTAGCAGTTTGCTGCTTGCTTTCTCATTGGGATTTTTTGCTAGCACAAGAAATTCGCCTATTGCAAGGTATGGAATGGCAACGAATGGATCGTGCTTGTGCGATGCAGATCATAAAGTTTGATTGTTTGGAAAGGTGAGACGAACATGCACCCGTTTAAATTATGCTAATAGAATTGATAACTTTTTTTATTTTATAGTTATCCTCCCTTTGGCACGCTTGGATATGCTAGCCAATACAAGCTGTTTTAACGAGAATATCCAAAAGCGCCTCAGGCATACAGAACTCTCGTCTCTATTTAGCTGCGCAACTCAATGAGTTACCTTGTTCAGCAAAGAAATCAGTGCAAAAATGTCAGGAAACATATTTCAATAGATAAGGCGTCATGATTATTCGAAACACCGCAGAACACCACTGAATAAAAAGGAAATAAGCACAAACCTCCCGTTAAATACGTTTGCGTCAAACTGTAGACGATTTTAGTCGATTATGATTTTAAGATTATTTTAGACGATTATGATTTATGATTTTTCCTGCTTTGCTTATTTTTCATTCTCGCATATTGATACAGCAGTAATCGAAAACGTTACGAATTAGTTACGAAGTTACGAATTAAATATAAAAATGCAACAAATCAACCGGATGGGCGCATTGCCGTTGCCGAAAGGACTGACGGTGAAGGCCGATTGTTTTCCCTTTGTGAGCACAATACATCATCTGGGACAAGCGACAGATTTGGCTTAGATGTAAACCGAAGGATACGTTAGACTCAAAATAAAGAACACAAAACAACGAGCGACATCACGAAATAGCACATAGTCATCCGGGGCGCAGAATGTGTTCTGGTAAACTCCACTTCGTAAGGGTTATTACTTCACGAGTGGCCACTTAGCTATTTAATTTTGTTTCCATTTATTCAATTCGCATTTCCAATTCCCTCCGCACCCTCCGTTCGTCGTTTCAGCGGTCGGTTTCGTTGCCTTTGTCTATACCCTACTTAGCTTCCAGCGTCCAGACTCGAAGCTTGTGCTTGGACCGGCTTCACAACCCCGGGATGCGTCCCGCCGTGGCCAAGTGCTTTCGCCGTCAGCACACCTCAGGAAGCTTCCCGACGCTGGGCTGGGAAGGATTATCGGGTCCGGCTCGTTTTAAGGGCCACCCTGTGGAGATGTTGCTTTCGCATCCACCAGGCAAACTCGCGTTGGCTGCATCATTATTATTTTGCATTACCAGTACTGCGTTTGCGTTTGTTTGTTTTGTATATGAGTCGCATTTTGTTTGGTGGCTGTTTTACCACTTCTTCGCAAGTGTGTGCCAAACAAGAGCGCGCCTTAAGGATCTAGGGCGAAGGATAGGACAATGTAGCAGTTATGAAACTGTATCTAAAACCACTTTGGATGGATTATGACTATTTTATTTTAAGTTTCACCCTAGGAAAAAATATGCTGTGACAGATGCATGATATTTTCAAAATTTGCTGTGAAGAAAATCCGGTGCATACATCAGAATATGACCATTTGGGGGCAATACGGGTTTTTTTTTATCTCGTCTCAGATTATACAAAAAACACAGTTAGGTTAATTGTTTCTTTTTTTTTGTTTATCGAGCTTGTTGTATAACTGCGTTAGTTATACAACATAACATAAATAATATTATAAATTTCCATACTTGGGAAAATCCTTCCTGCCTGAACTTTGGCATGCTTTCTAGTTATAGATGGCAACGTTTCTCGTTATATAGGATATTGTTAAAATTCTCGATAAGAAGATCACCAATCGACAGAGACGTTTTTAAGGACAATATCAAAGGCGTAATGGAAAAAATAACATCAATTTTAAAATTTCTATCATTAATATGATGCATAAAAGGTCATTGTTACGTTTCTACGATATTCTTTTTATTTTGTGAATAATTTGATAACTCGTACTAGTAAAAAAAAAAATATTAAATATGGTTGCTAAATAAAAAGTATGGTTGCTAAAACAATTAAACATAGTTGAATTAGCAACAAAGCGAATAAGACAAAAAATCAAGAAAAAAAAATACTGACGGAATTTTGTTACGGAAACCCCCTATGAAGACTGGAGGAAAAATTATTCAAACCACGTAGAAAAATACGAAAGAACCCGATAGATACTTCGAGAATTCTGCATCCTTATCTCCCGCTCCTTCGAAAATTGTAACAAAAATGTTAAAATAAAAAAAAGTGTATAACTGAGGAAAATCTCAAAAATCGTTAGAAAAATGAAAAAAAATGAAACAAATCCGATGTAAACTGTAAAAAAACTTAAAGAATACTAATAAAAATTTAGAAAGAAAAATAAAAATACTTATAGACACATAAGAAAACCGTAAAAATTCTCAAATCCTAAACTCGGACAATTATAAAGAAAATCATTTAACAACTTGTAGAAAACACGTTGGAAATCTATTGGAAAAATTCTGCATAATCCGAGTCAAAATAAAAGATAAAAACGATAAAACAAACTCAACTCATGAAACACTGCTGAAAAAGAGATATGACTAAAAGGAAAGGCAAGATAAACGAGAACGGAACGCCAAAATCGAACAAGTGATATGCATCATTAAAGACCGAAAGTGTTCTAGTAAACGGATCATTCTGTTCTTAGCTTGGTTTGGTGCATAAGAATGTGGAACGGAGATCTGTCTTCCAATCTCGCAAGGAGCATGTAGAGGAATTGAGGATAAAAGGATTGTAGCATCAAGGGCTGCAGGGAGAATAAAAGCGTGAAATACCCAGAATGTGATCAGAAGTGAATTAGGCAGAATGAAAACCAAGCAGATGTTTGGGGCCATTAGGTAGTTTAAGGCCCCGAGCACCAAAGTTACCCAAAAAAAGCTGGCTGATGTTATAGTAGGCAAGGTAAAACTGCTTTGTACCGCGTCGTAAACGGAAGCCACTAGTGTTCCTGAAGAAACCCTGAGAATTAGGCGCAACCTCAAAGCTCAGTAGCTCGTCTAGCAATATCCCAAGGTGTAATGGAAGTAACGCTTCTTCATATGAGATTAATCAATATTGCGATTAGGATTCGTTTGAACGAGTTAAGAAATGAGAAATGTTTCTTTAAATCCTGTATTTTCACACAGCCACAGGTTTCAGGAATATGTGGTCAATTTTAGAAATCAATATGGCGAGAAATTGCAAAGTAAGTCCTCAAAGGGTAAACTCAACTTCATGCGAAACGCATTCTAAAAACAATAGCATTTTATTAAATAGTAATAAATAGTATTTCGGGCGGCCCGGTGGCATGATGGTGGCGGCGCCGGTCTTCACACGAACGGACCGGACCAAAATCCCATCCGTAGCGAGGACTGACTATCCGGCTACGTGGTAAAATAAGTCGATACGGCCAGGTCGTTCTAACGAAAAAATAAATAAATAAATAAATAAATAAATAGTATTTTTCTAAATGCCAATAGTATATCTCCAAGACCTGTGAAGCGATTGACTAGATATTTGCATGACGTATTCTACTTACCACTTGTCACCTTTTATCTTATTACAGATTTTTTTGTAAATCTAGCCATTTTGCAGTATTTAAATCTAATCAGTATTGATAGTAATCGTAATCGTATTTAAATCTAAACGTTCGTCATTTTGTCTTGTATGAAAAATATCAAAACTCAGCTCGGATATCAACTATTGCAATTGTCTTCTATATATTTATTGTAATAAATATACTGTTTAAACTGTTGGATTCCGATGATTTTTTTTCCTGATCCTTTAACAACTTGTTTCTCGTACCTTTAAAAATATGTACTTTTACATATAAATATTTCTTATCCACATATGAAGATAGTTCTTCATCAAAAAATATCTCCAACAAATAGACATTTTTTTAAATTATTAAATATTTTTCTTCATTCTTAGTTTAGTAATCCTTAAAGCCTACACATTTTAATAGCTTTAATCCACAAGAGCAAGTTGCTGACTTAGCTAAGCATTAACAGATTGTTAACTACGAAATGATGTGAGATATAATTACTTATCTCTCGATATATTTAACGGTCATTAAAAATCAAAAACCGAAGTCATACAAACCGAAATAAGTTAAAATTAGTCCAAACTACGCTTTGATGGGTACACTTTGTGTGGATGCGAAACATAGAATGGTTAACTTGTTTTTGTCTAATAAAACACTTAATCTAGCGAACCAATTCCATCCCCTTGCTACAAGCCGACCTTTCTATTAATCATCCGAGAGCATGTGACAATTTCTATTGATGGTGCAAAACTTTTACAAATCCCACCTAATTACAACCCATTCCTGTGCAAAACGACCCACTTTTGCGTCCCAGGTATGGACAAACTTAAAACGGTAATTATATTTTCCCACTCCTGTCGGCACGCCGAATGTTTCCATCACACACGGCACATCGATACACAAACACGCTCACATCATAATCATCGCTCCGGTTCAACAGCCAGCCCGGCGGCGATGTTTGGTTTCTAATGCAATGTTTACCCACATTTCTCGTATTAGCACTTCAGGGATACAAACCGACTCCGTGCTGGCTCACTCGGCGCAAAGGATGCAACGGCTCGAACGGTTGCCCGTTGGAAGCGGATCCCTTTTTGAGAAGCCTGCCCACCCGACCGACAGTCCCGGAGACGATCCCCTGCTGGGTGTTCGAGTATCGGGAACGAAAGATTCAAGGGCTGGCGGCCAAGGCAAAAGGACTCTCAAATGAGACCCCCTTCCGAAGTTGAATCGGGCGAAAAGAAGTATTCTTTTCTTTGGCGATGTGTTTGTAACAAGACCGAGCCGGTTTCGTTGCAATTTAAACCGAATTTAATTGTAGCAAAATCGTCAGCCACAATTCGTCGTTAAAAAGGATGCTGAAGTGTTTTTGATCCGATCATAAACTGTTGAATTGGCTGTGGCAGCGTGTTATCAAGAGGACTTGCAGACAAGCCGGTATAAACGATTGTTTGGTACATTCACTGTTTGGTACAATAGTCAATCTCATTTATATTTGCTTAATGTACATACACAATACATATTTAATTATTTGAAAAATGTGTTTTATAAAAGAGCGCATATTAATATTACTAATTTTTATATGAATATGAACCAATGGATTGCTGAATTGCAGAATGAAGCTCTTAGTACCGAACCCAAAACACTTTGAACACTCGCCAATGAAGGTGGTCACCACAATTTTAAATCCACCTCAGCCGGCACAAAAAGCCATTGCCACCGGGTGAAGATGAAATCGGCAACAGACGTACAAACAAACAGTATTTAAGCACACCGAAATCTCCCAAAGAAGCCGGAAAATATTGTCAACCAACGAATCAGCGGGGCGCATCCTGAAGGTCCGCATCCGGTTCTTGAAAAGTCCGCATGCCCCGCTAAGCAGTCCCCGATTACGGTTGATTAATTTCAATCCTTAGCGATCGAGATTAATAAACCGGCGGTCACATTTCCGCCTTTCAGCCGTCAGCCAATAGGAATGAAGTTTGGTAGCTTATGTTTGGGTTTTTTTTTTGTTATTATTTTCCTATTCACTTACATTTGTCAATCCGCACAAAATTGGCATCACAACAGGGCAAAGTGTTGGATGCCTCGAGTTCTGGATTTGGTACCGTTTTGTAGCTTTCCTATTGTGCCTCGGCTAATCGCCAACAACGCAAAAATATGAATGAAATTCAATTTTTACGTAACCTTTATTAGGCTCTCGCCGCTCTTGGAAACAGCGATCAATTCGATTTACACAACGGAAATAAGAGATTGTAATTCTGTCTCAGTGGGAGTTTGGTAAGCGCACGTCTTGTTTGCGATACTTTCGGCAACGTCTGTCCAAAGATTACGACGATCGAGGGTCGTGGGGTTTTACAAATGCGTAAGCAAATTGCAAGGTAACGCCCAGTGCCGTTTTCGCACAACAGTATCAATTTCGCAACGGGCAATTGAACCTGGAAGAAGTTTGCTTCCGTCATAAGGGAACGTTACAATGTAAGAGCAGAGGCCCACGAATGCGTGGAGTAGAGCGTTTCGAGGGCGTTTGCGTTTCGACCCCGAAACGATCAAATCGCTACCGTAACTGATAATTGGCTGAGGTTGCAAGCTGATACTTTTGCACCAACGTTGAAGGTCAAATGCGGCCGGTAAAGGAAATGCGCATCTTGCAAAAGGACTCGCACAAGTATAAAGCGACGGAAAAAGGATCCATTACACAAAGTCGGTCACCAAATGGTGATCGTCGGCGCAATTTCCAGCTGCAGTTAAATGCAACACTATCACCATTTCGTTCGGTTGCGTTTGCTCCTCCATAAACTCAGCCGCAATGAAATCCGATGCTAATGCAAACAAATCGTAAATCATTACGACATTTCCCATTTGAAAAAATGCACCAAACCCACAGCAACCACAAATCACTTCAACGCCAAAGACACTGCAAACGGTACACGATTTGCGCTTACGAACTGTGCCTTTGCGCCGTGGTAAATAATGAAATTAATATTCCACCAGCGCGCTGTTGATAAGGAACCGAGCAAATGAACGCCATCAGACGATTTGGTGAAGGGCTTGGCAGCACGGTATGCGATACCGATTCCACCAACCCCAGGGCCAGTAGTAGCTCGCATTGGAACCGGTGAGCAGGTGTTAATGTTCGCAGGATAAATTACAATAAATATCCATATTAATAAAAACCAAATTAAAGGCGTCCACCGGTGTTGACAGGGGTAAAGCAAACGGGGATCGTATCGATCGGCATTATATGATGGAGTGCTTATCGCGACCGGCTGTGATAAAGATCTCTTTGTCGGTAACGTTGTTTTCAATTGGCAACAAATAGCGAGAGTACCATTTGAAGAGCTTTCGAGCACATGATTACGATGCGAAGTCAAATCTGCTCGATGAACTGTACAGAGCACGGGTGGAACAGTAATTAAAAACTATGTTTCAAGTTTATCGAAGCATGTAGCATTATTTATGAACTCATTTTCATGTTTAGTGTTATGAGCAATCGTACTTTATCGAGTATATCTTTAAAGTATGCATAAAAAAATAGACAAATGATGAACGACGATTAAAGAAAAAAATGCAGCAAAGTCCTACCGGGTGGCCAAAATTGTCACTTAACAAAAATGATGGACAAAATGTGCAAGTACTTGTTCACTATTTGGCCGATGGCTACGCAGGGAGAACGCAGAGACCGCTTTACCTTCGATCATTTGGCCCTTTGCGGTGTTCTGTGGCCAGATCAAGACTACTAATGACACTATGGTCTTTTTTAAGATAGCAGAAGACAAAAAAATGACACATCGACCATATCGGAAACGGATACCATATCGGACGAATACGAAGAATTCGGAACGAAGAAGAATCGGACGAATACCATGTAAAACTTCTTTGGTTCGGCGTGTCACTTGCAGTTGAATAAAGTCTCTAAATCAGTTGCCTTACAATGTTGGTAGTGGCTATTACACATTAAGCAATAATGCTGTCAAATTTAGGTTGTGCATAAAAGGACAGTAATAAAACACAAAACCCGCCGAGGGCTCCTTTAGGTGGCAGGCAACTTACATGAAAAATCATTGAATGCGTTATTTGTAAACTTAAATAATTTAGTTATTTAATCTGAAGCCTAATGAATCACTCAAAGTATTCAAATTAAAGTTAAATAACTGCTCGGAACAATTAAATCAACTGTTGATACTTGGTTTAGATTGACTTCATCAACATTTTGTATCAAACCCTCATTTGTGCCAATAATAGCATGAATGAATCAGATATACGGCATGGACGTTCTTTCGGGAATAAAACAATCAATTAGTAAAGTACACCTTATAATTAAGATCTATTCTTGAACGTTCACCATTCGTCAAGTTATAAGTGACATTGTAGATCAGTAGCTTTCTTATAAAAATAAACGGTTATTATTTGCTATCTAGACCTGTTCCATAACTGGCCAAAGTCACGCAGTCTTTTAAAACGAGCTTTCATTTTATCATAAATTGATAATATCAGAAACAGAAAACAGATTGTAGCTAAGAGAATATTTATCACTTACTGTAAGAACTTACAGAATATTTATCATTTTCTCAATTTATGTTGAAATATCCATCCCTTAAAACTCACATCAATATTTCTCCAAAATAATTCTAAAAATTGATGTGAACAAATCATCAGAGAACAGATGAATCGAATCAATCCGATTGAACAGATCAATCTGAGAATAAGAAATGGAGTATTATATAGACAAAACAAAGGAAACGTAAAAAAACCCATTGCGAATATCACTTTTGGTACTTATTTTGTATAAAAATAAATATCAAAATAATAAAAAAAATTATTTTAGTTTTTGTCTCTAGACTTGTTGTTACAAGCTATTATTATAAGCTGATACATGCCATTTCTAGCTTACTAAACTAAGCCTTATTGGACCACGAAGCCGGTTAGTCAGTCCTCGCTACGAGGGATTGGTTCGGATGCGATTTTGGACCGGTCCTGTCGTACCCGTGCTACTAAGAATACATCACCGAGCCGCGTCTAATTTGAGTTTATTTAATTTAAATTTCAAATTTTCTAAATTTCAAATTTTCTAAATTAGAAACTAATTTTTTTGCCGTATCGACGTATTTTACCACGTAGCCGGATACTCAGTTCTTGCTACGGGGGATTGGCCCGGCTGGGATTTTGGTGCGGTCCGTTCGTGTAAAGACTGACGCCGCTACCATCATGCCACCGGTCCGCCCCAATATTAAATTATCAAGATTGCATAAATTATATTTCCTGATAAGATTTTAATGGTAAGATGCGTGACTACCTATTTAATCAATTCTCATTCCTGTATATATTGTTGTATTCCTATATAGAAACTTACCTGTTGGATTTTGTGTGAATGTCGATACTTTCTTAAAAAAGAAGATCAAACTTTAAATAATTTTGCATTTCATTCAATGTCACCAAATATGGTCTCCTAATAAACATTTTATCATAATTCAATACACGTATTTTTTTCAGTTTATCACAGAAACATCGCATAATCACATAATCTACGGGTACAGGAATGAAAAATTAAAACCATCCGTCATGCGTAACTCCTATGTTTAGCCTTCGTCCCCTGCTTGTGCTGAGTTTCAATGCCAACGGTACTCGAGTCCATTAGCGGCTAATTATCCTTTGAAAGGCGGCAAATATACTTTGCCAACGTTTTACAAACGTGTTAAGCCTACTTCAAGCTAACATTCACTCAACTGTGATGGGCTTGTCCGTTTCCGTCCTTCCCAGAGGCACGCACAACCGTAATACCATTAATGCGCCAGAGCTCGCCAAAAGCAAGTGCGACACCTCTAAAAAGGTAATTCCTGTTTTGTTTTTCCTTTTTTTTGCGACAAAACATACTCACACTGAATGGGAAGGATGAAAAGAGTAGAGAAAAAAAGGGAAAATTAGGAGAAGTACAATGAAACAAACCGAAAGCCTACGATCAATGATCCTTTCAACCATTGAAAATGCGTGCTCATCTGCGATCTTTTCTGCAAGGTTAAAAAATTTGCCACCTATAAAGGTGCCGAATGTCACACTACATAAGACCTTTCGCTAAGTGCTTGCAAGACATTCAGAACAAGTGTTGTGAGAAGAGTTCTACATTACCTCGATTGAATCACCAAGCCTTTTCCATCCAAGACCATCCCTCAAGTCTTTTCTCCTGCACGGTATGATAGCATTTGTGTCCAAAGACTTTGAGCACATTGTACGTCTGCGAACCAACTCTCCTAAGTAAGAGATCATGCATTTTCTTGGCTAAGATTCGCAAAGACAGCTCTCTTGAAGGAAGGATGAAAAAACAACACAGTGGAAACAGAAATCCCGATCATCCCGGCTGATGCAGGTACCGCGTGGCATCACGATATCCACATTCGCACACACACTGTCCCAGCTCTCGAGTGGTTTAAAGTCGGCTGATAAAACACACTGCGGCTTGCGAACGATCCCACCAACGAAAGGCGCTCGGTCAACCGGGACAGGATTAGACGGTCTGCACTGTGACGCGTCTGTGGGAGAAATGCTTTCACCTTGCACCGGACCGTGAAATGATCCTGATCTATTGTCAATGGTGACGGTGCTCTTCTATACGCTTAGTCTCCCGGACCAACGAGCGAACGGGAAGGACTTCGCACCTCCAGTATGTCAAGGCTAATTGCCGTTGATCCACGCTGGTGTGGAGGATTATGAAGAGAGCGACTATTTACGCACATTTGAAGGGGAATTTAACACGTTTTGCAATAAAAATTGACAAGTTAGAAGAAATGGTGCGCATGCTTGTTGACAGGTGAGAAGCGTGAGAAGTTTTACCGCTGAAATTCGTTTCACCATGGTTCATTATTTTGAAAGGATCGACTCGATCAATCCCATTGGTATGAAATAAATCCGTTCCTTTTTTCATTATATTGAACAGGATTTTTGAAATTGATTTAAAATACACCATGAAATATTAATAATTCTACTAGCTATGATTTATTATGGATTGAAACAATTTAAAACCATTTTAGTTGAATGATAAGAAAGCAAACTAACTTTCAAGTAACGTGAACAAATTTAAGTATTGTAAATTATAGCATGACATTAACCAACTTAAGACCTAGCTTGTTTGGAAGTACTGTAGTGAAGCGTCAGTGTGGGTTTCGTGTAGGTCTAAACACAAAAGGATTGATCGATACTAGGCCGATATTGGACAAAGAAAACAAGGAAGCTTGTAAATTGTAGAACAACACTGCATCCTAAAGTTGTAATGTAATGTTTGAAACAGACGTTGAAGAATTTTAAGATTTCCTCCTCCTTCTACTTTTTTATCACCTTCTTCGTCAAGACCACCAAGTTCCCCGAAATTCCCAGTACCAAGACCATAATTTCCCAGTAGTAGAGTTGTTGATACATTTATATTTGAACTGTTAATAAATTTTTCATAATAGTTTGCAGGGTTTGTAGCATCAAAAGAGCTCTTATCAATGTTTCATAGAAATGCTCATCTTAGCAAAATCCTGTTTAATGGAGCCTACAGTCTTTGGTAGAGATTTCGTTATGAGACATGCATTCTGATCAATTCATGTTGAAATTATGTTACCAACAATACAACTATCTAGGAACTTAAAAAGTTACTTACTCGCAACCTTCTTGTGCGGACCAATTGAACTTAACGGACGTATGGTGCGCACAAGAACATCATCTCATACGAAAATTCCTTAAAGAGTTCATAGAATTCGTTGTGCTTGTAATTACTTCAATGATCTTCTATAAATACATGCCCGTTTCCTGAAACTTGTATAAAAAATATACACATAACCTGAAATATTCTTGTTTATTTAACACAAAATGCAAAATATTTAAATAAAATTAAAATATTTCATAATAACTTAACTTGACAAATAAACTTAATAGAAATCAAAAGACTATAAATAAAGTTACCAAATCAACGTGACGCAAATTACAATTAAAATGTTTAAATCTTCACAACATTTGCACACAAAAGCTTACCTCACGCCCGTGCACTCCAAATGAACATCCACCTAATGTCGGCCCCGTGTAGAACCCTTCAACTGCGAGTGTTCCGAATGTGTAGATTTTTATTAATTTGCTCAATGCCAAACAATGCCCAGATCACTGGTGGCACATTAGAACGAATCAAAAGTGCCCACTTTTACAGCTGTTTTCATTTGCAGTTCGAAATGTGTGTCGCTTTTTCCCGTTTTTGGGATGCGGGTTTCACCCCTTTTTTCTCTCGTGTGGCACTGAGTTGTTTTCCATTACAACTGATGCAGATGAACGTTTCAAGCAGTACCCGAAATACAATGGCTCTTGGCCGTAATCTCAATAATCAATACATTTTGTTGTTTGGAGGGGTATGATTATTGTTTCACTACTTCAATTAAAATTCGTACCGACGCGTTCGCATTCATAATCGCGAAGGGATCTCACAAACGGTAAGCCTTGTTGACGCTTGGCGTTAACGTTCTTTGGTTGTCAGGTATTGGAAGTCTTCTGTTCGAGCTACAAGACTGGCTAATCCTTGCAAGCCGTTCCAAGTGGAGCGGATCATTGCTGCCATGACTGACGGGGAAGACGGTGACGTACTGCACGTACTCGAGCGTGGTATAAAACATGTTCAGCCACAGACCAGCGATAGTCAGTTGACGTGGTACCGCAATTGCAAGTGTCTACAAGATGAATTTCTGGACAAGTTTTGTATTATCGCTATTAGCTGTTTGCGCCGTGCAGTGCAATGGTTTAGGTCGTGTAACCGATGGAAACAACGCAAGTCGGGGTCAGTTCCCATATCAGGTGGCGTTGACACTGAAGCGTCAAACGGTGTGCGGTGGCGTTATGGTACACGAACGGTTCTTCCTTACGGCTGCCCATTGCTTCTTCAATGGCGATACTCCGTAAGTTTAGACAAGGTCTTATTTAAAGAAATAGCCGGTACATGATTTGATTTCCATTTCTTGCGCACGGTAGACTACCCGTAGAGCAGCTAAACGTGTTCTATGGCTCGGAAAAGTTGTTCTCGAATGGCAGATACAATCGCGTAAAAACGGTTCATTTCCACGATCAGTACGATCATGGCTTCAAGTACGATCTGGCTGTCGTCGAAGTGAGACGTAAGTTTGACCTTTCGCCCACTTCCCGGCCGGTTGCATTTGGAGAGGAATCTTTCGGCGAAAACCTACTGGCCACCGTTACCGGATACGGACGCAGCACAGTCGAGGGTAACATGGCGTTCCAGTTGAAATACGCACAGCTGACTTCTCTGCCGGCTAGCCAGTGCCAGGAAGCGATGGGAAATGACTACTACGAAGGTGTGTTCTGTCTTGACACGAGCAAAGGTTCTGGATTCTGTACGGTACGTAAACGATTCCTTCATCACTTTTCTTTCTGGTATACTAACCGTTGGCTCTTCAATAGGGTGACTACGGAGGTCCAGCCGTGTTCGAAGACAGACTCGTTGGTGTTGGAAGCTACACCGTCGGGGACAAGTGCGAAACAGGTCAGCCAGACGTGTTCGTCGACGTCGGGTACTTCAGCGAGTGGGTTCATTCGGTACTTGAGGCAGAGGCAGAGGCGGAACAGTGATTCACTGATGTATGTTGATAACCGTTTATTTATGTGTCTTTGCTCTTATCATGGACGCAACCTAACATTATCATCTTGCTAAACAGTTCCGTTTTGTGTTTAAATATTATATATACACGCTGATTAGCCGCAATATAGCTACACCCAAAATCTTCGATTAGCCCTTAATACTGTACCACGATCGGTTCGCTTCTCTTGTTTCCTGCATTGTTTTTGGGATAATATACTATCAGACTAAACATTACGATAAAACAAACGAAACATTCTAACTTAAATCACGTATACGAATGGTACAGCACATGTGCTCATACTTTTATGCCCGTGGTTCAGCACCAGTGTTGGACTATTTACAACTCCTGCTAGTGCCGTTTAAGGAAATATGTATCCATAGCTAACTCTAACTAATATGTTCCTGCGCGTCCATATTGCATCGCCGACGGCACGCTCTCGTTACTACCGTGCCTTTTTTCCCGCAAAGATACTTACTTCTCAACAATGCATTCTTTGCTGGTATTACTGTTGCTTCCGACGCTAATGTTGGAGTTGCTACTACTGCTGCTGCTACTGCTGCTACTGCTGAGAATGCTACCGCCACTGTTCGTACTGCTGTTGCTCGTGTTGTTGAGACCGGTCGTCCCCGGTATTATTGGCACGCTGGTCGGACTCTCCTTGGGGCTGTTCTGCGGGCTGATGCGTGTGTTAATGCTGAGATTCTGCGGATAGCCACCGAACAGATTGTTCAGACCCATGTACTGCGACAGAATCGCATGGAAGTTCGGTATCTTGTAGTTGGGCATCACGTTCGGGTGCAGCAACCCGTGCGTACCCGGTAGCAGTGAGGGATGTAGGCCAAAGTTCGGTGGCCAAAATTCGGTCGGAAGCGCTGGATGCGGTATGTTGTGCGTTAGCGGTAGCGCCAGTGGAAACTCAGGCATTCCTGTGACATCAGACAGTGTGTGAAAAGCGAAAGAGATGACCGTTAATTATGATCGTTGTCTGTATTGGGGTGATGCCGTTGATCGACATAATCGGTATATAATTGCATGCTAATAAAAGGTCACCAAAGGGAATGACCAGTACCGGGTGCTAATAGCCGGCTGTCCATTTGATAGACAAACTGTCCATCCTGGATCAAACGGTCTGTACCAAGCCGAAGGTTCTGGTACGGAAAGTTTATAATTACCTTGTTCGTGATGGAGGAAGGCAGATGTGTCCCGTCCCATGGCTTTCTCTCGTTTGCGCCACTTGGCACGACGATTTTGGAACCAAACCTGCGAATTGTAGGAGATAAGCAGAAACACAAAACCATAAGACAATGCCAGTAAATAGCCAGTTTTAAACATTGGCCCCCGCTAATGACCGGTTTCATCGAGGGTGTCAACGCGTTTCACACCGTCACGGGAACATTACGATACGATGGCCGGGGAGAAACGAACATCCCGGACAACTTTATTATCTTTCGATCTTATGGCACTCGCGTGCGTGTAACTGAGTGGCGCCTACGACCTCGCTGTCGATATGCTTCGGCACGCTAATTGGTCCACACTGTGCTACACTGAAATTGATCCAATTGATGGCCGATTGCAGCCACAATACACCGGAACTGGTAGCGAGATCGTTGAAAGCAAGCAGACGGTGACTAATTGACAATATCAGCAATTATTTCCATCAATTATCCACCCAACGTACTGATCAGTGGTTCCATCGGCAGGATGCGGCTCGGTAAGTGTTCCGAATGTCGGAAACCGGATATGAGCAACGGGACGACGCACCGGAAATGATGCGACTGTCGTCGTCCTTTACGCAACGCTGGTTCATTATTAAATCGGCAACAAAACTTGAATAAGTCCCGGGCATGAGGAAGACACACAGGCAAATCCGCACGCAACTGATGAGTCGTCGATCGCTCAATAGAAAGTACTTTGGTTTATCTTCCGGTCTAAAAGGATACCAACGGCATGTTTAATATGGAAAGGATACGCAACATACGAGTGTTGCTTGGCACAGTTCCTAAAGTTACCCAGCGGGACAAATCGCACAAGGAAAATCCTTCCCTTTTGCTGAAGGGATGTTTCTACCCCACAGAACCGGATGCAGTTAAAATTGGAACAATTTTAAGCATTCTCGTCCCGGAAGATGAAATCAATCAAATTCTTCCAACCATTCAAATACAACACGCATTAGGCTCATCCAAATTGATTGGGATCCTTAACTGCTTAGCAAAATCTTCACCCAGACCCCACCCGAAACAGAGCAAGACATCTCACCTTCTTCCGGATGAGACGTTATAACCCTCTTATCCCTGATACGAAGATGTTAACACTGATGTGGACCCAGTAAAATCGAATAGGACGGTCCGATTTTAACAGCAAGCTACGCGATGCTCATTCCTAACCGGCCCTGCCGAACGGTAGAACGAATTTCCGATTGGCCAGTATTGTGCGACCATGGGACGCCCATTGTAAAGTGTTAGGACTTCCATCCGGGAGTTCTTTCCACCGTAAGGTACACAATTGAATCAATTTGTGCTGTGGTTCTTCGTTTATGCAATATGGTTCCAGTCGTTTTGTGTATTCGAGTCCACTGGAAGAAATCTCACACGCAACTGATGCGTTCGGGCATCGAGGGTGGTCGAATCGATGTAACACGTGTTCTAGCCAGTTAATTTGCCACACAATAGACCGATTAATGAATGTAATAAAAGGGCACCGATTTGAGCTGGGGCGAGTGGCTGCTGGGGGTTGAAATAACACGCTTTCAAGCGTTACTGAATAGGGCATTGCTTAATTGAATTATTTCAAATCGCTCGTTCGAGTCGCGCTTCAATCATAAATCAGTCCGAATCGGTGGAGAGCTCTCGAAGGTATTCGGAGATATTGATGCACGAGCGTCGAACATTGAACGTGCGGTAACAGTCCGGTCCTCTCGAACAGTTGAAATGTGATACCACCCCAAGTATGCAAATGACTTCCATTAAAACGATATTGTCGCCGACAGACGGGCCAATTGCGCCAACAAATTAATTATGCATTCCTTCAGCCAATATTCCTATCGCTCCGGTACTGATCGATCTTCGTGTGTCGCGCCCGGTCGCGTCGATAATACGATTAGCTATTTGGTTGTCCGAGAAGCGAAGCAGAGTGCTTCAGCCAGTGAAGAAGCAAACGAAAACCGGTAGCCACCGTCATTTAGCCACCGGCTAAATATGCACTTAATACCGCACATCTCCATCGACGGGTGGGAAAATCTCCAACCTCAATCCCTGGGATGGGTAGGAAAATTAATTAAAACGAACTTTGGCGCTAATTCTACCAACCGGGTGTTGCCCTGGGTCGTTCGAGGCCGTTCGGTGGTCGGATGGCGCACGGGTGGCGACATATTTATTCACTTATAGCCCAGCACCCGGATCGGTTCCCGAGTTCCGAAGCGTGAAGCCAAACTAACCGAGCGGCGAATAAAAAGGTAGAAGAGCCAAAAGCTATCGGTCCCAAGGATTGCTCAGTGACGCAACAAAAGGGACTCCGATATCGCTGCCCTGATTGGATATCGATTAAGGGCTGTTTGGGCTGAGATGATAGGAAAACAAACAGAATGCCCTTTTAATATGAAATCAAGGGCCTCCCGTTACGGACCGTCACCGATAAACTTTCGCTACGGACGCGCCCCCACCGTACTACACAGGGATAGTGTGTGTGTGTTTGTGTGGACTTCCAGTGCGTCCTGAGGGTTGATGCGTGATGTGTGTACTAAGTTGATATTATTACATTAAAAGCAGATTATTGTTCCTGTTTGGATAGTGATTCGTGCTACGGTCTCTTGACCTCCTGTTCGCACGGGGAGGTCATTTCGTCCCGATATTTTCACAGCTCGTGTCCTGGTGGAAGATTCACTTTCCAATTCATTGTAATGTGGAAATGAACATTTTTTATAGTACTAACGCTGGCAACAATATAATCCCCCTGCATCAGAGATCAATCAGCAAATTACGTATGAATAATCGGTCTATTATGATGCAAGATTTCAGCGTAGCATAAATAACCCCCTTCAGATAGCACTTCAGACGATGCCAAATGGACTCGATCGCTCCGGCACAGGCAGTGAACCGAATGGCAACGATAAACAATCCCAAGTACTCTTCAAACACCCTCTTTTGTAAGAGGGAGTATTGAGCAAAAAAAAAACGTGTAATCCACCTTCAGCACAATTTTCGGCGGAACCAAATTTACGCCATACCGTGTAGTGCAATGTACCCAGCATGCAGTTCCATTATTGCTCTCTGCTTATTGTCTAAACCTTTTCCCTGCAGTCAACGACTAAATTTCATCTTAATTCACCTTAAAATAGGATTGAGAATTAAATTAATTTGTCTGATTGAATTTTTAACCCCTCGAGCCCACGTTCACAAGCAATGGCTTGGTAAGTTTTTCTTTAACAAAACGGTTGAGCACCACACTACCCTTCCGAGGTCTGTCGCACATAAGCGATCACTCGCGAAAGGGAAAGTGTGTAACCCACTTCAAAGTAGTTACCATGGTTACCGTAACCTGTGTTATCCTGAGCTAGTACAACAACACGCATGCTTATCTGTTTTGAACGATCCTGCTGCCTAGAAATAGTGTGACGATGGAAAGATAGTTGTACAAGGTACAGGCGATTCCCAGATCCCATTTCCTCCCTGTTTTGCATTGTTTGCAAGCAAGTGTTGTTTTATCTCGCAGTGCCACACTGACAATTTGCTATCAAAAGGGTCAATTTGCTCACGTAAAGAATCAGTGTAAGCTTCCCACAGAACAAGCTGCATTTTTTGTGAGCATTTACAGTGTCGGTCATATGAATAATAAGGTTGTCTGTTAATCGAATAGAAATTGAGGAACGAAACATTATGTTTTGTTGTTATGGGCTAACTAACCAAATTATATATAACAAAAACGAATTTGTAGAATAAGTAAAAAAAACAATAATAATATACTCAATAAGATAGCATGTTTAAAACTTCTGAATACCTGTATTACGCATGGTTGTTTCGACTAGAAACAAATACAAATTAAACAAAGTGAAGTGATTGCAGCAACAATCAAAGCGCTGGAATGAGCATTTAAGCTTATATAATACATACGTTAGTTTATAGTTAATATAATACAAGTAGGCTTAGGCATAAATTAATGCAATGAGAATAAGTAAGAAAATTAATTCTTTGGAATCCATCAAATTTAAAATAGATTTTTAAGCGATGGTTCTTTTAATGATTTACCAAATAAATATCGGTTTATTGGATTACAAAATACCCTCGGGAATAGAAAACGTTTACTAAATTATTTAAAATGCATCAAAACATGAAACACCAATTTTATTCCAATGACCATCACTGTGAGAGAAAAAAAACATACATTCAGATAACATAGAAAGTGGAACTCAATTTGACTAAGCTCCCTATAACGCCCTATCGAGGCAACGGTACTGTTTGGGTGGGTTCAATCCAATAGGGTGAGCACATGCACACAGTTTCAATTGTCCCTTTACAAACCCGGCAACAAACCGATCGGCACATTTTTAAGCTCATTAAATCCGATGTAATTGACATCGTTTGATTTTTTGAGTTTTTCCACCACGTCGTTAACGGTCTATCAAACCAACCGCTTCCCGAAAAGGGATCGGTTTCGTTCGGTGCGGGGGAAAAACTGCCACGCACCTAAAACAGTTTTCCTGCTCGCGCAGGACAAAGCAAGACTGCATGCCAAAGGGCCCACACGACACGTTATGTTGTTACATTTCAATTAAACGTATTTTTATCGTTCCCATCCCGGTTCTGGTACACTGTGGCACCCATCGGGGAAGCGCACGTGCGCAAAAGGGAAGGACAGAAGAACGATTATCTATTGTTGGTTGGGCTTGATCGGTACCCCATTGCCCACATCCCGTACAGGATGTGCTGTTCGCAGCGGCCGGAAAGTGAACTAATGCATTCGCGTAATTCGCTCCATTCAGTGATGGTGCGCGCCCATCAATTCGCCATCCGATGCAGCCAGGAGAGCGTAAACGACGGATATCCGAGATGGAAGAAAATTAGCCCAAAACGCTGTAAATAAAGTCGCAAGGAAGACGGCATAAATTGTACCGAAGCGTCACACCAGGCACAGTGAACGAACTACTCGCTGCACGAAAGCATCCTTACCGGCGCGTTGGGTTATCATTTTTCCCACTCGGTCCATTTCGATCCTCCGATTGGCTGGAGGAAAGCGACGTGTTGGATGTGCAAATCTAAATTTAATAGCACATAATTGCAATTAATGTACAGGCCGGGCACAGGGTGGCTTTCTTACTGCCACCACAGCTTAAACGGCTAAAGTACAGATTTAATTAGCGCCGCTTTTCAAACCCAACACAGTCGGAAAGCAACAGCTCTCCTCGGTGCGGCGGTTCTATGCTGCTCGTACCGATTTGGATGATTTAATTGAATGCAATTTTGCACTGCAATTAGTCCATATCGTTGAATGGATAGAAGCGCTAGTGCCCGCATCACGCCCAGCGGATGGGGAAAACCCCCCGGTAATGGGTCCATTTTACCATCACCGGCGCACCGGTGTCCCATTGTGGTAGCCATCGTGCGTAAGTTGGAAAATTGTTGCCAATTACATAAACCTATCACAATAACACGCTGTTGATGGTGGGCACGCCGTAGGCCACTGCCACTGACAGTGGCTGAAAAGGAGTTGAATGTTTTTCCTTCATTCCATTCCATCGAGACAGAACATCTCGAAAGCTGCGCGAGAACAGAACCACTTGCAGGATGGGTTTTCCCGGAGTGGCTTCGTCTGACGGTTTATACATTAGTATAATCCTTGTAAAACCCCATCCAAATGGTTAATGATCCTATTAATGATTCCTGTTGCCTAATTTCGTGTCTGCCGTGTTGCTAATCTAGCGAATACAGTTCAACAGAACAATACACTGCCACAATTATATATTTCCAGGGTTGAGTATCACCTTGGGTAATATTTTTCGCCATTATCGCTACAAATTTCCCTCTCTCTCTCTCTCTCGCAACGAAAAGGAAGTGGATAATGAAATTTATGTGCGGTTGACTGGCGGACAATAACATCTCTATTTGCTACCGGTTTCCAGTAAACACATTCCTTGCCTGGAAAAGACTTTCCCGCTTATTCCGACGGTGCAGCGGAAGCAATCGGATCCGGAGAATCGGTTTCCTACTAATTAGCGAACAAATTTATGCTAATCGCAGTCACACCGGACGGAACGGAATCCGCTGCGTGCCCGCTCTTGCCGACACCCTAATAAATCATGTTCTCACCATTATTTTTACATATCAAACACACACACACACACACACATACACACATCTAGGCGCGGGAAATGCATCCCTCTTGGGAGCAACGTCAAATGTCAAACAGGAGTGTTTTCCACACCGTGGCCAAAGACCCAAACCAATGGGAATGGGAACGTGATGTGAAAAATGTTTATTATAAGTTTATTAAAAGCGATTAATACCGATCGTCACAATGGGCCGTTATACGGTCAGTACGCCGATGCGCGTTCGCTCATTATCCCGAGAGGAAATGACGGCGAGCACGGCGACGAGGAAAAAAAACATATTCATGTTATTCAACCCCACGAGGGTTGACAAATCCATAAGCCAGCTTCCACGGGTAAGGGGCGATGCGTACGGAAGGGAGGTTTCAGAAAACGGTTTCAATTACACACGCAGCCTGTAGGATTCCCGCAGGATTGTTCCTTAGACCGGAGGGATTAACTGCCAGAAACGCTAGAATTGGGTTCCGTATCATCCCTTCCGTCCGTTCGCGCGTACGCACCGAAACGATCCTTTGGTAGCGGATTTGCGCAATCCCGAACGATCCACTCCACCGATTTCGCGTTACGCCACATTGCAAAGGGCAAACATTGGACGATGCGCGCGAGGAACGCAGCAAATGACACAAACAATTCCGTTTAAGGCGAGGGTTTCTTAGTGAGACCTCCGGGGAAATGAGTTTCCGTGGGGTTTTCGGACCCGTGCAAACTTTTCTACCTTAAAAGGTAGACTTGGAAGGCAAAAAAAAAACAACTGCCAATGAACTAAAAGAGCACCGAATTTGTTTGCCAACTAGAAGGAATGAAGTGCGTGTGACCTGTTTCGCTGCTTTTTTTTTCCTTTTCATTCCCATTCGAACAAAACCGTGATTGTAATTTGAGGTTTCGTGCACAATTATCATATGACAAACTGGATTGTTGTAATTGCAAAACCCGACACTCACCGTAATTGTGTTTTTATTTGCAAATGGGGGAAAACGGACTTCCTTTTGCAGCAATAAAAAAGCCTCACACACACACACATACCGCGACGGAACAACATTCCAAACCCATTTTACGTAAATCTCCACTGTCACACAACCGGCGTTTGGGTGTGTTAGACCAATTAGTGCCTAATAATGTCTGGCAGGGTTTTGTTTCGCTTCCCGCAGGGCATGGTGCACCTTGAGCGACGGGCCCAACACTCCATTAAACACACTGCGTAATGCGATTTACACGCAACGGGCAACGGGGCGGGAAAACCCACGTCAAAATCCCGAAACCAATCTCACCGCACCGCAACTACATTACTTGGCCATCCATTTTCGACCGCACGGTCGATTATTCAACCGAGCTAAGTGGTGCAGTGACAGTGGTGTTACTGTGGCGCTCTTGACCAACTACCGGTTGGAGCGATAGAGGTTGGTGGTTGAAATTTTGCACGACCTACCTGTACACGCGCCTCGCTGAGGTCTAACCGCATCGCCAGCTCTTCCCTGGTGAACACATCCGGATATTGCGTTTTCTCGAACGCCCGCTCCAGCTGGTGCAGTTGGTAGGTGGTAAACGTTGTCCGAGATCTAAGGGGAGATGGTAAAGTAAAGTGCATCCCGAAAAAAGATGGCCACCAACGGCTGTGTTATTAACGTTCATTTCGAAAACTAGAAAAAAACGCCATTTTACCTTCGAATTTTTCTCGGACGGCCCATATCGTTCGGATCGTTATCCATCGGATCGATGTCACCCATGATCGGTAGCTCATCATCGTTGTCCACATCGACGCCACCACCGTCGTGCACCTCCACCGGGGATCCTTCGCGTTTGAGCGAATTTTCCTGATCTGTCAGCACCCGGAAACGGAACATGGCAATGAAATGAGAAACAAAAAAAACACAAAATTAGACCACATCAAATTTGTAAAACCAAATCAATCCCATTGTACCGTGGTCAAAGAGAGCGTTTCAATAAAAAAAATGCAATTTCCTTTCGAAATTTCATTTACTTCGTACGGCCAAAAGAGGTTCGTGTCTTCCCACACACACTCTGACTAGTCTAACCACAGGGCTACAGCGGGTAGTATCGAGGGACAGTTTAGCTCGCGGCTAAATGCCAAAAATAATAAAACATTTTTTAAATGAGTTTCTACCACACACACGGTGCCAAATTTGTCTGCATCACTTTGAAGCCTATCGAACCGTTTTGCCATTGCGTTTCCATCGATGAGCAGCGTACAGGGGCCTCCATATGTTTGCTTTGTCCCGAAACTGTGTCCGCACACTGGACGGTTCATATAAAACAATAAAAAAAGAAAGACATCAGTGCACCGGACGACATCGAAAAGTTCCTGCCCTGGTGTGTGTAGTACGTGTTTCGGGGCTCGACCGAATGAATGCACCAATTAAATAATCATCATCCTTTCCACGCACAGCCAAAGGCGACTTGGATGTTGGACATTTTTCGTCGTCCATTTCGGTGCTTACGTTTCGATAGACGAATTTTACGATACCACACGGTACCAACGGTTTCGAGTATGCTTAATCCTTTGAATGTGCTTTCCTGTTCCTGCCGTCTGTATGTGTGTGTGTCGTTTCACCCAAACGTTCTTTCAACCCGGCTAGGATTCGTTTTCCGATGCTGGATTTAAATTTTTTAGCCCTTTTTTCGTTTTTGCAACCAACCCCGCAATTGGCCAATCAAGTGAACAGAGAAAGCAACGAATCTGTGAGACGACTCGTTGTTCATTTTCCGTTTTTGGGAAAATTGTGCGATTTATTATTTCCTCGAGCGATTCCAGGGTTGGGAGACCAGGTGGGTGGACCGGTCGGAGTTTGAGTGTTTGGTAGAGGGTGTATTGCGAAAAGGCTCATCCCGGTGTGTCTGTGCGTTGGATTTATTTTCTTTCCTTCGTTCATCGAGTTTTACCAATTTTGAACTATTTTTTATTTCGTATCGGAACATATTTTTGTCTGCTGAGCCACGAAGCAGATCCCGCATGGTAACGACCATGAATGGAAGTTGCAATAAAGCATTAAAAAGGGCTTTTATAACCTTATGACGTTTGATTGGGATATTGCTATCAACATTTATTTGTATCAAATTTTCTAAATTTGCATAAAGACCTTATGCTCATTCTGTAGTGAAATTGTTTTTTTACTATGAAAAAATTATTTAAGTGGAAAATAAACATCCCTTCCAGAGGACGTACTTTTCCGAGGCCGACTACAGTACTCATCTACACTGGTGTAAGTGTGTTTGTCGTTCAGGTGCATCCCCATTCCAATTTCTTTTCAAACCGTTACCTTTTCAAACCACGCAAATTAAATAGTTGAGAGCGCATTATATCATGCAAACCACCCTCGCGCTTTGCAAACAACAGCCATCATACTGAATGGGTATGCCACGGAACAACGGAAAACAACAGCAACAACAACAAAAAAACAGGACGACGAACCCGAAAGCCAAACACGGACCAACAATACGACAAATAATAATGCAACCGACCCTTCCGACCCGGGTGCGTACGGAGGGACCAGTTTTTATTAACAATAAACCGCTTAACAACTCGTGCAAACATTGTCAACAGAGGCTGATATGGATTGTGCTGGAGTGATCGCCCGATGCGTGTACTACCTCACCCGATCTCTCATACCTCCGGAAGTTCTGAAAAACGGACTCCTACCCCAACCCAAAATTTCAACATTATCCTTCAAACAACCAGCGACAACATTATCGTCATCATGCTCATCGCCAGCATCGGCGACGACATAATTTGCGTTCCCGCGGTGTTCCGGACGTACAGGACGTACAGTGCGCACCGTCATGTTGGTCCACCCGCTGCGTTGTGTGGGCCCTAATTGTGAGTATATTAAAATTCACCACCTCCGGAGCTGTGGAACGAGGTAACTGATGACAGAGGAGTGCGTATGCAAGCAGAAAACGTAGAAAAAGAGAGAAAAACTCCTGAATTTCCCCCCGGTAATGCGACGCACATTAACGAGTCGCGCACAATGAGCACCGGCAAGCATTAACCGGTGTCAATCGGAAACAGCTACATACACACGAAATCGAATTTATAACGATAAGTTTGCACAACGTTTTAATTCAATCAGGTGTTGTGCCTTCCCCAAAAATAAAAAATAAATAAAACCCACTCACATCCCGAACCATATTTCAATGGCCGATTTGATGTTCAATTTCCGTTCTGGTGCAAAGCAACAGCACACCAAAGGATTCTTGTGATCCGGAGCACTCACGAATCAAAAGCCCTGAGCATCCTGTGTATGTGCGGGTCGGTTTGACGCTCCGGAACCAAATATAAATATGTGACGTTTGGTGGGGATTTTCTTTTCCTGCCTACCCGCAAGGCAACAAGTTAAGCGACAGGACTCTCCGGACACTTTTCCGGAAAGTGTGTCTAACGATACAGCCATGTTGGAAGCATCATTCGCTTCGTGCTGGATACAGGTTCACAATCAATCTCTAGCCTGTGCGTAGGATCAAACGAAATGGAACACACACGGTGTAGTACGTCCCGTTTTCATCGGTTCGCGTTGCCAAAGTGTTAGCAATCAACGGAAGAGAGAAAAAATAGGTATCTCGATACCTCCATTTTCCCATCGGAAACGACATCTATTTTTGTGTTCGCCGTCGATCTCCGCTCCCATTAAGATATTTCAATAAAAGCAACGTATATACCTCCCTCCAACGTAGAGCGGAGTGACAAATAAATCGCGTCACCGCAGACCAATTAAAGGCGGCATGTTTTTATGTGCGATTCGCGAGTTCCAATTACGGTGGATTGTTGAAGGAAATAAATAAAAAAAAACTCCTCTCACTCCTATTTCCTTTCATGGTAAATTGCAAGCAAAAGATTGAAAATAATTTCCAACATGCTGTATTATCACATGCGTCATCACATGCTCGTCAGGTGTGTGAAAGGTTAAGGTGCAAATATACGACCAAATAGTACCGTTGTTAACACCATCTCGAAACTGGCGCGTCGTATCCTGTATGTCCAGCAAGGACCTGAGCCAAACTTTATGGTTTGTTTGGAGAAGTAATAACGCCCAAAAAAGGGGATCGTTAGAAGGGAACGAAAAGATGAGTTCATAAAACCTGGCCCATAGGATACCCCTTTTAAATGGAGTTCCCAACCAGAGAGACCAATGAAATGGAGAGGGAAAGAAAGGTAACCACAAAATCCTAATTAATCCACGCATCATTGCCCTTCGTGCTCTGTATCGTGCTCCTGCAGGTACTTAACCCTTAACGGTGTGATTTCAGGGGCTCTGGAGGTTTGACGCGTCCAAAAGGGTTTCAATGTGCGTGTCAAGGAATTACCGGTCATACTGGGGCCATCGTTCCAAATCGACCATCCCGGTGAAGACCTATAGCCGTAACAATAACAACAGTTGTTGCTCCGGTAAGCTGTACTAAATATACTTTCTTATGGGTGATCTTCTCCTGATCCCCGCCTGTCAGGTAAACGCTTAGACCAAATTGTTTTATGGCCCTCTTCACGAGTTCCCAAAGTGAGTGGCCAACACTTAAGGTTGACCGTTGGGTAATCGATTCTTCATCGATGTAGTGAACGGGTGAACACGGATGCTGATATTGGTATGGGACGTGGAGAATTACATAGTGCCTAACGCCAACCGGACGGGAAACATGTTTATGACGCTAGACAGGGAAATAGAAAAACCGTCATGCAAGATATGCCTACATTTATGACAGGAAGGCAACGCATTTCCTCCGAATGGTTCCACAAACAAGACTGCTGGATTTGTGCTTCCGGTTTGAACGTAATGGGGCCACGGCATACAATACAATAAAGCCTTATTGTTTTTTCAATATTTCAACGAAACATTTTTATTTAGGATGTTTTCCTCTATAAATTACCTTTCATCCTCTTTCCTATCATCTACTTTATTGTGCGACGAGTGCAAAGAAGTAGAGTTTTATCACCACCAACTCACAGACATAGATTAATTTGTTATATTTATATCCAAACAACACTCCCACCCTGGGAATCTATTTCCAACATAAATGGCTATTATCATTTCATTATTGTGTTCCGACTCAAAAAAATGAAAGCGCCAGGATATTCCTACATCGTGGCACAAAAAAACATCTGCTGATTAGGGCAGAAGGGCACATGTTATTTATCATCTGCTGGTCGCCCATTCCAGGGCGGCTACTTTTTCACCGACTAAACTCGCTAATGATGTTCAATAAAGCAACCCCAACACCCGAAAAAAGGGGTTCCTGTTATTTTCTTTTTTCGACGCGGAAAACACAGGTGTAAGTTTTGATCGTGTCAACCCCCTTCCGAACTGGATGCATGTGAATGTCTCATTTACGTTCGGTTCGTCCCAAACAATCTGAAGTTTGTAAGTAAACGCACCATTCACACCATCATCCTTTCCATGCACAAAACGCTTAGTTCCCTAATTCGCCGGTACCGCTCGGCACCGTGTCTATTCAATATTGCTTCCAATTCCCAACCCCGCAAACACACCACGTCTGATCGTTGGTTCTGGCATTAATTGATTTATTAGATTATCGATACTCAATTACCCAGGGGCCAAATGTTTCGATTCCCATCGTTTCGGTGGGGGGGGGGGGAGCAAAAAAATTAAACGACACTCCTTTCAGGTATATCGCGCCCCGTTCTGAGGGTGTAACTCCTACACGAAGTAGTGATCGCTCACATACACGCGATAACATCATGGACCCTGTTTATATCCCCTCGAACTAAACAAAAAAATACATACCGAGGCTGTTGTTGTTAATGGTAAGACTGTTGTTGTTATTGTTGTTGTTGTTGCTGCTGCCATTAGTCCTTCGCGTATGGTGATGATTGCCCAGTATTTGATCTATACTGTAGACCGCTCTCGGTTTCGATATTGCGCTGCTCTGTGGCGGTGCGCGGATGACGCGTTCGGCGTGCACGGCTCCTGACATCATCTTCAACATTGATTCAACAGTTATGATGAATGGCTCTAATACAATTCGCACCACACTTAGCTGCTGGAATATCTTAGTCTTTTGTTTCGTTTCGACTTGTGTGTAACTTAAATAATATTACACAGGTGTTTTTTTTCATTCAGTTTCCAACGTTAAACCAGTCACTTCATACAGTTTAATCACTTTGTACACTGCCGTAAATTCGTACGATCACTTCATATGGCGTTACAATCACTTTCAATTTTAAATCGCACAACTTGTTTGTGTTTTCTTCATCCACCTTTTCGCGTAACCATACCCAGCACGGTCCTGTTCCGTTCAACATCAAACGCAAACCACAATTACCGACCCTCCAACTGCCTAATTCACTGGCCGTCCGAAGTGATCTGCTCGAATGTCTGCCTAGAAGTGAACGTAAAGCAGTGCGTACCGTCGAATAAATATTAAAAACATTCCAAATAGAGTTTTCCTCCCTTCGAGCGGTTACAAACACCGTTGCAGTTGTGGAACCTGTGCCATTCTACAAGGTAACCCTCCCATACACAAACACACAGCCACTGCAAACCTAATGCATCTAGTGCGCATGCCGGGGTAGAGTCGGAAAATCGGAATGGAAAGAGAACGCACGGTTCAAAAATAGGGGTAGTTTTCTTCGATATCTCGGGGTGCCTGCGTGACTGGTGTCGTCCCGTTCCCGCAACCTGGCAGGTAGACCCGTTTCCCACCGCAGCTACACGCGCGTTTCATTCATCATCCCTTCCCTAACCTGTGCTGTGCATTGAGGCTTGTGGAAGTATCCCACGAATGGACACTGCACGTTGACATGGTGACGCTGGAAAGAGACCGTCCGTGGAGCGGGTGGCACTGGAGCATGGCAGCCGCATCCGAAGACGCGCGTGATTGGAGGAGGACACAACAAGTGTGTGCCAAAGCCTAATGTTGCACTAATAGGCCCTTGCGTTAGTTTGCAATTGTTACAAATGAGACATAAATAGAGTCATCTTTATGGGTAGTTTGTTTGACCAGTGGTGTTACGCACGGCAATGAATTATACACATTTTATTGTATTTTTATTTAGAGAAATCGGCAATAATTATTGGCGTCTTGAAATACGCAAAAAAGCAAAAAATATAGCAAAACATATTTTTGAATCAATTTTATGATACAATTACAATTATATCAAAGTTCAAGTTTCTTTACTTAAATGTTACAGCTCCTTTATAAACGATTAGATTAGAAATGTGCTCTAAATAAAGTTCGTTAGGTGACAATTTAATTAGCTGCACACCATCCACCACGACGCATAATTGTTGTTTTGACTGTGGCATTTCAAACATTTGTGCATAAATTAGCAATTTATTGTCGCCGTTCGTTCAGCGCATGCATGTTTGGACATTATTAAACATTTAAATAGAAATTCCAACATTCATTTCCGGGTAACAGACTTTTCCGGACCAAGATCTTCGAGCGAGGCGTATGTAAGTTTCCCCGCAATTAATGATCGACACAAAAGGTGTGTTATTCGTACACCTTCTTTTTGGCACTGTTTCGCAAGATGCAAGACCAGGCAAAAGATGGCGACTAATTCAAATGGTCTGCGGACGGAAGGAAAAAAAAACAAAAAAGTCCACTTTCAGGGCAAGCCTACCTCGGGCAACACGGTATAGGGTTACAGACGATGGTCAGCTTCTGTACCCCGCGTTCCGCTAGTTGTTCTTCATTCATCAAAACCTAAGGTACACTTAACTCTCTCCAACTTCTACCCCGTTGCGAGTTGATCCCGTAAAATCCCCACTCAATTTTCGACCTGTCCGAGCAGGCACCCCGGTTGAGGTTCGAGCTGGTGAGCTGAACCATTCCATTCAGTAACATCCAACGCTAGCGTGTAAAATGTCGCGACCAAGGCCAATCGCGAACAGGCGGGCAAACGAACGTAACCTTGCCGTGGCGATAGGTAGCGTCCAGCATAAATAACCAGCATCCTCGCCTGGAACGCTTCGCTGTGGGTTCCATTGGCTGGTGGAATGGTGATAGGAGAGGAAGTAGTCAAAACAAAAAGATTACAACTATTTAGACCAGAAGGCACCGGGCGTAGGCCAAACAAAGTTTTGCTGCAGGCACGCCACGAACTGACGGGTGCATCTGGACCATCGATGCGAAGGAAACCATGGAAAAGTTTTACGACCGTGCTTAGCTGTGGTTTTGTTATTCCTTCCGTTGATCCTCGATGATCCTTCGATCGAGGAACGTCTCTTGGCGGCAGGGTAGTACTTTTGAGACCAAGACCAAGGTATGGGGTTAAGATTCATTCATTCACAAACATATCACAAGATTTGCTTGTTGAAATTTAAACATTCGCATCCATGATGACGGTATCGCTGAGAGGTGCCTGAGCAAATTTGGCTGCCGCAGACCCCGAACTCTATTCAGTCAGCTCGGGGGTAATCCTTTGTTTTCATTGGTGCGAAAAAAGATTTCCGTACTAGCAAATGATTATTTCGAGGACAAATCTGATCCATCATATGACTGCAGCAAGATCAGGGAAACTTCCTGCTTAACCGCAACCGCAGCAGCAATTTGGAAAGCCCGATCCTTACGATACGACGGTTCATCCAGTACAGACCCTTTCACTTTGACCCGGGTGACACTAATGATAAGACTAATAATGATCTTCGCCACAAACGAAGCATGGAATCGGATTAATTTACATTGTTTTGGCAAAGCAGCGTTAGGTTGCGGTTAGACCCGAGAATCCGCAACCCTTCCTTCAATCGCTGTTGCAACAAATGGTACCAGAATCTTAGCGTAAGGTCTTTGGAAAGTCACGTAAAGTAAAACCATCATCATCGGGGATGTGTACGATGAGACATTGCGCGTTAACTGTCTTGCCCCGAACGAGCCCACTTGTAAGGGGTACCAAACATATCCCCATTCGGCAAGACATGCGCAGATCGATACTGAGCTTTGATTGGATGGCGTGAGGAATGCTTTGCCCGATGCGTACATCAGTAGCGCTAAATTGCAGTACAGTTCACACCAACACACAGCTACGGAGGGCGAGTGGTGATGCCGATCAGCTGGTGTTAATTTATACAGATGCAATTTGTCGAACGAAACAGGATAGTTCACTGAAGGATGCTGCTAACAGAAAACACTTTTCACTATCATTTGTTTTTTTTTGTAATATCATTTATAATAGGGGAAAATTCTCAATGCGTTTTTTATCTTTACTGCTTCTTTAATTCTTAAAGAACGGCCAGGTACTCGTTAGTCAATAATCTGGAGACTATTGAACTACCAGATGAACTGTTAGCTTTATTAAGAATTGCTAGAATAGTGCACCACATATTCTGGTGGGAATTGCAATTGTTAGAATAAGCTTTTTAAAACAAAAATGATTCTTCTTTTTTTAAATAATGTATTAATTCAAGTAATACAATTCCAATACAAATATAACTGTAGTATCAAATAGTAGTAAATTAAAAAAATATATTCTATTATAATTTTTAATTTGTTTTATCTTACAACTTATCGTATTTAACTAAAAAATTTAAAACATTAAATTATTTAAAATCTCCATTAGCTCCACAACATTCCTTTCATGACAGTAAATACCAACCTCAACCGAAATCAAACCAAACGTTGCACACTACCATTGCAGAAAATTTAATCATATTTCATCCCTGGCGAGCCTGTAACTCAAACACAAACTCCTATATCAATAATGCTACCCCGCAATTATCACTTATTCGATTTCGTTTCCCGGGCGTACTAAACACTCATTCGGCCATTTGCCCACCAACACACCCAACCCCCTCCCCCTCTCGCTCGTGATCCCGTCGCACAACGGCCGAATCCTCGCACTCAAACGGTCTTAAAAGGCAATCAACTTTTCAATCACAATCATCGAAAATCGCGAACAAATCTTCAATTTCCTTTTTGCCTGGCTGCCGTTTGAATGCTGTTGTGTTTCTTTCACATCGAAAACGGCAGGCAGCATCTACTTCTACGCCATTGTTACAAAAAAAAGCCTCACAGCAAAGCAATCGGTATTGGTGTGTGGTGTGGTGTACCCCTAATACCATCCCGTGGCCAAACGTAACGATCGAATCGGTCCAGAAAACAAGAGCATCAGAGGAGCGAGCAGAAAAAAAAGCAAGAAAAGAATCCCCAAACGACCCGTTTGCCCCATCACTTGACTGGGATGGAAAGTAGTATTCGAATGCCGTGACGTACGTCTCGATTTGAACCGGCACCCGTTCCACTTTATATTCCTCCCAACGTGATACATTTCGATGACAGTAAGGATACGGATTGGATCGCGCCAATCCGCTAAGCTCGTAGCGGGAGAAAAGTGTGCCGGTGGGAGGAGCACGGAGGACTTCGAGGACGATTACGCGACCGGAAAAGTGCCGTCAATCGATGGTAATGTGCCGGGAATATGGCATTCGCGCTCACCGAGATAGGAGATGAGCAATAATCGGTCCACTTATGCCGTCGAATGCCAGCGCACACGAGCACGGCAAATCGGAAGTGGATATGTGCGCACATCGGTGTGAAATGAAGGAAAATGCAATAAATGCTAGAATGGGAGAAAGATTGCAAATAAAGGAAAACAACATCATAATCGCCACAACTCAAATACTACGTAATGTCTACAATTGAATCATAATAAATCTCTAAATGGGGAATATTTAAAAATTCTACAGCAAAATATTCTTCTTTTTCACATTAACCATTGGAGGAAAAGTTTTAGTGAAATGATCCTGCTAGCATAAATGAGCGCAAGCAGTTTGAAAAATGGGAAGAAATTAACATGTATTGATGGAACGCGGTTGAGCTATTTGCCCTTTTTATCGATTACATTTATAACTTACAAATAATTTAATGAACAGCAATAAGTAGAAAGTTGTACATTCAACCAATTAGCGGTCTTGACATGCCTGTTTATTGCTAATTATTCCACTTGGGTCCACTCGGCATATGTTGGCGGCCTAAACAGACATCAAGGGTTGGGTCGTCTGGTGTCATTCTCATGACATGTCTAAGGGTTTGTTCTACAATTAGCGAGGTTATCGTTCAATTAATAGAGCACGTCATTCTAACGATTGCAAAAATTATGAATCTATCAAACCATTAACTTTTTCATGGATTTGAGGGGCGCAATTTAATTCGTACACATTACCGACTCTGACGAAACAACAAAAAACCCATCCAGTTAACAGATGAATGATTTTGGAAAGGTGTCTGCATTCCGTTCAAAACTCGTTGCTCTTTTCATCACATTAAGCTATGTAAAGTATGTGCCGTTTTATACGCTTTAATAAATTCATTTTCACACCCAATCCGCGACAGTACAGGCGGTGAGCAAAGTTTAAAATCATGCATGAAGCCGTTAAGCGTGATAAACAATTTCCGATACAGAGGGGAAGGATGCCATTTGAAGTGAAAGGGAAATTATCCATCATTATGTGACACGTGCCATTAGCACAGAAGGAACGTTTACATCACTTTGTTCTTTGTATTTTCTATGGCTGAAAATATGATGTGTTCTCTTGAAGTCCTAATCCGTTAAGAGTTGCTTCTTTTCAGGTGTAAAATAATTTCAAGAACATTCCTCTAATGACACATGTGATATAAGAATAGAAATGGAAATCTTTCACAACAGCAGTAGAGTATTAGTAATTCCCACAATACGTAAAACCTGCTTCATATTCCAAGTTCTATAAACTGCTTCATCCTGCCAAAGTGACCGAACTCGTACAGATCCAAGTTGCTTCAGTGTAAACAAGCTCCAATTTAAGGATACCAAGAACGACACCACATCTCCCTAGAGTCTCTACGACTTACACGCCATACACGATGAAGCAATACAATCCAACCGGTCAGATATCATCCACCAGGCTGCAACGCCAAACCAACACAAAGTTCGCAGTCGCAAACGAAACGATAAACTTCCAATCCGTACACCGCACAAGTAAATTCCCAATCTTGTTTGGCCCTTTATTGGCGTCCATTGGTGCCCCTCCCGTGTGCACTAGGAGCAGACCCGGTTCGCCGTTCTTTTTCAGCCGCCGTCCAGTCCGGTGAATGGAGAGCGACCGGTAAATGGAAACAACCAACAATCGACCTAATATCAAACATATACAGAAAATAATTCTCTAATAAACTTTATTACGGTCGTTCCCGGTGGAGATGTGGCTAGCGGCCAAGCAAGGGTACATACAGCAGCCGAGTCACACGGAACGTGTAATTTAAGTTCGAATTGGAAAATGCACATATCGTCCGTACGCTCGCTTGGGGTTTGTTTGATCAAACTTGCCAACTCAAACGAACGTTCCGAACTATTGATCTAGATTTTATTGGAACCGAACGTTCATAAAGCGTTCGTTGGGAGGTTCTTTGTGTGCACTAGTTAGGGAATTTATTACACACGTTTTGGGTGACCCGTAATACAAGCGAGAAGTAATGCAATAATAATTCACATTAGTTCCTGAAGGTTAATATTGTGGACCCTTTTACGAATTTTCAGTCATCGTCCAAGTACATGGAGGGTCTTCTTCGACAATGATCCATCCCCTGCCAATTTTGCCACAAATTTTTTCAACACCTGATTCATAAGAATGTTAAAAAAATATAAAAAGTTCAAGAAATGGTTGAACTCCCATTGATTACTTGGGATCTTTCTATATCTGTTGTATTCAGTGGTCTTGGTTCCTTGAGGCTTGTGCCATAGTGCACAGTGTCCTAAAATGATAGCTCGTTTTTTTCCATATGAGATCAAGATGAAGCATCGAATGATTTATGATTTTTTGTTTTGCATTTAATGGATAACTTTCCTACAAGAAAATCTGAAAATGACACAATTATATTCGTAGATAAAAAACAGTTAGAAATAATGGTGTTCCGTCATAACGGTTAGCAAAGATTTTTATTAGAGTTCAAAATGAATGCTGAGAGACCATAAATCGAAGGAAACAGAACGATTTAGTAATCAGAAGATCCTGAATTACTTTAAAATTGAACTTTCTGATCATATATTTTTGTATGGCGAACTGATAGGAATCACATATATGTTTTAAAAATCGTCGGATGTTTTAGCAAGTATATGTAGTCATCGACCTCTTAGCAAACCATTCGAAGGTCAATCTGATTCTATCCTATTTGGCTTTTTGATTTAAGAGGTTTGACGACCCCTGGCATAGATTCATAACAGTGCAACATCTTTAATTATCATGATTTATAATTAGCTGCAAATCCCACCTGTTGCCATAAACAATCAAAGTTCTTTAAATGAGAAACTACAAGAAGAGTTTAACAAAAGTGCCCATAAACACTTGCCGTGCCACTTTTTAACACACACACACACATACAAATGTGGAAAATCCTTTCCAATCGATTCACGATTGTCCTCGAACCAACTTTTCCCAGCCAATAGAAAACGGTTATTATGCCTTCGGGCTAGGATATCGATAAAGTTTTATTTATTCTGTACTGTTAATATCATTTATGCGTTTCATGTATGCCATCGTCTGCACCGTACGATTTGCCCTAGACTAGCCTAGGCACTAGAGTTCTAGGCTACGCTAGGGAGAAGGTGAAAAAAATAACCCGACCACCCAGTTCCGCCACGAAATTCTGCACTGAAATGGGACAAATCCGCACTGGCGTATACGATTTGGCTTTAGTTTTAGTTTTTCCGTCGTTTTGTTTACCATTTAGATTTCCATTCCAAACTTAAGAAAAAAGGACATTCGCCGCTCACACGGAACGGTGACACGCGCCCGAAACAGCTCACGGTCGAATTGTTTTGCCCCCGAGGTGCCTCTGTGTAACGGGCTGACCAACCGTCGGGGGAGCGTGCGGAGAAAATCAAATTCAATAAACCTTCCGCACTGACTGGCACGACATTTCCCAACCATTTTCCTGCACCTTGTGGAGTTGTGATGAGGCGAAGAATTTCAAGTCGCCGGTGCCTTCGAGCGCTGGTAGTGAAATGTCTTTTTCCTGCCTATTTTCTGCTGTTTGCCCGTGTTCGAGACGCATCGATATGGAGTTATGTTTGTGTGTATGTGTGTGATTGCCCATAGTGAAACGTATGTCCCTTTGCCGGTTCGTCGGGCGAGTAAACAAACAAAAATCAACAACGTAGCGACTGTCGTCGATTGACATCCTACTTTTTTGCTTTTGCCATTGCAAATCCGGCCATTCGTACGGTACGCCTTGGTTTGTGCTGATTCTCTTGCCACTCTTGCTTTATCTGGGGCGTAGGTAGCCCCTATCACCCTACCACCCCCCATCAACAACCCCTTATGTGACAGCCGCGGGGACACGTTGCCAGGATCGTGCAACCGTTTTGAAGGACTCCGGTGTACTGAGCTCCGAACCGAAGCGCAATTGAAGAGGATTCTGTGTGTCTGCCTGTCTGCCAACGGATATGCTCAACCCGGGTGAATCAAACGACGTCAAGCCTGGTCGTAGGGGGCGAGCCCTGCATTGCCCTAGGTTGTGTGTGGACGAAAATAGAGTAAATCAGTTTTGTATTAAATTGATTTTTGTAAAGTTATTTGTGGCTTTTGCGTTCGCACGCATCCGTGGCACCGTGGTGGTGCCGGTGTTTGGACAGTAAATATTATCGTTTCGATTTCGGAAGCCAATCTCGCCGATGCGGCACACGGCCGTACCGTGAAGCGGAGTGAACTACCCCTTTGGATCGATTGGTTGCCTGTGACAATCGTTCGTATCGAGGAAGATTAAGGGAGGAATCCCCTTACTAGGGAATGCACAGCAGCGAATAGACTGCAATGTGCAACGTGGCAATTAAAAAATATTCTTTTTAAACATTTACATTTACACATTTACAGCACATTTTTCGTTTTGAGCCCTTAAGCTAATGTCTAATTTATCCAATGAAGGTCTCCAATCCAATCTAACTAGCTTATCCAACGAAGTCAACTCTGTCATACTAAATAATGTTTAAAGATGTGATTCCTCGTACCGAAAATTGCTCATTTAAACCATTTTCAAGATGGCATCTTCACGAGATGACTGCAATCATGCTAAGTGCTTAAAATGTGCTTCATAAAAATATAATATCTCCAACCAAGATGATCTGTACCCCGTTCGCGTCGCGCGATCACGTGTGGAAAATGATGCGGCACCGTGTGGTACATGTGCGATGAAAGTTTCATATTGAAAGTTAAATCCACTCACGACAGCTCACCAGCTAATATCATTGCCCTGCTCTATGCATATTCTTCTGTATAATTACTTTTTCACTATTCGTACGTTCTGTTTCGTCTGTAAAAGGGGAAAACGCACAGAGTGAGAGAGGGCAATAGGTCAAAGCTTGGGGAAACCGTCCATAAGCGCACAACCAATGCAGAAGGAGTCATCTTTAATAAGCGCGTATTACACCATCCGGCAAGTGCACTCGAAAATTCAATTATACGGATTTAATTAAAGCTTCTTGGGCAGCGGCATTCGTACGTATGTGCTGTTTTGTATATTTTTTTAGCACAGCTTTTCCAACGTTTTGGTTTTGTGTCAACCATTTTGCCAGACTCAATCTAGACGAGATTATACAGAAAGGATTACAATATTGTCATGCACTTTTAAAAATTTCATGTTAGGGATGGATTGCAAAAAACAATACTCAAACTGTCCTTGCAGTTCATAACGTTTATTAAAATTTTGTTCCAAAGGTTTACTTTTTTGTGGAAAGTCTTATTTTATACTTTTTAGAGCGGTTGTAATCTTATGAGCCACTTTATTTGCCCCAATTGGCAATTTACAACAATAAAATGAATGTTTCATTTATTTCCAATTTAACCTTTATACTGCATCAGGGTAAGTGAATAACAGTAATTCATGGTTGAGGAAACACGAAGAGTATTATACTGTTAAATTAAATGTAGTTTAAACTCGTAGTAACTTTAAATTTTAATGGAAACAAAATGCGTTAATGAGAAGGAACATTATTATGTTTGATTGCAAATTTACTGTATCACAATCGAATCCTGCAGGGATTGAAGACTATCCTTTGCTAATTAAAAACGGACTAACGGTGCACACAAGTCCCCGCAAACATCAAACACCGAACCAGATCTTATTTGTGCACTGAAGCCAATTTACTCGCCAATGCAAACATAACGCACTCACGACTAGTGAGAACCAGCCCGATGAGAAAATTCACCATTCACAAACATTCACCCACCCACATTCCTGTCACCCAACAACAATCAACAAATCGAATAAAACTGATTTTCCCATTATTAACTCGTTTCCCCCTTCGGTTGCCTTTTTGTTTGTGCAGTGCTAATCGCGCATCTCCGACACTCTTTGCTCTTTTCCTCTGCGCTCTGTGCATTAATGGTCATTGTGGATGGTTCGCTCAACGAAAGGGATGCAGCTTGCAAACGGCACTGTATGTTTCCCATGAAAGTACATGAACTTTTGGTGGGCCTAAAATGTTTCTTCCAGCATCCCCTACTGCTACCGCCCGGCTTCGGCCGAAACGCAAGCAATGGGATTAGGGCCAATTTGTTGCCATGATTTCCGAGTAAATACGGTAGGATTTCTAATTGTGTCGAGGCGACAGGCGATAAACACAACCCGATTATTTTACCAGCCTAATAAAGAGCCAAGTGACGGTACGGCAGCACGATATCGCTCTCGAAATGAACAATCGCTGCTGTGCTGTGCTTCTGACCATGAGGCTTTTTCCGCAGCTGCTGATGGCCATCCATATGAGCGTGCTACGAATGTGTAGTTTATTGTTCAAGTCGTTCGTTTCGCCCAAGTTTATCGTAACCGATCGACAAAAGCAAGCTAATTCCAGTCGCTCCTGGAAAACATGTGGTCCAGCTTCTTTCACCAATTCCAAGACTTGCTTTCTTCACACTTGGGCATTCATTGCCGCATAAAAAAAAAACCAACAACTTCAAGTGGTTTCACAGCTTGTTTAATACTCTTTTTCGTCATCCGACAGCAAAAAAAAATGGCACGCCCTTATTCATTCCGACGACCGCGGACAAAGCGGCAAACTAAATTGACCGTACAGCATAATGGCACTACCGTGAGGGAAAAGTGGGAGAAAAATCCTCACATGAGATGCTTTTTACGTCGCCGACCTCATTTGTTTCCATCAGCTTGGCCAAAAACTCAAGCACTGCGTGTATGTGCCGTTTGCAAATCTGGTCCATATCCTTCGGGAGATTAGCGATGCATGTGGCTTTTGCAGGAACGGACAGCAAAATACACATCGATGCGTATCTATTACTTTGGTTCTAGTCTCCAAGAAATCGGACAATGGCGGTGCTGTGAAAATCAAGCACCTATCGCAAGGCACAAAAGAGAAATGCGTCCCGAAAGATGGCACACCACTGCAGCGAGGACATGGCAAAGAAAACAGATCATAATCTAGAGCGGACCGGGTAAGGATTAGGTAAATCCTTTAACATAACAGCATAAACATTACATTGCCGTCAGTGCAGATTGTACGGAATGTGCACTAACTTACTACCATTTTTGTGTGTTAGTGATTTTGCGACTACAATTAACAGCTGTTCAGCAGATTAGCAGCAGGCTTCTTCCACCTAACAAACAATAGATACTTCCGTGGAGCCTAATATGAGCAAATTTTATCGCTACAATAAAACGATACGCCTCCTCCAACGAGCAAAACTTAACGCACAAACGCTTCAACGTTACCACCAAGTGAGAAAAGTCTAGCCGGATCAGCGGAAAATGAGTATTCAAAACAGAGCGAACGTGTAGCAACGAGCAACCACAAAACCAACCTAATCAACCTAATCCCCGGCTACGCATCCCCTGGCTGAACGGTTGCTGCCCGCTAAGCTTAACCGCGGACGACAATGCACTCTATTTGCAAACATAATGCTTTGTTTTCATTGTGTCTCGGTGGCACCGGAGCTTTTCCTTTTGGGACGCATACCACCCGGCGGAGCAATCGTGCAGTTCGGCATGCATGTGCCGATCCGGTGCCCCGTTCGTCTTACGTGTGTGTGTAATGTTTTCCTTACGGTAAAGGGATATGTTTTCTTAGGATTTTGGCTCTACTTCTCGTGTGGTACGTTTGTCACTGTCTGCTGCCGGTCATTGTAAACCGGGCCACATCTATACAGCGCCCCCTATTGTGTGGAGCGAGTGAAATGTGAGCTTTGGAAAATAGTAACAATAATATGGAACGCATGCAGCGACACACGCATCGTGCCAAGCAGCTGCCGTATCGTTGCTTCCATATGTGTATCAAGTTCATTGCGGATAATTCTGCACGTGGAGATGTAAAGATTGAGGTCTACAGCAATGTGCTATCTGATTTACTAGTTCTCAAATTATTTCAGAGGAAAACTTCACATGTTGAATCCAGTAGCAATAGCAATAGCCAAAAAAAGTAGCATTTTGTTACACCTTATGTTATAGAATAGCCGTACATTTGATCTATTATACTTAGCAATGACGCAGACTTTGCATTGTCGTCTGTATTTCTCTAAAATACACAACGATCGAGGTCGCTTAGATCAGATTAGAATAGATAAACCACTAACCACCCATGTATTTTTTAAAAAAGGGACCAAGTGTTTCGATTATTCATGCCATTACCCTCCTATCTGGTGATCGGTTTACTAGCCATTAGGCTATATGTACTAGAGAATACTACATACTGATAACATTCACTCCATCAGTCGGTTAGCGTCTTGTTCTTATTGATCCATCCGGGAATAAACAAGTCTTCACATCACTAAGGAAACATCTACAAAATTCTGGTTCTTCTGAAGCAGCGAGAGTCCATCGATTGGAATCCTGATTTCGGCAGGCCCGAGATATCATCAGAAGTTCAAATGGAAGACGAAAGGCATGGCATATACCAAAAAGGTATATGGCTGATATCCGCATGCGGAATGATCAGTCTATTCAACGGTTTAAGATTCTGGTAAAAGTATATTTTCTGGCGAGCCTGGGTGTTGCTATGGACGACCGATCGATAAGTTCTGGGTCAATTTTGAGAAGAACTTATTTTCCAATAACTTCGTGATCGTAACAACAGACGGTTTGATCACAAAGTTTAACTAAAGAAGATATGTCTACAGACTTCTTTTCGTCACTGAGGGTTGTGAGAAGTGCCGGAAAAGGTTGTCGGTGCTAACCTTTGACCCAAAATAAGTGAACTTTGAAGGTGCGATTAACTATCTCTACGTCACCTCTGTGTAAATTAGTTTATTTATAATCATGGCCGCTAACGGTGACACCGTCTATTTGGTTTTTACTTCGTTAATTTCCGAACCGAGGATTTCTGCCGCCTGTTCAATCCTTTGGCAATCTGCTAATTTGCATCTGCTACGTAGGAGAGCCGTAAATCAATGGTGTACTTATAGTAGATGGTCCCCGGATTTTGCTCCTACGAGGTTGAAGAGTAGACAAGTTAGCTTATCTTCTTGAAGCAGACCCTTGGTAGTAGCAATAGGCCTGGAGAGTTTCCCATCCACCATCACCTAGTATGTAACGTTGATCATTGTCATTCGTACTAGTCTGGTAAGGTTGGCCGGGATTCCAAACGTATGCGCCTTTGAAGCCGATGAAGAGATGGAAGGAATGTAGCTGTTACTCCGCCATCTTCTCCAAGATCTGCCGCATGGCGAAGATCTGATCAATGGTTGCTTTTCCCCTTCGTCATCCCCTCTGATAGTTACCAACTATCTCTTCTACGAATGGAACAACCAGATCTTTTAGTACAAGCGAGACTGATCGCGATTTTGCGATTTTAACATAACTAGGCATTGTGTGTTAAAGCCAATCTAGCCAATCTAGAAGCAAATTTTAAAATAAATATTGTGATTATTGATGGAATGTTAAAACAAGTTTTACTTTAAACATTTTTGTTAAGCTACATCACATGTCATCGGACACGCAACGAATAGATGCTCTTGATGCAAATCACATGGCGAAGATTTTAGCCTTTGTTTTTTTGTTAATATTCGTTGAATGAAACTAGGAATCAGATATTCATTCGAATAAAATTGTAATCACCTTTCAAAAGCCTCCCTCAATCCTGTCACCAACCCACTGTACCACTGGCATCATTCGGTTGAATGGAAAATTAACAGAGAAAATTTTCAATTGTCTCCCGGACTGTGCACGAACCCGCACTTGCCACTTGATTCGGGCTTAGGCAACCATTACGACGAACCGGTGTACAAAACATTCCAGTCAACCAAATCCTGCCACTCCATCAAACACTTGCGGCAGAAAAGGGAGATGCCCTCTGATCTCGGCTGTGCCTTTTAATGTGGTGTCCTACGCGCACCGCCCGGGAGTGACAATCAAATGAGGCAAAGCCGATACTCTCGTCGGCACTCGCACTCGTAAATGAATGCAGTCAAGGGCTTGGGACTCGCGCTCCACCGCCTAGACAAAGTAACGAAATAAAGAGCCTGTAAATGGTAAATCCTCTTGAACTTTTCCACTTTTTCACTCGATTTGCAGCATCTCGATCGTACCTTTCGTGTGGTTGTGGGACGTTCTGTTGCTTCGCGTCCCTGCAAGCGCTCAAGAATGGAGGAAGAAAACTTTTTTCCGCGTATCTGGCGAGCGTGGAACAACAAGGGCGAAAGGCGAAATAAAATCGTACCAGTTGAAGCGGTCGGAAACGGAAGCAAAGTTTTTCCGTCCTCTGATGTTGAACGGCACGTGAAAAACAATCCGTCGAACTGGAATCGCTAATGCGCTCGAATTGTGATGGCGAGTATCGAATGAGTCGCACGGTTGGAGCTAAAAGATGAATGCGAATTCAATATCGCATTCGTTAAACTCGTGAAGGTGGTGGGGAAAATAAGCAAAGTGCTGAATTAAAAATTGCATTCAAACCGATCCTGCACGCTGGTGCACATTAACGTGTAGTGGGAGCTTTTCTTCTTCCGTTGAATATTGCATTGCACCCACAGTACTGGCTTGTGGCACAAGAAATACACAAAGTCAACTCGCACAGTAAGAACGAACGGAAGAGGCTTAAAATATGGTACGATGCTAGCGAGCGCTGCAGTTAGACCGTGAAGTGGAAATTCACAAACAAATAAGTCCTAATGGAAGTAGTGACAGATTGCGTGATACTTCAGTACGAAACACCTACAACGGAGCACAGCACTAACAAACTGTTGACCTCAAATCATTCAACACTTCTTACTTCACAATTGATGTTTGAAGACTGAGACTGGAGATGGGATATGTGCAGGAAACTATTTTACGTTGACCGCATTTTATTAAAAAAAAGGAATGATAGAGCGTTTAATGACAGAATCTCGTTGTTTCTGGAATTTGTTATTAGTATTAGGATGTGGATTTGACCCTGAATTAGCACCCCTTAACTTCTTCATTGGCGTAAGCCACTTTTAAACGTATCTCCTACAACTTACTATCGCTTTCGGACCTTTTTTGCATTGTTTTTAATTTTAAATTCATTTGGTCAAGTTCGATTAGGTCGCAGTATTTGAATTGATACCGCAACAATCATATTTACACGAATTTTAACAGAATCTATGCAATCCCCGAAGGTATGCAATTACCCGTTCTATGCCGGGTCTTTATTATTTTCCCCTAGGAATGGGAATGGGAATGTATAAAAAAAACACAACAACAACAAAATAAATTGAATGATTGTTGCTTACAGTGTGAAAAAAAAACTTTTCTAAACATTTAAACGTAAAGCTCTACAAATCATGTCTCAAGTCCACGAAGTCAAAAACTTGTCGACTCAAACATGTTTTCCTAAAAGCAATCTGTTTTCCGCTTCTCTTATATCTTGTTTGCAATAGATAATTGGCCCTATAGTCTTCATCATATAACCATGAGTGAGTTTGTACACTTTTGAAAAATTGTATAAAATATCCGACACCTTGTCAAACTACTACTTTCTTTCATATTTGTAACATTTGCTCTTATTAGATATGAAATCGTTCCAGTTTATACTTTGAAATACGCAATGGACTTTTGGCATATTTTACACCATTAAAATATAAAAATGCAGTAACAATTGGAGTAGTCACTCACTCAAATAAAATTAAGCTTTTACGATGTTTTATAACCTTCTAAAAGAATTTCATGTTATTATACATTTCAGTGATTTAGATACTAAATCTTCTTGATAAATCTTAATAAAATACCCAATTGTAAATTGTACCTCTCGCACAGTACGACAAGCAATGAATGTAATTTAATGAGCCGCTGTGACGATATGAAACCGAAAACAATTGGCATATTTCGCTCATTAAAAAACATTTCATTCCACCACATACACACATGTCGTTACAAACGAAAAAAAAGATGGTACAATATTTCCATCGCATTCGCTTCCCAGAAAGGAAGAAAACTGTAACAATTTCAATTACACAACACCATCCATGGCACCCGATGCCCTTGTCCTATCCCGCACGCCCTTGTACTGCACCTTATTTTATTATGTCTCATGAAAGGCAATCGCTCACTACTCTGCTCAAATGGCACTACCGGGACGGAATTTCGCGTGGAATGAATAACGCTTATTAAATTGCATACGTGCACACGGCGGATGGATTTTCCATTTTAAGATGAGCGGCCCTTTTGTAGCTAAATGGCGGTAAAAATATTGTCCCGGTGTAATCGGTGCGCAGGAAAGGATTGGGATGCCAATAAAAAGCACTGCACAGGTTCATGGCACTGGCTGGATGGTCCTGATACGCCGTACAAAAACCACCTCACAAGCCACACGCTCGCTCTCCTCCTTTCCATACCATCTCGTTACCACCGGTGAGTGAGTACCATCGCTATCATCTTACAATTTTCTTCGGTATGTGTTTGGCCAGATTGAAGTCAATTCACTCAACACGGTTGTACATTATTGGAAATTTAATAATGTTTTCCCTTTGCCGTTTTGCAAGCGAGAGTGGGAGCTAGCAATCGAATATACTGAAGGGAATTGAGTTTTCTTTTCAGCTTTCTGCCGTTTCCTCCGGAATGAGCTGGATGGGAAAAAGATACCAGTTAGTGTGTTTCGGGAAAGAGCAAATATCGTTTGACCTTAGTGTTCTACTTCTTTATTTAAAATGATGTATTAAAGTATTCGAAAAAAACATTTGTTAATTTTTGATATAAATGTATGCTTAGCTGATCTTATCTATAAATACCTTACAATTCACTGTGAACTATAAAACCTATACTTGCTCTTATTTTGTTCGGCACTGTACCTTCGGTTCATCCTTTCCAATCGATCTGCCCTGAAGGTGCTTAGTGTGCTTACTTTTCTCGGTCGTTGCAAAGCGATTCCGCTACGTTTCTGTCATCGATGGGGACACCCGCAACCCTACCCAATCCGAATCGTAAGGATACATATTGGGTAAAGTCAAATAAAAATTCAAAATTGAGTGAAATGAACCTTAAAAGCTTTGCTTCACCTCAAGGTATATGGGAATATGCAACTTCATAAGGATGGAAGGAGGAATCTCTCCAACCGTTTCGATGTGCTTTGCTCTCTTCGGTTTTGCTATGGGTTTTTTGTGCCCTTTTTCGTTGCCTTCTAAACTCCCATTTCTTCCATTCGAGCGTCTTACAGCAATGGCTTTGAACAGTGGGGCTGCGATTTACACTGCGCTGAATAAACGATCAGCTGCCTCACAGCGAGAAGGTGAAATTTTTTAATAAAATAAAGATTTTCTACACCTTTTCCTACACCGCCACTCACAAACATCTTGGATCGTACGGATAATCACCGGAAGCTGGTGCTGTCACGTGAAACAAAATCGTTATTCCAATAAGCGCAGAAGATTATCGGGCTGCCGCAAAGCTTTACCAAGACGCCAAACGCTTCCCGCTGCTACCTTCCACCACGCACCAAGACACTTGTTTTGTAACCTTTTGAATTCGATTATTTCCCCCTTTTAATCTCCATCGAAAACCTTGCGTGACATTCAACCGGAATGAACTGATGCGGCACTTGATTCTTGATCCGGTCTCCCTACCTTCACGGGACCCGAACATTTTGAGAGTGTGAGAGCGTTTATTCAAAAGATTGTCCCCGCTACTTTGCAAATAAATGAATCGAAATTTGACATTCATCTTGCTAGTTAGGCTGTGCTGCCGTTTACAGCAGGAAGCATTGCGGGGCAACACCCAATGAAATTTGTATCTTTTCCTGGGAGAGTAATGTTTACCGGAAGGATCAGAAAACCAATTTATATCGCACGCAGTAATTTAATGACAGTTTTGTACGACACTAATATGCATTCATTTGCAACACAATATGTATGGGCGATTTACAGCAACTTGATCTTGACTCTTCAAATTTATTCAGAGTTGGAAAGCTAAAATTCTACTTGCGGAAGATCGGTCTATGCGAGATTTGGCAGCCATTCTGTGGTGTAAAGTACCAGCGACATCCCAACTTAACCATCGCGCCGATCGATAAATTTGCTTACGACAAGAGGTAAAAGGTAATCTAAACTGTTCAATCTTTATTTTTTAATCGTAGTTTGTAAAGAATATTATGCATTTTTTAGGTTTTTATCTATATTAGATCATTTATAGCTAAAAGAATAAACGATTCTGAAAGACATTGCTAAAACCTTTTTCAATATGGTTTCCTTTCATCCTTTCTTAGCTACTAAATGCTTAAAACAAGCTAGAAATGAGTCCAATTCACGTTATAAATGCTATTTACCACGCAAAAAAAAAACAGCCAAAGCCAAAAAAACAAAGCCTTTTACACCCCTGGTCCAACGCTCCATTGCTGCCAGCAAAACAAATAACTATGACTTCACCAGAGCCATTGCAGAAACATGATTGTTTATCTCGTTTTATTCACACAATAATATTTCCTCCAAGCCGGATTCTGCACCGTCGTTCGTTTTGCTTTGAAATGGATATGTTTTTGACATTTGCCATCGTACGCCCGGGACAACCGAAAGGGTAGCTGCCCCTGCCCAACTATCTTGCTCCTACGTGCGCTGGGGGATGCAGTCGGTACAGAGAGCAAATCATCCCGGTAGTGCACCGATGTCCTGCTGATTTTTCCATTATTTTTTTATTATTATCATCAGTTTGTTAATTGAAAAACTTTTGACTGCACGGGGGCTGTTGTTTCTGTTGCTTCTTTACCATAGTCCGGTGTGGTTTATGCAACGCTTGTGCTAATAGTCTGCTGGCAAGATATGTCGTCTTCGCCGGAAGCAGACACCCAAGCACGATAGAAGCAAGCCCCCACCTCCCCCCCCCCCCCCCTCCTATCCAGTGGTTTAATAAGCCGGTTAGTTTGAAAATAATTATTCCCATTCAGTGACAACGGTAGCGATGAAACAGGTGCAAAGAGGGTTATGGTGCATCAAATTATCCGTTTGCGTGCGTGTATGTATGTCATGAAAACAAATCGCACAACGACAACGCAAGCTCAACATAATAATGGTTGTAGTTCAAACCAACGATAAAAAAGAAGCTTCACCCTTCAGCAAAACGGTATCTTAATTAAACCACATCATCCTTATGCCTATAATTCCTTGCGCTGTTGGCCCTAAGATTGCTGCTAAATGTCAACTATTTTCCGCCTAACATGATGGCCAAGCCGGGTGCTGTACAAAGGTTCGTCTAGCAGGTTTCCAGCATCCTCCGCTGGTATCATGATGCGCCATGGCATCGATATCACCAGTAATGTGGTCGTCTTCTGGGACGCCTTTGTGTCGTTACCGTGCTCGTCATCCTTCGCGTCATTCGCATAATAACTTAAGCAATTTAATTTCTTTTGTTCTCTTTTCCAACCTTCCAACCGACCAAGTCGAAAAGCGGGGTCCGCCGACCTGCTAACCAACCACACACAGCCGGGACAGGCACGGTCAAAAGTCTAACCCCAAGTCAGCCCAGTCCACCCCAGCTGTGGCGAAAAGAGAACACTGCGCTGGGCAAAGCTAGCGAAATCATCTCCTTCCCGGTGGGAAGACAATTTTTCACATTTTCTTTTCATGTCGGCACATCCGGCCGGTTGGCGCGGTGGGACCGACCGAGAAACCGTGTCTTTGTGTCTGCCGCATGGATCTTTGTTTTTCGCACCGGCGAAGCCTGCGGAAGGAACCCAATTGGCAGTGCAGCCATGCGGGACAGGGTCCTTACAACGTAACGGAACCACTTTCCCTCCCAGCAGACGATGGGTGCTCACCTCACCGACCGTTCCGCCTACCGGGGAAATGTTTCATTTTCATTTATTTATTGACCCACGGGTGACCCGGGGGAGGGTGCAGGAGTGATGACGGACGAGGGACAATTACGCTAACCTTTGGTCGATTTTCCTGATGAGGTTATTTATGAGTTTTTATCTAGCTCCTCCCCCCGCCGGCGACGGAAGCGGCAAAAGGGGGCAGAAAATCGGCGGGAAACTGTTGAAATTTGCCCTCATTTTACACTCAATTTTTCCTCAAAAGTTATTAATTCCTACCATTGCTGGTCCCCTTTTCGCAGCCATCAGACCGCACCCAACCCCGGACACAAATTTGTGTGACAGTTTCAGTCGGTTTAGCGCTGAAGTGCTCCATCCATCCGGGCCTCCCGAACGGAAACGCTTTGTTGGTACAGATTGCCATTTTACAGAACACTTACCTGCTGCGGTAGTACGGATCCTATTGCTGTTTCGGTGCGGGGACAGCACGTTACGTTACCTACGCGTGAGGGCGGACGCGTACGAGTGTTGCGCACATAGATTTCGCATAGTTTCGCATGAATTAGTTGCGAGTCCTTTGTAATGGATTTCAATTAGTGCTCCGGCAATCATCCGAAGCAGTTGACAGGTTTGTAATTTTCTTCCTTTCAATGGGTGCTTTTGAAGGTGAAATGGTTGTGCGCCTTCAGTAAGGTTGAGTCGAGCTAAGCATGTAATCGTAGTTTCAAAGATGCACACTGCATTCGCTTTCATTTTACGAAATCAATCATAAATCTATCAGCAAAATAGAGCATACCAAACGAGATGCTAATTTAAACAATTGTTTAGCAAATATTTCATAGCGTTGAATAACTCATGCATGTTATTTAGGAATACAGTGGATGTGCACATTTCATTAACTTTTTTCTGCTGCAAAATCTGCGTACTTAGTATTAACACTTAATTATTGTATTGATGGTTATTTTTAAACAATTTTGAAGCTGATTTAATTATTTTTTAATATTATTTGTTCGTACTTCAGAACATTTTGGTGCAAATTATGCTATGGTAGAATTATTTGACTAGAAAAATTAATGAAGTTAAAATGCAGGTTTGGCTTGTACGCTACCCTGAAGTCTAATTCTACGCTCTCTAAGCTTGTAGACTCTGATTTGACTTTTTGAGACTTTTTAAATTTGTAACTTAGTATGAATTTTTAAGTTCAATGGTGCTTCATTTTTAACTAATAAGTTTCATTTACAAATATTTACACCATTTCCAATACGCCTACGCTTATGTAACGCACATCACCATTTCTTGGACCTCATTCTTTGCCCTATTTGGTTTTCGGCGCCTAAAAGTAGACTTCTACATGCGAAGCTATGCGTCGTCCATTTATTACGAAACTCTTGTTCGGGATTTGGAGAGGATTCTTGTTACATTATGTTTGTGTTACACACAATGTAAGATGTTTCCAGTTCGCAAAATTTGTAAACTTCGAATACAAATTTAAGCGTTGTTCAAAATGAGCTTCTCCCTTGTCACCTATGATTGTATTTACATACGTATTCCCATTTGGGGCGGCCCGTTGGGTTATTGATAGGGGCGCCTGTCTTCACACGACAGGTCCGGTCCAAAATCCATCTAAAGCATTCCCCCGCACGCAGAGTTGACTGTCTAGCTGCGGATAAATTAAGTCAAAGAAAGTCAGAAATGACAGGCCTAGGTCTCTTTAGTTTGTTGTGCCGATAAAGAAGAAATATCCACTTTTGTAGCAATTATCTTGTGGTTGTACAAGAGTTTATGACTTAATTTATTAGTTTGTAACAGCTATTTTAAAACACGAAGCTGTAATGTTGCGTGCGCGAAGCTTACTTCGCGGCGCTTATCTTTAGACAGGTGCAAGTCAGGCCAATTAGAGAGCAATAATTCCGACGCGTTTGGTTGAAATATTACCTTTTATTGCACAACATATAATTTATGTACATATTTACAGCTTATCGATCGTGAATGCACTTTTACATTCACATTTTACTTCTATTGGCTGATCAACCGATCGTCCGATCGATGCGGCTTTAAATCGATAAGTGCACATTATGCTACACGTTGACTTAATTTTAACTGATCGACATCAGCAATCCTGGACACCTGGAAAACAAAGACATTGTTGAGCAGTGGTGATTAAAAGAAACATCTGATGATGTGACTCCTGATGATTGATCCGATACCACAATACTTGCATTCTCCAGATAAGCGTTGATGACTCCCTAACCAGTAAAAACTTCTTCTGCGGTTAACGATCACCAAAAATAAAATGTTCATCTCTTTGAGATTTGTAGTGATTGAAGAGATTAATATGAAATATCACGATCAACGTAATTAAGTATATAAATCCTAGGTATCCTAGGATATAATTTTTCCCTGAGGACAACGAGAATTGGTGATCTTTTTATATCCGCTGCTTTCGGATTTGTTTAGTTTACTGATTTGGTTTACATCTTCGGAAGTAATCTACCATATACGCTGAAATTTTGTCACCGAAGTACCGAATTTCATGATTTTGGTCGTTAAAATCCATTCCTTAAGTATTGTTTTATATTTAGCTTTTTGTTTAGAAAAAAAAAATAATGCGCAGTTTTTAACTAATATCGGGCGATAACTATCGTTCAAGGAGGAGTATGTTGTACGTGAAACAATTTTTTTCAACATTATTTTGTTTCTGAATGGTATTTCTTAAACATATTTTTATGGGTAACTGACCTTTTAGTTACTTCACGGAAGAATGTGTGATTTTTGTGAATTGAAATTATACGTCTTGTGTATTTTTTTCATATTTTTTCTACCATTGCTACATGTAATAACACGAATGGAGTCGCCCAGTAGCGTATGCTAAAATCTGTTTTACAAAAACTGTAATAACTTTAAGAGGAACAAATTCGTGCAGATGTTTTCTTCTACGAAACTTTGAGGAAAATTGGACTGTAACCTACACAAATTTAAAGTTTGCAATGTCGCGAAGTTTTAAATGGTTTAATGTCTAAAGAAAAATGTTATAATATGAAGAGTAACTTTCGTTTATTATGTTAGTGATTTAGAGATTAATACTGAAGACTGCAAAACTGCGCTTATACATGAAGAAGACATATAAACCTTCCCTTAAAAGTATAAACTTGAGGGTGTTACTATTACTTTTGCAGATTTAATAGTACTTTCGCTCGATTCAGCTAATTTTGTTTTAATCTATTGTTTTTTTGCGTTACGTAATGAATAGACGTTACTAAAAGGCATTTTGATTTTCAAGCAAATGCTGTGCAATTTTCAAATGATTTCATACTCTTATTGGTAAATATCTATCATCAAAAGTGAATTAGTCTTACAATTGGTTTTTAAGTCCTCAATATTCTAACACAAGCATTCGCGTATTATTGTAGATCAAAACTGAAATCAATAACGATGGTACCCAGTTCGATATCGAATCGAAATAATCAAATTTCGCAATGATTTCCCCATGCTGTATCGTGCCAGCACACTACGATCGGCCAGCATAATGCAAAACTTCTGCAATATTTCGTATATTGATCCTGGCGCACCATTCGTCCCCAACCCAGCACTGAAGCATACTTTCACTACCTACGTTTTCAGCTCATTCCTTGACGTTTGCGCTCAATATTGCTGGATCTGGGATTAACGGGATAAGCAAACAGAAAATAAAATTAATTATTCTATAAAATAAAACTGCTGTCAATGTTTTTACAACCACCAAATAAAAAAAACGTAACTCCCCTTAGCCGGAGGTCCTTTGATCCTTGGCGTTGCGTATCCTCCACAACCGTTGCAGGTTGGTGACTGTTGCTCCTTCCACCAGGGATTTGGATGATTGGTGTGCAATTTATTTAGCTTCAGCATGAAATTAACTTCCGAAATTATCGTTCCAACGATTGCCCGAACCCAACCTTGTCGCGGTTTCCTTCGCGCAGCGCCATTTTCTGCTACCGCTAGGGGTCACTTTGTTAACTTTTTCATTTATCGAGCTGTAAGGCAACGTTAGAACGCTTGCCAAGCGTTCACAGAAACCCCTTTTTGCCGCTATCTTAGTGAAACCTAGATGTTCCCAGCCGCGCAGAACAGCGGGTCCGTAGTGTGTGTTGAGCTGCAAGTAATTTTTTTAACTTTCTCCGATCTGTTTGATTTGGTGGCCGCTTTCCGGCGACACTGACGATCTGCCGCTCTGCTCAGATGAGGAAACGTAAAACACCGTCCTTGCGGGTGGATAACGATGAAAGACGGTAAGGTAGAATTTAATTAAAATTTGTTTTAGCTCTCCACTCTGTTTGGCTTTGGTTGGCTTTTTCACCTCGGCACACTGTGATGGAACGGATACTGGAACAACGCGTGGAACGATGGGTGGTTAAGGGAGGGGAGGCCCGCTTCCCAAGCAAACTTTTGGCTTGATAAATTTAAAATTAACTTAATGCTTCACTTGAATTCCGATTAACTGCTACAGTACTATCAGCAGAGAGAAGGAAAGAGTACTGCTTGTTCCTATCCCGAGGACGGTGCGAATGCTTTCGTCATTAATGTCACTAGGTCCAATTAATTGTCCTTACACAGATTCTTGTTTATACAGTTAAAATATACTTTAGTTTAGTTTTATTTATTATCATCAGCTGTCACATGGTGCTTTGCACATTTGCTTAAAATACATTACTCCAAATCGTCTAAATTCGTTCTTTAAACAGAAAATCATCCTCTCTTAGGCATTTTACTCTTTCTTATACTTATACGAACAGCCTGTTCGCAACATCACCTTTACGGGCTACACTCTTTGGCGGCCTTGTTGATTTTCACCGACAAAAACTGCCGTATCGTGCTGCAAAAACGAACCAATCGCACCGAGCCGGACCGGGCAAAGCACAACTCGCACCAAGGGCTTCCCTCTGCTAGCCGAATTTCAAATGTTGCCTTCACTAAAGATTGATTCATTATTTTCTTTTCCCCCAAAAAACAGCCTTCCTTCTAAGGCTGCAGATAGTTGAGACCCTGCAGATGTCCCTCGTCGCGTTGCCGCTGGAATGCAAGCCGTTCGTGGTGTTTGCCATCAATACCGAGACCTATTCGTTCGATTATCTTTTCACCACGGTACCCATGCAGCTGAAAAATACAAACACAAGGTGAATAGTTTGTTGAGTAAGAAGTAGAAGAAGGATTGTTGTTGAACAATATGTCTATTGCGTGCAACTAATTTTCCTGTATTTAAGCTTCAGCCAAATAGTGAAGCTCTTAGGCACGACACGTTTAATCACATTGTACAACACAATTTGCATGTCTAATGAGTAGAAGTAGTTATGAGCAGGCGTTACAAGTCTGATCATCAATGATTATCTCGAACTGGTACTGGATGTGGCGAGGAGTCGTTTAAAGAGTTGCGCAACATACAAAAGGCACTAGTTGCCAATGATCGCTCACTCGACACATAAGCCACTCGGGACTATGGTTAGCTTCATGCGCCACAAAACCCTCTATCTTATCTAGCCAATACCAACCTCATAGTATAGCTCCCTTCGTTTTTTGCTTATCTCCGGATCGAAGTCATACTCCTCCGTCTTGTGAATGAGCGGTATGCCAGCGACATTGTTTTGGATGAAGTCCGTTAACAACCTTACCACGGTTGCTTCAACACGATGTTCCACCGAAGCCACTAGAATGGCTAAGCATATCTGTGCAATAAATTAAACGTACACTGTAAACACACGATACCGATAGCCACAAACTACATGCTACACTTACAGCAACAGCCAGTTTGGTCATGGTTTCACCGCAACTTTAGCTAGCCCGAAACACGAAACACGAACTCTCCAGTGTATTAACCACGCACACAGAACATACGGTTCGTACTGCCACCTTAAACGTTCCTTTCCCAGTCGTTTACCTCCGAAGCCTTAGTTCAGTGCTCCCACCCAGTCTTAGTGCGCTCGACGCCCCGATGCCTAGTAGTATGGTGGAAAACCCACCATCAAGACACTCACTAACTCCAACTCCCTCCGTGGTTTGTTCTCAGACCGAAATGCAACTTGCAACGAAACCGGTCGTTCGATTGGTAACCTCGGCAGTACATGCATTAACAAAAGCACCACCAACGATCGTGTTCCTGGCACGATCAATGCACACAAAGGTACGAGGAAATTCACAACGGAGTTTTCCTCAAAATCTTTCTGTTCGCTTCCTGAAACAGCTCAGCAACAGTTGAATGCGCACGCGGAACACACCGCGAATGGGCGAAATGAACGAACTGCACTACGCTACGGTTCGGTTGATTATGGGGCAGACGATTAAATCATCTACCGCCCGGTAACAGACGACGGCAAGCCAAACGATGGGTTTCAACCGTTCCAAGCGCCAAGAAAGACGACGAAGAGCCATAACCAAGCAACATGAAGAGAGGAAAATACGTACAACCCAAATCTGTTTGCTGGACACTCCATCGAAGGCTTTCGGTTTAGGCATTAGGTGACCCACACCCAGCAAGGTGGAACGCGATCGCAATTGAGCATTTGACCCAATTTTTCTACCACCTGTGGAATTGCAGATGAGATCTGTGCGGAGATAAGTCGCTTGGCCGTTTGGCAGTGTTAGACAATCGTACGAATATCTTTCCTACATCGATACTGGTCTTCGTATCAACTTGCTACAACGAATCTTATAAACAACACACCGTTTAGGACAAAACTGTGAAATTTAATCACATCCAGCACCCCTCCCAATTGCCCTCAATGATGATGCAATTTTATTTCGAATCGCGTCCATCCATGGTCCGGCCTACGGACGATCACGCATATGATCTGTGTCACGAGCACACAAACCGACGCATCCCCTTAGTAAAGATGCTTCACACTTCCGTAAACTTACCCACAGTTCGCACATTGCTTGGTCTGTTGTTTAGTGTTTGATGACTCTGATAAATGGAAGTAGTTCAGGGTTCATACCATTTTTTTTATTGGGGAAAATATGCCACATTCAATGACCTAAAGGTCATTATTAATATTTGAGAAAATAAACATTTATATAAAAGAAGGCATTAATATTTCGTTGAATAAATTACATCGAAGATTGTTTAAATATTCGTGAATCATTTCCTGTCTTGCAATTCGTCCTTACAAACATTTCTGAAAACTCATTACACCGTAGCAAACGTACGGTGTCCTTCATAAAGAGGATAGTTACATCTAATTCCGCATGCGGACAGTTACTAACATTCGCTTATCCAAAAACTTATTTCATTGCTAACCTTCACTTAGCGCTATGAGATCAGCCTCCAAAACGAATGGCGTAAGAAACGCAACCGTCTCAATAAAAAACCGATCATACACAGATGAACCGGCAGCTTTAAACACGTGCGTGCATAAGCTGCGTCACGTTTTTTGGTCACTTGTATCATCAAGACCACCGCTTCTTGAAGGAATGTCCGATCATCCCAGCTAGCAAAAACATGACAACGGTTTCCTTGGTAAAACGCGAAGGTTCGTCGCTTATACGCGCGACCAGCTCTTTCGTTGCGCTCGCTCGTGATCGCGCGCTTGTATTATAACCAATACAGAGCCAAACTATGCGCACTGTGTCACTGGGTGTGCGTTGCTGGTAAGATCTTCGTACCAAAAAAACTGCATTTGCGCTTCTTGCCCATTCATTACAAGAATCCGGCCGCAGGTAAAACTGTAACTTACACTCTCGAAACTAGTGTAGCGTGGTGCTGGTGTTGTGATAACAAACCGAAGAGGAATCGCAAAACACACAGACTACGGGAAGGTGTACGTGCCTGGTGTCGGTCGGTTCGATCTTCGTGCTGCAGTACGCACTAGCATCAATTCCTACTTTCACTTTCCACCCCTTGCACCCCTCCCGGTTAGGCTGGTGGGAAACGTTCAACCGATGTTGTTGATCGCCACGATCACAAGTTCGCTTCCGCTATTCGCTTGTGAGGTTGCGTTTTGTTCATCGAATCGAATTTTACTTTTAAATTATGTATTCATTTTCTTGCATATAAAATTACCAACGTTACTATTCAATCAGACGATTTTTTTAAAAGAATGTAAAGATTATATAAAACTAAATTTACTTCACTGTAACACTTAAATATTTACACATTTTTACTAACTGTAACCAGTTTTTCGTGCAAATTATGTGTGTTTTTATTTCGGTTTTATATATTTTTTAGCCTATTTACCTTCACAATAATCTTAAAATAACAAAATGTAGATGTCTTTGGTGGATCGATCAAACGGTTCGTTTGTGACGATCGTGCCACACGAACAGCTCGTTTCGTTTTCCCACTCCTTCCAAGATCACCAAAGGTGGTAAAAACCGAAAGTACCGCGCAACCAGGCACGAGGCCACTGCTAGATCGTCCCCCCTACGGCATTTCGTTTCTGCCATTGTATCCGTGAAATGCGAATGCCACCATCGTTCGAACGACGACCTGCGCTAACCGACCGTACACGGTAAGACGATCATTCCGAATCTCAGTTTATGGTGGGAAGTCTTACGCGCCGGAGGTTTTGTTGTGAACGCGCTCGGACACATGCTTAAGCGTACAATTGCGTACAGAAACTGGTGACCTACCTCGCAGCTAGCGTGTGGTGTTTGTGTGTGCGAGTGAGAGTAAGTGTGAAGGTTGTGCCCCAAAACACGTTGGGTTGCTCCCTACAACGATCCGATCCCATCATCGTCTCTCATCAGCAACTGATCGTTCAACTGATGCTGAGCTTGTATCTTTCAGTTTCTACCGCAAAAGTGCTGCAGTGCCACAAAAGGAGCTACGGTACCACGGTTAAATAACTGTTTTGCGCCCCGGGAATCGAAAATTGTTCCGCGCAAAAAAAAACAAGAGGAATACACACACAAACACACGTTCATTCAGCAGTAGTGCCAAACAGCCGCCACCAAAATGCATAAGTGTGTTGCATTGTGTTTCACGGTACGTAGCGGGAACAAAGCTGGAGAAATTAACGAACCGTACAGTATAGCGTCTCATGGTATGTTCGTAGTTTGAACTGGGTCCCGGGAAAGTGTTACGCCCTTGTGAGCGACCATGCCGGGTTGAAGCAGGTTGTAGAAAGTGGCCGAATATTCCAGAACGGGGACAGTGCGTTCAACAACAACAACAATCCTAGTCGAAAAGCGCCGTTGAATTTGAAACGCGCGATCGCTCTGCGTACAGGCGCGATCAAATGATCCGTTGGTTTACCTGCCGAGCTGCACGTTTGCAGATTTCCTTGAACGATAGACCCCACCAAACAACGAACATCGCTGTTGCATAACCACGTGTAAAGGTGTTCGAGGGCGGTAGCATGACTTACTCGCGTCACTGTTTGTCTTTTGATGAGTGTATGTGTGTGTGTTGGAGCTAACCGTATTTGTTTATTGCGACCTTTGGGATAGATTAAGTGTTTGTCCAACATGTTGAAGATCATGCGAATGATGTAAAGATGGTCCTCGGGACCAACGAATTCCTTTTTCAACTGATTTTACTACAAATTCGTTATAAATCGGTACTAAATATTTGGGTCACTCATATTTACAGATTCTGGCTCTTGTGCTAGCAACCCTTCTCCCTATCGCAGAATCAACGCTGCAACCAAAAGCTCCAAATTTCCAATATTTTGAAAGGTAAAGAATGATTTATGGAATACTGTTTGGAGTATACTTTAAACACATGTTTACGGATTCCATTTCACAGGCCAAAGTACAGGTATCCTTACTACGACGAAAACGGAAAAGGGAAACTACTATACGGCTATGGAGGACCGGAGCTGTACCAGTACAAGAGCTTCTCACCTTTGGACGGTATTCATTGAGCCCCTTGGGTTTGCATTAAATTCATTTGTGTCCTGAAAGCAATGGAGCGATGTGTCGGCGCTTTATCAAACCATTTGTTGAAGGTGGCATCGCATTAGTCCGCGACTGTTTCACACATCCTGCAAGACTGTGAACTTGCGGTCGGATATCAGTAATGGCCAAGACTTCATTACGGCTACGACTAATATAACTAAGCGAGCTTGGGAGGAGCTGAGCATAAGAAAGGGAATGTTGTGTTAAAACATTTAAGTAATTTGTTACCAAATAAAGAAAACAAAAAACCTTCTTTTTACACAGATCCACCTTTTTTATTCTGCACAATAGCTGGCCCCACCTTAGACTCGTCTCTTTTGCGTCGAAATGTACAGTACATTATTTCCACGGATAAAGGCGTCCCCATATTTGTTCTTCAGTTGCCCATTTACGTACTCTTCGGTTTGGTCCAGCGCAATGTTCATGTATCCGTCCAGGCAAGCAAGTACACCTTCGTTCAGAATAAACATATGTTTGTTAATGTATTTTGCTTGCATATGGGTCACATATCACGCTCGTGCATTTACCTCTGTAATCGACTCCACTGTTGAGTTTGACGACAACGGGCCGGCCATGGATTTGGTTAATGAATTGAGAAAGCGCTTCTTTGCGGGACATTGTGAATCTGTGAATAGGACAAGGTGGGTGTTAGGCAAAATTATTCACTATCAGAAACACTACATTAACACTGCAGATTTATGTGAAAAGTCCGCTATAAGTATTTATGTACAATTGATTTTCGTGATTTCTAGAAGAACGAATCAACACCGGATGGAACAAGTTTTAGTTCAAGTTTAGCGATTAGTTTTTTAGCCCCTACTGGCCTGAATATCAGCTAGCTGATAAGAAATTATTAGTTAAAATCTTTATCTACACAGATTAATCACGCTAATCATATCATTCTTACCTTTAGTATATGTTTAATTCTCAATCAAATCTTGTTTAATTTCGCGTGTGAAGTGCGGTCTTTTGCTGTTTGTTGTAAACAATAGAAATGCGACGCGAAAGATTTGACACATGGTTTGACATTTGATTTTCCTTGGCATGTTCGAATATTTTCTTCGAAATTGTTTCGGATTGTTTTATTACAACAAACATTTGTGCATTCACGAACTAAAATTTACTCATCTAATAAATAAAACCAATTGTTTCAGTGATATTGTTTTTTCCTATCCTATTCCAGAATAACAAAATAACGTATAACAGCTCGTTTTCGAACCCGTAGAACAGAATTCGAATCGGACAAACTGCGAACATCATTGAACATCTCTCCACAAAAATAATGTACAATAAATTACTTTATTTTTATCTTACAACACAGCATCTATGTTCAATATTTCCCAAAATTCTTCCCAATCGCACCGTAGTATCGTAAAGCCTGTGGCGAATAGCCGTTACCGATCAGGGCGATCAAATTTTCCCCTCGATATCCAAATTGCCGCTGATAAGCTCCCCGGAGCTTCAATGCACGATCGGGATCAAACGGAATATAATATCGTTTCTCCTGCACTGGATGTCCTGCAAGCAAATTGTGAAAGTAAGTCACAACCGCAATCGCTTTTTGTGCTACAGATGCGTCTCGGGGTGGGAGCCTTTTGCCATGATGTGGATGTTTGAAATATTCAAATTTCTGAAGATTCAAATTGTAATCAAACGGATTGTAGAAACTGCACACTTGTTGTACCACGGCCAACAGTACAATCCAACATACGAGCTGTAGAACAAAGATTAAGCACATCACTTTACGCTTTTGTTTTATGAATTCCATGCAGAACTACAACACTTACTGATTTCATGCTGAGGGCACTTTTGATGAAAAAAAAAATACAACTATGCAACTTATCGCTTTCAATTCGACTAGTGGAATGAGCTCCACATGCTGCCAATAGTCGTTACTATCCCGGTGCATGGTAAATGTAGATTATAAAACAAATCTAATTGATATGCTCAACGGGTTCAATCGGGTAAAGCCATGAGCTACCCCACTTTCGATATGCACCTATGTCCCATCCATTGCGCACGTGACGTAACGAATCGAATCGAAAGTTTCAACATTACTAACATGATCCGTACATTAAAAAGCTTTTGCAAGCACGTAGCGTAAAATACTTTCTCGTCTTTTTCATATTAAAACTCAAGGTTAAGGAAAGTATTGTGTCATAAAGATATGGGTCACTATTTTTCCGCTTCAATGGATGGATTGGCCTATCGCATCCATTCATAAAGATTCAGTTCCTTCCTAATTTCTTAATATTCAGCACGTGGTTTGTATATCGTTTATCGTAATTTATTTGCAGAAGTTTGTTTCACTGAATAGATTATTCATCCAACGTCTAACAAACGCATAGCGGCACATTTTTTCATCCAATTTTATCCTTACGAGCATTCTGGTACTCTTTTCCTCTGATGCAGCGTCACTTTTTGCTGGACTACGCACTTTCAATGATTGCAGTTTATACAAAACATAAGCAGCAACTAAAGCAAATTATGTGGAACGCGTCTCGAAGCGTGAACTCATAAATATCAAACACCTTGTAACTGTTTCCGCTGGGAAATGGGATTTCGCGACATTTCCTTCAACTATTAGGGCGAAATAATGAACCCGGATTTCATCCTACAGCATCAAAAACGCCAGTGAATGAAAGTAAGTGGATTATTTGACAACGGTTAATCACTAACATAAGTTGACTGCAAAGAATACATTGATTTTGTTTGCAGTACTATGCTCTGGTTGTGTATCATTGCTCCTGATCCAGTCAGAATTAGTTTGCCCACGACATCAACTCCTTCATGTCTGGATCGTCTTCTTCGGCGACAGCGGCTAAAAAGAATATAATATTCATAATTTATTATCGAAGCATAGCAAGTCTTCCTTCCTCCCGCAAAATGATGCCTGGAAGAATTGCCCGCAAGAATAGATGAACAAAAACAGATGAATTCAATGGTTTGATTAACATTCGATTCCGTAGCAAATTAATGACCAGCTGCATCAAATACAGGAAGCGAATGTATATAGCAAACGATTCGGTAGTGAAGCCATCGAAGCGGGAACACGAATGCACTACACAATCACAGTTGTAAGCTACCTTTCTTTTTCTCCTTCTCCTTGGCCTTGGCTGGCAAGTCCGTGGAGGGAACTTCTGGTAGTTCGTCTGTTTCGGGCTGCACTCCAAGCAGTTCCTTGTCAAGCTCCTCTTGCTCGAGCTCCTCGAGCTCCTTCTCCAGCTCATCCTCATCGATATCCTGACCGAAGCCAACGGCAGTAGATACGGCATTGGATATTTCGTTTGCAATATCGTTCTGTTCAGCAATGTCGTCCATTAGATCGTGCACATCGTCAATATTCCTGAAAGTATTAACGTACAGCATCACTCATGGGCTGCCGTAATAGTCACCGCACGGTCACACAGCACATCCCAAATACATACATATCCTTATGGGTAACTTTAAGCGCATCGGAAGCCTTCTTCATCGTTTTCAGTACTTCTGCGTTTGTGTTCGCATTTTCCAACGCTTCTCGCTGCATTTCAATTGTCGAAAGTGTACCATCAATTTGCTGTAGCTGTTTCTCATATCGCTTCTTCCTCTTCAGTGCTTGGATGGCCGCTGTGGACAAAACGACACGAATATGACTCATGCTTTAGCGGGCCTACCACGCTAACGGCAATCGACCACCACCGCTTGGACGTACCTCGTTTGTTTTTGGTACCATTTTTTCTGGCTGTATCAATCTCGACCTCGATTTTCTTCTCTAGGAACTCTTGCTTCTTTGTGAGCATATTTTCTATGTCCCGCAGCTTCTGTATCGCTTCGCTCGGGGTCGGCGCTGGTTCGCCTTTTTTCCCCGAAAATAACTTTCCAAAGAAACTCATCTTCACTCTACTGTTGCTTACTGAGTGTACTATCGAGAAATATCTGCGATGATAGCGATCACTGATTATAAATAACAAATTCTAAACCGAAAGAAACTTGTGTTTTTCTACGATCTCGCGAACAATTGACGAATGCGTCATCCGTCGTGTTCAAAGTCAATGTCAACGAACGAGAGGTTAGGCCAAAGTCAGTCATTGGAAGCCATATTTATTTTTAGCTTGACAACAACAGTTGATGTTTATGTACAATAATGGTGCGATACGGGGAGAACACTATGCGGGAATTGTAAATTCTTCGTTATTTTTCGAGAAAACGCGAATATACGTTTAGAATAAAGTGAGATTTTTTTAAATAATATCGTTCAGTGCGAGAACGGCCCGGTGGCATGATGGTAGCGGCGCCGGTCTTCACACGAACGGACCGGACCAAAATCCCATCCGGGCCAATCCCCCGTAACAAGGACTGACTATCCCGCTACGTGGTAAAACAAGTCGATACGGTCAGGCCGTTCTAACGAAAATATATCGTGCAGTGCGAGTATTTATAGTACTAGTTTCATCCTATTTCCTTGGCTTTGCTGGCACCTACGCAATGCTACGTTCTTTCATTTAAAATGAATATCAAATCGTTTTACTACCCCATTTAGTAATGCAGCATTCTATACTAAAATAATGTATTTATCACATTCCAAATATCTTAACAGATGCGTGTAAGTGGTACCATATCCCGTGAGTTTGTTAGAATTTATCGAGCTGTGTTTTACAACGTCTATCAAGTCTACTTAATTAATTGATGTGTATGTAGTGGTTTGATACATACTTTGGAAAATTCTTGCAAATCTGCAACGAGAAAATTTACAAAAATAAATCATACCGGCAAATGAGAGAACTAGAATTATGGTCTACTTACATCATTAGGCACGAACAGGTGAAATAGACGGTGGCAGTGATTAAATTAAATGCGCCCGGATACCACGACAAAGTACCCTTGTACACGAAGGTGTACAGTGGTGCCGAAAACAGCGGAGTTATCGATTCGATCGATGTTGTCAGCGAGAAAATCTTTCCAATATCATTTGGCGGTGCCGTATTTGAGATAACGGCCCTGCTCATAGGACCTGCAATTCCTTTCATAAAGCAAATCGCTACACCCATGTACAATTGCCATGGTTCAGATGCCAGCCCGTGAACTGTGCTGTTGATAGCATAGAAGCAAAACCCGAGGGCGGCAAGCATAGTGACGGATAAGTTGAAAAGCTTCCGTATAACGTACAAACCGATCGTATTGCCAACAATCATGAACACAATGCTGGTTGCATCGTAAAACGAGTAGTCTTTTACTGTCCATCCGAAGCGTTCTCGTAAGAAGAGCAGAAACACCGTCTGGGACCCATCTGGCAGGAAATATAGAGCAGTGGGGTACATAAAATAAGTGCAATTTCAATTCAAACCAATGGCTGCTTACCCATAGCGAAGATGTTAGCTCCGAGTGCCATAATTACCAGCCAAATGATCAAGCGATCGTAATTCGGTCGTCGCTTAAAGCACGTCTGCATAAGCTCGGAAACTAAATCCAGCCGGAACAGTTCCCGCAATTTGCTGTTCGTTTCACTCAGTTCGTTCGGTTTTATGCTTTCCTCGATGTAAAATATAATGTACAGCAAGCCGAGAAGCACTGACCCGGCTGCAACTGTAAACACGGTGGCTCCATTTGTCCAGCGGAGAATATAGCTGCTGCTCAAGGTTCCCGCCAGCAGTCCGGTAAACACAGCCGCTTCTACGATAGCCATTCTAGATTGGAAAACAAACAACGAAACGACATTGAGTGAATCCGACATAAGAGCGACGCGCTGTAAAACACATCGTGCGCGTAACTCACTTTGTAGCGCGATTTTTCTCCTGAGTTACATCGGCAATGTAACAAAACACCCCGGTAATCAGCGCACAGGTTCCACCGGACAATGCCGTCGTGATCGAGGCTAACACATAATACCATGGGTTGATTGTGTAGTACATGGAAAGGTAGCTAATCAGCGCGACAATAGCGTAGGTTAAAAAGGCACCCGTAAAACAAGAAACTAGCACCGGTTTTCGGCCGAATCGATCCGACCATGGACCAATGAACATGCTGCACAGTGCGGGCACGATCGATTCCACCAACGATTTTGCCATCATGATGTTAGCCGCGTACGGTTGGACCGCCTTTTCCAGCTCCAGAATCTCTTCCGTTTCGTTTTCCGTACCAAGTTGATCGCAGAGCGATTCATTTTTGCCTAAAGCAGCGGTACAAGTTTGGTACACGATTTGATTTGCAAAGACAGCAGCTAAAATGACAACAGTAAAAAGCAGTAAGATCGCATATTTACGCAGCGGCTTGCGCATACTTACACGCAACATTCCAGGCGAAGAATATCAGCAGAACAGCTGGTTCAAGTATTATATATCGATACTTCCGTTCCAGTATCGGCGGCGTTCGTTCCGTCACCGGATCTACGACCGAAATTTCTTCACTTCTACCTTCATTGTCATCCATTTTAGGCCAGATAATTTTACATTTAATTTAAAAACTATACACTTCTTCCCATTCAACGGGTAAAGTTCTACTTCTACTCTGTGTGTGACCCTGACTAAAAAGCAATTATACTATCTTTTAATGTTTGTTTTCATTCCCGTTCTTAGCAATAGAAGATTACACATCTGTGCCTATTGCTGACGCATCCGTCAAACACAAAGAACTCTTCCAATAACCAGTTAATAGTACGCGGAGGTTCTAAACGAAACCTATACACACACTCCACAGCAGCACACAGTTTTACGACGATTCCCGCACTACTTGGATACGACAAGGTGACAAATCCGTCTCTTGGTCCCGTTATTGCAACGCTCTGAAGGAAGTAGAAAGCACTACAGCAAGTAGATTCACGCACTCCTTACCGTACAGGGTAGTGTATGATAGTAAAGACACCCTTCGCGAGAGTGGCTGTTGATACTCGTTGATGCTAATAATGTTGCTTGGCCGTCTCTTATCACTACCATTTGCACAATATCACAACACTCGCTGCTATGGCGCAGGATTCAAAACAAATGCGCTAAATGGAATGTAATCCCATTTGACAAGCCACAGCTGATCGGCGTACAGTGGTGGCCGTAGCAATAAGTGAACTTACATTCGAAATCTATTTGCAAAGGAAATGATATATTTTATTTAATTTTTTTTCTACACAAACATTTGGAAATTATTTTACAAAAAGTGTTCCAAAAACGTTCCCAAATCTTTACTTTGCATCTCATTTGCATAAAAATCTACAAAAGCAGTTCTGGCTGATAAAATCGACGAATGAGATTCGTTATAACTCTGTAATTATGTAATTAGAGATAAACATTAATGTGAAAAAAATTATTAGAATATCGCCTAATGTATTCCCTACTTACATCATCAACAACAGTCCCACGCCAAAGAACCCGGCAGCAACGAAGTTGAATATTTCCGGAGCAGATTGTATGGTGCTGTCGTACACGAATGTAAACAATGGCGCCGATATCAGCGGGACGACGGCAGTCAATGATAGGGCCATGGTGAAGAACTTGGCCATATCTCCGGTAGGAAGTATTGTAGAACAGATCGTCATAAGTGCAGCTCCATCGGTTCCCTTCAAGACGGTGATCGATACAGCGAGATACAGCATCCATCCGCTGGTTGCAAATCCCATAATCAGCGAATCGATAATGTAACTGGCGATCGACACTATCGCTACGGTAGTATCTGAACAGTGCAGCAGCTGCAGAAGAAAACCAAATAAATTAGAACACTATCAATGAGAACATTACACCATTCAACACTTACCTGCTTCAGTATCGGAATTCCTACAACGTTACCCAAAATGATAATCAGTATGTCCGTAAACTGAAAGTAGCTATACTGTTTCAAATCCCATCCGAATTTTCTTCTTGTAAACATGTAAAACACACCCCCATTACCACCGGCAAGCTCCGTGAGTCCGGTCAACAGCACAACGGCCCACAAAATTTCCCTCACATAGCCCGATCGGCGCATGAAAAATGTACCCGATAGTTCCCGTACCCGTTCACAAGACACAAGGTCCCGCAGTTTCTCCTTCGTGGAGCTATCGTTACTTAATATGATGCTGTCCTCAGTGCAGAATATAACGTACACGATCGCTAGCACAATCAGTACGGTAGCAATCAGAAAGGTAGCCGGCACGTTCAACCATTCCAGGATGTAGCTGCTGGAAAGGAATCCCAACAGCGCCCCGGTCATCATGGACGCCTCCATAAAGCCCATGCGCATGGTGCGGGTTTGTTCGTTTGTAACATCGGAAAGGTAGCTGAAGGCAGCGGCTGTAATCACGGTCATACCGCCCAGCAGCGAGAACGGAAGATAAGCCGCGGTGTAATACCATGGGGTCACGGTGACCCGCATCGATAGGAACGTTAGCATCGTTAGAAGAAGAAAGGAACACAATACACCTACAATGAGAGGGAACGATATTGAACTAGTCCTTGCCAGCACGCCTGACTATCGGCACAGCAGCAGCAAAAAAAAAAAAACGCACCACCACTCGCGATCAGCAACGTAGGCTTCCGCCCATATCGATCGGACCATGCACCGAGCAGCAGAGCGCTCAGTGCGGGCAGGACAGATTTTATAATCACTATCACCATCGTTACATTGGCGGCTATGGGTTGCACCTTCGTTTCGATGATTGCCCGCTGGGAAGAATTCGAATCCATGTTAAGCAGTTGGCAGTCGCTATTATCGAATCCTTCCACGATGCACGTCTGCAGGATGATGTGATTCGCCAGCACGACCTCTGCCGAATACAGGACACAATTACACATCACGGTATTCCGCAGGATCGCATCAATAACCCACACCTGATATACTCATGGCAAAGCAGAACATCAACAGTGCTGGCTCGAAGCTAATGTACTGTGCCTGCTCACGCCAACGGGCGGAATTTCGCAACCTCGCCAGGCTCTGCTTGGCGAAAAGGTCCTCTTCGCCACTGGAGTACACACTATCGGAGCGTCCTTCTTCCATGGTGATCACTGTACCACTGATTCCGATGTCGAAAAGAAATCAGAATTGCATTGCATTGCCCGTGCTGTTTGGGGAGGTAGGTTATCAAATTCTTACCACACATGCTGTGTTCGATTGATTTTTGTTTGTTCCTTTTAATATCGTTGAGAACCAAACAATGCCTAAGTTGCCTTGCGTGCTGTGGCTCATGTGCAAAGATCATGTCATACCTTTTATTCTCATCGCTACGTAGAGTTTTGTTTATAAAATTTCTTTTTTTTTACAAAGCATTAATCTTAAATCATTAACCTCCCCGATGGCATTATCCGTGAGGGATTTAGCCGTCGGCTGTGTTGCCTCCATCGGGTCTTCTTTTATGTTTCCTACACAAGGTCACTCCCTCCGTGTGTTTCAAATAAAGTTCCTCCAACTGTTTCCAGCAATTCCGTATCGTTAGCGCCGGCAGTTTATTACGCTATTAGCTTGGTAAGAGCCAATGAGAAGGATGACTAGGTGGTTTAGTTTTATTGTAAATTATGCGAGAACTCATCTAATAACTGCTAATTGCGAGTTGTATATAAACCTTCAATTTCAAGCGATTACTTGAAAGAACTATAGGAACCTATTTCAACGACTCTTCTGCAGTTGTTTTCTAACGATATAAAAACCTTTTGTGGTAGAACCTATAGACATGGGGCGGCCCTGTGGCATGATGGTAGCGGCGCTGGTCTTCGGACCGGACACGAACGGACCGGACCAAAATGACGGGCCAATCCCCCGTAGCAAGGACTGATTATCCGGCTACGTGGTAAAATAAGTCGATACGACCAGGCCGTTCTAACGAAAAAAAAAGAACCTATAGACATATCGGAAATACCGAATCGAACACATGTCCTTTATGTACATAACCCAAAAGTAATGAGCCTCTTTTTTCTGACACGCGTTTACATTACGATATGCTCCGCCGCTTGGAGCTGGCGATGAGATGGATAGGCTTAAACGCGTGCAAAGCGTTAGTCGGCTCCTAAGGTTTTTAATTCGCTAAGATTCCTTGTCAGATTTGAGCTTTCAACACGATGCAATGGAGGCGCCCAGTCATATCGCGTTCCTCGTGACCTGACCCGAATTCAGCTCACCGTGTTTCCATCGTCTCTGTATAGTCCGAACTTTTCTCTACTTGCTTGCTTATCCGGCACGCTGCTTCGCGTTTTTTGCTGCAGGAGACTTCTATACCGCTCACGGGGCAGTTCGAGCGCCATTGTCGCCGGTTGTCCTTCCACATATAAATATTTCTGAACATCTTCATAAAAAGGTTTCGTTATATTTGGACAAAGCCCATGTATCAGAAGCGTATTTGAGTACTGGAACTAAAAGATTTCTAAAAAGTCGCACTCTGAATAAAGAAGTTTCCTCAGACTGCAGAAAGACCGGTTGGTAGCTTGGTCCCTAGAGTGTATCTCAACTTCCATGTTGTTGTCGGTGCTGACCTTTGACCCAAAATAGATGAAATTTTGTACGACGTCGAAAGTGCGCTCACCAACCCAACCCTACGTAACTAAGGTTTCGTTGGCAGGGCTGCTGGCAGTGATACCATCAGCTTGGTTTTTGTCTTTGCCTTTTGTCTCCAACCCGAGGTTTTCCGCCGCCTGCTGAAATCTTCTGTAGGCCGTCGCTACGAAGTTCCTTCTTGCCAATTTTTCCGATTTCCAAGCGTACCTCTTTTTCCGGAAACCCCCTTGTAGTACGCTTCGAGACCCTTTAACGGATGGAGAGAGTTAAAGATTTTTTGGTTAAAGCTCCCCCCCTCCCACCATCACACGGCTTTTGGCGGCCGCCTACTCCGCGTTCCGTTGGACCCACCACTGGGCAACACGAAGTAGTCAAAAGTAGGTCAACCAATAAAAGGAAGAGGAATGAGATACTTCTTGCTCGATTTTGTGTTGGAAATCCAGTCCCTCTGGAGCATCTCTACAAACTCGTCGGAAATTACTTTCCATCTTTCCTAAAGCATCCACAAGTGAACAGGATTCCTGATCATCTTTTCAAGAAGATGAACGGTTTCCAAACGAATAATGTCACTAGGTTAATACATAAAGCATCAACACTATTCAGACAAGTACTCAGACCAACATAAAACGATACAAATATATAATACTTGTGCATAAGTCAACCCAGTAGCCGTACGTTATAAATGGTCCATTTCTTTGTTTGACTGTTGGAACTGCAACTAGTTCATCAAAGGATCACAAATTGCACCCTGTAAATGCGATCACCGGTAGCAGATAAGATGCATGCCATACAGCGTGACGGCGTTTCCCATCAAAGGTCTAATAAACACAAACTCTATTAACGCCGGATCACAGCCATACTTCTCCAGTCACTTTCATTAGCTCGTAAACAAGCAACAGTGAAGCGGCTGGGTGATTACAGCTGGGCGGCCACGCTAGAGCATGGACGGTGTTCTAATCAACGTACAATACCTGTGCATCGTTATCGCCCCATAGCTCATCTTGGTGGGGGAGGCAATTGTGTACGATTGGTCGCAAACCTCGCATTGCCCGTATCGCGGCAGTGATTCACCAGCAGTGGTAGGCAGTAAAATCGTAGCAAAAACATCTGACAACTCGTCATCGATATCATCCGAGAACACTGTGTTTTTTTTTGTGTTGGAGCATTTCGAGTACAATTATGACCCGTTCACCTTAGACACAGTTCAGCACACGATCGCGCTGGACGTATAGGCGCGAAGAAAAACTCGCGCCACTAACCCGCTGCGCAATCACGCATTATCTCATCAGCATCAGCAGTGGTTCGTACTTTTCCGGCAACATTGTGTGGCGTGCGACGACGCTTGCCCACATAAGTTTACACAAACAGTTCGCTTGGTACGTGAAATAGTTTCCGATATCGATAACGACCGCACAAGGTATGTAGACACTGCCAGCAGCAGCATCCTTCAATGCTCAGTGAGTCGCCGGCCGTCGTCGATTTGAACAGAGATGCTGATCAATGGGATGCTTTCTATTTCGTACTAGAACCACCACGCTCCGCAGGACGGTACTGAGTGCACACAGTGAGAGTGGTGTTTGACGTGCAAAAGGTGTACTAGCAGGCCAATGCGCTACCCGCTGGGGATTACAGTACGCTGCCTGTGGTGGTGTGAGTCATAATTCATCCACTCTGTCTGTCTGCAGCACCACGGTGGTGAAGCTTTCACGCTTGTGTAAAGATAACTAAGGTATTAGCACGATAAAACAGTGTCCACGCGTCTCCAAACCCAAACGTTTGGCTGCGCGCGCTTGTGTGAGTGGATAGCCTAAACAGTGCACCACGGTAGTTTTGGTGCGGATATTGCAAGGTGAGGTAAGGCAAAAGCAGCTGGATTAGTGTGACAATGAGAAGCGATATGCGACGACCCAGTCTACACAGTCGCAGTAGCGACGAAGACACTCCGCTGTTGGCAGCTCCCAGCTTAACATCGATGGCAGGTTCAACATCGGCGCAACCAGCAGCAGCCGGTTCATCGTCCACCTGCTCATCATCCGGCACGAGAGTGCCCAGCGTATCGGATCGATTGTGCACATTCGAACCGATTCTGGTGCTGCTCTGCTTCGGGCTCAGTGTGTCAGGTAGGCAAGTGCGCATTCCGTCTGTGTTGATTGCGTTTATCGCTGTGCTACTAGGTCGACACGAAATATGACTTGCAAAATGTATCCCCAACTTTCGTCGTTTACCTTTATACTTTTCCCACTAGGCGTGGTGTTGGCGGACCAAATTATCTATCAATCGTGCGTCGTTACGCTCGGCTATGATCGAGCGCTCTGTGCCCAGCTGGGCACCAAAAGCAACTCCACCGATGTCGCGCAACTGGAAACGATCGTGCAACCGTACGCGGCAAAGATCACGATGGTGAACACGATCCTGATGTCCGTACTGCCCGCGCTTTGTGCACTGTTCATGGGACCATGGTCGGACAAATATGGCCGCAAGCCGGCAATGATCGTGCCCTCGGTTGGATTCATCACGACGTACCTGATGATCGGCTTACTGTCGCTCCTATCTAAACACTTCCTGGTGGACCCTTGGTGCTATGTGGTGGCACATATACCGGCCGCCGTATTGGGCGGCACCACCGTACTGATGGCCGCCATATTCAGCTACCTCACCGATACGACGACGGAAGATAATCGTACGGTGCGGATAGGTATCCTGCAGGCCTGTACCATGCTCGGTGCCTTCATCGGACTGTTGTCGAGCAGCTTCATCCTGCAGTGGACTAACGTGCCCACCATGTTCTTCCTTTCGGCCGGTACCGTGTCCGCCAGCAGCGCCTTCCTGTACTTCTGTCTCGAGGATAGCATCAAACCGGACGCAAACATGGTGCATCGGCAGGTGCGGGAAATCTTCCGGTTGAGTCATTTATGTGAGCTGCTCAGAACATTCTTCAAGAAACGATCCTCGTACGATCGCGGCATCGTATGGTTAACGATCTCGATCGGTGTGATCACGGTGCTGGGTGCCGGTGGAGGGACAGTGTTTTTCCTCTACACCCGACGCCGCTTTGGCTGGACGATACAGGAGTTTACCATCTGGCAGGCGGTGGAGCTACTGTCGATCGTGGCGGGCAATGTGATCGGTATATCGGTGCTGAAAACGCTACTAAAGCTGCCGGACATTTGGCTGGCGCTTCTCTCCGTACTCAACTATTCGCTCGATGCCCTCATCAAGGGCCTAGCCAGCCAGGGCTGGGAACTGTTTCTGGCCACCGGCATTACACCGCTGAAAGCAACCGAAGGGGCGGCACTGATGGCCATCTGTTCGACCATCATACCTTCTAGTGAAATAGCTAAATTCTACTCGATAGCGATGGCTATGACGAACACCGTTTCCTTGGCGTCTGCCCCATTGTTCACGTACATCTACAATGCGACCGTTGCAACGGCACCGCAAGTATTTAATTTTGTGTCTTCGGGAATATTTTCTCTCAACGTCGTGCTGGTCGGGTAAGTATTGTGATGTACTAGTACGAGCATCGAAGTGTAAATGTGGCAACTTAATTCATTTTCTCTCTCATAGAGCCATTGCGGTGTTGCTGCGTAAACGAAGGAAAGCGCAGGTTGATCCATTGTTTACACGAGATAGCGAAATCTTAACGTGAAAAACGTGCTAAACGCCCCATGTGTCGTCCGCGGAATGTTCCTAGTCATGTCAATAAATAATAGTTAATGCACGTCATGTTTTACAAATGTGATGTGTAGGTAAGTATTCCATGCTTGGATAGTTGAGAGCAGTGGATATATGTACATGTGTATGTAAAAGGTAGCACAATGCAGATGGGTCCGTTTGTATGTTTTTAGATAGTTCACAAAAGCAAAACATTAAACAGATTTATCAAAACAAACTGTGGAAATGAACCGAAAAGTTTTTGTTATTAATAATTTTGGGTACAATGGATTCAATTACGCTCTCGCTTCAATTTTCCAACCATAGGAATGCATGGATAATCCCGCCAACATATATATCTATTCTTAAAAAAAATGCGATCACATGTGTTTCAATTCTAACAGACTACGAAGGAAAAAAAGAACAACTATTAGTCTTCATCATGGCTCTTATTTGCCAGGCCATTTTACACGATTGCTCCATTAATCACGTGGAATGTAATGAAGTGCTTCGGAGAGGAAATATTACAATTGATTTGAATTGAGCTATTTGTGTTACTTCAATGGAAATTGTGTTACAATTGTATTGTATTGGTTTTATGAAGGAGAACACTTTTTTCATGTATAACGGAATATACATGAACTCCTTTCGTAATGTGTAATTTCATTACATTCGTTTGTAATTTTCAAAAAAAAACGAACGACTCCCGTTGATCCGACAAAAAAGTTCCGACATTGATGTTTACAGCGAGTGACGTTTAACCACTGGCTAATATCGACACACAAAACAAGTCAGCTGTCAATGTGCGCACTACGCCGTACCATGCGGTTTGTTGCTTCTCTCGCAAAGCAACAGAATTCTTTGATTTTTAATTAGAAAACATACATCATCACCAACAAAATGTCGTTGTTTAAAGCTGGCCGCAAGCAAAACGAAAAATTAAACCGTAAGGTAATTGTCTAATGTGATCGTCCTATAAAAAAACGCGTGCACCAACGGGCAATCTCATTTCTTAGCGTTCCAAGAGCGGTCCTAAGGGTACCATCATACCGAGCAAAACATCCCGGCGAGACTACGAAGATGAAGATATTGATAGTGATGAAGAGCTAGAGAAAGAACAACAGAAACAGCCCGAAATTGATGATGAAGTGGCAACGCTCGAAACCACACAGGACAAGCGCATCCGTTTGGCCAAGCAGTATTTGCGTCAGGTACAGGAAGAGGAACAAGAGCGGGATGATTACGCAGACGAGAGTGAACTTGCCAGTGGCATGGCCCGTACACTCAAGCAGTCTTTCCTCAGTGCAACTGGCAGATCTCACCGTACACTCGGTGGCAAGTACACAGGTTACGACCTGAACAAGGCGGTCTCGTTTCACTGGAAAAAGCAACGTCTATCGCCGACCTGCTGTACGCTGGCTAAAGACGATGCATTCCTGTACGTTGGTTGCAAGAGTGGTTGGGTCGTCCGTTGGGATATCAAGTCGAAACAACGTACATCATACTTTCAGGCAAAAAATAATGCAATACACTCGGTTGCTGTGTCACACGATATGAAGTATTTGGTGGTGGCGGACGGAACGGAAGAGATTAAGGTTCTTGATGGTATTAGCTTGATACAGCTAAACACACTCAAAGGACACTCGAAACCCGTCACGGGAGTAGTGTTCCGGCAAAACTCATATCAACTGTTCTCGTGCAGTGCTGACCGAACGGTGAAGGTGTGGAGTTTGGACGAGATGGTGTACATCGAAACACTGTACGGACACCAAAGCCAGATATCAGGCATTGATGCGCTCTCACTAGAACGTGTCGTTACGTCTGGTGGAATGGATCAAACGATACGCATCTGGAAGGTGGCAGAAGAGTCGCAGCTTGTGTTCAACTCAATTACTGAAGATTTCTCCGCCGTAAAGTTTGTTAGTAACGATCTGTTTGTTTCCGGTTCGGTGGAGGGTTCGTTCTCGCTGTGGAGCAGTGGCAAAAAGAAACCACTGCATCGCATAAAGCTGGCCCATGGGCAGCAGGACGCTGGTCACCCGAATTGGATAAGTGCGGTGGGCGTTTTGGTCAACTCGGACATTGTTGCGTCCGGTTCATGCGATGGCACCGTTCGTGTTTGGAAGCTTACAAACAAACGACATACCATACAGCCATTGCTGCAAGTTCCAGTAGAAGGATTCGTAAACGCGATCGAATTTACTAACGACGGTCGGTTTTTGGTTGTGGCCGTTGGACAGGAACACCGACTAGGGCGCTGGTGGACCCTACGAAACACCAAGAATCAGGTTCTATTGATTCCGCTGTCCATAGAATAATAAAATTACGCAATAAAAAGATTTTCGGAAAGACATTCTAATGGTATTCATGGACTTTGTCCAAATCTGACGATATCCTCTTATGAAGAAATTACGACGGATTTTTGGCTCCTTGGGTGTGGAATGAAAAGAGAGGTGTCGCCACAATGACGAGCTCTACTAACTGTACAATGAATTCACTGTCAGAGGCATGGTAAGACCCAAATTAAGATGGAGTAATGAATCCACCAGAAAGTCCGGGGTATTTGATTGGCGCTAGACTGTCAGCGGTTTAGAGGTCTCCTGCAGTATACTAAGGCAAGAAACAACATAATGTTTTATTAGGAAAAAGTTTCCGGATTCTTTCAATACTATAGTATCTAAAAATTGTAACAAAGTTTTTAACATTTTAAGTTTATTTAGAATTCGCACACAAAGATTGTCTTAAAACACCACATATTAACGATTTAATGCAAACGGTAGTGATTTATGTAGAATAAAATCATTACTATAGCTAAGAAATTGACTAACTTTTGCAAAATATCAATTGTCAACGGCCCCGACTGCTAATAAAAGGGATTGCAAGCGCGGGCTTAACGAGGTATAAGAATAGAATTGAAAATAGATGAAAAAATGATTCTAAAAAATTGTAAAAATAAATTGCATAGTGGAAAAAATACTGCAAAAAATGAAACAAACATACCGAAACTTGTATCCGTATTCGTAAAAGTGTATAACTGGGGGAGGTCAATTCGTTTGGGCGTAGTGCCGCTACTGTACCGCTTCATTAGCCTTTCGCTCCAGCACATCCAGAACTTTGGATAGATCGCAGTCTTTAGCAATTTTAGCGTATTTCACCTTTCGAACCTCCGGTAGCGATAACCAAAACGGAACCAACTGGGCTATCATTCGGATATGCTCTTCCAGTTCCTGTAGCGTCAGTTTACCACGGTAACTGTTTTCGATTTTCACTACTGGCGTTTCGAGAGGTAGCACGTTCTTCCGTTCCGTCACAAAAACGTTCCGCAAGTGTCGAGCAATCTCCGGCAAACGGCTGTACTTCATCGCTTCCTTTTCCTGTGACGGACGTCTAGTCATCTGATCCAGCGCTTTGGCCGCTTGCTTTGCGCGTATCTTTTCTAGCAATGCTTTTGGAACGTTTCTAAGAAGATGCTCCGCAGGATCTTTCGGGTTCGCTGTAGGAACAATAGGGGTGTTGCTGGTGCCAGTATTCTCCTCCTTAATTTCGACCAGATGTTTATTCTCGGCGGCAGCAAGTGTCGTGACGGTAGATGACGCTGTTGTCGTAGTATCTTGCTTCTTTTTCTGCTCCAAACGTGCCAGTGCACGCTCCATTGCGGTGCCACAGCTGAAAAGGTTTCTTGCCGTGGACAGCACCTCCTTGGCGGAGGAGAACTTCTCCACATTTGGTGGCTGCGGTAGCTCCGCTTTCTCTATGTCGGGACAGCTTTCCAGATCAAAATCAGCATGCCAGCGGACGATCTTATTGCGCGCAATGTTCAACGGTGGATCCAAAGTTTGCAGAAAGGCTTCATGAGCGTCCTTCGTTTTTTCTAACAGCAGATGGCGAAAATGCTGCGAACGTTCCATCAACACCTGTGGATTTACGGACTGCTTCGGGATGGTACGTAGGAAATCGCTTTCCGGGGATTTCTTCGTTTGATCTACTGCACCTTCCTCCATATTGGGTCTTATCACTAGCTGGTACGTTTCGTATTTTGTAGCCGATCCGTAGTTCTTTGTCATTTCCTGGCTTAGCGTAAATGCATTCGGGAAGAGGGATTGAATTTGTGCGAGGTGTGACTCGTAAAAGTTCTTCCGTGCCATCCGCTGAACAGCTGGTTTGAGCTTTTTGAAAGTGATCTGCTCCTTGCGATTATGAAACATGGAGCAGACCGTGTCAGTGCACTTGAACAGCTCCAACAGTGATCGGTACTTGAACGGCAAGTGCAATGTGGGAGTGCCCGCTTCGACCAGGTTGTGGAAGCGCTGATATGCTGGTAACTTTTTCGGACTAGCCGTAATGGGTGTACCCACCGACGGATCCTTTATCGGGCTCATAAGCGCCGATATGCGCTTGGGTGTTACATTCTTCGATGGGGACAAAGAGTTGGATGCATCTTTCGTTGGTGTGCGAAGCAACTTCGAAGGAGAGATAGCTGTTTTCTTTGGGCTGTGAAAAACAAACGTAGAAACTCATTAGCGACGTCTGGCGGAAGCGTACGGCCAAATCATTATGGGCTAATTATAGGCGTCATCCTTACCTCACCATCACCTCCAAATCAAGGGTTGAAAATTGCTGTAGATTTTTCGCCGCCACAATCGGCGAGACTGCAGGCTTTTTCCCTTCCAGACGCTCCATTCGACGACGGTCTATTTTATCCAAGCCGCTTTGAATGCTGTTAAGCTTTGTTTTTAGCTCCGGCAGGCGAGGATGTTGAAGCAGCTTGCTACGAATATCAGCAAGTGACATGGAATCCTTGTCCTTTCCCAGCTGAAGCGTTTTAGTGACGGTGGCCTTTGTGGGTGCCTTGGCCACATTGTTTAAGCTGTTTCTGGGAGAAAACTCGACCGCAGCAGGAGCGCTACCGGGAGTACCAGCATTATCGACCTTTTTCGGAGATGCTAGCTTCTTCTCCGGTATGACGGGATGCTTTGAGGGGCTGGCCGTGTGGACGCGTTTTTGCGGCGACAAATTGCCCTTCTTTATGAAAGACACCAGCTTCGGTTGGGCCGACGATAGTAGGGTTTTGGTTTTCTCATCCAGCTCGACCGGACCAATCCTTTTGATGGCCCTTGATGCCCTCGTAATACGGCGTCCCATCTCCGCCGGATCGGGGTTAGCGCTGGCGCCGCCCTCATTATCTTTTCCGACGGTGTCGATGCTCTTCAAAGTAAAGTTATTATCGTTAGCAAGTACGAAGCGTAGGTCTTCGTGATCCGAGTTCTGCGAACTGTTCGTCAAGTTTCCAATTTTATGCGCTGTAGAGTTTTCCAGTACCAGTACCTTATTTCTTCCTACGCCACCGCCAAGTGCATCGTACGCCGCACGTTTGCGGGTGTTAAAGTAAGACGCTACCGTTGGCTGCGACATTCTGTAGACGATAGGGGGAATTCCGATCTATCTAATGATACCACTGTTTTCACTGGTCAACTTTTGGCAGAAGAAAATTGTTATCAGTGGCACGCGTTAGCAGCCACTTCTGTACGCAAAGATGGTGTTCTGTCAGTTGATTTTCCCTCCAATTTGAAACTGCACTTGGCTGGTGATGCGCAGGAATTGCATTCCTGTACATAATCGATGAAAGCCTGCGTCAAAATCGTCGATGAAGGGACGTTTGTTTACGTCGTGCGGTCGGTTTACGTACCATTGTCGAGTGCTTCCCGTTGTACAGAGCCCTTCAAATAATGACAACAGCATAACAAAACAATTTATTTTATGGAGAATTGAAATGCACGAATTGCTTAAAAAATGTGTCCATTATTTTTTATTTTTTTGATATGGGCATAAATGCCAAATTTGAAGGCTTGTAATTATTAAAACAAGATCCAACTTTTGGAAATCGGACCAATACATTTGTTGGCGACACTGAACTTTATCGAGCTGCGGAATCGATGTTTTCGGCATCAAAATATTATTTTCGTCGAGTTTCCATTTACTCGAGTTTGCCTCACTACATCGATTGTGCAGGTTTGATCGATTATGAAGCAAATTTTCTTGATAGAGTGCTTGTGATAAAAAAGGTAAATTTTGAAGTGAATCAACGAGGTACCAGCTTTCCTTCCCTTACGTTGTAAGTTGTTGCAATTTCTCGAAGAAACCGAACCGCGCCGTAGGGAAAACGGGAAAATTAGCAAAGCATCTTGACAGATGCGCATTGTTCGCGGTGCGCATCATCTTGGATTGTGCGAAGAAGCAGCTGCGACAAGCAACAGCAACGAGCGAGAACAGCGGCGTGAAAAACGTGCGTGTGGTGTGTGGTCGTAAAAATTTTCGCTACTTTCCGAGCGAGCAGAACATTCCGGATGTATTCTGCACGGGTTAGGGCGGAAGCAGTAGCAGATACGGTCAACGGTGGCGTAGTGAAGGCACGGCGGCGGTGCACGGCAACTTTTTGATTCTGTGACAGCTTCCCTTTTTGCTTGGGCAGTGTATAGCCACTTGTTTAGTTTCCCAGAGCAAACTTCGCCCCGTTCGATCGTAGCAGTCTTCTTTTAAGTTCTTTTGCTTGGGAACATTGTCCTGCCTGGTTGCAATCAATGAGCCAGAAAAAGTGATTGATTCGTTTCCTTCTTTTTCATTCTTTTTTAGTTAGTCTGTTTTCGTTGCCTCTCGAAGTCCCGGCGTTGAAACCAAGCATTCTTTCGGTGATTGAACGTTTGCTCCCTGCTCCGTACCGCGTTTGTTCCGTGCGCTGCATCATTACGTACGCGGGTCGTTTCGGAATCGCCACTGTCCATCGCAGGATAGTGTATCGGACGTTGAGGAAGGGCTTGAACATTTATTCCGTGTGTGTGGCGGTACAAGCAAGGTACAAGGTACAAGCAAGTTGTAAAGCCGAACAAAAGCATCACTAGCAATTGCATAAGCGAAGGCACCCTAGGTTCTTTGTGCATGGGTTCGGGTGCGCTCGTTGCAGTAATCCCAGTGGAGAAGAATATTATTGTTGTTCAGAGGAACGGAGTACTGCTGTCATACGGATTTGCAGAAAAATCGGGAACGGTGCGAGTGCGCGAAAGAAAGTAATAGGCGAAGAAAAGAAAGAACAGAAGAAAAAAATCCGTCGGCAAGACAAAAACAATAGTGCGCGACCAAAAGAGATAGAAGACTGAGAGGAGCAGCTGTGCGAGAAGAGCGCATCACGATACGGTTGTGGCGTGCAGTTGACGTGCGCGCGAGTGCTAGAACGGGCGAGAGCAATAATACGGTAGCCGTGTAGGCAACGTAAAAGGGGTGCGTGTGCAGCGCCGCGGTGTTTTGGAGTAGCAAGTGAGAAGATTCCGGAAGAGGCGGGCGTTACAGCAAAAAAAGCAATGAACATAAAACCCGATACGAACCGACACGTACTGACGATACAGGCGAAGAAGAAACGTCATAAGACGGCGAAAAAGAAGGCGAAACAGCAGGCGACGGCAGCAGTGGCGGCGGCGGCGGCGGCGCAAGCAGCGGCGCAGAACAGCAATAGTTACAGGAGCGGCCAGAATCACCAGTCGCCTGCAACGGCGGCTTCCATTGGCGGTGGTGCTTTCGTGGGCGGCGGGTCAGAACTCCACGAGGACGACGACGAACATGACGATATGATCCTGGGCTCGACGTCGGGTGGTGGCGCGGTGGTGGTCGGTGGTGGCGTTGGTGTTTCGATGAACGACAGCCAGCATTCGGTGTCAGCTGTGGCAGCGGATACGGTACGACGTGGTTCAAAGTCAGCAGTGCATACGGTGGCAGCGCTGGACGCGACCACTAGCTCATCGAACGAGACGATCGAGCAGGACCGGGATGCCGATGGGTACACGAGCGAGGAGGAGGAACAAGAGTGCCGCGAAGATTACTGCCGGGGCGGTTATCATCCGGTGAAGCTGGGTGACCTGTTTCTGCAGCGGTACCATGTGATCCGGAAGCTTGGCTGGGGTCACTTTTCGACTGTGTGGCTCAGTTGGGACCTCGAGGAAAAGCGGTACGTTGCGCTGAAGATCGTCAAATCGGCACAGCACTTTAGCGAGACAGCAAAGGACGAAATACACATTCTCAAGACGATCCTGGACGCAGATCCGACCGATACAAAGCGTAACAAGGTGGTGCAGCTGCTGAACGACTTCCGGATAACGGGTGTCAACGGTACGCACATATGCATGGTATTCGAGGTGCTCGGGCATAATCTACTGAAGCTCATCATGAAGTCAAACTATCGCGGCATCCCGCTGGCAAACGTGAAGTCCATCATCCGGCAGGTGCTCGAGGGGTTGGACTATCTGCACACGAAGTGTAAGATCATCCACACGGACATCAAGCCGGAAAATGTGTTAGTGTGTGTAAACGAAAGTTACGTGCGTAAATTGGCCTGCGAGGCTACGGAGATGCACGCAATGGGTTGCAAGCTACCGATTTCGCTCATCTCTGCCGCGCCACCCCAGTTCCAGGAGCAACCGATGAGCCAGAATATGAGTAAAGCGAAGAAAAAGAAGATGAAGCGAAAGGCGAAGATGCAGTCGGAGCTAATTCGGCTGCAAATGGAGCACATTCAGCAGCTGGAGTTCGGCAATACGGTCGGAATGTCGTCCTCCACGTTGGGCCTGTTGGAAAACGGAACCGATGGAACAGAGTCGGGTAAGACAGCAACGGCCGTTAGTGGAAATGTGGACGATGTTGGTGGTAGCACGGGAATGAAGGGTGGTCGCACCGTAACTACACTTGGCAGTACCTCTACAACTGCCACTAGCACCACAACGACGACCGCCGGCACGACCCTCAACTCTCCGCTAGAAAGGAAAGAGCCGACCGAAACGAGGCGGCTGCTAGTGAACGGAACAGCCGGTGGTGGCAGTAAGGAGAGTGCCGGTGACGACGGTACACCATCGTCCGGAGAAGAAGATCGGCCAACCCTGACGCCGTGCGCGTCAACGCTTTCCAGTCCATCGAGTAGCGAGGCAACGTCTTCGAACAACAATGACGATATCTCTAGCGACCGGAAATCACCCGCCAGAAGTGGCGGACCCGATGTGGAGAAAGAAACAGATGGTGACAGGGAGCACGATCCGAAATCGCCGGACAAACCTTCCTCCTCTTCGGTGCATTCGGGTACATCAGCATCGAAGCTCGACATTAGTGAATCGGTGCGCAAAATACTCTCGTCGGTGCAGGAAAGCAAAGATCCGGCGTTTGAGGTGTGTGACATTGATGTGAAGATAGCGGATCTCGGCAATGCGTGCTGGGTCGATAAGCATTTCACCGATGACATCCAGACGCGCCAGTACCGTTCGCTGGAAGTCATCATCGGTGCCGGGTTTGACACGTCGGCGGACATCTGGAGTACCGCCTGTATGGCGTTCGAGCTCGCGACCGGTGACTATCTGTTTGAACCGTTCTCCGGGAAAGATTACTGCCGGGACGATGATCACATCGCACACATTATCGAGCTGTTAGGACCAATCCCCAAACGTATCGCACTGTCGGGTAAGAACTCGAGCCATGCCTTCAACTCGAAGGGTTTGCTGAAAAATATCTCCGGCCTGAAGCCTTGGGGGCTGGTGGATGTGTTGATCGAGAAGTACGAGTGGCCGGAGGAAGATGCGTTCGAGTTTAGTGATTTCCTCAAACCGATGCTGGATTATGATCCACGAACGCGTGCCACAGCGGCCGACTGTCTGCGTCATTCGTGGCTGAATCACTGAGCCCCCGACCAGCTTTGCGGGCTGTGGCAAGTACGATGCACCTCAATAAACACCCGATCAGTATCATGAAGGTGGCAGCGTTAGAGTTGAGAACGAGGTGCATTATGTGAGAAGTGCTAGAGCTTTTTCTCGTGCGTGAGCGTGTGTGGATATTAGTTGCTAACTGCCGGCTAGCTGACATGATTTATATTGAGTGTAAAAAAAAAAATTATGGACGATTAGTGCAGATGGTGTAATTGCGGATGTGGTGATGTGTGCGTGCGTGTGTGTGTGCGTGTGTTGTCATGGCAACTCTTGACACGCGGAATGGGAAATGATGCAGTGCATGGTGCAGCTAGACGTGCGTTGTGCAAACGATGGGTTTTGTAATGAAAACAACGGAAAGGAAGAGTGCGTAATTGCTAAGCAAACAGCAGACGAGTGATAGTATAACGGCAGATGAAAACAAGAATCGAAAGTGTGGATGAAATGAGATGCTCAAAACACGTTGTGTGGTAGTAAAGTGCTTACTGCCAAAAGTGTTCGACTGGAATGCAAGAAGCACATCACACACACGGAGTGTAACATACGGAGTGACGGTCATAGCATTATTCGAATACAGTTTCCGGTCGAGAATTGCACAATGCAACCCACATCAACAACAGCAAACCAACCTACACACTCGCACCAGACAACGGGGCCGACTGGTGCATCTCTCACCGGCAGTCAGTTTCTTCGTTATCACGCCAGAAATTCAGTTATTCGTCAGTCAGGAACAATCGAATGGTTAGTGTTAGTTAAAGCAGTTTGGTGAGGAATGACTGCTAACGACGATGGTGTTTGCGCAAAAGAAAATTGCTCCGCAGCGCCCTGTGCACAGCTGCAGTTGCCCGTTGTAACAGTGTGTGAACGTTTTTTATAGTGGGTATATGATGGTAGCTGACACATGTAACATACAGTGGTGGAGACCGAAATTCTTAATGCAGTTTGTGTAGGAATAATATCCCAATATCCCCGCATCAAACGATCAGCTTTACAAATTAGAACAATAGATGGTAAGTACGCATACATACGTATTCCTGTGTGTATGTATGCATTAAAATGTCATTTTTGTTCCTTTTTCCGTTTGAAAAATAATCTTGTTGGCATTATTGTGACCCCGCAAGGAGAGTTTATGTTTTGCAGACAAAGCTGCAATATGCAATCGAGCAAAGAGATATGTGCTAGTACGGTCTGCAACATAGCTAGAAGGCATCAAGTTTTTTGACAACGCAAGACAAAGATGACGAGCTAAATGTCTACGTTAGGATAAAAATTGCTCCATGTAACTAAAGGACCACCTACGAACAATCGTTGTTTTTGTTACGTATCATCATTCAAAATTTCGGCCAACAGTGCTTGTCGGTTTTGTTAATAGAACGTTCTTGCGTCGGAGATATAATACCCACAAGTTGTATTGTGAGATATTATGTTGGGGAAAGATAAATCTCTATTTTTCGTTTTTTAAGCAATACGTATTGGCCGTTCTTCGTGAATAAACAAGAAGGCAATCTTGATTATGAGTTGCGGAAATTTTAAATGGAACAACGATATACAGTCGATATCAGAGATATGCTGATAATGCGTTCCAGAGAAATCCGCGTATCTCGAATGTCAACGTATCTATCTATTAAGGGATCGATTACTTATTTCCACGTTACGATGCATATTCCAAATAGTTATTTATACGTTTATTTCAAGAATTTCAATATGATGTTATAAAAACGATTTTTTATAATGATGAAATGTAACGTATTTTTGAAACTTACAATTTAAAAAATAAATTCTGCATGCAAAACTCCGTGAAAATCAAATTTTATCCAAAAAATCCTCGTATCTCCGAATCCGCTTAAATCGAGAACCGCGTAATTCAGGTATTGATTGTAGCTCAGACCAGAAGATCAAAACCTTTGTGTGATATGAAATACAAAATATAGAAACAACATTAATTTGTAGAACATTAATTTTCTCCATCTCTTCAATTGTCAAAAAACTAGACGCCTTATAATCATGTTGCGAACTGTATAATGCAAAATCATTTTATTCATTCATCGAAAAGAGCGCTGATGTTACCGTATTTTAGCGTGTATAACGATCGCCTTTCAGTTCGTAACTGATCAAAGGCCGAAGAAGAGGGTCGTGATACACGGGTAGTAACTTTTCGATACTAGCACGACGAGGATGACAGCATTTGACAATTGTAAAGGTGGAAATGTGCTTGAAAACACCGCTTTCGGACGACATGAAACAATAATGTGAATTATAATGTTAATTATGAATTGTAATGATACCATTTTTGGTACACATTCGGTAAAATTAGATATTGAATATTTTTCTAAAAACTTCGAATAATTAATCAGGGGAGTCGTTATACACGCGAACATACGGTACATTTGTTTGTTACATGTACGGTTTACAAGTGTTGGGTGAGTCTGATGCAGATTCTTGTATTTAAATGAATCCTCGAACGGAATGATTAAATCTGAATCTCTATTCCATCCAAGAATTATTATCTCCACCCATGAGCTTGACCGTCATGTACACCGATCAGCGATCACCGATCACTGATTCGATTTCTGATTTGAATGACTCCTCACTAAAGCTTCATATGAACGACGCTTCTCAAATGATTTATTAAGCACACCACTGATGATTACGTTAGTTTTACATGCATTCTAATGTTAGTTTAATTTTACAGGAAATTAAGGAAAATCTAAAACATCAATGTGCCGTGTGTGCCCTCGTTAGCAAACTAAAAGCGGAATCGGAACGAATGAAATGTGAATATTGAAAAACAAAACCGTGTCACATAATCAAACGAATCAAGACAAACGACCAGAATGGGAAACTGTATCATCACAATCAGCAATAGAATTTCGGAGCCGCACAGACAGCCATGGAAGCAAAGACAATGGGTGCAAATTGCAAATGAGGGGTGGATGTGTGGCACCACCGCACTGATCTAAAACTAATTCGATGCAGTAATAGGGCAGGCAACAAAATTTCGTTACTAGCTATTGAGCGCTACGTAATTAAACAAACAGAACCAGGTAGCAACATTTTTAAGGGAATTATAGAAAATAGATAATATGGATGCTAAGAGAGGCGGAGTTACGAAGAAGAGGCGGTGTAGTAGTATCTTATACATAACTATTATTATTATAAATATTATGTTACGCGTATATTAAACATCCCTTAAATACACCAGCACACTATTATGCGAAACCAGTAGCCGACAGTTTAGCTGGAACGGAGAAAAATACCAAAATTTCACGACCATCTTCGACGAGTTCGTTCGGTGTCGTACCGTTTTCATTTCGTAATATATAACCAACAGAAACCTCCCTGTCCCGAAAACTGCAGTTACTATATGGAGTGCACACATAGCATCAAAAGAATTACGGGAGCAATACCAGCAGCATTTTTTACCGTTTACACACGCGGAAGAAGATCAACTCACGTAGTCCGTCCTGACTGGAGGAAATACGAAAGACGAAAACACGTAATTAAACAAAAATAGCCACATGTAAAGCTGCTGACTAAGCTGCAGGACTTTCGCATTGATCTCACGCGATTGGATTGATCGTACTAGAAAAGAAGGTCTTGCGTTGACGATCGGCTGGCTGTGTGACAGGAAATGTTTGTTTCTTTTCTTCCAACTTCTTACCTCACCGAATGGTGTTCCTGGTGTCGATCTGCAGATTGTTGCGTTGTACAGATGCATGGGCTATGATTGCATAGCGCAATACACGTAATTGCTGGTTTCCATGGTGTGCATTCTTGAAGATTTGTCAAACTTTCCGTCAAAAGTTGACCGATCGTGAAGTCGATCGGTTCGATCAACAACGCACCGTTTTGGTACATGTGAGCGTGAACAAAATTGGAAAAGGAGCATATTTTTTAAAGAAATAACGTAGATTGAAATAATAATAATGATAATAATAATAATAATAACTGCAGCTCTCAGTGGTTTGCCTAGTGTTATCACAAGACAGAACCAGTTTCAAAACCAGAAAGATCCCCTGTAGCAAGGACTGATCCTTCGGCTTCCTGGTAACATTAAGTCTAGTAAGCCAGTTATGGTAGCAATGAGGCCACAAAAAAGGAACTCTTACACCTGATTCCTACTGTTTCGTTGCTAAAAAGGGGGAGATCCAAATAAATATTGTTTCACTGGCTGTGATTTATGGGTCGGTGAGTTCAAACCCTTTTTGATACGAATGTATATCAAACGGAGCCATAGTTTTACGGAAATGTCGATGATCTTTAAGATTGTGCATCGTATAAACCAACAGTAAGACCTTTTGACTTTAGTGGCAACTCATATGTGACGCTAGGTGACAGTAGAGACTACTTTTCGCTTGACGATAATCAACCTTTCCGTACATTCTACATAATCACAATCTTCCAAATCAGACATCAGGCAAAGAAAAATCTGCATTCACCCCATAATGTCGCTTGCACACTCGCTAGATGAGAGTAAAAAGTGGATGGAATTTTTCTGTGTGTGGACTTTATTTATTTGAGTTTTGTTGAGTTGTACTGGTGAGCCGTACTTCTCAATTTTGAGCGTTGAAGAAAGGAATTCAAAATTAATATCAAACCCAAGTAACATTGATGATTGTTTGAATAGAGTGGGATTCAATAGGCTGGTAGCTCTAGAAATGTAGATAGAAGAGTAAATATTTTCATTTCAATCTGTTCGTTTTGTAACTCTTCCGGCATGGGTTGTGCATTTCTACTGCCAATCTATACAGGGTGAATTTTTTAGAAAACTAAAAAAACTCCTACAATCATATGATGGGCAACACGGGGGAGATGTTCGTGTTTGTGGTGGAGCGAAAGTCAGGATTCTAGCGAAGCAGTTTCTTTACCCAGCATCATAAGGAATTTAGAATATGGAAACGTTCATGTATCACCTTCACTGTACTCGTTCCACTAGGCAAGCGTAAAGAACGAATGCATCTGTTCGTTAAACACAAACGCATCATCAACCGCCTACCACCCAGTTATATAGATCATCAAACTATCGTTTCCATATGGATGCAACTGCTTTCAGTTTTTTTTCTTCCCAGTGCTCGATTACTCAGTGGAAGTGTCTACGTACACATGCATACACATTTATAATAGAAGTATTCGATTGAATAAAAAAATGACATCATACGGGAGATTTTCTTTATTCATTAGCGTTCGTCGGCTATAGCAGGAAATTCAGATGAGCTAATTGAATACAGAGGAGTGTGATACTGTAGACAAATGACTTCAACCTGTAGCTCTCATTATATGCCATTGTCCTCGGATTTTATTCATAGCCAGGATTTATTAGAAACCGCTATGTTTTTTAGTTGATATATTATAATTATAATATCATCCATTATAGGAGATATAGGAGAAAAGATGATTTCATTATGGATAAAGGCCTATTCATATTTGTTTCATCATCTATTGAGGCCGTTACTAAGCTTTAGAACTGCGATATCAACCGTACTGGTCAGATGTTGTTGTCGGCATCGAAACAACTCAACGACGTTGTGCGATGTGAGTTCAAATACTTGAATTTGGGCTACTGTACAGTGAATTTGGGCTGTTGTACTCTTCGTATACAGTGGGATTTAACTAATTTGCCGTGAAACCATAGCACAGACAAAAACCAACAAAGGTTAACTGAGCTCCCATAATAAGCAGGAAGAACTTTTCAATATGCATCTTTGAGGGAATTTGTAAGACAAAAAAATAAGTTTTGTTGAGTATTGTAGCAGTATCAGGTGTATAGAAATAAAATATAATTTCCGAATTCCAATTTTCCAAAATGGACGGATATTCAAGATTGCTCAATTATGAATATGTTTTCGTTGCTGAATGTTGACTTTTGCATTAAACATTTCGGAAACATTGTTTTGTATATAGAATCAATTTGCAAAGCCTGTTGCAATTTTTTGTATTATTTAAAACGTAAAACACACATAACTACTTATCAGACGCTACAAACTCGCTGTGTGTTAACTGCTGGGTAAGGCAATTTGTTTTAGTTTTCAGTTTGTAGTACAGTCTTTTCTCACCTTGTTGTGTAACTTCTTTGGACAGATTTGGACGACTTAAAAGATGCGATCATATCTTAGTGAGCATTGCCCCTGCTAATCTATTTCTGATTATTATCATCAATTTGTTTATTGGTCGATCCTTTTTAGTAGGATTCTTGGAAGAAGAACAGCAGACTACTGACGTAAGTCCATGTTATCACTGCAAATCAAGAGTGTTAGTTCTTAGTCTATTTCTAATCTCCAGATATTAATTTACCGTTTATTTCTGAGAATTCCAATCCAGCATCACGAGAGGCGTGTAATTCGCAAGACAAATTTTGAAACTAGAGGTGGTTGAGTGTTGGCATTGAATTTTTAATCTTTACTATTATTTTGGATAGCCAAGTCCTGTGTACGGAAGAGAATGGTTCAGATGGGGTTTTGTACCAATCCTATCGTGTGAATACAGGTTATATTACCGGTATCGGGTGTGCAGCTTAACTTGCAACATAGTGAAGTTATGTTTGCTTTCTTGAACTCCCGACTTGAAGCATCCAATGTTCTGCTCAGCATACAGGCCCAAAATTCGTTAGTTCGGTGTTATTTGTGCATTAGGAATCTCAGCCCTGATTTCTCGAAGGAAAGTGTACCAAGTAATTTGCTTTCATGCTCCACTGATAAGAAAAACCTTTCATTTCGAAAAGCAAATAATGTATTATTTACAATTTGTTGCGAAAATTGAACCTGTCAGCAAAAGCTAAACGAATGCGTTGTACCATGTCGAAAACATCTACAGCCCGCATTACGCATCAAATCCGCATTCGCATTAAAAAACGTTAAACAATAGAAAAAACAGCATCATCATCGTTAAAATTCAACCCCATCCCCCCATGTATGACCAAATAAAAGCGCCGATTAGCAGCCGAACGTACCGTGAGCTACTACAATATCCATTTTTTGTCGATGTAAACTGTGCGCAAATGATAGTAGGAAAGGAAAACTCCCCGATAAACGTTGACCATAGATTTCACAATAAAACTTGGCGTCCAACAAAGTGTAACTGCAAACTAGGACGTTAATCATTACATATTGCAAACACACACCAAAACTATTCAGCAACATCCAGGGTGTAGGGGTTTTTAAAGGCCTTCAGTCATCATAAATCCTATTTGCAATAGAAACTGTAATTGGTCTGTAGTAGAAGCAACTAAAAAACACACACACACACATACGTTTATGTTTGTATAAAAAATACACGCAAAACTAGGTTTAATTTATTGTGAACTAGTAATGTTTACTGCATGTTTTTTCCGTGCCAACACACCGTTTACGGCACCACTTACCCCATAATGTCACATAACCGGAGGGATGAAGGATGTTGGTGTTAACCACTAGAAAGCGCATTGACAAAGGAACGAAAAAATGAATAAGAACAATTAAGTAATTTATACAACAAACAAACAAACAAAAAAAAAACATATAGTGAGTTAAACAAAACAAAACATAAGGTTGAAAACTATGAAGTAGCAAATAAACTGTGTAATTTTGATAAATATTTCAATGTGTACCGGACGCATACAAGAAGTCCGGCAGGTGTATGTTGAACTTAAGGAGCAAGTTGTAGCAAGAAATAGAGGTACCTAGTGGCAACGGCGTAATCCGTAGGGGCGTCCGGTGTATGCGTGTGCTGCGCCCCGGTACATGTAAGCAGCAGCTGCCAAGGTCGTGCAAGATATGTACGAAATTAAACAGCAATGCTAAGGTGTAATCGGCACCGCTGCGAACACCGCATAATGTATGCAAGGATGCCGAAATTGGCCGACAAGCGGAAACCGAGCAAAGTTAGTGATGTGTAGAAGTTTTCAAAGAAATGAGAGCTAATGCAAAAATCGAACAGAAAAGCGGATGGTGATTTGGTTTGCACTTTGTATAATTTTCTGAACCAATCATTAATATTGTAATTAAGGAGCGATGCACACACACACACAAACACACACACACACTACATACGCATAAAAAAAACACTCACATACACGATTACACGAGAGCTCACACAAGTGTTACATGGGCAGTAGGTGTGCACGCCCAACCCACACATCGTGCAACAGATCATGCATAATTAAATTAGTTTTATTGAATCTTTCGATCCCCTCATATCCCTGGTTTTGCGCGCAATGATACTGTGTGAGTTACAAACAAGAAAATGCACGAAAAATCGAGCACGATCGTTAGGGCAAAGGTGAAAATTTTTGAGCAGCGAGGGACAGCGGCCGAAAGCTGGTGACGATTAGTTGAGGGTGCTAATACGCACGAAAAATGATGGTGACGCGCGAGAATTAGAAAGACAAAGGCAGACAGACGTTGCCCCTGTGTTGCACCTACGTACGTACGGTTCGCGGTGTAAAAAGCCTACCGTTAGCAGGTGGCAAACGGAAGGGAACGGTGTGAGACATGTACCGAAAATAAAATAAGAAATCGCGTGTGACGATCGGTTCACGCGCCGTCAACTGAATTTGTTTGTGCAACCTGCGTCCGCGTTGGGGTTTTGTTCACAATGAGAAATTTGTTTTCCTTTCGCTTAAGTTTGCCAAAGCAGAACGCCCCGGAATTTGCCGGGGTTGGTTTACGTTGATGGGGGATGGGGGAATTTTCAGTGTAGCATGTTGCATTAGGATAATTAAAAGTGTACAATTGTTCCACTGTTCCATGGTGTAATTGAAAGGATACAGAAAACCGGGTAATGTATGTGAGTCCGAAATGTGTTGTCCTTTTTCGCAAAGGAAAGAGTTAGGGACAATGTTAGCCAATGGCTATTGTTCCTGCAAGAGTAAGTATGTTCTTTAAAAGCTGAAACGGAAAGTTCTCCGGTGGGTTTCAATGGTTTGTAGTCCGATTTATAGGATGAGTTCGAGTGGTATTATCGTTACGCTGTTCAGGTTCTGGTTGACTGTCTACAGGTCATATTAACGTGTGGGGAAACTTATTCACTCAAATCAACTGTCGCACCGATCAAGACTGAAACTATTCCAACCATTTATAGTCGCTATCACGACTCTCGCATAAACCACCTAGACGCGAGCTTTGCTCAAAGTTGATGAAAACTTTTTAACTGACCTCTTGTTTAAGGCGGAGCAACTGCTATAATGTGTAACTATCGTGCGACGACAGGCTCCAATGGACTCGTCATTCCATTAGAAAAACATACTGGCTAACATAGGATGTAAAGTCGTTTTATGTCAGAAGTTTATTGAACGTAGTTGGGCTCAAACTGTAATGAGGCGTTAATGCATCCGTCAGAACGATCGGTTTAAATCGACGATGGAAGACGACAATCGACTGTGGGCGTTCTACAGATCTACAGATCTTCAACACAAACGTCGTATTGCTTGCAACCTGAAAGGTTGACTGATTTGTAGTATGAATGAGTATGCAACATGCACCGAAGAACGATGCATGATTATGTGAACTATTTGAAAATAAATGTGTAATTGCTTAATCCTCAAAATTAAAACTAAAAAAGCAGATTTTAAAACTACGTACGACGAAAATATTGTTAAAACAGACGTTTCATCTCATTTATTCGTTGTATTGGATAGAAAATTAATAAACATATTAATTTGTTAATTTAAACAACAGGCTCTGAGACGTCGTTAAATAAACGATCGTCAAAAGCGGACGCGATACAAATTAACAGTCGTTTTTTCAACTGTCCGAAAATTTTACCCGTGTTTCCTATGTGCCTCGACGACTAGTCGTTAACTTTTTTAACAGTCGTTTATTTTAACAGAAATGAACAACTAATGAGTTCTCATTAACCAACATGAACTTTTAACGACTGTTAAAATTTGTTAAATGCTCCGCGATACCGGCTAATGTTTTCTAAACAATATATTTCACTACGGCAGGTCACCCGATCAGGCGCAAGTATAAATACCCTAACATAATGGTCCGGATGAGATTTTGATCCGGTCCTGCCGTGTGAAAATCGGCGCCATCGGCCAGTCATTAGTTTGGTATAAACTTGGGTGAACTGGTTCGTTCGTTGTGAAGAACTGAACGAATGGTACAGATCTTTCGTTCTTTTGTCTCTCATCCTTCATCTCATTTATATAGTTCGCTCAACCTGCCGTTAAAGGTCGCTCATCAAATGATCGTACATTCGGCGGGTAGTTCGCTCCACCTGCGTTACATTCCGTTCAACCTGCGTTACGGGTAGTTCAACCTGCGTCACGGGCAGTTCAACCTGCGTTACAAGCCGTTCAACGTGCGTCAGTCAACCTGCTTTTAAGCTTATTTAATTACTTTTACATTTAAAGCATCTCATCCTCATCCGACTTCGAGTTTGTGTTTTCATCGGAAGCCTACTAGGACCAGTAATGGACAATTTAATCCTTTGATGTGTCTTAAAGCGAATGTTGTGCTAGATCTGTATCTGTATTTGTCTACCTCTATGGCTAAAGACGGAGTCTTTAAAGGTCTTCAAATGCAGATGCAATGGTCCGAAATTTGTGTGAAAATGATCTAAAATAATAATTATTATTCTTTGAATGAATGCGTAACTGACAGTGGCTAGAGTTAGTAGTCTTCTGCAAGATCGATAATTGGGACAGCCCGAAAAATCGGTGGTACGGGCACAAGCCCTCATGAAGCCTCAGGAAGTTATTTTACCAAAAAACAGAAGTATGGAAGACGTAAAAGATTTGAACGGAGACCGGGTGTTTTGTTAAGCTATGTGCATTATACACTCTGCTGAACTCTCTAACAACCAATATGTTGTCAGAATTTTTCTGTACATAGTTTTTTTGGATCCATTCAACATTTTGATCCCGACTTTCCGTACAGTCGGCGGTGGCCGTGAAAATATTCTTTAAAAAATATCAAAAATTGATATGATCCCGGTGGGGGACCAGATCGGTATAAATTATTAAAATTTGTTGAAATCGACAAAACTAACACTAAAGAAAGCTGCCGAAATTAATTAATGAGATGAATGGGGATTAGATGGTGGATTCTTCCCCATACATGCTCAGGATATATCCATTCATCAGAATATTATCTCCGTTCCATTCGATGAAACATGGTTCTAACTGATCAACATTTCCAGTCACATGAGGTAATGGTCGGGATTTTCTAAGACAACATCTTTTTTCGTCCTTCGAGGTTTTACAGAAATTCACCTAAAAATCATAAATAGCGATGAGTCTCTCATTGGGAATTGAAATCTATTTCTTCCCTACGGTCAGTGATGTGAGTGTTTCTACTAGTATTTGTCACTTCTGTAAAAAACGAACGTCATTAATGGGTTGGACCAGTGGCCACAGTTTAAAAACAACATCAAGGCACGATTGATTTGTGCGACACGTCGTGTAACGCCAAATGTGATGACAGTTTACTATCCCTTTTTTTCTCCTCTCTTGTGCAGAACTTTTTTTTGGCAAATCTAAAATTAAATCACGCTCGGACGAAAAAACATCTTCCATAGAAGTAGCTATTTATTGCGATATCGCATTTTTGCTTCGGATCAACGTAATGGAGGAAAAGATAGGTTTATACGTGCCTCTTTTTCGCTTCTTAAAGTTCATTGCCCATTGAATGTGTTTGGAAAACGGTAGTACAATACATTGTAATTGAAGCTCGTAAAGCTTCCGAGTCGGCCGATTTCGCTTACCAACGTAGCGACAGAGGGGCATAGCAATAATAGGAATACGATTATTTATCCATCATTGAACAAGCATTGCAATAAACAAGCACCAAAACCGGCCGCTAGAATCGAACCGAGAGGTGGGAAAGGAAAATGGTAAATCAATCAACGGTGTTGTTACTGTCGCGTACTTGCTTCATTCGGTGCTTTTTCGCGCGTTCCTATATAGGTGCTCTCAGCCCAACTGTCTAACGTTGTACCCATCCGGTCGTTTTGTCAATAACCATCATTTCCGGACGAGCGGCAGAAGGGTGAGAAGGGGGTACGGTGGCCACATTGGGTGGGCGAGAAGCGATCTCTGCATGCAGCGACGGGTGAACACTGGCGTTGTGGAACTGCAGGAAAATTCCTATTTGGTTGATTTGTTTGGTTTTGAAGCTGACACACATTTTGCACACCGAAGGCCACCTGATTTCGGTGAACGGATAGGGGAACACTAAACAGGGCACGATCACTGAGAGGGATGGTACTGCAGTTCGTTTCAAATTCGATTCTTCTATGTCTATGGGATGTCGATTGGAATGGATCAACGGCGGTGACCGGATGGCAAATCTGCGAACTGCTTCCGAATACGAGTGAGCAATCACAGGAGCAAAATGGAGTTTCGAAGAAAAACATAATTTAATCTCAACCTCCCTTTGCTGCTACCGATATCCAATGGTAAATGTTGGAGTTTTGGAGGGAAATGAAGCATTTTGAAGTCTGTGAGGCCGTGTCGTTGCCGATCGCATACATGTTGTGATTGCTTGGTATAGAAAATTAACGGACAAAATTCAAAAATTTGAGAAAAATGCCCTGGAAGAATTTTGAAACGTCACGATTTTGTAGAAAATAAATAACAACATTAAAAGTACATCATCGATTGATAGTGTAGAACGAATTGTATAAAGAAAAACTTATAATTGGCGTATCGATTGGGCACACTTCAGCCAATCAAACGGTGATTAGATAACGTATTGTCGTGCAATAACTCATTTTACCTTTCTAAACCCAGCTGTTTTTGGTGGGATTGTTGTGTCTCTGCGAATGATTCCATCGAACATCACAACTGCAAACGAAACACCATCCCAAAGCGGTGTTCGGTTTGCGTCTTTATCAACGCGAAACTGAGATTCTACTCCGCATAGGATGTGTGTCTACGGCTTGTTGTCTGCGGACTTTGTTTACAGCACAGCTTGAATCGAGCACTTCCCTCGTGTTGTGCTCCTTATCGCAATCGAATCCACGACGCGCAATCTATTTCACCCATACCAGTTTGAATCGCTGTACTCGCAGGTCATCGCATCTACGGTACAACCAATTTTCGGTCCAGCTGCTCCGATTGCTTGCAATCCTTCAGTTCCGCTAAACGACGGTTTCTGGCCGGATCGAACGCGCAAGGTGTCCGTCGTAGTTGCAGCATCCAGGAAGCCATTGCAGTTCCTTTCAGTGGTGCTAAGTGTATTGTGGCCGTGAGTTGCAGTTGTCGTCTGCGGGAAGAACGTAAATAGAGCCATTCCCTCAGGTGGGTAAATAAAAATACTTCAAGACGGTCCCGACAAAGATCTTTGCGACCGTATCTGCTAGTCGGTGCTAGTGTGCGTATATGTTTGTTACAAATGATGCGTACGGGAGAGTGAATGTGTGAAGTCGCTCTCTTGTGAGCGTGAGTTTCAGCCGAGAATCATGGGTAAGAACGTTGCCAGTTGCTGCCCCTGGGTTTGCCGGTGATTACGCAAGAGATGGAACCGGTTTGGGTGGATTCGAATAACAGAAATATCACGGGAAGTAATAGAACAGAACAAATTGCACAAAGAAAAACTCTCCCACACAGAGAAACACACGCACACACACAAGCACGAGTCCTTACTCACTTCAACCAGCTGTTGATTTCAATGGCAAGGCCATATGATTCATATCGTGCTGTGCCCGTTGTGTGTATGTGTGCTTTATGTATTACAAGCACTATTTCTCGAATTGTGCAAAGCACATGAATGAATCCCTTCTGTTGGATTTATGTAATAAAAAAAATCCCTCTAATTCTATTTATATTCCTCGAAACCAATAAAGCAATCTTGCTGAAGGAGAAACGGCCATCTTCGTGCGTCCTATCAGGCACAATAAAATGTGCTATATAGCTAGAAAACGAAAAAGAAGAAACCCTGGTCGCCAACAAATCGCCGTACATGGTAGGGGTGTGTGTAGACACCGTATATAAATTGTATTACGAGCAACTGCTGTATAGTATGCCGGTGGCCTTTAAAGATGGAATCATGCCAAACAGAAAAGATAGCTAAGAGCCGAGGCTTGTGTGATTACTATCAGTTTAATTCTTATTATTAAAAAAAATGGACGTAATATTGTTTTGTTGGTATTAAAAAATCTCAGATTGTGTCTTTGTAGTCAGTTTTTTCTGTTTTTGCTATACCATTGCCTATTTGTCACAAACTACCAGGTCTACAAATATAAAACCCACGGTTTTACCCTTGGAGATACGGATAAAACATCCTTGGATGTACGCCTGATGTTTAAAAATTGTTAAACGCCTACTGTTCAAGCTAATTTCCATCGTGCAACACACATTCTAGTCATTCTTTTTGACAGTGTATGAATACCTTGACGACACAATTTTTCGTCTTTGTTCACTAAGCCTAAATTGTGTCATTTTTTAACGTCTTCGTATGAATTGCAGCGCGGCTCGGTGCCAAGTCTGGGAAGTAAGCGAGGTGAGTCAACGACTCCCAATTGAACGATTCCACTAATTCCTTTGGGAAGCACTTGTCCACTGCAGCCTGCTAATTTTATAAATAAAATATTATTTTTTTATGCCGAAATACGTATTCTGGTCGTTTCTGACGTATTGCGCAGTTTAACTTGGCCAGTTGTAGTTGGTAGAGTGCACCGTCAACCGTTTAGACAGCTGGTACCGAAGAGGGCGGCTTGGGGGTGTGGTAACAGGGTCGGTCTTCACACGACAGGACCGATCCAAAATCCCATCTGGACCAATCCTCCGTACGCAGGACTGACTATCCGGTAACGGGTAAATAAAGTCAAAGAAAGCCAGAAATGGCAAGCCTAGACCTCTTGAGGTTGTTGTGCCGATGAAGAAGAAGTACCGAATTCTACCAAGTCGGTGCCAGAAGTGCAGCATCTTCAAACTTTTTTGGTGGCCGGTAGCGCTCGTCGTTTCTAGCATCAAAATCACCACTTCAGAACGTTTGAAACCATTTCCGGTACTGTGTTTCACGTAAGGGATGTCCACCTTAAACTTCTACAAACATTCGATGTGCCTCAACAACGGTTTCTTCTGGAAATTAAAGCTGAAAATCAAAATACCCTGCAATTAGGTAGATTCAGGCGCGAAGCATCCGATATTGTTGAGTACACGAAGTATTGTCTTGTCCTAAATTTGACACATGATGATTTGGAATGACAATAAAAATTATAACACTTTTATATGTCATACGTATAACGCTACCGTCATTTATAATTGAACAGCGGATTCAATTTTGTAGCTCTGGTATATAGTCAGTCCTGACGAACAAGACATGATACTGGTGTCTTATCATCGCTGTGAGTTATGACTTCCGCTACTACTGAACAGATACTTAGTAATCATGAAGGTCAGCAATCGTATTAGAGTTTCAAATATCTTGAAAGGGAGAGTACACGCGTGTGGTATAAAAAATGGTACATTAAGAGATTTCTTAACGATGTTGGTATATGAGAGACAGCAGTGAAATATATTAATTTACTTTACCTGTTTTCGGTTACAAATATATATATTTTTAATATAACATTGGACAATCTCTTCGGACCCTGCACCAGGAGGTTCTACCTGTGGTTCGTCGGCGGAAATCATAGAGGCCGCATTGTTAGGAGTAGAAACAAATCTTTCTTCTTCTTCTTTGGCCCGCTCTTATTGTTGAGCACGTCGTGCTGACATGGCCTGGTCACCAATATGTTTGCGTCACCATATATATGTGTCCAAAAAAAAAAAAAAAAATCTTTATTTTTCTCTAATTATTTAAAATTTCCTATAAATTTTCATACGTAGGAATTTTATATTTTGCTATAAAATGGAAAATTGTCAGAACCAGTTTTTTGGTAATAACAATGCACATAAAACCTTATAGGAAAAGTTATCTTTTGGACAAAAAACTATGTTTAGGATAAAAAATATCCAGATAAAAAACATGAACATCTGACCAATCGTTTTAGAGTTATGGTCCCCATAATCGTGTATCATGCATTGAGTCTCTTCGACGCTGTTTGGGATGCACGTTTAGAATGCGTGAACTTCGTGTGGAGTTTAAATGACAGAAGACACACGAAAGGATTTTTCTTAGAGCGTGTGCTACCTTCTTTATCTGAGAAATTGCCTTGAAGCTAGATAGATAAGGTTAGGCCACAAAGTCTTTGACAGTATGTTAACAATGACCTTAATCATGTAACTAACTGTGCTACTAATCGTGTTCTCAACTACATCCTTTCATTCTTCGAAAGAGTTCCTCAATTCTTATGCTAATGTCAGTCCCAAGCCAGTTAATTTAAAGCATATATTGAGCACGAATAAAATTGAACACACGAATGTTACTCAATTTCACAATCCTGCACAGTTACTGTTTTATGATTGTGCTGCCATAGAGAACCGTTCCGTACCTCGCTACATTTATTGGCACATAATATTTGGGAAATCGACCTTGTTCCATCACATTGCCGGCATATGTTTCGACCGTTCGTTCGTTGCCATTCTATTGGAATCTATAATAAAATCAGTAAGAATTTAGGCTACGGGTTGAACGGAAAACAGGGCATCAAGATAGCAAAATCACCCGACACCGTTCAACCCCGGGTACCGGGCGATGCAGTATAACTGTATCAACCGACCACAAATCGATAGCAAACTATTCTACACCAACCTGTTTTGCCTTTTTCGCCCTGCTGTATCTCTTTTCCTCATCGTCGGTTGTTTAATTTAATTTTTTTGTCCGTAAGTTGCAGGGGAAGCTTTCGTCAAGCTTTACACATCCAACCGTAGTCTCGGATTTGTGGCGCAATCGGTGAAAGGACGGTGTTGTCCTGCTGAAAAAAAATATATATATACAGCGACAAAGAAAATCTTTATCGACAATGAATATATGCGTCGTTGGAGCGGGTGTCGTCGGTTTGACGACCGCGCTGGAGCTGCAGCGTGAGATGCGGAACGCCAATGTCACCATTCTAGCCGATCGGTTCGAGCAGGACACATGCAGCGACGTTGCGGCTGGCCTATTTCGCCCCGGAACTAGCTTTTCCGGCCCGACCGAGGAAATCACCAGGTAAACAGCTAGCACCGGTAGTAGTGTGGTGTAACAAAATGATTGGTTGGGGTAATGGGCCGGTGGAATTGGGGTGCGAGATAGGAAACGTTGAACCCATTTTCACACTCACCAGGTCGACGGTTCACTACTATTCACGCTGATGTGACAGCTTTTACAGTGATGGAATATTGAACACAAGTGATTTGTTCTTTATTTTCTCACAGTTTGCTTAACTTTAAGAGTAAAATTAATTAATTTATCTATTAACTTAAATTAGTAAACAGAAAATGGTAATAATGTTGTTATACTTTCATATAAAATAAGTAAAACCTGTCCTGCATGAACCTCCCTCACTGTACGTCCACCGTCAACAGTGCCAACAGGCGGACAACAGTGGACCTCGCTGTTATCATCATTTTTCATTTTCATCAACGTCAAAGTCGTCCTGCGTTGCGTGAGAAGCAATTTAATTTTTCATCCAGCAACACCATCCCACACTGACGCACGTTTAGGCGAAAGGAAGATTAATACCCTACGGAAGGTATCTTGAGAACGAGAGGGTTACTTTTGTGGCGAAGGACCACACGGCCATCGGCAGAAAACTGTAACCGACCTTGCGTTATTTAAATTGCCAACTGCTTGAACTTCCAACGAAGTGACAATTCACAATTTCTGGACTAAATGTCAATGTGAGGAATTTGATTCATTCCATAACTACGTTAGAAAGTACTCATTCGATAATTGCGTTCTGGAAAGGATGGATTTGTGACTATTTCGCTACGAAGATACCAATCGACTCGTTTGTGAGCGATCTGCAACAACCAATGCTGGGAAAAGTCGGAATCGATGATTGAAGTGGTCCCGCCGCTGCATTGTACGTGTGTGCAGTGATTCGCTCCATTAGACACCTGTCGAACGGAAGAACGACGGAAGGTTCTTCCTGCTTGGCTCGGGGTCAAGTCGAGCGGTATCGAACATACCCCCGACAGACGGTCACGATCGATAGGATTTCGTTGCCAACGGGTGTTGTGCCTCTCTTTAATGTCTTGCTGCACCTGGTGAAACACCGTCAGGCACGTCACGGGCCGGTTAGTGGTGGTCGCCAAAAGAGACGACTCAAGTTCCCGCCATGGCCCGTCCCCTTTTTAAAACCGTTACCATCTCGCCCGCTCTCGGGTGAATTACGTAATTTACACGCAAAATGATTCACGAGAGATGGCACGGGGAGAAATTTGTTTGCGAAACAAGAGGGGGGCTGTGATGTGACCGGAGCACAGGGCGGCTGTATTTGAGGTTTTCCCTTTCCAAGTGGTCATTCTTCCGTGGTTCGCATAGTTTATGCTTCGATGTTCTTTTCTGCGCCAACTTTCCTAAACCACCCTGGTGCACGGCTGGCATAGGGGGGAGGAATCTATTTTTAGCGTGAAGTGTATGCTTCCGTCGCTCCGAGCCGTACAGCGCACGGCCGTCCGTCGTTAGATATTGAAACCATATTTACTACACGCTGCCCATAAACCACACACGTTTTAAGCAAAGCGCGAGGTTCGCATGGGACAGGAACGTTGGGCTGGGACGATACGGCACAACACGTGGGTTAGAGAGAGAGTTTGAAATTAGGAATCCATCGCGTTATGCAGCGCATTAGCAAAATAGCGCTCGGTCGTCTAACGGTGGGTGTTCGTGTTGGCAACAATTTCCGCTTCACATGCCATTTCATTTGGTCGACTAATTATTTACACTATTGTATCGTAAAGACGGACCACTTGTCTTTTTAGACATTGTTGGCGTTGTGCTGCATTGCATTTACCTATCAAAGTGTCGCGTCTGTTAGTAGACTGATTTGCGGTACATACATTTGTCACTATCAATTCGTAAGAATGAATCATAATGTGATTAAAATATAAAATAGTTACTATAAGAGCCGTAAGTCAATGATGTCTATGTCATCCGCATATGCCAAGACCTGGATGCACTTATAGAAAATGGTGCACGAAGTTTCCACCTCCAAGTCATGGACAACACTCTCTAGCGCTAGGTTGAAGAGTAGACAAACTGGGCCATCTGGGCCATCCCATCTGGTTGGCGAATGCTTCCAATTTATATGTTTACACCCAATAGAAAAGAATGACTTTCCATGTCTTCTCGTTAACTCGTTATCAAAGTATTGAGCTGGCAGCGGACACAAACCAAATATATTCTTGCTTGCGCAGCAGTGACGTGCAGATAGGACAGCGCACTTTCGAAGTCGTTCGTAATTTCAACTATCTTGGGTCAACAACATTGATGTTGAGATACGCGCTAGGGTGTTGGCCCTTCTACACTATGAGGAAACTGTTCTACTCAAGCTGTGACTGTATAGAACTCATATAGGTTCAGTACTCATATAAGGCTCTGAGACATGGGCATGAAGGTTGAATGGAGGAACCGCTACAATGACGAGCTCTACAAGCTATGCGACGAACTCACTGTCGAACAGCGAGGCTCCGGTGTGCTGGACACGTCATGAGAATGACACCGGACAACTCAGCTCATAGAGTCATTTCGGATCGTCCACATACACAGAGGAGGCATGGTCCAAATTGAGATGGAGTGATGGCATTGATGCGTCCATGAACGGTTTATAGGACTCCTGCAGCAGGCCAATACTTACTATAGCACCTGATTAGCTAGGAAACAATAAAGATATCTGCAGCTCCAGCTATTCTACACGTTTAATTATGATATGTTTGAGATGTTCAAAATGGCTTTAAAAGAAGTCTTGAAGACGAAGAAGTTAACATCGGGCTAACATCGAGCAGTAATCTTGTGAATGAGATCTAAACCAGTGGTTTCTCGCATATCTCATTGATATTTGAATTCATCGAAAACTTAGTGTCTACATGTGTACCAAGATCACGGACTAAAGATACACGGTTCAAGGCAAACATGTTGAGAAAGTAGTTAAAATGTATCGGAAAGCGGGAGATGGGCTCAGAAGTATGCCGTTTTACTAAAGATTTTCTAGTGCTCAAACTATCCATAGACCACCGCGTCACGTCCAAATGTTAAGGTTGAAGTAAAACTAAAAGGACGAAAATCCAGAATACCAGGTATGGCAGGTTGGAAAGGCAATAATTAGTAATTTGTAAAGAAACAGTTCAGAGTTTCAGAAAATTTTCGTAATATTTTACATCAATTTACGTCAAAATTATCCACCACAGCTGATATGTCTTGTTGTGTAAATGTTGTCCTGGTTGTTTGTGATTTTATTACGTCGACACCAATACTTAAAGAACGTCTCCCTTTCCTCTCTACAGTTTATACCTAATCGATAAAAAATGTAGATCACTCTCATCCGACAACTATTGCAATTAAAATATTGCATAATAAAAGATCACAAACAATTCTGTCTTCTTTGCTCTATAGTCTATTGGGGTCTAGAATACTTTACTTACTTACTTGTAGACCCAATAATATGACGTAATAAGTAACACAATTCGTCGATACTTCATCGTAGAATAAATTGTTTACCGCTTATTTGTTTATTGTTAGCAATGGTACGATGTGAAACCTTTAAACGTGTAAAAAGTGAACTGTTGATAGCAAATTCCGTAACGTAACCTACCATCGGTAGGTCAACTGTTTCACAACCAGCTGTTGTATTTCCTTCGTCTACTTCTGTTCGCGTTTTTTTGTTTTTGTTCTTTCTTTTGCCACATATTGCTTCCGTCTAACCAACGGCAAACGAGCTGATACTAATCACCGTGCTGGCATTGATTTCTACCGTGCGTAAAGCGAAAGGCAGGGAAAAAACAAAGAATCGATAGACACCGAAACCAGTATACGGTATCACACCATCGCCACACACCAGTGTTGTCACTTTTGCTTTCTCCTTCCCATTGACTTCTCCCGTATCTGTTTCCTCCTCGTCCGAAGGAATGATGCCGAGCGGAAGAAGCCCTTGAGCGAAACCATTTGGTGACATGAAATATATGAAAACCCGCGGTCTCTAATGGGATAGTCGGGGGGGAAGATGAGCACTGTTACATTCAGGCTACACGGTCACAATCCATCGCTGGTTGTGCTGGTGCTGGAATGGACGTACGTTCTTGTATTTTTTTGTTGTGTTATTTGTAGCAGACACATCACGAAAATGGAGACGCCTGGTGGCGGATAATTTTTTAATCGACTACTTTCCGGGTCAGGATTCTTTTCTTGTGCCATCGAACGAATGTCGACCATAGTGGTCGTGTGACCGGCTTTGCCTTTCGATAAAGAATTAAATTATACAACAAACAACCTATTAACGCATTACAACTGTTTTGATTTAAGTACAGTAGCGATCGGTTCAGTGTGATAAAGTTAGACCAATTATAGGAGGGAACTAGGTTAAAGAAATGGCCATCGAAACTTACTCTGCTCATAAACCATCGACACATGTTGCATCAATTTCTTCCACAACGAAACCATTTACCATCAAACAAGCTTGTGGAGGATTAATTTACTGCTGGCGGTTGAGACGGGCCGGGCGAAGTTCTTGAGCTCCAATTAAGAAACACCCGGAAGTTGCAGCAGTGACTGGTGCTTTTGACCTGCGAGAATGGAGTCTTCCACCCCGCAATGGAATAGCGGGTCACTAACGTGATGATTTTCGTAATGTGCTCCAGTCATGCGATCTCCCGAAAGCGCCGACAGTGCAGTGAAATCTATTGTGTCAAATTGCTAACCTTACAACACACCAATTCGACCGGTCGGTCGGCCGTTCCGTCCAGTAGCGGTGCTTTGACCTACCGATTCGCGTGCACGCAGTGTGTGTCAAACTGTCCCAAGTGCATTAGTGGCGAGCGGGAATGTAGTTCGCGTAAATATTTACATACAAAGGACACGATGGCGGGAGGCCGAAGCAATCGATCGCAAAGGGGGCTGGACAAATTATGGGCAACCAAACGCAGTGCACAACCCGCAACGGGTAAATTACTACAACAGTGGAACAGAAATAGAACGTACGGATTCGAAGAGGGAACATATCAAGGGTCAAACAGTCATCCGTACTGTGTATGATATAATACTCCTAATGGCACTGAGTGTGCATTTTTTCGCCCATATAGAGTGTGTAACACAAACAGAATGGAACAATTCATCATGTTCGGTCGCACAGTGACCGGCGAAAAAATGAAGCATTAGAGCCATTTGTAAGAAGGTTCCTTTTTAAAATCCCTGTACATATCAGAACCATTCTTTTTGCACATGTTCAGATTCTTTTAGGTTCATTTGATATTTTTTTTCATATTTCATACAATATACTCGCTAATTTCAATTTGCCGTGGACGGCATACTTAATCATCTTCAAATAAAAAGATCGTTTAATGGTAAAATATATTTAAGGAACAATTCTCCAGAACCCATTTATATAAGACCCTGGAGTTATGGAAGCATTTTCTACGATCGTATGTATCCAAATTAAATCTTTTCAATAACATGCAGAAGTGATGAAGGACTGCAGGATAGATATGTCCAGCCTACCATTAATCACGGTACGGGTAATGTTACGGTCTGGGGGTGCTTTTCGTGGTTTTATGTGTGTAATCTAGCATTAGTCAATGGAATCATTACAGCAAACGAGTATATCGACATTCTACAGCTACAAGGCACATACATCTTCCCGCAATATAATGATCCCAAGCATACGGCCAAGAAAACAATTGCTTTTTTCCGATCTTCTGATATCAAACCCGTGGAATGGCCCCAGAGCTCTGCTGCGGCTTTGGAGAAGGCTTGAAGCGAACAGGATCCCTGTTACCTGAGAAACCTGGCGGAGAGCATGCCAAAACGGCTACAGACGATGATTTAGGCGAAAGGAAATCACATTGCTTACTAACTATTTCATTTAAACGATTTATGTGATGAATTGTTGATATTGACTCCTTTTTCATATCCTGTCATACCCAAAGCAAAGCAAAGCCAAGAAGGTTCTACTGTTCGAGGAAACTTCTCTGCTCAAAACCACAGACACGACGAACGTTACTTGAACTATGTAGAACTTACATAGTTCCAGTACTCACATACGCCTCTCAGACATGGACTTTGTCCAAAACTGACGATATCCTTTTAGTCGCTTTCCAAAGGAAGATGCTTAGAAGCATTTTAGGCCCCGTATGTGTGTAAGGACAATGGAGGAGCCACTACAATGACGAGATCAATTATTTATACGATGAACTCACTGTGATTAACTCCAGTGAGTTGGTCATGACATGAGAATGACTCCGGACAACCAAGCCCGTAAAGTTCTTTTAGGTCGTCCATATGGAGATCGAGATACGTCCACCAGATAGGTCGATATATTGGATTGGTTGACAACGGCGCTCGACAGTGAGTGGTTTAGAGGACTCCTGCAGCAGGTCAAGACCGCGAAGCGGTTGTAGCGTCTGATAAAAAAGTATAAAGTATAAACTGCTAGTAGTACTATAAAAAAGTATAAAGTATAACGTAGTATAACAGTATAGTAGTGCTATAAAAAGTATAAAGTAGTTCTAGTTGTACTATAATCTTAATAAAGTAGTATAAACAAAGTTTGTATTTTCTTGGTTTGTTAATATTTTTTCGTTTGGGTAATGAACAAAACATTATCAGTAACCCAGACCAAACTTCAATGTGTTTGGTCTGACAAGATGTATCAAACCGCAGAGATCTTTTGCAACTCGTTTACTTTTTTTGAACATCGTTATTACGATGTTCATTACGGACGGATTTTTTTTTTCGTCGCTCACTGTATAAAACAGCTTTCGAATCGAACTCCTTAAAGCTGCTATCCTGATAGGCGTCGGGGTTAATGTTATAGCACTTTCATGCCGGTTCGGTGCTTACACTCATTTGTTGCTTTCCGGAGTTTATGCGGTCGGACGTTATTGCTTGCGGCTTGAGGGTTGTTCTGTCATTTCCTGCCTTCCGGGGTAAAAAAAACGTATCCGGGCCTGGATGGGACCTTCTGTTTAATCGACGCCATTCTTTCCTCAAGGGGGTGAACCCACTTTGCCACTCAACTCGCTTTCTTTGCTCCATACAGGAAATGGATTTCAGACGCGTACAACCACTGGGATGAACTACGGAAGACGGAACATGCTGCCCGTGCCGGTGTGTGCCAGTTGTCGGGTTACATTTTTTCCAGTCGTGATCCTGCCATTGTTAGGGTGAGCAATGTTACAGCCCGGTAGTGGGGGGGCCTAACTAACGGCTGGCAGTTGCAAACTAATTGTTAATGTTTAATCCATAGAATCACTACATCGAAAAGGTCCTGCCCGTGTACCGTGCCGCGACCGAGCAGGAACTTCAAATATGTCCGGGCGGATGGAAGTATGGGTCGTTTTTCACAACCATCCTTACCGAGTGCCGGCTGTTTCAACCGTGGGCGACAGAAAGGTAGGTCATTGATTGGTTCGGGTGGCATCGTTCGGTACGGGGTCATAGCAGCAGTACGCAAACAAGTACGGCGAAAGCGATTATTAATGGGTTACCGTTTTCTTTCTACAGGTTTCTTGACAATGGCGGGCGAATTGTTACCGTTGCCTTGAACAACCTGCAGGAGTTGCGCGGCAGGTACGATGTGGTCGTGAACTGTGCCGGATTGGGGGCCAAGCGGCTGTGCAACGATCATAAATTGGTACCCATCCGCGGGCAGGTCATAAAGGTACGGGCGTCTTGGGTGAAGACGGCATTCTATGCGGACTATGATACGTACATTATACCGGGCATCCAAGGCGTAACGCTCGGGGGATGCCGTAATTTCGATAGCTACAATACGGAGGTCTCCCGGCATGATTCGGCTGCGATTCGTGAACGGTGCGAATCATTGTTGCCGAGCCTGCAAGGGGCACCTGTTATACGGGAATCGGTCGGATTGAGACCGCATCGTGATCCTGTGCGCGTTGAAATTGAATTACTGCCTACATCAAACGGAAATCTACGCGTTGTACATAACTACGGCCATGGAGGATATGGGGTAACGACAGCACCAGGCACGGCAAAATACGCCGTTCAACTTGTAAAGGAAGCATTGCAGGCTAATAGCAAATTGTAAGAAGGAGGTTAAGAGTATCGTGAGTGGAATTATATGATATCGCTAATGATATCATGAGCAATAATTGAGATAAAATCATGTTGTATAATCGAACAAAAGTCAAATAGAAAACAGAGAATAAATAATTATTGTTTAGTTTTGTATTTATTTGTTAATGTGCTGAAAAAAGAACGAATTAATGTCGTCTTTAATCGATTGTTGCTAATAATTTACATGTAGTAGTCTCTACATATTCTTTTGTGAATAGTCAATTAGGAATGTTGAATATTAACGAAAAAAATAGTTGATTCCAGTGAAAATGTGAAATTCCAGTGAAAAAAAAAACAGTTGTGACTGTGAAATTAATTTTGCTAGCCTGATAATTTGAATTTGCATAAGCCGTCAATTTTCGCCTATGTCGACGAAAAGTCGACGCAACGCAGTTGAAGGGAAAGTCGACATAATTTGAATAGTGATGGGCATTGAAAATGTGATTTAAATTCAACACAGCTACATACATTGCAATACACTTTTGTGCAATTTAGATTTCAGACATGTCTCTCATACAATGGGGAACCAGTTTGTATTGTGTTCCTGGAGAGATAAGCCTTCTTGGATAGATTTGCTTTTAATAACTCACGCAACTGCATAATCTCACATCAAATACCTGCTGACGTTTATTCGATCTAAAACGTCAGACGTGGTTTTGTTTTTCTTGGCGTGACCAACTGTCAAACAGCGCTCGGATGGGCGTACCATGCCGTTGCACCAATGTTTACCAGTGCTCAGCTAAAGTCGCCGCATTTCTTTCTGTGATAAAAAAATAAAACATTTAATATTCTGTGCAACAACAAAAAAACAACAAGGACAAAACGAAATCTGCGCTAGCGGAAGGATTTTCGTAGCCAGTTTGGTGCTACGCTGTTGTGCTGTGGTGTTATTCCCTTGAATGGTGTAAATTCTATGAGCAAACCCGACTGCTCCAAAAAGACGGCAATGAGTCCGTCCGAGGTGAGTGGTATTGTTGTTGGTGGTATTTTACGCAAGGAGAGCCAAATAAACACGTTCACGAGGTACCGTTTTTTTGGAAACGTGCTGGTCACTTTGTTAAAATGCATAAATAAATGTCGCACGCAATGGAATCTAAGTGGGTTCAACCAGACGGAACCGTGGGGATCGATGAAGTTTATCTTCCTTTAGTGAAGAATGTGTAGATCAATGTGAATGCTGAAGATAATCAATCATAGCGAGTTCAATGCATCTAGCGAAGGTGTATTACAGTGGGACACAATCAATTCGTAATCGTCCTCCTCCGGGCAGCCGTTATCTACCCTGTATGGGTTATCTTCGAAGTGGCAGAAACAGCTACGGCTGAGCTCAAGGTCACGCTGGAGTTTTTTTTGTTCGTTTGTTCACAACCCTCCCCGGGTTTGTTGGCCCTCTGCCAGAATCGATAGCCGTGCGTCACACCATCTGTTGTACGATGAAGGTAGCCCCCAACAATCCTGCACATGTCGGTATCGTTTTGGCGTTTGTTGACTTTATTAAGAACATTTTATTTTATTTCAGGCATGCACGCCACCAATGCGAATGGAAATGTGAAAGATTTTCACCGTAATGATATGACCACTGCATTGGGTTAATGTGCAGTTATCCGAAACAGCACCATTCAATGTAATGATAACTCAATGCACATTCTCATCGTTGTTGCAAAACGTTTGATACCTGCACGTATTGGACGGGAAGTATACACTTCACTCTGCACTGATGAAATGGACCTTAATAACGGAAGCGGTCCGAATGAATTGCTCGTTAACTAACAATCCCCTTCTAAGCACGCACGGTATCGATAAATAATTACAATTTCCATTTTTCCAAACAGCCACTCACGGAGCTCCAAACATTTATCAATTCTTTCGACACTTCTTGTCGGTGCCGTGCGCCGCCAGTTTTGTCGGATGCTGTTGATAAACAAAAGCCGTGAATCATATCGCAAGGGTGGTATTGGGCAGACACACAACCACACATGTCCGAACGCTGAAATGTACAATTGATTCAGTCGTTCGAAAAAGGTCCGAGAAAAAGAAGGAAACACAGGACTTGATGGGCGGTGCAGCCGGGTGGGGTGGCGAAGGATCAGTGCGCCATCATCGGCATACTTGCCTGTTTGGGAGTGGCGTTGAGAAGCGTTTGATGAAATTCGGTTTCAGTTATTTATGTTTACCGAAGCGGCGCTCGATGAGGTCAATTTTGGGTAAACATAATACACATTCACACCTTCCGTCCCGACAATGGTCTTGGCGGAAGGAAGATGATGCCGGCGTTCAGTTTTCTTTCTTTCGTTGCAATGTCCGTTGGGCAGCAATGTGGGTACCGAAATTGGTGCGATTGATGCGTGATGTATCTATATAGAGTAGGCAAATAGAACACTCGTTATGTTGCCTTGGTTGTTCGCTCAAGAAGCAAAACAATCCTTGGCATCCACTGCAGAAAAACGGGTTTGGTGAAGCAATTATTTTGAGTGGTTTTATACAACTGCACTGGCTTATATTTTAAACGTCTCCATCATTTTTCTTACGAAAGACTAGAATAACTATTATAGCATGCTATATAGTCTTAAACTTCTTCTTCTTCTCTTCATCGGCACAACAAACGCAAGAGGTCTAGGCCTGCCATTTTTGGCTTTCTGTGACTTTATTTACCCGTAGCGGAATAGTCGGTCCTGCGTACGGGAAGTCCTCTTAAATTTGAACGTAAAGTGGGCTAATGTTCAAAAATTCTAATAATATTGTTTGTCTTGTGTGGTTTAGTATCTGCAGTGTCGTGTGTTAGAGCAGCCCGGTGGCTCCAGACTTTTCAGACAACTTAAATAGTTTTGTACTAGGTCTTGGGGGTCCAGGTCTTCTATTTCGGCTTTCTTTGACTTTATTTACCCATAGCCGGATAGTCAGTACTGCGTACGGATGTTTGGTCCGGATGGGATTTTAGACCGGTCCTGTCGTGTGAAGACCGGCGCCGCTACCATTACACCACCGGTCCGCCCCGTTAACAAATAATCGCTTATCTCTTTTACTCGATCTATGAATATTCACTTGACTATTTGCTAAATCATGTATCCTCAGTTATTGAACTCAGAGAGGTTCTCGTTAAGAAGTTGACTTTCAATTAACATATTGGTTTTGTAGTTAAAAAGGCCAATCGGGTTAATGACATCATGGAAATGAACTCATGTCATAATTGATTGTTCTGTAAATTTGTTAATTCATTAAGCAAATCAGCTTGTTCCACTAGTTAGGTATGGGAGAATAAAGTTTTAACTAGGTCCGCGTTGTTCTAACGGCTATAAGACGGGATCTAAGATCGTTCGAGTTCATCCGTTCCATCTTACTCAGTTCGATGTCAGATGCTGAGCCTAGTGTCGCTAGTAGATTGGTGTGACATACCACAAGCCTTATTCATAGGTGAATTGCTTTTACGGAAAATTGGCAGCTCTTTCGAATTCCCTTTACATCCCTTCTAAATTAGTACGTCTTTGTTCTATTTTGTGAACGTAATTTCAATGCTCTCCTCCTTTTAGATGTTCATGTTTCATCAGCTAATTTCCATAAACTGATTTGAGACACTGAATTCATAAAATTTCTTTACTTTACTTTGGCAGTTTAGAAATTGCTTATGAGGAGAATGGAGAGCTACATTTGTTTTACTCTTAACAATTTTCTATTTTTATTTTATTTTTATTCAAAAAGGCGGCTTATAGCTTATGGTAACTTTATTTATGGTAAAATTCACATTACTTTTGAGACATTTCTCAGTGAAAGGGAACCTTATACCGGGTGTACTCGGTTGAAATTGTTATAGGTATTCCTATTAAAATAAATTTTACAAATCCAAGTTTAAATATTGTGCTTTTATTATTCTGTTTCGCTAAAACATACATTTTCCTTCATGTTCTGAAATAATTCGTTGCCTGTCGATCTTCACTTGAATGAGTGTCGAGTGTTAATGAATTATGCAGCTTTTCCAAGCAGAATAAAAAACGTTATCGAAAGCGTGATCCTCGCTAACCAGCTGCTAACATTTCCCCTTTTGCAATGCAGCGTAAAATGTGCAGTACAAATGGAAAGAAAGGAATGCATTTTGCTATACACTTCGCACCGTGCATTCGCTTTCATACCGCTCGACGGTGCATTTCGGTTGCATCGGCTATTTATGCATGTGAAGAAAACGGCGGAGAGAAACATTTGCATTGAACGATCGTAGAGAAGCACGACTCATTTACACCGTTGCGAAAAAATAGCCAATGGTTAGCAGGAAGTTATAATCTTTCCGTTCATGCTGCTCTCCCGACTACTCTGCCATATGTTTCGTTGTACAACTAGCTTCTTTGTGTGGAGGAATAGTTTGCTTAAAGTGTTTTGTTTTGTTTTGTTTTTTATCTCTCATCCTACACACCCAGAAATGTGCGATCTTCGATGAGAGACGGGACGCGTTGCGCTTAAATGGTTACTTGGGAATATATCTGATATTTATGTACCAGTCAATTTCTACATAATCGATCCATCGTCTCGACATGAATGCGCCCCGAGTGTTTTCTCATTGGAAGGGAGAGCGACTGCAAATACAATGATCTCCATTTTGTTTACAGCGCACGCCAATAAATGGATCCATAATCCTACTTTATCCTAGGCAACATTTTCCTCAGTGGTTCGTTTGTTCGTCTGGTGGTAGCTGTTTGGGAGCGTGTGCTTCAAGCGTCCATAAGCGCAAACGACGCATATGGCTGTGGTGTTAGACGCGAGCGATTAATTGTACAACAAATTTGTACATTCTATTGTGCTTCAAGTGTCATAAAAGATGTGCAATTTATTTCTCCCGTTTCGAGGGAAAACAGATGCGCAAGATTAGCATTAATGGGAGCTGCTTGTAACTTTCCATTTTCAATTCTAAAACCATTCGCTCTATTATCACACACTCGATTGAGTGTGGATGAATGCATCAAGTCATTAGTATTAGCCAAGACGTACGTGTGAATAAGCGGGCTTAATTGTTTTTAAATTATGAAACATTTAAGGGTGGTTTAAAATAATAACCATCTTGTTTGCACCACCCAGGAAGAGCGAGAGAAAGAATTCCTTGTTGAATTGTATTCAATTTAATATGCAAAATACTTTAGATACTATACATGTAGATGGTGTCCCACTGTGCGAATTTTGCGAATATTACCTTAAAAAACGTCAAAACATAAAAACATTAAAAATACTTTGCGAGAGAAAAGACAAAAGATTTTGTGCAAAGATGTGAAAAATGACAAAGAACCACATAGGGGAACAGAACCCTACAAAGTTTACCAAGAAATACATGGTTTCGCACGCAATTTAATATTGTGCTCAATCAAAGTAGTGCGCGTCTGGTAGTTCGTTACTACCGAGACAGTAAACCTGAAGATCTACCTTAAGGAGTGTCTACAGATACGCCTGCTTCCGCTATAGAAGTAGGGTGAAGGCCCAACGATTTTCTGGCCAGCAATCGTGCAAATATACATTTTTTTCCTGGTATAGCCTGATCTCCCCCTAGTAACCGGAACTAACGGAATTTCCCACAAGGAACCGGAACTAATACCCAACCAAAAATACTGGGCACTATGGCCAAATCTTATTATGATTATTGTTATTATTTATTCATTTTCCTTTAAAGGATAAAAGAAATGTTAAGCCTAATCTTAACAACTAAGTTTAATATGTACTGAAGAGGGAAATATGTTATAAGGACAAGTAAGGAGAAGTGCGTAAGAAAAATTAAAGGTGGACAATTAACTAGAATAAACATAATTAGGAATCGTAAACACGAAAACGAAAACGGAATTATCATACAAATGGGAATAACAGCTAAACCATCTACACACATATGCAATGGGTCACTACTGTCAAACTCTTACGCAGTTTAGATAACCCTGAGAATAGACCGGATCGAACCATACGGGATGGAATACAAACTTTTAGTGCAGAGAACGTAAGGCTGGGGATTATCATGGATTGAGGAGATGAAAACTTGGGCATGAAAGGGTCTTGCTTCAAGACTTTCAAGCCCCAATACGTTAGTGCGTTGGTTAGAGTTAGTGACATGGTCCTAAGATCTTTCGGAATGCGAAACGCGTGAATTCTTTTATTTACTTTAAAACACCAACTACTTCTTCTTCTTTATTGGCAAAACAACTTCAAGAGGTCTAGGCCTGCAATTCCAGAATTTCTTTGACTTTGGCTGGATAGTCAGTCCTGGTTTATGGGGGATTGATCCGGATGGGATTTTTGACCGGACCAATCGTGTGAAAACTGGCTCCAGCTTGTAGACCGGCTAAAAAATCACGTCCTCGTTCGTCGGGTTAGCTTCCGATATTTGATCTTCTTCGCTCAGGTATCTTCGGCTCTATCGGTTTCGCCGTTCGATGCAGCGCCATCTACGGTCAAACACTCGAAGCAGGCTATCGCTAACGAATCGAACGTTGATTAATATTCAACAACAACTATGGGCTTTCGTAATAGTTTTCTCGTAGTGTAACGGAGTCTTTGGTCTAAGTACATGCCAAACCGGGTGGTCTACATTCATTGAACATGTACAGCAAAAGCTGTCAAATTATATGGAGAGTGTTTGTTCATGGCACACATTTTCTATACTATTTGACAATTCTTGTTCAATATTCAATGACTGTAGACCGCTGGGTAAGTCTTTCGCAGACAAGTAATTATATATTTTATTGTCTGAATGTTCTAAATGGATCGGTGAACTAGTTAATTCTCTACAGCGTTTCCATCGTGATCGAATTTGATGCAGGACACCCTTTGTTTTAAATGTTGATTTACTTTGAAAAAACTCTCTAGACTTGAATGGAACAAATGTTTCATCTTGCTGAATGAGACCGTCATCTTTGACCAGTGTTTCACCCCTGCAAATTCATCCTTAATTCATAGCAGAACTCATCGAAACTAACCATCGAACGGGGAGGAAGCCACTAGGAGCACATGTAAACCCTTTCGCCCTCAATTGGATCGGATTTCAGGCCAGAATTGATGGGTTCAATACCCTCAGCTGCGCCGTCCATTGTGGCGCGTATCAGTCAAATTGTGTTATCTGATTGCCGGACGACGCCCACGCGACACCATGCCGATGGTCATGGTCAAAACACAAACATAGGTTTTGCGTACTCGGTCATCATCCTTTTGATGCTCCGTTCGTATGGCAAGGGACAGCTCTCACAGCTACACGGTCGTACAAAACTCACTCTCTTACCCCACTTGGGAACTCACGCAGCTCGCGCGCAGCTCGCACTCGCACGAACGATCCTCGAGCGTTACTTTTGTTCGAACGCGCGCGTACGCCAGCAGCTCAGTACGAATGTAGCCGCGGTTAGTGCCAGTAGCGCACGACAAAGAGGTTGTGTGTTTTTGCCTTCCGAGATCCCAACGCAAAGCCGCGGCGTGAGTATTCGAATGCCCACATCGATCCATCGTTTGTTGTGTCGCGCGTGAAAGTGAACGCGTTGCGGGAAAACGACGACGCGCTTCGGGTGGTTGCTGGTTAAGGATTTTACATCAGAGTTCCACCAGTCCCGGCCAGTGCAGGGTGGCAGTAACACTACCGATAGAGTGGCGCACAACATTAGACCGAATGCGTGGTTGGTGGTGCTGCTGCTGATTAGTGTGTTTCCTTGTTTATAAATATTTTGAGTGTGTACGCTAGTGCGCGCACTTTTGCTCAGCTGGAAAATCCGGTTGTCTTCGGCTTACCGCCTAATATCGGCTACGCGCGCACGTACAGAAGGGAAACCGTCCGACCAGAAATTCTTCCCGAATACCCCCTTTTCGCAATGTCGTTTTAGTGGCTCGGTGTGGTGTGTGCACGGTAACAGAGCGGAAAAAATAAGAGAGGAATACGGAAAAACCTGCGAAAAACCAGACCCGAAATTAACTCGTGTGTAGAACAAAAAATCAACTAAAACAGAAAAGACGGTGCGAAACACTTACCGTCTGGCTGACTACCGTGTGTTCGGGAGAGCGTTTTCGGCAGGAGACTCTAGTGGTTCGAGTGTGTCATCGCCTCAGGAAGTGTATCGCTTACCGGACGGAGCAAACTTGTACACCCGTGCACAAGATCGTCCGCGGGGCAGCGTCGCAGCAAGTAACTTGATCTTCTGGCGGTTTGTCGGTAACCGGCGGACCGAGAAACAAACGTACGAGCATCGTGGCAATTTATTATGAAAAGCGTGATAAATTCGGTTTACTGGTTGGCTGGCTGTACAAGGGCGTAACAGTGTCGTTTCTTTCAGATGGTGGCCCTGCTACACTTGCGGGTGTTTGTATATTTTCGGTACCGCACGCAAGTTGCGGTTTGGTAGATCATAATTTTGCCCGCTTATACCACCCTGCCTGTTTGCACAGCGAGTAAACGTGGCAAATTACTGTGATATAATTTTATTGACACAAAAACAAAAAAAACCACCACAAATAGCAAATGACGGTCGGGGGATGCAAAGCTCGCATCATTTTTTCAACCCCTAGACTCATCATTCCCATATCTGTCTTCCGTGCGCGATCTCGCAAGATGTGTGGAGACGATTGTTGCCGGAAATGCTTTACGATTGCTTCGTGCCATCGGTGCAGATTATCATCAGGAAAGGAAACGATCTGTTCAGCATATGATTGTTCGATCGATACGAACAGCCAGCAGCAGAGGCAGCACCCCGTCGCGCACGTGATATATGCAAATTTTGTCACATTCAAATATGAAAGCCTACCCGCCAAACTAACCCAAAAGCACGTGGTTTGCATTTAAAGTTGAAGTTCTGGACGTTGGTGGATTTTTTTCTATTGGTCTGTTTTGGAGTTCCAAACTGAGTTTTGTATGCAAATTTGTTTAATTTTGCTAATATCTTATGTTTATAGCAAGAAGTCTTGAGGTTTTCATAGAAGTGTCTTTCTGCGAATGTTTCAGCGGAGCTACTATCTTGTCTGCTTTGCTGCATGGCAGCGATCGTGCATCGCTGTGGGTGATGCGTCTAAAGATACAACGCAAATGAAGAAGAAACACAAGACCCTCCAATACCGCCAGAAGACACCCTAATGTCTTCCAGCCTGTGCTGTGCTGGGTTTCGATGCGCCCTTAGGAAAATGTAAGACAGCGGAGGTAGCTTTTGAATGTCATCGAGCACATCATTGCGCCATTACGATGGTAAGCTGGAAGAGAGCGATACATATTTGCTCTAAAGCGTAGCGATCAGTGGGCAACACCCCAAGACACCCTCCCCCGAAAACCAGTGCAAAGCACACCCCCGGGCATTATTGGACACTGGAGTGCTGGAATTGGATGTGGTGCAAGAAGGTAACACAACACCCCCTCCCCAAACGCTGTGCAATGGTGCTGCGGCATCTGGTGCGGGTATGCCTTTTGAAGAGTGTTTGTTTTCGTATGAAATTAGAACGCTTATCTAGAGCCGTGGTCTCTCCGCTAGTTGGATGCGCACGTATGTATACCAGCGCTAGACATTTGGTGTGCGTGGAATGATCTTCGACGGAAGTAACGGAATGGTAGCAGCAGCACGCTTGGTGCATCATCGAACCTGTTTCTCAATTGCAACAAAGACTGTTTCTCAATTCTCCAAGAAACACGAAAACATCCTCAGGGAGGCGATTATTCTGGCACTACTTTGTATTGGAATTAACTCGAAAATCCCTCGCAATCACCAATGTCGGAAATAAAGTTTCTTTCTCGATCGTTAAATTTCCTTGAACTTTCCCACACCATTCACCAGTCGCTGATGATGCTGGGTGCTGCGGAGGAAAAATATCGTCAAACCCGTCATCTTTCTTTAGCCCTTCATTTTTCATACCGAAAGGGCCAACAGGGAACGGGCATTGTTTGGATGCATTCGTCCTCCGCTGCCAATCTTCTCGCTTATATATTGTGTTTACTTATGGTCTGTTCGTTTCTGCGCCGATCTGTCCATTTCTTTGCCCCGACATCTCCGTGTATTATTGCCTTCCCGTCTGGAAAGTATCCATTTTGCGACTGTAGCATGATGCATTGGCATTACGCTTTGAAGGATGGTGATTGTTGTTATTGCAATTTATGGTTTATCGCTAACGATCATCACACCAAATCCACTTAATGGCGGCATGAAATTGTCTGAATTATTTTATTGAAATAATTTATTTTTCAATTGCAAAAAAGGGGGGGCTTAAAAGCAATTAAACGGAGGTTCGTAGTAATATTATTGCTAAGAACGGCAAATCGTTTCAAAGAATGATTCATACGAACAGAGAGGTATGTTCAACTCTTTTTCTTTTATTTCCTGTGCTATTACAGTTGTAATACCTTCATATTTCCTGCAGTTTCTTTGTCCTTCAGTGTCATCATGACGTCTGTTTCTTCTTCTAGACTTAACAAGCTACTAGATTATATCAAACATTTCTGGCTTTCTTTGATTTCATTTTGTCCTAGTCGGATAGTCAGTCCTGCGTACGGGGGATTGGTCCGAATCTGATTTTGGACCGGTCCTGTCGTGTGAAGTCCAGCGCCGCTACCATCACACTACCGGCCGCACCATGATGTCTAATGTTCAGAATTAATCTAAAGACATTACGATTCTTAAAAAAATGTTCAATTGGACTCAACTTGCTCTTGCATGTACAGACTTTTGTGCGGAGTCTTTCGAAATACCTCGCAATCTGGCAACGTACTTCTTGAAGCTGTCGAACAATTGTTATAGTTGGACACGGTGCAGTACAACAGCAAGGCAATCCCTGTCTGGTTTTCTCTGTCAACACGACCGAGAAAAGATGCATACGGTCTAGAACTTGTTTCAATGCCCGTTTCAACCATATCCCACATTTCTCTTGCTTTCCCACACGCAAACGCTCTCCTGCAGATAATTGCGATCGCTGTTTCGTTTTGTGGGTGAAGGTCTTCGAAGGGAGGGTGCAAAAAGTTGACTGCGCTCAACCAGAGCCGACACTTTTGTCAACGCACCCATAATGGCGACTGGCGTGTCCTTTGACGATGGTGATGACATGCACTTAAAGTTGCAGTTGCGAACTGCCCCCGAAGGGTGGTAAAAGAGTGATGTCGTTGCTGTTGCTTGCGTTTTGTGCTGTCAACAGAACCCACTAAGAAGCGATCCGAATGGGATGCTGTGCTTCATTTGTCAGTGAAGGGGGGGTTTCCTATCTGTGCTGTTTTGTTTGGGCAGTGTTTTTTGGGAAAGCGTTTTGTTTAGTTGGCAGGTTGGCACGGAATGTAAAGCAGTTGATCGCGTTGAGATGTCGACAAACTACGCATTTGGCAGATAGTATGCATTAGTACATTGCTAATCGAAGCGTTGGCTTCTTCTGTGGCTTGCTCGTGAAAGGCGTCTTAATCACACCGCACGTCTTAACAAAGGGCATACTATGTTGTTGCGAGCACAACACTGTCCTATGTTTGTATTTTGCGTGTAAGCCAAATTGTGCAAGATATCGTGTTGTAGATAAAGTTACGGAAAGGCAGGTCTTCGACTCATGCCATGCCTTGTTTACCAAACAGAGCACGGAATCAAGTGCGATAGGTATGTTGGCCTGCTGCTCGGCAACAGCAATGGATCGCCGGTACCAAGGGGCCGACTGGGATTATGGTCTATTCCCGGTACTATCCCCAAACGAACAGTCGCACGAACACGAGGCGGGCAAATTTTACATCACCCTCAATTCCCAATTCCCACCAGTAGTGTGTGGATTGCATTGTGAGGCCACGTCTTTCAAGATCACTGGCGTTGGGGGAAAAACTGGCTGGGGAAAAAAAAACCCTCGCAGCACCCTCGTGGCAACCAATGTACCCAACGGCCTTTTTTCTGCTGCGATCAACGAACGGAAAATCGGTTCAACTTTCCCAGCGAATTGGCATGGTGCGTGCAGTTTTCCCCCCTTTGGTGTGATGCGTTTTTCGTACATTAAGACCCTGGCCAATGTTCTTCCACGTTCAAATGCCGTTTACGCAATCAGTCAGGGCCCGCGTGCGTGGAGCAAAAAAGGGTACAAAACTGCTAAAAAATTGATGCAATAATGTTCACGCTCTGTGTCGAATTCTTTCGACAGATGCACACCAACGCCCACCCTTCCATATTAGTGACTTTGTAACTAATTAGTTGATTAGTTGGCTTTTCGCAAACGATTTACACCGAAGCTAGGTGCGCAGACGGGGAGTAGTCGGCGGGTGTTACACAAGGGTGGGCGAATAGTTTGCCGTTTGGTTTTTGCAGATCGGAACCATGCCCGCAATTTAGGATGTCGTGACTTTCGGTGACCTCCTTCCTAATTTTCAAACCCACAGCACACACACACCCCGGCGCGGTTATGCCGCTTTCCGTTCGGTCACTCACCTTCGGCTGACAGCTGGGTATTTTCCAATTTCCGCACATGTTCCGGCAACCAAGCACGCGTCGTGGCACGGTCTGATCGTGGTTGATCGTTGCTGAACCCACGGAGTGGAAGTTTATGTTTCCCGTTTGCACACTCCTATCTCTCTCTGTCCGTCTGTCTCCTGTTACTCTTCGGTTGGATCTATTTTTGTTTTTCTAGCTTTGCACTCCACGCGGCGAACGATGGTTTATGATTTGTTAGAATAATTGACAGCGTGACCGGGTTTCGAACGGGAGTGTGTGCAAGGCATCCGCTTTCGGTAAGGGGTTTGGACGCTTAAGTGATTGTCTACAATTAACCCCTCAACATTCACTTGTAGACTGCATATGAGTACATTTTTTCTTTTGAAAGTATGTAGTTAATAAAAAAAAGTTAAGTAATGAATTACATGTTTTGTTCGACAAAGTCTCCTTTTTTTCGAATTCAGTACTAAAAACCTCTAGAGATTTTGACCCCACTCGGTCTCACATATCAAGTCCTGCAGACGAGTATCGATTCTGCTGGGTTTAGATGTTAGACCTGACGTGTGAAGGTCGGCACGTACATACCAATCTGTCATCGGGTCTACGTTTTGTCGCTACAATTTATCTTCTATGTATTACAAAGTCTGCACCAAACTTCAAATTTGTTAGTTTACGCTAACAGGTTGGCTGATAAGTCCCCGGTCTAACAAAGAAAAACACATATTTTTGTCAAAATTCGTTTTTATTATTCAACATAGTTCCCTTCAAGAGCGATACAACGATTATAACGATCTTCCAATTTTTTGATACCATTTTGGTAGTACTCCTTCGGTTTTGCCTCAAAATAGGCCTCAGTTTCGGCGTCCACCTCTTCATTGCAGCCAAATTTTTTCCCTGCGAGCATCCTTTTGAGGTCTGAGAACAAGAAAAAGTCGCTGGGGGCCAGATCTGGAGAATACGGTGGGTGGGGAAGCAATTCGAAGCCCAATTCATGAATTTTTGCCATCGTTCTCAATGACTTGTGGCACGGTGCGTTGTCTTGGTGGAACAACACTTTTTTCTTCTTCATATGGGTTGCTTCAAAAGTTGCTTGACAAAGACGCTCTGTCTCACAAACTAATTGACATACAGACGTCAAATTTTGACACGAATCATTTGAAGGTTGGTACTATATAAAAATAATATGCATTTAATACTAGCGGCGCCATCTATGTGTCAGACCGGGGACTTATCAGCCAACCTGTTAGCACTTAGTACGCTAGTATTGGGTGAATGTAATTCAGATGAATGCGCCTGAACCAATCTTTGAACTGAATTAATGATTCTGTATCTTAATGCTTAAGATATGTGAATTTTCCGAAATTCATGCATCCTTAAAGATTCAGGGATCTTCCAAGATTCGAGAATCCTCATAGGTTCATGGATCTCCATTCAAAAGTCAGCTCGATCGATTTTCCCAATCGAATGCTAGCAGCACTCACCTGCAGAATAATTATTTTGACGGCTGCAACATTAATACAAAAATCTTACAATTATGTTTTCGGAGATGTTCATGAATCTATGAGCACTCGTAAATCTTTGAGGATTCATGGATCTTTGAAGATTCATGAATGTTTGAAAATTTATGAAGCTTTACAACTATGAAGATTTATGAAACTTTTCAGAGTTGACTTTTGATTTGAATGACTCCGAACCAAATGTTTATAGGACTGTCTGTTCTCAACAGATTCCTTAAGTACAACAATTTGTATAAAAATATCGAACCGATCCAAAACCTTCTGACGAACCTTACCAACTGCTGCTGCATGGGTTTATTTTAAATGCCCGACAGTTTCAAACGCCGCGTGCAAGTGTGTGCTGCGAGTGAAGGCCAGACGGGCGTTTTCCGTCGATTGCCAGACGTCAGATCTGCAACGGAGCGGCGTCTTGTCTACCGCAACGCAACCGAGTGCGATGCTCTCCTAAAACACAAAATTATACACGTCTGGTGTTTTATTTTATTAGTCATCAATCGGCTTATGCCACCATGCCCGATATGGCAGGCAAAAGGCCATAGTAATGCAAAGCCAGTGTTTGACGATGAGGTCTGGTGTTTCTCCTGGAAGTGTGGACCCGAAGCCTGTGCATGCAATCAACTTTACGGATCGCGCGCCTTCGTCATCATCATGATCGTCGTCGTAAAGGGTAGAAAGATCGCATACGAATCGGCGCTGAGAATTAAAGCCAGAACAACCCTTGTCCACAAGACATCATTTCTCTGCAACGCCGTTCAGGAACTTTTACGATTTTGATAGCGGGTCTGCCTCCGCCATACGAGCTACCCTCCACGCTGTATATTAGTTGTTGGGACGCGCAAACGAATTTAATATGCGCTAATTTACGATGGTGCTGTGTGTGGGGTGGTGGCGATCGCCAACAAGAAGCGGCCAATAGACGGTGAGTCGCATCTTAAGTCAAGTGGTTCATTAGCCCATAACTCCGCACTGTTCCGTGCAGCGATCGTAGACAGGTTCTACGCGATGAAATGGGCCTGATATTATGTGAGATTGATGTATGTGGTCAAGTGCCCTTTAGCGTCTCGCTCAAGTGCCATTATTTTCGCGCGAAAAATCCATCGGAACCACTTGGCGTTTGGTGTGCTACAATCGAATGATTCGCTAATAAGATACTTCCCATCCACTGGTGGTAGAAACAAGTTGATGAAAAAAGCAGCTTATCGAACTTTTACATCACAGGTCGTTAGGAATTAAGGATGGATTTAAGAAATTAGGAAACATATTTCCGCTCTCTTACATTGGAGGATCAAACTCACTCAAACAAAGAAATGTTTCACGAAACCGAAAACGTTGTGGAGACCCGGCAATGGGAAAACACCAACGCAACAGTGTTGGATTATGGGCTCGGGATTTAATTGCATTAATTTTTCAAAGCACCCGCTTAGCGGATGCCGCGGGTCTTCTGTAAACTGAAAAGAGAATCTTCTGCAGCACAACGGTGTAGACTGAATAGCTTATACGTTTGTGGGACGGAATTGAAGGTTTTCGTGTGGGGCCAAGACTCGATGCACACGGTTTCCACGAGTACCGATAACTGTATCATTATTAAAACAGACTTTTATTTCGCTTTTTACTGAGCTGTTTGTATGTCAGAATATATTTCTACAGGGTGTTTGACAAAAAAATCATCAACTCAATGTTCGATATCTGCTGAACGGTCGGATTTTATAAAATCTCTTGCACCTTACTTTTGCAAAGATTTTTTTCAAATTAGAGATCAATCATAACAGTTTACAGCGCTCAGTTTTTCTCGGAAGAGGCAGATGGATATTGTTGGAGAGTTGCCTGTTTTGCTTATGAATAGATTCTTTTATCTTCAAAACCTAAAGCAGCTCAAGACTTAAGAGCCTGGAATGTGTACTAGAAGCAGCTCTGACGCTGAGATCAAGATGCGTTCGACAGCTCGATATAAGATCGTAGACGTCCCTAAGATGTCTCATCTATACTTATCTAAATCACACGGAGCTCGGGGATACTTGTCTTGAGAATTTCGCACCAGCTGTAACTTTGGTAAAATTTCCTCAACAAAAACTCATCTTCCCATGTGAATAATACTATCTTATTGAGTAAAGTTAAAACTATAAAGTATCAATTCTCAAGACTCCACTCCATTGAGAATACTCTGAGATTCCTCTTCATCAATTTTGTGTAGCATGTGATCTCAGTACTATACATTGAGCTAAACAATTCCCATGATTGAACGCCTGCATTTCAATTATTTTTCAATATATTTCTAAAAGGGTTGATGCACTTATGTTTGATATATTAACAACAAATTTTAAAATCACTTGGTTTTAGTTTAAACTTTGTTTGACTTTCGTAGGATAAAGCATACATACGCTGCATGGATGTGATATTCAACAGGCGTTCGATAATTTTCTATCTCCGATGTTTTCATATTGTGAGAGCTACTATGCCGCGCTGTAAACGCGTTTAGCTCGAGGGGTTCAAGAGTGATCATCATGCAGTGAAGCGATAAATGTTGCTAGATTGCTTCTATCATCGTCTCGACTCGTGCCGCTCAAAGAGTCTAGGACACGGTGCCATTTGGCTTTAGTGTAATGGTGCTGCAAAACTGGGACGCTACCGATGCCTAGTTTTGATCGCAGAAATCATAGCCGCGATCGATTGCAAGCGATCGTATCGTTAAAATAATGTTGCTGTAAACATGATGCTACGGTTTGATCGGTTGCTGTCAGCAAAGCGAAAAAGAAACTGAGGAAGTATGAGAGAGTAAAACATGCACTGCAAACATGCGGGTATTTTGGTTTAAGGGCAAATGCTGAAGGGAGAGCGTCGAACTTTATGGCATGTTGTAAAGATAACTTATTATTACGAGAAGTACGCAGGCAACACGTATTAAAAGAATAAAACTTTGCTTAATTTCATGTTAAGTTTTATGTAATTACTTCATAACATAATCGTTTTTCAATGTTTCGCCAAACCGCCGTGTCTCGTTGCTTGAACGATCGTACAAATTGAGCAAGCAATAAAGAAATACATCCAACCATATTCCGAAAGTCTTCGTTAAAGCATCGCACTGCTGAGCAGGACCTGCCTTGGCGAAGGTTATCGGTTCAAGTATTGTTTGAAGCGTTTGTTTTAACTTTGGCGTGCCCCCGAAACACGTGTTTTGCTTCTAATAAATGGCCATGTCGCCTTTTTTTTTGTACGGTCAGTTTCACCCGTCGTCGGTAAGTGCCGCGATACCGCGGCGGTACATTAATGAATTGAATATTCAATTTAGCTTAATTGCATCGCCTCGCGCGCCCTGCAAGTCGTGGCTCGTGCGCTGTCTTCTTGCGTGGGTTTATTGTTACTATTTTTGCTCCCTCACTCAACGACACATTGGTCGCAATTAAAGTGCAATATTTCACCAGAATTTAGTCATCCTCGTTGGTATCGATCGAAAAGGGAAAGGAAGGAGCATCCGTAACGTTACGGAACGGTGCACAGTGCGGATCGTGAAGTCATTGATTGAATACAATGTGGTGTAGCTTACGGGAGCAGTGGTTCTTTCGGTCCGTTTGCTCTGGTTCTGTAGATGTTTTGTTTTGCTTCATTCATATCCAATTGCTTCCTGGTTTTTCATTCCTACGCCAACTGCCACAGGTCACGCTGATTATGATATCTTCCAACTGACCATAACGCGGATGGCACGGTGACGGCAGCCAGCACAAGCACAACTCAATAAATCGCTTTCACTGACAGAAGGGACCGCAAAGAATTTTCCTATCCGTGTTCATTCTTGAGTAAATCTTCCTAACTCACTCGGTATACTAACACACTGGGCAAGTGATTGTTTGAGAGTCGTTCAGCAGGACCTGTCAGCGCAGCTGTCTGTCATCGTAGCTTCTGATGGTTGAGTTTTGTGGCAAAACCAGATTTACGACATTCGGCTGTTTATGATCGTAGATATGCCAATACGCGTTGGTTTTTAAATGGCAACCGTTTTTATTTCATCGTTAAAATTTTGCCTCATTCGCGGGAACATTCGTCTACGATCCCTGAATATGTGCTTGTTTTGAGAGCCAGAATAAAGGACGTTATAAATAGACTCATTTCACAATGGGCATTTGCTGCCCACTGTGCCGTAAGATGTTTTCCGTATGGATAGAATATATTTTTATCACAAGTGTCTCGACAATCTTACACATTATCGACCGATTGTGATAGCCTTCAAGGAGATTGTTTAGCGAATTATTTCCTTTTGGTAGATTGTTAGCTGATGTATCTTATCAGACGATTACGCTAAAGTGTGGATGCAGGTCGGATTAATGAATCGACTGCCTCGCATTATTAACATTATTCTGATCGTCAACAATGAGGCTGCTTTGAAGCACTCTACGTAAGCTTTTATTTACCATCCAGTAGCTTATTGTTATAATCCTGATTGCTTCATACGATGCCATAAAAAAGGTTATGGTGGAAAGCTATAAGCTATAAAAATATCATGTTTTGTTGCCGTCAGTAAATTGTGTAGATGAACAGTGTGAATTACAACGATCACGTAGAAAAGTTGTTTAAGATTGGTAGTATTAAAGAAAAAAATGCGTTTGCAATGAACAAAATGGCACGCAGCAGCAAAATACCTTGCGGTAGGTCAAGATTGTTTGCTTTGTTTCCTTCTCCTCTACCAACTCGAATGTTTCTTTTTGTGTTTTTGCTTGCTTCTTTGTGCCCGGTGCTCGTACAGCGATAAGATGATGGCACATGCAGGAAGACTTTCCTTTTGCGGCGCTGTTTTGGCAACAAAACACAAACGCGCATTTGCTTTCCAATCCGTTAGGGTAGGTTAGTTTCCGTATTTCGTTTAATACCCACGGAAGCCCACAAACGGTTCCTGTTGTTGTCGCGCGCGTTATCTTGCCTCACGACCTGTGTGGTCACGAAGGTGTGTTCCGCGTAGAACTGTACACGAAGAGGATAAATCGCTCACGTGCTGTATGTGATCAATGTATGGGCATAGCAATCATGCTTCCTTATTCCTCCCATATATGGCGTAGTTTGTACAGAGCTAACTGTTACGATCCTGCATAACACGTAGATGGTGGAACACGATCATGTGGCATCGAAGAAGCGAATTAAATAGCTTTCGTGTGAGGTTCGTGCTCTGGGAGTAGGATGAGATATGCACTTATGTATCGTTCTTTGCAGCTTACAACAACTTACTATCATGGTTTCACTATTCATTATGCAAACGAAATGAATTACGCAAATTTTATTTTGTTCATAAGCTTGCAATACGTTTCCGGGATGCTAGCAGGAGCGCTAGATGGCTAATTTGTTTTTGTTCGAAAATCCATCAAACTGTCCTCATATCATATCTGAATGTTAACGGTGTGTAGCTGTCTACACCATCTTATTGGAATACATAATGATGAAGGTGCTGACAGAATGGTGCCAAGTTTTACTTCTTTAGCGATAAATATTAATAATGGTTTACAAATGGCGTCCCAAATCATCACTGCATAACCTTTAAAATCGGAAACTAACAATTTGGGATTCAAGGATATTTTCCTTAGTCGCTATCCAAAACAGATTCTTCCGCTGAACAAACAGAAAGCAAATAGTATCTTATCCGCGAAAATGAACTCATGGCTAGGTTATTAGTGATGATAACTTAGAAGTGCTTATAAGCTTGAAATATCTCATCTAATCCAAAAATTAGGAGGCAAATGGACCTGGATCACCAGAATTTCCTGAAGAAATCTCCAAGTCAGAGATGAACAGAGATCACTTGGTCTTATCCGATCTAGACCTCTGATGCGATTACATATGCACTCAACGTATTTCCTTTTCCTTTATTGGATCTTTCTATAGAAGACAGAAAGAATCCTGATTCATTTTGCAGTTGCTGTACATGAAGTTGAGCTTAATTCCAAGAGACTTTAGATACTTTTACGGAGATCATCTTTAAAACAATCATAACAATTTATCTTCATTCTTTCATTGCTTTTTGCAAGCAAATAACAACTGATAAAAATGTCAATCATCGGATGTCACAATGTCAGTGTACAGATCGATTCTAAGCTAGTATTAACATATTTACAAGCCATGTACATTTACTAATTGTATGTCTTTAAAATTAGCACTAAAGTTACCCTTACGTTCATACATAATGTACGAATAATATTAACATAGAGGAAGCGGTTCAGTGATCTTGCACCTCGTGGTTCGGTCTGACACACCGAATGTATTAGTTAATCGAATATCAATTTGAGCAGCCATTGGTAACAACAAGAAGGTTTGCCATATCGTTTTGCGTGGTTGAAATGAGTTCTAGCTGTAAGCTAGACATGACCTCCTCGTAGGTCGTTACACTAAGAAGCAGAAATTTCACAATGCATTGAACCATGAAAGGAAAGGCAAAGCGAAAAAGAATCGCTTTTCATGCTCCGTAAACCGTAAGCGTGTGCATGTCCCGCAAATTAATGATTGGAATCATCAATCCCAGTCCCATCTCAAATCTACATCATTTGTTATCGAATGGCCATTGACTCTAGCGACGATGCAATCTGTCATAAGCGCACTACTCTCAGCATCATTTGTGTCACCAATAAGGTCTGCGATCATATTTATTGCAAGCAGCTGTTAATCCGCTTTCTACATTTCCAATGGCACTTCCATGTTACATGTCTGTCACGGCCATTTTGTTCGTATCATTCTTTTTGCTGGTCTATCTGTGTGGAATGAAGTATCAAAAAACAACAGCAATAACAATAACAAACAGATAAAGCATCGGGCTTTATGTCTTTCTATCCCATTTCGCCTGCCATCAGCAGCGTGATCAACTGAGTAATATTTCCTGTTTGAAGGACGCATGGAGTATAGGCGCGTGTGATTTCCTGTAGCATCAAAGATTCCCATTCGTCTAGCACGCGGACAACTTATGGGACGATAGCTACCGTGCGTGTTGTGAAGGAAATAAAACACGGAATTCATGACGAATAAACATTTCATTTTAATTTTGCTTCAATTTTGTCACGTCCATGTTTTCGGGCGCTTGAAAGTTCCGCAACATCGATTTGTCAAAGCGGCCGTGTTGTTGCGCAGTTCAAATGGCATCAAGTCCAGTTCTGGATTTGTTAAAAAGAAACTAGAGATCACCACTCAACCCGCGTGTCGTTGCTTTTGTGAATGTTCTGATGGATGGTTGCCTAGCTGAGGAGATGGAGAGGAGCGCAGTTGGACGGGGCGATCATAAATCGTTTTTAATAACATAGGCACCCGTCGGCCAAAACATGATCTAAATATACATATGTTTATCAGCTGCATTAGAGTTCGTTTTCCCGCTGGCGTTTTTATTTCTTTTCAACTTCACGCAAAGTGGACACTCGTTCGCTTTATTATCGAGCACATCGGACCGGGTCTTTATCGATGTGTTAACATAGCCGCGGAAGGTTGGGAAGGACCACCAGTATACGATGTTGATTCAACATGTGCGCCATCTAATGCTCGACGTTGGTGACCTAAACTCGTGCGATGAGGTCATCGATACATAAATGACCCTGTACTTCAATTTTCGGGAGTCAATCAGTCCACAACAGCTTCCGGATGTGGTGTTTGTAAAGTTGGTGTAATTTGTAACAAGTTAAAGCAAGAATATATCGGAATGTAGAACTGGAGTAGTCTTAATCACTTCAAATATTCTTAATTATTATTAAATTATTAAATCAGGACTAATTTAACATTTATTATGTTTGAGATATAAGGATTGTTTTATGTTAGAAATTATTCTTACTTTGTCTCGTCAAGTAGATTGTGTTTCATACGTGAGACAACTTGGTACTGTATTACTTCCAGTAGTAGACATCTACAATGCATAACAATCTTCCTTTATCTTGGGCCATCTGTTGGAATCAGTAATCAGCTATCATCCCTATGATTGAGTTTAGTTTAATTTACATTGCACTATACCACACCTCCCACAGTGTTTACAACTCTCTTCGTTCACGGATGATAGGAACCGCAATTCCCGTCAGTAGTTCGCGCTGCCGTGGATGATTAGACTGTTTTCGCAAACAACGGTTTGGTGGCCTCCTTTCTTACCTTGTTCTGCACCATACGTCCATCTGGAAAAGGTTATCTGGCCACGCCAATCGATGATACCGGTTCCAAGTGCATCCGAATGATGTTATTGAATGATTCGATCTGTCTAGCTTTCGCCCGCTCAAAGATTACAAGATGTTTTCAGGGTTAGTTCGCAGTTTACATTTTGACGAGCCAGTTTGTATATTTGTGTAACTGGTTAATGCCGCACGGCACTCTCAATACCGGCTGCAACATGGCTGTTAATTAAATTCATGCAAATACGAGTGCACCACTCGGAGCGGCCCATGTTGCCTTCAAGATGAAGTAATTGCATCTGGAAACTATCTTGACAAGAGTGCGTGAATCTGTTACTTAGCCACTTAATTTAGTGTAGGATCTCTCGTATGCACTAACATAGGCTCTTTCAATTTTACGGGTTTGGAATAATGACTAGTGAAAGGCGACCTTGTGATGGTAGTAATCATCGGATACGAAACAATAAATTTGCAATTTTTTGGCCACTACAATATTTTTTTTTTTATCACGAAGCTTGTGTAAATGGTAGTGTTGTGCTTAATGAATCTTTTGACTAGAGTCATTCAAGTGCATCTTGAGTGCGGAGTCATTTAAATCAGAAATCAACTCTTAAAAAATTCATGAATTCACAGATCCAGCTCAGATCGGGCATTTGTGGATCTAGCTCCGTGGTACGACCTTTTTGGCAACTGATGACCAGGGAGGGTGGGGTGGGGAGAGGGGGGGTTTATTGATTCCTTCAGTTCAAAGATTCATTTAGATTCAAGATCTGAATCAGACTCACCCAACACTAGAAAATAGGCATGTTTAAGCAACGGTTCGCTATACATTAAGTAGGTTCCATCTGTGGTTCCATTTTGAGTTCTTTTTAAGTTGTTCTAGAATATGTTGAGGAACTTATGGAATCATACAGTCCACAATTTTTAACCATTAGTTTTAACCACACGCAGCTTTCCAATTTTGTGAGTTAAGAAAGTTTTGAACCGACTCGATCTCAACTTGTAAAGGTCCTGAACACCGGGAAAAATTCAAGCTGTATATTGACACATTCTAGTTTAACTTGAAAAGAATCTAGAAATGGTAGCAACTTTGGTAATTTTAACTCTATACTAAACTTTTAAACCTTGTCTCCGCTTGGGTGTTTGAATAATTAATATTATTTGATTTTTTAGCTAATTTATACTGATCTATTCACTTTCCACTCTTCACTCCAACCAAATCATCTACTTTTCACATTACATCCAAGACAAACATTGACTATTATTAGCAAATAGAAAACACCCTACTTACGATTAAAAATGCATCGTTTTGTTGTGTTCCAGTAGGAAAATATTATTCAACTTCCTCTTCGCTTTTTTGCATACGAGACATTCGTACGTGCGCACCATATCTCAACGGGGAGGTACACGAACATTAGAGTATGATCACCGATGTCATAACGATTATCTAACGTACGACGAACGTCAGAACGTGTTCCAGGCGGCAAAAGTTTTCCTTTTCTAGAAGAGCATTTAAAAGTCGTTCTACGGAACATACTTAACGTGTATGCAGCTGGATATAATTATCGTTTTATTCCACCGGGGTTTATTAAATAATAAAACGATCGAGTCTGTTCTTTTTTTTTCTTTTCCCCGCCGCTGCTTAACCGCCTTTGCGCCCCGTTTTAGGCCAAGTTCAGCTGATTTTATGTGCGATCGGTATGGACAATTTTATGCACGTCCTTAAACTTGAAACTTACCTATATTATGTGTGCTGATTAATCTCAAGGGAAGCTTGCGATGCAAAATGTTATTTCTAGAACCGCGATCGATTTTGTGTGTTGACATAACCTCATTTTATTGGTTCACTACCCCCACACCACCACTGGGCAGGAGGGCGATCAGTCACGATCGCGTTGGCGGCCGGTTGTTGTTTTGTTTCGCGCAAACAGACACACACACGCTCGGTGTCAGCTGGCTTAATCGCGAAGCTTAACCATTAAGTACGTTCGTTAGCCACCGTCCGGGTGGTGGCCATATCGTAATGGAAGATTGTGCTCCGGATTTATGCGTGATTTGTGACGCTGAGTAAACAAATTTACGTCGCCCGACAATGCCTTTTAAGTATGGTGCGAGTGTATGCAGCTTTCGGCCGTACGCATTTTAAGATGCAGTTGCATGCATTGACCTCCGTTTTAAGTGAGAGTATTGTGTCTATTAACCTTTAAATGTTTAGAAAATGTATGTACTCGATCGGTCGATGAATTTTTATATGATTTAGACTAGCGATGGGAAAAGTTTCGAAAAAACCGTTCTCGAGCCGAACCGTTCACTCTTTGAAAGAAGTGAAACTGCTCCAACAGTTTTTTTTAGCCCACGGCAGATTAAGCCTCTCGGATGACCGATACCACACGAGGATAAACGAGGATATCACAGTAAAAGCGTTAAAAATATTATTAAAGCACAATAGAGCGATATTTGGAGCGCTATCGGAACTGGAGATGAGAATAATCGCTTTTTTCAGAGATTTGAATCAGAGTCAAAGAGTGGGTTTAGGGAATTGAAAGCTTTATCCACTGTTTTGAGATCCATCAAATAATATTACACTGCACTAATGTTTAACCACTCTTTTTCGTTAATATTCACTCACATTTCCTGTGCCGGCTAGAGACTCATGCAAGTGTTTGACATTCGTGTTGGTTTGAAATCAATGAATTTGAAAGGAGTGAGTGAAAGTGTTTTATTACTCTTTTTGGATTGAAATAATATTTCAGTCATTTTACATATTGAAAATATATAATAAGTCACACCAACAGTATTAGGTCAAACCAAAAAGAGTGATAAAACACTTATATTCACTCCTGAGCGAGTTTCTACTCGGCACAGAGAGTGAGAGTGAGTATAACAGCAAAAGAGTGGTAAAAGGAGTCATGAAAACACTTAGTGCTGAATAATATTCATTCACTCCCTCTAGTTTCTCAACTCACTCACTCACTCTTACTCATTGTGCACATCTCTAATCGGAACGGAATGGAAGAGTGAAATATGTTGAACCCGTTGTCATTCGCTCCATGTAAGGAGCGGAGCCGGAGCGTTTCCTTTCAAATCGTTGAATAAAAAATTTAGATATAATTATTAATAATACATTTAGTGTAAAGGTTAAAACTATAACTAAAATAAAATTGGATGAAATTTCCAAAGAGCACTGCCTTAAATGACAATCCCCTCAAGGGTTAAAAGGTGCACCGGGCGGCCTGCAGTTGCTCATTTGCATGCATTGTGTTCGCACCGTACTGGATGTGTGTTTTTTTTTGCGGGTCTGCACAAAGGCTGCCAATGCAAATACGTTCGATGTGGTTTCTTTTACGCCTTTTCCACTTTCAGATGGTCGCTGAATGGCCACAACTTAGCTTTGTGTGTGCGTGGACCAACGAGGTGAACAAATCCCGCCTGCATACGAGTGATTTCCTCTGTCGCGTTCATGACAGCACTAGAGTGATTCATCTCGTTCTAAAGCTAACGTGATGTGCCTCGGTGTTCTTCTTCGTGCAACTTAAGATTGCGGTGCATTCCGGTAAATGTTTTGCAGCCCAACTCTTCACTGCAGAAGAGCATATATATCGCAGCACCGCGGCAAATGGTCAGGTTAAGCACCCTTCTAGCAGCAGTCATCTGTTAACGGATAACCTACGGTTGCAAACGTTTGAAGTTCATTGAAATTTAAACCCCTCGTAACCATCACTGCAAGCTGCCATGGTATGCGAATTTTTTGTGTGCACGCACACACGGCCATACTGCTGTACTGCATGAACAGTGCAAGCGTGCACTTCAATGCTTTGCACCGCTTGCAAATGCGTTTACCAGTGCAGTTTTCGCTTTCGATTTCGCTAGCATTTTTGCAGAAGTTTTTTTTTGCCACTGGTGTGGATCGGTTGCTGCGCCATGGGGGGTTGAAGTTGTATTTCGGTGCAATTTTTGTGCCCACCGCACGATTTCCAAGCGTACCGTGTGCCAGCGGTCGGTCTTGAACAAATGAAAACTGGTTGCTGCGTAAGCGTTTGCGAAATGTGTGATTCACATGATTAACGATCCGGTCCTATGTTGTGGTCGATCTATCAGCCTAAGATTGCTGGGGCTGGTTTAATAAATTAAAACTAAAGATTTGTGTTTGAAGTATATGATTCGCATGAAGTTAAAAAGTGCTAGAAGTTTTCAAAACGATTGATCTAATAAAGAAAGAATGTGGCAATGAATCATTACGTACTTGTACAGCTTTGTCTGGCTCCAACCGTATTATCTTTCATCATCCCATTTCGCTGAATAAGGAAAGAAAACAGTATGTACGCTTCTGTTCTTTAGCGGCCAATTGGTTGCAGCCGGGAAATGATTGTTGATAATCTTCTTTGTCCCCATGGCAAATCTCATCCGCTTGCTCGTTTTGTGAGGAAGAAATATAATCTTTCGAAGCGACAAAAGCATAAACACACGCGATGTGGTATTTCCATAGGAATTACTCAGAGACGCTCCATAACAATGCAAATCAAACCATGCCTTGCCAGAACAGCAAACCGTTGCTTACCGAATTTATGACGCTGTTGGTTAAATGGGAATATTTGGGCATTTAATTAAACAATATCAACTACTCTTGCAGATAACAGTGTACTTCACATCCGTCCAGATAAATACGAGCCAGATCAGATCAATGCTTCATCGGGCGGATCAAATTGCATCATCTGGCGCCCAGCACAACGAAATCCAGAACCGGCCAAATTTGATTGTTACCAGTAAACCTTTATGACTAGCAGTCTGTTTTGTTTGTTTTCATTAGCGACTTAACTAAATTTAGTGCAGAATTAGTTTCGCTTGAAGATTTTTTTTTTATTCAATAAGAACGGCCAGGCCGTATTGCTTTCGCTTGAAGATTACTGTACAGACAAAAGTAATCTTAAATGCCCGTCAGTCGTACGGAAAAGAATCCTTCGGCACTTCTTTAATTCACCAACAAATATAATAAATCCCCGACTGCAAGTTCATAAACGGCATCAAAATGTTCAACCGGCTACGAATGCGCAAGGAGAAGCCGTCGAAATCGGAAACGATTTCCACGACCAACACCACCGTCATACAGGATGCTGCAAAGGACAATAAAAAGCTAATCCTGGACAATAGCCGCTGGGAGGCAAGTTTGTTTGAGAGTGCATGACATTTTTACAACTACATTTTTGGAATTGAAATGACAATGTTTGGCTTTCCTTGCGATTAAAATTGATATTGCTGTATGCCACGGCCACTTAATATCATCTTTATAATCTTTTTTGTTTTGTTTCACTTACAGAGACGCCTCCAGAAGGAACTGATGTCTTTAATAAAGGAACCCCCGCCAGGCGTGTCGGTGGATGAGGAAAGTGTCAGCCAAAACCTAACCCAGTAAGTATGGCATTCTGCCGATAGTGTTTTACACCCTCACGAGATGATGATAACAAATGTAACTTCGTTTTGTTCCAGGTGGATAATAAACATAGACGGTGTGGAAGGAACACTGTACGAGGGTGAACATTTTCAGTTGCTATTCAAATTCAACAACAAATATCCGTTCGATTCGCCGGAGGTAAGTATCTGCGTTTTGCGATGATCGCCGAACCGCTCGCTTTTATGCTACCCGTTTCGTTTTAGGTTACTTTTATAGGCTCAAATATACCCATTCACCCGCACGTCTACTCGAATGGTCACATATGTCTTTCGATCCTAACGGATGACTGGTAAGTGGAGAGTAAAACTGGTTAATCATACTGCCGATAGTGATGTTTCTCACTTCTACTAACCGTAGGTCGCCAGCGTTGTCAGTACAATCAGTGTGTCTTAGTATATCATCGATGTTGAGCAGCTGTCGAGAGAAAAGACGACCACCAGACAATGGTATATACGTGAAGACATGTAACAAAAATCCCAAGAAAACTAAATGGTGGTACCACGGTAAGCTAGACATCACTGACAATGGACCCGCTTGGAGAAACGGTAACGATGTATGGTTTCCATATTTCACAGATGATTCCGTGTAGGAAGGCGCCAGGCGTGAGGCGTGTAGGAAGGAAGTGGCATAAATGACGCAACGACTGGAGGTTGACAGGGAGTTCCGATGTAGCCGATTCTAATACTGAGTTTGGTTGTATTTTTCCGCACACTCCCACTTAAAAACACGTCAAAAAACCCAACCAGTCGTCTATTCTGTATCTTGAATGTGGTTATAATTTGATTTGAGAGCACTGTAGGTAAATTTTCTTCATTATATTCTCGTTCACTGGAGCGTAGCGCAGATGTAGAGTGAGTACAGTTTTTACCATGATTCTCCTCTGGTTTGTAAGAGATTTGTAACATATGTCGGGAATAATACCATTGCGATCGTCCCCCCAAAAAGCTTACCAGCAGCTTATTAAGGAATAAAGCGCTTAAAAATCCAAGCTGTCGATACAAACAATACTGTTGCTTTACGGATTACCGACTGGTGCAGCTGGTAAATATTGAGTTATGTTTATTCTCTATGACTTTACTTCTGACGTGCAACAGTTTCAGATAATAGTAAGCCTCAATGCAAAGCTGTGTCCTTTCCGCGATCGATGCTTTCGTTTGCTCCCACCTATATAAGCTAAAGTAGTAGAGAGTGTGGAATAGGACAAGAAACAAACTATTCAATCGGTCTTAACAAGTCCGACCGACGAAAAAGTGATATGAAGTGAAAGATGCAAAAAAAACACACACACACGCAAACAAAAACCTTACATAAACAGCACGACTGCACGATATAAGTAGGGTTAGCGCAAGAGCAAAACAGCAAACAAAAAATCGATCAGATGTAGTCTGTTTAACGCCGTAGTATTGGTAGCATAATATTCCTGCGAATGCTTAAATATTATTTTGATTTATTTATTATTACTTTCCTATTTGTGGCACATCTGGTTCGAAAGATAATGCCACGTCTCTTGTCAAATAAGAGAACAAAGAAACCAGTCAATAATCTTAGGCTTAACAATAATTTTAGTTCATACTTAGTGTTACGAGCGGAAGCGATCCTTCGCACACGAAAGAGAGTGGAATCCGTTGAAACCATAATTCTATAAGCGAAGGCGCGTGCAAAAGGCTTTTATAGCTGGCAGCAGTTTTATTAATACCGTCCGTCCCAGTGTGTCTGGGAAAGCGGACCCGTATATGTTACGCCTAAGGATGAAAAGCCTTTTTGAAAGCAGAAAATGCAGAAGAAAAAAACAAAACAGTTTAAAACAACAAAAAACAACCCGTTTTGATGATTGTGTTCAAGTTTGGTTTCTGTCACGGGAGGGTTTCGCCACGAAGCAAAGCAAACTATATATAAACAAAACAAATAAACAGATGAATAGTTGCCGGAGTAAACTAAGAACGTTTAGATAAAACAAAACAAATGCAAATACACCAAATATCAAAATTAATCTGCAAACATTCCTTCTAGCTCTCACCAGTAGACAGCTGGCACGAAAAAGAAAAAGATAACAAAAGCATACTTGAGCATAAATGCAAAAATAACGAATACGAGGAAAAACAAAACAAATGGCTAAATGATAGCGTCGTTGTGTTTTAATTTTACTTACCGGGCGTATGAGGTGACGAGGTTAGACACGTAGCATGTAGTATGAAATAAATGATTAAATTAAACATGTGCCAGCGGTGTGAGCGTGTGTATGTATGTGGGCGCGCGCGTCTTCTCGGTCGACCAGCGTATGTGCGTATGTATGTGTGTGTATGTGGAAAAGCTAAGCTTAGAAACAGGAGGATGGATAGCAGGTATGGTTTTCTTTTTGGATGCTAGACACCGAGACGCGCATTACATTCTCTGGTACGTAAACGCATTCGAAGTGCCATGAGAATGTTTGCTGCGCGAAATCAGCAACCCCATTCGAACGGGATGTGTAGAAGAAAAATGGTACGAAATAAATGTGACGTGAAAGTAAATAGTCATTCGCCAGTACCGCTTGATGGAAATATCCAAAATCGTGGTGAATGGAAAGAAAGATGTTTCTCATAAGGGTCCATAAGGGTCCCCCTTCTGTATACGACATTTGTATTTGATAAATAACGTTCGATTGAATCTTATATCAAGGGATAGAAAAAGCATGGTAATACTTCGTAAGAGATATACTATCATAGAATACACTAAAGTAGTGCAGGTTTAATCTACGACGGATAAGTCCGATAATTGCTATGACTCTGGTAACACGAGAATCTTCTAGTGGCTCTTTAGATCAGTTTGCATCACCAAACTAGAGCTTCCAAGAAGGGTGGACGACTCTGGTCGATATGCAGGAAATGGTGACATTCAGTGAATTTCTTACCTATGGTGGATTCAACTTTGACAATTATCTATTTTGAAAACTCCTCTTATTGGGATACAAAATCGATGTCTGTTGTTATCTAAGCTGCTGGATCAATTGGAACTTGCAGCCCATGCAGTTTCTATGCAGAATTCGCCAAATTGGACTCTGCGAGAATTTCTGAAGTTTGTATGCTTTGCACTGAAGAAACGCAATTCAAAAATTGATAGGACATCCGGAGATTCTCCCGTTCGGAATGAAAGGAGGACAGTTCCTGCTACTATGTGAAATACTTGATTTTCGAATATAATTGATTTCCTCTATGGCTATGATTTCGAAATCGGATGATAAAGGAAAGAATTTACAGAATTTTCAAGCATCCTCCATTTAGCTGGAGAGTCGTATCATTTTTTCTATTGTTTCGTTTTTATTTCATTATTTATTCATTATTTATTGTGTACCTCCTGTACATTAAAACTTAACTATAAATAATAACTTCATTCGCTACAATCGTTCTTCGTACACTGTTTCATCGTTATCCTCATCACTGTGATGCTCTTCCACCTCTATCCGTTCGACGATTTCGTTAAATTTAACGTTTTTCGGTTCGCTGACCGTTTCCTGAGCCGATGTTCCGAAAATGGCAGCACCATACTCGTCTTCTTCATCCAACCGGTCGGTTAAAGATCGTGCCAGCCGGTTGTTGTCCATGTTGGTATCTTCGGACTCTGCCAAAATGTGTAGTACAAAGTGTTATATTCTTACATGCTTAATGTCACCTTCTTCATCTCACCACTTCTTCACGTACCTTGCATCGTAATACCGACAATGTTGATCGATATTTTCCGATCGTCGATCATCTCCGGATCAGCGATCGGGTTCTTCTTGCCGCCTGACGTAGCTGGACTTGATGGTGGAGTAGTGTCAAAGTCGTTTTCAAGCTGCACTATATCAGAGGGGTTGCTCTCGGTTCCTTTCGATAATGGTCTCACGTACCGTAGGTATAGTATAGTGATAACGGTTAAGCTGATGAGAAGCAGTCCTCCCAGCACCGAAGTCGAAGCTATTAGGCCACTGTTACTGGAGCGACCCATTAAGTCTTCCGGACAGTTGGGTGTCGAAGGACAGGAAGGATCCGTACTATTGCCATAGCAAACGGCATTATTGAACGAAGTTATTGCTGAGGCTGCAATGCTAGGGAAGACGGCCCTTATAGCGCTGCAAATTGAATTACAATCAGTTTTACAAAAATACGTTAAAACTAATCATCTTTTTTTTCTAACAGTATTGCTTACTTTCGTATGTCGTCCGTGTTCAGCAGCTGATTGTCGTCGTTCAGAGCGTAAACAACCAAACGCATAGTACTTGTCGAGGCTCCTATATCGCGTGCAGCCGCAGAACGGCTAACGCGAACACTTGTGGTCTCTGTTTCTGGAATATAAGCTTGACGAAGTACCTTCAGGTGGAAATCACGCTGAACATTTACTTGCTCGACTATATCCTGTACGGTGTCTTCGTCGGCTGTTGTTACCGTTACAAACGCTATGTGATTCTCATTAAGCCGATGTACAGCCAGCTCAAATTGACTAATTCGTCCGTCTAGGGCGCCGTCCCGATCCGTAGCCAGTACCGTTAGCTCAATGCGATTCGAGTCTCGCAGAGCATCTTTCGTCGGTTCAATCGTGCCAGTTTCGGGGTTTATCATAAAGTGCACATTCTCACTCAAGCTGTATCTTATTTTCGCATTCAAACCTTCGTCCGCATCAGTAGTTTTGACAGTTATCAACCCAGAGAGCATCAGCCGGTTCGCTAAGGATGGTTCGGGAAACCCAAGATGTACTGCGTTTCCCGATAAGATTGTTGGTTCTACGAAGACGGGATCGTTGTCGTTAATGTCATCCACGACTATGGTCACAATTGTGACATCGGACGCGTAGTTAATTGTGTCCGTTTCAATGAGCGATCGTTTCACCAGTGATCGTCGATCGCGTTCACGTGCTTCGTCCGTCTCGAGACAATTCAACCGCATCACCAGTTTGAACTGTGGTATTTGCATATCTCCGAACAACTCTTCATCTTCCCGATCGAAACTTCTTGAACCGAGCCAGTTTGTTACCGGATCGATGTAAAAGTAAGGCTGTTGGTTATCAGTGGGATATTCACTGACCAGTTCGTACGTACAAGATGGGTTTAACTGTGCAGACAAAATGGACGAATACGGTCGCTCTTCTTCCAGATGCTGCACTATCAGTAGTTGATCGACGGTGGATTGCTTATCACCTTCGGTACACTCGAACCGATTCAGTACATCTAGCCAAACCTTTGCCGTGGCCTTCTTGCCTGCTGCTGGGTTCGTCGCGTGCACTAGGAACTGATACACGTTCGGTATGATTGGATTAGCAATCATTAGCAGTCCTTCGCGTGTTATAGTGAGTTGCGATTGTAAGTAACCTGAAGGCAGACATTGAGAGTATCGTGAATATAAGTCTACATATGCCATTCATTTGCAATTTCAACTTCAATCATAATTTATAGTGCGATTTATGGTTAAAATTCTAAAGTTCCTTTTCCACTTCAGTATTTAATAGAATATGTTAAGTATAGATAGTATAGCCTATCAAAAAACTCTCTAATGTTTGTGTCTAAGCGTCTAAGCGAGATAGGAAATATAATCCTTTTCAATGTTTAAAATAGTTTAGTCTTAGTTTTAAACGAAATAAATACAACAGTGCACGTAAATGCAATATAAACGATACTCACCGTCCTCTACGTCTAAGCTATGCTGAATTACGGCCGTTGGGTCCTTCGCTGTAGCGGTCACTGAACCAACTGGACCGGTAGTATCGCTCCGTAATTGAAATCGGAAATTGCCATACGCAAATACAGGCACATCGTCCTGGACGCCGCCTGTTGTGCAGTTATAGCAACTGGAACAGTCAACCACCGGTGGTAAGGGAATGCAAGGTGCTGCAATCAAGTGAAGGCAAAAATGATTAGAAAACGAGCTTGGTAGAGTACTGGCAAAATACAGCTCTTACTTCCTTCGGGAACCATAAGCGTTACTGAGCACGTACTCCAGATGTCATCAGAAGCTTTGGCTAACAGCACAAGTCGTACCATCTCCAGACCCTGAAAGTCACTAGCCGAAATTGAGCGGGAAAGCTTCAGCTGGATGCTTCGACCGTTCTGTTCCAGCGACAGAAAATCAACATTGGACTCGATCACCGACACAAGCATTCCGTTTGAGTAGCTGGCTTGCGTTATCTCTATCGCATCGGCCAACGATAAGCGGAGATCCTCACCGAAAGAACCGGTGTAGATGTGTTTGGAAAACTGAGGCACTGGAAGCTGACGATTAATCATCACGATGGAGTCGACTGCACTACCGGTCGGGTTTTTAAGCGTAACTCTGAATTTGAAAGTGGTTCTGGACTGCTGTTCGTCGGGAATCGATTCCTTTAGACTAAATTTAAACAAATCGTCAACTAACGATGCGTCAAACAGCTGATAGTCATCCCCGACTAGATTCCACTGATAGCCCGGTACCGTGCTGTCGGCCACTATCCTCAATTCTGACCCCTCCAAAAACTGCACCTCACGTTCACCGGCCGCAATGTACCCGTGGGCCGAAGATTGGGCAAATTGCGGTTGCCGCAGCTGTTCAATCTCTACTGTAACAAATGATGTAGACGTTTCGCTGCCAGGATTTGTAGCTTGCACGTACACGCTTAGATAGTGCTTCGATACTAACTCGTCCCAGTTGAGGGAATCGTCTCGAATCTTCAGATCTATCGTGGGCCCATCTCTGGAGATGGTAAACAGTCCAGCATCAGTTCCGCCCATACCTATCTCCGTGTTTTCCGAGAATGTACCACTGCTCAGTAGGATTGCGTCTTGCAGCATTAACTCGCTAGTACCCTGCACGATACTACCGTTGTACAGCAGCTTCGAAAAGGTTGGAATAATGATATCGTCCAGCTTGATGGTGATCACAATGGTAGCCGCATCATCCGCACTGTACGCATTGTTGACGGTTAGTATGAAGCTTAACATATCGCGACCCTCGATGACGCTCGGTGCGATGCCATCCTTGAGCGACACTTTAAACTTGTTGTCATCCACCAGCACCACATCGAACAGACTGGCATCGCCATCGGCAGCAGTGTACTGAAACGTGGACATGATCGTCCCCGGTAGTACGGTGATCGTATCCGCCGCAGAAAACATAACCTCCTTCGCACCTTCTTGCAGCGAACCGCGGTAGATGGATTTCGTGAAGGAGGGTGTGATTGCGGGAAGATTCTCTACATCGATCACGATCGTACATTGCGTCGTTTCGGAACCGGGATTTACAGCTTCTAGCTGCAGCTGATAGTAGACGTTCGATCTCACCTGGTCCCACTTCACGTCGGACTTCAGAAGAATATCGACTGTGTTGCGATCCTCCGATATCTTCACATCAAAGAGATTGTCGGCATCAACGATAGTGAAGGTGGTTGTTTCCTTAACGCTCCCGCTTTCCCAGGCAACCGGAACACCTGCAAAGTCGACGGTGGTTGTTCCTTCGCTAATTTTACCATGAAACGAGCTACTCGTAAAGGTGGGCTTTACTTCGCGTACTATTTTCACCGAACAGGTTACGGTTGCTGGTTGGCTAGCACCTGCATTAGTCGCAACGACTATGAATCCAATCTCGGAGCGTGCTTTTAACTGGTCCTTGGACACTTCGTCGCGCAAAAAGAAACTCAAACTCTGGTCGGCCGCTACCAAGTACCGCACCAGTGCGCTATCGTGTCCCTCTATTTTGTACTCTGTGTTGGTTGCGATGGTTGGCGGCGAAAGAGCTATTTTTTGGCTGAATGTTATATCCTTTGAGTCCTCTTTAACCTCGCCGGCATAAAAGAGTTCGGGAAACTGTGGAGCACTGACACGATCAATATCCACGAGTATGGTAGCGAATCCGGATGCCTGCTCGGGGTTAGTACACTCTACGACAAGCTCGAAACGACTGACACCATTGACGGACGCTGCATCTAATTCCTTCGCCAACTGTATTGTGACAATCCCCTGCTGCAGCTTCACATCGAACAGCTCACTATTGCCGTTACGTATGGTAACCGTGGCCTCGTCCACGTAACTGCCACGCTCTAAATTAATCTGTTCAAACGGAACAAGCTTCAGGTCTACATCGATGCTGGACTTGTAGAGTGGTTTCTCGAAACGGGGAATTTTCACCAAAGAATGCTTTACGTACACTATCACCGGTACAGCCATGCTGGCTGACAGCTGGGGGTTGGTGGCTTTCAAGCTAAACTGAAAGTGATCACGACTTTCAAACTCTTCGTCGCTCAACGGTGTCTTCAGCTGTATGCGTACACCATTCGTAACCGGTACTAAATGTTCCAGCGAGAAAAAACTCGCATCTTCACCTTCTAGCGCGTACAGGACGCCTGCATCAGTGGATTCCGCCGTCAGTTTAGCTACCATCTCTTGTACCAATTGTTTCGTCTCATCAATCACACCATCGTAGATCAGTCGCTCGAAAGCTGGGACCGGTGTTCGAATGATGTCAACCGCAACGAAACAGTAAACCGTTTCCGAATTAGGATTGCTGGCTTCCACCGTGAACGAAAGCCTCCCGATGCCTTGCAACATTTCTCGCGTGACATTTCCGTGGAGGTAAAGTTGGAACACGTTCCGTGGAAAATATTCCTGAATGCCGAAGAAGTGCCGATCATCCACAACGCTTAGTTTGGTGTCGGTTGTGATGGATTCCAGCACAAGCTCCACGTTCGGAAGGCTTACCGTGAGCGTTTTCTCATTCAACTCACCCTCCAGGAAGGGTTTGGTAAATTGAGGTAGAACGACCGGTGTGCGCAGTACCTTGAAGATGACTACAGCGTGAGTTACCTCTTCGCCGTCCAGTTTCGCCACGATGGAAAGCATGATGTAGCTTTTGTCTGTCAATTTGTCCGGCGTAATATTGTTCGATGTTATGGTGATTGTGCCGCTAGTGCCAGCGTTAATCGTGAACAGCGAAGTATCTCCCGCGTAGCTATACTCCAAACCTGCCATAAAACTGTCCGGTGATATTCGAACCGTAGGCACGTTTAGTACACCAGCTTCCGTAACCGTACCTTCGTATACCAACTGTTCGAAATGTGGATCTTTGAGGTTAGCTTTGTCCACCGATAGAACTATCAGCGCTTCCCCCGTACCGACATCTGCTTTGTCCGCTTGCACAGTTACCAGGAAGAAATTCTTCTCCTTCAACACCGAGTCGGACAGTAAGCTTGAAGGTGCGACAGTAGCTTGATTGTTAGCGAACGTCACGGTGAAATATTGAGCATCCTCTCCTGTCAGTTGTACGCGGACGCTACTATCACTGGTGGACGGAATAAGTTTGATGCTATCGATTTGAATCACTTTGCTAAGATCGATGGTACCGCTGTATAGAGATGCTTCGAAAGTGGGCACAACTTGCGGGTCAGTTGAAAGTTCCACTACTAATGCCGTCCGGCCTACGTTTTCCGCTCCCGAGCGAGTGGCCGAGATGGTAAGAGCAAGTAGTTTCTTTTCCGCATCGATTGAGGTGCCTGACCGTAGCGTTACGGTGGCACTGCTGCTATCTGTGGCAGGTGTAATGGTGAAATAACTCACATCCTCTCCGGAGGATTCGAAGCGCACGCTAGAATCGTATGTCCCCGGCAGAAGGTTGATACGAACGGGTGTGAAGAGATCGCCAATTTTGAAGGCTGTTTTGTAGAGATTTTGTTCGAACTCCGGTGGTGGTATAAACACAATCACTGGATCACCCTGTATGTTTAGGGTTGCTTGCGATGTCCTCGGAGGGTTGCCAGCATCCTAAAACCGCACAAATTGATGCGTTTTACTAACATTGACTTCTGAGCAGATAGTGTTGTGATAGTTCGCTACTGAGCTAATTCGAATAATTAGATCATCTAAGTGAACAAGTACGAGAGCTGACGGAAATGGGAAAGTTTCTCAATAATCATTTCAGATACCAAACGATTATATCACAGAGGTTCCCATGTGTTATCTTCCAACCTCCATGATTACGATCACCACCTCTATCGATAAGATCTCTTGATATTCAAAATGATAGAACTGACAACTCCTAATTGTTTTTGATGCATGGAGTTTTGAACGAATGGAATCTTTGGATGATTATCGTTACCATACTTACCACCGCACTAATCTGCAAGGCGATCGGAGGTTCTATCTTCGTCAGCGTTTGTTTCGTTATCAGATGGGCTATAAACTCCGTACGCGACGAACCGTTCGCTGTTTTCACGGTGAAGTAATTATTTTCCTCGATCGAAAATGTTACCGTATTTTTTGTGATATCATAATCATTCGCCACAATCCCATTGCCCTGAAAAGATTGCAATATTTGTAATGACTCAACCCTCCTCAAATGTACTATTAGATGATAAAGTAACCTTACATCGGCAATAAACTGTTGTATGTTGAACTCCCTTGGCAGTGGCAGCGGTATCGCTATGTCGTACGTCTGTTGGTCAAATAGTGGAGCGTGATTGTTCTCCTCCTTGATCGCCTGCCGGAACGTCATAGTGCGCTCGGAACCCGACGCACAGATGAAGATGACATTGTTTAGGAAGAACAGTGTATCCTCTTGCTTTTCGTAGTTCGCAAACTGTTGATTCGTTCTGATGGTGAGCTTTCCGTTCTCGAGCACAGCATCAATGTACACCGGCAGGTCAGGTGACAGCGCGTTCACTATCGACACCGAGTTGACGTTGGACACGTCATGTTGGGCCAGTGTGTAGCCTGCACCGACGGTGGCCGAAATTTCCGGCCCAATAGGAAACGGCCCGCCGAAGCTGAGTGTGGGCGATGAGCATTCTGTATATGATGGAGAAATAGCAGTGTTGGTGGTAAGGCCTGTATTGAGTTTTGTGTTGTACAGCACATTGGATAGTCGGTAACAGATCGAAAGTTATAATGGAGCCATCAGTGAAGCTCTTTGGTTCCACTCAAAGATTTCTCTCTGTACATCTTAGGACAAACATAGGTAATATGTCAAAGTACTAGACTATATTTCTGTGAATCGTGGATAAACTCCAGGCCAACATGGTTTTATGCCAGGAAGGACTGGACTGTTACCAATCTGTTACAGATCGTTTCTTCCACAATCAATTGTATGGATCGAGGACTCCAGACTGATGCCATGTATACGGATTTTTCCGCGGCTTTCGATTGTACTCTATAGCATTATTTGCTACTAGCGAAATAAAAAAAAACTCCCTCAAGGAAGTGTCTCTAGTGTCCTTTTTGTTTTTCTTGCTGTCTGTAGTTGATGTTTCCTGTGTCCTTCCCACCTCAACGCTGGCGACTATCCAATACCAGGTCGTGATGACTGTTCGTCTATCCAAGCAGTCTACTTAGACTGTTTTTGTCATTGGTCATCATTTGTCCCGTTAACCTATTCACTGCAATTATAACCTCAACTCTGTCCAGTTATGTCGTGTCGTGACCCCCTTATGTGTGACTCTCGATTGTAAACTAACTTACAATGCCCACTTCATAGCCATTGTAAAGAAAGCTTTTAAAGTGTTGGTCTGAGTCAATGACATCAGAGATCCGATCTGTTTGAAGGCGCTCTTTTGCTGTTTAGTCCGTACTCCTCTAGAATATGCATGTATTGTTTGGAATCCTGCAGCTATAGTTTGGACTACGGCAATTTGAGCAAGTGCAGAGATATTTCACGGGGACAATTTTTCGACAAAATCGACGCATTCTGGGTTTCAATTTTGACTCAATGCCCTCATACGACGTGCGATGCCAAATGATTGGTCTAGAATCTTTGGAGAATAGACGGGACCGTGCTCAAGCAATTTTTATTGGCAGGCTGCTTCTGGGCGTCAGTGATGTGCATTTACTCCTTTCTCGGGTTCTTCTCCACGTCCTACGATCCCGATCTTTTCTCTCTGATCTTGCAAGGCGCACTTGATACGGCTCTAATGACCAGTTTCTTGTTTGGTTTAGGCGCTTCAACAACCTGTTTTACCTTTTCGATTTCAACCTTTCCTTGACTGCTATCCCTTCCGGCTCCCGTCCTACTAACATAAGCTTACGTTAGGCATCTCATAGTATTTAATTTACTTTTGGATTTAATCCTTTGGGCGGACAATTTTAAGCATTAAATACAAACACAAATACAAATCATCGTACTATATAGCAGAAGCTCATCTAAACGCAAAAAAATCTTAGCCTAGTAGCAAACACCACAGGACTTGATAATAACTGATGAACAGATGAGTGGTAACAGTTCAAATTGTCGTATTTACGATAAACGACGACGACGAGGATTTTAGTTAAACAGAGCGTACTTACGTACAGTCACTTGAGCTGTGGTTCTCGAGAAAAGCCCCGAGGATCTTGATGAGCTTTCGTTGCAAAAGTTCATCTATAGATATCTACACAACATTCATGCAGTTAGATAACTTGTAGTGTAATGGATAACTAAAGACGTTTTTAGTTACTTGCTACACCATTGGATCGATGATAATCCAAGAATTTAACTCTTAAACTGACATGACTGTTAAGCAGATTGATCAACATCCTTATGTTAACTGTATGTTTTCTATGTCGATTAGCATAGAACAGAGGTCTACAAGCTATAGCTTTCGAGAACCACTAGTGCGGCCCATGCACATCTCCTACGCCAACTCTCCTTTATTCCATCCATTCGAAAGCAATTCGTGTTTCAAAGACTTCACCATTAAGTGACTTGCTCTCCAAATATCACAATGGTGCATCGTGATATCCACGTAATGCCTTCAACATTGCTAACAAGGGAAGTCACTTCAAGATACTTAATGATCGACTTATTGATCGATCTCTCTTATAAGGTCTTATATTTCCGGGAAAGTAGGATCGCTTGTGTCTATTGGTTTAATGACGAAGGATTGATACAGCAAACCGATTATCTATTAGCGTCACATTTTGTCTGATAAGTAAGTGAGTTATATCGCTTCTTGTCCCAAGTGCGCTGAAATCTATATCTAATGATAATATAGAACACGGATGTAGATTTCAGCGTAACTCTACGATTGAGCAGTATGAAGTAATATTGCGCTGAATAACGTGATAACAGCAACGTACAATACAGTGCTATCAAATATTCAACCTGATAACACTAATTTAATTGGACTCGATTGTGGTGATATCTTGCAAAAAAAAAACCCCCAAAAACGATGTACTTTGAAACTCCCACACAAGTGAATCAAGCCTGATTTGGAATCCATGGTAATAATTGTGCACTTAAGCTTCTGACCATTATGTTGCTACAATTTGTTGAAGCTTATGGTGGCACCCTTGCCGCTGCAACGATGAATCAAACGTGTAATTCACAGTGATGTGGGGTTTTGCTCTCTATATCTGCACCACTCACAGCTGACACTCAGCGAGACGGACACATTGGGCAATCCATCAAAAAACAGGCCCACGGCCCACCTGGTGTGGTTTTTGGGCGAAGACGTTTTAATAGACGTGTTTTAACAGGCAATCAACAAATGGGCGATGATTGTAGCTGTCACTCTGATAGTATCTACCATCACCGGGCGCTTTGCTTTGTCGGGTCTAGCTGCTTCCATTCTCACCGCAAATGAGGTTGTTTTGTGTGTATGTGCGTCTTTGTTTCGCTTTGACATCTTACAGTAACACCGCCGATCACTTTCTTTTTACGCTAGTACACGCTTTAAACTAGAACACCGATTCTACGGATTTCGTCTAAGCCTTCGTAAGCACTAAAGCACCTGTAGCACCTTCATTGAGCACGTTTAAGATTTCGCACGCAAAACTCGATTGCTCACCTTGCGCACTGACGGTGGTGGACACGAGCACCAAACCAATAATCACGATTAATGGTCGCCTTCTTAAGGCATCCTCCATCACTCTACCCATTGCGCTGCCGGCAGATGCTTAAAAATGACACGTGAGAACACATGAAGTGACACACTCGACGACACTTATTCACCGTTTTCTTCCGCAAACTGTACTGGAACCAGCTGGAAATCGACCCGTTCGCACAAGCGTGCTCCGTTCGGCTTTGTTGCTCACTGACGACTGGCCGCGACCATCGCCAATGATAGGCGGTATGTGGCGGTACCTCTTTTGCCACCCTGCCGTGATGTGTGTGATAGGCAATATCGAGCATCCGTCGATTGATTCTGTTATCTGATAAATTAAAATCAGATACGGCTGTACGGGGAGCGCACGGAGATGTCAACAACTGCGGTAAGCGCATACAGGAGGCACTCGCGCAGTATCTATAGTGACCCACTACCACTTACTGTTTACGGAGGATGTGACGAGGCAAATGATTGTGGATTTCTTTTTTTTCTGTTTTGTACTGCGAAGCATCATGCCAAAGGAACAAATCGTTTCACAGGTCTTTCATGTCTATTTGCTTCAATTTCTATCCAATTTGTAGTTGTTTGTCTAATCTAAAGATTATCTGTTCAACACTTTATTGGTGTAGAATGAACCCTCGGCAGGAATAACCTACAGTAACTAAGCACTGTCGGACTGACAAGCAATGGCGTATCTAACGGTGGGCTCAGTAGGCGGCTGCCTAGGACCTTGCCGTTTGGAGACAGCATGCCAGAGCATGCTACGACTTCGAAGACTTCAACTCCAAGATCCCAATAGGAGCACCAGAAGTTGCATCAGTATTTCGTTGGTTATTTGGAGGACATTGCTGGCCGAGTACCCCCGAGATAAGGTGCCCTTTTACTGTTTGATGAAGGAAATGTCTTCAAACTAATGTGAATTGTACCGTAGATTAAGTTACCGAATAGCTATAAGCAATACCGTCTGGCTGTTCTTCCTGCATAAAAAAGGAGAGCATTGTTAGTCTGCATGGATCTTCTTTCTTCAAACAGATTATGACAGCAGTGTAAATTTGAACACGTTCTTAAGGTGAAATAATCGAAACTTAAAACCGATGCACGAAGGGGCTACATTCCATTAAAATATACAGTGTCTTCTGAAGATTCTTCTTTACTTTCCCTAAGAATTTTTCTGTGTGAAAAAGAAAGTAGAAACATACTTGTCTGCTTCTGCAGTTGTTCAGCGGGGTTGCTCTTTTGCAGATGTCCTTAGAATCGTACAAGATGTTCAGTCGTCTTCCAATTACTTACCTATCCAATTGTTGCTAATTAATCTAATTTAAGTTAATTGAATATTAAGATCTATTCTGATATTTTCGTTCCCAAGTGTTAGATGGTCCTTCAGAAAGGATAATCTAGATTTCAAGAGGAGATAAGAGGTTCCATAAGTGATTCAGCCATAGATCCTGGTAGCTGGCAAAAGGATCGAGAATTTCACATGGCATGATCACTATCGTCCTGTGAATTAGATTGGCCATACGCCGGTGCAATGGTCAAATATTAGACCAAGTCCATAGAGTCTGATTGGGTAATATGTTTTTACCCTTACTCCGCTATCGTGTCCTTGAAACTGTTGTTTCACTTATTCTTCAGATTCATTAATCTGCCTCGTGGTAAAGATCTGGTCGATGATGGAATTTTTGTTTAAAAATCCGCTCCGATAGTTTCCAACTATTTTTTCATTGAAGACACACGTCGTTCTTGAAATATTAGAGAGAATATCTTCTAGGAGGTGTTCGCCCATTTATTTCCCTTCTTTGGCTTGGAAGTCCTCTAATACAGTGGCGTATCTAACGGTAAACTCAACAGCCCGCTGCCTAGGGCGTCGGCCCTGCCAGAGTGGGCCCCAAAGTTTACCGCAAGGGGCCCCTCAAGGATTCCCCAACCTCCGGGGCTCCGGAGCTCCACAAACTCTTACGATCCAAAGCCAGTTAAAACCACGAACTAGCTGAATTGTTCGGACCAGCAGACATCCTGACGGTTGCCAAAGTCAGAAGAAAACGGAGACTGGGGCACGTGATAAGGATGGCGAACATATGCCCTACCAAAAAGCTCCACTGGCTACTGAGTGGCAAGATCATCCATTCTTTTCATGTCGTCCTGTCTCTACGGGTATGATATTTTTACGTAGACTTCGATTATCCTGGTAAAGCTGTTTTCGCATACAATAACATATTTCAATTTCACAACTAACTTCTTTCGGATATAAGTGAGCCACAGAAAAGAAAAAACATCAACTTTCCAATCAACCAAATATTTAATTTCGCTGAATCACACTCTCAACTCTTAAATTCATTCACCTGCTTCCTTATCCTTGTTCAATGACCTGCCTGTGCAGGCATGAAGTTTTAAAACGCATTCGTGCTTGAGCCTTGTTGATTTAACTTGGTTTGTTTTGTGTTTAATATCCTGCAGCAAGAACGGTTCGGAGTGTTCCACGTTTGCGGCTAGGAAATAACATTTACTGCCGCGATCGGTGCTGAATTGAAACGTGAAATCGAAAATTAAAAACCACTCACTAGGCGAACACAGCTTCGTGTATGTACATTGTCGATCCGTACCGTACCGCTTTGCCTTTGCGGTTCGTTACACTTCATTGTGTGACTCTCCGGTGTCGGCCTAGTGTGCTGACAACAACAACAACAACAACCAAAATCGAACTTAAGAATGTGTGCCTGTTCGGGTGGAGCAATTCCCGTACTTGCGGGAGAGGAGAATCTTGCATGCTTTACTGCCGTCTACAACAACTTCGAACACCGTTTTGCACCGTAAACTAGCTACTACTACTTTCGCTTCCATCGCTCGGTTGTGAAATGTCCTAGTCATATCCGTGTATTTGCAGCGTCTATAGTGTGTTTTGCGTTGCTTTCTTATTTCACCTCCCTAGGGGAGCCGGGGCGTTGGTTCAACAAGTTAAATAATTCTTCTGTGTTGCGTTCCACCCTCTTCCGTGCCATGATTTAAGCTACAAACTTTTAACTACAATAGTTGTGTTGTGACACGGTTGACCGATGTTTGGTTCGCGTTCAACCCATGCAACTACCACCACATCGATCTGACTACTCCATCCGATCGGATCGACGAATCTGTCCTTCACTTGCTTAGTACAAAACAAAACAATCAATTGGTGTTTGCTTGGTTCAACTTTGCGATTAATATTTACCTTGTTTTTTTTTTTTGCTATCTGTGTTTGCATCTATGTTCAACATTCTTATGTTCGTGTTTAGGCTGGCGTAGGCGTTTGATTTGTCGTTCATTTGTTGCTACAGCGACGTCGAGGATTTTCCCCCTGCGTTAAATTAACGTTTGAATGTGCTTAGCGCAATGGTTTTTATTTTCGGTTCTCCACTTTTTGGGATACTTTTTTCTAACTCTTTTTTGCCGCCGCCGTCTCATCTCCAAATCTTACAAACAGCATGGAATTAAAGTTTTTCGTTTCATGTTACTTTTGCTTCACCTAGCATCACCACTACATTTGTTTCGCTACATTACAAGCCCTGAAGAAGAAAGGTTGTGTTTGTTGTTGTTTTTTTATTTTGTGTGCCGCGCAGGATGTGTATGATTATAGTGGAATGATGGTTGCCTTTTGTAATTTGTTTTTGTTCGTTTTGACTGTTTTTTTTAAACACTCGATAAAGTTGTAACCACGAAGAAAAATTGGCACATTCAATGTACGGTTTCGAACAGGAATGATACACACCAGCGCGAGAGAACGCTTTTGAAGACGATTGGGGAAAAAGTTGTGTGTGCCAAAATTCGATAAACAGTGCCACCGATAAGGGGATGCTGACTAACGATACATTCTGTACAAGCCATTGAAACATTTCCTGTTTTCTTATTTTGTGGTTAGATCGAGTAAAATAATATGTTGTAACCAACGTTAACTCATACAGCAATACACTTAAGGATTTAATTTGGTTAAGGCATTTGCAGCAGATGCCCAGATGCGTCTGCTAAAGCATGGGGTTTGTTCCATTTTGTGATAATCATTCCCTTTTCCACGAACTCACTACGAAAGTACACAAGAAATGCTTTCAAAGCAATCGGAACATTCTAATCAAGTAATGTTGTTTCCATTCGTGTGTAAATATAGAACAAAATCTCTTGTATTTCTTGACTAAAAAAAATCATGTCTAAATAGAGATAAAAACTAAACACACTATTGACAGGAGGAAAGAGTATAGCATATTGTAACAATAACGTAACGTTACGTAAACTGTAACAGCCTACCAGCGGGTTCTGTTAGATAGCATTAGTATGCCCTCCAGGATGCACCTGGCTATTAGAGCACATGGAGCTCGTTACGTTGCAATCAATTTGCTGTGATTATATGTCCCTACAACTTTAACCGCGATATTTAACAGCATTTTCTTAGAATCCTCCATATGGATTACGCCAGGGTGCTAAACCAATAGCCTAGTATTACTCATACATCTTTATGTGTGTTTTATTATACATTAGTGTGTGTATGTATATATGTATCAACTTTTTTTCTATTGCTACTACGCGTTTGCTCTAGTCTCTCTCTATACTAATATACTCTTTGCTATAATACTTTTCTTCTGCCGTGACGTGACCGCTCTGGGATGATGGCGTACCTTTTCGCCATTGTACCGCTTCATGTCCAAAGCTCGATCGCCACATTTGCGGGTTGTGAATTTTAACAGTACGCGAAATATTTCCATCTATTTCACGATCCACGCGTCACGACTCCTGTCTGTGGGACAACTGGATGTAGTTGCAGTACACCTACGATTCATTACATTCTGGCGTTACACCCAAATTCGACCGAAGAGTGGATTGAAAATCAAACAACGTAGCGCTAACTGCAGTGTAGCCGAGATGCTATGCTTTTCTGTTGCCGAAAGACACTCCGGGCACGGCAAAGGAAACGATTCTCTATAACACGTGGTTTTCGTTTTCTCAAAAGCTCATGTTAAACGTAAGCTTAATGTTCACACTTTCGTGCATTAAGATTGCTATACTTCAGTTGTGTTTGTTTGTTTTTCTTTGTTTTTGAGTAAGTAACAGTGAGGATTTCCCCTCGTTAGTAAAATGTAGTTACATTTGGCTTTCCAGGCCACTGCAAGCCTACGCATCTAATCGAAAGTCAGTAAGTAAAGGAAGAGAACCTTCGAGGATAATAAATTCGTTTAACACTCGGGCACGGGCAACAACCGCAGATGTTTGCCCTTTTTTTCCTACTGCGGCTCAACGGTCAATAACAACGATTCAACTGCTCATAACAGGGTTTTGGCGGGAAAAAATGGGTTTATCTACGCGCGCGAGTGGAGGGGGTACGGGTTCATTTTTCACACGCTACAATTGCTTCTCAATATATGGTTGCGCATCATCATCTCCTTACGAACTGTGATTAATTTCGCTTCGATTAGCGCGATGAGCGAAGGCTTCAGTTTCTATGTAGCATTGTATATCTGAGAGGATGCAACACTCTCACCAGTGTGTGGCTAAGTGATAAATAGTGTGTACGACTCTTACTAAACCTTTTCTGCCATTTTGCTCTAGATAGTAAAACACTTTCATCGTTCAATGTTTTGAACGTTCAAAAAGAATACTAAACAGCGCATCAAAATATTCCTTTTTTCTTCAATGCAGGTTTGTTTTCTCGATAGTAGCAAACATCTCTGCCATCTGTTTGTGTAGAGTTTTGCTTCTGTTTGTTATAAATCGATAGGATAGAAAGGTAAACGTTAATTACCGATTTGATTTGTTTCAATTTTCCTTACAGTAACCTTTTTTTTGCGCGAGCACATACACACAAACACTCACAAAACACCTAACAATGGTTTTGGAAGGGAAGCAAAGATTTCGGTTTTCAGTTCCTCCTATCATTAGTAATTAAGTTGTGATAGAAACGGTATAATAGTGACTGTTGTTTGCGATGATTTTCTCCCATCCCAGTCTGTTGCCTGGAGATCGCGAGGAAGTGGGAGTCCAATTGTTGGGGCGAAAACGTTGTCGCCACTATCTCTCGGGTGGGAAACGGTGGTACCGTCGTTAAATGCGCTCGGAGCTTTGTTCGGTTCGGTAAGTGTGTGTTTGTTTTTGTTTTGTTTGTTGGTAGTGCAAAAAGGTGCAAAACGTCGTACACTAATCGATTCACTAACAACCACGGATCGGAAGGTGCACTAGGAGGAGGGTTTATATTGACGTGACGCCGGTGCTTAGGATGCTGGCGAGGATGTGTTGGCGATCGGTTGGAAGTAGTGTATGCCGTTGGTCTGGAAATAAGAAACGTACAACATCAACGGTTGATAGCTTCCTGAGGTAATGCACAGAACGCGTGACACTTACCGCCATATCGTACTCGGTAATGTAAGCAGGAATTTCGAGCTGATCCTTTGCGATGGCCGAGTACAGATGTTCCACGCCCGGCAGCGAATGCACCTTCGTCTTGATTGCCGGTGCCATGAACGTTGTAAACCACCAGGTCATCATCTTCGTCCAGAATGTGGGATGCACGATGTAAAAGGCTTTCAAATTCTTCTTGTACCTGCAAACCGTAGCACAGAATATAGGCCACATATTAGTATATAGCCCATGTTTTCGTTAAGGACGACATCCTATCGCTCTTTGCTCGAAATCAAACAATCCTTCAAATAACCGGTTGGCGACCGGCCTCTACTTACTTGTAGGGCAGTATACTGTAGACGTCCTTCAGCCACTGCAGAGATGGGTAGTTGTTCGAGCTCGTCAACGTGTGGAAATAAGCGATCACGTAGTCGCCTTTCACGATCGGATCGAGCAAATATATCAGGTAGAGCAGGGCCTGTTGTGATGGAAAGCAATCAATTAAGTTAAGTGAACAAACACAGCCACAACAAACGCTTCTACACAAACCTTCTCTAGGTCGATATTGTGAGCGGGGAACCATTTGCCGCAGAAAACTACGACCGGTCGGCCGAGCCTGTCTACACCGCTCTGGTACAGACATCCGATGCCCGAAACTTCCGACAGGTCTTCCGTTTTAGCGCGTCTCAACAGTCGTTCGTATCTGCAGAACAATATGTGCGATAGGGGAAAGAATAAAAAAAACACAATTGAATGATATTTGCCAACAGTACAAAGCAACATTTCGCTGAAGCTTTAGAGATATCGAACGATTTAAGTTCCTTCCTATATTTGCTACTAGTTTTTTTTCTAAATGAATGGAAATTTTCTCCATTCAACAGCTTTGAAATAGCAACTTGGCGCAATTAAATTGCGTTGCTAATGGTTACATGACCGTAATCATCATTGTTTATTTATAATCATTGTTAACACACAACGCATGCCTCCTCGGGCAATCAATTCCGGAGCTTTAGCACTTTTTCCTAGTGCCTTATGGTGCCAGCCCCCAACAAACGGCTTGACTGCGTTCTCCGTTCACCCCTTATGGGGTGCACTTACATAAACAATCGTCGTCAAGAACAGGCTCTCAGGCCAGACTCGAATTGATCACCGTGGAAAGCTGTGGTTGACGCTCGGAATGTCATCCTGCGCAAGGAACCGCTCATTGCGGCGCGCATATAAATGGTGCATTTCATCAGAACAACAAGCCTGTTTCAAGCTCGACTGTGCCCGACGTAATTTAATCAATTGCGTTGACCTATTTTGCAAACTGTACGATTCATCATCACCCGGTTGCAGTCGGCGGAGGAGTTGTATGTGAGGGAGATGAATAATACAAAAAAAAAACACCCGCACAACTAGAACATCCTGCGACAAATCAGATCCAAATACGGTATAACAGCAACGCTCCTGGGGGTTGGGTAATTTAATCACCGTGTACGTCCCAATGCGAATGCTGCTGAGAAGATGGTATGAAATATTGTCCATAAGCTACGAGCACTAGCCACGCTGTTACGCATTCTCCCAAAGGGCAACACTTGAGCGCCAACCAGGCTCGTCTCAACCAATTCCACATGACAGCTATTTTCCTGTTCGCAAAACTAGGTTTGTTTTTTTACTATTTCACTTTTTAATGATTGCACCGGTGGCATTTGTTTGGATCCGCTTAACTGGGAGATGCGGAGGTATTTACGCTGGAAGGGTTTTCCGACAGTCAGTCACACCAACGCAACAATCGCTCGCCCGGTGAGGCGCGGACGTGAAGTGCAATAATTAGGAGAAACGTGACCACCGTCGTGTTGTATTGTTGATACGCAAAAGGTGAAGGTTACGGTGTGAGATGACAACAAAAAAAAAAAAAACATTACCCTTTCTTATCTCCTCCGTTCTGCTGTACGGTCTCAATTTTCATTGCATAACCCATTCCATACCACTGGCTGGGTCTCTCCAAACCAGCCCCGGAGGAACCTAAGTTGAAGCTGTATGTAAATGGGCGTCAGAGCTGCCCTCCGGATTCAGGCCTCACGGCAGGCAGGATTCAATCTGCCAAGGAGCAACAGCACCGTACGGCTAACCGTGGCCATGAAATAGCGATCGATTGCAAAACTTGCCTACTCACTACCCAGTTGCCGATTCGACCTTTTCCGGGGGCCGTCGACGTCCGCTGGTGTACGGTTGGGTCATCATTTAACCCGGGCACAAGCATCCGGTCCGGCAAACGGACGGAAAACGGTACACACTGGAAGCAGCAGTGACCGGAAGTGTGGTTTCATGCTAAAACTCCAACCTACCTGCCACTTCCGTTCGATGGCTCGCAAGGGGTTGGAGATGTAGTGGGTTGTAGGTTGTGAAAAACTAGTTTCCTCGTCCTTATGGCTACTTTACCACCCATCGGCACCGAGGCACAGCGACCGTAGTGTAGAATGTTTGCACAATTGAATCACGAATTTAAAAGTGACCGTGCGTAAGGTCCGTGATTTCATTGTAAATTCAAACAAAAGTCAGTATAATTTAGACCCAAAATCAGAAAACCCCCTGCTTTAGTGTAAACTTTGGCTGTCTATTTGTTTAGGACTGAGGATCTTTTTTCCACCCCCTTTTCGAAAAAGGGCCCTTGGCAGAGCATGCTGTGGGTAAAACTACACTTTGCGATACAAATATATCAAATCATTTTTACAAAACGCTAGTTTTGCTTCACTCGAAACATGGAAACTAAAGGGTTACTTTGTGCACAGGGTTTCTTATAGTTTTCTTATCTCATCCCGCAGTCTGCATGATCTAACACTGTATAAGTGTTTGCATAAGGCTGACGTTTGCTTCCCAATAAACGTAAGCTTGCTAATTAATGGATAATTGTTCACATTAGTCACCAGCCAGCTTCGCTTCGTCATTGGTGACCAAGAGTAAACAAAGCTACAGCATGACACTACCGTTGCGCTAATGCTTGCAAACGAATTAATGTAACTGCTATTTCAAACATACGAATTTTTACTCAAATATGCAAATAAAACATAAATAAAGGTTAACACAAAAAAAACCCTCTATGCTAAGGAAAGCCAAAAGCCATATGCGGACCGACTGCACAAAGTAAAACAGATAAAATCGAAAAGAGAAGAGCATATTTGAAAACGCATTCCAAACAAAAGGAGAAACTAAACCAAACAAAGCCGAAGCTAAGAAAGGGAACAGCGTTACATATTGAGGTACGGTTGGTTTGGTAGTGCATATGAGTACTAACAGGTTCTCCTTTTGCCATTCGCTCTCGTCGAGCGACGAGTGGTAGTGTTTCATCAGCTCGACGTACGTAAAGGAGCCGTCTAGAATACGGGTCCGTTTGCCGACGTGCGTGGCCAGGACTTGGCCGATCATCTCCGGACAATAGTTCTCTGTGGTCGTACTAGAAGAGAGAAGAAATCATCTCAGTAGTGCGGTAGGGAATATGCGGACAAGACGGCATCGGCACAAATGGCCGACGATGTTGGGAAGGCTACGGTTTGACCGTCATTCCGTCCCAATTTTTGCTATATAGGCTACACATACACCAACACAAAGTGGCCTGAAATGTGGAACAGGAATAGAAACATTAAGGCAATAACAAAAATGAAACGCAAAAATCGATAGAAAGCAAACCAGATGACACGAACGCGTGGTCTCACTTTGCGCGTAACTAACAACGAGACCAATTGATGGCAAGAAGACAAGATGAGGCATGCACTAAATCACCTGTGTGTATCGTTTCCAGAGGCAGAGATGTAAGGCGTGCAAACGAAAAACATTTTTTTTACATCGAAAAAGAGTGACATTTTCAACCCTAACCGGAACGCTTTTAAAGGCAGGACAACTTCATAGAAACAAAATACCGCTGAAGATGAGATGGGTTCGGCGCCATTCTCCCTAAGCTGACCTTGACATAGACGTTCAAGATGCCTGAGTAGTGGCAGCTGGTAAGTGAAGCAGGGAAAAGATAGTTGGCAAGAAGGCAATTAATCGTACGAGCGTTACAGCACGCAGCACGGTAATGACGAATTACCCTTGGTGGGTAAAAACGCTCGGGAATTGGTAAAGTATTGCAGAGCAATTGCATAAAACAGCACCCACAGAAGAGATGGGCGTGCAAGCAACAGCTGCACCGCAATGGACACCCCGAACCGCCTGGTCGGGAAGGTTTGTGCTACCAATTTCAGCCTGTCGTCCTTCGGTGGTACAAGCTCGATCGTTCGCTTGAAGGACATTTTACATGCTGCCGCTCTGGAAACCTCGCCGGCACAAGAACTCCTCCCGCCCGAGCGCGCATGAGGCTGATTAATGTAGCTCACGTCCACGATGGATGGACTTTTACGTACCATGCTATCGTCAACCTTGTGCGCTCTTTCTCTTGCCGAGTAATCATCGAACGCAATCGATCGATTAATGTTTCCGAGTGGCCAGATAAGGGAATCTTAGGACAATACAACCAGATGTGATTGTAATTGCGCAGTACAGTGGATCATTTTTGAATGATCCACTTTAACTTCGTTGTCATGTTGTATGAACAGTTTCATAAACCAACTCTGTTTGTCTAGAGTCCCTTAATGATTACGGGTACGAGTGCAAAAGGGGGTACTATAAAGTAGCGGTTCAATAATTTAAAGGGCTACCGTTGCCTCCATATCCAATTTATTAAAAGTATTAATAAAAAAAATTGTCTAAAAATAAATAAATTATCATTCATATTTCAATTTTATTGCATAATTATTCATTCAACTTAATGAACATGTATACGAGAAGCTTTTAATTTACAAAAGTATTCACGATAATTTTTACGAAACATATACGGATTTCAAACGTAATTCTACCCAAAGGGTTAGCAAATTAATATTATAAACCATGGTGATATTAGTTAGAAGCTTTTTTTTGTACGCAAAACTTCGGCCAAAGCGACCTCGGAAAACATGACATCATGTAGGTAACAGGGGGATAATTGGCGCTGCTGAATTTCATTCTCATTTTGTACCCGATTTATTTTTTTAAAAATGTTTTAAGACAAAAATGTCAAAATTCTTAATTTTACTCCTCATGTAATGTAAATGTTAGACGTAAAACGTGTATAAAACGTCGAGCAGGCACGATAGTTCTCACGTCACAGTTTGAAACAATTGTGGCAGATTGCTAATTAATGTGGCCATTTTTGACATCAAATGAGCTTTTGTCCAACATGTGAAAATCATAATAACCCGGAATACAGACAGTCTCAGAGATAAGCGGTTCCTCTTATACGTGGATTCGGAGATACGCGGTTTTAGGAAATTTGGCTGCTGAGTTAGTTTATAGCACAAAACCTAAGCAAAAAGGTGAAAATTTTGTCAAAAATACCTTCCTTAAAACATAAAACATTTCTTTTTATTTAGTTTAATAAGTTCTTTCAAAAAATCGCCTAATTTGCTGTGCGTCCTGTAATGTGCGCCTAGTAAATTAAGTGTAGAGAAGGAAGTCAACTATCTCACTTTGAAGTATAAACAATTTTATTTCCGGATTCATCTTACGCGATCTAATTCGAGATACGCGGATTTTTCCTGGGTTATAGCGTTCTGCAATAATTGCGCATCTCGGACAGTGCCTGTATAGCTCAGTCTTAACGATGTTTATTGCTTTAAAACTATGATCCAGAACTGGATTTTTATAGAAGAGTCATTCATATGAATCTATAATGAAGAGTCATTTAAATCAGGAATCGACTCTTGTATGTTGAATCCTAAGACTCATGAAACCAACTCATGAATCATGATCAATCAAATCTTTGATGATTCTGATTCAGATTCATGTGCCTGAAGGAATCTGAATCAGATTTACCAAACACTATTTAAAATGCTTCCAAACGAAAAACTGCTACAGAACAGCACTTCCTCCATTAGGTGCTGCAACGGGCTAGTTGCTGTAAACGCAAGGAAGCAAAGTCACGGTTAGGTCATGGTGCGATTTCACCGACACCTATACCTATCACGTTTCCGGTGCACAATGCGTATGACGGTCAAAGCCTTCAAGTGGAACGCACCCAAAACAGTTGCCTGCGAGCTCCACCGTAGAGGAGAATGCCGTGTTTGACGTGAAAGGCGGTGGTGAAGCTAATGACTAGCAGTACCATGAGACCTGCAACACACACACACACATACAAGCTCGCACAATATTTTTCATGCACCAGTTTTGGAAGATAATTTTCATTTCATACTTCATCAAAAGCTGGGATTCACAAAATAGACCAAAATCCAGCGTGTAACGTAGTGTAAATTGGGGTTTTTATTAGCGAATTTCAGGGACCAATAGGAATGAAATGGGAATTTATAAAATTATTTCCACTCGAACGTTTACAGCATTTTGTTATTTTATCCAACGCAAAAAAAAACAAGTTGCCCCGTGCGTTGTTGGTTGCCATCCATTTAGACAGAAATGGATGTTTTCGACAGGTTTTGCAGACGATCTTCAACGCGGCGCATGAGTTGATGGTGGCTCCACTCGATCATTACCATGTTTAGACTAAAACGTTACATTTGGCCACACTTTCGAGACTCGTGGCAAAAACGTCCCTCCGTTCGCAGCCAGCCGTTGGCCGATCCGACAGGCGTGCGTCTTGTGCCAGTACAATTTGCGGTGCTAATGCCGTCAAGGTATTTAACATCGGTTGCCTAATTAGGAAAGCGGGGTTATCATACCGCAGCAAACAACCGCCATGTGCGAGCAGCAGTAGAGAATGGAGTATTGGCAGTGTTTGCATTTCAAAATTGACTCTAAAGCAATCCGCGTTTCGACAAAAAATTTATTAACTAGTATAACAAATTAGAAAATGAATTAAAGCATAGATGGGAAATACAATGTTTTGCATTTCTTTTTCAATATTCATTAAAGAAAAGCCTACTACTGTAGCTTTCTCTTCTTTAATGGCACTACAACCTCAAGAGGTCTAGGCCGCCATGATGACTTTATTCATCCGTTGCTGGTTAAACAGTCCTACCTACGGAAGATTCGTCCGAATAAGATGTTGGCCCCCTGCCCGCCCCAACCATTGCAACTTTAGTTTTCCAAATTCTTTCCTCCCAAAGATGCTATATCCCATGGTCCAGCACTTCTGCGCCAGGTATATCTCATCGAAATCCGAATTCCTTCGCATGTTTTCGAACGGATTATTGCATGTTCTTAAATTTAAAAGCCTAGTAAGTCTTATAATAACAAAAGCAGACAAAAGATGGGCAAAGATATTGTAAGGTAGATAAGAAATCGTTCCATCAATTGGGCAGAGTCCATTAAAAATTAAATTTTATGACCTTGTTCCTTGATTCCGGTATCCCTATCGGAAGGATCTTTTGAGAGCTCTCTCTCTCTCTCTCTCTTTTTCTACTCTCTCTCCCTCTCTCTCTCTTATCCACAAGTTCCACAATTTCAACATGATCGTAAAATGATATAAAATTTATTCATGTATCCCTGTTACGTCCCTTCCGAAGGCAATCGTTTCCCGTTCATGTTTGTTTGCCTGCTGTACCCCGTTAGCCAAAGGGAAATGAGAAAACCACCACCACGGTTCACCGTATTCGTTTTCATTTGCCAAAGTAATTTCCCACCGTCATCATTTTCCAACGGCCATTTTCCCGGCCCGGTGCCACCGTTGTGACCGGCGGAGGTTACCCGTGTGCAATTCGATGTATTATTAATATGTGTGTTTTGTGCCGCGTTTTCGGTGACACAACCATTCGCAGATGATATTCAATATCCTAATGGATGTTTGTTGCTGTTAGCCCCGTGCACATCCCACCGTCTACACCACGTGTAACCGCAGAGTGAGATACGAGGGTGAAGTGCCGAACATGATTCATGAATATCAGCAAATAATGATACTTTAACGCTCCAGGACACGGACGGATATTGCGTCTTGGGCGAGTGTAACGAAGCGTAGGAAACGCATGACAATGCGCGGCTCCGATTCGCACGCGCTGAGGCGGAGGTGGCGCCTTCTAATCGCGCTCGTACGAATCCATTTTCTTATCACAATTGCATTTGCTTGCCCCATCGTTGCGTCTTCGGTTACCGGGTTTTAAGGGCAATCGATCGATCGGTTGCGTGGAGCTTTCCGAACTCGGTCTGGCAGAATGTTGGCACGGGGCCATGGCTGCACCAGTACGCCAAGCGGAACCCGGGTTCATTCGATTCGTTTCCAAGCCTCCAGAGAGTGAGATGTATAGATTGGCACTGATGCATGGGTTATTTTTAGACGCCCAGAAAATTGTGTCTGCCCGCGGTTTGCGATGGTTCCTCTCGAACCACCGGACGTCCTTCTCACCAACCATCCCATTCAACGGGGCAACGAGCTATTCTTGCTATCTTTCGCTTTGGTTCTCACCTTTCCTCTGGTGTTTCGATGTGTATTTGGTCCACCTGGATTTCGGGCGGTATGCTGATGGTCGCATCGCTCAGATCGATCGATTCCATTGTCACCATTTGGGCCATGTTTACCACCGCAAGGCGCACACCAGTCCGGTGATGATTGGATGGATAAATATAATGGGGGTTTCTTTACGCCGTGCGCACTTTAACACCACAGCTACACCTTTTTTATAAGAATGATTCACACAGCACTATTTGTCGTCTATTCACTCGAGTTTTCCCGGCCGGCAATTTTGCACAGCCGATACTCAGAGATCGAATTGCTTGGTACACGAACGAGCAGTTCACTGTTCCGGCACACCAGAATGATGATGCAGCCTTCGCCAATGTGCGTAGTTGTTTAACAATACTCCCAAATAGGTCGCCTAATTGGGGAAAATGTTTTCAGCGGCAAAAATGTTTCACTTTCGATTTTTCCAAACACACGTCCAATACACCGTTCGCATCCGGCTGGAGGGAAAACAGTGAGTGTGAGCGTTGTTGGTTGGTCGTCTGTTGGCGGCGCCGTTTGTGCGGTACAACCACGCCGATTCGTGCTCGAAATTGTCAGTTCGCTCAAATGCCGGAAAAGCGTCGTCGACGGCAAAGGGAAATCCTCTCTGCTTCACAAGGGGTTTTCGCTCACTTCGGAAAAACGCGAGCGTAATGAGAAAACACGCTCAGCGCTCACTTCACGCGGGATGGGAAGGAAACTATCATCGTTTAAAAATAGAATTTTCCTCCCGATCAGCGGGAAAATCCGGCAGGTTGAACACGGTACGCAGTACGACGCAAACAAAAAAAAACGAAGAACACAAAAACAGGACGACCAGCACTGGTTTGCAAGGACAATGATGATGATGGTGAGAAATCGATGAATTTTCCCACACGCACTACACAGACACACACACACACACGCCACACTCTGTTTCCACACTGGAACACTGTCGTTATGGCAGATGTAGCTTTTATCGCGATTGTGGCCTGGTGGGCAAGATGATGGAGAGATTTGTATTGCAGCACGGCAAAAACATACACCAAAAGCCACAACAACAAGCTAGTGGGTCAGGCAGCACAAATTGTAACCGCAACCGAAATCACGAGACCAAACGAAGGTACGAACACACCGTAAACGGTATCGAATATGTCGAACGCAACTAAAGCTCGCCACTACTGCGCCAAAACCCGAGGAAAACTTAATTTCAACTGTTGAAAAGTCGAGTGTCGTTCGTTGACTGACAGCACATAACGTCATGCGATACTAGTAGCGGGGTTGCCCATGATCGCTGTTACACCAGACGCTCACTCGCACACACGGCAAGCTCTCTGGTGAGCGAAAGCGCGCGTGACCCAATGGTCCCCAGTTCCCCTCGGTCTCGCACACCACACCAAAATACCCAACATATGATTTTGTGTACTGTTGGTTGCGTTTTGCCTCCCTCTCTCTTGTGCTTAAGCCGCCAATATTAAAATGCCAACAGAGAGCAATCGAAGTCTCCGAGTCGCGAATAATCGAGAGAACGCTCACGTTGTTTCACTTCTCACCATAGCGCACTCATCGGTGAGCGGTGAAGTGTGTCTACTACTGTTTCTCACCATGGTTTTTTAATCAGGACATGCATTGAACAAACCCCTAAACGGTGACGTCAGAAAAGCAGTCACAATTGTTTTCAGAAACGTTTTTAAACATTAGAGGACAAAATGGGTTAGCAGTTTGAAGACGTTTTCTTAAGACATAAAATCAGTGGAAGCGATTGCATAGTATGTGCAAAACTGTTAAGCCAATTGGAAAAGCAAATACGAGTTATGAGCTGCTAGCTGTGAGTTATAATAATTGTAACAAGATAGAAGAAGGCCAAACATAATTTCAATAAAAATCAAACCAACACGAACAAGAACACAACCAAGAAAACAATTAAAGATATTCAAATGTAACCAGGAAAAAAGCAAACGGTTTAAAGCGAGTTGAAAAATGATGTAAAAATTTGCATTAGCATAGCATAATAGCATAATTAATTGGCAAAGAAGGGCTGCGGGAAACTCGAAAATTTCGGGTTGATGGGGCACAGGTCCCATTTGCGTCATGCATCTCGAAAATGGTTTCGAAAGTGGTGAATCGAATACGCAAGATAAACAAATAGAGATACATTAAAATCAATCAGTAACCGCATTCCTATGATGTAACTTTCGATACAAACTTCGATCTTCGGTACTATAAACTAGCTAATGTACTTGGGGACACAAAACGAAACGAAACAAACATAAGGGAACCAATACCATAACGACTAACGCTACTGTAAAGAAGGTGGCCAAACGTAAAGCTAACTTTCGTGGCTCGTGGTGCAAAACGAGCAAAACACGGGATTACTGTAACTGGTTAACTATACTGCTCTAGGAAGTTGATAAAGTAATAATACACTCGTCAATAGGAGGGAAAATGGAGGAAAAATTTTGCAAATACTCACTCGCAATCCACCAACAAAGGTGAACTAAACATTGCAGATGTTGGGTGAAAAGGTGTTGGAAAAAGAAATGAAAACATATTGAATTAGTGTGGCCGAAATGTTGCTTCGTTACTATCGCTGGCAGGCGTACACACATGTGGTTTTGTTTGCAGTTTTTTTTGTGCACCGATAGATTAAGAAACAAGTTAGATCGGAACAAGTACAGCAGTTACTAGCAATACGAAGGATTTAGTGAGCAAACCGTACATCGAATCAAGGGTTGGTACATTCAATTGCACTACATTCAACGTGACACCTGGTTATCTCGTCTGTTGTGTTAAGATCTCGTTTGCAAACAAATGCTGCAGCGGTGGGTTCAAATTTACGAAAGACCGGAGCAAAAAAAATCAACACGCTATATGAACCGAAAGTTTAGCTAGTGACCGCACGGGCACCAAATGACGCAGATTTTATGATTATGAGGCCTAATCTGAACACTACTGCAGAATGATAACCGTCGTATTGCAGATGGATGGTTGCGAGAGATGATACGGTGGCGACGCGATTAAGTTCGTTTTCGGACCGCTGGTAGCGAGATGATGCTGCATCGTCGCTTTTAAAAAATCGGAATGTTGAATCGTCATGCGCTAAATAAGATACAATTTATCTTACGGTTTGTTTTATCGCCGTAGGATAACAACCATTGTCATACTTGTGCAATTTGGGAAGGAAATATTACCACCCGCGGGTTATCTGGTTGTTGGATTTTTCTTTATCTAAGTGTTATTTTGCGCTACGTGTAAATCACTTCTTTCATTTTATCTATTTAAATTATATTTTACTACGTGTCGTATGGTTCTTTCTTCAGCCCGAAGAAGAGGAACTAGCTGCGCATTACTGTGCAGGCAGTTCCAGCGCCTGGAATAAATTGGGCTATATATTCGCGTTACGGCAACTTGGTGTACTATTGAACACAAAGAGTGATAATGTAGAACATGACTCGACTAGAACATCATAAATAGTCGTTACTGGCAACAGAACTATCCTTGAGGAAACAAGCATTGACGTGAGTAACGATAATTAACAGCAACAAGCGAGTGTTGTCGAACGATGACGCAAAGGAAGCAGGTTCATCGATTTCACCATCATGCCCTGCCCTCGTACGCGGGTGTTACTTATTTTTAACGGGGAAAAATACTACCATTCTCACATTGAATGTATTCTAAAAATATCTAAACAACAAAATTCTACACACCCAGTTTGTCGATAAGGATTTTCCCCCAATGCTGAGGTACTGTATGAATAGGCTGATTTTATTTTCGGCGAAGGATTACATTAAGGAGTGAATGGTTTAAGCCAAAAAAAAAACAAACTGATACTATTTATAACACAAAAACGAATCCTAACAAACCGGAAGCAATTCTTTTCCATTTACGAACGTTTGCGTCAGAAAGTACGTGTTCCATACTTGCCACACACATACGACGCGGCAGGTGTCAGAGTACGGCGTCAAAAGGTTAGGACAACTTATCTTTCTGCTGCCTTTGTTCAAATCCGTCTCTTAAGCTACTAAAGATATTATATTGCACGAACTCGAACTTTCACGCCATCCTCCGTACAGAAATGGGCATTGACTGCTGCTAGACGAGACATGTACGGAATAAAATTCAATTACGGACCCATATTCACACACGCGCCTAGTGATGATAACTGCAAGCGATCAATGAACATCGATTGAACCATTTCTTGATTGGCCATGGAAAGCGGGTCATCCCGTACATTATGTCCACAAATCAAAACCCTACAGAGTGCACGACGGTATGGATTGCATTGTGTGGTCATTGTGGATGTGTGGGTATGGTTGTAGTTTAATAATTTAATGCACTAACAGCGAGACACTCCAATGCGCTTCTACCAGGCCATCCCATACGTTGTTCCAAGAAGCAATCACCAAAGCACATTGCCAGCTTGACCTTGCAGAACCAAAGTCCCCTTTCAGGTATCGTTTAACTCGCGGCAGTTATGCAATGACAAACCCCTACAGGCTCATTAAATACACATCCTGAAAGCTCATCAAAGGATAATGAAAAGCACGCACGCAGCTTCGAGCAATCGACACAATTGGCGGTGCAGCACAGTTAGAAGCTTTCGCGCTAGAGCTTCAAACGAGTGGCGATAGAAGCTTTGTAGATAAACGCGCGCCCTGTCATGATGGAAGCTCACGCCATTTCAAATAAGCTTACGGTGACGGTACTTATCAGTTCATTTCGTAATTTAAAGCTATAAGCGACATGATTACGGTATCAGAGAAAGCGAAATCTAAATATTCCGTACTATATCTTCAACTATATCGACTGTGTGTCAGCAAAGGTACTAGTATACTTCACAGCAGAATACGGTAAATAAATCTTGGCATAAACGAATCGTTCTACAAAGCAACGAAACTGTTGGATAATATAGATCGCTGAATAATTTAAGCAAGAAAACAACGCTCAAGACAAACAAGCTCACTTACCTTTCCTGGTGCTCTATTCCTTCCAAGCCATCGTCAAGCACACTTTCATAGACCATGCGTGGTCGATCACCTAGCAAACGTTGCCGATCCAAATCTCCCTGTTAACAAAATAATTTTTATTAGTATCAACGCAGGCAATGTAAGCCCTAGAAATGGGAACTTCATGAATATACGATAAATCATTTCACTTCCAATATAAAAAGGCGTACCGTCGTCTAGCCAGCTAATTCTTAAAGGTTTTACGATGGTAAAACATTAAAATGTATTCATTGCTACTATTGGAAGACTATACAAACGTTAATATTGCTTTTTTAAACTGAACAACAGCTTTATTCTTAACTGAACTTGTGTATTACCATTTAGTGCACTATATACAGTCCATATGCCTGTTTCATACGTTGTGAATAATTGATTTTATTTCATTAGTCTTATCTATTGGTTCCTCTGATATCATAAATAGGATAGGATAAATAGGAATAGGAACAGGAATCGGACGAAAGGATATTTCTTATAACATATCTTCTGATATTACTCATAATTTAAAGCTGTTGTGTAGTTTAATTTCTAATGTACCATCAACGTGCCATACAGTAACATTGCATTACTTATTGCCTTGAGAGGTAAACCTCAAAACATTCAAGTAGCACACTGTAATCCACGTACGTCACACCTGTTTGAGGTTGGATTTGGAAAGCTGACACTTGTGAAAGGATTCAAAAGGCAAACATCGTAATATGATGGGTAAAACAGAATCTTATCACTACAGTACCAGCAAATACTGTCCCATGTTGCAAAAGATAGTATAGTATTTATCCATATTAAATCTTACTTGCAGCATTATTACTATTACTATTACTATTACTAACATTATTACATTATTCAGAATGCTGGCTTTCTCTGGCTGCTAGAGATATTTGTATTTGTGCTTGTACAAATATTCTTTTTAAAGGATATCGATTTTTTTTAAAATTAGCTGCCCTAAACCATACATTACCTGCATTTGGGTGAAGGAATGAGCTGCACCGGATAGTTGAGCTGCCAGGCTAAGGTTAATATTGCTATACTCCACGTCGGACCCCATTTCCAGATCGTGTGGGCTCGTGTCAGAATCGTCATCGGCTGAAATCGAATGTAACACATGAGCAGGGAAAGTAATAAGGATATATATGCACAAGTCAGCAATATTACAGGAAAATTCAAATGAATCGTTTATCATGCTGACGACGGATATAATGCAATTATTTCAGCAAATTTTTGCTGTTTCAGCTCACTGGCGACGTTTGGATGATTATTGGGAACAGCAGCAGTTGGAACTTGATAAGAGTAATATTATGTTTGCCATCGGAGAACAACACTAAAACGCGCACTCTGTAAACGGACTAAGCGGTACGGCTAGATACGATAACAACAACAACGGCCTCGATGCTGCCAACTACGTTGAAAACAACACAGGAAAAAGTTTCCTTACACGCACCACCACCTACTCGGGACACAGTGTTAGCGACAAGTGACACAGCGATCGTTCATCTCACCAGCGAATTGATAGCAGACGCCTAAAGAAGAATGCGTTCGGTTCCGAAGAGAGCAAAGATCGTTCAGCATCTCTACATCTTTTTGCTCTCTCATGTTCCCGCATATGACGAGCAGTGGTGAGAAGGATCAGTGAGAAATCACATCACTTATCACATATGATCATGTCACATCATATGCAGCAATTTACCATATGATAATAAATCATTTTTTACAAACTAATGACCACCAAAATAAAGCAAGACAATGTTTAATTGAATGCAAAACACACCGAATTTGCATTAGTTAGCGATACTACAAAATCAAACTAAAAAAAAAGTGCATCTGCAATATGCAACATGTTATGCGGATTGTCTAACTGTAGGCGCGGTATGTAACCCATTTTGAGCGATCAACCGCAATTACGCTATTTTACTGTTTTGTTTTCTAAAGATATTTGTAACTTATATTTAAAATATATATCACTATTTAATCGTGCGATGTTGAAACAAAAAAACGAGAATAAATTTCTACACAAAAGTAACACTTGACGGTTTCCAACCGGCTTTCTCTGAGTAAGTTCGAATTCAAACATTAATAATTAAAGCATTCCCTGCTTTATCTTCGTTTAACAGAAGATGTAACATGCAACAAGATTAATATGCCCGCAATGCAAATACGAAATACAATGTGCAACACAAGAAAACATATGATCGTTTACGATCGTCTATAAGTATCCCAAACAATGAGTATAACCCAAATCCCAAAAGAGCACTTCAGATGGTTGCGCAAGTAGCGGTATCTGAAATTCGCTCAACAGAATTGGTAATTCCCATCCTAATCGTTTTCTCGTAGCAACAAAGATTTGCTTTCCGGCTGCGTTTTAAACATAATTTTAGTAAACCCAATTATGGCAGTCACCGGATTAAACTCGCTTAATAGTAGTTCGTTACCCCAACAAGAAAATTGCTTTTCGTGAAACTGGCCGGGAAATGATCGTATAGACGACAACGACAAAATTTTGCCTCCTCAACTATTGGGTTGTTATACAGGACGTACTATATAGACGTACCACATACTATAGGGCGTACCACAGGATGAAAGTAATACAATAATTAAACGAAAAAAATCAGCATTCAACGAATTTAGCTAAAACTATATTTCAATACTATTTTAATTTCGTTCTCGGTTGCTATGACAGGCAACAAAGAACTGTTCCCTAACATATTTACCAACAGATGTACGTAAACGGGATATCGGGAAGATAACAGTGTAAGGTAAGTCAACACGTGCCTATCTTTATAATAGCTTATCATCAATGCTTGCAGAAGAGTTGAACGTTTAATAAACGTAAATAAGCTTACATAAAATATAGATCATACAACAAGTGCTTATCACTGAAACCCGATCTCCTAGTTTATTTGAATGTGTTGAATGTGTTTCAATGGCTTGTAGTATACGGCTCCAATTAATGTCTCATAGAGGAAATACGTTTAAAATAATTTCAAAATCGTGTATCGTGTTGCATCAAATGTTTCCCAGTTCTTCGATACTACGTTAGTGCACACGAATAACGTTTGCTGTTCGAAAGACACATGCTACATAAAAGCACTGCGTAAATGATTAACTCTTGTCCCGTGCAACAATGTATTGCATCGATTGGTTCATGAAACAGTGCCAGCACAAAGCGGCATATGACAACCGTTGTACCGTGCGTTCTGTAGCTATCAACGACGAATATATGAGTTTTCACACAGTGACCTACAATTGATGATTGAGCAGTGATAAGAAACCCTTCTCGCTAATGGTTCTAATAGTGAAGCAGTTTATCTGCCCTTTCCGTTTCCAACATGGACTTATAGTAATGTTGCATGGAGTGAACACTAGACAAAAAGCCTACACAACCTACGATAGCTTAGACAGAAGCGTAGAGACAATGACTGTTTCTCGAACCGAAGGTAATCGTTCTCAATGTTTACCTTTACCATAATGTGTAATTATTCGTACAAGCAAAGCCCAGATCCGTCGACACGTAGCACTTTTTTGTATTTTTTTATCCAAAGAAAAACTATCACCAAACGAGCATTATCCTTACGGAAGCCTTAATGTTCCGGACCATGAATCGATTTACTGTGTGACATTCATGTTAAACAAATGTGTGGCGTAGTTACACAAAAGAACAAGCGTTTTTGTGTCGTTTTCGAGCTATGGAGCGAAATTCATAAAATTTCGAAAATGCGCTGTTCCAACATGCTGACAATATACACCATCGACCCAATGAAACGGTTCGTTTAATCAATTCGTTTGTTGCAGGGCAACAACGAAACACGGTGCTGCACTATCGTACGTACCTTCTATCATGACGGAATGCTGTGGGTTGTGAATGATGCGAATCTGTCGATCAGCTAGCTGCGGTTCACCATACAGTCCCCCGATGTCTTTCGGCAGCTGCCACAAAGCACTTCGTTCCTCGAGCGGATCGCGCGGAAAGTACAACGGTGCTAGTACCTCGTAGATACTGCGTGCATTAGATTCAAGGCAAACTATCACAATCTCGGCACGGTATTGCTCCAGAAAACGGCGTATAGTCCCTAGAAGTGGAGGATTTCGAGTTTAAACATGAAACACGGAACTACGGGGCATTTTCAATACGGGGCACTCACTCAATGCTATGTGCGCAGCAGTGTCTGGTGGGAAGTCGCGCTGCACCGAGCTAATATCACATAGGGCTACGGTTCTTAATCCTAGTTCCCTTGCTTTGTACAACACGTTACTGAAAGAAGAAGCAAACAAACTCCCGTCAGATTGGAAATTCAAGTCAACCGATACACCGGTCGCCCACGACCATATTGCCGTTGCATTGTAAATGGTTTTCTTTCCTACCGATAACAAGCATGCAGCGTCGCTTCCGATGCTGTCCTGTACTTCTCACTGTATATGGGACCGACGGTGTGAATAATGTACTTCGACGGTAAGAAAAATCCTGGTGTAACGCGAACCTCGCCAGTTTTACATCCTACGCGATAGCGGTGAGAAATGGGAAGAGAAGCAGTACGTTAGACACGGAAGCGAAAATACTTTGTCCACGTCGTTAGCGGGCAGTACTACGATGTTACTGGGAAATGTATACACTTCAATTAAACCCACTCCGGAGAGTGGGGGAAGTCCATGCTGTTGGTTAAGCCGATCTCGGGAACAACAACCGATAGGAAGCCATACTTACTTCTCACGTCGTGCACGATGGCCGAGGTAAGTGCAGCACCGGCACGGCCGAAAATTTTCTTCGATACACGGTTCTTTTCCGTCAACGTTTCATCGGTGCTGTTGGTGATGGCATCGACTTTGAGCTGCGAGATGTCACCCTCCCTGCAAAATAGGTTAAAGTTGGAAATTAATCCACTAGGCGAAAAGATCAATACTGAATGGTTCGCTAACAATTGCACCGCATTTTGGGTTTTGGACCTCAACAACCAACCCTCTGTTACTCCTACGTGACCCTAGCCCGTACGTATCCTGACGTACCGGGTCAGCAATGTCAAGCTGGGTACCGAAAACGATAATGTTACGCGCGCTCTACGGCTCATCAAAAGCCTGTGAGCACTCAATGGCCTTAACCGTTCGTACGTACTCCTGTCCTTAAACTCCCGCCACTCGTGGAGGTGGAAGCAAAAAAAAACAACAAAACGAAGAAAAATCAATACCTGCCAATCTTGTTTGAATATGTTCCGTTTCAATTCCACCAAACCGGAAATGGGATGAGCGGGAAAAATGAATATCACACACATACATAAGCCCACTCACGATGCCCATTTTTCCGACGGCGGCCGGGCACATTGTTTTGGTCCCAACCCAAATGAAGGTTATTTTTGATTCAAGGACAGGCGCAAACTATTGTACATTTTTCAAGAAGTTCTATGTAACACTAAATTCGACACAAAGTGTCGCTCGAATTCAAATAGTACTTCCATAAATGGCCGGTAACAGTACTTCCTGCGTACATTGTTGCACTGGAAAATGCAGTCAAACCAGTAACGGGACAGGGGCGATCGATTCGGAGGTCAGAAGTGCTAGACAACGTACCAGATTACGAAACGGTTGTTGATCTGCGCATCGCACGGAAACGGACTGACGGAGTGTTTCGGGCCGGCTTCAAAGTTCGCCGCAAATTGGCTGTAATCGGTCGGACGTGGACGGGGCTGACCACGGTCGTCTTCCGACTGTTCGCCCCAACGCTTCAGACTGCCTAAGGTGACAAAGTGCTGCTGCTGCTGTTGCTGCTGTTGGCGTGGTTGGTTCGGCAGTCCTCGCGATTCTTCCGTCTATACAGGCACGTCATTCCGATGGAAGGATTATTTGAAAATACAAGAACGGAATAGAGCATGTTAGTGATGAAGCCATATAAAGCGCGGTTGTCCGGTAAGCTTGTAGTGCAACGTTCAACAGTAGGTCACGTTGGACCGTTGATGTTGATGACGAAAAGTTCGCCTTTCCGTGCCTGGTCGTCCCCTACCCAATCGGGTAACGTAAAAACAAAATTAAGTGACCCGTCGTTCGAACTGAACAGTAACGTAAGCTTATGACAAACCAGTGTAATATTTACTTGCGTTAGATGCTTCGCGATTCCTCCTAGTGATGTTTCAATGCTTTCATTGTAGATGTCGGACACTAGTCTCATCGCTCTGCGCGGATACAGCCCCCGGGTATGCGATCCCCAAGAAATGAGTGTGTGTGATGGTGGCGATGTCGACGATTTGGCGATATATGCCACCGACCCGATGGTCGTCCGTAAGGTAGAAAATGAGGCGAAAGTTGTATGGAATGAAACGTACGCGAAGAACAAAGAGAAAACGACAAAACATAATGTAGCAAACGGTTTTTAGCATCAATAGTGTAGCTGTACTATTGAAAGGATGAAGGTAAAAGGAAGGTGATTCCATCTAATTACAGGTGGTTACAGCGGTGGGTGCTTTTGCTGAGACAACCCTAAAAGGCGCTTTAATGGAAGGAAGTACGCTTGTTGGAAACGCACAATAAGGTGCTACCATTTTCTTGTTAGTATACGTTCTGTAGCTTCCATTCCTGAAGGTGGTTATGGTTATTTCCTGTACTACCCACACCCGCACGGATGTGGGAACTGGAAGTTGTGTTATTAAATATTCATCGAATATATATTACAGATGCGTTCGTGCTTGTGGTGGCGCGCCTTGTGCCGTGTGTCTAAAGCATTGTGCAGTGAAGTAGACAATATCTCAAGAACCCTAGAAATCTTGTGCCAAACAACGGATGTCCAATACAGAACCGACAGTATCAACCATCACCAATGTCGATGATCTGGAGAGGTCCTTATTTTTTTTTTCTCGCATTTTGCCTGGACGGTTTGAAGGGAACAAGAGCATCTCGGTTTTACCACGCTAACCACACTGTTGCGGTTTGACCCGGTTTATCTTCGATGGAATTTCTAAGATGAATTATTACTCGTTTCGATTTTGATCTTCTGTGTTCTTACTGCTACAGCTAAACAAGCAAGAATTTTGTATGATGCCGGTCCGGTATGTTCGCCATACCGGTGTGCGTAAATATGTGCATGTGTCAAATGGTGATGCTGTTTCGACCCTCGTCTATTAGTGGAGTTCCGATGACGCAAATTGGTCGAGCGATGCTGTTGACCGACATCACGAGCTGCTAATTCGCAAATTTACAGTAGCGGACAAAACGAGAAGCAGATTTAAATGAAGATTAAATATTAAAGTTCTATCATATAACACGTGTGCAACAGGACAAAAATGCATTTGAATTACAATTCCACTAGAATCACGTAAATACATGTATAAACATAATTTTAATATATTTTTTTCACAATCTCATCTATTGAATGTTGTTGTGCTTGTTTTTAAAATAAGAATGATTACTCATTTTCTTGACAGTGAAATCTATCTTCCGAAAGCAAAAATTGTGCTCCACAACAAAGCGGAATATTTTGTATGACTGAGGAATTCGGAATGTAATGATCCTTTTAACTACCAGCTTAACCAATAAATTAATTTTAGACTTTTACATCCTAAACGGAATGCTTATTTCTAATCATTTAACCCTTAAAACAACTGTCTAAACTTACACAATGATCAATAAGTTCAAATACAAATCCGAAACGGGATTGAAATACTATATAGTATGCGTGTCTGATTTGTGTCTGATTGTTGCATTTAGAACGTTTATGTGGAACGTTTACAACATATCTTTAGAAAATACACTAACTTCGTATTATTTCACGAGCTTCACACTTTGCTCGAGCCAAAAGCAAGCGGCACCCACGACTTGCATGAGAATTTTATTCGAGATTAGCGATTTACCGTCTTGAACTGGTCCAAATCGATGTCCATTTATTCGTTGAGAATCCGGAAAGCTTAAAGTCCTCAAAACTGTGTGAAAAAAATTGATTAAAACGTTCTGAAACCAGATTTGGACCAAATTTCCGTATGTTCTGGTGCACCGTCCTTCTCAAACACGTAGAGGTTTCGGAGACTGGAGGCAACAAACTGCACCAAAAACTAAATGTTTAAGTACGCCGCGTTGAATTTGGCGTTTTTTTTTCAAAGAATACCGAGGGAAGGGTCCGTGTTTGTCCGTGTTTGTAGATCCCCTAAAATTAACCCGAACGATGCATCTGGCAAGCGTGGGATGTCCATAATGGATTTAGTAATGCTATCCCCTGTTGGGAGCTACCCCTAGTCATGTTGCACATTAGTTGGCTGCAGCATCGCAACCAGGTTCTCGTCCGAAAAAAAAGAATTCTTGACCACCGTGCTCAAAAGATGAAAATCTAGGCTCGACTCAACCTCTTTGTGTCAACACCTGGCACATTTGAAAGCATTATGTGTAGCTTAAACTGACAAAAATATCTGAACTACATTTGGTTGCTATGGCCCAACTATAATGACGCATACCTTGACGATGTAAATTTTCATTCGAATCTATTGATCGCGGTGTAGTTTTGTGGAAATGAGACGAAGTTTGTCAAATGTGATGTTCCAATACAATAGGAACTTTGTTGATGCAGGTGTTGCATTTTAATAAACTTGACACACTATTCTTGTCGTTTTGCCGTTTGCAAGAAGCCATACAAGAGATAAATCATTATTAGAATTTGCAGCATGTTATCATAGCGCTACAATTGACGAACAATCATCAATCGATAATAGGAGTGAAAATTGGTTGAAGGACGTTAATCTTTAACGCAATTTAGATTTCCAGACAGCTTAGCTAAAAGTTTAGTTAAATTCACAGGAAACCTCTGATACAGCGTTACCATGGGGGATAAGCTTAAATAATTTGTCTCTCTGCGCCTTTCCTGTTTTTGCTTTGGACAGTAGAATGAAAAACCGGTATGCTGAGAACTGTGAATGTATGCATGTGTGCACTCGATCAGCACTCGATCGACTGAAGCAGAAAGATCTTCCTCAATGAGTTGATCACACTACTAAACGTTTAATTGCAACTCGTTTTAATGCGACCCACTCACTTCCCATTTGCAGTTCCGTTTTATCTATCTAGCTGTCGCTAATCAAGCAGCAAACAAATGAATCTCCTCACGAACGACAACCCCTTGCTATACGCTGCGGAAGGTAATGTTCCATCCCTTTTTGCATTTGTAGGCGCGAACGCATCGTTTCGTTGGTTCGCGCGTTCGCTAGGTGCCTCGCAATACGTACGTCATATCAATTTGTTTGATCGAACTTACGGCGACATCCGACCGCCATCATGCATCACCGAGATTACATGGCGGTCGGTTGGGTGCACATTGAACAGTTGTTGTCGCGTCCGATCGTTTGCGTCGTTAGCACAGTGTGCGTAGAGCGCGTGTTTCGACTGCGCACCTTCCAAGCGGTGATGAGAACAAAGCATGCGACGGACACACCGTTAAGCCGTCTGCACACAACCAATCCCACACCATAGCGCCCGGATCAACGGGCAGGTTGAGCAGAACCCCACCAAACAAAAACCCACTCAGCGAACGAAAAGGTATGACTAATCCAATACACAAACAACCATCCATTCCGATGTGTGGGAGTGCGTAATGAGCAATAACGTCATGTTAGGAGGGTAAGTCCCATAGCTTAAACTACACATTGATCACACTTTTTTGGCAAGCATGCGCCTATCGTACCGTTTATTACGCCGATAGTTGATTTCGATCGCTGCGCCACACGCGGTGGGAAGGGAAGGGCCCTTGTATCGATAACAAATAAAATGAATCCACCACAGTGAGAGTCTTTTTCACAATACCTAATACACTTTACAGCGCAACACCGACAGCACACTGTTTGGTAATGTTTTTAGCGTGTAGCACCGATTTCACATCACAAAACAATCGATCTTAAACCACGGGCACGGCGATACACATCAAATACAGCTGTTAACAAAAACAGTACCGAAGGGATGTGACCCGTTACGCGAACTGCACGACCGATAGGTTGTAGGGAAACTGGTGAAAAGCAAAAAACGATTCGCTCTGTGAACAGGCCAACCTGTGCTAGACGTTGTCATCGGCTTTCTGGTCCTATCACTACTACCAGCAATGCTTTGTTGATTGCTGCTTTGCGACCGGTTGTCAAAGTGTGCCACACACTACGCCACACACTGCAATGCGATCGCAAACCGTGTATTTTGCCCGCGCGACAGGGATGTCGAAACGAAATTAATTTCAGTGCAAAGCACAGGAAAGCGAAAGCGTCACATTTCATTCGTTTGCTGTGAAGTAGGCTTCGGCTTACTCGGCCGTTTCAATTCTTTTCTTTGAGCTTTTTCAACTCAGCCCAAGTAATACTATTTTTGGCTATCATACACGACTTTTGTGGAACGCTTTGAGCCTTGTATGTATACAAAAAGTATGTCAAATGTGTCTTCAAATTTTGAAAAACAAACTCAAAAACAATTTTAAATTATTTGAAAGCAACAAATATTTGTTCTAAAATACTTTTACAAGAGTTTGACGCCCCTAATCACCTTACAAAAGGCAAAGCGGCATGGCGACACAACTACGCATCGAAACCGTTCGAGCTTTGACCCACCACGCGCAAACGATGTCGCTATACCCACGGCTCATTTTATATCGCACACCATCGCACGAGCCTGCTTCGATAGACAGAGAGCCGTGGACTCTTTAGTTTGTATACATGCGATTCTCTCTTACTTTACCGCGCTCTCCGTTGGCTCGTGCATTTGGTGTAGTTATTTTCAGGCCGCGTGGACAGTGTAAAATGATAATGAAAACAACGCCCAAACACATGCAGCAGCGAGCATGGCGGGGCGCACTGATCTTGGCCAACGAAATACCGGTCGAACGCATCATGGCACTTGCAGCGCAGAAAAGCACGGTAAGTACTACTGGAATAGTTTTAAGTGATGAAAAATTAGTTCTCAATTTTAAATTTGTTTAAAAATCGTATCATAAATTTGTTTAAAAATGTGCCATAAGAATTAGAGACTTATTTAATAAAACCTGAACTGTACTATTTGTGTACAAAGTATTTTAAACCAATTTTGTAATTGATATTGTAGATAATGTGATGTAGCGTACTAACTTAACTAAACTGATAACTTAACTAAAAAGCTAAAAATGTTCATTTTTACATAGGCCGTATTGCTTACAACCAAAGGTGACATTCCATTTAAATCGTATTGGTTGCTAGACTAAAAGAACTTCTGTATGAGGAATGGATTTCCGTCTGTCGTTTACTCTGAATAAAAAAAAGAAGTTTATAATTGGTTTAAGAAACTAAGGATTTCGGGTAAAAAATATGTTTTATAAGTTTATCTATTATGTTGTGCAACTTCATACATTATACTATATTTATATTATTGTCCAAGTTGCTACACAGATAATAGATTTTATTACGCTAAAGATAGAAAGTTATTGTAAACTTAAATATTCCTTACTATTAATGACGATTTACTAGTTTCGCAATTGTTCATTAAAAATTATAAGCTACAATAGAAATATTATGCATTTAACAAACCTAAACCAAACCGAAACCTAATTGAGATTTACAAGCAACTATTTATGTTTTGACAAATAGTGTTTTGCACAGATTTTTAATTACTATAAATACTTACGTATTGAATTATGTTATGAATATGCACAATATTTGAATAATATTAGGGTTGTTATGGTAAATTATTATCAGATAAAGCCCATAAAGATACAAGGGATATTTATAGAACATAAGAAAAAAAGCATATTTTCATGAACTAAGAGCATTAACTAAATAAAAACAAGAAATTAACTGCCTATAAATGTGTACAAACATGGCTGGGTAGTTTACAGCTGTTACGGTACGTTATAAAAGTTCTCTTTTACTATCTGGCTCAGAACCAACAGCACAAGTGTGGCAGCATACCGGGTTCATTTAAGCGATGTTTCGATTCGGATGAAATATGTGACCGTGTGTGAGATGATGCGGGTGTTTTGGGGTGTACGTGTGTCGGGTTCGGGGACTGAGGGGGGATGGTGCCTAAGCCATTAAAATTAGCCAGTGCCATTTATAAACGTTCGTGTAGCGCTGCGAGATGGGATGCCCGCCGGCAGGAAGATGGCTTCAAACAGCCTGCGAGATGCTACTCACTGATATCCAACGTCACGGTGGACCATATTGCGCTGGCCAGCAGGTACGTGATACTTCAGTCTCATGCTCTGTGTCTCTGACGGACTGAAACCGAACGCGGTCCACGCCTCCCCGGGAAGGATATTTAGCTATAAAACGGACCGCGAGGCGTTTTAGCAGCTGTATCGAACTCCGTTAGCTAAAATTAAATATCAGTTAATTAGCGAGCAGCAACTGATTGCGTATCACCGGAGATGAGAACCGTTTCTGTTGTATATCCGTGTACATATGTGATGGGGATAGTGTCAGCTATCAAGCGACATTTTTCATTCACTTTGAGAGTTTTCTTCATATTGCGGTTAAAGTTTGAGCTAATGATGTGAGTTTGTACACTTATTTAACGATAACAGACCTCAACAAACCAGACAGACCTCAAAGTTCAGATAAAGCTGTTCTGGAAAGTTGCTTTTGCGCAAATTAGTTCAACATTAAAACTTCACCAAAGATCTCCCCTAATTCTTGTGAAGATTTCTTCCATTAAGTTTAAAAAAATTATATCCTATTCTACCTACTTAACTACAAATCGTTGAATAAGAAATCGACCAAGCTGTCGCTGTTCTGGCGTCTTACAATAATTCACCAAGTTTTCGCAAAGTGTACCAGCGCGGTACACCGGTACACATCTTCCACTGTAGAATTTATGGCCAACTTATTTTCTCTACTTGTTGTCGTTGCTTTGCCACACCTGATCCAACGCTGCTGGTGCAGATAGAGTGTGTAACCTTCTTGACCTCAGCACACAGCGCACGGACAACACGGCAAGCGGTTTGGTCGATAATAACAATATTAAAATTCTTCATTGCCATCCAGCGGAACCACCTTTGGAGCGAAATGGGTGGACCACCAACCAGCAGTTGGCACAAAGCAGTGGTGGTGCAAAATCTTATTTTTCTCGCGTGCCCAACTCTAACCACTAATCGGGGTTGGGGTTTCGGGTTTAATGCAAAACAACCCCTTCTTGTCCGGCTATATAGTCTTCCGATTTAGAAAGACCGCAACACACTCACTCTCGCCGTACGCGTGCGATGGACACACATACACTCAGCTCGTGGAATGGGTTGCTCTTAACATCTAATTACATGTCGGGCCACGTTAAAGTGCGTTATTGCGTGTAAATTTGTGTGGAAAACACTGAAGGTAGCGCAGAAATCCGACATTCCTCAATGGTTCTGCAATGAATTCGAATTATTTCTCGCATGTCTTTGATGGTCTCAAGAAAAGAATGAAGATTTTATTTTGCGCATAACGGATGGGGTTTACCCACAGACAGGGTTGGTGTTTAAAAGACATTATTTTCCTGTAAGTTTTGTGTATAAAGTGACAATAATGAGGTAAAATACCTTAATCGGCAACATTCTTCTCAAAGTCATTTATACAAGACTCAGCCAGGGTGTTTTGGCTTGAATTTAAAAAATTAGCTTGAATAATTAGACATTTTGGAGAAGTGGATGGTTGAATGCGTCAAAAAGTTGATAATGCATGGTTCTGCAATACATTTCCAGTTTAGGTTCAAACTGTGTCCAGTTTAGGTCAAACTGTGTGTGTGTGAAAAATGTATACCAAAGCATTGATTACTACTGATAGGAATAAGGAGGAAGTAGTTCTGGAAATTACCCAAATCTCATAATGCCATTTAGTGGTCTTGGTCTAATTCAGCTGCTCTTTTTAAACAACTAGCAGGTGAAACTCTTCCAATGGGCCTCCTTGAAGGTTGTTTAAGCTCACTTAAACCACAACCTTATTCCGCCACGTCATCATTGCAAAGAGAGGCAACATGGGAAGGTAGGCAGTGCAGAAATGTTGGAATTGTGTGATTGGCCAGCAGTTAAACTTAATTGCCACGAGGCTCTCCAGTATTTTTTGAGGTTAACCTCCAAATTTTGTGATTGTATAACTAAAGCAGGAGCATTGAATTAATAGTGTTAATTTAGCCTTGACGTGATAATGTTTACCACTAACAATTAAAGAATCTACTAATATATAGCAATTAAAGTCCTATTTCTTATTATCTAACTTTCTGTCATAGCATTCCAACACTTTTTTGGAGTTTTTGTACAGTATTTTAGTAACTTCAACCAAATTTCATGGATAACAAAGAGATCGATTCTTTAAGAAAATCCCTTCGTCTTTTCTGCAACTTATTTCGTTAACATGCAATCATAACATTATATGCCGGCTTTAATTATAAATCTTACTACCCGCAATTAAATCCGTACTTTGCTAATACATTAGATGGAAAATTGCCTCCTCGGCCAGTTTAAAGAGCTGTTGTGTTTTCCCGTCTCGTCAGGTGATTTATGTGAAGTAATTGAACGACACCGGAACGCCATAACGAGCGTTTGTACGCTGGAAAACTCCAAGAGCAAAGTGTGATTGCAACCAGTGTAGATTGACTTCCTGGTGGAAGGATTTAAACACGGTGGAGTGACATGAAATGGGTAAGAAAAATTTCCAACATAGGAAAACTGGAGCATAACATGTAAAAGGATGACTGTAGCACGTTCAAACAGTCACAGGAAACGTGCCGCGAGGTTAAACCCCGACAAGTTCTTGAGTAGTGTTTAAGATGATTGTAATCAATCTCCTTTTCATCGTCCTTTTCCTTCTATTGCTCCGGTGTTCTGATGTCTTGGGGAGAAACAAACGAGTAAGCAAACATTATATCAGCCGGTGTAAAATTCGATCGATAAATAGTAACATACCACTACCACTGCATCATGTCGCACATTACGTTGTTTTCGTTCCGAGATGCTTGTCTCATGGCACGCCCCACGATAGGAAATTTTATCACAACCATTAGCCTAACACGTTTCTGCACATTATACGAACAGTAATGCAAAACCTCCAGCTCTACCGCCGTAGATCGTGTGAGTGTGAGACATGTGTTAAACGCTTGCAATGGCGCGTGGATGAGTTTCCGATAGGAAAGAAATCTTTGTCCTTGTAGACAACATTCTTTACACCGTACCCGCTGTAACGTGGACCCAACGGGAGGGACAAACTTCTCGAGTTGGGCACCTCAACCCAACCCAAACCAACACAAATGGCACGCTTATCGATTGGTGGTACTCGTGAACTCGCTTACGTCGACTTACCGTTTGCGCTGCAGCGTGCATGACGCGTTAATGTCAACGTTTTGCGGAAAGCTATCACTCTTGGTGCAGCAGTTCCTGGCAATGTGCAGGATGTGGTACGGCGGAAGCAAGAAGCCGGATGTAACAAATCACCGGAACTGTGCCACAAGGACGCGGAACGCACTCACACGTGGACAAGAAGTGCAGAATGAGGCACACTGCAAGATTCTGCAGTAGAAAGCAAATTATTATGCTAATAGGTTTGACACGCATAAAGTCCCATAAAACACACACACACACACACCTACACTTATACACACAATCCGGCTTCGAGTGACAAGCGCTTATTAAATGGAAAGTTAATTGTGTGTGATATTGTTCTCATTCTCTACAACGAAGCGTTTTAAAGCGGTGGAGAACACGTAGCGATGAATTTTCCTCACGATCAGACTTTTTACCACCGAACGGGGTGCGTTGTGACTGATGATGCACCTGCAGCGCGATGCACCCAGCAGGTAAGTGTGTACCAAGTAGTGATAATGCATGCAAAAATATGATAAGCAGTTTAAACAAGGGCTTGTGCTCGAAAAGCCTTGGGGCTGCAGGTAGCAGCAAAAACTGAACTAATAAGTTGTTTTACTTATTTGCCAGCGACCTGTTTGTCATGGTTTGCTCACCTTGAACGACACCGGTAGGTAGCAGTAAGGGATTTATAATTTATATGAGGAATTGAGAGAGTTTTTTTTGTAAAATTTTGATGTATACAAACCGAATGGTTAATTGTTGTACACACTAGTTGATAAAGATTTTTGCCACAGTATATTCAATCTAACTAAAACAAGATACTCATAGGAAAATGTGTCAAACAACTGTGTCGTGCCTGTCGCACGGTTACAAATTAGTCCATTACTATCGGAGTATACGATTAGATTACATTTCAGCTCGTGACATGTGACTAACTAGGCCGAATGCTTGGCACAACATTATACGAACATCTTTTTTGGGCACTGTAACCCCAGGAGAAGTTTGCGTGCCATTCCGCGGCATTCCTTGGCTTCATATGTCTGGGACCAACACAATCATAGACAGCGTACGGTGGAATGATCCAAATGTAGCAAAGATTTTTTCTTGATTGTCACTCTATGTAGAACACATGGCTTTACCGTCATCAGTTTCAGGATGAAGAACCTCATCAACATATTTCATTGTTCTTATGCACGTTGAGTCCAATTTGCCATATATCCTACTTGAAAGGATAAGTATCGAAACATCAAAACACAAATGTATGAATGAATTTCTGATAAACTAGCGAACTCGTCGCTATGCAAAACAATTGATATGAATAATTACACTAAACTATTTTTTGCGAATAATTTTGACATTGTCAACAAGAATATAAACATTGAACATTGACAAGAACGCTTATCAAGCAGAAAAGATGAACTGGATTTATCGTATCTATTAGACGAATAATTCCTAACAGTAAAATGCCGTTCAATATTTTGAACTTAAATATCAAAAACGGATGCTAACATAACAAATTACAAATCACCATTAATTCAAATTCTTCTATTTTGATGAAAGTTTTACAACGATCATTATTCAAACTACTTCACTTATTGCTTTCAAGTCTTAAACTTACATTATTTCCAAAAAAAAACTCTGTGTTTGTTTATATTCGTTTTTCATATAGTCAAGAAGACAGTAGATAACAAAAAATTGACACTAGCAAACAAATAAAGCTCGATCAGTCTTTGCAACTTATTTCATTCGTTTAAAAGTTTTCGCTTCGGAACGAAAAAGAACAAAATAAGCCTAAAATATTGTTTCCGGAATCTATGAGGATTATTTTTTTTGAAAAATATGGAGGATTTTTTGAGGATTCAAGAGTCTCTGAGGATGCATCATTGTCTGTGGAATCATAAATCTCTGATAATTCATCAATTCAGACTCAGATTCATTAATTCCGCTCAAAGGTTGACTATGACTCACCCTGCTCGAGTTAGTTCTATCTGCACTGAAATGTTAAACACAACGCTACGAATCTGTTTATGGTATTATGTGAAAGTAAAATTCTAAAGTGTAGTATGTTAGTATATATATATATATATATATATATATATATATATATATATATATATATATATATATATATATTTATATATATATATATATATGTGTGTAGGAGTTAGTATGTAGAATTTATAGACTACAGACACTTTTGGTCAACTTATGATTACTTACTTTATTTTCCTTACCAAAAGCGTTGTTTCAACTCAAATCTAACTTCAGCAGTTATCAAATGAATCCTTATCATTGTATTCTGTGCAACTGAGATATTAATTGCAAACGTCCTAAACTTTCCTAGCTCAGTGCCATTGCAATAAGTTATACAAACTGTAGCTGTTCGACATAGCCATGTAACGTTATTCCAACTGCAGAGCTAGAATTGAGTTATTGCAAATACCAATGTTTATCCATGCCATCTCGCTGGGGGAAAAGAAATAGTCAAAATCCCACTAGCACACCCGCTGCCGGTCGTGCGAAACAAAAATGTTTGTCGAATAGAAATGTCAAGCACACAAACGGTCCCATTTCCCATGCACTGCGCGGTCTGGTACTGCATTCCAGAAATAAACCTCTGTAAAATGGGTAAAACTCTGCCGAACTTACGGTCCGCAAGCATGGGATGGTCGGGGCTGCAATCATATTTTCCTATCTCAAATTCGATCAACATCCTATTCCATTTATTTTAAACAAAGCTACCTTCTTTTCAGTGCTTCACTCTGTCTGTGCAGACAAATACATGCGGGATGGAGTATAGAGCATGGTTGGCCTAATTTATCATTCGCTGGTCGTCATTGGGTACAAATCGGTTGTGTAACGAACCAGCGAGGGAGCTTTTGCTCCGCTGAGTAGGCTCCATTTTTTTTCTTCATTGTACGGCTCTAAACTCTTTCGCTGGTTGGGAATGGGAAAGAGCTACAATAACGAATATGGGCCTCACATTGATGGCTGTTGGCTGGAAGAAGCGCACAAACACAGTCAAAAAAACCCGACAAGAGGCAAAGAAAGGCAGCGTCCTGATGGCGACGTTCTGCTTCATCACATACAACACATGCACACAAGCGTGCGTGCGCGAATGTAAAAAGGACACTCGCTAAAAGCCGCACCGTCCGGCTCCAGCATGTCTGAGAAGACATCCAGCATCCATTTGCTGCGGTAGAAACGTGCAAGCCGGGCTGAGTGGAGCAGTGCAAACTCGTCCCACCCACCAGCTCAATCTCGCCTCCAGATTCCATTATCGTCTTGTGTATGCATTTTAAATGATTGCCCACAGGAAGATAATCTGTGCCAAACGATGGATGGTGGGCCAAAATCAGAACACTGGATGTATTCCCACTCCCTCCACACCATCCATTTATCTTGCAATCTGGCGAAGGAGCAATTGGGGAACGTTTTTTTTATGTAAGGGAGTAGTCTGGCTGGTGAGGATTCAACGAGGCTGCCGACGATGACTTGTAAACGATTATGTGACCATTATTGGAATTGTTTAAAAGTGATGCGAGATATAGCGACGAAAGTTAATGTTCTTGTTATTAGGCATTTTGGTGAAAGTTTTCAACAATGCATTGTGTACCGGCTGGTTTTTCATGTTCTTCAGCGTGGTTTAAACTTTTTATTTATTTATTTGCTATAATATTTTTTTTGCTATCCTTTAATTAGCTCGCATTATTAGCATTAGCTCGCAAATTATCTTTTAATTGCTAAGTTTTCATAATAATCCGATGTTTTGTGTTGTAATGTTCCTTTTTTAATTATATTATTCTGCCGTTCAGTTGTTTACACGTTTCAACAAATTATATTTACCTTATTGCGAAAATCGTTCAATAAAATAACATTAGTAATTATAATTAATTAAACAGAATTTTGTTGTTTTATAAAAAATGAATAAATGAATATTTTTTATAAAAATCTTCTTGTTGCTAAATCTTTACTAGATGTATGGCAATGGCAAAACGATCAGCCTAGCCATGCCACAAATACCACTCTACACACACGATAAACAGATGCCCAGAATAGTGATCAAAGAGAATGTGACCTTTTCCCTTTTGAACCGCATCGCACAGTCCCTCACAGCTTTCTGTTCTCTATTTGCCACCCAATTTTTGTCGGTATGCAGCAATTGTAGGTGGGGGAGGGGGAATGGTTTCTTTTGGAGTGCCATTTTCCTTTTGCTATTTTTTTCTTTCTTTAACATCTAATTTCTCTTATTCTTCTTCCGCCGCACAAACGATGAACTTCTTTCCATTCAGCAGAAATATCGCTACAAGCAAGAAACGAACGGAACAAGCACAAATAGCACAAAAGGTAAGCGCACGGGCACTGGGGCTCACTTCTACCAGTGCAAGAAACGGTGCTCTGGTGTCCTTCCATGTGCTCCCACACACAGAGAAATCGTTCCCCACACTACTCTTTTCACATTTCCACATGGGAAAAAGCTCCTGGTTGTTATATTGGGGGGGGAGGAGTAAAAGGCAAAGAAAACATTGACGTACAGCAAAGCGAAACAAATGCCTCGCGGTATGGACTAAGGGTGAGAACGAGAGGGAAAGGGAAGTAGAAAGAGAGGTTCAGATACCCTGGAAAGCAGGGAGCTGAAACTGTTTCTGTTTGCTGTCAGAATGAAAGGCCCACACACACACTCACAGCATTGCTGCACACGTACACCCACGTGCGGGCACGAGGCGCCTCCATCGATGGAGGCGCCCAGTACGTGATGGATTATTTCAAGGACTGTACTGAATGAAGGTAGAAACCACATGTTCGCTTTGCTTTGCGTTGTGTTTGTGGGCACACGGTACATTCATCATACAAATATAGCGTTTTTTTTCCTTTCAACTCAAAGCTTAAAAGCGCTTCTATTGACAGTTTGTTCCGAGCGTGGGCGACTACTAGGGAAGGATGAGCAATACTAAAGAGAGGAGTAAGAGTTCCCAATTTGTAGCTATATGTCTATTCAGCGCGAGAGACCAACTGATGGAGAGCAAATGTTCGAAAGATATGAGCTGAATTTGGGTGAAGTTTACAATTATAGCAGCGCATTGAAGGGGACAATGCAGCAGCATGATCAAATCGGTAGTCAGTGACGATAACAGGACCTTTTGTTTACACTCGACATTGCCATACGTAATCGACAGTCAAAACATTAATTTACATAGACCAAAAATAGAAACAAGGTGTACCCTTGTAAACATGTTTTTTTCGTGCTCTTGACATACAATTAACATATTCGGACCTCCTAATAAAGTTCTAGCTTTTTTAAGCGATTTGCCTCCAATCGAGATTTCATGGGCAACGGAGCAGATCGAATCATTTCGGGGCCGTGAGAATTGAAATGTGCCATGACCATTGTTGTCCTTTTTTTTCATTTGCAAGGGCTTTGGTTTTTATGTGAAGCTTTATAAATAAGTTGAATTCACGGTTGTTCACCATTGCATTCAATAAAATAAACAAATTTATGTGCTCCTTTTCACAATGGTTCCACCTGCTACTTCAAATCCATTCACAAAGGACATTTGGTTGCCCTTCACGGATCGGTAATAGTTATGCAAAGAAAGAAAAGAAACGTAGATAATATGTCTTTTAAACATTTCGCACATGATTGATAATTTTGGACATTTCAACAGAAGTAAGCTATTTTTAGATTCATTGTGCAATATTAAATTAATAATGAAGAATATATGTTAATTACCATAACTTACGTTATATTTGCACGGATTTGTTATCAAATCATTTGTTTTACTTGTCTGTCGAAAGACATTAACAAGTAATTCCGAAAAACAGATATCCTGCCGAATATTATGAACAATTATGAAAACATGTGAATTTGGATTTCACATTGTTTCTATGCTTCACGAACACTGTTTCTATCAGTTTACTATCAGCTATCTATCGTCAGTTTTGATCTACCTCTTAAGGGTTTTACGTAGGCTGCAAAACAAAACAAAAATAAGATGGTTTAATTGTTTTGTCCGTCACTGTAATTCACCGAACTGGAAAGGCATGTACGAGAAAAATACTAAACTTAATAAGCCATTTTATCGGCAAAATTACCTGAGGGGTTAATAACAAATTTTACTTGCAAACTAACAAATTTTCATCCTCAATAAACAATATCTTTCCAAACTATGGGTAACCCATAAGAACTTTGCTTCTCAGCAACCGATCCCAAAGTTCGTCCCCGCGATATGGCCAGGACGAATAATTGCCCAAACTCAATGCTAAACATCGCCTCCTTTTCACTCGGTGGTTCAAACCCGATGTTCACCTGATGTTTTGATGTGGTATCGATTTTTCCCCGTCATTGGGGGACCTTGCGTAACGAGCCCATCGGTGCGAGCAATTAGAGGTGTTTTGTTTGACGCAGGCATGCCAGTGACAGCCGTCTGAAGGTGGAAAAACATGCCACTACCTTCAAGACCCTTCCAGCCAGCCGTAGGGGGGTGTGTGTGTTCACGGTATTCACAAACGTCACACACGAAACCATTCATCATCTGTTGCATGGAACACGCTTCCACTTTCGGGCGTTTGTGTATTTAGAATATGCTACACACACGTATGTCAAGTGCAGAACAACTTCAAGCTCTGGAAAGTTTTGTGCGCTTAAAGAAAACGTTCCAATTCGATTTGATTTCGGTTCCACCGAGGGTCAGAGGTTCTTGCTGAATTGGTTTTGCTTTAATGTAACCTAGTCATAACGCGTCCTACATAAGCTTTTGCTCTCTGTCACTCGCTCTCTCTCTCTCTCTCTCTCTCTACTTCTTCTCCCTCTCTCTCTTTCTCACTTCCCAAAGAGTAGGGCGAGTAGCGAGGGTAGACAACACTAGGAAAGCACTAGGACTCCTCGTCGGGAGCGGGAACTCTCCGATACGTTTGTGTCCTTTGGGCAGAATTGCTCCGTTCAGAATGGCACTCGGGAAGCACTAGCAAAATCCGATGCTAATGATGATGACGGTGATGATGATGATGATGTTGGCAAGAGCATAAACGGTACACAAAGAACAACATCAACCAAAACCAGCACGAAAACATCAAAGCCAAGTGGCAACCAATTCCAACGAGCACGGTTAAGCAAAAGAAGGTGGAAGCGATATCGCCACGCAAAACGTTCGGTAAAACCATCGGACGATTATCGCCACGTAACGATCGTTGATAATGCTTTTCGCACGATTTGACACATGCACAACACACAAAAGAAACGCACGCACGGTGAAGAAAGGTTATTCAATTGCCATCCACCCATCCCATCCCCGCGTTTGCGAGGTTCGTGCTTTTTTGGTTCTTCCCGTTCCAAGAGCATCAAACACGGCACGTTCGCTTACAGTGGCCTAATTTTAAATTCAATCGGTTGCTCTTCTCACGTTTAATAGTTTTGCTGTTACTGCCTCATCAAGAGGACGTGCTGCTCAATTTGATTGCTACCGGACCGAAAATGGAAAACTTTGCGTGGAAAATCAATTGATGTTTTCAGCCCCGACTTGCATGGGCGGAGGGACCGTGCTTCCCCTCGTTCGCACTGGACGTAGGAGTAGACGAAGCTTTTTTCTCGTTATAGAGCAGCAGTATGGCAGAAAAATAGACTCTAGTCGAAAAAACATATAAAAGCACCCCAACGCGAGAGGACATCCTCCATGTTTTGCTCCAACCCCGCTCTAACACCACACTGCACTTTGCCATACGCGCACGGCACGGAAGGATTTTTTTTTACTAATTACAAACTCTTCCCGTCAGTCGGAACTGACAGATGATGGATTAATTTCGCAACCATAGTGACCCTAAATACACTGGCCTTATAAACCCCTAAGATGAGGTTTTTTTTGTCATTTATACTTTTCTTTTGTTTGTTTGCTTGGATGGGAAAATCGAACAGGAAAGCTTTTCGGGAAAGCTGTCACTCACTCACACTCGGAACGCACAAGCTCGCACGCACTGCTCACTCGAACACAAACACAGACACACACACGTTCGGTCCTGCTGCGTTTGTGGGGATGATGAAGGAGGGTGCGGTTTCGGTTTCGCCTTTTTTTTTTCTTTTCTTTTCTTCCTCGTGATGCCTTAGAACGGGCACGCTAGCACTGGCTTCCGTTTCGCACGACGGCCACTGAACGACTCACGCGCCTGAGTTTGTCGTGCCGAAGATTCCTATCGCCAGGACAATCAGGGCTGCTGCGAAGCATGTGAGCCGGGAGCGCCGAGGATGGAAAACTCTCTCACCCACGTTGCTCTCAGGCGCTTGTAGTGGGCGATGGAAATTGAAAGAATGCTCTTTGCTGTGGAAGGAAAATTTAGACCAAAAGCGGTTAGAACTGTGGTATGCTATGTGGCCATTTGCTTTGCTAAGGTCTTTGCAACGTTTTGCAAAAAGATTGATTTTTGTGGAAACAAGCAATTATGTATGGGGCACCCCATTCATAATAGTTTTTTTTTATTTTAAACCTATCTATTGCAATGCTTTCTAAATTTTAAACAACATAATTTATACGATGTTTAAAACATTAAATTATAATTTTTAAATTTTTCAAATTTTTTAACATGATCCTTTCACCAATTAAAAGCTAGGACATTTACATTTATCATTACTTATGTTTTCAAAAACGTGTAAGATCTATGTCAAAATTAAGCACCACAATTTAAAAATTCGAAACAATATTAATTTAACTGTCGTTGAGTTGACCGACTGATGTACCGTAGTCCGGTTTTGAACGCGCACTGTGGTATCTCCATATTGGTTTTAATTTTTTGCTCAAGATTAATATTTTTTGAAAGAGTAAATTTATTTTAGTATGCTTACATTAAATATTTAAAATGCAATTGCCAATGATTAGATGCTTGCATGATGATTAAATGATAAAAAATGCTTCCAATTATTTGTTTTCAAATTCCATTAATTCTTAATTTTAAATTAAGAAAACAAATGTGTTCTTATGTATTTGCTTTAAAGAAGTATGAGTTACATAATTTTATAAAAGTACAGTCAATACCCGAATATGAGGTTCTCGACTTACGCGGATTCGGAGATACTTGGATTTTAAAAATAAGACATTTCACGGAATTTTTGCATGCAGAATTCAATTTTTGAAATGCAAATTACGCTACGTTTTCTTATTATAAAAATAATTTTTCAGGACATTTTATTGTAATTTTTGAAATTAATGAAATTTTGAATTAATGAACATCAATTTTGAATGTGCTTCGCAACGTAACGTAACGTAACGTAGTAACGTAACGATTTCTTATTACGACATATAAAAGATGTTTTACAAGAAACTCGAGATACGCGAATATTCGAGACACGTAGGTTTCTCTGGAACGCATTTTCCGCATATCTCGGGTATGCGTAATTAGAAGTCTATGAAGTTATTTGTTCTCTTTATGATATTTTAAATATGAATTCTATTATAGGAGTTTCAAGATGATATGAATATCTAATACATTATAAAAATTCAATTTAAAACATATTTGTCATATTTTTCCAATTGGGACGAAGAATAAAAAAGTTTCGTTGGCCTTTTATGGACTGCTTCATAATTGTTTCGAAAATCAAGATCGTTGATCATTTAATGCGGTATATCAAAGAGCAATACAACGAAAATTTGCTCATACACATGTGTCCCTCATTTGTGGGTGACAATCATGGTGCAGATTCTAAATATTTGGCCAGAACAAGACAACCCGCATGTTTAACGTTCCTAAGCATATGCAAGCATCATGCAATATTTTGGTTACATAGATCTTTTGTATTTAAACGAGATTTTATTTGACTCCAGAAAACTTTTATTCGTTCCCATAACCAAATAATTGTTACGTTATTTAACTAAGAAAAGAGGCTAAGAGCAATGTTATATGATAAAAGGTAAATGTGCTTTTTCACATGTTTATTCACTCTAAATTTAACTACATCGGGCCGAATACGATACTGTATATTTCTAAAAAGGCTTTCAAAACAACTTATAGCGTTTTGTTGCAATTGAATGAAGGGTCCTGTCACTCACCCACCACCACTTATTCAGGTTATTGACCGATCGCTGCAGATCAACAAAGGAACGATCGTCTGGATAAAAGCACGTTGCTGTGATTTTTTTGTTGAAATGAAATGCCAGGTGCATAATGCTTCCTCGAAGTTATAACGCATCAAAATCCGGCAAGTCTTCTGGTCTGTGGTAACACTTGCTTTATTATTCAAATGTACATCAGTGCATTGTTCCATGCGGTCCACCGGTGAGCAGACATTGAACTTGAACTTGTTGACAGAATGTCCAAAACCAGGTACTCCGGGTTGAAAACCGCTGCACTCCAACCCGCCCTTGGGTTCCATTCGGCGAATTTCGGCCTTCGACCCTTTCATTTTCATGTTTGGGAAGCTTTTAGTGTGTTTATTGTTTTTGGGGCGTCTCATTTCCGAAGTGACGTTCGCGTTTTTCGTTGCCCGACCCGTGCACAACAGGTTTGGTACACCCATTTGCTCGGGCCGAGGGTGGAAAATGTGTCCGTCGTAAGGCTAACACCAAAAACAATGATCATAATTAGTGTTGCCATGTTGCGGAAGGTTTGTGCCGGGGCAGGCGCGGTGTCGGCAGCCCGTGTAAGCGTACAATTATGCGGAGAATCATTGGGCTGGAGACAACCGTACCGAACAAAAGGAAAAGGTTCAAACGCAAAACACAATGAATGAGTGTGATTGTTGCGCGAAAAAACATTGACCCCGTATGTCATAAGGTGATGTCAGGTTTTTCTTTTTTTTGTGAAATTCTGTTTTCAAATGCTGTAAGTAGGGAATGTTTTGTTCATGTTTCCACCCCGAATGCTTATCAGCGGGTCACCATCTTTTGTTACGATGATAGAAATGTTACGAAATTAATACTGTAGGTGTAGTTTTGAACGTACAGTACAGTTCAGAGGTCTGTAGAACTGTTTGGTTTATAGTTCAAATCGATAAACCACGGACAGCTCTCAGGGCAAATGTTTCAAATTATGTACTAAAGTAACGCTTTGTTGATTATTTACTTATTCATCTTCTTTTTCGGCTCTTTTTACTTTTCTAATAGTTATATATTCACGACTCTAATTTATATTGTGATGATGATTTCAAATTATATGTAGTACCATTTTGTTCAATCCTTAATAAAGTAATCTTTGATGTATTATTTTATTTAACCTATTACAACCCCAGGGTACAAAATTTTAATCCAAATGGCATAAAACATTGTACTTCTTCTAGAAATGATCCATCACTGAGCATTATTTCCATTTGGCCATCTTCAGAGCTCGACATATCTGAAGAACACAACTTCATTTCCTCATTTGAAAATATTTTCTTTTTTACTTTTTTTCTTCAAATTTTGTTAAACAATACATTCCAACGCTTATTTACTAAAATTTGCAAACAAATTTTATCAATATACAATGCATTCAACCGTAAAAATGCATTTTTTATTATTATTTTGAATTAAAACCATGCTGGGTACTGAAGTATATTAAATACAGCTCTTGCATAGAATAAAGTATTTTGCGAATGAAGAGAAATGTAATATAACAACACTATGTAATTAAATGAAATATAAACCAACTTCAACTGAAACAAGACATGCTTAGCATTCTAGAGATGAAAAGTTGAATAAATAATTACCAATTTGCAAAAAAAAAAAAAACAAATATTTTCTTTCACTTTCTATTATAATAAGACACACATTTCATGCATTGTTTATTTATTATTCCGATTTTTTTTTGTATTTTTAGCAACGGTTTTTTTCGTTCCGCTGAAGAGTTATAATAAAAGCAATTTCTAAGGCAATTTCATTTCTTTTATTTCATAAGAAACGGCTTAATTGCTGGCTAATTCAACTTGATACAGTTAAATTGGACGAACGTTACGAACGAACGCTCGAAATGCTAACGTATTTAAACTTATTGAATTCACTTATTAAAGCAGCAATATCACGAATAGCTTAATGTTTGACATTTTTGTGATAGATCCATTTTGGTTTTAATGTTCTTTCACTTTGTCAACAAATAATATTGAATTGTTGGCTATAGGGTTTAATATTTTTTTAAAACAATCCCTGCTAAAAAATAAAAAAAAGTATTCTTCCCGTACCGGGAATCGAACCCGGGCCTTCCGGGTGAGAGCCGGATATCCTAACCACTAGACAATACGGGATGTTGTCTACTAAACTTTCTATTCCCTTCGGGACGTTACAATAACGCGTAATGCCTCTTATCATCAACGCCTCTTGCCACGAAGTTCGAGCAGCAGTTTGAACGATCAAGCGATCCGCGCATATCACCATCGAGCAGGAGGTATTTCTAATTATAAACCTGGTGCCGGAACATTTGTTTACGGACTGCCGTAAACCGACTGGGGCGTTCTAAATTTAATTAGTGCAAAGGGAAAAAGGTTGTGTGTTGGACGGTGCAGCGCTGATTGCAATGCAGGACGGAGATTATGCATCGCCTCGATAGCGCAGTAGGTAGCGCGTAAGTCTCATAATCTTAAGGTCGTGAGTTCGATCCTCACTCGGGGCAATTATGGAAAAGCTTTATTTTACACACATATTGTAGTACATTTTGTGAATGTTTCTGTTAAGGAAAGATCTCGATTATCTTCTAGTAATTTTAGCCTATGGAAAGTTGTGAGGATAGCCAACAAGAACGTATTTAGCGGAGATTTTAAATTATATTTGGTGAACAATTTTACGAAGCTAATTTGTTTGAAAATTAAAATTAATTTAATGAAAGAATATTTTCCCGCATAAGAAATGTTTAATGGTGGAGTTCAGTAAAACAAATGATAAAATCGAATAATAAACCCTGTTTTTATCACAAAGAATCAACTCCATCGCATATTCCTTCTGTAAAGCATCATAGCCTTTTGAGAACGGAACCGTTGGCATGGCGACTCTGCTAAACCACGTCACGCTCCATCTCCAACCGCACCATCGAATGCCCTTTGTTTGCCCATCCAAAATGCCGTCCCACCCCTAACAACTAGCGTAAGACACGGATTAAACTGCATTCCCTGGCCGCCCCGTCGTCCATCCCCGAAAGGTTGCGGCTCGGATAACAGTTGCCGTCAAGGTCTTCCCGTCCAGAACCGCGCACTGCATTTGGACTACATTTCACCATCGCAAAGCCTCGCGAGGATCGGATGGGTTGGGAAGCGAAAAGGAACCAAACAACCACACCAGCAACAGTAAATGCAACGCCGTGACACAAAGAGGGCCTCCAGAGCGAATTTGCACTGACCAATCGGATGCACTGGATACACTTGCACGCCATACCCCGGGGGGTGTTGAGGGAGGGGAGAGGGTGGGGGAGAGGTAGCAATGGGGGTTGGTTTCGTCCGTGCGAAGGAAGTCTTGCGATATCCGTTCTCTTTTGTCCGCCCTCTGGGCGCAACCGGTGTGGGGCTCGCTGGGCGTGGGGACGCTGTTGACTAGGCCCTCGCGAACTTGCAGTCTGAACGATGCCTTTCACTTCTCGACATCGATGGATGTTCCCCGCGCACATTCCTTCTCCCCTCCTGCCCCGGATCCATCCGGTTGTGTCGCCGTGCCGGTGTGAGAGAAGGGCAGACCTGCCCACCCTCTGGGACCGCGCCCAACATACCCACCGATGCTGTTGGTGACGGTAGCGTACAGCCGAGGGTACATACACGCACACGCATGACCATCCTAAGAACACCACCAATGCTGACCCGTACGCGTCGGACACTGTTGATCGCGAAGCTGAAGAGATCGCTAATTAAACGCACGCAGCCATACGTTCAGATCACGCACGCAGCCAACACCGGGAGATGTTCAAGAAGGGTAAGTAGAGATGTTTATTTCTGTAATTAGTTTGTGGCACAATGTAAATCATATGAGAAACACCTCCCATGTCTAGTGACTGCAGCAGTAATTCATGAAAAAAAAGGTTTAACAGAACGAATGAAAAAAGAAACTCGTAGCATACTTTTCGGCAACGGCACACAACTCAAAACAAAACAGGAAAAACAACATCACTAGCTCAAGGTGATTAAAAGTGGACAGAAGCATGAGCCCGGCCCATAAAAGACAAACAAAAAACACACAAAGAAACCAGATGCAAAAAAAAAGACATACAACAAACGAACCAAACGAAACAACGCACCAACGCATAACACGACGGGAACCGGTAACACGAAGGAAACGCGCACAATGCGTAGCCGAACCGAATTCCCATTGCCATTTTGTATTTGCGATTCTTTGCGCCTCACCTTCTGTGCCACCATCGACGCCACCGGTTGCTGTGCGCGGACCCATTTTCCTGTCCGTTTCCCTACGACGCGAACAGTTGCTCCGGGATCTCGACCTGGCGATCACGCCATCACTAGCTGACCTTTCGGCAAGACGAAAACGATCGTGTTGCTTTTCATACAGCGGGGTGGTTGTTCCCTTGGTCGCCGAGCAACACTGTTTTGTTTTTCCCGTCTTACCACCCCGTCCCGAACATTTCGTTGGCCCTGTAATGGCTTTCCGATGCTGTTCGATCCGGTTGCGGACGAGGGAGGTGTGTTTAAATCGGACAGTCTGTGCGACTTTTTCGCTGTACTTTTTCCGATGAAGCGTTCCTTTTATGATTCGCAGACTGTCAAACTAATAAGCGTTGGGTTGCAGGGAAATTATCACCGAGATGCTCAACCGAGTGAAGTAGTTAACCCTTGAGGGAAAACCAAATGCTAGAATTGATTGGTGGTTTTGACTTCGATCGTGTACCGTCATGTGAATAAAGTTTATCCTGGCCTATCTGTCTGACCGAAAAGACTGTGTAAATTGCATGACTGGCAGAGGTGTCTGTTCAAATATTCATTTTTTTAAAACAATATTTATCTGAAAATAATACTTTAAGGGCTACTAGAACCATTTCTTCAGAGACTTTTAAGACTTCTCTTACATCGATCAATGCATTGTTGTTTAATGATGTGGTTAGCAAACAAACGAATGATTAGAATCTACTTAGTTTTAGTAATATTTGATAGCATAGGTCAGCGGTGAGCTTATACTTAAACTTATTAAATACTAAAGTTGGGATCGACGGTTTAAATAGCTTGCAATAGAATACCCGATGCCGATAACACTCTGCACCCTGAAGTACTTTTGGCACGTTGAGGTTCTACGAATCATTTTGGGGGAGAACGCTTCGTTTCGTTCGTTCTTGAAATTGGTAAGGCAAAGTAATAAGTTAAAAGTTTGAGAAAGAGTGTCGTATTCGGAAAGCAAATAGAGACAAATTAAAAATCAAATTGGATGCAACGACATGCTAAATACAGGGGATCACGAGTTCTAACGTTGCGGAAGGGGGCATAGAAAGAGATTAAGCATAGGACATCAGAAGCGTCGATGTTACCTAAAATAAGGCTGGCAACAATAAGTGCTTGTGTCCTATTACGCGTGATATCTAGCGTATCTAGGCTTAGGATTTGGTAACGCTCGACATAGAACGGGAGCGAAGCTTTGGAACGGCCCAATAGACATCTCATAGCAATTTTCTCAATTCTTGCTACTCAAGAAACGAAGGTACGATGTTCCATACAGCACACGCATGTTCCAACGGGGAAAGCACAATAATAAAATACAAACATTTAAGACAATAGACGTCATAGGAGTCTCTATAAATTCTACAAAAGAGTCCCAAGGTTTTCATAGCTGATTTGCATAAGGCTTTAATAACAACAATAAAACACGGATTAAATTATGGAAAACGGACGGCAGAGGCACAATTAAGAGTACATTGATTTAGGGAGTATCGAAGATAGGTTTAGAGGATTTTTTTTTTATTTATTTTTTTTTCGTTAGAACGGCCAGGTTTAGAGCAATGGGAAATATACTTAATAGAACATTCATCGGGATATAGGGATAGGAAATTATTAGAGCACCAAGAAGAGAACGAAATAGTCTAAAAGATTTTGCAGGACCATACAATCAGAAGTAAAGGAAATACAATGAAAGATGTTGTTGTCATCAGCGTATAAGTGGTGACAGGTCGAAGGAAGGGATAAACTGATGTCATTAATAGGATAAAAAAAGAAGTGGACTAAGTACACTACCTTGAGGGACCACAGATGACGACATGTCCAAGAACTGTGCTTAGGATTTTTTATTATGTTGATCGTGGTACCTAAACACCAACCGAAAGTTTCAAAGGCAGCTGTTTTTGTTTATCGAAGTTCGTCGTCGTTATGGCAACTTTATTACAAGAGTTTGGAGTTCCAGCGGCAAATTTGGACCCATTTTTGGGAAACTAGTAAGGAAATAACTTAAAAAGTTTTAAGATAGATGTGAAATATGTTCATCTTTCTCTAGCTTTTGCAAGATAAAATCGTTTCTTTTCTTATGTACTTACTCATCCCTTACCTACCAATTATTCTTCTCCTTTCTTTCTCAATACACACATTTTCAAAGCTTCAAACATAAAGTCGAAGAAAGTCAAAGAAAGAGTGAAGATAAAGATGTATATTAAATTTTATTTACGCCTATTTTAAGAATTTCGCTAAAATATCCCTTTTTGGTCTTGGAATCATGGAGGTAGATCTTTCGTTTGAAACTTGTCTAATGTGCTATCGGAGACCGTTACAATTACACATGAGAGTTCAGTGGTATTCGATTTATATTTCAATATAACTAGTTTCCACATATCGTTCACACTTTTAGCAAAGATTTACCTCTGTCCGTCGAGAATGCATTGAACAGAATCAGTTAGCTTTTAAGTAAGAAAAAACTAGAGGAAATATCGTGAAAATATAACGACATATTCTAGTGCTAATATTATTATTACATTTGTTATATTAAACAAATAACTGTACAAAGCACTCAGCGTGTCCGTCGAGCATGCTTCGAACAGAATCAATTTCAGCTCGAAAAAGTTCCAAAATTTCAAATACCAATTCAACATTAGCACATTCCAGAAATAAATCCGTTTTTGACACTTGAAGTCGTGACCCCCGTAGGAAAAAGTCCAATTATTTTTATGTTTTAATATGCTACATTCTAAACAATTCAAAATGAAGTAAACTATACTGTTCTAGAGTTTAAACTTACCTTATTTCTAAATCAATATTTATGCCATCTTCAGCACGTAAGGGTTCACTCCTCATACTATTTGCTCCAGTGATCGAGTGTCAGCTACCATTGTAGGTCAGTTGGGCCCTGCAGTAACATTCTCCCTGCTGTCTCGTCGACCGATTTCAACCGTGCCTTTTCGTTCCATTCTCTGCTTTCGTTTTAAGCCTTTCCTTCAGCTCATCATCCACGAGGAAACGATCGGTGCCAGCAAAGAAAACCAAAAAAAAAAAACCTTGGGCTTAGTTGCATAATGGAGCGTAGTTTTGCCGGCGCCACTTGTAACGTGCGATTACGTTGCATTACATAGGAACACTTCTCACTTCCCTTTAACCTTCATTTCTTAGGTCACGTTTGTTTGTAATGTACGTGAGGCATCACAGGTGAGCAATGTCCTACAAGTGTAAAATAACAATTTCTTTTAATGTTTAAATAATATTCAGCCAATGCTAGTTAACTGCGAATCCAATAATCATAATATAACATTCTCATTAACAGAAAAGCTTCCGCTTCAACTTTATTCTTTGTTGATGAATACATGTTACCGATAGACCAAGATTTTTGTTTAATTATGACGGCTCTTCGTCGTATTGTCAGCCGCATATGGGCTGAAGAGAGATACAAATTTCTCAAGGCATTTCTTTATTGACAAACCAAGATTTGCGTAATTAATAATGTTTAAACAGAATCAAGTGAAGTCCGTTGAATCAATACAAAGTGAAATGAAAACTATGAACTCAATCTCCGTTCTTGTCATCACATCAGCAAACCGATACGGCAATAATCATAACGCGACACCATTATCAGTTTTGTTTTGTTTATCGTTTTTATTGGTATTTTTCAGAAAAAAAACTAATCTTTATTTCTCTATTTCAAATAGTAATAATAGTAAATTAAATTATGTTTAATATAATGACACATGCTTCATGTTCTTCCTTTCTCTACGCCCTTTCGCACGATCGCACTTTCGCTCGTTCCCATTCCCATCCAATCCCATAATGCTTTGTTTTATGTTTTGTTAGCTTTGCAGGATTGTTTTTTGCTCAGATTGAACAATCTGTTCTGCACTTTACTGTTACGCTTTTTTTTCCTCTTTTGGGCATAGGTAGCCTCGGCGGGAGTGCATCAGTGCCGCTTGTAGGTATGGTAGGATGGTTTCAAGCGAATGGAAGAATAATTGGGAGTGGAGGGGGAGTTTTGTTTAGATGGGCTGTCTTTTGCGTTCGATTGTTGAGCGATTTATGGAAGTTAAAATCAAAAGACTCAAAGCGACAAACCTTCCTTCCTGCGTGCGTATATGCATGGATTGCGCAACATGGATGCACTTCCGCTTCCGCTCGCTTTTCTCAAAGAACATTCTCTCTCTCTCACTTTATCTCTCTCTCTCTCTCTCTTTCTCTCTCACCCTAAATCTCAATCTCTAACAGTAGAGAAATGAAACACGCACACATACGATACAATATTGCATCAATAATTACGTTTACAGCACGCGCGTTCACAATTTACAAGCTTCACGAGCGAATATCATCCCGTCCTGTGTGTCCTCCCTAAAGCTTTCCACCCTAAGTTCCGCTCCTGACTCCTGTTTTGTATGTTTTGATTGCTGTATGTGTTTGTCTGGTCTGTGGCTGTGTGTTAAGGGTGGTGCACATGTCTGTGTACCATTGTTTGTTGACTTCTGTTGAGTGTTGTTGATCAATCGATCACTTAACGCTTTAATGCATCAGACGCTGTAAGAGTGGCTCCTTATTCCTTTTCGTTTTTCAAATCGCTGCCATGGGTTTTCGTTATGTTTTCTCCTTCTCGCTTCCTTGCGCTCTCGTTTAACATATACACTGCCGTAACAATCGTCCTCGAACCAACTGCAAAACATGAAGGAACGTCTGTACCTCCACCGGACAATCCGGACAAACACCCCACCCAAGGGCGTGTAGGTGCTCGTGGGGGAGGGGTGGAGAGAAAAAAAAGGAAAACGCGTGCCCTTAAATCGCAATACGGATGCTTTACTCTTATGGTATCTACTGCTTAGCTATATATTTATATATGTATATATTATATTTCTAGTTTGTAATAACTTCACAAGTTCATGTATTTTTTCACATTTTCACACAGTTTTGAATGTACTTTTTTTGCTTGCATTTTCTTGCAATATAGTTTGTTTTGTTTGTTTGTTTGTTTTTTTTTGTGTGTGTAAGGTTTTTTATCTTCACATCAGATAACGAACGCAATTTGACAGAAATCCTAACACAATCAGTGTCCTTGCCTTTGTTGTTTTTGTTGATTATTTGTTTTTTTTTCTCTTTGTATGTTTGTTTTGTTTTTTTCGTCATACGTATTTCACTTTCGTATAGTTTATCGACATTCATTTAATGTAGTAGAAGGTATTATTATGTGTGTGTTTTTTTTGTTGTTGTTTCATTTCAGTTTCTTGTTTAAAAGCTCCTAACCGGATAGTTGACTCGGAGGCTTTCTTTACACTTTTGTTTGTTCTTCCGTTCATAGATATTAGTTGTGTACCGTCACGGTAGCATACATCCGCGTATTCCATTGCCAGTGAATTGCCTTTGTCGATGCTTTGTTGTTTTGTTTTCTTCTTCTCTATGTTATATTGGTTCCATTTGTATTCCTGTTCGACTCGCACTGCACCAAATTTGTTTTCGCTCAGACGAAGTGGCGACTGCTGCTGTTTGCGGTTTGAAGGTGTGCATTTACAAACAAAAAACCTAAAAACCCACCGCCGATTAGTGCCGTTTCGTGGACAGTAGTAGTATTAGTAGTAATGGAAGTTACAAACTAAAGAACCAAAGGAATGCAAAAATGTTCTGTTCATCTCAACGCTGTCTCATTTTGTGTGTGGTGGGATTGCCCTCTTCGGCTGTCTCGGACAGTTCCCTGCCGCGGATCAGGATCTACATTCCGTTTAAGCTGTCTTCCCACCCGAGCTAACCGTATTCTGTCGGAAGTAAGGTCAAACAAGGATGCGAATCACGTCAGGGATGGTGAAATCAGTCATCGTTCCATTAACCACGTCACCGTATCGGATGAAGAAATGGGTGTTGAATAAAAAATGAACCCGTTCCCACTGGCCAACGTGAGCCCCGCTATCACCTATCATGTAGATGAGACGGATAACACGCTGGTAACCGCCAACCGATTGGAAAGCAGGGATTGTGTTGAGTCAGTAATTTAGATTGAAGTTCGTAGCCTTGTTGTTGCGGTTGCTTGCGGTGTGACACCGTGTTTCGGGTTAACCATTCAGTTTCAACGATTCCGACTGCGGGAAGAGAGAAAAGCACAGGAAATCTTGGAGTCACACACAACCAAACAAATTGTGCCTTGACATGGTGTGGCTTAACAAAACATTGGACTTAGCACTAGCAATTTTAAACAAACGTCCAATCCCTCCTTTGTTCCCGTTTTTCCAGACGGAAATAGGAAACGAAAACCTAACAACGACAACGATAGCTGAGCGTCTGTGTTGGTGGAGCCTGGATCCTGTGTGAAGATTAACATTTAAACCTAACAATTAATCAACATCGTATCATAACCTAACAAAACAACATGGGAAAGGGGTTGTCACAATCAGAATGCATTGTGATTTGCTTAAATCTCTCTGCAGCGAACAACCGTTACAACCCTTCTGAACGCAGTGTGACAAGAATACGGTACTCCTTTCCCGCCTAATATAGCAGTCGCTAAGATCGCACGGATGTGAGTTGAAGGTGAGTGTCATTAGCTAACCCTCAGCGTCTCAGTGTATATTTCTCGTCCCGGGCAAAAGCGGAACAGAGAAAGTGTTGCGGTTCCCTAAAATTTGGCAAGACATCGATTTATTCTAACGCATTCGTTGCGCGATAGAGCTTTTGGATAAATCGCATAATGTATAGTAGTAGTTCATTGTAAGTTTTCTTTTGTTGTTTTGTTTTCTAACCACTATTTTATGATGATTACGTCGTTTTTTCCCTTTGTTTTGCTTTGTTTTACCTTTTGTAGTGACTTTATCTTTTATGTTGTCCGTTGTAATGGTTTCCACATTTGCGTGTTGTGTGTTTGTGTCTTCTTTTGTTATTGATTTGTTTGTTTGTTATTTTTCATTGCTATATGTGCTTGTTTTTTTTGTTTCTTCTTCTTGTTTTGCTATTCTTATTACCGTAGAGGTTTCTCTTTTCCACCTTCATGTGTTCCTTATGGTTGCTTCATATCGGCATGGCTGTTTGGAAAGTTTGATGTGTTTTTGCTGCTGGTGGTTTCCTGCTGACTGACATGCAGCCTGCCTGTCATCTTTACGAGTTCTTCGCACGAACAGTCCATCTTCAGATACTAGTATACTGCTTCCGAAACCTGCACCTTATGCAGAGAGCAGAATCCTTCTATCTCGTTGTACGGCTTCTACCAGTCAGATTTACCATCATTCCAACATTGGTTAAGTAAAATACGTAGCATCATTCTTTTTTTCCTTTTACAACAGTTCTGAAATCTCGTCTCAACCTGCTTGCGCCCTTGCCTCTCTCTCTCTCTCTATCTCTCTTCCCATTCTCCCGGAAGTCACGAGCCACAGTCATTAAACATTTGGACAACTATTTAGTTTTTAAAAGCATATGCATCAACAGTGAGTGTCGTGTTCCTCCTAGCGCCGATATTATCACCTACCAAAATCCCAACAGTCTATCGGATTTCTTGTGTTTACAGTAGTAGCTTTACTGTCAGCTTGGTTTGCATCATGATCTCTTCCACCGAACATTGATGTTATTGTTGCTGCGTTAGATTACGCTTATCGTCTGTTCCAAATACTCTTCCTTATTCGTGCTGGCGGGGATTTCCCCACAATGTCAACAATGTCTACCATTTCTCTTTTACTGTCTCATTTTGTTAACGTTCCTCTCCTCAGCTCCAACCTGGTAGACACTCTAAGCCCGAATTTCACTCACGTTCCCGTTCAACATTCGTTACGCATCGCTGGTATCTATAGCTTCTTAAAAACAAATTGTGAGGAGGAATAAACACAGCCATGTCTCAGTAATTAGATTTTTTGTTTGTTTTGTTTTTTTGTCTCTCATCCTGATGTTCTATTTCTTCGCCAGCATCGCTTCGCTGCCTCTCACCATATAATTCCCGCAGTTGTCTACATCTAGATATATTTATACGTCGCAGCACATCTTAACGTTTCGATCGTTCGATTTTTCATCTGTTCTACGTCCCAACTCCCGACTCACCCGAACCACCCCATCCGTACACGCACCGTGCCAAGGGAGGGCTTCCGATAAATAAACGAAGCCACAGCTTCAAACATTCATTCCCAAAATATATTTATACGTGTATGTATAGATCTGTAGCTTTCTAGCGCTTCGTAACGGGTGTGCTCATCGTCGGATCTTTACTTTGCGGGCACTTTTGCTTGAAGTGAATTTCAAGAGACGGTTTACGCGTGCAAACTTTCTGTGAGATCCTGTTTTTTTTTTTTGTTGTTGCGACTTCGTGCGTGTCCCATCCCATCTTTCATTACAACGTTTTGTCGTCATTTGTCTTGTCTATTAACGCGGCGCTAGAAAGTTATTGATTGATTCCGGGTCGTTTGGTGTTGTTGCTTTACTGGTGCCCACAATCAATTGAGCAACACCCGCTACCCAAACATTCCATCGCGAGATTTAACCGCGCGACAATTTAAGCGTGCGAATGAATCCACACACTTTGATCTTTGCTTGTTCCTTGTTTTTTGTTTCAGCTTTTTTTTCGTTTTAGTTTTTCTTATGTAAACAGCAGTCTTCAAATACATGTTTTTCTTTACAAATTATTTACAACATTTGCCGGCGCACACACACCCGTTCAGGGTCGTTGTTCCAGCAGGGATCAGTTAAAATGTTGCCCTTGTGTATCATCTTCATCGTACGGGCGAGATAAAAACGATTGCTAAGTACATGCAGATCTGTGCTTGTTCCTTGTGGCACAAAAACAACAGGACGCATCCGTAGTTTTTGGGAGTGTTGGGGTAGACTTTGTCTATGGGATGGTTGCTTTAGTGATACGGACAGGCATGGCACAAACCAGCACCAGCACGAGGATAATTTGCATCTTGGATTATCTGGCGCCTTGCGCGGTCCTGGTGATGTGAACCCGGCGATTGTTAAGTGCAAGCGCAGATGCAAAGCAAAAATACACATTGAAAGGAAAGACTAGCACACCGGAAGTAGACACTACACAGTCACGCACGCACGGACATACACCATCAGTTACATCGAAATGAACACGTTCCCGCGCAAGTGTCTGGCGGGATGAATTGCTTGTTGTCGTTAAGTGGTTTGCCCGGTTCGATTGTCCCGTGCTCGGTGTGCGACACACAAAACAAATGCACACAAAATTGTTCACTCCTGTTCACGCTCGCTACAATCACAGTGATCATTACCGCCCCCTGTACTGGAGGCGGACCTGTTTCCTCCCGCGTTAAACAAATCAGGGAAATCCCCGAAATAAACTTTTGCTAAGGATGATGTCGATTGGCGATGCGTTCGTAATTGAAGCAGCAAAAGATCCCCAATTGCCCATCACATTGCAGACACTGCAAACGCGAGCGTCGTGCAAATATCACTCGAGTGTCGAAACACGACAAGAAACTGTGGGTTCTGGAGTGTTTAATTTTTAATAAAAACATGAAATGAAAAACACAAATCACGCTACTTTAAGAGCAGAGTGCAAAAGACACTGCTCCCAAGGTGCAAACATTGAACTCGATCACATAAACTGAACATGCTTTGTCCACGTGCTAACACTTGGTGAACCTGGGGAGGGAACCGTTTGCGAATGTTGTGTGTGGTTTTTTTTTCACGATCTTCTTGTGTACTTTTTTTGTTTTTGTTTTTCGTTCATTTTTTTCAAATATTATTGTTCGCTTGCCTGATTGATGCATTTTCGTAAAATACTTCCAATTTATATTTCCACGGTTTTATAAACATACAGATATTTGAAATTTGCACGCTACGCAATATAATTCTTTTCTTGTACTACAAGTTTTTCCTCTTCCTTTTAAGTGCCTCCTTCCTTCTCTTTCAAATGTTTGCTTCCACTTCCGTTAGATTTTATGATTTGTGTTTGTAAGTTTTTTTTTCTGTATCATTAGTTTATCATTTTAACCTTCCGTAAATATTGTTAAAATCCTTCTCATCGCCAATTGGCTATTTTAGCGTTTTCTGCGTTGGTTTAAAGGGTTTCATAATGAGTGAAACACTGCACGTTTTGGGTGGTATTGAACGACGGCGTTCAAGACGCAGTTGCAGCACTGCAAGCACGCATTGAGAATCGTTACTCTGAACGTGACCCCCATCCGTTACGTGTGTTAATTATGCCATCGATGAGCGACGGCATTTCATCAGAATGTAAAAGAACAACAAACAAACTTGCGAAAGATTCTCTCCAATTTTCGACCTGTAATGCATCCTTGTCTAATGATTTGTTATCGATTTGTGGCTTATGCATGATCTCTCATTTCTTCGCGTTTCACAGTCACAGCCACCGAAGGGTTCAGCAACTTACGCTATTAATGATCATCGCTCGACGCCCTCTTCCAGCAGCAGTCCTGGCTGACACGGGTAGTAATAGTAACAAAGATCTCCAGCGACAGCGTACACGTATGATGGTGTAGGTGAGGCTGGTGACAGGGATGCTGTCGCGGTTGGTTGCAAATCGGCCGCAGAAATCGATAGGGTTGGGGTCGGGATGGGTTGCTGTCTTCCGGAAGATGTCCCATCGTTCACCACGCAGGACGACTGTGGAAGTAGTGGCGCTGAAAGACGACACGCGTACGGACACTCCGGTGCGATGGGTGCGCCACCAGTTGTTGACGGTGGAGCTAGTAGCGATGGTAACGGCGACGGTGCTGGCTGGGTGGATGGTGGGGATGGTGATGTTTCGGCGGCTAACTCCGGCGAATGGTCGGTGCCTGCAATGCTGATAATGCTACCCGGGCCTGCCACCGACGGCAGCGGGCTCACCAATCACGTCGTTATCCAGCTGTTACACGTACACTGGGTGTAGGGAATGAGCGGTGCGTAGTAGATTCCGTTCGCGTACAGCAGTCCCGGCTGCGGGGCCAGCGCGATTGCCTGCGTCTGGGTGATCGCCGCCGACTGTTGCGTCTGCTGCTGCGACTGCTGGGATTGTACTTGCTGTGCCGATGTCGGACACTGTGGAGATGCTTGTTGTGTTTGTTGCTGCTGCTGCTGTTGCTGCTGTTGGGATTGCGCCTGGTGTTGATGGTGATGGTTCGGCGAATGGGCCATCAGCGTGGGTGACTGCGGGGAGAGCTGCTGCGGTGACAGCGACAGATGGGACATTTGCGTCTGGAGCTGAAGCGTTGTATGCTGTTGCTGCTGAGTGTGAGCGGCCGCCGACTGTACATTGGCCGCTGCGGTGGCCGTGCTGATCAGACCGGCCGAATGTTGCTGCTGCTGCTGGTCGCGGTAGAAGATCTCCATTGCGAGGGACTCGATCAGCATGAGCGTTTGGCGACGCTCGTGCCCCATCAGACACACGGTTGACTGTTCGACTACCTCGAATAAATGCATCAGGTACTGGTGCTGCAGGTGTTCCTCGCCCTCGTCGAAGAAATGGTTCTTCAAGTACGATTCCAGCTTGCTGCGCTGCTGCCCGATGTCCGGGAAGTCGATGAAGAACCGCGAGCACATGTACCGTTCGAGCGTCTTGATGCGCTGCGGATCGACCGGCATGTAGTTCCGCACCAGCAGGTTACAGTATTTGAGCAGACCGCCACCGCGGATCTCCTCCGGTTGGCGCGTCGAGATCAGCTTCTTCTGCAGATGGTAGAGCGCCTCCTGGAAGTCGCCGTACACCGACTCACCGACGACGGTCGGATAAAAGTTCTCCGTGATCATCGGCATCTCGGCGCAGTCGTAAAACAGCAGCAGCGAATCGAGCACGATCTGGAACGAGTCCACGCTGAACTCAAACTGACGGCGCATCGTATCGACAAACTTCAGCTCCACATTCTTGTGACCGGGCGAGTTGCCGAGCGAGATGAGACTCCAGCGATCGCCATCGCTGTTCACCTTCACCATCTTGCCGACGTACGCTTCCTTCAGCGAGCACTGCGTTATCTTGCGCCTGACGACACCCTCCGGCATCAGGTCGAGCAGGGACGACAGTACCGCCGACTTGACGCGATCGTAACTCCGGCTGGTGCTGAAGTCGACGGCAAAGATCAGATCGAGATCGTTGTATGGCTGCGGCTCGGACGCCAACACATGACTAGCTGCACCGCCGTTCAGACGAATGTCCTTTACCGTCATACCAGCACCACCGGCGACCACGTCCGTCTCGAGCTTTTCCCGCACAATGTTCACCAGATCCTTCAGCTTCACCTCGAGCGTTGGGAAGTTGCCGCGGCCGTGTATCGAGACCGGTTCGTTCATGACGTCGTTCAGCTTCATCACCTGTTCGAAGGACAGCACCGCCAACCGTTGGGCGGATATGTCCAGATGCTCGTACGATGCGCCCGTCTCCGAACCAGCCGATGAGATACAGGACGAGGACGATGAGGTCGAGGAAGCGGACGACGACGACGATGACGAACCGGACGAGACGGACAGGGAGGCGGCCGTAGACGACGCCGACGAGTACGCCGATGAGTTGGAGCTGTTCGAACGGGGTGATGGTGGTGGCGATACGGAGCCACCCTCCGAGTGAGCGTAGCTCATCGTGGCATAGTTGAACGTGGCCACCGGGTAGGCGTGTGGTGTGGTATAGAGCGTCGTCGTCGTTGCTCCGGTACCGGCACCATGCCGGCTGGTGGCATTAGAGCAGTTGCTGCCGTAACTGTTCTGCTGATGCGTCTGTACATGATAGCTGTCCATGATCCGTTGGGAGTAAGAGTCGGGAACTTTTAAAGTTCCGCACTGCAATGAAAATAGACACAAAGGCAGGATGAATAAAACGGCCATATAATTCATGCATGTAGGAGTAAAACAGCATGTACTCAAGCAATGTCAAGTACCACAGAGTGTAGGTTATCTCACAGCTAACGCTGGAAAGAGGACAGAAAATCCCAGAAATTCTTTACACAGTTGGATCGGCTCGGGGGTGATAGAGGGCAAAACAAATTAGCTGACGTACGTATAGCCAACCACGTTGCACTACCACACTACTTGCACTAATCGCCGCAAGCAGCTGATTATATTGTCACAATTAGCTCACTAAGTTGCGATTGTACCGGTTTGTTAAAATATTTAAAACGTTCATCGAATCCGTTTCCATACTGCTTATAACCGGCACTGGAATAGATCCGGTTTCAATCTTAAATCTAGCATCGTCTAGATCCCAAGTCCCGATTTTAGTAAATCCTTCAAGCAGCCATTATCTCCCAAGGCGGATCCAGATCGGTCGAATCTCACTTCGGGAGCTAGAGTTTTCTCATCACTACACTGGAGCCCCCTACTAGTACACTTGCTTAGTGGCCATACAACTAGCAAACAGACACGTCGCTTACAGATCGGGATTATAGACACACACACACACACACACAAACACACGCAAACACACATAAGCATCACCTAACCACTTTATCGTGGTTTGGTTCCTTCCGGTAATTTCAAAACCAGCTGCAACAAACAACATGACGTCGGCACACACGTTTCGGCCACGATCGCCAATTGTACGACGTTACTAAGCATAGTGCACACGAACACATACACACACACACACAGCCAGGCATGCGCCGGCCGACGGTTATCATTACCCCCATTGAAACCATCAGACCGAGCGGAGAAAAGTTCATGTGTCAGGCTTTATAATTCAATTGCTTACATTGGTTATGCGCATTCGTTCGCCTCTTTACACAACTCTTTTTTCCTTCATTCAGTGCTTCCGCAAATATGCACTTGAACTTCTTTTCACTTTTAGGTTGGGTTTGCTTTGGCTGTGTCTTTTTGTTTACTACTGAATATCCTAGCAGGGTTCATCACTCCATCTTGGCCTATTGCTCCAGTTTTTCACCCTTGATGTGATCTTACAACGAGATCGTAGCGTAGCCGATTTCCCAAAACTATCCACCATAACGACGTAAACTCACAACCTGCGATTGCATACCTTGCGTAGTGTGGTCGAGCGGTATAAATTTTGACCGGTCACCGTGACACTTCCGCTGCGTCTGCAGCTAAACCGATCAATGTTCGACGTGGACGCGGATACACGTGAATCGGTTCCGGTCGCGTTGTACTGCTGTACTACACGAAAAGCACACGCGCACACACCAAAGGTCACTTTCCCACGTGCGCCTAGAATGTTTCGGTACGTTTTGTATGGCAAACTAGAACATCGGGCAGCATAAGTGCCAGACTGTCCACTAATCGTTTCACACCGTGCGTATACAGCGCGCAAAACGGCTGTGTCTGGAATAGAGAGTTCGCGAAACGCACCACCTCGCGTCGTCGTTCGAAACGACACTGAGCAGAGCGCTTGTCGGCGTGGTTCGCGTCGGTGGTCGACATTGCAATTTAACAAAATACTAGAACCAAGAGGGGGACGGAGGAAGGAGGGGGAGAGTTCCGATTGTCCGGGGACTGCTCTCGAAGAATGTAGAGTCAACACACCAATACACCGCAGTACCCCTTGGGGTGGTTGGATAAGGGTTGGAAGAGATCCGGGGCTCTTTGTTTCCTGCCCCCTCCCCCCCCCCCCCCCCCCATCCTCCCCTACAAGTCATTGCCGCAAATAGGTTCTCTTCGACGTTTATATATATGCGCTCACCACGCGTGGATGGAACTCGCGAGTGATCGCAGCGGCTATCCGCAGCCCCCACTACACCACCGCGCCACCAGTGACCAGACGTTACAATGATGGAGACAAAAATCCCCTAAAACGAACCATCCCCCATACTGCTACACCACAGAGACGTTCGTTTAGCAGTAGTGCTGCACAACAAAACAACGTCGCCACTTGTCGCGCGCACCATACCGTCTCGTTCGGTCGCACATCCCGCGGACTCCCCACCCTGCACCCCAGTTACCGCACCACTACGACCTCCCACGACTGGTCTTTCCCGGCAAAAACCTGATAATTGCGTTTCGTGAGCGGCCCTCAAAGATCTTGTATGTGTGTGTGTGTGTTATTTTTTTTTGTATGTGTGGCTGAGTGTTTTTTGAGTTGTTGTTGTTGCCCCTTATTTAGCCAACCCTCTTCTACTCGAACGCAGCACACCCCCCTGCAGGCCCAACCAACTATTAATGCTACGCGTTGATGGCGGTATTGTTGTGCCGCTTGGTATATTGTTCGTTTAGTTTGGGCACTTTTTTGCCTTTTTTGTTGTTTGGTGTGCGTTTGGTTCCACTACCAAACCGCATACACCTTGATGCTAATGTGAAACCACCATCGAAGATACATCATCCCGGTTTGCTATATATTGAATGTTTTCTACTGTAGGGTAATTCCGGGACCATGTTCAAAACCAAGACAACATGAAAAGGAATCGAAAAAGAGGGAGAATATCGACAAAAAAACATCAATAACTAAAATTAGTTTCATGCGTACCACCTCGACCGATACCTGTTACGAGCAGCCCATCAGAGTGTTGTGTTGTTTACTGCTGTGGTGTTACTCTATGGACACTGTCCGACTACCTCCTTCCGGGCGTAAAGCGTGGAGAGAAAAAAAAGCCCCGTAACACAGATGCGGCTGCTGTGCTAAAACCAACCATTGCTCATCAATTAGACAGTTTAGACCGCACTACACAGCTGCAGCTTGTTGACGCATTTGTTTCCCTTTGGCTTGTGGCGCGAGTTTCGGGCGACCAGAAACGTGCTAATTTGCGTGCAGAAATAACTACTCGGACTCGCGTTTCATGTGTAACACCAAGGAGAGAAGCATCACTCAATACAGTCAAAATTGATCAGCTAACCACCGATATGCACGAACTGGAGAAATTCAAAAATTGGTTAAATTTCTCGACATTTCCTATTCCGCCACTGCAGTAGCTCACTCGCAAATGTTTCTCAAACATTATGGCTGCTTAGTCTAGATCGTATTGTTTTTTTCAAGGAATTTCCCGACGAAAACAAACCATCCAGTCAACGACACGGCGAAGCGTGCAGATTTTTTCTGAGAATTCGCAACTTTGGGAGATAAAATAATCAGATAATCACACGTAGCCAGAGTTTGTACAGCTTATTCTGCGCGGTCGCGCTGCTATCCCAACAGAAAGGCGTTTTCTTCGAATGATGCTGTTTGAACAGCAGCGCAGACATTCGTTTTATTTGGACACTCTCGAGCACACAGATGGGAGCACTAGTTTCCAACTATAGTGCCTGTAGCTGTCAGTTTGTTTCAACCTCGATTCAATCGCCCATAGTTTTGTTTGCTGCGCAAATAATCCTCTTTTCGGGTAGTTTTCATGTTAAACGTTTGCTTAAAATACACCTGAAACAGATTGCAAAACAGCTACAAAAATATGCCTGCACAGCGACTGAAATGGAGCGATCAACAGTAATGTAATCGATTAATAACATTCTTCAAGGGTGCAACAACAACGCAACATCGAGACGAAGCCGTGTGTTATAAAATGCAGCAGCACCGTGTTGGATAAAGGCACAAGAAAAGAAATACAGGCACCCCTCCCGTCTGACATAATACCGGTGGAGATATGCAAAAAGCTTGACAGTGACGACGGTGACGGTGGGTTCACCTCTGATGCCCGCACACCATTGTCGGAGGATTGGCTGCCAATTGGAATTGCAGGCAAAGCTTTGCCGAGGCAGCGCCGCACAGTTACCTGACTAGAATGGTAGCCTCACTTCGGCGGAGGGCGCCCGCCCGGTTCGTCGTCTGACGGTGAGTTACGGCTCTGCATACTTACCGTGGCCCAACCCCGACAGGCAGTATCCTGGAGGTCGAGTCGTGCGCCAGCAATTGCGTATCTGGTGCAGTTACACCACCCCAGACCGGGGCCTTTTTGCATTTCAATTCGACCTCCAGTGCAACGTCCTCGGGACCCGTATCGACGTCGCGAACCAAACAAACCAAACAAAAAAAAAATACCACTCCCGCACCTCAACATAGCAGAGCGGTACGCTTTAGACTTGCACTCTCGTTCGCAGTTAAGTTTTGTTTTGCGTGAAACCCGTCCGAGATAATGGAACGCTCGGAAAGATCATATCTTCTTGCGTCTGAAACTGATGTACTTAGACGCTCAAGGATCAGAAAGTCATCACCAGTTGGGGTGAATCGTCAGATACATCTACAGCCAAAGGTGCAACACTAGCCAGTTAACTGATCCAAGACAAGATCAAGTGATCTCCGCGACGGACGTCACACGCAGGGCCGCTCCCAAGGGCTTCGCTGCAGCGATCGGTAGCGATCTCGCTGTTTTTTCTTCTGTTCACCAAAAACTGCGTGAGACGTACGTGCACGAACGCACGAAACGAGGTGCTCGAGGTGGTAAACCTTGACGTGGGACGGCAAACCATGCGTTTGGGCCATTAGGACAACTCGAGGCCTCTTTGGACGGGTTGTTTCGGTGACGGTGTTTCGATCGCGCGATTAGTGAGGTTTTCGTTTTCGGGTGGTTACCACGACATCCCTACTCCATGGGTCCATCTACCCGACATCTATGCACACTAGGTCAATGTCAAGAGCGAGGCAAGATGAGCGCTCACTTATTCGCATGAATGTAGCAGGAACGCTGGGTTTTGGCGGCATCTTCGGCGGTGTTTATTTTCGGCGATCGGAAGTGGAGCACTAAACGAGCCGGATCCGGTTGCGAAGGTTGCGAAGAAGGAAGAAGGTGCGTGATGAACTATGAAAATTAGCGAAGATAGTTTTGCTTTCATAGCTCGTGTTGGTAAATTCTTCATGCTGCTTTAAGAGTGTTCGTCGGGTGCTAGCCAATTTTCACGAATGCTACCCAACTTACAGGCGAATCAAACCGTCTCATGTGGTCTCTAAATCTGATAAGCCGCGCTGCGCTGCGTTCACGTTCATTTAAACAGTTTTCTGTTAGTATGCGTGTGTTGTGCCCCTCCGGGCGAAACGTGACCAGATCGAAAAAGCCGGATGTTATAATAAGTGATTTCATCGATCTGGTTGCATAAGTCTCTCAAGAACCAAGCCTCCTTAAATATCGAACCTGGACAACATGGAGCAAGGCACCAGTTCTCTTTTAGTCTATGTTTTTTATGCCTGTTCACTAGTTCGCTACCACTATGACCGGGCGTGCAGCAACACGTCATACTACCCCAAGGAGCGTATGTGACCTAGTGAAGCTTTTAACCAACCCGGAGAGAAGAGCGAAGAGAAGGGGAGGGGAGGAGGAGAGGGAGGGAAAAACCCAATCAAATGCGTGAAGGTTGCCTTCGGACCGGACTTAACCGCGTTAACCATTGCGAACCGGTGCAAGTACCGCGGCCAAACCAAACCAGTTCCGCCGTTCGCAAGGAGCCAATCGGGTGACCGAGCGTTTGTTTCGAGGGCGATGGGAGCGTGCGCCACAACACCGGCCTGCCCACACTTCTGGGCAGTTCGATAAATTCAAGTGAAAGATTAATAATAACAAACATATTACGACAAACTAAAACAGGCCTCAAACGCTCGAAGGTCGGCGGCCCCGGATCGAAAGATATGTGTGGCGGTGTGCGTTCTAATCTAACCTATATATTTTTTCCACTCACCTGGTCCGACCTCGATGAGAGCCTTGAAGGACCGTGTATAGCCGTGCTGGTACACAGCCAGGAAGAAAAATGGTAGGGCACTCCGAATGGTAGTCAAAGGAGAGGGTGGGAAGGAGAGGGGTTCAGGGAGAAAATTAATAATAGTTTGGACGGGCTTAGGCGAATTTACACCCCTCGCTAAGGATAGGGGAGCAAACCGCACAGCTGCAGGACATTATGCAATTATTGCTGTACCAGGCAGGGGCGATCGATCAAAACCGCATGGTGATCAGTAGACAAGGTCGAGCAAGGGCAAAATAATTTATCGATCTCGTAGTCTTTGAGACGCTGTTAGTTGTGGTGTCTTGTGCGCGCTTTGCTGTGAGCCGTTCGGTATATTTTCCCCTGCACGATGATAGTTCTAAATGAGATTCTGTAAACATAGTGTGTAACGACAATGTTAAGACGTGAAATAATTTCCATCTCCGACAACATGTCACGGTTTAGTTCCCAAAATGAAATGTAATGTTTTTTTCACTGGGAAAATATTAAAACAAAATCGCAAACACGGTTCCGAAAGGCTCAGCCACCATCAACAATATGACCTCGATTTTTTAAATGCTTCTTTCTACACGAAAGGCCTAATTGGTCGGGCAGCGATCTCAAATCTACAAACAGTGGTAGCCTACATTTAAGGGTAAGTCATGCCAGTTCGGAAGCACGCAGCACTACATAAAAGGAACCGGCACAGGCCACCGCACTAACAGGCCCGCTTGCATGCCTTTTGTGGGATGCATCAGAAGAAACACTGCCAAAGAACGTGAACAAAGGGAAGCAAACCGTAGAAGAAGAAAAAATAGTGCAAACGAAAGTGGATGCAGTAGCAAATGAAATTAAACACCCCTTCCCAATTCGGCGAGTAGCAGTGCCCGCCCCTGATGCGTTTGGCTGGGAACCATACACATAACCGCTCTGGATAGCCTTGATAGTCTACTGGTTTGCATTGCAACAAACCGAAGCAAGCGACGCAGAACAAAAATGAAAGAAAAAGCAAGATAACCGGACGGTACAAGATTCAAGGTCTTGTCTCGGTTCATGTCACTAATTACCCTTTTTTTTCGAAACAACTTCACAGATCAATGAAAGTACGACAGAACAGGTGCAAGCTACGAGGGAAGCTCTAAAGTAATGATAAAATCTCATTTTGTTTCCAAAAGGGTACAAATAGTTTGAAGAATTGATAAGACGTTTAGCGGTGGCGTCGGTCGTCTAACACCAAGATGGGTACCAAATCCTATTCAGATTGTAGATTCACTCGGAGGTTGTTACTATTCAACTACCACTAAGTAAAGATAAGTCTTGGTGTTTCAATAAGGATGACCTAGACGGTTTTTCCCATAACGATCGAGAACGCATGGTGCCATGATCAGGATAAATAAAGATAACGTTTTAAACCATATTTATTAGAAGTACTATTCGTGGCAATCTGGGGTATAAGCGAAAATGTGTTGCGTATCCTGGTCACGGCATCACCTATTTTTCTGCTGATTGCGGGATAAAATGCTTAAGCTTGGTTCTTGGTTGGTTGAGTTTCTTGTGCAATTGCAAATGCTGTTATTTATATATTTATACATATCTAACAAAACACTTGCCAATCTTATGAAATACTTACACAATTAAAAAACTTTCTTGCACAGTGAAAAGATGTGAAAGTTGTTAGTTTTACACAAACAGAACGAATCACCGATTTCGAATAAAACACTAAACACGCTCCCCAATCACACGGCAATGAACGATAAACGCCTAGCAAATCACCTCGTTACAGGATACGAAACCAGACACAGTTCCAATGTACCATGACACAACGGTTCGATAATTACTGGTACCGTTCGCTTATCAATCGCCGTAAAACGGTGTTGTACGGTGAAGCAAATGAACCTTGTTCGTTACTCTCTTAAAATTTCAATCTTCCTGTCACACGATGATAGAAAAGCTTCCACTAGTGGACCAGCAGCCTGCGGTGTAAAGTAATGTAATGTAACGGCTGTATCTTGTTGCTGACACTACATGTCCGACGACACTTTTCCGTCGCAGAGCGTCGTGTACATCGTTCTTACGCCGATCGGACGATAAAGCAGCCCGTCTGGCTTTCCCAAATACTCGGTGACGGTGTACGACAAGGAATGTGTTTTATCGAAAAGGTAGTCATACTAACGACGATAAAATCTAACAACATGCCCGATGCGCAAAAAAGTTTAAGAATGAAAGGCCGATAGTGTACTCCAAGTGTGTGTTCTACGTCTCCTAGCCTCTCCTAGCCACCTGGTGGTCACTTACCTTGTGGTGAGTTTTAATTTGCACGCAATTTACAAGCATTGTATACGCTACTCCATAGTGCTTATTGAACCATTTCTTATTTTTCACCAACCAAGTTATGAGTTCTTCTCCGTTTTTTTGTGGTCTCATAGATATTGTTTACCTTTTTATGTGCGTCTCGTGAAATTAACTAACGACTTTTTTTACTGAACGGTTATGGGGTTTGTTTTGGTTTTGCTTTGAAAATCAATTAACCCATTGCCCTTTCAGGAAGCAATGTGTGGCGATAAAAAGAATGCTGCTGGTTGATTGCTTGAAGCAGCAAAACAAGCTCGAGTGTCATAATCTTTACCAACAGCTTACGAAAAGCTAAAACACCGAAGGGGGTTGTTATTGTTTTACCTATCCGGCCTTTTTATCGCCTGTTTGCGTTTTTATCAACAATCATCCGATGTTGATTACAGACGTAGGAAGCTTGGTGCGGAATTTCCCACGATTGAACAACTGGCGTAACGTGACGAAATTACTTACACATTTCTCTTAAGGAATGAAACCGAAAATTTAATGTTTTTTTCGAGTTTCGAGAAATTCAATTTAATGCTTTTTTCCTTACTTTTCATTACAAATAGCACTTAACAGATGATCAGTTAAAATCCCATTTCAAATATGTATGTCAAAACAATGGCGTACGGCTAGATATTTGGTAAAAAAAATACAACACTATAACCACTTATTTTCAACTGACAAATGCACATTGCTTTCTGGTACATTATTACGCACTAGTTGATTTACACTCGCTAAGAATGACTGCCGAATTATTGAAGGTAACCAATTTTTTCCCCCAAAAAAGCTCGCTTTTGTTGCGCTCGACTTTGTTCCGACCGTATACGTGGCGCCAGTTCACCAAAGTGCAGGTCAAGTGTTTACGGTGCAGCGCTAAAAAGGTGAAAAACACCCATTAAAATATCGCTTCCTCGCGCGTTCTCGGTGCACCACGTTAATTGCACCCGGGGTGTACCGAAACCATACGTGCCGCAAATCAATATTGACAGAGCAACCGAATAACCACCCCCTACCCCACCTTCCCTTCCCCCTCGATCTCCCTCGAGACTTGTGCGCTCTCCCTTCACAAGCCGGTGAAAGTGCGGAAAAGTGCAGCGAGGAAAGCTCATCGTCGGAACACGTGAACCGCAACCGTGTCGGTACGCGATCCGGGAGCGTGACACACGCGGACGTCGTGGCGGAAACGTGCGCTATGCCACGCTATCTCTCACTCTCTCCATTGCTCATTATCATCGTTCCGTTCCGTTCGATTGTGTGTGCGGAAGAAGGATGGAAGGAACATTCAGCTTCGCATGTCCCGCTTTCAATTAACTCGGAACACACCGCTAGATACTGAAGTTGAGCACCACAGGTAGCGATTCAATCAAGTACCGAATTTCGCACGCACATGTTAGAACCCAAACGGGGCTGCTTATGAGCAGACTGCAAAGTTGCAAATAATAAAATAGAACAAGCTGCTCCATTTACCGCTTCACACAGGCATGCAGCTGTCGATCTGATAGTGCAACTGCAAAGCTGAACGCATAGCAATAAAAGAACCCATAATGTTGCGTGCACACAGAATGCAAGTGCGATTTGATCTGACAGTTAATGCACACCGGCTAGAACTCGTTCCACGATCTCGATTGAACTCGCTGTTCATCTGCGTGAACGATCCAACCGAAGAGGAAGCGTAAAATTTGACCACACTCAACCGCAGTGCTATTAACATTTAAAGTGGTTATGTTATTTTTTTCTTGCTTTGCTGCTCCACCGAACCACCCAACACCATGCCTGGTGGATGAAATGGTGGAATATGTGTTCGCGTCATGTTTAACGGCTATTGACATAAATCCAATGTCATGCTGTTTGTACGCGTTCTGTAATGCTGCGGATGCGGGAATATGCGCCAATTTTATGCATTTCTTAAAAGGTGCGCCATTCTGCAAACGTCGCGAAATCCCATCCGATCAACCCCACCCCCTACAACGTAGAAGATCTGATGGAAATAAATGAGAATTCATGTATTTTCTGTCCGTTGAATGACTTGACAGACGGGGTGCAATTTTGTGCATGTTTCGCTCGAAAGCATCATGTCCACCAACAGCCATCAATCACAATATTTCCCCCCCAAGGTCAACACGCCTGCACGGACACGGATCTGATAAGGATGTAGCATTTCGCTGCGGTTGAATTTGCGGCGTCAATCAACCAGTACGTCGCAACAAACAGGATATCAACTTCAGCAACTTCAACTGCTAGCCCGCAACTATCGAAAGTTTGGTAAATGAAATCAACTGTCCGGCGATCGACGGCAACAACGGCTCAGCGTTGGTTCGTGCAGCGGCAATGCTAATAGTGCGAAGGTGGTTGCCGGTACGTGCAAGCGCGCTGCACACACGGTCAGGCCCAATTATTATCCAATTAGCTAATTATTGATTCCACTCTCGGCGAAATTACACACCGAACCACCGGTCCGCAGGCCATGGAGCGCTGCGCACATTTAGCATGCAGTTGAGCGGTTCCAAAGAGACACGTTTGATGGCAATATTGCTGCTCAGCTGAGCCGATAAACTATGTGTGGCTTTGGTCTTTTCTTCGGCAAATAAAATGGACACCTTACCCCCTGCTCGATCGAATCGGTTGACCGTGGGGAAGGCCTTTTCAATGGACTACGCAGGGTTGTGAAATGGTGTTTGCTGTTACACTTTGTGCCGATCGCTCACACTCCCCGGGTGTCGGGATCTAAGACGATGGGCTAACGTTTTCGCTAACAAACGTGGGCGTTTTTATCTCCATGGCGGCATGGCGATTGATAAGTCCAGCCAGCCGGTTACATTGTGTTGCTCGTACGACCTCCTCGTGTTCTGATGAATCATTTGTGGAAGACGTACAAGATTCTCCATTTCCTTGCTTCATGAAACACATCTTAAAGTAGGTGATTGCTAACTGGAGACAACATTTATCTCCACTCTAATCCAACGAGCAAACGATTTGACGCTAAGCTCACAGCAAAATATGAGTTGAAGAAAGTTAAAAATTGTCATAAAAAATTAATGAACTGCAACAACCCTTATATTGTTTTCACCACTCGCGCAAAATGGAGAACGGAACGAAAAACCTAAAGTGTGTGCACAAATTGAAAAAAAACACACACATTCAACTGGTAACTGCTAATGGTACACCTTACAAAGCAGAAAAGCTGTCGAATGCACACACATTTGGTTGGGCTGTATGTAGGTGAACTATGTAACTAATTGCAGGTTGCTTACTGCACCGTAATCGTCTAACACAGGAGAGCGTGTGGAAGCGATGACGTATATTGTAGTCGATTTAAACTCTCTTCGGTATCAACAAACAACGAAAAAGAAAACCCTAATTGATTTATTTTTACAATTATTTACACATTGCCCTTGAAATCTATTGTAACGAGAGTTTCCTTTAAAATAAACTTCATTTCATATATAAAAAAACATCACATCGATTGGAATATTTGGACTTCCAGGCAAGGCCATTGTATGGACTGCAAATTCAGACCTGACATCAAAATATTTTTTCGTATCTGGGGAACTACTTTCTGCGATAGAGAAGACTTCAGTTCTACGCCTCCAAAATTACAATTACTATCAGCAGTTGTTCGACTACAAGTGTGATTTAACTTTTATTGTATAGATTTTTGAACGTATTCAAAGCTCCTTCGTACAGCTCATTGTTTTCCACAATACAGCTTATTCTCTTTCCTTGCACTTTTCCTTCATGGCAAACGATTGATGAAAGAATTAATTATAATGACAGGTTCAATAGTTCATTTGATCATTTATTTCATGCTGCTAAAATTGTAACTCGAAGTTATGTGTAGCAGGTAATCTAAATTTAGGCGCAAACAGAACGAACATAGAAGAAATCAAAATTTACCATAATTGCACACATATAGAAAACAATCATTCATTTATTGTACAACAAAGCTGGTAATAGAGCAAGTAAAATTGTAGTACAAGATTTCTTATATCAACCGTTGTTTTAGGAAAACTTCTGAATGCATTATTCCCGTTTGAATTTTAAACTAATTGGTTTATTGATTTTTAATCCTTTTTTTCTAACAATGTACATGACATTGTTTGACAGGATTGAAGTTTTATTCCGTATCTGTTTGACATTAATTTTGTATCAAAACCATGACTCATCAGTAGATTGATTTTTCGCCACTTCCTATCTTCGTCTAAAACACCACACACCACACACACACCCACAGCACCATACGAATGCTGCTCAAATTCTATGGAATGTGGTGTTTTGCCGTGTTTATTGGCAATAATCGTTAGAAAATACTTCAAAAGAAAAGAGCTCCAAGCGCCTAAGCCAGTAAAAGAAATGGAACAAACTGGTACCGGTACTACAGTGAATTAAAGGCACTTAGCGCAAGATAAGTACCGTACTGTCGTATAATAGGTTCAGATTGTTAGTGGATGCATCGTAAAGTCGTAAAGCATCCGGGGGCTAGTATATCAAAACATGTGCCATTCACTCTTCGTTTTCATACCAATTTGCCCTCATGTACAGCGCAACTCGTGCCGTTCTAGCAGGCGAACAATAATGGGTTATTAAAGAGTGCCCTTCTCGCACATTACTGAGCACCAGCCGAAGAGTGGCTGTACAACAAAACTGCTAAATATTTTCGACAGTTGCAGAACCTAACCTTCACGGTTGACTTTATGGCAGAACCGGAACCCAAAGCGCAGCTAAATGTCAGCGGCCCGGTTTCGTTGGGTGGCAAACTGTGGCTTTACAAATAAGCTGCCGTAATGCAAATGAAGCGTTTTGTAGCATTTAATGGAAAACCTGTTTCTTCATTCGGAAGATTCTCATCGATCGCTAATTGAAATGAATGCCTACGATCGGGAGGATGCGGTTTTGTGACGCCCAAGCTCATAAAATGCTAATTTTGCGCCGAGAAGTCGAAATTGAACATTTGCTCTGTGTGGAATTTCATGCATATCCTTGAAAAGTTATCAATACACAGTCGACAAAAGGAATCTTTTGTTCGTACATAAACCATGGTCGGGATTAAATGACCAAATCTTTAAATATCGTGGGGGAATTTTTTATATGCAATCCGCATTGCGTGGTGCATTGCGTTGCCAACCACGGCCTGGCGCTACTCATTGCGTGACCAATACCCCCTGCATCTCTTCCACCCATAATACATCCACCCTTCTACTCCTCAATCGGACAGAAGAAGAAGGGCGTACGATTCAAACGAAGCTACAGTGAGCCAAGCGCGAATAGATGGAGCGATTTCTCCTGGCGATCGGTCTGCTTCTACAGTTTTCGGTACCAACCGTCCGCTTATTAACAATCTTGCAACCACCGTTGAAATGTTGCAACGATAAAGCACGAAACGGTGGAATCGAATACCACTGATTTGCCTCCTGGTTTTCCCTTCCGGTGTACGGCGCACACGAACCACCCACCCGGTTCACTTCCTATAGCGATACGACCCAACCGTGATATACAGAGACGAACCACATCGCTAGCTTAAGGATGGTCACGTTTTGTATTTCTTTTTCGCCTTGCCTAATCGCGTCTCTTCTTCACTCCCAACGCCAGGGAATGGGGCAGGACAATCGAAACAAGGTTTCAGGAGAGATACAGTCTTATTATTTATCACCGCGTCCAACACCCGCCTGCAACCGTGTGTGTGTGTGTGTTTGTGCATTCGATGGTATGGGAGAGATTTCCGCCTGCCCAGGAATGAGCATTTTCCGGTGCACAACATCACGTGAATGCTGAAGGAATGCTAAAATGTGCACCATTGGCTGCGTGGCCTCACCGGCCAGCTCGTAATCTGGTTAAGGCTGTGGCGTTGCTTGCGGCCCGAGCTGGTATGGTCTGGTGCGACACTGCCGCTTGATTTCGATTAGTTCCTCCTGTTTGGGCTGGTATCATTTGGCTTCTTTGCGGGCTAAAAAAAAACCCCAATGATGCAAATAAACTAGAAACACGGGCGTACGTAGTCGCAATGACGTCGCAGTTGTACGTTGACGCATTTTTACAACCACGTTGCAGTACAAAGAGCTATTTGATCAATTTGTTTTCACCGCGAAATAAATTAGCTCTTTCACAGCAGGAAAATATCATGACTTGCCAGTTTAGCAGGTGTGTTTTGTTGCGTTTCGTATTGTTTTTCGCAATAGGGAAGAAAGAAGATCTTAACATTTTGTACTATTTTAGCCTTTCCCTGGCTTTAACTGTTTACTGGATAGAACAGTGGTCGGCAAATTTCTTGATCCACGAGTCAAAATGTGTACTAAAACAGAATCATCTTCAAATGGTTTTCAAAGAAGTCAATGACTATAAATGCCTGTTAAAATAGACGCCGATATTTAAAATAAATATGCGATTCCTTTCAGTTTATAATACGACAAACTGATCAGAATGTATCTCTTAACCATTTTTTAAAGTAAACAAAGAAATTATTGTTACTAAATCGTCCGGGTTCCACCCATTGATGCTCATTTTAGTCAACATTCTAATACAAAACCTATTGAGGATATCAGTTAAAAACACCATCATCTGAAGGTTTTTTTTATCCTACGAATAGTAATGCCCTATTTAAGAATTTGTTTAAATGAAAAGTATACGTTGAACGCACAAAAATAGCTGTTAAGTTATTGACTTCAAACCTCAATACAATCGAACACAACGGCTAAAGAAAGATCCCTAATTCTCAAGAATAATTCCACAATGTCTTGTATTTGAACACTCTCATGAAGCACCAATAACGTTTAAATGCATTTGCAATTTGCGGTAAAGGTTTAGCAATCTTTCATGCTTTTGTAATGCAATTTAAAGTTCATGCATATTTAATAATTCATATTTTATATTAAAGTAATAAACTACCTTTACTGTGCTATGATATCATTTGTCTAAGAAAGAACGTTATGTCTACAAAATGACCCACAATCGTAACTTGCCCTCTCATCCAGATTGTTTAATGACCCTTTACTTTCACTATCCGATCTTCAGCCTCATCACCATCACCTGCGCTCTCGGTATTATGATACAAGTGAGCATCAGCAGAGAGTCAACTCTCCATTCACTAAAAAGCTGGATCTGTGGTGCTGTTTGGTAGGCGCGAGGTAAAAATAATCCTATCAACCAACTTACCAACTTCTCCAAATCACGACGATTGGGCTCCGTGTAAAATCGACCCACTGAAACTCATTATGCGATCTTACCTAACGCCAAGATATGAAAGCCATCATCAGGCCACCAATTTCGCAGACGATTTACTGAAGATACGGACACGGATAAGCTTGCCCGGTTCGATGCAAAACGAACGGTTTTCGCTCGGAATCGCTTGCGTAACATGCTGGAGGCTGATGATCTCAGGCTGTTCACTTACTAAACCTGACCGGGGCGTTAGAAAGAGGGCTTTCGAACCGTTGTAAACCGACGCACATCAGAAGGACCGACTGCTTCGCCGTCGTAAGAAAGCGTTGGGCGATTTTCATACTTCCAACCGACAGTTCCCATTTTACACTAAACAGTTCGCCGACCCATCAATCAGATCCCTTGTAGTGTCACACTACCACTGACTTGTACATTATTCATGCGCAAACGACAAAGGGTCACTGAACCGTAGGAGTCGGGTGTAAAAGTGAGAAATAATCGCATAATTTATTGCCAGCCACCTTTAGGGGCTGGGCTGGAATAATAACAGAAGTCCGCACACTAAAACCATGGCAAACGCAACCGGTGCGGTGCTAGTGCCAGATGTTACCCTGCAGTAAGCAAAAAAAAAAACAAAGACCCACATCCATTACCCAAACCCCCAAACGAACCGGTAATGTCCGGACCGTGGGTCACAGGCAACCGGTCGTCAGGATAACTTCCGCCCACGCGTTACCGGCCACATTTCGCCACAGGGAGATGAATATAAAAAAGCACAGACTTAAAACCGGTCCTGTCACCATTGTTGGCCCCTTTGTGGAGGCTTGGTTGGGCTTTGCATCCGGTCCGGGTGGCAGAGGCGCTGCTTTATCGTAAACTTGACAGTGAAAACTGTGCACTGTGCCCGAGGCCCCGCCCGAGCAGGGTATCGGACCGGAAACCTGTTTGCTCCGTTTTTTTTTTAATTTCGTTCCTTTATAACCCGCCTTAGCACGGGCTGACCGTGAGGTTTATGATTACGTGAGCCGGGAACACGCTCCGGTGACAGGCAGGAAGGGTGAAAAACAAGACTGGGAGAGCGAGCAAGGAGGGTGGCTAAAACTGGACTGCTGCAGAATGTGCACGATTCGTGGCAGGATATTTCGTGGGTGGCTTTAGATTAAATGTCACGCTTGCGATGAGATAATTTCATTGCACGGCGATCAACAGGGGTTGGTTCTCGATTAATTGCGTGGTATGGAGGGCAATTCCCTCCCCAACTCGTCGAAAGTTTATTTCGGCAAAAATAAAACAGACAAAAGTAGCCGAAAATTTAATGGACGAGAAAAACGAGTGAAACGAATATTAGAAATAATTATCCTCATTTTATCTAAATTAGCGTCACAACACTACTGCGCATTAATTTATACGTGGACAGTTTTACAATTCGTTGTTTTTCTGTTACCACTTGCAGTTTGAAATGTTTTTATCTCGATTTTTTTTTGTTATCTGTAAAACTCATTTCATTATTCAGTTTTGCCTCCTGCAGTACCAATGGTGTAAGTTTCATTGAAATTTGCTGCCATGCTAAAATAATCCACAGCGCGTACACAACCAACAACCTTCAACCATTGTGACCGCTGTTTAATCGCACAAATACACCCGCACTCGCACAAAAATGTATTACGATAAGCCATTAGCCGCAGATTAGCTCCGAGAGCACCGACGGTGCGCCCTATGTGTTCATAAATATTTTCACCAGCACGCAGCAGTTGGTCTTTCCCAAGTCCCGATCGCGACGTTCCACCAAGCCGATTATTACATTTAGAAAATCATCATGATTAATTCGATTAATGGACGGGGCTCAACAACGACTTGTGCCACCATCGCAACACCCTGCCCTCCCCCTGCAGTGTGATACCATCCGCGTTCGGGGGAGAGATGATGGACAACAGCGGGTGAACTGTGTGTAAAAAAAAACGCCATCGCCGTTTGTCGCTAGGAATGACAATGGTGATGTCGCCGCCATCGCGTACCGAGGTTCGCGGATGAGAAAAACAGCTGACCGGCATATGGTGTGGCGTGTAGCTAAGCGGCAAGTTACGTAAGCGATCGGCAACAGCACGAACGAATGCCACGGCGACAGTTTTGTACAAGAGACAATCGAAGACGTTACCGCAGCCACAATGTTCGCGATAGATGCAACAGACGAAATGGCCCGTTGAGTCGCGCATGGAGTCGTGTGAGTGTTTGGAAACACTATTCTAAAGATAGATCGTTTATTGAAGTTCATTGAAAGCATGGTATTTACCAGTACTTAACAGCATTTTCTTTGCTCGGTTGGGAACAGGCAAGAGATCAAACACAACAGTGTAATTGGACTCTGTTTTACTTATGAGGACATAAATGGGAATTATTACTACAGCCGTTGCCGTTCAATTTTGTCTCCAACGTATGAACGAACTTATAGAATGTGATAAAGTTAAATAAACAAAAATATGTATAGCTTAAAATCTATGTACTTTTCATAACTTAGAGGAGTTTGAAGAACAAAATCTGAAATTAAACATTTTTGGATTTTATCTGACCGGAACCGGCTTGACGTAATGATCAGATTGTATAGTTTTTGTTAGTTAAAGTTCACGCATTAATTCTTTGAACATTAAACTAAGATAATTGAATTCAGTGATTAATTGATCGTATATCTTCTCTTTATCGACGTAACAACTTCAAGATGTCTAAACCTATAATTTCTGGAGTTCTTTGACTTTATTTCCCCTTAGCAGGATAGTCAGTTTTGCGTATGGAGGAATACTCCGGACCGAGTAATCAAACTGGTGACTGCGATACTCAATTTAGCAGCAACGACTGTAGCTTCGCTCATCTGCATTTGTATGTTGTCTCTAATACTTAAGCAATAGTAGTACTCTCTAGTAGTCTTAAGTCTATTATTGTCTACCCAAAAGGACTAAATCCCATCCCAGTTGTGCGGAAATTATAAACTCAAAATAGCACGAACACTACTACGCATCCACGGTTTGGTTTGACTTAAAATCAGGTTTAAATCACACGACTTTCTTTTTTTTATGAGAATTACGGAGCCGATCAAACACGATCAAATGATTTTAGCAAATTATTTTCTGCAACTCTGTAAACATTGTGCTGTAAATGCGCACTGTGTTGATACGGTTTAATATGAGCTGCTTGCTGAGTTTAAACACATGCTTACTCACAAACTTCATCCCCGGGTATTGCTCAATCTATACACATTTCTAGTAATCCACTCCAAATCAGAATGATGCAAACTAATGCAATAACAACATGACGATCATCACCATCATCGCCCATTCATGTCGCGATCTCTCCCATGCGAAGGCTAGTTTTTACGCCGTTTTGTGCAATAGATGAAATTATTGTACGAAAGCAACCGGGAATGGGTCCGCACGCTCGCCCGATGATGTGTGAATTTTATGCGCGTTTAGTGGAATCGCACGTGGCAATTGGTGACCGCGAGAGTTTAATGGTCGCCTCAAAGGGCAAGGGACCGTGCGGCGCGGGATATATGCGGACGTGCGGTGGATAATCAAGCATGTCAACATGCTTCCATGCGATTGAACATAAACCACTGCTCGGAAAGCTTCGGACACAATGCGAACGATATTGCCACAGTGTGACACAGCACTCTGTTCGGCACCGTCACCGTCACCGTGTCAGGCTGCTTGGCTTTACGACGCTTTACGACCGCTGCTTCTCTTTCATCAGCATCAACACTTTTCGACACATCCTACCCACTACTCCTCCGAAAGTACGGTAAGATGGGAGAGGGTTTCTGTTTTGTAGAGCGTAAACCATCCATTGAGTCGTAGGGAACGCTTTCGACCCGAATGGATTAAAACAGTGCCGCTGGCGGGCGCCGTAGAAATTATGGAACCGCTGAATTTTCACCGCATACCGCTGCGGCAACGACCGCAGTTGCATAACTGCACAAACCGTTGTTGCACACGCTAATGCACCGCGCAGCAGCGACACCGTAGCACACGTTCCGTTGGCTCGCCGGCTGATCTGGTGCATTCAACCCGCCCCATCCGAAGGCCTACTGACCCAAACAATAAATGCACTGCACGCACACACACACACATACCTACGCCGATTGTCCGATTGGACGGTTTCCTTTCGCCAGTTCACGCCAAAAACTGCCAGAGGTCTGGGGACGCCATTACTCAGTTAACATACCTGCTTACACACCGACCGACAACCGGGACTGGATGACTTCTGATGGTCGAAGAAAGACGACCATCAGGACACTGGCCAATTCAGGCGAGAACAACCAGCTCGCTGCAGTTTGCAAGAAATGTTGCCACACGCTGCACAATTTTCAATTAAGATAATAAGCGCGCCCCAATTAGTGCGCGGCTCGCAATCTCGCCGGGGCGAGTAAATTGCACACCTACCGAAACGCACCCCGCCCGTGCGCACCTTGGCCAGATGGACGCTTGTCATCGCACTTCCGTTCGTCACAAGGGGAGGAGGGGCGGAGAGGGTTCCTGATGGTGTAACGCACCATTTTTCAAGGCAAAAATCGATTGGATCGTTGAACTCGTTTTTTTTTTGGCTTGATTTTTCGTTTCCTCCATGATGCGGCTTTTCATGGCTGAAAATTCCTTAATGCTTAGCCCTATCTAAAAGGGGGGTTTGATTGACAACGACATACGAAATGGCCCTCTCAAGCATTAATTTTAATCAGGGCGCCATCAAGCTGGTTTTTGTGGAATGCAAACGTTATTTATTTTGGTTTTTAGTTTAACTCGTTTTGTATACAACCACAGTTTTGTTGCATTTTTTTTTATTTTGATAAATAAGAAGATCTTTTTTTTATTTCCTGTCTCTTTTTGGAGGAAATTAGCATCAGCAGATATTCTACGCGTTGATAACTACGTCCAATGCGTGGACGATGGGCTCTAGTATCGTGTTATTAGGTTGATGTTTCGCTTGTTTCTCGTGCATATAACTACTTTCAACCATTTGAACCATTTCAAGCATTTGAAAGTGAATCGCACCAACCACAAGCTTCTTTGGATCGAAAGTAAGATCGCTTTGCATTGCCGCATTTCGGCAGTAGGTAGTGGCTTTTTTTCTCCCATTTAAACCCCCAACCCGGTCTAACAAACTGTGGGCTACAAAGTGCAAAACTGATGTTTTGCGTTCGATTTCCAACGCCTGAAAGCGCGATTTCCACACTTTCGCAACCCGCGCACAACAAAGGCATACGCCAGCCCAATTTTGCCCGCCGGTGCAGCTCGAAGGACGCGCGGTGTCAAGCGAAAATGGGGAGGAGGTGGTCAGTATTTTTTTTTTAATTCATTGCCTCCCTCCGCCGAAAAGAGCGTGCCGCGCACACACGCATCCAATCGAGCGTACCAAATATCGCTCTTGTGCAATGCGAAACCGCCGAGCGAGCGTCGAATAAAATTGCCAAATTTATGTTTTTCAAACATGTTTTACGCGTGTGTGTGCGGGCTGCACCGTTCTCCAAATTTGTTCACAAACAAAAACCAGTTGCGCTAACTAAAACCGATTCCCGAACAACAACAAAAAGTGACACACGACCCAAGTGGCTTATTGGAATAAGGCAATTGGAGATCATAGAAGCGTTCACCACACGCTCACCATTCGTTTAAATATCACTTCAAAACAGTCAGGAAGGAGGAATGGACAAGCTTTACCGTAGTGAATCAATCAGGGGCCGCTGTCGATTATTTTGGACTGATCGTCCGATCAATGCCAACGAAATGCAAGTAGCCATCCGTGCCATAGGCACACACGAAGTAACTCAACACTGTGATCGACACACACCAGGCGATAGCCACTGAGCAAACGAAATGTAGCACAACTGATTGATTTTTTATCCTGTATTTAGCTGATGGTTGGTAAGCGATTGTTTTTATTTTTTGTATTTTTATTGCCTCGTGCGTTACACATAAAAATGATCGCGAATGGAATTTTAAAGCGGTGGTTAAACCGCCAGTGTGTAGCAATAGCCTGTTGACAAACAATAGAAATGAGGAAAACTGGCTCTTTTTTTAAACGTTGTCACCTTAAATAATGAACTCTGTTGTCACCTGAAACGAATCGGTTCCAAGTAAATCGTGCACGAAAATACACAACAAAGTTAGAAATTCCCTTCGCTAAGAAACTAAACAGGGTCAGTTTTATAATGTTGACGGCATGTTTTACTTCCATGTCAATAGCGTTTCAGATTAATTAATTTCATTCAGAATTTTTTTTCTTGAGTCTGCAAGAAAATTGTTAGCTTTTATTTTCCAAAATGCTACAATATTATAGAAAATGAAGTAGTAAAATATTATGTGTTTAATGAATAGTTCAAAACTAATTATTTCCCTCTTTTTATCAACTTAAGAATTCTGGTCAGTATAAACATTGTACTCTACACTAGGAAATCAATTTTCGATGCTTTGACAGTAAGGAGTTTGCCGGTAAAAGTACATCGATCGATTCAATCATCTCTGAAGATTTTTTTTTCAAGATTTCCACAATTATTTCCAAATTTTGAAAAAACTTTTCTCACCTATGAAACTGACAAATAACAAATTCCCAATATCACAGATGAGAATTCAATTTTTCTGTTAGTATTATGTTGAGATTGCCTTTGGTTCGTAAAACAGAAAACAAACTCTGAAAGCTCATGTTTAAACCCAATAATATCATAAGCACTGCATGGCGCCTATAACGCAGCGTATAGCAACGAACTCCATCCGGTGTCTAATCAACACAACCAAAAACATTAAGCACCAATGGAGACGCCAAGTGGCTTGTGTTCTAATCCGATTCGAAACGCACGGGGCACCACACGTGACACACTGGCCATTGCACTTGCCAGCAAATAAAGCGCCATGTTTCATAAAGAATCAGTGTTTCACACAGCGGCTGCTACGTTCACTGCCCGCTCGGAAGCTAGAGGAACTTATAAACGGAAGAAACTTTCTGGTACATTCGGTAACGAACAGAACAAACAAACCAACACGCTCAAAGTTTCTGCTACAAAACGACATAAAAGAATCAACCCATCATTGCCGACGCAAGGTACGTTATGCAAACGGTCCACAATAATTAGCCCTTTGGATACGCCACGCCACAACCATTTGACGGGAGACACTTTCCGGTTGCGTTCCGCCACCACCGGGGCCTACGGTTCGAAAAGTGATCGTAAGAAATTCCTTTCCGCTAGAGCGCACGCCGCACCAGAAGTGGCTAACCTTGATGTCTTCCGATCGTGAGTATCGTGCCGCTCCGACCATTAGTATGATCCGTCCACCTTGCAAGACGATTGGTACGGCTTGTTCTTCTCATTCAACTGCAACGTTTCCCGCATACCTTTCCCTTTTTGCCACGTTTGGCCAACTTCCACCGGTGTGACTTCGTGAGCCCTCCGTCGACTTTAGCCGGAGCCAGATTACTGCTGGTAGGAGGATATCACACAACCCACCCTGGGTGAATGGTTCTCACCTGCACTGCGCAAATGAATTTTCCACCCTATGCTCACGAACGCAACCAACACCAAGGCTCACCTTGAAGACAACTTTGACGCTCACCACATTAGAAGAGTCTCACCCTGCTGGTTTGCTAGTCAAATATTAATGGCAAATTGTTTTGTACGGCATGGTGCGAGTGTGGAAAATCACAACTATTGTTCATCGAACTTTGCCACCAGCAAACGACACACCCCCCACTGGTATGAATCTCATAAAGATGCGGTGAGAAAACAGAGCACGGCAACTATTCGTTTGCTAATTGAAACTTGCAGATTCCTGGCAGAGCAACAAACTGTGTAAGAATTCCGTTGCCTACAGCCAATTAAAATGTAACAAAACGCATGCTAAAGTGCATCTTCCATTAGAGCCAATCAAAAGATATCTATCTATCTTGAGTCAAAAGTGTCCTTGAAAATGTTTCATCCGCCAACCATATTCCCAAGGGACTTTTGACGGGAAGACTGCTAAAATTGCTCCATGATCTCATCGATCGTAGATACCGTCTCAATGCACATCGACCGATACGGGGCAGAACTCAACTCACACGTCCATCTATTGCACAATATCAGCAAACCGGAAGGCCTCCGCCATCTCTTCCCAGTTCCCTACTGCAACCGCACTCAATAAGGATGGCTTCATGTCACCAATTATTGGCAGTTAATTGATAAGGAAAAAAAAAGCGAAATGGAGAACAAGGCTTTCGTTGATTGATAATTTCGTTTGATGATGCCCGATCAGCATTCGCTGTACGTTCCTATCATTGGCCCGGTAGAAAGATGGGAGGCCCGAGATGGAAAACTCGTCTATTTCATTGTATTCAGCTCTCCCTAATTTCCACCTCCAAACTGACTCTAAAAAAAAAAAATAAACAAAATGTCTCCTTTCGAAACACTTTTCTTTTCTTAGCCTGCTGTTGTTTTCAAAAAGTTGCCACCGAAAAAAGCTTCGACAATAATGCCCAAAGGAACCTGACACAGAAGTAGACCGTGTTTACTGGTTGGGCAAGACAGAATGTAAGCCACAAACAAAATCAAGAAATAAAAAAAAAAAACAGACCCGATATCTCCCGAGGCATCAGGATGGAGACACACTGAAAGCTGTTTTCAATTCCTCCGTCCGCATCCGACAACGTCAATGCCGCTTATCGACACGCCATTATCGGTGGGCAGCGTTTGGGTTGTGCTTGGCGTAATTAATGAACGATGCCCGTTGTTGAACTTGAGATACCAACCGACACCACGACACTCCATTGCCACCGCTCTCCCCCCCAGGGGGCGAAAGTTTATCAAACATGTCATTATAGACTAAAACGTAATTTCACTCAATGAAGGCCCCACGGTGATGCATTGTTTTTCGTGGTACATTTATATTTTTTATGTGTGGATAATGTTACCTGTGCTTGAAATGTAACACCAGTTAAAAGAATGAATTCTTTTCTTTTGACGTACCTTACCCATCTCAAGCGAGTTCTTAATAACGTCAAAACATTCGATTAGACGATTGTTCGTACCTTGTTTCGTAACCACGGAGTACCGTCAGTACCAAAACCGTCCGGGTTATGTCTCGAACTCTTTTTCGATGCGGTGCCGAAAAGATACAATTGTAATTATCCACAATTACTACACATTCGAAATGCTTTGCTTGCATTCTAATGGGTATGGAGTCCTCAATTAAATCCTTTCCACAACCTCGCAGACAAAAACACCTGAACCAACCAAACAAAGGTGTGCGATCGATTGTTAAGGCCATGGGACTCATGTTTGCATGCGAACGAAAAGCGAAAAACCAACCAAACTGAGGAGGAGGGTAGTATCCTTAACGAAGCCATTTATCAATCGCTGATTTATGCGCACACTTCTCGCAATGTCTCTGCCCCTTGTCTGTCTGCTATGGATTTTCCCATTCAAACCATTCCGTTGTGGTGTTGCGGTTTGACATTTTCGTGTGTCGTCAACATGCGCACCCAGCACCATTAGAGAGGAAAGGGTTATGAGGCGAACCGGTATCTTTCCAACTCAATTATTAAGACTTTTCAACCGCTCCGAACGCCCCAAGGTTATACAAAGGTCAACGGATGATGTAGGGCGGCCCAGGTCCTCCATCAGGATCACGCGTCGGCATCGGTTCTAGGCGAGGGTGCGTGGACGTGCGTGTGCATGTGTAGGAAATTCCACGAATACACACCATCATTTCACAGCATAATCCCCTATTAGCGGCATTCAGGTAAATCTTCCATTGTGGTATGATTTCACAACCGATGGAACCGATGCTCTCAATGCCGGCGGACGAAAATGAAAACTCACCTCAGAATAGACAACCCAGCATGTGCTCGCTCTTGCATGCGTTGAGATTACACGTGTGGAAACAGTGGCTCGCGAAGACGCGCGTTGTACACGACATATGTACACAGAGCCCTATTTGAACAGCTGCAGTGGCTCTGTTTGACGATGCACCGCAGAATCGTACCACTGCTGTCTGTTTTCTTTTTCCCAGTCTGAGAAGATGTGCACGTACCGCACGGGAACGTGTTATTTGTTTGAATGAAAACTCGAAGCCGTCCAACGAAATCGGATCATTGCGAGTAAAAAGATTAGCTCTGCTCTAGACTTCAGAATTTAATTCCGGATTTTTTGCTATTTTTTAGCATATCATTCGGTTTGTTGCTAAGCTGAACAAACTGGGTGTACGTCCATGTGTCTGGCTTACCCTGCGCTTCTAGGGACGGGATGATCATTTGTAATGTAAATGACTTGTTTACAATACACGTCTTCCCTTTGCCGTCGTGTGCATTGATTGGCATTTTTACACTGACACCATATGTGCAAATGTTATGAGCGCAAATGCTACCGTCTATCAGCCGCCAACCTAGGACCTTCTGGTCTTTGGAAGTTTGGTGCGAGTTACAATGAAGCGAGGAAAACAAAACAAAACAAAACACTCACGCACACAAACATCAAAACAAAAAAAGATTATGCTCAATTCGATTACATTAATGTTGCTACCGGTTGCAGCAGCTGTTCGCCGGGACGAACGCGTAGAACGGCGCATTTGAAGATCAAGCGTCCAAAATGGATACGTGTGATTGGTTAAATGTGTAACCGGCACGTTGCTAACGTGCTTAACCTAACGCACTTTGCAGAATGTAACATTGCTGTGCGTATTGCAGCAAAATTCAGATGGTTCCGTTCAGCTTTACGTCTGCACCAACTGAAGCAATCTATGTAGTGTAATGTGGTGGAATTTTTTCACTGTAAAAAATAAAGCGAATGGTTCTTATGGCATATTGGTTTAAAAAAGAACGTTAACAATGCTGAAAGCTTTGGAGCTCACTACACATTTCACTACAATTCTATTTTTAGTAGTACTTTGAAAAATGGTCTCCTATGGGAAGTCTGACCCTAGTAAATCCATACCTCCATCCAGATTACTCCAGAATACGACTAAACTGTTTCTCAAATCAGCATTCCTCATAGTCCTGAGTGGAGTCTAGATTTTAGTCTAGTTTTAGTGATTCGAAACAGTGTGGGACATTCTCGGAATTGCATAGCAGTCAGGGGTACTAGGAGTTCTTCGGAATTTGGCACCGGAATAAAATGGATGGAATTAATGGCAAATTCAGAGAAAATCTGGTGTCTTTAAAAATGCCCTTATAGTGTTATAAGTCCGTGGGAGAATAATAAACAACATTTTAAAACCTCTACACTCATTTCCTCGTAAAACAGATATAGAACCAACTGCATTTGAATTTAAACAATCATGCATTTGATGAATCGTAATAATGAAATAGAATTTCTATCGAATTTATATTGACGATTCGATATCGAAAAATAACAATACCATTACGCGTTCCCCTTGTGAGACTTGTTTAACCTACGCCAATCCACGGCTGAGGCAATCTTCTTAAAGGTCATCAGTTTTGAACGATTCTCGTTAAAATATAAATTGCCTCAAGCTAAACATTGTTGCCACATCCGTTCCATTCTCGGACAGTAACCGTATCGCTCTTGGGCAGAATCTTCTGTTTTCGTAAACATCTCCGCATCTATTCACTTCAAGCACGTGAAGCATCAAAGCTTCGATCATTTGGATGACGATTTGATGATAATCCAGAAGTGTACCAGTTTAGCCTGTGTTTATTCTTGACCATTTCAAACTTCCCACCCGGTCCTCCGCAGTACATGGAACGATCAAAACGCTCGAATGTTGCAAATAAATTTCCAATTCCGTGCCTACTTCCAACGCATCGTACCACCCCTTTTCCATCACGTTCCATGGGGAAGATTAAAAATACCCACAAGCTGTACCAGCCATCATCCAAAAACCGTCCTGAGCAGCGGCATCAGCAGCTTGACGTGCATGCTTTCTCGCGCTAAACCACCAGCAAATGTCAAGGTCGACGGGAAGAAAACAAAAGCAACCGACCGCAACTTGGCAAGGGGGAGTCGCTGTAATATCTGGCGTCTCCGCACCCTTTTTCCGTGACAAACCGTGACACCTATCGAGGATTCCGATACGCTATTGCGCAATACGCTCATCGTGTGCTTGTGTGTCTGCATGCTGCAACGCACCGCACCACAACAGCGCTGAACGATCTGTACGAGCCCGTCCTCGTTTGGCGGTGTGATTTCGTCAGGTGCAAAAGTGAAAGTAGTCAAGCGGCCTTCGTTGTCCAGTCTTGATTCACCACACCATGCCATCCACACACTCTTCCAACCCAGCTAAAGCTGCATTCCATTTGAACCAGTTTGAGTGATTGAAACCATCTGTTCCCAAAAAAAACGCGGGTTTGCTTTGGGAAGATTTTCGTTTGTCAACGTTACGATGAATGTTTGAAGTTACCGTATCGATATCACTGTCACAATCAAATCAAATTATGTTTACCACTGTTGATGATGCTTTGGTAGGAGTGGCAGTGTCCTCCGGTTGATAGTCCACTCAATCAGTTCAAAATCAAGCAATTCTTACCTATAACGAGATGGAAAATTGTAACAATTATTGATATAATCTAAGAGAAACGTAACACATCATAGAAACATTATTTAACGTTTTAAAGAAAACTTAAAGAAAGCGGTTGAACGCCTTCCATATGTTATAATCGAAACCATTCTTCTTTCTGAATTTCATTATTCCGAGCGATTGTTTTACGGCTTTCGCTACCAGCCACTATCGATTGGATGTTCGGAGAAGCGGATAATAAATACAAACATCACAAGTAAGCATAACTTCTTGGTCAACACGGGCACCACCACCTTCACCGTTGCCATCCTCAAACACCTAAACGTGTTATTTTCAGAACATAAACACTCGAGACTCGGAAGAAATTCAGCACGGATGATTCACCGTCACGGCCGTAACCGCACATCGGAGCTTGAAAAGCGTCAAATTTTCGTACCATATGGTAGCGGCAGCAAATTAAACAGATCCGCGTATCCGCGGATGCCTGTGCGTTCACTTCCACTGAGTTTTCACTTTCCGTTCGAAGACGCAATTTTTCCACGTTGTCGTTCTGCGGCAGTACGGCACAGTGGCAGGCAGCGCGTGAACTTATCGGTGTTGCTTTTCACTGCAGCACAACACGGTTTGGACCCGCCGGGAGGGTGAATTTTTCCTTGGCCGCCCACACAGTCACCAAATGCGAACGGTTTTGCCGACGAGACTTGCGCGCCTAACCGCACCGCCGCGTGAGATTCGCGGGTGCAAGAGCGAATGAGATCTAAATACGCAGATCGCTCACGCTCGAAATTGCTAGAAGTATCCGGGGGTTGGGGATAGAAATTTCCCGATCACTTCCGCTCCCAGCTGAGCGTCCGAAGAAATGTGTCGGAAAATGAGTGACCGTCCACCCCATTGAGCGTGAGTGATTTTCTCTGAAATATATTTCGCACTACGCTAAACGGATGTACGGAGCATTTTCTCTCGTGCTCGTACTTTTGGGAGAAATATGCAGTGATACAAGCAAAACAATGCTAATGTATGAAGCACGCTCCCTCAAACTCATCCTTCCATATTGAAAATTCTGCTTTTCGCAGTTAACCTGTTGAGCAATATCCTGTCAAATTCGATCAATTGTAGTGTAGATGGGTTGGAGAGGAGAGCAGCAATGTTGCCAAAAACCGTTTGACAGTACATGAATAGAAAATAATTAATATTAAATAACATATACCAGTAGGGTGCGGAAATATAGAAGCTTCTTTAATTTATTCATTTTACAGTCCAACAATCGTCTTAACAAATCACAATAGTAATTAACAGACATTACGTCAACGCAGAAAATTGAAACACCACAATATAAATTAATCAGAAAAATCAAATCCTCCATGAAAATGGCCTCCGCAGCCAGTAGCAAAGCAATTAACCAAACAGGACCATAAAAGGAACCATTCCGGGCTCCTCCTGTTATGATGTTTGTAACGGCTTTCGCTCATGCAAAAGGGGCAATCCGTTAGCAGCCAGGCTAGTTCAGTAGCCGGGTCCGATCCAACAGCGCCCAGATTACATTATTGACCTGCATTGGGCCGTGTACATGCCACGTCTGGACACGATGGTGCCCAACTGGACGACCGCCACCGGTTAAGCAACAAGTGCAATTCTGCACGCCCGGAATATCGATGGCGCCATTAGAGCTGGCAGAAGGAAAGGCAAAAAAGAGCTATAAAAAAAAAACATCTACTGATTACTTCCGTGCCAGGTGCATTGTAGCAAAGGTCGGCCATCAGCAAGGAATAAAACCATTCTCGCCGAGAAAATTAGGGGCCCATGCCGCACATACTTTTCGCACACGTGACTGACCTCGCCGTTGAGAATCCCATGCTCACGGCCTCGGAAACGTGTTCTCTATTATGCGTTCGCCGGGAAAAACACGCGCAACCGTCCAAAATTTTCACAAGCACACACTTTTTTTTGCCTCAAAACTTTTCCGTATTAAGCCATCAAAGCTTACGATAGCGTCACGTCAAGCCAGCTGTACCATAAATCGGTGCCAAGCGAATGCTCCAATCTGGACGTCATGCGACAAAGGGGGGGGGGACACGACTACACGCTATCTTCCACCCCGCACACTATTGATCGACATACCGCACCTGCCGCCAGTCTGACGCTGGTGCTGGTTTGGTGCGACTGGAGCCGTCGGCTCATGATTCGGTCGGAAAAACCTTTTTACATCCATTTTCCATCATTGCCGTGCTTTGGTGTGGAGCCGCTGCGGCTTGCCCCGTACGTTCGCTTGTTCGTGTAGTGGTGCTGCGGTGGCCCAGCGCTCATAGTGGGCCGTACGTACGTGGGTATGTGTATGTACTTGGGCGCCAATTTAATTATAAATGTCTGGTGTCACATATGGAGCACAAATGGACAGGCAGCAAAAGGAAAATCACCAACAGCGACTAGGCAATTGCAACTGGGGTAGAAACATGAAAAATCTAACCAATTGCTGTAGGGTATAGTTTGCACGTCACATCAGACAATTTCAGTAGCAACGAGTGTTGTATATAATCACTTTATAAAGCAATTTATATATTTGAGTGTATTATTTCTACAAATTTTCCTTCGCTAGTGCTTGATCGCGCATAAGGCTCAGAGTCATCCACAACAACCAACTGATAGTTTGACCTTTGCTTAGCCCCGAAGGCTTATCCTTCGGTGGGTGCTTACAAGCGGAAAGACTACTATCGACTAACTACAGACAGCAAGCGTGCGACAAAGGCAAGACGAAATGCATCATTATAACCCTGGCCATCTCAAGGATTCTCTTCTTCTCGGGTGCACAACGGCGAAAAGTAGCCGAGCGAGATTCAGTCGCGTGGAAGAGGACGATTGACGATTGGTCAACGGTTTGTTGTTAGCAACAGTGGCCATTTGCTCAAATCAATAGACGAGATTTTTGCTGTGTCTGTTGGTGCTGCCCGTGTGATACAAAAACGAAGAGACTATCATAAAACCGTTGCCGGCATCAGCTTCCTTTCCTACCATCCATGACTTTAGGTGTGTTTTCTTCTCGACTACAAAAAATAAAATAAAATGTGCACCGGGCCATGGTTCAAACCGGTGGCGGCAATAGGAAGAGCATTCAATAAGACGGTTGTCATCGGGCGGGAAGGGCACCTGCGACGAAGGACAGCAGCCTTTCGCGCAATGTTTGGGAATAAAAATAGAATTCGCGCTTATTTCTGTACCACGATGTTTCCGACCGGTGCGCGACACGGCAGGGCTCGAGACGGCACATTCTGCCACATTCACGGGTTTGGGTACGATAGGATGGGTGGGAGTAGATCAGCGGCGTGAATGCTATTAACTGGTAGAGCCAATCCTCGCGAATGACTGCAATCGCATGCCAGCCAAACCGAAAGCAAATCAACTATCGATCGCCGTGTGTAATTGTCGAACTCCATTTTGGGTTTTCTTATTCCCGAGTGTTCGCACACCTTCAGCCACTAAAGCTGGTGCAAGGTGATTCAACGTCGATGGCGTACCCGAAACACAGCATCGCAACAAAACAACACGCATGACAGTTTCGACGTCAAATTCCTTTCCTACTTGGCAAGAAACAGCTACTGCACCGCTCGGCGGTTTGGATGGCAGCGGACGGCTTTAATCACCTACGCGCATGGTTTCTTCGTCCAATGTCTGTTTCAATCAAACTGTACCTGGTGCTTGAGAAACGGAAGCAGTCAGTTACAGTTTGGGAGTTGAAATTTTGGTAAAGCACGAAGTTGTTGGAAAACTTTTCATATTTCCCCAACTCATCAACAACACCATCCACCGTTTTGGCAGTTTCCAAAGCACCAAAAACACACGCCATTCGCTGATAAAGGGAGTTTCATCCGTAATGTTGTATGGACCACCATTCAACCAGGTGAAAATGTACGAAACCTGCGAAAGCTACATAGCACGCCATCGGAATGGTTTAAATTTTGTGTCAAAGTATAATGTCTTTGCCGTACGGTGGTAGCCTTGTTTCATTTTCCTTTGATTGGTCGACTACCAAAATTTCAATTCCTAGCTGCATCGCGTTGTAACACTCCCACCCGCTCCTGGCACTTCACCCTTTCTGCCCGATGCAAAACCATCCCACATAATGGTGGTTATTTTCGGTTCTCAAACGGACGGAACTGACCGTTCCTTCGATGCAATCTTACAGGGACGGAAAAGGTAAACAAATACCGGCCGGTTTTTTCGCTTTCCCGTTCATGGTTTCTCATCACGAAGATGTTGGGATGGCAAAAAATAACACGAGCGACAACCTGTCGCCGACAAGTAACGATACATCGCTGTCTACAGCTGAACGATCCTAGGAGGGAGTTTTCCTTTTTAGGGCATCAGTGACACAGCAAGACTATGTACACAGGAAGGAACATTTGGCAGTAAAGTAGTAGAGTTATTAAAAAGGTGATTGCTGATTGATTTATAAATTACATATTCAGAACACTACTCCAAATGACAATAACCGATTTACGTAAATATTCATATAAATAACTTTGTTATTTATTTTCTACTTAAGATGCTATATCTCAACTTTGCCATGATGTTGTTGATGAGTGCCCCCTCTTACCCTGACAATGATTTGATAGCAACGAAATTATCTGTGGGTTGTGTAACACAACAACTAAAATTGTTATTACTACTGTAAACCCACTGACGAAATTAGGGAATTGCAAATTGAATTGTTAGGTATTAAACCATTGATCATAACTGGAAATTCTAATCCAAAAGAAGAAATGCAAAGCCAGATTAGATTAAAAAATCAACGCTATTGTAAATTTGTACATTTGTATTGTATTTGTATTGTAAAATTGTCACTTTAAAGCGAAAAAGCATAGCCTTTCCAATAATTACATCATGGAATTAAGTAATCCATTGATAATCGATTTTTAAACACAACGGCAAACGAAAAAGTCAAACTTTTGTCCGTGTCTGATGCAGCTGAGAGATCAATCAATCACATCAAACAACGAATATTTTGTATTTATTCATCAAATTTACATTGATTCGGATTTATTATCCGACAGAATGCAGGTCAACGTCCAGCTCGGACACTATCAACGGTGCACCCTCCGATTGGCAGTTGGTTTATCAATGTTGTTCGCTTCGCGGTACGGCACGCGCATGTTGAAATCAGCCGGCCGCGGGCCCTTCAAAACTTATCAGCTCCAAAACGAGATCGCCCCGATTCAGCCATCATCCATATGGCCACCGGTATTTGATGGAAAATACCCAACGACTAGCTACTCACTCCTGGGCAAATAATAATTCATTCAAGAAAAAACGTACTTCACTCATAGCGTACACTCCACGGTCGGCCGGAAAGGCCAAGGGCCTCGGTAACGCGCCAACAGGAGTCAGAAACCCAGCAAAACCATTGGCGAGCCTTATCGTACGGTCTAATCGGGATTACGCGCGCAGGAAAATACACAATCCGACCCCAAGCCCCTGAATGTTTAGCGTTCGCGAATTCGCTGTAAATCGCGGTCATAAACCACAGCCAGAAGGCAGAAGGGTAAGGCACCGGGGTGCTGCTGCTTCGCATGTGTTTCGTTTGTTGTTCGGTTGTTGTTGGGTTTTTGTTGCATCTTCCACCCCGTCTTTGTAAGCAAACTGATAAGGGACTACGCGAAATGCGATCACCTCGGCTATCGACGAAAGTCAACAACGGATGATACTGGTGGGGGTCTACGTTACCCTCCAGTGGTTCTGCTTCAGACCCGCCTCCCTCCCGTTGCCCTCGGACCATTCCACTCGATTTCGGTTATCAAATCGTTTGTTTTCGGTTATGTTAATGTTGCGGTCAGGTGCTTTCAGCTGGCCGTTGCTGATAACGCGGGTGGCAGTTGCCTTACACTCCTAATCAGCAGCTACAGTGATGTGGCTTCTCAAAGTCAAGGCTTATGCCTGTTTATTTCGTTTTTCTGAAGAGGCTCCACAAAATAACAACCTTCTAAAAATGGGTCATATTTAAACTGTAATTTGCCTAGTCAGGTGGTTGTAAATGTGGATGGGGTGGACATTTGAAGCTTGCGAATTATTTTTGCATTTAAAAACTAGAAACTTAAACGATTTTACAATTGATGGGTAATTTTGATGGTTTTTCTAACTTGTGGTATTACAACTTCAGATATTACGAGCCAGACAATTATGGCTTTCCCAGACATTAATTTATCCAAAGCTGGATAGTTAGTCCTGCTAGTCTTGCTAAAGATTGGGTCTAAGCTTAAAGGCTATCATGTTCATGAAATTTCTTGGTTAACGAATATAAGTTTGTAATACTCAATTTTATAACATACAATATCACCAACTCCACACAGATGTTCGCTTTCAACACTATGGACGACTTACATCATTTGAACTGTTGCAAATGCACCGTATGATTCCTCATGCCACTAATTTGCATAATGTTGCACCGTAATACAATGTAACATTTACGAAAACCAAACGTAAAAGCGAAAAGCTGTTTGTTTCGGAATTCTTACGCCAGCCGGCGCCAACGCGCCGCCGATGGACCATAACGTTTGATCGTGTAACGCGCATGGTATTAAATCGATACATTACTTTCACTTGCCATTGCAGCGAGAAAGCATCGTGCCATCGATGAAGTGACCACATCAAACACCACATTGGGGGTTTGTTGTTTTATTTTTTCTTGCTTCAAGTTTCAAGTCGTAAACGATGACGTTTTATCAAATCGTATTTGTTCATGCATTTGGTGCGGTAGCATCCACGTACACTACACGGATCTGACCAGCAGAAACCCGACCAACGTAACCGACTTCCCAAAACTGTATTCAGTTTAAACATTTGCATGAAGCTCCCGGTGAAACACACATTCCGCGTGCACACATCTTTAACCATTCCGTGCACATGTTTGTCATTTTTTGGAACCGATGATTTCACTTTCCACCGATCAGGGGCACAGAGAGCTCAATGTTGGAGAAAAAGTACACAGTCAGTTGGGATGCGCAGTACGCAGTGGAGGACGAGCGAACAAAACATTCAATATGCCGGTGTACGGAGAACAGCCCCATACAAAACGGAGGGGTGACCGGGGGTAATTTTGAGGAGGGTATGACGACTGGGAGAAAAAAAATTACACACCAAACCCACATTCCAAGTCGCACACATGCATGCACAAACGAAGCAGTGCCATGCTTGAGTCTTGCTTGCATAATTTGCTACCAACCGTAATGGACAATGTGGCGCATGTATGCACATTTGCTTCTTCTTCTTCTTCTTTTCCTCGCCCAACCCCAACCTACCAACGACAAGAAATGGGACGTGAGCTTTGGTTTCAAGTTTGTTTACTTCCATTAACGTCTTCAAGGTCTCAAGCAGTGAGAACAAACTTAAACTTTTGTTACCTTTTGCTCTACATCCGCCAAATGTTGTGATGAGCTATAAAACATTATATGAAGTTACACATTTTGTTTAGCACAAATCGGTTTTATATCGTCACGATAACGTGCATCATGCATGCACTTCGCGATAAAGTGGAAGCGTGCTGCAATTAAAATGATAGATGGCAGTTATTGTTCAGTTTGTTCGCGTTGTTGCGTTCTCTTAAAAAACATACTTGCCCTTAAATGCATTTTTTTATTACCCTTTTTTTTTTACTTACTCCTGTTGTGCATGCACAACTGGGAAAGTACGGTTTGCATCAGCGAAAAACGCACGAACCCCTGTCCCCGATAAACATTGTGTTGAGAACACGTGTTTCGGGTCACATTTCACACCTGCACCGTTGTGCGTTATCACCACCCACACGATTATTGGGATATCGGGATGGAAAATGCAGCTGCAATCAAGCAAACAAAACAGTACAACAAATCCATGGAAATGCAACTGCGCTAAAGTAGAGGATTCAAATAACGACGAAAAAAACGACGCAACGTACAATCGCCATGTCCCGCCCGTCCATCGATTCGATTAATTAATGCCTGCCAGATCATATGCTCACAGTGCACACGGTGCATTTTCCCAGCACAAACACAACACCCCGTCACCCCAATATGGTACACCCCACTTTGAAAATGGCGTGGGAGCATTCAACCTGCCTACCATAAATCCCCCCTACTATCAATCAATCTCTGACCAAAACCGCACACAAACATCTACTAGAATGCGATAACAATCGCTGAATCGAATAAGAGTTCAACATACACACGATAATACAAACAAACAAACAAAAAACAACAATTGTACACACACACACACACACACACACAGCATACAACTTCCAATCCAATCAGCACCGTGCACCTAATGGAAACGTCTGTGGTGGAGAGCAGCAGCTCATGGTTGTGAATAAAACACCATTTGCAAATATGGCCACGGGGATCATGTTAATTAACGACAATCATACTACTGCCGAGAAGCAGCAGCCGTTCCTTGTACATCTCCTACCCGTTCCGAGAACATCCAGCTAACGACGTTCTTCCCATACGCAGGCATGCAAATAATGCGAACGCGCTCACAGAACGCAAACGAGTGCGCGATGTGCAGGAATAAGATCAAGGTCACCGTGGGGCAACAACAACCAACCAGTGGGGCACTATTACACATCAATAAACGGTTGCCTTCAGCCCCGAAAGAATTGCCTAATGGAGGATTAAATTACGAGAAGAGAAGATATGATTTCAACGGTTCTGTGGAGTGGAAAATTTGATAGGCATTTTGACTATAGTGGAGACAATTTAAAGGATAAATTGAAGAGCTGTAAATATCTTCTTCTTGGAATAACGACCCATTAGGTCTTTACCATCCTGTCATTTTGCATGTCTCGTAACCTGATAATGTGTCATTTCACCGAGAAAATTCCCAAAAGTGTTACCTGATGACAGATTAAGTTGCAAGAAGAACAGATATGATTTGAAGAGCCCCGAGGTGAAGCGACATTGATGGATATTCTGAAAACATTGGCAACATCTTCAAAGAAGTAGTACATATCTTCTTCCAAGTAATCCAACAACCTTTGTTTTACGACTGTACTGTTTGTATTGGTACTGTACTTAGCCTGATACTCTGTCATTTCTAGGGGAAGTTCCACGAAAGGAAGATCTCCGGGAAGATTCAACTAATGGAGAATACAATTAGTGAGTGAGAGAGTGATTTCGTATGACCATAGATCGGAAGGAACTAGGATCGAAATACATCTGACAAACCCCGAAGAGAAGAGAAATTGAAAGGAATTCGGGCAAGATTGGTTCGGACAAGAAAATATTAGGTCTCCACCGTGATAGCCTCATTTGTAACTGGTAGTCAAATAATCAATCAATTCTACGGGATCTAAAGTGCAGATTAAATGATTGTCGCGATGGATTAAAGTAATAAACCCAACAAAATGACACGATACTCTGGGAGTTTCTTGATTGTCAAAACAGTTCCGATGTCTTAAAACAAATCAGTATTAGTGTAAGAGTCTTCTGTTACCAATTGAACCAAATCAACTAAATTAAGGCGTTTTATACTACATTCTATAAACCTCACAAAAATATGGACTTGGCGTCGTACTTCACTACCTTTGGCTCTTGAAAGAACATTTAGTAGACCCTGTACTTCACATATGATACACACACTCCCACTATATCGCTGCCTTTAATACAGCCTGGTACTCGATAGCAAACTCTTGCCCATTCTAATAAAGTTCACGTGTATAAGGGTTACCTATACTGCAACACCTGTGCACCTCGGTGCCCTTGTCTACTAGCGGAAGTCACCCGAGCGTAATGTAACGTTAGCGGCAAGGCTGTTATTACCAATGCCGATGCAATCACTGCCATCGCATGTACCAAAACATCCGACACCATGCGCTGTCCGCCCGCTTTGGTTGAACGTGTCTCTTTCTTTTTTTCCTAGCCCGTATGTATTCGCGGCTATTCAAACTTATCTAACGCTTCCTTTTACCATCCTTTTGTCGATCGTCTCAACGGCAACAAACAACACTCATGCTCAGTCAGCGACGGCAAACATCTTTCCCGTTCGCGGACTCTGTTTTCTCTGAAACGGCTCCTTCGAACGCGACTTTTCCTGCGTTCCTGCCAAAAGTGTCACGGAAAGGAAAGTGGAATGCTGGTGGTGTGACTCGGCCATGCCGAGCTGTTTTTAGAACAAACGCCTGTTGAGTAGTATTTATGTCAGGCGGTGGTAAAGCACAATCCATCAGCTCAGTGTGCGCCACGTCACAGACCTGTTATGAGTTCGACGCTAGGCAAACGTGCCCTCCTGCCTTGTAAGTGACGGTCTGTTACCGCGTGACACTTACTGGTCGCTAAACTGTGATTGATCAGATCGATCAATTAACACGGATCGCTAATAAGAAAGTTTCTAATACGTCGATGTAGTATCACCCTTCCGAGAATCATAAACACGTTGGGTGGATCCCATTAACCGATCGCAAATGCACTTCTCCTATCAGCGATTTAATTACTTCACACGCTATCAATCTTTCAAAATATGTAAACAAACGTAAAACAGACTGTACTCAGCTGCATTTGCTTTTGTTTCGTGTTGGGAGACATTTCCCGAAATCTGTGCCCGTTTTCAACTTGGACATAACCGACTTTCAATCTGTTGCGCCTGGCGCGATGTCTGAGTATCTGGGGTTTTTTGCTGGTGCAGATGCTGGTAATTATAGAACCACTAGGAGCCGGCGTCGTCGTGGCAACAGTTGTCCCGTCCCACGCACCACAACACAGTCGCTGTATATTCATTAGGTGCAAAAATGTCTGTCTTTCCGAACCAAACCATGTAGGTATGCACTCAACAGATAGACTATGTGCGTCAAAAGTTCCTAACCATCCTGCACGGACAGTGCCGTTCATTGTTTCTACCAGGATAATCAACAAACTGTCTGACTGACGGTGGGTTTCCGCTACTGGAGGAAGTCAACTTGCTTCACGAATTCTTCCTACCGTGACGATAATTAACCGTGCCGGGTTAGCATTATTATGCCCCAATTTAAACTTATTTGCAGCGGGACCAGGTAATGCGTGAAAAATAAGCCAAATTTCATTCATGTTCCGACACGTAGTCAGCTACAAAAAAAAGGCAGCCTGTTACAAAGCTATTAGCGCAACTAATATAATACGGCAATGATAAAGCAGCGCGGATAACAACAACAAGCTGACCTCAACCTAATTGCACCATCCACAATCACCCACGCAACCAAGGCTGATAACGTTCCCGACGCATTTCGTACGCACCGGTTCCACCCTTCTACCGAAGCCAGATTAGTAAAGTCCTTGATTTTTGCCCATGTTTTAAACATTGTTGTTTTTCGCAACATTACTAGACAGTTTTGTGCGAAAGCGATCGGGGTACCTCGGTTCCGTCTTCCAGGGACACATGATAGGACGCCGTTTACCAGTCCAGTGCCAGGGATGGAAGGGCGAACGCGCGATGAAGGAACCTCTGGTTGGCCGCTTTTTAATACGTTTCGTCAGTGAAATTTTGTCGGGCTTGCACGCACGCCGCCGTTTGGGCTGATAGGTTTTTAGTAGCAAAATTGTTGCACGTTAGCCAACTACTCCTAATGGAGGGGGTTGATTGCTTTCGGCGTACACATCGTAGCGGCACTATCAGTTACAACTGTTGGCCCCTTGGCGATAAAGGGTACGGTTGGTGCATTGACTAGTACGAAAGCTGAGGATTGAACAGCACAGAGAAAGCTTTCGCCCTCTCGCTTGCCCACGCGGCCCACTAAACGGGATGCGTTGTAGCTTTAATGGCTCACTGAGCCGGCTGAATTTAAGCAATTGTGTGATGGTAGTGTGCGAAGCTCCTTCCCTTCATCATCGCCTCACCCAGCATTTATTTTTACCACTTTTCCGGCACATCCCCCCTCCCAGTCATGTAATTTCTTGTTGCCTCCATGTCCAGCTGTACCCATCGTACGGGATTCCTTAACGTTCCATTGTATTTGTGATCTTTTCTTTTCTTTTTCGCCTCACATCACTTGGAAAGAGTTTTCTTTCATTTGATCTGTACCTTGCCTCGTCTTTTACGTCTTTCTCAATGCTCCGTACTCTCTACGCGCAGCACGCGAATAACGCGGTTGCGTATGAGCACGCGGTCACGCGCATTCGCGCTGGATTGTGTGTGCGCGCGCGCGCAGACCCGCATCCCAAGCAGAGCACGTGTAGTGTTGGTTTTTCTTTTCAATTTCTATTTCTTCTGTACTTACTCCACCCTCTATCTCCCCATTTTCGGCTCACGTTTCACTCATTTGCGGAAAACTTGGGTGCTGGAGAAAATGAAACTGCACACTAGCTGCAGTTCGCCGAAAAACGCACATGGAGGACAGCACGCAAAGGGGGCGCAAGGTGAGTGCGTTGTTTGCGGCATTCTTCTCTTATCATGTGCGATCCCACATTGCACCGTAACCATTTTCGTACGGTTTTGGTCGGAGAAATTATTGCACCGATATGGGAGATGATTTAGCAACATGGGCAATGTTTCGAGTGATGAATATAATAATGCTTTGCCATTCCTCTCCATGGTTGAGGGATATAGATTTGATCCCAGATAGCACATTGTAAATTAAAATTAGTATCGTATTTTTGCGTGAATAACGACCCCCCTGATGGATTATACAACGTTTATGGAAGAAATCATTCTTTTGTAATTTTACTTAGTGTTAAACATTGTGTGATAACAATTCATAATTATCATTACAATTCATATTATTGTTCCATTTTGTCCTTACTGAGGTTTTCCAGCACATTATCAATGTTTAAATCGTCAATGTTCTCATCCTCGTCATAGCTATCTGCATAAGTTGCAACATCCTCAGTGTCAGAATCGACAAGTTACTACCCATGGATAACGACCACCTTAATCTGACTTTGGTCATTTTTTAACTAAAAGGAGATCGTTATACACTTTAAAATACGGTACTGGAATATCTAATAAATGAAGAAATAAATGCATTGCTATGCATTTACTATCAACCTTTTGATTTTTCGAAAATAATCGCCAAGAATAACTTTAAGACCTGTGAACTTTTCACCAGTTGTTCCTCAGTATCTATTGCTACTATTTATTGACTATTTATTTATACTTATCGTACAATTGTCTTGTTTTCTGATTTACACAAAATTATGTATTTTGATACGTAACAAGGAATGCGAGCGAGTCGCTTTATCAAGTCGTTTTATCATTTATATTTTTTTGTGATTTTGTCCCAGTCCTGACGTGTGAAAACCAGCGCCGCTTCCAACATCTGGTAGTTCCGAATAATACCTAAATATCGAAAACAATTTATCCAAAACCGATTTTTCAACTTTATATGTCTACCATTTTGTTTTGCATTCAGAATCATTTAATTTAGCGCAAACGATGCAAAGAAAATAAGTTGATAAAAAAAATTAAAAAATACAAATTTGCATTCGTTATCATCCCTTAATAGTTCAGATTACTAAATATTCATACTAATTCGTCATGCGAAATACTTGGAAAAGCTTAGACTTGGTAGTAGCCTACGCTTTACAAAAAAGACATGGACACGTGTGAAGCATCTTCAACCATATGGCAACAGTCGGCGTGTGTATTTTAGCCCCAAACCGCCTACTACCCTACGCACAACGGGATCATAAGCTACACATGCAGCGTACACTACCAACTACATACACATACCTTCTCATTATAGGGATTTATCCAAGCAGATATCATGAAAACCAATTTTCCGCTGATCCACCACACGGGAAAAAAGAATAGATGGACGGGGCAGTTGGCCGTCTACTACAGTGTATGGCACACACACACAAGCGCGCGCACACGAACACGGGGACGCACCGCGCTGCTACTAACTATCCGCCGCTGCACAACGGTTCGGTACACACGCAAATAAGCAAAAGGTGCACACACGCACAAAGCTCAGCTTCCGCAACGATGGCAAATTAGCGTGTGTAGGTTGGCTGCTGGTTGCTGCCGCTGCCTACTATTGCTGCGTTTTCACTCGCGAATTCTAAACCGGTTGCTTCTTTCTCTTCTTCCTACTTTCTTTCCTCAGCTCCAGACCTGCCGGGGTAACACGTCGTTGCACTTGCACTTGCGGATATCCGTAACGGCCACGCAACACAACCAAAAATCAAACGAAATAAAATAACGCCAAATTGGGAAGGCGACGATCCACCGTGCGGCACAACACGCGACCGAGCGGTACGGGAATGGTCGAGGGGTAGATGTTGCTTTCGTTCACACGCACGCACTGGTTACTCCCGGTTCGGTTCAGCTAATAGGCGCACCGGATCGATGTGATGACCGATCGGCGTTTGTGCCGTAACGAGTGAGTTACTCGCGTCCAGTTAGAATGATCGATACGCGAGCACTTTAATGTCGAGTCCTGACTGAGAGCACTTTGGTCTGGAGATGCTGGATGTCCTTATTTGCGTTCGTACAACGCGTACCCACACTAAACACGCACTCACGCACACGCGCACACTACTGCGGCTACTACTACCAACTACTACCACTGCTGGATGAATTACGCCTTGCAGCTGATCGTCTGAGGGCAAACGAGGTTGTCACACCACTGCTCGCCGGTCGGCTTATCCACTGGAATCTGAAACTGCAACATGGAAAAGTTGTTAGATTTCGACACTAAGATTGGGGTCAATTGAAAGTTGTGGTCGTGCACTACACACAATCCACATTCACCGTCTAATTTGTATAATTACACCAACACACTATCAATTCACTTTATTTCATTATTTCCTGTGTTTTAATTCTTTTTTTTTTGTAAATTCCCTAAGAGGGAATCTTTAGAAGTGTCAATAGAACTTTAAAAAATATGCACAGCACGATGCCCAAAAACTGTTCATCAACTAAACAAACAACATACGCACAAAATCGCATGGGAAACTTTACTTCACTAGCCTACTTCGATTGCTATTCGATTATGCTGGATGACTGATTTGGGTGCAACTGCCACAAACGCACGAGACCCACCTGCATTTGATTACGCGCGTGCCTTTGTGTTTAAATTGAGAGTCGAAAAACGAAAGCAAAAGAGCGAACGAAATAGACAATAAAAACGTATGGCTTAAAGTTAGGCACAAAATCGATGATACGGAATAATCGATTAAGTGTGTTGGTATTTGACGTTTTGATGCCCTGTCATGGTGTAGCGAGGCAGGCACAGCACACAATATGCAGCAATATTGAAGCGTTAAACCTTCTCTCTCTACCTAAATCATGACGGTTCTTATACCTGCCCTAAACTTTTTCACGATGGCCGATCGATAATGATGGTGTACACCGGTGCGTTTCCCAAACTATTATTTGTTTCCTTTTTTCCGATATCACTAAAACAGGTGAAAATATTTATCTCAAGCACTAGCACAAGGGTTCAATGAACGTCACTACTAACCGAATGATCAGTTTTCGCTGTTCTTTTAGTTTCTCTCGAACGTGTATTTGTATTCTTGGTTCTCACTTGGTCCCAATACACGGTTTGGCAGTATGTTACGCTAGCATGGATTGCGAAAGACTGGCTGGAACAATCTGCAGCTTACTTGACCTCTTCCTTATACTGGGGTCACGTATGCCCTGTATTTTTCGTACACACGGACACTAACTGAACGTTCTGCATCAGGTTTTTATTGCTGCATACTATCACACAAACTCTCCCTCTTGTTTGAGGTACATTGCTTTTTTGACCGGGAGTTACTTCACCATGCTAAAGATCGATCGGCTGTTACCTTCTTCTTTATTTCATCCGTTTTAAAACGCATGCCACCATTCCCCATCAACAATCGCGTAACGATGTTTGGTATGAAAAGTTTAATCTGAAGTGACTGCTTAACTTTATTAAACTGAAGTGACTTTGCAATGACGTATTTTTAGTTTATTTTACACCTTGTATATAAAAATGGTATTAAAAATATGTTTATTAAATATGTAGTTAACACCAATTCATTCCACTTGACACGATAATCCAATTGAACTTATATTACCATTGAATTTTACAATAAAGTTTCAAGCACCTTTCATATGTTTCAAATAGATTAATATGTATCATAAATAAACCGTTCGAAGAAGAGCGAAGAAGTCCTAATAGATCACTTGTCAAATGATAGTGCTCACATCAAAATTAACATCCTCGAGCGTGTATCAGAGTGTGAACTGTAAGGTTAAAGGCATGCGAGTTTGAACTCTCCCGGCCACACTCTCATACAAACACCACAAACCATACACACGCGTTGCTATACGCACTAAAACGTACTTCATTACACATTCACCTAGAAATAGGACAAATGTCTAGCCAAGTATCTTTCCGCGAACCAATTTGGGAAATTCTAACAAATCAATACGGATGCTGCATAGGGACGAAACCGAAAGCAACCATAGGTACAGATGAATAGAAACCCAAGGACATATGGTAGGCAACAAGTACAACTACAGGGAAAGACCGCCGAATATTCTTAATTTCAGAACTTTGGCACCAGAGACTACGTATGAAAACGCACACATGCACACGGACGACAGCAATATGTAAAATGGACTATTATAGTAAAGGTAGGCTTGATAAAGGGACACTTGACAAAACAACAGTACGGCTCCGACACACGGTACGCACAACGGGGTCAATTGAAGGAGATTATTTTATTTAGCCCGAAGCGACAGTTTGGCGTTCGATTTTACTGCTGCCTTTGGTGACGGAACGGTTTGTTAGTTGGGCTACTGCAGTGGGCAGTCTGCGAATACTGCCGTCACCTGCTCTGGTAGTGCAATTGCCGCTAGTGTTGCCGCCTCTTCCCATCTATCGCCTTTTGCCAAGAGATGCTATAATCTGTTTTTCGCCCTATTCTATTTAACTCCCACACACCCTGGTCGGTTCTGATATTTCACTTCCCAGCGCTTGACACCCCATCCCCCGGGTTTGGCGTTTTTGGCTTAACTATATCTATTTTCACCACATGGATACACACTGTTGTTTCGATTTGCTGATGCTGGGTGATGCTGCCTTGATACTGCCTGCTTGCTTTTTGTTTTTTCGTTTGCCTTCTGCCGTATGTGATACTCCTCTGCACTTTTCTTCTTCACTTCTGTCGATAAAACGCGACTGTCGGGTTTTCCCACTACACACAACCAATAGCGCTCTCGACGACAACTAAATACTGACTGATTCAAAAAATACTAAACCCTGCTGGCGAACGTTCCGAGCACTGACCGACGTCGCGGTGAGCCAAAGCGCTGAGACACGCAAAACCACTCAGCGGCGCTCAGTCTCTGAGAGCGTTCACGGGGGTAGATTTCGGTCGCGCACTATGTTGCACGAGGATGATAAAGGGGAAATTATTAAACTGACGAATAGCAGATGTGAAACCGAATATTACAGTTAATGTTATTTAAATTACCTTCCAGCAATTGTTTCGAAAAACCATTTGGACAATCTACACCTTTGGTCTGCAATTGTTTTTAGTTTTCTCTGTTATGTTAATTTGGCCAACTATAAGGAAAAGCTTTCCGTTAACGATAAGATATACACTTAAAAGATTAAGATTCTTGTGAATTTCAGGAGAGAAACTGTGTCATATGTTGAATATATAGTGTTAATCTTTCCAGAGTTTGCAGTACTCACTGATGTTTCGTAAAGACTCGCCAGTATCCGAAGATTTAACAATATTTCGATAGAAAATACTTAAATCTTGTCAAAGCGTATTTTTAAACTTACAACTTATCACAAAATAGCGGATTTTTTACTTTGAAAACAGGGTTTTGGAATGTATATTTGTCACTCATCAACAAAGATAAATAACCTTAAAAATAAAGTATATCACAAGTACTACTGAAGCATGTTTGGCGTAAATTTCAAGCCTTTTGGTGTACAGAGCCCCAGAGATATTTTGAATACCGATTTGCTAAAAGTTGATTAAAAAAACGCGGAAATCGCTCTCTTATACACAGTCGGATCTTGTTAATAAATACATTAAACAGTTTATTCTCACGTTGATCTTGCCCCACAGTGCCCATCTCACTCGTCAATAAAGTTTTTAAACGATTTTGTTACCATTTTGATCCACCACAGTTCCACAGTGCACTGAAACCGAACAGAGAGCCTCGCAAACGCCAGCTCAACGATGGTTGCGATGGTGGTAATGCTGTCCAAGGGAGGCAAAACCGCTCCCACTCAGTACCACTCGCAAGCGAAGGAGAGTCACTCAGAACGAACCGCTCGAGCGAAGATTTGAACTCGTCCAATCCAAATCCGGTTCAGTGAGCGGAGCCCAAAGGCAGAAGTAAAAAAAAAACAAATACAACGCAATCAAGCACCAGTGTTCTAAACTTTCCATTTTGTTGCCATATCTTTGTAACCACCGTACGGCGGTAAAGGTTTCACTCTTATTTTGCGATCCAACGGCACTTGAGCTTGGAATCGAAACAAACAACAGAGTAGTCGGACTAAATTAGCAACGATACAACCACTACGACAAGACACAGGAAAGACATCTATCTTATCGCGCCGCTCATTATAGTGCCAGCGCATTATCGGCGGTAGATTTTTGGACATTTGACGCTGCCCGTCGTTGGACATGTTTGAAAATGTTGCTCCGATGCAGACACTTACTAGAAATATTGCAATTTTTGTTTTAAGTGCGCAGTTAGAGCTATTTGCTATTTGTATGTGGAGCAACAAAAAAACTCCCTACCTTGCAGATTTGGTATGCACCGAGGAAACAAAGAAGCAAACAAGGCATCTTCGCATGGAAATCAGCTGAATTTAAGTGGCTCATTATCAAAGTTCATCATCTTCGGCCGTTTTGTTTACCCACCAGCAGGGAGGGAAACACCAGCAAGAAGCACTCGATCGAACCTCTAAACGAACCACCCGATGCTGATAGAAAAACCGGTTGCAGTCCCATCTTCCCAACAGGGAGCCCTTCTTCAAACAAATCTACCCGCATGAAGCAGGAAACACAGACCAATAAAACGGCGCATGCGAGAAAGAAACATACCTGTGAAGCGTTGCGGGAAAGCAAAGTTGGCTGTAGAGAACGCGTCGGCGGACCGGGTGCGCGGACCGGGTGGGATTAGCGTGTGCGTGATTCTGGATGCTGGCCGGTTTGCTATGCTGTGGTGTATACCGAGCGACATGAGGTTGCGAGTGGCAGTGTGTAAGCAGGAAAATGATCAGCTTTCTTCCACCCCGACCTATCGTGCGTGATCAGACGTCCCGTACTCATCGAAAAGTGTTGGTTTGGCTGCCAAAAAACCGGTCCTTCCAAACCGGACCACAAATTATTCTCGGTCGCCGGCGTTGTGCTTGTGTGCTTACGATTGACGAGTAGCTATTGTTTGACCTTTTGCCATGTTCTAAAACCTATCAACGCGAATGCGCAAGCGGGTGAAAAACAAGCGAAAAGCCTTAGGAAGAAACAAAGCAATCAAACCACTCCAGTTGATGACATTTGGCCGCGGACGATCTGGTCCGCTGGGTTTGCGAGTTCGGTTTTGCGCAGATAGTGTAACCAATACCCCCAACGGATGCGAACATCTGCAACCACCTCCCCCAAGCTCTCCTCCCTCTCCCCCTACGCACTCACAAGGGGTGGCGATAGTAATAGTCACGAAAATTAATCAACACCGAAACAGGGCCGGCAACACCACGCGAGAAGGAATGATAAGAAGACCGCACACACTGATAACACAGCACCCGACCGATGTGTTGGTTGCGGTGCATTTGGGTAGCACACAAAACAACCCTCAAACGGTTGGTGATAACGATTTTGCAGATGACGGGCGGTGCGCTCCCCATCCCCCCCAGCCCAATTGTTGACCCCAACGAACAAAGCGGCTGCAGCTGTTAAGCTATCTGGACGTCGCTGAGTTGAAGGTGGTAGGGCTCATAATCCCTAGGGAACGCAACGAAACGGTGTGATATGACGACGTGCAGGTCTTTCGCGGGAGAAGGCTGCTTGCATAGAAAGGTGCAGATTTTTTCTTTAGTGAAACCCACGGCCGTATCGTCACGTCCCTTGCATCCAGATGCTGCACGGATGATGGCCCTGTTTTGTGACCCTGTTTTTGCCCAGCTCCGGGAAGATCCCTCGCGGGAGAGAAATTATACGAATTTAGCAGTTTCCTACGACGATACCACGGTTTGCCGGGACATTTTAAGCATTGCTTTTGGTCACTTTAGTTTCCGGCAGAGGCCTTTTCGCTTTTTTTGTGGATATTGAGAAGATATTGAATGAGAAATTTCATTGACAATATTAATGTTAGTAAGACTTTCGTGTCTTTCTCTTGTGCTCCCTTTCGGGAAGGGGAAGCAAAATCAGCATGCAAAATATGGCGCACAGCTAGCATTTAGGTCAATGGCCCACAAGAGCACAAATCGGCAAACATTGGGCTAAAGTAGTCCGACGGTTCATAATTAAGTTTTGTGATGGCATTAAAATGGCGAGTTTTCCTGTTACTATACGGAAAGATGTAAAGATGTGTGTGAAAATAAAGAGATTTTAATATAAAACACAATTCAACATCGTACTCGTGCCGTAGGGCTATTGAATGCATTTAATGGCCTTCCTTTTTATTAGCAAACCATTACTCCATATATCGCCTCATATCACCAACCAGCAAGCGAAAACGTTAACAAATTTCACCCCACCCCACTCAAACAGCATCGATCCGCCCGACAGGACACACCAACAAAAATATAGCAGCGCGATCCTCCGCATCGCGATCGTCCGCTTCGTCCGACCTTTATCGCTCCCCGCCCCTGTGACTAGGTATGTTTTCAAAACAAAACAGAAATGCCTCCGAAAATCACCCCAAAAACAAATAGAAACAACAACAGAAAAGTAACCGAAGGCTAAGAAACGAACGCACCCTCATCCATCTTTGGACCCCTCGCATACATCAAGCCGGATTGGTTGGACCGGCCATGATGGGCCGGTCTTTCGTCTCACTGCCAGCTCGTATTCCTTTCGGCGCTCCTGCTGTGATCTCGGTGATCTTCTTTTTTCGGTGCACGCTGAATGAGGCTGAAACCCAAAGTTTATGGCGAAGAAGAAGGAACCGACCAAAGTGCCTTTCTTTTCCATTGAGCCATACACACACCAACACACGCAAGATTTTGGAGGGTTGGGTGGTTTGGTGGGTGGTAGCCCTATGCTTCACAGGCAGGGCGGGTCGGTGTGATCGTACCGAGTTTTGAGTTTGATTGGCCCACAACACGGCACGGTTTCCCTGCTTGTGGGTAATGTGTGAAGTTTACACACGTAAAAAAAAAACAATCCAAAGCGTGGAACGAACCGTTCTTGATATTATTTCATTTGCGATTGGGTCTCCACGTCCCCTGCGTCGACCACTGCTTCGCCCCCAAATCGGGACCAGGTCGATCTGGATGTGGCGGGGGTGGCTCGATGTGTACGGTGGTCGTTTGACGTTCACTTTCAAAGCCTTCAGCACACACTCGAACCCAGGCTTCGGTCACAGAAGTCACGCGGCAGCGTTTGCGAGTTACCACAGCTCGCGAGTAGAGGCGACGACGGCGTCCATTGCCGCGCTGCCGTTCACTTTACGCCATTTGAAAGCCACAGCCACGCCGCCAGGGTCTGCAGCTAGGGAAAGAGGGAAACGGGGATCGCGGTTCGCGGTCACACCGGGGAGAAGATTACATTATGGCATTTCGTTCTCGCACCCCCCTTCCTCCCCCTCTCCATCCCCTCCTCCCTTCTATCCACGGTGCCAATTCTTTCTGTTGCTTCTCCTCACGGGTCGGGGTCTGTCGCGCTGGGGAGCAGCAGCACGATACAACAAGTTGTTTTCGTCCACCGTCACCACGCGTTTCGCCTCCCACAATTCCCACATACATAACACACATACAAACGCACACGATATGAAGCGATGGAATCAAAAAAAAAATCACCCCAAGCTCCCCATCAACGAATTCAACTGAAACGAATGTACCCTCGTGAAGGCCCACTCACGAGACGGAGCTCACAACGGCCACTCACCGAAATCATATGTTCGTTCGCTAGCGACGGTTGGTGTTCAATCTTCGATGCGTCGTTTCGCAGGTCCCGAGTTCTGGTGTTGCGCCCCGAGAACGACCTGGAAAGATCGAGAACCAAGGCGCGTATAAACGCCACGTACCACCTCTGTTATCTACCGAAACAACAAAAAAATGCTCCAGAGAGTGTGCGAAAGCATGCGAGCGAGAGCGATTTTCGGTAGTGACGCGCTACAACTGCAATCTAGCAGCACAGCACACAGCACACTAGGACCTTCAGCAATTTGCTGGATTTCTCGCGAGCATTCGTCCGAGAATCGATCCCATACATACCCATTATCGCACCCACACCCAAACCGGTTGGTTCGCTCCTTCCCCAATCGCTCACCAACGCAGCATTTGCCAACTCAAATATCAACCACTCCGCAACGGAGAAACGAACATCCTTTGTGACCTTTCTCAAATCTTCTAAAACAAAACAAAAAAGCAAGCCTCGGCTGACTCGGACGTGGCATCTCGGTGTTTGCTAAACTTCAGCTACCGACTCCGGATGGCAAAAGCAGGTTTAAACACAAAAAAAAAAACCCACACCGGGCCGAAGAACGAAAGCAGAAGCACAGTAATGAATCGATTTTGGTATTCACTCGAGATGAGTGAGATATTCCCGCCTCGATTACACCCATTCCCATCCCCGCCGGCTAATGTCGTCCGGTGCCATCGCTAACATATGGTAACATCCCGGCAGCATCTCGGTATCGATCTTTGCCCTGGTGCACTGTATCAAATCGATGTGCAAATGGGACGCAGACGAATGTTAATTCAGTTTGTCTCCTCCGTAATAGCACCATCATCGAAGACACTTCAAAAAATAGTTTGCCAGCGACATCGCTCCCGTTTACGACTTGGCACTGCTGCTACGATAACTTTTAAAGCTGTTGCGTGCGGGATGCACAATAGCTGCCTTTATAGCCGGCGATAAAATCACGTATGTCATTTCCCGTACCGGCCCCAGGTCATCAGGATACGCTAACGGCATTGACCCGGATTCCATTGTTCGGTATCGTCTCCCCCCCCCATCCTTCCCCCCTGGTGTTATAGGACGGTATCCTTCCTGCGTCTGGCTGCCATCATGGGGTGAGGTGGCCGCAGAATCGCAGAGTAGTATAACTTTTCCCACGGCATAACGAACCCGGGCATCGGTAAGAGCTTTAGCACTTTCAGCACTGGTGCATCCAAAAGCTAGACGAAACTGCAAACTGCCACTCCTTACACCGGCAACAAGTGTGCGTATGTGCACCAATCAATCGAAGCGAACCGAGTGGATGCAGTGAAGCGATCCGTCGTGCCCGGGAGCTCTTGGTTTCGTTTCTGTTCTGCGGTGCACGTTTTGTGCAGGAAGTTGTACAGAGGACGATAAAGTTTACTTTGTACGGGAACGTTTGCACAGGTTGGGCATACACACGGTGCGGTGTACAATGTAGACGAGAGCTATATGCGCGTTCTTGCCGCATTCCCGGAAAGGTGTCGGGTACGCGTACATTTCCTTTTTAGATACACCACCGTTGCCTGCTTCATTTGTACCATTTTCCAAGCAAAATCACTACAAAAAGGTATTCTGAAAAGCGGCGTGAAACGTTCTATTTTTTCTTGGTATCTTATTGACTTTCCGTTGTTGCGTTGGAAGCTGTCGAATATGCTGCGTGTTTGGCACGAGCAATAAACATCTTTAAATAGACTGGATGAATGGAATTTCCAAAATGTCAAAGTCATCAAAAAGCGTCAAATTGTGGCGAAAGCTAAGTAATATAAGTTTTGTTACACTCATATTCAACTTCGAGTGAAAGTAATTTGGAGTTACTGAGACCAATCGAATAGTGAAATTGGTAAAATGCTGTTTAAAAACATACTTTATACATTGATGGGGTTTTGGGAGTTTCACGAATTAGAGAAGACAATTATCGACCTAGTACACAAAATCTTATCCACTCATCACAAACGAACCTTAGTTATGTTGGGTTAGTATACTAAAACTGTTGTTCTCATGAATACCACGACGAATTCGTGGATTATTCTATTCGATCTACACTGGTTAATTCTAAATCAAGAAGTAGATAAGAAATACAAATTAATATACACCGTCTACACGAAGTTAAAAATAGAAATAAAGTATTAATAGTATATCAGCAATAGGAAGGAAAATGCATTAACAATTCTTTTGTTTACAACTTGAGCACAATCTGCTTATAGCCCCTTTGTTAATTTTGTAATTGTAGCAAACGTTATAGCTGTATCAGCCGTGGGTGATACAGGCAGTCCCCGAGATACACTATTATAGTGGACCGCTATAACCCGGGAAAAATCCATGTATCTCGAATCCATTCGTAAGTCGAATCCAGGAGTAAAATCGTTTATACTTCAAAGTTAGATAGTTGACTTCCTTCTCTGCACTTAATTTATTCAGCAAACCAGGCAGTACATTGATTTAATGGAATACATTAAAATAAACGAAAAACAAACGTTTTATATGACAGAGTAAGTTATTTTAGACCAATTCCACACCTTTTTGCTTAGATTTTGTGCTATGAACTAACTCAGCTGTCAAATTTCCAAAAAACCGCGTATCTCCGAATTCGCGTATAAGAGGAACCGCGTATCTCCGGAACTACCTGTACATGGAAATATGATGGAAGCTGTACGATATAGGAAGATAACGCTCTTTATGTACGAATTCTTTAATTGTTATTAATTAGTAGTGTACAATGTTATCAATCAATAATGGAATAACCTTATATTGCCTTATGAGTCCCTTTTAATAATGTTATCTTATCTCTATCTCTATCTATCTCTATCTCTATGTAATGATAAACAATATTTACAAATTTTTATCAGTAGGTATTTCATTTCGTTTATAATTCGTGATTGAGTTAACGTATCGAAAACAAGCGATATGTCATTCGAAAGCCACAAGGGTACACAAAAAGTGAACAAAAATGTCAATTGCAATGAATAAGTGGAACCAGCCCGAATTATGGAAGATGCCCTGTATTATGATGATCAGCGCTGGACACACAAACCGCGCCGTTAAGACAGCGGCACAGTGTGCGTTAAACACGATTAAAGTCATCCGAAACGAAGTTTAGACCTGCAATGGTGATTTTGAGTCTGTTGCACGAAGAAAGGAGCATACCAGACGGTCGGATTGTTTACGCAACAACGGGTAGCTGGTTGAATTGCAGGGGCGAGTGCAGCGGGATCTGGGAGTCAGCATTAGGGCCCTTGCGCTCGAAATTGGTGCGGATCCAAATACTGTCAAGCATGCATTGAATGAAGATCTTCGCTATGCATCCTACAAACGCTGCAAGGGTCAGCTTTTGACGCCAAAAAAGCCACGAGAAGCGTCTGTAAATCAAGCATCCGGCGGAGCCAGGAACGTTCTGGTTCTCTTCTGACGAAAAGATTTTTTGTCAGGACCAAAAACTGAACGTTCAAAACAACAGATATCTTTCTTACTGTGCTGCCGATGTTCCACGGATGCCGCAAACAAAGTTTCCAAAACGGTTATGGTGTTCGGGTTCGTGTCATCGGAAGGGGATGTGATGCCACCAAATTGTTTTGAATAGGGCCTGAGGCTGAACGCGGACGGCTGTGTGAAGCTGCTGGCCGCTGTCGTCAACCCCTAGGTGACCAAAGTGGCCAATGGCAGTAAAATTCGGCACCTTTCCATACGGGCGGAAAATCGCTAAAATGGCTCGTGGACCATTTTCACGACTTCAACGCCCCGCTATGTTTGGCCTGCCAGCTCCCCGGACCTCAACCCGATGAACAATTTTGCGTATGCCATGGTTAAAAGGGACACCAATCGAACGTCCTGATCCCAATAATAAATAGTATTTTTTGCGGCCCTACCCAGGGCTATGGTGGTCAGGTCTTGCTCCAGGTTCCGGAAGCGGATAGAGGCAGTCATCGAGGGTGGCTACTTCGAGTAATTTTTACAGCCAACATGGTAAGCTAAACTAAACTAATAAATAACTAATTGTTAGTTAATAATAGGTAAATAAGCTAAAAGTTCATTTCCTTGACCACTTTCATGACGATTGTTTAATCTCGTTCCGTAATAATCGAGTAGTATTCGCTAGTACATTAGTTTGAAACACATTCTTTAAAACAAATTATATTGAGTATCTTATTTCTGAATAACTGCAGGAGTAATAAATTAGCAACAATTTCATAAAGTTTGACCTATTTATATGCGTAGTGAATTCTTTGCAATGAAATTATGCTTGCTCAGAAATAAATTCAAATTATTTCATTCAGTCAAGAATATACAAACATGACGCAAACCGAAAACAAGTAAAATTCTCTGAATATCATTAAACCTGACTTCTTTGTAGACCATGCCTATGTAGGCCGATTCCACGAACGTTATTACACAATATAATGGCTAAAATCGTAATAGTGAGAATCTAACGGTGTGTTACTACATCCACCGTCTCTGGAATTGCACCCTCAGAGGCGGTTGTTGTCGATCCTGCAAGCTTGTCTACAGTCGCCACGCTCAACTCCAAGAAGCTGGGCTTGGCTCTCTAACAAAAACAAGAGAGGCTTGCCCCCGCCTGCCCACTCTATCGGCCCGTTCTTGTCAAGGGCTCGTCTGCAGAGACATGCAGCACCGTTCCATTCCCGCACCGTATCCGTGAAGGTGAGCTTCCTCGCCAAAAAGGAGACACACTACGTGCGAGGGACTGCGCCGCATAGAGATTATCGGAACGGTTAGTTATGTCCAAGGACCGAAGTGATAGTTGCAGTCCAATCAACGCCAGCCAAACCGGCAACAAACTCCGCGCGCACAATCTATCGCAGAAACAGGTCGAAAATGTTCTGCTAGACAAATAGCATAAGCGAGAGGAGCGTTAAAAAAAAGAAACATGCGGCGAAGAAAAATAACAAACCAAACCAAAGCCCAACAAACGAATGTCCGCACTAGCGGTTCCCTCTCTAGACCCGCCCAAGAAGGTCGATAAAATCGAAAGCTGTTTGGTCGACAGCAGCTGATCACCTTGCTATCGAGCACGGGTGTATCATACCGAGCGCGATTACTACACGAAACGATTCTTAAGTGGTGCTAATGATCGTATCGACCCGAGCCGCATTAGCATGCGCTAGCGCACGCCACGTGCACCGAAGCATGAGCCCTTTACTAGCGGGCTTTAATCTAATTCTTCACTTGGAGAGATTTGTTATATAACACGTCCACAAAGCGTAAAACATTGCGTAGGCTGAGTGTGTTTAAAAAACGATATCTCATTTATTGTTCACTAAATGCTGTTATATCTTTATAGCAATATCATTTTATCATGCTCAAAATGTAGTACACGTCGATATATTCAACCTAACAATTAATTAAACAGACTGAGTATTGTTTTTGTAAACAACGTATGCATCAACCCTTCAACTCTTCCATGTCGTTGCCTTCTTCCGGCAACGGAGATCCCCATAAACATTCAATCGTCATAATCTATGTCTTCTAACACTCGCTGAAGATATCTTAGTTTAAGTCCTTAAGCATAGTGTCCAAGATCACTTTGTTAAACCCTTAGGGTGGATGATTTTGATTAAATAATAACACAATACAGAGCCATGATAGGCAAAGGATTATCGAAAAATAGAAAATGAATATATAACGCCTTTTCGATGTTCGAAAGGAAAGAACACAACAACTTAAACATAGAAAACTTTACCCAGGTTCAAGACTATTATAAACCTAAAAAAATTGCACTCGGAAGTAAACAAATATTTGTAAGTAAGAAGCGAAAATCTAAAGTCAAAGTAAATTCTTGGTCGGATTGTACTTTTCCGCTAGCTGTTCTATATGGGTTTTTACGTATGAAGGCTTATCCGCTATCAGCTGAACCGTAGCAGGTTTGAACCAAATTAGACCGTCTACTGAAATTAATAATAAAAATTTTAAAGCAACAGCATACAAATTTATACATCTGAATAATTTAAATGCCATTGATACTATTGAATATACATAAATATCAGGTGCAATGTCAATCGTTACTGCTGCTGCTATTGATATAGTAATATAAAGAATATACTGCTTTGATTTATTGGATTTGTCATTTTTTCACGTTAGCCGTTAATTAATTCTAAAGCTGAGCAGTGTTAATCGTTTACGATGTATTAAGTTTCAGTTACAATTGAAATTAATCTCCTCATGAAGGTTGTCTAATACTTAACCTTGTAATATCATTTCTTTGTTCAGAAGAAGCAAATTTTTCATGGTTTATGTAAACTTTCAAACATCGAATGGAATCAACATTTTTATGAAGTTTATTTACAAGTGCTTTTCACATTTAGATGGTTTTATTCATAAAGAAATAATTAACAACTTAAATTTACATGTTTTATAATGTTTTAGACAAATTAAATACAAAGTTAGGATTATTAACCATTGATAGATTTTTCCCTAATTGTAGTTTCTCTAAAATGACACCTAATATCATTCTTTTTGTCAAAAAGCTCGAAGACGAATCTCAACATAAAATTTGTCTAAAAATGTGGACCGAATCAAATTGTCCTTTACGAATCTACTGCGAAAAATTTAATTAACAGCTATTAAATGCAGAGGAACGTACAGGTGCAATCCACATGCTATCAATAATTCAGTTTATGATACGGCAGTCATATTTAACAGGGCTCTTCCTAGCAAACCGAATTGAATGCTCCGTAAATCCCTAAGCGCCTTCCAACTCTCTACGATCAGATACGCGATAAGATCGATCGATTGCGCACCGATTTCGCGGAACAAATTCTCGTTCTTCTCGGTCGCTTTGCCATCAGTCGCTAGCGGTTCGACTGTCGCCTGACGCTTTGACTGACGGACCTACATTAGGCTGGAGGACACCATCTTAGGCAACCGGCACCATCACCGTCGGTGTACGAAAAAGAGCGACCCATTGGAATGATAATCGTGAGCTTGCGCGCTAGGACTTTCGATAATCGATTTAGATTGATGGTCGATTGCGACAAGCGCGAATGGAGAGTGCTAATTTATTGGACTGATGTGCAAACGATGATTGCCCCGTTTGCAACGCCACCGCGCACGGAATTGTATCGCGAGCGATATAGCGCGTTGGTACTTTGCCCGCGTGCACCTCGCGCTTTATGGGTTTTGCTTTACGGTTACTGTATTCGCCCGCGACTATTCACAGGTGTACGGTTACTAACTCCTTTTGACAGCCTTGCGGTCAGGGATGTGACATGGCCAGCTTGCTTGCACTTAGTCCCGTTGGTTTTGTGCTAAAATTTCAATCCCAACACACCGCCATATTGCTCAACAATCTGCAGATACATTGATTTGCAAGAATGTCAAAACGGGTCGGTCCTGCTGCTGTCAAACGTTGAGTAATTTCTCATACTTTATCATTTTAAAGGAAAGGAATATCGACGTTAGATGTCTGCTCTCGAATTCGACACGTCGCTTGCCGTTCTGCAACACCCTAGCACGGAGCGGATCTTGATGAAATCCGATACTTGACAGCTACACGATTCGACATGATACCCGGCATCATCGTTTAGCCTTTGGCAGCAGCCATAACACTACACGGCCCGATGAACGAAGGTGAACTCATAACCGGCAGTCGGATTACTACTCACTCAATCGCCCTCCCGCACTACCACACCCCTGACAAGACGCCAGCACCCGCTGGGAGCTAACAGATACGGATGTTCTCAGATTCAGATCCGGTTCTGCAACGCGAGCCGCCTGCGAGGACGTGTGTCTTACTGTAGCGCACGATTGTCATTGTTGCCGGTAGCGAGCTATGAGCGTACGACTGAATGGCAAAAGATGACGGCTTGTTGCTATGGGCAATGATGGCTACCACTGTGATGCACTTTGGCGATGGAATGCAAATGTAAACATAAATATAGATAATCGGGTCTACTGTTTGGCTCATCGATTTGGCTGCAGCCTACCGCAAGCTGAACGTGTAATCATTGCAGTCGAAATAAAGCATCAACCAACATTGTTACTTTTCAACTCCGAAGCAAAAATGAAATATGTTTGAAGATGTCTAGAGCTTATCAAACCTTCTTTAAATTTTAGGCATCCCGATTGCCCAAACTTTTTATTGTACCACCGGGCACACTTTTGCAGCTCCTTCCTCCGCTGTCACATGAAACTGCCAGTTAAAAACAACCCTAAACAAATCATGTTCAAAAATAAAGCAACTTTTACATGCTACACACATATCACCCACACATGACACGAGAAACCACGCATGGACTTCAGGAAATCTGAAAAGCTCTAGAGATAAGCAAACATGTAAAAGTCCTCACGAAACGATGCTTCCATCCGCGAGAAGTGGCGACTGGCGGCAAGGAAAAGCGCCCACCTGCGGCAATGGAGGAGCATTTCCATTCAACTTTGGTACGAAAAAGCATCCCACCAATATTCCCGGCATATCAGCAACATGTTGCCGCCCACACAACCAACGATGACGTCACTGACCGCTGAGATCCTACCGGAGTCTGCGCTTCGAGCAAGTCTCCAGACACAGAAACACACACACACACACACACACACACACACACTTCAACGGGGAAGACACTCGTTGCGAATTGCGACTCTGCACCGTTTTTGGAGGGTACGTATCTTCTTTGCAAGGTTGAACCAAGCACAATTTATTGCGTGTTAGAAAACGAGCGTGTCGACCTGTTCCGTGCTGGCACGGCATGCGGAAGGCTCGGAGATGATGAACGGCATTTCATTAGAATATTATTGAGAGCGGTTTTGGGAGGTGGATCACTTCGCACACACAAAAGTAGAAGCGGATAGATTGTCTGCTTTTGAAACCAAAGAGTGAGCTTTTCTACATCACCCGGCCCCCTGTCTCGTGCGCACTCTATCTCGATCGTTTCGATGTACATGAAGTCACTTGAAAGTTTGCTAACTGGCTGCCGCAAAATACTTCAGCCACACTGCCATGAAGCATACAATGTTTATTTATGGTGCAGCTTTGGCTAAACTAAGCTCAACGTGCCTCTTGACGGGTATTATTGAAGCAAGTGCTTTAATGCCAGGAACAGGACAGCTTACCGGTAATCGTTAAGAACAACTTTAGAGTTTTAACATGTTTCACATGCCAACTACGGTCGCTATTCCGACATAGTCAGCTTGGTGTTGTTGTAGGGAGACATGTTGATAGCAAGTAATTTGTTTAAGTCTTTTTATTTCAAATACTCGATTGTTCGATCCCCACCTTGCTATCACGATTCCGATCTTCTCTAAACATTAAATACTGACCTCACACATTAAGCCATCGGTTACGGGCGCAGTTTCCAATAATCGCAGATTCTCCAGTTTGATTAGCCTGCCCAGTGTGGAGGAATCATTAGAAATTGTTTTGCCACATTCTCACCACCGTCTTGAAACCCCGGTAATTACAGTTTATAACAGCTTATCGTCCGGGCGGGCGACCGACAAGCACAACTTCTTCACGTGCAGCGTCGGACGGCGTGTGTTATGGATCGTCCACGGCACAACAACCTTTTAATGAACTGATAAGAGATTGAATCGGCTATCTGGCCATCTGTTTCAAACCGTCGCATCGTGTTCGGTGTGCCCAGTACATCAATGAGCAACCAGACAGGAATACGCTTTCTTGGTGCAAAGGAAGCAAAAATACCATCATATCAATCAGTGTAGCATATTAGTTTCGCCACCTCAGCAGTAGCAATGGCCGAAGAGGTGGTGCACTCACTGTTTTGAAAATCAATACTTGCTAAACACGGTCCGTCCGCACTTGTACAAACGAGCGAGCACCAACAACACACGTACATAACACTCAATGTGCACACACAACACATACACGGGCAATCAGGGAATGTTAAGAACGTTGTCATCCTCCCAGACCGGGCTCGGTGTGTGGTGGGGTTTTGTGAATTTTTATGAATGAAATCTCTGCCAGTTGCTCTGCGCTGTGCCGTGAACGAGAAAATCCGTTCATGTTTCGTCTTCGCCCCGCATGCTCGTGAGTGCTCTGCGCACTGGTGTTTCTCTCGCAGGGCTCACGCGCCGCACACCACCACATGTTGCCAGCAAAACGTTCAACATCGGAACCATGCGACTTCCCAAAACGGCACACCGTTCTTTTCCTTTATTGCTGGGCTAGTGATAAGCAGTGAAACGATAAAAGCGAATAAAGCAAGACAAAGCAAAAAATAGCGAAACAGATCGACCACTCGCAACACCCCGAGAGCCAGTGAGAAGATTTGGCCGGGGGAACTATTTGTGTGGGTTTCTATTTATCAGCATTTATGGTACGTGAAGTTTGTAGAGGTAAAAGGGGATGTATAACCCAGGAAAAAAATACACGCCACAACAACGCACACATACGTACTTACACACCCACAAGCATTGTACTCCCACGCAAGTCATAAACCACGCGATGACGTCACTCAATTGGACGGACCGCCTGCGATGGCAGCAACATTCGTCATAGTGATAAATTTAGCTAGCATGGAAAATGTTTTCCCTCTCGTCAAATTTATCCAGCCGCAACTATTTACGGTTTTATTGAGATAAAAATAGAACAAAAATCTTTCATAATTCGCTGTAAGCATTTTTAAAATCCTACAGGATTCATTTACCAGGCTATTACGCCAGATTATAAAATTTCCTTGTCTTCTACTTTTCCTGCTAATCTCATGCTTCCAGTGTCAATGAACGAAAATCACATCGAACGCGGGAGCGAACAATTCTTATGAATGAGCCCGATGCAGCGGTTCCGCTCATGCGCTCTCAGCACCATCAGGCAGATATTTCATCATCGTTATCAACATTACGCAGCTGCCGGAAAGACATTTAATGAAATTTATTTGTCAAATTATAAATCGCATTTATTTACTTCCTCTTCACATTACCGATACAAATGCGTATTGTGTGAGTGTTCATTTTTAATTCTTTACAAATATAGCATTTTCGCCATCCTTGGGTGGCGTTTATCAATACTATTCTGCTATGTAATGTAGTAAGCTGAAAAGCTTTCATTCAAGTTCAATTCGCTTCAAATGTTTCGGAATACCACGCGGGCTATGATCCTTTTCAACACGACCTACCATGCGTCTCCATCGCATGCACCTCCATGCGTCTCCATCATTGGCTTAGGCTGTGGTGTATACATGTTTTCAAAAAATATTATCCGTAACAGCGTGCAAAAAATGTTCGAATGAACTTATAGATTAGTACGTTAAATATCTGAAAAAATTGAATAAACAATCAAAATATGTTCATTCATCTAACAAACGTACTATTAACAATAAAAATGGAAAAAATATTTCCTATTAACGAAGCAAGATTAAATTGCCGATTTTCAAATGAAATTAAACACCTGTCATGATAAAACAAATTATTAAAAATATGGAACAGCAAAGAACACCAAAGTAATTGAAAAACAAAAACATTGGCATATGAAATAATCTTTAAAATTCATCGGCAATAAACAATCAATTTTAACTACTCCTTAACCATCAATTCAACAATCAATTTTAACTCTCTAACGTTAACTACTCTAATTTCACAGCAGCATCTGTAACTTCTAGAGTCCATTGTCTAATCACTTCCAACTCTGAAATCTAGAAAAAAGATACGCCTTTCAGGAAAGGTCAAAGGACAAGCAAACTTATGTCAATATGTCAAAGGACAAGCAAACTTATGTCAATATTGCAAACGTTAAAATCGGTCTTTTTCTCCATAGAAAGCAATTAGTACGAAAAGGTTAGCATTTTTTTTTTCTAACTATACTGACATTGTGGCCATATATTCCTTCTTTAGACGGAACAACGGCTATTGTGGCCTAATTTAATTTCCGGAATTCAAAAATCATAACCATTTCTTCCATTTGCGGCATTGCCTTTTAATGATGAAGGCAGTATACTTCAATTTGTGACGTCAGTTGCACTTCAATTCGTTTCCTATACGTTCATAGCTGCCCAATGCCACGATGCAAACTTGCCACGAAACCTGCGTCGCGAACGAATGGAAAGAGAAAGATACAGTCCTTTCTCTAGCCTTTTTTCTCTTACCCTGCCGTGGGTGTCTTATCAAACAACCACAGCGACACTCAGCCTCACAAACGCGATGCGCACGTGGGCGTGCATGAGAAGATGCATAACTAAACCAAAAGAAAGAAAAAAACGGGCATCTCTGCGTTCCTCGCAGTGCAAGAGAGTGGCGATGGAAATCTGGGGAAAATTGGTACAAAAATCCTCGTCGGTGGGCTATTTTTAGCACCGAAATAGGGAAGCTCACGATGGCTGGTAGCAAAAGGGTTTCCTCTTTCGATACGGATATGCACACAGACAACGGTAGCGTCTGTGATCCTTGGTTCAATCGGCCGAAGGACGTGCTCGGTAATATTTGCGTCGTAACGAAGCGCGCAAACTCCCTTGCGAAGGCATTCAACGCAATAAACACAAAAGCACAACTTAGACGGTTTAGAAATTGTAGTTAAAAAAGGTTTCTTAGGAATGGTTGTTTCTGTAGCGTCCATGTGCATAGATTAGCTGAAAAATGACTGCAATTACAACAAGCAACAGTTTTCCATGAGCTTTAAATATGATGCTGAAATAGTTATACACAATCCAATTTTAATTACGGCTTCTCATTAGTTTATGTTCTGCTAATCCATATGGGAATGTTTAAATCATGCCCAAAATTATCAGAAGTATGAAAATGTATTGTATAGATTTTCCGATTTCCACCAAACTTCAGACACATTTTGCGTGGGAAATCCGAGATTCGCTTATCGACAAAGTGATGGGTGAAAAACTAACGCTCGTTTTACTGTCTCCCTTCAACCGGAAGTACAACGCACGTGGGTGTATAGATGTCTCGTTCCACCGCTTCACATTAACAGTCAGAGGATGAGTCAAACGTCAACCGACGCACGACACATCACAGCCCACTTATTATGGAGTCCATTACTATCAGCAGGAAGGAAGCCGAAGGAACACACTTTATTCGATGCCACACCACCAGACACCACCAGACCAAACCGTTGGGTGGATGGGGACATGAGTGAGGAAATCGATAAATTTCCGGGAGGATTTAAGCTTTTATTACTACGGCTGCATTCCGAGTGGCTGGTGTTACCGTGAACCTGATTTTCATCGGCGTCATGAAATGAATACCCATTTATAGTGTTGTTCGAGATCATATTCATTTCGCACTATGAATGAAAGGCATAGCTTCCACGTATACAGCATCCTAATTTAGAACTAATCCCAAATTATGTGGCACTGTTTTCACACACCTCCCATAACCTTCGCTTGCTATAGCGTGACATTGGTTTATCACGTTTCCTCTTTTGTTATGCCAAAACCATAAATCAATGATGCACACTAGTACCAGCACGACACCGTGAATATCTTGACCTACTGGCAAACAATTGAATCGGGGACACCTCTTCCGAAAGTCTCGCCGAAATCAGATGTTTGGCTCCCAGTAATATTTCTTTGCTACGCCATGTTTAGAATGTAACATTTTATTCGAATGCTTTTCGAATGCCGTCTGAGGTTAGGTTAGACCTATTATACCTGTTTTATCTATTATTTTAGTGTTGCCTGCTTTATGGTGTATAATCGATGGACATTTTAGTTAAATTGGTTCTTAACAAAAAAAGGTAGAATTGTTTGTGGATTGAATCATGTGGTGTCCTTTTTTCTTACTCGTTAATACATTACACTTGTCCTTAACAGTTCAGTTGTTTGTTTGATATCGTCAAGTCTCTAAGTTCTTCAATTTTTCAGTTAGGTTTTATATTTATATAATATGTTGATTAAGTTTGAATAAAACCCAAAATATTCTTATCAATAAATATATTTTTTATGAAACTGCCTGCAGGATCCGAAACAGTTACTAAATATTGGCGTTTAATTAGAATCTGTAAAGAGAAGTACTTCAGCATGCAAAGAGGACCAAGAAGATGTACTGATGGTAATAACTAAGCAATACACTGACGAATGTCTTATCTCCCCTTTACTATATTAACTGACTAAATGATCAGGGTCACTCATTTAGAAGATACACGTCAAACAGGAAAGCTAAGTGAAGATCCAGTAAGTTTATAGCAACCGCTTTTAGTAAGTCTACATAAACATATGGCAAGGATTTCTGATGGTATCAGGTGGTTAACTCAATAAAGCACAGCCATTGCATCTCCAGATGTGGAATGTAGCTGAAGGAGATCGTATAACTCGGAATACCTAACCCAAGAACAGAAACATGACAAAAATACTTAAATGATGAAGAATTGTGACACAATCATCTAACAGTCTTTCGATTAACTACAAACTACAGATATTCTTCAGGGAGTTGCACCTTTTCAACAAATCAGTTTTTCAAACTTATCATGTCGTCTCTCGTCGTTATGTGTCACTTATCATCAGCAGAAGTCAATGCAAATTTCACACATATTACGCATCCACAATGTTGGACGATACAATGTAAACGTACGCAAACAGCAGCACCGTCCTTCATTCGGAAGGGGTTGCAATTGATCATCAATTAATCAAAATCTATCCAAACACATGGCAGGCCAAGTGGGCGGTTCGGACGGCGAAGGGAGATCGGGGATTTATCAGATGATTAATTATCTAAACGCATCTATTCTCTCACTTGACTTTTGTTTCAGCTTCCTGCCTGGCTCGTACTCCATAACGAGCGAAGACGCCGGACAAGCTGGTCCTCGCACTCGGCTACTGGACGGCACGGTGAAGTCGTCACTTAGCTCCCGGCTGTCGTGTAGTTACTACTAATAAATTAACAACCAACCGGGCGGTGTACGCCTCCCCAAGGTGCAACTGTTGCTGCTGTCGGTCGAGCGCCGAAAGAAGGACGTACAGCGTAACGCCGTAGAACGTCAACCGAGTCCGGCTGCAAAACACGTACGGAGGCATTTCTTATGTCGGCAATTAATTTTCTCCGATGCCTTGCTCTTATCCACCGCTGGCTGGAATCGATGCTAACCCGTCGGTGGTAATTAACACCCGACGCAATTATCGTGAGCCACTCTTTTCGATACGGATCGAACGATCATTTTTCAAGCTCCCAACAGACGAATGCGGGTGCGGTAGGGCGCGGTGGACCTTAAACACGAATCCCGCCTGTTTCCTTGCTGGATGAGTAGACGAAGCCTGTCCGTTCAACGGAGGTTGCCTCGAAATGCACTGATTGCGAATGGCGCCTAAAACAGATCGTACGCAAACGATAATGTTCCATTACTGCGATGCTGGGTGACGGTACTGCATGCGTCACGTTTAACGCGATACATCTCTATGCACGGATCGTTCTCACTAGATAATAGGCCGAGAATCCGAGATCTTAACTGGGTGAATTCATTTTGTTTCCCGCAATCAGTGCTCGATTGCTGAAACGTGGGAAGATGCAGATCTATTTATATGCCAATTTGTATCACTTTTAATGTTCCATCAATTTCAAGTGTAACAGTGATTATTTTTACAGCCTTACTTTTTACATCTCGCAGTGTCTGGTTTTATATAAAAATGCTGCTACTTCGCTGATTTTAATTATCTTGTCTACTGTTTACTGGCTTTTATGTATTATGATGCATTAGGCGCATCTTTAATATTGCCCAGATTTTGTTTTCCGTTAGCAAAAGAAATCGAAGCTTTAGAAGACACAAAATGGATAAAAAGCTCCTCAACTTTTAACCAACAATTACATAAATCGTGACTCGAACAAACCCATAACACATTTATCAGATCAGGCTAATAAACGGCACAATAGTTACAACGCAATCGATATGTCTTCCCGAATAATTCGGTAAAGCAGCGAACCGACCTCACCAGCTAGGTAGTTGATGTGTTCGACCTGCGACCTCTAGTAGGACCAACCGGCGGACTTTGTTCAAACTGACCCACCATCTTCATTCGACCTCCATGCGGCGTCCATTGAGCTAGGCAGCAAAGCCTTTCTCTCACGATGATCTCTAAGCTTCATCTGTGCAGGTGCTGCGTCCCATCAGCCCGATCGTTCGTTCGTTCGTTAACGGTGCCACAAACTGTCTGATGAAATTAAACAGATTTATTGCAAGCGTTCACCGAAACCTTCACCATGGTTCGGAGCGGATTCGGTATGGATGTCTGCCAGGGGTATGCCGTTTACCGGTACTACCATTACCACCACCAGAGCGGCGGGGAGAACAATATTTCAAGCTAACGCTCAATCATGCGTGCAACAGGCATCCGTCGGTGTTGCAACGGTGTCGCGGGTACGCTGCAACACACCGTATCTAAACGCCACGGAACGTTGTTTGGTAAACAAAACGAACACTAAACGGTCCGCAACTACCGCGGTCGCGATTGAACGACGGTTTATAATGGTGCAGAAGATTGACGATTTTGGGTAGCGTTATTTAGACAGCATGGCAGTGGAAGAGGACATACAAAGCTAAATGATATTCAATGCAGGTGTATTTTAGTGTGAGCTTAATACGCGATAAGAAATTAGAAGTCGTACGGTAGTTAGTGCGATGCTGAAACAAAAACGAATCATTGAACTTACTAGAGCTTTGTACAGAGCTAAGAGTAAGTAAGTAAGTAAGTAAGTAAGTAAGTAAGTAAGTAAGTAAGTAAGTAAGTAAGTAAGTAAGTAAGTAAGCAAGTAAGTAAGTAAGTAAGTAAGTAAGTAAGTAAGTAAGTAAGTAAGTAAGTAAGTAAGTAAGTAAGTAAGTAAGTAAGTAAGTAAGTAAGTAAGTAAGTAAGTAAGTAAGTAAGTAAGTAAGTAAGTAAGTAAGTAAGTAAGTAAGTAAGTAAGTAAGTAAGTAAGTAAGTAAGTAAGTAAGTAAGTAAGTAAGTAAGTAAGTAAGTAAGTAAGTAAGTAAGTAAGTAAGTAATATGTGTATTTATTCATTAGAACCATTCTATGTAATATGCTCATCGCAAGTTAACCCAGGTTTGTGTTTCTAAACTCCCGCAAAGATTAAATTCACAGTTTTTATTTATGGCGAAATTGTTGCATTCCGCAACAGGAGTTTCTCGGTCAAGTCCTTCTACAAAAAACATTCCTCCAATAATGATCAAGCGAGCACGGTTATTTAAACACTTTATCAGCATCGTCCTAATTTGCTTGCTTAGCGAGTTGAGGCGCAACATACAATGGTGCTTATGCGTCGCTTGTTTAACGCACTTCTCCTGCATCGATGCAGCAAGAACACCCTCTTCCATATGCTATAGGTACCTCGCACCGTTTGTAACCGCCTTAAGATGGTTTGTGACAGCCATGGAGAGCAATGCAGTTAGGTGACGTATGGTAGTTGATTATCTTGTTTAGTATTAACATATTGCAGATCGTATAACTGCGTCGTAACAAGACAGGTGATAAAATCATCGATTAATCATTGTTGATGAATCACAATTTACAGATTTTCAGTGTTACCTTATTATTTAAATGATATTAAAACATACATAACGTCCTTAATCCATACATCCAATAAGCATTAATTCAAAGAATTTATATTGCTGTTATGTTCATTTCAATAAATTCTATTTAATATATAATAGTCTATTAGCCTATTATATCATTGTACTTTTAAATTATGAGAATCTTTTTCATTCTCAATGTTTTTCTTCAAGATACGTTGTACCGTGAATATGAAAGGAAGTTTTATTTATGCAAAACATACAGCTGAAAGCGCGTAAAGTAAATAATATGATTCAATTACGGGCAATTTTTAAGGTAAAGTGATAGAATGTCAGGAAGCATCCTACGTAGTATTAAGCAGGAAAATATGGAAGAAATGTCTACAATTTCCAAAAACAATTTATCAGATCAGTCAGTTAATGTATGCAGCAATACCTCATCGGTTAAATAATAAAATAAAGAACAAAATCGTTACAATACCTCAAAAAATTGAACAAAGACTACGGCTCATGATTATCTCGTCCACTACAAATCTCAATTTATTTTATTGCGATTCTTTGCCATCAATAACCCTTCGCTCTGACGCAAGTAAGTCGATCTGTCAGCCACTTTGACAATTAGTTGTACCAATCGAAGAGATCCGGCCTGCATGCTCATCGCTAATTCTCTTGCCCTAATGCAACGTCACACTGGTATCGTTTCCACCCAGCGATGCTGTACGTTTCGGCTTATTCGTACCCTTCGACTAGCTATCGATTCGCTGACATTGGCCATAAACATTCCCGACGAGGGCTGTATGCAGACAAGCACAATTACCTGACACAATCGGCTCTTCTGTTTGCCTTCGCTGTTTTCCTCTCCCGGAATGGGGTGGGCTTCACTACCAAACCAGCTTTGACGTAAATGGGCTAGAACCAGCTGAGCCAAGTCATACGTCACAGCGCACGCAGGGGCACGTGATCGGTGCGGTCATATGCAGGGTGCTCCACGCAACTCTTTAGAAACTGACACTCCAATCATGGCCACGAATAGCGCGAAAAGATTTGGGATTTTTTGAGTGTGTGTGTGTGTGTGTATTGACTTCCGATGCGTGGCACACGTCCTTCCGATCCCTAGCCTTGCAGAAGCCGTTCGCCCAATTTTCCCATTGTTGAACGTTGCAAACTGCTGAGCTACAATAACAACACCTGTCAATTGCATTTGCAACGCTGCAACTATTGGATGTTGAAGGCTGGATAGTTTTTTTATTTTTACTTCTTCCACCAACCACATCGCAAGCACTCGGGCGTCGGTCGTAAGCCTTTTGCTTGCCAACAGTTTCCTTTCCATCGCCCCCATTGGATTGCGAGGAGGGAGGTTTTACGGATTTGTGTCTTTCTTTTTTGTTTCTGTATCGCTAATATACTTTTATTGATTACCACCCCATCTGTGCGCAACTGCACGAAAAACGTGGCGTTGCCTTCTGCGGGCCATATTATTAAACAAATAAAAAGTGAACGCAAATCGAGCAGAAAATGGGCATCGTAACGCGCTGAGTTGACGATCCAACCAAGAACCAATAATAACCGGCCCGTTGTTCCAGGCGCCCTTGAGGTGAAACCCGGTGGCAGTGGTAGCAGTACCCCTGGGTTGGGGGGGGGGGGAGGCATAGCTTTGTTTTGCAATCTATTTTGCTATCCGGGTTTAGTAGCTTCTCCGCCCAACCGAGCCACCAGCCACACACCGTTGCATTAAGGTGATGTCGAGCGTAGACTTTGTTGTCGTTGGTTTCGGGTTTTGCGCGGTGCCCGCACGCGAATTCGAACCGCTTCGGTTACCCTTGCGGTTGTCAAGTGCAAGTGACAGTTTGAGTACCGTTACGAGGCATTTCATCTGTGGTTCTGGTCGGAGGCCGCACTGAAAAGACCACCTGATGATGCACTGAACGATATCTGTTCGCGATATCTATCTGCAGATTGCTCTCGCTATCGACGAATCGACGATTGTTGATACATAACTTCTTACGATGCACCAGGACAGGGTTACGGGGACACAAGTCACATTTCGTTAACAAACATCGCATGCTACGCTGCGTGTTTAATTCAAAGATATTTTTATTGGTACAAATGATACAAAGATTAAATACCCAATTTTCCAATTTATCATACTTTTTCCAATAAATAATTGTGCGCAAAAATTACATTTGTGTGCTATATTCAAATTTGTTTTCCTACTACTGCTATTACTAAATATAACAAAAAAAATTTAAAAAAACACACAGTCAAAATCAAAACAGTAAAAAACACAGCAACACAATGTTTTGTTTTTATACAATTTTAATAATTCAAATGGAAACATAAGAAACATCAATAAAACACACATTACTCTTTTGGGATTTGTATCACCGCATTATACTTCGTTTCCAAAATTCCCGCACGCTGATAACACCCGAAGATGGAATTACGTATTTTTTTGTAGCCACGCGTAGTTGTCTACGTGCCGCCAGCACATTTCCTGCATCTTGTCTGTGCCATTCCATTCATCACCCGGTTCAAACGTCACCTTCACAACCCATTAGGTTTCGGATGTTGTAAACATAATTCAACCCCGCCGGTGCATATTCCAACGCCATCCATAAACACTTCACCAATTAGGTAGAGTGGTTCGTTGTTCCCGTGCGCGCTCGTGTGCGTTCCATTCCCCTTCCCATCGCAGGTCACTCACGCTCCGCCATCACATTTGCTTACTAACATATCAGCAAGAAAAAAACGGCACCAACGATAGGCCCAACAAGATGGGATTGAATTTTGCCGAGCGCATCGTGGGCCAGAACGGTGTGACAAAGGCCTCCAATGGAACGTTCCATTCACGAGAAGATTAGTGAATCTTCCTTTCACCGGATTGGAAAAATAGCACCCGATGTTTACAAAGGCAGCCTCCTTGGCTTGGCTGGCTGGCCAATCTCTTGGTGCATCTTACGGTTTGCCATCAACGCGCACGTTGGCCGGGTTGTAGCAGCGAGCTTGCACCAACAGAAAACCATTTTCGCAACGGTCGCGTCAAACTGCAAGGATGTAGCATCGGGCACATACTAGCGGCACATCATTATTATGCAACTAATGCCGCACTTTATTATGAAATGTTCGATCAGATCAATCTTATTTAAAGAAACTAAATAAAGATATCTTGCATATCTTGAAGTAAGACGAGAACACGAAAATGTAAGCTGTTCATACGTTGTTATCATAAAATTTACACCATGCTCCAATTGTTTAAATTAAAGTAATTTTTTGAAATATTGTTGTTTTTTGTTAGATAAACAAAGTCAACGTTACATAAAATACAAATTATTTATTTTGCCATTACACAAGTAGGAAATAAATCACAGTAAAGCAGCTGTTCTTCGAATATTTGCTACTATATGACTTGAAAACAAATCATTAAAATACAGTTGAACACTAAAAATACTTTATATTTTATTAAGCCAATTAACACGGCTCATTGTGTGAAATTATTTCATTATTCATTCAATATTTCAGGTATTTTATAATTATTATTAATTAATTTTTATTAATCCAATGAATGATATTACTACTGTTTAGTAAATCTCTAAATTTCCTTTTGTTTTCTGTAGTCTGTGTTATTTACTTCCATCTGTTTTGAATAGTTTTTAGTTTTAACATATAAAATTACAAAAAGATTACTGTTCCATCGAATAAATCCTCGAATCAAATATTCGAAAAATATATTTTAAAATAATACACCCAGAATTGAAAGAAGATTCATTGAACATAAAACAACTTCAACTTCATCACATATCAGGGGTACGAATTTTTATCCAAATGGCTCGAAATTTTGTAGCCCTTTGAGATACGATCCACAGCGGGGGGGCTTCAATGTTGTTTTTATTTTCCCTTGAGATCTTCGGAGATACAGTTATCTGGAGAACAAAAGTCCTAACTTTTCCATACAAAATGTTTGCTATTTTTAGTATCTTCCATTTTTATTCAAAAATGTATTATTTATAGCCTGTCTAGTAGCATTTTCTTTTATTTTTTTTTGCAAATCTTAAAAAAAATTATGTCAATGTTTTTGATTGATTTGTCCTGAGTCCCCTTACAAAAAGACATAACATAAACAAACTGAATTTACCCGAAAAGTGTTCCAGGCTGTAAGTTATATTATCAATAACAAGTTGTACCCTCGAGTTTCGAAGAAACACCTTTTTAAAATAGTGCCTTTGGTTAAATGGGGAACAGGTTAAAACAGCTTAAATAATTTTAATTCTTATACCGTCACAATTCTATGTAAAGAACACGGTATGAAATTAAGAAAACAGAATGAAATGTCTGCCCAGTATAAATCATACATCGTTTTATGTAATTATTAATATTCTATCTAATTCACACGTCTTGATTTGCCTGCTATCCCTTCATAGTCTCTCTACACTTGCCTCGAGCATTAGGAAACTGGGCTCTGAACCCTTGCTGCAACATTGTAATCGTTTCCGAACCGATAATGATGACAACGGTAACTGACGGGCGACATTTTAAGTAACATTACGCCTCTCCTCCATTTAAATCTGCGCCATGCACCAACCACCAGCACGCCCAGCTTCATTCGGTACGATTTTGCGAACTGACATAAATTACGGAGCAGCAGCAGCCGCAGTACACCGGGCCAGAATGTGCATTTTTATGTTCCGCGTGCTACAAACGGCACACACTGCACAGTGTCCAAAATGCAGGGCAGGCAAAAGGTGCACACCGAGGCACGTTTTGATTGGATGCAAGTATCAATAAATCAAATCAATTAGATGGTTCGGAGGCCCAGAACGAATGCGTTGTGCCCGAAGCCGCACAGAAACAAACAAAAACATTTTACACGCCACAAGAGCACGGCACGGGTGCGAGACGGGGTTTGCTGACGGTAGAGGAGGAAAAAAAGCACAACCCCGTTCGAAAGCGAACCCCAGCACGGTTTGGCTTGGCTATACACTTTATGCAACTGTAACATAATCCACTTTAGGCAACTTGGAGGCGGGATTCCACGACTAGCTCGTGCCACCAAAGAGGCCGCGCCAGGCTGCCGCCGGAGAAAAGGAATCAAAAGCAAAGTAATCTGGCCACCACAACCACCAACGAACGGCCTTTTCGCAACGCAACGGTTTCGATCGCGTTCGCCTGTAGGGCCGGTGTTGGGCGACTAGTGTCGCTAATCATCCGATCCGCCAAATCCGTCATGAGCCAAACGGCCCTAGCGGCGACTCGTTAATTATTTAATAAATAATTATGACTAAATCTGACTGCAGTATTGCCAACCTTCTACCCTTCAAACGGTAGCTGTGCTTCGTGAGGCAAGATAAAATAGTTTCAAGTACTAACACCATCATAACACGCACATACACCGTTGCATGCATACAATTCAAATAGGGTGCAATGTAGATTTAAAACAAGTTGCTTATCTTTTGACATTTTTTAAGCGGCCAAAACGCGTTTTTGCAATATCCAATATGGTTTACAGCAAGTATTCGCCTCACTGCAATACCACAATAAACATGCGTTTCAGCGTGTGTTTTTCAATACTTCAAAACACAAAACCGCCTGCTCTTTTATCCATCATACGCCGCCTTGTTACCGAAAATGAGGCTATCAATAAGTTGTATGCTAAACCTTATTGCTGTTTCCGCTTCCGATTGTTACACGTACAAGGGATTGTTTGTTGGTATCGGTGCAAGACATAAAAAATAAAGTGTGTCATCACTTGGAGAACCGTAAACAGTGCCAAAGAACTGGTTCTAATTAATGTAGATAAAAATACTTTACATGGTGCACAGCAGTTAACGCAATAAGTGCGATAAAGCACACGTGCAAAAATGAGAATAAACTTCTTAAGTTAATAATTTGTGATAATATAAATAGTGATAATATTTGTTGGGAAATTTAATATTCATACGCTGAAACAGCACACATGAAATCTAGTTTTGTTTAAAAACAATACATTGTTTTGTAGAAGAACTGCTCAAATGAAATAGTGACGCGGAAAACAATGCACGACTTTACATGGCATCAATTGTCAGTGCTCACTGTCATGGCAACGGCTACGGTTTATAGTATGTCTCGCGTTTACATGCCGTACAATATGTATCGCTCGTACAAACATGCAACAGTAAAGCAAAGCAAACACAAGAGCTCCTCAAAGCCAATTGGTAATTGGTGCACACGCCATTGATGTGTTCTAATTTTTTATTTCTTTTTCGTATCAAAGAAACAAAACCAAATGCAACAAATAGTATTGATTGAATTAAAGATAATTAAACAGTTATACAAACGTCCATGCACTAAATAAAGAGAGCCACACACGTTTTATTATTGACATTTTCATTACTGGTTGCAATATAAGCGGTTTATAAATAATGTACAGCTGTGACATTTATAATCGATCAATTGCTGATGGGAGTATTACTATGCGACTATGCAACGAATTATTATCACCTCACTCCAGTCGCTTAGCGATAGGAGCGATTCGTCATCCGACAGGACCGACAATGAATCTCATCTGTGGAGCGTACAAGTAAACACGAGTTAACAAAGCCACGAAAAACATAGTGATAAACCAAGATATTGTGAGATTCTGGTTCCTGAAGAAGAAGACGTCATTAGTATGATACCGAGTATCTACCTCATGAAATCTATCCCAATGGCTGTTCACAGTCAGAACAAAGATAACATGATATGAATATGATGGAAAACGTAGATAAGTGTTCCAGAGAGTCGGGATTTCAACTACTTGTATTAACTATTTTTTTTATCCTTTCCCATACATCTAATAAAAAACAGCGATGAACAACTTACGCTTGAACTTGATTATGAAAGCATCGCGACACATCAGATATACGTCCTAGCTACTAAAACTGATATAGTACTGTATACGGTATAGTATACTAAAACTGGAACGATACATCAATTAGATATATAGCTATATATCAGCCACACTATCATGTCTGTCAACAATTTAAATGTTATTCGATGCAAAAATGTAAAACAAAAATTAAGGTACTGTCAGGTATTGGAAGGGTATTCACAATTACGATCACCATTTTCTGGAGCACCTGTTTTATGAGTTGTCGTGCCATCCATCTCCGACGTGGTCGAAAATCTGCTCTAACCTTTAGTACAGACAGACAGTACATAACTTACACGAACTAGCATCATTGTCGTAGATCCTCCCTAATATTTTGGATGGTGAATGAATTGTAATGATGAGCTTTTATATTTGATAATCTGTGCCCTGAGGAACATCGACTAATACAAGCTCAATACTTCCTCGTTCCTAGGGCACAGCTGCTCAATTTAATTCTTGATAATGGTTTTATTTAAGTTTCTTCTTCGATTTGACATTTGATTTGATTTGATAACTCATTAATAATAACTGATAATACCACACCACGGATCTAATCTATTTTTAAGAATATGTAGATTTAATAATATTGTCGAAAAGTGTGCTTCAAGTACTAATTTAACTATATTCAGAAGACCTGCTATGCACCTGAAATATTATCCATCACCCAGAAGTGCGGTTAACACATATAGAGCTCAGCTTAGGTTTTCAATAATTTACAATCGTTTGGCAGAATTTGTTAATTTCAAGAGTTCTTAAAAAAAAAATATGTTATTTGTTATAATTTGTTAAACTCTACATTTTGAGTCAATATAAAAACAAATTTCCCTTTGACATCCAGGAGGTACTTTGTTTACCAATACCACAACTCTCTGACACTTTGAAACATAGCTCTCTTACAAACAATTTGAACGATCGACAACAATTCAATTATTCAAACAAAATGGTGCTGATTCCTTCCCTTTATGTCACATCGCAAGTCCTTCCGTTACATTGATGATTTCGACATTTAATTAACACATTTTAACACATTCCAAACCGACCAACCACCGAGGACGAATTCTTCTGGTGGACGTTTCTGTTTCCTTCAAATGTTTTTCAGCACCTTCGAACGGTTTCACTTTTGTCAGCAACACACTGCAACGCTGCAGTCACTTTTAACACATCCGTTCGAGTCGCCAGCCCCCTGAGGGTGACTGAACTTTGTGCCGTCCATCTGTAGCGGCCACAAAATGATATTGCCGTGGCAAGACATTAACACACACAAAATAACAAAAACGTCCTCGAACACACCAGTGGTTGTCGTTTGAGGTTGGTGATTTCTTCAAAATATGTTCAATAGCCAATGAGTCTCGCACGCAAAGCCGGCCGCGAATCCGCGGCAACTGCCGGTTGGGCAAAGTGGCGTGAAACTTTTTTAAGACCACCGAAAACGCCATTTCCTGGGTGGCACAACGACACACTGGTATCGTCGTGCTAGCAGAGGCACAACGAATGCATTCCTTTCCGCTAGGTTAGGCTAGGTCAATCGATCCGTGCACAATAATAAATTCGCACCGCCGAATGCACCGATTGCAACCGCATACGCTCTTCGTCAAGGCGCTACGAGACGCAGCCAGAAGGACGCGGGGTTAGCCACCTGTTATGGTGGGGTGGTGGCGCACGGTGACCACGGTCAGCATAGTGGTGGAAGGAAGAAGGTGTTTCTCTTCTCATAAATTAATTAACTTTTGTGTGCCTTCACGCGACCACGCGGCACTATGCTCGCGTGCGTATGCGTCGAGTGGTCGTGATTAGTTGTTGGTCGATTTTCAGGTCAAATCAACAACTGGCTACCGATCTTGACCGACCCCGCAACGGATCATATCTATTCCTCGCGCCGCTCAGCCCTATTCAAAACCCCGCGTGTTAGATGTCCTTCTGCCCAAGTGCTTGGAGAATAATTACCCAACAGCCGGTACCAGTGCAATGTGAACCGCTTTTTGATAATTTTTGTAGAACAGCTTGTCACGTATTACAGCGCGATGCATTTAGATTATCGTACCACCTTTCATAGACTGTCATCTGTAAGCTGTTAAACGCCTTTTAATCTGGGAATGGTTTTTTCCAACTGGTGAAGTGGATAGTTGCTACATCAAATGGATTTTGCTTGGCTGGATCTATCGTGGGTGAGGAAAAAACTGCCACCACAATAAAAGCAACTTAATACTTACTAACATAACACAAACAAAAATCTACCATTAACTAAGCGATTGTGAATGGAATGGAAATTATTTAATTCCATTTTTATCTTTGGAGTATATCCGTCATATATATCTAGCATAATTAAGATAAGTACTTTATGCTTAACATAAAGAACGAAGCAATAAGCAAAACCCTTTTTTGTAATTATAAAACCTTTGTTGTTCCATTTACATTCACTTCCCCTTTATACCAGTCGACCCACCAATCTTAGCATCTGATTATGGTAAAGTGAACGGTTTCGTCCACAAATTTCTGGACACAACCTTTTTTTCCTTTGCTCTGCCTCGGAAACAGTTCCGAGGTTAAGCAATTCTGGCCTCGAACCACCCAAAAACCACCGGTATCGAACCAGAAATACTTGCACGGCAAAGGTTTGACTAAACCAACGGTTTGACAACAAAAAATCCTCCACTGTAGCCAAACATCCTCGCCAAACCAGAACTATCCGAAATTCGACCAACGGCGACGGCCAGTAGAGAAACTGGTTTCGCACCCCTTCACTGGCAGTTTCCGATGGCCCGGGGGTTTGCTTTTTCGCTACAATTTTTACGTATCTTGGTCACCATCATGGTTCCTCTCCTTTTGGTGACCATTTTCGTAAGCGTTCTTGGTCGCCCTTTCACCATTCCCAGCTCAGAACCGGCTTCATCCATACGGGCCCGGACACCGGGCAGCACACATTACGTTCTTGTTAACCAGCGCCCCAATAGCAAGTGCCCCGAAACCAGTGCAACCAGTGGTTGGGACAAAATTAAAGCGACAACAAAAAATTGTCACCTGGAGAAACGCAATGCGAAGAAAAACATGAATTCCCACCAAGGACAGGAAAAAACACATCCACATTACTGGCTGTAGCATTCTAAATTCGCTGCATTCTCTGCTCCATTGCTCCGGCAACGTAGATGATTGTTCTTAATTTACTAATTTGAATATTCGTACAATCTTTGGAACAGGATCTGAACTATATTTCCTCGTACACTCCTTTCAGATTCGTTATCCAAATTGCTTTGTTATTTGCACAAAACGTAAATATAATTGTAAAAGCGAATCGCTAAACGAGGTTTGATTCGTTCCTTCGGACGTGGAAGCATTTGCCTGGGTTGGGCCATATCGTTATACACGACTCTACAACATGGTTGATCTTGGTTCACATCTTTCAACTTATTGATTGAGTCAGGGTTTGGTTTCAGGGTTATGGAAACATTTAATTCAGTAAGTAGCACAATAACTTATTGGATCTAATTCGATCTTAAACTGAAAATAACAAATGTTGTAGCAGTTTTTTTTGTGTTGGTTGTTACTCTATAAACAATTGCGAAAAGCAGAAGTTTATTTTATACTAGTTTTTACTAGTATCCACTGGCCACCGAAGAAATATGTAACCGAAATGATCAAAAACGAAGATGCAGCACTAGTAAATCGAATTCTCATACTCATCTCATCTCATCTCATCTTAATCACCATACCTCACATAGTGAAAAGATGCCTAGTGATTGGAACATTGGTATCATCCACCCCATTTACAAGAAGGGCAATAAGTGCAGCAAAATGCCAAGCTTGAGTGCAATAATTATAGGGATATTACGGTGTAGAATATCGCCTACAAGACATTCTTCTCTATACTACAACATCTTTTGTCCCATTCGTAGTAGAAACTATCAAGGTTTATCAGGGTTTAAACTATCTTCACCAAGCGGCAGATCATGGAGAAGATGGCGGAGCAAGAGCCCAACACTTTCCATCTCTTTGTTTTCAATGTAAAGTTTATTTCAATTTCAATGTAAAGAAAAATGTCGCCAAGAACATTCAACGAAACCAAGGTAAAATTGTGCGCTGCAATGAGTTATTTTCTGGGCAAACTGATGATGGATGGAAAACTCTCAGGGCGTTTTGGTAACACCAAGTGTCTGCATCAAGGAGATGGGCTAGCTTGTCTACTCTTCATATCAGCACTAGAGAGGGCCATCCGCGACACCTAGGCGATAACTTTGGGGATCTTCTTCTATAAGTCAACCAAGATCTTGAGGATCTGAGGAAACTTTTCCACTCAAAACACCTGTCGCGCCGAACGAAGCTGGGACTATTTAGAACCGAAATAGTTCCAGTACTCACATACGCCTCTGAGACATGGACTTTGTCCAAAACTAATGAAACCTTCTTAGCCGCTCGTTCTAGAGGAAGTTGTTCAAAAGGATTTTTGGCCCCATATGTGTGGAAGGACAATGGAGAAGCCGCTACAATGACGAGCTCTATGAACTGTCGTACAGCGGAATAGACTCATCAGGCTCCGGTGGACTGATCACGACCCAGGTCGTAAAGTCCTTTTAGGTAGTCCACATCAACAGAGCAGGCGGGGTAGGTCCAAATTGCGAAGAAGTGATGACATTGACGCGTCCGCCAGAACGGCCGGGATTATATATTGGCAGACGACGGAGCTCAGCTCGAGCTCGATTTTTACGGTAAGTACGGTAATTAAATAAATACATTTTTCTATTTCGTACAATTGTAATACAATTGTAAAAATATTATTGTAAACGTCATTTCAAAAATAACTTAAATGAGACTGATGTTACAATGTCAAAATGATTGAATGAATGTAATAGTAATTCTATTTTTTATACTTTATTTAAGAGAAACGGCCAGACCGTATTGCTTAGTTCTAGACTTAAGCTAAAATACACTCTCAAAAGGATGAAAGAAAAGGCAGTTTCCACATTGAAGATTTAGTTCAAATATTAAATTGAAAATGTTTTTGTGAGTATAAATTGCACAAACTAACTTTATTGAAACAGTTTAATACGCTCTTTTTTCGGACTTACTATAAGAAAGACGAGTGTGTTGTATTCAATTTTATTTTTAAAAAACATCATTAGAAAACACCAGTAAAGGTAGCAAATCGTACTGGTTTTTACATAATCATGCATACCGATTGACAATACATTTTTATTACATAATACATGAAAACTCGGTTTATAGCAAAATATAAACGACTTAGTTGAAATTTTAGACTAGAACTTTATTTTCGTTCATCAAATAGAGATATCGACACAAAAATGTTCGTAAATGCCTGAAATTCAAGAAAGGCAACAGTGAATTAATAAATTTTGAATAACAGTATTGAAAAAAGTGATACAATTTGGTACATTGCGAACAACTAAAAGGAAACCTATCGAAGAAGTAACTATAGAAGATTACGTTTTAAATGTTTAAAGCTTTTACAGGTTACACGGTTAACTTCAAATCAATTTCTCTTCATTACCATCATTCAAGATGAGCTTTCTGAACGGTAAAGAGAAGATCATGCGTGGAGCGGAAAACTTTCTGTGCAGTTTATTTTAACATTTAATTTATACGATCACTTAAACGGGCACATTTTGAGCATGCGAAAAAAAACAAACAAACCATCGCAACAGTTCCTCGACCTAGCGGCGATGCAGTAACAACCACCGCTGCATATGCGCGTTGTCCACCGATCTGACCGGAGGGAACGCATGCCGGGATCTTGAAACGTCAAATCAGTCAGGGTCAGTCGGTCAGGGTGTTACTGTGCGATGCCCGTATAGCCGCCCGTTGATTGGATTTTGGGTGAAAGCTCCCGAGTGACAGGTGACATGTGCAACATACATATCAGCCCGAGAGGCGGGTTGTTCCGGCGCGTGTAACGAGAAACGCTGGAGGGACGCATATCTTCGAGGCAACGCAACGGGACATGCAAGAACCACCAAAGTGAATGTTGTTTTTCGGGCGCTCAGGCCGGGTACTTGTAGACCGCACACACAACTGCAGCAGCGACAAAAAATCCACCTATGATATCAAAACAACGACGACGCAGCCCGTTCAGAACGACGCCTGGTTTCGAAGGGCTGGAAAGCTACCCCCCCCCCCCCCTTGGTCATATGATCGCACGATGGAACGCAGCCAGTCGCCCCCGAAACCGACCCCAGTTTGCTTATCGAATGCGGTTCGAAGCCTGTTGCCAACGGCCATCCATAGCCGCGAAGGCAAGCAAGCAAATGCACATTCACCCTCCCCTAGTTGCTCCACCCGTACCGATTCCGTTTCCATTACCCCTTTTCCCACGGCGAACCTGCCGAGCAAGAGTGCGTTTATGTCATTTTATTTGTAAATCATATGCCGATTCGCTGCTCCAGTAGCAGTGGAGCAGTTTTTCTTTTGTGAGTTTGTTGTATTTTTCGTTCGTTTTGCTTCGCTAATTAATCGACACCAACAAGGGTTCGCGGTGCGAGAGGCACTATTTTGACCACAAGTTCTATACAAGGCAGGTTTAATGTGGGTCATGCAGTGACAGCAGCCATCTCAGCGTCCAGAATTTCACCCCATTGCGGAGCGGTTCATAATTGTGTCCTAAGTTCTTTTGTTTTTGCTTGGTTTGCTGTTTAAAAATAGTCGTTTCATTTTGATTCAGAAATTAAAATGCTGCCCCGTGGAATATTGCAAACCAGTTTTCGACGTGAAATGGATGCAATAAAGAAAAGCATCGAATATTTCGGTCCACTTCTTCACCCAAATGTGGTACGTCGGCATGCAAATTAAACTGTTTGCTAAATGAGCTTCGAAATTAACCACCATCAAAATGCTTTTGGCAATAGTACCTCGAATTTGCGACACGTTTTATTGACAATATTCAGACTTTATTATTAAAACTACTAATTAAAACTACTACAATCATATTAAAATGTATACTTAAAAATTTCAGAAACTTATTGTACATTATGTTGATATATCTGTTCGTGATATGATGGTATAACATAGGAAATTTCGTTTCGAAACCATCGATCGCATGGCAAAAAACTGGAGCTGCATGGCCCCAAGAAGTTAAAAAAAGTGTAATGAAATAAGACACTTCTTTAAACAAATAAATAATGCAGTAAACTTGGCTTAGATAAAATTTAAATTAAATAAAGTTTATTAAAAACTTTTGAATAAGATCTTCCGTTTAAGGTCATCCCAAAGTAGTTCTGTCGTTCGTATCTGAGCACAGTTGGGAGTTATTCATTAGTATTAAGTATTAAAAACAAAAATTCACCTGAATCCTTTATCGCACATTCTGGGATATTGAATGCTGTTGGTCTCTACTCTGATGCTACTGGTCTCGACTGAAACTTTCGCATAACAAAATCCATTTTATCCACGTACTTATTTACTGTTTGGCCGAAAAAAGAGATCACTTTGCCTTCGATCTTCAATTTCGGATTCTGCTCCATTTTATGGTGATCCGATCCGGTGATGTCTGCTGCCGGGTGGTCAGCACAGAAATTCTGAGTGTCAATCTGGCCTTGCAGCTCGAGACCCTGTCTTAATTCGCGTTGCCGATGATTCGCACCTGGCATGATTAGCTGTATGTGACGGTTACGGAGTGCCTCGCCATATAAACTATCTTTGAACCGGTATGACGCCAGCAGTTTAAACACATTTTCAAAATTAGTAAAATGATTATTTTTATATTAAATATTACCAAGTATCTGACACACAGTAGCGGGTTTTAAAGACTGGCATAACAACCTCCAGATGTATAGGTTCGCCATTTCATTGGCTAACTTTGGCTATCTTTGACATTGTTTACCCCCAGCCTCTAGTTTACCCCTACCCCTATAGTCAGTCCTGCGTACGGAGAATTGATCCAGATGGGATTTTGGCCCGGTTTTGTTCTTTAAAAACCGGTGCCTCCTACCAATATACCACCTCGGACTGTTCGGGCCACTTTGGCAAATTTAACAATAAGCAAACTAAGCGGAGGCCCCGAACTGAATATGTCCTTTTCTATCTCCGTTAACTCGACAACAAACATGCTTGTTAATTGTAACAGAATCCAACGATGAAGAACGAGACATATTTGATAACTTCGTTTTCCCTGTAGGTTATAACACGTACAATAAGATAGCTACAAAATCGAAACAGTGCTAGGTTCTCTAATAGGTGACAGGGAATTCGCATTAAAGATCGTAAAAATCACACATTTTATTTAAAATAATTCTTTTTCATAGACTTCGAGTTTACTTAATTTAATAATGGAGATATATGTTGTTCATGTCTCAGACACTATTGCGAATCTTTAAAAAGTGTCAATATTGAAATTGCGACAATGGAAATGCATCATGAAGAACATCCACCTTAATTCAAAACGAATTCATGGAACAACCTAGTATGGTTGTAACTGACACTTTGCACTGACACTTTGTACTGAAGCTAAATAAACACCAAAAATGTACTATTCCAGTAAAATGTAGCACGCAACATAACCTTTATTCAATAAACAATAACTTCAACATCTCATCACGTTTGACAAATTAATACACCATCACGAACTAATTAGTTTCGAACAGGGGTAACATATTAAGATGGATACTTAAGTCTGCCGTCACATTAAAATGAAATGTTATAATTGTTCTCATCAGTAAAACCACCGCCCTCTGCTAGCGATGAGTGATTCGTTATTCAACACCCAATTTGTCATGAGGCGTAGTTGCGATACAAAACCAAATATCATCACCCAACCTGCACCCACAGTCTCACTGATAAATTGCAGCTGCTCGGGCTAAATAGTTGATTGAGTGTCAAAACAAGGCTGCTACCATCATCATCATCATCATCAACCGTCGTTGTCATTGTACGGGGTACATAAATAAATCACACCACATCCCACGAGCAACACAATTCAATCCAATCTTCCAGCGGGTTGAAGCCGCGAGTGCGTCTTGCACCGGAATAGAACAAGCTACGCAGGTTAGCTTGCGGTGATACGTACGTCCTGATACGGGATCAAATTACAAACAGGTGTGCGAAAGCGAAAGTAGTTATGTCGAGAAGATGCATTAATAACGCAGAAACGTGTGTCCACCGCTTACCGTGTGCATTGTTGTGCGGCTAACGGGAATAAGCATCGGTGCACCGTGACCATGCACCGCGACGCATCGCGAGAAGTAAGTCAATCAGTCATTCAGACGGACGGACCCGGACGCAACGATGCGCACCGCGACTGACAACCGTGAGAGTATCCCATTACCAAACGGCGTCCTAAAGAAGCTTGACTGGAAAGGCCATTCTCGCGCATTTCCGTACCATTTTCTGTCACCGGCTGCTAAGGTAATCCTTGAAATCCTCAACGTGAGGCTGTATTTGTAGTCGGTAAAAGAGGGTTGAAATGATCGAAATCGGTCAGTTGCACCACAAAAGCACCGAAAGAAAATGGCAACAGCAGCTACCAAACAAATAAAAACAAACTGCACAATCGGAAGAAAGGCGATTTTACGTACGCCCACTCGCGCTGTGCCGCATACACAATGCACCCCAGAGCATAAAGGTAACTCTTCTCGCCGCCCGAGCTAAGCCGTCGCGCCGTGCGAAAGAGTTGTTTACAACCTTGACATAACTTTTGCGTACGCCTCTGGGTAATGCATAATAATTACATCGCCTCAAACCATGCGCAATGTCGCGTAACCTTGCGCACTGCGCCCACCCTCTGCTCTCGCATGTCGCGCTGTCCCGCGCACTCCCCGGTCTCGGGCAGTCTTGGTGCATGCGCATCGAACACGGCGAAAAACCGATTAAGTATTCTTACACCGATGTTTGTTTGTCTGCTTCGGTGGAATTTATTTCGATCCAATTCTACGCTTGTCGTAGGGTTACACTGGGTTGCATCTTTCCGATACGCGTTATTGTTATGGTTTGAGGAAGACAGGCGAAAATGATTTAGTTTAGTAGTTTTTTCTTGTTATTTTTTTTTAAATTACCATTTTCAAATAAAATTAAAATTAAAAATCAATCAGGCGAATTAAACGTAAAATTAGTTATGCTCGTATCCTATTATTAAAATGTAACATTAAAGTACTGAGTCTTTCATTTCTTATATTATAAATTCATGTTCCATTATTTAATTATCAATTGACATTCACATTCTCTTTTAATACCCCTTGCGGAAATAGTAAATCCCACAACCTACACAGCACAGCAACAGACAAATAACATTGAAACTGTACTAACTGCACCATTCGTGTCCATTTGCGCTTGAAGATGATTTGTATAATGTCGCTCACGTTTGCTATTTTGTAAAACATTGCCAAGTAGCTCCGGCTTTTGCTATTGACATTTTCGCTAACAAATTAACGTCCAATATTATTGAGTGCCCTTCGTTGTGCACTTAGGTACCATCACACACGGCGCTCATCCTTTCACTCGAATGCTGAAGAAATACTGCAAAACGCATCAATAACAACAGCAGAAAAAGGAAAAGGAAGATCTGTCCCATAATGTCTAGCAGCAGTCGCAGCAGCATCAGCACCGTCGTTGCATCATTGTCAGTTCGGAGGATATCTTGCGCTTTGAATCATCGACTATTTTTGGAACACGCATGACACTCTAAACAATCACCGATGATGATCGGTAGGATGCTGTGCGATCGTGCTTGTAAATAGAGTGAATTAACTAACGAGCCATTTAAGTTTAAAAAGAAGTTTTCTATTTTTAAAAGTTAATTGCCAGTACATCAAAATCCAGCTCTATGCCTCTATTTGTTAGCACCTATGTTAACACCAGGGACAGACTGTCCAAATGTGATATCTTTGATGATTTACCTTGAGAATCGCGCCTATATTTGTATTTTATTTTCTTACCATCCAAAAGCTAATGAGTGCTGATGGTTATGAAAGACCAGCGATTAACTACACGTTTTATCTTTTTCTATATCCTCAGCTGACCTCAGCTTCGTCTAATATTTACCCAATTTATGCGGCGCTTTCGTTAGGCTTGGTGTATGTTTTATAGCCTCTTTTAGACACTTTGTCATTTCTAGCCAAACTTGTAATAAAATTAAAACATTATGTAAATACTGCATTAATAGAATAAACGAATCTTGATTCGTGCGGTAAAGCTGTGCGTTTTTTTATATCTGAGAAAAGCTGTGTGTCTGTGCTTCGGGAATATCAGAGTATCTTCGGTAAAACCTTATGCTTAAGTCACACCTGTGCTAGGATAACATTCCTCCAGGACCAAGGTCATCTTATACGCAAGGTCGACATTTCAGCCATGGGTAATACTATTCACGAATACCTTCAGCTATCAAGCAAGACAGACAGCGGATTCGTTTAAAATTGTGTCTTCACTTTCTTTCGATCCCTTTAGACCGGGATCTACAACTAAGAAGCCAACAAAAACAACCACTTCCACCAAGCTTTAATAGGATTAAGAAATCCATCCTAAAATAAAACTAGATCTAGTCGAAAGGTGTGATTCTACAACCAACTCCACCTGGGCTGGGTTGCATTCCTAGCCCGTCAACAGAAACAGGTTTTTGCAAATCCTATTAATTACATAACCGCAACGAACGATTGAATTCACCTTCAAGATGAAGGTTCCTTTCGGTATCATTTATGGTTTGATGAAAAAGTAATTAAATTCCACTTCTTTGCAGATTGTGTGATAAAAGCTTCAGAATATTCAAACTAAACATAAATATTGTCAACACGTCGTGTATAACTAACAATCGTTATCTTGATGTTCAACAATTTTTTATTGTTTTTAACAAATGTTTAACAACTTTTAGATCATACCTGTAATTGCATATCATGGTTCTGAGCAGTTCCTCTTGCGTTTTTGAACAATCTAAAACATAGCAAGTCATAAATCTAATCAGATCCGGACCCTGGTAGCATAAACAGCGGACAGTGTGTGACTATCTTTCTGCTGCATGATAAAATTACTAATATTATTCAAAGTTATAAAAATGGTACGAAAAATACACTATTATACTAAACTTATAAAAAAGACCTTTGATTACGAACTAACTGCTTGTTTTGACTGTTAAACAGCACTATCATTTAGCAGTTTAACAATATAACAATCCGGTCAAGCCGTACTTCATAATATATCAAGGTGCTTTTCCGCGTTTCTGAAAAGGATATGCTTCCTCACCAAGATGAAAAAATTTCACCTTGCTATAATTCCTAGTTACAATGGCTCCACTAATTATCCGTGCTATTCGGGACTCGACGGTTACCGGATAATTGGAAAACACGGATAATGGACACATCTCCTTTTTATGATGAAAACTAGTGTGTGGTAGGGATTTCATAGTTTTTCATAGTAATTCGAGCTTATTTTATCTAATAAACTTGGGCCTGTCAACGATGTTTGCAGAGAATATGTCAAAATTCCTTTTTTAACTATCATTTTCAAGCTGCACGGATAATCAGACACCCGGATAATCGGCACTCCAGTGTAAAAGGAACACATCTCGATCGGTATAAACGATTAACAAAAGAGCGTTTGATATTTCTTCTAGAACATAAAATTTAAATAAACTTTAGCATATTAATTTGCGACAGTTAATGAAAAGCGTGAGAAGTATATAAATAACTTTTTACAAAAACAAAACAATCACAAAGTGTACGAAAAACGTTTCTCATTAGAAGACCCACACTTCAGAGCACGTGATAATGTAAATAACATAACTTTACACCAATGAGAAAAAAACCTTCCTCAACAATAATTCCCCAAATGCTTAAACTCCACTAGGCGCCTCAATCAACCACGCCGGAACTTCCTTCACTTGCGGTAGTAAACTTTCGTCCGATACCTTCGGCGCTTGTATAATATTGTGTAGGGCTTCTCTCTCTCTCTCTCTCTTTTTCTCATTTTGCCAAAGCCACTCAATTCATTCCAAGTCCCTAAACCCTCCAATAGTGCTATACGAGCGCACCACCTCATATAAAACTGCTGTGTGCGTACGGAGTACAGGCTTGAAATTAAATATTTTCAATGTTTGCTCCTTCCACACAGCTCGTGTGCTCTCTAAGCCCCTTGCACACACGTTTGCCACCGAACGCCTTCGACCATCGCCTGGGCACCCTCTCCGCACACCCAACCACAACGCAAGCGATTGTTGTTTTGATGTGGAAGGACAAAATTCTACAAACAAACAAAACATTCGCCCGCCGCGTACGTTCGCGCGAAGTCGAAAGAAAATTGAACGGATCTAAATCAACTTTGGAGCGCGAAATGAGGTTGAAAAATTGCCTTCGGCAAGGTCGTCCCCAGCGTGTGTGAGCGCGCGCGCCTTTGCATCCATTCGCCCGGCCTTAGGAGAGTGGATGTCAAAAAGTTATAGGAACGCGCACGCACACCAAACAAGTGATATAACAGCAGACACTAAACGCGGCTCTTCGTGCAGGGCAAACGGCATACAGGAGTGTTAGTAAAACTGCGACCACCATCACGATCCACGATCGACAATGGTTTGGTGAGTGAGTAAAGCAGCTTGGTATAGATGCCCGGTATTGAGAGGCAAAATAGAACAGGTGCTAAGGAATACGAGGGGTATTCCAACCGAAACCTACCCCTATTTTGAGTGCCCTAGTCGTCAGCCGAGCTTGAAGTCAAGCTTTGCGTCGCGATGGATGATATTCTTGCGTGTGGCAACAGGTTGGCCAGTTACAGACGCCTTTACAGCATCAATTCACCGCACCTGTGAGCCTGTGACCCGTAATCGAGTTTCTCAGCATGCCGTCCGTAAACATTAGGCCTAGTAGTGGGAGCTCGCCGAGCTCAATCGCGCATTGGTGAATGGTGCTTGGGGTAGCCTCTGGCGCCTACACAACACACATCCTTAGATCGTTATACTTTTATGATCTCTTTTTTTGTATCCCACCACTGCTATGTGCTGGAAGAATGGCTTTAAGCTATAGCAGAAGTTGAGATCTTATAATATAGTTTTACATCAAAGATCATAAATGAGGAGAACGTGAATTTTTTGGCACCTTAGGTAAAGATTCGTAGCTATTTAAATTATCAAGTAGACAATAGAGGAGTCGAGTTCAACTGTTGAACTTGGAGGCATTTCTGGATTGTGTTCAAGATCACCTAAAATATGCCGAGTTTGATCTGCAAATCTTGGATTCTTGGTCAGAATCTTGTGTAAAAGGCTATTGAATCTGTTCAAAGGCCTTCTCGTTTGACACACTGAATTAGTGTTGTGCTTAATGAATCTTTTGCGAAGAGTCATTCATATGAATCTTTAACGAGGAATCATTCAAATCAGGAGTCGACTCTCTAACGATTAATGAATCCTCAAGATTCATGAATCCTCAGAGGGATCAATCCTCTGAGGGAGCATCAGAGATTCATGAATCCTCAAAGATTCATGAATCCCCAGAGATTCATGAATCCTCAAAGCTTCATGAATCCCCAGAGATTCATGAATCCTCAGAGATGCATAAATCCTCAGAGATTCATGAATCCTCGAGATTCATGAATCCTCGAGATTCATGAATCCTCAAAGATTCATGAATCCTCGAGATTCATGAATCCTCAGAGATTGATTAATCCCACCGGTAACATAATTTTCAGCTTTTTTTTGTCCGAAATAAGAAATTTCATACAGATGAAGTTGTTATTAGCACTGCACTATTATTAGCAGCATTCTAGATACCAGATGCTAGATGCTAGATGCTAGATGCTTGATGCTAGATTGCTTAAACTAATCGAGCTGAATTTTATTCTAGTGATCGTAACTTTGCGATGGAAAAAAATTGGCCTTGGCCCTTAATTCCTATTAGGAGTCTGGAAGTTTATACTTTCAATAATATACGGGGCGTCAATAAATCCGCTAATAAGCTAATGTACAAAAATGCACTGCGCCGTCATTCGCCTATGTTGAAGGGATTCCGAATAACAGAAAATTAGTACGGTATGTGGTATGGGTAGAGTAGTGCCAGGAGATCAAGGCAGCAGATAAAAGAGCGAGTATGTCAAATTTCTTTGCAATGAAACAAAGATTTATTTAATTATATTTAAACTATTTCAATATTTTTAGTTTCCAAAAACGTATTAACTCGTTGAGATTACTCTAAGGGCAACGCAAAGGTCACTGGCAAAAAATTCAGCTCGATTAGTTTAAGCAAGTTAGCGTTAATGCTAGCAGTTTTAACAATAACTTCATCTGTATAAAAAAAAAATATTTCGGACGAAAAAATAATTTAAAAAAGTTCAAAATTATGTTTCCGGAGGGATTCATCAATCTCTGAGGATTCATGAATCTTTGAGGGTTCATGAATCATTGAGGATTCATTGATCTCGAGGATTCATGAATCTTTGAGGATTTATGAATCTCGAGGATTCATGAATCTCTGAGGATTCATGAATCTCGAGGATACATGAATCTCTGGAATAGAGATTCAGATTCATTCATTCAATTCAAACATTCATTCAGATTCATGAATCTGAATCTGAATTACCCAACACTAAACTGAATGTTGTACAAATGTGTAAATCAAAAGTTTCTATTGAATCAGTCGAGAAAGCTTTGAACAATAACTTCAAATTGAAAAAGTTCTTATTAGTATGTAGGATTTCAGATCTACATAGGCACAATTTAGTTCAACTTGAAGAGAATCCAGAAAAAGCTACGTCTTTACCTGCTAAATCCCTGTAAACATATTAATGAGATATAAATAAAACAGCTCAATCCCCAAATTATGTTTCTGTTAAAAGAGAGTTAAAATTAACGAAAAAGAAAACAACGACATTAAAAGCCGATTCTCCTTCGTTTATCATTCCATTCTGATAACATATTTTGTCGCTCTCTGATTTGTGCTAAGAATATTCCTTTATCTTTTTTTAAAAAGAAGTTGTGTTTTGTTGTTATTTTTTCACATATGGTTGTTTATTGATTTTAAATTCTGCATTCCTTTTCTGCATTTATCTTCTTCTGCCGTTTCGTTTCACACTATTTTTAGATTCCTGGTATTTGAATGGATATTAGACATTAACCATTTTGTTCGTTTTGCTTATTTTGTTCGTTCTTTCGCTCGGTCTTTCCTTTTCCGTGTTATTGTTTTCGCTCGTTTCAATTTCCCTTGCCGCGAAAAGACGTTTCCATCCGTGCATTTGCAATAAATAACAACTCGACATTATAATATGTTACAGCGTAGTTTGAGCCGGTTTCTGTACAATCAAATCACTGATCGCTGCCCAGCCGCACGCATACGCGGTTGCGCGCGTTCATCTCCCACGGCTGGCACAACATATGCATCTGCTATGTTACGATTCCAACGCCGCGTCCAGCTACGGCCCATTAGTTTTGCGAATGCCTTTTTGTTCCGTTTCTAAAACGCACGCTCGAACCACACCTGAATGTCAAGGTCACGCATAAGCTAAAGAAATACGGCCATCGATACTCCCGTGATGGGTTCCTGCCGTCGTGTGTCTGGTTTCGTAGTCGCACTGGACAAAGCGTACAGCCGGTTACAGCTGCGTTCGTTCGGTTCCCCGGCAAATGTCACGCTACCAAACGCACCCGGTGGATGAGGGAGCTTTTTCTTTTCCTGTTCCCCGAGCTAACAGGAAGACCAGGAAGAACAACATTGGCATGTATTTTGAAGGCGAGGAATATTTTAATTAAAACCACCAAAATTGTTGTTGCCTCGACTTGAACATTCGGGAAAGATTTCTTGGAAAAGCATTATCAATTAAATGCTTAAGATCTTACTCCTTACGTAAGTGTGATTTATCGCAAAATAAGCTCGAATAATATTTCATCACAATCCCTCCTCATAAAGTTCGTACAAAGTCTTTTCTTAAAGAGGTTATGTTCAAGTAGAGCTCATTAAACGAAAGCAAATGAAAGAAAACCGTTAGCTGTCATTTTTCTTCCCACTGCAATGTTCCAATTAGCGTAAAACAATCATTCACTCTTCGATAAAACAAAATTATCTCCGAAACAGTGAAGAGGTTTAAAATGCCTTCTGCAGTCTCTCGAGCAAAACAACCCAAAACAAGGAACTGGATGCCCCGGAACGCCTTGACATTTTTGTTCACTCGACATCGGCCAGCGGACGCGCTGATATAGCTGACCAGTGGATGGTTTATTATTGTTGCGTTACGCGTCGTCCACCGGCTCACAGTAATGCTGTTTAAAAGGATGTAGACACGCGTAAAAGAGACAACGTGAAACGAGGGCTTTCTGGTGCACTGTTCCTTTCCTCTGCCGTTTGGTAAAGTGCAACCTTTATGGCCATACTAATTGTTGCAGTAACTGTAAAACGATTCACAATTGCAGATATTTGCCAAGAGATCAAGTCTCGCTACTGTTGTACAAGGTTCTGCTGAATGAGAAGCGTCAAGCGCAACTTTTCATCCAGAGATAAACAGAGATGACGAACAAGAAACATTACAGCCAAGGATCACAAATCGCGTATTGCATTGGTGGCATTAGAGACCATTTAAAAATAATATCTGATCGATATAATACACATACTATATTCTGTAACCTCTTCATCGCACTTTCGCTATCGAAACCAAAGAACAAAAAAAACAAAGTTTCGAAGCTTTGTAAAATATGTTGAAATTGGTGTACAAAAACAAGTAGAGTTACTGAATCAAATATTTTCTTTATTAATTTTGATATTTTTGCAAGTTAAACTTATTTTCACTCTTATGTGATAATTATTGGAAAAAACAACCTTTCTAAATTATTTGAACAAATAACTACATTATACCCACATCAAAGGTAGAAACAACATAGAAGCAAATAACCAATAAGTAGAGGAATGTAGATCTCATTAAATGCACCATGACAACCCCGAATGTAAAAATGTTGAATTATGTTGCCCTGATTAAGGAAGTAAGCGAATTATTTAGTACTTTTTATTCTTAATTTTATGTGTTTTAGTTTTATTTTATTCTATTTTTAAATCCGATTTTGTGTAATTTCCATGTTTCTTTCTGGCTGTAACTCAAAAATTGTTCAGTTGTTATTAACAATTGAAAGTAACTGGTTTATTTTTTTTAACAATAATTCAAAAAGGTATTTTATATTATTGTGTAAAGGATATTATTAAAGCTAATTGCGTAGTAAAACTAAACGAGTATTTATTTTCACTTATTCGGCTTCTTCCCGTCACAGTAAATTAGTTTTTGTCTAAGAAAGTGAAAAGCAAAAACGTAATGCAAAAAGTGATAAAAGAAAGTAACAAATAGACAAAATAATGCACGCAAACTTGTTGCTAGAGCTGTTCATGTTGAAACCATCATTAGCGGCAAGTCAAAAGTTCCTTGCCGAAACATTTTTATTTCATGTCATACTTACATGTCTTCTGTTAAAAAATAATCCATATACAATAATATTTGACCAAACAATAAGTATGAATTCCAACTTCAAACCTTTGTGTCCTCGTGTACCAGACAGAGAATTATCACCGTAAGATAATTGTGTTTAGCTTGCTGACTTGGTAAGAAATAAAACGTGACAAACTGGTCCAACCAATTGATAAAGAGTAGTTTGCGCATTAAAACATTTTTCGCCAACTCTACAGCTACCAGGCTTTGGGACAATAAAATAATATATGCCCATAAAATGTGCAACAAACCCCTTATCAAGGGGTTCACACCGAGCGGATTGCACCCACTTCTGAACACGATTTAGTATGTAGTTTCCTCGTGTTAGTGTGTATATTGTAGTTACCCTACATTTGATTCATTTTGCCCTCCATCTTCCCGATGGGTGGCTGAACGCATGGAACGCGCCGGATTAATTGGACCGATTAAAGCTTACCGTGCTAATGCTGTTATCACACGAAAGAGCCTCCACCTTCTTGGCTGTAGATGTCTGCATGTGGAGGAGTATCTCCACCTTGCTTAGTAAAGCAAAACCTCAAAACGCATCTTAATGTCAATGGGAAGAATCGGTGTTAGGCGCTAAACGCTACCGACACATCTCTGCTGACACCAAACAGACACGCCATCGCGATCAATCGTCCTCCACAGATCGTCCGCTCGCTCACACTTAAGCAATCTTTCGCTTCTTGAACGAATGTGTGTGTGTGTTTTCTAAATTCAGTTCCAAATAAAAGTGAAATCTAACGAAATTTTCTTCAAACCAGATAAATGGCAACGGTTTCATGGTTCATCCTCCTGCACCCTCCCATCATATACGGCCAATCGCTACTCCATGTGAGCGGCGATCTAATGGCCGCAATGCGTGCGCGAGTTCGCATTGCTTCCCGTGCAAGTGCAAGTGATCGGTACACACTGCTGGGGTTTTGCACGAGGAAGAGCGTTGGGCAAAACAAAAACCATGCACAAAAAAGAAGAAGAAAGCAAGAGAAAAAATCAAAAGCGCCAAATGTTGAAAGAAGTATAACGGACGGACGGCCCATTAGTGTATAAAGCGGAATAAAATTGCCAAGAGCGCACACAGCGAACCACGAGGAAAGGAACGAAAATAACAGCCACAAAACAGTGGCAAACAACGGCGCAGCTAACACAAGGGGTTGCAGGGGTGGGGCGGACGACCGGGTGGCGATACGCAAGATGGTGCGGTAGAAGCAAAAACACAACACGGCCATCAAAGCAGCCACCGTGATTAATTAGAAATTGTGATACATTTTTACGAATCCGCGCACTTCGTAACATTCGTACGCAGCGCCAAGATCGCCGGCGCTGTAGGTCAAGCCGCTTGCATACCTGTTGGGAAAGTGGCGGCGCGGGAGAGTGTGTTTGTGCTTTTCTTTTCCAGCTTTCCTTCCACCCAGTGGCCGTCCGTTTGTGTGGCCGCGAACCGCGCCAAAACGGTTGTCTAGCGAACGGTGCTCATACTGCTGCCAACTGCAGTTAAATCGATCGATCGATCAATGACCAAAGTGCAACGAATTCGATCGATAAAATTCCACAATCCGTTGATCGGTGGTAGCCCATCGAACTTGAAAGGCAACGGCAATCGGGTGTGCTCATCAGGTTGTCAAAACGATCATTGTTGCGGAATGCGCTCGTTACGGTCGTCTTCGCTTCGGTACGGCGGTCAAAGTTGTCCCACCCATTCTAATACGCCTGATGGAATATGCTGAGATCGTGTTAGAATAATGTTTTTGATGAGGTAAATCGGAATAAAACCGGTTTGGAAAAGTTATTAACAATAATAACGTCACATAGCTATCCCGATCTCACGTCCTTTTATGGACGATAAGTCCACAATGCAGTCGAGCATTTAGCACGGTACGTTTATCCTAGGGATATCCTTAACCCTTAATCCAAATGACATGAGTAATTCTATCCCATGTAGAAATATCCCAAAATATGAAACTGAAACATTAGTTTCATTTAAACACCTTAAGATGTCAGGATACCTTTCGATCGAATTCATTACACTTCCAACTTCGCATTTAAACATTTAAACTCAAATTTTATTATTCCCCAATGTCCGTTAAAGATCTTTGCCTAGACTGCCTGAATGGGTAAAGACATCCAGCTTTCGGGACTGTTCCATGATTAGGGTCATTTCCACAAACACCAGTATCGTGTTTGAGAACGTTTGAGAATTGATCTTACCACACTGCATGAAAACAACGATTGGACCCTTGGGAATCCCTTAAATGTCCAATGTTACGCGCGCGTGTCCCAAACTTTGTTGACTAATACACTTTTTATACATCTAGTAAACAAGTTATATTGTCATCATCAACAATATCGTGATGACAAATGTAGTTACACTTACATACGACACAACTACATAGAAATCACATACATAGCTCACATTTCACAGTTTGTTTGACATATTCGGCACGTACACGTTTAAATTAAAAAAGCTAGTTCATCTTGAAATACCACTGGCTTTTTATTATGCATTTGGGTTCCCGTAAAGAATACATAGTTCTAGCCCGCTGGAAATTATTGGTGCATCAGCACTACGTGTGTAGTATCGATAAACGTCTGAACCATTATTGTTTACTAATGTTTCTACTTTATAAGTTTTCGCGTCATTTTATCATGTAAACCCTACAGCATGGTTGCTTTTCTGAAATGCGCCAACTGGTACCAGTGCGTGAGCAATGAAACAAAAATGTTTCGTAAAACACCATGTGATGGTGCAGATCTTGTGGCTTAAACGTTTGTCAGACGTCCGGCTCAGACGTTTGAAACGTATGTATTATGAACTCCCCAATCAGTTAAATTTAATTTTTCACTCTTCCTCTTCTTTATCGGCACGACAAGCTCAAGAGGTCTGCCATTTCTGGCTTTCTTTGACTTTATTTCCCCGTATCGGAATAGTAAGTCCTGCGTACGGGTGTTTGATCCGGATGGAATTTTGGGCCAGTCATGTCGTGTGTCGGCGCTACCGATACACTACCGGGCCGTCCCTCATTTACCATTGATTTACTAGGTAATTTAAAGGAAAATTACAAGTCGTTAATTTATACTTTCGAGCATTTTTTACATGCTAACATTGGTTCTTTGAGGAATGCTGATTTTCCCTTCATTTATCATTCTTTTTATGTTGTGAACCCCATTTTCAATACACAAATAGCATAAAAACAGTGTTTCATTTTATGCATTCCAGGACACCATCACACTGCCGCCACAACACAAGAGCGAATAATATAGCCTGACTGTCTGATAGTATCTCTTTTTTCTGCCTTATTGTTTGATTCGCGTGAGAGCTTTCAACTCAACTTGACCAAAACTTTCGTAGAAGAAGAATTTCCCAATTTTCCCCATTTTCCCCAAAGTATTGCTTATAACTAGTCCTAGTTTTAAATTAGTTTAGTAATCTAATATACAATTCAAATCCGTTTGAAGACATTTCCTTCTCCAAACAGTGAAAGTTCACCTTATCCCGGGAAAACTCGGTCATGCGACGCATCTTGAAGGGATTACGAGTACCCCGACGGTTTGGTGGATACATTTAAAACTACAAGATATCTGGGATCCTAAGCCTATTGAAATCCTTCTGGTACTAGTAGACGTCAGATCCGTTTAGAGTTAACTTGCGTGCTCTCTCCCTGCCAAACACTGCTATGCCAATAAATCAGCCACGTTATAACGATGTCAAACGTCTGAACTTTTATCAAACGTTTGAGAACCGTAATAGACATACCACTGACGATTTTGCCTTATATTATAGAACTACATTTATTGCACTCTATGTGCTTTGATACCAAATCGTACATGACAACTTAACGATGGCATGATTACATTTGTTGTTAATTATTAGATCCACAACTCTGCTTGTTCCTCATGTTTCTGAATCATTGGAGACCGATTAGAACTCGGTAGATAGGTGGACAACCATTACATGCTTTGACGAAATTTTTATTTTTGTCGAATCAGTGGTGAACCATCCAGTGCTGTATATTACTCATGCTGAAGGTCATGAGACGAGCTTTGGAAAATGATTCGAAGCCGTTGTTTTGTTGTTTCCTGTGACAAGAGGACCTCATATTATACTATTCCAAGCTGATCCCACCAGATGTCTTTTAGTAACGAACCATTTTTACATCACCTGGGAGATCGGGAAGAGTAAGACTCACTATGATTAATGTTCAATTAATAAGACACATTTTAATTAAACATACATATATCATTTAACATATTTAATGGAAATGCTTTTGAACATGAGCGTTAGATACAGTCTAGAGATGATTTATATGAAGATTTATGATGACTCCCTGAAGAAGAGTGGAAGGTATTCTATGAACATGAAGATAAAGATTATTATGTTGGCCATTTCATTCGTCTCTGTAATTTTGAGTCGGATAAAAATTCGGAAGGTATGATAATTCTTTTTTTAACATAATTTTAACATTTTTTTTAATGTAAAAACTTTACAAACAAGCAATGAGAAGTAGCAAATAAAAAATCTACCCAACCGCACAGCAACTTACAACGCCATTCTACACGATCGGTCATGTTCTGCATGTTCACATAACTTATCCAGATGTCGTTGAAGAGTGGTTTTTTTGCATCTTTAAAAACAATGCCATATTTACACTACTCCCTCGGTAAAGAACAAAATTCCATCCCGCAAAAGGTCAGCCAGGAGCGGGGGGCGGGGGCCGTTTGGGAGGGGGGGGAGAAATTAATGCGTTGAGCAACGCTGACAAATAGGAATACTTCGCTGCTCGGGGGCAATCTTGCGAGCAGGTTGAACATTTGTGTTTACCCTTTTACACGCTGACCGGAACCACTGGACAGGCATCGTTTAATGTCGGACATGACAAATGCTAAGCTCGATGGTGCTAATAAATCCTTACCGTGCTGTCTGCCGATTCTGCCACACATGCGGCACGGTTTACAATTTAGCAAAACATTAACATTTACCAGCGAGCTGATCGTTTAATTCTAAACAATATTCCCGTCATCACTGGCCGTGGACTTAAATTTTACTAATTGAATGATCATTAGCCTGCTTGGTTGCAAGCCATCGTGCCAACCTGTTCATCGTCATCATTTCGAACCCTTTTAGACGACTTGTTGCTTCCGTTCTGCTCCGTAATCGTTTCGCCGTAACCGGTTCCTCTCAAACATACACCCTTCGCAGCCCCGCTGAAAGCGAAAGTGAACGCTTGCCAACGGCCAAAGTCAGCCAGCTCCCATCTATGCTGTAATATGCCAGCCCTGACTGGACCACGTCGAACGCCTCCGCGTAAACTCCTTTGCTTACCCGGGTGTGTGTCCGCCCAAAACCTTCCTTACGTGCGCCAAAAGCGAACTGGTTTTGGTTCCTCTCCACGCCCTCCCTCCCATTCCCCCCATTCGGTTCTTTATGGCACCCTCATGTCCTCGCACCGATTTCACTGGAGGGGAAGGGGGTGGAGGGGAGAGGGGGGGTTGGCTGGCTATTAAATCACAAGAACAAAATCACTCACCTTAATTGATACCTTATTTCCATCGTGGCGGATCCGCCCAACTCCAGCCCCACCCGGCATCATCCGCCGTTTTGCGAAGCATTCACCAAGCGCCCGGTTCACTTCCACACCGTACCGGTTGACCTACGTCGGTGCAGAACGGGAATGTGGCCACTTGGACACGGTCGGGCCGTGCCGCTGCATGCGATCAGCCGATCGGGAAAGGCGCACACAGGTGGGGCCGAGTCATTGATGGTGGCAGGATAGATATGATTGTAGCATTTGGCATTGGCTGCATATTACTATTACCTCAGCATGGTCGATTGATCGTGTAACCGGGCGGATAGTGCTGTAATATTAACCGTTAAGCCAGCAGGAACGTGAACCATGCATTTCATGTTCTCGTTCCAGCGCACCACACGGCACCATTGATCAGATAGAATATTTATGAAAGGTTGTTTCCACAGTTTTGTCATGTGTAATATAAAAATACCAGATAATACGGTGAAGAACCGTCATAGTTATAGGGATTAAATTAAAAATATCGAATTAAAACCGAGCCGTAATTTAAATAAAATAACCAACATTAAAAAAAGACTTCATTTTTGACATTTCGTACAAATAGCATCTCATAAACGATCGAAAGGATGGTCATTAATTTACTCAATTTAAATGGCCGATAGCGCAAAAGCACCGTTCGCAAAACGTTTACATTCATTGCTCAAACACTACATTAGCAGCGACATAATTAACGGTTAAGAAAATATGTGCCAATGCGACTTCTCATTCTTCGCCGTGTTCCATCCACCGAGTGCGAGGCGCTTTTTCGCCGAAATGCAACCACCAGAAGCTGCGACTGGCGAACCGATAAAGGCGAACGTTAAATGATTGTTGATCCAATCGACGAATGTCAGGCGACCGCTTTCGAACGCGTTCCATTCGAACATGATTCCAAGTGCATTTTAAGAGATATTTACACGTTGAACGATAATTTCCCTTAATTAATGGATTGCTGCCGTCAGCAGATCAATTGATAACAGACTGAAGGCGATTGGTTGTGCTAATACTGCCACTGGCTCTTCTTCAGTGGGACACACAATCAGTCCTCAGCCACTGTGTGAAGTGTAGAATAAAATCTGCCCTTCCGCAGCCAGCGAACATTAAAGTAAACACAGTGTTGCGAACCATTCCATTCGGAGCAACATTTAACTTGGTGACGTCAATAATCAAAATGAGCACATCATCGTTTTGCGCAAAGCGTGTGAGGAATCATGGAATTTAAAAGCTAATTTCCAAAATTTCCCAATCTCAAACAAATCGGTGGATTTTATTTTATTTTTTTATAAACCAAACACAACGGCCAGCGTATTCCTAGGTATGGGAGGGATGTTCGATGTCAATGTCAAGCTTTCGTACAGGAAGTGCTCAGGATACTCGGTATCTTTTACGGATTAGTTAGTATTTAACTAGTTGACCGATCGTTTTTAAGTTTTGCGGGCAATAAAATCAATCCATGAAGTAAGCTTTTGGCAAATTTTATTTCATTTATCTTGTATACCATAACCGTGCGATCGCACTTTGCGTTTAACACCACTTATCAGGCTTTGTGCAATATCTGGGTATATTTGGAATGCTCGGTGGATCTTAGTTCCGGCGCTTTTTGGAGATTTACGTCCTTGAGTACTTAAGTGAACTACTTTGATTCGTGTAGCTCCAGGAAGAAATAGTGTAAATAGTTGAAACAATGGTACGATATTAGATCAGGTAAGAAGATCGTATGGTATTTGCCTTGCTTCTATTACGGAACACTCCAGAGATTTTCAGAGCAGACATATCAGTATACACTCCTTGAGGTAGATCTTAGAACACGCACTGCTTTGTTTAAGCACAAGAATCATGTACTTCTCGGCAAACTTTGTAGGGTTCTGTTCCCTGAGTTCCACTAGCCATCGAATTCGAGGCCTTATCAGTCAGTCAGTCTACCTATTCGCACGCAAACCCATTTCACGACGTTGTATTAAAGGTAAGTTTCGAAAAATTTTTGTCTGTCAAAAAGCAAAATGCGCCGTCGGTCACTGCAAACAAATACACTCTTGACTACTTAGGTACATTAGGTACTTTTCTATACTGTTCCAATCGTGATACAATTTGATGTGGGACATCCTTTATACAAAAAGTATTACTTTACACAAGTCGTATTGAAAAATTTTATACCATGCAGCTGGATAGTCGAAGGACGCTGTGACTGTATAGAACTTATATAGTTAATAATTACAGTTAGTTAGTAATTACATACGCCTCTGAGCCATGGACTTTGCCCAAACTTTACGAAACCTTCTTATAAAGATGCTCTGTCATATTTTTGATCTCGTTTGTGTGGAAGATCAACGGAGGAGTCACTAAAATGACGATCTCTACGACGAACTCACTGCCGTACAGTGGATAAGACTCGATAGATGCCGGTTGTCTGTTCATGTCATGGGAATGACACCGGACGACCCAGCTCTTAAAGTCCTTTTAGGTAGTCCAAATGGACAAAGGAGGCGAGGTAGGCCCAAATTGAGATGGAGTGATGACGTTGATGCGTTCGCCAAAAAGGCCGGGATTTTAGATTAGCAGACGACGAAGCTCGACCGTAGGTGGTTTAAGGGACTCGTGCGAGAAGCGATTGTAGCGCCTGATAAGTAAGTAAGTAAACCAGATAGCCAGCTACTCGGGAACGGTCCGGACAAGATCTTGTCTCGATCCTGTCCCGTCTACCAAATACTACTATCGAGCCGAGTCAACACATCACTTTTCGACGCCAAAAAATTATACCGTCGTTGATGTATGACTTTCACATATAAATTCGATAGTACGCTAAGGTAAGCTAAGGTTTCGAGAATGCTGGTAAAGTGACCATCAAGGAAACAAAGCTTAAAACGCTAGGTATTTTTAGTGCTTAATAAGGTACACTCACAGAAAAATCTAATCAATGCAAAACTCACAGTATGACGTAACTTCTATTTATTATTCCTAATTTGATGAAAATCATCGTGACAAAAGGTGAGCTGCAGACCCATTTCCATCAATAAACTATTGTTTTATCTTTTAATATCCCAATGATTTAATATTACTTTTGATTCCATCCATCAAGTTCGGTAAAGTGTCTTCAATCATCTGTGTGGAAGCCTCTCTCACAGATTCTTTTTGATTATTTGTGCGTCCTTTCGAATTTCCCTGGTTTCACTTAACAACGGCGCCGTATCATTGTATTGAACGACGTTAGGAGGTGTTTGGAAAATTCTGCCCCTCTTTTGGTGCCTCATGTGTGGTGTTAATGTTGTGTCTTGCATACCACACATGAGGCATATCATAGCCTTATGACAATTCGCCAAGTCGGTAGAAAAAAAACAGAAAATGTGTGGTTTTGAAGAAAAACTAATAATTTGTTAGCAATTTAACTACTTTTAAGTAACCAGAAATATGTATCTGGTTAGTTTTTCATAAAGTTAACGAAAGAACCCGAATGGAACGAAATGTACCGAATAAGCACTGTTTGTTAGCTATGCTTGAAAAACATCGCAGTGAAAGGATTCAATTATAATTTCAAGAAAAAAGTTTATATGTTGCATTTTAGTCCACATTGGCCGACAAGCAGAGTGGCGCAGTGGAAGCGTGCTGGGCCCATAACCCAGAGGTCCGTAGATCGAAACTACGTTCTGCTATCCAGAGATTTTTTTCTTTTCTTTCAGGAGAATTGTCTTGAAAGATGTATTTGTTTCTTGAAGTTAAATAGTTTTTGCAGTAGCCTCATAGTCTTATTTTCGCTAACGTTACTTTTCAATTATGTTTTACTACTAATTTGAAATATTTATGCCTAACATTTTTTAATATTCTCTTTCTCTCTATGCTCCGACTTTGCACAGCGATTGTTACAAAAACTTAGGGATCATTAATTGAAGAGCATTTATAGAGCATTGAAGAGTAAAAGAATTGAAGTACAATATATTTGCCAGTTTCAAATGTACCCTTTCCGGGTAAAAGTTTTCTAGAAACATACACAATGTGGATGACTGATGCTTTTTCTCATCCAAAAATGTGTAATATTTTTTAAATGTTTTATTAAAATCAATATTTTATTATCTGTTCTACACTTGTCACGCTTTGAAAACACTGGTTTGCGTGACTAGCAGCCGTTCACCCTATTGCACACAACTTTGCTAAAATATTGCTTGCATGAAATTGTCTCAACCAGCATATGCTTGAAAAACATCGCACAAAACGCGTTGAATTGTGCTTTGCGGGTGTAGCTTTTATTTTACTTTTTGCACCCTTTGTTTCGACGAGCAGAGTGGCGCAGTGGAAGCGTGCTGGGCCCATAACCCAGAGGTCCGTAGATCGAAACTACGTTCTGCTATCCGATACTTCTTTTTTTCTTGTCTTCTCTAATAGCCTCATTTTCAGTGACATTATTCGCTATCGTCTTCTCTCCATATCTATCACTCCTCATACATTTTTGTTTGCTAGATTAAAAACTAAAGAATAAAGGTCAGCCGCATACCGGTTAATCGATTTCCATGGATAACAGGCCCTTCAGCTTTGTACGTTCCAGAATTGGACATGAAGATGCTAAAATAATTCATATATTTTTAATACTAGGAGTTATGTTTTATTTACGATATGGAACATTTTCCAGGGAGTATAACTAGATAAACTCTTTATAGAAAACTCTCAATCAACTGTCAAGTCACACTATTCTAATAGCTGTCATTTTTTAGCTCACGGATATAATCCGCCCACCCGCCCGGTTAATCAGGTCCCGCATAAACGACATTCTACTGTATCTCAAAACTATTATTTTGCCTTTGTGTAATATAGTTTTGAACACGCTCTAGTATAGAAGTCGACATTCTCAGCTCCTTCAAACGTTCTCCTGTATCGAAAGGTTGGACTCTAACACGATACTGGTGTTTGTGAACATGGCCATATATATGAAACAGTCCCCAAAGCTGGTAGGCTGTTACCACCAAATCAATATTACTTGGCAAACCGATTAATAAGTGTCTGGAGGGGTATTGGTGGGTGTTCACTCATCACTAAAAATTCATATGAATTACTGTTTTCAGTGTTATTCAAATCAGATTCACTGTCATTACGAAATTCGAAAGTGTAAATGGATTACACTGCAACAAATTAAGCACTTCTTACCGAAACATTATTACTGCTGTGAATTGTTTTACGAAATCATCATGTGATTTATATTACTTATCTTAAAATTTCTCCTCTAGATTATTCTAACCATAAATTATCAATATACGAATCGCCACATTTTCCTATCTGTTAGAGAATCAAGCAAGGGCAAATGCACAGTCATAAAAATTGACGAAATTATAAAACTTTTCTGTGAGATATTAAGCAAAAATTACAAAACTGTCTATAAAATACATTCATTAAAACTATGTATTTGAAATGGAAGAAATAAGGAGGGTTAAAATAATTGAGTACACGTTTACCATGAACAAGACTTCAAACATGATCGAAAACGATAAGCAGCTGGTCTGCAACTAGTTGCATCGGAAACTGTTTGTGCCGTTCATTAAGCAAAGAGCAGTATCAAATTGTGTACGTACTTTGGGCCCGGCTAGTCAAGTTCGCCTTCGTGGCGCAATCGGTTAGCGCGTTCGGCTGTTAACCGAAAGGTTGGTGGTTCGAGTCCACCCGGGGGCGGCGAAGTTTTTTATTTGAAGACCTGCTTGCTCTCCAACTAGATCCTGCTGTGTACTACCGATATTTATGATGTATGATGAAACAATAATAATAATACGTGCTCCTCTCTCTCTCTCTCTATCTGTTGTTAGAACTGTGATAGGTGTTGTTGATTGAGATTCTGATTTCTGTTCAAAGAACTTTTGTAAGTGATTGCGAAAATGCTCATCCACTTTATAAAGTTTTGTTTATTCTTATCTTTCTTCTTTTTTCCTGACACATTTTAATTCTTAAAGCTCCGATTTCAAATTACGATTCACTAAAAATAGTAAGAGCATACAATTTGAATTGAAAAAGCACTGTTTCTATGCGATTAACACTTAAGTGAAATGAAGAAAGGAGTACGCATGGCTTGCTAATTGGTGTGTTTAATTATAGGAAACGTGCATAATTAAAAGAAGCATTTTGTTTAGTTGGTGGAGTGTACGTTCAATATGCATCGTATCACATCACAAATGCAATCACACACAAAACCGTCACAGTTCCACCATGCACATAGCACACAGCTTCTTTTCTCTTCTTGAGATCCCTTCTCACTGTCTCTCATCATACAACAAAAAAAGTTTCTGCGCCCCCGGGTGGACTCGAACCACCAACCTTTCGGTTAACAGCCGAACGCGCTAACCGATTGCGCCACGAAGGCGACGTGCTGAAAGGCCGTTTACACCAATACAGATGCTTTTCACGCAAACTACGATTAACGATATTCAGATTGGTTACAAATTTCTCTCGAATTTTTTTTTTGCATGTATCGATACAAAAAAGGAGCATCGTTAAAATGGAGATGTTTTCATTACTGATTTGTTAATATCCGGTAAGAACGTACCGTAAAGATGTAAATGTGAAATTATTTACATGTTTAGTGGTTTCAATACCAATCAACATTTAAATCCTTCGCGATCTCTACACCAGTCGTGTCAAATTGCTGAATACATACTTTTCCTGGTAATACTGAACCATCGACGCACATTGCTCCACTCCAATTCCACTGTCCCGTACTGTGAAATTCAGTTACATCGATCGTTTTCAATACCACTTTTATGAACATTACAGCTTTGACAAAATGATAGTCTTTAGTAATTACACTACTAAATTGCATTATTCCCATTTTTCCCAACACCAATTTGGCTAACCAAATAAGTTCGACACTGACGCATCGCCAAAAACGAACACTTTTACAAGAACGAATATGATACATTCCCGGATTCAATTGTACTTCAGCGTCACGTAGTTAACAGAATTCGAAGACACGTGAGTAATATTAGTTCGTATTATTTTACAATACTGAACTATGCCACTTTCTCTTCATCCGACGAGGCAAAACCGCTGAGACAAAAAACAATCATCGTTCCACTACCTACAACTCGACTTATTTAACATCCCCAGAAGAAACAGTTACAAATCATTACACCATTACCAATGATCAAATGTCACTTATCATAGTTTTAGCACTACCGATGTACTCGATTGTATACCTTGAATCTCTTTCTATTGAAATTAGCTACTTTACTAAATCTGAACTAACTAAGTTTCTTTCCTTAGGCGAAATTAATTCTCGTATCGTACAAGTTGTTTACTAACATTTATGAATATGTATCACGCTCTCTCTTGTCATAGTTCACTCATTTATTCACAAATAAATGTTTGTATATTATACTTGGTTCCCGATATATTGTTTCTTTGTTATACATGAAAAGGCCAATAGAGATAAGGTAACAAAATATGCATGAAAGTACATAAATATACATAACAATATCGATATCGATCGATTGTACTGCCGCCCCTATAGCGCGCTTAGCGACAACACAACATTCCGTAGACTTTTAAAAAGCGTTGTAATAGAAGTAAATATATGTTTGTACTTTAGATTGATTTTGCTTGTTTTTTCTCTTCCACTCGTAGCATTACATAACTGTTAAACTCTAGTTTGTTAACTGATCGATGTATAGAAAAAAACAGTTAATCACTTCCGACAAGAAAATGAGAGTAAAAATAGTTAGCTATAGCGGAATTAAATTACGCAATTTGCAGCAGATTTATTTTTCGACGCTATTTGTGTTTGTAATCGTTTTTTGTATCCTTCCATGATTAACACTCCACTAAGTATGTTGCTGAACCTTCGCCAACAATTGTTGCATTTCTTCAGCGAGTCTAGCTCGTCTGGCTGCGACCGATATGAGGAGAATCTTTTTGGTAGGTCCTGATGAACCGAACATTTTTTTCAATGTTTTCTTTCCATCGCGATTGTGTAACAGCAGCTCGACGCCATCGTTCAAAGTGGAGATGCTCATGACTTCAGTCCATTTGTGTGTCCACTCGGACTGGTGAGAATAGAACAAAACAATTCATGTTATAATCATTTAAACATTTCGGTACAGATTGCGTGGACAAAATCAATTCTAGAAGCATACCTGCCATCCACCAAACATTTCACTTTTTGTAGCATAGATAATGCGACTGTCCGTCAGGACGACGACGTCCTTTTTGTCAATGATCACCTCGTAATAAGCGTACGCGTCCGTGGCAGCAAACTTCCCTTTATCAACTTCCCTGGAAGCACAGAATAGCGAAATATAAAGCAAACATACACGCCACCATCACTCATAAACCAAAGCACCACTGCAGCTGCATACTTTCAACATCCAACATAAAGCTGTTCTGGCTTACCTTAACAGTTTACAACCTTCCGCTTCTTTTCGATTGTACGGTCGCACAATACCATCCTTGTGCAGGTATCGTGGAGGTCGCAGACGAATAGCCTCATCAGACAACTCTGTAGCGCGCTTAACGGCATCGAAACTACCGCTAGCGAAATCCGTCACACCGGCGATTGGACGGGCCACTAGACCAACGGCACCTTTGCCCAGACCCTTAAAGAATCCTTCCACGCCTTCCTCTTTGGCGCCGCTGATCGGTTTGGTAAACACACCCGTGACACCATCGAACACACCCATCACCAGCCCCTTGCCACTGCGAGCTATCCCCTCCTGCAGACTGGCCGGTTTTTTGTTCATCGCATCGCGACGCTTCTTCTGGAAGTCATCATCGAACGTCAATGCAGCCAAGCCTTTGCCCATGGCACCGGTTATTCTGTAAATGGGGAATACGGATTAAATTCAAAGTATCCCTATATCGTGCTCATACCAGTCTGCACAATAAATACGTACTTCGAAACGGCTCCGGCCGCACCACCAACCGTATGACCGAATAAGGACTTTACCCCCAGAACTAAACCTTCGGCGAACTCTCCCGGACCCTGTATGGCACCCTGGAACGGTTCGTAGAACAGATCTTCCACACCTTTGGTAAACCCAACCACTAAGCCGTACGGATTCCCGATCACGTCCAGCCCAAGTACCAACACGTACAGCTGCTTTACCGCCTGTCCGCTATAGTGCGCAACACACTCTGAAACCAGCTGTCGTTGGGTTAAGAATTGATATTCACGTTCGAAGAAGGCCAACCGAAACACGACATCGTTGATGTCGGTCAGCGTCACACCAACGCCCTGCAGAATCGTCGACAAGATTCCTGGCAGAGCCTTCGATTCGGAACCAGCCATGGAGAAGCTGACGTGAATTTTGAGCGGCCCCAGGTGAAGATTGTCGTAGAAGTTCTTTACTTCCTGCTGCGATTGGATGGCTACGTGTGCGTGAAGTGGTTGTGTTTGAAGCTTCAGATCCTCGGCAAATAATCGTTTCTGTACGAGAAAGAGGGAAGAACAACACACTTCATTCGAAACTCGCTATTTAGCGGACAACATAGGGAATCTTACCGCTTCTGTTTCGGTGATCTCACTGCTGATCATTTCACAGATTTCATTTATAAACAGCAGATCCACCTTCACGTGGAACTCTTGAATCAGGACGCGTAGATACTTAAACTGTTTAATGTTTGAATGTGGAATGATACGCTGTACCATGCTCATTTCGACAAACGGCTTAAATTCAGTCGTTGCCGCTACACTCTTCGGTGGCGGTACTGGTGCCAGCACAACGGGGAATATACAATCCACCAGCTGATTGTCGATCTGAATTCGGTTAATCTTCGCGTGGAACTGTAGCTGATGGCTGGACGATTTGATTTCTACCCATAGCCCCGGATAGAACGTACGCTTGATCGACCGCTCAGTCGATTTGTGAATGATCATGTTCTGGAAGTCGATTTGTTGGCGCGATTCACTGTCCAGCACGTAACGTTTGTTTGCCACCGTTCCTACCTCCTGATCGCGCAGGTACTGCTGATACTGATTCTCCATGTTAATCGTTTCCTGGATCTTCATCTGGCGGAACCGACCGGACCGTTTACGTTCCTCCCAAATCACCCCGGAGCTGGCGATACCGATGTACATCAGGTCAGTCGGTTTAGCATTGTTCACCAGCGATAGCCCGACCCCGTGTATTTCCAACTTCACTTCCTGCGTCACCTGGTCAAGCCGGCTAGCACTGTGCACTCCGTACGCGATGTTGCAGTTGTCCGTTATGAGCAGCACGCGTTGAGTGCCGTTCAGAAACGATACCCAATAGATGACGCTATCCGTTGGCGATTTAAACTCACTGATACCGTCCCGTCGCAGATCATTCTCGATCGGTTGCGCCTTCGATCCACTTTCCCACACAATCTTGCGTTCTCCGGCAGGATCTATCCACGTATGGAGTACTTTTTGCGATGGCATCAATATTTTCCCGTTTACATCGCCCTTTTCCTTGAATGCGAATGGTTCGCACGTGTGGTTCATTAGTAGTGCCGGTGCATCGCCGGGATAGTAACCAGTGAAGGTGATGTAAATTGCACCCTCGGTAACGTGAACGTCCACGTTAATACCCCCGTATCGGTTGCGCAACTGTAGCAGCGTGCACTGCACCTCGGTGTATTTGAACGGTGCCGTCACTTCGGGCCGATCGCAGCTCTTCACTTTCAGCATACGATTGTCCTCCGTTTTCGGCCACAGCGGGACACATTCGTTGACACCCACCTTTGTCCACGGATCGCCTGGCCGAAGATACTCTTGCACTTCGACATCAAAGTTTGCCCGATTAATCAGCACAAAGTACGGCATGAAGACAATCTGCTTCGTGAGCGAATTGTGCGTCAGGGTGTTATTCACTCCAATCTGGTACGTCATGTTATTAGCCTGGCACAACACTACGCCACTAGAACCGGCCACATCCAACGAAAATTTATCGCTCCATTCGCCGGTGTCCACCCGAATGGCTGCCTTCTTCTTGCCAAAGAATACCTTTTCGCGGAACGAAAACAATATTGGTCCCTCGTATTCTGGTGGATGGTAGAGAATATTGGTATTCTCGTCATTTGCCTAGAGCGGGATGACAAAAAAATAACTGATGAATGTAGTTCGGCACTCGTACGCTTATAGTTTAACATAAACAAACACCCTTAGCATACCGTTTACGGTACTGAGTGGCAACAAAGTAACATCAACGTAAACATCGACACTAAACACGAGAAACAAAAAAGTTAATAAAGGAAAGTGCTCTAGCGATGCATGCATTCAACGATTCCCTCCAGATTGCAGTGAACGAGTAGAATTACAACACAAAATATACACAGCCGTATTTCCTTCCCTCCACAAAAAAATGGGACCAATTTAGATACATAAGTCTTTTTTATGAATTAAGATTTGACCAAAGGAATGCACACTTAATTATCAATTTCTCACTGATGTTAACCGCCACCGTTCAACATTCACCTAACAATTTCGTGCCTTACTAAGTCTTGTTTCCAATGGGGCGTGCTCCATAACATGGACATGGCGACAAATTAGCTATTTACTGTTGAGCCTCTAATGCTTGTTCGACTGTTATTAGCAACGTACACATCATGATTGAAATGCTCTTTTGAAGATGATTGTGCTTTCTAATGTAGAAAATAAAACACAATAACACCTACTTCTTCCTTGGACACACAACTGTTTAATAATTTCCAAAGCATCGGACACATATACTTCGATGGAAGCTGCAAGCAATCGTAAGTGGTTTGTAAAGTAGTATTATTTAAGCGTTCAATAGTATGGTAAATACTTTTCGGCGAAATAATACCTGAAAAATTAAAGTACAGTACAAAGAGTACAAATGACACCGGGAAGCTAACAGTCTAGAAAAGCTCAAGAGGAATATTCAACACGCGGGAAAAAGGTGCAAAAAACCTAAACAGCTAAAGCATAGAAATTGGGCGAAATTCCACTATAGAAACAACTAATGCTACATTGCTTACAGCTTTTAAACCAAGCAGTACAATTTATACACTCGTCAACACACATTTTTCAAACGTTAATGAAGCAATGTATCAGTCCGGTCGCTTTCGATTCCATGACGCGATTAGAATTTGTACAATAAGTAAACACGACAATTAAACCTTTCCCGATTCCTTGTATCTGTAATCCGATTATAGCTTTCTTTTTAGAACGAGAACGACCCATTAACACAATAAGAAGGGGATAATAACATTAAAAACGTTGGTAAACAAACAATAACAAAACAAGAGCAAGATGTTGATATGCAAAAAGCTATCCTATACCACGGAGCAGTAAAAGATTGTGAAGAGAAAACGTATTTAAGTAATGATTTGAAGCAGAATGAAGATACCTTGTAATTAGTTTTACCGGCTAACTCTTTCTTCTCCGTTTTGCTGGATTTCTGTATCGACGCGAAGACACACATACATACACATATACAGACATTGGCGAACGATAATTTGTTTTCGTACATTTCGACACATTTTCGACAACATCGACCAGCATCGACGGGGGTATTCGTGGGACAGGCGAAGGTTTTGTAATTGAAACATCACCAAGCACAGGCGCCGAGGCCACATAACACAGGCAATAGGGTGAAATGTTTCAAACGAGCACGCACATGGAAACGGAATTCGAACGGATACGGACAAGTAACAGTAAAGTTGAGATGAAACGAAACAGAAATGAACGTGAACATGTTTACCATTTACCGCGAAAATGTTTGAAGAAATAGAAACAGAGCGATTGTGAATAAGATATCGTAGTATATATAAAAAACCTCGTGACGATAGCAAAAGGATTAAAAGAAAACCATGAATAGAAAACCATGAAAAATAGAAAACTTTGATTTGAAAGGAAAAACAACTTGATATGTCAACTTAGCAAATCTCTCGTGAATGTTTTGTCGTGTTATGAAGTAAGTTTGTTGTAGTGGATTGTAATTGTTTCTAAATTGATAAAATAATGCATAATTGCATAAAACGAATAAACTGGTAACCATTTGCATAACGTGTGCATGTAGTACCATATAGCAACCTTGAATATTGAAATATTGTGTTTAAGCTTTTACAACAACGTACCCTAGCAAATACAAAACTGACGAATAGAGTTCTTTGGTGCATAGAAATAATAAAATTGTACAGTTAAAGATTTCAACAGACATAGTGCTCGGTCACAGTATCTTACCCGATAGCTCAGCATTAGTCCTGTTTTGTTTAGCATCCAGAATGGACAGTACACGATCAAGGTTAAACCATCCGCACGATTTTCATACCTAAAATTCGGACAGAAAGTGATTTCAATGTTCGTAGTTGCTAATATTTTGCCATAAAAACTTACTTTACTCCGAGTTGCAATGACATAACCTCCACGGAATCGTATGCGTTGAATGTCCACACGCCAAATTCTGGAGGTTGAGCAGGTATATCCGTTGTGCACGACCAATCTTTATCCAGATAGTCAACAAGCTAAAAGCAGAGTAGCATTTTAATTAAAAAAAAATACCACAATTCTGAACTGTAATGTCTAGGATGAAAAACTCACTCTTGCCACAATGTACGAAGTTTCTGTTGCAGATCGGGCAGACGTTTTGACAGTCGGCAGATGCAATAATTCTCCTGGTCGAAGCAATTTTTCTCCATAATCCAAATAATCTTCTCCTGCGACGGTCGAAGCGTTCGAAAGGCTTTCGTTGCTGGTCACCAAGCCAGTATCCAATTCGCGACGGACGGAGCACCCGGCAACAGAAATGGTAAGCCCGATTGGCAATGCGTTTCGCAGCATAAACGGTGGCCGTAGGTGAATTTCGTAGCATGCACTTAACATTGTATGGTTAGATGATATCATGTAAAACACGTCCTGACGTTGCCGAACAGCCTACAAAGTGAGTAAAGGAAAAAAATCAATAAAACGTACTCTCAAAATTATGAACCACGGGGTGTGTGGTTATATTACTTACATTTATATAAAACGGTTCGAATGTTTTTATGGGATCACACTGGAGTGCCTTCATTAGCTCGAAACTGTTGGGCGATTCTTTCCAACTGATTCCTTGTGCTGAGGAGTGGTAGCCTTTTATCGAAAAGTGCAACTCCCTGGAGTCGTTGTACAGGTAGTACAGTGGTACATTTAAATAACCACCCGCACGCACCTCGCCGATAAGATACTTTTCATGGTCGATATACTGAAACACATCTATTGGGACGGTAAAGTGATTGTACACCTGCACAATGCTACGAAGCACCAGCACTGTACAACCGTGTTCGATTTTCACCTCCGAAATGATTCCCCATGCTTCTTGGCCTGTGTTGCGAAACAGCGGGAAGTATCGTTTGTCGGATTTATACACCGGCAGCGTCAGTTCTTTATCCGTATCCCCTACAATCACCTTTACAAACATACGCTTGCTAGTGTCGTTATCGTCCAGCACTGTGAGGATTGTACTTCTTTCGGAGCTGTGCTGTTTCGGTTGCAATTGTAATCGTCCGTTTGGCATTACAATGCAATTGCTTACCGACTGTTCTTCATCTACCGAATGTTCGAACGCAATCAGATCGTCCAGATTCGTTGAGCTGAGATGGGAACGGTGTATGTTGAAATCACTAGCAGCCAAATTCACCTTCACATCCTGACCGGTATCATTGCGCACAACATATGGGGCTTGTATTTCTGATTTGATTATTCCGTCCCGTTTTATAGCCTCAGAAAAGGCTTTGCCGAGATTCTGCACTACGTCTAGACATGTTTTAGTGACCGTCATTTCCAGACTGTCCCTTGAAGCGATATGAATCCGGGTAGTCGGTTCTCGTGACCGATCTTCGTGGTGATCCACTTCCAAATCAAACGTCAGCTCCCAAGGAATATTTGTGATCTGCCCGTTCGGTTGTTCCATTACGTTTGGCTCAATAACGTACTCCCAAAGAGCGAGTGCCTGGTTGTAGTACGACATGCTCAACCGCAGAGAGCTATTTATCTTCATTTCCGAACTCCAGTTAGCAACCGATCCTTCCAAACTAGTGTTGATGTATAGCATCGGAATCGTGTTCGTACCTAGCCCAGTTTCAACAATCAGCGAGATACACGGTATGTCGATCATGCACTTTTCTTCTTTGATCTCGATGGTTCGCATTGATTCCAAGCTCAACGCGTCTTCCGCCATTTCCGGTTGGATGAACCAATATTGATCTGGATCGAACTCTTTCACATGCCACAATTGCTCATAATCGGACGCCGTTGCGGATTCGTTGAATTTCGACTGCTCCTTAGCGGTTAGCGTTTGCAGAGCATTGTTCATCAGTTCGATCACCGCCGGTGACACTGAGAGTTCAATCTCAGTAGAGTTGATGCTTAGATGCAGACCTAGCCCTTCGGGTGTCGAACCGTTTAAGCTAATCGAACACGGTCGAACAACGTAATGTTTCGTGGAGTTCCGGCGTTCGGGATTAAATTCGGCATAGTACAAACAGAGATCCTTCAGCTCTCCCTTGATGATTTGCCGCTCTCCAATCAGCCGAACATTCAGTGCAATTTCGTTGTTCAGAATCAGCGCATAACAATTGATGTCATCCATCTTTTCCACCAAAATAATGTCCGGTTGCTCGATCTTCAAAATAAGTGTAATTTGTCCGGCCTCCTGCTGTTGATTGGCAGCGCCAGCGGATGTACTAGCACGCCGTGAGCGCTCTGTTTGCTCCACTTCTGCTGCTTGTAGTGACTTTTGCTCGGCCAGTTCTTCTGGCTGCAGGAATTGCTGCAACTTCAACAGGAAGTCGACCGATAAGATCAAATTAAAGCTGGACACCTTCACGTCCGCAAACATATCACTTTCCTTCATGTTGAAGGTGATGTTTATCATGGATCGTAAAGGCGATACCATCGATGATTCTGGTTCCTCTTCGTTTTGCTTCCCGCTGGACATATCCAACGACGTATCTTGTGATCGACGCTCCATTAATCTGGTGAGCATGTTTTCACGATTTGGTCGAATGTCGTCAAGCCGTATATCACAAAGTACTATTGCTGTGTTTAAACTACCGTCCGTAAGCTTTCTGCCCTGCAGCGATAAATAAAACACTTCGAAACCGGCTAGACCCTCTCCAGGAGCTGAAAATGGAATAGTACCAATGAGTAACAGTAATGCGTTGTATTGACTATCTTAGCTTGCTGTACCGGTGAAAAGTTTAATGTTGATACTGTCCACTTGAAAACTAAATTTAAGAAACGTGTCAACTTTGGCCGTTTCCTTCTCCTTGTCCGAAGATTTGTTTTCTGCCGTCTTCAATTGCATCACATCCACACCGAATGGTTTGGCCGTTGCTTTCTTGGCCACTGTCGACCAATTAGATTTCCCTGTAGTGAGTAAAATTATACGATATCAGTAACATACAAATCAACATTGCCAGCATTCGAACAAACTAACATTTTGTATACACATTTTGTTTAGCTAAATTTTGGAATTTACGACTAATTCGAGATCAGGGAAGACATGAACCAGATTGAGATTTTTACAATAAAGCAATGCCAATATTAGGAAGTATACAAAACATAAACAGTATTCACATAGCTTACCATCAGGCGACAGATTTACTTCAGCAGTTGTAGTAACCGTGTTATTGTAGCACACTATTTATATCGTTTAGCAGGCCGTACCGTGATAGAAATTCATTTACAGTTTCACATTCACACGACAGCAACAAACAGAAAGCATAGATGCAATATACAACACGTTAATGGCATAGATAATTACACAATTGCAACGTAATAATGCATAAGCAAAAAAAGCGAACATAGAAAAAAGAGAAGAAAAGAAAGCAATATGATAAAGGATAAATAAATATAATCCTGGTTTAGCGACAATGAATGATATGCTGTTTCAAACAAACCATGCTAAAATAAATGGTAAAATCAAGACAATGCATAGCGAAAATTACTAGGCACAGGTACAAAACAAACGGAGCGTAGTATTTTATAATGTTCTAGGCAATTCTCAAACAAAATAGCTGTCTTGTTCAAATGTAATTAAGTTTTTACTGAACAAGCCAGAAAACAATATCGTTCAACAACAGTCAACTTACCTTGTGGACTAGTGGGTGATTTTTCAACTTTTGCAGGCTTTTTAAACTCATTCTGGCCCTCCGTCATATTTTTGGACAGGATCTGCATTATTACACTATAATCGGTGGCGATGAAATTCAGCTGTAAGAAAACAAACAAGCACAACTGTTATTTGATCTGCACATACGGTCCCAAAAGCATACCAAATCGACCACATACCTCAACAGCCTTCAAACGACCTGAAATGTCCATATCTGGATGATCGCGATACCAACCAGAAGATAGATTACGCTTCATGATCAACGTAAAGCTAGTTGGACTGAGGACGGCTCCCTGATCCGGTACGAGCCCGTAGCACACATCTTCTGAGCCGTACCGCGAAAACGATTCCGCACTAGATTCCGCATGGGAAACCTCCACCTTCGCTAGCTTCATATCCTTCAGCTCTATTTTCATCTCATCAATCACAGCAGGACCGTGCTGATTCTCAGTTGGAATATCACGGAAATTATTAGTAATGCTTAGATGACCGAAATCCATTGCGACCGCTTTTAAACTCCTCGAGTCAACCGGTATGATAATAATCGGAGCCTTCACCTTAATATTAAGCTTCATGCGAGTAGCCTGCGTGTATGCTTCGACAACGTTGTTCTTTGCTGCTTCGGCTGCAGCAGCACTTGCGTCTTTAATGCGTTGTTGGGCAGCCTGGAAATTGTCCAAAAACGCCAGCACGGATGTAACAAACCAGTTCAGGAACACAATTCGTGCACATCCCATCACCACTTCGATTCGCATGTTATCGGAGTTGTAGTCCGATGTAGCGTCAAGATCGAACAAAATCACCTGCACCTGCAGCGCATCATCGCCAATGATGGACACTATCTTGCTGTGTATTGTGTCGGGATTAGTGTCGGTAAGAACTATGTCCTCTAACCGTAGCTTTATTTCTGTGTACGAGCTCTTCATAATTACGCTACTGGTGAGATTTTTTACCTGAAACGGAGTAAAATCAGAACATTTATGCATCACCACCAACCGGAAACAAAAGATTCACAGTGTATTTTAATACAACTCATATTCACCTCCAGAACGGCCAACGATCTTTTATCGTTTTGCAACTCCACCGTGACATCCTCCAGCTTTGCTACCACCCTGACCTTGATGCTATCTACAATTGATCGACGTTTACGAGAAACTAGTGTCAGTATAATATCCCCAAACAGTAATGACCAAAAACAAGAATGTTGAAATATGTTGTGATCAGTTGTATACATATCAATGTAGAGATGTTGTGTCGTGTCCGTGAAGGTTTGAGCAGGGCGTTGTTGTAGCCAGATGGTGTGATTGTTGTTACATATCGTGTAAAACATCACACAATACACACAGACACACAATGCACAGGAAACCGTTAATAGTGAGGCATGCATGCGTTGAGCGTCGAACGGAAGGAATGGAGTCAAGCACCGTTGTCAGGATTGGATTGTTTCAGTGCATCAGTATGATCGATATTCACAACACATCACATCAACAGAAACCGAAACAGTAGCAATTATATAAAAAGAAAAGAAAAGAAAACACATAAAATAAAACTGTCTACCGCACTACAATGCACAAGTTCAAGTTTTGGTTAGAGAAAATATAAAAATCATTTATGATATTATGAAAGGATCCATGCTTCGAATTTTTTTTTTTGCTTTTAACTACGCATAAAGACACTAATATTGACTCAAACGTAAATTTTACGAACGTTACTTGACCCGTTATAACAATGTTACACGCAACTGACTATGTACGCAACACATGTTGATCAACAGTAAATCTACGTTTGGTACAAAGTACATTTGCTAATTTTCAAAGCAAGCAATTTGAAATCGATTCAATCGATCCTACAGAACCGTTTATGAACATGATGTTAATCGAAGCAAAATCTAACATTGTACCTCTTTTTTACCTTTGTTGGAACTGGTAGTAACAACACCATCATCCTCCAATATCGTCGGTAATCTTTCGCGAGCCGCATTCAACAATGCGGTCGCGGCACTTTCTTCTTCGTGTATCGTGGCAAAATGATCTTTCGGCTGCTGTCCGTTTGAGTCCGATTCTTGCTTCTTTGCCACCGCTTCCATCCGTACCTGAAAATCGTTGCCAAGCTGGATCAACTCATTGAGAGCGTCCTCGTGCAGCAGCAACAGCAGGGTAGAGAAATCGATAGCCACCTCTTGTTCTACCGATTCATACTTCGTCGCGAACTCGGGACTATTTTTCTTACACTAGATGAATAAAAATGGATAGGATTAGATTGCCGAATTCGGATGACAATTCTCACGCACTGCTTACATTGTTATAGTTTACGATGAAAAGATAGTCGTCGTTGTTATCGTACTTTGGCGTTTGAATGACATTCAACACACGTTCCTGCTCGTTGCGCCAACGGAACTGGTCCAACGTTACTGCGCCAAGCTTCAGAGCAACCTTCAGATCGTACGTTCTTTGCACCATCGTCATTTCCAGTTGCTTTACCTTGAAGGCAATTATTTTCCGCTGATTCGTACCAACAGAAGTGTAGGGCATGCTGAAGGCAACACTTTTCTGCGGTTGAAAATTATGCTCCACAGGTGACTGCGAAAATTCTTCAGTTGGTGTAGCAAACACATCGGACGAGCTGCTACCGGTTCCACCGCCGTTCATTTTGTAAATCGTTAGCGAACATTCTGACAATCAACCGACATACGAAGAAAAAGTTTTGATCAGTACTAATGTGTGATGCCCCCCTACCCTACATTATCTTACCGTGCAGCTCGAATTTTATTTCCATATCGGTAAATTGCACGACATCGCCATCGACTGCATCGGTCGGATTGAGTGCATCGGGCGAACGATGAATTTTTGGTAATTTCACCTGCTTTTCATCTAGATATTTCAGCAGGGACAAACTGGAACTGAACACATTCGAATCCTTTGCGATCGGAGCTGGTTGTATTTTTTCGTCACTCTCGGGTAATGGAATGCTGCTCACAATCGACAACACCTCCAGCACACGTTGCTCAGTGACGCAAATATTGACCGACGGGAGTACACCGAATATTTTGCATTTCGGGAGCCGCGGATCGTCATCGATGACGCAGAGATGTGCCGAAATTCGGAACGATGTTGGCTCCAACAGATGCATTTCCGTTACAGTGTTCACCCGTAGCGTACCCTGCCAATCCTCGTCGAATGTGGCCACGATCGCTTGAACGTCGCGTACCTCTAGCACAAACTTATCGTAACTTTGGCGAATGATTTCCGACAATATTTCTTCCTGTCCGACACCTTCACCGTGCATCGTGTGTACATCTCTTTGGTTGATTGGCCGTGGTTCGGTTTGGACTAAAAGTTTACCCAAGCTGAGCACTAATACCGATTCACGGCTCGAGAATAGGCCACCATGAGGTACAATGATGTAACTGGGCATAATATCAATGTTCAGTTCCAGGCGAGGATGTTTTGCAATAGCGTACTGTAACCCAGTCGCGGAACGTTCTTTAATGTTAACCAACTTTTCGGCCGCTGCATCAGTTAACCTGCAAGTTAAAACATGTTTTAGTGAAGTTATGTATTGATCTTAAAATTTTTTAACTAGTTTAATTATTTTAAAACAATTCACTTTACTAAAAATAAATGTAAGACTTCAGATCGTTCGATCATTCTGATCACCGTAACAACTTACTGAGAAATTGTTGCCGTGCGCGGTGTTTGAAAAACTTTTGTCAGTTGAATTATGGTTTCAGCGTCATACACGATCTGTAGCGGTCTGGAAGTGACCACGACTCGCTGATCGCATAGCTTATCCTCTGGATTTGTTTCGAAAGACACGTCCAACAGTGTCTTGGATCCCTCGAGTTGGGATTTCACCATGATGGGAAGTATCTCACCTTGTCGCAGGCCCGAAATAGAAAGTTCCTGCATACCAAGTGATGCTCTGAAAGTAAAATAAATACAAAACGTTTATATTATTCCTTGTCAGTATAGAGGTCGTCGCACAATGCTGCTTACTTCATAGCGGCCGCTGATGGGCGTTGTTCCACACCACAGATAACATTCTTCAACTCCAGCAACATCACACGGTTCAGAACGGTTTCCTTATCGGATAGTTCCGATTTGATCGAAACTTCCAACGAGTTCAACTCGAACTCCAATATCTGAGCCACATAATGCTCCGGTAGCTCAGTAGGTGCGTCATTCTCCTGGTACCCGATGGCTTGGAAAAGTTTTGCCTTTTCAGCCGGTGTCATTGCCGCTTCAAACTGTTTCTCTGCAAAACAATGATCAACGATGTATCATGTTAATGGGGATTAGACGTGTCTTATTGAATATAATGTTTCCGCCCACACATAATACATACTGATGTCAGCGCCAGCAGAATCTTCCTCTTTTTTGGCTCCTCCACCCCACCAAGAACTAAACCATCCGGCCGACTTTTGCTCCTCCGCTTGGCGCTTGCCTTCCTTTTCCACCTCCAATGCTACCTTCTGCCGTATGACGACGATGTTGTGAAGATCGAGTATTTTCTCGTACTCCTCGCTACGGCTCACGATCTCCGGTGTTACTTTCTTCGCCGTCAGTTGCTGCCGGTACGCTTCTTCGTATCGTCGCAAATTTTGACGGTGTCGTATCATATTTTCCCACGACCAGTTCCGTCTGCGGCGACGCACTTCCGTCTCCAAGATGCAGGTATACGCAAAGTGCCACCATTCCTTGAAGTTGCCCTTGTAGCCGAATCCGTATGGTCGGTACTTCCGGTACGGCATAGCACGCATCATCCGCCCGAATGCTTCCACCAGTTGCATGGTGTTTTGAAACTGTACTCGTGTAATACCGATCGCAAGCGTTTCCATGCAGAGCTTTAATTTGATTTTAGGCGACGTGAATGGTGATTCGCCCAGCTCGGGATTTGGTGTCATTTCGAGACACGCGCCGGAACTGATCGGTCCAAAAATATAGTGATAATCGACTGGTTGTCGCGTTTTCGATGCAATCGACGCTTCGAACAGGGCTCGGTACTCGGACGGATCAGAATTCTGAAACAGTTGAGTGTTGCAGTTCATGTACACCGAAAGCATCTCCAGCTGGGCCATCTTGTATATCTTCGTCACCGATTCCGACACCAACGTTTGCACCCAGTTCTCGTCCGTTGTGTGCACGCTCAGATTGCTCAATGTCACACCGAACGCGAACGGATGCCCGGTGGTAGTCGTATCTTCGTACCGAATATGTATGTCCGATATTTTGATCTGCACATTGTTCACGATCTGGGTGGTCAGCTTTTCCGCAAACGATTTGTCCGCCACCGGACCAACCTTCTCCTTGTCTTCCTCGTTTTTCTTCGCCTGCTCAATGCGGACCAGCTCAGCTTTTTTCGCTTCGAATGCATTTCGCTGCTCCTTTTCCTCGCTGTACCGAACGTCGGTATTAGGCACGGCCAACACATACAGCTTATCTACGATCGCTTCCACTGGTGCACTGTAAAGATTTTTCCAGGGAATCTTCAACACCAGCTTTCCCAGATGTCCGTACAAAGTCGTCACAGGCAAATCGAGCTCTTTGAGAGCACTTTGCTTCAAAATAAGATTGTTGAGCACGACATCACCTAAAAAAGATGAGAAAAAACACGAAGATGAAAATGTGTGACCAAAGAACGGGTTTTGCTAGAATAAAAAAAAAAATGCACCAGCCTCACCCACATCCCGAGTTTTTTTTTTTTACCTCTCTTTGTGGTTGGTTAGGAATTCAATCATTTTAAAAGTAAACATTAGGCAACTTCATTTTGGAAGGGGATTTTAATCCACCGTGTGTCTATTTATATAATATTGAATCACACAGCAGTGACCATTTATTACACCGTCTGGTTTGTGCATTGTTCGTTATAAAATGACGTCAGCATCAGGTGCTGTACAACAACAACAGCACCGAGCTTTATCCAGTATTATCATCAGACATCAAACTCTAAGAACTTGATTTTTGCTGTACATATCTGTATCAAATACGTCAACAATAAAAAGCTAAATTAACGCATATTTAGATAACGGTATAAAATTAATCTTATCACGCTCAGCTCTTACAAAAGTGACCGTGCAGGAAAATTAAGAATGACACGTGTATTTACTCTTGACCATATGGATGATGAAGAATGGATTATCGGCTACATAAAAATCGGTTCGATCCAAATGGTTAGATTGCAGCTTATCATTTTCAATAGCAAAAGACTGGAAGACAATTATTCATAATACGGCCGCGTATGAAGCACACTGCCTTAAATGTTAGAATCGTTTGAAATCCTTATCACATTGTTTAATTAGAATGGTCCTTAGTTGTTAGAATATTGGCTTCCATCACTTGATTCAAATGTTCATGTGGATCATTTAGACATTCGAAAGCGTACCTTTTGGTAACAATGCTTAAACAAACTAATTTTTTGTACGTATCATTACCAACAATAGTTAGTTAGCAAAATGGGCTTGCCTGTTACTACTAAATGCAATAAAACAATCATTTTGGTATACTTTAAGCAGTATAAGCAGCGCTCAAGAAAATTTTCAATGTATTATCCATCGAAAACTGTATGACATCTAAACTAGATAATGTGGAGCTTATATTGATGATTATTAAGAATCGAATCACATCTGCTGGGTGCATCTGATTCAGGTTCATAAATCTGAATGAACGACTCTGAATCTTTGAATATTCATGACCCGCAAAAGATTCATAAATCCTCAAAGATTCATGTTTGTATTCCATTATCAATTGACTTTAGTATGTTTTTTTCTGTTTCGATTTGTTATTAAATTTTAAAAATTGAAAAACCTCTAACAAATTTCGATAATATACATAATACCCCACATGATGCTAGTCATCCCATAGTTTAAAGCCGTATAAGGATTCATCATCTTAACCGGAGTATATATCAACGACCCCAAATAACTATCACTTTCATTTACGCCGAAGCCGTACAGATGTCCATCCCAGGCAATGATCCCTTACGTTCGCAGCTACGACCGAACCGAACGAAGGAGCTAATCGATTTTTCATATTTTTCACTCAAAAAAGGAACAAAAATAAAACTTAAACACACTAACATAATCAAGCGGGCAAGAATATAAACAAGCCATGCTAATCACGTCCCCATCCCTTCCACGCCACGATATGCACGTTCAGCTAGACGGCGGGCTTGGCTGTGAACAGATGATTGTAGCAACCGTAGGAAAAAAAAATGTGCGAAGAAAACAACCCCCAAAGATGTCAGTGTCATTTGATGACATTGCAGAGTTGAGAGCGGTTTATGTACGGCGCAGCATACCCATCTGCATTCGTTTTCCCATTGATGATGATAGTGCCCCCCATCCATCATTCACGCCCCAGTGCACTTACCTCCCCAGATGCCAATTTTCAGCTGCTTCTTGTCCAAGTTCTCGACGTACTCACCGACGAATCGGTTCAGCACGTCGGCGACAATGCTTTCGAACACCATTTTGCTTTCGACGTTACTACGGACTACAATTTTCGCTAGTAGTGTTTCTATTTTTGAGTGTACAACACTACCCTACATGTTGTACCCGGTTTCCGACGTATTTTACGCATCAGAAACGTACACCCGCCATTAAAATGCGACGCACACAACACTCCGTTTTCCAATCGAGTCGTATTTCACGGCTTCCTACACTGTTATCATCCACGGTGTGTGTGGATGGTAAAACGAAACGTGAACCAGTATGTGCCACCGCTATCTCCGGTGGATGTGCAGAAAGGGGGACGGAAGGGCTCGAAGAGAGAGCGAAGCAATGGCTGAACGCACAAACAAGTATTTGTCACCGTTTGTCTAACTATTCTTCTATGAATGCTGCACACCGCTCAGCGATGACATCACTTGGCTCTTACCACACCAACACCACCACTTCGACTGCCTTGCTGCACCTTTTACCGTTCTGGCTAAATTTTCCACAATCTGCTCTCGCCTGCTACGATGGGGTTACGCGGGTTTTCCTTGGCCCACCGTGATGTTTTCCTTTGTTCCACTGCAAAGATGATGATGCGTGTGCGTGTGGTGAACGACAATGGGGAGAAGGCGACCCGGAGCAGTGCCCGTTTGACCCTTGCCCCCTTGTATCTCTTAATTGCTATCGAAATCAAAGGAGAATGGGAGAAGCGGTGGAGTGTGTCACTGCACTATCTGTTACGGATTTTACACAGAAAAACGCACTCGCCACGGTGCGCGCTTCCTCACTGTGCATGTAATTCTGGCATTTTGTTTTCGCTACAGTGACAGCTTCTGCCCAAGGAACAATTTTTACCCCGCCACTTCCAGTTTCATTGCGTTTCACACCGGCTGTCTGCACATACTGAGCGGCTCTTGGTAAGATGTTATACCTATCCCTTTCGTACAATGTACTGCTTGTTGCACCTTCTCGCTCTTCTGAGACTACGTTTTTTGCCGCTGTGATGAACACATTTGCAGTTGTTAAAGGCGGCGACGAAGATAAGTGCGCGTGTGAACTATTAAGATTAACCTAGGACATCGGTTTGAAGTGGTAAGTAAATCAAATATAATCGATCATCGATCAATCAATCATTGCAACAGCATTCTACCGGCGTATTTTGACGGTAACGGAGTGAAAGATTTGCACACTGTTTTGCTATATTAAAACTGCTTAACATAGGAAAGTGTTGCTAAATGTTGCTACAACTAGTGTAGGGTCAAGTAGCTCATTTTAATAAGCTGAGCGAACCGCTCGTGTACAACAAGGCCAGTATTGAGCGCGTGGTAGCTCGAAGCTCAAACAAGCACTTGAACGCGTCGAGCCCATTGGCGAGAAACGCTTAAACAAGCACTTTGAAATTTGTGCGAATGAGCGGGTTGAACGCCAAACTAACTTTCATTCAATTTTATTGCGTTTTTAATGGCGCGGTCGGTGGTTTATTGGCGTCGTTCTTCACACAACCGGACCGAGACAAAATCCTATCTGGATCGTTCCTCCGTAGCTAGGAGCGGTCGTTTGAGCACTGAGCTTCTTAGTTTTCTGCTTTGAGCGCTTTGAACTCGCTCTGTTAGTTGAGCTGAGCTCACGACCCAACACTACCTACAACCCATGACGTCTTATTGGAGACATCCTGGTAATAGCATCATTTAGCTCCACTTTCCTAAATTCTCCCTGAGCAAGGAGCAGAAATTATGCACGTGGCTATTGCAGGAAAGCAATAGCTATTCGCCTATGGCATCCGCTTAAAAGAGCAGTGAAAAGTGTGTGTGTGAGTATGCGGTATAAAAAGAAATAAAATCTCAATTTGATGCACTAGAAAATGTGCATCAAATAATATAAAAATACAAGCGTGTTTTTATTCACATCCCAAAATAGCTGTGGTGGATCGTTTCCAGGCACCCGCACGGTTCCTTCCCCGTTTCTTTCACACCCTCTGGATGGGCCGGACAATCTTGCTGTACGGTCGATTTTTCGGCCCAAAACGGCCAATCCTTCGCTTCGGAACTGCTCCCTGGGAATTTCGGAGAAACCGAACTTCCCCGAAACGTGAACGAGCGCCATTTGTTGATAAACGGCTCGACCAATCAGCGGCGGCATTTTTGTAAACAAACGCATGTGCTTTTTGTTCTTTTTCCACGTCGATGTGTCACCCGTCGTTTGACAGCTACCTTGGTTAGGGTGCCGTCACTATTTGTTTACGGCTGAATGCGTTGAAATGCAAAGGGCAATAGTTGCAACAGCTTCCAGTTCGCAACACATTTCATGCAAATTTATTTTCAGTCTTTCCGAAAATCAAAAGAATTCAATTTTTATAGAGTTCATCGTATCTTCGCGCTCAAAATGCGGCTGCTCACTGTTGTTTCACAGCTCATCCCGGTTGGACTTGCCTTTGTACTCTTTGTTTTCTATAGACACGTGCAGGCAGCGTTCCTGTTCGACCAGAAAGTCCTTTGCCTCCCATGCTTGGGCGCCGTCTTTAAACATGAAAATCGCCCGATTATCGTCGATCAGGTAACGTTCGGCCTGTATGTGATTGTTCCACAAGCTCGTCTGCCAGAGTTTGGTAATTTCTTCCGTTTCTTCCCGCGTTGGATTGCCGTTAACCGACACGAAAGTCATCAGCGTGCGGCCTTTCTTCGATAGTTTCAGGATGTTTTCGGGATTCGTCGAATCTACGCTGGCCATGTCGATGGACGGCGGTGGTCGCAAATGTTCTGGCAGTTCGTCCGGCTCGAGTGGATCATCATCTTCCTGCGATCAAACAAAAGGCAGGTTAATATTTCTTCTCTTCCGCCACAACGATCGTTTCTCAACCGCTAGAAGCGAACCTCCCATTGCTCCAACAAGCGTTCCATATCAGCGTCGTTGAAGTCACGTATGTCCTTTTTGGCCCATGATGGTTTTTCTTTCTCTTCAAACTTTTTTGCATCGGTACAGCTGTTTATCAGAATGCACAGTGCAACAAACACGAGCAATTTCTTCATTTTGGGAAGGAAAAGTGCCGATTACTGCGGTTCGTTGCCGGAATGTAAGCAAACGCAGCTCTTTTGCTTTGATTGAGGTGACGTATGCGAGTTGACGTTTGGGTGGAATCACAGTAGAAGCCCGGTGTTGTAATGACCGCATTGCATTCGTACGTAGCCAAACATCGGTGGACGTAACTAAAGGTGGAATTAGTTAAAACTGTTCCTTGGCGCATATTTTTAAGACAAGACTGAAAAGAATTAAATCGAGTAAATTAAGTACGAATTGTTGCTACAAACCTGTTTTTCAATACTGTAGCGTGAGACCATCTTCACTTCGAGTCATTTGTTTGCGTTCTTCCATTGCTGTCAAACGGCCCAGGGTTGTATTTTGCACGTAAAGCGAGTTTTGCTTTATTTTAAAAATAGTTGGCGCAGTTGATAGCTATTCAAAATAAAAGTGCGATAGGACACATTTCTGCTCAGCAATATGCCATAGTTAATTCTAATCGAGTTTTGTATCCATCCGGTAAAGTTGGCCTTTGAAGAAAACAGATACAATGCCAATACTTTTCTTCCCCGTACGCTTGTTCCAGCCACTATAATGGCACGTTGTTTGACCTTGCAGCGATAACGGACCACAAGTCACTTGCAAGATCGGCACGCGTCAAGCAGCTCGCTTTTGGTTACATTGGCAAGGAAACTTTCACTAAAATGGCTCCACTAAGTGCACGCATTGGTCCTTCCATTCTTAATGCAGATCTTTCTCAACTGCACGAGGAATCCCAAAAGTTGCTCGAGAATGGTGCGGATTATCTGCATCTAGACGTGATGGATGGCACGTTCGTACCGAATCTCACCTTTGGCCATCCCGTAGTCAAGTGTTTGCGGAACAAAATCAAGGTGATTTACAAACGTTCGTTGTTGTTGAGAGCAGTAAAGAAGTAAACCAGGTCCTTATTCGTAGGATGCATTCTTCGAAACACATATGATGGTGCAGAATCCCCAGCAATGGATCGAACCGATGGCTGATGCCGGCGTCCAGCAGTACACGTTTCACATCGAACCGGTCCTCGACACGGTACCGGACGTCTGTAGGAAGGTGCGTGAGGCTGGCATGAAGGTTGGTTTAGCCATCAAGCCGGGAACGGCGGTAGAAATGGTTCAGCAGTACATCGATGCCGCGGACATGGTGCTGGTCATGACGGTGGAGCCCGGTTTCGGTGGACAGAAGTTTATGGCCGACATGATGCCAAAGGTGCAGTGGTTGAGGGAACATTACCCTTCGCTGGATATCGAGGTGGATGGAGGCGTAGGACTCGGTACGATCGAACAGTGTTCGAAGGCGGGCGCTAACATGATCGTTGCCGGTACCGCGATCATTCGGGCCGACGACCAGGCGGCGGTTATACGTGATTTGAGGAATTCGGTGCAAAGTGCAATTAGTCATGGAGCAAAATGTTGATACTGTTACAAAGCCAATGCGGGAAATATAATCATGAACGGTTCATTACACATTACTGTATCTTTGTTGTGTAGAATTAATATTTACGTTGATTACGCGTTTGAATAAGATATTTGAACCGAATTTCAGACTAAATTTCACAAAAAAAGAACATTAAAGGATCATACATCCTACGTGCGGAAAATGTGTTGCTTTATAGTGGAAAATTGCTACACATTCTACAGACCACGAACTATTTGTACCGTATTATGAATCCTTCTACTACATTGTAGACTATTCTGGTGAACGTTAAAAGATAAGTAATCGAAAACGCTGTTGATCAACTAATGCTCCGCACTACTTCCGATCGACTGATGGGACTGACCAAATGTTCCTATATTCGACGGGCAGTTCGCTCAACCTACAGTACATTTCGGTCAACTTGTGGCACAAACCGTGCAATATGCATTACATTTCTATTTAACCTGCAAGCCATTCGTCATTCAACGTACGTAATTCATTCTGTTACGCAAACCAGAGTAACATAATTTGACGAGCGTAGTTCGTTCGTTCACTTAAAAGTACTGATCGAACTGTACAGGTTTAGTTCATGCGACCCAACTCTACCGTAGACACAAAAAGCCCCCAAACGAAAATATAAAGAAAACAAACTACCTCAACACGGTGACTGTTTATTATTTTTTCTATTATTTTATTATATATTTAGTTTCTTATAAATTCCAGCCATTAGTTTACACAATTATATTATCATATTATTTATAATTACTTTTTATTTACTGTTTTTTTTTCTCCTTTTTTGCCCTAGCAGCTCTCACAATCCCTCTCTCTCTCTCTCTCTCTCTCACACGCTCTGTTTCGTTATTCGCCTGCTGTTTTTTTACCCACTTATCATCGGTACACACACACACACACGCGCACACGCACATTGATTTCGCGTTCGTGCGCATCTCTCATACACCCGCGAACGTAGTAGAATAGGAGTAGTAGTTGTGTAGTAATAGTAAATGGTAGTAGCATTCATCAATCTTCTAGCTGCCGAGCAGAGGCGCGCTCGTTCTTGGTTGTGTTATTCGAGGGCCAGGCCATGCGTGGCCACAGAGCCACACAATGGAGCACTGGATTGTTTTACCCTAATTGCGCAAGGGTATTTCATGTCACCAGGCGCGCACTGTTCACTGTATCTTTTCTGCTGGTTATTTCTTTCTTCACCTTCCCATCTGCTTGTGGTTGTCCTGCTGGTATAATGTAAATTTATTTCCCATCCAATCTATAGCCAGGTTGTTTTGCTCTTTTTGATTTCGTTTTTAATATTTGCTATAGTTCTGCTCGTGACACCGCATTCGAACGCACACGCGCGGTTTCGTTTACGTTCTTGCTCTTGCTTGCTTTTCTTTAGTTTTACCCGGCAGGAATTGTTGCATATCCGTTCCCTACTAAGCAGCTTCTATCCAGCGCTAATCGCGCGACTTTCCATTGGGTTCCACACGTATATGGCTCAACTTTGGAGGGAGAGATCAGGCTCCAGAGGACCGACCGATCCCCACACGTTTGTGAGGATTCTTTCAGCGGTGTGGGGATTTTTTTTTTGCATCATCCTCCACTGCTACTGATCAACACACACACGCTTGTTTAGCCAAATCGTGTTGAGTGTTTTGCACCGTTTCACGCACCCCTTCTGTCCGTACCGTGGATCGCACAGCATGTATATAGTATGCTTCGAATTTTTGTATTTTTTCCTATGATTCGGTACTGGGAGGAGTGTTGTTTTTGTCGGATCGCTTCTCTACTCAACCACCTTCTGTACACACCGCGCGGAGCACCGAGGGTGTTCGAAAAGTTTTTTCCAGTTTACATATATAATTTAAAAAAAAACCATAAATATATAATTTCATTTTTGTTGCTTTTGCGTTATTACCATTAGATTATCGTGAATGTAGCGTGCGAGCGCGCGCGCGTGTTGTGTGTTTGCTATTCGTTCGTTTTTCCGTTCACGTTCGTTTTCTTCTGCTTGCATTTCATGAATGTGATTAAGGGGGAGGGGTGGAGGAGGAGGATACGTGATTCATGTTACTTTGCTCTTGCTAATCGGAAGAATTCATTATGTGCCATACATTAGTCTCACTTGTATCTTCCACCGATTGGAATGAGAACGGAGCGGTATCGTCGCCCGGCGCCGATTTGTGTTCCGGAAGGGTTTTCACTAAATTTCTGTCCGACCTTGGGGCCAACAGTTTGCCCGCATTTTTCCTGCACTGTAAAACTCATACACCGAACTGTGTTTCCGGTTCCGGATTTTTACTAAAAAATACAATTCAAAACGAACCGGCCGTGTGTGTTTGTCTGCGTTTTTTGCTTCTTCTGTAATCTGCTTCTATTTTGTCTGGTTTAATTAGGCGGGATGGTTGGGCATGTAAACTGATGCGAACGCGTTTGCAAGCGGAATCGAATTCCTCTTTCGTGAAAGTGAACCATTTTACAACATTTTTGAACCCTTCTTTAAAACTTCAACTGAAACGTTAATCGAAACACGTCACTATCTCGTGTTATGTTAACCGAAGGCAAAACAAATGTGTTACCAGTACAGCATACAACTGCCATAAGAAGATACGTACATTCGGTAGTGCTGTAGAGCAATGCGCTCATTGCGATCGCGATCGACAATATCGTTCACACGGAACTGAAAGTAACGGGCAAAACGCATAGTAATCGTGCGTTAGAAGAAGGTTCAAAATACAAGGGACATAAAGATGGTTCCCTTTCCAGTGTTGTGTTGTTGGCGCGTTGCGGGTGAAAGTGGTCTGCTTTCTTCTGGCAACTGGTTGTGGTTGGGATATACAGTTTGCTATGCTGCTCGTTCGTGCAGCGATCGCATCTACGGTACCATGTTTTGGGAGCGCTTTTGCCTTTCATATCGATTCAATTCGCACAGTACACTGAACGGTAATCAATTGGGCGAATTGATTACCGCTCGGTTAGAATTTACTCGAATATTAGAACGCTACCGATTAGAAAAGAAAAACTGTTCCTCCTTTCGATCGCTCACTGACTCACCCTCGTTCCTGTTTTTGCCTTGCCAGAATACATATTTCCATTTTTCGTTTGCTTCTAACGAACGAACAGCATATCCAGTGTCTGCCTTGCCATTCAAAGAAAGACCCATTTCACGCACTGCAACGGCTCAACACGCAACTCGCGTTATTATTTCGATTTATTTGTCCGATTGTCATCTTACTTCCAATAAGGATGACAATCGACCAAATACGAGCAGCTAACCAGAGTTTGTTAGGGCGATTTCGATTAGGGAGTTTTCTAATGTTTTGCTACTATATGTTTTGTTGCTGTTGCTGTTTTGTTACACATTCTTTTCTACCGTTTGCTGCTTCCCCTGTCTAAAAACTTTGGTCACACCTACGTACTCCTGGCGCACTGTGTATTTTCTTCTTCTTTTGTTTGTTTGTTGTTATTATGTTTGTTTCTTTTTTTCTTTTCCATCTTTTTCACCCTCATTTTCTCCCCCCCTTTATTGCACTTTTGCTAAAGGATCGGTTTATTCTTCGTGTCTGTATATATAGGTTTTGTTTTCTCGTCGCCATTTTCTTCTTAAGTTTTATCCGTTGTCTCACTTCTTGCGTTATTTTGATAAACACCGTTACATCTTTTGGTTTTATCATTCTTGCTGCTCTGTAATTCATTTTCACTTATTTTCTGCTTTGTTTTTCTTTTGTGCAACAAAGTTTTGCTCCACTTGTCTCTCTTATTACATTACATATTACTTTTGGTTTCTTTTGTTTTTTGTTCGAGATATACGTAAGTTTCTTTTAGAAGATACGATTCCGAATGCCGCGTGTCCACCCCACCAACTGGATGCATCATGTCTTCTTCCTTCCAACACTCCCACCTTTATGCACATATATGTACAGTGCATCCGTTTGGCATGCCGTGATGTTAAATCTCTCTCTCTCTCTCTATCTCCCTCTTTCTTTCTATATATCTTATGCATTACATGTAACTTTCTATACCGCGTGTAGAGAGATGCGTGCACATGTACCATGATGCGCATGCGAGTGCTTTCGACACTATACGCATCCGACGAGCTTCCATACCTTGCCAAGCACATACACACACTGAATGCGCCCGATGGCGCACGTGATATCCCCACACCGTACGACTTTTTGGGGTGGTTGGTGCTTCTTTTCATGCGGGAATATTCACTAAATATTCACCTGTTCGCCTTTTAATGTTTTTTTTTGTTGTGTTCGCTTGTGAATTTTGTAATCTCACTTGCTTTTTACCCGCTTTTAGTGATTCGTGTCCAGTTCGCACGTGTCAAAGGACGAAAGGGATTCCTCTCACCGCTGGAGTTTCGTAGTTTTGCGGTAAAAGGAGCGCGCAAAATTAATTTGAATCACATGTGTTTGGTTTCTTTTCTTCTTCTTCTTCTTCTTTTGTTTGTTATGTTTAATGTTCGCGTTCCGTTTACCACACACTGCTGCCGCATAAAGTGATGCGAGATATTGTGTTTTTTTTGTTTTTCTAAAACAAAATAGATCGAAAATGGCACAAAAGGTATGTAATGAATATGAACGATTTTTTAGAAGGAGGAAGAATGCTCTAGCGTCCGATAGGATGACGATGTAGAAGAAGTGTTAGATGTTTATAAGATTAACGCAGTTCTTATGCTTACGAGACAAAAAAGCAAAATTTACATCTCGCACACACGTGTGTTTTACGCTTTTCCCGTACAAAGCTATATTTTGCCAAAAAGCTTTACTAACAAAAGTGTGTTTGTGTATATTATGAAAAAAGCAACGATCGGACAGGATTGATGCCACAGAGGAAGTTAGTGTTGTAGAAACTTGCCGTTCAACATAAAATGGGGCAGGCGTTCTTCAAGTGGTTTTCGTTTCATTTGTTCTGTTTGTTTTGCTTGGCACATTCCAAATTTTCCGGGGCTTTTGAGTTTGTGTCACGTGTCGGACAGACCATTTTGCTTGAAATGCTAATGCACAATCGAATATTTGCATTTAGTAACTTAGTAAAACATCATAGAGACATAAAACATCTCCTGGGACAGGATGTTTGCAGCACTGTAAGCCTAAATACGCACAAAAGTTCGAGGCTGGGTTGCCTAGAAATAATCCACGAGAAGTATTAGCTTACCCACGTAAATGAACAATCCATTTTCTAACTATCTAACGGTTTGTTTTAGTTCTCCATTTTGGGATACTGGGTTGTTCCAAAGTGTTTGTTAATCTTCGCAATACATTATGACCCGCATCACAATTCGTATGCATGAGAAATGTTACGATCTTTGATCGTTCATTGGTTTGATCCTAACGTGTAGCAATCTTTAGTTTGCTTAAAGCCACGAGAAAAGAAAATCATGGGTGGTGGTGTACCTTCAATTCCCGAGTGTGTTCTTTTCTTACTATTTTGTTTTATTTTATACGATTTTGGAAGAGATTTCAAGTGTGATACTTGCGAATTTTGCACAACTGCTTCATTGACTTCACACATCACATACCGTTAACACGGGTAGCGGGCCATAGTAAACGGTCGACCATTTCCCCTATGCATGTATATGAGATGCAGTAAACCAAAGAATACACGGTTGAAATAGATAGATCTTAAGATATGATTTGATGGAGATTTCAATTTCGCAAAAAAGCCTCTGGCAGGTAGTAAAACAATAAAAAGTAAATACACAAACACTGTTGTATGAAATGGTCAGTTAAGCTAAAGCATTATCATGAAGTACTTTACGAAATAATGCACTAAGGTACTGCATATAGTTGCATCTTTTGGTTAATGAATAACCATCACATAGTGACGTGGTTAATTTCCATTTTGACGAGCGAAAGCATATCCTGCATGTTCGGGTGTTTTACAAACAACCTATAAAGATACGAAAGGTTGGAAGGTTTTTGTTTTTCAAATAAAATTAATCACTTCTTCGCTCAGAATACCGCACATTGGGCGGTTTGTAAATTATTTATTGGACAAGTTTGAAGCCCGTTAGAAGATGAAGACGGCCACTACCGGACACGGCTATAAATTCTATCCGCAACACGCGTAAGTTAACTTAAGGGTTAGTTAGGTTTTTGCTGTACATTTACCACATACATTAGTAATTATTTGCTGTGTGAGCTGTGTAACGAGGCTGGTGACAAACAACTGATACAAATAAGGTAACCATTTTCTTTACTTTTAGTGTCTGGGGAAGGGGGATCGGGGTTCTTTGTTTTGGTCGATTTCCCCGCTGATTACGGTTAGACCTCACAGTAACTTATACTTTGCAGCAACCGTCCATTAACTTAAGAGGAGAATATAAGCTGAACAAGCTCAAACGCTTAAACTTAAAACGAACCAGTAAAGTATAACGTATAACAAAAAAGTGGCGTAAACAAATATATTCTACGCCACGCACACCCCGAATATGCACGGATCTCATCGACGAATGATCATCAAGTGATGATCAGAGAATTGATGTGAGAGAATTGATCGACAGTATTGTGCTAGGCGAAAGAATTGTTTCGAAATAATGATGCAAAGTGCGTTCATGGGTTGTTATCAGATCATCGAGATGAAAATCGGTATATCCACACGTAACGGCAGCTGTGTGTAAAGTTTGCATGTTTTTTTATGTTTTCTATTTGACACTTGTTTCTTCTCTGTTTTGGTTTCATTGGCCAAAATTTGGGAGCATTGACACAATAATAGCAACAAAAAAAAAACATATTCCAACACTTCCACTATCTCTGATGGTAATAATCACATTCAAATAGTGTGGGCATCAATTTTGACGCAAAATCATGATATGAAAAGCGAAACTCGTCTGTTGTTAATTTTAATACGTTTTACAGCGCTACGGCAATTGTTGTTCTGTCCGTCGGTCATCAAACACATATCAGCCGCCTTATTCACTATTATGGCTGTCCGTGATGCGCCTTTGTTGTCCTGTCTGAGTTAAATGATTGCTTACATTTTATTTTATTTCATTTATCTTCTTCTCTTAATTCACAGTCCAATGTTATATTACCTTAATATTCATGCACGTAAAAATTTGCCCATCTTGCGAACCGCGGTTTTCTCTCACTCAACGACACCTAAATGCAATAACTTAATCAAAGGCGGTGCTTTTCCGTTTAAAACTATTCGACAAACTGTTCCGATTGTTATATGGTTACCGTAGTTTTGTTTAATCCTTGGGACATTTCTTCTATTTTGACTGTGTCTGTGATTATCATTATTGCAAAACACAGATTGATTTAGCGAATTCCGATAGACGTGCGATTGGAACGCGAATATGTAAATTATAACAGCAACAAAAAATACAACATACCATTCCTTCCGTCTTCAAATGGAAGAGCATGACTTGCGATACGAACGATCGTAATTCAGCATACATGTAATGCTTATGTTGTTTTAAGGGAATAAATATCGCAATGCACCAAAAGCTATTATTAAGCAAATAATTTGAATATTAATCAGAGGCTGACAAACAAAAGCAAAACGAAATAAAAACATACAAAACCCAACAGAACTGTACCTATCTTGGCTCTTAACTTAAACTTTTTCAGCATCAATTAAATGCATTTTGTTATGCGGAAAAATAAGTAATAACAAAGCTAAAAGAAGCACATTATCAACAGTGATCGAATGATCTATTCAACACAAAGAAACAAAAAAAAAACGAAAAGAATGAATCTGGCGCGGAAAAGCAGTTTTTTTTTTATCGAGCCCAGCAGGAACTGTCAACTAGCAACGTACAATTGGGCGTAAAACGAATTGAACCACGAATTGCTTTGTAAAATGCACATCGAAATATGGTCCTACTGGCAAGGAGATGGCTTCTTCTAGTGAATCATTAATGCGTGCTTTCACCGTAACGGAATTAAATAAGCAAACGTAAGTTTTAACCAACAATATACAGGCAAATCTATACAAATAGTACACTAACAATAAGGATAATCACCATTACATTACATTCTTCGATAAAGATAGTCCAAAGGAAACGTTTGTTTTGCTGCATAAATCTCTTCTTTCTATTATACGCTGTAATGTGTTCGTTGCATTCACGGCGACTACGGCGACTCGTAGTGTTCTCGGTGTGCCCGAACGAAATGTGATTGTAACGTAAGATTACACTGGTGTGCATGTATTTTTGCAGATCACGTAATAATATACACTCAACAGTCAAGGGGGGAGGGGGGGAGGGAGAGGTTGTCGCTCGTTACACAGAATAATTAAAAATATGTTTTAACGTATATTCAGGGGGTATGTGTCTGTGTGTGCGTGTATGAATGTATGCCGAATTTTCGTACAACGTGAGTTTCTCTCGAATTTTACACAAGCAGTAAAAGCAAACATCGAAGCTACGATATCGATTCAATGTGTTCCGTCGCATATAACCCGGAGCCCCGAACATAATACCCACAATATTCGCAAACATCTCTTTCGTTTGCTCCGCAACATTTGACAGATTTGACATTCAGCTAAAGGGTCAATCAATAAAAACGGTGACTATTGCGGTCAGACAAGACAATGGGCGCTTTCGCAGCTGGCGTTACCACCAGCGCCTTATGTGGAAAGGGATTCCGGCTGCACTGTGCAGCGTCGTGTCCGTCTGGCCGTGCTATCCCCTATTGCTACGCACATGTACGTGTTGTTGTAAATGACGATGATGATCGCAATCGTAGTGATGATAATGACGATGACGAAGAATGATGTAGAGGTGTATATAAGGAAACTGCTGCCCGTTTCTTCGATCCAGCTCTATCGTCCGAGAAGATGCCCCTTGGGTGACGGATTTAGCTGGCTGGTTTGACACTTCCGCACATAGATGAAGTAATTGTTGGTTTGTTGGTAACAATGACGATAGAGTTGCAGTAGCATGGCACCAAAGGCGAATAATGATGAAGGGATACCACACCTTTGACGTTAACGAGATCATCGCCAGCGATCGTTCACCATTATGCTTCTGTTGTAATCGGTACCGAAACGCAGGTGCCAATGGCAAGCAAGCACTGTTGCCTCTCCGAGTTCAGACCAGATTGTACTCCTTTAGGTTGGACTGAAGTATCGTGTCCTTGACTGCGGCGAACACAAACCGAATATTTTCGGTGTCTGTAGCGATACCGGGTACGCAGGGAAGAAGAAAGAATAATACATATTAGCCATAAACTACGGACGGTGTACTAAATTGGACAGGATAAAGGAGCATCAATAGGAATGGTAGGAGAAGCAGCAGAAAGAAAAGAACTCAAATTTAAGTGAATTTTGGTTTAACCAACAATCGAACCCTTTATTCGTAATGCGATTTAAAAAACCGTACCGCTCAGCAAAGAGCGGTCGGCATGCGACGTGCGGAAGTATATTATAAATAGGTTTGATTTGCTAAAATTTTCGATTTGCATTTGACTACTGGGAATGCTTTAAAAACTGGCCATCCGTCTGGCCTTGGACACCAAAGAGAAAACAAAATGTACTAGCAACAACGTGGTAATTTTACTAGCCACGTGTGTTTTCGGAACGATTGAACTTTTCGCTATTAAAATGGATGCAATCTTAACGCCTTCGGTGGTTAAGCCAAATTAAATTCCTTCAGAGCAGTTTGCATGATCGTATCCTTTACGGCGCAAAACACGAGCTTGATGTTTTCCGTATCTATTTTAGTACACATGGCGCATACGATCGAGGTTGTTGATTTTTCGTGTCATGTCACAGTCATAGGAGAATGTGCGAAGTAATCCAGTTAAAGAATCGATACAATTTGGTAAGCATTAAATATAGTTAAGAAAAAAAAAACATAAATGATTCAGTAAATTATACCAAAATTAAATTAACTTCAATATTTCGAATTTAAAATCAAACTACAGTATGTATAACTCACATAAAACCCGGATTTACCAAACGAAAGTCAAACTAAATCTAATCACAAAAGCATCTATTAAAATCGATTAAATGGTTATAGTAGAGCGTGGATGAGTGAACAGGATGCAAAATGGGAACTTACCTGTCGCACAAGTGAAATGTGAATAAATTATTTTCTCCGAATCGGGATTTAAGTCTACAAACATGCGAAGTATAAATTCTCTGGCAGCTATTGCATCTCTTTGTGGTCCTGTATATACGTGAAAGATAGGCGAAACGAATGTATGAATGTGGGAGAATCTAACACACTAGCAAACGATCGATGGGTTCAAGCTTGTAAAAACCTGGAATCTAGTCATAAAACAATACGCCATGTTTTGTTTTAAGTACATCAACAGAAACAAAACTATATAATAAGACAGATAATGATCTAAGAGCCACGAGCCATATCCACACACAAGATACTCAACAGTACTATGGCATCGAAGGGCACCGGTCAGCCCCGACAGAGCGATAATAGATAGACTAGCGATTAATGCTACGCTTAAAAATAAAATAACTTCTTGACCTGTGGCGCAAGTGAAATGGGAGTAACACATTCGATCCGGATCGGGATTTTCGCGCAGATAAACTTTCAAAATAAACTCGCGCGCTTTCACGTCATCTAGCTTCGGTCCTTTTTTGGTACGTGGTTGTTAAAGATTTAACAAAGGTTAGTAATTAACGTAATATACATTTGGAAGTGCCGTCTCTGTACGTCACTGAACGCTATACACTAGCGATTGTCTCAACTTACCATCGTACTCGGGGAAGTAATCTACCAAATGCGAATACATGATCTTTTCCTCCAGCAAATCCTTTTTGTTCAAGAACAGAATCACCGACGAATGTTGGAACCATGGATACGTAATAATGGTCTTAAATAAAGCTTTCGATTCTTCCATTCGATTCTGTGTTTGAAGAGGCAGTAGAGATAGTTCCGTTAGAAATTGTGTTGATTGAACAGCGATGTTACGATATTTCGTTTAAAAGTTATCTTACCTCGTTTTCGGATTCGAACAGAATTTGATCGTACTCCGACAGTGCAACCAAGAATATGATTGATGTTACATTCTCAAAACAGTGGATCCATTTCCTTCTTTCAGATCTTTGTCCGCCGACGTCTACCATCCTGCAGGGATTAACCGATAGAAAGAATGCAACGCAAACACGGAAGAAGAAAATACAACATTATTAGTATTGACTGTCTATTCTTTGATCGCCGCTCTCTTCCTTATAGCATATTCGACAGCGAGTTGTTAATAAACAAGCACAGTATAAACAATTATTAAAAGCATGCTATTCGTTTATCCAAAGCACTGCAAACATCTTATACAACATGATATACATATCTTATAAATACATGATTATGAAATCCCACGTTTTGGTGAATGTTTAATAAAAGATGATCAGATGAATGCGCAACACATTACCCTTACCATCCAATGAACGAAACTTAGATAACCTAATGAATGACATGATTCCAAAGCATTTGTTTAGCGTCATATGCTTAAGTATTTACATGAGAGAATAGCCGCTACATATCAGAGGCGATCTCTGAACTGTACATCCAACACATCACCCGGAAACATTATTCGTAAATATGTGTATATATAGGTAGGTAGTTAGAAGAATGCACACTTTAGAACAGTAACTAGGAGCACCACCGGAATGAAAAACGTACCATTTACGCTTAGCTTACAAATGTGTTCACGGCTTTTTTCACCATTCCACCCGAAAAACAGTACACATCTAGCAGTTTTATAATATACACAATAACACACACACTACCGATCGTACATCGATCGACAGCGTTAAAGGTGAGCATAGGAAACGGACGAATAATTTATTTTGCATACCTAAAGATGATGCTATCCAAATCGAATGGATACTCTAAAATGCCCGTTGTCGGTGCCCTAGCTCTTAGAATATCTTGCTCCGTTGGGAGAAAATCTTCCTGTTCGATACGTGCCAAATCGCTTAAGTAACTGGATAAAGAATGGGTGACGGAATTAGAATGGACCATAATAAATAAATATAATTTCGCATACACAATCGGCATTACAATTAGTTCTGTTCTTGGGAATTGAAATTTGCATTCAACGAATTATGATTTTTGTTCATTAAAACTTCGTACAGCGCAAACCGACTATGTAAATATGGTTTTTTGCTCTGTTTTCCATTTTTCTCATAACTACCAGATCGTACACATGTACATTCTCGCAAAAAAATATCATCAAAAAATATCGGTACAACCGCACCGGAATGGTGTGTAAAACATAGTGGTTTTGCACTGGCTTTACATAAAACTTCTAAAACTTTCATTTCAAGTGCGCAGTTAAACTAATAATTTGTTAAACCATGCAAGCGGATTATGTAAAAGCGTGAACGTTAAAAGTAACTTCACCGTGATCATTGACACGTGTGTGTAAATGGGAGTGTTGTTTTTGTGCGAATGCACTTCTTTTGCATTACAAATATTGGAATACTGAAGATATAACATAATCGAGGAAGCAAACAGAAACGAACCGTTAAACCGGCCATTGCAAAAGTGTTAGGAAGTAAGGAGTGTGATTATTTAAAAGAACAACAACAACAAATATCATAACCCAACCGACCGCAATGGACGAATTTCACTGCGCATGCAAACTTAAGAAGACACAAAAATGAAAAAAAGACGTGAAACGACAGATAGACAGAGAAGTAACAAGGAGAGAGAAAGATTAAATCTTTTTTTGTAATTAAAAAGCCTTCTCTAGTCCATCAAAACTCTACCTAAACCGGATCTCTTCCAGATCGAAGGGATACTCGATAATGCCGGTCGTGGGTACACGCACTCTCAGAATGTCCTGCTCCGTTGGAAGATAGTTTGTTGCCGCGACACGATCGATCTCCATAAGGTAACTGAACGGCGAAAGGAGGATGACAAAGGAGGATCAGTATAAATGGTAAACAGTTGTAAATGGAGTACTGCATCGCTTTTTTGTTGTTGTTGTTGGTCCTAATATTTTCATTACTCCTAATTATTGTTGAACAAAAAAGGAATTTGTATATGATGTGTCTTGAATGCTAATATAATTAATAAAAACAATTGGGTTAATGAAGCCCAATCAAAAATAAATGCATTGCTTTCTATACTTAATGGAAAACAAAATCACCTTATAAACACCAATAACTCAATTCAAATTAATCGCAAAACAAATGAAAGGTGTTGTTTGGCAAAACATAGCTTCATTCACAGATTGATCATACTGAAATGATCTCTGCGTTACGTAAAATTTGTCATGATTCATTATTAATCTCAACGGGGGAAAAAACAACAGAACTAAAAGTCTTTTCGCTGGTTAGCGGATCAACAACATTGGCAACTACACATACTATTTGGCGGAATCTGTTAGCTGATACTCTCTCCTTCGGTCGTAACATTCCTGGATGCCCGCATCGGCCCATAAGTCTTTGATTGCTTGAACGTATGGCGGTTCGAATGTGGTCACTGTTTCGAAGTCTACGCTTCGTATTAGCTCGGCATGCTCCTACAATGAAAGACAGTGAAATGATAGCGATTACTATTGCATCACAGGCAGGCATCGCACGTAATCGGATCTACCCCCTTTTGTTGGACAGAGGGAGAGAAAGATACCGGAGTAGCGTGTTGCGGATGATCAAGTTTGTGCCACTCAACCGTACCCGCAGCAGCACCGTCGTGAGTACTTACGATATTTGCCGGATCACTGTACAGTATCTTCAGCAGATCCATCGCTCGTATCATTGACTGCATCGCCATGAAGATGTTTTGGTATACTAGTTTGATGAAGCCCCGCTTGTCCTCGTCCGAGTAGCCGCTGCCGTGAATAATACGCATCTGCTTGATGAATGTTGATTTACCCGATTCACCAGTACCTGCGAAAGCAGACGAATAAGATAGAGCCGATCAGAACACATCCATCATTGTACGTTGATTAGCTGCTTCGACAAAGGCAATCGTTCCGGTTTGGCGGTGGTGTTGTTTGACCGAACCCCGTTGTATGTGATAGCAGACGTAGAGACGATCGTGTGGTCAGAACGATCTGAAGCACGTGTCATTGAAAACCTTTCGCAACCACGAACCAAAACATAAAACAGCTAGTCATCAGCGGCCATCTTATCAGTTTGAAACGCTTAAAAGAGTTCCCTATCCCGGTGAAGCAAAAGACAACATTATAATGCTATAAACTTACTGGCATTGGACGAGTAATGTCGATACTTTTTTTTATATTCGGCCTCAAAAAATAGCTAACTGATAGCAATGTTACTAAAATTATACATTTATTTATATATTACAATGTGCAGTAATAAGCAAAATGATCCACCCGTATCTTGATTGTTACCGACCCTGGATGGGAAACTGGATTTGAATCGTTTATTCTTCTTTTTCTTAACCAGCACAACAACCTCAAGAGGTCTAAGGGCTGCCTTTTCTGACCTACAGAGGATTGATGGGATGGGATTTTGGACCAGTACTATCGTGCGAAATTGTAAAATTACTCCTACGAAATTTATGCAATGCTTAATACTGACAGTATCATAAAATATTACTATATTTTGTCCCGTAAAATGTGTTATAGCCTGGTGAATGATATGTAACGCGTGCATTACACATTAGAAGTGGAAACAAGATCTAGTACAATGCTAAAATTTTCACCTCGACAGTATCGACATTGGTCACCTACAGCTACAACCCAGAATTGAAGTGTCACTTTTGACTAGTGCATTTGCAGCTCAATGTACAACGGACGAGCGACAATAACCACGATATGTTGACGATGAAAACATACGGCTCTGAAGGCTAGGGGACACAGTACCGTGTGGAGATATTAAATAGCAGACGGTCAACGATGCTTCCACATCGCAAAACGTACGGCTGAACGATTAGCGTAATGTGCATTTAGCTAGTTATACGCTAATGATTTGTTTGCTCTCGTATTGTTGGCCTAGCCACCTTAAGGCTTCGCTCTACCCTTCGGCAGTACGGGGCTTGACACCGTTTCCTGCCTGATTGCTTCCTTCGTTAGTGCGATGAAGTGGGGGTTTCCCATCGACCGAGTTGTCTATGGTGTTTTTTTTATCTATATCTGTTAAAAAATCAATCGAAATACGAAAAACAACCAGCAAGGGATTGAGTTCTTCTCGTAAGACCGTATGCAATATCGGGTACCGGTGTAATATTTGTCCCTGTTAGCAACTATTCTAATCATAACTCATTATGCTCTCTATGGAAAATGGGATGGATAAAATCGACTGCACCTACATATGCACACACCCACACACCTGCACGAAGAGACACAAATTAACGTGTCAGCTAGTGGCATACATCATGACAAGAGGAAATTGCCCATCGAAGAGTCATTCATGAATCCCCGTCATTCACCCACAAGTATTGGGGCAGCAGCATGGTAGGAGCCTGAATGAAATTAGCTAGCTATAGGTTCGTTCCGGGCTTTTGTCCTTAAGGTGCATGGCGTGCGTTCACCGATAGGTGGTGAAATAATTAAACTCTACGATTAAGCTCTCCCTTTGGCTCCCGGCATTATCAATGCGCTTGGTGGGTAAAGCTAACGAGTAATGATGGTAATATAAGACTTTTTCACATATTATTTTATCTTTTCTTTTTACAGAACAGTTTCGTGAACATGGACTTCCCTTGACTTCCAAACCGGAAAAATACGTATTGACCAGCATTATAAGAGAACGGGCCTCACTTCCTTCCTTTCTTACTCTTTTTTCGGGATTGATGTGAATGGACGTGAGAACCAAGGTGGTGGAAATTTGGTTAAAATACACACACACACATGCACATACTCTGACCTGAGCGATCGAACGCGAGAAGAGAAAGAATGAGCGTGATTTTAGAAGAACGGTTTGAATCAATGACAGCAGATACCCCAAAAAGGACCCCCCCCCCCCCCTTCCCCCCCTCTCCAAATTGCAATGTATGTATGGCGGTATCCGTTGTGGGCGCATGCGCTTCTCGAACCGGTGAGCGATCTTCCCTTCTAACAACACCACGCGCGTCACCTCCAACCTCATTTTCCCGTTGGGTGTGTGCGCACGTTTGTGTGTGTGTGTGTCCTCGTGTATATCTTATTCTGTACGCTTTTCCATGCATGCGCCTCCATATCGTTGCTCCACAAAAAATGTATAAACGGAAGTGAAAAGAGCGATTCGTTGCAAAATAATGCTCATTCGCTCACCATTCACTTTCAGCAATTGTTTCAAGCTAAGGCGCTACACCTTTGCTAGAGTAAATTAATGGTTGATGATATTTAAAAAAAGCGAAATAAAACTGTCATTTGATGCGTGAACAAGGGGAAAAGGAAACTATAAGCAGCTTCAAATCACAATTGCTTTTCTTTAAACTAAAAAGCTATTTTTCATATATCTCCTTGCTGAGAAATTTACAATCATAATCAATTAGTTAGACAATCACATCAAAAGTAATAAAAACCTATTTTGTCCTTTCGAAACACGTACCCACTGGAATAATTTCCCTAGTGAGAAGTGAGATGAAAAAATATAATACGCTTGGTGAGAAACGCCAGCAATTTAACTCACAGTAAATCTCTCATGCCAGCTATTACAACAGAGCGCGCGGGCAGGAATAGAGAATTGCATTGTTTCGTACATATACCAGCTTATCTTCGGGCAGGAATTAATGCCCGATAAATAAAAACCTAAAAAAACTATAAACCAAAAATCGAAATCGATTAAAAATTGTACAAAGAAGAAATTCTTCCCATGGATTGCTCTTCTCTGTAGAGCAAAAAATAAATACTATCCAGCCGAAACATAATCATGTAGAGCGTGTGGCCTAAAACAATTCAAGAAAATAAAATCTCGCTTAAAGAAAAATGTGAGCACCCGATCCGGAACTTCTCTACCACCAGCGATCTCACATGGAGGCGCCTGGTCCGTGGAACATTTACGTGCTAAGTATTACTTTTTCCACCAGAGTTACTACGGGCGGCGGCAATTAACTTACCCAGCAATAACAGCTTCAGCTCTCGCCTCGCATCCCGTTTGTCTCGTCGCAGCTGCCGCTCAATCTCCTGATTGATGCGCTTTTGCTCTTTGGCTTCCTCGGACAGGCAGCACTCCATGCTGGCGAGATTGGATCGCGCTTCCGGCGGCTTCCGTTATCCTTGGTTGGTATGACTTTTTTGTTGTTGTTGCTGTTGTGTTGTATTTATTGCAGTACGGCGTGGCGGTTTCGGTACGTCTTAAGCTCTCACTTCACAATGGTCGAAACGCGTCAGATCAACACACAACACTGGTTGCAGCACAATATTATTTCTTCAACTTCAACAAGCGTATTCTCCCACGATATGATCACCACCGATTCACAGTGGAAAGGATTCACTTTTGGTTTCGAGGAGGAATTTGTTGTTGCTGTCTCCTTCAAACACGGTGTAATTTTCCGCGTTGTTCCGCACTGTCGTTGCCGCGTTTTACACGCGTGAGTACTGGCTATCCCGACATAAAACCACCTACCGCATCACACCACTGCCTGGTGGTCGCGTATATTATTGCACTAATTCAATTATCACAATATGCCACTACCCACACCACCTGTGATGGTTGTACTCCACCGTTAGCGCAAGTGGTGGTTGTGATGTCGAAGAGGGATGTATGATTTTTCCGACCGTAAAGCTACCGGAGATTCTCACAATCTCGGATCACACTTCCTGGAGGCACTCCACGCACACATACGCACACATATTTCACTTCCAACCGATCGACGTAGAACACACGGCCAGCGTGCAATCAAAGGGGCGAAGTTCGTCGGTTGTGGTTTTTTTTATGTATCTCCGGCCTTCGTCTTAGTTGTACCACCGTCTTGTTTCTTCTTGGCTCCGTGCATGCGTGCGTGTGTCTGTGTGTATGTCCCGGGTGCCTGTGACAGTGCTACCGTAGCAAGCGAACAGAAGTGCACCGGTGAAGAGGAAGATTCATCAAACGGGCTCCACGCGACAACAGAAACGATAACCAAACGTAAAACTATATCGTTAGAGAAAATAAAGTAACAAGAAGGAAATGTAAGCGACAATGATTCACCGGAGACGATGGGCAATAAACGTAAGGAACGGATGATGGGTACAACGCTTAAAGCAAGCCGTTGCCTATCAGCAACCCCTAGTTAAAAGAGTAGGCCTTCCATAGATGATGAGTTGAGCAAACGGAAAGATGACAGATGCAGGTGAGATGGTGAAACGTCAAAAAATGACCAATCTAACCGAACGGAGGAAACAACCGAACAAAACCAAACTGAAGAAGGTTAGGAGCAGCAAAACCAAGATACAGTAACTGAGCCAACTGAACCGCGATGCCGCCGTCACTGCTTGCTGCAGACAGCACTGCAAAATTTGCGATTGGATTATATTCCTAACGGACAACGACGCGATTTGTGTGCTAAAAAAAACAGACGGATCCACCGCTACACTATTGCTGTTGATGCCGTTTCAATTACGCTTACTCCGAAAAGCCAGAACCACACAGAAATGAAATGTCCATTAGCGAGGTACTTTTGGTGGTTTTTGTGTGTAAAATTTTCTTCACGATGTACACGGCTCACCGAGCGAATGGCCTTTCTGTATCACTGTCGCATCTATCACTCACTATCCAGCACGAGCACGGGCACGACAAGCGAGGTCTGAACAGGCACCTGCCGCTAGCATACGTTTACATCCTCCACTGGTGTACTGCAGCTGAGGAAAGGGAAAATCAAGTCCAAAAAATCCATCACTTAAAATCACCCACGGTACAGACAGGGCTGAGCAAGAGGCTGTATGATCTTGGTTTTGGAACGGATTTTCAAGTGTTCTCGAGAGTGCGGGCGAGATGATCGTTGTGAACAATCTACCCTACTGAGATGAATGCTGAGCAACACCTAATTTTGCACGCATTCTTACACTTTCAATCGAATGCAGCGTGGCGCACCATCAAACCAAACACGCAGAGGGAACACAACAAGAGCGCTGGCAGAACACAGTCCGTCGATGACACCAAGCAGGTACGTACTGGAAGTTGTCGCGATTCGCGATGCTCTTTTATAGGCTTCCTTCTACAAATTAAAATGCATCGATTATTGAGTTGTGCCTGCGGTGTTCTGACGACACACGCGGTTTCACAGGCGTTAGACGAACTGTCCTTCCCTTGTGGGGTGCCGTCCGGGACAGGACCACGGACACTATGGCTTTTCCATCCCCAAAACCCATGCATGCACACACATAACCGTCCCCAAGGAGGTGTGTGGTGTGATCGTAGCACGAATCGTATCTATCGCCCGAAGGAAGGTCAACATTAGCGCGAATAGAGCATTGTTGAGGGCTTTCGTGGGTCTTCCTTTACTGGGCAAAAAAAAAGGCCACAAACATATTACCATGCACCTCCGCTCCATAAGTTGTGTATGGCTGATTTTCTTTTAGTGTGTGTCATAAACGTGAGTGGCCAAGAGTTTTCACTTTTTCGTTGGAAATAGCGTGGTTGACTTTTCCGGAAAGAGGGGCTGACAATGGACAGTAGCAGTGGGCACCACTTTGGCTCCCTGGTATAGCCCCCCCCATCCCATTGTAGAGGGGGAATCTTATGGGGTCCTCCAATCGTGCACGTTTGGAACAGAAGATTTAATTTAATTATGCACACTTCCTGTGTTTGGTTCCTTCCACAAACTGTTAGCACGCTTGCACGTGACCGAGACCAACCTGGCCTGGCCTTCTATCAAAATCCTTCGAAAGTGGATTAAGATACTGCCCCTATATGACAGGCATGTGTGTACAATTTGACATCAAACCTGCCTGACAATACTGCTCATTGTGCAATGATCGTTTTTGGGTTAGACGCGTTTGTATGGACGTTTCAGAGTCCTGAACGGGTATTGATTTAAACGTGGCGACGATACCCATACCTTACGCAACTACCATTCTTCGAGATTGCACAGGATGGCTGTTATGCCAGAAACCGACCTTCCGTCGGACGGACAGTGACTTACACTCTACTGACGATTGATAGCGACGCCCAAAGGGAACGCAGCGAAACAAATCCATTAGGAGAATGTTTCTTAATTGCATCGATCGAATAGATCCGAAATGAGAAAAAAAATCGATTGGGTGATTTATTATTCAACCCATGCTGTTGGAGTTATTTAGTTGCAACATTTACTTGCCGCATACGCAATCTAACTTCATAATGTTAAAACTGTGATAGAAACTTCATTTTAGAATAATTTACAGCTTTACCGAGGAACGGTTTAAGCTAAACAGGAAGAAATAAATATTTACCAACCACATAGCTATCAGCTGTTATACATTAGTGTTAGTGAGCTTAAGAATACTTTCAAAAAGATTCATATGAACCTTTAGAGAGGAGTCATTACAGTCTGTGGAAACTTCTGTACTCAAAACACCTGTCCCAACGCACGAAACAGACTGTATAGGACCTATATAATTCCAGTACTCACATACACCTCTGAGATATGGGCTTTGTTCAATACTGATGAAACCCTCTTGGCCACATATGACCGGAAGATGCCCAGAAAGATTTTTGACCCCGTTTGTGTGGAAGGTTAATGGAGGAGGCACTACAATGACGGGGTCTACGACGTACAGTGGATTAGACTCGTCAGCTGCCGGTGGGCTGATCATGTCATGAGAATGACACCGGATGTCCCAGCCCGTAAATTTCATTTAGTTCATCCACATGGACAGAGTAGGAGTAGGGTGGTAGCCCAATTGTGGTGGAATGATTATAGATACATCAATGATTAAGAAACGATCGTATAAGTGATCGCAAATTGATTAGCAAACCACTTCAAATTATACGATTTCACGCTTGTGGATGGATAAGTGTTAGCTTACAAAATGGTTGATTCTGGATACTTCGGAAGATTTTCCTCTTCTTTAGCAGTACAACAACCTCAACCTATTCCCGAATTAGTGTGCAAAATTACATCATGTCAACCTATTCCCGAATTAGTGTGTAAAATTACAAAACCTCTATCTTCAGATACCTTCATAGTGTTACATATCTCACATAATCGCAATATCTGATCGTACCATTTGGTGCACTTTTGTTACCATTCCCGAAACAATGCTCGATTTTGGACGAACTTTGTGTATGGAATCTTCGGCGTGCTGCAAGACCGTGTTTCAGGTCTGCATACCAAGTTGATTTTACTGGTGTTGGTACCCCATGAAGTCTTCGCACTCCAATTTACTAACTATTTTTCAAAGCACGATAAAAAAAAACAGTTATCGTCATTCAATTGACACCATTTTTGTTCCATAAGTTTTGAAACTTTGTTTGCAACAGAAAACAGATGGAGGAAAATTAAGAGAAGAATGCATCAGACATGGGACTCATTAAACTGTCTGTTAATGATCGACGATATTGGATTGTTGAAAATTACACGCAATTACAGGGCCTCCAAACCCTCAAGACAAATATACTACAAACGAAAATCCTCCACATAATCAAACACTCTGTTCCTCGTATTGATTCCTCTCGGCGACTCCTAAAACATAAAAGGAACTGTGAGTATAACCCGGATAACTGACTCTATTATTTTTACATTAATTGCAGTTTATAACAGGAGTCAGCTTGCATCGTCTGTTACGAAAGTTACATTTCATTATGGTAAAGGCATTTCTCGATCAAGGGAAATGTGCTTTCACGATCAAGAAAATTATTCGTATCTGAAGACGACACACATATACACACGCGAACACCAACGCCTGTTCCAGTCACTGTTCTCTTTCGCATGCACACAGGGCTCACGAAAGCGGGGAAAACAATTTCCACCGCAAAAGCAAACACACTCGACAGTGACAAGGTGGCGGTACCGTATTCGCCTCGTAGCAGATCTTATGGAACGCATGGTTTGGGAAAACGAGGCGTCCAGGTGATGCGACGAGGTGCAGCACTGGTAAATCTGAGACGCGCTCTGGTTCTTACTCAATTCACTGTCACCTACGGTGGAACCAGGCACTCTCTTGCTCTCGTTGAAAATATCCAGAGACTATCATCGCCTTCAGGGACTGGCTTTGGGTCGGTATGCGCGTTTTACATCATTGATTTATTTTATCGGGCGAGGCAGATTTTCATCTCATTCATGTTCTCCTCTGCCTGGCTGGACACGCGCGCACTCTCTTGCTTTCGCTTGCTCTGCTTGATAGGTAGCCACCCTTGGAATGATTCCAAGTTTCGTGATACATTTTTTTTGTTTTCAACACTATCTTCCCTATTTTGCTATTGTCGCGAGTATCTTTTTTTGTCTTTTTAGAAATATCCTTCAACGAGTGGTCCTTTTCAATTATCATTTTTAAGCACCACAGGTATCTTTTTCGGCACCTTTTTAACATCGAAACAAAAAAAATACATCCAATGTTCACACTGTACCATTTTACCCAGAGCAATCAATGTTCCGGTGTTGTCATCTCATCTCACTTTGCAAACACCTCACCTAAATTCACGGCACGGTAAAACTCACGTTCGCTCTATTCTGTGACTCATTGGAAAAGGATGCGCAATCATCTTTACTGCAAGATCGTAGCAAAACCATGCATAATGTGCCGTTTGTCTTATAATGATGAACAACTATTTCTGTGGGCACCCCATTTTCTGCATTGCTGCTCCGAGGGATGAACGATATTCGTTGTCCAAAAAAGTTACTTTTCTCACTCACTCTCACTCTCCTCGCACTCTCACATCTCATCTCATCTCACTTCCAAAACCAAGATCCGAGGAAATGACAAGCTGATCCCATCGACCTCTACCTACTGCTACTACCACTACTACTACAACTGACTGCATCATCCTCTTCACGACATTTGCACGGGAAAAGAGTGGAAAGATGCTGCCGAATATTACACCCTGCCTTTTTACGGGCTTGGTATGGATAGAGAGAATTCAGCTTTTCTTACATTTTGCTACCGCCAACTTGATTGCACTTATTTCGGGTGTTTAATTTGACACCACCATCATCCGAGCAGCGCAGCCTGTAGGACGATCCCTTCTCGGTACACCTTCTCTCCCTCCGCGACCAATTCACTTTTGCACACTTTTCATCTCACTTGCGTCGCGCAACTGAGAATCATCCTTGCCTCACCACGGCGACAGACTGGAGTCGGCCGATCACAGTGCGGATTTTGCCACCCCGCCCTTGTGTGTATTTTCGCGTAGCTTTTCCTCGCACCACGTATAAGCTGCCGTTGCACTTTTTCTTCTTCCCCCTGCGAGCAGGCGCAACCGTACTGTCCCACACTCCCGGATGGATCGGGGATGGGATGAGCAGCAGGGGACTGGATGAACCGTTTGACCGTGGCCGTGCGTGCCTGCCGCACACACAGGGTCGTAAAAACGGATAGACAAAGATGGTACCGGGAGCACGCATTCACGTACACCACGGCAAGAGCGCTGCTATCGACATACACGGGAATACGCGCACGGTTCTTCAATCGGCCATTAAGATGACGCGTTCGTCGTCTTGCAGGGCCTCGGCAGATCGGCGGTTCTATGTTTTTGCACAGCTACGGGGCGTGAGGGCTCCGCTAACACACCGCACACACGAACGCAACTGCTTCCCGGACAGCTCGACCGGATGCTCTTTTCCGGTTCGATTTCGTTTGTGAAGGCAGGCCAAAATCGTCACCGTTTTCTTTTACCGTGAAAAGAAAAGACTTTTTCTTAGCTGCTTTTTCTGCGCTCTTTGACTAGTGTTGTGCACCACGAAGGGAACGTTGCAATCCCATCCAACTTCGAAAACGGTCAGTTCTGAAAATCCATTCAACCGCTCCGGGAATGGTGAGCTCCAACCTACCCAAATAACTATTTTCTGCAGAGTTAAAACCTGGAGCAGTAGTTTTTTGCGGTGTTCAATTTACTGGACCATGTTGGCTTCCCTATTGGCAGGCGAGCTGTCAAATCGTATAGAAACCGTTCCAGCTGTAATGTCCTGCAGAACCATGACCGGTCATGTACCATTGTTCAGATCCCGGAAACGTCAAAAATGTACCTACAAATGTTAATCTGTCAATTGGGCATGACAGCTTGCTGCGCAACTGTCATGCTAAAAGAACATTCGATCGTTGTCGAGACAATATCGTCCGCCTTCCGTTCTTGCATTCTTCCGTTTTTCCGTTTTTTGTGTTCTTCCGTTCGGTGTAGCCAGTGACATTATTAATACGAAAAAATAATAAAAAACCACCGCAGTTAGTAAAAAAAATCTGTGATTGTCGAAATAAGCGTAAAAATATCAATTAACAATGTGTGTCGTAACGTGAAAAGAAAAAATCGATCATTGAATACTACATATAAACGATATTATAAAGGGAATTTGAGATACGCGAAAATTCCAGTAGCGCAAATTTTCTTTGGCACGCATTGTTATGGTCTACAGTCTGGACGCTCCGGGACTGCTCCGGGTTTTAACTCTGCAGAAAATAGTTATTTGGGTAGGTTGGAGCTCACCATTCCCGGAGCGGTTGAATGGATTTTCAGAACTGACCGTTTTCGAAGTTGGATGGGATTGCAACGTTCCCTTCGTGGTGCACAACACTAGTCAAAGAGCGCAGCTAAAGCAGCTAAGAAAAAGTCTTTTCATTTCATGGTAAAAGAAAACGGTGACGATTGTGGCCTGCCTTCACAAACGAAATCGAACATCCGGTCGAGCTGTCCGGGAAGCAGTTGCGTTCGTGTGTGCGGTGTGTTAGCGGAGCCCTCACGCCCCGTAGCTGAGCAAAAACATAGAACCGCCGATCTGCCGAGACCCGGCAAGACGACGAACGCGTCATCTTGATGGCCGATTGAAGAACCGTGCGCGTATTCCCGTGCGTGTCGATAGCAGCGCTCTTGCCGTGGTGTACGTGAATGCGTGCTCCCGGTACCATCTTTGTCTCTCCGTTTTTACGACCACGGTCACGGTCAAACGGTGCACCCAGTCCCCTGCTGCTCATCCCGTCATCCCCGATCCATCCGGGAGTGTGTCGCGTAGGAAAAGAAAGAGTACCGAGAAGGGATCGTCCTTCAGGCTACGTTGCTCCGATGATGATGTTGTCAAATTAAACACTTGAAATAAGTGCAATCGTGTTGGCGGTTGCAAAATGTAAGTAAAGCTGAATTTTTGCAATCCATACCAAGCTTTTCTTCTGTGTAAGCTATTCCTACGGCATTACTGGGGTATTCAGATTCTTAGGCTCCCTTTTCTAGGTACTCCGCCGTTTTGAACGCCTAAGGAGTCTTCTTTTTCTTTTTCTTTATCGGCAACACAACCTCAAGAGGTCTAAGCTTGACATTTCTGGCTTTCTGTAACTGTATTTACCCGTAGCTGGATAGTCAGTCCTGTCTACTGGGGGGATTAGTCCAGATGTGATTTCGGTCCGGTTCGTTCGTGTGAAGACCGGCGTCGCTACCATCATGCCCCAGGAGTCTAACTACCTCTTATTTCAATTAGGCCGGCAGCTAATGGCCATATGCCCTGCCATACCAAGCTCGCAAAGGGCAGAGTGTAATATTGGTCACCATCTCACTATTTTCCCGTTTAGTCGATGGAATCTACTTGTCATTTTTTCGAATCTTTATTTTGGATGATAGCGATGGTAACATGAGCGATGTTTGCTTAATTTTTACTAATCCATCTAAGGAAAACTTTGTTAACCAGTAAGTTCGATTAAGTTGTGAATAATACCTGCATTAACGTGTAAATTCGAATGACAGGATACCCCGTTGACATTAATATGACGTATGCAAATATGCACCAGCAGATGAGAGTGCTAAAGTGAGAAAATAACGTTTTGGTTGGACAGCGAATATCGTTCATCTCTCGGAACAGCAATGCAGAAAATGCAGAAAGCCGGACCGTGAATTAAGTGCTGAAAACAAAAAAAATGTATCACGAAATTTGGAACCATTCCAAGGGTGGCTACCTATTTAGCAGAGCAAGCGAAAGCAAAAGAGTGCGCGCTTGTCCAGCCAGTCAAAGGAGGACATGAATGAGATGAAAATCTGCCTCGCCCGATAAAATACATCAATGATGAAAAACGCACATACCGACCCAAAGCCGGTCCCAGTAGGCGATGATAGTCTCTGGATATTTTCAGCGAGAGCAAGAGAGTGTCTGGTTGTGGAAATTGTTTCCCTCGCTTTCGTGAGCCTTGTGTGCATGCGAAATAGAACATTGACTATTTCATCTTCACGTACAAATAATTTTCCTGATCGCATTTAAGATAAGCAACGACACAGAAGGGTTAAAAATAAAATACCAGTGTGAAAGAAACTATTTGCCGCCAGTTTCATTACCAGTTGTTTATGGGTCGTCGAATTCGGAAGACCATCATCAGATTGAAATGGGATGAGGTTATGAAATATTGTCTGTCGATATGTCACTGATCTTTTGCATCATCAAGTTTCACTGAATATACAGCACTCCGCACAATATCAGTATTCAGCATCGGCTCATCAGTATCCATCTGTAGTTGTAACAGTTGCTGCAATGATAGGATTTCGATAATAGTTATCTAATCAATTTTAATTTCATATTATCTTAGGATCACAATCTCCATATTTACCGTGTCCAACAAGGATCGGTTGGCCTACAAATGTGACAAACAACGCACGCTGGACGTTTTATTTGGTGCCTGCGGGTGACTTACAAACGGTGATAAGTTTTATCAGTATCTGAGCCAAATGAAATTAGTGGAAAAATGCCCAGAGTATCAGGATATTGCTTGCAGCAACAGGCAGTTGGACGGTAAAATTAATAGGCGTACGTACTACGTACGCCATCAATGAGTCGTAACAAATCGGGAATTTGACTTCAGTTTCAAAAATTAAGACGGCTCATTTCAACGGTAAGTCCTTTTCAATGTCGAACATTTAAAAGATTACTTTAGAAAATGTTTAATTGCTTAATAACTAATAAAATAATATTCTTTCAGGATATCTGCGACCAAGCTGTATTGCTGTATTGAAAACGATCCCGAAAAGAGAAGCATGTATAACTGAGTTTGTGCTTGAAACGTACCACCACATGGAATGTGGAACATACACAAACAATCTAGACCTCTTCAGTTTGGCAGTAACATTGTCATGAGTGTTATAAATCCAAAGGCCTCCATCAGTTTTAAATGACAACAGCCGTATCGCTGCTCGCTCGTTTTGAACGTAAGTCTTTTCTAACGAAACAATAGTAAAATGCTTGTAAAATTATTGTTTATATAATAGGTATATTTTATTTGTTCAAGCAATATTGTTCGAAAAATCATTTATCTTTTGTTAGTTGCGTGTAAAATAGGTTATACTAAATTCAATCAGCTATTATTATTGTTCATTGCGCAGGGAACATTGACAGTCATATTTCCAGCGATTGGTAGCCTTATGTATATCAGTGTTAAACCGAAATCATTATTGCGAAATTAACAGTACTGTTCCTTATTTGCTTGTTTCACTGATAACGTATTGAACATAGAATCTCGAATCTGTGCAGTCATTTCAAATAACGGTATTTATATATATATATATTTTTTAACATTCGCTTATTCTTTTGACACCTTTGTTTTTGCGATTCGTGGGAATGTTTCCTGGCACCTTGGGAATCACTAGGCAGTAGGCTTTTGTTGGGAATTCGGAACATTTTAATTCCACTGCAACGATGATCTCCTCGCGGGCAGAGGTTCTGATGACAGAACCCACTCCGGTTATGAGCACAATGATTGACGGTGGTATTTGCCGATGTATGAACAAATGCTGTATATTGTTTCCATTGGACTGCTGGAGTTGTGTTCACTATTTGTGCGATGGTCTTCTTCTCAGCTGGCTTCACATCCTCATGCTTCACAGACCTTAGTTTAATGGAAATCCTTCGATTGATGGCAGAGTCCGAGATAGTTGTAGCATAGGTTTAACTCACTTACCTTAGCCTTTTTGGTGGTTCCATCTTGTTTAATGTTGAGCACTCTTCTTCTTCTTGATTTCCGAGTAAAGACTGAGAATTCCACGGCAGCTCGCTTTTCGTAGGAGGACCAAGCGAAAATAAACGGCTGCTCAGCTCTGAAAGTCAAATCAGAGCTTGTACCATCGGCACGTTGTACGTGGCCGACTACATAACGCAGCAAAGGCGATAGGCATAAATTCAGCTACCAACTCTTGGCGATCCTTGAGGATGGCAGACTGGATCACGCCAATCGCTCTAAGGTGCATACCCTGATAGGACCACGTGACGACTCGGACACATGACATTTACGGTCATGTGCCTTTGAAGCACGGGCCCTACACACTTAAAAAAGACCGGCTCGAACTGGTAAGAACGAGCTTTGTGGCCTGCCTTACTGCAACTTATGCAGAGGTTACTGCAACTTATGCAATCCTTTCTGTCGCCTACATCTGCGTATAACTGTAGTGCCCGGTGCACCAGCACTGGAAGCATCGTACAGTACTCTTAGTCTTTCTTATACCGCTACATCCGATGGGTTTGGCTTTAAAGATTTGTCCCATCTTTAGCAGCTTGGCTGCCTCTATTAACCCTATCTTGGCGGAGGCAACCTGGGTACCAGCAGCACGACCCTTGCGGATGCGACTGCGGCTAGATGGCACTGCCAGGCCAGGCCCTCTCCTGAAGAGCGCTGGCTACCTCCGCCACATCGTACACCTCGCCAAGTTCAAGAAAGTTGACCACCATTGTCAGCGCTAGAGCCGACATCTTCATCTAAAATGTAAAATGTGTTGTTTGTAATCCATGATCAATTAGACATATGTCCATTGACGGCCCCGGCAAGGGCTGGAGCAGCGGCACTGGTCGACTCTCCACGCTTAAACGTTCTGCGCACGGCGAACCTTACTCACCTTTTCTTTGACTTCTGCAAGGTCTTCGTACTAACGAAGACGCGAAGATGCGTGTTGGATACCGCTGATACCACAATACTTCGCGAATGTGATACTAGCAAATTGCGGTCCGTTGTCGCTTACGAGCGTTACCAAACCTAGCGAATAGGTTTCGTAAAATAGCAATTGTTGTCGGTGAAGATGTGCTACTCGTCTTAATTACTTCTGGCTATTTGTTGTAGGTGTCTACTGCTGCTAAAAAATATTCACCCTTAATCGATCCTGAGTAGTCGACGTGAACATGGCTGCTTCGTAGTTGGCCAGGATACTGGATTAGTGTGCGGTGGCGTTTTGGCGGCAACCGTACGAGCATAGCACGTTCCAACGCATTGTGCGATGTCCTCGTCCATCCCCGGCCGCTACACGTAGCTTCGGTCTAGTGCTTTCATCCGTTGAATTCCTGGGTGCCCCACGTGCAGTTGTTTAAGACACCTTTGGTGCAATTTTGCGGGAATAACCACTCTCTCCCCGAAAAAAATGCACCCACGAACCGTGAATAGCGCTTCGCTTCGATTAAAGAAGCGTACCAATTCTTGGCCGTACGTGGTGTCTTGAGGCCAGCCTTGCTGGATGGAACGGTGAACTCTTCGCAGTACTGTATCAGCCCTAGTAGCGTTCGCAACGTCTCTAAAATTAAGAGGGAATGCATTTATTGACTGTATGGCAATGTAAGTTATGTCCTTTTCAAGTTCAGTGCTGCCTACGATGTATTCCGGATCCGGTTTCGCATGCTCGCTTATCAACCTCAACAGTAGATCAGCGTTTCCAAACTTTGTCGAGGGAACATATTCGATACTGAAGTCGTACAGCGCGAAGGATTGCAGTCTGTTAGCTGTGTAAACCGGTATGCCTTTGATCCGAATATCCGTAGCAACAGACGAGGATCGATCTGTCTGCAAACGAAAATGCAAATTGTGGCAAGCCCTTAGCGATCGATTTGGCTGTAGTTATTTTCCGCTTTCGTGTGTGCCTTTGATGCGTTTTGAACAACCTTTAACGAGCCATCTGCGAATTTGTGACTGATCGTACCGCCAAGTCCCACCGCTGATGCATCTGCAGAGTTTGTTATTTGTTATTTACTTTAAATTCAATTGGCCTCATGTGACCCCTTTGAAGCATTTTAAGATTAGTTTTATAATTATGATGACGATTATGAGAAAACAAATTAACAGGAAGTTGACCACACAGCACGAATACAGTTTAAAAACGCATAACGCGACATGTCAGGTTCGTAACGATCACGAACAGCATTAAACTCTCGGCACATAATTAAAAACGGATCAGAGGAACCGAAACGACTATGACTTTCCTCTTCGTCAAGTAACATCCTAGCACGGAGCCTTCTAGCTGGGACGTATAGATTCAGTCTGGAGAGCAGCGTCGGCGAGTCAATTCGATAGTCAAGCAGCCCAGCAATAAATAATCTCTGCGCATTACAGTTCCGCTGTTTTAGCGACTCCAGGCCAAGTAATGCGCAGCGTCCATCATAATTCACTTGGATGTTCCAGGAACGAAGTGCAAACCGCGTGAATTTACGCTGAATAGACTCTGTCACCAGCCGTGAGCCAGGTGCAGGCAACCGCACAATGGTCCCAACATAATGTCGTTTTCAAGTCGATTGTCGGAGAATGGCTTGTTTCGTTGTATCATTTGTGTAAGCAAAAATGTGTTTCTGTATTCGTCATTTTAACTGATTTTAACCGGTCGATCTGATCCTCTATGTTTCTCATAGGAAAACAATCCTTCACCATCTTCCGATTCTTTTTTCCGCAATTGTAACACCTTTGTTCCGGCTTCTTAGAATTTGGTTTATTCACAACACTTTCTCGCTTATCTTCTTTACTGTCCGTCACGTTCTTCTTCTTAGTTTTTAGAACCTTCTCATGGGTTCTAAGTTTTTCCTTCATCTCTCGCACCGTTCGCGCCTCATACAGGAGAGATTTATAATACTCGTCATCCATAACGCCGTTAGCAATGTACTAGCATAGACTAGGCTCGTCGAGATCATTCTGTTTTGAGATGCGTTGCATCTTGTAGACATATTCCCGCATCGTCGCGGCCTCTCCTTTCTTCCGACCTGAAAGGATGTACATCGCTCGATCGCATAAGCGAATTCGTCTCGCTCTCGCTTCATCTGCGCATAGCTTGACGCGTCGCGCAGCGAAAACACGAATTTCCGCGCGATACCGGCCAGCTTTTTGCGACAATCAGCTGTTGTTCATCATCCCAACGCGCAGATTTTGCCACAGCTTCGAGCTGAGATAGCCACATTTTAACATCTTGACCGTCTTCTGCTCCAAACGCTTCGATGCTGTCTTCTATGTCACGGAATGTATACACTCTACGACCTCGTCGTCATTGTCTTCGAGATACTCTCTTTCGTATTTCGCATTTTCACCACTGAAAGTCGTTTGGACGACCTCTTCTTCGCGTTTTTCGTCGCGTTCGTTCGTAATATGTTCACCAGTCGTCATTTCCCGATGTTTTAAAATTCGGTTTGCCATTTCTGTTTTGCCAGCCGTGGTATAAAGCGACAACTTCTCACACTCACGTGAGCCTCGACTGTAGCCATGTCGATAGAATTACGCATACACGCACACGTCACAATACTCCGCACAATTACCCACGATTATTCGCAGTTCCTAGCTACAAATGAGAACTTTCGTTTGAGCTATCGCTGAGCAATCTTCGAGATCGTAATCTTGTACTTGGACTTGTAGTTTTCTAATTATTCACAAAAAACCGTTCCGTGAAAATTTTCTCTACAATTCCACTTCGGACAGCAACCACCAACACGCTAGCTCAAGTACTTCGCGTGATATCGCGGTTTTTTCACTTCCATATATTCAGTACCGGGAGCGACATACGTCCGTTCGCCTCGGCTGCTCGACTCACGCAAGCTCCAATTCGTTTTTTTTTTTTACAATTCAGGAATATTTATTGGACATAAAATCTTATTATATTCCCGTTCCCCTTGTCCTGTCCTCGTTCCCGTCAGGGGCTGGGTGACAGGAGTTATGTGTCTCCATATCGTTACATTTACATTTGTAATCGCATTAACGCATCAATTGTACTGAACGCTTTCACTCCAATTTCTCCCTTTTCCCGTGTGCGATTACTAACGACCGGAGGAGTTCGCTTCAGTGATGGACGATTCGTCTTTTGTTGTAAAGGGCTCGCGTAGCCCTTGGTTCGAGAGTGTAACCCCCCTAGTAGCTACTCTACGCGCCTGCTCCATTTCGCGTCTTCGAAGGCGACGCCGGATGATGTTAGCCTCCGAAGGCGGTGCCCGCCTTCTTCGGCTCCGACCGGGAGGGACTGGTGTAATCGTCCCGGAACACATCCGTTCCCGCCGAACGCGCTGTTTGTAGATTCGGCGATCGTACCTCTGGTGAATGGTGCCTGTAGACGGCGGACGCCCTCGATTCGGTGACCTCCACCCCACAGCAGACACTTGAATTTGTTCGTGCATGCCGCCGCCTTATGTTCGCTGGCACTGCATCGAATGCACAATCCGGAGCGATCCATTCTCCTCAATCTCAATCCATTCTCCTCAAACAATCTCCTGCAGGCTCTGACGCTCGCGCTGCAGCTCAGCACGCAGTTGGGATGCGTCTTCCCGGGCAATCGCCTCTCGGTACTTTGCATCCTCACGCGCAGCTTGCAGCTTCAACTGCGCGTTCTTTGCGACAGTCTCCATCTGCAGACGAAGGAGCCCCATCTCCTGCCGCATGGAGTTCACCATGCCTCGCAACTCCTCATTCGCTTTTGACGCTTCTTCCAGCAATTGCTTCAGCTCCATGCTGGTCTGCGTACCTGGCTTAGTCGTCGAAACCCCCGCGTCAACGCCACCTTCGGCTCAAGGATTGTGGAAAACCGTGTCGGTGGCGTCGCTTCCTCGTCTGTCGAGCTCAGTCTTGACCGCAAGCTTCTACCCTCCCCGTCGTTTTTTTTAACAATTGCAGGATTTATTTCCTCATTTCAATGTTACATTTATATAAATTTTCCGAAACCCTACCCACTCTGTGTGGGGCTTTCCCGCAAGGGATTATCCCCATACCTTAAAAAAAAAAAACGCTCCACATTTACGGGTATTGCATGCAATATTTTCTATCTGTGCTTCCCCTTACTTCCTTACTTTATATTCTTTATTTGTCAACGGAAAATCGCATAGTGGTTGTAGAGGCGCCGGGTTGCCTCAAAGGGAGGTTTTCCTTTTGTCGAATAATTGCAATTTTTAATTTGAATAATCTGAATAATAATAATTTGCAACTACAAAAGAATATTCCAGAAGGATCTTGAAACAGAAAAAATTTGGCGTCAGTTACGCGCGCAATGATGATACCGATGATCATCGGCTATTATCCTAGCGTTCGGGATTGGTCGAGATGGTTTGCGAACGGCGCTAGTGTGAGTGTGTTAGTTGTTTTGATTTGCACGTTGCGCTCACTCTCCCGATCTCTGCCCAAAGAGCTCAATCACCTGAGCTGTAGCGAATAGTGGTGATTGGCCCTTTTTGCCCTCCTTTTACGCTGTCACGTCCATTCAACGTCCGGAAGTTGCTTACTGAGTGGCCGTTACCATCTCCTCACGAGACAACCCACCTATTTCCCCACGTGGGACACTTCTGTTCTGTACGGCAGACCTCCGTAACCGTTCTATCTCCCTGCGTCTGCGACGTCTTCGAATAACCAGTGTGGACGTTTTAGTATAATGTTCTTCACAAAGTCGCTCTTCTACGTTGCAGCTTGGAGAATCACTGAGATCTTCTATGGTGTAAACTACTAGGTGGTTTTAACGGGTTTTTCGGAGGATTTTCGAGATTATACACGGAGCAAGGTTTTTCGCGTGTTTTTTTCAAGGATCTCTCTTCTTTTTTTTCTGATAGATGACATATGTCAAAGTGATTACAAGGTATACATATTTCGTTCACGGTTGTTAGATGTTTTTGCCCAGGGTTTATAATTTTGTACGTCTACAATGGCAAAGAATCTTTTTAGTAGGTTATCGATGGTAGTAGACTGAATGGCAACAGCGCACATGGTTGGTCTTGAAGGAAGGACTGTTGCAATTCCACTGGGCTATCCATCCAAGTTTGATTGCTTGCAATATAGGTAATCCAGCTCCCAGTGCCATCCGTCCATTCTAGAGAAGATAGAAGAAATATTCTGCTTCCAGAATCATGTCGATACTGCTAGCTACATTGAAAGATGGATCAGCTAACACACATTCTTTTGGTAACTTTCATCCACGAACATCAATTTATTCTCGAGGCATATCAATTGATGTTTTCGATAGTACTAAGAACTCCACTATTCTTGAAAAAGATGACAGTCGGGAAAAGACAGTTGCTCGAACTTTATGTTTTACGTTGGTGCCTGTGCTGACACCAATCCCTGTCAGAGGGATATCAATCGATTGGCATGGCAATCGCAATATCTGTGCCAATCTACCAGTTATGCAATTAGTTTGAGATCCACGGGCAAGCAATGCTCTTGCTTGATGTTTAGTTGCATATTGATCTATTATGTGTAACAGTACATGTTAGCGGCCAAACCCAGGCCAGGCCACGCGAAGGAGAGGCCTTCCGAGTCCTTAGTTTAACCGCAAAACAGGATAGTTGAGTTTCTGCCCAAAGAGGGGTTACTGTCGCCAATTGTTCATTAAACTTCCCGCTAGTGTTCTCGGTACGTAGAACCTATGCCGCGAAAGTGGAACAATCCGATAACAGCAACTTTTCGGGTGGGTCAGAAGACTCGGGTGAGATTCAAACAAAGCCTTAGGAGAGATCAAGAAAATTCAACTGAAAGTCGAGACGTTCTCCGTTCAAGTTCTGAATTAAATCTGATTTTATTAACAAATTTCTTTTCCTTATATACTAACAATGGGGTAGATCACGGGATAAGCCAGTTTTTTGTATGCGTTTTGACGTTTCCAGGCTTATAAGCTTACAGCTTCCCATACAAACTGCCAAGCCAGATAAGCCTGGGAATCGATGGTTAGATTGTTTTGCTTATGAAAGTGCTCGACAGCTGCTCGACAAATATCAAAACAAAGCATTTTTCTAGCAGGTTTAAACTAGGTTAGGCCATATTTCCCATAGGCTTAGGATGTTAAAAAAGGAAAAAAAATACATAAATACGCATAATTAATACTTTTTTTTTAATTTCTGGTGTTCTGGTGTTTAACAATAATTATTTTTATAAAAAAATCAGTTAAAAAAATTTTATCAAAAAAGGTAAATTATTATTTCAATTTACTTGCAGTTTTCCAGTTCACAGTTTATAAAATCTAAACATCACTTAAATATTGCCTTGAAAATAACACGAAACATAAATTATGCTTTGAAACTGAACCGAAGTTTGCGTCCTCCGATTATTTCTCTCGATTATAATAGCATACAGATGAACATACCGTTTGTTGTTGCGTTGTGATGCGCAAGCTCATTTAATTTAGCTCACCCTCGTAGCTTTTATCCTTTTAAAAAATATGGTGATGTATTACTTTCTACTTCATGGAGCTGTTTCGTGCATTTATACATTTTTACACGGAACCCAAACTAAGCGATCTAGAGTAACTAACATTTTGTAGTCCTTTACTTTAATTAAACCCATTGCGGTTTACCGTTGTACATGGAATTTTATATAAAAGACCCTGGCATTCTGTTAGATTCGAGATTCACCGACTGCTTTAAAATTAAGCATGTGCTGTTAAGAATAAACAGAGATCTTAATTACCTGCACCATTTGGAATGTCAGTTTTGGAAAATGGGATGCTTGAGAGTGCTATGTATCAATGCTATGTGATGCTATGCTATGTAATGTATCAATTATCGAAAATTTCAAATCTATGCTTAACACGTTAGTTGCCGGGTATTTTCTTGAAAGTCAGTCATTTGATTTACATATAACTTATATACTTTTGGCTATCAAACATAATAGCCATAGCTACCAACGTGTTTAACAATACATTAACAACCTAATTGCTTTTACTTACATGTTGTCGCTAGGATCACAAAAAGGATGTTTCTTTAATCACAGTATTTAAACGAATGAGAACGAAAGAGCGAATGAGATATAATCCTTTGATTTTTTTTAACATGTGGCGTGACGGGTGACGGGTTAGTTGTCAGCATCGGATTGAATTCTTGAGTTCTTCGCTCGACTCAACAATCGATAATTTTTTTAGTTGAATGTTTTTTTTAATGTTGAAATAAAGGAATTTCATCCTTTATAAATCACATAAAATTGTTTTTGACTCACGATACTTGAGGAAATTTCTTAGCTTGTATTTACGTATTCCCATAAGTATGAGTATAAAAAACGGTTTGAACATGCTTGAACCAATCTTTTGAAAGACATGTAAATACCGAGTAGGATTAATATGCTCATAAAGGTTTTTGAACCGGCTTTTCTTGTTGAGACGGCTCAATTGACTGAGATATAAATAAGGTTAATTATTATAAGTATCTATGTATATAAAAAATGTAGATACAATTTTAAACTAAAATAAAAAAAAAATATCCTGAAAATCTCGGTACAGAATACCTAATGTCATTCTTTATGTCAAAAATCTATGTCCATATGTGATTGATGCAACCAGTTACCGATTCGCCGCTCGAAATCTGCTCGATTATTTGACACATACCGGCTTAAGCTTAAGCTTTCTAACTTTTGGGATGATCTACCTCAATGTTTGACAGTATTTGTGTATTATTTATGCGTATACGCCTACGCATTATGGTGGTATTGGTTAGTTCGGTCGCGTTGGTCTTATCGTCTTTCCTTTATCCTAAATAAACACATGGCTGGTGGTCTGTTTCGGTTCCTCGTCCCAAACATTGAAAGCAGCTCATTGCGCTGCACATGCGTTCCTTACCCAAGCTGTTTATTGCACTTGAGTCGGTTGTTTTAGCTTCCCTTAGACCTCCTTCGCATTATTTACTTACCAATGCTTATCGTTGGTATCGTAAACACAGACCTTTCCAAATTTTCTCAGTTTATTTTGGTCTGGCTCAACGATCCCACGCGATAAGTTACAGTTTTTAAACAAATATTCAAATCTAACGTTGCGACCGCAACATTGGACAAAAACGCTTATAAACTGTTGGGAATATTATTCGCAGTGCAGAAAAATGTTGGGAGTGGAACCTCGTACTCTTGCGGAAATTCAACCTTTATTACTATTCACACATACATACATCTGTCATCTCTGCCTGACATTTCGGGGGGCAGGAAACTAAACAATCGCAGAGGATTAATACATTGTTATTTCTAACACTCCTCCTCAATGTATATCCCTCAAATCTCCTCCGGTCAACCCTAATAGATACGCAAACCTATTATGCTTAACTCTGCCCAACGGCATGGTTAGGATCTCTGCTATCATTTGATCGGTAGGACAGTATTTTAACACAATATCGTCTTGTTCAACTAAGTCCCGCACAAAATGACGCTTAGTCTCAATGTGTTTTGAACGCTTACTAGACTTTTCGGATGACCGCAGTTGTCATCAGGTCAGGTCGAGCACAAACTATTGAGAATAAACTTGAAACAGACACTTCTGTACGTGTACGTGACATTTTTGACACTTCTGAACGTTCCGTTTATTTCTAATTTCAATATGTACATTTCTCTGACAGATCACAGTGTCACATAGTTAGCTCCCACTGGTCATGCATAATGATATTTCTGATGTTGTACATGCCAACACAAACAGCGATATATAACAGCGCTCCTGCTACTGACCTAAACTTTGTACTGTCTTCCGTCAGTGCACTTTCAGCCCCGTCCTTCATGTAGCCCTGGTCCATCGGAGTGTTGGTTACTTTCGCTTCACTGAGTCCCGTTGTAGCCACCAACTTTTCAATGTAATTCGTCAGTCCGATGCTGTTTTTTTTTAAAGAACAAAAAATAGTTAGATTTATTTCTTTTTAAACCTCATTTATAACATAAGAAAATAAAAAAGTACATGCGCTTTTATGCATAGTACTAGATAGGTTTACTACAAATAAGTATTTACTCTATGGTTAGAAATAAATTTTGTTCTGTAGATAACAAAAAAAAAGGTTAGTGTAGACTAGCTGTAAATGAATCGGCATGGGCAATTATGGAGTGGAAAGCCAAAAATATCGTCTTTCATATTTGACCTGTATCATACAAAACAAAACCTTATTAAACTAGTGCTATATAACAAATCTTATATCTACTTAGTTACGATAACTTAAACCTAAAATTATCAAACCTATTACTAATGTTAAGTAAGCGCATATTTATAAAAACAGATTTCTAAAGATTTCTGAGTGGGATTGCGTGCTCAAATTTATAAGTCGATCCAAATTTCTACATATGCTCTCATTGATTAGCGGTGTTTTAGCTAATTTGTGGAGGTCTTGGGTACTGTGTCTAACAGGCAAGTTGAGGATCAATTTAAGGAACTTATTTTGAATTCTTTGTACAATAAGAATATTTCCCGGGGTGCATGTTCCCCATGCATTTGACCCATATAATATTGCAGGTAGTATGACCTGCTTGTACAGAATGAGCTTGTTTTCAATTGTTAGTCCTCCGTTTCTTTTAATTAGGGGATAAAGGCTCATCAGAGTCCCTAGGACTTAAGTTCTTATGTGATTGATGTGGTGTTTGAAAGATAGTTTACGGTCTATCACTACGCCAATATACTGAACATGAGCGTCCCATGTGATCGCATGGCCTTCTAGATTAATAGACTCAACTCTACGCCTGATGGTGGATAGCCATAGATTTTTCCTACAAGGTAACACAATAACAACAACAATCTGCCGTTGCAAGGAAGGTGAATATTGCGGCGAAATCTTCCTCGTTTCGGACAAAAACCTTTGTACCCATGCCCACGATTTGGTACCCAACGCGGGCGATGTGGACTAACATTTTCCTCAGTTCTTGGAAACGAAGATTTCGCACCACAATTGGCGGAAATCGTTTAGGCTTTGCCGCGGCTACTGGTGCCGGTGACGCCGACTGCACAACCTTACGGACGGCATTTCGTGAGCGAACGGTTTCAAAACCATCACCGACCTCACACTCTCTGTCTATTTCGCATTCCGATCAAACCTCATCGTTCGAAACGGACAGCTTGGCCTTTTTGTCTTGCATCTCATTGACGAGGTTTTGTGAGGCGTCACTTTATTTATTCGTTTTCTCGAGTTCTTCACTCGCGTGATACCAGGTCGGCTGTCGTCTTGATCTTTCAGTTCCCCGATTTTTTTTAGCGTTTCGGTGCTGTCGGATCACTCTGCTGTTGCCTGAGTGGTATTGTTCTCGAAAATTGTCACGTAACCTGCTTGAGTAACCTCCCACAGTCTATCCGCAGTTTTTAAAAGTTCATTTATATCCCTAGTCCCTATTGCTATGAGGGAGACTTCGATTGTTTTGGGTAAACGGGATAGCCAAAGTTTACGTATAAGTCCCACTGATAAGTTCTCAGAATCGCCCGCTAAATGCACCATTTAGCGGTAGAAATCACATGGGCTTCTATCTCCTAGATTTAACACATGACGTCCACATGATTTAACAACTGAGAAAGGCGTTGCTCCTCACGAATAGAAAGGCGTTCTAGCAATTGAGTTTTTAATGTGGAATATGGCTCTTCACGATGTGGCGTGGTGATGATATCCATCACCTTTCGCAAATCCTAACTAGGTACGAGTATCGGGTGCGCTCTTTTATATTTCCCGAACTCGGCCTCCGCCGCGGCAAACCAGGCGGCAGGCGAATCTTCCCAGAACAATGGAAGCTTTATCGACACTTTCTCTATGGTAGGAGGAAGGACGGGAGGAACTGAAGATTCTTCTGTCGAAGGAGAAGGGGCTGTTTGACCGTTAGAACTTTCGAGTCTTGCTACCGTTACCATGGGGAATACGCGTGCCTTCTATGCGGACCAGGAAGTTATTTGTTGGAATTACTTCTTTATTTATCATGCGGGTGAATCGACGCACACTAATGATCTTCTGATCTTTCAGTTCGTTAGTTAAAACTTCATCGGTCATACCTTTCAGATCGCTTGAGTAGAAGACGCATTGAACTGTATTCAGAGTGACGAGAGGAAAGTTCTGGATAGGGGTATTGTCCATGAGTTTGTCCATTTTTTTTGAAGATTGTTGAACTGGTTAGCACTTTTTGTTTTTAAAAGGTATTTCGTACCGTTATCAATTAGTCGTGCGGGTTTGTTCAAGTTGCCTACAGCATTTTTAATGCTCTTCCCGATGATAAATGGTTTTTTTCGCCACATGTTTTTTTGTAAAGCCTCTAGGATAAGGAATTTCATATCTCCATGGTTGTTGTCTTTGTCCAGCCATACCGGCATGCTTCTGTATCTGGACGCGAGAGGGGGGAAATCTCTCTCGTCAAGAGGCAGGGCACCCTAAGGGTCGCAGGGTTCCCGGCAGCAGACCCTCTCAGAGCCTCTTTTGCACCGCAATGAAACAATAAATCTAATTTCGTCAAGGAACATAAAGTTGGCATCGTTCAATTCCGACTGCCAGTCCATAAACCGGAGAGCGTATTCTTTCCTAGTTTGAATGTTATCAGGAGCATTTCGACGCACTGGTAGGATTTGCACTCTTTTAAGAGTGTAGTTGAAATTAGAAAGGTAATTTCTAATACTCGATAGACACACGTCTACGCCAAATTCCTGTTTACACTTTTGCGCCATTGTTTTGAGGCTCAGAGAGCAGTCTTCATCTACCCAACGTTTTAAAATTTCACGCTGCTCATCGGTGAGTTTCTTGGGGTGAGCACCACCTTTTTGTGTACATTACTTTGCACTTGACCATCTTTTTGATGCTGCTTTACTATTCGTGACACAATTTGGTTTTTCAAATCCATAAATTTTTCCTATGTCAGTCATCCTGTACTGCTCCAAATAAAGCTTCACTATTTTCTGCTTATCTTCTATTGAAATGACTTTCCTTCCCGTCATCTTGTACGGCTTAAGAACGATATGTGATGTTCTTTTACGAATCTACGATTAGAAGATAAGGGAAACAATTATAATGAAGTGGATGTTTAAAAAAAGTAAAAGTTATTGTTAATTTTATTTACCTTTCTGTCTGCCTTTTTGTGTGCTTGAGCCGGCTTCGAGGCAATGTCAACAAATGACATTTTGACATTTTGCGTTCTGACAGCCGAAGATCTACCTTGCCGAAAGCCGAACTGTCTATCTGACAGGGCCCCCGTAGACTCGACGTGCTGGTTCAGTCGGTTAAGGACACATCTCTCTAATCCCTTACTCGGCCCATCGATAAGTAGAATTGGCGACCCTAAGTCCTCCGGTGGCTTCCCCGGCTTAGGGGAACCAACTGAGAACCAACTTCTGCCTTTTCCACTGATCGGGGAATTTCCCCTCGTCAAAGGGCTTTTGGTAAGTAACCTGGAAGATTTACGGGTAAGTCTTCAAGGTTACAGCCAGCGCAACGTTAGGAATTCCGTCAAGCCTGGGCGCTTTCTTTGACTGTAGCCTTTTTGGGCAATCTCTAATAATTCGCTAATGCTCACGGGGACCGGAGGCGTGGTGGTCTCCAGCTCGTAAGGAGGCCATTCCATTGGCGCGTGCTCCGGAAAGAGGTGATCCACTATCAGCTTTAGGCGCACCGGATCTCGCTCGAAAGGGGTTTTGTTACCCCTCAAGATCCTCAGAGGCATCTGGTACGCAGGACCAAACGGCATCATGTCCGCCTGATCCACTAGGCCCTTAAACAGACTGCGTTTGCTGTCTTTGATGGCCTTGTTGCGTCTGCTTGTAGCGACTTTATACTCGACCAAGCGCAGGCGATATAGAGGCAACTTAAAGGATCGCTGCGCTTGCCGACTCGCTCTATGACAGGCCTTGCGAAGGTCCGCAATTTCATCCGTCCACCAGAAGGACTGGTTTCGCATTCCCCTTATGGTTTGAGACTTCCTCGGTATGACTGCTTCGCATGCGTTGTTAAGTGCCTTCATTAGTACTCAACTCGTCACCTACCACGTCATGACGGTCTAGCCTCTTTGAAGGTATCGGTGTGGAAGTGCTTGATCTTAAACCCCATAATGGCATTGGGGTTTTGGTGTCCGGTGGTTCCTACGCAACCAATCTGGTACACCAACGCACGATGATCGCTCTGCATGTGCGTATCAAGCACTTTCCACCTTGCACTCTGTACAAACTCGATACTGACTATGGAAACATCCACAAACGACCATCTGCTCGGAGTTTGGAATGTTGGTGTTTGCCCGTTGTTTAGGACGGCAACATCCAAACAGGCGAGCGCTGTGAGCAATTGCTCACCGCGTCGAGTTAATCAATACGCCGTGATGGATAGATTTTTAAAAAAACATTATAGTTTTATTTTGTCTATTCTCACGTTGTTTGATGGATTCAGATCTTTAGAACCGAACTCCTGCTAGTACAAGAACTAGGGCTGAAATGAATCGTCTTATGCTATGTTCCCTATGCCTATATACTTATTTGGAAGTGGGAATCGCGCTTGGGAAGAATGTGTGGTCTTCGAACGAAGTGTTGGCTTCCGTGTAGTCAGGTTGCAAGAGTGAATTTCCGTGGGGGGTCTGCGTTGGACGATGCTGGGTGTCGTGTTGTATGGGGCTGGCTTCTGACGAGCGGATGAGAGTCAAGTGCTGAAGAATCTACTCGTTTCCGTAGGGTGACGCGCCATCGTGTGCGGTAGGAATATGCTGATGTATCGTCTCGTTTCCGTAGGGTGAGGCGCGATCGTGTGCGGTAGAAATATGCTGATGTATCGACTCGTTTCCGTAGGGTGAGTCGTGATCATGTGTGGTAGGAATATGCTGACATATCGTTGTGCTAACTGTTGTGTTAACTGTCGCTTCTGGGGTTCACCTCGTTTCCGCATGTCACTGCCTCAACATGATGAACATGCGTTGAAATCGCCTCCAATCACGATCTTCCTCAGTCGTGGATGACATGCAGGTGGTTCCGGTCGTGCCAGACGTACAGGACGTACAGTCGAATATCTCGATTCGCTTTTTTGATGAGTTCAAGTAAGTCTTTAGGTCCATTAATGGGGTAGATCACGGGATAAGCCAGTTTTTTGTATGCGTTTTGACGTTTCCAGGCTTATAAGCTTACAGCTCTCCATACAAACTGCCAAGCCAGATAAGCCTGGGAATCGATGGTTAGATTGTTTTGCTTATGAAAGTGCTCGACAGCTACTCGACAAATATCAAAACAAAGCATTTTTCTAGCAGGTTTAAACTAGGTTAGGCCATATTTCCCATAGGCTTAGGATGTTAAAAAAGGAAAAAAAAAATACATCAATACGCATAATTAATAAGTTTTTTTTTATTTCTGGTGTTCTGGTGTTTAACAATAATTATTTTTATAAAAAAATCAGTTAAAAAAAATTGATCAAAAAAGGTAAATTATTATTTCAATTTACTTGCAGTTTTCCAGTTCACAGTTTATGAAGTCTACACATCACTTAAATATTGCCTTGAAAATAACACGAAACATAAATTATGCTTTAAAACTGAACCGAAGTTTGCGTCCTCCGATTATTTCTCTCGATTATAATAGCATACAGATGAACATACCGTTTGTTGTTGCGTTGTGATGCGCAAGCTCATTTAATTTAGCTCACCCTCGTAGCTTCTATCCTTTTAAAAAATATGGTGATGTATTACTTTCTACTTCATGGAACTGTTTCGTGCATTTATACATTTTTACCGTTTAATGTCAAACTTCAACAACACGGAACCCAAACTAAGCGATCTAGGGTAACTAACATTTTGTAGTCCTTTACTTTAATTAAACCCGTTGCGGTTTACCGTTGTACATGGAATTTTATATAAAAGAGCCTGGCATTCTGTTAGATTCGAGATTCACCGACTGCTTTAAAATTAAGCATGTGCTGTTAAGAATAAACAGAGATCTTAATTACCTGCACCATTTGGAATGTCAGTTTTGGAAAATGGGATGCTTGAGAGTGCTATACAATTTCTTTGGCTGAAGTATGCTTCTTTGATTGGTGTCCTTCCTTAATACAGCTATAGCACGAGGGGAATGATTCGAAGAAGTTTTCACACAACAGCGCAAGGTGTATGGAAATACATGTTCAACGAAACCTCCGTACTCTAAGCGTTGCCAGTTAGTTCGTTATAGCTCTTCTCTTCAAAGCCATGAACGTCCGTTTCTTATACTTCTCGATCTCTGGCTTACTCATGGTACAGCAATCATCGCTCGTAATGAGAACGTCATAACCATACTGACGGGAAGCCAGCAAATAATTCGTTCAGCCCTTATCAATCTATCAGCATTATAGGCTGCTTCGATGGTCAATCACTGTTTAAAAAAGTTTTTTTAGTGCCGCACCATGACCGTCATGATCTGGATTATATTCTTCGAGTCCGGCCGTATCAGTGTCTTCCACTTGCCATGTTCTTCATCGTTGATACAGTAAAATGCTTCGGATATATTCGCAACGTCGTTCTAAGGATCATGCTTCAAACTCGAACGTTTGTCAGTTAACACACTGAACACTCGAAAATGCGACATGCATGTGATTTCTCCTTTTATTTATACACCAGATTTAGCTACATACGGATCGCATACCAACTACACCGCCTACTTTGAACACAACTTACACAACACAACTGTGATGTTTCTTTAATCACTGTATTTAAACGAATGAGAACGAAAGAGCGAATGAGATATAATCCTTTGATTTTTTTTAACATGTGGCGTGACGGGTGACGGGTTAGTTGTCAGCATCGGATTGAATTCTTGAGTTCTTCGCTTGACTCAACAATTGATAATTTTTTAAGTTGAATGTTTTTTTTAAATGTTGAAATAAAGGAATTTCATCCTTTACAAATCGCATAAAATTGTTTTTGACTCACGATACTTGTGGAAATTTCTTAGCTTGTATTTACGTATTCCCATAAGTATGAGTATAAAAAACGGTTGAAACATGCTTGAACCAATCTTTTGAAAGACTTGTAAATACCGAGTAGGATTGATATGCTCATAAAGGTTTTTGAACCGGCTTTTCTTGTTAAGACGGCTCAATTGACTGAGATATAAACAAGGTTAATTATTATAAGTATCTATGTATATAAAAAATGTAGATACAATTTTAAACTAAAATAAAAAATAAATATCCTGAAAATCTCGGTACAGAATACCTAATGTCATTCTTTATGTCAAAAATCTATGTCCATATGTGATTGATGCAACCCGTTACCGATTCGCCGCTCGAAATCTGCTCGATTATTTGACACATACCGGCTTAAGCTTAAGCTTTCTAACTTTTGGGATGATCTACCTCAATATCGGTAAACTTGAAAACACCTGCATGGTAATACCTGTATTTGCAATCAGGTCTACTAACAAGGATTTCAAGTCCTCTTTTGAAATGCTCACGTTCTCCCGGAAACTCATCTCTGGCACTATCATGTTTATTATCTTCCAGTGCTCCCTCAGGTTCTCCGGAATCACTGGGTACTTCGATGTCGCTGTCGTCAAGGTCGCTTCCGAAGTCTCCTCCAAATCCTCGTGGGCTATCCATGCGCTCATCATGTCAAGATTCTTGCCCAGCCAAATCCATATTTGAAGAAACAACTTCAACACTTTGTCACTGATCACTATTTCTTCGCTCTGCTCTACGACGTCGTCGGTAGAACTGTCGTTTTGATACTGATCGTCTTCCATCGTTATGATTAATTTATACTGTTCGTGATCTACTTTATATACTATTCGGTTCACTCCTCACCACTTGCAATCAATAAATAATCCACACTTGAACTGATAACAAACATCATCCGTTGGAATTTTCCACTCACAAACAACATCCTCAATGATAACGATATAACGACATACACAACTGCACCTAGCATTGATTGCTTGCTCGTATAGTGTCACTGACAGTACCAGGTTGTCCAGTAGCACTGCGAATTCCTCCTCTGTCCAACTGGGTGGGGCATAACAGCAACAGAATGTAATGTCGTCTATGACGACTGCCACCAAACCCTTTTGTGTCGATGTTATGACACGTTGTACAGGAAAGTTGCCCGTTGTTATGATAGCGGCGGATTCATCCGTACAATGGTAGTTGTTCTTATTGTGCGAGTATTCTCTCGCCGGATCTGCCACTAGCACCACATCTACTCTCTCTTCGGCCGCCGTTTGCCACATTAGGTGGAACGAGGCCACGCAATGATTTTGGTTATGTTGCATCACTCTAACCATTGCGTTTCTTATAAACGACGTGACGTTTCGGACACGCGGCGCTAGCCGTGGTGTGTTTGGATGCCACGTCGCCCAAACAATCCAGACAGGCCATCTGGTTGGAGCATTCGCTCCGTTTATGGCCCTCTTGACCGCAGTTCATGCAGAGCTTACTGCGGTCCTCCTTGGTGCAGGCATAGTTAAGATGCCCTACACACCAACACTTGAAACATCGTGCCACTCGCCGAGCCTGGCGAATGTGGCAGACACTCCAACCTACTTTAAGCTCACCAGTCTTGGTGAGCTTTTCCGCCTGTGGTACACCCAACTTTAGAAACGCCGTTTGGATGCCCGCTTCCCGGCCCTTGCGGAGCCGGATCATATTCTCGTCGATGGAGATTTCAGCCTGCTCCTTCAGAGCCTCGGCAATCTCCCCCACTGTTGCGATCTCGTCGAGATCGCGTAACTCCAACATCTTAGTTGGAGCTAGAGGCCGAATAGTGGCCTTCTCGCTCAGCACCTCTGCTATAATAGGCGCAACCGAATGTGTTGATTCGCCCCGTTTCAGCTCAATTAGCATGTTGCCATTTTGAGCACGACGAATCTTCTCAACCTGTTGCCCGACTTGCTTCAGGCATTCGTTCGTGCGAAGTCCTTTCAGGATCTCCGCATACGACACCGACTCTTGCGAGGCAACCAGGACAGCTTCTGGTCGCTTGCGCGGTTTGTTCTTCTTGGCCTTCTTGGCCTTTTGAGGTGGAGCTGGCTTAGGCTTCTCGAAAGCCTTTCGAGGCTTAACCGCATTCACCTTGTTCTGTGCCTGTGCGGCAGAATTCGAACGGCTTTTGATAGGGGGCTTTGGCTTGCGTCCCTTCTTCGTCTGAACGACGTACTCATCCTTCTGCATTTGCGGTGCAGTTGTCTGCACCGCTTCATCCTTAGCGGAGTTCGCCTTCTCCGCTCGCGCCTCTCGCGCTTCTTTCTCCCGGAGGAGATCCTCGAGTAGCACCAGGACTTTGCGAAGCAGCTTAGGCTTAGCCTCCACCACTTCGTCCTGGCGCGCACTCTCCACCAAGGCCCGGAACTTCCCAAGGACAGCTGTTGGACCGTCCTGTTTGGGCTTCTTGGCCTTGCGATTCAAACCCGAAAAAGCCAGCATTTTCGTTAAAGTTAGCACTTGCTGGATCAAGAGCGACGTAGACGCCTCATCGTCGCTCTCCACTTCTATAACTTCGGATTTGTTAAAATTTTCGACTTCCATTCTATAAGGGCCCCAACTCCAGTTCGCTAACTGTAGTCCCTTCACACTATCCCGGGGTTGCCTTTGCATGCAGTGAGATCCCGCGAGGGTTGAAGTCTAGCCCTCAAGAGGCTACATCTCAGTGCCAGACCAGGGTAAAGCAGGGCCTTGCCCTGCTTGCCAGATTTTAGAGGGGCGGAGACGGACTCACCATTAATCCTGCCGCAGTGTCAAGGAGGTTCCACCCTCCCTTGCTAAGGGACAGAGCTGGTTCATCCGCCAGCTTCCAAACACTCTTTCCAACGTATTAAAATCCCCACGGAGAATAAATTAAATAAAAATAAATGAATTCGTTCTTCTTTGAAAAACCCTAAGTCCCAATAACATTGGAACTCAGGGATATTTTCAAGAACGAACTATCTTCACCATCGGGTCATTCTAGTAGTATTCTCAAACCGTTCAGACCGCTCCACTTGGTATGCAAACTGGCACGACGGTCCAGCTACATTCCAGCCAGGGCCACGAGGAGACGGGAGTCGGATTTTCCCGCGCCAGCATTAGGCACTTAAATGTCTCTTCGTTTATGCTCGCAAATTGGAACTCGACGCATGTTCGGTTTACACGACGGGAGAATGCGATAAAATCCTCCGTGCGCTTCTTAGAGATTTGAAAACATTTATAGCGCATGCTAAGGAGAGAATCTCTGCATCCAAAAGGCGATTTCAGCTCGAACGATAAATCACGTGGTGAGCGTTGTAAAATATAGCTGATATAACGCGAGTTATTTTCTTTCGTTTAATTGAAACGAGGTGGACTCTTCGATTGCTAGAAATCAACTGACTATTTTTATTAAACTTAGCGAGCGAGCCGATATCAACATAACGTGAATAGACCAACTCCATACGTTGACCCGGTGTTTGCGCCAACAACTGCTGACGATCGCTGCATCAGCATATATCGTTGTCGCTCGTCGACTCACCGTTGCTAACTCGCGCTTGTTTCGCGGTTTCCAACTTACCCACCAATCTTACCTTCGCTTCCTCGCCTAACCGCGAAGCGTCCTTGACGAACAGGTCCTCGTAGCGTGTGAACCAGGCTTCGATCGTAACTCCTGATTCAGCTTCATACCGGAACTCTGTAATGCTGTTATATCAAGCATCCAGGATCAGCTTTGGGTTACTTGGGGTGGTGTTGCATCAAGTGCAAGGTTTGCAGCACAACGGCGTTGCCCGGAGGTTGTTGACCCATCTGACCATTTTTAAAGAATGGCGATGATGCTGCTTGCGAAGACACCGGTGCTCCTTGCGATGGCGGCGGTATGGCTGTTAGTGTCGGTGCTAACTGCGTTGGCAATGCATCATGTAGCTATGCAGACCCGTTTGAGCAAGGGCCGGCGGATCAAACACGGCAGAAACTGCACCGAGCTATTGGATCGTCATGTCATGGTGATCGGAGCGCCCTAACGATGCTCGTCGCTTGGCCATCGGCACTTCCATCGTTGCATCACAGTTGTTCATTTTACGCCGCTTCAACGTGAAGGTGGAGTTCTTTATCGGTACACTAACCTCTAACTAGGATCCATAATGTGTCTCTAATGTTCCACCACTGCGTACAACTGGCAACAATCTAGCCAAACAAAATTAAGCAACACTTTCGCCGAAGTTCCGCAACCGCTGTTTCACAGCTTTACAACAATTCCATAACAATTTGAAAAATAGTTCAAGTATACAACAACGTCTCTACAACTTGTTCAACAACTTTTTACACTTTACAACTTAATCACGATGATGTACTTGAACCAAATCACATCCCGGACGAGCCCCCATGTAATGAAAAGATAAGAAATAACCACGATCAGGATCACTCAGAGCGGATCTGTTTTTGCCACTTTATTCGTGAAGCTCCTGTAAGCGACTCCTTGTTCCTCTCTTTTTATAGGTTTCACATTTTCTCTTTCCGTTCTCTTTCTCTTTTCGTCCACGTCGACACTCACATCATATACACATATGTATGTATATCTATCTATTATATTAAAAAAATATACATAGTACATATACATAATATTAGTTACAAGTCATTATGGATGTATCTTGATAAACATTACAAAAAATTGAGTTATAGAACATACTGACAAAATTTATTCATACATAAGATGTACATTTCACGATAATCTCAAAAATTACATTAAGTTTTTTTATGATTTCTTACAAACTACAGCGTTATGCTTTATAAACAAAATTTTGTTAAATTTTTTCGGTTTTAACCGGTTGCGTTTCTCCGTTTCAACTTCCGCTGCCTTTGAGAACACTCGCTCGCAGGGTACAGATGATGCCGGAATACATAATTTATCCAACATTATTTGGAAGGTTTTTTAAGATGCCATCATAGTAATGGATCTTCTTGACGATCTAAGAATGGTTCTGCTAAGTAACTATCAAACTCAGTACTGTTACAGGATCTTTTACTAAGCGAAACACACCTAGTTTCTTTTCTATTGCTATCAAATGCTGACCAAAAACTGTCACAATTTTCCTGTTCTACTTGTGTTTCTTGTTGTGGTTCGCTATTTGTATCGTTAATTTCTGTAATTTTTTTTCATTTCTGAAGCTATGCTATCATAACATTTTTTAAATTCATCGTCATTGTCGAAGCCATCTTTTTTGAATCGCGGATCTAATATGGTAGCCTGTGCTCTATAGTATTGGTGTTTAAATAATTGAACCTATCTAGAACACCATCATGGAAATCTTGAATTAGATTTTTAGTTTTTTTCCGACAGATGAGACTTTTGTTGAAATGAGAGCAATTTTTTAATAATGAACATAACAATAACTGTTGTAGATTCGTTAGATTTAAATTTGCATAAAAACGAATATGCTTCTTCTAAATCTTCAACACGTGCTGCCTGCACATATCCAAAATAAGGGTGAGAAATTCCAGCAATGAATGCAGCTAAGCTTGTTTCATCTATAAAACTGTTAATTGCAGACCAACTGCCTTTATATTTTTCGTTCCTTTTGGCCAACATTTTAATTTTTTGAATAAGCTCTTTTGTTTGGAGATAATAACTTCTAATATTAGAAGTGCTATTCATTTTATTTTGCCATAGCTGGCTCATATGAGTTGACAAATCAAATTTATCACTTAATCCATTTAATAGAATTTCTTTCACCTCATTAAATTCGTGTGGGGTGCCCTCGAGACAAATTATGTCCCTTGCACGACCCTGCACTTTATTTATAACAGCTTCCTCATACATTCGGAAGATAGCTGGATGAACGTTATCTTGAAAAATATTCAGAGCATTTTCAGCGGTTTTAATCCACGAGAATAAATGTTTCTTATTCCCTTCAAATACCGGTATCGCTTTTATGGTATCCGGTATTTTGTAAAATGCGTTTATCGATAAGGTAGGGTCAACGCCCACAGCAGTACCGTTGCTTGAATCATCCTTGTTCGTAGATGACAACGATAGGATTTGTTGCGTTTGACGCTCCTGCGTTACGGCAAGTGTCTGAACAAGGTGCGTAAGCTGTTCGATTTGAGATTGTATTTGTCCCATGGCACGATTATTTTCTATGTGTAAATTACCAATTGGAAGATCTGCTTTTATTGGTATGTGAGAGAGATTATCCGAATCGTGAGATAACGAATCTGAATCTGATGCACTTTCTGTAACGGTATTTCTCCAATCCATGTATAGGGATAACCACGTTTCGCTACGAATGTATTCCCATCAACATTAAGCACTTTTTAAGTCACTTAATTTACGAATACGAATAAATAAAAAAAATTTATTCGTTGCACAGTAGCAAACGTTTTTTCTACTTTGTCTTTCACTGACACACAAAAAAAAAAAAAAAAAACTGGCTTACCTGTGCGTACGTGTGTGAAACAACACGTGTGGTACCTAACCTCAATCCACTGCAGGTTAAAGAGAAAGGGAAGAGGATGGTCCTATCGCTGAGCTGGAAACGGCGTTGCCACAAATCGTCCGCACTTTTTAATCGTATGGAGATGAATATGTAGCCCTATCTGGTAGTAGCTGCAAATTCGGGCTAACTGTGTAAGCTTGTTATCACTTACTAGCACTGTTATATTTCCTAATCAACGACTACCGGCTGCGCCAATAATAAGTCATGGGGGTCCCTTTTATTAAACTAGCTCTTTATTCCCTCGAGATCAGATGAGGAGTGTCTGTTTTGGAGCCTTGCGCGGCTCATCCAACTGACATTGGCGTAACTGTCAGTTGGGCAAGGTTGTGTGGTTCGGGTATGACATTACATTATCTTACATATAATGTAATTATACCACCTATAACTATATATATATATATATATATGATTCTCTTTTATATTTTTCCCAAAGCACAAAGCACAAAGCACTGCTCTTTCGTCTGTTAACGATCTCCTTCTCTTTATTTTCTTATGACACATTCCTGCAAGGTTCTTAGATACCCAAGGTTGCAACAGGAACCAAGGTAGCCAGCGCTTGGTTTACCAAGGTTTACATTTTTGTTTCAAAAATATCTACACATCGATCTTTTTAGTAGGGAAATCTAAATGAATTTAGTCATACAGTTTCTCTTTACCTAAGTTTCGTGGTGCAACCTCTGTGTAGTCCATTTTGTTTTGTTTCAGTATACCGATTTGTTGGGGCTGAAACGTTCGTACAGCTTTTTGAGGTTATCCCGTCGTGCGCACACCTCTGTAGAAGACTTTACGGATTTTTCCGAAAATGTGACGATTGCATATATTGACTGCTTTACTGCATCCAGCTGAAGTTCAACTCGGTGACCAATTGAAGAGAACCCAATAACCAAAGGTATCACGAGGCGCACGGTTCAAATTAAGCCTTAATTACACACCAACAATACGCAATTTTATGGGAGCTAGCACCGGATGCAACAGTCCGCTAACACAAATGCTAACACGGTTCCATCGTTACTTAGTTCACGCAACACCGAATTAATGCGCTACCACTAAGACACAATCCAAACGGAGCTTTGCAGAACTCGTACTGTCCTTCTTGCGTAACAAACGACGTGTATTTGCGACTGTCTTCAGCAATTGGCACATGGAAATATGAATTTTTAAGGTCTAACGTCGAATAGACTCGTGCACTTTCTAACTGGTCAATTTGATCTTCCACGATTGGCAACGGGTACGAATCACGTATGATCTTCCGATTTATTTCCCGATAATCTACACATACTCTACGCGATCCGTCTTTCTTCGGTGCAACCACAATCGCACTAGCGTATGGACTACTCGACGGACGGACGGACGGACGAATCACACCATCCCGTAGCCACCCTTCTACTTGCGTTTTTACTGTTTTTCTTTCCAATGGATGCGCGTACGCACCGAAATATCGTCACTCACTTTAATGTGTAACTCATTTTCTCTACGCGCACAATCTTTCGGTTCATAAATTCGTATCCACCCTGTAATAACGTCCTTGTACTTGCCGGGAGCTTCTATATCTTCTGTTTCAATGTCAATATTGAAGATAAAATTCTCCGGTGTTGTATCTAAGCCTGACGAACCCTAATTATTGCTAGAGCTTCTTTTATTGTTGTTGAGTAATTTATTTACCGTTTAGGCCCGGGTCTATGAAAAAGTTGCGGCAGCATTTGTGCCTTGGCAACAAAGTGATGTGGTCTATGAATATCATAGTTGCAACAAGCAACAGTGTTATGTCAAATTGAAAGATGTCATCTTTTCAAAATAAACAATGGCGTTTATTAGCAAATCAACAGTTGAACAATAAACACGGATGGAAAACGAGATGGAAAGTGCTTCACCCAATTTAAATAACTTTTGCACGCTTGAAGGAGGATCGTCAACTTTGATGGTATGCTTGATGGCAGAAGCAGCATTGCAGAGACCGGGAAAAACTGCTCTGCTGCAAGAACGTGGCATAAAATGTGAATTTTCAACGTTGTTCCCGCAATTGCTTCGCGACCCAGTAAAATTTCATGAATATATGCGTATGGATAAAGGAACCTTTTTTTATATACTTGGTTATATAAGGAACAGCATAGAAAAGGCGAAGAAAAACAATGCGTACATCAGTCCTGAGGCCCGGCTCATGATAACCTTAAGGTAAGTATATTACTGACTCTTGTATCGATGAATTCTATTCACTTTCCATTCGGGCCTTGTATTGAAGCGTATACGTATACGAACTTATACATCTGCGTGGTACAAACAAGCATTGAAAGCTTGCGTATATTCAAAATTTTTCTTTTATCAATGGTTCGCAGCGCGATGCGATTTTGTAGCGGTCTTGTAAAATTTTTTCGACAAAGTAAAAACGTTTATACTTTTTTCTACTTTATAGGAATCGATCCCTAATTGTTTCTTTCATGCTAATTTGAAGTATGAATACAATACATTACAATACTTAAAGAATGAAACAAAAGTATTTATTCGTCTTCCATGTTTTGGAATTTTGAAATTACTTCCATAATGTTCATGCGTGCTGCAAGCTGGTATTTTTTTGGTATTGCTTTAAGAGGTTCTATAATGCTGATAGCAAAATGGTATTCGCTGTCGTTTAAATTAAACCTTTCTGTCTTGTCCTTCTCTAAATTCAATAACTCATTTGCGATGGAAACAAGATCTTTTTTAGTACGCATGGCCGGTTTACTTGGTCCTGCCATCTGAAGCATCCTAGCGGGAGTTGTAACATCTTCGATGTTTTCAGTATCTTCGTCGGTTGACATTTCGAGGTATTCTAAAAAAAAAGTTAAGTTCAAAATTACAATTATTTAATTATTTATTTTCACTCCAATTCAATTGTTACCTTCTTCCATTGCTGGCATATTTCCCACCATTGGACGCGATGCGAAAACATCATTTAAAAAGCTCAGTTGTTCAAAGTGTTTCCACTGCTTGTGGTTGCTTGCAGCCGATCCAGTTATTCGATTCTTTTTATTTAGTTCTCGCTTGTACTGGCTTCGCAACACGTGCCATTTCTTCTTCAACATGTCCACTGAAACAAACAAAAGTGTGGGAATTATCATATTATTTATTCAAATTTATTTTTTAATTACAGATATCTTTCAACTGGATTAACCTTCAGAGCTCTTTCGTCGTCGTTTCGTATCTCTCATCAAGCAATTGCTAGTATAATCTACGAAACGTGTGAAGCAATTTGGAAAACGCTGCAACCAGTACATATGCCAGTACCAACGATTGCTTCATTTATGGAAGTATCAAGAGATTTTGAAGCGAAATGGAATTTTCCTAACTGTATTGGGGCCATTGATGGAAAACACATCAGAATCAGATGCCCATCGAACTCTGGGTCAACATTTTTCAATTATAAAACTTTTTTCTCCATCCATCTGCAAGCCATTTCTGATGCTAATTGTAAATTTATCACGGTGGACATCGGAGATTATGGAAGACGATCTGACAGTGGAGTATTTGCTAACTCTGCAACGTATAAGCATATCGAAAATAATACATTTAACATGCCTCCTCCTAAACCCCTGCGAGGAACTTTTTCCAATATGCCGTACGTGTTGATTGGTGATCAAGGGTACCCATTAAAAACTTATTTAATGAGGCCGTATAGTAGTGGGTTGGACGAAGAAAAAGAATCATTCAACACCACATTAAGCAGAGCTAGAAAGACAGTAGAATGTGCTTTTGGTATTTTGGCCTCAAAATGGAGATGTCTTTATAGTCTCATACAAATATCACCCAAGAATGTGGATGTTATAGTAAAAACAATGTGCATTTTGCACAATATTTGCATTGATAGAAGAGTGATTTTAGACACACAGTTATGGAGCGATATTTTGACACGGTCTGTACCTAATAATAATTTAAGGGCGAACAACCGAAGTAGTCAGTTAGCGTATGCCATTAGAGAAAACTTCAAACGTTATATAGTATCAGGCGCAACCGTTGAATTAAACATATGAATTCAACACAAAAATATTCCGATTCAACTATATGTCTATCTAATTTGGATATAAGATACCATTACTGCCACATTTACTTTCAGAAATATTATACTGCAACAATAAACTATAAGTTACTTAAGATATTTCTTTTTCATCATCACGTAATCACGTGTAATCATCATGAATGTATGCATGGTCTGCCTGGGTAATGGTCCATATTTTATCTACACTGGCTTAAGGAATGGTTATGTTACACGCATACGCGGAAATTTGGAGACTGATAAATAAACTGCCATGCTACGCACTTTGACGACTACCTTGCGGACAGGGTCCCATCTTCTGGCAACTGAAGAAATGCGAAAATGTTATTTATGGAAGCAGCGCTTCTCGACAAAATATACGCACGTTGTTATAAAATTGTATACAAGCAACTACAGGCATAATGCACGACCGGACTTTTTGGGAACACAAATTTGGACAAGCAGAATACGGAACAAACTAATCGACAAAAGCTATGCCACTTTTATTAAATCATCTATATGACCACGTTGATCTTCTAGATACTGATTGTGTGGGTTTTCCTTTCACCTTTTTAGGTGTAAGGTGGCAGATGATGTACATTTTACTACCATTTTCAGGAGCTTGTAAACACTATTCCTTTTATTCTAGTTTGTAATAAAAAACGCTTGTGCACATTACAGCGACCCATTACGTTCTGTGAAACCCTCAGAAGATTATTTAAGTTAAAGCTTTCCTTTGATACGAAACGTAAAGTGTCAACTTTACCTGATTTGGGAGCCTGAATGTCTGAATGTCGTTTGAAACTGAGAAACTGCCCAAAATTAAGCCAGTTCGATCAGAATTGCTGGCAAAAGGAAAAGCGCTGGGATTAGAACAAGTTATATTTGGTTTGTTTTAATCACATGCGAGTGCATTGGGAACAAATGTTTCTTTGATACCGTGGGCCAACCACATAGTTTCAATAACTATGACAATAGTAATTTTGTACAGTTTATACACTACTTGAAAATCACCACACGCTAATTATGTATAAACTTACCAGGAACATTGGTGATTTCTTGTATTTCCTGCCAAAGTTTCTTGTCCGAGTTGCGAATATGATACTCCTTCAATTTGGTATCCCAAATCGCCGGCCGTTGTTCAATCAAGTCAATGAATAATTCCTCGTTCATTGTAAACGCACTTGCTCTATAAACAAATATATGATTATGCGTTTGTTTTTATGACTAATTTTGCCACATGAATAACATCTTACCTTAAATTTCTTTCGTGTATTCGTTTCACTGGTATATTTCACTGGTATATTGCGCACATGAATACAGGCGGTTGAAAAATCGAATTCGCGGAATTTCTAGCCTTTGTACGTGTTTTGACAGCCATCCATGGGTGAAGCAATAACATATGGGCTGAGGTGAGCCAAGTTTCACCAAGGTATTTAGTTGCGGGAAGATTCGAACATGAATTTCGAATGATGCGGCAACATTCGAAACTGAAACAAATCGGTTTGTTCCTCTTGCAGCAAAATTCTTCTTGCAGCTTGAATTTGACATTTCATCCATACGATTTGGCAACAAAAGTGCCCGCAACATTTTCATAGACCCGGGCCTTAGTAATACAGAATAAGTTTAATATTCTGCTGGCAAAAGCAATGGGTCTTTCAATATTTTATTGTTTCTGTGAAAGTACTGCTCCTAATGCGAAGTTACTTGCATCGGTAGTTAGAATAAATGGCAGATTAAAATCTTGTTATGAAAGTATTTGATCTGAAGATAAAATGTTTTTCGTGACCGGTACCCGTGGATCAGACGGAGCGGCTAAGATGCCTCCATCTCCTCATGAATCAGAGACACCATCGTTTCGGTACCAACTTTGGAAGCAAGCTGCCGAGCCATTTCAGACCAAAAGAATAAGATGAATCTCTTGGACACACAGTGATCAAACTTGCTTGCGTCGACGCATATATAATATCTATATCGGTGTCTCCCAAGCATCTGTATGTGCGTCCGAGAACCTATCGTACTGTCGAGAAATTTTGGATCGCCAAGTACATACAAAAAGTAACATTGACGTTGGTTACTGGACATTGGAGTCGCAATAATCATACGAGTCTTTGCTTCCTCTTTGAGGGCAATCTTCGCCACTTTGGGTTGGGCACATGCAGTTTTATAGATATCATTACCTCTGTAAAGATACGAAAAACCCCAGGCCCATTTTGTTCGTATTGTATGTTCCTTGTCGTGGACACACACCGATGAGGCGGGTGCCCCACCTGACGTTGCCCATTTCATGAACTACTTCCAGTAGTTCATCGCACCTAGACGGGTCATCAGGCCTAGCCAACACGCGCGCGCCGATCACGTTCAGATTGCGTGGCTGTAGTGAGCATAAAGCGCCCAAAACATTCCTGCGTCTGTAATAGTCCAGTTGGGCACAGAAAGGATCACACAGGAGCCGGTCCCTAAGCAACTGCTGTTGCACGACGCTGCGAACTACTCATTTACCTGAAGAAGTATTGAAGCCATCAGTAGATGTCATACCTGCGGCATATCTTGTTTCTGAACCAAACTTCCGTGAGATCAGATTTATCAGATTTATCTGATGACGGCGTGCTTGTCGCACGACTGGAAGCGGTATAGCGAGGAGCTCAGCTTGGTAATATGAGTTCAGGGGGCGCAGTCCACCTATACCCATCTTGCTACAATCTATGCTTGCATAGTCTAACCAACCAGTTGTTGGTTTGGTGCTGCCTAACATTCCACTAGGTAACAGGAGGGTCGGGAACTTCTTCCTTCCCACTGCGTGATCCGCTCTTTCATAACCCACTATATTAGACACAGTTGGTAGAGCGCGCCAATCATTTGTGTCATCAATATGCACTCCGTAATATGTCAAAGCAGATGACACCCCATTTGAATTGACGTCAAGCCTCTTACCAGCCTCTCTGGCATACGTGTTCGCCTCGATCTTCCGGCTCGTTGCATAACTGCCGAATTTCACAATGACGCACACCACAAATCGACAGGCCGATCTGCTGATGTATCGATGGCCAATCTGCCAGCTTAAACTCTGGCTTCTTCACCAGATCCATTACGAACGCCGTAACGCCGTAATAACGCGCAACATGTTTAATAAACCGAGATCAATACTGGCGTCACCGCTCACCATTGAAACGTTTGAAACGATTACATTACCATCGAGAAACGTTTCGATTAGCTATCTGTAATGTATGCAGGAAAGAAATTAAGTTTAGAGTAAAGAAATGAAACTTTATGGTTAACGCTTCATATAGATTAGTACGAATTCGAGTGTCCGTTGTGATTCCATCTGCGATGTATTCTACCAAACAGGACTCTTCTAACTTTATTCCTTGCGCAAGTCGTTGCATAGAATAGATAAATTCTAATGTGGACTCCTCTGTTTCCTTCTTCCGAGTTGCCTATTTTCGATGCACATCGTTTGCTCGAATAATCTTACCAAATTCTTCTAATAATGCTGCACGCAACGCGGGATACGATTTGGTTTCTCGCTGCAACATCACAAAACTTTTTGCCGCACCTATTATTTTTTTGCGCATCATAACTAGCATCTGGTCATGTGTCCAACGTGCCATCTTCGGAATATCTTCAAACTCGTTCAACCACACCTCAAAGTCCTGCGTAAGATCATTTCCGTACGTTTTTAATCCATCTTCGACGTCACGAAATAAATATGGTTTACGCGTCACATCCGGCATTTCCGGCGATACTTCTTCTTCGGACATAGCGGGCTGTATTTCCGCGTCTTCGAAATTGTCCGTATTCATAGTCTCATCCATTATTTCAATGTGTCCTTCCTCCACCAATCTTCTGGCCAATTCTTCCTTGGTGCCTGTCGTAGCAAGTTTCCTAGCGGCACATCGTCTGACCAAACCAGGACGAGTTAAATCGTTCAACAACACAAGGATTCGCGCTTCGTTCTCCATTTCGTTTGTCATTCACGTCTTTTACGCGGTAATCGCTTATTGGCTCGGCTCGGCTGTCCTGGCCTAGAATTGGCCTCAATTCTGTCTGGCACAAAGATCCTTCTACGTTTTAGGACTGGTGGCCCATTTCCTCAACTTGTCTGCCTCTAAAATGCCATCGTACCAATCGGCTGTCCGTAGCGGGTTTTCTTTGCTCAATGGCCTTTAGTTTTTCTTCCAGCGCCAACAGGTCCAAGCGTAGCTGAATCGCCTTCAACCGATCAGAAATGGCGGAATTTTCATCGGCGTCACCCATACCATCACCTTTATACTCCTCATATCGGTGGTTTGGTTGCGCAATCGGTGTAATACACGGAGCATCCAAAATGGCAGCATCTGGTTGCATGAGTGTGGCACGCGGAGCGTCCAAAAAAATTCCTGTTTCTAACATTTCTTTAAATTGATCTTCTACATCATTCTGATAATGATGAGGATATCTATAGGATTTTGAATAAGTTGGTACCTCATCTTTTGCAATGATTTTATGTTTTATTGCGGTAGTACAAGTTAATTTTTCATTTGGTTTAAGAAGAACTTGTTGATTATTGATCAGAACTTTAACTATTTCTTCTTTTTCTTTTTCTGTCAAATGATTTGTTCTGATTAATTTTAATAAATCATGCCCGTTAATGTTATTTCCTGGTATTGGTATTGGAGTAATTGTTTCAAAATTATTCACTATAAGTTTGAATTTTTCCTTCAAATTCCAGGAGTTTCTGACTGCTAGTTGTAATTTTTACTTTCGTTTGTTTGCTCATGGAATGGTATAATCCAGGTGCAATAAAAATTCCTTTTCTTAGTTTCTGATACGTCGGTACACACCAATCACCACTTTTGTTGGATGTAAGTTGAACATTATACGTATAGAGTTTTGTTTTAGGAAAAATATTTTTGAAATGGAATAATTTCATTTCCAATTTTAAGGTGTTATTGACGGTAACTAATTTCTACATTATTTTTCGCAAGGTATTCTGATCCCAGTATATCATCGAAAAAGTAATGGCATTTAAGTTCGTAATAGGTTTGAGTTGGTACATCTCGCCCTATTAGATTTGCAAACCCTTTTCTAGTAATTTTATGATTTCCTGCAATGTTTTAGACATTTACCTGTAGTATTTCCTTTACGTTTGTTATGATTCCTGGCTGTATGACATTTTTATTTGCTCCTGAATCTATTAAAAGTCGAATTGTTTGTTTTGTGACTTTGTTAAAGCTGCTAAGGTACGGAAGATAATTTACGTCTTCTCCTTTATTAGCTCGGTCCAACAAAAATTTGCATCAATGTCTTCCGTGGGTTCTTCATCGGAACTATCGTTATCTAGCAAATTGTTTTTTATCTGTCTTTTGTTTAATGTTAACTTACTTCGCACAGATCCAATCGCGATTGGCCACAGAGTATCTTTTTTGTTCTATAGTTTTGTTGTTCGTTTTGGCATATGAAAATTGAACTTTTTTAAATTTTTTTGTCCCTGTTCTGTGAGTTTTATTGCTCTTATGTTGTTCTGTGTTAGCGGTTCGTTGTCGTGATCGTAATCACAACATTCTCCCCACCAGTGTAACGCTCCTGGGCGTTACACTCTTCTTACGTTTGTTTGCTCCTTACCCCGGTCAATACCACACGGTTCGCTTTCTGCACAATCGTTCCCCCCACATCCAAAACTGCTATCTTTGGTGAATGATTTGTCGGCAATAATTTCTTCTGGAAATCGTTGTTGGAAATTTGGCGATTTGAGACAGAGGGCCCAGCAACGGGAGCCGATGGTTCTTGAGCAGGTAGGGGGTCTGCATATCGGAAGGTTATTTCTTCGCACACAGAAGGTTTGAAATCTACATCATCTTCGCATATGTTCAATGCGGCATTTATCTTTTCTCGGATTTCGATGTGAGAATTCCATTTTTTGCGATGCAATTATCCTTTGCATATCTTCCCTAAGAAATGCCATATCCTTGAATTGGTCTCCATCAGATGCCAGCTTCAATACGATGTGAGAATTCTGATTTCACAAAAACAGAATCAGCTTGTCAATTATCCCCCCTTCACCTTCGTGGATTCGGAGCCGACTCCGGAGCCGTGGGTTCGAATGACAAATGAGGTCGGTCCTGTCGGTCTCAGCTATTTCCTCTGCAAAATCTTCTACTTCCTCGTATGTTGGCCCGAACCTTGTAGGACGGTAGAACTGATAATTATCTTCTTCCTGATCCTGCTGATCTTGAAGGTTGATCTTTATTGTGGATACCAACCGCTTCACGTCGTCTTCGCTGTCGTTACATATCACTTCACCTATTATTTTAAATTACTTGTTGCACTTTCAATGACTTTTCATTTTTTGTAACGGTCACTTTTTTATCAGTTCTCTTAAGATCATTGCCTTTTTGTTTACTTTTCAATTATTTTCTGGTTAAAGTCACTGTCTTTTTATTCACTTGTTCTATTCTTCTTAATTTTTAATTCCTCCAGTGCTCTTCTAAAATTATTCCTCTCTTCACTATCCTTTTGCTCTGCTCTTAGGAATAGTAGCATATTCCGATCTCTGTCCTTAGGAATAGCAGGGTTTGGGCTCGTCCTGATCTTCCGTATGACTCTCAATCGCAGTCGACGGAAAGTCGCCTGAGCTTCCTTGTAAACTTTAATCACAAATTATGGAAAAGTTCGCTTATCTAGGGTCTGGTCTAAATAGTCGCTTTCGATAGGAAGGTAGCTCTCGATAGCGATATCCAATTGCTGAGAAGTACTAAGGACCTCCACTGTCTGCCCAGGCTCCCAGCTGGTTATTTTATCTCTGATCAGACGAGTTGTTCTGACGACTGTTCGATGAGCTGTATCCTGTGGATTGGTAGGAGGCTTGAACTTCCCACCTATAGGGGACCTAGTCGCAACTCTTCCATTGGGGATTGGCTGACGCCTTCTTCTTGTTACGTCTAGCACAGCTGTCACTTATAGTCATAGACTACCGTACACTTGGAGTACACTTTCAACGTCTCGGGTTTTAGCCTTGAGCAACTAAAACAAATGTTTAGTGAGCAAACTAAACAAACTAATCGGTCTCATTCGTTTGGCATTTTCATGTTCTTGAGTAAATTCCAGTAATTTTTTTTTTCTCGAAATGCATTAGAAATCGATTAGCATAGATTGTATGCTTAACATCCAGACATAATATTTTGTCCCATACCAAGTACGATTCAACTTTCTACAGTTGTCGTCACTGCATTAATCCTGCCGTTCCCCGGGCTTAGGCCATTGTTTTAAGCAAGCATTCCCATTACCTTTACCCATTAAATAAATTAACAAATATACCATAAGATTACAACATAACTGCACAATTTCGAGATCTGGTTAAGACTAAACTGTATCAAACTAACTATCTTGATTTATCATATTAAACATTCTGTGATAAATAACTTCAAACACAACACAATTAGCCGGTGAGGCTCAGTACCGTTTAATTCGCAAAATTGGTTATAAATGTATACAGTTTGACAATATTCATGATTTTTTATATAAAGGTCTCTGGCGAAAGGTATGATTGTAACCATTGTAAAAGTTGTGCGAGATCGTTGATAATTTTTGAACAGGGAATCAACCTTTGTTATAAGATAGCTGATGAAAGTAGCGAAAAATGAACGAACCAAAATGTAAATAAATGTACAGGTGTATTAAATGTAAACATTTTATTTTTATTTAAAATCTTGTTAATCTATTCCGTAACATGGAAAGATCGACTTATCTGAACCATCCGAAATGTTACGTAATGGACGTGCGACACTGGTAAGTTTTTATATGCAATTTTATTTTTTCCCATAGACATCAGATTTTCAAATAACTTCATGCCATACTATAACGAATGAGTTGTCGAACCGCACAACGATTCACGAATGAATGACATTTTATGCCACATGGTCGAATACAGGAGATCCCAGACTAGAAAGGAGTAGAGAATCTCATTGCGACAGACGGCACGAGAATGACGAGGTGCCTCCGTCATCCTTGGAGAAGTTATCAGGATCATTAAGCAACTGAAATGTAACAAGTCAACTGACAGTGATGTGCTTGTGTTAGAATTCTACACATTTGCGAACAGGATCAACTACCGGAGCAGTGGACGCTGGGTGTCATAAACCAATGATCCAGTCGACCCACAGGTTTAAGTAGGTTCAGTAAATACGAAAATTCTGGTAGGTGCATGCTGCCATAAGCAGGTTGTTCAGTAGGTTCAGTAGGTGCAATGATTCCGGTAGATGCAAGTTCGAATCTCACCGGAGTTTGAGGCAGAGAGACGAACTCTCCTGTCTGCTATTTAACATAGCTTTGGAAGGTGTCAGAAGAAGCGCATCAGGGGTACGATTTTCAATCGTTCACTTCAATTCCTTCGCAGATTCGATGGCTTCGCAGATGACATCGACATCTGCGGCGGTATGCGGTCAAACGTTCTCTACCGTCAAACGGCCGAAATCAGCTGACGCATTCATATCGACCTGCTGAATAATATTCAATTTATTTAATTACTTATCCGGCGCTACAACCATTTCGCGGTCTTGTCCTGCTGCAGGAGACCTCTAAACCGCTCATGGTCGAGCGATTTCGTCTGTCAATCCATTATCCCGGCCTTTCTGGCGGACGCATCAACGCCATCACTCCAACTCAGTTTGGGCCTAAAACGCCTCCTCTGTCGATGTGGACTACCTAAAAGGACTTAACGGGCCGGTCGTCCGGTGTCATTCTCATGGCGTGACCAGCCCACCGGAGCCTGGCGAGTCTAATCCACTGTACGACAGTAAGTTCACCGTACAACTCGTAGAGCTCGTCATTGTAGCGGCTCCTCCATTGTCCTTCATTGTATTGAGTTAGAAAGCTTAAGCTTTTAGCCTGTATCTGCCGAATAATCCAGGTACCGTATCATTCTGTACAGATTCGTAAAGGACATAGCATTTTGACATTAAGAATGACACAAGGAATCATTTTTGTGAAACTACAATTTGAGAAAAATCGATTAGACTTTAGAAATTTAAGTTTAATGTCATTTTTTTTAAACAATAAATAAGTCTGATTATTAAAATTCACCTTTTTCAATTGTTTTCGTTAAAAAAAATTGTTAGCATTTTTGGCACACGGGAAACATGGCCTAAGCCTGCTCTGACCAGCAAGCAAAATTTTTTGTTTTGACATTTGTCCAGCTTGGGTTAGCTGCTTTCATTAGGAAACCAATCTAATCCTTGTTTCCTAGGCTTAACTTGTTTCCTAGGCTTAACTTGGTTTGTTATTTGTATGGCGAGCTGTAAGCGCATAAGCCTGGAAACGTCAAATCGCATACAAAAAAAAAACTGGCTTAGAGTATGATTTCAGCCATTGTCGGTAGTGACTTTTGGCAAAAGATAGTTAAAATAGTGGACGACTTTGAATGTGCGCTCACCTATTTGTACTTCACTCCTGCGTAAGTAAGGTTTTGATAGCAGGGCCGCTGGGGGTGCCATCGCCTGTTTGATCCTTTAGTAAGCATCCGCTACGTAGGAAAGCCGTAAACCAATCAGGTCTATGTCATCAGCATACGCCAGGATCTGGATTGACTTATAGAAGAAGATCCCCAAAGTTGTCGCCTAGCAGTCGCGGATGGCCCTCTCGAGCGCTAGGTTGAAGAGTAGATAAACTAACCCATCTGCTTGACGCAGGCCCTTGGTGGCAGCTACGGGTCGTGAGAGTTTTCCATCCACCATCACCTGGCATGTGACGTTGGTCATTGCCATTTGTACTAGTCTAGTAAGTTTGGCCGGGATTCCGGAAGCTCATTGCGTCGTATGCGGCCTTGAAGTCGATGAAGAGATGGAAAGAGTGTAGCTGCTGCTCCGCCATCTTCTCCAAGATCTGTCGCATGGTGAAGATCTGATCAGTGGTTGATTTTCCGTTTCGGAAGCCCTCTGATAGTTTCCAACTACCTTTTGTACGAATGGGACAAGACGATTTTGTAGTATAAGGGAGAATATTTTGTAGGCGGTATTCATCACCGTAATACCCCTGTAATTGCTGCACTCTAGCTTATCTCCCTTCTTGTATACGGGGTGGATGATACCAAGGTTCCAAGCACAAGCCCTATCACTAGCTCATCGCGAGACGACCTCTGGCTGGTAACTGACCAGATCTCCATCCTTATTTAGACATCAGGTCACCTTAGGTCTGAAGTTGTTTCGGTGACCTGCTATCTCGTGGTAAAACTTTCTTCCGGGTCCGTAACGCACTCTGATTTCTTTAAGTTCCCGGACTCGCTGTTCGTCCCAGAGTTGTTTCTTGATGCGGTGAACTTTTTCTCCTCCCGTTTGAGCTGTGTATATTCATCTGCTCGCGTTCTATGGCGCGGCTGCATTGCTCGTTATGCGCAGTTCTTACGTTCGATCACCTGTCTACATTCTTCGTCGAACCAGCCAGATACATGTATGGTATGGTATTAATGTATGGGGTTGGTGGATGGTGTTGCATTGTTGTCCCGGTGTTGTCCCGACGTGCTGGGATAGTAGCAATGGCACAGTTGATAATATTCGTTTTTTGAGCAATCCACCTAGCAGAGCAATAACATTCAACAGCAGCCGCCCTTTTGTACGTCAGACTAGTCCACAAAATTTTATTGCAAGTTGAGCTAATAAATAAAAACAGTATTAGTAACAGAAAATCGGTTCGGTTAATTATCCAACTCGCACAATAAGGGTAAAACTGCCGCTCAGAATATCGCAAACAAAATGATTTATTTCTTTCTCTCGATAATGTTTCATCGCTTACGTCTCTAACTGCCCGGGTAGTGGTTCTCATCCAGTAGATGAAATACGCTAATCTACCATTCATCTAACCTTTCGCCTGTACTATCATAAATACACAAAACGCGAAAACTCATCCTGCACGTACCAGTAGTACGATTCCTTCTGTACCTATTGTTAGGATGTAAGGTTGGTTGGTTTTATTTAATGCACATGAAATATTTATTCAAAATTAACCAAAAAACGAAACCTTCGTTAAAACAAGGGAACTACTATCCTATGCGGCCGGGAAAGGAAGGAAAGGAACGGTTGTTTTTTTAAATGATGCTTACAGACAAACAATAAAAGAAAGAAAGGAAGAAACAGCGTAAACAATGTAATTTAATATAACATAAAATAACGAGACGATAACAGCTTACTTAAAACAAACAAAAATAAAAAATACATTCGTTAGTTGCCCAATTTTTGCGCATGTGTTTGTGTGTGTGTGTGTGTGTGTGTGTTTTTACTTCCGAGCCAGTAAGTTTGCTTCTTCCTTTGTTTCTTGTTGTTTACTAAAAAAAAGGCACACTTTATTCATTAGTTTGCAGTTTTCCTTTTTTGCAATATCGAACGATGGCGATTTTTGCAACCTCGTGTGATCATGAGTGCCAACACACGATTGATGACAGTAAGATGATTAGATGATGACTCGAGCGTGTGCGCGCGTACGGTGACACACGCACCCCACGCAAAAAACGATTAGTAGTCGCATTAGTTTCCTTTTTGTTTTAGAGCTGTTAATGGTAATGCAGGGTTTGATTACCCTACGCGGGATGGGTAGCGCTGGAAAAGACCCAACATTTTATAGGTGGTGTTCTGCATCATTCTCTCGTTGATAATGAAATAAAACAAACCAAAAATTAAAAACAACAACAAAACGGTGCCTATCACTACCATTTCGTGTGTTCCATACATATTGAGGACACACACTAGCTACCAACCCACTCAGGATTGTGTGTATGTGTGTGTGTGTGTGTGCCTGTGGTTGCAGCAATCCCGGCGCTTATTTCGCGGTTCGCCAAGGAAAAAAACGATACACACCAGACACAACATTACTCGCTACTCTCGAACCATGAAGTAAATTAAAAACCTTTCGAAAAAGATCTTCTATGCTGATTCAACTATCTTTTTTCCCTTTTTTTCTCTCTCTCGCGCATGCTTTTCGCTTTTCCGCATTTGACATTGTCAAACCACGGATGACTAACTGGCTATTCGGGGGATGCTGGGGGATGTGAGGTGTGATGGTGGGCGGGGAGAGAGGACAACTATCCCTTCACCCGATTTCGGAACAAATGAAAAGCCCTTTTCCCTATGCTACTTGCTCGATTATGACGATGAACAACGGGGTAAATGTGTGTGGGCCTGCTAATGTTCAAATGCCTAACGTAGGGAGAGGGAGTACACGGTCCGGGGAATTGGCGCTGGAAGATGGCGGTTGGGCGGTTTTGGGAGAGTGTGCATCAGCTGGCCACTGTTTCGACTCAGATCGGAAAGCATTTTGGTTAGCGGGATTCGAAGGTTTAAAACGCTGCTATTTAAATCCGAGTCCGGTCCGACCAAACGGGGGCGGTTGGTTGCGCCATTACAGGGGCCTGGTAAAGTTGGCTGGGAACATGCCCTTCTCGTTTGTGCCATCCTTCGTGCCCATCAACCATCCTTCCTCCTGTAATAAGCAAAAAAGGAAAGAAAACCATTACATGATGCTGTGCAACTGTACGATGGAGCAGTGTCCGCTAGCCAGCTGTTTCTTCGTACCTGATCTTCAGGATCTTCGTACTCGACCACATTGATAACGTCGCCAACCTCGAAGCTCAACTCGTCGACATCTTCCCGCACATACTTGTACGTAGCTTTCACGCGATACAAAACGCCCGGTGGCAATTCCGTTGTCGTTGCACCTGTGTAAAATTGTAAGCATAACAACAAGGGCATTAGAGGTGACGTAAATTGGGTAGCTTGCAGTTTGTAAAATTAAAGAAAAGAAGAAAGAATTCTAACGGTATCAGTTACGCTTGTGACGTAGAAATGGATAGGCTGCTACTAATCAATGATAGAAGAAGTGCAGGTGAATACGGCAGAGAGAGTAGAATGACAGGGTTTTTGAGATGGCAGGATAATGTAAGCGCCTGTCACCACAAGCGCAACACATGCCATTTCAACGGTCTTAGAAGACACCACAACCCCAGTAGGCATACTTCAATGCAAGCACATGATATCAAAATCGTAGCGCAGCTTAACATAAAATTCATCTGACAGTATCAAGTACTAATTGACCAGTATAAACATGCTGTGGGAAGGATTTTGACAACCAAACGATGTTTGTTTTAACCGAAGAAATATTTACTGCATTTATCGAATTATATATGCTTTAATTCATGAAAAATACAATAAATGATACCAAAAATCAACGCCTGGTTGTCACGTTTATACTCCTCGGTTTGTACTTCACTTCTAGCATCGTACTGGTGTTGTGGTAAGCTGCGCTACGATTGTGATATCATGTGCTTGCATTGCAGTATGCCTATTGGGGTGTTGTTAGAAGGGCCGTTGAAATGCCATGTGCTGCGTTTGTGGTGATAGGCCCTTGCGTTGTCCTGTCATCTCAAAACCCTGTATTGATGAATTTAACGTTAGAATTATTAGAAAAAGAGGGTTTTGCATGAGTCGTTCGGTTGGCAAATAATGATACCAAAGGTGTGATAATTATCAATAACCAAAAAATACAAATGTTTATCTTAAAGACCGAATGATGAGTGAGTCACCGCGGCGTAATATAACACTGAGATATTGGAGAATAATCTGGCTTCACAAGTGTATTCGAACTTATTGATCACCGTGTACATCCGAAACCGAAGGGGTTGCTGTCCGTGTAAATTGGATCGATATTTCTTCCGTATACGAGTGCAAAAGATTAACGCAGACGAACACCGTAAACAATCGCTCCGAATGTTCACGGTACGCGAACGGATTCAAACGTATGAATCCTTAAAGCTGTTTTATAAAAGAACTTGTAAATGAATGCTACAAACATGCTTCTATTTAAATTAGATTTGATTTCGAATCAAAATGATTATGACAACCAACCGTTTGATGATATGATTCGGGTGATGAAGGGAGGATTTTTGGAAGGAAATAAAATAAAAACACTACATATAAGTATTCAATTGGCGTAGAATTGCAAACACCCAATACTTATGTGCTAGCATTAAAGGTAAATCAGTGAAGTAACACTCTCTTGGTACTCTAAAAGGTAAGCGCTTAAGCAAATTTAAAATAAAAACACACATCTACACTTATTAATCACGTTGGCGAAAGAAAAGAAACAATAACAATTTACACAAGCGAGTGCGCACAAACTCACACAAACACACATATACACAGGAAGTAAAAACTAAGTCAACGGATGGCCACAACAAATTTGCGAGCAAAAAACAACCGAATTTTCCAACCTTAGTCACTTACCGACCGGAACGTCGCAAAGCAGTCCCGACTTAGTGTTATTGTTAAAACCGGCACGGATTAAGTGCGGCTGTTGATATTGTGCGATCAATAGGGGTGATCGTGTGTTACCGTTACCGGTATTGTTATTAAGATTGTTGAGCGTTACATTAGTGGCGTGATAGTGATAGGACGGAAAAGGGTGCTGATGGGTGGGAAGATTGGGATAGGGCTGGTTGCTGCTGTTGCCACTGATGGGACCACCACCCGTTGGTAGTGGCGTTGTGGAAGACTTCGGTACCACCATCAGCATCGGCGGCGTGGTGGTTGGTAGATAAACCGGAGGCGTCTGTGTAACCTTGTCCACGCGGACCGGCAATCCGGCAGCTTGTGGTAAAATGGTAGAACGGTGGTAGACGTGACGATCGGTTATGGTTACGGAGGACGATGGAACACACAATGAAGGAACGGTTAGTGTTGCGGCAGACGCCAACTGTTCGGGACAATTCCGGTACTGATACACCGGTGGTAGGTTCTGATGGGATCGAAGATGATGGGGATGATGGTGTGAGTGGTGCGGATGATGAAACGGTGAGGAAACCGTACCGAGTACCGCGGCTAACGTCCACAATGAGCATGATGTGTAACGGGTTAGTAACAGTTTAGTTGCAAAAGGATCGTAAGAAAAAGTAGAGTCTTTGTGTGGGTGTGTGTTGGAGTGACCTGTGTGGTTGATGGCTTATTTACATTAGTATTACTTGATTGTGAAACAGCTGCGCCGGTAGTAGTGGGCGTTGGATGATCGTCAGCAGCAGCATTAGCACTAGCAGCAACAGCATCAGCAGCAGTAGCAGCAGCGGCGGTTACATCCGTTGTTGGTACCACCGTTACATTGGTGGGTGGTTTTCGTTCCGGCACCCCATTTTCTGGTACCATCCGAGCGTTGCTGCTGATGGTGTTGATGCCACCGTTCGCGGTCGTGCTGTGCGTTTGGTCGGTTTGTTGTTGATGTTGTGTTGGAAGCTGATTAGTGGATGACTGCGGATGAGGATGAAGCGTACCGTTTGTGGTGGCCGGTGTGCTTTCCGTCGCCGCCTCTGGCAGCTGGTGGCCATTCTCCTTCGGTGCCGATGTGCCCGCATTTCCATTCAGCTCCGGTTCGTGCATTGCGCTATCACCGGCAGCCGTACCGTTTGGCGTTGGCGTTTTGGCCGCAGCGGCAACAGCCTTTACCACCTCCGTGTTCTGATAGGACGGTTCGTCATCTTCCTGCTGTTCCTGCTGCCTGGGCTGCTGATGGGGCGATGGCGTTCTCGGCGACGGGAGCACATTTTGTGCGGAGGTATCTGTTGGTATTTGCGGGTTTTAGTAGTCAAACGAAGTGGATACGGTTTCGTTTCACCATCGGCGATCAGTCCATCGATGTGGCGGCGGGTACATGTGGACGGTATGGGGTAGTAGGTATGAAGTAGTATACGCACACGCACACATACACACGCACACAAACGTACAATACGCACGCAACGCACGCACGCAAACGTACGCATACATAGAAATGGTATGATCGAATTGTGCGCATGGTGACCCCAAAATGGAAATGGTTGGTTGTGGAGACCAACGCGGCGAGAACACGCCCGTGAGCAAAGGGGACAGGATATAGAAAGAAAACACGGAAGAGAAAAAAAGAAGAAAAAAAACAAATTGTCACACACGCATGCTTTGTAGCTATATGTTCAGATTAAAGCTCGACTATTGTTCAAGAAAAAATCAACAACAACCAATTGTTTATCATTTTATCCATTTTTTACAATCTTATACCAAATTCCATACTGTATATCGTTTTTGGATGCTGCTTCAATCCATTCAGCGTTGTGCTGGTTAGGAAAATGTATTTACATGTAGCTTTTAATTGAAAACACAACATCAAAATGATGGTGCGGATTTAAACCCCCCTATTTACATAACAGAATGAACAGACATAACAATTTTACCAACAATTTTAAAAGACAATGTAACAGAAACGAATCATTTGTGTGTAGTTTCAAAGGTGCAAAAAGAAGGAAAAAAATGTAAATGAAAACATAAAATTAAAACAAAACACACTCAAAAAACAAGAAACAGATGTTGATGTAATGTACATTGAAACGTACAAAACATACAATGGAAAGAATAAACTGTTTTAAATTATAAACTTAAGAAAAAAACATATAATAAACCCAAATCTGCACTATTACCTCAATAATGTTCACGATATAGCCAGCAGTACAAAAAGAAGCGAAAATCAAAAACGTGTGCGCACAACACTTATCAATGACTAAACAATCTAGCAACAATACCAAACGTAAGGAAGGGACAGAGGAGAGTTGTGAAATGAATAGTGAATGATACAAATTTTGTCAAACAACTAACCACGAACCAAGGCTTACAAGAGCGAAAAAGCAACATCGAAACAAAGAGCGATGTATGTTTAGTATTCGAGCCATTTGTTTGATTGTTTGTTATTAGTTGTCGAGAATTGATTACGATGATGTTGCATGGATTCATTTTATGAACAATGGATGATGTCGTAAACGAAAAAGCTAATAATGTGTCCCTGCACTGACAACAGACGCTGAATCGAATGTAATGGATAGAAGCACGGAATGGAAGTGACCATAAGGAAGCGATGAATTGTTGTTCTTCTTCGTAAATAATCGAGTGGAAATGGGCACGTAACACGTGTAACAGTAATACCAAAAACAACTCTACTCACGTCCGTTAGCATTGGCCGAACCGTTAGTGACATTATTCACAATCGATAAATTCGCTTTCACTGGTGACTGTTGGGGGCTAGATGGGTTTGAGTTAGCTAAAACACACGGGAAAAACGAAAGTAAAAACATTTATAATCAGAACATTTGTACCACAGAGCGGCAGTTGTGTAGTACGTTACTTGGTACGATTGGGATAGTTAGGAAGTAGTACACTCTGCATGTGTTTTATATGTATAAACACATGTTTTTAAAATGTTTTTTTTTGCTAAACAAAATCTTTGGAGTCCTACTGTATCATCAACTTTACCAGAAGTTCATGAGAGACTGCATTCCGAAGATATAAACTGAAGAGCAAAACTAAATGTTATATATTAATGGAAATCTTGATTTACGCGTTTCACTTCTACACAATGTTTTTTACCGTCGAACGTAGCTTTTATCTTTATTTTAAATCTTTATCATTTGGCTCTTGGCTAACAAAAGGCTCTTCAGTACAAACTTTGAAGATCATTTCATACGTCCGAAAACCTGATTTTTGGACCACTTTAATGACAACATGATCAAAAACCCCTGAATACAATAGCAGGAACTTTATCGGAGATTTAGACAAAAATCGTCGAATTTGTTCTATTACCAACGGTGCGATCTGCACGCTGTACACTGCTCAGCAGTTTACGCTTAGAAGTGCCACGTTGTTTCTGGTAAGTGGCCAAAAGAATTGTCCAATGCAGTCCAAACATTTTTTTTTGTGGCCGGAAAATGGAAGGATACCCATATTTGCTTTTTTGTTATCCTGTCAATCCATTATCCCGGCCTTTCAGGAGGACGCATCAACGCCATCACTTCATCTCAATTAGGGCCTACCTCCTCAGTCCATGTGGACAATCTGTACGGACTTTACGAACTGGGTCGTTCGGAGCCATTCTCATGACGTGACCAACGGCAGTAAATTCTCCATACAGCTCATAGAGCTTGTCATTGTAACGTCTCCTTCCACACAAACGGGGCCAAATATCCTTCTGAGCACCTTCCTCTCGAACGCGGCTAAGAAGGTTCTGTCAGTTTTGGACAAAGTCTATGTCTCAGAGGGGTACGTGAGTACTGGGACTGTATAAGTTTTATATAGTCCCAAATTCGTTCGTCATCGTTCGTCAGCTGGAACCCGAGGTTTTCTGCCGCCTGTTCAATCCTTTGGTAAGCATTCGCAACGTAGGAGAGCCGTAAACCAATGATGGCTATGTCATCAGCGTAGGCCAGGATCTGGATTGACTTATAGAAAATGATCCCCGAAGTTTTCACCTCGCGGATGGCCCTCTCTAGCGCTAGGTTCAAGAGTAGTCAAGCTAACCCATCTGCTTGGCGCAGATCTTTGGTGGTAGCAAAGGCCCTATAGGAGAGTTTTACATCATCCTTTCTTACAAGTAGCTTAAAAAATCATGAAATTTACATATGACATTAGTTTAATAAGGCGGTAGTACACAATGGTGACCAGGACATTGTGTACTACCGCCTTATTAAACTAATATTAATTACTTTTAAATGTTGAACGAATATGTACAAAATTAAAACTACGACAAAGGGTAATATCATACTCGTTGTTTAAACGCTTGCGCTTAACTGTGCTGCATCTATCACCTACCATTGATCTTCTTCAGCGTGTAAGAACCGCGCTGGGATTCGGTGGCCAGTTTGTCGACGATCGCTTCCAAATCGGCGTACACCTTTGACGTTTCACTGTGGAACTGCTGCTCGCAGGCGAACAACGTCTGCAAGTTCGTCACCAGGAACAGTATTCTAGAGTCGTACAGGGCCGGCAGTTCATCGTGCAGCTCCGAATTCAACACCTCGTATGTGCTCTTTGCATCCTCCAGCTGTTCGCGGCCTCGTGAAACCTAAAACCAAATTCAAAGACGGTCATTACGAATCGTCGCGCCTGCGGCAGTAGTTGCAGCACATGACACGGTACCTTCAAATCATCCTTGCGCTTGGCGGCATTCGCTTGCAGGCTCTGGAAAGAATGCCTCTGGCTATCGTAGTCTACCAGCTTACGGCCACGTTTGTCGATCTTTTTCTGCAATGAAAAAAAAAAACATTTCGTATACAATACGGGATTATCAAAAAAATTCGCAAGAAATTTACCTTCATTTCCGGAAACTGTAACGCGTAGGTGTCCAGCTGCTTCAGCACCTGATCGGCCAGCTTGTACGAAAACTGCTGGTACTGTGTATCGATGGTTTTGGTCTGACCGTACAGCACTTCCGAACCGGTCCACTGGCTTTCGTATACTTCGGTTATGGCATCCATTAGGCTTTTCGAGGCATTTTGTACGGCTGGACAATCAATGGAAACAAAGATCAGAAAACGAGCGATACGGGGAGACTGAAATAAAACAGCAGGAATACAACATACCACGAACACATCTGATGTAGTTGCTGAACTCTTTCTGCAGCCTAGTGGCACAGGTGTGCTGTCGGTTAAAGTTTGTCAAATGCTCGTCGAAAATTTCATCTGCCGTCCGATCGACTTTGCCGAGATTTTGTAGAAGCTGTGGGAAAAGAGAACGGAAAATTTCATTTAGTAAATTAATGTTTTCTGCGTTAGCACGCATGAAAATGTAATGAATTTTTAAATTCACACCGTTATGGGCCCGGCAAGATTCAATGGCCGCGCGTTCTTTGAACATGTTCCCATTAAAAGAATTACATGAATCATGTCACAGGCATGGGCACTACCGGTATTGCAAACGGAGCAGTATGATTCGGCTAAAAATATTACCACCCAGCGCAGCATAAGGCCAACCCCTCACCGAAACCAAACAACAATCCTGACTGAAGAAACACGATATTCTTCACTAAAAGCTGGTGCTACCAAGTGAAAAAAAAAATTACTAACGCACCGGTACGGTCAACTAGCGGCACAAGCACCGCCACGGATATGTTTGATTTCATTTTATTTTTTATTTTGCAAATAGTGAAGAGAGAGAAAAAAGAAACGATGCTTTAACAAGCGGATGCTTTTGCGAGCCGGTCAGAAAAATGGGACAGTCCGTTAGAGTCGCTACTAAATTTAGCTAGCACAAAATTAACAGTCCCTCGGTGTGCCCTGGGTGTGCAAGTGTGGTGACAGTTGGATTTTAAACTTATAATTTCTATACGAAACTCCTCAATTGTAGATGGGCGGAATGTGATTTAAAAATGGCAATATAGTGTACCCGTAAAGGTTTAATAAATAAATTTATTTCTAAAATAAATAAACCTCAACTGGAAGACACTATTTTGCTATTAAAGCTAACATATTAAACAATTTCAGTTTGTATTCTTTGCTCAGTTGCAAATCTCTCACCGATCACATGATAACAGCGCCGGTACTGTTCGGTTCGCCACGTGACTTCCCGCATCCAGTACGGGAATTGAGCACTGACACAGCATCACACAGCAGTACCGCTAGCAGCGGGGGGGAAGTAGTTTTATGATCGTTTCTACCTCGGTGTGTTTCACACACAACAGCAGCATATGATAAACTCACAAACCTCCCATGGCCAAGGTTTGAGGGTGAACATTTATTTATTAATACACACGTGTGAAATCATATGCGCTTGTTAGCAATAACGTTTACCCTTGCAATACGAAAGCCAACTTCTCCAGTTCCAGATCCCAATTGGCTGAAAAGTTGGCTATTGGATACCGAAGTGTGTTCCCGACGGGTTTTACATCGCTTGCTGAATACATCTTTCCACATAAGCCGTTTTGTGAGGTATGTTAATCAAACGACGGTTTACCTTCCCGGCAGTAGGCAAGTGTACTTCAGGGTACGGAATGAGCACTAACAAACCCAATGGAAAACATGTGTGTGTGTATGATAGGTAAGTGTAAAGAAGAGGTAAAGCTCCCCCTTGCATCTCTAATGCTGATGATGGGGGCAGTCACGTGAACGCCAATTGCATGTGACGGTGAGAGTGCTCGGTGGGACATGTGGTCAGTTTTAAGAGGAATTCACAACCGAGATGTTGATGAGAAAAATAAACCAACCACCAAATCCCCATTAAGCTTTTATATATTCCAGTCATCCAAATGGCAGATAGGTGCCTCGCACAGTCAGTGAGAAAGTTGATCCATCCATTCCGCGCATTAGAAGCCATATCTCTAACGTATGTTTAATGGATTTTGTAGTACTTTCTTTACCTGTGCAAGTGAGCATTTTTTAAATTTGTTTTTATAGTTAAAATAAGCATCAATGGCCACGCTTGTTAAACTTAAATAAAACTCCTAGATTCGGGAATAAAAATTATCTTTGAATGTTCCGCTTTTAGATTCGAGAATTGTCCAAATATTTCTTTTACGCAAAGCCATCAGCTCAGCATAACTGGAGATACAAACACACGAACCATCGAAACTCCACCATCTTATCCCCATGGCCAAACTGATAACCTACATTTCCGGCCGCCTTTTTTGCCAACGTTTGACGCCGCAACGCCATTCGAATTGGGCACCACCACCAGGTGGCGGTACGCCATTTCGGATCGTGAGGAACATTGCACACACATTGGGTGTATGTGGGAACTATCACAGTAATTACACCTACACCGAGACCCCACCCCGTACATGCGTATATAGTAGCTTGCGCTTCAACTTGCTTTAATGTTGTTTGCCATTAAACAACAACAATCCAGCGCACCACACACTTTGGTGGCCACCTTCGATATGGTGCTCATTTGAATGTTTATTGTCCAATTACGTTGGTGCTTTTGTGTTTGTGTGTACGCGTTTTTTTCTGTTTTGTTTTTGCTTTTTGCATTACCCAATTGTAGGCTTTGGTTGCTTTTTTCTGGTGCCATTTGATCTGATTTCGGCTTTTTTAGGTAATTTTTTTGCAACAAAGATATCAACAATACTTTTAGTATTGTTAAATAAATTTTAAATATTTAATAAAAAAAAAATTTGATGATAACTAGCAGACAACAAACAAATAATAATTAAGTTGAATCAACAAAAGTAAGCAAGGACAAGATAGGTAACCAATAGAACGAGTAAAGAAAACGAAACCAGACAACCTAAAAGTGAGAGTAACTCTCTCTTTCTTTCACTTTAAAGGGCAAGAATAGACACTTGCACCTTTGCTCTAGCCTAGTGGGCTTCGCTACAAGCACAAAATCTAGTTTCCCGCGCCCAACCAGAACCGGCTCCAGTGGGTTTTGCACCGCACCCAAGCAAAACCCAACCCAACGGTACCCTCCCTGTTTAATCGCAATACAACTGGTGCAACTGGTTAGCAGGTTAGACAGGGCCGGTGCATCAGGGTGTCTGCTTGTGTATGTTTTCAAATGACCAACTTAAAGAAACCAGTTTTCCCTCCCAACAGTTCAGGCAATGTGTGGAGAAAAATCTCGGACCAATCTCAACGTCAAGATATGCACGAAATCGAAAGCAAAATACAGTCCCAGAGAGTTCTGGTTGCATTGTTTGTTAATGCTTCGGCGAACTGACCCAGCTGTTGGTGAGGGCCGTGACCATCAAATGCGCTTTAGTTTGTTTTTTTTTTGCACGTGAGTTGATTGTATGTTTGAAGGATTTTCCGCTTCTTTTGCATGCTGGAATGTACGCGTGTGAGGTGTTATTGGAGCTTTTGATGGATCTGAAAATCGTGACCGGTAAATAATTGCCACTCTCAAGCGAGCCGGGTTGGCAGCAAACAGCAAACAATTAGCGGAAGTAGCAACACTGCCCCTGTGCATTGGCTGTACTGGTTGGCATATTTGAAGGGTTATTAACTACTTTCGGTCAAGTTCTTTGTAAATTGTAAATCTGTTTTTTTCCTGTCCATTACTGTATAATTAATCGTTGCTTTCAGGTGGGCTTACATCAGCCAAGAATTGATCGTGACACTTTCTCTTTCTTGGACTCCTTGGAGTGGCGCAAGTGTGTACTCTAGGTGATGTCAGACATAGAGTGACTTACTAGAGATGTATATATTTTATCTGAATGAATGAATCTCAATCGCTATTTCAAAGATTTATCAGTTGCCCAAACACGGGCCCAACTACCATTCCGCTTTAGGCCTCCAAGGGGCATGATCCGCCACTGATCAAAGGTTTCATGAGTCTTTTGAGAATCGATTCGTGATTTGATTGACTCTGCAGTAAAATTTTATATCAATGACGCTTCTCAAAAGATTAATTAAGCTGTTCATTAAAATAACGTGATGATAAGCATTTAAATGGCGGCATGATGATTTTTAGAAATTTTAACATCTTTCCACACTTTCACATTGTAACGCCTTCGGGTGTCAATTGTTTGATTGTTGGATGGCAATAAAAATAGAGAAAATTGGTGACATTCCTTTTGACATTAAAAAAAAAACACTCTCAAAGTGTTTGCCTCTCAAGCAATTTATCAGCGCTAGACGACAGCACCGGGCTTAAGCCTCGGTTTGTTGTTGGTTAGGAATGTAAGGAATCTGTGCGTCCGACCAGATAAAGGTAGGTCATCTGCTGCATCACACACCAAGCATGGGCGATAACAACAGCGCACGTTTAACGGCTTGCGCACACTTTTAACCGGCCGGATACCGTTGTTTTCCTTGGCGGTTTAATTAACAGCCGCCGTTTGATGCATATACGCTGCAACGGCACTAACGAAACAAACACGCGGCAACCGTCGGTATCAACAAACAAACGCTACGGGAAGAAAGTTTTTGTTCCACGGTCACAACAACAGCAACAACAAGGCCAACTCACACTGGCAACGTATAAAACCTACGACCGACCTCACCGGGAATGACACGCGGGTCGTCGGAACAGGTTCCCGACCGTGCCGTGACACATCCCCGGGAAGTAACCACCAGGAGAAAGTTCCCACACTTTTACCTCCTCCTCCCTTGTTGAATTCGTTCCGCACGTGTCACCCAATCAGGGTTCGGTTGTGCGTACCGGGCACGAATGGTTCGAACCACCACCGGAGGTTCGATATTCGATCTGAGATTTCGACCTCACACCCGTGACCGTCTTTCGATTGCAAATCGTCACGGTCAGGGCTCGAGCGTTTTACCCTGCGAGGGTTTGTAGATCCATATTTTCTACGCTCTTCACACTTCCATCCATGCCATGGTTCGTTTGCGCATTAACTGGGAGTCATTGGTACAGGCAAAGGTTTCCATTTCACTCAAAGTCCTCGGTTGAAAGACCTGCAGAAGATGGGGATCCCTTCCAAATCAGGAACGGCATACGGGTGCCTTTGGTGGAGATGCAGTGCCCATTTTGGGGGGGATACTCAACAGGTCGGAAACAGGTTTTTCGATCTCAGCTTCAGGGTTCGTTGTGTGTATGTGTGTGTGTGTGTTTTTTTTTTGGCCGGCCGGCGTTAACGACACGGCATGTTTCGGTGAAAGGCGATGGTGGTCACTAGTCGATGGAAGAAAGGCACGACCAAGAGTGTCCATGTGTGGCGTGGACACGAATTCGGTGTCAGTCAACCCGACCAGGAATGCAAACAAACAGCATAAACGTCCAAACACCAACAACCGTTGCCGAAAGCATTGATAATTGTAGTTTTGGGGATTTTTAAAAAGGCACGAAAAAGAATAAAATTATTTGTAAGTAAGCTAAACTAGATCACGTTTGAAATGTTCGATTATTCGAAATCGAGTTATTAAGATCGCTGGGAGAAAGGTTCCAATATGTCAAGAGTTTGCTTGATCGTATCATTTCTTACAAATACAGTCCATTCCGCTCGTGATCCCAAAATTTTGTCAATTTGTGTAATTTTCTATATAGAATTGAAATTTGTATTTGTCAAATTTCAAATTTTCCCAAAGATACATTACATTTTGATATTAAAAATATTAATTTTGGTAAAAATTTACTCTAATTGTTGAAAGAAACGTAAAAATATCAATTATTAATGTGCTTCGTAACGTGAAACGAAGGAATCGATCACTGAATACTAACTACAAACGATATTATAAAGGGAATCCGAGTTATACGAATTTTTCTGGCACGCATTAATCGCGTAACTCGGGCAAAGACTGTGATCAAATAGTCTACGGAGTCTCTTAACGACTTCCTATACTTTAGGCTAATTTTTTTTGTATGCATTTTGACGTTTCCAGCCTTAATCGCTGTAAGCTCCCCATACATATTGGTAAGCCAGAAGAGCAAGGGTAATGAGGATTAGATCGTTTTTCTAGTGAAAGCTTCTGTCTTAATGTCCCAAAAGGATGATTTTAACAATGAGCTATATAAATTACTTCAAATGAATTAAAGGTAAATTTCTAAGCTATAGTTGGTTTTCCTCAAATTGTGGTTCCGAATGAATGATATTGTAGATAATTCTTTATGTCAAAATGCTATGTCCTTTACCAATCTCTTCAGAATGATACAACCTGGATCTATTGGACATCGCTGTAAATCCGAAAAATGTAGCGGCATTGCTCACAAAATGTCAAAATGTGATGTTTTGCAACAAAATACCATACACAAGACTTGGTTTTGATGCTGCAAAAGTGATATAACTCAAGCCGAGTAAATAAACGTATGATCAACACGTCTTTAGGCTGATTTATATTTTCGGCCCATTAAAATCACGGCCTTCCTGTTGCGGTGGGTTTGGGTGAAGATTATCAAAACTTGACGTCATGCCGTGATTCAAAATGTGCGCGCGCTCCCGGTACCGACCGTTTCCAGATGGCGGAAAATGCGAATCCATTCCCAGCCCCAAGAGTTGTGAAGTTGCTTTGAGGTTTTGTTTGTGTGTATTTATTTATTTTTGCATCCCACTTTCCAATCCCGCACTCAGCGGTGTTGGTTCGTGCACGGAACGGTGGGGTATTCGATCAAAGAACGAACGGAGCGAACGATGATCACCACAAATCTAGCTCGTTGCACACTTGTACAAACCAAATGGGGGAGAAAAATGCTGCCAAACTGTTACCACTTGCAGCAATTGGAGCTTGCCGTTGCACAGCATCATGAATATCGCGATTCAACTTGTCGGATCCGATCGCAAAACTGTGATACTGGTTAGGTTGGAGCTGAAAAAAGCGATGCCGGGCGGATTGCTTTATCACGGTGATCTGCCATTTTTACGACAAATCACTACTAGCTAGGAGCGATTGGAGGCCTTTTGATGTTGCGAAAAAGAAAAACGAAGCAAAATGTTTTTCTTATTTTATTTTCGTGATAAACGCGCTTTCCAACCCGATCCGCGTTGTTGTGGTGCAATAAAAACGGTTGAAGGATGTTTTGTTTTTGTTTGTTTGTACGCTGGCATTTTGGGGGGAGTTCCGCAACCGAACCTGCCGGGGCGCGTGAAAGTGAACGCATTTTGCAGTCGGACCCTCTTTTCCATCCGGTTTGGCACACTCGGTGCCGGGAAAATCATCACCGATGAGATGTTTAGCACCAACGCGTTTAGGGCTGGAATTTAATGGGATCGCTGAACGATCGCCAGCTGGGAAATGAACTATTACCCGTTTCGCGGGGGTTGGCAATACGATAAGGCAATTAAAATACTATTTCCCGGATATCGAAGAATATTAGTGGGGGTTGTTTTCTCGAAGTAGGGGAAAGTTTCTTGATGTGTCTTGACGGTTAAGACGGTGCTTACAAGCATCTTCATGCATCGGTACGACATTGAAGCATGGGCAGGAAAACAAGTATCAGAAGAAAATAAAAGCAAAGCTTTCTCTACATTTGTTTTCATGTATAAAGATTTTTGTTACTCAACTTCAGCAAAACAATCGAATCGTTAGAAACCATCAAAACAACAGCGTACTGCATTAAGCTTGAGATTTTCCTGCTTTTGTATTGATCAATGCACCCTTAAAGAAGAAAAAAAAAACCAAACGGGTGGTTTATGTTATCGATGAGTTTTGCCCTTACTTTTTTTTAAGTAAAGAGTTCAGTAAGGGGGGGTGGAAATGTTGCAACAGAATTTTCATTTTCTCACCCAACCCAAACCACCTCCAAATACGATTGAATAAGCAAAAATGCACTACGTTTTCCCCTATTAAGTACTCGAGATTGAAAGAAAACAAAACAAAATGAGTGATAAATAAAATCAAACCGGCATATTTCTGCCCTCGAGGGTGAGATGAGCCGAACCCCAGGTGTGTACCAAAGGCAAGTGAAAGTTGGCCGAAACTAGAGGCTGAAGTTTTACCGGTGCCCCCCGGAAGCGTTATGCGGAAAACGAAGGGAAGACGATGCGCGTTACTTTCCTCACTGCTGGAGATGGTCCCATCTACGGTTAGTGCTATTTTCGGTAGCACAATTTCGTAAGTGGGTGGGTGTGATTTTCCTCACATTCGTGCCTGTGCCGCAGTGAGTTCCTTCGTGCTTTTGTTGGGTTCTGCTCTGTACCGCTGTGTGTGTTTCCGTCCCTCGAAAGGTGCAACGTCACGATGTAACCTTGAGAGGGAAATTTAAGCTGCACCAGCCCCGGCTTACTGCCAAACGGGCTCTATCGTCTATTTCCGATGCAAGAAAAGTGCCCAACCGGCGGCTTCCACTTGGGTAGAAGCTGCCGACGTTCTGCTCGGTGCAGACACGCGGGAGTAAGCCATTAAAGGCCACGACGACGATGAGCGGGCACATTTCTCACGCCGTAGGCCACCAGCCAAATAAAACAAAAAAAAACAGCTCCCCTTTGCTCAAACACCGGAAAATGGTAAACAAAACAGAAATGCGTGGTACCATGGTGGATCGATCGGGCGAAGAGTAAGGGCGCGTGATCGCGGACCCGGTGGAAAATGGGCGGAAATTTTTAAACACCGTTACCATCGCATGCTCGTTGACGGGCTGCGGTACGTTATGAGAAAATTGCCCATTTTAAGGGCGCACAATGATTATCTTTAAATTTAATGCCAAGCATCAATGGCTTTGGAGAGCTTTATTTTGTGTGTGCCGGTGGATCGGTTTTCAAGCATTCACAGGTTGTGTATAGCGGGAAACGGTTGCGTGCCCGTGCCCGTGCAAGAAAAGGGTAAGAATCGGATTTAAAAGTCACCGGTGGGTCGATAAATGGAGCACGGGTTTGTAAATTTGGCCGTGCCCAATTAGAAAGCTTTCACCTATTAGGCTGATGCAATAGGATAGGATATCGTTGGTAAAGTGGGATGATACTTCTCCAACTCATTAGTCATATGGTTTCGTCGAAATTCGTGCAGAAGTAATGTAAGCATGTCACCGTCCCTCGTTTTAGCCACTTTCTCCTGGTAGAAATCAAACAATTCCCATAGGCATCTATTTGCAATAGTTTACGCGATATATTCATCATGACTGATAGCACCAATTAAAAAAGTTGAGCAGTTTTTGCCTTTGAAAGTTTAGAAGCTTGGATAATGACATATTTGCAACAATCGGGGCAATCGTTACGTAAGTATGAAAGCGACATCTCGTTACCGACTGCCGGCAAAACACCCAAAACAGATAGCTACGATCGTAGCGTCATGGTCAAGTTGAGCGAAAAACATGTTTCGGCCTTACACTACAACGACAATACAGGACAGGCTCCGTGGTCGACACGAGTACGCGAGTTACCAGTCTTTTTCCAGCACCGCCAAAGAATCGCTTGTTGCACACGCGTGTACACTACTGCTGAGCTCGGTAAAAAAACATACGTACGTACATCTTGTCGCTGATAAAGTTGAAGTTTTCTGGTTCGTTTGCCATTGCTGTTATGGTTTTATCGCTATAATTGGATCGTAAAACATCGTTTATGGGCAGAAAAAATGCCATGCGTGCAGCTGTGTGTGCTAGTGGCTCAGGAGGCGAAGATATGAAGTTAGGTTTTATCTGATTGTTGAGGAGTTTCAAAACTTGTGTCAATAGTTAATAGTTGAGATATTTCCATCTACTAGAAAATACATGGTAAACGAGCAAGCCCGGGATAAGGCTTTGGCCCCAAAGAAAAAATCCTATTACTGATTCGAATAAATGACTGCTCCTTGCATACTATGCCCCAGGTTTGGTTTTTGTTTGCTGTTTTGTTTTGGTTTGTACTTTCAGCTTTTTGTTTGATTGTTTAAAGATTTTTTTTTAGTTTATACCCTTTTTATACGCTCTTTATCTAATGGATTTAGAGATCTTGGTATGGTGTCATAGTACCTCGGAAGCACTAACCACTCGTTCTCTAATGGTAGGTAGATACATCTGGCTAACATTTAACATTTTTTTAGAGCGACCTCTAAGTTCCTACCACGTGTTTCTTATAAAATTTCCCTGGCACATGGTGAAAACTGCTGCTTTGTATAGCTCTGTTTCTTTGCCACACTTATTATGAATTTGAGGACAGTTTGGTGATAAAGCTGATAGAACCGGTACGAAATCCCTTTAGTACTATTTCCCTGTAACAAGGATTGATTATCCGGTACTTTCAATTCAATCAATTGCCCTATTCTTTCAATGCACTATTTTGTATATGACCTCTAAAGATCGAGTGCCATGATCATTAAAGTCAAATACAGTAGAACGTCGATCATCCGGGGCCTGATTAATCGGCGGGTGGATAAAAAATGAAAGCTAACAGAATTAAATTCAAACATTTTGGTAACGTTCAACCAGTTGACCCGAGAGGAACTCGAGTGTTTTCTGTGAAGAGTTGATCTAATTAAACTCCCTGGAAAATGTTCCATAATGTTAATGAACAATAACTGCTAAAATTAAACACATATGAATGCTTTTACCTTTGACCTGTCATCTTCATCTTCCGTTGCACGTACAAATCTGAAGGACCTGTTATCCGTGGAAATCGATTAACCGGCATGCGGACGATTCGCAGTTGCCCAGATAATCGATGTTCTACTGTATCTCATATTTGTCGTAAGCTCGTTTCGTCAACACCTAGTCAGCTAATTGTGTACCTTAACATTAATCGTCCGTCCTAGGTGTTCTGATCAGTTCAGGCCTAGACATTGGTTGCAGGTTGGAGAAGAAGTAGCCCGGCAAATAATGCCTACAAAACAGACCTGAATCTGGACCTTAAAATGCTATAACTTTACAACAGATTAAACTTTTAATTACATAAAAAATACATAAGAAATGCATAAGGCATGATTTGACCATGGTAAACGAAATACATAAATAAAATGTTGTTCATCAAAATATTCTTTAATACTTTGGAGAACAATTGAGGCAAACGTTAGAACCAAAAACAAATGAGAAATTTTAACCATTTTAGTGTCATTGGAGAGCTGGTAGAAACAATTTAAACATTTCCATACATTTATCCAGCTACTAATGCTGCTATACTAACTACAGAGATATTTAGCTTTAAATTTTTTTGTCTCTTAATGGAAAGATATATTTTCCTTTTCAAGATAGGGTACAGTACCCGAGAGTCAAGGACCCCTTTGGAAAGTCCTAATCTGCTGATAGAATTTATTTTTAAATGATAAAATTGAAGCAACTAAATTCGATGCAAATTGTATGAAAAACATTTCGATCTATTTAATAATCAATTCTTTAAGAAATTCAAATTTAATCAGGCTTCTCAAGATTTTAAAATGATTCTTAATTTATTAGTACCCAAACTATTTAGCACATTTAAACTTTAAGCTTGGAACGTCTCTAGCAATTAATGTAGGCACATTCTTATACTTTCATGTTTTGCGTGTTTCGCTTCGGTATGCAAACAACAAAACTGTAGGCCACACAAATATGGGCCACCAGGTAAGTGCACTCCAAAGGGGTACCACCTGTGACCGTGTGACGACCGTTTCGTGCTTGAATGGAAGCATGACCTCCTCCCCGTCTCAATGCTGCTGCTGACACACTTAAACGCTGCACATCTAGATTAATCGCTCCCGTTCTTGACGCGCGCTCGGCTCACGCGGAAGCACCCCAGCGGTGGGGTGTCGTGCGCCGACCATGCCAAAAGCAAAACGGAAAATAGACACGGTGAAAACTGCATAACGTCTTCAAGTGCTCCACAACAGAATGGAATGTGCAGGCACACCACCAGATCGCTCTTTTGGATGGGGAGTGCATTTTTCTGCCAGTGCAGGGTACTGGTGGCTAAGCTGCACCTAATAACAGCTCGGATGCATTGTGGAGCATAAGGAGAACCATCGAAACGAACACCCATTGACGATGGCACGAGGCGTATAGTTTTGGCCTTCCTTTTGGGATCACACTGGAACACTTTGATTAACAAACAAACGGCGGTTGATGGGCGTTTGTTTGGATGTGTCACAAAATTGGGTGCCTTGTTTAACGGGAGGCGCGCATCTTTCCGTAGGCCGCCACGAAGAGATTGTGTGGGTGGTAGACGGACAGCAACCAAACGGCAGGGGAAAGCAACGGGTGCAAATGTGCTTAAAAACTTGAAATACTTTTCCATTGAACCCATGAGCAAAGGCACACCGTCTCTGGCTGCAGATGCAGTGGGTTGAAGTTGAAAGCGAAACGCACGAGAGGGAGCAAAAAAATAGCATCCACACAACACCAACCAGCCCAAATTAGAACGTGGGAGAACCGGATGACCCTGAAGGGTGCTTACGATTGAATAGTTTGGTTGTGTGACTACCGGCGGCTCAGGTGCTGACGCCAAGGTGGGCAAAACTCCCACCACCACCACCCACCAGGATTAACGCGCGGAGGGCGCCACCGTGCAAAGACACCGAGAGTTTGTGAATAACCTTGCCAATGCTCTGCATAGGTTGATGTTGTCTGTTGCATTCCTTTTGGCATTTTTTTTTGTGTGCATAACAGTGCGACGAAAACACATAGAACAACAACAGTGTGATACTTTGGTGCGTGGCAAAACCGCCTCATCGAACCGGTTTTACGAGAGCTTTTGTTAGCCACGGGGTTTCAAACACAAATAACGCTGTGCCAAACTCCAATAAATGTAGATTGGTTAGAAAAAAAACGGTTAAGTTTCCTGAGTTGCGTGTCCTTCATTGTAGCTGCAGAAGTAGTGATCGATCCGTCACACGGAACAATCTGTCCTTCTGCGATCATTCCTGCACAATCTGACAATCGAATCTAATCGTGGAAATGTCCCAACGATACTTGCGCGCGTCAGATTCCTTGTTGCCCTTCGCACACCTATCGATGTTAAATTTAGCGCAGTTAGTAGGCTAATGGCAGGCAATCGGTCGGATTGTTAGTGCGGCATCGTATTCTTCTATCAAAACTAAGAAGCAAACAGCTATTACCAACTGCCCAACGGGACTAACACACCCTTGCAGGGTATGACTCTGGTCCTCAAAAATAAACCAACGAGTCTCCCAATTCGACTCGAAGATGGATTACTGGTTCGGTACGCGTTGAAGGTTGCATCGCCGACAGTACATTTCATGGTACTCGCTTTTAGCAGAAAGCCGCTCTGTTTCGCCACCAAGAAACTGTCACCGATACAGCCAGCACGTGACTATCGACAGGCCAATAGCTACAAAGTCTATGCCGTCCATTCCACGGCTTCGTCGTACTCATTTCACTGGCTTTTCTAATCTAATTTAATGCCACGCTAGAACAGCGTCTGCGGAACGCTGACAAAAAAAAGAGGTTAGCTCGGAGCAGAGAACGCTACGTTCGGGTAGTAGTATTTCGACCAGTAATTATCTGCACTTGAGCTGTCGTGTGTGTTTAGATGCCGATCCGATGAATAGGTCCGTGGATGGGCGCTTGTGGATGTTTGCTAGATATTGGGGAGCTGAGTGAAGGCTGCAACGTGATTTTAAGCGAATAGTGGTAAGCTTACCAATCCAAAAGCCGTGGGCAGGAAGAACGCACGGGATTTGTAAAGGTTCATTAGGCCGTCAATTTGGGGCAATGTGCAGTCTACTTAGTAGCAAAAATGGAGTTCAATTCTCAAGGTTTTATTGGAATTAGGCAGTTGTGGAGGGGTTCTGCTTATGAAAATCGATAACGGTTGTTGACGATGTTGATTTTCCGTGAAATGTGACAAATTGAAAAGTATCAATTATTAAAAACATCTCAAAATACCAATGTATGTACGTTTATAAGTAACATTTAGACATACTTTGGAATATTCGAAATGCTGTTGTGATCATTCCTTCATTTGAAAACCCCTGTAATATTGAGCCGTTTAATTTCGCTTACAACAAATGTTTCCCTTCTTTAATTTTAATTAACTGCATCAGCCAAAGGGTCAACCTCTATGAAAATATCGATTTTTATTTCTCTTGATCACCTCATAGCCTCAAACTTTCTCAACAACCGCTTTGAAATGAGGGTGAAAATTTCCAAAGCTACTTTTAACGCGATAATTCGTACTAAAGCGCACTATTAGAAATTGGGCGCTTCGTACCATTCCTCATCTTGCGCGGTGGATTTGCCTAATGGCTGTACGGGAAGTGGAATCGTGTTTCCTTCCGCCTTCGAACTGAACATCATTAGGCAGAGACGATGAAGTGAGCATGGCATGGGTCATAACAGCGCACGGGAATGTAAGCGATTCTCAATCGGCCAGACCAGATGTACAACACCACCACCATCACCCATCACAATGCAAATGAGCTATTTCCGTACCATTCGGGTTCAGGTGCATCCACCGATCCCACCTTCCTCCCGAATGGGGCGAACCTGGCCGCCACCACGCTACACCACAGCAAATCGATGTTGAAATGTGCGACCGTATCGTCTTCATCATCGGGTTGATAGGCCCGACCGCGAATATCGGTGGGTTTCGCATGCACGGGCGACATTTGCCATTCGCTAAACGCCAAACGCGAATTGGTAGCTCTAATCGTGAAAGTCTGCCGCGCCGGTGGAGAAAGGCCAAAGGCCTTATAATCTTGCATGCACCTTCGCCATCGATGGTGGCTTCGTGGTTCGTTAGCTTTCCCGTTCCTCTAAACGAAATTACACGATGAACGTATGGAAATTAGCGAATGCGCAGCAAGAGCTATCTTTTGCGACAGTGCATATATATGCATGATGCTTCCGCATGTTAAAAGGGAAATGATTTACACAAATTTGTATAAACCAGCTTTCTAATCATGGTGCGAGTGGGAAACACTAATTTGTTTATAGCGAAACAAGGCATTCCTTTCCTTCATGGACTATTCATCCTGTTTTCGGCTCATGAGATTATCCTTCTATCCTGCTATCTATTCATAAACAGCATAAAACATGAGCTCTGAGCTCTTTTGTAACACCTGCCAAACTAACTAGGCTTGTAAGAAGAGGTTCAGGTCTCTTCACCTTATACGTCACGTACAAGAGAAAGGAGAATAATAAGCTCTTAGGAACATTCGCGATTAGCACATTTTTGCGCCAGGGATATGGAAATGTATCTTCTTCAACATCCTTGAAAACAGTTCCATCCTAGACTTGTAAATAGAATCATGGACGATCGGCGTCCATGAGTCAATCCATGTCTTAGTATACGTTAAAGACAGAAACATTATTATACCAATGTAGGGCTGTTTTTCAGATAGATAGCCGCACCTTCGGAGATATTCAAAACTTCACCTAAATTGGTTCAAAGTGCAGCTCAGCATTGGATTTAGGCGGCCAACTGGTTAAAGTATAGTTTGAAGTAACTTCTCCACCCAAAGCAGCTGTCGCGATACTTGAGGTTGAGACTTTATAGCATTTTTATGGAATCTTTCTCGCCCAAGAGCTTTGTCCAGAGTTAGTAAAAATTATTAGTTGCTCCAGTGATATTTAGCAGTTTTGAAAAAAGCAGGAGTTACTAAAATGACCAACTATAAGAGGTATACGGTGACGACACTATTAAACTCGACTGTGGTGTGCTGATCATGTCATTAGAATGACACTGAGTGACCTAGGCCGTTAAATCCCTTTCAGCCATCTAAACGGGCAGTGGAGGGTTGGTAGACTCAATCTGGTGTAGAGCGATGACGTAGGAATTAGGTAATAACGAGTGACAAACAACGATTCTCGATCGTAACTTTCTACAATGCTCTTCAGCTTCAGTGCAAGTACAATTTAGTACATTTGTAGTAAACCTAGCGAACAAGCGAAATGATTGACCAATGGTTATCATCATGCACCGAGCACAGCACAATTGACCGATTGAAACGAACGTGCATTCGATACGAACGATGCAATATCCGTCACTATCGTACGATCGTGCCGGTGCATCAGTCTTAACTTCACGGACGAATGACGCTCACTGGTGGTCATGCCGTGTCGTGATGAATGTGTCTTCTGAACGGAACTTTTGGCACATTCAATCAACTGTACACGTCGTGCCGCAGCTACAGGTGGTACCACCGCATCGCCAGTAAAGTCTTCCAACCTGACCGTGCCAGTGTAGCAATCAACTAGCCCAGCACTGAAGATGTACTCCGGTACCAGACAGCTCGAGTGCGCAACAGATCAGTTGGTCGACGGTAACGCTTTCCTTGCGACGTGTGTCTTGCGGTCCCGTACCGCATCCGATCGGCGAAGCGAATTGGACGCATGATTCGGCAAGAGAGCGAGTGAGAAGGAGCGCTAGCAGAATTGAGGGTGGGTGGCGATCGCGAATCGGTATCGTTATGAAATTCGTTTGATTAGCAGCACATAAACAACGCCGGGCTGGTGTTGCTGTTGGGTAACATCGCTGTCGTTACAGTTAATTGAGACGACCCGTGGAGGTTGAGACGATGATCAGAACTGATCGGTCTGGCGTTTAGCGTACCTTCGACGGTGATGAAGGGAACGGTGACCCGCAATTGACGATCTGGCTGAAATGGGCAATTGTTAGGTGAGAGATATACGCGTTGCACCACAACACGCTCACGTCACCGCAACGGATGCGGGCCTAATTTTAATTTAGAATTTCATACGCGTGCTGCTGTTACAGACTGGCGCGGTGTATTATTCATTTTTGCACATCAAAAACCAATGTGCGAAGATCTCAGTGGTGTACATGCTGGCAAAAGCAACCTAAGCAGCCAGCGGTTATGGGTTTGGTTGTGGTTTTCAGTACAGCCTGGCCCACTATTAATGATCATGATTTGTCAACATCTTATATTTCTGTTTTGCCATGGTTTCCAAACTCTCGAACAGATTCCGCTCTTAAAAAAGCAACATGACACCACAACTGGTGGCTGAAGAGTAATCGTATATTGGATCACCTACGCTTTTCGCCAAAAAACGCCACCCTCTCGACGTGCCACCATTACGGTCTTGAATGTCAACTGAACGCGAGCCGACAATATCCAAAACCATCGTTCACGTGGGCTTGGACTCTTCCAAATCAAGCATATTAGCTAATGGCGGAGGAATAACGCAACGCAAAGTGCGTTCTTTTCATCCTGAACCAGCCCTATTATGGCACGCGAGATGATACAGTCTTAAGGCCACCTTTGTTGACTTTGTTTTTCAAAAGCTTTTGTTTTTGTGGGCCGTGTGTCTTCCTAATATGTTTCGACCTCACTGTTAGTGTGGCGTTTCCTTCGGCTAAGCTATTCGTGTGTGCTTGTTCTGGATCTAAGCAAGGCTGCTAGTCGTGCGTGATTTTGGCCAACCAGAACGTACTATCAAGACGAGCGTGACTCGCTTGTTGCTTCTTTCGCAGGACGTGCCGTCATGAGCCGTTCCTCACACGACGACTACAGTTCGTAACACGCAAATAAACGGACGGGAAATAAATTGCACTTCCCTGACCTGGTCAATCGTATCATTGTATACATGCATGGGGCCGCTGTACGTCATACCGGGTTGTTAGTCCCTCAGCATGGAACACTTGTTGAGCAGACGGACTGTACTACGGACCGGTGTGTATGTGTGTGTGAGGCTCTAAACACGCACGTGACTTTGACAGCAAACGTATCCATTACGCCATACAATTATGCATCTAAACAAAATAATGCTTCAACTTCTTCTAAAACATCTTCAGGAAAGTATATCTACAATACCCTTATTGTTGTGACGAATGTGTCATTTAACTCTACGTTTAAGGGCATTGTAATTTGCAGTTACCTAACCCTAACAATCGCACCTTCTTCCCCTACCGATTGCACAAGCCAAACCAAATACGAACGACAAAGCGTCACAGGCAGGCATCGCATTGCTGGTCTCGAGTTGCTCTAGCACAACTTCACCTCAGCATACCTCAACGAAAGGTGAGAACATCGCAACATGATCACGAACGTAACATTTCACAAGCGCCTGGTCGAGCTACTGCTGCACCAGAGCGACCAGGGACCATCTCTCGACGATTCCAATCGAATCTCGACCCAGTCTCACCGCACACTCCCCGGCGTGTTGGTGGAATGAAGATGCGAAGGAACGGCTATAAATCTCAACCATCTTCTAGTCTCAAGGTTAGACGTCGATGAGACCTGCATGTATGCATCACATAGACAACAACAACAACAACAACAAAAAGTCCCCCAATCCCCCAATACCACATAACACTCGGGGGAGAGTACACGTGTGATTGAAACCCGAAAACAAAACAAAAAAACTTCCCAAAAAACAATTTCCTACGGCACTTGAGCTATTTCATCGCTTAAGTTCCCGCGCGTTTTTCCCCATTTGTATCAGAAACACGTAACGGTCGGTCAACCCAAGCGGGGTCAGTGTGAAGATTTGGGAAAATGCTTAGCCATGCGAATGTCGCCTGCCCAAGTCCGGTAGGTTAATATTCATCAAAAATCGGTCCCATTCTACTGTTCCGACCTGTTGCCAGGTCTGTACATGAAACCGTACACTCGCCGATGGCCGTATTTTTAGTCGAGCATGTTTTTCCAACCTTCCCTACCCTGTTCTCATCAACTCAAGCTGAATTCAGCTCAGTGATCAACGATACACACATGTGAGAAGCGGATCCGCATGATTTTTCTTAGTCAATATACTTTTGAAAAGCCAAAGAAAAATGGTACCCCCCTTACGTCATTACACATTGGTCGCCGCTGCCGGCAGTGTAACCGTCTACGCTTAGAGGTTTTGTGTGAGGAACCGTTTCGGAAATCGAAAATATCTGTGTTTTCTGTTACCCACCATTACCACCATCACGCAGCTATGCTTTCTATTTGGGGACATTTTATAACGGGCGTTAAATTTTCACCTCCAAGCGGGGGTTTCGTTTGGTTGATTTGGTCGATCCCGCGGCGGGTAGATGAACTTGAGAGATGCGGATCGTTTTTATCATCCTTGGGAATATAATTTGTGCTTGAACTTACTCAATCGGTGCTATTTTTACCACCATCGCAAATGAGGGAAAAAGGGGCTTCCACGCCAACCGACAAAAGAGTTTGATGAGTGTTGTCGCATTGCTATACTCTATTGCATACTTATGCCGAGCAGTCGCACCAAAATTCTGCTGTCGCTTTAAATCATAAAACTGTCGTCTGACTAGCACTTTAAACATACCTGAAAAGAGAACGATACATAAAGTCGCATTAGTGTTTAGAAGATATATTTCCCTTTTTTTAGTACTTCCTACATGTTTCTAAGCATATTTTTAGAACTTCCTTCTCCAAAAACTTCGACATGTAACGTGGCATAATGGGTCGAGGATAACATTCATCGAAATGAGAGCCTCGCTTAGAAGTCATTGCTATCACGCTCACCCTAAAATAGCGAAAAACTAACGCTAATACATTGGTACCATGACGCACACTCGTTCACACTTTCGCCGCTTTTTGACGGGAATACAACCAGTGAAAGAAAATACCATATAAGCATATAATCCACCATTTTTTTTACATTCACGTGCACCTACCTTAGCGTAGGTAACCGATTCTGGGCACCTTGGTGATGATGATGTACGGTGTAATTTGATATTGCAACGAGTACAGCCCAGTACCAACACAAACAGTGCGGTTATGGTCGACCTCACATCAACAAACAAATGTTACCACCAACCAATTGCGCTAATTGGACCCGTTGGTACATTTAGGGACAGTCACTAAGGTAGTTACTACCATACCACCCCCACCGCTAGAACGTGCCATACCGCCGGGTCGGCCATGCCGTCGCACGTTTAACTCTTCTTACGGAAACGTCAGAACTTTTCGACGGACATTGGAGGAGTATAGATTATATCACAATCCACACATCGGGGCAAGGGAGTGCTTTTTGCTACCCTGTCTGTCTGTTCATTCGCTAGTGTGACGGTTCAATGTCAGCCAAGTTAAAATTACTTGTCAACCAACACTACCAACACGAACTTGTACGATCTTCCTGCTCGTGCAGGTGCGTTTAAGTTGCGAGGTTCTGAGGAAATGTTGGAAAATTGTCGCTTGACGTAACAACGTGGTGTAGCATGCAAACAGCCGTATAATCGTGTACAGTTGAGGGCATCATGAGTCAAGTCAGATTCTAGAATGTCATCATTGCACGTTGCTTTGTTGGAAGTGTACACGAGAATAGTGCCACACGGTATGTTATCTCACATAAACTAAACATTGTTTCAAGTTAATTCTTTATATTGTGAGCATGAGAGGTACAATGCACTCCTCAAACTTCTTCCAGAGGGACCTAAAGATCTACTAAGACCACATCCTTTCGTATAATGGCGCATTGAAGAACTTTGAACATATCTCCAAAACCCTGTAATAGTTTGTGATACAAACAAGAATCCTAATATTTTTACTAATCAAGTTGTAATATTTTACCCTTTATAGTTTAACTTGCAATACTATATCAGAACCAAATCCGCCTGTAGCTGTAGGAATCGGTGTATTAGAGAGATGACAAAAGAAGTCACGATTTCACAACGTCATTTCGGTCGTATCGTTCCACCCGGTGGAAGGTGTGAAAAACAACCTAATGCTCTCGCATATCTGCCTGGACCACATTCAACGACGTCAACCAACCGTCCAGCTAGCTAGCCAGAGCCAACCAAGCCACATCCAGCCATGGATGTCAGATAAGCCAGGTGTGATAATTATCTTGTCGTGATTTAAGTCACTCTATCTTCAAATTCCTTTTCCTACACCAGCAGGAAGTTTCGATTCGTGTCAACACGCTTTTGCAATGCGATCCAATCTTATGTATAATGCACAAGGGGGTTAAAGCTTATTTAGTGCCTCCCAAGATGGATTTCAAGTTTCAGCACCTCCGGTCGCGAATGTGCGCCAACCCTCGGTTGGGACACTTATGGTTGCGATGATTCTTTTAGGCTGTGGTGGATGTGTTAATTGGATCCATTATGACATTCTTAGAGTAAACAGTTCAATTATCATCGGAACAACTTGTTTGCTTCTTATCTTTTCCGTCAAACATCGATTTGTAAAGGTCGTTTGCCCCGGCTGTTCGTACCAGTGTTAATGATTTGCCAGTTTTCTTATCGAGTTATGTACGATTTCGAGAATAGTGTTATCAATAATGATTCGTATCAACATTGCTGTACCATGATCGATCCATCGATAGCTCACATGTTAAAAGGGTGCTATAATGGAAAGCGCTGCGCCACGAAGCTGGCACAACTATTAGTTTCCTTAAAAAAAACTACGGAAAAATCAAAACAGTATTTTATTACTTGTTATTGTGTTTTTGTCCTTGAAACAACAGTTTAATAACGTTTTTAAAGGTTTAAACTACCCTAATGATCGGATTATTGCAGTATGATTTACCATCTGGTGCGCGATCAGTATTCTGCTCGTATCTGACTCATAAGCGCCGGTTGCGTCATGCGGCAAATGCGGACAGAGAGTTAGACGGGAACGGAAAAAGACAGCAAAGCTCACAAAAATAAATCGCCAGTCCGGTCAAACTTGTTACCGAGCTCTACACTACCCCTCGTTAAACACGCGAAAAGGCTCCAACATTGTCGTGCCGATCGAATCGCCTTTGCCTGACCACAGTGTCAAATGGATCCGGCAGATACAATTGAAGAAATCGACGATTTCGTCGTGCAGGAAATTCTCTCAAGCTTCCGAACTTGAAGTGTGCTTAATGCCATATCAAATCCATAAGGTGACCCACGCCCGTAGCAACCTCCACAACAGCCGTGTACGCGTACGATATCCAAAAACACCTTCCACAAAATGGAGATTCGTATTTCGTGCGAGGTGGTTGATTGGTTGGGTGGTGTTGTGTGCACCATTTACGGGTTCGTGTCGGGGAACATCGACAACTTTACACTGGCGTTTCACGAGCACCGCGATCACTTCCTTGATCGCTCATGTGATGACGCCTTCGCACGCCTGGTCGCCAACGTTATTTGCGTATTTGATTCGCACCGCTAAGGTGAACCCGAAACAGAGTTTTTTTTCTCCGTTTTATCAACCTGAACACCACACAAAAACGCCCCATGGAAAAGGTTTGAATTGAGTGGCGACTTACAACCAATATTTAAAGCGGTAAAATGTCTTTGGATCCATTTGAATATCATTAACAGACTAAGTAATTAATTAGCGATTTTAAAATAACTTCTAATCGTGTAGAATCTTTTCAACTCTATTTCAAATCCAGTTGTTTATTGGCATTGTAAAACAGATCGACAAACAGGTAATTGCGTAAACAATAAATCGAATCATTTTGGCGTACTGCAAAAGCAAGAACGCCTCTAAACTCAGCATGATTTCTCTGGCAAAGTTACGTCACTTGCTACTAACTCCTAACAGGCAGCTTCCTTATCGAGCAGGCAACCCATTGACAGGGAACCGGTAGCCCAACACGCAACGATCACTCGATAGGTTCACCCTTAGCCACCAACACTTGTACAACAAAAGCAAAAAAAAAACCTGAGAAAAGCGCACTGTGATGCTAATTAAAACACCATGTAGCTGTCCTAATTATGTTTCACATATTAGCCGACCATCGTGAAACTTGTTGCGAAGCTGAACACACCGTCGTTGCGCACGCATCGCAGAGAAAGGAACGTTAACCCGAGTGCGACACGCGAGAAGTGATAACTATGTAACCAAAATGACCCACATTACAGGGTGACAAGTATCGCCTAATTCAACATATTGTGGGGCAATCGGTCAAATAGTACGGACGGTAATGTACGGTCCTAAAGACACGCCCGGTTTGGGTAAAAACTTGCCTGGTTTATGTGTCGGATTTGGACATTTCGCTCCAAGAAAATGCTGATTGATAAAATCATATTAACTACAACACCACTAAAGACAACTAAGACGAATATTTAATATCACTAGAAACTCATTTTATCGACAATAATAAATAACTGGCGTGATGTATCAAAGTCACTAGTTTTTGTTATCATTATATAACATGACTTTTTAAAACAGTTGTTCGATTATGTTTACCTTTATTTTGGGTATATATCAGTTGCACACCTTGATCTAATACCGAATGTGGATAGATTTTCATCCAGGCTAGTTATTAGTGCTGTGCTAAATGAATATTTGCAGAAGAGACATTCATTTAAAGAATTATTTAAATTAACTCTTTACAGAATTATGATGCTTCAAAGATTGATTAATCTTGATGTTTAATCATCAGATCTTCCAAAAAGAAAGCTAAATACTCTGGAGAAATGTCATCTGCTTATATATTCTTATTCCTGGAAGCTGAATGGAGGGTCATTATTTTTTTCTCAATCCATGAATCAAGAAAGATTTATGAAACTATGAGTACTCATCAATCGGAGGATTTATGAATTTTCAGAACAGAGATTCAGGATCATTCAATCGGTGCATTGAATCTTTCTGATTCATGAATCTGAATGAATCTTTGAACTGAATGAACGAATCTGAATTTTTATTTCAAAGATTCATGAATCCTCTAACATTCATTAATCATCCAAGATTTGTTACCTCCAGCTAGTTCGTCATGCCCCTCGCTACCATGGTGCCATAGGGCTCTAAGGGACATGATTCACTACTGCTCGGAGGATTCGTGAATCTTTTGAGAGTCTAAATCTGGCGTAATAAGGCAAGTAAGTAACATAAAATGAAAAACACATCTTATACAATGGTACATCCATTGCAAAAAAAAAATCCAAAACTCCATTGTTTCCACCAAAAATATATTTTGAGACAAACGTGTATTTATCTTTGCAAAATTAGAGCGCAACATTTCGAGTAATCACGACTACACCACACGGTTATGCCCCACAAAGAGAACCGAATTTGATCCAAATCTTCCAGATCTTATCGCGCTTCCGCAGTTGTCATTTTACTCTTATCGCAAACAAATATTATCAAAACCAACCTGCAAGAATGCGAACCTTTAGCACGAATTTCCAAACCAACGCCAACCGGCATCGTGCTCCGGCACCGTATCTGTCGCGGCAAGCGGAATTTATGAATGACTATAAAGATAAAAACCAAAATCAAGCCGCATTTGTTTTACGCATTAAAGAACCGCGTTCTTTTTTCGGGCGAGTGTACCCCAGGTGCGGTTGGACAGGTTTGTCTGCCAAAAAATCGTTGAAAATTAGGCCCCACGATCCATTAGGTGCAGTTTGGATTTTCCTTCCAAGCCGGTTCGTTTGAACCGCGGTGTGTTGAACGTATGGTCCAGGGTGGCCGAAAGTTGTGTTGGCCGTTAAAAATACACTCTAGCGCCATACAGCGGTGACACTGGCCGGCCACCTTAGTAATGCACATCGTACGTCTCTGAGCTCCGTGGATCGTGGATCAAGTGATACGATCTTCCTGTGACTGTACACAAGCACACAATTTGATAGTCGTAGCGTACCCTGACGATGGATACGATGATCACGGCGCATTGGCACGGCGGATTTTACACACCGCGTGTGTACTTCGTTATGCGCACGCACACTCGTAAGTGCGTTGAGGGATGCTGTATCCTTGGCTAGAATACCGGGAGAAAGCAAGAATCCACCGCCATCAACAGGGAACACCACACCACATCCAACCATTGCGAGCAAAGGGGGTCAGCCAGTGCGGAGAGTTCGTCCAAAATTAGAACTGCAATCCACGGAATGGTTGTTCTCTCTATCTGTATGTTTTTTTTTTGGGGGGGGTTTTGTTTCAGTGTGTACAGTGTGGGGTTGAGTTTTCCCGTTTATCTGTCCGCCTATTTTCTCTCCCTACGCGCACTATGCTGAGTGCGATGCTTCGCTTGATCGAACGCTCGGCTTTGGCAAATGGATGAGAGCGGCGGAAAACAGCCTCACAATCCGCATGCTCATGCGGTTTTTTCCGTTTTCCGAACGGGGGAGGACTATTTATAGGGCCGCAGAGTTATTCGCCGATTTTCCGCTGTCACCTTAAGCAACAATAAAAAATACAGCCTGTCAAACGCTACCAAGTGAACCACAACGATGTAATTTTGCTTTTCTAATTTGTCTCTTCCAAAGAAGATCGTTAATAGTTGCGTAGGTGAGTCGGTTAGTTTTGACATTGTAAGATGTTTGAAACATCGACTGAGTTCGATAACTTCATTCAATAAATCGTGGAAGAAGTTTCTTTACAGTATTTTTTGATGTTGAATAACATCATTATCTGTTTGTTTTCGATCTTAAAATTTTTCTATTACATTATGTTGAACGCTATTACGGCCATTACTGGCTTACTGGACTTATTTTACGACGTAGGCGAATAGTCAGTCCTCGCTATGGAGGATTGGTCTGGGTGAGATTTTGGACCGATCCTAACAAGCCTATTTGAAGCCCTTTTTATTGAATATTATTTCCACGAAATAATATCTTGATCGTGACATAGGAATAGTAAAGTCTACTTCATATTACAGCAATAAAACGAGCCTGTCTACAGGGGTGTTCAATAACCTCAAGAGGCCTGGGGGCCTCCAATTTTTGGATTTCTTTGACATTATTTACCCTACGTCAGTTCTGCGTACGGGGGTTTGGTCCAGATGGGATTTTGATCCGGTCCGTTCGTGTATAGCTCGGCACCGTCAACACTATTTTAAAGCGGATATATATAGTCAATACTGATATCAATATCGGAACAGCACATGATCATGGGCAGCAAAAATAATGACTTTAGCTAAAGATATGTTGGGATGTTTGCACGATGCAAATGTGCAACTTATTGAACACCCTGTAAGTTCGCTAATGAAACACTTTGTACGGTCAAATTAAAAGGGTCGAAAAGAATATTAAAATGCCAAAGGCTTCGTGAGTATATAATTTATAATTACTTCTATCCACTAACATGCTTTTCTCGTGTAACAGGCAGCACATTAAGCGTCGTATTCAGTTGAATTCGCAATTCAATGTAACGACTTCCCCTTTTTGGAGCTCACAAGAATCGTACCAGCCATCAGCCATCTTTTGCGATCGATTTGGAACGAACAAGCTAAAGCTTTTCGATCCGTTTGGAGGTGTGGGGCGATAGATTGAGGGTGCGTGGACCAAATTGAGAAACTGAACCGGCAGATCAGGGCATACGGTGCCGAGCATGATGAAAGTCAATCGTCGGCGATTGACCCGCGTCTAGCCATATCTGCCCCAGCTGCTCATACGAGGGGGTAGGTTGGCTCGCTCAGGTGCGCCAACCCGGGGTATGTGTGTGCGTTAGTTGCTTCGTGCCATACGTGACGGCCTTGCATTTGCATTCCCTGATCGTGTATCGTGCGGTGGTGGGCTGCCGTAATGAAGCCGACCTCAAACGCCTACAGCAGCCCCACACACTGCGTCATTTGAGCTTGATCTCTGTGCGAGACGTGAAACATATGAGGCGTATACCCGTTCGGTGCTCAGCATTCAAGAGTTCATTGAACAGAAAGAAGGGTGGATGAGTTCATGCTCAGTTCCAACTCGGCGTAATAAGTATACAAAGTAACGAACCACTGCACGAGAGATGTATTAATCAAACCATTTTATGTGAATTGAAACTGCTAACGAGATTTGAATTGCATTGTGGGATAAATTAACGCTTGAGAACTAAATTTTGGTTAGCCCAACCTGTCACAGTGTAGGTTAGTGTTAGTAAAAGTATTCTCTGTTAATAATTGACATTATATCCTCGTCTGTGCTAAAGCACTGTGCCACGACACTGTTGTGTAGGCTTAAAAGGTTAGATTCTGTATGGAACGGATTTTATCTACTGAACGTCGGAGTATATTATCACTTAAGATACATTAACAAAATACATGTATAAAACAAAACCACGGTTGTTAATGGTAGTAGTTGCAATCAATTAGAATATTGCATCATTTAATATACATTTCGTTTTTGGAACTGTTTTTAAAGAACATTCGATCTTGAGATATGAATTCTTGAGACTCATTTCCTTATTTCTTTGCATATGAATAATTTTTTAATGAATATGCTACTGTTAATGAATATGTAAAAAGCAATATCACATAGAATTATTTTAGTTCTCGTAAAACTAGGTTCAACGGATCATTCCGTTCCTTCAACAAAAGAACGTGGTTCCGTTCCGTCCCGTTTCGAAAAAATGGAACCTTCCCATCACTAATTCCTATCAGGAAGGGACTTAAGGTTTTGATAACAATTTAATACTCATGATGCGCGTGACGATGAGATATGACTTCAAGACTGAAATTCATATCATGTATGTTCTAAAAAAGCACACCTCAATCATTCTTTTGATAAACCTTCTTAATCTGAACAAAATTTAGCTTCAAATTACAATTTTAATAAATCTGCATCCGAGAAAAAGACATCAAGAATTTACTTCTCATGTTGAAGGAAGTCACATCGTATAAAGCATCGAATAACTGTGGGACGCCTGAGACTTCACCAACAATACCCACATGGTACACTTGTTCGTGCACCTCTCAACTGCGCAGGACGTCCAGATTTGTTGGAGAAATTCAACAAAAGCATCATGGCACTCGACAACAAAACGACACAAGCGAACAGAGCCCATCTGCAAGAATGTTTCCATGCTCTACCGGCAGTGCTCAATCTATTGTGCGCCGCTCATAGTGATAATGCTGCCAGCCAAATGGGACCGAAAACTTTAGCCACTTGTAAGATATGCACACAAACACAAATGCCCCGCTTGTGCTTACACGAGAAGCCTTGAGAAATGTCCCTTCAGACGATGAATCGTCGTCGCGTCGGGAGCGTAGACTTCCCAGCATCTCACTGTCGGCATCACTGTGTGTGACTTTCTTTTTCAACAACCATCTCCATTCCGTCCCTTTCCGCGTCGCTTGTGGTCTGGGTATGTGGCCGTGTGTGCGCTCGGAAGACATTCGAAGACTTTCCAAACGTACGCCCGAAAAACGATGCCACTTGCACATCAGGTTGGGCGCACAGAAACGTACCAAAGACGCCGGGTGAATAGTTTTCATTATCGCTTTCGGAAATTGAATCATCCAAAACGGTGGCTATCATACGTTGCATGGACATGTGCCTTGCGCTATTGTGCAATGTGCAATTTAACGCGGTTGAATGGTATGTGGTCACAGACATTGGATTTATTGCTCACAGCAACATTGGCGGTACTATAAAGCTGTTGATGTTTACTGGTGGACAATGTATGCATGGGGTGGAAAGTTTATCATAAATTCATAAAAAAAAAAACAGTTTTATTAACGAACAGTAAAAGGAGACGTAAGAATATTGCCTTTAAAAACATTAAAACATGTTTTTGAATTAATTATAGATTTTTCATATAATTAAAGCGATGGTTCGTATATAAAAACTCAAATAATCTTAAATTGTTGGATAACGACAATCCCAGGATAAAAATTTCTGGAAATTTTGTTTTTTTTTCCCTGGAAACACCTGGCGATATGATCTGCTATCCATCGATCGGATGCTATTTATTAACATTCAAATCCAGGATCAAGGTTCAAGAAAGGCAGTAGATTTCAAGAATAGGCAGCTGTCGATTCTCAAATAGTTGCAATTGCAATTAATGACGTTTAGGACCTAATCGCTGTGACCACTTCCTAAACTATCTAGGGACAACGATCAACAACCTTAAAATCCCTTCAATAACTAAGCCTCCGATGACAAAAATCGCGATCGCATTTTTATCGGTTTTATAATATCCTCTATATGTCCTTCGTACGTTGTTAGAACAAAACACTTGAAGAATATCGCATAAAAAATGAGGGAATTTTGCATTTCACTTACAGGTTAAGATCGATACCCCGTTTTTAGACACACGCCGAATTTTGTAAGTGCTTGAGTACACCCAAATTTCATTAATTGCTTTAGTCAAGTGCAACATCATCGTCGGAAGCGTTTATAAACATGAATAAACCATAAAAAACACACAGTGATATTTTCAGCAAGAATTCGCACAGGTTGCTCCCTGCAAATTTCGAAAACTTGCATTCATAAGCTAAAATACCATCATGATTGAACATTCGCGCTCCTCCAAAAGAATTATGTGACGCGCGCATGGGGACATAATAATCACCGGCAAAGCATTATATCACGTCACAGCCGTCTGAGCAGCGCAAAGGAGCTGATCTATTTTCGGCCATCCCAGTGCATGTCCCACCGGTCGCCCAGTCCGAACCGAGGCGGGCAAACCGGGCATATCGGGTCGAACGGTGTACCGAAAGCTCCGATTTTTTTTCACGCACAGCTGCTTCAGTTGTACCAAGTGTCCGTGAGTGTCCTGCACCGGCGGCGGGCGAAGATTTGCCCAGTAAACCCAACTTTCCACGCAGCGTTTTCCCGGGCCGAGGGCCACACTGCAAGGGGATGGCGGAGGATGGCGTTGGTTGTTCGATCGAGTGAGAGAGTGCGCGCCTTAAATTAGAAACAACCTAACATCGCATTTTGCCAAACCCGTGTGTGTCCCCGGGGGTTGTCGTCGGTTCGAATCGACCAGTTGACTCGAATGCTGGGGGACGATTCTGTTGCTTAACACATCTCCGCGATCGTTCCTCCCTTAACCCGTGCAGAGGATCGGTTCCGTTTCTCAACGATCGTATCAAATGGATGGGCATAGAGGCACTTACCTTTTCCTTGGCGCGGCCAGCATGTTTCTGGACGGATTTGGCCAGCAACATTCCTTTGTTTTCTGCCATCGTACACGCACTGTCTTGTTGCTTAGATTCGAACGGAAATTTTGGCGATAATATTCGTTGGCACACTGTGTATTTTTCCCTTAGCGGTTTAGGGCGATTTGGTACGCCGCTAGGCAATTTCGTGTTCGGCGCTCGCACGCTCACCACTCACTACAACTTCCGGTTACCGGATGTCGTTCGGTAAAACCTTTTTTTGCGAAGATTTCGATTGAAAAATGATTAGATAAATATACTTTTGTAGAAACTAAATAAATAAGAAAAATAACACACACACGTAGTTCTGTTTTAAAAAGAAAAAAAAACCGGTTCGTTTTAGAACAATTTATATGCGTTTTGCCATTAACTACATGAACCACAATTGATGTTTCCTTATAATTTATTTTTTCCAAAAATGTAGCTCACTACAAACACACAGATGGAATTTCTTAATTCACTTTTGTTAAAATAAGCTATTTCTGCCAAACTGTCGCACAGTTCTACGCACCCACTGGAAAGCGATTTTCCCGAAAACGAAACATCAAGGAAACTCGCACGCATGCACACGTTGTCAATATTTATCGCAAGTTGGCCATCCGTTTGCACTAACCAACCGCAGGGAAAATCGAGCGATGCACCTGTGTTTATTTGTGTTTCGCCAAATTTTCCCCACTCTTGGATACACTCCTTGACGAATGCACAAACTCACACGCACACACAGTTCCGAACACGATACCCACCACCCCCAACTGGTGTAGAATTTGGCTGATTTATCTAGACGACTCGCACCATAAGCTATAAGCCCCACTGATGCTGGAAAGTAAAGGGTCTGCGGCAATTTCGTGGAAGATGGTTTGCATACGACCAAAACAATCTTGTTTTAGAACTGATCTGCGCCGTCGTGTGTGTTTCTGCGTGTTGGAACTTATGAGACAAGATTTGAACAAAAGAAAAACTTTTCCCCCAAAAAAGGATCACTCTACATCACACAAAATACAAACATGCACGCACCGTTGTTCCTACGATTCGCACTACGCGAGAGAGAAAAGCAAAGTAAACAGAGAACGCAATTCAGCCAAACATCCACCTGTCATCGTTTCACTTTTTTGCCATTGCGTCACGGTGACAGCTGTCACTATGGTACACCCATTTTGACGATATTATAATCCCATAGTTCATAGTTGCGAGCTGATACTCCATTTGTCTACATCTGGAAATCAAGAGGAAAATCGAATACAAATGAAGGAAAATTCATGTTTGCCACTAGAAGTAGGTATTTTTTCGTTTTGTAAAATGAGTTTTCGTTGTTCATTATGCCCATTTGATTCTTCCCGACATACATACATACAGAACATACATACAGAAAAAATACCCAGCGAGCCACCTTCCAACGCCTGATGAACAAGGCCATAAATCAGCGGTTAAACAGCGTGTAAGTACCTATTACTATTCACCTCCGTTTTCATCGAGACTGTACCACGTATAGAAGCTTGTCGTTTTACTTCTTTTTTTTTCCTTGCAAAAAGTCACCTCTTTGCTAATTTAACGTGAGTTAAAGAGTGTTAAGCACAACTGGTATTTGACAGCTATTGTTTCCACTTCAGTTCAAGTGGACAGAGATTCAAGAGAGTGGATTCAATACAACACTTTTCTAACCCTCTTAATTTTTGAAAGCCTTTGAAAATTTTCAAATTTTGAATTTCTTTTTCTTAACATAGTAATAAGTAGAATTGTATAACAGTTAGCGCTCTTCAATGACTCACATGACTCACATCAATGATCATGATGATCACTCACATCAATGTCTTCACATGACCTAGTAGGTCGTTACGGCAAGAAACAAGAGAGAGAGAGAGGGCACCCATTTGGCAAATACTGGCAGTGCCCGAGGTACGCGGTTCTTCTTATACGCGAATTTGGAGATACGCAATTTTTGGAAATATGACAGCTGAATAATTTATACGTCAAAACGAAAGCAAAAAAAAAAATGGTCGAAAGTGCCTTTTTTTTGTTGTATAATTTTTTTTAAATTTGTTTTGTTGTTTGTTGTAAATGTTCTTGCAAAAAGTCGCTTGAATAGCTTAATAAATCCGGTGCAGAGAAGGAAGTCAACTATGTAACTTTGAAATATGAAAGATTTTACTTCCAGATTTGACTTGCGCGAAAAATCGAGATACGCGGTTCTTTCCCGCATTATAGCTCTTGTACTTGTTATTTAATTTAATTAATGTTTAATTTTATGTAAACGGTGCGCCATAAAAATAGAAACACAACAAGGGAAAAGCACACAACAATCGAGTTTTAAAACAGCGTAGAAGTTCCGATTCGTTTTTTATTTTCTTTTTAATATGCGTGGCGAAGGTAAAGAAAAAGGAATACAAAAAATCAACTGCGATGAAATTAAATCAGAATGAAATGAACATCGAACACAAACATCTGTTTTGTGACTGTACAGCCTCAAGAGATATTAAGTTTCTTGAACTCTATTCCAACTCATGGCTGGATAGTCAGTCCTGCTCGTAGCGGTACGGTTCGAGTCGGTACGGTTACCACCAGACCAAAATTAATTAATACCATAGTAGTTATAGATGGATCTTTGTGGACCACATAAGGAGTAAATAATTCAATTAGTGTTGGGTGAAAATAATTCAGATTCTTGTATTTGAATAAATCATTGAATTAAGTGAAAAATTCTGAAGATTCTTGCATCTTCTTCAAAACTTCAATAGGCGTCCTGCTCAAATGCTAACTCTCTGAAGATTCACATGAGTTACACTTTTAAAGATATTAATTAAGCACAACACTATTATTACTGATCTATAAAAAATAAACAGTTATATGTTAGTGTACTATACAAAATAACAAAGAAAAGGACGAAAAGATTAGTTTTTTTTACTACTACTTGTGATTCTTTGTTTCTCTTACCTAGTACACTTTTTGCAAATTTCTTTTAAGACAATACAAATTGGTTGTTTTTTTTTCATTTGTGTGATTTATTTAAACAAATATTATTTTCTTAGCAATTATAAATTTTGTTCCAGTTTTCGCGATCATACCGCCCCATTTGTCATTTTTCCTCTGCGTTATCGTGTGCTGGTTTTTTGTTTTTGTTTGCTTGCAAATCCACACCAGTGGAAAAGAGCTGCAGGCAGAAGTAGATTGTATGTTATGTGGTTCCAATCCCTGATCGGATTCCGTTGCAATCATTTCACATACCATGCACATGCACTTTTTTCACATGATTATTTTGCTTTTTCGATTTTGTCTCATACACCTCCTCTTTGCATATGCATGGCACACCACCCTGGTACCGAATGTGTGCGGTTGCCACCGTTTTTTGTTTCTACCTTGTATAATGTTTTGCGTCATTTGTAGTAAGGGCACGTTTTTCTTGTTTTGTTACTTTATTTCATCTCGTGATACAGCACAAACATTAATATATTGCTTGTGCGGCTGCCTTCGACCCTTACTATAATGGATGCACTTCATCAAAGTGTTTGTTTTGATTTGATAAGTGTTCATTCCCGAGACTTGGGTCGGAAAAGGAGTGGGACTGCATCCATATCCTTCCGCTTCTTGTTTGGTCAACTTGTTATTACGGCTTGTTACTTCAGCTTGCTGCAAATCTTTAACAAATGCTCAATGAAAGGGGAATCAGCTTCATACACGCTCACACGGTTGGTACATAAAGGCGGTATATTTTTGCGCTCCGGAATAACCATGACAGAACAACGGAAAACAAATGCTTGTCCTTAACTATTATATGCCGCATGAGGCTTTGCGAAAAGGTAGAAAAGAAAAACGGATAAGCATAGATGTACTGTTAAACTTACTACTCTACATGGGTCCGTATGCATATCAAACAGAATACAGCAGAGCAAACCCTTTTCTTTACACGCAGTTTCGCTTTCCCTGAACCTTCCATACACACCTTACCTAACTGAAAAGTACATGCTTTTACTCTTTAAAAAAATACCTTACAAAACCTACAACTTTCAGGTGATGAGGAAAGACAGTCACACTAAATTTTTACGTTAACCAAACAGAGTTATAATGCAGGTTTTAAAAAATTTCATAGCAATTTATGATGAAATTTAATACATATTATAACAAGAAATGTGGGGGAGTAAATTATGGGAGCGCTCCACTACTTTCTATCTGTTCTATCATACAAACCATTGTATTGTACTAAAATGACATCTGTAATTATACTTCACATCTTCCTTTAACCTTAACCGAAATGAATCTTCGTTTAATCCTTCCGCTATCAAAACCGACGCATGCTACAATGTGTTACACGATAACGTAACGTAATATGTGCGCCGCGACGGGTCTGCACATTTGCGCACGCGTTTTCTTCTTTGCCGCTTTTATCTCCCCACGCACAAATCAGGAAACTATAGAAAGCCTTTGCCTGAGATAATTATCTTTGCTTACAAAAGACAAAACACTGTATACAACAACTTTCCCTCGCACTTATGATTATGAAACAAACGAAAAACATACATCGCAAATTAAAAGTAAAGGTGTTTTGTTTTTATATCAGGTCGTGTGTGTTTGTGGATTACATTTATTTTGTGTATGGTCTCTCTCTCACTTTTGCATCTCGTCCTTCTCTTCCTTAACTCCATTCTTACGCACGGCACATCATTTCCTTTCGATTTTTCAACTGTTAGAGCCGTTTATACAACCAGCAGCGCCCGTTAGAGTCTGAAACCACTGTATCCGCGGAACGTTCGTACGTTGTATTGTTTTTTTTTTTCCTTTCCAACAGTAGGTGTGAAAAATAATGCATGTAAACAAATATCCAAAGCCTTACATGTGTACCTGGTGAGACTGACCGAAGGAAAGAATAATAAAATGTAACAATCCATCCGTGTGCTATTCCAACCGAATATGATTTGATCCCGAGGATTTTATCAGGAGAAATACCATATAGGGGTAATATTTAATTTGATGAAACAAACCGCACCTTTCCCACTGTCAATTTTGATCATCCTTGATCGTATAGCGATTCTTTTTGTTATTTCGGTTACGCGTGATACGACTTTGTTTCCTCAATTAACCGGAAACGTTGTATTTACACGCCACACACATCGTTTTGATCTTTCCTTCTTTATTCCTTTCGAACAGGACAACTAGGACACGTCCCCACTCAGTTGTCTTACTGCATCTATACTGTTTTTTTTTAAGTTTTTTAATACACGTCCTTCTTGTTCCATCAATCGTCTCTAGTTACAGTTAGTTTGTGTGTGTTTGATTAAAATGTTCCGCGGGCATTGTTGAGTGAAGTATTCATGTCTATATAGGTTTTGTATGTGTTTTTTTGCAATCTATTATTAAAGTTTGTCGCTGTTACGTGTTCTTTTTTGTTTGTTTTATTTTGACGGAAAAATGATGAAAAATAAATTGCGCTACTGCCCGGAAAGCAGTAACAAAATGTGATGAAAAATTGCACAGACTTTCGGAATTATAGTTGCTGCTGGGTGCGTTAACGAACACTGCGCTGCCGAAGAAACCAGAAGTGTTGTTGTTCCACGATTTGTTTTGGGTTACATTTGATTTGGAAGCGTTTATGAAACTATGCACTTTTGCGCTTAACCGTCGCTGTCCGTACCTTGGAACTTTCTCTTCGTACCCCTTGCTTCCGGTTCGCTTGCTAAAATTATAAATTGACACACATTAGAATGGCCATTGTTATGCTGGAGTGTATGGGCGCCTCCTGCTGGTAGAGCAATACAAATACCTTTCGTAACAGCTTCACCTTCGTCACCGGCACTTGCAACTTGCTCTGCTGTGGATGATGATTTCGCTGACTCTGTGGCTGCGGTGGCTTTTGTGTCGGCTTCTGTTGCGGCCGATGATGCGGCTGCTTCGGCACCATCTTCCTCATTACCACCCTCATCATCATCCGCACCATCTTCTTCCTCCTCGCCATCCTCATCTTCACCTTCCCCATCACTGTCGGCACCATCTTCGGCCTCATTGTCGGCGCCTTCCTCTTCCTCTTCGTCCTCACTGTCGAACTCTTCGTCCGCGTTGTTGTAATCACTCTCGACGCTCTTCCAATCCTCCTGATCTTCCTCCAGGTTGTCGTTGTACAGGTATGCTAGCGATACATCATCCGATTCTTCGCACGAGTCGTCTGCTTCCTCTTCTTCTGTGGTCGAGCCCATAGAATGAAAGTGAAGCGATAGAAACGAGTTGTACGTTATTCAATTCTGACCTCGCCCGGACAAATCACCCGAGTTACATTCATCCGGAGCAGTTGCTCCGTTCGCTTTCACCCCTGCATTGCTATCACCGTCAGGGTTGCCCAACAAACATTCATCCTCTTGCTTCTCCTTAACTTCCAACTCTTCTTCCACGTCATCGGCTTCCTCTATTTGAGGATCTTCTAACAGTTGATGCACCCCCGGAAAGCAAAGCTGATTGATGAATGCTAGCAGGGTGGTAAACATTAGCAATACCGACAAAAATGAAGCCATCCTTTTGCGGCCCTGTTCCTCTTCATTCGCACGTGCCAGAGCCTGTTTGTGTTGGATCTCTTCGTACAGCAAATCTAGATCATCTTTGCCATTATCCTGTGCAGAAGAAGAGGAGCAGCTGGCGGCAGCAGGATGCGAGTAGGTTTGTTCGAGATGTCCCTGCTCGCTGGGACCACCGACAATATTCTCGCCCGTTGTCTTCATCCCCGATTGTTCCTTCGATCGCTTCTGGCGTATCTTCGCCTCAAACTGCTCCAGTTCGTCAAGATCAATTTCGATACCATTGATGGAGAACTGTGACGGTTGTTGCTGGTGGTAGCCATCATCTGCAAACAGGATGGATCTCGCCATAGTGTTTTGCATATTTTATTAACCACAACCATTAGAAGCACATTCGGTGGAATTCCACATGGAATCCGTTCCCTACAAGAGCGCTGTGGAACTAATGAATGTTCACAATACCTCAACATACCGCGTGTGATAAAAAATGATTCTAGTTAATATTAGCACACAAAAAAGGCTTTTGTAAAGTTAATTCAGCTCAAGGAAGAGTAGCATTCAACAAAACATGTAGATCAATGTTTGTGTGTGCTTCGGGTGTAGCTAGAGGGTGTATTATTTTATGCCACGTTTTTATCAACTAAGCACATTAAGCTAAAAAATACATACCAGCCATATCTTCCTCGTCAGAAGGCGCCTCTACGTACTCTTTATCGAATCTGCAAATAAACATCACATTCGTTACCATTTTCTGAACAATATAATGCACAATGCGATACTAACCCATCGAGATAGTTTAAAGATGGAATGAGTTGGAATAGTTTTTCGCGATAGTTATCGATCAGGGTTACCTGATTGTTGAACAGGTCCAACACTTCCAAATTTTCCAAATCTTTCAACGGCTGTAGCTCATCGAACTCCTTGATGCGATTGCCGGACAAGTTCAGATGTGTCAGCTTCGGACTGCCCATAAGGTGGCTCAAACCGTTCGATATTCTGTTGTCCGAAAGTTCAAGCTTGCGAAGGTTGGACAATTTGGGGAAATTTTTAAGCGACACCAATCCCACGTTGATGAGGCTCAGCGTTTCCAGCGCGGTGAAGCTATCTGTGAGACCATCGATGTATGTACTCCGACAGTTGTCCAGAATGAGTTCTGTGATCTGAAAAAAGACGTTGAACGTACATTGAATTAATGCATGCATGATTGAATTAATTAAAAAAGAACTTGCGAAACGTTCCTTTGAACAACACATGAATAGTTTTTTTCATGAACAATAACCATACCATATCGTATTGCTAACGCATGTACAGTAAATAATTACAAAAAATACAGCAATAGTAATTATAAAAAATAAAACTATGATCAAATTAATTATCACAAATAACCAAATAACAAAATAGAGCGAAAATATGTAGAAAAGAATTGCTTCATTATCATTCTCACCAAAGAAGCACATTTCAACGGTCATCTCAACGTGAAAAACGAGCGCGACATTGAAAATCATGTGCGCCTAACGGCATGTACGGTGGTGTGTGTGATTTGTTATGAAAAAACAGTTGCACACCATCAACCATTCGCCGGTCGCAAAGACGCACACACATGTGCGCTCATTCGCAATTTTTGTTGCGCGCGCGTGTGTGTTGAAAAAGTTAGTGAGAGTGTGTGATCGATTTTCAACAAGTACGTTATTCAAGCCGAAATCTTTATACTACGCGTGCGGAACATGAACGCAAATTGTCTCATGTAATACCTTTAAAATGTAATAAAATAACTACATCATGGTGTTCATTTTTATTCTCTTTGAAGAGTTTTAATGTACCGAAAACAGCCACGGGACATTTTAAATGCGTAGAGAGAACGCACACACCTCCCTCTCCTTTTGATAGTATTGTACGAGTCGCTCACAAGCTCGCACACACACTCTCAACGCAATAGCAACGCTTGAAGCTCATTCCACTCATCGCCATCGTTGAGTGGGACAAAGAGAGTACGCACACGACAGTCGCGTAGCAAGCGTTCACATGAGCAGGCAGGCAGCCATTGTGCCACCGTACGGTTTTCATATGCAGGTGAAAAGCAGTCTCGATAAGGGCAGTGCAGAGATTCCCAACGACGATTGTGTGCAAACCATTTTCCGGATTTGGGGATTGAAATTTAGAGCTTACAACAGTGCCACTAACCGAGGACGAACCACTGGAACAAAGTGATGCAACAATTGGGCAGAGTGCAGTAAACACACGAACGCCATTTCACAGCGAATTTGCAATGCCAGAAAGAAGCCAAGGTGCAAATTCCAAGATGGCGGCTTCGAGGTTGCTACCATTTTCAGAGCTCACTCGCCTTGGCACTCATTGCCAGATGGCAGCACCGATCATCGCGCATCTTCGCGACACCACTCATCTAGCAGGCACCCGAGAGCCGCTCACCAATACTACCTCACCAACTCGGGCAGCTCCACTGCAGCCTGTTTGACGTGGTGTGTGTGGGAGTGTGTGCGTGCGGTCCTGTAGCGTGTGTTGTGCGATTTCTTATTGAGAGGAGTGAATGTGAGATCGATGTGTGTGTGTGTGTGTGTGCAGTAGTGTGTGTGGGAGAGTGAAAATCGTACGCGTTCGATCTGAAGAAACTTTTTTCGGATAAGTGCGTAGATGTTTTCAAGTTCATCTTCTTCCCGTTCTCAACACAGCGCGCATATCATTTCATGTCTACTCGTAAATCTACATCAGAATAAAGCCATATATCTTATTTGTTTGATGGCGAAAAATTCTTATCAACTCCATACACTACACACAAGGCACGACGGAGTAAACATTCTCACACATAGGTCAAACCCTGCAGCCGAAAGTAACAAACGCATGCAAACATTTTGCTCAGTGCAGCCGTGTGCATGTGTAAGTGCGCACACCTCACCATAGACGCACACTTTCATACAAATGAATGATTTTCTTCACCACGCTCTTCTACTCCGCGGAAACCAATCCCGCACACACCGCTAGCGCAACACGCGCTACACTCGCAGAAAAGGCGCGCGCCACTTCATGTAGTATGGGTAGAGTGGTGTGAATGTGTATTCATGCATAGATTTGACGGCGAGTTACAAAAAAAATAATACACACGACTCGGTTGGTCGAATGTCGATCAAAGAGTTACGATTACGAAACGTCGTAATAGCATTTGAAGAGGTAGCGCACCCGCGACTCATTTTTGTTGATTTTTAATAATTTTCCCTGCAAAGTCACAATACGTTCATTGTTAGCCTAATGCCAAAAGGCAAAGGAGAGCCGAGAGCAAAAGGCGAGTGCGTGATAGAAGAATGCATAAATGTAATGAGAAAAGAGAGGACAAAAAATATGCACAAGGATGTGTCAGCAGCAGCACCAGTAGTGGCAGAAAGAGGCTCCTTTTTTAATTGACGCGTATTGAAGCGGCAATATGGCGGAAGCCGGAAGACAAAATCCGTTGAAAAGATGATGCTAATCAAACTGCAATGTTTTATCTTCTTGTTTTAGGGACCTGGACATGCAATGACACTGATTAGATGATGCTTGTGTGATAAGATTGGGTTACTGTGATGATGACCTCGAAAAAAGAAAAACACATCACTCAAGATGGAAGAGCCTGGTGGTGCACTATGCTAAATTTGACATCAATTTTCCACTTTTGGACAAGCGTATCTCGCGTCGAATTGCGCGCATAAAAGGCTAAATGGTTTATGGTATGAAACCAAGCAGACCCCCAACTAGAAGGCTCTCTCGTCAGGCTATAGAGTTAACGTTATCAAGGGACAATTGAGGCGTTTAGCAGTTACAAAATCAGCCTCATACATCTGCTATTTCGACGTCATAATACAAATTCGTAATCTAGTTATCTGCATTCCGACACACACGCACCCACACAAAGACTTAGATGTAGTAAACAAAACCAAAAGTACAAAATAGTTACAATAGAGAGGTAGGTCCCCCTTAGCAACGGAAACAATGTAGTAAAAACAAGCGTAACTTACCTCATCGTCTGGGCGACCTCTTTTCTCTAGCAAAATGCGCTTTTCCATGATTATTTGCTGTGTTTACTACGGTGTAGACTGGTTTTCACTTTCTTCGGGATAATCCACACAAAACACTGCAGTACTCCTCCTTTTCCCTTACTCCACGTCCACTTATCGCGTTCTTCTTCTTCACGGGTTGTTAACGAATTAATTTATTTAATGTCCTGCAAAACGAATAGAAAAGAACACAATGGATCACTGTTGCAATAATGATGTTCGACACAACTATTCATACAAAAAAAAAAATAATAAGATTTGCTCGTTTCCTTTCGAGGGAAAATCCTCGATTTTCGACCCATTACTTATTGACATCTAATTGATTCTCACATTTTTCACATCGCGACGGTTCAGTGGTCGTATGAAATTTAATTGAAAATTTCGTTATTCTGGTTTTGTGAATATTCATAATATGTTCCTTTTCGTAGAAGACTAAACATAAAAAAAAACTGTAGTTCGGTTGTGCCGTACAATGCTCTCAACCACTATACTTCTTCGGCACGGGTAGCCGCGTATGCAAAAGCTAGGGCGCGCGTACACTGTACTGTCACACTAAATTTATGAAAAACTAATTAACTTTACCACCTTGTTTCGAGATTAGCTTATGACCGTTCCCTTAGGCTTTTCCCATGGCTCGATAATAGAAAATACCTTTTTTTTTGCACAAAGAGACACGCGGCTCGGACGTTTGGGTACAGTTTCGTGTGGCAAGAAAGATGCCTACTTTGCCTACGCCGTACACATGAAGGAAAAATCTTATCGTCGCTATGCACTCTCACTTCTGCACAGTTGCTATTATATAGTTCGCTGGTATTGGGACGGACCTGTGTCTGCTGCGATAGATGACACATAAGGTCTGTCCTCTCACACTACACACCTTGTACGCTGCGTGTAGTGTGGTCATGTGTACACGAAGCTCGTGTAACACATCGCGCCGTGTCCGCACACGCAAACACATTCACGCGCGACCGTCTGCGAGTGAGAGACGAAAAAATAGCCCCTCTCTGCCGACCACTACCAACAACCACCCACAACCTTGCGTGTTCCGTAACGGTGTGCCTAATGTTTTTGATTTTTCTGCGCCGAAATTATGTTATACTTCTTGCATCGGGCAAGAAGTAGCGCGAATACTTGGGACGCCTAAAGCGGGAAGAGCATCTCACCCCGGAGACACAACATCCCCCCGTGGGTTTACAATTGGACGCACTCGTGCGGAGCTTTGCTTCCTTCCGGTAGGGCGACAACAATGTGGACCGGACGGAACATTGGACGATATGAGGATAGTCTCGCTATAGCTTTTTAACCTTCAGGAATACGGACACCTTTGTCAAAATGAGAAAAAAAAAGGTTCAAGATGGTTTCGCGTTTTTAATTGGGAGTCTTACGGGTCGAACTGAATCTGTCTTTGGTCATGAATCATAGGAAAAAAAAACGAGGACGCACTAAATGAGGCTATTTGAAAACATGCGAAACCTAGTGTGTGATAAATATCGGAGGTGCATCATCGATTGCACCCACCAATGAGAGAGATGTATACGCACTGCCAGTTCACACACCTCCAACCAGTTCGCACACCACTACCACGCGCACGTAGCCTACTGTCCGAGGAAAAATCGAGCAAAGCAGGTTAGATATAGGCACAATTCCAATTGCAACCCCCCAAGCATCATCACGGACATCTGAAGAAAACGCGTTAGCAGGGGGAGAATGTGATGGGGAGTCGCGGGAGGGTACCCTTTTGCTTCCTTTTTCGGATAACAACGCGCTATCTTGGAGCGAGGTTCTTGGCCGTTTTATCAACCTGGCGGGCTGGTCCTTGACTGTTTGGCGTGTCTCAGGGGTTCGATTTCGTTGTGTAAACGTGTGACGATGACCGCTTTGTCGGAAAGCCGTGATATGCAAACGCAACATACGTCCGTTCCTTTGTAGGGTTTGCACGTAAGCAAGAAAGCACGCACGCACGAGATAGTACGGTGTTGTACACACTTGTATGTCCCTCCCGTAGTGTATTTTGGCCGGTTCTATGAGGAAATAGAAAATAGCGCTGTTCTCCACACACACACACACACACATACACGGTGAATGTAGGGGCTGCCGTGTTCACCTTTAACTACGCGGCGCACACTGCCGTGGATTCGAGATGCACTTTGGGTTTGGCAAAACTTATCTTTCACTAGGCACGAGCACTGGTTGACCGTTTGTTGTGTGTGGTGTGCCAAACGCGTTTGGTTAATTTATCCCGATCACCCGAAAACTGTCCGTACCTTTTTGCTTTACTCTGGTTAAATCTGCTGCTGCTGCTACTGCTGCCTGCCTGCTTGTGCTTCACGTCTGCTTTTGTGGAAGGCACTCTGTTTCTCACCACATCATGGTGTACGTTGAGCAGTCGCACGCGTATGCATACACACGCACACACACACACCTGCATGCGGCCTCGATGTAGTCACGAATACGGTTGGGTACGAAGCAAATTGGCAAATCGAGTGTATGCGTGCGTGTTGCTATACGTACGATGTGTCGTTGTGTGTGAGTGCGGAGTGTACCGTTCAAGTTTCACTCATCGCTGCGCACTCACACTATCGCATCTAGCGGGCCCGCGTTGTTTCGCGCTCGATCTGTTTGAACTTCCGAGATACGACCAACTGTTTTTAACCAAATACGAATAACGGGAACACTGCTATTCGTCTATTAGCCAGCTCCAAAACATTAGAAGGCTATGTACAGTTGGGAATAAACATTTTATGTAACAGGAAATATGCAAAACAGGAAATAAATTCGTCACATTTGAATCATTAAAACATAAATAACCACCAATTGATGATTCCATGCTATATTAAAGTCATGTCTTTTCTACTATACTTGATATATTTGTATTTTTTTTTTATCAAAATGATGATAGGTTTGTGAAACATGAGTCCTTATGGAGGTGGAATAAAATTTGTTTTTGCATATTAAAACGTAAAAAGAAAATGTAGTTAATAAATAAGGGTGTCTGTAAAGAAATTGTAAGCACCGTATGCAGGTTGACTATGAAGCTGTGGACATGCTGTGGAAATATCTGACAGCAGTGTTTTAATCGAAACTTGATTGTTAGTTCATCGATTTTGTTAGACCCTGGTCTAACTATGTTTACCAAATTATTATTATTATTTATTGGCGTAATTATTTATTGAGAAATTACCATTTAAATAACTTTTGTTTTTATTTTAACTTATGAACTTTTGATTTCATTCGTCTAATTTTATTTGGGGCGACATTTATATTCCTTCGTTTGGGCACGAAAGGAGAGAACATTGATTATCCGGGACTAGGTTTCCTGGTGGGCGCATTATCCGTGAGTTAAAAAATGACGGTAGAATACAGGCAGTGCCCGAAATACGCTATTATAGCGAACCGCTATAACCCGGGAAAAATCCGTGTATTTCGAATTTCCGCGTAAGTCGAATCCGGGAGTAAAATTTCTTATCCTTCAAAGTTAGATAGTTGACTTCCTTCTCTACACTTAGTTTATTCAGCAAACCAGGCTCCTTTTTGATAGAATACTTTAAACTATACTAAAAACAAATGTTTTATATGACAAAGGAAGCCGTTTTAGACCCATTTTCACCTTTTTGCTTAGATTTTGTGCTATACACTAACTCAGCTGGTTAATTTCCAAAAACCGCGTATCTCAGAATCCGCGTATAAGAGGAACCGCGTATCTCGGGGACTGCCTGTACTTGCCAAGAGAATATATCATTTCAAATTCTCAATTTAAAAATAGTTCCTACACATCTGCAACTTTGAGTCTCAAAGTTTCAGATGAAAGAAATTTTTATCTGGTTCTTTCGTTATTTTTTATCTCCTTGCTGAATTCAATCAAGGCTGAGTGACCAGTATGAACGTCGTCATGAGTTTAATCGATTTTGTGTATTTGTTAAGTGGGACACCTCTTCCATCGAAGTCCAGCTTTTTAAAAGTTCAAACGTGGTAGAAATGTGAGTTCAGCCAGTGTTTTTGTTATCCGAATATCTATATCACTGTTGCTATCATAGATAGTTCAATGATGGATGCAGTAGAAGACCATATCACATTGAATTCGTTTCGAGTGTGTTTGCAAATGACAATTTATTTATTTAACCTACAATTACTTACCAAGCGCAACAACCGCTTCGCGGCCATAGCCTGCTACAATATTCTTCTAAACCGCTTACAATCGAGCGCCGTTTTCTGCCAATCCATGACCCTGGCCTTTCTGGCAGACTCCCTCGACGGTATCACTCTATCTCAATTTGGGCCTACCACGCCTCCTGTGCCCATATGGACGACCTAAAACGACTTTACGGGATGAGACGTCCGGTATCGTTCTCATGACATGACCAGCCCACTTTCGTCAGTTATGGATAAAGTCCATGTTTCAGAGGCGTATGTGAATACTGGAACTTGTGGCGAACCGACCACAAACACTACCACAACAACTACCACACACGGCATCAGAGTCAACAGCAACAACACAGCGTCTTCGCAGGAAATCCACCAGCGCATCAATAGCCACCCGAGCAGCAATTCCCTGAATTCAGTTCCCCGTCCTGCAAGGCTTCAGCGCAAACAGTTGCGCTGCCCACTGCTCTCCCGGATGCGTTCAGTGATTATACCGCGAATATAAAGTTACACTAATTCCATGTTACACAGTGCTAATATCCTACCAAATAAATATATGCTAGCCTACAAAACACTGAAACATACATTGGCTACAAACTATTACTATTTATTATTAAAGTCCCAGCTTCGTTCGCCGGGACAGGTGTTTTGAGTGGGGAAGTTTCCTCCGACTGTAGTTTGACCGGCTGGCAGCACGTACCTCAATTTTAATGTTATCGTCGGTGCTGACTGTTGATCTAATATAGGTGAAATTTCGGGCAACTTCGAAAATGCCCTCACGTATCTATAAGCTCGCTGCCAATGCTTTCCGCTTATTCCAATTTCACGTTCCTCTGTCGTTTCACGGCGCTTTAGCAACTCTCGTCATAAGTCATATGCCCTGCCCAACCAGCGGATCCTTAGTGGTCCTTATGCCTCATCCTCAGGTGATATAGCCAACCTCTTTACCGATCACTGTTCAGCTATTTCTACGTCCCCTGTGAACGACCCCTCAACCATTGCCCAGGGTCTCGCATGTACTCCGACCAATATCCTTGCTGTATCTCTACCCCTGATTAGCACTTGCTTCGGAAACCAAAGTCTTCAATTTGGCTAAACTTAAACCGTCGTTAGGGCCATAACATTTTTTCATTTTCAATATTTTGTTAACTTTGCGCACTTTACTATCTCTTCTTAAATCATGGTTTTAATTCCAATATTTGATAAAGGTGCTCGTTTACAGGTTTCAAATTTTCGGGGCATATCACAGGTCGCGCTGGCGTGAGGATCTTGCACTGGCGCGAAGACCTTTGAATCAACGATCTTTCTATCCTGTTGCAATGCAAGTTTTGGTATAGTCCACTTCTTCCAATCTTGTGTCTTTTGTATCTTTCGTACTTCAACATTTTGATTCTGGTGTACAAGTCTATACGATTTACACTGACTTTCAGGCCGCGTTCGACCGAATGATGCACTAATGCAAAATTGGGTAAATTAGGATTTTCTCCTGACACAACATCCTGATTCTCCTCTTAACTGTCAGGACGTACTTGCCAGTGTGAAGATCAAAGCTGTGAATATTCTCTTAATTTCTTGTGTATCTCTGGTGTTCCTTTGGACAGTGGTTTAAGTCCTCTCGTTTTCGATCTATTTGTTAATGATATTTGTTCCATCCTTCCGATTGTCGGTCATTTGTTCTTTGCAGATGATACCGAAAGTTCCGCTACAATGACGAGGTCTATGAGCTGTAATGCGAACTTGCTGTCGTACAGCGGATTAAACTTTCCAGGCCTTGGTAGGCTGGTCACGTCATGCGAATGACACCGGACGAGCCAGCGGCATGACACCGGAGGACCCCCGTCTTTTAGGTCGTCCACATGGACAGAGGAGGCATAGGCGTGATAGCGTTGAGGGCGTCTGCCAGAAAGGCTAGGATTTTGGATTAGCAGACGAAGGCGCTACACCGTGAGCGGTTCGGAGAACTCCTGCAGCAGGCCAAGACTGCGAAGCGGTTGTAGCACCGGATAAGTAAGTAAATAAGTAACCGTTGTACTTCCGACTGCTCCTCTCTCCAATTTTTTGTTAACTCTCTTTCCTCTCGGTGTGTCTCCAACTTCCTTCATCTTTACATTGATAAACGTAGTGTTCAGTTCTTGTTGCACCACGGGTTTCAACAAGATATAGCAATCCTTGTTATTTATTTCACAGCGAAAACATGTATAAACAGGTGTTAATAAACGGTTATTAATGCTGACAGATGCTAATAGAAATCAAAAACTAGTGCAATTCTTCCAGTCGCAGCGTAGCCACGGTAGAGATCAGACGCATTTCAAAATCTCTCTCTCTCGTTGAACAATAGCTCAGATTTAATACCATCTCCTCCAAGCCTTTCCCATGTCTCAGGATGGTGGGAAGGTTGGGTAGACCTAGAGGCAAAAGGCCACGGCCAGCAAGTGTGCAGGCCAGCAACGATTCCCTCCTAAACACACGTAGTGTTTCAAATGCATCACTGAACAGTTTTGCCCTGCTGAGCAATGACGAAATGTTGGACGATGACCCAAAGACATCATTCGATAATACCGACAGTGTTAACGAGTTGACAAAAACAAAAGTGAGCGAGAGCAAAGTTCCTCCGATCATAGTTAAGAGCAAATCTGTACAGGTAGTACACAAATTAGTGATAGCAGCTGGTGTTGTGAACTATCCCACGAAGCAAACCTTTACGGGCACAGTCGTACAACTCACCAATACGCAAGACTTTCGTAGTGTTGTAGCACACTTCAAGAAAAATAATGTACTCTTCCACACATACCAACTGGAAGAAGATAAAACTACAAAAATAGTTCTGTACGGACTGGTGGATTTGCCTATAGAGGAAGTGTTCGAAATCCTAAAAATGGAAAGTGTCGTTCCAAGTGAAATAAAAAAACTGGTGCTCAGACAAAAAAAGTACGATGAACATGCAGTTTACCTTCTGCATTTTGCTGCGGGTACTATCAAGTTAAACTTGCTGCGATCGATTAAGGCGCTGAATCACTGCAGGGTAACATGGAGTTACTTTTCGAAAAAAGCTGGCCCAATGCGTTGTGCTAGATGCCAGCTATACGGACACGGTGCTGCAAATTGTAACCGTATTTACAAGTGCAAAAAATGTGCGGGTGACCACGAATTCAAGTGTTGTCCGCTAACGACGGGTCCATCTGCCGCCGAAGGTAGAATACCAGAGCACAAATTGAAATGTGCGAATTGTGAAGGTCACCATACAGCAGGGTTTCACAGATGCCCTAAAAGACCACAACCAAAACAGAAGAAACACAATACGAATGTTCCAAATCATTTCAATGTATCTCAGGCATACTTCCCTCCACTACCACAAACACGAAATGCATGGAGTAAAAATACAATCAGTAATACCTTGGGCCAAAACACTGCACGTGTCTTATCGGTAGTAGACAATACAAACTATCAGGAACTTTTCGATCATAACGAAATCATCCCAATAGTAGGTGAAGTTTTCAATAAACTTCAAAATTGTAAAACAAAACAAGATCAAATAAAAGCGATCTTTGAAGTAGTAGCCAAATTCTGCTATCAAAAATGAATACACCGATACAAGGACTTAATATAGTTAACTGGAACGCAAACGGCGTCCTAAATAAGAAAACAGAAATTAATATTTTTTTAAAAACACATGAAATTCATATAATGATAGTAACGGAGACTTTTCTTAAACCAGGGATAGCCTTCAAACTAAATAATTACAGTATCAATAGACTAGATAGAACCCATGGACCCAAAGGTGGTGTCGCTATTGTAGTAAGATCGGATATAGCCCATAAGCTGGAAAAAAATTCTATAACCAAAGTAATGGAAACATTACATATTTCAGTGAATACAAATAGTGGAAATAATATAAGAATTGATGCTGCATATCATCCAGGTTCCAACAAAAATATGAAACATTTTGTTTCAGATATGACAAGCTTAACTAGATATAAAACTAGCACTATTATCTGTGGTGATTTCAATGCTCGAAACAGAGTTTGGAACTGCGCTAGCACAAACTCAGCTGGAAAGACCCTTTTCGATCATATACAAAAAGGTATCTTTACTATTCATCACCCAAGTACACCCACTTTCTACTCTGCTGATTCAAGTCGAAATCCGTCAACATTGGACTTAATTATATCTAATAATTTAAATAAAATTACTGCTCCAATTACACTAACAGATTTAGCCTCTGACCATCTACCAGTTCTATTTAAAATTAAAAACTCCAAACCCATTTTAAGACCCCCCAACAAAATATACAATTATGCAACAGCAAATTGGTCACTATTCAAGAAATACATTAATAATAACCTAAATATATCTCACACAAATCATAGTACTGTACTTTGTACTGATGAAATAGATTCTATGATTTCACATTTCAATGAAGTCTTGACCACAGCCCACAATTTAGCCGTTCAAACCGTTACTCCTGGACAATTTAACCTAGTAATCCCGAAATATGTACTAGATTTTATAAAACTCCGGAACAAGTACAGACGTAAATGGCAAAGGCATAGGCTTTGCGCGAAGTATAAAAAGGCATATTACACCCTTGGGTCTCATATTAATTATCACCTAGATTACATAAAAAACCAATCGTGGAGTAATGCACTTGTGGACATCAATATGAACATCCAAGATAGAAACAAGCTATGGAAATTTGTTCGCCTAATTAAGAACAAAACAAATACTATCCCTCCGTTAAAAGTAAATGATAAAACTATAATTGTGAATTCAGAAAAATGCGAAATTCTAAAGCAACAATTTGAAGGTGCTCACAAAATCACATATCTGGCAAAAAGTCCAGTAGAACGTAACATAACATCGATAAACAAAAAAATTTTCTCGGATCATCAATTACCAGACTTGAATGAATTAAATCTGGTTAAGCCAAAAGAAATCGGAAAAATAGTCAAAAACTTAAAACCCAAGAAAGCGGTTGGATACGATGGCATCAATAACAAATCACTAAAAATGCTTCCCAACAAAGCATTAGTTATAGTTTTCAATAGTTATTTATATCTTCAATAGTTCAATAGTTGTTTTAAACTTGGGTATTTCCCTAATATTTGGAAAACATCCAAAATTGTTGCAATCCCTAAACAAGGCAAAGATTTAACGAACCCGGAGAGTTTTAGGCCTATAAATTTACTTAGTTGCCTGGGTAAAATTTTTGAAAAGCTGGTAGAAATACGCATTCGCTCTCATACAGATAATAAAAAAATAATCCCCAAATATCAATTTGGCTTTCAGCCAGCACTCTCTACAACCCATCAGTTACACAGATTAACAAAAAATATTCTAGTAAATAGAAAAACAAAAAAATCAACAGGGTTAGTTATGCTTGATGGAGAAAAGGCTTTTGATACCATATGGCATGACGGATTACTAAACAAACTTATATCTGGCAAATTTCCTCCATATTTGATCAAACTAACTAAATCTTTCCTTGAAAATAGACAAAATAGCGTTTGCATTGGTCAAATAAAATCAAAAACCTATGTACCCGTCGCTGGTGTTCCACAAGGGAGCACGTTATCCCCACTGCTATTTAACTTATATACATCAGATATTCCTACAATGCTACACTGCGAACAATATCTATATGCAGACGATTTTGCTATATCATCATCATCCAAATTCCCCAAAACCATAAACAGATCACTAAATAACGCCTTGAAATCATATAGCAGATATTGTCGAAAGTGGAAGTTGAAAATAAACGTTGTCAAACCAGAGGCCATATTCTTTACGAGGTACACATCAACACGCAGACTGCCTCAACAAAATTTAAATATAAATTCCTCCACAATTCCCTGGAAAGATTCAGCGAAATACCTTGGTCTAACATTAGATAAAAGACTGTCGTATAAAAACCACATAGAAAAAACATGCATCAAATCTGGCAATATACTAAAATCTCTGTATCCTTTCCTAAATCGGAAATCCAAACTAAATTTAAAAAATAAGCTTCTCCTATACACTGCTTGTTTCAGGCCAATGCTCACATACGGCGCACAGATTTTTCAAAATTGCTCCAAAACTAATAAAAACAAACTACAAATAACGCAAAACAAAATTCTAAAAATAATTCTAAACAAACCAATATGGTATAGTACAAGGCTAATTCATGTTAAAACCAATATGGACAAGTTAGAAGAATTTATTTCCAGTATAAGCCTAAAATACTATAATAACTGCTTAGCAAGCGAAAATCCGATCTTACAACAACTAGTGCACTAGACTTGTTAGCATAGTATTTAAGTGTAAATAGTTCTATAGTTATTTCTAAGGTTAGGTTTTTTCTTTTCTTTTCTTTTTATTTTCATTCTTTAGTTATAAACAGAAAACAGAAAAATAATTAAGGGTTTTTTGTATCCTTTTTCCCTTACGATGTTTAATTAAAAATCACAAATAATTCAAGGTATATTTTTGTAAAAACCAGCCAAACTAATTAATTACACAACAATGAGGAGAGTATCAATATCGAACCCGTTATGCCGTGGCAAAAAAAAAACCGTGTACCCATAACACAAAATATTAATGTAACCAATAAACACACTACTACTACTACTAGTGCAATTCTTCCTGGAGCTTAGCTGCCGCTTCCTTGCTCTGTCTTTTCTGACCTCATCTCTGCTACACTCTACCTTTGATAGTTCCCTATGTCCGATACAACTGTCAAACACTTCAACACAAATTTCATTTGACCGTAAAAGTCCTTTTCTCGTTCTTCTATGGAGGTTCAACTGTACAACTAATCGGTTTCCTGTTGAACGATTCAGTTCAGTGCGTGATTCTTGGTTGCTATGTCGACTTACCACCCTATGCAACTCGGTGACAAATTCTTGAACTTCCTTCGCTTAAATCTTGACGATTCCCGATGCACAAACAGTTTTTATCGGCGACTTACTTTTGCGACCGACCGGTTACTGATGCGCCATCTCTCCTTTCTATCATCCTTCTGTATGTTCCCATACATGGTGCTTCCGTTCACGTGCTCCTCTATCTGTTTAAGTGCGCCGTACTTTGTTTCTAACGATCCTCCTATTGCTTACTTACGGCAGTTCAATGTTTAATCTGATCATTTTGACTATGGGATCTCTCTGTCTTTTGTCCGCTCTCGTCTGCCATCCTTTGTTTTTCATTAGTAACTTTTACTATGTCTTTTGCTTCTCCTTCCCCTGTTTTGTCCCTATCACATTTCTCTTTCTTATTTTTTGGTTTTCTCTTTTTTGTCTAATGTCCTGGCTTTGTGTACTCACTAGCTCATGCAGTTTATTGTAATTTTTCTTAGATTAGAGTAAGTTTTAGTTACAATGATTGTATAGCCTGAGTGATGTCGGTCGTTACCTGATACCTTGTTATTATTATGTGTTTCTTGTGATATACCTGGGATATTGTGAGCAAATCCCTTGTAATAGATGAACGTCAAGCATGAAGTTTTAATCCTCGAAAGTTAAAAATTAAAGTTGTTTCACAGCTTAACTACGCGAATTTTCTTTCATTTTGTGCTACGTGTTTTTCGTTTAAACTTACCCATTTATTATTGCATGTTGTGACATTTGGCGACGGTTAGAAAAGTACAAACACACGCATTTATAATATTTGGAAGCTGAATAACAATTTTTGGAATACTATATATTTAACCATAAAAACATCTGTCCCATTGTTTTTCTTTTTAATAATTTTATACAAAACATTACAATGAAATTTTACACCGTTTTCATTACTTTGCTCGTGTACTACTACTTTTTCGCACCCGCTTGCTTCGTTCCCTCCTGACTCCAAGGTATTAGCTAACGCCGATTTTTGTTTGTGTGTGTTGTTGCTATTCTGCTTCAAGTGTTCGGCGTACTTGTTTTCCGTGTGCGTTGCAACCTGTTGCTGGGCCGATGATTTGATGAGCAATTTCCTAATAGATTGCACTGCACTGCATTGGTTTCGATCAAAGGATTTGCTAATGCTTTTGATGTCCGTTTCGCTTGCCGTTTTTAAAAAACCCCCACTCCAACAGTATCCTTCCACTTTCTTAAGCAAAATGGCCGATTAGCTCGTGGCCTAAGGGTTCAATCCCGACGAGGAGATACGGCTGAGGGCAAGATGGAATGGCGCATTGCAAAAAATGTGTTGCTGCTTACATTACAACTTGCTCTGGCCGCGTTTTGTTGGAGCTAGTTCTAGTGTCGGGTGACATTGCTACGCATTTTAAGGTTTTAATTGGGTGTGTTTGTGTGTGTTTGGTTGTGGTTTTTTGTTCAGTAAAATCTGCTCACCATTCGGTTGGTAGTGGCTTTGCATCATCGATAAAGTTTCATTATTGCTAGTACGAGATGTGTGTGCTTTACTCCAAGTTACGGGGCAGCAGTGTATTGCTTTGCTGCTAGAGAAAGTAAACGGGAATCTAGTTGATTGACGGTGTCTAAAACTGGCTGCATTGCGAAATAGAGCCGACTGTTCTGCTCACGTGACATGCGTTGTAATGTTACATGTTGCTCCGTGTGTCCTACATGTTTACCTATATTTACCGGCTTTTATTGTTTCTTTCATTGAGTTTTCTTTGGACTTTGTTTGAGCATTCAGAGTTCAGAAGTCGTGTGTTTGGTACATTAAATTTCGCAAAAAATAAAAACATTCCATTTACAGTAGAAAACATTTCCCATTCTTCTCGCCAGCGGAGATGTCTGCCTTTTTTCTTCCTTTTTTGTTACACATCTTCACAGTTAGTAGTTAGTGCTTGTCTTGCTTGAATTGATCGCAGAAGTTTTTCATTGACATTGGGTTTCGTGACAACTTTGGGTGTGTGAGTGTTAAATTTTCATAAAAATTACGTAACACAAAATTCCTGACAGTTGTATTTAGAATAAAACCGGCTCTAAAACTCGGGCCCGTTTGTTTCGTGTGACGTGTATCGGTGTTTTGTGTCAATAATGTATTTTACTCTGTCACATTGTTTCATTCAACTGGGTATGTGTTTGAGCTTGGCACCATTCGAAAGAGTAGAATTGATCTGTTCCGCATCGTTTTCTATGCTAAAGAGAGCCTTAGAGGGTGTTTGGTATATGAGACGATAGAAAAAACGTGTCATTTGTGTACTTGTTGTTCAGATCTTTACCAAGAGCAGGGCCTTAAGTGTTGATTGGACCTGTTTTTTTTATGTTTTAATCAACCTGTCTGTAGAGAGCTGTGTGTTTCGTTAATTAATTATTGGCTGTTGCATGATTGTTCTCCATTGTCTCAGAGGCATAGTGTTCCATTACTTGAATGCTACATTTCTTTGTTGTTTCTTTTTTTTTGTTGTATTTTTGTTTCGTATATTTATGAGTTGTAAACTATTGACAGCATAAATTCGAGTAGGTTACCGCGGGATGCTTGTCCCCCCAAAAAGGCGCACATCGTTGTTCGCTCCGCAGCATATGCATTAATGAGCCATCCCATTGCGCTTCTTACCTTTCGGTTCTTTTCGTTTCAAGCCAATACAAATGAGTCCAGGAAAAGCGGCAATTACTTGGGAAAATAACACTTTTTCTAACAAGTGAACTAACACTAACATCGTTCCGGGTTTTTTTACGCTTTTACACATCCGTACAACACCACATTTTCGCTACAGCATCCGTCTGGAGAGCAGCTCCCTCTCGTTCTCTCTTTCATACGCTTTTTTTTTCTTTCTCTCTTTCACACGCTTTTTTCTCTTTCTCTCACATACATTATTTTCTTTTCCATATTACAAGATTTTCTTATTTTCAACAAAATTTTCCCTGTCCATCCACCGTTACTGTTTTCGTTCCTTTATCTAATAAGTACAACTGTTTTAAGTTATCTCACTTTTACGTTGTGTTTTTGTGTTTGTTTGTTTTTTTTTTTTAATTTCTTCCCCTCATTTTATTCGTTCGTTTCCATTTCGCTTCCGAGTAACTACGCAACTTGTGACATTTAATGTGTAGTTTGTGTCTATTTGTTTTAACTAACAACTCTGTTCACCCAATCATAGTATTAACGTGTGCTTTGTATCATTTTCACCACATTTTAGATCACTTTTGCAAAATGATCTAATGACACACCCCCGAACTGGTGACATCCGCGTGGGTGTGATTGTGTCTGAGTGTGTTTTCTTCCGTATTAACGTCACCTACATTTCCTTTATATTACATTGCATTTAGGTAGTAATCTGTAAACATGTCTGTTTAATGAAATTTGCACGGTTCCCGTTTCCTTTTTCGTCCGCTTTAGTGAGAATAAAATGTTTACAAGTCTGTTAATTTTTAGTTTTCGAACGACTTTCGGTTTTCTCTTCTCGGTTTTCTCTATTAGTAGCATGCCGTGCAATAATGTTTGCCATAAATTGGTTTTGTTATTGTTTTGGTTTGGGTATTTATAAAATCAAAACCAGCTCGCTGCTAGGTTAATGTGTTTCGGATTCGAAAGAAATGAGCTAATTAGGAAATTTTGACTGGTTGATTGGAAGTTTTGTTTTGAAATAGTAATTTCAAACGAATGCAACTGCGATGGGCTGTGCGTAAATTTTTTTTATAAACAATTCTTTATATTTCTTGCTTGTCATGATAGTTTTCGACTTTCGACTATTGCGCAACAAATGTGGTTTTCTTTTTTTTTTGTTGTTGTTGATTTGTTAGCATTTATATGACAATAAAGCGACCCGTTAGATGTTTGTTATGTTTCATATTTTCCTATCCCTCACTGCTTTGAAGAATATGTTTTTCCTCCTCTCGCTCTCGCGCTACGTTTAAATCACTCACGCCCTTCTTCAGTCTGGTTTCACTAGTTCACCAGGTTAATTGGTTAACTCATTTATTAACCGATCTGCAGATTTTTTTTTCCTGTTGTGTGTATGTGTGTTTTTTTTATTAATTACAGTTTATAAAAAGGATTGTTTAGTGATTTCGTTTTGGTTTTTGATTGTTTTATATTTTGCTTCTTGAGTGAGTGTAAAAAAGTGTTGTTGTTTTATATATGTTTCGCTTCCCGCTATTGGTTAGACAGTTGCACTTATGCGTTTCACACTCGTTTTTCACACTTAATCTGGTATAAAATCGTATCTGTCGCATTATAGTTTAGTGAGCTGTGTTTTATTGTGTGTGTTTTTTTGTTGTTGTTTTGCTATATTTCATATCTCTACTTATACATACGCGTAAGAAATTCTTCGCACGTTGACGGCCCTTCCAGTTCTCATGTCTTTTTTTTATTGTAGACTCATTTCCGTTAAGCTTCGATTTCCATTTAAAGAAAAGCAAAATGTCATTTCCAATCAAACCAAAATTTTCTAATTGAGAAATAACCCAATAAAGATACAGAATTGTTTGTTGGTTTGTTGTTATGTCACTAAAACATAATTTCTTCGGCAATTACTTAATTCAACAACAATCGTAAAAGAGGTGTACATATCTTTTGCTTGGAAATTGGCTAATTTACGTTTTCCGAAAGGAAGTGAAACCGTTTGAATACATCTTGTGTGTAACAGTTTTGTACAACTGGCGTTCAACATTTCCATCAGCCTGACTTTCACAGACAGCCGGATTTACACTCGCAGCTAACGCGCGTAAACGTTGGCTGTCACTATAAGGCTTGGGAGGGCCACCTGCTAAAAGGTTACAATGTTTTCTTTTGCATTTTATTTTCCTGTTACTACTTATCCTCCCATGCCTGCCTCTAAATTCGAATCCTATAATAGCAACAAGTTTACAAGACCTCAGGACACTTTTGGCAACGCAAAAGGAAATAAAGGTAAAACAAACCAGTGAAGATGAATGTACCGTGTGATCTGGTTTACTGTGCGAAGTAATCCTCACTTTGATCCCATCAGACTGGCCCGGAAGCGAACTTTAGGAGGAAATTGATTTTTAGCTCCGTTTTCTGGTTGCAATGTCACCAAGCTGTGTGCAGGGCTTACACGCCGTTGACTTGTGGAAAATATAATGTCTCTGATCATTGTCGACGAATCACGACAGCACCCATATGTCCGGGTGTGAAGAAAGTTAGATTGGATTAATTTTCTTACCAATTTACCAAAAACCAAAAAAACCAACCGATGTTTGCCTGCCCGTACCGATCGATGGTGGTTTATTTACTAACAATTCCATCTTCACTGTATGCTGCATACCTGTGCCAACATTCGGATTGTGTCAGGCAGATAAAAAAAGGCCACAGAACAACTGAGCGTCAACGTGTGCACAGTACCAATTCAAAAGTGGACGAAAAGCAGATTCCGTCAAGGGTGGACGAAACTTTGTTTCTGAACAGTTATGATGTGAAGTTGTATAACTATAAATAATATTGTGTTTCAGTGGTGAGAAACGTAGGTCGGCTGTATGCTGCCCGCAAGATTAATGCTGTTGGAAACGGATGGCGATGGCTAAACTTGATGTCCTGCTGGAAGTGGCACTTTATTGGTTTCCAGGGAAATATAATTAGCGTTCCCGCATAAGTTTGCGTTCCAGCGCAACTAGCCGCGTAGAAGAACATAAATACAGGATTTCTACATTGCGCTCTGCTACTACAACTCTGCTACTGCAACATCATGTTGAATCATGACGGAAAATATGTTTTTGATTAATGTTTGGGCACGAATGGATCGGGAAGTTGTAATACTTTTACTATGCTTTTTATCCCACACCTTTGTAGTGGTGAAGATTATAGAGCAATGTTGGACACATGAAGATTACGAATAAGTGCGTGAGATTTCCTTAGCAGATGCCGTAGTTTACGTGTTAAAATGGGCAATTTTGCTTTGGCATACGAATAACGTCTCGGAGCGCCAAAAATGTTTCAAGATGAAGCTCAATGCTTGGTCATCACAAAACGCAAGAATGGAATAACTATGCCAGCAATTCTCCTTGTTATTTTTTATCGGTACAACAACCTCAAGAGGTTGACTCAATAGGTCAATAGGCCTGCCATTTCTGACTCTCTGTGACTTTATTTACCCGTAGCGAAATAGTCCGTCCTGAGAACGGGGTGTTGGTCCGAAGGGGATTTTGGTCCGGTCCGTTTGTGTGAAGACCGGCGCCACTACCATCATGCCACCGGGCCATCCCCAGCTATTCTCCACCAATTAAAAATATTGGGAAAATTTTGGGAAATTAGATGACATACTCTGGTGCTGCTCTCCGCTGTTCTCTTGCGAACTGCAGCTCCAACGCTAACGGATTCTTTTGCATCGATCAACTGATGAAATCACCTCACTGGTGATAAAAATCTGCATTATTAGCAATAATCCATCCCTTCCAATTGCCGTTATGCAGCGTATTTGGTGGGACCTACAGGGTGTTGTTTATTACGAGCTGCGGCAAAGATTACAAAAAAGGTCTACCAAAGGCAATTTATTTCGTGGAACATTGATCTCGTCCCCATCTTACGGGTAAAAACATTCTTCGAAGCGCTGAAATGGCAATGGCAAAAAAACAGTTTTGAAAGATGAAAATATTTTCGAATCATGAGGAAATAAGCATTTGCTCCCATAAAAGCGACAGTTAGCGATTACAATCGCCACGTACTTATTTATGCTCCTAACACAACGGTACTCGGCGCACGGACGAACAGGAAACAAATCACATAAAAAAGGAATGGAAAATTATGCAGTGAACATGTGGTGTGAATTTATTTTACGCGTTTGTGCATCGCATCCCTCCTCGTGCGCCACCGACCGTACATGCCCATGTGGTGGTACGTGGCCTTCGCATATTATTTTGAACCCAGCGCCCTGACCGTGGCTGTGGCAGCCTCGGTGGTAATTGGTGATTTCCAATTCAAATTAACACGCACCCACCGGGCTGTACCGGGTGACAGCTGGAACTGCTTGGCATGGAGCTTGGGTTCTTGGGGCTTTTTTTCGTTACATCTCCGTCTGCTAAAGATATTATCACGGCTGCATATCCGACACCGATGGTCAATAATCACCATCAAAGATAATGCTGATGATGGCAGCGATCGGTTGGTTTGGTTTTCCGAGGGGAGGGGATCTGTTACCCGAGGAGGAAAAAAATCTGCCCAAAACCTTTTAACCTTAAAAAACCCCCGAAAAAAAAGGAAAGTATAGGACTATAATAAAAAAATGCAATCACACACACATACATACACAACCTCCTTTAGAAAACTTGCCGTTCTCATAAATATGCAATGAAATTTCGTGCCACCCAGCGTGTGTCTCTTCGCAATCGTACCCTACCCCCGCGAAATGGCAAAGAATCCTTTGCAAACATCACGCAAAAGTCGAGCATCAGACATCGCCTTGTCGCCAGCCGATCGGGTAGGGCCACCAAAATAAGCATAATCACTTTGGCACTAGTCAACTTTCCGTGGTGCCCAAATCCATGCCCGAACGCATCCGGATGCTGGAGCACGAGACAATTTATCCTTTCATTCCCAGCACAGCTTCGGTGGTTGATTTCTGCAACGACTCTCCCCCATCCCCCTTAACTTCTATCAGCAAATGCCCCCAGATGTTCGGTGGAGTGTAATGAAGTCATCATTATTATGTCAAGTTTGGAGAGTCTGGGTTCATACTGTCCCTTGGTTTGGATGTTGAAGCGTGCTGTTTTTTTTCGTTTGCTCCTTGGAAAAGGGGTTGAAAAGTTTCACTTGTCCTTGAACGCTGGAACAAAAGTTCACCATTGGAGCGAGTCGCACGGGATGTAATGATTAATATTTCCCCCAAACATTACTCAACCGAAGATGTACGATTCGGTCGCGTAAAATATCATTCTTATATAAATATCTGCACCCCCTCATCCCTCATCATTGCTCACTCTTTCTCTCTATCTCTCTCTCTTTGTTTCTAGGAGGCATTATTACGGCACTGATCTACCCAGCGTAGCAGCTGTGCACAACGGGACCCATTCTGCGGTCAAAATGCCACTTGCAAATGCGCGATGTCACGCGATCCCTTCAATTGCAAACGTGAGTTCCACCGTTCGGAGGTGTGAGGGAAGGAGGGAGGGGGTGGGGTGGTTTTTGCGGAAAACTTTCACCAGCAAGTTTTGTCGCTCACCACCAAAGCTCTTTATTAATGTTTTGTCGCGTTGACTCGTCGCTGAAATGCGTCGCCGAAGTAAGCAACATCATCAATCAACGTTCCCCGAGGGGTTGCTGAAGGTTTTTTTTGGGGGCGGAAGAAGGTGAATAAACGCGCCCAAGTGCTAGCGTAAGAAAACGGTACTTACTGACCACCGGTGTGCGTGGGTGGGAAAATCGTCTCAATTTAAGCGACTAGCGAAAATGGGCATTTGCCAGCTGGTGATCCCGCACTACGAACCTTGCCATGGAGCTAGTTAATTTTCACTTATCGTAGCCCAAAATCGGCCAAGCCAAAATCATGATCAATTTGCGTGTTTATGGGCAGTGCGTCCTGGGCCATCATCACCATCATCATCATCATCATCAGCGGCAGCAACTGCACGGTGAGCAACATCGTTGTTATGATCTACCGGGATGTTGAAGCTGGTCCTGCTTCAGGATGGTGCAAAAAAAAAGAAAAGAAGATCCTAGTCACTCACTATCCAAACGGGGGTGACCCTGTATGTGTGTAGGTGGGAAGCCCAAAGCGAAAATTTGGGTCGGTATATTAAAACGAAGTGACACCTGGTCCCGGACGTTGAAAGGACACTGCCATTTACACCGTAAGTGGAACGAGCGTCGAGGCGAATTATCCGGTTCTTTAAGCGTTGATAGTCCCGATGATACCCGTGCGCCCATTATCATTGGTGCTGCGTGCGACGTGACCACCCAATCAACCTTCCTTCCCCCCCTCCCCACCCTTCCACCATTCAACATGGTGCCGTGAAGTTGGTGCTGATAGGATGTTAATAAATTGTTGTCGCTGCACCTGACCATCCCGGTCTTTGCACTGCGATGTGACTGTCAGAGCGGGACCGCAACAGAAAAGCTCCTAGGGCGAGCTTTTTTTTTATGCAGTATAAATATCAACGATCTGTCAGCGCTAGTGGGCACCATTTTGCTGAACTAAAAGTGTCGCTCGGAACTTCGGGAACGTCACGGTACGAAGCGACCATCAGATAAGCGACGAAACACGCACCGAAAAGGGGTAGTGATAAACGAATGTGACAGGCCAGTTGCATCGGTACGGGGTTGGCTAATGGGGATTGCATATGCAGGAAGTCATTCTGGAGGGTGGATGACGCTGTCGGAATCATCAAAAGAACAGTCAGCGGGGCAGTGAGGTGAGTTGGTTGAAGTGGGATTTACGCTGATGCATGTTTCAAATTGACCGGCGGAAAATGCTGACTTTTCACTTGTGATTAATTTTTTTTCTGCGCTCTTGTGCCATACCGACATGGGAGTTGATTGTTTTGCACGAGTTGATCCTCGTTGCGTTTTCCATCAGCGTTATTTTCTGTCCCCCATCGATGTGGGTGTGCATTGATCGTTGTTTTTCGCATTGTGGCAACATCTTCTAATGTGTTATGCATGGCGAATTGTGGATAGTAATGGTCGTTTTTAATTTATCACACGCGTAACGTACAATTGTAACAAGTGGACTTTCCTCACAAAACATTGCACCCAGCTCATTCGTTATTTTAAAACTAAAATGCCTGACACGCTAAACGACTCTCTAGTGGAGCAATGGGTTTTTTGGGGTCTTGCACACCTGAGCGGAAAATGAACGATTAACGTACTTGAGCGAGCAGCTGGTGGCAACCGTTAGCCGATTCTTAGTTTTACCGATCTGCGCGAGAGTGCCCTGCCTTTTGCCGAACTGCGTTAAATAATGTCTGCCACAAAATGCTGGTTTGTCATACCCGGGTACCAATGCTAAATATAAACGCATCTATATAATATACTTCGAAGCTTTGCCTTAAAAATCTTACACGCTATTAACAATTACTATCATCAACACAACAACATTGCCGACTACATCCCTTTCCGCTTTCTGTTACGCTTGTAATATTACCATCTCTTTCTCTCTCTTTCACTCTCTCTCTATTTCTCAGTTTTTGTTTTCCTTTGTTTTGCATTTGCATATTTTGTTTCGGTTTTAGCGAGGGCGCGATGAACGTCGTCACGTCTTTTGTCGTGGGAATTTGGGGTTGGAACTCGTTCCCTCCCGCCGCAAAAAAGCCCCAAGCCAACCAGTTTTCGTTTCATTGGGGGTTTCCAATTTTTGATTCGTTAATATAATTCGTTCGAAATACACATTAATCCAGCAACTGTTTGCCTACACATCCCGGAAAGTAATATCATAATCTAGCTCAGGCATGGACTTTGGTGCACCTAGAATGGGTACGGTGAGGTGTATCGATTGTTACGCTTGAAGTGTTGGATTAGTTTAACTTTGGAATTAACTATTTCTTTAGAGATGTGTAGTTCAAAATAACCAACAGTTTGATTACAATGTTTTTTTTATTAAAAAGTCCGTTTTTCGGTCTAGGTAATACTGACCGAAACTCACTTTCGTACTATCTATGTATTACTATGAAGACTTCTTTTTAAACAGAATTAATTAAATTAAACTTTTTCGAACGTGCTGTAATTTGTTTAATATTACAAGTGGAAACAATTCTGATGTGTAATATAAATATAGTGACAATGAAATAATATAACTGGACTAAAATATAAAAATAATATATAGTAACAATATTGAAAACGGAAGTTGTCTCTTTTAATGCTAATTTTATCATAAACTCCATGTTGTTGAGCGTTAATTGGTCAATTAGAACAGATAGTGTAAATTTATTTCTTAATGAGAAAAAAGTACTGTCTTAATTACCTTTCATTACCAACCATGTTTTAATTCTTGCGTTATTGGGACGAATTTAGAATTTAGAACCTAGTGATAATGCTATTAAATATGAAATAATTGAATTTGAATTTAAATAAGATTGAGGAGATTAAGAGTACTGACCTGCATAAAACAAAAAGGAAAAGAGAAACCGAAATAAGGAGCTTTTATTTACATTTTACTAATATGATTCCAGACAGATCCCGTGTTTTTTTTTGCGGTTTTGTTGCTAGTTTTCCCTCGACGGGACCGGTAACAAATCCCATTCAGACCAATATTGCTTTTTGATGTTTTAAAGTTGTGGAACCCAAACAAAAAAAGGAAATGTACATGTTATTTCATTGTAAAAATAGCTATGTAACAACCAAAAAGTCCATGAATGATTTGGCGGAGCTAATGCAATGTAAACCGAAACCTAGCCATAAAATAACTCCAAAAGTGAACAATTCCTCTATGTTTGTCAACTACTGTCAAGAAATCCACTACATCATCCAATCAAAAAGGCAAGCGCCAAAAAGCTACACAGTTTCCACGTGAAACGCTAAACTAATCCTGAATCTGAAGCACCGTCACCATTGTCGTCGGAATTCTAGCTCGTTGTGTGAGTGTGTCTGTGTGTGTTCATGCTGAGTTTTGCCTTTTTTCCCTTCCTGCGACCGTTCGCTTTGCTTCGAGCTGTTCACTAAATTGATTGTGCTTTTTTTCTGTTCTTCTTACGGTGAAGGGGTTTTTGAGGGTCCCTTTTTCTTTCGCTTAACCGTCAACCTTCTACCTAGCCGCCGGGTGCCACCAGAAAGTGATTATGTTTGTTCGCGCAAATTTCGGGGAACCATTACGTGGTTGGTGGCGTGCGCAAGTTCCTGCCCGAAGTTTGTCCCGGGGAAAATGGATGAAATTGAACCTTTTCCACGTTTTATGCGCCCGGGCCCATGGGTGGTGCGTCGCGTAATCGTGGCTCAAATTGCCAACACGGATCTCTAAATTCCTTCGCCTTACTTTTACCCAGGGTCTGTTTCGGTCAGCCGAATTCGTGGAAAACCAGGCGCTCTCTACCTCTGTGAAGGTGAAGGTGGCGAGACGAGTTTTGTAAACAGAGCATCCGCGCCTTGAGCATCTGTATTCGACACTATGGTCCCTACGGGGGTTTTTTTTTCTCGCACCTCTTGTTTGCCCAGCCCCACCCTTTCCTGACAGACGCATTTGAAGTGTGAAAAGTGATGGGATGTATAAAATTAGTCACGATGATATGCAGAAGTTGGAATTGAACCTAGAACCTCGCTTGAAAGTAACTGCTCCGTCATTCTAGTATTGGAAAACATGTTCTACCCAGTGGATGAGCTTTCGTAGAGCTTTCGCCATTGAGCTGAGTGTGTTTGTGTTTTGCTTTTTTGTGCATCTGGAGGCCGACAAACGTGTAGCAAGTGAAGTAACGCTGGTCCATCGAGTTAACCTAGAATTGGTCCGTAGAGATGTGAAGTGAAGTTGGCCTGTTGAATTTCATTACTTTCAGTGGCATCCGGCCGCACCACGTCCACACCAGGCGGGTTTCCCATCGTTTCTGCTTCACCCACCCACCAGTGGATCAATTCCCACCGGTTTCACTCGAAACGATCCATCCAATCCTGTCGTCTACACCGGTCGTCGACGATGATGTTTCTGCGCTGTACGTTCGCTGTACGGTCGTTCAGTAGATTTAGCATGTATGTGGTGTGTGGTGTGCGGTTGCAAACCAACGTCTTTCTGGCGTGCGCCATTGGATGATGTCAACGTGTATCTCGCCGGATCTCTCAGATGTCGGCAGCTAGCAGGAACAGCGAGCAGATCTGTAACGCGGGCGCATCGCCTATCGGACCGAGGATAAATCGTTAAGGAATTTCATCGCCACCAATCATCCGGTTGTACTCGGTGTAGTTTTTAATCATCTTCGCCCTGTCGAGCGACTCTCGCATGAGCCGTTCGTTCTCTTGGCGCACTGCAAAGAAGGAAAAGAATCAAAAGAAGAACAAGATGGCGAGAATGAGAGTCCGGTTACTAGAAGTGCAAGGGATCAGTGGGAGCATGTCTTTAGCTGAACTATGTGTCCTTCCGCGAAATCGAAACGATGACGCATGTTCCGTGCAGAATAGGTGCTGATAACAGCGACCGTAGACCGGTACAAAAAACACACAGAAATCCCCACTCGAAAACAACAATTCTATTGTGCCATTATCAGCTCAGTGTACGACAAATCGCGATAGCTCCCCGGTGCGTTTTCGTTCCCTACGGGACACGCACAGCACGGCAGCGCATTATTCTTATTTCACGGATGAAGGGATAGAAGATAAAGGCAAACCATGGTGAATGCCGGGATGGCACTGGTGTTCTGGTATTTATCAGTTCAACAAACGACTCCCAACCAACCAATCGACGCTTCGTCTCGTCCCTCCCCCGAGGGAGCTCGAGGGAACTGAGTTGGCAATGGTGGTCCGATTGATGACATAAGATAACATCTTCCCTCAGCTCCGGAATTTGTGGCCCGGTAAGTTGTTTGTTGTACCGCATAGTATGAATATCAATCTTTTCCGTTTGCCGCTATCCTTTCATGATTTGATGGTAAAGACCATTGAAAGAAAAAGCGAACAACGACGATAGTAATTTATCGATTGGGTACTCTTTTGCTAATTTGATCCTTTTGCGCTAATCAATGAAGTGCCTGAGTCGTGGACGAACCAGTTTGGCGCAAGTGGGAGTGTTTCAATGGTTTATTGAAATCATAATTGATGAGCTTATTTTTATGAAAAAAAACACGCAGACTGTGACGTACACGAGATCAATGACCTGTGTAGCGCGTGTAAGTTGTTCGAAAATATCACATTGCCATAGCATAGATAGTTTTTGAGGAATTATTAGTAAATGTATCCCACACAAATATATTTAATATGAATATAAAAAAATACAGGAAAAAGTCTTCAAGGTACAGTGTAAATGATTTAAATGTATTTTAAAACATTTTTAGTATAAAAAATACATTCTATACATACATGAAATGATTTCAATGTATTTTTTAGTGTTAAAATAATATCATTTATAAAATGTTAAGTTTTTTCTTACTGTATCTAACTGTCGAAAATAGAAAATAGATACCTGTTCTGTATCTTAAACGTAGTTAGAAGTGAAAGGACAAACAACAACAACTTAAACGTAGCCCAGACTAAAGTTGAAACACGCTCGACTGCAGTGCGAACGCTGCCAAATGCATTGCAAGAAAAACATAAGCGCGACACTGGTTTCGAAACGTTCAATCAACCAATCGGTAATTTACCCTCCAATTTCACTTAATTTTCCGGGTAATTGAATGGAAAATTAAAGGAAAACTAGCAGTCGATAATTTGTTCTGCAGTTTTGACATGTATGCATTACAACTTTGACGCATTCCGATTTTCTCTTGACATACCGTGTAGTTGAACGGTAAATGGAGGAAACATCTTTTAATGAGTATGCACTATAGTAAGAGTCAATGTTGTAAAAGTTCTAAACCCATTTTCAAATGTTTAAACAGGATAAAAACACTGTTCTAACTGATGTATTCAGGGACACTAACACATTGCCTTCAAAACACACGAACGATATGCCACGAATGGTATTGCAAAACTGCTCAAATGGGTAAATAAACAGCGTGGTGTCTGACTGTCGACTGGAAACTTCAGAATAATGTGTAACTTTTCATTTCGCGATCCAATTTGGAAGATATACTCAAGCGAAACTTGGGATAAATATTTAAATTTATTTTCGGAGCGCGTACGGTTTGACAACTTGCGCTCTGCCGTTGCATGCTTTCCAACTTTAGCCCAAACGACGCTTCAGCTTTCACTCCGATTTGCAATACCATAAAGAAGGAACAAGTGTTTCAGAAATTTAAAAGTAGAAGTCCCATGTTACAAATGTAAACAGTTCGACCTAGATCGCTATACCTAGCTGGTTACGGTTAAGGTTACGCTGTTTCACCACAGAGGGCGCTGACGCCTTAACTTATCCTAGCTTATCATGAAACAGCTAAACGCAGCGTTAAACCGGAGAGGCTGGGTTGACGACCAAGTGATGCTCTTTGTTGTAAATATATTTCGAAAGAACAAATAAATAATAGACAAAATACGAAGAAAAGACACTGCAGTCAACCATCTCTTAACGCGAGTTCATTAGACGCCAGTGATTAAGTCGTTGTGAGCTAAAACTCGTTAGGCAGCAGGTTTTTCCAGGTTACCTTTTTTTTTAAATTGAAATAATCCATCCTGAATGATGCTCATTCGGAGTGCGTAAAGTTTCTTTTTAATTTAATAAAATTTATAAAGTTATAAAAAGAAGCTTGCTTCATTCCTTTTTCACCGTTGCAAAGAAATCATTTTCGTGATGATTCAATGGTCAATTTTCTGAAATAATGATCGACATTAAGTAACTGCAGTTGTCTCTTTCACGTCATTCATTCTTGGAGCAAAGGATGGTGTTTGATAGAATATGAGGCAACACGATATCATGTTTTCAACACTTGAAGCATGTCTTCGAGAGATTAAGGGTTGGATCAGGAACCCTGTTGCAGAACCTTTTCCCTTAGCTTAGCAGTTGTTCAAGAAATTCTTAGGGGGAATTGAAGAAGATTCTTCCTTAGAAGCTTTTTTGTTCGTAAAAGTAGGTAATTAGTTCAGCAACATCGTAATACACATTTCTACTTATCGTTCACAGTAGTTATCGAGTACGGTCGCTGCAAAATTGCGAATCAATCTTACCTGTAAGTAAAAGAGAAAACAATTGCAATGATTAGTTTTCCGTTGACTAAAAGGGGGGGGGTTTTGCATAATGATTATTTTAATTATTTTCTCATAAAACCTCGATTAAACGCACACACTGCATTTCAATTTGTGTAAAGTTGGTTCGGTGGAAAACATTAAACTGACATAAAGATATAATCAAAAGTGCCAAACAAAAAGACTCCTACTCGCTTCAGTTGAGGAGGGGAAGTTGTCTCGAAAATTAAGTAAAACCCCCTGGAGGGGCACTCGGACCGATGGGACAACATTTAGACATCAGGGGCAGGCAAAACCACGGACGGCACCAAACAGAACGCCCTTAGAAAAGCTTGTTGAAATAAAATTGATTTACGAGATGAAGAGGTCTCTTTCACGCTGTTGAAGTCACCCGTCGCTCAGTCGCCCGACAGTAAGTTGGTAGTTTAATTTGAATTAAATCAGATTGCTTCGGAGGGTTAATTTTGCAGGCCCGAGCGGAAGCAAACGAACATTGTTGGCTGGTTTGCAAAGGTCCAAGAGGCGTAACTAGAACGGATATACGAAGGCACACAGACACATATCCACACTGGCAAGTAAGCAAACGGCAAGAGTAAATAAAAACGGCAAATACCCACGCCCAGAGGGGCAAACCCCGTTGCGGACCATTTCGGTTTCGGTTTCATCTTTACAGGATCGAACCAGGTCCACCCCGGGACCCTGTCAGTGTCCAACATTTTCCGGCCCAGCCCCGGGATGGCATCGAAATTTAACGTTTCGAGGGAAACATGAAACAATGGAATTACATGGAATTACCATTGCTTGTTTTATGGGCTACGGTACGGGTGCGTACCCGGGTGCGGTGCGTTTTGGAGAATCTTTCGCATAAGTCTATCCTCCTCTGCACTCGGCGGCTCGTAAAATGTCAAAGACAGACGATGGTGCGATATTTGTGCAGTGGGTTTTTTTTTCGTTAATTTTTTGTTTCGTGTTCGGTTTCGTTTGGTTTAGATAGGGGAGTGTTGGGAAGAGCACTTTGGAATGTGTGGGCAGCTGAAGGTTACAGGGTGGATGTGAGCAAAACAACCCAAAACCGAAAAAGGAAAAAAAACCTTCCAAACCAAATGGCAACCGAAACGAAAACAAAAAAAAAAAGGAGGACAAAAAACAGACAAAGGTCCTTTTTCAAGAACGCCTCCGTATTGCGTGGTTCGCCTTTATTTGGACCTGTTTTCCTAGCATTTTTGGCCAGAGAGTGCTCGCACCGCAGCATGATTATTTTATAATTCGTCGACAGAATTTACTGCCCGAGGCGACCTTGAGCAGGACGGGGTGTTGGAAGGACAATATCCAGATTAACTGCCGATGGCGCACTAACGAACTCAATTGGCTAGAAAGAAATTGAAGATACTGGTTTGAAGTAGAGCGCAATACCAATGGCGGCAGGTAAACGGTTCACCCAAGGTACGGCACTTTGTGTCGTCGGTGGAGTGTTCTTCATCTGCTGCCAAGAGGGTGCGAAGCGCTCGTTCCAAATTGCAATAAAAAAAAAATACACAAACGTAGCTGAAGCACTGAACAGGCAGAACAGGATGGTGATAAAGCATAAAACCAAAGCTTCTGGAAATGGGCACAAAAAAAGCTTTTATTTGCGCTGAGATCAATATTGTGTCATGGGCAAAGAAAAAGGATCGAAGTTGAGCTAGTGGCTTGATTTTCACACAACATCAAACGTAGATAACAAAGGACACGAACATATTTGAGTGCTCAGCTCGCGCAGAGCAGCTCGTAAATGGAATGATCAACCCATGGTCAACTCGTGGTGCAACAAATAGAGAATGTTTCGAACACACACGGACACTCCCCCACACAAGAACATTCGAACAATCTAAACACAACGAAGCAATAAACCACGCCAGAAAGTAATTGTCTGTAATAATTTGCTTTGCGTCTTTTTTTTTGGTGTGGCTTTCCTTTAGTTCGTCGTAATGGAAATGTCTTAAAATGTGTGAGAAACGAGACACAGTGTCAAGCGTTCATGGTGATGTATCAGCTTGTTTGTAGCAATGAGATGATGTACTTTAAATTGTGGCAATAACGTTTAGCAGCGCGATTTATTTATTTATCATGAACCACCAGGCGTCTCCATTAAATGAAAGTATAGGTGCTTTAGCACGTATTGGGAATCTTTATAACGATTTAATCATCGTTATAATAATGTTACGGTTAATGTAATAAGCATCTATTTATTGATGACTTCATCCGATTTTTATAACAGTGGAAAACAACAAAAAACTGATTCTTGGAAAATGAATAATAACAATGATTAAGCACATGACAGTTACATAAAACGTGGACTAATAGAATTCAAACAGGCGCATCTCATACAGAACTTGTCACAAGCAATGGGAGATAAACAGTTTGTTATTTAAAGTAATTGCTAAAGTAAATCAAGGCCTTTTTCTTTGTTGAAAGCTTTTATCCAAAGCTTTATCCTTACCAAAAGTTGCTACATGCTCATATTCCATGCGATTTCTCAAGCAATTCGATCAACATTATTTTCTATTTTATATTAAAAAAATCTAATCCTCTGTATAGAAAAGTTTGGAACAGTAGCAAGCTCTAAAGCTGAAAATAAATGACAGCAACTTTGAGTCAATGGTAACTTGCTTGTGCTGTCAAAAAATGTTGCATAGCTGTGAAATAATTAAACGGCCTGTTTTGGCGTAAGCGTAATTTTAGTTGCATTAAGAAAAAATACTTGTCTGCATCGCGTTTAGACCTGCTAAGACCACTGAGATAACTGAAACAAGCGTTTAACAGTTTAAGGTTAACAGGTTAAGCGAAAATTGCGATCGTATAAAAGCACTTTTACGCGTGTTAATGGAAAAATGGGAAGGTAATTGTGAACAGTAACTCGAACATGTAAAATGAATAAGGATTTTGTTTTTTTTTTTGGTTTAAGTGTTTTCGTTGTTGCGTCCATTTGCTACATGTCGTATTCCAAATTACTTTGCTGAATTTGATCGCGGCTTGTACGGTACCAGGCGCCTCCATTTCATTGTAGTTTTCATAAATTCAAAATTTGTTGCTAAAAAGGCCAAAATTATTTTGTAATTTTTGCTATTTTTTTATTTTTCTTCACATTTTTCATGTCAATCAACTATTAGGAAAATTTTAATCGTCATGTTTGTGCTTAATAACATGTTTTCTAACATACCAACACAATTGGTATAAAATCGTATAGTGAATGCAATTGTAGTGCTGTTGTGCATTAAAGTGTTATTTATGGTGATACTATAAATTTTATTTCTATCAATTTCCGCTACTTGCTTTATCGTAAGCTTGGAGAAATGTACTGTTTAAAATAACCATAACTGCACCACCATGAACTTACCTGAGCGATCAAATCCTTCTAACTCCATGTTGAAGTTTGGTTTATCGGGTATAATTCGAATCTCGTACCGGCACGTTCCATAGGCGATAAATGTACTTATCTCCAGATCTCTGTACGAAACTCATTCGCAATGAAACCTTATTCGGCTAAACCAAAATCGCGCAAGCACACCGGTGACTGGTCGGGATGCACTTTACCATTATCCTTGCTTTGGGTTTAAGGCCACTGGCGTTGTAACTGCCATGTTAAATGACGGTCCTGTTGTGACGGGTGTGACGATGAACATGTGTTTTTTTGCGCAACGCGATGTAGTGGTTGAGGTACTGTGCGTTACGCGCAGCGCCGACTTTCGAAACATGCAATTAACATCATTCCAGTACAGTTTGTTTCGCTTTTTTGGTGATAGTTGACGCTTTCCGGTTTTTTTTATTCCAAAACATAAGGCAAAAAACAAAGGAAGAAACACCACCGGAAATATAGGCACTACATAACCAAACGATGTCACCCGAGATCAGTATACTAGCTTCGCTGGTGCGTTGGCTTTGGGTTGGTTCCCTTTTTTGCCCCGCTGTTGCAAACACTCTGAATGACGTACGCTATCGCTTAGAGTTGTTCTGACGTTCCGTCGTAGAACGGGGAGTACAGTCTATGTACCGTGCAGCAAATGCACAATGCAACCCGCGCTACATTTTCTTGTAATATATAAAAAACCAACACATACTACACTGTTTTGTTTCACAATATCATCAGTTGCTACGTTTTTGCATACACGGAGTTTAAATTTATGGGTTATCTTTGTTTACTCGTTTAGTTTTGTTAGTATATGTTTATGTTTACCTGATTTACCGTGATGGTTTCTCTGCCTTTTTGATTAAGATTTTGTTGGGTTGTGATTGTTGGGTTTGGGCTTTGCTTTGCTTTGTTTAACGTTTAATGATTATTTTGGCTGTTTACTTTACTCTTCTTTATTGTTTGACGTGTTTGTGTGTACTTTACGGTTAGATGCTTGCGCTACTGGTCACGCTAGTAAGTATGCGGGTTTCGCTTTCCATTTTTTGCTCAGATTATACTCGTATGCTAAACTGCTTTAGTTTGCTTATTTAAAATGTTTACCCAATAATGCGCCTGTTGCTTCGTATGCCGCTTTGCCTTTGCTTTTAGTTTATCATGTTTGTCTTTTGGTTTAGAGTTATGTTTACGTTTACGTTACTGGTAGTTAGATTTATATGGTTTGTTTTGCGTTTCAAGACGTTCCCGATAATACTGCACTAGAGTTAAATCCACTTATTGTATCGTATATTTATATATAAATAGATTGCGATTGTTCCTTCGTGTGGGCGCGTACGGTGCGCTACCGTTGTATCCTGGCTGCCCGTTCGCAAAACCGCTCGATACACCTGATCACTTTTGCAGTCGATGTTCCGGGAGGGCCCATTCCGCCGTTCGCCGTCCTCTCCGTAACAAACACTTGCCCCCGCAAAACACGCATCCTGTAACGCATCCTGCATTCTACACATTCTACTGGTAAGCTCCGTGGCTCCGTCGGTTCCAAAAACCGGTGCTAGGCTCTGCCACCGCCCGTATCGGCATTGTCTACTATGCTTCGTATCAGTGCTGCCCGAAACCGAGCGAGTTGCTTTCCGGTGACCGATGCCGCCATTCCCCGTCTTCGACGTCCGATGAGATTGTTTCTAAAAAAATTTGGCCGCCCGCGTGCGTAACGGTGCTGTTGCGCCGGGGTCGTCCTTGGCACTTCGTTGGATATTGTTATGTTCGCGCTCGGTTCACCGCCCTTGCCACCACGGATGCTGCGATCTGCTCCCCTCCCGACTACCTCACGATGGGCGGTAACGTCCCCGCTGGTACTGTTGCTGCTATTAACGCTCGTTCCATTATGGCTAACCGCTACAACACTACGCCGGCGACGACGACGTCGCCCGAGACGCTACTAACTGTGCTGCTCCACCAGACAGATGATGGCGTCGGACGTAACCGCTCCGCCGCCGCCGCCACCGCTGCCCCGCGCCTGCCAGCGCGACACCGGTGCGTTCAGCGGGCGGGAGCGGCTAAAGTTGCCGCATCAATTGGCACCGTTGTAGTGTTTCGGCGAGTCCTTCGACACCATGTACGTTGGGATGGCGTGGATTGGTGTGTCGCGCGCGAACGTGTACTGTGTCTTGGTTTGCGTGGACGTGCCGGAACTGCCGGAGCTGGTATGGGTGAGCGTTACCAGCACCGCCAGCACGCTGAACAGTGCCAGCACAAGGAAGACGGTCATAACGATGCAGACGATGCGTTTGCGCTTTTTCGACGACTCCGTATCGTCGTCGAAGCTGCTGCCCGCCAGCTTCTTGTCGGCAAACTTTCGCCGACCCTTGCGCGACGCACCGAGCGACTTTTGGCGATTCATCTGGTACGTTTTCATGATCACGCCATAGTTGATGTCCATGATGTCCATCGGGATGGGCGATATCTCCGTCCGGCCAATGTCGTCCAGCATCAGGTTGGAGGAAAGCTTCCGGGACGCTTTGTAAATCTTGTCCGCCTCCTCGGGCGTGAACGCCATACTGTCCTTGCGGTACGGGCTACCGGTCGCGCTGATAATCGCCGGCGGCGGTGGTTCCAGATCCACGATGAAGCTTTTCGACTTTTTCGCTTTAAAGTTTTCGCGCGCATCTTGGCGCCCGTTCTTGTACCGCAGCGAGTACGACTTCTTCTGGTCGAAGATGGGCGACTTCTGGGGCTTAAAGTCGTCCAGAAACGGTGGGTTCGGGCTGAGCAGGTGTGCGTTCGAATGTTGGATCAGCGACCTTCGGAAGCTACCGCCCCCACTGCCCCCCACGTACGGTAGCGCCTGATCGAGGCTGGTGGTACTGTTCTTCTGGTTGTACTTCTTGCTGTTCTGTCGGCTCACGAACTCCGAGAACGATTCGCCCTTCTTGTCCGTGCGGCTATTGCTGCGCGATCGATAGATTTCGTTCTCGAGCGACGCATTGGCCGAGCTGAACTTTTTCGCCTCGCGCGGACTCCGATCCACCACCTCCGCCGGCATGTCCTCGCCGAGCGAATGGAACTTGACCGAGTCCCTCCGGAGGAAGGCCGCGTTTCGCTTCTGCTGGTCGTTGAACGAACGATGCATATGACAGTTCCGCCGGTTGGCGTTCACGTTCGGCGAATGCTGACGGTAGTTGGCCGCTGCTGCTGCGGCCGCCGCGGCCGCCACCGTCAGCCCCTCATCCTCGTCCTCACCGCCGCCGCTACTGACGCCTCCCCCGCTGTCCTGCTTCACCAGATACTCGCGCGGATAGATATGTGTGTGCCGGACGCTGCTGTGCCGTATGATCGGGGCGGCCACTATCTCGTCCGGGTTCGACCCACCGCTGTTGCTGCGCGAATGAAACGAGGTGGCCTTGCGCAGCTGATGCATCGAGGGCGAGTACACGTGCAGCGTGTCCGACCGGCGAAACTGCTTCCGGGCGATGCTCCACGGATCTTCCACCTTCAGCGACGTCGGCGATGCTTCACTACGGAAGAATATCTTCGGATCGGGTGAATGCTTTGCCAACGGTATTGGGGACAGCCGCTCGACCGGACTATGGTGCAGGATCAAACTGCTGTCCAGCATGATTGGACTGCTGCCACCCGTAGCACTCCCGCTACCCTCCCGACTGCCGCCACCACCAACACCACCACCCCCGGACGATCCTCCACCACCCGCAACACCACCACTGCCGGGTGAGTAGTTGTCGATGCGGACCGACACGGTCCGGTCGGCAGACTTTAGCTTCGGCGGGCGCTTCTTGCTGATCTCCATCATGTCTAGGATGGCCGGGTCCTGGTGCGTGCTGGCCGACACCTTCGCCATGATCGCCGGTCTGCGTTGCGCCCACGTACCGCTGGCTGTTCGCACCGGTGCGTTCTGGCCCCGGGGATATCTGCGTGTCGATGCTATTGCGGTCCCTGGCTAGGCGCTGCTAGTACTGTTCCCAGTACTAGCGCGACCCACTGATTAGACGTGAATGTGTTCGCCCTGCCGCAGACGGTTTGCAATTCGTTCCGTGCCGAACACGAACCTGGCGTAAGCTGCCCGGATACTGCCCCACCCTCTTCAAACTGACACCGAAAGTACACCGAAACAGCAAAAAAAAAACAACAAACCCACCAACCCGTCCTCAACAGCGCAAGCTATGGGCTACGCGTGGTGATGCTCACGATCGGATCGATTGTCTAGCGCACGGCAGCAGTGTAACACGTGCACCGGTGCACCCCAGCCGACCTGTACCGTAGCAGCACGGTGCGCAACAACATCGGAGTACGAGCACCGTTGCACAGGTGGGATGGACGATCATTTGGGTGGTTCACCGGTGCGCTTGCCCGCTTTTCCCTACAGTATTACCAGCAGTGTTACGAACACGACGATCACTACGTAGATGGGTATGATTATTGTCACCATACGGACGCACTTTACGCTCACTTTTTGCGGCACGAGAGGAAGCAGCGGCAGGTGTCCGAACGAACACTCTCGTGAGGCGTGTTGCGTGTTGGGTTGTGGTAGCGAAATGATGGCACTGTTTTGAATTTGGATAGCAGCCTGGACTGGACTGGAGTGCGCTTCAAGCGTGCATGTGTTGTGGTGGGAGGGATGAAATATGTAATTGAAACCACTGACTTAAAAACACTGTGTGCAGAATACCCGAAGTGAAGCACTGAAACGAAATATTAATAATCAAGTCTACTTCTCCGCGATCCACTACGTACACGATGGTGTCCGCTGATGAACTGATGATGATGCTGGTGTTTTTTGTTTTACTTTCTTTTTAATAAAGTTACACTTTGTCGACGTGGCGAGTAATAAAACAGTACGAAAACGAGATTTTAATGTGAATAGAACCGGATTGTTATTTGAATGGACACTTGCACGCTTGGTTTGGTATGGTTGTACGGTAGCAAGAAATACACTGTAGTTTATAAAGCAATTTAAAACTTACGAATAAAGTGGGAACTATACACAATTATTGTAGTTCCAGCTCTCGAGCATAATAGCTGGCCGCCTTCGGGAAGAAGATGCTCAGAGAGATTTTTGACTTGTATGAATGGAAGGATAACAGAGGAGCCGTTACAATGACGAGCTCTACGAGCTGTACGACGAACTTTCTGTCGTACAGCGGAATAGATTCGGCAGGTCTTTTCTGAAAATGTTCTGGAAATTCATCATGATCTCCCCCCACGGTTAACATGGCCACGTTAACGTACAATTAAGCAAATTGTTCCCTTTGGTTTTTGTGTGGCGAATGTGAGTACGCCATCATTTTCGATTAATAGTTACGGTTTAACCGTTTACGCGGTATATTGTGAACGTTATTCAGCACAAAGCACACATTTTAAGTGTTGCCGACATCCTGCTGCGCCTAACAACACTATTTTGGGGCCATCAGTCAACAAATAACGACACTATCTTTGCTTGAGTTCTGTCTGCTTGATATGTGTCATATTAACTGGGTAGAAACATGCTGATTGATTGGTAATGGTAATGTTTGGATTAGACCATTTAATTTTTCTTATTTTGTACATTTTTAATTAGTAATTATGATTACTATCTAGTCAACGTTAGTTTTATCTTCCAAGAAGGCAAAAATAGACTACGCCGTAGAAAATATTCATATTTCGGTCGTCTTTTTGGGTGATACTTCAAGATTTTCATCCACGTTTTGAGGTTTACTTTTAAGTTTTAAGTGTAAAAAAGTTAGTTTTCTTTTATACGACATAATTTATAAATTTTTCAAGGTATTTTGAACATTGCTTTGAGTATGAGTAGAAATACTCAGTTCATTTTTGTGATAATAGTCCAATATTGGCCGGAATCATACTCTAGCCAGTTTTTTTAATGCGTTTTGACGTTTCCAGGCTTATCCGTTTATAGCTCGTCATACAAATGGCAAGCCAAGTTAAGCCTAGGAAAGAAGAATTAGATTGGTTTCCTAATGAAAGCAGCTAAGCCAAGCTGGACAGATGTTGAGGCCATTGAGGCCAGTTGAGGCTGAGCCAGGTTAGGCCATATTTCCAGTGTGCAAAATATGTAAACAAAATTTTTTTAACGAAAAGAACTGAAAAAGGATTATTTTAATTATCAGACTTATGTGTTGTTTCAAATGAATTGATTTTTTTTTTCGTTAGAACGGCTTGGCCATATCGACTTATTTTACCACGTAGCCGGATAGTCAGTCCTTGCTACGGGGGATTGGCGCGGATGGGGTTTTGGTCCGGTCCGCTCGTGTGAAGACCGGCGCCGCTACCATCATGCCACCGGGCCGCCCCAAATGAATTGAATTAAAAGTTAAATTTTTATACTTTAATCGATATATGTCAAATTTTAGTTTACAAAAGTGATCCCTTGTGTCATTCTATATGTCAAAATGCCATGTCCGTCACGAATATGCACATATGATGATGATACATGATGATACAGATGATGAGAATGATACAGCCTGGTACCTGGATTATTTGACAGGTACAGGCTAAAAGCTTAATCTTTCTAAAAGCTAAAAGCTTAATCATATTTAACTTTTGGTATGATTTGCCTCATTAATAGTTTTTAGGGTAAATCTGGCATTTTCAAGATTTGAAGACCTAATAAAACGTTATACACAAGAAATCATTGATTGAATGTGGGGCCTAATTTGCAGTTAACACTGCTATTATAATGAACAACAACTAAAAACGGATCATTTTTTGTTTTCAAGCATATAAGTAAAGAAAGAAGCAGGATATCAGTAACAGTAATACCGCATTTTAAAAACGAAACAATTTCCTACTTTCCCAAATCAAAGGATAGAAAAAAAACAGAAACATGTAGAAACAGAAATTGACTAGAAAATGAAAATGCTTAAGCCACTCCTTTTTATTGAATTCAATTGTAATTTAAAGCGTACTTGATAACAAAATATGGGTAAATCAACATATTGTCAATAACGCTGTCAACTCAACACATTAAATTCATATTATGTTCGATTATGTATTCCACAACGCGCACAGGTGTTTCGAAATTATACGTCTATTACAATCAAATTAAATCAAGCAAAACTTTATCCGTCGTATCACACCTTGTCAGCAAAAAAATCGTCTGGTACGGTTTAGCTTATGTTCAGTGATCGATTCACGATAATCAATCATCGGTACATACTGTTAGGGATTGCATAAGGCAATAAAACGTTTGGCGCATGTATCGTTTGTACGACAGGTATGCTAACACGGCAATACATTACAGCCTTTAAGATTATCGAAACGCATGATAGAAATTGGAATACTGGTAATTTTACTTACGCCTGTTCTAAGTATCTAACAAACATGACCGTTTCTTGAGGCAATTTCAACGATCAGTCAAACTGTTTGAAAAAGGCAGTAGAAAATGTTTAAAAATGGATCGTTTCTTCCTGGAGCCGCACAATACACGATGTGATGGTTAATGCTATGAATGATTAAATTTGTTAATCACATGTGACTTATCACGAGCAGCCAAACAAAATGGTTTTAAAGGGAAATTTGTCGAACCCAAATAGAAAGCCCATTGATGTTCTGTCGTTGTGTGACTAGCTAAAAGCTTCTGTCGAAGAGAATTGGCTAACAAGTCTTCCCAATACGTAAAATATGGTTGTTTGATTACTTTTGTTGCTATGTTGGCTTCAAAATTTAGCATAAAAAATATTTCCCTCAGATAATATTCATGGTGAACATTCCGATTAGACCTAAAGCTCTCAAGTGAAAGTTGAATGCTTTTAAGCCTGCCTAACAAACGAATAAAATGGTCTGATTTTTTATCAAACGTTTTTCAAACGTTATTCTCATCCTATAAGAATCGAGCTAATAAATATACTGTAATCGTTGCACTTAATGGCTTTACTATAGCTTTAAACAGGGTTGTTTTGTTAAAGCCAAATGGTTCAACAAACGGGGACGGGAAAATTGCACTTGCATACAAACTCCCGAAACCAAGAAAGCAAAAAAGTTTTCACTAAAGGAAACGATATCTTTCGGGAAAAGCATGATGTTGCATAAATCAACAAACGCTGATGGCAATGTGCACCAGAAGCAGGACAAACTGAAACGGAAGCAGCAGAACGGGTACGAAAAGATTCCGGAAACCGTGAACCAACAGGAAACGGAAAAATCCAAAACCGTAGCTTTTTAACGTTCCCACCAGTGCTTGACGCTGGTTTGACAGGGATTATCATGTTCGGGTTTTGCTTTTGCTTCCCCAATTCCGTCTTCTTTGCCCCATTCATTTACTGTCATCGTGCGGATCAGGTACAAGAGTGGTGTCTTTCTGGGACAAGATGTTATCGATAAAATGTGGGATTTACCATTTCATCACGATATGATGCGATATAGGAACCGGCTTTGCCGTTTCGCTATCTGGCGCTGGTTGTCGGGGAATTTACTGAATCTGTGTCGTAAGAGATGTGTCGAGGTGGGTGATGACGTTTTGGGAGAAGGCATTATTTATGAATATGATTTTGTGGACTGGCATTCAAAGTGGCATGTAGCGCTCATAAGTCAATTAGTTATGATGCTAATGACGAGTTATGTAGTGCGTAAAAGGTATGACATAATAAAGGAGCTTGTAAGCAGCCTTAAATCAACCTTAATGTCTGATTGCGTTGCTAGTAGGTTTCTTAACATTATGAAAATTAGTATTTTTTCTGAATGTAGGTGAAAACTCATTATTAATATAATGGTAGGGTGGGTGGGATAATGGCATAGGGTGGAAAAGAAATTATGTGATAGAGTTTGCCAAAATCCTATGTTTTATAATCCTTCAAAACAAAATGTCTCGAGATCTTATTGGATTTGCTAAGAAGGAATCTAAGCACGAAGAGCCACTCACATCATATATGGTAGCTTTCACTTAGCTTTCAGGAACCCTGAAGATCAACTGTCAATCGGGTATGGCCTCAACACTATTAGTTGAGATCCTCTGTTTACGGTTCGTCCATGAAAGTTTAAGTGGCCGCATCCTTCGACGGTTGGGAGCGTTTGTGCTCTACGGTGAAATGTTTATCTCTAAACAGTGATCCTCGTCTAATGACTTTTTCTTATCAGACGTTGTTCAGCTCAGTCAAAAAGATTCAAAAGAACGTTAAGCTTGTTGGTGGAAGACTTAAAATATACGACAATAACTCAATTTATAGTCATTCTGTATCAAATAAGTCTCATTATCCATTAAGATCCTGACATTGCGCTTTGTTGGAGAGATTTTTTTTCATTAACACAGTCAGCCTCTCGTTGTAGGAATAGATGTGGCAGGTTACGAATGACTCTTTTGCACAACAGTCTGCATTTTGTCCAAGTATTTCTTCATCGTTTGACTTGTTGCATCGAGAGGAAAAGTCTTAAAAAAAATTATCCCTTGATCTTCATTTTTACTCGCTGCAACACTTTATGACCACTTGATGTTGAATTTATAAATTTCACTGTTGAATTGTGGGTAATCATTAGTAGGGGGTTTAAATATAAGCTCTCAATTAGTTTGTGGAGGTAAATAATAAAAATTGATTGTATCGAATATTTCAGTAAATTTCAGTCGTGTGTACGGAGATTTGGTCCGGTTGGGGTTTTTGACCGGTCCTATCGTGTGATGGCCGGCGCTGCTACCAATACACCATTGGGCCGCCCCAAACAATTACCAAACCAAACCAAACACCATTATCCCTCATAAATTGTTCTTCGGGAGCTCAATTTCCAAATACTATTATTGTCTCATTTTTCGCTCTCTGATTCGAGGTCTTCGCGTAGTGTGGCAATAAATGAATATTACTCTATTATGTTCTAATACCAAGGCGTTCCGGATGTGTTTTCAATAGAGGCGCCACATAGCAGAACCGGTCCAAAATCCCATCCAGACCAATCCCTCACTAGGCTCGGGTTAATAAAGTCAAAAGAAATCCAAAAATGGCAGGCCTAGTCTTCTTGACGTTGTTGTGTTGATAAAGAAGAAGAAGAAGTCGTAAGTATTCGTAAAATAGCAGTCATATAAGCCTGTTAAAAATATGGTTGCTCTTGTGTGGAACAATAAGCATATTTGATGTAAGAGAGCTTTTTCTTCGGTATCTATTTCGGTCTCCTGAATAGCAGCAGCACAATTTAAAAGTCTCATTGCACCTGCCAACCTTCTTGCGTCACAGATTCAGTTTGTAAAGCAGGAACAAAATATGCACCGCAAGCTTATGCACATAATCGCCCTCCTTGAGCGTGCAGCACATGAGTGCTTTCAATAAGTAATGGACTATCCAAGCACATATTAATACAACCCGTACCGGCTGCAGTGTGTGCATTCGAGGTTACGATCTTTGACAATGCAGCGGTGGTCTTTGCTCAGTATTGCGCTATTTCCCAACGCGCTGCAGGTTACCGTCTCCGTGTGTCTAACGTGTCTTACGCGAGTGTTTGTAGTGTGCAATCAGACAGCCACAATTACCGAAGCCCACGCCAGGGGTGCGCTTGGTGCGGTTTGCGGCATTTGTGGTTTTCCCTCTCGGCGCCATTTCCATCTGCTCGTCAGTGCCACTTTTATGCACGAGCGTAAAGAAACAATGAAGCATTTTCAGGCACCGACAATGACGAACCGGGGACCCCCGTTTATTGATATTACGTAAACCACATAGTTCAACCTAAATTCAATTTGAGGCTGATAAAGTTCAACAAAAGCTATTTCCCTCTAGTCGCAAGTTTCGGTGTTGCCGAGCAGAGCGTCGTCATGCCCATACATGAACCATGGCCGAGCTGCATAGTTCCGGCCACCGTGGCGAACGAAGTGGAGTGGCATATCGTTGGAGGCTATAAAACGAACGAGATCGTTGTGTGGAACGTTTTCTTCGTCGTCGCCGGGAAAAGGAAAGCATTGTGCGTTCAGTGTGAGTTTGTCTAAGAAGGGATGATTTGCGTTTGTGAACAATCTGTTACTCGGCACTTGTTGGCTTCTGGTTGCCGGAATCGATAGCGTCATGTGGTAGGACATTGTAATGCTGGATGAAAGGCAATGTAAAATATTGTATGAAACAAAAAATAATAAAAAAAGTTAATATTTCAGTGCTCATAATAGTTAAATCGAGGGTGATGGATGTAGATGAAAGGAAGTTGTGAAACATATTTATGTTTCATCCGCAATGCATGTGTACGCACTAGTGTAAAATAGTTTTATGGCGATGGAAGCTAGCCTAGACTATATGGCTAACGCCACCATCCTAAAAAAACTATTTTATTTATTAAAAAGCACTATTTATCGTGTATTAATTTCAACCTTTTTTATGTGCTTTGAAAAGTACATTGTTAAACTATTGTAGAGTGTCTATTTAAAATTGAATAAATTCTAACTCCAGTTGTCAGTTGTAGCTACTAGTTTTTGATAAACGGTGTGTCAGTTCATGATTCTGTACGAGAACTGTAACAAATAATTTTATTTACAACCTCGGACGGAGCAATAATTTTATTTTATTTTTTATTTTTTTTTTTGTTTATAACAAAGTATTGATGAAGTATACTAAGAATGTTGGAAAAACAAAATAAATAGTAAATAAATAAATTAATAAAAATTAAATACCAATAACAATTACTTCCTATGTCAGAATAAATAATAAAGAGAAGCGTTCATACCGATTGTAGCAAATATTCACCAAATAATCGGAACGGTGATGAAAAATCATTAATTGCCAATTAATTAACCACAAACACAAATGTTGGCAACACTATCAACAGCGCAAAAACTAATCATGGAAACACTCTGGGATGATGTACTAACAACAGCTAATGGATACTCGTTAGTGGATACGCGAGTTAAACGAAAGAGTTTTCTATTTTGAGGAGTAAAGTTGGAAGTTTAAGTTCACCTCGAAGTGAAATATGTGGTGGTGATGTGAAACCCTTCCCAATTTCTGGATCTTGTTCTTGTTAAATAATCCAGAAAAGTCACCATATATGCGCTCGAACTCGTTAAATCTGATTGTTTCTAGTCAGAAGTCATTAGTAGTGTCGTACGAAGCTATAATTATACTGCACTGCTGCGTACTCACAAACACCTCTGAGGCAAGAATTATTTCTAAAGCTGACAAGGCATCCCACTATCGACAAGCTCCGAAGAATTTAAAGTCTCCCAATTAACGAGAATACCTTGGCGCATCCGGTACAACGTCTTGTATTATGTGGAGTACATTGAATTTGACATGCACCGACGAGTTGCAGAAGTTATTAAATTGATAGAGAATGACCCAATTCGGGCAGGAATTTTAGAGTATTTACTATACTAAGAAGTGTCTCCCATCATAAAATGCTGAAGAATTTCATAACAGTCCCACACTTCTAGATAGTAATAAGTAAGGAGCAGTTAGTAGGTGAGAGCAACAGTAAAATGTGACTAAAAATGCGTTTTGAGTGAAAACTAAACCCAGTCACTAAGAATTTGAAAGAAAGGTAAAAATCAAACTGGTTGATTATACGTAACATTTACTGCAAGTGGAAATTAAATGAACGAGTGTTTATAATTAACCCTATGTTTTGTTAACATGATCGATATTACTTTTCAAGAACGAAACACGCTTTTTGTATGAATGGTTATGGTTTTTTTGGTATGGTTATGGTATGGTATGGATGGGAAATGGTATGGTTTTTTTGTTTTGGCACCTACGGGCTATAAACACCATCACCAAGAATAGTCGACTTGGAAACGTGATTCAGGAAAGTTGTATTAAACACAGCATACATACAAAAAATCCACGCCAAAAGTTATGGGTCACTGGACCTATAATAAAAATCCTAATTGATGTGTTCACGTACATCATTTACGGAATGGACGCCTAATGGTAGTGATAATTGTTGGCAAAGGCCAATTGAAGTTAGTGGCATACTTTATGCAGCCCACTGAAAAGGGAAATATGAATCCCAGAAATATTTTCCGTTTGCCACATATTGCAGTACATTATTTCCACCTTTCATTCGCAGGTAAGCTGCTTGTTGCCTGTAACCAACTCCGCACCATTACCAGAAATTACTTCAAAGACGTTGGAACCGTAATCACGAGCACTAACAACCACCCGGGGAAAGTAAGGTGGAAAAAAATCGTAATGAATGGCATATCCGGCGGGTTGGACGTACCGGAAGCTTGAGGCAAAAGTTTTAATGTAAAAAGTTAAATGAAATGATGGGAACGAATTAATAAAATCTCTCACAGCACAAATAAGAGCCAGAAGCCAACACCCGCGTCCATGTGTTGCAAAGCGCCTGTAAAAACGATTCGGCAAACCATCCCCACGGCCCGTCCGAAACGGATGTGTTGACCAACGTCTGAACCGTCCAGCATTTGTGACGATATTTTTCCATTGCCGCAACACACCGCCATGGGTCGGAAAACAATTTGAATCTTTGGACGAGATTTGTTTACCAGCAGCCTACGGGTAGAACAGAGGTGTCTTCGGTTACGGTGCGCACCGCTGCTGCTTAAGGTTTGAATTGATGAATGGATTTTTGATTGAATTTAATTGAGAACAGGGTTCTCACTCTGTGTGGAGATCCATTGTTGACAAATGGAGTTGGTTAGGATAATGGTCGGAGTAATCGCAGCTGTATAAAGGCGATGATAAATATCTTCGCTGATAGTGGGTGTGTCAAGGTCTCCGTTTTTTCTTTTTGTTCAGACAATCAGAAAATAGCTCCAATTTGTTGTTCTTTCTTTTTATCTCTGGAAGATAGGGTTTGAGCTTTTCACAGCTACAAAGTGGATGTTTTTTAGCTATGGCTCACACGAGCGAACGATGCCCGGATGTGTTAAATCAAGCTTGCCCATCGAATGCTTGGCATCGTTCTGGCGGGTTGGCCCATTAGTTGTCATTTAATATTTAAGTGTAAATAAATGGATTTAGTCAGAAGTTCCCAGCTCAAATTGTGTAAGCACTTTACCTGGGTAGCAACTGGATAGCAAAATAGCAAAACAGCTGACAATCGTAGATACATCATTATTAAACCCTAGCAGTCGTTCGCTCTGGCACGCTTGAAGGGACCCGATAAAACAACGACACTGGTGGCGTACGGGAGCTCAGCTAATGGACCGGTAGTCACTGGTGAAAACCCACGTCAACAAACGATGCCAAAAGCTGATGATGATGGTCTTAAATTGTGGTCCAGAGTGTTATCGTGTCAGCGCGCGATCCCATTTCCGGGATGGTACGGCCTCCGGACTGACATGACTGATGGTTTCCCATCGAATCGGCCCACGTGAGCGTTTGTTTGTAGTTCATTTATCTTTAAATTGAATCCAATCCGTGTAGGAAGCGAATCGTTTTGGGCAGGTGCGAGGAAGACAACATTTGCCGCTTTCGCAGCGGCCCGTGGTGGCTCCGTAAAGGAAACGGATCGACGCACGAAGGACATGCGAACCTCAACATTACAGGGTTTGTGTTTTGTTAATGACGTCCGGTTGTGTCGATTTGTGCGAGACACCTTTGGCGGGATGGATTGCCAGTGGTAAGTGGCAAGTGAATCGCATTAGCAAATGGTTTTTGAAGTTGGTTTCTATCTAAAGAATCGCGCATTAGATTAACGATGGGAGTGGTCAACGCATTAAGGGTTTTGAAATTTTAGTTTACAGATAGTTTTGAAGCTGTTTTAAGAGTACCCTTGTTACGCTGATTGCAAACAGTGCTTTAAACTCTTGACGATGGCAAAAGCTACGCTAAGCAATTAAGCTTATCGCTCAAGCAAAATGAACAATCCATTTTGTAGCAGCGAATGAAGGGCATTTAAATACTTGCTCCGAGTTTCCGGTCGTGCTGCATCCTCTCAATCGAACAGCTATTAGCTCTACGGTTGAAGTGTTAAGCAGTGTTCGAACAGTTTAGCAATTGCATCGCAACGAAAGCGATCAATGCCAACGAAAAGAGCAAAAATGCTTCAACAGGAAAAAACCAAGTAATTTGTCCGTATGTTTCAATGCCCGCTTTCGGCCAACGACCGAAATGTGTGTTAGTGAAGCGATGGTAGTAGTGTGCTGCTTACACACAAACACACGTGAACACACACCGTGAATGTAAGAGGCACTTGAAAGCTAGACGGAAGTCGTTCTGTAGACTGCAACTGTTAGCCAAACGGAACGATAAATATCTGCCAGATTCATTTGCTTCCTACGGGCAAATGGATTTTCTGTTTGTTATATGAGCAATATTTCTTTCCCGGTTCCGGTGAAATCCGACCAGCAGGGTGTACCCTCACCACCCATCCCATTCGTAATGCTGTCTAACCGTACAGCCGCACTTATCAATAACAGCACTTTCTGTTTCATTAATGGCTCATGAATGGTGCTGGAGCTGGAGCTAGCAGTGTAGTGAGTGTACTTTTAAACTTTCTACAAATAGTTTGAGTACTTTTATAGACGAATTGACACTCGATTCCATTTTCGCATCTTATTTACTCGTCCTGAAGCTGCAATTATGTTAAACCTTAATAATTTAGTTCTCTAAAGATTTGAATTTTAGCAAACAATAGCAAACTATCGAATGGTGCGAAGTGTACCATAATGATACAACTCTTTGACGTCATCAATAAAGAAAAGAAAAGGGATAACAAAAAGAGGGAAATATAGAAAGTCTTCAGGAGTTTTATTGAAGATTCAACTCTTCGAAAAGTCACACAACATGAAGGATAAGTGAAGCGTAAGAATCGGTTTAGGAGATAGAAGAATTGGTTATACTTCTAATAATTAAGTACTTCGAAACAAATTTTTCAGAAGAGTGGTATTTATAGGATGAATTTGGTCAATGAGAAATATTGCAAAATTAATCGAATTCCTGCCCTTTGTTCAGTCAGTCTTGGCTTTCAAAGATAGAATAAATCAATTTTGAACAAATCGGAGTTTGTTGGGGAGATGAATCACTCACTAATTTAAATAACACCATCCATTGATTCTACGCTAATTTTTATACCCCGCACAGTACAATTAACCGTTAAAAATGTGTAAGATTGATTTATGTTTTCAAGTTCCTCGCTAATAAAAGCTGAAGAATTAAATAAATAAAAGAACTATGCTCTTTTCCTCTCTAAAACTAATGCGCCAGCACAGGTTCTATCGTCACTCAAACAGTCTACTGGAAGACTCCTGTTCATTGCCTGTAACAAGAGCACGTTCGTTGAATGGTGTTTAATTTGTGACAATAAATTTGAAACCAAAGTCTTAAACGATCAGCATGTCACTGTGACAGTCAAGCGTGAATTGCACGTAAAAGCTATCGCTTCAAGTGGTCCAACAAACTTGCGCAGGTATGCAGAAAATATAGGATGAAATTGTACCCATTTTTGCACGTTTTGCTTCGGAAATTATAGAGAAGTGACGCGCAAAACAACTCGTCCGCTATCGTGTTGTGCAAGTAACTTTCGTGTCGGTTTTTGGTAAATTTGGGATGATGGTGAAAGGTGCTGGCACGTGACGGAGCGGTACAAGATAGATCAAATGAAAAGAACTTTCAAGACGGTGCTCTTTTCAACAGAATGGAAAACTTTTCCCCGAAGGTAATTATTAGATAAAGTAAGTGCTGACATTGGGAATAGGCAGCGGAATGACAATCTGGTAAGGAAGGTAAACAGAAAGTAACCGATAAAAAAGGAAAGATATGATGACGAAGGGATGCTAGTGCGTCAATGCGGGAAAGCAAAAGGGGTTGAAGTTTGTTTCGAAGAAAATGGAGCTGTAATTAAATTATTTCTTGGAACCCTTTCGAGGAGGCACGACACTGGCTGTGGAGGCGTTAGCATATTTTTAGCACAATTAAATTGCAATCATCCGTAGTATAAAGTGACAATTAGAAGCAACATAATCACCGATAATTGCACATGGTGCGCAGAAGTAACCGTAACGTGTCATAAAACGGTGGACAATGATTATTCTGGCACTGGCTCCTGTGAATGTGGCCACACAAATTGGAAACGCACGCAGGCACCTCATGAAAGACAAATTCCTGACAAATTATTATTGATGAGCGACAACTGTGCAGAGTCGTCACTGTGTCATCATTTTCATCATTCAACATCCATTCACACATCATTAAGCATCCTGTAAGGATTGATCAAAAGTACACGAGGAAAGAAAGCAAGACTCATCATCCACCACACGTCAAAAAGGGACTCATGACATGGTTCCGTTCCATCCCAAATCCCAACGCAACGTCAACAAAATCCTGTCCCTAACCCTCCTCTCCCCCACCCCTTCCAACACGGCACTCAGCGTGGATGCACGTGGCATATGGAGAAAGATATAAATTGGATGGTTTCACTGCGTTGCTGGGCCACCGTTACGGTCTTGAGGGGTTTCCGCCTTTCGTATTGTAACTTGTGATCAAACATAATCCGCACAAAGAAAAAAAAAGGGAAAGGAAATAGTAAAAAAACAAACCTCAGCCTTCGAACGAAAGACATACAACCGATCGCATGGAACGATTGGAAAATTATTTACTTTGAATTCTCTGCGGGTTATTGTTTCGACGTGATGCTCGCGTTGCCGACAGGATCTAAGGGTACAGTATGTGATCATTTGTTGTTCTTGCACTGGGTCCCTAGTTTTTGTTAGGGTAGGTTTAACGTATGGTATAACATCTTTATAGGCTTATCATGCTCTTTTCTGTTTGAGTTAGTTTAGATTGGTATGAAGAGAATAGTCAGGATTTTGCTTCAGAATTCTTGGGTTTCTCAAATACATCCGGCAGTATTTTTTTCCTAGTTAAGAGTCAGTTCGACTGATGGTGTATTTCTATGTTTTATTAAACTCATAACACCATTGAAAGTAGTCGTTCATTTGGTGGCTGTTCTAAACTTAGCCAAGAACCATCTGCTCTGTATGGGTGTGGGTCTGACGTTGATTAGGATACCTTAGTCGGGCACGCTTAGATCAAACGATACTCAAATCCGAATTTGATACAAATCTATCTTGCATCAACATGAATGTTGGGTTACTGTGCGACGAAAGACAGAACCTCACAACAGTCACTCCATTCTATTCTTCATTCGAAAAGACAGGGGTTTCATCTTATTGAAAGATGGCATAATATTTCCAAAAATATGAAAAGCACAATATTTTCTGTTATAAGATTACCAAATTTTCGAATGGATTTTATCAAATTTAAACCAAAATAAAACAACTACATTCAACGACCGACTATAGAGTAATTATTTCGTAGTACACTGTCCGCAAGAAAGATAACTTTCCAAACAACCCATCAAACGTGGTGTTGCACTGTTACAGAGGGATCTCGTATATAATGCAACCATTGCCACAACGATGCTATCAAGAGAAGGCGAGAAAGGGAGAGAAAGAGCGAATATGATTGGCATGTGAGTGGTACCGATCTGCAAGTGTTTGTAAGTTTGTATAAACACTAATCAGGCGCAAGCGGATGTGGGCAGGGGCCACTGCTTGCTGCTTTCCACTCTGTCGGATGCGACTTTGCGAGTGTAGAGGTTACGGTGCTATTAATAGCATTAATATCTACCAGCAGTGGTTTTACTTTTACCATTCTACCGTAGCCCCACAGCAGCTACTAACGCGACACGGTACGAGGCATGGAGAAACGATGCTCCCCGGTCAACTCTGTCCTTGCAACCGACAGTGATCCAGCAAACGCTGGTGCACTTACCAACCCCAAACACACCCTTGCGTTTTGTGATTACGACTCGACTGATGCTGACGTATATGTACCAGTAGGCCCTAACGTTCTCGAACCAGTGCGCCGTTCGTTCGAAGCGCATCGCAAAAGAGTTTGCTGGAAGAAAGCACCGGATGACGTCCAGCATTCGGTTGGAAAATGATGGCTGTTTGGTTTGGGGTGTGTTTTCACAATTTTCGTCGATTACAGCCTGTCACTGGATGCGATGCTGTGTGTGTGCCAAAGTCCCTACCACAGGCCACGCGTCGGACGGGGTGTGCTTGTGTACACGTCATGTTTCGTTTTAAAGCTCCCTTCCATTCTTCCCGCTGCGTTTTATTTTGCCTAATCCTACCCGTATCACGCCAGCACGGGCACATGATGGGAATGGTGCATCTCATGGTCAATGCTTATGCAAAACCGGGCCGTAGAGGATGGGCCTTGGCGTGCAATACCTTCCGTACAAACGGTGCAGAAAAGTGTGTCAGATGTAGATCAATAAACGATCCCACACACTGTACCGGAGCGGAAACCGAGAAGTCAGCATGGTATGTTCGCCGACTAGCTAGATAGTGCTAGATTCTAGCAGAATGGGATATAATGCGAAACGAGGCGGAAGAGAGCAACGAAAAAATACGGCAAACAAGAACGATATCCTGACGAGTCCTTGGATGAGCCTTTCCCTATGACAGCACCCTTTAGAAAACGGGGCTGTGCCCCGGGGGAGATCTGTCAATGGCCGCTTCCGAAATTGCCTCGGATTTGGATGGGAGGGTTGCAGCTACTAGCTGTCAGTACGCTATGTTGCACCTTGGATGGTAAGATCATGGTGTAAATGTGTGGTTAGCTGGAAAAGTTTGAAATGTGCTGCAACATGTTCAAATGATAATGTTTTGCTATTGTCAAGCAGATGATAGAGCATCTAGATGGGTAGAGAGTTGTTTGTACATTATGTAATAAATCAGAAAGAAACATTTAGAAGAACAAAGCTATTGCAGAGCGAACACGAAGTAACAGCAGCACAACGATTGAACGGAACGTCTTGTGTTGCTGATGCGGTAATATGCGATGGTACCTTTTCAATTCAGCCAGCAAAGCGGCACAAGACGGACGGATTGAAGTAGACGTTGCGATATTCGTTATTACCGCAATGCTTCAATGCCTACTACGGAATAGCGAAAAATCTGGCAACGGCAGCACTAGCCGACGATGATGATTATGAAATCCTTTGCTGTAGCATCGCTAAATAACTCCACCCTTCGTTCGGCCCCGATACCCTCTTCTGCCTTGATTCCGCCAGTCCGATTCTCCACCATTCGCAACACCGCGGAACGATGACGATGATTGAATGAAATTGCATTTTTACTAATGGAAATGTTTTTGCTTGACTAGCAATAGGTTTCGCGTATAGCCCCCCGAAGGGGTGGCCAGAGGCAGCTGCATCATGTGGTGTAAGTATGTGAACTTTTTGTTGTAAAAAGACATCCTGACGTTCTCTCGCATGCGCCACGCGCCGTGTCAGCATGGGGCCTGCAACAGTCAGCACGAATATTTGCCAGCGCAAAGGCAATGGACGAAGTTTCATTGTTGGCACTGGGAGAACCCAAAACAAAACGAAAGTGGAAAGCGAACAAACGTCTCGGATAAATGGTTTTGATGTGATTGCTGGGAGGGTTTTATTTTTGCGCGCGTGGTGTTGAGTGGGTGGATGGAGTTGGGCAAGGATAGGTAATACCCGCATACGACGGGAACCGTGAAAGATTGTACTTTCCTGAGGTATTATTTCAAGGTAACCGAGCACGTGCTCGTGTTTCACATATTAAAACGGTGTGTCTGATCATCACGCTCAACGGCAAAGGTGAAAGAATTATTTTCTTTACGCTAATTGAACACATTTGAACATTGGAGTTGGTCTACTGGTAAGAAGTTTTTTGTAGGAATGAGAGTTTCTAGTGTATAATATATCAATGTTGAACAGAACAAATACAAATATTGAACTTCATATAGAAGAGTCTTTCACTGTTGAACATACACCCTCCAAAAGGACTTTATTCGTAGGACTTAATATTTGCTTCTTCTTATAAAGTACCTAACCATTTCGTCTACCATTTGCTCTCCAAGCCACTCGGTAAAGATACGATTGATTTTTCCATCCGGAAATACGTTCTTCTGATAATAATCGCATGTGGTTGGGTTGGTCTGCAGCTGACAGACAGTAAGCAGGATATACTCGGGGTATAAGTCTGTGTGAGACTACTTATGTCATTGTGAAGGATTTTCCTCCTCCGGGCAAGATTTGAGTCCGAGTCATTTCCAAAACGGACTGGCAAAAAAATCCCTCGCCCAAGCAGCACTACAGGATAGCTAATTTCAAAAGAAAGGCTACATTGTGTGGACGTGCGAGAGGGTTTTTGCGGCTGTGATGCAAATTCTTCGACCGGAAGGTGTTTGCTGTGGGGCAAACAACACAATGCCGAAGATGAACACATTTACCAAACAGGGACCCGAGGAAGATGGGAGTAAAGGTTGCGAAAAATAGTGTACACATGCCGGGAAGGTAGCTTTTATCACCTGTATCGTGTAGATGGGACCGTGCACTGTGCTTGACACATGCCGTAGAAAGTGAAGTGAAGAAGCATTAGAGCAGCTTTTCGATACACAAGATGTTGTTTACAGTGAATTCGTTAGATGAGAAGTAAATAAAGCTCTTTGAAATATTCACAATAGAAAAAGGATTGTTGAGTCCGAAATCACTATAAAAGGGCCAGAGAGTCATAGTTTCATCGAATGTTCTCATCTAACAGATTGTAAGAATGTTTACAATTAATACACTTTACATGATTCTAACTTTTTTTTGTACTACTTTGTAAATAATAATTTTATATTTTGCTACCCATATTGTTTACAAGTAATCTCATCGCTCAGAGAAAGAAGAAGCGACAATAAACCCAATAAACGCAATTCAACAAACCAAAAAGGGATGTTTTACGGTTGAATGAGATAAAAAATTGAAAACAAGCGAAAACATTACCCTACGATTATTGCTCGATTCTCGATTCAATTTGAAAAGGGTTTTCTTTGATTTCAAAGCATATCCAACATGAAAGGGTTTAACATCCTTACAGCATGAAGCATACAGTTTAACCGGTACGAAAAATGATCTTGAGTGTATAGTATCAGCGTTTGTTACAGAATTTGTTGGGTTTTGTTAATTTTGTGATAAATTATATGAGGACGATTCAACGACGACAGGACGATTCAACGATGGATATATAAAAATTGTGGAATGTGCAATCAGAAATAGGGAAATAGGCTAGCCACCATTGTAACAGTGTTTAAAACATTAAAATTGTTACCAAACACCAGGTCCAACCCTGTTTGTTTTTCAATGAATTCTGTTTGAAGTAGTAAAATTGTATGAGCCGTATTGAACAACACTAAAAATGATATAAAATGGGAAGAAAAATGTGTATGCGAGTACAAAACCAAATTCCTTTTCTGAGAAATTTCATCGAAATGCTATTTCAGCAACATGAACCTCGTGTTGTTTTTTTACTGCTCAATGGACATCATCATTTTAAGCTTATCAATTATTAGAAAGCCCTTCTGCTCCGTTGTCTAGCTTTTTGGGTGCAAGAGTAATTACAGGCGACTTAAAAAATAAATAGAACAGTTGCGACGAAGGTTAAGCTTGGGTGAGAAAGCAATAATCTCACAGGCGCAGGTACAGATGGGACGAACAAATGCGAAAGCTTATAATCCAATGTTACAGAATGTATTTAATTCCAGCGTTTTATCTTTTCAAATTTTCCTTTCAGCTTCGCCCGATGCGAACGACGGAGCGGCATAATCGTTTGGTGTTTTGCTGTTTTATTCCATTTTGTCAGCATGATCTCAGCCAAGCTGGGGCATCCCTGCTTGTTTTAAAACAATCCCATAAAGCTTTCTAAGCTTTTCATCGTCATGAAATTACCTCTTCACGGTACGGCACATTCACTAGATAAAGATGAATGGTGTGTTAGGCGCGACAAAACGTGCACCCTGTCACTGTAGAACTAGCTTTTCTTACGGGAATCTTTCGCGGAAGAGAAAAACAAAACTATTCACCCTGAAGCACCGACAAGCTTTCACGTCACAAAATTAAAAAATTCCTCCATCAATTGCGCAAAACAAACAGAACGCTGGGGCGGTTGCTAATGTGTCGCGGTTTGTACGCGCCGCACGAACATGGCATACCCAATGATGGTGAACCTGGTTGCGCTGATGGCTGTGCGGAGTGCGAATTTCGTGGAAATCAATCAACCTGAAGCTGTCGCTGGGCAAATAAAACAAATATCATTCGTGTGTCTTTTTCGACGTTTTTTTTCCCCTTTTCTTTTGGCCCTTCATCCGATCGCTTCTTGTGCTTTAACCTTTGCTGGCTCCCGGTGTACCGTATCCAGGGGCAGCGGTAGATCGAGGGCATTGAGTTTCGTGCAGTAGCACAGGCCTTGTCGGCAAGTGCCGAATCATTCTAACTCATTCAGCACCGCGCCCCGTTCCCGCAAGCTCGTGCGGGCGAAAGCGGGGCTTTGTGTGCGGTTTGCGACACATTCCATCAGTGCTTCAGCCATGTGAAAGTGTATTTGATTACCGCACGTTTCTGCTGATGCCAGGAAGACGTTAAATCAATTTAGACAAGGTGTGGCCGAAGCAATGGCGTAGAAAAGACACCATTTCGGTGACGGTGTGCGTAATGATAGCAAATATTTTCAGTGCTGATCTGTGCTATAAATGTAAAACCATTTAAATGGTACGGTGCTCGGAAGGACTTTGATCAACTTTTTCGCATGAAGTAGGTGTGTGTGTGTGTGTGTAAATGAGTTTCTAGAAATAATACTTCATGCGTGGTACCGGCTCCAGAATGATATGTCTTTTGAGCTTTTCTTAGATTCGGTAGGATTTAATTATTTATTTTCCTGCAAGTACTTTATGATGTTTTGTACCAGAAACTGTAAAATATTTAATTTTATTTGAAAATTGTGTGAAGTAAAGCTAATAAACCATTGGCATTCCAGATGACTTTACAAATTTTTCGTGTTTTCGTATCGCTTTTAAGGCCATCTCATATTTCAGGCAAGTTGGATCAAGATAAAAAGTGGGAACAACTCAAAGTACAAGTTTCCCTACAGAATAATATTTGTGTTAACTTTCTAGCAAACCATGATGATGTGGGGTTGGTCGGGCTTCCCGCGAGGTTAAACTTTGCGTTTTAAAGATAAGATAAAAGGCAAAGCACATCTGCAAAGTGTACGATGTGAGATGAATTTAGTGAACCACACGAAAGCAAAAAAAAGTTTAGCTAGTTGCTTTAAGTGCCGGAACTGTACGCCACCGCCACAAAATATCTTATCAAACGTTGGGTGGAAATTATGTAGCAAAACCCAGTGACTGTTCGTGGTTAAATCGTACGCCTCGCATGTAAGTATAGTCGTTTGATATGGTGGATTGGAAAGTAAAGGCAACACAAACACACACATACACACACATCTCACACCCACTCGTGGTGCTTCCCGCACAAGTGCACAATCAAATTGTGTTTGCAAAATTATGTGCTCCATTACTGCCACCTCGTGGAACTGCAGGGCGTTGCCTCGCTCTTTGCTGACCGGCTCGTTCCGATTTAAGCTCAGTTTCTCTTTAGCTACGCGCTCTGCGTATATATCGCTCTCCATCTATGTTTCCCGCTGTCCTTCATGCCGCTTCTTCGTTGCTGCTCGACCGATGTCCTTAACCCGTGCGGTGTAGGATTATGGCGGCAATTTACCGGCATTTCGCGTTAGAACCGAAAGGACGTAGGTCACCGTGTTTGCCCAATCTTCGCCCCGTGTATACATAGGATAATGTATCCTACCCACTCGCGCAAAACCATTCGGGTGAGCATTCCCAGTACAGTCGGGGAAGTTGCCGGTACAAGAACGATGCCAAACCTACCGGAACGTCATACCGGGAATGGGTATCCTCCCGGTGGTCCGGTTTAATGTTACACTTTGCTCCACCGCAGCCCACAGTTGGGTGGTGTTAGTGCACGATTGCTTCACTGTTGTGATAAGAAAACTTGAAACAAAAGCCGATTAGATTGTTTCATATTTATTTTGGCCCTTGGAAGAAGTATATGCCCGGCACGGTGCACACACGCTCGCCAACTGGATATCAACTGGGAAAAGCGGATTAGAACAGAAATGGCCTTGTGTCCATTAGAGCTGCGGCAGATGAGGGGCTGAGTGAACAGGGACAGCCTTCGGTGAAAGTTTTGCTGCTCCACTTTCCAAAGGGTCAATCATGGCTGGTCCGGGGGGTGTATAGAGAATGGGTAAATAAGCTGAAGCAAGGAAATGATAACCTAATGTAGTATGGTTCTTATGCTCGAGTTACCCTGCCAGGAAAGCGACTGGCACGAAAATCAGCCGATGATAATTAGTGGAACATAATGCGAAGGTTCGTCCCAGGTTAGTGGCATATGACGAATCGTACCGTTTGCTAGCTTTTTCTCGGAAAAGAGCAGTAATCTAATAGGTATTCTAGAGAACGCCAGCAGCATCTGGGAAATTTTGGACTCCACCTGTTGCCAGCTCCTGTGAAAGGCATATGCCATGCGTGCTTGTCAGGAAACAAGATTATATGGCTGTTATAGTTAACGAACATAACTAATTATGCTCTTTGTGCTTAAAATAATGCTAGTTCTGATTTTATGGTCTGGTAGTGTAATTGAACCTTGAGATGTGGTTTGTGATCTTTCTGTTTACGTTAAAGTTATCAAAATATATTTTTGTCTCGTATGAGGTAGATGTATTCTTGTGGGTACAGGCTGGGAACAGTTTCGATTTATTTCGAAATTTTGATTGTTTTAGGTAAATTAGACACCTTTTATGGAGCATACTGGAAGCGGTGTTTCCCAACGAATTCATGTGGTTTGTTTTGTGATGTGGTATAGTATGTGGAATGTTGTCGAAATAAAACAGTGATTTGATAAGAAATTCTATACATCATACCCCGGGGAGAGTAGAGTCTTTGTTATCTGATATAGTGTGCACAATCCCGCAGATAATTCATTGATGAAGTTAAGTGAAATGATGAGCTAGTTTCAATTTCAACAAAACCAAAATACAAAACAATGTTCATTTGAAATATTTTTTGAACGAACAATCAACTAAATCAGAACGGACATAAAAAAATATCAAGTTTTAACCAGAAATACCAACAAAATCAAAGTACTTGTTATTTAAACAATTACGTTTAATTGTTAATCACATTTCTACTTAGTAATTAATACTTTCGAAAATACTTTCCTCTGGCATATAAAACTTTTGTATTTTTAAAGTATCGCCATGTTTTCTTTCGAAAACGTCGCGTGAAGTGCTGAATAAATAAAGTTCAGATGAAGAAGTCAACTATGTAACTTTGAAGAATAAACAATTTTGCATCAGGATTCGACATACGCGGAAATTCGAATTATGTGAATTTTTCCCGGAGTATATCACGAGCGCTGTAATAGAGTATCTCGGGGTCTGCCGGTAGTATGAAATACGAAGAATAAGAAATCAAATGCCTCTTCGGAAAGTGAATCCCACGGAATTCGGCATTGAGCGTGGATTTTACGAAGATATTGAATATCTCTTTCCATAAGTTTGGCTAACCAATGAAGTAGCTTTTGTGCAAACAATTTCGGGCTATGTGTAGCATCCCTGGGTCATATGAGAATCGATCCACGAATAATAGGACTGTAGGGTACCAACTGAACGCTCAACACTTCGAAATCGGATGCATTGAGTTGAAGGTCTCTTTGAAGGTTACCATCCATTACTGCTGATGTAGTTAAATTATTTCCTTTGCAAAGCTTCACTTTTCCAGCGGTACTGCTGATGCAACTGTGTATCTCCCAAGGATCAAGCACATAATTACGTAAGCTGCTGTAAGTGTAAATTCCATCCACACTCCTTTGTAAAGCAGGTAGTTAAACAGAGTGCCACTATTAGCTGGGATTGAGCACAACTTTGTTGCTGCACTGGCTGTTTGGTTTCTTTTTGTTTTGTTTCCTCACTTGTGTGTTTGTGTTTTTGTTTTCCTATCACCAGATAGTACACCCGAATGCCATGCACGAGTGTGCAGAAGTAATGAGAAAATCAAGCAATCCGTGGCATTAGACAGAAGTCGTCAGATAGATATTCATCATCGTCTCTTGAGCAAGGGCGAAATCTGGGACAATGAACAAAAAATAAGAAAAGAATGAAGCATTAGCGAAAAGACTGTACCGGAGAAGAAGGGGCTACAAGCAAAACCGGATTGGTGAAGGCATAAACACGACAGAACTGGAAAAACGGCATCAGATGAAAAATAATCTCCTTCCTAGCGTCGTCCTTATTCGTCAGGGCACAAGAGCGCACCGGGTACGGACGAATGGGAGCCAGCGAGCGCAGGAACGTCGAAAAAATTCAACTTATTCTTCTCCGGCAGAACAATGTTGGGTTCGGTTGTGTTATATTTCATTTTCGTGTTGCTTTTGTCTCCCGGAACGCCCGCACTTGGTATTACCCATGCGAGTTCCCCGTTTGTGATTTTTCCCTTTTTTTCCGGGTCATGTTTTCCAGCGCTGGCTCTGATGACGACAGATCCCGCGTCCGTGTTGCCACACAAAATGGGCTTCCAATTCGAAGGCAGGGGAGCGTGAGCGTTTGCTAATGCTAAGGGAACACACTTTGCCCTGTCGCTCGGCCGCACGGGCTCCATCGGAACCCCCCTGCCCACGCAGATGTGACGTCTGTGGGCGAGTTATGAAAATTCTTTGATGTGTGTGTGTGTTTTTGTTGCCCAAGCCGAAGCAAACGGTTCATCGCTCGGTAAGAAGATGGTCGACGTTATTGAGGATGATGAACGGAAAAAGAATGCTTAAAAGAGTCACCCCGAAAGGCGGGTGGCCGTTACCACACGTGCCAGCAAGTACGACAGACTGTGGAGCGGATTTCTTACACCGTTTCGATGTTTTTTCTCGATTGTTCCGTTCCTATTGCGGGAGATGCTTATCCGGTTCCATATGGTTTTGTCTTGCAAGTTGCTTCACGCCAGGGAAAGTTGTAAATGGATCCAGCGCTTATTGCCGCTTCTTGCTTAGTTCATTGTTTCTAGTTATCGGTAAGCCGTAAAATTACTTTCTCGACGCGTTGCGCCACGCGATCGTTTGTGATCGGTGCAAATTCGGCACTATACGTTATAGATTGAGTTTCGAAAAGCTAAAACCATCCAAAAAACGGAAGTAAAACTGTCGCTTAATCGCATTCTGTTGGGGGAACTGTTTCTACAATCGTTGTGTAAACAGGCTCACATTGCCCGGAGTAATTCGTGAATTCTATCTCGCAAAAAGCGCAGTAATATGTGGGACAACGAGGAAGAGGCATCGAAAAGGGGCATATTTCCACCGCCATGGGAATGTTTAATTTTCTCGCAGAACGAGCAACTTCCACCGACACGGGCCGACATCGCTCAATCTCTCGGTTCCGTTCTGGGCGGGAAAGTTTCTGCAACAGTTTCCCAACCTACTGTGAAGCTCTCTGTGTATGTGTAAGCAAGGATGTGGCAGCGAATAGAAAAAGTTGATGAAAAATACTTACATACTCCCGACCTGGTCGGTAGAACCAGCGATTAGTCGACCCACGTGTCGGACGTATGCTGGAACACGTTCTCGGTAAGGTTTTGTGCCTCGTGCGGTACGTGTGCATGAATGATGAACAGCACCGGGCAGGGAGAGGGTTGCCGGGAGTTAGATAAAGTGGTAGTTGCACTATACCTGCTCGGTCAGGTGGTCACACCATAACCGGTGATCTAGTTCCAATGGTGGCAATTTAATGTGTCGGTCAGCCCTTCCGTTACTAAAAGGTTCGGCTCGGATCGGGGTAGATTGGCGGTGGTTTATGGCATCACTTTGGAAAGGTTATCGTTGTAATAGGCAACAGTTGCATCTGGGTTTCTGGATTCCGCTCAAATGCAGGCTATGCGTACTTCCCGGAATTGTTTACTGGGACATAGTGGTCCGTTTTTCTCCATAACTCCATTTTATACACAGCAAAAAAGGATTAATCGATGTTTTTTCATTGGTTTGCATATTTTATAAACAGATTATCCAGAGTTGTAAAGTTTCATTTAGCATTTATACAACAACAAAAGAATGAAATGCTTTTCTTTTCCAAATAATGTAAAAAAAAGGCGTCATTGCGTGTTATCATCTATTATTGCACGGCAAACGTGTAGCGCCCTGCGCGGTGAAATGGGAAGTTGGAATGAATATTCATTAGAGGATCTTTTACTCAAATCTAAGCTAGGGATAAAACGGTTTCCTTCCCAACCGATCCGAACGATCTCCATTTGCACGAACGAAGCGTCGGGTCAACCGAACCCATGTTTGACCAATCAACATGGCCGTGGCGTCGGGCTCAGGATATCGTGTCGGATGGCAATTTCGTAAAACACTGTGTCCGTTGGTGCTTGCAGTCGGGGTGAAATATTCATCCTCAACGTGAAGCTTTTATCTAGACCGTATCATATGATTAATGTATTTTTTTTTAATAATACAGCTGGATGTATGCAAGCAACTGTTCGACCACATGGTAGGATTTTGTCCTATCAAGTTACAGTATTGTGGTGTCAATTCAAGCTTCTAAAAGATGTTGAAGTATATCGTAACGTGAACCAAAAAAAAAGAGGAATTATTATTCAGACAATGATTTTAATGAGGCTTGCTTTTCAGCACCTTTCCCTGCGAGGATACTCGAGAACTAGAGGTGTTTTGCTCGTTAATCACCACAAATCCTTTTAAATTTCGATCAAATACAAAAGGCGAACCGAACACATGGCGAACGAGCGAAAACATGAATCAATATGAAGGTGACAGCCGTGGGGTTCTAGGAACGACTAATCACCACCACTTGGCTTATGCCGTCTTGTATGGCTGGCAACACACACACTCGTTTGCTCAGTGACCAGATGATGCTTGTTTAGCACTGGCACATTTACCAGCGCCAGTGGATTTGCTTGATGGATTTCCAATTATTTCGTAGCAGGATTACAGCACATGAAAGTGCAGCTGGTATTCAATTATCAGGCCGGTCGGAGTTGTACCGATGCACGATGGTTGCATAGCGGACACATTGTGCAGGCGCATGTATTGTGCATTGAGATGGGTGCCTACTGCGCGTTAGGCCTGATCATAGTGGCATGTGTGTGTATGTGTATGTGTGAGAGTAAGGGTGGTCCCCACAGCTATTTATTACACCGGATTATATTGGAACGGCAAGAGGATCGCGAGTGGCAGCAGACTGTCGCAAACAAAACCATACACGACCTTCGTTTAGTAAATCAATCATTTTCAGGGCCAAGAATGCATTTTATGTTGTGTGCATTATTAAGAGTGGTTATAACATTATGCGTGAAACTGTGACACATTTTCTCTGTATTATCCTATTTTTTAAAATTTTTAAATAGTTAATTAACAGGTCTTTTCTTCATCGGTACAACAACCTCAAGAGGTCTAGGCCTGCTATCCGTCTAGTCTGCAGTATCAATATTCAAAGCTATATCAAACTTTTCAGATCCCAAAATGAAAAAGCTTATTAAATCTTTAGCTAAAATATTGTTATTTATTGATAATTTCACCATTTACTGCTGCTAGATATCACACGTACTGACACTGAAAGGGCAAAAATTTGTTTAGTGCCATTTTTCTAACGTTTTAGGTTTTGTTTAATGGAAACTTGAAAGAGAGGTTGAGAAGCTTAAATTTGTTATTTTTGTGCTGCCATGTTTATGAAAGTAGATAAAGATCAATCATCAATTATTAACCAATTTGGATTGAAATTGAAATTAGTTTAAATTGTATATCGAAGCTGCATAAAGTACATTCTGGTTGTTTTTGAAATGCTACCCTCAAACCTGAAAACTAGATATATCAATAATTCACTTAACTAATGTTGGTTAGTAGTTGTATCACAAGTTTCATTGCGTTTTCATCATTCAAATGAACAATTAAAGTATGTGCAATATCTTGGATTGAAAAAGACCAGTATAACATAGAAAAAAACGGGATTAAATTGTACGATAATGACGTATTTGAATAATATAATTGAGGTTTCGAGAAGTATCTTCAATTTCATGAATATTTAAATGGAATTCAAATGTTCTCCACGATGAAAGCGAACCCATTTGCGTCGGGTGATGATAAAAATGTATGTTACGTAGAACAAATATAGCGGTGCAGAGTAATTTCTCGTTATAAAGGTTACAACTAGCTCTAAAAACACGAACCATTTTTTTTTTCATTTAACTTATTAATTTCTTGCTACTCGTACAGCTACACCCCTTCCGTTGCACTCGTCGTTAAAGACCATTACCGATAGCTTAAAATCTCGGTCATTGGCAACTGCATTCGACTGCCATTCGTGAAAATGGCGCTCATTATGTAACGGTAAACGGGATGTGTTCTCGGTTCGTCCATCATTTTCAACCACCAATTGATACCACGTTCCCGTCACTCACGTCGTTCCATTCGCTCGGCGCGGCAGGCACGAAGGGGAAAGGACTGATTTTGCAAAATTGAAACTAATCCGACAAGTGTCACCGTCGCTTGGAGACGGATCGGTTTAAAATCATTGTGTTTCATCCACTGTATCCACGCCCCATGGCCAGCGGTCTGAGGCCATCATTTCATTTTGCGTTTTCACACGAATTCACACTTATCTTGCAATCGCGGCTACCAAGGCGTTCTGCACGGTGTATATTTTTCCCGCGGTACGGTAAAGTCGACCGTTTTCGTCACTACATTAACCACGCCCGCCGTCGATCATCACCAGCATCATCAGCATCATCATCATCGCCATCATCAACCGTACCGCCACTACCACCAGCATCTGCACAAAGCTGTGGTCACCACCACAAACCACCGCACTGCCAGAAGGGGTGTGGGATTTTTCTCCGCTTCGAAGATTTATTTCTTTCGCACTGTTCTGTCGTTCTGTGATAAATCATATCCACACGGGTGGATTGTTTGATCTATCGGCAGCAAAACTCCCACAGTTACACAGAGATAGGCACACACTCGCAGACACAGACACACGCATCCGTACAGCACTAGAACGCGGTTGAACCTCGATGGTGTTGTGACTTTTCTTGACACTGCTCCATAACCGTCGTTTTGTCTTAAGCGATTGCACAGAGAGTAAGTTTAGCCCTGGCACGCAATAGAATCAAGATATATCTATCAGCCCTTTGGCAGGAAAATGTGGTCTACCTCCAGCAAATCGGCCTATTCACTCACATTTTCCCTTTCACTTCAACCCTTAGCGCCAGCTTTTCCACCCTGTGCACTTTCTCGCTCGCGCTCACTGCTCGGTCGGCGCTATACTTCAACAAACTGTTCTAGCTAACTGTCGCTTACAAATCCTGCTTATCTTATCTAGGGGTTTGTTTTCGTTTGTGATTAAAATAACTACCCCCACACGCCCCAGCCAGGCGAAATACAACATCCCCGTAAGCTTTTCGATGAAAAACAATGGAAAACTTTTGCCAGGATTTTCCGTGCCATTTCGTAGGTGATGCCGTCGCTTTTCGCATTGTTGATGCTGCCCGTCTTGCGTTACCACCGTTGTGACCACTAACGCGGGCACGACATTACACACTCACGCGCGATACTGTGACCGCACCCATACCCTTCCTGTTGGCGCAAAACTCATCCTCGGTTTACTGGAATCCACGGATATCCGGTTGAAGTTTGTGCAGTGTTATGCACAGTATGCAAGCGGGTATTGAACGTGTAAAATAAACTACAACCATCCTGCACGCAGTGCAACCATGCACACTCACAGAAACACATTAGCACATTTTATTAGTTGCAGGCAAAGAAACATGGTATGCACTCGAGAGAAAGTTAGTAAATAATTGCGTTGTTTGTAAGCTGACTTTCTTTCGCTTCCTGCCATGCCCATAAACTACAGTCGGCGTCAAATTCGTTGCCCAAATTGGGCAGATTATGCGAGGCGCAATTTGAAAATCATAGAAAACGGTTTACACACCCATCGAAGTTCGTTTGTAATGACATGTGTTTTAAACGAATAAAAGCGTTTGAATGCAGCGTGAAGAAGTAAATGTTGCTATTTTAATATTACTAATCTTGAATTAGGCGAAATTCATTTATCACACATTTCTTTTGAAAATCACCAAAAAGAATGAAAAAAAAAACCGTTACGTTCAACCGCACATAGTCGCTCGATGCTTGTAACACGCCTTTTTCTTTGTGGAAAAAAGTATTAAATTTTCCACTCGATCTTGCGATACACTTCGATCACTTGTACGATCGGCGACGGTGCTATGTAATCAGCATGAAAAGTAAGCCATTAAATGCTGGATATTCTCCTTTTGGCACGCATCGGTTTCGGATGTGGTTCGATCACAATCATCGCTTGGTTTGGCGTAACGTCCAATGGTCTATTTGTAGCGCGGCGAATAGCGTTTTAACGTGCAAAGAAATGGTCGTTAAACCATGGGTCAGTTATAGTTTTCTTTGCATTTGTTTTTTTTTCCTTTCTTTTCCTTGGGTCTGTTTGTTGCCAAATATTTTTTTTCACACAGAAAGAAACGGGTGTGGAAGCAAGAAAAAAAATACACACACACACAGTGGCGGTGACGATGTTGGTGGCAAAAGTAGTCGGACCGAGCAAGACCCTCCACCTGCTTACGTGTACACCGATCGCGTTGGAGGCGTTATCCGTACGCTGACGATATTGAGCTAGTACTGAGGAGACGCAACCATTGGGCCGCTTGGCAAAGCAACAAGCAACATGTTGAATTCAGGTGAGTGCCGCTCGGAAAACTGCGCGCGCGCCCGTGAGCGCCACCGTGGAATATATACGCCCTCCCGTGCCCGTATTGGTTTCGCTTCCAGTGAGCGGTCTTTGTTAGGGTTTTTTGGGGCGCTGGAAACAAACACCCGCTGGCCAAGCGGTTGGTGAGTGATCGGCCATGTGACCTGTTGACCGGCGACGGTTTGTTGGCTTCGAAAGCAATCTAGCAGAAGCGTTCGGCCGGTAGGGTTGATGAAGCGACACGTTCGTGGGTAGACAAATGCAGTTCCCGATGACAGCAAGTGGCCCATCAGATGTCAACCAAGTGGAGCTTCTTCAAAAGAAGCAGCTGGAGAAAATGTCTATTATTGGAACATCTTTACTGAATTAGTGTTTGGCAGTGGTGTTTTCGGTTCCAGTGCAGCTTCAAAGCTATGTACACTCCATAGCCGCCCAATTTTTTGGAACTCAGGGTGGAAGAGAACGAACTAGAACTAAAAACTGATAACATTGTGTCCATCTATCAGACGCGAAAGTACTCAACTCGTCCGCACTGAAAGGATAGTTTGAAGGATTGCTTCAAACAAGGGAACATCAATCTGACGGGCACCTGTGTTTTGAAAGCAATATTTGTCAAAACCTTTCAGCAACTGGTGCGTCGGCAAATGTCGTGCTCGATCAGGATACACGCTCGTCATACTTTGTAAAAAGGTTATTATTTTCGTTCCCTTTTGCCTTCCTTTCCTGCCCTGAATACAAAACCACACGACGCGTTTGGTGTGCCTGTGGGTGGAGGCGCCCAGTACTTAGTACACATTACTTCAGTGTTGCTCCGCAAATTACCGTGGGATGCCTCCATGGTGAGTGAAGCTGAAGGAGAATTTTTTGAGGATAGCAAAAAAAAAAGGTCACCATGTTTTATTCCAAACTGCTTACGCAAAAGTGGGTGTGTTCCGAAGACAAATGTTTTGTGGCGTGGTCATTTTTAATGTTCGCCCAGGATCATTTCGGTCAGGGTGCATCATTCCTCTCCAAGGCACGGTTCGGGTGACCTTTTCAGGCAATTACAAGTGATTGCTGGTAATAATTGATAACAATGCATGAAGCGCTCAGCTTTTACGATCGTTATCACAATAAAGATTCAAATGATGGTGTGTTAAGGACAGCCATTTCTCGGTATTCAGTTAAACGGATTGTAAAACATATGAACACAATGCGGAATTCAGCGAAACGTTCGACGCAGAAAATGTGATACGAGTAGCAGGTTGAAGGTTTTTACAAAGAACTTCAAATGAAATTCGGTTTATTTGCGGGAGCATGTCTGAAATGTTTTATGTTTGATTAAAAAAAAATCTGAGGTTTTTTGAGAAACGCATATTTGGCACACATTCTTAATTGTAGCAAATTGCTTCGGTCTATCGCCTAGAGCAACAGACCTGTAAGACTTTGCACAACTTACAAGGCAGTATATTTAACTAAAAGCATAAATTAAGCTTAACAATACAGCATGACTGTCCTTGAACGATAAAATAAAATCCATTTTGTATGTTTTGTTTTGGTGTTAATTGTACAAAACTTTGTAATTGTCGTCACTCAATGTAAAACCTTCATTCCATCAATATACCTCAAATTTTACAGTATTCTGTCCCACAGTTCTTGGAAAATGAAGCTATGCTGATACAATCGCTATTGCAGATTGGCATTTTGATTTACAAATTCGTTCTATTCCGCACCATCCCAAAGGCGAAAGGACGGTTCGTGGTTGCGCGAAAAATCGTAACCCCTCATACAATACCCGTACCACAAAGGAATGCTAGGAACAATGTTTGAATGGAATACAATTTTGAAGTTCCACCGTTTAAATGGTATTAGCAGTCGTTATAAAGTGGCTTCATCTGTCCCACAACAGCTGGCGGGGGGTTTTTCCCGGTTTGGGGACACCGGTGGAGGAGGGAGCATTGGGAGCAAGTGAGAGAAAAGGTGAGAGCATTTCCAACCGCTCGCAATGAGTGGCTAAGCTGTTGTTTTCGGTCCGCCAGCCCGGATCGTCCGTTGAACACAGCGAGGATGTTGGAGTAGCAGGGGCGTGGGCCTGATACAGAGGTGAATGCAACAATTTGCCATTTGTTCAAAAACCGCCGGAGCAGGCAGAAGGTTCCGGAGCTCGTTGCTCACTGGTCCAGCGGCCAAAACGGAACGCGGCACTCAACACACACCCAGTTCGTGGTGTAGTGGACGGTGAGTGGCTTCTCACGTGACTGGCTCTTTGCCATCGCACTACCGGTGAAAATCCTTGGCTGGCTGGCCGAATTTCACTGGAAGCCATGGGTGGCCGGCCGTTGTACGAACCGGCTCGTAGTGCTGAGTGCCGAACCGGCAGCGTGAGTGTCGAATTGTGATTACATAAACTGTGCGCGCCCGATCCGATTCCCAACGGTGTTGCTTGGGTTGGTCGATGTGTTTTTTTTTTTCCTGGCAAGGGAAGCGACTGAAACGGACAGGCAACGCTGCTTCGGTTGTCGAGCCGAACTGGGAACCTGGGTCGGGAACGATACTGCCGAGTGCGACCGAACAGCCGAACTGCGTAAGGTTTCCCCGATGAACTTGACACGTGGGTCAATCAGTTGAAAATCAGTGCATTTTACCGCCCTTCGAAATGATTTCCCTGCATTGCTGCTCCCGAGCGGCGCGGTTCGAATACGGACCCATCTTCATCGCAGAGCGGTTTTTTATTGTTTTAAATTTCCCAGGACAGCGATTTGCACCTCACCGAGGTACTTAAGCAACGATTATCAGCGAAACTGCTGCGCGGTGGTATTTTTTTTTTTTACCTTGAAGCCGTTTACACGAAGGATACATTCTGATGGCTAGTAAAAGTCAGTATCAGGTTTCTACTTAACGATGATTTTCGGCCAGCCAGCTGGACGAAGCAACTCGTGCGAAAAACTTGCCGACAGGAGAGACGGTCGCAAATATTTGCCCAAAAGATTCGGTATGCGAGACCTGTAGGATGGAATTATGTAAATTTGATTCGTTCTCGATGATTAATGGTCCCACGGCACCTGTGGCTGCCGACTGCCGAGAGACGAAGGTCTCTCTGCGCGTGATTGGAGCGGAGTGGGGATTTGGGACTTGAGTTTCTCCGTACGTGGAACAGTAATTATAAGTTCCCGTTGTTCTATCCGTTGCTAGACTGGTTAGGAATGGGAGTTAAGGCGAACCAGACACGGTCTATCCTCGATGCGGATTCACACATTGTACAAGGATGCAAGAATTCCTTTGTATATAACATTAAATATAGAAGCTTAGAAATAAATCAACATCACCTATCTGACCAAGAAACAAAAAAAAAAGTCTTTAGTTCCAAATTTCCACACGAATAACATTGCACTTTTAGTGCTTTTTTCCGCACATCAGGTTTGGGTTGAATCAACTTTTGAATAGAAACGTCCGACATGCCATGTTACGACAATCTTCGGCGAAGATTTCCGTCTTGGATTCTTTCCGCACGAGTTCCGTTACGCCCCAAAACTGAATCGTCCCGCACCGGCCTTCAGTTCGCAGTCCGCCGCTGTTTAAACTTTACATTTGCCCACGTGGTGCGAAAAACGCGCGCGCTTCCAAAACCTTCAGCACACGTACGAACCGGATACCGTGCCGAGTGAACCCAAGCCCGCGCGGAGAAGAATTTCGGGAGCAACGGTACAAAAGTCACGATTTCCTCCGGTGTCCCCGTTCTAGGATGGGTTTTCTTTGTGCGTTGTACCGGCTACCAACCGATGCTTTCCGCTTCATTTCCGCCCCACTCGTACGTGAGGGAGCGGTTCTGTTAGATAACTCGGAGTGAAACGTAGAGCGAACACAAAGCAAAGGGCAATACGGTTGTCTGCATGCCATTCCGGTTTCAGTTCGTGTTGCAAATTCACCTGGTGGTCGGGTTTTGAAAAGTTTCCACACAGCTGAAGCACCGAACGGGGACAGGATGGTGAGAGTTGGTTCGTGGAGCGGGTTTAAGGCTGTAAGACTGGCCGGATGGATGCAACACTTTTCAGTCTCCGAAAAATGTAGGAAGCATCGTAACACTTATCATAGGTTAAGTTATCCGTCGTGGCATTAGACAGATGGTAGATGTGTCCTCTTTTTTCGTTCAACTGTAGTGCTGAAAGTTGCTGTATTGCATCTTGGTGGTAAAGGAAAATGTGCTTAGCATTCCATATTTTGCAAAACCATCTCCGATAACCGATCGCAGCTAGTTTGGAAACTATGTGGCGTTCCCAAGGATTTTTTTTTCGATTTGTACATTCTTTTCAATACCTGCAGCAATATCGATTGCGGAAGATGCAACTTATAAGCCGGTACATTGTGCAGGGGATTGAAAATTTTGATTAAATACCAAGAACATTTTGGAGGAGGAATATATCGTACCATATGCGGACAAGGAGACAAAAAATAAGTTCTGACATAAAGCTCCCATAAAATAATGTTTAAATCAGCTTTCAGGCAGCTCAGAGCAGTATGCAGAGCCATGCTTCACAAGACGCTTCATATTTCACATCCAACCCCCTGCACGGTAGTGATCGTCCAAGCACATCAGCTTCATTTGCTCGTATCTCTGTTACTCTCAGTCGGTCGAGCGTCAGACCGCGTCAAAAAATAAACTAGCCCCAACAGTCGAAAAGGATTATCTCTTCAGGAGACACGGTGCACGAATAAACAGAATTAAATTCATTAAACTGTACTTTTATCTTCATTAGGTGCTCGACCGGATACGGCGTTAGGTATGTGCGAGTGGTACGGGCGAAGTTACTTAACTTTTGGGAGTTTCAGCAGAACTTCGCTTGTGGGAGGTAACGGTGGTATTTTTCCGACCAGCCTTGGCTGGCTGCAATCATGCTTGTCTGGTCGTCATCCATTGCTTCCTACAGTAGCAACAGCTGGATGTCGCTCGTTCGTCGCATTTTTGGGGGCAAAGTAAGCGACTTAACGCGGTGGTAAACTCAAAAGTTAGGTTAGAGCTAAATTTAATTTATCAACTATTTGCCACTGCCTGCCAGTTGCATGCTGCTGTTGGATAAGTTTGGAACCCCTTCTTTTGGACGTTTCCCATTGAAGTTTGTAAGAGATTTTCGTGAAGAAACGTTTCACACTCAAAACTGTGGCTTTCGTGTCTGGAGAGTCATTCACAATATTCATTAAAGTTTTGGTTCGAAATGATTGTGCTAGTTTCATTAGTTTTTCTCTTCAAAACAGTCTAATGATGGCGCGAATGGAATGCGAATTTGTTATGTTTATTGTGGCAATGCAGAAAATAGTTCTGTGGTTGCCGTTTGCACTAAATTTCATGTTTTCTTGTGTAAAAACTCCGCTCTAGAAGTGTAAGTACGCAATCCAAAGAAGAAATAGTTTAAAAACTATTTAACAGCATTTTGATACTTAAATTTGTTTCTATTTTCTGCCTTAAACGATTGCAATACAAATAATGTCGCACAACTATGAAGCTATCGTTTTAAAATTAGCATGTTGCTTGTGGCTTATGAGGAAAGTTTTGTTATTCTTTTCTTTGAGTAGAACGCTCTTCGATTCTTTGCATGATCATGAGATCTCATCATGTATGCGATACCGATCACTATGTCATCGATACCTTCGGCCTGACGTCTCATCAGCATGCATGAATGTATTTTGTGGCACGCGTTGTTGCCAATGTCCTGTCTTCTGTATAACCGCTCAGAACCCGGATAATGCAAATGTGACAACATGTTAGACTTTCGTAGTCTTAGTCTACGGATCCCACGTGACTCATTGTTTGGAGCTCGGAAGGTTTGTTGTACAATTGAGAATCATTCCCTTGTAGCAAGGGAAATCTCACTAGTACGATGTGGCAGCTCTGGCAGATATGCGACTGTGTCGATGGCTTTTTTGTTGCTGACGTACGTTATCAGCATTGGATACGTTGTAACTCGATGCCAAAAAAAAAGCTATTAGCAAGGAGAAACAACTGGGATGAATGCAAAATAGGTTTCGTTCAGAGTTGGGTGGGAAAACGTAAACGCAGTGCGTTACATGTGTATTGTTGTGATTTGGGTAGCTACACTTAACTGATAACAAATGACTAAGCAAACTTTTCATTTTGTTGTGCGGAACTTTCTTTTGAGACCAAGCTTGGGTTGGAATCATTTGAAAATGTGTATATTTTTAGTACATGACCTTAAAATAGATTATTTGTCATGAATGATGACAAATGCTACAAATGAACAAGAGCGAATCCGCGAATTACTCTTCTTATACTCTTCTGTGGCTAATCTAAAATTATCTTGCTTTATGGTTCATTTTCAAAATAGTAGACCAACAATTTATCAGCTGATCTCCTCATTCTGTCTAAATTCATCTTACAATAATGTTCTCCGCCATATTTAATCAATCAATTTTGATTGTAAGAAACAAGGAAACTAATATATTTGAAGTTTAATTTTAGAATATTACTACACTTTAGTTTTTTCAACCGAGCATGCCCGGGATAAGGCAATAGACAAGGAAGAAATGCCTTGAATAATTTGTACTCTTTGCAGTCAATTTATGACTGAAAAAAAAAATACGACAGAGAGCCGTTATAATTGTAATAAATAAATAATAATAAAAACACTTTAGTTTTTTTGTTTGGTTCATCAACATATAGCTGATTCCCAGAGTGTTTTCCCCAAACCAGATAAAGTTGTTTCTAGGACATTACGAACCATCGAGGGGCACACAAGGCACATTAATATGTTTGAGAAATAGATATATTCACATATATTTTTAGCAGAGTTGGATCGATCCTTTATCATCACGGCCTAGGGTTATTAAGTGGAACTTCTGCGAATGTAGCCCAGGTAGTATAGCGTCAAGGGGTAGGCACGTTTCTATGATCTGTTTTTGTTCGATGCTTTCGGTCATGCATGAGCTTTGGCGAACCTTTTTGGAACAGACAGCGTTTCTTCCCATTGCGTGATCCTTCCTGCCCACGCCCACGGTGATGTACAGGCTAGGCACAGTGTACACCCGAAAGGCATCATGTGTATCGTATAGCTTTTGCTGCTGCTGGTAATGAGTGTGTGGTCGAACAGGTGCAACTTGTTGCTTCATTATGTTTTAATCAACACAAAACCTTGGGCCGCACGAACGGTAGCACGAGGGTAAAGGCGTAAAATCAGAAAGCCATCCATGCGCACCGAAATGTTTGATGTTTGAAGTTATAGCACCCGTCCAATGCCTGGACCAAGCCAAGTTGCCGGCATTCCATCATGGGCAAGCTTGAGTGAACTAGTGTTTGAAGGTCAAACGAAGCCCAACTCATTGAACATGGCAGGGTGAATAATCAATGTTCCCTGTAACAGGCGATACATGTTGCCTCAAAGCGATAGTTTTGACAAGATATTTGAAGAAAGATACGCGTTATGTTATAAATGATATAATCAATACGCATAATTTAACTTGTTCGAATTTCATACAAATGCGATTTGAACGAATTACTGTATCACACTTACCAAACGGAATAGCAAAATCATCTGTCGGTTGATTTAAATGTTGTGTACACTTACCTGTGAAAGAAATAGAGTAAAAGAAACCATGAGATGAAGGTAAAAATGATTGAACACAAAATACAATTAAAAACGGACAGAAATGCCGGCAGCAGGAAGTAAAAACGGTTGTGATCCAAATTAAGTTACATTCGCGCTCTACCGTTTCGTGAACTTTTCGTTGTAGGGAATTCTCTTGAAATCCATCTACCAAGATGTCCAAACGATAACTCTGAAGTCGTTTGTCGTTTTTTTTTTGCATCTCGCATATTTGAGTAAAACAAGCCAAGTTTATTCATACGACGTCGTCAGTTTATCCCCACGAAAAAAAAGAAGTATCGTAATTGGGAAGTCTCACGATGCTTTTCGCTCCGTTACACAATAATATGATTATTAGGTTTATTAGGGGTCTCTGCATGCTAAGAGTTCGCTCTTGCAACCTCTTGGGTGGTGGAAGAACGTTGTGATTGATGCGATACCGTTGTTGAGCTGGACAGCGACCGAGAGGTAAATTAAATTGAGGTATTAATGTAAAATTGAAGAAGTTTAAATGTGAATATTTCGTTATTAATCTGGACAATTGACAGCGTAATGGAAAGCTGTCCTCAGTCTTCGTTGAGTTGTTTCAATTGTGATGTTGCATTAGTTTTTATGTTCAATAAGTTTAGTATTATTTCTTAAATTCCGCTTTAAACATAAATAACCTGATGATATAGTTGAACCATCAATAAGCAATATTAATTTTAAGAATATGCATAATTCAATATGTTTCGCTATTTGTAAGATAATGTTGTTACTTTACGAACTGTCACGGGTTTTTAACAAAAGCGATGATTTCGCATTTGAATGGCCATTTTGGTGGTACAAAAGCGTAAGCAACTGGTGAGCTTTGGTTTTACAGTTGGTTGTACCACTGAGGATCTTCAAGAATTTCACATTCTTTCTTCGCCAGGTATGCAAAAATTCTTGCTGCTTCTTGGATGATGGCGAGGCACAGAATATTCAGGGACGCATTCAGTAGCCTCCCTTTGTTGGAGGTATTCCGGTTGGGTAGTTCCTCTTGTGCGGAGCTTTTTTGGGAGAATATTTTCTTGGCGTTTGATTTTCCGTCGAGCATTTTTTTTCCTTCGTTGCGTTGCTCAATGTCTGGTCTGGAATATTTGTGTGCAAACCGTTCGCGTGGCCTGCGTTGAAAAGGTTGACATTTTTGTTTCTGCTCCGTTACTAAGTATTTAATGTCGAGAACAAAATGAAACAGCTTTGAGCTATTCGACAATTGCTTACAAATTGTTGACCAGCTGCTAGACGGTGATTTTATGTTCAGTTTACGCTTGTATGTTAGTGCGCATGACATAGAAAGTCTTAATGTAAATGTTACTCTCTAATTGTAAATAAAATAAAATAAATAAAATTGATGAAAAATTGCTCGCAATCAGATTTAAAATCACAGGATTGTGAGTATGAGAATCTTTTGAATATCCTGAAGTATGAGGTATGTAAAAAGGCTGCTGAATTTAAGAACAAACGATGGAACGGTTAGAAGAAGCTACTAAATAAGCTTCTAATTTCGATGATTTATACATTTTTTTACTCATACTCATAGCAAGTAGCAATTGATCGCTCTTAATTTATTGGTGTTTTTAAAATGTTTGGTTACGTGAAGGTAGTACATTTGAAAGTGTATTATGATCTTCCCAAATTAGCAATTCATTAGAAATCGAAAAATTCTTCAAGACATTTTACGGAGTGTGTTTTTTTCTTGGCGAATGGCCGCAAGATGTCGCTAAAAGCAAAGATAATTTAATCATTCTAGCGCATAAACTGTTGTTGATTGTTAACCGCACAAAAGCCCCTCCAAACTGTGGTACAGTCAACAAGTTTATGTTTGCCCGTATACAAATGGCTGGCACTTTATTCGCACTCTTGGTAACGATCTGCCACTCGAACTCTTCCGACGCAATGGCTTTCTTCCATGGTACATTTTTCCTTATAAAGGCTTCAAACCACCATCATTTGTGGGGTGCTTGCGTAAAACGAGATAGAAAGCAAAACAAAAAATCTAAACTCTAACAGGTGGTCGATCAAGTATAGGACCGCTACACTGCCATTTCTTCCACCGTAGGAGTTTTTATTTCAGTTTTTTTTTTGCAACCCTCCAAGTTGTTCCTTGCTCCAATACACCAGGGATCGTGGGGAGGGAAATCACGGCACTCTACGTTGAGATACGTCCCAGGGCCGAGGGGTTTCTAAGGGATAGGGTAGATTTGATGGTCCCGGCTGGAGAGCTGACTTGCCGAACCGGCAATCCGATAAGGCCGTGAGACCCCGCGTGGCATTGTTTTTTCTGCACTACCACACCTACTTCTGGTGCTTACTGTGTCTTGTTATTTCCTTTCCACATAAGCCACTTGCTGAAGAAAACCAACAAACGATAATGGATAACCAGTGGGTGAATAGCAGTTCACGCGGCGCAGCAAATGCCTTTTCCAGTGGTTTTTGCTCTGTTTTCTACCTTCCGCGTACCGGCTGCGAAGAAAGTGGTTCGAGTGCAGTCCAATCGAACACAACCAAACTGTGGATGGTGAATATTTATTCCGGTGCCAGTTGAAAGCACTGGCCAAGGTAGTGGACGATGAAGCCGTTTGGTTGTTGAGATGTAGCATCTCGGACACCTCGTTGTTGGACGGGAGTATGTGTACCAATCGTATCACCATCAGTTGGCACACACTCAACTTACTTCCACGGAGCAGGTATGGGAAAAAGTTTGGCTGGTTTTTATGATGGTTTCAGAGCATTTCTCTTAATTTTGTGCCGTATGCCTGAAAACTCCTCGAACCCCCAGTTGGAGATGGATGAACGTTTGAGCTGTTAAGTGGGCGGAAGACCCGTTATACGGATGTTATGCTGGTGGGCGCATAAAGTGTAATATGATTGTGTGCGCACAAAAAGCATGTGTGTATCGCCTAATGAAGATAGATCTGGGATGACGGTTCTGTCTGTCGTTTTGAGATGGTCAACAAAGCTCGCTCGCTTGAGTACGACGAATTCCCCAAAAGGCGACATTTTCCCTATTCCTACGCAGGGCAGCTTTTGGGATGGACACCGTGGTGAGCCACTGTTCTGTGGCGTGTAAGCACTGGGGAGGTTTTAGCACCGACATGGAGAACAAAGTGCCATTAAATTGCTTTTATTTGCTAGCGTCTACATCCGATGAATTAATGTAGGAAAGATGAAAGCATTATTCACCCAGACTCGGACGACCGTCGCGCCTGAAATGAACACAAGGATGGGTATCCTTCCCAGGGCTTTCTGCCGGTGCTGCCTAACACACTGACGACTGTTGGACGTGATGCTGTCTTTCAGCCGCTAACGTCACCGATATGTGTGGTAGCATTTCTATGCTAGCGAGTTCCCTGCGTGTTACGGTGCCGAACTGGGGACCCATGAGTTACGAAGAGGAAAAGGATAAACGAGAAACGAATGGCAAGATGTTCAGGATCAACAGGAAATTGGAAAAGTGGTTTCTCGGATGTACGGTGCCAGTGTCGCTGGTTTTTTGTTATTAATATTTACTTTAGCTATTTGCCTCCCGGGGATAGAATTCGAAGATTAAACGGTACCGAAATTCCGTTTCTGCTCCTTGCTTTCGATTATTGCGATGACGCCGGGTCGTATTTTATGTTCGTACAATATTTCAAATTACCTTCCAAGGGTGAACGTTGGGTGGAACGAAACCCTGAAAGACAGCAGCTAAGTTGTCTGCGACAGTGGGGGCGCTGTAAGGGTGCATGCACGGGCACTATGCAATAGCAGAGGCACAGTGGTTGTCAATTTGAAGCCACCAAGCTACTGATGCGAATGATAGGAACGTTTCAAACTGTGAAGTATGATCGACATCTCGTGGTTGAATGATAACAGATTGAAAGCTATACTTTTTGCTGTTCGATGTGTGTCAACGCAACATTAAATTTGGGAGGAGTGTACTGATGTTTTGTGGCATTATTGATTTCGTATCAAATAAAACTCTGTAGATACAAATGTTTCTAAACGTTTGATTTTGTAAATGGATATTTTTTGTCTCATTCTCAGTAAATAACTTTTCTGAAATATGAAATATTAACACCATTCGATTTGATGTGTGTCAAATATAAACGTTAATGGACAGACTTTTGGTGAAAGTTTGTGTCAAATAAATTAAATTATCATTAGCTTTGAATAATTTCAAAAGCAACGATTAGATTGTACTGTGCATTGATAATTTAGAGCTCGATCAAGAACGCAAGTTAAATACTATAATTCGCATGCTTTATCACGCTAGGATGGCTATCAATTATGTAATTAACTTCAGTGCTTCATTCAATTTAGTGCAATCAGCCCAAATGATCTATTTGCAAATGTAAATTCGTACCGGAAGAGATTACAGCATAACAAATTACGCTACGGTACAAAAGACCAGACTGCTCCGTCAGCTAGCAGTGAAACACCACGCGTCTCCATTGTTCAGTATTAAAACACCAAGCACCTCCATCAGCTAGTGCGTTCAAGATGATACTGAAGTTCCACCTGCAAATTCCTCTTACCGTGGACCATAATTGACCTGTTTAGCAAAAGATTTGTGACGACGTATGCGGGAGCGAATTACTCTTATTCACTCAGCCGATGAACGTTTTTCTAGCTGGTGAACTCAAAATTCTCGCGAATGATCCGATAACCGTTGTGAGCAAAAGAGTTTGAGGGAATGATATTTTCCCCTCCATGAATGTGAGAGCGGTGAGAATGTAAAGCTCTTAAAATAACATGCAATGAGTGGGCACGAGAGCGAAATATTTGGGCATGCGCATAACAACACCAAAATTTTCGAGCTTTACTCTCGTGCCCATTCTGGCAAGCGTTTTGCTCAGAGATGAGAATGAAATTTATTCCGAGAAAATAGTAACGTGAGATTGCTTTGAAATTGGCTTCATGTTGGAAAAGCTTTACGGTCAGTTGGAGTACAGAGCGATCATGGTGAAGGGCAACCATCGCGCAGTGACTGATTTGTTAACAAAAGAAACGAATCCAGATCACAATAATTACGCCCTGCAATTATCGCTTTGATCGGTAACGTCACATTTGCGGACCATCCCCACAGCTAAACTTACCCATATCGTCGATGATGGGAGCCATCCGCAGTGTGATTCCAACTAATAGTAGGCACATAATCAGTAATAGGCATGCGGTCGCAATGATTGTCCATCTGGCACGTTGCGGCAGATCGTCCGGGTCTATCACCTGGAAGCGGACGAAGGAAATAAAATGAGTCCCCCCGAGAGAAACAAACAAAATGTCAGCGTTGGTAATCGCGGGCTGGAGCCACTGTATTCGATGGAAACAGCACGTCCGTGTGCGTTGACTTGACGTGACCGTGACGCGGCTGATGATGGGCCATTAGGATTAGGCTCGTGCTACAACAGGTACCGGACCGGTGTGTGGAGAACGTGTAAAATCCGCTTCCGCACGTGCAGCACCGTGAAGGGTGCGCATTACTTCCATAAAGCGAATAAAAAAACACCCCTTCTAAGCCCCTGGTGATGGCGGTGGTAACGATAAAACATCCCGCCGGTCGGCTTACCTTTACGCTTTGGTCGTCCAGGTCGTGCACCAGAATTTTGCGCTTCTTGTGTCTTTTCTTCTTACAGTGTCGATGGTGATGATGATGATGTCTGCTTCCGGGATTTTCGTCAGTCGTACGGCAGGACCGGCGCAGGTGAACGAGGATCGCAGCCGAGGTGAAAAGAAAAGAATGAACCGTGAGATAAAAGTTAATTGATTTTGCTTGTTTCTTTTTCCCGGTGCGCCTGGCGGATGGCCGGCATGGCGGAGGGGACGGGTAATTCGCTGGGCTATGCTTATGCCATTTTTATTAGTTCATCTTGCGATCGGGTTTGCAAACGGTGCCGGTCGTTTGGCGCTTGCAGGCAAGAGTTTTCCACCGGCGCGCAGTACAATATGGCGGTTGAAACAGTAGCACTTCGGGGACAACCATCGCCACAGTGTGCTGCTTGGCATCCGAGCCACCGGGGAGTCCTTGTTTGCCGACACGACCCGAGATTCGGTCTCTTGAGTCAAGTACCGTGAAGGGTAGGTCTTAAACCACACCAGACTTCAGCTCGCTACCGCTGTCTTCGTCTCGAATCGATCGTTCGTGTGTTTCGGTGTATTGGTGCATACGGAGTGGCCTTCTTGAAGCAGGGTGGCCGTGTCGTAATCGGCCAACAGTCACCACATCCATTCCGGACGTTGAGGTCCAGGTAACCGGTACCGAGGCACTTTATGTTGCTCGTTATCCCGAGCCAATTCTTACCTGTGTTTATGCTTCCTCCTATGCTCAGGCACTATTGAATCCAGCTCCCCGTGACGTTCGGATTCAATTTGCAGTGAAACATCGTACATGAAGTCTTCGTCGTAGGGGAATTGACTACGTTGTGCCAGTTGCGGGACGGATGCGTTTGATGGGTTTGGTCGGTGTGCGGCAAGCAGGAAGGCAGACAAGGCAGGTGTGTACATGCGAGGAACATTGAGAGAAACAGATAACAAGGTGGTACGATGAGAGACGATCAGAAACACCCATGAACGCAGCTGGTGGGTGGAAATGAAGGGCAAAACAAGAGAACACGGTGTACGGTTTGCAACGTGCTACATGGGTTTCTTCGAGGCTAACACCATAATAATATCTCATGCGTATGGAACCAGTTGTGCACACATATACCCACACGCGCGTTCGCGGTTACTCTTACTTTGAGTAAATCCATCCATCTTGATTCCAATCGAAAAGGACGAACCATTGCTAAGGTGTTCTCGTCCGAAAAGGTAATTGAAGAAGTTCACAGATTTGTGGAATCGTTACTACCCGGCAGTGCGCCGTGACCGGAATATGGAGGTTACTGTCGAGTAACGCTCGAGATCTTATTGATGGCTCTTGGGGGGTTTTCCGGAGGTTCCTTCAAGTACAATCTGTATTCATCCTAATGAAAGGATGTACACAAATTAATCTGGTTCTGATTGTAATTAGCGACCAAGTGCGTGAATCAGCACATTTCTAGATCAAGCTTGATGGTCGTTCGAGCTCTTGCGGTTGAATTCCTTTCAGAGGCGTGATGTAAAGATATTTATTACCTTGAGCTTCTGATGTATGTTCTCATGTGGGGAAGGAAATGAAGGGAACTATATGTCTTCGACACAAGTCGTGGTTATGTTAATATCTTTAAATTGAATGAACGTAACAGCCTTTGAATGCCTATGAATCTTTATTCTAACAGCATTGTTTCAATATTTAATTACCAATAATTACCTAAATTAATATATTACTAAAGTTACCATACTTGCCAAGTTGATTGACTATTAAATGAAGACGTGTTATTTACAGTGTAATCTGTAGTAATTGAAAATATAAAATAGTGATAATTTACTGAAATATCAGTACCGAACAGTACTTAATGTTAATGTTTATGATGTTCTAAATATCGGAATCGATAAAATTAAAAACTCGATATAAAATACAAATGCCATGTTCATGATACTTAAAAGATTGCTTAATTTAAGCATGTTATATTTTTTATATGACTCGTTAGTGTTGCGTACTTAAAAAGAGCTTTTGAACAGGAATTTAATAATTGCTAAGCTATACGAAAAATCATTTACTAGGATCGCGAAACGTGTGACATAATGTGCAAAGCATCAAAATGTTGAAAGGTCAAATTTGTTTGTATTCTACAAAGAAAGCTCTACATGAAGAACTAATTAAAAATTTGGATATTGCTAGAAGGCATAAGACCAGACGGCAAAATGCTTTGCTTTTGACATCTTATTAAATTAAACTTAAGCTATTCTTAGACGAAAAACTTTACCTTACAAAAAAAGAAGACAGAAAGGCCGAGAAAAACTTATTACAAGCAAGAGCAGAGCGATGAAACGCCAGAAGCTGTGAAATGTTTAATTGAATGTGATACACAGTAATAAATTATTGTTTTTTGTGATTTATCCGAAGGGCTATCTGAATTTCCTTCTAAAACTATTAATAAATAATAACATAATGAATTGAAAAAAAATTAAACGTACATATGAATGACTATTTTAGATTTATAATGATAATAATGATGAATTATGCTACCAAACAAATACCAAAATACTGGCCATACTACGCGCATCAAATCATCAGTCAAAACAGTGCAAGTTGAACTGGAGTGTGAACTGAGAGTTACAATATTTCCTTGTGTAGTGCAGCACTTATGGTGTGCCTAAAGACTAGAAGCACTACTTCGTACAACCACACACGAGACACGCATAAGTGCTTTTTCCTGAAAGTTTGCCAGTTACTGTTCGATTGACAAACCATTACGTGCTTCTTCGTTTTCGGCACACAAGTGTCTCACCGTCATACTTACAGTGGTTGATTCGGAGGACGGCTGAGGATGCAATGCTGGAGGCCACTGCCACCGACGGTACTGCCCCCTACCGCCCCAGTGCCGCTGCTCGTCGACGGGAACACTATGACCGGGTCCGAGCATCGCTTCAAATATTCTAGAACAGGAGGATGAGTAGAAAAGTTACTTTGAGAACATCGACCGTTCCAGTGACATCGACTTATTTGCTGGTGGTGGTGGTGGTGGTGATGATGGATGCGAACACGTTCGTGCAAAACGTGAAGTGAGTGCTGCTGGAGGAGCATGGTGCTGCATACAGAGGAGAACCAACGAAGAAAATGATGGCAACGAGATGATTGATCGGTGGATCTTCAACTTCAACTTGAGCTACTTCAACTTGGGACCTCTTTAACGTGACGTACTGGAGGAATTGGGGTTAGAGTACTACACACTCACACACAGACACGTTACTGCCATTGAACACACTTTACTGTCATACTTACTGTACTTCCGTTTGTTAAGTTTCTCCTCGTCACTCTCGTTGATGTCGTACCCCATGATGTAGGAGGAGTAATCGTCTCCATGGCCATACGCGCTGCTCTTACGGTGATGATGGTGTTCCTTGGCGCTCGATCGCCTGGTACCGGTTGTGGTTGGCCGATAGTGCAGCTCAACGTCGCAGCTGGATTGTCTAAGGAAGCTACGCGACTTACGTTGGGTCTGTGGCTGATTCGGTTGTACGGTGCCGGTTGACAAAGGCTGCTGTGAGGCTCCCGTCGACACCGTTGCAGAGATACCTTCGGCTATAACGGGTGTAGGTGCCGATCCTTTGCTAGCTCGCCTGGAAGGGATAGGCGAGTGAGCGTCGGCCGATGGATTTTGCTCAACGCGACAGAATGGGTCCAGAAGAATCGACGGTGATGAGGGCCGATGGTGCTGCTGGCGAGTACTGGGAAGATGGTGCTGCTGCAGCTTGACCAGATCACTAACCGGCGGTGAATGTCGTGCGGTAGATGCTATCACAGGTAGATTGGATGCCGTCAGCTGGTTAAAGCTTTCGATGAGTCCCAGTGGAGGCGATGACGGCGCCTCTTGTTGTTGCTGCGGTTGCTGCTGCTGTTGCTGTGCCGATGCGGCCCGACCGATGGACACCGCACTGGCTGAATGGTTGCTGCTATGGGGTTGCGTTAATTTGTTTCTCTTACTAGCGCTACTACTACTGCTATTATCGCCTAGAACTAGTGCTGACTTCTTGCTGCCGCTAGCCACCTGGCTGGCCGGCTTGTCCTTCACTATCACAGTGGAGTTGTTGTGTTGTTGCTGCTGCTGCTGCTGCTGCTGCTGATCCCGATCCGACTGGCTGAGGTCCACCACGAACGAAGTATCACAGTCGATGGCGCTCGCTTTGGTCGATGACTTCGTCTGCTGGTAGGTGGCCGTGCTGAACGTGAGGTGACGTCCCTCGGTCGTAGGCTTCTGACGGGGCAGTATTGGACTGTTCTGGGCGCTGATGGATTTCGCTTCCAGCACCCGTAGCCGGCTGGCAACGGCATTGCCTGCGGAAAGATAGGAACCCATTCCATACCGCGACCGAGTCGAATTCTTGATGATAGATATTGGTTCCGAAGCGATACTGCGCCGCATATCGGATACATCGCTAACGCCGTCCAACTCGATCGATACGTTCGTCGCACTATCCTCCATGTCGTAGTGTGCGCTGAGCGGGTCCGATTCCGGCTCGATCTCGATTGAAACCGGCTCCAGCAGGGAGGACTTCCTTGGTGCGCTAGCCGATGTACGGCCACTGCTTTTGCGGTTTTCCAGCGATTCGGGACTTTTCGTTGAAATGGATTCGGCACCGGACATCCTGGACGCTCCAGTGGCCCGGCTACCGGCTGCTAGCGACTCACTCAACGGACCATTTCCTGCGTCCACAAATGTTCCGGGTTCCACATTCGTTGTCGTCACAACCACATTCCCATCGGCATCGACCAGCGACGAAAGGTCACCGATCTCGACAATAACCTCATCGACGCCATCGCTAATGGTGGAGTTTTCCACGCCAGCGTTGGCTTCCGGCACCGAAGCCCCATAACTATAGCAGCTCGCATCGGTCCCCTCTCGGAGCTGATGGTGCACGCTTCCTGCCGTTCCATTGTGACCCGGACACAATGGTTCACCGGCGGCGTTAGCATCGTTGCTGCTGTTACTATTACTTGCGGAAACCTCCCGATGGCAACAGCTGCCTCCCGCACCACCCGACGATACCTTACGACCGAAAAGGATACGCCGCAGGAGCCGCGATTTTTTGTGCCGCTTCTTTAGCTCGCACTCACGCTTGATTGCCAGTATCTTGTTTTCGACGAGCGTCGAAAAGACGGCCTCGAATTGGATGGCCCGATTCAGGTCCTCCAAGGTGCCGTTGGTACACACACCCTTGTCTACCTTCATCGTTGCAGGACCGGGGGCCGTCCGGCCGCTACCTCGCCGAGGGCGGATGAAGGTCACAAACGGACGATTGACTTTGCCAGATTTGTTACCAATGCGCTACGAACGGTGGCACCGTATGCAATGCGGCCGTATCGCAGCGAAACTAAACGCCCTTGACGCTTGCTTTGGTTATCTGCGGTGTGTGACTTTTCGTTTGTATTTTGTCCACAGTTCCTTGCGCCACATCTGAACTTGATGAGGGGGGGAAGATGGGCTTTGTAGTTTTAGTTCTTCATTGTGTCCGGGACAGTTGCTCTTGTTATGATGCGTGTTGTTCTAGTGAAACCTATGATAATTTGCATATCAATGTAGTGGAGCAACATCGCCACGAAGTGTTCCGTTTACCAAATTTTCGAGAATTTGTGCCAACTAATTGGTCGAAAATTTGCGCGTAGCCTTAGATTGTAAGTAAACTGCATCCTGAAAAAAGAGAAAATAAAAGAAAGATGTAAGAAAACCGTACAAGTGATTCAGAAGAGAAAGATTACATTATTAATGAAATTGAGAAATTATCCAACGTTGCCATCTTCGGCTAGGCAAAGCAAACAAACAAAAAGAGACTTTAAAGTTTAGTTCTCTTTGCACAGGTACTGTAACGAAGATGAATCATGTAAATGTAAAAAATGCCGGTGATTGTAGACGATGATTTTTACATTCGTACAGGGGTAACTGCGCATTGAATGAAGTTTTCCGATCTATTCAACGTTCATTGAAAAACTTTCTCTATCGCTGAGTAGCATCATGAATCAGTTTTTTATGGGACAAGCATACGAAAAGAATGCAGAAGTAATTGATATATTTTTGCCACTAGCACTGTTGTAATCAAAACAAACAATGCGAATAAATGTATGTAATGTTCGATGCTAATTTGTACCACTTGGGCGAATACTTCGATTACTGTTTGCAACTTGAGAAGAATCTAACAAACTATTATGTGTCGCTAAATCAACTCAATGCTATGTAGTTACAAACCCCGATTAACCGACGTGACACTTAGAACAAAATGAGCATTAAAAGTTGTATTCATATATCAATTCAAAATACAGACTGTCCCCAAGATACGCTAATATAGTGGACCGCCATAACCCGGACAAAATCCGGAAAAGAAAAAAAAATAGATTATGTGCTATAAACTAACCCAGCTGTCAAATTTCCAAAAACCGCGTATCTCCGAAACCGCGTATAAGAGGAACCGCGTATCTCGGGAACAGCCTGTACGTTGAACACTAGCGCCATCTCTATAATGAATCACTTACTATTCTACTTTAGTACAGACTGACTTTACAGACGATACTGCCAGGCCTTTTGATACGACAGTTAACTGTATGCCATGACAGTCAACTGTATGTCCAGCGACTCGCAATATTTTATCCACTTCTAACATCTTTATTTTCGGTTTGGAAACGAATGAAAACATTTGCTTGCGCGTTTTGCATTTTTTTTCGTTACAACGACCTGGCCCGTATCGACTTATTTTACCACGTAGCCGGATAGTCAGTCCTTGCTACGGAGGATTGGTGCGGATGGGATTTTGGTCCAATCCGTTTGTGTGAAGACCGGCGCCGCTACCATCATGCCACCGTGCCGCCCAAAGCGTTTTCGTACAGAAACTAGCCTCACACTTCCTTCCCATTTTAAGGGATCGTATTAAGCCCTTATTAAAGGATCGAATACTTATTTGTACATTACGCTGCACATTAAAAATAAAACGTTTATAATAAAATACAATTTGCAAGGAGTATTTCTAATCGATTATTCCAAAAGTCTGTTGCGTTAACGCAACAAATATGAATAAGTTTATTGCAAGAATTATAATAAAATTCTATGAAAAATATTTTTTTATTAATGCGCAAACGGTTGGGAATTGATTTTTCATATCTCCGATTTGTTCATCCTTACCGATGATCTACATGATGTGCTTCTGCAACGCTGGGCTTTCTGCTTCAATTGCACAGTGCATAAGTATGTTAGCAGTACGGTTTGAATGAGTATCTAAATATAACATTATAATTTAAACGTACGAATATATTATCTAAGCTTCTTAACATTAATTATGTATAATGACAAATTTATAAAAGTGTTTCCAATTAATTACATTCTATCATAGTATTTTATCAATATTGTAATATAAACAACGTTATAAATACTGACCATCATGATCGATTTCCATTGTGCAACTGCTATCAAAATATAAGCACGAGCGCATAAACGCGATCAAAATCGCGTCCTGTAGATCGTCGGTGACGATCACACAAGAGTCCGTAACTGGTACCGATTTTGTGACACCAAATTTTTCTCCCTTGGTCAAGATTAGTACGGCATTTTCTAACACTGAAGATCAATTACTTCTTCCACCTACCAGGTCTGATTGCACCAGGGCAGTTCAAAATTCAATTCACCTTCCTTTCATCGACAGCTCACGTCGGCATTGTTCAAAACAAACTGTTCGTACCTTGTTTCCCTCCTTCTCAACCAAACCCAGTATCACATACAGAAGCTTCGCTGCACGCAATGTAATAATAGTGATTTTACATACTTAAAAATTGCTTGAACATTTTTTTATTAGCCAGGGTAAATTGCTTAAAAATGTTTGGCATTACAATCACAAATTTGGTCAAAGAGACAGAAAACAACACCTGGAGAATAAATAGATGTTGTACAAGTAGAATTGAGGGTAAATATCTAAACACAGAGACAGGAAGTTTGTGTATCTGGATAGTGTAATGTATAATAACAAACGAAATAGGCATCAGCTAAACTATCTAAACATGCCTGTCCTTCCTGTTACGCTTATTCAGCTTAAGATGTTTGTTTGCACAGCGGGCACTCACACTCACAACGAATCACATCACTAGCTCAGTAAGGAAATTTGTAGTACCGCTTGAATGGAAACACGCGTTTTTTTCCCATGTCACACGCGAACACACTTTAAAAGCTATACAAATGTTGATCAATGTGAGTCCTCTGAAAAAGAGTTTGTGTACATTAATGAATACAAATGAGGTGCCAGCACAAAATGTCTTATAATCGAACGAACAATTTGATAAACATTGCGAAGTGATTGATTTAAGGTGATTCTTATTCAGCTCCTTTCTCAGTCGCTTCTTCGCCTCCTCGCCGAACTGGGCCTTCGTATCTGCGGTGGAGAATTTGATCACGATTAATGATATCTCGTTTAGGGTAAAGGATCACTACTCGGTTCGTGTTCGCTTTTCTGTGTGATGCGAATGCGATGCTTTATTATTCGCACAATCAATTTATTTTGATTGTTGACCAGCATGTAACAAATAATTGGGCAACTTGTGTTTTGGCATAGAGTGTACTTTAAAAAACTTCGAAAAAATATCTTAAGCTATTCATTCATGCGGGGGCACCGAACCACCGATACGCAGGACTGACTATCCGGCTACAGATAAATAAAGTCAAAGAAAGTCCGGAAATGGCTTTCGTTCGGTTATTCACAAAAATACGAAAAGGTTCGTAGACGTTGTTGCTCCTATAAAAAAAGAAGATAAATTCATTCATATGAATTTAGAATATGAAATATTATTACGACATAATTTGAGTATATTAATAAGTTTGTCGTAAATAACAATTTAGAATAAAACGTAGTCTGCACTTTAAAAAAAAAAAAAGTAAAAGAGTTTTCACGAAAGAAAATTACATAGTGTCAAAGTATAAGACATTAACAGTATATTGCGAATTAATCTTTTCATATTATAATCGCGTTAGCCACCATTCCCTAAGTAATATAATACGTACAATCATACAAACAAAGGAACCATAGTGACAACATGTTTGCGCCAGCATGAACGATGGTATACGTCAACAGCGACGATTTGAAGGAGCACTATGAACAACTTAACACACCGAAGTATCGAGTGTCAAGATAAGACACCGTCCTAGCACTTAAATCGAATCATCAATTATGCACTTTGTATGCATTGCATCAACGTTCGATGCTCTCAGAGTGTTGGCATGGAGAGTGTGCGGAACAAAGATTTGGTGTGTGCATTTCAAAGTGTAAGTGTGTCTAAAGCGTATTCACACGTCGAACTAATTAACGTTTCGCTAGTGGAGCTTATATTACAAAGTACGTACACAGCAATCATGATGAGAGTAAGTGTGTGTGTTCTTGTAAACACTCTGCAACAGTATATACAGCGGTACAAATTCTATCCATTTATTTTAGTAAACTTATAACTTATAAGCTTATTTCATTTACCGGAAAAAACATCTACATTCAACAAGCCTTTGCTAACAGATGCATACTTCAGATATATTTTAGAACTAAATTATTCTTTATTAAATATAAATGTCACTAGTTTTGTACTACTCATTTTCCACGTAGTGCTTAAAGAAAACCACGTAGAGTTTATAAAATAAACACACACTGTCATGTAGAATGTATCAAAAATCTTTAACAGTGACACCGTTCATGTTTCAATGCTACTCGGTAGAACGTTCTTGTCTCGTACCGTACGGTAAGCAAATGGCGAAAATGCTACCAGCACTGTCAGTGAGCAAAGTGTGAAAACAGCAACCGTTAAAAATTCATTCTCTGCTTTCGGTTTCTGGCACGGATGCGTCTGTTCGGTGGGAATTGAATACGTTTCGTTGTCCTCGCATGGTGCCACTTCTTGTGCGAGTGCTTATCACTCGTTCACGAGTGCCTCTGGGGCGCGATGCCGGCTTCTTTTATGATCAATTCCCTTTTTACATCCTTTCATCCCCATCACGGCCAACTGCTGCTGGGTTTCTGCAACACCGCTGTAAGGAGATTGTTATATCTCCAGACCGTGTGTGTGTGTGAGTGTGTGTGCGGGCGCGAAAAATGCGCGCACGTGTTTGTGTGTCTGTATGCAGTGCAATTAAGTTGTGATTGTGTTGGATGTTGTTTTATTTTCCATTCGCAAATCAGATCCTGTGCCATCCTTTTTTCCTTCCGAAAACAAAGCCAAGGGAGTGAGTGAAATAAAGAGAGAGATCCTTCGTCCTGCCTGAAGCCACCACAACTTGGGGAATAAACATGTGCTCATAAATTTGTTATGAACAAATAAATTTGACAGGCAAATGATTCCGACTTGCGGGGAAATAGCGAGAACGTGCTCGTGACGGCAATGTATCTCGTGTACAGTTGTGGCACCGATTGTAACTTTTAAACAGTACGTAAATACTGCGTTTGTTATCGATTTTGCACACGCTTACGAGATGGTTGATACGGTGTAGCTTTGTTGCCGATCTGAGAACGCAAAAAGCAATGAAGCAAAATCTGAAATGGTTTGAACGGCAAACAAAAGCAATGAAGGCGAAACAAAAAACCCCGAATGATGGTTTGTTGCGATAGCGAAATAGTGCGAAAATGATTAATGGCCATCGGGTAAAGATTAAAGAATGATTTTATAAAATGAAACCAAGGAAAAAGTGCTGCTTAAGCTGCTTGGCAGATTTATGCCCGCCAGTAACAAGCGTTATATATTGTGCTAGCCATACATCTTCCCGGGGCCGGCTACCCGTTGACAGACCGGGCTTATACGTATTATGTGTGATTTTTCGGGTTTTCCATTTGCCGTTTGCCTTTTTGTAGCAGTTTCGTTTGGCAAGCGGTTAAAATATGATTTCATTCCTGGATTACCACAAATTTAGGGGTTTGTTGAAAGGGGTTAAATTGTGCGCATTGCGGATTTTTGATTACTGAGTTTAAAACGGTACGTCAATAAAAGGGGGAACGAAATGGGAGTAGCGTGTAGTATGCGTCACTGGTTTGTAAATATATTACAAAGCATTTTGATGGACGAGTATTTTTGTTCAGTCCTGTCATTTTTTAAAAATGGTGTAATAATTATTATTCCATCATCATATTTTTCACACTAAATTTCACGGGCTCTCAAGGGTGTTTGTAGGTCATTGTAAAAAAAGCTTCGTTTGTTTGGTTTTTCTGAAATGGTTTCTCATAAATTGTATCTTGTAATTAACAGTATGATTAACTGGAGGTAAGTCTGACATTAACTGGAGTACAGTCGGTTTATTATAAATGTCTTGCTTTTTTATTATGTTTTATCGCAGTGAAAGGTTTCGGAAATACTTGGCAACAACTACAATTCAATGTACTTACAAATAATATAGACTTAAGTAGGGTTGGGCAAATCATTACTTTGCAATACCGGTTAATTTTTTGTGAATAAGTGTAAAAATCTTTTTAAATAACACATAACCTCTTGCTTTATTTATTTATTTATTATTATTTATTTATTTATTTATTTATTTTAATTGCATAGTACTACATAGTACAAATTCCTCAAGGCATTTCCTCCTGGTTTAGTCCGGGTCCGGTCATGCTCGGTTGCACATAGTCTCTTACTTATTCACATTTTTGAACTTTTAGATTGCGGTGATAGTTGAAGAAAAGTCTGATACCAGAGAAGCATCTGTAGAAATATATGGTTTTGCGATTATGAAGTAGGTTTGTTTTGAAAAAAACTCTTTGATATTAACACTACCACGTGGAAACATTCTTTAACCTATAAAAAAATGTTTTACCTTAATTTAAATTGTTTTGGCCAGAAAACACATTTTCCAACAACAGTTTAGAGTTGCTTAAGAAACATTATGTGTAGATGTGCACACATTCGGATTCGTGCTGATGCGGGTACATTGCACACCACAAAGTTTCTGCTAATGAATCTTGCCCCTGAAAGTTTCACCTTTACCTCGAACCGAAGATTATCAAACGACGATAATGGAACTACTGCATGGACCAGCGCACCATTAAGTATCGGAGAGTTTGTGTGTTTGTGTCCGATCCTGTGTTTGGATTTCACAGACATCAGCAGCTAACAGGTGGTAATTGATTTAACTTTTCGGTTTCGTGCTAGGTAGTTTGTTTGTGCCGTCACCACTTCGCAACATACCAGCCACATCACAACCACTTGTCTTATTGTCTTCGTACGGGCATTCTTTGTTTTCTTGGTTTCATTTTTACTCTTTGTTTTTGTTTGGCTCTCACATGATCTTGCATTGCGCCAGCTTGTTAATGGAAGTTACACCTGGCTTCGGAATGAACGCCGGATGATGATTATTTCTTTTCCGCCACCACCGTAAAGAAACAACCTTTTCCCAAATGCTCCTGTAAGGTATGTGGCTGTGCGTATGTGTGATTTGGTGCGGCATGCATACCGCGTGACCTATATAAATTTCTACCGGCACAGTCTTGCGGTCGTTTGATGGTATTGGAAAATTTGGCACTTGGCCATAGGCATTGGGAATTGTTTACATTAGCAGGCGGGGGAAATTATGCCGGATCTTGGGAAAATCAAAAACACAAGCATTCGAAGCGCACCATGTGCAAGAGGTCAGCGGCACGGATGTACTCGGTACTTTTCAAGAATCTACCGCAAACCGAAAGCATCTTTGGTGTGGAATCGCTTGCATCAGGTTCAGTAAACGAACGCGTCACTCATATGACAAGTTTGAAAGGGTGTAGACTGTAATGATATTGAAGGGAAAGTTTATATTTTTATTGTGGCAACTGGGTTTCAATTATTGCATAAACAAGAAGCTTTTTTGAAGTTATGTTTTATTTAAAGGGGATTTATTTGACTATTTCTGCGCGAACAACCCACTCCATTAAACAAGCAAAACGAATTGTTTTCTAAACAAATAAAAACATTAGAGAAGTGCTTCCCATGTAAGACATTATCAGGTTCATAAGTGTTATGTACACTTACATCAGATCATATTACATGACATGTGTTTCAATCAAAATTGCATTTTATCTTAGCTCTCAATCTACTCACTACTAGTGGACGTCTTAACCATCGGCTCCACTCGGTACGTGAGGGAATATAAACGTGTTTAACATAATCCAGCCCATATGTGGCAGGGACATGAAGTAAATTTTGTATGCTCCGTCTTGGGTTACACCACCCAACGAGTACCCGTGAAGTAGAATTCCTAAGACGGCCATGTAATGGGGTTCCTCGGAAGGGACGTCAGTAAGAACACGGAACGAAGCTTATTGGCATTTTTATGCATTCGATAATCCTTTCCTCCTTCGGTTTTCGGTGTAGGGTGTACCACTTTCGTAATAACATTATAGCTTCGGCTGGAGTACGTTCTGGTGCTTGCCATAATATGGAGCGATGGCGAATACGTAAAAAAGGAGAAAGGCCATACAGGATATGATGATGATTGGCAGTGATGATAATGGCAACGATCGTTTAACAGCACCAGCCGATGTTTAGTTCGGCAGCCCATGGAACCCATTGCTCGATTGTCTCTGACTCGGCACGACACCCGGACAGGGGAAGGAATTTTGTTTTCTTCTCTCCCATATTGTTTGCTTCCCATGCTCTGGGAGTGCGCTGCTGAAAACGCGATAGAATAAAATTTGATTTATGCAGGATTTCTGTCCCGGCGGTACATTTACGATATCGAACCAAGGGGCAAGATAGGTGGGAGCCCCAGGCGTAACATGTGTGTATGGGAATAGCAGCTGGAAATGATTAAATTGCCCCAATAATATTTCGGTACTACTCCGGAGGTTTCTGTCAAGCCGTCTCCCGGGAAAATCAATCAGCCTGGCAGCCCCGACGGCAACACGTGTGCACCAGATATCGTGAACCGGTGAACGGAACGATCCCAGTCGCCGGGTTGGCTGGACCTGGCATGGGCCTCGGAATGATTGACGCGTATTTGGTGCGTCTGCAAATGAAGTAGTTGTGGTCTAATGGTATTGATCACGCACAGTTTGATCGTAATTTTCTAGGAATTTACATTAATCCCACCGTTTGTTTACGGTACCTTTAACGCATGACTTGCGAGCGTGATGACGCCAGCGTGATCATGTTTAAATTAATCTTTATGCCACATAGTTCATTGCACAATGTTCGTGAGCATGGCATGGTGTATGAAGGAATGCGATTTTGTGTAGGGGCTGTGTTGTTTGACCTTGCTTTAGATTCTTCAAACATTATTCGCAAAATATTTACAGCTGTGTTATTATTTTCATGAGACGTTTTAAATGAGTAATGGAAAACGGAAAGTTGATTAAATTTCACAATAAAATTAATGCATGACTTTACTGAAACTCAGTGGTCCTTTAATCTTGGTCTTTGTTTTTCAATTTCACGCAGTAGTGGTAAGAAATAATTTCTTATTTTAAGCGATTCAATTAGATTTAATGAAATTTAATGAAATAGATTTTTTTGCAATTTGCCATTTGCCATTTGCTTGAATTTCTTTCCATGCTTCATAAAAATATCAACCTCGACCGTGAGCGTAATGTAGTTCTTTTTGAAAAAAAATCTCCTTGCCTGGCCAGTTCTGGCAGTTATTCTTGAAATAAAATCCTCAATCGTGAACTATTTGGAGAACACCTGCTGCAGGCCCAAGGCACGAAGCAGTTTAAGCTTCAGACAAGTAAGTAAGTATTTATAATTACTCAACAATCGTCTTTTTTCAATAGAATTTATTTCACTTTTTAATTTTAATTATACTAACAAATAACCAATCAAATACTTACTTAAAAAACAAATCGATTTATTTTAACTATTATAAATACCATCACCAATAGCAATTTTATTACAACGACAGAAAAAATAACTCAACCTAATAATTAATAATTTAAAACATAATTTAACTAACTTTACTTTACTACCTCATAATATGTGACCTAAGTTGTAATTTGATGATTTTTGACATTTCAGCACTTTGTCATTCGTTTTTGCGAATAAATTCAGTTTGTTCTTGAGAATTCGAATAGAAAATAGTGTCATTTTTCTAACAGTATCAAAATGCCAATGCTATTTGAAATTTAAGCATCAAAATAAAATAGTAGATGCATAATATAAAAGTGTAACGTACCCAACTTTGCAATGGCTTTGCAATGACCTCTAATACTAATGGCAGTAATCAAAATATTGTTAATATGCACTCTCCTTTCATACAAAATTGATACTGATTTTGTGCTTTATCAGGAAAAAATCCGCCACAAGAACATTCCAGCGGTAAGTAATACTGCGCGTGGAATTCTATCCAGCGACATAATAAACCTAAGCTTCTCTAACCTATCCTATAAAAGAGGACAAAAACCAACAAACTTTATCATCTCGTTAGAACAAAAGCTGCTGAGTGTCATACTCATTCGCTCGCTAACCGTGTTCCGTCGAATCATCACTAAGCGCCGAGGAAGCTTATAAAGGACATAATAGGGATTTATGGGAAGATGGTTTTATGATGAGAATAAACAATACGATAGCGCTTCCCCTATTGGACAACATAGTGTCGGTAACGGGCTCGTACGACTGTAAGTCATCTGAACGCTGGCCGTCAACATGGCGATGAATCGCGCTGAAGCACAGAGTCCTTTAATGTTTCCTGCGCTAGATGCTTATTGACGGATGCTTTTGCCGGCGAATGGCAACGCCCGTCTGTTTTGTTGTTTCTGGTGCTGGCACCCAAGGCACTCTGGTAGGAGGAGTTTCGCTCATGACGATATCTAAATCATGATTATCTGGGTTGTTTTGTTGTGTTGACATGGTGATAGTTGATATGGTGAATGGAACTATGAGTGGTGATAAAGCTGGACGAGACACTGCAATCAAATTTGTTGTTGTTGGAAGGACATTGAAAGGTTTGATGAGACGTATAATGCACAATAGATGTGGAAGAGAATTTGGAGGAAATATGACTATGGTAGAGTATTTTAACATCTCTTTTAGTATAATAAATAGAAAAATGTACAAGAAATTTTCAATCAAAAACAAAACACAAAAATGGGTTGTCATCTTTTGCTGAGGCTCGCCCATAGCCTTAGTCAAACATAAGGACGCCGTTAGCAATCATTCTTGTCACACGATTGTTTACTTTGGGCTCAGCAAGCCATGGCCAGAAACGAGCAGCGTTAGCAAACACATCATGGTAAAACATTGATTTTAGACCCCTGACACAGCTATTCACGGGCAAAAGGTCAATTTGTCTAAAGTTGTCAAAGCTCCCCACACTCCGTCCTATCCCAACAATCTATTTGCAGCGTAAGTGCCGACGGGCGGGCCACGGTTAGCTATTTTATGTTGTTGTCGTACGACAACAAGCACCCTGCTGCATTTGGCATACTGTAAACGTAATATGCGCATGTTGTGAAAGGTCTACCGGGTTTTGTTTTATTTCAACTATTCCGAAAGAGCAACTGCTTCCGCCCACCTTAACATCCATTGCGCGGGCGAATAGTTCGACAACACGGTTCTAAGCGCATCCGGCGAGGATGAGTGCGTCGTAAAAAATTGATCTCCAGTACGGGGGAAGGTAAAAACACATCGTTAATCTAATTTTAGGCACGTATGCCACTGGCGGGTGAACTGAACTGGCTGGTTCGGTCGAGCACATCTGCTTCGTTTGGCCACAGGGGCACAGATCGGTAGTAAGATGAAGAGATCGATTATATTTACCGGTGAGTGAAAAATTTATTTTCCTCCCGTATACACACACACACATACAGGCATCGTGAGTTTGACCGAGTAGAAGCAAAGCAGCGTTACGATGCTGTTTTCCCTTAGATCCCGATCCTGTGAATGCAAAATGGCACATATACACATATACACACACCAGTTCGTGGCTGGTTAAAGAAGGAGCATGCAGAATGCGGTGCGGGTCTCAGATGTTTTCAGTGTAAATATTATGCCACAACGAAGTTTGCCTACGGTCCATTCTGGTCCGTGGCTGGCAGTGGAAGATCATGCACGTTTCGTTTGCTGCAGCATCGTTGCGAGAAAGATAGAGGGAAGGAGAGAAAACTCGAGAGAAAGATCGTTGCAGGAAAAGCAAAGATTTATACTCTTCCGCAGGCAACAACAATGGAACTGCTCTGACGTGCTAAAACAGCAGTGACCCTGTTAAATGTACTATCGATGTCCAACTTTTCCGGTGATTCGGAATTGTGTTCTAATTGAAGAATATAGTGCATTGTTCTGCGTTGTTTTTGTGCTACTGTATTAAATTAATAATATTAAATCCCTTAAATTTAAACCAATAAGATGTTTTTATTGGAATGTTTTATTTTATCAATGAAATGTTTTGATTTGGAAAAAATAATTTTGTGTTTAAGTTTAGACAAGATTTCGTTTGGTGTATCTGATTTTATTAATTAATAGTTAAGGATTACGTCTTTTTGTATTGACTGTATAGTGTACGATTTATATATTTTTCCAATAAAATTGTTCAATAGAAGATTATATTGCATGGCTGGTCAATCTTGCTGTATATTTTAATTTTGTTTCAGATCTGTGGAAAAATACAGTTGGAAAACAATTAAAGTTTTTTTTTTATCTTACTGGATATATTAAATAATTCTATAAAGAATAAAATTTTACGGTCTAATAGTCGTATGCTATTGAATGAGGAAATTGGATACGTTTTAACTTTTCCCTTTTTGGAGTGGCCCGGTGGCATAATGTTAGCGGCGCCGGTTCTCACACGAACGAACCCGTAGCCGGAAAGTCAGTCCTGCGTACGGGTCGAACTGGTCCGGATGGGATTTTGGACCGGCGTCGCTACTAATACACCACCTCCGCCGCCAGCCGCCAGAAATATAACTGATTTACTGGATTTAATTTTATTACTTCACCGAATACTTAATACATTGTTCGGAAGTGCGTTTCGGTTGGGATTGTGTTCCTGCTTTGTCATGTGAAGTACCTGCGCCTCAATGACCACTTGGATGGAAAAATGGAGCCGTTCATATCATACAACATAAACGACATTAAAAACGAATCAGTTGCTAGAATAACTCATCTTCCAATTTAACATACAATCTCAAATATTCCATAACTCAGCGAATAAGTTTTAGTACAATACTGGTCGACGTTCTTTTGAGCATAATCGGCGTGCTAAAACCCCAAACTTCAAAACCCCAAAATCGAGCAAATGAAATCCGAAGGTTGATAAGCTCGAAACCCGAAACGATCGACACCGGGTTATCATCAGTCCTCTGTCATTCGCAGGCCCGAGCACAAGCTCGTCACAAATGCTCTGCAACAGAAATTAGTAGAGTTGAGTTTCGTTTTTTGTTTCGCTTTGTTCAGTTTACGATCGTAATCTCAGGATGGCCTTTCGAAGAGAATGGTGCTGCATGGTGGTAGCGTTTTTGATGTTTTGTGCCGTTAGTCTAACAGCAACTGCTCCGCAATCAGATGGGACAATTCAACGTGAAGGGCTCGATATGCAAAAGTGTGGTGTTCCGAAGGTTGCTGTTCGCAGTCGCATCACTGACGGTGAAATCGCAATCGAGGGTCACTGGCCCTGGCATGGTGCACTGTTTCATCTAAACGATTACCAGTGCGGTTGCACGTTGATCAACGAGTTATTTGTGCTGACAGCTAGTCATTGTGTGTACGATAGTGATACAGGTTACAAAATTAGTGAAAAGTTGGTACACATTAGGCTGGGTATGCATCGACTGTCGGCCAACGGTACTGGCCCAATGGTGTCGTTTGCGGTGCGCAAGATCATCCCACACGCGAAATTCGTTCCAAACAGCCATAAACATGACGTGGCAATGGTGCGGCTCAACAGAACCGTACAGTTTACGAATCACATTCAACCAGTTTGCCTGGATCTGACCGAAACGATATGGGTCGAGTATTTGGCGGACGTATTCGGCACGGTTGTGGGCTGGGGTCTGACCGAGAAGAATCGCATCTCAGACGAGCTGCTGAAGGCGGAGCTCCCGATAGTACGCTATACAGACTGCGTCGAAAGTAACCCTGACCTCTACGGCCGGCTCATCTACAGCGGGATGTACTGTGCGGGAATTTTAAACGGTAGGAAGGGTCACAGGGAGAAAGGTGTTCTGAGTAACTGTGATTGTACTGGTTATGTTGGGTGGGGTGTAAAATGGGTCATGATCAGGGATCAACAACTGGGAAATCCCAAAGGCATAGGGTATAAACACAAATCCTGATTGAATGTTTGTTTATGCTATTTGTTTTTGAAATGAGTTTAATATTCGTTTTATATGACATATGTAAACCTCCATGCTGATGTATAACACTAGCTCTTTTACCCAAGAATTTTAGCTCGAAAAGTAGGGATGGTGTTATACAAGGGTGCAGATAAGGTAATTTTTATTCTTGCACAGGAGCTTGTGGAGAACAGTATAAAATCAAGTTAGTATGAAAACATAAGAGAATAGTAAGAATTTATTAAGTAATTTAATGTAATTGGTTTTAACCTATTACATTCCAGGGGTACGAAATTTTAATCCAAATGCAATGAAACTTTGTAATCTTTTTAGAAATGACTCCAAACAGGGTGGCATGAGCATTATTTTCATTTGACCATCTTTAGAGTTCTGGATGTTACACACTGCTTAAGTTACCACACAGTAAAGACCAGGAACTCTAAAATGATCATCGGGTATCATTAAAAGCAAACTGGGAACTTCCGTTTATTAAAAGCAGCATTTTAGAGCATTTTTTCGTACGAAGCTTCATGAATTCCCCTTCGTAATGAATGGATGTAATGTAATGTAAAGAATTACTAACAGGAATAGTTAATGTGAATAAGTTCCATCGATTAACTAGAGGGTTTATTGCTGAGCTAGATGTCAGTAGAATGGCATGTATAATCTACAAACTGTTATATATTTTGAATTGAATGAATAATAATTCAAGTAAGAGCACTCTAATCCTACGTTTGTTTGCAAAATTTTATTATCATATTGCAGGAAACTTCATATTGTAATTCCTGTACATGAGTTTATGCCTACATGTTTCCCATTCTGTTTGTATACTAGCATGTAGGAGCAAACATTGCACATTGTGTTTACAGTAAACATTCTTTTTTACTTATACATGTTGCATATTGTATAACATATTTTTTAACTATTCAAATACTGTTGGTTATTTCAAGTACTTCGTTATTATTGTTGTTTAATTGAATACATTAACTAAATAGTAGAAATGAATATAATTTATTGTTAATTGCAACGTTCGCTAGCTGTATTGCACGAATCAAAAATTGTTCCTTGAACATCTGCTACTCTTCCCATGTTGCTTTTTTTATTCCATACCCGCTAGGTGGTGTTGTTGCTTAATCCACCATTCATGCTTGACATAATCCACCACGACCTTGACATAAAAACCAAGTTCTCGGCCATTTTCACCTCATCTAATCTAGCAAAGCTTTCGTGGGTCGAGTCTTTTAACGAAGCGACAGTAAACGAGTAATTTTGTGTTTGTGTATTATACTGTTTTGTTGCCTTCTGCTCACTTTCAGGCACAAGCCCATGCAACGGTGACAGTGGTGGCGGGATGTACATTTACCGTGACAAGCGGTGGTTTCTGCGGGGTATAGTTTCATTTTCGGGCATTCGAGAGGGTACTAACTACTGCGACTCGTTTAGCTACGTCGTGTTTATGAACGTACCGTACTACGTGAAATGGATTGCGACGGAGGTGGATGCAGCACGGGACGAACTGTTGAAAGATTCCTCGACCACAGTGAAACCGAACCTATCCAACCGATGGGGTGAGTAGGGAGAGAGAGAGAAAGAGGTAGACGGTGTCCTCAGTTTTTCGACCCCGGCTCTAACGGTCTGAGTGTATTTGTTTTAGATTCCGATCTGAACGAAGACTACAAGGAAGATAACATCTATTCGCTGCGGATGGAAATGGATGGTGACAGCTCCTTGGTCGTACCCAGAATGGATCAGGAACTGGCCAGGGTTTGGATGCGTTCCGTGCGCTGTGGAGAGACTGTGACACTTTCGTGCAAACGGTCTGCAGGTCTTGCCCACAAGACAATACGCTGGTTTAAGGTGGAAAACGGAGCACGGACATTTTTGATTGAAAATGTAGGAATGGGCAACTCCCTGCAGTAGTGAATGCGGTAGAAGATGGGTTGAGTGTTTATCGTGTGCTTCATTTACTCCATTCCAGGAAACGCTCATCTACCGTGACGTGCGCTATCATCATGCTGGAGAATATTGGTGTCAGGTGACCGACGACACCGGTACATTGCACGAAACTGGTTTGCGGCTGTCCGTGACACGGGTACCGATACGTTTCCAGCAGGGTGAAAACATATCGTACGTCGCGTATGACGCGCTGGTGGACGATCGATTGTCCACCCAGTTCAGTTTCGAGTTGACCTTTAGAACGAACGAATCGGATGCGCTACTGTTCCACAAGCCACCGATAACTGACGTGGAGAGCTGGTCCTTTTCGTTGCTGCTCGAACGCAACCGCCTTACGCTACGCATCGTTCCTCCCGGTCAGTTGGAAAAGGTTTTTCGAAGCGTCAAGCTACAGCTACAACCCACCCGCTGGCATACGGTACTGGTGAGCAGCTATGACGGTCAGGGATTGATGGCACTAGACGGGCAATATCTGTTGGGATTTGAGGGTCATATAGTGCAGCATCGAGTCGATCGATACTACATTGCAAATGCACCCGGCCTTAGAACGATCGGTTTCAGTGGTTGTGTGAGCCGATTGATGATAAACGATAAGGTGCTGCACTTGGAGCGAGACTTGGCCGAGCGTATCAACGTGGGACAATGCGAGTTTTGCAATTCCGAGCAATGCAATATGAGTCCGTGCCCCGTGGGACAACAGCACTCCTGCATAAATTACGTCTGCAGCGAGGGACGATGTGACGGTCCGGATGTTTTGTCGCCCCAGGATGACTGTGATTTCGGTGCAGGACCGTACACACGGGGACTTAGGTTCCAGCACAATAGTTACGCTTCCTATAGGTAAGAGCTACAGTCGCTGAGTGCGTCATGGGATTGCTCATCAACAAAACAAAAGTGTTATTTTTATCTTTCGTTTTTCCATCATCTCTCCATCTCTCCGACCACTTGCAGGAGTTTCCTACAGGCGGTACTAACTGTTGATTTGCAGCTTCAGCTCCATGGTTTGACCGATGGAATCGTACTCCATACCGCGGAGCACAGGCGCGGTTTTGGCAAGTTTATTACGGTACTGGTGAAGGCGGGACGGATTGAGCTGCGATTTACGACCGATGCACATCTGCATACGATTTATCTCGAGTCCACCGCCAAGCTGATGATAGGCAGATGGTATCGATTGCAGGCTGGATACCGAGATGGGTACGTCTACTTGCAAGTGGACGATGAGCAGGAGGTTGCCCGAAGCGTACTTGGAACGGTGTTCCCTACCGATCGGCAGCTGGTTGTATTCGTCGGCGGTGTTCGCTGGCAGGGCTTCATAAACCGCCACAAAGATGTGAAACAAGGGTTGGATGGGTGCATAAAAAGGGTAAGTATGATATAATGGGCTACTCAATATCCTTCGTATATGAACGTTTAGTTATGGTGAAGGAAATCATTTTTTATATATTGCTTTTTTTCCCAAAGAATCGCCTGACTGTATTGAGGATGTAAAGCAGCTGGTATAGCCAGTGGCGGATCAAACGGTGGGCGGAGTAGGCGGCTGCCTATGTTTTTTTTCTGTGATAGCTAGCTTTATCAGCAATGTAAAATAATACAAATAATTGATAAAAAATTTTAACAGTTGCACACTGTCGAAAAACTTACTTTAACGCGGAATAAATTTATTTCTATTTTAAACCATTTGATAATCATCGTATTTTAATACAGTTCACGGATCATTTCCGAGAATTATTTACAATTTGGGTAAAATATGGCAAATTTAAATTATGTTTTTACCTTCAGTATTACTCAACATATTGCATTGATGGTACTTAAACATTATCTAGTACGAAATGTTTTGGAAGAGAATACGTTGAAAGGGGAACCTCGATTTTCAATTAAAAGGGTTTCCATCATTAACCGCATCCATGGCATAATGTCACAACGCGTGTATCATTTCCACATAAAAAAATCATCTTAATTTCTGACCTTACCACTGTTGATGGCCCTCTTTGGCTTTCACTTTTGCACCGACTATCAAATGAACTACCAACAACCCTTTCAATGATGAATAACAACTTCTTAACTGCTCGTAAAAAAACTGCACCCAACTTCCCACTTCCCACTCCATCCCAACACAGACAGCTGGCGAAGAAACCAATTGCTCTTAACCGCAATATTTTTATACGCTTCAAATCAAAACAGTGAAAACGATCCATTTCGCACCTTCCGGACCATTCATCGATTCGGAGGCGGGACTGTGTTTGGCACCTTGGCACCCTTGTTTCTGAGTTTTGGGCTCTTTAGCATGAGGCTGCCATTCCCGCTTTATCCCGAAACTACCACTTTATGGGCACTTAAAATCTCAACAGCACTTCATCCTCAACTTGATCATACTGCTCTTTCTCACCAAATGTCTTATTCTCTCTCTCTCTTTCTCTTTTTTGAATTCATTTTCATACCGGGTTTTTGGAAACCGATTTACATGACCGCCTGCAGCTCAAACTTTCCGGACTTCCGGTGGATCTGGTGGACGATATGGTGGAATCCGCAAATATACGCAGCTGCCTGGACGAGACGAGCTAAACGGTTGCCGGAGGGAGCTGCGGTATTTTCCGCCATTTCCATTTCGTAGTAATTAAATTCCCATTCCGGCTCGGTTTGCAATGCAGCTGCAGCATTTGTGCTTGAGGTCCAGCTTGTTTCAGATTCACCCGTGGGCAATAGTGGAAAACCGCATAACAGACCGCATCTCATTCATATTCCTGCAGCTGGGGACATTTGGACGTGATTCAGTTAGGTGCGGACAGAAGATTGCAACACACACACACACAGAGCGTACACAATCAGCGTACAAGCTGATTGTCATCCTCTCATTATAACTGTGGCCAACCAAATTCGTGAGATGGAAAGGTAAAGGAGGAAAGCAATAAATTAAAAAGTAATAAAAATAAAGTTTAATTATAATCTTCCATCATTACTTAGTGTTTTTCCGGTGTTTGGGGACCACAGGTTAAATGGTTTTTGTTCATGAACTTAACGTTTGTTTAAAAAACGTAGGTAAGTAAATTGAATGCTATGACTAATGTTTATATCAGATTTCAGATGGTATCCCAAAAATATTGACATCCTTTTTTTATTTTAGTCTCAGAAATCAATCCATTTCAACACTGTGATTTTTGTAAGAATAGTAAGTGACTTCCATTTACGATTTTTATAAATTAAATAATATAGTACCAAATCCATTGATCATACTGATTGAATGGAGAATAATTGAATAATTTTCAAGGACATCATGAACTTCCCAAATGACGGTATACTTTATTTGTATTTACTGCGTGGCCTAGCTTTCAGATCTTGCTTCCCTAAAATAAAAGAGATATTCATTACAGGATCTTCGATATGTCGAATATGCAGATACGAGACGAATTACTGTTCCTCAGGGTATAGTATCGGAATAAGGAATTCCATAAAGATCATACGAGTAACTAAAGTTCTTATGTATGTGTTTTTGGCTCACTGCAGCACTATCTAGCCACTTTCTAGCGACTAAATTCTATCTTTGTAATGTGGCTGATTAACTCATAAGTATATTTTGAAGAAAAATTGATCGAAAAAGTGATGAGAGTTACACTGAATATTTTAATCATCTCATAACTTAATAAACCGATTAATTTTTTTTCAGCTGTAATTGATAAAATATTTACCGTTACGTTTCAAAAATGCTTAAACGATTACATTCATCGAATAATTTAATAATTCTAATAATAATACAAATCTAACCATTTATAATAATTTACACCAAAATATCCCGAAACGTGTTTCTGCAACGTATTACATGCACATTGTACAAATTTAATTACAATCCATGGTCATTTTTATATTGCTTTTATGGTATCGGTGCAAAAATCTGCGTGCGCCGTCATTTCAATAAGGTGCTATACAGATTTACAATATTTTTTCAGTATAAACTTCAGAATAATCTTGTAAACAGTCGCCATGAGGTTCGCTTTTGCCCTATTTGCCCCCCTTCCCCCTACTCGCCCTGTTTGCTGTGTTCACTACCTGCCAGGACCCAATGACAGCTTCGATCTCTTGAGATGGTGGAAGTGGAAATTTCATACTCAACATAGAACTCATGTTGGAGCGTCAACGTTTTACAGTACAGCAATATCTGTTATGCCAAAATGTAAGTTTTTCTTACTGAGGGGGGATTAACATATCAAATTGCATCGCGGAGAAAACGCTTTAGAAAATAATATAGTTAATCAATTTTTTTTAAACTTTCAGAGAATAAAATGTATCACTTTAGTAAGTTGTTGTGATATTAATTTCATTCGAAGCCAATACCATGCTTTACTCGGCTCATTAGGTTCTGTACAGCAACTGGCTGCAGCTTCTTCTGTACGGAAACTCAAGTTTTCTTCATGTCTACCTAAGATTTGCCTTCCTTGGGATGATTTCATCGTGCCTGCTTCTGTGTAACTCAGTATTTTTCAAAAGACCTTAATTCCGGTGCTTTTAGAAGGTTCGTGTTTTTGAGCACGCAAGTGGCCCCTTGGCCTCGTACCATTCCAGAACAAAATTTGTAAAGTTGTGAAACTAGATCATTTTAAAAGGTGACAGGGCCGTGGTTTTGCTACAACAGTGAAAACATACGCTTCTGTAAACACTCTTCATGGTAGATCTTTTCGTTTACAAGTACTAATGAACGGTGCACTCCGTTTGCGGCACAAGCAGATCGCTTGCCAATTCTTGACAAATCGACATTCTACTTGCTTGTATCCCAGGAAAATCCAAGTTGTGCCTGCCTCATCCATAATGTGAGAAAGAGGTTTCGTCATCATCTGAGAATAAAATCTCCGAGTTCGTGACTGTCCTGCAATATTTTGCCATTCGTTACGATACGGAGCCTTATGTACTTTGCACATGTGCTGTCCCTCCCAGTCCTTGGCACTTTGAACGAAAAAGCTTGGATAGATTCAATATTTGAGCAACCTCCCTGACGGTTAAATTTCACTTAAACGTTTCAACGACTATGTTCATAATTACTAATCTATTCTGATCACAGTTTTGCTTCCGTTCGAGTCGCAGAGTTTTGTAGTACCGATGTCCTGATAAGAAATTTGAGGAAGCACCTTCAAGCTTGCAGCAACTTATTTCGCAACGTTGCTTTTTGGGAGACGCCATTTCCGTGATACGATTTCAAGCGACGACCCAAGAAATACAAGCGTGCTATACTATTTAAAAAAAAAAATCCCAAAATAGACGTAGACGATCTTCAATACATATACGAACAAAATATCATGGAACGTTAACTAGCTAGTCGAAATAGTAGAAAAGAGGTACATCAATTCATACAAGGTACACCTTCATTCCACAAGAGGTCGCTCATCATTTACGGTTTTATTGGATCTTGTATGTTTCTCTACCGTAGATGGGTTATCAAATAGAATATTGGACCTTTTTCATCATATGGCTAACCTCAGTTTTACGCACCGAGGTAAAATCTAATAAGGCTACCGAAAGTTTGAATAACGAAATCGCTTCGTACCACAGGTAACTTAGGAAAATGAGCATCGTCAATAAATACTCCTTCATGAAGGTCACCGGCTGTATTCAAGGGCAAAGTTTTTAATTAATTGTACATGAGTCAAAGCTTACGTAGTGTCTTAAAGTGTCTAGGATTCTAGTTGAGCACGTAAAAAATTCGCTTACATAAAATGTACCAGCTCGGTTCTTGTGTTTTAAGTACGAAATGCTGTAACTATGGATGAAGAAGAATATAGCAACATGATCTACAAGAATGTATGAATGTTACAGCACAAAGTCTTGTGCACCTACTCGAGCACCTCAGCCTCACCAGCTCATTACCTATGCATTAAGCATAAAATGGCATTTTTAATGGTGTTAATTTATCATTCCCATTGCCACCTTTGTTCCCCAGAGAAGGTAGTCCCATTCAACGGTAGCCGTTGTACTTTTGATGTACCCAACTATCCGTGGCGGTGGTATGGCAACTTTGCCGTGTGTTTTACCTCGGACGGTTAGCAATCGGCCCGATAAAGCCGCACACAAAGGATCTCATATGGGAGCCAACGAGAAGTAAGGGAAAAAGGAGCCTGCCGTATTTCGAGTGCTAAAACGGAACCGATTCATTTTGGGCAGCCTTTTTGTTTTCTACCATGTCGTTTTTTTGCATCCTCCGCTTCCTATTCCTCTGCTTTGTTCCCCAGAGTGTGGCCACCATTTGTGGCCATTGCACACAAAAACGTCCCATCGCTGGCGACGGACGCACACCGCATCGCACTGGAAGCTTTTGTTAAGTTTTCTCATTTCGCGAGATCGGCCTTTATGGGATGCCTTTATTGAGCCCGTCCCAAATTGGCAGCGGCTCATTTCGTTACAACCAAAGCCAGTGTAAAATGAGGAAGCGCTTTGAATTGTGCTCGTTCTGCAGTTGTTGGCGCTGGTTTCGTGAGCGCTGGTCTGTTTCGATGCGTCTACAGATCACACGTTCTGCAAACGCTGGCAGATACTATGGATGTAGCCGAGGAAAAAAAGGTGTTCTCCCATGGCCCATAATTAAATGGCCCATGGATTTAAACGCTTTGGCTGTGCTGTTTAAGCAATGGAATCGTGTTCGCTGATAGAAATCTGAAACAGTGTTTCAAACAAAACTGTTACAGAATCCGTGCACCAACGTTTGAAGCATTATACGACGTCAGCACAGTACCTAACTGGACGGAATGTTCTTATTTGCAGTTATGAACCAGTATCACTATTATTGTGTGTATATATTGTTCATCAGCCTGAAGTCTAACTGAACATATTAAATTCTTATTAGCTAATGCTTAAAATAGTTCGCAATAATAGTTCACTCCAACAAAAGCCTTGTTTTGAATGTTGATGCGCAGATGTGGTAGTCGTGATAAATACTGAACTGGTGAGATGTTTAAACACATAGCGGTTATCGGTGCATTGTTCGCGAAAGAGTTGTTTTTAATAGCTGCAGTATGTTTTTAATTGCTGTTAATGATCCAATTAAGAACTATGAAAGAGATGGTACAGAAGTTAAATCCCACTTGCAAAACGTTTCAAACCGAAAGATGGAAAATAATACTGAACTGTTTAGATGGATTTGAGTTTATAAACTAATTTCATCTGTATTCTGTACAAAAATTCGTAAGGTAACTTCCTTATTTAAGTTTAAAATTAATGCCTTTAATACTAGCTTTTTTGAATGTTTGGACGCTATAATTACTTAATTTGTAATGAAGATTGTAATAACATTACCTAAAAAGGAATTTTGAAAAACACAGGACTAGACATGTTTTGTAGTCCCGTTGCTGGTAAGGCAATCCCTACATAAAAAGTATGGCTTCAGATTACAATCAAATCAACTAGCTGTGGTGTGGATGCCTCACCATATTCTTTTAATTAATTTTGGGATTGGTATATCATTTTTGATGCTGGTTATTCACATCTGCAACTTTGAATTTCAATCCCAACGAGGTTTGGCAAGTGCTTGTCTACAGCGTGTTCCCCATTTATTTAAAACTCCACAAAAAACTGCAGCTAAAAAGCAATGAACGCTTTTCAGCGGCCAAGTATTGCTGTAAACATTACCGAAGTTGGCCCATTACAATAACACTTTCTGTCTCGCATTCGTTCCCGTTCTGTGGTCGAAGAGGCAAAATAAAAAAAAAAAACAAGAAGAAAACATCATTACGTAAAAGAACAACAATTTCAATCCATCCAATCCCATGCAAATAGCCACCCTTGTGCGAATGAAAAGTGGAAGTTATGCAAATGAGAATGGCATAAAGCAAGGGCTGTCGTATCGGGCGTCCAGTAATGTTCTCCCGAGGCTTTTCCATTCAATTAGAGATGATATTCGTTCTGTGTTGTTGTTGCCTTCAATCTTTTATTCTGATCCTCTTTTTTTTTGCTGCTGCTATTTCCCATTTGTTTTCACTGTTTCGCTCAAGTGATGTTTGCTGTAGGCTGTGGAGACCCGGACTGAAGGCAGGAGCGGGATCGTAAAGTATATACGCTCCAGTTGATAGATGATACGAGTTGGTTGGTGATTTCAGTACCGTGGCGGAAAAATACGTCGCAATTTTCAACGAAGAAAGAGAGAAAGTTAAATAATGACAAAAAATGGAGTCATTATTCTAGCACGAATGATGGTAACAGCTTGCCGCCCAAAACGCAAAAGGATAGACGGTGAGGAAACCAGACAGAACAAAAAAAAAACATTGGGTTCGAAAGGGAAAGCCTGTCATCTCTTTGTGCTTGTGTGCCGAGTGGAAACTTATGCATGATTGTTATTCTGACAAACTTTAGACATGTGATATCGACGATCTTCTCACTTGATTGCGTTTGAGTAGACGTTGAAGTCGAATTGGCTATTTCTGCTGAAAAGTTGTATACTTATTGTTCTTGGCGAAACAAAAGCCAAAGCTTGCAAAAATTCTTTTCTGTTTCAACATTTGCAACAAAAGCAGAATGTTAAGGCAGCGTATTTTCCAACAAGTTATAGTTAAAAAAAGGGAAAACAGAAAGGGTTGTTAAAAGTTAAAGTTTATAACGAATATATAAATATCGTTACTTATACAGTTCGTATGAAAAAATACTTTTCAAGTGGATTCATCGCATTTGCAATATAGCAAGCTTAACAATTACCAGACAGATGGAAGTAAAAGGCTTTATAATGTTCCACCAGTGGTAAGCTAAAAAGCTAGTAAAGCTAAACTAAAATGGACGTATCAACGTGTTGAACGTTATGTTCCATGCTCCAACCCCCCAATTGCAAGATGCTATAAAAAGCAGAAATGCAAGCAGGATGAAGAAAAACCTTTCAAGGGTTTGCCCTTTTTTTAATGCTTCAGGGAGCATTGGCTTTTTTACGGTCGTTTATGCTATTTCATGAACGTCATGTCAGCAGCACATTGCCTCGAATTGAACCCACGTCTCCGTGTCCGCAATGGAGCGTCTTGCGAAAATGGGATGGTTGGAAGGTTGTTTTCTTCTACTTATTCTTCTTTTTCTGCATCTTTTTTAGTTGCGTCTGCCGTTGCTGCTATTACATCGAGTTACGCTATAAGTGAATTTGTTGACGTGTGAACCTGTGTGCATGCCAGTGAGCACCGACCTCACCATTCGGGTGGTCGCACCGATGGCAGGAACGTGAAGGAAAACAAGGTGCAAAAGGTTGAGGTTTTGCTGAGCTAGTTGCGCAGGGTTAGTAGTTTTCACCACCACCCGGTGCGGAAGATAAACTGAAACTCGATTTTAAATCTGTTTATTGTTATAGACCATCCAAGCGAAATTGAATTATTGCCGGGGCTCATTGGACGCTCCTCGAAGGCGATACGGCAGCGGCTAAAATGGTAAGGTGTCGAGTATGGATTAGTATGCGATGGAATGTGAAGAGAAGATGTTTTAATAAACCGCAATAAACTGCAGTTTCAGCTTAATAAATAGTAAACAATACAGGGCATTATTGTTATGAGCCCTCTTTTAATAGGAAAAAAAATTCATCAACACATTTATGCTGAATTATGCATTATGTTGCTATTGTTTCGTACCGGGAAAAAATAGTTTTAATTGAAGTTGTGAGAAATTCTCACTCAATACTGGCTGTAATATTACAGAAGTTTTACACGTAACCGAGACCTTGAGAAAACGTTGCCATTCTGTTTGCCACTGTATTTTCAATTGTCAATTGTTACAATTTTGCACAGAAGCTGAAGTTCACTATTAAAATGACATATTTATTCCAAATAATGTTTTGAGTTACAAATGAATATTTTTAGTTTCACTAGACTAAAATTAATTTGAAATCTTTTATTAAATAGATGGTACGAAAATAACGACAATACGTAATGAAAATACTAAAAACATTATTAGCAAAATTCTTAGCTTTTCTTAAAACGGTTCATTGTAAAAGGTTCAAAGCTTGCATGAATGGAATTGTATTCATTAAGATAATTTATAAATGAATTTCCATTCATGTATAAACAGTATCTCAAACGGCATGAAGAAGAATGGAGCCATAAACAACAACATTTCCCGCATACCAGACGCACAATAAACTTCAATGTAATGTAATCCTCATGAGCTGAGGAATTAATCAAACAATTATCGCATGCCGAGGGCAATATAAAAAAACACCAAACACACACACAATCATTCGATCGCTACCGAGCCAACAACGGCGATCCGATACGGAAATCAATACTGTTTGCATTGTGTTCCAACCGACCCACCGTGCAGGGCAGTAAAAATCCCTTCTGCTGAAGAATGATTTACTTTCGCTCTGTCGCAGCTAATGGAACCTCGTAAATCCCCGATTATTTATGGCGAGTTGCAGATTGCGATTACCATCTACCAGCGGTCGGTTGCTGCAGGTCGAACCCACGATCGTTTCGATAGTAAATGGGACATGGAGGAATAAAAATGTGGGACTATAAAATTACTTTCAGCATTGTTTATCTGCCCAAGGTCTAGGAAGTTTATTTAGTGTGCTTTGTTTTGTTTTTATTCTACACTGCCCTGCTGGAATCGAAATTTGCCTTGCCATTTATCGTTTTGAATGACAACTAAATAAAGGAAGATGGTAAAAAAAACCCATTCCCACTGCTATAAACAGATCAAAGAAATTCGACAATGTCGTATAAATAGTGCTACTCGAATTGCTTACCTTCAACCAAATTGCTTCTGGTAAATCCGGTGACATTTATGGTTGCTATGTTCAAATTCCAACAGCTATCCAATTCACAAGCTTTCCGTTGTGTATCACTTTTCTACCAAGCATCCAATAACACATTTGCAATACCCCGTGGTATCTGGGTCAGAACCCTATAATGGGATTCACTTGTTCCAGTAGGATGAGACTCACGAACACCTTCAATTACCAACATCAACACATTCGGCAACAAATATACTTCACAAGTGGCTTATTACCAGTGGCCATTGCACAACTCACACTTCTTTGCCTTCATCATCTCTTCATCGCAACCCTGTACATTGCATCACACGCGAGGACAATTGTCCCACAACTGCAAAATACCACCAACGTAAGAAAACTCCGCATAAATACAACAAAATATCTCAGTGAACAAAGTGCGGCAGTGATTGTTATTCAAATAAATATAAATCACCAAAACGACCACTAGCACTCCCTGGAACATTGTCACACACGCAAACACAAACGCAGGAGAAAATTTCACTCTAGCAAATTCAATTTCTGCCAGTGTGTTTCCGGTTTTTACGGAAGTTTTCATCATCCTGTACGGATGGACGCACTGTACCATACCGATTGGCAGGAGTTGGGGAGGGATTTGTTTTTTTGCTGTTGCCGCACGCTTTATACTTCACAAACCGGTATGTCTATCATGTTTGATGCCATGAACTAGATGCTGCACTGTGTGTTATTTTGTTGTCGTTGTTGCTTTGTTTTGCCCTACCCGGCAGGCATGTGGAGCGAAATATAACACGACTGATCGAAAATGGTGCCTTTGAGCGGTGTTTGGTTGTTTGTGCCGTATGTAAAAGAAGCTAACGATGTTTCCCCATGGCTGATGGGAGGGGTGGTGGAAAGAGGCGAAGGGCAGACGAGGGTGATGTTGTGTGAAAAAAATCTATTGTAGCCTATCGAACAGGACAGCGCAATCGTACAACAATGGTCATGATGGATGGTTTTTTGTGGCCAGTTGGTTGGGAAAAAATATCTTAAGGGCATGAAGATTCATTGCGGTGTGTTATTGCAACGCAAAGCGAATGGAAGGTTGCTTAAGGGAGAGGAAGAATACTTAATTTGATCTAGCCCATCGAGGACGATATCAGGTCATGGTAGTGGACTAATCTTTATAATTTCAGATGTGCTTGTGATTTGAAAGCGTTTTAAGAATTTGAATTTATTTTTTACTGGTTGAAGACTTCCACTTCAAATGCAGATATGATCAAACTAAATGAATGAAATGTAATCATAGCTCATTGTCCATTGGCCATATAATTAAGAAGATCTAATTTTAGGACAATTTTAGAAAAATATACAACAGGAATATAAACAATGTATTAATATTAAGAATAATACAGAAACCCCGAATAAACTAAACAAAGTAATTAAAAAATAACACTTAGTTACCGAAACAAAGATAGAAGTAATGAAACAAAACAAGCAAAAAGTAAAACATTTTGTTCATTATGTAAATTATTAGAAATTTCCTTAAAAAGTAGCAAAAAGCAAATAAATTGAAGATGCATTTTAAACCACCGATTTGAAATTGTAAATGAAGTGCTTTCACGTGTAAAATCAAAACCAGAAAAAATGGCTGTCCATTTGTAAAGTCTCCGGTATGAGGAAACGACGTTATGTCTTTCGATCCGTATGCTATGCATGGAAATAATATACCGATCGTCCTCATTGTTAGTTAAATACTCACACTTACACATTCACACACATCCACGTACTCTCCCATTCCTTTCACTGTTCCAAGCGTTTATCCTGCTACTACTAACGAACCATGCTACTGTGCCACATGCCGTCAGCAGGATATCAGCGGTGATAAATGGACCTGGTATCATCTTCCCATCCTCACATACACACATACATCCTAACCGTGTCCTGGTCGTACGTTCACATCGCCCATAAAGTTCATTGTGCACGAACAGAAAGATCGATGCTTCGAACACTCACGCACTATTATGAACACTCTTTCTCGCATTCCGCTTTCCGTTCCACTCTCCACCTCCACTCGCGAAACCACGTTCCAATACCCGCACGTCACAGGCTTCTTTTGGCGTGTGCCATTTTCCCTTATCAATGCATGATTGTCACTTGTGCACATTGTTTGCTCCATTTGTTTTCGTTTTGCCGCTCCCGGCGCTCTTGCGCTTGTGGCTTGTGCTGTTTGTTGTGCACTTTTCGCTTGCACGGGATTGCTTTGGAAGGTGCATTCGATCGGGGCGGTATTGTTAACAGTCCTTGCGAGCGCCGGATATCGACAGGAACATTCATTTGTGGCGATTGATTTTTAAGTTTTGGTTTCCCATTAGGTCGTTATTGTTACCGGGTCGTTTGGAAAACATATTGAATACGTTTGTGGTTTGAATATGACATTATCGGAGCATTCTACAGAACAGAAATCCTTACTTTGGCTCGAATCGTACTAATGAAGTGGCTAGTCAAGTCCAATAAGCTTCATAAATACCCCATTAACTTGCTGCTCTATTATTTGACTGCAGTATTATATTGAATATTTACACCAAAATGCTTAAGAAATATCGATGCATATAGCAATTACGTACACCCAATGACTATTTCTATATTATCATTCCAAATGCCACCACGAAGTAAAGGCTTTGAACTCTCCACCATTGGAGAGTAGCATTGCTTTACCAGTATTTATGCATTACATAAATATTCAAAGCACAAGGCAGGCGGCAAAGGTTAGGAGCTGATGGATTATTCACCCCATCCCAGTACGTTGCAGTGTGTACGATACGAAACGATATTGCCTCAAACACGACACAATTTTCATAAATCGATAGGAAATAAATTATTCTGCTTACAGAAGTCGACAAAGCTTAGACGGAGTATTGACGCAGTGGGAAAAGTGTGCTAGAAGATTTACGCAGATGCAGATGTAATGCTTACTAACTGGACATTTTGCCCAGTTCGATGTAATTGGCAGGAACAATCAAACCATTTAAAAGCTGTCCTAAAAATTCTTTTTCGTATCCAGAATGCAAAGTATCCAAGGGTTCGGGAAAAATGAACTCCGGTTTGGGATCGTTTAATTTTTTTTTACTAATTCATCCATCGATCTTGAAACAATTAAATCCTTACCGTAATCCCTTGAACTATTTTCTATGTTACTATTTTTTCCCAGCTAAATTCAACTCGCTTTTCGTGTGAGCAACGTAGCTTGTAGTTTTGATTCCCTTTCTCCGTCTGAGGCGTTCAGAATTGAGGGCATTTCAAATCCGTTCCGTTATCGATTGAATAGTTGCCCGTTTTTTTCCCCTATTCAACTTCTGATCCCTCTCGTACAAAGCCGTGTTATCAGTTGTTTCAGAGGAAAACGGTTTGTTCTTGTTCCTGTACATGTTATCAGCGTGGCAGAAAACTTTTCCACCGACACACACACACACAATACATCACACATACACCAGTAATCCTCATGTATCCTGCACTGCCAGATCGTCCGTTCGTCCGCTGTCTTCCGTCCCTGGGCTTGATTTGTCTGTTCACGCTACGCTCTCAATCTGCCCTCGGTCGGTGTACGTGCTCTCTTCTGCTCACTCGCCACTCGTACCGAGAACACGGCCTGTAAAAGCTTCACCATGATGCTAGCTCGTTTGGAAAGGATACCCTGACCCCTCCTTGGTTTCCCCCCGCCATAGCTCTCCGCTTGGTTCCCTGGTCGTACAGCTTTTCACGGTAAAGTTTTCTCACGTTTTGCCGAGTATTATCGCAACACAAAGTAGAATCCTGTTGCGTCAGTCAGCGGTTCCCCAAAAAAAAAGAAGCCCGTATCTGGGAAAGCAACATCGAAGCGCCCGTTTGGATGAAGGGCCAAAGGGGAAAAGGGCCAGGTGAGCATGCTTTGCGAACCACCAACCGAAAACGTCGACGGATGGTTGAGATCATCATCAACTCTCTTTCGCCGAGGGTATTATTGTTTTTTTTTTCGTTAGTTCTTCTTCCCTTATTCCCAGCTGTAGTGCGGATGGGTCCATCTCCCAGTTGACTTCTATCGGATTGCTCTATCTGCCACTAGCGTGTGTTGGAATTTTTATTTTTTGTTCTTATTGTGATTCTGTGTGTGGCGAATCTTCCGTAAAACAAGAACTACACATGCTACACATGAAATGTCACATACGCACGCATGCACGTGCCTTTATGAGCGATTTCTCTTCACGCAGAAAAGCCTTCTTTTCTTCGATCCGAATTTTTCATCCGTTTCGCATAAGCTTTTCCGGTACGGTTGTGCATAAATTCGAATTTCGGCCCCATTCCGACAGAGGACACACAATAAGGCAAAGGACGAGCAGCGATTATAGCGTTCCATTCTGCCTATTCTTTGAAGATGTAAAATGTAGATACGAGCATAAAAAAGTGAAGTTTTGTATGTATTGTTTGTACAGAAACCTTTCAATTACTGATGGTTGGTTGTGCCATCGGAACGTTCCCATGTACTGTGCTTTAAGCTTAACAAAACCATAACACAAATAATAAACACTTTTTACAAATGGAGCTATTGAGCTTTTAGGTGACAATAGCTTTCTGCAAGAAACAAACTCCTTTTGATGAAACTGGAGCTCATTCTTTTCTGTTGTTTCTTTTTTGATATTTGAAGCTAGTCATTTCAACTCATTCAACTCAACACATTGAATGATGCTTTCTGTTGAAGAGCTAATTGAACAGTCATCTGAAGCCTTCTGCGAAACTTCTACCGTACGGCGTGCTCAACTCAATTATAGAAAGTTTTGACAGAAATTGGGTTTAATTACCATTTCATCAAGCACTTGATCCCTCACAACAGCTCACATTCACCAATTCTGTACCACTCAAGTGCTTTAGCGTGATATTTAATGTACACGAGCACTCATTAACTATTCCACTGCCATTTTGTAGCACCGAGACGAGTGGTGCCGAATTTCTCAAGACATTTGCAACTGCCTTATCTTTTTACCAATCATTCTCACCAATTAGAACAGACGGGTACGCGGAACTGTCGCTCTTTATCACACCCTTTGCATCAAAGTTTGCGAATCTCTAATGCTAATTAATATCAATAATCATTGGACGACCTCGATTTTGCCATGCCGCCTACGCGCTTCTGGTGGTTTCCCGTGACCTTTTTCATCCTCCCCGAGCACATCCGGTTTTTTCTCCGAGATCGACACGCAGATTTGCTTCCGCTCCCTCTCACGCGTTCCTGTTCTCTTAAGCTCTCACTGACCTATCCGCTCCAACCTTTCCACACTCCCTTTATTCCCTCTGGGTTGTGGGATGCTGGGATGTTCCTTTCTTGCGTGTTCCATTCTCCACCGATGGTTCCATCTTGTTCACACATACACTCACACACACACAAACGCACACTGAAGATACCTTTCATTTTTTGGAGGCAAACCAATCTATCTATGCTCCTGTACCAGTGCCAGAGTTGCGTGAATTTTTCGTAGTCCCAATGCCCATCATCAAACGTAAGGAGTTTGTTCGGATTTTCCGAACATCACCAGTAGTTTCTTTCACTTAACTTTTATTCTATTCTGGTGTACCGTTGTGTAAAACTTCCTTTCCGCGAGTTAAAAGGTTAGCTCGGGCTCAGTAAAAGAGTTCCTGTCGAGATCAAGTTTCCTAGGCGAAACGATCTTGGTAGCGGTTGGAAGTAAAAGTTATAGTCCCCAAAGAATATCCCCAACTGTTCACAAAAATGGACGAAATCGGTGCTATTCAAATGAATGTCCGCACGGTAGAAATTCCATTATGGTTGCTGAGATTCGTGTGGGTAATTCAAAAACCTGTATTCCCGAAACCTTTTGACTTTCACCGACACACACGCAAACACACGCATACACACCGCGCACGCATACCGTTACCGATCTCATGTACAGCACGTTCAGGTACAGGTGCTCCTCATTAAACGGCCAGGACAACGGAGGTCACACACAATGCGGTTAGAAATATCTGTACAACAGTTTGCAAGTGCACCGAAGGTATGCTTTTTCAACCACCATAAAAACGCACTCATCTATCTCCTGTGAAGGCACGCTGCAAGCCACACATTGTAGACATCTAACCATGTTCACCGTCTCCACCGCTCCCCCACTTCCATCGCCTCCCCCATAACTTCCTTGTACGACTTTGTTCTACCTTGTCACCCCTCGGGGCGTCCCGGTTTGCTGTCCACGGCTTCCTCGCTCCCCTGGTTACCACCACCACACAGCAGTGTGTGACACTGGAGGCGACCCGTCTGGATGATGCGCAAAGCAAAGCTGCAGTCCTGCAGTTTGCAGTGTGTTCGAGCACGCGATAACCGATTCGGACGCGCGGTCCGTACGCGCCACTGTTTCCGACGGCACTGAGCCAAAGCCGATCGGGCGCGCTTTTGGCCCTGCGTTGGTTCGGGCCTCCCACGGAACCCCCTGTACGGTGCTGACGGTGCCTGTGCGCACTTGTGGGTTTGTGTATGTGCGCGCACGTGTGCGTCGCCTAGGTCGGCTGCCTGGTATCCGTGCTCCGAGAGCGTCGCGGGAGAGCAGAAACGGGACACCGAATTGCTCCCGTGCAGAGAGCCATTTCGAGACGAACGATTTCACCATGGACCGTGACACTATGGGTTCAGTGAATTTTATGCCATCGTCGTTGGGAGCTGGAACTTCCAAGACCGTGTGATAATTTTGTTGGAATGTCTTCAATAATTTTTGATTAATTTTGACATAATTATGTTTTTAAATATTATTACACTTCGGGACTGTTTATGTACATTGATGTAGAACAATAATATTAATTTTTATTCAGTGGAATAAAATTATCAATTATTTATAATTAAGATACTAAAAATTCAGACTCAGACTTTGTAATAAAAAATAAAATATAAACAAAATCAAATGAAAATGGCTCCGTGCAAACAAATGCTTCCTTATTCCCTGCTTAATGTCTTAGAAAACACACACTCCACGAGGAAAACCAACCTGAAAAGTTACGGTGACCCGGAATAGAGAAAACCACGTTCGCTAGAGAGCAGCTATTCGCTTGCTGTGAAAGTAGGTGAGATAAAAACACCACACGCGAGAGATTCTAATGCCGATGGTGAGAGATTCGGTGAACACGTTTTCGTCCCTTCTCTATGCGTGCTAGCAAAGTGTTTCACTTGCTGGTGAGATATCCTGTTGCTTGTGAAACGGTAACACGCTTACCTGTACCGCCCGATGGAGACGCCTGGTGCGAGTTGCTGGAGGTTGTTGATATGACGGAATGCAGCGGGATGGGCTTTAAAGTGAAGTGGTCCATGAACCGACGGGATTCAGCAAATGAAGTGTTAACGTTTCTCAATAGTTTCGCTATCGATGCAACATGCGTGCTGGTGTATCTCGATTAAATGGCCATTTGTACGTCGTTAGGTCTGCTAACAATAGCACTGCTGCTGACCACTAATCTTTTCACATAATTAGAACAGATTGGTCAATGTATATGGGGGTGGAAAATCGTTCAACTTATATGTACACTTTTTTTTAATGTGTATCAAATGTGTATGTTTTTTTGAATTTAATTTCTATTTTAATTAACTTATATTATACTTGCAAATCATTCTAGCTTTTATGTTAAATAATTACTAGAGAGTAAAACAGTTTTTTTTTAATTTTGTTCATTTCGAGTTACAAAGGTCAATATTATTCCAACTGTTCAAATAATTTTTATCGTAGGTCATACAATTTTCACATATCTCATTCTATACAAATAACAAAATTATTTTTATTCTATATTAAATTAAATGCTTTACATAACTTTACAACTGTTATAGGTTCTGAAGAGGAAGTTTAATTATTTTATAAATATTTATTTACAATCAAATATTGGCATATCATGATAGTTAGTAAACTAATTATTGTATGCATTAAACAGTAAGTAAGTAGAGGTTTATAAGGCGTTGTGGCAATTTGGGACAAATGATAAGAATTTCGAAGGCCAAAGAAAGTATTTTTTTCGAGCAGATATTATTAAAACAACACCCTATAGAATGATAAATAAGATGTTTGTTTACGAACAACCAATCTAAAAGTAAATGTCTGCAAGTTAATAAACATGTGAATGAGTTTCTATTGCTATTCATATTTCGCTACCTAATCAAACACGATATCAACCAGCTCACTTGGCGCCACATAAAGAATGCTAGCAGAAAAACACAACCATAAAACAAATACCGTGGTGGTCTAATTTCGAGCGCTTTGCTAATTCCCTTTCCTCTTCTTGACGTACGTTCCCCACATCTTGCGTTGCTACTTCAGCATCCGTTGGTGGTTGGCAGGAAAACACGCTCATAACGTACGTTGCGCGTAGAAACGATGGTGAAACATCGAAAGCACCAGGTCCGAGGCAAGCAAACGGAACCACACGACCGGAAAAGACAATTTGAAGCGGAAATGTGTTGTGCGTCGTTGGGCTGAGCGAACTTCTTTCACCTACATCTTCCTCAAAGCGCCTGACGGTATGCAATCGTTTTGCAAACGTTCGAAACAGTGCAGCACAGCAACACCACAGTACGGGTTCGTGTGTAAACAACCATTGAGCTTTACGTGAATGCGTGTGTGTTTGTGTTTATGTCTTTTTTTTCTAAAAGGTTTGCTAGTTCCATTGCAATACAATCCATCCGACTAGGTTGTTGCTCTGGAAAGAGCTGCTTTTCGTCTTGCAACCGTTACTGGTAGTACATTCGAAGCTTAACCAGTTGGCCAGTACATTGATGTGCTACCGTATCGCAGCTTTCTTTCATTTATTCGATTTGGTATTTCTACCTTCTCCACCTTATATTTTACCTTTATTTTCATACTCCATAGGGCGACTTGGAGTGCTGGTTAACATCCTGGCGAAAGTTCTACCACAACCGCTACCATTACCCAGCCATGAATGGTTTTCGCAGCGAAATAGTCGAAATTTTCTGCGGGTAGCTCGGTGGTGAGGTTGAAAATTCGTTATGAATTTAAATTAGATTTCCTGCACCTTGACTGTAGCAGAGTGCGTGCGTGTTTGTGTATGTCTAGCGCTGTTATATGTGTTGCAGGAGCATATTTGGCATCGTTGAGATACGTACGGAGCGCTGCTGGTTAGCGGTTGCTGAATGCATATTAAAGTGAGGGCAGCCTCGTTTGTTTGCCACGGCACCCGGCCAACAGTGGGCAAATGTTGGCGCAAAAGACAGTAGAAAGACGAAGGCGAGCATTTATGTTTGGTGTAGGGAGTCTGTGTGCAATGAAATGGGGTCATTTTTTGGTGTGTTGCAATTTGCACTTTCATTTGTTGGAACGGTGCCCACGGAACGTGCAAGCTGTCGGATTAGTCAAGGATTATAGGTGAACCAAAACAACGGGAGAACGCTGCAACAATTGAAAATAATGGCGGCGAATTCATTTGCATCGTAGCTTGAGCTGGTTAAAAAGCATGCAATGCTAATAAACATTTGATTGTTTGCATTCTGCATGTGTTTTAAGCAATAATATTGATTTTATGAATCGATTGTGTACATCTTGTCATGTCATCATATTGGTGTCATGTACAATGTTTGACAAGAGACAAAGAACGGTTCCAAGTAATACAGAAATTGTGCTTCACTTTTAACTAGAATAAGAACATAAGGAATTTTTCTGGTATAGTTTTCATGATGATGATAATGAGTCCCATTTTGTACTCCGGCAATGGCAAGAGAGTAACGAATTTAACTTTTGTATTTTAGCAATACTTAACGAAGCAGTAATCGTAATTGCAAATGTTTATTTAGTTTATCATATGCAGTTTTTGTTTCTTCCAAATTTACATTGGCGACACAAATAAGTTTAGTGTTTTACCTCATTTGTTGAAATAGATTTCGTCAAGTTCAGAAAAAAAGAATGCGAACAAAAGAAAAGCTCCGTTGTCTTGAACAAGTTACAAATGTATGTTGTAAACAATGTACCAACGGCAGTTTGAATATCTTACATTTGTTTTAGAAGTTCTCCATGAAAGATGTTTAGCTAAGGCCTACTCTGGGGGGTGGTCATGTCGGCAGTGACGTACACGATATACGATATAGCGTCGAAGGCTTCCGAAGAAGCGGGAGTAATCAGATCACCAGATGATCCCGATGACGCTTCTAGACTAGGATTCGGGTTATAATCATAAAGGTTGTTTGTTTTAATAAAGTGATGTGTTAAGTTTTAATGTTCAAACGTTTGCGTATGTACTAACAGTCCGAAACTATTCGCCAGACTAGGACGATGATTTGTAGAATTAATGTTTGTTTGCAGCGCTAAAGAGCATTGAATGATAGATATTCGGGAATATTGTATTGAAGTAACATCAAAAGAACTGCCAGAACGAGAATTATACTCGATGCATAATTTTGGGCATCTTTGCTCTGTCAGTATGATTTTTGTTTGGCAGAGATGTACAAAATAAACTACCACCCAAATTCTTTGAAGAACTAACTTCTTCTTTATCGGCATAACAACCTCAAGATATTTAGGCCTGCCCCTTTTGGCTTGGCTGGCTGTGACTTTTATGGCTTTCTATGATCCGTAGCTGGATAGTCAGTCCTGCGTACGGGAGATTGTTCCATACGGGATTTGGATCGATTCTGTCGTGTAAAGACCGGCGCCACACACCACAGGGCCGCCCCGAAGAACTAACTAAAGTCCAATGAATCTGTATCAATGTTACTAGTTCTTGCCTCATAATTTGGGAGATAAATCAATTTGAGAAGCTTAATAACACGTTTAAGCTTCTCAAATTGATTTATCTCCCAAATTATGAGGCAAGAACTAGTAACATTGATACAGATTCATTGGACTTAGCAGAACCTCATAAATTAGTTTCAGATCACTCATTTAAGGTTACAACCTCGTCAGATGACAGGAAAGATTGATATCAATGGCAAGTAACATAACATAACATAAGCACTTGTATATAAGAGGTTGAAGAAGATGAAGCATTCAATGGTTTGAAAGAACTGAAAAATTAATAACCAAAGCGATCCATGAACGAAGACTATAGTTTAATAGACATAGAAAAACCAGTAAGCCACCACTCTCCATCGAAGCCAGTATTTATTTCTCATCTTAAAGGATAAAACAAACTTAAAACCGTCCACTTTTCATGTTAAGAGGCACCAGTTGCGTTGCTCTGGGCACACGGGATGTATCTAGCGAAGGAGAGAACAAAAAGTGTACAAAGCGCAACAGGGCCAGCACGTAAGCAAGCCGTCTCCTCCAGAGATGTACCAGCTTGACGGGTCTCGATGCCGATGGGACTCTGCTGGTAAGCTGAAAACATCCACTGAATAGCAAATAACCGTCGTTGCGGAACTTGTTGGACGGAAGAAAAATGAGCTTCCAACGTTACGATGGAGGTAACAGATGACAGCAGTGTGCGGGAGGACTGTTCCCACGTCACGTCCGCCCAGAACAGCATATTTACCGAATAAATCCGGCGACTTTCGTGCTCTGGTATCCAACCAGCGGCGGGAGTGAAAGTGCATTCCACGCTGTGTGCACTACCACTGTTTACTATTTCCGGGCTAATGTCAGTGTGCTGACGATGTCCTCGCCACCTTTTCTCGCCCACAGAATATGATTGGAATGTTCGGTAGCAGTAAGTTCGCTCCTCGCCCCGTTCATCTACCACTCCACGTGTCTGTGACGGGTTTGAAAATGGTGGCGCATGAGAGACTGCCGGCTTTAACGACAGTGCGCTGTATCGTCGCATGCCCACCAGTTGCATCGTTCGATAGCTGCACTATGAAAGAGACTCGCGCTAATGCTGATGATAATGGGAAGTAAGGAGTGTCGCTGGTTTGCTTCCATCGGGGCCGGAACACCGCTGCTATAAACCGAGTTGCTGAACCAATTCTTGCTTGTTGCTGGTCCGTTTCATCTGTTTGATCATGCACGTTCCTGCGGGTTCGTGCGAAGGAAGTGAAACTCAACCGGAAACTGTGCATTTGTTACACCGCCAGCCCACAGTGTCCGGTGTAGAATATAATACTGCTGGAAGGAAAAAAAAGTATAAAGCAAGGATTTTGTCGCATCAGAAGAAAGAAAAGTACCGCAGGAAGTTGAAAAGTTTTGCGTTTGTTTGAGTATTGTATTTCGAAAAAAAAAAATCCATATTTATACCAGGCAGGATATTATGTGCTTTGTGAATACAAAATCTAAATATTCGTAACACGTTGAACTTGTATAATCAATTTCTATTTTTTTAATTTAATTTCTCTTTAATTGAATTGAATTGAAATTGAATTTAATTGAATGCATCATTTAATCGACTTTGCTTATTTTCATATTTGATTATATATCTTTTTTATCGATTGTAGCAAAATTTTTGACGACAACAGAATTTGTGAAGAAATTTCTCTTTTTCCATTTAATCTAAAGATACGGTTACTAGTTCGTATATTATTCAAGATGCCCGTCACTGTTTTTTCGGCAAACTAAAACGAGCCAAATTTTGCAAATTGTCCCAATTTCGTCACGCCTCGGTCGATTATCGTTACCTACTAAGGCGGTAAGCATTCACTTTTTTAAAACAGAGCATTTCAAAAAGGCGCAAAATGAGAAAACCAACAAATTCTCTCCTCCCGGTTTCGCTGGATACGTCGTATGTGAAACTCTTTTGTGCGAACTAGCTCAGATTTTGTTATTTTCATATAATCAATTACGGCTCACGGTTCTTCGAGCGAGGGCTCAATGGTGTTTTAATAGGGTCTTCACTCGACAGGACCGGTTCAAATACCACCCGGACCAAGCTTCCATACGCAGGACTGAATATCCGGCTACGGATGAATAAAGTCAAAGAAAGCCAGAAATAGCAGGTCTAGACCTTTTGAGGTGATTGCGCCCATAAAGAAGTTAGTTGAGCGAACTATTTTATTACTTAGCCGTTTTGTATGATAAAATGCGATACTAAACTAATAAAATGTTTCTTCTTTCTTATTTTTTGGCACATTTAATCTTTTAGAAAATAAACGTCCACTCGTTTCTACGACTGCAGTTCGTTCTTTCTTCTCAAAGAACCACAAAAAGATCACGAATCGGATTCTTTTGACACAATTGTAATTAATCATATTAGACATAAGTTAGATATCACATTTCTTAACACTCGATGAACTAAAAAAAATTACATTGAACTGATTCGCTCATTGAATTGATTCTAACATTGTTTCTTACATGGAACTGAGAAAGCTGAGGAGAAAGTGGGTCAAGTTCAACCGTCATCGCATTGAGCAAGGAGCCAATGGTAGTTCTAATTTTATAAAACTTCTTAGTGCTATACGAATATACATCACTATGCATTGTATAAGTAGCTTGTAACGGCATAAACCGATAAGGGACTAATTGAAACGTAATTTGAAAAGAAAATCAAAAATATGCAATATCGCTACTTCTGTGACAATTTATACTGAATAATGAAAGTTTAATTGCAACTCATTTGGGTGAAATGATAAGTGATGATGATTCAATTATATACCATCAACACGAGAAAATGAGAGAGGAGGACTGGTTGGATGGCCGTAGCAGTGCACCATCGAGAACGCAATTTTGAATCAATTGAAAATGTCACTCGGGTCAATTGCTGACACGTCCTGCGTTTAATTTGTGACCCATATTAATTCAATTAAAATCTCCACCCCAGCAAGACTAGATGGCGCAAAATTGCGGTCAGGCATGATGTTGTTGATGCCTCTAGCGTTTATTTCGAAGTGACGCCTTACTGCTACGTGGAGATGCCAGCATCTTCACATGGTAGGGTATGAGATAAACAGAGGCTTGATAAACAGATTTATCTAGCGTATCACCTTTCTTGTGGTTTTGTGTTTGTTTGGGTTTTCTTATACAGTGAGCCATGTGATAGATAGGGCAACTTAAATGTTTTCTAATATCATTGTATTCCAAAAACAACGTAGCAGGTAGTTGTTATGTTAGTGAGTTGTAATGCAACAACCGCACAACGCTTGTCGGTGTATAAATGATTCTGAAAAGGTTATAATTAGGGACATTAAACATGTGGTGCGGTCTATTTGCAACACGCACTTGAATCACGGTTGCGATACTGATAATTGTAAAAATTAGAAACCAATTTGAGACATCCCTGAGCACGCAACGAAGGTTCACTACTAGGCGATTCCATCCAACACGCCGTAGTGAACCAAAACACGACGATCCATGGGGAGATTATATAATTCTGCGAGTAATAACAGCTCATATAAATGCACCGCACTTGATCGTTATTGTCTCGTGTGTTCGTTTCAGTACGCACTTGCACATGCGCTTCTGAGATGCCCTTCAAGCCGCGGTGGTTAATAACCTACGGCACAAGTGAACAGATTGGCGAATGATCTTACTCATTAGCATGCATGCTCCCGGTATGTGACCTTCTCACACGAGTTATGTTGCACCGTCCATACCAGCACACACTACGTTCGAAATGCATTTTAAACGTTTTTTTTTCCCCGCTTACAATCAAACAATCATTAGAAGTTAAAAAAGCCCTCGTAGCTACATAGACCAACCTCTGGAATTCGATTTCAGGTTGCATTGTTAAAAAGCCGCTTTTTTGCATGCCTGTAGCGAAAGAAGAATAATAAAGTCTAATTTGCCTACATCGGTGTTAATTGTGTGAAGAATGGATTTAATTTTTTTGTAGCTAAATATACCACGTTCCAATGCGAATGTTAGCTTCTGTTAGGAAATAGATTCTGCACCGATGTATTAAACGTGCAAACTCCTGTCCAAAGTGGTTGATGCATCGTCGTTGCTATAATGAAACACTTCTCACTTCACATCCACTCAAGTTTGCAATTATCGCTGCATTTATTACGATTCCTTCCAGTGCCGTCCGTTCATGGTCAATTCTAGGCCAGCGTTTGGCGATTTGATTGAATGGAATGCAATGCTATTTGGAGGTTAGCTCGTTGTGGTTTTTGTTATTGCGCTGGTTCTTGTTTCGTATCAATGAGATTGTGGTTAGATTTTAATTTAAAAGTTGACTCTTCCGGTTCAAAAAAAAAACTTCATTAGGTACACATTAACAAAACACAAATTTGGATAAAAGTTTTATCAGATAAGTGTTTCCAGTTAAGTTATAAATTCAGTAACTTATTTATTTCTTAAATATTCTTCTCAATTCTAAATACTTAATTTCAAAATATTTATTACAAAAAAAACATATCAAACCGCAGTTACGAACAAGCAGTTGAACCGTTCCAGCCGGCACAAATACGCAGCAGTATGAAAAAACAATAAACCAAGCAAACGCACAACAATGTACGGTATTTTATTTTTGCAAGATGAAAAAGAGGAATTTTTCCCTAAAATACGCCGGCATTTGTAAACATTTGCAAACGACAGTGCGCAGGTATGATTATTTCATGGCAAAAGCAGCCCCAACGAACTGATAATTGATGGTTACCGTGCTGCCATGCGGTTGAACCAAATGAACACCGCACAGCTGTTGCATGAACACGGGCGCACGCGTTTGGTGGGGACTCGATCGTGTTGATGTTGGTGTTGAACGCGATCGACTGCGCTGCGTAGAGACGCGAAAGGCTTCCGTTTTCTTCAATAGGTTTGTGACCTTTCACGGTTCAAGTGACGCCACTTGGAGCGCGTAGTTATCGGCCAGGGGGGACTGTTTGGAGCCACAAACAGCGAAATGTAGTCTGTTTTATATTTGCCAACGTAGATTGCCGATCATTAATAATTATGTGTCAAACGTAGTAGATTTTCATTGAATTAAACAAATGAATGTTGTTTGTTGAATTAGATTATAAACAAACATTTTCTACTGTTTGTTGATTCAAGTGCCTACCGTTTGAAATGATATTCTTCCATTCTTATTAGGTTAGTTTAACTGATGATGTTACAACGATATATTATTCTATTTTTGGTACATAAAACCAGCTGACAGATAACAATATCACAATTGATAAATCTTCTGTCTTGATCGCCTGATCGGTGTGTAGAAATGTGGAACATCTGTAGCATAAGGCACCGCCGTCGCGAACGACAGTAAACCGTGAGTAACCGGTGCAAAATGAACCAAGATCACTTGGCCCAGGGTGGCCGCTCGCTTGCGTGTCGGTGTGGAATACGCGATCAGTGCCGCTTGCTGTGTACGCGTTTTTGTTTTTCGTTCGCGGCATCGTGTGGAACTGGAATTGCCGGTCCCACCCCGGCCGACGATCGCTTCCCAGACGGCCACGGAATTCATTCGTGAAACGACCGTCGTGAGCGCCACTTGTGCGAGTGCGAGTGTGGAACGCGACGCGTGCAGTGCCGTAGTAGGGTTTTCGGTTTTGTTTGTTTGCGTCCGGAAAGATAGTGCAGCTTCAAGGCGTTATTTGTACTGACTACAACCGCTTGTCAATAGAAACGCATATTTAAGATTTATCTGGGCGAATGGTCACCAGAAATATTACCAGTGGCAGCCAGATTTACCGTGTACAGGCGAGACAAAGCACACAGTGACGGTCTGGTGTTCGCAGCAAGTGCCGGTTAGGCGTGTACAAGTGAGCGTTGTAAATACCGTTGGGAATGGCTTGTTGATGACCCACCAACGGCAACCGCAGCCATAATCTGAATATAAATAAGCGAAACGGTCAAAATATTTGACAAGTGCATGAACGGTGTAGTACAAGTGTGTTCGTGTAAAGATATTCTGAAGTTCGCATTTAAGATTAACCTGAAGGTAGCAACATACATCAATACATACAAATGTGAATCCTTTTAGGTGGATATCCTACAACGTATAGAAGACGCATTTTTGTAGATGAAGTAAGTGTATTATGCGGTTAGATAAACATCAAGCGATTAAAAGTGTTGCGTGTTTTGAATAACAACGGAACATCTGTTATTCGCGAGGAGAAATTTGTTGGCGTGCATAACCGAACCATCATTTAACTGAGCCGGCAACAAAATGTTAGATCCCAACAGAAAGAAACGTCCTGGGTAAGCATATTTACAGCTGTTACTTACAATCGATTATACTAAGCGTGTACCATTGGATGTAGAATTATGGAGATTATCGAAGCTTAAAGCTCTTCAGCTGAAACTGTGATGTTGGAGAAATATTTGTGGAGATCGCATTATGGAGATTGTCGAATTTGGAAGCTCTTAAGTTGAAATTATGATGTTACTAGCTGTGAAGGAATTTATGGGACGGTGCTGATATGTTAACTGCAACCGAATTCCTGCGTTATCTCCACTTTTGTCGCTAACAATTGTCTGTTCGAGAAATGACCTAAGTTGCAGTCTGTGTTGTATTCGCCTCATAGAAATGTTTGTTATTGGTTTGTAAATTATGAACAATTATGTGTCCAGTTAACTTTTGCATTTTTATCGATCATTCGATATCTTCCTTTTTGTTTATCTAGGCAACTGTTGTGTTCGTAAACTATGACCTGACCAATATTTTCCATGGCACTCTCAAAGCTACTGTTTAATTCGGATCAGGATTTAAGCTTCCAATTTTAATTTCGCTTAGTTGAATTGGAATGAAATAATCAATATCTTACGTTAGAATACATTAAAATACACAACAACAAAAGGACATCAAGGATGAAGGATCAGAATTTCACTGAATCAGCTTGAATGTAAAAATTTCAGATACAACTGATTATGACATGTTCTGAAAATAAGCTGTAATTAAGCGTGTAATTCAGATTACCAATTCCGCCTTAATTTGTCAATTATTCAAAACGGAAAAAAAACCTCCAATGACACTAAAGGACGATAATTGAAATATAGATCATCTAATGCATCGTAAGTACAGCCCCGCCAGACACAAGTACGCCCTTGATAATCACTTCCAACGAACAGCATTACTCAACACAAAACACTACGAAGGGCGATCACGACAGTGTAGGATATATGCAAAGCGTAACTTGAGCAAAACTTTCATCGGCACCCGCTCCATTCAACAATGGAGCCCCAAGATGAGACGTAGTTGATAAGGATTTCCCATACGCCGAACAAGCTTTGTTACATATTCACGTGGACGTCCGCGTAGACGGTGTAACAGTACAGCTGTAATTGATTCGATCAAATAAGAGTTTTTGTCTCGTTTAATGTGATATGCAGTTAAAGCTTAGACTGCTGTGAGAGTTTCAAAGTACAGCAACAAGCGGATTATAATTGCCTGACCAATCCGTGATGGTATGCCGCAAATTAGTTGCCGCACAACCCCATATTGTTACCGATGTGCATCCGGGAAGAGGGAAGAAAGAGAGAACGCCGTCTTGCGGTAAATCACGTCCCGATTCGTAGTAATTTATGAGAAGATCCCCAACGCTAATGCACACACCAAACGGCGAGTTACATCCCCGGGAGTCACACGTGAACGTGCACGGAGTTGATGATCAAATTTAAACCCAAGCCATCGCTGGCAATCTTGATTGACGGTTATTCACCGCGAAGATGAGGGGCGGAATTCGTCGTGCAATGTCGAAATGTCATTCGTACGATTAAACCATAAGTCCTCTGGTGGACCTTTCGACCTTTTCCGCAGCTAATGCGGGGAAGGTTATAGTTTTCCAATTAGCGCCGTTCATCTACTGTAGCCGTACACCTATAGGTCCAGTCTTTGAACGTGTTAATTGGCTTACATCTCCACCTGGTACACCTCAGAATATACGGAAAAGAAGTGAAAGGGCATCTACGAAGCCTAATGAAAGAAGGAATTCTTTCAAACACCAAATGAAAACGGAAACGGGAAATAGTAATCTGAGCTGATAAGTAAAGAACCTAATCGATTGATCGAGTAACTTAGCGTGGACAGTGCGAGAAGCAGTAGCCATAAGCAAGAACGAGCAGAAAAAGTCCCTAGAATGTCAGTTGCCTAAAGAAACCCACCGGTACGCTTTCTGAATCATTAAACAGCAATTAAGTTTTTTCACTTTTCTCTTTCGCTATTTTCACTTTTCCTTTTCCTTGTCGGCCATCAGAGTTGGTTGCTTTTCGTCCAGTGGCCAGTTTTGAGGTAATCCAGTCACGGGAAGTTCGCGCCAGTGTTCGCGGGGACCATTAATCCATTGTTTTACCCGGCGGGAGTTTTTTGCTTTATTTGGGCACGAATTCTCCGGTCGAGGTGGAATTTTGGGCATTTCTAAATGGTGCGTAACAGACACACGTCTGGAGCGTAATGCGAACACGATTGGAAGCTTTGTATATTGTTTCTCTTCTTTGCTGCTTTCCTCGCTTCTGAACGATTTAGGGTTTAGTTTGGCTTATTCATAATTTCGCATTATCCTAATTCTTTGTGCATTAGATTTGGAAAGTGTTGCAAGGATTTTCTCGCGCAAAAAGAAAAGCATCCTAAACAGGTCACTTGGAAACGCTTGTCAAGACCAGCAGATCGTCGATGCGGAACGGATTTGTGGAGCGGAATTGAGATTTATTAATAATTAGTGCAGGAAACTTGTGTTCGCTGAGCCGTTCAGGGCATACACTTAATCTCCATTTGACAATATACAAAAGAGATGTATTCCGTGTGTTTTTCCTTTCAAATTGCCAAGTGAGCAACAAGAGCTTAGCTTTCAATGTGAAATACTTAGCTTTAGGAAAGGTTTTTAAACAGAAGGTTTCGGAAATCGATTCTCCTGCAATACAGTGGCGGATCTGACGGTAATTGTAATAAGTGAAGAAAACGAATCCTTCCAGGGGCCGCGATGGTCTTCAAATCATGTACCGGTAACTGCATTGGTATCAATAGCGCTAGGTGCAATGACCCGGGAAAAGCCGTTTTTACTGGGATTTTTTTAGGTTTTTTTTACATCGTTTTTACTGGAGCCTAAAAGAGAAAATACCCAATTTAGTACATCAAAGAGTGCATTGAAAAGCTTAGAAGATAGATTCTTACGGACGAATAAAACGAAAATACAATTCACTAAGAAATCGGTTACAAAAAATTAACAAAAGATCTACTACTTTTGTGGCAAGCGTCATCCCTTTTTCTTTAGTCAAATAGTACGCACACTATTGCTCAGCCTACTGTGTGAAGCAGGTTGATGCATTATTAGAAACGCATTTAATTGTGGGAAAGGTTTAAATAAGAATAATTTAAATGATAGTGTAAATAAATAATTATTGAAATGTAGTATGTTGTTATATGTTAATATTTAACATTTTTTCATGAGTTTGTTATGATTTAACTAACCAACTTTTTAACCAACATCCCCCCTCCCTCCCCACACCCCTACCCCAGCTATCCCTCCCTACTGGTTGACACATTTAAATTGCTAAGGGCCCAACTTCCATTCCGCAAAGGGCCCCCGCCACAGCTACAATAGGTTGGACAAACAATGCTACTGGATAATGAAATTAGGAAGAAAATAACTTTAAACGTGCGATTGCTGCTGCAACACTCAATCTCGATTGAAAGCACTTTTTTATGACGTTCCTTTGCCGTGGCAGCGTCTTCGATCAACGCCAACGTAAGGTAAGAGTTCCGTTGCAAAAGGGCATTGAGATTGGCCGCGTACTTCTATCGGATCGCTACAAGTTCCATTGGAGAGTGGCGGAAACGAAAATCACTTAACCGGATTAAATTGCGCCCTTTTACACTGGCCCCACTAACACCATCGTAAGCTTTGCCGGGCTGCACAGAACACCAAGGGGTAATAAAAAAAAGTCGACGTAAAAAGTCAAACGTAGACGTCTGTGTCCCGCACGCTTTTCGGGTACTTGGACGGCCAGTGGGCGTGTTGGTATGAACATTTTGGGAACATCATAAAAATGCGTTTGTGTAGCTTCAGTGTGGCCGGGTAGTGGAACCGGCACGAGGGTCCGATGTGAATATTCATTGGCTGCGATGCGAGGGAAACCCTTGCAGATGTATTAATTTGTTAAGTGAACCGTAGTGTGCGGAAGGCGAGCGTGTGTGTAGACTTTAGGGGAACGGGTAAGCTCATGCCCTGTAAATCAATCAAAAGCACATGGCCCATGGGTTGGGTGTTTTTGTTTTGTGTGCCTGCAGGAATTGTAAAGTGTTTACAGCAGCATGAGAAAGTAGACCATGTGAGAAAAGGTTTGTTGCAGGGGTGCTTGTCTAATCATCAATGTAGTGTATGTAGATTTTAAAGGCTCATATTATGCTTCTCAAACGTCAGATACAAAACTCAGACGTTTAAATCTGATGTACTATGGAACAGTTTTGGCCTTCCAACTGATAGAGCGTGAGAGCTTTTCGATTCGTGAGCTTTGGTATACATACAGTGTAATGAGTTTTTCAAGTAATGAGTAAATCAAAAGTCACTTTCTTAACTTTCTTCTAACTTAACTCTCTTCGAGTCATTACTATCAAAGAACCAATCGTTAAAGTACTTGTGACGCTTGTATACACCAAGTTCAAGAATCTCTTCAAATCACCTGTAGAAGTTGGTAAATTACTGATGCTAGGGGAAAAGTTTCTGTAGAAGAAGGTCAAATCATCACTTTCCCGTAATTTTAAAGGCGTTGTATGCTGTATATATATTACGTTTATATAACGATATAACGTTTCATCATATTTTATAAAATGCAATTTCTTATTTTTCGTCAATGTTTTGAACAACCACAATAATTTGTTCATCGTATTAGCTTGATGAACAAATTGTATGTACTTTGTATAAGCATTTTTTAACCCATTTTCATAGAAATCATATTGAAAAGAAACCTCCCAAAACATCGAAAATTTAGCATTATGAATAAAGCGCTTGAATGTATCAAACACCATTGAAGATAGCTGACTGTCTTCAAAATTACCACCAAAAAAGCAGGCTTGTATTGCAAAAAAAAACTAGGACATCCTGCCGTAATTATGCTGTTACCATTTAATATACTAGGAGCTTTCATACCTCAAAGTTCCTTTAACCACTGAATTGATTAATCAACAAACCCGACAGCAAGTCAATTGGGTACAATGTAAGCGTGGTACCGGTAAGCAAAAACCGAAAACAATAGACACACACATTCCGCGTATGGTGGGAGAAAAGCAATGAAGCCGTTTGCCTGTGCCGCCCAATCGTACATCATTCGTGTGACGTTTAGCAATAAAGCGGCTTGCATAACACTGTTTACCACCGCTGAATGGAAGCCGCAATCAGTACGTGGCCAAATTAATTGTCATTGTCACCAGTCGAACCGAGTCAACCTTTTACCAGTGTCTCCCAATTGCGTACCACCCTGCCTGTCACCGATCGGTCTTTGTTGGCTGATAATGGACAAGGGGGTGGGTAGCTTCCTTTCCTGCACCTGTGAAGTCGTTCCCGCGAACCATAATGACTGCAATGAGCGCATAGAGCTGACCACATGCTAATAAGCACTTTCGTCTATCAGAGTAGTTAATTTTTAATCGTTATCCAGGCTGGCCAAACGAACGAAATCGAATGTTTGAATGGTTCTACCGTTGAAGGTGGAGTTGTGATTGGAACACACGCCATTAATGAAAATAAAACCTTCCACCTTTATGCGGTACCAACTTCTTACTTTCTGTGAGTGTTTGTGTGCAGCTGAGCGCCCTTCAAGCGCTTGCCAACGAAAAGAAACAAACGTACACGGTACACGATAGCTGCGTAGCCACAAATCATTACGGAGCCTCTCAATTCAACGTTCTGACGCTTGAACCTTGGACCCCACTGGAGGACCACTGGAACTTGAGGAGATGTAATGTACGGCAAAAACATATGGGGGAAACCCACAAAGTACACACATGCTTTAAATAGTTTTTCCCACTCTGCACAACTTCAGGCCGCACTGCGGTCAGTTGGTTTGCTTGTGGAACCTTCGGCCAGCAATAATAAATTTGTAGCATTAGCCGGTTTCGTCCAACGATCGTTTCGTTTGTGCCTTCGTCTTCCTCTTCAAACCTATGTTCCTTTCTTCCGGGCTATGCTCGGGTGGAGCGTTTGTTGTGCAGCCACCACCATCAGCACCATAAGCACGGCCAAGAACCAAGCACGGAAAGTACGCCCACGGAACCGGTTTTCGCACAATGACTGGGCGCTCTTTATCTTGGGCCCGAAAATAGAACTTCCTTGAAACTTCATTTGATTGGGGAACATCGGTTGGCACGATTAGCACCTTGAGGGGAAGTAAAGCGATTAATTGCCGTGAAGTCAATATTCATAACTTTCACTGAATGGTAGGTAAGTTTTATGGTTTCGCAAAAACAAATTAACTTCGATTGGTGATAATACGACAATTAACAAGTCTTTGTGTGCTAATATTTTTGGTTAAATTTATTGAGGGAATGTTTTTAATTGGTTTGATAACAGTCATTACCAAAAGGTTCCTTTTTTATTTTTACGTTCCATTTTGAATTCTTTTTGGAATGATCTTTTCGGTCTAGCTTGATATTAACGTTCTCTGTTAGGGAAAAATAATTTGAACTCATCCTTGATTTATTTCTTCCTGTTTATATATCAGAAAAAAAAATCATCAATCAAATCTTAATAAGTTGCTTTTACTAAAATTACTTCAAGGGAAAAAAACCCAAAGAACGTTTATCTGTCTGTCAACTTCATAACGCCATCGCGGACTAATAAAAGAAAGCCTTCGGCGCGTAGCCCACTGACAGCTGGGAGAGGAGTAGTTTCCGGTTGTGTGAAATACTCCACCGTTCATTTACTCACTCACACCGTCCGTGCAAGGCAGGATGATGATGCTTTACCGGCAGGCTCATCACGATTGACGCGCAATGACACCGTCCAAACACCCGCAATGCGCCAAGGTCAGTTACACGATGGGCATCAACGGGACCGAACCGTCCGATGCCACCACGGTGACAATTGAATCAGCATCTGGTTTAGTGTCATTGCTGCTACCTTTCGCAGCAGCCGGGCTGCATAGCGTACCCTCCAGGCCAGCCAGCTGTGAGCCTAACACAAAGGGAACAAAGGCCGCATGAAGCGCGTGAAATTTAATAAAGTTTATGAGCCTCCAAGGAACTACAGCAGCACACGGCATAGTGGATGCCCGATGCCATTTAAGGAGCGGACGAATCGGGTAAGCGAAACGGTTTGTGATCGTACCATGCCGGAAGGAACAACCATTGCTTTTAGCTGACAATGGGTCGATGGCCATATCGCAATGGTCTTCCGGAGCCGGAGCTCTGCAAAACGCAAAACGGCTGCCCAACCGGCGAACGAGAAAAGAATGATTGGCAAATGTTGACGGTAATGTTGCCGTATTTTGTGTGGGCGCGTGTGTTTTTTTCCCCCTCTTCCTCCCTATACATTTGCCATTTTCAAACTTCCGCTATGGAACTCGGCGAGCCTCGGTATTGGAAGCCTCAGGTGATGTAGTGAAAGTTTTCCGTTGTGTTTGCTACAAATTGAGATGGGTTTAAGTTCACCTCGGTTTCGTTTTGCTTTTATCTTGCAGGCAAGCGGAGAAGGTGAGTTCGAAGTGTTTCGGACTTAATTTAATATTTATTTTATTGCCTTAAGCATGGTGCATGTTCAAGATTCCACGAGTGAACAAACAAACGCCTTTGATATAATTTTGGAGCAGGACAAATTTTGCGGATCCTGTTTTCTGGAACGGTTCTTTTACTGCAGGTGAGCAAATCAGTTGACCTGGGCTTACGAGTGTAAATTTCATTTAATGTTGAATATGGCCATTATGGAGCTTTAAATCACGATTTCATATTACTCATCTGATACAAATCGAGTGTATGTTGGAGGGATTCTTGATTTTTGCAAAGTTTACGTCTTTAGAATATATTTATCTGAAAAAAAAAATTGTCAACGTTTTGCAGATCTATTGGATATGTGTCTCTTGAGATAAAGTAGTTGACTGGAGTAAAAAAAGTAGTCGAGAAATGGAATGTATTAATGATGTTTACCGATAGCACTTTCGAATGGGTTGTGATTTTAAACGCTTAAGCGCCTAATATGTTAAGGGGATGTCTGGTTGATGGCGGTGCCGGTATGCAAACGACAGGACCGGTCTAAAATCCATCCATCCAGACCAATCCTCCGTAGCACTGAGGCCTGACTATCCATTTAAGTGATAAAATAAGTTCAGTAAATCAGAAATGGCACCCATGACCTAGCAGGTCATTACGCCAAGGAGAAGATGAAGGTGTTTAAATACAAGATCTTGAAGCAACAGTCGTTTATACTTATAACCTACCCTATCATCCCTCGTTTTTCATGTAACAAAGACTTGATTATTCAGCTTAAAAGCCAAATTCAATATCGTGAATTAAAAGTCCTTTGAAGAGGTGAGAAGGCTGTGGGTCCTCACTTTCTTTTTTTTTAAGTATTAGACTATTCAGATGAAAAGGCTAGCTGATTAGCTTATCGCTCAACTACAACAGTTAGGACTAGCAGGCAGTGCTGCGCTTTACACTACCAGAATGTAGTAGGGTTCTACTCAGACGTTTATATCATAAGATGGTGGTTTGAAGGTAGCGGCGCCGGTCTTCACACGAACGGACCGGACCAAAATCCCATCCGGTCCGATAAGATAAGATAAGTTTCACAACAAAAAGGAACAGAGGGAAAGCAGGAAAATGAAAAGAGTACAAAAAATTGTAGAATAGGTCGTAAACGATATACAGTATCCGGCCTATGGAAAGTTTACCAGAGTATTTGCGGGAAGCAAACTTTATGAAGGACCTCTGACACTCTTCGATACGATCGATGTTAAACCTTGCTGAGGGAGAGCAGATTGTTGAGCAATAATCTAGTCTCGACCTAACCAACGAGCAGAAGAGCATTCTAATGCACAAGATCTATTCCAGTCCAAGTAACACCGGACGTTGGGGCATTGACAATGGAATAACAGAACAACGGGACCGGGTAAGCGAATTTTACAATTTTACAGGACATGAGACAATCAAGCAAGAGTAGGATCAAGAGGAAACACTAAAATAATTTGAATAGGCGAACTATGCTCAGAGAAAGCTATAGGGAGATACATTTTTGGATCATTGACTTAGAGCAAAAAGCAGAAGGTAAGACCGTAGAAACAATGTTAATGAACAGAAAAAAACAGTAAGAGACTAACGACATTTCCTTGGAGTTTTTCTGCGCCGGAAAAAAGTTGTATGAAAAAAAATATCTGTCTGTTGGTTCGTACATGGTACGAACGATTGCAGAAAAAGGCTCAGAGCAAAAATATTGAGGACTTATTTAGAGCCTAATGGGGCAGTTTTTGGATGTACAAGGAATGAGGAATGCGATCGTAGGGGGACTTGAAGTCGATGGAATCGGCATTGACTTGTGGGAAGGAATCAAATCTTGTGCAGATGTATTAGGTGTAACTCATAAGGTTGGAGGTTGCGGAGCGTTTGGGGATGAATTCGTGTGGGCGAGGGATGACTAAACGTTGCACAAAGTTTAGTAAGAAAGAATGGAGTGTAATCTCATAAGCGGAATTCCTCGGTAGAACGATTATAATCCTAAACTCTTTATAATGGAGCTTAAGATATTTTATGATTTAAAAGCCTAGTAGTTCGTTTAAACTATTAATAACACTCTGAAATAAAAATACTCTGAATTTTTTGGCAAAGAATCTTAACACTCACAAATCAAACCAAACATGTCAAGAATTTAATTTGATCTCAAACGTAGGGCATCTTAACGTAGCTTAAGGTGCTTTTGTAACATCTTGATTTATTTTTTTTTGTTCCAAAAATGTTTACTAAGTTTAAATTTGGCTGGACTGACTGGATTTTTTGCAGTTAATCTCTGCAGAATCTCTTTTGTGTTGGATATTGTTGATAAAAGTAATGCAGATGAAAGACAAATGGAACATTACCACTTCTCCGGAGTGAAACAGATTTCTCACCATCACACAACAGCACCCGATGGAGTTGCAAGAAATCAACGTTTCAATCTCGTGCTATTTGCGTCAATTACAGCTAAATCATTCAATTAAGAAGAATTATTGATCGATTGCGCTCCAACCCTTATTTGCGTTCGGTTGTCGTCCCTGCACCTCAAGGTTAGCAGGGTAGGTCGCCCCCGCAGTACACTGGCACTGCAAGTGCGCTGGGTCCAGTTCTTCTGGTTCTCGGACGCCGACCAGCAGCGATGGGATCGTTATGCAGATTCGATCAAGTGTAGCGTGCGGTATGTGTCCACCGGGTAAGTGATTGACGTGCGACTCGCGATTGCAACTGTCGTCGCAACGCGTTTGGGGCACCATTTTCGTACGGAACTGCGCAGTGGGTGATTTGAATTTTCGAACGGAACGGACGTCAGCACTCTGGCCTGGGTAGCGGTGTGTGGGCGTACACCAGTGTGCGCTACCGGTGATGAAGTGCCTTGGAATCAACCGATTTTTGTCAGGCGGATATAGCCATTTCGAAGGAATCGTAGCAACCCTTGGCGCGCCTTGTGAAGCGATGAGTGTGTCACGTGTCGGCTTAGTGCCCGGTTACGATCGTGCTCATTTATCATAAGTAGTAGCACACAAAAAAGGGCACACAGTGTGGTATAAAGGTGAACCTAACAGGCAGCGATAATAGCCTCACTCTCCTTACAATGTCCACCCATTAGAAGGCTCTCTGTCACGAGTCTCACGAGCGTGGTAGCTGATAGACTAATGGGAAGTTGTTTTTATTTTGCCAAATTCTTCACCTGCCCGGGAAAGCCCAGACTCTTCGCACATGGCGCTAATGCGGTACTTCCTGATCGTGATCCCACACGTGTGATTGCGAACCAGGTTTAGCAGGTTCCGCTAAACGAGGTGCTGCTTCCGGAGCTCGTGACAGATGGCACGCTATCCTGGGGTCCCCGTATTCCACGAATTAACGTCCCGTAAATAACGGATATCGCGGAATAACTAATGCCACAGCACGCGGGGGTGGTAATCAATTGGATTTAATTGCCGCTTCCCGCGGCGGTGTTGTCTACACGCTGGATAAGGGGCTTTTGCCTTTATCCGGCACCTTTGTCATCGATGGCAGGTGGATCGACGACGGGTGCACGTTCTGGCACGATTCATCGAATGTCTCAGCGGCACACAATATCGCCCAGCACGGTGCCGCTTCTGCTGATTGGAATTTGTAAAGAAATGTTTCACGCTCTAGCGACCGATTACGAGCGACAACTCTTTGATGTGTGAGACGTTTCTGCTCAGATTTCTTCGCAACACGTGACCCCGGAACGTGGCGCACTACGCAGCGATTTAAATGCATTTAAAGCGTTGACTCGGGCTGGTGTGTGGCGCATCCGAGATGAGGTTGCGGTTTTGAGATGATTTCTGGTTTTCAATTTAGAGCTCGCTATCCACGGCAAAGGCGTTTAATAGGCGAGTTTAAAAGCTCATTTTTCAATTCGTCAACCCCCATTCCGTAGAGTGGGGCCCTTATACTTAGCTTAAACTATGTAATCCACTTTGCATTGATTTGCTGGCATAACGTAACCTCTTTTGTTGTTTTTGAACTGTCACGATGGAACTTTCCTGTACGTTTTTGAACAAAGTCCCTATCCTGTGCTACTGGGCGCAAACGAACCTGAAGGTAATATGCTTATCACTGGTACGGGCTGCAACACTATCAACCTTGGCTCATCAGAGACGATGTTCAGGCTTTCATGTTTCTGATGATGATTATATTTTTGTACTCCTATTGTTGCCATACCGGACCTATTAGTGTGGGACAATGTTCGTGAACGATGGATCACTGCATGCTAGCGAGATAAGAGGCCAACCACTCATACACTCCCAAGGAGGGGGTGCTATAGCTATTTAAATTAACCGGCTTATGGTCTTAAATCACGCACCACCAATGGGTTTATTTGTTGTGCTTTTTTGCTGAGCTACACACAGCGTTTTTTTTTTGTCTGTTTGCATGGACAGCCCTTCGACACCGTTTTCGTGAGATACTCATCTTAACAAATGATTAGGCTCGTTAAACACCTTGGCTTGGGTGGTTGTTGGTGTGCGATACATGTGTCTGGTTGGCCAATTGGATGGCACGTTAGTTTAATCGACGTTTGGGACGTTCTTGGAGTCTATATTTGCTATATTTAGAGGGGGTCTGTTCCAGCTTGCGTGTCATTGTGTTGTTTGTAAAAGCTCCAACTACATTACACATCATTGGCTTTTGTGGTGAATAATGAATATTCTCTAATTTTAGTGTATACAATCTAGCAACAACTATTTGCCGAGTTCCGTTTATGAAAGATATATCTCAGTGTCATGACCTGATTACTTCATCCATGCTATTAGAACTACCTGCCACCTCGCGATCCTGAACCCTGTTCCTGCTTTGACACGCAATGATCGATGCCTAGACAAATTAGAGTGATGAATTCCGGTGCAAAATTTACATAATCTCGCAACTCGCTAACCACACGATAGGACCCTCTTACAGCACACCTGTTGCCATTTGAACTTATATTTCAGCGGGGGTTCTTTTCCCACCGTGTGCGGTGTGCTCTGCCCTACGCCGGTAAGAACATGTTTTATTCATTTCTCTATTGCTCAGCCGAGGTGTGTTGTGCGATTCCCGAAGTCGTTGATTATTATCACCGACTCAGCTCCGGTAGTGCCCATGCGCTTCTTCGATGCACATCCCTCCGCCACAGGTTGGGTTGCTAATGAGGATGGGTGAAAAGTCCCCAAGCACCGTGTGGGCCGGATTGAGGCGGGCTTTTCTTTTCCCTTTTTCGAACCGTGCAACCAATTCGCTCACATCTGGTCTTAACGAGCCGGGTCGTAAAAACCTGTTCGTAGGTTAAAGCGCTTTCGTTTTCTACTCGCCCGTTCGCTGTGCGAAGAGATAATGAAATAGGTGGCTTAATGACTGGGTGCCGACGGAACTTCCTTCAAGTTTCAATGCGTGCGTAGGCATAGAATGATCGGGTTTTGGATGTGTTGGAAGCGGTTGAAAGCATTTGCCTGGACTTTGGCCGTTAAAAGTTTAGAAAGTTCTAAATAGGGCACACATGACAACCTGATAGTGAGAAAATTAATAGTTCTGACGCTTCATGTTTGTGTTTCGACGTAATTATCTAGTTTGATGGAACATGTGCTATCTCAAAATTCATCGTTGTGATAGAAAGTTCGAGAACGTTCAACATTAAATTAAATTGTCGAACGTTCCATGTTTGTGCAACAATGGTAACGTTAATTAATTGCGCCATGGTGTTATTTTAATTTTTCTATTTAATACATTCAATCCAAACGCAAAGTATGAAAAGAAAATAAAAAAAACTGTTCGTTCCATTCAGCAACTTGTTCGAGTTAGCAGCGCCCTCTGTTGGGATTTATCCGATACAAATCGCACTGGGTGTTGTAGCACATTTTTAGACTTAATTTCTCCATACCTCGCACCTGATTTTCATTTTTGTATTAAATGGAATTAAATTAGATATTTCCTGTATATATGTATCTGTATATATGAAAGTTATGACACTTTGAATAAAACAGTTTAGATTTCTTATTGTCTCGAAATGTTGTCCTATGTTTCCTGCTAAAAGCCCGTAGTGCAGTAGGGATGGTACCTCATACGTTTATACTCGTCGGAGCGGATCGGAACGGATTCGATCGAGCTGCTCGAGTCGTTTCGAAGTTAAATAAAAGCTGCATGAATGGTTCACAACACATTTATGAGCGTTTTTCTGAATTTTGGGGTTGAAACAAATGGAATTTGGGTATAAAAATAGTTTGAAAAGTTGTTTAGGACTACAAAATAAGTGAATTGAAATTCAAAGTTAGTTGCTCAATGCTCGTGTAACTGGGCTGTCAAAACCCCTCGCCGGAACCGAATGGAACAATGAACCAACCGCTCAATGTAGATATTGGTTCGTGACGTGCTGCTCGTATACGTCAGGAAAATATAAACATCTCGCCTAGCTTAATTTCATTGTTTTGTGTGTTTTCGGTTTTGCAGTTTTGATGTTGTGAATTAAAGTGCTTAAGGATTAGTTGTTAGCAATCTTCCATACATTCCTGCAACCACCAATTACGTACACGCTTAGTAGCTGTTATTCGAAACCAGTGTTTGCCATTTGTTTGCTAACGTAAAGGAGTATCTCTCATCGCAATGGTGCCTGTTGTTAACTTTCCTCAGCAATGGTGCGGTGTCGGTGTGGAGCACTAGTACGGCCGGAATCGATACGGTACTAGCCACCACTCTCGGCACGACGGTAACGCCCAAAACGAACAGCACCGGCCAGCTATATCAAACGGGCCTTATCCATCAGCCGAACGGAAACGGAAACAGTCACAACGGGGTCGTGCATCATCACCCAAACGTAGGCAACGGCACGGGGCTGAATCACGCGCACCTACACCTAGGCAGCAACGGAAACAGCCACAGCGGAAGCATCGGCAACAACAGCACCCACAGTCTTACACCGCACGCCGGCCACGGCGCTTCCAGTTGGAACAACCGAACCAGTATTTGCAGCACGCACAACAAGGTAAGAGTGGCTGCCGCAGAGTGCTAATATGCTCTCCTGTTTTTCCCCCGTTTTTGCTTTTTTGAACCTGTTCCATTGCTTCCCAGAGTGTTCGTGGCGGTAGCGGGATGACGCATTTGCTAAACATTGCCACCGCGTTTGGGTCACTTTTACGATCGCTTTGGGATCGTGATCGTTCATCGAAATGTAAATATTTACCCCGGTACGCGGTGTGCCGTTTGATACATGGAATTGCGATTGCAGTATTCCTCGGATTGCAAGTGGCCTATTTCTGTTAGTAAGCTGCACACGTTGGTTGATAAATTAGAAATGCTGTTTTACTAACGGGGTGAAGATTTATGTTACGTTCAAGGGGCTGTTTGGATGCGCCAATGTGTGGATATTTTTGGATCCAAGTTGAAATAAGAAGATTGATGTTGATATAGCTAGAAGATCAGTTGTTCAGTTGAGTGTGATATTGAACCATACAATTATGATGCTTTTGATGAACAGTTTGGTCACTTATCACCAACTTTACTGGAATTAGAATTTATTTCTCGCTTGCTTTACGAGTGTTACGAGCACACACATAAACCTAACTGTGATTGCAAGAGGTTGTTGGCCGACATGTCCCTGACCGTGGCGGTCCGGGGGAATGTTTTCCTCTGAACAACAAAAATGAACCCTCCCACAGATGATTAGTGGGAATGATTTATTGCTCTACCGGTGTGCCATAACGCGAAGCGACGAAACTGTAGGATAGACAACTTGGGTCCCCAAAAAACGGTGAAATCCCTTTAATTACTTTTTTCCGCGCACTAAACGTTTAGTATGCATCGAAGCATGCAACCATCACCACCTGTTGCAAGTCGATGCGATGCACTGATTGCAGTTGCGTTCTCGCGCCCTAGAATAAATGCATGCCCGTACGTTTGTGTGCGTATGGCTTATCGATGCTGCTACATCCTACCGCTGTTGTCCGAGCAGTGGGGCGATCATTCTGAAAAAGGGCTATCATCAACGGCCACGTGAGCTAGGTGAATGGTATGCTGGCGCGTGCGCTCACACACACACTGTGTGATGTATGTGTGTGAGGCCGCGATCGTCAATTTCCTTCCTTTTTGTGAGCGGATCAGGTGGGCAAAGTGTTAGCGGAAGAAAGGGAAGGTGTGGTTCCCAGCATAAGATGGCAAACCGGACACATGATAGTCTGTTCTTTGGGTTAGGTTACACTGGGGACGGTTTTGTAGTTTAGTATGTTAGTAGTGTGCCTGGTTTCGGTTCGGCTCTCGTGCCGCGTGCGCTCTTCGGCCGTATGCGTATGCGTGCTCGTTGCCAAATAAGCGCACTCCTTCGCGTTTGCCAAGGGGACAGTACGATTTCAATAGACGGATAAACCTTGAACCGTCCGCAGGGACGATGGAATATTAATCTTTTCAAAAAACACACGCATCCAGTGTACGGGTAGTGCACGGATTGTGCCCTGTTTTTGTGATCGTCGGCGCAACATTGATTTGGTTTTGTGGTTCGGACATTTCGAAAAGAAGGGTATTGTTCGCGTGCGAACAAATTTAGCTATACGACGTACGTGGTGTGTTGTAACATGTGATTTTGTTGTAAAGCTGCAACGGTTAATGCATTCGTGGGTTCGTGAAAAGTGTGCATTGTGTTGTATAAGCTGATTGAAAGTGGAATGTTTAGGAAACTGTTGATCAGTTTCGTGTATCAACGTTGGAGACTTTTGGATAGTGCGTTTAGAACAGATAAAATAGAATAGACAATCATTTTTTGTGGTGTAATGTTGCATCAAAATTTGATATCAGTACGTCTTGTCAAATCCAATGAATATTGACAAAAAATAGTATCTCAAGCAATTAACAGTTTACCTCTACTATCTTATCTTTTGGATATCCGTCCTCCATTACTTATAACCTTTATAAGTAACATTGTTTACTTCTGATCGTAAACTATCCAGCCGTGTCGTAGTTAGAACACACATTGGCTACTTAAACATCCATGCTCCGAAATCTGGTAAACAGCTATTTTTCTTACCAGCAACCCGTTCTTCCCAGCGTGTGACCCTCTCGAATGTGTGACCCCGAGCAGCTGTTCTTTCAATCATCTCGCCACCGTGGAATGTGCAAATCGACGCGCATGAATAAACCCGTGGTGCTCTGGAGTTACGGGGGGGTTCTTTACGTTTATTAATTTTCCTTCGGAATAGCTTTAACTAGCGGAAAGGTGCTCTTGGTGCAGGGTAAAAATTGCAACAACAAAAAAACCCCCCACTAACACATACACCTTGCGATCATCTGTGGTGGTAACGGTACGACATGCAACACAAAAACGGAATGTTTGGTGATATTTTTGTCAACGAATTGTGTCGCCGCTAGTTGGCGCGTTTTGCTAGGCGCCCGCGTTTGCATGTGGAACCATCACATCACAGGTCGTTTCACATACATCGCTACATCGGGTTGTATGAAGTTCGAACAGCCAACACACAACCATCATGCTGATCGTAATCATCGTTTTTCACACATTTGGGAAAACTTTTGCGTTTTTTTTTTTGCTGGTAGACGTAGTTGTGGACATTTTCCTTTGTGTGTTATTGCTTTGCGAGAGAGAGAGAGCGCGCGGAGTACAGATCATTTGGTTGAGTGAATGATCACCTGCCTGCACATCTGGTGTAATTGAGTGTAAGCGTAGGACGTGACATGATTAATACGGTCCTAACGGTTTAATGGCACCAACAGTATTTGTTCTGTAATGTTTTAATAGAAATGTGTTGCAGATTAAAGCTGATTCATCAAGCAAAGAAGAGCAGTAATACCACCTAAGGACAGTGATTAGAATACCATAGACTTCAAAAGATTGCATAGATTTAGGGGTTGAGTGAGTTTTCCCTTCGAGGTGCACGTGTCGGTTGCACACCTTCCACAAAAAAAAACGCTTGAAACCAGTAGAAGATCGCAATATTCGTACCCTCTCAAACAACACACAGCAACATCCGCGACAACGCGAGTGTTTGTGTGTGTATGCAGAGTAATCTGGTGAGAAAATCGTGTCCACACATACGGGCCCGCTCTCACGATCCCGCGAGAAAGACTGCTGGTGTGCGATCTCGATCGCGCACCTTGGCCGCGAAACAATGCATTTACATCCGAGCTGCTCACAATCGAACCTGTGCCTGAACTCGCCACTGTACCGCAATTTCAACCATCCGGTAACGGCGACAACGACGGCACACAGGGTTAGTCCACAGCCGGTACCGAAGGTACGTACGTGCCGTTCGCACTCGTCGTCGTCCGCGTTCGGTGCAGGCATTGGTGGTGCATCATCCGGCGTTGGAGACTTCTGGACCGGTAGTGCGCATCCGAACAGCTGCACCGTTAACACGGGCCTTCTCAGTGGACTCGGTCCGGCCGCCAGTTGTCACGGGGGCGCTGCGTCATTCTTAGCCCAGGAAGCGATCGTAAGCATATTCCACCGGTGCTCTGCTGTGGCTGAAACTTTCCCATTCCCATCCTGTTCCCTGCACGGTTGTTGCTGTTGCAAGTGTCCACCGAATGCTTATCGCGTGTATTGTTTTGTTTGTTTTTAATTTTCAGCGACGATCCAACCTGAGCACAATGTCACAGACGGGGGATGATCTGCACACACCAAACTATCTGTCGTGGCGCAAGTTGCAGCTGAGCCGTGCGAAACTAAAAGCTTCCAGTAAAACGTCCGCGCTGCTGTCCGGGTTTGCGATGGTAAGTGAAACGTAGTACAAAGCACGGAAACATGGCACGAAACCGACACGGGGTTGACATCGCCGAACGGTCTCAATGTCGTGCATCATCATTCTATCCACCCCCCTATTCTTAGGGGTCAGTGTCAGTGTCGTTCAACGACACGTTAGGAAGCGCCGCACACGATGATGTTGCGCTCGCTATGTGTCGCAGATTCTTTCGATGCCTTAGACGAGGGCTGACCAGTTGCCGGCCCCACCGGGTTGACCGGTGCGCCGCCGGGACTGGCACGATGATGCTACTACTAGGTGGAACGAACGAATTCACGCCAGGTTGTGGTTCCCCGTTTATTTTAAAAATAGTTTAATCCTAACGATCTGAGGTTTTTGATTCAACCTCGGCAATACACACACACGGCCCAGGTTGTGTTTTGATCTTTCATTAAGCCCCCGCCTTTGAGCGGATGCTAGGAGAGTGCCGTGGAAGGGAGGAGGTACCAATTTGCATTGCCAACAAACATACGCGACAACGACTCGACGCATTTCGCCTCTCCACCCATTTGCACTGTTACGCACTGTTTTTGTTGGGTATCTGAATGCCGGGCCGGTCACCAGCAACCAACACACAAATCACAAACAGTCATAAAGTTTCGTGACCGCGCTCGTGGTCTTTTGTCGTGTGTGTATTCTGATTCGGTGTGGCTTTTACCAAGGTATTACATTCGTAAAAAGAATAGAACGGGGGGTACCGAACACAACACGCCATTCATTTACCGAAAACAATCGTACATTGGCGGGAAACATTCCATTGGCTTGAAGAAACTATAACAAATTCGTTGACCATCTAATGCTCGACAGGATGATTATGATTAACGAGTTTCTCTTAGTGGACATTGTAACATGGTTCCGGAAGGTTTCCTGTGCTGTACGGTAGAGACATAAACTCTATTTTCGCATGTTGATATGAAGATATGTATAATGATTTTTTTGGGTTTTGGTGTTTTACTCCAAGCCAAAAATGATATGATTTTGTTTTCGTCTTTATTAGACATATTTGTAATGAAGATTCTGAATGTGATTTTGCATTAGAATTAGAGATATAACGGATCTCTGTTTAAGTTCCAATAAATGTACAGTTTCTCGAATCCTGAACCCTTTATTAAATATTGATGAACGTATTTTTAGCTTGAAAAAATTTAAGGTTTCCTTTGAAATACATCTGGAGTAATTTAAAATCATGGGTATTGTGGGATTGTAAGCAGTGAAAAACTTTAGTAAAGTTGATGTCCAGCATAGAAGTTGGAATTCGCTGTTGTAAATGTTGGAGTAGATCCGTGCGAGGTTGGACCAAAACCTTTTTTGATCGTTCGCATCTGAAGACCATTCGAAAGCTGACGATTTTCATTTCATCCAAACATTATTACGAACCAACCGAAGTTATTGTATCTTGAGCCGATGTTTAGCAATGGAAGATGCTTAAATTTTCTGATCTAACTTACTACTGATGAACTAGCAATTTGTTAAGTACAGTGGTACTTCCAGAGGTACGAGTTTAATTTGTTTCATAATCTTGCTCGTATGTCAAATTACTCCTATCTCAAAGCATTTTTCCTCTGGAACGCATTGAATTGCACATTTAGAAAGTGCTTATAGAAGAGTTTTATATTCTTCCCAGGAATGGTTTTTATTTTTTATCGGCATATCTTCTCCCGTTCAGTATATTATCGAAATGAAATGGGCAAGTGGACATAGTTGTTACTTTATCCGGGAGATTTTTATCCACGAAAACTCTATAACTTTCCTCCACATTTTCATGATCTTGAATAAATATTCTTCATCTCTCCTCTTCGAAACAAATTGCTGATGCTGCGAATATAGACGTGTAAATTATCGATTACCGGGGCGGCCTGATGGTGTTTTGATATCGGCGCCTGTCTTCTCACGGTAGGACCGGTCCAAAATCGCATTCAATCCTCAGTACGTAGGACTGTGACTGTCCAACTACGAGTAAATAAAGTCAAAGAGAGCCAGAACTGGCAAGCCCCCAAAACCCTTTTAATATTGTTGTGCCGATAAAGAAGTTCTTTATGAAGAAGTTCTCGGATGTCTGCTTTCGAGACTGTTTCTCGAAGAGTTTACATCTCGGTCTGAGACCCATAGATTATAAAAAATCAATCTGTTACATCAGTGCTGCTACGGATTTCAATACTTAGAATGCACTTTTAGCTACATCCTACGGCCATAGCTTTTCCCATCCAAGGTTCTAAGATTCTCTAATATTCAGCCAGGGCTGCCCGTTATTTCATAGATTATCATGTCGTGTCATGTGCAGTGATGGTATCTCGAATCAAAATATCGCTCGCTTGGTGTGGCTCGTATCTAAAGAAACACTGCTGTTTCAGGGTTCTCGTATCTCGAGTAATGACTTTTTTTAATATCCTTGGTACCATTCATCCTCATCTTCATCCTTCTGGATGGCAAATAACTCCTCAAATGCGGTCGGACTCGGCTCAAACTTTCGAATAACAATATTCATCTTGTTTAGGTTTTTCTTTACCATTTGGCCTGTTCCCCCGATCTCCAGGTAGAGCTTGCAATTAGAACAATTTTTGAATGTAGCTGAAAATAGGTTTGCGTAGCGCCGTATGCAAACTAACTGATAATGCTATCAAATGTTATGTATGCTCAATAGGACTACAAGAGTAGACGACGCATAACTAAATTGCGCTCTTGGTGATAGGAAACTCGTTAATTTTTTCATTTTATTTTTTTTTAAATGCATACATCAGCTCTTATTCGCTATTTATTTTGGGTTTTTTGAATGTTCCAATTTTGATTTTACTGTTCGTATTAAAACGATTTTTTTGTTTTAATTTTAGGTCGCCATGGTGGAGGTACAGCTGGATGAAAACACCAAAGTGCCATCGGCAATGTTAATAGCGTTTGCCATATGTACCACGCTTCTGGTCGCGGTCCACATGCTAGCGCTCATGATCAGCACCTGCATCTTGCCTAACATAGAAACAGTCTGCAACTTGCACAGCATATCGCTGGTGCACGAGTCGCCCCACGAGCGCCTACACTGGTACATCGAGACGGCGTGGGCATTCTCTACGCTGCTGGGACTGATACTGTTTCTGCTCGAGATTGCCATCCTGTGTTGGGTGAAGTTCTACGATCTCAACACGACGGCCGCCTGGTCGGCATGCATCGTGCTCATTCCCGTGTTGGTGATCTTCGTAGCGTTTGCGCTCCACTTTTATCGTTCGCTGATGATGCATAAGTACGAGGTTACGGTTTCCGGCATACGAGAGTTGGAGATACTGAAGGAGCAGATGGAGCAGGATCATTTCGATCAGCAGCAGCAGCACCATCACGGGATACTGCATCCGTCCGGGCTGCAGATCGTATGATGAGTACCCATCGTTCGATTTCCATTACTACTTCTTACAAATTACACCAACTGTGATTTCATGCTTCACCATAAATCTTTATTTGTTTCCTTTGTTTTTGAACCTCGTTTAGATAGGGTCTTGTTTATTGTTCTTGTGTAATTGTAGACCGTTTTGTGTAGACCCATACTGTCACAAAAATACTATCACTGTACGATACCTCCTAGTGATGAGTAGACGAGAGACCCTAGAATACTGTTGTAATCGATAATGTTATCTCTCTGTCCCCATCTCCCCTAACCGTTAATGTAACGCATAAAAAAAGACATCGCGTAGGAGAAGAAGCTATTGTTACTTACCCCTTAACGAACACGTGTAGAAAACTAATTTAATTGCTGCGAAATATATGACGAGTGTATGTGAAACATTGCAATACACAGTGCAAATAAATCACAATTCAAACAACGAAACACCCCGCGTTTGTTATTTATTGATGGGCGGGAAAAGAAGCAAAATAAAAGCCCTCGTTCGAAGGAGAGGGCAAATAAGATAATTTCGTAACAACTATACCAACTCGCATGAAAGACTTAATTTGAAAGAAATAATGTAATGATATAGGTAAGTACATGAAATGTTCACCTGAATATCAATCTGTTAAAAGTATGGAACGATATTACAATCGTTTTTGATTATTTTTTGTGATAGCTTATTTTTTAAAATCGAATATCGAATGAATGAAACAAAATATATTTATATAAAGTTACGTACGTTCATTTCCGGCTTTTGTGATTGTAGTTAATATTCATTGGTCGTAATTTGTATTATGCTTCCTTTTATGTGTTACAAAACCTTCACAATCATGGTAAAAAATGACACCTTCAATTATGAATAATTAAATATGCGAAATGAAAGCAGTTGATTGACCGGAATGAATTAACCATTATGAACTAAGGGTCCAGATGAACGTAATGCAAATTTAATTAATGGTCTGATAATACTTTCGTGAGAAATACCGTGTTATTTGAATAAAACAAATACTGTTCGAATTGTAGCCACGTTCGAAACACGATGAGTCCGCGTTCGAACGTTCCGTAAAGGAACGACTGTTCCGGCTAGCGGGAAACGTCAAAATACTGTCAAATGCTTAAAATGGTAAACAATAGAAGTCTGAATTTCTAGGGAAGCAGTCTGGCGGTGTCTTGTGAAAATAACTACTGAGGCTACACTTTTACCATGAACGAGAATCCAAGTAGCCACCACTCTAGTACGAAAGGGCCAGAAAATGGAAACGATAGCGACATAGAGTTTGTCGAAACAAACGTTTCAGTGGTTTGTATTGATGACGATAATGTAGATATGACTGACTCTGGAACAAGTGTTAAGGCACCGCTCGTAAAGATTCACTTCAAAACGCGCGAAGTGTATCAGAAGTTAGAGAAAGCAATATCAAGTGCTCTTCAAGCAATCTTCTCAGAACATCTACCGAACCTACCGGTTAAGATAAAGCCGGGTAAAGATGGGTGCTCGATGGAGATTGATGAAACGGTCGCACAGGCGGATAAGGATGCTGTCGATTCGCTGTTCGTCATTGACTCCACACCCATGAAGAATAAAAAGAATAATTGTCCGATACCGAGCTACAAAAAGTCACTAAACAAGGTATACGATGGGACACCGCCGACAGCTTCCAGCTCTCTGTCGAAGCGGCCAAAGGCGAAGCAAACCTGCTGGAACTGTGAGGGAGAGCATGCACTGAAAGACTGCAAGGAGCCACGAAATTACGCGCGCATCCGTCAGAAGAAGGAAGAATTTCAGAAAAAGTCTGATCGATACCACGTTGACCAGGAACAGCGTTACGGGCATTTTGTGCCTGGCACCTTAAGTTTGGATCTGCGTAACGCTCTTGGCCTCGGGCCCCGCGATCTTCCGCTGCACGTGTACAAGATGCGCGTGTATGGTTATCCGTTGGGATGGCTTGAGGATGCGAAGATTACACATTCCGGGTTGCAGCTGTTCGGTTCGAACGGCGACGCGGTGCAGGACTCGGATAACAGCGATGGCGAGGTGGACAATGCGCGTATGAAGTACGATGTGCGCAAAATAATTGCCTATCCAGGGTTTAACGTGCCACCACCTCCAGAAATGTTTGACGATTCAAAGTTCTACAATATGCCACCTTACACTGAAGAATTGGGACGCGACAATATGGTTCGTCGTCTAGAGGGCACGTTGGTGGGAGGCTACCGTAGAAAGAAAATGAAGACTTCGGTCGAACCAGGCGCGGAAAGTTTTATTGATAGTACCGCAAACACAGAAATCATCGATATGGATGCGATGGAAGGTAGCCCAGGGCCATCGGGAATTTGCAAACAGGAAGAGCTAGAGGATGGGGAACTATCGTCTGATAATGACACAAATCAGCAAACGCCTGCCGTTGACGAGAGTGTCATTTTGGTAGAGAACCCTGTGGAGGTGATCACATTGGATGTAAGTTTTGTAACGCTTCTCGTGAGAAATAGTAGAGCAATCTTATCAATTTGTTAACTGTTTCCTTCCCTTGTAGGATACACTACAACCCATTCCGGAACCCGTTCCATCATCACCCACTTTGGCCGATTTGGAGGAAAAGCAGAGTCAACTTGTGGAACAGTTGGCTAACAGTTCCGTTGCGACCGAAGACTGTTCCTTTATGAATGACATACTGCTGGCGGAAAGGCTAGCGGCGGAAGCAGATACCTCGATGGACAGTTTATCCGTCCCGATGGACCCACCATGTGCACCATCTATGCTTCCACCACCGGTACCTCCAACGAAACAACCGTCTCCACCGAACGGTAGCACACCCGTGTGTGGCCCATCAGAACGTCCGCCCGAACCGGAGACGTTTGATCTTGGCGAGTTGGCGATGAACAAAGTACCGTACATTGACGAACCAGCGAACGTAGGTTTGAAGCGAATGTCACTTGGCACTCCGATTCTCAGTGCGTTCACACCGTACGGCACATTACCGAGCGGAGAAGCGTTTTCGAAAGGTGTTAGCGATGTAATACATTTCGAGAATTTGCCCAACTCGACGGGCAAATACTTACAGATGAAATCCCTTCTGTCAGAAGTTCGGCTTAAGATGCACGATCATTTGCGTGAGACGGAGGATGGAAGTTAGGACAAAAGGGACGAAGGAAACACAGCATGTAAGTCCAGGTGATTTGCTTACAAACAAGCATTTACCATGTACAGCTTAACCTGGGATAGCTTTTAAGGACTACTGGATAAACAATCAGAAACAGTTGTTAGGGGCATTTACTCGATAGGAAGTATCTTTGATTTTGTCTTAAACGTAATTTAAACGTAATTTGTGTTCATATGAGTGGTGCATTCTATTCGAGTTAGCGATTTTTTTTCGAGCAGGAAGTAATATTCAGCAGCACCCTGGCCTTCATACGATTCTTCGATGATGAACCACATTTACACATTTATAAGCAATATTTACAATAGGTTAGCCATCTATTTTGCTTTTTCACTTAATGAAATATTAAGTATTCGATAATTAGTTTTGACATACGATTAATCCTTTACGTGCGATAGAATGGACTTGACCGGTACTTGGTAATTTACCTTATGCTTATTATGTACTTTGATCTTTTCAGATTCCTTTTGTAAGTTGAACTTGAATGACGAATTTTGTACAACAGTTTCGATAATGCTAATTAAGTACAATTGATATGACAAATATTACGAAGTTTCTATTATGCACAATTGTGTTAGTATTTTAGTAGTTTGAGTTATTCATCATGTATGTATTTATATGAACTTATATCACTTAGTGTAAAAAATCAAACTTCCTTCTATTTCGGTAGTCGTTTCAGCAATACCGTTTCCCTTATCAATCTTGGATTTTTTTTATTATTGTAGAGCGAAGCCTCCAAATGGCAATCACGAAATAATTTCTTTGAATTGTCGGCATCCGCGCAGGGTGTGGGATTCATGGATCGCAAACTAATTCATCGTAATCGGATTACAATCAGAAGACTCAATGCGGCCTCATCAAAATACATACATTTATCATGCGGGGTCGATATCTGTTGCTAGCTGTGCTTTCTAATTATCATTTTCACTAGACGATCTACGTTACTGTTCTCATTTTTACGTCATTTTCTTATTTATTCTGTTGTAAAAGGTATTCATGAGGCCTAACCACCTTCTTGAGCCTTCCGAAAAATGTGTTGGTTAAGATTGTTTTTCATTTTGTTACGTTATTCTTACTCTAGCGCCTAAGTTAACAGGGGTACTGGTACTCCGTCTTATAGTCCTTACCACTACAGAGGCCCCTTGTAATACACTTCGGGGTCCCGGCTAGCATACGTAGAGCGAAAGCGACGCTTTTCGGGTTCATTTATGGCACAATTCATACAAGTTTTTTTTTCTACTAAACAACTTTTTCGGGGCCCCCCACATGGCGAAGCCTTAGGCGGCTGCCTACTCCGCGCACCGTTACCGTTACACCGTCTACTGATTCACAATATGAATCATGCTGTTGCAGACTGTACATGTTAACATCTTTGGAACATTTGACTGGTTCATAATATTACAATAGATGTAATTTTCCATGCCGGAATTAAACTTAGAACCGAGTTTCGGTAAATCACTTTTGAACTTCTATGAAGTTTTTACACATGGCATGAATCTAACCAGTTTCTTGAGGACTATTGCTGGTTCCCAACGCCATCTCCATCTCCCATGACTGGACCGTGCATATGTTTTTTGAAGATATTGATTTACTTTTTGCTACTATTTTAAAATTTGAGACTCGAAAATAGAATACCGAGGTCGGATACGATAAGATCACACACTCAAGATATTTCGAAAGTTTGATTGAGTATTACTAAAGTTCCTAATTTGGTAGCATGCACCTCAAACGAGGATTCTATCGGAATTTCCAGCTATTTTGTGTAAGTACACGCTATTTACTTGTTCATGTAGAACATTTAGGCAGGAAGAGGCAAATAAATTCAAGAAACACTACAAACCGAAAGTACGTAAACGCGAATGTGATGAATTGCTGCTAGATAATATTGAGGAACCAGTTAATGAGTGACTCATTACAACCCTTAATTACCGTAAACGTGTATGAATTATTAAGCGCAATTAAAAGTTTGTGGAAGTTGGTAATTTTGAAACGTCCGCCACAGTAAAGGTGTGCTAAAATTATGTAAATTTGTTAATAAACCGCCTATTACGTACGTTTGAAACTGTTTCTAGCATAATCTATCCCTGCGCTAGTTGCTTGCAGAATAGGATCATCCATTCCAGTTAGAAAGTTTCCCGCCTTTCCGCCAGGTATCAGACGCAGTTAATGAAACGAAATCATCACAATACTTTGTTATCTTCCATCGTTCCAGGATTCGCGCAAAGACAACTCACGCTGCCGAGCGGTGTTTGACCATTTGCTTGTGGTGGCTCATCCAGCCATCGTCGGGATGCTCAGCTGGTGTTGTCTAATGTGTACTTTGAATATTATATTTATTACCTCGCATTGCAATGAAATTGTCGTCCTCGATGGGGTAGTAATAATTTTAATAACAGATAAAATATAATTTCACAAGCACCGCCAGCGCAGTTGGTTGGGCCGGACGGGATGGGATGGGTCGGGGCTCGCGCTCGGGAGGAAGAAGGTTGACGGACTGACGGAACTGGTTAGGTGTTTTCGGGGTGCATACCGGAGTATACCACTAACCAGGTGGCAGGTGTAGCAAACCGAGGGAATATCAACAAGCACAAGGCTAGCCGTAAAACTTTGGTCGAACCTTTCGCTCTCCCGTCGTGTGGCGTGTGGGAATCATGCCGGACACGGTGTTTGGGGTGCGGCAAGGGTTTGACTTGGTGGTGGAGAATTTATGTTGCGAAGGGATTAAATTTTACGCTCCGTGAATACTAAAGAATAATTAATGACCGCACCGCGTTGACGATAGGGAGATTGGTTGGTGCCGATGTTGGGGCTGATGCCATCCGGGTGCTTCCGGTGCTTTTGCTCGCTGTCGTCAACAATAATGCACAAGCGCGTAAACTGGATGGGTGGAAAATTAGCAGTAACTGCGACTAACCATCACCCCCCTCGACCTCGTCATTGTCCTTGCAGCTTCCTAAAACGCAAACAAAAAAAGACTCCTCCCCGCGAATGACCACGGCATTGTTGCACATTCGGTCGTGTTGCTCGCTTTGCCGCTTTGCTGCTTTACCTATGCCAACCGGGGACAATCTTGCAAACTCAAAAGTCCACGGCGAACCAACGGGGAACTCAATTCATTTTCTCATTCACCGCTCCATCGCTGTTCCGCTGGGCTGGTTTCGCCGGTTACAGCGGACAACTGGCGAGAATAATGTTGGGGCAATGTTTTACCTCCAAAAGCTAATCCTTCTAGCGGGTGGCCGGGTGCCTGGGCCCTGTTCCCCCACCGACGGGCATTAGCGTGTTAACACGCTGCACGTGGACACACTATCCTGCGCTCCGCGTCGACAGAGGACACGCGCAAAACAAATGCTCTTTTAATTCCGTGGCGGGAATAATCTGGCGGGATAAATCTCTACGCGCCCGGAACGGCCGCTTTTTGTCTTCGGCGCTCGAGGCCGGTGGCGAATTGATTCTTTGGCGTGCGAAAAGCGACGTTTGGCAGACCTCGAACCGCGTGGAGGGGGTTTGGGTTGTCTGAGTGGCTCGAATTTACTAGGTTGTATTGGCATAAATTCCGATTTAAATTATTTATTGCCGCCCGTTGTTTCCACCGGGGCACCACCCGGATTTCCCCGTTTCGTCCGATGTCTTTGTCGCGACAAGCAGAGATTGAGCCTAACGTTGTTAGATGCGTGGCATCGAATAGAAACCCATTAGTTTGGGGCCTGGGCCCGGCCGTATTTAATGCCGAGGTTGGGAGTGAGATTCGTGGACGATACACCCCTCCCCACCAACTTTCCCCCCAGCCAACTACCGATTGGCCATGGTTGGTCTTTTGATTGCTGAGAGTTGGTCGCATTGGGTTGGCTGTCGCGTTCTGGGGAGGATTTTTGGTGGAGCTTGAGTAATGATGCCACTTCCACCGCACCCGTCGATACGGCCATGTTCCTGTCGGGTATCTGCGGGTCCAAAGAAATGTGGTACTGCGACGTCGCCGTCGTTGGCGGTGTTGTTGATGATCCTATTTACAAAAGCCAAACCACGCAAGGGTGGTGGAGGGCAAACGCATGCAACGCGTGGCGAAAGGAGGAGGACCCGCTATTTATTAGACCAAGTACCGAAGAAAGGCACCAACAAAACAACGCTGCGGAAACCGGACGCACGTTGCGTTTTGGTCGGTGCGTGGCGCCCGGACTCTCGATAATATTTGTCTCGAGCAATTTGGCCAATTGAGCTAACCGCACGCCTCGTGCACAAATAGAATGCCGTTGGCGCGGTGGAGGGCCTCCCCCCCCGGAGGGGCTGTTCGGGACGGAGACATTGCAAACAAAGCCGCGTTAAAGATTTATGCAGTACTTTATCATCGTGGCATGCTTATTTCGTTCCGCTGGCTGATTACGAGTGGTGAAATCATTTTTGTGGCGTGCGCATTTCGGTGCCGTTGGCCCACCGTGGAAGGGCCCGGCTTCGGCTGGGGTGACTTTTCAAAAGTGTGTGCAAGTGATAGAGTTGTAAAAGCGAAACGGTTCCACCGCCAAACCAGCCACACTGCGCCGTCGATAAATGGCGGGAGCGTTCGTTATTAGAAACTGTAAAGCGCCCATTTCCGGTCGCTCGGCCAGAGGCGTGCGTGTGTCGGGGAAGGATAAATCATGGCGCCTTCGGTTACCGATCGGTGGCTGGAGGAGGTGCTCGGGAGAGAGTAATTGAATTTCAAATTTATTGTAGACTGCCGGCAGCATTCCATCAACCTGATGATGCCGGATGGACTGTGCGAATGCCATAAAGTGCATGTTTAGTACTTAATGGCGTGATTTTGGAAGGCACCGCCATGAAGCATTGCCGGTAATGGATGATGCGCCGTATTCAAATTTAATTTGGCATGTAATACACGCACTTTTGCGGTGCGAACTATGGCGCGTGTACTGCTGCTGTTTGTTTGATTTTTTATGGCAACCTGCGGTGGTTGTTTTGTTGTTTCGGTTTATTTTTTTTCCTGAGGGTTGATGGTTGTTTAATTTTATCCGCTGTTTGTGTGGTGCGCTAAGTGGGTTCCGGTTCAGGTTCTGCAATGCGTACGAAGCAATATTATTAACGTCCACAGTTCAATCATGCTGCGTGGTGAAAATTGATTTTTAGTCGCTGGTCTCATTAGGTAGTGGAGGGGGTTTGGGTAGTGGAGCTGGAATGAAAATTGATTCGATTAATTTCACAGTAATTGCCCGAAAGAATTAGACTTATTGCATCGTTAGTACCGGAGTAGATTAAATCCGTAGGTACATTACATCAATGATTATTTAGGCATATTAGTTACATTCTTCGGAAATAGGCTTGCAATTTATTTTCATATACAGGGCATACCGTAGTTGTATACAAGGTATTTTTTTTTCGATTTTCTTAAAATCCTGTAGAGATAGATTGAAACCGTGAATAGATTATGTGAAATGCGATTATAATACAATTGTTTATTACATTCCTTTATGCTTATATTTATATATTATTCAGTATAAATCTTTTTGCTTCCTTTCAAATATCTTTTTTCGGTGAAATTTTTGGCCATAATTGACAGTTCGCACTACTTTTGCATCCTGAGTTCTATAAATTCAGTCCCTCAAACAGGGGAAATCCCAAGCCTCCTCGTGGCACTGCTGGATACGGACGGTCGATGAAATGCAGCATGATGCTTTGAAATATGAAAAGCGCTTTAATTATAATGAAAATAAAGGCTTACAATTTGTTTGGAAAATATTCTACCTTATTTTATATGCGATCGATCCAAAATCATTTTGTAGGCGACATGGGTTTATCAATTTGAAGTGAAAATTTTTATTAATAATTACTCGTATCGCACTCTTGAGTTGCTGAATACCAACTAAACTTTCATTCTAAGCCAGGGGTCTCCAAACTTTTCAGCCGCATGGGGGCGCATTGGTTGAAACTACGATAGTGTAGGAGCCACTAAAACATTATCATAAGGGTAATTTACACAGATATTGCGCTCGAAATTACTTTTTCCCAATTTCTAGTATTTTATATAACTGACTATTATATTAATTAATAATTGAACAGTGTGAATTAATAATCTGTTTCGGTCTGGGCAACAACCGTGAAAAATGCAATGTTTTATGGGTGTCGTATGATGGTCACCTGTCATAGGCACATAACTATATCTCATGAATAAAAATAGTAATGTTATTTTAAAAATCATTAATTTCGAAAGCCAAGCCATCAAATTATAAATCAAAAATCATTATGTCTAGCATGCATTGTAATCATTAAATGACAATTATATGAATAAAGATGGATTCCATTGAATTAAGTACAAAAGACCTTTGTTGCAGACAGCTGCAGATTGTTTAGTTTTAAAACAATATTGTTACAACCATATTAATCTGCAAATACTATGCAAACACTAAACCCATACCACAATTAACAAAATAGTAATGATTAAATGATCTTAAGACACGAAGAATCTAACTGGTTTTATCAATAAGTTTCGAGGCGCACTTAACAGTGTTTTAAAATATGTTTTAAAGTTAACGGTTATAATAGTTTAAATGGTCAGTTTGTAGTTATCTTTAAGAGGTTTTAAAGACGTTTAAAATGTAAAAGCTGTTTGACATAATAAGTAGCAATAAAAAGTCATTAAAAAACCAATTTGATTTTGTTACAATAAAAGTTATTTAATATTTGTTTAAGATTTAAAAACATTAAAAACAAAGCTCCTTGGGAAATCCGTTGTGTCCTCATTCCCCAAAAATTGGACATACTGCGACTGAAATAATGGTCCGTTACGAGTAGGCCATATCATGGCTAAAGCCGTGAACAAAAAATTTTTTTTATGTATTTTGTTGGGGATATTGGAAACATTGGGGATAAGCAGTGGCGGATCTAACGGTGGGCGGAGTAGGCGACTGTCTAGGGCCTCGCCGTGAAAGGGGCTCCGAAGTTGTTTAGTAGGGAAAGTGTATAAAGTGTAAAAGTACAAGTGGGGTCCCCAAAGTGTAACACAAAGGGCCATCGGAATGCACCCCCCCCCCCCCCCCCCCCTAACCTCACACTGAACTTAATTCTAAAAGAGACATTTGGGGGGCCCTCTCAATTTGAGGGCACCTCTGGTCAGCAATTTTTTTAATTTGATCATCACCTCCTCGATTTTACCACCCTCCCCCTCGGATTTTTTGTTAATACGGGCCCCAACTATCATAACGCCCAGGGCCTCCAAGGGGATTGATCAGCTGGGGATAAGTGCGTGTCCATTATTTGGGCCGATACGCCGTATCTCCAGTACACGGCCATTGAATTATCTTTATGGACTAGTTATCCGGAGACTCGCTGTACCAACTATGACCTTGAATTCTATAAGGCTAGAACTCGAAGAATTCCGTGTAATCATTTGAACACAAATCATTTAGTAGCAATGGCGTTACACATACACATACGAATAGTTGATCAATGTTTTGACTGGCAGTATATCTGAGGAATGAAGATTCTGACCAGTGCTATGAATGTCCACGTGAAGAAATTCAAGGACTAATGGTGAGAGCTTCAAGCCTAATTTCTCTACACCTTGCTCAGCGAAACACACGATCTTCAGAACAAAACGAGGTTGCGAATACGCCGTACCTTTGAAGGCTGTATACAGGTCGATGGCTATGCCAATTGAACGCTGATGGTACGCTCAGTGTGTAAACTAAATCTCTCAGCAGGTATCTGTGAGTAGTCAGACTCGTGGGCTGGTATTCCACGGGTGGAGTTTTAATCACCTTAGAACCACTAGTCCATAAGTGGATCTTACCTTGCCCTGCACGAAGGAAGTTTATTGATGCACCGATAGTGGCCTATTGTGGCTCTCAAAGCTGATGTCGTGATCATCTCGAACGTTTGACTTTCTAACCGATCGTTATTGTGCAGCGTCGTGGGGATTTGGTTAGATTCTTGAGCAAGGATAAATGTACGCAGAAGGCCTATCGCCGACGCAAATATTCTAACGTGCCATCCGGCAAAGGTTCTTATGTTTTGAGCAGTTGTTGGTCCGTAGGTCCTTCTGCGAATCGGGCAGCTGCCTGGGTGTAGTGTCTCCTGCTTGAGCAGAATGTAGGTTCGCTATACTCTGACTCTGACTATACTGACCCTATGTTGGTAATGCTGCTGATGATGATACCAAAAAGAATGAAAATGTAATAAGTATTATTGTAAATACATAAATTTTTATGCAGCAATAAGTAAACTTTAAAAAATTCATCAAAATATGTAAATTCGGTACGGTTTTTTATGACTTTTAAAAAAGATTGTATGTCTGGTTGACAAAATGCACCAAAATGAATTGAAAACTGAAGTGTTCATACAGCTGAATTACGGCCCAAAAACCATTTTCTGTAATAAGTCATGCAATAATGGTTGACAAAATCCGACAAAACTTGCTTATTCTAGCATAAAAATTCATTTCAAATTAGCTATTTGAATACAGTTTTTATTTTTACCCTTTGGTTTTCAATTGAAGCACAAAAATTGGAGTGTATTCTGTTATGGTACGTACTGCATTAGCCTTATCATCGTTTAAATTAATTTTTAAATATTCTACCATCGGTTTTTTGTTTCTCGTGCAATGCAGGAATCAACATTTGTGAACGTTTCATCTTCTAGCATCAGGTGAAGAAATCCTGAAGGTAATCCGAGAATATGAAGGAATTCATCCCGAAGAGTAAAGCTACCGTTGCTGCTGCGAGGCATTATGCTTTTGCCTGTCGCGTCCAGTTAACTACTAACTACTCGTGTACGGGTAAACTAATCCTGCCTGCATATAAGGTATGTTATGGGAAACTTTTAATGGAGCTGGTTGTGTGATGAAGAAACCCGCGCCCACGTTCACACGTGCGTTTCCGGGAGATAAATTTGCGCCGCCCGAAATAAGACGGCCAAGCACAGCCACAAACACACATACCGTAAGCACACGGATCTGGGATAAATCCAGAAACGATGCACGTGAGATATGTGGGACAGGTTGAAGAAGATGGATTAATTGAAAAGTTTGCCGCGATATCCGTATGTTCGTTCGTTTCTGAGTATCTCCTGAGGTGCGCGCTTGTCGCTTGAAGCAGGCGAAGTAGATATCCCATTCAGCTGTTCAGCTTCATCTTCATCCAACTTGCTCATCCTGCCACGAGCTTAACTCGAGTCTAAAAATTATCGGTGCATCCATGTGTTATCGGATTTGTGTAGAAAGTTGACGTAAATCTGTTTCATGGTTGTGTATGTGTGTGTGTTAAATCCGTTTCCCTACCGTCGAGTAGTTGGCGAAAGATTTATTTTGTTGCTTCTAAATGGCTCCACTGCTTGTAGCATTTGCTTTTTGAAATGGCGTTCTTTTGTGTGGGTGTGTGTGTGTGCTGATGACGGGGTTCGTGTAATAAGAGTCTCATTATATTTTAAAATCAAGCGAAATTTATAAAATGGAGTTAATAGTCATAGGCCATTAAAAGTTTTCATTTCGCCTTTTGTTTGATATTGTGCTCATAGTTTCTTGAGATGGAGCTTTTTGAACTGAATTTACTCTATATGCACGAAGTAAGTTGAATCGAACTGTGGATTAGTTTAGACGATGTACCATCTCGGTTGGTAAGATATTTCTATCAGAACGAGTTTTTGCACACCGACTCATAAGTCTCTATTGACAGTGACTATTTTAATTTGCTCTTTTTAGTATGTTTATTTTTGTATTTTATTTTATTTTGTATTTTTGTAGACAAGTAAAATTTATTTTTTTCAAAATAATAATTTATTAACATTTATCATTTTCCATTTTTATATATTTTATCATCTTTTTTTCATCATAAGACATTAATAAAGACGAATAAATTCACAAAGTCTTGAATAGTTTAAATGATCAATCCGAGCATTTTAAAAGGAACGACGACGAAGCACGAAGTCATTAATGTACTCGACAAATTTGTTAACAAGTACTGAGTTCGACATTCCAGGCATGAAGTAGGTAGATTTCTCCAAAGAGCACATAAAAAAAATGTTAAAATGATTAAACCTTTAAATTTGAAGAGGCCTGTGGTGAAAACACCTCCTGCAATAGTGAACCGTAAGGCGCAACTTATTTGTGGTTATTCACAGTATTCGAAATCACGACGTTGGGCTAGCGTCCGCTAGATGGCGCCTTGTTAGAAAAGAATAGCTAAAAGGATATAACGAGTAGGGAGGAGCAATAACGATCAGGAGATAATGGAACAACGAAAGATCGCCGCGAGCGATCCAACTATTATCATACCGACCGCCGAGGCGAACAGTCACAGCGTTTAGTGCGTCCGGCACACAGCGTGTTTAGTTCTCGCAAATAAAGTTGGTAACGCCAAAACCAACAGGTCCTTTGGGGTATTTGGTATCGACGCCGGTCCAAAATCCCATCCGGACCAATCCCTCCTACGCTGTACTAGATATCTATTTACGAGTAAATAAAATCAAAGAAAACCAAAAATTACATGGCCTTAGACCCTCTGGTGGTAGTGAGTTGTTAAAAAAGAAGAATTCTTTCAGGAAATTTAATAAACAAAGTGCTAAAAAGGGCTTGAGAAAAGTCATATTTTAACGCTTTTATTTATAAATGTTTTTTTAAGTACTATGAAAATTGAGGACTACTTATAATAATAGCATCAACTTATTTTCACATTGTATCTCGACTTAAAAATAATGCTCAACATCGATCGTACATCACCGATGGAGACGCCTGGTGGTTGATTATAAATCCACACCACTTTAACCATTTTATGCAAAAATGCAGACATGCGAATCACGATTGTAGAACCAGTGTTTTCTGGCTTTACGTACATAAAAAATAATATGTAAACAGCGAACATAGCTCGGTTTCGTGAAAATATGGAATGATAATAAATACGGTAATCATCCCGATCAGGTTACAAATGAACAAAATGGAGCAATTTGTTGTGCTTTACTAAAAAAAAGAGGCTAACTTACATGTCAATTGAGGCACGAAATGGTGCGTAAGGTGTTAATACGATACCAATGGAAATAAATAAATCATTGGGCTCGTAAGCTACTGCTGTGCGTGTGGGTGTGTTTGTGGCTGTGTGGTTGAAAGTGTGGCGAGCCGTTTACCTTAGGCTGTCGGATTATCGTTAGGCGATGAAATGTTCCGTCATTTTTCTACGCCAAGCTGAGACACCATATGGTGAAAACCGATAAATACATGGTGTCCGCTGCTTCCGCCTCATTCGATGTCATCGGTTTCGGAAGTTTGAAAATTTCAACCCATCCCAGAAAAAAATAGATATAAAGCAAAAAGAAAACAATCCTTTTCGGCGAAAGCCAATAACCGCTGGGAGTAAAGCCCACCGATAACCGTTCTGTCATGTGCCGTAAAATGTGGACGTTCGGCAAACGCGCGCTCTGGTTCGGGGCGGGGGCGGAACGCTCGATCGGTGCTGTGTTTGTTTGTTTATTTTTGGTCAGAGCTTCGAACGTTTCGATGTGGCCGTCGACGGGCCGATCAATATGCGGTTTTCGGCAATGAAAGGAACGCCGGAGGCTTGCCTACCCTCCGTCCGAGGGAAGGACGCTTATGGGATGAATGTTTTACGCACCGAAAACAGCACACACACACACACACACACACCGGGGGCCCATCCAGTTTGTCACGGCTGTGGCTCATTCCAAAAATTTGTTTATCGAGTGATCAAAACGAATAGCGGACCGCAGTTTTCTGCCTATTCCGTGCACCGTGATCGTGAGAACTCGAGGGTGCCAGCGAAGGGTGAACCTCATTTCGCATCAAACATGGATAGCGCATCGGTAGGGAACGTTTTCCGAAACAGCACGCAAAACTGTTTGCCGAAGCAGTACATGTTTGGGTTGGGTGTGTTGTTAAGGTGTGGACAGAATTTGCACCTTTTATAATTGACACGAAGAGGCAAGCTGTTTTGCCGGCATGTGCCGTGTGAAATACGTCACGCTATTTATTGCAGGCAAAAATGTTATTACTTATTAGAATTTTGATGAAAGATAACAAAAATTTAGGACATGTTTTGAAAGGGAATTTCGAATTTCTAGCAATTGGAATTTAGACCACTGTAATGCACATTGTCCATTGAATATATTTTTGTCCTAATTATAGCTTTGATATGCTCTCTATACCGTAAAATCCATCATAGTCTTGAAGCGTTTAGGGAGAGTCGGTGCGACATGTGGGATAGTTAACAACTGGCAACATAATCTACGGGTCGATCGTTTCCAATGCAAGCAGGTTCGTAAACAATTTCTGATTGACAGCCTTAGCGAGGAGGTGTTAAACAACCGCCGACAAATGGTGGCAATTAGTTAACAATTACCAGCAACTATCATTTGCTAATTATTGGTAAATGAGCATGAATTGCAATGCGATAAAGCTTAAGTTTAATCAGGTCTGCACTAATGCGCTTTCACCAGCGTTCGTGAGGCTTACCTTTTTATGTATATGGCTGCATGTCAGCGTGTGGAGTATCAATGCGGAAGACTCCGAGCGAAATCGGAACACAAATCAATCAGCGAACAGGCAATCAGTTCCATTTCGCGCGCATGAAGACTTTGGTGGCGGTAGTCTGGAGGTGCATGAACGGTGCAACCTTATGACATGCATCAAAACAGTACGTTTGTTGACACGTTCCATAGGTAATATCATAACGCCAGCACAAGCTTTCAACAGCGATGCGGAGCTTGGTTGAGAGAATTATCCTTCCAGAGCCGAACCACAATCAGATGCGCTGGAATCTAGCTCGGTATGTTGGTGTGTCAGGAGCCGATGCTTTTTCCATCCCATGAACTGGCGGAATGTCATCCGAAAACCCCCGGTCGAAATGAAAATTCTTCGCATTTATTAAGCCGCTTCACGTTGACATCATGCTTTATGATCACGCGCATGGAAGCGGCGGTGGGCCGGATATAGGAGAAGTGGTCGCGATTGTTTGTTTGAGATTGCACCGTAATTGCTAGACATCTGGAAGACCTTTGCTTGCTGAAAAATGGTTACTGTACGAAACCGGCACCATCATGTACGGTGCCATGATGTTTAGTGAGTTGACGGTGTGAGCGCACGTTAAGCATAAAATACCAGTGTTACACATTTATGCAATTATACTCACCCGCGGACCCGATGAGCGGGAACTTCTGGTTGAAATTGTGAGGTACCGGGCATTAGCATATAAATTTGATAACGAATTTATGTGCTTCCCGTTCCAGCGCCGGTGACACTGGTGCTTCAGCAGGGTTTTGCCATGCCACAAAGTCTTACTGGGGCGCACCTAGCGCACATTTACACACGCCCGCTTAACTGCGAATGTTTACCGGAATGGCCGTTGAAGTTGTTGTATCGCTTGGTTGAAGTTCCCAGCCACATGCCGCACCCCACTCCGAGCGCAAGCCTTCCTTGCACTCTGGGGAGCCGTAGTTGGAAAGTTCACGGAAGGCAACAGAGCGTTGTACAGTTGTGCTGATTGAGTCCCGGTGCGGCCACATTGGCAATCTTTCGCATATGGCTGCACGGGGACACATTATGGATGGTGTTCCGCCGACGTTTGTCGATGAGTTTTTGATTTGTATAATTTGTGGTGTGAATGAAATATGGCACTTTAATTGTTCCTCGAGTTTTCTCCGGTGCGCAGGCCGGAAGAACTTCTGCCGAATCGTTAAAAATAATTCAAAAAGTTGTACAAGGTACATTCAGAGTATGCTACAGTCTACGGGGATTTGTTTTTGTTAAAGAATTCATTTTTACACTTACAATAGTTTTCTTATAAATTTGTTTGTTTTTCTTTATCAAATAGTTTGCGAACTTTGTATGTATGAGCGTAGGAGGAAAGATGACGATTTCCAATAAATAAAATTATAATAATATATTTGCTAAGCATTCCAGCATTGTGAGTGCGAATGTCGCTGTGGTGTTAGGTCCTAGTGTCTGGCAATTTTTTGGTGACAATTGTGTGTCAAAAGTGTGATAAGTGCTCCAGCGTGTTACAGAGAGTGTTACGTTACTACATTGATTGTAGTTGGAGTCTGATACACTAGCGAAATTTGCGAAACAAGTGCGTTGTTCTGAAACCTCAGAATTTGGGTGCTACTGATTGTGGAAGTGATGGTGTAGTGATCACGGATTGTGTACGTACTATATATTCGACGATAGCAGCGATTATCTTCTTCTTTATCGGCACAAAAAGCTCAAGAGGTCTAGGCCCGCCATTTCTGACTCTCTTTATTGAATTTATTATTGAATTTATTTACAAGGTAGCTGGATAGTCAGTCCTGCGCACGAAGGTTTGGTCCCGATGGGAATTTGGTTCGGTCTGTTCGTGTGGAGACCGGTGCCGATACCAATACATCACCCATGGCATTAAGCCACCAGCAGCGATAATAGATTATTGTAAATCTGTGTGCAGGATGTGTGCAATTTGTGATGAGCAGAATAAGACTAACACTTAGCAAACTGCCCTTTTTCAAGGTAAAGGAATACAAAAAGGAAGATAGACCATATCGAACGACTACGATAATACGTTAAAATTGTACCAAGTAATACTTCTACAGTTCGGCGTGACTCTTGCCACACCATAAAATCCTCAAGTGCAGTTACTGTTTTGGTAGTGACAATTAAGTGACACAGGGTATACATAGTCAATCAGTCATCGTAAATTCACTAAATGTCGTCATCAATTGTCACATTGCCACTGTGAACCCACAATTCGGCAACGTAAACTAACACTGGTATTGAGAAATTGGAATCTTTCGCCTTAAATACCTCATTTGACCGTTTCGTTTTCTTTTGATTTTGGCCTGTCAAGTTGGCTCCAGAGAAGGATCCACATGTTATTTTTTCATGAAACAATTGTAGTGATTTCATTTTGTATTTGCAAAATCATATTTTTAAAGCTGCAAATTATGAAATACAACTTTTTTATTTTATTTACTACTAACATGCAAAGAGTGCAGTGTATTATTCTCTCATTCGTTTAGAATTTTCTTGTATTTCTGTATTTAATGAAGTTTGAATTTAGCAGAAAAATAATCAAAAATTAAATTTTGTAATCTTACCCTTCAACCAGTGGCGCATTTTGCTCATTGGAGGCCCTGAGTAGAGTTGGAGGCCACTCAGAGTTTGGAGGGTTGTAATGCATATAATCATATTGCAATAGACTCAAATTGCGTAGAAGCGATATCGGACAGCCATACGCCAACTGTTGAGAACCGATTTTTATAGTCATTTACAATCAGTCTGTAGTTGCCTGGAAGTTATTTGATTTGACTTTAGTCTGTTGGATTTTGCCCTAAAAAGTTTTATCCATCGCTTTTGAATGTTATTGGGAGCTGGTCGCCTGCGGAAAACGTTTTTCTTATCTCAAAATAATTTTTTCACCAGAACGTTCAGATTTCAGCTTCTTTTAGGATATACCTAGCACTGCTGGTCTCGATTAAAAAGATAGTAAATTACATGTTGGCCGATTGTTTCAACCTACAGTGTCTTGGGTCTTCGGAACTATTAGATTTTGATTTTCATCTTGAGCTTCTGTTGCAATTTACGGTCATGTTCGTTGTTGCCCGAACCAGAGTAGGACTACTGGTTGACAATAATCTTTCGCTAGATTATAGAGAAGCTATATCTGACGAATTTTAAATGCCTAACCTTGTAAAACTTCTTTACTTTGGTAAGGCACCTGCCTCAGTTTTCGTAATATTTATTATTATATTATCTCCCTGCAACTGTTTAGTTTGCTTACCGTTAAACTCGCCACTGCCATATATAATTTTCATTAAGGTATTTAATCAGGTTGGCCAAATAAGGTTACGGTGACCGATCCAAAGTTCTCAATGCCATTGTTGGGTTTACGGTGACAGTGACTGTTGATTACAGCATTTAGTGGATTTACGAATGGATTTTAGTGCCAATTTATGATAACCAATTGGCTGTGCAAACCCTGTAATACTGTCAAAACACAAAACAGTGCTTAGTTATTCTCTAGCGATCCTCACATGTCCCACGTATCTTCTGCTTTGAGTCAAGCTATCCTCATTAAACTTTTAGAATGATCAAGAATTAAAGATAATTGAAATTGGTTTCCAAATGAAAGCGGTTAACCCAGCGGTTAACCCATGTTTACCGTGTGCGAAAAATGTAAACAATTTTTTTTAACGAAAACAAATGAAAAAGGATTATTTAAATTATGACTTATGTATTGTTTCACATGAATTGAATTAAAAATTAAATTTATGAACTTTAATAGATTTTTCTCAAATTATAATTTCGCGACAATGATCCCTTGTTTCATTTTTTTTGTCAAAATTCTAGAAATATTTTTGTTTAAGTTGTTTTCTGTAAATGAAGCATGGTCTATTGTTTCCTTGGAATCGTCTTGAATTTTGGTTATATATCTATCATATCTATTTGTACTTGTTTACTGACTAACGATGAATGAGTCGCAGACTATTTTCTAACCCGTATGTCGTGTTTCGTAATGTCTCTGTATTGCCTATTCTATCGTGTTAAACTGCATTCTTGTAAACATCTCGTGATCCGTATTGGAAGGAGGGTGTTGATATCCTCAATTCTTCACATTCACATTATTAAGGACTTGAATGCTTGTGGTATCGTAGACGTGTTAGTGTGCAAATATGTTTGATATCTTGTTGCATTCCTGTAGAAGCATCTTTCTTGTGAGAAGAATGAAATTTAATTAAAAGCTGACGAAACTCTGCAATATATTATTGGGTTTGATTGAAATAGCTCTGAACTTACCTACTCTTACTTCGATCAATTTATGTTCACCAGAACACCTTTCGTATGTTTGTCCTTTCACTCATATACCCCACGTATTTGAAAGCAAAACAAACTAGAAAATGGTAATCAAGTGATAATGTCTGCGAAGATGGTTTTAACAATACTATGCTATGCATATGCTGGAAACTAGTAAGCTACTTGGTCACGGAACATACAACAGCAGAACCGGTCGGTGGTTTAAGTGCTTTGGTCGGAAATTGAATGTTTCGATGCTTATTTCGTTGTCGTATCATATCATACCGATTCCGCTGTGCTGCTAGTGAAAGCAAGTTTATGAGCGGAACCTCGTTTAGGAGCTTCGTGCTTTCGTCAGCTTGAAACGCAAAAGATCCTTGCGAGGTGGAGTGGATCTGGCCAACGCAAAACAAAAGCGCTCCGAGAGACCAAAGACCAAGTCGTGCTAGGTTGCGTGCGATTCAATCGTTGGCGAAAAAATCGCTCGGAGCAAAAAGAAGCTACCCGCCGGTCCCTGGCAGATTACGTCTGCACCCGGGCTCGCTTTGAACCGATTACTGCAGTGGAAAACCCCATTTAGATGCAGAACATCGACCGGGAAAGAAAGAAAAGAGCGCCGGCTGCAGTGATTTGCATTTCTATGCGAAACTTCTCAGCTTCTAACATCTATTTCCTTGCGATTCAATTTCAGACGGTAGCAAATTGTCTGTCTGCTTTTATGCTGCCGGATGGATTACATTGGTTGATTTTCAATCATTTGGCATAATGAAATTCTTGCACTGTTTCTGGGCTGCAGCAAACGATGTGAAATGTATGCTTTATTTTATTTCAATTTAATTCAAAAATTAAACCACTCTGCGGCTAAGTGAAGCAGACCAATCTAAAAGAGTTTACGTACTTCGATGTTAAATTTTGCCTGGTGCATACCGTAGTGCAGTTTTACTGCGATCGAATCGTCTGGTTGGTTTATATCAATTATCTTCTGTGATAATAAATTCCCCAAATTCAATTTGAAATGAACATTACTCTTGGTTTATTGTGATTTAGTTAACAAAATGCCCAATTTATTTGAATTGTGAGGAACTGTCGCGTGAGGTTTAAAACTGTGGGGGTTGAGCATTGCATATATTCTGGACAGATATTCGTGTAAGCAATATTCGGGCAAGAGTTAAATATAAAATTAGTAAGTCACTATACAGAGAAACGATAACTTCCTTGGAGTGTCCTATTAAACCAAGAGAGGTTTCTGTACTCCTCTCTTGCTTGGTCTGATGTACCGAAGGCCCAAAGGATTGAGTTACCTTCAATTAACTCACACACCTGAAATCCTTTTCCGTAATTTTCCCCTCCCTATTATCTCTTACAATTACTATTTACTATAGGAGATGAAAATGATCCGAGCGGCCCAAAGTCTCTAGAAATGTACAAACAACAACTTCGTGTGCCCGTAACAGTGCGGTGTTGGAGGTTTTGTACTACCGTTTCTGGTTTTCTTTAAAATATTTTTATTTCATTTAATTTCTCTTTATTTGTATTTTTTTAGCGGCTGTCGAGCACCGTGTTGACTATATCACAAGATCGTTACATAAAAAAAGTTGTTTTTTTTTTATTTTTTGGACCTTTAGCATAAAGCTACATGATGTTCTTATATTCAGTTCAGAACAATGCATATGATAGTTGACTGAGTATGACTTTTACTGAGTGCAGAAAGGCGAAAAAAACCTTTCGGTACTGGTTTTATTTACTTTAAAGGAACTAAATATTGGTACACATTGCTTCATCCTTATTTGGGAATTAATCGTTATATATACCTATGTGACCATAATGTTTATTTATGCATAATAAATAACGAATATAGTATGAACAAATTAGAAACAACTTTTATCGTGAATCTTAACTTACTTATGTAGTCTAACTAACCCAAATAAAAATAATATTCATCAAGTTAAGTTAATATAAAGAGGGGAATAGAAACAAACAACTATTACTATTACTAACTTCTTATAGACCTTAGCAATTATTTAACTAGCTGTTGAATGATGCAACCTCAACAACAACTACACCATAGTACGTTGTTATGCTTTTTTATTCATAGATAATGGCGTATTGTTTAAATCTATTGGAACCCTTACACAAATTACAATTCACATTAGTTTGGAGACATTTTCTTCTTCGAACAGTGAATGTACACTCTATTCCGGTTGTAATCGGCCGTCCAAATGCTGGCAGATAGTACCAGATACGGGGAGCATCGAAATGCTTTCAATAAATACTCTGAGTTAAACCCAACAATAACTCGGGACATACTTCTTGGAACGAAAGGTTTCTGTTGGCTCGTAAAATATTCTGACTTACTAAACATTCAATCGTTTATCAACGTAAACGTTCAAATATGATCCGTTTCAATATCCAGCTGTAAACGTTCTACCCAGCTCATTTCATACCAGCGGGTATTGAGGTACACTCGCGTCGCTGTAAACGTGCTTACCTGCACAGTTCTTACCAACGGGTAACGGGGAACACTCGCGTCGCACTTTCCGGTGTCTTGGTCAGTTACGCTGACATCGTACGATCGAGCGAAAGAACTTCGATCGTTAGGGTGGTTCGTCAGAACTCTACTGTTGGAGACATTGAGGCCTTACCTTGGGTAGGGGGACACTCAAAGCTCTTGAAATGAGAAGACGTAAGGTTTGGTTGAGTAATATCTAGCTCAGACGGTCCAAACGATTCTGTCCGTTCTGAGCTGAGGCATTTTTATTTATACTCAGTTTTACATTTTGGTTTTACTCTATTTGTTAAACTATGTGAACGGAAATGACCTAAATATAATTGCTGATTATTTATTGTGCAATAATTGCTCAAAGTTGGCGTTGAGCTCACGCGGGTTTGTAAGAATGCTTACTTTGCTTAACACATCACCTGAGCGTTCTTCAGCGCATCATATTGCTTATGTTTTCATTCGCGCTGGTCACTAGCTCCGCGCAATTGCTGAATCTGTTATTTCTTTCAGGGGTTTGTTATACGTGGGTCACTGTCCCAGACCGGGTTGTTGTTATGTTGGTTTAAAATGTACTATGGTATATCGTTTGATGTGAGGTGGTCAAAATCTTTTCTGTAACCAAATGTAAGCTGTTTAGTATTTATGCTACACAGCTACAATGGAGTGAAGGAAACTCTTCCTGTTGAAATTATCCGAAAACAATTTCAACGCCAATGGAAGAAATTTTCCTGTTACATAAATACTGTAAGTCGTAGTCATTATATGTTTTTTACGCTCCTACGTATCAAATTTCTGCTAAAGCAGTGTCGTACATACACATTCGAAACTAGCACAGGGGCAAAACAAAAATGCAAAATTCCTGTAGTTGCTGGAATAGTCGGAAAATTTATATTTCCAATCTCGCTTCTGACACACTTCGGACTCGTATAAATCAATCCTTAAATTTCACTTCCACAGAACGTAAAACCGTTTCAGCACAGAACGAGCCAATTCCGGTTGCGTCTTTCCTTTGATGTATTGTCCACATTGTACACAGGTACAGGTTTAAAAAATTGTCCACATATGTTTTCAGAATTGTACGATGAACAACCGTATGAAGTTTATTGAAAATGTTTCCGGTTAAGCTTTTGGAAATATTCTCCATTTAACGTTTTCAGAATTGAACGATGAATAGTTGCCTCCAGTTTTTGGAAATTGAAATATATTTCGCTCTGAATATAGTGTTTTTGTTGAAACTCAGCTTTACCAACCGCTGTCTAACCGATAAAATAAAACGATAGGATTTTTGTAGCACCCAAAACGGTTGTAAAGATTTCCCCATTTTTCTTATTTCCTTATTTAGTTAATAATAATAATTGCGCAAGCAGAACGACCCAAGATGTAAAAATGCGATAAGAAAAGTTCTTTTATAAAAAGGGATACATACATTTTCAATAGTACCATTATAAACTATTTAACATATTGCATAATGTTTATTTCAACATTTTTTTATTCACTGAAGCTTATAAGTTTAATAAATTATTAGTTATCCCAAAATAATAACATTTCGTTATTCTTGCAAGCGATATAAACGGAAACCTTGTGTTGGAGAATAACTAGACAACAATCGAATTTAACACCAGCGGCTCTGCTAATAAATCCTGATTTACGCAAAGTTGGCAGACAGGTTGTTGATTGCCGATTTGAAGTCGCGTAACATTTCATCTGTCTTGGGTTACAAAGACATTGATGGTGAGATACGTGCTATAAGGTTGGCTGTCAACCGATCTTTCTACGGTCTGCGAAAACTCATCTACTCAAAAAACCTGTCGTGACGAAGAGAAGCTGAGACAATATAGAACTTATATAGTTTCACTGTTGGCATAAAGAGCTATATATCACACTGTTGGCCGCGCTCGAGAGGAAGATGCTCAGTCCTTTTGGGTCAACCACTTCGACAAAGGTGGTGTCGTAGGCCCAAATTAGAAAAGGGTGATGGCGTTGATCTCTTGATGGCATTGAAATCCCAGATTAATGAGTGATTGACTGCTCCAAACGTCATTAGAAAATTGTAACAGTCTAACAATTGTTTTTGATGCAATTTGCTTATAAATCAAATTTGAAGGTCAAATTCATGAAGGCTTTCGTTTTATTGATTTTTGTGCGTAAAATGGACTCATGCACGATTATGATGATGAATTACGATTTCTCTTAAAATTGCTGTATTTTATCATGGCCCTGACGATGGATAAAGAGAGTTAGACAAACCTTTCCTGGGCCGCCATCGGAAAGTAAATACGATCAATGTCCACTGGAAGGTGTCCCTTTTTGCTGTCCCGTAATTGATGCGTGTAACCGGCAACATATCAACAATATTCTTGACTGCAAAAGCAAACAGTCCTGTACACACCGGTGCACCAGTACGATGGAAATAAATCATGCAGGTAAACAATCGTTATGGTTTAAACTGTTTATCAATTAGCAAGGGTTCAGCTGTTTATCAATTAACAAATGGGTGCAAGTTTGCCACCAGTGTCCCCCGGTGCCATCACGTCCACCCGTTTGCATTTGCGTCCATCGCTCCAGGTCCCGCACGAGGGGTCCGGGTATGTAGCCCTGGTTCGGTTGGTTTTTAGGGCTAAAGAAAAGGCACATCGTATGCTTACGGGAGCCCGGTTGTACAAGCACCGGACTCGCATAATCTCTCACCCAAACCGGTGGAGGCTGTGGTTAGCTTTTTCTCTGCAACATGAACGAGACAGCAAGGAAGGAAACCGAATGTGAGAGATGGAGAGCACCAATAAAACAAAGCGACAGAAGGAGAGCAAAGGATAGCGTTTAGAGTCGGTAGAATCCGTCCCCGGTTCGTATACAAACAGCAATAATAATAGAGCAACCGGAACAGAGCCCTCTTCCAGTGGTAAAACTTTTCCCCCCGCATCCCGCACCAACCACCACCATCCCGTCCCATTATGGGGGATACCGCTCCGATCGGGTCCCGGGGATAGCACCGACAATAACGAGGAAAACCCAAACGCCCAAACTTTGCCTCCCGCTGGAAACTTACACTGAAGTTAATAAATTTTACTTTATCCCCTAGGATTTCCGCCCACCGGTGGCTCACTCCTATCTCACCCGTGGGAAGGAACAAGCGTGGGCCGAAGAGGAGAGGGGAGAGTTTAGGAGGGAGGTGTATGGGACGAAATGAGTCGTTAGCCTCAAACCTCATACATTGTTCAAGGGAAACCACGCACCGATCGGGTTAGGAACCGGACTCGCTCGCTCGCTCGCTCGCACACATGCACATCGGCAAGCGGCAAGTAGATGAATATTATCCTTTGCTAGCAGAAGGACTAGAGCTGTGGTGCTGCGCTGCTCCTGCACGAATCGTTGGCTACCCTGCTGACGGTACTGTTTGATCGGTTTTCGGTACGTGGCGTGGGAAGCTTGACACCGAATTGTCACTCGCCGTGTGCGTATTTGTTTGGGACCCCGTTAGCCATTGACATCGAAGAGAGTTCATTTTGATGGTTCAACAGTGGATCTTGGGGACAAAATGGAAGAAAAAAAAAGAAATAGCAAAATATGTTTATGTTGAACAAACGAACGAAAAGAACTAACCACTCACACACACACCCACTCACACACACAAATGAGGGTCTAGTGTGTGTGTGTGTGTGTGGGATGGGTTCAATTTTCAGTGATCGTACAGCAACCCGCGGGAGCAGGCGTGGTGCAGGCGGATAGGACATCCTTTCGATCAACTTTTCCGAGTGCTCCGTCCGGGAGTGGTTTGTTTAAATAATGAGGATGCTTTGATTTCTGCACAGTTTGGTGAACGGGGCCGTTTCTCCGACCCGAAGTAGTTTTTGCCACACCGGTAAGGCAAACGAGGTAATCAAGGTGGATCAAACCGAGCAAGGTGAGAACAAGATTTCCCAATCAATAATAACGCGTTCACCGAACATCCTTAAGCCACGGGTTTTATGAAACTGCTTAAAATGAGCTGAACGAAAAAGAAAAGGAAAAACAAAATGTCGGTAGTGATTGGATCGGAATATTGTTCCACATCTCGGTGAACTGACAAGGCTCCCAAGCCTTCACACAAAATAGCGCAAAGCCACTCCGGCATTATGCACCTACCCTTTAGCCTATCCAGAGAAAAGTGCAAAGCAGTCGGGAGAAAACAGGTCCGGCATTAGCCGGACTACCGTCACCGGTGGCCATTGTGCTACGGGAGTGATATAATGAATTCTCATGACTCCATTTCACACCCATGGGGCAGCGGCGCATATTTTGACGCATTTTTCTTGCTTAGCGCCTGACATTCTTCTCTGGTCCGACATGAACCCAGCAGAAGTGGGGTGCAAAAGCATTGGGCGCTTTGTGTGCGAATGAACCGCACGGAATGGCAGTGTAGGGAAGAATTTTGGTACAGAGACAATGAAGTTCACATTCTTCCCGTTCTAGAGAGCATTCGCCCGGTTTGCTGTATGGCTCGGGGTGGATGGTTAGTTTTGTGTGTGTATATGGTTTTTTTTTGTCCATGCTAGTCTTGTCGCTATTCTTCCCGAGATCCTCTCGGGGTGGTCGCGAATAAAAAGCATACCAATTTGTTGCTGTCCACCGTTTTGCTAACCAGCTCCGGTGCTCTCTGCAAACAGGACAGGACAATCCCGGCCACCTCGAATATCCCATCCTCCACACCGGTTCCATTTCGGTTGGTTCATGAATATTGAACGTCAACGGAATATAAGCGAAATAATGGGACTGGGGCCCCAAAAGTTAAGGGGTGAAGATGATGCCTCGAGGGTTCGTCCGTGAGCATCCCGTGACATCGCTGATCGAACGGGACTGGTGGCAGGAAATGGCGAAGAATAAACGTCACGGTGAACGTCCGGAATTCTCCTATACACACGTACACACCAGACAAAGCTTCATACTGGAGACGTATCGTATAAGTTAGCTATTTGTTGCCGGTCACAATTTTTGGACGGTTCTGATGGGTGAACAAAAACAAACGAATGGCACGAGAAAAACAAAAATGCTCTTCGCCCAGCTAAAGTCTCACAATTTCTGAGCTTATCTGACTGGCGCATATTACCAACAGCAGCAGCAAGTAGCAAAATGTTCTTGCAAGCGCTTCCAACGCATTGTTTACATTTATTGTGATAGTAATTTTTTGTGGGAACCGAGCGACCACCATCCACCCATTTGTGGGTTCATGCGGAGCTAAATTCACTCATAGTGCACTATGGGGTGGCAGAAGGACACATTTCGGTCAAACCAGTATATTAAATCAAATATTATTCGACACAGACATTCCATCAGGATTCCACTGTATGTGGGTTTTAAAACATGTTTGCAATGTACTGAAGCAAATGACATCAAATTCAGTGATTTTAAGTTTATTCGGCAGTTGTGTGTGTTTGTTAAGTTTAATTACCTGTCAGATCTGGCGTATTAAGCTATTAAAATCAAAGCTTGAAAGACTGAACCACGGGGCATGGACACCAGATTAGCACGGTTGCTGCATGCATAAGCCGACTGATCGAAGTTTAAATTAAAGCGCTGGATTATGCTACATATCTTAATCATCTCAACGTATCATCTCATTCATAAGGCATAATTACGGACTTAACGAGTTGTGTGACGATCCTGAAGATCATTATGAGTTCTATTCAATGCACACACAATTCAAATCTTATTTAATTTTCTAGGAGAACATAAGCACTTGTAGTCCCCGATATACACGCGATTTCGCACGCGCGCTTTTGTAGTTATGTTTTTTACCTTCATATGTGTATAATGTTTTCCTTCAGAAAGTCGCCTGAACTGCTTAATAAATAATAAGCAACGAAGAAAGCCGATTTTGCAACAATGCAGTATAAGCGATATTGCATTTGGTTTTTATAGACGGGGAAATTCGTGATACGCGGTTCTATTGCGGATTACTGAGGTCCGCTATGATATTGTATCTCGAGAACTACTTGTAGTAATAGTTGTAATACTTGTAATATTACTTAGTACCGGATGGAGGCGCCCAGTGGTTCAATTATTAGAGCCGTTAATCTGTAGCAAGGACTTGACTATCCAACTCCAATGAGACTAAACTAAGTCTATCTCAGTCCTTTTTCTCAGAGATAAATTCTTTAATTTTAGTCTTGAATAGGTAAGAGAAAGGACATTATCATCATAAAAAGTGTTTTAAGTTTATACCGAAAGACTCTGATCAAGATTGGTCACATTTAATTCGAACTGCGCATTAAAAGCATTGAAGAAATCACAAAGTCATACCAACGAACGAATTTTGGAGTGTATGAGAACAATCTTTGTGAAACGTCACTTCTGTATAAGCACATCACATTCTACATTTTTGGTCTTCATGCTTTTAATTCTAAAAATGTTGCGTCCAATCCAAAATCTTGCGTGTTCTCTAATACCATACCTCAAAGAAAAAAAACCTCGGGAGGTCTTATAATTTCCATTCATTCCATTATGGCAAAAATGTAAAAGACTTAATGAGAATCCTTCGTTAATTGCTTGTTGTCTAAACGGCTTATTTCGTATACTTCTGCTAACCTTTTTCATAATTACTACGCAATGGTTTTTTTTATCTAAAACTATGTCTGCCACGTCGTCGAATTATCAGTGTTTATATAGTGTAATGAAGGTGGTCCAGGAGATATCTGATTTTTGTCTCGCACTGTAGTACTATGTACGCCGTGGAACATTACTATGTGTTCGAATTGATAAATATAAATTAAATACAAAATAGAACAGAACTTTTGACCGGTTGTATATTATAGTGCGACGAGATTTTTGGTATCCAGTTTAGCTCTCCCAACCAGTGTTTTTTGTGGCCACATCGTAAGTAGCAACGTGTTCTTTTTGCTGTTTAAATAATGACATCAAAACGCATACTCCAATGCTAAACGGCTGGAATGGAAAGCCAGCATTGTATCATCAGGATTCGATATGTTTCCTCGGAATGTGTGCAACCGATCTCATCAACCAGATTGATGGGCTGCTAAATATTTCAAATGATGGTGCCCGAGTACGAAACAAATGTACTCTTTCGGTGCGCATAATCAAATGGCGCTACATGCAATGGAGTAATTGAGATTGATCGAACAGTGATTTTCACTTCAGATACATCCAACCTAGCAACGGAGCTATTTCGTTCGAGTAGGCTAGGTTTTTTCTGTTTCATGCACGCTCAAAATCAGGAACGCTCGTACAACATTTTCTCTTTATTGAGCCTGTGACTTTTCTGTGAAGCGTGTTAAACTTTTGGGAAAATCGGAATGTAAATTGAAACACAATCTTTCAAAGAAAGCTCTCGCACAACCCTAGCCTGCGTTGGGGAAAGATTCCAGAATTCTTGGTTGAAATTTCTACCATTTCATTCGGGGGGAAAAGTTATGCCAACAATTGTAGGCGCAGCGAGTGAGCAATTCGAACAATCGCCGCAACCATAAAATGGGTACTGAGAATTGGGTAAGACGTTAGTCCCTCCAGTAGGCAGTCGGCTTGCTATATCGATACTTCCAGTCAAATGGGCAGCTGGAAGCTCATCCGCCAGCCGGTGCGAAGTCGACGGGAAACAGATTGCTCAACGATGGCACCGAATGATGTCAATTTTGTGTGAACGTTCCGCACCTTGTCCTAGGAGCCGTTCCGGTCGAACAATTCCACTAGAAGCGGCAACCGTGACCGAAAGTTTATCTGTCTGGACAAATGAACGCAAAACCGAACGGGGCCGGACGGAAAACTGGAAAGTGGCCCAATCATAAGGTCAGTGGATCATCTCGAAGAAAAAGCACCCCTCGGTTGAAACGCCGATGGCCGATCGGTTGAGCCGGGGAGGTTGAGGAAAGGATGGTTGGAGGGCGGAATGAGCCCCGGACAACAACAGTGTGTACAGTGTGCCGGATGTACACGCCAACACTTTCGGAACGGATTTTGCTCCGTTCCGAACACAGCAAGGTCCTTTTTATTGACCCACTCAGTAGCACAGCCAGGAATGATTTTCGCTTCTCTGCGAAGATTGGCCAACAAAATGCTGCTGTAGGAGTGGAATAACTTAGCGAACAAAAAAGCATTTTTATTGGTAAGCAGAACAGTGAGGGGAATGATAAGATTCTTATGGAATCGTAAATCGGAATCGTTAGGTTTTTGTGCAATTCCAAGAAAAATCGAAAAACAATCTCGAGTGGGGTTTAAAATGAAGCACCTCAACTCGTTGATCACGAGCTTTATAAAGTTCAGTTGATAAAATGGTGCACCACCACCCATCGTGAGTGGTTTGCCGGAGTGAACCTGGGACACCGATTTTATGTCGGGCTTAACCACACCAGGCACCAAGTGCCGAAAAGAAACGTACCAGTACAATACGTTCGCTGTCGCTTTTACGGCCTAGTTGAGGTCATCGATTTGTTTCCATGCTCTGTCCCACTAACTGGATACTTATCCTGCCTTAGGAGCCGGTCGAATCTGTGCGGTTGATGTCGAGAGATAATGCTCACTTCCGGCCGCAAAATTCAAAGAGCATCACAGACACAACTCGGACCGAAAGCACTGTGCACCGTGCTGAACTATTTATGCCACGAGTGCCTGCGGGTACTCGCTACAGACTGTCCGTCGCGTGTATTGAACATGGCGGATGGGCGGCGGGTTTGGTTGCCCTTCTTGACCGAATTCAAATTCGGCCGAATGATGTCGTTCGATTTGTCCCGCCCGGGAACCGGAAACATAAACAAATAAATGCAACTTTCTCTTGAATGATTTTATCCCGTGCGGAGTTTCAGCATCCGACGCCTATTCGCGTCCGTTTTGGCGAATGGTCCCTAAGGTACTACAGCTTCCTGCTGGATCCGGTTGCAGAGCAGGACATGTGACGGGTTCGGTCGATGAATTTCCACTCTTTGAAGCTGTGGCGGATACGGCCAGGGTGTGCCACTGGCGACGGAAGCATGGCCATTCTTTTCTTTCCTACTTACGGCGATAAAAAGTAACTGCAAATATTTCACTTTCCCTTTGTTGGGTGCTGCCTTGTTTCCTGCTCCAGTGCTCCCGGGTTCCGGGGTGTATATGTTTCGGTGCGAGCACTTTCACCAGTATGTTTTCCAGCGTGCTGAGCTGACTTTATTGCTGAGCCGAACTGTTTCATGGTTGGGTTAGTATTTTGGGATATTTACATCATCAACGTACGTATTTCCCTTTTTCCGATCGTGTCCGAACAGCGCAAATGAGCTGAAAACGGAATGTCCACGGTTGTGTCTTTCTGCTCCAACCCTCACTTTCTTCCTTCCTGGTTCGGTGTTATGCTTTTGGCCCAGACCGGTTATGATATTTGTTCGACTGTTTGTTTGTTTGTTAGTTCGACGTTTGCTGGTATGCATAGGCTGAAACCCATGGCGGGCAGCTCATACCAAAACGGCTGTAAAGGGAAGTGGGTAGGGAAAGCAGAGGGAAAATGTTTACCATAATCAATTCCAAGCTTTTCTTGTCGGTCGTTTTTCTTTCATTGGATTCGTTATTTTTAGGATGGACTGGCATGGGATGGTGGTGGCTCAAACTGGCAACCAAACGGACAAGCGATCGCAACATCGCTCTCCAAAATGAGAAGCGCTTAGTTGTTAATAAGTTATGAGTGCAGTCAGCCATGGGGTGGAAAAAGTTTCCACACCGGTACACGCTGGAAGCAAAGTGGGTAATGATTTAAGGTGGTTGTGTTTTGGGCAAAGTTTTCCCTGTAAAAGCAAACCTCCTGACCATTGGTTATGGATCATTGATGTTAGCGGTGAATGTATTGGATGTAAAGTTTACAGCATTTTTCTTTTTAATGTGTAGTTTTTGTTTGTTAAAGTCATGCAAGAGTAGTAAGAGTTTCGTTAGTCAATGAATTAAGTTGGGAATACGAGAAAAATATTACACATTCTCACTTCCTTCATCGCGATGCTCTGCGTGGGTAAAGATGCATTCATTCCAAAACTTTGATCTTTAAGGTGTCACATGGCACTTACTATTTATGGCGAGGTTTTTAACATTTACGAGTTGCGATTTTCGATGCTTTCTTCATCAACGGTGCTAGTGGAACTACAATTACACGGAGTTCATTAAGTTGAAATACACTTTCCAAATTGAATAACGAAAAATGCACACAATGTTTTGTAGGGGTTTGTGTTCTTGGAGGCTTTGTTCATAAGGTAGAAGCACAATAATTCTCTTGGGTTGAACCTTTCTTCGCACTTATTCGAACGTTTTTCGACCGCGTCGTAAGCGGCACTCACAAATTACATAAGCATTCTGTATAAAATTTTCAGAATTACCTTTTTCAATTGCCATTTGAACTGATTTGAACATTTTTGAACTGATCCACAATGCTTTTATTGTATTCGTTCAATTTTAAAACCCTGTTACTTTCAACAACAACTTTTCCATTAACAAAGACTGATTCTCCTGATACTTAATAAAATCAGGAGTAGATAGACATGTCCTAGCAGTGTCGTTACTCCTAAAAAACGATCAAACAAAACACCGAGTTATAAATCAGGGAAGCTGGCTAAAGCTTAAGCTTAGTCCAGGAAGTCGGTTAAGCCATTACGACAGTAGACTTAAACCTTGGCATGTGTGAACATGTTGAGCTTCAAAAAACGACCGGAAGTTTAGGAGACACCAAAATAAATACATAAATATATGACGCATACGCACTTAACGATGCAAGGGTGCGGTGGAATTAGTTGAATCCATTGTAAATTTAAAATAATAATTATAGTTGGCCGTATGTTCCTTTAACCATTGCTTTGCTGATGTTCTATAAACAGAACGTGTACATAAATATTACCCAATCGTTCCTGCGTGGATACGATTGAATAGATCAGCTATCAGATTGTATAAAGACAAAAATTTTAAATGTGAGAATATTTTGCTAACGTATTCTTGCGAACGAATTGAAATGTTGTGACAACCCCTTTTTTGTATATTGATAAGAATTTAATTTTAATAAAATTGCAATGCTCCAAAACTTTGTCAGTTTCATCTCTAATGTGTAGGGTAGAAGGACAATAACTACTTTATATAGAACTGATCAAATTGTAATCAGAGGTAATCAGAGGGTAACAGGGAAGAATACGGTGAACGATGAAGAATACGACAGACCGTTGGGATTAGAGATGGTAAATTCTCATAATCAACTACAACATCCGGCACATGATAGTGAACTTGCGCTGAACTTAGTTGTACAGACCTCCAGAATAAAAGAGTTAAGGTGCAACCTTAGGATGTAAGAAGAAAATCTCTCCCATTTACATAGCTATAAGCTGATTAGGTGCTTTCTCTCTCCTTATCTCTCTCTCTCTCGCTCTCTCTATCTATCTCTCTTTCTCTCTCTTCTTGGAATAACGGTTGGAGTCAGCTATTAGAAGATCACGCTTGCCATTTCTGGATTAATAGACTTTTTTTTACCACGTAGCCGGATGTGGGATTGGTTCGGATGAGATTTTGGACTGGTCCTGTCGTGTGAAGACTGGCACTGCTATCAATACTTCACCGAGGCGTGCCAGAAAATGTTGTCTAGGTTAAAAATGTTAAATAATAAGGATGGTTCAAAGGGTTCTGTGTCAGGATACAGTGCAAATCATTCATTGCAATTAAAAACTAGTTAATTTTGCATTTAGTAATGATTCATGGAATTCTTCATGGAACATCCATTTATTACGTAACACGGAAAAGGGAGGGATCGTAACACTTTTTGAAAAATTAACTTATTTTATGGATTTAAAGACAAATCCCTTGTCTTGTATCTACTTTTTAATATTTAAAAGTCAAGATTCTCGGTCTGAATACCTTTGGATGTAAACTAAGATGTTGGTATTTGAATTTAGGTGTGTTGTGGTGAATTCGGGTAAAATACATTGATGTACATTGAAGTATAGAATTGAAAAAAAAACTGGCATATGCTCACATTATTCGTTATGGTTATCAAACTACTTTTACCGTATTTTTTCTCAACAAAAGTAATGTTTTATCAACACTTGAAATTTACGATTTTCCATTGCATGGTAAATGGCAGAACGTTCCGTAATAATTGAATGAGTCCTTGGTGATGTTATATGCAGTTCAGTTCGAAATTTTCATTAAAAAACCTTTTCCGTGGAGTCTATAGGCTAAAATGTTTGAGTATTTAATGTAATAAATGTTGACACATGAGCTGGCAAAGCGAAAGTTGGTAAAAATTAAATAAACGTATAGATAATCGTTTTAATTACAGACTGATCGTAACAAAATTCAATCATTAACTAACAAAATTCCATAAGTGATAGACGCGGTTCTAATAACCGATAGCAAAATTCACCGTTGGGTTTGCAGGTAAAGGGATTAAAATTAAAATTTAACTACGATTAAATTATATATGCTGTGTCGCAGCTGTTGTTAATTAAATAAATTCTTATTAAATATTAAAGTTAATTAAATATTAAAATAAAAATAAAGTGAATTAAATAGACCCTTGAACGGCCGATTAGAAATCACCGAAATTAATCACTCAAGTAAATTAATATCCTTTGAACCTTATCATTAAAATTTTTAAATTAGTTTTAAAGCTAAACATGATGTCAAGTAACTTAACACTATTCTATGGGTTTTCACGATCGCCAATACATAAATACTAGCGAAACACTTTCATTTGTATAGTTTGTGTGTTGGTATATCTTTTATTTTGTAGTACATAAATTTCACCATCTACATGGCATCACAGTTGAGCAAAATTGTAATCTAATCGAATGAACGTTTCACCTGCACATGTTACAGAAGCAATCGCGGCTGTTCGCTTATCGCAGTGACGAGCGCTAACATATTTTATGCTTCCCAAATTAAAAACTCTCTTTTGTTTTGCTTTTTAAATCGTGATGACACTTTGCTGGCGCCAATTGTCTGACAATTTTTATTGCTCCCGGTACAGTAGAGCGGTAAGTTCCAAGGGTTATGGCTACACTTGAATGTTTTGTGTATGCGGGCACCATTTTGTGTATTGCTCCTCATAGGTTCATCGTTCATAGTGGCGGTTGGGGTAGCAGCGGTGCTTTGAATCCGGTTTACTGTGAGTGCTACTATCAGCTAGGTTCAGTAAATTGCAACATAACGAAGGGAGAAAAAGCATCACGATCACTTCGCAGGTGTGTGTATCCTGTGTGAGCATGTGTTCAAAAAAAAAAAAAAAAGGTATGACACGGTGGAAGAGTTCGAAGGGATGAACCCGAGCCCACCAAATCGATTATTTGCGAGCGCAGCAGCAGTTCGTATGCATGAAGCATGCGGATAGCAATTTCGTGCGAACGAGTGTCACTGGGGATAAAGCGACATTACTCAATTATGTAAACGACATCCGTGGGACCCAACCCCGTCCAGCCTCACATATCGGTGGTTGTTTGCCCCGTTGTATGGACATTACACGGGGCGAAGAAGCACAAAGGTGTCTACCGAACGGATGCGTGCGTGTGTGTATGTATCCCCGAAATCTGGCTGATGCCTAGATTGGATGAATCTGTTCCACTACTTCGACAGCATGAAGAACTTTTCAGGCTACGGGATCGAAAGACCGTGAGGCGGAGTTTTGATTTTGAGTATTGCAAATGAAGTAGAACAAACATTTACCGAGTCGATGTTCTGGGGGGCCGAGCGCCACACCTGAGGTGAGTCTTTGCCCGGTACCTTTGCTCTGGCCGTGGGACGTCGAATGAAGCGTGAACTCTGCAACTTTATTATAATTTAGATGGAAATGGAAAAAGTTTCAATGTGATAACTTTTCCAACAGCTTGAATTAATTGTTGCGTGCGCCTTTGCATGGGACTGTGTGCATCCGAACCGGGACGGTATGCGTAGTGATGGTGTGTGTGACGCGGTATGAATACACTTAAATTAATGAATGAAGCCTGAGATCACCGGTGAGGAACAGCTAAACTTGTTCCACCCATTGTAGGCGGTGAAGCTTTCCGGAGTGCTTCCGGTGCTTGTTGGAGTAGGCATGATACCGACGGTGGATCATTGACGGTTGTCTCGTACTAGGTCAACGGAAGTGTCATTAAGTTAAAAAAATGGCAAATTAACGATACATTTCAATTATGCATCAAGTTCACAATAATGATCGCCTCCAGCGGCTTACCCAAAATATGAAAGAGTGCGGTGCAGTTTTAGCTCTACACTGGCAGTATGCGGCGATAATATGCCGCTGATGAGAACTGATTTCATGAACTCATTAAAAACTTGTGTTAAATAATTTGCATTCAATTAATATTATTTTACGTTTCTCTTTTTGTTTTCCTGCGTTATATCTTCATCACCTTTACCATCCGGTTGATGCGCATGTTTGCAGTGCCATATAATGAGCACAGTTGCCGCGTAAGTGTCTTGTCTGCTGTTACTTAACCTACGGAATTAACGTTCGAAACGATGTTGGCTTAAGCGGAACATTATTTGCATAATACGTTCGTAACATCGGTGCCGCGATGCCGGCGGCCCAGTGGTTTGGTATAACGCGAATCCTTTTTCGCAAGAAGGAGGGCCCAAATGTGCACCAACCGAACCCGAATGCCAACATTCCAACAGTATGAAAATGACAATTTGCTCGCTAGTGACGACCTGCCATAAAATGTGCAGCAGTGCCACATTCCAGCGATGCAGGATCGATGCAGGTGAAACAAATTTGCTCTTACACATTGTAGCTTTTGCACCAGACAAACAAGCCAAATTCTGTTTGCCGAGCGAGTTTTGGAGCGAACGCCGGGACTCGGCTGTTCAAGTACGTCGTTTGGCGTTACGATTGTTGGGAAATGTTGAATTTCATTTAATTCCGAGAATGTTGCAAGTAGATTGCAGGCGGATTGTTAGACGTTGTTTATGAAGCAGGGTAAATTGTGAATCGAAACGAAGTTTTTCAGGATGGCGTTCAAGAATAAAAAAGTAAATTGAATGTGCAAATTGAAAATAGTGCATTGAGATCTTTAGGAAACATATGGTGGGATTATATTTTTATTTGAGGGCTTAATAAAGATATATTTCGAACAACTACTTGCTCCTGAGAAGTGAATCAAGTTTTCTTAAACTTTCTTTCTTTTCTTATTTAAACATTTAACACAAGGAATTTTGTGGAATTGATATTTCATGGTTTAAACATTTTACTTGCTATAGATAATGATCGAAGAGAGTACTACAAATTTGTTATTTGAAATGTTGAAATCAATTTTGTTGTGATTCTCTGAAAGAGAATTATTGATGAAGTCTTAAATTATCTTGAAACTAATTTTGCTAATTTGATGCTAAATAATTTGATCGATTATCGATCTTTCTATATTAAAGCCGAGTTGAACATATTAATCATAGTATGTTTTAATGTAACTCTAGTAAGATAGTTGCACAACAAGCAATGTAACTATTTTTGTATGTATGTATTAAAATTACAAATAATCCATTGTCCATATACGATTTGGACTATCTGAGATTTAGCATGTCCGATGGCTAAGGCCAATGATCGAGCATAAACAGGAATATGAGTGAGGAAATCAAATATAGAGGAAGAAATATCTAATGAAGGGATAGCAGGGTATCGAAACAATTTCATACATAAGACCGCTTGCTGTCGCGTTAAAGATTCTGGTGAAAGGAATCTGGTTCTGACGGAATAGTATAGCATTTGAGCTTGTCAAAAACGCCAATGTAGCTTTACCGATAGGGTATACTAATGCAAAAGTGGAACGATGCCTTCCCCTGCTTCAATCATAGGAGTAATCTGGTGTCAAGTAGGACATGAGTGAAATCAATCTATATCCTTCAAGCTTAGGTTAGCCTATGAAATAGGACATGATAGAAAAATTCCTTTTTTTCTATTTTTCTATAATGCAAAATTTGATTGAAAATATGGGTTTTTCTTTAAAAACATCGATATCCGCTGTTAAACCTAACGACATTGATGAATAAATATCACTTTTTTGTAAATAATCTATTGTATGTTTTACGGCGGAATGTTTCCCATTATGGTGCTACCGTGTACGACAGTGGTGATATGTGTACTGTTCAATTTTTTTTATCATTAAAACATTCCAGTAGGTATGCATGAGGTATTGGTATGGTAGAGGTATTGATCTCACGTCTTACGCATCTTCCGTAAAACATATGTGCGTTCTAACGTTATTTAGAGATCAATACACGGCTCAGACTGCTGCTGTCGCTTCATCATGTTTGATAGAAGTTTTCGATGCAGTTGATACTACGACCACTATTAAAACATGATTGTGTTTGGTTGAAGCACTGATACTATGACCAACATCAATGAAAGATGAGAACATGTAGGCTTATTGTTTTTCGAGAAGAACGGGTATATTGCTAGGAAAATTACAATTATAAGTCGCGAATTGGCGTAAATCTACATGTTCGCGAAGATTTCAAATGATTTCAACAAGATTCTTGTCAGTTATTCCCTTGATAATAAGGTTTCTCTTATCCTTTATGAGAGTTTTAATTTTTTAAATGAATTCTTGTCTAGGAAGGTCAGTTGTGAAAGATAGATCGTGAGGATGTTACTGAATACAGTTTTGTTAACGTTATAAGATTCATGACACGATTTCAATATTGTTCAATTCATTGGCTCTATGTTCGAGTCTATCATCAGAAGAGAAGTAGATAGCTCGATCTGTGTAATTCTCTCATAAGAACAGAGATGATCATGATATGGCTATCAGAGTATTCAGAGTTCGAATGAGTTCTTATGAATTCCCATTTTTTATACATCTCCTGCTTGACCCTACCCACTCTACCAGATTTTATGCGACCAACTTTCTACAGTTGCAGTCCTTTCCAGGGAATTTTCTAGAACAAGAAACCATGTTGCTCATGCATTAACATGTACCAGGACATGCACTGATACTTTGCATTGGCTGGAAAGAGGCCTGTAAAGGATGTACTGAAACATTCCTAGGAAAACAGTTCGAAAGTACTTTATTACTACGATAGCTTTCAGTCACCGTTCTACATATATGTTACACATATTACATATTATATTATATGTTACACATACTACATATTCACCCATGTTGTCAGCAGCGTGCGGATGGGGTCGACGGCAAAGTGGGCTGTATAGAAAATGTGTATACTTTCTGCGTAATGCAATAAACTCATACTCAATCCATCACGGGTTTATCTTTATGCTGCGGAATCGGTTCATCTGCCCACTCCCATCCTTTTTTATGCCTTACAAATATTTTCGTTTTTGGAGGAAAAAATGGGCTAGCATAGTCATTACAACTCCTATAAACGATCCCATTAGCTGTCAAACTGTCGGGTGCTGGGACCGTGATTCACAGTAACAACAACAGAAAAAGGCATCGAATGCGGTGGGACGGATCCGGCGCAGCTGACAAGAAAAAAAAAGTGAAGCCACAGTGTGCGTCGCACGCTTTTGGCTATGTAATCCAATTAATCCGCTCCCAATGAACGCTCGACACGCATTCCGTGTTTCGTTGAAAAGGTTCTATCATATCCCTCTTGTTGTTGTTCGTTTTCGCCAATATACAACGGTGTTGTGTTCATGTTTCATCTCGCTTTTGGTTTGTATTTTGTTCGAAAAATCACTGCGGGTGATTTGAATAACGTATTTTTGGTTTTAAAATAATTGATATCAAAAAATTTGTTTATCGTTCAGCCTTTCGCCAGGTTATTCGATATTGTTTGTTGCAGTAACCTTGCTATGGGTAGGTATCGTGTAAGCTAAAGGCGTACTTTCACAAATAGAACCAAAAGAAACCAAGCATTGAACGCCGTTTTGACATGAATTGATGGAAGCCGATGTCGGAAAACAATTTCGTTACATTTCGGGCAATTTAATATAAGGGGGCATGAATACCGAGTGCTAGCAAAGGTATATTTTTATTTTGTAATTTTGATATTTAACAAAGTTTAGATTGATGCCTGCCAAACATTTGAGCACAAGCGAACACGCTTGAGCTGGGTTCTCGACTACACTTCAATGTTGCTGAATCTCATAAAAATTCGATTGGGAGAAAATCGTATGGATTGCCAACACAAGAAATCACTCACGGCATGAACAATCCGTAACGCACCGTAACGCTTAATATATGGAAAGGCGTAGGAAGGATTCGTCAGTTAAAATAATATCCCCGTAAGAACCATGCGGATGTTTTATTGAAATTTTAAATTAATATTGCACACACCGATAGATCATCCAGAAACCGGTACGTTGCAGTGGAGAGAAGCGCAATGTATGGTCTTATCGTTAACCGCGTACTTTTCTTATGCAAACACATGCTGATGAGACAATGCACCGGTTTTTTCTTGCTTTTTGTTGTGTAACGCTTGAATCATAAATTTTGTGTAATAGCCTTTTTATGATTCCTTAGACTACTAGCGCCGTAGTTTGCGTAAGAGTTGTTTACCATATTTATCATTGACCGTCCTCCAATGTTTTACGCTGTGTTCCGTGCGATAATGGTATTGTTTGACATTTTTCGGCCACCACTCAGTGATGGTGTGCTTGTGGTGGGTTACGATTGCTGTGTGCGAGTGGATATGCCCCGTTTTGTGATTCTTTGCTCCGTTGGAACTGCTCACAAACTCTGCACTGCGTCGACCCAATCCGGTGCCGGTGAAAGTTGGTGGTGGTTGTTTTCAGATCACCGATGTAAGTGTTCGGTTCGGTCCTTTGCGCGCTAAAGCATCGCAGCATCCAAAAACCATAACACCCCGTAGCGGTTGAAACCGTATAATTTTATTGCACGCGGAATGATGCTATCAATTCGCCTTTTTGCCACCATTTTCGCCTAACTGCGACTACTAACATTACCGCACATGGTTATACGATCCTGGCGTCTGCCACTTCGCTTCTCTCTAGAGAAGTGTTATTGAACTCGAAACCAGCGCGAAACCTTTAGCCACATGCCACCTCCCAAACACCGCCATTTTGCAGTAACCGAACAGAGCCAGCGATGGAAATAAATCAACCCGATCAACGATCATTCGGTTCGGTTATTGAGCGGTTGGAGTTTGTGTGTGTGTGTTTTTTTTCTTCTTCAGTCGGTGTTTTCGTGTGTGCCGCAAGGTCCTCCATGTTATCGGCTGTTGGGCTAGCGGGGCTTAATGCTGGTCATTGCTGATTTGCCGGTAGTTATCCGGCGGTTTTGAGGTTGATGCTGTTGCCATCACGTTCAATGGTCATTAATCATGAATTTTATACGTTTCATTTGAAGGGTTTGGATCTAATTAGAAACCTCAGACGAGAGGTTCAAAATTCGAAACAGCCCTCAAACACCGACACAACGAGAACTTTATGATGCAAAAAACACAGCAACAATAAACAAAAAAAAGTGTAGTCCGTTACCGGAACAGTCCTAACAGACACACACACATACAAGTATTGCGGTTAGCAGATGCAAGGGTCGTAAAAGATAGCTGTGGACGCAGCGGTAGGGATATCGTTTTATAAAAGATTTAGTACCATAAATAACGTTTACTGGGTAACAAGATTGAACTTCTGTGAAGCGATCTTTGTCATGGTGTGTTAAGTTTATTAGGTATGGCCTTTGACCTTATTTTGATGCTCAATTTATGGCTTGTTAGGTTAGTGAGGCTACAGGACATTATTCGGTTTTGAGTGACAGAGTCCAGTACTGGAGTGTATGTGTATGTATTAATAAGAATTGAGGTTTTCAAGTTTTTGCTTAAAAATTATAAGCAAATTCAGCAGAAAAAAAACCCTTGATATGCTTCGATTCAGAAGTGATACCGATATTCTAAGGATAGGGAAATGATATCAATACACAACATGACAAGCATACGCACACTTCATCGCCATTAGTCTCGTTTCATCTTTCGTGCATGTAAATTTTCTTTCAATTATCGCCTATCAAATAAGTGTTTGTCATAGCTGAGTAGATACTTACACTGTCGCTCGGTGTCAGCAAGATAATCAATCACGCCGTGCAATCAATTCTCGATTAAATGGAGCACGGCTATTTCCGTTTTAAACGTTGGCGCACTCAACAATACACGCACGCTGATATTGGACGTGCAGTTTTGTAGAAAAATTATTTGTAAAAAATTCTTACAGTCTTAGCAACACATTGGATTATGGCTTATACTGGCCAAAGAAGAAAAAAAGATTCTTGGAAACATTCTTCTCCTCGCACGAATTGGAAGCTAGACGATGGGCTGTCATTTCACATCAACGGCTTGTCACGCAAAGTGTTCTTTCTTCTTCTCGCCCTCCTTTGATCGGTGGCTTACTGTTTCTGCGATTTTAATATTACACCAACCTTATCGTTTATCATCAAAGCAAAAGCGTTCTAGCGTTCGTTCGGTACGTTCTAGCAGTTTTCATTAAGTTTCATCTTCACAACTGCTTGGCTGCTGAGTCCAATGCTTGACATTTTTCTTCAATTTGTCTGTTAAATGCACTCTCGCTGCTTGCACAGCTGTCCTTTGGAGTAGACAGCATGGAATCAAATGACGGTTGATGGTTGTGAGTAACGAAAGATGTGACCTATTTGTGTTGTTAGTTGTTGTTTCGTCTATTCTTGAATGTACTGCAATAAAATCACATTTCATTTAAACACTTGGCTCCACTTAGGGACTTCTTTTTTATTGGAAAAACTACTTAATTTGCACAAGCAAAAGACAATGTTTTGTTGTTGCATGCGTTTTTCTTCTTCTACAAAGTACTGGGCGTCTCCATCAATTTGTATTACAGTTCAAGTATGATGCCAGTATCAAGTACATTGCTTACATAAGCGATACAAACGAATGAAAACCAAACGTGCAACATCGTGGTTTGGGAATTGAAATTCTGTCATTCATTTCACGGGTCCATGGTGCAGCCAACATTAACGAAACTCCCCAAAGACTTTGCGTTACTTTGACCAAATATATACGCTAACGAACCGCGTTAATCGGCCCTTGATGAATATGGATAAACCATCGTCCAGTATACCCTCAACCCTCTCCTCTTTCTCCTCTTTCCTCCCTCCCTACTCTCCTCCCTCTCCCTCCCTTCCTTTTTCTTCCTGTAGCAAGCGGACAGATCCCTGACAGAGCAATTAGAAAAGTATACACAGCTGTTGCTGTGGAAGGATATCCGTTTCATTTGGGGTATTTTGCTTACTTCGATCCACTATGGACCGCTGTGGATCCACTTCCGTACGGGAGCTGACCGGAACACCCCCTGGGGATAATCTCGGACGGACGAGGTAAGTAATTTACATTCGCTTCAACTTGGTGATTAGCTTTCGCTCGTCAGTTTGTCGCTCTGGGGGCTTTGATTAGTATGCTAGCGGATCGTAAATTAACTCGGCATTCAGCGAAGAAAAGGGTTCGATACAGTGTGCCGCGTAGTGGGCGGACCGTAGCGCGGGGTCAGGGTCGCGACTTTCAATTTACATCGCGCCGGATCACTGGACAGCGCTGAGTGGGTTTTTGTGGACAACGAATTAATCACCGCAGAAACCCGAAACCATGCCACATTAGATCCGCCAAACACATCAAACAAACAAACGGAACATGGAACAAATGTTTGGATGCTTTTTTTCATTTTATTTGGAATCGAGTTCATTTATCTACCACACTCGCACACGTACTTTGGGATGCTCATTACTTTAGGACGTTGTTATATCTGTACTGAAATCACATTCATTAATGCTTTGTGAATGTGTGGTTTGTAGCGATTGTTTGAGGCATTTCGATTTTTGATTTTTGTTTAAATCGCGTGTCAAATGAGAACAAAGCGAATATTTATCAACAAATCGTCAGTTCTTGCAGTAGGTAGTTGTAATCATTCAGACTGATATAAACGAGCAGATAAATTGGGCTTACCGTTACAGTGTTCCTTGATTGGTTTTTTTTTTAATTTAATTTTAAAACATGTACAAATACAATTGAAGAAAAAAATGAAACAAATAAAAATTAACTAACAGACGCTAGTATAATAAGGGAAAAACGATACTTCATCATCATTTTTTCACTATGAATTCTTTAATAAGTAACAAGTATTTAATTTAAAAACCCATATCAATTACCAAAATTATCAAATGGTTGCAATCTAATCGTTTATAGCACGTACAACGACTACAAAGACACCTAACTTCCATGCTGAGGTTTTCTACCGTCTGCTAAATTTTTTGTAACCATCCGATGTGTAAGAGAGCCGTAAACCAATGACATTGTCTTACAATTGCTATATTAGTGAAATGAAAATAAATATTTGAAAATGCGAAATCATGAAAAACTATAAGATTTGATAGGCATGAGGCTTAAAACTGCTCGATTCAATGAGCAATGACATTTTTTTCCAGTTTGTACGATTGAGTATTTCGCTCAACTCATGAAAATATGGTGATAACAACCCCGAATTGCCGCTCTTATATGATAGTGCTGTGGGGCGTGACCGGTAGCATGATGCTAGCGGTGCCGGTTTTCCCATGAACGATCACACCAAAATCACATGCGGACCAATCTCCCGTACCAAGGATTGACTATCCAGAAACGTGGTAAAATAAGTCTAATAAGCCAGAAATGGAAGGCATGACCCAGTTGGTCGTTACGCCAAGAAGAGAGAGAGAGAGATATGTTAGTGTTGTGAAGTGCTCTAGTTTTGTAATGCAACTGTTAACAAAGAATTCTTAAATTAAATTATCTTGTTGTAAGAGTAGTGTATTACCGAAGCAGCTTTGCGATAAACGAATAAAGGCAACCATAAATTTTGTTGTTGCTTTTGCCACATCAATGGTCTATTAAAACATCCCCATAAGATAATAAAAGCTGACACTGGAAATGTCACAAACAGTGTGTCTCAATTTCCTGGGAGAATGGCACTGATTCAATATCACTTGAAAGCGTATCACTCGTGAGCCGTTGAGAAGGGGGAGTGAGGGGGGTGGGGTGGTAAAACTGATACCTTATAGACAAGATAATCCATTCTAGAAAAAAAAACGAAAGAAACGAAATAGATCCTTTCGGTAGGTGTAAACAACTGTACCATTAGTGCTGATTAAAAATGCAGCAGACACTCACGAAACACTACTCTCGAACATCCACATCCGAATCGTTGCCATCACTGATCCGGACCGGTGGCGGCAGTGCTGACACTACAGATTGAAACTGATTGACGTGCAGGACACTTTTGCAGTCTGTTTCTCATGTCGTTAGTTAATTTTATAGTCATGGCTCACCTTTGCAAGTGACGAAGGCAACGTGACAGCGTGATTCGGGAGGGATTTAGCTTTTCAGCACTATCAGTGGAACCCCCCGGTTGGAGTAGGGATTTTCTTTTATCTCGCGAACCTGCGGCACATGAATAAATCAAATTATCAATCCTTACCGCTAGATTCAGTTCGGTGGGCTAATTTGCTTGTTTGACAACAACAACAAAAACAGCAGCAGTTGGAAACTTTAAAGACTATCCGGTTGAAAATGTGCGAATGAAAAATGATACATTTCTTTCATGAGCTTGAAAAACTATCATTATTCTCAGCTGTTGTTGAATGGTTCATTTGTGCAGTTTTTCTATTCGGCTAGGGTTCTGAATAGATTTGGCGGGCAAGTGTCCATAAATGAAACACTCGTTTGTATCACTGACAGTTATTATCGTGCAGAAAGCAAAAAAAAACACAAGATCAACAACATAGCTACCCATAAAACCCGGAAGTCAGTAAACTATAGGCGCAATCCTGGTACATCAGAACGTGCAGAATTCTTTCATCAGCACAGAAATGGTACCAAAAACGCAACAAAAAGGATGAAAAAAAAAACACATGAAAACAAAACCATCCTGCCCACTCTTGATGTTGATTTATTATTCCGAAGTAACACTGTTTAAACAAGCTTACGGCAACCGTTCGTTGCCTGCATGGGGTTGATGGGCAGCCATCGCAAAACATTCACGCCAGATCTGTGTGTCGAGCTGGTCTCGCACTGCTGTACGGCGTGCAAAATGATGTTGCAGTGTGGGATAAACCGAACCGAAGAAACAGAATCGGGCAGTAAGATAAGAAGCGAACGAAAACCTATAGGCAATTTGCTTGCTAGAGTGAACGGATCGGCTTTGTGCTTCGTTTTCTTTTTCTTTCTTTATTAATGCAGTCTTGCTCTCCTTCCCCAAACAAATGGGTGGCCCAGATAGCGATGATGAATGTTTATGGTTAGAGGTTAGGGGGTCCAAACTGGGAATCAAAAATTAATTTTCGGGAGTTTTGCTCATCCGAACATGGGGACCGCCTCAACGCGGGACTTGTTGATTTAGGTTGGATAGAAAAAAAAGAAAGAGTGAGATTCAAACAGCGAAGTGAATGAAACGAGATCGGAGGCGTGATGGGTAATAAGTTGTAAACCGCCCAAAATCTGTACCGGAATGAACTTTACATCAAAGCTGGGATTGAAGCTTTAAGCGAAGGAGAATTCCATAGGTTTATGTGCACGGTAAATCATGCACGGGAATATTTTTATCTCGGAGCGCGGTTTTGTGGTGAGGAAAGAGTAATTTTACAGCCATCGATAACGAAAAGAAACACGAAAGCAGATAAAAATCAATAAACTTCGCAATAGCTCACGTGGCACCAGTAAGTACGGTATGCAAAACTTGAGGAACCGACGAAGTTCGAAAATAAAGTGCCCCACCCCACACAGCTCCTTAGACAACAATCTATCCCAATCTCCCACGTGGCCACCCGGTAATGATCGAACGCTGATGAAGCGTGAAAAGAAGAAAATTTTGAACGATATGTAAATATATGTGCGCTCGTTACTGTTGACTCGCGCGTTGCCGTGGATGGCCGGCGGATGATGGAATGTTGGCCGCAACCGCACCAAGCCTTTGCCGGGGCCCGGCTGCCAACATACCTGTTTCGAATCTAAATGAATTCTTCCATCGATGCGAAACCCCGGGCTGCAAGCGCTATGCGCCGTTCGAGCGGGGGTTATTTTATTTTCTGCCACCACTCACAATCACCAAACCTAACTCAATCAACCTGAAGTCCCGAACACGGAACAAACCGGGCACCGGGTTCCGGTTTTGTTCCTGTAAACATTTCCAGCGCTACCAAAATTTCGCCAAACCACCGTTCCACTCTGTCTTTCTCTCTCTCTCTCTAGCCGTCGCACAGTTATTACACAGGTCGAGTCCTAATTTTCGCACTCGCTCGTTCTCACTCGTAACGGTGTGAATGCGGGTGTACCAGAGAATGTTTAATAATAAATAGGCCGCTTTCCCGCCCTTTGCGTAATGTAATGCAAATGGGTTTTTTTTCTCTTCGTCTAAAAATTCTTTCACTTTAATGCCGAGCATTAGAGCCGTGCAGAGGCCTTCGCCGGCGCGGTCTGATAATATCACAAGCAGGTATGAAAGTTGAGCCTATTAGAATGCAAAACGGTGATTATGGCACCGGAGTCCCGTTCGAGCCCCGTGGTACAGAGGTATGCACGTTTTTCTGGGCGTCAGCGTTGAACAAATATCTTAATTCAAGACAACAGTACACTGCCGCTGATGGATGGGAAATTTGCGCATTTGCTAATGAGCAAGAATATTCAAACGACAGGTTGCGCCCCATAACAACTCGGAGCGGAAGAATTTTGTGCTCCGAAACAAATGGGGGGAGAAAAAAGAATAGAAACAGACTTACAGTGGTAAAACTCTACCAAACCGGGTATTACGTACTTACGCACTGTAGCAGCTCGGTTCGGCATTGATGAAATGCAAAACGACTGACAGACAAACAGACACTCACGGTGCTGTTGATCGGGTGGTTTGCTTTGGAAGATAAAGTCGAAATTGCGATTTGTACACTTGTTGATCAACGACCTGGTACGGCAGACAGATACGTACGGTATGTAATGTCAATAACGTGTTAATTGACGGTGTGTTACAACACCACGTCCCGGTACGCAACCCGTAACTGCTCGGCCCGTTGCGTGAAAGAATCTACATAAATAAATAGGAAAAGATTAAAACAACCGTGAGCATCGCACAAAGTTACATCGCGCAAGCATCGTTTTGCTAGAATGTAAAATAATCATCTTCACCCCTGTCGTTGTTTCGCTTCCCATGGGGAAAACTGATCCATCGCGCAAGTTTACAGCTTTCAATTAGGGGCCAAGATAGCAGGGCGGCGTAATGGAAAGGTTTTACCGAATGCCCATTTTATTTGGGGCTCGTGAAATAACGCTGTTTATAAGCTGATACTGGTTCGTCAATAAATTTCATATTTCATTACATATTAAAAATTCAAGCCCTCGTATCGTCGCGATACCGCGGTTAGCGAGATGGGTACACAGGCAGGCTAACAGGAAATCAATTTAATCGTACCCCGATCAAGCATAACTATTTACGACCGGTGATCGTTGCTGCTGGTTGTTTTGTTCCTTAGGAAAATTGTATTACAACTTTCGTGTTATAATTCATGTGGATTTTTGAGACAGAAATTCGGTTTTAATTTAACTTCCGCATGAAAACAGTGCGAAAAGCGACTTTTGAACGTTTTATTTGTCATTTGTTAAATTAGTTCTGTTTGAATCCTCATTACTCTTCTTCACTTAAAACTGTATTCAATTTAACTTCTATAGTTTTTGTTCATTAGTTTTTAGTTCGTCACATATCAGAGGTGTTCTAAACTTTTTAAATTAATTACCAGGTAGTTAATATGTTTCTCATTTTTTTAAATTTATATCACGACTCCTGGAGTTCGTTGTGCTTGATTTCGACGCACACTGGCTCTACTTGCACATTAACTTTAGTATAACCATAATCGAGGGTTGTGTGTTGCGTACTGCAGGATCTTTTGTAAATTGGTTCTCCGAATGGGTGGCACAGCATCGAATCAAATCGGCATCTCAGTCATGCCGATGCTACCAGGGTTTGTCGATAATTGTTTGCCAATACTAGCGTTTATGATTAAATTATAAACGATAAAGCAATTGTAGCATATGTGCTATACAACAATGTGGAAAACGCCTCAATCTGATTGTTCATTTCCCAGTTTTACAAGTCAAATTCTGTAACCGAGCGTTCGTTCCAAATTTGTAACTTGCCGCACAGGATTATTGTTGCCGGCCTAAATAAACAACCAATGCACTATTCGTGCAATTTTAACACACCAACGCAGTACATTGTTTTAGCCAAAGATAACATCAGCAAAAATGATCGATGCGCACACTAACGTGGTGCAATTGCGTTGCTGGCCCAAATAAACGATCGGCATGGAATAAAAGAACATAGCCATGAAATAAAACATCCTTTAATAGCCTAATTAAGCATTATACAGCACAACAGGAAATGCAGGCTATAAACAAAAAGATACAGTGACAGAAAATACGTTAGTTGAGGATCATCATGAACGTAAGCAGACCGGAAAGGGACGAACAAAATAGCAAAACCTCCAAAACAGAATGAAACACTAGATCAAGATCATGCTGTCTCAACTCAACGTTATCATAACTAAAATTAGTGCATAAGAATGAAAATGCTTATGAATAAAGAACTTTAAACCTCCATATGGTATCCTTACGCAAGATTCTTGAGGATTCGGAATCTGGAGTTCAAACTGGCAACCTCACTTCTTTCCCTTTTAGGAGACATCGAGCGTCCCCCTACCCAAAGTAAGGCATCGTGTCTCCAACAAACAATATAATAAAACTCGATGACCAAATGTGCAGTTCAAATATTCGAAACTAGTATCAAAAATAAGTTCCACATTCCGATAAAAGTGAGTGAAGTCCATTGCAAGCAAGATTTTATTACACGATAATTGATACAAAGCCCACTACATCCCAGCGAATGAAATTTGCTAAGGTATGATGACATTAGACCCTGAAATGCATCGAGTGATGGATAACAATGTGTGAATGTGAACTTTCGTTCAATTTGAATTCGCTACCAGTAGAAAGTGATAGTCTAATAGAAGAAAGATGTCTTCTACTGGAAACTTCAATTCACGCCACTGCAAAATGCCGATTTGTGTCATCGCCTTGTTTATGAACAAAACACACTTCGTCACTTGCTTATACCATTGCTCGATCAATGATCGCCAGCTCAACAAATGTGAATATCGTTGCAATGTCCCAATGGAAGATGGATTCCTAAGCCTCTTCCTAAGCAGTGAATGAATTTTAAATTGATCGACCATGTATGGCGATCTTAGACGAACTGTTGAAGATGAAAGGAGATGAAGTTAAGAATGAAGGTCTGATTCTTGCAAATCTTACCTAACTTTTTACAGGTATGGCCAGGTATAGCGAACTGTTGAAGAAAATGATGTTTAGAATCTGATTCTTACAAATCTTAGCTAATATTTTATAGTCAAACCAAATATACGAAAATTGAGTTCGATTTGCATTTGAGATCAGTTTTGTATTGATGCTGCTGTATTATGAGCTGCTTTGGTTGGGAGATATGGGGAGGGTATCATGCAAATTCATGAAAATTAATATTATTATCCTTTGAAACAGTTCCTAGAAGAAAATAAAAAATATAAGTAGCAGATAAGTTACTGCCTATTATCAACAAAACATCACATTATATTGAAAGTTACATATCCTTGTCGCTTTAGTATACTTGATGCATCATACAAATCGGGGTGGGTGTAATTGAAGCGGTGATGGTCTTCGCAACAGAACCGCCACCAAACTCCATTCGAATCGTCACTCTAGGCCCTTTACTCTATACTGACTATTCAGATAAGCGTACTAGGAATGGCAGAATATTTCGCTTAAGTTTGTTATAAAATACAACGGGAAGAAAAGTTCCTCAGAAATCAGTTTAGGAAGACCAAACAAAAATCAACACTATTCTTTTTGATTCATCAAATGAACACAATTGAAGTGGACATTTTGTTTAGTCATGTTGCCATTCTTGTTTAGTGAAGCAGATAAAGTAATCATGGTTAGTAGGCGCTCTATTCAACTTCGCCTCCTTTGTATCGGGCGAGTGAACCGTGTAACTTGCGCTTCTTATTTATAAAAGACATTACCCACAAAGACCGTACTGTAAATCCTCTACCAAAACATCTCGTAGCTTTTTTCGCCGCTATGGTGATTGTCCCGCTGGTGGTCTGGTGGTACAGATTAGTAATTATGAAACATGTCTCGTGATTCGTTCCGCCGACAAATTAACTCCCAACCAGCCCGGTCTACCCCAGAAACTGTTTGTGGTGCAAAAGGAAAACATATTAAAGAAGACCACCATCGCTTTAGCCGGTATTTGTTCCCACACTGGTCACTTAAGTAATCACTTAAGTACACAATTGTGTTTTGTATAAGCGTGCATACGCATACACACACACATCGACAAACACATGAACGGTCAATGGGACAGGATTTTGTGTCCTTCGTTTGCCAAAGCCGTGATGAACGTGATGGATCGGAGATGGGTTCGCCGCCATGCACGACCTTGAGCATGGCGGATTGCTTTCTAGGCAAATACAATTATTTCAATCTTATCTACCAGCGCCCTGGAAGCTGGTTGCAATGCTTGCGAGCTTCTTTCATGTCCGCACCGTCGGGCACCTCTTAACATAACGCGCCCGAAACCGTGTTGAAGTCGAAGATGAGAAGCACACCATTGAATGTGCTGTTATGTTTGTAGCCATTTGAAAGCGTTTCGTTTCGTTTTATTTTGTAGTGGGTGTTCTTTTTTTCCACTTCCTTCGTCAGCCCAAAGCAAATCGGTTCGTTGTAGCTGGGAGCTTTGGAACACGGTGTGGACGTACGACGTGAATCAATCACTTACGGAAACTTATGGAAAAGCTATTTCATGCTACTCAATCAACTGATTGGCATGGTTTTTATTTATATTTGAGCATTGTTGCTGGCAGGATAGATGTTTTCTTTGCTGGGCGGCTTTTTTTTTGTATTGTACCTCAGGTTGGACTTTAACGATGAACGGTGTGGGGTGTACGTTTTGCTTCATGGTCAAAATCTGTTTACAATCGGTAAACATAATCTAAATTAAACAACGCTCGATTTTCTAACCGAAGCAAAATGTGTGCGAGTTCGTTAGGGTTTTTATAACCTTTCCCAACTAATTGCCAGCCTTACTGCGCTATAATTTCGAACAAATATCCCCGTCCGATCCGGTTTTTGTTTACTGTATTAACAAAAAAATTAAAAGTTAAGTGAAAAGCTTCTGTAGAAAGCAACAGGGGAAAACAGCAAATTCATTTGCAATGAACATTCTCCCAAACCTTGAATCAATCACGCAAAAGAACAATTTTGTATCCATGCTTAGGCATGCCGATTGATTTCTTCTTCCGCAATCCCGGACTCAAATCTCAATGGTCATTTCATGGCATTTGTGTGAAAGTTTGCTGCATGCTCAATCTCCACCACTGTGTACGATCAATCCCAAACCTCAAGCCACCCTCTCGCACGAACTAGGTCACGAATTCTCGATATCCCTGGCCGTTAAATAATTTCCGATACACCGGTCTTTATTTTTCTCATCAATTATGGGTGCATCTGGGGGGGACAGGAGAAGAGGGGAGAGGAAGGAAGTCGGGGTGAATGTTGGTGCACCAGTCCGGCTAAGCAAACCCGCTTCCTCGCTGCTAATTTATAGTTCAAACTTTCTGATTGAAATCCCCAAACCGTGCACGATGCGGGAAATGTGCCGAGCTCTCAGTGCTTGACTTTGGGAAAATGCTGTTCACTGCAGAAAACGGAACATTTTCAAATGCAGTTTTCGTGAACTTTTGTGAGTGTGCTGTGTGAGTATTTTTTTTTTGTGTGCTTTGCCTTTCCCTGCTTTGATTACTAAATGAGCAGATCCTTTCCGATCGAAAGTTTGCAAAGTTGCCTTCAGAAAAGGACAGAATAAATTGCTCCGAAAGGACACTCGGCGAGGCATGGGGAAACATCGGGAATGGTGGAAGTGAGACGTTAATACGGTTTCAATGAAGTTTTGCACGAAACGTTTGCGTCAAACCGATTGGCAGTAGGGAGGATTTTACTGTTGGAAATTGTACAAAATTGAAAAGACGTGGGAAACAAACAACTGTTGCCGGAGGGCTAATTTATTAGTTCCGGCTCAAGCTAACCGGCGCTTTGGTCAGCTTTCCGTTCCCGGTCGGTAACACGCTAGCCACTGCTTCAGGCTGAACGGATGTTCGTGGGTGCAAAAGTTGCCGGCAGAATTCTCACAAACAGTGCTATAAATCTACGGCGTAAGACGACGTAATGAGCGTACCGGGGTTGATTAGTAACGGATTGTTGTTTTCCACCTCAATGCATGTTTCTGCAGCAGTGAAATCGAATTTCGGTTTGTATGTTTATATGGTACAGGACTCGTGGAAAAGATACCTCGTTAGCGTAACACATGCACGTTAATACATGGGATACAAAATATCCCATATTAGCAAATATCCGAGAATGTAGTGACCATCTTTGTTTAATGGAGTACATTTTCATTTTCTGAAGCATGTTTGTTTTGTTCTGAAGCGTAAATTGGTATATTTTTTATCGTAAATGATCATACATAGAAAAAAAAGAATAGAAATGAAAGAAGAATGAATGAATGAATGAATGAATGCCAGAGAAAGAATGAAGAGATAGAGTAACAGCTTTGGCCATAGGCATTGCTAAAATTGTCGGTTCGTTGATCATCGGATCGCGATTAACGTTCCGTTTGTTGTTATTTTATGATAATCCTATCTTTTAGCTCATGCTCAGCTTAATCCTAGTTGTATAAACTAGACGCTTTCTTCTAAATTAAATGTTACTTAATCAATTATACATTTGATTTAAACTGAGCACGTACAATAATTTAACTACAAGTACCGGACCGCGTTCTGACGCGCATCATACCGATTTTGGTTGACGGAATTGACAGCAGGCGACTTGCTGTCAAACGGTGGGTGTAGTTTGACTGTAAGAATTATGTTTTAGTTAATGATAACAAATACGAAGACTGCCCACTAGTCAATTACTATCATTTGAAAATAAATAATTTCATTTACTATATGTTCTTATATATATTCTGAAATATGTTTCAGAATGTCATTCAAAGATCAGTTTAGTCAAAGAGATATTTATTGAGAGAGACAGCTTTAAGGTTAAATTTGTTTTAATTTTTTATTCTAGTTAATATTAAATATCATCTGTATTGATATTTATTGAAACCCCTGCTTCGTAATTAACCAAGAACTGTGACACGTGTTCTAAGTACTATTGCATTTCTTTTTGCATTACAAACATGGACGTTGCATCAAGAATGAGAAGAAAAGTGAATGTACTATAATAGCGATAAATCTATTTTGAAATAGTATTAAGGAACTAAAAGAACGAACTGTTCATAAAACAATTTGTTACTGGCTTTAGAGAGTAACAATCTTTGATCAATTTTACATGCATTACTAAGCACATCACATTTCGAAGCTTGTGCAGACTAGACAACTTTGAAATCACCAAAGTAACCCATCGAATCGTGTAGTCTTCCGTACGGTTTATCTCCACGGAGGATGGCAGCTCGGCACATCCAATCAACCAGCCCGATGTCAACTATCAGTGGAACCGATGACTTGGAAGTAACAAGGTTACCGTTTTCTTTTACATAACCTTGCAACTCTTTTGAAATTGAAGCACGCGGCAACTACGGGAACGATGCTATCGACCGTTCCTGAACCTCACGGCAACACATCTCATTCCTGAAGCCCTACCGAATGGCAAAAGATTTGAATGGATGGTCGAATGGCGATCGGTACTGGCAAACGTTCATGCTGCTCGTGCCGTTCTTTACTTCCGACCGGAGCAGCGAGAAGACGATTCACGTGAAACTTCACCTGGCTCGTTGGTCCCTTTTCTTCCAGAAGGGCACTTTTCTCCCTTGCTCACGTACGCTCTATAAAAAGCTCATTATAGCAATAACGCAACCGCAACGGCAGCCGACCGCATCCATTGCATTGCAGGCTAGAGAAACGACAACGGTCCTTTTCCACATGGCGTGACCGTACCGTACCCATAGGGTGGATACCATAGCAACCGCCACCGTGTGAAGTGTGGAAAGAAAATGGCAGGCTTAGTGGTCCTTACCTTGACAAGAAAAGTGTTGATCTTAGCCGGAGGCGCTCGTTCGAACATATTTCGCCCTGACGGGTCGTGGCTCGTTTCGGGTTACGTCTAAAAGCCACCGGTTTAGTCTGCCCGCTTAAGCCTCCGTTGAGCCGCACACACCGAACGACCGAACGGAACGGTGCTCGGGTAAAAGAACGGGCAAAAATCACGGCACAACAAAGTATGCTGGATCAGGCGGCATAGCGAAAGGCGTCATGCTCTTGCGAAGGTGCAACCGACCGAACTGGAGTGCGGCATTCAGGGTGAGTTGGGAGAAAAAAAGGCAAAACAAAACAAAAAGGGAAGCCCTGAATGGCGCGAATGAACTTTACAGGGCTGGATAATGATGATCAAACATAGCCCCTCGGTACGTTTGACACCATTGTCAGATGACAATGAACGTGGCGGAAGAGCGTGAAGAGCATGAGTGCGAGTGTTAATGTGAATCCTGCGAGACAACAAACAATAGTGAGTAATGCAATTGTTTGCGAATGTCTGTTGACGACAGACTAACCATCAACCGTCGAATGGGGGAAGAAGGTAATATAGTTTTTTTTTTGCTTTCTTCCTCTTTGCTTGATTGGTTGAGTGGCATGGAGTCGGGGAATTCAGGCAGAAGGAGAGGCCACTTTGTGCCGTACCGGAATGTACTCATGTGGGTATGTGTGTTGGAATGGTGCGAATCCGGGAGTGATCCGAGTTTGTCGAAGAGTCACATTTCTCCATCCCTGTTCGTTTTATGTGCCGTCGTCTAACAACGGGTTCGTTATAAGCAGGAAAAATGGTGAACATTATGGAGATTTTACGGTGGTATTTTGAACTGCGCGACGGATTTGTTGGATGATGCTTTCGGTTTTGATAATACGGTCTTGACGCTTGACATTTCAAATCGTAGTCTATCAATGAGACAAATATGCGCAACGTTCGTGCAGCGCCTTAAGAACGCGTTTTTTCCGCAATGAATTCAAACCGTTGAACATTGAAAATGGGAGCACGTTTGCTGTTAACTTTTATTCAAATCTTGGCGCTTGCCGCTGCTGTGATGCTTGCTGCGAGAAAGTGTTATGTTTGCGCATTTCTTTTTCTTCCGTTGAATCGAAACCCTCGGAAGATGTGCAAGATATATTTGTGTTTTATTGCTATTTACAAGAATATAAAGTTAAATATTATTTCTTTTATTCCGTTATTTATTATTTTTTAAATATCGTACTACGTATTGGACTTGAACCAGATATGTTAATAAATTGTTCTTTTAAAGAAAACTTTGAACTAAGTTAAGTATAGTTTTAAGAGATAAACTTCTTGTACATATTCGGTAATCAAGGATTTATTTTCTGGATTTTTATTTGTCTGGCTGCCTTCCGTATATAGTCCGTAGTTTACGACTGTTATGCTTTGATGTTCAGCAAAGAAATGTTTTAACTTAATTTTATCTTCTTCTTGTTGGGTAAGACTGCTTTTGTTGTTGTCAAAATAGAAAGAAAATAATTCAAAATTTAATGCTTTCACATCTTTGTTGGGACATTCAGTTTTATTTAAAGCAACGGATGGTGAAGTATGTAAGCCACTTAGCTTTCAGTAATAGAGATCCCGCAATAGCTTCCCTTCTGATAAGCGCCTAATAACACTTTCAGATAATCGCACTTTGTAACTTAAATAGTCGACAAGTTCTATTGTCCAAAATTCACACGATCGCGATTTTCTTCTAGTGAAGTATAAGCTTGTGAGTCATTGTATTTATTGGGTAATTTTGCAGGAGGTATCAAAGGCGTTTAAGCACCAATAATATAGGCACGTTACTCATAATGGATCTATTATTTATTTATTTAAAAATGTTGCATCACTATATATTCCCTACAGACGAGTCTAATCGAACATATCATCAGTTTCTTTGCGTAGCAATCTGTTGTATAACCGGGTCGTTTATCCACTTTTTTCACATAACATGTAAATACACAAACATCAAAATGCAACATAATGTGTTAGAAGTATCGTTTATTAAATTCTAACCTTTTATGAGATGGTATCCAACAAAACATTAAATAAACGAAACCACAAACAGCATCAGCAACATCCTTTCCCTGCCATATTCTCAAGTGGTTTATGTGACAGCGAATAAATGAACCGTATTTATCATTCATTCATACCCATCTATTCGTACCAGGCGATGGGGGACGGTTCGTGGGAAAAAATACTTTTCCAGCATTCACATGCATATTAAAATAGCTTCAAAAAGTGTGGTGTGGAGTGTGATTGGGGTGGTTGGAATGGTCTGCAAAGAAAATAAAAAAGTTTCCAAAACATCAACCACCGCCATAAGGGTAGAAATCTGTCACAATAAAGTTTCGCAATTCGCAAACTATTGTTTTGTATTCCCACTTGAGACAGTGTTTTGTTCCTTCGGGCAATGTTTCGTTTTTCGCATTCCTTTTATTGAATCTATTTTTATCAATGGCATTTCCTCGGGATTTCTTTCTGCTGCTAAATAATATTCGCCTTAATAGGACTGTTGTCGATAGCAATGGTACGATTTAAAAACAATCATCGATGAAATGTTGCCCAGCCCTGTCAAAGGTGTGAAGCAGCAGCATAGCAGCACCACAGATCGAACTCTCATTTATCAATAGCCAGCGAAGCGGAGATGGAACTGAAGAGGGCAGTGCGGGCAATGGCAGACTGTTGACACATTTCTCTGGGGCACAATTTTGATTCGAGAACGAAGCAAGGACATTTCTTGAATGAACCCACTTTCTGCTGGAAATGTTTGAACAGGGTATGAAAATCGGACAAAGAGGCGATCGAACTTTGCTGAGTGTCAGCACTTCCACTCTCCACCCACAAATAGCCATTTTGTATGTGTGCTTGTGTGTGCATAAGAATTTGAAAAATGATTCTTTCGATACGAACCGATTGGGGAATCGTAAAATCCCACCACTGACTAAAGATCCTCCAGTTTTTGGGATCAAACAAAAAGAATAAAGTTGTTTGCTGGAGTGTAACAACTATTCCGCAAGGAAGTGCTGGTGAACTTGCGCAAAGTAGCAGCACGATACTGCAAGAGATTTACGTATCAGGTGAATAGGTTCATGAAGTTGCCTCCGTTGCAGTTGTTAGTACGCCATATACGTTGTCAGGCGGAAGACGACGGTTACAGAAGTTTTACCGCATAACTCGATTTTACTGTCGACATGTGTCGATGTAATAGAGCCGTAACGTGCCGTGTGATCAGTGCATATAATAGTTTGACGATGCCGTGGTAAATGATGTGAATTTAGAAAAAAATATTTGTAATTATAAATGGGATTTAAACTTGTTGTTTGATATATTTTAAATTATTTGTTTGTTTGTTTGTTTAAACAGTGTAGTTCGGGAAACAGCTGAGAACTTCACCTGTAATGTAGTTCTATTGCAACTTTTGTCGAATTTTTTAGAGACGAAACAATATCGTAAGGGTTAAGGATTGTAAAGGTAGGTTTGCCAAAAAGTTGGTTTATGTTATTTTATTATGGTTTATATAATATAAATACAAAGAACAACTTGGTTCGTCTTGAATTGATTTGATTCATGAGGTTTTGAATTTTTTGATTTGTGAACTCCTGAGACATATTAACTGTAATAATAAAGGAATTTGTTTGCTTGAAAATAAAAAAAGCAGTCGTAATATCCGATTCAACAAACAACTTACATGAATTTTACATGGTACATCAATTTGTTTACCACATAATATATGATGATGCTGAACATGAATACGAGTGTGCAGGAAACGATAAGTTTCAACGGAAAGACTTCAGCGATATTTCTTTCATATATTTCTATTTCTTCAACGATATCATCTTCATATACGGGAGTTGTTGTTATAGACGGTCTGGGAGAGCTGTGTATATTTACATCGTTATTTCGTGTTGAACATTTGGGTGCATTTGTTTCGAGGTTTTTTGTCTCCTGCTGATGGCTGTGCTGTTTCGATTTGTCGATATACTCACGCAGCACTTCCAGCAACCTTCCCCGTGTTTGATCCGTCACGGGAAGATTCGGTCCACCGTGAACAAGTATACGATTTCGAATTTCTTCATTAGACAGCTCGTCCAGAACGTCGAACACTGCATGGCGCCTTTTGGACATCTTGCCAACTTCTGCTGCACCCGATGTATTTATTTCAGCTTTATTGAGATATTTTTAGCACGGAATTTCCAGCGAATGATTGAAAATTGTTGCCTTTGTAATGCACCTGCGATTACTAGCTTAGATCATAGCTTGTTTGTATTTCATAGCCTGCTGTACTGTTGTGATTTTGTTGAATATTTGAATATGAAAAATATTTTGAAACGCTCAGTGGGAAAGTTTATTTTCGAAATGTGAAAAATAGAAATAGGAAATGTAAAATCCTTCCCGCATCGAATTGAACTCACGTACAGATCAACAGAGCAAATACAATTTCGAGACCCTAGTGGGGATTCTGCTTTGATCCATATGCCACACTGTTGCTCACCGTTTTGCAAGGCTTTGTCCTTCCTTGAAGTTGCATATTGCAATTCGAAAAACAGTAGGCCATGTGCCCGTAGAGATGGCCTTACCATGCTGGGCAGCAATGACCGATGGATGGTGATTAATTTTCTGCTACCCATATCGGGTAGGTTGATCTTTGTCAAACAGTGCCCATGGGCTATGATTCCACCGAGATGGAGTATGTCATGCTAGAAGATGTAGTTGCTTTGCGGAAACTTCCGGCTATGTTGCCCCCGGGGTGGTACGTGTTCTTCATTTGCACATACAAGCTAATGCTCATTATCTCACCGTCTTAGCCGTTTATCATGAAAATGTATGTGACAAATATTCCATTCATTGGGTCGATCCGCATCATTAGAAAGCGCAGCATTGTGCGCTCTGTTTGACCTCAAAGGCACAGCGTGCATACTGAACGATGTATGCGCATATTTAGTTGAAATTGGAGCGAGTTGTGATGTGTTTCTGGTCAGTAATCGATCGCTGTGACATGAGCGAGTCTTTCTACTCTTGATTTATTAACCAGTAAACTAACCGTGTTTGGAATTTTTGAATTACTTGGAAAGTCGTGCAGGAGTAGAAACTTATATCAAAAACCACTTATATGATGTTAAATTTCGAAGAAGTTTGCAATAGTAGATTGCAGAAGCATTATCATTTTGAAAATACCTTCTTTTTGTAGTCCTTGTTAATAATTTCTTCTTTACAGGGTGATACAGAAATCAATAAAAGAAATTAACGATCTATCGTCAAAATGTTACGTGTTTAAGAGAATTCGATTAGGTCAGTGGAAAAATACTAACATTTTTGTAAAAAATTTCATTTATTCTCTTCATTTATTTTAAAATGTAATCCACATATTACTCATTAGCAATCGTTTCCAAGCTTTTACTATGAAATTGCCAACGTCTTTCTTCCTGTTCGTATCTGCACAGAGTGTAAACCTGGGCTTCTATTCGGCTACTTGTGCACAAGTGCTTCCGGTCTCGCTGTCTGCATCTCGCAGTGTGAAGAGACCGTTTTGGTGAGGAACTACTCTTTTGAAACCACAGCTCAAGTGAAATGCCTGAATGGCACGTCCCCAAAGACGGCTTCAACAAACATATTTTGCGTTTGACAGGTTAAGGGTGTAAGAGCTTTGCTTTGAAAATGGCCGTTCCACTTTTCACCTTTAATGAATGTGATGAATAGTGGATGTGCTCACTTGCAAGCTACTCATTCAAGAATAGCAGCTATGGGAATGGGGTAAGGCGTGAATAGGAACTTGGCTGAATAGCAGTTGAATGGTGCTGCAGGGCCCGTTTAACCGTGAAACAGACGTTTATTTATGACGGTGTCATATTAATACTGGTACAACACATAGGAAAAGAGTAAAAGGAGCAAAGCAGTGGTAGTGGTAGTCTACCAAGCTAAATAAATCCGAGCGCCAGACACATGCGACGAAAAACATGCTCTACATTTCGTTGCATCCTTGTGCAATTGAATTAAACATTCGATGTTAAATGGAAGTGATGTTTTGGCTTTTCTTCCTTTTAGAATATTATATTGAAGGGACATTCACGTTAAATTAAACATTTTGTGGGTTAACAATAACATTTGTTCGAAAATGCGGTACTTTTGCCGGGTGCAGGAAAGGATTTTTTCACAACCTAGGCGAGTTTCACTTAGAAGACTTCTTTATCAAGCCCAGACCGGTTGTAGCGAGTTGTGTGTCGAGGCCTGATTAAAATGTGCATTGAACAGTTTGCTGTAGATTTGAAAAAATAAAATATGAAAATCATAACAAAGACAAAAACAAATCTGAGTAATCATGCCAGGGAAGGCCATGCCAGGAGTCGCAGTCTATCGCTGAGCAGATGAGATGAATATCTGAACTCTAACTCCTCACAGTTAGCATTAAATGCAGTATATATTTGAAGCACTGTGTCGCATCGTGTAGCACTGGAACGAGGCTGAACAGGTAATCTCTAGTCCGGACAGTTAGAGCTGGTGCGTAGATGTCAATAAGGGACAACAGATACGGTGAGTCGATAGCATGGTTGACCAGGCCAGCAATACACACGCATTGAGCGTTACGTCTTCTGACGGCGAGAGACTCAAGGCCTAAAATACGGAATCATGCAGAGCGATATCACCAGGGATTTTTTTTTATTCGTCTTAATACTTTTATACTTCGTATTTAGTTGTTTTATTTATCAACATGGAATTATGTTCGAGGCAAGTTCAATAAATGGGTGACAATTTTAGAACTACTAAAAAAAAAATTGCACAACGGTCAATAGGATAAGAAAATTTGAAGATATTTTTATAAACGAAAGGGAGGGAGGAGTTGACAAAATGTTACGTAATTAATAGAAGGGGGGGGGGGGGGAGTGTTACGTTTTGTTACAATAGGGGGGGAGGGTTCTGTTTACACCTAGAACAGAACGACTCAAGGTAACTCTGGAGGATGTCGCAGTCACATCGGTCGCTAATCGGTTGCATACATTTAAGCGTCGTATGCATACAGAAGAATATCGGATGGTAAGGCGAAGGTGACATCGATCATAAACCACAAAAAAAGATGCAGAACTGAATATTCAGCTTCCATCCAATAAAGTAAAATATGGTTAAAAATGTCTGGCCTGGACCTCGTGAGGTGGTATAGCCACTCAAAAAGTAGAATAAATATTGCAATTTTATTAATTTACTAGTTTACATAACGATAAGCATTACATTTCAATGGGTTCTACAACGATTTCAATTCCTAACTAAGGACATTATCAACGGTAAATTTTATGAGATCATTTGTAGTACTAGAAACCCTCGATCTATCTTCGATATTTGTGCAAAACAGTCGACGATAAAGGAAGTAAACTCGTCTAATACGCACATTTAAATGTGTGCTTGGAAATGAAATTCAATTCGGTGTGCGATGTAATTGAGAAGGATTAGATTTAATTCGTCTCCGAAAGCATGAGTAAACACATGTAGGCTAGGCTACAAGTGAAAGCTTGCATAGCATCGACCACCGGCAGCCTAAGCACGGTAACGTTTCGCAATAGCGTGGTACGACGGCAGAAGTCACGCTAACATTTGCTTGGCTGTAATTAAAAAATATGTTAATGGATACTTCAGCGAGTCGCGAGTCGAGTGCAATTCGGCGAGATCAAAGATACGGCAAAAAGCACAGCAACGGTGGCACACACACAACTCGGGTACTCGGGTGAGTTGGTATATTAGGCTGATGGATTACCCGCACTGAACAGCAGACAGAACATCCGCGGGAATGTATGGGGAGGACACGTCGAATGACAGGGATGGGTGTGCGCTGTTGGCTGATCCCCGTGTAAGATGACTTAAGTGAGCACGTACCGTGGCATCAGTTCACATTCTGCAGTACTCGTAACCATTCGTGTGGTGCCTCTGTGTGTGTGTGTGTGTGTTCTGTATGTTCTCGTGTAAAAACTCAACGGGAACCTCCCATCCCTGAAGTCACATTCCGGTGCGTTGCCGTATTTTTTGTGTCACATTCACTTTCTTTTAAAACATTTCCACCCTTTGCCTGATATGGATCGGAGCCCTCTGGCTGAAGCGCACCTTACGCTGCGTTTAGCGTGTGATGTCAACTTTACGGGGTGAAAAATGAACGTGACTGAGGATGAAAAATGGTCGACCATTTGGGTCGGGGCGATGTAAAGAGGCGTTAATGAATGATAGTCGCGCACTGTTCTACCCTCAGGTCGTTCATTTAAGGTTTTTGCTTCTCGTTGTCGAGAAGAATAATTGACTGTAGACGGTGTGCGATTGTCGAACACCTTTGCTAAAAGAAAAGTTTCGAGGAAGGCAATTGATTCAACGAGAAATTAAAATATGGTGTTCTACACAAAAACCAAGAAAAATATCCTAATAGAAAAGACAATGAACTTGAAAACAAAATTTCATAACCGACATCTATGATGATTTAAGAAATAGACCGCCTTTTGTAAAAATCTAAAAAGATCTTGCGTTTTTTAAGTTCTGGAATCATGATGTTACTAAAACAGGCTAACCAACGCTATCATACTTTTCTAACGACAAAATACGGAAATATTGCACGTTGGTCTATTGTTTGTTTGTTGAATATTTTCATACAGTGGCGCAACATGCAAAGAAAAAATGGGAAAATTGTTAGTGATCCCTGATCCAGTAAGAGCAATAATTAGAGGCCGTGAAAAATAAATAGAGGACAATGGACTAGAGGTCATGTAAAAACTAACCCAGCCAACGTGAAACTGATTTTTCTTAGTTGCACGCTTTCACCATATTTCGGACATTCGATTAAGATTAAATCTAGAAAGAAATTATGAATATGTTTTGCAACGTTTTGTCTATATTGTGTTCTATTCGAGAATTAAACCCTGTGTAATTTGCTTTTGGGTACAGATTCCATAAAAAATAGACCCAACGGTTAAGATCTGCTGCATAGAATATTTACTATTGAGAATGGCTTTTGATATCCCTATGGTAAATAAGTTTTATTACGCTGATTCGTATGCAATTTCCAGACGACGACCAAATTCGCACTAACGCGTTGTAAGAAGCAAACGCTTTGCTTAAATTCATGATTCAACAATTCAATCAATCAATGTCCCAGTATGATTCCAAATATCCAATTCCAGATTTGAATAAAATTCCTGTTTATTCGTTACAGTTGATTCAAATATATAATTACAGGACTCGACCTCACACCATAAACACGCTCACGCATGAGTGCGTGAGTGGCGAGTAAGGTCACGAGCGAGCTGCTCTACAAGGATCTTCCTCTTTTGCGATCCGTCCGTCGGGTGGTGTAAACATCATAAAACTATCTAATACGAATCAATTTGTAATTAAATATTTCCATTAGGCTTAACAAAAGGTAACGAAAGGTTATAATCTACATCATAAAATTTTTTAAAGGGGTAGGGAAAAAAATAAACTTATCACAAAGGATTACAAGGAGTCGTTCATTAGTCGGGCTCGGAAACCTGGTATCGAGATATCGTGGTCTAAAAGGTGAGCAAAGCTGTTGAAAGATTCCATCGCTTGCAGGACCAAATCATTTTGGCCTTAAGTGGTAACGGGAGCTGGAATGAGCATAGGGGAACGAGAGCGAAGACAACGACCGGGAACATATAGGTTCAATGAAGATATTAAGGCAGAGGTATCGACATTATTGAGGAGAATCTTAGCAATGAAAATAGCTTGCATATGTGAGAGGTGTGATTTAGCATCTACATTTCCCAACATTCAGCAACGAATAGAGTAGGAAAGCATCGAGGTATTAGACCGTTCTACCATTGATCCTATTTATATGCAAGAGAAAGTTCCACTACAAGTAGATTGCATGTTAGTTGATACTCTATCAACTTGATGGATAGACGGAATGCATAATTGACAGATAAAGCTGAATATTAAAGTGAATAAAATAATAGTTAAAAATAGTAAACTAGTAATGGCAAGCTAGCGCGTCGTTAGACATTTTTTAAATGGCAAATTATTAACTTTGACTCTTGAGCACTTGCGAAAATTAGAACGGTTAGTGTTCATATAGCGCAGAGAGAAAAGCCTTACTTCTTCTATAGATAAGGTATGCACATTTATCATTCTTGAATTTAGTGGTGAATTTGGTCTCAACCGACAGCATTTTTATCAAATAGAGAGAACTGTGGATTTTTTGCTAGTTCCGGCCGCTTACGGAATGAGACAAACCGGTGCTGTTTTGTTGATTGCAAAGCAACGAAGGCATTTCACATAGTTTCAAGATAAATTTAATCTAAAGATATCTTCATCTAGAATTTCAAAAGTGCTGATTAATGCTTGCTGATATTTGACGGCATTAAGGGGAAATGTCTGCAGTTTGTACAGAGTAAAAAGCATGTGTGTTTACTGACAAAATGAAGCTTATATATAATCCCCCAATCTGATAAATCTTTCCGAAGACGTAATCGCGTTGTTATGAGTGATGAATAAAAACAGACACACAGAAACGGGTTCTAATGAACAATGCCGCGCCTTTACTCAGCCAATTGCAAAAGCGAGTAAAACATGCCGACAATCATGCGAACCCATCGTAATCAAAGTAATTGAATTGGTGCAGTCGCGACGTGTCGTGAAAAGTGATTTAAATGAAACCATTCACTACTAAATCCTGGAGAAAATGGCACGATCGTTCCGTGAGCATGCAGCACAAAGCACCGACGAGGAAAATGAGAAAATCAGGCAAACTGTGCGGTTGCGTTCTCAAAAGGCTCAGCTGGTACGGCACGGTACATTGTTTGTACAACGGATTCTTTTTGATTTTGCTGCACCAACTACCGCAGCTTGGAAGGCGCGATGATGCAGTTCCGGTGCAAGACGTATGAACGGTACATATTCCACGTCGTATGCCGGCGCATCGTCCTAGCGAGGGATGAAGGAATATTTTACACATACACACACACATGTACAGACAAGAAAAGCAATTAGTCTGGTGCCGTTGAGTGTGAGGAAGAATGCAACCGTATCCCTCATCAGAGATTGAGCATGCAGGCACGCTGGTCAACAACCGTGAGTGTAGTGGAAGTATGAAAAAAAAAATGGCACAAAAGAAGTGTGCTGCATGCGAACGCCACTTTCATTAAGTGCATTTTTAAAAGAACGTGATACACAAACGGTGAAATTGTTTCCCCCAATTGAACAGGGCACCATGTTGTTCTTGGTGGAAGAATTTATATCCCGCTCCAGATTAACCACATCACGCAGGTAAGCAATAATAACGAAAGAAGGAAAAAAAAACACATTTTTGGAGTATAATCGATTATCAAAATTTCATTATAACCACATTTACTTTTATTACTTTCTTCAAGTTTGTTCGGTTAAATCACTTCGCAATCAATTAAAAAAGTTAGACAAGCGTTACGGCAATACAAATGATAAACTGCATGAACATCCTTCGCGAGGATAAAATCAGGTCAGTCAACTTTAAGAACTACCACTGATGAAAACATCAATAAAAGCATAATTACAGCAGAATGCATCGTTAGGAATTGTTCTTTTTTTTTAAGTACACTTTTGTGATCACAGCCAAGTCTGGGTTGGATAATGACAGCCCATTTGCCGGGCAACGAACGCTGTGTTAATGTTATTTACAAATTATCTAGCTCCCTCGGGCATGACAAAAAATGGTTGGATGGTCTTCATTAATTGGTACTAAAAATCAATGATGCCATCAAGGTGAATGGTAAATATAGGGAGTCGTGCAAAGAAGCGTTTCAATAGTTCATCATTAATTAATGGATGTTTTGTTTTGTGTTTTGTTTGCATTTTCTGTGCTTAATGCTTTCTTCTGTGTATGTGATTTTGTTCCTTCGTTATTGCATGTTGTGCAGGTCAGGTTGAAAGTTTAATTTTAGCATCTTAAAGATATATGTTGCTTAAGAAAGCCATTCCAATATTTCTATTAATCGTTGAAACAACCAACCATTATCTGTAATATGCTGTGCCAAGCAAAGAAAAGATATCAATAAGGGTTTCCTCGCCAAATACTACCGAAAAAGAGCAATTGAAAGTTGCAAATTGAGCCAAAATATGTCGGTGGAAAATTTTCAATTTCGCATGACAACAAAATATCTTTTCCGATCTCGCTCCAGACTCCTGGAAGCGGTCCACGGCACAAAAAGGGGTTTCAACCTTTCCTTCTCGAAATGGTTTCCTCAAACAGAAGTTGGAATAGTATGCAAAACAACACTCAAATTGCCCGCCCGTGGAAGGGCTTCTTCTTCCGACGGTGCTGCACGAAGGAAAGGACCTGTTTTTTTTCTTCCTATCCAATTTCTCAGTACCTGTGCAAAAGTTTTTCAAAGACCAACTCGTGTCGAATGAGCTCCAACGGGAAGCAGCGTTCCTATGAAACCGTTGCGATGAAAAGTTGAAAGTGCAAAAGATAGCTCGTCGTTTGACAACTGTACGCGTTTGATAGGACACAGCTGGTGAAGTTTTGGACAGCGAGGTGTGGTGCCACTGTGTTGGAGAAGTAATTTCAACGCCAAAATAGCTGATTCGGAGGTTTTGTCAGGTTGAACTCATAAAGCTTGAACTTACCCAACTTGTTTGGAAATGTAATGTGGAATGCTTGACAGTTAAACTCCCTGCACGAGGAGTTTGTTTGTGTGCGGTTTCGGATGTCTATCTCAATGATCTCGCTTTTCCGAGAACAGAAAAAACAAGAAAGTTTTAATAAAAACAACTTCCATCTTACAAAAAATTGTAAGAAGCATGCAATCGTATCATAATAGTTAACACAAAATGACAGTAACACTAATTAACTGAGAATTAACATATCGAATAATAAACCCAAACAATAAAAATATATGAAACAACAGACCGGCACAATATTCACTTTACCGACATGCCCCAAACATACTAATGAAGGCACAACAGTGTGAACGGTTACCGGAGAATAACAGCTCTAGGTGAGTGTATGGCTGTCGACATACCGCCACTACATGCAATAAGAGCACCTTTTCACATAATTTTATTGTGTGGTTTGTGTTGTGCAACTGTAAGAATCATACGGAAACACCACTTGGAGCATGGTTTCTTTCTTTTGCCGCAGTTTGTGTTGCTGTTGTTGTCGTTTCCTAGTAAATTCAAAGCGTCACCCGTTCGGAATGAGCAATTTTGTACGTGAAAGTTGTTGGCTATCGTTGCTGCTGTTCGGTGCTAGTAGTAGTGCTAGTAGTTGTGGCAGTAGTAGTCAGCTATACAATACCGTCACGACACGCTGGTGCTAGTGTTTGTTGGGTGTGTAGTGCTCTGTGGTCGTCGTGTTAATGTTATGCTTGATATTTTATGAGCTTTCTGCTGATTAAAGCGATATTTTCTTATTAGACGCCTGTGCACGTGTATGGTTTGTGGAATCAGGTTTGGGCGATGAGGGAAACAAAAAAAAAATGGAGCGCGATCTATGTTGCCTTCTGTGGGATAAAACCAAATGCAACCTTTTCCTTCCATTAATCTGCATTCAGCCAGACCGTCTTGGAAGATGCTATTGTGCAAAATATCACCAGGTGTTTAATGTTGCCAGTGGTGTTTAATGCAATGAATTATTAATGCAGTTTAGGTATTCTTGTTGAAATCTTAGCGATAGCAATGAGGATGGGACAAGTTTCAGATCGATAGGTAATTTTCATTACAGTATTTAATCAAGTTCACAAAACAGTTGATTGTCAAACTGTGATTGGGTTGTTCTAGGAATTTACCGAAAGAATTTGAGCACATTTACTTGTGTCGGTACTTTTTCTCGTGACTCATGTAAAGCTCCCGCTGTTCGTATTATATCCCTCCAGCAGCGGTTTGTTTGCTTTGTTACAGTTCACATTCGTACATGCCCTTAAACGGTAGCAAAATATTAATGTGCAGTTGTACAGCGCGTTACACTTTCACGTGGTAAAACGTAAAAGTAAAACAAAAACATGTATCAAAAATGCATACCTTCCAAACACCCGTTTTGTGAAAGAAGAAGTGAAATGGTCCATAAAACTGTTTGCTTTTACTTTTTACCGTTATTGATTTTATTGGCTTTGCGTTTTACACCATGGTCGATTTGATATTGTTTTATTGAACCTCACGTTATTGCGATCGGGGGGTTTTATGGGTCGTTATGCTCGAACAAAACAACACGGTTTGCATGCGTGAGGTAGAGAAGAATTGTATATGCCATTTTACAAGAAATCCATGATCCAATTTGAATAAAAGCCTCCTTAAACGAAGGTAACTGACACCGCTGTTTGTATGGTAAAAAAAAGCATCCTTTGAAAATATTTTGTTTTACAAAACATCTACTTTGATACAATGTGATATTTGAAACACGCTGAAAGAATCGTTTTTCAGAATCTCCATCGAAGTAGTTTACATCTGTCGTCTGAAAGTCATAGTTAATTAATGAGTTTTACATTGGACACAACGAATAATTTGACGAACGTTTTTTCACAATTTCTTTTGCCGTTTCATCAATCATCTGTAATCAATTCGGCGATGCAGTAATCAGGTATGGAGATAAAAAGAGTCAAAATAGCACCAATTAAATACAGCACATGATCGGTTTTATTTTTCAGCTCATTATTACACTTCACCTCTTTGATGGTGATGACCATGACGTTGCAATTGATTCCACAGCTTGAGTCTGTGAAGGATAAAGGTAATTCAATATTATAGATGAAAAGCTTAAATGTTAAAATGAAAATGTTTAATTGAATGAAGTTAATTTATTAAATTCTTTAAAAAAAACTCTAGTAATTTTAATGTAAAGAATCTTTTACTTTGTATTCATATGTTGTATTTTTAGACACATTTTTAAGGATAATACGATAATCAAAAGATACGTTTCAGGCTAAATGCAATTAATGAACCATATAAAGTTCATAAAGTTCGTTAAACTCATTTGTTATTTTCTTTAATTGTTCTATAAAATGTGTTTTGCGACTAATGAAAATGGAAATCCTGATAAGTTTGTTGTTTTTAAATCATTGTAACCGTGCTTTTCGAACTACTTAGCATTGTTTTATCAAAAGAATTTAGAGCAAGATGACATGTTTTCTATGTTAAAGAGGCACCGACATAACCATTAGCTATCTCAATCGCACTAGAATCTTCGATCTGTGAAACGATAGATTTTCTATTGAATTGTTAGATAAGGTTGCTTCATCTTGTATGTTAAGAGTTCTTGTACTGATGGAACAAGGTGCATACATTGGTCTGTACGCTCTGATAGAGACGTTTTCACCGTTGATAAGAGCAAATCGATGAGTCAGATCGGATTTAGAAACAAAGCATATTGCACCGTTACACTGGCTGACGAAGGAAGCGTCATTAATTAGGCCAGTTTGGTGCGTAACAATGAGTACCGGTTTAAGGAGGATGTGTAATGCTTGAACATGGTATGATAGCTACGTTTAGCCATATGGACAGGTGTAAGTAAAGGTATCTCATGGCTTCAGTCTTAGTGCATGTACCGGTATGATGTGAGGTTGTTGATGTGTACTTTCCGCAACGTCATTGATTGGTAGGATGACCACGTTCAATCAATACCGGCCAGGAGGATCAACATAAAGACCCAGCAGGAACGAGCATTAAACCTTCGAAGACAATTAAGATAAATCTGAATAGAGTTCGGTGCGTATTATTGATTGATAATCTAGCAGAAAATAGCTTTTTTGCAACTAACTTTCACTCTTAATACGCTCAACTCTGTACATCTCTGGTATCTTCATTCTGCACATGAACAAGTGGAACAAATTATTATCATTTAGTATATTTCTTAGAACCAATCATATTCTGCCCGATATTGGAACATGCCTACGAGCAGAACGAACAAAATTAGAAAATCAGTTTAACTAATAATTCGCAAATCTTAAATTTGAAATCCTTACAAAAAAATTGAACATAACTATTCGTTTAGTGTTTTAATAGATACTTATAATTACTATATAATTATTTCTATAGAATAATTAATAGTTATTATTAAATACTAAATAATTATTTCAGTAACTAGTTCATTCTAAAACGGATGAATTTCAAAAACCGAGATTTTGTTTTTGATTGATTTTGTGAGATGCGACTGCTTTCATTGAAAATGTGTGTTTTTCCATGCCATGGTCATGTCATGACAAATCCCAAAAAATATAGTAACCTGTTAACAGACTATAATTTTTAAAACATGAAGTTTATGATTCTATTTTTATCACGAACATGAAAATGCTTCTGTTTGGTTGTTTAAACCGTAAGTCAACCAGCTGACAACATTCATTCTATAACCTTTTGATGGTCCGAGCATACGCACGACTGTTTTGGGCAATGGTTCATTACAACGAGTTGTGAGATTTTGAGGAATAGCGTGAGGATAATGAAATTCTGCTGGGAAACTGTTTTATAGTATCCAGATTGTTTGAGGGGTACTTTCGCTACTGATTAGCATGTTGCATATGCACTGGCGAGAGTAAAGTTATTGTTAAAAAGGTACTCCATTTCGTCTTCTCAGTGTAGTTGGTTCATGGTTCATGGTGGGAAACGGATGGGATATTTCCATGCTGTAAACCTAGTATCACACCAATATTACACAAATGAGCGTAACCGTGGAAAGTAAAAGGATGATATTCTCATAATAATTTTAAAAATGGTAATAATATTTTTAAACAAATTTATTACACAATTGTTCATTATTTTGTCACGTTAAATATTTTTCGATAAAGTATAAAGTTCTATAAGTAATTGAATGACGAGAAGGGTCTATTATTGCTACTGTACAAAGGGCAGAGAATTTTGTCATGAAAAAAAACTATCGACCTTTTCTATATGTAAAACTTGGTTAAAAGAGCAGCTAATGTCGATAAGTTTCCATCGATAAAAAGTTATAAGAAAAAAAAAGCTTTCACCAGTCATTAGCTTTTACATCAGTGGGCAAGTCATTAAAATCGTTAGTTCCATTTCAACCGCGCGCACAACAACAAAAAAATCCAACTAGGCAAAAATGTAATTAAATGTAAATCATCATGAAATGCAGAAGCGCCGCAAATAAGTAATCATGGGAAGAATCTCATTTACAGCACAGTAGGTGATCCAGATGGAACGTGACGCAAAAACTGTTAATGATATCAATCTGTACGGTACGGTGTTTAAGGTTTGATCCATTCTGCCACGTACCTGCTAAGCATTAATTACGATTTAGTTTATACTACCTAAAGTTTTCGTCTGTGTTGTGTACCACCAGGTGATGTGTATGTAAATTGTGCGCCATACAGTGAAGTGCACAAACTCTCTCCGAACCGAATCGTGATGCTTTTTGATTAAAATTAGAACAAACATTTGGATATTGCATTAGCGTGACTTTGTTTCTGGTTCCCTCCCACTTTACAATGCGCTCCAAAGTGTGTTTCTGATGCATCCAGTTCGAACTTTACAAAGCCTTTACAAGTAAGCAAATAGACTGCGGGCCATGTTTGGGTGAAACGGCCCATGCTAGGCAAGCGCTATGCAGTGTGAAACCGTTCGGCGTGTCAAGTCTTGATAAAAGCGCTTAAAACCAGCCCTCGGCAAACGATAAAATGATTGTAGCTTCCCTATCAAAAGGCACGTACTACTCGTCGACTTACGATTTACATTGCTGCAGAGTTTGTTCCTGCGCTGTACCACATCCGCCTTAAGCACCGCGCTCCGGCGGATATTTACGGTGGCACCACCATAGCATCAGACCCGTTCTAACGGTGCAAACTTTCCATCGCGCTGGTGTTACGGCGATACGGATCAGCACTTCTGTACACACTCACTCATACATGCTTGCACCAGAAAACGATGGCGTGTGATGTCAACATTGCGCGGGAAAAATGAACGTGACCGGGGATGAAAAATGGCAACACATTTGAGTTATGACGATGTAGGAGTGAACGTTAATGAATGGAGTCAGGATGGAGCAGTGCTCTTAACGCATCCATTAGCCCAGAGGGCCTTCCGTACACCAGGTTGGTCGGCTGTCAACCGGCTGCAAATGAAAACTTTTGAATGACGAGTACGAGATTTCAGCCGATATTAACGTTACGTTCACGAAAGGATATGTAAGCGGTAGCTTTAATAATTCCGCAAGCTATCAGGATTACTCAGAATCACGGTGGTTTCAAAGACACCAGAAACAAATGTGACTGAGAACTATTTTACTTTGGTGGGGGGATACTCCTAAAAATGTATGTAAATTCCTAAAAATAGGAACGCTGTAAAACTAGTGCTTTCCAGGAATTTCATGTCATACTCAATGTTTGACATACCACAAGGTGCGAACACCGCTGTGCGACGCGTTCCAAGTGATTTAATAGCGTGCGTGTGAAGTGATATGCAATGAGATGAATATCGTGATTAGGAATAAATAAGGTTATGGAGTTGTAATTTACACGTAACAAGATAAAACTGAAGTATCGCAAAGTCGAGTTGCAAAAATTTAAATAATCTCGGCAGTCGCTGTAATCCAATCAGTCCCAAGACCGTCTAAATCACCCAAAAATCTGTAGTTAACTAAGATGTAGTATGCTGTCGAGATTGCTTCGGGCTGTTGTTTTGCAGGGTTCGTAATGATACAAAAGCACGCTACCTTGAACATTTCCAGTGCTTTACTTCATACAAATCTGAAAAGGATTGTATTAGAGTCACACCGCAAGCCACTTCACGGATTCAGGCAGCAGCACAAACCTATTTATCAGAAAGCAGAACAACCACATTCCAGGCAGTGCTATCGAGGCTTTGTCTCACCTGCCGGAAATTGATTAATTATCTGCTCAAAGCATCTTCGGGACAACCGTTCCATCCGATTGAGTGCTGCTGCGATAAATTATCCTCCATCTTTACGTTCGCTGTTCACTTCGCTTTCAATATTCTAGCCGAAGAAAAAGAACTGGGATGGGAAAGATATCCGATCATCTACGTAACGGATACTCCAGCCGGTGTCGGTTTCACGGTAAGCTGATTAAGCAGCAGAAAATCTGTTTACTTTCAAAGCCGGGAAGCCCATTTTATGGAATAACCTGGAATACATTCGGACAGCTGATGTTGTGAAAACTTACAACGGGAGTTTACGGTTTGGTGATTTCGGATAAAATAGATATAGAAGAAGAATCGTATACATTTCAAATGTTTGATACAAAAAAGCAATAAAAAATAAGAAAAAAATACCTCATAAAATAGCACGAAACAACTCTTTTTCGGTTTTTATTCTTTTTTAAAGATCGAGTTTTCTTGTTATACAAGTTGCTTTGTTTTAGTAGACAATACATATAAACAATAGTTCTTTTATGAAAAAAACAATTTTTGAGATCATTTTGAAATGATGTTCATTGTGCTGCTGAGCTGTTTTTCAGTTTAAATTATCAAAATGAACTCCCCGCTTTCTAACGTTTTAAGTTAAACATTTTACCTAAACAACATAGCCTTTCTTGATTTCCCTTTTTAACAATTTTGAATATTTTCAATATGGATCCTCTTTTGTTTTCTTTTCTTTCACAAAATCAGTGTGCTGCACTGTTTACACAAAACGAGCATTGAAAATAAATTCGATCTCTAGAGAGTTCATTACTGGCTTCACATTCACTCTTGTGTTGCATTCTTACGGGGAAATAAGATATGGTTTCAATGAAAGTTAGAAAATGGATTATTCCATTCGAAACTAAATGTAAGGTGTGTGCGAAATTATGTGCTGTATACATTCATTAACTTGTGCGGTTTGTCAGAGTTCCGTAACGCATTGTGAGCTTTCGTGAGGAAGGAGCGACGGGAATAACATGACGAAACAAATCAAATCGGCTATTGTCCTAATGATTGCTCCAGGCAAATTGTCCTATCGATCATCATACTACGTCCTACGGTGTGTGGCGCACTGTACAATGTGTGTATGTGTGTTTGGTTGGTTTCATCCACCAAGTGACATGATGTGCTATGCTACAGATAACTGTTCGTGTCCTTTAGGTTGTGTTTGTATGGTACAATTTTAATAGTTCTGCAGTATGTTGAAATGCAAATCGTGTAATATGTACAATTCAATTAGCCTAACATCGTTTGCGTACTGTGCTAATATGCAATGGAGAGAAATAATGCAATTTATGAAAGTGCGGCATAATAACGCAAGTGCGGTTTCATGCAAATTTAACATAAAATACCAGGGTAAGTGGTTTTAACGAACACATAATTTTTCATTAAACTTATTTCTTAAAAAACGCTCAATTTACTCACAAACGTCATGAAACCATCGGAATGATGGAATTTTCGATTTTAAGATTAGCTTCGTAGCTACAAGATAATGAATAAATTTACTGGTGAAAAAGTCTAACTAATGTTTGAAACAACGTTGGGTGATTCTAGCACCCATAAAACCGTAGAAAAAAGCCTTCAGCTAATGAAAATGAAGGTCGAACCACATCCTGTACCATACGGCGTCTCTCCCTATCGCACGTCGGGCATAAAAACCGTTTCGTAGTCCATCTTGCATAATTTCCGGTACCCCTAAGGGTGTTTCCTCGTTAAGATGGATCGGTAGGCTCGGGATGATTAGAATAACCGGACACAGCGTGCGATACGGTACCAGCGAAAACTTCGTCCACCGGCCGGAAAGCACCTGTCCGAAAGCAGCCATTAGGAGACCAATAGCACACCTCGTCCTGGCTGCGAGTTTGTTCGGTGGTATGTATAGTTAAAGAAAATCACATTTGGTGGCCATTTGGTGGTTCGATGCTTCCCGGTGGCCAGGTGTGTGGTGAGATTTGTGTATGATCCCCTGAATCCAACCATCTATTTTCAGGCACCTGCCCCCGGTGGTTTCGTTGGGCGGCTTATTTTGCTCATGCAACAATAATCAACCAGCCTCGAGCCGTGAGAATGTGAAGTTTGCGCTGCCCCAGCGTGGCCTCGGATGGCCCGAAGCGATCTGTTACCGGTAAGACACTAGCTTCCGCCAGCAGGGTTGTTTTAAATACCGGATCTAACTTTTGAACAAACTTAAGATTATCGCTTTATCTCCACTGACTGGCAGCATCCTAGACGAGGTTTCGGTAGATGGGATGACAAATTAATTAACAGTCTTAACAAAGCGTCACATTCGGAAGCAACATCGAAACTGGGCTGGGCCAACGAAAGATCAAAGTTCTCTTTTCGCACCGCAGGAGTCTCATCGATGTGATAATGGAGCGCATAAAAGGCTTCCACACGGTGGCCAGGGAAAGCTTACCACAAACGAGTGTACGTGCTGCGATTCGCTTCATCAAGTTTTAGTTTATGTGCTTCGGTCGCAAATCTACCCTTTATCGCTCTTGTTTGTTGATTAAAACACAATTAATAATTAATTGGACTATCGACGGTGAAGCGCAAAACGAATTGGCTTGAGTATTGAATAATAAATAGATGTTCAGACGTTACTGGATAAATAACACTAGTACACTTTTTTTTAAAGCTAAAGTAAGAGGTCTACCATAAAAAATTAAAAAAGTTGAATTAAAGTATTCTCATTACTCCTGTTTTTGTGAATAAAATAGTACGAATTATTCAAGCACAGAAAAAAATACAAAATAGAACTTCCATGAGCCATAGCAATATGCTAGGATATGGCAGGAAAACAAAAAAAATTACTTACAGTAATTGGAATGGTTTTGTATTTGCGATTTTCTTTTGCAAGGTACAGTGTCATGTTCTATTGAACCTACAGGGTAAAGTATAAAAGTAATTCAATACCTTCCCACAAGTGCGATTACACCTTCTGAGACTGTCTCAAGGTCCTGAAGAAGTTAGCACGATTTTTTTTCTTCAAATTTCTTAACTGGATGTGGTGAATCTCTTCCTATCTTTTTACACTACTCAACTACGTTTCTTCTCCAACGCTACGCTGTTGTCTATCTGCAGTTGATAAAAATGCCGTGTGCCTGTCGTAGTAAGCACAGTCGAAATAATGTTTTTGCACTAGATTGAAAACGAAAATAATCCCTGCATCCGGTAAAAGATCCCCTTAATGGCTACGGTTTCTAGAAATTAGATGCCCCAATCGTACATGTTCTGCCAAATGCAGGGTAATGCTACGCTTCATCTTATTCGATCCACACCGACCAAACACCGTCCAATCAGTCTGACTTTGCCTAGCAAATATCTTATTAATGCTACTTCCGCTAAACATATGATACATGCCGTTGTTTGCAGCAAAACTTGTGGAGACACTTTGGATGCCGCATTGTGCTGCATCGCGGCCGGGTGTTCACCTGCAACGAAACGAATCGATAGGCTATTGAGCGGTGGATGCTTTTAAATGCTTTTAAAACTATAAACAGTGAAAGTTTCTTTGCTTAAATATAATTTTATCTATTCAACCGTCGATTTACAATGCACGTAAAGATTTCAATATTTAGGTTGATGTTTGTTATCAAATTTTTGAAAAGAAATATTTCTATCGTTTGTAGAGATATTTCATACAAATTTTACACTACTTAAAAAAATGTTCTGTAAACTAGTATGAAAACGTGTGAAGTTATTAAAACACATGACACACATGAAAGACGTATGAAACTATTTTAAAGTTAATCCAGTTTAAGTCATTGATTGCGTGCATTACTGTTTTCAGTTTGCAAAATAATCATCAAAATAATCATCAAATGAAGAAACTAATGAAGAAGCTAATGAAGAAACAGCCAATTTGCTATTGTTTGACTTGAAGCAATTTATTTGATTGCTTATATAAATCTACCGTAATGGTACTGCTTTTAAGTAACGAGGAGTTTACTCGTCCCCATTCGTACTCCTGTTCCGGTTTAATTGTAATTGGGAAGATTTTTGTTTTCTATGTGCTTCTCCGCCATCATTGATTCAATGTTTGTTTTTAATAAGCTTTGATGAGTTTCCGCTTCTTCATTTGAGGTATGCTGTGTTTTTATTCTTGTTGATGCACTCTTATTAGGCTATTACTGTGAAACATACCACCATTTTGCTCGTTATTTTTCAATGTACAGACACACCCACACATTGTTGAAATGATGAAGCCATGAACGAATGGTGAAGGTTGGAAGAGTTTTGTGTTACGAAAAATAATCCATTGCTAGTGTGCTTTCGCATGCAACGTATGCATAAACGCGAGCGTATGCATAAGCAGACAAGGAGTGCAAATATATCTTTACAGCGAGATAGATGGAACTCTTCCCATCATATGTGTTGCTTTATCCTTTTTTGTACCATATATACAATGGTTATCTTATTTTCCTGTAGTAGTGTACTCTTTGTGTGAATCACTGAAGTACGTGGCTTTGTCATACTCGGTATACTTACCGCTAATCACATGGGCGTAGACGCTTGCCGACTTTGCCATCGTTGGAACGCATGTATAATTTCCTGTATCGCTTTGTACAACCCTTTTGATTTTTAACCTAGTAAAAGAAGAAAATGTTCATAGATAATATCATGCTTCACGAAGACATTGATAGCGATACTATAACGAATTATACTACTAACGTAAATGAACTAAAATTGACTAGCCAGATCTAAACTGATGCATGTATTACAAAGCAAAGTTATTAAATTAAAATATTAAATGGATAGCAATGGTGGAGAAACTTCCAGAGTATCTTACCTAGATGTCAAAACTTCTGTCCAATCTGTTTCGACGGTAATTCTACGATTTTCACTAGAAAGTAGTTCATTTTCTTGGGCCATAGGCTCGATGAGCGTAGATCCTTTAGAAGAGCAGAAAAGATAGAAAGAAAGAAAAATACACGAATGTTTCCATCTCCTAGTGCAATGTCACGAAATAAATGCTTTTAGTGCGAAAAACCCTACGCCATTGCGTCTCCAACACAGATGCTTATTGTGTCGTTTGCGCGTAAATGTAACATACCTTTGTACCAAAAAATAGTCCCTAGCTCGTGTGGTCCCTGCTGAATAACGCATGTCATCGTGATTTCGCTATCGGATTTGACAAATATGTCCGCTGGACCAAGGATTCTCGCACGCAGTTCTGTGTAATGGAGGGTGAAGTGAATTGTTGAGTGGTTATTTTCTGTTCTGATCACTTATTAAATAAATATTTGAGCAGCATTGTTCAATACATTTCCTGTATGAAATGCATTGAATTGCGTCTAAAGTTTAACAACATTTTTTCTTAGTATTGGAAGAAACGAGCTGTTACATACCAATAACATTAAGTAGGTAGGACAGTGACATTTTAGGTTCCGTGTTAATTTGACACTCGTACACGCCTGTGTCGCGCACTTGCGGATATTTTATCTGCAGCGTCCAATTGACTGAACCTTCTGGGTGGATTACCTGCAATGGAATTAAAAAGGAAATAAGTTTTTCAAGCACGTACGGCACGGGGAAATGATTTTTATATCCGTGTGCCGTTAATATTCAATGAACATGTTTCGCGCACGTGTTTACCTGGAAACGTTGATCCGAGGTGTACGTCGAAGCGCCTGTTGTAAGTATGTGAATGTCTCGCTTTCGAATCCACGCCACCTACAGCATTAAAGGAATGTTAAAGTGAGCAGTCAATTTTTATCCTCAACTACAACAAAAAACTATGATTGCTCCAAACAAAGTTGATCTAAAGGTGGTGTCAGACGCTTAAAAACAAGGCTTGCCGTATTTTTGCGCGATATGCTACTTTTAATGATATCTTTATCCAATGGCAGCTGTGATGCATAGTGCTAGATCATTACCACAGATTTATCCTTATCCTATTTTTCTTTTGATCCCCAGTGTAGTGGTCTGTGTCTATGGTTTAGCAATGGAATGGGAAGGATTCAACTCAAAAATAAAACTAAAAAGAAACACCACCTTCATTCTCAGGTAGCCAGATCCTTTATCACTATCATGTAACAATGTTTGCGAACGAAAACCAATTTTACCCTCATCACTGCTGCTCAACAGGAAACGATAATCGATTGCGAACGTGAAAGATCTACGAAATGAATCATCTACCACGTCTAGCAGCACGTACATCAATGCAGCGGTTCGATGCTACATGCCGTGCGCCGACTATCACGCGTCCGATACGGAATACTTACATCCTTATCCCCAAGACGTTCTACGCGGCAGTGCAAGAACCCGGTCTGACCGACGGTTACGGTTAGATTGCGGGGCACGTCAAAATCAAAGTACGGTTGTAAAGCGGCAGACTCCTCGGTCGTGGTGGTCATCATGCTCGAGCTGACGGAAACTGTGGAACGGAACAAGCAAAGCGTATCGAATCAAACGTAAGCAAAATGAGATTTTTTACCCAAACTCCCCCGAAGGCATGCCCCTCCATACCTAATTTTTGCTTTGTTTTGCAGGTCAAATGAAAATTTTGCTTCACAATGCAGTATCCAAAGAAGTTAACGACTTTATGGGATAAGATTATTGCGGCTTGCAACGATCAAGCGATGAAGCATAATTAACGTAATGGAACGTTTTCCTATGTGTGACAGTAAGGATATATACTGATTTCTACTATGTAACCATGACTTGGCACAATTTATATTGCACCAATAGAACAACTTTATATTTTTAACAAACACTCTGCAACAGATAACGATCACGCGAGGCTGTTCGCATTTTTTTGCAAATAATGTTACCTACATCGCTAGTGCAATAGTGATGCTGCGATTTACATAGACGTCCTGAATGTAGTTTTGTGTGAGTCGCAAGAGCGATCTCCACAATTGCTTCCCATTTTTTTCCTAATAATTCTAATTGAATTTGTACATATGTAATACCGCCTCACTTGTCATCTGCTAACCTGTAAATTCCAACATGAATTGAATATCATTGATGCGGGGATTGTAAATTGTGCATTTTTAGATAGTTTGGTTGAACAACACTCTATATTTTACTATAGATAGAATTTATAATGATATTGTTGAGGTATGTTACGTGTTTCTAATTATATTTGGAAATTAGCTTTAAAAAATTTACACTCAACGCATGTTTTATTAATTTCTTAACTAAGTGCTTCGAAAATGTCACATAAAACACTATTTTATAACTTGGCAAACGGAGAACTCGTTGCCAGGTTTTAAAAATAGCCTATCCTGTAGTCTCATGATATAAGGATATGCATGATCGCATGGATGTATGGAGATACACACAATATAATAACATGTGTCCAAATCACCGAGATCGTGTAAATCAAAGGATTAGGGTGGCTTAAAATCTTACATTGGTGGTTGAAAAAAATTATTTAAGAAATTATTTTACTTTCGTTTATTACTTATTAATTCCTTTTTGTTTCATTAACTTTTCCACATTATTAATTACTTTATTTACTTTAAGTTAAATTCCACATTTATTTCCACATTAAAATTAAAGCATTATTACATAATAATACATAAAAAAAAATTACACATTAATTTAAATTTCTATATCGTTGGCGAAATGATTTTCCTTTAAAAAAGTTGTAAGTTTAATATTCACCATCCATATATGAGTTCAATTCAAAAGTTATACAGTGCAAAGATAGTTCTGCGCAACTAAGTGAAGTACGAAAAGTTAATCGTTGAAAACTTCTTTACAATTACAACAGGCATAAACTACCAATTCAAGCATTAAATTGAAACCGTGGCTTATTGTTCCTGTGAAGCAGTTATCCAAATTGCAGTTTGTACATACTGTTATGGCATGGACGAAGTTTGTATACTGCTTTTTTAATAGTATAATGACAGTTAAATATACTTTGTTAATGCTTTAGTGCTATAAATGCTATTTAAACACACTGTGCCACAAACACTTGGTGTTACCATTTTTTTATTTGCTTTGCCAATCCAAATGATCGCTGTGTAAGCACGCTATTAAATGCACACACCTGAGTCCTGCACGACCGTCCAGGTCGTCCAGGTCGCCCAGGCGTAATGGATTTATTTAAAAGCCCAATGTCAACCATAAGCGGTCGTAAAGTCAAGGGTAAATAAAAGTTTGCTTAAGCGAAGCTTGTCCTTTCCATTTTCACCTGCCGAGCTTACCTTCGATTCTGCTGTGCAACAGTAGTATGTAGACTCCAACATAGAAGAATAATTGATTGAACATCTTCACTAATTACTTCAAACTGCACATAAATGGTTTGATAAACGCGCCACGTTGCCTGCTTGCAATCCACAATGTTACAACTATCGCCCGATTCATTCACGTGCTACGATGACTGTTAGGAATGGCAAGTTTTCGGGGCGGAACAGGAGTCCGACCAGCCCTAGTGCTCGACCGCTTCGTTGTTTTAATATGGTGGGTGGTTACGGGTAATATCCTTCCGTCTAATTCGTGTCGAGTCACCAGGAACCCCACAACACTAACACCAGGCACCTTCTTTAGATGCTGAGCCTGACTTACTTCACCACCTCCAGTACCCAGTACGGTGTGAGGTTTTACCGATCTGCACTAACACTCGTAACCGTTGGCGAGCTTTCCCGTACCTTCCGTTTGCAAGCGGCACACAAACAAACCACGCGGGTGTCACCAACAGCGCTAAATTATGCTCACTCTTTTTCACCGCAGACAACGCCTTCTGCCTGTACCGCCGTGGTTGGAACACCGCACCACCGAAACGACCAGTTTCTCCTGGTTGAGGGCCACAAGGGTCACGCATATTTATCACTGCCAGTACACCGAGCGGGTTTGGGGAATTTGCCTTCTCGATCCTAGCTCACGAGCGCACGCACACACGCACTCACACATACACACAACAGCTCGAAAACCACCGACAACATCGAACGCGCGACGAACCATTCATCCGACCACGACCAACACGACCGGCTGCACACACCAGCACACCGGCAGGACGATCCAGCATACAAGTGGTTTTCCGGAACGGATGCAGCTACAGCAAACGGCAGCAATCTCATTACATGAAATGCATTGTGCTTTTAGCAAACCAACCTCCTTGCCGTCAGCTGCGGCTGCGGAACCGTGCAGCCGGGCGGCAGTGCGCAGCAACGATAGGTTTAATTTAACTTTTAATTAATTTTTACGACGTCAACCGGATGGCACATTTTTACACTGCAAAATGATGGTCACGAAAACGACGGCTGCGATGCCCGGGCATCTAGGCATCGTTGTGCAACTTTTCATTTATTCCTCGGGCAGCATGCTGCTGCAGGGCGTCGAATGTGTACTGGGTGTATGTGTGTGTTAGTTGTTTTTTTTTATCTCGTCTTAGAGTAAATTGTTGCTTCGCTGATAATGGCTAGGATTACGAACGATAATATAATCAGACGCACTCATCCACTCACAGCGAGTATAACAGGACCGGCGAACGGTAATCTGTTACATGTGCCGATAACCATCGCACAGGGAAAGTGCTGTAATTGTTTCACACACATCGAGTTTTCGCACCATATGAAAGAGATTTCGCTGGATTATGGAGAGTGTTATTAGGATTGATGCCCGTGGGCTGAATGACACGTTATCACTAAACTCGTTTATATTTCTCTTTCGTTACAACGCACCAACTTGCTAAATTGTCGATTGAATATGTCTTACTGGAAAAAATCATCAATTAAAAACTATCGATTAATACACGGAAGTAATAGGAGTTTGATTAGGATAATGTAACAACCCATTAAATATAACTTGTTAGTAACAGCTCATGAATTTAAATCCTTTTCGTTTCACACTTGTCCACACTGATTCAAGTATCTTTCGATGGCACAATTTATCTATTCCATTTACACATTAATCCTTGGCTACGTGACACACTCTGCAAAGGTAAAACTTTACGTTTGGCTAGATTCCAACACCAATTCATGGAATGGTTCACAGACACATAATCCATTTCCTGTGCAGAAATGCTTGCTGGAGAAGATGGAGAAGCCAAAGAGTTACCCTCTTCCATCGATTGGTTCATTAATTTATTCACGTTCCATTATCGCTGGATTTTTCACACGCTCAACCAAACAGCCGGACCGATCGGTGCGATACGAAAACAATTCCTCTAACCTACCACCACCGTGTGGCGAAACACACTATGCGCTGGGAATGTGGAAGTTTTCCTGCCGGAACGATACAATAAACACGATAGCATCAAACGGTAGTTCAGAAGAAACTGAATCCCGAATGTCATTATCAGAGATGTGTTGCATCCTTGCCAACGCTGCAGCAACGGAGAGCATCGCACTGTTTGATGCTCCAACGACTCGACTTCACTCTCGGGCCAGCTTCACTGTCGGGCTCTCCTGCTCTGCAATTTATCTTTATTATTTTAATGAAATAGGGCACCAGCGGGTTCTCTCTGGTAGCGTAGCAGCGCTTCGCACGTTCTCTGCGTGCTAAGCCCTTTGGAGTCTGGAGAGCACATGGAGACGCCCGGTGTTTTGTTCGGCTAGCCCACAAGGGCAGCAGCACTCGAAGCACTCGTGAGTTACTTAACGGAGAGAACCCCACCAATGCTGGTTTTGTGCGAATAATAAAAGTTTCATAAGAACAATCTTTCCAATATATTCATCAAGTGTGAACCTTTTACGTTTCATGAGTTGAATTAATTAGTTATGCGAATAAACCTAACACATTTTACACAGCGCCCTCACACATTTTCACTGTTTGTCTGCGTCAATGGGCTAAAATATCAATATAATAAGCAAGGAATGTTCGTCATGTTTGGCAATCGTTTTGCATAAATGAGCTCTATTTAAGTCTGATGGAAAATCATTCAAATATTTGCGGTTATTATAGTCGCAGCCATAAGGGTGCAATCGTCAGACCGAATCCTGTTCATCTCACCGTTTTTCATAAATTGTCATGCATTCTCTTCTACGTCAAAAGGTTTCAATCCGGTGTAAAAAAATAATTTTTGCATTCGCTTTCATTTTCATGCAACAAATCAGAAGGAAATAAATATTTGAATTCTGTTTTGAAATGCATCAATTATTGGTCGTACGCTTTTTTCTTCTGCACGATTGATTCGTTTCCACATGTGAAGCTTACACACGGATCTAGTGCCAGATAAGCTTCCGCCATGATAGATCGTATGTATTGACTGTCATTTATAATTAGTCTGATTGCTTTCATGGCGCTTATAATGAGCCCACTCTAGCGTATGGATGATGCGACCAATCCAACAACGCTCGAGGACCCTTATTTTTCATCATTAATTTATCGCATACATCAAATTAGAACCAGATACCTGCTCATTCATGGTTCATATTCATTAGCTTGACCACAGGGAACTGAAAAAGGCTGGATATGTTGACGAAACCAACTAATATGACAACAATTTATACGGCAGGTCAAATTAAAGAATGTATGAGCTTTTTTTCGATTGGTTTCGCAGTTTGCTTGTTATTATAAATTCCAACTGTTATGAAAATTCGTAAAGACATACATACTATTTTAATATGAACAGTACTCAAAGGTTTTTGCTTCATTTTCTGTGGCATTCGCAATTGTAAAAGGAGTTAAAACTTACTTTTGAATCGTCGCCAAAAAAAGAGCTAAATTGTCAGCATTCTTGTAGGTACACAGCCACAACCAGCAGCAAAATTGTAGATGCGTGTTCGGACAGAAAAAAAATCAAATACCACTCCACTAGTGATGGTCTCATGAGATATTCAACTGAATGGTATACTGAACGCTTAACTGGAACAATGTTGCCCTTTTGCCGTACTCTAGTTTCGTGTTTCGTAACTTCAGCTCACATGTCTCACTGACAGCTTGTTGTACAGAGACAGCTTCTTATCTGTGTCCATCTGAACGAGAAACGTGGAAACTGCTTGAAAGAAAGCACAGTTGTGCTTGAACGGAAAGGATATTTAAAGAACAAATTGGACTGGTCTAATCATTCTTCCGAGTGCTGTTGTTGTAAAGCAGTTCAACGATGCAATTCTGTTTCTCATTGCTAACTGTTTCACCAAACTGCTGGGCAATTAATTTGTTGGTAAAGGAAGAAAAAATTCGAGTTGCACAGCTAAAATGCAGCAATTTCATTTGTTATAGTAACATCGTTGTGCTCCAACCAGAAATAACATTTGGATTGGATCAGGAACGGCTTTCGGAATTTACTTCATCATTCAGACGGATGAGCAATTTATAATTCATGAGATTATCATGGATTTATGTTTTACTGTGAAAAAAAAAATCCTTGCCCAAACGAACATTACTTTGTCAATGAATCATAATCATGTATCTAGTGCGCCTAGGAACAAAAGTTTATACAACGTTTCATACTATTTGATATACACAATCAAACATACACTTTCCTATTTTTATTGTAATTTCTTGGACTGTTTCATACACTTCATTTCGTCAATCAAAATGCCATGTTGCTGTTGCTGCTTACGTTGCACATCACGGAGCAAACCGGTTTTAGATTACCGACATTGACGTGCGATTTTGAAGCGAAGGAATTACGGCCCTACTTCAAGCATGTAATTGGATATTTATTTCGTGTTTTCAGCAACACTGTTCAACTATGCGCATCATTCTAACGAAGCGTAGCGTTAGCTATTCCACACCAGTCGTATCAGACGGTACAATCACACTCTCACGCATCCGACAGCGTTATTCCAAGGTTATGTTTAGCAATCACCAATAGCATCACCTTTTTCCTTTGGGCGTCTTGAATAATCAAAATATTTTCGAGAGGGAATGGATATTTCCTATTACATCACATCACATCAAGGTGTACTGCCTACAGGAGTATTGGCGTATACGTATTGAAGGACTGAATTTTACTATTGCAACGTACCAAAAACTATCAATACTTTTAATACACTTCTGTATAAAATCACGAAGCAAAACGTATTATTAAAGCAATTTAATCCCCAAAATGTATTCGTGACTTACACTGTTGAGTGCAAAGTTTCAAGCAAACAAAGGCTGTTTGCATGATTAAAGACATCTCAAAGTTGACCTCGTTCGTGTACGGGCCAATCGAAGAATGCTATAAAAGCGGCACAAGAAGGTATGTGGATGGTGCCGTCCGAAATAATGCAATAATAATGTCCTTTCGTCTAGACATGACCATCTCGTAATTGTTTGTATTGGTAATGCTTGCCGAAACATTGAAGTGCAATTTGCACTCCGATTCAGTAGTTGTTCGAAAGCAAAAAGTAGACAAGCGATTTTTGGTTAAAGCTTTTCGATGTATTGAATGTGAAACAGAAACAAAACTAAAAGGAAAATGAAGAATGTTTCAACACCCAAGCGTTTGAGCAAATCTTTTATGTTGTGTAACAATTGTATACAGATAATCTTAAAAAAGCCATGAATTTTAAAAGCTCTTTGAAACATAATAAATTATTGAGTGCGAAAAGTTTTTTAATAATATAATTAAATAGAAATATTCAAATTGAATAAAACAAAATTCAGTTAGAGCATCGTTTTTTACTCAATGTCATGTTATGTTTGTATTTGAAAGATATTTGATTAGATCCTTCCGAGAAATGTCTGCAAAGTGTACAATATTATTTCGTTTTAGAACATACTAAGTTTACACAACAGCACTTGCGACATAAGTCTAGAGTCCTACGTTCCTCGAGCAGTAGCGTAAAACCGAAAACAAATGGCCAGTAAATGAGGATAGTTTCGTTGTCCGAGGTACCGAAAATTTTTCCGAATACACTTGATTTGTTGACAAAGATTTTAAGCCGCTTACGGTACGATCTGCGTGTCAAGGGCATGATATATTAACACGGTATCTTGTACCTTCTGGCTCGTTTCCACCGTTCTCACACAACCGATTCCTTTGTGCGGGAGTCACCCCTATACCCGTGGGAGCAAAGCGAACAAGGTTCAAACAATTCTTTCTACCAGTGTACCCTCCCAAACCAGCGGATGGAAAACGAAAACAAATTGTTGCATTAAAGCACCTTTCTCATAGTTAACGTCTGCCTTCGCTCGCTCGGTACGCCCCGGCTGAACGGTTCATCCTGTAAATCACGCAAAAGGTGAAGGCATTCAGGTCTCTTACGTACAGTGAGAACCATTTACACCGTAGCGATTTTTGAACGGCACAGAAAATCGTCTTCAGACGGGAATGTTCGGTCTGGTGGGATGGTAATTTTTTGCCGAAGAAGCTGATATGGTGGTACTGGAATAATTTATCTTAATCTGTTGATCCAATTATCTTACTACTTCAAACAAGAAATAAACTCGTTTGGTTCGTATTTCTTTTGCAATCCCTTGGCAGGTGGGCCGATGTTTTAGGGCCACCCCGTGTGATTTGGGCACACGATGTATGCACTTTACGTATTAACATACCTACCGGTATTAAATTATGTTATAACTGCCAAGCATTTCTTTCTGGTTTATATTTATCCTTTTTTTCAAATGTGAATTAACATGCAGATAATTATAATAAATGAAGTATAAATAGAAGATGAAGTGCATCGCCGCACAAATCTACCATAAACAATTTAATATAACATGTTTATGATAAGGGAGAATGATAAATTTACAATTCAAATAGGGCAAAAATATACCTTCAAATTGATAAAACTATAAATTCTGCATATCATCTTAAATGGTTTTTGATTGCAATATTTCCCTCATGATGATGATGTTGGTCTGCATTATTTTTATCCGGAATTATGCTTTTCTCTAGCAATTTTGCGGAAATAACGAACGATCAAAGTAACAACGGAATGCATACTTTCTTTGTTGTAGCTGTGCAGTGAGCGTTAGTTTGGTTGTGCGCCGTGCAAAAATTGCTGCAAAGAAAGTCAGACTAAATTGATAAAGGTATTCGAAAGTAAACAGATGAATTGAAAACGAGTAACGACCGATCCTATATCCAATTATTCATGACGTGTGTGAGTGGACATAACAGCGAATGAAATTATTTCGCGTTTATTGTTTTTCCTCGGTATCGATTTCGAGTCTACAGCATTTCCCCCTACAGTCATCAGACTACGGATGGAAGTGGTACCGATGCATTGCGTTATTGGCAAACGGGGACGCCGGAACTGATGGAGTTCAATCATTCCGTGCGTGAATGTGTGTGTGTGTGTGTGTGTGTACGTATGTGGTCTGATAAAACCTCGCAGTTGGTCGAATTTTTCGAAACGTGATGCATATTGAACAGTGCATTCACGATTGCAATTCAAAATTGATGCTCATGAGAAACATTCGAGGCGACATAGCAAAAAAAAGCACTCACACCCACACGCAGAATTCCTCATTGACCCTGTCGGTGAAGGTCGGCATACGCTGGCCAAAGCATAATCGGATGCAGAAATTCGCTCAGGCAAATTATAGATTGAGGTTTGCGAAATCCATCATCGCCACACAATCGTTCAGTGATTAATGAGGTGCGTTCGAATGGCTGCATTCAATGCGGAATCGTTCGTTTCGATATCCTTCAGCAATCAATTGTCTTTTGTGTTATATCCATTGCATGGGCAACAATTCCACTGGCTGTGGTGCACAGTTTGCGAAATGTAGCTATGCGTAAAGTATTGCTTTCAATTTTACCACATTCAAATTCAAATTCAATTTGATATCATCAATAAGTTGTTAAAATTACATTTACATGATGACGAATTCTGCTAAATTAAAAAGAAAATTAAACAGATTTCAGCCATCACAATGGGAGTATACAGAAAATGAATGCTTTTCTTGTTATGGAACTCACAACTAAAATCTTAGACTCTTCAAAGTTCAGCTTTGTTGCCAACCCAAATGCAAAAACTTCAAACTACTCTCGTATCCATTCGAAGTTACTTGTATTGATCACTACCCCAGGGTCAATTAAACAACAGAATCGGAGAAAAAAAACATTCCCGGTGTATGTTCAAATCTCGACTGGACCATTGCCTTTATTTTCTTCCTTCAAAAAAGAGAATTTACATTTTTATGAAGTTAGACGTTCACTGAAGTCTGTAAAATCTAATTCCTCTGAGGAGGTCACGTTATCCACCATTTTATTGCCTTCACCAGAAAACAAAACGGCCCGCACCTTCACATTCCACACCCAAACGACACTGACGGCACACACCGAAGCCCGCACACGAAAGCGTATCCGTTTGGTAAAAAAAGGGCAGCAGGAAAGAAACACAAAATTGCCAAAGGCCACAATTTTAAGCTCAGCTGCATTTTCGTGGCACCGAAACAAAACAGAAAGCGGCATTAAAAATGAAAATAAAGTAATTTGATTTCAAACTTCACCGTTTCCGAAAGAAGGACCTTTTTTCCCACTTACCGTGGGAATGTAAAATAGCTCATGCCAAGGTGTGCACCAGCAATGCGAGTGACTGTGTGTATGTTTTGTGTACAGTGAAATTTGGAGAGTTGCTTGACCGTCTCATGTCAGTTTGACCACGATAGAAAGGTCGACGGAAAGCGATCATTTTTTGCTGAAACAATTTACGGTTTAATTTCATGACAGATTAATGGCAAACGTAATTAACACATTTTGGAAACAATTTTGTTGAATTGAGGTTGCTTTTTTCATATTCAACTGTAAGTTTAAATTTTTACGAAACGTTACACGTGTCGATGTGTTGTAGTAGTTAAAAACAGTTACATAGGTATCTAATGTGAAGCATTACCGTCCATACTTTGAAAAAGAAATAAACGTCTCTTTAGTATTTTATGCGCTTTCGTCCTATATCCGTTTCATAAACTGTGGCATTCACATGAATATAAAGATAATTAGAAAGCTCAAAGGGCGCGTACCGAGAGTCGAGACAGGTGAACCATGAGAAAGCTGCATTTGTATTTGTAATTTGCATTCGTTGTCCTTTCACCGGTTGGCGGATTCACCGAAGAATTATATGAAACCTTGTTCGCTTGACTCTCTCGGGAATACAGGTGAGTTTCGTACAAGGGGAACGTTTTAATAAGGATAGCCATGACAAGAAGTAAGAACAGGGTTCAGTGGTTAATATATCATGCCCTTGACACGCAGATTGTACCATAAGCCGCTTAAAATCTTTGTCAACAAATCAAACCTGTTGGGAAATGTTTTATGGGTATTCCAGTAAACATAACCTAACTAACAACAATCCTTCAGCGCCTTTAAAATTTAATACCAGTTTATTTTTGCAACAATTTTCAAATTAAACTTGGAAATTATATCAGACATTTGCATCTAAAAAATGAATGTTTGAAGATGATAATTTGCTTTATTAGGAATAATCGTGGTCTGGAATATAGAATTTGTGATAAATAAAGAAGTAGCTGAGACATTTAAATGAAAATTGTATACCGCAATTGTTTGGGGAATAGTGTCTGATATCGCATTCGAACTAGTTAACAAATAATCAAATGAATTATTTTTTTGAGAAATGAAGAGTTTGAGAAAGCAAAGGTATCGCGAGAAACTTGAATAGCTACGGAAATAATATTTGTACACTTTTTTACATCATCTATTACCCCCCGCAAAACCAAGGAGATGCTGTTCTTGTGGTTCGTTAATGCATTCAAGAAGAGAAAATAGTTGGCGATCGTTGCAAAAGGGCAAGGTAATTCAAACCTCTCGAACCTCACACAACAATGAATGCACAAGAGCAACGGAAGGAACCATTGAAATGCTTTTGAATAGCTGTAATTAGTGGCATATCTTTGCAAACTGTTACAGTGGTACAGTATAGTGCTGTGCTGTGATTTCACTCGGTGTTTAAGCGGTAAACGTAAAGCAGCGCCGAGCATGGTGCGATTACGGCTGGCGGGATATTACTATTGCTAAAATAATGGGAGATTAAGGAGCAAATTAGCATGTTTGTGCTGTTGTGGTATGCATTATGTTGCAATAACAAATTGTTTATATTTTGCTGGTTGACTGCTGATAACCTGACCTCTATTATTAATACGAAAATGAAAAAAGTGCAGGAGACTTTTTCAAAACCAGTTAAACAACAGCTTTATGAAGCTATGCCGTCACCTTATTGGATACATTTATTGAATAATTTTAGAGATGTGTTTTACTTTATTTTTTTTTCGCTATTAGTTTCATCAACTAGTTCATCTTTAGGATTCACTTTTTTGTTTTGTTTTAATTATCTTTTTTTTATAGTATAGTAAAAAAAAAGTATAGAAATGTCTGTAAAAAATCTTGTACCGCAACAATATTGAAACAATCCATAAATATTCTAGGATGCTGAAGGATAATGAGTTCTTTCCTATATTTTTGTTTGTTTATGTTGTGCGTACTTTGGTTAGAGGAATCTGGTTAGTATCATTATTTTTTATCTGCTAGGAGAAAACAACATCTGTTTCAGATGAAACCCTTTCTAATTATCCACGCGGCGTTTAAGCGCTGCAGCTATTTTTAATACTTGCAAAGAATAATTTATTTAGAGCATTAGCAAATAACAGCCTAGATCAGAATGATAACCATCTTGCATTGAAATAGCATACTATAAGGAAATAAAAACTCTACAAATTAAGTTATCAATTATTTGTAAATGTAAATCATGGTTTTACCGGATATTATACAGAAGTTCCAATATTTCCCATCTATTTGCTAATATAAAAGGTATGCATCCCTTTTCGTTGTGCAACAGTAGAAGCACCCAGTTGCAAACGTAAATAAAAGGCGTTCAAGTAGAAGAATGTGAAAATACCAGCCTTAATCGTAATTCGTTTCGCTTATATTCCGTGAAGCTAAATGAATCGATGGCCATCTCTAGAAGGATGCAATCACGTACACTGTATTAGCTCACAGCCTAAGTTTTTCTTTTCGAAAATGGAATGGTACCGACAAGTGGGGCAAAGTGGACGGTTTATCGTGCTTTAAGCGACTTGGGAAGTGAAGCATTTCCGTGCATTAAAACGCCCTTTATGTTCGATTATGTACTGTGATTCTGTTCGCAGACTCACTCAAGAATATTTTCAGCTCACGCTACCGGGGTGCTCAATATTACCCGATTTCACACCTCTCCATTCGGTGGTTCGTCCGGTAACCACACAAAAGCAGCCAGCTTACAAGTGTAAAGAGAATGCTCTAACCATCGTTTTTATTCGTCCATGCATTAAGGCAATCAAGATTTTACAACCATCCTATTCCTTCCGGTTGAGAAATTCTTTCCACGCAGACCACCCCGCCACCTTCATCATTCGTAACGTGCCCTCATGCGTCATCAGCAAAAGGTTGCTCATATCTATCGGTAATGATTCCCGCCCAACCTATTCAGTGCTGTATCGATCTTCCTTTCTTTTTGCCACTGCACATGAAAGGGCGGTACATTTTCTTGTTCTCGGTCCATAATGGATGAGACGTCCAGGAAAAAGCGTGTGAAGAATTTGAAAAAAGAATCGCGATAACAGTAGCAGTTGATGATAGCGCCCTTTAGATTCTGCACGAAACGTACCGGCATCAAGAAATCATGCATAGAAGAAATATGGCAAAAGAATTTCGAACCACAAACATGATATAAACTGACGGGTGAAGTATGTACTAACGTTCTAGTAGGAATAAATTATGTGAAATGTTCAGTCAAATTGTTCAAAGGATTATTGATCATTTTGGAAAACAATTGAAGTGACAATTTACTTTCTTTTACAATATTTCGTCACAAATTATTAATTTAACTTTTGCGTGAACTTTTTTTAGTTACTTGCTATATTATATAGTGTATGTTGGAACAGTACATGTAAACGATGAAAATGAATTTACAGTTCTTCTTCATTCTCGGAAAAACTTTATATTGGACGAGAGACACAAATATAGCCATTTTATGTTATCAAAATAGATAAACTTCTATTTTAAAACTTCCTCTTGGGTAATGTTGGGTATAAATGGTTGCTTTATATAGTTTAGATGCCTGGAGTTTTTAGAGCTGTGTTTATATTAGTTTTATGAAATTAATATTAGTGATAGTTGATTAGAATTGTTAAAAATATCAATTAATGATTGCATCAAAATGAACTTGTTAGATTCAACATTCCGGCCAAAAGGGTTCCTTTTTTGAATATATTTTTTGTTCTCTTTCTCATATGACAGCGAATGTTTGATAATACAAATCTCCGTAATTTTAGAACGACAATATTTCGTTATGGATGGAATATTAAGCCAAATATTGCCATAGTTTGTGCTATACCAATAATTGGGCCACTTAGCCTAAATCCACTATCAACAGTAAATTGCTTGAATTCGATTGCTGCAAAGTTAATTTTGAGAGAAAATTAATAATTTCCTTTCCCAAACAGGAAAACAAAAAAGATATTTGCCTCAGCTATTATTGCAGTACAGATGAAAACTCATACTGATTTCGTGCTACTCTACTGCTACTTCCATGCTCTTAATTGCTTCGACAAAATAGCATCTAATCGTATAGAATTTTTCAATTTTAAATTTTTAATCAAAACCATGGCTCACAGACGACATGGCATTGTAGCAATGAACGATCCTAGAAATTATCGTACATAATGAATTCATAAACCGTTACGAGTTGGGCAAAGTGCATTGCTTCTCTGTACTGGTTGTTGAGGAATTGTCTTGAGGATTGTTTCAAAAGAGTCCGTATTGGACAGTGTAATTATATTTCAAAGCAGAAAGTTGTAAAAGAACATTTTAAACTTCAAAAGTTTTTCAAAGTTATGCACACAAGTTTTAAAGCTTTATCAGAATATTCTACAACATTCTAACGAACTTCCCCCACTTTCAGTGTCTTAAGTATTATTAAAGTGTAAAAAAACCGTGTAAAGAAAGCTGTTTAATTGTATAAAACTGTATTTATTAACGATTTTCATTAATAAATACTTTAAAACCATTAACATTATCACACATAAAAATACTCTTGCATTACAAAATAGACCAAACCCACTTTACTGCAATAAGTGTATCAGCTCACCCTTTAAACATCATTCTTAGTTGATTTGATTGGGCTATAAATCAACCAAGAGATCGTTAAATCTCTCGCTTCTGGATATCCCGTATGGACTGGGAACGATTTTATTCTTTATGCCGATTTTGTGAATGCATGTAGCCTCTATCGTCATCCATCAACGGTTTATTGCGGGTGCTTACTGGATACATCAAAACCGAGACCTCCCAACGACGTGCCTATCACGTGTATGTGGCATACATGCACACACTGACGTGTACAATTCATCTTAAGCGATTAAAGGAAAATTCGTGTACCATAAACAGTGTTAATTATGTCGCTTATTCACGATTAACAAGTATTTTCTTTACAACATTAAAGATAAATACCAAATCTTTGCGATAGCCCATACAAATTCAATAGAATAAAATACGTTTCCACAAGGTCGATTAGAATGTTTTAATGCACTGTGCTGTTAGTTTTGATACCAACAGAGCCCAGCTATAATTAAACGTGTATCAATTATTGCTAAATGAGTCGGTAATGCCAAGTAAAAAATGGATCAAATGGATTCCAGCTATAATTCTTGTAATTTAATTATTGTGCTATGACGCCATGCCACAACGCTATCATACTTTAAAGTATTTGTATTTCAGAAGAACAGAGTCATATATCTAAATGAGAATTTAATTTAATAAAACGCTGGTCATTGTACGATTTCCATTGAAACAGCTTATTAAGGATTCCAAACGAAAGCGTTTGATCCACTTCTAATGGTTTATTGTGATTGTTTCAGGAATATGATGTTGTTGATACTCATTCTGTAAGTGAGGGTCCAACTACTTCCTAGGAAGAATTGAATGTGTTACGAAAACCAAATTACATTTGTTTAATGAATTCCGCGAATCAATGAGAACAAAAAGCTTTAGCTATTTAAAGGTAATGGTTCATGAAATATTGTAAGGTTTTCATGATGAAAGAAAAATATCAAATTTTTCCTTAAATTCTCGTAAACGAACCCCAACTTCATTCTGATTCTGATTTCTGAAAACTATACCTTAATCCAATTAGTTTTAACAATCAAAAGTTTATTACATTGCTTTACGTTTTATATAAACAAAATATTCCTATTTCAATATCGTATTCTTCGCAATAAGGAGCATGAAATCTACGCACAACATGTGATGCCGATGAGATTACGTTTTAAATCGCTGTCGCTTTGCTTCCTAATTCGTTCTTCAGTATCAAATCCCTTGTTCATAGAAAATTTTAAAGCGCGCTTAGTAACAGATTCTAAGCACATCAAAGTTAAAAATGATATAGTTGCTCTATAAGTCAATGCTACCGTCAACCTTGCTGCCCTTCCTGAGTGCTACAGTTCCATTGTTAGTACAGACTCTTCGTTGCGTGAGGAGATCAAGATCATCCCTCATGATCTTTGCTCAAAAGGTCATACTGGGCATTTTTAAGAACAAGTACGGCCATATTGACAAAATAAACCAGTATTACACTGATGGATCATCCTCTGAAGAGGGCTCTGGCTTTAGCGTTTTTAGTGAGACCACTGAAGCCATCTTCAAATTTAGGCACCCATGTTCCGTGTTCAGGACTGAGCTTGCAGCAATTTTGTACGCACTATTGTTAATAGCAGCGAATTCACCGTACGGATCAGTACTTCATATTTGCAGATATCCTTAGTGTTATTGATGCACTGGAAACTCCAAGGGCTGTTAAAAGTCAAGACTATTTTATAGTACAAATTATTGAGCTGCTCCGCTCGATGTTCAATAAGGCGTTTAGTATATCGCTAAAATGGGTTCCTTTGCACTGTGTAATTCCCGGAAATGAGAAGCCACATTTGCTGGCCAAAACAGCCATCAGAACCGGCGTTCTTTATAACCGATCCATCTCTTCCCATGAGTTCCTACGCACTTCTCAGCAACTCGTTGGCTGAGCCGTGTGAGGCGAATAAACTCGGCCGATTCCTTTTTCCGGTCTCTCCCCAAGTGTCCCTGCGGTCGTGGATCGTTGGGCTCCCTGTAGATCGTGCGGTTATTGTGATGATGTTTCGACTCATGTCGAATCATTTCACATTGGATGCACATCTACAGCGTATAAATCTGGCAGAGAAAAAGTGTGTGGCTGTGGGGTCGGATTACATGATGGGAATCATCTTTTTCGGTACTGCGTGGAATTGGAAACTGCCAGACCCTCCTTGCTAGGAGCAGTCGAATCCAGAGGTAGAATCCCGGGTACATAGATAGAAGATGTTTTGGCTGGCAGGGATATGAAATACTCCAGGGACAACGGTCTTATCCTATGAATCCCATCCTTATTTTCCCGTGTATCCTTTCGCTCCCCATCCTTTGTTATTCGTTGTCCTTTTCCTTGTAAATGGATGTTTTTTGTAGTGCCTTTTTAAAGCCGTTGAAGAAACAGTCGCCTTTGAGGATAGCACCAAAGCCACAAAAGGGAAATAGACTAGACAGGGTGCTCTGTATCGTCCAGTCTGTAACTACTTGTTGTTTGTTTTGTTGCAGTCCAAGGTCGATCAACGAGCTAAGCCCGATCCACGTGCGACAAGATCGCAGTCGGAACCATACCTCCATCGAAATAGGATAGGATAGGAGAGGATGAGGGAAGCAATAGGACAATCAAGGCAAAATATATCACAATAAACACAACAATAGAACCAAACCTAAGAAGCCAAGATGACGAAACACCGACACGATGATGATCACTGCAAATAACAGAACGGCTACAACATATACATCTTCAACAACAATAGCTCCAACAATAATTCCAACAATAGCACAACATACAATCACAACCCAGCATGCACGGGACAAAATAAAAACCAAAGAGGAAATGCCTTGAGAAATTTGGACTCTCCTCATTCATTGAGGAGACTGAGATGGCTGATTATAGGCAAAGAATTGTAATAAATATAATAAAATAATATATGTATATATATTATTATTTTAACCCTATTCCTAATTCCTTACCAAAAAAATTACCATAATAACAATGACAATAAGAATATTTAATATCGACATTGACACTGTAGCAAACACAAAAAAATATCCAAGCAGCGCAATAAACTGGCAAACAGTCGAACAAAAGCTTCAAAACAAAATCTTGCAATAGGTCATCAGCCACACGAGTAATTACTTAGACACACAGTTTAAAAGTGGAATTAATTTTTTTTCGTTTTCATTTATGTTTTCTCACATTCTGTCTGGAACATGCTCTGCTGGTTCGCTAAATCCCTCAAATGCACCAATGCAGCAACATTCATATTTACACGCGAATGCGTCCACCTAATGGCTTCTATCAGTTATGTCGTTTGGCACTCCAGCAATGTACGTTGGCTGAACGGTATTTTCGTAGAAATTGTTGTAACATAAATGTATCTGCCATCAGCTAGCAAGTGAATTGAAAATGGATCATAAAATTACATTTAGTGCTTGCAAATATTAACCTGTCAAATTATTGTTTGAAGTTTTACAAAATAATCGAAATATAACTCAATGAAAGAAACTGCTCGCAAATGATTTTGGAATTGAAAATAAAAATATATAGGATAAGAAAGATAAAAAATCACATAGAAGGGACATAGTTGAATGGCCGCTTCGTACGTAGCACAGCAGCGTACTTAAGGATATGCTCCTGTTCCAGTGCAAAACCCGTACATTTCAAACCACCTGGTTTGTAATCCAATTTTCTCATGTCACAAATAGCATTATTCCACCCGGAAAGCAGGCCACTATCGGGGCTGTGTTTTTCTTCCGTGGCCATCGGCTAGCGGATGCTTTCATGCGGCACAACAAATACTGCGCACGCCGGCTCTACGCCTAGGGTCACATAACAATCGGTTGAACGGACTTGAAAGATGCTCCACCACAGCGACGTTAATCTTTCGATTGGCGCAAAGCGCCAAAGAGCGACCCGTCCGGAAAACCTCTTTGTGGTGCTGTCTTCCGTTTACGATAATGCACCAGGCACGACTTCTGGATTCTGGTCACGTTGCGGAACCAAGTGGGGATGAAACGCTGTTTTTGCGCTCCCTTTCGTCAACCTCTTTTATGGCTAACATTAACGGAAGAAGCAGCATTTACTCCGTTTGATCATGATCTGGAAAACTAGGTTGAAGTTTAAAATATAAACGTTAGGCCAAAGGAAAAGATCAACTATCTTCCTTTGTAGATTTTAACATGTATTGTGAAACATTCAGCTATCGTGCTCCATCTTGTTTCCATCTTCTGAAAACCTCACCGTTAAACCACTGATTAGGGGAAATATAAACTTGCTTTTAAACGGTAACGCAACGAATCATTCAATATCGACAAACAAAGCCTTCAAATATGGTTGAAATACACAGATCGGAAAATAAAGAATAGTTGGTAAATCATTCTAATGACACTCATAATGAAAGTTACACCATCCATTTATCATCACAGGTACGGCAAAATACTCCTTGACAGGGCCATGATGTTATCTATTCTTTTACGCTCCTGTACATTTCAGTTCTCCGGCAAAACAAAAGGAATTATTATCCCAAAATGCGGTGGCTTCTATTCATCTGAAATTGACGGTACCGGCATTCCAGCGCGAAACGTACTTTGGGAAGAATTCTGCTGGCAAACTAGAGACAAGCAATTTTCGTTCGATTTCATCATCGAGCGGAGAATGTCTGGAATTTTGATTATTATTCGCCTCACATCATCGAATATTATGGCCATCAAATCGTATAACATGGGCGCATTGGGAACACCTTCATTCCTGGAAAACCATTTCGATCGACTGTCCATGTGCCAATCATAATACACCCTGCTCTGTTTCAGAAGTGTATAATTTTGACAAACATTACATCATATTTCCACCATAAATTCAGTGGTGAACATTTACCATCGGCGTGCTATAAGTGTGTAAATTATGAAACCAATCAACCTTTGTTAAAGTTAGTTTTTGTGTTTTGACAAATAATTTCGAGTTGGTAAACAAAAAAAATTTTGTCTATTAATCTTTTACTATTCCGTTTTGTTTCACTCCGTTCTCAAGCTCGCTCTATGCTAGGTTAATAAATAATACATTTTGCTTCAAAGAGTATCCCACCACATCAAAGTGAAGTTCTGCAAGTAAATACGGTTGGTGTGAAAAATTTGCTCCTTTCATTTTCGCCCATTCTAAGGCCGACACAACTTCTGCCGAGTACGGTTTCCTAAAATCACGCCCTGAGGTAAGCAATAACGAGCAAACTGTGACGAAGAGGCTGTTTAAATAATTTTATGCTGAGGCAAATTAATTTCACTAATGCAATCATCAGGCATTTTCCAAAAGTAATTTAATGATAACAATTCAGCAACCCGTTACCCTGGTATCTAAGTGCTGCCACTACACGGCCACACTACGGCCATCAGCAGCAGCGACCAGCAGCAACAGCATCAAACCGTACAGAAATGCGAAATGGCAATTACTTGCTATCGCTTCGTTACGGCACGCTCAGCTGCGGACCCGGACAGTGTTACCACTTTCCATCACGAAATGGTCGAGTCCTTTTTACTAGTTGGGAAAGAATTCGCAATTGATGTCGTAATTATGCTCTGTTCACTGGTTGCCCTCTGATTTTTACCATCCCTTGGTATTTTCGCCCAGTTTTGCCCTATCCGGCTTCACCGACAGGGGCAGCATAGACCATTTTATAAACATCCATGAACATACCAACACACCCACAGCAGCTTTAAAATTCCTTCACTTGAACGCGCGAGACTGGTTAAAGTATTTCATTTCAATTTCTTCCGATTTTCATGCATCGATGGGTACGGCGTTTCTTTTTTTAGTGAAAGTTCGAAAACTATTTTTCATTTATTCAAACAAACTGACAAATGTATAACAATTGGATCTATACACTATATGGAGATTAATTTAAATGTATCATCTTTTTGTTTCGTGAGAACGGTTACGTTATTTTATGCTCATTAATTAAATAATATATAAGAATTATTTACTTGCATTGTACTTTATTACCTTTATTTTTATTATTATTATTCACCGATGGACTGTAAAGCCCTCTCGGTATCGTAAACATGTAACATACTGATACAAACTTAACAATCAGTACATCAGTACAAACAATGTACATAGTAACCGCAAAACCGACAGAACACTAAGTGGTTGGACGGGAGACACGAGAGACATGCGTGCAGTCAATTCCATCGCTGATATACCCGGCTCGAACACGTCACCCACTGAGTTGAGCTCACGACACATATAGACCAGCGGGTTACGAGTGCCAAAATGGCTTAAAACAACGAGTGCAATATGGCCAAAATCAGCGGAAATGAGATTCGGGGATTGGCTAATGGCTAGCCATGCCCGTGAATGAAGCGCCCTGGCAGGCACGTACAAATGAACCGAGGATAGCAGCGTTGGACAGTCGATGCTTCCGTTCAGAACGCAAGTCTGGCGTGCCGAATGCGGTCATCTATGTACTCCAGATGACGATCCCAGGAACGGAGCGCAAGGCGCGTAGCCCTACGTTGGATAGTCTCGAGACGAGCAAAGGCCTGAATCGAAGTACGCCACCACACAATGCTGGTGTACTCCATCAGCGAACGAAATTACTTTAATTCCATTACAATTTGGGTCTACTACACCTACACCGCCTTGGTGGACGACTTAAACAGACTTTACGGGCTGGGTCGTCCGGTGTCATTCCCATAACTTGACTAACCCACAGGAACCTGGCGTGAAGGCTGGTTTGACAGTTTTAAATCAAGTCCATGTGTCAGAGGCGTATGGGAGTAGCTAAGTTCTATATAATAAGTAAGTCTTCGTTCTTCGCAATAGGTGGTTTGAGTAGGTAAGTTTAATTAGACCAGGTGTCTACAAACTTTTCAGATCGCGGGCCGCATTGATTGAAACTACGATAGCGTGGGGCCACTAACACATTATCTTGCGGGCAATTTACACAGATGCTGGCATCGAGAAGACTTTTTTCACTATTTCTAGTATTTAATGTTACTGACTATTATAGTAATCAATATTTGAACAATTAAACAAATTTCTAACTTTTTTAGTTAGACAATTTATTAAAATTGTAACAACAGCGATAGCATCGCGGGCCACGCTGGAGGTTCTTGAGGGCCGCATGCGACCCGCGGGCCGTAGTTTGTAGACCCCTGACTAAGATCAAATAGACCGGGCAACCAGCGCCCTAGCACGTATCTCAATGTCAATGTTATGTTAACCCATCTGCTTTTCATCCACAATCACCTGGCATTTGACGTTTGTTGTATTAGTTCGTAGTAGTCTGGTAAGTTTGGCTAGGATTCCAAGAGAGCTCATTGCATCGTACAGTTTTACCCTGGCTACGCTGTTGTATGCGAAGTCGATGAAGATATGAAAGGAGTGTAAATGCTGCTCCGCCATCTTCTCCAAGATCTAGCACATGTTTTACCCTATCTACCCTACCCTACCCTACCACTGATCAGTGGTTGATTTTCCGTTTCGGAAACCCCTCTGATAGTTTCCAACTACCTTTTCTACGAATAGGACAAGACGATCTTGTAGTATAAAGGAGAGTTTTTTGTAGGCGGTATTGAATACCGTAAAATCCTTGCAATTGCTGCACTCCAGCTTATCTAGATGATACTAAGCTTCCAATCTCAAGGCATCGATTCACTATCCCATACCTGAGTAATAATTCGTTGATCGGGTGTCATCAATACTGGGTGGCATAATGTCGCATGTTATTTAAGGCTTTCACTGCTCGTTGAACTGATATTATAGTAATTCATCAAAATACTGGGCAATTCAAATGTATCATAGTTTTAGTGCAACAAAATGACTTAAGATCACAATGTGTTGATCTAAGTGATGACTAAATATACTAGTACTCGGGATTCGGGAATACTAGGACGCAAATTTAATTGTTAGAACAATAAAATCAATTCTCCTTGAAATGGATTTTGAAGGATATGTATTTTTTCCCTATTAAAACATACGTCACTCACTACTACATGTATGGTTTTAATGTAAGTGAATCTCATTTTCATAATTTTTCATTAAATAATAAATTGTTGATAAGTTACTTGTTTGATGTTAATCATGTTCATACCGTTCTAGGGTTAGTTTCATCACCAATGAAGTAAGTCGATCGTGTGTTTAAATCGTATCGAATCAAATGGCAGCACAATGGAAATAATTTGTCTTATAAATTTTAGCGATACAATGGGCGTCGAGGACTCGGTACAATATTGATATCACACTTAATACCCACACTAATTTCACGATGGTCTAGTTGGTCTTCGCAAAGGGTTACAACTCGGTCCTACTACTACTACATGTTACATACTCTCGGAATAATGTCATACATCCTGGAGTTACCTGTCTTCGGTAATTCGTCAATAAATGTTACGTTCGCAAACAATGTACAAATGTACCAAATATAATACCAAAAAAAATACCAAAAACTGATATCTACTGATTTTTTTAAAGTATGAAAGCGAGCCTTATTTTAGGTACTGCCTTAGTACGTTTACTTTACAGTTCTTTTGAAGCATATCTGTTAAACCTCTAATTGTGTCACAATTCTATCTGCAATAGTGAAATTGCTACCTACTAACCTACTTTAAATCTCAACCAAATACACGGAAAAACAGACGAGCATTGTGCAAACGTATACAATTGTTAGTCACACGACTAAAACAGTGGAAGTAAGCATCTTAGCGTGAACTCATGACTTAGTCATCGCAACCGCACCGCGTTCCTATTTAGAACAGAAGCAAACTATAGAACTATAGAAAACTCAAACAAACCTTCATAAATGTAAACAGATAAAGTATAACATATTAATGTAACACCGAAAGAAGAAGCTGTTCAAACTTGATATAAAAAAGCCACCAAAAGCTTAGAACAGTCAGAGTCGAAAAGGAAGATGGACTGACAGGTTTAAAGTTTATACAACTACAACCTTCGTGCTCTTCTTTCAAGAGCTTTGAGTGTCCCCCTACCCAAGGTGAGGCCTCTCGAATGTCATGTAATGTCTCCAACAGTCGAGTAGAAGAATATTCTAAGAGTTCTGACGAATCACCCTAACGATCGCAGTTCTTTCGTCCGATCTTACAATGTCAACGTAACTGACCTACACACCGGAAAGTGTGAAGCGAGTGTACCCCGTTACCCGTTGGTAACAAATGTGCAGGTAAGCACGTTTACACTTGTACAGTATACAGACGAACATCAATTATCCAGGACCCGATTAACCGTTGGGCGCATTATCCGTTAGTTAAATAATGACAGCTAGTAGAATTGTTTTAAATTTTTACCGTTTAACCGGTTGGCCTGAGAGGACCTTGAGTGTTCTATAATGAGTTTATCTAGTTAAACTGCCTGGAAAATGTTTCATTCTGTGAATAAACAATAGCATCTAACATTAAAAACACATGAGTTCTTTTAACGTTGCACATGTTCAATTATTGCACTACAATGTTGAAGGACCTTGTTGCGACGAAACGTTCGACGTCCCTGGCGCGGTGACAGGCGACAGTCCTTTTATCCGTGGAAATCATTTAACCGACATGCGGCCGCAGTTGCCCGGGTTTTCGACGTTCCACTGTACCTCCTATTGGAATTTCACCTACCAGGATAAAGATATTCCCAATCCTTCAACCTTAAAAAAATCGAATAACGAAACCCCATTCTTTAAAAATTATTTTTAATAAGGAATCAAATACATCATTGAAAGGCAAATCTCATATTTGAAACTTAACTCACTATTCCCAGTTTCAATCAAAAGTAATCATTACAATTACAGTTAAATGGAAAGAATCTATTACAGCTGAAATCAGCACATTAGTCGATTATCAACAAGAAAAAAACATCATTCTACTGGATTGAAATTGAGTCGAATTCCTCGAATCGGCAATGCTCCAATAATCAATCCATTCCGCAGAAAGGATTCGACAGCTGATCGCTTAAATTTTGCCAAGCGCTGGCACATTAATCAATCTCGGGCCCTCGCAGACAGCTGCAGGAGGATTGCATGCACCACCCGGTAATGAAGTATTATCTCGAAAATCGAGCGTTCATTAATCAATCGACAGCTGTGTGTGTATACTCGCCAAAATGGAACGATACCCATAGTTCATTTTGCACGATTATTAAATTTGGTTGAGTTCGGAAAAGCTTTTCCCAGTTAGGAGTAGACAAAACGCAGAAAAAAGGTTAATTAAATTCAGCGACCGTTTTAATTTCCCGTACGACTTGTTGAATTTGTATGTGCCACTTTCCAAACCACCATTTCGAAGAATGCATAATCATGGTCGGAAAACTGTACGTTGAAGCCACATGTCTTTTGCGGGCGAACTTGTGCGTGTGTGTGTGTGTGTGTGTGTGTGTGTGTATGATGAACATACAAATTCGTAAGCTCTAAGCCGATTCTGTAACAGGAAACTGTTTCGTTTTTTTTCTCTTTGTATCGTTCATCCTTCTTAGTGCACTGTCTCAGGTTAGTGGAAAAACAGCAACTAAAAGTCAGCTGCACTGACGATAGTGTTGCAAAATTTATGCACTCACATACATCTACAACCACCGGTAGAGGCAACATTTTCCATATGGATCACTTCTCTGCAGTGCGCCGGAATAATGTTCATTGCTGGTTGTTTTGACTTGCGCTCGTAAACCGCACCGCCTTGTAGTCAGATGTTAGGAAAGTTAGTTTTTATTCGCCTCCAACCGTGTACTGCGCTCCGGGTGTGTGCTAGTTTTTTCGGAGATGTTATATGCAAAATATCAGAATAACTTCCAAACATGTAGCTTTATTTGCCAAAAGAGTTCATGTTCAGCGCTGATACATGGTTCATCATCATCGAAGTAGCAAAAAACAGTAAAGAATTCCGAGTGCTTTAAAGAGAGATAACCATAAACTTGCGAAAAGTGCTTTAAATTCCAATCCCTTTCGTAGTTTCAACCATGGAAAATTCTTATCATTTTCCACAATTTAGACCCTTTTAGTGCTCGACGAGATACCAACCATCGATGATGTTGCACAGATCGCCAATCGCTGCAGATCATTGGACAGATTGCACTGGGCAACCCAAAAACCACCATTGCATTATTCAGGCAAAAGTCAGATCTAAGAACCATTTCCAGACCAGTCGGGAACACTGATCGTCCCTAACACCGGAACTAATGCAGCGGAAGTGCACTGAAATGGATCATGCTGCAATCGACGTGTAGTATGCTTTGTTCCACCGCCAAGTTGTTGCACACAATCGTCAATTTTGCGCCGGAAGGTATCACCGTTGTGGTATTGTGGTTGGTAGCATTTTTTCTTATCCTCCACCATTCACCACACTTTCCAGCGAAAGCAGTCGCTGCCGTCAGGAGCGTTTCGGCGCGCTTCAATCGCAATCGACCAATCAAACAATGTTCCGAACGTGGTCGACATGACGGAAGAATTTAACGAAAGCGATTGCTTTTCGTACAGATTTTCCACCGAGCTGGGCACGCTACATGCAATGGAATCGTGAAGACGGTAGAGCTATTTGGATTTCGTGATTGTACCGGAAATGTTACTTTTCCGGAACGTTCTATTGCTGGTAGCGTGCTGCAATGCAAGAGATGACCAATGATATTCAAACAACGTTACCTTGTACATCAGGTACGGTTAATGTTTTCGTTCTGTTCTACCTTTTCATGTTTCAAAATACATCTTTACTGTTTTGAAATAATTGAATCTAATTTATTTATGCTCGTTCTGATGCAAAATCTTCGAATGTCCTTAAAATGAATTTCCCGCATGTACGTGAAACCCTTCGATACAGAAGGTGTAAGTTGGTTATTGATTATATCACTCTTCCTGCACTGCTGTGAACCGTACAGAACGTACACTTTGTATCGGCAAAAAAGAAGTAACGGCTCAGCTGCTCAGTTGCCGACAAGAATACCCTTGCGGTTGCATCACTTTTACAACATTGCAATCCACAAACGAACGACACATTCCGGGCATCACAGAACATGGCCACGGTGCATCGATACCGGTCCAGTGAATATAGGGGATGCGTGACCTGTCAGACTCTGAATTTATCCTTCTCACCCTAACGGGACCATAAATCACGAGTCTGAAAAATAATTGCCATATTCTTCCGTCGCAGTACGCTAACAACACTTCTCCACAGTGCCTATGCGAACGATGTGCCTGTCTTTGGCCGGATACGCGTACCTATCCTTTCGGCCAGCCAGTGAATCTCTCCGAAGGCTAGCGCTGCTACTCCATCGTGTTGGCATCAACCGGAATTTAAAGGCAAACCAACAAAACAAAAAAAGCAATGGGATATATATCGACCAAATCCGTTGTTTTTTTTTTGTACAGAGGCCACTGTATGTTTTTATCCGGGCTGGACGACTCCCTCTGATTATTCGATCCCGGCTCGGGAAACAAGGTTCCCTAACACTCGGCAAACGACACACGATACCGCACCTACCGTTCGGTGCGAAACAAAAAGGTTCCCACCGTAAGAATATCGGCATACACATCGGCAGCCAACGCTTGGCTCCAGAACCGTACGGAAAGAGCGAAAGAGGAGCGAGCGATCCCGGTCGTATGAGGCTTTCGGGTGGCATCTGTTGATACACAATCCTCCAGAATCGATTCGTTTAGTTTATTTATGCTGACACATATTGACATTCTTGGTGTAGCCACTGCAGCGTTGCTGTTGTTGTTTGGGCCCTTTAGTTTTGTTTCGTTTTTTTTATTCCCAGCCCAGATATTGAGACATCACTAGGACAACACGAAATCCTAGGTACATCTATTGCAAACAAATATTTGACCAGTCTTTTAGTTCAACGTTGGTCAGCTTCATTGTTGGTTTTGGTTAGGAGCATTATTCGTCCCTGCATCATTCAGTGGTTTGGCGCTGGGAGTTCATCGGATGTAAATGTTGAATGTGCATCCGAGTGGTCCTTTGTTTGAAGTTAAATTATATCATTTGTGTAACTTCCAGCATCACTTGTACATGATTAGCTAAACGCTTCAATTCGCAACGTGTTGTGTGTGGAGCAGTTTCTAATCAATACCGTAGACTTATTTTTGCTCACCTAGATTTATTGGTAGTGTTCCATTTCATAACCTAATGCACTAGCATATCACCTTTTGACTTGAGGCGCCCGGCACCTGGCCGCAACCGTCCCGGTACGAGTGCATCAGAATATTGAACAACTTCCTTAATTGAATCTGCATGCCTTTATTTAGGTGCAGCCCAATACCACGCGGACCCCCTTGGTGTCCTAACCAGTCTTAGAGTGATAGAAGGGGGGTTTCGTACATTCGCATATTTTTCGGTGCATATGCAAGCACTCGCACTGCATCAATCCCATTTGGTAAAACTCAATACAAGCTAAAAGCTACCAACCGTATGTCTAGCGAACCTTTTGCCGCGAATGCGAATCAGTTGGGGCAACAGGCACTTGGGTGGAAAATTGTCGATGTCTGTCTGGCCTGTACCCTGTATGAGCGTCCGAAACAGGGTGTGCGAAAAAATATGCTCCATTTCGTTTGCATAGTAATATTATACAACCAAGTCATACTGTTTTAAGGAAAGTATAACATGGGGTTTTAAAAAAGAGTTTACTTTTAACTAACCGAGACAAGTTGTCTAAATAATGTTGACAGCATTAGTGTTGAAATAACACACTATGAGACCCACTGTACCGAAAGGCCACATTCGTTTCAACTTCGGTTCGATAATGCTCGCGAATAAAAACCAACATAACCCAAAACCCAGTTCGATGCCCGGTAACTGCTGCATCGTTTCACGGCAGGCCAATTTTCAGAAGTGTACTACGTCTATGTTCTGCAGGGAGGAGATCGAACAAGCGGGGAAAAAACTGCGGGTTTTCGCACAGAATAAACAGACATTGGCCATCGAACAACGCACTGCACTGTGGCAAGATGATGGAGAATCCCTCTCAGGAAGTTCCTTTATAATCCGTCAGATGTTGTGCATGCCTGGTTTCGGAGTGCCTTCGTACGGGGGGCGGCATTCCATTTTTTTGCGGCTGTTGTTGTTGGTTGCACATGCATTCTAATGTTTGTGTTAGCCATGTTTATCGAACGCACCGTCATCACACTAAAGGACCCTAGTGTGCTGATGACATAGAAATTGGTCGCTAGTTTTGCGCTCGCTGGTGGGAAAAATGGAAATGCAAATTGACATAAAGATTGGTTCGCTGGGGCGGATTTAGTGCACCAGCCTTAGGAAGCACGATTGCCACAGAAAAATGTGTGATTTTTCCAGTTTTTACTTGGTTTTTCCGATTGCATTTTTTTGTTTTGTTTTTATGACACAGATGAATACTGAAAAAATAGTAATAAAAACCCTTTTATACGGGCAAATAATAAGCTAAGCTCATCAATACGCAATAAACATTCATCGCCATTATAACTCTAATTAAAACTACATTCCGTACACGTACCTCGCCGGAGCCGTTTTCATTCGCTCGAAGCTTCTTAATTCATCTTGGTGCTACAAATCGTTGCCACTAACTCCGATTAAGGAAGGTTGCCGGCGCACCGCATTAACTATCCTACCGCACGACAATAAAGTGAGCGATTTTTACGATTTTTCACCTATTGTACACTCGCTTTATTATCGACAACAAGCTCGCACACAACCGTCGGCAGTTTCCCCGGCGGCTTAGCCCTTTAACCGCATTGATATTCGGTGCTGGTTTTGAGGAATCCAATATTACACGCGTGACCAGCATGACGATCCGCTTTTGGCAAGCTGCCAGAGCGGTTCAAACGGTTCGAATGCCGTGGTTGGAATTGGTGGGTGGAACTTTCATTGATGGTGTGGCTCCAGAAATGTATTGAGTTTTGTCGGTGAACAGTATGGCAAGTATTTTATTGCACCAATATCTATCACCTAATCGATTACATGCGTACACCTTTGCGGGAAGGGGTTTATTTCTTTCGGTGGTGTTCCACTGTACAGAAAGTAACAGGGAAGTAAGTTTTTCCCTCGAAAAAGATTCACGGAGAAAGAGGAGAACATAAATATTGGAATTTTGGGAAATTTTGCGTTAAGGTACAGTAGATTATTGGTAAAAATTTTTCCTTGAAATCTTAGCAAAATTTAACTGTATAAAAAGAAAGATGTACAACAAAATTGCATCCAAACACACGGATGGACCGGGCATTCGTTTACTCCCTCTAATGGAATTAACTAACGAAGCTATTGATTTTCTCTGCACTTCATCTAATCCGGTAGCACACGGCCGAACAAATCAATTGAGTAAATATTGTACATTCCAAGCTGTGGTCAAACAGTTCCGAGCGATAGTTCTAAAAATCCTTCTAAAATCCCTTTGTCCAAACTAAACAACGATACCACATCTGTACAAACACTCACAGTCAGACAGGTGATAAGTTGGCTTCAATTCGATGCTTGCAATTGTTTTAAAATAAAACATATTAAACTACGTTCAACTTGCGAGAAACTTTTTGCGAAATATGCGAAATTTCGAAATGTAGTTCAAAATAGAAGCCGTTCCATCAAAACTGTTTTCAAAGTCTCATTTGCATGGGAATGATATATTTTCTTTCTATATTAAACTTTTCGCCTGCCGTATTAATTACCCTTGCAAAGCTCCAAGCACAACGTTATTGTATTGGATTTTTGATTTCTGCTGTAAGGTTGATCACAATCATTCTTAAGCAAGAGAAACATTTAGAATGAAAAATCTGATACCATTAGCGATAAAATACCTGCAAATGGCAATTGAATAAAATATCCTTCCCAAAATAAAGCGACACCTGTTAGTGACGTGAGTTATAGAAACATCGTTTTTCACCACTTTAGTGGAAAACGTCCCAAAAAGCCCAGACTGGAGGAGGATGCAAAACGAAAAGAAAAGGTCCAAACCGTCCTTTCCATCCCAACAATTAAATTTCTTTTGTGGATGCGCTCATTTCGGACACGGCCTAGCAACATTTTTGCAAAGCAAACGTTAGCAAAAAAACACGCGAAATGGCAACGTTTTCATTAAGATCAACCCATCTACCGAAATGATAACGCTGTAAATGAATAGGCAAAAAGGCCTATAGATTGCAGCATGCGAAGTGTAGAAGTGAACATTTCAGTTTAAATAGGTCAATTGATGTACCTGTGACAAAGGGGCCAAAAACCCCTTGCTTAATTACTCAGATGCTTTTACTCTTACTCTGCAGAGCGCGATCTTTTCTTATGAAAAGTTTTTTGTTTAGTTTTGCAATGGAGAAAAAGTTAAAATGATGTTGATCTTTCGGAAAAAAACTAATTATGCATTTATTCATCGTTTCTTTTCAAGAAAAAGATTTAAAGGAGATGAATAAATTTATGCTCTTGCTAATCAACCTTCCTAAGTAAATCCTGTTCAGTAAAAACCCGAGAATCTGAACAAGATCGTTTCAATTTAATTTACAAATTGTGTTTAGAAGAGTCTATTAACGTAAGTCCTGTGCTAAAATTCAACCTTCTTCGTTGCTAAAATCAGCATCTAAACAATAGGAAATGTATAATTAAATTCAATTATTTTAAACTCAAACTCTGTCGCTCGGTGCGACACAACTTGCCACTTGTACAAACCAATCTTTTTCCTTATCTTGCCACCCAAACAGCAGTCCTTCCGCAGTGGGAATTGCATTCCAGCACGGTTGTTTCGTCGAAACAAATGGCCACCTCCACTCGATGCAAATTTGTGTCCAGACGGAATGCTAAATTTCACTGCAGGATTGATTTGATAAGTTGCCACTGGAAGTTTCACACAAATTAACTTGTCCTTCGCCAGAGACGTACAGACAACTTGCAGCACAAATCATTTGTGCGGACAAAGCTCATGGAGATCGTTGTTCATGAGGGATGCATTAGAGATAACATGCATTAGTTTGGCGTTAAACTTTTAAAATGTACATTCCAAATGTTAGCAGTTACTTTGAAAAGTGTTTCCTTAATTTTTCGTTTTAAAAACTGCAACTCCTATTGCTTCTTATATTCATAACATTAACTAAGAAGTAGTCAAGTAAATGGGTTATTTATGTTCACTTCCGTTTCATTCTAAAGTTTTTTTTTAATTTTCATACTGCTAAATCAGTAATATTTTGCTTTATTTTGCGTACAATATTAATTAAAATATTATTTTCTTCGAGCTTTCGTAAACCTAACATGTGGGTAAACACAGTGTGTTTAGCAGCAGATCGTTTATGTAACTTAACAACCGAAAACTTCACCTTAAAGCGATTTTACACTGTTCCAGCAATTTCTAACCTAATCATGAATATAAAATTTACCGTTTGCACTATCCAAGCTAATGACTCAACTATTGCTCTGAACCGACGCTCTCAACTGAAACTGATTCATTTATTGTTATTGTTATACCGAAACTATGATTAAAATTGAATGAAAACTTCACGGTTGACCAGCCACACGGTTGGAAGCGTCGGCTAAATATTGGACAATCGCGCACCTCCGTATCAGCTTGTCGGGTTATTTCACCCCTTCGAGCCAAAAGCAATTCATCATCAAAAAGCGTTTGTGTGCAGAATGGTGCATAGGCCCCGGGGTCTCTGCCCGCTAAAATTACTCGCCCGCACGGCAGATATGGAGACGCCCTGTCGACGTCGGCGGATGACAATAAGCTACATAAATGCACGGTGTTGATGTACAATATGTGCACCGAAAGCATCAAACTAAATTATGGATTAGCGCACTCGGGCCGAGCGAATTGGCCGCCGGTTTGCACCAGATCCCAGGATGAAAAAGTTTCACGGTGTGCAACAAACGATCGTCCCTGCCATCGCTCATCCACCATGCGTTGCGGCCTCGCTCGGTGTTGCATTCCCCTTTATGGGTCATTATCGTTCGCGTGCGCCATCACACTCGAAAAGGAACTTTCGGGTCAACCGCAAATGTGGGTCGATGTTAATTTTGCCTTTCGGGAGCAATTATCTCCGTAATTGCGAGTTCAAACGAGCGAATGGAATTGATTGAATCATTTTCATGACGATACTCTTAAGCATTTTAATAAGAGGCTTAGGCTGAGTGTCCGCGTGTCAAACATCTGAGTTCGTTTGATGTGCTCAATGTTACGGCATTTTCGTATGTGAAGATATGTTTTCTTTCGTTAAACTTTTCAAAGGTATTCGAAACATGAAACGTTGAATATTCGAATTAATCTGGAAACATTAAAAAAAGTCATATTGCTGTCGAATAGTGCGAGAAATATAAACAAAGTATAAATGGGAAATAAATATTTTATAAGTAATCGATTGAAATGGTGAACTGGACAAGTTGCATCATATTTGGAATCAAACTTCGAGACTTCCTCAAACTTTTTCGACAGGAGTTCTGAAGGTTCTGGTGCATACAGATCTCATGTCTTGTGAAACCTATAAGATGTAACTTTACTCGGTAGACATGATGCGCCAATTCATCTATGATAATATACATTCACCGATCTCGATGAATCAGCGTGTAAGTGTGAGTGTGAGGCGATGAGTGTAACTAAGCTTGTTCTTAATTGTTTTTCCACTATTTTGTGATATTTCTCGTTAGTGTTCACTTCACCTTCCAACCAATTTGTCAACGCGTTGGCAACGACGTCCAATATCCACCTCCTTTTGTACTTGTACTGTTGTGCATTAAAATATTCCAATTTTGTTTACAATCAAGCTTTAATTTAATTAAATTCTATACAAAACAGGACTGATTATCCTGCTACGAATATATAAAGTAAGGTTGTTGTGTCACTAAAGAAGAAGAAGATACTTAGTTGCTTAGTATTGCACCGTAAATCCTAACATTTAAAAATGAAATATCTTAGTCAGTAATTTCATGATGATCCTTGATCAAAAGTTAACCTTAACAAACTGATTTCGAGCATATTGAATACATGTTAAGCTCACCATGACAATTATGTATGGGTTACTATACGACAAAAACAACCATATTTGCCATAAGACACTGTACTTTAACCTGTTCCGGTCATCAATCGATTATCAATCTTCAAGGATCCCACTATTTGGTTGACGAATAATGAACTTGAACTGATTTTATGATATTTTACCAGCCCAAGGGAGCAAACTCCGGAGTTTGGGAACTATTTTCAACCGAGTTTGGTCCTCCGAAATGTGGTCCAGAATAGTTCCGAACTGCAGCAGTTTGGACCATCGAGGAACCCAAATTTTATGGACTCATGAGTTGAGTGAGCAGAATTTGGGACTTATCACTCAAATTTACGACGAATCTCTCCTTCGTTTGGACTTTGGAGCGCTTTTCCCCTGCGCAGGGAGAGAGAACAAAAAATATGTGTTTCTCTGCTCTACTTTCCCCTACCTATCTTACACTTCTCTACACTACTGTTGTACACTACCGCAGTACTGTTCTATAGCTATAGGCAGTATGCTTAACCTGCGCGCCATTTTCGACACCACTTCCGTACTATTTTGTCTTGTAGGAGAAGATAGTGTGCATTGCTCTATTCTGCATGTGTGAATGGTTGAATGGTTTTGCGCTCGGAAGTGGAAGTGCGTGCATAGTGAAGGGGAGTGTGACAGATATTTTTGCATTCGTATGATTGCACGGATCAGCTGTTGAAAGAACGAGAACAGAACTTTTGTATTATACCATTTGATACCAATTTACCTCGACGGCGAATCGATGCGGCCACGGAGTCCCAGTCTGAGGGTAAGCAAACGCGTCGGGTTTTGTTGTATGATCAGCGCGTCGATCGATGCGTCGATATGCAACATTGGTTTGAGTGCATTTTGGTCATTCGAGATGCACCAAACGAACCATACCATCCTTATTGGGTTCAAAATGCAAAGGAAAAATACTTAGTCCGATGCCTATTATGGCAGGTGCTGTTGTATGCATTCATGTAGCAACTAACATTAACGCACAGCTGATTGGAGCATGTATAAGATCGTACTTTGGGAGTAAAAGTAGTAAGCCAATTGACTTGCATCAGGTGATGCAAATACCCTGCACGGTTTTGACTCGCCGTCGAAGCTGTTAACTTATAAATGAGTATATTAATGAAAAATGCCAGTTATTTTGTCTTGTTATTGTTCAAATGCTGTATAAAAAGTCATCTTCTCATTCTTGTCGAAGATAAGAATCATTATTGAATGCACAATTAGATTGTCATCATGCAGTTAGTTGCTGCATTTGCATTATGGTGCTAAAAAGGAAAATATTGATGATGAATGGGGATTGCTACCAAAACATAATTCAGAAAAAAGAGGCTAGGGTACTTTTAGCGCATTCTTCCATTTTTGCTCCAAGTGATAGTCGACGACCGATCAGGTTGAGAATATCATGTTTATTCAATGAAATATGACAACAATAAAAAAGACACTCCCAGCAATTTTCGTGCCCATTAGTCGCTATACATAAAACGTAGATCGTAGAGTATGTCTGCATGCAATGTATGAACATATACACGCATACTCGCGAAGATAACGGGACCGCATACGCTCACGGTACAATGTGTCGGATACAATGTGTCTTCTTCCTTTCGGATTTGGATATGATTCGGACATTCGATCTGATTTGAATAGAACAAAATTCAGAATGGTCTGACCCTATTGTGGATTGATTTTGAATAGGAATAAAAAAAACGATTAGAATAATTTCAAGAAACAATCTGCGTCGTCTGACCAGATCTATAGCAAAGGCCGATAGAAAGTGTATGTTGCCCTTTGAATAATAATGTTATGTTGGCGATCAACTGGCTCTCCGTGTGGAATAGATCAACCGTTTAATGAAAGGACTATTATGTCATCAAAGACAATGCTATGCTCATCGCTTCTGAATGGTGTTGGGAGAGTTGAGGTTTTCCGTTAAATGTTATCCATAAATCGGTCTACCTATCGGTCGGAAGGAAAAATTTTACCCAAAATGTCCGATCGCTGCAGCTGGGAGATTCCTTGCATCTCAAATGCAAATTGCTTCGGCAGACACCGGCGCATTTCAAGATGTTTTTGTCTACGCGATTCTTAACTATGTTTGCGATTGCTTTCAACTCCGGGAGTAACGAAGAGTTCAATTTACCCTGTACTATCAGTCCTGTTGACCGATCCTGTGGCCTCTACTTTTTAAAGCATATGTATCGTATGTGTTTTTTTATCCGTTTCAAAGCGTGCAACTATTGGTGAATTCTTTTAACTAATTTATTCACACATACAAACAAACACTCTAACTATATGTAACAGCCGGTTCCGGATGGTCTGTCACTACCCGTATGCGTCGCACTGTTCTTCAACCCGGGTAGAGCTGTAACCAGCTGGTCTGGTTATCCGGCGGATGCTGTACTACTGTAGTCCTACCCGCGGGCACCGATTCAAGCCAGCAAACAGAATGAGAACGAAGGTGTAGCCTTGAAAAGGGCTGGTCTTGTCTGTTGAGGCAATGAATTGGGCTGTAGGCGCTGGCTCTTGAAGACTGGTCTGAATGGTAACTCGAATGGATCGCTGATGTGCACTTGATGTACTGAAGTTGCTAGTTGGTCTAGATGGCTATGCATGGTTATATTTCTTTGCACAGGTTACTGATGCGGAGAAATTTGATGAGTTTGCGTTGGAAGTTGCTTTCCCATCTTCTGGTGAAAAAATGTTGTCCTTTTATTCTGTTAATTTGGAAATTTCTGTGGTCAAAATGGATCACGCTCTGGTAGCACTTTCGCGTCTTATTCTTATTCCATTTGTATGGTTAGTTTTCTGAATATTTTACAGTATGCATTAACCATTACATTTAAACAGATCGAACTTGAAATACGTAAAAGTCAGCAGGTGAGAACAAACCTGTTAACACAACACTGGAACTTACATTTGGTTTTTTTGACTGTTTGTACCTGTGTAAAAACGTAAAATGCTTCAACTATCTTCTGGCCATGCCATCACCAATGGCAGCACCAGCGACACCAATGTGGAGTTGAGAGAAAACCATCGGTTTAATACTGGCCACAGATATCAGTGGTGATCTATGCATGATCTATCCTTATTGGGACTGAAGGCTGAAGCTGAAGGCTTATGGCTTGTACGGTCAGACTCGTAGGGATGCATATCCTTTCCATTCCCGAGTTAAGTCTCTTATGATCTCCAGATCCTTACGCGAATCTGCTACTTGATCTGTATCAATTCCAAGGAGTCACGCGCAGTGTCCTACGCAATATTTCCAGCGCTATATATTTCACTGTTGTGTGCCAGAAAGAAGCCCACTATTCGAGAAGTGTCAGCATTTTGTACTGGGCAATGAAGGACCAAGAGGAAACAAAAACGTGCGGACGGATAAGGGTGATACGCACAGTTTCGCACTATGCGTGAAAAGCTTAAGTGCATTAAGTGAGCAAAATTACACTCTATAGCGGATCATGGTCTTTGGAAATTAGTTGAAATTAGGTATTGGTATATTAGGTATTGGTATTATTGATGCTCAGAGCCCCTTGCTCCTCGAGACCTTCAGGACCGATTAGTTTGCGTAGTGCGTGATCCGTTTCTGACTGCACTGCATAGTTTCAAATATTTTTTGTTAGCGATGCATTGGTGCAGGCTAATCCACGAACAAAAAGTTGGGTTAAAACAAGGAAAATCGTGTGGAGCTAATGCATTGACACATGGGGTTACACACTAATTCAAAGTCACAAAACGCTCAGCTGGACGATTCGCCTATGTGTGACGGAGAAGAAAGACATGTGCAAGGAAGACACATTCATTAAACCCACCTATACTTGCAAGACCGATGTGCGCTACGTGTACAAGTGTGCGAGAATGACGGAGGAGAAGTGCAAAGCGTGAGAGAATTCTCTTAAATCGACCGACCCATCGATGAGTGTTACCATTCCGTGCGGGTGCAAGCAGGAGAGAAATAGCGGTTAGAGCGAGCACTTCTGAGTTCTGTATGGCGCTAGGTCTAAATGTTCTCTTTGGGCAGACTGACTAGACGGTGACTGATAAGACGGTTTCTTCATCGCTTGAATTCATCCATTCGCCATTTCGCCTTATTCAGTTAGATGCCACATATGTGTTTATTTCACACTGCCTAGTGGCTACACATGGTAGTAATACTTATTCCACTATTCCATATTTAATTCCACTTATTATAGTGCAAAATCTAATCTGAACAATAAAAAATTTAACCTAGTGTCATCAATATTATGCAACGGTATTCTTTTTTAAGGTGATTGCTGCTTGAAATTGACAGTACTGTCCTCCTCCTCCTCCTCCCCCCCTCTCTCTCTCTCTCTCTCTCTCTCTCTCTCTCTCTCTCTCGATATCACTCTAATATAAAATATTCTTCAAGAAATCTAGTTCTTTTTAAATAACTCCATGTAGATTCACCTGATACGGATCATCGAATCCTTTCCAACTCTCTTAGTGTATTTTCAATATTTTGTATCCCTTTTTCGATTTTGATTTCTTCTCTGCTAATGCAGCGTTGCCTCGTTTTAGATTCTTTTGACTCGTGATGTATGTGTGATTTCATTTCGTCAATTTTGACAGGGATAGTTTTAGTTTATACTATTAAGCATGTTGCGTTAAGTAAGCTTTTAGTTTAGCAAGCCCAAACAATATGTAAAATTCATGTTAATATCCTGATTACATTAAACACACACAGAAGTTCTATTTTTTACACATCCAAAGTTCCTAAATGAATATCGACGGATTTTAAATTTAAACGTTTTAAAATAGCGTAGTAGTCTGATCTCAACTGACTACGTAAAATAATTGTTCATTCTACATCTTCGTTAGACTCAACATACAACATCAAGTCCAATTATGAAAATATTTGGTGCATGAATTTCTCATCAAAACATCAAACAAAGTCCCTTGTCGGTTCCATCCTCCTCCTAGCAAATGAGTTCGGATATGTACAATCTAAAAGAATCTTACAAAAACAACACATTTAATAATAGTTTACTAATGGGATGCCTTCCACCGCCAGAATGAAGATGGAACTGATAAGTTGCATGAAACCAAACGACCCCACACGTACATGATACACATTGCGTGGATACTCTTCCATTTCGAACGGTTAGGTAAGGATACCCGGCTCGGTTCGCTTGATTCGCTAAGCCAAAAGTTCAAAACTCCCATTTCCACGTTTCCGTCCTGTACGGTGTAGGACTGAGAAAGATCGTCCCACGGGAAAGACAGGATGCTTCGGATTCGATCGGAAATATAACGGAATTGAGATACGCTTAATTTCCGTACCATATTCCTTCCTTTTGCGATAGCACGGAACCACCACACGCGGGGTGGCCCGTGAATGGGCTAGGACATCCGGGTTGGAGAGGGTATTTCATAACAAAACACGATCCCATTTTATGGAACCGAATTTCGTCTCCGTGCAATTTTACTCCAAATGCGTTGCCTGCGAAAAAGGAACGCCGTTGACGAGTATGAGTGCTCTGGAAATTGAATTTTACGTCATCCGCGCGCGAAGAGCGACGGATTCCATTTTATGACATGTGACGATGAATCAATCTTTGACCCGAAACGGAACCAGCTTTTTCCGTGGGTGGCGAAAAAAAACGGACAAAAAACTACCGGTAGCATAGGGAGAACGTGAATCGCACCGATGGAAAAGCTTTTTGATAGCAGTAGCAGAGCGTGCTCATGCGATTTCACAGATTGTGCTCGAATGTTGTTAGAACACACACACACACACACACACACACACACACACACACACACACACACACACACAGACACACACACACACACACACACACACACACACACACACACACACACACACACACACACACACACACACACACACACACACACACACACACACACACACACACATACCTGATCACAAATGTTGCAAAAACACAGTAAAAATATGTGGCACAATTCCATGTGTGATGAAAACAACGTGACCACCGCTTGCTGAAGAAACGTCGACCAGTAGGGTGCGGTGCCTGAGAGGATTGCAAACTTTGCACCCTTTACGCGATTTCCGATTCGCGAAATGGGACGTTTTTGGATGTGTGGGCTTAAATCCCTGGGCGATGCTTTGAAAGTACGGCGAAAGTTTAGCTAGCAACGAATCATTCGTAGAGAATTGTAGCAATCGAATGTTACGACCTCTGTAACATTCTGTCGCAAATCGGTACGGCCATTTTCTACCCATTTTTTAGCAAAAATGTACATCCGGCACGCGAAGGTGCTACACGGCCCATTTTTATTACACCATTAGGCAAGGGAATATTTTTCAATTATTCACACGGGAGATGTTACTTGAATGGAGGTTTACCGGATTTTACGGTGTAATATTTGTACATACCGAATGGAAATGCAAAGCCGAACTTGAGCATTTAAAGGCATGAAAGATAAAAATAGTTGTGCGACTGGATCTTTGCCTTTGATGCTGGTGTTATTTTAATCTTTATGATCCTTACGAGTAAACGCCTCTTTTATTTTTTGTTTTTTTATATAACATTTTTCTTCCGATTCTTTACGACTTAAAAATGTTGCAGCTATGGTTGTGTAACAGCTGACGCTGACATGTTGCTGGCGAATCAAATACGCTTTGTACAATTCCCAGAACCGGAAAGTGTGCGCAGCAAGACATTCAGCATGAAATCCTTTTGCTCGTTTCCTTTCAAACTTCTCACAAAGAAATTCTTTGGCTGCAAATTAAGACAGAAACGCTGGGAGCTTTGGTTTGAGCTGCCTTTTCTCGTTCGAATTTCCGTTTTTTTTTTTGGCAGCCATCACTGCATATACGGGTCGATGTGAGTAATTACCCGGTGCTACCAATTTAACTTTTATTTAACGAACTATTAATGCTTCGCCTGCATCATTGCGCACTAATGAAAATTGTGATAGCGTCTTAATCCAATTCCAAACCGACCCAACGGTGCCGTTACGTTGCGCTTTGCCGCTGCAGGAATAATCTAATCTAATTGATTTCAGTCATTACGCTGCACGTCACATCCGACATCCGTCCTTAATTATGTACCGTGCTTGCCCGGCACCATTACGACAAGGTGCTATGTGCGCGAAACCATTACATTTAGTAACGCTAGCCGAGGTTGCGTGTGAGGAAAGCACGTCTAGAGCTTTGATTCAATTATCACTCCCGCTGTTGGGTTCTGGTGGAGCGCATTCTAACTAGTTTGGCTTGACTATTGATCTTTGAGCGGATTGTAACTGTTGAGCATCATAGAAATTAATCATTATGAATCGGTTTTAGTAAAATTGTAAAATTTTACCTTTTCATCTGAACTTTTCTGATGACAATATGTTCAGTCATTTTTTCTAATTCATAAGATGGTTTTTTGTACATGGCTTTGCCAGGGCAGCAAAACATTTTGCATATAATTTTGCCAAAATTTTACAACCAATAAGAAGAAAAGTTGGATTAGCTAATTTTATTTCAATAATATTTTGACAAAACTTCAGGTACGGTTTTTCGCACCAATATAGAAAGTCTCTATCTTGCCACTATATAATCAAAAAGTTTTGCGTTTTAAAGAAGCAGTAGCAGAGAACATCTACCACATCTGGTTTTGTTAAACTTTATTTACCTTGTAATATGGTCGCTCGCACATCCTTTTCATAAAGCATAACACCATTTCCGGGTGTAGTAGGTCGAGTACATACCGTTAGCATTCGTTTACCTTCGTTGGTGCAATATGATCATCCAGGCGATCGTTTGGTATTTTGGAAGAAATTCCCCCTTATTCATATCTTATTAATATTCCCCTTATTGGAACGTTGGAGACATTGAGGCCTTACCTCGGGCAGGGGGACTTTCAAGGTCTTGAAATGTTATTACGTCAAAGTTACTCTCGTTATGTGTACTAGCTATACAGTCCTAAGATAGTGGGAACAACGCCAATGGGAATTAGTGCCAACTTTGTTTTGTGAAAACCGGAGTCTCTAACAGCCCCAAGAAAAAAAAAACAACCTGTGTTGGTATGAAACTAAATATGAGTGGACAGTGTAAATGGTATCAACGCTGAGTTAAGAGTAAGTTATTATGGATTAAATTAAATACATAATTAATCTATTATGAATTGACATTAACTTTTTAGCCACTCACTTCAAGTTGACAGTTGCATTTGTGACAGTTACAAATGCATGTATAGTAGCGGGAAACATTAAGGTTACGTGCTTTAAAAATGGAACACAAGCTCTACTTCAAGGATTACAAAGGATATACAAGCATAAAACAAGGAGTCGTCTAAATAGGCAAGAAGAAAACAGCATATCTAGAAATGACGGATAATGATCCGATAGAGATCCGCAAAAATTACAACTCCAGATAAACATCCTATAATTATAGGATTGTTGGATCCGTCCACTTAGGCTTGGAGTATTTGGAGATCGGTAATAGAGTGGAACTTTCAGGAATGACTGGATTGAGGACGAAATGTACACCAACAATATACAAAAGTGGCTAGTTAAGATACTGCTACTGAAAGTATGCGATGTTCCGTTTTAGAAAATCCTTGTTTTATAAAGGAATAGGTCTTTACAGTGCAATGCCAGCGAGTATTACTTTCTGTTTAATTCAAATTCAGACATCTGCGTCTAACTGGCTTTGTTTAGAATTGACGTTTGAAAAAAAAATAGAAAATAATTAGAGATTTTTGTAAATGTTTTCTCTGTAAGCATATTTTTATGTCAATCACCTATATTATCAGCTCGAGATATTCGAATATTAACAAATAGTACAATCACCCGAATGCATCGTGCATCGAATGCAACAACCTTTGATGTATAATATGTTAAATTTTAAACCTACCGTATTAGGTAAGCGATTAGCATGAATTGGTAATATATCTACAACATTTATTAAACGAATTCTTAGTTTTGTTTTGATGATTTTATTTCTGTTTGAAAATATTCGTTTGAGAAATTTAAAAAAAATGAACATTATTAGCTAATAAAATTTAAGATCAAAAGGTTCTGTTCAACCAAATTAAACATACGTACTGAATGATCTATTGAATGTTTTAATTAAACATATGAAAACTTTGATAAGCATAGTGTTATTGATGAAACTAACTTCCCTTCACGGTGACACATGACACATACAGCTGGCAGAATATGTGCCCACCATCAGTGGCTATATTATATTCTCTAAAATATTGCTAACGAAAACACATTGTTTACCTCTGGCCAATCAAAGCAGCAACGAGCAACAACCACTGGAAAACAATAACGAGCCATGTCACGTGTAACGAAATGCTGCACCCACGGCCTTTATGATAAACGCGAAAGCAACAGGATGCCAACGCCAGCGGGAGCTGCAAATTGGGAAAAATTGCTTGTCCTGTGTCTCTTTATTACATATTTACTACCATGTTAAACCATGCCGCGGTTAATAACAAGCGCAAACCACCACGACCGGTGCATGAAACAGTCAACGGCAAATCATTCAACAAAAAAAAACCCGCAACGATCTTTCCGGGAAATGGTTGTTCACCAGGAAGACAGCAGAAGCATAAAAATACCCTTTGCTTCAACAATATTACGACCATTTCATCATTATTCTTCAAACCGCTTTCGCACTCACGGCTCAACTAAGAAATCATTTGCAATTTCCGCTGTAATCTACGTTCGCTCACGTCGCCAATCCTTTCCTAAGGGGTACAGCAATTCAAGGCTTGTGCCATTTAAAGGAAAGCTTCATTTAACTGTGATCATTTTTGCTGGAATTTGTGCCACGCAGCTCGTCAATCCTATTATAAATTTCCAAGTTGTCTGCAAATACATTTGGCTGGGACGTATTTAATGAAGAAATATTATCGTCAATGTGCAACCCGCACAGAATTGCTAGAACGACACGATTACAACAAAAAAATGCTGAACTGTATTTTTTTCTGCTATTACAATCTGACTCACACTTTATACACCTTCTCAGAAGGTGTATCGATTTTCTCGTTCTAATGCAAGTGCAATCAACGACTAACTTTTTTATGTGTTTCACATTTCAAAATGAAACATGTACTGCGCTGAATTATGGTTAAAGGGGTTTAGAAGAGAGAACGCACGAGTAAAAACGTGCAAAAGATCCTTTGAACTTTATAACTGTAAAAGAAGTACCACAAATGTAGTGCTTTTTATCGCTGTGATCGATACTGTTCTATGTAGGATATACTATCTGTAGCATCAAACGCCTTTGAAGTTCTCGTTAAGAAGCAATGATGGACGTGTAGATTATTCAGAAATAGACGATGGTTCCATTCAATCTGTGCCATTTCATTGACCACTATCTTTCACACAGAATAAAACAAACAGTAAACCGTAGGAAATGGTTAACAGCACTAAAAAAGTGTTTGGCAACTTAGTATTGGCACCGTTCCTAATCGTTGATCGATACATTAAATAATGCTTTGATGTGGTAGTTTTCCTAGTCTGTGTTTTCCACGTAAAAGGATGATTTTGATTAATGTTTTACAAAATTCACACGTGTTCTACGAAATACCTAAGGCGATGTGTTACTTACGTTATATGGAAAATATTTCTTGTTGAAAGGGAAATTCACAGTCGGCTTCTCAAAAACCTCAATTTTTAAAAACTTTAGGGTTCCAAAATATCTAGTATAATTTTCATATGAATACGCTGACATACATCAAGTTAAACCATGTAAAGAACCCTTATCCAAATTTATCCATTAAGAACCAAAATGCAAACTCTCAACATTTCAACGAGTATTTCGCAAAACAAAAAATCGGAAATAATAGGAAAAATTACCTCCATTGGGCTATTGAGTGTATATCTGCCCTTGAACTTTCATAAGCTTTCAAAACGAAACATTATTATATAAACATCGCTATAAACTACAATGCTATAACCCGGAAGGTGTTCAAACCGCTGTCAATAATCATAAATTATTTTTTCATTATTTACTTATCGTTAGCAGGGTGCACTAATTCATTTCAAACACTACGGGATGCTAGCACTATAACTAGCTAATACGTGTTTAAGTATAATTTTTCACTTTACACCCGGGGACACCCTACGGTGCGTTACACCGTCGTGCATCATTACAACACTCCACGCTGTGTCCTGGGCCACATGTCTTTTTTTATGATTCTAACCTCCCGCCAGTTTTATGTTCATTGTACGCTACGCCATACTTCCACCATAAATCAACCACCGACAAGGAATACTGCCACGCATCAAAGGGAGGTTTAAAATTACTTTCACCACAAGCCGATTCGTGTTCTCCGATTTGATGCTACTATGATCGTATGGTAGTGTGATTTTCCACACTACACTTCGGGGCTGATTTCTTGCGCCATAAGGTAAGTGAGAAATTGTCACGATCAACTTATTACCTTAATGACCGTGAGGGTGTTGTGCAGATGATGGGAGGAAAAGATAAATTTTAGAAGCATTCTCCTGTAGTCATTTCATACCAATGTAAGCTTGCGAAAGCATTAAGATGACCTTTTCAAAACCTATTGTGCTGTATGGAGAGTCACTGGGTATTTTATTTTATTTTCTCTGGTCTGAGTACCAACTAAGCCCAAGAAAGCCTCTTCTGAATAGAAAGAACTACCGGGTAGAATATCTTGTGCGGTGGAGATAGAGAATGAATATTTTTATTGTGATGACCATCGCACCATCGACGACCAAAACCAAATGCACGGACATACACAGCATCACAGAAAAATGAAAACCATCGTCCAAAATCCGCTTTCATGTTGGCTTTGCTGGTGGCGGTGCTCGTTGTTCATTTGCTCGGAAAATAAATTCCATTCCAAAGCGTGGCGACAGGTGAAGCGTGGTTTTCCGTGCATAAGTAAACACACTGCAGGGAGCGAAATGTTTATACTATGTTTTTATGTTGTTTCCTCCCATACCCCTTGCACAATGGGGCTGCAGCAAAGCTACCCCAACATCCCATTACGGACGACACAAAAGCACTGATTATAAAATGGAAGAAGGAAAGCGCATTCAAGCGCACACTAAATGCGGAATAAATTACTTCCTTCCATTTTTTTTTCTTTGCTGTGGGTCTTACGGGTTTACAGGTACTGCTAAAAGGTGTTTTCGCTCCTGTCTATGCTGCGAAAGGCTGATCGGTGGAAGTCCTCATTGTTTCATACCCTGGGTGTAGTATCCTTGCCAGTATGATAAAGTTTCCGTTTCCCATCGTGAACTGCTGCATGATGAAGTTCCGAGTGGTTTCCATCGAACCGAGGAAAATGTCCGGAAATAAAATAGCAACACTTTTCCGATGCATTTACAGGAGCTTTACGTATCAATGATCTTTTTTTTTCTTGTGCCACTGCAGAATCATTCGTGCAATATGTATAATTATGTACAGCTACATCGTTATTTTACAATTTTCAAGTGGATTTCTTGTTACGTAGCTAGTTATAGTCTTGTTTTTTTATTGTTGCTCATCTGTGAAATACTTAGTCATTGTAAAATTTCAATTATGTGTGATTAATGCTAACAAATTCAAACAAATAATTTCTTGTAACTACTAAATTCTAACAGTCATATTGAGCAGAACTACCAATGTTTCCGTGAGAGTTAGTAAAAGTAGTATTCTATTAACGGTACAAGACAATGAAGACTGCTAACAATCTAATATTTCACTTAAAAGTTCAAGAATAAATAACAACAATAAAATACTATCTTAATCCTGATAAGGATTGCAATAATCCAATAAGGATGTTATTGGAATTATTATTGGTTGAACAATTAAATAAATTGTTATAGCAAGTGTAGCTTGAAGTTTTATAAAAATCTTTATTCCATTTTCTTATTTCTTTTAGCTTTATTTGTTTGAACAAAATGCTAGACCTAGTGTTTAGTAGTGGCTCTAGTCTGCATTCAGGACTTTTCATACTTTTTATGTAGCTGTTGGCACTAATTTTTGTCCCAAGTTGCCACAACAACCTTGAGAGATCTAGGTATGCCATTTCTGCCTTACTTTGACTTTATTTACTCGTAGCAGGAAAGCTGATCTTGCGATGGGCACCGCTGCCAATACACCACCAATACCACCTTTTTGTCTCTACTCCGTTAATTATTTACAATGCGCATTTATTTTTGCCTTTCAACGGAAGCGACATGATTTCATGAAATCTTTTTGTCAAGGTTAACACCAATCGTAGTTTTATAATTGATGAAAAGAATAAATTTAACAAAAAATATTGATAAATAATGTTTTACCATTATCCACAAAGAATCAATCACTGAATTCAATTGTATTTTACACTTGAAGTCTGATGAAGGAAGGATTGATGGAATGCAAACATGGTTGACTTAACCGTTTGTCTAACAAACCTCTTAAAGTTAAAAAAAAAATAAACAGCTCATTGGAGGCCCTGAAAGTTGCGAGCAATGAGGTTATTAATATAATGTAATGCATATAATCATAATTCAATTAACTGATATGCGTATAAGTGATATCGGACGGCCATACACCAACTCTCCAGAACCGTTTTCGTGGCCATTTACAGTCGGTCTGTTTTTGCCTATAATTTATTGTATTTGAATTTTCTGTTTGAGTTTCTCATTACAAAGTTTTGTCCATGGCTTCTGCACGTTATTAGGAATGGTGGTGGTACGCGGATAATGTTATCCTTAAGTATCCCAAATAATTTAAGTACCAGATCGTTCAGTCCAGCTCCTTTATTCCTAGTAAAATACTGCTGTTCTCAAATGAAAAGATTATAAATTACATTTTGTTAAGTTACTTCTAGATTGATTGACCGATTGTTCAAACCTACAAGGGCTGAGGTCTTCGGAACAATTAGATTTTGATCTGCAACTTGAGATCTTGTTACACTTTACGGTCGTGTTTGTTGTTGTGTAACCAGAGCAGGACTTTTGTTCAACACGGACCTTTCACTAGATTATAGAGCAGATATATCTGACAAATCTGCAACGCCTAACCATGTAAAATTTCAAAAAACAATATTTTTGCGCGTTTTTCAAATGTGCGCCTAAAACAATCAATTATCCTTTCACAAAATAGCTTATTAAAAAAGTAATACAGCATCGCCACATTTATTTTAAGGAATTCTTATACCGAATTCTGTAGAAACTAACTTAAATTTTATATCACTGTCTCTGCCTTCCTCACTTTGGCTCAGGGTCTCAGAATCGTAGCTCATGATTCCAAACCGATTCCTCCACCTGCATAACATTCCGAGGAGCGGAATAGAGGAAAAAGAAATAAAATTGGAATCTATATTCCGACAATGTATCAATGCCATAAACGGGATAGAAAATTTGTCTAGGAATAAGAAATAAAAGTAAACAAAAAACATTCTGTATTGCAATGTGCAAGTTTCATTACACGGTATTATGTAACATACAATTTAAAACACTTTATTAGTTTCGTACTTCTGCAAACGTTGTTAAAAACGGATGTAGTTTATGCTAATCCTTGTCCGCTTTCTCGTTCGCTCGCGCCCTTTTAGCTTGTTACGTTACGTACAAGCAAAAGGTGAAGAGTAACCCCATTACGTTTATTCTATGAACCTCAGCATCATCAACCATACCTTGCAAAACCCACAGGACCTACTCTGGAACGTGTCTTTCGGATCTGCCAACGAACACGACACCCATTTGCATACGGAAGTCCTGCTCGAAGCCCTACCCGCCCCCCCCCCCCCCCCCCCCCCTTTGTACACAATTGTAATTCATAAATCACTGCATCTTGCGCCGGTTGTAGAAACGCAGCCTTTGTAACTGCTAGCCCCGATCTGCGTTCGGCACCGAGTTACGACGGTCGTCGTTGATTACATTCCGTCAGTAGAAATTACGCGCTGTACCATGTTTGACTTTCAAACAGGTACACCTTACAGTGTGGCAATAAAAAAAAAAAAGAGAAGGAAATGCAAGAACAAAACCCCAACGGACAGTCGTCTCGTGTACAACCGCGCTACCAACGCATCAAGACGGAAGGCTTCGTGAAAGACAATTTTGTCCGTATTCCATTTAATCTCCCATCCAATTATGATCATTTTGGGGGTATCATGGAAGGCTCGCCAAGGGAAGAGGTGGGGGTTTGAGGGGGGGATCGCCACTTCCATGTCCTGTTACTTCCGCTCCCTGGTGCCGTGTACCGATGATTTATTGGTTGTACGTGCACATTCGCCAACCGTTCTGTACATCATTTTAGGATGTTTCTGTTTGTTCGCTTCCGGTTGCTTACTGTAAAGCATCGTCGCAATCACCACATTAAAGAATCGCCCAAAAGAAAACTCAACCAATTTATTCGGCTCCCGACGATCGCATCGCAAGAAGGAAGAAAACGTCCGAAAAATCTCGAAGCCACAACACTTCATCAGCTTATACCGTTTGTGCACACTTCATCAGCTTAAGTGCTTTCCATTTTGATCGAAGCTTTGAAGAGCGAATCAAGTGGCCCATACCGTCGCACATCGTTAGAACTATCGCACATTCGAGGGCGAAGTAAAGATCTCTGTGCGGACCGTGGTTCTATATTTGCGCTACGTCCATTCAGACGGTGACCAAGACGACAAACGGTCGCAAGGACTAATAGGATGGCGACGACAACAGACCAAGGACAACAATAAGTTAGAATCTGGCGTGATATCGGACCATATTTGTAGGTTAGATCTTAGATTAGGTGCTTTTCCTTTTTTCACCAGACACCCATTACAGAGGTCGAGGATGTAAAGGTCGTCATTCGTCAAAGGGCATCCATGTCAAAATAAATGACAAGCACGCATAGTACGTGACGTATGGATTTACTGGAAAACAATCAAAAACTTTGAACAGCTGAGAAAAAGTCCATTGCAATGGCACATTGAAAGTATTATGTGACAAACCTTGTGGAGTAAGGTTCATATATTGTTACATGAGTAAAATAAATTACTTTAATACAATTTTCAATATTTCTTGGAGATTGGTACCATTCTGAATCGTTTGTTAGATTTTTATAGGATTTTATTATAGGAGATATTTCACATTGAAAAAAAAATCCAACGCCAATTACAAAAATCCCCCGTTGTAAGTGCTTCCATTTATTTACAATTTTGAATTTTAGTTATATTCAGCCAATAAAGATCCTTTGAAATAAATTGTTGATAGCTGCTTTTTTAAACTCTAAAACCACTCGTAACTAGTCTCATTCACCGCAAAGCACTTAAAAATAGTAAAATTGTTCCTATGTTTTCATATCTATTGGCAATACCTTACTGTTTTATTGCTTTGCAATACAACTGGCACCATGTGTTTGATTTGTCTATAACTCATTAAAAAAGGCTTTCATGTTTCGAAAATAAACTCGTATTTCATTTGCCTTAGACCACAAACACTAACGCTAGGTACATATAAAAAAACAAATGATGCAAAATGTAATCGACAACACCGAAGGAACATAATAAAACGAAATCGTTACACTACGGCACCTTGGGCGGAAACGCGAGTGAACTAACAAAACCGTCTGCTTCCGTTCCGGACCGGCTACTCTCGGTTGGACCAAGGCGTTTTGTTCGAGCGTTTCGTCTATCATTGCATATTTTATGTTTCAATTTAATTTATGAAACACACAATGTATCGCTTCACTTTTCATGCAGCAAATTTATGGGCCTCGCGTTTTCCTGCCTACAGGCCTACACGGCGAAAACGGCCACATTTCGCAACATGTTTCGGATGGTGTTTTTTTTTGTTACGAGCGGAATACGTTTATCCGTATCGGTGAGAATGTATTTTTTTTTTGCTCACTACCAAATTGAAGAGATCGCTTTGGTGTGTGTGTTTTTTAGTTCTCCCTGCCATAGTATAGTTCTCATTCCAGCGTTTAACTTGTGGGTTTTTGCTGCACTTTCATGTTCTATATTTTATTTCTCCGGAAACATCATACACATACACACTCCGTTCCACTCTGTGGTGCCAATTTTGGATGCACTTTTGGTACCAATTCATGTGCGCTGAGCGAGATCGTCCGAAATGGTGGTAAAATATTCTGGAGGTAAAGCAGATGGTAGTACGGAAAAGGCCAACAAAAACCAACCAAACGAGTAAAAAAAAAAAACAACAGCACCACAACCATGCTGCCTTGGACCGGGAAAAATCGGAAAATATGGCACACCCGTGAAGGTCATCCGGAAGGGAGGCAAAATAGTCCATTTGTGTTTGGCAGTTCCGCACGCACCGGGCACCGTGCCGTACATATTAATGCAATTTAAAATTTTATCGTTGCAGTAATATTGATTTAATTTGTGCACATATTTTATACGACCGTTCAGTTTGATGATTGCTGCAGGTATCGTCGAGCATTGTTCCAGATTTATAAAGGAGTCAGTGCTGGCCATTTTGTTACACAAAATGGTGATCATTAAGGTGGCGCGGTATAGAACTGTAAAAAAGTGCCCAAAACAAAAAAGGAAAATACTCACCCCATACACACCAAAAAGAATGAATGACGGTACAACGTTGGTGGATACCATTCGTAACCAAGCTGTGAGTAATCAGTGCAGTGCAATTACTACAACATAAAATGTTTATTTACACCACCGGAGATGAAGTAAAATATACTGTTTAGAGTGACTTCCCCAACAATATTATACAAGTATTCGAACTCGTTCCTATTAAACGAGTTTAATTTAATTTATTTGAAACATACTAAACATATTGGCTACCAAATAATATAACCACCACAAACCATCTACGGTGTTCAAATATTCTCCAAGCAATCCGTTTCTCATTACCCTCTGATGTTCGAACAGGTATTGCGCAAAACCTCATCATTAAATATTTAATTTTAAACAAATGCAACCAAATGCAACGCCAAACACGACTGCAGCTGTTTTAATGCTATTCTTGGCGATTTGACCAATGTACGGCACGTCAGCGAAGGAAATCGATCCGTCGTTTGCTTTTTTGAGACTAATTACACATTCCTGCTTGCTCGTCAACTCCATTTCCATCGTTTCCACCATGTTACGTGGAATGTCTGCACGTGTTGTGTAACGCATCGTATGCTTTATGCTTCCACTGACCGTCATGGGTATCTATGGTGATTCAATGTTGGTTTTCATGCTCTGATAACATGTTCCACTCCTAGAATCACTGTTCCAATTATGGAGCATTAAATGCTGCTTACAGGCTGCTGAAAATAATAGTCACGAGTTCGTCTACCACAATTAATTTAGAATTTGGAATATATGAACATACTACGAAATGTAAACTTTTGAAAGCTTTTCAAAATGTTTGACAAAAATATTAAGTTCTAAGAACCTGAAAATTGTTTCGTCATGTTTTAAAAACTAAACGGCATGACCCGGAACTGAAACTTTGCTCTGTAGATGTTATAACTAACTGTTTACTCACTAGCTTCTCCAGCACATCTATGCTGTTGTGCCATTAGAGTTTATTTGCATACCAATGCCTCGCAAACTGTCGGTAACGTTGGCTTGCTGCCAAGGTAAAACTTACACACCTTTACTCATACCTTCATACCACTACCTCAACAACCTATGCAATATCACTCGGTAGTGTGGGATTGATTTAGCTCGGAATAAAAAGGATTTTAGCTCACAAGCCGTATTGCACGTACCAACCATTCGATGGAAAACGTGTTCCACGCTAACGATAGGGACGTTTCCAGAACTACTCTAATCGTTTCTAATATTTCGAGGCGAAAAGTTTGCCTCCTGTGCGACGCGCAGTCGATATGCAAACCCAAACCGAACCGCCGACAACTGAGGGGCTACCGTGTGGGTAACCGAAAAGTTTACAATTTATGTAACACAACATCGACCGATCGTTACACAATCCGTCGGTGGCTTTCGTTTCCATTCTGTGCAGGTATGCTACGAGGTACTATCTAGGCTACTGCCCCGGTCCTAAACAAACCGCACTGATTGCAAGCCTCGAACCTCAGCAAACCCAAATTGCGCGCCGATATTCTCCAATGGGCCCGTGTAACGCTGGTGGATCCACCAGCAAAAGCGCTCATTTAATTCGGAATAAATTCGCCATGATATTGCAGCAATTATGCGGGAAGGTTGGAAAATGGGACCGGGATTCCACCAATACATAGGTGCAGCCAAATTGTCCCAGAGGAAGTATTTACACCATAAGTCTATTACCATATGCACACGTGTTCGGAAGTGGTATGTTATGGGACCGGAAATAGTTACTTTCCCTCAACAATAACCCTCACGTAAGCCTGTAACGCATTCACATTTAGCACACCAATAAACCAAACATGAAGCATTATTTGTTGCATGATACGAAATTAATAAAAAAAGTGTTTGTGACACGAGTGAATTTCAACAGATAAGAGATGTGTTCATAAGAGGAATCGGTTAATAAAGGCGACATAACATTTAATTACCACCATAATCAAACAATCGAATAACCATATTCTTTGATCTATCCTATCAGCGAGATTAAATGTATTTCATTCGCCTCCATACGGTTTACATACGACTCGCAGATAAAAAACTGATTTCAAATTGGCAAAACGTTTAGCACAGAACGAGCATCGATTTCACCGAATGCATTTCCGGTGATTCGTTTCAGCTTCATTTGCTAGCGGTCAGACGGATGTCGCAGTGCTTGATTCGAGCGAACTAGAAGCATCCGGTGCCGGGCTACCGTATGTGCCATAAGAAGGACGGTCGTTTTAATTGAGTTCTCGCTTAACCACCCCTTGGGATCCATCGGAGATCAAATGTCCATTCGCACTGTTAATGTGGTGGTCCAGCGCCATCGTTGATGGCCGATGGTCAAAAGAGCATCGAGATGTTTAATTAGAACTTCAGGAAGCTTTCAAACCTTGCCATGTCTTTCGCCTGTGCAGCTGCATCTCTTGGGGTTGCTAACGGAAGCTAACGAATCTGTCGAAGTGTATAGGTTTCTGTTGATGGAGGACAAAATACATCCCGTGTGTTAGCTACTTTGATCCTAGTGCTGGGACCGTACGCCTGATAACCCGTCGTCCGACCAAGGCGTCATTTCCGTTCTCTGCAAAAACACACACGTATGGACGCAAGAATCTCATCCATTTGGAACTGCTTCGGTGTATCCTTCACGATGTTCGGAACGGATGTTGTTTTTCTATGACAATCATCACACATATAATGCCTGCTAAGCGAATCATTTGTTATACAAACGCTTGAGCGTATAAGGGATGTTTTAGTTTACAACCGTATTCCTGTACTCCTACCGCATAGATTTGAAGCTTATATATTTATTTAATTACTTATTAGTAATTATTATTATTTATTAACTCTTTAGTACATAAATATTTGCCACCAAGGGCTCAACATAGGAAAACTTAAAAGCTAAACTTAAATTTAACAAACAAATAGCTTATAACTACCCTGACATCATATACTAAACAACAAACGTTTCTATAACAAACAAACACGGACAATACAAGGTGATACTAGGATGAGGCAAGAAAAAAGGAGTCAAAAATTGTTGAAAGTGAGATCGATGGGATTGAAGAGGGAGATGAAAATCAAACACACGAGTCGCAAAATTAAACGAATGAAGGGATTGTAAAAAAGCATCATTGGAACCATAGAACGTTTATCTTGCCAGAATGAATTAAAATTCACACTGGTGAAGCACTCGATAAGGCACGTTCTGGGGAATTCTAGTTAGTAAGGCAAGAGAATCAGTCTCATTCCGAAACAAACTACTGATAAACAATGTCTAATAAAGTAATTATTATAAAAATATGATAGCTCTTCCTATTCTTATAACTAGTGTTGAAAGTGGAGCGATGGTAGTGGAAAAAATAACTTCCCTACGGCAAATCAAACGGCCTAATCCATGTGATCAAAGGCGGATTAAGCTCTATGGAAACCTTAATCGAAATGGTAGCTTGAGCGTTCAGGCTCCACTAGTAGTAGTGATTGCCACACTATGGGTTTCTAGGAAACGGGGCTAGGTGTGGAGAGGTCTAAAATTACGGGGTCCTTTCCTCACAACCTGCTGAAGTCAACTATCCCCGAGCCCCGCTTGACGACAAAGCCCCAAGCATTCCTACCTTGCATCGGTCAGGTTCTTTGAGTAACCCTAATACTCGGGTACGGGACTACTTTGGGAGTTTCCAAACATCTCTCTGGCTTATATATCGCTTAATCCGATCATGTATGTGATATATCGGTTGAAATATCCCACTTTTACGGGGTAATGTGGTATTTTCTCTAGATGCCCCATCGAGGCCCCTTGTGATACACTTCGGTGCCTCTCTACCATCCGGAGAGGGTTAAAGCGACGCTTTTCGGGCCCATTTCTGGCACAATTCATTCAGTTTTTTTTCCTATCAAACAGCTTTTTATTCGGGCTCCCCCACACGGCGAGGCCCTAGGTGGCCGCCTACTCCGCCTACCGTTAGATCCGCCACTATCGATGACTGATGAACGCGCTCGTGGAAAGGGAGCAACAACTTATGATTCACCATTCGAAGTATTTTTAAAACTCATCAAACACTTCCTAGTCCCGATCATCCATTGTCGAATGGACATTGCAGGAGAAAAAACTTACACGAACTACTGAATTGTAATTAAAAGAGCGAACGGCTTTTGGGTGAATTTGGGCTTCTGCTGGATATCAACAAGGTTGTGACATATTGCACCATGTTCAAGATTTCTCGCCGCGATGGCTGATGAACGCGCTCGTTGAAAAGGAGCAACAACTTATGATCCACCATTTGAAGTATTTTTAAAACTCATCAAACACTTCCTAGTCCCGATCATCCATTGTCGAATGGACATTGCAGGAGAAAAAACTTACACGAACTACTGAATTGTAATTAAAAGATCGAACGGTTTTTGGGTGAATTTGGGCTTCTGCTGGATATCAACAAGGTTGTGACATATTGCACCATGTTCAAGATTTCTCGCCGCGATGGCTGATGAACGCGCTCGTTGAAAAGGAGCAACAACTTATGATCCACCATTTGAAGTATTTTTAAAACTCATCGAACACTTCCTAGTCCCGATCATCCATTGTCGAATGGACATTGCAGGAGAAAAAACTTACACGAACTACTAAATTGTAATTAAAAGAGCGAACGGCTTTTGGGTGAATTTGGGCTTCTGCTGGATATCAACAAGGTTGTGACATATTGCACCATGTTCAAGATTTCTCGCCGCGATGGCTGATGAACGCGCTCGTTGAAAAGGAGCAACAACTTATGATCCACCATTTGAAGTATTTTTAAAACTCATCAAACACTTCCTAGTCCCGATCATCCATTGTCGAATGGACATTGCAGGAGAAAAAACTTACACGAACTACTGAATTGTAATTAAAAGAGCGAACGGCTTTTGGGTGAATTTGGGCTTCTGCTGGATATCAACAAGGTTGTGACATATTGCACCATGTTCAAGATTTCTCGCCGCGATGGCTGATGAACGCGCTCGTTGAAAAGGAGCAACAACTTATGATCCACCATTCGAAGTATTTTTAAAACTCATCAAACACTTCCTAGTCCCGATCATCCATTGTCGAATGGACATTGCAGGAGAAAAAACTTACATGAACTACTGAATTGTAATTAAAAGAGCGAAAGGCTTTTGGGTGAATTTGGGCTTCTGCTGAATATCAACAAGGTTGTGACATATTGCACCATGTTCAAGATTTCTCGCCGCGATGGCTGATGAACGCGCTCGTTGAAAAGGAGCAACAACTTATGATCCACCATTTGAAGTATTTTTAAAACTCATCAAACACTTCCTAGTCCCGATCATCCATTGTCGAATAGACATTGCAGGAGAAAAAACTTACACGAACTACTGAATTGTAATTAAAAGAGCGAACGGCTTTTGGGTGAATTTGGGCTTCTGTCGGGTGTCAAGGATGTGACTTATTACGCCATGTTCAAGTTTTCACTTCCTGATGACCAATGGCGGATCAATCCCCTTGGAGGCCTGGGGTGGAAAGAGAGTTGGGGCTCCTGTTTAACTGAAAAGTTTTACTGAATTGAGTTGGTAAATCAAACCTTAAATTTTCTGTACAAATACTGGCTTTGTAGTCGATCTGAGGTGTGACGATGCACATTAACTTACATTGAATTCTGGAACATCAAAACCGGAGTACGATTTACTATGATACTCATTTTTGTAATAATTTTTCGGCACAATTCGAAATCATTGGGAATGATTACTATCAGTTATCGATCATTACTATCAGATTGATTACTATCCGTAATTGAGTTATCAATGTCCTTTTGATGTTTCTTCTTTTTCACATCAATTAGTATTTGTATTATTACATATTATTTTTCGTATTATAGCATTTTTTCATTTGTATTCCTCATGTGCATAAGATTAAAATGCAACAAAGATACCATCACCTTTAGATAACGTATTTGTTTTATATTACCACATTAACTCTCATGATTAGCCCTCAGCTGAATGAATAAAACCCAAATGAATGTTTGATAGTTTTCGATTTTTTTAATCTTTAAAATCTTTTAAATTTAAATGGTAGAATGTATAGCTTCCAATTATATTTGCTCAACGTTTTATTCAAAAATAATCGTTACACAATACACCATTTTATTATCGCAGAAAAACCGAATTTAACACCTTTTTTCTTTATCACCCCTACCTAAAATTGTTCAAGTTAGTCGAATAGTGATTGACGTGTTCAGTGTTTGAAAAAAAATATATATTAAGCCTTCTTTTCACGCCCCCTTAGTAACGTACGACCTATCACTCATTTTTTCATCGATCATTCGCACCATCTGCTTAGCCCCGGTTCGAATGGGTTGGAACGTGTCTCAGGGCAGGGTCTTGAACGTGTCATGTGTGTGTCAAACTAGACCTGATCCGGTTTAGACATTTTTAAACGATGTATTCCTGGAAGGTGTCAGCTCTGTTACACTGGTAGAATGAACATTATGAATTGTTCTGAGTCGATAAAGTAACATGCTGGACAAGTTGACAGCCAATCATCTTCCGTTCTCTTACAGAACGTCCAATTATGGCATGGATATCTACGGTTTATTCTGCCACGTGATATCACTTTGTTGAGACATCAGTCAGGGAAGGAGAGAATTATTGGAATAGGTCTTTAAATGGGTTTAAAGTTGAAACAATTCCTACGCAGCATAAATGGTAGATGGTACAAATCAAACAAAATTTAGTTTGATGCGATGCATATGCCGAAGAAAAGAAGCAACATCAAGAACACTTTCCTCTCTAAAACCAATCGAATCAATTGAATTGAACCCAACCTACGAACAGCGATGACAGCAAGAACACCAACGAATTGCAACCAAATCCAACGATAACGTTTTATTGATACACAATTTCCCACCGAACCACATGAAACTAACACAGTTGAGGAGATGAAAAATACACGAATGACCAACGGCAGCTACCGCCTTGGGCAGAATGTCTCCAAATATCTCCCGGTTTCACTAGCTACCGACGCAAGCCTAAGGTTGATCCTTTAATCCTTTTTACTCACCCGCCGGCACTGCTCGGAGCTTACACCGTGCTGTAGTAGCAGCAGCATCACTAACTCACTTGCGTTCTTCTCGGGGGAATCGAAATAAAAGGCTGAGATCCTTTCCAGCTGAAACTCCCGCCCCGGGGGTCAATTGCAATGTATTTCGCATTATTGAAATCCATTTTCGTCATAAATTGTTGATTGTATGCAAATACTTTCGTTCCGGCAGTGATTCCCTTCAGCGCGCCAACCAATATCTCTGCTAGCGTTAGGCGCACGGATGGCCATCGTTAATGGAAGTGGCTTGGTATGTCGTTCCTTCTTTGGCAACAAAATCTCGGATCAGATAAGAATTGCAATTGTTAGTTTACGTTTTGGCATTGTGTTTCGAAGCAATGGCATATTTTACCATCAGAAGGAACAATTTCTTGTACGCTTCAGTTCAGTAAAGCAATTACGATAAAGCTGATGTTGGTCTGTGCGTACACGAAGCGCTGGGGTTTCTTCCAATGCATAATAGCACAACAAGCCTATTCAAGAGTAATCGAATCTAACGAGGAGTAAAACATTACGTTCTGTCCAACCCAAGTTACTAGCTATACATTTATTTAACGTTACAAATCCTCTTAACTGCAAACTTAGCATTTCTATAGCATACTAAGAATCTTTATTGGATGTATTCAGCAATCCCTATTAGAAACACATTCTTCACATGTAACGAGCACATCATTTAATTGCATCTTACGAAGGGTGTATCATATTACTTCCACGGAAACGCAGTAAAAAAAAACATACCGAAACAGATCAAAAACACATCTGAACGAATCAAGAAAACTTTTACAGTAATGTGGCTCGAAGCTGCCATAAAATGCTGATTGCCGATGCGGTCGTACAGGGACTCGATCAAAACCGACACAACCGGCAAAACGATATGGTACCGCGCCTTCGGTGAACATCAATGGAAAAGCACCCACGGGTACGCGGTCCCAGCGGCATGGCAAGACTTTATGCAAGACCACCACAACCATGCCAAAAGAAAGCTGGCGGTGCTGAATACGACAAGCGACATTTAAGTCGAGCACGATGACGATGTAGACAGGACGTTAATCGTTTTTACATCTACGAACGTGGGCTGGAGCTTCCTGTAGTTCTTGCGCCTGTTATCTCTTCTGTGGTGCATTCAAAAAGGGAAACCTTTTCATGTTTAATGCCCGGACAAAATACCGTCTTGTCGTAATGTTTCGCTGCGCTTTTATTTCTGCATGGTCGTGTGTTTGATAAAAATCGAAACGTAATACATTATTGATTTCTTTTTTCTTTACTATCATTTTACCCAGAAACATTTCTTCACGCAGTTCCAATAGCAAGGAGTGCATCATAAACGTAAAAGGGTCTTTAGCATGAAAGCAAACCGAGCTCGAGTGTGTTCTCCCCATAAAACCGCATCCTATGTCAGTTTTCCCGGTACATGCTCGCAAAGCACACATTATCACTTTCATAACATCGACTCGTGCCAAATGTTCGATACATACCACTCTAAATCAAACCAGGCATCCATCGAACCCATTTGTCCGCTTCCAGTAATCCGGCAACCCAACAGAGTCCCACCAATTCTCTGACGCCGTGTATTGTGTGCGATAAGATAAGTCGTTATTTGGCAATCGCTCGTCTGGCTTTTAGCCTTAAGCTTCCAACCATAACATTCGACGTCATTTTGTCCCAAATGCATGCAAATATTTGCACACATTTACCAACGACACAGTTATGCTTTCTCTCTCAGGGCAGTCCCTGCTTGTCGAGATGTAGCATTGGGGCCACAATGGCCGGCCCCGGCACAAACGCGCTGTTCGAGAAAGTGCAAGAATATTTTCGTCCCCTGCTCGAAAGTGAAATGCTTCGTATCGATTGCCTCGATGTCAGGACGCTGGATAAAAGCTTATTTATGGTGATTGCAATTACCCACGTGTAATAATTTGGCATCGGAAACGTTGTTTGTGCTCCCATTTCGTTGTCATGACAACATAGTGGTATGCATCCGGTCACGGAATGCTCATCCCAAAGAGCACGATATGGTATGGAGCATACATACAGCAAGCATGCCAGCACACAGTAAAGTGTTCCTGCAGATAACAATTATCAATGAGTGTAGAGAGATGCGTTGAAAACTTCTATAAATAAATCGTAGTAATTGATTACGATGGAAAATACTATCATTTGTGATTTAACTACAGTATTATTCAAAAATTGTATGTCAACAGGAGACTATTCAACTATTTAATTATTTAACTCTCAATTAAGACTGCACGATAAGTTTCTTCATAAAAAATGAAAGGAATTTTGATGTGTACTTTGCGCTATGCAATTATAATGAAACATGCAACAATTAAAGAGAATTCCATTCGCTAGTGAGCAAGGATCAATATTGATTAATTTGGGGTAAGCTTATTACAAAGATTAATTAATCATTTTCACTGATAATGTGAGTATACATGCCTGTTTACAGTCTGATCTGTTAATTCCGGTGGGATGGGAACATGGTACTGTACTGCAGTTGTGATGATTTTATTTTCTAAGAAGGACAGAAACATACACAGAACAACTCGTCTGCAAACATTAATGCAACAGCAAAAGTCTTTGTCTAGTTTCTTTTTATTTAAACCATATTTATGAGATAAAGATGACATAGAGTCAAATCCTTTTTTTACCAATAATTCTAGTGAAACATTAAATATCCTTTATTGCACTAAACACCATGCGCCTCCATTACACATGTCTAAATTCACAATAACTTATTTGCTAGTTAGCTTTGCGCTTCTACCGGTTCTACCGAGGTTCTACCGAGCTGCGATTATTGCTAGTTGAAAACTAATACAATAAATTATTCTAATTGAAATGCGTCATACCATCATCAAGGTTCATAACTGATGTTCACTATGTTGTCTTGAATATTTAATTGTAATGCATACTTTTAAGAAAAGATAATGCTGCTGGCAGAAATAAGCTGCAAGCAGGAACAGCGAGTAGACAGTTTGAATTCCATGATGTTTGTATGTTCTTCAGTATAAAAACTATATTGCTGAGACATCAAACGTAAACACAACAAAAACGCGCAAAGCATTTGTCTCATTATTAGATCAGATTATTTATACCATTAGATCGATGAAACACCATGCGCCTCCATTTTACACGTTTTTTTTAATTAATCACTAGTAATAAAGCATTTATTTTAACCTTTTATTTCAGCTGGCAATCACTTATAACTTTGGCAAACTATTTAACCTATAGAATCAACAATACTTTTAATTATATTTAATGTTTCGGAAAATATTGCATTTTTTGTAATAGTGCACAGATCGAATACTCACAACTGTATTTAATACAAACAATACACAATGCAATTGCATATTTCGCACCTAATACATATCTAAAATGCTACAAAATATATTGAACAAGACTGTCTGCATCACAAAACTATGTTAATGTGGATCATTTGAATGCCTTTCAAACCTACACCAAAACCAGATTTCTTAGAACAGGTTGTGTATTAAAGCTGTCCGCTCACTCCGCTCCTCAACAATTGAGGAAGGTCATCAAAATTCGTTGTTATTCCAACGGATGCTGCAAGGATGTGTGGTACTCACAACAAACGCAACGGGCTTTTGAGTGCTCTTGTAAGCGAAACTCAATTGAGAAAAGTTTGAAGCAAGAATCGAGTGAAGCTGAAGAAGAATCAGGGAACTACGGTGAGCATCCGGCAGCATCTTTGCTCCAAAAATTTCGACCAAGTGCTAAAACAGCATTGCAAGGACACACGGTGACAAGCAATATCCATCTCTGTGAGAGTTTCTGTTGGCTACCGTTACGCAGTGAGAGAACCAATCACAAGAGATGATAAATAAACATCACGAGAGCGGCTGAGAGCGATTCCCGTGAGCATGTTTGTTGATCATTTTCCAACGTTCAGCAGAAAATTGCCCACGAAGTAATAAGGCGGCTAAGAAAACTGCTCAGATGACAGCTACGGTTCAGTGTAGCGCTCGTAGTCGGCTGAAGTTGACATGTACGTGGGTCGTACTGTACATTACGATTGTGTCGAAAATGTATCACCTTGTGTTCGGTTTGGAATGTGTAGAGCAATTGAAGGGGATATAAAATAAATTATGTGCTATAAAAACCAGGAAAAGCCACAAAAATTGATTAATGATATTCGAACGGAGTTTGAAAATTATACATACCATTCAATCGTGCTCAAGTGTTGAATGGTGAAACACTCGAGATTGTGCTACTATTGGTGGTTAATCTAATGTTCGTTACGGTGAGTTTTTCGCATAGTGTGTAGAGTATTGAGCATAATATACTCTTCGATATCTTATTGATTGAGTCCTGTATGGTTGTGACAGAATCAACAGCATCTTTGCTGCAATTGAATGACAACAAGTTGTGGAAAGGGGAATGCATCGCCATATTATCAACTAATGGATTACAGTGCAAGTGATTGCTGTGAGTGCAACTAATAAAAATCTGTGCGGGATTCCATTTATTATGAGTAAGTTTCCGTAGCAGTGATATTTGTAGGATGCAAACTACTTAAAAGAGTCATATAAATGTTATGTGATAATGTGATAGTAAAAAACAGCTTACCAGTGTGTTCGGTATTTTGAAGCTGTTTAACAGTGTTAATGAGTGAGCCGTAATACGTAACTTAATACGATCAACGTGAAATACGTAAGTTGATCAACGGAATAAGCCTATATACCGAGTAAATTGAAAAGTCATTAGTGTTTTGGTTCTTTCGAGTTTGATTTCAATTTTTTTAATTGTTGTTTTTTATGTAGTTTTACCCGTTCAACTTCTTATTTATACATAAATGTCTACATCTCGTATTATATATTTTGCTGCAATTTTACTTCCCGGTATTTGTTTCATAAAACTTTTTCGAAACAGGAATCCCAAAAGAGTTACACGTAGTCTCCGAGATACCTCGTATACGTGGATTCAGATATATTTTCAATCTTTTCTTTACAACTGAACAGGTGCACAGCTAATAATTAAGGATTTTGGGATAGTTTTATAACTACGAGGTAGATAAGTAGCGTATACATATACTCTTACATCTACTCGGGTGGAAAACATACATTATAATTCAAATCATAATCAAAGTCATTAAAGAGTAAACAGTTACTGATAAGACCTTTCAATTCGCTGCTTTGAATTTATTGTAAATATCATCTATAGAATATTCTACAAGCAAGTTTTAGAAGTTTATTTAAAAATATAAAATATAAACGATATTGCCTCCGGATTATACATACTTGGAAATTTGAGATACACATATCTCTCACGGATTATAGCGGATCCGACGAACTAGTGTATTTCGTGTACGTTGATAATATTGTTCTCATTCCATCAACAAACAACTTATCAGATATTCGATAGCTTATTAGATTACACGCCACGATGCCTACGCGATGAAGTCGCTTCATAAAATCTGTAGCATCATCAATACATCCAACTTCGGCAAATGGAACATGTGTACATCTAAAGCTTCAGAAAGCACTTATGTTGTAGATGCACTTAATTTACCCACTAATGGTGTATGACATGGCTCCTGAAGCAGTGCATGTAAATGACCGCATTACCAAACGACAGGATATGAGAAACGCCAACCCATGGTTGACCGGACGCATATCACATTAACGTAATTTTTAATGTCCATCATAACGGGCGCTTTCATTTGCTAGAATTACAAAACCTATTAGCCATACCGTGGGAGAGAACCTATTTTCAACAAATGACGAATGTTGGTGAGAAACAGACGTCACGAACGTAAACCACCACACAATCCATCGTTGTTTGACGATAAAGAAAAAAATGCTCCCGTACCTGGAAAATGCTGAAATGTTGCGTTTCTTTTATCTAAAATTAAATCTGTTTTGCTATAATGGCTTCTCACAGTTTTCGTCATATTAAGCGGGAATGTATGTTGAAAGGTAACAAGACACCAGCAAAAAAAATAAAAAAAACAACGCGATGGAAATAGACTGATGGAAAATGGGATTCGGTTTGAATGGCATAAAAGTGGAATGTGTGACCTTATGGAAGGAATGAGTCGCGGGTGATTTCAGTTTGGTCAAAAATTTCATTCACTCTGGGTCATGGCGAACCTTTTTCAAATTGCCTTTTGTTTGCGTTGAGGTCAGACTATGATTAAAAAGCAACTACTATGTGAACCGTTTAACATGATTACAGTCGTTAAACTGACATAGCAGTTCATAGAATATTATTTTCGTAACTTTTTTTTTGCATTAGCACATTCCTATTCAAATGATTTTTCTATATTACTGATCACACTCTCAGCATGATTTTTCCAAAACAAGTTTTATAAAGCAAAATTATTAATTTTATTAGTTGGATATACCCGATACCTCGTACTTCGTGCTATTATTAAACTGGTTTACGGTTTACTGTTTTACTGGAATATTAAACTGGTTTATACGAACAGAATTCTATTATAAGATGTTGCCTGCCGCAATATAATAAATTATATTATTATAATATAATTTCCCATATCATGGCGTATCAGACTAGGAAATAAAACTCACACTAAATACATTTCTCCAATTCCGTACTTAGTCCTCTTATAGCTACTTTAGTGCAAGTATAGCTGTGAAGTTAAGATTCAGCTTGGTATTACATACAAATAGTGCAACACTTGTGCTACACAATGAAATATAATCAAAACTAAGGATAATAATTCTAACAGGTAACCGCGGATTCTGGTATACGTGACTGACCCATTTTGCTTGTTTCAAATTATTACTTTTGAAAGATTGTTCAGCGATTGAACAATAAATTTATTTATAATTCACCGTGTTATGGAAACAATTAAGTTCATATTACTTTGATTCAAATGCGAAGCTAACTAAAAATATCGATCATCTCAGAGCTGCAACAGCGCATTCATTAATATAGAATTCTCTTTCATTGCCGTTCGTTGTCGTGGAACAACCTGGACTTATTACAGGAGGGTTTCGAATTCAAGTGGTAAAGTTGGAGCCATTCCTGCATTCTGTTCAAGTTGAACTATAAATGTACTCTAATAAATTAGGAATCGTATTCAGCTTCTTGAACTTAGCCAAGCTAAAATCTCTTCAGTTAAAAGCTTTTTCAATTTACGCATTTGCCATCCACCAAAGACCCAATTGTTTTCATTTTTCTACTGCTTGCATAGCATGTTGAAATAACATATTCTCATTTCTTTTTACAATGATCAATTCATCTTTAAAATAACATGAGAAATTCCTAATCAATACGGCGATCACACCACCCATACCACCATCGAACACCATCGAACTACCTCCACTATGTTCAATGTTCAAAAGAGTTTTTCTCACAAGAACGGTTTTGCAAATTGTTTCCAATAATTATTTGAAAACTTCGAAGATACTTCTTTTTCTTCACAACAATCCAGGGTCCAAGCCGGCCATTTCTGATTTTCATTGACTTTGTTAATCCGTAGCTGGATAGTCAGTCCAACAGAGGACCGAAAATTACTTTCATCTCGTCTCAAGATAATATTGTAATTACGTTTTGATAAATATTGACCACAAGAAAAGAAACTAATGCATAAAGCACAATAGCAAATGTGTTCCTATTCACTCAAATTTGTAAACACTCAAAAAAATTCATTTGTTTACATAGTATTACGCCATCTTCACATTACTTTCTCCATTTTATTCTTGCTTTATTTCATCACACTCAAGGCGTGCCTACGCGGCTTTTCACCCCCGATGGCACACGCACGCTCTTGTTCGTGCGCCTTCTAATTATTCATTTCTACGATCACTTGACACGGGAAGCGATCGGTAACCATTTTCGCCAACGAACCGATACAATTCAATTCCGATGCAAAACACTAAATCTTTGATAGTGTCGTTACAATCATCTTCCACCCTGTTGATCACATCCAGTGCGTATCGGAAGCCGCCCGAATTGCTTTCCGTTACATTCGTTGACAACCTTGTTGTTTGACATTGTGCCCGAAACGAGCATCGATATTCTGAGCCCCAGGTTACGATCGGCTCACAAATCATAAAATGGTCCGCTCTCTGCCTGCCGCGTTCCGCGGCCTATGGACAACACTGACATGAACAAGGTTGTGTAGCAGTTTTCCATCGGCACAAACACACACTCACATTCTGCCATCTCCTCGTCCGTTCCCATTTTATCGCTATTCCGGGTTTCAGTGAATTTTATAGACCTATCTTATTGCTAGCTAGAGCAAAAAGCAAAAAAAAAAATGAAAGGAACCGCGAGATGGCAAACATCGGCGGTCGCTGGTCTTTTTGAAGCAACGCGAGACGAAAATACTTTTGTACTGATAAACGCATTAGGATATAAAGGATCGTCCAAGCGTAGGAAAACAACGGTGTAAAAAAAGGAAATAAAAAAGAAAAAGAGCAAATGTAACATATCGATTTCCGTGCGCCAATAAATTTCCGGCCAGCACATCCACGGAAGATAATAACGCGAAGGCATCCGGGAAAATCCGTCCGGTAGAGCAATTGAAGAGCGAGAGCACTTGTACGCGGCAAGCGCTTTATTTATCGAGCTGTTGCCGAGCACATTGCCATTTATTGGTGCCGTTGGAAGCGGGCGCAAGGCAAAACGGCTCCAAGATACATTGTTCGAAACAGATCGGACCGTTCTAGTGCGCGCGGGTGTGCCACAGCACAATTGTAGACGCCGGTGATGCAATAGGACCGGCAGTGAACAGGAAACTGACAACCGAACTGCTATTGTCGGGGCGGTCCCGATACGTTGTTCGAAGCGTTCGAATACCCTGCACCAACCTTTACCCGCCCGTTACACGCTCTCAAATGGTCCGGAAGGCGACAAAGTGGCGACCAACTCAATTACTCGATGTACATCAATGAGATATCCGGCTTTGATAGGCAAAACGTGGCACGGCAAGCGGTATTGTGTCTTTATTCCACTCCGGCATCGGCACACTTGTAACAAGCTGGCGGATAGATGAGCTTTCGTTGGCAGCTTTGAGGTTTTCATTGGTGCCGGATCTGATTGTTTTCCTTTTATTTGGCAACTCAGCTTTTCGTTCGTCAAAATTGTTTGTTCACTCGTTTCGATTCGATTCTCTTCGTGTGGCATGAATCAAGGTTTTGGAGTAAACATGTTTTTTTTGGCTCAAAACCACATCCCACGCTCGTTAGATGTAAAATGGAATCGCACATTTAAGTGTTTAGAACACTTTCGACGCAAATATGTTTGATTGATTTCAAGCGATCGTGCGGTTCGAGTCACACTGGTTCCCTATATTGTACCATTTGTATTTTTTTTTTTTTTTTTTCGTTAGAACGGCCTGGCCGTATCGACTTATTTTACCACGTAGCCGGATAGTCAGTCCTTGCTACGGGGGATTGGCCCGGATGGGATTTTGGTCCGGTCCGTTCGTGTGAAGACCGGCTCCGCTACCATCACGCCGCCGGGCCGCCCCAATGTACCATTTGTATTAGCATCGAACGAAGATGGAAAATACGAGACAATTTGTTAAATAAACATACACAAACCAACATCATGGTCCGGGAAGCTTTTTACGAATCTTTTTCCTCGGAACACTCTTCTAAATATCCTCACCTTTTGCACAAAAGCACAATCGTGCGGAAGAATCTCCTATTCCCAATTTTCACACGGTAGGTGCTAAAATAGGTGCCCAGAGCATTCCCGTTTGCTGCACAATAATTTGATCACTATCATCTACCGGCAAAGAACGAGAAAAGGTTCACCAGTAAAGCTAAATGATGCTTGGCCAGAATGTTTTTGGTGCCAAATGGCTACCGTGTATAGGGGAGGCTAGTGTAGAAAATTGCCGACCTGAAAGCTGAAAATAGATTATTGAATAGTGGTTCCTTTTTGGTATCTTTTTTGCTGCTATTTTCATTCCACTAGGTTAGAGCAGCGAGTTTCACCGAAACATACATTTATGTTGATAAGGTCTAATTGTTTTTTTCCATTGAAAATGTAATTTTTTGAAGATACTGTACATTTTCCACTGCAATACTAGGTTATATAACTGTAGTCAAAACATTTACCTTCCAAATTACTATATTTGTTTTGTTGAATTATTTATCGATTATTTCTTATGATACCTTTATTTATTTTTATTTATTTTTTTTATTTATTTCCATTATGACGGCCAAAGGCCGTATGGTCGACAAAGTTTGCCGAAATTAAACAGCTACGGGCATTTCCTCCCAGTTATGAGCCTTATCCCGGGCTTGCTCGGTTTTTTCTTATGATACCTTTAGTTATACAAAAATGATCAATGTTATTTTCACTGCTTGTTCAAATTGATTGTTGTGTTTATTTTCTTTCGCAGCTAGTAGTGTAGCATCGCCCCGGCTTCCATGTGATGGCAAAAAGAAATGCCGACAACTAATCAGCATACACAATTGGCCCCCATTCAGAATGGCATCGGCATCCCAAAGTAACCTTTCTGACACAACAACTAAATGCAAACGATCCGTAATAGCCAGTGGTGCACACCGAAAATGCACATAGAAAATGTTCTACGAGCGTCATGTATCATTTGGGGTATGTATCACCACTTTATTTACATAACAATTCACGATAGCGATAGCATAACCAAGATTAAAGTTTGATTTGTTGAACATTGTTGTATTTTGAAAATCCTTGTGCTGTGATGTAAATGAACAAAGAGATTTACCGAAATATCTAAAACTTGTTCACGGACTTAGGGTAAAGCAATGAATTTTCTCCAGAACGTCAATATCTATGGTGATTTATGTTGCTTATTTGTTTATTGCACATATTCACCACTTCCTGGTCTTAATCTGCTGATATAGTCCTCTGAACGAGAATTCCATATGTTCTGAAGACACATCAACATGTCAATTTATGCCTAACGCCTTTGCTCAGTCCATGTCAAGTCATGTCTTCGTGCTGTTGGTCTTTAGAAATATCTGTTCAGAATTGCAGAATGAACGGGAATCGAATGGTTTTGTTCTGTCAGGAGTAGGAATGGTTCTGTTTTGCCATCTACCAAAGAATTCATAATAACTCGCCTTACCGTTCACCACAGAGAAACATACAACCAGTGTTCTGTGAATGTCACTCTTGATTTCCAAAAATGTCTGAAAAGGAGGATTTGGTATAATGAGCTTGTTTAGAGATTAGTGTAAAATTGGCCGGGTATTTTATCTGGCTTTACGAATGCACATCTCTGTCTGTTTTTGGTAATTTAGTTGAGTTATATGATATCTGTATTGAATTTTGGATGTACCAAGCCACAGTCCATGCACCAATGAACCATTGTCTCTACTAACCATCAATATGTCAGAAGTCTTCTTCATACATTCAAAATCTCTGTTTTATACAAACAATCTTGCAAGTTAACTTTCGTTCAAAAGCCTTGCTGTTTCCAAAAGGTCTGCCATAAATACCCTAATATCTAAGTCTATAATTCAAAAAATAATGTAAGTTATAATGAAAATAAAAACAGAAGCTTTTAGCTCCAGATCTAACAAAACAATTTTAGAATAATTTGTTGAATTAATGCTTATGGTCTTAAGAACGACCTTTCATTTCACTTCGATATGTATCGGCTATCCCTACTGAAGTTTGAGACAATTTGACCCCTGAAATTGTTGACTGTGGACGCGAACACAGTATGAGCGTACGCAATAGTAGGAAGATCACTAAGAGACTGTACAATTGTCTCGGAGATTTTTTCTCCGAGACTTCTTTCCTGTCATTTCGACGAAATGCGATGAAAAGTCAATATATAAAAACTGACTTCCCGTTTTCATCGCCTGTATAAAGTAGTTAGGCTGTCGTTCGCCTGTAATTTGTTCATAAACACAATGTGTATCCATAAACACAAGGCATTTCAATTTTTTAATAAAGTAATTTCAATTGTTCAAATAAAAAATAAACACCGACAAGCCGGCTTGTAAACAAACAAATGAGCGCAAAAACTCTAGGAGAAACGTAGCTTTTTTGCAGGGTTGAGCTACTTTTATGAAAATCTCGGTGAAAAAGTATCCGAGAAAATTGTCACCGTTTGATAGCACGGTAACGTACTCCAAACGTTTACTAGGGTAAGTGTATCAAGTGTGCTAGTACCAATAGTGGTGGCAGTTGAATTGAATACCATCCCTACGATAAGCTTAACGCAATAAAGACATTTTTAGTCATACGTCTGGTACAAATCGCTTAAAACATAAACGAACTTCATTCTGTATTAAAATGGCTTGAATATTCTTTTTTTCAAAAAGGGTGCAACATTACGCAGAATGCTGAAAACATTATGCTGAAAGCGGTTCTAGGGAAGATGAAGAACAAATCTGGATCATTACCTCATTTCTCAGGGAAACGAGTTAGTGATCAAGTGATGAACAAAAACCATGAACATATCATGGTGTATTTGAAGGCAAAGCAGCATAACCGAGACAAGGGCTGACATGACAATGACATGGAAGAAGACATTAGGCATGTCGTGTTAGAATCCTAGCAGTTGATTGAGTACATCCTATCGATTTTGTGTAAGTTCCGTTTATAAAGGCAAAACTAAAGCTTTACTAAAGGCTAAACGGTATAAAATAAAGAATTGTTTTTTAATTCCTTTAAAATAACCTATTAATATTAACAAAAATTAAACAATTTATTATTTGAACGTAACAAAAATGATGATCCGTTACTGATGGCAAGAAAAGACTTTTGACATCTCAAAGTTATTTCAGTTGGCTGCCTTTCCCACGGCACCATGTTGCATGTTCACATTTTTATAGTATCACAGGTATCCTAGGTGACATGCTATTACATGCTGATGCTCTGGAGTCACGTTGTCCAACACGGACAACTTAGTATATGTAACATAACTGTATAACGTTTCTATAAAATTGTCTATAATCTAATACTGTTTAAAACTTGTTCCCAGTGTTAAATAACTTCTACAAATAAAAATAATAGATAACAAAAATCAAGTACTAAACATCAAGCAGATACACTGTTGTACATTCTCGATATAGTTAGTGGTATATATTTCCAACTCCACGGCACATTGAGTCAGTTTAATCTTCGTTAATGTTATGATGTGATTTTTCAGCTAGTCATCCGCATAACCCATTAGAAGTCGCTATTATTGCCTCTGTGTGATTGTTTATTCAGCTGGAGCGTATCGTTTCAATTACAGTGACAGTTTACATATTCAACATATTTTTTTACCCTCAATAGATTCCGAAAAGACAGGCCTTGGAGCAATCCTTTCATTTAATAAAAAAGTATCGCTCCAAAACAGGCCTAACAATGATTTCGGATGATAAACATATACGCTTCAATGGGGCAAAAACCCAGCCAATCGACTACACTGCAGAGGAAAATAAATGGCAAAACATGTCTTGTGCCAAACGTTTGCGAGACAACGTTCGTCTTATCTTTTGATGTGAGTGTATTGCTCATTTAAACATGCCCCACGGTTTGTCTGTCTACACCTGAATCCGTTAAAAGTGGTACTGAATTTTCATAAGATTGCTCCGAAAGCATTTGTTTATTCCGATCAACGTTAAACAAAGTGTGTACCCAGCTCATACCAACGTACGAAACGAATGCCTTTTTTCGTTGCGTTTTGTTACCGGCGCATGGTAAATGGGAGGCGAACAGTGTGTTTACGAGACGATTCCATCAAATGTTGCCTTCTAACGTGCTGTTTATTCAATATTGTTCTTTTCGGTTTTTGCCCAAGTCTGTGTATCATGTTGCGAACCACGCACCTCCCCCGATGGATGCTGTCGCTTATAGAATATTCATATATTTTCTTTGTTTCAACGTGTGGCTTCCATTTTGTTTCTTTTCTCGCATTTTTCTCCACTTCCCGCAGTTTCTGTCAGCTCGAACATTATAATGACCGCCACGACCGAGGAGTCCGATGCCTTGCAACCGTACTTTGACTTTGACGTGCCGCGCAATCTCACCGTAACCGTGGGCCAGACCGGTTTCCTGCACTGCCGGGTGGAGCGTCTAGGCGATCAGGATGTGAGTATTTTCTGCCGCAGTTTGTTCTCTCACGCTTGGCGTTCCTTTTTTTTCCTTTTCCGCTCCCCGTCCTGGTGTGTAATTTCCGCCACCTTGAAAATCGATTCTCACACCACATTGAAATCGATAAACGAAGTTAAATTAATTTTCGGAAAATACTGCATGAACGTGCCACAATCAAGCGTACCCAGAGTTATTTCGGTGTGCTGTAACGTACAGAGTTGTTTACTCAATGCAATAAATGTTCACCGGTGTTTTAAAACAGAGAAAAAACATATATATTCAATCACAATAAAAAAAACACCTTGCATGGTTCAAACGAACTCTCGTTATTTCGTAAAACGAACTATTGTTTCCTGTTTTCCTTTTTCGACTGTGATCAAACGTACCAATTCGATGTTGCTATATGTCGGATGTTATGTTTTATTGTGGCCGTGATTAGAATCATCACCACCGAACCATCGGTAATTAAATTACATAACATCAATCTACCACCAGTGCGAACAGCGTTAATTAAAAACCCACGGACTGAATTGATCACTTTTAATGGTTTACAGGTTGCGTGGATACGACAGCGTGATCTGCATATACTTACGATGGGATCATCCACCTACACCTCGGACCAACGATTTCAGGTACGTTTGATGGCAATTAAACATGCAATAAAGGAAGGAATTTTCTCACTCACCACTTCAATGTTAGTTCCACTGAGCACGCTCACCCACAACAAAAAATCTCTTTTGGCTGCCAGGTGCTGGCGTGGAACTCAATCAATTAGAGCACCATACGAATAAGTTCAAGCGAGATTTGACCTGGTTTCCGTCACTTTTTCTCATTCGCATTCAGGTGATCCGGCCGGAAGGTTCCGTCAACTGGACGCTGCAAATAAAATATCCCCAGACACGTGATTCGGGCGTGTACGAGTGCCAAATCAACACCGAACCGAAAATGTCTCTGTCATATGTGTTGAATGTAATTGGTGAGTTTACAACAACCTGGTAGATGGGGTTCGCTTTGGGCTGTGAAGCACATTTTGGCCTTAATTGGTCAAAGAAGCATAAGGCGGTTTAGAAAGGGGAAATAAAACCAAAAAAAAATCAGTCCAGTGTTTGGGGTGTTACCCCAAAAGCCATCGCGTAAGGCGCCCCGGGAAAACTTTTTCGAGGTGATGCATTTCCGACTAAAAGTGGTGCAAAAGTTTGCAGAATAAATCACCTAATTTAATTTAAAAACTCACCCAACCATGAAATAAACAAGCTCGGGAAAAATAAAAAAGAAACAAGCTTCAGGCTATCACACTATCAAACACACGCACACAAACACTTTGGACGGAACGGGAGAAATACATGCGCCAGGATGCTGGACGGGTTGGAGCTTTCGTAAGAAGAATGTGAACGTAGGTGTACCCGGTTTAGCTCAAAGCCACAAGGCGTAATTGGCCTTGTCGTGTTTAGTTTCTTTCCTTTTTGCTGCTCTGCGTGCAGACGTAAATTTAATAACTTTGTCCTTCGGCCGCCCACTTCCCTGTTGTGGGGGAATGGGAACAGTCAAATAGAACCAGCCGTGTGCACCAAACGAGGTACACCTTCATCATCGTTCGCAAACGCATACATACCAAAGGTTACCGAAACCTTTTAAGGCGTACGAACGTAGCCGTAACGTGTCTTCTGGCGTCCGTGTTACTTTAAAATGCCTTCACAGTCTTACAATGTACCTGTAGCCGGGTTATGTATGAGTGCAGGATGATGTAATTTGCGTGGAACTCAGACTTGCTGGCAGTGCTGTAGCAGGGAAATTATACATTGTTGAAAAATTATGCAAAGATACGTACTCCTTCTGATTCCATTGTCCTCATTTCAGGGGGATTATAATAACCCTTATGGGTTGAACTTTACGTTAAAATGCATAACAATCTTTCCCTCTCTGCTACAATATTACACCTCAATATCAGAAATCCTTTGAATTCTTAATTAATTTCTAACCTCCTTCCCTCATTAGGTACCATGCTGGTAGGTGCAAATGGACGAACTTAATTGCAGATATCAACCTCGCAAACAAAAATATTCAAGCAAAAAATGTCCAAAATCAAAATTACCTCATCATTCCAACGCTTGGGGAAGCATTCCGATGGGCCGTTTTATGTCTCGGCCACACTTTGCCGACCCGCATTAATGTCACCCATGCTGATCTGTGCATAAAAGTTTAATCATTACCACGCAGCGCACCGTATGCCTTGGGCACTGGTACACTGATTGGCTAAATGGGCAGGACACTCCGTTGTGCAGTGCCGGGGTGCTTGCAGGTATTCAGTCTGCCTTCCCTCATTAACCTGACATCAGTAAGAAGGGTGCTCTATGGGTAAGGTGGGTAAAACCCATCCCTCGTTTCTTCTTCGAGCTCACCTTGCAAGCTCAGTAATGGAGGCTTGGGCAAATGATTCCAGCACGCCAGCTCCAGGCAGACTACAAGTGGATGTCCCGATAAGCTGCGCTAGAGCTAGCGCTAGTGTGTATGTGTGAGAGGGTGTAGATTATACGGCTCCATGTTGTGGACCGTGCAATCAAAAGGGGTTTTACTTTCACCGAGACCCGTGCCGTGCCGGATCGGATCGGATGGTTTAATTGATTTTCCGACCATTGTAATATGCTCCGTGGGTGACCGTTCGCTATCGCGCTATCCTCATTTTCGTCCGGAGGCGTCGAAATGTGGTGTTAAATTTGATGTAGGTCGGTGTTGATAACATGCTTATGGACACACCACCCCATCATCCATCAAAAACCGAAAACGTATGCTACTAGTACGTCGCTTTGGCATCCGGCATGCTAATGCTCGGAACTCGGAAAACCCCGTCGTCCAGTAGGCAAATGAACATGTTTACCGTTGGCCGGCCACCACACACCGTGTCGAGCATGTCAGATGTCAATTTTGGGGGTATGGGCAGTCGGAAAACAATTTGTTTGTTTATGGCTTTAGTTTTTCTCACGCTTCATGAATTTTCCCCCAAAAACGGAGGAAACATCACAAAAAAAATCATTGGAAAACTTGCACACAGGACACACCGACGGACCGCTACTCCTTCGTGGTAGACAAACAACACGACCAAAACAACATCACGACAAACACTAAACTTTCTCCGATTTCGGGCGAGCCATAAGTATACACACCATCCACACGGCTTAGGACGGCAGTTGCTGTCATCTGCCTAAATGGTTTCCCAAAACGCACAGTCTGCGCCGTTCCGTCGGTCGAACTTTCATTTAAATATTTGCCCAAGGGGTTGCACGGCATCTCGTGCTATTTCGCTCGTCGCACAGTTTATGTTCCAGCACGGGCACTGCATACAACAGGAACTACCCCGACACTATACCAGCATCTTATCGTTCCCGCCGAACCTCCTAGCTGACACCCACTGTCTATACGGTCTAGGCTGTGAGGCGAAGACGATGCCTTTCTTGCATTTTTGCTTGCATATAAAACTGTGCCATTTTGGTGGTGAACAGACAAAACATACACTTGCACACACACACACACATCGCTGTGTTTCAACAAAAAAACACACGGCTAGTTTGTTGGAAAGAACTTTTCTTGATGCGAAATCTCTCTTTCCGGTGTATGCCCCCGTAAAACCGGGGCACCAACCCAACTTTTGCTGCGTTTGGCATTTTGCAAAACGTTATTCGAACGCAACTTCACTTCACCGTTTATCCAGCAAGTGGGATAGAAAAGTCAACACATTCCTGTTGATGTTGGTCGAGTTTTTTCTCTCTCGACGTTCTCTTTTTCGTTGGCGCTGTTAAGGGCTTATACCCACTCCCAAGAGGAACTGGGAGTGTTTCCGATTTTTTTTTGCTGGATTTTCACTGGTTGCTTTATTCGGTGTCAGAGCTGGAAAAGTGTTTATTTAAATTTGGGAAAATGATTTCATTCGAGAACGAGAACTAACAGAGTGGATTTTTTGTTTGCTTGTTGTGCGACAGGCGAAAGAAGCGACTGCTCTGGATGCCAACGCAACAACAGTTTAGTTTACTTTATACCGTGTTGAACTCTTCCGGGTTGGTGAGTTTCCATCTGGAAAATGCTCATCGGGAATTTGTTTTACAAACAGTGGAGCAACTTGCAGGAATATACGATAAGCGAACACGAACAAATTCGTATAAATTAACTTTTGAAGCCATTCAATGCGTTCATCGGTTTATGGCTTCAGTGAGAAATTATATCAACCTCAAAAATGGTTTATTATGCTTATGGTTTATGGTATGCCAATAAAAATACTAAAATGCCTGCTCGAACGCTTATGCTGTGCTTCACGCGACATATTTTCCCCTTCACCTAGAGCTTCGCGCACGGATACTGGGACCGTCGGATATATTCGTCAAGTCTGGCAGCGAAATAACGATGGTTTGCATCATCCAGCAGGGACCACACGAGCTGGGCACGGTGTTCTGGTACAAGGGTAGGTGTACATCCGGGCCCAATCATGGGCCCCGGTCTGCCAACATGTCTTTAATTTCTTTCTCCACACGCTGACGTCCGTCCTTTGCAGGCAACACGCTCGTGGAACCGGTCGCACAGGAAAACGATATACATTCGGGCGATCGTGGACGGATCACCATTGAAACAGATTGGACAGATGCCCTGACATCTAGGTAATAATAAAAGTGTAGCCAAGTGAAATAATTGTGCAAGCATGTCCTCTCACAAAACGTCCGTCACCGTCGTGTTTGCTGGGGGTCGCTTGTCGTCTCGGTCGTGTTCGGGAATGTTTCGTCATGATAGAAGAAACTGTCACAATCGTAAACGAAGTAGCAATGTCGTGCAGGATGTGATTGAATCTGAGGTCAATTCGTTAGACAGCTAGATGTTTCTTCCTTTACTTTACCTTGCAATTACCACTGACAAAAAAGCCCTTGCAATATAATAAGCTACTAACTGTACAACTATTTTTACCTCGTCCATATAGCCGAATGTAACCAGTCCATGATACTTCACGGTAGACGAGCTTCAATTTCCAGGTTTTGTTGTACTAGTTTGGAAGGTGAGGCATACAACCATGTTTTCGTCCTGCAAACCGCTAGCAATGAGATACATAAAAGCAGTCTGGGTAGTGCTCAGCGCTGCTGTTTTTTTTTTGTTATAACGGTCTGGCCGTATCGACTTATTTTACCACGTAGCCGGATAGTCAGTACTGCGTACGGATGTTTGGTCCTGATGGGATTTTGGTCCGGTCCGTTCGTGTGAAGATCGGCGCCGCTACCATCATGCCACCGGGCCGCCCTCAACGCTGCTGTTTACTAAGACTACAAATATGAAACCTCTGTCATGTTGAAATCGTAATCTAAAGTACAATTCACATTAGCTTGGAGACATCACAAACTACAATGAAAGGGCACCTTATACCACGTATTCTCGGACGAATTACGTGAATTACGCTAGTGTTATACGTATGTCATGTGAAAGTGTTTTTTTTTTGTCACGTGTCAAAAGCTTTCAATTCTTAAAATGTCAAGTTTTGCTCAACAAGTCTATATTTCGTGGACTCAACAATGTCGGCGTTCGAACCAGATTCGGCATATTTGAAGGGATTTTAGAATTCTTGCTTTCGCTTGCACAAAACTCCGCCGAGGCACATTTAAAACTTGTGGAAGCTTACGCAGAATGCCGTTAGCGAAACGCAGTGCTGAGACTGGTTCCGAAGTGCTAATTTGGATGTTAAAAACGAAGAACACGATCGGTAGCCGCCTGAAAATGCCTGAAGACGCCGAACTTCTGGCATCGACCGGGAAGAATTCGTTTCAAGCAATCAAAATCCGGCGAAATAGTTGAGGGTATACACTGCCAACCAGAACTGGCGTTCAGAAATATGCCAGGAACTTGAAGAATTGAAAATTCGGCATAAAATAATAATATTTTATTTGGAAAAATTGCCCTACCGCCGTGTAAAAGAGTCTTTTTGAATTAATGGTATCGTTCAATTGGAAATCGCTGACCCACTTCACCAGATTTAAAACTTTCAGATTACCACCTACGCACTTGCCGAGCAGCGAATCCTACGCAGATGAAATACTTAGGGGTTTTTTTTCTAACAAAAACGAATAATTCATTTTGCCTTTAAAATACTGCAAAAATGTGTGTCTGACGCCGGAAACAACTTTAAACAATAAATGTTCAATAACAGGCGATTGAAATTAATTTAAATAACAGCGATTTCATATTTGTAGACTCCTGACTCCTGGTGAGTTAGTTTAAGCCGATGAATATTTAAATTATAAATCTCCATTCCATTATTACAAGTGAACTAAATTGATATAATTTTCAATTGTAATTGGTAATTAACAAAAACAAAAACCATGGTATGAATTTCCCTTGATGTGAATGCTACAACCATTCCTTTCGATTTTCTATCCTTTCGAATAGCGTTTGAAACATGCAAGTATGAGTTTAAATTGCAATCATTCCCCCTACCCGCAACTCAATACCGTCGCTGCCTTTAAGAAAGAATTCACCAATTATTATCCATGATGTACCACGCCAGCAGCGAAATACAATAGAAAGGAAACTATATCATAAAAATACCCACCCAGTAGCGCCATCCCGGACGTTTCACTACAGCAGCAAAAGCAATTACGACCCCCCGTACTCGGTGGCATTGGGTGGGTACAATTGTTTGCAATTGAAGCTTGCTGAAACTTCACTGAAACAAACCCCTGCCCGTCTGCACAGTTCAAACGTAACCCAAACCGTTTCTCCTTTGTTTTCCATCTTCGTTCCGGCAAATATCTTTCCGCATAAGGATGAAAATCTGCACGAAGCTCGTTTTGTAAGGTGCTCCCAACTTTATGCATCACGCAACGATGCATTCTTCCAGAAGGTGCTATAGTGCTGCCTACCTCAGCTGCACCGACTCCGTGTGGCCGAGTATTCATCCAACCGAAAGCGCAATGTGGGTTTTTCGTGAAAGTGCAGGGCTGTACCAGGAAAAACGAGAATCGTTTTGTGCCGGCAGAATTAGAGGTTTAGGCAGAGATGCAAGCAGGCAGCAAAATCTGTGGGTGTTAGCAAAGAGCGATGGGGCAAGTGTACCGTAATATACATGAATATGCAAATATCAACCGGGCAAAAGGTAACCAGTACAAGGTAACCAGGCAATTGCATACCCACCTTTGATGGAATAATCCCGAAACCCCGAACAGGACCGAGACGACCGTGTGGTGACCGGGTGGCGAATATGTTCCGAATTGCGGTTTTCGGTGATAGCTTTGGTTGTTAATCTGAATTCTTCGTTCTCCTCCGCTCCGCTTACACTGGCTGCCCCGCCACCGGGATGGAACGATATCATGCGGCAACGTACCTGGCTGACCAACCAACATGGCGCTACTCTGCACGTTTCGTTTGGGGATCACTGTGGTTACTTCTTCTGGCCGGGTGTGTGTGTGTGTGTGGCTCGATATCGCTGGCCCTACCCCATCCGGGTTTGCAGATTAAAGATAAAACGGGCCGTGCAGGGCGATACCGGAAACTACACCTGTGTACCGACGATGGCCCGCTCTGCAAGCGTCTATGCACATGTAATTAGTGGTAAGTTATGGTTGACTTGAGTCAACATTCGAACATTCGCATGTAGGGGCAGTTAAAACACGAACCGGACACAAACCAAGTGGTAATGCTAAACCACTAGCAAGTGGTGTGGAAAATGAGTGGGCCAAAAAAGAACGAAACAACACACGTAGCAATTCACATTGAAATGTGTGTAAAGCAGCGTCATAATACGATGATATGTGTAAGCGAATGTGCCTTAGGATGGGCAAAGAGCAACAGCAACGAAAAAGCTGTAAAAACAAAGAAAACTCCTGGATAAATGTGCAGGCACGTAGCAGCAACTGTTCGTGTTTCGTTCAGTGGGGATGTTTTTTTCTCTCTATGTGTGTGTGTGCATATTTCCATCCTGAATTTCTTATTCTCCATATGCTTGCTGCTTATTTCTCCCGGGTAGGCACCAGTTGGAGTTAATTCTCCAAATAGCATCGTCTCATTTACATAAGGGTCGTTTTCTTACCCGGTACATCCAGCATGCCGGATTATTGACGGCAAAGACCGTTGGGTTGGGGCTTTTAAGCGCCCGGGATTACACACGTATCAACGTATATGGCTGTCGCATGGTTTTGCTGGATGGCACCCAGGATTGGCAAAGCTGAGAAAAAAAACACACACAGGAAGCAACCGTACAAACCCCAAACTCTAAACCGAAACATTTCAAGCATGTAAAATTCGATTTATTTCCCACTCTTCAGCAGGAGTTTTTTTTTTGGGGAAGTCCTGTTCCGGGGACTATTTATGTGGCACACGCATATTTCGTATGCATCGTAATGCTGGGAACGATAAAGGTCGTACCTTCCGATTGCATGATTGTTTTCCCCTGCGAGGTTGCTGTATTGCATCGAGGGTTGCTGCATACAAGATCATCTCCCGAGCAAAGATTAAGCATAAATTAAGCTCAACGATGTAAATTTTCATTCCTGTGCCATTTCCAGCACTCAAGACTACCGTTCGTCGGTATCATTACTTGTACCGAGATTACCAAGAGCTTTAGTTATTGTATTATCAATTGTTTATGAGTTGTATATGAACGAGGGTCAAAATATTGTTGCTGGGCTTCAGATGTTCAACCACAATCTTTAACACTAGCATAAAAGACAACATTGGTTTTGTTTTCGAAAACATTCCATCACGCTTTTATGTTTTGTGCCGTTCGCTAAGTACAAAAGCTTTCGTTGCAACAACAACGATGCACCGCTGTGTGCCCGGTGCCAAATTTAGATATCGTTTATTTTTGTGCACACAAAACAACCGTATGAATAAATCTGTCGCTTGTAAGTCTTTACGAGCGTGATGTAAACAAGGCGTTTGTGTGTGAAAAAAAGAAAACAACAAGAAAAATATTCCCTGTTTCCTATTTCATCACCCTTTTCGTTGCAGGCGAACATCCAGCGGCAATGCAGCACAATGGAGCCCCAACCGTTAGCCGGTCACCAGCATGGCGCAGCATGTGCATGCTATTATTGTTGCACCTGGCCACTCTGCTGTACCTGCTGCTGGGCGACCGGTGTACCGATCGGGCCGGTGGGCAGAACATCAACCTGTGGCGACCGACGACCCATCGTTGGGCCCGCGGCAAATGCTCACCTGCGGCAGCACACCGGTCCGGTGCGATCGTGTTACCAACCCATCCCAGCTAGCAGAAAGTTTCGCAATTTGGCATATACCGGGCACCCGAATGGAATCTCGCACGTATATGATGATGCACCACTGTCCGGGCCCGGCACGGCGCGCACTGGCCAGTGAACGTCCCCTCTGGTGAGGCACCCGCAGTTTGGGGAAATTTATTGTTTCATTTGCTGCAAAACGGCTTTCCCCATTTCCTGCACAACCTACCACCCTGCTACATGTCTTGCAGCACCGAGTGCCCTTCATGGCTGCATCGCACATAAGTGTAGCAGCGAACGGGGTAGAAAGAAAGGAAAATGAACAAAACTTGAACAGACAAATCGAAAATATCTTCATTCATAGTGAGAATTCTGATTCATCATACAATCCCATAGGGTACTGCTGGAAAAGCATTGCCAACATACACATTCGCATTTATATACACACATGCACACCAACACTCACAGCGAATGATTCGGTAATACGAACGAGAACAAATCAACCGAGAATAGTCAACGACAAGCCTGGATTAAATTTTCCTCTCCCACTTTTACCAGGGCGGTAGAATATAATGCTCTCCAGCGTAGGATACGCCAAACGGGGAATTCGCACGTATGGAACCGATTGTAGCTGAAGCGTACCGTGGCCGCAGGGAACTGCATTTTCTTGCATCCTGCATCCAACGTTTCTACGGTTCCAATCGATCGCCGTACTGTTGCATCGGTCGAATTGAATGATTCGATTGCAAGACGGACAGATTCCTTCGTTCGAAGCACCGGTGTGCGATGTCTTTGATGAAAGAAACACACAATACGTGCTCTAGGTAGACAAAAGAGGACAATTTCATTTCAAACTATGTATACAACAAAACCAAAACACAAAAAAATATGGAAAAGAAACAATTTAGATGGAGTTTGCCATTTGAGGAAATAAAAACATTTCAAACGCAAATCGTGCCAAACACTTGTTCCCACATCAGCTCAAACGATCTCACCACGAAGGATTGAAAGAAATGTTTCTTTGTGCGAACGCAATCACGAAGGTGAGCAGATTTATTAAACAACTTACGAAACAGTTGACAAACTCGCAGCATTATAATGAAATGTAATGCTGCTAATCGAAGTTACCTCCGCCGCGGATGTTTGGGGGCAAAGCGAAATAGTTTACCACCAAAAGTCACCGTTCAGCAGGTTCACAAAAGGTTCCTTAAACTGTTGATCTGACCGGCCGCCAACCGGTAGGCAAAGTTTGTCCGTGTCGAGACAAATTACTATTGTGTTGAGTTTTCACGCGTAAACGGGAAAGTTATGACCGTAAGCACCATGTAGTAGTGGAAGTGTTAATTAATTTGACATAATATCACCTGGACCACCTCGTGGGGATCAGTCACCGGCGTTATGATAATCTTCGGACGAGCCATAACTTTCAACAAACCGGCATTCAAAAACTTTGACTTCTCTCCAATATACCGGGTGGTGGCATTGGTGGATCGACACCCATCAAAATGAGGCTCCAAGCCCCTGCCCAGCTAATGTTTCGTCCATCAATCGCCCTGGGACGCTTGATTATTATTGCAGAAGCTAATTAAGTCTTCGACGAGCCAGTAAGCCCTATCGCACAGGTCCAACAAGGGACCCCGGGAAAAGGACAACCAAGAGTGTTAGACAGGGTGGGCCCGGGAAAATTACGGTTCGTTTCGAGCGTCCGAAACGATCACTACAGGTAAGGATCGATAGGATTGTGTACGGTGGGAATCACTTTCCGTTTCCCTCGCCGGGGTTCTTCTCATCATCGAAATTAGATTCGGTCGACGGAAGTAAGCTTACCAGCTGGCAACTAATCGTTACGGTTGGATTCATTCTCCCCAAAAAAGCGGGATCGGGTGGGAGATTTCCAGGTATCTTCACAGGGTTTCAGCGGCACCCGGGCGTAACGGATCTTGACCCGAATGTCCGCTCGTGAAGGAAACGAGATTTCCCGGCCATGAAGCTGCGCTGGAGGAAACTATAAGAGGTTTTTGGGTAAGTAGTGCACGTTAAAAGCCCGCTCGACTCTCCGTCTTCGTCGTCTGCGGTTTGGTCTTGCTGGGTTCGGGAGAGTGCGAGAAGCATTGAGCCGTGAACTGTGTGCGTGGGATGGAAACCGTTCCGTACGGCCCACGTTCTCCAATGGTCTTATTAGCTCTGCGGCGCGTCACATCAGGAACACCGTGATGTGGAATATATAATGCTGGCTTATCTGAAAAGTTCTTGCGTAGTAAGTACGCGCTCTGTGTCCGTGGGATTTGGTTTGCCGTAGCCAATATCTACGACAGCTTTAAATTATTCGCCACGTATAATCAATTCAGCAAGCGCATAATTTATTTCAATAATAAGGGTCGGTTTGATTTATTCATTCCAGCAGCGTGTGAACCTGTGAAAATTGCTGGTGTTTGTTAATTGTTGTCTAAATCACTTCGGGTTCGGTTTGTCATGTGTTTGCTACAGTATGCAGGATAAATTATAAATTTTGTATATGTATACAGATGCAGACTCCACTATGTGACCCCATGGCATACTAAATGGCGCACAGCAGGATCGATTTTTCACACACAATTGTTTCCGTTATCAATCGTGAGAATAAAAACACATTTTCCAACATCGTTTAATCTTCGCACTGCTGTTGTAAAATTTTATAGAATTCCCCCATTACGTTATACTTTCTTCTCCCAGTCGAGGTAATAGTCGATTTTCACCTCAGCTTTGTTCGTGATCGCGATAAAGGGCACGGCAAGCAGCATTCTGGCCATAGAAATCCGGCTAAATGATGAGTATTCTATCGATAATAATAACGGGCCCCTGTAATATTTAATGAATGTTCGATTTCCGTTCCAACTCATCACAGAACAATGATTATTTCCTGTTTCCACTCCATTATGCAAAGGATGTGCTTGCGAACGGGGACCAAATAAAAGAAATAAAAATGTGTACGATAAAGAATTTCCAACCAGCGATGGGTGGCAGCGATTTCGATTACGTATACCTTCGGCACACGGCAGGCGAATGGAAAGCGCTCAGCAAGGAACACTCTTAGAAGTGTGCTAAAGATTATTTTCCTGTACAGCAGGGTAGATTGGGAAATGGGAAAATTACAGATAATACGCCTACAAAACTGGAATGAGAGCAAGAGCAAGAGAGAGAGAAAGGGAGGGAGTGTAAAAAACAAACATGAAAACGCGACACGACAGTTTCGCTTTTTGCCTCGCACCGTCATTTTCGCTGGCGATACTGTTGCCTTTTGCAAATGGAGTGAAAAATACCATTTTGATCATTTCATTTCTTGACATTCTTAACCGTTTGGTTCGTGATCTTTCGCACGGGATAAACTGGGGTGATTGTTTTTTCTTCTACTTTTCCGCCCTCCTTTCAACACGCTTGCACTGTAATTACCACGATATTTTCTTCGGCGGAATTCGTTTGAAGTGGAACGATGAGACGTACCAATTACAGTATTCTATGTTGGTAAGCTTATCAGTTGCTGCAAATGTTTAAGCTGCTTCACGTTCCTTTTACGCGATGATGAATGATGCTGCAAAGTTCAGATGGAAAAGCTTGGTGGTTTTCTTTCGTTCTAGTTAATTGTAGCATTAGTACCGCTCTCACTAAAAAATAGATTAATTAAATACATAATGGACGTTTCTACATAATTTAGCATTTTATGTAACGATAGATATCATACTTAACACAAATTAAAATCACTTGACTTGAACAGTGTTTTTAACCATGAAATCGTAAAGAGTAATTAAATAAACAACATCCCTACTAATAACCTAACCACCACCTATCAATCCTTGACAGTCAATGAACAAGCGTAGATGAACTGAATGGAGCCTATAACCACATTAAACAAGCGACAATTGGTTGCCTGAGGGGAAAAAACAATCATACCGGTGCATCGTCGACGTCCAACGACCTCGTCACCGAATGGACCATTTCATCAACAACCTTTCCCAGGATACGTAGCAGTAGATTAGGTTGAACAGGCATCCTGATAAACAGGAACTGTTTGTGTAATTTCTCCGTTTCCGGTATCCTGATGCAAACGATCGTTCTGCCACGTCGCAAAACGTAATGGAAAGGTAGTATCGCATACCTTTGCCGAGGTATGCGTGTTGAATCGTATGCAAACTTTACTTACAAGCGAAACGAGTGAAGGTCGACTCTACCATAGGATCTAACCATTCGTGACGTTCATCGTAAGTGATGGCTTTCGAGTAGCACTCGGCTGAGGAACGATTCACGGTAGAGCTTGTGCACAACATAGTGCTCAATTACATCGTAAGAGTTGGCCATTGTTTGGTCTAATCATACCGGGCATCATTCGGTTATGAGCAGAGACGATACTTTTCTATTTCTGTTCTACTAAACATACATTGATGTTGTGTGAAAAACTCTTTAAAATTGGAATTTTGATTTTAGAAACTTTACTAACTCTAAATACGCTTCATATCTGAGAGAATGTAAACTATGTACGCTAGCGGCTTTTATTTAACAATGCCGCAGAGCACTGCAGTAAGGATTAGCTATGCTTCGGCAAGCGGTGGCTGCATCCATTTCATTCTTCATAAAATATGTTCAATCGGAAGATAAATTTTGCAGGAATTTACGGCCCGTTTATCGACAGCACGGTATGGTAAGTTCTACGGAAAATAAAACAGACCCTCTCCATCCCGATCGCTTTGGCAGGCAAAAATACGCTAGTCTAAACAATTTTTCAGCTCATTGCAAAAACACACACCCGTTTCGAACGAACGCATTTGCAGCCTGACAGTCCGATAGCGACCAGACGGCCTACGATCTTTCGTACTTTAACGAAATGTGGCACGCTTACGGATCAGTGGTTCGAAGCGGAGCATTACTCCCGTTCCTCTGGCGATTGAACTATACTTTCGCTCCACATTCCATGTCAAATGGTAAACTTTGGGCTGGTTTCTTCCTGCGCCTTGCGCCTGGATGCATTCCGAACGCAGCGGATACGGTAGGAATTTCGGAAATTGGAATTAAAATTCGAACTAATCTCGTCTGGCCGGTGAACGCGGACCGTACCACCCCGTAACGTGCAAATGGAAATTCAATTTACCAACGAGTCACAAATTGGATCGATAGACACCCAACAGTGTGTGTGTGTGTGTGTGTGTGTGTGTGTGTGTGTGTATGTGTGAGTGTGTACAAAAACTGGGGAGGATTAGTTGCCACGGTGAACACTTGGTGCCACGATTTCTGATTGGTTTTTCACAGTCGATTTTGTACGAAACATTTACCGAAAGCATTAATTGATCGGAAACCGTCAGCATTGGTTAAGCGAACTGATTAAGTCTAGCTACTTTTCGTACTACTACTGGATACGATTCATTTTTTCACAGATTTGTTGTTGTTTTTGCTTAATAAGCTACTTGGATGTCCATTATCGACCGTTGTAAGAAAAAAATGTAACTCATTATGCAAAAAAAACCTTATTTTTAATCATCATCAAATGCGCTTAAGTTTGAGTACACCAATAATTCAACAATTGGCATGAAAGTAAAATTATACAAGTACTACATTAAACGTGGCTAAGATTGTGCGATAACTATTTTTAATAACTTGGTTTTATTTGTTAAAAACCAACAAATGTAAACATATTCAATTAACGCCCACTGCGGAGAGTCTCATTGAAGCCATTGTGATTTAATCATTCTCTTCGGAATCTAAAAATACGTAGAGCCACTCTTCATCTGAAATATAGATGGAATACTTCTGTCTTCTGTGAACGGCACGAGAATTTAAACAGCGGAATAGACGGTAATTTCTCGCATACTTTTGGAGTTTTCTCAACCGTAAACGATCTGCTTATATCACCCTTTTTCAATGAGAATGAATGATCGTTCCGATTCTGGTAAATGTATAATGCTCTACAATAATGCTCTACATAATGCTAATGTGTTTTATGTTCTTAAAGCATTATACGCAGATGACCTTAACATTTTCTTACCCGTGCTCAACATTATCGATTGTTAAAAACTTTAGGACTTTCTTGTAGAATTTTCTCGTTGGTACTGTATGTAAAACCTGTATGTACGTTAACGTAAACAAGTGTTGTGTTATCTCGTTCTCAAGAAAATAGCGTCCTATAACCTTTGACTACAAAATAGCAGACATAGCTGTGATTCGTACAAATGAAGCCCGCGATCTTGGTGTGATCTTAGAATTTAGGCACCGTTTGAGAACCAATATAAACCTTCTGTTTAAAAGCTTTATATTGTTCGTTAGTGCGTCCCATTATTGAATTTGCTACTATAGTCTGGTATCCTCAACAGTTAGTTCGTTAGTGCGTCCCATTATTGAATTTGCTACTATAGTCTGGTATCCTCAACAACAAACTAGATCAGGTAGATTAGAGGAAATTTAAAGAAAATTTACAAAAACACGTTTCTTCCATTTGCCATGATCAAATCATGCTTCCTACTTCTCCTAACGGACTAGTTTATTTTGCGGACTTGAATCATTACAACACAGCACTAACGGCACAGTGTTTATTCCTTCACAAAATCATAACTTCAACTATGGACGCCCCGTCTATTGTTGACGCCATCAACATCCTAGCTACAAGTAGGACATTAGGAGCCAGAGAACTTTAGAACCAGACTTTAGATCTAAAAAATATTGTACTAACGAAAGAGTTTTGCAAATGATGGTCGCTTACAACGCCGTGTTTTTGTAACTTTAATTGTAGTTGGTTTATTGATCAATGGACCGCAGGGCCCTCTCGATAGCACAACAGATATACATGTAACTTTACATCTCTGAAGACGACGCACGAAGTACATTAATATGGTTGACAAATACCGAGTTCGACCGAGGTTCGAACCAGATTCTGACCTCATTGAAGTTCCGGCACATGAACAGGAACGGATCGAACGAACCAAACGCAGTTCGTCGATCATCCACCGCAAGCAAGGACCACATACGTAGGGCACGGGCAGGAGTGTAAAGGTTGATGGCTGAGAGTAGTACAGGAGACTCTATGTGACCATTCAAAAGCCCTACCACGAACAATCGCCTTGCGTTAAGTACCATTTCCTCGAGAGGTGTTAGTTCTAACAGCAAACATTTCGTCCTATAATCCAGGTGATGATTCCAAGAGCACAGAGCGAAGCGGAGCTTGCTAGTCCGGATGAATTACGCCTATTGTTGATGAAACTACAAAAAGCTCGATGGTTATGGTGCACATTAGATAGGATATAGTAGAAATGTCTATAATAGCATGATCTATTGTGGCATCGATAGAGGGAGCGTACAGTATTAAAATGCTGCTTAGAGATTGCCGTGCGCGATGTGCGTTGATTTCGATATGCGACACGCTTTACTTTTTAGAGTTCGTAGGGCACAGTCATCCCAAGCTGGTCCACTGTATGATTGCCTAACAGGCACGCATATACGTAGAGCGTTTACCATAAACTCGGGGAAAGCCTTAACAGCAAAATCAAGAGAGGCAAAATAGCTGCAAATAAGACGTTCGTCACTGACGTAATATTTACAACATAAAACAATTTTTTTTATCTTACGTAACCAACAAAACACTCAGAATTACTAGTATAAAAATGGTTTGAAAGCGAAATATGGTACAAAAAATCCACTAATTCAGTTGCATTCAAATGTTGATTGTTTTCGTGGAATCGGATGTTATTTCCATACAATAGACAACCATAATAAGTATGAGCGGGAGTGATCAGCAATGATTCATTGCCGAAACTCGTACGAATAGTGGACACTGGAAAGGTCTCCTTTTCAGTGTTGAAAAGAATAAATTAAATGATTGATCCAATTCGCAGAATCCTTCAAACATGCCGATACGTAATTCCGCGAGGTAAATTACTGTTAATTTTCATTACCCAACCATTCACATCGAACGAAACATGTTCCTACACCAAACCTGACGCACCCTGCCATCGAGGCCATAACTTTGTGTCAATATAATTATGATGAGAGGTGTGTCCGAATGTACAACCATCGTTCAAACTTTGTATCATTGGAACTTGCCGCTTTTTATCAAGGCCTACTCATCCCCCTTCCCATCTCCTAACACACACGCCAACATACACACCCACACATTGCATACAATGTTTCCCAAACGAGGAATGGCATCGACGACGTACATTAATTACCATGCTCTTTTCAGAAGGAAACCATTCCGGTGTCACGTAGGGACTGCGGGAACATTGGCCAGCATAAATGCCGAACATTTATCTTGCTTTCAGGTTGATGTATTCGCCTTTGGTTGTTCTTTTTGTGTATTTTTTTTAAACTCCCGTGTCGGCATTGTTCGTTAGGCTGATTCGATGCAATTTAAAGCCTGTCCCGGTCCGGTTTGGAAATAAATGGTCACGGTAAATTGTAGCTTATTTTGCCTGGATATGTGACAGTTTCGATGGTGTCGGAGGTTGTAAATCAAGTTTATTGCAACAATTAGCATCGTCTTCCAGCGTTCACCGATGTCAACCGATTTAATCCAAGTTAATCTTGTCACCCGGGTTAGAACGGTTCGACGGGGAACAATATTACGATTGAGAATAGCAAGCGGTTTTGTTTATTTGGGAAGGTTAAGTGACATTTGTGTAAAGAATTAAAACGTACATTTGCTGATTTTCCATGTGACGTGATATACAATGATTTTCGTGATTAAAATACTTACTAATTTTCCTTTTGAAATAAAAAAACGGTTATTAATCTAAAGTAATTCGCACAATATGGAGATTATTGGTGAAACTTTTAAATACTATAACGTTTTTTTTATATCATGATAGTTACAATATCACCTTTCTTTTCTGTGTTCATTACCTTTCCAACTCAGAACTATATAGGTTATTATTCGAGTGCTTCAAATGACAAACTTCGTATGGAAAAAAGGATAAAAAACACAAGTATGGAAACAGAATTTGAAAAAAGTAACGTAGTTGATTCTGTTAAAGAGTATCTGATGTTACAATCGGGTTACAGATTCTAGAAATTTTGGGACCCTAATTTGTAAAACACTTTGTTGGGGAAAACACGTTTGAACATTAACCCATGCTACTTGGTGATGGGTTCTCTCTGTGGGCTGTAACTTCGTTTGTTGAAAGTTTTTTTTTTCATTTTTACCAGATATTCCTGGAATAATTCCTACTGAATTCTGTTAAAAACGAACCAGAAAATCTTTAAGTACATGCTCTATTCGTATTCATATTGATGATAAAAATGCTAACTCTATAATTTTGTTTCTCTATTCTCTCTAAATACCTGTCATGAGAACCAAACCCCTAACCAAACTATGTTAAACGTTAACGATGTCATAAATTTACAAAAATTGGAATCACCCCAAACTTAGCTATTATTCTAGAATGCCACGTCACAATAAAGTTCACCCCCTTGGAAATTGGTATGGTTAAAGTGCCAATGTAACCGTCAAACAATACTTCAAACGGTTTCGTGTAGCTTCCCAAACTGGGAAAGTTTACATATGATGGTAAATGTAAGATGGATTTATGAAATCCCTTTTTTCTCAGGTTCCCTGGTTTCTCGTCTTTACTTTTTGCTGCATACCATGCGGCATATATCGTCAAAATTTTCACGATTGATCGATTTCACCCCGGGTCGACTGTGCATGTTGGGCGATTCCTCACTGTTTGTTTACGCTGTGTTGCGGACAGGTTCGGTCCGGGTCGGGCGAGTGTTGCGTTGTTGTATTGTTTTCCATCGCTAACATTTCCCACAGCCCGGAGGTAAAAGTTGGCATAACTTTGAACCCTCGAAATTGCTTTCCATCGGGGTCCACGGGCGCATCCATCCGCTGGCGCCCGTTGGCCGTTATCCCCATTTCGATCCCAGCGATCTGCTGCCAGCGTTCAGGAATTTCAGAACGAAATCAAGAATGTTCGCAATTATTCGGATTTGAAAATGTGGGCAGAGTGTCGTTGCAGCAGGCACTTTTTGTAAGGGCGGCATTTCATCGGCTGCTCGGTCGGATCGTGCTTCCCCGAGCGGTTTCTTCTGCTTGAAACATCCGGTTTTTTCAACTCCTAGACGTTCGCGAAACGATATCATGATGGTACGATGGTGATGAAAGTTGAATATTGCGACGAGTAAACAACACACAACGGGCCAACAACAGATTCGCAACAAATCGCTTAACCCAATCCGGTTACACTAGAGGGAGGATAAAGTTTGCGTGGTAAAAGGGCTTCAAAATCCAAAATCTGCTGTGCTGTCAGGCGTACGGGCTTGATAGACATGAAGTAATTTGGCCGAAATTCAGACAGGTGCTGCTTTTTTGGAGTAATTTGAATCATTTACGATTAGTTTTGGGGGTTTCTAACGGTGAACAACAATAATAAGATCAGTGGGAAGTAAATGCAATTTTCATCTGTGCTTGATGTTTGCCAAACATCTTATTTTTGTGTGCGTGTGATTTCAGGGCGGTGGTAATCATTAGAATCAGACAGAGAGTTAAAGAGAGAGAGAGCGAGAGAGAGAGTTTTTGCAGATATTTTTAAACAAGGCAAATTGAAACAAAAGATAAACGGGTTTTAAATAACAAATCTCAAAAGGGGCTGTGATCTTCGACGTGTGATCCTCACAAAGAGAAACAAAATATATATCTATACTAAAAATAAATTGAAAAATCGTTAAAATTCATCACACATATTAGAAAATTATATATCAAATACTATGGCCGTAATTCAAGTTCAAAGTCAATAAGTAAAGAAACATAATATTTCAAGTAGAAATATTACATTAAATTAAACGAATGAATAAATTAAATAAAATTATGAAGTACATAATAACCTTTAAGAGTACTTATTTTAGTTTGCCTCAATCATGCTCTTTTGTTGCAGGATCATATAAGAATGGTCAATATCAGTAATATATTTCATTTAAATATTCATTTTATTTCGGTCCATTCAATAAGCAGCGTACATGTTTTGCAAAAAAGAGATTAACTTGAATGTCTGTATATTTTTCGAACTTTATAATTCTTTTATATCGGACACAAATGAAGCGATGTTAAAGTGAAACAATTTTATCACACATTGTATTTCTATTTATTCAGTATCTAACATTTCTCTAGCCAAAAATACCAAGGGTACTAATTGTGTTTGTGCTGAAAATAGTAGAATATTTGATAGATTGAATCACCATTTAAGTAAACTGTTTGGCTATTATAGCCGTATGATGAACCGGATGATTGCCACCGCTGTTACAATCGTCGGTTTCTAAACAATCGGATCAATAAATTGCTATAAAATGAGCACGAACGCTTTTCAAACTGCTCTTGCTAGACCGCGTCAGATCGCATCAAACTGAGATTGATGTGGCAACAACGGATGGTTTATGTTGACAACAGACGACAGGTGGTGCCATAGGGCGACCTGCTGTCAAGGGTTGTGTGCAGTTTGGTTGTTAGATTTCAATAATCTATGAGATTGTACATGTGTGTGATCGGGCTGTAAAATGTAAGTTTTTGTAATGATTGAGTTTTTATAGGAAAAATATGCCACATTTACCTTGAAACGTTATCCAAAGTGTAGCATCTTCGTCTTGAAGATGATTACATGCAGCAGCCGAATATAGCTTCTAGACATCAAAGCACACACCAAATCGTAAAGAAAGAACAATTTCGTCCCTTCTGGTCTGTATTACTTCCAGCAGTAGCAATAGAACCCGTTTGTTTATGTCGATTCGGTTCGGCATCGTTGAGCCATTCACATTCATTCTCTCTTGACCGCTAAACCGTATCGGTTACAGCGCCACGACCGTTCCTAACCAGTCTCGACGCTCGTTTGCTACGTCAATTAGATTTCTCGTGTATTATCAACATTGTTTACTAGTCCATTACCACGTCCTTTGTGAGATCGCACCAGTCAACTTTCGCCCGGACCACGTTCTTCTCCGGCGACATTGAGCAAAAACAAGCTACGCAAAAAAGGAGAAAACAAATCTCACCGATCACTAAATAGAGCCTACGCAGCAAAGTACTGGCGCCCGTGCCCAGCGTCCCATTATTCAATTTGTTGTAATGATTTCGACCAGAGATGCGTAATAAAGCGCTCCAGATTACGTTTTTGCCGTATGCGACAACGGGTGCTCGATTTGGGCGGTGATTGTTGTTAAAGGCCAATGCTTCGGCGAACATTAGCGCCAGCTTACCCGACCCGATTCGAGATTGAATCGGGCAATTTTTTCACTTCGATTGGCAAAAGCAATCATACTAATCAAATAATTAATTAATTGACGACATAGAAATCGCTGTCCGTCGTGCCGAGTCAGACACGGAAGAAAATTTTGTTGATAGATTGGACGAGTCCTCCCCGGTTGCGGTTGGATGTCAACACTAATCGCACTGGGTGGTAGTTTATGAACTCGTGCCGATGTGTGGATGCTTCTGATGAGCTTCTCTTGTTCGGGAACGATTTTCCTCGGAATGATACCAGCAGCTGCCGTACGGTACGATTAGTTCTTAACTGGTACCAGACTGGCCATGTTTGGAGCACAGGAAATGATCGTACACGATGCTTGCTATTTTGGCGTAACAAGGGAGAGAGCAAAAATAACCACTTAGATAGCATGGGCACCAGCAGATACCGATTCGCTGGTGACGTAATCAAGCGGGTGAAAGTCTCGATGGGGCTTGAGGGAACCAAAAAAATATTTATACTGTCACCATCGTACGGCGCTATTTCTCCCGGAGACTTCTTCCACAAAACGATTTACACGACCCGTGTTGAGCAGTTCTGTTTTAGGCGTTACTTTTCCATTCCCTACTGGGGAGTCCTTGCGGCTCTAGCAATACCCTTGGGGCTTGTATAAGAAATGTTTGGAAAACAAAAGTTTTCCTCCACACGACATCATCACCGCGCACCGCGAATGATGATGTATCGAAGCGAATTGGCCAGTACGGTGAATTGGGGTGGATTGAAAAGATTTATGGTAGGAATGGAGGCATTAGGACCGAAAGCCGAGGCTATGAAGGCAAAGAAAGAAATAAAAAACCCCAGTACCCAGCGCGCTATTGGCTCTTCATTGGCGCCGGTGAATCCCGACCCGTCGTGAGATTTACTGACCCTGAAGAAAACGGATTTTCCCAAGACAAATACAATTATTTCACTGTTATCTTCGCTAAGTGAAACTGTTTTGATTCCAATTCCCCGGCAGTGGTTTGGGTGATGAGCTTTCATGTTTACCCACGCCATTACACCTTTTTCCTTGTTTGCGCTTTAGCAAGGTAGAAGATAGCAGAGATTGTAACCGGCCATCATGAACCCGACCATTAAATCCTATGCCCAAACCTTTACACTTCACCTTGCCGTTTCAGTGGTGTACTTGTATTTAAAGTTGTTCCTTTGAACGAAATTTGGCTTTTGTTTCTCTTTAGTCCTAAAAGGCCCATTCCATTGCTTACCCCGTTGAGTTCCTTTGATCTGTGGCCACACCAAAACGAAACAAAAAATGTACGGTGATTGGTTCCGCGACTAAAAGCGTAAGGCGCGGTGCTATAAATCAATCACCCACGGAACTGATGGAAGAACATCGATCAATCAACTGATTGGGTTTCCCTTCTTTTTTTGACGATCACTTTGGTAAGGGTTGTGCAGTGAAGTCCTTTCGTTTGTGACACTGTCTCCATGCTTGGTGTCTTTCGGCAATATGGTTAATTACATGCTTTGATTTGAATCGATTTAATGGAGTGGCGAACGAATAAAGGCTAACCAACCATCAAAGAAAAAACACAAGGATGCTGCAACAGGAGTACAATTAAAGATGGTATCTAAATGGCAACATTCAATGCCTGTGTGAAAAAAATTTGGTGTGCCAATTGTCCATTTTTTTAAGTAGAAAAACGTGTTGACCAACGAATATCACCCAAAACTAGCCTCCTCAATTAGGCCTCCTCAGCTAGTGTTCATAGAGGTTTTTACTCTCTGAAAAGTTTTGTTTATCAACAACACTGTGATACCACAAATTGCACTCAGAACCAATCTGAATCTATATTGGGTTTTACGATGAAACAATTGTTAAGCTCGTCTACGTGTAAACCTTCGGGATGAGAAAATGTGGTTTGATTTGCAAATGAATATGAATGAGCATGTATGTACGAATGAGAGAGGAATTATTTGAATTTTTTCTTAAATAAAGCGATCAGTTACTGAGCATCTTATAAAATTTACCATTTTGGGGGTTTATTGAAAGCGACTTGAGTATGTTTCGTGCACGAAAAATTAAATTGACATTGAACTTGAATTTTTCTATGCGATTACTGTAAGCTTAAGATAGTTCATATTTATTTAATATTCCATTTAAAAATTATATCCACCACACAAGCTGATCTGGTTGATACGCTTTCTTTTATTTATACTCATTAAGTATTGGTTGAATAATACACTCCATCCAGTTTTTGTAGCCACACTTCACATTTACTCGGTTTGTCTATTCCTTCAAAAGATATGATATTGATCAGTCATAGTCATATTGTTGCTCAAATCTTCATTGTTCTTAAATTAAATGTATTTTTTCCTCTAATTTCCACATTCAAGTTATTTTTAGCACTGTTTTATCTTAAAATATATCCGCTATGAAAAATATTTTTCTAAAACTATACCACTAATATTTACGACCTGGCTTAGATCGGAATTTCGAGCAATCCAAACGAATTCGAATCGAAACGAAAGCTCTAATTTATTTTCCTTCAATCACTGTTAAATGCATTTTTAGTCTCGTTTGAATATTCGCGAGACAACTCCAGTGCATAATTTAATGCTTTTGATATTTTTATATAAATAGTACTATCAATCGTAATAGATAAATAATTCATAGTATTTCATAATAGAATTCCAAAAAATGGGAGAATAATAATAGAAGAAAATTAAAAAAGCAGAAATTTTTGAATGATTTATTACGGGATAGTTAATCATTAAGATAGCCTCAAATAATAAAAAAATTATGGCTAGAAAAATGAGTACAACATAAAAGACAAAATGCAGGAAACGATGAACTATTGTCGGCTGGAATCATACTCTAAGGTAGTTTTTTTGTATGCGTTTTGACGCTTCCAGGTTTATTCACTTACAGCTTCCCATGCAAATGGCATACCAAGGACAAAAGGATTAGATTGTTGTCCTAATGAAAGCTTCTGTCATCTGATCTAAAAATATCAAAACAAACCATCTTGCTGGCTGGTCTGCATGTTTCTTTTTTTTTGGTTTTTTAGCATGTTTCTCGTATGCTAAAAAAAAACAACATTATCAAAACTTTTAAAATAACTTAAAAAGAATTGTTTCAATAACCAGTTTGAAATATTGTTTCAAACAAATTGAATTTATAATCAATTTTCTAAACTTTAATTGGTTTTTGTCAACTTGAAGCTCCTCAAAATGATCCCTTAAGTCATGATTTATGTCAAAATGCTATGTCCTTTACGAATCTGTACAGAATGATACAGTCCGGTTTATAGCTAAATCCTCTCAAGTACTGGGCGTCTCCATTGATCTACCTTAAATGGAAAAAATACTATAAACACCATGTAGCTGAAAAAATCCCTCGTGAATTGTTGACTAGCTCTTCTTCTCATAATAGCTCATAACTGCATGGTAGCTAATTCCTGTCAGAGTAGGCTAGCTAAAACAATTTTGACTACTTAAACGAATGGAACGATCCTGTCATGTAAGAGACTGGCTCAGTCGCCAACTATACCAAGGGTCCATATTTAATTCCCTGAAATTGATTTCCTCAATTAATCTTTTCATTATTTAATTCCTGTGAAGAAGAATTTATTGAATAAAATTCTTTAAAAAAAACATCCAATTGCTACAATAAATCGAACTACTATGAAAAAAACGTCAGTCTAATTGTTCATACAACACTTCCTACCGTGTGGCTACTCGTCGTACAACAATTGAATTTATTTAGACTTGAAATTTATTATTAATATCGACTGTATACGCCTTGCAAATCCGTTTAAACTTTCACTATCCTTTTGTATGTTTCATTTTCTACCTAAACCATCCTGTATCGTGTACGTACACACACAAAAAGCTCCTTAACTTGAATTTTCGCGAAAACACAAGAAATATCATTGTCCAAACGAGAGATGGTAGGGGGAAAACATAACCACACACACACACGCGCCCAACAAAATTGCAATCCCGTGGGAGAGCGTCTTAGAGTTTTTGGCCAGACATGGTCAGCTGGCTAACAACTGTTACGGAAGAGCTAATTTATTAGTTTCCGTTCGAATGGTAAGCCGAGCGGAACCGGCAAAACGAGATCCGGGAAACGGAAAAATCGAAACCCAAAGCGGTAACGGTTCGACAGTGTGCGATTTGATGATGGTGGTAAATTTCGGGTGAGTGAGTGAAGCGGTGCGAGACCACTGCGCGTAGGATTTGAAGGCCCGAAAGGTGCTGCCTGGTACTAGCCACAAACAACGCCATTAATCTTCGGCACATGCTTAATGTAATAACGGTCCGCTCGTTGCTCGTAATGTTTGCGTTCTGGCGCACAAAATCGATTTGATTTGGCAAGCTCACTTCCTTCCGTGCAGTTTTCTCCGGCAGACATAGGCAGGTGGTACAGAAGCTTCTTGAGTCTCGAGGCTGTAAATTGATTTTCCTGGAAAGGAAACATTAGAACAAATTAAAATTATTATATTCTTCAGGCTCCGCAGGCAGTTTCTACTAGCTTGCTTAAAGTGATCCTCTCTATTGACTTTTGTGTGTTGGTATTTTCAACGATTTATTGCAGCATAAAGCATTATAATGTGGGCATAATGATTTTAAAGATAAATTTCACGTTGAGCACGCTTACCTTTGTTTCATTTCACGTCGGATTCATAGTTGAAGTTTCCATCAGCGAACAAGCAACCTGTTCACACCGGTCCACACCAGGATTCACACCTACTTTTCAGTTTGTCTCACAGACTCGCGCCCTACCGCCTTTGGCAACAGCGCCGGCAACTCCGATAGCTGGCTCGTAATGTTCGTCAGTATCATCACGTCCGGGCCGCTGATGGTTTTGGTAATACGCTGAAACGTGCCATCGGCGCCGCGCGTATCTGTGGTTTCGCGAATCGCATAATTACCATCCCGCTGCCGAAGAACCTGTCGCCGTGGTATGGGATGGTGTGAGGTGCTACGCTCCATCTCAAAGCCAACAGTGGATTCGTCATCTTCGTCGCTCATTAGCATCGACGCCATGCTGCACGGACCATGCTGCTGCTGCTGCTGCCGACGCTGATGCTGAAGATTGAGCGGAGCACTGAATTGCCGTGCCGCTTGCCACATTGCGCTGGTCGGAGTCGCGGCCGGCGGTATGGCTGGTAGTACCGGCACAGCTGTACCATTGTCTGAGCGCTCGAGAAGCCGTGGGTTGGTGGTACTCGCGGCGTTTGATGCACGCAGGCCGTGCATGTTGCCGCGGGATGGTGCAAAGCAACCAGCACCGTTCGATGCATTTCTGCCCACGACAGATGAGCTGTGTCGGATGCGGTCGATTAGCTTACCGAGGCTCCGCACGATCGGAAGAAGCAGGAAAAGCAGCTTATCGGGCGAAAGATTTTCGCGCCGTCGAAGGACTTGCGGAACATCGATCGCAAAGCGGATTAGCGAGCCGATGAGACTGACGGTAAGCTCACGGTTCGTTGGTATCGGAACGGACGGACCGGTGTTCGGCGAATTTTTCATGATGTTGTTGAAACTTTTTCCGTGCACCACATTACCAGCCTGGGGTAACAAGCGCGTTTTGACGGTGAACGATGGGTGCTTTGATTGAATTTTTCTACTCACCGCTAGATTAAAGTTTGCATGGCATGCTGCGGAACATCACCAAACGCCAGACGACTGACAGGTTCGCTTCGGTTGAAACGGTGAAGAGTTATTCACGCCCGTGTAGACACGTGTGTTACTGGCGAGCATTCAATAATGTATTCCTTTTTTAACCGAATGCTGCAGCGTACTTTTCTTTTTGTGACAACGAACATAAAATTCGCTCTGGCAAGACGCCCACACTGCGCTTTAATTTTACTTGCAGCTTCTACAGCTAATTGGATGCTTTTTAAAGAAAAGCTCCTGTTTCGGATCATTGTTATCAAACAACGACAACATTGGATAAACACACTGAGAGGAAACATCAAACAGGAACACAAACCTGTTTGCCTTATCCCATTAGATTGTGTCTTTCTTAGAAATAGTAGCAGAGCTCCTAAAAACCATGTTATGCTTCGACGCTAATTACAGTGAGCCCATCGATACCGGGCACTGTTTGACTGATAAAATGAACTTCCGTATCCGAACTTTCGTTGACCGTGAATAGGCAAAAAAGAACCAGGATGTCAACACTCTACTCTGCCCATGTAAGCTAAGCAAACTGAGGCAGAGCAACAAAAAAGCCCGGAAAAAAACCTCCGCACGGAAATCTGAGATTATGTTTTGTGACCTTTTCTAACAACGTTGCACGAAGGTGGGTTTTGCGACATTCGATTTTCTGTTTTTATGACGTGTCGTGAAGTAACCACACATAAAAAAGCGCACCTTTTCCAGTGGACCTGATAAAGCAGCTCTGATATACGGATTGACGACGGGGATCTGCGCTGAATGCTATCAACCGGTGCTCAGCCAAAGATTCGGTCGCAAAGTTTATCGCAAATCCAGATCTCCCCTTACTCGGTGAGTGGAGAGTGAACCGAATCAGAACCCGATACTAGCTTGCCCACTGGCACACGATGACCTGCAGGAAACCGATGTTTGCGAGTCAGGAAACGGTGAACTTTCTTTTCATCGTAGATCAACGCTCTGGCACGACGGTGACACATCCTTTCGGGCGAAAGGAATAATGTGGTCATCGGTATTGGCAACTTATTTATGTACGTGTAAAAACTTCTTTCATGGCACTTTCTTACGGTTAGTGGAGCTATATTGGCTTTTTTCTTTGATATTGTAAACCGATCGTACGGCTTACAGAATGTAGCAACCAACAAAAAAATAAAATAAAACGTACCATCCCGTACCGATTTTGAACTTTGGGTTGAAAAGAGCCTATTACTTTCATCCCGATAAGTCTTTACCTTTTTTTTGGTAGAATGGACAGAAAAAAGCGTATGGACTCTATAAAATTCTTATTTCGTCAGTGAATGCATAGAAATGCCTTATATTGTGATACATTTTCTTGATACAATCGAAGATATTATCCCTTTGCTTGCCATTGAATGGGTAACATACAGAAGATATTTCATGGTTTCGCACTATATGTACTGTAAACCTTCAAAAATAAATACTTATGTGTGAACTTGTTTGGTACGCATGGGGTATTCAATAAATAGTAAATGAGATAGCGAAATTACAAACAAATATGGACTTATCACTGGGTGATCAAGTAAGTCGCAAACGGTGCATCAGGAAAAAAATGAGACCACGTACCAAAAAGGCATGACATAGTTTTAGTTTAAAAATTGATTGTCCATTGAAAACTTCAACTTTCTTATTTTTCTGTCGAAATTAACTTTCGTCTTTTAAACACATGAAAGAATAGTTTCGAATTGTTAGCATTGTGGCATACTTGTACGATAACAAATTTCAAGAAAATTCAGGTTGCCTTCAACAGGGTGGGGTTTAGAATGGTCATTAATACTCCTCCTAGAACGAAGCTAGAAGATTTATATCAACAATGTAGTAGTATGGCATTGAATGACATGATTATCATTGCGAACGAAAAAGTAAAAATCAATACACTTTGTTCCCGCCATAGTCATTCAAATGAAATTTTTCGGTTAAGCTAGATGAAATTAATTTTAGTTATTTTGGTTATTTAATTACATTAAAAAGGCAATTAAACAAGAAATAAAAGCAGCTCCGTTATTAAACAATGGCCCTATAACTATTAACGGCCTACTTGCCTATCAAATTAATTTTGCTGAAAAGCAACTTTTGCTAAGCAACTAAGTCGATATTCCTGGTTATATATGTAACGAAACACTGTAATAAATAAATAATATATAAAAAAAAAGATTCAAATTGTGATTCTCTCCACTCAACAGAATCCTGTTCTGCTAAGAATGTCCTTCATCAATGGTGATGTCAAGTCAGTCAGTAGTATAAAACTAGTTAGCGAAACAATTCCATTTTTCATTCTTTAAATAGTTTTCAACCGGGGCAACAATAAACTATAATGCAGCATAAAAGTGATGAAAAATGTTTCACTGAGCTTAGAGATGAATCATTTAGTGGAAGTTTCATTGGGCTGGATTGGGCTGGATTATTATAAAGTTTGTCATATTAATTTCTCGGAGTAAACAACAAACCTCAGGGGTATTTTCTTCATAATCAATACAATGACATGAAAAAAAAAACAATGTTCAAATAGGGGCGGCCCGGTCGCATGAAGATAGCGGCGCCGATCTTCACACGAACGGACCAGACCAAAATCCCATCCAGACCGATCCCCCGTAGCGCACTATTCTATGCGGCTACGTGGTAAAATAAGTGGATACGACATGGCCGTTCGAACGAAAAAAGAAAGTCCAAATATTAGGATGCAATGCATATTACAGATACGATAGTCATTCACATAAGACATATGAGATCTAACGTTCCTGTCCATATTATGCTGGTAACATTAGTTTTCAAACATAGCTGACTTGTAGTACCAATAAATATATGAAAACGATGTATACTTACTTGTTTGCTAGAACAAACACAATTGCGTTGAGTGCCACCGAAAAGGTACCGCCCAGCCAAATGAATGACAACCCGAAGGGGATCGGAAATAGCGCAAATCGTCTTAGTGCAAACTTTATCCCACAAAACTTTCCACGCATGTATGGTGTGACAAATTGACTCCGTCACAGGTACTCTTGCACTAACGACTACTCCACGAACAAACATTTGTCGTAGTGATTGGTGAAATGACGAAGCAGCACAGGATGCTGCGGCTCGTGCTGGGTATCAACGCCAGTGAAGATGAAATACGTGCGCATAGTTCGGTAGCAGCTGTGGAGTAGATTGTTTGTTTTCGCGAAAACTCCACACAATATGAGAAGCACCATAGACAGGTGGCAGATTCAATATTGCTACCCGGGCCAACCGATGCTAACAAATCGTTGTGGTGCAGGAAAGCGCAATAAAATAACATGAAGCATATGATGTTTTCCTGTCCTGTGGGATGGATCGTAATGTGCTTGTATTTAGTGTACACCTGGGAGCTGCTAGTACAGCAGGTGCGATGAGCATTTGTATGTTAATGTTTTGTTGTTTGTTGACATTTTACCACTATTTGTGCACTAAACAGTCATTTCTACAAGCAGGAAGGACAATCGCGATGATGGAAGTGTTGCGCGTCCTCCAATGTCGTCAATTTTATTTTTATGTTCATGATCGAAAGGTCTAATATGCTCTATTTTTCTTTAATACAGTCTCAAAAGTGATAGCATAAGATACAGTACTGAATTAAAGCAAATATCCTTGGGTACCGTGTACAAGCGCCGTTGACCATTGATGGAAACTTTAAATTGATTTCTTAGAATAGTGCACCGGAAGTACCGCTGCACGGGTACCGCACTTATTTCGAAACTATTTGGAAAGAAACTTAACATCTTATTGCATCTTGGCCGAGGTTTCAGCAGTTTCCAATCATGCTCCAATGAAGCTCGCAAAGTTTTGCAAAGAGTTGTGAGTAACAGACCACTTCGTAGCCGTTAGCAATGGTTAGAAGCTGTACGATTGTTATCCTTTTTTACATTTTACTCCTTCTCATCTTTCTCATTTTCGGCAAAGTTTGTGCTCATGGAAAATGCCATCGGGAAGAAGGCGTCCGGATTTGGGTCCCGGAAGGGATGATTTCCTTCCACACAAAACGAAGTGAATTAAATATGCAATGATTAAACCATTCGACCGGTAAACTATCCCAACAAAAGCGAGAAACTGTTGGTAGACCAGTGTGCATAAAACATCGAAAGATCAGGAATGTGGCCCAGTGGTGGAAGGAATTAAGTTTTGCTACCGTTTTTTATTTGTGCCAGCGAAAAGCTTGACTCTAGTAACACGTTGGAGTGGGCAGAACGTGAATGTGAGAAACGATTTCGTTCTCTCATACTGTGCTGGATATGCTTGCTTTATCAGCACTGAGTTAGTATTAGTTTTACCAGATAGCATAACCATTGTGTTCAACCAGTAGGTAATATCTGGTTCTGATTGGTTCTTGCAAAGCTATGGAATGGACCCAACCGTTGTAAAAATTGGGTAAATTGGAGGTCATGTAAAAACAATGTACGTTAAAATTCTAAAATTCCGTTTGGTTGCAGTGTTTTATTGAACTTGTTCGAAACAGATGCCCAGTTATCGTATCAGTGCTAGATATTGCTAGGAAAAAAAAACTTTCCACGTTGCTATTTACTCAAGTGATAGCTTCATACTAGTCACGTCTATAAACAACCATATACATGTTGGGAAAATTTTAAAATATTTTAGGATTATTTCAGTAGCATAGTTCAAAATGGCCCCATTCCCAGCCCCAGTGTTTTATTTTTAAATAATTTGTATTGACATTCTTACTCGCTACGGTCTTACTAGCGTTTTCATTTTAGAATCATTGACATTCCATAAATTTTTATTCAGATCCTGGCAAACGCATTAGCGATGTTAAAACACCACACCAACGTTTCAAGCGACAAGCGACCGAAAAGATAACACCTTTGGAGTCATTCTGGAGCAAAAAAAATTAGTGAGAAACAGATATCTTCCTTCCCAATCGTAGACTTGAACATATTTCATAATTGTATGTTAGTAAAATTATTATTGAGAGGCTTGTTGCTTCATTGTCAGCCGTTTATGATTACCTCGATATTCAAAAACTTTTTCCTCCTTGTGGTTTATCATATCCAGGGCATGCTTGGATGTAAGCATACATAAGTACCCGAATAATAACTGTTCTGCGTTGTAAACCTGTTTGCTAATCCTAATCTTGTACACTTAGACTTGGTGATTGGGTAATCGGCTAAAGATAGATTAACTCTTTGATTAATTCAAGCTTGACAATGAATATTCCCTCGTTATTCTTCAACGACTCGGTGTAATAAACAAGCATATGAATTACTCTGTAACCCTCAGTAAGATATGCACCCAAAAGTAAATGTGTTCTCACTAACTTAAGAACTATTTAAATCTCACTTTTTTTTAAAGTTATAAACTCTAGGTTTAGTACAATTTGTGTAGAAAAGTAATAGATATTAGCTTAACTGTGCTTAGGTTAATTTAAAAAGAGTCCCAGTGCGAGACAATTGCTTACTCTTAAATCTTATCACATCTTAATTGCTATATCGTAAATAATTTCTTGTATTTCTTCTGTAATTAAGTTTTTGTTTGATTTTCTATTGTTTTACCATTTTTTTGAATTAATATCCGCTTCCTTTCCTAAGGTACCATTAGTTTTTGGTGCAATTAATTTCTGAATAAATACAAATCAACACAATCCTGTAACGGACGACCTTTAAAAATAAATTTAAAGCATGTCGAAAACTGAGCACAACTAACACTAACATGCTTAACTCGACAATACGATATCATCGGAATAATTTAAAAAAATAAACAATAAATTACTCTGACATTCATTCAAACTAAATCGGCTTTGTTTTTAATGCAGATTTATATCCGGGACTGTTACGACCAACTTCTTGAACTGCGTAATTTATAACTTTACAATTCTGGTTAAATTATGTGTTCCTGCTTCGAACTCAGCCAACATTGTAATCTAATTAACGAGAATGTGATATTATCTTCGTAATGATGGTGAACATGTTTGCCCAACGAGTGTGAATGAAACATTTTTTACCATCACACTTTGCAGTTTTCCCCATTTTCCACAACACAGGCTTTTCTTTGTTTGCCGCTTTTTGCCTGCGTTTTCCAACCGAACCAACCGCCACCGAAGCTGTTGTGCTTTTTAACAACAACGGCAGATAAAATTGAGCGGAAATATATTACAGTTGTAATCACCGTCGTTTTTGGACACATAAATTCAGTTCATTAACGGTGGAGAATCAATAAAAATGGTAGTTTCATTTTTCGCCCGCAAGGACAGCGTTGGTCAGCAAGCCGAGACTGAATACGTCCTGGTTCGCACGGGAGAGAACGAAATGTTGGAAAGAAGTAGTCAAAGAAAGAGGAGCATGTGGTGGCATTGCTGACCTTTTATCGGTCCGTTGGTGACGATGGTCTACACGGGTATTTTGCGGTCGAAAGAAGCGCGTGAAGGCCGGCACGCATGGATTATTCATGAACGTATCCTATCGTTCGGATTGCGATGACAAGCCTTGCAAAAAGTGAAGAAAAATGATGTATAATTTCACGGTTGCAGCACACACTGCCGAAAGGATAACGGTGTTAAACAATGAGCCACTGATCGATCGACTCGTCAGCGTGGGGAATAATTAAATCAGATTGTTTCCAAAAATACCTACCACCAGTACTGGTTGAAGCAGTATAATAATTTTAAGACTGGAAGGGATTTATTTCTTTACGTTTTCCTCTAGTTTTAATGCTGGTAAATGTATCTATGAAGGACATGAAAACTGTTTGAAAAACATAATTTTATCATAAGATTGATCAATTATTGTTGTTGTGACATTGTTAGACTATTTCGTTTTATTCAACACGAACGGCCAGGCCGTGTTTGCTTTAGTGTTCGACTATTGTATACCGCTGAATTACAATTTAAATACAAGTGAACTGATAAATTGAGTAGTTGATTAACACCTACAGGATCGGAGCCATACGTAAGCAATTCGTAACTATTTGGGTAGATTCATAAGTAGACATCAGATACAATCTGATGAAAAAAGTATTAACACCTCCGATCCATCAGTTCTGCGAGTTCAAGTCGAAATCGAATTAACTTCCACTCGAACTCGCGGCATCGGAGCCACTTATACTTGAGCCAACCAGAATCGTTGCGTCGTCTTTCGTGACGGGTACCGAAATTGCCCGCAACGTGGGTAGAAGTCACCTAAAACAATGGAAAATATTTTAATGCTTGAATAGAATCCCAAGTTCAAAAAGTTGCTTAAATTTCCATTACAGACGCTGTTGCGAGCAACGATACGGTGCAATGACGCAAGAAGGCATTTGCTGCCCACAAACGAACTGGTGCGTTAATAAGCCTATGAACAAAAGAAGTGCAATTAACAACAACAGTTCAGTACAACAATAGTTAATTATAGTTTTACCTACTTTAATATCTAATTTTACTCTAATATAATTCATAACCTCTCGCCATTGAGTGTCATCGTCTAGCAAATCTCAGTCCACTGCCGTTCTAGTTGCCAGACGAAAACTATCATTTATTTAGAGCCTTGAACTTGTGAGCGAAGAAAACTTACTAAATATTATTTTGTTAGCCGAGAAAGCAAGTGGTCCCTGAAAGACGAATTGGAAACAGTCGAATATATCGTGAGAAATTGATGGTTATTGGAGGCACATTTATTGAGAAATCTGTCAGAGAGCTATTGAGAAAGAGAGAGAAAGTTGGGTCCTACTGTTAATAAATATTAACGGTACTGTGTAGCAAAATATACCTATGTAAATACTAAGCTCATTTTAGAATGACGCCAGTCCTGCCCGCTTGAATTATAATAAAGGTTTAATAAAAGCTATCCACCCTTTTATGAGACGATCTGTTGCATCAACGTTTGAAATTTTGTCGACAATGTCTACATTAGTTGTGTTTAAACAGTTTTTTTCGGAATCTTCAGTTAAATGATAGCCCCTTTGCTTATTTGTATTTCCTTTGATGGAATTACGTGCACACAGTAAAGGGCCAAAATCAAGTGAACAAATTTCAACAACAATAAATAAGATATTACATAAAGAACTAGAAGCAGATGAAATTTTCTAGGTTTGTTTTATCCTAACTGTCTACGACAATATTCCCAGAACCGAATTCAAGTCATTTGAATCATATTTCAAAACCTTTTGCGCAAATGTCTTTAAAAGTATCTGAGCAATGACTTCAGCGGGATATTTTACTTAAGTTAAATTTAATTAATCTCTTCCACGATACTGCCCCCATACCGATACATTTTCTACCGTTTTCTATCGCGCTTTTTCGTACCATGCTTAGCGTGATTGGCGTAAAATCAATTTGGCTGGCTGTGGCGCGGATGCAAAGATACGCCTAAACATCAATTACAGTAATATACTCGCAATAAAACATCAAACACGGACTGGTGCACTGAGATGAAATGGATTCCAAGAATTGAACAAGAAAACAAAAACATCGTGCTAAACGCGTTGGCATGGTTTTTTTTTCTCACATCTCGCGACGGTTTCATACTGTAAAATGAACATGGCATGCTTAACAGGTTGGATGATGGATTAAAATATGGTACGACATCTAATCTTAGCAATGCGTGCGAATCGAATGGTAACGGCTCGGTAAAGTAGGTTAGATTAAAATAAAATAAAACCTGCTTTTGCTTTTCACAGTAATCCAAGGTGAGTAATGACACAAATAGCGCTAATAATTCGGTAACTGTTTCGGACAGACGGCATAATCCGAATGATAAGATAACCGACAAAGACACACATGCGAACCGTTTGTCGAAGGCGTGTGTTTCGTTAATATCTAATCAGTTGCTACAGTGGATCATTTTTTCAGGCAAGTCTGCGAGGTGAAAGCAAAGTGAAAACAGCAGCGTAAGTTGCGAGTGTTTTGAAGAACAATATACATTCTGCAGCAGCCACACACGAGGTAAGTATGTTTGTATTTGAATTTGTATTGTAAACTGCATGAAATTTATGCTTACGCTGTAAACAAGCTTTAGTAAGACATTATTATCAAACTCGTATCTATACCATTCCATTTGAAATGTGAAAGATATTTAATATTAAAGTTATTAGAATGATGGAAAACAATAGCCATCCCACATATTCCACTATAAATATTTTGCCATATCTGCACACAAACACACCGATCGCTGTGTATCGCAGGATCGCTGGCACTGAATTAGTCAAGAATTGAGTGCTCTAAAGTTCATTGTGGCAATTTAATTTCGGCTATACTAGCCACAATTCAGGAATCATAATCAACATGTTATTTTTTAATGTATATTGCACCCGGTTATTATGCACCACGATTGAACCAGGCGTAGAATGTAGTCCCCGCAAGCGTTATGAAGTGGCAGACATATACACACTGCACTGTTGCTGCAAGTGTTAGATAAATAGCTAACCACATCGTTTCGGCCATCCCACACTGCCATGTTTCAGTGTTCTCTTTTTTCCCCCATTACGGTTTGTTTCACCGCGAATAATTTGATTGGGTTGTAGATGATTTATTTCGCGTGTGGGCTTGCAACAAAAACCCTCTTAATAACAGGCATTGCAGTCGGTGTTGGTCAGCAGATTACAATTGTCTTGAAGCAATTTGTTTAAAATTTACACCCACGCCACTATGACCCCATTTGCCGGAATGGGCCCGTGTTGTACGTTTAGATAGCGTATGGCGGCGTAGGTGGACCTTAAAGTTCCGATCCATTAGCTGATGTCTGTAATTTAATGGTTTGCTCATTCTAGCTTTGAAGGGAATTTTAAACAATTATTGACGCTCAAAACTGTAAGATTTTAGGTTATGATTTTTTCAATTTATTACACATTTAACAATGGTGATGGTGTTTCTAATTCACAATTATACCAATAGTGTTCGAGTCAGTGATATTTCCTTATGTAACTAACGATCTCGAACGATCTTTCAAAAAGTTAGAAAACAAACCTTGTAATTAATGGAATCGATGTAACCTTATCAAACTAATGTGAGTATGCGGAGTCACTCGTAACTAAATAGTGCTAACCAACATACACTCCATGCTAACCAACAATATCCTCAATAAGCTCCAAATAAAAGCAAAGCTGCTTCCGCGAATGTGCTTTCATCTGACGGTTTACTGCACATGGGATTACTTTTCGTTTCATCTCAATGCAGAATGGGGAACCGGATCGCTTTGCACTAATCGGTGTCCAATTGTGTGGCGAGTACGGTGATATGTTAATGAGTCGAGAGTACATTCCCGAAAATTATAGCTTCACGCGCGTTCGATGGTCACGCGTGTGTCACCCCAGTATTATGACCCCCTTAACTAATTCATAATCGCATTCCAGCTCACCCAGAACTGCTCTGTTTGCATAATCGTCGCCTACAGAAAAGATTAGAAATGTTCTCTCCATAGAATTTTTTTCCAACCTTTTGCCCGCTGTACAAATAGCAATGCCGGGTGCCGGACTCGGCATACGTGCGGCATATTTGGTTAGCTTGTTCAAATAACTATACAGCATCACAGGAAGCACTGGGCACTGGTCATTGGGACAGGATTATGCAATCAAAAGAGAGATCTCTCGTCCGTGCGCCGAACCGACGAAACGGACAGCGGATGAGTAGGTGTTCCGCACTAACCCACTCCCTCCGTCGATCACCGTCTCCTGACCACCCATGCTAACCCCTTTCGGCATCAGGTGTATCAGTGTTTGCGTAATTGTATGAAAATGCAAACACAGCTAATCACGGGGCTATGCTGGTGAGCCGAAGCAGCTGCCATCAAATGATTAAGAAATTAAGTTGATCCTGGCCCACAGTGATAGTCACTGCACCCTCGCTCACCCCGATGCCGTCTGTTCCGCGGAAATTCGGTGTCAAATAATGGTGAAGCTGAATAGCGGGATAATCCTGTGTCAATATTAACGTTTCCATCGTTTGCTCGTGCTCGGAGTGGATTTTGGAGCTCTTCCTCCTTTTTTTTAGCCTTGTTGCGCCACCGTTGCGAGATACGCAGGAAATAAAAATGTCGTAAGCAGTTTTAATCCCACGTAAAGCGTTTCATGCTCCTTTAACCACATTGTGTGGTTGAATGGGGAAATTAGTCTGGGTTTTCGTTCTCGTAGAAAAATTACTCCAATCAGGTTAATAAGAATGGTAATCAGCGATCTCTGAATGGAGTGAATGGCAAAGAAGTGAGTGAGAGATAAGTACTGTGTTGAAATATGTTATACCAATCAGAATTAATGTTACTGACCTTTTTTTGTGGATATCAACAAACTTAACAGATACATACATAGGAAACACATTGCAAATATAATCTTTTCTATTATTTCGTTTGATTTTTAAATTAAGCATACTCTCAAATCAAATCTTGATGAAATGCAATAATCAAACCAATTGTTTATAGTTTTATAGTTAATAAACAGCTCCACATTTGCTGATTCACAAACTCTACAACCTTTGTTAAATAATGTAGCATACGGAAACAGTTTTAAAATTCATGCTTAAAAGCTTCCGGGGAGATAAATTCGATTGCCTCTGCAATGCATTCCCGTACTGCAGATGAGTGCAGAAGACGTCTAGTCCTGCAACTGCACACCGTTGCCGTTCCGTGCTATTTCCTGTGATTTGTTGTACCCTCTCATGAGAACGTGACAAAAGGAGGTAAGGTTGCTTCTTCACCGAGCACCTGACCTGCAAATTCCACGCGCTGTACTCGTAACAATTTCAGAAGATTCCTTTCACAAGCTTTGCCGGTGTCGGGTTCGCATACAAGTCAGATGAGCCCTAGAAAGCAAAGCATCCAGTGCTTCATGCGCTGTTGAAGAAAAAGGAAAACGCTCAGTGAGTAGTGCAATTATAACTTTTTAACAACATTATCTTTATCGTTAATTATGCACGGAGCATGCGACAATCACGAGCAGGACAAACTATGCGCATCTTCTGCCAGCGGCAGATGAAAGCTTTCGGTTGGAACACGGCCCCGAGCACACTCCTCCATCACGACCAGCGGACCTGGGTAAAGGCACTGCGGCAAACAGCTACACAACCGCTGTGATCTATTGTTTGGGTCAAAGAGTGTGCTACCCACCCGCTGGATGAGCAGCTGAGTGTCCTTTCGAATGAAGTGTAAAAATGCATGTAAGTTAGACGAAAGAATTTATTACGATGTTTAAGTAGATATCTGGCTAAACAGGCCACTGAGGCTAGTAAGTGGCTCCTAGACGTGATTTAATGAAGTTTAATTGTGTTAAACTTTCTCGTTTACACGCTCATGATGGTTTTCCAGTTACTTTGTAGTTCATTGTTAAGCTTGAACTGTTGGACAGACGAACTAAACAGGTTGTCCATTAACCGGCTACTTGCTGCTGAGTGTAATTTATTATATTAATAATGTTTATATTTTTCTACAGGCAAACGGTATGCAAATATAATTGACATATGCCACGAAAGCCCAATAAAACATAGGCAAGCAGTAAGTATATGATGAAGATTTACGAATAGCAGCTATTTATAATCAATCGTGTCAAGTGGTTAATTTCCCCAGAATTTTCCTGTTGTTCAAGATAGTTCAGAGTGGTTATTTATTTTGCTTCGAAGAGATTACGATTTGAGAAGTAGTCAACCAGGTGAACATACGAACAATTTCAAGTGGCTTGTAAATATTGGAATCCATCAAGATAAGGGATTTAACATTTTTACTGACCCTAGACATTCATAGATAACGAAAACTATTGCACTGCTATACTTTTTCCTATACTGCATGTATTTGTTCTTTCTTTCTTCTGCGTGTACTTTTCCTTTTTCGTATAAATTAGCGAACGTATTTGCGGATTTCGGATTATTTTCTTTCGTAGTAATATTTACCGGACTCGCAGTTGATGTAGCGTAGAAAAAAGAGAGGATGTTTAATTTCATTGTACCCGTATTTATAATAATTATTTTTGAGTGCCCCTGGCACTCATCTCACACTCACACTCACCATTGACGAAACTTAACGAAACCGATCTGTAACTGTCAACTACCTGGCTTGGGTCCTGGGTGTTATTTTGCGTGAACAATTAGTGCAGGGTGTTCCTTGTCAATTTCCATCACGATTAAAATGCTCTAGACCTATGGAATATGTTTCTTTGAAGTTTTGAGTAGAAGTAATTTAGAGGGGATGTGCTGGTGGTGTATTGGTAGTGGTGCCAGTCTTCACACGACGGGACCCGTCCAAAATCCCATCCGGAACAATTATCCGCAGCAAGGACTGACTATGCAGGAACGGGTGTATAAAGTCCAAAGAAAACTACAAATGGACCGTTCAGCTTGTTGTTGAGATAGTGAAGAAGAAGTAGTATATAATTTATGATGACTTTTGACCAACGTAAAATATTTCAAAATTGAAAAAAATGACGTTAGTTTTAAAAAAATGTCACGAAATGAGTTTGTGGTAACACGTGGAAAATGGCCTCAACTGGCCGGAGCTATTTTTCATCGCCAAGGACAAATTTGATGTCGAGTGGTAACAGAATCCAACAATGTTTTGTGTTTATGTACAGAAAAACTGCAGACAGTTGTACAGAACTAAATAACACCTCGTATCAGGTGTTATTTATCAGGTTTATCAGAAATAAATTTTACCAAAAGCTTATTTAAGACTTATATTTTATTACCTGAAAGTATGAAAAGGTTCGGTTAACTAGTTTCTACAGCGTTTAAATCGTGATGCAATTTGTCGTGGAACCTCCTTTATTGGTGCTAGGCTGAATTATAACTGTAAAATGTTAGTTTAGTACCTATACGATGTAGGTGATGCGAAATATTTAAATAAGAGCAATGCGAATAAAATTCATGCGAATAAATTCTCTAACTTTTTATTCGGTCTTTTAGTGATGTCGTATTTATACATCCTCATCACTCAGAATTCCAAGCTAGTGTTCACATAATATTGAGAGAGGACTAGGCTTTGAATGAAAAATGAAAAAAAAAAGAAGTGTCATTTGTTTTGTTAATTTACCCGCTTTGGCAATTGCCAATTGTAACAGGATGAAGGGAAATCGTGAACGATTCGATTTCGTATACAAGCGAACTGCGAAACGCCTACAAACATTTTTTGACGTCTAGTATTTTTTGTAAAAAATAGTCCGATTTCGTAAAAATTTTTTATAAAAATAAGCTTTCCTATGCAAAAAAGCACTTATTAGATGGTCTGGAACAAATAATCAATAGATGAAGCAAACATTTTTGATAGCTAAGCAACACACCTACGCCCAGTGTATGAAAAATTTTGGTGGAGACCTGCCGACAGTTAGGACAGCTAATGACGTGTTGAATATAAAGAAAATAACTATCATAGGACATCTAACGAAATCAATTTAAGATATCAAAACCTGTATGCCAGTACAGCCCTGGTAATTTGTCAGCAAGAAGCCTACAAGATATTGAACATAAAGTAATACCTGATAGGAAGTTTTCTATCTCATCTAAAGATCTATTCTAAATTCGTACATGATGAAGAGAAATCACTTAAATACTTATCTGGCGCCACAACCGCTTCGCGGTATGGGTCTGCTGCTGGAGTCCTCTAAACCGTCCACGGACGAGTGCTTTCGACTGCTAATCCATTATCCCGGCCTTTATGGCAAAAGCTTCAACGCCATCACTCCATCTCAGTTTGGGCCTACCACGCCCTCTTTGTCCATGTGAAAAGGACGTTACGGGCTGGGTCGTCCGGTGTCATTCTCATGGCGTGACAAGCCCACCGGAGCCTGCCGAATCTAATCCACTGTACGACAGTAAGTTCGCGGTACAACTCAAAGAGCTCGTCATTGTAGCGGCTCTTCCATTGTCCTTCCACACAAACGGGGCCAAAATCATTCTGAGCATCTTCCTCTCGAACGCGGCTAACAGGGTTTCGTCAGTATTGGACAAAGTCCATGTCTCAGAGGCGTATATCAACCAGGAATAAAAGTCGGCCCTTGTAATTTGTCAGCAAGAAGCCTACGAGATATTGAACTTAAAGTCATTCCTGATAGGAAGTTTTCACTTTTGAAGGTATTTTTATCGTATAACACTAATCGCAACGCTATAAAAATAACTTATGAAGCTAAATTCTTTTTCATTAGTCAGAAAGACACTAACATACCTTCCTAACATTGAACATTCGTACGATAACAAACCTTATAAACAGCGGTGGTACACATGTTCACTGTCTTAAATTCACGTTCTACTGATAAGAAGTGAAGAGAAAAAATGTTGAAGCCCTATGTCAAAACGTGCTGTTGCTAATCCAAGCTTTAGATGTTTTGCCACTGTCACAGTAAACCCATTCGTGTACCTTGTTGTGCCAAAGCCCACCGGCATACCGGTTATAACTGATAAGCGGTAGTTTGGCCGATAGAAGCCGCTAAGTAGGTTGAGGCCGCGCCGTACACTTGCACACTAATATGCGCTTTACGGTTTATCTGCAGTTAATTAAAGATACCTTGCTTTTCTTCACGATAAGTTGCGATAAGATGCAGCCGCTTTTGATTCACTGATAATTGATAAGTTGGAGGTAAACACCCATCTTAAAATTAGTGTCGCCCAATTTGACAGCTGACTTGCCTATTAGATGTGAGCAGAACGTTGATTTCGAACGAGACGAAATCTTACAGCCTATACGTGTGTGTTTTTCGTTCCAGACTTGAGTGATATAAACGGGTACAGAATGACTGCAACGACGACCAAGAATGTGCAAAGTCCGATTGCACTAAATCAACGTTCCACTGTCATTAGGGATGGCATTCAACCATTAGACTACTATGGCCATTGGGATGGATTGGGCAAGGCAAAGATGGTCAATACTGGTTCGTCCGTTATGGTAAGTAGCTTCAGTATCACTCCACCCACGAAAATGGTATAGATTACTTATTTTCCATTATCACCTGCTCAACCATGCCTACGTAGATTACTTTTAGCGATCGTCCTTTCCGGCAATTCATCGTTGGTGGCGTCCTGGGCAACAAGTACATTTTCGAGCAGCTACACTTCCACTGGGGTATCGGGGATGGTTCCGGATGTGAACATACGCTAGAGGGTAGCACCTACTCGATGGAGGCACACGCCGTACATTACAACGCCAAATACGGAAGCTTCGCGGAAGCGGTCGACAAACCGGACGGTTTAGCAGTGCTCGGCTTCTTTGTGCAGGCGTATGGTAGCGACCATTGCCCAGCGTTCGATAAGATCGTGGCCGGATTGCAGTACATACGGAGCCCGAACGCACAAACCGAAATCGATGCCGATTGCCTCTCGTGGATGGGAATGCAGGAACTCAACCGGCACTACTACACGTACAAAGGTTCACTAACCACACCGCCGTACTTCGAAAGCGTCACTTGGCTGGTGTACAAAACACCAATATACGTGTCCACCGGTCAGCTGGAAGCATTCCGGCAGCTACAGGCTTGTCCAAAGGATAGTAGCAAAAAGATCGTGAATAACTTCCGGGCGGTGCAGGTGCCCGAACAAGTGCCAGAAGTAGTTTTTGTGAGAAACAATCATCCCGTGGTGCTTTCGAAGCTGTAAATTTGCAGCGAGGAAATTATTGTGTTCATTACAAAAGCAATACCAATAAACAAGACTTTATGAAATTGTTAAAATATTCGTCTCATCATAAATTAAATGCTGAATAATTTAAAGAAACAATTCAAACCGTAAACGTAACAGCTCCACCAAACCAATTCATGCAACCCAATATCGCACAAAAGGTGAGATAATTGTTTACAACGACACTGGTACACTTCGAGCTCACAATTGAACGTGTTACCATATCTGTTTTCAACCATCAAATGACGTTCAGCACATCTTTCCGATGTTGTGAATGGTCTTTGCAATTAAATCTAGCATCTTAATGTTAAATGGTACTTTACGTTCACTTTTACCCACCATTTAGAGGCAGGTGTTTCATTTCGGGCAATTTTATCCTACATTATTTGCATGTTGCGTAAAGATTTCCCTGGGAGAGAGCTGCAGCATCGTACCTGCCGTGCATGGTCTCATGCATATTGATGGCAATCTTGTATGATTGCTTTATGCAAACAGGTATCAACGATAGGGTTGTAGTTGCAGTACCGGTTGCAGCCGTGGTACTGCCAGTTCTGCCACTATGCTTTTGCATAGTGTTTGTGGGCTCAGCTCATCGTTGGTACATGTTCTCCCCTGTGTCGACAGCACAGGACATGAGAATGGAATGGAATAACCGGACATGAGAATGGACAACGGTGGTCGTCAAACTGTGACATAAATGGCGTTTGATCGCTTATAACCGGAGTGCCAGAATGATGTGCCTTATCGAATTGGTTTGGTTGCGGTAGGGGTCGAATGTGATCGAGCGGTTTTTGAACAATTTCTAAGCAGGTTTCAATTATTCGGAAAGCAACAAACAAATCACATCAGTTTCTCCACAAGAATGATGTAAGAATTATTAAATTTTAACTATTATTTTGCATCTTTCAAAAATTGCAATCATTATCCACCACCGTCTAAATTTGTTAGTTAAATTTGTATTTTCACTTATACGAGCAAATTCGAAAGGAGCGTTCGTTTAACTGTCTCGGGAGGCATAAATTGAAATGGTTTCAGGCTCTGTCGCGGTACATAATGTTAGACGTGGCGGTTTTTTTTTTTTTGCCAAGCCGGTTCAACTTTTCCCCCCTGCATTCGGGTGCTATCAGCTCGTCTGCAGGTGGGTGTAGGCAAGCAAAACTTTTTGACACCACAGATTAAAGCCGATTAGAAAACTTTGCAGAAACTTACATCGTGCATATACGCGCCGCGGCCAGAATACGAATGCACAAGAAATGCCATGAATAGGAATTACACGGCGCAAGGTCCATTTGGAGATTGAGACTTTAGTACAAAGCTCGCGGGGTGACATGTGGTCTTATCAAAGACCGAACAGAAACTTTTAAGACGATTTGGGAAGGGATTGAAAAACCATTACTTACCGTGGGCATAGTTTTTGGGTGAGTGCGAATATTAAGTCTTTTTCATATGCGTTAAATTGAGGAGAAAAACTTACATTTGATAATTTTTTATCCAAATATCTGCTTAAGGCTTCATTCATTCCATCCTCTAAAATAATCAAGCCGTTTGCTGCACACTTTCAGCATTACTTTCATTGATGCGAGTTTGCAAAAGTGTGCGTTCAGCGAGTGTACCTAAAGCATAAACAAAAACTTACTGTAGAAAAACATTATGACAATAGATAAATGTATACAAAGGTCTATCGTCATCTCAGAAAGTAAAAGCAATAAGCCACACAAAAATCAGGTAAACTAATGGAAATCAAAAGGTTGCGTTACGAGAAAGACAGCGAGGCGTTTCAATGAAAGCACCATTTTCTATTTTTTGCCACTTTTAATCTCGTCTTACAAAATGAACACTCCCTTTCGGACACCGGAACCGGAAGCGGGCTTGAACAAACCATGGATCCAGAATGAGATGGCGCAGGGTGTTCGGAGTAGGACGGATTCAATGCAAGAGCAACCCGTAGCGAACCGCTCCGCACAATAGGTCAAGAATGGGCGAGCACTGTAGCCGTGGGAAAATGATAAGGAATTGTAAAGTGTGTTTTCATGTTGCAGAAAATAACGCTACGGTGAAACGCTCCGACACCGGCCGGAAATGAGGTTGAGTCGTGTGCTTGAAGGCAAAAATGGGATAACGAAAGAACAGTGAAGACCTTTAATTAAACTCGTGAAATGAGCTAGGATGCTCGCTTTTGAAGAAGTTATTTGATCGGTGCACCGGCACAAAGTTCGCCAAGCTGGCCGTGGCGAATATGGCCGGAGTAGAGAAAACATTTATCCGTGAGTGTTTGCTGTCGTCCGGCAGGTTGGTTTATATTTAGCTGTGGTGTATGTTGTTTATTAAATTTTTCATACATACTCGTCTATGATCGTCAGAGTGCAATTGACTAGATGAGTACATATCTACTGTCAACTAATGCGTAGTACAGATTGAATTTCATTACACCTCTTGAGTTTCAATTTATTACAGGTTACAAAACGGAGGGTTCCCTAACGAAGTAATTAAATAGACCTCCTTTGCCGTACACGGTTTTATCGTGTGTCAAAAAATTAGTCTTTATTATTGTATTCGTATTCAAATATGTATGTATTTCGCAGGTCCAGTCTGCGACCGGTTTAATCCTCAATTTATTATAATTTTTTTATTCTACAATTAAAAATTACAATTTCAATTTACAATATTTACAATGCACACAGAGGTAGCCGTGTTTCGCTCACGTCATCAGGTGGCCATCTTTTGTCACCTGTGAGTGGCTTAAGCGTAGTAGATACACAATAGAACATCTCCAACATAGGGCAATGCTCTGCAAGGTATTCTGCAAGGTACCAAGTGTATTCTCCCATCAATTATTTAATATTATGTACGTATTACATGAATGATCCTGGCAATTCTGGCAATAATGATACGTTACTTCAAGGAATTTAGTAAAAGGTCATGGAAATGATTTCCAAAAAAATTATTGATCACACGACTGTAGTTATCGCCATCCTGCATCCTAGACTGCCAAGCCTTTTGGAGCAAAATGCTCCTGTGGCCCAGGAATCACTATATTGCGCAATTATCTATGTGTTATAGATATGGTATATATGTGTTAGTGAGCTTGCTCATCACCTATGTTCAAACCTCGCGATATGAAGTGATAAGTGTTCTATTTTTCAAGATTCTAAAGATTTTTTTTTATTTGGGTTATTGCATCGTATTTTTTATGCTCATTTTACTTTACTATTTATGCTCATTGGGTTTTGTCAATGATATTTTTTTTTACAAAGAAATAACATGATCCGATGAAAGCATTGATCTACGTACGATGTACATTATAGATATGTCACATGTGTCCGATATTTTATATATATATCACAGATATATGTCACAGATATTTTAAGAATGCTGCAACCTATTGCACCGTAAATTGTAGTCCTAATTGATTCTACATTTCTTTGATGAATGTCGTTTCTTCATTAGTTTTTTAGTAGTTTTGTACAACAAGTAGTTTTGCAAAGATGTATACCGTCTCACCTCTAAATTGCAAAGCTATAGCATTCAACATTAGCGTGATTTGGTTTCAAGGGCCATTTTTATTATAACGTTCATAGCATCAGTGTCTTTGTATACCTTAAACCTTGTCTCGTCAAACTCCGTATTAGACACTATTTTTATAAAACTGGGAGACATCGACAAAATAAAAAGGTTACTCTTCTGGATCGTTTTTCGATCTACCAAAAATGGGATATTTTCATGATTCGGTAAAACATATTTTATTAAAGATGAAGATATCTGCTCAAACTCGATGTATTATTGAATCGTCCATTCTCAATCAAATTATTCAAGAAGAAAGTTAAAACGTTCCATGATATTTCTGAGAATAGACATTCAAAATTAGATAAAATTTTTTAATTTTTTAATTTGAATTTTGAAATGTAGTAATAATTCGTCAGTTTAAAAATCACAAACGAAATAATTATCATTAGACACATAAAAAACCATTAAAAATAAAACTATGTTAAACTTAATTTTTAAACACTGTTTACTATTACTTGAACACTTATCTGAAACGATCATGTACTTCTGATCTATTAGCGCTCAACGAAGGAACTACTTTGATGATTTGTTACGCACATTTTAAATTCAGTAAAATTTTAATGTTTCGAATGATATAGAGTTAATATCCTTAAAATTATTTAATTTGCGCTCATATTACATTAGAAATCATAAAACAAATACCCTTCTTCCGACTTGGAAGTTTTTTCGATATTGATTCGTTACATGTTGCAAATTTAATTGCATGTTTGCCATTTTGTTTTGTTACTACGTCAATGCTGAACCGTTAGTTTTTGTCAGTTTCAAAAAATAAACGGGAGAAACACAGGGTATCCTTATCGTATCCTCAAACTTTTTCTTACATGTGAACACGATAGGCACTAGGGGCTGGTATTTCTGTTTAATTTAGTTTTTCCTTGTAGGTTTGCGGTATCACAGGCAGATTATGGAACGAAGAAACTTTATCGTACCGTGCAGGTAAGTCGTGCGATGATTGCAACCAACCGCAAATGTGAAGCCAATGCACAAAACATACTGTGTACCACAGTGCACTAGCGTTTACTCTGCCCAGTTCTGCATATGCTGTTGTGCGGCGCGGGGATGAGAATATAATTTATTCAAAATCCTACCCATCGTTACAGGGCAGGAACCACCAGCCGAAAGTGCAAAGCGCGAGTGCAGGTAGCTGCAACGGTGAAGTACACCGGGATAGCCACAGATGAAAAGAGCACAAATAAACAACGTACAATTTATGGAGAACATGGAGTAATCATTTCATTTATACCGACAAATATCATGCTTCATCTGAGCGTGGGATTAAGGGAGCAAAATTTATGAGCACCAACTAGGGGGGAAAACTAGAGCAAGTTTTTGTTGTGCATATCCTTGTTCGTTTGAATTAAAATTTATTCGCTGTGTGATTGTAACGATGCACTACATGTGGAAAACAACGTGCGTTGTTTTTCACATGTGTTTATTTCAACTAAAACCTTTTTACAAAGTTTTGAGACACAAAACGAAAGCTGAACAATCAATGCTATCACAAACATTTCAAAAAAGATGCACAAGTAATGGTTGCGCATGGTACAACATACAGTAATGGTATTGTTTCCTTTAAGACAAAACATCATTATTATGACCCTCACCGGAAATATCGCTTTCCCGTGTAAAGGGAAAGCAAATTGCATTTTAATTTCAGTTTTCACTAGTTTTCCACAGCAATAAGCCATTTCCTGCAGACCGTTTTATAGCTTCGCCCTATAAAACCGTAGGGGAAGAGATTTAATGGAAAATTGGTACAATTAGTGGTTTACCGGGGACACTTAAATAAAATCGTTGTGGCCAATTAGAAAACGATACTATGATTACTAACGCTCCGTTGTTAGCAAAGGAGAGACTGAGCGATATGCCGTAGTTTATTTTTGGTAAAAGTTTCTATCCCTTCGTACGGCTGTAGCTGGAGTGGTGTGTGAACCACCTGCAAACGGAAGACTTTATCCTTTCGACAAACCCTACCTTAGCAGACGGAGTTACCGGCTGAACATGAAACATCCAGCGCTAACGTTGACTAGGTAGCGGCAAAAGCTTCTGCTTCTACGGCTGGCTAACGACAGGCTGATAGATAATTAAGATGCTATCAGAATGAACGTTGGCGTTCGTAGCCCGCGTGTCGTTTGCGCAGATAACGACGCACATCAGGGCACATTCCGTTGATGCCCTGGCCGGAGCACATTACCGCTACCCGTAGTAGCGAGTGTTGTCTCGATAGCGGCCTCAAATGATGATGCGACGAGTTGCGAGCGATACAGCGTGCCGAAGCGATCCTTGCGAATAAGTCGTTTTACGTGAACGATTTCGGTCGGTGATAGACGAATTGATGGACTCATTATGCTTTCTCCCATTTAACGTCTTCCCAGCAGTGAATGCAAAATGCTGTTGCCCGCTTTAAAACCCATCTGCATTTTGTGCGATGTTTGTTCCGTCGTGCACAACGTGTGTGATCTAAAGTCAAAACATCACGATCAAACACACGCTTGAAGGCATTCTACTGATCGTACCGCATTTTTTATCAACGTGCTGTAAGGATTTACGCACTGTGCAATGGCGTACGATATGGTTAAGCAACTTCCTGTATTGATAGAGAGCGAAATATAAAAATACTTTAATAGCAGTGCGTGATATCTTCGTAATTGCAGGCTTCGACAGCCAAGACGCTTTAGTGAATTTTACTTTTCGCGTAATGGCAGCAGAACCGTAAATAAGTTGAAAGATACAGCGTCACCAGATAAAAGGTGCCGGTCTCGTTTTTGGGTAGAAACTGAAACGGTCATTTTTTCGCGTTGTGCTGCGTAATTAAAAGTTTTATTTACTTCCATACATTCATCAAACATTCACAAAGTCAAACATTTGTCTAAGGTCAAACTGACGAGTAAGCAAGTGGATTTAATATCATCATTAGTGGTAGCGAGGTTTTTTACAATCAAGAAAAACATAAGTCCAAAAACTAGGATTAAAATAATACTGTGGATTAGGCTGAAGTTAGAACTTGGAAGAATAGTGAAAATAACAAAATGCAATAAAAAAATGCATCTAGTTTTCTTTGTCATATATTTTATTAGCTAAGAATGCTAGCTAGATTTATCCGAGGGCAATTCAATTCAAAACTGTTAATGCATAGGTTTTTGTTTGCAAATGTTGTTATCTCATTTGTTTCGCTTGTGTTTAGGCGTATTAAATGTTCTGCTTTTTCGTATCTTTCATTAGTTTTTTGATAATAAATTATGTATTGAAAAGCCTATGGATAAAATTTCAGTACTTAAAAGTAAAAACAACTAATTGTGGAGCTTTCGATGCAGTTACGTGAACACATTATAATAGTGCACCAACGGTGGACGTAAATCCTAAAACCCTAATCAAAGAGTTATTATTTATTTTTTAAGGAATACAATCAAACCAAGATTGACGACCAATTACCTTAATCCATTTACAAATATATCCTGACTTCCAGTTCCTATTTGTTTCTTTCAATGAGCCATTCCTATTGTTTTATGTCTTTCGTTTTATATTTGTTTCCATATCTTTCATATGCAATGCACCTGGTTACAACAACCGTTAGAATGCATAGCAATTTACCAAATTTATAGTGCATCCATGCCTCATGCCTTCAAGTGTTCAAAATGCGAGAAATACTCTCAGCGTTTGTATTAGACATTGCCATTTGCTGTAGTATTTATATGTTTGATGATTTATATTTAAAACACACAGTATGTGTTTGTCGTTGCTTCGTGTCTCTTTGCGTTCGAAGCAGATGTTTGCTCTTCTGTATGTTTACAGACGAGAATGAGTTGAAAAATATTGATCAAACATAAATGTTGTTGCTCAATAAGCTGCACGTTTTTGAACGGCAAGCAATAAAAATGATTGCTTCATAGTCACATTTAAAACGGGAACATTTCTCAATGCACATACTGCACCGTTTTGGAATCGGAAGAACAGTACGAATTTTGGGATGAATTTTTGCACAACTATCGCTTTTTGTTTGCTTTTGTGCTTATGTATACAAAAATACTCCAGTCAGGACCATATGCATAGAAGTGCCTTAGTTCAGGTGTATATTTGAAGCGTCAAATGTTCTGCTTCATGAACAAACATATTTTTATAAGTAACAGAAAAGAAATCAAATGTCAGCAATGAAGACGAAGTTTGAAAATTGCAAAAAAAAAACACAATGTCTAAGCCACTGGTCAAAACTGTGAAAATATTGTCCACTTTTATCAAATGAAAACACTCGCTCCAACTTGTATTTGCATTTCGTCGTGTGCCTTCTCATGCAGGTGTGTTGATACAAGAGATTTGAAACTAGGGTTTGAAAGACTGTAAGCACAAGATAGGTTGCGCTAGAAATGATTCGTTCTTGATTCGATACCTGGTAAAACAAAGCACCAGCAAAATCAAGTTAAGCACGGTAAACTCAATATTTTAATCTCCCAATCATTGTCTACCACTTCTATTTGGAGATGTCCTAGCTCTTGTTGTCATTTCTTCCGCCTCTTCTCGGTTCCCATCATTTCATCGACCTTTCCTGTTTACTTTATGTATACCCAACCCGATCAGTGAGCCAACCTTTTCTCATTTATTAAGGAACTCGCATTGAATCAAACATAATCTCTTCAATCACGACTGGTAAAACTGATATTTGGAAAGATTATAATTTGTAGCATCAGCTGAACAAAAGCATTCTCCGTATTGAAAACTCACAGATGCTAAAAAATAGATGGATTAAGTTTGAATCCTCCCACGAAATAGCTGCTTCGTTTTATCCACCTTTAGCAAGATGAGTAGAAGGCATGGAAAGATTATTCTTATCTTCTGTAAGCCGATGCTAGTTCTGCAAGGTAAAAGAATTGTCATCTTAACGCAGCACTTTAATTATTTTTCCCACATTTTCAACAGATCGCAAAAATAGCTTCAATCAATCATATCAAATATCTACGACCCGGTAACACTTTTCACAGCATTGCAAATCATTCAATAAATCACAATGATTTAACTCCGGTTCGAACTGATTGCCTTTCGATAATGATTTTCAATGCCGGGCCAAGGCACTCACAGCGCTACATTGCACTGAGTTTGCATACACATTGTTCCATTCGTTTTTTTTTCTTACTTTTAGTTTCACATTTCGTGAATTCAATCAATTCAAGTCTTTTATTCTATTGAAAGCAAACATACTTCAATTTGCATAACAAATCGTTCCATTCTGCCGTCCCGGCTTCTCGGCTGTTTGACGTAATTGTTCGGCATCCTTTTTGCCTACGGTGTGATGTTATTTCTTTCCCAAGGTAAGATTCTTCTTTATCGCCGTGGTTCCCACTTGACGGCAAGCGTTGAAGTAGAGTATTGACGACTGAAAGGAAGTTAAAAAACGCGCAATATGGAACATCGAATGAACGGACACAATTAAGATTTTAAGTGCAAAATAAAACAAACACAAAAAAATGCCGCAAGACCATTTCATCAATGTTCGTAGGCGCCTTCTCTGCTCTCCACCAATAACCAGACTCTCCACCAGATTCTCCCCTAACCACCAATTAACTTGTACGTACAAGGAGATGACAAAAATGGTGCAATGTTGTTACCGGATCCGTACACACCTTGCCCTTAATCAGATGACAGATTAATCGTGATGGAAGATCGCCCTTTTTAAATTGTGTTTGATAGATGAAAAACAGAAAAGCAGAATTGATTGAAATTAAACATGCAACATGAAATTAAACAGCAACAATGAAAACGAATAAATTGCTTACGATCTCATAGCGTAATCTTTTCATTTTTATGATGCATCCTAACAATGTCTATCACCGTAAGCAAAACGCGGCTCTTGTAGTTCATTCGTAGTTGTAAAATAATAAAATATAAAATATCGTTCAAAATACTTGACTAGTGGGGATTGTGGGGATTTTGGAAACAATTTGGAAGAGGAATTTGGTGGAATTTGGATTGCTGGTTAATTATTATGTACGTCTTACTCGCCTGGTAGTTCAGATAGTAGAGTGCGTTGAAGAACAATTTTTCGACGTCTATGAGGACGAAATGAAGTTCATCTGCGTTCATACGTCTCCGTTCATCCTGCTGAGTTGAGTGCTTCACACACGCTCGGATGCTGTAACGCTCATTTCATGTAACGCTACAGATTCTATCTTGGAACAACGCATGCTTACTGGTTGTAACGTACGATTCAACTCTAAATTTGTACACTCTAATGCAGAGGCGGATTTATTCATCTCGGGGCCCCAAGCGATGGGGCGAATTGAGCCCCTAATCTTCACCTACAATAGAAGATATCTAATTTCAGTTTTATGGATGATTTGTACAAAAACACAAATGTGACTTATTAGTTTACGATAAAATTAAATTAAAATTAAACCTTAATGCCTTTGTTATTGAAAATGAGAGGTTTTCTTCAAAGCTTGTTGACTGATTTAGCCTAATGCCGCTTAAAATACTTCTTTTAATAGCGTATAAAGAATATGCTTCGCTCGCATCAACGATACGCATTATCAAACATATTTTACACTTGAACACAACACTATACCTGGGTTTTTATACTAGGCGTTGTATATTAAAATGCTATTGTATTAGCAAAACAATTCACTCCAAAAAATTTGAAGTTGTAAAGACCTTCAATATTTTTCATCCTGAATTACTGGCAACTGGCCGGGCTTTGAAAACTTTGGTATATCACAATATGTTTTTTTTTTCTCACGAATATGTTGATATCTTAGTGCACTGTTGGTATGTGCAATCACAAACATTGAAAATTTCGCGTCGAAAAAAAAATAATAAATAGAAGTGTTATGCTAGAAGTGTAATAGAATCCAGATCTGAGCTACAACTCGGGGCCCCCTTTAGGTTGGGTACATCCGCGGCCACTCAGTCCGCTTATAGGAAGATCCGCCTCTGCCCTAATATATAGACATATCGTTACAGTATCGTTCTTAATGAAATATACAAGTCTTTACCAAGGACTTGCATGACTTAGTTGTGTGTACTTTATTTGAACACTGCAATCTGATTCGGTACCCAAAGAAGAGAATTTTGGACAAATCACATCGAATTTATTACAACTGACTTCACCCTAAGTTCTGTCCAATTTTTAAGAATAGATTGGTAATGGACGATAGAACATCGAACACAGAAATCTGTTTTACGATGTATGTATTCGATAGCGCTTTCGTTAAGCCTATGTGTCGGACGTTTAATTTATGACAATGACCAATTAAGCGAATATTTTTCCCGCTATTCTCTATTCGAAGCCATATAGAGGCTTGGTAAGTATATAAGCTTCATAACTTCTACATGTCTTCGAATTGCATATGTTTATGGTTTTTTTGCTTGGATTACAAGTTTTCGCATGAGATTCAAACCAGTTAAAGATGTAAAACAACAATGATCAATATAAAAACTAGTTACCTCATAAAAAATGGATTTCAATGGAATGGAGTCGTTTGTCCAAACTTCCATGTTATGTAGTAAGCCAATGTATAGAAGTCTATAGAAATAAAGCTGGAAAATAAAGCGGTAAAGAAATTCAAATCAATACCAATAGCTGAGTATTAAGTGAGTGCAACAACTTTTTCTAGGCAGAAACTTACCCGTTTAGAAAGAAATGCTTTGAGTAAAGAAGCTTTCCAAAATGTTGCATTCTGTACCACAATAATTGTGTTTGCAAACTAGCGCATAAATTTGTGCGACGAAAATTGTTTCCAAATCAGCACCCTAACTCTGGTAACGAAAACTTAACCATACCAAGATTCAAATTAAGTCAAACATCACAAAAGCTGTCCTAACATTTCTGCCGTGTGTCCATTTCTATTCATTTATGCGAAACAAAGACGAAATGTAGATTCTTGCGGCACGGGAAATTTCTCTTCTAGTTTAAAGTTAAAAACAAATCGGAAGCAGCAGAGCAAAAAATAGCACACACATCTTTGATGGCGGAAATAATAGAGCTCCTCGAAAATGCCAACCCATGCACAGTGCTCAATGCTTCTTCGGGTTTGTATCGTAATAGAAAATAAACTTTTCCTTTTTATTTACGAACGTCTCGTGGGAAATGGTAGTGTAAAACCAAACAGAAAATATAAAAACGTGTAAAAAAAATATTCGACGCTCTTTTATATTTGCAAATCCAAGGCGCTCCGATTATGAAAGGGATAAAGCAAATATACGTTAGTGCGCTGTAAAAGATTTGTGTGGCCCTTGATCGTAGATTTTGGTAAATGGTTTTAGTTGGGGTTCAGTTTCTTTTTAACAGCACCAGAAGAGCGAACGCAATAAAAGCGATCATAAATATAGCCTGTGCCTTGCACTGGGGGTAACTCGAACGGAAAAGACGAAACGGGTGCTGCTGCTGGATGAATGGAAAAAATTGTTTTAGACGTGGAGCCATCTTCACACTCAGTTTTTGGAAAAAAAATGTTACGCAAAAGATGTTTAACCAATATGATTTTTCTAACAGTTTTCACACGCAGAATGTTTCCTAAAATTAAAGGTTTTGTTCAGACCTAGGTCATTGTTACGAATAAAAATTCATCAATTTGTTGCTTAAGTGAACCACTGCCCCTAAAGCACGTAATCCACTCTGCTTAAATTTGCATCTAGCAGGCCTGTTTAAAAAATTTCATGGCGTCTCAAGCACTTATGTATAGACAACGTTTTATCAAATCATTACCTCTCTCCACAAAAAAAAGGTACAGAAAAGGATACATAAGGTCTATGTTTGGTTAGCAACAAGCAAGATTCCGAAAGGTTTTGTTTTTCCAGCAAAAAGTACAAGTTTTAGGAAAACGATCGAAGCGTTGTACAGGAAGTAACAACAACACAAAAAGGAAAAACTGTTCTGACACAGCATCCTTGCCGAAAGGGATCGCAGATGATGTGCATAGTCATAAAATGTGAGGATGGTTGTGGTAAAGAAGTGAAAGTAAAATTGCACATGGATAAACTATGATATCGGGTTTGTTGCCAGAAATTACACATAAATCCATCACAACTACAGTTTTATAGACCTGTATTGGCAACAGTTTTGATGCTTCTCGGAAGGTTCCAATGGATCCATTTCATTGCTGCCAGCTTGTATTCAACAGGCTGGGAAACAAGTTTTCTATAGCGCATTAAAACATCCCAATAATGTTGTTGATGGTGCGAAATCCATGGATTGTTCCTTGAATATGAGAAATATTTGCAAGTAAATTATTTCGTTTTGATTGATTCCTCACGGATTCTTTTTTTTACTTTTCGTCTCGCATTTTGTAAAACGTAAAATCGTAGAAAAGCAATGTAATCTAATCAAGAACTATTTAATTAAGACCTTTTTAATTATTAACTGTATCATTCATTTAACCTCAGTGTGCATACGTAGGGTTATAAAAATTTATAAGGAGAATATATATTCAAAAGCTCACCATAGAATTGCTTCGATGTATACACTTTTTTGCCCATTACTTCGCTATGTATCGGTTTATCGATTTGGCATTTTAATCAGATATTTCTGATGCTTTAAGCAAATGCACTAGCAAATGCAACGTTATTGCTCGACCATGCTGGCTTTATTTTTTCAGACTGTAAGCAGACCTGTATGCAGTTGCCAAAAGGCAAAAAAAAAGAACACAGCACACTTTTGTTTTGAAATGATTGATAAAGGATAATAATAGAAAAGGTCATCACATCTCTGCCCGCATTACGTGGAACGAAATATGTAAAAAGGGAAATAATGATTGTTCATAGTACCCTAAACGGTCATAAAGGGATAGTTTAAGCAATGAAGATAAGCTCTTATTTTGCTGGACATCAAATGTTCACTTCATATTTATAGAAAAAAAGACAGACGTGGACGTGACTTCATATGTACATAAAAAACAAAACAAGAATAGATGAAAAAAAATGTGAATGTTAGTGTATGATGATATGGCACGGTTTGGTATTGTACCAAATCGTATTTTTGTCAAAATAATCATAATGGCTTAAGTGGTTCATAAGATCGTTTATCATTGCTATACGACTTATTTCAGAATGCACCTTACTATTAATTTTGTGTGTCCTAAACCATTAAAATAAATCTTTTTTTTTTTTCATTTCAACTGCATATCAATCATTTCTTATCCTCCAATAATGCTTGATTAATGCAAGATTAAAAAGCAACGAATATAGAAGTCAAATTAGGCATTGTTACTGAGGCACTAAGTAGACCATGACAAATTGAGCTCAAACGAAGCTCGAACGAAGCTTTTTTTACATGATGAGAAGGACTAAAAAAAAGAAGAAAATTCATGACATGCAAAAAGTATCCTTCTGGTTAGATTAAGAGTACAAAAATTGCAGAGAATCGGACAAAGCAACAAGTGAAAACAAAACGAATGAGAAACACGAAAATTCGCACAAAAAAAGCATACAGCAAGATAAGATTTGAGCCATGAAACAATGAAAACGATGCTTGAATAAGGGACTATTGTTCTTTTTCGTACGAGTACCTGATAATGCCAAACCTTCTTCCAACATAAGGCATCCACACTCATAACATTCAGACTATTTTGAGCTACGAGCAGGAGACGTTTGCTAGTCTATATTGTAATGGCTTTGAAATAATTGTAATTAACTGTTCAGGGCCAAACTATTTTAAAGTTGCTCCCAGGTTTCAAGCCGGGCAAGGTTAAATCGATGCGCAAAATTTATGACCATTAATGTCATTAATGTTATGCCAAGGAATAGAAAAATAAAATAAACGCTACAGCCCTGCACAGGACGTGGACAAACTTATCGCATTGAAACTTTTCCCATTTAAATTCAAGTCATCGTCTAAAGCACAGTCAAGTTTCACAGTAAGGGAACCTGTTGATGCTCGTCTTAATTTTGAAAGATAAATTGTTTAGTCATTTCAGGTATTTTGCCGAGCACGAACTGTTGTGAGTTTGGTTTGAAGGTATGAAACATTAATTGAATTGGTTAATATTACACTTCAATGTATGAGATAACAAAAACAGTTTAATTTTATGTTACATTACCGATATTTTAAAATTTTAAACGATAACGAAATGTTTGATATTATGTTTCTTTGTTTCATTCACATTTAAAGCCATCAACATTTTATAATTGTGAAATGATGTATACACCAAGGTGTTTCCGCATGGCGATGACAACAAGAATGCTGATGAGGCTAATATATACATTTCAATGAAAAGGATAGTCATATACATTTTTCTCTTTCGAATCATGTTACCAAACACGAAGATTCTGATGAAGTTCATTCAATATCCAAACCCTAAAGCGGATTTAGCTCTGCACATCACACACATACACACACACAAATAGCTTGACGTTCTTTGCAACGAGAAAAGTTCATCGGCGGTATCCATTGTTGTTCACCTACTAGGGATAGTTGAGTGCTAGAGCGTAGCGGTGGCAATGGTAGAATCTTGTGGGAAATGATGAAATAAGAAAATGAGTCATGCCAACGTGACAGGCATTGAAATTTATTTGCTTCATTGCGCCGTTGACCTTACTTAGAACTGGTTGTTTCTTGTCTTATCTTTCTACGCCAATCGTGGGTCAACGTTGATCAAGGACGGCGTTGTTCAAGTTCAGACCGGCTAGAAGAATGGGACAGAATGGACCAGGATCTCGTGTTAGCTGCGTTAGTTTGAAGTGCTCCTAGAGGGTGTCTAGTGCTGACATACAAAGAGGAAATACTCAAGACCACGTGTCGGTTTCCCATAACCAGTACGGTCATTTTACCGCAATGTTCTGTCGGAACTGCTATTGAATATTATAGGAATGTATTAATTTTCCTAAGCAGAAGGTAATCAAAGAATTGTTTAATATTCTTGTTGAAATAACAAACAACATTTCCATGCCAAGCATCCTTGGACCTTTACTGTGTTTGATTGACAATAATTGAATTGAATAATTGAAAACTGTAACAATTTTCTATAATATACAAATGCTTTGTAATTTATTTCATATACAAGAAATGAAAACTTTATTCCCTCAGTCTGCAATTATATTACCGAAACAAACAAAACACAACAGTATAGAGCAAAACACAATAAATTAGCTTGTCGACGTGTAGTATTCGTTAATTGTTAGACACAGCAATGTTTTTCTTTCTCGCTACCTACTTATGTGCCATTCGACTTTCGTCCATTTTATAGCTTACGGTACGATGGTTGCGATACGCAGAGAAATGAAAGTCAAAGCTATTATCACGATAAGCCTGTAACATAAATAAAAACAAAACCCGGCGCCAAACTGTCTCGGTACCGCATTACCCGAAAACCGTATCAAGAACCGTCTGCCCGTACAGAATGATGAGCGACAATTTTGGCCGAAACAAGGATTCCCATTCGGAGTTGTGTGTTGAAAATATTTGAAGCTTTCGGTAGCTTTTCTTCTCAATGGTCTAGTTTGGTTGTAAAGATTTTTTACATCAGATTATATAGAGAAGTTGAGTAAATAGTATATGCTGCTACGCTAACAACCTACAACGTAAGATTTGTTACGTACGGCTTAGTGATCTTTGGTGCAAAGCGTTCAATAACCTTTTTTCATGAACCGCGGGTAATATTTTTAACTATTCTCTTAATTTAACTTACAATTCCCGTTGGTTGGAAACATTTCCTTCTTTGAAGCATAATCCTGGGTGTTCTCATTCACTAGGAAATTCTTTTTCCTGACGAGGGAATGAGTCGTGGTTGGCACCAGGATGTACAGGTCCAAGCCAATAAAATCAATTGGAAGATATCTATGTTATCGACACTGCAATGACAAAACAAATAGTAGCGCGCCACCAATTACTACCAATTCACAATAAATACTGAAGTGCTAGGCGTCTCCATGATTGGTATTCAAAAATTTTATTAGCTTGAGGTTGGCTAGAGCTTTGGGATTGTTTTATTCTTTAACACACGGGTTTGCTCAACAACAAATGAATATTTTGCACCTCGACAATGTCGTTCTAAAGGTTTATGTATGCGCTCTATATGTGATGTGCCAAGTCTACCGCCATCGGGGTACTTTCTACGAAATCCTGCTCGGTCACAACTGTACAACGCTCCTTTACAAAGATACAAGAGCTGTTATATTATAGGGTCAAGGTAGCAGTAGATACAGATGAACCAAAAAGTGGAAATCAATACCGAAGTAGCTCATTAGCTACGTGGTGATATGATCCTAAGGTATATGTTCAAAATTATTCCGTTACAACTTGCGCTTTGCTGCCTCAGAAAGGATTTCCTTTACGTGGAACATAAGGGTGGAACACCCTATTTTAACACTCACTACTGCTGCTTTATTAACACGTTGACCGTTTGCCGGGTCTAGGCGAACTCACAACCATCGAGGATTCTAGAACCCTTATATACTAACCGGGATGATAGAAACACTTTAGATATAACTATCCAGAAGGATCGTTGCCTTGCATACAATAGTAAAGATGGCCGTCATCGGATGCTCGTATTGGCTGTGACAGTTGTAAGAAGTTTCACTCTATCGTTCACTCTTCGTTCATGCACGTCGTTGGTGTGAGTGTGTTGGGAGTGCGAATTGCGAGTTGCAATTTACGCACACTCTCACGCTCAACTACCAGAGCTAATGTGTTAGTAGCGGTCAAGTAATAAATACTAAAAATGTTTAACATGAGATAACATGACGCGTGGCTGATCTAGTAAATCTCTCGTTTTCAAAATGCAATTTACGCAAAACAACTCGCACGGTATGCTTTTAGCCTTGCAGAAAACCAAATCAATAATAAATTTCTTTTTAGTTATAGTAGTAACCGCACACATTGCACGATCATATGGAATCATAACATATAACGAATCTCATTAGTATCCAATCCTATCGCAAATGAACCCATTTTTATAATATAATTTTAATCTCGGTCAAAGTTAACGTAATAGTTGCCTCCACTGAAGAGAAAAAGGGTAAAAGAATCATTACGGAAAAAAACAAATTCCAACGAGTCTAATTATCCGTAATTGAATCAATTACTCACATCCATCTCGTGTTTTCCGGTGAGACCAAACTAAAACGGTCCCTGGGAAGCAGTGCGAAGAAAAAGTTTAAGCTAATAAAGTAAGCTCTTGTGGAACAAAAACAACAAAAAAAAGCACACCGCTTTGATGGCGCTCGATCGTGCTGGTTAATGAGGGAAGGCAACTTTACGTCCAGTGAGCGTTTCGCATGGGAAGAAATAACTCATAGGATAAAAGTGAAGCGGAGTATTGTTTAAACTGGGTCGTACGTAAGCACTTCTTAGGGCGAACTCAGCCATGGACACTACTACTCCACGGCATGGGACTTTCATCGAATGCAGTCCATATTTAATCTAGCACCGCTGCACGCCTTGTTTCCCCTTCCCACCACACTGCTTATCGTTTACGAAGATGGAAAAAGAAATTTTCCTCACTTGGTAGAACCGTCCACATTAGACGAGACTCGTGCAGTTTTCGCACTGAAAATCGTCCACGAAATGGGGAGCTAAAAAATAGACGAGTAATTAGTCTGGTGCTGTCTAGTGTGACCAAGGATTATTAGTGATGCCCAGCAGAGATTAAACCTACGGAAAGGTCGAGCAGCGTGGAAGAAAAAACATTCAGAACATGGAGGAAAGAAAATGACACGAATAAGCGCACCCAGTTGGTTCTAGTGTACCGAGATGGTTCGTGTCCCGTGCTGGAGGCGGTCAACGTTCTGTTCAGCTACATTAAAGCGTTCGTTGCCGCTTTACACACGCTCGGTTAAAGGTCGATGAAGCAACTAGGTCAGGACTCATTTGCATTGGAATGGATGTTGTCACGTTTGGTGCTTTTGGAGAAGACGTTCTAACCCTTCGAGATGTACAGATACATCAAAGGCGGCTCTTTGATTTGATTTGCTGCCTGTAACGTTACGTAAAACAACATTTAATTTAAGGAAAAAATAATTTCATTATACGGAATATACAAGGAATGTTATGCATAGAATGAAATTTCTATTAAAAAAGTTTAAATTGATCAGGTTTCGTAAATAGATATTTTCATTTTTTAAATAACCACAGAAACCAAAACTTGACACGTCCTTTAGTAAATAGGAAATCATACGGCAGCATTATTTAAAGCTTTATTAACAGCGTGGACTGGGTGGAAGATGAAAATAAATTATGTTGTTCGTTGATCGGTTGAACATTGAGAAGGTAATATAGAGTATAAAATCACGTCACGTTCTATCGAACCACCACCATGGCGTGCAGGTTAGCAGTAGTTATTCCCAGCTGAACATAATCGACACGAGAGAATTTCACTTCATAGTTACGGTTAACCTTTACCCTGACTGCCAATAGCAGTGGATCCACCATTTGATGTAAAACTCCACACTGCACGTGTTTGGACTGGCACATCACTCGAATCCGGAGGCAAGCGAAACTGGCTTAAATCTCGTGGCAGTTTCATCGCGTTATGAATAGCTAAGCGTGAGTCGTCGTTATAGCAGCAGAAAAGGTGCGAAGCTATTGTAAATTTACGTCACAGATTTGTTCCTTTTCAGCTCATCGGAAGCTTTCGAATGCTTTGAAAGCTTGTTAGCGGATATCAGTGAGATGGTACAACATTTTTAACATGGCACTCCGACTACAGACCGGAATGCCATATCTGATTTCTCTTGTCTTTGTTTACTCATCGCTAGATAGTCAGTCCTGCGTTTCCGCAGCGCTGAGCATATAGAGTTATGCTTCTTTTTTATAATAATTTTAAATTTTTGATAGATTCTCCTTCGCAACGTTTAAGAACATTATAAACTCCGGTAATATGTAAACATCCAGGTCTTTTCCAAGAGAACAGACGCATACCAGTTCCCCACGGCGAGTTCTCATGTCAGAATATACGAGATGGTAAAAGAAGATATTAGTTAACCTGGGTCAAAACAGATATTCCATGTCTTAAATGATTCATGTTTTTACTTTCATAACCAACTCATTAGTATGCCAATACAAATATATTAAGTATGCGCACTCTCTTTCAACGAGGTATCGGAAAATGGAACGGTTCAGATTTGATAGTAGTACTGTCTTGTAGATTGGATACTTTTGGAGTGTTTGAAAAGCCACTATTCACTTAAATTCGGCTTTTTCGAACATACACTTCGCCCTTCGCTATTAACAATTTATTGGCTTGTAATTATCGTGATTTAAAATTGTGCGGTATTCAAAATTTAGTCCTGCTCTTTTGGTGTTCACTATGCTACTGATCCGCTGCGCCAGGGGTCTCCAAACTATGGCCCTCGAGAGCCTCCAGTGCGGCCCGCGACGCTGTCGCTGTTGCTATCCATTTAAGAAATTATCCAATTATAAAAAGTTGTAATATTGTTTAACTGTTCAAAAAGCAATTACTGCAATAGTCAGTAACTTTAAATACCAGAAAGTGTTAGAAAAAAGTCATGTCGGGCGCAATATCTGAGTAAATTACTCGCAAGATGATGTGTTAGTGGCCCCCATGTAATCGTTATTTCAACCAATGCGCTGGCTGAAAAGTTTGGAGACTCTTGCGCAATGGATATTCTGTTTTCCTCGTGCTGCTCTTGCCTAGGATTACGTTTTTAAAACTCTCCTTATCTGGGCATCAAATCGATCGACAGCCAAGCGTCGATCGATAACCCTTTTGCCGAACATAATTCTGCTCCTAGCGCCACCTAGTGTGCGATCCTCTAAACTAATTCGCTATATTCAGCAACACAAGGTGACAACTGTTTCCGCCGGCTCCTGACAAACCGTTGTTTACATTAACTGTCATCTCAGTTGTTTTATTTAACGCGTGGTTAGCAAATCGTGCCAATTGAAGAAGTGTTAACTGGTTCAAGTATTTTTGGTGTACGAAAGCACTTAATCGAAGAACGGAATATGGAACAAACTAAGTGAACCATAGGCTTCGATTATTTGGTTGCTTTTCGTATTGTCACTACATGCCAAATGTCTCCACATTCTGCCATTAGTGCGATTCGTTGGATTGATCCAACAACCGTAAGTAAATTCTTCGTTTCTGTCTCATCAACGGTACGCTGACTTGGAAACCATTCTCATTAGCATTCATTATCCGGCATCTTGTAAGTCAAACGATGTCAGTTTGTTTGCCTAACACGGCGGTGGTGCAATAGACGCAATCAACACCACCGAATGCAGATGTTTGTGTAGCATTGCAGTCGCAGTACAATTATTTGCAGTACGAGGAATTGGATGGTTCGTACCCCCCTCGGCCAACCACGTTCGACACGCACCGAGCGAAATAAAAGGTAAGGTCCAATAATCATTTACCGATGAGTTGAGATACGATGCCGTACCGTGTTGTCCGCTGTCAACGTTGGTAAGCGAAATTGTTGAAGTGCAAATATGTTTACGATGCAACCAATGTCAATAATTAACAAACGCCACCATTATTTCTCCATTTCCCTCGCCCTGCAATGCGTATGACGGTTATCTTCCGGGGTCGGGAGCGACTGGATGCGACAGCTAAGGGATTCGCTTTCCAGCCGCCAGAATTTCAACCACCGGGACATTCCTAACAACCGGTGTGTGTGGGGTGTGTTTAGTTGAGCGGAAAATTACTCCTAGAGCCCGGTTGCCACCGCAACCGCAGGCACCACAGTTCGCATAAACTTTACCATTCCCTCAACAAAGTAATTCTGCGTCTGCCAGGTGGTAACAGAAAGCGCTCAACTGTGGGCCTGGTGTCGTCGTCGTCGTCTTCGGCTTACGAAGGAAGTGATTTTTACGATTACAAATGTACAGTTGTTTAAGAAGGGAACACGGTGGAGAAAATTTGGATGGGTAAGGAGAAGGAGGCACGTATGGTAGGATGGCACTTTGGTCATACATTTTTGTTTGGTCTGACTTTTTTACGAGCAATGTGCGCTTTCACTGAAGTGATATTTTCTGGTTTACAAGCCAGAAGTCACTTTTAAGGTAGAGTCCCACTGATATGAGTCGGCAGCTGGAAACGTGGGGAGACACAAAAAATCTCGTAAGCTGCGCTTTCTATTTGATTTAAGTAGTGTGGGGCAGTGTATATAGATATATGAAGGTTTTGCGTTATGAAATGTTAGCACTGTATTAGTAAAATTTTAAATTTAAGCGCAATCCACAGCGATAGTACAACTGCTTACATTGTAATACAACTAGACATGTGTTACGCACTGTACATGCTCTTTTTCTATGCTGCTTTCGATTCTGATTACTTTAACTTTACAAAAATTTTCTGTTGAAAAGAATCCTATCCTGTGGAACCAACCGTACGGATTCGAAAATAAATAGTTTATTAAAACGATTGGATAGCTAACACACCCCCACAAATCGAATAAAATATTTGTACAGGAGGATACCAAAAACGCTTAAAAACTGACAACGGTTGAGTGAAAACCACTCCGAAACAGGAACTTGTCGAACATGTGATGAGCGAATGGTTACGAATGGTACACAAAGCTCTAAGCCTAGCATTTACTGCACCACCCGGAAATTGCTATATTATCTATTAACGACATCTCGACCCATGGCAAACAATTATATATTGTGATGTGTGATAGTGCTGCAAAACTATGAGAGCATATGAGTAGGGTTTTTTTGGGCGGTGGCATAAAATATGTTTTAAAGCTGATATAACACAATGGAAAATAGATTTAAAGTACTGGTTTTTGTGGAAAATTTTAAAAGCTTAGCTGATTAAAATGTTTTAATCAGAACCTTTTTTATATGCACCTTTCTCCAGAATTTTTATGAAATTTTTAATTTTGGTTGTATTTGTTTCATCAAAAACCCGATGCAAAAATATTTGAAATTTAGTTAACAAACAAACAAAGCGAAGAATTGCCTTTTCAAAAAATTGCAATATGTGTTACCACGTGGTATTTGTGGGATATAAGATCTTTATTATCTGAAAACATACCACACCGGTGGTCTCATAATGGTGTCCATTTTACGCTCTGTTTCTACAAAATTCTGCCATTATCCACCCCGTTCTTTTGGCTCGCCAAGTTACGATGCATGGGGCACACGGAAAAGCAAAGGTCCAAGATTTTAAGCCTTTAAATCGCTAAAACAGATGCTTTCTACGCTTATGCTGTCCACCATCACGGGAAGTGTGGGAAAAAGGCACACAATAAATTGCTCAGTTTATTATCGTACCTGCTATTCGTTCATACCTTTCGCCGCTCGTCCGTGCAGAATAGTTTAGCTTTAGTGCCGGGGACGATCATAGCGAGTGAATAAAGCGAGAAGTGATTTTCAATTCGTAACGTTCTTGGCCGCTTCCGCCACTGGCGATCGGTGGTAATGGGGAAGGGAATGGAGACGGGCGAGGTTTGGTTCTGCTTTCTTTACGACATGTTTATCGTTTCGAGCTCAGTGGATTCCCGCCGAACGGGCCAACAAGGATAATCGCAAAGATCCTTGCTCCCCGTCAAGATGGTCGAAAAAGTTACAATTTTTATTTTACTGCATCGTTATCACCGATTACGTTCAACAACCGTGTGCTATTTTTCCGAACAGTGCAAGGTTCGTTCACTTGAGGTTTCGCATTCGCTACAGTCTACGGGACGCCGGAGAAGTTTGAAAACTGGCACATCCGCAAGAACAGACAGTTTTGCAACGGAGATTGGTAGAAACTTTCCACAGTGTTTGGTGAATAGGACCATAAAGCACTTTTAAATGCTCGGATCCATGTTAAAGAACTGGATCTATATATGAGTTTCAAGAAAGATATACCCTACCATGCAAAAACTGAGAACAATATTGAAAGTAATGGTTGTTGCCTAGAGTGTTGCCTCAAGTGAAGAGAACACGAAAGATATGACTTTAAAAAATACATAGGACACTATTACAGTCCGTCATGTTAATTTTTCTAGCGATATTGTAACGTAATGAAACGTAGGATGGATTAACTGTTGATTTACTACTGGTCTTTCCGACATCTCCTTACGCTCACTTTTTAATCATTACAAAGACATCAATGTACTACTCCTTTCGGTATAGCTCCACTCCTTAAAGATATTGGTGAGTAATTCTTGTTGACTATGTGCCCAGACGCTGTGAAATGGATATTTCATGTTTGTAGTGTTCCCGCTTTTCCTGGACGTGTATGCAGCATCATGTATTGACCCAAAAAATAGATCCCATGTTGGTAAATGGTCCGCCATCAAAGGACTGTGTTGTGTTAAGCTGTATATACAATAACCCACAGTTGTCGGAAAAAAGGATAGTAGGTTTTGTTTTTATTAACTTTATCTACCGCGTGGATGAACAAAATTTTCTTATTAGGTATAACTAAAATATTTAACCAACATTGCTAACAACGAGATCTAAGATGGATATGGAAGAACGACGATTTAATTTGTAAATTTGTTAATTTATTTCATTCATTCAATGGGCCTCATATGGTCCCTTTGAAGCTTAAATATACATATACTATAAACACGTGGAAACGTGTGAAGGTGCAAACCAAACAAACATATAACCCTGCAATGGAATGAATGAGCATAAAACGATGGTATAGAGTAGAAGTAGAGTTGCAATAACGGAGGGTGGAGTATGGGAGGGGTTAAATTCCAGATAGTCCATTTGACGCGCATCTTACACCTGGATTCATATCGAGGCAGGGGATATGATAGTGCAGTAATGGATGTACAGGCAGTCCCCGAAATACGGTATTATAGCGGAACGCTATAACCCTGGAAAAATCCGCGTATCTCGAATTTCTGCTTAATCGAATCCGGGAGTTAAATCGTTTATACTTCAAAGTTGGATAATTGACTGCCTTCTCTGCAATTAATTTATTAAGCAAACATGGCTACTTTTTGATACAATGCTTTAAAATAAACTAAAAACAAATGTTTTATATGTTTTATATGGAAGCTATTTTAGGCCAATTTTTAACATTTTTGCGTTAATTTTGTGCTATAAACTAACTAAGCTGTCAAATTTCAAAAAACTGCATATCTCGGGGACTGCCTATACTTACACCAAACATAGATAAACGATCGTTGAACCCGCTCAATAGGCTGGGTACACACGGATGTCCATGGGTGCCCAGCCATTAAATCTTCGATGAAAGCAACCCGGCAACTGATCAAATATGCCACAGTGGATGTAACTAGCGAACATTACACAGTTTGTATGCATAGAGGACATCTCAAAAGTCACGAGAAATCCGCCTAATCAGGCCCATAGTTTAACGATCCCCTCCAATGTTTAACGATTATGACAGGGCACGGTACACGCTCACTCTCTTTAGTTCTCCCGTTGTCTAGTATTCTAGAATAAAATTGGCATTTTTTATACAAAAACTACATGTACTGTTAGCAAAACTACTGGTTTCCTAACGAATTAAATGCTAAAAGACTTCTTTTGCCGAACACGTTTAATACGTGTGCCAAAAAATTGGTCTTTATTCTTCTGGTCGTCATTAGAAAAGAAATCGCAGGCGCATCCTGCAATCTGTTTCATTCTTTTTTTCTTCCTCTTGTCAGTCTTTTTTTCTTTTTTCTTTGAGCTATCTGACCGGTCGATGGGTACTATTTACGCACAGTTGTAGCGTTCCCAACATTATCCCTCCAAGTATACGTGGGGTCTGGTCGGGAAATAAAACCATTAGCGATCGGCCGCCGATCGTCAGGCCGACTGATCGCGCTCGGATGTGAAAACTATTCAGTAAAGCAGCCGGACGACTCCGGTGTATGGCACCACCGACGACACCGATCTGTTTAATTAACAGTGATCGGGTGTCCTTACGTACCTTTTCAACGAGCGGCCAGAGCAGCTCGTGTGAGATTGGACCGCTACCTATTCTCTTCGGCTCAATACTACTCGTATATATAAATCGCGATCGCTATCTGCCGGGACCAAACGCTACTTCTATGACGTTCAGGGGTGTCAAACTGCTTTGACACAGGCAATAGCACTTCCATCTTTTCGCTCGACCGATCTCGAAACCACCCTCTGCGTGCATGTATCGTAACTCTACGGACAACGTTATTGCTTCCTCTTCTGTTTCAACGCTAGTCAGCATATCGTCGACGTAATGCTCATCTTTCACGTAGATAACAGCATGAGGGAATTGATGCTCAACTCTGGAGGCATTAAGGTTTTTTTACAAACTGCGCGCTACTTGTTTTTTAAAGTGTTTATTAAAAAACAACTTACATCCTAGTTAACAAAATGAAGGGGAAACACGAAAGGATAACGTACAGAGTTTTACAAAGAACATTTAAGGATTGTTACATCAATCGCAGCATTGTTGTTTCCAACAATGTGGATGATGTAGTTTGCAAACAAACGTAGGATAAGGGTCCTCTTACTTGAACTAATGGTACTTAAGACAGGTAAGAGGAGGGTAGGGAAGTTTAGGGAATGGTTCGGAACGATGACTGCAATTTCTTGCAACAGTATGCTCCAAGCATTAGAAACCCTCAAACACTTTGCAAGTTTGTGCTCCAGGGTCTCTGGCTGGGAGCATACCGCGCAGGCCGACGATCCAGCGGTTCATCCTCTGCATTAGCATCCCGTGTGGCACCTTGTCGTTAACCAACAGGTAGAGTGCAGACCTCTGGATCGAGGACAGTTGGTAGTTTATATTCTTCCAGATCCATCGCCAGTTTATGGAAGGGGACTCCAGGACTACCTTAGGGTCTGGAATTTTCTCGACCATGCTTCGACGAATGGTTTTCGTACTATTATTTGTCTGGGAAATACGCCAACTGCTGGATCACCGTTCTCAGGCAAGGATATGTCGACGAGATGGAGCCTATATTGGGAGGGTTACCAGCACGATATGTGTTGGGCTCCGACCCTCAGGCAATCCTGTTCAGCAACATGCAATGGGATACGAAATCTTCCAGATCCGTCCCAGAGAAAGGATCGTATGGTGCTGCTAGAGACCAAAGCTATGTCCATTGATCGGGCGCCACAGACCGATGCAACAAACTGTAGCTTGGGCAGAAGGACACCTAACACGATGAAGCCTGACCAAGTAACGGAAATGTTGGATAACGTTTTCCCAGTTGTGTGCCATGGCCTCCCGTATGTTGTTTGTAAACAGTATCCCCAGCAGTCGCAAACGTTCCACAGTACGCAACCATGCAACATCTTTCCGGGTGTTTGGTGTCAAGAATCCTATGTCCAGTGCTGTCGTTTTCTCCACGTTCAGCTTAGCTCAAGCGGTTCGGCCAAACGCTTCAAACATTTCTTTAAGCTGCTCGAGTTTGGTTACGGATGTTGTCACCACCGAGATGTCGTCAGCATATGCGTTGATCAGGTCGCCCTGATCGCAACATATACCTTCTAATCTGGTGATGAGGGGATTGAGATAAAGGACAAACAGGTGCATGGATAAGGGATCGCCCTGTCTGACGGATCGTTGGATGGGAAAGGGTGTGGAAAGGTTTCCATTTATGAGAATGCGGGAAGAGGATTGTTCCCGCAAAAGCCGCACAAGTACTGGATTGAAGCCCAGGGAAGACATAGTTCACCACAGAAAACTCCTGTTGACCCTGTCAAAGACCTGTGATAAATCATAAGACACGAGCTTGCCACACTTTCGCTTGTTCTTGAGATCAACCACCCTCTCCTTAACAGAGAGTACAGCTTGAAAAATGTTGCAAGGTTTGTTGCTACACTTTTGCGCTGTCGATATTATTTCCCACTTCTTGATAATCATATCAAGTCGCAGTTTGATAATTCTCGACAGTAGCTTATAATCTGTGTTAAGCAGAGATATAGGTCGATAACAAGAAATGGTGCCCGTGCCCCCCTTCTTCCTCACAAGAACCATGACACCATCAACAAAGTGCCGCGGAAACCTGCCCTCAAGAGCCTCATTCAATATGAGATGAAGTTCTTTGTGAATTATCTAGTAAGTACGAAGATAAAATTCCTTCGGAATCCCATCAGGAGACTTTCGCGAAGCGGATTTCTTAACTGCATCGAGGATCTCATTAGGTGTGATCTCCTCCATGCAATTATTATTGGTGTTATAATCGTCTGGAATGATTCGGTTACAGGGAAACGTATCGTCCGTCGGTAAGTCTTCGTCGGTGTATAAATGTCTGTAGTATGTGTGTATGTGTTGTCTGATTTCCTCTTCCTGATCAATCACTCCGCCATCATCAGACATTAGTTTGTCAATCACGGTTCGAGTTCGCCTACGTTCCTCTAACTGAAACGTAGAGGTACTTTCACCCAGCAACTCGTGTCTCGTTTATACGTGAGAATTCTTCAGAGAAACGTCTCTGAAGCGAGAGGATCTTTCCTTTCACACGATTAATGTCAACTAGCTCATCGGGATTTGAAACGTCGTTATCATATGAGTTTTTGAGCACTCTGTAGAGGATATTCTGTCGCGAGCGAAACGCGGAGTATTTTTGATTCGTTTTCCCACGGAAAAACGATTTAATTTTTGGTTTGGCGAAATGAATCGACCAATCCATCCAGGAACCAAAATTCCTTCGTTGTCCTGTCCATACGTTCCACTTGCTTTTGAACTCGTAGTCAATATATGTGGCTTTAGTTGCCAGTAAGCATAACTCCGCGATCTGGCGTAATTTTTGGTTGGCAGGCACACTCGAACCGTCAGAGCTTTATGATCAGAAAAGGCCAGTACGTGTAAATCTGTTGTGCGTAGATGTGTCTTCAATGTAGACGATACGTAACAGCGATCGATGCGAGAACCCGAACCACGTGTGATATAGGAATACTGACCAACGCTGACTACCCGATGGGGCATAAACATTACAGAGTGTGGTAGAATTCTCAAACCACACGCAGATTACACGTGAGTCTAAACTACGCTCAACGTGAGAAAATTTTAGGCGTTCCCGCAATGCGATCGCTGTTCCTCGTTTATCAACATTCACATTCGCAAGCACTGTGTAGCCAGGAAGTGAAATGTTGCTGTCGTACATTTCTTGTAAGAATATAATGTCGGCGTCTATGTTTCGTGTAAATGTTTGAAGAGCATTCAATTTAGTAACGTTGATAATTGCGTTCAAATTAATTGAAGCAAATACATAACTAGCATGTGAATCCATCGCAAATAAAATGATTATCCCTCAGTGTGTGTGTCTGTTTTTTTGGATTTTTCGGTGGACGGCCAGACTTGCGCCTAACCGTTCCTCCAACCGACGCGCTAGACGCGTCGCTATCCGTTTCGTCATCGTTTTTACGCTTACCCTTTGAATCAGGATCAGGCTTTGAGGAAGGTGGAGTGGGGGAAGGAACTCGGGGCACTTTGAAAGCGTGCGTAGAGAGTGTGTTCACGCTCTCTACTTCGAGCATTGCTGGTGTTGATGCTGCTGTTGTTGTTGGTGCAGTGCTCGGTGCCGTCGGTGCTGTAGCCGGAGCCTTCGGTGCTACAGCCGGAGCCTTCGGTGCTACAGCCGGAGCCTTTGGTGCTACAGCCGGATCCTTCGGTGCTATCGCCAGAGCCTTCGGTGCAGCCGCACCACTTTGTGCGTTGGCTGTTGTTGTCGTCGGTGCTTTCGGTGCTGGCACTAACGCACTTTTTTCATGTTGTTTTGTTTTACCGCTTTGTTTAGGGCCTTGTGCTGTTGGAGATGCCTTGATCACTCCAGCATACGATACACCTTGTGCCTTGACCAAGCTACGCTTGCTCTGCATGCATCCCATGCCAACGTGTTCCGGCATCAAACAGTAGCGGCAGTATGGGTTTTGGCCACTGTACGCTACAGTGGTGCGCTCCCCTGCCACCGTGATTATTGGTCCGATTTGTAGTGTGGGTGATTTCAGGATAATCTTGACCAGGCGTATGCCCGTCTTTATCCCCGGCACTTTGCTTTCCTGGCCGTACTCTGTCTCCGTTACTGAAATCACTTCCCCAAAGCTGGCCAGCGCTGATTTTATTTGCTCCTCGGTGACGTACGGGGGCAGTTCGTGCAGTCGCATCTCCGTTGCACCGTCCTCCAGAAGGATCGGCAACGGGTAAGATGTCCCGTCGATCTCCAGGTGATGCTTGCCCTGATGCTCCTGCATCAGTTTTTGCGCCTGCGCAAGCGTCTCCGTTTCTACGTAGACCACTGCCGTTGACGTACACATCTGGATCCGTGTAACAATTTCTCCGGCCTTCAGTGTATCGACAATAAAATCAATCACATTGGCTCGTAAAGGCCGTTTTGGGATGCCCTCGTACAATATCTTCAACGTTTTGTCCCTTATGGGCCTCACTCCTGTTGCTTCTATTTCAAAATGATGTTGTTGTTGTTTTGAAACTGATGCGGACTCTTGCTGTTAAAAAACACGACCGATCTACTTGACAGTCAAGAGCAACCTATTCGTTGAAATCCCAGAAACATAATTGAGATCGCTGGCCTTCACAGCTCATTTTAATCTGGAAGATCTTTTCTTTTATATCTCCAACAATCGCGACGCGGTGTTCACGGAAGTTATAGAGTACTGATAACAGCGAACCTAGTAAATTCGATTCGGTTAACAAGAGAGAGTTTAGACTCACGCCGCGTGCCTTGGCTGTTGCGTCGAAAACAAGACGAATCCTCAAAGGCTTTGTTCCGTCCGGGGGTTGTCCTACGTTGTGTTTGCTCTAATCAAATAATCTTTCAAAATGTTCGATGGCTCTGAGAAGAGCCGGTTGGGTTCACACTTGGGTTGGGGTCCACACTTGGGTTGGAGTTCACTTCTTGTCACGACAAAAGGATACAAGAAACAAGAGATCGAGCCACAAAATTTGACTCTTTTTATATCCTCGCTGTGAGGATCTCAACTCTTTTCATGGTGTTGGTGGGTATCTCATATGACGTCATTTCTTTCTAGTTGACGTTCCCAATTAACAATTTGGATCAGACGTTTGCGCATACATCTTTTCATGGATTAGGTTCAGGATCGAACTGGCTTGTGCGGGTTGAAAACAGGAAAAAAGGAAGAAACCATAAATGTTACTTGTCATTTTTTCGTAATTGGCGCTAGAAAGTACGGGGTCTTTTTTATTTCTCCTTCTTAAACACGCTTAATGTTTAAGGTACATATCTTTGGACTTCGGAAATCAAACATCATCAAAGCGCCAAAGTAAGCTCGTCTCGTATAGCTTTCCTTGAAGCATGGTGTCAACTGATTTGACAACACCCGATCACCGTTCGATTGATCAGCGTCGTCGGTGGTCACGGTGCACGAGTTGTGCCGGTGGCGTACTGCTCCACCGTATCCAGCTTCCGGGATCGCTTGTAGCTGCGCTTTTCCGAGCGCAATCAGTTGGCCTGACAATCGGCAGCCGCCCGCTAATGGTTTTATATCCCGACTAGAGCCCGCGTATACTTGAAGGGACAATGTTGGGAACGCTACAACAGTGCGTAAACTTGTTTAAGAAGGCAACGACCGTCCACAGCACATTTCGCAGGGGCTCTGCGGTATGTCCTCTGAACTGTGGTGCGATGGATGTCCCTCTGAAGAAGCTGTCGTCTTCACGCCTCCGCGGCGTAACGGCCAATGCTATTACCGACGTTCCTTCTGCTGGTTTTTGGGCCACACTTGTTCGGCATAAGGGCGGTCATGGCATTCGTGATACGAGATGCTTTGCTGCAAACCTGCTCCAGATGCCGAACGTGGCGTGTTTGCGGCAGAGCTCAACCCCGAGGTATTTGAGCGTCTCCGTTGAAACGATCGTGTGTCCACCGCTCGTAGTTGGCTTATCTGCGGGGTATGATAAGTGCAGAAGATCGTGTAGCTGAAGATCGTGTCTATTGATGGGCCAGCTGCAAGCCCACTCCACTCATCCAACGCTCGATCGTTTCCAGGTTCCTCGTCGCTTATGTCCTGCGTGTCTCTCCCAAGAAGGGTGAACGTCACGTCGTCAGCAAACCCAATGATTTCCGCTCGCAACCCAGACAGCTCCAGCCGAAGAAGGTCGTTGTACATAACGTTCCACAGTGTTGGCCCAAAACAGAACCCTGGGGAACGCCTGCCGACACTTGTATCGAGACCAGTCCTTCATCCGTCTCGTAGTGGAGCGTGCAATTCACGAAGTAGTTTCGCAGCATCGCCAGGAGAGCCTCTCCGATCACTCTCCAGTTCGTGCCTGTCTAGGTCGTGTTGAAAGCGTTCTTCACATCGATGGTCACCATCACAGTCAGTCGCCTTTGCGCTTTTTGTCGAATGCAACCTTTCCGTTGGTGAGAATCCGCTTGATGGCATCCATGGTGGAGCGTCCTTTCCGGAATCCGTACTGGACATCAGAGAGCCCCAGGTTGTCATGGCCTCGTCCGCCAAGAGAGTGTGGTTGTGGATGTCCAGTGATCCCAAGAATCCAACAAAGAGGTCTTTGTTGAAATACCGGGTCGCCCATCTACTTTCCGTTGCTTGCTGCGCGCTCTGCTCCAGGTTGTGCTGTGCCGTCGTCCGCTCGACCGTGAATTTGATGGGGTTGTGGTCGCTTGGAGTTTCGTCACAGACTCGCCAGTTGTTGTCTCCCACGAGCGACGGACTGCATAAGGATACATCGACGACTGAGCTGCGACCTTTATGGCTAATCCTAGTTGATTGGTGCCCTGATTCAACAGGTCCAGCCCGAGCGAATCTGCAGCATCCATCATGACGACTCCCCTGTGCACCCGTTCTCCATCGTTGTTTCTGCGTTCCATTCCCCATACTCCTGACCAGGCGTTGACATCACCGCCGATCACGGTGTCCCGGTTCCGTATAACCGACGTTAAGGAGCACACTAGAGATGTGCACGCTGAGTAAGAGTGAGTGAGTGATTTGAAACCTTCGAGAGAGTGAATGAATATAAATCAGCACGAAGAGTTTTTATGACTCCTTTAACCACTCTTTTGCGTTTATACTCACTCTTACTCTCTGTGCCGACTAGAAACTCACTCAGGAGTGAGTAAAACTGTTTTATCACTCTTTGGATTATAATCACTCTGTAAGAGTGAGTAAAAGAGTATTATCACTCTTTGGATTATAATCACTCTGTAAGAGTGAGTAAAAGAGTATTATCACTCTTTTGGGATTGTAAGCACCGAGGCGCTGATCAAAGAATTCGCTCCACGCATACGGGCGAGTGATGTGCATCGTGCATTAATCAACCGGAAGAAAAAGACTACCGAATCTATCCGAGATTATATCTACGAGATGAAACGACTTGCACTGCCTATCGATCTGGATGAGCCAAGCCTGTGTGAGTATATAATAAGTGGAATAACCGACGATGAGCATCATCAGTCGATATTGTTAGAAGCTCAAAGCATCATGCGGTTAAAGAAGAAGTTATTAAATTTCGAAAAGGTAACGAAGACTGCAAAGAGTAAGACGAAGCGTGAAGAGTTCGCGAACAAGAAAGATAAGCTACGACTAAACGAAAAGGCAAATAACAAACAGATCAAAAAGCAGAATTGTTTCAATTGTGGCGAGACGTCGCACATTTCGTTGGAATGCCCACAAAAGAACGAGGGACCTAAGTGCTTCTCCTGCAATATGTTTGGTCATCGGGCACGCGAGTGTAAAAAGGGGGGTCCGGTTAACAAAAGCGAAATACAACATGTGTCGATGTGCGGACCAAACAAACAACAGAAACCAATGATCGCTGTAAAAATAGGATCGATTGTCGTAGACACTTTGTTCGGTAGAGGTAGCTCGCTGAATTTAATGGCTTATCGCACGTATGAAAAGATCGGGCAACCGCGATTAAACTCCACCAGTAAACTCCAGTGACATTCAGAGGGTTCGGTGGAAACGAAATCTCGGCACAAGGAGTTTGTAGTGTGGAGATGTATATCGGACACGAACAATACAGTGAAGTGACTTTTTATGTAGTGTTTAATGAAAGTATGCCATTTAAGGCCGTGCTAGGAACAGCGTCCTTAGAACACTTTGATGTAAACGTGACCACCAATGGCATACAAGTGTTAAAGCGAGAGGAATACGACGTAATGGCAATTATGCCGTGTGAAAATGAAATAGACATTTCTGGACAATATGTGATACGTCCCGAACAAAGATGTAAAGAGTACAGTAGAAATGAAAATCATTTTCGAAGACGAACAACCGGTGCAAACCAACCCAAGGCGGTTCGCTCCGAAAGAAAAAGAAGTTCTGGAAAAGACAATAAAAGAGTGGTTAGACGCAAAAATAATTCGAGAAATTAACAGTGCGTCGAGTATGAGTTCAAAAATGTTCATTTGAATTGTTTCGAAAGATTGAAGAAGTGTTTGGTTTCTGATCCAGTGCTAAAAATTTATGAAGAAAAAGCGGAGACCGAGGTACATACCGATGCCTCAAAGGAAGGTTTCGGAGCAATATTGTTTCAGAAGGGAGCAGACAACCATCTTCATCCTGTCTATTATATGAGCTACCAAACGAATGATGCTGAGAAAAACTACAGTGCTTACCATTTGGAAGTATTAGCCATTGTACGAGCAGTAGAGAAATTCCGTGTGTATTTGCTAGGAATACCTTTTACGATTGTAACAGACTGTTCGGCCTTTCAACATACGTTGAAAGCAAAGGAACTTTCTGCGCGTATAGCCAGATGGGCTTTAGTATTGGAGGAATATCAGTTTAAAGTAGTACATCGACCTGGAACGTCAATGAGGCATGTGGATGCTTTATGTAGGGCTATAATGATAGTATCAAATGATCCTTTGGTAGAGATAATAATAACTGCACAGAGAAAAGACGAAAGAATTTCGGCTATACGACAATTACTCAAAACGCAAGCATACGACGACTACTGCATGAACGGTGAGATTTTGATGAAGTTAGTACAAGGGAAAGAAGTTGTAGTCGTTCCTACAGAATTACAAAGTGAAATTATAAGAAGGGCCCATGAAAATGGACATTTCGGGGTACGTAAGTATGAAGATGTTATAAGTCGCGATTATTTCATTCCCAATCTCACTGACAAGATAAAAAAGAAGATCGAGTGTTGCGTTACATGTTTAATTGCAGAGCGCAAACGAGGCAAATTAGACGGTGGGTTTTATCCAATAGAAAAAGGGGAGGTGCCGTTTGACACCTATCACGTTGACCGAGTCGGTCCTATGGATGCTACCGATAAGATGTATAAATATCTCTTTGTAGTGGTAGATGCTTTCACCAAGTATACATGGATATATCCGACGAAGACGACGGCTTCCAACGAGGTTATACAGCGATTGCGGAATCAAAGCGATATGTTTGGCAATCCACGAAGAATAGTAAGCGATAAAGGATCGGCATTTACGTCTAAAAATTTCAAACAATATTGCGATGAAGAGAATATTGAACATGTTGAAATTGTTACGGGTGTGCCGCGTGGCAACGGACAAGTCGAGAGGACTAATCAGGTAATACTAGCCATGTTGACGAAATTATGTGTAAACGATTCGCGAAAGTGGTATAAACATGTTGGAAACGTAGAAAAATGGCTTAACTTAAATGTTCATCAGTCGATTAGGGTCGCACCTTTTCAAGCGATGTTTGGGGTCAAGATGCGTCATAAAGAAGATTTGCATTTATCAGAATTGATGGAGGAAATACGTGTAGCACAATTTCATGAAGACCGTAGCGCTATAAGAGCAAAGGCTAGATCAAGTATTGAAAGAGCGCAGGCTACGCAAAAACGAAATTACGATCTACGCACTAAGCCGTCCACAAAGTATGGAGTAGGAGATGTTGTCTTGGTACAAAGAAGTCAATTTAATCCAGGAATGAAAACAGCGCCAAACTTTTTAGGCCCTTACAAGGTTGTAAATATTTTGCCAAAAGATCGGTATGAAGTAGAAAAAATCAGTGGCGAAGGTTCGCTACATACAACTACAGCATCGAGCCAAATGAAGAAATATAGGGTAGAATTGACTACCGAATAATATCCGAGGCGGATGCTATGTCAGGAGAGGCCGTGTGGATGTGTAAGGAAGTGAAAGAGGATTGAAAAAGAAAGATAAAAACACTGAGCGCGAGCGAAGCAAGCTTAAACAGGTGAGAAGAGGTGTGGAAGAGAAAGAGAAGGAATAGAAAGAATATAATTAGCCACGCGCGGCTGGATTAGGGATTCGCGTATCGACGGTCAAAGAGGAAGCACATTGAATTTGTAATCAGTTATCTTTTAATAAATACTCCCCACTATTCTCTTCAACTTTACATATATAACAAAAACAAACCAAAGTAAACCAAGTCAATATGAAAAACAAATCGCTGGTAGGATGTAATTGTCGCGAAGCAACAAACGGACACAAAACGGAAGAGTTTTAGGAGTATTTAATAATCCCTTACCAGAGCCCAAAACATTCATTAGCTACTGGAGAGGTTTCCACTTCAAAGGCACCACTGTTACACTCCTCATCGTTATCTGTACCGGGACCGAACAGCTTTCCAAGCCGCGGTAGGATGCACCCAGCACAAGATTCGTCAGACGAACAGGTTACGAAATGGTACACACATATGGGATGCAGGTGTTGAATTCGAGCTATACTAGAGATGAACCCAAGTGTTGAGATGCGTTGCCTTCACCTAACTACATTTATCGAAACAAAAATAACAACAAACACACACACACACACAAATAAAAGCTTAAAAATAAACGAATTACAATCATTACGCATCAGTGTGTTTCAGTTTTCTTGTCAGTGAAGCATATGCAAAGTGTGGGTTTTGTTTTATCTCATTTCATGCATTTATTGTCGTTTATAGTGTAGATACAAATTCTTCAAAGTCGACTGAGTCTTTCATGACTGCTACATCTGGTTAAGGCTTTAGAATCTCTGAGTGCCGTTGACATTGTAAATATAAATTCTCCAATGTCTACTGAGTCTTTCATGACTGCTACATCTAGATAAGGCTTAAGGATGTTAGTATTCGAATGGAGCCCTGTAGTTTTTTATGACTCCTATATCTGCCTATGGCTTTAGAATGTTAGTATTCGAATGGGGCCCTGGAGCTATAATTACATAAGCCAGTGTAGATACTTCCAACAGCAACATGAAACCTTAACATGGCGGCCCTTCAACAGTAGCGTACTGCAACACACTGCGCTTATTTGAAACGCTCTACCCTGCCGCGTTGCGCACTGCAGTGATGTACTGCTCTCGAGTTCTCATAACTAAACTCTAATGCAATAAGATACCACCCCCAAGGGTGCAATGGAATAGTAAATAAAAGTAGGAAACGTGCAACAACCGATCAAACAAGACGGTCGCAAGGAAATTCGCAAGAGCATTCTTCCAGGCGTGCCTAACAAGACGAGTTGTGGTTGGAAATATCTGTGTTGCGTGACGGTGTGAGAATTATATCGCGCCCAGTACAGTTGAGATACAAAAACCCTACCATTGCCTTCTGGTGAGATTGTGCATAATATCGCCTTCACTAACTTGCCAACTTCTGGCTACTGTCAGCCTGGTATTCCACAATCATTTCGATCATCAAAGTATTATTTTTGAGATAATTGAAGCAGCGAATTGTTTCGTGCAGTACATGCACGTACTGGTTGCATCCATCCTGTTGGTTTTTTTGCTTTACCACAAACGGCTTGGTGATGTTATGTGCGGTAAAGCGTTAAAGTATAAATGTCGCGTTAAAGCGACACGGCCAATTCAGCAAGGCATCGTACGGACCGGGCAGCACCAACACACCAGCCGCCATGTTGCGGCCCTGATAGGGGCCCACACCGTTCAAGCCCACCACTACCTGCAATCGTACCATAGCAAGGAAGCAGTAAGTGAAGGCTCAAAACACCGGTTAGTAACAATGGGTACAACACTCACCTGCAGAGTATAGCCATACTGGGCATGGCTAAAGATTGGACCACGCATCATAACATTGTACGCCTTCGCATCTGCCAAGCGATTGGAATAGTCATGAATGCTCCAAATGATGCGACCGGTTTGGCTGGCCAATCATCGTTCCATATCGACGGAAACTGGCCAGACAACAGTGTGCTTTGGAGAATGACCTGGAACACCGATGGATACGCCTGCATGGCAGCCTTTAGAGCCTCGTTAGGAATGCCGTCCGGACCGGGGACCTTTCCTGTCTTGAGGCGTGCCGCAAACCTGAGGACTTCGTTTAATGTTACCGGCACAGGTTCGGACTCTGAGTTGCTGAAAATAGGGCTCAGCACCGGAGCGTTATGAGTCGGGAACAGCCGCTCAATGATGCTTTTAAGCTTTAAGGGGCATCGTTTAACCGGCTCGTGCTTTCTCCCTTTCCCCATCAGCCCTTTGAAGGCGGTCCCCCATGGTTTCCGAGCGACGGTGGCGCAGAGCTCGAGGAAATGCCGCCTTTTGCTCGCCTTGATCATCCTATTTAGGTCCGACCTAGCCGTAACGTAGTTGGCCCTCAGTTGCTCCTTAGTTGCAGGACACCTCTCGCGTTGGAGTTTTCTGCGCATCACTATGCATTCGTCCCGATGTCTTTTGATGGAGGTATTCCACCAGTAAGCTGGAGGTCTTGCATGGCTCGGCGCTTTCCTCCTGGTCATCGTGGCGTTGCATGCCCTGGACTAAGCTGCCACTAGAGCCTGTGCGTCGCGTGTTTCTCCGAAATCGCCGAAGTTTAACGCCGCCAGGAACAGTTCCTCGTCGAACAGTTGAGTTTTCCAACTAGAGATGTGCACGCTGAGTAAGTGTGAGTGAGTGATTTGAAACCTTCGAGAGAGTGAATGAATATAAATCAGCACGAAGAGTTTTTATGACTCCTTTAACCACTCTTTTGCGTTTATACTCACTCTTACTCTCTGTGCCGACTAGAAACTCACTCAGGAGTGAGTAAAACTGTTTTATCACTCTTTGGATTATAATCACTCTGTAAGAGTGAGTAAAAGAGTATTATCACTCTTTGGATTATAATCACTCTGTAAGAGTGAGTAAAAGAGTATCATCACTCTTACAGAGTGATTATAATCCAAAGAGTGATAATACTCTTTTACTCACTCTTACAGAGTGATTGTAATCCAAAGAGTGATAATACTCTTTTACTCACTCCTGAGTGAGTTTCTAGTCGGCACAAAGAGTAAGAGTGAGTATAAACGCAAAAGAGTGGTAAAAACATAAATGCAGTGTAATATTTTTTAATGAATCTCAAAAGAGTGAGTAAAGGTTTCAAATCTTTAAACCCACTCTTTGACTCCGATTCAAATCATTGAAAAGAGTGATTATTCTCATCTCTAGAGCACACCTTCGCTGAGTCCTGTGTGCGTAAGAATGTTTGCGGTTTCAGTCCTTTTTTGGTAGGTAGTAGAGTTGTTCGGGTTTCGATTTTCGTTGTGAAGAAGCTGGTGATGAAGAGCAGCACATCCATCGACACCACACGACGACTTGACGGACGATGGCACGAAATGAACAAGCGCGCCGGACCTATCCGCACAAGAGCGATGGTTTCACGCTTCACCATTGTTTTGGGAGTTGGAAGATGCTTGGCCTACCAAAGACGTCGTAGATAAAGAAACGCCCGAGGAGCTTAGGACGAAATTATACCACCATCGAATGGTGGAACTACACATTCGGCTCGAGCGGTTTTCTAAATGGACGCGAGCGCTGCGAACCGTGGCGTTCGTAATTCGTTTCATAGAAAACATTCATTGACGGAGAAGAAGGGACCCTAAGTTGACAGGACCGCTGTAACAGAACGAGCTGGTAGAGGCCAAACGTTAGCTAATCGAAAATGTACTGCAGGAGAAGTTCCGCAGTGAGATCAACAAACTTCGAGACCAGGACCTTAGAAGACATTCGTGGAAAAAGAGGATCGAAAAAAACAGTTGCCTTTCTGGATGACCATGAGATATTAATAGTGGGGGGACGACTAACGGAACGCGTAAGCATCAACTAAACATCACGCAACCCGATTATTCTTCCCCGTGAAGACTACGGTACGCACCTTATCATGTAGCAGTATCACGAGAGATACAAACACGGTGCATTTCCATTCACAGGGATCGACTACTTCGGACCGTTTTTAGAAGCTGTCGGGTGTAGAGTAGAGAAGCGGTGGGGAGCAATATTTACCTGCCTTACCACCAGGGCGATCCACTTGGAAGTAGCGGCATCCCCGAACGCCGCCTCATGCATCTTGGCGATACGGCGGTTTATCGCGATACGGAGCTGGATGAGGCGCTACAGGAACGTGAACACGTCGCGTTGCTGGAAGAGTTTTGCAGATCTTCGATCCAACAGAGACACCTCGCTTCGGCAGCTGCTAGGAGCGCATGGTGCGCTCCTCCTTTTTCCTTTTTACCTAGCGCTATCAGGTAGTTAGGTACCGTTTACGCACTGTTATAGCGTTCCCAACATTGTCCCTCCGAGAATTGCGCAGTTGTAGTAACGCGTATAACAAACAACTGTGCAATACTTGGAGGGCCAATGTTGGGAACGCTATAACAGTGCGTAAATGGTACCCAACGACCGGTCAGATGGTGCTAAAAGGAAAAAGGGAAAAACGACAGACAGGATTAATCTTTTGCCTCTTGCTCTCCCCCGTACACGCAGCGATTAAATCAATGCATCCGAGTTGTTGATTTTTTTCTACTTCCGTCAAACAGAAAAAAACGCAAAAAGGACGGTAGTGATGGGAAAAACGGCTCCGGATACGGAGCCGGTTTCGATCCTATGGCTCCGAACCCACGGCTCCGAACCTACGGCTCAGAGCCCACGGCTCCGGAGCCGGCTCCGAACCAACGAAGGGGAGGGTGTGGAAGGAGGAATTTACGAAGCATGAGGAGGGGGAGGAGGGAGGTGATGGTTATAATTTTCTAAAACGCTGACCGGGGGAAATTGGGGGGCTCTTTTTGTTTGCCACAGGCTTTTGAGCAGTTGGTTCGGAGCCGGCTCCGGAGCCGTGGATTCGGAACCAGCTACGGGCTGAAGTCAGAGCCGGCTCCGGATCAGTTGGTGCGCTCCGCAGCGCACATCACTAGTGGACGGTTTCCGTTTCAGTTCGTTTCTCGTGCAGCAGTTCCTGCTCCCCGTCAGGGAGAAGGCGCCGGCCAACCGCAGCACATTTCGCAAGGCTGTTCTCCTGCAGTCGATTGACCGGTGTTGTGGCAACCTTTTTTCTCTGCGAGTATATTTTGCGCAGCTCACACGAGCTGCTCTGACCGCTCGTTGAAAAGATACATAAAGACACCCGATCACCGTTCGATTGATCGGTGTCGTCGATGGTCAACGGTGTCCGAGTTGGGCCGGCGGTGCCGTACACCGGAACCGTCGAGCTGCTCCACCGTATTCAGCTCCCAGAATCGCTTGTAGCGGCGCTTTTCCGAATAGTTTTTAAATCCGAGCGCAATCAGTCGGCCTGACAATCGGCAGCCGCTCGCTAATGGTTTTATATCTCGACTAGACCCCTCGTATACTTGGAAGGACAATGTTGGGAACGCTACAACTATGCGTAAACTTGTTTAAGAAGGCGCCGGCCGACCACAGCACATTGTGTAGGGTTGTTCTCTTGCTGTCGATTGGCCGGTGTTGTAGCAACCTTTTCCGCTGCGAGGATATTTTGCGCAGCTCACACGAGCTGCTCTGGCCGTTCGTTGAAAAGGTACATAAGGACACCCGATCACCGTTCGATTGATCGGTGTCGTCGATGGTCAACGGTGTCCGAGTTGGGCCGGCGGTGCCGTACACCGGAGCCGTCGCGCTACTCCACCGTATTCAGCTCCCAGGATCGCTTGTAGCGGCGCTTTTCCGAATAGTTTTTAAATCCGTGCGCAATCAGTCGGCCTGACAATCGGCAGCCGCTCGCTAATGGTTTTATATCCCGACTAGACCCCTCGTATACTTGGAGGGACAATGTTGGGAACGCTACAACAGTGCGTAAACTTGTTTAAGAAGGCGCCGGCCGACCACAGCACATTTCGCAAGGCTGTTCTCCTGCAGTCGATTGACCAGTGTTGTGACAACCTTTTTTTCGCTGCGAGCATATTTTGCGCAGCTCACACGAGCTGCTCTGACCGCTCGTTGAAAAGATACATAAAGACACCCGATCACCGTTCGATTGATCGGTGTCGTCGATGGTCTACGGTGTCCGAGTTGGGCCGGCGGTGCCGTACACCGGAGCCGTCGAGCTACTCCACCGTATTCAGCTCCCAGGATCGCTTGTAGCGGCGCTTTTCCGAATAGTTTTTACATCCGTACGCAATCAGTCGGCCTGACAGTCGGCAGCCGCTCGCTAATGGTTTTATATCCCGACTAGACCCCTCGTATACTTGGAGGGACAATGTTGGGAACGCTACAACAGTGCGTAAACTTGTTTAAGAAGGCGCCGGCCGACCACAGCACATTTCGCAAGGCTGTTCTTCTGCTGTCGATTGGCCGGTGTTGTGGCAACCTTTTCCGCTGCGAGGATATTTTGCGCAGCTCACACGAGCTGCTCTGGCCGTTCGTTGAAAAGGTACATAAGGACACCCGATCACCGTTCGATTGATCGGTGTCGTCGATGGTCAACGGTGTCCGAGTTGGGCCGGCGGTGCCGTACACCGGAGCCGTCGCGCTACTCCACCGTATTCAGCTCCCAGGATCGCTTGTAGCGGCGCTTTTCCGAATAGTTTTTAAATCCGTGCGCAATCAGTCGGCCTGACAATCGGCAGCCGCTCGCTAATGGTTTTATATCCCGACTAGACCCCTCGTATACTTGGAGGGACAATGTTGGGAACGCTACAACAGTGCGTAAACTTGTTTAAGAAGGCGCCGGCCGACCACAGCACATTTCGCAAGGCTGTTCTCCTGCAGTCGATTGACCAGTGTTGTGACAACCTTTTTTTCGCTGCGAGCATATTTTGCGCAGCTCACACGAGCTGCTCTGACCGCTCGTTGAAAAGATACATAAAGACACCCGATCACCGTTCGATTGATCGGTGTCGTCGATGGTCTACGGTGTCCGAGTTGGGCCGGCGGTGCCGTACACCGGAGCCGTCGAGCTACTCCACCGTATTCAGCTCCCAGGATCGCTTGTAGCGGCGCTTTTCCGAATAGTTTTTACATCCGTACGCAATCAGTCGGCCTGACAGTCGGCAGCCGCTCGCTAATGGTTTTATATCCCGACTAGACCCCTCGTATACTTGGAGGGACAATGTTGGGAACGCTACAACAGTGCGTAAACTTGTTTAAGAAGGCGCCGGCCGACCACAGCACATTTCGCAAGGCTGTTCTTCTGCTGTCGATTGGCCGGTGTTGTGGCAACCTTTTTTTCGCTGCGAGCATATTTTGCGCAGCTCACACGAGCTGCTCTGACCGCTCGTTGAAAAGATACATAAGGACACCCGATCACCGTTCGATTGATCGGTGTCGTCGATGGTCAACGGTGTCCGAGTTGGGCCGGCGGTGCCGTACACCGGAGCCGTCGAGCTACTCCACCGTATTCAGCTCCCAGGATCGCTTGTAGCGGCGCTTTTCCGAATAGTTTTTAAATCCGTGCGCAATCAGTCGGCCTGACAGTCGGCAGCCGCTCGCTAATGGTTTTATATCCCGACTAGACCCCTCGTATACTTGGAGGGACAATGTTGGGAACGCTACAACAGTGCGTAAACTTGTTTAAGAAGGCGCCGGCCGACCACAGCACATTTCGCAAGGCTGTTCTTCTGCAATCGATTGACCGGTGTTGTGGCAACCTTTTTCGCTGCGAGTATATTTTGCGCAGCTCACACGAGCTGCTCTGACCGCTCGTTGAAAAGATACATAAAGACACCCGATTACCATTCGATTGATCGGTGTCGTCGATGGTCAACGGTATCCGAGTTGGGCCGGCGGTGCCGTACACCGGAGCCGTCGAGCTGCTCCACCGTATTCAGCTCCCAGAATCGCTTGTAGCGGCGCTTTTCCGAATAGTTTTTAAATCCGTGCGCAATCAGTCGGCCTGACAGTCGGCAGCCGCTCGCTAATGGTTTTATATCCCGACTAGACCCCTCGTATACTTGGAGGGACAATGTTGGGAACGCTACAACAGTGCGTAAACTTGTTTAAGAAGGCGCCGGCCGACCACAGCACATTTCGCAAGGCTGTTCTTCTGCTGTCGATTGACCGGTGTTGTGGCAACCTTTTTTTCGCTGCGAGCATATTTTGCGCAGCTCACACGAGCTGCTCTGACCGCTCGTTGAAAAGATACATAAGGACACCCGATCACCGTTCGATTGATCGGTGTCGTCGATGGTCAACGGTGTCCGAGTTAGGCCGGCGGTGCCGTACACCGGAGCCGTCGAGCTACTCCACCGTATTCAGCTCCCAGGATCGCTTGTAGCGGCGCTTTTCCGATTAGTTTTTACATCCGAGCGCAATCAGTCGGCCTGACAGTCGACAGCCGCTCGCTAATGGTTTTATATCTCGACTAGACCCCTCGTATACTTGGAAGGACAATGTTGGGAACGCTACAACTATGCGTAAACTTGTTTAAGAAGGCGCCGGCCGACCACAGCACATTGTGTAGGGTTGTTCTCTTGCTGTCGATTGGCCGGTGTTGTAGCAACCTTTTCCGCTGCGAGGATATTTTGCGCAGCTCACACGAGCTGCTCTGGCCGTTCGTTGAAAAGGTACATAAGGACACCCGATCACCGTTCGATTGATCGGTGTCGTCGATGGTCAACGGTGTCCGAGTTGGGCCGGCGGTGCCGTACACCGGAGCCGTCGAGCTACTCCACCGTATTCAGCTCCCAGGATCGCTTGTAGCGGCGCTTTTCCGAATAGTTTTTAAATCCGTGCGCAATCAGTCGGCCTGACAGTCGGCAGCCGCTCGCTAATGGTTTTATATCCCGACTAGACCCCTCGTATACTTGGAGGGACAATGTTGGGAACGCTACAACAGTGCGTAAACTTGTTTAAGAAGGCGCCGGCCGACCACAGCACATTTCGCAAGGCTGTTCTTCTGCAGTCGATTGACCGGTGTTGTGGCAACCTTTTTTTCGCTGCGAGCATATTTTGCGCAGCTCACACGAGCTGCTCTGACCGCTCGTTGAAAAGATACATAAGGACACCCGATCACCGTTCGATTGATCGGTGTCGTCGATGGTCAACGGTGTCCGAGTTGGGCCGGCGGTGCCGTACACCGGAGCCGTCGAGCTGCTCCACCGTATTCAGCTCCCAGGATCGCTTGTAGCGGCGCTTTTCCGAATAGTTTTTACATCCGTACGCAATCAGTCGGCCTGACAGTCGGCAGCCGCTCGCTAATGGTTTTATATCCCGACTAGACCCCTCGTATACTTGGAGGGACAATGTTGGGAACGCTACAACAGTGCGTAAACTTGTTTAAGAAGGCGCCGGCCGACCACAGCACATTTCGCAAGGCTGTTCTTCTGCTGTCGATTGACCGGTGTTGTGGCAACCTTTTTTTCGCTGCGAGCATATTTTGCGCAGCTCACACGAGCTGCTCTGACCGCTCGTTGAAAAGATACATAAGGACACCCGATCACCGTTCGATTGATCGGTGTCGTCGATGGTCAACGGTGTCCGAGTTAGGCCGGCGGTGCCGTACACCGGAGCCGTCGAGCTACTCCACCGTATTCAGCTCCCAGGATCGCTTGTAGCGGCGCTTTTCCGATTAGTTTTTACATCCGAGCGCAATCAGTCGGCCTGACAGTCGACAGTCGCTCGCTAATGGTTTTATATCTCGACTAGACCCCTCGTATACTTGGAAGGACAATGTTGGGAACGCTACAACTATGCGTAAACTTGTTTAAGAAGGCGCCGGCCGACCACAGCACATTGTGTAGGGTTGTTCTCTTGCTGTCGATTGGCCGGTGTTGTAGCAACCTTTTCCGCTGCGAGGATATTTTGCGCAGCTCACACGAGCTGCTCTGGCCGTTCGTTGAAAAGGTACATAAGGACACCCGATCACCGTTCGATTGATCGGTGTCGTCGATGGTCAACGATGTCCGAGTTGGGCCGGCGGTGCCGTACACCGGAGCCGTCGCGCTACTCCACCGTATTCAGCTCCCAGGATCGCTTGTAGCGGCGCTTTTCCGAATAGTTTTTAAATCCGAGCGCAATCAGTCGGCCTGACAATCGGCAGCCGCTCGTTAATGGTTTTATATCCCGACTAGACCCCTCGTATACTTGGAGGGATAATGTTGGGAACGCTACAACTATGCGTAAACTTGTTTAAGAAGGCGCCGGCCGACCACAGCACATTGTGTAGGGTTGTTCTCTTGCTGTCGATTGGCCGGTGTTGTAGCAACCTTTTCCGCTGCGAGGATATTTTGCGCAGCTCACACGAGCTGCTCTGGCCGTTCGTTGAAAAGGTACATAAGGACACCCGATCACCGTTCGATTGATCGGTGTCGTCGATGGTCAACGGTGTCCGAGTTGGGCCGGCGGTGCCGTACACCGGAGCCGTCGAGCTGCTCCACCGTATTCAGCTCCCAGGATCGCTTGTAGCGGCGCTTTTCCGAATAGTTTTTACATCCGTGCGCAATCAGTCGGCCTGACAATCGGCAGCCGCTCGCTAATGGTTTTATTTCCCGACTAGACCCCTCGTATACTTGGAGTATGCGAGTATATTTTGCGCAGCTCACACGAGCTGCTCTGACCGCTCGTTGAAAAGATACATAAAGACACCCGATCACCGTTCGATTGATCGATGTCGTTGATGGTCAACGGTGTCCGAGTTGGGCCGGCGGTGCCGTACACCGGAGCCGTCGCGCTACTCCACCGTATTCAGCTCCCAGGATCGCTTGTAGCGGCGCTTTTCCGAATAGTTTTTAAATCCGTGCGCAATCAGTCGGCCTGACAGTCGACAGCCGCTCGCTAATGGTTTTATATCCCGACTAGACCCCTCGTATACTTGGAAGGACAATGTTGGGAACGCTACAACAGTGCGTAAACTTGTTTAAGAAGGCGCCGGCCGACCACAGCACATTTCGCAAGGCTGTTCTTCTGCAGTCGATTGACCGGTGTTGTGGCAACCTTTTTCGCTGCGAGTATATTTTGCGCAGCTCACACGAGCTGCTCTGACCGCTCGTTGAAAAGATACATAAAGACACCCGATCACCGTTCGATTGATCGATGTCGTTGATGGTCAACGGTGTCCGAGTTGGGCCGGCGGTGCCGTACACCGAAGCCGTCGAGCTGCCCCACCGTATTCAGCTCCCAGGATCGCTTGTAGCGGCGCTTTTCCGATTAGTTTTTACATCCGAGCGCAATCAGTCGGCCTGACAGTCGGCAGCCGCTCGCTAATGGTTTTATATCCCGACTAGACCCCTCGTATACTTGGAAGGACAATGTTGGGAACGCTACAACTATGCGTAAACTTGTTTAAGAAGGCGCCGGCCGACCACAGCACATTTCGCAAGGCTGTTCTTCTGCAGTCGATTGACCGGTGTTGTGGCAACCTTTTTCGCTGCGAGTATATTTTGCGCAGCTCACACGAGCTGCTCTGACCGCTCGTTGAAAAGATACATAAAGACACCCGATCACCGTTCGATTGATCGATGTCGTTGATGGTCAACGGTGTCCGAGTTGGGCCGGCGGTGCCGTACACCGAAGCCGTCGAGCTGCCCCACCGTATTCAGCTCCCAGGATCGCTTGTAGCGGCGCTTTTCCGAATAGTTTTTAAATCCGAGCGCAATCAGTCGGCCTGACAGTCGGCAGCCGCTCGTTAATGGTTTTATTTCCCGACCAGACCCCGGGTATACTTGGAAGGACAATGTTGTGAACCCTACAACAGTGCGTAAACTTGTTTAAGAAGGCGCCGGCCGACCACAGCACATTTCGCAAGGCTGTTCTTCTGCAGTCGATTGATCAGTGTTGTGACAACCTTTTTTCGCTGCGAGTATATTTTGCGCAGCTCACACGAGCTACTCTGACCGCTCGTTGAAAAGATACATAAGGACACCCGATCACCGTTCGATTGATCGGTGTCGTCGATGGTCAACGGTGTCCGAGTTGGGCCGGCGGTGCCGTACACCGGAGCCGTCGAGCTACTCCACCGTATTCAGCTCCCAGGATCGCTTGTAGCGGCGCTTTTCCGAATAGTTTTTACATCCGTACGCAATCAGTCGGCCTGACAGTCGGCAGCCGCTCGCTAATGGTTTTATATCCCGACTAGACCCCTCGTATACTTGGAGGGACAATGTTGGGAACGCTACAACAGTGCGTAAACTTGTTTAAGAAGGCGCCGGCCGACCACAGCACATTTCGCAAGGTTGTTCTTCTGCAGTCGATTGACCGGTGTTGTGGCAACCTTTTTCGCTGCGAGTATATTTTGCGCAGCTCACACGAGCTACTCTGACCGCTCGTTGAAAAGATACATAAGGATACCCGATCACCGTTCGATTGATCAGTGTCGTCGATGGTCAACGGTGTCCGAGTTGGGCCGGCGGTGCCGTACACCGGAGCCGTCGAGCTGCCCCACCGTATTTAGCTCCCAGAATCGCTTGTAGCGGCGCTTTTCCGAATAGTTTTTAAATCCGTACGCAATCAGTCGGCCTGACAGTCGACAGCCGCTCGTTAATGGTTTTATATCCCGACTAGACCCCTCGTATACTTGGAGGGACAATGTTGGGAACGCTACAACAGTGCGTAAAATTGTTTAAGAAGGCGCCGGCCGACCACAGCACATTTCGCAAGGCTGTTCTTCTGCAGTCGATTGATCAGTGTTGTGACAACCTTTATTCGCTGCGAGTATATTTTGCGCAGCTCACACGAGCTACTCTGACCGCTCGTTGAAAAGATACATAAAGACACCCGATCACCGTTCGATTGATCGGTGTCGTCGATGGTCAACGGTGTCCGAGTTGGGCCGGCGGTGCCGTACACCGGAGCCGTCGAGCTGCTCCACCGTATTTAGCTCCCAGGATCGCTTGTAGCGGCGCTTTTCCGAATAGTTTTTACATCCGTGCGCAATCAGTCGGCCTGACAATCGGCAGCCGCTCGCTAATGGTTTTATTTCCCGACTAGACCCCTCGTATACTTGGAGGGACAATGTTGGGAACGCTACAACAGTGCGTAAACTTGTTTAAGAAGGCGCCGGCCGACCACAGCACATTTCGCAAGGCTGTTCTTCTGCAGTCGATTGATCAGTGTTGTGACAACCTTTTTTCGCTGCGAGTATATTTTGCGCAGCTCACACGAGCTACTCTGACCGCTCGTTGAAAAGATACATAAAGACACCCGATTACCGTTCGATTGATCGGTGTCGTCGATGGTCAACGGTGTCCGAGTTGGGCCGGCGGTGCCGTACACCGGAGCCGTCGAGCTGCTCCACCGTATTCAGCTCCCAGGATCGCTTGTAGCGGCGCTTTTCCGAATAGTTTTTACATCCGTGCGCAATCAGTCGGCCTGACAATCGGCAGCCGCTCGCTAATGGTTTTATTTCCCGACTAGACCCCTCGTATACTTGGAGGGACAATGTTGGGAACGCTACAACAGTGCGTAAACTTGTTTAAGAAGGCGCCGGCCGACCACAGCACATTTCGCAAGGCTGTTCTTCTGCAGTCGATTGGCCGGTGTTGTGGCAACCTTTTTTTCGCTGCGAGCATATTTTGCGCATCTCACACGAGCTGCTCTGACCGCTCGTTGAAAAGATACATAAGGACACCCGATCACCGTTCGATTGATCGGTGTCGTCGATGGTCAACGGTGTCCGAGTTGGGCCGGCGGTGCCGTACACCGGAGCCGTCGAGCTACTCCACCGTATTCAGCTCCCAGGATCGCTTGTAGCGGCGCTTTTCCGAATAGTTTTTACATCCGTACGCAATCAGTCGGCAGCCGCTCGCTAATGGTTTTATATCCCGACTAGACCCCTCGTATACTTGGAGGGACAATGTTGGGAACGCTACAACAGTGCGTAAACTTGTTTAAGAAGGCGCCGGCCGACCACAGCACATTTCGCAAGGCTGTTCTTCTGCTGTCGATTGGCCGGTGTTGTGGCAACCTTTTTTTCGCTGCGAGCATATTTTGCGCAGCTCACACGAGCTGCTCTGACCGCTCGTTGAAAAGATACATAAGGACACCCGATCACCGTTCGATTGATCGGTGTCGTCGATGGTCAACGGTGTCCGAGTTGGGCCGGCGGTGCCGTACACCGGAGCCGTCGAGCTACTCCACCGTATTCAGCTCCCAGGATCGCTTGTAGCGGCGCTTTTCCGAATAGTTTTTACATCCGTACGCAATCAGTCGGCCTGACAGTCGGCAGCCGCTCGCTAATGGTTTTATATCCCGACTAGACCCCTCGTATACTTGGAGGGACAATGTTGGGAACGCTACAACAGTGCGTAAACTTGTTTAAGAAGGCGCCGGCCGACCACAGCACATTTCGCAAGGCTGTTCTTCTGCTGTCGATTGGCCGGTGTTGTGGCAACCTTTTTTTCGCTGCGAGCATATTTTGCGCAGCTCACACGAGCTGCTCTGACCGCTCGTTGAAAAGATACATAAGGACACCCGATCACCGTTCGATTGATCGGTGTCGTCGATGGTCAACGGTGTCCGAGTTAGGCCGGCGGTGCCGTACACCGGAGCCGTCGAGCTGCTCCACCGTATTCAGCTCCCAGAATCGCTTGTAAATGCGCTTTTCCGAATAGTTTTTAAATCCGAGCGCAATCAGTCGGCCTGACAGTCGACAGCCGCTCGTTAATGGTTTTATATCCCGACTAGATCCCTCGTATACTTGGAGGGACAATGATGGGAACGCTACAACTATGCGTAAACTTGTTTAAGAAGGCGCCGGCCGACCACAGCACATTTCGTAAGGCTGTTCTTCTGCTGTCGATTGACCAGTGTTGTGACAACCTTTTTTTCGCTGCGAGCATATTTTGCGCAGCTCACACGAGCTGCTCTGACCGCTCGTTGAAAAGATACATAAGGACACCCGATCACCGTTCGATTGATCGGTGTCGTCGATGGTCAACGGTGTCCGAGTTGGGCCGGCGGTGCCGTACACCGGAGCCGTCGAGCTACTCCACCGTATTCAGCTCCCAGGATCGCTTGTAGCGGCGCTTTTCCGAATAGTTTTTAAATCCGTGCGCAATCAGTCGGCCTGACAATCGGCAGCCGCTCGTTAATGGTTTTATATCCCGACTAGACCCCTCGTATACTTGGAGGGACAATGATGGGAACGCTACAACTATGCGTAAACTTGTTTAAGAAGGCGCCGGCCGACCACAGCACATTTCGTAAGGCTGTTCTTCTGCTGTCGATTGACCAGTGTTGTGACAACCTTTTTTTCGCTGCGAGCATATTTTGCGCAGCTCACACGAGCTGCTCTGACCGCTCGTTGAAAAGATACATAAGGACACCCGATCACCGTTCGATTGATCGGTGTCGTCGATGGTCAACGGTGTCCGAGTTTAGCTGGCGGTGCCGTACACCGGAGCCGTCGAGCTACTCCACCGTATTCAGCTCCCAGGATCGCTTGTAGCGGCGCTTTTCCGAATAGTTTTTAAATCCGAGCGCAATCAGTCGGCCTGACAATCGGCAGCCGCTCGCTAATGGTTGTATTTCCCGACTAGATCCCTCGTATACTTGGAGGGACAATGATGGGAACGCTACAACTATGCGTAAACTTGTTTAAGAAGGCGCCGGCCGACCACAGCACATTTCGTAAGGCTGTTCTTCTGCTGTCGATTGACCAGTGTTGTGACAACCTTTTTTTCGCTGCGAGCATATTTTGCGCAGCTCACACGAGCTGCTCTGACCGCTCGTTGAAAAGATACATAAGGACACCCGATCACCGTTCGATTGATCGGTGTCGTCGATGGTCAACGGTGTCCGAGTTGGGCCGGCGGTGCCGTACACCGGAGCCGTCGAGCTACTCCACCGTATTCAGCTCCCAGGATCGCTTGTAGCGGCGCTTTTCCGAATAGTTTTTAAATCCGTGCGCAATCAGTCGGCCTGACAATCGGCAGCCGCTCGTTAATGGTTTTATATCCCGACTAGACCCCTCGTATACTTGGAGGGACAATGTTGGGAACGCTACAACAGTGCGTAAACTTGTTTAAGAAGGCGCCGGCCGACCACAGCACATTTCGCAAGGCTGTTCTTCTGCTGTCGATTGGCCGGTGTTGTGGCAACCTTTTTCGCTGCGAGTATATTTTGCGCAGCTCACACGAGCTGCTCTGACCGCTCGTTGAAAAGATACATAAGGACACCCGATCACCGTTCGATTGATCGGTGTCGTCGATGGTCAACGGTGTCCGAGTTAGGCCGGCGGTGCCGTACACCGGAGCCGTCGAGCTGCTCCACCGTATTCAGCTCCCAGAATCGCTTGTAAATGCGCTTTTCCGAATAGTTTTTAAATCCGAGCGCAATCAGTCGGCCTGACAGTCGACAGCCGCTCGTTAATGGTTTTATATCCCGACTAGACCCCTCGTATACTTGGAAGGACAATGATGGGAACGCTACAACTATGCGTAAACTTGTTTAAGAAGGCGCCGGCCGACCACAGCACATTTCGTAAGGCTGTTCTTCTGCTGTCGATTGACCAGTGTTGTGACAACCTTTTTTTCGCTGCGAGCATATTTTGCGCAGCTCACACGAGCTGCTCTGACCGCTCGTTGAAAAGATACATAAGGACACCCGATCACCGTTCGATTGATCGGTGTCGTCGATGGTCAACGGTGTCCGAGTTAGGCCGGCGGTGCCGTACACCGGAGCCGTCGAGCTACTCCACCGTATTCAGCTCCCAGGATCGCTTGTAGCGGCGCTTTTCCGAATAGTTTTTAAATCCGAGCGCAATCAGTCGGCCTGACAATCGGCAGCCGCTCGCTAATGGTTTTATATCTCGACTAGACCCCTCGTATACTTGGAGGGACAATGTTGGGAACGCTACAACAGTGCGTAAACTTGTTTAAGAAGGCGCCGGCCGACCAGAGCACATTTCGCAAGGCTGTTCTTCTGCTGTCGATTGGCCGGTGTTGTGGCAACCTTTATTCGATGCGAGTATATTTTGCGCAGCTCACACGAGCTGCTCTGACCGCTCGTTGAAAAGATACATAAAGACACCCGATTACCGTTCGATTGATCGGTGTCGTCGATGGTCAACGGTGTCCGAGTTGGGCCGGCGGTGCCGTACACCGGAGCCGTCGAGCTACTCCACCGTATTCAGCTCCCAGGATCGCTTGTAGCGGCGCTTTTCCGAATAGTTTTTACATCCGTACGCAATCAGTCGGCCTGACAGTCGGCAGCCGCTCGCTAATGGTTTTATATCCCGACTAGACCCCTCGTATACTTGGAGGGACAATGTTGGGAACGCTACAACAGTGCGTAAACTTGTTTAAGAAGGCGCCGGCCGACCACAGCACATTTCGTAAGGCTGTTCTTCTGCTGTCGATTGACCAGTGTTGTGACAACCTTTTTTTCGCTGCGAGTATATTATGCGCAGCTCACACGAGCTACTCTGACCGCTCGTTGAAAAGATACATAAAGACACCCGATCACCGTTCGATTGATCGGTGTCGTCGATGGTCAACGGTGTCCGAGTTGGGCCGACGGTGCCGTACACCGGAGCCGTCGAGCTACTCCACCGTATTCAGCTCCCAGAATCGCTTGTAAATGCGCTTTTCCGAATAGTTTTTAAATCCGAGCGCAATCAGTCGGCCTGACAATCGGCAGCCGCTCGCTAATGGTTGTATTTCCCGACCAGACCCCTCGTATACTTGGAGAGACAATGTTGGGAACGCTACAACAGTGCGTAAACTTGTTTAAGAAGGCGCCGACCGACCACAGCACATTGTGTAGGGCTGTTCTCCTGCAGTCGATTGACCGGTGTTGTGGCAACCTTTATTCGCTGCGAGTATATTTTGCGCAGCTCACACTAGCTGCTCTGGCCGCTCGTTGAAAAGGTACATAAGGACACCCGATCACCGTTCGATTGATCGGTGTCGTCGATGGTCAACGGTGTCCGAGTTGGGCCGGCGGTGCCGTACACCGGAGCCGTCGAGCTACTCCACCGTATTCAGCTCCCAGGATCGCTTGTAGCGGCGCTTTTCCGAATAGTTTTTAAATCCGAGCGCAATCAGTCGGCCTGACAATCGGCAGCCGCTCGTTAATGGTTTTATATCCCGACTAGACCCCTCGTATACTTGGAGGGACAATGTTGGGAACGCTACAACAGTGCGTAAACTTGTTTAAGAAGGCGCCGGCCGACCACAGCACATTGTGTAGGGCTGTTCTCCTGCTGTCGATTGACCGGTGTTGTGGCAACCTTTTATCGCTGCGAGTATATTTTGCGCAGCTCACACGAGCTGCTCTGGCCGCTCGTTGAAAAGATACATAAAGACACCCGATCACCGTTCAATTGATCGGTGTCGTCGATGGTCAACGGTGTCCGAGTTGGGCCGGCGGTGCCGTACACCGGAGCCGTCGAGCTACTCCACCGTATTCAGCTCCCAGGATCGCTTGTAGCGGCGCTTTTCCGAATAGTTTTTAAATCCGAGCGCAATCAGTCGGCCTGACAATCGGCAGCCGCTCGCTAATGGTTGTATTTCCCGACCAGACCCCGCGTATACTTGGAGGGACAATGTTGGGAACGCTACAACAATGCGTAAACTTGTTTAAGAAGGCGCCGACCGACCACAGCACATTGTGTAGGGCTGTTCTCCTGCTGTCGATTGACCAGTGTTGTGCCAACCTTTTTTTCGCTGCGAGCATATTTTGCGCAGCTCACACGAACTGCTCTGACTGCTCGTTGAAAAGATACATAAAGACACCCGATCACCGTTCAATTGATCGGTGTCGTCGATGGTCAACGGTGTCCGAGTTGGGCCGGCGGTGCCGTACACCGGAGCCGTCGAGCTGCTCCACCGTATTCAGCTCCCAGGATCGCTTGTAGCGGCGCTTTTCCGAATAGTTTTTACATCCGTGCGCAATCAGTCGGCCTGACAATCGGCAGCCGCTCGCTAATGGTTTTATATCCCGACTAGACCCCTCGTATACTTGGAGGGACAATGTTGGGAACGCTACAACAGTGCGTAAACTTGTTTAAGAAGGCGCCGGCCGACCACAGCACATTTCGCAAGGCTGTTCTTCTGCAGTCGATTGATCAGTGTTGTGACAACCTTTTTTCGCTGCGAGTATATTTTGCGCAGCTCACACGAGCTACTCTGACCGCTCGTTGAAAAGATACATAAAGACACCCGATTACCGTTCGATTGATCGGTGTCGTCGATGGTCAACGGTGTCCGAGTTGGGCCGGCGGTGCCGTACACCGGAGCCGTCGAGCTGCTCCACCGTATTCAGCTCCCAGGATCGCTTGTAGCGGCGCTTTTCCGAATAGTTTTTACATCCGTGCGCAATCAGTCGGCCTGACAATCGGCAGCCGCTCGCTAATGGTTTTATTTCCCGACTAGACCCCTCGTATACTTGGAGGGACAATGTTGGGAACGCTACAACAGTGCGTAAACTTGTTTAAGAAGGCGCCGGCCGACCACAGCACATTTCGCAAGGCTGTTCTTCTGCAGTCGATTGGCCGGTGTTGTGGCAACCTTTTTTTCGCTGCGAGCATATTTTGCGCATCTCACACGAGCTGCTCTGACCGCTCGTTGAAAAGATACATAAGGACACCCGATCACCGTTCGATTGATCGGTGTCGTCGATGGTCAACGGTGTCCGAGTTGGGCCGGCGGTGCCGTACACCGGAGCCGTCGAGCTGCTCCACCGTATTCAGCTCCCAGAATCGCTTGTAGCGGCGCTTTTCCGAATAGTTTTTACATCCGTGCGCAATCAGTCGGCCTGACAATCGGCAGCCGCTCGCTAATGGTTTTATATCCCGACTAGACCCCTCGTATACTTGGAGGGACAATGTTGGGAACGCTACAACAGTGCGTAAACTTGTTTAAGAAGGCGCCGGCCGACTACAGCACATTTCGCAAGGCTGTTCTTCTGCTGTCGATTGGCCGGTGTTGTGGCAACCTTTTTTTCGCTGCGAGCATATTTTGCGCAGCTCACACGAGCTGCTCTGACCGCTCGTTGAAAAGATACATAAGGACACCCGATCACCGTTCGATTGATCGGTGTCGTCGATGGTCAACGGTGTCCGAGTTGGGCCGGCGGTGCCGTACACCGGAGCCGTCGAGCTACTCCACCGTATTCAGCTCCCAGGATCGCTTGTAGCGGCGCTTTTCCGAATAGTTTTTACATCCGTACGCAATCAGTCGGCCTGACAGTCGGCAGCCGCTCGCTAATGGTTTTATATCCCGACTAGACCCCTCGTATACTTGGAGGGACAATGTTGGGAACGCTACAACAGTGCGTAAACTTGTTTAAGAAGGCGCCGGCCGACCACAGCACATTTCGCAAGGCTGTTCTTCTGCTGTCGATTGGCCGGTGTTGTGGCAACCTTTTTTTCGCTGCGAGCATATTTTGCGCAGCTCACACGAGCTGCTCTGACCGCTCGTTGAAAAGATACATAAGGACACCCGATCACCGTTCGATTGATCGGTGTCGTCGATGGTCAACGGTGTCCGAGTTAGGCCGGCGGTGCCGTACACCGGAGCCGTCGAGCTGCTCCACCGTATTCAGCTCCCAGAATCGCTTGTAAATGCGCTTTTCCGAATAGTTTTTAAATCCGAGCGCAATCAGTCGGCCTGACAGTCGACAGCCGCTCGTTAATGGTTTTATATCCCGACTAGATCCCTCGTATACTTGGAGGGACAATGATGGGAACGCTACAACTATGCGTAAACTTGTTTAAGAAGGCGCCGGCCGACCACAGCACATTTCGTAAGGCTGTTCTTCTGCTGTCGATTGACCAGTGTTGTGACAACCTTTTTTTCGCTGCGAGCATATTTTGCGCAGCTCACACGAGCTGCTCTGACCGCTCGTTGAAAAGATACATAAGGACACCCGATCACCGTTCGATTGATCGGTGTCGTCGATGGTCAACGGTGTCCGAGTTGGGCCGGCGGTGCCGTACACCGGAGCCGTCGAGCTACTCCACCGTATTCAGCTCCCAGGATCGCTTGTAGCGGCGCTTTTCCGAATAGTTTTTACATCCGTGCGCAATCAGTCGGCCTGACAATCGGCAGCCGCTCGCTAATGGTTTTATATCCCGACTAGACCCCTCGTATACTTGGAGGGACAATGTTGGGAACGCTACAACAGTGCGTAAACTTGTTTAAGAAGGCGCCGGCCGACCACAGCACATTGTGTAGGGCTGTTCTCCTGCTGTCGATTGACCGGTGTTGTGGCAACCTTTTATCGCTGCGAGTATATTTTGCGCAGCTCACACGAGCTGCTCTGGCCGCTCGTTGAAAAGATACATAAAGACACCCGATCACCGTTCAATTGATCGGTGTCGTCGATGGTCAACGGTGTCCGAGTTGGGCCGGCGGTGCCGTACACCGGAGCCGTCGAGCTACTCCACCGTATTCAGCTCCCAGGATCGCTTGTAGCGGCGCTTTTCCGAATAGTTTTTAAATCCGAGCGCAATCAGTCGGCCTGACAATCGGCAGCCGCTCGCTAATGGTTGTATTTCCCGACCAGACCCCGCGTATACTTGGAGGGACAATGTTGGGAACGCTACAACAATGCGTAAACTTGTTTAAGAAGGCGCCGACCGACCACAGCACATTGTGTAGGGCTGTTCTCCTGCTGTCGATTGACCAGTGTTGTGCCAACCTTTTTTTCGCTGCGAGCATATTTTGCGCAGCTCACACGAACTGCTCTGACTGCTCGTTGAAAAGATACATAAAGACACCCGATCACCGTTCAATTGATCGGTGTCGTCGATGGTCAACGGTGTCCGAGTTGGGCCGGCGGTGCCGTACACCGGAGCCGTCGAGCTGCTCCACCGTATTCAGCTCCCAGGATCGCTTGTAGCGGCGCTTTTCCGAATAGTTTTTACATCCGTGCGCAATCAGTCGGCCTGACAATCGGCAGCCGCTCGCTAATGGTTTTATATCCCGACTAGACCCCTCGTATACTTGGAGGGACAATGTTGGGAACGCTACAACAGTGCGTAAACTTGTTTAAGAAGGCGCCGGCCGACCACAGCACATTTCGCAAGGCTGTTCTTCTGCAGTCGATTGATCAGTGTTGTGACAACCTTTTTTCGCTGCGAGTATATTTTGCGCAGCTCACACGAGCTACTCTGACCGCTCGTTGAAAAGATACATAAAGACACCCGATTACCGTTCGATTGATCGGTGTCGTCGATGGTCAACGGTGTCCGAGTTGGGCCGGCGGTGCCGTACACCGGAGCCGTCGAGCTGCTCCACCGTATTCAGCTCCCAGAATCGCTTGTAGCGGCGCTTTTCCGAATAGTTTTTACATCCGTGCGCAATCAGTCGGCCTGACAATCGGCAGCCGCTCGCTAATGGTTTTATATCCCGACTAGACCCCTCGTATACTTGGAGGGACAATGTTGGGAACGCTACAACAGTGCGTAAACTTGTTTAAGAAGGCGCCGGCCGACTACAGCACATTTCGCAAGGCTGTTCTTCTGCTGTCGATTGGCCGGTGTTGTGGCAACCTTTTTTTCGCTGCGAGCATATTTTGCGCAGCTCACACGAGCTGCTCTGACCGCTCGTTGAAAAGATACATAAGGACACCCGATCACCGTTCGATTGATCGGTGTCGTCGATGGTCAACGGTGTCCGAGTTGGGCCGGCGGTGCCGTACACCGGAGCCGTCGAGCTACTCCACCGTATTCAGCTCCCAGGATCGCTTGTAGCGGCGCTTTTCCGAATAGTTTTTACATCCGTACGCAATCAGTCGGCCTGACAGTCGGCAGCCGCTCGCTAATGGTTTTATATCCCGACTAGACCCCTCGTATACTTGGAGGGACAATGTTGGGAACGCTACAACAGTGCGTAAACTTGTTTAAGAAGGCGCCGGCCGACCACAGCACATTTCGCAAGGCTGTTCTTCTGCTGTCGATTGGCCGGTGTTGTGGCAACCTTTTTTTCGCTGCGAGCATATTTTGCGCAGCTCACACGAGCTGCTCTGACCGCTCGTTGAAAAGATACATAAGGACACCCGATCACCGTTCGATTGATCGGTGTCGTCGATGGTCAACGGTGTCCGAGTTAGGCCGGCGGTGCCGTACACCGGAGCCGTCGAGCTGCTCCACCGTATTCAGCTCCCAGAATCGCTTGTAAATGCGCTTTTCCGAATAGTTTTTAAATCCGAGCGCAATCAGTCGGCCTGACAGTCGACAGCCGCTCGTTAATGGTTTTATATCCCGACTAGATCCCTCGTATACTTGGAGGGACAATGATGGGAACGCTACAACTATGCGTAAACTTGTTTAAGAAGGCGCCGGCCGACCACAGCACATTTCGTAAGGCTGTTCTTCTGCTGTCGATTGACCAGTGTTGTGACAACCTTTTTTTCGCTGCGAGCATATTTTGCGCAGCTCACACGAGCTGCTCTGACCGCTCGTTGAAAAGATACATAAGGACACCCGATCACCGTTCGATTGATCGGTGTCGTCGATGGTCAACGGTGTCCGAGTTGGGCCGGCGGTGCCGTACACCGGAGCCGTCGAGCTACTCCACCGTATTCAGCTCCCAGGATCGCTTGTAGCGGCGCTTTTCCGAATAGTTTTTAAATCCGTGCGCAATCAGTCGGCCTGACAATCGGCAGCCGCTCGTTAATGGTTTTATATCCCGACTAGACCCCTCGTATACTTGGAGGGACAATGATGGGAACGCTACAACTATGCGTAAACTTGTTTAAGAAGGCGCCGGCCGACCACAGCACATTTCGTAAGGCTGTTCTTCTGCTGTCGATTGACCAGTGTTGTGACAACCTTTTTTTCGCTGCGAGCATATTTTGCGCAGCTCACACGAGCTGCTCTGACCGCTCGTTGAAAAGATACATAAGGACACCCGATCACCGTTCGATTGATCGGTGTCGTCGATGGTCAACGGTGTCCGAGTTGGGCCGGCGGTGCCGTACACCGGAGCCGTCGAGCTACTCCACCGTATTCAGCTCCCAGGATCGCTTGTAGCGGCGCTTTTCCGAATAGTTTTTAAATCCGTGCGCAATCAGTCGGCCTGACAATCGGCAGCCGCTCGTTAATGGTTTTATATCCCGACTAGACCCCTCGTATACTTGGAGGGACAATGATGGGAACGCTACAACTATGCGTAAACTTGTTTAAGAAGGCGCCGGCCGACCACAGCACATTTCGTAAGGCTGTTCTTCTGCTGTCGATTGACCAGTGTTGTGACAACCTTTTTTTCGCTGCGAGCATATTTTGCGCAGCTCACACGAGCTGCTCTGACCGCTCGTTGAAAAGATACATAAGGACACCCGATCACCGTTCGATTGATCGGTGTCGTCGATGGTCAACGGTGTCCGAGTTAGGCCGGCGGTGCCGTACACCGGAGCCGTCGAGCTACTCCACCGTATTCAGCTCCCAGGATCGCTTGTAGCGGCGCTTTTCCGAATAGTTTTTAAATCCGAGCGCAATCAGTCGGCCTGACAATCGGCAGCCGCTCGCTAATGGTTGTATTTCCCGACCAGACCCCGCGTATACTTGGAGGGACAATGTTGGGAACGCTACAACAGTGCGTAAACTTGTTTAAGAAGGCGCCGACCGACCACAGCACATTGTGTAGGGCTGTTCTCCTGCTGTCGATTGACCGGTGTTGTGGCAACCTTTTATCGCTGCGAGTATATTTTGCGCAGCTCACACGAGCTGCTCTGACCGCTCGTTGAAAAAGTACATAAGAACACCCGATCACCGTTCGATTGATCGGTGTCGTCGATGGTCAACGGTGTCCGAGTTGGGCCGGCGGTGCCGTACACCGGAGCCGTCGAGCTGCTCCACCGTATTCAGCTCCCAGAATCGCTTGTAAATGCGCTTTTCCGGTTAGTTTTTAAATCAGAGCGCAATCAGTCGGCCTGACAATCGGCAGCCGCTCGCTAATGGTTTTATATCCCGACTAGACCCCTCGTATACTTGGAGGGACAATGTTGGGAACGCTACAACAGTGCGTAAACTTGTTTAAGAAGACGCCGGCCGACCACAGCACATTTCGCAAGGCTGTTCTCCTGCAGTCGATTGACCGGTGTTGTGGCAACCTTTTTTCGCTACGAGTATATTTTGCGCAGCTCACACGAGCTACTCTGGCCGCTCGTTGAAAAGGTACATAAGGACACCCGATCACCGTTCGATTGATCGGTGTCGTCGATGGTCAACGGTGTCCGAGTTTAGCCGGCGGTGCCGTACACCGGAGCCGTCGAGCTGCTCCACCGTATTCAGCTCCCAGAATCGCTTGTAAATGCGCTTTTCCGAATAGTTTTTAAATCCGAGCGCAATCAGTCGGCCTGACAGTCGGCAGCCGCTCGCTAATGGTTTTATATCCCGACTAGACCCCTCGTATACTTGGAGGGACAATGTTGGGAACGCTACAACAGTGCGTAAACTTGTTTAAGAAGGCGCCGGCCGACCACAGCACATTTCGTAAGGCTGTTCTTCTGCTGTCGATTGACCAGTGTTGTGACAACCTTTTTTTCGCTGCGAGTATATTATGCGCAGCTCACACGAGCTACTCTGACCGCTCGTTGAAAAGATACATAAAGACACCCGATCACCGTTCGATTGATCGGTGTCGTCGATGGTCAACGGTGTCCGAGTTGGGCCGACGGTGCCGTACACCGGAGCCGTCGAGCTACTCCACCGTATTCAGCTCCCAGAATCGCTTGTAAATGCGCTTTTCCGAATAGTTTTTAAATCCGAGCGCAATCAGTCGGCCTGACAATCGGCAGCCGCTCGCTAATGGTTGTATTTCCCGACCAGACCCCGCGTATACTTGGAGAGACAATGTTGGGAACGCTACAACAGTGCGTAAACTTGTTTAAGAAGGCGCCGGCCGACCACAGCACATTGTGTAGGGTTGTTCTCTTGCTGTCGATTGGCCGGTGTTGTAGCAACCTTTTCCGCTGCGAGGATATTTTGCGCAGCTCACACGAGCTGCTCTGACCGCTCGTTGAAAAGATACATAAAGACACCCGATCACCGTTCGATTGATCGATGTCGTTGATGGTCAACGGTGTCCGAGTTGGGCCGGCGGTGCCGTACACCGAAGCCGTCGAGCTGCCCCACCGTATTCAGCTCCCAGGATCGCTTGTAGCGGCGCTTTTCCGATTAGTTTTTAAATCCGTGCGCAATCAGTCGGCCTGACAATCGGCAGCCGCTCGCTAATGGTTTTATATCTCGACTAGACCCCTCGTATACTTGGAAGGACAATGTTGGGAACGCTACAACTATGCGTAAACTTGTTTAAGAAGGCGCCGGCCGACCACAGCACATTGTGTAGGGTTGTTCTCTTGCTGTCGATTGACCGGTGTTGTGGCAACCTTTTTCGCTGTGAGTATATTTTGCGCAGCTCACACGAGCTGCTCTGACCGCTCGTTGAAAAGATACATAAAGACACCCGATCACCGTTCGATTGATCGGTGTCGTCGATGGTCAACGGTGTCCGAGTTGGGCCGGCGGTGCCGTACACCGGAGCCGTCGAGCTGCTCCACCGTATTCAGCTCCCAGAATCGCTTGTAAATGCGCTTTTCCGAATAGTTTTTAAATCCGAGCGCAATCAGTCGGCCTGACAATCGGCAGCCGCTCGCTAATGGTTTTATATCTCGACTAGACCCCTCGTATACTTGGAAGGACAATGTTGGGAACGCTACAACAATGCGTAAACTTGTTTAAGAAGGCGCCGACCGACCACAGCACATTGTGTAGGGCTGTTCTCCTGCTGTCGATTGACCGGTGTTGTGGCAACCTTTTTTCTCTGCGAGTATATTTTGCGCAGCTCACACGAGCTACTCTGACCGCTCGTTGAAAAGATACATAAAGACACCCGATTACCGTTCGATTGATCGGTGTCGTCGATGGTCAACGGTGTCCGAGTTGGGCCGGCGGTGCCGTACACCGGAGCCGTCGAGCTACTCCACCGTATTCAGCTCCCAGAATCGCTTGTAGCGGCGCTTTTCCGAATAGTTTTTAAATCCGAGCGCAATCAGTCGGCCTGACAATCGGCAGCCGCTCGCTAATGGTTTTATATCTCAACTAGACCCCTCGTATACTTGGAGGGACAATGTTGGGAACGCTACAACTATGCGTAAACTTGTTTAAGAAGGCGCCGGCCGACCACAGCACATTGTGTAGGGTTGTTCTCTTGCTGTCGATTGGCCGGTGTTGTAGCAACCTTTTCCGCTGCGAGGATATTTTGCGCAGCTCACACGAGCTGCTCTGGCCGTTCGTTGAAAAGGTACATAAGGACACCCGATCACCGTTCGATTGATCGGTGTCGTCGATGGTCAACGGTGTCCGAGTTGGGCCGGCGGTGCCGTACACCGGAGCCGTCGAGCTGCTCCACCGTATTCAGCTCCCAGAATCGCTTGTAAATGCGCTTTTCCGAATAGTTTTTAAATCCGAGCACAATCAGTCGGCCTGACAATCGGCAGCCGCTCGCTAATGGTTGTATTTCCCGACCAGACCCCGCGTATACTTGGAGGGACAATGTTGGGAACGCTACAACAATGCGTAAACTTGTTTAAGAAGGCGCCGGCCGACCACAGCACATTGTGTAGGGTTGTTCTCTTGCTGTCGATTGGCCGGTGTTGTAGCAACCTTTTCCGCTGCGAGGATATTTTGCGCAGCTCACACGAGCTGCTCTGACCGCTCGTTGAAAAGATACATAAAGACACCCGATCACCGTTCGATTGATCGATGTCGTTGATGGTCAACGGTGTCCGAGTTAGGCCGGCGGTGCCGTACACCGGAGCCGTCGAGCTGCTCCACCGTATTCAGCTCCCAGAATCGCTTGTAAATGCGCTTTTCCGAATAGTTTTTAAATCCGAGCACAATCAGTCGGCCTGACAATCGGCAGCCGCTCGCTAATGGTTGTATTTCCCGACCAGACCCCTCGTATACTTGGAGGGACAATGTTGGGAACGCTACAACTATGCGTAAACTTGTTTAAGAAGGCGCCGGCCGACCACAGCACATTGTGTAGGGTTGTTCTCTTGCTGTCGATTGGCCGGTGTTGTAGCAACCTTTTCCGCTGCGAGTATATTTTGCGCAGCTCACACGAGCTGCTCTGGCCGCTCGTTGAAAAGGTACATAAAGACACCCGATCACCGTTCGATTGATCGATGTCGTTGATGGTCAACGGTGTCCGAGTTGGGCCGGCGGTGCCGTACACCGAAGCCGTCGAGCTGCCCCACCGTATTCAGCTCCCAGGATCGCTTGTAGCGGCGCTTTTCCGATTAGTTTTTACATCCGAGCGCAATCAGTCGGCCTGACAGTCGGCAGCCGCTCGCTAATGGTTTTATATCCCGACTAGACCCCTCGTATACTTGGAAGGACAATGTTGGGAACGCTACAACAGTGCGTAAACTTGTTTAAGAAGGCGCCGGCCGACCACAGCACATTTCGCAAGGCTGTTCTTCTGCAGTCGATTGATCAGTGTTGTGACAACCTTTTTTCGCTGCGAGTATATTTTGCGCAGCTCACACGAGCTGCTCTGGCCGCTCGTTGAAAAGGTACATAAGGACACCCGATCACCGTTCGATTGATCGGTGTCGTCGATGGTCAACGGTGTCCGAGTTGGGCCGGCGGTGCCGTACACCGGAGCCGTCGAGCTACTCCACCGTATTCAGCTCCCAGGATCGCTTGTAACGGCGCTTTTCCGAATAGTTTTTAAATCCGAGCGCAATCAGTCGGCCTGACAATCGGCAGCCGCTCGCTAATGGTTGTATTTCCCGACCAGACCCCGCGTATACTTGGAGGGACAATGTTGGGAACGCTACAACAGTGCGTAAACTTGTTTAAGAAGGCGCCGGCCGACCACAGCACATTTCGCAAGGCTGTTCTTCTGCAGTCGATTGATCAGTGTTGTGACAACCTTTTTTCGCTGCGAGTATATTTTGCGCAGCTCACACGAGCTGCTCTGACCGCTCGTTGAAAAGATACATAAAGACACCCGATCACCGTTCGATTGATCGATGTCGTTGATGGTCAACGGTGTCCGAGTTGGGCCGGCGGTGCCGTACACCGAAGCCGTCGAGCTGCCCCACCGTATTCAGCTCCCAGGATCGCTTGTAGCGGCGCTTTTCCGATTAGTTTTTACATCCGAGCGCAATCAGTCGGCCTGACAGTCGGCAGCCGCTCGCTAATGGTTTTATATCCCGACTAGACCCCTCGTATACTTGGAAGGACAATGTTGGGAACGCTACAACAGTGCGTAAACTTGTTTAAGAAGGCGCCGGCCGACCACAGCACATTTCGCAAGGCTGTTCTTCTGCAGTCGATTGATCAGTGTTGTGACAACCTTTTTTCGCTGCGAGTATATTTTGCGCAGCTCACACGAGCTGCTCTGGCCGCTCGTTGAAAAGGTACATAAGGACACCCGATCACCGTTCGATTGATCGGTGTCGTCGATGGTCAACGGTGTCCGAGTTGGGCCGGCGGTGCCGTACACCGGAGCCGTCGAGCTACTCCACCGTATTCAGCTCCCAGGATCGCTTGTAGCGGCGCTTTTCCGAATAGTTTTTAAATCCGAGCGCAATCAGTCGGCCTGACAATCGGCAGCCGCTCGCTAATGGTTGTATTTCCCGACCAGACCCCGCGTATACTTGGAGGGACAATGTTGGGAACGCTACAACAGTGCGTAAACTTGTTTAAGAAGGCGCCGGCCGACCACAGCACATTTCGCAAGGCTGTTCTTCTGCAGTCGATTGATCAGTGTTGTGCCAACCTTTTTTTCGCTGCGAGCATATTTTGCGCAGCTCACACGAACTGCTCTGACTGCTCGTTGAAAAGATACATAAAGACACCCGATCACCGTTCAATTGATCGGTGTCGTCGATGGTCAACGGTGTCCGAGTTGGGCCGGCGGTGCCGTACACCGGAGCCGTCGAGCTACTCCACCGTATTCAGCTCCCAGGATCGCTTGTAGCGGCGCTTTTCCGATTAGTTTTTACATCCGAGCGCAATCAGTCGGCCTGACAGTCGGCAGCCGCTTGCTAATGGTTTTATATCCCGACTAGACCCCTCGTATACTTGGAGGGACAATGTTGGGAACGCTACAACAGTGCGTAAACTTGTTTAAGAAGGCGCCGGCCGACCACAGCACATTGTGTAGGGCTGTTCTCCTGCTGTCGATTGACCGGTGTTGTGGCAACCTTTTTTCGCTGCGAGTATATTTTGCGCAGCTCACACGAGCTGCTCTGACCGCTCGTTGAAAAGATACATAAAGACACCCGATCACCGTTCGATTGATCGGTGTCGTCGATGGTCAACGTTGTCCGAGTTGGGCCGACGGTGCCGTACACCGGAGCCGTCGAGCTGCTCCACCGTATTCAGCTCCCAGAATCGCTTGTAAATGCGCTTTTCCGAATAGTTTTTAAATCCGAGCGCAATCAGTCGGCCTGACAATCGGCAGCCGCTCGCTAATGGTTGTATTTCCCGACCAGACCCCGCGTATACTTGGAGGGACAATGTTGGGAACGCTACAACAATGCGTAAACTTGTTTAAGAAGGCGCCGGCCGACCACAGCACATTTCGCAAGGCTGTTCTCCTGCTGTCGATTGACCGGTGTTGTGGCAACCTTTTATCGCTGCGAGTATATTTTGCGCAGCTCACACGAGCTGCTCTGGCCGCTCGTTGAAAAGGTACATAAGGACACCCGATCACCGTTCGATTGATCGGTGTCGTCGATGGTCAACGGTGTCCGAGTTGGGCCGGCGGTGCCGTACACCGGAGCCGTCGAGCTGCTCCACCGTATTCAGCTCCCAGGATCGCTTGTAAATGCGCTTTTCCGAATAGTTTTTAAATCCGAGCGCAATCAGTCGGCCTGACAATCGGCAGCCGCTCGCTTATGGTTTTATATCCCGACTAGACCCCTCGTATACTTGGAGGGACAATGTTGGGAACGCTACAACAGTGCGTAAACTTGTTTAAGAAGGCGCCGACCGACCACAGCACATTGTGTAGGGCTGTTCTCCTGCTGTCGATTGACCGGTGTTGTGGCAACCTTTTATCGCGGCGAGTATATTTTGCGCAGCTCACACTAGCTGCTCTGGCCGCTCGTTGAAAAGGTACATAAGGACACCCGATCACCGTTCGATTGATCGGTGTCGTCGATGGTCAACGGTGTCCGAGTTGGGCCGGCGGTGCCGTACACCGGAGCCGTCGAGCTGCTCCACCGTATTCAGCTCCCAGGATCGCTTGTAGCGGCGCTTTTCCGAATAGTTTTTAAATCCGAGCGCAATCAGTCGGCCTGACAATCGGCAGCCGCTCGCTAATGGTTGTATTTCCCGACCAGACCCCTCGTATACTTGGAGGGACAATGTTGGGAACGCTACAACTATGCGTAAACTTGTTTAAGAAGGCGCCGGCCGACCACAGCACATTGTGTAGGGTTGTTCTCTTGCTGTCGATTGGCCGGTGTTGTAGCAACCTTTTCCGCTGCGAGTATATTTTGCGCAGCTCACACGAGCTGCTCTGGCCGCTCGTTGAAAAGGTACATAAGGACACCCGATCACCGTTCGATTGATCGGTGTCGTCGATGGTCAACGGTGTCCGAGTTGGGCCGGCGGTGCCGTACACCGGAGCCGTCGAGCTACTCCACCGTATTCAGCTCCCAGGATCGCTTGTAGCGGCGCTTTTCCGAATAGTTTTTAAATCCGAGCGCAATCAGTCGGCCTGACAATCGGCAGCCGCTCGCTAATGGTTGTATTTCCCGACCAGACCCCTCGTATACTTGGAGGGACAATGTTGGGAACGCTACAACTATGCGTAAACTTGTTTAAGAAGGCGCCGGCCGACCACAGCACATTGTGTAGGGTTGTTCTCTTGCTGTCGATTGGCCGGTGTTGTAGCAACCTTTTCCGCTGCGAGTATATTTTGCGCAGCTCACACGAGCTGCTCTGGCCGCTCGTTGAAAAGGTACATAAGGACACCCGATCACCGTTCGATTGATCGGTGTCGTCGATGGTCAACGGTGTCCGAGTTGGGCCGGCGGTGCCGTACACCGGAGCCGTCGAGCTACTCCACCGTATTCAGCTCCCAGGATCGCTTGTAGCGGCGCTTTTCCGAATAGTTTTTAAATCCGAGCGCAATCAGTCGGCCTGACAATCGGCAGCCGCTCGCTAATGGTTGTATTTCCCGACCAGACCCCGCGTATACTTGGAGGGACAATGTTGGGAACGCTACAACAATGCGTAAACTTGTTTAAGAAGGCGCCGACCGACCACAGCACATTTCGCAAGGCTGTTCTCCTGCTGTCGATTGACCGGTGTTGTGGCAACCTTTTATCGCTGCGAGTATATTTTGCGCAGCTCACACGAGCTGCTCTGGCCGCTCGTTGAAAAGGTACATAAGGACACCCGATCACCGTTCGATTGATCGGTGTCGTCGATGGTCAACGGTGTCCGAGTTGGGCCGGCGGTGCCGTACACCGGAGCCGTCGAGCTGCTCCACCCTATTCAGCTCTCAGGATCGCTTGTAAATGCGCTTTTCCGAATAGTTTTTAAATCCGAGCGCAATCAGTCGGCCTGACAATCGGCAGCCGCTCGCTTATGGTTTTATATCCCGACTAGACCCCTCGTATACTTGGAGGGACAATGTTGGGAACGCTACAACAGTGCGTAAACTTGTTTAAGAAGGCGCCGACCGACCACAGCACATTGTGTAGGGCTGTTCTCCTGCTGTCGATTGACCGGTGTTGTGGCAACCTTTTATCGCGGCGAGTATATTTTGCGCAGCTCACACTAGCTGCTCTGGCCGCTCGTTGAAAAGGTACATAAGGACACCCGATCACCGTTCGATTGATCGGTGTCGTCGATGGTCAACGGTGTCCGAGTTGGGCCGGCGGTGCCGTACACCGGAGCCGTCGAGCTGCTCCACCGTATTCAGCTCCCAGGATCGCTTGTAGCGGCGCTTTTCCGAATAGTTTTTAAATCCGAGCGCAATCAGTCGGCCTGACAATCGGCAGCCGCTCGCTAATGGTTTTATATCCCGACTAGACCCCTCGTATACTTGGAGGGACAATGTTGGGAACGCTACAACAGTGCGTAAACTTGTTTAAGAAGGCGCCGGCCGACCACAGCACATTTCGCAAGGCTGTTCTTCTGCTGTCGATTGACCGGTGTTGTGGCAACCTTTTATCGCTGCGAGTATATTTTGCGCAGCTCACACGAGCTGCTCTGGCCGCTCGTTGAAAAGGTACATAAGGACACCCGATCACCGTTCGATTGATCGGTGTCGTCGATGGTCAACGGTGTCCGAGTTGGGCCGGCGGTGCCGTACACCGGAGCCGTCGAGCTACTCCACCGTATTCAGCTCCCAGGATCGCTTGTAGCGGCGCTTTTCCGAATAGTTTTTAAATCCGAGCGCAATCAGTCGGCCTGACAATCGGCAGCCGCTCGCTAATGGTTTTATATCCCGACCAGACCCCTCGTATACTTGGAGGGACAATGTTGGGAACGCTACAACAATGCGTAAACTTGTTTAAGAAGGCGCCGACCGACCACAGCACATTTCGCAAGGCTGTTCTCCTGCTGTCGATTGACCGGTGTTGTGGCAACCTTTTATCGCTGCGAGTATATTTTGCGCAGCTCACACGAGCTGCTCTGGCCGCTCGTTGAAAAGGTACATAAGGACACCCGATCACCGTTCGATTGATCGGTGTCGTCGATGGTCAACGGTGTCCGAGTTGGGCCGGCGGTGCCGTACACCGGAGCCGTCGAGCTACTCCACCGTATTCAGCTCCCAGGATCGCTTGTAGCGGCGCTTTTCCGATTAGTTTTTACATCCGAGCGCAATCAGTCGGCCTGACAGTCGGCAGCCGCTTGCTAATGGTTTTATATCCCGACTAGACCCCTCGTATACTTGGAGGGACAATGTTGGGAACGCTACAACAGTGCGTAAACTTGTTTAAGAAGGCGCCGGCCGACCACAGCACATTGTGTAGGGCTGTTCTCCTGCTGTCGATTGACCGGTGTTGTGGCAACCTTTTTTCGCTGCGAGTATATTTTGCGCAGCTCACACGAGCTGCTCTGACCGCTCGTTGAAAAGATACATAAAGACACCCGATCACCGTTCGATTGATCGGTGTCGTCGATGGTCAACGTTGTCCGAGTTGGGCCGACGGTGCCGTACACCGGAGCCGTCGAGCTGCTCCACCGTATTCAGCTCCCAGAATCGCTTGTAAATGCGCTTTTCCGAATAGTTTTTAAATCCGAGCGCAATCAGTCGGCCTGACAATCGGCAGCCGCTCGCTAATGGTTGTATTTCCCGACCAGACCCCGCGTATACTTGGAGGGACAATGTTGGGAACGCTACAACAATGCGTAAACTTGTTTAAGAAGGCGCCGGCCGACCACAGCACATTTCGCAAGGCTGTTCTCCTGCTGTCGATTGACCGGTGTTGTGGCAACCTTTTATCGCTGCGAGTATATTTTGCGCAGCTCACACGAGCTGCTCTGGCCGCTCGTTGAAAAGGTACATAAGGACACCCGATCACCGTTCGATTGATCGGTGTCGTCGATGGTCAACGGTGTCCGAGTTGGGCCGGCGGTGCCGTACACCGGAGCCGTCGAGCTGCTCCACCGTATTCAGCTCCCAGGATCGCTTGTAAATGCGCTTTTCCGAATAGTTTTTAAATCCGAGCGCAATCAGTCGGCCTGACAATCGGCAGCCGCTCGCTTATGGTTTTATATCCCGACTAGACCCCTCGTATACTTGGAGGGACAATGTTGGGAACGCTACAACAGTGCGTAAACTTGTTTAAGAAGGCGCCGACCGACCACAGCACATTGTGTAGGGCTGTTCTCCTGCTGTCGATTGACCGGTGTTGTGGCAACCTTTTATCGCGGCGAGTATATTTTGCGCAGCTCACACTAGCTGCTCTGGCCGCTCGTTGAAAAGGTACATAAGGACACCCGATCACCGTTCGATTGATCGGTGTCGTCGATGGTCAACGGTGTCCGAGTTGGGCCGGCGGTGCCGTACACCGGAGCCGTCGAGCTGCTCCACCGTATTCAGCTCCCAGGATCGCTTGTAGCGGCGCTTTTCCGAATAGTTTTTAAATCCGAGCGCAATCAGTCGGCCTGACAATCGGCAGCCGCTCGCTAATGGTTGTATTTCCCGACCAGACCCCTCGTATACTTGGAGGGACAATGTTGGGAACGCTACAACTATGCGTAAACTTGTTTAAGAAGGCGCCGGCCGACCACAGCACATTGTGTAGGGTTGTTCTCTTGCTGTCGATTGGCCGGTGTTGTAGCAACCTTTTCCGCTGCGAGTATATTTTGCGCAGCTCACACGAGCTGCTCTGGCCGCTCGTTGAAAAGGTACATAAGGACACCCGATCACCGTTCGATTGATCGGTGTCGTCGATGGTCAACGGTGTCCGAGTTGGGCCGGCGGTGCCGTACACCGGAGCCGTCGAGCTACTCCACCGTATTCAGCTCCCAGGATCGCTTGTAGCGGCGCTTTTCCGAATAGTTTTTAAATCCGAGCGCAATCAGTCGGCCTGACAATCGGCAGCCGCTCGCTAATGGTTGTATTTCCCGACCAGACCCCTCGTATACTTGGAGGGACAATGTTGGGAACGCTACAACTATGCGTAAACTTGTTTAAGAAGGCGCCGGCCGACCACAGCACATTGTGTAGGGTTGTTCTCTTGCTGTCGATTGGCCGGTGTTGTAGCAACCTTTTCCGCTGCGAGTATATTTTGCGCAGCTCACACGAGCTGCTCTGGCCGCTCGTTGAAAAGGTACATAAGGACACCCGATCACCGTTCGATTGATCGGTGTCGTCGATGGTCAACGGTGTCCGAGTTGGGCCGGCGGTGCCGTACACCGGAGCCGTCGAGCTACTCCACCGTATTCAGCTCCCAGGATCGCTTGTAGCGGCGCTTTTCCGAATAGTTTTTAAATCCGAGCGCAATCAGTCGGCCTGACAATCGGCAGCCGCTCGCTAATGGTTGTATTTCCCGACCAGACCCCGCGTATACTTGGAGGGACAATGTTGGGAACGCTACAACAATGCGTAAACTTGTTTAAGAAGGCGCCGACCGACCACAGCACATTTCGCAAGGCTGTTCTCCTGCTGTCGATTGACCGGTGTTGTGGCAACCTTTTATCGCTGCGAGTATATTTTGCGCAGCTCACACGAGCTGCTCTGGCCGCTCGTTGAAAAGGTACATAAGGACACCCGATCACCGTTCGATTGATCGGTGTCGTCGATGGTCAACGGTGTCCGAGTTGGGCCGGCGGTGCCGTACACCGGAGCCGTCGAGCTGCTCCACCCTATTCAGCTCTCAGGATCGCTTGTAAATGCGCTTTTCCGAATAGTTTTTAAATCCGAGCGCAATCAGTCGGCCTGACAATCGGCAGCCGCTCGCTTATGGTTTTATATCCCGACTAGACCCCTCGTATACTTGGAGGGACAATGTTGGGAACGCTACAACAGTGCGTAAACTTGTTTAAGAAGGCGCCGACCGACCACAGCACATTGTGTAGGGCTGTTCTCCTGCTGTCGATTGACCGGTGTTGTGGCAACCTTTTATCGCGGCGAGTATATTTTGCGCAGCTCACACTAGCTGCTCTGGCCGCTCGTTGAAAAGGTACATAAGGACACCCGATCACCGTTCGATTGATCGGTGTCGTCGATGGTCAACGGTGTCCGAGTTGGGCCGGCGGTGCCGTACACCGGAGCCGTCGAGCTGCTCCACCGTATTCAGCTCCCAGGATCGCTTGTAGCGGCGCTTTTCCGAATAGTTTTTAAATCCGAGCGCAATCAGTCGGCCTGACAATCGGCAGCCGCTCGCTAATGGTTTTATATCCCGACTAGACCCCTCGTATACTTGGAGGGACAATGTTGGGAACGCTACAACAGTGCGTAAACTTGTTTAAGAAGGCGCCGGCCGACCACAGCACATTTCGCAAGGCTGTTCTTCTGCTGTCGATTGACCGGTGTTGTGGCAACCTTTTATCGCTGCGAGTATATTTTGCGCAGCTCACACGAGCTGCTCTGGCCGCTCGTTGAAAAGGTACATAAGGACACCCGATCACCGTTCGATTGATCGGTGTCGTCGATGGTCAACGGTGTCCGAGTTGGGCCGGCGGTGCCGTACACCGGAGCCGTCGAGCTACTCCACCGTATTCAGCTCCCAGGATCGCTTGTAGCGGCGCTTTTCCGAATAGTTTTTAAATCCGAGCGCAATCAGTCGGCCTGACAATCGGCAGCCGCTCGCTAATGGTTTTATATCCCGACCAGACCCCTCGTATACTTGGAGGGACAATGTTGGGAACGCTACAACAATGCGTAAACTTGTTTAAGAAGGCGCCGACCGACCACAGCACATTTCGCAAGGCTGTTCTCCTGCTGTCGATTGACCGGTGTTGTGGCAACCTTTTATCGCTGCGAGTATATTTTGCGCAGCTCACACGAGCTGCTCTGGCCGCTCGTTGAAAAGGTACATAAGGACACCCGATCACCGTTCGATTGATCGGTGTCGTCGATGGTCAACGGTGTCCGAGTTGGGCCGGCGGTGCCGTACACCGGAGCCGTCGAGCTGCTCCACCGTATTCAGCTCCCAGGATCGCTTGTAGCGGCGCTTTTCCGAATAGTTTTTAAATCCGAGCGCAATCAGTCGGCCTGACAATCGGCAGCCACTCGCTAATGGTTTTATTTCCCGACCAGACCCCGCGTATACTTGGAGGGACAATGTTGGGAACGCTACAACTATGCGTAAACTTGTTTAAGAAGGCGCCGGCCGACCACAGCACATTGTGTAGGGCTGTTCTCCTGCTGTCGATTGACCAGTGTAGTGACAACCTTTTTTTCGCTACGAGTATATTTTGCGCAGCTCACACTAGCTGCTCTGACTGCTCGTTGAAAAGATACATAAAGACACCCGATCACCGTTCGATTGATCGATGTCGTCGATGGTCTACGGTGTCCGAGTTGGGCCGGCGGTGCCGTACACCGGACCCGTCGAGCTGCTCCACCGTATTCAGCTCCCAGGATCGCTTGTAGCTGCGCTTTTCCGAATAGTTTTTACATCCGTGCGCAATCCGTCGGCCTGACAATCGGCAGCCGCTCGCTAATGGTTTTATTTCCCGACTAGACCCCTCGTATACTTGGAGGGACAATGTTGGGAACGCTACAACAGTGCGTAAACTTGTTTAAGAAGGCGCCGGCCGACCACAGCACATTTCGCAAGGCTGTTCTTCTGCAGTCGATTGGCCGGTGTTGTGGCAACCTTTTTTTCGCTGCGAGTATATTTTGCGCAGCTCACACGAGCTACTCTGACCGCTCGTTGAAAAGATACATAAAGACACCCGATTACCGTTCGATTGATCGGTGTCGTCGATGGTCAACGGTGTCCGAGTTGGGCCGGCGGTGCCGTACACCGGACCCGTCGAGCTGCTCCACCGTATTCAGCTCCCAGGATCGCTTGTAGCTGCGCTTTTCCGAATAGTTTTTAAATCCGAGCGCAATCAGTCGGCCTGACAGTCGGCAGCCGCTCGCTAATGGTTTTATATCCCGACTAGACCCCGCGTATACTTGGAGAGACAATGTTGGGAACGCTACAACAGTGCGTAAACGGTACGCAACGACCTGTAACAGCCAAATTACACACACAGTTTGACAGCAGGCGTCGCTATAATATTTGGTTCCCAGACAACCCAATCGTGTCTGGACAAACCGCGTCAAATGGCTTAAAATCATCCGTTGAAAAGGGTTTGACGATGCGTTTGTTGTTGTTTTATGACCGTCTTATCTTATCCGTAGTTCAATATTAATCAAAGTTTGGTGCAATTTACTCTTTAAACATTTATTAACACATGATTCGTAAAATTGTTTTGATCTGAGCCTGACGCTGTTCAAACTACACGTACCAAACCGCGTCAGATCGCATCAGACCGATTTTTATATGGAATTGACAGCAGGCGCAAACTGTGCCATAATCTTTCGACTTATCATAGTCAAACTACACACACAGTTTGAAAAGTCGGCAGTCTGTGTTTCGCTACATTATTTCATTCAAATTACTTCATCCATGGTTTGTACATGCTTCTTTGTTACATACTACTAGAGAGTATTGGCAACACTGTAGGTTGCATTAATCGCAAGAAAGGAAATGTAACATCTGTCGGAAATCAGACAGGAAATAGGAAGCACGCGGAATTGAGAAGTAATAAAAATAAAGTAGTTTCACATAAGAAATACAACATTCTTTACTGCTAAAAATAAATCATTTGTTTAAAAATAAATGTCCTTCGTTGATTTAAAGGTTCAAATAAAAAATGTAATTTATACGTACTTTTATTTAACACAAATGTTTAATAATAATAATATCAAAGACAATATAAAATTTATTGAATAATTATAATTCTTTACACAAAACATCTGCAAACCGTTAACAAGTACATTAACTTTGAGAACCATCCCGGCAATCCGTTTGTTAACAAAAAATTAAAGCACAAAGCATCGCATCCCATTTCGTGCAGTGTAATTCAAAGCCAAACGACTGTGAATTGATTAACGAAAGCAGTATGCTGTTACGCTAAATGCGATGTAAAGATTCCCATGGATGTTGGGCCGTAGAAGTGTATCTCTAGATCGTTACCCGGTGTAATCATGAAGGGGCCAGATAATCCTTTGAACGGCTGGGTACGGTGTTACTTGGGGGTTGGAGTGATAGGGGTTTACTGCACCGTTATGGCCACTAAGATGACCATTGACGATGTTCGACGTAACATTAGCAGAAGCTAAGCACAGTTTTCTGCTAAGCTCAGCTTAGTGGATATGTTATATGGTGAATGAGGAACCGAGAGTTTTAGTTACGCTTTCATTACACAATTGGGCTAGCCCGTACATGACCCGTCTCGATGTAGCAGCAGTTATTACCAAAGCTAAGTGCTTCCCAGGCGATGGATTGTGGTAATGCGGGCTGGTGGATCTGAGAATCAAGAACATGTCGATAAAATCTCTGCGCACGATGATGGTTTGATAATGTTGTTATAAATTCAATAGGGTTAATTAATTTTGAAGAACGGTATGGACTTCTCAGACTCGAGGTTGGTCATTCCAATGGGAAAATCGCTGTTGCAACATTTAGCTCATCCTTTTGGTATTTACATCATCCTGTCAGAAACTTGTGGTATGATTTACTTTTAAAGTTTGTGGCAAAATAAAATGTCTTACTACTTTTGCACCTTCTAAAAGTTCCATTTTGTATCAACTAATTTCATTATCGCAACATTTGCTACTTTGTGCAATCAAAGGCATTAATACAACTTACCTATTCTTTGACGCAGCTAACAACATAAGCATCGGAAAGCGATGTTTACGCACCGTGAATGCTAATAGACGTTTGGAACTCAAACATTTTAATTGAAAATGGTACGTGGTTAATAATCACTTTGCGGCAATCAATCCAAATTCAATTTGTATTCGTGCCTTCCCCGAACATTAACGTTGCAATTGAATGTGACAAGAATATTTTGTGGTACACAATCTCCTTCCACAGATTGATACGACGGACAGCAAGAGAGTAGTAGTGGTTTCTAGAAAAAAAGTCAACATTTTTAGCACCATTTTATAATACATCCATTGAGGATGATCCGCTACCGGATGGGGCGTGGGCGTTTCGTTTTCTAAAATGATCCGCTTTACCATGCTATTATTACATGCGTTCGCAAGATAAACGGACTTGTGGAATTACTGTGGTGCTTACTAAAGACTAAAAGACGGTAGCAGAGAGACAAAAAAAAAACGTCACAATACACTGCCAACGGGCATTATTCGGGTGTATTGGCTGGAATTTATGATCCGATTACTACCCATGCCCATGGGTAGGTGGGTGGTCACCGTACCGTGTGAGAGCATCGGTCACATTTTGCGGACATAAAATGAACCGGTGACAAATTGAAATGCTAGCACATCATAAATATTAATCAAAACACACCCGGCGGGCTAAGTAAGACCGACCGGACAAATGATATTTTTGTTTCTTTATCTAAACTTTGTGATGTTGCAGTCATCAAGTATTGTTTCGACCGGAATCGAAACCGTCGATGCCAAGGTGTGTACGTACATTTCAGATAACATTGATGGGACCACTCGGGATCTGGTGGTATGGTAAGGTTCTTAAAATTATGAGTGGCAAACCGGATCGGGTTGCTGTGTACGGGATTAAAAATAGAAACCATGAATTATTTGCATATTACACATAGTAAAGAGAGCATTCAAATGATATCGAAACGTCACAATACTACGACGAGGTGCTTTGGAATCTTCCATCTGGGTGGTATTATTTACACAGAAAAATACCCAAAAGGAGTAACCTTCAGCGCTGGTGACGTGAAAGAAATTGAAATAAATCGTCTCGTTCAAGTGCAGTACGGGACTAGGGTCGGTGAATTCCATTCGTTCCCGTTCATCCTCTTCCCAGTGCAGAGCGGTTGGGAAAAATCCGGCGAGGATTTGTTTTCCTACGAAAGGAAATACCACCACCGGGCCAAATGGGCGGACTGATTCCTAGCTGCGTCAGTGAAAGTGCCACTAGTTGTGCTGAATAATTTATCTTGGTGCTACCTTTCAATAACTCACAGTACACAACGAAATTGTATGCACACTCTCGCACGTGTTTCTGACTGCTGCTCTAACTACTTTGTTACGAAAGACCATTGCCTTCTGTCGAAAGACGTCTTGGCTAAAAAAAAAACTCCACCCGAAGCAATCGTTACAGTTACAGCTAACCAGACAGACGGGCGTGGTGTAAAAGGTGAAAATTTGCGAACGCTGGTTGTAAATGAGTCTCATCCGAGCTGTTACACAAGTGGTTTCAAAAGAGATTTTTTTTCCACATTGTTTCGGTTGCCAAACCAGCCGGCGGAAGACTTGCAAAGTTCCCGAAGTTCCCGCTGGAGATTGGAGCACATTTGTCTTTGGTGCTGTTGCTTTTGATGCTTGCGTGTGGCATCAGCTGACGTAAATTTATTTCTTAAAGTTAAACTTTGCTCTTTGCGCGATAGAATAATACGAAACACTAAGCTTTGGTTCTGTTAAAGCCGTACTTTTGCTTCGCTGTTTGCCATTCTATGTCGTATCGTATTATTTAAATTTTTGGTTATGACTTTTGTCATCAAAAATATAATCAACGATGATCGAAGTAATATTGCACTCACTTTACTTTTTTACGCCTGAATGAATGTTACTTTCACGAAGCAGAATTCTATTGTTTTTTTTGTGAATATTTTTAACAATAACAAGTTTTAAGAAAAAGCTTTATTTCAACGAAATTAGACTCTGACGACCTGCTTTCAAAAAATAGTAAACTTTTATTACTTAACAATACTCTCGATCTCAACAGTAGTGTAAATAATCTTAAATTAATCTTGCGTAGCACGTTTTGATATATCGAGTCATTGCTTTTCTTTTTTATATGTTCTCTGTGATGTTTAGCATAGTTAAGTATGTCTCATTAGGCTAGGTGACTTAATCAAAAAATAAAAATAATAATGATTCCTTGTATTACCCCAGTTTTTTGGCCTAATATCACTTGCAATAAAAGTGACTCTTTCTTCCTGATACTATCCTTATCATGTGAAAAGCATTTTTTGTTCTCGCCACCTTGTGTCACAAGATCCTCGAAACGTGTGATCCCGGTGATGGTGCTGAGAATTAATGCACGTGTCGCTTTCAACAACTATGTTAAACCTACGCCCGCACCACGTTTCATCAGCACATGACATGGGTGTTGACAGTGCAATGTGACGCACCGAAAAGGGTCGATGGGTTCAATAGTTTAAGGTTTAGGGCGAGACGGTAGGAGAAGGCGATGATACAGTGGGGGTTACGTGCCGTTTCACGGGTGACTTACGCCCTAATTGATTTGTAATGCGACAGAACGGTTCACTGGCAATCGATTGTTTCCATGCTGGCAAATTTCTAATATGCTTGGCCATAAAGGATATGAAGGATTAATGGTGTTCGATGGGTAACCGTGTGAAGTATGACTTTTATTATTGCCATTTTACGTTTGCAAAGGCACAGAAGACATCACAAACTAAAAAAAAGTACCTAGCTAAGGATATTAGTAAATGTAACGCGGGATAACTAATTGAGGTAACTAAAACCACCTAAGGTTAAAGAAATAAACATTTCCATTTAGATTAGATTCTCGAACCATGATGTGCTAGGACCAAAACCTTGGTTTATTAGGCCAAAGCCCCTCATAGAAACTTAGTGATGGTACATTAAAAAAATGTTGAGTTAATCTGATCTAGATTCCTAAATCTCTTGTAAAAGTCGATTGCTGATTTTAATGACTGCTCGTTAAAGATTCATATGATTGACTCCTCTCCAAAGATTTATCAAACACTACACTACATGGAACTATTTCCAAATCAATGTGATAATAACAATCAGATCTGGCTTAATAATATCCTCATCGCTGTTTGAATATATTTCATAATAAATTCACTTTGTTTCTTTCTACCACTTTATCTCTCTCTCTCTTTCTCTCTCGGTCTCTCTCTCTCTCTCTCTCTCTCTCTCTCTCTCTTTCTCTCTCACACACACACATTCTCTTTTTCTCTTTTCCTTTCCGTTGCTTTTTATCGTTTGATTTGTATGTTTTAGTTGTTTAATTAGTATTATTTATCACATTTTTAATATCATAATCCTTGAATTATTGTTGTTATGTCTATTCTTACATAACTTTTACTCCTATTTTCCTATTTGTTATACCTGTCTTGAAGGGTTTGACTTTTCTATGATGTTTTTTTTTTGTAAAACTGTGTTGTTTTCTTTATTTATTATCTTTCTTTCATTGCTTGTTCGTAAGATATTTCATATTTTAATTTTCTGAAATAACCAGCTATTCATTGCTATTTCATTCGGTTCTGTTCTGTTCTTACTTACACTAGTCGTATTCTTCTTTATCAATATAATTTCTTTTAAACGGTTTCAGTACTTTTTAAAATGTTTCTGCCCATTCATTGTTAAAAAAAAACTTGTTTGTGAACATATGTAAACATTCTCAAAACATTTGTCTTTCTGTGTTAGAAATTCCGATTGGTAATTTTTCAATACTGAACTTTTCGAGTAAAAAAAACATACTAATTTCTCTCGATTTTCCATTCGGTTTCGAATGAAATTTGCTGTTATTGTTGTGCTTGTGATTCCTGTTATTAGATGGAATAAAATTAACAATGCCGCTCTGAGAAGTTTGGCTAACAATTGCAAATTTTCAATCTAATTTCAGATTTTAACATTTGCAAAATGCAAGTTTATATTCCTGAAATAAATAGAACCATTCATAACTCCATCTATCTATCAACTTGCTTTACTGCCGGAGGTTTCGGAGAATTGCTCATTTGATGAGGATAGCTTCATAAATTCCATTGCACCGAAGGTAGTCTGTTACCCATAAATATTATTGATATTTGATGCTTCTGAATGGTAAAAATGCCTTGCTATGCCTTGCAACAAAGTTATTACGTTCCGTTTGTTTTCATATAATTTTTCCACATTTTTAGTAAACTTTATTCAGTAATGTCCTGTTACGTTCATTACATTAATATTTTCACCATAAATATGGTACATTGCTTACATACATACATTACTTATATCACATAACATTTCTCCTAGCATGTCAAACTAACACTCTATATCGCTTTTACTATTACCACCGTACAACCTCTGATACTTAATGTGTTAAATACCCTGAACACATGAATTTAGTGTTTTAAAAACATAATTCTCTTTGTCAAATTAGCCATCAATAAACATATCCAACGAAGCAAAAGCACTAGACATATAAAAGCTTACCCATTGTTAATAGGACGCATAAAAATTAAAGGTTTTCCAAAAGCCACTCGACCATGGGTGAGTGTGTATGTATGTGTATGTTGCTCGTAATAAAAAAAAACCCAGAACAAGAAAATTACATTTTTGATAGTCTGTGTCCATGGGTCAATGTCAAAACCATAAAGTGTCCAGCGATAAACTAATTCACACGCTTGAGAAAACATGCGACCACCAGTGTGTTGTTCGTAGTATGAAAACTAGCCCAAAATTTATGGCCAGCCTCGTCAGCTTCGAGCGAATGACGAGAATTTATAACCTAGACCTTCGACATCGATTGATTGGAGTGCAGATTCGGGTTGGGGATTAGAAATATTTCCATTGCCATTCTGGTGCACGAGCTGCCAGTGTCTAAAGTTTCTGGGCGGTCCCTGGTACTCCATTACAAAACATTTCAAACAAAAGAAATAAAGCACGCTACTATTTTTTGCACTATGCGCCCGCATGAGTTGTTATAAACTTTAGTGTAAAATAATATACGTCAAATCAATCACAGTACACATCATCGAAGCCATGTCAAAGCGATAGGTGATGCATGATAATTGCTGATTAGTTTAACTGATCTGATACACAGTGCTGCAGTTATTGAAATGTCATTCAATTTTTCATAATGGCATTAATCACGTAATCCATTTGATTGTTGTTGTTACTTTTTTCTATTTCCTTTTACACGTACGTTCGTATCACTGCATTCCTCACACAATTCACATCACAATTCGATCGGTATCGCACATCGGTCGGTAATGGTGTATTCATGTAATTCGTACATCGATGCGGCATGCAAATGCACAATGATTCCAGCTCCGGATACACGCACCACATTGATATGGCACGTACAAGATAATTGGATGAAAAAGAATTCCACCCGTCGCAATCACTTTGTCTGTTTACAATCGATTATTTGCATTGGAATATATATGGGAAATGTTAATCATAACAATTATTTATTTTGCACGATATCAGACCGCAAGTGACGAGGACTTATTCGAGGGACGGAGGTTAATTGTTTATAAATGTTACATTACTTACAAACCTAACATAACAAACTGAACATAAACGGCAGAATGTCTATCTTCATTCATTCTGTTTGCCTTGTAATGTTAACAAATAATTTCCACCAATCCCGTAACACTTAGTAAAATTGGTACAATGTATTTTAATCTTCACTAATGATACAATAAGATGACATGATTACTAAAAACGTGGAACTGGCAACAAATAATGCAATGTGTATTCTAAATACCGTACAACGGTTCACAAGTTTTACAATGGAATTCAACAATGTTTAACACGTTTCCAAACAGCTTGTGCAAGTAGATTGTGAGGTTTGTGTGTGGCATCAGCTGTGTATCAGGAACTACGAGCTTGCATATGCAGTTGTCATACAAAAGCAAATGCGTCAACTTGGGAGGAAATTTCACCGCGTGCACGGAAGTGGAATAGATTTTGTTGGAAGCTAAATTTAACACTCGCAGATTTTCAAGCCCAACTAGCTCGTCCATGTTAACGTACGTGATTTGATTGGCTTGCAAGTAAAGCATCGCTACGTTTGGAAATTTGCCCAAGCAGCTAGGAATCCGTTCCAGACTATTGACAGCGATGCTAATCTCCGATACATTGCTCAATTTGTTCCAATGGCAGAAGTCAATGTTTTTCAACCGATTGCCTGCCAATATTAAACTGCTAAGCGCAGCATTCAAGAGACGGCCAGTGATCGAGTCTATCCTGTTGTAGGCAACGTCAAACTCTAGCAGCTCGCCGAAAGGGGCAAAATCGTGTAAGTTAATGCTTCGCATCTTATTACTGCGCAACAAAATCTTCATCAAACTGGACCCGCAACCCAAACTATCTGGCCCGACAATGGAAGAAATCTGGTTCTGGTCAATGTCTAATGTCTCTAGCTGCTGAAGCGCACAAAACCAGTTGAGGTTGATGCTTGCAATAGAAGTTTTACGCAGTGTAAGCCCTTTGAGATGCTTCAAATTTTTTAACGACGCAAACACAGCATTCAGTGGGCTATCCACGATAGATAGGTGTTGCAAATAGAAATTTTCCTCAAACTCTGCCCACACCAAACGTGTTTTGTCAAGCGTTAAACTTGCGATAGTGCTGGTTTCTGGTAGTGTCAACCGTTTGATGCTGAGTGACGTGCACATCTCCACACTGCTGAAGGGATTCACTTCATCGAAAATTCTTGGTTCGATAGTGGCGGACAAAAAGTCTATTACTTTTAGCACACTGTTAGTCAACGGCACATGCTGCAGCACAAAATATCCTTCCACGTCCGGGTTCCAGTGTTTTAGCGTACAGGTTTTAAGCTCCCCGTTGCAACGAAATGAAAAAGCATCACCCGACAATAAAAGCAAGCCCACCACGATGAAGCTACAAACGGGAGTAATCGTTTTACTTGGAGGTTTTGGTTGATTTTTATATTAACTTTAAAATTATATATATGACCTCCGCAAGAAGTAATCCATTCGGCACTGTGGCTGTTACACGTACTGCAGCAAAGAACAAAATACACGGCGTATATATGCAATATTTCCTCACTGTCTCTCCCTAATCAAAATAGCCTTTGTGTTTCCAATTTGAGTGCAACAGGGTGTGACATCAATTCATTTCTAGTGGTTGTTTTGCTTGCAAATAATATTGTTATTGTTAATGATCGTCACAATAACAGTAGGGAAATGAAATTCATCCATGAGTGAACGTACCAGAAAGTGTTATGATACTTGACACAATTCTGTTAGTGTATTACTCATTGCTATTTACTACAGGCATTCATTAATATGAAACACGCTGCATTGTTTCAACATAATTAACCTGAAAAGTTTCAGGTTTATTTAAATAAAATTATGAGGATTTAAATAAATTTTAAATTAGACTACAATAGCCAAGATCAACAAACCCGTCACAGGCAACATCAGTATAGATCTGATTTGATCCTCTGTTTCCGGGTTCCAATAATCCTAGGTTTTGTAAACTTGACGCCTACTCTCTTGGTGCAAATTTAAGTTTGAGCTATCGTGAAACAGGAATATACTGTTAAATGTTTCTGTATAACATGTGATGACTAACTGGTACACGACCTTAGTACGATAGCATTTTACAGCCAATCAATCGCAAATCAATTGTATTGTAATTGTAACCCTCTGAAATGGTGGCAGGAATGGTTTAATCTATCCACTATCAGGTTTCTAATGACCCTGGAATTCAAAAACCTGACCAGCAACCTACTTAGGCGATTCTTTTTGCCACCTTAACCAATGTGTTGCTCTAAATAAAGCTCTTGATGCTTGATCTTCTCCACATGCTGTTCTTGTGGTTTATTGTCACCTAAGCATGTTGTCCATAACTGCTGTTTTCTTGCATCGTTCGCAGGATGTGATGTTTTATGGTGTCTTCCAAGGATGGAGTCTCCTTGGAGGCATAAGATAACATACAATAATGCAACATCATCATCATTAAAAGTACGTTTCGGAACTCCAAAAATAGTATCTAATGTGACAAACTAAGCACGGAGAAAGTAATTTATTAGATTTAATATCTTCACTTTGTAATGAAACCTTGAAACAAAGGAACTTTGGCTATTATATACACGCTATAGCATTTTTAGTACTATCACGTTATGATAACAACCCAATGTAATTCTCAAGTTTGGACCAAGAGTTGATGCAAAAACACACCTGTTGTTAATAAACCTACGGCAGATGTGCCGCAAACATCAACAAGGCTTCATTTTCGAATTGCTACTACAGATAATGGATCATTCCCATGGGACTATTCCATGTCACCATGGTCTTAAACACTCTCATAAGATGAAGCGAACGAATCTTCCTAAAATCTTGTTGCTTCCGATAGGTCATGTAGATTAAAATGCGAAGCCCTAAGTCTTTTGATACCTCACGTTCGCTGTCTATCACGTGACGTATACGCTGGCAAATGAAGCAGACAAAGCCTGGTTCATGGCAAATTCCTTATGATAAATTTCGTAGCAAGTCTGGGAAAGTGCGAAAAGCATAAACTGTGTGGAGGACTACCAGGGTAAGAAAACACTTGTGCCGTTTATACATATTTTATGTGGCCTGGATTTTGATCGGAAAGGAAAAAATAAACCCTGGTGCTTCATCTTTACAGACGCTGACAGCTCGTGCAAACAAATGAGCGTGTCGGGAGCGTTCGAACCCAAATCCAAATCCGACCGCCCGTAAAAAGGTGAGGACACGTAGACCCAGCACAAGACGCTCGTGTCAATGTACTCCCAGCGACGATGTTTATCGTTTTGTATGTTAGACATTGACGAGGACGAAGGATAATGATGGTCTGAAGGAGAAGCAGAAGACGGAGCGGGTCGTGTGTCGACTGTGTCGGTGACACGCTAACCTTGCCAAATCGAATAACCCAATTCGACCCAATTGAAAATATTGACGTAAACTGAATATCCTTGAACTAGCAGAGAGTTTTAATTAAATGAAACTTTTTGTTTTTGTGTAAAAATATGGCGTTAAAACAAGGAACTATATCCAAACTATGCTGGTAAAAGTACCAGTCTGTTCACTAATGACACTGTAACCGTACTCAAGCCAAATGTGTGATATTCAATTACAAAGTATTCCTACTGCAAGGTTCTTACATTAGTGATTAAAGATCATCTGTAAAACAAACCGTTAGCTGTGTGGAACATTTTCTCTTTAATATAACTAACTCGCCTTATATTGGCAAGTCAAACCCATCAACTAGCTACATTTGACAGCAACCTAGTTCCTAACGGAACGATTCATCATGCATCTGACTTCTTGAAAATTGTTCGGTTTTGGCTGCACTCTCTTGTGCATTGTGTTAAAAGTCAATCAGTCTCTGGTGATGCAGTCCATTATACTAGTAATTCCGTTGCATCTGGCAAATGGCACAGGATATGTTGGTCATGTAAATTGTTCTACCAGCTGGAGCGGCAAGTAGGATGCAACTTGAACTACGTTTTCTTTATACAGATTGAACGGTTTCTAAGGAATATATTAAAATCCCATAGCAAGTTTACTGAGAATTGAAGCTTGGCGAACAATTTTCGTTAATTCTACTACTGCGTAAACAAAATGTTTGAGTTGCGTAAGATGGAATAATATCTACATTTTTCTTTAGAATTATTCGTGAAAAGTATAAGCTTTTGTTCATGCTGACGTTGTGTACACTATTATCTTAACAGGAATTTAAACAACACACATATTAAATCAACCAGAAATAACGAACAAATCATGGAACATGGAAACTAATAAAATAACACTCACAAAGTTCGTGTTTGTCAAAGTTCTTTTGTTTTTTTAGTTTGCCATATTTTCTCAAAGAAATATACTTTAATTGTACGGCTAGGTATAACGAAAGATAAAAATAGTCTATAAGATCATGGACTTCTGGTAAAGCAATCGCTTCAATCATACCTTGTTCCACCTAAATGAAAACTGTATGTGATAGCGTGATGTAAAACTATACAATGCAGATTGCTTTTAAATACTAAAATAATACCAGAGTGCCAATCCTTTATTAGTCCAGTGCTACAATTATTTCCCGGTTTTGGCCTGCTGCAGAAGTCCGCTAAATCGCTGACGATCGAGCTGCCAAACTAATGTCCCGAATTTACTGACGGACGAATCAGTGTCCTCACTTAATCTAATTTTATTACTAACAGGCCTTCACTGTTCGTGTGGACAACTTAATATCTTAACGAAGCGGGTCGTCAGGTGTCATTCTCATGAAATGACTAGTTCACCGGAGCCTGGCAAGTCTAATCCGCTGTACGACAGTAAGTTCGTATAACTCATACAAATCGTCAGTGTCTATTGTCCTTCCACACGTACGGGGCCAGAAATCCTTCTGAGCATCTTCCTCTCGAACGTGGATAAGCGGGTTTCGTCAGTTTTGGACAAAGTCCATGTCTCAGAGGCATTTGTGAGCAGTGGAACTATATTAGTTCCATTACATCAGTCTATACAATCCAGGCTTCGTTCGTTGCACCATGTGATTTGAGTAGAAAAGTTTTCTCTGGCTGTAGAAGGACCAGTTGGCAGCACCCTTTCGGGTATCTCAGTTACTGTTGTCGATGCTGATCTCTGACCTCGGATCCCACTGATAGTTGATTGTTTTTACAATTCCTAAAGTGAGGTCACCTATATTTGGGTCACACTTCCGTGAATCACAATTTGTAAGCTTGGACCACCGATGATGCCACCATCATGTTCGTTGAGAGTGTGACTGACTCAAAATGAGTCATCAAACCAGTAGTAACAAGAAGAACCTATCGAAGAAGCTTAACAACCAGCGCCTAACAAGGTAACAAGGTATGTCAAGCGCCTAAATCTACTACTATTACACTCCCACATATTGGCCATTCTTTGGCAATAAAAAAAATCACTCATCTCTTTGACAGGTCAAAGGTTCGGTTCAGCTTGAGGTGCAGTTTTATTGCAGTTACATCGATAGCTAATCCATTTTATCTCCTGATGGGATGTACACCACCCACACAGAACTAGGGGGATTTGTTTCTATTCATGATGTACGGTCTGGCAGTGGTTACTTAAATCTATTGGAAATCTAAAGTTCAATTCACATTTCCACAGTACAGACAATTTACAGACATTTCCTGCTCCGAACAGTGAAAGGACACTTTATCCCGAGTGTGATCGTCCACTGGGAAGACTTATTAGTACAATGCCGTCATTGTTGCACTAGGCAGTAGAGCCAAATATTTCGACGCAGCAATTGCGCGATGTAATGCCGCAGATACAAGCGACCGATACGATTATTTCAAACAGGCGGTAATCGAACATTTTCAACCTTCGGAAAGTAAGCGCTTAACCACATTAGTATCAGGCATTCCCCTCGGCAATCGTAAGCCTAGTGTTTTCCTGAACGAAATGCGCAGAATGGGAGGAAAAGGATGTTCAGAGCGAGTGTTAACTCATTTGTGGATTGCCCCTTACAACGCGATCCATCCTAGCCGCTATATTCTCCTTGTCTTTAGAGGATCAGGCAAAAGTTGCCGCCAAGATTGTTTACGCCAGAATGTAGGCAGTCAGGACAGCAAGAGTAAACCAGTAAAGAGGGAAAGGCTACATTAGAGGGATCTCTCTTAGGCAGAGATTAGACGATTTAAAGGGACCTCTTCGATTTCAACCTTCACCGAGTGCGGACGCAAAAATATATGTGAACTAGTGAACGAGAATATAGTGAGTTTATCTTTGCTCTTACAAGTTGGAAGTACCGCGAATGAAGTGGCAGTCATTAATGACACGCAGACAAGTGCAGAAAATACAGTAGCGTGCTTAGAACAACGTATAGACGATTTTGCAGAATCGATTAGAATCCATGCTCGAAATCGATCGGGCCTTCCGCACGGAAATCGATAAACACGGGCTGATAACCGCACCGCACCACCATCGCAATATCAACAAAATGTAACGTCATCGCGCCATCGTAATAAATCTGCATCTGCTAGGAGATGCATATGTCGGTACCATTATCGCTTCGACGCCAAAGCAGCAAAATGCGAAAAACAAAAGTTCAGTGATAAGTCCACGACGTGCATTTTTTTCGACGAACGTATTCCGGTCTCCATGAGAAACACATAACAGGATCGAACTCACATACGCATCACTCCAACTGACAGAACGTTTCTTTCAAAAGTAATTACGAAGCAGTCGCACCACATTTACGATTCACTTCGAACCCCCTTTATTACGCGCTCTAATTCACTCCCCAGCCATAGGCTGAACACTCATTCTAGCAACAAGCTGAACATTCACGAAACACCAACGAAGCAGCAGAATACATGTGCGACACAACACATCCTGTAACAAATATTTAATTGATACTGGCGCGGACATTTCGGTAATTTTTCCATCGGCACTTGAACGACGTCATCCATCATCGCGATCACTATTCACCGCAAACGGTAGCACTATAAAAACATACGGCACAAAACGTAGTAGTAGTGGATCTAGGGGACCTAGGGGGATGATTCTCCTTTAAACTTCTTGAAAATACAAAAATCTCTCTTATATTCCCAACCGCCAAACGAGTAAATTGTCTACAATCATCATCCGAAAGCTCCCCCAAAATTCCTTAGTTCATCCAATGTTTTGAGGCCGTCTTAACGGCTTTACGAGACATAGTTGCAACCCAACTTGGATCCTTTTATTGAAATATTAAAGATGGAGTTACGACGTTAATGCGTAGTGCAAAGGCCGCATAAACATATTCGAGAGAAGACAGTGCTTGATAGCGAACGGGTTGGAGCGAACTAAGGGTAGACCGCTAAACGGTTCGCTAATGCACGAGCAGTCAGTAAATAATGCAATTATTTAAATCATCGCATACAATCAGAGTCGATTACTGAAGGACTTTTCTCTCAATGGTTTGCTCTCAAACACTACTTACGAGTCAGTAAAAAACAACAAAATGGAGCTTCATTAATATGCTAAGCTACAGTAAGTATGTTTGTAAAACCGCACACCAGCGTCACGCTAAAACAAGAAACAATCGGTACAAAAGTAAACCCGACAAAAGGCATCATATTTCCCGCGCCAACAACGTACAACATCCATGTCATGTTTAGTCGGAAGCTGTTCCGACATTCGTTACACAAATCCCACAAATTTGCCACGTGTTGCCTAATTTTCAGCACGGAATATCTAAACAACCGCACCGCCCCGCCCCGCCCCTACCACACACGTGTCCAAGCCAGCCGTGTTCGTTCCGTTCCCGGTTCGCGTCAAATGTATTTTTAACAATCTCCAGAGACGACTGGTATTATGGTGCGCACCGGTGCACTTACACTTTTCGATCAGCGAGTGGAATAAATTAAAAATTCTCCCACGGATACGGTGTACGGCGCCGCCATGCCCCCGGTTCGCATGTCGGGTTTTGAGCTGTAAGAATGTAAAACATCATGTGTCAAATCAAGAGAAGGTAATCTAATTAACATGTTCTTCGTTTTTCCACTTCATTGCCATTCGTCCGATGATCCGATCCGGTGTTGTTTCTGCTGCTGCTGCTCCTGCTGCTGGAAAGTTTGATTCTTTCGCAGCCCGTTTGGCACCGTAACAAGGAGCGCACTGTTCTTAAGAGTTAAGAGTGTGGCCGCCTGTTAGTCTGACGGGGCTGTGCAGCGAGAACGTACAAAAGGCGGCAAGAATATTCGTTCGGTTTGCTCGTTATGACACTGCCTTCTAAGCTTGTAAGCCGGCCGGATTGTTTCGCTGGTACGGGCTGGAGCATGTGCTGTCACCGGTTAGCCGTGGCCGTGTGTCTGCCCATTATTGCTTATTCGCAAAAACCGAGCAGCTTAGGATTGTTTTCGGAAATTGAATTTTCTCTGCTCGGGTTTCTTACGCATCAGTACCAGCGTACCCCCCAAAACAGCAATGCCGCGCCCCGGCCCCGGGAAAAGGTTCGTTTGTGGAGCTAACACAATTTTTTAGGCCGCACAAATCCGGGCTCATGTTGAATCGTCATCGATGACAAGATTAGAGACCGAGTAGACCCAGCCGGAACAGACGAACGCCGGGCACGAACGAATGCAAATGGATATCGACGGTTTATCGGATTAAATCGGTTGGTTGCACCAACGGCGCAAAACAAAAGCAACAACACCAAAAACTGTCATATTTTTCGGAACAACGACCAAATTCAATATTTCGTTACCGGACGCGCTCGGATGGGCTTGAAACTTTCAAGGCTAAAGTGGAAGAAAACTGCCTTGTGCCCAACATCCGCCACAGGATGTAGCTACAATCCCAAACCGATAAATGTGTTTACTAACATAATTTTTTAACTTTACTTCCTGCCTATAAATCTCTTTCTCTTTCCCCTTAAATTAAATTAATTTCTTAAATTAAATAATTCTTAAAGTGTTTCCTTTTGTGCGGGAAACAAACCGGCCGGGATTGCCTTTTCGCTTCGCATGACACGAAGACACGAAGAGTTGGAAATAAATCTAAGTGTATGAAATGGTCCACTTCAAGACACGGCAGCATTGTCCCGGTTTTGCACAAAAGCAGCAAACAACATGCATGGACAGTGCAGAAAATGGTGAATGTTGTGCTAAATTAAAACGTCCGTTTGTTGCATAGATGCAACTGCGGTTCGCACGTGGTCGGATGGAGAATGCATTTTCATCAACATACCACACCGGCAAGACGTGAACGTGTTCGGGCGCACGTACTCACCTATGCGTGGGAAGTTTCGTTTGCCCATTGGCAACGATGCCAACCAGGAAGCAACCGTACAGCTACTAACAACAGACATCAACACGGCGCTAAGGTACGAAGCGTTTCCTAACATTCATTTGAATATTATATGCAAATACTTTACTATTTGCTACTTCACCGCTGGTAAAGTTATATATCTTCCATGCTGGTACAGGTTTTCTGGACCAGCTCTTTTCCCCATTCCCGATAGGCACTTAGCGAAGCGACATTGCTGGAACAAGATGAACAACACAATTTCGAAGGATCCTATCCTACCGAAAGGGCCAAGTTGCTTCCCTCAATCGAACCTCACACACACACACACACACACACAGTGGATGCTTTTTAAGTAGCTAATAAATGTTGCGTGCTGACTTGCAGGAGATGCAGCCTCTCTCGACCGGGTCGTGAAAATGTCCCCCGTGCTAAGAAACTTTCGTTTCGCAAAGTATGCAACGGCACATTCACAGTTCGGATGCACATGCGTCGAACATTTTGCTAACACTGTGGGCCGTGGGACGACAAATTTAGATGCGTTAATTGGAACGGCGATGGTGGGAAAGTGGCTGGAGAGCCTCTTTACTGTAATTTAGATAGTTTCTTAAGCGTGTGTGTCTGACGGTCATGACAACTAGGACGGTATGTTTATTTTGGGACGGGCTGCAGTACAAATATTAGGTTGCATCACATAACACGGTGTGGTATGACGTACAGAGCAGCAAATATTTATTGTTCTATTTCGTAGATTATATTCGAATCGTGTGTTGTTCGGTTGGCATCCTCTTTTCCGGATTGGTCAGTTCATCCGATTGACATGAAAGCTACACACAATTTCAGCAGAAGGATAGCATAATGAAGCTTCTGATGGTGGCATGTTTATTGCAAATGTAATTAGTTTTTGAACACATATTTCATTAACCAAAAATTGTTTCCCGTGTTGCAAATTGAGAAGATAGCTAACATGTTCTTTGGGATTAATAATGTAACAGATTATTAGTGCAGAGCGCAACATAAAATGTGCTATTGTTTTGTTGAAATTATTTTTAGTTTGAGAACTTTTACCATCACTCAGAACACAAGCACAGGAATGCTGTTTGTAATTAGTAAAAGTTTGTAAAATTTCTCGAAATAAATCGCTCCACGAGTAGCATGCGTGCAATTATAATCCCTATAAATAAAACCCTATAAAACTAATAGTATTATTATATAAATATATATATATATTATTACATTGCTAATTATTAAAACCGGACAAATAATCTGTTGTTGAAACATAGCTTGTCATACATCTGTTGTCTATCTACATAACTTGTCTCACCTTTCGGCGAATTTTCACACATATGTAACACATTTTTTTAATACATCAATTTGAAGGGTAATGAAATTTTAATTAAGGTACTTATTGGGCTGGCCGGCGACAACGGTCTTCACATGAACGAACCGGACCAATCCCCCGTACGCCGGGCTGGCTATCCAGGCACATACAGGCGTATATTCGGGTACGTGATGTTACCCTGCTGTAGGATTCCTCTAAATCACTCGGAGCTCACCACTCGGAGTGGTGCATTGATAGCAGCGCCGGGCTTCATACGACAGGACCGGTCCAAAATCCCATCCGGATCAATCCACCGTAGCAAGGCCTGACTATTCGGCTACGTGATAAAATTCAGTCTGGTAAGCCAGAAATCGTTCGAAGGTCGTTACTCCAAGGAGAGAGAGAGAGAGATCACGGATCTGCCTAAGCAGGTTTGTGAGCAAATGTTTCTGTTCTTCTGCTGCATGTTTCATATCAATAAAGTCCTGTGTTAGAGAAATCCATAGCAGAAAAGCCTCGCAATGCGCTTGATGATGTCCAATAATCGGAACCATGTACTTGGAACGTATCGTTGTAATGAGGACTTACGATTGTATGGTAGGATTTGTTATGCTGTTGTGTTCACCGAACATATCGTCCTGCCCAAATTCAAACGAACTGCATCAGCACCAGAACTACACTAAGCCAAGAAAGCTGGTTGATGATGTGCGCTTTGAAGTTTAGCGATAGTAACAATCCTCGCTCCAGAACGCCCAAACTCAGACCAAGTAACAGCACCCAGCATCCAAGGCCAATGTGCCTTTTCTTCTGGCTTTGAGATTTATATTCCTTTGAAGTGGTGCACAGCGTACAGTGCTCCGTAACGGTTGTCAACTTTGTATCTCCCGCAGTTAGAAGTAACCGTTCATTAATAATCAAAACAAAAATATTGTGCCCACAACACAACAAAACGTAGATTACCCTAAAAACTGAATAATACATCAATTCCTCTCTCGTTATCGATACTCCATAACCAAACGTTATTGGAGTCAAAAGGGGTAAATTTATTTACTATTTGTTTATTTCTTTATCTATAACGGCGTCAGATCGTATTGCCAGGGCCTAGGCTTGTGCTGTTCTATAAGTTATTCACTAAACATTCCTCTAAAATGCCTTATCTCAAGCATTCTCGGTTTTTGGAACGTTAAATTTAGGTGTACTTTAATATATTTACACTACAGCGTTGCAAAGTGCAGTACCAACTTTGTGCGATAAAAAAATGATAATAGGATAGAGTATTTGTTGTGTGTGTGTGTGTGTGTGTTGTTAAACCTCGTAGTCCGTCCATTTTCTACATCCTTCTTAGAAGAAAGGTTTATTGTTTTGGTTGTACCTTCTTGGAACTGACAATTTTCAATTTACTTCTTCATCTCAGTATAGACGAAATCTCTATAGACTTTTAAGAAGCTATCGACAGATGCTTTACAGCTAAACTATTTCATCCTTTTACTGTGAGATGAAATTCGTGGTACATTAAATTCACTTCTTTTGACTATTTTTACCAAAGAAAGCGAAAAGTTTCGTATGCTTTCAAGTTCCAATTTTTCTTCAAGAAAACTCTTCAGTGAGTTCGTTCTGAAAATGTGAAAACTGATTACAGAACTTTTTGTATCAAATATTTCCTCAAATCGTATTAAAATGTAATACATGCTATGAACACCATGCTTCCTCAAAAAAGTTACAATTTATTCCGCCCAACACGAACGAACTCCCTAGTGCCCATGCCCTCATTTACAGCTTGCCCCTTCACTCCAAGAATTGACGAATCCAGTCCAGATAGTACGACACTTTCGCATAACCATCGGCATGGTCTCCACCGCAGAAGTCAATGATGAAGTTGGCCACACCAACCAACTTGCCAGCGTATACGGCCGGACCACCAGAATCTCCGTTGCACGCACCATAGCTACCCTCCTTGTCGATGCAAATCAGACCCGGGCTGACGCCGTGGCAGTTTTCGTCCTCCACCACAAACATCGACGTGTACAGCAGTGCGGGCGAGGTCGGCATGTTGCTGCCTACGCGTCCGTATCCAGAAATCACCACCTCACTGCCAAGCGTAACCTCCTCATCCATCAGCTCGATCGGTTGGACGTACTTGTCAAAGTGAAACGGTTCTTTCATCTTCATCACTGCGATATCGTTCTGGAAGGACCCGTAGCGTTCGTGTGGGTGTACCGCCTGGACCTCGAACAGATGACCTCCGGCATTCAAGTGTGCTGACCCGGCGTGAACGGTAAACTGTTCGGCATCGAGACTACAAAGAAAAAGGTTTCCATCATTACAATTAAATCGAATCCATCTTCACAAACTACCCGAAGGTTCAATCGAAGTGCACACGTACACAATATCACCTTCCACCACGCAGTGGGCCGCCGTCAGAACGAGACGCTTGCCAATAATCGAACCACCGCACCGGAACATGCCGTTGTAAAAGAGCGCAATCTGGTACGGCATTTGGGTGTCTTCTGCCAACTGGCCGCCGACGATGCGGTTCCAGATTGGTACGGACAGTACCGTCCCTACCACCGCAACCAGAACCAGACCAACCGCAAACGCACAGCGAACCATCTTGATGGATGTACTTTGAAGTAAAGGAACGATTTTGCCAGAGCGTTAGACCTTTTTTTATATCCCATCCCCATCGCAGCGGGCTCTCATCAGCTGATAAGCAACCGTCATCAGTGGGAGGAATTCCACTTGTCTGCCCTTTTTTCCCACGCACTTCAGGACACTCCAAACGCTTTACCGTACCCATCCCTTTCAAGTGCCGTTCAATCCAACGCTTACTGTGCTAGAATTTATTTTAGAAAGGCTTAACAACTTACTGCTTTTAAGTGCACGTGGAAAAAGCATCTTCAGGTTACTGCTGCAGAAGCGAGATGTGCGCAAACCACTAGACAAGTGGTTCTAATTTATTTACAAATATGTTAATTTAAAAACATTTTATCGACTACAGCACAAGTCTTTAAGTTGCGTACAACTAAAGGACAACTCGCATACAACAAAGAAAGCACCTCTGCACGCCCCTGAAAAGCACAGCGATATGGGGTGAAGAATTACATTTAATTACCTTATATTGACTGAATTGTGTTGTCATCAGTTATGTTCTCCATTCCAATATTTTTTGTTTGTAAATTATACTCTTAATCACCTACTGGAATGAAATTAATGCAAACGTGAAAGCTCTGCAAACTGATTGTACGCAAGCACGCTTTTTGCTCACAACTTGTATGCTTTTTGTTTGAAGGGTTCGTCGATGCGTGAAATCTTTGTCTGCCTATTTTGTATTGTTCTGCTTATTATCGGTTACTTTTGGTGTTCTCTTTAGAGAATCTTTAGAGAAGATTCTTTCATATGCATTTTTAGTGAGTAGTCATTGAAAATAGGAATCGATTCTCAAAAGATTCATGACTCCTCCGAACAGTAACGAATCGTGCCTCTTAGAGGCCTTAATATCGTCGAGGAGGAAAGGTAGATGGTCCGATTTTTGGAAACTAATGAGCGGAGTGGGAGGCAAAATATCTAAAACATTTTCAAACAGCGAGAAAATCGATCTGACAGAGATATTAATTCATTGTCAACGAAGATGAGATCGAAATCGCAAAATAAGACGTGAACATAAAAATTCGCTTTAAATGGATAGGTAACGACAAAAATGAAATAAATCCCAAAACTTTACATTTTCCATTTATTCGCCCCATTGGCTAGCATAATTTAACTATACTCTTATGTACACCGATTGCTATCAGCCTATCTACGTTCGCTATTATTCGCCCGTAAAAACGGATTATTCACAATTCAGCCACAATGGTTCCAAAATTAAGTCTTTTCTCATGCCACTATCTAGTGCTCACCCTGCGTCCTGTATAAAATAATTGCTAGTAAATAAAACACCTTCCAGGTTATCTCGCTGTCGTTGCAAAACAGCGATACCGCGTTAAGTTAATCCTTCGTACAGTTAAAATGTAACAGCCTATCCTTACATTCTACCAAATGGTGATCAGTAAACCTATGAGAGTCAACAAGCTAAGAGAGGCTATTTGGTTTGATTGAGGAATGGAAAAAAATTGGCTCACGGTTTCTTCTAGCTATTCGTATCGTTTGTGCATCCACGCTTAACTCGTTAGTTGGCGGCACGATGGGCTGTACCTCACACGCTTTACAAGCGACATACAAGCCGATCCCATCGGCTACGCATCCAGATCGATAATTTCATCCTTAATGCTCACATACGGATGCAACAAATGTGGTGGCATTGGATCCATGTCGTCCTCGTCATCTTCTAGCTTCTGCCGTTTGCCCGATCCGTAGTCATCGTACGGGTAGGTGTTGCTATCGGAGTTCTCTCCACCATAGTACGACGACACATTGTCCATGCTTAGGTGTCGCTCCGTACCGACCGAACCCGTGTGTCCACCAACACCTCCACCACCACCAGTGCCAGTTACACCTCCTCCGCCACCGCCCTCGCTAAGCTGAGAAAAATGCATCTTGATGATGTGCTTCGAGAAGTTGGAGATCACAAATCGATCGCCCTTCTTCGTCGGCAGTTTCGACACCTTTATCTGCACCGCACACATCGGACACTTAATGAATGCGTTGTAGCCATTGCTCTCGTATGTCACGTTGATCATTTCCTCCGTGATCTGTAGCTTGATGGGTTGCTTCTCGCTCCACATGTCGATCAGCTTCACGATGCAGCCCTGGATCTTCTTGATGCGCTCCTCGTCGCTTAGCGGAGGGAACACCGTCGCCTGCTCGAATGCGAGTGGAGAGTTTTTGTGCGACATTTTCAACTCGGACAGCATCACTTCTTGCATGTCGGAGAGCGGTTGCTGGTGCATTCGGACAACCTCTTGCAATAGTTGCTGTTGTTGCTGCAGGAGTTGTTGCTGCTCTTTAGCCTGCTGTTGCTCCTTCTGTTGCTGCTGGTGGTGCTCTTTTTGTTGCTGCTGCTGTTGCTGTTGTTGCTGAGCGAGCAGTAGTCGATGTTCGCGTTCCCTCTGAATGGTAAGTTCGGTAGGTAGCCGGATAGCTGGTTCGGGGCGCTGTATTTCACTTGCCACCTTGGTGTAGTTCAGGTAAGCGCTTATCTGCAGCAGCAGCTTACGATGACCCGGCACAAGTCGAAATTCACGGGCCGGGTCACTGCAGAAGATGTGAAAATAGAACTGCGTTGCCGGTACGAGATGGATCAGTTCTTCCCGTGCAAACCGTTCCATATCGATAAAGTCGTCATCGTTCAAATTTCGAAGACTGCTTTCCGCCTCGTAACCACACATCTTCAGTAGATTCTTTAGATATATCGGTACCGGGCCACACACCTTCTCTATTCGACCCCAATCTATGCGCGATGGTTTCTGTGGCGATGCTGGCGGGAAACGTTCCTGAAATAAACGAAAATAGGAAAAGACGTATGTAAAACTTTTTTTTCAGGCGAGGACGATTTATTCCCAGTTGAAAAAAGGTTGTTCAATGTGTGGAGCGATACACAAGGAATCCTTCCCACTTTATGTATCATCTTAGAAATGAAAAAGATTCTTTTAAAATACTTTCTCTAATGGCACATAATGACGGAAAGCTTTGCAAGAGAACAGGATGAGAACCCTGCATAACTTGGAATTGAATTCAAAAATGATGTAAATTAGTCATAAAATGTGCATGTGCGTATACACAAGACATGCTGTAGCTCAGACATATTTGTAAGAAAAATATAAAACAGTTCTTTTCCTGTTTAAGTTTATAATCTTACTATTTGAGCTATTGGTAACGAAATATTTCAAAGCAAAAAAACCTATTTACAAACAAAACACCTCGTTGTTTTTCTCCTTGTTAATTCCACGACTTTTTGAAAGTTTTGGTATCCCATACCCAACCTAGTCTCTAATCTACTTTATTGTGTAAATTTTCCATAACTGAAGAGTACAAAATAAAACATGTCCAAAGCGCGACGAGATTCAAACTCAGATCGGGTGAGTTGATATACGGTGGATATACGGACAAAATGGATTTATTTTCTTCATCCAATCGGTCTGCAAACCAGTTTATGCCTTGCTTTATCAGATCTTTCAAGTCTAGCGCAATTTCACCTTGCTAGGGGGAAATTAAAATCACTAGTCATGATCAACCATCAAGTGAATCGTTTCCATCATTTCTCTTCACAATGATCAATGTTTGGTGAAAAAAAAACCCCGAACTCATTCGCTTCATTCGATCAGGCCGATAAGGGAATTTCACACTTCGCAATACACATGTATTTAAACATCATTCTTACTAGTTTACATATTCATCAAAGCTATTAATATTCATATTGTTTTTTTTTTTTTATTTTCCAACAACACTCTTCTTGCCTACAATCTCAGTCGAAAATGGAGAGAAAATTAAATACAAAAATCACGTGTGCAATTGCCAACAACTTCCTTCACTTCCGGTGACTATACAAACGAATATCTTTCTATAGAGTCGGTGTAATGTATGCGGCGAGTCGTAACGGACCACTGACTGCAGCTTTATTTCCAAAAACTAAGTAATACATAATATTCCTTACTCTCACGAGTATTCCACAGCGGCTAACAAACACGAAACGCCATGAAGAAAACGGCCCGCGCCATACTATCCTCCGTACGCAAGCGAAACGCGATGCTATTATTACAACAATGCATTTCATTATTCGAGCCTCTGGAGCTTTTTTCTCATTAAAAATTCTCGCTTTGGAAACCCGGCACGCTCATCAGCCGATAGGGGAGCGCTGAAGCAGGGAGCCGCCTAGCATGCCCGGGAACGGGCAGGCCAAGAATGGATGGAGCATGAAGAAGCTGGAATCGTAATACCCGAGCAAACAAGCACCCTTTTTTTTACAAACACCCGAAAGGAAACAGCACACTCAACCGACAGCAAAAAACTATGTCAAGACATCGGCACACCGTGAGGGCGCCTCCGGAGGTGGAATAAATACATCTGCATTTGCCAGTGTACGACGGCGCGCACGGGGCTAGACATGAGCTCCATTGGCATAATGTTTTATTGAACGTCGCCCTTGCCATATGGTGTCGCCGAAACCGCTGACTGGGTGGGCGAAACGAGGGGCAATGTGCATTGTAGTTCTGTGGCAAAAGCTCTCAAATAAGATACTTTCAAAAAAACAAAAAAAAAGAACCACCACACCACGATGCTTCTGACCCATGTCTGTCAATCACAGCAATAAAACGGCTTCGCGGCGTTGGTTTTCGCTCTAGTGCGAACATTAATTTTGGGTACAGCACGTTCAAAAGCGCATACAATGGCGAAACATTACTGCAGAAGTACGCTTTATGCACCAATTTTAATGGCACTACACGTGGACATGTAACGAGCGTCACGATTTATTAGGCTCGTGCTCATAATCGCGTTAAAACTCATTTCTTCTCCGATAAGCTTGGAGCAGTTTTAGCTTTTTACACTACGTTTGTAATGAACCTGACCCTGGAATAGTAAAAATCGATTTACATATTCAACCAGGCCGAAAACATCTTGAGCGTAAAAAAAAAAATCAAGCATGAAACACAGTCCAGTATTGATGGTCATGTAGGGAAATAATGAGCTTATGTACAACGGCAACAATTATGCTCCATTTAAGTGGTTTGTTTTTGTGTTGTTAAAGTGTACATGAATGCGAGCATATGTTGTTAAGAAAAAAAAGTAAACCAGTAAACATCAAAGAAAATGTTCGAGAAAACTAATTGCGATTTATTTTTTGGTCAACTGGAAAAGTCCAAAAAACGGTGAAAAATAAATAAACAGTTAAAATACACTACATTTCTATACGAGAACCCCTGCTTATTTCATAAAAGTAATGAACCGCTTGGAACTAAAATATTTGTCTTATTTGACCGTTTATGAACGGATCGGTTAAACGCTTTTAAAATGAAAAAAACGTATATTAAAAACTTAAATTATTATCGAACAAGAACACAACTTCGCAAAAGCATTGTTTTAATTTTACACGCCACAAAAAAACGGTTTTATTTCTATTTGTATAGGATTTAAAAAAATCGCAATAATGTTCTTAAAATGCAAGTAATTTAAATCAAATATAACTTATAAACGATTGTAACACGATCATAACGATTATTATTATTTGAGATTTTTGTTTGAAAATATGATTTTCAAAATATACTTTCATGCAAGAATAATTGTTACGTGCAAACGATTGAAACAAGTTCTAATTACCACTGAAAGTATTTTTCACCTTGTGTGTACAGGTGATATGGTGTTTTTTTTCAAATCTACCACCTTCTTTATCAATGAGCTTCTTTGTGTGATCGTCACCAAAACTATCCAGTGAAAAATACCTTCCACCAGCTACAAAAGCGTCTTATTTCACAGCGAAACCTCGTTTGTTCACCCAGGGTAAGTATTTTCCAACCGGTACGGTACGATACTTCGGCACCACTTGCGATGTGCTGAAACTGCAATGAATATATTGCTTTATATCTTTGCCCCGGCAAATGCAAATTTGGTTTGCGCGACGTGGCACTAACCGCGAAGAGCGGGTTTGCCGGATTTTAAGTACAAAAGTGACGATTCAGCGCAATCGTACAAAATACACGGGTACACGAGCTTCCAGCGCACGGCAAAATATGTCCCCGGAATGGATGGCCGCCACCAAACACTACGAGCTGCCGGTTGCGGGAAAATGGTGTGTTTAAAAAATCTACAAAATCGAAATAAAAACATACCCAACCATAGGCATGCAAGCGGAGGTATGGCAAAAGAAAACACACATTAAAACTTCACAAAGCATCAAAAGCTAGCATCGGCAAGAAGTGGCCGTGTGCCAGTCAGCCAGCCAGCCAAGCAGTCAGCCCGTTTGAGTGTGAATATGCGCGAACCAATTTCGAAATACGCGCCAAGCACTCGGAACGAAAAATACCACACAATGGGCAACTAGTGGTTGCCCAAGGCCCTCCACACAGCCTAGCGTCTAGTATTCGTTCGCTAGTAATATGGTGGAAACGGTAGTAGTAGAAGCAGTGGGAAAAGCGTTATCCCACCAACAGGCTACCGTAATAGGGCCCTCAGCACCCGAAACCCTGCCCGTTCTGCTGTCCTCCCATTCGTGTATTACAACAATAAAAAATAAAACTACTCACCAAATGGGGCCACAGCCAGTAGAGCAGATGGCAAAGTACGCGTACGCAACCGACGGCTCTAAGCCAGTGCCGAAGAATACTCTAATCGCCGTCAGAAAAACGAGAGACACTTTGTGGAAATATAATCATAATAAATACGGAATAGCGCCTTCGCGAGCGCGTCAAAACCAGGCCAGCGTTCCCGCGAATGGCAGCGCATTATTCGCTGCGGGCAAGAAACTATTCCCTATTCCAAATGATAAATGAGAAACCGCTGAGCTGGCAGACAATGCGCCTCGGGAGAAGTGTAAAAAAGACACGGCTCGTAGCGGGGCTCGGTGCAGCATAAATGGGCAAACGCAGCCGCAACAACATCGCTGCGCTTGTCCGGCGGTCGTTTGGATATTGGAGGAAATCTTCTCCATCACGTCAAGGTCCAAAAGATCTCTGGCGCAACGCGCAGAGACACAAAAGCTCAACCGACTTATCGGTTGCTCTCGCTGTTCGACAAAGCACAAAGCGACCAGCGGCGGGGGAATCTTTGAAAATGTATTCCGAATATGCTTAACTTTGCTGGCCCCTCGCCGTCACTGACAACAAGTTCCGAACGGCCACCCGAAGGGAATATGGTTGACCCTTGGGTGAATAGTAATGATGGGTAAAGTAGCCACCGCACGTACTTTCGGAACCGTCAGGTCAGCTCGGAACGACATTTCCTGCTTATCACCCGGCAATACATATTCGGTCACCGCTCGTCACATCCGCTCCGTGACGCCGTGGGCCATCATTATTCGCCCGGTACGCATCTTTCGCGATAAGCAAGCGCTGGGTGGGTCGTAATATCGAGACTTCCTCTTTTGGTGCTGTTACTATTTTACTCACTTTCTGCAGCACTCCAGGGCGTATCGTGTGCCGATGGTGTGAGCAAGAATGTAATTTCAATATTCCTCGCAACGCGGGTGCTTCCCCTCTCTGGTTCTTATCTTCCGCCCATCGTGCTGTTGTGTGTCACTTAAGTACTACCATTGCTTGATCTATCAGACATTTCCATGCCAGTGGAGCTGGCTGCAAATTGATTGTACGTAAATAAATATATACTGCTCTTCATGCGGGGCATTTCTGGCTATCTGTCTTTATCATTTACTACATACAACATAAATAAGACGTGATTTTGTTAGCATTAGACATAAGAATTTTAAAACATTAAATTGGATAGCTCATATTTACATTCTGTCCAAAATCATCATCAAATTCTCCATCATTGACAATAGTCAAATTACGAGAAAACAGTAGCCGGCAAAAATATTTAATGACAAGCATTTAAAACTATACATTCGACAAGATCTTTTCAAAACTATCCACAGCACCAGCGATCGCTAGTGTACTGACGCAGAGCCATGTAAAAAAATATTGCAACAAATATATATTTTGTATACAAATATTACACAGTGAAGAATTTAATAAAGCAACAATTGATCACACATAATTTTAAGTTTAATCCGTCCCAAACTATAACCACCTTATTACTCCAAATCCAAGGATGATAACGCACAGTAATTGAACGATTTTTTATTTTACTTTTATCTGTATACCGGATGCAGCTTGATTCCACCACCAAACATTAAGGAATATTTCTTTACGTTTCTTATTAAATGGACACACCCTTCTGCCACCCATGACTCTAACCCTAATCATACTAATTCACACACACTCAGTGATTCACACGTGATTCACACTTAACTCAGTTAAATCAGTTAATTAGATATTCGGTCAAAATACCGTGAATGAGTCAGTTGATTCGAATCTCGCCAGAGTTAGTATAACTCATTCTTGTGTAACACACCGATGAATTTTATAACTCACTCATTGTGGGTGAGTTGATAATAGCCACAGCGAATTGAACCTCAATGTAACTCGCTTATGAATAAACTCGTTCGTGACTTAAACCATATTTAATGAGTTACATAATGAAACCAACTACCCAAAGCAAACCAAAGTTTTAAATCAAAGGGCAAAATAGAATCATTCGAATTTGAAAATATTTGTTTACTTCGAAAAAAAAGAACGTACTGAATAAAAGAGTCGATTTTAGAGTTAACTCCTAACTAGTTTATTCAGAATCAATTCACTTTAGTGAGTCGTTGCTTCCTTCACTATTTGCAATAATCAGTAACCCCTAGCTTTTGAGGTTTGGACGGATATAAAAAAGTGAGAAAAATCAGACTAGAAACAATTTTATTGCTAATGTCTACTTGCCTTTACCAGAAGTTAACGAACACTGATGATGTTTTGAAAATAATACTACGGTTTTATGTAAGGTTTTTAAAAGGTCAAACGGGTCATATTCAGTAAAGTATAGTGTGTAATATCTATTCTCATTGGTGATGATGTTAAATCGTACAACCCACTCTACAACAAAATTAGCGACAAGAATAAATTCATTGACTTTTATCGATATCCATCATGTACCATTAATATCTGTTAAACGATAGCATTATTTTTATAATAGCTAAAAATTATTAACAATTTTATTTGCCTCCAAATCAAACGAACTATGGAAGAAAAACACCTTTCAGTAGTATCGCACATTGCTGTAGGATTTCGGTATGTAAGTTATTATCATTATGATCTGCCAACACCATTTGAACGCGATCGTGTTTGCCCTAAATGAACCCAACTTCGTGGAGTGTTCCCTCCGCTAGCTTGCCACAAAAGACAAAAGAATATTAAAATAAATAGAAATCTATTAAAAATGCCATCATGATCCGATTAAAGGCGATACATAGGCCGTGAAAATGTACGCAATCAGTTCGACAACGGGGATCGGCTCACTATGGAAAATAAATCAGCAATAGTTTTCTTGTGGGAAACAGTTTATCCAGCGATTCTAAAACCTAATTCCAGCACGAATGATTCGTAAAACTACTCCACAAGTAAAAAACTAAACACATAGCGTATTTCATTTGGGCAAATAGATGATCTGTTTGAAATTCTAAGCCAGGGTCATGTACCACATCGGAAAATGGTAGTAGAGCATAAAACTGTGATGTAAAAGCCCATTAGTTTCACCAATAAAACGACGTCACAAATTAAAAATCGTGTCAATTGGGATGTTTTTTCGTACAGATCGCTTTCATTATCGTTTACAATCTACCCGCTAATAGTATCTAGCTCACGGAACATAAAAACATGAAGTAAGTTACCCAATAATGCCTAATTAGTAAACGAAAAACCGCTATAGAATGCTGTGGAAAATGTACGACTTTAGGCTTATTTATGAAAAGAAAACATTTTTAACGAAACTAACACAAATAAAATAAATTCTACTCCTAAATCGTGGTTGTTTCTAGCTTAATGAGGATCGCCTCCCTCCATTCGGAGATTCATGTTCAACAAAATCATAAAATCCCATATGTTTTCCACATCAAATCGTTCGCCTCCCTCCCCCTCTCGCTTACCTTGTCATCCAACTGCAACTCCGCAAAGGCGGGCCGTTCCGTTAGGTTCTCCTTGTACTCCTCGTACCGCTGCAGGAACTTGGCCCGCTTACCAATGCGTGGTATTATCTCCTTGATCATATCGTACTTGAGGCACTTGAAGGCAGCTTCATCGATTTCCTCCTCTGTCGGTATGCAAGCGCCCGAGTGTGTGCGTGTGTGTGAATGTGGGCAGCAAATTGTGACGAAATAAGTCATCGGACAGAGAAGCAGATATTCCCGCATTACGGAATAAATTACGGAACACGAGCCGGCGGAATACGGCACCCGAGTTGGGCCCGAGTCGTTGTTTCAATTGGAAGCCATGAAAAGGGAAAGAAAGAGAGTAAGAGATGGAAAAATATGAAATGGTACAGTGAGCACAGGCAGTGGAATAAGATCTGTAAAAGCAGGGCATCGCATTAACGACCAGAGCCGCGCCAACCAAACTGCCACACGTTTGACGGAAGACTTGAATAAGAGTGAGCCGATACTACCACCCAGAGCGACAAGACGTTCCCCAGCCAGTTGCTCAAAAAGTACTGCGCTGGTGCACGGTGAAGAGAACAGGGGGGGACAAGGGACGCATATTTTCTTTTAGTATTACTCGCATATAGACAAGACATTAAAACGGTGCCGAGTTGGTGGTTGGAGGGTGCTCAAGTGAGTATTATCTACGCTGGAAATGGGACCGTGCATGGACTGCAACCGAGCAGAGACTCCAAATATGAGACGTGTAGTCCACACACAACGTCAACCATCTGTACGGAGATGCATGAAGAAATGTCGAAGTAATAATGGTTGCGCAGCAGTTCGACGCTCGTATTTCCCGAAGCTGCTCACCCAAAGCGAGGATGCATCTTGCAGGCTAGCGCGGAGCCGTGGTGCGGTGGTGTCTATTGCCAAGCGATGGTGATACGATTATGGGTCCCCTTAGTTGTCAAACCGAACTCTCCGCAAGTTGTCTTTTCCAGCATGGAATCCACTTCCAACCATACGTGTGTACGGCTCGAGACGCTCGATCGTGCGCGATCACACATACGGAAAATTACACCAATTGCAACGACTGCGGCCCTAGGAAGTATTGGTTCGAGCTTACGCAAGAGCGTAATACAAACCGTGCTGCAGCATATCGCATAAAAAGTGTGCACACCGCGTATGTGTCGTGTGCGTGCCCCCCCTTGGTTTCCCTTACGTTCTGTGCAATTTTCGTGATCAATCACCCTTTTCGAAGCCCTTTCTAACCGAGCGCGATCAGGGGAGGAAGACAGTTGTCTGCAATGAATGAAAATATACGAAAGAAAAACTGTGTGTAAGCACACACTCCGTCAGAAAAGCTTCCTGTCCGTCCGCATGCTTCGTTGTTTGTGGACATGCGGTGTGTGACGAACCAGCACACAGACACACAAGTGCAAGCTGTTAGCGCACGCGAACCAATTGTTGCCGGGGTAACGAGATAAGGGCACGGTTCGACGGTATAGTTCCCAACAAATGGGCACCGAAATCAACACAATTTGCCATTTTTTCGCAATAAATGATAATAGCCGTCATTTCCTAGGGCACGGCGCATGCTCACCGCCTGTGCTTTAGTGAATTTGGTGCGTCCTAAACGAGGCACAAAAACTATTAGCAACATGTTATCCACAGTTGCGAGCGTGGAAGGGAGAAGAAGACGCCCGATTGAAAACAATTTTGTCGTAGTGCTTTCGGTGTGGCAACGTGGACAACAAATATGGAATATCTGGCAGAATTCCATCGAATTTCTGCCATCATAGCACATCTGAAGATGGAAAAATTCGTATGCAAATAGGAAAAAAGGAAAAGACCCTCTATGGTCTAATGGGACAATTGAATGGAAATGAAGTGTTTTCACATTCTGGCTCTTCTCTTATGAATTTCATTTTAAAAAAACAAAAACACAATTCGTTGATTTTTATATTCTATTTTAGACCATGATGTTGCTGTTATCATAAGAAAACATGGTACATGAATATTCAAAAATGATTTTAAAATAGGCAGAATATTGAAATTAAATGCAAAAAACATCCGATTTTTTCCAAAAACAAATTCTTCTAATGCTTAGAAATCATGAATCAGTAATAATACATACAGTGCAACAAAAACAAAGCCAGTAACCCATATTGATTGTTATATTCACCATTTTTCTTCATACTACAAACACTTCACAATGTTCTTTTTCGAATAACTTCAATTCTAGTTTTAATTTATCAATTTTAATTTATTCATGTGCATAATTTCACACCTTCTTTCATACTTTGCCTTGCCTAAAATGTTCTTCGTGTTAAACTACGTCTGCAAAATGTTCGAAATAAAATCCACAGGGCTTTTACATATGCTTTAAAGCCTTAAGACTAGAAAGGTTTTTCATAACTTTTGGACAATTTATGCCATACACGTGCATGCACGTAGAACTGTTGTCTTTACTATGGTTTGCTAAAACTCAGACGTTTAAAATTTTTGTAAAATTTAGTTTTCAATTTGACGCGCGTGAAAGCTTTTCACTTTGCGAGAGAACGTATACAATTATTATAACAAAATGGAGTCTTCTTTGTGTTAGATTGTTGAAAAAACCCTTGTGAAAATGAAGATTATGTGGCCTAAAAAACATTTCTACAAACTACCGACATGGTTTAGACGATAACGTTTTAACATAAGCTTTCATGGGAAAACGAAACTGCTATCTACTCAAACAACGGTTTATAATCATAATTTCCGTTACATTCGTTTAAGATAAATCCGATACATGATTGTTTGAAACTGTTTGTTTGATAACCATAATAAGCCTTGTAGTCTTGTCTTAGCACATCCTAAATTTCACGACAAAATCTTTCAAGGGTTGGTTTAAATAAAAAAATAGATTTAGCATGTCCACCCTTTCTGGTCAAACATGAATATTTACGAGACTGCCCAACAACAACAGCTGATTATGACCGTATTCTTGATGTATGAAGAATGGAAAATATGCCGAAGACTCGTGCATTAGACATCTCAGGACTAATTACCTAACTACCTTCAGGTTGTAGGGCCAATAAAGCAAAAGATTCTTCAAAAACTAAACATTGTCTTGTTCAAGTTAATAGTCCTGCATTGTCAAAGACGCTTAATGTAATGTTTTATCTGTTGTTAAAGGTTGTTTTCGAGGATCGTGGCTGCAACAAGCATCTTCTATCAACTTGTGCTGATTAACAGTTGAAAAGTCTTTGTTGTGAAACCCTAAAATCAACATCTATTGAAGCCCTGCAGGAGTTTGCTCCAAAAAAGTACAATTATGACATCTTATGCCATAGTTTTCATATTTTAACAATATTTGATTCTGTAATTAGTTATGATTTTTAAATATCGATTGCCCATTGATATATATTTGTCAGGAAATTCTTAAATACTTCAATACCAATTAAAAATAAAGACAACTGTTTAACTTCCAAATGTTCCAACAGGTACATTCAATTTTTCCAATCGTACGTCAAGAATCTTCTTTGTTTCATAAGCTTTTCCCCAGAGGCAGTTGATTAACGGTATCGCAAGAGATCAATAAAATATTTAGTGAATAAAAACGTTATGGTTCACAGTTGGTGCAGGAAAACAATGGTCGTGATGAGCACCGGTGTTAGGTAAGCTCCCGAGCTACAACATAACATGCATTCGAACAACTACACCACGCAAGGGAACTGGCTTATATTCGGATCGTTCGGATTACATCAACACAATATTTCGTACCAACCAATCGAACGAGCTCGGTAGAATATTGTGGAACCGGCATCCAAAAACTTCGAAGCCACGTTGCCGTACCCGCACCGAAATACCCAAATAGTGCGATAGGGAATGAAACGAAGGGACCAGACAGAAAACTACAGTAAATGAAGAACATTCAAACACAACGTGGCAAGGTCGTGGCAAACAGTCGGAACATCGGTCGGGACGGTGGAAAATGGTGCTTAGCCATGGACGAAGAAGAACAAAAAGACAAGATATAATTCTCATTGCAATTCAAATTAAATTTCACTCCACTAGTGAAACACAACCGTCCTCCTAACTGTCGTAACGTACCGATGGAGTCGCTACTACCAACGAACAAGGGAATTACAGTGCGGAAAGGTTGGCGTGGCGCCTCGCCAAAGACGAACAATTGCGTTATTTACCAACTTGAAGGAATTCCAGTTAGTGTGTGTGTTGGTGTGTATGTGTGTGTATTTGTATGCGGGCAAGAGAAGAGAAAGAGAGTGAACTGAATGGGGAAGATATTGCAACACATTTTCAAAAGTTTCCACGTAATTAAACTGTGAACGAAATTTCTGCCCTTAGTAAATGAAGTTTTCATACATAAGGGATGTCCGTGTGTGCGTGTGTGTATGTGTGGGCAGAATTGCTTGTGGAACTTCAATTTTGAAGTCTGTGTAGGTAGTATTTGTGCGAACGTAAAACTATGCAAAAATAATCACATTTGTTGGTGGCTCATGATCATCACCATTGCGTCAGTACACTACTCGTACGGGTACGACCAAAAGCACTATTTTATTCATTATATGATTGGCTAGGAAAAATACGTACCGTCCCATTCAAAGCTCATTTTACACACAAACGGGCAATGATATCACGAAAAAGCTTGTGTACGAAAAACTGCCCCGACCTGCAGCAAACATGTTAAACATGCAAACATTAAACAGTACTGTAACTAGAAAACAACTTCTTCCCTTTTACGTGCCTTTATTGATGGGAAAAAGGTAGCGTGAGAGGAAATAAATTTCGTTGTCGAGTCCAAACATTTTTTTTATTACGCCTTTTTTTGTGTTGTTGATGTTTTTTTTGTGTTGCTCCCAAACTATAATCAACATACTGATATGCACGGACATCCTCTCTTTTTGCCCTGTTGTGCTCTCTTATCTCTCGCGGTGCGCTCTCTCTCTCTCTGGCTCTTGTTCGACCCATCTCACTTCCTGCGCAACCGGAAACGAAATGATGGGATTGTGGAACATACTTTCGGTACATTACCTTGAAACACTTTTATCAGTTCCGGCATGTTCCAACCGTTGAGCAGATTTTTGACATACGTATCCATTACTATCTATGCTGCGGACAGTGCTGATGCTGACGACGGATCGTGACACGAAGATGTCGCAATAAAGGGAAACTTGTGCACGAAAAGCAGGCGTTGAACTTTTGTTTTGGCTACTGCACACACTTCACTGCACGTCGCTTTATCGCTCTTACTGTACTTTCGAACCAATTTGCCGGGATATTGCCATTAACTTGCTTTTGGATGGAGCAATTTTACAATCACTTGTCATTAGACGCTTGTTGTAGAGGCCGCCCGGCTCAAAGTTGCTGTGTACACCAACCCGCAACAACAAACACTTGTCACATTTCACCAACTCTTCTCACACGCAAGAGCTATTGCAACCCTGCCCATACAACGCACTTGATCATTCACTCTGCTTGTACCGTAAACGATTTTCCACACTAGCGGAAACTGTAGCACCCGGGCGCAAACCGGAAGCTACGTACGGGAAAGGAACGCAGGAGGACAATGTACCGGAACCAGCGTTATGCCGAAGGAATGCGTCCACGGCGGTTCCCGCAGCACGATTGCACACGCGATGACAACGCGATGACACACCGCAATAATGCTACCGCACACAGTGGTTTCTCCTTTGGAACTAATTTTTTTTCTTCCCCAGACGAAAATCCAAGACGGTGCTTGTTGCGTTACTCAATAGAGAGAGAAAAAAGGCGAGAAGGAGAGTTTTGACATGCGAGAGGCTAAATGTTTCGCTCCCACATTTATGCTCTGCGGGGCCTTTTTCGGCAGGGCTAGGCAAGCTCTTCAAATTAAGGGAACGATGGTTGGGACGCCGTATTGGTAGCGGACCCGTCTTCAGACGACAGGAGCTCAACATCCCATCCGGATCAATCCCCCGTAGCAAGGACTGACTGGCAACCGCATGCATGGTAGAGTAAGTCTAGTAGGCCAGAAATGGTCTAACCTAGTAGGTCGTTACACCTAGAAGAAAAAAACATATGCTCATTATAGATTTTCAACAAGTAGATTGCTAAAACCGTTTTTGATCTTTTCACTTCTTCTATTCTACATAGAATTAGTATAAAGTTTCAAACTGAGCGATCCTCGCAAGGATTGATGATCCAACCGACTACGTAGTAAAAATAAGTCTATTATTCCAAGAATTGGCAGAGAGAATGGGCAGAAATGGGTGTTGTGCTTAATACATCTTTGGAGAAGAATCAATCTTTAGGGAAGAGTAATTCAAGTCAGAAATAAACAATCAAAAGATTCATGAATCCTCTGAGCAATGGCGAAACAAGTCGTATGGAGGTAGCGAAAATATGTTGGGCGAACGATAAAGAGGGGGGAGCTCGCGATCATTAATATGGGATCTTCAAATTCATGAATCTTTAGAACAGAGATCCAGATTATTTCATTCAGTTAAAGATTCAATCATATTAATGATTCTGAATCAGATTTACCCAAAACTACATTTAACATACATATTTTACTAGCTCATAGCATATAGTTGATACGTCTAATCACATCTGATTGAATAGATAATACAGATAACATAATCATAATAATACAGATCACACAAATAATATAAAAGATAATGCATATAATTTAACAGATTATGTATTAACCTTAATTAATATGGCAAGCAACTTTCAGTATTTCATACCATTTACATAAAATATTATGTATTTGACACTTCTACAAACCGTATTAGTATCGACCCGCTGAGATGAATCAGTTACTTGCAAATAACTTGTGTCACAGGTCAAACGAAATCATTATCTGATGTTTTGAGATTACAGTTATTATGGTCATTAAGAATCTCTTTCAGCACACATGGGATTAGCATCATACTATTGGTATTTTTGGAAACGAGATTTTTAATATTAAAGATGTATTTAACAGCGGGTGAAGTGGAAATACAGGTTTTTTATTATTAGTGTAATTATGGCAATCGTGAAAAAATATGTATCCGGGCGAAAACAACGTAGCCTGCCCTAGGTGTTACATAATCAATAATATAGCTTGATTGATTAATTAAAAGAATGATCTTGATTGAATAATCATAAGAAGGTTAATAGAACTTGAAGGATATATTTTTTCACTCCAAAAGACCTAATGAATTCTTGTAAAACTTCTGCAATTGCACAAATATACCCTCTATGATACTTCATTAATAATATAGCTTTATTGATTAATTAATAAGAATAATCTTGATTTAGTAAGAATGAGAAGGTTAGTAGAACTTAAGCGATGTTATTTTGGACTCCAAAAGAATTGCAAAACTTCTGCAATTGTAAAAATACACCGCAAAAGTCATTTATTTTTTCGTTAAGAAAAAGAAACTTTACTTCAATGATTGCTCACCCCTGATTTTAGGGTTTACGCATCGTAACTTGCCTGCCCATAAACCTGTGCCGAGAGCGTTGCTAAATGTGGGGTGAGCGCATGCACATACACTCGCATAGGGCCACCACCCCAATGAAAGCGCCGTTGTTGCGTTCAACACGTGCTGCGGTACAATCTTCACAAACCGGTAAGAGATTGTAAATAAACAATCGCTCTCGCACACTCCGGCACCGTTCGACGAACTTCCCGCGAGAGCTTCAACTCTCGCATCGGACTGGAAGAATAAACCTTATTTTAATCAATTAAAACCACCTGTCCTGCGTTGTACGCATTTTTCTGCTCATGCTCACACTCTCCTTTAACCATCCACGGGGTTTTGCTCTCCACCGTGTTTCACTCGATTGCACACTCATGGAAAAACAGCTGGGCCAACTGTTTTCTATCCGTCAGTCAGTTTTGCTGTTCGCCAATGTCATATCATTTTAAAATTAATTATTCGAACACCCGTTCTATTTTACAACGCAATCTTGTTTTTTTTTATAATCATATGCACCGAAGAAGAAGTAGAAAACACGCTAAACATGTATAATCATCGTTCGTGAGTCGTATACACATGCTGCTAGCTATGCATTTCTTTTCGCCGTCCAACTCGCTTTAGCCCGGAGCTGGAATTATTATCGATTGTATGTATCATAATAATGTGACTTCCATCGGTTTGAGTTCCAAATTTAGGCCACAAGCCAACTGACCTCGACAATTTGTAGAAAGGGGGAGAAAAAAAGGAACAAACATTTTAAAAACTCGTCACTCTTGCATAAATGGACGAGTAGAATAGCCCGGTTTTAATAGGACCATTTCGATGATACATGCACTTTTAATAAGCAATCCGCTTAAGCCACTGTTGTCTATTGTGGGAAGGGGCCTAAAAATAAGTTCCATCGATCGGTAATGGTATTGATTGCAAACGATGAAGTGAAAAATATAAGCAATTGCACCGCAATGCTGCAACCACACATTCGTTTTAGTTAAAACATATTGAAGACGACCACTCAAAACTGATCTAATACGAAAGGTACCTGGGGCCGTTCTACAAGAAAATGGAACCTTTTCATCCAACATACAGCACATGCAAACGTTCAATGTCCGTTTTGGCAATGTTTGAAACACTGAAGTGTTGCCGTGTAATTTTAAAGCTTCTCGCTCGGAGTTGAATCCCTTTTTTGAGCGGATCGGACGGCCTAACGCACGTACATCACGCATCTAGACTAGATCAGCAAGTTCGCTCGAACGCTACACACGCTGTTCCACAATGGGCCAACCTTCGGCACACTTTCCAAATTCGTTCCATCGCTGCCGAGAATAAGTGCACACTGCAACACATCGAAATGCCGTGTTTGAATAAGTGCACGAGTATAACGCGTAATCTTGTAACCGACCGAGATACACTGGCTGATTCGTTCGTCCTACACCGCGTATTACCTCGTCCTACGATCTACCCGCCTCGCAACCATGACACGGCATTTATCGGCACCACAATTAAGGCACTGTATGTACGCACTAGGTTACTACAGCCATAGCTTCCAAGCTGTTTCCATTGCAACGGTACGTCGGAAAGCTATGTTTTGAACAGCCCGTCGTGTCTTATGGCCATGTGAGGTTGTCAATGGCGAAACACCATACCAACAAATGTACAAGCATGATCCACAGCCTTATAGCATGGTCTATTGTTTGCTGTTTATTCAAAGCCTTCGCTCATGTAATATCGATATTTTTTCCTCTTTTACTACTACTCTAATTGAATTCTAGTCCAGAGCACACCTAATGAAACTCAAACTAAAAATTAAAGGGAGCATCCAATCAACAATCAAAAACCTTCAATTTTGAATAACCACTGCATAGAATTGCAAGTAATAGCAGCAAAACAAGCGAATATTTGTTAAAGAAGATCAGTATTTAGATCGGCCCTCTGTTGACGGCCCGGTGACCCAGTGATCTCTATTTGGAAGGATCTTTACCAAATTGCTTTTAGATCATTTCTACCAGTCTATCTACCTATACAGGAAAATATGAAATTATGAGCCTAGCATATGACAGACTTGACTTATAATTTCCTTTTTTTTATTTTTAATTTATAATTTGCTTCAACAACCGAGTTGAGTTCGAGACCGAGATCTTCATAAATTTATGAACTCAACAGTAGCTACCTTATTTCAACTGTCTCTTCCAGAAGTCCACGAAATAAGCATCCTTTTGGTGTTGTGATTCGATACATGGTCTAATGTACTGAATGGCGTGGTTCGATTCTCATCTACACCTGCAATGACGGGCTATCACCATGCAACGATGATCCTGGATCGCTAGGGATCACAATCGCCATACAAGGGATCACAATCGCTATACAAGGGATCACTATTTCCATGCAATGGTGATCTCGGATCGTAAAGGATTAACAGTGCTATTCAACAGTGATCCCGGATCCCGGATTATTCGATCCCATATTATTGGATTGGATCAGATTTTTCAAGAAAGGGTCGGATCAACCGATCCACCTCCAACTTCTCATCACTAATGCAATCTAATAAAGATGACGATCTTGTAAAGGGGTTCCAAGTTAAATTTGCAAAGTTAGAGCCACTCTACAATTTTTTCTAGTCGCACTGCAGTGTGTCGAAGATAAGAATATTACAGATTTGCAGTTGTAAAAATCCAGAGAGTGGAAATAATAACAGAACTACCTTGTCAGTGATGGCGTGAACTTACTCCAAGTTCTGCACAGAAATGCCATCACTGCTGTAAACTAGGAAGATAAATTAGCTAGGAATAAAGAAGAGAACAAATGTACGGAACACAAATATTCACAAATTTCAATCTGTTTACTAAACGTTGCGCAGGATACTTTAAAACCTAAGGGAAACATGACGCATGGACCATAATTGGGCGCGCAACGACGTGAAGCGAGATATTTTCGGATTGTCAAGGTTCTAGGTTTAAATCGCAACAAATGAGTCAACTTTATGGTACTAATGAGGATCGGAAAGCAGTTTGATAGTTGAATGCTAAGGGAGGGAAATAAATGTTTTTGAAATGGTTATTGAGGGAGCCTTAGGTAAAAATAGCCTTTGGTGATGCGTCCGGTGATGGGATTTATTAATCTGAATTAACTGTTTAAAATTAATGAATAATAAAAAATCTCCACAATGAAGATTCATCTTCAATCTCCAAGGACACTCACCCAAGTCATCGTTGAGTCACATAAAATGAGCTTAACCGCCATTATGCTTCGCAGATTCATGAATCTTTTGGCGATCCATGATGCGAACGACTTTTCACATAAAATTCAAATCAATATCTCTTCTCAAACTTCTCTTCTATTTGTCTGTTGCACAACAGGACTGGTACCAAATCCAACGCAGATGGTTCCCCAATACCCTGGTGAATCCTCCTATCACAAAAAACAGATGCATAAGTAACAAAAGCAACAAATAAATTACCTTTGGAACAGAGATTATAGTAAGAAATGCTTTCAAATAATAAACAATTGAGTATGTCGATAAAGGACAAACGTTTTACCGAGTAAAACAATTATACATATTCAAACTGTGTACCGATAACTGTACCCTTCAACCCGCACTTCAAACCATGAGTTCATGCAAAACAGACGTGAATCGTCAACGCCACTGCGCAGAAAGACATATTCCCATTCCATTTGGGTTTTTACGAGCCAACGGACGGATTCGTTCCGTTTCCAGTGGAATAAGAGTACAAGGCAAGACGCCGTAACGCATTAACCCCCAGGGGTTGAAGTAAAACTACAAACGGCCACGGACTGTCGTTGCACACACCGTTGAGACTTGGCTCGGACGGTCGTACCGACAGGTACGTCATCATATTTCGAGTGTAATCCATCCCATGCTACCACCTGTAAGCGGAAGCGCGCACATGACTCACAGACCCAACAGGCCAAACGGTGTTTAGTCGCTGGCGGGTAAACTGGAGCATCGGTATGTTTCGCCCGCGTTGCTGCTCAAATTATTCTTCTATTTGCTCGGCACTGTACAAACAATGCGTTAGTTAGGGAGTTGTGTTTTCTTCACCTCTGAGGACAACCATTTTTAAACGCTGTACTGTCCCCAAGATACCGCACCGATGTTTGGTTTTGTAGGAAAGATAGTTAGTCATCACTCAGCGTTTTCCCAAAAACGGCGCACAGTACTCATACCGACGCACCGGATGGGTGCATGCGCCCATGCAGTACGCGAGTGCATCGTGGCAGTGCACTTTCCCATAAGTGCAGCAAGCCGTTTGCACACGCGTCGTCAATTCGTAGCCGGCACATCGGTTACCCCGTTCGCCGTGGTGGCCGCTTTTTCCTTCGGCTTTGTTTAGCGTCTCTGGGGCGCTCAGCCTATTCTGTCGGACCGTCGGGTGTCTGCTGACGGGTCGGGTTTGCGTGGTTACATAAAATTATAGCGAAATATGCATTGCGCCACATAATCATAGGCACTAGGCCCGGGCGAGTTAGTTCGGGGTTCGCTTGCGACCAACCGTACGATTAGCAAACTGGTGGTAAATGGTGCTTTGCATGGTAAAAATTGCACACCACTTCCAGCTAACGCTCGTTTCCGCTTAGCACCGGGTCCGGCGTCGGTGAAGGACGAAAGCTTCGAGGTGAGAATTACTAGTTTTTCGTTTTCTTCCCAAACAAAAAGTGCACACGAAACTTGTCGCATTGCACAAACAAAGCTTCTGCGATTGCATTATGTCAAAAGCGGGAGCTTTTTTGTGTAATTTGCGTACCAAAACAGTTGGGTTGTTTTCGCTAGATTTTCCTTACGACACGAAATCGATGACACATTTTTTCCACTCGTGGTGGTATGCTTTTCCGTCGTTTTTTTTTTTGTTTTTGCTATATTTAATTCATTTTGTTTAATTTTCCTATTGCCAGTACTGCAAATCGTGACAGCATCATAAACAAACATCGGCACAACAACAGCAAAACAATAAAAAAAATCTAGCTCGTAGTGTAACTGTGTAACAAAAATAATTGAATATTTGTTTTTTTAGCTTTCCCACCCAAGACAACTGGCCCGCTAAAGGCTCGGGTACAGGAAGGCCATATGGTACGAAGAAAATCCCACCGAACACGCTAGGCGAATATTTATTTTAATTGAACTGCAGTCAGCGCGGTAACTGGCAGCGGCGAACGGGTGATGGAAAATTTTTTAACAGAAAACACAACACCCCACCGTTCGTCGTATTCGTACAAAACGCCAACTCATCAGTATTTGCTGCTGGGTACTTTTTCTTGCAAGTTTTTGTTCAATTTTCTGGTGTTGTTTTATTTTTTCTTGCAGCATTAATTTTAAATGAAAATAGCAAGACCGGCGGGGTACGATCGCACCAGAAGAGAAACGAATAAACGATGGTTCACGATCGTTGCAAGCGGGTTTCTTGCTGAGCATGCACTTTTACTTCAAGTTTGATGTTGTAATTGAGAATATTGCATTTGAGTGCTAGTTGGTTGTGCTAGTTTGGACGGGGGAGGGCAGGGGGGAGGGGGTGGAGCGGGGGGAAACAATGGCTGAACTCATTGGAACACACGTCATAGACAGATGTCGAATGTTTGCTCTACTTCTGGGGAAACTTTTTCTTTATGTCTCATTTAGTACCCTAATGGGCGATGGGAGTCACTCTGAAGTTCGAAAAAGAGACACTTTAGATTTTTTTAAGGTAGACTGCCTCTTATATTTTTAGCAATATCATGAAATAAGATACCTCAAACTAATATTGGCAGAGCAGCAGAGTGTATTTGGAAATATTTTTCTATTAACTTTAAAGTAGGAAAACTGAAAATAGGTACTTTGTGTGTAAAATAAAAGAAAAATGAACTTAAAAAACAGCTTACGATACAAAACAGTCAATGGTATTAATAAATTAAAAAATTAAGAGTAACTAGGTGTATTTGTACATTTATTTTATTTCCCAACCAACTCATCGGACCTGTAGTGATCGTATTGAGTGCTTATAACGAAGCAACATAATAGAGAAGTAAATTGAACGCAATAGTACATACATTACAAAATTGACGCTTTTCATCTTGTAAGGAACCCAGCATTGCTTCGTCTTTCGTAGTTTTCCTGTTGGACAAAGGGCAAAACTTCACAACGATATCAATTAATTTGTAACAGTTATTACAAAAGCAATTAGACAACTTCCGTCGACGATTTGTTTGAACGACAAGTATCGCAACGGAGCGAAGATGTTTTGCATGGTGAGGCACATGGTCTCAATCAAACATTTTCTAATTTAGCGAAAGACCACAGCCTCAAATAGAAGGTCTGTACGATTAACCCGACATCAGAGATCCCGGAAAGTGCAGCAGAATCTACAAATGAATATCGATGGCAAAGTTATTTCTTTGTTCGCCCTGGAGCTTGAAGCAATCGGCCCAAACAGTTAAGAAATCCATGGACGAAATGTAGTTTTCCATGTGAAAATGGACGATTAAAAATACTGATTTTTAAATTTCTTGTCGATCGGTAATTAGATCGCCAACCATCCTAACGGCATTCAACGGCAACAGACGAAATGTAACAAACAGACAAACCTCTAGCGAAGGATTTAATAATGATCGCCAAGGAAAACTAGAAGACTAGGGTGGTGTTTGCTGCGGTTCTGGCCAACGGGCGTAAGGTCAACCAATATGGCGTTGAAGAAATTTTTCCTGATGGCTTTTTAAATGTAGCGTTGAAGGAAACTTGAACGATCGTAAATAGTTTATATTTTCATCGTTATTCAAAATTAGTTAACTAGTTTAACACATACATTACAGGGTGGGGCAAAATAACTCACAAGAATATTATTTTTTTCTGAATTAGCGTTGATCATTCATTTAAGAAACCCGGTGTATTAAGTGGTATGATGTTTTAAGTTAAGTTTTGTACCGAGCTGCAAGAAATCATAATAAAAAAAATATATTTTTCAACCATAGAAAAGAAAAGCTTACTAGTGAATCAAGGCATTTACAATCTATTAATGTATTTCAATAACGATTTTCAATAACAATGATTTACAATAACAATGATTTTTAATAACGACATTAAACAGGTCTCGTTGTACGGCGTTCCGTGACACACCGGAGGTTGCTAATAGAATTTTATTTAGATCATTAACTCCCAGGTAGGAGTCTATTCTCTTGACTGCGCGACAACGTGTTATAAATAAATATAACAGCTTATTAACATTATGTCAGGTATAACCTAATAACTTTTTACGACAAAAAAAACTTTTAAATAGCGATGATACAAAAGATGCTTAAATTATAATTTAACATAAAGGCATTTGACGTAAAGCGGAAACAAAGGGACATAAAAACATTACAACAAAGAGCAAAACATAACTTTTTTACGTAACGAAAGAACGACCAGGCCATATATCTGACGTAAGTAATACATGATGACGCTACCGGTTGGAAGCAGTATTTACTTTCTAGAGCACTTACCTACATCAAGCGTAACTATTAAGCAGAAAAAGGGATTTTTAATTGTCTAAAGAAATCACTTCAGCACAACATAACATCGAATTCCAGGTGTTGTTTGTGAACGGTGGAAAGCAAATTGATTTTCAATGGATACAATGATTAGCATTGCTTTGCAATATTCAATATCTGTGACGCAAACAGTTCGAGGTGCATTAACTATAGGGAAATTCATAGGGAAATTGTCAGAAAAATAATGAACCTAAAAACGGATGCTATCTTACATTTTATCCTAACACAAAAATCAAACTTTTTTCCACGGCCTATAACGGCACCATTGGCTCAACCGCGCCAGCAGCGCGGCAAGATGGCAAAACGACGTGAGATGAGAAACTGAGCACCGTGTTAAAAGGAAGGAAAAAAACAAACGCCATAAATGACTTTCCTTTTTTGAAACAGTTGTGAACAGTTATTCCATTACTCAACGTTAGTTATTGTTACGAGACTACGGGGCTCGCGATAGTCTAGTTTCCCGTACTCTCGTCGTACTCTCGAGCGTAGCGCAATCTTGAAACCATGCTTGCCGCTCCGCAACCGCTCCGGCTCGATGGATCACACTTTTATATGTGCAGCTACAAGCGAGACTCCATCCTCGGTTTGCCAACCGTTTGCCATCTTCCCTCCTGGCCATCGTGGTGCGGCGTTGCTTCCTTCGAGCACTATCTTAACATCGGCACATGGTATTCGTAGTACCGTTTAGCAAACGATGCGTGTATACCATAAACGGTGAACAAGAGAATCTATTCCAGATGCAGGAGCGGAGGCCCATAAAAACACCATCATCATCAAAAGATAGAAACGCACCAACAACAATTGAAGCATTCTCGAAACGTAATATCATAACTGTTTCATGTACGGATTGAACCCACGGACAGAAAAACGTTACATACCAGAAGAATACGTCATTGCAATAGTGAAAATTTTTAGCAATATGACATTTCATGGTATTATGACATAACATGGTAGAAATAAAAAAGACTTTTGAAATTCATCTTAAAAGCAGCTTCATCACTATAAATGTCAGCAAAAAACCTAATGAACGGAATAATATGCTATAAATGGTATTTTCCTTCATTTAAAAAAAATGTCATTTTTGTTCTCTATTCTGTATAAGTTAGCCTCTATTCAGCCTAAACAAATAGAATAATGCATAGTATAGTTATAAGTGAACTTTAAATAAGTTTTAATTTAATTTTTATGTTTACAGTATCAATTTAATTGGGAAATATAACCAATTTCATAAGATAGAAATTTAAAATTATTATTATTGTAATAATAGTTATGCTAGTTTATAACAATGATTTTAAAAAAATTGAGATGAGCGTGTCCATTTTTCCGAAATTTAATTACGTTGGATTGGCCGAGCTTTTCGGATTATTCTCACCCTGTCTTCCAGATTCTAAAAATGTTGTCATCGAGATCTTATGAAACCCTAATTAGCAGACAAGATCATTCTTTTGTAATTTGATTATAAATATCGCGAAATTTGCTGATTTGCTGAGATAATTTTATTTACTTAATTAACCCATTACCCATTAACCCATAATTTTATATCGCGCGAAACACTGCAATCGAATAATAAGTGTGAACTTCATATAAAAGTCTATGGAAGCACAAGATGACACCTTCTGGGTGGTATAGAACAGGAGACGACATATCTTATCCTTTAGGCGAGTAAATCTTTTAACATATCGGAATATGGATATATTCAAGATGTGAAGTTAAAAAATATCATAGCTGAACTCAACTCTATACAAATATAAAATATTTGATCATTTTTTGTCATGAAGCTATGTTGGATTTAATACTCTCTTGAATATGATTAGATCTACGATATGTATATTACATTATAAATTGATTCTGATATTTAAAAAAACCCCATTCACACACATTACATTACATTTCAAAATCGATGCAAAAGGATGTAGTGTATGGACTTTTTATCTAGTGTGTGGAAAAAGGATCTAGTGTATTTTTCATATATAAAATAGATAGAACTATGAACTAGTATTATTATTAATACTAGGTGTGCTACAGAAAGTACTACACATAAGAACGAAACAGTTATCGTACAGTTGCAAATTTTTGTTGCCTTTTACATACTATTGTCTTAAATATAATATAACTCAACATTTAATTATAATATAATGTATTTACTAAGAGTTAACAAGATAAAAACAATCTTCATTTATCCGTGTAGAACGGCCTGGTCGTATTACTTAGAATATTAAAATCGTATTTGATATATAGTTTGATAGAAAACAATATAATAAACTTATCTTCAATTATCAACCCAGCTTCAAACATAATTATTATTATTTTAATAGTGTCTTGTCGTATTGCTTACGAATTACTAATATCGATCTTGTGGCGACCAGAGCATCGCAAATAGCCAAGACACAAAATAGCGCCACCTAGGCAAAAATGAGGGTCCTAAAACTGGTGACCCCGACGTGATTCCTTCCACCATCAGCCTTCAAACAGGCTTGTTGGGTACCGCACCACTGGCACCGAGGATCAACATGGGTACTGAGGAACCATCCGGTTTCTTTACTCCACGTACGTGTTAGTGTACAGTCTCGATCCGCACAAGCCGCTTCACCCGACATCGTCCCGTACCAACACTGTTGAGTATGACGCTGGCTCTCCGACGCCGACTCGTACACGCCTAGCCTTGTGTCCGTACACGCCGTACCACCTCAAGCCGTTTCACCGCACGATGAACGCAATCATCACGATCGCTGTGAACGGTGACGATTTCCGAACGCCGCCATTTTCTTTCACCACGTGCTGAACAACGCCACCATAGAAGGACGAACGCAGAAACGAGCGATAACTCCGCAGCCGAGGAACGACACCAGCAGCCACGAAACATCCGGTACCACCTCGTACCAACGCCTCGGCCCGTAAATGCTGCTACCTTACACATCGTCGTGTAACGGCTCATGTCGACAAACACCATCCGTACCGACGCTATCCCGTCCGCACCTTTCCGTAGGACATCATTCCGTTAGACATCATCCCGTTCGACGCCGTTTCGTTACACGTATTCCATCAAATATACAGCGTCCGTCATCCGCAGTGACGCCGTATTAGTGCGCCAAAAAGCACATACGGAGCGCCCCTACACTCGACAAAACTAGACGCTGTAACTTCCCAGGAAACGCTATCCACGCCGTCTTATTGCGTGACGAACGTAGCCACACCATCATCTACTGGTTGTTTTCCTTGCACTGCACAACGACAAACACAACCGCGTTGAGTGTCCTGGGAACGAACGAACTACCATCATCGCTGATGGCACATTGATCCTGAGCCTGACGACATCCATTGGAACCAACCGAATTGGTTTACGATACAACGTTGACGATCATCGACCTGCTGATGGAGTTCCCTGGATTGACCATTCGGTTCCGACACACGACAAACACCGGCACGCGCCTCACGCCCTCTAGATCAACTTTCGGGCCCTCGACCGACTCGCAGCCTCCTGCCCTCATCCACGGGAGCCAACCGTCATAGTCCGCGATACGACGCCAACGATGATCGACCAGCTGAGGGAGTTCCTTGGATCAACCGTTGCCTGATCACATCACCGATGTGCCCGCCTTCATCACGTCGTGACAACCGTCACCCGACCGAATCACCGAGGCTTAGCAACAACCGTTGCCTGATCCCATCATCGATGTGTTATCCTTCGTCGCCACTTCCTGGCGGAATCTTTCGATCGGTGTTTCCTAGTCACACACAGTTTCTGGTAACACCGCTCTAGGAGGGGAGTACTGTGGCGACCAGAGCATCGCAAATAGCCAAGACACAAAATAGCGCCACCTAGGCAAAAATGAGGGTCCTAAAATCTCAAAACAATCAAAGCAATAAAATTAATTAAACATTAACCCCATTAACCACCTTCCCAGCTTATTGAAAAAGATTTGATGTTTATAGCAAAAATATATCTAGATATAGATAGATATATATCTAGATAAAGTCTCGTTGTACGGCGTTCCGTGACACACCGGAGGTTGCTAATAGAATTTTATTTAGATCATTAACTCCCAGGTAGGAGTCTATTCTCTTGACTGCGCGACAACGTGTTATAAATAAATATAACAGCTTATTAACATTATGTCAGGTATAACCTAATAACTTTTTACGACAAAAAAAACTTTTAAATAGCGATGATACAAAAGATGCTTAAATTATAATTTAACATAAAGGCATTTGACGTAAAGCGGAAACAAAGGGACATAAAAACATTACAACAAAGAGCAAAACATAACTTTTTTACGTAACGAAAGAACGACCAGGCCATATATCTGACGTAAGTAATACATGATGACGCTACCGGTTGGAAGCAGTATTTACTTTCTAGAGCACTTACCTACATCAAGCGTAACTATTAAGCAGAAAAAGGGATTTTTAATTGTCTAAAGAAATCACTTCAGCACAACATAACATCGAATTCCAGGTGTTGTTTGTGAACGGTGGAAAGCAAATTGATTTTCAATGGATACAATGATTAGCATTGCTTTGCAATATTCAATATCTGTGACGCAAACAGTTCGAGGTGCATTAACTATAGGGAAATTCATAGGGAAATTGTCAGAAAAATAATGAACCTAAAAACGGATGCTATCTTACATTTTATCCTAACACAAAAATCAAACTTTTTTCCACGGCCTATAACGGCACCATTGGCTCAACCGCGCCAGCAGCGCGGCAAGATGGCAAAACGACGTGAGATGAGAAACTGAGCACCGTGTTAAAAGGAAGGAAAAAAACAAACGCCATAAATGACTTTCCTTTTTTGAAACAGTTGTGAACAGTTATTCCATTACTCAACGTTAGTTATTGTTACGAGACTACGGGGCTCGCGATAGTCTAGTTTCCCGTACTCTCGTCGTACTCTCGAGCGTAGCGCAATCTTGAAACCATGCTTGCCGCTCCGCAACCGCTCCGGCTCGATGGATCACACTTTTATATGTGCAGCTACAAGCGAGACTCCATCCTCGGTTTGCCAACCGTTTGCCATCTTCCCTCCTGGCCATCGTGGTGCGGCGTTGCTTCCTTCGAGCACTATCTTAACATCGGCACATGGTATTCGTAGTACCGTTTAGCAAACGATGCGTGTATACCATAAACGGTGAACAAGAGAATCTATTCCAGATGCAGGAGCGGAGGCCCATAAAAACACCATCATCATCAAAAGATAGAAACGCACCAACAACAATTGAAGCATTCTCGAAACGTAATATCATAACTGTTTCATGTACGGATTGAACCCACGGACAGAAAAACGTTACATACCAGAAGAATACGTCATTGCAATAGTGAAAATTTTTAGCAATATGACATTTCATGGTATTATGACATAACATGGTAGAAATAAAAAAGACTTTTGAAATTCATCTTAAAAGCAGCTTCATCACTATAAATGTCAGCAAAAAACCTAATGAACGGAATAATATGCTATAAATGGTATTTTCCTTCATTTAAAAAAAATGTCATTTTTGTTCTCTATTCTGTATAAGTTAGCCTCTATTCAGCCTAAACAAATAGAATAATGCATAGTATAGTTATAAGTGAACTTTAAATAAGTTTTAATTTAATTTTTATGTTTACAGTATCAATTTAATTGGGAAATATAACCAATTTCATAAGATAGAAATTTAAAATTATTATTATTGTAATAATAGTTATGCTAGTTTATAACAATGATTTTAAAAAAATTGAGATGAGCGTGTCCATTTTTCCGAAATTTAATTACGTTGGATTGGCCGAGCTTTTCGGATTATTCTCACCCTGTCTTCCAGATTCTAAAAATGTTGTCATCGAGATCTTATGAAACCCTAATTAGCAGACAAGATCATTCTTTTGTAATTTGATTATAAATATCGCGAAATTTGCTGATTTGCTGAGATAATTTTATTTACTTAATTAACCCATTACCCATTAACCCATAATTTTATATCGCGCGAAACACTGCAATCGAATAATAAGTGTGAACTTCATATAAAAGTCTATGGAAGCACAAGATGACACCTTCTGGGTGGTATAGAACAGGAGACGACATATCTTATCCTTTAGGCGAGTAAATCTTTTAACATATCGGAATATGGATATATTCAAGATGTGAAGTTAAAAAATATCATAGCTGAACTCAACTCTATACAAATATAAAATATTTGATCATTTTTTGTCATGAAGCTATGTTGGATTTAATACTCTCTTGAATATGATTAGATCTACGATATGTATATTACATTATAAATTGATTCTGATATTTAAAAAAACCCCATTCACACACATTACATTACATTTCAAAATCGATGCAAAAGGATGTAGTGTATGGACTTTTTATCTAGTGTGTGGAAAAAGGATCTAGTGTATTTTTCATATATAAAATAGATAGAACTATGAACTAGTATTATTATTAATACTAGGTGTGCTACAGAAAGTACTACACATAAGAACGAAACAGTTATCGTACAGTTGCAAATTTTTGTTGCCTTTTACATACTATTGTCTTAAATATAATATAACTCAACATTTAATTATAATATAATGTATTTACTAAGAGTTAACAAGATAAAAACAATCTTCATTTATCCGTGTAGAACGGCCTGGTCGTATTACTTAGAATATTAAAATCGTATTTGATATATAGTTTGATAGAAAACAATATAATAAACTTATCTTCAATTATCAACCCAGCTTCAAACATAATTATTATTATTTTAATAGTGTCTTGTCGTATTGCTTACGAATTACTAATATCGATCTTGTGGCGACCAGAGCATCGCAAATAGCCAAGACACAAAATAGCGCCACCTAGGCAAAAATGAGGGTCCTAAAACTGGTGACCCCGACGTGATTCCTTCCACCATCAGCCTTCAAACAGGCTTGTTGGGTACCGCACCACTGGCACCGAGGATCAACATGGGTACTGAGGAACCATCCGGTTTCTTTACTCCACGTACGTGTTAGTGTACAGTCTCGATCCGCACAAGCCGCTTCACCCGACATCGTCCCGTACCAACACTGTTGAGTATGACGCTGGCTCTCCGACGCCGACTCGTACACGCCTAGCCTTGTGTCCGTACACGCCGTACCACCTCAAGCCGTTTCACCGCACGATGAACGCAATCATCACGATCGCTGTGAACGGTGACGATTTCCGAACGCCGCCATTTTCTTTCACCACGTGCTGAACAACGCCACCATAGAAGGACGAACGCAGAAACGAGCGATAACTCCGCAGCCGAGGAACGACACCAGCAGCCACGAAACATCCGGTACCACCTCGTACCAACGCCTCGGCCCGTAAATGCTGCTACCTTACACATCGTCGTGTAACGGCTCATGTCGACAAACACCATCCGTACCGACGCTATCCCGTCCGCACCTTTCCGTAGGACATCATTCCGTTAGACATCATCCCGTTCGACGCCGTTTCGTTACACGTATTCCATCAAATATACAGCGTCCGTCATCCGCAGTGACGCCGTATTAGTGCGCCAAAAAGCACATACGGAGCGCCCCTACACTCGACAAAACTAGACGCTGTAACTTCCCAGGAAACGCTATCCACGCCGTCTTATTGCGTGACGAACGTAGCCACACCATCATCTACTGGTTGTTTTCCTTGCACTGCACAACGACAAACACAACCGCGTTGAGTGTCCTGGGAACGAACGAACTACCATCATCGCTGATGGCACATTGATCCTGAACCTGACGACATCCATTGGAACCAACCGAATTGGTTTACGATACAACGTTGACGATCATCGACCTGCTGATGGAGTTCCCTGGATTGACCATTCGGTTCCGACACACGACAAACACCGGCACGCGCCTCACGCCCTCTAGATCAACTTTCGGGCCCTCGACCGACTCGCAGCCTCCTGCCCTCATCCACGGGAGCCAACCGTCATAGTCCGCGATACGACGCCAACGATGATCGACCAGCTGAGGGAGTTCCTTGGATCAACCGTTGCCTGATCACATCACCGATGTGCCCGCCTTCATCACGTCGTGACAACCGTCACCCGACCGAATCACCGAGGCTTAGCAACAACCGTTGCCTGATCCCATCATCGATGTGTTATCCTTCGTCGCCACTTCCTGGCGGAATCTTTCGATCGGTGTTTCCTAGTCACACACAGTTTCTGGTAACACCGCTCTAGGAGGGGAGTACTGTGGCGACCAGAGCATCGCAAATAGCCAAGACACAAAATAGCGCCACCTAGGCAAAAATGAGGGTCCTAAAATCTCAAAACAATCAAAGCAATAAAATTAATTAAACATTAACCCCATTAACCACCTTCCCAGCTTATTGAAAAAGATTTGATGTTTATAGCAAAAATATATCTAGATAAACATTTCACATACTGCGATCTGATCAGATACTCGTAGACTTAGGCAGGTCAAGTTCCTTCGGTATGCTAAACTTTGCTTAATCGAAGATTTCGAGTGTTGCATAAACGAATTCCTAAATAAATTACATGAATATCGGTCCTCGCTCATCTGAAAAAGAAACAAATATCGCATGAAGTTTTGTATTCAAAATACAGTAGCTCTTTTGATTGCCTACCTTCAGTACCGTTTATTACTCTCAGGCCGGTTTTACGCAACTACACCCCGTTTCGAGCGAATTAATCTTGTTTCACGATAATATTGCACAGTGACAAACAATTTCCATCATGTAATCACAATAATTAACCCGTATTTTAAACTTTTTAGGGATTTGAGCAGTGATTCGACTATTCTTCATTACCGTTTAGATTGTTTTGATTCCGTCGGTTTTTTGACAAATGGAATTGCCAAATTTGTTGATGTGTTGCAATGGTGCGTCCATACTCACAGGTCCGTTTCGGGATTGTTTGTTCGGAATGCTTTCAAAGGATAGAATAATATATTTAACGTCGTAAATGCAAAAAATATGTTTACATTTGAGTGTCTTTTATCCTATACACTCTCCCAATTCACGCTTAACTTATTCGTCTTTCATAAAAGTTATTTTTGTTTGGTAATTAATATTTTGTAACGTACAATCAATTCAAACTGCATTTGATTTCAACCCTTTTTGATAAGTTAAGTTCCTTCAAAGTCACACGAAACTGGTGTTTTCGTGTTGCAAAATTGTCAATTATTAGCTTTATTCATTCAACTTTTGTAGGTATTCCCCCATTCCTACATTTTCAACTAAAAAGATTACAATTCAACCATATTTTTGAAATATTTCAAATGAGGGCAATCCTGCCAAGCGAATTCAACCTAGCATAGTAAACAAAACTCATCTGATGCTGTTGCACACCACTACTACCACAGCAATTCGTACGTACATGGAACAGTGTACGTGCAATGTTTCCATTTTTTCTCGCATAATGCACCAACACACACGCTACTCCAAACGCCAGAAGACGTTATGCAAAACTAGAGACAAAGATACAAGAATCGTACTGGCGTAAGTGAGACAGCGCGGTACTCTAGAAAAAAGCACGTCGCAATCGGACAGACCCAGTCAGGAGTACCATCATCATCAACTCCATCTTCTCGCTCCGTCGTTGGATCGTGTGTGAATCGTGGATTTTTTGCTGCTCAACTTTACAACGAACCAAACGCATCGTTTTGTGAGGAAGTTAACCTTTGTGAAAACGTTACAGCAGTGTAACAGTGGTTGAAGCATAATTGCCCTTGATCAGCTCAAGGCAAGGCAAACCAACACAGGGCCCTCTTGTGGCTGGTTGTTTTTCTTTCCCTTCTTTTGTCTCGCCCACAGCCGAGAGGTGCGACCACAGCTATCAAGGGTTGCGTTCGATCTCGTTTACACTTAACCTCACCCTCCCCACGAGGGGGTGCCAGGTCCATTGATGGTGTTATCCCAATCGTCCCCTGACCAACGCAACTGACCGTCGTCATTTCGGTTTCAGTTTTGCTTTGCGAGCTCGCGAGTCAAACGGGTTGTAAGGGGTTGGTGCGAGAGAGACAGAGAGGGAGAGTTGCGCGACGTAAAGGTGCCACGGGCCAAGAGACAAAAGCGTAACACAACCACCACAACACATCGTTGTTAATCATAATCGTAGCAGGCCATTAATCGAGCCCCAGGTTACCCCATTAGCAAAAGCGTGCACGATCATTCTGGTTCGAACCTTGGAAACGGAAGTTGCCTGGAAAAGTTTTCTTCGGAATAGTGTGAAATTATTAAAAGTAATCATTGCAAAGGAATCATCACGAAGTAAAACGGAGAAACGACAATCACCGTCCAGTTCATGTAGCTAGGGCGCATTGTCTTTGTGTGCGTGAGTGTATTTACGGCAATAGCTGGTGTTGGTAGGACCCCCGAGATTGTGTGCGTGAAAAGAATGAGATAGCTATAGTGCTCGCGAAAGAGGCAATAGTAAAAGTGGTGTTTGAAGGTGGGTGTATTGTGCTGTCAGCAGGAACATCATCATTCTACACACGCTCCGACGGACAAAAGCAAAGTGCAATCCGCAGTCAGTTCGCGAACTCCAAAACGATCACAATTGACGGCGTGTGTGAAGAGCGAGACAGAGTGAGAACAATAGAACGGGTTGCAGAAAAGAAGTGTCATGTGTATTGGTGTGTGTGTGTGCGTTGCCCATTATATTTCCGAATGCACGGCTGCAGCAGTACATTGAAGAGTCAGTGAATTATATTTGCGGATTACCGTGGTGTGTTGTGTCAGCAGTTGCAGCCGCTTTCCCTCGACCAGATACACACAGCACACGGACACACACAGGCGCGCGTGGTTGCTGGTGTCCCCGCTGATGGCCGACAATGCGCCTGCAGCCGCTGCAAGTAGTGTGAAGTGTGGTGACGGTGGTCAGCCTCTCGACAGTTCGCTCGCGTCCTCGAAAAAAATGTACAACCCAAACAACAACGTCCAGGGTGCCAGCGGCAGCGGCAACAACGGTGGTGCCGCCCCGGGTGGAACGACCCCCAGTGCAACAACGGCCGGCCCGGTGGACCGTCTCAGGATGCTGTATCCGAACGTCAACGAAGCGGTTGACCCGTTGCCACGCTCCTGGAGCCTGCAGGACAAGTGCAGCACCATCGGATTAACGCAAAACAATTTACGTGTTCATTACAAAGGTTTCTGGTTATCGTTTCACACCAAACTCAGGGAGGAAGGTCCCACGGGTCCTTCTTCTTCACTAAATCAATTTGAAATTTTGCATTTTCAGTCAGTCAGCCGCTCGCTGTGATCCGAGCGAGGCATTTTTTGGGTGTACCGTATCGGCACTACTACTCGGTCGGTTATATCTAAATTTAGTACGGACTTGGCTGTGCTGTGCCGTGTTACTGATTTTCCGTTCATCGCCATCTTGTGCGTCCCTTTTGCTGCCCTTTTCTTCCTGTGTGTCTGCTGCTGCACGCGCTCTCCGTCCTGTCGTTGGGGCGTGTGTGTGTGTGTTTGTGTGCACACCACATGCACCACACAGCGCGGAGAAAGACGAAAATTTCCCTTCCACTGTTACATCTCTCCCTACTCCCATTCCCAACCCCACAAGCGTTCCAAAAATCATACACAAATCGTACTTCAACAATCGTTGTGTATGAAGGGTTCCGTCTCTTGAGAAGGAAGTACTCACAATACTACTTTGTTCGTCAATGAATTAAATCATCATTTAGCCACCCTTTATCCCCCTTCTATTACGCATTACTATGTGACCACACGATGGTCGTGCAGGTCGTAATTCTTTTGAAGGAATTTTAAACGAACAAACTGTTATTTCGCACTGTGGTGCGGTACGCCAAGAAAAGTCTTTGCTTTATCGTGTCGCATCTTCTGTAATGTTTACACTTCCCGCTATGTTGTTTATAAGACCCCTTTTCAAATTTCATTTTATGCGAGATTTCCGGTGATGAAAAAAATTTAGTAATTTGACTCTCCATTCGTGCATGAAGTCGGTCAATCTTACGATTTTCCCCGTATTTGATTGGAAATGTGGCATTTTTTATCGACTTAGCAAACTTGTGGTGTTCAAAAACAACGTTGAAGGTGTGTGTGTTTGATGGTCGGAATGCCCCATCACCCGACAGGCAATGGTGGCACATTGCTAGTGTGTGTGTGTGTGTGTGCGCCTGATATTGCGCAAATAGTGTAGCTTCACAAATAGGAGCAGCGATTCTACAGTGGCAGCGCTTACTGTATACACACTCGCATACATACCCATCTCATTTCATACGCGATAGAAAAGGAGCGAAAGTGCGTGTGACGGTTTCGATGCGAGCGAGTGTGTTTTTTGCCGTGCGAGCGAGACAACCGGTTTGCGATGGTACGCGATCGCGGGACACAGCGCACAAAGAAGCACAGAAGAAACAGAAATCAGCAGGTTTTGACGTTTCGCTGACAGATGAAAACCCCGTGGAAGCAAGATGTGTGGAAACTTTTCCTATATTTTCTTGCTTTAAATTTTCAATGAGCACCCACCGCTGCGTTATGCATTGATTTACTACGCTTTTGTAGTGTATTCGCGATATTCTGTAAATTTCATGAAATTAAGATGCATTCGTCTTAAATAGCACGTTATTTATAGTGTGTGAATCAGTGATTGATAAGGAAATGATTGAATATTTCTTGTTAACGCACGCACATTATCTAGCAGAATGATCATCTCATTTGAAACAACCTTTTAATTGTTCAATTCACTTGCTGATGACAAAGGTATCGTTGCGAGACGAGAAAAATATGTGCGCAGTGTAACCATTTGTTCTTTACTAATGGTGTGGGTTTATGTGTAATTTATGTTTGTGTTTTTGTAGCTCTTTTCTGGCAATGTTTGCTAAAAGCAGTTATGTGAGCATTAGCCTAACATTCTAATTGCGTGATTGCGTTTCATTGTAATTTTAATAGCATTAGTTTTTTGCGATGAAATAGATTACACTTGTTATGCATTTTTGTACCTGTAATATTATCGTTTGATAATATGTTCAAGATCTTTTGCTTTTTACTGCTCTAAAGCAAATGGCTCAACGACAATTACATTTTCTTTGTCATGTTTTGATGGCGATGTTGATCTAGCCGTAGCAGCCAGTGACCAATTTAATGTACACAACACCAACACAATCACCCGTCGTCAGCACATCACGATACGTGCGATGCGTCACAGTGTGCGTGTCAGCTTAGATCAAAACAATGAAACAGAATGACAGCACCGTGCGCACACGAATACATTGCTCCAGCTGTTCCAAATCAGCAGCACCTAACTACCCTTCCCTTTTCCCCACAACCTAACCAACACACACACACACGCTCGCACACCTGCACAACAGGCGACATTCGCGCATAAGCATAAAACGCGATGAGCATAAATCGGAAACTGAACAACATAATACATAGAGAGTACGAGGAGTAGAGGGGAGGGCGGATGGAGGTGGGGGGTTAACACCAACAAGGAAACGAACCGAGAGACTCGACCCCGATATCATCGCCAAAGCTTTGATGGGTCGAAGGGAAGGAGGCGGATGTGTGGGAGTGGTTTTTGTAGCCCTCCGCATGCTGGGATGAATAACATTCGATGTGCGTATTCTCCTTCGCACCCCGTCAGGCCTGCCCAGTTTTGCCTTTGTGTGTACCGTGCGCGTTCCCTTTCGCCTCTCTGCCAAGTCGGTACGAAGAAAATCCGATGTACGCAGCAACAACACAACACCACACACTGTGCGAAAACTGTGTGTACATTTATTTGTACGCTCTTCTTTCATTCTGTTGCTGCGCTGCTTACACTGCTCAATTTTTTGTGTTGCTCTGTGTTTTATTGCGTTTCACTTTTACACTTCTACTGCTTGTTTGAAGATACAGTATTTGTGGTTAATATTATGCGTTTGCTTTTAATTATTCGCAACAGACGTTCGTTTTTTACTATTTCATAACTTTTGTTAATGTCTAGCGTTTCTTTAGATAGACTTTTATGAAAATATTGTTCAACACAATGATTGAAAAAAATATATACATTTAATTGTGGTGTATTGGTATTGGTAGCAGCGCCGGTCTAAACACGACATGACCTGTCTAAAATCCCATCTGGACCAATGCTCCGTACGCAGGACTGGAAAACAGTCAAAGAAAGCCAGAAATGGCAGGCCCCCTAGACCTCTTAATGTTTTTTTTTGTGCCGATAAAGAAGAAGAGATATGCATTGTATATTACAGCGCTGGATCAAACTACTAACTACTTCGAATTTCGGACATTCTTCACGTTTTGACTAAATAGTTTAATAACAAAACTAAAACCATAATGCTAAATAATTTACAAGATTGCCTTGATGTACTGGTATCAGCTAATAAAGTTTTTGACATCTTTTAGTCCCTTATTTTAGAACAAATAACAGTTTTACAAATGTGGTGGTTTATCATTTCAATCTCTGAATTGTACAAAAATCATTTTTAATTTTGTCCGCATTACGAAACACGATGTTTGTCTCATTGTCACAGATATGTGACCGCGAGGAGTGTGTGCAAGATTGAACTACTTTCAAGGAGCAAAACTGTGACCAAAATCGGCGGACAGGCATGTCTCATCGTGTCTATTTGAATTTTTCTACATTTCGAGTATTTTTCATGGAAATTTTCATTTGTTTCTTAAATTAGAAGGTTTTGCTGTATTGAACCGGAATGTGTTGAAGTGTGATCAATTTATTTTGTATTTATTGCACAATAATATGTACAAAAGACGCCCTAAAGCCCCGATTACATTATGTAGTTTGTGTAGTTTTTCCATGATGGAATGTGTCAAAATCGGTTTGCAAGATTCTATCAAGGCGTGGTAAAAAGAATTCGGTTCGTCGTCCTATTCATTCAACGTATGGTAGAATCTATCATCGAATGGAAATGCATTTTTTATATCAAATCAAAATCAATATTCTTTCGTAAATCATATCAAAATGAAAAATAAATTATTTCCGATATATGTTTATTAAATCTGAAAATAAACACAAATTATATTAATTTGATAATCCCCTACAATTCTTCATTTTACACTGTAATGTGAGTGGAGCAGGGAAAAAAACACGCAAAAGTATATAATTTCATCGGGACTTAATGTGAACGGTGTACATTATCATGTTGTCTAGTTTTAACAAATAGAAACAACAAACATTGAAAATAATTGTAACAATGCCAATTTCATGTATCATTAGGGCATAAGAGGGGCTTCACGTAACATTAGAGATACACCGAAGCTCGAAACAAACAAAAAAAATTGTTTTAGGATTTGAAGAAAACCCAGAAGAAAACAAAGATGCAATTTGAAAGTTGCTATTCATTATGAGTTTTGGCTCTTATTTTGTCACTATTTTGCCAATAAAACAAAGACAAATAAAAAAAAATTAAAAGGAAAATTTACAAGGAATTGGTTCTGGGATTTTCGAGACATTCTAGGAATTCTTGACATGTTACAATGTACAAATATGTAAAAACGAATTCGAATATTTTATTTTTACAATTAAACATTCTTTAACCTCTTCATTTGTAATAGTACGAATTAGAAATTTCAAGCATTTTAAAAATCTAATACTTCGATCGAATACAACTTTCGCTGCAACACGTTTAACTCTAGTTGCAATTCTTATCATGAAAAAATGCCACTATGATAGACGTAAGTATTTGAAAATGTTTGAAATTTTTTTTTATCTTAAATTGAAGGGATTTCCCTCAATTCCTTTCGAGCAAGGCAGAGAACCGAACGGCCCTGATTCGGTTGCATACTGCGTCGTTAGTGATCCAAAATGCAATATGCACATTCATTGCAACCGATACACTCATGTATGTGTGTGTAATGGGTTTTGTTTCGCGATCGGACGAGGAAGGAGCACAAATTCGCATACGAATGTGCCGAAATCTTAAACCAATTAATACATTCAAACATGTCGTGTGCTTCCCAACAATGAACCGCAACGCAGCTGATGGTGAGCACCGTATCGATGATAACGTCTTTGTTTCCGTTCTTAACTCGCGGCGTGTTCGTGTGCAGCGTGTTGTTGCGCACCTTTCATCCCGCAACTACGTACGTGTGCAGCCTTTAACTTCAATGCTTTTTGTTTGCTTTGGCATTTGTTTTGATCGTGTATCGCGATCTCCTCTGGCAAACTGCTTAGATATCGGATTTACAACGTGTTTAGCGCTTGAGAAAGACGACCCAACAGGGCCAAGCAAAAGGTGATGGCTGCATAGTAAACTGAAACCGGGAAGACGATGCTTTGGATATGGAACACGGATGGTGTGTGAGTGTGTTTGCATAGTACGGATCTATTAATACTGGGTCATCAGATCGTACGGTTTGATTTTTATGTTGATGTAGGCAGAATCACCTTAAATTATTCTATATCTCATTAACACAATAACCTTTCCCTACACGATCGAAATAGGTGCCAGTCCCGGCAAGATGATTACCTTGTTTATTGAACCTTCTTATCAGTAATACCACCATTTGTCGATTAAGCGACAAAACAAAATGTGAGTAGTTCAGAGATGAACAGCAGCAACAGCAACAAACATGTGCAAAGCACTTTCGCTTGCGGATTTGCAATAGACAGGGCAGAATCGTCCACTCGCGAGCGCGCCGTTTCTTTACTCAAAGAGCGTCGATAAAGGCTCACTATCAGCAAAACGCGTTGGCTACCGGAGTAGGAATAGTAGAGAAAAGGAAATAAAGGAAAAATTAACTGCCACGGGCACACCACGACAACGACTGTTGTGTTCGGTAACACTACATCGAACCATCGCCATCACGCTGGCCGAACTCTGGTAGACATCACACTTTCTCGAAAGCAAATCACCACCACCGTCGTCACTCTTTGTGTGACGATGTGTTGCTTTCATTCGAACGTAACTCAACCTTCTTTAGCTTCTTTTTTCCTCAATTTGGCAATTTTTTTTTATTTGATTTCCTTATCAACTCACATTCTTTTTTATAAATCACATTATTTTTGCGATAATTATGTAATTGTTGTGCGATTTGTTGATATCTATATGTTATACATCGCTGCATAAAGTTGTTATAAATTAAAAAAAATAAGTTTTGTGTTTTATGAATTTACTTTGGTGTCTTTTCTATTTTTTAACTAATTTAATTTTTATGATCGGTAATGGTATATTTTGGAGAATTCATTTCTTATTTAGTTTAATTTTAGCATGCTACAAGTTTATTAGTTTTTTTACGTCAAAATACTCCAAACAAGGGCAATTTCCATAATGCCCCACGCAAAGATACTTCAAGGCTGCTCTTCTACACACGTGAACGTGGCTGTTGTGCGAGAATGTCTCGGCTTCACCACGGTTTCTGCACTATTGAGCCCTTCATGAGCATAGGGCACGATTTTTGGATATTGAAAGCGACAAAATGTTACCCCCGTAACATAGAAACATCCAGCAAACGCCACAAAGCCACAGTGAAGCAACGCGGACGTGAAAAAGGAATAGTTCAATATGATTACGACAAACAGGGGAAATAAACGAACGAACGAACGAACGAATGAACAAACGTGTTGTCAGGGTCGAAATCCAACAGACGCGTTACCAAAGTGGGTCACAGCGGCGTTTAGCAACGATTTTCCATGACTTTGAACGCTGGACATGGAAGGGGGAAGTTGGTGTCAGGCCCCGTCCATACAATGAAGCGAGTGGGTTGCCATCGGTGGGGTGGGGTGAGGTGGGAGTTGGTGTCTGTGGCACTAAGGCCAAAGCCTGGTGAGCAGACGCACTAAGGTAGTTAAGCTTAAAGTTGAAGAAGAGAGCAAAAGACTTGGTGTTGTGTTGTTGTGTTGCTTCTAACCTGGCCATGCCGTGTCCCACCTATTGGTCTCATTCACCCGACCACCCACACACACACACACGCACACACGTACAGACGGTGGAAAACTCGACGTTGTAACGAAGGACAAGAGATAAAACAAGCACCACGTTTCGTCACTCATTAGAGGTGCCAGTGAAGTGGGATTGTATTGCATTTCAAATTTAAAAGCGCTGCACAATGTATGAGTGAGTCACTGCAATAATTGATAAAACATGCAGTAAATTAATAATAAAAAAGTTATAAAATTTCACAGTCTGCTTAACAACCACCAGGGTGTTATGGTGTGTAGCTGACGGAGCTATTCTTTTTTCCTGTCCTACAGTTTTTAATAGATTAAACTTGACTTGAACAGGGCTAGGTTATACAGATTATGACCTAAAGGAGGAATTTTACTTCACAAAATCGATTTCTGTTTATTTTTGATTTACTCTATGAATTAAATATTTCATATGCAAGCAAACTAATGGTTTTATTTCGTTCGTATTCTCAACATAGGAATTGGCAAATCACACACAGATGCGGCCTCGGTGCGTACAGCCTATCCAATCCCGGCCGCCTGTGGACTGTACTACTTCGAGGTGAAAATTATCTCCAAAGGTCGCGATGGTTACATGGGCATCGGGTTGACCCACACAAACTTCAAAATGAACCGCCTGCCCGGTTGGGACAAGCAATCGTACGGCTATCACGGCGACGACGGGCACTCGTTCTGCTCGTCCGGCAATGGGCAACCGTACGGGCCCACATTTACCACCGGTGATATTATTGGTTGTGGCGTCAATCTGGTCGACAATACTTGTTTCTACACAAAGAACGGTCACCATCTGGGCATCGCTTTCAAGGATCTACCGGTATGTATCAGCGCCACATACCGCCATAGGATGAAATCTAACCATTGTGTGTGTGTCTCTCTCTGGGTGTATCGTTTTAGCCCCGGTTATACCCGACGGTTGGACTACAAACGCCCGGCGAGGTAGTCGATGCGAACTTCGGTCAGGAACCGTTCAAGTTCGACATCGAAGACATGCTAAAGGAGCTGCGGGCCAGCACGAAGGCCACGATCTACAACTTCCCACTGCCGGATGATCAGGGCGACTGGACGGTGATTTTGCACAAAATGGTTTCCTCCTATCTGGTCCATCACGGGTACAGCTCGACGGCGGAAACATTCGCACGGACCACGGGTCAAACTTTACAGGAAGACATGACATCGATTAAAAATCGACAAAGTAAGACTGCATCCGCACACCACCCTGATGTTTCTTACTATGTTAAACTTTTCGTTCTATTTATTTTGCAGAAATTATAAAACTAGTGCTTTCCGGTCGCATGGGGCAAGCAATCGAACAAACCATTCGTCTCTATCCGGGTCTGCTAGAGTCGAATCAAAATCTGCTTTTTATGCTGAAGTGCCGACAGTTTATCGAGATGGTAAACGGATCTGACTTTGACCTAGTAAGTGCTACGGTATCACTGACACGTCTTCCTTTGTTCTCACTGTCTCATATCACTGTATCATGTATGTCATTGCTGTTTGTGTGTGCTTCCATTCGTATTTCCAGGGTACTCCTTCGTCGCGTACGAGCCCAGTGCAAACATCGGTGATACAATCAACAAAGAGTTATCAAAACGGCAGCACCATTATTCCGGATAACGTTGACAATCAGGGATACTTAAAAAATAACGTCCTCAGGTATGGATTCGTTCAAACGGAACCGATTTTAACAGCAACCGTTCTAAAGGACGTTCCTAACCATCATCTTGTAAAACATTACAGTAATAACACCAACAACAACAATAATGGCAACTGCATCGAAGACGACTACTCGAACGACGTGGAGATGGAGAACGGTCACAGCAATAATAGCGCCACGAATGGATACAAAAACGGTACCGCAAATCGAACGAACACAAACGAATCGGTAGAAGAGGAAGAAGAGGAACCTGAAACCGGCAGGGATGAAGATATGGGTAAAGATATAGGAACTAAAAAAAAACGCATCACCTCACGTATATTCGTCTCTCATGTATGTGATCTGTTTTTTTGTTTTGTTTTGTGTTTCATTTTATGTCACGCAGACGTGGACTCATCGCTATCGCCAAATTGTAAATCGGCGAGTGCCACGGCAAAGTCAGGTGTCGAGCGGATGCTAGAATTTGGCCGGGAGCTATTCCAGATGAGCCAACGACTGGAGAAGGAACATGGTGTTAATGAAACTAATCAAAAAATGTTAGAGGTAAGTCGGACGGCGGAGTTTCTTTTTTGGGCTTTTGTTGTTTGAAGCATTGCGTGTTGCTCGCGGGTTCATAGGGTCGATTTATTTCGCCCGATTTTAGTGACATCGAATTCATGGCAGCTTTCAATTAAGTTTTTTACCATTAAAATTAATATAAAAAATTTGTAATATTATGGCCCTATTGAATTCTTATCTGGTCCTTACATTTCTTCTTGTATCACCTGGCTCCAAACCAAACGGTTTAAACGATTTGTTTTATCAAAACCCATCCTGATTTGTTTAATAACCATTATCTTGTTCTTCAATCATACGAATCAGAATCGAATTGCACATACCTGAAGGATTGAAAAATTACTCTGATCGGCAGAATATTATTAATAAGGATGCTTGGTGTTGCTCTTTCATTGCAACGCTGACTACCGCCAAATGATGCAGAAATGTCGAACATGCGGCTGGCTTGCGAGGTCTTCCAATCCACCCTGCAAAGAATAGTGAAATTTTAGACCCTAGCCTAAATTAGTCAGGAACAAGATCATATTACCAGGATGTGATATGTTTCCATCAGGTCTTGAAGACGGTTTTTAGCATTAAACTAGTCCTTGAAGCATAATGAGTTTAACATCACTGGTCCATCATGATCAGCTCACAGAAGGCGATCAATGTTTATGTCAAACTATGAATGCGATTGTAGATGAGCGTTGAAAAATGCAATTATCAGACATAAACCTAGACATCGTGTCGAGATGTGAACGAAGAGAGAATCGTTTAGGCTATTCTTATAAATAAATAGTTGGATCGAAGAATATTTTTATGGAATATATTTTTGGTTTATTAGTTTAAAAAAAAGACGCGAAAATTTTAAGCCCTTTTCAAATTATATTCGTTAACAAATGATTGAATAATTTAAAAAATCGTTTACAAATTTAACAATTTCCTTTATTTTCAGGATGCATTTAGTTTATTAGCCTATTCTAATCCATGGGCCAGCCCGCTCGGCTGGCAACTGTGCCCATCGCGTCGTGAAGCTGTATGTGCTGCTCTAAACTCTGCCATATTAGGTACGTATTGCATTCAGGTGGCAGAGTCCTCTCCACCGACACTTTTACACACAAACTAACATCTCGCTCTGGGTTTGTCTTGCAGAATCAATGAATTACTCATGGCGACCACCGCTAGAGGTGTGCATAGCGCATGCCTGCGAGCTGCTCCGTCTCATGTCGAGCTCATCCCTCGGTGCGTGCGCGTTCGTCAGTGTGGACGATATTCTTGCTCAACAGCAACATTGACTACGTCTAATACTTCAGCTAGCGCCTTACTTCAATTTCTAATGGATACGTCGTCATTTCTTACCGAACATTTCCCCCTGCCAACAAACACCAACATCCCCCTATCCCCCTCACTATCACGCCTCCTCTTGCATGCAACGATCTTTCCATTAAGAAATCCGTTCGGGTGGAATAGAACGCAAGGAAAAGGACAGCCAGCCTGTGCTGTGGTCAAAGAGAAACGCTAGTATCAACCAGGAACTACGAAAATTTCGCAATGGAATAGTCACAGCTGTGCGAAGCACGGTTATATGAATGTGTTAACGACAGTTAACGGTCATCTGAGCGTACGTGTGTGTTTTTTTTCCTTAACTGTACAGCTTTACTTTTGTTTTGTTATCTCTTAAAAAAAATTAACAATTCATACATCACATGTGAAATGGCCCGCGGCGGCAGCAAGCTAACCGATTCGCCGGTAGAATTTATTTAACCACGCACGACTGTATGCGCTAGCAGCAACGTACGAATAGTTTGCTGCGTTAGAAACCCAACCCATCATTGACCCCATGATTGAAACAACCAAATTATTAAAGTACTGTCCCTCAATACTTTAAAGATGAATGAATGCGCCTGCTGTAAGTAAAAAAAATCTGTTCATACAATATTTCCATTCTTCATCATAACACGTGGTCACGGGTGATCCGGTAAAGTATGGGAACGATATCGTATGCTTTCCTCTCGCATATACACGCATACGAAATGTGCACGCACGATCGTGTTCGGGAACTAGCCGATAGTTAGAAAGGGGGCTTCCCCAAAACCAGGAAGGAGGTGAGGTGTGCTGTGTGCGTGTGTAGATCGCGGTCCAATGATTGTTGATTTGTCGATCGTAATGCCCCCGAGTTATGTAGCAGCGGCTCTCACGTGAGTTTGATAATAAATATGCAGTAACCCCTCCCCGGATGTGTGCGAATATGTATGTGTGTGTGTGGATTTGTGGAAAGATACAAATGTCTGTAAAGTGTAAAAGAAGTACTAATGTTTAGCCGTTAAAGTAAACCCGCAGCGCTAAAGGACCGGTAGTGCGCGTTTTGGGTAATAGTAAGGGAAACGAGAAAGATGCGCGGGCAGTAAGTAAGGAATGATCAGTTTAGAAAGTAAGAGTGATAACTGCTGATTGTGTTTGTGTGTGTATATGAATAGGTTGAAATAGGTTTGCGACACGGGAAGGGAATAGAATTCATATGTAAGGCGCGCGCCACCTGTTCTCTTACACCTTCGAAATATAGCAAGATTCGCAATGAACTGGCAAGTGATTCATATGCATCATGGGTAATTGCAATGATACAATATACAGGTGGTAACAAAACCAATGAAGCAGTCCATGCTTTTGTTAGTGAAAAAGGAGTTCAGTAGTTTAATTAAGCTTTGTTTCCCCTTACTCTTCCCATTGAACCAACGATGGCTGCATACACGCCATGGCTTCACTCTGGGGTTGTTTTGTTGTTTTATTTTCTGTTCCTCTCTATCTCGCTTGTAAGTTATGTTGTAGAGGAGGGTTGTTTGTTGAGTCTCATCATGATCTCGCTTGTCATTGCGCAATGCTTCCGGGATCCGTGAGTTGGTTTTACGATGATATTTTCCATGCAATCAAAAGTAGAACACTAATTATACACACCCCCAACAGTAACAGACATTTCTGGCCATCCTTATTGGAGTAGCTTTTTCCTTCAGCAAGTAGGTCTGTGCAATAGCAGCAGTTGATCCATATTCCTCACAACACAACAATCAAACACGCGAAATAATGTTACCAATATTATGTTCCAATATTATATTATGTCCTACCTTCTGCCGTGCACTGCTTTCTTCAAATTCCCGATAAAGGACAGTAGGAATCCCACCCGTGCAATGCACGCGTAAAAGTTGATTTCATTGTTCATCGTTAGGGACGTTAATGTTTCGTGGCCGAGACGATATTTGAATCCGAATTTTTTGTATACTTTTTCCCACATACGTTCGTTGTGTATGCGGCGGTAGGAAGTGCAACAGGGCCACCACTAGGATGTATTACTTTTCCTATGCTTTATCTAATTGTTATCCCAACAAAACTTTAGTTCAACATTGAATGGTTCTAAAAATGGTTTATGGGCCACGCGGATATTGGGAGAGTGTTTGTACAAATGGAGGCGGCTATTGAAACCGTGATTAGGAAGTAAGTTAAGCAAGGAGAGTTAAGAGGGCACGAGCAAGAACGACACCAGAATAAGCAATAGACTAAAATCAGCCGGCAGGAAGAAAATGAAAAAGAAGGAGCAAGATGTTAATCTTTGTTTTTTGGGAAGGATTTTGTAAAATTTTAGTTTTTTCTCTCCTCCTGTCCAACTATGTACATTACAATGCCAATACAAATTAAGGTTCATATGCTTCATGTTGTCCAGTTTCTAATGATAAAGTTTTGGGCCGGCGGGACCTTCCCCACTTCTTAGCCATCAGCTTTAGAAGCGGCTTTTCCGTTGCAAAACACACACACACACACACAAACGAAAGCGATCCTGCACACGCGGCACCGTGTAATGGCACGAGCGTACATTTGTTACTGTGTTCCATAGGTTATAGCTGCTGAAGCTGAATAATAAATACTTTTCTTTACGCAATTATCACCAAACCTTCGAATACCTTCGTCAGTGGAAGCAATAGCAGTAGACACAGTGGTAGTGTGGTGAGGACGGGTTTGAGAAACGATTGGCCACGGCACGTGTGGAATACAATAACGTTGTGGTGTAAGGATCATAGTTGGTAGGCCAACGAAAGGGGGTAAAAAGGTAAACAATAGGATCACATAATCGAAAAGTACAGTACGAATCAGGATCAACACTTATCACGAGGCACGGAATAAAGAAGAATGTAAACATGAAAATCCTTTGTGAAAAAAGCCCCCGCTGTAGTACGTAAGACACAATGGATATAGTTAAGTTTGTTGAGCAGCGGAAGCAGAAGTAGGGAAGCAAACGTGGGGAAAACATACTAAAGATAATAAGCGAGTAGTTGATAGAACAGTTAAAACGAAGCGTAAACATACAGAAGGACAAGCAGGGGAAAAGCGGATGGGTGTAATATGAGATGCGGGACGTTGTAAGATAGGTGCATCCCTCCCTTTGCTTTGTCCCCGTCACGTGTTGTCGGTGGCAAATTGTGGTCCAGGATCAATCTCATCATCCCAAGGCGCCATCCTCCCCCAGACAAAAAGAAGCAAACTAATGTGCGCCACATGTGGGAGGAATAGTAAAGCAACTTTTTTTCCTTTCATTATTCTACTCAAACTGCCTGTCCTCTTGCTATCTCTCTTCTCTCTTTCGCTCCATCCTTAAACACACTCTGAGTTCTGGGAGAAATTAAAAAAAAACCCACACCGGAATATTAATGCTTTAAGTTTAATGCTGAGGAAGCACGGTGCAGTAGAAAGAAGCTGGGAAAGGAAGGAACAGGGACAGGGGGTGGTGTGGTGTAGTAGTAGTGTAAAGTAGTGCAGCAAAAACAACAACAAAAATAAGCAGAGTGTGATCGCCGCAAAAGCATATATAAGAAAAGGGTACGCGATTGTATTTAGGCTAATATTTTGTGAAATCACTTGTGAATAATCTGTGAGAAGGAAAGCGTAAAGCGAAAGAAAAGTGTCGCTGATCAAAAGGGGTTAAAGGAGGTTAAGAAAAGAAGCATAGGAAGGATGAAGGATGAAAACACAAAAAAGGAAAACAAAAGAGATGATAAGAGAAGAGAAGAGACAAAAACATAAAGAAACGGAAGTAAAATAAACATTTAATTTTAAACAATTTCGCTTGTTCGTTCGTGCAACATACTTTTTTTTTCTTTAAGAATTGCTTTTTGTTTGCTATTTCGTATACTATCACAGCATCAGACATTTTTGGTATTATATTCAAGATTTAACTATTGATAACTGTTGGTTTTTTACTCTAAGTTTATCCTTTTTTAGTTATTTTTCGATGACTTTTAAGATTTTACAATAGTAAAATTTACATCAATTGACAAAAAGACTTAAACAATATTATTCGGCTGTTGCTTTTGAAGCAAAGAACATATGAACCGGGGTAAGTACATACCAAAAAAAAGGTTTTGACTAATGCACGAAAGTAATGGTAACATATTTTTCCACCGTGTATTAATTACTTCACACACTGTTTGACACATTCGCATTTTTTGGTTTATCCTTACCTTACTGAGAACACCGTAGTGTAACGATTTACTAGGGGGCCCACATGGACCATATTTTTCCATAAAATGTTAATTTTGTTATGCTACGAAGCCGGTAGGCAAGTAGCTTCCTTACGATGGAGGCCCGGTCCAAACTGAGATTCGAACCAAAACCTTCGGTGTATTAGACCGAACACGCTTACCCACAACCCCGTGGGACCAGCCTCGAGAACGTATTTGAATAGTTCCCGGTTGGTGTAGTTCCAGTCAGAAAGAGAGTTTCATCACAATGTTCAATATTATTACATCGCTTTTAATTGTTCAACATGTTACAATTCTTACAGTATACAGTACACATTGCAATGGGGTTGATATCCCCTATGCAGAAAGAGGAATTATTGATTTCAAACCCCCTAAGCATAAAATGTATCATGAAACAAACAAAACTGAAACTGACATCACAGTTGTGGAAGACATCATCGTACTCGTAGCACATAAGAATGGCGGATACAATTATTTAAGCTTCGGTTCTACTGCGCTTGAAAGCGGAAGACATTTTAAGGGACGGTATTTTTCATAAAATTTTGAATAAAAAGCTTTCAACAGTCCCTAACAGTGATATGGATGAATTTGTTACCGAATTGACTTGTAACAGGAGTAATTGTTCTGTATATAAAAGGAATATTATATTACTAACGCAATGCGAATTGATCGATTGTTGCACTAACATCCTTTTGCATTGCTTCTTTTCGAAACAAGTACAATGGAAGAGAGAAGGAAAATCATTTGCTATCAACTACCTGATATATTGAGTTCCGAACGTCCCTTCGAGTTACATAGTATAACAGTTCGAGATACAGTAGTATAACAAGCGTCAGTGCTTCGTAGTAGTGAGATACATCGGTTCAGCCTTATGTCATATTACTCCGATTATGGAATGTCCTTACAGTTAGGAACAACGAAACCAATACAGTTCTTTCAAAGTGCAATGCCGGCTTTATCCTAAAACGAAACAATAATGACTCATTGCGACAGTTGTTGGATCGATTAAATAAAGGACTTTGCGCAGGAAAGCTTTCAGTACAATTAACTCTTCTAACATATATAGCTCGTGAGATAGTGAAACATCGTGTGCATCCATTGACACAGTCTTCTGAAGCGGATGATTGCGTACAATTCCTTTTCGTGGATCGACGATGTATTCGATCTCTAAACGCAACGCATTTATATACAGTCTAGTTTCTAGTTAGAGCAAGCAAACAAACGATGTGCTTGTTCAGAATCTTGCATTACAAAAGTGATTCTTTCAGAAAATTGTATCTTCTCCATGCTTCCCTCGGATGATCGGGGTTTGCACACACGTGTGTGCGGCTCTTATAGAGTTACAGAAGCTTTCCAAAAAAAAGCCACGCATACGATCATCCATCCATGGATGCGATATTTCGTTACACAGTAACGAGCTTACATGTTTATGCCAGCACTTTGCAAATGGAATACTCATTTAAGATTTGCTTCCTTAACGTACGTTGCAGCTGTTTTGTTGGTGGCAAAAAGCAGAGAAACAGTTTCTGTTTTTGCCACATATTCTAACTACAAGCTACCCATTAACGAGATATGCTACAATTCAAACTTACACAAGTACACATGTTTTTCAGTACGATCGAGTACATTTTGTCATACGGCAGTCACAGCTTGTTCTGTTTTCCTTTCAAAAACAAATCAGGGGCGAACACCTTTTTCACCTTGTGTTTCGATCAGTTCCGTCCCTCTAGTCTGCAGCTCGCATTAAACCCCCTTTCCATTATCGCAAAATTACATCATCACCCTTCTTCAACACTTTAGTCTCATTAATCTACTGCGTGGTTTTGTACAAAGTTTTTTTTTTACAGCACACAAAGTGCATCTATCACATGCGTTTAAAGGAAACTAATACGAATAACTAAAAATAAACACAAAATCGAACAGTATAAATTAGTCGAAGTATATAATAAATATGATTTTCGTTTGTATGGGGGATTTTCGTTGAACAAGCTTATCCTCAACAGGTGTGTTTACAATACATTCGCTTTCGTTCTCTCTATAATCCGATACTGGTGTAGTAATAAAAATGTAGGGACAGAATACACAACACGGTACACAAAGTTTGAACAATGATTTTTTTTTTTGTATCTTTTTTGATTTTTTTTCTCTCTGATTACGTTTATAATTATTGACTTAAAAAGGGGGGGGTTGAGTTACAATCTTCTTTGCGGATCTGTAGCGTCGTAGGGGGTATATCTGGCTGGGTGTCGTCACTTTATAGAATATTGCACCGCATGCTGCTGTTGCTGCTGCTGCTGCTACTGGTGGCGGCGACAGTTGAAGTTTCTCGGCACTTGGTACTGTCGTCGTTACACTGTCACTGCTAATAGCTGCAAGTGCTCGGTCGATCGTTGTGTGCAGGAGACCGGCAGCCGAAGGATAACACGGACAAAAACACTCCACAAATCCACGATCGTCCACTAGCACGGCAATACGGTGAAGTGAAGTTAGAAAGCACCCCCTTTACGGTATGAAACATTCACTCGCACTAGGAAGGAGGACAAAGGGAATAGGTTATGTGTTGTGTTTGTTTGGGGGCATACGTGTATTATAGTTGGATTTATCCACGCTACAAATCTTTGTCAGCATTCAAATGAATGAATTGAGCTGAACCATTTTGCTACTTTCCCACTTAATTTTCCTACGCAGCAGTAATGGTTGCATATTTTCCCATGTGCTCTGAGTTTGTTTTTCTTCTTGTATAGAAATAGTCATAATTTATGTGGAATTAAAAGTTTTCCGGCTTGCTCACCACACTGAACTGTGCTTCTTTGGCTTCCTCGGTTTATCCTCGCGGTAAACTAGATTCTTGCTCAGAAGGACACTAGGGAGCCAAATTCAATCGTAGGTGAGATGCACTCATTCAACTTTTTTTATCAGCTGCTTCCATTTAGGATTGCATTAGTTTTTTTACACTACACCAAAAGAATGGTATGAAATAATTCAATTTAATAAACAAAATCATGAAAAACTCTGTGCTAGCGAAGTGAAATGCTAACACTTGAACAGTTCAGCGAGAAATGATAATTCTTTTTCTCACAACAACCAAACACCAATTGTCGGCATGGACGAAAGTCTGGCTTCAATATTTTCACCAGATGTTTGCTTGTGTAGTGTAAAAAGTTGCTAGGCTTGCACGTGAAACGTGCGATAGATTCATTTTCGCATTAGCAACCGAAGAAATAATGTAACGGATGGGAGGATGGGGAAATAATCATTAATTAGTGCTATTAATGTCGGGATCGGTGATCTTCGCGGCGCTCACGATCGCGATCGCGTTCCCGCTCACGGTCCGACGAACGATAGCGATCGTCATTGTAGTAGCGCTTGGAGGAGCTGTCCGTTGCATTATCGGTGGCCGGTTCCGGAGATTTTCTTGGGCGGGATCGACGTGAGCTAGCGTGGGATCGAACAAAAAACCAAAGTTCGATTAATAAATATGCATATCTAATTATAACATTCGTTCATTATACGACTTAACTTATGTTCAATGTATCAATTTTACCGTAGTTAAAGCATGATTTTACACATCTATTATGTAGCACAAGCCCGAAAATAAATACAAACGTAATCGAGCTTTTTCAAATGGTTTGTTAAGTAACCACCAATAAAACACACTTTAAGCGCATGGAATTGGTTCTTGCGTTAAGGATACCCAGTCCATCACACAAGCATATACTCCACCGTCTACCTACCCATCACGTTCGCGATCACGATCCCGATCGCGTTCACGATCCCGTTCGCGATCGCGCGATCGTTCCCGGTAGCGTGACGTAGAACGCTCCCGACGCTGACGTCTGTGCGAGCGTTCGCGCGAACGGGACCGTTCCCGACGGGTGTAACTCTTCGTCTCGATACCATGCAGAGTGTCCTGCAACGAAACGATCAATATTTTGCACCGCTCGTCTTGGGCGACCTTCGACTGCTTGATGAGCGAGATAGCTGTCTCAAGGGTTTCCGTTGCGCTCGAATATTCGCCAGCAGCGGCATCCGATACGGCTCTGAAACCAAGATGAAGAAAAGTACGCCATTAAATAGAATGTTTTTAGCAAATAAAACATTACAACGCGGAACCCGCTTTACCTGGCAATGGCGGAACTGCTAACGGTGCGATTCCTGGTCATAATCTCTTCAAACTCCGCCTCGCTCAGCTGCGGTGTAATGGTGTGCTCCGGGAAACCACCCGGTGCACCCGGTGGCTTACCACCCTGTACCGGCCACGGACCACCCCGTGGAGCTCCTCCACCTTGTGGGTTAAAATGTTGAGGAGGTCCTCCCCCTTGTCCCTGGGGTCCATGGGGCGGTCCTACCGGGCCTCCGCCGTTTGGATGGTTCGGAGGACCACCGCCTTGATTAAAGAACGCAGGGTTTACGTGCGGAGCAGGTCCTTGCGGACCCGGTGGTCCTCCCATCGACCCGTGCAGAGGTGCACGGGGCCCATGTGGTCCACCCTGCATGTGCGGCGGTCCCTGTCCGGGCCCACCAGGATGTCCCGGAGGATAACCGCCATGCATCGGCGGTCTGTTCCATTCGGGGCGTGGCCCGCGCGGCATACCGTTTGGTGGTCCCTGGAACTATAAATTAAAGTGGAAAAGAGCATGCGTGCATGTTAGTGACAAACGGAACAGGATCCAGGGCACGATTATGCTACTCCTAGTGATGATGAGAAAATGAAGCGAGCAAGACCAAGGCTACTGATAACTTGCCATTTGCGGCCTGTGCTGCATTGGGCCTGGACCGCCCGGGCCGCCTGGTCGTGGACCGTTCATACGTGGTGGACCATTCCATTGGTTTTGATTCTGGAATCGAGGCGGTTGTTGCGGTGGTCCATTCCCTTGATGCATTGGAGGTCCCTAAGGAAGAACACGTTTCATGGGCGGTGAAACTTAAGCATTACGAAAAGTCAAACGTGACAAGCACGGACGCTTACCTGCGGTCTTGGTGGACCACCCGGGCCGCCATGCGGCCCCTGCATGTGCATCGGACCGGACATGTGCGGATGCGGTGGACGCATTCCTGGTGGCATGTTGGGGTTCATCATACGTGGCTGCGGTCCGCCCGGACCTCCCATACCGCCTGGACCTCCTGGTCCGCCCGGTGGACCACCGGGGCCTCCCATGCCCGGTCCACCATGGCCACCTCCAGGACCACCCGGCCCGCCCGGACCACCCATCGGCATGCCCGGTACTGGAGGCCGTGGTCCATTAGTTTGTCCCGGCGCCGGCGGCGTTGGTCTGGTCTTCTGTTGACTCTCAAACTGATTCAGTGCTTGCTTCGTAGGCATCGTTACGACCGGATTTTGGCCGTGCAATTCTTTCTTCGGCAATCGATCCATCACCAGGCGCAGACTGTTCTCCGACCCGAGCGAAATAACGCAAAATCCCTTCGACTGACCATTGGCCCGGTTTTCGAAAAACTTCACCTCCTGGAAGTCATTTACTCCAACGTCCGCCACCGAATCCGTTATATCTTGGTCCGTCGTCCACCAGGGCAGATTACCCACGTACAGCTGATGACGCCGTGGAATGTGGCTGATTGACCAAGCGCCGGGATGATGGTGATACGATCCATTCGTATCGACTCCATCGCCTCGATCAATCGACGGCCCTCTGCCCGCATTGTTGCGGTCTCCGGAAGGTACGATTACATCGTCGTACAGGTCGCCACTATCGCCGCCAAAGTCGTCCTGCAAATAAAGAACCACAGTCTACCATAAACAACCCAATCCTCCTTTACATACGGTTCCTAATTTTCCGTTTTTTTCTTCCTCTTCCTCTTCACAAACACTGCATTTTCCGAACGCACACACATACACACGCACACATGTACACAAGCGCTCTCGCGTAAAACACAAACGCCACAATTATCGCCATTCGGACAAAGCGTTGCACGAACGCCTTCCGCTTCGATACAAACGCTCATCCATTACGCCACTGCTACTTACATTATTCTGTGCGTAATCCTGATCCAAATCATCGGCATACAGATCGATTTCAACGCCATCGGCCATCTTTCTCTCCTTCAGTCAACGCGACTGTGTAAGCTCTTTTACACGGGACGACGGCGACGACACCACCACGGACAGGCAGGAAGATAGCAGCCCTCTACCACTACTATATCACTACCAGCGATACAAAACCCGCTGCTCTTGTGCTGCTTCGCCGGTTTTACGTCTGCGTTATTGGCGTTACTTTGCACTTACTTGCGGGGCAAAATGTTCACGCACTGCAGCGCCTTGCATGCTTTACTTGCACGTTCAAGTAAATTGAAACGTTTGACGACACCAACTTTGCGAGAATATGCGGAAATTCAACCGAAAAACTAGATTTTATTTTCACGATGAGGTTCGACGTTCCCCACTCCGGCTAGCCGCTGTTCGTCGATGGTGATGTGCGCGCGGAAGCAATTGAGCGAGAAGCGAGATTCACTCCGCTCCGGGCTTGGAACAGTATCGTTCCCGTCTGCAACTGGTATAATTTCTAGATTTTGAATGTTTTTATTTTTTGTTCACTTCAATTCGTTGAAAATTAAATGTTTAACCACAGAAATGTTTGAAATAATACAAAGGTTTTTTCAACACATCAATGTATTGCATTACAATTATTAAAGTAGATTAAATCTATAAGAATTTATTACATGTACAGCTGCAATGTACGAATTAATTGCTCGGTAGAAAAGCATCCGGAATCACACGACAGGACCATTCGAACATACCATCCAGACCAATCACACAAAAGGCTGACTATGCGGTTACGAGTAAATAAAGTTCAAGAAGCCAGGGCACTTGACCTGAGGTTGTGCCGATAAAGAAGAAACGTATCGGTTTAGCGATTGGATAATGGAACATAAACGACGTAGCAGAGATTCCGGTTTTGCCGCGTGTAGAAAAGAACCATGAACCGCTCAGCCATGCAGCAGAACAGATATACTTGTGGTTTGACATAATTTGAGGACGATAGCTCCAATAGGAATGAACTTCTCAAAGCAGCATATTCTGTATTCTGAATACGGACTGATGAAACGACCACATCTGCTCTAACGTGGTCAACTGTAAGCGGACCGGTAAAAGATCTCCCGAAAAAAATCCATTCACGAAATAGATCCTATATTTTGTCATCTAAGATAATTAAATACAATCGGTTATCGAATGTACACTAATATACACAAAAAAAAGTATAGCTAGACGAACGCTTTACGTTTAATGATTTGTATTTTTTTATTGCATTTCGCAAAGCAGCAGCAGCAACAGCATAAGTGTTTTGCTTAATAGAGCGAACGTTTAATCTTCCTCCTCCTCTTCAGCGCCACCGCTGCCACCCTGTCCCTTCTTCAGGTTCTTCCTCTTGACGCGACCAGGGCGACCACCGCCGAACGGCGACTTCAGCGAGAAGTCAATATGCTTCTGCGAATCCAGACGGACGATGAACGAGGGAATGTTCACGACCTGCTTACGGACACTGTAAAATAAAGTGGTGCAAATTATCAAATTAAATTCATTGGATCAAGAGTTTCTTAAAATTACATGTTTTGATCGAATTGTGTGGGCTTACAGCTGGCGAAAAAACGTAATTAACCATGCATTATTCTAGTATTCCACAACTGCGTTATGCAACATACAAACGATTGCTTCTGTATACCATAATCATTTTAGTTACAAGCATAAAACTTCTAAACTTTCGTGTGTAATGTTTCTAGCTTTACGGCCCTTTTTCTCCCATAAAAGAGAAAACGGTTCCAAAGAAGAATTTATATTTCCCAAAGTAATTTGAATTGGCCCTCTTACCGAATTGTATTTGTCAGCAGAGGGTGATCTCGGGATTAATAGTGATAGCATCTACAAAATTTACGATAGCTTTTCATATCAAAATTCGTCAGTTCATTACAGTTTGAACAATAGAAAGAACATCATGATGGTGTCACATAGTAACACAGTTGATAGATTAGCACATTGCACTTAATGTTTCTACTAGCTTATCGGCCCTTTTTTCCCATAAAAGAGAAAACGGTTCCTAAGAAGAATTTATATTTCCCAAAGTAATATGAATTGGCCCTCTTACCGAATTGTATTTGTCAGCAGAGGGTGGCCTCGGGATTAACAGGGATAGCATCTACAAAATTTACGATAGCTTTTCACATCAAAATTCGTCAGTTCATTACAGTTTGAACAATAGAAAAAACATCATGATGGTGTCACATATTAACACAGTTGATAGATTAGCACATTGCACTTAATGTTTCTAGCTTATGGACCTTTTTTCCCATAAGAGAGAAAACGGTTTCAAAGAAAAATTTATATTTCCCAAAGTAATTTAAATTGGCTCTCTTACCGAATTGTATTTGTCAGCAGAGGGTGGCCTCGGAATTAATAGGGATAGCATCTACAAAATTTACGATAGCTTTTCATATCAAAATTCGTCAGTTCATTACAGTTTGAACAATAGAAAGAACATCATGATGGTGTCACATATTAACACAGTTGATAGATTAGCACATTGCACTTAATGTTTCTACTAGCTTATCGGCCCTTTTTTCCCATAAAAGAGAAAACGGTTCCTAAGAAGAATTTATATTTCCCAAAGTAATTTGAATTGGCCCTCTTACCGAATTGTATTTGTCAGCAGAGGGTGATCTCGGGATTAATAGTGATAGCATCTACAAAATTTACGATAGCTTTTCATATCAAAATTCGTCAGTTCATTACAGTTTGAACAATAGAAAGAACATCATGATGGTGTCACATATTAACACAGTTGATAGATTAGCACATTGCACTTAATGTTTCTACTAGCTTATCGGCCCTTTTTTCCCATAAAAGAGAAAACGGTTCCTAAGAAGAATTTATATTTCCCAAAGTAATATGAATTGGCCCTCTTACCGAATTGTATTTGTCAGCAGAGGGTGGCCTCGGGATTAACAGGGATAGCATCTACAAAATTTACGATAGCTTTTCATATCAAAATTCGTCAGTTCATTACAGTTTGAACAATAGAAAAAACATCATGATGGTGTCACATATTAACACAGTTGATAGATTAGCACATTGCACTTAATGTTTCTAGCTTATGGACCTTTTTTCCCATAAGAGAGAAAACGGTTTCAAAGAAGAATTTATATTTCCCAAAGTAATTTAAATTGGCTCTCTTACCGAATTGTATTTGTCAGCAGAGGGTGGCCTCGGGATTAATAGGGATAGCGCATCTACAAAATTTACGATAGCTTTTCATATCAAAATTCGTCAGTTCATTACAGTTTGAACAATAGAAAGAACATCATGATGGTGTCACATATTAACACAGTTGATAGATTAGCACATTGCACTTAATGTTTCTACTAGCTTATCGGCCCTTTTTCCCATAAAAGAGAAAACGGTTCCTAAGAAGAATTTATATTTCCCAAAGTAATATGAATTGGCCCTCTTACCGAATTGTATTTGTCAGCAGAGGGTGGCCTCGGGATTAATAGGGATAGCGCATCTACAAAATTTACGATAGCTTTTCATATCAAAATTCGTCAGTTCATTACAGTTTGAACAATAGAAAAAACATCATGATGGTGTCACATATTAACACAGTTGATAGATTAGCACATTGCACTTAATGTTTCTAGCTTATAGCCCTTTTTTCCCATAAGAGAGAAAACGGTTTCAAAGAAGAATTTATATTTCCCAAAGTAATTTAAATTGGCTCTCTTACCGAATTGTATTTGTCAGCAGAGGGTGGCCTCGGGATTAATAGGGATAGCATCTACAAAATTTACGATAGCTTTTCATATCAAAATTCGTCAGTTCATTACAGTTTGAACAATAGAAAGAACATCATGATGGTGTCACATATTAACACAGTTGATAGATTAGCACATTGCACTTAATGTTTCTACTAGCTTATCGGCCCTTTTTTCCCATAAAAGAGAAAACGGTTCCTAAGAAGAATTTATATTTCCCAAAGTAATATGAATTGGCCCTCTTACCGAATTGTATTTGTCAACAGAGGGTGGCCTCGGGATTAATAGGGATAGCGCATCTACAAAATTTACGATAGCTTTTCATATCAAAATTCGTCAGTTCATTACAGTTTGAACAATAGAAAGAACATCATGATGGTGTACTCTAGCTTATGGCCCTTTATTCCCATAAAAGAGAAAACGGTTCCTAAGAAGAATTTATATTTCCCAAAGTAATATGAATTGGCCCTCTTACCGAATTGTATTTGTCAGCAGAGGGTGATCTCGGGATTAATAGGGATAGCATCTACAAAATTTACGATAGCTTTTCATATCAAAATTCGTCAGTTCATTACAGTTTGAACAATAGAAAGAACATCATGATGGTGTCACATATTAACACAGTTGATAGATTAGCACATTGCACTTAATGTTTCTAGCTTATGGACCTTTTTTCCCATAAGAGAGAAAACGGTTTCAAAGAAGAATTTATATTTCCCAAAGTAATTTGAATTGGCTCTCTTACCGAATTATATTTGACAGCAGAGGGTGGCCTCGGGATGAATAGTAACAACTTGAATAATATAGGGATGACTACTTAATACATGGTTAATAACGATTTTTCTCGCACGCCAATAATCATTGAGGATCTACAGCAGATTTTCTCTCAAAATGAAATGTTACCTCATCCGAAAGCGGAATAAATGTGCCACTTCGTTGGCTCATGATGCGTTCCAGCATCTTGCACATGGAAGCTATACTTTCAAAGCAGATCTCAGCAGTGAATATTCATGTTCGCCATGGTGATCATGCCAAAATCTGGATTCTTAAGCACATTTTTCTACTGTGTATACTCAAAGACACGCAGACTATGCAACACCATGGAGGGAACTGAATTGGTGTGAGGCGTTAGAAACCGAAAGGTCATTAAACCCTACAGAGTCTAAGTGGCACTCACGATCATTTGCAATGGTACGAGACCAATGCAAAATCTCTCTAGAGAACTGAACATATAACATATTTCGATAAGTTTCCACGCGATGATTAATCGATCTGTGATTGCCCATCAAGGATATGCAGTACTTACCGGATGTGTCTCTGGCGAATCAGAACACGGGCATGATGGTACGACTTGGCCAATCCCAGCTTGAACACTTGCGTCTGCAGACGACGTTCAAGGAAATCCTCGATCCGCAAACCGAGAACGTAATCGAGCTTCATGCGGGATTCATCCAGCACGCCAATACGCACGAGACGACGCAACAAGGCATTACCTACAAGCAACAATAAATGATTGAAGTATGCTCCAAACTATGCAACCATGTGGTTTTTGGCTGGCTATGTCATTCTAATCAGTACCGCTAGGGCGGCATAATTATTTTCAACAATAATCGTCGTTCTGCCAAGAGGTGTCAGAAAAATAAATATGTATCTCATCACAAAACAAAAACTGTATGGAACAAATGAAAATGAACAAGCAATTTCAACAGGTCACACCACGTTTCCTTACCTTGGAACAGACGCTTCTCATCCTTCTCTTCCAGCGTGAGCAACTCACGGGCAGCCTTGCGGATCTTGGCAAGCGTGTACTTGACACGCCATACTTCACGCTTGTTGCGTAGACCGTATTGGCCAATAATCTTCAATTCCGCATCGAGACGCGGCTTTTCAAACGGACGACGTGGGGTAACGTAAGTCTTGGAGAAGACCGAAGGAATACGGTGGTTCACCATATTTGCTCACAGCGCGACGAACACAGACGTGTTGCCTCGTTGAACTTATAACACGGAAAGAGAAAGAGCCGCCGCAAACCGGAACCAGCATGGTACAATCTTTTGACAGCTGTCAACGTTGAAGCTAGTGATGGGGGTAACCGACAGGTTTTGTTCCGTTCCAATTGATCCAATTGCTGGTTGTAAAATATTTTCGCGAAAGTAGTTTTTTAGCAAATATAAAATAACAATAAATCATTCACATAGTTAACATTGAAAAAACCAGCACGTGTGTGTGCCTCGGAACTGTTTTAACGGTTAATGACGCCTGAAAAAAAAATTATGAATTTTAAAAACTGTTTTCAATTGTTCGTGTGTATTCCAATTATCGTAATTCATGCAATGGTGTAGAATAGGTCAAACATTTATTTTATTGCAATTTTATTGTAATTTTATTGGCAACACTGCTATCAAATCAAAGATGACCCAACTATCATGTTATTTATGAAGTGGCGATGGGAAATACGATTTCGACGCAGAAAACTATTTGGAAAACGTACAGCAAATTCAGAAGTTTCCGGTGGTCTTCCAAAATACTTCAACGTGTTTGAACTTTTCAAAGTACAAAAAGATGCTCGTACTTCTTCGGTTACTCTGAATCACGCATAATTAATCCGAATAATTTCAGCTACTTTTTAATTTTTCGAGCTATTTCAGATTCATCGGAAATAACTTTGGGAATTCCGGGTTTTATTATTTGCTATTCACTTCAATAGTTCCACGTGTTGTACGGCACCTTCTGGGTGCTTAGTTGCACCTATTAAAAGATTAGTTTGGAACAGTTCCAAGGGATGATCGGAAGCTTATGTGGAAAGGGTTTTGTTAATTGGGTGCAAGTTTTCTTGCTTTTTTTTTGTTATTTTGACATCCATGACATTTGATGTCAGGCCAGTTGGCCAAAACAACTATTTTGACAAATTTCTAATAAAAAAAAATATTATTTTAGCACTAAACTGGTAAACAGCAAAATTAGCAACGAAGTGGCAGTATCAGATTGTCTAGCTGAAAAATAATCATGACCTACGAGCTCTAGTACCCCGCTCTTCGTACCAAAGGTCATCGGTAAGCGGACAGTCGGCAGACAGCTTTACGGCAGGAGACTGTTTGTACCGCAAGGAATAGGAAGAAAACATTAAAGACCTGGTTGGCTCTTATCAGTTTATCAGGTCTTTTCATGATCACTCCCGAAATTGGCAGCGATAGGTGAAATCTTCGCCTTTTTTCGCTATTGAACTGAATCTGTACAACAGCTACTTCGTCTCAGTTGGTGTTTGCTTCAATGACAAGCGTCGATTCTGGTTGGCAAAGAACTAGCGATCGAATTGTGGCACGAAACAGGGTCTTGGCGTAATTATAACTTCGGAAGATAGAGTGGCCTTCAAAATTCTATGTGATTTGGAAGAGATCGAACTAGCGTATTGAAGATGTCCTTCAAGGATCTTATCGAACCGGAATGTGGAGGAGCGAACCCGTTGATGAACCTGGGCCGGCAGGTGCGGCGTGATGTTGCCCTACAGGACGAAGGTTTGGCGGGTGGACGAAGTTCTTTCGCCGGAGCAGATCGAGAGCTTGTGAAGGAATACATGGACCAAATAGCACCGGGTCCACAAACCTTTCGCATGGATGAGCTGCTGAAGGAGATGCGTGAAATTGATGCCCACAACCATCGGCAGCAGCAAATGGTAGGGCCGGGTCGATCAATCGATATGGTAGGACCTGGTGGAGCTTGGGCCGAGGAATTTCGCTCTGATGCCGCCCATCCGAGAGAGGAAAGCAAGCTTTCGAGTGTAAGTAATGATAGCTGATCAATGATCGTATGATCCGTGCTGATTTTCTTTTGTTAAGCCAGGTTTGGTCTCAATCGCAATTGCCACCAATTCATGCCAATATGCGAGAGGCCACGAATCAGCAGCCCACCATTCGGCAAGCGGCCAGTGACATGATGTATCACGCTTACGGTGGACAAATGTACAATCCAAACATACGTCAGAGTGAGGTAAGCAGTGTAGTTAAACCCAACTTTTAAGTGTGTTCCCTAAGAAAATTGTGCCTCGTTCCAGTTTGTACGCTTTATGGGCAACGTAAGTGCGGGAAATGTGCGGATCAACGATGGAAGTGTTGAGGTGTCGCACAGCGTATGGGAGAATCGATTCGATGAACTGGAAGCAAGCTCGTCAAAGAGGAAAGTGCAGCAGCAAGAACAAAAACCAGCCGAAACACAACAACAGGAAGATGACTGGGCGAAGGCATTTGTGGACGAAAAACAGGAACAGGATGAAGCCTCAGACAATTTTAACAAGCAGTTCTGGGAGCGTCTGCAAGACGAATGGCGAACGCTGTCGGAGGGCGAGGGCAAGCATCCGTGGCTGTCAGAATTTAATGATTTTTACGATCCCTTCAAGGAGTACAAATTCGACGAAGAAAACCCGATGGAGGACGTGGAGAATGCGTTCGAGAAGGGTAAAGCGTTCCTGGAACAGGGTGACATTCCGAGTGCAGTCCTGTGCTTTGAGTCAGCCGTCAAACAGGATCCGGAGAATCCGGAAATTTGGGAAAAGCTAGGCTTTTCACAGGCAGAGAACGAGAAAGATCCGAACGCGATCGCTGCATTCAACAAGGCACTTTCATTCAACCCCAATAACATGCCGGTTCTGATGGCTTTAGCCATATCCTACACTAACGAGGTGTTGCAAAACCAGGCCTTACGGATGTTAGTTCGCTGGATGAAATGTAATCCGAAGTATGAGCATCTGGTACCGCCGGAGATGCTTCAAGCGGAGGATTCGCCCATAGCAAGCTCGCTGATGGGCGGACCGAAATTAAAGGACGTGCAGGAACTCTTCATAAAGGCTGTACAACAGTCACCAACCGAGATCGATGCGGACATACAGGAAGCGCTTGGCGTGCTGTTCAATCTATCATCTGAGTTTAACAAGGCGGTTGACTGTTTCAATGCCGTATTACAGGTACGTCCGGAAAGTTCCAAGGCGTGGAACCGACTGGGCGCCAGTTTAGCCAACGGCAATCGTGCATTGGAAGCGGTTGATGCGTACCAGCGTGCACTCGCGTTCCATCCTGGGTTCATTCGTGCCCGGTTCAACGTTGGCGTGATTTGTGTCAATTTGAAGGCGTACAAGGAAGCGGCAGAACATCTGTTGACGGCGCTGAACATGCAGGCAAACTCAGCCGCTCGTTCCGGGCTGAAGGTGCAGTCGATGTCTAATCAAATGTCCGGTGCAATCTGGAGCTTGCTGCGCATGGTGCTGTCGCTTATGAACAGGAAAGACCTGCATATTGCCGTAGAGAAACGAGATCTGGAGGTGCTTAATCGAGAGTTTCCGATGAGCAACGACTAACGGACGGGTACATATAGCCGTGGGCGACGATTGATCGTGGTAATGCGAAGCGTACTTTAGCATCAAACCGTTGATAATTAGATTCCCGCCAACAGCGCTACACTTGCACTGTAACGGGTGGGTAGGGTAGTGGGAACTAGTATAAGTGCAAATTCGACAAAGTGGAACGGGCGAATAATTTTATCGCAAAAAAAAAAAAAACATTTGGGTGTTTGTCAAAGCGAGATTTATGTTAATTTTATATTTTGTTATGAACGATTAAATGTATCTTCGTTTCTGTATTTTGCTAGCATAATTATCTAAAGAAGACGTAACAAACGCGGGCAAATGGTTACATTGCAGCTACACTCCGCGTGCGTCCGTTTGGGCTTCGATTGTGAGGAAAATGATTATAAACGTACCTAAACATGGAGTAATTTGGTGGGACGAACGCGTAGAAATGGTTAACAAGCGCGATAAAACGTTGAATGAAGTCCCTACAATTTTACTAATAGTTAAATATACACATTTAAACGGTGCAATACCTGGTTGAAGCAAGGGACATTCATAAATTGTGTAACATTGTACTAGCAATCCTGCCGAAAGAATTTATATAAAGCAGTTCAACACCACCAGAATTGTACAGCGATTATTGGATATTATCAATTAAATGCTCTGCAAACCAAAACGAACTCTCTCGGTTCTGTTTGAGAATGGCTGCCGAATAAGATATTTTTGCACAAATTGTCTTTCTTGAAAATTGTATTCCTTCGCAACAGTAATTAAATTTGCTTTTTAAATAATTTTACATCATTTTAACGTACATTTTAAAACTGAAGCTATCTGCTGGTCTAGCGCCGTTCCAATAAGAACTCAATCAGATGGCTTCAACGTTACTCTTCAAACAACGAAAAGGAAGATGATAAACATCCCAATCTGCAAACAAGCGGGAAAGAGAGCGATACTGTTCCCCGGTATCTGTTCGCAAATTAAAAAAATAAAAAACAGAAAAAGACATTACTATCGGCCGTAAATAATAGGACCTACCGTCGTTTCATTGCTGCTCCATTTGCTTTCGCTGCAAGTTACAACGGTTGTGTATACCGAGATCGGTTGTAATTTGTTGAAATCGTATTAGATAACATAACTTTAATTTACGTTTTTATTCTGTGCAATAACGTATCTTTTTATCTGTGTGTAAAGTTCATTTAACCCCGTCATCACCCTTCAAAAATGGCAGCACTAACTAAAGGTAAGGTCGGCATCTATACGACAACTAACGCCTTATAGGAAACGATTAATAACATAAAACACAGTAGAGAATTATAATTTCCATGTCAAATCGTTTTAGTTGAGAAGTTTCCACTATCTTGACCGTGTCTTTCGTTTTGGATGGACTTTGATCCTTCGTATCATTCAGCATCACTGCCGGTTCAAAGTCCGATCTGATGACGTAGTGAAAGCAGCAACTCTTTTGCCCATCCTGTTGCATATTGGGACATTCTTTTACCGCGTTGATCGTTTGATCTACAATTTCGGCAAGGTTTCAAGCGTAATGTCCTCAGTGTCAAAAATTGCTTCAGTAAACGCATGACTTGTAGAAACATCCATTCTAGAGCTCATTTATCACCATCAAACAGTATCAAACAACACGCGAATAAGGCTCTCGGACAGGTTGATAAGGAAGTGGACCCATTTTTTCTGTCTAACCATCACCCGCACGGTGATGCTGATAATCCTGATAATGATACTACCTCTATCGATAGTACAACGGTGTGTTGCTTGTCAGCAATATGTCCGTGCTTGTTTTGCCCACAATTTGTACACTGATCGTGATCTTCTTATCTGCTTTGCCCCTCCCCCATCAGGAGTTTTCATTGTAGCGGCCAAGCGTACCGCTTTCGGCACCTTCGGTGGAGCTTTCAAGAACACCAATGCAACGCAGCTGCAAACGGTTGCGGCTAAGGCAGCCCTCGATGCGGCCGGTCTCAAGCCGGATCAAGTTGATTCCGTCAACATCGGCCAAGTGTTGGTGCTTTCGTCGACCGATGGTGCTTTTCTACCCCGGCACGTGTCACTCGGCTGTGGCATTCCGATCGAGCGGCCAGCTCTCGGCGTGAATCGTCTGTGCGGTTCCGGGTTCCAGGCGGTGGTTAATGGAGCACAAGACATACTTGTGGGTTCGGCACACATCTCGCTCACCGGCGGAGTTGACAATATGTCCCAGACTCCGTACACGCTACGAAACAGTCGTTTCGGTATTCCGTTAGGCACAAGCCCTGCGTTGGAAGATGCACTATGGGTAAGTCGAGATAGGAAAAACACTATGTTGATAACTTTATATGTTGATGCCTATAATCGTTATGCCCGTTTATTCTAGACCGGTCTGACTGACTCTTACTGCAAGCTTCCGATGGCACTGACGGCCGAAAATCTCGCCGAAAAGCACAAGATTCCTCGTGAGAAGGTGGACGAGTTTGCTTACCGTTCGCAGCAGCTTTGGAAAAAGGCAAATGATGAGGGTGTATTTAAGACGGAAATAACTCCGTTCAAGCTAAAGGTTAAGGGAAAGGAGGTTAATTTTGCCGTCGATGAACATCCGCGTCCACAGACCACACTGGAAGGATTGACGAAGCTTCCATCGCTGTTCAAAAAGAATGGTGCCGTTACTGCAGGAACTGCTTCGGTAAGATTAGCTCGATCAGCTGTAGAAGTTCTTTTTAAATTATTTTTCAAAAAAACATTCAATGTTCATTTCAGGGTATTTGTGATGGTGCGGCGGCAGTTGTGGTCGCTTCGGAGGAAGCGATCAAAAAACACAACCTAACACCGTTGGCACGATTGGTAGCGTACAGTACGGTCGGTGTGCCACCGGAGATTATGGGCATTGGCCCAGTACCAGCTATTCGCAACGTGCTGAACGTGGCCGGCCTCAAAATGGATGATGTGGATCTGTTCGAGATCAATGAGGCGTTCGGCGTGCAGACGTTGGCTTGCGCGCAGGAACTCGGCCTCGACATCAACAAACTCAATCTAAATGGTGGTGCAATCGCACTGGGTCATCCACTTGGCGCTTCCGGATCGCGTATTACTGGCCATCTAGTGCATGAGTTGAAGTAAGTATGCTAACTTTATTTAATGGACAAATACAATTTTCATAATCTGTTATCCTATCTAGACGAAAGAACCTCAAACGGGCCGTCGGATCGGCATGCATTGGAGGAGGGCAGGGCATTGCACTGCTGCTGGAAGCTGTTTAGTAGAAGCGCAAACACTAACAACTTACCTCGGAAAGAGCAATTGGAAACGTACCTCAAAACAAAGTTTGTTTATTTTGCTAAAAAAATAAGTTGAAAAAAGATTGTTTGTAGTATATTTAAGAATCTTCAACGAGTAAACAGTGCATTTTTGTCTTAAACATAGAAAACAGTATAATTCATTGCTATATTGAATTTCATATGGGGAACGGGATTTTAAGCTGGATAATGGATAATTATCCATTTCGGGTTTCTTCCGAACATGCAGTCAATCGTGAGCGACGGCACGCGAGCAGTTTATGAATACATTATTGTAAAGGAAGCACCCTCCACGTAAATCCAATAGACATTATGCATAGTCAATAATGTGATCGCGTTAGTAGAAGATGTGTGCTTTGCTGTTTAATGCAATTTGACAGAAATTGGTTCATGAAAACAAACCATATAGCTCTCAGTATGTATGGAAGTCAATATTCCTGCACCGGTTTATGAAATTATTCCCTATTCTGTGCTTCAAAAATTGTGATCTTGATTTTTTTATAACAATCGTTCATACATGCTCATCTGTTCGTCCAGTCTGGGCCGATCGGGATCATTAACCGGTGTTTCGTGTCAGTCAACCAGGCTGATAAATTAGTGCATACGCATTAAAAGAAGAAGCAAACGCGACTATACGGACTCACACAGATACATGAAGTAAGCAAGACCAAAGAGGCTTGAAAGAAAACACTTTTGCTTTCGTTTGAGTTCTGATTTATCTCGTCGGCGATCGCCGAGCGCTCGATCGCACGCAGAAGTACTCAGGTTTTGCTGATTTTTCTCATCATGCTCTGGTGAGAGAGCATCGACGCCCGAGATATCGCTCACCGATCTTAAGGTCTGTTATGAGAAGATGCGTTGTTTGCAGAAACGGTTTTGCAGACATTCCCCTATGAGGGTAATTCCCGTGGGGGAATTATATTGTTATATTGTCAGGTTGTAAAAAACAAATAGATGTTTTTTTTGTTTTTTTTTTCGAAAATCCAAATCTTATAATCTTTTGGCAATGAATTCAAATCAATTCAACTCGATAAATAACGCACGAGTAAGATTAATCTCATTCATTCATTCTTAATCAGTGCGGACTTAACTAATTAAAACGCATTTTTCTCAAAACATTGTTTCTAAATCCCGGATAACGTAAATTTATTTGTACAGATATTTATCTATATAATATCTTATTATATCTCGGAGATATTCTTCGGAGAAAATAATTATTTTAGAGTTTAATTTCACCTTTTGGCTATACTTTACCGCAAAGTACAAATCTAATGTTCCGAATTATGAATCGTTTAAAATTTACACTAATATACACTATCTGTCAAGCGGGCTGCTCATATGTTCAAAAAAATTAGTGCGCGTTCGGTAGTTAGATACTACCGGGACAGCGAACGGGGCAACCTACTTCAAGGAGTATTTACAGATGGGTTTGCTTCCTCGGTAGAAGCAACACGAGCACCCTGCGCTCTTATGGTTTGCTCTAGTTTCGTGTGTGTTTCGTGAAAAAAAAAATCTGGTGCCTGCATAGGAATCCTCCAAGCGCATTGGAACTACCGCAAGTACCGGGCTATTTTAAAGCATCCACTATAGAAGAATCCCAAAGTACTATCCCGATATGACAGTAATATTAGGTTTATTTCTTGGTATACATTAAAATCCTATGAAATCCCATTCTACTTAGTCAATCTTTTAATGCCTGAGATCGGAATCAGTGGAAGATGATTGGAAAGCTACTAAGTACCTTCATTGACCAGTAGAAGCTGATTGATCTGAGTAGATCTTTCATAAATTTATGAATTCAATGACAGAAATCAATGCAACTTTATGACATAATTAAAGAGATAATTGCTGAAAACTCATAAAAGAAAGCAATGTAAACAAGTTTCTTACATGATACATGATATATGATACTACCAACAACAGCAACACTTTCCGCGGACCGACAAGAAACGTAAAACCACAGCGGAGTGGGATCACGCATCGCCAACCGGCTCTGCGCCAGGTGAGAGAAACTAAGCGGCTAAGAGCGCAGTTTCAGTGCTTTTGGCCGGAGCCGGTGGGATTGCGCACGCCATATACGAGCCCACCATTTGGCCGTTTTGGGGACGACCGTGGTATCGCGTTGCGTGTGCTATTGTTTCTCGCCAGTCGCTTCGTTACCGTCGCATAGAGCGTTGCAAACTTTCGGCGGCATTATCGGTGCTGCACGGTGCAACACCCGGTTCGATCTTTTTCGCGTTTATCGTGTGGTTTATGTGTTGAATGGTTAATTTATGTATTTTTCCGCGCTTGTGCATTATGTGCTTAGTTGAATGATTTCTTAGCGGTGACATCGGTGAGTTCATGTGAGTGTGTGTGCGTTTGTGTGCATCCGTGGGGAAAAAGTGATCAACGCGCGAATGCAACCAGCGCGAAAAGCAGGTATTAAAATGCATCTTTTATTGCACACATAAAATAAATTTGTGTTCGGTAGCAAGGTTTTAAGAGCAGCAGCAATCAAAACCAGTGCTGCTTGCTTTGATGGAGAAAACCTCACTCAGATACAGGACGAGCACCATCATACGATCTTCTTCATCGATCTTTCATTTTGTGTGATCCGGTTTCGTGCGCCATTGTGATCAGAAGTAAAAAGAAAAAAAACGTAAAATGGTCGACTTCTGGGGTGTGTGTGTGCGTGTATGTCCTGAGACCACATGTAATTATAATCCGTGTTGCGTTTACTGTTCCGTCACCATTGCGAGTAAGATCCGCATAACCTCGCAAAAAAGGGAATCCTTTTGTAGGATTTGGTTCGGGAGCTGTGATCATTAATTAAGGAAGGGATTATTATCAGTGTATTAATTTTTGTTCGATAATTTTCATTGTGTGACTTTTAAAATCATCCTGGTAAAAAACCCTCGCAAGCAAAGAGCACTTTTTACGGTGTTGCATTTCACACTTCTGCAGACTACTGGGAAATGCACATTTAACGGAACGGAAAACGGAAATCATGCGTGCTGGTGTGCGTACGTTGCACGTCTGAACGTGTGAGCTATCGGGGGAACACGTGGAACGCCGGGGGTGTGGACGGGGAGTTTTCGCTGCCCGTGAATTTAGCCGTGAGGATGATCGTAGGAGGAAATGCAACGCGCGTTTTCGGTATTTTTTTTTTGTTACTGCCGTTGTTGTTAGCCCATGATAGTGTAGTGAATTTGTTGAGCGAACAAGCGAAAGCGAAAAACAAATAATAGAAAATGCCCCCCAACACGGCAAGAAAATGGCTGGTGAAGTGCAGTGAAGTGGCGTGCCAAAATAAATAGAAATAAAACGAATTGTACTAGCTGTGTGTGTGTTTGTGAGGTAAAAAGAAAGCAAATGAATGAAGAAGGCCAGGTGACGATAAACAATACCAGATTAGGAAAGTTTTGAAAACAAAGCTTTGGAAGGAAAGGGAAAGAAAATACGTAGAAAAGCCCAAACAAGAACAAACAATGAGATAAAAAATCAATTGCAGAAGAAAACCAAACAAACAAACAAATCCTTTTTGCATCAGCCCTGTGCGATAGTGCAGCTTAAAATATAGGTAAAAAGCACAACCTAACAACGGCAGCGAATAATGAATAATCTATATATAATGAGTGCAGCTGGAAATTGTATGTGCCGTTCGCCCGGGCAGCCAACGTTTAGCTTTACGAGCTTCGAATCAGGGACTGATCTGGATTGCGAGCTTTGGCTTTTCCGATTAGGGGTGGAATTTTCCCAACCACACATACCGTTGCATACCGTACGCGTCGAATGTGGCGGAACGGTCCAGAAAGGCGAAGGTGGTTAAAACAAAACGTGTCGGAAAGAACTGATTTCTTCGATTCCATTGAGAACCAGTGATGAAATGGGAGTAGCAAAAGTGTTGGCCCAAAAACAACTGGAAACAGCCGGTATCGAAAAAAGGTTTCCATTTAATATAACTCCTGGTTTGAAGCCAGGGAGTTCGCGTGCCGTCCCGATTCGCTGGCTGTTGGATCCGTTTGAAGACGTGCGAGTGAAGCAAACGCACCGTATCAGCTGGTGTTGCTCGGGGGATAATTAGTGCTTATTAATTGCTGGGGATGTTTATGATTGACTTAGTGCTCCTAATGTGTTGTTAGAGCTTTAATGCCACTATCGGGGCGGGGAAAAGATTTACAGTTGGCCAGTTATCAGCCGGATGGTTCTTTGCGTGAATTTTGGTATCGTTTCCCGGTTCAGGGAAAAGAGAACGTCGTGAGCTGGAGTTAATCCTTGATGATTAAATTTGCACCATATTTCTCCTCAGGGTTGACGAACATGCCTACAAACACACAAACAGCCATCGGGTCAGATGTTCAGGGCGTAGTGATTTATACTGGCTGGCTATTAATCTGAAACACGGTTTGCCGTGTGGCAGAAGATCATAAATTTTCTCACCGATTAGAGTATGCTGGGTCGATTGATGCAGCTGGGCTGAGATGGACCATTTAGAAGGATGTCATTCGACACCGATCAACTCGATCGTTAACATTAAGGATGAACTTATGGATTTTGTACCTTTTTATTATTTTTGAAGAAGATCGACAAAAGTGATTTTTTTCTTTTATATTTTTTTTATGATGAACTTTTCAAACATTCCTTTTTATTTATATTTACTATATAGTGAACTTTTCGATTGATTGGTTATAAATTAATGTGTTTTTTTTGTAAAATCTTGTTCATTTGTTTTGGAATATTTCTGTTAGTTTTTTGAATTTCTATTCAAATTATAAATTTAAAGAATATTTAATGTACTATTATTACTTTATACAGACTGTACTTTATACAGATTATTACTTATACTTTTATTTTGTTTTGATAATTTTATTTTATTTTATGAACTTTATTTGTGCTTTTGAAATTATGTTGGTACAATTTGGTTGTTTAAATTTAACCAAAACACAATTATAGTTAAAAAATAACAAAATATAATTCTAATTCTACAAATCGTATACTGTATCTATAGACGGTTCTTCCTATAAGCGGACCGAGCGGCCGCGGAGGGCCCCGAGTTGAAGAAGATGTGAAAGCATTACATTCCGATGTAATTTTTTGAATAGTATTTTTTGTGCACACACAAACAGTGCACTCAAATGTTGTTTGATATAAATATTGAAGATTGTACTTGGCCTGTTCGTGAAAAATTAATAGGCGCTGGTTTATACAATAAACTTGTTAAGCAGTGTAGATCTAAAGCTTAAAGACCATAACGAGCAGTATGGTTGTAATACGAAATGTTTAAATTTGTGAGGATTTCTGAAGGTAAGATTTTTTATCAAAAACTTGCGTGAACACATAAATAATTCCTTTCATACTCCAAAGCTTGCGAAAAATTTGTTAAAGGCATTAAAACTAACAGAGATGTGTTAACATTGTATGAGTAATTTTATGAATTTATTATCTTTTAATATGGCAGAAGTACGGTCATTCTTTGCAATTAAATTAATTCAGAAATATTGGAGACATTTAACAACATTAGAAAATTGAAAGATACATTAAAAACTGATATGATTTATTTATTTATTTTCAAGTATTACTGTTATTAGATTGCATATATAATGGGAGACGGTTAGGGGCCCCATTAGGTACCACCACTTGGGGCCCCGAAAAGGGTAAATTCACCTCTGACTGTATCACGCAGAACTATTTAATACCTTCGAAAATTGGCACTGTTTATTAGCTCGTTTTGCCTATTTCATGGTGATTAGTGGCGATGATTTTAAGACTGAACACTTTTGGATGTTAATCTCTTTGAACTTATATCCAGCGCCACTACTTGGGTTGACCACATTTTCGGCCACCTTAAGCTGAAATAATAAAAATAAATAAAGTTACCACACGGAAACTGTAGCGAACCTTGTCAACCGGGCGATAGATTTTCTCAGCTTAATTTGATCTGTGTACAGCGTAGCGGTAGAGGACTTTGGTTTGACGTGTCCAAGTTCCGGTGACCCTGGGCTTGAAGCGGATGGATAAGGTAAAGTTTCATATTTTATTTTCGCACTTTACTCTGCCACCGGTGACACCTTGTGGTTCGCATAAATTGCAACCGAAAATTGCTCTAGATTTTATCTACCGAATGCCGACAGGGGGACACTTCCTTCCCAATTTGTCACTCGAAGTGATGTTGGCTTTCTTGCATAAAGGTAGAAGTTTGATTAACGTTATAGAAGGTATAACGTAAAGGTGAAGAATTGCATAACATTAGGAACTAGCGTCGATTCTGAAGGATGTTTGCGGTGTACTGTCTGATATTTTAAGCGACACAATTAATTAACAAATTTATGTGCGATTGATTTGTTTCGATTGTTGTGTTCTGCAGTGGGTCACACGTTTTTAATAAAATATTTATTGTTTCCGCTTTCTGGAAGTTTCTACAACAAGTGTTTCTTTGAATATTATAAAAATTGAAACACATTAAATTTTCGTTGTGTGACCTAATTCGCAATTCGGACAAAAAATAGCTCTTCGCATTTCGTAAGCAGATGTCGTAACGATTTTAATTTAGCTTGAACAGGAATATTTTCTAGTGTTATCATTGGGATTTTTTCTATCTTTTGGTTGACGTGTTAGTTGGTGTGGACACCGACGCCGGGAACGCCGGGTACGACGCCTGCTGCAGTATTTTAGTGACCTTCAAGGAGATTATCCATTACGGATCCTCTCCGTAGGGTTAATCTTATGAGAGTCGATTCTTGATTCGAATTACTCCTTACGATAGAATCATATGAATGAGTCTTCACAAAACACTACTGGGAATCGTCATTGCAACCATTTGAACTATAGCCAAAAGATATCGAACGAAGTATTTTCTATAGTTAATCTGAGGTTTATTGAAGATTTCATATTGTCATAGATTGGATTTATGCTGTAAATAAAAAAAGAGTAGATTTATTGAATAGTCCAAAACGTCCGGTAATATATGGATTCCTCAGCCATACCTGGAGAAGATGCCTTGTGTTTGGTGGGACCAACAGCGTGTAGTCTATTATGAGCTGCTACAACCAATATCACATTGCGAGGAGAGGCTCGAAAAAGTTATTCCACGGCATGACAATGCTCTCAACGAATTGGGAAGCTTTACTCCGTTGCCATCCGTTGTAAGGCACGGTAATTCCTTTTTGTTCAGTCGATTTCAATAATTATCAGGAATTTTTGAAATATGGATGAAAATTTATTGTGACCAAATAGTCGATCTTTTTTGTATCAAGATCCTTGAAAATCCTAAGAGATTGGTAAAAGTTATTAGAGGAAAATATGTTGAGTCAAGTTTTAAAAGCCAATTGCTCTTACAGCGTTGACGAATAACGTTTAAAACCAGCACGAACTTATTTATACTCCCAATATTTGATATGATATATGCCTTCGTAATGTGATACTGTTTAGAAGGACAAGTGCATTTCGATTCGTTTCAGTATTAATTTTGGTGTAACGACTTCTAATACCAAACTTTACGTTAGTTACTGTAAAACGTTCTCCTTGAGATTGTAATATTTTTAAAGCTCTAACGTTTGCTACCGAATCAGCCCTTCTTTTCGTGGTGCTTTTTCATCCACTTGCTGCCATTTGGGAAGTGGGGCGTTACACCTTCAGATTAATGAAATCTTCCAAGATGCACGATGTGGTTCCAGTTCGTTGCTCGCTCACTAACTAATCACTTCAGTGCTCCAATGGTCTCAAGTCTGGCCATCAAACGCAATGTACCCCTAGCTTTTCCGAACCGCTTGGGATAAGAAACGTTGCCGGTTCTCTCCGGTAAGGCATCGACTCATGACTGGGCGTCTTGGTTAGCTGTTGTTGTTTGGGTGAACTGTGTGTGTGTGTGGACGGTTCGTGCGATGTAGCTGTTGCGAAAAGCAACCCAATATCGTGTTGATGTGGCGGGACTACACCGACGATACGCAATGCCATACTGCAATTTAACCGAACGGAAAAGAGCAATGCGGGAGCACCTCGAGCAAGTGGAGTGGATTGTCGAAGAACAAAGCTGGTGTCGATAGAATGGTCCCACCCCAGCGAGTGATAGAGCCAGTTGTCCACCGCCCGGCCATTTGTTTCGGGCAACACCGGTGGTACGTAGGGATGATTTATGCGCCCTGTTTTAGTGCCCTCTCGGTACGGTTTCGGGTGGTGGACGCGCTACGTACGAACGGATCGTATTCTGTGAGCATTCGCTTTTGGCGAAACGAGATGCGACCACAGATACTCGCACTACTGCTGTGGTTAATGCGATTGGTTAGTAGCGGGTACGGAAAAACTGGGGACCACGGGCGGTGCTGATCGAGTTGAACTTCGCGACTTATTGTGCAAAGTAATGCAGTAACATTAACTCAAAAAATGCTACGGAAATATTTACGCTCATGGTAGAACTTGCACAACACTATTTACTGGTTATCTTGTTTTGTAGTAACGCGTGAGAGAACATGTTTATGATGCAGAACGTTTGGGCAGCTGAGGTGGAAATGGTATGAAAATGTAATCTTATTTAAAATTACGCTTAGAAATGCTTTAAAAATTAATTTTATTTGAATAAATGAAGGCTTTTTAATGAAAATTATAAAACAATAACGAACATCTAATCATATGTGCTTAAACAAATCTCATGAAAAGCTGTGATCCCAATTTTTTTGAGACTTAAAAAGCATGATTATTTTGTGATTTATTTCCATTATGAGGTAATATACTGGTATATATTGAAAAGTACTTGAGATAAGTCCCAAAAAAAGCTCTAACAAATATATGAAATTAGTCGATCTTATGACAACTCAGGAGCATTAAGAAAAAAGCGAGAAGACGCAAATAAACTTAAGTCTAATTGGTATGATTTCAGGTAATATTACTTTAATAATACCAATCATACACAGCATGGTTGGTGAATTAATATTTCTAAATTATAAATCATTTACAACATTGGAAAAAATAAATAAACTAAAGGTCAGCTTTCTTCACCTTATGTTGATCTTTCAGCAATATGCATGCTCTACAGTCGGTTGAAATACAACCTTGAGATGGCAGAAAATCCAAAAGCTGCCGGCGCCATTGCTACATTTATTTGCACTCCATCATTTATTGCCGAACGGGTAGCAATATAAATTGGCATAATGTATCTGCACGCCATTCAAATTTCTTCGGTGCCTTGTTCCGGACAGTTGGATCGATTACGGTGGAACATGATAAAGGAGAAGGAAATAGACAAAAAAATGAACAACACCCCATTTAAGACCACCGTTCGATGGCGTAATGAGAAATGCTCCAAATTTTAACATTTCGCCTCCGGTCTTTGGCAACTCGAGCAGGCCGTCCTACCGCTGACTACTTTCACTTTCGGGAGGGTTTTATTTTAATGCTGGTTTTTGCAGATGTTATTTTTGTGCGCGGGTGAGCATTACCTTGCGACTTTACTCGGCAGCTGCATTCGTCTGGTGCACCGGCAGTGCTTTCACCGCTGGATGCTGGAGAGATGCTTGAGGGATGTAGTTGTCTTGAGAGAATTCAGACAGGATCGGCACGCAAACGATGTTCGTGTTGGTGGCAGTAAGCGGTGAACCACGGAGTCCGAACAACGGAGCCCAAACATTCCAATCACGATCCTAAGCTACCTAAGTGCAGGCGGCTGTCGATCAATGGTACCGAACGGATCAAATGGCATACCTCGAGGGGTTTTTAACCGTCTACCAGTTTGTCGGTGGATTGATGGTCGGCTCAACTGTGTGCGGGGCAAACCTTTTTGCGAAAAAAGCTAGGACGTGCTTCCCGAACGAGTTGAGTCGTCAGTGATGCTAATGCTCCTGCGGCAGCAGCCTCCAATCGGTAGGCTTACAGGGGGCATCAGCCCAGTAGATCGTTTTCCGACCATTGTGCAGCAGCGTGCATAAATTTCGATCGTTAAACAGCTCTCGAACGGTTCTCGGACGAATGATGGTTGGGTGGAACTGAAGTGGAATGCAGAAATTTACATCTCAATAAACAAAACCGTCACGTCAGACGGCAAAGATGTCCGTTCGCAAAGCTCTGCAAAATAGAGGGGGCGTTGGTGTGTAGGGTCAGGAATGACCAACAGCTTCCATAGGTCGGCCCGGGTTGGGTCCGAGGTTGACGAGACCTCTGCAGCCTTCTTGTGCAGCATTGCGACGACCTCCTCCGGGAAGATGCGTAACGTCTACAAACAACGTCTGTCCCTATGCCTGTCGGATCATCGCCCGATCGAGCCCATCGGGATGTGGGAAAACGTATTGGAGTATTGTTTACGTGCGCTTACATGCAAATCAACCGTCGGCATTATTGCGCAACGATTCGGCAATGGATCGTTTGCTGCAAACGATTACCAGCGGCTACTTACTACTGGTAGATGCCGGTCGGTTTTACCTTAGCGTTGTTTAATGACCCGTAGGACACATCGAGGAGGGTGGCGCTGAAGTAGCGTGGTCATTGAGACACGCTGACATTGTAATTAATTAAGTTCCCATTACGCTTGCGCCCATCGTACCCATGTTTGACATGGGATGGTTACGTGGGTTTTACCAACAAACATGCTTCCTTTTTCTGCAAGGATAAATCGAATCGAAATGAGCGATTCGCAGAATGAATTTAGCGTGTGGTGGAAGTTTCTTCTTGCCACATTTACCGTGCCAAAACCTCATTCCGCGATGAGCGTATTAAAAATTGATTTTATTTTGTCACCAGCTCAAATATTATTGTTCGTATTAAGTGTATTACGCCTTATTTGGAGCGTCGCTTGTTGCGGGCAGTATTTGCACCAGTTTCTACTGATAGCCGTAGTAAATTGGATCAGTTTTCATTAGTTCGCAGTTCCTCCAAAACTGGAGCACTTTCAATGAGTTTGACCTTATTTTCACTTTAAGATAGCGATCTTGATGACAGGAATGCCAGGATGTGTGGTGGTTAACGAGGATGTCCTTGTCCTGGTGACGGTTGCATTGGGGGTGTTAATATGGCGCCAGTTGCTGGTGAACTTTCGGAAGTCTTGAAGATAGGGGAACTGTTGTTGCAATTATTTTTGATGTCGTTTTGGGCAAGGTGTCACAAGATCCCAAACTGTAAAAAGGTAATAATGTAAAGAGTATTACAAGATATCATTTATACGATATATAGAGTTTTGGACGATCTTGACGATGATGATGTTGATGATATGTTCAAGATTGGAGAACATATGGCATAAACGTTTCATAGAAGGAGTTACATTTCATTAATTGGTTATCATAATATCTCCTTGATCTGTGAATTGAAAGATGAATTGAAGATTGGTATGTTTTAACTTTAAAATGTGTATAACCGGCGAGAGATATAACAATGACAATAACAATCTCAAATTTTAAAAGCTCTTATAGGATATCCTGAAAGATCCTGAATGCGTAATCTTTCTTGGTTGTCTTTTTATTCGATCTCCGGAAAGATGTGCTATTAAACCAATTAGAAACTCTCACAAGAGGATCAATGTCATGATGCCTTCTGCTATAATTGCTTATCGGGTGTCATCGGGTCCAGTTTTTTCTTCGTAGGTCCAAGGTTGGGTATCATCTTCTTGAACGCCTTCGAGCAGAACTGTTTGATATTTTTGATGATATCGCATGAAGATAGTGTGCGAGATTATTTATTTTCAATCTGGAAATAAATTAAATATTTCATAATAATTGTTGGAATCCCATACAAATAGTCTTAAGGACCTTGAGGACATGGTACTTTTTAAGAATATAATATGAAATATATTACCCTAAACAGTCTGGTACCACCTGCACACCACAGAGTCATGAATTTGCACGCACTCTGAGTCTAAGGTCACTTGAAAACTTCCATCCACTCCGTTAAGGCTTCATTCATACTTGTACCTCAAGCCGTACCGGTTGCATCGATTGTGCAACATCCTCCCCGGCCTCAGAGGGAGGTAATGAGGTGTATGAAGATAGTAAAAAAAAGATACACAAGAAACTAACATAAATCTCACATGACAGGTAAAAATTTAAAGTTAAACCATTTTGTAGTTGGACCGTGGTTGCAAACGCCAACAGTCCCATACACACCTTGTGCACGATTCCCACCAACAACCCGACTAACTCGCCATGCGGGCTATTCTAGGTCAAACGCGATACGCCCCGGCCATTCCGGTTCGGGTTGCCCTCATACCCTCCGCGGGAGGAGGCCAGAAGTTCCAAGTTCAGTCACCCTTGGGTGGCACGCGGCCATGCTACCTGCAAGCACTGAAACTGAAGCAATAATTATCTAATACGAGTTGCTGCCCCTATTTTCACGGGTGCGGGAGGGCAGTAAATTTGGCTTAACCTGAACTTCACACCACATAGCGTGAGGGCCAGAGGTGGTGAAGATACGGCGAATCGGAGGGACCTCGACGGGCGCCCGTAGAAGATTGTTGATCGACCGATATGTGGTGATCTCTGGTACGGTCCACATACACACGGAGGATGGATGTAGGTTAAGCAGGTGGTCTGTCTACCACTTGCTGTGAGCAACCACCGCTCAGCTGATTGCCGCAGGGTGATAGTGCCGACGGCGGCCAAATAGAGAAAACACTCCAAAACATCGCTTCACGGCTAGCCCGAAGCCGTGTGGGGACGGATTTTGGAACCAGCGCCGGTTACTTCTGGAGCAATTTGGCGAAGGAAGAAAGCTGCACCTCCCATGGTATTGCTAAGGAGTTTTTTTTAACATTGTTGTTGCGATTTAGATGTAAATAGCGTTTGAAAAGGAAGGCAACCACCAATACACTTGAGATTGTTTCTTGTGAAGCGTTAAATTTAAATCGCCAGGGAGTGCACACTGGTTGGGGAAATCAATTTGCCTGAGATGATTTCGCAAGATCACCTCACCCAAGCGTGCCGTCGGACGGCCCTGTTTGGCAGCTGGAGCTGGTCAGATGACCCAAATCAATCAAAATATTGATTCTGATTACACCGACAGTGTAACGAGGCTCGTTCCGATGCGTCCCAGCAGGATTGAAATGGGTAAAGCGCGAAGAAGTTGCGCAACCTTTGATGGTCTTGTTCCAAAACGGCGACGCCACTTGGAAATCAAATTCGTGCCAATGATTAACGATGCTCGTAATTACATTATATTGTACTCGTGGATAAAAATGCTGATGCTGACGCCCTTACTGAAGACACCGTTTGGGTTGTGTGTTTGTGGGGAGTGTTCCAGTTTCCAAAGCATTAGATTTATCGGTCGGTGCCATCGGGCTGGTGTTGGAGCAAATCCCCAGCGATTAACTGCGTCGCATACCGCTCGGGGGTATCTTCAGACCACGGGTTTCGATCCAATAGCCAATCTGGCCCGTGGACGAGGGCAGTGACATGTTGTCGGTTTTATATTACAAACAACGGGACGCTTTGTGTGCGTCCACCCGACTTCCCGCTCCGTTGCGCCCGAACGTACACCCCAAACTGGTTCATTTAATTTTGGAGTGCAAAACCGTCGACTATCGATCAATCGATTGATCAGCAGCGAGTGGAACGTTTGTCAGCTCTCGGTGACCCACTCGGGTCCCGTGAGTCCTAGGAGCAGTTTTTGTGCGCTGCCTCGACGATGCAGTGTTTGCTTCGAGGGCTTGCGAAATGTTGCGCTGACCCAAATTCTCAACCGGCAGCAGCAGCAGCTCGCATGGGCTGTACCTTTGACCACCGGTTCGATCGACGAACCCGTCGGCGATAAAGTTATTGGCGTCGAGATTGGGCCATTTTCCATTTTCAAGTGGTAAACCGTGTGCTTGCGGCAGGTTAAAGGATAGGTGCACAGGTTAAGATCCCAGGGACTAATGGAGTGATTAGTGAAAGTGATCGCTTAAAGTAGGCACGTGCTGACACCCAGCCCTTACGGTTGCAAGAACCTGCAGAACTCCACCCAGCGCTGAGAAGCACAACGACGGGGAGAATTCCACACTCGGGAAACTGACCGTCTGTGGCGTCTCTGGGGAACTTTCGGTTCGGTTGTCTCGATCGAATGAGTGCACACCGAAACTAGGTTAGAGGTTTGTCTGTTCGCCACGTTGGTAGCTAGCCAGGTGAATGCTAACTGCAATTGGTTTGCCGTCTCGGTCAGTTGTCTACATCGGGCATCGAAATGCGTTCGCTTTCATCGGCCGCCGAGCCGAAAGACGTGGGTAAACTGATCGGACTGTCCACATGTGCACACGCGATGGACACTGGTAGGCAAATCAAGTGACACACCGTCGACCAACAGCTGCATTGAGGGGGAAAAAAAGAAGAACAATGTTTCGATCTAGCGAACTGAGATGGACAACATTCGATTGCACTTAGCACTGGGTTTGGGTATTTGTGGAACTTTGCAGACCGAATGCCAGCACGTTTGTAAAGTGCTAGTGTGAACACCGAATTGGTTGGCAAACAGGCAGGTAAATGGCAACATTTACAATGTTGTTATGTTTGCTGCTGGCAATCGGTAAAAGGGGCGTTCATTCGCTTACTCGCAACTCCAAAAATTTGAAGTTAAGCAAACAAGTGAAGGATTTGCGCGTGATCTAGCATAGCTTATGGCTTCGGTTGCTGCCCTTTTTGGGCACGCTGTGGCGTACGTAAATATTGGAAATTCTTGGAGCTACCGTGAAGCCAAACACAATTACCCAATTTTGTGCCTTTAGTACGGTTCCATTCTGGCATTTAAACATGTTAAGTGATGAAATTATGCGACCTCTTTAATACCGGAATGTACTTCCTGGAATGGCACTCATTAGGATGCTTTGCTAAATCACTCGATTGCACAGTCCATATAGTTGTTTCCGCTTCGGTGGCGCACCGTGGACGAGAGTGGGTCGTCGCTGGTGTCATTCCGAGCTGCTGGAGTGTTTTGAAGCGGGATATCTTTATGATTAGAGGATGCCCTTGTCCTTCGCTTCCAATTAGTAGCGAGGTTCGTCTAGCGAAGCGCACAAAATCGTAACCAAAATGATACGATTGTGATACAGCATCACCACTAATTGATGACATAATCATCGATGAAAGATGCCTCCAGTGTTGATTGGTGTGTGTGTGTGTGCGTGTGGGCTTGGCAGGACTAGCAGTGCCGTCTGTCTGTGCTGCACTTGCTTCGCCTGTCTCAGGTCTACACTTAGCAGAAGAGAACAGTTGCCAAGGAGAGTGGCTGATGAGCTGATCATTGGATTAATTATTATCACTGAGCTGTGAAGGTTTGGTTTGCGCGCATGCTGGTGATGATTGGTGGCTGGACAATGTTTCGCTCGATGGTTGCGATGATTAGCTTTGGCAGTCGAAGGAAACTAACAATTTTTAGACGATATTGAATCGCGTAATCCTGTGGCATTGTATATACCTTTTTTATTATGTTTAGATTAGTGTCGATTGATGAAGATATCTGTCGGAAGTGTGCTGCGATTAGTGTCAATGATAAATTGTGGTCTTTAGGACAATTCCAACGGACGGGTTGACGATTTAGCAAATACAATGAGTAAAAGCAGTGGGTCATAAGACAGAGGTAACCTTCATGAAATCTGGCATCTTCACTTTTGTGTTTGGTTTATTCTAGATCTTCATCCTTTTTCTCTTTCTTTTAGTTTTAAAAATTTATTTAATTTAAATAACACACTGCTTGTATATTTTCAGCCAGCTGTCAGCTTGTTGGGATTGATGCGTTGAATTTATGAAGGTTTCGTTTTTGGCACCAGCAAACAAAATAGCTTTATTACGCGATCATCGGGGCGCTTGATGCATCAAGTAGCATCACCCTTGGAACGCGCGAAGGCATTTTCATCCGTCGCATTTTGGCGGTTCATCGCTGAATATGACACACGCTTTGACGGGCGACTGTCAAAGCAACATTCTCACCGAACGGGTAGACGACTGACACACGTGCGATGCCCACGATGTCCTCCACGTGGATCGAGGAGCGGCCGGGCGACCACGGTGGAAGTCCGGTCGGGCGGCGAACATACCGCGAAAGCTCCGCGGAACCATCGGAAGCATTCAGCAACATCAGCAACCAGAGCACGGGTTCGGGTCGGTCGGGTGTGCGCCGATTCGGGGACATCTTTCGCAACCGGCTAAAGCTGGCCGGTGTGGCGGCGATGCGTACCTTCAACGAAAGTTTCCCGCAGGAGTGCAAGATACGCGCGGACGAGGAGAACGGTGTGCAGACACCGTCACCGAAGCTGCCAAAGGTTGGTGTGAAAAATGTCCGGGCGACGTCGTTTGATGCGCTGGATGCGGTACTAGTAAACGAACGGGCAATCGGAAGCCGGGATCGAACATTCACCGAGCGAAGCAATACGTTGGCGGGTAGTGGTCCCATTGCCGAAGGTACTACTGGTAGTGGTGGTGCTGCTGGTACTGCAGGTCTAAGATCGAGACGGAGTTCGACTATGTTCCGTCAGCGGACCGTACATCGTGCCACGAGTGGGTGAGTACTCTTTTTTTACATCTTCTTTAAGAAATCCGTCTAATTAGACACGTGCCCTCTATCTCTCGGTTAACCGCCCTTGTCATAACTGACCGAGGACAAAGCCATCCCCCTCGAAAGACGACTTTCGGTGACGATTTTTTGCCTTTCTATCCAACTGTACCAAATGCGCTATCAATTAACCCTCCAGTGGTATGGTCTTCACACAGTCGAAGGGCGCCACGAGAAGAACCCTTTCCCAAGGTTATTCCCCCGAAACACTGACGAGTCGCCGAGCTGCTCCAAAGTCGTTCGTCACTGATTGGCGTCTAGGTCGCTGAGTTTGTTTATGCAGCGCTACAGCACCCCATACAGACCCCCACAATGCACACTCATCTCCATGCCGAGAGTGGGGCTACATTTGGGGGGATGATAAATTGTTACATCGTTGTACTTGATCTTTTTTGCTTTATCCAGCCGTCTCCTTCGTGTGCTCGCGCCGCGGTCGGCGCACGATTCTAGCAGGACAATTAATTAATAAGGTCTACGATTGCTTCAGCGGCCCTTCAAGAGCCGGCCTGGCGGAGGTTAAGGCCGGAAGCAGGCGCTTATATTTACAAAGCGTTTCAATTTCAACAGGTTGCTTTCGATTAGGTGGTTGTTTGGTCCATTAATTGAATAAAGTCGTGACATGCCGGGGAGGTTGTTCGAGATGAATGTGGCATAAAGCAACAGCAACGGAACCAACAACAGAAAAGCCAAACAAATCGTACGCTATGCTAATTTCTCAGCTGATCCAGTGAAGCTCGGGATGACTATAATAGGTGTGAAATTCCGCGGTACGAGAATGTTGTCCATTCGTGGAAATGTTTGGGCCTGGGGAATGCGTGCTCGGTTTATCGTTTCGGGTGCAGTCTGAAAAGCGAAAGGCATGGACCGCTGATCAAGGGGGCTGGTGCTGGCAAACAGAGCGTCCCCGCTCCATATCATTCGGATTGATTTATTTGGGTTGATTCATGTGCTTATGTTGAGTTATTTTTAATCACTTTGCAATATGTTGCTAGCAGTTGTGAGAATATAACTTTTCTGTTGTTGGACAAGACACTTTTGGTCTAGGTGTACATTGGTCAATTTGTCTCGTGGTTTTATATGGCGATTTTGGGGTGTTGGTTAAGTAAATGCTTACATACCAGCATAATGTCACGAGCATAGGACCAAAAAATTATGTCCGGTAAAATAATTATTTCTGTATTTTACTATAAACATAATCACATTAAAGACCAAGCAATTTTGAGGAAAAAATATAAAATATAATTTATCAACTTTGAGGAAAAAATATAAAATATGATTTAATAGGGATTACAAAGCTTTGTCCGGTACCATCTGATGTTGAACCAGAATCATGGACCGATTAATCGCAAACTTGACCTTTATGTCAGAGCTTCGCGGTCAGCTTTTTAAACGACCAAACAATATGGCAAACTGGAGTTCCAAATATATTATGTCTCGATGGAGCGAATATGCTGAGCACGTCTCATCGACCACATCTGGCTCCTGTATAAGAGATAAGTAAGGTGAAATGGCTACTTCCATAAAGGAAATTACATTCAGGGAAAACATATTAATCAAACCAAAATGGTAAAATTCTTAAACAAATGAAATGTAATTTTTTCTCAAGAAATGTTTAAACGTCAAAAATAAAATAATGTCTTTTTTAATAAACTTGCTTGGCTTATTACCGACCTAAAGTCATGTTTCATAAAGCGACTATTATGTAAAAGAACATTGATTTCGTATCACTTTTACAACGTTATGTGATTCACACGTATGATCCACAATCGAAAGTAAAACATTTTGTATGATGACTCTTGCTGGTCAAGGGGATTTTAGTTGATTAACGAAATGAGCTCATTAATTATAAATATTAACCTCTCTCCAACTGTCACATAATCAAATGGATAGTTTTCCTTTATTTAATGAGTGCCGATTGTTAAGTAGGTTTGGGGTTTTAAATAGCTCACTCAGTGCTTTAACTAACAAACATTTTCCTTTCGCCATTAATGTTTGGCGAAGGGCATTAAACGCATAGTGAAATCGTGAATCTACACTCTCGAGAATGGCAATGCATGTATAAAGCATCCGATGAGTTGATGATGCTGCCCGATGAAACAGGGCAGAAGCTTTGCGGCCGGAAAATCCGCTTGTTTATAATGTTGCTGTTCCGCCCTCGCGCAGATGCAACCTTCACCCAATCGGTGAGCCGCGAAAGCGTGAAGATCACGATGACGATCGCCAACGAGGTCCGTGATCGGATCAAAGGCGTACCGCAAACGTGAAGGTCTCGCGACCTGGCTAGTCTCATTTGCCTCCGTAAACTCTCCACATGGCTTGGCGTGCGTCACGTGCACGCAAGGGTGGTTAGGAAAAAGGAAGGAAAAGACCACCCCGAAAAAAAAAGGTGTCCATATGTGTCGCTTCATCGCGATCGGGTTGAGTCGTTATGGATAGACGAATAAATATTCATCTGCCCGGCCTGGAACGAATTGAATTGCGGCATTGGGGTGCGACGCGATGCAATCGTGCTCGTTTAGTAAACGATTCGGTGCATTTGGGCGCTTCCAATTAGTCGAATATCATCCGTTTTAATGAGGTCCGCTGATCGCGATGGGATCGCAAATTTGCATGATGGTCCGATCGTGGCACGCGCCTATAATGAATCCTTTCGGTTCGGCTGGTTTGATGGAAAGTGTGAATGAGAACAGTATGCAATAGGTTCTCATGCTGGGCTAAAGGTGAATCATGCATGGTTGGTTTTCGTTCTGGTTTCGAGCCAGACGGTTGCCCTCCCAAAATGGGGCACTCACGACCGATCTGACATTCCCACCGGATATCGAAGGTTATATTTACATTGTCGAATCGAATGCGATTTTCAAGTCCGTGAAAATAAAACCGTGACGCGTCGTGCAGACGAGTTCTGGTTAGCTTCCCCCTAGTTTTTGGGTAGCGAATTGGTGCAAAAATTAGAAGGTTGCTATATGAGGTTTCTGCATGTGTATCATAACAACTCCTACACTCGATAGATCGAAAGACCAATCAGATTGGTGCCTTCCTGGTGCTCCTCATAAATACCATTAATTGATGCTTCCGAAATCTAGCTATAGCTGGCGAACGTGATGGACCGCGCGATTGGTCAATGGGTTTCCTTGGTATTTCGGTACCACAGTGTGGCGTACGGAGTCCTCTATCATTAAAGAATTGCAAAAGGTTATGCCTTTGATCAATGGTTGCGTGCTACTATGGTGTGAAGCGTATAGGTAATGCTTTCAATAGGAATTTTATTTACAAATAAAAACTCAAGAAAGTTCCTTTTGTATCATTTGAGAATTAATGTTGGTATTTAGCCTTAGTAAATATAGTAACTCTGAGACTATGAGATAATATTTTTTTAGTTATTCAAGAGGAAATTATTTTATCTACCATTATATCCCATTGATTTCCGAGAAGGAAACAAATTTGTATAAATATTTCTTCAACATACTTTAGATAGCTTAGAGATGGTAGCTCCCTTATCTGCACCATTTAAGAGACTAAAGATAAAATTCTTCTCATCCTTAGTGTTGTTTTTAAGAAAGTTGTAATATTTACAATTCCCCCAGTACACTCAAATGCATTGCAGATGCAGCGGCAAACTTTACAACATCGGCTACTGGAGGCAAATTCCATACTGGCTCAGCAACAAAAGTTCTTTCTATTACTTTCCTTTTCACGACAAAGAATTTCCGTCCGGCGTAGCTTCAAATTGGTTTCTTTGTGTCCATGACAGGCAATTTTTCTACTCCCAGCAGCGGAAATAACCTTCGGAAGCGGTGGCATTTGCGATATCGACGCATGGGTTGTAGGAAGCTTGTTTTGTGCACTACTGAAGGGTGGGAAATTTAAGATCCCAAAATGGTTTGCTGGCGAAACATTTGCCACCGGTGTGAGATGAATTTCCACTGTAACCATAAACTTCACGAGGAGAAACGTAATTTTGTCTGCGTTGTAAAAAAGGAAGAGTAATCACTCGCATCCTAACATGTTTCCGTGTCGTATTACGGTGAAAAGTGCATCCTGGGTGGTAAGGATGGTAAGCCGTAAATTTTGAAAAGAAGTACTCAGGAAAACCGAACTATAGTTATAGGTAGTGCGCTTAAGTAGGATCTTTATGTGGTTGCTGACTGGCAATAAATTGACTGGCAAATTAGCAAGCAAAAGTTACTTATTTTGTAATGAAAGGAAATGCACTTTTTCTTATATTTTACCATCAGGGAAAATGTTTCACTTTCTTTACAGCGTTGCGTACTGGAGATGTTTGCCGCTTTGTACAGGTTGTTTGTGGAAAATGATGAAAAACTCCCCATTCCCGAAACTAATCGTTGATGAGAGATAATTTTCATTTTTCTGCATACTCCATCGAGGCGTGTCAGTGCTAATTTACAGTGACTACAAAAGTACGGATTGGCAATAAACCTAGATATTGGTTGTTGAGAATCGCCAGTGCCCGCAGAGGTGTTGCGATCGGCAGGCAATCACACAAACTACACACCAAATGGTTAATCGTTGTAGATCGCTAGCCGAGCCTCGGCTCGAGTGTAAACATACACAAAATGCGGACAGATGATTTCACTCTCTTCGAGCCGAACAACGAAGCAGAAAGAAAAAATAGTCATTAATTCATTCAGAGAACTGCCCCGGACCGTGCCCGTATCAGATGTAGCACAATCGATCAATGCAAGATCGGATCGTAATGTGCAATGAGGAATCTAATGATATTTTCACTCCGCTCACCCAAACGATGCCATGCGCTGACCTACTCCGAGTTGTGGTACTAACAAAAAAAATAAGTCGAATACGAAGGTAACCGGTATGCTCGTTAGCTGCTCGCTGTGCTCGCTGCATTGTGCGATGTGTGAAGAAGGAATCTTCACCTGCTCGCCGGACCTGATCAGCTGTTGCAAGGGCCGATACAAACGAGGGATGACCTAGAAACATTTGTTCCAGGATGCTGGTTCGTGTCCGGGTTGTGAGAGTTGGCAAGTTTGTTTTCAATGCTAGAAGTAAGTGTTTCTTTATCTTTAAACTTCCGGTAGGAGTTCGATAGTTTTTTTTTTCCTTTCCGTGAATTGAAAAAGGTGAAAGTGTACGTTAATTTCCGGAGGAGAATCGAAGTTTAATTCCATGTGAACCGTGAATTGACCAATTGGTGTTGAGCCTGTCCTTTAATTTAGTTAGGAATAAAGTTTGACGATTAGAAAGGCCAAGCAGTAAAAAAAGAATAATAAATCAAAAACAATGGAAATTTTAAATAAGCAAAGAAATCTAAAAAAGAGAAAAAGAAAAACGTATTAAATATGTAGTCACAACAAACCTCTACTGTAACCATGTTTGAATATTTGAATCTCCAAAGATGCAATGTTATTTGTTTAACCTCTGTACATCCATGAAGGTTTTACATGGATTAAATGGACTTTCAAAGATACATTACATTCAAAGATACATACTTATGAATTACAAATTAGCATAGTAGCTAGAAACAGTAAATGTTTGTTTAATTGGATCATACACTTGCAAGAGAGCAGTTGTTGATAAATTTTAGATCAATATGAGGTATCGTCATGTATCTTGAGATTAATCCAAAGAATCATAATTCTTTCACAATTCAAACAATAATTCTTTCAAATTTTATACAAAACACTCTTCTCAAAAGTTTCCTGGATCATAACACTAAAGTTTATTACTAACAGACTTAAGGTGACAAATGAAAAATCTACATTTCGTAACATCTTATACATTTTAAATTACGCTTTTCCATGATAGTTTCCAAAGGTCATACAGTTTACAGGTTTTCCCAATATATAATCTATGTTTCCCTTCGTTGAATCATTCGTTCTACGTCTACGACCGAATGGAACTGCTGTTCCTGATTTACTTTCCAGGTTTACTTTCCATTTTCGTCTGGTCTACTATTGGTGGGTGTTTTTTTTTTCACTGTTCTCCTCCTGCTGCTGAAAATCCAGTCCCCGGTGGTGTGACGAAGCTGATCATCACCGGTTTTGCGGTGTTTGCACTGGACCGGTTGGGCCTTTTTCCGTTGTGGTCGTTCCGCTGCTGCACTTTTCGTTTCAACTTGTTCCACTCTCAAGCCAATGGCCGATTTATGTGTTTGTACCGTTCAATTGAATGGGAAATGGAATTCGGAAAAAAATAGCTGGAAAAACTTACAGGGGAATGCGAAGCAGACCGCAAAGGGGCTTAAAAAAGTTTAGGTTAAGGTCAAGAAAACTTAAAGACTAAAAGGAATGTTAAGTAGTTTGTTTGAGTTATTTTTAACAGAATAATAGAAAATGAGTTATTGAGACAGTTATATGAATCAAATTCTCTGCAGTTGATTTTATTACTAATTGAAACTACTTGTACAATATAGATTACAAACTAAAAATATTACGTATGGCTACTACTTACGCAAATATTTAACGAATCTGCTACTGGTGCTGCATTTTAGCGTTCAATACAAAATTTCTCCTACGTACAATTTGCAATCTGGAAGAAAATAGACTAATGCATCTCAAATTGCATTCCGGAACGGGCAAGACCGGTTCGAAACTGCACAGATGCAGTGAGAGTGAAAATCGTACTAACGGGAAGCCTTGCCCCCGGGGCGCCTACACGAACCAACCACACGTTCTCACTTTCTTTACGTTTGTTGGCTTCGAGCAACGTTCACCAGTGTGTTGTTTTTCCATTTCCACCCGTCGCCATCAGTAGCGCGGTTTGCTTTCGTTTGTGGTCAAATCAGTCATCAGTAGCCCGTGCAGAATTCAGTCACTGCCGTTGTTCCGTTCCGTGAGACCCCATTGCTGTGAAAAACAAAAATCTAGATCACTTACCCGTCAAAGCGTCAGGGTGGGGTGGGTTCGAAAGATCTTAGACATTGTGAGTGCGTGTTCAAGCGAGCAGAACAGAGCAAGACCGGATCCAGGTTATCATCCGGTAGTTTCTAGGAATTTGTTCCTGTTTGTTGTGTGTAGTTGAAATGGTTTCGAAGCATCAGATTGTGGTGTAGTTTTACTTCCTTTACATGCGCTGATAGTGTCAGCCAGAGCAAAAACCGGTGGTAAGTTCAAACAAGGCGGTTGCTTATTGGCTTTTGATATCACCGTCAATCGGCTGAGTGTGTGCATCGTTGGCGATGTGTATTGTGCTGTATCTTTCGTTTACTGTTGAGATATGCTACCACAGGGATAGTTTACGAAAGAATTTACCGCGAGGAAGCAATGCTCATGAAAGAGTCGGCTAAACATGATACGTCTACACTATTGCTTTTTTCGTTGTGCTGAAATTGCATTTAGAACTTGCAGCATATGCTGATGGAATAGAAGCGTGGTAGTGATAGGAGTTAGGTAAGTGAAGGTGGCAAACTTGTGAAAGTACAACGTGGTGGTGAAAGAAACACCACAAGTCATGTGCTGTCCCTTCGATACTGTGAAACAATGTACCTACATGTTGTTGGATAGGTGTGAAAGGTTAAATTCGAAGTTTTTGTCTTCATCGTACCTGTTAGGATTTTCTTTTTCGTTAGTGAAGGTATAGTATAGGTTAGGTTAAATGGCAAGAAAGCCTTGACCTAAAAAAAAATGTAAAAAAAAACATTATTTTTTCTTTGTCAGATAAAAAGGTGATGTAATTAAAAAGGTATCTTTTACCACTATTTTTGTGCATTAATGTCAGTGTTGCTGATTTTATAACACCGGATCATCAAACTAGGTTTTGATGCTGCTTCGTCCAATTCCGATTTTCAATTTGGGTTCCAATGTTTTAAAATATATGCTCCACCAACAATAAGTGCAAAGATTTAGTGTATAAAAAAATTAGCCCCAAACAGTTGACGCACAAACATTCTATATTAACTGACCGTTTCTGTTTGGTCACATGCAATTCGCATTATCCAAAATGGGAAGTCCCAACACTCGTCGAATGACAAACCGGTCGAACATCTGCACCTATAAGGTAGCTCGAATAGAAAATTCTCTCTCTTTTGACAAATTCTACAGACCTAACCTCACCAAAATACAAGTTCCTAAGAGACTGAGAATCGTCATCGTTATACCACCACGCTTCAATTGTGTTGCCAAATTAAATATACAGTCATCATCCATGCTGATGATTACTCCGTAGTCATGGCTATGCTGAATAAAATAATCTTATGTGGATGATGCATACGGTCTGGAACGAACTGCATTAAAGTTCATGTCATCATGTTGTCCACTCATATTCCGAACGCCGTATAGTGTAATAAAAATAATAGATCGAGTTCTCTTTCTATTGCAATGCACATTTTGTCCGATGGTCATTGTGAAACAACATTTCGGTTCAACATTGCTTAGCGGCAGTTATAGAACAAGCTGTACGTCCATTCTCCCAGAGCTGCATCTGTCAGCAGAGTCAATGACATTCGTGGTAGTTATTTTTATTGGCCTTGTATTGGCCGCCCCTTCGTTTCGTGACATCCAACCCCGTTCGGCTGCTTTCTTCACCATGTACAGCGCTAAACATCAGATTGCGCAATGCTGCACTGGTTTGGGGCGGCCTAAGATAGTGTCTAAAAAATGCAAATTTAGCAACTGTGTATCACAAGGTGATACCAGCGGTGGAATGGTTTGGTAGGTCCGTTCTGTGAGGTCATCTAAACAGATATACTTTTGCACCACGATCGATTACTACGATGGCTTTCACCTTCTCTAGTGGGATACTTTTTTTTGCTACTTTATTCAAACATTGACAGTAACTAACTGGTAAATGGGCATGCAGTAGCGGACGGTAACCAGACACTCATTCGCCACTCCTGTATTGCATTCGAATCATTTACGACTTGTTCGATAGTGAGCGGCTAATCTGCATTGCTCTGCATATGCGCAAGGGTTCATTGACTAGTCGGTAGGCTTCTCCAGGACGACCGGTACGAAATGGTGTCACTGCAGCCGATGATGAATACAGCTACAAAAGGTGTACTGCTCGCAGGAAAGGGAAATCTCATAGTTAAACCGGTGCCCGGTTTTACTAGTTTAACGCTACGTAAGCATAGCTGATGAACTTGCTGATTCATTATTAATCTAATGAGTTAGATTCTCTCCATCGTTTGGGGTTCATTATGATCATAATGCTACAAGAAAGAAAAATTTTGAATTGATTTGATTTTACGCAATATGTCTTTTATGTCGCGATTGAAGTAGGTTTCTTGAATAGACATTATAGATCTAAATTCGGAAGATTGTTCCAAGGAAACTAGTATGCCACTGCCTATTTATGTACACCACGTGAATATTGCATTCTGGGTAAAGAATCGTTTGATCATATTTTGCATATCCATTTACTATCGGACGAAGGACGTCCTTCCCTTCTAGCAATTAAAAAAATTCCTATAAAAAAGCTCTTTTACCCTATTATTATTATCCTAAGTTCAGAATTCAAGAACTTTATTATATATATATTTATTTATTTATTTTGTCTATCCTTCACAGTGCTAATGCAAAATCATTTGCTGAGGACGAAGTGATCAAGAAGAGCGATCCTGCTAGCAAAGTTGGACACCCGCGACATACGCGCAAAGAGGACAAAAAGACTAAACCGGACGATGCGGTCCCGGTGGCACCTCGGACGACTGATTTCCATGGCAACAAAGGACAACCGGACGGTGAGCGGGGACGGTTGGCAACGCATCCGCGCACCAGTATTGTGCACCGCGAACCAATGGACGAGGTCGTCGTTGGGAAGCCACCGAGCCGTGAACGCGTGAACTCTACCTCACACTACTCGACCGAGAAGAGTGGCTCGTCGGGTTACTACAGCACCAACCTCTACTCGACCGGTGGCTCCTCGGTGGATGAACACATCTACTGTGAACCGATCGATCGTTGTCCACGCACCCAGCGCCTTGAAGACGACAGGGACCTAAAACGTTCGAGCACGGTTAAGTCTGCAAATCAGACGGTGAGTGAGCCAGTGAAGTCTGGTGCAAGCTGTGATAAGAAGCGGGGTGGGAATGATCAGGAGCTATCGGAATTGCAGCGCAATATACGGGGATTGGAGCAATACTACTACCCATCGTCGTTGGCGTCTCCGGCTGTTCCCGTGCAGATAAGTGTGATGCGAGCGTCTGTCGCTCAGCAACCATTGCATGCATCTTCCTCTATTGGTGTAGATAGTAGTGGAGGTGGCGGAGAAAATTGCATCGTAGGTTGTGAAGTTCCGGACCGGTCTGAAGAACAGCAGGAACAGCAACAGTTGTCCGTCATTATGGAGGGCACTGATGGACAGATCCCGCGACCAATTTGGCCACTCGATACGGACGACTCGCTGATGGATATCAATCTGGAATCATTCCGGATGGCGAACCATAGCAGTCAAAATCTGATTGGATTTGAGAGCCCCACGTTATCCTCGGTCTCCGAGAGTGAGATGTATGCGATGCGCGATCAGGCAACGGATGGCGCAACAGAGGGCACTAGTCGGAAGAAGTCTCAGTACGAAGAGTATCTCGAGTTCCATAATACGCGCAACATCCTAGAACAGATACGGGGCAAATTGAACACGTTGCTGGAACAGCGAACGGAGCAGCAACAACAGGATCAAGCAGCTCCAAGGATACCGAGTTCCGGTAATCCGTTCGTTAAGGATCCAGGACCGAGCGAAACGGAGCTGGAAAAGAACATTGCCATCTTGAAGGCGGATCTGGACGGGTACTTGCGGACGATGAACCAGAAGAACGAGAACGAAATCCGCCGGTTCTGCAAGGGAATGAGCCGGGAGCCGAAGGTGGTTGCTGTCCAGAATGCGGTTGAGCAACGCAATCGGTCTCGTTCCGGGTCGATTCTAAGTCTGGAGCACGATTACGAGTTGCTGGAGCGAACCGTACCGTATCCAACGTCCTGTGGTTCGGAATCACTGTTACCGTACTATCAAGTGCTACCACCGGACATATGCGAGGGACGTCCGCCGGCAGCATTACCAGCCGCAGCACTGGTGCTCAACCGACGCAGCCCACCGAATCCGTTTGCCCAGGAAGTGCGCCAACAGGGTCAACCAGGATCAATCGGTGGTTTACATTCACTTTGTTGTCAGCAGCGTTACCTGAACAGTGATGAAATTCGGGTCTGCAATCGGTACGGGGGCTGCGAGCGAACGGATCCTAATGTGGCCATCGATATGCCGGACAGTGACGACGGTGAGGCTGGAAAGACGTTCGTCACGTCAACTAGTCGCGGTGGTGGTGCTCGTAGTGTTGAATGTCGAAGTGTCAGTATTGGTATGCCGGAAGATGATACGGTGGAGGGTGATAGGGTGAAGCGTGGGTCACGTGTGAAGCTGAAAACCGACCCACCGGATGGGTGCTCGGCGAAGGGTGAGTGTGTGAGTGATAGTGGGAGCGGGGGGCCACACATGGCGCACTGTGATTTTAACCAGCTGCAGCGCAACATCACGCTCGAGCGCATCATCCTGATGGAGAGCCTCGGCAAGTCGCGTAACGGCCAGTTCGGTGATAAGGAGAAGATGCTGCTCGAATGGCACCAGAACAAACCGAGCTGCTGGGAGCTGTACTACGGTGCCAATCGGGAGGAGCACCCACCACATCAGACGCTGATCCGGAAGATGAAGCTCGGCCGCAAGAGCACGGTGTGCATTTCTTACGTGAGTACTATGCTTGTTTTACTGCCAAGGGGATTGATTGGGGAACATTACATCACGGGTTGTTAAGTTTGAAATGTGTTTTAACGACACTACATGGAATGTTAGACATAGGTTTCGGTGTTGCCTTCGAGCAGGCACATCACCGGAGGTTTTGGTCTATTATTATTATTATAGGATCAATAAGGGGTCTGTAATGTGGTGATGACGAATAGATCACCATCGCACTTGCTGTACCTCAATTTAAGCATGTATGGTTCCTATGTTCCCTCACTTCTGGGCAGGATGGTACGTTGTCATTTTTATGATATCATTGTTAATATTAAACAGCCTGTAGTTTTGCAGCAAGCAGAACTTCTGATGAGCAGAATCACGACAACCTTTTCAGCTTATTTTCATTAAAGTAAAAGATAATACGGCAAGAAGCCGTCATAGTCATGATAAATAAAAATAAAAATACAGTATTTTATTTATTTGTCCACATATCAGGCTATTTCCAAGCTGTGTCTCGCAATGCTTTAGTGCGGCATTTTTGCGGCAACCAAAAATAGCTCTGACCCTCGCAAGATCGATGCGTTCATATTAAAAAGCTTTACAAAATTTAAAACCCACCTCGCCCGGGCATCATCCAAGTTCATTGCCAAAGTGCTGTTGCTGGTGGCGCTGGCGATTTTGATTGCGTATCATTCAACCCCGAAAATGGCTTGCCTGTTTGTGTGTGTCTGTAGCCAGTGGGACGTCAGCCATATTTCACACAAGTCAGCTTTTGTGGCACCATCATCTGGAAAGCTGCACCTTCCACCATGGGAACGTTCGTGATGGCGCATGATGTGACAACTATTTCGGAGTTACGTTTCCTCACACGATGCGAAAGAATCTCATGGACACACGATCGAGTGACATTGGATGGTTTTCTTTGAACGCGATTTTTAATACACTAAAACACACTTAAAATATCTCAAGGACGCTGGTTCATATTTTGAACAAATTTGTGGTACAACGTTTTGCAATGGAAATTTGCAATGTTAATAACCGTTGCTGTTTACGATCGAACATTTGCATATGAATCAATGTGATAATTTGATGTTGATAAGATGTAAATTTCAGCAAATGTCACGTTTCAATTCAACACCGTACCAACTGGTGGCAATAGATTTGTTCTTATTTTTCGATTGCGCAATGCTTCCATTGGCGGCGGCGCTAAAGTAAATAAGATATTTGACTTGTCATTACCGTGTTTAACATTGACGGAAGTCAGCGGAATGAAATTGATTCGCGGGGGTGCAATGTTTTATCATCGGCATCAAATCAAAACTACCGTCCAGCTGGCAGCTTCTTTGATCGAAATTGCGATTCAATGTGGTGTTTGTAAAACGCTTGAGAAATTTGTTCAGGCGACATTTTTGCTTCCAATTCGTTCGTCAAACATTGACCATTTGCAAACCGAACGAATGGTATTCTGCTGGCCGTTACTTCCGTGTAAACAAAACGGACACAGCCACCATCAGAAAACACACGGCAGGGAAGAGATGATTGTTGCAAACATTCGATTTTGCTGTTGGTTGCCACGACAACCACTGGTCCCGTGCTGTTTTGGACCGTTCCCAATGTGTGGTGTGTAATGGAAAAATGACTAATTTTCGGTGGCTTAGTTTTTCGAGGTTTGAATACGGTTGGCTCACGCGTGGAGGTGCGTTTACTTGTTTGCTTGTGTCGAACAAACGATAACGGTTGCCCGGCACGCGGACGATGGAATGTAAATATCGATATTGCTCATTTTCATACCAACAGACGCACCGAACGATTGGGCTTGTCTCTTGCGTTTGTGTAGTGATGTGCAATAACACTTGGATGTCCAAGATCCAAGGCTTGGATGGTCCGCAATGTGACATTGGGATACGGATGGAGCTGAGCGTGGTATTCGATCAGTATTGGACAAGGGAAATTGTATGGCAGCTCTCTTTTTTCATCCTTTTAGTTATTGCCGATCGCCAAACGTTCGAGAGGAAATGATGCTTAAATTTCATTCAAATCTTAAATCTTGAAATATCACCAAAAAACCTAATTGAGTTTGATTACATAACATAAATGATTATTCCAAAATATATGAAAATTGACATCAACTTGGAAGCTTCTTAAAATTCATTTGAGTTCTTGGTTAAATGATGAATTTAATTCATTCCCAGATCCGACTTCTTACGACAACTATTTACAACATTCGTATTCGACAACAACTTCGACAACAAACAATCAAATACTTTGAAATAATTGTGTTTAGTTTAGAACATAATGTTTGATAATTAATCCCACTTATAACTTATCTTGATTGCGAAACGTTTCCTACATTTCCCATAATAATAAAATAAAATTCTCAATTCTCAATGAAGTTCTCTTTATTCTTTAAACCTTTAAGCCTCTGCTTGTATTAATTGCCGTTGGTACTTTTCTCCTGTAAAGCTTCCTTGCTTTTCTAGAAGCAATTCATTTAATTTAGTACAACATAAATTAATAATAAAAAAGGTCTCGTAGCAATCACATAAAATAAATCAATAAAACATTAAAGATCTGTCTGCACGACGGTAAGCGTACCACCCTAAACAACCCTGATTGAAATCACCACTGTAAAAGCAAATGCTTTCCCGCCGGCGACCATGTAATTGGTTAACCGGTGCTTCACATTTCGCGGAATATTCAACACCCCGTGCAAATCCTTGGCAAGTTAAAATCCTGATTTAGGAGCAAATCGTTCCCCATCGTTTACATTGGCTTCTCCATAACCGTCAGATAATTCTTCCGAAAGGATCACCTTCAAAAGGATCCCATCCCCGCTTTAACAGTGCATTCACTAGGAAGGCTTCCATAAATCATGGTTTCGGTACAAAACTGTCCACACCTGCGTGTAATGGAACTGTGGTCCAGATGGGGAGTTCTACCCTTACCTGACCATCTTGCAAGCGGGTGTAAATGTTCTCCCACGCGAGTAGAGTGGATTTTCAAAATTTACGACCACAAGTTTTGCATCACGTGGTATCGTCAATACCGGATTTCCGGAAGTGTGGTTGCTTCCGCCTAAATAGAAGGCTAGGATGAGAGGAGTGAAAAGTGTTTTGTTTCTATCTTTAGCCTCCAATCGTCTTTTACTGTAGTCAACACCGCATCTGTCTTCAAGCATCTCGTGCACGGGTAGAAGATAATGGAATGTTTCGCTTTTCCCTTGATTGATCCTGAAGAATAGTTAGTAGGTGGTAAGGTGAATATTCTTCCATTTGAAGAAAATTTCAGAGTGGATAAATTTGGAGCATCGAAATTCCTTCTGCCAGTCTGCGAAAGGCGGGTTGTTACATCTCCGGCGGTTGTTGTCGGTTAGTTGCTGATGATGGATTTATAATAAGACCGGGTTTTGTGGCGCTCTAGTATGCTGATACGCGTTCGGGGCTTTTCCACCGAACTACCTTTTTCGTTTTGGTGTCATAATGGGACCGACGAAGAGATTAGTGGTCGGAGCGGGAAGCCATGTCGGAAGTTCCGAATATCACCTGAGGGTGCACTCGTTTTGAGATGATTAGATAAAATCGATACGCGTTCCGGCGTTGACGAAGAACGACCTGCGACATTAGCAAAGAAAGAGAAAGATAGAAATAGAGAGGGAGAGAGAGATAGAGAGAAGGAGGGACGGGATGTGTGCGTTAGCATTTCTCGGTGGAATTTTCACGCGAAACTAAATGAGCGTCGGGATAGAGTGCGAACTCTAGCTGCTCGGTGAAAAGTAATCAGGATTTACTTTGGCATGACTGATTAATCGTCGTGGAGATTGACTCGAAGAGCGTGCCGTTCTGTGGTTGGTATAATGATGTTAAAAGATAGGCTCCCGTGTGTTTTGTTAAGATTTGAGCGGGCTGCTTGCGAGCGAGTACGAGACGGCTGTGCGATCACGTTATTTATCTTTAAAAAAGGCAACCAACTCCGTAAATATTCGCTTTAACGGATCGTCTCATTTGTGTTTGCGTTGAATTTATTTCCTTATAAATAGCTTAATACATATGGGACCATAATAGGATCGTTTGCGAAAAGCGATTATTAAAATGAGTTACCACAATGAGCGGAATCTGTTAAACCTACTACTATATTACGGCTTTTGGAACAAAAAGGCCAATGGAAGAGTGCCAATACTTAGAGCACACTTTAAAGACCGTAAGGTCATAATCAATTAGGGTTACGGTGTCGGATGGGGATTATTATGAGCACCGTTGGGCTAAAATGCCAATTCGTACTCGATTTTATGTGTCGCTTTTGTGTGGACCTTTAGTGTACGAGTTGGTCTTTGGTTCACTAAATGTCATCTACCGAATGGTGATTGAGCCGTTTGGAGGTAAATTGTTGTGTGCTAAAGCATGTACAAAAACTTTTGTTTAAAGAGTACGTAATATGTACTTATGAGCTTTATAATGGTTTTATTGGGCACAATAATCCAATGGGAATAACGTTGAGGACACTTTTGAGAAAAAAGTTGAATTTCATCCATTTTTTGATTGAATAATTCGTGAAAAGGAATACTGTGAAGTGTTTCAGACACGTAATATATTTTCCGATTTCCGTTGAAATCAGTTTGAAACGTCGATGTAATCCTTTATGGGACTGATTTTTCTTTGTTTTGGTCGTTATTCATTTATTAATCCAATTAGTGTGCGCCAGAAAATTTCATTGGAACAGCAGCTATTGGTGGAGATCAAAGAGTTCATAGAAGTGTTTTTTCTTTGAATTCATAGCATTAATTTATGTTTATTTATTTCAATTTATTCCATTTCTTAACTATATTTAATTCAAATAATGATTCATTGTCTTTCTCATCATGAAAATTGATTTCAAAAATGTGTTACAAATTCATTTCACGGAACCAAATGGGAATGGGATTTTTGTATTGCATGATTGTTCCGTTTGTGTTATACGGCTTTTGGTAAAATAATAATTTCCATTTTGTGATCCCACCACAAATTGATCGGAGTACTTAGAATATAAGCGGTATCGTTATCATTCCACATATGCGATTGAACCGTATTTCTTCATCTAGCTTTCTACCATCTCGAATAGCCTTCTCCGAGTTCATCGTTCGCTCAGTTCGTAAACTCTCGATATAATCCTTACCATAAGCACGTAAACCCGTACAACGGGCAGCATCTCTCCTAGTCCATTAAGCTGATTAAGCTGAAACAACGAAACAACAAGTGCTATTTTAATTGCAACAGAGGCCTCGGGTAGTCGCTTGCCGGTTGTTGAAACCGTGTGCCGAGGGTTGCGGCGGCAGTGTGCGAAGGAAAGTAAGAAAGGCGTGCATATGCTGACCCACTCTGGGGCCGGCAGCTGGATCGTGATCGAGCTCCACTACCCGCCACAATTTCGGTGAACGATTGACCTGTGCCAAAAAACTCATTTCCAAGGTCTGCCGTGCGTAATTCCAAGGCGTCCGTCTAGGCGGCAGGATAAACGGGGTAAGCACTTGGGTGAAATATTTTCAATCAAACAACCCCTCCCGAACCGCCCACTTGTTGATGACGCCCGTTTCTTTTTGTATTGCCGCGGCAGGTGGCGTGGGGTGTGGAAGGGAAGGTGGGGCTGGGAGGGTTAATTTCGGGGGTTCGGCAGCACATGTTCATGCGCGCATAAGTTGTGTTTTCGATTGCAAAAAAAAACAGCCGGCATGTGCGCGATCGCATTCCAACAGTCATCCATGCTTATGCGGCAGTAAAATGTGTAAATAATGCATTGGTACATTTGCGCTACTCTGTGAAGTTATGCGATGAACCCACAATTATGAGCTATCGATTGAAAGGATGCAGGTGGCTTGAGAGATTGGACGAGTGAATAAAAAATGTTTTCAAACAATAGTTAACAAATTGATAGTGTAGTTTGGTATGCATTATTTGATTGTTCTACTTTAGAAAAGTTTTAGTTACTAGATTTTTTTTACTACGATTTAGGTACAAAAATATTGTTTAATTTTTTCACAGAACCACTTTAAAAGCTGTTTCTCTATTCTTGAATTGATTTGAAAATAAATGAAAAATAAATTGAATTTATATATTAATAAATTCAATACATTTTCTGAATTTCTGACCTATTTTAAGCTGATTTATTGTATTATTAGTTAGGATTAGCAGCTTTACAATGAATTGTACATTGGATTGGCCATTTATCAATTATCTATTTAATTTTAAGTTTTTTATTACCTTTCATATGTAGCCAAAAATTTAAATCTTTTATCTCAACCTTTGACTCTTTTATCAACATTAATGATGAGCGTTCGATTCAACTAAAATAATTATTTATTATTCTGGAATAGGCGTGGAATGTGTATCAATAGAACTAATCATGTTGTTTTTTTCTAATTATTAAATAAAATAAAAAATAAATAAAATAAAATAAATAATTTCATCTACATGATATGCTAATATTCACGCAAAACTAATGTCTCGCCCAAGTTCAGAGCGTAGCTGAACAATCACCCAAAAATAAGCGTTTCAATCGCGATCTCAGTGCCTGGAGGCGCAATCATGCCTGTTGTGCGTTTAGTGTTCGAAACCTTGTCAAATTATCATTACTCACCATTTGCTTTCGGGCCACCACGTAGCGTTGTAAACATTCCGAATTTAGTAGCTTGCGCACGTACAGTAAGGGGGAGGAATGCATCGCTCACGCGTATGTTAAAACCGTGCTTGTAACGAGTTTTCGGCCGACACTTACGGAATGCAGGTACGAGCCACCTGGGAACCAAAAACCCCGAGCGAAGTTGTTGGTGGCCGGTCGAAGTGCTTAACGATTTATAGCGTCCTTTTTGGGGTTGGTATGCGCGGGATGGTCCGCCGAAAGTATCCAGCCCGGGAGTTGGCAGTAAATAGCTTTGGCGTGAAGCTGGCTAGGAAAATGTAGGTCCATCGGTGGTGCTTCATTCAAGTGGTAGGTCTTCGCGTGCCCTGTCTTTCTCTCTCTTTCTTTCTACATCTAGCCTCACTCGACACTCGAATGAAGCATAATTATGTTGGCGCTTCTTCAGACTGGCACACCGGCACACCAGTTACGACGGGGATGCTGGATGGAAAGGTTGAATGAATGTGGGTTTAAATCATCTGTTTGGTTAGCTTCAACGGTTTCCATTGATGTTGTGGTTGGTGTTATGTACGGCACAACCGAACGAAATAGATTAAGAGACATTTTCTTCACCTCATACGGTGCAAAAGAAAATCTCCTTCTGCTTATGGTTTATGGGTTCGTAAGCCACCTTAAGAAGCGTTTATGGCTCTTCCGAGCAGCTTATTTGCTATCGTTAAATCGTTTACAGCAATCAACGAAACCCTCTTTATTGGTTCTTTTTTTTCACTTCAAGCTGGCATGACAATGCTTGAAAAATCATCTTTGCTAATCGCTGCAATTTAAAACATATTCGATGCGGTTGTTGAGTTTTTTTTTTACGAATTTGTTGAATAAAAAATCCATTTTGGTTGTATACCGAACAGTGCTTTTGTTGCAATAATTATGTTTGACAATTTAATACATTATTGCTTCAATTCAATTGAAATTCCTATCGACACACTATGCGGATAAACAAATTGTGGTATAAAAGCGCGGAGACACGCTGGTACATCACGTTAAATCTCTACATGCTGTAGAAAATCCTGTCAGCGCGGCTATACCGTGCGGTGATACCAATTAGTGGATACCGATGCGGTACACCACGAAATTGAACTTCAACCCATAAACCCTTACATCACGGTGCGACAACATCCCAGCTAGTTCACACGTCGCCATGCATCGCTGAGTACATCCACCGATCATTGCAGCGAGCTTAGGTGTGGATGGGTCAGTGTTTCTCTTTCATCCAGTTCATAGTATCCTGAAGCTGACCTTCCTGGAAGGTATTGCACACATATTGGTGCACTTTAAACATAGTTTGTTGTCATTTTGATCGACGCTATCTTATGCGGGGTAGTTTGACTGTTAGCTAAACGAGTAAGGCTAACGAAGGAAAGAAAAAAACCCATGTTTCAAGATATTATGCAATATATTTTTAATTTTAATCTTAATAATAACAAAACACAAATATTTTTCGAAATCATCGTCATTATCACACAGTCGCACCTAGTCGATTTGGAGGCTATTGTTCCGATAAGCATGGTTGAAGATTGATCATCAGTACAGCCATATTATTAATGTACAATTATTAGTATGACATCATTGAAGGTCGTTCCACGCGAACCATTTCTAACGTGCTTGCGTGTGCACTCCGATTAGTGCTGAAGTAATGTTGGTTCGATTTTACGCTTACATGATTGGGTCGCTTCTCCAATAAGCGTACTCTGCATTGGGAATCAAATGACATGATCAACGCCATGGTCATTTTTAACCCATCGTAAGCTCTTGGGTGGGAGAACTATCGTCACGCCGTCATAACGTCACGTTGTACATTACAAAGCAAACTTTAAAGAAAGGTGTCCAGCGTGTGCCCTGAAACGCTCCCTACCGCTACGGCACGGGGTGAAGAAATACAATAAATAGAAATATGCCGACTCTCTTCTCCCGTGGTGTCATGCATACGATCAAACGCAGAAATACCTGTGCGCGTCCCATGCCCTGTACCGGACGTGTGAAGCGTGTGCCGTACGAGAAAATGGCCAAGGAAAAACGGCACAAGTGCCACCAGCGAAAGAGGCAAACGAAAGAGCAAAACGTACTTGCGGCAAAGAAAAGATGCACATCATCAGTAATAATAAACGAATGGCGCTGATGATGTTTTATTAATTCGGTCAAAGTCAAATAAACACACGTCTCACCGGAGAGGTCTCAGCGCGCGGTTTTGCCGCAGCACGTGGTGGTGTTTTTTTCTGTATGTTTGTTCCGTAGCTTCACGACAAACGACGACCGTTTGGCGCCGTGTAGCAAAGTGGCCGATGGCCACCTGTTCACCTGCGGGCGGGAAAGTGTGTGTGTGTGTGCGGTGTGGAAATTGCATGTGCGGAAAATGGGCACACAACTTCGGTCGATTTGTCATCGGACTGGTACGGTGGAGGGTTGGCCAGTGTGCTTGAATGGAGCGTTCTCTTCGGGCTTTGTTGCGTTGAGGTAGGTCGGTATGCTATTAGTGATGCGGCGCGCACGATGATGATGTGGTTAGGTGTTTTGTTTTACTGTTTTATTGTATTTAAAATTATCGTTGATTTCTTTTAAATGAAATGTGATGTTTTTTTGTTTATGTCATATGCTTTCAAAAATTTCCGATTTGTATTTTACTAACTACTTGAACTAAATGTATCTGCAAGTTTCGTGTAATATATTGAACAAGCTCCACTACCATTAAACATAACTGCACGTAAAGTGGATAAGAATGATTTATTCATTAATGTTTGATTTGTTATCTATTTTTCTTTTTTATTGTTGAAATTGTAAATTAAACTAGAGCTTCGTGGTTTTGGTGTGCTGCTGGAGTGTTCAAGGTAGAATGTGATAGTCTGCTAATCCATTGTTCTGACCTTTCTCCATCCTAATTTGGATTTACCTCGCTTCCTATGTCCCTGGTATCATTCTAATGACATGACCATCCTACCAGAGCCTTGCAAGTCTAATTCATATCACGAAAGGAAGTTAACTTTTTCCGACATCTCTTCGATTTGCTAATAAATCTATCATCTTTTCACAAAAACAAAAATCATCGTACTTATCATAGAGCTCGCCATTGTAGACGCTCCACGATCGTCCTTACGCGTTCAAAACTGCTTCCAAGTGGTTTGCTCTCGAACGAGCCTCCAAGAGATTTTTATGAGCTTGTTTATAACAGTCTTTGCCACTTTAAGCTGCTGTAAATATTGTGATTTAAAACTGTGATTTAAAATCAACGCTACTCGCTCTTTACAGCTGGATCATGATACGTCTCATTATATTTCACTTAGCTATGGTATTTGTTCTACTTTGGGCTATCAATTGCAAAATTTCTCATGCAAAAGCAAAACAACAAAAATATCCAAGAAATTCAACCATCGATGACAACTTTAAACAAATAAAATTCCAATTGAAAACCTTCTTCGGTTGATCGAGTGCAAGGGAGTGCGAAAGGTTAGGGTTGTTACGATCAATTCACGACTCGCCAGCAGCATTCTTCTTGCAGCACTAACGTTAACAGACGATGGGAAAACCCTCCCAAAACGTGGCTACGGATTCCCCTAAAGGTCAGCCACCAAAGGTTCGAAAAGTGACTGGGGTACGGTCGGGACGACGTGGTGAAATGGCGTAACCGGTCATTCAAATTTTTCGTCTATCGTCTACCGGCGCCTGCGTTAGTCCGTCTGTGGCCATTTCTTTCGTGGTCACAATGTCGGCGGGAAGCGGAATGCAGCGGAACATCAGTAGGCTAAGTCTCTCGGGCTTATTATTATTTTTTCGGATGTTTTTTTGGAGGTCATCGTGCAACTCTACCGTTTGACTTGGAGGCGACCCAAGGCGGTCTGCGACTCACGAACTTAGCAGCAGCCTAATAATAGATGGCAGCGTCTATCCTCTCCGTCTATCCATGGGTTTGGCCTCATGGTCAGCTTTTTAACGGTAGCGTGAAATTGAATTAGAGATTAGCTGGCTGGTCTATCCTGGAGCCGAGAGGCTCACGGTGGGTGCTGCACTGTGTTGAGGTGAACAAGTGGCAACGAGTGATCTTTTGTCTCGTTAAGGTCCGTTTGTTGATGCATTTTAATTGTTGGGGTGGTTTGGTGTGGTGTTATTGTTTCCAATTTGCCATCTATTTTCCATGTATTTTTCCTTAGTGTTGAGGATTCCAAATCAAATTTGTTATAACAAATAATAAAAACGAAAATAATCCTAAATGTAACAAAGTAATATTTTTTTGGAAGTGATGTATAGTTTAGTAAATGCTGAGAAGGGTATTACATTGTTTTTTTTTGTATCTGTTTATTTTTCTTATATGGCATAGTAGTTGAACTTAATTCCCATTGGTTAATTTTTTATCTTTATTTTATTAACAAATTCGTTGATTTAGCAACATAATCAACCAGTATAAATAATTTTCTTTTATGATCTTGGTTGATTTCAGAAAAAAAATCCGCAATTTCAATAATCATTAATAATTCTACAAACCGAGTTTAAAATTTGATTACACTACGAAATTATGATTTAAATTGCAAATGATTTAAAGGCTTAGCTCTGTTTTTCATGATTTTTATGCCAATTTCAATCATTTGTTTGTCCTCGGGAAACGTCATTAATTTTTTTTACATCATTAACATTTATTGCGATTGAAATGAGACATTTACTGTGGTGATTTTCATGTTACAAGCTACCCAGATCGTTGGCTACAATATAAGGTTCCAAAAATTACATGCTATCATTTGCTCGTCTATCACATCCCTCTTGACCATCATTTAATTCACTCGTTTGCTTCTGTTACCACTTTTTTCTCCTGAACTTTAACAAAGCAAGGTGCATTCATATTCGATCGATATGGAATGGAGCACAGCTCAACGTGTCTCGATTGGGGATTATTCTCTCTCTTGAGCTTCCCACAGTACAGCAGACGTTGAGTCGGGGTCGGTTACCTTCGGCGCATTCGAGACGGTGCTGCATTGTGCTGCTGCTACTGCAGTCGAATACCGGACGGAGTGAGTTATGCAACCGGTCGATCATCTGCGACGCGCGACCATCGGGTCCAAAATTTACGATCGCGATCATGGCAAGGTTAAGGCAAACCGCACCGATTGTGATCCGGTCTGGCAATGGAACGAATGGAACTTAATCAATGTGTCAAACATTTGATCAACTATTCCCGAGGCATCTCCAAAACGGGGAGCGTCTGGTGTCATTTTTTTTACACTTCAAAGTGCCATAACGATCATAGCAGAGTAATTGCTCTGAGAACGTTGCTGTCAGAGTTTAATGTATGTGATTAAATTTGTGTTTAAATTAACTTTTACTGCCTTAAAGCATTGGCATTTCCTGTAGTGCTGCTTAAAAAAACTGGTCCAAAACATCTTTTGTTATATCATTATGCTGTCGATTGGGATGATCGCAAGACCTGTTGACACGACCATTCCGAGGGATAATAAAAAACATGCATTCATCACGCTGTAATATTGCTTACGTAACATTTGCTCCCTTTTGTCACGAAATAAAACAAAGTAAAATAAAACAACCCTATAGCCCAACATCAACCAAATGGACTGGAGCTCATCCCTTTAGTGGCTCCGTCCCGTAATATACTGTTTGGTGTACTCCAGAAGGTGAATAATTTTGTCTCAGCGACACGAGACACATTGATGCGGCCAAAAGATAGGTTTTTTTTCTCCAAGTATGCCGTCATCATTGCCAAAAGACCGAAAACAGAAACAAAACAAAAAAAACCTTAAGACTAGAGACGAGTGGTGGCATCACGCGAAATTTTTAGAGCGCAACGAAACACCAGGTAACCCTATTTCTGTTTCACTTGGTGAAAATTTTCGGAAAGTTTTTCCAACTGCTGGTGCTTCTTCTTTACTTTTTGTTTTGTTTGGAATTAGGGAGCTATGAAACGGGAGCTTGTGGGAAGAATTAAGTGGTGGCTAGGTGTACTCTACGGGTAGGTTGATTGTGGGAAGAAGTTTTAATAAAGTATGCGTGTGGTAGATAGGGCTGCGTGTTTGGTTGAAGCTTTCGTTAAAAAGAAAATGACATCAACATGCATAGTTGCATGTTAAGTTGCTAACTCTGAAGATGAAATATTTTGAAGGGTGCACAAGCTACATTGGTAAATTAACTGCGGCGACATGATTTTAAACTCCGTTTACCAGCTGCTGTATTACATTTTAAAAGTTTGGATGAATATTTTACGATTTAATAATTCTAATGAATATGAAATGAGTGTTCGTTTAGTTAAATAGTACATTAAAGAAATATTACCACTACGCCACTACTACACCAATATGCGTGCTTATTTAGCTTTATTTACTAAGTGTGAAGCTAGTTGCAAGTAATTACTAGAATTTCCTATGAGCAAGAAGTTATGCCTCATTATTAAAATAATAAAACAAAGGAAAAGCTATCTACAAGCATTGAGGATTTAAAGTCTAGATTCTATGTTGGTCCATCACATACCCAGTATGAACTCTTGACGACGTTCAAAGTAACTGTGCCATCGTTTGAGAATAATCCGGAAGGTGGAATCTTATAAGCTAGGTATCTTATAAAATGAAGCCAACAGGCGACGAACGCTGGCTTGTTTATGTGTGAACAGCGAAATTGAACGACAAAAATGAATCGTTTTTTTGCATCAATTTGTTGTTGCCGCTGCAAAGTGAATCTCCCGAATCATGTCGGAAAAATGTTGAAGAACGTTACCTATACGTTCTCCAACATTTTTCCGACATGATTCGGTCAAGACGCATCTCCGACAGTCAAATTATTCAAACAATAGTATATTGAATATTCATGGTCGGATTATCATGGTGCTTGGTGGGACCAACAAAGAGTGGTTTATTACGAGCTGATACAACAAGAAGATCATAGGGAAGGCAAGCCATGATAAAGTTATTCGACGATATGACAATGCTCAGTCTTAACTTGAAGCGCGGATGTAAAAGAACCTAGAAAAGATGAAATAAAATTGCTGCTTAACTCGGGTATTGTTTCTTTAAATTGCTATCTGGCCGATCCGAGTTATCAAGAAAATTAAAAAATGAAATTTAGTAGCGTTCAAGCTGTTGACCTTTTTTAGTGATTAGATTCACGAATTAATAAGCAGGTGAGAAAAATAATAATTCATATAGAAAAATACGCTCACAAATAGAAGATATCTCGATTAAAAACTAACTCAATTGAGCTCCTCATTAATGTTAATCAAACTGTAAAATGAACAAATGAACAACACAAAACAACCATTAATTTTACAAACAACATGTAACATAAATTCCCAAAGTAACTCTCGAAAATCAATAACCCAAAAAGGAATCGGCATGACAGGTATCTATGTTTGTTCGGAATGTATTTTGGTCTCTTTTGCTATGATTTTGATGATTGCTGTTTTGGTGGATTTCTTTTTTAAACCTCATTCAGGCCACCTGCACCGTCTTAAAACAATCTCTCTCTCTTATAATCGCTTACTGTCAATCGCTCCAGTTGCCACCGTATCAGCACAAGGTGTACACTTGTTTTTGCACCATAATGGAGCCGATTAAGTAGGTGCACTAATTAGGAAACTTCAACCGACTCACCGCTTTCCACGACAAAAGGTCCTAGCTGCACGCGGCCATTCTGTTTGGTTCACCACCGTCTCATCCACTTTTATCACATCGCTCGCCCTCCGAGCGAGAAGGGAACCTTTCATCGCATCAACCATGATTGGTTACCTTTTGCAGTCTGCTCGGTTGCGGTTTTTCTGTGGTTGGTTGCGGTTGTTCATGTGGGGCGTGTTTTTTTTTTATTTTCGGGTGACAACAACAACAATTTTACAGGTCATAGCTTTCGTGGTCGCTTGGGCTGCGGTACGGTTTGACGCTGCGTTATGCAATGCCGTGCTGTCTCGGTAAGTAGAGGATTTTGTTTTGATTGCTTGCTCATGTTGCAGCGATCACTCGTGTGCTGCGTATGGCGTATAGATGGAGTGCAAATTTGGGTATCAGTTGGGTGGCGGGAAGTCTATTCTCGTTCGTCTCTTTCTGGTTTATTTTGGGGCAGAAAAATCTTTGCTTAGAGGCCGGATTTTGGGACACTTTTTGCTTTAAATTGGGAAAATATGGGTCAAGTGTCTCAATTGGGGTGACTGGCCGGCGACAACTATGGAACATGATATCGAGATGCAATAACAAGCAAAACATATGATCAATTTCGAGGGTTTTTGGGAACTGCATCGTACGAGACTGATACGGCACGAAAGAAATAATCCAATAAACATCACTTAAAAACTCAATCTCCCTTCGATTTGGGTTACATTGTGTCGTTTTAAAAGCGATTCTCTACGAAAGGTGAGAAGGCTGACCGTTGTGCGAATTTGTATTGAGACACTGCAACATGTAAGTACCCGTTACACGCGCACTCACAAAGTGAACGTGCTGTGCCAATAATAGCTAGCTGATGATTACAGTATTGGTCTCTGCGGCTAGTGATGGCTGCTCCCGTATTCATTTCATCCCTACCAAGCAACCTGAAAGTAAGTGGTACTCGGTTCAGTTCCGTCGTGGTTCCGTGGGAAATGTAACAATATTTTCTTCACTATCCGTGGGTTTAGGTGGTGGTTTGGAGCATTTTTCCTAGTCTGCACCATGATGCTTTTCCGCTTGGGAAGCGGGTTGATGCTGCAAGCGGCAGGTTTTGCATTGTTTTGCACCTTTTTTCCCACCCATTTTTAAAGCACCCTTCAAACGGTTCGGGGGAGAAAACAAAAAAAATGGAAGGAAACGAAAATCGGAACGAAACGAAAATTGAAAGAGTGTGTTTGTGTACGTTTTGTTTTTCCTTCCCAGTTGGTGCAATGGTGGGTGGGTCTCTTGAATAGTAGGGTTGGTGGCATGACCGAGCAAACCGCTTTGTTTCCCATTCACCACTGTGCAATGAAAATTATTTCCAAATTTGACGATTTATCCACACTTCAAACAAAACCTCTTCGTGTTTCTTGTGCCTTTAGGGCCTTCATTTTGAGGAAGGGTATTGCGGTGATGGCGGGGTCGCAGAAGAAAATGTAACGGAAGTGCATTGTAATGCGGGAGGACGATGATTATGATGACCCTGTGTAGCAGCACAGCACTTCCCTTGCCTTTGGTTTTTTATTTCTTTCGTTAAGTTTCGTTTTTTTTCAGATCAAAACAAAAACACAACGATCCAAAAGGATGAAATGCAAATACGTTACATATTTTAGTACCGTCATTGGGTGCATTTGTTTCTTTTCGGTTTTATTTTGTACTTGTCTGCTTTGGTACCTTATTTTCCCACGGTCCAGTGTGATGCAGTTTCACTGCGGATGGTCGCAGCACCGAAATGCGCTGGCGGAATCACTCTTAAACGTGTCGGTAATTACTATTTTGAAGGCGCCTTGTTTGATGCGATCGGATGGTTTGATGGATATTAATTAAATTTTTGGCGCCTGCTGTTCCGGTAGCTTTTATAATCAGTCGGATGTGATGTAATTTTCGTTGTTGCGTATGCGTTAGTTGTTATCGGGAGCATAGTTTTGATAACGGATTTTGCATTGTTGTGTGTTTTATTGTATGCATGATCTTTTATTGAAAGTGCAAATTAAAGTCGTTACTGATTTATAGCAAACTTAATCTAACGTAATTGTCTGAAGTTCCTTACGTCAAAGAAAGTCCGTGAGTTCTTTAACCTTTGGGTTCCTGCTGCTGCTTCTTCATGCCATTACTGTGCGTTTGTTAAGATAATTATTTATCGACGTTTATCGCCGCCAAAGACATCCAAATCATCACTTCAATGTTGCTGGACGTCTGTAATCTATGCAAATTATTCTTTCAGTGACGCCTTGTCCGCACTTAGCAAAATGAACCTTCCATCACACCATCCGGTGCTTAAAGTGAAAGTCATTAGGAGAAACCTTTTGAATTTGATCTACAAGCCTTACACGTAATTGTGGTTGTCGTTGTGATGCGATCCTATTAATAAGATGTGGAAAAAGGGAAAAAAGTCGTGTAAAATAAAACACTTCAACTCGGGTTTGATTGAGAATGTGTTTGAAACTTTCTCGTGTGGAAAATCTGCATCGCGAAAATCCTGTCCTGATTGTATAATTTATTTATAATGAAAAGAAAGCTCATTACGCATCAGTTTCATAAATGCCATCACGATAATGTAATGTAAGCGAGGACGAGTTATCTGAAGCAATTGTGGGCTAAATGATCCTTATTCTTATGTCATTCAGGCGCTCTATTGGTCTCTTTCTCTTTGACTTACATTTGGTTTGGAACAATCAAATTGCGATGATGCATCGAGAGAGGCGCGTAAAAAGCTGTCGTTCCCGGCACCGGATGCACTTTGTACCCACTGACGTCAGCGGTCGCGTGTGGGATGCATTTTTTTGTTGCATGCACAAAACCCGCATTACTGCAGGCGCGCGCTGTTGCGCAACAGAAGGAACGGTTGCGGTCGGTGTTGAATTTTCGCGATTGCATAAAGGTGTAGCGGTCCATTCCCAGAGGAACCAAATGTCGTGCCCGTTCGTCGGTAATCGATGATTTTTATCCTTTTGGTGTGACGGTAACTCGTAATGCTTATAGAATTGGTGAAAACAGTAAAGCGAGCAAAGGCTGGAAATTTCATTCACAAATAGTTCGAAATAATGGAAATGTCATTTGATAGATTGTTTTTCAAATCCAAGATTATATCGTCATACTGAAATTATAGCCATATTATTAAATGACGAAAAAATATGCGGTATAGTCTCATAATTAATGTAATATGTCTTGTAAACTACTTTTAATAAAAATCTCTTTTTAACCATATTTGTTCCTTTTCTGCATAAATTTTCCTCTGATCTATATTATGTGAAAATTCCCAAAAACCCTGAAATACAAAGGAGGTGGAAACTCCTTAAACGTAGAGGGCAGTGCCTCAATAAATATAAGAAGAAGAAGAAGAACTCCATGTCAAGCAGATTGTACCGTAGAGCTCTCCAATACCTCGTATATCTATCGTTACTTTGCAGATAACGCTTAATTTTAGGATTAAAAAGTATATTACAATGCAACATACAATATATTACTTATTAAATTTGACTTAATTTTTTTCAGTCATGGTTGAATTCTTATGTTAATATTTGAGTCTCTTGCCGTACTGTTGATTTATTAATTTGCTTTGATGTAAAGACATAATATGAGAATATCAAAACATTTTAGTTCGTGCCATTTTGGTCGATTTGTTGAGTTTTGTGTCAGATGTCTCAGATGGGTATATTTTATTGTTACGCTATCCAAATTGACGAATAGGTTGTAAAAACTATTTGGCTAGTTAATACGATGTTCTTTAGTTTTATTAAAGATTGCCATATGGAATAAATATGAATTCTTTAAGAATTGCAATTGCACTTCAATTTTGTCATTGTTCACAATTTCCTAGTTCACTGAACAACAGCTTTCAAGTCGACAGCAGAGCCAGTTGAGAGATTTCTCATCCGATCTGGCTAAATGGTTCATCGCGAATCATTTTCCTACCTCTAGTATGCATTTTCCCGAACTGTGAACAAGAAAACCGTGTCCGGAACTGCACGATCGGTGTGCACCAGTGGGGAACAAAGTGCTCTACTAATGTGCAACACTTACCAGATACTTAGTCTACACGGGGTTTTGTTCGTTCGTTCCGTTTGACGCTTTTCCTCAATAAAAATGTTAAGCACTGCTCTATCTTCGAAAAATGTAAGCACGAGTTTGGATGCACTGTAGCAAATAATGAAGCTACAATGCGTGAGCATAAATCGATTTGCACACATACGCGTTTCGTTTGATAAGCAAATGTTCATGGCTTTTGCCTTGGTTTGAAACTTTAGCGAATAAAACAACGTTTGGCTGAAGGTGTGGGGTGGAATGTACCCGTAGACGCTTCTGCCCGTTTTGATTGTTGTTACCTATTGTTACCGCTCGGGGGAGGAGGTTACATCAAAACCACACTCGCGGAGCACCGTACCCGGACAGGAGGATACACACTGTAAGAAAGCAGGGAAGGGAGTAACTGTTTCAAAGCCACCACTTTGGTGTCCGCCGGCCTTCGGCAAAATAAAAATGAAAACCTTGCATTGTGCACGACCATCGTGCCCGACCGAAAACGGGCGCCAGTAAAATGGCGAGGCGAATCGAGTTTTGATAATAGATTGTATGCCGAGCGATAGATGGTGCCTAAAGGAGACGTTCGGCAGGCCACGCTTGTTGCATCTAGTCCGCACACCCGTTACTACACCGGGCTGCCAGCGTCAGGGCCAATCGAGCCGATAGTAACAGGAGGAAAAATCGATAGAACATACCAAATCTGGCCACCAGTTGAATGGAAGACACACCGGTGCATAATCATAAGGTTTGCCGTCGCGTCTAGATGGGTGGTTGGGTGATTCATGATCAATGCATCACGCTCGCAGGGTGATGTTTTGTGATTGGAAAATGATTACTGGCTTTCATTGCGTTTACCATTTTTCCTTGCGTGTGCCCTTACGGAAGTACAAGGTAAATCGTTCGTAAGAAGCGTATGCTGTACTAAAAAGTTCTTCACTGGCTTACGAATTGATAGTAGAATTGAGCATTAAACAAGCTGAATTTGTATTTGAATTGCGAATTGTTTGTGTAGCTTTGCAGGTCATATTCTATTTTATAGATTAGTGTTTAAATAAAGTGTTAATAAATTGTTTTCAAGAAACCGTGATCATGATTTTATAAATTATATTTTTAATTGATTTATTCAAACGAAATGTTGATTAAACGAAACGAAACCACTGTTCCTGAAATTTATGTTAATAAAATCACTTTAGCATAACCTACTTAGGTTTCCATATTTTGCAAAATAAATTACCAATATGAAGTTTGAAAAATAGGAATCATGATAATCAGCCAAATGATCAACTTTAATTGTTTTCAATCCGCTAAAGCTTCACGGTCTTTGTGTTTTTGTTGATGCTCTATTTACTTTGATGCCACAATCAGTGGTGTATTGTTTTTGGATTTGTCATAATCCATAAACATTAAACCGTCAAGAGAGAAATCAACTTCCGACATCGTTTTGAAACGTTTTGAACCGCAAGTACAACGAGCAGAGAAGCCTGTAAACCATACAGGTCCCGATCGTATGAGGAATAGATTTAATTAAAACTCCGCTGACCCGCTGTAGTTGCGGCGCCGTAGTGTTCGAGTGGTGCTGGTTCTGGTGTGATCTTCGCAGCCTCGGATCCCAAGGAATTGGATACTTTTGTGGGTTACTTATTTTCCCAAGCCCTTGGTCAATGTGAAGGTTTCCGATTTCAACCAAAATCAAGGAAGTGACGGATATCTGTGTGAGGCACTCGAAGGTAGCAGAGGTAAGAAAACCAATTGTTTATATAGCTTTTTTGCAAAGCTATTGATGATGTAATAGAGTGGCAACGAAGGTTTTTGAGCATGGCATAATTTTGCAGTTAAAATCGAGTTTACTTTAAAGTATTAATAAAATCACAGCAATGAAGGTCTAATTTTTTGTGTTCAGTTGATAGGTTTTCATATCAATCGAGGCATTTCGATTAGATTTAAAGACATATTAGACTATAAGAAACAAATCGTAAAAGTAGCATGTCTATGGTAAATTTTTTATGGTTTCAAGATTTGAGGTTGCAAAAAAGGTCAAACAATCGGGCTGAAGGTATACAGTAGCCATTGTTAATACAGTGAAAGCCTTTTATGATCGCATTAATAAATGACAGTTCTCCGTGAACACGATCACACAAAGAAGGATTTCACGTTTTGCGATCGATGCGGAGGCGGTCGTTGCGTAAGAAAATGGAGGACAAAAATACGCCTTCTTGGTCCCGATGTGTATAGATCGAACCTGTCCGAGTCCTGGCTGCGATGCAGGCTAGTAAAAAGTGCGCTATTTCTTCTCAGAAGGCACTTTCACTTTCGGACTGTGGTGAATGAAGTGGAACGCATTGCAAACCACACGAGGGCTGGGTATTGGTTTAAACTGGTAAAATTTCATGATGGGTAGCACCTAGTACAAGCATGTCCCAGCAGGCATACGCATTCCGGGCGGGATAGCTTGTGCGGTATAAATGATCGGTCGTTGTCAATTTCAATTATTCATTCCAGCAGAAGCAAGGTTCGCATACCATTGCGAGAATATTTGAAGAGGATTTGCGCTAAAAATGGCACCGCTGCCAACCCATTTGGTTGGCATGCAAGGTTTACGGAATGGCTTTCTGGCCGGTGTGCCCCCGGCGGAATACAAGTGTGTTTGTTGGTAATTTGCGAATCGAGGAGTCAATCATTAACCCGCATCAATCATCACACGACGCCGGCTAACTTTGAAGGCCGCCATCACTTTCGGCATCGATGAGAGATGGTGTACATTTACGTGCAATCAATCAGATGAAGCTTCCCTAATTTGTGTGATTAAAGATTGGTTCCCGAACGTGTAACGCACGTTCGTGGATGGGTCAGGTTGTTCGGGTTTTTTAACATACCTGCTTGGTTATTGGTTTATTGTGCATGGAGTAGCATACGGGTTGTGGCTGGTGTTTTATGATGAAAAACTATGAAAATGATGCGAAATAGGAAAATTTGGGTCACTAATTGTTGTTACAATAATAAAATTACAGTAAACGGTTGGAAAGCTGGTAAATCTTGCACAGAATTAAGAAAATTTAAGAGTAGACATCAGGAGATAAGTAACGTTTCAATTGTGGAATCACTTTTTGTACACTTTGGTGGACTCTTTGGAAGCTAAATAACTGAATTTCCTAACAACATTTATAACCTTGTACTCGTGAACAGTCAAAGTAGGATAAAAAGATGCACGTACTTAAAAGTACAAAACTTTAAGTTGATTTTCGGGAAAATGCAGATATTGGCACTGACAAAGTTGAAGATAAGAATGTTGTACAGAGTTCTATAAGATGAAAAAACCAACGGAAAAAAGTAAATGAATAATGAACCAAAATAGTTCTTCCTGAAGTTCTCTCACATGACATGACATGACTGACTCTTTGTACGTTTCTACCCTTAGTTCACTTTAGTTTAGTTGATTTTTTTCAGCCCTCTACTTTCATGCGATTTCAATAAATTTTATTGGTTATTCTATTGGCAATGTTTTCATATATTTTAAAAGGTTATTTACAGTTATATGGCTTGGCCAGTTTGGGCGAAAAAAATATTATTTGCATTCAACTTACCTGATAAAATATGGAACTCATTTGAGTATTAAAACATATACTAAGCATAACATATACAAAGCTTCACACCAGGACTATTATAATTGCTTGAAAATGTATAAAAACTGTGTTTAACAAATATTAAACGGATTACAAATATTGTTAATACATTTTGTACAAGATTGAGTTTATACTCTTTTTCCTTGCTATATTCTTTTCCATAATCTCTTGATTGGAACTATACAATTTTTTCATAATTTTGTGAGCAAATATTCGATCGCATATGAATTACACGTCACAGAACTTTACTGTACATAATTCGTCAGATCCAATATTGATAATCCATCATAGGACCTACAATATCGTAACATTCCACGAAAAGATCCATTTGCAATATGCGTACCGTTCTAACGGATGCAATTCCGATCCTTAGATTCACTTTCAATCGAGCATCCGAGCGCACCGGATTGATTTATTCACCAATGCTCGTCAATTATGTCCGCCGCCGTGGGGGATGCTTCACGCTTCCAGCAACACTCGGCACAAATTAGTATTCCGTACGGTTCGTGCGAATGGTGCATCGAGCGTTGGATCGGTGGAGCTGTTCTAATGTAACCGGTAACAAACCTCCACCCACCGACCCATCACAATGTGGGTGCTAAATGGTGTTCTGGCGATCGTGAGCAGAAGCCTTGAATATTGATGAGCCGCTGGGGTGCTATGGTGCGAAGAGTAGCTGTTGGACAAACAAGAGTACAACTAAGTAGAGAGTAATTGTTTGAAGACGTAAACACTGGTAGGCAACGGTAGGAGGCGCTGCATGTAATGGAGTCAATACTAAGTAAAGAGTCATTTATTGAAGTCTGGAGAAGACGTTAAGTAGCACGTGTTGCAGTTCAGTGGGATGCATTTCTGCATTAGTTTGTTCATGATTTTGTGGTAGAAGAAACGCTTCTGATGTTTCGAGATTAGGATGATGTTTTTAAAGCTGATTATATCATCCTTAATGTTTTTTTAAAATTTATATAGCTTGTATAGTACCGAAGTGTATAGTATTCGGTTTTTGAACACTATTTTCCATTTCTTTAATTATGTTCCAGTTATATAATATGTTACAGTTAACAGTGATGTTTCTTCCACTAAGCGTTTTTTCATTGTGTACAACTACTAGAAAAAAGTGCTGAAAATATAAAAAAAAACTACTATAAACAGTAAATACAAAAAATTAATAAATAACATACTCAAATGGAATGACAGCAATGCTATAGGGTTGAGTAGAAATAAACAAAAAACTCAAAACATAAAATCGAACACATGAAATTCGCCGCACGGTAGGTAGAAGCATCATTCCGCAGACCAATCGGAGGTCATAGAAAACCCACATTGACCTCTGACGCTTTCTGTCTGTCATGTCACGAAAGACAAACATATACTGAAAGGCACCGGATCGCTGAGAACATGTGGCGAAGCGTCCAAAAAGCCGGCAGCCTCCGAATGTGTGTGCATGGTACAGGCGTGCGTGGTACCACTCGAACAGGTTTTTGCGTGGCGTCTTATCAGTTGGCAGAAAAGCCCCACAAGGCTGTACGGCGACTCCCGAAAGGATGTGCATCTTCTCCGGCGAAGATGCGCACGGCCCTCGGTGACGACGTTGCGCGTTGTCGTCGTTGGTTTGCCTTGACCGTGTTTTGCTAGCGTTTTGTTGCTGTGGCCAGCGACGTCCATTCGCGGCATGGTCCACGCTGTCCCACGGAGCAAAAGGGGAAGTGGTCGTACGGGTACGGTTGTTTGTTTTCGCCTCGTTAGCGTTCGATGCAGGTGAAATAAATAGCTAGATGCATCGGTGCAGCTTCGACCTGAACGGACAAAACGAAAAGGACAAAAGTAAATCTCATCCACTGAGCAAAGCAGTTTTCGGTAGGCGAGACATGTGGTATAAATTAGACATAATCCACAAGCGAAATCAGCATATTAAAGACATTTTTGATTAAAATAAAGCACCAGTAATTGACTGCAGCGTAGGATGAACAAGTGCCTGAGGCAATGGATCGTATTTCATCTTACCGAAAAACCTTGCCAATGAAGGACCATTTCATCAACTTGTACATCCCATTGTCGATACCGTGATCGATGATCACGAACCTTTTCACGGTCCTTCTTTGCACCTCTCGATGTCAGCAACAGTTCAACGAACGACGGCCCATCGATATGAAATTCACCGAGAATCATCGATAAATATTTTAATCGAGTGAATAAAAAATATAAAGCCGGCACTGGGTTTTGAATGTTGAGGGTTTAAAAACACATTCAAAACTTGTTCGTGCGTTGCTTGTTGTAGACGCATTTCATAATGTACCACACTATCAACACCTTGAAAATTCAATCAAATCTGTTTCTTAAGTGCTTTGATGACAGCGAAATTTGATAAGACTCACAAATTAGAATACCAATTGATTTGGGAGTGGAATTTAATTATCGATGAAACATACAACAGCCATTTGTCCATAAACACTTCCGAGAGGGAAACGTTCGGGCTTCTGCCAGGTTTTATTAAAACGATAATTTAAAACGATTTTAACATTTTACTATCAAGGATATTGCACGAAACGACAGGCTTGGTCGCGACAGTACGCTCCGCTTTGGATCATCTACCATCAATCAAGTTGATAAATGCAAATCAAGTGACGGGGCTTAGAACTTACTTACAACTCAATCGAACTCCCTGTGAAACCCAATTTGGCACGGAAAAAGGCAATTATGCCGCCGTTCGCTGGTTGAGTGTTGATTAATAGTGCAGCATATGGCGCCGCCGAGGGACGGATTCGATGTCGCACAAGTGAATCAAAATGAACCTCTGTCGACTTTGTTGACGGAAGCAGGTCGATCGTTCGATCCGTTCGAGTGGTGATGAATCAATCAATGTAAGTTGGCGATTTTGATTTTCTTCTGTTAAATGTTACAGCTGTTGGTTGTGGATTGTTGAAAATTATTCGTTATAATATTTCAACCCTGATTTAAAAAAAAAATAATGTACGCTTTGTACAGGTCATGAAAATGTGTCAACGATTACCTTGACTTTCGGTAGCGAAACGAACAAGAGACCTTGATCCAACCGAATGCTTTGGTCGAATAAACTGTGCCGGTATTGTATAAAATTAATTTGAATTAATTGTCCGGTGCTTTACAATGTGGTGCTTGCAAACAAACGTGTCGTGAGACATAAAGTCCAGACGAACCAGACGCAGGAAAAAACACGGCCACCAATGTGATGAAACGGTGTCATGTAATCAGGTGACTGTCTTTATGTGCAATCGTTTCTTCCGAAACCAAACTGTAACACTTTCACGGTGACACTAATGGAAAATGAGCTTCCTGAATTACACCGGCGCACGAGGAGTAAATTAGACCGTCCGAACGCTCAGCGACTCAACGACTGTTTGGCTGGTCGGTGTATTTTGGATAGCCACGAGTTTTAACACACTCCAAAACCCTTGGGTAGTTTCGGCTCGCGATGTGCTGCCTTTCATCCCGGTCGTGCTAGATGTTCCTTGAAGCATCAGCATCGCTGGGTAGTCGCGAAAATGGTCCTCCCCGTGTGGTCGAGCCGCAGCATCGAGCCCTATCGATGCCATCCGCTAAATGAGCCATTGTGAATGGCTCGTTGAGCGTGTTATGTGCAAGATGCAGGGAAAAGCGGGTATAAATGGCGCAGAGGTCCACTGGAATCGATTCGGCAATTTGGTGATGTTGCTTTCTTTTACGCTGTGCCTACCTTCTCGTTGCACAGTGGAACTCTTTTCGCACAGTTCGCTTTGGCAATCGAGAAGGCACATCGATTTCATGACACAATTTATTTTAATGCCACTCGGATGTGCCTAGCACGACATGCGGGGTGGTATCGGGGGACGATTGTGGAACTAAATGTCACCCGAAACGGTTGCGGACCAAACATTCAAGGAGGAAGCTTATGTGATCGAGGCTTTTTCGGTGGAACATGTAGTTATATTGATTGGGTTTTATTCAGTGCATATGTTTTTATGGTTTTTAATTAAAGAAAGGAATTACTTACATTAGGGATGATCATAAATTATATGAATTTTAAAGTTTTACACATTTTTTTTCAATTGTTACTACTTATACGTTGAAGCATTGTTTTCATTTTTGTTCGTTTTCTTTTTTTCTCATTTTCAAACGTTTTCTCATTTTATTATATTTGAATATCCATTTTTTTATTTTACTGTTCATTCGTCCAACATTCTACTATCTGAATGCGTACGTAATTTTTTGAAAATAACATGAAAGTAAGAAAAACAAACGTTTTGTTAAACAGTGTTATATTATTTTATGTAATGAGTTATTTTGTGTAATATTTTTTTTTTATAATATAATATAACATATTTTTATGCGAAGATGCATATATTCAATGTTTCAACATAATAATGCAAAATGATACTCAGAATTTATTGCTAATCTAGGAGTCATGGTTATTATTCACTAAAATGTTTGCTCAGGTGTGTTAAACAAATTATTAATACCAAATGAGAGTAATGTTCTAACTTGATTTATTTCTTGTCTTCTTTACGATTTTGTTTTAGCTAATGCGTAATAGTTAAAGTTTCTATAACTGGGATGTATCTTTCTTTTCATAGATCCTTGCTTTTAGAATAGAATTTTAGCTATGTAATTGTCCTTTTTTAAAAAAAATATGAAAAAGACCTTTAGTTATATCTACTTTACATCCACTTGTTAAAAATATTACCTACTTCTTTCCCACATTTTGTTGTACCATTGTTACAATAATCTGTACAATAGTAAACATTATAAAATTATCGTTATTTTATCATATAAAAAACATGTATTTCCGTTCATTCAAAAACATATGTAATGTTTAATATATTACCATATTAGTTGCGTCCAATTTAAACTTGTCATTACCAACGTGTTATATGTCAGCCAAAGTCGGTAGTCGTTAGCCTAGATTCCGGTCAAAATTTAAAAAGCACGCCGTAGCTTAAAAAATTTGACATCTTTGCAAAAATCTCCAAGACACTGTGTTCACGGCTGAATCGATTGCCTTAAAAAGCTGTAACTTTTCCCATCCAGCCGTGCCTGCAGTACATCGATGAAAGCCCATCCGTCAGCGTTCATTATGGTAGCAAACTACAATGGGCATCGGCTACGTCTGCCACTGTGTAGTCGCAAAGAGGTGGGAACAGAATTGTTCAAATTGCTACTAAACGGTCGTGAAACACGCCAACAAGCAGCATGCAGCTTCAATCCGTACGTGTGTGTGCCCTGTGCTCATATGGCAAATACTGGTTGCGCCAGACGATCGTCTGCCGATGGTCCAGGCAAATATTATTCAATCGGAAGTTTATGTAATTGCGGCATCATCGTGCTTACCCCAGCGAGAGATGGCTAATGAAGAGGGTAAACGTTGGCCGGGAGCGTGTATTTGGCGGGGAGCACACGTTGATGATTCGAAGTTGATCTCGAAGACACAGAGAAAGAGTGATGAAGAACGAGTGCCAAGGGAAGGAAAAAACAGCGACACATGAAACCATTATGGGAAACTTCGAATGAGGTTGATCTTGGGCCCGAAATAAACGTCGAAGAAAGCAAAACTGCGAAACCCCCGAACCGATACACCGGTCGATCATCGATCGGTTAGGGCGTGCAAGTGTGCCATTGGGTTTCTGGGTAGAGTCCATCCGGTGTCCATGTGGAGGTAAATCGGAAAGGGCCCACGAAACGTGCACCGATGCGGTTTAATTTGATGCCAAATTGCTTCCACAATTGTTGAGAATAATTTGACCATTTTGGGTGAGATATTTGACGATAAATGATTTTTGACAGCTTTTTTTTCGCTAAAAATGGGTGAATCACCTAAAGGCACGCTCAGATTTGGTGGGTCACAAACGTGTCAAAATCATATTGAGCTTCCATGGCGGGGGAAGACCTACGCACCGTTATACCTGTTGCCGGTCATTCGTTCGTTGACCTTCCTAAACATTTTAGCAGGTTAGTTAATTACTACAATAAACAAGAAATCATTTCCATTTCGTATTTTCCCGGATTGCAACGGCCGGGAGGTGTGGCAGGATGCTTAAATCATAAGCATGCGCACGAAAACTGGGTTCCATAGCGGTTGGTGCGTGCGTGTTTACGTTGTGGGAATGGTTTATATAAATGTAAGACCAGCTCGTGATTTCAATTTACGCTTGTGATGTGGTTATATGCTTTGGGTTTGCTTGTCATCCCTTGTGACATTTTTGGAGGGTAAAGTTTTTCGCTTTTTTTCCAATTAAAAATCAGTTACCCTCTATAATGTGATTGCTATCGCCAGAGGCCTCGTAGTTAAGTGCGTATGACTGAAAAGCATAAGAAGTAAATGAATATTTTAAAATGCTCACTACATGAACATAAAAAATTATTTGATTTACACGTTCCGTACAATGTCACTCAAGTATAGAAGACGTGGAATTTTTCCAGCGGTCCAGTCATGCACACATTTTCCCAAACAATAAATGCAAGATTTTCAATATAAAAATGTATAATATATATATATATATATATATATATATATATATATATATATTATATATATATATTAAAATACATAAAGTTTCTTATATGAATGTGTTTTGAAAATTGCGATAGTTACTTTTTTAACACAAAGGCAACATCACTGATTCGCCTAGTGAATTGAGCAAAAGTAGTAACATTAAAACATGGATTTTGCATAATAAATATTCTAATAAATCAAATAAAACAACATAAACGCATGCTTCAAGGCACATTCCATCAGGTCCCAAATTCCTATCGATAACAACGTTAATCAACTTCGAACATTATGTTCGATAATAGTTCTGCCACTGGTTTTGTGCCAGTTGTTTCGTTTCGTTCTCCGTTGTTTAACATACGGTGGTAGCAGTTTGCAGCAAATAGCATGTTTAGCAACCGTGCTCTTAATCACCCACCCATCCAGCGGCTGGGACGGGTTGGTTTTGTACCACGGCGTTAGATAACAGTGAACATTGGCTACCCCGTGTGTATGCTGTTTTTATGTGTTTATTTTATCTTACTTATAGGACGATAGAGTACTCATCAGCATAAAGTTGGCCAGAGCGAAGTACGAAACAAAATAAAGGAATGATAGATAAGTGTTGATTGTTGATCATGCGTGTAGTGGCAGTGCTGATCGATAAGCGCTTGATTTATGGATGGTTGAATAGGTTGTAGAAGGTAGTTCGTTATGGGTAGCGAAAATTAATCGCGGTAAAAGCTTTTCAGCCATAGCCAGCCCCCATGGGAGGGGTGAATAATTTCACCGTTAATGCAAAATTATTGGCTTGATATGGTTTTATTGTTCACTTTTACTATTCACTGGTAGAACATTGATTCCCCTTTGATTGTGTGGAATCATTTTTTTTTTATCACGTCGTGGCCTTTCAATATTTCATGAGTCTTTTTTATTTAAATAATAATTGTGTTGTCGGGTAGGTACCCCTTGACCGAAAACTTTATGCAATTTAATACTTATTAGTGGTCTTCTTCAGATTGTCCCTATTTTGTAGACCACTCGATTTGCGCTCAATTCCATGTAAGTGCCTTTGCAAGTAAGAAAGGTGCTAATTTAGTCACGACATGCCGCCATGTGTCGATGATAGAGCTGTTTTCGTTGCCAGCCGACTCGCGATCGATGATTATGCTACACCGGTTCACATAACGATTACTACAATCGAATTAGGCAAAAGTCGTGGCGGTGTCGTGAGTGCCGGGACCGTGCGATGGTAGCAGTGCTGTTCGTTGAGTAACATTCGTTTGAAGTGTAAGACAAACAAGGCGTCTTCTTTGAAATGCAATGGAATATAGTAGAAAAAAAATCATGTGGACATTGCCATCGAGAAGATTCCGATTAACCCCTCATCATAAATGCATCCGTAATGTACCATAAAATGCAATCCCGGGGAAATGGGGTGCCAAATGGATGCATCTGGTTTGTTGTTTGATTGGGTATAGAATAGAGATGCATCAAAGCAAGCATAATGCGCTTGAGGCTGGCATGGCATGATGCCTCGTTGCGTCAAGACTGTCAAAACACTGTGAGGCGGGATAAAAGTTACCCAGGGAAAAGGGCATTTCGACAAATCCTCCATAATCATAATAATCATAACGCTCGGTGGTGGCGCATCGTTAGCCCTCCGGGGGGCGGGAACTGAATCCATCGAGCCATCGAAATATTGAATCAAACTACGTGTCGTAAATTGCGATTGTGGGACGATAAGTCATAACCTCGCCTGCCTGGGCGCTTTCGATGGTTTACCGTTGGTAGGGATCAATTCTCGAACTCGTGCTGCAAAAGCTTCCCTACTGGGGGAATCCCATGTCTCATACGGAACGATCGAATAGTGGCATTGGTGGGAGTGTAGATAGAAAATCATCCGGAAAGAAGCATACCGAGAAGTTGAACGTTGGATAGGTTGCTGTTGGAGGAGAGAAAATGAAAAAAAAAAAAACACCTCTACAACCGTTAAAATGTCGCCCGAAGCCCGAATAGCACCGAGTTCGAGAAGCTTTGATATGAAAAATGATAAAACATTGACAGCCCCAGCGACAATAGCAGGAATGCTCCAACGTAAACGTGGTGTTTGACCACTCGGGGTAATGGAACACGAGGAGCATAAGTTGCGCACTTTACGATTTGCCGAGAAATGGCTTCTTTTAGTGTGCTTTGTCGCGGCTCTTGCAGCGATTGTTAGCGATTTGTAAAGTTTAGAGTTTAACATTTTTTATTTTATTGTCGGATCGTAGTAGTGAAGATCGAGGGATACGGTCATAAGTTAAAGATTACTGTTGGTGTAATGGTTTTTACATCATCATCTTCATCATGATTGTTGGTTTCGTCACGTACGAGTGTCATATCACTTAAGTGGAGGAATTTGCTCACAAGCGGACGGTGTCAGTTTGGTAAGAAGTCGTCGTGATGTTTTAAATTGGACGGAATTCTAGTGATAGAATTTTGTTTTATATATATGGCCATTAAAAGAGAATTAATTCAGAAACTGACTTAAAAAACTGCGAAAGAGGTGGTGTTTCGAAGCAAATAATGATGAGTTTATTCTACGGGCGATTAAAATCGATAATGATTCCACATTCTAATCCGAGCCACGCCTGACACGATTTTTTTGTGACATCACAAAATCTTGGTCAGACATTGGCACGCTGTTTTCTGCTGGAATATATTTTAGAACTATTTTCTTTTATTACACTGAACTTATGAAAAATGCATTTTTAAGGTCAAATCTTATTAAAGCAAAACATTATTTTTTTAAGAGTTCTAATTAATCTTGAGAATTTTTTGCAGTAACAAGAAGTCCAATTAAGAAATACATCTATGATTAGTAAACTTCCAGCAATTTTATTCCGTAGTTAATATTCATAGAATTACGATTGCTCAGCTAAAGCAATAAATAACATCAGCAATGTTTGGTTCAAATTTTCTAGCTGAGGGAATTCTGAATATAAATCAGTATCATTTTAATTACTCTAATGCATCGTAGCATTTCGGCATTTAATGGTGAGGTTTTCTTTTAAACTTATTCATTTACAAAATGCATTAACCATTAATATAACCATTTTCTATCATTACCTATACAATAAGCAAGGCATAAACACAGTGCGATGATTGTGGCTCCACAACAGCATTACACGCACAGCATATGTTTCACGCCCCATTCGCCATCGATTCGATAGCAAAACCAACCGATTGTGACATAAACCTCTTCTTTTCATCTTAAAGCAAGTTTCCGTTTCGATTGGGCAATCGTATGATGCGTTGAATTTGTATCCTCCCGCTTGAATTACGACGGCACGACGCGGTTGATCGTTGTGCCCGAGGAAGAGCCGTTTAATTGATGAGGTCTGTGGCTGTGCGAACGATCACACCAACGACCCGGTTGCGGTCGAGCGGTACGATCGGAAGGTCATCGCAACGATGGGCCCAGCTCGTTGGGCTGGACCGACGGGCAAATGCCATCTTCGCTTTGGTGTGACCACACGCGCCAGCCCCAGGATGGGCGCTGAACCATCGAACCAAAACCGCGCCAACGTCTAGCGAGGCGCGCATGGGACCTAAAATGGGACGAAGCCGGTGTTGCGCTCGAGTCCATACCTTTCGTGTGAAAGATGCAGCAGCAGCAGGTGGAATTTTTTGAGCAATTCCGTGCAATTCGTCCAATTCGACGATGGTCAGTACGCGTTTTTTTGTTTGCGGCCATTAGTGTGACGGGGTGGAATTCCCGTCGCGATTAATCGGTTCTACATTCCTACATGGCTTAGGAGCTGCAATTGCTCAATTGATACGGTGTTCGATTTACGTTTGATGTTTGCGAATGTTAGCTCTGCCGATGCGTTCGATCGCAATTGCAAGTTTCACAAGCTGATAATGGCATTTGAGATCAATTGACGTTTGGGGTCGATTGGTTCAGAGCAGCTTTGTGTCACTCAGTTGAGATTGAGTAATTAGTGGCACGAGGATAAAACTTTATATTGTGTCACAATATTACACGAGATGGGTTGCAGAAAACTCTGTTAAACTTAAGGGTATCTGCTTTTTCCGAAATTGTTTACAAAGTTTTCAAAACTGCAATTCACATTTCTGCAGGACCTTCGAACCGATAAATTCAATTGAATTCGAGATCAATTGAATACTTTTTAAATAACTTACTGTTACCTTAAGGGAGTCTGAGAGAGTTTGATGACTTTTTGTTTTATAGCTTGAGCATTGATACATTTTTTAAGCAACCCTATTTCAAGTAACCCTTTCAACATGATATATCCCCCAATTTGTATTCTATTGAATGTTTAACAATCTTGTGTTGCAAGTAGTATTTCAAAATATTTCTTTAATTTTGTTTTATTTTGATATTAGACCATTGAATGTCGTTAATTATTATTTTTAACAAAGCCCCAGAAAAGGTATGGAAACGTGTTTTTGTAGGCTTGTTTTTCATACGTGGTGTAATTTTCGGATTGTTATTCAAAAAATGTCGTTTTCCTTGTGTTGCTGAATGTTTTCTGAATGCTGAAATGTTTCCCTCATTTGTACAAAGGTTACGATTAAACGAGACTAGTTATTTTCTTTTCTAACAACTAGTTTTCAAAAATTATCTTAAATGTTTTCATAAACGAATATGCTATAAACGAAGTGCAAAAACATGTGCTGGAGGATGATCCTACAGCGTGAATTTTCCGAAATTATCAAATCAATAAACGACGCAATATGCATACCACATTTCCGAAGGTTCGTTTCCAAGGAAACGACTCTCGCAGTGGAAAATGATCTTGAATGAAGCACAACATTCGGTCTACTCAGTTGCATCTGTTTCATAGATGGTTTATCGTTGATTTATTGCACACTGCTGCGAATGAAGCTTTGCTGTCGCCTATAACTGCACATGAGTGCATTTTACAATTGCACCGAGCGGTGTGTTTGCGTCAAACTCGTTTTTATTTCCCTGCCCATTGCTAAGACCGTTTTGCGATGCTAAACTCTTTTGCTGCAGAATTTTTATCTTTTTTTTTGCTGTGGCTCGTTTAGTATTGTGTTTCAGAATGCTGGGCGTATTTGGTGCATAAGGATGCATTTTTTTGTTTGCTTGTCACATAAAGCCCCTACGTGCGATGGAACACATCGAAACGATAGTTTTGTGCGACTGGCTTAGCGTTTGACAAGGGTTTCTCGTTGGTTTCAGTGGCAAATGCAAATTCAAATGCTGCCATCGAAACAGAAACGAATAGCGAGGATTCTTTCGTTGTGAAATATGAAAAGCCCCATCAAGTAGTATAACAATTACAGCTTTATCTGTGATGAAAAAATACTTGCTGCTAATGTTTGGCTACTTGCTATTTGTTCTCTTTAGAACGACCGTTTTAAGTTAGCCGCTGTTAAATACTTTTTATAACAAAACTATAATTTACTGTATTTGCATGCAGCTTTAAATGTGTTAGCCATAATGTGGTTGAATGAAAGGCATGGTTTTGACATCCTCTGCTGTAGAGAAAAGTATTCCTAACACAAAGGAATTGCAAAGCTGTGCAAAAATCAGTTCAAAATTCCTCTAGCTACAGAAACAGTTGCTCAAAAGTGAAACTTTACATTTTAATTACTTTCGAAAAACGACACAAATCACTAGCCATTTTTCTATTCGCCTTTTGGCCACCTATTTCACTTTAGAGAAGCATGGTTCGGAAGAGCATCATTGATGAGATGCGACTATGGCAAATCGATCGCTCTTTGCGTTCGAGTGATTGCATTGCGCTTGATTTTCAATGTCGATTACGGAATGTTTAATTAAATTATGTATTGAAATCATCATGCTGTGTCGCTAATGCTCTGGGTGGCAATGCGCAAACCGCGAAGCAGATGATAGAAGGAATCTGACTAGGTGATTAAATTATCGACAAGCAACGCAATGCGTAGGATGAGCCGGAATCGTCGGCATAGGATCGTTTGCGAAAGGGAAGCTTCAAATTTGCAGCCTGAATGAGTTTTGATTTTTTTTTCTTCCTTCAATTGGCTGTCCATTATCTCAGCAGACACACTTACACAAAGCTGGGTGGTGCTTTGTAGCGATAGTGAAAAAGCAGATGAGCAGACACGCACAAACGAACACACAGTGTAACATGGAGTTCGATTGCTGGTAGGAAAACTCAATCAACTGCTGAAGCGGAAGAGAGAGGGGAGTGTGGGTGGGAAACGTGAATGCACGAAGGAAAAAAAACCCGATTTTAGACTTGCTTTATTTTCACGCAAGATACATACCTAACGGAAGGAAGACCAGCAGCGGAATGGAGCTAATAATCTTGTTTTCCTCACTAAATGGTCTATTTGTTTAAAATTCATTTGGTCATCTTTCAAAATGACAGTAGACATTTGGACGACGTCGTAATCACAGTTTTTATTGTATTGAGTCGGTTTTCAGTTTTGGCTTTTCGTTCAATACAATGTTTTAAAGTTGTATTCTTCAGCCTGAATTTGCTGATTCGTACTGGTTAGTTGACTTTAAGTTTCCACATTTTTAGGGTATAAGACTGGTAGGATTGGTAAGTCGACTATGACCGAGTCGTAATTTAGATAAGACTTGTTGATTTTGTGACAAAGATGGACCGCTCAAGAAAGGACGAAAATTATGGTTGTTCCTAGAAATCAGACGAATTCGACTTGCCATTATGTTGAGATAGGGTATATGGCCATCAGCTGCCGGCCCTTTTATCTGTAAGAGGTAGTTTGAGCTTGCTTAAAACTGTGGAGTAACTAGAGAAGGCCCAGGAAGCTGGATTGCCCAGTCATACCGGAGGATTACCTCGCAGAGTGAAGAAGAGGATGGTTTTGAGATTATTAATTTAGTTAAATCTCTTTGAGGATGGCTTACCTTCGTAGTCTAATTTATCAGGTGTCTCAATACAAATTATTTCAACATGACTTGAACATGAACAAGTACCAGCAAAAGTGCTGTAGTTTTTAAGATAAGTTTATCGATTGTAATTGGAGGTGCTTTAGGCAGTCGCGTTCCGGAATTGCTAAGACGTTTTGAGCATTGAGTTACATTTTGTACTGAGTTAGATGACGCCTAATAAATATAATTACATAAAAACATACATTTATAGATTTTCTCACAAGGTCCTGTCATTTATAGAATTCTTACATTCCATGGAAAAAAGCATAAAGTACCTAGGAGTTTATTTCGACAAACGGGTCACTTTCAAAATTCACACAGAAAATACCCTGCTTAAAACGAACAAAATCATAAAAGGCACATATCCATTCTTGAATCGTAAATCCAAATTAAACCTCAAAAACAAACTATTAATATACAAAACATTTTTTCGTCCAGTTCTTACGTACGCAATCCCAGCATGGAAGGGTTTAGCTCTTACACATCGTAAAAAAATCCAAATAATGCAGAACAAAATCCTTAAAATGGTCATCAATGTTCCACCGTGGATCAATACCAAAAAACTCCATAAAACCACCAACATGTGCACCATTCAAGAATTTATCAATCGAACCTGTCAAAATTATTACGCTGGATTCCAAGACAGTAATCTGAATATATTAAACCAGTTAGTAGGATAATGTAGACTAGATTCGTCAGAAGCTAATATTCGTTAGAGTTTTTTCTAGTTTTTATTCGTAGTGTTAGGCTTAAATTGTTTTTTCCCTCGTTGTTATTACTTTTAGATTAGTCCCCCAATTTTCATGGTTTTTTTTTGTCTTTTTCCCATATTACTATCATCATTCATTTATCATCAAAACTCAGCAATAGTTTATTTATACAAAAATTAATGAGGAAAGCAAAGGTGCGAACCCATTATAAGTAACGCGAACCGTTATTATAACATTAAGAAAATCAAATCCAAAATAAAAATACTACTACTACTACTACTACTACTACTATAGAATTCTTAGATTTTATTAGTGGTATTTTTTTTACCACTAGGTCGCCCGAATGAATCGTTTCAACTCAAATTAAATCATTTAATTCCATTAAACACACTTTTCTAATAGTACAACTTTTTCTCTCGTGTTCTCTTTTGCAGCCCTCAACCCGTCCGGAATCAGACTTTACGCTGGACGTCCCGCGTGCCGAGCAGCTGCGACTAAAGATGAAGAAGGAAAAACAGTTCCGCAGTCGGTGCCGCTGGTTTTTCTACTTCTTGAGTGTCGTCTTCTTTCTGCTATCGGTAATGGTGGTCAGTTTGATACTGACCCGGGGAAAGCGCATGTTTGGAAGCATGATATAGTCCAGCCGGGCTGCCAAGAATGCGTCATCCGTTCCCAGATTGCGTTAGTGCCGGTTTTGTTTTCCGCTAAGCTTCAAGCCCGAGTGCAGAAGACACCTAAGAAGCATCTTGTTGATTTTAGCTGATTTTTAAATGTTTTTTTTTCTTAAATTTTAACGTTTTGTCGAAAGTTCTAGTGTAGCTCGTTAGCCAATGACTCTCCATTTGTGTTAAATATTGTAACCTTGTTTTGTAGTCCCGCCCGCACGATTGATGAAGTCTTTCTTTCTTGTTTTGAGTTAAATATGAGGGAAAATATTTAATCCTGCTGCGTCAACCTGAAGAAAAACCGCCGGAACCGAGAGAACCCGATGTTATCGAGACACGGCGATCAATTTGACAGTTTTTCCTCTTTTCCCTTTCCGATCGCCGTGTTGCTGTTCGTTGTTCATAGAACTCTCTTTCGGGCGGTGAAGGCGGTGGGAAGATAAGGTTATGACTTGAAAATAATGATAATTTAGTTTTGATGTTGATCGATGTTTCGAAAGTGAATTAATTTTTTGTTTTATATCACGCGTACCAAGCGTTTCATTCTGATGATGGTAACACAGGAAATTGCGTTCTTGTGTTTGACGAGGTACATTGTGAAGCTGTATGTGAGTATTTCGTTTATTCTTGTCCCTCTTCATCGAATGCGTGTGTTCGTTTTCGATTAGATTTCACTTTAACCCGGACGACCCGATAACAGAATTGTTTCGTGTCATCGACCGAGCAGATTGAGTTTTAAACGAGCGGTAATGCTTTTCGGTTTACTTTCAGTGTGCAGATCAATGTACAATGTAAAATTTGAATAATTTTTAACACATTTGTTTTAGACAGGAAAAGAACAAGCAAACTTAAGGCGCACCACGTGTATCGAGCTATGCTTAGCAGCTGTGGTGCTGGTTGGTGTGCAATTAAAACATCATATTGCAGCCATTTAGGCGCATTCAAAAGACGTAACGCAAGCTTGGGCTAATGTCGATTCCATTGGCCGACTCTTTACAGAAGGATTTAGAAATTGTGTTTTACGTCGTTTAAAAAAAAAGGATGAAAAACAAAATTTAAATTTCCTACGAATAATCTTTCGCAGTGTATCTATCCTGTTAGAAAGTTACGAAGGATTATTCCATCTTACACCGATGATTGGGTTTCGACGAAACCGTCGTCAAGCCGTTGAGACAATTATAAACTTTTGTTTTTTCCTCTTTCGTTTGTTTGCTCGTTGCGATTGCTATCTGACATCCAGGATCGGAATGGTAGCGAGTTGCTCGTTTACGGCTAGGCTAGTTGATAAAGCAAACGACGACAAAACTTCCTCGACGGTGATCGTGTTGCCAGAAGACAGGAATGCATTTGCTTGGTTTTCTGCAAAATCTAGAACGTTTTTATGCTCTGATGGTGCAGATTACGATGTGCAATCCTGTGAGGCATGGATTATGCCGGGAAAGAAAGAACTTGCAACGAGAAGCGTCCCGACCGTCCCGATCACCCTCACCCGTTGTGGTTGATTTGATTTGCGTAGGAAACAACAAGTTTATTTTGCGTTATTGTCTTGCACAAGCGTTTTCCCTTGGCTGGTGGGATTGGCTGCACGAATTGCATTCATTTCCTTCTCTACCGACTCGATGATAATTTCCCTAGGGAATTTAATTTGCTTGCCTGTACTGCACGCGAAAGTTTTGCTCTGTAGTAAACTGTGAAATAGCGTGTAGAAAGGTGGACGAAAATCTGATTGTATTTTATTATTTTGAATGAAACGTTAGTGCATGAAAGACACCCAACCGTATTACTTCTTGTCCCAAGTTTGACGGTTAGGATTGATCCTTTCCGGCCGCAACCATCCGCGTGCTGTACCGGGCGTCTCCTTTGGTGGTGCTGAATTCTTCGAAACCCATTCCGTATTAGGTCCCCTATACCGTAGCACTCACCCGGATAAAAGCCCGGATAGAAGCAAGAGGAAAATTGAATTCGCTACCGAAGAGGACCGATACAAAATGGTATCATTCCTTTCCGATGAATGCTGGCTGTGTCCTTTTCCATTTCTTCGTAACTTCCGTCGGGGATTTTTGCTGGTTGTTATTGTTGCTGCGATTTTCACGTCGACAATTCGTGAAAGTGATGACTTTTTTAATTCTTTTGTGGCGCCATTCCGCAAAGAACGCTCGACCCTGTTTAACCGAACGGAAACGGAGCTGGAAGTTTTATGTGCTGTGAAAAACTTTATTTTTATTTTTTCTTTTTTCCTCGTCCAGGGAAGACGTTCTTATCGTTGGAGTTATGTGAGGACAGGTTAACTTAGCACTTTGGGATTTGGGGGATGGCAAAGATGGTCGCAAATCTTGTTTCGATGAGATACGGAAAGCGTGTTTAAAATAATTAAAACCAGCGCGGGAGTTAAATGAATGAGAGAATGAACGGAGTGGTAACCTTACAATGGATACAGTAGAAAGGATACACTACAAAGGATAGCGACCAAGCAAGACGCAAAATAAAATTAAAAGCAAAGAAAAAAAAAACGAGACGAATTATCCTTTTCAACAATCGGAAATCATGCTGCTTGTAGTCTATGTCAACAGGAAGTTTATCACAGAGACAGGAAACGAGGAACAAATACAACAAACTGAAAACTGAATGATTTCAAAAACTTGGGACGCATTATGAATGTGACCGTGAGTTGAATGACGCCAAACCTTTGAACACCGGAAGTGTAATGGTGGATTGATTGTAATTTTCTTTTGATGTGTCGAAATCATTTCCTGCACGATGAGGAGTGATTGCATCGATACGTATTACACTTTATAGTGTTTCCTGTCGCGTAAGGTAATAGAAACGATAGGGGTCTAGTTATTCGTCACAGATGGTAATGAAAGAGTTAACACACAATAGATTTCCTCCTAACAGTAAGTATGAGTTGTACATAATTTTTCAGGGACAGTTACTGTTGGCGAGAGGAAAATTAACTGAAATAAACTATGAAAAGGTGCTGATGATATTCAATAGTCAAAACGTATCAAAGATTCGATAAAGAAATCAATTCGTCGTTTTTTTTTCTTTTTGAAATGGTGCTGATATATGTTCAATCAGCGATAATAAAACTCAAACATAAAAAAACAACTAAAAAAATATTAGAATGCGGTGCATAAAAGGGAACCCGATACAACCCCAACAAAAGAAAGGATTTTAATGATGTGATTTTAGTCATTACGTGGAATTGTCGGATTAGGGATGCAAAAACTCGATTAATCAAAAAAGCAGGAACAATTTTCAGTGGGAAGAACGATGTATCTATTTCAAAAAATCAAACACCCAGCAAGCGTCATGCTTGGAGATATTCCGGGTTAGGGAAGGTTAGGAGTACGCTTACAATGAAATGTAAATAGGCAAGTGGCCTTGCACACTGTAAATAGCGACCAATGAACGAATAATTTGCGCACGATGCGCATGACGAAATGAACGGAAACGGAAGGAGCAATAAACCTTAACAAGCTGATAAGCTTACGTGGTGTCCGAACGTGTAATTTTTTGGATTTTGTAATTTAATTTTTATTGTTGAAAAGCTGATGCGGTAGGTATGTAAGCGCCCTGCGGTTATGCTAATTACATGAAAATTCTGGAGGTAAAAGAGGTATTTGTAATCCTTAAAACAGAAACACTGGTTCTGATTAGAACAAACTCAAAGAAAAAAAAATGTAGCACAAGAAAGCGACGCACTATATATATAATCGGGCAATACTTAATTAAAATGTTGAGTATGCAACAGGCAACGGTGAAGGTAAACTGAGCGTACAATTTAATCCGCCGTCACAATACAGTCAATCGATACGTCGTGCTCGTCGGAAGGCATCCCACCAGCGGACACAATTTGTTCGCAAAATCCAATCCCCACCAGATGGGTGGTGTGTTGCGGTGCGTTCGGGTGTTTGCCGAAGTACTCCTTCAAAAATCGATCATAATATCCACCGCCGTGACCGAGGCGCCCACCTGCTTTGGTAAAAGCCACGCCGGGCAGGATGATTAGATCCAAACCTGTTTGCAGAAAAGGTGGAGAGCAAAACCGGGGGAATGTAAATTTGTACTAAACTTCAGCTGCAAATGGTATACGAGAAAGTTCGCCTGAAAGTATGCAATGTTATGAGCTAGTAGATTTTGTACTAAGATTGATAATTTCGAGCCAAGTTTTTTTTTTGGCTGGAGTTTTTTGACATTCGCTCGTCTACCTATCTTTGAAGAAAAGATTCATCTTTGAAATATAAATCTTCATCGTGTCCTTAGGCAAATGGCAAATGGTTTCATCTAAAATGGTAAACAATGCGTGATGGGATGCTCAATTCACCGTTAGAATTTATGATGTTCTGCCCGCTGTACCGCTCCGTCTCCCATCTCGAGTTCATTCTCGACCTGAGCACAAAATAAACGAACCAGACCGGAAAGGATACCCACCTGTTGTGAGTCCGTCCTCGCGTGTTGCGTCGTCGAATGCGGGCTGCTTGATATTCCACGTGGTCGTCGGTAGCCGGTCGTAATCCTCCATATCATTGATTCGAACCATTTTCATTGCACTCCTGTTGTACGTTGGTACGAAGACCTGCGGACAAGGCAAGCAATAAAAGAAAGTGCGAAACGATGAGAAGCTAGGTTTTGCGCATAAGGCATCGCACGAAGCAATTCCGCATCGATTTCCGGTAATTGAAATTGCTCCTTTTTTTCGCTTTGGTTCCGACATCCCGTGGGAAGAGTGTTTGTTGCGCCTATTTGTGTGTGTTTGCGTGAATTATTGTCTGGAATGGTTTCGTAATGTGAGATGGACATTTGGTTTGTTTCTGAGGAGAACGTTCAAACCATTTTGATGGGGCATAATTGTTTGCACTAGTTATTACCTCCGGGTACGTTGGTATCAAATGTTTTATGCTTGTGTTCCTTTCGCTTTAGAGCGATTGTATTTTTATGTGCTATCTGTTGATTGATTGAATGTAATTTAAATTAAATTAATGAATTTAATTGCTCCAATTAAACTTACGCCATGGGCAAATGAGAATCAGGCAGATAGAAGAATGATTAAATAAAACAGAATTGTACCTTAACACGCTCATATTTACCAGAACTTTCCGAATGGAAAATCAATGGCACATTTTGGGTGTGAGAATTCAAACAGTTCAGGTTCGGTTGCTCGAATTTTCCGTAACGGGAATTACCAACGAGAGAATAAAACCGATGGCAACAGCCCGGGTTTTCCAATATCATTAGAAATGTCACGGTTCGGCTGGTGCAATTATCGTACTCGATATTCCTTTCACCCGCCAGCTTAACGTCAAGGTGCCAGCGAGCGAAAATCGCACTTGGGCTCCTTACACTCGGCTGTGCGAAAGAAGATGAATAAAGACGAAAAAAGTATCCAAATCTCCCGGGATTCGGTTTGCTCCTTTCACCGTTTGGATCCGGCATGGTAGCACGGCAAAAATATTTCCAGCACAGGGCGGTTAAGCATAATTCAATGCGACACTTCCTTACCATTCTGTACGCTCCAGTTGCGTTTTTCGTGGCTTTACGCCTGGTGCGGTACAGTTTATGTGCATGATTCGGAGGCCACCCCGAAAAGGACGGTCAAAGTTCAATTTCAACTGCGTTAGAATGCCCCAGGCACGAGAAAGAACCCGTTTTGAAGGGAATTTTTAAATTATTGTTATCTTCTTAGCTACTAACAGGATTCCGGGGCCATATCCTTCCACACAACCCCCATCGCACCAACGCAAAAGACAAGTTCCGGATGCTAGCGACTAAACTGTTTGCAATTCCATCGTGGCAAGAATCGTACCCCAGCAAAAAAAAAACGACAAATGGTAGAAATTTTGCGGAAGAATTCGTATAAGCGTAACACGTGCCTGTTTCCGTTGTTGAAACATGCGCTCCAGCAGGGACCTCGTGTTGACTTCGGTGTCGGTACTGAGATAGACACTAATCCTTTGACAGCGCTCGTAGAACGGAAGTGCCATAACCTGCGCCAATCCCCACACGAGCGTTAAAGAAAAGTGAACCAGACGAAATATTAGACAATTGGGTATGTTGATTTGTTTACGGACGTGAGCCCGAAATGTTATTACTACCTTGTCGATGATGATGCTCGATTGTCGCTGACGTTCGTCGGATGTTAGGGTCTGCAGCTTCTGTTTGATATGCTGCCGAAGGGCGACCTTAGCTGGATTTTGAATGCGTTGCATGGCTATAGATGGTAATTTAAATTCGGGAGAATTTTGGTGTGATAGGAGGTTCTGTGTGGTATTAATAATTAATATTAATAGATGGTATTAATACGTATTAGTTTGCTATGGAAAATAGTCTATCTCTCCATGCTACGTAAGCTTGTAGACGTTACTATATTTAATTGTCGATTTAATAATTTATTGTCTATTTATGATACATAAGCTACATTGGTAAACATACTAATGTATGTGATCAATCAGCTTCAATAATTAAAGCTCCATATTCTGTTATTTCTTATACTGTTGTCTTTTAATTATACTGTTTGACGTTGGGGTAGTTGGAAAAGTCACCATCTCTAACCAATCTAAAAAACCTCATGCGAAATTAATCTCGTAGGGCTTAAAATTTCAAGTCAAACCCTACGGACATGGTCTTTTTAATTTCTAACGTAGAGATCTTTGGAAGATATGGAAAATGTGTCGCTTGCAGCGCTTTACCGATTTGCTTCGTAAATGCATCGATGCATCCGAACCGAAAGCAACTGAAATTAAGCATCGTCTCCCACGCTGATCTCGTATATTTTGTCCGTGATCCAATAATTCTTGTCCTAGGGCTATGGAGGGTGGTTTCGCTCTTTTTTGGCGTTTATTTTTTTCTTTTGAACGCACATTCCAAAGTGCACGTCCTTCAGTGGGTATCGTACCGTGCGCATCCAGACCATAGTATACTGGCGTGTTTGTAGAAATCCAATCGATGGTAAAAAATCCAATCATCTATCGAGAACAATGTTGGTTCTGGCAAGCATACTACAACGTACATAGTGCTGTATGCAGATGAGACTGAACAGGGTGCTCCTTTTGCATTTCTTGTTGCTAGCAACTGCGTTCTAGACTATTGACTGCAACTAGAGCCGAGTGTGTTATATTCAATAACGATGGAGAGAAAACAGAGCGAAGCAATAGATTTCATTCGAAATGATCATCAGGACCAGGAGCGTAGAAGCGTATTAAACTTTTCATCGCTGTTGGATTCAGTCGATACAAAAGTATCCATATTTATATCATATCGATCTATTTATTGGAAAAATCATCTCCTAGAACTTTTCTTGATTCAGATAGAACTTTCAGCTAGAAACAGCTGCTTCAGAGAAACATAATATTGTACATCTTGCTCCTGACAAGCTTTACTTGCAGACAATGGTGAGGTAGACAAATAGATAGAAATATGATGGTCCGATATTGGCTATTCACTGTTGCAGCAGCCATGGTTGGTCAACCACACAAATGGGTTGATAAACGGTAACGTCCTGGTGAAAAAATCCGTACATTCTTGCAGTTTCTTCCGCTGTCTTATGACCTTCCCATGAAGCCTTGAAACTACTAAGAGGACTGACTTTTTTATATTTACTTGAGAACATGCAGGCCGTATATACGACCTGAGATACATATATCTCTACATTGTAAACTTGACAGTGTGTTTAGACACCGCATAATCCTAGCGATCGCGCGTAATTTTGGAGATTACGTATGATTTTATAACAGAAAGATTTTACAGTACCATCAAAATCAATTATAGCTCGGCTACCCTGAACCGCGATCACAGTGAAGATTGCTGAGCATAGCCTTGGTGAAATTTGCGACCGCTTGCTGTTTTATGTATAGTTAGACCTATAATTTGATGGTTTGTAATGTATTTGTATTTGTAAATGTATTTGTTTTACGTTTTTGACAATGGAGAACGACAACACAACTCGAAATTACTCAAAATTGGTGTGTGCCTATTTCCAGGGGTGTCGAATTGGAGAACTGAGTCAATATCAGCACGTGTGTGCATTTGTTTCGTTAATTGTGCGATGAGCATTGCTTTTGTTGCAAGAAAATTGACTCTTTTATGACCACTATCTTATACTCTTGCTCTATCTGTTCTCCTGCTGCACTGTCTATCGGAACTATAGGTGTTCCTGTTACAATGCCTGCTGTGGATGCTGCTACTCCTGGCACTTTGCTACACATGGTGTACAACACCACACGATTGCTCAAGCAAATAAAAACTATATCGACACAAGTTGCCTTTATTTACACTCAGGTTTGCATCGCGAGTAGGACGAAATCTTTCGAAAAATTATACGTAATTGTACGTTACACGTGATCGCTAAGATACCTTCGTCTAAACACACGGTAATAAGAAGTTAGTAGGACGACTGGTGGTTTGTGTCTTAAGAATGTGATCCTGAGGTTAAGCACTATGTTTTTAAATTAGGTTAATTACCACCAAAAATGAAGAAAAAGAAAAAAAAGGATGAAAGGTAAAGAAAGGATGAAAATGAGTAGAATAGAAGTAACAATAGAAATACACTCTTCATTGTGTTTAAAATACAAAATAATCATTGTTTTTTTTGTGCATATTCGCTCATTGTCAATTGTATTCCAACCGTGCCAAGTGTAATAAAAAAATGTTGTATTACCCAAAACGTAAGGAAATACCTGATGCATTGCTATACTCATACAAACAAAAACAAAAAAAGTTCGTAGTGTTCGGAAGTAACTATGTTATCAGTGTCCGTTTGCCGAAACGTAACAGGTTGTGCGAATATCAGATTATTTATTTGATAAGCTATTGTTGTGACCGAAAAAGTGGGCCCGCAAAAATAGCTAAAGGTATTGCAAACTCATGTACGGTGGTTGATGGGAAAACGGAAGTTCGATTGAATGCAGGCGATAAACCCTTATAGTTATTTTTAGCACTTTTTTATCAAATTTCCTACATGAAGCGAAAGGATATTGCAAAATAAAGCAACAGTTCCATCTCACATCCACCACGAGGTATAGCTTCAACGGAATTTAGGATTGTTACTTTGATCGTTCGACCTTTATCGCTGGCCGTTCGACCGTTCACGACGTGACTGCTCTTTCGCACTACGTACAAACAATGTGTCTCGTGTTGAGACGTTCTTAGTCCGATGTGTATGCGTTTTTTTCTGTTGTAAGCTAGCAAATAAAACGTGAAGAAATTTATGTGCGAAATTTTCCACCTTCATTCGAGGCGGATTTGTAGCAAGAAGCGGGATAGCACGGTAGGTATTTAATAATGTAGAAGAGACAACCATCGCACGCAGTTCGCGCCAACGGAAAAAAATGCACCGAAAGCTCACTTTTTTGCGGATGATAATATTGTTTTATTTAATTTCAGTCGCGTTGGCAGGGTGTTGCGGTAGCAAATTCCGACAAGCGCTAAAGTATGAAGACGACAGGCGTGCCAATGCGCACCTATCGCGCCGGAAAACGGGACGATATCCTGCAGATGACTTCCCTTCGTACCTTGCTATTAAAAGGTGTTTGTTTTTTTTTTTTTTGGGTAGCATCTATTGTTTGTCAGTTTCTGACCATTGACAAGGTGGCATGTGAAGCGGACGACCGCGTTTGCAATTGACGTCAATGTGCGAGGGCTACTAATAATGTGGCGATATGGAGCTGAACTTTTTGCGAAATATTCTCACGTCTTGGAAAAAGTAAGACAAAACAACAACACCAGCGCACAAACAAACATCCCCATACATACATCCACAAACACCCATAGGGCGTGGGAGGAAAAGTTTCTATTAACGCGTTAACCGATCGTTTCCTTCGTGAAGTCGCGTGAAAGTTGCCGTTATCGCGTAGACAGTCGGGTCGCATGGTGCTCGTTTTTAAATCTCTATTTCGTCGGTACGTTCATGAGTGCGCTCGCAGCTATTCAAGCGCTTAGGAAGCGCTTTTCCATTTTCAATTAACTTCTGTCTATCTTACCGTACGATGTGTTGCAATGTTTCGAGAAGGTTTCCATTGTTCACAGCCGTTGATGCCACCAAATGTTTAAGTCAAAAACTTATTAATGGAAAATTATGTGTTGATAAGCTTGAGATTGCTAATAAACACTAATCGACATTTGAATATACTGAATGCCCGGAAAATTAAAAGAAAATGGATCACTATAAGCTGTCCAGATGTGGTCCTGATAAATCAACTTCTCATTTTAGGGGTTTCATGAAAAAATCTCGGATCAACTGTGATGCACGATTTACTCAGAACGATATTTAATGTTGAGCACACCACAGTGTTTATTATCACGATTATAAACGTTCGAGCTGTTCACAATGTTGATGATGCTGCTAATTGGCATTTGTAAACAAAGACTTGCCTAACCACTTACGCAGTGTTAACGAAAGAATGCGCGTAATCTTAAGAATAAACAAGACGTTGATACAATAGCTTCAAGGTTTCAGTGATGGTTGGAGTTGAAATTGTTGAAATGATAAAAAATATCACAATTGACGGAAAGCGACTCTAAACCGAGCTACCATATTAGATCTAGCGGTATTCTTTAGTAAGCGTATTTAAAAATGTTTAATATGTATAGTAAACAGCTTTTAAAGAGAAATCAACCAAAAAAAGCTACACAATTATTTCATATCCAGCATTTCAATGCAAATGCCACTGTGATGATCGATTTTTTGTTCGCGTCCACAATTTAATATTGATCAGTTAATCAGTTTTGATTCCGTTCAATTAACCGCACTAAAATCGTTCCAAACGAATCTTCCAACACGCGTAAATGATTACAAACACAGCTTGAGCTTAGAACATTACACCAATACTTGACGTTCCGCAGTAACAGCTGCTTCACCGGCAGGGCAATCAAAATAACGACTGCAGTAGATAAGAACTGAGTTTGTTGTAGAATCACGGTTTGCTGCATCGGTTTAAAGAACTGATACAGATGTAGATTAGACATTCTACTGCTAGTTCCATGGTCAGCCGTAGCGCCAACCAGCTCCATACATTCTGTAGCAAATCAGCTACCTTTTCACTTACTTGACAAGCAAAACTTCGCACATAAGACGGTATTATTGCGTGTGAACTGTTGTTTGTGAAAGGTACTTACGTTAGAGGGAAGTATTTCAATTGTTTTAACTGTTGGTTTCACGTGTTTACAACGAATACACTTCTTGACTTACTGAAAGCTGATAAGATGACACTGGTACTAGTCTATGAAAGTGGTAGAATCACTTATTTTGAATTGCAGGGTTCGTATCCGCTATGGTAGGTTGTGATTACATTTGAATAGTGGTTGCATGTGTTGTACAATTTATCTTTATCTAATTGATTGTCAACATCTAGGAATCATAATAAATTAGGGCGTTAATCAAAAGTATTGATGGCAATTTGCTTGAGATTATATTCTTTATTTCGAAATTCCTATAACAATTGATCTCTTTTTTTGATTATTGAATTATGGGCAATAGAGAACGAATCAACCAAAGAATCAACTAGTTTTGTACTAAAAGACAGTTCTTAGGGTAGTTAACAGTGCTAAAAGAGACAAATATGCTGAAGCAAAAGAAGGTTGCTTTGGATGCGAAAGACGAATTACGAGGACGAGGAAAATATGTTTTTATTCTTTTTTCGTAATGAATAAAAATCCAAAGTTTCCAATATACCATTACTTTTGCTACCACCTTAACAATTTCGCCAAACGAAATCGTGTGTGAGTTGTGAGTTCCTCGCGGAATCTCACGAAAGTTTTGCGTACGCAGCAAAAGATATGAGAGTTTTGGACCACTGAGCGAAATTAGAGAGAGAGTGTCGAGAGGAATTCGAACCCTTTTCACAAGGTACCCTTGACATTTTTTAGGATGTTATTGAAAAACGTGTAGCGAGTCGAAACTTTTAAATGTTTGTTTAATGTGTTTTATAGCTCATTTCATGTATGCGTTTTCTTATTAATTATAATTCTCTTCGATTCAAATATAAATTGCAATGGACATGCGTATTTTTACCGTCTTCTCCAAACGTTAAAAAAAGCGTTAACAAAAGCCGAACCGGATTTGAGTTCCTACCCTGAGTACCTTGGGTAGGACGGAATAAAACAAGGAAATAGCAATGGCTTCGGTTTTGGACCGTTGCTACTTCGTGTGACAGGTGCATTTTCCCCTTCGCCAGGGACAGACGCTAAACTTGGATTTGCTCAGATATCCTTTGTGCTGTGCGGGCAGTGGAACTTACCGGTACTGTTCTGGGTTTGCTGCTGCAGTGTTGTGTGTTATTCTCCATCCATTGTCACAAAGGTATTAGCACATCTTTGAAAGAGAAAAAGTGAATCTACCTGACACAATTAGCATTTGGAACACAAAACCCTCACGTGAGAGTGATTTCGATAGAGATTTATCTTAAGTTTTGCGACGCGTGTAGCAAGTGATTTGGAGGACGCGTCTTTCCCAGGGGCTTGCGATTGTCAAATGGACGAACGTAGCTGTGCATCGGCAAAGCAGACATATAACTTTAGCTAGCTGGTAGTGTTTGTGTAACAACATCGTGCTATTTGTGTGCATGTGAGCGTGCTCTGTTTGTATCCCCGCTCCCCGGTGGAAGCACGGTTTGTACGTTAGAGGGGAGCTGTTCAACCAAGTGTTTGAAATTCGAATTCAAGCAAAAGGCACGTGGAGGCAGCAGCAGTGTATTGATGCATTTCAAATGCATATATGTGCGTGATGGCAATCTTTGTTTATAAAGTTTCTTGTTTCATTTGTGCGCGTTTCAGGTTGTAGTAGATCGCACTGTGAAAATAAATTGTGACACCAAACGTGTACAACCAGAACGCTTTCTGCTAAAATTTGTTACTTCAAGTGATTCGTTTGAGCATCTAAAGTGTGAGTTTGCGTTTGAGCATATAAGCAGTGAAGTAGATGTCGCGATAAGCTAAATATTGTTGTGAAAAGTTTATGTTAAATAAGCGGTCACTGGGTGTGTGTGTTATGAATTATAATTAATGTGTTTACGATGAGAAAAATATAAAAAATAAAAACGAACCAAAAGTATAAACGACGAAGCTAACGTTGTATAGGAAATGTGAAATAATTAAAATTCAGTATAATGTAAATGGATTGTGAATCGTATAGATTATATAGAAAAGGCCTTTCTTGCGGCTTTATATAAACAGTGCGCCTGCATTGCTGCAATTTGCATGAGCTCAATAGTGTCCTAAGCGCCGCGTTGCTCTAGAGCAGGGGTCGGCACACCCTTCACGAAAAGTCCCAGATAGTAAAAACAATCGTAAAGTTGCCGGCCAGACATTTCAAACGAGGTTTTTGACTCATGAAATAGGTGATATCATAAGGCTTTTGTTAACATTATAATATAAATTATAACGTATTGCTTAGGTTAGGGTTTGTTTTCAATACTATGGTTGCAAATTGTCTACAGTGCTTTTTAATGCTTCAAACTTAAAATTTTACATTTTTTACTTGTTTCAAAACCCTATAATACTTACAGGATGTAAAAAAACGACGTTACTGGTCAGTAGGATTTTGGAATCATTTACCAAACTATGCAATCCTTAAGTGAACATGGCACCGATAATTGTTTTTCGATTTGAAGGTGCGTAGAACAACTCGTAAAAAAATTGTCTCCATTACCACATGCGTTCATTACCTCACTTTGAAGCAATTTTAGCAAGCTTTCAGATCGGTCAAGAATTAATTGGTCGAAATTCACTGTGAAAGACAACCAAATAAATTTTGTAGAAAGAGGTGAAAAAATGTGAGACATTTGATGTCGATGATGTTTCACAGAGATGTTTCGTTAGTATCGTGGTGGCGAGATCTTGTGATGTTTGTGAGGTCTTTAATTTTCTATCGGGCCAAGTAAAATCTTTTGGCGGGCCGAATTTGTCCCGCGAGCCACACTTTGCCAACCCCTGCCGTAGAGCAACTTATATAGAGAAATCTTTTTTTCTTTTTCTTTCTTTTTTTAAATGTAAGACAAATGGAAGGTTTTTTAAAAGTTAAATAAAAAGTTTTTTTATATTTTAGAAATTAAGAGCTCCTACATGCAGGTTGCTCGATGAATATGTAAGCTTTCCGTGATAGAAAAAATGAAACATTATTAACCGTTTTAACTAACTATTTCGAAAAATTCTCGTTATACGTAGTCAATGTATATTTATTTTCTAACATTTGCTCTGATAATTTAAAACAAGTTCCAAAATAAGTAATTGATAACTATTAAAAATTTGTGCCAGACTGTAGCGCAACACTACTCATAATGACTTTTCTCTATATTTGACATAACGATATCTCCATTTTCTTCTCTGTTTGATTCGTGTAGCGGTATTGTACAGTGGAAATCGAAAAGCATTGCAGTTTTTGTAAAACCATTTACGTTAGTGATTGTAGTGATTGGTGTTACAAAAAGGTCAAAGTTTTACAGTGTGTTATTTTATTTACATTAAAGCTAACCTAAAGCAGTAGACGAAGAAAAAGGCGCATGTTATGTGATTTTTTGTGATAAAGATGGAATGTGATTCTGTGGATATGTTGGCTTATGAGTATTACAGTAAATGAAGTGTTGGATAACGAAAGTGTAATATATTTTAAAAAAATGTGAAAATCCATCTACTGGTGAAAATTTGGATGAGTCAAAGGAATCGTACACTGTCCTACCCCCTACCCGAGGTCAACGTACGAAGAAGGATTGCAATGAAACAAATAGATCAGCAGCATTAAAACTGGCAACACAGGCAGGATCGAAACATGAAACATGTAAGTAGCTGTAGAACAATAAAATACAAGGGATAAATATTGTAGCCGTACGTTGTTTTTGGAAGCATGCATTTTAGAACCTTTGTGCGAGTATGTGCTGTATTTGTGTTTGATGTGGTTTGTTTTGTTTTTCAAGCGTATTTACTTCCTCTCGGAAGGGCTGTGTAGTTTGAAGCGAAAGTGCAACATAAATAGAAACACAAACATGCAGAAAACTGTGCATACGAGCGCACGTGATTTTGTTTGCATTCGTTACTAACCACTAGATTCTGTAACGTACGTTCATGAGTGATTTGAATGAGTTTTCGATGTATATAGAGCATTGTGATTTTTGTTGCCTTTCATCAACCCACGATCAGCTATGGGAGGATTTTCGTTTTGTTTCTAGAAGTTGCATGCTTGTGTTTGATTTCAAACGTTTGTTGGTATTTTTCATGTTTTAAGCTGAAGTTTGCTTTTATTTTTTCTAGGGTTTTTTTTTCATGATGGTCAATTTATTAAACTTTTATCAAGAGGTTAACTGGAAACGAACAAAATAATCTATTTTATATTTTATTGTTTAAATCGAATATTTAAAGTTATGTTTACTACCGAATGACCCACTAGCCAAATTATTACAACATGCAATATAGAGCAATCACTCAATCTTTGCTTCGGGGAACCTGTCCAGATAAGGTTCGTTTCACAACCTTCAAAGTACTTAACCGTGAGACCGCCCCTTTATTTATAGCACGGACATAAACACACTAAATTCACTCAACATTTAATAGGATTAGCAATAATAGGTGCCACCTACAGGTATTATTCACACTGCGATAACCTGTGTGTGATGAAGTACTCTAAATTGATTACAACATACCCATTAAACTATCCATCAACTAGGGAAAAAGCCATTGTGCTGTGTTCTCCAATGTGTTTCGCACATACAACCATTGCCGTGAACCGTTTTGTCGCCGAGTGAAAATAATTTTGTGCACTTAAAATCACATTAATTGTACAATGCGAGCAGTATATTAGAGGAAACTTGTTGCGCACTCACTGAGGTGTACATTATGAAATGCAAGTTTCAGTAGCACATACACCTGCCGAATAGCAGATCAAATGAAGTATTTGTATTTTTCCTCATCATTTGAGTGTGGTGCTTTGAAAGACAAAATGTTGGTACCATAGAACGGCATGCAACTTATCTGTATGCGCTGTGTATGTTAAAGATTAATCATTCCTATTTCATATATGAAGTGACATGTCAGCTGTTGCCTTTAAAATTGAAATGAAAATCTGTAAGTTTAATCAATAAAAAAATGTATATCTGTATATGACTTACTTTCCACAACTTAAGAATCCCATTGTTGATTTCTCTACCTTTCACCACAATATAAGACTCTCAAAGACGATGCAAATTAATGCTGACCTTTCGAGAAATGCATGCAGTCTGGCGCAAAATTAGCACGACCGATTTTCAATCCTTGTCCCTGCCAAACAATTACGCGCCCGATAGACCTTCCAGGCGTTCGGTCTACTGGGAACGGAAATAATAAATATTCCAAAGAATCGAGCGTTCCGGTGGAAGCGTGACGTTGCATTCTAATTACAATTCTCTGTGGTAAAAAATCGTTAATGATATTTGAATGTGAAAAAAATAATTTAAAGCATTAAAAATATGGCATCCTAAATAATACCTCTTCAGCATGGTGTTTCAATGGTGAGTTGTGTGGGTTCTCCTGGCCGGAAACAAACGCACAACGCAGATACACAGCCGTAGATACTTATTAGCATATAAAACGGTTCGTCGTTCGTAATCTGCTCCAAGCAGCGATAGGTACTGATCTTTCCGGTTATGATGGAGTTTGTGGAAGAATTACAAACTCGACATGCTATAGATTCAGGGCAAAATACAAGAATTCTGTGAGTAACGATCAGGAATGAGAAATTTGTTTGTATGCAACGTTGTTTACCTTTAACGGAAAATGTTGGTTTATGTGCGGCATTTGTGAAGAATGGAAAGCAATTAATTTGATAAGAACTCTATTGAAATTAATGGTGCCGCGAATCAAGCTCGATCAAATGACGTAGCAAAAGTGTGTGGGCAGTGATCTGTAAACGATGATCGATTTTCCATTGAAGTTTTGCTTCCGGAGATTCTCAGACACACACAGACAAAGCATACTAGGGAAACCGATAATAGTACTTAGAGACAAAAGAAGTAAAAACTTTCGAACGGACATACTAAAACGCAGTGGCATGTTGGAAGTTGTGGCTGATGATGTTTTTTTTGTGGTCCTTTTCGCTGTGACTTCGTGTTTGCTCAACAAGGGGAAAATCGGGCTCAAAACAGAAAGAACAATCGAGTGCCAAAAAAGAGCACTGGTGAATAGCATTTTTTCTCTTCAGCAATGTATTAGACCTGGGGAAGTTTGATTTTTTTTTTATTTCTTTTCATTTTGTTTTTCTTCCTCGTCTACTAAGGGGATTTTCGGACTATTTTTCCTTTAAAGATTCTATCGGTTTTAGTCTGTAGTCGGTTGGGTGGTGTTTTTTTTTATTTTTTACGGCTATTCCTACTCATGTACAAAGTGTGGGTAAACCATTATGTAGCATCCATACCGAATGCATCCGCTGAACCATGACCAACAAAATTATTTTTGTCCGTTTTCGTCTCAAGGTGAAGATTTTTTTTACTTCATTGGATTTTTTTTCTTTGGAAAGCTTTATTAAGAAGCAATCCTTCCAAGATGTGTGCTTGAGCACCATTTCTACCCCACTTGTTTCTGTCTGCGAGACTAGCGGACGTGATAAAAGGATGCTTACAGATGAGTAAAAACAGTCTGAAGTAGAAGGATTCGTATCGAAAGCTTCAATGGTTCTTTGCGATTTTCTGTACCACTGAAATACGGCTAAGCGAAGAGCTTGTGCGTATGTGTGTGTAAGATTAGCAGTTTGGAAACGCGTGTGGAAATGATTTGCTTTTTTCACAATAAAAAGAAAAAAAATGCAATCCTTTTCGTATGCCACCTTGAAAAGATGTGCAAATGACAGCAGCGTAGACATCATGCATATGCTGGCAAATGCAAAAAAATACGTCTCCATCACACCTGCAATCACCGATCACACCGACATGCTTGGGTTGTGAGGAAAAAAAGCTCATATGACACATCATATGGTCATGATTGGAAGGATTTGGTTTTGAAATGCTGATTCGTACGCCATTCGGCATTGGGGGAAGCTGAATACAGAAACGCACAAAGTAATGCCGATATGGAAAATGTAGCCAGTTCAGGCGGAAGAAGATTTGAGAATGTGTGACAAAGCGTGGGTTTCATGAATTTTTGGTTTTTGTCCGGTATGGTTGGATAATGTGTTGATTTGGAATTCTGAAGTGATTTGACATTTTCAAGTCATCCGTCCCGTGCGGATTCAGGTGGAGGTAATCTTTAGAAAATCTGTACCTTATCACGTGCAATTCACTCGTTTATCATCGGCAGCTTGCTTGGAATATTTAGCTCGTATTGTTTTAAACGTATTTCGTTGCATCATGATGAGCAGATTCAGGATAGTTGATATGCTAATCAAAACCTTTGCTAAAACAAACCCAATCTATAATGGATTTCTGGATAGGTTTTTGGTTTCTCTCCTCGTCTAGTAGAACTTATAAATGAATTGCGGTTTGTTTGGATACGCTGTGGTTGATCAAGTACATTATTTACGAAAGTCATAGAGCTCACACCTGTTGCACTAAATTCTAGGTACCAAGTATGCGGTACAGCGATGTAAGCCTGTTAGACCTGTTAGTGTCAGTTGCAGCTCTGCAAATGAGAAGTTATTGGACTGAAGCAGTTAGCCTTATGTAGCAAGGGGAAAGCAAGAATGGTACCCTGTGTGTATGGCATGTGGCCGACAATTTGTAAGGATATGTATTTGCGTGGGATGTGAAGTTTCTAGCAGAGTGTTTTCGATTTGGCAGCAAGATTGTTGGATGAATCTTGCCGAATTTTATGCCGGACCTGGTTTGATATTGAATTGAATGCCTGGCTATGATGAGTTAGAAGCAATGATATTATTTAGCAATCACGACTCAATGTCAATTATCTGTCGGTTGTTTGTAAATGTTAACTAAGCCCTATTCAATCTTCTAGACATGAGAATTGGAGGTTGTAATAATAAAGAGCTTAAAGCATAACACAACTCTGTCGAAAGTGTAGATTTACAGTGCTATAGCAAAACTTCCGTTGTTGATCAATGTGAAGATAAAAAGGGATTGAGTTAATAAACATTTTAAACTGTACTTTTAACTATGAATTCAATTACTTTAACTGTCGTTTCTAAATTCCCGTACAACAAATAGGACAAATACATACTAAGTATTTAAATGACTAATCACAGCGATTCATGCCAATAATAAGAAATTTTCCAACACTAATTCAAACTTTCATTAAACAAGAAAATAAATTGATTACCAATGTATGTTGATTACTACCGTTTACCGCTCCGCCTAGAAATATGCCACCAAGCCTATTGCATTAAGGAGCCTTCATACCAGCACGGAAAAGCAGTACTACGTTTCCCGAATCCTTCTCGAATCTTTGCCCTGCCTGATGGAATTGAAGTTCCGGCTTCCGGCGATTTGATCGATTTCCTTTCGATTTCGCTAGACCGGGATGCTTGATGTGCTGTGGGTGACGGTGAGCAGTATTGACAGGGATCAAGCGAAGCAGTTTTATCGTCGATCGGTATCTCGGCCCAGTACGATTTTCCCAGCGAGTGCTGGTAATCTAATTTCACCAAAGCGCACATATGATTTCCAATCCTAACCATTCGAAAGGTTTGCCGATAGAGATACTCCGCTTTTTCCATCTTTACTGCCATTGCTCGTTAAAGAGAAGTAGTAATAATCGTGCACCGTGAACGTTCAGCGTAAGCAGAATGCGTATCGGCCCCATTCCCAAGCGCAATCAAGTGCGGCCACATTCCGGTGTATCCGTTTCACTTTACGACGTCGACACGATAATAATAATCTCATCCGTGGTTGATCCTTTCGGGTCTTTAGATGAATGCTTTCAGGAAAGGCGAGTGTTATCCAGCGTTCGTACGTGTGCTGGAATGTTGGGCCCTTTCTGTGCTCGTGCTCACAATAATCGGAGGAAGACGAAACACGATCACAAGCTGCAAGGTGGGATGCGAATGGACGTTTGTCAGATGAGTGGTAAAATTATTCGATCATATTCGCTTTCTTTCTTTCGATATCCCCAACAGAGAGATATGAATCGAGCAGAGCAGGAGAGCGACATGGCCTTGGGAATAATTCGATTGCGATAAAGTTAATCGGGTCAGAATCTGGGATTTCGGTGGAAAAAAGATACCACCCACAGTAAAAGGATTTCTTTAACCAACAGGTGTCAGTTTAGCGCTGTTATTCGTTGATGCGGGCAAGAAAGGTCTAAAACAGTTTCATCTGTTTATGTCGCTATAAAGTTGCACATACACATCGTCTCGGTTTTTCGTCCCGGGCTAATGACCGGAATTATATTTTTGGTACACTTTTGTAAAATATTTTAAGTTGTTCTATTAACAATAAAACATCAGTTCATTGCATAATTGTGTAAAAAATATGATATTTTTGATATTTCATTTTGTATTTAAAAACTGACACAACCTTGCAATAATTGCCATTCAACATAAATATCTCCATAAAGCACAACTCCAGACTCTTGCTCATCTTAAAGCGCTCGACAATGAAAGCTCGTGTGCTTCATTCTGTTTTGTTGACATTTCGTTCAGCTGCAGCAAGAAGATCTCTGGCGTGTACGTCTCGAAGGGGACTTTTATAAATTATTTTATAATTTCCATCTTGCTTAGCCGCGATGCTATGAAATTGCCTTGGGATGGTTTCCAGGTGGATACGGTGATTTTGCGATGCCGAGTATATATCAACGGGAAGGATGTTTTCTTACGACAGTGGCACTGAAGGAAGAAGCGTCCCGAAAGCCATCGTGCGCCTGATTGATGTGCCTTATATTGCCAGCCGGTAGACGTCTAGAAAATTGCTGATAAAGGGCCGGACTGATTGGTGAATAATTGGTTGAAAGTTAATGTTCTGATGAAGTGATTGTTTTTGCAGTCTTTTTTCTCGACAACAGCGTGGACCGGGTGTCAAGGAGTAGACAGAGTTACTAACTAAAAATAATTCACAAGATCGCGTTGCTGCAAAAGCACTGCTATAGCGCGGCGAAAGTTCATAATTGAAGTGCGGAGTTTTCAAAAGCGGAAAGTGATTTTGCTGGTGAATGCCGGTATTCAATTAGTGAGCAATCGTTCATAATTTGGAAGAGTTTTTTTGTCGAATGTTTGTGGACTTTGGATTCTGGAGTTGATGTACTGAGCACCACGAAAGAATTTGGTTTAGATAAGCAATTAAATAACGTTATTTTGTTAACCAAACTAGAAATAATCAAATGAGTTTAATTTGTCTAATGTTGTTTTCTACAAACTCAATTATAGTGGCGTACTAAACCATAACTCATAGTTCGGATAGGTTGCTAATCGATCCAACGAACGATCTAAAGCTAAGATTTATTTGAGGTGATAATGTAAGGCATACCTAGTTTCACCTATCGCAAACAAAGAGATGTATTTTGCCATTGGCACTGGTTGTGAAAATGATACGATTTGTAGTCAAATCGTCAGTATTCCCGGGAAAATGAGAAAATGTGTTTGGTTTCGACTTAACTAAATGTTAGGAATAGTGCAAAGTGAAACATCCAGCAATGTTGTGCTATGGTTGCATGGTCTCATTTTGCGCTGCAGAACATTGCAGGAGCGGATTGGCCAGACTGGGTGGAACGCAGAAAGCTGGGTGGTACTTACTAGGATTGTATTTACAAATCGATGTACATGCTGGTTCTTGAATGTAGCACGTTCAGTGGTGTTTGTTTGTACAGCAATTATATTAAACCATTGTCCGTTGGACTGCAGTCAGAAAAATAACGACGCATGTAGCAACTAGGAATTGTCCAATGAATCCCAATAGGTTATAGCGAAGTTTAGGTAAGGCGCGTTGATGGTTTGTGTTTTATCTGATATTAGAATAGAATGTTTTTGTTGAGCAGAAACAATCTAAATTAGACGAACTACCTTGTAAACAGTTTTAAAACATCTAAACATCTATAAAAATCGTTTATTGTATTAAATACATAGTTTTACTTATGGCAGATGTTTAAGTGATTGAAGGATATTTTAGTTTGTACTATAACTTTTATAACACTAACATTACTCACAACACTACCAGCTTACATCAACCAATAACTACACAAAATAAAAATGCAAAAAAACCATGTTAACTCAAACACATGCCGTAAACTCGTATTGTACTGAGCAACCCTTCATCTGTAAAGCATTATTCCAGCAAACATTATGCTGTGAAATTTTTCTTCTTTGTATGCTTTGTTTTACAGTTTCGGGCGCTGGTTGATTTGTGGCGAACAAAAAGGGCGTAATTTGCATGGGAAAGCTTGTACTAAGCAGAACCCTACACTCACTACTAGTCCCTTTTCGCAGCGGGAACAAATTACACACTAATGAATTATTGGTCTTTTCCACGGTTTGGCTTGGCGTTGGCGTTGGGATTACGTTTTTTCCCCTTCGGTATGGTCAAGCTTCCGGTTGATGATTAATGAGTTTTCCTGTTGCAGTTTGATTTTAAAGCAAGAAGTGTGGAAAATAATCGATACTTGCTTTACACTGCATTTACACTGATCAAAATGAATCGTCTTTATGTTAACCTGTAAAGGTGCACGACATTTACAGTGAAAGTCGTTCAAAGATAATCGTGTATAGAATTATTTATAACTTTATAACTTTTTTTATGTGAAACCATATTTTACCATGTTTTTTGTACAGTTTGTATTATTTTATATATTAAATATAAATATAAATGTTTTCGAATATTCTCAAATATATTAGAGTTTTGTTATCTATTCAATCCCAGCTGAGCATTATGACTATCAATTTATTCTGATTAATGAGCTAAATGCGATAAATGAGATTATTTAAGTCAAAGCTAAGCTTCAAAATGTATCCCGTTGGTGTATAATGAACTATTTAATTTTTCCCTATTTGCTCAAAATCTGCCCTGACCTATTATCTTTCTGTTTGCCATCCATTGCCGCCAAGCATTTCGTGTCCGGCCTAATTGTTCTTCGTGAGAAAGCAAACTATCGCCAGCAGACATCAGCTCTTCCACCGACCCTTCCGGTGAAAACTCGATAATGCTGGAGCGTAGGAGCTACGGCCACCTGGTTGACCTTTGTCAGGGCAAGAACCGTTTACCTTTACCATAACGGTGGGCGATAAGCACTTCACCCAGGGAATATGCTGCAGTCGTCAGTTTGACGTGTTGATCGATGGGCACAGGGGGACTGGGCGATGGGTGACAAAAAAAAACAATCCTCAGCACAGGAAAACCTTACCATCCGACGATAAAGCAAAACCGTTACACTCCTACCGCTATCGTCAACGGCAAAAAAGGGCTGCACAATCATATTTTTTCTTTTGTTTGCCCACACACAAATAAAAAAAGAAAAACGAAAAGTGACTCAAAAAGTGGTGCAACATGTCATGGATACGGCAAGCAAAAAAAAAAACACGCCCGGGAAACTCCATCAGCCGTCGTAAGTTCACACTTAATTACCGAAATGATTTCATTTGAACGGAAGCCAATTTCGAGGCTTGGCTGGTCGGTTGGTTGGCTATTCGAGGCGTTTTTGTGTGTGGCTACTCGAAACCTTTCTATGGCTCATTCACTTTTGATGCTTTCGTGACTATGAGTTTGCCAGCCAGCGAATAGCGATCGCATGTGCATATCGCATGCAACCGAAAGCGAACCTCTCACGGCACGTTTCGGTTTTGGTTGAGCCCATACTCGGGTCGTTCGGACGCATGCTTTTATTTTTGTTTGATCTAATGAAGATTGGGTGTTTTCAATCCCCTTCTTCAGGGTGGTCGGTTTTGTATGCTGGAAAACCATACATCCAACGTAACGGTTCCGCATGAAGAGTACAACCTCACCACAGATACACGTTATCTAGCGGAAGGACTTTTCCGAGTGTGCGCGAAGTAGGTGGAATGTTTTAAAATTGGAAAATCGATTTTGTTTTTGGATAGGACACTCCACACCACGTTGGGGGCAAAATCGTTGGTTTGCGCTTTTTGAACCTTTTTTGTCCGTGTGGAATTTTCCCGGGACGGATCCGTCTCCGTATGGTTGGTAGATGAAGTCGTTCACGGAGATGAAGTTTTGAATGAATTTTCCGGTGGTTATGTAGTTTGGTCAGTAGCAATGGGGAGCAAACCTTTTCATAGACTGAAAATCCGTTGTACGTTTCAATGCTGGTCCTAACGTGTCGTTAGCTAATTTGAATATAGCCCAGGGAAGCGCTTTTTTACAGACGTAACTTTCTGAAAGCGTGCGCTTTTTAACATGTGATATAAAGAAAAGGATTCAAGGTGCACCATAACAGCAAAAACAAATGAACAAAAGAAGGTTTTTTTAAATGTTTCATACAGCTCTAATCAACATTTATCATTAATGTGTGGCCAAAAGGAGACATCAATTTAAATGCATTCTTTCAGAAAGTAAAACGTGAAATGTTGTCAGTTTAATAACAATAAAACATCATGTTCCCATTTGTTTCGTATTGTCAGCTGTCATCCGTGTCGCTAACTGAAAATGGGAAAGCAATCTGTCTCAATCCTTCCAGTGAGAAATGTGAAAAAGTAGTCTTAAGATAAAAAAATATTTGACAAACAAATAGAGTGTTGTATTATACTCTATTAGGTAGGCTTAAAAATATAACAACGGACACCGCACAATGAATAGCATGTCGTGAGTAATGATTTGCATGCAGCCAATGGACGAAGGTTTGGAAACGTGGACAAAGCAAAGCAACCTACTCCGACGGTAGGTGGTTATAATGTACTACTAATGGTAGGTGGTTGTGTAGGTGGAACGTTCGGAAAATGGTCGAATGGGTGGGAGAAGGTAGAAAATGGACCAGAGCCGGTAAATCACTGCCGGTGACATTGGCACCGGTTGCTGCCCTCGCAAACCAGCAAGAATTCAGTATAAACCACGACCAGGCGTATCTGTGTGCTAGTGGTGGTAGTATTATGGTGTGTAAATCCGTAAAGTATGCTCGCTGTCGTATGGCGAAACACTAAATGCCAGGTGCATGCGTGTGGTTGGCTCGTTTTGTGCCCGTGATCCTTGTGGCTGACGGTTGGCGCTGACCAGGCCAAGAAGGGTAGAAGGTGATTTAAAGCAAGGCAACACGGCAGAGAAAGGGTTCAGAACAACAACTGACACGCATGATTGGATGTTAAAGGTAGAGATCAAAGAAACGGGCTGGTGGGATATGAGAAAAAACATGTTTATGATCCAGAGGACCTGATTATGGTTGACCCGTACAAATGTCAACATGCAGAGGCATGAGACGAATCATTAAAATTGTATGTGATTGCGTCAGACAGTAAGCGTTTGTTGCTCTTTGGGGTTTCTTTCGAGGAGACAACTCTTTTATGCATAACAAGTCGCATCAGCAAAGGTTTATTTAAATAATGTCCTCAAACGGATATAGAAACCTCAATTCGATAAATGTTGTTGCAAGTCTTGGCGCGACTGTAAACGAGTAATTGATAATTTTAGCAATATATTTAGGGCTAATGTAGCTTAATTGTTTATTTAATCAAGCTGGTTTTCTTAGTGAAATTAACCGAAAACCAAATATCCACTGTTGTGGAGTAATTAAATATATAATAACTTTTAGCGATCACGTGGAAGAATCGTTGCTCCGAGTTAATTGGTATATCGGTACCCGGCACTAAAGCCAACCCATTCTTCGTTCGTGCGTAATGAGCGAACGTTTGGTGAAGGCTGCGGACAAATCCGTTCCACGCGACGCATGACCATCAACACCGGCTGCCCAAAAGGAAGTCAAATTGATTGCCCCGTTCCACGTGGAGTGGACGTGTAATGGTAGTATATCATTACGTGTCCAGTCCCTGGTACCTGTTTGCGTGCGTTTTTCCCCTATCCCAACCGGAGTCGTATCGTTCCGTTTACGATGAGCTTTTTTTATGCACCCTGTAACACACAACACACATCCTGACACATGTCGGATGGAAAACCAGCGCCGTGGTGTTTGTGCCCAAAAATACTAGCGTACTGATGGTATCAAGTTTTTCTTCGGTCATCTATCTTTCGTCGTTGTCGGTGGTAGACGAGCTAAGAAAGTAGGGATGGATGTGGCAGCGTTGGTAGAAGCAAGGTTCACTGTTTCGTCCTCGTGACTGCGTTGGTTTGTGCGGTGGTGTTTTACGTACGGATTGTTTACGCCCACCTTACACCCAGGTACGTTCCAGGGTGAATAATATGCTTAACAATTGGTGAAGTGGTGTTGTGCTGTCCTCGGGAATAGTTTCTTCCCAGGCACCCTTTTACAAACGCAGCTCAACGTCGGAAGATTTGGTTGGGAAGCATCTTTGTGGGGCGCGGAACTGTACCTCGTCTGTTATTGTACCGCACACATAAATCTTCGTTCGCATAACACCAGGTGACTGATGTGCTTAAAGAGTTCGTGTTTTGTGTCAAATTTTCCAGGATATGCAGGGGTGGGAAAATACATTACGCAATATTAATCAAATTCGTACACTAACGGAGATGATTCTTATGCGTACAGGAAAGATCAACCTGTAAGTGTTCCAAAATTTGGTGATTGTGTTGGCAAAGTCTTCCACTTTTTGGTCTGGAAGAGTTTTGCACTACATCAGGTGAATGTATCAAAGCCAGTAAAATTCTATTCCTTACTTCGACTTGTTCGACGCATCAGCCTCACAATCCAAATCACTGCAGCAGCTTGAGTCTTTCGAAAGCTTTCTGGTATATGTCAGACCAGCTCTGATGCGTGAGTGTGCCAACATACAGTGCCTAGTCGCCAGTACGCCACACAGCAAGGACAGCACTTTTCGAGATCCAATTAGGGAAAAGTTTCCAATTCCCTTCCGTGCATTATCGGAGATGATGAATCGGAGGTGTCCGTATGGCAAACGACATAGATGTGATCTGAGCAGCAAAAAAAACGCTCATTGCCTAGGATGGATCTCTCTAGATTTCTGCACACGGGACACAAACTCCAGCTGACCGTGGACGATATGCGGGTGAGAAGGAGCGATTCAAATTTTCCGTCTACGCGTCTGTCCATTCAGCATGATCTCACCCAATTACTTTTGTGGGAAAAAGGCTTTTTTTCGTGCTCCTGTTGTTTGGTTGGTCCTTTTCCACTTCTTTTCCTTCGCTAAGAACTTCCACGTAGCTTTTGCTCTCCCGTAGGGTTTTTCTGCATGGTGTCCTTTTTTGGTTTTCTGGGATTTCTAGTTCGGGTGTGCGTCTTCGTTGAACCATTCGTCGCAAAAGGTGATGATGGCAACGTCAAGCAGACGGTGTCAAGCCTGGTCCGTTTTGTGACAGCCGTGGTCCGAAGTCTGAGATCCGAGGGATCGACACCCGGTTGCTAGGAGATTATCGCCCAGCTGGAATCCACCCGACTCCTGCTTGTCGTTACTTTCATGTGGCGAACCTTAAAATAAAGGTCCCTTTTTGTGAACTTTTTTACTCTACTCCTTGCAGCGAAGGGTGGATGAATGGGATGCTTAGCTTGCTGTTGGTAAGGAAAGCGTGTCAGGTGAATGCTTTTACTTCGTGCGCTTTTGAAGATGGGTCAATAATTTTGCTTTCCAATGTGTTTGAATTTTAATTTGGGTATGTAAAAACAACTGTCAGGGTTTTATAAAATATCTGGCAAATTGGAATGAAAGTCGCAAGATACCTAGAAAAACCTCTAATCGAAAGTAAAACCTAGCAGAGAAAACTTCCGTTACAACAGCATTTGCTTTCATACAAAGAAAACATGTTTTTCTCGGTCTAGAAGCAAGTGTGCCCGGTATTGAAATTTGTTTCATGTTTTAATAAGAATTTCTACAAGTCTCTCGGTGTTGTGAGATTCCTGCACCAACTTCGTAATCGATCCCTCGGGTGTTGCGGTGTAATTTATGTATACTTTTGCCCTAATAAAGCACGTAATATGTGGGAACAACCTGGGGAAGCATAACCTTGCCCTTCCCCCGAGCCTTTTTTTCCGTTAGCCATACAGACCTTGATTTTTCGTTTTTTCTCGCATCGTAAATGACAGCACGCAACGCCAGCAGAGCACGGTCACTGAATTCGGTTTGGCAATGAAGCACTCAATAAAGTAGAAATTAAAAGAGCACGGTCGTTTTCATCATGCTACCTGGGGGTGGCAAAACCAGCGGTTTCCCGTGTGCGCTGGTTTGCACTTCGTGGAAATTGGTTGCGCGTCCGAGGCCGCGTATAAAGTACATTTTCTTGGTACGATTTGGTTGGGAGCGCGATACATCTGCACCGTTAGTACGAAGCGTAAACGCGTGCTTTACGGGCCAGCTGATGCTCGTAATGAATGAAAATTTGATTAGCTGTCTAATAAAATATCAATACATGTTGGGAATGTGCGACAAACGTTACACGATTTCCGGTGGCACTTTCGGTTGCGTTTAGCGCTTGAGGAAACATCAGCTTGCCAGAGCAGCGCGTTAACGAAGCAAATGATACGCTCAGCTGTGGTTGGGCGGTGTGAAACCGTTGATAAATAAAATCTTTCGGCCGGGTAACGAGGCAACAAACGGATTCTTACAGGACGAACAGTAATGTGGTTTCTTTTTTGTGCTGTTTTGGCTCCCAGTGGAGTGGAAAAAGAATCTCCCACTGGAGCTATCAAGTCACGGAGAGTGCAAAGAGGATATATAATTAAACACCTCCATTTTTCTCCTGCCGAATGCAAAAGGCTACACAGGTGTGCAAATTAATAGGGACAGTAAGATGGAATTTAATTACCGGGATGACTTTATTTTTTGCCATCGCAACCTTCAGCACAGCGCATGAAAAGCGTGGGCGTTGTGATATCTACAAGCAGCAAAAAAGCGAGATAAATAAAGCGAAATTGAAATGCCTAGAGAAAGTGAAAATGTGACATAGATACGGTGTAAATTAAATGGATAGTATCGAACATGAGGTGTGTTGTTGATAAGCGGTGAATTAACTTTTCACACGTAAATGAAATTGAGTGCTGTCACTTTAAAACACTTAGTGCTTTAAAAATGAATTGGGAGTTGATATTGTTTATGCAAAATTGTTTTGAAAAAGCCACCATTAGTTTTATTTAGTTTTACACAAACGTTTTAGACTAGGTATAGGTGGTTAGAGCGCTTAAAAGACAGCATTATATGAAAATTATTTTAATTGTATATTGTAAATTTTGTGAAGCTGTGTGTTTTTGTACACGTCTGTGTTTTCATTTGGTTTATACATTGTTTTATTAATTTTGCTAAGTGTTGAATGTAAACCCAAACTACCTTTCCATTGTCCCTCAATTTATGCTTGAGCACATATTTAGCTAATTTATGTTTCAAATCAACAGTTTCATTGCTTGTCTTCTTTTATTTAGAGTGTTTGATGAATGTATCGCTTGAATTTAATGTTGTATTGTTGATGAAAAAACAAGGTTGATTGTTTGTACTGATTGTGCTGGGATCGATCAATTGATTTGTTTTCTTTTTTCTCCTGTGCGTCCGGTGTTTTTTTTCTTTTTCTCTTTTTTCTCTTTTTTCACAGATCTAAATATGTTCTATGCTATGCGTCTGAATGTTTTTAAGTGTTTCAATCGCATAACAGGGCAGACGCACACGTGTGCCACATGTGCAGGGGACCGTACTATGTATATGTCACTCAGTGTGTGTGTGTGTATGTGAGGGACAACGAATCAGCAACCATATATCGTCGTTTGTTGTCGCTAGGTTGTTGAACGGATCACGGAACAACGCCACCACTGTGGCACTGTGTGTTTGAATGTTATTTTGATGTGCCGCCGCTCGATGTGAATGTGTGTTGAATGTTGTGTGGTGTTTCATGCTTATCTTAGCTCGTGCGCTATTTTGGCGGTCGTCTGGGGAGGCATTGGCTCACCCTAAAATTTTAGATCGTGCGCTACTGGTTGTCTCTCGCGTCGTGCCGTGCCGAGCGATCGTGCTTTGATCGTGTGAAACTCAACGCAGCAATACGCACGAATCAGTTCCAGCCTTGGTGTGTGTATTGGTTATATCGACGTGAACGAAGAAATAGGCAAAATAGTTTAAAACACTTCGGACGTGCGTGTCGATCTAGCAAAACTTGATTGATGATGGATGTTGGGATACGCGCACCGTGCAACTAATACCCACCGTAGTCGATCGATTGAACTGCATGTTTGTTTACATATTTCCATACGAAATATGTTTACATTGCTATATATTTGGCTGGCGATTTTCAGAGATTTCAACGTAGTAGTATTACAGCTGAGCAGCTTTAGATGTACGTGTGCCGTTGGCCGTCGGCATTGAGTGTCGACCGAATATCGTGTTATTTATGTACCGAAACCAACGATGATACCGCAACCGCGTTAACGTCTAAACGCTTTGCGTCAGATCTGTCAGTTCAGGGGAATTGTCAATGCGATCGGTATGTGTTGACTGAAATGGATTAATGCGCGAAAGAAAATAAATTGCAATTAATTCTTCAATAAAATATTTGCCTATAAGTGGGTCATAAGCACGTGTTGGTGTACAAGTGCTCAAACCGATAGTGAAACAATCGGGTTGACGCAAGTAAAATTTCTTGTTTGAATAAGAAGTGTTCTCTTTGTGTGGCATCTGCAGTGAAATGAAACTCACATGGAAAAAATCTATTTCCGGGCACGTGCAAAGTGCATAAGTTGAGTGCATTCGCGAGTGTGTAGTGTTGCCTGCGTGTATGAAAGGTGGAATCGTGTTCGACCAAGCAAGATGCCGGCATCGTCCGACTATCGGCAGGGTAGAAAAGTGCGCCACTTTACTTATCCTTCTCATATCCGCACGATGACGCACGAAAATCATCATCTGTAAATATCGCCACAGTTTTCCCGCCATTTAACATTCATCAATGGGCTGTATGGTGGGAAGGGTGCCAGATGAACTTCCTGCTTAAAAAAAAACCTATCAAAGGTTTCGGTGCTTGGCAACTACTTGCCCAATCAACCTGCTAGTTTGCAAATACTCATCCAAGTAACACAATCGTCTCCATGTATCATTACGGTTCCTTTCGGAGCTCGAAATCATATTAGCAAAGCATCATGTCGTAAATCGCGGACTGGCGAAACAGTTGTAAGCAGTGATAGTCGAATCCTTCGCAATCCGATTAGAAGCCATCCATCCGTTCCAGCGAGTGCCACATCCTTTCGAAAGTTGTTTGCTGGGACCTTTTTGCGAATAATGCACCAACCACAGCATTATTGCCAACAAAAGGATCCACAGCTCTGAGTGCCCTTAGCGTCCACATCATCATCCAGCAAGCATTTGTTGTACCCAGCGACCATTTCTAGTCATTAATACTCTGCATCCCAACTTTGGCCTAGCTTAGTCTGCAACCGTACTGGGCAAAATGCTTAAACATAAGAGGAATGCAAAACCGGTACGTTGAAACCCCCCGCCCCACATTATCTCACTTGTGCTTTCGTTACTTTTCTCGTTTTCCTTCGTTTGTAGTGGAAAAAAGTAGAGTAGAGTTTGTCTCGTTGTGTAGCCTCATATCCTCTTCATTTCACATTGTTGCACGTACCTTCGTGATTCATAGCGTGTTTAGCTACTCTAACAAATCCACATCCTTTAGGCATCAGCATGCAGTAGCGAAAAAGGAAATGAATATGAGGATTCTGCTACGTACGGCCACCAACATCTGCCAAGTGTTTTCAACAGCTCTCATCATTGGGTTGTTGTAACGTTAATGTCGCGGTTGGTGTTGATGCGAGGACGTAACGATTTCCTCTCATAGTTTCTATAACACCATACTTGTAGTATTTCACATTGCACAGTGCACACGTAACAACCTTGCCCTACCGCACATTCCATCACATGTCATATTTATGCGAAAATGCATTTCATTAATGCGTAAGATTTTTCATGGTATTGGATTAACAGATCACTGACCATCTTTTTTGGGTATTCCATTAAACCACGTTGTGTGTTGAGGTGTTGTTTATTATTCTGGACATAATTGTTGGTAAAAAACTGTGCTGATTGTTCGGCTCTTGTAACCAGCTGCTACACACCACCAGGCGTCTCCATTGGAAATGCGTTCATAGCTCAAAGTTCCTGTCCATTAGTACCGAGACATGTCAGTGAAATGTTTATTTTAATTTCAAACACGTGCGAACGGTACGACGTGTTTATTCATTGCTAGGTATTCAACGGAAAATGCAATTTATTTGCTGTCGTACTGTGCAAACGCGCACATTTATAATTTCTGCTTATTGTTTATAAAATAACAGCCTGTAGGTATTGTTCAAACGGGATAAACTCAAATACAGATTTGTGTTTTAGGATAATATAATAAACTAGTACTTTCATTTGCAATATTTGTTGAATTTACTGGATAAACATTCTGAAGGTAATGAAGAAACCTTATATCTAAACACAAAACCATTTTTGAGATATTCAAACAGTGATATAAGTTTTAACAACTATTGTAAAGTACTAGTTGATATGGAGTAACTTTCGATAGGAACACTTTCGTTCAATTGCCCACACTTACCCCTACAATCCAATTCCCTATTGCCCACCAAAGTGGGCTTTGAGTGTCAATAATTGGGTAATGGTCTGCCAACTTTTGGGACAAACTGCTCCATGCATATGGCCTTTATCTCCGACATCAATTTGATGTCAAGGAACACTCTTGCTTAACAGAGGAGCCTGCAATGAAGTTCATGAGGGCCTGCAAGAAAAATTATAGAATCGTTGGGTATCCTTTGAATGCTACGCTATGATTTATGATTGATGATTTGGTTATTTACCATATTTCGTTGGTGTCCACATGAACTTTAATCGATTAGTGATTTATTTGAGGCTTTTGGTTTGTTCCAGAGGTGGTTTTATTTCATTAATCAAATGCATCTGTGCACTTGTCTGTATCTATGCTATGTAACCAGTGGTTCTTTAATGATGCTGCCGATTACTTATCATTGGTTTGTTGCATGGAATTGCAAAGCCACAAAAATCGATATGATCGATTAATTTGCGTTGTTTGAAGGACTAGAATTTTGTTGTCATCATTAATGCATTAATATCGTTCGTTGTGCAAATAATGTTGTGTGTATTTTATCTCGTCCTGTTGCATTTGGTCCAACAAACCATATCGATAACATTACCACAAAGGGATTGCAATCAATCGATATCGATTCGAAATCGACACGTCCCGTGGGAAAGCTAGTTACATTATTCAGAACCCTATTTTACCCAGTCTCATCGTCAACAAAATATTGCACAATAAAAAAAGAAACAGTTGACTGTTCTCTTTGTCTTACGACTTAATGAATTATTCACGACACAAGTAAGAACCGCACCCGGTGGGATTTGCTTCCAGAAGCTTAAAGACAAACAACGGCCTAGAAGCTTTTCCCTACCAACCATTCGTACGGAGAGTTTGTGGGAAACTTCCCTTGGTTGAAGTGTCGATATGGATCGTTGGTCACCATTTCCGCGATCTGTTGCGCTCTTTTAGCATTTTCGTTGAATGGTTCGGTATCGATCGATTGTGAACATGAGTTAAAGGTCTAATTTTTCCGCTTATAAAAATAGTTCTACCTACCCTTTGTTTTCGTTGAAGCATTTTCAAACACAAAGATTGTTAAAGTGACAATCCATAGTAATGTGTGTAAGCTATGGTGCGCATTGGAATCATACATAACAGCACTGAAAATAAAAGCATGCCTGTGGTTTTTATTTCTTTCCACCAACCACCTGTTTGACCGAAAGAAATGGACATCGTGGAATATTGATAGGTCTTCTATGCCATTATCGGTTCGGCGGCTAGGCATCAACAAAATGACCCGTTTGGCAAGAAGGCGATGCGGAATTGTGGCTAAAATAACAATACATACAGACTTTGTTTTGGATCGGTTCTAAGAATCGACCACCAAGCGGGGTGTTTTTCTGTTATTTTTTTTGTCTTACCTACACATCAAACGTTGTGGTGAATGCGTAGCAGCACTTTTGAGCGTAACTTCCATTGGTGGTTGCTTTTGCGGAGGCGAGAAAATGGAAAATCGTTTGTAATCCTTCTGGGTATGTTTTAATTACTGCTGCATGGTCATGGAGTCAAAAAGTATAATTAAAAGCTTTTTCTTTCGCTCTGGTTGCAGATGCTTGTGTGAAGCTTTTCTGGGGTTGTTTTGAATCGGGTGGGTGTTGAATATTTGCCAGAAAGAAAATCAATTATTTAAAGCGATCATTAGTGTTGAAGGAAGGTAAGACTCAGTATATAAATTATGCATATATAAATATGCATAACGAAATAGGAGTAGTAGCAAAAACCTCCATTCTAGTTGGTATGACTATACTTTGCTTTTGATTTATATGAATAAGGGCTAGATTGTCTTTGTTCTATAATTTTTGTAATAATAAGAGGAAATTGCATGTCCTATCAAACCCTTGGGGGAGAAACTAATACGTCAAAGTTTGTTCCATGCAAGCTGTCGATTGCACGAAACTTTGGGACACTGATGATGATCGGACAAAAGTTTTGTCACTCGCTAATAGCGCTCGAACGCGTGCGGACGCCTGGTGGTTTTGGGGTGCAGCTCTTAAATTGACATCGTTCTCGTGCAGTACGTTCCAGGGTGAAAGTTTTGATATGCGGGATTGTTGTAGCATGCTGACTGCTGGTAAGAATGGTTTTCGATTAGTGCTGCCGCTGTGCTCTCACAATTAGTGCCGTTGCAGTCGTTTCGAACAGTTTACGCGTAGAGTATACTTTCGCACTTTTACACATAAAACTCTAATGATCACCCATTATTTTATGCGAGCGACGAATGCATTGCACATTTCACTTGCCATTTTGCTAGCGATTTTTCACAACAATGGCACAGATTTAGTTAGCTGGCACCGTTACTTTGTTTCACCGTCACATTTGCTTTTATTTTAGATACCATTTCTAACCACTTTTTTCCTATCTCTTTCTCCTTTCTTGCTGTTTTTCCTACTAACTTCTTCTATGCTGTCACGCTATCTTCAAATAAAAAACCGGCCTCTACCATTTATACATGAATCACAATTTTACAAACCCTGTTCCAATAATGTATGTCTACGTGTTTGTCTTACCTCTATTCACCCCCTATTGTTCCCTTTTGTGCTCTGTACGTTTTTTTATAATGTGTTGATCGTTTTGCTTTCATACACTCCTATTGTTCAATATTGTATTTTATATCATGACGAGGAATAATGAACAAATGAAAATAAAAAAAATCGTTTCGCTTTATATTAAAATACTTTTTGTCATAAAACTGCCCAACTAAACAACACATTGTGCTAACGGATAATTACATATGAATTGCCATACACCTGGCAAATGTAATCGGGGTAAACTTGCAAAACACGATTCAACACTGAACTACCACTTTTAAACAATAAAAAATTATAAAAAATAAAACATCATTGATACCGTCGTTTAAACAACGAAACCCACATAAATACAAATGAAAACAAACACACAAAAACACAACCATACTACCTCATCAGACACAACGAAAGCTAGGATGGGGCTTACGGAAGATCTGCTTAGGATTGATAAATATCACCGTACCAAGGGTAAGTCTTACGATCTAATTGTTTATTGTTTTTTTTTAGTATTTATGTTAAATTTAATGGTATGCTAAATTGATTGTTTAAATACGCTTTAAAAGTTGGTTATATTTGGCTGTTTAATTTTTTTTTTACAAGTGCAACAAATATTTTGCTGAACAGTTCATGCTCGAATCTTTTATTAATTTAATAAAAAGTTTTAAATTTTTCACATATTTTCCAGCATGCCTTGGTATTGTTGGCAATAGTTATATGTTTAAAGCTTTATTCTAACTTATTGGTCTTTCGAAACAATGTCAACTATTACTCACACACTTTTGTTGTGGTTGATAGTTACTATCAAAAATCCATGAACATATGAGTGGTATTAAGTTATAGTAAAGTAATAAATGTAACATACTAGCGATATTTTACAAGCGGTACGTCATTATTGCTGAAATCTGGTGCCATAAACGCGGTGGAACGATGCTTGAATATTGCCAGCATATATAACACGAGAATGATGCGACAATGGACGCCATTGCCTTACCACCACCTTTACGAATGGTTTTGATTTTCCCTGTGGTATTGATTCAACGAACAGCGAGGAATGGTGATTCTATTTGGTCCACACTTTATGTTCATACTAAATTTAAATAACAAACAATTTAATGAAGATGACGAACGACATTTTTTCGTAGTCGTCCCATTCTCGGTCGAGATTGTACTAGATGTTATAAAAACATCCAAACCGGGACATGGTTGGGACATTGGGATGAAAATTAATTATGCAAAATCAACGTCCGCTTGCGGTGGGTTTGAGCAGTCAGATGGGAAACGTTGGTGAGAGTGTGCGAGAAGCTGTTAACAGAGAGCATCCTTGTTGATGGCATTCAGTTTCAGTGAGCATGATATTATTTTTTGTCTCTCGTCCTCCCCGTTAGTTTCACTCTGACACCGGGTGGTCCCAACGACAGGCCCTGTGGGTTGTAGATTCCCAGAGCTAATGACAAAATTCCCTGGAATATTTGACAGCAACTGGAAAGAGCAGAACGGTCTGAGATTAACAACAAATTTATGTAGCAGTGTCGTGTGGTAAACACATCCACCATTTCGCCTATAAGGACGGGACAAGTTTTTGGAGGTTTCAAATGAACCTGAACGCTAAGAAGATGGCGCACGGGAGAATATGAATAAATTGTGAACTTCCACACATGCAGCGAACTACTACGAGGGCTGTCAGTGTTATTGAGTAGTCTGGGGAAACGTTAGATGCCGAAACAGTACATGCATTGCTAGTCGGATGAGTAGTTGGTTGAGGGTTTTGGTGAATGGTAACCACAACTTTACGCAACTAAACAAGTGCAATGTGAATAATTTATATTTTTTACATGTTAATGCTGAAAGTCCAAGTTGCAAGATGTGAAACACTAAATAAAAAATAAAAATACTGTAAGGCTATTAATGAATACATGAATAATCAAAACAGATAATGATTGCAATAGCTAACGCAAAAAAAGATTGTCAGATGTTTTTCCATACAATGCAATGCGTTTCATGCAACTTAAGTCATTCTAAATCAGTTCCAAAAAATTACATGTAAATGTAATTTTTGAATAATTTTCTTAACATTTGAGGCTTTATTGTGAAAAACGCTTAACTTACCTATCAATATTGTATCATGTATTACAACAGGATGCATCAGGAAAATAATCGAATATTCGTTTTCATGACAAATTGTTGTTATATGCGTATAAAGAAATACAAGCATAATAAAATTCAGAGTCTTCAAATTATCTTCAAATATTATATTTGACCTGCTAGAGTGGTCGGATCTGCTAGGTCACCAACAACTATCGGCCTTAAGTGTATGTTTCTATCATTTGAAGTGTACCATTGTGCTCCATTCTGTTAGTCATCAAAACAGTCAAAGAAGTCAAGAAAAGTTGGTTTCGTGGGCAAGTTTTCTGATGAAATATACCAGGTGGCGTGTAATCGTTATATACATCGATTTGATCATATTAAGCGATCAATGGTACCGGAATTTTATTTTCGGGTTTAAAATACATATAAATTAATCTAATATATATTTCGGGTTTTCAAATACTTTTTGCCCGATAAATTGCGAACAAATTACATTCCACACGCTCAGCAATCAGCTTCGATCACTTATACCCCTTTTTTTGGCTTATTGCAATAAAACAAATAGGATATTCTTAAACAGTATTTATAACTAAACATAAACAAACTAGTAGTCACCCCAAAATAAGACATTATTGACATTGACATAGGTTGATCTAATAATGGAGGTTCACCATTTTCGTACTTTTTCCTGCCACACCCTGTACGTGCTTTTTAGGCATAGTCCGCGATCAATGTATCGATGGTGATACAATTGACGCCAATAAGTGATGTTAATTGTTTACGTCACGCGCACGATCCACTATGAATAGGTTTGTTTATATCTACTCCAAAAAGACCGCGTGCCCAAGATGTCGTTGGCCGCTGTTTGGAAGCGGTTTGGTTGTGTTTTTGAGTATCGTACAGTGAAGAGCGATTCAAGCGTACAGTCAAGAGCCGATCGAGTGCACCACCACACATCGAATAACAATTGTTGTTGAGAGCCCATCATCGAACAATCATTAACGATAGACACCACTACCAATACTGTGCGTAATCATTAAGCATAGCGTGGTCTCTGAGTGGTGGTATGTGTTTTTTGTTTCGTACATCTAGCTCAATGTCACCCGAAGTTGTAGTGATGCGTGAATGGTCGGACTTGGGGTGGAGTAGTTATCGGCGGTCAACTGTGGTTAAGTTCGTTGAGGGTGGTTGTTTAGGCATGATCAATCGGTATGGTGTGTATGATCGGGCAGTAAAGAAGTATGAAGCGCAAAGCTTTAAGAGGAAATATTGCAAATTTCGTAGTGAAAATCGTTTAAGCCAAACCGTACAGCGGGGTACAATTGAAGTGTGATTTTCGTATAACTACAACAAATAGAGTATGTGGAGTTTAATTGTTTGATAGAATTATCAAACTGTCGTTGTTTAATTTATGAGAATAATATTTCTGAAGTTAAATTGAAATGTAGAAGTTCAAGATGCAGCCCTCTAGCTAATTGCACAACAGTGATTTCATTGTTCCAATAATGTAAACATTGGAGAGTGGTTTATTTACTCACTCACTGATCGCTTACTTCACGCCACGTGCATTTTCGTTCGGGAGAGATAGTGTTCGTACACACTGCAGTCAAAAGCTTACTACTACCAGCGCAACGTATCTATTACAATTTCTAATCTATTGTAACGATTATCATCGAAGCAGCTGTTACATTTCGTTTGTTGGTGTTAGTCACACTGAAATGTGACTTTCTCCCCGGCACGGTCTGTACCATATCGATAGATCTTTTTTGTTTGTTATGCCAATGGTGATGTTGTCGACGTCGAAGTGCTGTCGTGGAAAAGTGTTCAATAAGCGTTGCCTCGGGAGAGTTTGTTTTCGGTCATTTATTTGCTATGCAAACGTTCAGTTTATGTGCAAGAATTAAGCTGTGAATTAATGGCAAATGGCAAAACAGTATTGATTTGCATTTTGCCAAAGTGTCGTAATAATGAATGCAACGAGGAATGGAAGCAACGAATAGTAATAGTTTTACCACACGATAGTTTAGTGAGTGAAATGTAGTGAGAAATAATTTTCAATTATTAATTCAATTAGCTTTTGTCTGATTGTAGACAAACCTTGGAGATGATTTCAAGAATATAACCAACATTTTCATGTGTTTGCTATGGCATTGGATATTGCGGATGCTAAAGTATGGTTGAATTACGATCTATATTTCTAGTTAAGGTAATTTGGTTTTTAAACATTAACTTCTAAGCCCATACCATTCTGTAGAACTAGTTCTTCAATAACTGTTTAGGTGCTTATCAAGATAATACTGCATACAGTTTGTCTATTGGTTTACATGTGAAGTTTGACTGCTCTGCTCAATGGAATGGTGTAAGTGAGACATGTAGCACATTCACCGGTTGGGTACGTGCATCCCAAACATATTCACACATGTCATAGCTGAGCGCAACTTACCTGTACGAGGTTATATTTTTATCTGGAGAAAATATTTGTCAGGGTGACGCCAGTATTAGACGAGTGATAACAAATTGTGTAGCGAGCAAGCAATATCTCCATTCTGCTAAAAACGTGTTCAGTGTTGGAGTGTAGCCTTTCTAATGAGACGTGCACCATTGCCTAGAAGTTGACGATGCGTGTAAAAACCCGTACAAAGTTGTGCCTTTGAGTTTGTGTCGTAACTGTTCACAGTCCGTACCATTGAATAGTTTATTGAATGTGATTCACCAGTAGAATGATTCTAGCTTTAGAATGAATGTGTTGCTGTAAGCTACGATTGGGTGTTGTCTCTGCAAGAAGAGAAGAGTGTGCGTTGAAGTTTATAATATAATCTTTCGATGAATAAGGCAAACGTAGGAAAGAATAGTTTCCATAAGAAAGAGAAATATTCCAAGTAGCACGTATTGGTATAATGAGACTGATGTATTCGATCGAGCTACTTTGTTATCATACAATGAGGTGGAGGGATAATGTATTTATTCGTCCCGTTCTCCAACTTCAGTTGCCGTCACTGTTCGGATCATGTCAAAGCTTCCAACCTGATTAACCTGCTAACGAGTGCAGAGATAAAAAGCAGCATGCACTTGATTGCAGTGTCGTTACGAGATCTCGTTCACATCGGCTGGGAAATTTCATCAAAAAGTAATGCCACAAGCATTTGCTACACGATAGTACCATGGTTGTGGTAGTGGGGAAAACTTTTGCTCGACCCGGCAACATGGTCGAATGGACACTGCCGGTTCGTCGTTTATTTACCAGCTACTGACTTCTTACACTTTCGCTTGCTTCGTCCTTTCGAATTGCCTGAAGATATCGTTCAAGTGCAAATAATCTAGTAGCCAACAAAAATAACTCGAGCACGCATGATGGATGGAAAGGTCACAAAAACCGAGAAGCATCATGTCGCAGACTTAGACGCAGGCTAAAATGTGTCCACACCGGTTGATAATATGACGTGAAGGCATGATAAGCAAAGGGGTGCAAATACAGTGGATGAATTCTGCTAGAATTATGTTCATTACCGATCCCGAGTAACCTAGCCGCGCACCTACTCTGTGTCATGTATTTAGGACTGAAGTTGAGCCAACGAAGAAATGTTCGTGTCAACCCTTCAGGGGTTTCGCGTGGGGCAGTTCGTGGGTGGCAAGTGTAGCTTACTAGTTACGTTTCACCGAACCAATGGTGCTCGGATGCAGACCCGGATGGGAAGAAGAAAGAGCCCAATTATAGCTAGTAAACGCTGCGCTCCGGTTTCGCTTGGCGTCACCAAGCTTTTCCGACGTACAGCGGCCTCTAAGGTTCCGAGCGTTGCGACTGATGATAAATTATCTCAGTAATCATCGCGCACGTGCCATCTCAGCAAATTGTTTTTCTTCTTACTCTGATTGAACTATTCTTCTACTCGTGGTGCTTCTGCTTAAATCATTAGTGAGTTACAGCGTAACATTTTACAAGCGAAAATAGAAAGTAAATGGATATGGGTAGATTTGTATCAAACGCGTGGGTGGTAATGGAAACCATGCAACAAAATGGCTTTGGCAGTACTGTTAGCTACTCAAAAGGCTATCGGCAATTCAAATGGCAGCAATAGTTTATGGAAATAGTTTTGGATTTACAATTACAGTAATTTTATTTGTTATTTGTTATTGAAAACATCCAAAACGCTTTTAAAAGTCCGGTAGCTTACACAAAACCTTGTCATCTAGGTAAAGCTTGGAAAAGTTGCCCTACAGTGATAAACAAAATAAAGTGTACATCTCATATTTGTTTAAACTTCGCTCAACTGTGGGGATCATATTAAAGTAAACACTCTGCATAATTTTATTATTTTTTACATTATTTAAGTTATAATAACACAATAATAAACATCAAAGTGATTTGTTCATCGAAAATACCATATTCTTCGAATCGAACACCATATTCTTAGAGCGTATGAAGGAATAGTTAGGAATTGGCGAAATCATAATTTAAGAAAAATAGAATTTTAACTTTAAATTCAACGCATTGAAAACAATATTTGTATCTGATTATTAAAATATTCCTTTTATTGTTATACTTTTATTGATTGTTTGTGTTATCTTCTCGTTATAAATTTTTCATTACATTTTTAGTGTATGGGAAACCTAACCTGGTTCAGTCCCGTCTTGACATTTGTCGAGGAGCTGACATTTTGAAAACAATCTAATACTGGGGTAGATCACGGTCTAAGCCAGTTTTTTTGTATGCGTTTTGACGTTTCCAGGCTTATCCGCTTACAGCTCGCCATACAAATGGCAAGCCAAGTTAAGCCTAGGAAAGAAGGATTAGATTGGTTTTTCAATGAAAGTACCCAAGTACCCAAAACCCAAACTCGACAAATGTCAAAACAAAGAATTTTGCTAGCTGGCCTGAGCCAGGTTAGGCCAAGTTTCCCGTATGCGAAAAAGGTAAACAAATTTTTTTTAACGAAAAGAACTGAAAAAGGATTATTTTGATAATCAGACTTGTATATTATTTCAAATACATTGAAATTAAAATCAAATTACTAAACTTAAATTGATTTTTCTCAAATTTTAGTTTCACAAAAATGATCACAAGGGATCATTCTATGGTCATATGGACAAGGGGTCATTCTTTATGTCAAAATGCTATGTCCTTTACGAATCTGTACAGAATGATACAGCCCGGTACCTGGATTATTTGACAGATACAGGCTTAAAGCTTAAGCTTTCTAACTTTTGGGATGATCTACCCCACTGTTTTTCTAGGCTTTATTTGGCTTACCGTTTGTACAGGGAGCTGAAAACGGATTAGCCTGGAAACGTCAAAACGCAATTAAAAAACTAGCTTAGAATATGATTCCTATCTACCCATCAGGCAAATACTGTGGTTCTCCTGTGTCAATCTCAAATCTCAAAGGAAAACTTATGTGTAATCGCAATTGCAGGGAAAACAATACTGATTCAACATTTTTGAAATAACCTAATCAAGTCCCGGAGAACGCCTGAGAAGAATTGGTTCCTCGGTATGTGAATAACCTGGTGGAGAGCATGCTGAAGTATTTTTAAACGAGAGAGAAGGCCAAAGGGATTTATATAAGCTATTGAAAAATAAAACTGGTTTACTAAATCAGCATTGTTTGCTGGGGAAATTGGAAGTATTCTATTTCGTCACTGTTTTTTTTTTGATGATATTGATTAATGTTGATACGATATTGATTTTATTTGCTCCGAGCAACCGCTTTGATCTACAAATTTGTAGTAAAATACATTTTTATTACTACAAAATATTATGAAAAAATATTACACTGTTATTATTCCAATGTGATCCACCAAGTGAGCGTAGTTTAAAAAATAATGAGGTAGGCCCTTTATTTCGCCTACTACTGTATGTCAGGAATGTCAAACTCCGTGCGGCGAGATGACGAAAACGACGAAAATTGATGACAAAAATTATTCCTATCAAATGGGATAAGCTTGATGACGAAAGGAACGTCGAGCATAATGCTAAAAATGCAAAATCAATTTATCGCTGATTACGTTGGGAATCTTTAGTGAATATGTTCAAAACGCGTTTGATTCATCTGCTTACTAGCGTTCACAAATCATTTTTCCTAGCGAATCATCGGTCTCTGGTTTACGATACTAACTTGTCACCCGTTGTGCGTTGCCGGGGTCATTCATGTACATCATGGGTATTTTTTTTCTTTTCTTTATACCCTGCTCAATGGTGAAGAATGTCCTTTGGCTGGCCTAAATTAGGATAAATTTTCCGTACACCCGTGCGCTTAATGAAGTCGTAATTACTGGGTAATGTTAAACACATCCGACCGTTCGGTTCCGTATCTTTGGCGATAACAGATTAGGCCTGAACGTCCCGGTGGATGTCTTTTTCGGTCCGTAAATCGGGTCCTATCTAAATTGGTATCGCGTTTGGTCACGGTGCCGGGTAAAATGGGAAAGTGCTTTTGCCGTCCCGCTTAGCTGCAGACGGAAAGCAACCGCAACACGCCAGACAAGGGAAAGCGCTTTTCTCAGCGTTAGGACATTTACGGCAAATGCTCTGTCCGAAAGCACAAAATGCGGCCAAGGACAGACATTGAATGAGCCGGGTTTTGCGTTTGTGTGTGAGTATGTGTGTGTGTTGTGTGTGTGTGGCTGTGTGCTTTGTGTGTAACTGTGCCGTGATTGCAATTCGTGCGGTTACAATTTTGTGAAAGTGCTCTATTCTTTTCACACCACAGCACGGTACGCGTGGCGAAAAGTGAAAAAGAAATGGAAGGAAAATTGAAGCAAAGCTACCTCGCGGACGATCCGAAACATGCGGCTCTGTTGCCAGTGTTGCGCGAAAAGCTTCGCACATTGCAATCATCGGATCCTGCGGCAACACCACCACTGTCGCCATCTCCACCGCCACCTTCGCTCTACTTCGAAAGCTCGTCCATCTCGTCGCGTTCGTCGATTGTGGAACCATTCGATCTGAACGTGGCCTCGCTGTACCAGGTTTTCCACGTCAAGGTAAAGATTTGGGGGTGGCAATAAATGGGATGAAAATGAGGGGGGAAAAGCTGTAACAAATGACAGTACAGACGGTACCGTTTCGAACCGAAAAGGACGACTGGTTGATATAAGTGAATATTTTGGGTAGCTTGCAAAGATGATTTCATTCAATATTCACTTTAACTTTCATTAACTGTTTGCATATTTGTGTGCTTTTGGCATTCCAGCAGTAAAACTTTTTCGTGCTGGTATGCGAGTTGGCTTAGCCGAATGAAATAAATAGTTGGTGCCACCTGAAAAGTACTAACAGAAAAAGAAATTTTCAGCGCTCGCTTGATATTGCGACTTCAAGGTAATCAACGGCAAATATTCTCTGACTATTTCCAAATGTTGTTCTTACTTCACTGCACATTGGTGGCTGGTCTTGGTTAGTGGTTTGTTATCGATGACCTATAGATATTGTTGAATAGTTAGCCCGGCTTAGGTGGTCATAATAAAGTCCAGGTTTGATTGAATACTGAGAATTTTTCTGACATAATTTTTTAATAATTCTAGAAAATTGGACTAGAAAAATTGAAATCTCTAGAAATTGGATTCTCGAAAATTGCTTTAAGAATTTTGAGCAGTAATCCAACAAAACAGCAGAAAGTGCTGTGTAAATGTGTCTTACTCTATTTGAATGACAGCAACCACCTTCTTAAATTGTCACATGATTACAGGTGTCGATTTGATGAACATTGAAAGTTGATTAAAAAGGGAAGCATTCAAAGTGTCAACCAAGGCAAAGGATCAACACATTCCATGTTGTCCTTATTTTTACTTTCACGTGCTATTTTTAGTCAACAGTTTCACCATTTCCTGGCACAGGTACCTCCAAACGATGTAACCCAGCAGGATGGCTCGCCATTGTACCATTATTGTTATTGTAGATGTTATGTACTGCTGTAGAGAGCTGTTTGATGATAGAAAAAGAGAGTAATGCAAACGACCCTCCTGTCTGTGATCGTTTGCGTTGTGGAGTTTTCGTTTTTAACTGTCCGATGTGTGGCAAAATTTGAATGGCATTTTGAACGACAGGTAGAAGTGGATGATCCCATCCCTCTGTTGGCAGTGATTCAATCAACGATAAATACACTCTGGTGGCAACTTAATTTCGTTTCGTTTTATATCGACCGAATTCTTGGGATATGTCCGCGGAAGGAAGTTTGGAAGTATGCTTCCCAGTTATGACATGGCTCTTTTTAAGGGATTCTGTTTGTCGAATAGCGTTAGTGTGCTGCGCCTGTGGTGTGTAAAGGCAATTCAGAAAACATAATCCTCTAATATGGTTTGATCGTTGCTGTTAGCGCTATTTTGCATGATTTGTGAATATCGTGGTAAACACAATGTTTTCATACTGTAGGTTTCCTCATAAAGTTGTTTCTGGCGTGGTGTGCTACGTTGTATTTGACTTTTGGGAAATAAACATTTGATTGAAACCAGCTTACGGAAAAAGCGATTGTAGCTCAGGGACAAGTAACAAGTAAGTTTTTATTGTTAGTTTTTTAATTGTCACACGCTCGTCATACGTACGAATTATTTCAAAAGTATTAAAGGGTGTTTATTAAATAAAACAGAACTTGAAATCATAAAAAATATACAACACATTTCATTACAGTCGTTCCAACGATTTCCTCTTCTAAATTTAATATTAGTTCCGTTTATTCACGAATGTGGGCTCTACATGAAAACAAGTTTATCAATTAAAGTTTATTCAAATTTTATGTGTATTAAGAACAAAATAATCAAGAATTTGTTATTGATTTAAACGGGGTATAAAATCTATAATTTTTTTAAATTTCAATTTAATTTTTGGTTTTGTTTTTAATTTTGACAAATCAATTGATCATGCACGCTGTTAAAACTAGGTGATTAAATGCCTGCGTAGGAGATAACATTTGGCGGCAAGTGCTGTGAAAACAAAAGATTGGTTTTATTCAAAAGTTACATTTGCAAAATTTAATTTTACAAGGTATTCAATTAAAAATGTTGCAACACTCTGATCGCCCATTTTTGCTATTGTATTTCAAACACAGCTGGAGATATGACTCGAATAACAAAAACTATGATAGCCTTTATAACGTTGGAATATCAGCATAAACCAGCACTTTATGATGCCTTATACGAAATAATCGATAGCTGGTAAATCACATGATCTTGAAATGAAAATGAATCAATGGCACTTTTCCATAATTGACTACGATATAATAAATGGCAAAGATTGCCATTTAATGTGTTGCGCCTTGTTATTCGTGCTAACATTACCCATGAACAGACACAGAAAATCAGTAAACATAGTGCGGAAACGATTTTCGTTAAACAAAAGAACATTTGATGGACCGTAGCGTAGATTACATAAACTTAAGTCAATGCCTATCAGGCTTAGACAATTATCTATCATTAAGAATTATTTACATTTTTGCTGTCTAAAATTTTGCTTGTATGTTGTAAACAATGTTGAAAATCCCTCGCATGGTTTAAATGTATATTATTCACTGTTTTCCAAGTAGATTTTTCACGTAAAACCCCCATGATGCACTGTGTTTTGTACTATCTGTCCTTCGGTCTTTTCATCACTATTGGCTTACAAACGTAACATTCCACACACGAATTGGCACTGAAACGTAAGTTGGCTTGGCTATATCAGTAAACAGGTAAATTCAATAGTTAGTTACATGTACAAATCTGAATATTCCCTCCAGTAAATGAAAATTTGATTTTAGTGTGGTGGTAGCCGAAAAAAGCTAACGACTGTAAAAATAGCAATTACTGTAAAACTTTAGATATAAAGATAAATGTTTGAATGCTGTACACAAATTGTAATAAAAACAAGAATGATATCAACAGGGAAACGATTGTTTGATAAATCTTGTATGTTTTGCTGTATTTTAAAACGAGAGATCAAGCAATGCTAGTAAAAGTGCACTCGATCTTCCTTGCTTTCCAAACGTACACACCGAGCATAATGATGCATTATGCTGAAATATCATAAATCAAATATGATATATTTATATACAAATCTTCATCAGCATATGTCAGACGTCAGAGAGAAAAAGTAACAAAACAGCAGAAACATGCTTGGTAAAATGCTAGTATTCACGAAGCTTTTTGAGGCACGTCCTGGCAGTCACACATCTAGCGTTATGGTTTATGTGTTGTTGGTTTTTCACGAGTGTGCTTCCGGTTTTGCAACGTTGCTACGAAATATCGACAACCGGTGGTTGGTCGGGGCCGAGCCTTTGTGCACTTCTACTTGTTGGCGCACAGCAACGGTAGTTAACGAAAAGAGTACGGCTACATAAAAGCCATATATTATGCACTGCACTTAACCACTACCAGAAAGGATCACGAGCTTCTAGTACATTCCAGATCACGTGCCTGTAGGTGCAACGCAGCACAGTAGAATTGTAAAGAAGCAGTTGCACATACGCATTTTTAAATCACTCGGGTTCTGGTGCAACAGATCACATGCATTCTACACGGAAGCATTCGTTCATTCGATGCGCAGATCGGTATGCAAGCTCGCGGCAGTTGTGCTGGTTATGCTGTAATTGAATAAGTTTCATCAAAACGAATCAAACGTGTGATTGCGCATGCAGGTATCACCTGATGTCCGGTGGTGGATCGTGCCCGGCGTCGTGTATACCATGCAGATTCCTGAAAAGTGCACGTGCCGAATGCCGAACAGCATCTCACAACTGCTTACCGTCGCTAACAAGTGCGCACTGTAGGATGTGGGAGCAGAATAGCTTGTTTTGCGAGTGTGTGGTTAAGTGTATATATGAGTGCGTGTGTGTATGTGTGTGTAAATAAGCACGTTCCAGAAACAGCTGCACCCTGATGATAAACGGTTGCTACGTAAATCGCAGCATGCAGTAATTGTAGAACAGATTCAATTTGGCGCCCTGTCCTTGCGCTAGCTGCCCTAGGAGTAGTATAATAATAGAAGTACAGAACGAAAGTTTGAAATATAAAGACAACAAAATGAAACCGATTGCAAAGTGCAATGATTCACTAGAATATGTTAAAAGGCCATTTAACATGCTAAAATTTAAATTATTCATTTCGATTCTATTGGCGTAACACGTTTTATAAATTGGAAAAGTTGTCTTCCTCAAGGTATTTTCAAGAGTGCTAACTATTGCAGTAATAATTAAGCTTGACCGTAATAAATTCAAAAAAAGTATACTTATCATATTACAATTCAAACGTATAGTATCGTAAAACTGTACTATAATATGAATGGCATATTTATTTCTGCAGTGATCGCTGTTGACATTCAATTTAAGCTGTTTGGATCTTCCAGAGGATGTACGGGTGATTAAAAGCAAGTTTATTTCTTATGTCTAATAACAATGTTTATTCCTCTTGTTTTATTTCTCTTTCTATTCTTCGGCTGTTTCTCTGTGGATTGATGACGTATGAAACAGCGCACCGCTCGCAGCTGGATTGAGGCAAATTTTCAAAAACGGGAATGCATCAAATTTGTACCGAGTCCTAGGACAGAGGATATGTAAGTATATTGAAATTAAAGGTGCCCTGTTAGATAATTTTTAAGGTTGATTATGATAGAGACATATTCAAAGTATTCTGGCTTACTTTATGCCAGGTTTACGACCTCTGTACCGGTTGTTGAACCGGTAAAAAAAGTATAATTGCCCTGAAAGCATGTACATAATTATTTCGTGTTTTATAACTATCATGAAAATGTGAGTCCTCTTGAAACTAATGAAACTTTGGAATAATTAATTGAATATTTCTCACTAAAATATTGTTTTATTTTGCGGAAAATTAATGAATAAAAAGTATTGTAGAAAAAAAATAATTAAGCGATCATCGCTTATTTTGGCGATACATATTTAAAGTTTATAAAATACAATCATTAAATTTTACCGATCAGTTCGAGCGAGAAAACCACGAAAGATAGAAAGTGTTTGCCAAACTGCTTCATCTAACGTGCTTGGCAAATAGTACGTTCTAAAAACATTCTAACCAGCGGTTGAAGTCAAGTGCACGAATGCTGGCACCAGTGCTAGCGAGTAATGCGGCAGGATTTTTTTATGAGTTTGACCTACTTACGGTTTCGAGCAACGTTTGGCGTTTGCCTGGGCCGTGGGTGACCCAGAGCTAGCGTGACCTCGGTGTGTACTGAACTGCTGACTCTACCTGCCCCAGCAAGGTCGGTTATTGCAAAATCGATAATTTTTGCCAGGAAAAACCACCCACTGCGAACCAACGGGCCTCCGGGTTGTGTACGCCACTGTCAGCAGATAGTAGAAGCAGCAGTAGTAGTAAGTGCATTTAGGGGATTTGTTCTGATCGGTTGTATGCTTGGGAGTGAAGAGGAGCAGTAATTTTAATGTTTTAATTATGGTTCGGTTTATGCTTCATAAAAATCGAAAACTGATTGGGTTTAGTACTGCTTACTGGAAAAGAATAAGATTGCATATTTACGTGATGCTGTTTTTACGATCATGCGAATTTTTCGTCTGGATGTATTCGAAGATTTTTTTTCAATGTTTTTTGTCGTCTCAAACTGTTTCATTATTTACACATTACAGTTCGGTAGCACCATTCAAGAGAATAAAAAAACAAAATAAATTAAAGGTTATTTCCCTCGAGTAATCATTTCTCCTCAAACCATTCGCCATTGGTTGACTTATGTGCTATTCTACCTTTCTCGCCGAATTGAATCAGCACGATTATCATCGGTAATAAATGGCATGAAAAATAGCTCCCCGGAGAAAATATGTACTGGCTTCAATGATTGCCCATTAGTCAGGTCAGAAAGGTACAATACGTTCAAGGCGTGGTTGAAAAAAGTTGACCTCAGCCGCTTAAAAGGTTCACGTCCCGGTTCCAAACTGTAAAGCTAGATTTTTTTTCTTTTCGATGTACGAAAGTGTACGTCTGTGTCCATCCCAGACAGGGCCCGGCGAGAGGCATGAGCCGTTGAGAAATTGATGGATGATTTTGTACGCTGGAACATTGCAGCAGCAGCATCAGTAAAGTCGATGAAAATTTCTTCGACCGTTTCGGAAGGTCCCAATATTGAAAACTTCCCTTGGGAAAATTATCTCGGCTGAGCTTTTGCCTTTTACGTGACGATTTTAATTTTAGCATCTTTTAGACCATTGAAAATTGAGATGTAATACTGATAGACTGATAGAAACATACACATCACTGCAATGGTTGTTTCAAAACGACAAGGATAATGGAGACGCCTGGTGGATGGGAGATGGTGCTGGTAAAAAATGTTAATTTCGTGTAAAGCGGAAAAAGCATCAAGCATTTCATGGACTTCTTGAACTTAATTAAAAGAAAATAAAAGCAAACAAAGTAGCAATACTGCATGGTCGTTCTTCACGAATAATAAAAAAAGCAAGCGAAGTGAAACTTGCAATCTTGAGAACTGTTCCTCGAATGTTTGATTTCGCAAGAAGTTGCGTTACCCGTACAAATGTTTCTCGTTGGCTTTTGGCCAAATATCTACCAATTTGAACTTTTTACATCAGCGAGTAGCTGTTCAATTTGACTAATGAACATTCCATTATTCATTAAGATGCCTGAGCTTGGCAGACGTCATGTCGGGTTTCAACTGCGTTCCAATCCTTCCACTTGGGGGTTGAACATCGATTTCAATTGCGCTGCCGATGAAGATGCTAGTTGGAATGGAAAATTTCTTCCGGTATGTTATGTAAAGGTACGTCAATTAATGGATCAGGTAAATGGATAAATTTTAAAGGCTTTGTCTTCTGTGCGAAATGGGTAACAAGCAACGCTTGAGGCAACTATTTTCGGATGTAATGGTTTTCTCCCATGCTTTGCTCCCTTCGCCGGTGGTAGTGTGTTGCGGTGAAAAGCGCTGCTTAATTTCCATTCCATTTGGATGACTATTTTAATTCGTTCAAATGCTGTACTGAAAGCGGCATGCTGCTGGCGAGGAAAGCTGCTGTGTGGATTGAAATTAGACAGCATGCGATTGAAGTACGGTTTTGTATTATCATTGTACTGTGCGGGATTGAATTGGTTTATACAATTTCACTGATTTCCATTGGTGTGTGGTGTGAGAAGAGTGGCTGCGTAGCAATAATATTTAAATGCGCATTGAGTGGAAAATCAGCGATAGTAATTGCATTTTGCTTCATTATCATCGAAATGAATGCTGGCAAGCAACAGGTATGAGGAATGTTGCACGATGGATGCAATAGGAACAAATGGTTGAACTGAGTTCAACATCTTTGAATTTGTTAATATTTGAAGTGATTAAATCAAATTTTATTAAGTTGAGAATGGTAGTTGCATAGTTTCCATTTTTTACTCTGCCAAATAAATGTGAAAAAAGTTAATCTTTGCACTTATTGGTTTTTAAAAGATGAAGAATTGTTCTTGTGGTTGCGAAAGATTTACTGTGTTCATTTAAATAACTGGTTACCTTTTTTTAAGAAAATAGCAGTTCGCACGGGATTCATTTATAAATCAAGAATAACATGGCCAATTCCCATTCAACCAACAAGTCAATCCACCGTCACCGACAAACCCTTCGCTCCTTGCAACTCGTTTGTCATGTGCGTGACACCTTTGCAAAATGATACGGAACCTTGCACACCGGAAAACACTTCCGGGAAATACGGTTGCCACAGTGGCAAACAAAAGGACAGCTCAGACATCGAGAATCAGCGAAAGAAATGAATGTTTAACCAAATTCTTGACTGTTTGAAGAAAAAAATACACCACTCGTTATGGTTTGAAAATGCTCAAGAACACATGAAACAAAACCAGCAAATAAAAAGTGAAACAAATGACAGCGAGAACAAAGTTGTCTAGCGAGCACAATTCTAACGTCAGGGAAAAGATCAACAGGATTTCCGGGAAAAAAGTAACTAGTGCGCGAAAGGAAAGTATGGAATGAGGAAGGAAAAGTGTTCCTTTTTTTTCGCTTCCCCGAGTTGGCAAAAGATTCCACGGAACTCTTGAGAAAGCTTTCAGGCAATGTTGTGGTGCTGCGAGCATTGCCGGCAGGGGCAGAGGATTTGTGTGTTTGATAGTGTCTGTACCATTGTTTTGATTGCATATTCGTTTGAGCTGTGTTTAACTTGTAACTGTCAGCAAGTGTTAGCCCACTGGGTGAGTAGAGATCAAGCGCTGTGCAAAAGTTGGCAGTTAGGCTTAAGCGAATGTAAGTTTTAGCTAGGTTCACTGTAAACGGAAAGCAATTAAGTGTGAGTCACACGTGATGCCGTAGCATGCCATGCATGTGATAATGTTACATGCGTAAAAGGCGCCCCGCAAGAGCGTTTGCGGGTGTTCGTTTGCCATTCGACTAAAGTGGAATATTCGCGAACAGTTGAGATGGCAGAACAGTTAATCTTTAGGGCATACTCATACCATTGGACTTTTAATCTGGACGAGATTTGAATGGAAAAGATTTCACCTTCTTAAAACGCGTCTCAGGGAGCAATATACAAACTTACCCACCAAAACACGCTGCCTCACTTGGAAGGGAGTTATATTGTTGATTTGGGGTAAGATTTTGTTTTTTTTTTTACCAAATTCTTGTTCTTCGGAGTGCTCGAACTTTACAGCATTTTATTTGTTGATCATTTTGGGTTTGGTTCGGTGGGCAGGGCATCCGACTCCGATAGCGTGCTTGGCTGTCATGTTGACGAACAGTGGTAAAAACAAAACAGAAGCATGTTTTTGCTGCAGCGAGAAGTAAACTGAGGGAAAATATTTTCACTTTATATCGCGTTTTTACGGATTATGGTGGAGGATTTTCGTTCCGTTTTTATACATCGCAAGTAGGCAGGAGTAACAGGAAGAATAAATTTGTTTTGGAAAATCCATATGAGTTGTATGCTTCACAAGCGCAGTATTGTTCCAGCTGTTACAGGGAAGGTGGATAAAGTGAATTTGGTTTTGCGACGAGTTTCGTGATCAGTGGGTTTTATGGCATGTTATTAGAAAATATGGCATACTAGTCTAGACTTGAGGACTATGTAATTTGTTAAATTTATTCATAACTTTTTTATTTAATTTAATGATTTAAACATCTTTTAACAGTAATTATAGTGGTTGTATTGTTGTATGTTCCTGTAACGAGTAAACAATCTAACGTTGATAAAATTGTCGCCTAACCTGTCGTCAGAGTCGAACTGGAATAATTGATTTTCAACAGCGCAACGAGTTCAATTTTCTGGTTCAACTTTTCGACCAACCTCACCACTTTCAATTACATCTCAACTATTACAATTAAAGACTGTTTGCCTGTGCGGTGAGTGCAGCTAGCCGCAGTGCAACTGCACTAATTGTCACAATAATTAATGTATCAACATTCCGCCCGCCTGGAAGGGCCATCGTGGGAGAAGGATACAGAACAATTGTGTGTTGATGAAGCTCAGGCGCTTGTTTCTCGCTAACGTAATATTCGTCTCTCAATTATCTAACGCGTTGGTTTTAAGTGTTTCTTACCCTACGGTGGTATGTTTGTACCTACAACCGTTTGTTAGCCTTAATATTGCCCAAGCTGTGCGTCGTAAATGGTTCACATTCTCGGTGTTGACTTGAAAGCAAAATGGTACACTGGCATGTTTTCAACATCTTGCCATTATTCTCACGTCAGCAGGTGTTGAGGGCCAACATATTCTTGACTCCCTATTCTGGTGCACCTTTTGCCATGCGATTTTCTCGACATTTTTCCTCACCGAGCGCGTGGTTGTGTAGCGCGCGTGTACTTTGGTGGAGTAATTATAGTTGTCCGAGTTGCGGACAGGTTGGCTGTTCTGACTGCTGTCAACTGGATGTGTCACTCGGTGGCATAGTATGGCAGCTTGCTCGTTGCTTAGTTACTCCACCACCAGTTAGCGTGTGCGGTACGGTAATAACGGAGCGTTTTCTAGAATGTTCGCGATACCTACGGGATGGTGTGATTATCAGTTTTCCAGACTGTGTTTGGTGGTGTTGAGTGCTGAGTGTCACATGGTGGACCATTTTCACAGCAGATGAGTGTGGACGGTAGTTCCTAAGCTCGAAGGGATTTGGGACAATTGGATCCGGCTGGTGCTTCAAAGGAGTGTGGAAAACATTTGTCGACACAAAGACTGCTTGGTAAAGCAGGATGGATTTTTTAGCTTTACAACACTCACTACTTTGCGAACCGTACGGGTAAGCAAACAATAAAGCCAAAGGTACAAGAAAATACTCTTCATTCAACAGATGCACCTTCACATTAAGCAGCATCAAGATGCTGTCTTTCTTTCAGTGGTTTACAAATAAGAAACGAATAATGCATCGCAGTGACGTTACGCGCATAGAAAGTGTTGGTTTTGACATTCTTTTTAAAGAAGCATGTGCTTTAAATAAGACAAGCCGCTTAAAGGATTTCATTTTCACTCGCCTTAGTGTGTGATTCTCCAAGAGTTGACACAGCAAGCTATTATCATTTTGAAACCGCTGTTGTAAAGTGTCTTCTCGGGTTAAGTTGATTGTCATGCATGTTAGTTCCACAGATGAGTAGCATATGTAGGTTTTAAGTACAAGAGCGTCCTTCAAACACTCTTATATTTCTCTTTTAGCCCTCTTGAGTCCTCACGAGTAGAGGTTCTCTTATTCGAGTGGAAAGATGATCGTAATGGCTCACACGTGGTTAATCTTCGTGGATAGTAGAAACAGGCATACAATACGATGAAAGGTTAAGGCTTACGCTGTTATAACAGAAATTGAGTCATATTTTATGCTATTATCACATTTGTGTAGCCTTGATTTTTTTGCAGACTCAGTTAATATCGTTTAAGATAAACTTTATGTTGCAACTATGCAGCGATTCGCCAGCAATCCCATGGTGTCTAGAGGCATGGTGCCATTAAAATTCATTAAAAATTTCCCCCATAAAAATGCTAACACATTTCGCTGCAACTCACCATGAGTTAAAGCTCGAAACGAAACGCTTGCAGGTTAGAAAAACGGAACCTCGGAAAGACACGGAAGTTAATGCGAGGGATGCCAATAAAAAAGTTAGCCGACACCAACCACCTACTCTTTTTTCAGTTTTTTCAACTTTTTTACTCTTTGAACGTGTTTTTCTATGTTGTATCCTTATGTAGCAGATGCATGGTTTTTTATAACTTCTCACTCTCTCGCTTTCTATTTTTTCATTCACTCCTCTTTGTCGCCGCTTACTCAGTGTCTAACTGATTGTCGAAGATCGTACGGGACGAATATAAAAGCTTTCTATCCCCGGTCGATGCAGTAGATAAGTTGCAGCCACTGTTTTTTGCCTCTTGCGAAACATTTCCTTTAATCCCACATCCTGTTCTTTTTTACTTTTCGACGTAATGCTGTGGGTGTGCGTGTTTTTTTTGTGCAGCCGAAACATAAATGAATGTACATTAGCTTCCATCGTGACTTTTCATCATCTCGTTCAATTGCCTGTACTAAAGCAATCGTCGGCTTAGCAAGGGGATAAAAAGACAGAAAGTAGGTGGTTCGTCGCTTCTCTTTTTGGGCCGCGTATGAAAAAGCTTTCCATTGTATCGTCACCTTCATCGGGGAAGGTCAAGAAAGCAATCAATAAGACTTCCCCGGGATTCTTGGAAGATTTCGGGGGAAGCTTTGCCCAGTTGTGTAAGGCTATTTGAGTCGATATGCGGAAGGATTTTGTCACCACACTCCCTGCAACCTCTTTATCTGTCTTTCTCCTGCTCGTTATAAATGTGTGCAATAAAACTGTCTGAACTCCACACACATTGATAAAGCTAGTACATGGCTTAGACATTCCGTTCCAGCGCGAGAGCGATTTGGCCAAAGGTGCTTTCGTAGCAATTTAGATAAAAACGGGGGACGTAAAAAGGAGACACCGGTTTGTTTTTGGTTACAAGAAGCTATTAAAACTTTAATTCCGTTAGGAATGCTCGCGTCAGTAAATGAGGCTCATTTTTCGACACCATTGACATTGTCGTGATTATATTACGGTTTGATGAGCCGTTTATGAAGCATTCAGTGAAGCAAACTCCTGCACCTGGGGGAAATGAAAAATACATGATTTTCCCACCAAAGGTAAGAGAACGTAACTTCATGGTTCGGTAATAATGGCAGTTTTTTTGGTTGTTGTTTTGGGGTTCGTTTCCATTCGTTCAGAATCGATTGATCGATGGCATATTTTTCATCATACGCTCCATACCTTCCCCCAAGGTGTCTCATAAAAGTGCCACGTCTGATGCGGTCAGCATGTTTTTCCGGCATTTTCCACATTCTCTCCGGGCAAGCGGGGTTCGGATGATGTGACCGAAAGTATTTGAGTTGGGTTCATTGCCATAAAAATAGTATTGAACGTTTCCGGAAATATGGTGTTCGTATTACGTGTAATAGATTAGTATGTTGGTCAAGGAAAGCACAACCCGGATGCGGAACGAAATGCGGTCGTGAAATAATAGAAAAAATCCCTCGAAATAGCAACCTTAATTGAAACGATACGATGTAACCGGTGCCGGCCGCGTCGCCCAAGGGCCTCTGGGAAATGGAGTAATAGCTCACCACACGCTCCGTCCGGATGTGGATGTTAGCAGTACCCGGACGTTCTGGTACTGCCAGCCTGTCTGTGAGTACGGGAATTGGAAAAAGAAAGTAAAGAAATATGAACAAAAATAAAAGTAGTGAGGCAGAGCGGTTTGCAAGAATGGAAGGAACATTCCTCTTTTTATGATGTGTGAATCGAAATGACAGTGGGAAATAAATTTCCTTTTCCTGTGTATTATTCATGTTTGCATGGGTGTGCGTATTGCTCAATACTGTCGACCCATTCGGTGGCAAAATGGAGGCGCCCAGTTTTGCTTACACCGAAAATGTAGAGAATTGTTTATGCCTTCTTCGTGCAGGAGTTGAATGCGTGTCGATTTGAGAATCTTTTGTTTGACTGGTTGACTAGACCTCTCCATGTTGTTGTAGTCGATAAAGAAGAAGACGAAGAACGTAATGGTTTATATTGAACAAAGATGTTAAGGTGTTTATAAAATGAAATTCATGTAGTTTACTAACTTTCCTGCAAAATTACAAGAATACGTAAAGCAATTAGATCCATTAGAGGATATTATCACTTTCTCCCTTACATAGAGCAAAAACTCGCATTGCCTGGCTCCAATAATTGCAGAGCACTTCAAGAGAAATACTGACATAAAATCGAATTGCAGGATTCTAGAAGGCAGTTAAACAAATTAGCCAAAAATGGTGCAACAGGAAGGGTACTGTTCAATATGTTTTCAATATCCGGGCCGTATGAAAGCTGTTTAATGTTTCATAAAATTTGATTTTTAAAGTTGGTTCCCTTTCATTAATAATTACCCAATTTCACCGGATATTGTTCACGCTCATGGCGAACGGTACCGTTTTCGCTCAAGAACAAATTGACTTGCTAATTACGTTACGGGTGAGGAGTAGCAGGAATAGGCCCCAAGTACGGAGGTCAATAATTGAATTCCGAGTTTTGTCTGTTCATAACTAACCGATCGCTTCACCCATTGCAGATGCTGCTGTGGTCAGGAACGGCGCACTCACCAGTTTGCGGCGGGGTACGAAACGGGCGTTCCGGGCGATACTTGGCAGGCATCGAAAAATACCCGAGCCCAGCCAACCGATGCGTACGGCACGATCGAGTTCCAGGGTGGTGCTCACCCGACGAAAGCACAGGTAAGTGTGGGCTGGTAAGAAAAGGCGTAGCGGCAACTTTCAATGGCAGTCTCGAGCCTTTCGAGACGGTGGTCTTGTAGTGTGCGTTTAGTTTTCAATTGTGTTAGCGATTGTGACTGTGTTTCCTTTTTCCTTAGTTCATTTCATTCCATTTTATTCGCCGGGGATCCCCGGGATGGTTTGTTTCGAAAGAGTTTAACCCACGACGCCTTGTCACAAGTAAAGACCTTTGTCCCGGAGGTTAGGAAAGCATTCTTCAGCCGGGATCAAACGGACGGGAATCCGCTTGTCCCTTCGGAACCCTTTCGCATCGTACGACCCTTTCGTCCTTTCATTACTGAGAAATAATGTGCCAGGCAGTGGAGGAACAATTACCCTGAAACTAAAATGTTCCTGACGGCTATAGGGGTTTATATTGCAAAGAGATGAAACCAGCTCCTAGACCCTTTTTGCTCTCACCGGTAGAGAAAAAACGAATAATAAGTGAAACAGACTCAACACCAGCATTGGAGGTAATCATTGGGATTTTAGACTTGGACAACCATTTTAAATCCGTCTGATGTAGCTCAACCGATGTAGCTCAACCCTTTTGCTCGCAGAGTTGAGGTGGAATACAGGAGCCTCGTGTTAGGGCAATCTACTGTGTTCTAGCCCCTTTTTTCGGTTCAATTAGCTTTAAGTGGTGGAAGTTAGTCGTTCTTAATTCAGGATCACCATAGAGGATCTAGTGATCTTCCCAAAAAGCAAAATATCTCATTTGAAATCATTGAGCAAAGATTCGGCATTTATTGTATAAAAAATACTGTTTAATGTATCTCACTAATGGCTAATACCAAAAAGCAGAATGACGCATTTGAAATCATTGGGCAACGATTCAGCATTTATTATATTAAAACTACTGTTTAATGTATCTCACTAATGGATTGCGCATAATATTCATTGCCAAAAGTATTTAAGCACAAACACAACATTCCATCTGGTTTTTATTAAAGATATCATGTTTAAAAAGTGTTAACATTCAGGTTTGTTTAAATTGGCTGAAACGATGATTAATTGGCATCGTTTAAACTGTTGTATTATTAATTTCATGCAGTAGTAAGTTAAAATAAGTTAATAGTATTCTAATTTCATGTTTAGGACTTAAACATAAAATGTTTATACAAACATATAATGATAAACTATTTTTGTGTACATTGAACAAATATTGTTTTGTAAATCGTGGTTTGTCTACAGCGGTAAAATGATGTGATTGCTTCACAATTTTACACATATCGGAGCGTTTTGCTTCCAGAGCAACCCTCCTAATTGTTGATTTCAACTCGTAAATTCAATTCATTCGATCCATTAAAGCGCAGCCAAGCTGTTCATTCGTCAGTCTTGCCACCAAGCGCTGACGTAAATTCCGCATACTGTCAACATCTTCTTGATTTGTTTGAGGTTCATTTATGCGGGCGTACCAATAAATCCGATTTCCATAATGAACAAGTGTGGCACACAAACTTTTCCCATGACACTTCAGTACTGCATCGTCGTTTGCAAGCAAGATCCCACAGCTCAATTTGTAAAAGTGTTTTTTTTTCTTGTTGTGGTATTAGATGATGTTAATGATGAAAGTTTTATCCCGAACGTTGCCACACAGTGAGGAGAGTCATCACTTTCAATCCCTCTTTGTCATTCAGTAGTAGTTTAGCCTGCCTGTTTGTCGTTGGTGCTGACAAATGCTGCTCCCCCATGTAATTAAACGCATAGTCAAGATTCATGACGGTAGTTTACAGTTCAGATCTGGGTCGTCACTTTAATTCGCTGTCACGAGGGAGGGAATGAGAATCGATCGAAGCAGACTGTAAAAGTACGCCCTTGCGTAGCCGTTCACGATGGTGGTGATCGATTTGTTATGATGATGCCGGGCGTTTGCACATACAACTTATGCTAGCGATTTCCATTTTCCACTTCGACTTGCAGTACGTGCGCTTGTCGTACGACACTCGGCCGGAGCTGTTGGTGCAGCTGTTTACCCGCGAATGGAATCTCGAGCTGCCAAAGCTGCTCATCACGGTGCAAGGCGGAAAGGCAAACTTCGAGCTGCAGCCAAAGTTGAAAAAGGTAAGTGTTCTGCGAGCCGGAAATAACGTTCTTGCATCGATGGCATACGGTTATCTTCCTCTGCTCCCTCTTTACCAGGTGCTTCGGAAAGGTCTATTGAAGGCGGCCAAAACTACCGGAGCATGGATATTTACCGGTGGCACCAACACGGGTGAGTAAGCGTGATTGATGGAAAACATTTTCCGAATCTGGCAGGTGGAAGGTAGACAAACAACACCGACAGCTAGCCATAATGCTAGCTTTGGAATGTCGCGTAAAAATGCTTTTAGTTGGAAAAGCTAATATCTTCTTTTATGCCTCAAGGAATGTTTATGAAGGTTGTTTGGAACAGCTTTAAATTGGTTTTAGTGGACATCGGACAAAAGGCTTCGATGAACTGTTTACAGTGTAATCTGATACTTGTTTGTATACTTTTGGCCTTGCGCCACACCTTGTGGTGTGTATTAATGGAAAACGATCCACAGAATATTTGTACATATTTGCACAACATATTATGAAGCGAGATGTATAATGCTACAAATATGAAATTATGCATATTTTTAAAGAGTTAAAGAGTTAAATTTAATTTAGCCGAGAAAGAGTTACTAATACTGATGTGCCGTATTTATTTATTTATTGAGAATCACGGATCTTCGCCGTATTGTAAGTCACTTATGGACTTTACAACATGTCTAAGGCATTTTTCTCGTCAGCTTCTTTAACCCGGGCATAAGATCTGGCCATACTTAATGAAATATGAAAAGAAAAAATTATGATCAGCAATTGTTTAATTCATCTAGTAAATACAGATGGAAATAGTACGTTACCAAAGAGTATGTTCAAACCTTTTTATCAAAACAATTTTAACGTTGTGAACAGAGTTTTAATCTTCGGTTAAAACGAATTTCGTGACCGACTAATTTAATCTCATCCGTTTACCAACACCACACCGAAGGAACTTTGCAAATGCAGTATTTAAATTTCTATAGCAGACCCAATCAGACAACTGTGGAGCGGATTGGCCCACATTTTGAACTGTCATTTTTCAACATGCATAATTTATCTTCTCTTTTTTTCAGAAAGATTTTTTTTGCTTTACTCACTATTGTCACACCGTTTGTTAATAGCGAATGACAATCACACAATTTGTACTAAGCAAATATGTTGAGATAATTTATAATAAGCCATGCATACTTTAACATCACTGTTGGCAGTTTTCCCACACACATCATAGCACAACGAGAAGGAATTCAAGTTTCAAGGAATGAGCTCTTGCCTGTTCCAAATTAGGCTTTGTAAAGTTACTAATCTCATCAAGATGTGCGCTAGAGTCGCAATGTAAAATCTCGTAAAAAGTAATAATGGGAAACCACAAAGCAGCAAAAATCTGTTAATAGCATTACCGTTGAAGGTTCGTTTGAAGAGTATCTGAAAAACTGGTCTTAAAACTCCATCCATGGTATATGCTTGATGAATCACAGTACGGAACGCACAGCACAAACCACAATACTCTGAGACAAATGGTAGGCATGGTCTCATTATTTAAAATGTCGTTTGGTTAGACAAGCGACAACACTTTCCCTGTGTAATTGTGGATATTTGTGTGGGATTGAAGCGGAAGCGGTAAACAGGATGACACCTATTGGATGGTTTGTCAAATAATATGTGAACGCCTGTCCCACGGTTTACAAGGATGGTGTTTGACAGTTGATGAGCCTATACCTTCACAAGTTCTACAATAATCCCAGCGCCTGAGGTTCCAGAGAATCAGCACGCTGTATCGTCAGCACGTTCAAATACCAAGCCAGTAGTTTCGTTGAAGCGATACAACCATTTTAGCCAGATTTTCCATCTCTTCCTTTCCCGCAGGTGTAACGAAGCAGGTCGGCGATGCGCTTTTGCTCGAGGGTCAGCAACGGTCCGGGCGAGTGGTAAGCATCGGCATCGCACCCTGGGGCATCGTGGAGCGTAACCACGAACTACTCGGACACAACCGGGACGTACCGTGCCACAGCATCAGCTCGCCTAGGTAACGTATCCCCGTGGTGCAGCTGTCTCGGATAACGCCAGCAGCTTATGTTAATTTTCACCCCAATGCCGCCTCTTTTCGCCACGCACACCATGCAGATCGAAGTTAGCCGTACTGAACAACCGACACGCTTACTTCCTGCTCGTCGACAACGGTACCCAGGGACGGTACGGAGCGGAACTAATTCTGCGGAGAAAGCTGGAGAAATACATATCGAACCAGAAGCTGCAACCCTGTAAGTGGTTTCCATTCCTTTCTAGCCCCGGACACCGTGTGACGTGTGTTTGTGGTTCTACTGAGCAGTGCGGTGCTCTTCCAGAAAACGGCCCGCAAGTTGCTAGCGTGCGAATGTAATGTGAATCATTTACGGAAGCCAAAGCGAGTAAGCCTTGGCACTTCTAATAGGTTTATGAGACGGCTCGATGGTCATGGTCGTAAGATGATATTCTGTTCAGAGAATGCAACTAGACAAACTTCGTAAGGCAGTTGTGGTGTTGTGTTCTGGTGTAAGGAGCGATGCTGTTGTCGACATTTCCGTAACGTTGGCAACGCTTTGCGACACTTCCAGCTACTTTGTATGGCATACATTCTACCCGTGTCGAGAGCAACTGAGCAGGAAAAATCATGCTTTACGAGCGTATCATTATCATGATCAATTTTTCATACTTGCAGTATTGTCAAGCGGGAACCGTGCATAACGGCGGAGGGTTAGTATCCTTCCAGTCCTTCTGGGGGCGCAATATAAAAGCGTCCCGTTTGCCAGCGACGGGAATGCGCTAATAAATGGTAATCGTATTCATGGCGATCAATTTTCATTCACCTTCAAATCCACCAGCATTGTGTGTAGTACGTGCGTGCAACCCGCTAGGAACCGCTGTACTATGTGCATGTGGTTTGGCGCGTGTTGACGCCACGACTTCCATAGAAGCTTGTGTAGACCGAACGCAGGGGTTGGTCGAATAGTAGCTGTCGTAAACGTCCTTCGTCGTGGTTTCCGTTTTGCAAAGGGTAGATGCTGGAAAATGTTGTCGGTGGTCTCGGTACGGAAGCCTTCCTTGTCGGCACGGTTAACCACCGTCCCGATGCGTTTCGTGCGGCGGTTTCATACCGCGGACTCATTTTCCATTAGCCTCCACAAATGGTACCGCAGACGCGTACAATCGCTTGGATCGTTTGACTTTTTAACTTTCCGGGTTGCTTCAGAAGGAACTGTCGTTTTTTTATGGTAATAGCGCCACATTCTTATGATGTAATTTTTGCCTCTGCGTGGTTAAGCTACGGATGAAGCTCATAATGTGGTACGGTGCCCTCAAACTGGCCATGAAGTAAATTTATCCTCAACTAGTATCTAGTGTCATCAACCGTTTGGTAATGCAATTGGTGTAAATTAATAGCTCAATAGTTCTTTTACATCTTTAATGAATATGGTGCAAGGATGTGGTGATGATTCAAAAAGCATCATGTGCCATGAAATGTTTATCATATGTACCCATTTTTGCTCCCCAATTTTGAAAATTATAATAAAATTATCATATTTAGTTCTTAACCGACTACATCCCAGCGTATGTAGTATACTCAAAAATACTCTAAGGTAAAGCCGTATATACTTCGAATTCTGAAGATGACGTAATGGAAATATTGTTCTTGCCCCCAGATTGAGGTTATTTCTGGAAGGACTACAAAATTTCATGGCATTTAAATGAAGATCTCATACCCCTGGGATGTAATGTGCTATTGGGGAAAACTCGATTTTTAACAAAAAATGAAGTGCCGTTATTATGCTCCATAATATTTCAATCTCCTGAAAACTATTTAAGATTACTTAGTTTATGTACAAGGAAAAGAAAATAGTAAAACACTTTCCTAGAAATAAAGTGAGCGCTGATTCACTTGAGGCAATCAATTCTAAGTAAAGTGATAAATTCCAATCGCCGTGAAATGATATTTATAAATCTCAGACGTTAATTTGATATTCCTGAACAAAATTCGACTTAAACTCTCTTCTTTTTATGAAACCACCAGCCAGAAAAAGTTCTAAAGTTGCTGTACTCTCACACAAAAATACACACACACTCATCAATTCGAGGTGGGTAAGAATGAACGAACGCCTCTCTTCACTAAAGTGGTTTGTAGCATAAGTTTGAACCGCTTGCCAAGTGCTCAAACTTTTAAAAAGAGCAATAAATTGTTCTCAATGCTTCTATTGATCGGAATTGTAAGCGCTTTGCAATAAATTGGCTAGCGGCCTTAGGGTACCCAGGCAGGATATTACTGCCTACTACGGTAGGCGCATGAGAAAAATGTCCAAACAGCTTCGAAACTTTTACCACATTGCGACAGGTGGCCATACATTTGAGCTTTATTGTTACCGGTGTGCTTTTCTGCCGTGTATGGAAGCTTGAATCATAACAACGATAAAGAAATGTTAAAACACAACCATGATGTCATGTAATTGATTTTAATTTTCAAATTTTCCTTTTCGGCATCTTCTTAAACACAACAAATCACCTTAAACGTCCCACGTTCTATTGTTATCGGACTGTGGTCCGTTTGAAGGTGGTAAAATTTTTCACATTTATTATATCTACTTTCTTTCGTATCTGGGCCACCACTACACCCCTACAACTCATGCTTTCCACTGCCCAACTGACACGTTACAGACAAGATGCTGTCATCTCTAATGAATTTTCACTACAAAGGTAAATAAAGCAACAGTTATGGCGCCGGTTCAATGTAGAGTGCACCGATAGGGGTGCTTTCCTGCTATTGGACGGGGGAAAGCTTTCAATTAGTGGGTTGCATGGGATGGAAAGAGAAGCGTCCAGCAAACAGGTTGCTCGATTGTTTATATGTTTATACTGGGAATTGAGAATGCACGGCACGCTGCTCTATGGTTGTTAGAATGGGTGTAGAATATTCCTGTCCGTTAGCTGAGCGCAGCAGTGAGGCAACAACATTCTTCAGTGCATGTTTTCCAATCCACGCTTGATACCTTTTCCCGTTCCTTTAACTGTAGTAAATCCTAAATCGTTGTGCAAGTTATAATTACCCTTACCATGGGGGCCTTTGCTGTTGCTCAGATAGAACATAGCGTGTGTAATGTAGCGTATCGTGCCTTGGGTGAAAGTTTTTAATGAACTGCCGGGTATGATGAATGGAAATGGAAATTCATTTCCCACCGGCATTGCGAAGTAAGCCGAAACAGCGTAAATAAAATAGGCAACATTCAAAGCGAGTTTCTACGCCCAGCGCTGGTGCGGTAAAAACGATGGAATTATTTTACAATGCTACCTTTGCTGTTATGCTAGACGTATTAGGATTCGGTCGAAGGTTAGGTTAGGTTAGGTTGGCCATGCTGTGTTCCACATAAATTCTGCACGATTAGTGAAATCGCTTGTCCAAATAACATTAGACATTCTTGTGCTGCAGCACCATAGCACAGTGCGAAAAATGTATCAAATGTCCCGCTCATTACAAGCAGACCCTACGAACGGAACAAACAGGTGGACGGGTTCGTAAGCAAAGCTATAAAACAAAAGCACTAAAAGCACCTGTTGCCATGTCGCAGCATCGTTAGACGATGGATTTATTACAATCGTTTGCGTTACGGTTCAGGTTGGAAGATGTCAGGAACGCACCCAAGGTCCGGTCTGTACACCTTGGGCTAGAATGCCAGATTGGACAGGGTTGAGGCCCTGTGGACGCTGGAGAATTAACTTTAACGACACACCAATTACTGAGGGTAGATTATAAAGAAACCGACGAGTGCTGGAACTAACCCAACCGAGTGTTTCTCCAAATACTGGAGATATCCGTCTTTAAATGTAAGGTAAACGTGAAGTTGCCATGGTGAGATATTGGACTGAATTCATTAACCTCTTGCACCCGTTTCATCCATCCGCTTAAGTGGTTTTATATGTAGCATTCCTTTTCTCGCACAATCGCCCTTCCAGGTGCGTCAAAACCACCGTAAGGGCTCGTCTAAACAAGAGCGTTACTTCATTCAGGATTTAGGCTCCTTATCCTTACAGGAGAGGGTTGTACTGGGCTTACGGAAGGTTGATTTTAAAATAGATGTGAACTAAACACAATGTATCGTGTTTTCGCGCCTGTTCTGTTGAATATGAAATGGAATGGTTTGGAGCAAGAAGCAAAAAATCTGCCTCATTTAAGGATATTTGGTTGAGCTGCTTTTTTCTCTCTCGTTCTTCCTTCACTTCAATGTTTCGCTACTTTATTATTCTTCTGCAAAAGGTTACCCGATAATCCGCTCATTAAGTCAGCAGGATAAGTGTATCCTTCCGAGCAGGGCGTATTTGGAGGCTGGTGCTATCGTAGCTTATAGAACCCCACCAGCGTTGGTCTTGGTGAAATCACGTGGCAAGAAAGTAAGAACAAAAAGGCAAGCCATAAACGATGCAGAGGCGGTGTGGAGTTTGTTGATAGAAAATTGAAATATTGCGCATTATATTGTTCACACCGGGATTGCCTTGGTTCAATGGTTTGCTTGCTTCCGAGGAGATAAGGCTTTAAAGGTTGGAAAGGCCCGACTTGATTCGAATCTGAGCCATCGGTGTGCTGTACCTGGCGTAACTCTGTTGCATCCCAGACAGGCAAAACCGAACATTTCCCACTAATTACAAGGGACAGTTTGTTATCCGGTAATGAGAGGTTAATTGGATCTAACAGAATGGCAAGGATTCAATGAGGAGATCCGAACGTCCCTGTTTCCGCAGCTGCAGGAGATTGATTAGACAGTTTCACTAGCAAGCCTTCTGGTAATGATGAATTGGTTCGATGGAAATCTGGCCAAATGTCCAGCACTGGTGTGTCCAACCGCGTTATTCGCTAACGATGATGAATGCAGCGAACGATTCTTGCTTGAGTGGATATAATTTTCCATCCACGGTTGTTACAGTACCGCATCGTTTGAAACGATAAATTGTGTAGGATAGGTTTTTTCATAAGTTTCAGCTTTGCAATAAAATTGCTAGTGCCGTTCGAGAAGTCCATCTCTGTCTATCCCGATTGGCTTCATGTGGGTGATTAATTAAGTTACTCGTTAGCAACAGATCCCGTTGTCCGTAGCATTGGTCCAGTTTGCTGCAAGCTGTTTGGCCGTGTACTAATTTAATTCATTAAGAAAAATACATTTTTTCATGCGAAGTAACATAACAGGGCAGATTTCTTCTCACATACCCGCTCAACACTACGTAGGCGATTGAGCCGTTGTTTGTTTAATGATTTGTGCATTGACTTTCGGCCATCATCGGATGTTCGTCAACGGTGGAAGAAAACTAAAACTGCCCCAAACTTCTTCTTTGGTTCCGCACTGTAGCTTTGATTAGTGTTCTTTGAAAGGACGCAGTTATAGCATTCCAGAATGGTCTGTCTCTACTCTGTAGCTTTTTAATGTGCTATTTTCAAACCACTTCTACTGACTGCATCCTCCCTTACATGTTGATCGTAATCGTGTTGTGTATGTTGCTTAGTGCAGGGCATCGTTTTTTTCTCGTATTGAGCTTGGTTGTTGTAACCTCGTGAAGAATAGTGTATCGATGTACTAGTTGTAGCTCCGCATCCCGGATCATCTCACATCATCTCTGGGTTCGGTTTGCTGTGCAACAGCATCATCCCTTTCCAAACTTCAATCACACTATCGATCTTCCTTTTATCTGTCTCTGTCTCTCTACCTCCCTATCTACTATGCTCATCCGTTCTGCATTCGTATCTTTACTCGACACAGAGTTCTCTTCTTGATCTTCTTTTTCTTATTCTTCTTTCCTAGTTACCCACTCGAGCACCCCCGTAGTATGCTTGGTAATTGAAGGTGGTACAAACACAATCAGAGCTGTGCTAGAATACGTCACCGATAACCCACCGGTTCCGGTAGTAGTGTGTGATGGGTCAGGCCGGGCAGCAGACTTAATAGCGTTTGTACATAAGTAATGCACCTTTACCTACATTCGTATCAATGCGCGGTTGAACGCGTCCTGAACAGGATATTAACAACCGTACCGCGTGTCTATCTGGTTCCGGGGTTTTTTTCCAGGTATGCAACGGATAATGGAGAACAGACGGTGCTGGAATCGATGCACGACTACGTGTTGGGTATCATACAGAAAACATTCGAGGTCAGCTCGGAGCAGGCGGAGCAACTGTTTCAGGAGTTGCTGCAATGCACTAAAAATAAAAATCTCGTAAGTGTATCGCATATGGGACGAAACGCCCGCATGAGCCAATATATTTTTCATCTGCTTCCGTCTTCCTCATTCCACAGATTACGGTGTTCCGTATACAGGACCGACCGGAGGGCAATACTCAGGAATTGGACCAAACGATTTTAACTGCACTTTTTAAATCACAGCACCTTAGTCCACCGGAGCAGCTCAGTCTGGCACTCACCTGGAATCGGGTCGATATCGCACGATCGGAGATATTTGTGTACGGTCAGGAGTGGCCCCACGGTGCATTGGACGAAGCGATGATGCAGGCACTGGAGCATGACCGTATCGATTTTGTCAAACTTCTGCTGGAGAATGGTGTGTCAATGCGCAAGTTCCTCACCATACCACGACTGGAAGAGCTGTACAACACCAAGCACGGACCGGCCAACACGCTCGGATACATCCTGCGTGATGTTCGGCCACACATACCGAAGGGATACGTCTACACACTGCATGACATCGGGCTCGTCATCAATAAGCTGATGGGTGGTGCATACCGATCGTACTACACACGGCGCAAATTTCGTCCGATCTACGCGAAAGTGATGAACAGCTACGTCAATACGCACCGGAAACCATCGACTTTTCAGCGATCGGCCGGTATCAACTCGATGAGTCTCGTCACCGGGCTGCTGCCTGTGACGTCCGATATGGCACTGTTCGAGTTACCGTTCAACGAGCTGTTAATCTGGGCCGTACTGACCAAACGACAGCAGATGGCACTGCTCATGTGGACACATGGGGAGGAAGCGCTTGCAAAGTCGCTCGTCGCCTGCAAGCTCTACAAGGCGATGGCACATGAGGCAGCGGACGATGATCTCGACACCGAGATCTACGAAGAGCTGCGCAGTTATGCGAAGGAATTCGAGAGTAAAGGACTGAAGCTGCTGGATTTCTGCTACCGACAGGATGCAGAACGGGCCCAGCGGCTGTTAACGTGCGAGCTGCAGTCCTGGTCCAGCCAGAGCTGTCTGTCGCTGGCCGTGGCAGCGAATCATCGTGCGATCCTGGCACATCCCTGCAGCCAGATAATACTGGCGGATCTTTGGATGGGCGGGTTGCGTACGAGAAAAAACACCAATCTTAAGGTAAGTGTGCTGGTAGAGAAAGGAAACCATTTAAATCGTGTAATGTTTATCTTCATCCTCTTTTAAACGAATCCTTATCTGCGAAAAGGTTATCTGTGGACTGTTATGTCCATTCTTTATAAGGAAGCTAGACTTTAAATCGAAGGAAGAGCTGCAGCAGATGCCTCAAACCGAAGAGGAGCATCTGGAGAATCAATACCTCGATTTCGAGGATCGCGATAAAAAGGATACGGATGCAGAGGTATGTCCGTTTACAAGTCGCACGCTACATCGTGGTTGGTTTTATGTATAAGCCTTTAACATCTTTCTATCTCTCTCGCTCTCGCTCTATCTCAGTATACCGTATACCATACGTAACCCTTGATTTCCATCTATGGGCCATTGCTCCCCGCGAAGGATCACGTATTTTTTCACTGAATTTTATCTATCTTTCTCTTTCTCTCTTTCTCTTTTCTCCTGTGCGTGATCCCGTGTACGGTTGATACCTAACTCACCTCACCTTAATTGCCTTACATTTCGCCATACGCCACTATTCCTTCGTCGGTGATGTGCTGCGGGTGCAAATGTTCGGAACACAACTAACAAAAAAACTAACACTGTCGGGAAACGATGATCTACCGATATGTTTCTTCCCACTTAATTCCCCTGTGTGTCGAGAAAAAAAAACAAATCCAATTTGTGGTGTTGTGTTTCACTTCCTTGTAGAAAGCTATTGCTAACTCCACTCAAACCACCAAACCCGCTGGCGAAAGTGCAGCGCCAACACCGCAGGTATTAACTGTAGCAACCATATTACTTTCCGCTATGTAGAACGTTTTAACTTCCCACTAGTTTCCTTCTATCACCAGTATCTTCTACCGATTTATCATCCCACTATGCCAAAACTAAAAACCCCTCTATGCACTAATCTGTGTCGAAAGAGAAGTAAAATGAGTAAAACCGGTAATTGGTGAATGGAAATTGTATGTTTGTTGGCAGCTAAATGGGCAGTTTTATATTCCAGTATTGACAAACATTTGGCCCGTAAAATTGGTATTGGAGCTATGTTATTATATAGAACAGAGTTAATAAGTCGTTCTAAAGGATCCATGTGGAATAATATTCGGCAAAAATGGATAAGCCTTTATTCCGTTTAAAATAATTCGATCGACGCTTATGCTCATTACATGAACTCCTCGTACCACCAAGTGCACCATCCCCAATTCTTCCTACTATTAATTACGTGTATAAAGCCTACGTAGCCCCTCGTTCCCGTTTACACTCTTTTCACGCCCACCTTTCGTCCAATTGTATCGTTCGTACCCTGTTTTTTTATCCTCACAAACTCTCTCTGTACTCCACGTAGTCCTACTGTTAGTGTGTTCTAAAATGTATGTCTTTCTTTGTACATTTCCACCCCCAAGCCAAACCCCGGGCGGGGTGGTGGAAAATACGTCTGGGTATTGTTTTGTTACATTACGTCCGAATTTTGTACCGAACCGAATGTCCTTTCATGCTGCTGTATTCTCATCCTAGGCGCTTCTGTCCGATACGTACTCAATGAAAGATACCAAAGTGCAGGAAAATGGAAAAGTAAGTGTGCCCAGTGCCCGCGAGCGCACCACTAAGTATACTTGTCGACTGTGTAGTGTTTTGTTTTCTCTGGTTTTAATCTTCCTAATAGCAAACGACACAGAATCCCACCGAGTGCTAATAAAAGACGTTGTTTTTGTGTTCCTAACTCGTTTTTTTTGGTTGTCGGGTGGGATTTGGAAAGATGAAACCAATGATTGAAGAAGTTTTTATCTTGATTTTATGACATTATCTACTCTCACAATCGTCCGCTCACACTAACCACTAGAGCACACCAACATGCAGCACACGTTCAGCAGCACAGTGAAAAATTTCAAAATTGATGAAATAATTAATTAAAGTAGTGCAAATACGTTTATTCTTTTTTACCAAAATCATTCCGTGATCACTACACTAGCAATTTTAACAGCAGCAAAGTTAAACAGGTTAACACACAGTCATTAGTGCTCTGCAATTTTGTGTTTTTTTAACATGTGTTCTTTTATTTTTCCTCACACTGCATCTTTGTTAGCATTTCAACGAGTTTACGATTTGTACTGTTTGTGGTATTTCTTTCGAGAAAATATATTTACGCTATTGAACGTTGTTTTTTAAACAAGTTGTTTTAAAAAGACATCGAAATTGTCTGTGTTTCCGTATCCGTATCCGTGTGAATAAATTGTTTCCTGTTTCTATTCCCAGATACTTTTGCTTTATCTGTCCCCTTGCTGCGATCCTTCAAACTGTACATCTTCCGCTCTTGTAATAACTGGCCAAAACTCTGTTCGTGTTCGCTTTGTTCACTATCACCTTACTGTCCCATGCTGGGTTTGGTAAATGATGTGTCTTTGCTTATGTAAATGCAGTACTAAACCGATACAAAAGTCGTCGTTCAATGTCATCCTCTCCATTCGGTAGATGTGTAAGATGATTTTTAATGAGCATACCCTTCACGACCAACCACCAACCCGGACACTGTAAAGTTTATACCGTTGTAAATACGAGCTTCCGTTACGACTAACCAATTCGGGCTTATTTAATGTGTCCAAAGGGATGAATAGATGAATAAGCAGAACGGTCACCACAAAGTTCCGAATCAGTCGTTTGAATTGAATGTATGGAATTAATTTTAAATACTTCGGATCGTTGCCACAAAGTAGTGTTGCAATGTTATCGTTAAATTTTATTGCTCCCACGCCATTGCAACGATCTAGGGCAGACAAATTCGTACAGTTTTTATTTATAATTCCCTTTTTATTCCATTAACACTCGGCTCACATAATCAGCAATAAGCTAGCAATAGATAGCATCGGTGCAGTTTTGCAATACAAACATGGTTTTATTATTTGGAGTAAATTTAGTACATTTCACACACCACAACAAGCACGCTACACAATTTCTGGCCATTCAATGGATCTAAGCGTTGCAAAGTTCCAGCAAGAAAAAGAAAAACACTTTATTAACACTTGGAAAACGTTTTATTTTTGAACCTAACACCCGGTTTTTGTTTTGATTTCCTTTAGGTAGGTCTGACCGGATGCTTGAGCTCAAAAGTTAGTCCGCATCACTTTACCTTCCATCAGAATAATTTTAAATGTTATTGGTTTCTATTGCAAAATAAAATATCGCTTGATTTTTGGTTGAACCTTGTTTTTGTGTGCATCGTTCATGTGTAGCTTCCACTTTTAAATTGCACCTACCCAATGTCCACATCGATGATTAGACTAGCTAAATAGTACTAGCATAGAGAGTTGCTTTTGGTACAGGTTTTTTTTCCATTGGTTGCTTGTTCCATATCCATATCACAAATAGTAATAACTTTAATTAGAAATTGCATCGATAGTAGTGTGTTGGGTTTATAAAATGTAATATATTAGTAATTACACAATTATTTTGAGTTACCCGTGAGAAAATTTACAACAATAAATAAATGAATTTAATTTGTATATACTTGTATTATGGCTTTAATTTGATGTAATGTATTGTTCGTACATCGCACTGCAATATTTAAGATAACGGTTTGATGTACTTTTGTAAAACTTATTCGCTGGATCCAAATTGTGTGTTATTTAACACATGTTTGAATACTTGTTGGCATTGCTACGTTTAACAAAGATTATTGGCCGATATTTTGGTTACTAATAGCAATTCAATTATTGCACGGTGTTCACCAGTTCGCACGTTGGGGTACGATGTCTAAAACAAAAATAAACATCTTTCTTGTTTTATATTCACTTCCAAGGTTTCTCTAACGGACTCGGAAAACACACAGTACAAGGACTACCTGTTTGACAGTGACGGACGCCAACAGCGGCCCCTTAAGTTGAAGAAAAAATTCTACGAATTCTACACTGCACCCATCACCAAGTTTTGGGCGGATTCGGTAAGCGTTTGGTGGGATAATGTCCTTTCTCGTGCCAAATTTACATTTCGATTATCCCATTCCAGATGGCTTATGTGTTTTTTCTCGTGCTGTTCACGTACACCGTGCTGGTGCGAATGGAGGAAACACCGAGCTGGCAGGAGTGTTATGCCATTTCCTATATCGCCACGCTGGGCTGTGAGAAGATACGGGAAATCGTATCATCGGAACCGGTGGCAATATCGTAAGGACCTCGCATACATATGAACCGACGCATCGGGTTCAACGTATTCGACTATTAATCAAAGCGTGTTACGTCCTTTCTGTTCCTCTTTCTCTCTAGGCACAAGTTTTCCGTGTGGGCATGGAACATGTGGAACCCGTGCGATGCAGCCGCAATCATATTTTTCTTTATAGGGTTTGGATTGCGGGTACGACCGTACACGATGGACATCGGTCGGGTGATATATTGCGTGGATAGCATCTACTGGTATTTGCGGATATTAAACATTCTAGGTGTAAACAAATATTTGGGTAGGTAAATCGTCCCGTCGAAGTGCTTTTCTCATTGCTTTTTCCTTGTGTTTGATGCCCCATGAAGGAATATTCGTAAATGTTTGCCCACACCCAAGTGTAAATGAAATAGTTAATAATTATCCTGTTTCAATCCATTTACAAGTAAATTGTTTATATGCTAACTAGCTACAAGTATCGTAGTTACTTCGCTTCGCTTCGCAAAGCATCGTGCTTAATTTACGTTTACTGATGTGTCCAACATGTTTTGTATGTACGGTTGTTTCGCAGGACCACTGGTGACGATGATGGGCAAGATGGTGAAAAACATGATTTACTTCGTGGTGCTGTTGCTGGTGGTGTTGATGAGCTTCGGTGTAAGCCGACAGGCGATCCTATTTCCGAACAACGATGCTAGCTGGCGATTGGTACGGGACGTGTACTATCAACCGTACTTCATGTTGTACGGAGAAGTGTTTGCCGACGATATTGATCCGCCGTGCGGTGAAGACCCATCACAACCACCATGCGTGACGGGTAAGCGTGACGGCATCTGTGGCATTGCAACGCAACTGCCTACTAAACAAGCAACCAGCACCATCATCCTTCGCAACACGGGATGAACGGTAACGTTTTATCTTTTGTCCGTTTTCAGGCCACTGGGTGACACCAATAGCAATGTCGATGTATCTGTTGATTGCGAACATTTTGCTAATCAATCTGCTGATTGCCGTGTTCAACAACATCTTCATCGAGGTGAACGCCGTGTCGCACCAGGTGTGGATGTTCCAGCGATTCACGGTGGTGATGGAGTACCAGCAGAAACCGGTCCTGCCACCACCGTTGATAGCGCTCTGCCATTTCTATTCGCTTCTCCGGTACGCAATCCGAAAAGCTAAAGGGTTGCAGGAATCGCGCGATAATGGGTTGAAGCTGTTTCTCGAAAAGGAAGACATGGAGCGATTGTATGATTTCGAGGAGGAGTGCGTCGAGGGCTACTTCCGCGAGCAGGAAATACTGCTGCAGCAGTCGACAGAGGAGCGCATTAAAAATACGGACGAAAGGGTGGACCATATGGCGCAGAAGATAGAGGATATCAACCAGAAGGAGAACATTCAAAGTGCGGCCGTGCAGAACATTGAGTTTCGTTTGCGCAAGGTGGAAGAGTCGGCCGAACAGATTCTGAATCACTTGGATGTGATACATCGGTTCATGTCAGCACACACGCTCATGAACGATACGCAGGGTTCGACGGGCAATGTGAGCGGGAATGCACCTCCCGGAGGTATGGCGGCAGGGATGATTATGGATCATCGGACACGCACAATCTCGGAGAGTGATAGCTACATTTTGCCACCGCCCACGACGCAACGCAAAAAGTTTAATCGATCGTTGACGGAGGTGCGTCCGGATGCGTACATCTTTGATGATGGAAAGCATCTGGAGGTGCGTACGGTTCTGGAGGAAAGTGAAGCAGAACGATCCCCAGATCAGGTAGAGTAATAACATAATTCACACAAGAATTAGCTTTATTCTAATGCTGTTTCAATTTGCAATACATTTTAGGTCTCTCAACAACATGAGCGGGATCGCAAATTTTCCATCCGCTCCGAAGACTCGGAAATGTTCCCGGTGGGTAGCGTTCCCAAGGCACTCTCGCCAGTAGATATGCCAACGATCAAACCTTCGCCACCACCTCCATTTCTGAACATTCGACAGGACACTGCTAGTACCGAAAGCAAGGACACACTAACACCGTTGGAAGGAGCGGATGATAGAACGCTGGTCGGAGATGAAACATTGGACGATATGGTCGAGCCGAACTACGAAGGCTTACGACACAGGGCCGGAAGACGCCGAAACTCGTCAATGTGTGGACCTGGCAGTAGTGCTCCACCGAATGGAGCTGCTGGTGTCCAATCGACCGGTCCAGCAGTAGCGGGCGGTACAATCGGTGGAATAGGGGGACGGAGGAATTCCGAAAGTGCGTCCGGAGGTGGCTTTGATATTAATAAATCTCAGACCAGTCTTTATCAGATAGGCTTCTCCAAGCGACAGCACAGCATCACACAATCAGAACCGGATAGTGGCAATGATCAACGTAAGTTGTCTAAAATACAGAGTTTCTACAGAGTTTAAATAAAAAAGTGTTGTTTTTTTTTGGTTTCCAGCTGTACAACGGACAGTTCCAAAGGGACGACATCTTTTGTTGCAGATACACACAGAATACACCTCTATTACGGATGAACTGGAGAGCGTTTGTCACATGATAGCATCACCCACCAGTTCGTTAAGGGGTAAGTAGTGTACGCAGTTGTTCTTGTTACTCTTTCTAACGCTGCTGTAAATCTCCTTCACAGAAGATCGTACAAAGAATGTAAACGAACTAACAAACCCCGAATTCGCCGCCCTGATCGAGAAGCAGCATCTAAAAGAGTGTGAGGACGTTGATTATATGATGATGGAAAAATTGTTTCAAACACGATGTTCGCTTGACGACAGTGACGAGTACTTCGACGATACCGAGCCGGAAGAGCACGGACCTCGGAAAATGTTACGCCGTGAGACGGCAATCGAATTGCCGGTAACGCCGTCCAAATCGAATATCGTCTCGCTGGCAGATAGCAGTATGGGTCATGAGGATTTCGCTCTGAAAAACGAACGGCAACCAGCGTCGAACCGAAATTCGTTGCGTGATTCGAAAAACTCGCCGCTCTCACTATCCAGCCAGAACTCACCGCGCAACTCGCAGTACATGCAATCCTCGTTCCTTAATCCCACCGTGTGTGACGGTGCCAGTCGTTTGTACAAGAAGTCGTGTGAGAGCTTGCAGAAAAATTCCAGCACCGACACGGAGTATTCGTTGCAGCCGTACCGATTCATCAAGCAAAGCTCGAACGAGACGAACAGCTCGTTCAACATTGACAATTCGTCGATCACAAACGATCTGTCGATCGATGGCGAAACGAGCCTCAACTCAACCGTCATCGAAATGGTTTCAGCACCGTCGATAGCAGCGGCAGCAGCGGTGGCCGCCGCCGCAGCATCGGACAGTGAACGTGGCGGTTTCCAGACCAAACGCACCTCATCACTAGGTAGCAGCTCAACCGCAGCCGAGATGCGCCCGGGATTGTTGAAATGTAGCAAAGATAAGGGAAATAAGGACGGTGGTGGTGGCTCTATCCCGGAGGGCTTGGAACGGACCGTCCTGGGTAGTTCGGCCCCGTCCGGTTCGGTGATGGTTCCGAATAAACCACCACGGTCGGCCCGCTTCACCGATAGCTTGAGCGTTCTGGGGCCAAAGAGTATACTGAGCCGGCTGAAGGAAAGTAGCTCCACCAGCACGGAAGAGGTTCCGCAACGGGACACGAGTGCGCCGATACCATGTATCAGCACGAACCTGGTACAGGACGAAATTGCGAAGCTATCGTCGAACATTAAGAGCAGCACGGATGAGGATAGCGAGCCTCCGTTAAATGAAACTATGTGCTGATTTTAGTTGTACCCTCCGACAGAGGTTAATGTTAGCTTAGACGAGGAAAGTGTGTGACGCCAGGAGGAATGGAATGATATGTTCCGAATACGCTTGATACTACTGGTGTGATGGGGTATGTTCCCTATGCGATTGTTAGAAGGAGATACTTATTACAAGTACGCAAGTACTTAATGATTCAAGAGCGTCTATACATCGTACGTATGCAAAGTTGAAGTTTTTCCTTTCCATGATGAAGCTCAGCAAATCGGTCTGTAAAATCGATGGAAATTGTAAGAGCTTATTGAAGGTTCCCATATTTCATCATAGCATTTCATTCAAAAACGCAAGCCCCTATTATCTGATGCAGATGCATATCAAACATTTGAACTTTCCTACCGATAACATTTCCTCAACGCTGTGCCCCATCTTTCATGTACATTTGTCCCAAAAGTTAAACATTTTTATGAAATGAAATGTTGATTCGAGTAATCCAATGTGCTGTGTTTAATTAATGGTCTAAACAGGAGTTGTTTTGCTCATGCGCTATAAAGCTACATTACAAAATGGAGCACAATCTTAGCATAGAGTAGGAACTATTTTAAATTCCTCCCTCTCATGAAGTTCACATGCAATCAAAACAGCACAGATAGAGGTGAGAATACAATAAGACAATGTTGTGCGCAAAAATGCGTTTGATAGCTGTGTGAATTCGGCACGACATGTTGCACTGGTGAAACGAATTATCTGCAGCATGGTGCATAACCCGAACGGAAGGCGTGAAACACGCCAACACGGAACTGCCACAAAACATAGTGCTTAATAGGAACGGTTGTAAATTATTTTCATTTGGTTTTTACAAACTTATTGGTGCTTATTGCAATGCTCTGTGCAACTGTCGTCAGAGGAATAAACTGTACCATTGTGAAAATGTTTATTTTTATCAACCAGCGTTACAATCATTTTTACACATGCGAGCAAGCGTACGATAATGAAAAGCAATTTTTTTTCGTTTGAACGACCAGTCAGTCCGTGCTATGGTCACGAAAAGCAGTTGAATGCTTTTAATTAATTTTAGTCATATTTTGTAATTCTTGCACGTAATTATTTTTAAACTTTTGAATTAGTTACAGTAATATGTTTTACAAAACAATCCTCTTTTCTTTTGTAAATAAACAATAGATTATGGTTTAATTGAGGTGAACAATTACACACAAATCGTATAGCTTATGAAGCACAATTTACGATGCCCGAAATGGCAAAATGAAGATCACGACGGAATAAAAGTATGAGCTTCAAAATTAAACCCATGGATGCTAATTCGATGAAACACGGTTAAGGTTGCTATCCTCGATCCTTCACATGTGTTGTACTAAAATATGACAATATTATTGAATTGAATCAGTATGACATACAGAGGAAGAGAGTATGATGCGGACTAGCATGACCATGGACATGACCGAATCAGTATCACAGCAACCAATAGACAGTGTGAGTGGTGCGCTGCAACAATAAAGCCGTAAAATAGTGTATGCGTTAATGAGGGCAAAGGTAGAAAGTGACACGATCGTTTAGAGGTTGTTGATAATGCATAGCGAGGGTGAAGTAAAAATGACTATTATAGATCGACGCAGCAGAAGCAGTATGAAATGTAAACACAGTAAGTTGTTAACACAATAAATGGGTTGTACTGGATAGGAGTGAAAACATTTACAATGGATACGCTTTCCATGTAAGGAAGGTATATGTACCGCTGTTATAAGAAAATTATTTTTTTTTTATTGCAGACAATGGTATTGTTGCGTTGTTTCAGCCTTCAGATTCCCCCAAAGGCTGTTGAATGGTTGCGGTAGGAGTCAGGAAGATGTATTCCTTAAGTTATAGTAATTAAAACAAATGTTTAGATCAAAAGAATGTTTCTTTGAAAGAAGAAATCACAGATACTGCAATGTTTTCGGAAATAAACTGAAAGTTACATGGAAATAATGTGAATGAACAATGTCTACAGATTTTACTGCTGCTATTATTTTGAGAAATTAATTTTGTCACGAAAAAATCCTTTGTTTATGGTTAACAGACGCTACTAAGTCGGAGACCCTCTTGTCAGATTTGTGTTTTTGGATGACTAAGCACCACACAGTAGTTTTGACGGGACATCAGACCCATTTCAGAATGAAAGGATGAATGAGAGTGGTTCCGTTCATGCCGACTTTACGACGTCACCAACTGTAAGACGTATGACCCGTTCGACCAAGTTGTGATTTTGCTAAACTGTACAGCTTAACTACTAGTGCCACTGCTTCACACGTTCCTTAAATAAATTCAATCCGAAAAGAACTTTGATTACCTTTTTTTTCAACAGATAAACGACGTTGAATAGAACAAAACCTTATTCAACTTGTTTATTTCAATAAATATTTAATATTAAAATTACATTATATTTCAGAAACTTCTAGATCTTCGCATTCCTTATCAGTTGGACTGTCTGAAATTTCGCTCTATACCATAAGAAACAAAAAAAAAAACAATTGTAATTTTTACTAAGTACAGCAAAATATTTCAAGTTCTGTAACAGTATTCCGCACTTACCTCACGATTATTTTTTTTCATCTCACGCTTAATGTGACGCTCGAAGAATCCCATCCGGTGCATTGCATAGGTTATGACGGCTAACAATATCAGCCCCCCGAACGACGACGACACATAAATCCAGATCGGTGTACTAACGCTTGCATCCCGATACACGACCGTGTACGGGTTGTTACGTGCAATTCGGAACGTATTCTTTTCCTTATCCGACGGCTTTTCCAAGTCACTTAGTATCTGTACCACCAAAATGTCTTGCTGCTCCTGCAGACATGCGTCGATTGCGTTCAGGTTCAGCTTGTACTGCAACTCCAGAAAGACGGGTTTGTTTACTGCAGGAAAATGAGGCAGCCACATTTGAAGCTGCAGGCAGTGTACGACAGAAAGGTTCTGTGCGCAATTAAAATAAACAGTTCGCAGTGGTGGTAAATCGTCCAGCTGAACAGCGCTCAAACTTTGTCGTATAGGTTGCAGCCAAAGATTGGAACGTTTCTGGCGAGCACCGTCTGCAACCAAACCGTGCCCAAATGGATGCTCTTCATATAGAAAATCAGATGACACGCTATTCTCTGGGTTAGAATTCATGAAATTTTCGATGTTACTTGGACCATCAACTTCATCGGTCTCCTGTCTAGGAACTAAAGGTTGTTTTTTCATGTAAAAACCAAACGTTTGCTTAAGTAGTTCCTTCCCAGAGCTCGGTTGAATCCAGTCAACTTCCAACGGAGTATCATTATGGCTGCTTCTTACGCTTACATCTGTAAGCCTTATAATTTGACAACTTTTCTTTCCACCAAAATGGGATGGCGTATAGCTAAGAGGTATGTCTACCAACAACAAGGCACCGTTCAATGCACTTGGTCCGTTATTGTGCAATTTTATAAGCTGAGTAACATTCAGTAAGCCTGTTTGCTTGCCTAGACTTGCTTCTTGTGGTAATGTTTTACTGCAAAAAAAAAAAAATAATAAAATAAAATGGTAAAATAGTGATAAAATGAGTGATAGAAGTAAGAGAGATTATCAGGACATCTTACCTTACGATGTCTATGTGGCTAAACTCTAGCAAAGCTAGTCTTTCCTCCATTTCGTTGTCACGAGGCCATTGTTCTTTGCTGGTGGTTAAAACTAGAACATGAATGTTGACATATCCAACAGAAGCCTGCAGTTGTGTTACATCAAATGTGAGTGTGTATTTAATCCGTGCCAAGGTTTTCAACGGTAGGCCACCATTTAAGCTACATAAAACGTTGATCTGATCTCGTCCGATCGGTGACTGCAGGCATTCTGATGAAGGGTTACTCAATCGAAGCAATGAGGACGTGGTAACGTTCAGTTGTGGAAGATATGCATTTTCACCCGCATTTTCAATGTCCACTTCTAGGGTCGCTGTTTTCGAACTACCAACTACATACGGCGACACTATATCAACCCAACGAATGTGAGTAATTTTTAAATCCGTTACACATATTTCTTTCCTGCAGCCGGTTTTGAACGGGATGCGCTCCTGGACGCGATTAGTATGCAGTGGATCAAGAATTGCACAGTGCTCACAAAAATGATTGCCATTCTTGGGAGGCGTAGCAGTTGGGGATATACCGAACTCGACATCGATTGCGATGGGTTTGTAGAGTGTGGTTGGTGATGCGTTAACCACGACGTTATACTCCAAACATAAAGGGTCTCTTCCTATTGTTACCCGGTCATGATGCTCGGAAGTATTATTTCGATTGTTGACCGATGCACGTCCCATCTGGTAATCAATGTCCAACGTGTACTGTAGTGCAACGGGGAATGGTACACCTGCAGGGTAATCTGTGGACCAGCATATACCTATTTGAAAGACTCCACCTTCAGCGGGTAGCTCTCGCTTTGTGGAATTAATTCTAGCTTCGACCCGAACAATTGGATAAGAGCGGAATACGTATACGGTCTCTCCATTCGGTGCTCCAACGGCCAGATCCGTGTAACCATTACCGTCGATGTCAACACCGCGAGAAAGTGCGTGACCAAACATGTGTGGCTGCCCCGATGGTGCATGTAATTGTGTTAGGGATGGAACCAATCTTTGGCTTGGTCGCGTTTGAATTCCATTTGCAGAACCGAGAAAGATGTACACGGTACCATCATCCTCAAATGGTGCACCAATCGCAATATCTGGAAAGCATTAAGGGAAATGTATGTTATTGATGGCTACAATGAGCCTGGATGCGAATAAATCCCTTACCGCCATATCCATCTCTGTTGATATCCCCAATTTTGCCCAAACTCGTTCCGAACCTCCCGCCCAGGTCATACGAACTCATCAGTTTGGTCTGAAGATCGAAGTTCATTTCGCCCAGGTTGAGCAGTACGTACACTGCACCATGATCGTGATCCATCGCGCGACTGTGCATCGGGGCGCCGATCGCAAGATCCGGAAACCCGTCACTGTTAAAGTCCTCCGTCAACAGAGAGTATCCGAAATACTCGCCAAATTGTTGCCCTGTGAATGTTCGATATCGAACGATCACCGTCTCAAAGATGGTGCGATTGTCTGTGTAGTCGAAAATGATCACTTCTCCGTTTTGTTCACGTGCCTGTGGAGCACTTGCTACGTACAAGACTTTTTGAGTTCCGAGAAACCGGCCCGAACTGACAGCATAACCGAAGTAGGAGTTTTGCGGAATGTTTGCATACATCGGATTTGGCACAACGCTTTCATGCGTTAAACGACGTCTCCTATTGAAATCTAGGTACACGTTGCTTCTTGGCATCGCTTCGTTGCTAGTTCTTGTTGTCCGTTGGCGGTAGCGAAGAACAGTGCCTCGCCAATCCATAACACCGGGTGCTCCGATAAGTATCTCATCCCCGTCGTCTGTTACATGCAGGCTGAAGCCTTGTTCAGCGTACATATAGTTGTACTTGCCATGCTTCCGCTGTTGTGCTTAATTTAAAACAGTCATTGAAAGTAAGATGCACTGTTGCAGTTTTGCAGCAAATTGTGGTTCTTACCTTTCACACGAAGTGGCTTTATTTTGTACAAATTGTTTAGTTCATCGGTCGTGATAACACCCTCGGTGAGGTAGCAAATCCCGTGTAGAAGGTACGCTATCTCGACGTTGCCTTTAAGCTGTGGAGCACAAGCGACAAACCAAGCGCCATCGGAACCGAGTCCGTCCACGCTTGCTCCCAGCATCTGGTGTTCTTTTTTCTCCGATCGAATCTCGGCATGGTTAGTGTAGTAGTCCTCATAATTGGTGTCGCCCTGCCGGTCAAGGCGGAACGGCACACAGGTGGAAGAGTTCGCGAAGCTGCACTTGTAAATAGCTCCCGTTTCATTAATGTTTCTCTGGTATTCTAAGTCCGACTGTGCTCGTGGTGCTCCGACTAGCACGCTGAAAGGGGATAACCGTAAGTTTTAACCAGCTCGTTAACTACTTACATACATTCTTTTTGGTGTATGGAATAAGATCTACACCACAAATTGAAATTATCAGTGAAAGTAACTGCCACCATGCCGACCATAATGATGAATATTTTATCAAACTAGTACTGATGCTTGCTGGACAAAAATAGACATCTGCTCATTGTTCTACAGACAGTTACTCATCTTGTGCATAGCTTCAAAACAAGAACTGTCGAGGCGACAGAGAATTTATCGTTACATTTCGCAGTGGAAGGCGCAACGACTGGTTTAATGATACAAACGGCTTTTTTTTTATCACGCACGCTGTTCCGTTTCCGGGAAGACAAAGTTACTCATAGGCGCTGTAATTGTAGAGATGAATAACCAACGTACCCGCTCGTCCGCAGGTTGACAGAGAATCCAAAGTGAGAACTTCGTGTCGGTGTTATAAACGTTTTAAGAACTGGGTGATTGAATACATAATTGGCGGTGGGCGATAAATTAAACCCCTCCACAGTCCAAACACACGCTAAGATCACTAATGCGTTCATTTTTTAATAATATGGAAATTGTTGTGCGTTATGAAAACTACACTGCATATAAATTAGATGTGATATCAATAAAGTCAACAGCCACTCTACACAGCGTTCTTTATCACATAACTTCCACGAAATCCAAATTCTTCTTCACATCGCAAAGACGTCTTTCGTCGGTGAATCTGCCAACAGAACTAACGCTCTTGCCCGTCTCGGTAGACAGTATTGATAACAGCAGCGTGTTTATCAAACACATGGTTGAAGAAGTTTTTGCCACACACAAGATCAGCTGAGCAAATGTGATCTTGTACGGTTTGAGTCACACTTTCACGGGTTGCAAGCAAGCTGTTCAAAATGTATCACTACAATACATGTACAACATACATAAGGAGTAGGTGAATCATAATTAACCGTTTACCAAACAAATAATACAATCTGATCATTTACTCAAGAAGGAGATGTACAACTGATTTTAGCCTCACGCCTAATTATATACATTTGAAGTTCTGTTATATTACATTCCGCGATTTTAGGTGTCTTTGTAATGCGGATGGTGAAACAGCATGGTTTTAACTATTTTTTTAATCATACAGCATTGTTTTACTGTTTTAAATAGGTTTGTATGATTTGATTTAAAATGTGTATTGCATAAAACATATTTTTGAATCCTGCTTAATATAACAGCTTCATGCACTGGCGCCTTCTGGATATTCAATGAACATTCATATGACGAAGGAATTTAATTTAAATTTTAAAGAATTTTAATTTGCTTACTTTAATACTTTAACACTTAAGATTTAATACTAGAACCAAGACTAAACCAATTTAAAAAAAAACTGTGTAAATTAACATGGAAAATTTTATGCGATGTCCGCCCAAAGTTTTTCTTTGCTCTGACGTTAGACAATGATGGGATAAATTTCTCACGTTATTATCTGAGGTCTTGATTGTTTGTCTAATGTACGATCATATCGTTTATTCTTCAAGGTCTAAATCCATTTAAACTACGAGTAATGTATAAAGATGTAAACTATATCCACTATTATAGGGTGTTGGCGGAAATAGAAGCTGGAGCATTGGAGCACTTCGTAACGCAATTTTATGCAAGTGTCTTGTAAAGCTAGGAGGAAAAGAAAAAATCTGGACGTAAACTAGACCTTGTGCTCTAAAATCTATCTTCTGGCATAAATATTAGAATTGGACACTAGATATAGTGATGCGTTTAGTTGCCAACATGGCTCTATTACAGTAATTGTCTACAATTTACTTCAATTGTAATTTATTTTTGAGAGTCCACATACCTAAAAAATAATTGACTATGTAATGAAGAAAAAATTGCTGAACTACCAGCATATCTACGAAGAATATAAGCAAGTTTTCATAGTAGTTCATGCTCATGTTTTAGTTTTGCCAAACCAAACTAAAGCCTATCAGTTTTGCGGTACGACAAGTATGCACAGCACGAACCGGCTACTGCTTACTTCCTATTTTCTCACATCTTCACGCATACGCAATGTTATGTAAATGAGAAGAGCAATAAATCCTGCACTGTGAGTGAATTTCCTTACCAACGCTAGCTATCGCTCTTTCCCTCAACGGATGCAGAACGTCGGTTCCCTCAATCACTTGATCAGTGACCAGTTGATCGATGTCCCACAAATCATGTCTTTATTTAATAAAGAGGACACAGTGAGGAGAATGTGGAGAGTAAACATTACAACAAAGTTAGAAAGATCACCGAAGTAACAAGTGAAGAGGAAAATCAAGACACTGGGAATGTTGGACACACAATACAGTAAAGCTCGAGTGTTATGCACCTTGCCTATCTAATGACTTCTCGGCCACACATGGAACGTGTGGGCCGGACGATGGACCCACTTTCAGAGTTGCACTTTCTTCGTTCGCTCGCCATCGCTCTCTGCTGTAGTTCCTTCCTTACATTACGGTTCGGATGGCTACCGAGAGAGTGATGGAAGTTGCATCATCGGATGAATATCAATTGCAGCAGCTTTCAACCTTTTGCTTTCTGATGCAGTCGAACACGAAGTACATTTTTGCATGTGTGTTATGGTTTGCTCATTACAGCCCTGGGAGCTATTGTTTCTCGCAAGCACCGAGTAACCGACAAATGAGACGCGAAGTTTCGGAGGTGCATAAACGCTAGATGCGGCAGTGTAATGCGTTCCGCATTGCAGTCTGATGAGGCTAAACTTTGGATGAAAGGGAGATTGAAAATTACAAGATATGTGTCGTGCGATGCACTCCGACCTGCACATCCGCGTGGATAAGGGAAGCGAGCTATTGGATCGAGTAAAGAAACGATGAATGAAAAAGTCGATCTGAGTTGAGTTCTTAGCCACATATGGCACTGTTGCTAGCTAGTACACTTATTACCCATTCGTTTAACTGGAAAGTAAATAGGACAAACATGAATGAAAATTTCATTATCGTGGCACAATGTACCGGTTTAAGTTTAATGTGGATTAATGTACAGTTTTGAGTAAAATAATTTTGAAGTTTGTTTTATTTAAATTATTCATTTTATTACATTTATAACGGCTCTTTGCCTTATTATCAGTCATACATTGACTGAGGAGAGTACTAATTTCTCAAGGCATTTCCTCCATGTCTTATCCCTTTATCCCGGGCATTCTCGGTTGTGATTGTGTGATGTGTTGTAGTTGAAATTGCTGGTGAAGATGTAGTTATTATAGATGTTATCAACTTCTTTCCTTTTTTGGAGTTGGTTCTATTGTTGTACTTATTGCGATGTGATTTCCTTGATTGTCCTATTGCTTCCCGGTGAAGGTATGGTTCCGACTGCGATCTTGTCGCACGTGCATCGGGCTTGGACTGCACTAAAACATATAACAAAAAGATACAGATGGTACTACAAAAAACATTCATTTACAAGGTCAATAGAACAAATAACAAAGGATGGGGATGTTTGAGGTAAGTTAAGTTTTGTGCATGAGTTTTGTTAATGAAATGTTTGACTTTGATAGACGCATTCCCTAGCAACCGGCTACAGAAGGGAAAACAGGTCAGGGTCAACATTGACAATCGTGTTTAAATGACATTGAGTTAGAAGAATATTTCTTAATGTTATTCTTAAAACAGGACTTTTATGTAGGACTTTGACAGGACTTTATTCCTTCGAATGAAAAAAGATTTTTTAAATTTCTCTTAAATAAAATTACTACCCCGAAGTGAAAGGTTCGGGGAAGTAATTTAAAAAGTTAAAGTTAAAGGGGGTTGAAAAAAATCATTTCTTTAAAAATTTGATAGTTGATTAAATGTGGAATACACTATTTGTGTGTATTAAACCTAACACACTTGTATTCCAAAATGCTGCAAATGCAACCCTCACGAATGAGGTCAAACATAATGAGTTACTCGATGCTATTGTGACAATGCAGTGTGTTTATGTTAAATCATCATTTCATATATTTCGCTATTTTGTGCTAGTAGTAGCTTTATTGCATCATCGTATAACACATATGTTGTTTAATTGATTTCGTGATATTATCAGAGATATTTCTAGCAACATAACATTCATTTAAGGTTCTCTTTAATTTTGGTCTCTTGTTTGCTAACTTGTTCTGCTTGATGGTTTGAGTAGGATTGCCAGAATGGTCGAGAAAAAATGACACGGCAGTAACATTTGAATCATTGAACCCTTTGTACACTCTCTTTACGCGGGCGATGAGGACATGAAACGATTATGTGCCACGATGCACACGGTGATCCACATAATCGTACACGCTTGTGATCGCGCCGGCCAAACGGCATCGATTGTAATGCATCCGAAATGCAGCGGCGCTGGCAAAGCGACGGATCGGATCGGTTACCCGGGGCACGATTCGTTGTGCATGCGTGCACTCGTCATTGCTGTTTGAGGCCCCGAAAAGTGCGCACAGTTTACGAGGCTGCTAATTAGTCCTGGCCATGCATGCCATGCGAACGTTGCATATTGGTGCGATGTGGGTGGTTGCGTGACAGCTGCTGCATGGTGGGGGATGGGTTAAAATTTTCCACAAAACCTGAACCCAATTATATCTTCTCCACGTTGACTGAACGGGAGTAAATTCCCTTTCGTTTGGAATTGGCTAGGAAAAAGGTTGTGTTACGACACAATCCTAACTTATGTGTTAATGTATCTTTGCGTAGTTAGTGCACAAACTGAAGCGATGAACGTAACTTAAAAAAATAAGACATTTCCTAAGAAATTAATTAGGTTGGCGTTAACCTAACGTTTAGAGACTGATCAGTTCACACATGTTTTGAAAGGGTTGAAAAAGGTATTTAAAGATCTGAATATAATTATCACAAACAAATTAAATTTGCGTTATAGTTATATATTTTACTGTAGATTTCCTAAAGGTAGTTGAAAATGTTAAATTTTTATTTGATCATGAACATGGAAGTGCATTGCAGCATGATAATGCGTTATACGAACCGATAAAACAAAGTTTTGAACTTTTATTCCCCTGCATTCCCCTTCCCGTTTCCTGTACTCTTTAAATTGATTTATAGTCGTTTCCTTTCTTCTACTCGTGAAGCTTCCTCTAGTGATAAAATTGCATAACCTTTGGCGGTTCCTGTCATGTTTATAATTATTTTTTCTACCACTTGCCCCACATCCCATCTCATGCTGGAAAAAAGGTAACAGCCTATCAGGAGAATAAACCTCCAGTAATCAGCTACTGTCCTTTGCCGCCATAATCAAACAGTGTTGAAATAGCAGTGCTTTCCTTCCTGTAAAAGCGTGCAGTAGTAACGCAGCCAACAAGCATCAACTGCATTGTAACGCGAACGATTAGCCAGCCTGATTGCGTTCGCTAATCGGATCGAAAGATTTAAGCACCCGGTAAGGCGGGGAACGGTTTAAACGGGCGCAACAAACAAATGGCCTCCCGGAGACATGGGGTGATTATCGAAAACGCGATAGATTACACGTATTTAAACGGCTCCACATTTGCTACGTTGAAGGATCGTTAATCATTTCGGTGGTGGTAGCGTACGAACCAGCCGCTTGCTAACGTTAGCGCTAGTGATTGTACTTTAATGATGACATAAAATCGACTTTTGGGACTGCAATCGAGTGTGATTGCAAGCGTATTCGCTTCCTGGCTGGTGGACGATTGGACATAATATTGTCATGCAAATCGGGCCACCGGTCGAATGGAATTGGGTAACGATATCGGTACCGGTTGTCGGAGTTGGAATCGTTTCCCAGTTCGCTTTCGAGTACCACTTTTCTGTTTTCACCAGCTTTTCGTCCGATGTTGCTCCGCTGCTAGTTCGTTTTCATAAAGTGGCGTTGGATTTATTTTCGGATTAATTGTTTTATTATAATTACCTTCGTTTCAAAATATCGCTCCTATCAGCTTTCGCTCCCAGCTTCATTACGTTTAAATCAAATTAAGCTGATGAGAAAATGCTTCTGAAGTAACAATAACTCGCATAATCAAATTTGCAAACACATTGCATGAAGCGGTCGTTTTCTTCACTATGTATTTTAAAGTAAGGGAAGTGAAACTGGCTGTTGATGATTACATTACCATCTCTCAAATAATTTTAACATATCGTTGCAACAAAATACTGCCATTAGAGCAAAACAACCATTGCTATTCCTTGCATAACCGCTCCAGTGTCGCTGATGCACGTGCAAGCACTTGTCACTGTCAATTATTCATTAAAAGTGCATAATGTTGAACATCGCTTTACATACGACTCCTTTCGCTACATCCACCCCCGGTTATGTGGGGGATAGGGATATATTTAAGAAGAGTGATCTGATTTCAACGGTAGTGCCGCCGATCGCCAAACCACGGTGGGAAGCCTTCTGGATGGGTTACCGTTTGTTTGGTCAACTAATTTCTGCATCACTGCTAAAGACATGCGGTTTGTTGCTTTCATTCCATTGGGTGCCTCAACCGAACTTGCGGCGCGAGTTTCGTCGTGTCGGGACGCTTTGAGAAGACCTCCCACTTTGGCACTAGAGCACGACCATAAATCAACGGAGCAGCTTGTGTGGAACTACACGGTACAGCATACAATTTTCGCACAAAGTGTAGTTGAAAGGGGATCAAATGTACCGGCCTAGAAGTTTGTGAAGAATTATGTAAGGATCATAATGGATTAGGAAAACGATCTGGGGAACCAGCTTGTTTTAAGATCAAATGAATCGTTGGAATGGTTTTTGTTTTTATTTTTTTTCTTTAAATTTGATCTTAATTTAATGTTACTGTCGAGTTTACTACATCATGAATGATTTAATTGTTACCTTGTTTGTCCTTAAATTATTATAAAATTTATTAAGTTATAATATTTATCATAAGTTATTAAGTAACAATATAATATTTAGTATTTCTGTTCATAAATGGTTGCTAGTTCACGTATTTTACAATAAATTTTAAAAGAATATTAAATTTGGAAACATATTTATTCGATTAGTAAATTTTGTCAGCGTAGATTAAAATGACTAAACATGTAAATTACGATAACATCGGTCATTTTTCGGTAGTCCACCTTGGTTAAATATCGTAACTATGCAATTTTGCACAATTCCACCATGAAAGAGCATTCAACGGAAAATCAACAACTGATTATTAAATTAGAAGCCCAAAAATCAAAAACAAAAATATTAACTAACCAAATCACTGATTATGTTGCGTGTTGCAAAGAACAATGCCGATGCGGTAGATTAAATATTTACCAGTCTCTTTTGTAAATCAAGATCGGCGCCATCTGTGACTTCTCCGGGGACATTTGGAAAGGAAAATGGCACACTGGTGCAACCATGCGATGAAAGATGTCGTGCCAAGTAAGTTTGACGCTAATTTTATTTTACGAAATCACTTCGAAAAAAAGACAGACAGATAGGCGTTTGTGATTGTGTGAAGCTGTACAGTGGGGAGAGCCGCTTTAGAGTACGCTTTCCGATGTCACCGTAGCGCCAGCGTAGCATATCTAACGAGAAGCGGAAAAATGGGACAGGTTCGTGCACCGCAGAGGTGGTAAAAAATGATTTGTTTCAGCAAGACACAACTTATTGTTTGATTGCAATTGTTTGTTTGATTTGCTGGAATTGTTGCATATGGCTTATCTAATGCGACGGCACGACACATGTAACTGCATGAACTTCGTTTTGGAAAACAATTTATGTAATGAAACTATAAAAGTTTCTTCCAACAGGGTGTTGCAGAAAACGCACCCCATTTCTGGTAAGGTTTCGTTGACGCATCACATGCACACTTGGCTGGGGCTGGATACCACAATACACGAAGGCAGACGGATTTGCGCTTTCATCTGCACCAGCGGTGTGGTTCCGACGCTTTACATCATTTAGCAGCACCAACGGCAGTCTAATTCGCACACCTTCCTTCGACATCCTTGCCCGTCAGCCGTCAGTACATCCGATCGGCGTCTCGTAATGGGTTACTCGGTGGAGTAAGAAAACTATCACCGTTAACGGCAGCAGACTGGATGGCTAGTTTACCTCTGCGCTGATTAGCCTCGGCGATCATGGGATGTCCCCCTTGGGCAACATGCGTAGCCATAATGTTGCGTGCGACACAGCCAGGCACGAGGCCACACCGTTGCGCAATTTGATCGCCAGCGAAGTGTCGCGTAGGATTTCCGCTTTCTATTAACACCCGTCTGGCCGGTTGGCTTTTACCTTCTGGTATTGGTGGAGTATTAGTGTGCTGACTTGAAACGAGAATGTAAAACGTTTGTTTCATAGCGTTTTCTTTTCCGATTTTCGTAGTAATTACAGATTGAAAAAGTTAAATAATTCTACGTCATTATTAAAATTTCTTAAATGTTAAGGCTAGTGCAGATCTGCCTCAGGACCATCTTCTCAAATCGGCTGTCTGAGCTAAATCATAATAGGTCATAGGAATCTGGAATCTTTCTAATACTAGTTCAGTTTCTACATCAAATTCGTACGTCATCACGGTGATCCTACATACTTTCTTTACGACACAAACCAGCATCTCTCCAAAAACCCTTGAAACGGTTTCACAGACTACCGAAGGCAAAGGAAGCCGTCGCTTCACAAATCTTAACCTGACAATAGGTCTGGAAAAAAAGTCAACAGTATACAAATTTCGTCAGACCAGGGGTCAACATTACGCTTGTTTCATGAATTTCAAGATCTAACTCGGACTGCCAATGCAAAGGAGAAATTCCCTTTCCTCCTCTTTGCTCTTCCAAGAGTTATAACATATTTAGATTGTAGGAGGAAATGTAGTGATCATACCTGACAATACTTATGCTTTTTCTTTAGTTTGTTTTAAGTAACATTAGTTGAAATCAGAGGACTTCCATCCATTTCTTCGCAAACTACTCTCATTTTTGTTCGAAACAAAATTTTCTTGATGGATGATGGAATTTTTTTTTGTAAAATATTTCGATTCTTCCTTCAGTTGTAACAATGAAGGTATACATTGTAAAAATACCTCTGAAAATTTGATCAATTCTTAAAGAGCCATTACTATTGTCTTTAACTTCTTCATCAAATGTGAACAAAATAAAATCACTTTTATACTCCACCTGTTTTCATCCGGTCCAAAAACATAGTCTTTTTTATTTTGTCAAAAGGAAACCAAACATTAAGAAATGCATGTGCTTCCTCTTTCAAAACGGTTATCAGTGATCGTCGATAAAATAGCTTGTGAAACTGCTCCGGAAAGGTGAGGAAATCTGATGCCACTTTTAATAGACGAGCGATTATTGAATTAGCCGTACTGAAGGAATGGCATCGCCGCAAGGTTTAGTGGCCGGAGTTGTGCAGAGTATATGGCATTTGATATCTTTATCGCACTAAAACATCGCTCATAAAAATCAACAGATTGACGGAACAAAAACCCAACGAACCATGAAATTTCATTACCGAAAGTTCGAACGTCTTCATTTGGATCGTTGCACATTGATGCATTTGTTTGTTTTTTTTTTCTTCTATTTCGGCACATATAGCAGTGAATGCATGTTTTAATCAAGTTGTCATTACTTCGGCACAGGCTTTACTTTTAGCACCGTTTGTGCTCGGGTTCCAGATTGAGTAGTTTGGGTATTTGATTTACCCTTGGTTGATTTGCACTGCCAGTTGGATCCCGACGCGCTGTGGTGTTGAGCGGAATTCGTTAATTGGTCCTAAATCGCATCAGGCGCGTCTGCATGCATTAAACATTCGGTCTCACCCTTCACGTTCCGCCATCCGTACCATCACAAGCGCTGACGCAACCGACATGATCCGTGGTGACGACCGCAGAGAGTGCTACCAAATTTACTGTTTCCTTTTGCGGCCGGAGTTTTTGGGCTGGAAGCGTGTTGAGCTGTGTTTATTAGCTTAACGGGCACTGTTTTATGCTGTTTCTGGTTATTTATGTGGGAGCCTTGGGGTAGGATTGCTGCTTGCGCATGGTGTAATCGTTGTTTGCGGTCTGGAGATTTGCTGAGAAAAACACTTTACGATGAATGAAAGGAAAGTTGAGCAGAAACGTGATTCCAAGAACGTGTTGAAAACGGGTTAAAAAATAAGAAAATTAACATTAACGTAAACTGCACGATCTAGCTGACCGATAAATTATTTCGTTCATCGGCCGTTTTAAAATGATAATTACGCTCACATCTGATGGCGGGAGTTAAATTTTGCGAAAGATAAAACAATACACAACGCTTGCACGCCTCAAAATCAATCATCCATTCAATCACACGGCCAGACAACGTGTGTAACGTAAAGTACACACTTGAAAACCATCTCAAGCTCAAACCCACCGGATAGCCTATTAATTCTGGCATCTCCATACGCCCCGCATTTTTACTTTCCACTACGCCTCCAAAAACCGTTGGCGTTAACGCCGGCACCGGGCATAAAGTGGCAATTTAGCTGCCAATAATCAACTGAGAAAGGATTCACTTTCAGTCTCGATCGCTGCAAAAAAGTGGCAAAATTACACGCTTCGTCTATGAGTAATCGTTGATCGCGAGTGGGAGCCAGGTGATAGAATCTGTGTGTTGCCGGGAAACCGTTTATGTAAAATAAGCCCCATGCGGGGCGGATTTAATGTAACGTTTGTGATCGCCTCGCAGTGGGTGAAAAGCGGGCACCTGGGTGAAATTATGCTGTTTTTCTTTATTCGTTGTGAAGCGCCTGTATTCTTTTTCGCTCAGATCAAGGCGAAGTAAACTGCCGCTTGTCAATCATCAAAAAAAATTTAAGGCTTTCATGGTTACGGCTGTTCGGTGGTAAAAGGACGACTACTGTCCCTAAAGACCGTACGGTTAGTGACCCACTGTACGGAACGGAATGTGTGCCACTGTCTCGGACAGTGGGAGAATGGGTAAAAACAACAAAAAGCGAGAAAAGTCTCATTACACCGTGTCGTGTCATGTTATGGTGCTGTTGATGCTGGCGCTGCCGTATAGATCATCTATTCTCCCTTACGGCAGCTTGAACGATCTGATGCCTAATATGATCCCTCGCACTAGCGGTGGCCTACTTCGAATGGATTGCTCCTCTGGGAGAGTGTGTTCTCCTTCACCGGTGTGTTGCCTATTTCTTCCTTCAGCTTCACGTTGCACGGCGGTTCTTGTCATAATCGTTGCCCGATCAGTTCGCTTTTCTTTCGCTCCCGCACAGTGAAGCTGCACACAATTACAACATTGCATAATCGATTACCGAGCGCTGGTGCCGCTGAGACGAGTAGGTGAAAACAGACGGTATGGCTCGAAGTAATAAGTAGCGACTGCTGCACTTCTGCACTTTGTACGCGCTGGAGAAGTGCACTGCGTTTGCGTACTCTAGGTGTGTTATTGTTGTATTTTTTTGTCAGATCCAATCAGGTTGATACTTTTTAGTCCAGCAAAATGAGCGAATTCATGTCAGACAGTGTGGATTGTTTTAAGGTATCCAATCGATGATGATCGAACGATAGGTGCTATCCAATAAGGTTTGCTTCAACTTCAAGCAGTTGTTGGATTTTTCTGATCCATAATAAACGCAATTGTTGTGATCTCTAATGAGATTAGAATTGATGATATGATGGTCAGGAGTGGTAAAAGTGTAAACAAATGTTTAAAGTAGCTGTTACAGATTCCTCCAAAACAGGATAAGGGATTTCAGAATGTATATGAGATATTGTAAAGCAGCAGTAGAAATGATAGTGTGAAAAATAGCATATTAATAATAAGTTTGTTAAACGAGGCTTACACTTCTCTGCAACATGCATAGTATGTATTTTATCTTTGGCGATTAGTTTAAATCGTGAATTTTCTAAAAAATTAAAATCGATTGAATTTCTTGAAAATTGTTCATGATCTCTTTTAAAATGTTATTTTGTCTGCCTACAACATGATTAAGACATAATAAATTTCATACCAAGAAACGATTGCATGCAGAGAGGACAATACACCGACGGAATGAATTAATATGAATTAATTATAACTCCAATCGGCAAGGGCAATGCTACACCGTAGGCTTTCGATTTCAAACATACCGACTGTAACGTTAATGGGCGTTTTTCTTCGTTGCACGATTGCAAATGTGAAAAACTGCACAGTCGGTTCGAATGTGGAGCATAAAATTATAGACACTGAGCTAACCATTTGCATTCGAACGAGCGAAGTGTGAGCTAGAAACGAAAAACAGAATCGTCCATTGCCGGTACAATTCGTGGCATCGATCTCTTGGTGGTTTGGAGGAGGTTGTTTTTTGACGAATTTTCCTCCCCCAAAAAACCGGTCGTTCATTTGATTCCCAACGAAGCATATCCAAAACCCCGATGCTAATGATTAGAGCTCGCACGGTCACGGTTGCCCCGGTCGACGAATGTAACAGTGCTGCAAATTAAATAAGGTAGCCACCAGCTGGCGAATATTTCGGTACCAAAAACGATCCTTGCTAAATCGTGTGCTTCACCATCCCACCGTCGAGTTGTGGGAGTAAGCCGTGAATTGCATAAATCGTTGACGAAAAATAAGCGTTCGATCGCTAGCTCAGCATCAGATGTGGTGCAATTTTCAGATTATTTTCAATGGCAAACGATCTGGTGTTTTGCAAGTTTTAAGACACGTCAGCCACAGTTAGAGGCTGTACCACCCGGCCAGTAATCAGCTGACCTTATCCCTGAAAATGACCTCACAAGTAAGTGTACGGTGTCATTTGATCGTGCCCAAGATGAGATAATAATTCGCGTACTAGCACGTTTGCCTAGGTGTCACCGGGGGTTGTTTTTGTTGTTGCTGCTTTTACACATTTTCTGACATTAGTGTACCGATAGTAATTTTCGTTCCTCGCGAGACGCCCGTTTCGAATGCAAATGGGCAATTTGAGGCTGGGCTTAGATGGAAACGGAACCACTCGTTATGATTCGGTCGCATTTCGGTGTGGCATTTCAATGTGTAGTCGTTTCGCCGTTTTCAAATGATAATTGTTTGGGGAATGAAGATGTGATGGATGGCGTTTGGTTGCAAGGTCAAGTAAATCAATTACATATAACTATTTCTGTGGAAATGTGATGGATTTGGATTGTAGTGGTTTCGTAGTGAATATAAATCTTGCAATTAAGTTCCATTAAATGTTAAAGTTTCCATGCATTAAAGTAGATACGTATACTCCAAGAAAGCAAAAAATGAGGTGTTTAAACTTGGTACGTCCAGAGCAACAAATCAGAAGAAAAATAAATGTTTCCAAGCCCATTTTATTATACAAGAGAAGAACAAGTACGAACAGTGATATATTTTTGAGAACAGCTGCGATTTCAAAGATTGCCACTGTTTCTGAAAGTTTATTTACCATCCTTTCCAAAACAGGTCTTGCATTGAAATTTAATTAATGTTGATATAAAGATTAACCGCTTTATTAAAAATTGTTCAGTTTTGGTTCTCTAAGAAGCAGAAAATTATATTTTTTTGTACTTTTGGATTGTTCTTTGTAATACAGGATGTAAAATAATTAGTTGGGAAAGTAGCATCCAAGTTGAAGTAGAACAAGATGACTTTCTCCAACTTCAAAAGTTACAGAATTGATCGTAGATGATATTTGTCCTAAGCATAACGAATTGCGAGAGACAAACCACCACGAAATTAGACTTTCTCAAGACTAGGATGGCAGAATGCGATAAAAAAGACAAAAAAATAAAAGAAAACCATGTTGCGAACGAGACTATGAAGAATTCCTGATATCCTAAATTTATCCCGACATTTGTATGGGTTGTGTTCACTATGCCAATCATTGCACAGTACCTTCCAAATTAACTGAGTCGCTAGCTTTTCAAATTGATGATTTGACAACTCGGGAGTAATATACCACCGTGCCGCTCCTATGAGAAAAGACAATACTGCTCGTAATGTATCGGAGATCTTCAAACTTGAGTGTTAAAAACTTACACCAAGACCCAATATTTTACGACGACTTCCTAGATTGTTTAGATCATCGATCCTATTCCTTTCCTTTTGGAAGATTAAGATTAAAAATGTCCTTAAATTGTGGCAATCAGTGAATAAGAGGAAGCTAGGGAGTATTTTTACACGATTGATCCAGTATTAAATGCTAATTGATATGCTACTTCATATGCACTAAAGAACCTTTTACAAGTGCTTATTGATTTATAAAAAAATGAATCGCTCAATTATTGACGTAAAGATAGAGTTATTATAAGTGAAAAGATATTTTGTAAGATACAGGTGTATATATAGGATATTCATACAGGTGTACTATTTAAATTTATGCTACAAATCATCCAATTTCCATTCGTATGCTAAACAGCACACCCACAAGCAGCTCTCTACGTACGCTTGCAAATCTATTCGTAGGCGCGTGAATCTAATGCAGATGCAGCATGATCGAAGTGCACCTGTGCATCGAAGCTTCCACTTCATTTCCCTGCACACGTGCAATCAACAGCAGCGAGTGAACCCGATTTCCTTCATACCGACCCGCCAGCAACCCGTTACATCTAGCACCAATGTTACGATGACACTAAGCAAAGCAGAAGAAGGTAGAAAACACTACGAAAAAGACCACGGCAGTGGTGCTTTCAGTGATTTCCAAGCTGCCATCTCTTCCCGAAGATCACCCCCATCCTCTCGAGCCATGCGCCCATGAGATCGCGTGCAGTGCGTGTTCGTGGGGTGGCCGGGGTGGAAAACTCCGCGCCGAACAGTTTTCGCTTTCTTTACCGTACCGCGGCGGCCGGTTATACTGCCGGTTCGGGCTATATAAAGGGGGTGAAATTTTATGGTTCAAACATCAGTCAGCCAGCGTTCGTTGTGCAGTGCGGTACAGTTGAACGATACCAAGAGAAAAACTCATCCTAGCCAAAGTGTGCTATCGTTTCGCCAGTTCCGATACGAAAAGTTCAGTGCTCGTACATTCGTACAAATTTACGCATCAAAATGGCCTTCAAGGTAAACAAGCAAGTTCTTTTTGTGTGGAAGAAAAAACAAATTCGTGGGAATGTTTCCGGGGATCTTCTGTGAGCTGGTATTACTGAGTGACAGTAATAATAATAACGTAACGAATAACGACAACGTAATAGTGGGTGAACTGATTAGTAGTGCTCTTAAGTGCGCTTAGTGCTATAATCCTAGTGCAGTGGTTAGCCAATTTTTCGGAGTAATGGTCCACATAGAATAAAACAAAGCATAAGCAGTCAAAAGCTGAAGTTTGGATATTCCTTTTTGTCAATTTTGTGAGGCGAAAATTCAGAGTAAATTATACATTTCATTTAAAGATTTCCATCAAATTAGTAATCACCTCAAATTTGAGGTAAAATTTTAGTAAGCTTTGCATGGAATGGATCATTTTCGACAAGGATTCACAATGAAAGTGACGCATGCGGCTCGCACGCCGTGCGTTGTCAACCACTGTAATAGTAGTTTAAACTGAGGGAGAAAAACGTATAGACAAATTCTTTCACTAATGAAGTTATGGAAATCAATTTGGATGGATTCAGTAATGATCTATGCGTCATAAGTCCATGTAAAGTGTTGGAAAATTGTTTACTCTTAGTAATCTTGAAGGGTAATCGAAACCGAAATCGGATATATGTATGATAGTATTTTTTTAATTACTGATTTAGTTTAGTTGTGACATTTAAATTTACATTTGACAGTTGACATCTGAAATGTTACATTTTATAATGCCATTTTGGATATTTAAGCAACTTTCGGTTTTTTCAACAGATTCAGCTTATTCAAGCGACCAGTTACGAAATGCATTAGATTATATGCCTCATGATAGATATTTTTAAATCATTTGAATATTTAGTTTATTTATGTAGAACTACGGATCTACGAAAATGGGCTGGTTGATTTCTAGTTACTATGTATTTATTCACATTGGATTTCCAAAAAATAATAAGATTTCAATTTGTATTTATTTCTACATTATTTAAGCTTAGGCTTAACTTATAACAATATTCTTAAATCGGAAAAGATAAGTTGATAGATTTGTTGTGATTGTAAAATCATTGAACTCAATGTTGAAACATACAGATCAACCATCTTATTGGATATTCGCAATAATATCTAACAGAAGAAGAAAAACCGTTGATTGACTATACTTTTGCTTTACATTCATATCGTGTGAACGAATAATTATCGGACACACTCCTTCAATTAGGATCAATCGTCGCCAATTATGCACGTTGTTCATGTGGTATTTTCAAATCCACTCATTAACCACGGCAATAAAAACATCCGACAGCTTGTCTAAACCGTCACCAAGATGTCACCAACGGGTGCGATTGCGTATCCGTCCCCGCTTTGGTTCCTTTGCCCCAGCACATACGCCTTTCCTGGTTGCGCTAACGAGGCGTCAATTGGAACCAGTTCCGGCCGTTGGCTTCTTCGCGTTTCATAATTACTGGTTTCGCGGGAAAAGCAGCTCAGGTCTGCATAATGCATAACACGCGACACGAGCCCCGGTGCAATGTACCGCTGACATGGGAGAGTGACACGTTCTGCACAACCTTTCTCCCGCATTGGCGGAATGGTTGCATCCATCTATCCTCACCGCCTGGATGGGATGGTAGAAATGGGGCTAGTTTTTTCTCGAAGCGCAGTGGGTGCAAGGTCGGTGACCCACGACGGGTGTGTGCGGGTTGATTGTCCGGAAGAGGTGAAGCGATAGATAGGCAAGCGTTTACGATCCTCCAGCGTTTAGCGCCTGGTTGGATTTCTCAGGGGCACTAAATAAGGCATGATTACCCATCGATTACCGTCGTCGAGTGACCCCCTATCGCTGCCCCCTATAAGTCTTGCGTAACTGACCCACCGGGTTGATGCGATAACGAATTTTCCGCAGCTTCGATCTGATGATTTTCCTTCACTTTCTCCCCGGCAGTTTGTAGTATTTGCATCGCTGCTTGCCTTTGCCGCGGCCTTCCCCGGTGGATACGGAGACTACTATGGTGCGGAGCATCAGCTGGAGGGCGGTCATCAGTATGGACAGGTGGCGCGCATTTCGCTCGGCGATGGCCATGGACACCATGAGTACCATGAGGATGAGCACGTCGACTACTACGTAAGTGACTGGACGTAGTTCAACGGCAACCAAGATCCTCCGGAACCACTTTCTCTAACCCGTTCGTTTCATCTCACCAACAGGCCCCACCGAAGTACGCCTTCAAGTACGGAGTCAACGACTTCCACACTGGTGACGTGAAGTCGCAGCACGAAACGCGCGATGGTGATGTCGTCAAGGGTCAGTACTCGCTCGTGGAACCGGACGGTTCTGTGCGCACCGTCGACTACACCGCCGACAAGCATTCGGGTTTCAACGCGGTGGTACACAAGACGGCCCCGGTCAGCCACCATCAGGGTGGTCACTACTAAAGGCTCCCCTTTGCAAGGGAACGCGAACTGCCCCAGCCCGTTCAGGGCTTCTTAGTGCCTAGGACCAATGTATAGCCCAGTAGTCTTCTCACGTTCTCACTTCCGTCTCGCTCCACTGAACTTCAGCAACGACTTAGGATCTTCCACGAGAACTCTTTTGCCAAACGGCGGCGGAGTGACCAACATCTGTGTGAAACGCTCGCGGGGAAAACATTCACGGACTTCGCGTCCGAGGCAGCCTTTTCCATCCAAAATCCATCGAATCAACTGTGATATTAACAAATTCCGCCACGCAAGTCAGATGATGCACTGGTGTGACCTTGCGCGTGCCAGTGAACATCTGACCATAGGCCAGCCAAGATAAGGAGAAGGAACAAATTGAGATGAAAATTCAACCTCTAATCGATGGTGCGGAAAAGTGCGCGAATGAGTTTCCCCGGGAGCTACGTGCCGGATAGCTTACGTAATGCAACCGTTGAGCGGATAGTCAGCTTGGTGCTCAAGAACCGGTTCGCTAAGATTGTCTTCCTGGGGTCGGTACATTTCCTGGATTACGCAAACCAACCATCGCCACCCTGGTCACGTTCACCCGGGAGGATCGCGGAACCATGAAAAGACCCTTCTTGCGTGTGTGTTACACGGCTCGTGTACGTGCACGGTTCGACACATGCTCTCCCTATCCCAGTTGGACGACATTGGCACGCGATAGTCAGCTGTTTCGTTTGCAAACGACGCTTCGGTACATCATAGTACTTCACTGCACTCCGCCCCATTCCCATCTCGTGAGACTCATGTTGACTTGTATTTATGTAATTATTATGTTTGTTTTGTTATCTGTTATCAAAGCGAATAAAGAGGAAGTCAAAATGTATCGGTATTGTATTTGAACGTGGGAAAATGGGAACGAACGAACATCCGAATGGGGATTGCATGAGTATTCAACAATGATAAATAATCAAATGCCGCTTAGTTACATAAGTCTACAGATGTAACAAAATCAGTTTTTTCAGCACATCTTAAATTAGTATATCCGAGTGGTTGGTTGTTGTTGATTTTTGTTAAAGTGATAGTTTAGTTATTTACTTTGGGGTTGACTCTTTTTATTTTTCAACACTATTCTGCGAAATTTTAAAATTTACTACTCAAAAATAACATCGTAAGAAAAGGAAGCAACGACTTTTAGTACATTCTTTCATTGTCTCCAAGGTGGTTTTTATAAAGCAGGAATAAAAAATGTATTCAAATAATAAATGATGAGATACATACAACGATCTTAAAGAAATATCCGTATTCATATGACTTTAAATGACGACAAACAATGCACATTTTTTTAAGTATATGCTTCAACGAAATACTCTTTTCTTCGAACGAAAACAAAGATTCTTCGTAAAATGTTTCATAGTTATTAAATGTAAAATGTTTTATAGGAGGTAATTTCAAGCCTAACTTTACTTTAGGCCTAAAACTGAGGAACTTTAGGACTAAAAGAGCAATACGGCCAATGTTTGTTTTGATAAAAAAAAAAGATATATCGGTTGTTAGTCGTGGTGCTCACGTGCTCTCATGGGCTATATAAAAAAGAACTTTATGGTAAATAATCGTATATAAATCAGGCAACAAATGTTATCTGTGCAACTTGCCATCTAAGAATCTGTTTTTATGAACCTGATCGGGAGCAACGATCACGAGCCTGTCCGTAGCGTTTACATTAAACTATTACAGGGTGTAAAGAACTATTTTACAATAGATCGTTTTTAATCCCTAGTTCATAACACAGTGTGTGGTGGTCTATACTCCTATTTCTCCTTTACCAGCACAACAACCTGAAGAGGTATAGGTCTGCCATTTCTGGCTTTCTTTGACATAATTTATTCGTAGCAGGATAGTTAGTCCTACGAAGGATTGGTCCGGATGAGATTTTGAACCGGTCCTGTTGTGTGAAGACCGACACCTCTACTAATACAGCACTGGGCCGCCTATACTGTTAATAGTTTGTTTTTATCAGTATTTTGGAAAGCATGTAACGGCATCCATGATACGAACAATTAAAAATGATTTATTCGTTGCTGGCCCTTAAACATAAAGGATCCAAATGTGTGGCATTGTGCGTGATAAGTCCTGAAATCAGATTGACCATGTCTACAATGGCTAAATAATAGTAATCGAAGTTTCGAATAATAATAATCGAGCTGGAGTGCCTACGTATTTGACGTATAGATATATAGTAGTTAAAACCACACGAATTACAGCACAGTAAAGCAATACGTAAGCATTCAAATAAACATTTGTGTTAATTACGCCTAAATGTATGCATGCATTTCGACACGAGCAAATTACAGTGACCACCTGAAAAATAAACTAGTACTGTTTTGTGTACATTGAACGCGTCCAATGAACGCCATTTAATTTTGTTTAGTTTTTTTTTGTTTCATTTTCAAATGAACTGAAGTGGTATTAGTATATGCATTAATTAGCAAATGAATCTTAATATTTGGTTTTATTTTGCAATTTGAAAAACTTATGATTTTGAACTTAAATTAAATAATTAATTATATATTTCGTTTATTTTTTAATAAAAAAAATTCTAATCAGTTATTATTTTTCCAATTAAATTTTTGAGTAAAAAAATGTTGAAATTTGCCTCAACTTTTAAGTAAAATATCAAATTAAAAAATTAATATTTTAATTGAATTTTAGGAAAGAACATAGCGTACTTTAACATTTTATTCCTTCATTATAATTACGCTATCCTCATAAAATGTATTCCAACCGTTTCCTTTTCAACAGTACAAGTTGGTACAATTGCATAAGAGTTTGTAGTTTCATTTTCTAACGCGTGCAAGGTCGTCGAAGGCCGTTTTGTTGCTGCAGCTGCGCTCGTAGGCCCGTACATCCGTTTAGTGAGATTGTTTTTATTACCATAACCGGTGAACCGCTACGCCTTTGGCACTGTCGAATGCTGGTACCGTTTCATAGGCATACCGACCCGTTCCTTCCCTAAACTGAGTAATGGTTGCGACTAATTTCAATCCGCCAGCAAAACAAAGGACTATTGCAATAGCAATGGGAATGCCAGGAAAAAATACCATAAGCGACGAACCTACGACAATATCGCTTATGGATGACCTCGTTTGACGATCTCGAATTTGTATGTGTGTGGCGTTAGTTTTGTTGAAGTGTGGTTGATCTTTTCAACAGTCATCCGATTGGGAAGTATGCACTTTTCCTCCTACACCTTTTCAATGGTCCTAAGCTTCCAAGGACCTGTGGCTCATTTTCGTGATCGACGCATTGACTAGCGACGAAAGTAAGTGGCTGGTAAAACGCGTCACAGGTAAAACCGGTGCAGCGGTAATATGTTCATTCAAAACCGTAGCAATCACCTATTAGCATACAATTCCGTCATGTCGAGTGGTCACCGTCCCGATGACCCTCTCGTCGACACGCTCGTACACGAATGACACAGTTAGTAAAACGCATAACATCAGGCACCGATCAGCTGTGGTTAGCCGGTGGCTCACGGTATGGGCTGTGACCGAGATCGTTTCCCCGGTGGAAACCGATACGTGCACACAAACCGAAAACTGTATGGAGCGGCGCATGCTTGAAAAATATGTTCAAACCGTTTATGTTTCGGTAGACATATTTTACGCCTTGTCCATAAAGTGCATTCCATTCACACGTTCGAGGGAGAGGTAAAAATTGTAGCAAAAACTATTGCAGAGGTCAATGTGCGGTTTACATGGTAAAAATAAGGAAAGAGCACCTCCTCTGATGGTTTATTGGTTTATTCAGCGGTTATTTAAATTTATTTTGTGTTGCGATAAGTACATTAACAAGCAAATAGATAAGCGCAATTAAACCACTACGTGTCAAGTTAAATAATTATCAAATGATCCCCTATCAATCATGAGTCTGCCATTAATCATGCTCACCAGATTTGTTAATTTTTCACCACATTCGTTGTGTGTCAATTAAATGTCGTACATATCAGTGCGGAATGCCTTGATCCTGCACCAAATGCACCATCGAACACTTCGATGCAACACACCGACTGGTGTGCAATGCGTTAGTTTAGGTTTAACTAATTTGCCCTTACCTTCGGTGGCCCTGCACCAACCACAAAGGGGGAACGGATTTTCGCTTAATTAATAACTTTATATCGTTAGTCGGTCTCAAGCTGCACCGGTGTTTCCTTGAGCACATGCTAAGCGAAGAACATTCCGTCTCGAAAGCATCACGGAACGTTGGGCCGGTATGCTTTCCTCGTGAGATGCAGACTAGAGCTACAGACCTTCGGTGCCACGTGGCCATATGTTGGCTAGTGGCCGACCTTCGCCGGTATGTGGTACGCGGTTTCTGGTCCACCGTGGAATGCGACGACGACGTTCGCGAATTGCCATTGACGTGGTAAAGCAGATCAAGGAAATGAGAGTAATAGTGCAAATATGCGTCAACGGCTTGAATGGACGCGGCTCGATGGTCAGCAGCTATCCGCGATCGGATTATCGTGTTTCGTTTGTGTGTACTCTCGGTTGTCTCACGTTTATTTGCGGGGGCGTATTTTAAGCGGATATTAGTGTTATTCCGTCACTTGAAATGAGGCGTGAAAGTCCAACACGCACTTTTGGGGAGCGAGCGATGAAAGATTGTGCCTTGAAAGGGGCGATCAGGGATGTGTACCGGGGTGAAGGTAAACTAGAGGTCAGGTGTGAAAAATTTACTCTACATTGCATAATAAATAATAAAGCTAAGAGTTTTATTTAATCGCACTCGTAAAAACCTGCTATCAAAGGCCGTTAGTTGGAAGGACATAATGCGGGAGTGTTTTGCTTTGTGAGTTTTCGTGGTAGAACTAAACAATATACATAAGCTATAAAGAATATAATCTATTGATTATTACAACATCCCTTTTCAATATTGTAAGTGTACAATGGTATGGTAATATAAAATGTAACATTTATTTGTAATATAATACAATGTAATATAAAAACAGTTAAATAGCAAAATATATATACAATCAAATCTCTCTAAGGTAGTATCTCTCAAATATAGCAAGTCTCCCTAAGAGTCAGTTCATTATAGAGACAGTTCATTTTTAATACATTTTATGTCTCCGAAAGCTGCAAAATCTTCCTAACCTTACTTTTCTAAGCTGCACATGATGTTTGTACACCAATGTTTCTCTAAGGTAGCCATGTTTTGGGGTTTGCCAATAACAGCTCGTGATGGCTGCGTTTCCAGAGAATGGTTGAAACTTGTTGCGATACATAAATGGTATACCATCCGAGTGTTTTTGTTTTCCAGCTTGACTGTATATTATAAGTTTAGAAACAAATAAGTTTTGTAAATAATTTGAGAGAATAGCAAATACAAAAAATACAGAGGATGTGTAAAAACGTTATTTTTAACTTGTGTGTTTATTAACAAGATTTTGTGTGGTAATGTCAAGAGGTTCCCGGCATAAAAAAAACATAATGGCGATCGTGAATGATCAGATCACGCCATCGCGATATTTTAAGTCCGCGTGCCACTCGATCTGATACAGTTACGGTAACGAGAATGAGTTTTCTTCCCGTCGGCTTCAAAACGACAAACGGATGCTGAAAACTTACCGACGCTAGTAATACAACAGTAAGTGCCATTACCTCGTGGGCGCCGTTAAATTGGACGACACACCTCACATTCAAGGTCGCGCTCGCATAGGTCTATGTGGCAACAAAGTACGCCCGGTTCCGTCTGCGGTTAGGCAACGTCGTTGTCGCACCAGCGAACGAACGCTTCGTCACTTCCGTCCGATGGATGGCAACGGGTCACGATATGGCAACGGTTTCGGAGCGGATTGAATTGAATGAACAAAGCAATTCAATCCATTAGCGGATTTAGTGGCAAAGCACACCACCGCCAGCAGAATGCGGCAGCAAAGAGAATTTCGATTTCGAAAATGATGATTTTATGCCAAATTATGGATTTAAGGTATTTTTTATGAGCTCGATTGTTGGTTGGTGGTGTTTTGCTTTCGGACGCTTTTACTGATTAACGTTGCCCCTTCACCGGTCGGGACCACCTGTTGATGTGTTAGAACAATAAGAATGGCATCATGCTCGAATGCTGAGCCTTGATTGATGTTAGACTTAAATGAATGATTTAAATGCAAAATCAAGCGACGAACCTATTCGGAGGCATAACAAGCACCATCAACATGCTGCCATTCCTGTCGATGGTAACGATTGATCGTATTGGGCGCATGAGTTGACATGAGGCGGAAGTTTGGAATTGCTAATACTCTCCGCCCGCTCCGTATCCAATCAAATCCCTTCAGTGCGTGTCAGACCGGTACCAAACCTTGCCAAAAAAATTCTTGCTAAACTTTCCGCTCGGGGAAGGTGGATAGTTTTCAAAGGTCGTTATAAACGAGGGGTAGCAAATCTCTGTTTCGAAAGAGAATGTGAAACCGAATAAGTTTCGGTCTAAGCTTCATCGGCGCTCCATCGCACGCAGGGAGGACGAAAGGACGGAAGAAGCATTTTAATTAATTTTTACGCCACATCGTACGACTACCGATCTACCGATTCGGTGATATTCAAAAGCTCGCGGTGCTAACTAATTGCCGAAATATAGTGTATCCACAATTCGCCTAAAAAAAACACAGAAAAACACGAGGCACTCGCGGGAAACAGGTGACGAGCAAGTCGTTGTTCCGTTTGTTCTTAATTGATCGTAAAATTTGAGGCTCTTTGTTTATTGTCACGCTGGTAGTCGTTATTGGCTAATGTTTTGTTTGCTCGTTAGATTGCAGGTGGGGTAATTTGGAGGATTTTAATCTACTGCGATGACCATCAACGGTGCTTGCGCTCATTCTGTACGATAAAGAAGAGATAAATTAATTAAAAGCAAATAAAAACAAATGTACTTCAATGGAAAAGTATAGCAAGCGGGAATGGGAACCTGACCTACCCGTGCCGATCACAAATGTTAATCAAAGGCCGGTTTTCATTCTGGTATTAGAATATCATTCAATCATCGTGTGGAATGACCGTTACCCAAAGGGGTCCTATGACATAAGTACTCGTTTCTCTGCAGGTTCGACGCAAAGCCGATCAATTATTCATAGCTGATTCTCATACTACCGCCCACAGGACAGGGTTCCCCACGACTCTGAAGAAGTATAGGTTAATGATTGCCTCCCGCTGTGGAGCGGTATCGGGAAGTTGAATGAATTCCCAACTGTCCACTAGCCTAATGAAAGTGAAACCGGATCCAGCTGACCCGGTCGGCAACCGTAACCCAATTCCCGCAGTTAACACATTACGTACTGTGTAGTAATACCGATCGAGAAGGTCACCAACAAGTGAACAAGATCACGGAGATTCGTGCGAAACCCGCGCTCCAGATCACGAATTTCCCTGAGTGAGACATGGCTGATACTTATTACACTCGTTACCTGAGTCATCGACGAGGAAAAACGGCATCACAGAACAGAAAAATCGATCAACCGGCCGCTGATCGACGCTCGATCGCAAACGCACGCATACCACCGCATTTGTTAAAGCGCTGGATAATTGCAGTGCTCGTTCATCCAACACCGACAACTCCCATCGATTGAACGAGTTCTTGGCGAGGTGTCTACGAACACGGTTCCTTATTCCGCTTCTGGTAGCGAAACCGCTTCTGGTGACGTGTCGTGCCGTCGGACAGTCCACTACCATCATGCTAGTGTGGTTAATGTAATTATACCGTTTCGTGTGCAAAGCCACTCTTTACCGCTGAACCATGAGAAAAATGTCTCAACGGAGCTGTTGTTATTTTTTTAATTCTCTTCTCTCTGTTGCATTTTATTATAACAGCCTTACATCGGTGGAATCGAATCCAAAAGGTATGTAAATTGTCTACGAACAGAGTGTGATTAGATCATGTGATTGGACGAGGTGTTTTTTTCGGGCCGGGTCGTGGAGCTTGTGTAAACCGATGCGTCTTGTAGAGTGTTGCAGTGGTCTTTAACGGCGACGTCCTTGGCGAGTCGAGGTGGTACGTACATGAGGGCTCTTTGAGAAGGAAATTACCGCCACTTGCGAGGCCAGTCCAGTTGAATGTAGTTCATTTAAAAGCATTTGTAGTATATTGAGCTTCGTTTGTGTACAGGGAGCAATGGTCGACCAGTTTTGCCGATGCTCAATGGAAGGATAATCAAGAAAACATTAGACAGGGCAATAAGAGAGGGGAAAGAATGATGAAGAAAGGAGGTAATGGAAGGCAAAGTTTAGATTAATTAGACGATATTGAAGGGGATCTTTAAATGGAAGTTAAGCTATTTTACTTTTACATTGTTATGATACATCAGAGACATACGTGAAATATTTGAAGCGTTATAAAAAAATATAATGCAAGCTGAATATGCCTATTATTAACTGATTAAAATTCAACATAAGCGGTGTTAAAAATACCCCACAATCCAAAGTCGAATTGCGATACTTAATAAATAAAAATACTTCTTAGAAGAGCCTTTGGAACCTTCTCAATCATCCGGGTGTGGCAATTGAATAAGCGATAGGTGCATACAATTAGACAGAAAGAAACAAATAGATGAATAGTTATTCTAATACAACCGAATTAACTACCCGTGACTTAAGGTAATATTATTTAGGTAGCTTAGAAATCATCTATGGATCGTATTCACTGGCTTCCATACAAGTTTGTGTATGGCAGTGATAATTTGAATATACATTTCAATAGTATGATACTTTTTAAATGCCCTAGAACACATAAAGTATTCTTTTTAATAACTTAAATTTCGTAAATAGATTTAATTTTGGGAAATTCGAAAGTAATAATAGAATAAAAACTACTGCACGATTGGATTGTGGTATGTTGTAAGTTTTTTTTAAATTCATTTCAAATTATAATTTTACGGACAATTGAATAACTTCCATAACGTATTTTAATCTCAAGAAAAGATCAGCAGGAACTTGACGATGTGCCAGTTCTGTGTAAGTCGTATTCCTTTTGTTAAACAAAACAAGCAACATATCGTATCACTGTCACCTAAAAATACAACTCACAACCAATGCATCCTCCAGCCGAAATTGCCCCACATATCTTTGACAATTGGACGGCCATCTAGAGGTGTTGTATCACAATTTGATCAACACTGACTTGACACTTACGATCAAGGACCAGCATTCTGCTCGGCGGCCCCTACACGTGACGCCAATGTGATGATGAAACTATTCTCCGAATCAACCCAATCCTGTCTGCTGTTCCAGTAGCAACTCGCCTTTGATTTCACCCCCATTTGCAGCACACCGAACGAACCATCTCATAATTGCATTCGATGCGGTGTCAATGCGTTGCGATTCGGTTACCATTCCGTTTATTTGATGCTGGCGCAACGATTAGGTTGCAGTTGCGCCGAACCTCCGTACCCATTGTGTGCACGAGCGACCGACCTAACCGAAAGGCTGCCCGAATGACTTCAATTCGGTAATCATGGCTGTGAAATAAAATAAAAGTGAGAAAACACAAACACAAATCTCGCTCGGTGTCAACCTGGCTGCTGCTAGACTCACCTACTGACCTTATCCTAATACGTAACAATAAGGTAGCAGTACAAGCGAAACCTTTTCCGATTGGCGATGGGGCTTGTTAGCAACCGTTTGGGGCCGTTTTGCTTCATCTCTTTCTCGTAACATAAACTGTAAGGCTCATTCAACTCGTATCATTATCATTATCGAAAAATGTGTGGAAACATACAAAAAAAGTTGGTTCCACTTGAACGGCAGCCCTTTCGCCCTTTGTCCCCGCATGTGAGGTAAGGGTCGCAGGACGCAGATGAGGGCACTTTTAGCCCGAAAAATAACCATCACCGGGCGAAGGAAAAACGAGTTCCAGGCGGGCGTAATGAACGGAGGTTGCTGGTGCTGGAAGTGATTTGGTTTTACATGAGCCGTGCCCGACACGACGATAGTAGAAACGCAACGAATCGTAGCGCCTAGTGGACGGTGGCAACAGTTTTGAAAAATTACGTCCAAACCGGTCAACCGTTGCTTTGCGACGTCAAAGGTGAAGCGAGTACGAGTTGCGGGCGAATGCTTGGCTTGGGAGGGTGGCACTACAACGACGTCAAGGCCGTCCAAGGTCTCGGATTGGAAAGACTGCTATGCTGGCGCGACACACGAACCTCTGAATTCCGTACTTTCTGTTCGTGGGACCATTTGAAAATTAGATTTATAAGTGTGAGGAAGGAAAAGACCAAGTAATATTAATAGAATATTCAATCAAATATTAAGCGCTAATCATTAAAGCACAAAAACTGTTTTGATCATACTGTAACTTATTTTACCCGTAAATTGCTCTTGAATAAACTGGTAATAATTGCTGCACGATTATTATGCAGAAATAATAAGTAAATATTTTAACATATTTTGATAGACTTGTTATACATCGCACACTGTACTGAAGTATATCGCAGATGAAGAGGTAGCAAATTGGTTTTGTAACATGTTCATAAGAAGTGCTAGTTGATAATTCTAAATATGACATGATTAAAATAATTTCTTGTCAAATAAAGAGCTGTAGAGCTCAAATGGGTGAGCGGCTAATGTTCATTACTTTGTGTATTTATAAAATTCTGCAGATTTGCATGAAAATATATGTTTATCCCAAACTGACCAAAGTAAATTAATTAGGAGCTTAAATAATTCCCAAATAAACAAGACTTTTTATTCAGTAACAATCCCGCCGGAACCAAAGCTCATAATGATAAATCTTACACCTTTACAGACTTTAAAACAGCGACGAAACCACATGTCTACCTAGCAAACGAAACCGATCTATCAAAATGGAAACCTCACATACCTTTGCACATGCTACAGCATGACATGGTTTCGGCGGGATTGTGCGACCACGGTCGTAATGGAGGCGCCCCAAGATGAGGGTAGAGGCGTGCTTTACATGCTCGTAAAATGTTGACGAATTGATGGAATTTGGTTCACCGGTTGACAAGATAGTTATCCTCGGTCCGGTCGGATGCATTGAACCAGACCACCGCCGTAATCCGGTCGGTCGGATGACCGGAAGACTTATCGGACGAGGGTTGCATTGAGATCGCGTTAGATTGATCCAATTTGAATAATCCAACCTAGTTTATGGGCTACGATGGTGTTGGCGGTGGTTCCGGATTCGTAGAAAAAAAATCGTTGAAATTAAAAATAAATTATGTACCACTGAATGTTAATAATTGCGTTGGAAAACACAGTCCGAATAGAATTTCCATAATGTACGAGTTATTTATGTTGGAACTGCATTTTACGATCATTCGACGCCCATTTGGAAAGCCCGTTCCGTGAGGTGGGTTAAATTTCATCGATAATTAATTTTTAACGATTGCCTCGGCGAACCAATCGAACTCATCGTGTGATGTTCGTTTCAGTCGATTTCATCCGAAGACCGGCAAGAAAGCGCATGGCGTTCGGTTCGGGCGGCGAGAACTCCTGACCATGTTTCGAGGGACAAACGTTAATGGAACGCGTATCTGAAGGAGCGAAAGAGAGGCGATTGTTATACTACGATCGCCATTGGAGCACTATTGGAGGTAGTTATTTTATAACGATCAATAAATTGTATCACGAGCCAAACGTCCTTGACATTACTCAATATACGATCGAGAGGTGGGAAATTGTACAATCAATATCGGCACGGGTGGAGACCGTTGCTTGAGTGGATCGCTTGTGTACGTTAAGATTTCGTGTGTGTCACCCTAATCGAACTCGAGAGTCAGATTTATGGCCACAATAATTGTTATAATTTGTAAAAAATCTATTTGGAAACAATCCCCTGCCCGTTGTAACTGGGTAAGCGTAAATGAAAGATTCCACAATGGTTTCATTTGAAATAAACTGACTGATCGATTCTCCCTTCATTGGATTGATCCACGCATCGACTGTTGATCGATTTGCGCTGGAAATATGAATACCCATTCGCCCATTTCCCTAATGACTCTAAATGAAGCTGTCTGAATGGAACTCGCTTCCTAGATGCCGTTCTGTCAAACTACATGTCGATTTACGACGTTGCACAGGTATTGTGGCGGTTTTTCTCATCGGATCGAGAAGTGCTAAATGGCAATAAGAAGTGCCTGCCCCGTTTGGGTGGCATACAGACCGTGATAGAACGATCAGGTACGAGCCACTATACGAGTCGATATGGGCGTATACTACGTAGCAGGATAGTGGAGATCGTATCGAAGATTGGTGTCTTCCGAGCAAAGTAAACGAACGGTTGTGACCAGCTGTGGCTGTGAGCGGAGCTTAGTAAGCGTGTGAACCGTGCAGGTAATTGAATCATTCAACCCATTATCACCCGGTCGGTTGCGTTCTCGGTGTACTTAAATCGAGGATGTAGAACTATTCATAGCCGAGCTGTCATTGCATTTAAAAGCTACTAGTCCTTGCCCGCTTAGTCCGAGATAATGTTGCCCAGATAATTTGTCATCTGTGGTTAGCTTTTGTCTTGATGTATTAAGCATCTCGTATGTCGTTTCCCCAGTCTTTCACAAGAGCCTAGCATTGAAAGAAAGGAACAGTGGGAGGTTTAATCAGATTCATATTTCACATTTGTAATGTATGTTTTGTACAACAAAGATCATCCTTTTCCTGCTTGAAATGCTAGATACTGAGGTGCTATAGATTGCAGTGAACAGTTTTAGTTGTTTGTTAAACTTTGATGGAGGGATCATATTTCTGAAAGAGTAAAAAAAAGATGTTGGGGCGGCCTGGTGCCATGATGGTCGGCAATCCCCCGTAGCAAGGACTGACTATCCGGCTACGTGGTAAAATAAGTCGACACGGCCAGGCCGTTCTAACGAAAAAAAAAATGTTCAAGGAAGAAAATGAGTTCATTAGATAAATAATAATGATAAAAAATGAAGAATCTGAGACTAAATCTAAAGAGAAATTTATACTTAATGTATATTGTATAAAGATGCGAATACATAAATTACATAAAGATGCGAAAGACCCTACCAGTGAGGTCGAAACTATGCAGTAGTGGCAATGATGAATGACGCAAAATAGAATCATCAATAATTCCAATAATAATAATCCAACTGAACAATTTATTCTATGTTATGTAACATTAAGTTGAACCTCCCCCCCTCCCCCTATGTAACAAACCGTAACGTTAGAAGGAACCCCCCCCCCCCCCCCTAACAGCGTTACGTAATAATTGAATGAACCCTAAGGCTCGGGGAAGTCCGAAGCATTTCTGTTCTTTCTTATGTGTTATAAAAAATCTCCTATTTCAGTACAAATCACTTCAACAAATGATGGCCAATTTATTATGGTCGTTTTGTAGTTTATTTCGGAGGCCTGCTTTATGTTTGAATATCTGTTTGAGTTCGTTCTGCAGAATTAATTTGTAAATGATATGTTTTGATTACCGATGAATTGTTTCACCTCAAAAACTTATGTGATTAAAATGAAGCGTCTCAGACAAAATTACTGGCCACATAATTTCAGTGTTGATGTGTGCTTCTGTGAAAGAAATACGACTGTTAAATTTGAACGGCATTTCCACATTTAGAACAACTACAAATAAGTCTGTTACTGTCGAAAGATTCGTGGAAGAATTCCATTTTGTCGAAGTCATTATTTCTATAAAGACCGCTACCTCACATTTGCTATAATTATATCATCAATAATTATTATCGCGCTGGCCGAAACCCTGGACATACAATTGTGCGATGTCATTTATAATATGTGATTTAAGTATTATAAGTAATTGACATGCATATCTTGAAAAATACGTTTCAACAACATAGAATCATTATAAAGTAAAGAATAATTAGCTTAAACAAATAAAATCATACATAAATATCACAACAAACGAACCAATCCATGAGCCACCATTAACCATTACAGTTCAATTTTCATCCTATTACCTATTGGCACACCATTGAACGCGTGTGCAGATAACTATTTACCTCGAATATCTAGCTTTAACACTGTGTTGAATAGCGACAAGACTGTTCACAACGTTACCGAGTTGGTCAGAATGCCAATTTGAAAAATGCAGTTAATCAAACATCAAACCACCGTCAAACGACTAGCACCTATGCTCTTTCCAGATGTCTTGCTGGACCGACACGATCACGTCGTTGGCTCCTGGTGACGGTCGGACTTTAAAGGTAATTTTGCTAGAACCCGTCTTGTCCGTGCAGGAAAGAGACCTGGGAAATACCCAGTACAATCTCCCATTCCAAACAGCCCTCGACCTCGGCAAGGTCTTTTGGGTGGACCCCCGTTAGATTTTGCAACCAGATCCGTACGTATTGGGCTTCACCGTTCGCGAAAAGTAAACCGTGACCAGCTCGTTCCGGAGTGCGCACCGGGTGTATGTTCCGTAGTGATTAGCCCGCCCACCCGGGGGCAGTTCGGGCGGCAATCTAGGTGGCTGTGGAAATTATCAGTTCCTCATAATTTAAGCAGCTCGTAAAAAAGCCATTATCGAGCCATGAAAATCAATCGCGAAAGGGATTTTGTTTGGCTTGCTATTTGAATGGGCACAGCTGGTTGTGTGAAATAAAGAAATCGCTGTACGTAGCATGTTATGAACCAGCCGGCTATCATGAGCTCCATCTTGTTCTGATGGAGTCGTAAAAACTTCACTGAACCGCTCGGGACGCATTGGGCGTTGTTCCTGGTAGCGCCCGTAGGATACGTTCAGAACGTTGGTTATTGACATTTTAATAAGAAATTCAAGTTACCTTTAGAGGCGTTCCGGTCAATCCTACGCCCCGAAGGTGTCCGGGATCGAACATGCATACTCCGGTCAAAAAACACTTAAACGCTGTCGCTGAACTTTGTACGATTGGCTTGGTTCATGCTGTGATTGTTCCTTAGGACAAGGTTTATATTTGAGTCATTAATCATTTGAAGATAAAATACTTGAGTTGTGTGAAAATAAAATACGTATCAACCATAAAGGAGGTTTCACAACGACAATAATGCACAATACTTCAACAAGATCCAGTAATGTCTGTACATTAATCACTCCGCTGCCTGTAGCAGAACAAATAGAACAATTAAAGTTTAATTATTTGCTCTCATAGGGCACACTGTTCTAAGGCATCTAGAACCAAGATGAAAACTAGAACATATTACACAATCCACCCATTGCAAATGGCAACCTTTAAAATAGAACAAACCGCCCAGAGTCGAATCGATTGGAAGTCCGTTCCTTCGGGGAAGCAGAGACCACAACCAACCGGTACTATCGCACGAGTACAACAAGCGGCAAGTAAGATCAAGGACTTGGGGGCTCTGTAGTAGGCAGGTGGGAAGCAGATTTCTATCTAATGTTACCCAGTTTCGATGAGTCAGTAAGCACCGTGGGCGATCAGAATCGATTGCAAAATAATGATCTCCGTTCGGTTGTGTATGCTAATGAACGCATTTTGTTTTCGTAGTGCGGGTAGTTGAGTGTGGCGTAAAAGTTCACACCAAGTCCCGTTCGGTTTGGGAGCGCAAAATGGTCGGTCCAGATGGCTTCGAGCGTTCCAAGTTCGGTCGCCCCCGTAAGCCGCAGTGTCTGTGCCCCCGTGAGTTGATGATTTGGGCCTACAGGGTTGTGGTAGGCAAATGGCTGAGAGCAGTTGCTTTTTCCTATTTGGAAGGTGCATTAAACTTTATCGTTTGTTATTTATGACACGCTTACGGATCCTGTGTCTAAACAATAGGAGCGAACAAATGTGATTTTTGTTTGTTTGCCAAAAACTCCCGTACATTCGGAGGCAATAATTGTTCGCATTTATGTTTAATGATGATTAATAAATAAATCTATTTTTGAAACGAAGTATTTAAGAAAAGAATTATTTTTATTTCCTTGTATTTGCATGAAATCGTTTTCATAGTCTAATAAATAGCGCTATGAATATCGTATGAATCCTTTTTTACAAAGCGAAGAAATGATTATCATGATCTACTAAAGCTTGATTTGTTGGAAAGTGCTTAACCGTATTGCCTGGCAAGCGGAAAAAAGGTTGAAAACTGAGATACCAAAAATTACGCATCAAATACCTCATTAAGAATGCGTAGTAACATTAAATGTGATCACGTTTGATAGATTGTTTCCTTACTACTGTTCCACTCTAAGCGATCATTCGATGTGTTTGATTCGCCAAAATGCAGAACAATATAATAAAGCAACGCACAATAATTGAAGTCGACCAATGCGTTTCAAAGATAAGTTGAATTATAAAACAACAATCCCAAATGTCACCTCAATAAGCCCCGCTTGGTGAAAGATAAAACCTGAACTAGAACCATGCTGAATGCTAAATATTCGCTCATGACATTTTCGCTTATGAAACAGGCTTGCGGAGCAATAATTCAAGCTCAACGTATAAAACCCTTAATTTGGGTGCTGAAAGCGAAAAAAGGTCACTTTTTGGGGTATTTTACAGTCGCTAGCGTAGGAAAAGGATCGATTGTAGTGAAGCGATCGTACGATGTCTCTAGCCTTGGTAGTCACTCCTGGGATCCGGGTCATTGAACATCCACAATGAGAATAATCTCAATTGCTGGATCGCTTCGGTTCGGTTTGGTGCGGCAAGCCAATTTGACAACTGACCAACCAAACGTGAGCGTACCGCTATCTTGTAGACGCTCCCCTTTTTTGGATGCCCCGCAGAAGAATGGAACCTTGTGGTAGAGTGATTGTGCACGTAAAAGTGATCTAAATAAGCAAAATCGGATCAGTTTATTCCTGACTTGCTCGGACTTATGCGTAGGTTGATTAATTCTTTGTGGTATTTTGCGTTTTTTTCTCAACAGAATAGGTTTATTTATTTCTTCTGAAGCAGGAAACAGAAATGGGTATCAATCACCTAAAATTGCTTTCCCAAATGGTTGATTTAAGTTCGCAGCAACTTCTGTGTGGAATGATCAGCAGCATGATCAGCGGTAAAGTTAGATACGTTTCTACGCAGTTACTTGCACTTCGCACTCGAACGCTGACTCATTACGTGTGGGGTCCTTTTTTGGGCAGCATCCAACTCATTCTTACCAGCGTGTACTGCACTGCCTTGCAGTGGGATTAATTTCTTGTCCGTCCATGTTCGCACACAGTATGCAGGTTAGTGACGGTTCGGCTTATACGTTTGTCTCTTCGCGGGGGCTTACGGTAGCTTATGCCCAAAGTTCAAGCGTTACTTGCTTCTCAGGTAACTTCTGTACGGATGGGAAGGAATGAACAAGGGAGGGTGAGTCTTCAGATGTTCCCCTGGTGTTTAATCCCGGGAATGGTACCCTGCTGGTTGCACATTTATTCATGTTACTTTATACTTTCCTGTCAGTTGGTAGGATACGCAACGTTGCGGTTTTGTATGAAATTTTCCCCACCACAAAAAAACCACTTTTGAGCATATTGTAGGGAGTCTTATTTTTATTCGGCCGAGAAGAAGAGATTGAACATGAATTGATTACATCTTCAGCACCAATGTAAAATAAATCAAATTGCCACGGAACGTTAGAATAACTGCATAAAGCGTGTTTGTTTTCTATATCTCTACTGTACTCTTAGCTTTCATAAAGACAGCGAAAGATAACAGTACCATACAATATGCGCTGTGATATGCAATCCTTTCACCAGGTTCGGTTTCTGGTCATAATTTTACTTCTCTCCGCAACGGGCTATCGCGCTTGTGTTGTTTGTTTATAGCTTCAATTGAATATCGACGATGTTGGACCGATTCTGTCATTATAAATCAGTAATTGCGGAGTAAAGGTGGGTTGCAAAGTGGCGAATGAAGCAAAGAAAACTTCGTACGATGATGTTGGCCAGTGAAACGCAAGTTTCCCATTCACGATGTTTATTGGTCATGTACCAATTTCTGATCTAAAATTGTTTAAGTTTGATTTATATTGTAAGAATAATTGAATATTAGACGTAAAACTATACTACTATTTAGTTTTAAGTACATTTTCATGTATTCTAGTCAGTATTATATCAAATATAAAAAAGTGAATTAAACAAAAGGTTTATTCACCACTGACTCAGTGCATCAATTGAAGACCCGCAGCCCCAGTTACAATTGATTTTCCTTGAAGGGCTCGAATCGTTTGCTTGCCATTACACCGTTGCAGCGATGCGCATTAATTGAAGCACCACTTTGCAAATCAGTCAGCCCGAGGTAAGCAAAGAAATGGATTAACGGGCACTTCGCCGACTGTTGACCCCCAGGCTCTGGTCGCGGAGGCTGCGTGACATTGACATTGGTTTGGAGCCGTGTTACCGTTTCGAAGTCGGCCCAATCGCGCGGATCAACGTTCGCAGTAACCGAGAGCAGCATCGTTGGTTGCGAAAATAATACGCAAGCGCATAGCGCAGCCGCGGCGGTGTCTTAAGGAGTGAATTTTATACCCAGCCCAAGAACTTTACCATTGACATTGAACTCTGCGCGCGAAAAATAAAACGCCAAAGGTACGACCGCTCTTTCGTCACCATCGCCCCACAACCTTTCTCCTTCACGGTGCGAAATAGTGGTCGGAACACCACCGAACATTTCGACACGATATGCGCGGTGCTTAATGCTTCCAAGCCCATGCAGCATACGGCTAGTGATACGGGGGTCTCCTGCGCCCAGCACATACGGCCCAGACCGTTCGTGGAACGCGATCTTTCATGTTTCTTTGCCCTCGGGGTGTGTGACTTGGGCGTCCTCTCTACCGGCATCATTTGTCTTTGGAGCATTTATTCATTCGGTTGTATTCGACCATTTGACAGCTAAATGTTGACTGTTGCTACTAAGTGGAGTCGCTCGCATGCCACCCGAAGATTCGGGAAGTGAAGCTGAACGAGCTGATGGTTGCGGTTTTATTTATTTTTTGTTGTTGTATCCAGTGCGCGCCTTCACCATTCACCCTTGCACAGTTGTTCCGTGGGTGGTAGGTTTTGGGGCGTGCGTCTTTTGTGTCCGCTGGTTTTGGAACAGACATCGCAAAGATTCCGAAATTTTATGTGGAAGGTTTAAAAACGCATTAAGCTTACCACACAATGACAGGACTGGTTGCTACACAAATGCCACCACACAATGACAACTTACTTAATAATTATAACGGTATGAAAGCGGTTGAGTGTATGTTTTGATGGTGATGTTGGAATTATTAAACATGAACTTATATCAATACTGTTCGGAATTTCAAGAACTAATAAAGTGTCAAATACCAAATACCAAATAAATAAGAAGTAAAAAAAATGTGAGGAAGTATGTGAATTCCGCACTGTTACATCAATGTTGGTGCATTTGGGTATCTACTAATAATTTCCAAATGAAAATTAATCAATGAACAATTAATCATTCAAAACTAACAAATCATTATTATCCACTTATGGGAGTTAATATTGAACCAGTTAAAGAATTTGACACTAATTTTTACAAAAGATTTAAATTTCATGATTTACGACAAGAGAGTTGGGTCGAAATGTAATCTACTTCTCTAAATGATGTTGAATTAGTTTAAATGATTATTTATCGGTAGTTTATGCCAAGGACATATAAATTATAATAGAATTAGTTAATCATATGATCATACCATTTATTTTTAGTTTGGAATAACATTGCCATCAAATCATACCCAATATGGCGAAGAGGAAGTTACTAAAGATTAACAGCTCTGTACACTCCCGGAATCAAAATTGATGGTGTGCAATTTTCATTCAAAAATTCAATCAAACCCACGGCACCGAACCAGCCCGTCAGCCGGATGTGACGCATGGCACGTTTAGCTATTGCCCTTTTTCAACAGCCCTTCAATGGCAAATCATGAAAGCATTCTTTGTTTGTCCCACCGATATGCTCGAACGTGTAAGCTTGTACCCGACGCTTGTGGAATCGGCAAGAAAATTCTTATTCGCACCTGGACCACAGATTGACCTTCACTCTTGACCAATCCGCTCGGTTCTGCCGAAAGACGGTGGCCTCCGGGAGGAAAGCACGATAGGGAGGGGTTCATAAAAACCAAATCACTCCCATCGGACAAATGAGGATATGGATCGGTTTTTAGGGCTTTCGGTTCACGACCACACAGGACCAATAACCGGACCTGTGAGGTTTCCATCTCATTTCATGGTTCGTTCACAAGAATGCTTTGTTGGTGCGTGATGTTTAATAAAGGTTTTTTTTTTCAGTTTACTCTCGTTTGTATATTGGATCTTGCGAACGCACGCCACAAAACGCATCCGGCACTACGTCCAAAGCCATCGTGCAGGGTGTTGTAAAATTGTCCAGCCTCCAACCGTTAACCCCCTATATTCCAACATCGTTCGTATCGTTCTCGTTTCTACGAGATCGGTCGTGTAATGATCGATTGAGTGGTAAAATAATGGGCCCCCTCTCCGCCCGTACGGCGCTACGGCCTCCAGCCAGTCCTGACGTCACTCATCAACGGTATCTCGCATGACACTCTGGCCGTTGCGACCTCCCTTCTGTAATGTACTCCACCAAATGCATACGCGGTAGTGTTTCGGTTTTGCTTCCCCCTTCGTGGGTCACACTTTGCAGCATCTTGGCATGCTGGACACTATTACGATTACTAGGCAAGAGGCTCTCTTGCTCATTCTGCTTGCTCCGTCTTCCTTGGCGTGTGACGTTTTGTGTAAAAGACGCTCTCGCTCTCCCCATCTCCACGTTCAGTCTCTTACTAAGATCAACTGTGTCGTACGTTTACGGCCACAAGAACAGCTTGGAGAGCTTGGTCTCGGTTTCGAACGGTGACTTGAGATTTAGAAGGCGAATGAAACGGCGCTAGCGAACCGTTGAGAGTGAAAGGGAACGAACTGCCGGGTGGGTATGGGCGAAGGTAGACGATGGGCAAAGGAGACCCGAGGAACAACAAAATCCACTAGCCGAAGCCCCACGGACACCGGCAGTGGCAAACGCACGGGTGGAGTTGACTATAAAAGCGGTCAGCACAAATCAGTTAGATATCATTCGCAGTTCAGAACTCGTCCTAGTGCAAAGCAAAGTTTGCTAAACACAACCTAAAACCCCCCAAAACCAATTAAAATGGCTTTCATCAAAGTGAGTTCCGTTTTGTGTTAGTTTACGCCTTGTTGGAGGTTCTGGTTATCGGAAGCTACCTTACCAGAAGCTGATTTATTGTAGTGTGTGTGTGTGCAAGTGTGTTCTAATTTCTTCTCAATCTTCCGATCGTTTTCTTCGCAGTCGCTTGTGTGCCTGGCTGTTATCGGAGTTGCCGCCGCTGCTGTGGTCCCGCTCGCCCATGAATACCAGGGAGACTACTACGTAAGTAAAGAGTCCTTAGAAAAGGATCAGCGTTCCTTACTCAAAATTGTAGCGAAATTGTTGAAGTGATTATGATTAGATTAACAAGGATTCAAGTTTTGTTTTTGAATGTGTATTATCTACGATTAAAGTTGATGTTTGATCGAAAAGTTAAAATTATTATTAAATAATAAGATGTAATTCAATGATTGGATTTAGAAAATTGTACAGCATTATAGCCAATAGCCCGATAAATTAGCACAATGAAGTCGAAACCATGTAAAAATCATTATTGTGAGGTTCGTCGCTTGAAATCTTTTGTTGCATTTCCATGATTAATTTGCTCTAGAAGCATCCAGTAATCCAGTTTTCATTGGATGCCTGATTAAGAACTTGAAAGACTTCCTTGTACTTGAAATAATTCTAATTGTTTATGCAAAAACGTGAGAATATCGCCACTGCCTAACAGTATTGTTGTGCTCGAATCAAAAATGCAAGATATATACATATTCCCACATCACAACTCCGCCCGTACTGTGGCGAAATAAACAAAACCTTTTAAAGACGAAACCTCATTAGTGGCAACACGGTTTGAGGGCGATCATCTACCACTTTTGGTGACGCGTCGCGAAACATCCAATTGTAGCTGCATTTATTTCAACTCAAGCACCAATGCGTAACCTGCCCTTGATCGCGTTTTCTAAACAGTTGATCATTCCATTTAATCGATGCACTTGCGAAGGTGAGTGAAAACTGACACGATGTGCAACCAGAGTAATGCATCTGTGTTGAGACGTTTGTTTTTTTTTCGGATAAATGCGTAAAGCGAACACGTTATTACGATCGATCGACACACGATCGCTTTTTAATAGTTTGTTGAAATGTATCTTAAAATTGCTGTTAAAAGGTAGGGTCATTAAAATTAATGGAAAATGCTACTGAAATTCGATCACAGAACAATCTCATCTATAATTCACCGAAACAGATAATATGATAATGAAGGAATATGTTAGCCACACCTTCCTCGTCGGTAGCTGCATATAAAGTGGAATAATTTAAACTGCTCCAGCGGAAACTGTGTTCCATTGGTAGCGAATACAGTTTTGTAGTTTGGTTGCTCAAGGTCACGTTTGATGATCGCTAACCGTTCGCTTCCGGTTGCGTTTGTTCGTTGCAGGCTCACCCTAAATACTCCTACAACTATGGTGTTCACGATAGTTTGACCGGAGATGTCAAGTCGCAGGTTGAGAGCCGCGACGGTGATGTCGTGAAGGGCCAGTACTCCCTCGTCGAGCCAGACGGTTCCGTGCGCACCGTCGACTACACCGCCGATGATGTGAACGGATTCAACGCCGTCGTCAGCAAGTCGGCCCCGTCCGTCCACGCCAAGACCGTTGTTGCCCACGCCGCCCCAGCCGTCGTTGCCCATGCCGCCCCGGCCGTGTATGCCTCGCACCACGCCCCGGTCTATGCTTCGCACTCGGCCCCGGCTGTCTACGCTTCCCATGCCCCGGCTGTCTACGCTTCCCATGCCCCGGCCGTCTATGCCCATGCTGCCCCAGCCGTCGTTGCCAAGACTGTCGTCTCGCACGCTGCCCCGGCCGTGTACGCCACCCATGCTGCCCCGGCTGTGTACGCCTCGCACGCCTATGCTCCAGCTCACGGAACCGTAGAGTACCATGGCAAGGCTGCCGCTCCGCTGGCTTACTACCACTAAGCGCTTCCGATGCAAGTCACCACGCTCTAAAGCTGCCCACTCCCGGAGGACACTGCTGCGGTCCGATTCCCCCTGCCTGACTTCACTGCCAAAAGTGTGGATATTTATTTCATCTCCCTAGCTCTATCATCCCCGCTCTGGAACGTCCCTCCTCGTGCCCGCCTACGGGAAGCAGCTTTATCGATCCAACATCACCTTCTCTTTACCAATGGCCACTGCTAATGGGAGCATCGCTCGAAACTTCACTCCGTCGTTCTTTGCCCTGTATATAGTTCGTGATCATGACCCTTGTGCCACAGCATCGTCCGTTTGACGTGTTGGTAGAGCGAGCGAACAGTGAGAGTAGATTTGAGTGAACTGCTGATCGTTTTTTCAACTGGGATTTGGGGAAGTGTTGCGATTTGGTCTATGAACTAGTTCCGCCTTTCTCGAACACCAGAATGAAAGATTTCTAGAATTGAATCGGATTCATTTCGATTGTAACCTTTGCTTTGCATCTTTGCTCTTTGCGCTGCCTTCGAATCAAACCATCGCAGTGCTGTACGCATGAGTCCACGATCGTAATACTCAATATGTACTTCGAAACACAACGAACGAGTAGAATGTTCCGGCTTTACTTCATCAGGACTTTCCTTCTCGGTCCTCGGATTGCTGCTTATGGTAGTACCGTCGGCTTGAGGAGGACAGTCTACTTGTACAGAATGGAATGAATACCGATGATGATATTAATTTAAAATGAAGAATAAAACTCAAATGTACGATGAAATGGCTTGTTTTTGTGTCATATTTCTTAAAGAATACAACATTATTCTTATTATATTCAAAGTTTCCTTTCAAACCTGGATGGTATTGGACTAAAATTTGTTTCATCCGTTGGTTTTATCTATTTGAAGCTTGATATTAGAAATCCTTCGTATTCTGTCCAATGTTGTAGTATGGAATCCTAGCCATTACTAATAAACCAATGGCGTTTGATTATTGGTATAATTTTTCTAATTTTTCTGTTCTTGTAATGTCAGAGTATAAAATCTTTTAGTTATTTATATTTGAATAATGACTTTATTAATAGCACTGAATAGGCATGAAAAATAAACCAAACAGATAATATCCTGCTCATTAAGAATTATTAATGCAGATAATTATTTATTTCGTAATGCATAACGTTTCGAATTCAATATTTCAAACGCAAAGACACCTTGCTTGCTGAAATGCTTATAAACAATGTGTAGCAAATACACCTTGCACCTTGCTTTATGGCTTGTAAACAAGGTGTAACTAACTATCTGTAACAAATGACTGCTAACTAAATATAGCATAGAAATAACAGCGACTGGGATGTAATATCTACTTAGAGTAATGATGAGTCACCTTAAAAACGCGGAAATCCTGAAATGTTACTGTAGTATTGTGCAATAAAAGACTAATCGGAGATGTATACACTTATTACGATATTAACTCGCCAATGATTTTTGATTAGCCTAAAAGGCTTTGTTTTTACAATCCATTGCATTGAACTTTGGCTGTGTCAACGTTTATTTTAGTATACAATTCAATTTCCCTTTTTCTTTAGACTGACCCAAATTTTTAGTTACTTTATGACTTTGCTGTACATGATGCAAAAAAACAATGCTGTATTATTATCCTTTCTTACACAAAAGCGATTAGGAAGTAAATTAGGCCTTCACAATTTATTGTATTTCCATTGCCATTTGTGAGCATCGATCGATCGAGAAATTCGATTTTTTTTTTGCACGTTGTTTGGAGTAAACGCTTCAAATGTGGCAGAAACGCTTTAAAATGAACTACGTTTTGCATACATTTGGGCGCACAAATCAAATGACCTGTCGCGTGAAATTTCACGCACATTTAATAAAATTCAAACATAAATTCAAAGAAGCAAATCATTCATTTGTAGGAAATTCGACTTCACCACAAAAAATAAATAGAATAATATTGCAGCTTTGTTCCTTGAAATTCCGTTCCATTTATATGATAAGCGATTTTCGTCGTTTACATTCTAACACGACTGAAGTATTTTTTTTTTTTTTGGAAACGTCTCGTAGGCGAATCAATGATGCAGGCGATTCTGCATATCGATTCGTTGCCTGCGGAACAAAACAAAAATGTGCTTTCGCAAAAAGTAACGCTACTGAAACATTGACCATTGGCAAACGCCCATTTCCCATCACTTTCGTTTCGCTTGATTGAATCAGTAACTGAGTTACATTCGGCTTGGGTTCTGGTTGGAAAAGTCCCGCGACCGTCACTAACTGCCGCAAATATTGATTGCAAGTCAACCGACCATACAAATGGTAGTTGATAAAACTTTATTGCAACGTTTTAATTACGTTGCGCGTTCTTCGTTCTCTGAGAAAGGGAAGGTCGTTCGGTGGTTTGCTTAAGATTTTGGCGTTGTCTTTCCCTAGTCAACAAAACAAAAGATTCATCATTGGACGTTGTCGTCTTCCGCTTCGGTCGCATGGCCGCTCAGTGCTGCGAATAATTCACATCAGTTAAGCGATTGCTAGATTGAACATTTTGCGCAAGTAAAGCTTCTCCGCTTGCCATGTTTGCTGAAGCTTATCTTGACAAGTGGCTTTTTTGTTGGTTCTCATCCCACCGTAGGTTGATTTGCAAGGGAGGGTTCTGCAAAAAAGCCAACTCACAACGACACGGCTTAGCTTAACCTAAGTGGCTTAAATAATATCGTTTTCTTGCTTCATCGGTTGACTATTGTTGCTCGTGGCAAAACAAGACAGTAGTAGTTGTAGGTGCTCGAGCTGGTCGTTTTAGCATCTAAACGATTTTATCTTTTTAAGTAGCACCGGGGACGATCATTATCAAAGCTGCACCACAATCGATTCCAAGCGTGGAGTTCACGCAACAAATGGTACTCTCGAAAGCACCATTTCTGCGGTGCGACGCATCTCTGGACTAGATTTATGCGTTTTGAACGAGGTGCAAATGAAAACATGTTTTACTCGGTACCGTCGTGGTGACGTTGCGTCTCTCTAATTGATCGTCTTCATTTGCTAAAGTGACCGTAAAGTGAGCTTATACTATCACACCCTGGGCACTTGGTGGCCGAATGCTAGGTAGCTCCCCTGTTGAATGACGCTTGTAACGACTATTATGGAACACAGTTTTTTTGGGCGGGATTGTTTTTCACACTCAGCCAGGGAGACGACAACTGAGCCCAACCTAAGCATGCAAGACAGTCAACCACTCGTTGCATGTCGGCAGGTGGCAGGGTAATGCAAATTTTCCCACCCCAAGGAAAGGTTTGTGTTTATCTTTGCAAAACCAAAAAGAGAACCCACCCAAAGACTATCGGCCCCATATTCACTGTACAGCCGGACAGCCGGACTGGTGTGTATGAAAGGTAGGTGATTAAATAATAACTGGAACCGAGCATCAGCTCATCTTTCGACCGGACTGGTAAAGCACCACACCATCAAAATGGCAAGATCGGATTGCCCGGCTTTTCATCGCGCGGTTTGTACGGGTTCCTGACTTTGGAATTGGGTTGATGGATCTATTACGATTAAGAAACCATTCAAAGTCACACCGGAGCAGGTGGAAAATAGGTGAAGCAGCTTGGTACGGCCGAAGGTGTCGAAAGGCAGATACGGGAACAAATCGAACACAACAACAACAAAAAACATACCAGAAACAAGAAGCTGCAATCGATCGGTGAAGATTGTTAAGCGCAAGAAGTAGTCCTAGCCGTCGATAAATGGATTATGCGCTCGTGCCGTGCACCATCGTTGGTTTAAGCTGGAACCTGCCTTACAGGGTTTTACACTTTAGTTTTGACTGGCAGCACACATTTTTTGACGCGCCGCACTCAATTTCTTGTCGCCGGCACATATTTTTGATTACAAGCACCGAATTTTTGAACGGGAGCATTTAATTTTATCAGCCCGATTCTTGAAAGCTTTTAGGCCGCATGTTTATAACCCCCTTGTGAAAGATTGGTTTGAGTTTGAAGCACTTGTTTATATGCAATATTGTTTGTTTTTTTTTGGTTACTTGATAATTTTTTGGGCAAAATATATTTAATAAATTATGAGAAAATTTATAAAACATATATTGGGTTACGTATTTGAAGTATTATGCCCAAATCCCTCAAATTGTATGTATGCAACAGATTTGTTTAAATGTGCAGTGGTGGATCCTTGGAGATAAACCTATGTCAATGGGATTGGTTCAACCTAGCTGCCAAATTGTGCTAACCGACAGAATCGCGGCAGATTTGAAATCTTCTCGAGAGTTATTCACGGACAACGGTGTAAAAACTTCGCAAAACTGAATATATTCGCACATAATACTGTTGCTGCTAACAATAGTGTTGTGTGTAATTAGACAGGTACGTAATTGTTCGTTCGAAACTTAGAGAATCTGTTCACCCACGATCTTGTTTACAGGTATCACACAGGTATCAAAACGTGTTACACTTTTGCAACACATGAAGCTACGCATTCAAAAGAGGTACTGTATATTTTATCCTTGCAATACAACAAGGAAATAATTCTGTTTACATGATAATCCTACAGCAAACATGGATATACATATAATATACATGGATGGATACAATATAATCCTTTAATTTGTCGTGCAATTGTTGTCGTACTGACACGCACGCCGTATTGGTTAAACACCATGTCCGCCAACACTTTCAATGTTAATGTGCAGTCGTTATCTATCCACAAGCGAATGCTATTTACTGCATCATCTGGCAAGAGCTTAGGACGTTTACCTCCACGTTTTGCAGCCGCAACCTCCCAAGTCTTTTGGTACTTCTTTATAATATGGTACACTATTCCTCGATTAATATTGAGCATTTCTGCTATTTCTTTGCCAGATGCACCATTCTCGTACGCTGTAACAACACGGTTTCTATCTACGTCAGACGTAGTTTTGTTACGCCGTCGAGGTACAGCCTCCGATGTATCCATGTTTGCTGTAGGATTATCATGTAAACAGAATTATTTCCTTGTTGTATTGCAAGGATAAAATATAAAGTACCTCTTTTGAATGCGTAGCTTCATGTGTTGCAAAAGTGTAACACGTTTTGATACCTGTGTGATACCTGTAAACAAGATCGTGGGTGAACAGATTCTCTAAGTTTCGAACGAACAATTACGTACCTGTCTAATTACACACAACACTATTGTTAGCAGCAGCAGTATTATGTGCGAATATATTCAGTTTTGCGAAGTTTTTACACCGTTGTCCGTGAATAACTCTCGAGAAGATTTCAAATCTGCCGCGATTCTGTCGGTTAGCACAATTTGGCAGCTAGGTTGAACCAATCCCATTGACATAGGTTTATCTCCAAGGATCCACCACTGCACATTTAAACAAATCTGTTGCATACATACAATTTGAGGGATTTGGGCATAATACTTCAAATACGTAACCCAATATATGTTTTATAAATTTTCTCATAATTTATTAAATATATTTTGCCCAAAAAATTATCAAGTAACCAAAAAAAAACAAACAATATTGCATATAAACAAGTGCTTCAAACTCAAACCAATCTTTCACAAGGGGGTTATAAACATGCGGCCTAAAAGCTTTCAAGAATCGGGCTGATAAAATTAAATGCTCCCGTTCAAAAATTCGGTGCTTGTAATCAAAAATATGCGCCGGCGACAAGAAATTGAGTGCGGCGCGTCAAAAAATGTGTGCTGCCAGTCAAAACTAAAGTGTAAAACCCTGTATGTCACTCGTTGGCACACGGCACACTTGATGATACGTCTTCCACTTCATTTGCTTTCTTCGTTTGCACCGGTGCGGTCGTTTTTCTTTTGCATTGGGGCAGTGGGTGACTATGTTACAGGAACAAATCGCGCTGCAACTGGTTGGTCGATAGAGCTTTAGTTAGGCGAACCAATACGTAATGCGCTAGAGATGTAAATTGGTCATAATGTTCTCCATTTCGGCATTGGGTCGATCAATTACTAATAATAATTTTGATTGTGGAATTTATTTATTTTTAAATAATTAGATAATACGAAAATAAGCGTGAACACTATTAAAGCTGTAAGAAGAGAAGAAAAAAAAGTTAGGTTGAGTATTTAGTTTAGTTCGTGAGTTTAATTTAATGAATTTTGAGCGAAGAAGTGGGGTTTTTTAAGGTTTTGCTAACAAATAATGCTAAAATTAAATTAGTAAATGTAACAAAAGCATCAGTCGCCATCTATGAATCGGTGACAGCGGAAACAGATGAAAATGATTTATTAGGCCCAATTATTTCTTATTTTTTTATATTTAAATAAAATTCGTACAATCTTTACTTAAAATTTTAGTACAAAAAAGAGGAAACAGCATTGTTATTCTTTAAAAAATGTTTTATGCAGTAACTTTAAATTGCTTCACAATAATATTTCTCATTTTAATGAACTAATTTTAATGTCCCATGACGTATATACACATTTCAATGCAGTTTATTAACTTTGTAAAAAATCTTAAGATGGCGACAACATATCAAGTCCCACGCAAATGCAAAGCGTCCATTAGCAATGGACATCGATTCCATTGCAAGAAAATACACATCTAATTCCTCAACAAACAATCTTTGCTAAAGACCTTCAAACCGATCGAAAGAATAAGCCATCGTCAAACGTAACGCAAGGTAGCGGGTCGCTGCGCAACCTCATAATTAACATGTTGCAAATCCAAATCCGAAAAACTCTTCGGTGCAAGTTTTGTCAACGCGAGCCAATGGGACCGCAGTCAAGGAAAGCTCCGGACTCTAGACGAGACTAAGCTTCTAGTCTAACCCATGTGCGGTTATACGTGTTTTTCCCCCCATTCGATCATGAATTCGTAGACAATCGTAGAGTGTTTTTCGTGTCGCCGGTTCGTCATGGTAAACTTGAAGCATAGGTGTATCTACAATTGGAGGGCATTAATTGAATTGCCGGTACAACATGCGTGCGCAGGGAAGTTTTATGCGAGGCTGTTCAATGCTTGCGTAATCCAGGCATCACGAGGTTGAAGCAAAAAAAAATAGTCACAATTAGCTGAATTGGTAATGCTACAACCGAAGAGAGCTTCGCTCAAACGTTTTGTGCTTGACGATGGATAATATCAATTAGCACGAAATAATATATCAATCTGGGCTAGATAATTTGAATTATGCAATTTAAACCGAAATCAGCTAACATGGTTTAGATATGAAAATAGTAAAAAAGTCAACGGAATGATTATTTTTTTTGTAATAACTTTGGTTTTACTGGTTTTATTCATGAGCGTGTCTTGAAGAAAGACATTCTTCGGTTGACACCATTTCTGGTACGTTCAGCTCACATGCGAAGATGACTTCTTCTGCCGAAAGTGTTACCCACTTTCCAACCGAGATCGATTGCGCAAAGCATGTAATTGTTCCACTAGCCGAGAAGGTGCATCATCTGGGACCATTAACGTTTTCGCCCCATGTCATGTCATCCTCCTGTACGGACTTGAATAACCCGAGAGACGTCGAGTTCGGACAATAAACTTTCCCTTCCAGAATGGGTCAGATGCAGATGAGCCTCTAACACTGGCTACCATAAAGCAAATTTTCAGTGCAGCAATTACTAGCAAAAGGCAGACGTTCGGTACATCATGAAATGGATGCGTGACATTCCGAGCTCCGAAAACCCGAGAGGATGTGTCGCAAAAAATGCGCCTTTCAAGCGAAACCATCCGCATGAACATGGAGAAGCTGCACGTGGTCATGAACTTTGAACTCCCACCAGCTGCTCCAAATTCATGCCGAAACGAATTCTCTGCATGTTTCAAATCTCAACCGCCAGTGCACTCCGAAACAACCGACCAAAACCTTGACGAAGGGAGCAAGTACACGCGGGCATACCGTGAGTTGGTTATGCCTGAGACTCGTGGTAGAACTGGTGTAGCATCGGACGAAACAAAATGTTACTGGAGCAATAATCACTCGAAAGCGAAGCGATGGCATTGGAAGGAATTAGCCGAGCCTTTCGAGCGAGCTCGTGGTGGTGTTGTTTTTTGTCTGTTGTCGGGTGTCAACGGTACTTACCTTCATCCTTTTGCTCAGACACTCGTTTGTTCCGTTCTCACATTAAATGAAGCAGTAATAATAGTAATGGTGTGGCAGTGCTACTGATGGCTAATTGCGAGATTAAAGACAGACCTTTGGCACGTCGCAATAATTTTGAGTTAAACTCATTAAAATAGTTGCTTTTGTTTGAACATCAAACATTCTTTGAGTGATACAGAAAATTGGACATAAAAGTACTCAACAAACAAATGATTGATATGAAGATATCCAGCAGATTTCTTTTTTATTTACTGAATATTGTTGCATTGTGCCTAAAAACCATCACATTTACATGGTCTAATGTGTAGCGATCAAAATAATATCAAATGTTTCTGGACTGTTCATAATTTAAATGAAGCCAACCATCTGGTGCCGAAGAAGCATCCATCGCATTGCATTAGATGTAGAAAAACAGATTGCAAGCAATAAAAACAAACTAAAAATTCATCATTCAAAATTTAATTACTTACCGTTTGAACGCGGTTTTAACACGGATGGTGGGTTCAAGATAACAGCTTAATCACGTGTCAAACAAACGATCAACTAAACGCCACATCCGGCCCGCAAACTAACGCGAAGGCCCGTAGGAAGGTTGAACCATTTTTGCCGATCGACCCAATTCGCTCAAAAACCGTTTACCGTCCAATCGTAGGTCGGTGGCGGATAGTTGCTCTTGAAATTAAGTGGTCCTTTTTTACGACCCAATTCGACCGGACACTGCCACCGGTGTCGATGCGGTGTTGCTGTTGCAGCTGCCATTGCATAATTTTTTCTTCAACGCTAGTCAACAGACAAGCGTTAGAGTGTCGTCGAAGCAGTGTCGTGTCGTAAAAATTTTCCCTCTCATTACCCCAGCATCAGGCCGTTGTGGGAGGAATTGAGGCACCACGGCGTTTTTTGTTTAATTGGTACCATGACGTGAAGCTTTCTGCACTTTACCTGGGTTGCGGTGTCTGTTGCTTTTTCGGTACGGTAGTCGACAGCGCGGTTGAGCAACTGACGCGACCGACCCCGGCCGACAAGTGACTCCTACAACTGATGCACCGTCTAAATATCGGTCACTGTGTGGGAGCATGATTAACCGGGGTCCCCAGACACTTGGCCAGGACGGCAAAGTAGAGCACAACCACTCTGCCGTACATGTGCGGGCAATGGCATTTGTCAATGCCACGGGAATTATGAGTAATGTCGGAAAACTGCATTCGTTGCAATCGATTTGATAACAATGGGTTGTCTTTGTTTGAGTGACACGGGTTCGGCGACGGGTAACAGTTCACGGAGCACATCACCAGCTTGAAGCATTCCACAAGCGCCCTTTCCTTCGTCTTTTCCTTATTGGGCAGTCTTGTGGCACACTGTGATACTGTGAAACGGGCTAGTGCATTTTCGAAATGTGCATCGTTTGGTGAGCAGGGCGTGCTATAAACATAATTGCTCCGACCTTACCTCGTTTATTGCTCGTTATGACAATCCATCTGAGTCATTTTCAATCCCAGGAATCTCAGTTTCGGTGATTGGTGCCCAATTCGTCCGAGTTCGATCGATCAGTCAGTGATGTGATGTGTCTATCGGGTGCATTTGCCGTTACGGGGCATCGTACACGACCGTTTTAATGATGAGATGAACCTAGGTAAAGGGAGTGATTGTGACCCGGATTTGAAATCAATCGAGGATAAAAATAAATCATCTTATGAATAAGTATTTATCATGATTTTATACTATTTTTGGGCATGAGCAGCAATTAAAAAAGATGCCAATAAAGGTTTATATGTTTTGTGCGTTCAGTCCAACACATCTATATGGGGGCATATTACAAAGTGTTCGGGCTCAATTTGGCATTTTTACTTACGTTTGGCAACCGGTTAGTGGTATCAATGTGCACTATTTTAAAAATTGTGTGTACATACATCGAATTGAAGATATAAAAGAGTTTAGACGAGCGAAACCCCCAAGAAATATTGGAAAAGATCACTAGTATTGTAATGATTCGCGCCGATCATCAAAATAAGGAGTTAACGAGTGCTGCCCAATCACCGCAACCCAGCTCGTTGAATACGGTAAAAACCATAAGGAACTTGATGACTACGAGAATGTGGCAAACATTCTGCCAAAGCATTGCCAAAGGACCAGATTTCTTCATAAGATGGTGGTTTTCGGATGTATATTCTCGCAAGGTGATGTGACATCTCCGAATTTTTTCAAAGAGTGACTTCGGGCCAACACCACAGTTACGCTTTGGATAACGTATCGCGTGTTGCTGCAAGATTGGGCCGATTTGTTCGTCTTTGGAAAACCACATAAATGATTATCAGGGAATTTTTAAGACGTGTAGTCCACATTTTTTGCTATCATACTCTCCGGACCTGAAACCCTCTAGCAGGACTAGTTTATGTGAGGCGCATTTGCAAAGGATACTAATAGATCTTCCAACAACACCAAAGCCCAGTTAGTAAAAAAAATCAAATCAGCTTTTGCGGTCTTTCTCAGGAAAACTTTTTTATCCAATTGTTCTAGGGTCCGAGGCAACATAGAAGCTGGGGGATATTTTGAATAGAACTTATTTTTTCATTTTGTTCATGTTCACTTGTACTGATTTTCACCATTCCTCAAACATTGTTCTGTCAATCCATGAATAATAAGTTAAACAAACATCAAAAAAGCAAACAAGTCAAATTTACTCCGTGTACTACGACAGATGTGTTACTTTATGCCTTTGGAATATCAATAATGAAATTTAGCTTAATTTAATACTAGAAATACTAATTATGAGAACACAACCATAATAACAAGAAGGAGAAGCTTGTGATTACACTGTTTGAGCACAAATTACTGTTTCCTGGTCATACTCTCACAAAACAATTTACCTTCAAATTAATCAAAAAGAATCTCATAAAATAATCAACATTGGACTCGATCATATCTGATCAAACAATCAGCAAAATGGGCGCTCAATTCTGAACCATTTTTATGCGCCTGTGATCTAAAACAAATTGCCCAAATTTACCCTTACAAATAACCTTTAACCGATGATGCTGACAGCCGCACGATGACAACGCGCACCGGCTTGCGTCCCTGACTTGCGATCCGGATGTGGTACGTATTGTGCTCGAGTGAGCTGTTCACTGTATCTAACCATGCTGATTACCATTTCCGCTCCGATGCAAAACGAAAAAAAGAAACGGAACAAAAACCCACCGAAAGCCCTCGTTCACGAAAGCTCCCAGAACCTTGTGGGATGGGCACGGACAGCGTTGGATCGTTGACGGAAATCCAAGGATTTTCCTACCACGCTTCAACACCGCATGGTGTTGTTCTCGGTTTGTTCCTTTCTTTCGCTGCGCTTACGATAATTGCACACGGTTGGCTGGTGGTTTATATCACTCGAAATTCTCCCATCGCAGATCGTTTTGGGGGCCATTTAATTTTCCACCTCAACCACGAAATCGTGCGGCTGTGCGCTAGGAGTCAACAACAGAGCGGTGGTGTCTAGTCGTTGATGTGGCTGTGAAAACTCGCTCGAAAAGCCCAACCCACCTGGGTGCTGCACCGGGAGGGCGTTGAAGTTAAGGTGCTGCCTTGAAAGGCTTCGTCTTTGGATGTTTAATTAGCATGCACTAACCATTGCGAGTGAAGCCCACAGAGAAAAGAGCAAACAATCTTCGGCCGAGCTCTTCGGTGTGCGGCTTTGGGAAACAAAGTGTAAAAAAAGCGCAGGAAGAACAGCGTTTTGTTTACGCAGAGGGTTTCCATTGTGTTTTCCGATCGTGCTTCCATGCGATCTTTTTCGCGTCAAAGCAACTGCAAAAAAGCTGGGAAACGGTATTCAGATGAAGTTGGTGGGTATGATGTTTTTGGTTGCTATCGCATGCAAAGTACCTTCTTGAGTGTTGCCGCCTGAAGATCGAATGTATCGCGCAGATTTTGAATAAGGAGTTATGAATGATTCGTGAAAGAAGCGTGACGAATAGAAAGGTTTAACCTTCAATGCAACTCCAGCACGCAACCGCACAACACCAAGGATTTTCGTAGGAACTCGATCCTTTCCATACAACGCGCAGAGATCATTCTCTTTGTGATCTTTCTCCACAAATTGATATTAAATCTGAAATTCCTAACGCAAACAGTAGCACGAAATTGTCATCGTTATCTCCACCCTGTGCCATTCAGCGAAGGCCTCCGGTCGGACATATCATTATGGGGCAAATCACTGGGTCACAAGCGTAATGATAGATCACCGTACGGGCCATTGGAGCACCCGCGTCCGAGAAGGTGTTGGCCGGTACACACCTCTTTTGCCTTATGATTCAATTTTCATCAACCGCTAATTTGGGAGCGATTGTTGATTGTTTCAAAATAATTCAACGCCCACCGTGCTACTAGGCGTGTTACCTCCCCAGCACGGGTAACATTCTGTTGCGTGTGGCAAGAAGCTGAAACACCGAAATCACACCGATTAACAACACGTTCACAGCAAACCACCCCCGGGAACTAGATCCGATTAGGTATCCCTCGCCAAAACGTCAGCCAAGTGACGTGATCGCAGGCAAATGTGACACTGATTGTACTGGGACACGGTGCACGAAAAATTCTCACCAGTTTGTCGAATCGAATCGACACGCTGTTACAACACCGAAATAGGGCTAGTTATGGTCTTGAACTTAAAATGTAAATCATCCATCCATGCTTCCCCCATTCGGTGCAGGCCAACTCCGTGAGGTTCTTTAAAGATCGAGATTCATACTGCTCGATTGACCCTTGTCGATGTAACGCCGGGAGTAAGAAATCCATCACGATTTCATACCGGGCCTGGGCCAGCAATTAATCACGAGCAGCGATCTCGAACCGCCGAAACAGCGCGAGTGACCTAATGTCTTCTGGCACTGATTTCACTGCCTGGGACTGGTGCGACCTGAACCTGAAGTAACGTTTCGCGCCGCCTACCCAATCGGGCACTTGATTAGACAGATGCCTTTTCAGCTGACAATATGATGAGCCGAAAAATTGTAAGTCATTTCGGTAATTCGGCCACCGGATTGGCAAAGGTTGCCGAATGGTGTGCATCTCTCCGGGGTGGTGAGATCGAAAAGTGTGCCACGGCGAAATGATTTCTTCGCAATTTATGATTTGTCATTTTATTGTTGACAAAATGGTGTCCGACCAAAATCACAAGCGACAGAATTAGGATGAAATGATGTGGAAAACATATGTAAATTTATATGATTCTGTTATGTTAGATTAGTGAAATAGATTAGAAAGATTAGTGTCATAGAAAAAAGTGCATTACTTTTGCCAAAATATAGAGCTACACCGTACATCCAACACCACATGTGTCAACTACCAAATACAGTATTGTCTGTTGGCGCCAACCATTTCATCTCCCAAGAAAATCAGATACATACAAAAAATCCGTCCTTATCCCTTGTCCAGTTGGGCTCGAGAGTGTTTCATCTCGTGACGGAACCATCGCCGAATACAATGCCACTGGTAGCTTGTTCGCGCACGTCTCTATTCCACATGTACCGATAGTTGGCTGCAGTTGATGGAAGGAGTGGTGGGCATGCTGCTGGATGCCGTTTGGAAGGGGTTCCCTCGGTCGCGGCCACCGTTGCCGGCGTGAATCGATTGCAGTTACCACTAGACTATATAAAACCAAAATTACCAACCACCCAGCGTACAGTGTCTCGTCAAGCTACGCTCCGTGTAGGTCAGAAAGTTAGCATCGCTCCGCTCTCGATCGTGCTCATCGCTTCCCAGCAAAACAAGTGATATTGCAACGCAATTTGTTCAACTCAGTGAAAAGTTCTCAAAAGTTCGAAACGTTTTAAAGTTTCAAAATGGTCGCTCGCGTCTGTGCTACACTGCTGCTGGCCCTGGCCATGTTCGGAAGCTGTGCTCTGGCTCGTCCCGGATACGCTGTTGATTATTATGTGAGAATTCTACCCTTTGCAACTGTGCAAGTATTATGAGCTTCAGAACAAATGTGGTAGAATGTACGCGAGGTAGACAATATCCACAAAAGTGATGGAAACAACGTTCCGTAATGGTGGAGAAATGTTGCTGTTTGGTGTGAAAAATAATGTGACTCTCTGAATGTGATGTGACCACTTTTGCCAACAGTTGAATTTACAAACAAAACCTTTTGAATAATGCATAATAGTTCGATTGTTTTGTTGATACCGAACAAGTGATAATAATCGTTACTTCGTTCAAATTTAGATTCACTGTTCAAGTGAAACGTTGCGAACAATTCCACCAAAAATTAAAGATACGCAGAGGAAATCATCCATTTGCTTCTAAAATTCAAATTTTCTGGGGTTGTCAACTGTATCGTACTTGAAGCACGACTTTTAACTATCTATGTAATAGTGAAAGCCCCAAAAAATGCTTAAATTTTATCGAACTCTTCAGAAATGTTAAAAACACATCCAAAACACTGAAATATTTGAATGTTCAAATCGTCTTCTATATGATAAAAATGATTCCGTTAATATGTTGCTTTCGCCCTCAAACTCCTTTTATTTCTTCCTATGTTAAAAATACATAAAATCCAGACACATGGATTTGTTTCTACTGTGTAAACAATTTTTAATTCAACGTCACATATGCTATTGAAAAAATGTCAAACAAAACACATTTATTGCTTTCAAGATCACGCTGCAGTAAAAAAAAATGGAATAAAAGGCATCGCTTATGCTTAAGTACAGTGCTAGAACAACGGTTAACACACAATTCGTTGTTTTCGTTGCAGGATCATCCCAAGTACGCTTTCAACTACGGTGTCGCCGACCACAGTACCGGTGATGTGAAGTCGCAACACGAAACTCGTGACGGAGACGTTGTAAAGGGTAAGTGCCACCATAAGTCACTCCAGAACCGTTCGCATTACGACAGAACGAGAGCAGTTGAATGGCAGCAGAATGAACAAACAGATCCCTTCTTTTTACCCAGACTGCACCGAAAACAGACATAATCACACATAAAACAATTGAGTGTATGCATTTTCGATACGTATCTCGTTGAAACACGGGTTACACCATCCGGCCCCGTATCAGTGACAACTTGTACCGATGGCTAGAAAAGCCACCTTAAACAAAAGATCTCAGCATGCATTCAGGTTCACGCTGTGTTCCAGTTCCATATTTCACACATTCCGTCACCAATGAAGCGAGTTCATTATGTGACCGTAGGTTTCCTTCGCATAATAGTTGCAGTTTTCGCACGATTGCACCATTTTACAGAGTTTTGTTTTACAAGGAGAGCGAGAAAAGGAGAGATTGTGTGTACGTACGGATAAACCAACCAGAGGGCAAATAAACCGTAAAAGCAAACAAACAGCCTCACACAGACGGCCGATTGATGCACCTTCTCTCGTCGGTGTAGAGATTGTTCATTCATGCAAACGTTTCATACATTCATTCATTGCGTATTGCAACGCGGTTGCATTTTTCAAACCACGGTGTCCTCGGTTAGTTAAGTGGTTTCGACTTTTTGGCGATCATTCAGATTAGATTGGTCCAGAAGAAGGGGCAGCAATAGAACTGCATCACAAATTAGGAGTAAATTTTCCCAACGTTCACACCGTTTTTGCACGGTAATGAACCATAATTTCATCTTTTAGTAACGCAAACAGAAGCAGCGCGAAAGTGAGAAATTGTGCAAATGAAGCGCAAAACCGCTCAATTGCCCTATGAAACGCACGAAAAACGGGTGAGCCCATTACACAATAATTGTTCACTCTGGATCGTAACAAGGCGAAACGGGGGAGATCGTTCGCGACCGGGTACTGCTCCTCTTCTCATGCGGAGGAAACAGGTGTGGAACACAATACTGGAAATTAATTTGCAAATCGCTTTGGATAGAAACGTACCCCGCTAGGCTGCACGGGTGGGGCACGTGCGGGCAAATTGGTCTCACCTGTGTGTGATACAAAGATGCAGCATAATGTGGCGTGCGTATGCAAAATTAGCCGCTTCGTTATGATGGCCACCAAGTGAGCGATTGGTGCCCCGTCTTCGGTAGTTATCTGAAGAGGTGCGATCTCTTCGAAGATGGAAGATTAAGATACACCGCCCATTGAGCTGAGGAAGATTGGTTGATATTATCGCATTTCTTACGCATCTTGGATCGGTTATATTGTTGTTTGCCATCTTTCGATATTCGTGTTACTTTTTGTTGATACTAGGTCTACAAATTAGATTTGTGCATTTTATAAATTTGACGCCACAGTTACATTACAGTGAAGAAATTCCGATCTCATGTGATAAGTTCTTAATAGAAATATTTCATTTGTCAATTATTTTGCTTCATGATATTTGAGGGATTCCCCAGTAAAATCAATTTGCTATTGGAACATATTTTTTGGACAGAATATAAATTGACATTAAATGTAAAGACGGTAGATCGCATTGCTATGTCACAAAAAACATGCTTTGTATTTGATGCGATCAGCAGGATGTTTTGAATTACGATTTATTTTCGATTAATGAAACTATTAAAATAGTACGAGATTGGTATTAAAAGAATTTCATTCGTTTAGAGTGAGCATTAAATGAAAAAAGGTTAAAATATGGTATTGATGCATCACGAGCCACAATCTTTGTAAAGGAGTTATAAAAGACGTGTTAATCGATGTAGAACGCACTTATAACAATACTTAAGCAAATAATCAGCAAATAATTAAGCAAATCACAAATTATTTCTCATCTGTCTTGTGCTTTAAAGATTAGATTTCGCGTGGCATTCTTGATTTTTTGTATACTCATCCTTCAAATTATAGTTGGATCCATGAACAAATAATTTTTGTTTTTATTCAACAAGGACGGCCAAGCCGTATTGCTTGAACAAATAAATTTAATCTAAATATAATTGTTGAATCTAGTAGTTAACAAATTATTTTGACTAATTTTAAAATTAATACTATTATTTTATTTCTAATGATTTTGTTTTCTTTTTACCTTCCAGGACAATACTCCCTCGTCGAGCCGGACGGTTCCGTGCGTACCGTGGACTACACCGCCGATCCGATCAACGGATTCAACGCGGTAGTGTCAAAGACGGCCCCACTCGTCCACGCTCATGCTCCCGTCGTCAAGCACGTTGTCCCGGCAGTGAAGGCCGTCCACCACCACGTACCAGCCGCTCCCGTTCTACAGAAGGTCGTCTATGCTCACGAGCCACTCCGTAAGTAGAATTCCACTTGCTTAGCAATAGAAAAAAAAATCTTCAAAGCTCCGTGCACTTTAAACGGCGAGAACGCACGGAACCATTCCCATATGTACTCGCATTGAAGTCTTCTTCACCAGTCGAACATGGTCATCGAAAAACGGTTACCTCAAGTGACATTCAATAGTTTGCTACAGAAAAGCTTCACAGCTGGAATGCCACGGCGCATCCACGTGTTCGAAACTAGGCCATACAATAAACACCGCATAATGAAGCGCCGCGTTCAATGGAGTTGTAGCCAATTGTAAAAAGCTACTTTTCCACACACCACTCATAACTGGCGCAATGGCCGAAGCTGTGTGATGTGTTTGCCGATGACGCAGAAGTCCTTTATTTGAAAACCTCACAACTTTATGTAACCCGCCTGCCGTATGTACCGAACCGGTTCGGGATGCCTGTATCGAAACTTTTACAACTCGATCTCATTTGTTAATTGTGCAGGAGATATTCGGCAAAAAAGCCTTCCGGACCCGGTGCGCTTCGTTCCGGACTGCTGCGAGCGATGTGTTTGTTGTAAGTTGCGCTGCTCTTTGGGACTACGATATGTTGTACGTCCAGTTAGACTGGTTTTGGCAGTTTCTGACAAGCAAACGAAACGGTGAAGTGTTGTTGTGTCTTTATTTCGCGGCGTGCGGATATCGAACAAATTCGATAAGTCGCGTGATATAAGTTGGCCAATCGATTGTCGCAAGTCCTTTCACTATCACGATATTTCCGGATTTCCTTTACTGCTGGAGGAAATAGATGGTCGAAGAAAGCGAAAGTTAAAATACATAAAATAGGAGATGAAACCATTGAATAATGCGAGTGAGTAAAACTTTTAAAGAGTAGCTCAACTTAGGCGAGTAGCATAAAGGGATGATAGTGTTTTAATGATGAAGCCTTACTATTAAAGTTTTCTTACCTAGCTAGTTAGGGATTGTCCAGTAAATCTAATCTCAAAAACTAATGGGAGTTCGCTTAAAACTAGTAAGATTAATCCACAGAAGCATTTTAACCAACCTTTCTGTTAACAATGCATCATTAAAAGACTGTATGGTTCCTCCCATTTGGATTACCCAGCATAAACCATCGCAAGGTTAGGCAAGCAATTCGTCCTATCATAAATCTGTTGTTCTGCCGAATTGCCTCCATCGTTCCAGCAGCAACATCGGATTGCACATCCGATGCAAACGAAACAGAGCACTATAATTTGAATACCTCGGTGCGTCGTACGGGACGCACCTCACGCAACGGACGTCATTAGTGCAGGGTGCCGTTCCCCCTGCCGAAAGTAATAGATTCGCAATAATCAGGTCAAGGTTAAGCGCCCAACAACACCCCCGGTCTACGGATGCGACAAACGCACCGTGTGAGGTTTTCGCACAGACGTACCGGGCGGAAAAACAAACGCTACCATCTGTTCTTGAGATTCGAATCGAAGCTCGGCGGAATCCGAATGGCAGCGGAAACAATGCAACATTGTGCTCAAAACGCTCCTACACCGAAGCCCCATATTCTTTAGCGGCCAGTGCTCACTGTCACTATTGGCCGGTGCGAAGAGTTCTCTTAATTTGCATGTAACCGCTTGTAAACAGGCCGGATGATTTTGCTGCTAAAGGTTAATTACACACTCTACCTACCGCCACTCGTATCGAGCGGCGTAGACGAACATATAATGAGATTTGTTTAAACGTCTGGTGGAGGAGTGTTTGTGGGGCCACACCGGACAAGTGCGGGAGAGGTTGTCGTGATCGCCTCAAGAGCCACTACATGCACTCCATGCTGTAAATGTGAGGATCGCTTGCTGGCCGTATCTTTTAGTGGATGGAATGGTAGTGAAGACGAGGTCACATAGAAATTTCGATTTGCAATAAATATGTGATAATTCTTACCGTAACAAAAACAATATCGAAAACAGACGTTACGGAAATATCAACAGACAATCAAAAGACTTCACAAATGTCAATTTTAAGCGACGAACCCATTAATTTTACATCAGACCGTTTCTCGTGATATATTTCTTCTTCGCCATCTTCCATCCTTCCATACTAAACAAATACAAGATGGCTTAAGAAAGTGATTATGTTGCTTTGCATAACGATATAATTACGAGCGAATTCAAGAAGCGCGGATTATCGCTTCGCTTCCAGCGGTGGTCGTGTCGAACCGATCGACCGCACAATTGAATTTGAATTGAATGGCACTGACTGACATTTTGTTTACCTTTGTGACAAACGAGTTTGTTTAGCCGTTTCCACAACTTCTTGCACCTCCGGAGTTTGAATGGGACGCGTGAGTGAACGCACGGCTTCGGACATCTGCTTTGGCATGTTTCGATCGGCCCAGCGAGATCGATTTGCTTGAAGCGTGTGGATCCGTGACAGCACGATTTTGCTGTCGGATGGTATAATGTTCTGTTGCTTTCGGCTACCTGTTGACGGCGGGAGTCAGGTTACTACTACCCGTGGCTGCTGTCGATCTAGATCACGAACGTGACTCTTCTTCAAGCGGTCAGGCAACACGATCGGCCATCTAGACGGTGTTGAACTGGTTCAATAGTGTTTGTTGTTTAAATGTCAATTCAGAGTAGGGAGTCCTTGGGTGGAATATGTATCATTCCAATTAGTGATTTTTTTTCCTGTTTTGCTTATTTCCAGATCATTTTCCATAATGTCTTACTTCCCCTGCTAATACAATCATCATTTGTCTACCCTTTCTTTACAGTTCATGTTGCGAAGACCGCCCACTACACCGAACACGCACCGGCTGTACACTACGGTGACTACCATGATGGATACTATGGCCACTACGATGATAGCCACTACTACTAAAAATCTCATACAGGAATGAGTCGTCGGCGTTTTTGTTACGGGACAGCATCAGCATCGGGGGAAAGAATATCAGCAACAGTAAATCGATATGGTGCTTTTCCCGATTGTGCTGCTGTGCCTCAACAAAAACGATGCTTTTGCTACGACACTCATCTAACACCTTTCACATTTACACCCTCACAACCAGTATTGCATAATTGCATTAGTTTGTATCATTAGCTGCGTAAGTCAATCGGCAGGAGAACGGGAAGTGTAAGAAGAAACCGCCGCATGTAAATAATAACAATGAAGATGCTGTTGATATCTGCCTCTTAAACATGTCCATATCATTTCTTCAATTTCTTATTGTTTGATTCCGAAACTAGTCTTCTGTGTTGTTGTGTTTTTCCTAGCTATGGAAATGTTTGCTTTATTTCTCCACGGACGAATGGAATTCGAATAAATTATGTTGTGGTATGTTATGTTAGCAGAAATTTTTGTTTTATCAGCACCTAGTGCTGGTGAGAAAACAGTACTCAAAGACAGGTGCACAGAAAGAGGTAAACAATGAAGAAATAAAGTCAAGAAAGAAGCAATTACCAACTAATATGGATTTCGTGTTGGCCCTCTTTCGTCTGCGCTATGTTAATTTACTCAATGATGTACCCTTTTCGTGCTGGAGTAAGCTGCTAATAATCACGATAACGATGAGGAATAATTAGTGTGTTCGTTAATCAAATGATTACCCTCGGCTCGGCACCATTCATCTTTCGGTACATAATCCTACCGTTCAGTGAATGTTCAATGCAGCTTTTCTGTTAATTGAACGACTGTACCTGCTTAACTGGGAAAACCTCGATGCCATAGGTTTTGGATGCCGCTGTTCAGGGTTATGGTTTTGGTTACGATTTCGCTACATTTGAATTGCAGATATCAAATAAAATCCAAATCCGCTAAATAAACCATGTAGTTGTAAAACATTTTGTTGTTTTTGAATAATTTGTTTTTCGTGTGGAATTATTTGATTCATTTGACTAATTTTTATTCTACGGAGAGCAGCGTTTTTATGTACTAAAATTTGATTCATTAATTGATTGATTTGCCGATTAAATTAAATATCTATCTTCATCACATCGTAAAATTGATTGAAAAGAAATGTTCTGCAATTTATTTTGGATCAACAGCGTTACATTTTGTTTTATGGAGTTCATACAGTTTTAGTTCAGTAGGCAATGTACTATGTATTTATTGCAAAAATAAACACAGCTACTTGAAGAAAAACATTTTCGTCATGTGGTCTCCATTCCTTTTGAACTGATGATGCAATATAAATTATTTTTGGATTATTGATGGATTATTTGAGTATTGACTTATAAGACGAGAAGGTCTGCATTTGATTCTCACACGAAAAGATGATATTTTAATATCTTGATAAATTACGTTGATGATGTATGACCCACTATCCGTGGGTAAACACGCGGAAATAAGCCATAGCTAATATAGTAGTAAAGCTTTTTAAGTTTGAAGAGAACCCACGAACATTGAGTTTAAGGTGTACTCAAAAAGTGTGCTAGTCGTAGCGAATTATCGTTTTCAAATTATACACAGTATTCATAACTTGTGTACAATTAGTACATTGGGTCATACAACATTAAAAAAAAGAAATTTCTATGAATGAAATAATATCTAACCACAGGTTTTGGAACCACAGCTTTATTGTCGAGGTTATGCTCGGGTGGGTGCTGATACCGATCTAATTTCGTTTGCGAGCCCGATTACAGATCAGGCCGTCGTGTCAGCATCCATCGCACGCACACCAGTGTAACGCAGGGTTCGGCAAGACGTACAGGACATAACTATCTATTGTGTAAATACCAAAATTTAGTGCTTAATAAAAATCAATTGATTAACGATACACAAGTGCAGCATATTGGCGGATAATGATCCATTCGTTAAAACGCCTAAATGTAGACAATTTAAGTATTGCACTACCTCCGTTGTATGCAATTTGTACTAAAAAGTATAGAGCACAATAAATTCATTGGGAATATCTCTCAAGCGCATCAATTGAACGACATTTCTTAAAGTTGATTATTTTAGTGTGATTTGTGGGGTATTTTCAACGATATTTATTGACGATATTGTCTTTCGAAGAAATATATTCAAATTAACGTTTAATCAACCGTATTATTTGGATTGTAAAATGGTGCTGAATTCGTGATGTTTAAATATCTTTTCAAAGTTTGAATTACTTAAATGGTGCTGGCCGACTTGCCGGGTTGATCGTTCGTTCAGAAAAATCATTAGTACACGATGGTACTAACGTGTCTGATAATTGTCAATTCATAGTCCACATTTAATGGTGATTTGTTTAGAGGATCTAATGCTTATTTCAAATCTATGAAACCATTTCATAATACATTAGCTCTGAGAAAGACAATTTTTATTTAGTTCATGACCATTTAGATATGATGCATTCTACAGTAATTGAATTCGTAAATGATCCGTACGAAACGTACATCATTTGACATAAAGTACTAAAATGTCTCGGAAAGGTAGCCAAACCTCTTCCAAAACTGGTCAATAAGATGCGTGAAAATACTGTGCGAAACGTTTGTCGTCCAAGCCAAATCCTAAGCCAAAGCTCGGGTGAGAAAACAGCGTTTACCTTCCATAAAGGTGGTTTGCAACTGCCGTGAGATGAATTTCATCAAACCTTGCGTCCCCGTAGAGGAGTGGAGCCACAACAACAAAAACACATGTCAGCTCAATTTCCTACCATACGCTCTAGTAGCAGCCTCAGGGCGATGGCTCTTAAAAAGGCTCAAACCAATTTGCTGCAAATCGCGACCAATTGGATTGGAGCGTGATCTTGCGTGCGAACGTCACCGATGTCCGGTCAGCGCCATACCGACAAACCGAGCAATCCGTGTAACGAGAGCCACCCTACGGCGAGCTAAATACCGTTTTATTTCTGCTAAATACGTACAATCATTCCGCCGAGCCGATTAGAAATGGTGGGATAAAAAACAATCACTAAATATGCTGTGTTCTTTCAAAAAGGGCTGCCGACCCTTTGGGCAGTTCCGTTTAAAGATTTAGAAACTATCATCGCTAAACAGACCGTCGTCCCGTGCCGCCGATGACCTCTTAACGTTGATTTGACGTGATTCATGGTTGATGTTGAATCATTACTGTTATTATCTGCGCTCGGTTTAAATATGTTTTAGCAATCCGGATCGTACACGCACAGGAGGGCACGTGGTCGGTCATGTCACCGGCTGGTTTGAGGTCCCCGACCCTAGGAGTCAACCTTTCGACTGAGAAACATTTGATGCAATCCGTTGAAATGCTCGCTAAATGCCGCAACGTGGTCATTCGATGGGAAAAGGCACACACGCCCAAAACCAATTGCTTTGCGGTGAATCCAAATAGAAGGAATGAACTCCCATCGATGATCTCGATCCTAATCGATCGTGCAGTGCTGGAAGATTGATTGGACTGTCTGTCGATCGATCATATGACGCGCAGATCGTTCACGCTGAGCTGCTGACTTCAAACCCCCGTTCGGAAACTCCACCCCGCTAAAGGGGCTGTGCAATTTTGCTCTCTTCTCCGCGCGAGAAGCCCTTTTGCCCTTCCTTTCCAACAGCTCGATACGATGCAATGAATCAATTTCATAAGAACGTCGGCATTCGGCTCGGAAACGTCGTACAGATGGAAGCCGGCTCCCAAACTAAAGCCATCACTGCTTGGCTTGGATGACATTCTCACACGTCGCACGCTACAGCTTGACGGATCGTTTCGGAAAATGGTCCCTTCAGAAATCTCGCGCCAGCAAGTGGCATGCCAGTGACGTGTTGAAATGTTTATTTGAAACTAATTTTACTCGGCTCGGTGGGGAGACCAACATTTTTGGCAATAAACCATGCTAGCTCGTGTTATTTTTTTTCTCTTTGTTTCCCATGACGCCGATGCTAACATCGAATCTCCAGCACCGTACGATCAGCGGATTTGATGGTGCGTAGAGGTCACACTGTGCGTTGCATCGCACTGGATGCGAAATTATGTGCGAAAAAGACATAAAAAATTGTTCATCAAACGATTGGCCTGCTTAGCTGGAGTGCGCCGCGGCGGACAAAAGGCAAACTCTAATCAGTAGTCTCATACAATTCGTCTCGATTCGGTGACCATCGCGATGGGTGTAGACCACTTGCACTTTTCGACAACGGGCGTGATTATGCACTGGCAAAACACAACACAAGCAGAAACAAAACGGCCGAACGCACGTGAGGAAAATTGTTTTAGAGGTACGGTGTGGTACGTGGTTACTAAACTTAATGGCCACGGATGTCATGCCAGGCTTGTTTTTGTTTCGGGGCGAGAAAATGAATCAAATTTGGAGTGCAAAATAATTGAGTGTGGCTACGTTCGGCGTGGGAAAAAATGTTCGAAGTAACCTTTCGGAGTGAGAGTTGGGAGGAGTTTATGGATGTGCGAAATAGCATCCGTCCTGGGATTTTGTAGATTTGATTGCATTTGAAAGGTGCATAAGTGAAAAAAATGAAAATGAATCACATTCAATTAACAGTGCAGTGTTTCAATGCGAAAATCATTGTTTCTAAACTGTGCGCAAAATTGACGCATTAATTTGATTCAATACTTGGCGTAATTTCAACTGGAGAAAATATTTGACGACCAAAGGGTTGTTCAAATATAAAAGGTCTAACATATCTGCTCCACTTTTACATTTAATTATTTTGAATTTAAGCTTTAATAAAATGTTACTCAACTCTCAAAATAAACGTAAAACTATCGATTTCGAATGTGCTTCGGAACGTGGAAATAAGTTGATTGATCCCATAATACGTCATACAAAAAATGTTTTTCTTTGGTATGCTTTATCAGCTAATGGAAGTAATTGCACTGAACTAAATATCAGGAAATATCCAACTTGGGCGCACGCGGACAAAACGTATATACATAGGCTAACGCGCTGTCGTGTAAAGATAAGAAACAATACGAATTATCAATGCGATCAAACTTAACTCAACAAGCTAGAAGTTTTCAAGAGAATTAGACCACAAAATCGAAAAACCAAGAATAGGGCGAATATTTACACCAAGAATATTGTTTCCATTTTCCACACATTTTAAGCAGAACATAAAAATAATAATGTGAAAACTAAGCGAGAAAAACAGGACCCAAACATTTACACTAGTTTCTACAACTACAACTACATAAAACAGCATCGAGACTTTTGCAAACGTTTCGAAATGAGAAGAAAAGGAAAGATCGGATTGTGTTCAGGACACGTTTTCATAATTACTATAATTAAGAGTAGATTGGAGTTCGTCGACTCCAAACAATATTTTATAATAAAAAAAAAAATATTTTTTATATTTTATATTTGGATTGAAAGCTTTCTATGAGCCACTTGAGAAGAATTTATCCAGAAAAAGCTTCTATTTCGGCAAGATTATGAAAAATCGAAAGATTCCATTTATACCTCTATGAATTCTAGATCGAGTTGAGAAGAAATCAGAAATGAGAAATTAGAAATGAAAATTAGGTGGCACAATTTTAGACGTTACTGGATCGTTTTCAAGTTAAACTAGAATGTGTTAAAATAGATTCGAAATCCATCCCACTTTCTACAGTGGGATGAAACAGTGGGAAATATTCTACATCCACCTTTACGCATTCCAGTTCAATTTGAAAAGAGTACAGAAATTAATATTAATTTGCAATTTGATCTAGCCAAACCTGCTCGAAATACATTGGTATAGAAGCAATCATGTACCGGTCTGATAGACTAATCACATTAATCTGAAGTGATAGAATGCGACTAAAATCTCAACAATTTTAATACAGTTTTCTTCAAGTTTTTGAAAGTTTCTAATTTTATGCAGGCATCTGAATTATGTTTACCAACGTTGTTTAAGTTTTCTTTTATTCTACTATAACAGTGCAGCAATACATTGCAGCTTATTAGTAATCTAAGCATTAAAACATTTTGCCAGCTCAATTCTTCCTTTAACGAGGCTTGTTGGGGTGATAAACTGGGCCATGCTTCTTTTAATAACTAACTTTTCATTGAGCATGCAAAGGTTCACAAGACCCTCCGTTTACTGTAAACACTGCGTTATAAGTACATCCTTCTCATCCAACCACCTTAATGGACGTGTGTACCATTTGCATATGATTTACAGCTGACCGATTCGTTAATTATAATCGATCAACGGAGCGAATGGGGCATGAAACGAAACGGATTAGAAGGTTTTCCGAAAGCTCGTACCGGGTAAAACATACTTATAAACCATACGAAACTTACTATGTCGGTTCAGTTGATTGGTTTCGCACTGTGCAGTGCAGTCCGTCCGGTTGCAATTCCTATTCTAGAAGATAAATAGAACTAACAGCATGCCAGCCCACGTACAAGCAAGTGTCCTGCAGCGTTTGATTCCGATGCTTGTACTACTGTCGATCGTTGCAGCCCTACCCGCCATATCGATGCGTCCCGATTCGAACACCATCACCAACATCAATCAACACCGATCGAACGAAGGGAAAACGCTAGCTCACACACCCCGGTACGAGTTCGCTTACGGCGTGAAGGACCCAATTACGGGCGATCACAAAGATCAGTGGGAAAAGCGAGACGGGGACCGGGTGCGGGGTGTGTACATGCTGGAGGAAGCCGACGGGACACAGCGCATCGTGGAGTACGAGGCAGACGACGTGCAAGGCTTCCGGGCGATCGTCACCATCGTTGAGCTGCCCAAGGGCACCCAGACGCAGCACGAACCGATCGCACACAGCTACAATATGCTTTTGCACACTTCAAGTTAGGGACGGTCTTGAGAGAAGCTCCAGGAATGGCCTTTACAATCGGGTAATACATCTTCCCGATCACATCATAGACTCAAATTGGATCGAACGAATAAACTCAATTAGTGACAAATAAATGCCGATGAATCGATCCAACCGATCGATGAATCAATTAACGTCCTGCTGCGTAATGCGTCGTTTGAGATTAGTTTGCCTATATGGAACCATTGCCGAACGTCCTATCGAGAAATAATACAGCTGCATATGTTGAGCATAATAAAGCCTCCAATTCAATGCTTCTTAAAATCGGCTAACCACAGCACAAGCCAATCATTAGCGGAGAAGAAGTTGCGTCGAATTTGCGTCTTTCCAGTACACATCAGTGCGTGTGCCTGATTACCGCGGACATTCTTCAATGAATGCACCCGCTTGTTGCAGTGGAGCCTCACTGCAAAATAAATATGAAACTCTTGTGCCGCTTCCAGGCCCACCTGAAGCTGCAATCATTATTTTTTTCGCAACGGTTACACCTCATTAGGGTAAGCTGTACGGTTCGGGGTTTGCAGAACTAGGCAACCTCATCAGAGCCCACTTCAACTGTTGCAGGGTGTCACATATCGAATCAAACGAGGCACCGCCAAATGGCAAAGGTTCTTCAGCTTGGAAAAGGTTTGGAAATTGTACCGCGTCCGTGAGCGTCATTCCTGGGTGTATTCTGTTGCCTTTCGTGCCACTTCAGCTTTGTGCCACTGGATTCAACCGGCACGAATCATCGTGTTTACTTAATTATCCAAAGACTGCTGCTCGGCACTATCAGACATGCAAGAAAGTGTCTTTTCCCGTCTCGCGGTCCGTAGTCGCCCGTAGCTTGGCGAGGTGTAGGGATCAGCGTCTTAAAAAGGGGTTTCCCTGCAAAAGGTAAATTCCACATATTTCTGACTCCCGTTCGAGTTTGCGTATCGGGTAGGTGATTTTTTTTCTATTGGAAATGGAACTATAGCAGTGCATGGTGCATGGTGAATAATTAACGCTAGTCTTCGTGGTGATGACTAAATAAATGAAAACTATTTCAAACACCTTACAGGGACACAGTTACGTAAGCGAAGGATGTGTAGCGTATGGTATGAGATCAATTTACCTACTTTGTAAAGACTTATTTTACTTTTGATTTATTCAAGAAGAATTGTATTGCTTAAATCTGTTGGAATCTTAATCTAAAGTACAATTCACATTAGATTGGAGGCATTTCTTTCTACGAACAGTAAAAGGGCACCTTGTTCCGGGTGTACTAGACCGAACATTATTTGTTTAATAAGAAAACAACTATTCTTCTTCTTTTTTATTGGTACAGCAACTACAAGAAGTTTAGGCTTGACATTTCTGACTCTCTTTAATTTGATTTATCCGTAGCTTAGGGATGGGGTTTTTGGACAAGTCCTGATGTGTGACGACCAGTGCCGATGCAAATTAAACCTTCTGGCCGGATCGGAATTTGTAAAATTGCGTTTTTTAAAGTTGTTCAATATGTTAAATGTAACAACATACACAAATCTATGTGCTTGATTTAATACACACATAGTTTGCAACGATTATTAATTCTATTGCAGTTTTAAATAGCAGCAAACGTATTTTTACTATTTTTAATTGACTGCAGCAACAGTAGCAGGAAACCAATCTAAAAATAAAGTTGTTAATTATCTGATCTTAAAAACACTTCACCAGCAAACAAGTTTCCTAAATGTGTTCGTTTTCACTTTTTAAAGCATGTGAACCACTCATGCTCAACCCACTATTAAACGATCGCACCATCGAACCGTACGACAGCACCCGATCTGCCACGAAAACGAATCGCTCGACCCGGCACCGGCTCCGAAGGCTCAGGGTTTAAAACTGACCAAAAACGCACAAAACACATCGAAAGTGTTGATCACACTCGATTAATCCTTCGGCGCACAAAGTCGCCCCAGATTCAGCCGGCGCTCGATCAACCATAGCCGAGAACAAGCCTCCACAAAGCGGGGGTGTTTATACGCTATGTTCCTACTAATATGTCTTAGAACGCTAGGTGCCTTAGAATGGTGGGAGGAAGGTGGACGTTGAGACGGCACTGATGGTGGCGTCGGTACGCAATATGAAACTCTCGCCTAGTGGTGGTCAAACAAGAGGAAAGCGAAACGATGCAGCATGGGGATGCCGATGAAACATGCGGAGCATGTCGGAAGTGAATCTAGGCCGAAAACCGTTGGTCAAATTTGACCGGTCGAACATTGTTCATTCGTCTGGCAGACGAGTGCGGGTGCATCGTAGCTGATCGTAGCTAGCACATTTCGATCTAGTCACTATAAAAGTTTGCGCAACCCCCAGTTGCTGTATCAGTTCCTTACCGTCGATCGTACCGCTTAAATCGTAGCTGTGTTGTTTTACTAAACCGTGTGAGTCGCTGAGCTAGTTCTAATTGCTTACAGCCGTATATTAAAGAGTTTCTTGGGGTAGATTTGCACAAAAAAACACCGACCTGAGAAAAATGTCCAGCGCAAAGGTGAGCATGACGCACGGCTATGAAATGCCTGGGTATCGTTAGTGACGTGATGTGCTATTTAACACGTGTTCCTATAGGTTATTCTGCTGATCGGTGTTGTGATGCTGTTTGGGCTTAGTGGGTCGGTAGCTCAGACTAGTTCTACGAAAGATGGCTCGGCGGCGAAGGACAACGTTACCGAAATGCCCACCGTTACGGAAAGTGAGCTTACTACGGAGCGGTTTAACGCCAGCCGTGTTCTAAACGCGATCCGATCAGAAATCGAACGTCGCCGTACCGAACGGCGGGAGCGAACTCTCCAAAGAACTCAAGAGCGACGGGAGCAGATCCTGCGAACGCTGGACAGCTTGAGCGAACGTCGTCGCGAATTCGAGCTGCGACGTCAGGAAGCTGTGCAAGATGCCGAAGCCCTCAAGGAGGCTCGTCGCCAGGATATGGAGGCACGACGAGTGGGAAGACTGCCCCAGCGTGAACGTGAGCGTGTCAACCGTGCTCGGCTGGACCAGCTGTCCGAACAGACCACACCGGAGGAGAACGAAATTGAAGACACCATCGAAGGGGTGGGAGGTAGTGAAGAAGGATCGGAAGTGGTGCAGCGGGTCCGTAACCTGTTACTAATCGAGGAAGCGGGCGGTAATTTGCGATTGATCGATTTAGACACCGAGGAAGGCCAACAGTATGTGTTGAACGGTGGTGTTAAACGTGGACAGAGTGGGGAGATTACTGAGATGGAACAGGAGGCCGAAAGTGACGAAGGTGACAAGCAGAAGGAGGGTGAAGATGAGGCGGGCAAGCTGAAACTCAAGACGGGTCAAATTTAGAAGAGAATAGCACGAGAAAACCCATCAGTGTTTGAATATTTAGATAAGTAGTTCCTGTTTCATCGTGTATCGTTCATCGTATATTTATCATTCGTTATGTTCCAAATGCCATTAAAATAATAATTTTTGAAATAAAAATTTAGAAAACGAAAGCATGAAGTAAATTTATAGTTTTTCAGTAATCAGTGCACAAATATTATCACACGTATTATTCTTATCGGGGTAGGAATCATACTTACAGGTTTTTTTGCTCAATGACAGTTTTTAATTTTAGGAACAACATTCCGTAGAATCGAAAATATATTTTTAGAAATTATTTAAATAATTGACGACTATAATATTTGTTTGATATTTTATCAGAAATGTGCACTAACCCTTAAGAATATCAGAGTGTTTCTACCCAGCTACATTCCAGCGTATGAAATAAGCAAATGTCAGATTGTATTTATAAAACTAAACTAATTTCTAAGAGCCTTTACAACCAACAACACTGGGTGAGCCAATGTTGGTCAATTTAGTAGTATTTCGTAAATCCAGTCCAAAAACTGAGTATCAAAAATGATAGAAAATTATACTGTAATAGACTCTGATGGTTTACATGAAAAATTATAAACAACGGTAAATTAATGCTTTGCTCACAAATCAAAGAAAATAATTAAATAGTAAAAGTTTACATGGAAAAATATAATATTCATTCATTAAGTATTCATTAAGAAATCACGAAATCTTATGATGTTCAAATTAGATTCATGCCTCAGTCCCGGGTTTAGGTTACATTCTTGATAAATTGTAAAATTTCATTCCATTTGGATTAACATTTCGCACCCCTGGAATGTAGAAGGTTACACCTCAAAACCGTTCAAATAATCACATAATTAATGGTTATAAATTCAAATAATCTAAAATATTTTACTATTTTGAGGTGGTTATGCTTCGTGTTTTATCTATAACTAATAAATAATTTCATAGAAACGTCATCTTTATAAATCGTTTAATTTACATAACTTGTATTAAAACAAACTTTAAGACTAAATGACAGTCATGAAAAAATGAAACCATACAACTAAAATAAATAACATTGAGACAGTTCAATAAAATGACTTAGTACGTAGTATTTATGCTTCAACTTTAAACTTAACCTTTAACGCATGAAAGAGACCCAAATGAATAATTTACTAAGACTACTATATCTTTCACCGAAAACCCCCAAATAATTATCCATACCATTCCAATACAATTGTACCAAACCTTGCATTGTTGCTCCCTTTTGAGGTGCAAATTTCGACACTGACCTACAAACTGGAGCACCCAAACCCTTCCAGATTGCCCATAAACCTTCCCATCCCTCTTTCCAACCACAATTTCAGTCAACGACACCTTTGCCCGTGTTACCTTTTTTTCACTCTCACCTTCGACTCATGCTCACCATGGCATCAATCATCGTCGTTCATGATGGAAGGGCCGGTGCATGTCGAGCGTTACGGTCGAGAAAATTATGTTGCCCAAGTGTACATTAACATTTCCCACTTTTATTGGTCGCAGTAGGTGCCACTTCCGTTTCAGCAACGGATTTGCACATGTTCGGGCACCGGACCACGACGGCTAAAGCGATCACTTCCTATTTAAATCGGAAGCAAAACACTTTTGTGTACTTTTGTTGGGTGATTTAAAATTGAAAACACCTTTCGCTAGTGCGCTCGATTGAAGCGTTGTATATGAAAATTTTCTTCGCAACAATGGGAAACTGTTTGACTTAGTTCATGGTGCGTGAGTAGGCAAACACCTCGAAGAAATGCAAAGCTGTTCAACCTTGGTGTGAGATCACTGGCCAATGCGAGGAAAGTAGGGCGCCAGTGTTGTGTGCTGTGCCTCGGGTGCGTATCGTTCAGCATAGATGCGTTTCGTGGGATAAATCATGAGCTTTTGAGAACTGTACTTGTATGCTTAGCTTCGATTTTGCATTTTTAATAGAAGATGAATTCCCCCGCCCAGAATACATCCAGATACATCCAGCACGGGTTGAAGGGCAGTATTTCTGAGTATAAAAGGTAGATATTGCAGAGATGTTGCCATCAGTCATCAAAAGTTCTAGCTTCTTATCGTAACAGAAAACTCCAACTTCAAACATAAAATGAAGGTAGGCGTGGTAGTTGATTAGTGTTTTTTGTAGTCTTATCTTATAATTAATCATGTAATATGTTTATCCTTTCAGCTTCTGGCCCTACTAGTCACGGTAGAATGTTTATACTGTGCCTACGCACAGGACGAAAAAGTTGAAGAGCGCAAACTTATTTCGTATGAAACGAAAGTCTTTCACAAAATTCCAGAACATACAATAGTTGAGGAGAAAATAGAAGAACTTAAAAAGGTCCCCATACTTGAGAAAAAAGGCGAGACCGGTGAGGAAAAGTCTGCGATTCCTAGTTACGAGTTCGGCTATGGCGTTAAAGATCCGATCAGTGGTGACCATAAGGATCAGTGGGAAAAGCGTCACGGTGATCACGTGAAGGGTGCGTATCGGTTTGACGAATCGGACGGTACGCAACGCGTGGTAGAATATGAAGCAGATGGCAAAAAAGGCTTTGAAGCGACTGTGAAGAATATCGAGCGTAAAGACACCGCCATCGAAGGTGAGGAAGCATCGATTGTGGGAAAGAAGGAGGGCAAAGTGGCTCACAGCTATAGCTACCTTAAGAGAACTGACCACTAACGGAACACTAATCAAAATGACGCAACAGTGACCTAGATACGGGAGTTGCTATATAAGCAACAAGCAGCACTTCCCAAACAACGGTGTCAATTGCAGTTCGTGAGTACATTGAACTCGCCTAGTATAATTTAATCGTACCCTATTTATGGAGCATAGTTCGGAGCGCTGATCAACAGATTGCATATAATTACAACTTCTTTCCTTCCTTCCGTTTCGGTTGATTACATGTGGCAGTTCCCAAAACGGGTGGCTTTACTTTGTAGTAGCATAATAAATATAGGATTGTATCTTTTTTACAAACGGCTGTCGATTGAATTAAATCATGGTGGGCATTTGAATGTGATGGCCATGCAATATGTATCAGTTTTTTATATATCAGTTGAAATAAAAATTTATATTGAAATTTATTACGATCAACTTCTACAGTCTCAGAGTTATGTAATGTTTAGATCTTCTATCACCCATCATATATCAGTCATCTTCCTTCTCCCCCATCAGGGTAATTTACTAAACTGTTTCATCTACATATGAACTTAAGTTAGCGCTTCAATCCACTTTTTTCAGTTTGCTGTAGCTTTGAGCTACGGGAGCATCGGAATGTCCCCAGCGAATATTACCCCGGTGACGATCATCGATACGATCGATTTCCTTTACAATTGCCTCAAATCCATTCCTGTCGTCGGCCTCATACTCAACCACACGCTTCGTACCATCGGGTTGATCGAGCGTATACTTTCCCTTCACATGATCACCGACTCGCTTTTCCCACTGCTCCTTGTTGTCACCCGTTGATGGATCATGCACACCGTAAGCGAACTCGTACAGAGGGAAATCGTTATAGTAACGATCCTTTTTTTCACCTTGCTTATCATCCGTTTGGGTCTGTTTTTCCGCGCCCAATTGTTTTTGCTGACGAGATTTTTGCTGACGGCGGCGTTCTTCACGTATCGGCAGTCGGCCTTGGGCACGTCCTATTGCTTCACGGTTGCGCTCCTCGCGATTTTCTATAGCCGACCCTTCCTGTTGACGATCGATGAACTCACGCTTACGCTCATCAGCAGCCTGTTCCGCATCCTGCTGTTTGTCTTGTTCCATCTGCTTTCCATCGGAAGTGATGCCGAAAACTTCCTCGATCGTGTTTGTTATCTGCTCCCAGTCCATTTTGGTTTTGCGATCCTGCAGTGGAGTTCCCCCTCTTTGCTGCAGGTTCTGCGGAGCTGCAGCTCCCAAAACAAGGAGAGCCGAGAGAAAAACCAAAATCTGTCCGAATTGAAAAAGCAATGGTGATACATCCAATTAGGATCTGCAAAAGTTAACCTGAAAGTTTTGAAATTACCTTAGCCATATTGGTTTTGTGTATAGTTCAATCAAGATGAAACAGGTTGCAAATGTGGTAACCGAATGGTGTGGTTTCAGTTGCATTCTTGAGCTTTTATACCGATAATGAATCGTATTGGAAGAATGGCGTGACTCCGTGTAGCTTCCTCGTTAAATGGACATGCCTACGTTGGTTGACCTTAGGTAAGGTGCTGTACGAACATGCAAACACCTGCTGAAGACGGTGCTCTCGCTCGACCATAACATGTAGTTCAAGAGTGAGGTAACTGTAAAACAATGATTGCTTCTAGCTTGAAATTCGTAAACCGTGTTCTCGGTCAATGTCGCCAAATGAGAGCAAATTTACGGAAAATGAAATACATCATGAAACCTTGTTGATACTGTAGAACCAAAATCAGTGTCATCAAACGTACATTCCATCCTAATCGAATTGTATTCATAAACTCTTCTTTAACAGGTCAACAACAACGTCTACTATTTATTAACTCTCTAGGCGGTATTCTTAAACAGAGGTAACAATATGGGTACGGTTAGGATTCCATTTTACGTATCAGCCTTTAGGAACGCTCAGGGGCTCATGTCAGCTTAGCTAATCTTCTGGAACTTTACATAGCTTTGCCCACCGTTGGCGGACTTTTGTCCATCCTTGGCTCCAGCCCGTGCTCTTCCTCCGGGCACAAATCCGAAGACGGGATTGTCTACGTAAGCCATCGGCCCTATTTCTCGCACCGGTTGCTGTTGCCTGTATTCTGACCCACTCCACGAACCCTCGGATAGCGCCGGGGTACGCTCCGATTTTACCTTCTCCAGGAACTTTTGAGATTTGTACACACCTTGGAAGGATTTCGATCCCCCATATCCAATCTTAATCACCTTCTCCTTCCGTCCAGGCTTTAGAGAACCCTTGTTGATGAGCACCTTCAACTGGTCCAGCTGTTGCTTTTGTGCTGGAGTAGGACCGGGGAGTTTATCTCCCACTTTCGCTATCTTTTTACCATTCTCTGCCCGTATGTCGAATGATTTAGTTGGATCTTCATTCGATGATGTTTCCTTTGGTGGTTCTTCGGCATCGGGATCGGCATTTTCGAGTTTGGTAAAATCTTCCAGATCTTGAACAGTTATTTCCTTCTTGAGATAGTCTTTAAACAACCGATTGAACTCCGATATTGTGAGACCTCCCTGACGTCCCGCGAGAATTCGTGTCATTTCCTTAATGTCCATATTGGCATCGATGTCTGCTGGGCTACTAGTGACTTCCTCCTCGTTACCGTCTTCTCTGTCCTCTTCGGACTCACTTTCAGGTGTTTCCTCAACGTTCTCTTCGATCGGACGAATGGAATCTTCAAAGTCCTTAAAATCTGCACTCAAATAATCTCCGTAACTGTTGCGCAACTTGCCGGTTGCAAAACGCGTCTGAGAATTCCTTCCAGAACTCTCTGTTGAAGGAGTATTGTCAACTTCTGCTTTCTTGGTGGAAGTGGATACCGGCGTCATGGATGTGGTCGTTTCCGTGTCGCTTACAAAGTAACCTACGGTCGTAAAACTACCTCCAGTCCTTAAGCCTTCCTGCAGGAAGTCGTCGGGTTGTTGTTCTTCCTCTGTTTGTGGTCGCTTTCGCGCTCCTGCACTTGGACGAGTAATTTGTTGTGAGTTTCTTGATGACTCGATCGTTCCCTGACGATCACGATTTACTTTGGCTTTGTTCTGAGCTCCAGGCTCAGATCTAATGTTAGTGTTTGTTTGTGCTTCTACCTTCTTTCTGGGACTCTCATACTTAAGCAACAGATAAATCTCCTCGTTTTCCTCTACAGCGGATTTTGGAATCGATCTGAACAGCTTGCCGGGAGGTTTTACCGTTGTGGTCGTTGTAGTGGTGATGGTTGGATCGGTGGAAAACAACACTGGCCCACGTTCTCGCAACTGAGGAGTATTGTAAAAGTCCTGCGCACTGATTGGCCTCACAATGGCGTCCCGCTCCGCTTTGGGTTCTTCTGGTGGATAGTATTCCACCGACTGGTACGACAAAACACGGTTCTGACCGCGTCCCTGGCTGCTCTGGAAAATATTCGCTTGTAGTGGCACCTCCTCCAGCCCCGGGGACACGGCATTAAAGTCTATACTCTTGATCGGTTTAACACTCGGAAGCACTTCACCGGCGGTAACTTTCTTTACACTCTGTACCGTCGGTTTTGGAACCGCCAGTGTGGTGGAGATACGTTCCCCATCACCGTCAGCACTACCACTGGCACCAGCGCCACCCCGTTCTGCGTTCGCGGCACCAAAGAACTGTTCGTTGCGCTGCTGGACATTTTCTTTACTCGCACTTCCGGGGGCAATCGTGGGCGCTAGTGGCACCGAGCGCGACGTGCCCTCGCGCGGACTGTCCGCGTTCACATGCCGCTGGTGGACGGCGAACGAACCGTGCTTGATATTGATCTCATACTCGTCTTTCTTCAGTGCACTCCCGGTGGAAACCAGCAGTGTGGCGAAGCACAGTATGATCACCACCAGCTGGAACCAGATACAGAAAAGGGATTTCTTAAGATCACTGACGACGTCGCGCTCACGCAAACCACTGAAACTCACCTTAAACATTGCGAGCGAGTCTCAAAGGAAGAGGCACCGGGCTTTGTTGACTCTGTTTGGCGAGCCCGCAAAACGAAACAGAACGTTACGTGCCCTCTTCTAAAGCTACGACTACTACCGCGTTAATGGCTATCAGTGGACTGACCACTTTCTTTACTTTCGTTCACGGTATTTATAAGCTCGCCGTTTCATGAGTTTGTCTGTCTCCCCGAGGGCTTGGTTGGGCGTTATGCGTGCATTAGGCGCATCTAGTAGGGGGTGCTGTGTGTTTGATCAGCTACGTAGCACTCGTCGGCGCGTAATCGAATTGTAGTGCAAGCAGGAAATTCGCACTCTATTGCTTAAGCAACTCCTTTTGCTTTAACACCCTCCCCGACGTTCCGGACTGTGGGAGTAAAATCGAACAAACATGTGTATCGATTCTTACCGCTGTTCATCATGCAGTCGAGGTCCATACTATACAAACGATGGGGTACTATCGGATTAAAATTAAGCACCGCTACGGCTCCACTTGATTTTGACGTTTCCTAGCATCCAAAATTTGAAGTACGTTCGTTTTGGGTTCGTGACCAGTTAGTAGGCGCCATCGAATATAATAATCGGTTGCGTGACTTACATCGGTCTAAGCGGGGTATGCTCACTGTGAAGCTAATAAAAAGTGTTCAATATAAATAAAGTCTATGTGCATTCGTCCGTTACGTCTAGACATGTGAGGTAAATCAAATTGATGAAACAAAAGTCTTTAAAATGATTGCTGCTTGTACAGTTTGTCACATACAAGCCTATTGTGCAGGGAACATTATTAACGAATTCAAACTCTTTTTTTAAACATATTTATAATTGGGCAAAATGTTTCATTCAATGTTTGAATGTTTGAACTTACTAATTATAAATTTAAAATAATATACATACAATTCACATAGTACATGAATTTCTACGTTGCTGACTGTGCTACTTCCAGAACTGTTTGTTTAACTTTGTATCTTGGTGAATATGGAAATTCATGTTCTTTAACTTCAAAATTTTATTGTGATTAGAATTGTTAGAAAAATGTCACCTATTTTTTGGTCCGCGACAAACCACGCGTACAGACTAGATTCGTGATTTAGGTTAACTGTTAAATTGTAAGTTGAATCTTCAATTATGATTATGAGCATGTCCAAGGCATTCCGAGTTTTAAGATTTATCTGTCGAGTTAGTACAGATTTTAAGGACCATTACAGCTTCAAACCTGTACGTTGTGCTATAGTTAGGCCTGTTTTAGAATTCTCTTTGAGAGTAAAAAGAAAACTAACAAATACATGATATAAAAAAAAAAAGAATTGGACACAATTTATTTTTAATTGATTGATAACTTTGATCTAAAATGGGTTTTTTTTTAGACTTTTCCTATTTAAACAATTCGATGTCCTACATTTTTAAAAACTGCTTAATGACTGTATAGTAAATTTTCACGTATATTTTTTCAATTTTTTTCTGCTCAATTTATTCAATGCTTTTTTATTGATTTTTGTAAATCGTAGTTAAAAAAATAAAACTAAAATAGTGATGTCTGTTTCAATATCAAACAACTCGACAATTAATCCATACCTCACGACCAAGTGAATCAAAAGAAACACCTGTAATATCCAGTAGACAAGTATTGATCGGAAATTCCAAAGCAGCTAAATTCATTCGCCTCTCGTGACGCAGTTCTCAACACAGATGACTCTCCTTTTAGAATGACGTTTCGATACGACTTCAACTGGAATCTTCGATCAGCCCTAGCCGAGGTCATCCCTTAATCGGACGTCGATGCAACTGGGCTCCATTTCCTTGTACTCACAAACAATTGCCTTGACACCGGAACGGATTCTTCCTTCTCCACTGTCATTTCGTTCCGCTTACAGCATACCAGTGAAACTGGAACGCGCCAACAGAATGAGGATGAATGATTGTTTTCCATCATGCTCGTTGTTTTTACATCGGATGGAGGATGGTTCGTATGATTGAAAAGCGGTTTGTCTGTACCGCCGATGGATTATCGATCAAGCTACATGATCAAACATTGCAAACGAGGGAAAGGAAGAGAGACGGTCGCTTTGTATGACAAGTTCAGCGTCTTTATACCTTTCGTATAAGCCTTTGACCACGAACTTGGCGATGCTAACGATGGCTGATGGTACGATCAAGGCCCGACCGGAGACGATGGCTACAACACCACCGTATAATTAGCACTGCCTGCTACAAGCTCTCCTTTTTTACCAAGTGTCGAGCGTTGTGGCGAACTGCAGGGTAGTTTGTGTTTGCTAATCCCGCCAACTCTGTCGAAGGTGCCCCTCCGAGAACAACTGAGTGCTTGTGCCACCGCAAGCTGACCGCAAAAATATGAAGCCATCGGGTACGAGTCGGTGACTAGAACTTCTCCAAGGTAGCGCACAATTAGTCTGATTAATGAAAGTAGACAGCAGCCCATAGCGGGGATCCTAAAGGCCAACGGACTAGAAGTGAAGATGAGGGTACGGTATCGACTGTCATGGCGGCCTTTTGAGATTTAGATCAAAGCTACGAATGCCCAACAGGTATTCGAAACGATGCTGGAAAGAAACGGAAACCGTTTTTCTATAACAATTTTCTTCCTGAGTAACTACTCGTGGGTCATTCGATTCATTCATTCTAGTTGACCCAAAAAATAGACGGACCAACGTTATGCCATAATCCTCATTAGGAACGCCGATATCGCACCGATACCGGTTTCCGAATGCAACGCGTACAAATGTCGTCTTCGATGTTCCGAATTATGGGAGCTGTCGGCTTACATACCGTGCCCAAACCCGCTTTCAAATGGCGTCGAATCTAGCCGTTCACACACTTTTCCTTTTACGAGAGCGCACCGTTGCTCTTGAGGTAAGACGACTGCAAACCTCAACCGTGGCCGCCGTCTCAGACAGCTTCTGGGGAAGGACCACTTGACATTCGTGTTGTGTGGTGCTAAACAGCTGATTTTACAACCACTGTGAAGAAGATACAGCGTGCTTCCAGTGGCAGCAGCTTGCGACACGTTAAGCTAAGAGTACGAAAGTAAGCGCCATGAAGAGATGAGAGCGTTCGTGATGTAGCCATTTGAGGTTCTGTATAATTCTTAATAAACGTATAATTTTCATAGAATTGTGATGTTGTAAGCTGGTTGCATGATTCAGTGAATAGAGTATTGAAAAGATGCTTCGATTAAGTTTAATTTAATGTTTGTTGCATAGTTACGCCATAAAATACGTGGTTCATGATCCAGTGATGAAACGTATTAAAATATGAGGGTCTAGAAAATTAATCTACCATGTTTATATACCATCTATTACTCAATTCTAAACGTTGTTTGTTAATGTAGGCTTTGATACGGGTGACTGTCCTTGTGTACTAATTGAGTTTTCAAATGAGTTTGAAAATGCATTGAAATGTTGTGCGACTTTAAATCAGCTAAAAGATATGCACAGAGTACAAGGACTGATAGAGCGACCCTCATTTGTTTTAAAACACTATAACAAACAGATATCAAAGAAACCTAAGTAAAAAGAAACATTATCAAAAAAACAAGCAAAATCTAACTATTCCATGCAGGTTAATGCAACATTCAAAGAAGTTCAATAACATATATTGCTGTAACCATGATAATTTGTCGTCTGATCAACCCTATTTTAGTTCAAGGTTTGCGATTAGGGAGCGAAGCAAACACTTTTCATCTATTTGACAGAAACTCACTATTTCTCACCAATGAGTAGCTGATCAGCTGAGAAGAGATAGACCCCGCGTGCCGCACGGTAAACAAACATAAACAAATATGACATAACCAGACCAGCAAGCGATAGAAGGCCAGCTTGTGGTGGGAAACAATGTGCCGGTCTCTGAGCTGCGCGTAGAAGCTTTAAGCTCCTGCTACAAGCCACTCTAAGCTCACGGTACAACAGATGAGTTCTCCGGTGGAAATGGCGAGAGCGGATGAGATCTCGCTGATCTCGCACCAATGTGCACCGCGGTGAGTGCGTGTGGTCGATAGCGGTGGGGATGGCTCGTCAACGTCCAAACCAGCAGGAAGGAGGCGAATCCGTCGAGAGCGAAAGCGTGAGCAACCGAGCGGTAGTGTGGCAAAAAATGGCGACAACAAAACTTTATTACGTTTTCGCTGGCTTTTGAAACTTTTAGTACGAATTTTGTCGTCACCGGGGTTATCACGCGCTGCTTTCGGCTTTCCGGCGTCTTCTCGGACCGTTCGCATGCTACGAGGGAAGCGAAGCGCTGTAAGTGCTTTCGGAGCGTTTGGGTTGAAGGGGGTTCGTTCCTCACCCTTTGGTTGAAGTCTTCCGAGATAAAGTGCATTTAGGTGAAAATGTTAACAGTGCTAGTTGGAGAAAAAAGTTTTTCGTGTTGCAGTTTTAAGATTTATTGCATGATTGTAAACGTCCACTAATGTTCCATTGGTTGAGTGGATAAAATTGAAAATGAAGTGTAAATTTATAGTGACCATGTGCTTAATGACGGCCGTTGTCAGTGCGGCCGATTGTATCGCGGTATGACACAGCTACCGACTGTCTTTGCAAGTGATAATGAAGTTCACCGTACTGAGAACGATGTTTCCCGTTGCCACCGCTACCGGTTACAGTGGATTGTGTTGCTTCCGGCGGAAAAGAACAAAACGCGGTTAACATTCTCATTAGTCATCCAGCACGGAAAACAATGCAACACCTCAGCCAGTCGTGGGTAGCTGCGTCAAAATGACAATTGTGATGTGCGGTGCGTTGCGTGTATGGGGAATGTGTGATCGTGTGGGATTTTCGTACCTCGGCCCGACCTCGGCAAAGTTTTATGTTTAACCGTTTACGACCAGTTATGGCACGATGGTCATCAAACAAGAGTTGACAATTGTGCGTGTGTTGTTTATCTTGCGTATGTCAAATACGAAAAAATGATGAAAAAAAACGACGTTTCATTCGGTGTGAAGATCAGCTTGCCTCTTTGCTAGTGTTTACTGAATGTAGCAACGACTCTGAATCTATACTTACGCCACCTCTCCTACCCGTATTCCATGTGCTCCAGTATTCGAGGCCGGTCACTAAGAGATCCAGGAAGATGCGAGTGGCGGTCAAAGTGATTGCTATGAATTATACATTCACCAAGCACCCCTTCAGGGCAGAACGTCTCCGCTGGTGCTGTACTTCCTGATCTTCCATTGTGAAACCGGTTACGCCGGGCTAATCGGCGGCAGATTCCTACGGCGATGGCAAACAATCCTTCCATTCGAGGACGCTACAGCACGTCCTCGATCCTTCGGAACGCTCTCTGCTTCTGCCGCAGGAGACGTCTCGGTGTTGCGCGATAGCCTTGAAACGATATAATGACCGAGAAACAAAACGCATTGACTATCCCCGATTCGCGGTTTGTGCGCGATTCGCGTCGCCACGCTTTTCAGAGAATCCATTCTGGGACAAAGAATCTAGAACGGCTCCGTGGCTGCGGGTGTACAGGTGATGCGATCGATACAGAAGACCCGTCTAGCTGGTTCTAGTATCCTCACGTGGCTTTTAGGTGCTAGTTTTTGCGTTTCTTTTTCATTTCTTAGAAACGGGGGATGAATTGGATTGGAAATGTAATGATTACGGGGGATGTTACGTCAAGCGTAGTGTAGGTTGAAAGGGAAAATTGCTAGTAGTACGATGCAAAGCTTAAGAAAGACGAACGAGTTCTTGCTTGAAGATTGTCGTATGGTTACAGATTTGTTACATTAGAATGCAAATCCTTTCATGAATAATCGGGGCTTAACGGGACCTGCAGCTTAAATGATATTCATTTCTGACAGATGTTGTACGGGCAATCTCTTGTAGACGTGTCAAGAATACTCCTTACCATGTAAGACATACATTATTATTCGTATGTCTGCATAGTATTAATATTCGTACGTTTACATGGACGAGTATGTCTCATATGTTAGTATGTCTAGCATATGGGGCGGTCCGATGGTGTATTGGTAGCGACGAACGGACCGGACCAAAATCTCTTCCGGACCAATCCCCCGTTTGCAGGACTGACTATATGTCTATCCAGCTTAGAGGGAATAAAGTCAAAGAAAGCCATAAATGGCTGGCCTCTTGAGGTTGTAAGATGCCCGGAGAAAAAAGAAAACAAGTACGTCTCAAATTGGTATGCTTAAAAAGCACCTCCATTTATAATTAAAGATTGCATACTGGTTTTCAATTTTGGATCAAAATTTTGACGAGCCAACGTAAAATGAATGCGGAACAGAATCAAAAGTATGTATTCTGCATATAACGCTAGTAATTAAGTAAAAGCTTCAGATCGCTACGCCAACATCAAATTTCATGGTTTATTATTGCGGAATTCTTCTTTATAAACCTCATAAGAAACTCTAAGAAAACCTGCAAGCGATTGGAACTAAACTAATATGAGGTGTATGGAAATCTTCATAACTCGCTGTGCTCGAGACGCCCTCACCGGAAATCAATCCGAACCATTCGGTTCACATTATCTAACACCAAACCTAAACGTGTTACATCTCTTAGCTCTGCGAGCCAAATATGGAATCCCAAATTTTTAAAAAGTCGAAAAAATAGTTTCAAGTATAGGAGAGAAAACCGAACCGCACCGCCTAAGCGCAATGACACATTGCAATGAACCAAACTCATTACAATAATTGCCCCACAATTAGCGATTCGTCGCACACATCCACCCTACTAAACGCTGCTATCGGGGCAGGTTTTGTCGCATCAGCCCACTGCCCGACTGACCCGAACTCCTGTACGTCGAAGGCGAGGGATGTTTATCATGCAAACAGCTTCCAGCCCAATCGGTGCTCCATTATCGTACGACGCCTAACCGAACCGTCGCGAGCTTCAGTTGGTGCGTCGAAAGAAAGCAGCCCGTGCTTTGATCATACTGCCCAGTACCGAGTGGAACCAAACGCAGCAGGGGCGCTCTGTGCGTGTGCCTGCGCATGCGTTGTCGTTCGAGTTTTCCGTTCCCAAACCCCCGCCAGGTATTTGAAGCTCTGACGCAAGCTCGTTGTAGGACGAGCATCGACGCCGATTGTGAGCGTGGCTTTTCCTACCCACCATCGATGGTGGTGCGTTTTATGCAAATCGGACCCGATATCGCATTAACATTCACATGCTGGTGGCTCGATATCGATAGCGATACTAGAGCAACCCGACCAGAATGCACGGTGTCGATAATTTACGCGAGTGTACGAGACCTTTTCTCCTATTTATTGCGTCGAGTGGTGCACACTCGTACCAGTGCCCTCTACTGCCGGCGTACGTGTACGAGGTTTGACGGTCGGCATTCGTTTGAGAGCCAATTTTGCAGTCAAACAAAACTTACCTCTTTTCCCGAGCCGTCGGGGTTTGGTGTTGCCGAAGGAAAAGCAAACATTCAGCAGCTCCAACCAAGCACCGGGTCAAATCGCGTTCCGTCACTAGGGCGCGTCGCGCCGGGCGATACGATTGCACAAGTACGTTGGCTGGCGGGCATTCGCAAAAAAAAACCCGGGGAAAGGGTGGTTGACTTATTTCTACTGCAGCCTGACTTGCAGCAGTTTGTCGAATGAATTGATACGGGTCTAGTCTAGCGGTGTCTGAACAGCTTCACTTTCCAAGGGAAAATCAGTCAGCTTAGGTTGAATTTGTTTTCCCTTATCGGTGCAGTTGTGTACAGTATTACGATAAATGTTAAATCCCTGGTGTGAAATAAATCAATGTTAATATTTTTTTAAAGCGATATATTGGGTGATTACGCAGTCGTTTTACGTGTCGAATTTATTAAGAATAATTGTATTTCAAAGTAACAAATATAAAATGTTAAAAAGAAGGCTTACTGCAATTAGAAGTCACTGTTCTATCGTTATCGTTAGATTAAATCGTTAGGCTGGTTTAACTAAACACAGTTTTATACCGGTTGGTGGAATACTTTTTTTAACTCAAACAAATTAATTGCACAACATGTCTCGCGGTGACTTTCAATTTCAATGAAAACGGAACCGTTTATTTACCAAATCGCACTATCAACTGCGTAAGCGCTCGAAAGCTCGCCTAAAGGAATCGAAATGAAGTTGTCCATGCACGGACACTACCCCGGCAAAGAAAGCATTCTGTAAACGTTCGCCCATAAGTCTTGGCGGGAATCGAACTGTTACATGCACGAAACGAAAGGCGCACCGTAGTCCTCTGGTCCAGTGGAAATAAAGAAAGAAAGAACATAAAAGAAAGCATTGATCGGGCGACTGCTTATACGTTTCTCCAGCACTAGCACCGGGCATATTTCTCCGCCATTTTCATGCATAATTTATTACGTGCGCTTACTGATACAATGGACTAGGAGTGAAGCAGGGGATAAGATTCAACAGGTAGGGAAGGCTCGTTTTGTTTGGGTTGGAAATTGTTTTTGCAGGCTCATGTCATGTTCGTGCGTGCAGTCGATTGTTTATCGGTCGCCTTTGATGATCGTCACCAGCAGGTCCTTTTATACGACTCGATGAAGTCTTTTGTATGTTTTGTTTCTCGCATGGTGTGTGAAATATTCTTCAATGGCACGAGGTGCACGATTACGTGTGGTAGTAATAAGTATTCATGAGAAGGCTATTGAAACTTAGTCCAATTTTATTCAGTGTGTTGTGTAAACAAGTCATGGTTAATTTAATAAAATAAACACAGTACGATTTGAGAACAAATAAAGTGAAGTGAATTCAGTGAGTAAATTAAAAAAGTCATCAGTTCCATCATAAAAAAGCTGAGAAAAAGCTCCAAAACATATAAATTCTATCCAATTTTCAGAAAGACAAATACAGTTTAGTGATCGAACAATAAAAGAAAATTACTGAAATAGTTAGTGATTATCTAAACATTCAGTATCTTCACCTTCCAGCATTCAAATATAGAAAATGCGGCGGAATCATCAGCTTTGGATGGTAAGTTTCAACAAACATTCATTTCGTGTGGGCTAGTTTTTATTTAAAATTTTGAACTTTATTCCGCTTCGCATTCGCATCGCGTGGGAGGAACGATCAGCACATAACCAATCCTTTCAAACTTGCCGTACCGTACGGAACGGTGAATTAGGCTTCGTAATTTTAGACCATCCGGCAGTACGACGCAGCATGCAAATTGCTGTTTAATGCCGAGGAATGCAACCGTGCGATTTGCGAATCACCAACCCATCCTCTAGCCGGGATGCGTAATCATCCGTCGTAATAATTCTATCGAATGAAGCGAAGCGTTCAAGCAGGTCTTGACGTAACGTTCACGCGCCAAGCGTTCAAACTCTCACGATTGAAAAACATTCCGGAACAAAATCGAGCGGGGGTTCCCTCCAGTGTCGAGACATTGTGAGGCGCACGCTTGCCGAACGTTCTCACCTCTATGATTACAAGTACCGATTGTTTCATTAAGCAGCATGTGTTTACTATGCGTCAGAAGGCATAAGTGTCCGTTCGCCTCAAACATGTTTCTGCTACTCTACAGGTGTATGTTTTTTTTATCATTTTCGTTTAGCTCCCGTTGTGTATGATGCGCCATACAAGCGTTAAACTGGTGGTGAAAAACTGCCATCTTGTCTCAATCGTGTGATCTTACGAATGAGCATGGTTCGTTTGTTTCTCTTACGCTTTATGTGAGCAACTCTTTATTATTTCACCATAAAACGCACTACGTTCGTCTCGTGTGTCCTCGCGTAAATCACGAACTCTTCCGCGTCGATGCTCATCTTCAAGGTGGAACTGCGGAAGCACACGACCGGCCAGCATAAAAATAATCAAATTGGTCGGATGAATCTGCAACGGATGTGATCATCCGCCGGTTGTCAAGAGCAACCGCTCTCGCAAACACAAACATACCCATACGGTTTTCGTTGCCGGTGGAATGGATAATTGATCCCAAAGCAATCCGCACAATCGTTTACGGTTCCGTTTGATGTGTGTGTGTGTGTGTGTTTGTGTGTTTATCACGGCGCTGACCTTGATCTTGAACTGGTGGTTTAGGTCGAGTCGTGATCGTACCACAACGAAGGCAATGTGTGATGCAGTTTATTTCATGTGCAATTAACGAGACTCGCTTTGAGACCGTGTGGGTGAAACGATGTAAGGGAACGGGATCCTGGCTTATTGCTTCAAAAATGGCACGTGCACTTACGAAACATAATAAATTACATACATTATGGACCAATTAATTCAAAAAACTCCCCACACACACACGCATGAGTGATCCGGCTGCTAACGCTCCCAGTAGCTCTTAATCGTGATCGTATAAGGTGTAATCTCTTCAACCTAACAGTAACCTGCTGCACATAATAACAACAATGTTGTCACGAGCCTTTCCTGCTTTAATGCTCGCAATGCGTTGGAGACACCTTTGAGTTTGCGTAAATCACTTGATCGACTTACCCGTCGGTGCACTCGCGTACCCATTACCACTCACGGGTTGTGCGTTAATGCGCCAGAAGTTATTAGTAGGTGCGACTCGGTGCCAAATGTTTGCTCTCCATTATGATAATGAATCGAAGTGAAGTTTGATTGATTGATAAAGTGGAAGGAACGGTACATGCGAAACGGGCGCTGAACATTGCACCGCAGACTTACCCTTTTAAATGTAACAGTCTAATCTGCGTGAGGAGGTGTGTCGTGTGTGAGCTTGCGTTTGGAAAGGTCACGCAAAAATATTGATCGCTGTCGCTTGATCAAATTATGCGAACGTGTCGGTGATGCAACCGTGTCGCGATTGCTTTATCTCATTAGTTTCGCACCTTTGCTGATTGCGTGCCATTACGAAGCGTTTTTTTTTAGGGTGACGAACAACTCCAACCACTTTTCATGATAATTATCTACTTAGATGTTCCATTTCGAATTATGGAAAGAGAAAAACTAGCAATTCTTTGAATTTATTACTTTTGTTTATTCAAAGACCCTGTTTTAACTTATGCACGCGTGCCATTCGCACGCCTTTGACTCTACCTTTCTAATCACATCTCTGTGCGTCGTATAACGCGTAGCTTTGGGCGGTATCGTTATATTCTTTATGAGCTACGATCAATAACGCCTTCGAGCTTCTCCCAGATTTATTGTACCACGCTACATCAAAACGGTAGCTAGTAGGGCGTGTTTGTGTGCAAAGAAACCGATAGTGGTGTGAACTGTTGCTTTACTGCATGCCGATCAAGCGAACGAACGATTTATGATCTTGCGAGAAGGAGGTGAATTGTTGCTTGCGGGCTTTTGATCCAAACCGATCGAAGACCGGAAAATGTCGATCAGGTTTGACCGAAATGAGTTCAGATAAATCAGATCGATGCTATTTTTTAGTCTTTTTTTACAAATTAAAATATTGTATTGAATGAAGATCGCACGATTTCTATATGAAAATAAATTTACAGAGAGGAATGCATCATGAAATTCGATGCGTTTAGCTGCCTTTGTCATAAGAAAAGTGTATAAAGAATAAACTAAATTACAGCTTAGATCGTTTCGACATGTGCATTACTACTTAGGAATTACTCAGAAGTTGGATAAATATTTATTTAAGATGGCTACAACAAAATTAAACTTCCACCCTTTGGCTTTGACATACAAATGTCCTCACAAAATGATGATCATCAACATGATGAACTCGTAGCTCCATTAGACGGGTCCTTAATTAATTGTACTTCGAGCAACTCTTCACACAGCAACCGACAAGTGCAGTGTCATGCTCGTGGACGGATCGCTCGGGCCTTGATTGCGCGATTCGGGCCCGTGCCACAGTGTTCTCACCTTACATTGACATTCCATCTATGCACAGTGATGCTTGATGCAACGAGATAATTGAATAAGCAAAAATAGACCCAATCCCAAACCGCCGGCTCCAAAAGGCATTCCCAATGGCATCGCTAGCGCGCATACAGCAATGTGAAACCCAATTCTGTACCAGAGATTCTTGCGCGATGTAAACGTTACAGTCCTTTATTGGACAGTCATGGCACGAAGGTGGGAGGTGAGTTTCCTTTTGATGTGACTTGATTAGCTTCATACCAAAGGGGTGACTCTAGAGTTGCTTTCGTAGGCAAAGATTAATGAAAAGAGTTTGAAGTAGGCGCAGGCTTAAATGACTGAATGAAATTCCCTTCCGACGTGGTACGATAGACATGATTTACTGCATGTTAGACGCTACATTTGGTAGAACAATGTTTTCTGTGTCAGTGTTTGATTGAACGAACGTTTGTTGAATGAAGTAAAAATAGTCCATAGAATTCAATCAATTAATTACACCATATGGACAAACATTGTTGAAGTTTTCGCAGAAGAAAGAATAGTAAAGCTGCGACATTTTCTATTGTGTATGATTTGGAAGGAACAAGCAATATAATTCGTGACATTGTTGCTACATTCAATCGACAATTGAGATGAGTTTGCGTTACCTTTGTATAAAAAAGCTTGTGGGCATTGTTAGCTTATCTAAACCAAAAGCACAAGTTTTTCACATTCCCTCGTTATATCTATTAATAAATTAGTGCAGAATAGCACCAATAACTATTTAAATTTTCATTATCATTGGGAGTTTCTGCCATGAGACTCTAGAAACAATCATGGGTTTAAAGGATGAGAGAGATGTGATCGAACTTCCAGAAATAGAAGAGGTAATATATACAAGAGATTTAATCGCTATATTGAGAATTTAAGATCAAAAAATACAAATACACAAATATACAAATATACAAAATACACCGTACATAGAAGCAACTGATCGTGTTTGAAGAATCATGCCTGACTTATTATCACAATATACTGGTCCGTGAGGTGTAAATAAAAACAGTGAAGAAAATAGCGAAATAATAATGAACATGAAGCGTTGCTATAGGCACTTAATTGATTCTTGTATTATATTCTTTAGACATATGTAGTATTTACGTATTATTCCTTCTTGTTCTTATTGTACACCAACCTCGCGAGTAGGTATGGATGAATGGCAGTTCAATTAATTTCAATTAAATAAATTAAGAAACGAGAACGAGAAAAACAAAAAAAAATTAACATACGCACTAAGTTATGCCCAGCATTTTTATTGTTTAACGCTTCAAAATCATGTTTGTTATCTTTTAAAAACACATTTTTAACACATCTTCGAGACACTCGAATACGATTTGTTCAATTTTCTTGCACTTGTCTGATTGATTTAACCAGCGACACATTTCTTTCAAATCAAATTGGATAAAACGTTCGTTTGGTATGACTTTAGTGAGTCGTTGAGCAACAGCCAACGTTAGAGCTACAGATAATCAGGATGTCAATTTCTCAAACTTAATCACCTCATGCGTTATAGGAGAACCGATTATCCCGCACGAAAAAGCCAATCAAGCCCACTATACGGGAGGGCAATTTTATTAGATCGTACTTTCACAAAAAGAAACACACAATCCATTGAACCGTCGTGTGGGCATATGAGCGGTAGAGTTCTATACCGCGTATGGACAGGCTGGCAAGTTCCAGCTAGTAACTTCAATGCGCGGATCATCAACATTATCATCATCCGCACCGTACCAGACGTCATGTTTCCTAAATTGTTTGGCCGGTAGGTGGTGTGGCACGAGCACTTAACTGGAGCAGCCCAAAACCAATTTTCCCAGCCCACATTCGCTGAAAAATTAATTGACCCTTACGCAACGGTCTCCTAAGCCCGTTACGCCGTTTCCTTCCAAGTTGGCGCTCAGCCCGGCTGGTCTGTGACGGAGTGCAGTATCGCATTACCATCTGGGCTGCTGCTGATAAAAATCAACCTTCCCTTTCGCCCAAGGAGGGTAGCTGATCTTCAGGTTCCGTGACATTCCATCCCACACTACTACTCTCTTTTCCATGCAGTTCAAAGAGTGGCACACTTCTTATACTTCATCAGGGTTGGAAAATAAACCTTTGCACTCGCACTGAACCATTTATGGTAGAGAAGAAGGAATTATCGCACACGTATTATTGCTTGGAGATTAGAAGAAGCAAATGGAACAGCAACGTGAACTCTAGCGGCCACTTCACCGGTACAATCAAAGATCCATTAATCAATCTTTCAAACATTTCAATTTCCATGCCGATGTGGCCCATTGCGTGTTCGTTCCCATGCCTTGCATGAACACATATACACCCGTCGGTCATCTATGTCTAACTAGTGTTGTGATTTTCAGCATTTCCCTCGCCTCTTTTGGACTAAGCTTTGGACCATAAAAGGGACATCGTATCGTTCGATCGTAAGGAACTTCGTTCCCCTACGGCAAGATGGAAATGGAGACAGCAGAACAATTACCGTTTTCGTGTCATCGTTACCTAGAGCATGGATCAATCATACCCTTACCGTCGGTGCGGTGTGTTTGCGCGAGCTGGAAGATTATGTAAAAGCGCCACCGACATCCCATACAAAACGTTTGCAAACTTCCAACAGCGACGTGGGAGCGTGCCGCTTGCTTCTTTTTAGGGGATGAAATTGTTTCCCGGAGGTTGTGCGGTCGTTCCTTCATGGGAATCTTGTTGGTGGGTGGCTGTCGATCATAGTCGAGGCGTGTTCGGACGCACCCCTTTGGCTTATGTTTCCATTATCGAGAGCTGGCAAACGATTAGCATTATTCATCTTGCTTTTTTTTTACTCTTTCACCAAGGAATTGCTACAATTGGATGCCTAAAATTGGATTAGCAATTCTCAACCATCAAGAGGATCGCTTATGTTTTTGATTTATGGACCACCGTCCACCATCTCGGGAGTTTCACGTGCGCTAGCTCGCAAGCACGACGTAATCACGAGCGCTTCGTTCGTTGGGAAAACTATTTATTGAGTATGGAAAAGATACACACTGCTGAGATCAATTCTTTGGTACGATGCGATCCGCTTGACCTCCGATTACGCTTACTCCAGGTGTTGATTGTTGTAGCTGTAGCCATGCTCACCGTGAACCTCCCCGAGGTAGGCGTGCTCCTGGCCGTGCGACTGCACGTGGCCACCATGGGTGATGTGCTTGACGTGCGCCTTGAAGCCGTGCAGTTTGTCGGCCCGATACACCACCACGCGTTCCGTTCCGTCCGGTTCGTACAGCGAGTAGACACCCTTTACAACATCACCGTCGCGTTCCTCCCAGTGGCTTTTCTGGTCGCCGGTGTGCGGATCCTTAACGCCGTACTCGAATTTGTACTTCGGGTAAGCGTAATAATCGTGCGGTTCATGGTGCTCATAATCCTGCGCAATCTGTGGCACGACCTGCTCGTGTTCATTGGACGCTTCCGCCTCTTCGAGGTGTTCCACAGCAACAGCTGTTTGAAGCGCAAGGAGCAGACAGGCGATGAACAAAAGCTGGAAACAGAAACCCGAATCGGGACACTATATTTAGCACATTCTGCACAATAGTTTGTACCACAAAAAGATGTATCAAAATCACTGTTCTTACGCACTTGCTTCATGGCGACCAATGGCGTTGCACACGATTTTTCCACACACAAATCACTCTCCCTGTGTCTGCACTGAACTGACGCTTCTTCACGACTATTTCTCTACACCTGCTAGGCTTTGGTTTTATATGAAATGCATAAAATCATTTACGGTACCACACGCACCACTCGTTTGGCAAGTCCATTGGAACGTTAAAAGAGGATTTTTCTCCAATTCCTATTGGCAATAAAAAGAAGGGTAGAAACCCAAGGCACACATCACCAACGCACCAGCCCCACAATCGCATTCAGTTGCATGAAGCAATGCTCACATTCCCTTTGTTGTAAGGCAAATAGTAATAATTTTTTCTAGTGTGTTTGCACTGCCCAGCTGCCGCATGCCAAAATAGTGCACCGAAAGGGAATTTGCCTCCAATTTGCGCACAACCACAGGAAACGGTGGTATTTGACCGTAAGGGTGCTTGCAAAGGCACAGTGTGTTGTCCAGGAAGTGCATTGGGTTTATGTTGAAGGTTGCCCACAGAATGTAGATTCTGGTTGCGACATATTCTTGTGTTTTACCAAAATGGGTACGATGTGCAAATTATTTGCTTAATCAAAAGTTCTTATTATGTTATGAATTTATCAGTTTTTCGCAAGTTTGCTGAACGTTGATTATGAAAAGATCTGCACTTTTTTAATAGAAGAATTGATAGTCAAAATTTACTAAATTGATTTCAAACACAAATGTTATTATATTCAGTTAACAGAATTCTTTTCAATAATTTCAAACAAAATAATAGATAAAATATAAAGTTAATTTAAGCTGATGGTCTCATTTTTAAATAATAGATGTTATTTCATAACTTGAATGGATTTGCTTTTCAAGCTTGAAACTCCAGAAGACCGATGGAATGTCACAGAAAAATAGAAATATAATAGGAATCACACACACAGTAACCATACTTTTCGCTACTGACACGACAACCTTAAGAAATGTAGGGCCTTGCCATTTCTGATTTCTTAAGACTTTATATATATCCACAGCAGGATAGTCAATTATTAGGATTAAGATGAGCAGCAGGATTAAGATGAGTAATGATTAAGCAGGATTAAGATGAGTAATGACCAAGATGGGATTTTGGATCGGTCCTGACGTGTGAAGACCGTGGCCGCTACCAAATACACCACCACAAGGATACAGTAATACAGCACATTCTTTTCATAGCTTATGTATTTTCCCAAACCTGATAAACTGCTTGTCGCCTACATATTAGCACCTACACACGCATTTTTCTTTGTGCTGTTTCTTGTTCCAACTGCTTCTTTTCGTCGTCTCGTTTAGCTAACAATTTGTAGATTATATTAAGATTCAAACAGTATCTCGAATGACATATCATTAGGAGCGTACTATCATGTAATGCTCGTGCGTGTCTAGTGCGGCTCGATGCGACTTGCGCAATGCTAACATTAAATATGGGCGTTACGCTGTAATTGATAAAACTCGCTCAAGTCTCGGTGCCCCACTGTACTTGCAGTTTTCTTTTGCGTCTGCATTTCTCCTGCAGTGCAGTGGCTAGCCAGTCGGTAATGGCTAGACGAGTGTATCGACACACGATCCGGCTGGTTCGGTGGTGAGTGTGGTCCGGTTTAGAAAATATCATACATGCCCACCAGGGGAAATGAATTATTATACGTTTTAATAACAACACTTCAGCTCGACCGTAATTGATTGATGACTTATCACCAAACCGTCACCATTCCAAGGGGCAAACTAGCCTGAGTCTCATTTAGCTACTTAGCCAACGCATCCCGCGTCCCGGTACACCCTTTCCCAGCAGGTGCACATGGCTCATGTAATCAAGTCCGTGATCACAACTAGGCTAAACAGAAGCGATAATCATCATTAAGATATTATCATGTAATTTCTTCATCGATCCTAGGCGGTAAATAAATTGCGACATCTAGTTTTTGTGCTCGGGATGGGTTCGGTATGAGCAACGGATCCCATGGGGATTATATCCAAGTGTTTGGTGCGACTAATAGGCCAAACACTGTGCAGTGAGCATCAAAAAAATAAAAACACTTTCAAAGATGACCACCATTCTCCAAACTGCTCTGCACAAATTAAGATGCTGCAGATTGTGATAAATGGTCCCCGCAAGGCACTAGTGATTCCGGCCAGTCGAGATAGTTACAAGCTGTGCGAGCCTATTTTAGCGTAGGCATTCCGTAGGCTTTCCTTTCGTGGTTTATTTATTCACGAGCAAACCATTTGTGGAGCTTTCGGTAAAGGTCGAACGACAAAAATGGGTTTCTTGATAGTGATACACGTTCATTTATCACCATAGCTCATGAATGGGTTATGGTTCAAAAGCGGTTACGCGCCGTTGGAAATTTGAGCATAATTAATCTCAATATTAATAAATCAACAAAAATGAATGTTTTAGTCAATAATAAATATTCTATCATTTCTTTTGTCGTAGAAAACGGAACCAGCTGCTTTGGTTCTACTGGTAGTAGCAGTAAGCGTGTCAGCGATCAGGGTAGATTGGAACACTAACACTGGACCAATAGTACCCCCAACCAGCACACCAGCCCCTGTTCCACAGCCACCGTTCCGTGATCCAGCTCCAGTGTGGGAAGATCAATCGGATGACATCCCGAATCCTAACCCTTACAGGTGTGTACTTCTCGTATGAATGGGTATTTATGTAGAATTTCTTCTAAATGGAATACTACTTCCTGAACCATAGGTACATTCTACCACCTCCATCGCGTCCCAAGTACAATGACATCACACTGGAGCAGCGTAAACAATCCCAACATCAGCATCACCAGCATCCCCAAAACGGTGCTCAACCCACCCCGCAAGCGAATGCACCGCAGACCTCTACGACTGCCGCCCCGACAGGACAGATCATTGATAAACCACAATCCAACCAGCAACCGGCTTCCGGAGTTAATGGTGTACCTCCGGCACAGCATTCGACAGTGCACAGTCAGCCAGCTCAACAGCAACAGCACATCGTGCCAAGTCTGGCGGTGCAGTACGTGCCAAACAAAGGTCTCAAGTACTACGCCGTCGTACCGAGACACACGGAAGTGTCGTACGGATCTGCCAAGCAGGCCCTACTAGCCACCAACGATCTCTACAACCAGCAGCAAGCACAGAGCAAGCACGATAAGTACGATAAACTCAACGGAAAGTACAATCCGAAGCTGAAGAAGTACAAGGCCTACGAGAAGGTTAAATACATGCCGTACATTGTGGTAAGTGCATTCGGCCACGCATACTATCCACGAATGTGTGAAATAATGCTGCATTTTCATGAGTTTCCCGTGTCGCATGATTTATGCACGAATCTCTAATTTAATTGAATGCTACCACCCAGGGTGGCTTTATTCGCATTCACTCGAGGTTCGTGTCTGTGGTTGCGTTTAAGTCTTTTGTCAACGTAATTCGCTACCACCGCAGTGAGCACAGTACTTTGTGACAAATATTTTCTTTCATCGCGCTAATGCTCCTTTTCTTTTTGCTTTCGATCGAATTGTTATTGAAATCTGTTTGTTGTATGTTTGGGTCGGGCCGGCAGGTCGTGTACGCCCTGCTGAACCCAGGCCGGTTGTAACAGTACCTGTCAATACACTGCCCGAACAAGTGGCGAAAGGTGTCTTAGAAAGGTGCTTTTATTTTCCGGTGACGGCTAAGATTTTTCTTCGCCAATCTAGCTTCGCTTCGGTGACTTCACATCTGAATGTAACTGATCTCTTCATGCCACTCCTCGATACAAGCAACGCCCTGGTGCCCTGGCGGGATCGAAAGAAAGTCTATCCACACTCCACACACGTTCATGATCCAGATGTCTGAGCTTATGCGCTCATGTTCGCTTATGTCATCGGGCGACCATGGGCTACGGTTGTCGCAGCGCTCTTTTGCCGCGACCTCTGCCATCTACTGAGCTTTCGTTTGTGCTCGAATATAGGAGTATGGGAGACGAGGGCACACGAGGGCACTTGCTAGTGTAGTTACCGTAACGAATAACCCGTCTGGTCGTGGAACCATGGGCAAGTGGATAATAATAAGGCGCTTCCCTTTACGAAAGGCGTACTAGATAGGGAACCTTTTTTGTCGTCTATTTTTCGTTACTTTCTTTATCCACACACACTCACACCGGATGCTGCATCGGTGCTGTGCTAATGAATGACCCCATAATGAACGCAGGCACTCCCTGTTTCTAGTCTTAGGCGTAAGGGAGCAATTTTGTGATTTTGTCTTCACCCCGATCCAAAGGCAAATTAATCGAAAACTACTACCATCCAATTGCGGCTAATTAACTTTCCTTGCTAAGGGACGGGATCCCGCCGGTAGGATAAGCGTGTACAAAACTTCGATCCGATCACGGACGCGATCAACCGTCGTGTCCAAATCCAATCCACAGACTATCAGGTCAAGATTATCAAATTGCAATTACGTAATTGTAGCACGGGCACGGTTCATTTCTTCGCCGCTGTTGCTGCCGGCGTTGTCGGCACTATATCTCGTCTACACCCCTTTTCGATAAAGAGCCACGAGCTAAGCAAACCGACCCAAAACCCGAACGGCCATCATCGGCTATCGATGGCACGCGAATGGAAAGCATCGCGTACCGGTCCCAACCGTGGCACCGTGTGGCAACACCACCAACGGCACGGATTGGGAATTGATTGGGAAAATGGGAACACTTCTTCGTGCGGTCACGTGCAGAGATGGGAGTGATGCAGAAGCTAATGGCCGGTGGTTCCTAAAATAGGGAGAACCTTTCAACCTGACACGATCGGATAGTGGGAACGGTTGCAAGGAAAAACAGTAAGACTTTTTATTTTTTCAGCGTTCCTCCTGTTTTTGTCAAGGCAATTAGTTATGCTCGTGTAACTACAATTGCGACAAATGTAACGTGTTGCGTTTGATAGTGAAAGGAATTGTTTGGGTGTTTTGTTTGCTTTTCTTTCGTAAACTCCCTATGATTCGGTTCAAACGAGAGGAGCTTTTAAATTTACATCTATTTAACCTCAGTAATGAGGAAATATCTCTACCTTCAGAAAACTTCATTGAGCTTGAAGAGAAACACCTGAACATGTTTAACCTCTGCTAATTGACTGTGGACTTTTACGCAGTCTCAATTATGGTTTTCCAAAACTTTCTCTTGTCCTGTCAACAGGACAATACAGGTGTGCTGTATTTTTTACCTTCCACGAATGACCACCAAGTTTACAAGCATGCGCTTCAATTCGTGTAACAAAACAATGAAAAATATACCAGGTAAAGTTATTAACAGGAACTTATTGCCCTGTAATGAGCTTAATTTAACATCATTAAGATGATTGGATGTCATTAATTTGCCGTTGAGTTTCCGTTGATAAAACATCGAATATTAATCGATCACCTCCTTACGTGTTCCTCCAGCTGCAACTCGACTGTAAGTGACATTATGAACTGTTCACGAAACAAACCTTCATGACCCCATCAACTCCAACCAGCTCGGCAAATCATCGACCTATAATTAACTGGGTCCAAGCTTAATAAATTCTTTCTATTTGCCATTCGTTTTTTGTTTAATATTCGTAATTTTGCGAACCCAGACAACTGTTTTCACATCTTGCACGATATGAGATAATCACAACATCGAAAAACAGACCCGAAAAGAAGGTGTCAAAATGGGAAAACAAAATTGGCACTCGCGTTTGGTTAGCTTGCGTCCAGGATGCCCCATGATGTAACTGACATTTAAGGGTGTGTCTCTTGTGTGTGGTCATACCGTACTTAGCGCACTAAAGAAAAGCACCGTTTCTGAATCACTGTAAACGCATTAGCATAAATTATGCTCTGCAAAGCATCTGCTTTTTTGTTGTCGTTAGTAGTTCATCTCCTTTTGGGACTCATTGTTTTTGTTGCTCTTCTTTTACATTTCTTTTCAGTACTACGATGCTACCAAGCAGCAGTTTTACTACACTAGTGTTCCTTCAAATATGGTCATAAATAATAGTTTGTAATGTACAGAGCAGGAAGGCAGGAGTTGGAAAAGTAAAAGCATGCAGAAATAATAAAAAACAGCATTGACAGAAAAATGATCCCGTACCATGCCAACCACATGAAATCCTTTCTGCAGCGAGATTAAAAAAACAATTTCCCCAAAACAACTGGACTGAAAGAGTCAGCTTAGGTTGTGTATTTTTTGTCATGTTACCAAAATTGTACCTTCCATATTCGCTAAATGTATGTGCATGAGATTGACGGTTCACTTTAACCGATGGAAATGTCTAAGTGTAGGACACGATAGTAGCACACAACATGCCATCGCAAACATTTCCATTACACCAGTCAGAGATAAAACCGAACAAAGGAGCAAAGAAGGAACGTCGCTTAGCTCAACACAATACACAGTTGCACAAAAAAAGCACGCATTTCATATATTTAGATTATGAAGAAAAAACGAGTAAGGCAAAACTGATGAAAGCATTTGAAGAATTACTAATATAAAAAATGCATAATAGAAACACGCACTTATAAGTGCATTGATGCAAGTAAAATAAAAGAACGAAACGAAAGGTAGAAACAAAATGTAAATAAAGAAGAAGATGAAATAAAAACCATAAAAAATGATTAAAATTGAGAATGATTTCAAACATCAGTAAAGTGGATAATGTGAAAGAAACATTGAGATAAACCTCATGTGAGACATAAAAAACCGAAAGACTTCTTTGGTAAAGTAAGTACTATTCTTTATGCACCTATTCATTAAACCGCATCCTCTAAGCATTGAAAGTGTGCCTTCCACGATCTAAAAATAAGATGTGATGAGCAAACATCCTATCGCGGCAATCCGTTGTTGCACAGGTGCCATTATGCCCGCTTCCATACGCGATACTCAATGTCGAAAGGGAAAGGTGTCTTGGATTGTGAACTTATTCTAGTGGTGCGATCTGCGTGAGTTTTTTGCTGGCGAATGTAAACAACTTCTGATCGTACCGACAGCTATAAAGTGAACGTCCTAGGATGTTCTTGGACGCTGTGCGGTTAGCTGCTCCACATTCACTTTATGATGAAGATGATGCGCCGTGCAAACTGGCACGTGTCTAGAAAGGGATGTTATTCGATGTTGTTGTACTACACAAACGAATGTGCCCTGTGATTTATAGACGTATGCAAAACTAATTGATTTTGAAAGGTAGACGACCTACCATAATTTGTATATATATATGTGTGATTGTAGGAAGATTGAAATTCCAGAGACATAGAGGACACTTGTGGTGTAAAGATGATATGATTGAATACGTATTTTACCGACCTTCATCTTTCCGAACACCAGATGAGATTGACGGGAATATACTGCTGGTGCTCGGGAAAAATCGTGCCAATTTTATCTTAATTGGAAGTTTTCAAAGATTTCATATGACCTCCGTCCGAAACAACTAGCTGCGACCTTTATGCGCCAACTGACCGCTTACCAAAACCGGCCCCAAACAGTTTGACATTTTCCATGCGCAAGAAGAAAACCAGCGTGCAGTTGAACTTTACGACGTGAAAAAACGATCTCGTATAAGTAGAGCACTGTTGGACGAGTGGCAAAGAAGGAACCGGGCTTAAAATTTCACTCTTTTACCCTTTGCGTTCTCGACGGCACTCGGAAATGGCGATCGAGGCTTCTAAAGATCATCAACTCAAGGTGGTACAAGGCGGTGCGTTTTGGCCCTTCCTTTTTGATGGTGGATACCCACCATTGTACCATTAAATGCCATCTTCAAGGTGCACTAGCCTCCGTTCGATGGACTGAATGCACTCGGCTGCCCTTGTGAAGATGCAAGTGAAATTTGAAGCTCAACCCCCTTTTTGAAGTGAACCAAGCATGATTTCGATATGGTTGTGTTGTTGCTTGCTGCGTTTTTTTTTCTTTCATCACATGCGATGACGCAGCTGATGCTTCCGCTCGGCTACATCCACACATCTACGTACTACGTACGGCGTAGCGTGGCCCTATTTGATCAGGTTCCGGTACGGGATGTTGTCGTTTGCTTTTTCTACACGGTCTTTCTTGCGATACACCTCACTCGATTGCCATTTATCATTGCAACCACAGCGGCAGAGGACATGAACATGAACTTTATCGCCTTACCACCATAATCCTCTCTCCCTTTTTGCAAACCGCCTCTCAGCGTCACTTACGTACGGCCTGTAAAAAACGCTTTGCGATTCTTTTCGCCGCGCGTGATATGTTTGCTTATCGTACTAGCGAATGGATTTTTATGTTCATCATGCCCCATCTACGGTTGACCTGCGGCAACATAATGTGCAGTTTGCTATAAGTTATGGTGAGTTTTGGGGTGTAGTTTCTGCGGTACGGTTTTGTAACGAGTAGCTGCACGCGTTCAACCTTTTCTGCGCATCCTTCGTGAGCTTTATCGTCACCTCGGCTCGTAAAACTGGCGTGCTTTTTTGTTCTGGGTGTTGGCTGTTTGGCACATTTCACCGTAAAAGGTAGTCCGCATGCGTGAACAGGATACGGGTTGATATTTAAGTGCACAAATTTTTGTTGCTTTTCAACCAGATAAGCTTTTGATGTGAATGATATTCGATGCCTCAAAAACATTATGTGAATTAAGTGTGGTATTAAAAGGATTGCATACATAATTGAGCAGTGAAATTTATCCAGAAGAAAACAATCTCAACAAATGATCCATTTATTTGAAAAAAATTGCTTAGTTTTATATTATTCTAATTTAGTATTAAAATATTACTTTTACTATAACCTTTTTGATATTATAAAATCGAATAGCTGCTTAAAAATTGTCATTATCTTTTTTTGACAAAAGAACAATCAGGATCATTTAAAACATTTAATTTCCAATTTGTCACAATTTTTTGGATTTGTCTTGCATGCATTATATCATAACTCATATTAACAACTAATGTCGAAAATTGAAAAAAATACAACCATTCAACTTTATGAACATCTGAGTTTCTATCTCTCTTGAAACAACTTTCAACTCTCCATCGGCTAACTTGCCTAAGATCATCTACCTAACCATCAATAAATCATCCTTAATCACTACAATTGACTGCAAATCACGCCTCTCCTTTCAACAGTTCTCAAAGCACCGACTGCCTCAATTTCCATTCCGGGCACGGTAGCAAATGGACTCCTTCCCTAATGCCGACACTTATCAGCCACTGATCATCGCCATCTGCCCGCTCGAACACCTTCGAAAGTGTAACATTGTAGCACCCATCTGCGCAAACAATCCGATCCGGTTCGATCCGTTTGCTGCCGACTTTGAAATTGATCGCCAACGATAGCACGATACAGAGTGGGCAAGCCTTCTTGGTGAGTGCTGCATCGGCACCTTGCATCCCTTCAGGCCGCACAAGCAGTAGGAGTTGCAGATCAATCAGTCGATACATATGGCACGGTGACACTTGAGGCACCGTGGTGACTCTCGAGAAAAGGTGTGTAGGTACGTCTAGAATTAGAACGGGTCGCCATGTACAGCGTGCGACTGGTGAGCGTTGGGAAATGGCAAAGTTCTTGCACGAAACTTAATTTAGTGCTGTCTATGATCGAGATCAATAAATTTCGTTCATCAATCGCCACATATAAGGTGATTCTGCTACGGGTGGGAAAAACAGTGACGGAAGTGGACGGTGACGGTCCATTTTGTCAAATCAACGATCGTACAATCTATTTCGTACGATCGTTTAAAGTGGATGAGTTCCAGCAAACGACATGCCAATTCGCAAATAAATTCAAGCGAACAAGTGGTTTTATTGGACAACCGCTTCTAAGCACCGTCCCAAATGGCGATCCTAAATGCCACTCAGACGTTACTAATCGGGAAGATTAGGAAGCTATTTATCACGATATGCTACGCCTGTACGAGCACTAGGCTGTCCAGCACACCAGAACGATAATAAGCCAGTCCCAAACGACTTCCTGAATGCACTGAACCCGTCCCGAAAAGGTGATCGCTGCTTGTGGGAGCGTTACAAAAACAAAAAACAGGTTTTCTTCGCTGTGCATTCTACAGGACACCATCGCTAACGCGCGAGACCTTAAAGTGTAGCAAACCAGTTGCTTAAGATGCGACCGGTACACCGGCGCCACCTTCTTGGACACCGTCCTCGGAACGGTTTGGGACGACCGGCATAACTATACGCCTCAGCGATTGCGTCGCGTTCTTGACCTTTAAGCGAAAGCGGTGAACGGAATCAAGATGCCCGCGGGAAGGATGTGAATCCTGTGATCGGTGCTATGAGCACACCCTATCGACCATATCGCCTCCAGATGACCATGGAAGCGTAGAACGGACGGTCCTGCCCCAAACTAGCGACGCAGTAACTGCTTGCGGGGATTTGTAGATCGCTGGAGTTGTTGTTTTTCGTTTGCGCAATGAACCATCTTTCCGCCCGAAGGTACACCACTACCGATCGGGCAAGTGTTCTGGCGCATCCAAGTAGAGGATATGAGTTGCACAATGTGTTTCATTATTTTATTTCATCGATTATGGCGACATGCGGTGCAGCTATCCTTGCTGGGATTTGGGATGCAGTAAGTAGCGAATGACGCAATGAGTGACTGACATTTCGTCACAAGGTCGACGAGTGCTCTTTATCGAAGGTACATCCGAATTCCACAACACGAAGGATATGAAACATTAACATTATCAAATGGATTGCAAACGTGGGCAAATTGGAAGGTCTAGCATGTTTAATGCTTTTTAAACAATTTTGAGAACCTACAGCATATTTACATATTTTTTGAATTTTTACTACAGCATGCGTATATAAAAGTAATGTTTTTTTAGAGATTTTTCCATCATTTTCTGTTTAATTGATTTGGTGAAAATAATATGTAATAGTCAAAATACCTGCCTGCGCAATGTAAATAGTAGTTTTAGATGTTAGTTAGTTATATATTAGATTTATTTTCTACAGTGACATTATGATTAAACATATTAAAAGAAAAACGTATTATAGTTCAAGTAAATTGGATTAGCTTTATAAAATTAACAGCAAGGAATAGAAAGAAATCCTAAATGTATAGAACGAACTTAAGAAGAATTTTCAAGCCATTTCGATCAAATGATCTAGAAATTTGATTACAATAAAGTTACAAAATTTTGAAGTTTCGATATTTCGTTGATGTTTTTTTAGATTTTCAATAAGTTTCACTTACTTTCAGTATAATACTCGTGAAAAGACAGTAGCGATGTTACAGACTCAGTACAAGTACTAAACTCCATCGTCACCGGACGATTTGCCAAAGATAGCAAAACAGCTTACCGCCAACATAACCGGTTGACGTCTTCATTACACAATCGTCCCCGTGATCGTCTTCAGCGACATGCATTTCCTCCGGCCTGGGCAACAATTCCGTCTCGTACCAAATTGATGCTACAAAAGCCACCGGTTTGCCCTTACCCGATGACGGCATGATTGCAGCCAATGTCAATCACGTCCACTCGCTATGCAAATTGCCGACCATTGCGTTCGCTTATGGCAAATAGGCAACGAGTGCTAACACACATATCGTGGGGATCATTGTGGTAGTGCCGGAACGTGTGGACATTGGTAATGTCCACTTGTGCGAATTAAATGTTTGACCTTGACATAATGGGGTCATACAGTAGACAATGAGAATGAAAGTTATTTGTTATGGTACATTCTTAGGCAGAAACACATATTTTGAAACAAATTTAAGATAGTTTATGTTAAATCGAATGCAATAGAAAAAGTCGTGTCCATGGAATGCTAATACTTACATGAATTATCTGTTTGTCGACTAAGCGGGGTGAATAATAATGCATCTAAACAGAGTGTAATAATTCTTTTTCTAATAAAGTAACACATTAAAATCTTTTCACTTTTTATGCTTCTGAAGGAACTTGTAAGCCTCATAAAGATAAACCATACAAGTATAACAAGATCTACTATTATTGAAACAGATAAATTACCACAGTTTAATTACTATGCTTAAACGATATGTTGAATATATTATTTTTTTCATGTTGAATTCAAAACATATCATGAATGGTTCGAATGTTCCAGTTACATTCGTAGGTGCTCACCATTAACGAAAGTAAGCCACTATTTGTTCAAGTTCAAGAATTAAGGTCTAGCCCAAGAACACCCAGCCCTAACGTCGCGTTCATTGAAGCACATCGAACAGTTCACCCACTTTCTATTTACCCAGCTAGGGCAATCCCCAGAGCTCGCCGTTAGAATATTGTGCAATTGTTATAAAAGCATTGCATGACCAAAATCGTATCATCAGTTTGGTTGCTTCAACCGCAGGTGCATCTTCAAGTAGTCAAAATGTTTAAACTCTTTGCAATGGTTTGTCTCGCGGCGTTCGTACACGGAGCCCAAATCAAGCAGCACACGAATTATGAGACGGGGGTGAAACACAACTCGCAACTCACAAGCCACCAGCTGGAAGAAGTCGATGCGGGTAAGGAGTTGATCGAGGAGTCACAGGATTATTACGCCTATCCGAAGTATCAGTTCGAGTACGGTGTCAAGGATCCGGTGACGGGTGATCACAAGAGCCAATGGGAAATGCGGGACGGTGACATCGTGAAGGGTAAGTAGAACGACGACATTGTGCCGGTAGTGAGTAGAATCTGATGTTGATCTGCCGCCTCCAGGATCGTACACGTTGGATGAACCGGACGGAACGCAGCGCATCGTGGAGTATCGTGCCGACGATCGGAACGGGTTCGAGGCGATCGTGAAAAAGATCGGCAAACCAAAGCATCCGGAGGAGATCGTAGGCAAGAAGCTACAGGAGTCGAAGGCAGCAGACGCCCACCATATCGTCGGGCAAAGCTACAGCAAACTGAAGAAGTACAGCTGATACAAGACCTAGACCCTTTGACTCGTGATGGAGTCATAATGGAATTTACATAAAAAATATATTCGTTCAATGGAACGTTGCAATAGACTGTACAATCACGAAGTGTTTCTATTGGGTAGTAGTCGCTGGGATGGTGTGAGGGAGAGGACCCAAGCAGGAGTAGTGGTTCTGCAGGAGCAAAATCATCATGTAAACGATTAGTAACGCATGGCGTGGGTATAGAACGACAATCGACAAACAGCGACGAAGAATAATAGCCAAGAAATATCTCGCTGTGCTCGGCTGGTTGCTTTTTATCTCCGATTGCTTCACAGCGTTTCATGTGTATTTGAAGCGACAATTTCAATTAAACACATGTTTTGTGTTAAGTTGATCAAAGGTTTTATTTTCTGCTGATAATGCACAATCTCTTTGAGCGGTCTTGTAAATTAAATGTTAAAATTTCTATTCAACATCTTCAAGACTGAGTCAATATTGCCATATTTATACTTTAGACATCAGTTTTCTCTGAAATATCTGCTCCTTTACATTCCTATAAAAAAAAAACGGAAACATTTCGAACTCTGCAAAGAATCTAAAAAAAGTTACAAACCAAAGAGAAGCCTCTGAAGAGCAAATCCTGCTCATGTAACAGATGACCTGCAAGTAAACCTACTTTTTTTACACACTCGGTTATGACCTCGCTTGTGTGGGCAATAGAAACCAACAATTATGATTTAAGTGTGTTCATAAAAAAAACCATCGCGCTCAAGATGGTCCTGCCACACGCTGGTAGCCGATATACAGCACATAAAGAACAACAACACACCTGTCCACAATCAACCACACTAAAACGACCTAAACCCATCACCTTTCGCACAAGGCGACTCCTTCGAGGTTTTACCACTAAGTGAAACGGTTCACCGGTTGATTACTCCATTGTACTACGGTGACTGTGCGCGTGTAGTTCGGCGTGTCTCTCTACAGCAGCTCCCCGCTCTGTGGCAATATTTTTTTCAGAGCGTGCTCATCTTCGAAAGAGTGTTCGATTTTATCTCATATTTTAGACGTACATTGGCACATTGAATTAAAAATCACAATAATAGTTAAAATACTCACACACGTATACACAGCCACTTGCTTCGTTTCAGGCGTCACACCAAAGGGGGTAGTTGAGATCCGTCGTCTGCCATCACCTGCTAGTACAGCACGATCGATCTCCCCTACGGCACGCCGGAGGTTAATACCGGTGTTCGGCACGTTGATGCTCACAACGATGTTGATGCTGCTGATTGCGTTCCATTGCGCTCGGAGTCTCCCCCAACACCCCCAAACTAATCGGTCCATCCATCGAAGATTCTTCTACCGTTCTCCGTCTCGCTCTCACCCTTAATGGAGCCGTAGATTGCAATTGGACCCTTGCCGGATCCTAATGGCCGTGGCGTGCGGTCGCGATCCTAGGCGCACCATCACGCCACAATCGAATACACACACAACCACGTACATCATCGCATTCGATTCGAACAATTTCCTCTCGCGCACTCTGGAGGGTGCGCATCGGAAAACCTAATTTTGTAGTGCTGCTCCAGACGAACGGCAGGCAGAGTTTCATCATCCATCGATCGATCGATCGGTGTTGTTGTCGTCGTCGTTGCAAATCGTCGCTGCGGTTGCGACATCTGCGCATCAGCCGTAGTAAAGGGTGTCCAAAACTGCTCCGTAAGCTCCTATCAGCTACTGGCATAGTGTGGAGGTTTGAGAAAGACAAAAAAATACGACGAAGAAAGCTCGTCCCAGGAGTTGTTGCTGAGACTACCACTAGGCATCGTAGAACTGGAGGTTGTGAGAAGAAGAAACAAAGGAAAGAAAGGGAACATTTCATGATTTCATGCACTGTCGCCTGTGTCATGGTGTGACTGCAACTGGCGGAATAAAAAAAAACACGAAAAATACTCAATTAGTGTTTCCCGGGTGTTGTTAATGGTGGTGTAGTAATTTGATAGTGTGCTAGCGATTTTGGTATCGTCCGTGCTGATTGATTGCGCAAAGTTTGTGCTTCCTGTCTCCTTCCCTCCTTTTCACTCCTGTTTCTCCCACCGTGTGTGCCATTCACGAGATTCCAACACAATTCGTAAGAAGTTCTACCCAGCAGAGCAACAGCAAGGTGAGTGATTGCACTACCATAAGAAACGAACCCGTGTTACTAACCCTCACCTTCACAAAACGGCGTCCATCTGGTGGTAAACGAATGAAGCATAAAGTACGTGATTGATCGCCGTTACTCTTTCTACGCGAACGTGTACCGGCGCTTGGTGAGTGCCGAAGAGGCTTCTTGATTTATGGACCACAATGATTGCAAAACGACAACTTCACCGAAGGATTAAGTTCGTCGCGAATGACTCGTAGTGGTGGATGGCTCATAGTGAAATGGAATCATTCATTGTTGCTTCGGGCTGAACTTTAGCCACGGTTTACTGACGTTTGGTGAATAAAAGCCCGAGTTATAGTTTGTAAGCCGGTCAGTTATGATGGATTATTACAAATAAGCATGGAATCGGCTCACGAGATGGGAACATTTCGCGCAAACTTCGTTAGTCTAATTGAAAATGGAGTGAAAAACTTTCCTGCAGTCACGACAGTCCAATCGTTCCGATTCCGCCCATTAACTACACGATCGTTTCAAGCGGCATGATGGGAAAACTACTCAATCGCGTAATCAATTATCCACCCAAAGTTGTTTTGTGATAACGACTATCGCTGAAATATTATAAACTTTTATTAATCATGGCTCGATGAGCACTATCTCAAGCCGATATAAATGGAAATTTCTATTTTCACCAATCATTAATCATGTAAATAGCTTTTGCACAAAAGAAAATAAAAAAACAAACGGAGCACTATTGCCTAGCGTACGACATGGCATTGCGCACCGCAAATCGCTTTAAACCGGAGCAAACACCGTCGGTATACTGCTGTGAACAACCTTCGCGCGAAATTCACACGTTTTGGAACGCTTTTGTACGGATGAGCCAGCAGTGCCGCTTACACTTTGACCTTTTTTTCGCATGCGATGTCACCCGTGGCAGGCTCGGTATGTGGAACCGTTTGCACAGTGGATCATATTCAATTCGCATTCGACGATTTGATGAATGGTAAACCAGCCAGCGAGGCATTCAAACTAACAATTTGTAGAATTCGTGCACGATTTGATTGGTTCGCTTCCTACGCTTAGATGTCTCCATTTGGGTTGAGTGATGAATAGTTGTGATACATTCAACACAACATCTGGCGAATCTGGAGGATCGAACCTTGTGGTGGAGTGTGTTTAAACATAATGTATACAAAAGAGCCTTATGTCTATCACGCATTGCTTATGCGTAAAGCTACCTCATCACTATTAACTCATAAACTCACAAGCAAGTAATGTCTGTCATGAACTTGATGGATGGCACGTGGTCAATCGTAACAACAGCGAAAGACCATCAACATTATATACTCTGACTAATTGAAGGTTCTAAACCATTAAGATAATGGTAATGCCTTGTGCACTAACTCAATTTAAGATACACATGAAAAATGTGAAACTAAAACCAAGACAATTTCTCGTCAGTTTATTTAATTTAAAAGGCAATTTTTAGTCATGTGTAAAACACAATCTTGAAAAATTTTATTTTTCGTTACCATGTTTAAATTTGCTTAATAGAACTACACTTTGCATTTTGGTAATGTTTTTCTACGCTTAAATTCACACAGCTGGGTTCAAAACTCACTTCGTCGAAAAGAACTTCAATGCGTCAACAGCGAGGAACGGACGTTAATCTAATTCTGGCAACAATGTATGTAGCCGGAGAAATGAATTATTTATTAGACACAGCCTTATTAATTTATCGAGCCACACCAAAACAACCACCCTTGAAGTTTTCAATTAACGCTTAATGGTTTACTTCCCTTAAAAAGGGGCTTCTATTTGGTACACCCGAACAATCCTTTTCTCTTGTAGCACCACTAGACAACGCCCTGTTGTAGTGACTTATCACCAGTATGCCCAGTGAACCTTCATAGATGGGCCCTTTGTAATAAGTTAGCGAATGCCATACCGGCACCTGCCTTGATTGTGCAGCATGCTGATCGTTGCATAAACTATTTTTACGAGATGTTAAGAAGATTTACGACCGATTTCGGCACGATCCAAACAACCGTTCATGCTGACAGTGTGAAGAGTTTGTACTCCCTGCTTCATAACTTATCCTTATCGGCATTCAAGCCAGTTCCGTACGCTTATGACGCGATCGAATCACGAAGCTTAGCAGTTTAGCGATCGATAAGCGACGGCAGCTCAGAGCGTTCGACGGCAAACGATGGCCTATCGCGAGTGCATCAAACTTCCCCGTGCAAAGCGACGGGTGGTGTGAATCGGCTTCAATCAAACCGGCCCAAGACTTGGTCCAAATCGGTGTGGCGCTCCAATCCAAGCCCAGTGGGCTGATAAATTGTTAATAACCCACCCATAAAGGAAAATTTATTAGCCGCAAGGTTAGAGATGGCGATGAAGCCCTCCGCTCGGTGCAGTAACATGCAGCGAAGGGGTTGCGATTTTATGCACTGGCAACCGGCACGCTGGCTACACTGCCAACGGGACGACCTGTTTCTTTTTCCCCGTGGAGACTGACGCTCGCAGTCACGTGTCGCAAGAGATGCAACCGGTGCGATAGCCTTACGGACGGAAGGCCACTAGCATGCGCCCGAAATGGCCGGAAAATAGACTCAACCTAAATTTTCCAAATCGCTCCGATCCTGAAATGGCAGTGTTTTATCACAGCAGTTCGTTAGGATCTTGCACGGTAGAGCAGCAGTTAACACCTGCATACGGGTAATCTGTTGGCCACGTTCATATGTGCGGTTCTCACCCTACTCTGAAAGTTTAGTACAAATCAATGCTTAACACTTACTGCAATAAGTAGTGAGCAAATCGATTTCTTACACTGGGGAATACTCGCTGCTCTAGCGGGTTGTAAATCGATCGATGTCCATTCCCTTCGCAGGCATTTAGCTATATGTCACGAACGTACACTTGCATGTGTAATGATGGTCGATTTTCTGCCTGCTCGCGGTGTGATCAATGTGCTTTTGAATCGCAGCTTAATTAGTACCTTAATTTACATGCAAATCAGACCTCTCGAATGGCGTTAATTTGAACAAATAGAATGGTATTCGCAATTAATGATGATGGCAAATGGAGTTTCAATGCATGTAGTTGAACGCAAACTAATGATAATATTATGTTCAATTGCGTTTTAAGTATTTTTTTTACTTTTTACTCTATCAGAATAGTATCTTCATAGGATGTTATAATAATTATTGATATCTACGAATACTAAAATAACACATTCCTACCGACTACCGATACTTCACCATTTGAGAAATTTCAATACGATTTAAATATTACTTGATTTATACCTAAAAGGCAGTCTTAGCGAATATGATTAATGAGCACTGAATTGTTGTGTTAGAAAATGAAAACTGTATCGTACACTAGGCCGACCTTAATATAAGTGTGCTATAGCTTGAACTATCCTAATTTCAATCCGATTCAGTGGTGATAATCCGGTGATCTTTCTTGTGACCTTTCCACCGGCTAACCCTGAACTGTAAGATGGAAGCAACAGCCGCACCATGCAGACAGCCGGGTGGAGAAAAATTAATTATAACGGATTAATTTGCTGCACCATAGCGGCATTGTGATGACCGCAAAAGTTTGGCGCCATTACAAGGAGACAAGCTAACGAAATAAAAAAAATGCTGCTTCCATCCAGCGACCTTCGCTCATCCAAACGGTCGAACGGTGTTGGCGATACGCTTGAGATGGGCTGGACAAAACTATGCGAACCTTCCAAGCCCTCCGGAAAGTAATTAACATTTGAGATCACCGTTCAGTTGAGCACAATGGTTGGGGAATGTGTTTTTCCTCCCATTTTTTTCGTCTACTACAAGTAATGCACACGGCAAGATCACATCTTTACGATCAATCCATCAAGTTCACTCTCGGGTGTGAAAAGGGTTCATGAACTCTTAGCTTTCAGTGTGCTGGCATGCTAGCAACACTCACCCATAGGTCAACGAAGCTGATGTTTATCAGTAAATTAACAACACTTATAGCTGGTTTCAGCGAGTCACATCGTTGCTCATAAAAGGTTACGAAAATGCATGCTTTACGACAGAGATCGAAATGTGATGATATGTTTCAGAAAAAGAATGAAAAATTGAAAGCAGATATAAATAAAGCATTATAGATAAACGACTGTAGCCATCAGTGTGACTGAACGTGTTGATGATAGCAGCACGGATTGTGCACACGACAGAATCGCATCAAATCACATCCCAGCGGTATTATCCACCTACTCGGATTATTCCAGAATAGTAATCTACCGGCAAAACGTATGACCATGACCGAACACGCCGATTTTACTGTTTTGGCTATTTTTTCTGCTGTCAGATACGCCAGCAACATTGTTGCCCACTACTAGGTTAGACTCAGGTATGTCATATCTAACCAAAGCTAAGTCAAGCCAAGACCATTTGAAGTGTTGGCGTGCTAAAAAATAGTAATTATAGTTGAGATTGAATGAAGGGTGAAAAATTATTAAATTGAATCATTCAATTATTTGAATACATATTATTTTTACTAAGGTATCATGAGATCTTAGTACAGTCGTTGAATACTAAATGTACTAAAGTAATAGAACCATAGAGAAACTTCACATCATAAATGTAATGTTTAGATGATTGTTTCAACCTGCCACCATCTTTTTCTTTAGAAATCTCTCAACCTTTTTTGAAAATCAAGCAAACTAAATGATATAATGATTAGAATTTGATACATACATTAGGGTTAGTTCACCGAACCTCGATTTATTCTATGTGCTTATTGCGGATATTTTAGAGGGGACCCTATGGTGTATTGATAGCGCCGCCGGTTTTTACACGGCATTCAAAACCCCATCTGGACCAATCTTTCCAGTAGGACTGACTTTCCAGCTAAAGGTAAATAAAGTCAAAACTGACAGGCATATGACCTTTCACCGTTACACCAAGAAAATACTTTTAAAATGTAAAATCAGTGAAATCGTTAATTACTAATAGAGCTAAATTTAAACTTCTAACCTACGCAGAAAAATTTGATTTTGTTTAAATTTTGTTTAAAAATTTGTGGTATAATGTAGTAAAGTATTAATGATTGTACATCGGATTTATAACTTTAACTACTACACTACTAAACAATACGATCTGGTTGTTCTTTTGGAATAAAAAAAACTACTGTACTACAAAATTATTTTTCAATCGTATAGTTTTATCTTCTCATTGTTATTATTGTTCAAATAAAAATCTTATTCAAACAATCTAAAATGATCTCATTTCCACACAATACAGCGGATCGATTGCTTCGCTTTGATACAATCTTCCTTCCGCTGTAATGTAAAATTGGATCTGCTACCTTACCGACATAATGCAGTCACCTACGAAAGGTCATATGTAAGACAAAAATGTATATAAATGTTTCATTAAAGCAATTTCGTTCCAAAAAACGATAAATATCTCGCAATAATAAGAACTGCTCGGGAACGGCCGATGACGTAGCGCACAGGGTGTGACATTTATCATTTAGACCTTGGGCAATTTGAAATACAAGGATAAAAAAGTTAACGCCAGCGTTAAGAAGCATGCAAGCAGCCAACATCCCGTGAAATCGGTTCATCACAACCTGATTTGCATAAGAAGAAACAATACTCACCAGTCAATCCAGTCGGAGCGGGACCAACGGCAAGAAATTGAACGCGACTCCATATCGCTCTCGATCGCATCGGATCTCTTACATCGCAGTAGCCAATGCACGATCTCGTACCGGTTGAAAATTGGTTCATCCCAGACCAGTTGCAAACCAAACACATCGAATAAACCGTTCGCAACTTGTCGCACCTTTTTTCCCAACAGTTCGTAGTAGTTGCTTGATTCCCTACGTATCTGCCCGAAGTGCCCGATTGCCCTTGAGCAGCTTATTATTTTGCACATGACAGTACCGGTCATGCTGAAGCGCTTCAATGCCAAGTTCATGAAACTACATCGGAAACGGTATGGCGAATGATGGCATCACAAACAAACAAAAACTGACACCTAGTACGGCGAGCAAAAAACAACCATTGGGAAGTGATTCCGGTCCGCCAAACTGCCCGAGGGAATCGCGCAATACCGTTCACCCCAGAATGGAGGAACGGATGGTCATGAGTTTCTATAGGAAGAAGCAAAATCAAGCTGCATCGCTAATGATTCATCATCAAATGCGACTTGGTGAGGGAAATACACACAAGCAGAAAACTCCATAAACGATTGCAAAACGACGAGTGTTCCGTTTCCTCGTGTCACTGATGGACAGGAAACTGATAGAGATGAAACCAACCACGGCCATGTTAAAGAAGACGTTCATCAGCATGTCTTCAACACGTCAAACGGGCTCATGTCGGTATCTAACGAGCTTCAATATATACTAATAAGCCACCGTTAGTTCGAGCACCGAACGGATGGCAAAAAAACACTCACACAGCACTCGAATGTTCCGTTTCCTGTAAACAAACAAACGCTTGGATTTACGAAAGGGAAAAACCCTCCGAGGAGTTCAGCAACCTGCACCTGCCATTCGTCACGGCAAAGGCCGGGAGGAAGCATCAAGCAATCAAGAACCACTTTACTCGTGGTTTGTTAGCTTTGTCTAGGCTCGAGCAGATGATCTTCTTCAACAATCGATACTAACAGATCGTGACGAGCAATAGTTCTGTAGAAGGTTTAAACGATTTTCTGCCATACTTACTGTTCCCGTTATAGTGAGTCATCCAACAAGGAAGATAAAGGTGATGGTGTTCAAGGATTTAGTACATTAAGGTTGAAAAAATAGTTTTTACCTATCAACAACCTTATCTTTTTGTTTGATTCGATATAACTTAGCAATTTAGTGCATCATGACGTCACAAAAATGAAAAGTTACTTAATACCACTAGAAACATGGTAAAAACCAATCAACATTAAAAATATTCACAAAAACAATTAAACAGTTATACGTTCATGTCCCGAAAAACCAACCAAAAATGCATAACAAGCATTTATAACTTTAACACTCCTATTGACTTTATTTTAAACCGACCAAAATAAAATAGTGTATAAACATTGAGAAAGAAGATATAAAAAGAAAATATGAATTAAACATTATTGAGTCTTTACCATCTTCCAAACGCTAAATTGCACTGTAAGCAAAACTGGAGCCAATTATTAGAATTGAGTCATAGCTTAATTGTAACGCTCCTGGTTAAACATTTAAGCAATAAAAAAATTCTTCAATAATTCATTAGACAGTTCTTTGCTTCGGTAAATTCCGCAACCTGAATCATATTCCACAGGCTTTATATTTGGCAAAATAAACCAATGCTCCGAGAATCGTAGCTTAACACTGATCAACCTAATCAGCTCAACTGTCCAAAAATAACCAGACAACTGAACTTTAACGTTCGATCAATCAAAACAATTTCTGGAAGTATTAACACACTGTCGGAAGCGGGATAAATATTTCATCCAAATGTCAGACCCATTTCGGGCGACCCACGCACACTGACGGCAACAAGAATTTGATCGTTCACCACCCAGTTCCCAGTCCCCAGTGTTACCAGTGACTGTTCCTAGTGGAGGGGATACCGGGATACTTCATCACCAATTCCACGAGCCACACACTAAATTCACGAAAAGGTGACAACTGGATGGCTAGCAGCTATACGACTAAAGGCAACAAAAACAGTACTCTGGGCAGGAAAGAACACACATCGCGTAACATAAACAAAACGAACAGCGTGATTTTCACCCTCAATCCTGCGACGCAAATACCAAGGTCAATGTTTAAAATTCGGGAGCAAGTGAACGGAACGGCACAAACCATTGCTGGCGAGAAATCGCCGGGAGGTAAATGACACACGGCAATCGTTCGGAAAGTCTTTGAACTTTAACGAGCGGCAAGCGACGAACCGGAGGAACACATGAACGATGTTACTGTGCTAGTCAGGGGACTGCGCGTGCCTTTATGACAGGAAGGAGAACATTTTTCATCCATCCACATCGCTACCGTTGTTGGTGGTGTATGTTGGAGATAAAATTCTTGTAGCAGATCAAGAAGATAATATAGAATGATTCTCAAAAACCTTTTTCGCGTATGCTTAACGCACGATGGTAATATCGAGCGTTCTTGTTCTATGAAGTGGTTGTAGAACCGTCACCACCAACGGTCAAAACAAAGGAATGAAATTTAAACCACCTCTCTTAAATCTTCCATCCATCATTATTACAAAAATTCTCATGCAGACGTCCACTGTTGGGCGCCGTGCTTCTTTGAAGCGCTAAGAATAATCACTCCGTCTAATCCCTTCTTATCTTCTCCACATTCCAGATGAACCTGTTTCCAACAGCCGCCTGTATCTGGCTCGTGGTACACCTTTGCGTCCTGCTGACAGCCGGCGAACACTTGGTCGAGTTCGTGTCCAATTACCAACAGAACGCTGAGGTACTGTGGTTGAGAAATAATTGCACAAACAACAAAATCGCTTCCTTACATCAGGTGTAACACAACGCGATACGATACGAATTACATATCAAATATTAATTAAGGTACAAGTTTGTCCATTCGCGCCCTCCCATTTGGCGCACCTGATATTGCTTGGGGAATGTGAAGACTGCTTTTTCGCTTCGATCGTCTAACATTTAGGCCCGGTGCGCGGTTTACTCAATCTGCTTCAATATCGAGATACCTTTGCACTGGCAATAAATCAAACCGTGTGCGACCGCCAAGAAACCAAAAATGAAAAAAACCCAGACACCCAAGCCCTCCATATACCGGCGTCAGTGCACCAAAGCTTACAGTGGTCTGAACTTTTCGTCGAGAATTTACGACGCTTAAATTACTTTCAATTAGCGAAAGTGCACATATCTCCGCACTAACCCTTGCGTTCGTAAAATGCCCGAAGAAACATGGAAAAGCAAACGAAGCTGGTTGTAGTAAATCACACAAGATCGCACGAACTGAGACTTTGACTGGTAAAGTTCGATGTCAAATGCGGCCAGAACTTGGCCGGTGGCAGTCAGTTTGCGTGCTTCGGATGTTCGCTACCTTGCCACGGTTACTTACCGAGATAATAAGCTCTACTGCATGGGCCCATGTTATCTGGAGGGCATTTCGAGATCAGTAATTACGTTTCAATTAGGAAATTGAGTAGCACATTAATTGATGCTCTGTGAGAAATTGTAGCATATTTCCAACGACAGCTAGGACAATGTTCTAAACGATCTATTTAAATGTTGCAGATTGATTATTCCTTTCGGTACTACATCGACCATCCTCCTTCCGGGGTGTCGTTTGATCACTGGGAGAATCGCAAGGGTGATCACGTGCACGGTGGCTACGGTGTCCTGGAGCCGGGAGGATTCGTGCGTACGGTGCACTATGAGGTCGATGGCGATAGTGGTTTTAAAACGGTTATTAAGACAACTGCACCAGGTAAATTTGCACTCAAAACTAAACTAAAAGTCAAGACATCGCAATTGCCACATTTTTCGTACTTTCAGGAAGCTCTCAACAGTACAACATACACACTGGTGGCAGAAGGACACCTCCTCCACAGCCGCTTTGGAACACCAAACCGGTCGCCTTCGTGCAGGGAGTTCATAAATCGTAGTCAAGCCCTTGGATGCAACAAAAATGCACTTCGATAGTGTTCCAGCAAGGGTGCACACGCGATCCAGCCATCCCTTTTGGAAGTGCTTGCAGTTGCATAACAAGAAACTACATACATAGTTTCACCACAAATCATGGTAGTAAGCAAGGGGAATAGTTTGACTTTACCCATGTTGTCGTCTCGCGTGACATCAGCCAATGTTAGGTGATAAGTTTTGTTTATGTTTTCGTGTTAATAAATCAGTGTTCTCACCAATGCTCCTAACGGAAATCGTAAATGAATTCATTATGTGTCGATTTAATACGCGCAGCTGGAAGTTGGTCGGATATCGATTGTCATTGAAGACTTTTATCGACCAGTGATGATTTACGCACGAACACTATTATTATGGTAAGAGAAGGTAAAGGTCATTTTTATGATTTATACAGGTGGAATCTTTGTTGACTATTGAATGCCTTGAAGAATCGCGTTGAAGCAATGTGTGATGTTATACAGGTATAATTTCATGTTCAGTCTAATTCCAGAGTTCAGAGACCAGAGTTAATCTCGATATTATACCTTGAAGTTACCTGTTGTAACACCAAGCCGGGCCTGATTAATAATTCTTAAACATTTAAGACATTATTAAAGAGGTCCTTGCAGACTCCCGACACTCGCGAGAGGGGTTTGTGTTTTCCAATACGAAAAAAAACTGAGAAACAACACATCAACACAAACAACAACACACGCCGATGTCAGTCTAGTATGAACTATGCTAGTATGAAGTATGCTATGCCGCACTGCGATGGTTTGAACTATTCCCCTCGTATCTGAATACAGAATTGACAGAATTTTAATAAAGTCGCAGGAGCATTCAAGTAAATCAGAAGATTTAGTTTCCCTTTGAAATAACTGTCTCTAAATTAAATTTATACAGCTGAAAAGTAGTTGAAAAGGAAGAAATTAGTAAAATAAAATTCCTTTGGGCTAAACCAGCGACGATGCAAATAAAAAGATGTTTTTTTTTCAGAGTTGCCTTTCCGTAATGAGATTTCATTAAAGCACCACTTTAATTTAACGATCGATTAAATGTTTTTACGAAGGTCCCAAACGATTTTGCAACGAAACGGAGTAAAAAAAGGCTCTAGGTAGCAGACAACAGACTATAAATACATCCCCATTTGATTAGATCGGATACATTTTTTGCACCGTTCATCATAAGCTTCGGCTTGCCATGAGCTGACGATCAATAGACATTAAGTTCAAGGGCACAACGGTTACCGAAACTGCTCCAAACTGTCCCGAGTTCAATCAACTGCTGACGTACGAATAAATCGATTGATCGATAGTGCGAAACGCAACAAACACAAAACCCTCCCAAAACTCCGCGAGCGTTCCAATGGAGTTGGATGAAAGTGAACGATTGCTCAAAACATTCAGCACTCAACCAACAAAAGCTGCAAGACGATCAAAGCTTGTGAAGTTGTTAAGCTCGGAAAGCTGCAGAGCGCAGCTTAGTACATTTTGTATCAATTCAAGCTTAACTCATCATAGCTGGAGTAAGCTTTGAACGGTTTAGTACAGACAGTTGTTTCAATTCAAGGGAACCGTCTACTAAAAATAAAAAAAATGACTTATTTTTACCATACCAATGGGTTCATTTATTCATTTCTTTTTTCCGTTACAGATAAAGACAACTTTTTTTTTTATTTTGTTTGATTTGATACCATGCACAACCATGCAATTGATTTTGCATTGAATGTACATGTGTTATAAATGAACGTTGATTGACATATTTACACGTATAATGTGAATCCATAATTTATGCGCAAACCATAAACTAATCAAAAGTCTTCCATTTCACTTTGAAAAACAAAACTAAACCAACAATAAAAGAATGTCCAGTAGATACAAAAAAAGTTGTATCAAGCGTTTGCCAAACAGTAATCCTTTAAAAAATGGCCTTAACAATGTACATTAATTTAAACAAATGAGTACCAGGACTTCGTCTGCTGAAAACACAGCATCGCTTGGTGTCGCATAATCCGTTGTTTCAACCCAATTCGTAGCCAATTCAACTGGGAAGTCACGTTACACAACCGCCCGTCCATTCGGTACACCATCCCGGTCCGGTTTTATTGTTGTTCATCTTCGGGAAAAAACAATCATCACATGAGCGCTGGACCAGGGTCTGATATAAGAAAAGTGCTCGTACGAGTCAAGAGCGCACCTCCTTCAACAAGGGAAAAACTCTCACTCTCATTAATCACAAACAAATAAACGTTGAGCTGGCGCCAATCCATGGTGCAGCCTCTTGTCATTCAATAAGCGCTTGTGCACCACCAGCACGCGATGAATTCCGAACGGTGAATAGTGCAGAGTGCCACAAACACATGGCGTACGTATCGCCAGAAGAAACATAATAAAGGGAGAGTGGAGCAGCAGCAAAAAAAAGGAACACGAGTGGAGCAAAAGAAAACTAATAGCACTAACCACCACCCGCAATGCTTCACATCAGCAGCAGCAACCGAAGCATCGAATTCAAGTTCAACATAATTTTCTTCACTTTCAGCTTCATTCGCGCACGCTTATTGCATCAATCGTGAAGGCTCTAGTTTTTTTTTACACCCTGCTCTTTAGTGGAGTAGGCTTCAGCGCTCAGAAGTAGGTCATTCGTTCTGCGCCGACTTCGTACCGACCGAAGCTCGAAGATCACTGCACAACGGTAGCACACCGCATCAGGCACGCGTCAGTCGCGCGATTGTTTCCGCGAATTAAATTAACTTGACTTACTGACTGCGCGGTGCCGATTCGGTTTGAGCAAAATATGCATAGCTTGTAGACATTTGGATGGGAACATTTTTGACATTCCAAGTTAATTACTAGTGTTGCTAGCAGCAGTTGTAGCAGGCTCCTGTACAGTATTCATTCAACATGATTACCATATGCCTTCTGAAATAGTACGAAAGTGAAAGTATACCTATATCCATAACGAGTTAAAAATAAATTAAAAATTAATAATAAACGAAGACCACTATTCAATCCTTTTCTTTATTTAAGTCACTAATATTTTACATAATTGTTTTAGAAGAAACCATTGGTCTTTGAAATAAAAACCTTGCATTTGCTGTCAGTTTGCAATTATACTTCAAACTCACTTTATTTTTTCTGAATGATAATGCAAGAAAATAAAATTAGGTGTGTTATTGTGGTATAATTCACTCAATTTACTTTGATTTGTATTCTATTTATTCATTAAATCATTATGTTTCAAGTTTATGAAATCTTAATCCAAATGGCATAGCCCACCTATTCCACATTCTAAAATGCACATACACTAATACACTAATTTAATTTAGACATCTTACTTAGGAAGGCACTTACACTAAATTAATTTAGACATCTTAAAAAAGGGAAATCAAAAATAATATGAATTTTTAATTCTTCTTAATTATACTTTAATTTTCAATTCTTTCATAAAAATTTGTGAAAAAACGTATTCATACAGCTGTTTTTTTTAATTACTTTGTTACAAATTGAAGATACAACACTTTTTTTCGGTTTGCACTCTACAATACACAACATAATTGGCCCACAAAGTTTTCTAAACACTAAAGGCAGTCTTAAATTATAATTTCTCTACTCTTAAGTAATTCATTTCGACTGATTCATCCATCCATGATCTAATTTAAAGTGCGATTTCTAAAGAAAATAACAGTATAATAGAGATCTCCTAAAACGGGCGGTTCTGTGGTGTATTGGTACCGGCGCCGGTCTTCACACGAACGAACCGGACCAAAATCCCATCCAGACCAATGTCCCGTTCGCAGGACTGATTATCCAACTACAGGTAAATAAAGTCACAGAAAGCCAGAAATGGCAGGCCTACCGCACTTGAGGTTGTTGTGCCGATGAAGAATAAAAAAAGAAGAAGAGATCTCCAAATTAGTGACCAATTAGTAAATGATTGACTAAATCCCTGCATAGTTTTCGTTGAAAAGAATTTTCACGATTTTTTCGTTCGTTTTAGAGCAAAGAGTGTTTTAGTAACAATAAAGCATGCAACATGCAACAACAACAAATTGTGTTAAAACTTTGTGACACTTAATTGCAAAAAATTTAATAAATAGTATCCAGTTTTGTAAGTACGAACAGTTTAAGAATTGATCTTCATTTCAACTTAATTCTCACAAAAAACGACAAAATGATGAAGTATCCCTTTTCACAAACACCTCTCCCGCTGGCGATCGTTTGTTTCATCAGATTCCTCAACGAATAATAAGCATGTCATCTCGCCCATACGCAACACCAAACGCACAACTCTGTGCCTTACATCGAATTGATCAGATCAACTCACAATTTCGATTTCCCTACGCAATGCGTTACCACTTTAGTAGAAGCACACACAAAAATCAATTTGAAGAAATTTTTAATTGCATGCTGGTGGAAATTAACCACCATCATTATCATCCTGCTGGGCCCTAGTAAACAGTTATTAAAGTGTCATCTGTTCGTGGAAATCCAACCAAAACTCGGGCACCCCACTGAGGCGGACCCCAGCGCGGGTCCAGCAGCACGACGATCAGCATTCATAACGAAATAAAGCGATCAATCAGCCCACAACCGATGCAGCAATTAAGGCCTGCTTTTTTACGATTGATCCATAACACGGAACAACCCTATGGCTTGCCCAATGCATTCGGGCTTCGGCCGGGCGCTCTCTTTCGCTGTGGCAATAGTAAGCCACCGCTTTGCTTTGGGCATCACGAAACCGTTTCCCGAGTGTCACACGTACGCCGACGTATGCTTATTCGTGTCTACCCTTCTCCGGAATGGTGGCGAAGCATAAAATGATGAATAAAAAAAAACTAAAAACACACACACAAAATTCTGGTATCTAGGTGGAAAACAGATTGCCACTGGCCTAGTGGCCCCCAAACGGGAGCATAAAACATCGTAGAAACCTTTTTTTTTCTCTCCCTTCAATCAAACCCACTGTAGCTGAAGGGAGTGCAGCATAGTATTTTTTGCGTTCCTTTTTGCCTTTGTCATGTTACGCTAATCGAGCATCGAACGACGATCGAGCAATGGGCCCGCACCGCACATATGCTTCACAACCTGAACTCATTTCGATAAGTACCTGTATTTACCGGAGATACCCTCCCGCGGCCCGGGAATGTTCATATGCCCGTGCTCTTAACACGATTACTTCACGATTGCAGCAAAGTTTGGTCAATTTTCCTGTCCACTATTGTCGCACCTCCTATTTTGTATCGGTCTGCCTTTGAGTTTGATTCTTTCGATGACAATGCTGACTCCAAAGGGGCAAGGGATAATTTTGAAGCGCAAACAATGTTAAGCATTGCAAACATAATCGACACCAGGTGTTGGAATGGCAGTGTTGCGATAGTACCCCGTTGTTCCTTTTTATCGACGGTAAAAACTACGGCGATGAAGGCATGTTGCGCCAAGCAATCGAAGCAACTTTGAGTATCGTAATGCGCACCGATAACGCTCATCCATGCAAATCATTGAGTAAAGTATTTTTTCTTGATAAAAAACCAAATTGTATGCTTTTGGCAACACACTGTTGAATATTGTTGATGGAAAGTGTGAAGCATCGCAGCGTTATATTTTGCAAACATTATCAACATGAACATTTGGATTACAAAATCAAATATGATGGTAAATCTTTTACCATTTTTGCCAAATCATACCCAGATCATTAACTATCTCCTTACTCAATAGCTTGCTAAATTTAGTTTTTTTGCTTTTATTTTGTTTTGGGTTTAATCTTCTCTTTTAGATGCATCACTTTCTGTGGTCATGTTTATTTTTCTGTTCTGGTAGTTGTTTTAGTGGTTTAGTTTTCATACTTCAATAAGTTCATTTTTTGCGTTTAAATTATCTCTTTTTGTTGGCATTATTTTTGTGTTTGAAATTCTACTTTCTTTCTTTTTTTAAAACAAAACGACCAGGCTGTATTACTTCCTCTAAGTGTATGATTTATTTTATTATAAGTTTTCAAACTCGCGGTGGTACTTTTGTTTGTTTATTTGTACAAGTATCAGTACCTTTCGCCAAATTGATTTTTAAAGTAGTTGACTTAAATTTTACGAAAACAAAAGCTATTGTCTATCTTTTTTCAGTTCTTAATTCTCAGTTTTGACAGCATGTACTTTCTTACCACGTAGTTGGAAAAATCTTTTACAACTTTCATCACAGTTTTCCACCCAACACAACCCGCTTCATTGTAAATCAAACACCCATCATCACCTTGAGCTAACCACATCCCCTACCACAACATGCACGGTGGTGACAAAGATTTCTTTGCCACTATTTTCTAGCCGTTTGCCTTGAAAATGAAACATCGAAAATTGCGCTGGTCATGGCACGACATCAAACTTTCATCATGAACCATATAAAAACACCTCTTCGGTGGCTCGTGGCTAGGCATGGGTTTCTTTTTTCCCTTCTTCTTGTACTGCTTGTACCGATCGATCAAGCTCAATGAGATGAGAAAGGCCGTCGGTCGCAACGGTGGCGGCGAACTTGAAGTAGCGTTGAATTTTATAGAACGCTAGACTGGGATCGCATAATTTGCTGTAAGACGATCACAAGATGAACATTGATCAGTTCTCAATTAAAGCTGGCTCGATTCTAATGTCGACCATTTTCACGGGCTTTCGATTCATTAACCTTCTTCGCAATGTGAAGGGTATCGTCCGGAAGGTTATAAAACATTTCATTGGAAATATGATCATAAGGCCTTTAAATGATGGATTTTGGGGATATTCAATAAAATGTTCTTGCTTAAAATTACTTCAATATTACAACAACATTGTTATTTAATATTAAATTCTTCGGCTAATTAAATCGGCTTAAAATTACAAACGAAACCTTTCAAACGATTAACACATAGCATAAACAACCAATCCAGTAACAGCGTACCATTTCGATAGCGCACCACACAACATCTCAATCATTCACTACGAACCAAACGAACTGCACCAACTGTTCGCTGCAACGGATGGGAAAGCGCCGTTTTACGAGCGACAGACGGGTTTTCGGAACTTCGGACCATAACTTACGTTGCGCTGACGGACGCATTTCCGGGCGACTTGGCACAGCAGGCTAATAGTTGTATTTTCCTTCTCTTTTGGGGCTTGTAAAGTCTCGAGATAATAACGTGCCGATAAACATCTAAACCAAAAAAAAGGAAATACTTCATAAGGAAAGCAAGCACACATACATAACACCTTAATCAATTTATGCAATATGCGTGAGGTTCGGCATATCGATATGGTGTTTAGGGTATGACGTTATGCAATGTAGGAGTAGATCAATCACAAACTTTAACAGCCAATCAAAGACAAATAAACGATTGATTATCTTAATCCTTTCCATTATTAACTGTATCATGATAAGAACTATCAAAAGCATTGATTTGCCACTAGTTAAAGGACCAACAATGTTTGCGGAACATTACAAGATATTTTTAAAACGATAGGCACGATTAATTAGCTGGAACATTCAAGCTGCACAATGATTAAAACAACTAGTTTGCTACCTTCAAACCTTCGTTTTCGAACTGTATCGTGGTCACGATCGTGGAAAATGATTTCCTTATGTCACGAAACACGTTATTTAACTCACAAACATTGTCGACCTGCCCGAGTGACACAGAAAATCAATGCACGCAATGCTAATCCACCATCGGAATGTCGCTCGATTACCAGCGTCAGCGTTAATTAGCACTTCACATGCCTCATTTCACAGACAAAGTGCATCTAAATGCACCTTCCCGGCATGCATTCGATAACTAGCGATGCGATGTGTGTTTTTTTTTTTGCAAAAAAAAACTCAAAATTTTGGCAATATGTTCTTGTTTTCTGTGCTAATGCTTGCAACATAAACCACCTCCACCACCTGCGTTACCACAAGCAACACAAAAGCGCTTGCTGCTGTCGCAATCTGGTTCCCATCGGAGTGTGTTCGGAAGCAGCAAAAACCGTTCGCATTCGAACCCTCCTATACACGCTAATGGGGTACGCTAATTAGCCTGCGCAGTAGCGCTTTTTGGTCGATTCGTCCAATTTTTTGCACTCCGCACCAGAAAGCACCTTTAAGCACAATTGAACGGGGTGTGACACGCGCTACCCTTTACCGTCTTGCGCTCCGCTTGATGGCACGCATGCGTGAAACGCTTTTCATCATACTTCCACCCAACTTCCACCCAGCAACTGGAAGTGGAAAAATTAATTTCAATGTCTTCGCGGTGCGCTCACGACTGACACACTGACGTAGTTCTTTACGGTTTCTTTTTTTCGCCTTTACTCTCCTTTTGGTTCGCTGGAAAACACCCGTTGAAGACATCCATTGTGTGCACACAGTGCACTGTTTTGGTTGAGCCGTGTTGTTAACGTTTATGGCCACAGGTGTTGGACGGACAATGCGGTGCGAGAACGCGATACCCTTGCTAGGTTCACGAGACTGAAAACGCTGCACACCAACACCTTCATGCCTTCAATTAATTGCCACTGATGTCCGTTTTGAAGTTCTTTGAACCGAAGCGTAGCAACGACCAGGGGATGCATCGGCGGGAAGGAGAACAGGGGTGGCTGTGTCCTCGAGAATCAATGGCGCACGGGCGTGTATACGTGTAGTGCGTTTGGGGTGTTTGCAGTAGAGCTTCTTGCAAACCGGAGCTCGGTGGAAAAATGCTCGAACCATATAAAACCGTTCGGTCGTACACAGAACACCATCAGACGAGCAGTTTAACGTGCAAAGGTACAGACCTAGTAGTTCCGGAGCAGCAGCAGTTCCGCAGTGCATCAAGAAATAGTCTGTGATTTTGCCTCCGTCGTACGAGCGATCAATTCCGTTTGGAAAGAATGTTGCGAGTGAGTTTCCTCCAGTGATGTTATTCCTGAATAAATGTGAACTAGGTTTATAGACACATGTGGAGTGATTGGAACTTCCAAGGACATGCTACAACTCGTGAAATATGTGAAGTTCTTTGGTGCAAAATTTGTTTCAAGATTTTGTGATGTTAAAATTAAAGAATTAACTGATACGTGCTATTAGTACTTTATAGAATAAAACAACTCAACATACAATCTGCTTCATAACATCAGTGAACAAAACTCCTAATATCTTAGCCTAACAACAACACGACGCAGTTCAAAAATCAAGAAAATTGATCAATTTTATTCTCCTCGCCAGTTTGTGTCTGCTATTGCCATCTTGGCAGCAACGGCCGTCCAATCGGCCCCTGTTGAACCGGCTCAGTATGCATTCGTTACGAAGCACCACCATGTTCCGGAGCATCATCACGTGCTCGAGCATGTTCATCATGTGCCAGAACCACAGCTGGCCGTACACTATCCGGTCGAGCTGCTCCAGGACCACCATCATCACCAGGAGCCACAGCTTGTGCTGAGCAACGATAAGTACATCGGGGAAGCTCATGAGTACCATCATCACGAAGCTCCAGCCACCAGCTACAGCGAGGGTAACGACTACAGTACACTGTACGGTGGCAAGCATGGTTCTCATTTGTATGATAGCTACCAGTACGGAGGATACGACACTGGTTACGCCAAGAAGTACGACGAGTACAACGCATACCCCAAGTACAGCTTCGAATATGGAGTAGATGATCCGCATACCGGTGACCACAAGAAGCAGTGGGAATTCCGTGATGGTGATGTTGTGAAGGGTACGCATCGTAGTTAACATTTTCATGTTGAATTTTATGAGTTTACATTACATTTCCCTTCCTCCGTCCAGGTGGGTACATGCTGAAGGAAGCCGATGGTACGACCCGTGTCGTTGAGTACACCTCGGATGACCACAACGGATTCAACGCGGTTGTGAAGAAGTTCGGCCATGCCCACCATCCGGAACCGGTAAAGCAACACAATGCCTACGGCTACATCGGTAACTATGCTGGCGCGTACGCCACCGGTGACCACTACAGCAAGGGTGCCACTAGTTACGCCAAGGTATGGAAGCAACATTAAATCGCATTGCAACGAACACCAAACTGCCTCAGCGATCAGCAGATGTTTCGGCATCGACCAAGTTGCTCTACTTGGCTGACCGGGAAATGCCGTTGAGATTAATCTAGATTATTTCAAACCAATCCGAACCGCATTCTGTAGGAGAAGATTATTTATTATCGTTACTGCAAATACTGCTAGACAAAGCTACGCCACAAACTAACCAGGATTAGCTGGCTGATTGCAAACTGCTCGTGCTCTTTTAAAATAAACCCTATCTGTGATTGAAGTCAATCGATCGTTTGTAAATGAACAGTGAAATATCACAACCGATTTTCTAGCTAGTGTGCGCTCATCAGCATAGTTTCGGAACAACAGTTTATGTGCTTACGAAACACATGACGATGCCTATATACCATGATTTACTTGATGTCTTCATATTGCTAAGGAAATAGACGGCAAATAGCGGTAAAAAAAGGAAAATGATAAAACTTCAATGATACTTAATTTAACTTTAGCTCATCTTCAGCGTCAACTTAAACGAATTGAGACGTCTTTTGGTTAACTTAAAGACTTATTTTTTTCCACAAAGCCGGGGAACGGCCCAGATAGCTACATAGCTACAACGGATCGGCCCACATGTAGAACCGGCGACTTACATTTCATTTACATTTACGACGTAGAAGAAGATTGCCGAGCGAATAGATTACCATTTGGCAACAGTTGATCGCACTAAACAGTATCTATCCGAAGATCAAGTAAATATGAAGTAAATATCAATATTTTGCAAGGACATGTGTTTTAATTGGTAAGGATGAACATTTCTAAGAAAAAAATCATCGCTTAAAGCAAAAATGAAATCTAATTCAATTTAAACATAACGATTATGGGAAGCAAGTACTTTTTTTCGTTCGAACGGCCTGGCTGTATCAACTTATTTTACCACGTAGCCGGATAAGCAGTCCTTGCTACAGGAGATTGGCCCAGATGGGATTTTGGTCCGGTCCGTTCGTATGAAGACCGGCGCAGCTAACATCATGCTAGCGGGCCGACCCAGCAAGTACTTTAAGTTTAGTAAATTGTGCCCCCCTGGCAGACCAGAATTTTAACCCGATGGGTTTTTCAAGCTGGGCGTGTGTTGAAGTACTGGGCGAAAAATTATCTGACCATAGTGTAAAGATTTTGAAGGCCCTGGTATCATGCACGATTGCGTCATGGCAGTCGATAGCGCCGACCTTCTTTGTAAATGTTGCTGAAAACAATGGGGAGACATAGAGTAAACTTGTTTGAAATATCCAAATAAACATAAATATACCCAAAAATACTATTATTCGGAAATATTACTGTTATTCAAAACAAAAATATAAAGATCTTCAAAACAAAATCCCTACAGCTTAAACATCTTCCCTCCATCTTTTGTACATACCTACATATTTTGTATTTCTTAATGCCGCAACCAGTAATAAAATATATATTACATCTTCGATTATGTAAGTTTAAACTTAAACTTTTCAACTTTTTTTCATTTTTGTATATTTTTGTACATACATAAACACACAGTAATCAGGACCTTCCGTAAATTAATACATTAGTACCCTTAATATAGAGTACAACATTTGACGACTCAAAACATACTTTTCACTTAATTCCCTCAAAAAAAGTTTAAAATATCTCGCAGTTCAAGTGTCCCCATTCCGTATTTCAATGACAAACTGTTATGAAAACACTTCTGATTGCTCCATGTGAGCGAGATGTGGTAGAGAAAGATTTGGAATTAATCATTATGCAAGGAGGAGTCGAAAAGCACAAGAAAATAATAACCCCATGTACGCAAATAGATTCGAAAAGTGGATCAGAGTATCGCATTATTTTGGCGCTCAAGTTCAGGCGTAACGGTTGAAGCATATGTGTACATTGACCGAAACTGATATAGTGGGAGTAATGAGATGATCACATGATGAATGCATCTTTGCATATTCAGGTAGAAACCAACCTCATTTTCCATTTTTGATATAAATATTCATGATTCGAAACAAAGAATACACCAGTTCATCAAAAGCTATCACAACGACAACATCGATCAGGTGTAGAAAAGTCAACATCACAGTACAATGTTCAAGGTAAGATGAAATTCTGCTTTTCATAACAATCACCATTTTACAAGAATAACCTCCTTTTATTAGATTCTCGCCCTGATTGCCTGTCTGGCAATTGTTGCTTCGGCCCAGTACCATGGAGAACCCGAGCACAAGGAACACTACGCACACCCCAAGTACAAGTTCGAGTATGGCGTCAAGGATCCCCATACCGGTGATCACAAGAGCCAGTGGGAAGTACGCGATGGTGATGTCGTCAAGGGAGCATACACCCTGCACGAGGCCGATGGAACCGAGCGTGTGGTCGAGTACAAGTCGGACGGTCACAACGGATTCGAGGCTGACGTGAAGAAGGTCGGACATGCCCATCACCCACAGAACTATCCCAGCCATCCCGTCCATGTTCCTGTGCATGTGCCAGTACATGCCCCAACCCATGCCCCAGTACATGTTCCGGAACACCATGTGCACCATGGACATTCGGGTGCAAGCTACGTCAATGTCGACAAGCACTACTGAACAATATCTCATTCCCCTATAAACACAAAAGCCAAATGTAAATGTGATGTAATAAATAAAGATCACAGTCTGTTATAAAGCAAAACACCCAAATGTTTTATTTGCTACCAACATCAGTATCCTACAATTCAATACTTCTGCTACTTTTGCGCAAGTTTGACAAAAAGTAAACCAATTGTTTTGTATTTTTCCCGATTGAATTCGATAGCCATTTAATCCTAAAACATCTTTTAATAAAATATATCATAAAAACGTGATTTAACACTTCATGAACTATCATTAGCTTCAATTACATTATTTTGAGATTGGTCACACCAATAGTAAAACATTACAAAAAACTAAACATGTTTTCAATTCATCATGTTTCTGCAATATAAAGAAGACGTAACACAGGCTTCAAATTAACAACAGCTTGTTACTTGATGAGAAGGCTTCGTAGTTTTAGACTTTTCCGTTACATTTGCTGTTCGAATGGCCTCTGTAGTGTTTGTTATTAATGTTGTAGTTTCCTGCTGATCCGTGACCATGCTCGGTATATCCGTGGAAAGAAATTCTTCGGAAGACCTGTGGGAGATAAACATGTTTTAAATTCTTAACAATAGTTTCAAAATCGTTGTGACTGTCCAACTTGTACTCGACTACATGCTCGATTCCGTCAGACTCCTGCAGAATGTAAGCAGACTTTGCGACATTGACATCACGCACTTTCCACTGGGTCTTATGGTCAATTCTATGGGGATCCTTGATACCATACTCTAGCTTGTACTTGGGGTGTGCAGAGTGTTCCTCATGTTCAAACTCATCGTAGTCAACAGCAGCCGCAACGATGGCAACACAGGCAAAGAAAACGGGTAACTTATATTAGAGACAATTATGTTTAATATAGTTTTCCCATTGAAAAAGTTATTAAACAGATCTTACCTTGAACATGTTAAAAGCTCGGTGGGTTGTGCTAGTCATACAAAATCAGAAACTGAACTGTCGAATGGTACTCAACCGAAGAAATGTTTTATACGTTCGATTCAAGGATATTCTCGGGAGAACTTTTTTGAAGTAATTTCTAAAATTTAGCGATTAAAAATTACGAAAGAGCTGTAAGAATGCATTTTATGACATATTAAAAGGAAACTTAATGCCACAAAGAAGCATGCATATTCCATTGAACACATGAACCATGCAAATGTAGAAATGTTTCATGCTCTAATTGAAAGATACAATTGAGTGGCTTTTAAATAATTGCATGCGTAAACGTGAAATTCTTCAATTCGACTTGAGTTGACGATTCAATAGCTTAAGATGACCCTGAGTACCGAGTATAAAATATCTCTTCGGATTCAGAGCATTCATCAGTACAATTTCAGATTTCATCTCGTGAACATCCACCAAAACACCGCCACAATGTTTAAGGTATTCCTTGCAAAGGAGTGCAAAATAAAAGTTACTTAGCTGACAGTTATTTCTAATCACTTTCCTGTTCTAGGTTCTAGCTCTTATCGCCTGTCTGGCTCTCGTTGCCTCGGCCCAGTACCACGGAGCTCACTATGAGCACAAGGAACACTATGCGCACCCGAAGTACAAGTTCGAGTATGGTGTCAAAGATCCCCACACAGGTGACCATAAGACCCAGTGGGAAGTACGCGATGGAGATGTCGTCAAGGGAGCTTACACCCTGCATGAGGCCGACGGAACTGAACGTGTGGTCGAGTACAAGTCGGACGGTCACAACGGATTCGAGGCTAATGTCAAGAACGTAGGACATGCCCATCACCCGCAGGTCTACGGAGGACACTCTTCTCACGGACATCATGAGTACGCTCATGGTCCAGGAGCCAGTTACACCAATGTGGATAAGCATTACTAACATCATTGTTCTTCGAAACACCTCAATTTGACTACGTATTAAAAAATAAAAAAAAAATTAAACAGCATTTCTTCTAGTTTTCTTCAATGGCATATAAAATATACATAAAAGGAAACAGTACGTCTGTCTAGTAAATTAAAGTTTGTAAAATCAATTATTAGACAGCAAATAAGACTTGCCAGGCTTCCTGGCTTGGTAATGTCATGAAAACGACATTTTACGACACAACTCCTTAGGTCGTCCACATGGACAGAGATGGCGTAGTAGACCCAACCTAAGATGGAGTGATGGCATTAGTTGATGCATTCGCCAGAAAGGTCGGGATAATATTTAGGTGGACGACGACGCTCGTCAGTGAGTAATCAGTTAGTAAGCCAGTTATGGCAAACATAACATTTGTAAATCGTTACACCGTGGAGAAAAAGAGAAATAAAAAGAAGAAAGAAGAGGAGATTCTAGATATTGAACATATTAATAAGATCTGCTGGATAGTGTCCCTAAACACATTCTTCAGTTGGAAAATAAATAAAGCAACCGATAATCCATTGAATCCTATAGCTAAAACATATGTAAATAAGCAGATTGAGTAGCAAGCAAGTCCTATCATTTCTTTTCAAGATAGTTCTTTGCAGATCATTGTTTATTGCTTATCACATTGTGATTTAGGTACACGATGGTCTGTAAGTATGTAAGCGTTCAGTAGTGTTTGTCGACATTGACGTAGCTCGCACCCGAGTGTCCATGGTGCACATGGTGTACCGGAACATGTACTGGGGCATGGGTTGGGGCATGTACTGGAACATGCACAGGAACATGGACGGGATGGCTGGGATAGTTCTGTGGGTGATGGGCATGTCCGACCTTCTTCACGTCAGCCTCGAATCCGTTGTGACCGTCCGACTTGTACTCGACCACACGCTCGGTTCCATCGGCCTCGTGCAAAGTGTATGCTCCCTTGACGACATCACCATCCCGTACTTCCCACTGGCTCTTGTGATCACCGGTATGGGGATCCTTGACGCCATACTCGAACTTGTACTTGGGGTGTGCATAGTGTTCCTTGTGCTCGGGTTCTCCATGGTACTGGGCCGAGGCAACAATTACCAGACAGACGATCAGGGCTAGAATCTAAGGTACAAAAAAAAAAGATAAAATAATATTTTTACAATCTATGTTTTGAAACCGCTATTCGCACCTTGAACATGTTGTTTTTTCTTTAGCTGGTTGAAATATGTTCACCAAATGAATCCTGAAGATGAACTGACTAATAATGCGATGCCGAATCGAAGCTTTATACTCGGTACTCAGAGATGACTTTACCCGATGAGGCTGTATTGCATTTCCATCGATAATTATTTCTTTTGTTTTGACCCATTCGTAATTTTGCTGCTTATGAGAGCATATTGCAATGATTTCTGTCTTAGCATGTACCAAAGACGCTTCTATGAATGAATGCAATAATTGCAATTAAACTGCAATGTTGAAAACGACAACAAATCTGCTTTTTCGATATTGTTTGTTGATGTGCATTGTGGACAATGATGATTAATTTGTTACTACATACATGAATAATATCGTCCCAGTTTAAATCGCATATGAAACAGTTTCAAAACTTCGTTCGGTAACCTTTCTCCAGTATTGTATAGGTTGGTTTGTTGTTAGACTGATCAATCGATAAAAAACGTTTCAGAGATATTCACATTTTGGATTCACGCGGGCGTGTACGCGTGGATAGTGAATGGTGAAATAATTTCTCCAGTGCGATCATTAGCGTACAAACAAGATGTGAGAAATCAGTGATAATGTCCCTGAGTTGGAGATATAAAGCACCTGTTTCTCGTTTGAATCATCAGTCGCTCATCAGATACCAGCTCGTGAACAAAGCACAACTATCCAACATGTTGAAGGTACGAATCTGTAGAAATCCAGCTCCAATCAAAAATCTATTCTAACTTTAACTTTAACTTGAAACAATAGATTCTCACCCTGATTGCCTGTCTGGCAATTGTGGCCTCAGCCCAGTACCATGGAGAACCCGAGCACAAGGAACACTACGCACACCCCAAGTACAAGTTCGAGTATGGCGTCAAGGATCCCCATACCGGTGATCACAAGAGCCAGTGGGAAGTACGCGATGGTGATGTCGTCAAGGGAGCATACACCCTGCACGAGGCCGATGGAACCGAGCGTGTGGTCGAGTACAAGTCGGACGGTCACAACGGATTCGAGGCTGACGTGAAGAAGGTCGGACATGCCCATCACCCACAGAACTATCCCAGCCATCCCGTCCATGTTCCTGTGCATGTGCCAGTACATGCCCCAACCCATGCCCCAGTACATGTTCCAGAACACCATGTGCACCATGGACACTCGGGTGCAAGCTACGTCAATGTCGACAAACACTACTAAGTAAATTCAGTATGTTCGAACACCAAAAAAAAAAAAAAAACAAACGTAAATCAATAGAAACGGAACACTTTATATAATTAAAACAAATTAATATTTTCTTTCCTGCAAGTTAATAATTTCACAACGCCACGTTCATATCAAGTGAGGATCTATGGCAATATAAATGTACTAAACTTATTATTAACATCTTGCTGTATTTCTCTGTTTGTGTGGTGACATAAGATTTATTTGTGGTGAAATAAGATTTTACTGCGCTTTTAAATGCGAATTCATTATACAAACGGATATAAATAATTATTTTGATTATAATATTTTTAATCACGGACATATTTTATTTATGTTTGCAGGTTGATTGGATTCATCAAGGACTGTACTAGTACCAAATCTAACTCGTACTATTATCCGGAGATAACTATTTAATAACGGGATGAAATCAAATCAAGTGAGTATACGTCCTAATAAATCTCTGAGTAAAGAAAAAAAGTTTCAGTAGTAACGTTTACGGGAAGTTGTGACCATATTTTAACCTTGGTTTTCTGTAATTGTGTATGGAACTAAAACGGAAAGGGTACGTGCTTCAAGTAACCTGAATGTCCAGAATTTGCTAATGGAAAAGCATTTTCTTTGTTGGGCTATTCCTATTGCTCCAGTACTCGATTACTACTTGGATTATCATTGATATTTACAATACAGTCAATCCATAGTTTTTTTAATGGTTTTGTCTTTTCAGAGACCAATACCAGCAACACTTTCCTGTCTCTTTAAAAATTCAATACTATAAATTGCTTTGAGAATTTTGTGATGTTTCTTCACTCATGTCTAATATTGTATCGTTTAAAACCAAAATCTTCTTAATCTTCTTCAACATTCCTTCGTGAAGAACACTAAAAGAATATACTTCAAACAAAAGGATAAATTTCAAAAATTGTTTATTCTCCTGCACATCACCAAAAAACCAAAACGTCCAACGGGGGTCTAAAATGATTCCGTTTTAGTAATGCTTATCCACATTGGTGTAACTGGCTCCTGGACCATGAGCGTACTCATGATGTCCGTGAGAAGAGTGTCCTCCGTAGACCTGCGGGTGATGGGCATGTCCTACGTTCTTGACATTAGCCTCGAATCCGTTGTGACCGTCCGACTTGTACTCGACCACACGTTCAGTTCCGTCGGCCTCATGCAGGGTGTAAGCTCCCTTGACGACATCTCCATCACGTACTTCCCACTGGGTCTTATGGTCACCGGTGTGGGGATCTTTGACACCATACTCGAACTTGTACTTCGGGTGCGCATAGTGTTCCTTCTGCTCATAGTGAGCTCCGTGGTACTGGGCCGAGGCAACGAGAGCCAGACAGGCGATAAGAGCTAGAACCTAGAACAGGAAAGTGATTAGAAATAACTGTCAGCTAAGTAACTTTTATTTTGCACTCCTTTGCAAGGAATACCTTAAACATTGTGGAGGTGTTTTAGTTGATGTTCAAGAGATGAAATCGAAGAATGAACTGATGAATGTTCCGAAGCTGAAGAGATACTTTATACTCGGTACTCAGGGACATGTCCATGCATCTTCGATTAATTGGCTCCAAAGCATAATTATCGTTCTAGAGGATAAATTTAACACCAAGCAAACACATCTCTTGGACTTTCGCAACTTCCAATCAAGCTAAGTTGATTCCCAATACAGCTTCACGAAAGTTTTTTTTTCACTTACTCTCACTTTACCCACGCAAGGAGGTCATTTTTCGGCAATATACTTACGTGAAAAGTGCACCTGCATCACATGAAAATCGCTCCTCGCGCGGCCATGTGGTGGTAGAATATCATTTCACATGCTGCAACAAAAACCATGGAAAACAGTTTCAATTTTCCAATGACGAACCCAACGATACTCGACAAGGGTGGCATGGTTGAAGCGACTCAGACTGGGCATCTTAATTCTACTTTTGCCACCAGCTGTCAGATCAAAATGGATCGCAAAATAATTGCTGCTCGTGCACATTACTGATTGAATTTAATGGCATTATGTGCAATCCGCATGTATGGCGTTGGTGGCCATAGAGGTAAAAGAAAAGCCAGCGGGGACACGGATGGTAACAGTGCGGACGATTGGACAGTAAAAACAAACAGCAGAACATAACACAGGCAGTGTTCGTGTGCATACATTTCCCCCCCAAAACAGTGCCATAAGTGACCGAACGGACCGAAACCTGGCCACCGCGCGCGAAACTCCGGGTACACCCGCTTGTTAGGAGTTTCGATGCGTGTGGGGAAAATCTGGGCCATGCTTGGCCTCCGCTGACCACCGGGCTGTCATCGTGTACCAGAAGCAACAGCGAACCTCGGTCGCATGTTCATTCGGACCATCCTCCTTCGGGTAAGCCGCAACCGTGCTGTTTGACGTACTGAAGCACACAGATTCCCCACTACCAAAAAGCACCACGATGCACGATGTTATAACAATCGAGTTATGCTGCACATACATTTCGGACGCTTTGGTTTTGCGCTACCGTAAAGCTTCCCCGGTGTATACCTGAACCGAGTAGAGGGATAGAGAATCGTCACTCGGCGTATAAATAGACAGGCGCGACTTGCAGTAAGGTATCAGTTTCACATTAGCCTTCTCAACGTCAACATTCAAAGCAGTTAATTAGCAGCAAAAATGTTCAAAGTAAGTGTAGTAGCTGTTTCCAAATTTGAGGACATCAAGCATGTGTACTTTCTTCAAGATTTCGAACTCATTGCGATCGATGTCCATTTTGCAGATCTTCGCTATCGTCGCCTGTCTGGCCGTGGTTGCTTCCGCCCAGTACTACGGAGGAGAGCACGGTCTCAGTGGATACGCTCATCATCATGAGGAGCCCAAGGACTACTACGCATACCCGAAGTACAAGTTCGAGTATGGCGTCAAGGATCCCCACACCGGTGACCACAAGAGTCAGTGGGAAGTGCGTGACGGTGATGTCGTCAAGGGACAGTACTCGCTGCACGAAGCCGATGGCACCGAGCGTGTGGTCGAGTACAAGTCGGACAAGCACAGCGGTTTCGAAGCCGTTGTCAAGAAGGTCGGCCATGCCCATCACCCGCAGGTGTACGGTGGACATCACTACTAGGAACCTTGTTGTCATGTCCCTTCCTTTGAAGGGGAAATAGTCCAATGTCCTATCCGCTGCATCTGGCCTACGTTAGAGCTGGAGCATTTTTTCCTAACCCAGAATGTGATATCTTAACTGAGCTCAACAAAACCTCAATAAGCTGAAAGGCTCTCAGAAATATACAAATGAAAACATTTTACTTCTTCTGTCTGTTTATGCAAGAAATTGCAAATTTGTACTATTGTAAACTATTGTCGCGCTGAAGTGATGCAAAACTGATTTTCCTTTGTATTTTAATTGTCCATCACATGATTTAATTGTTTGACTATAACAAGTCATTTCATGAATGTTTTTCGTTTTTACGTTTCGAGCTTAGTTAAAATGGGTTTAAGCTATTGCAGAATTTTCCAAAATTTTGATTAATTGAATCTGATGATTATTTTGGTCAAATTACACACAGCAACTAAAAATGACATGCTTTCATTTTTCTCTAGTTTCATTTAGCCACAAAAGGATAATAGTCGTTCGTGAAGATATCCTTTGACATAAATTTCTTAGTTTTTAATATAAATTTTCTTAGTGATCTATTTAGAATATCAGATTTTTCATGAAACGCTATGTTTAATATACTACTGATTGAATATGAAATACTACATACGAGTATACAACACATGGATATTCTACAACGTTTTGAATTTAGTAACAATCCTGTCGTGTGAAATACCGGACACTCAAACCGCGAGTCCCTAAGATATGCGTTGTACAATGATTTCGTTAATGCTGACTAAGCACAACAGGCAGATTTTTGTAATGATTTATATCAGTTTTAGTACTAATTTCTCGTACACCAAACTAAATCAGCTCAAAATATACATCAATAAAAATAATGTAATCCACCGAAATCAACATATTTCATTCAAACTTTTCGTGTCACACAATTCATGAGAAAGACATCATTAACATTAACAGGAACTGTATATCTCTAACAATCTTACCACATTGCATGCAACATCCTCTGTCATTCCGAAATTATATCATTGAATAACAGATATTGACACAAGCCAATACATGGAACACCCAATTTGAAGCACGATTGGAGGAAACTATTGCTGCGATTCCACCACTTCTGACTCTGCTCCAAGTACTAACGCATTTGTGCCATCAATCGTGAGCAGCGTAGCCGGCCAGGGAATCGTAAATAAAACAACATCATTAAAACCATAACACTTCTTCTTATTTGCAAGAAATGCATTTGTTTGTAGTGAGACTGCTTACATAAAAACTCTAAATACGAACATACCACTCACCCACTTGCAACTCACGCTGGCAAACAAATTGCCGTTTACCATAATTACTTCTTCCAGCACATGTCAGCAACATGTAACAGTATTGCTCATTAAAGTGTATTTCATGACCAAATAGTGCAAATCTAATAATCCAACGAGTAATTATGCAATACTGGAACAATTTGAAATAAATATAAAAAAAGTGCAAAATTTCAAACATTTCAAACAAACAAACTTATACATTACAAAATGAAATAAAAAAAATTTTGTAAAAGAAAATGATAATGACTTATACCCCACACGAAAATGTTCACTAGAAAATTAACTCAAGGTTACGACAAAGTTGGAGAGATGGCAAACATGCAACCGCCGACAAAGTATTTTCATTTGATTGCTGGTCACTATTTAAGTTAAAGCGTTGGAGCGGTAAAAGCACAGTAGCAATCTGAACATAGCAACAGCCACTAGCCAAAGAAAACTTCCCAAAATGATGAAGATCACGATTGCCGCCCTCGCCCTTCTGGCCGTCGCCGTTGCTGCTTACGAGCACGAGGACTACCATTCGCATCCCAGCTACAAGTTCGAGTATGGAGTGAAGGATCCCCACACCGGTGACCACAAGAGCCAGTGGGAACATCGGGATGGAGATGTCGTCAAGGGAGCTTACACCCTGCATGAGGCCGACGGAACTGAGCGAGTGGTCGAGTACTCGTCCGACAAGCACAACGGCTTCCAGGCTCATGTGAAGCGAGTGGGTCATGCCCATCACCCGGAAGTCTACGGACACCATGAGGGTGGACACTCGTACGGTGGACACGGTCATGGACATGCCAGCAGCTACGCCAACGGTAACCTGTATCAGCACCATCATTGAGGAGCATCAGTGCGAGTTCAATAAAAGATCCTATGGTTTATTTTGAATGAAATCAAGTTTTCGAGTTGTTAACAAATCCAACGCTTCAGAATTGTTCTTCATCTGCTTGAGGTTAGAGCCTACTAGGTCATGACTGTTACAACTGATATACTTCTCTGACGTTTTCTACATAATCGAATAGCCAGTCCTGGCTACGGGATAGTGGTCCAAATGAGTGTTGATATTTGTGTTGTCGTGTGTGTTGTCTAAGTCCACTTAACTACCTATTAGTTCATCGTTTCCATTTGGATACTTGTCGGTAACCGAAATGTTAAAGTATTTCGATGTATGTTTGATGTTTTATGATGGACACATGATTATGATTTATTTATAAATTACGATTTTCTCATGCACAGTATTGTTGGATTTTACAATCAGACATATGAAGAGAGATCAAAGTAGGAAGCAGAATGAACAATCACATGAATGAACGCATCACAGCTGTGCAAATATCGATTATTCAATTCCACACTTGGCTGTAAGACTTTCAATTATTTTATTTCATTATCAATCTAGTACTATTTGTGAGATGATGGTATGATGATGGTACACATTTATGTGCTACATCGGAACATACTTTACATTGGAGCTACTGCACTAGTCGTTCCGGTTTCATTGAATTTCTAACAGAGCATTGTTTTTGGTGTTCAATGGTTCCACAGCAAGAGATGCATGAATTTTGCATTTATGTTTTTTTTCGTTAGAACAGACAGGCCATATAATTTTCGTGGCACATTCTGTTACCACGTAGCCTGAAAGTTAGTCCCAGTTTCGTCTAGGTTCTATCATGTGAAGACCGACATCGCATCGCGCCGCAAATCTATTCTTTTGTAGGCAAAATATTTTAAAACATTGCAGGCAAAGTAAAAATTACATAAAAACGTCTAAAGAACTAAATATTTCTGGGGTTCAAAGTTTCGTGTTTGTGTTGTTCAAGCTACACCACTTTAGTTGTGTACACTGGTTTGAAGTACCATCATAGCTTTGAGAAATATTTGACTTCACTGTTTTCAAATTAAGTGTTATTTATTTTATTTATTTAGTAACAGATTTTTGAGTTCCAACTTAATGTAACTTTACTTTGCTACCAACCACAGAACCTCCCAATGTTCTGAGTTATGCATCAACGAACGAGGATTGTGAGTATTTCAACTTTCTTATGGTAGTTTAATATATTCAACATTTGACGAGCCCGACTTGTGACTTGTAACTGGTTTATTTCTGTTTTAAACTGCTATTATGTTGTCATACAATGTAATGCAGAATGAACACATGTTTCCAAATGCAGGATGAAAAACTGATGATTTTTCGACACAACTTACATATTTTCACTGGTGTATATCTACAAAGGATTAGTCATAAAGAATTTGTTGGGGAAATTTGTCATTTATTAGTCAGAATTAGAATTAGTCAAGAAACATTTAATTTATTACATGTATTACATAAAAGCCGTAATTGTGGTGAAAATACACCATCGATCGAATCAATGCACGAAATTGAGGAGTTCATTTCATATGTCGTGCATTTCCTTTAATTTCCACGCCCACATCCAAGGTCAACCTATAACATGCCAACCATAACCCAATGAAAGGCATACACGCATTCATGCCCTACTCCTTTCAAAGCATATTTAAGCGAGCATATTCAACCCAAATGCTAACAGTCGATCACCAGCCATCGCTCCATCTGCATCCAGTAGCCCACAAACCAAAGAAAACTTCCCAAAATGATGAAGATCACGTTTGCCGCCCTCGCCCTTCTGGCCGTTGCCGTTGCTGCTTACGAGCACGAGGACTACCATTCGCATCCCAGCTACAAGTTCGAGTATGGCGTGAAGGATCCCCACACCGGTGACCACAAGAGCCAGTGGGAACATCGGGATGGAGATGTCGTCAAGGGAGCTTACACCCTGCATGAGGCCGACGGAACTGAGCGAGTGGTCGAGTACTCGTCCGACAAGCACAACGGCTTCCAGGCTCATGTGAAGCGAGTGGGTCATGCCCATCACCCGGAAGTCTACGGACACCATGAGGGTGGACACTCGTACGGTGGACACGGTCATGGACATGCCAGCAGCTACGCCAACGGCAACCTTCATCAATATCATCATTGACATTAATAGTGATTTGAAGACAAACGAAATAAACCTTAATGAACGATTGTTTTTCTTTACACTAATTTGTTTGTTTTGTCAACTGTTTTAATGGTACTGTTTTCAAATAACCTTATCGCTGCTGTTGTTCGTCTCTTCGATCATTTGATTTGTTTAAGTATTAATTGTTTGCTTTAAAGGTTTGTAGGTCACTCAAATTCAATAATTACTTTGCTTAAACTGACCAAAAAGTGGGTTCATTAAAGGTCGCATGAAAAGTGTTGGGCCTTTGATAGTAAAACGCATGTTTTGGCAAGTAGTAATTCTGTTCAACCTACATCCGTTCATGAGTGATACACCGATTAAAGCGATCTTCCAACTTTTGGATTCCATTTTTATAGTACGATTTGTTCTTTGCCTCGATATGTTCCTCAGTTTCGGCGATCACCCCTTCGACGAAAATTTCTTTAGAAATTCTTGAGCGCTTGTGCTTGAACTTGATTCTCGAGTTGATTCTTTTGAGAAATTTTCCATATCCGTTTTTCGGCGATTTCATCTTTCAAACGCTTCATTAACTCGAAATAATTTCTCAAGATAGTAGATGATAATTGCTTGCAAATCCCAAAAAACTAGCGCTATAACTTTGCCAGCTGCGTTTTTCTTCGCTTTGGAGCGAGTTTATCGAGTCCAGTCCAGTCGGCTGACTGTCTATTGGACTCCGGAGTGCAGTGGTGAAGGTAGTTCTCATCCATGGTATTATATCAATGAGAAAATTTCGCTTAAACAGCTCCAAACGTATCGTGCAAGATCCCCAAAAACTGATCTGAATCATCAACTCATTGTTGTTTATGGCCAAATGTGAACTCACGCGGCACTTTTTTTTAGCAGAGCTTCCTCATATGCAAATATTCTTGAACGATGTTCCTTCGACATCTTTAGGGTGTAAGCCGAAACAACATTTACAATTAACTTGCTGAAAACAACATTTACAGTTATCATAAAAAATTCAATTCATCTTGCAGGAATTTTATTTAAAACATTTTATTGGACTTGATTATTCAATTGTGCAACAACAAAATTAAATGCATGTTGCCAGACTAGTGGTTCGAATGCCATTCAACAAGAAATGTGCCGCTTTTACACACACACAAACCCAACCCAGGCATACATAGATATACAATAGTCGTGTGAAAATCGAGCGTCGCTAAGGGTAAGTTAGTCTGTCTATTTCAGGAAATAGTGAAGCGTGAAATCGCTTGAACTTCAAATTCCTTTTGCCACCACTTTAGCGTGCCTCTAGGTGGTGTAGAAAATGTGCGGCTTTCAGGTTTTCGTTTGACGGTTTCGTGGAATTATGATGGCAAGGTTGATTTGTGGGCTTTTCGAGTTCATTGCGCCATTTGCATCGTTGGGTGGGATCGAATATATTGTTTACTATTGACACACATTCATCATTTGCATCGTGTAGCAGCAGAAGAAAATAATTATAAGCAACACAACTGGCTAATACGTTCATCAGCCATGCAGTTTACCAATGATTTCGTTTTTATTTAAGCTGCTCCTAATTACTTGACGTTATCTCACATGTGCGCCCAACTTACGATATCAGCAATATAGAAGCAAATTGTGGATGGACGGTTTTTAAAGATATGTTGAAGCAGACAACTATATTCGCTTGTTGTGGACAAGCCCTTACCGCGTTGTTTTTTTAATTCAGAATGTCCTGAACACAACTAGTTATTGTTCAAAATTGTGGTTTATGCTACAGGACGCGCACGCTTCGCAGGCAAGAACAACAAAATGGCAAACGAAACTATCCTAAAACAACCACAACTCGCCCTCGCAGCTTAAAATGAACCTACATTTTTTAGTAACAATCACGCCTTATGATAAAACATACAAAACTTAAAACCTCCACTCAGGTAATGTCATAAACTACGCAAAAGAGAAAGCAATGTTTTACCTTCTGCGTGAGGTTAAAGTAGCACATCTGAATTCGAGTGAATGTTTTCATAAGATTTAACGAAGGAAGGAAATGGAGACAATCGAAGAAAATATAAAATAACCGGAATAGTCAATGCAAATGAAACATGAATCAAAATGCAATCGTAATATAGGCAGTGCTATAAATTGGCATACCCAGAATTTATGTTAAAACGCTTAGGATAAAAATGCGATGTAAGCTAATCCTATACATAACGAAAATGATTCTACCTCCTTCCCATTCTTCTGCCTAATTTTCACCTACAACACTTCAAACATATTTTTAGTATATAATCATGACTTTTGTTAATAAAGATTTGCAATTCAAACCTGGACTTGGTATCTTCAAGTCATTAGGTTGGCAACCGAATTGAAAAGAGATTTACATTTAGATACTTATTCTGATTTTATTCAGAAGAAAAGGTTATTTGTCCAACCCGTGCAATTCCGATAGGCTCCACTCCAGGAATCGTACCAGTCAAAGCAAAAGTCCACCGTTAGGAACTAATCCTGGAAATCCAGGAAAAAGTTTATTGTCCGATCCGAGTTGATCTGAAATGCCAACGTGTTGCGGTAGCAGAACGGCTGATAAAATCAACTAGCCAATTCGGAACAGTCACAGAACGAATTGATGTATAAATGATGTTAACGTCGTCGTCCAGTACGAAGTGGAGTTATCCGTGACAATAAACGTAAAAGTGGCGAATGAACGTGACAAGTGGACAATAAATGTTGATAAAGAGAACGGTGAACGGAGGAAAGGTCTAACTTTGTACTACGTTCGAATATAGAAATAAATAAATCTCTTAACCCGATAAATTCATATACCTATATACCTGGCCCCATACATGTAATGTATTTTTAATAAAAGGTAAAAAAAACTGTGGCTTTTTTTGCAAATTCTCTCCAGCATTAGTTGTTTACAACAAGAACGCATTTCAGATTAAACACTACGAAACATACCAGCTAAAGGTCAAGGGTTTGCACCATATGTAAGATTACTGGTTGTGCGAAATTACCAACACTGTATGAAAAGAAATGCAATACCTACACATGAAAAATAGATACAATTATATATGCTTTCTATTTGCTCTAAAATGACAATACAATGCATACTATCAGCTGAAATGCATCATCCGATCTGCTATTATTTAATATATTTTGCTGAACGATACTAAGTACAAAAAAAACCTCCACAAAAAGGATATAAAATTTACTGAGAAGAAAATTTCTAAAAGAAACAACACAATTAGAATTGAATTTTACAAATTTATTTTCATTACACTTTCAATCATTACAACGATCCGTAACAAACGGTGCTATTTAATGATGGTGCTGATACAGGTTGCCGTTGGCGTAGCTGCTGGCATGTCCATGACCGTGTCCTCCGTACGAGTGTCCACCCTCATGGTGTCCGTAGACTTCCGGGTGATGGGCATGTCCCACTCGCTTCACATGAGCCTGGAAGCCGTTGTGCTTGTCGGACGAGTACTCGACCACTCGCTCAGTTCCGTCGGCCTCATGCAGAGTGTAAGCTCCCTTGACGACATCTCCATCCCGATGTTCCCACTGGCTCTTGTGGTCACCGGTGTGGGGATCCTTCACGCCATACTCGAACTTGTAGCTGGGATGCGAATGGTAGTCCTCGTGCTCGTAAGCAGCAACGGCGACGGCCAGAAGGGCGAGGGCGGCAATCGTGATCTTCATCATTTTGGGAAGTTTTCTTTGGTTTGTGGGCTACTGGATGCAGATGGAGCGATGGCTGGTGATCGACTGTTAGCATTTGGGTTGAATATGCTCGCTTAAATATGCTTTGGAGTAGGGAGTAAGGAGTAGGGCATGAATGCGTGTATGCCTTTCATTGGGTTATGGTTGGCATGTTATAGGTTGACCTTGGATGTGGGCGTGGAAATTAAAGGAAATGCACGACATATGAAATGAACTCCTCAATTTCGTGCATTGATTCGATCGATGGTATATTTTCACCACAATTTCGGCTTTTATGTAATACATGTAATAAATTAAATGTTTCTTGACTAATTCTAATTCTGACTAATAAATGACAAATTTCCCCAACAAATTATTTATGACTACTCCTTTGTAGATATACACCATTGAAAATACGTAAGTTGTGACGAAAAATCATTAGTTTTTCATCCTGCATTTGGAAATATGTGTTCATTCTGCAATACATTGTATGACAACATAATAGCAGTTTAAAACAGAAATAAACCAGTTACAAGTCACAAGTCGGGCTCGTCAAATGTTGAATATATTAAACTACCATAAGAAAGTTGAAATACTCACAATCCTCGTTCGTTGATGCATAACTCAGAACATTGGGAGGTTCTGTGGTTGGTAGCAAAGTAAAGTTACATTAAGTTGAAACTCAAAAATCTGTTACTAAATAAATAAAATAAATAACACTTAATTTGAAAACAGTGAAGTCAAATATTTCTCAAAGCTATGATGGTACTTCAAACCAGTGTACACAACTAAAGTGGTGTAGCTTGAACAACACAAACACGAAACTTTGAACCCCAGAAATATTTAGTTCTTTAGACGTTTTTATGTAATTTTTACTTTGCCTGCAATGTTTTAAAATATTTTGCCTACAAAAGAATAGATATGCGGCGCGATGCGATGTCGGTCTTCACATGATAGAACCTAGACGAAACTGGGACTAACTTTCAGGCTACGTGGTAACAGAATGTGCCACGAAAATTATATGGCCTGTCTGTTCTAACGGAAAAAAACATAAATGCAAAATTCATGCATCTCTTGCTGTGGAACCATTGAACACCAAAAACAATGCTCTGTTAGAAATTCAATGAAACCGGAACGACTAGTGCAGTAGCTCCAATGTAAAGTATGTTCCGATGTAGCACATAAATGTGTACCATCATCATACCATCATCTCACAAATAGTACTAGATTGATAATGAAATAAAATAATTGAAAGTCTTACAGCCAAGTGTGGAATTGAATAATCGATATTTGCACAGCTGTGATGCGTTCATTCAATTTTTGTTCATTCTGCTTCCTACTTTGATCTCTCTTCATATGTCTGATTGTAAAATCCAACAATACTGTGCATGAGAAAATCGTAATTTATAAATAAATCATGATCATGTGTCCATCATAAAACATCAAACATACATCGAAATACTTTAACATTTTGGTTACCGACAAGTATCCAAATGGAAACGATGAACTAATAGGTAGTTAAGTGGACTTAGACAACACACACGACAACACAAATATCAACACTCATTTGGACCACTACCCCGTAGCCAGGACTGGCTATTCGATTATGTAGAAAACGTCAGAGAAGTATATCAGTTGTAACAGTCATGACCTAGTAGGCTCTAACCTCAAGCAGATGAAGAACAATTCTGAAGCGTTGCATTTGTTAACAACTCGAAAACTTGATTTCATTCAAAATAAACCATAGGATCTTTTATTGAACTCGCACTGATGCTCCTCAATGATGGTGCTGATACAGGTTGCCGTTGGCGTAGCTGCTGGCATGTCCATGACCGTGTCCTCCGTATGAGTGTCCACCCTCATGGTGTCCGTAGACTTCCGGATGATGGGCATGACCCACTCGCTTCACATGAGCCTGGAAGCCGTTGTGCTTGTCGGACGAGTACTCGACTACTCGCTCAGTTCCGTCGGCCTCATGCAGGGTGTAAGCTCCCTTGACGACATCTCCATCCCGATGTTCCCACTGGCTCTTGTGGTCACCGGTGTGGGGATCCTTCACGCCATACTCGAACTTGTAGCTGGGATGCGAATGGTAGTCCTCGTGCTCGTAAGCAGCAACGGCGACGGCCAGAAGGGCGAGGGCGGCAATCGTGATCTTCATCATTTTGGGAAGTTTTCTTTGGTTTGTGGGCTACTGGATGCAGATGGAGCGATGGCTGGTGATCGACTGTTAGCATTTGGGTTGAATATGCTCGCTTAAATATGCTTTGAAAGGAGTAGGGCATGAATGCGTGTATGCCTTTCATTGGGTTATGGTTGGCAAGTTATAGGTTGACCTTGGATGTGGGCGTGGAAATAGAAAGAACAGCTGGACATATGAAATGTTAGCCACTCTCTCTTTTCTGATCCTTTAGTTATAGTGTAAAACATTGCACGCATTGCACTCAAACGAGAATTGCTACGGCCATCACTACTACGAATTAGAGGGACACTTAAAGGAAAGCGAGTACGCAGGAAGGATGTAGGAATTTACCTAAAGAAAAGCTGTCAACAGATTGGGAGGATTTGTATAACATGCATTATGGAAATCATGTTCTTATAGAACCCAATTGAACCCAGCAATAAATCAATCGGTGGCCCAACATTGGACGGGATCATACTCTAAACCAATTTTTGTGTATGCGGTTTGATGTTTTCGCTTACAACTTGCCCTATAAATGACAAACCAATTTAAACCTAGGAAAAAAAAGGATTAGATTAATTTCCTTATAAAAGCAGCTGAACGAATCTGAACAAGAAAAATCTGCAGTGGATCCATTAATGCATTCCGACTCCAAAACCGAAAACCGGATTCAACTTCGAAATCAACTACGAGTCAACTTCGGTTTACTCCGGAGTCTGGAATTTTCAACGGAGTAGTCATTTTTAAAACTAAATTTTCTCAGTTTTCCATATATTTTCTAGCAGTTGTTTTTTTAATTTTTAACTTAAATTTGCAAGGAGTTTTTTCAAGTTACTGAATAATTTTCTTAACAATTTTTCGCATAAAAACTTTAAGGTTTACCTCAGTATTCTAAAAACAGCATCGGGGGATTCTACATGGTTTCTAATTGTGCTATTTTTTAGCATTTTCTCAGTTTTTTGCAATCTACTTGCACTGGAAAACCCAATTTCATTATGATTGAAAATATTCCTGCATTCGTTGACATCGTATAGGAACATGTACAAACGTCCGATACAAACCCGGGCAGATCACAAAGTTTTATTTAGGAAGACAGTTGAATCTTTCCGACACCAGGATTGCCTCATGATCCAGATAGCCTCATAAGCCGTCCTGTCAGAACACGTACTACCCAATTTTTTAGAGGTTTCTAAGACTAGAGGCAACAACTTTCTTCAAAGTCTCACACATATAGTACACCGCGTTAAGTTTGGCGTTACTTCTTCAATGAATGTCAAAAAGGTTTACTCGTTTTAGTACAGCCTAGTTAATCATCGAAAATGCACTTTGCAACCGAAAAATATTCATAATGGATTGGGCCACTATGTTGTCCCATGTTTAAGACTACACCCGGTCGTGTTCCAGATCGTGTGGTTACTGAAGCACGTACAATTATTTGTCCGGAAAGCATCTACATCTACCGATCATCCCAGGTCTCTGGCTAAGCCTGCATTTTGGTTTCCCACATGTCATAGAAATAGACTCCCAACGTACCTGCTAGCGTACCTAGTTCCATAGTAAATGAAAGGTAAGTTGGCAATCGTATCTGGGATGAACGCTAGTCGTAAAAACGCGGTTAGGATCTTCCGCAAAAAAAATGACAGAATATTAACTCAATGATCACTCTTAAGTGCATACGTAAGGCTCATTGTCGCTTGGATTATTATCCAATTAATAAAAATTTATCAGTAATAACAAGTAATTAAGTAATTTATAAGTACTAAATACCTGAGTACCCGACATTAATATTGTACAAGTTTAAAATGTAGATACTTTAGACCCTAATGTATATACCCTTACCTAATGTTGCACGAAGTAACCTTGATATTGGTGAACGAGACACAAAGGAAAAACTTGCTCCGTTTCGAAAACCCCTAAAACCGTTAAAACCATTATAAAACGTTATGTTTATAATATCAGTTTTGAATCAGTACAAGGCGCAGACCTACTTACTAAAGAAAGTTTATATTTGAGCTGTACTTGAAGGATGTTAAAATCTAACATTTATTTCTAAATTATGGAATTATGACTGAACGCTTTGAGTATAAATTAACAAATAACTATAATTTAACAAATAATAGACATACTCGATCATTAAAAAAAATAAATCCAGTTATTATTACTACCTTTTCTGTAATGTAAGCAATTACATAAAAAGTCATATTTCTTCTTATCTTCACAACAACCTGAACAGGCCTAGACCTGCCATTTCTGGCCTTCTTTGACTTTTATTTTTCCGTTGCCGGATAGTCAGTCCTGCGTACGGAGGATTCGTTCAGATGGGAATTGGGCCAGAAATGTCTTATGAAGACCGGTGCCGCCTTCAATACAAAACGGAGCTGTTAAAAACAATCATACAGTACCGGAAAAATATCCGGCATGAGAAATTTACAGTTCGACATACAAATTGTACTAATTTATTCCAATCACATAACTAGGAACTTTAACAACACGATCACGGGTTCTTCTTAATGATGGTGCTGATACAGGTTGCCGTTGGCGTAGCTGCTGGCATGTCCATGACCGTGTCCACCGTACGAGTGTCCACCCTCATGGTGTCCGTAGACTTCCGGGTGATGGGCATGACCCACTCGCTTCACATGAGCCTGGAAGCCGTTGTGTTTGTCGGACGAGTACTCGACCACTCGCTCAGTTCCGTCGGCCTCATGCAGGGTGTAAGCTCCCTTGACGACATCTCCATCCCGATGTTCCCACTGGCTCTTGTGGTCACCGGTGTGGGGATCCTTCACGCCATACTCGAACTTGTAGCTGGGATGCGAATGGTAGTCTTCGTGCTCATAAGCAACAACGGCGACGGCCAGAAGGGCGAGGGCGGCAATCGTGATCTTCATCGTTTATTCAATTATTTTTGATTTTTGCTTAACAAAGAAGGTATCCGTGAGGTATCAACTGTACTGTTGAACTGTTGCCTTCTGGTGTAGCTACCTGTTCTTAAATACCACTCACGGCTCTCACTAAGCTTGGTCACTCTTACTAAACCACACGTTTTGTGATGCAATGCAATACGCACAGCCTTGCATAGAATTAACACGAAATCAACCTAAAACCACGCGTGCCTATGGGCTGCTGGTGTTGGTTTCTAGCCAATACTTTTCCTGCAGCAATATTAAGCGCTCACTTTCTGATTTTCATTCCGCGTTTCGGCATAAGATCATTTATTGGTTTGCTCAACTTTTAGCGCTACCCTTTGCACGTTTCTTGATTTAGCTATAACAGTTTCGTCAATTTTCAAGCAACACTACACGCAATTGAACTAGACTAGAGCAGTGTGATAGCAGTGTGTTGATGTGCATAAAATATTTCCGTATGATTACTGTACACATAGTAGATCTAATGCCTGGCCGTTTTTGATAGAATAAGAGAATAAATTTGAGTTTTAGAACAAAGCAATTTTTTTATCAGCAAAGATCTTTTATTTAACATACGGTTTTATTGGCAATATCAATATAAATAATATCATCATTGTGAAAATGTTACTTCTGGCGTTATTTATTTCATGATTCTGTTACTAATTGATATTATAATTATTAAACTGTTGAGAACATATCAAAATAATTAATATTTAATTTAGTACGTGTATTGTACAGAAATTTTATCAATATTTCCATGTAACAAAAAAAAGATGTACCGAATACCTTGCAACGAACCACAGGGTGCAATTGCTCGTAGAATGAACTAGATACATTGCAATATGCTAGTAAAATGTTTTTGATTTCCTTCTTGCTAGCCATTGAGCAATAAGAATAGTACAATTTCAAAGTTATTTCAGTTATACACATAATAAATATTAAAAGTTGGAGTATCAAATAGCTTTTCAATTAATATTTAAAGCAAGGTGTAAATGTCAAGATGTTTGACCTGTTTTTAACCATTGTTTTGTTCCCCGATATCCCCGAGACATCGATCTTATTAATCTTGTTCTTTAACAATTCTTTATAAATTCTGTTATATACAAACTTGAACAAACTGTCTATTCTTAGTCACAGAGACGATAGCTAAGGCATAGGAACGTTTCGTTAATCACCGAATTCGGTCAGATCACAATCAACATATAATCCGCGACCATGAAATTCTGAAACCGCTGAGTATTTACTATCTCTGCATTTTTATTATCCCTTTTTTATCACTTGCGTAGAAAAGGTAGTTGGAAACTTTCAGAGAGGATTCCGAAACGGAAAATCAACCACTTAGATATCTTCACCATGCGGCAGATCTTGGAGAAGACGGCGGAGCAGCTGCTACATTCCTTCCATCTCTTCATCGACTTCCAGGGCGCTTACGACAGCAGCGCCAGGGTAAAACTTTACCCTGGATGGAAAACCTTCTAGGCCCTTTGCGACCATTAAGCGCCTTCGCCAAGGAGATGGGCTAGATTGTTTACTTCGGAGACCATTTTCTATAAGTCAATCCAGACCCTGGCATACGCTGATGAAATAGACATCATTTGTTAACGGTTCTCCTAAGTAGCGGAAGCCTGTCAAAGGATTGTGCAGGCGGCAGAAAACCTCGGGTTGTAGATTAACGAGGCAAAAACCAAGTCCATAGTGACACCACTAGCTGCTCTGCTAACACATCCTAACTTACGCAGAGATGACGTAGAAATAGGTGAGCGCTCTTTCGAAGTCGTTCAAAATTTTACCTATCTTGGTTCAAAAGTCAGCACCGATAATAACATTGTTGTTCAGATACGCGCTAGGGTACTGGATATCACCCGGTCTTTCTACAATCTGAGATAACTTCTCTACTCAAAACACTAGTCGCGACGAACGAAGCTGGGACTGTATAAAACCTATACAGTTCCAGTACTCACATACGCCTCTGAGACATGAACGTTGCTCAAAACTAACGAAACCCTTTTAGTCGCGTTAGAGATGAAGATGCTCAGAAGGATTTTATGGCGCCGTTTGTGTGGATGGAAAAAGGAAGAACCGCTACAGTGACTATGAGCTGTACGGTAAACATACTGTCGTACAGCAAAGTAGACTCGCCAAGTAAGTAAGTAAGTCAGTAAGTAATGAATGCATAAAAAAAGCAAGGGAAAATAATATATTGAAAATAAAGTAGGTCTTCGAGGAATTATTAATAAGCATGGGAGGGGAATGAATAAAAAGAAGTTATAATTGTAATTCGAAGCTTTTAAACAGGAAATAGAAAATTTTACGTGTAAGTTTCACCCTCTCAAGAAGACACCAAAAGAAAGGAATGTTACTCAAAAGCTGTCAATGAGTAAAGCAACTCATAAGGTTCAATAAGAAGTTGAAAACTTCTGTATCATATAAGTTAGAGGATCATAACTTGCACGAAACGGCAGAATCATAAACATAATCATAAACATGAACATAAAGTAAAAAGCATATATCAAGTCCCTGAACTTGGGACTGTCTGACCAATATTTTTTTAAACTTCATCTCAGTGATACTAAATCTCAGCCGTATCGTTTTAAATTCATTCGTAAATCAATTTTTTCGATTAACGTCGCTGATATGCTGATTAACCGTAGGCATGATCTACAACTAGTATAATCATATATGGACTACGTTCGCTGTTTTTTGAAGCTGTTTAAAAAACATTCCAAAGTGATAAAGAAGTTGAATAGTTTACAGGTGACATTAACTGCCATTACATTCATAACAACAATCTAAAAAAATTGCAGGACGTAAATAAAAAATATCTCCAACAAAAGAATAACTTCAACAAGAACAAATAAAAAACATTTTAATCGATTGTTTTTCTTAAAAAAGTTCAGCAATCATTTACAAATATGGTATGAAATATGGTTTATTTTTCATGTCTTCAAACATCAACGTACGGAACGATCACAGATGTTCATAAATGTTCTCTAATGATGGTGCTGATACAGGTTTCCGTTGGCGTAGCTGCTGGCATGTCCATGACCGTGTCCTCCGTATGAGTGTCCACCCTCATGGTGTCCGTAGACTTCCGGGTGATGGGCATGACCCACTCGCTTCACATGAGCCTGGAAGCCGTTGTGCTTGTCGGACGAGTACTCGACCACTCGCTCAGTTCCGTCGGCCTCATGCAGGGTGTAAGCTCCCTTGACGACATCTCCATCCCGATGTTCCCACTGGCTCTTGTGGTCACCGGTGTGGGGATCCTTCACGCCATACTCGAACTTGTAGCTGGGATGCGAATGGTAGTCCTCGTGCTCGTAAGCAGCAACGGCGACGGCCAGAAGGGCGAGGGCGGCAATCGTGATCTTCATCATTTTGGGAAGTTTTCTTTGGTTTGTGGGCTACTGGATGCAGATGGAGCGATGGCTGGTGATCGACTGTTAGCATTTGGGTTGAATATGCTCGCTTAAATATGCTTTGAAAGGAGTAGGGCATGAATGCGTGTATGCCTTTCATTGGGGCTTGGTTACCATGTTGTAATCTGACCACGCGTGAGGTTATTGAACATTTAACAAAATAACTGGTCCATTTTTGAACCATTTGTCATACGACTGTTTTTCTTACTTGGTTGGTTGGTGGCTGTTTAAATACATTTTACGTTAAGTCAATTGGGTCCAATAACATTCATTCTGTTTTCTACTTATATATTTTCAAATCACGATGCCGAGCTTACACGAAAAACATTTTTAAGGAGATATGCATCATTCAAAGAGCAACATTTTATCCATTCTTATGTTCTCTAAATTCTCACTTACTCTTGCCATAACCTGACTAATACGAATTGTTAGCGAGCAACCTCCTTTAGCGAAGACATGGCTTGCGAATTACGTTGCTTGCCCGTAAGTTGAAAAATGTAGGGTTCTGCCCGAAATATGTTTGCTATATCGAGAGATTCAGCAACATCAGAAGTGTTGGAAGGAGGGCGAAGTACCCTGATGAGATTATATTTAGAACTAGGTTGATAAATAAAGGAGATTTTAACTGTAACTCGGGAAAATTTCACGTTTCAGTCTTGCATTTGAGTTTGAGTTATTTTATATTCTATCAACATTCCAAAATATTATATTGTGTACGCATAGGTAGTAAGATGATGTTGATTGACCTCAGTTACGTTTTTACTACATTCGGTACTAAATCAACATATCGCTGACGGTGTGTCCTAGAATTTCTTGCAAAATACGGGGGTCTCAAAACTCTCTTTGTTCTGAACGATCTCAGTATTTTATGTTGACGTTGTTGATTGAAAATAAGTTTGCAGTGCATATGCTTTTCTCTAGCTTAGCCTTTCTATGTACCGCTTGAGCTTGTATTTTAGATTCCTTTGCTTCGCGTAATTGTGAAACCTCCTTGATGCCTAACAATGCAATGCGATAAGCTATAACTTCAGCTAGAACGTTCAAGGATATCGCAGAATTTGCATTGCGCATCATTTTAACATGTAGCTTTATAGTAATTCACTGCAAAACATGTCATTTTAGATTAGATTCGATTCAAGACTTGCGGAGTTTACGAAGAATGAGGCCATAAAATCGCTTTAATATTGTTCAGTTTTGAAATTATGTTTTTGGAGGAATTCAGCCAGAGATCAACTTTCATGTGTCCCATGTCGGAAAATGTTTGCTACAGAATACTACAAAACAAAACACGATTTCTTTTCATTGTCTATTTCCTATTTCAAACAACTCAGCAACATCTCGTCAGCAACAAAGATTCCCATATACTCATGACTAATTATAAAAAACATGAGTAATTTAAATTCATACAAAGTTATGTTTCACAAAACAAAACAAAAACTAATGCACCTTAATTTTGCAAATTTCGGATATCTAACGATTTTTGCAAAAAAATGTACATTATTTAGTCATTAACTATTCTATGCTTTACTTTCCATGATTTCAAACATCAACGTATGGAACGATCACAGATCTTCACAAATGTTCTCTAATGATGGTGTTGATACAGGTTGCCGTTGGCGTAGCTGCTGGCATGTCCATGACCGTGTCCACCGTACGAGTGTCCACCCTCATGGTGTCCGTAGACTTCCGGATGATGGGCATGACCCACTCGCTTCACATGAGCCTGGAAGCCGTTGTGTTTGTCGGACGAGTACTCGACCACTCGCTCAGTTCCGTCGGCCTCATGCAGGGTGTAAGCTCCCTTGACGACATCTCCATCCCGATGTTCCCACTGGCTCTTGTGGTCACCGGTGTGGGGATCCTTCACTCCATACTCGAACTTGTAGCTGGGATGCGAATGATAGTCCTCGTGCTCGTAAGCAGCAACGGCGACGGCCAGAAGGGCGAGGGCGGCAAACGTGATCTTCATCATTTTGGGAAGTTTTCTTTGGTTTGTGGGCTACTGGATGCAGATGGAGCGATGGCTGGTGATCGACTGTTAGCATTTGGGTTGAATATGCTCGCTTAAATATGCTTTGAAAGGAGTAGGGCATGAATGCGTGTATGCCTTTCATTGGGGCTTGGTTACCATGTTGTAATCTGACCACGCGTGAGGTTATTGAACATTTAACAAAATAACTGGTCCATTTTTGAACCATTTGTCATACGACTGTTTTTCTTACTTGGTTGGTTGGTGGCTGTTTAAATACATTTTACGTTAAGTCAATTGGGTCCAATAACATTCATTCTGTTTTCTACTTATATATTTTCAAATCACGATGCCGAGCTTACACGAAAAACATTTTTAAGGAGATATGCATCATTCAAAGAGCAACATTTTATCCATTCTTATGTTCTCTAAATTCTCACTTACTCTTGCCATAACCTGACTAATACGAATTGTTAGCGAGCAACCTCCTTCAGCGAAGACATGGCTTGCGAATTACGTTGCTTGCCCGTAAGTTGAAAAATGTAGGGTTCTGCCCGAAATATGTTTGCTATATCGAGAGATTCAGCAACATCAGAAGTGTTGGAAGGAGGGCGAAGTACCCTGATGAGATCCTATTTAGAACTAGGTTGATAAATAAAGGAGATTTTAACTGTAACTCGGGAAAATTTCACGTTTCAGTCTTGCATTTGAGTTTGAGTTATTTTATATTCTATCAACATTCCAAAATATTATATTGTGTACGCATAGGTAGTAAGATGATGTTGATTGACCTCAGTTACGTTTTTACTACATTCGGTACTAAATCAACATATCGCTGACGGTGTGTCCTAGAATTTCTTGCAAAATACGGGGGTCTCAAAACTCTCTTTGTTCTGAACGATCTCAGTATTTTATGTTGACGTTGTTGATTGAAAATAAGTTTGCAGTGCATATGCTTTTCTCTAGCTTAGCCTTTCTATGTACCGCTTGAGCTTGTATTTTAGATTCCTTTGCTTCGCGTAATTGTGAAACCTCCTTGATGCCTAACAATGCAATGCGATAAGCTATAACTTCAGTTAGAACGTTCAAGGATATCGCAGAATTTGCATTGCGCATCATTTTAACATGTAGCTTTATAGTAATTCACTGCAAAACATGTCATTTTAGATTAGATTCGATTCAAGACTTGCGGAGTTTACGAAGAATGAGGCCATAAAATCGCTTTAATATTGTTCAGTTTTGAAATTATGTTTTTGGAGGAATTCAGCCAGAGATCAACTTTCATGTGTCCCATGTCGGAAAATGTTTGCTACAGAATACTACAAAACAAAACACGATTTCTTTTCATTGTCTATTTCCTATTTCAAACAACTCAGCAACATCTCGTCAGCAACAAAGATTCCCATGTACTCATGACTAATTATAAAAAACATGAGTAATTTAAATTCATACAAAGTTATGTTTCACAAAACAAAACAAAAACTAATGCACCTTAATTTTGCAAATTTCGGATATCTAACGATTTTTGCAGAAAAATGTACATTATTTAGTCATTAACTATTCTATGCTTTATTTTCCATGATTTCAAACATCAACGTATGGAACGATCACAGATCTTCACAAATGTTCTCTAATGATGGTGCTGATATAGGTTGCCGTTGGCGTAGCTGCTGGCATGTCCATGACCGTGTCCACCGTACGAGTGTCCACCCTCATGGTGTCCGTAGACTTCCGGATGATGGGCATGACCCACTCGCTTCACATGAGCCTGGAAGCCGTTGTGTTTGTCGGACGAGTACTCGACCACTCGCTCAGTTCCGTCGGCCTCATGCAGGGTGTAAGCTCCCTTGACGACATCTCCATCCCGATGTTCCCACTGGCTCTTGTGGTCACCGGTGTGGGGATCCTTCACTCCATACTCGAACTTGTAGCTGGGATGCGAATGATAGTCCTCGTGCTCGTAAGCAGCAACGGCGACGGCCAGAAGGGCGAGGGCGGCAATCGTGATCTTCATCATTTTGGGAAGTTTTCTTTGGTTTGTGGGCTACTGGATGCAGATGGAGCGATGGCTGGTGATCGACTGTTAGCATTTGGGTTGAATATGCTCGCTTAAATATGCTTTGAAAGGAGTAGGGCATGAATGCGTGTATGCCTTTCATTGGGGCTTGGTTACCATGTTGTAATCTGACCACGCGTGAGGTTATTGAACATTTAACAAAATAACTGGTCCATTTTTGAACCATTTGTCATACGACTGTTTTTCTTACTTGGTTGGTTGGTGGCTGTTTAAATACATTTTACGTTAAGTCAATTGGGTCCAATAACATTCATTCTGTTTTCTACTTATATATTTTCAAATCACGATGCCGAGCTTACACGAAAAACATTTTTAAGGAGATATGCATCATTCAAAGAGCAACATTTTATCCATTCTTATGTTCTCTAAATTCTCACTTACTCTTGCCATAACCTGACTAATACGAATTGTTAGCGAGCAACCTCCTTTAGCGAAGACATGGCTTGCGAATTACGTTGCTTGCCCGTAAGTTGAAAAATGTAGGGTTCTGCCCGAAATATGTTTGCTATATCGAGAGATTCAGCAACATCAGAAGTGTTGGAAGGAGGGCGAAGTACCCTGATGAGATCCTATTTAGAACTAGGTTGATAAATAAAGGAGATTTTAACTGTAACTCGGGAAAATTTCACGTTTCAGTCTTGCATTTGAGTTTGAGTTATTTTATATTCTATCAACATTCCAAAATATTATATTGTGTACGCATAGGTAGTAAGATGATGTTGATTGACCTCAGTTACGTTTTTACTACATTCGGTACTAAATCAACATATCGCTGACGGTGTGTCCTAGAATTTCTTGCAAAATACGGGGGTCTCAAAACTCTCTTTGTTCTGAACGATCTCAGTATTTTATGTTGACGTTGTTGATTGAAAATAAGTTTGCAGTGCATATGCTTTTCTCTAGCTTAGCCTTTCTATGTACCGCTTGAGCTTGTATTTTAGATTCCTTTGCTTCGCGTAATTGTGAAACCTCCTTGATGCCTAACAATGCAATGCGATAAGCTATAACTTCAGCTAGAACGTTCAAGGATATCGCAGAATTTGCATTGCGCATCATTTTAACATGTAGCTTTATAGTAATTCACTGCAAAACATGTCATTTTAGATTAGATTCGATTCAAGACTTGCGGAGTTTACGAAGAATGAGGCCATAAAATCGCTTTAATATTGTTCAGTTTTGAAATTACGTTTTTGGAGGAATTCAGCCAGAGATCAACTTTCATGTGTCCCATGTCGGAAAATGTTTGCTACAGAATACTACAAAACAAAACACGATTTCTTTTCATTGTCTATTTCCTATTTCAAACAACTCAGCAACATCTCGTCAGCAACAAAGATTCCCATATACTCATGACTAATTATAAAAAACATGAGTAATTTAAATTCATACAAAGTTATGTTTCACAAAACAAAACAAAAACTAATGCACCTTAATTTTGCAAATTTCGGATATCTAACGATTTTTGCAAAAAAATGTACATTATTTAGTCATTAACTATTCTATGCTTTACTTTCCATGATTTCAAACATCAACGTATGGAACGATCACAGATCTTCACAAATGTTCTCTAATGATGGTGCTGATACAGGTTGCCGTTGGCGTAGCTGCTGGCATGTCCATGACCGTGTCCACCGTACGAGTGTCCACCCTCATGGTGTCCGTAGACTTCCGGATGATGGGCATGACCCACTCGCTTCACATGAGCCTGGAAGCCGTTGTGCTTGTCGGACGAGTACTCGACCACTCGCTCAGTTCCGTCGGCCTCATGCAGGGTGTAAGCTCCCTTGACGACATCTCCATCCCGATGTTCCCACTGGCTCTTGTGGTCACCGGTGTGGGGATCCTTCACTCCATACTCGAACTTGTAGCTGGGATGCGAATGATAGTCCTCGTGCTCGTAAGCAGCAACGGCGACGGCCAGAAGGGCGAGGGCGGCAATCGTGATCTTCATCATTTTGGGAAGTTTTCTTTGGTTTGTGGGCTACTGGATGCAGATGGAGCGATGGCTGGTGATCGATTGTTAGCATTTGGGTTGAATATGCTCGCTTAAATATGCTTTGAAAGGAGTAGGGCATGAATGCGTGTATGCCTTTCATTGGGGCTTGGTTACCATGTTGTAATCTGACCACGCGTGAGGTTATTGAACATTTAACAAAATAACTGGTCCATTTTTGAACCATTTGTCATACGACTGTTTTTCTTACTTGGTTGGTTGGTGGCTGTTTAAATACATTTTACGTTAAGTCAATTGGGTCCAATAACATTCATTCTGTTTTCTACTTATATATTTTCAAATCACGATGCCGAGCTTACACGAAAAACATTTTTAAGGAGATATGCATCATTCAAAGAGCAACATTTTATCCATTCTTATGTTCTCTAAATTCTCACTTACTCTTGCCATAACCTGACTAATACGAATTGTTAGCGAGCAACCTCCTTTAGCGAAGACATGGCTTGCGAATTACGTTGCTTGCCCGTAAGTTGAAAAATGTAGGGTTCTGCCCGAAATATGTTTGCTATATCGAGAGATTCAGCAACATCAGAAGTGTTGGAAGGAGGGCGAAGTACCCTGATGAGATTATATTTAGAACTAGGTTGATAAATAAAGGAGATTTTAACTGTAACTCGGGAAAATTTCACGTTTCAGTCTTGCATTTGAGTTTGAGTTATTTTATATTCTATCAACATTCCAAAATATTATATTGTGTACGCATAGGTAGTAAGATGATGTTGATTGACCTCAGTTACGTTTTTACTACATTCGGTACTAAATCAACATATCGCTGACGGTGTGTCCTAGAATTTCTTGCAAAATACGGGGGTCTCAAAACTCTCTTTGTTCTGAACGATCTCAGTATTTTATGTTGACGTTGTTGATTGAAAATAAGTTTGCAGTGCATATGCTTTTCTCTAGCTTAGCCTTTCTATGTACCGCTTGAGCTTGTATTTTAGATTCCTTTGCTTCGCGTAATTGTGAAACCTCCTTGATGCCTAACAATGCAATGCGATAAGCTATAACTTCAGCTAGAACGTTCAAGGATATCGCAGAATTTGCATTGCGCATCATTTTAACATGTAGCTTTATAGTAATTCACTGCAAAACATGTCATTTTAGATTAGATTCGATTCAAGACTTGCGGAGTTTACGAAGAATGAGGCCATAAAATCGCTTTAATATTGTTCAGTTTTGAAATTATGTTTTTGGAGGAATTCAGCCAGAGATCAACTTTCATGTGTCCCATGTCGGAAAATGTTTGCTACAGAATACTACAAAACAAAACACGATTTCTTTTCATTGTCTATTTCCTATTTCAAACAACTCAGCAACATCTCGTCAGCAACAAAGATTCCCATATACTCATGACTAATTATAAAAAACATGAGTAATTTAAATTCATACAAAGTTATGTTTCACAAAACAAAACAAAAACTAATGCACCTTAATTTTGCAAATTTCGGATATCTAACGATTTTTGCAAAAAAATGTACATTATTTAGTCATTAACTATTCTATGCTTTACTTTCCATGATTTCAAACATCAACGTATGGAACGATCACAGATCTTCACAAATGTTCTCTAATGATGGTGCTGATACAGGTTGCCGTTGGCGTAGCTGCTGGCATGTCCATGACCGTGTCCACCGTACGAGTGTCCACCCTCATGGTGTCCGTAGACTTCCGGATGATGGGCATGACCCACTCGCTTCACATGAGCCTGGAAGCCGTTGTGCTTGTCGGACGAGTACTCGACCACTCGCTCAGTTCCGTCGGCCTCATGCAGGGTGTAAGCTCCCTTGACGACATCTCCATCCCGATGTTCCCACTGGCTCTTGTGGTCACCGGTGTGGGGATCCTTCACTCCATACTCGAACTTGTAGCTGGGATGCGAATGATAGTCCTCGTGCTCGTAAGCAGCAACGGCGACGGCCAGAAGGGCGAGGGCGGCAATCGTGATCTTCATCATTTTGGGAAGTTTTCTTTGGTTTGTGGGCTACTGGATGCAGATGGAGCGATGGCTGGTGATCGACTGTTAGCATTTGGGTTGAATATGCTCGCTTAAATATGCTTTGAAAGGAGTAGGGCATGAATGCGTGTATGCCTTTCATTGGGGCTTGGTTACCATGTTGTAATCTGACCACGCGTGAGGTTATTGAACATTTAACAAAATAACTGGTCCATTTTTGAACCATTTGTCATACGACTGTTTTTCTTACTTGGTTGGTTGGTGGCTGTTTAAATACATTTTACGTTAAGTCAATTGGGTCCAATAACATTCATTCTGTTTTCTACTTATATATTTTCAAATCACGATGCCGAGCTTACACGAAAAACATTTTTAAGGAGATATGCATCATTCAAAGAGCAACATTTTATCCATTCTTATGTTCTCTAAATTCTCACTTACTCTTGCCATAACCTGACTATTACGAATTGTTAGCGAGCAACCTCCTTCAGCGAAGACATGACTTGCGAATTACGTTGCTTGCCCGTAAGTTGAAAAATGTAGGGTTCTGCCCGAAATATGTTTGCTATATCGAGAGATTCAGCAACATCAGAAGTGTTGGAAGGAGGGCGAAGTACCCTGATGAGATCCTATTTAGAACTAGGTTGATAAATAAAGGAGATTTTAACTGTAACTCGGGAAAATTTCACGTTTCAGTCTTGCATTTGAGTTTGAGTTATTTTATATTCTATCAACATTCCAAAATATTATAGTGTGTACGCATACGTAGTTAGATGATGTTGATTGACCTCAGTTACGTTTTTACTACATTCGGTACTAAATCAACATATCGCTGACGGTGTGTCCTAGAATTTCTTGCAAAATACGGGGGTCTCAAAACTCTCTTTGTTCTGAACGATCTCAGTATTTTATGTTGACGTTGTTGATTGAAAATAAGTTTGCAGTGCATATGCTTTTCTCTAGCTTAGCCTTTCTATGTACCGCTTGAGCTTGTATTTTAGATTCCTTTGCTTCGCGTAATTGTGAAACCTCCTTGATGCCTAACAATGCAATGCGATAAGCTATAACTTCAGTTAGAACGTTCAAGGATATCGCAGAATTTGCATTGCGCATCATTTTAACATGTAGCTTTATAGTAATTCACTGCAAAACATGTCATTTTAGATTAGATTCGATTCAAGACTTGCGGAGTTTACGAAGAATGAGGCCATAAAATCGCTTTAATATTGTTCAGTTTTGAAATTATGTTTTTGGAGGAATTCAGCCAGAGATCAACTTTCATGTGTCCCATGTCGGAAAATGTTTGCTACAGAATACTACAAAACAAAACACGATTTCTTTTCATTGTCTATTTCCTATTTCAAACAACTTAGCAACATCTCGTCAGCAACAAAGATTCCCATGTACTCATGACTAATTATAAAAAACATGAGTAATTTAAATTCATACAAAGTTATGTTTCACAAAACAAAACAAAAACTAATGCACCTTAATTTTGCAAATTTCGGATATCTAACGATTTTTGCAAAAAAATGTACATTATTTAGTCATTAACTATTCTATGCTTTACTTTCCATGATTTCAAACATCAACGTATGGAACGATCACAGATCTTCACAAATGTTCTCTAATGATGGTGCTGATACAGGTTGCCGTTGGCGTAGCTGCTGGCATGTCCATGACCGTGTCCACCGTACGAGTGTCCACCCTCATGGTGTCCGTAGACTTCCGGATGATGGGCATGACCCACTCGCTTCACATGAGCCTGGAAGCCGTTGTGCTTGTCGGACGAGTACTCGACCACTCGCTCAGTTCCGTCGGCCTCATGCAGGGTGTAAGCTCCCTTGACGACATCTCCATCCCGATGTTCCCACTGGCTCTTGTGGTCACCGGTGTGGGGATCCTTCACTCCATACTCGAACTTGTAGCTGGGATGCGAATGATAGTCCTCGTGCTCGTAAGCAGCAACGGCGACGGCCAGAAGGGCGAGGGCGGCAATCGTGATCTTCATCATTTTGGGAAGTTTTCTTTGGTTTGTGGGCTACTGGATGCAGATGGAGCGATGGCTGGTGATCGACTGTTAGCATTTGGGTTGAATATGCTCGCTTAAATATGCTTTGAAAGGAGTAGGGCATGAATGCGTGTATGCCTTTCATTGGGGCTTGGTTACCATGTTGTAATCTGACCACGCGTGAGGTTATTGAACATTTAACAAAATAACTGGTCCATTTTTGAACCATTTGTCATACGACTGTTTTTCTTACTTGGTTGGTTGGTGGCTGTTTAAATACATTTTACGTTAAGTCAATTGGGTCCAATAACATTCATTCTGTTTTCTACTTATATATTTTCAAATCACGATGCCGAGCTTACACGAAAAACATTTTTAAGGAGATATGCATCATTCAAAGAGCAACATTTTATCCATTCTTATGTTCTCTAAATTCTCACTTACTCTTGCCATAACCTGACTATTACGAATTGTTAGCGAGCAACCTCCTTCAGCGAAGACATGACTTGCGAATTACGTTGCTTGCCCGTAAGTTGAAAAATGTAGGGTTCTGCCCGAAATATGTTTGCTATATCGAGAGATTCAGCAACATCAGAAGTGTTGGAAGGAGGGCGAAGTACCCTGATGAGATCCTATTTAGAACTAGGTTGATAAATAAAGGAGATTTTAACTGTAACTCGGGAAAATTTCACGTTTCAGTCTTGCATTTGAGTTTGAGTTATTTTATATTCTATCAACATTCCAAAATATTATAGTGTGTACGCATACGTAGTTAGATGATGTTGATTGACCTCAGTTACGTTTTTACTACATTCGGTACTAAATCAACATATCGCTGACGGTGTGTCCTAGAATTTCTTGCAAAATACGGGGGTCTCAAAACTCTCTTTGTTCTGAACGATCTCAGTATTTTATGTTGACGTTGTTGATTGAAAATAAGTTTGCAGTGCATATGCTTTTCTCTAGCTTAGCCTTTCTATGTACCGCTTGAGCTTGTATTTTAGATTCCTTTGCTTCGCGTAATTGTGAAACCTCCTTGATGCCTAACAATGCAATGCGATAAGCTATAACTTCAGTTAGAACGTTCAAGGATATCGCAGAATTTGCATTGCGCATCATTTTAACATGTAGCTTTATAGTAATTCACTGCAAAACATGTCATTTTAGATTAGATTCGATTCAAGACTTGCGGAGTTTACGAAGAATGAGGCCATAAAATCGCTTTAATATTGTTCAGTTTTGAAATTATGTTTTTGGAGGAATTCAGCCAGAGATCAACTTTCATGTGTCCCATGTCGGAAAATGTTTGCTACAGAATACTACAAAACAAAACACGATTTCTTTTCATTGTCTATTTCCTATTTCAAACAACTTAGCAACATCTCGTCAGCAACAAAGATTCCCATGTACTCATGACTAATTATAAAAAACATGAGTAATTTAAATTCATACAAAGTTATGTTTCACAAAACAAAACAAAAACTAATGCACCTTAATTTTGCAAATTTCGGATATCTAACGATTTTTGCAGAAAAATGTACATTATTTAGTCATTAACTATTCTATGCTTTATTTTCCATGATTTCAAACATCAACGTATGGAACGATCACAGATCTTCACAAATGTTCTCTAATGATGGTGCTGATACAGGTTGCCGTTGGCGTAGCTGCTGGCATGTCCATGACCGTGTCCACCGTACGAGTGTCCACCCTCATGGTGTCCGTAGACTTCCGGATAATGGGCATGACCCACTCGCTTCACATGAGCCTGGAAGCCGTTGTGCTTGTCGGACGAGTACTCGACCACTCGCTCAGTTCCGTCGGCCTCATGCAGGGTGTAAGCTCCCTTGACGACATCTCCATCCCGATGTTCCCACTGGCTCTTGTGGTCACCGGTGTGGGGATCCTTCACGCCATACTCGAACTTGTAGCTGGGATGCGAATGATAGTCCTCGTGCTCGTAAGCAGCAACGGCGACGGCCAGAAGGGCGAGGGCGGCAAACGTGATCTTCATCATTTTGGGAAGTTTTCTTTGGTTTGTGGGCTACTGGATGCAGATGGAGCGATGGCTGGTGATCGACTGTTAGCATTTGGGTTGAATATGCTCGCTTAAATATGCTTTGAAAGGAGTAGGGCATGAATGCGTGTATGCCTTTCATTGGGTTATGGTTGGCATGTTATAGGTTGACCTTGGATGTGGGCGTGGAAATTAAAGGAAATGCACGACATATGAAATGAACCCCTCAATGTCGTGCATTGATTCGATCGATGGTGTATTTTCACCACAATTTCGGCTTTTATGTAATACATGTAATAAATTAAATGTTTCTTGACTAATTCTAATTCTGACTAATAAATGACAAATTTCCCCAACAAATTCTTTATAACTAATCCTTTGTCGATATACACCATTGAAAATATGTAAGTTGTGTCGAAAAATCATTAGTTTTTCATCCTGCATTTGGAAACATGTGTTCATTCTGCATTACATTGTATGACTAAATAATAGCAGTTTAAAACCGAAATAAACCAGTTACAAGTCACAAGTCGGGCTCGTCAAATGTTGAATATATTAAACTACCATAAGAAAGTTGAAATACTTGCAATCCTCGTTCGTTGATGCATAACTCAGAACATTGGGAGATTCTGTGGTTGGTAGTAAACGTGTTTGCAAAATAAATTGATTTAATTTAGTTTTGCAAGACATCTTAGAACAATACATTAAGTTGAAACTCAAAAATCTGTTATTAAATAAATAAAATAAATAACACGTAATTTGAAATCAGTGAAGTCAAATATTTCTCAAAGCTATGATGGTACTTCAAACCAGTGTACACAACTAAAGTGGTGTAGCTTGAACAACACAAACACGAAACTTTGAACCCCAGAAATATTTAGTTGTTTAGGCGTTTTTATGTGATTTTTACTTTGCCTGCAATGTTTTAAAATATTTTGCCTACAAAAGAATAGATATGCGGCGCGATGCGATGTCGGTCTTCACATGATAGAACCTAGACGAAACTGGGACTAACTTTCAGGCTACGTGGTAACAGAAGCCGATATGGCCTGTCTGTTCTAACGGAAAAAAACATAAATGCAAAAATTCATGCATCTCTTGCTGTGGACCCAATTAACACCAAAAACAATGCTCTGTTAGAAATTCAATGAAACCGGAACAACTAGTGCAGTAGCTCCAATGTAAAGTTTGTTCTGATGTAGCACATAAAGGTGTACCATCATCATACCATCATCTCACAAATAGTACTAGGTTGATAATGAAATAAAATAATTGAAAGTCTTACAGCCAAGTGTGGAATTGAATAATTGATGTTTGCACAGCTGTGATGCGTTCATTCAATTTTTGTTCATTCTGCTTCCTACTTTGATCTCTCTTCATATGTCTAATTGTAAAATCCAACAATACTATGCATGAGAAAATCGTAACTTATAAATGAATCATAATCATGTGTCCATCATAAAACATCAAACATACATCGAAATACATTAACATTTCGGTTACCGACAACTATCCAAATGAAAAACGATGAACTAATAGGTAGTTAAGTGGACTTAGACAACACACACGACAACACAAATATCAACACTCATTAACCCGTAGCCAGGACTGACTATTCGATTATGTAGAAAACGTAAGAGAAGTAAATCAGTTGTAACAGCTTCATGCAGGGTGTAAGCTCCCTTGACGACATCTCCATCCCGATGTTCCCACTGGCTCTTGTGGTCACCGGTGTGGGGATCCTTCACTCCATACTCGAACTTGTAGCTGGGATGCAAATGGTAGTCATGATGTTCGTATTGCTTGCAGCAACCACTGGTACCGCAGCAGTAATAAAAAGAACCGAATTGCAAATAAAAGTTATTTGTTTCCTGTTTTGGCTTGTTCATCGCTTAGTATCCAAAGCATTATTATGTATTTGCGTTGTTAGTCCTCCAGGAGTTGAAGAGGATATGTTGTTTGCAATCAACATATCATTCACATTTATAGCTTAAGTCCAGGACGATCATAATCTCTTCTCTCCTGCATTTCACCCTACAATGATCAAGTTTGTTATTGAATTTTGTTTTCAAACAAATCATAATTATCATTACAGGCATAAAATTGAAAAGTAGTGGCACGCGCCTTATACCTACACTAAAACGAAAAACCCTTAGTGAAGCCTATCCAACCACGACTGTGTAATTCATCAATACATATACCCAACCGATGCGGGGCAGGTTGAGCCCTTGCCATACACGTGTTTTGATTTAACGGTCGAACAAGCATGGATTTACCCAATTACCACCAACTCCTCCAAATCGAACTAAAACGCACAGTCGATGCACGTTAGCAGATGTGTTTTCACATGTCTATAATCTATCGACCTGCTTTCGGGCGTACCACGAACAGGAAGTGAGAGATCAAAAATGGTCGTGCGATGTCTTCACTAATACCTGCAAAACCATTTCTTATTTTCGCAAACTGCTCTATTCCGCATGTCATACGCTCTAAACTCTCAACATTTTTCACAAATTCAATCTTTTCAAAAGTGTTCACTTCAGTTTCACATTTATCGCCACTCAAATTTGCAAGTCCCTTCTCAAACCGTCAAAAGCCGGTAAATGCACGGTTTGATCGTCGGCTCGCCTGCTCGTATAACCTTGCTAGCTCGTGCTGCGTGTCCACATCGTTGGAGCAGGAAAGTGCAGCTAATTTAACGATTTCGTCACCCGTCATTGGGTGGGTGCGGCGAGTTTTCCCTCAAGCGAGCAAGGTGGCTGCGCAAAGAGGAAATTATCAACCACAATTCGGTTTTTGGGTGAGCGTAGTCGTATCCCAACAATGGTCACCGCTCGAGTATAAAACCTTTGCTCGCGAGACAACATGACATCAGTACTCGACTAGCGCTCGACAGCCACAGTTGCAGCTTAAATCAAACCATTCAAGACAAAATGATCAAGGTAAGTTCGGTTAGGACACGGAGTACTGAGCACAATGTAGCTTTAACATTTTATCATCGTTTCATTCCAGATTGCTCTGATTCTCGCCATGGCCGTTGCCGTTTTTGGATACGGTCATGAACATCATGACTACCATTCGCATCCTAGCTACAAGTTCGAGTATGGAGTGAAGGATCCCCACACCGGTGACCACAAGAGCCAGTGGGAACATCGGGATGGAGATGTCGTCAAGGGAGCTTACACCCTACATGAGGCCGACGGAACTGAGCGAGTGGTCGAGTACTCGTCCGACAAGCACAACGGCTTCCAGGCTCATGTGAAGCGAGTGGGTCATGCCCATCACCCGGAAGTCTACGGACACCATGAGGGTGGACACTCGTACGGTGGACACGGTCATGGACATGCCAGCAGCTATGCTAAGCTAAACCAACACCATTGAGAAATCAGAGCATTGTGATCTTTTACCATCATCTTCGACTGCCACTGTGATCTTATCTGTGTAAATAAAATTTCATTTCCTCATCTCTTCAAAACATAACAAATTGGGCTTTTTTTAATTATAGAAAAAACCGAAATCGTACTTGGTATACCGGGTATACCGAGAGTGAACGAAAGGAGCAGTTGGTTTCAACAACTTTCTTTTGTTATTTGTAGATTTAACATTCTAGAATTTATTTGCCGCTTTTCAAAATTATTCAAGCAAAAATGTGTATAATAATCGTTAAGCTAGGGTATGAACAAATAGATGGTAGCACTAGACGCTGTTGGCTTCCCTTTTGTCAAACTCAGTGTTGTAAAAGTAACGGCGAAAAAAGGTTTTGTCGGTTGTGCTAATCGTTAGCAACCACAAATTGGTCTTTATTGCCGCTTAGTTTGGAAAAGAACGAAATCGTCCCTTTCACCCCCTATTTATACAATTTTCCGCTCTCCTAACGGCCATCATCTTTCTCCAATGTCGACTCGCACACTGTTTCGTCATGATCCTATCTCGCTTGACATTTCATCAAACGGTGAACTTATTACTGCAGTAACCTTCGCTGTCACCGCGTGCGCACCACTACATTGACGCGTTGTTTTCACAACACTCAGAATCATTTAAAATTGAAATTGAATTAACTTTTAAGTTGTTCAAAGCAGTATTCATTCAAGCTTAAATTAAACAACAATCTATTTTACGGCTTATTCGACTCTACTATGAAAATCTATGAAATACACACTCCTTTTGAATATTGATCTTAACACAACATAAGACGGGCATGATATCTTATAGTATCGATCAAGTACAGACGGTTTTCGGCAGTACTTTATGAGTGTTTTACGATACGTTTGAAACTTATCAAACTCGACGTGCAAGTGGAGAACTTGAAATCTAACTAATAAATTTATATAAATTGTACAATTTATCGCATGTCATGCGAAAACCAATAAAATGATTAAAAACCAGTTCAGCTCTAACTATCATTTAATATGCGATTTAGCTAATCGTATAATGTTAATGCTAATAGGCATAAATTAGACTTAATATGAAGAAACGAATTGTGATGCTCCATCATCGTAGGACTTACTTACGTACTTACGTACTGGGACTGCTACAAGAGTCAAATGCCGCCGACTGTCAATCCAATAACCAGGCCATTCTGGTAGACGCATCAGTACCATCACTCAATCTCTATTTGAATCTATCACGCCTCTTTTATCCATATGAACGATCCAAATGGACTTTACAGACTGGGTCTTCCGGTGTAGGCCGGTGCAGGTGTATTACATCACCTTAGCTTGGTGAGCCTAGTTCACCGAACGATAGTTAGTTCGTCGATAGTGCAATGGTAGCATGGTGCATGGTAGCGGCGCCGGTCTTCACACGAACGGACCGGACCAAAATCCCATCGGGCCCAATCCTCCGTACGCAGAGCTGAATAACCAGGTACGGGTCAATTAAGTCACAGAAAGCCAGAAATGGCAGTCCAAAAACCTCATGAGGCTGTTGTGCCGATGAAGAGGAAATGTAACACGATTGTTATGAAAAAAAGTAAAAATAACGAAACTACTTTTGCATGATGTTTAATACAATGTATCGAATTTAGTTTTCATTTAATTTCGAGTTTGAATACAATACATTAATTATACTTGAAAAGCTTGCTGTAACTGTGACCGAATCCATGGCCATAAGAACCACTATATCCACCCTCATGGTGTCCGTAGACTTCCGGGTGATGGGCATGACCCACTCGCTTCACATGAGCCTGGAAGCCGTTGTGCTTGTCGGACGAGTACTCGACCACTCGCTCAGTTCCGTCGGCCTCATGCAGGGTGTAAGCTCCCTTGACGACATCTCCATCCCGATGTTCCCACTGGCTCTTGTGGTCACCGGTGTGGGGATCCTTCACGCCATACTCGAACTTGTAGCTGGGATATGCGTAGAAATCATCAACAGCAAACGCTGCCGCGGCCAACACAATCAGAGCAAAGAAAAGCTAACAAAAATAGGAAAAATAGATAAATTAGTGCCTATTAAAAAACAGTGCCGCTCAAACGCGTACCTTGAACATTTTGTTGGGGCGGTTGGCTAGAATGTTTTACTGTGGCAAACAAAAACTGAATGATGACACTACCAATTCTGGTTCGTTTTTATATACCTGCAGACACCATACCAGTGAAAGGATAACAGCTAGTGCGGTCAAACATGGTAGCTTCCCTACGTAATGAACTAGTACCATCGCGTGTATGACTTCGTTAGAAGTGGAACCGAATTGTTTTTGCTAAATTATTGCTTCAAAAAGTGAACAACGGGTGTGACTTTAAAGTACATCATTGTGGAATATTTTGCCTTTAAACATGACATACAACCATTTTATTCCCGTTGCAATTTTATTCTTGTTTAATCCTTGTTGACCAAGGCAATATTGTTTACGTTACGTATAAATTTTTTTGGTAAATTTTAGCTATTCTCTACAATTTTCTATCCTATCTACAAATTATTAAGTTTCCAAAAAAGTTCTTATCTAAATAGATTTACAGGAAATTAGACAACATTAATTGTATTATAATCAGTAAAATAAAGCATTACTAGCAGACCGACTAAAGCACATTTAAACATTCCGTTTTACTTACAGAAAAAAAATTTGAAGCAAGAGAAAAAATAAATAATAAGTCAGAGCGGTAATAGCAGAGAAAATTAATTTAACTCTTCTGTTTTTATTTTATTTCATTTGCGGCATGCAACAATTATAAAACATAATATTTGTAATACGCATAAAACATAATAGTTGTAATTAACCATTGCAACAGAAAAAAAGTTGCCGCACATTATTGAAAGATATAGACAAAACAAAAATCATCAAAAAAACACAAAACGAAACAAATTATAAGCAATTGAACCTTACAATTTCCACGATTTTCATGATAAAATGGGCTCTATGCACTTTACGGACTTTTATTTGTTTTATTGACATTTCTAGTACACGGTTAGGGAAGATTTCATTTATGCTCTTCTCATGTATTAACATTAACACCCATATTCATTCTGTTGGTTGAACGTGGCCTACACACATCGCATTCCCAAAACCAACATAATTTGTTAACATGAAAAATAATCTGATCCAATTTTATGCCCAGTTTACTACGCGTAACATCCCTGCTGCTATGGCAAATATTTACCAATTCCTCTTTACCTCTCGACCATTCCAATAGCGATCGCAGTTTGTTTAGGCATAAGCCATCTCATTTCAATCTCCCTTTCACAGTGCACAAAATCTTGATGTCTTATACGTTATTTTTCAGCTTCCATTCATGTTATCCGATCATTTTCATTTCAAGGTTTCATTTCGCTAAAAAATCACATTCAAGCAAAGCATGCAGCATAACACCCAAAAACCAGCCAACCAACTAACCACCGAACAAGGTCATAATTCACGTAAGGTGAAAATTAGGATTTTCGCCTCGGCTAACCTTGGGCGATGGTTTTCGAAGGCAAAACAATCTTACCGTCTTGGTCAAACCATATTGCTTCAGACGCCTTTGGTCAATGAAGAAATAGGAGAGAAAAACGTTGAACGCATCGACAACCGTTTGGTGCTATAGTTTGCGTACGAACCATAGACATGCTGCTCGTTTGACTGACTGCTGTAGCCATGAAACGTTTTGCTAGCTACGCCCACGAATTCTAGCTGTCGCATACCATGACCAATCGTCATGTCACAGAACTGAACCTCAAATTAGCGAAATCGTAACGATTGCTTATTTTTTAAGGGCCTGACCACTGTTTCTCGGTGTTAATTAGTCAATATTTTATTTCGCATGGAACTCAACTGTCAACTGTCGGTTGAGCGAGCCACGACAATATAAATACCCTGTGTTAGTTGAGCAAAGAGCATCATTCGGCAGTTCACCGTTCTTACAAGTAGCAGCAAAAGCAAACTATCCCAAATACATTAGCAAAGATGTACAAGGTAATGGCACATTCATAACTATGTATTCCAAGCTTGGAAACTCTACTGTAAACCATCTTTTGATTAATATCCCTTCAGATCATCGTCCTAACTGTTGCCTGTCTGGCTGTGGTTGCATCGGCCCAATACTGGGGTGGAGCTGGATTCGGATACGGTGCTGAACACCATGGCCATCATGATTACTATTCGCATCCCAGCTACAAGTTCGAGTATGGTGTGAAGGATCCCCACACCGGTGACCACAAGAGCCAGTGGGAACATCGGGATGGAGATGTCGTCAAGGGAGCCTACACCCTGCATGAGGCCGACGGAACTGAGCGAGTGGTCGAGTACTCGTCCGACAAGCACAACGGCTTCCAGGCTCATGTGAAGCGAGTGGGACATGCTTATCACCCGCAGGTGTACGGACACCATGGTGGCTACTACGGAGGACACGGCCATGGTGCAGGATATAGCTACAGCAAACTTGATCAGCATTTTTAAATTGTTTGACGATCGTATATATGATGAATTTTAATTCCAAACCTGTTAGAAGATGATTGTTTCTGAATAAATATGTTGTTGTCCTTGCAAATTACCCACATTATTGAATGACTTTCGATATTTGACAGCTACAAGAGGATTTCTTTTTGTGAAAAATGAACACTAACCACTGATATGTATGAAACGCGTTTACAGTCTTTGGGTGTATTTGGAAACCAGTACAAGTACAGTTACAGTTAATGCTTACAAACAAACTACAACCCTTTTTCAGGTACACAGGGCCAGGATGCTGCAGATATTGAAGAACATTCCTCCTTAGTAGCCCTTGCCATGCCCATAACCATGATGTTCAGGTGCTTGGTAGTGATAGTGGTGCTGGTGCTTATGAGACACCTGCTCATCAGCCTGATGATGGTGATGCTCTTCCTGGGGTTCCTCATGTGCCGGCGTTACGTGATGTTCCTTCTTCGGGATATGCGAGTGTTCGATCTTCTTAACCACCGCATTGAACCCATGGTGAGGATCAGCCGTATACTCGACCAACCTGGAACTACCATCGGCATCCAGAATGGTATATGCACCTTTCACCACATCTCCATCACGTTCCTCCCAGTGCGTCTTATGATCACCAGTGTGTGGATCCTTTACGCCGTACTCGAACTTGTAGTTGATAGGAGCATAGTAGTCGACGAAATGATCCTGTTCTTCGTGATGATGATGATGATGTTCCATCGATGCCTCCTTCGGTTCATCTTCAGCAACATGATGGAAAATCTTTCTGACCGCATGTTTCGAGTTGGAATGTCCATTACCATGGGATGGGATGTAGGCAGCCGTAGCAACAGCCACCAAGGCAAAGCAGCTAACAAACTAACAAACGAAGAAAAGGACCATGTTAATGATGGAGTTCTAATCAGAACACTCGTAACATATCACTGCACTCTGACACCGCATGATAACACTCACTCGGAACATCTTTCTTCAAACACTTTCACTGAAACACTGCAACACTGAACGCTCCCTGTACACGTGAACCAGGATGTCTATTGTTCGATCGCTGTCGATTGAATGGTACTGACTGTACCACTTGAGATCACTTTATATACAACCAACGTTGTCTTAAAGGGTGAAAACGGTTAATCGACCGGGAGAAAGAGCGCTAAATTAAGAGCCTTCCACTAAGCCCCGCAGAGTTAAGCTAAGTAATCTCACTGAGGCCCAACAACATGCTCCCGATTTTGGAACCAAAGCCAGCTTGCAGTGTCGATCGTAGCACAACAGCAGACGCGTTACATAAAAATAAAACCGAAAAGAAATTACTGTATCGCATTCAAGTCGCCTGATCTCGGCGAGGGTGAGAGAAAGGCAGCCCGTTGCTTTCGGTAGTAGTTACAGTAATTTAATTAGCGCTCTGTTACAATCGATTTGTGACGCGGAACCGATGCCATCGAGCGCAAGAAAGCTTACACACAATTGAACCCACGCCGAACTGCTTCGATGACGTTGAGAGTGAGTTTGGTTATTTTTTATTTCTTTACTCGCTACATTCTTTTGCCCGTTACTCCGTCGAAAACAGCGGTGCAATTGGATGAGATCGTGATGAAAATCGAGCGTGAGAAATGGACAACTTGGTGTTGGTAGCTGTTCCGGATTGCTGATGTTTGCATGTATGTGCTTTTAATTTTAATCGGCTGTACGGGTGATAAGTTAATCGACGCTTGCAGAGCTTTCCTGCTATCAAGAGGACAGGATTGAACACATCCTGTGCTATAACTGTGGCCAATTTATGGAACGAAGAAATTGATAAACATTTCCGCCTTTCCTCTAAGATAACATTGTATCAATTTGTATTTAAGCAGATTGACAATATTTTTTCCGTTTATAAGCATGACAGTTAACACATCCAACTTATTATAATGGAATTCATCGCTCATCAATGTCTTTATTGATTAAAACATTTACTCGAACATACATCTTAACTAACTTGTACAAACTAAATCGGAATAACTTCGAGATAAGCTCGGGAGCTTTATTCGAAACATTATCTAATAAACACCTCTTTAACTTTGCTTCATCCGTTTTTTGTGGGAATTCTCTGATAAATCAACAACAGAGCACCATTAAAAAAAACGTGTAACCAGAGGAACTGAAATCCTTCATGCTTTCTGCAATTATTCCAAGCGGAAAATGATTCTGTTCAAAGCTTTCGCTAGACTCTAGATCCTCTAGATCGCAGCACATTTTGGTTCAACTTGAGCGATGTTTAATAATGCCTCCGACTTTTAAAATGGACCTAAAAAAAACCACTGAACTACGGTTGGACGTTCACACGAATCATTAACATGAAGTTAACAAATCAAGCATAAATCAACCTAGGATCGACGAATCATTCATTTCCATAATTTTATCATAAATTTGGATCTTATATGCCAATAAGTTAATACATTTTAAGAAAAAAAATGACAAAAACACGACCAATTTTGATTGATTGATTGGTTTGATTGAACGACTTACTTATTAAATTAGCTGGAGATCGTTACGTGACTACTGCTACTACTCACATGCATTTACAAACATTTGATTTAACAAATATCATATTACTGGCATACAACCTATAGTGACTGAATTTTGACTAAATGTTTTATATTAGAAAAAAATGTTAAGAGTACATAAAATTTTCGTGCCACAGTTGGTTGTGAAGATCGTAGGTGGTGTGTTTTCTTTACTTTAGTTAAAGTAAAGTTAAAATAAATTAGATTTTAAAAATCGGGACTTGGATCAACCAATTGAAATTAATTATTCTGGCATACAGTAAAATAAAAATCATATAAATCAAAACTTACGATTTGCCATCAATTAGGAAAATACATCAATTAGCCATAGTTTGCCAACCTCTCATACGTTTTTATTTTCCAGCTTGAAGTGTACAAATGAACCGAAAAAAGGGTTCAAAATTGCCTGAGAATGAATCAGCTTTATGTAGTGTGACAATAACAGCTTACAGTTGAATAACTGAACCGGCTTACTTTCCCGCCCGACTGCAGCTTTCCTTCCAATTCCTCAATACCATAATCGAAAATTGAAAGAGGTTTAACACGAATCTACGAATTAACCATCGCCTGCTGAGCAGCACGTGCCCGTGCATTATGACCATACAAGTGATCGTTTAATCCGAACCGATCGTTTCCCGGTGCAATACCAGACCCCGGCGATCGTTTCACTTTCCGATGAAGTAATTGACATTTTATTGTTCATTCTCTTTCGCCCTCACGCTCATGCGGTCCGGAATGTACGGCCCATTCAAACACGCCCAGTGCAAGGTACCCATAGCCAAAGAAACATTTCCACAAGTACAACCAGGTGGTAAATATGAACTTCTATTCTCGCGAAAAAACTAATCTAAATGGAAACATTTGCTCAGTAGCGTAAAAAATCTCACGCGAACCCATTTCATGTCGGCGTTTAACCAAGTGGCATAGGCATACGAGAAGAAACTGCCCCTATTTGATGAGAAACTTATAGCAGTGTTCCCTTATGCGCACTCGTCGCACTTGCAAATCACACCCTCTAACCGCATGCGAACAGATACGTGAGAAGGAGGTTCAAAAGACGCCACCGTACGGCGCACAAAACTTAGCCAAATTTGCAATCTTTAAGGAAGAGTCAGCATCACTGCCGCAATTATGCGCACCCGTTTGTGCAATCGATCTGTATCGTTTCTCATCCATTGCGAAGAGCAGACTCGACGAATTCAATTGGCCTCCCACCGGCATGGAACGGTGATTCGATCGATTGAATTCGGTGAATCGAATAGACCCATCTTTATCTCACAAAGTGAATGCCCACCGGCATACCGATTACATTCCGCTGTTGGGAGCGTCAAAAAAATGTTACAAACAGCGCATTAATCGTCTCGGTAAACGGTCGATAACAGTAGCGATTGAGATGAAAATGGGTGGTGATAATCGATGGAGGTTACGCTCTGCGGGAAAAAGCAAATGATTCGTTGTTAATTTGCTTGCTAACCATTAAGCCATTGTCCGCGTGAAGATAACTAGACATGCAGTTGGAATCCGGTTTACCTTTGTTAAACCTCATTCGTTAAAAAAAAATACATGTTAATAGCTACGGATCAATGCTAATGTGTAAAGGATGTGTTCTTGCTCTAATTGATGTGACTTAATTGATTTAAAATATAAAACATAGTTACATTTGGTAATCATAGATTGGTTATCGCAAAAACAAGTCTCCGGCACTGACAATCGCATTAGGTAACACAAAAAAAACATTTACAAACATTTACAACATTTCTTACATTCGAGGTACACTAAATTAGCAAAAAGGTTGTTATAATAAATAGAGAAAACTATTGAAATTAAGTCTTGTCGAGCTGGATAACCACAAAAATGTGGAAATAATGTTTTTACGTCGTGTAAAACCAATCTTTAAAAATCTTTTTCTAATACAAAATAAAATGCAAGCACCAACTTAAACTAACTGTTTTGTTGTTCATTCCTAATTTACATTAGGTGCGTCACCAGAGTCACCGTCACCCACATTAGGGAACCCATGGAAATATTTTGTTTCAATCATATTTGGGTGGCATGATACGGAACGTGTTGATAGAACTGGAATGCATACGCTAAGAGTTCACCCATTGCACTGGTTTCGTTTTCAACATTTTCATTAACCAAACTTTTTACACATCAGAAAATTATTTTAGCAAATTTGAAAAATTTAATATCCTGAAAAAAACTATCAGTCAAAATATTCACCATGTGCGACTAGCGACAAGGTATAAATTTGTTTACATTAACACAAACCATTTTTTATGAATAAAAACCATTTTTTGTTCTTCTTCTGTGAAGCACATAATTGAATTTGAACTTTGAATAAAAAAATCTCTTTCTATTCACTATTTCAATTTATTGACACCCAAATCTGCAGGTCGCACAAAGAAATCTAATGGAACAATATTCGGTGCACCATTGCATAACAATTTCGTACCACATGGTACAACACCATTCTAGTGTGCTCCAATTTTGGCATTTTAGCACCCGTGAATAGAAGACACCAATTGTTTGCTGACAGCAACACACGGCAGAGTTGTTCTCACTTTCAGCAATCGAACATAGCTCATAAGTTCGTGCACATTCCGGTTCGTGCCGGTCACAGGCTCACTGACGTGCGCATGTCAGCATCAACGGTTTCAGCACAATGTGAACTGTTTGCTCATACCACGCATTCACAGACCGGTTTACCGGCTACTAGCTGTGGTGCGTATGGATGAGACAGAGCCGCGGGTGAAGAATTGCCAATTTTCCGGACCCGATCTCGATGCAAGTGTAAACAAATTCACGGAGGAAAGATTACGATTCTCACGCGCTATGCAACGCGTACTGTTTTTCATGTATGTTTAGCTGCTGCCATTATTGCTAGATGGGTTGTTACCATGGGAGGGACGCATATGTTTTAGAACAGTATATATAACTAAGGCGTGCACACGTTAATATCAGTAGTGCAGAAGACACAGTGCCAAACAGACTTGTGATTGTTGTGTTTTAAAAGGACCCGCTACCAAAATGAATGTGATACCGGTACATGAATCGATTTTAAGCAGTGTAAATGTAAATATGTATAGTGACCAACTAACGCCAATTTAATCGATTGCAGGTGACTTCAGTGCTACTGATGGTGATAGCTGTGGGCAGTGCGTATATAACAGGCAACGGGTACAAGATCCTAACGAAACATTCGTCACAATACTTCGGGAATGGTGCAAACACCATTGATTCCTATCAACCGCTTGGAATTGGATCGGGATACAGTGAAGCCGGCGTAGTTGGTTACAAATCGTCCATCCAGGATGGAGGTTACCCGGAGAACGGTTATGACTACAGTGATCACTACGCTTATCCAAAGTACAAGTACGATTACGGCGTACAGGACATACACACCGGTGACCACAAGAGCCAGTGGGAGATCCGAGATGGGGACGTCGTTAAGGGTGGCTACACCCTGTATGATGCCGACGGCACAAAGCGCGTAGTGGAATACACTGCGGATAAGCACAATGGATTCAATGCCGTTGTTAAAAAGATTGGCCATGCCAGCCATCCCCAAGTGTACAAGACGGAGCATGGCATTTCTGGCGGTGGCTACGATGAAGCGGAGGGATACAGCTACAGCAACATCAATCAACATCTGTAAAAAGTGACCGTAAAGCGATAACACTCCTTTATTTATTTACACTGCCGGCTTTTCCCAGTCGCGCCGGTAGTTTAAGTTCGGTAAAGCATTCGATCGCTGCTCGAAATGAATCGTTTCAAACTTAAACAAATCGCCTGAATGTATGCACGGCTCGAAACACTCAATCGAGTACGAAAATATAACAATTGCCTTGTCTACTTGTTGTGCCTTCATTTGTTGCCTCGTGTGCTGACATTGCTGACTTATCAGTTTCTGTTCGGTTAATTTTTTTTTCCTCTTTCAAAAATTCCGCTTCCATTATATTTTTATTTAAAGCTGTTGATATTGTAGAAATTGTCCGTTTTTTCTGAACTATATAGGGATATCCAAACCAACTGTAGTAATCGTAACTCTGTGGTTACATAAATAAATAAAATGAACAGCTAAATAATAGTTCCCCTAGTTTATAAATTTTTCATCTTATTTATATTCTACTGTGCTCTTCTACGAACCAACAAAAGATTGTTTTGTGTTACTTGTTTATTATTGTATTTTGTCAGCTCTTCGCGATTTTAGCCGTATACGGTTCTATGTGTAGTTGAGAAGCAACATGTTCTTATATTTTTTTTCGCTAATTATTGTACCTTTAGTCTAATGCAAACGGAGATAAAATGAACGAATTCAGTGTAGTAGAAATTATATCATCAGAGCAAACAAGGCTTTGCTTCTTACCGATAACAGAAAAGTAACCATGTTTTCAATAATATTTTTTATTTTTTTTAGTTAAAAATTTTACTCATTTTCCTTACGCTTATGGCACGTCTTACTTTAAAACATCGACCACGCCTATAATTGTGTTGATTAATTTCAATCGTGTGGAAGCGGATAGAAACATAAACTATGAACAATTGAACAAGAATGTAGGTCCATATATCAATCGCTTTGCCCCGCGAACATTGTTCACCTGTTTGTGGCAAATTTGCATACCTATGGCGTGGTACAGCTGTAGTCAATGGTGCGCAACGGTCAAGGTTTCAGTTGCAGCACCTTCGAAATGTTCTTTCATTTAATTCATCTTAACACACATTTGTAAAAAGATTACCTTTTGAAACTAACCAACACCTTTCATATCGAGAGAAAGATAAACTTCTGTCGATCATCAACTCAGCTGATTAAGCAATTTAACCTGCTCGCCCCAACAAAAAAAAAACCCTTCGATCGCAGATGGCAAAACAACGATCAACTAGCTGCGGTTGACCAGCATTACACTCACATCACTGCCCTTTAAATCATTGAACCTTTGAAAGCTGCTGTTGCTACCGTTACTGTCTTGCACCGGAAAACTGGTTCCATCCCTGCGGGCCACACGAGCCGGTTGTTGGGGCTGAGTTTTCCATTTCACCCATGAAACTGCGTCACCAGTAGTTACGCACACCAGCGATAATTGGCCCATCGGACAGATCATTTTCCCTTTTTCGCTTATACGGTGGTACTAGGAATGAAGGGAATTTGGCCCCGACCCTAGCACGACGTGTTTGCACACCAACAACCAAGGGCTCGACGTGCGTTCGAAAGAATATCGCTTTTCCTGCGACTCATTTTCATCGCAAGTTCGTCGCTTTGACTGGCGTTGATGTCTTTTGACATAGTTTTGTTTCTATTTGGCCAAATTTAGCAAATCAGCTACGTTTTTTATAACACTTGAATGAAATGAATTATGAAATCGGGATCTGTTTTTAAGAAATTAATAATTTGCATGGTTCAACAAATTAAAAAATATTATAAATAAGCATCATATGTCATGAGTAATACTAAACATGCGACAAAGTTGCACTGTTCTTTAGTATTAGATTTTTAATGTAAGCAAATCACATTTTTAAGGAGTCAACACTTTCATCCAATTTATCTCTTCCACGCTCATTTATGTTCACACAATCATCATTTATTCCAGCAAAGCAAACACTATTTCTAAATGTCCCCATCCATTAAGCACAAGTAATGTGCAGCAGACCGAATGCGGCGCACTTATAAAATGTTGCACCCGCATGTAGAAAGGGAAAAGCATCCCGCTGATCGATATACCCGCTGCACAAACGGAAACGATGCCGCTGCGGGAAAGTGCTCCACCGATCCGGCTAGGAAAATGCCATCGGAACGCAACGAACCGGTTTTTCACTTTCCATTCCCATCCCGTGCGTGGTTCGGAATGGTTCGGGATTGTGGTTCGATGCAAGATCAAGGCAACAGTCGTACACTCCTTACGTGAGCTCGTGAGGAAAAGCACTGAGTGCGAAGAGAAAAGGGATACCACAGGTAAAAAGCCCCACTACATGTATATGAAATGGAAGGAAGTTCGTTAGGGTTTGAATGTGTGCTTCTTCCCTTAACTGCAAACCTCTCTCTTTCATGCATGAACAGCAACGCTCTTTCATCCCTGCTCCTGGCGTCCCAACACACGACCTGATACAAAAAGCCTGTGAACGTTCGGTGATGTCACTAACAGGTTCGCGGGCTGTTCGCTTTAGCAAAACTGCGCCGCACGTCGTCACTGTCAGCACCAAGCGGGAGAAAGGCTTTTACTGCCTCGTTCGGTGAAAACTTCGCTCTTGATCTTGTCGAAGAAAACTAATGCCAGCACGGTGACAGCGGGCCAAACAAAGCCGTGCCCACGGTTTGATTGCCACCAACGCGCCGGTCTGCGAGCATGCGGTATATAAACGCGCAAAGAAGATGCACACCGGTTGACTGGTGAAAAGACCTTCAAACCGTGCAGACGTTGTCCGACGTAATCGTTCAGGGTGATTCGGTTGGTGTGCAGTGTGCGTAAACTGGCTGTAAAGAAGGCACGTCTTAAGGACAACCCGATGTGTGCGGTGCTAATAACGGTCCAGTGACAATCAGTGAACAAAATTAAACAAATGTACCAAAAACAGGACTTCTTGTCTAATTGAATTGAAACCCAGTCAGAAAAAGAAAACGCTTCCACACAACGACCAGTCGTCAGTTCCTGGTGATCAAGCAACGTGTTATTGTGGGTGCAAAATGCTATCGCCTAAGGTGAGTTGCTGTCGGAACTTTAAATCAACATCGAACTTTGCCGCTGTCTTCGCTGCAAGCGCACGGTTTCTGGGCGGTTTGGCGAAGCTAATGTGTGATAAGTTTACAACATTTAATGCGACATTGCTTGAAAACAAATCTAACACGTTCGAGTTCTGGTCCACCTCGGGCATGTTGGCGTTGCCGCAACCCTGCCCTGCCCCGAAGTGCCACCATGGAAGTCACGCTGTATTTTCTAGTGTCAGTGTCTGTGTGTGCTGCTGTGTCCACATGTCGAGAGATTTTTTGCTGTTTCGCGTTGTCCAAAACGTTGCAGAAATGCGAGGGCTTTGCACCTCGTTTTATGCTAAATGTGATTTTAATCTTACATTCGTCAAATGCGGCCACCTTTACCATGGTGGTCGTCGCTTGTCGACACCATCGTTTGACGCACTGGGTGGCTCAGAATGTAGCCAAGGAAGGGTCCCCACGGCAGTGCAGCGCAAATGGTCTGACGGATATGAGAAGCAATAAACCACCACTTTCGTTTGCGTGCATGTGTGTATGTGTATGTTTTCCTTTGCTGGTGTGCCTTAATCGGAGAGGAAAAGCGCGGAATGCAAAGTGGGAGATAAATCGAACACTTAATGGCCAAGCTTGTGGGTGAGTGGGGAACGGGACATGAAAGCTATAATTACTTCTACGCTTCGAGTGCGGCAACTGCACCGCATGCAACCGAATGCATCGCAGTTTCGATCGCGTCCGTCCCAGAATGTTGCCCAGTGCGTTTGCCAATCGCACGCTAATCTGAGCCATCGGAGGATAGTAAGGAGTGTGCACACACAATTAATTACACATCATGGCTGCTGGAATGCCGTACGAACGGTGCAATACATCTCGATTTCACGTATTTTTCCCGATGCTCTCAAAACACTGAAACTGACAAACCTACAGTATAATGCGCTTTATGCACCATTTAAAATAAAACACCAGGAAATAAAGCAATGGATACTTAATTAACTCACGCCAGATGCAAAATTTATTCAACGATCTTCAGCTCATCATCATCTGATCATCTGATGGAAGAAAAGGCAAAATTAGCCGCAAACAAACAAGCTGAGCAAACATTGCCCGCGAGCCATTTTCACACAAGCACTTCCATTACCCAACGCCGATCGGTTTGGCAGATCGGGGTAGTGATTGCAATTGCGTGTGCATTTAACACTCAATCGTACCCCTAATCATAGCGATTATTACGATTGACAGCTGGGGTCGTACGATCGATAAACAGAAGCATAATTCAATCCGTTTTTCGATTCGATTCGTGTCCAAGCTTTTGATCGGCCGGGAAACGGTACGGAGGGAAATGAATGTGCGAGAGCGATAGCAGTAGCGAGTGAAGGGGAGAGCACTAGACACAGCATAAAGAGATGCATAATGGGTTCTCGTGTTAGCGGGTCGTTGCAATGCCACAACCATATGGTTTCAGCACTGCCTATTAGTGTTGATTAGAAATACATAAAATTTAATAATCGCCGTAATGGTGCGAAATTAAACGCTTCATTGCAGTACGACTGATTGATTAGCAGGTGATAAAGGGTCAGTGCAATTTTGTTATCCGATTGTTCGTCGCGTTAGCTTTAAAAAGGGATGCGCTTCAGTATTGATGTTTATGCACTTTCTTGTGATGAAATAATTTGAGTAGTCAATACATTTATGTTCTCCTGTTGCGTAACACCTTCACCGTTCCTCTCGGCGAAATTACAATCTCTTATCCCTTTCATCACCCAATCTCTTACTATACGTGCATCAGGCTATCACTTCCGCGATGCCTTTCAATCTCCCATCGACGCGCTGTGATCGAGATTCCATCGATCACGCAGCGGTATCAATGCGCTTTGATCGCTATTACACAATAGGCAACACAATGGTAATGCCCATACAAAACAGGCAGCTCTTTTTCCGGGGTTCAGTATACCCCGTCCCGTCGGCAAACAAAACCCCCAACAAATGTCCGGAACCAGAAATTGAATGACTTTCGGAGCACGTTTTGCATGGAACTGGTTCCTAGCGACGTAATTACATTTCCCGTAAGTCTCCCCAAGTTGAAAGAAAATGGAACAAATGAAGAAGCTTTAAAATGTTAATGCACTGTCTTATGAGACTGTCAACTGGTTGCATTCGACGTCATGTACTACACGACTGTGAGATGTTACTGGTTTGACTAGATAGACAATCTAATAAATTTTACATTTTATTGTCAGTCACACAGATGCACTCGTTTATGAGGAGCTTAATAACCGTACCTTAGTCGGTGAAAGAACAAAATTATGTTTAAAATAAATTGCTCAACATGAAACATTTAATTGGGCAAGGCATACCGGCTGTTATAAAAAAAACTGTATCGTGTGCATAACACTTTTAACAAATGCATAAAGTTAAGCTTATTTCCCTAATTCTGAAATAAAAAAGGCTAATCCGCAACATACCCTTCAATTAATAATCGCATCCCACCCCATAGTGCCTTTTTTAATTAGTCGCCTGGATCGGACACAAACATCTCATTAATCTGTTCCAACAAAACGCTTCCTTCTGTCTTCTTTCACATCGTCCGTTGATCCGCTGGTTCAAGCCCACCTCAGCCGGAACTAACCTACCCCAACCCAACCCAAAGCTCATACGCGAACGAAACGCGAATGATAAATTGCGCATCCCACTGAACGCTTTTCGCTTTTATGTGTTCATTTTCACGTACATTTCGCTTTATCGTCCTTTTTTATGTATGCAGCATTACTTTGTTTTCGCTTTGCATGCCTTCCTTCAAAGCGCCCACAGAGTCGTAAATGTTTCATTTAAATGCACCACCCAGCCGCATGGTGATTGGATCTGATACATGTACATACGCGCATGACAACTCACTTTCGCACGCTCGCAACAGTGTTCCGTTCCGTTTTCGATATATTCCTTCTGGACAGCTCGTTTCAAGCTATTGGAACGTGTACCATCGTACCAGTGCGGAAGTTTCACTTTCGGCTAAGGGAATTATTCAACAATTGCATATGCACTCTTCATGGTCGTGGTAGGCAACGGAGATAAAACCATCATCCGGTTGCGTTTAGACAAACTCGTTTTCCCGCCGAGGCGTTTTGCGTATTCCGCTAACGGAATGGAAAGCGGTACCATAAACCGAAGCTAAAATCGTATCCGGTGGGTTAAACCGGGAATTATGTTTCCTTCGCCAACCGGTTGGAAGGTTCGTAGGGTTTGGCACTACCTTGCTGCACGAAACACGTGCGATTGTTTGCAAATCGTTAAAGGCAGGTGATCGTGTGCCGAAAGGCAATGTAAGATCATTATCTTCTCACTGCTCACGAACCCATCCGGCACATGCCGCTAGGAGATGTCGGTCGCGTAGGAAAACAAACCGTATAACAGTGACAACGACAGCGCCGACAAGTTCCGCAAAGCTGCGGAAATGCTTCCCGTTCATCTGCCAATTCCCGACAAACGGGCCTTTGGGCTTGTTGGTATTTTCGTAATATATTGCATAATTTTAGCATACGTTACACAATCCAGATGGCATCACTGTTTATTTCCGTTTGTTTTGTACAATGTCGGGGAAAGTATAGGCAATAAATTCACACTAATTAATTATCGTTGGACGCGCAGGGTACTTAACAACACAATCATCTTAAGAAACTATCCGTTCAGCAGCAGCAACCGGCTGTGAAATATGCATTATTAGTTTTGAATTATTTATGTCCTGTTATTAGCATACTGACATTGGTGAATTAATTTGACTTTTTTAAGTTTTAGTAAGCAGCAAACTCTCGATAGCTTGCTATAAGAATAATATTGAGTCATTCATTTAGAATATGATGTAAAAAACATTATAGATGTCTGCTTCAACCAACAATGTAATTATACAAAAAGTCCAACATTGTTATGAAGTTTGTTTTTTATGAAAAAAAAAGTTCAAAGCATTAAACTGTAATAACATGTGCATTTAAAAAAGGCCGAATTTTAAATGACGATGAAGAAATATATCAAACATAATTGAATACATCAAAGTTCACTTGAATCCTATGTTTCACAAGCATTAAGGAAAGTATCTGTCAATCCCTATCGGGTGGTCATACGCCAACTGGCCATAACTTTTTTCGGGTTTCGTTGCTTTTCGGACCTATTTGTTGCTTTTCGGACGTCACTCGGACGTCATGGTTCTTTTCGGTGAACTAGGGCGACCCAGTTCTTTTTGCAAAAATAACGAATCGCACATCGCGATTCTTTCGTTCTTTTTGTATTAAAGTAAAATTTTTTTTATTCACTTTTTTACAATACACCAATTTTAAATTCATTCACGAATCGTCTCATTACCGAACCAACGCATTATTAGCATTATTGTTATCTACTTCGGCGGAAAGTAATCCTTTGTTATGATGTACTCTTGATATCTAACTTTTTCACTGGCGAAAGATGAATAAACTGACAAATTTTCTTCTGACGGTGTGACTGGATACTTTATCGCCGTATGTAGTATGTGTCTTTTTTTTTATTTTCAATCTTTAAAGAAAACGCATTTTGCCTTCGATCTACATCTTTAAGTTCTACTGCATCAGTGGCGAGAGCAAAGCTACTACTTAACACTCTGGTCTTTTTTAAGGTAGGAGAAGACATGAAATAAGCTAGATCGAACATATCGGGTGCATACGAAGAGTTTTACTGGGTAAAACTTCTTCAGAACGATGTGACGCTCGGCGGTTAAGCAAATCCTCAGAAGCTTTCTCCTCACTGTTTTAATTGTGGCCGTTACAAATAAAGGGATAAAATTTAAACAGTGAATGATAGGCTAGTTACAAAGCATGAAACAGTGCTGGGTTCTCCTCTAGGTGGCAGTTAACTTGTATAAAAAAATCGCTGAAATTTGTCCCTATTTTTAATACATACATTACTGTAGTTCTACATAGTAACTACAATGTAATGTCACTTTTTCTCACGTGATTCGCTGCAAGATCCGCAAAATGCACTCTGCTCAAGCAAAACAAGAGTGACCCACCCAAAAACTCGAATTCCATCTTCGGCCTTCGAAAACTATGTCTGCGTGCAGGCCATCGCATGGAAGGGGGTTCCATTTTTAGCCACAATCAACCACAACCGTCAGCAGTCGGGCCAAAAATTGAAAGCCATTCCACTGTCGGGAACTGGCACTAGGCTAACTGAACTAAACAGTTGCAAACATTTCCTTCCATGCAGCATGCGTTGCAGTTCAAAATGGACATATATTTTATCAAACTGTCACCAGCGGGCTGCTCCAATTGTAGCTGGTCACCTTTTATCACGCGCAACGGCCAACTACAAGAAACCGCCCGAGTTTGGACCATTCATCGGGAAAACTGCACGCTACCACATGGCGACATGGTGGCTGCTGCCGAATTGAAGATTTATTTACAGCCTTTTACGACGTGCCCGTTCGCGCCACCCGAAGTCAGGTCAAATTAATAACCGACGCCAAAGACAGAGCAAGTAACACAAAAATCTAGGTGCGTTTTGTGCAGCCGCCCGGTAATGGCCCGCGGTGCGAGTAAATTTAGATTTTAATTGGCTGGGAAACGGTTCGAAGGCTAATAAATCATCAATGAAATTTCTTCCCAAAGTTAAAACGGATGACGGTGTGGTGAAGGTGTTCGGCGGCGCATGACTGATGTTTCTAATCGGACAAATGTTTGATTGCAGTTGTCAATAGCCGTTTAAGCTTGCACAAATCGTTACATTTGAATCATGCAAAGTTGTTTTCGGATCTGAATCAAGCAACGAAGATGCAATAAGTTCTGAACTCCAAAGTCGCAATAATCTCAGAAAAGACATCACTCCAACACAAATTTAAAAAATTATTTCATTCTATTACTCATTACTCATTACTAAATAAAAATAGTTTTGTACAAATAAAATCAAATAATGATTGGTAATATCTTAGATATGCAATGCTCAATTTATCATACGTTATGACTTACGGTTTATTCGAATTTCCGATGAAACATCTATGAAGCATTAAATTTAAGTACTTCTATAAAAAATTGAACGCCATAGATCCACACTAACTTGCTTTTTCGCTTGTTTCTTACATTCACAGCAGTTTCCAATAGTGATCCTCGTGTCTACCAGTATCGCTTTAGTATCCTGCTATAAGGACTCCTTGCACGCCTACGCACCAGAATACGTAAGTACATCTGAACGCGCAACCGCGCCACTGACCTTGGGCAAACTGACATTAACGTAACTTACCTCTTCGTGGAACATTACCGCTGAATCAGCGCGATCGAATAATTAGCACCGGCCATGCATGGTCTCGATTAGCCACCTAGTTGCACTTTCCATTCGGACAGCTTCCACAACGGTGACGGACTCATAAATTTGGCACTTTACGACCAAAAGCCCGGGCCAACGGTGCGAAAATGTCACCAAGGAGGTCAAGATTGGCTTTACAGATGTGATTTACTTTACAACTACCTACTGGTCGCGCAATGGCACCAACGCGTACTATGTCGGATGCTTAGTAAACGTTCTCATTTACCACATACGACGATTCGAAACAACTGCAATCAAAACAAACTTATCTGCATTAAGCAATAATCATCCACCATCCATATACAAACGCACACAATCAGGTCTCAATCATTCGAATAATTGTCTTACGCAATTCGGTTGTGGTCCAAATAAAAAATGCTTCGTTAGTACGCACGATATCATTTATAAGCGGTTTATTTTTCTTCCTTACCCTGCGTTATTGCATAATTTCTTCTCCTAATTAATCTCAGTCTATCGTAATGACATTCATCAGCAGGTTAAAAATAAGACACCCTCGGCTAACCTCGTCAAAGAGCGCTACATTCCGCGGTGAATGCAAATAAACCCTCAATTTACCATTTACCTTTATCTTTTCCTGAACTGAAACATAACGCACTTTACGATAGACATTCCTAATGGAGTTCTCCCCCCGTAGAAAATGTTTTCCAAAACTTATCGTTTTTAAAAAATAACCTTATATGCAAACCTGTCTACTGCTACTGACGGCGAACACTGATTGGACGGATTTCGCAGTTTGATTTGCATGGCAATGTCTGGCAGTGGGCAATGCATGGCACTTTGATTTTTTTTACTGTACTTTAATACAACTGATGCACTGCTTGTTAACTTCTGTGTCAACCCCCAGTTTCATTTGGAGCACCATTTAAAATTCGATACACCGTCATAAACCAACGTTAGTGCCAGCGGTTGGTGAAATAAATCAATCGAAGGAAAGGCTCACGACTGCTGTCAAATCGGCGTTTGCCGAGGACATCCGCAAAATGTGAACCACTCAAGACCCTAGATCTGGGTGGTAAATTCGCAAATGTCAATTTATAGTTCTGCAATAACATTGTAAAGGCAAATTTCATTAAAAGAAAATAAATTACACTTTAAAGATATTCATGACTGGTAACACTGGATACGAATCTCCCAAAAAAGTAGTGTTAATCAAAAATTATAATATTATTGCCAATTTATAGTGATATAATATTTCTTTCAATGCTAACACTACCAGTTCTTGAATTTTAAAAGTAATAAAATTGTAATAAATTTAAATTCTAGTTTAAATTTGTTCAATGTAAGGAAATGTCATGTACAATCAAGCGCACGCAACTTGACTTACATCCTATCAACATGTTACGTTGAAAAGCACGAAAGTTTCTGCGCCGCAGTACACCTCGGGCAGTATCAACGCGTCCTTACAACGCTCGGTATACCGCCCGTAATCGTGCGTATCAAACAAACCTTTTATTACACATTAGATTTAACATATTTTTCTAATTAAAAAATTATCATAAACTTCTCTGCGACCGTTGGTGCACGCACTACATTGTAACCAACCCAACTATGCTGCCACTCTGTTCGTTCCCACTGCGGTCATGTACCAATGTTGCTTTATGCTGTTAAAACATCAAACGAATGTGGTGGTACGAGTGCGAAGACCCACACACCCTGCTTTCAAGTAAGAAAAAGGAGGCGGCCGTACGATGGTGAATTAAATTAGACCACACAACATACAACAGCCTCCGTGGTAGAGCCGTTGGTAGCGGTGACGGTTGCAAACTTCATGCGAACCTCATTTAAATGCATTCCTCCATGATTCGCACGTGATAAATTATGCACATTTAAGCCGGCACAGTGCGCGCTTGTCTGTCCATGCTATGGCATGTTGAAAAAGAATATCTTAATATTGGGTTTAAGCTTCCTTTAAAGACAACTTTTCAAAATTTCTTAAAATAGAAAACATTTTCATTCATACAAAAAATACTAACAGATATTGTCTCTTTATTTTCTTTTCTTTTTAAAAGGCCCATCCAGCTTACTCCTTCAGCTATGGTGTTAAGGACTTACACAGTGGCGACGTGAAGTCGCAATGGGAAACGCGTGACGATGGCATTGTCAAGGGTCACTACAGTGTCGTAGAACCAGACGGTTCCATTCGCGAGGTGGACTACACTGCTGATTCTAAAACAGGCTTCAATGCAGTCGTTAAAACTCACGGCCCGAACGCTCATCCAGTGCACGATCATGATCACCACGAGCATAAGACCCACTACTACGATGAACATCATTCCCAATCGAAAATCAATCATTTCAGCAAAGGACAGGATCATCTCATCCTTAGTTCCGATCTTCCACAGCGCGAGAAGGATATTGCTGAAATCAGTGAAAAGAAACGCCCAATACCGTCCATCTTGGAGCTGAAACCGCACGTCAACCTCGAGAAACCACTAGTGGCGTACAAGCATTACGAACCACCGAAGACTGTCTTCCAACACTACTCCTACGACGAACTGAAGCCCCATCACGTCACGGTAGAGACGGAACACAGCCATAAACACTATGTTTCCGACTCGCCCGATTTCTTCTCCGAGCAGGTCGACACTGAGAAAGATTTTTTCAAACCAAGCATCCGTATCGAGGAAGTGAAAGCACCGGATCTATCCAAACTGAAGCCCATCTCACCGGATGTGGATTTTTCACAGCTCTCCGAGAGTGATCTCGGCCCTTACTACACCAAGGACAGTTTCCGACCATTCGCGCAGTACACCAATCACGTCTCACATCCGGTCACACTGCAGAAAGCAAAAGTTCACACCATCCAGGTGGACAGTAAGCCGAAAAAGAACCTTCTGAAGCCACTGACCACACCAGGGCTAAAGAACTTTGCCACACCGTCGGTGTACAAATTTTCCGCCCGTGGACCGGCGCGACCGGACTATGCTAGCTACTTCAAGACGAAAGCAAGTCGTCAGGCCCGTACTGGTCCGGTTCTTTTCCATCCGGATGAGCAAAAGCGTGCCTCACAGCGAATGGTGCAATCAATGCTATCGCGTCAACATTCTCGCAACCTTCCCGTGTACGCGAAGAATTATGCTTAAACGGGTACAGACCTAAGTTGGTCCGATGGTGCAATAGAAACCCAATCTGCTTCGTTCTGTTGGTTTCGCGAGTCGCATTTTCGTATAAGCAGTGATACTCTTGATCAACTGCCAAAACAGTCGTGCAGTTGGTGAAGACGTTTATCGCTGAACCAGTCACACGAACTGACAGTGTATGAACCGGACAATGGGTTTCATAAAATATTAAGATTGTTATCTATTTAATAAATATTATGTCCTAATGAATAACATAACTCCGAAAATTATTTGTGTTTGTATTTGCAATAAGTTTCAACTGTTGATAGGCAAGGAGTAATTAAATTTCTTTTCGGCACTTTAGTCAAGATATTGTTTATTCGTGGGTAGAATATGATATCTTTAACAACGTTAAACATTACTAACCTGCGTAAAAATCAACTGAAATTAATTTTTTAATAACGCAGTAGTCGGCAAATTACGACCTGGGACTGTATGCGACTTATTGCCCCTTGCATGATTGCTTTTGGTCCACATTCAACCATCCTATGCTAACATTTAACATTTAACAACAACATTTGTTGCTTGTTAACATTTAACAACAAATTGTAACTGTAGTTAAACCTTATTTGCAATTCATGAAATGATTCGAAAAAATTCAGGTGATTTTTGAAATTTACCTTGAGAACAATTAGAAAGTAAAATCTTTCATGATAACCGTTGCTTTCAGTTGACTCGGTTATTAATAGCTTATGCTGTAATACACTGCCACATATGCCCAGCTCAAAGTCTCTATAAAAACAATAAACAACAACAACACTACCACATTTGTTTCAAAATGATAACCTCACGCATTTTCAGTATCTAAGGGCAAGATGTAGTATTGGATGTTTATCATCCTAGGCAAACATATAGTTTTGTGTATTGAATGAATACTTCTTTCTTATTAAAAAATGTAAAACTTAGAAATCTAGGCACGAAAATACTATCAATGATAGTAGCGATGTATCGAATTATTTATTATTTATTCATTTATTTATTTACTTATTTATGTATTATAATTATAACGGCTCATAACTGTATTATCAGCCATATATTGACTACAAAAGGTACAAATTCTTCAAGGCAATGCTCTTCTTGTCTTTTACCTTATCCAGGGCATGCTGAGTTAGAGATATCGATTTGTTAGAAAACTAATTGTCTAAGTCTAATGTGGTTGTTGTTTATAAACAGCGATCAACAGCGAATAAGTCGCTTGAATTAGGGACATTCATCGGAACCGATCGATCCTTGTGCGGATGAATTCAGGAAGGTTAGTTGACCGCTATCGCTTTTTTATCGATACAACAACCTCAAGAGGTCTAGGCCTGCCATTTCTGACACATTGTACACACGTATTTGAATAGTAAGTCCTGCACACGGGGGATTGGTCCGGATGGGATTTTGGTCCGGTCCGTTCTTGTGCAGACCGGCACCGCTACTATCATGCCACCGGGCCGCCGAAAACTATCTGTTTTTCTCTTTATTTCCTCGAGGACGTAGAGGGCATCGTTGCTGGACGCAACCGTGGTAGTTCGTGATCATCAGCAGCTTATCAGTCTTGACGTTATCTTGACTTTATCAAACTCATGCCTGGTGTATTTTTATGATATTTGGCTCTTTGATCCAAGAAGTTTACCTACCACTGTGGTCATTGTACTGATGAAATTATGCAAATAAAATATGTAGTTCTAGCTATTCTTTTAGCCCAGAAAAGTCGTTCAACATGCTTGTCAAAACATGGACATACTGGTATAAATCAACAATAAAAATCAACTGAAGTTAATTAAGTTATGTCTCCAAAGTATAGGGTGAACTGAAGAAGCCATTAACTCTTTCCAGCATTTATCTCCTCAACCATTTTCTACATTACTTTTACCATTCATCTTTATAATGAACACAATGACTAGAAAACATTATTTGATTACTACTCAGTGCATCAGTCGCCTCCACGTCATACTCGACAAGTAACACTGCTAATCATGCGAAGTAATGGTGCTTTCCTTTCTTCTCAAAACATTGTATGTCAGCACCTTATGGGCAACGATAGAGAATTATTTTAATGGTCGCAATGTTAAACGAGAGCTGTTAATAACCATTCACCATGACACTAACGTGACCGGTTGCAGCTATCTAGAATCCGTATCCGGAATGTTGCTATATATCACCAAGCATCCGGGTACTGACGTAAGAAGGGCTAACGAAAGGCCTGCAGAAACCGGCCAAGAACCTAGAACTCACAGCCCACGCTGTACCATCCATCTTTGGAATGTGTCCACCTAATTATCCCTTCCTCTTCGGCATGCATGCCTGATCTATCAATCGCAGGTCGATTCGCAACCTTCGATTCGGCCAACCAGGTCACAAAAGTGTGCGTGCTTCGGAGGAATGGGATGCGGAGTAGCTCAACTGCGACCCAGAGAACAGCCTTATAATTAACACGCAAACATGCCAACAAACTGCCCAGTCAAAAGGACAACCGACAAAGCCGGATTCTACCGGGCCACTGCTGATGAGAAGCAGCGTAGAAAAAAAACCTATACCCACCCATTTTGCACGCACTCAAACATTCGTGTGCTGGACATAAATCATCGACGTTATTGGTCCCGATTTGATCGGAGTGCTCTGGACCGTTTTTTTTTCGATCTTTGTCCCATTTGCAACTCTCCTTGCATTAAATTTTATTTGACAGCGTAACCATCGTGCCAGGGTTAACAGTGGGGTTATCGCTGGCCCGGGCGCCAGAGAACGCGTTAGTGCAAATAATAATCCATTCCGCCTTCTCGCATGTTTGTCCGCGCGTTTCTATATCGGATTGGGTGCGAAAAACGGGTGAATAAAGTGTGCTGTGGCGCCGAACTAATCCACTGCAAGCGCAACTATCTGCATACAGTGTTCGTTTTCATCGTCCCCATTTTGTGGCCCGTTTTATTCAACTCCACCCCACGGTCAACCTGTGCGCTGTCTGGGGTCACCAAAAGTTTTGAAGAAGGCGATGCCGAAAAGCAACACACGGTTATTGACACAACTGTACGGCAAACCAACCCCTTCAGCTAGCCAAAATGTACACTGCCACAAAAACATTCCAATGCATACGCCACCGCCCTGGTTATGACAAGGGAAAAAATCATACCTAAACCTACTTTATTGGGTCGATGTTGGATAATGCACTCCCGTGACCTCTGACCACATCCACGAATGTTTGGGCGTCTGGACTGCAGATTAAATTTCACTTTTGTTTTACAGCCTGTATCCTCCGTAAGCCAAACCTTCGAGCGTATCCCTTTCCCATACAATGACACAACCAGACCACTTCACCAGCGCGAATGTTGCGTATCTCTTGCAGACAAGGTCAGTTGACGGTGGGCACAGTTACCATTTATCTCGCCACGATCCTTATTTCCGAGAACGAAAGACTCTACAAGAAAGAGAAAACGATTCAAAAAAAACAGTCAATTCCATAACGTACTTCAGTCCAAAATAGGGAACCAGGATAAAGAACGAATGCCTAGGGCAACTGGGCTAAACCAGCGCAAAAACGTGTGCTGCGTGTTTGGTGTCGCACCGGCACAAACGTGACTCAGCCAAGGTGACACGAGACCCAAGGCGGCTTGATTCTGAGTGCGATTATTCATGCACCAGTTTCTGTACTTCCTTGAGGTCACTACCATCAGCCAACACCAGGAATAGTAGGTGGCTACACGTGAAGCGTGTAGATATCGGCTGATACTACAAGTATTGGGAGACACTTTGGACTGGGAACGTCCAAAATACTAACCAAGGTTCTCTACCTTTCCGTACCATTCCTGGTGTCGGGTGTCAAAATGTACCAGCTGTTCTCACAGAATGTGCGAAGGAAAATCACATAACATCCGAACCGCCGAACGATCTTGGTGGTGGTTTGATTCCGAAAATTGACAACACAATGTCAAAGAACTGAAGTCGAGTGTTGTGTCGTCTAAGGTTCGGAGGAACAGCGCCACCCGACAACCTTGCAAGGAGATAAGCTAAATCGATCAAATACTTCTCAAATAATGTGGTGATCTATAAGTTACAATATCTTAATCAAATCGTGATCAGAAGATAAATCATTTAGTTATGTAGTTACAGAACAAAAACATCGCATGGGTAACATTATTTGAAGAAGTATTATTCTTTAAAGATTTATTTGTTATATTCATTTATTCTGTCATTCTTGTTATCAGATCTTCATGCACAATGGCGAAATTTTAGAAATAGCGATGAATATCAAGAATATCTCCAGACAAGATAATTATTCCGTGAACCACTATGCTAAAAAAGTCCCCATTTATAAATATACAATAAACATACAAGTAGAATGCAAAAAAAAACCTACAAAATTTGTAAACTCCATAGTTAGAAACTTTGAAAAAAATGTATCCTAACCGTATGTACCAAACCGTAGCTTATTAAACTACTTTTCCGCTTTAACACCATTAACTAGCTCGAAATAAAAATCAGTTGGAGCACAACCAATGCTGCTATCAAATCAAATCTTTCTCCACGTCACGCGTGTTGTCATTTGATCAGCCGTAATACAAGGCTTTATTTCAACTAGCATCATTACCGGTACCAACGCGAGCGCTCGATACCAGTTTTGTGCATAGTTTGTCAGCAAGTTTATCTTTCTCGCCATCATGGCCGCCAATTCGCGATCATTTGGATTTGTCAGCAACAAAGTAGAGTAGATGACTATTTTTTTCTACGTATCCTTTCCTTCGCTAGACAAAATAATACAGCACCAGCAGTAATAACAGAACAAAAAACCAACGAAACACACTAAACGTTCATCCGTTTAGACACGGTAAGTACCAGTTAGCGCTGTATGATTTACGGCTACGCAGAAACTCCACAGTAGGAGAGCAAATGGATTTTTTGTTCGGTTTGCTTCATTCAAGTACCTTCCACAATCCCCGTGGGCAATACGATTAAATAGATTAAATCGAACGGAAAAATTGTATTACCTTCCACAAACGGGTTCCTCGTGTCTAAGCATTTTAGACGGCTCGATGCCGGACAGTGCAACATTATCGCAAGCTGCCATGTTGGTATTAGTTTTAGTTTTGTTTTATAAATTAAATCAACTTCATGTGTAAGGGTCCAGGGATACAGCATTGCGGAGGACTTCACCATGGAGACAAATCTTTTTTCTATATTCATTTCGTTCATCCGGTACTAGCCACTGGCGCTTTTTGTTTTATTACACACATCCACACGGTACCGAACCGATCCGTCTTCCCACATCGTGAGCTTAAACGGACGGCCCAGACTGGCCGGTACCAGGCCAACCTTTCACCGAGTCATTCAACGCACTAAATTCTTCGTACTCCTTGCTGCAATGCTGGTGTGCGCGATCAAGACTTGATTTGACATGTTTCTGTCATGAAAATTGCTACCCCCGACGTTGAGCCGCCCGAAGCTGGGCAAGATTCGCACCACGCTGGAAAGCCACCCGTTTGCGGCATGCATCAAAGCGCCGCTATGCAGTGCTGCTGTTGCCAAGTGCACTAAGCTACTTCCATAGTGTCCAACGCATACGACAACCGCTATGTAGACATAACCTTAGTGTGTCCGGGACGTTCTACAACTTGTGATCGCAGAACAGACGCCGTATGAGGTGCGTTTCGATCAAATCATCCCATCCGATCAACGGTACGATTAACCAACCAACATTCATCGAACCCCAAGAGTCCCTTTTGTAACAATCACTGACTTGAAGAGACGCCAAGAACTAGTCATAGGTGTCTAAGGATATAGTTTGTTGCAACCAGTGGACAAGAATGTACAAACGAATTAATTTCAGTCACGCCAGAACCAGGATTAATAGGCACGCACGCACACGAATTTGCCACAATTGGTTGTGGAATGCGTCGAGCGCGATGGGTTCACTGACGTGCTTGGCTCGCGAGCAGGAGTACCCGTCCAGCGTACCAATGAGTGCCACCATCAGTCCGGGTCTAAGTAATATAAATGAAGCAATTAAAAGAAAATTTAAATCAGATTAACCGCACGGGAAGGTGGCCGGCCCGGCCTCATCAGTCAGCTTCCAATCAGCTTGAGCGAGCGAAAGATAACGGCCCCTCGAACTGTGTGTGGAAATGGAAAATCTACCCAGTTGTTGGTGCGCCGCGCCAACTTCGCTTGGCCTACTAAGTCCTTGGCTGTGGTAGGACACCCTAGGGGGTTTCCGTGCTCCGTCTCCATCTGGTTGGATTCTAGCAGCCAATTAATAATTTATCAGCGGTCAGTACACGCAGCGAAACAAGGGTACCCTGAACGGTAACGATCAACCTTACCAAGCGTCCATCACCGTGTAGCGTGTGACGAAATTCTCTCACTCTTTCACCCTCGCCTGCCTGGCGAAGCCTAGAATCGATTTCAAATGACCGACAGGACCCATTTGGTCCGTTTGAGTAACGAGTAGCGTCACAGCCTCAGCTGTGCAGATACAGCTGTTGATGCAAAAGCTTCACTAAAGAGCATTCGTAAGATCGCTGCTATTACTTCTACAAGTAAAATCGAAGCTGGTGTACCATGCTCCCCGGTGCTGGACGGCCGGTACAGGGTAAGCGAACCTGTTCGCGCTCATTACGTACCATAATTTGATATCGTCCACAAACGGAAACGTCAAAAGGTGACATTACGACCGTTGGATTCCGTCAATGACATGTACGGTATTCATTAAACGGAATCTGCAACCGTTGCTAATTGATTTACACAATCATACGTTCTGCAGCAGGAAAAGTGTCGGTGTCCAGCGAACTGACGAACGTGATAACAGTTGACCGGTTTGATAGATGGAGGCAGTTGGCACTATCGTTTCATTTTGATTTGCATATCAACAATTTCAAGAAACGTACTAATCATAAGTATGCACTCAATTTAATATTTGTTTTGACATCGAGACTCACTAATCCTGACCGTTGATAGCCATATGTTATAAGACGGAATATAAAGAAATTTGATCACACATTAGTTGTTCACACAAAATAACACGGTAGCCAGGAAGTTGACCGTTAGCGATCGGTTTCGTTAAGTTTCGTCAACTGTCGGATGGTGAGTGCCAGGGGCACTGAAAAATTATTATTATAAATACGGGTGCAATGAAATTACATCCTCTTTTTTCCACACTACATCAACTGCGAGTCCGGTAAATATTACTAAGGAAGAAAATAATCCGAAATCCGCAAACCCGTTCAGTAGTATAGTGTTGTAAAACCTTCAAAATTAGTAATCTAATACGCAGTAACTCGTCATCAATATTATTATTTGCATAAATGGTAGTTTAAATTGCCGATAAAATCCATTTCAATGTTTATTACGCTACAACCACTAAATTGCTAATAATTTTCCGCTTACAATCGACACAATAAACACATTTAAATAATGGTTTACACCGATCAGTCTGGAGATAAGACGACCCCCAAATCACTACCATTTAGCTTAAGTATAGCTGTTCCTTCGATTCGCGATGACGCTGCGCTAAACTGAGCATTTTAGTACAACATCCAAATTATAGTTTCCACGCCTTCGTTCAATACTTCAACTTTCGACGCGAGCGTCACGAGCTGGTTTGGGTTGTTTTGAATTTGTTTCTTTTTTTACCTTCAGCTATGTTGGACGACGTTGTTTCTTCTCGGAGCGCTGGTTTATGTGTTGGCGGTGCGTTTGTGTCACCCTTCTTGCCGGTTCCTTCGGTTCGCCAAACCTGACCTGCCTGATCAACACCCTAACCAATCATTATCCGGTGATCTAAATTGATTTGTTACAATTACAGACGGCATAGCGGCTGGTTACATGTGTAGTGTATTAGCCTGATAACGATCGGCACACAAGGGGTAATGTTTGCTGTTCTATTTATTCATAACTCGGTGCGTGACTCCACCGCTCTACCTAGCGGCGCTATTCTACTTTAAGCGTTTATCCCGCGCGTTCGCTCCAGCTAGCGAGATGAATGGCAAGGGAAGGAACAAAAACCACTCTTCTCAGATACTGTACACGGCTCTAGCAACGCCGTGTTCACTAGTCTACGGTTATAACACATCGCAACGCTACTTTTACTACAGCGGCCATGCTGCTGCACTTGCCGTGGCGGATAGTTTATTCAAGCCACGAGGAGCAACGGTAACAAAAAGTCTTTGCTTACCAACGCACACTACAAGTAACACCTGGCAACTACCACCTCCTTAAATGACCGCTCCATCACCGCCATGAAGTTGACTGCTTCGCGTATCTTCTGATTTTCCGAGATCCTTATCGTTGGACTTTAATTGCAAGGCGAACAAACAGCTTATCCTAAGCGATACGCTTAAGGAGTACGTGCGTGGATCGGACAGTTTGATATGGGATCGCCATCTTCGCACCATCCAGGGCAATGACGCGTGTGCCGGGGTACATGCACGGTATTATTATCATATTCATACCTGGTTCGTGTACGAGCAATGGTTAGGAAATGTGCCGATGCAGTATAATTACATCAAAGATTTCACCCACCCAAGCTACACCGCATCTGCGTGTGTGGTACCGCACCTTTCGTTACACCACCTGATGACACCGCTAATCTCACACTTAACATGCTGAATGGCGGAATGGAAATGAAAAGATTTAAAAAGATGAAAAGAAAAAAAATTAAATCAATATTTTCCAACTCATAGTCATGCGTGCTGCACGCCATTCAGTTGCCACGGTAGCCATTCACGCGGTTTATCCCGACGCGTGCTCAGGACCTTGTCAGTTTAGGTCGACGCAAAATGTTATTTATAGGCATGATTAAAAGCGTGATCTAAAATGGTATTGAGGTTTCCTAATCATTTTAGCAATTTTTATGCATTATTTTTTTAATGGTAAAGATCTCTTCGCGCCAACGAATAAACGCCAAGACACGACATTTGACAGTTTCTTTTCTGAGGGATAGGTACTTTCGATTTCAATTTTAACCAAACAGAATAATCTCAAAGATAAGGACCATTTACTCGAGAATGAACCTTTTCCCAGCACAAGTCATTGGCAAATCGTACTGAAATGGAAATTCCCAGCCAGCAGTCGCCGCACACTGATAACCTTCTTGTAAGACAGCTGTTATCGCACATTCCACCAAGACTGGGGCCGGTTTCTAATAGAACACTGGTTAAACTTGTTCCAAAACCTACCAAGAAACCCTTTTTCTTTCGTTCTCGCTATTACTTCTAGCCTCTTTCTCTGTCTACATTTAATCTCCACAAACACCAAGTCGACCGATCGGCATGCAAGGGTTTTCCGCGCGCTAACGATCTGACACCAATTTTGTCGTTCGTGAAACACATTTATGCTATTTAAATTTATCTCCACTCTAATAAAGCATGACAGTGGCAACCGGCACCAGCAACCCTACCGAATGCACACACCAAGTGCAAATACTCAAGTGCACCTCGAAGGAAGCTCGATGCTTCACCCGAACTGGTCCCACGATTGACGCGATTGATTTTCTCGCCCTGCCACCCCACTCGTTGACATTTTTCGCACTTTTAATCCACCGCGAAAGCTGTACTGCAGTCTCACTGGTGACGTTGACCCAGCTTTTCCGCTAAACCTTGCCAACACCGGTACACTCGTCCATCAAGTGTCGTTTCTAATCCGAGCGCTGGAACTGGAGTCGTCACTTTCGAACGGTTGTACGCGTACTCGACCGTTTTTGCCGTGGGACCAGTGGAGCTTATTTGGAAAGGTTTTTTAAAGTACCGAGTAGGAGCCTTCACTAGGGAGTGGCAGCGGTTTGACACTAATGCTAGCGGCGCTTGCTTTTGATAAGCATTTTTCATTTCAATAATTATGGTAAGCTAACGAAGGGAAATCCCGTGAAAGGTTAGATTTCAACTAGACCTGCAAAGATGAGTCATGGACATTCAAATACGTACGTTTTAATGTGGTCTATCTGCGTAAATATACTCCAAGAATCTTTTCCGAAGCATTTGATCGAAAATCCAGACAGGAACTAGAATAGCGTCCTTCCAAATGGATTATCCATTAGTGATTCATTGCACTCCAGCACAGCACATCTATGCCACAAACATCATATTGGATTCAGATTCAATTCGTCTTATGTAAACATGGTCAGAAACATGGGTTTTCTTTCGATTGGGTCAAAGTGTCACTACTGCTAGTTATATTACGTCTCAGATAGCTAGCAACTGCCTGTCTCAAACCACTCCTTGCGCACCTCCGTATCTCCACCACTTGTAGCCCAAAATTATTGACAGCCTGCAAAACATAAAGTCCTCACCCTCTTCAGCATAACCATTAATCAGGCACTCAATTATGTCTACCACGTGTCAAAAATTAACCAATTCATCGCCAATCGTTTGACTGCGGGCACCCGCAGTAGTCGGTACGTCAAAACAAACAGTGCATTCGGGTGTCGGGTCAAAGGGAAGAATTATGGATGGTTCGGTGGCCAACTGCACAGCACGGTTACCGATAGCCAGACGCATGCGAATGATACGCAAAAACCCGTACCACTGCTCGGAAAGGCATCGAGAAGAATGAAAACCCGTCACCAATAATGTGATAAAGTGCCTCGCAGACAGACGGTTAAGTGCCATTTCATGCAAATTCTTTACATCCAACGGCATGAGTAATAGCGCGGTGATAATCGAACCCCTTTGCGGACGGTTAGTGCACGATCATTACGGAATGTAAATTAAGAATCAAAGTAATTTGTACAGCAAATGATTGACAACAAATTGCCGACGATTAATGCGTCCTTTGAGTAGTGTTTTGCTAATTGATTGATAAAATTAGATAGATATCTAAAATAAAAGTGAACAATGCACACGTTTATTAATTTAGAAACAAATTGAAATTTTGATATAATATTTCATGCAAAACAAATGCCCGTTTATTTTTCTCATACTTGACAATCCAGCATTATTTTATAGCAAAATTATCTACTCTATCACCTCCCCAAAAAAAGGTCAATTCTTTCGTACGCCACCAATTGCTGATTCCGATCGGCAAACAGCCAAACAGAACTAGATCGCTCGATCTAATCATTCAGCGTCGCTGGTCGGCCATTATTGTGAAAGGAACCGTACCGCTCCAGTTTCGAAGGGTAGCCAGATAACGATCGAGCACGGGTAAGAATGAACCATGGGAACGCATCGATCGCTACGTTGAGCACCGAACCAATGCTACCCTGCATACACCGTACATTGCATTCCTTTTCGGACTGTTTGACTGTTCACTCGGCGCGTTACTCTGCTTATCGACGACTTACCGGCTTCTCCAGCTGGCTGGCGTCTCCAAAAACCGTATGTGCCCGGACCAGCGTCGTGATTTAGTGAGCGCGATCCTAGCGAAAACGGTAACGCACGATAAAATCGTGTGGAAGTGCACGCCGAATATGGAATGGCCCGGGTGGCAATGGCAATTGTTTGCAAACACTACCTTAAAGGGGGTGTGCTTTTGGCAAAAGGCTTTTATCGGCTCCCCCTGCTCTCGCCACCGCCGGACTGCAAGGGGATTAGGTACGGTCGTTTGTGCAAAATGGTGCGTGAAATTCACATCAGCCAGGATCGAATGGTCGATTTCATGCCGGTAAGAAATCAAACAAACAAAAAACATTATATCCATACATAATTGATTCAATCAATTTAAAAACACGTTTTTGGGATAGTATTTGCGGTGAAGAACAGTCTTTTCTTGCTTACTCACCATCGTATTGATAATGGACTATGAAATGTGATAAAATTACACGTTACTTACAATGTCTCAACACCAATTCGAACCATAATTTGGTCGAACAAATTTGCCATAATTTGTGTGTCAGATTATAATAATCATTAGCATCAGAATGTCATGCTCTCATTGGTAAAAAGGAATGGAATGAAAACATTCCACAACAAAACTCTTTTCACTGACATGTGAAAAAAAAATTCTATTACTCAACAAAAACCACAGGGTAAAGTTTGAAGTAAATCTTATATACAACAGCCAGAACTGTATTTCCTGTTTAATTTCTCAATCAAATAAGTACAAATGTAACTTGTCTTCTCCCTTAAGCTAAAATCGTATTGAGACGTATTGTATCATACAGCAAACGCAACTCAATGAAGCAAGACATCACGTGACCGAGGTATTTATCATGCTACGGCTCGCAATTCTGACCACCCGCAGTATCACGACCACAATACGCCGCTCGATCAATCAACAGTCCGGTGAACCTTATGTGTTTAACCTGCTAGCTTGTCAGTAAAACCCCGCTGGATGTTAGAATGGCTTCGAAGCACATTGCACGGTACAGGCGGCCCCGGGAAAACGGTCAACATAAATCAAAGAGCCTGCCCATAGCTGCTGCCTTGCCTCGCCAGAATTGCGGGCTAACCTTGAATTACGGTGGGCAAGTTCACACCACTGCTCTGCGCGATCATGGAATGCGAGATCGCCTGCGATCGCAATCGAATCGAGAGACGCGCTTTCAGAATCAGAACCCAGACTGCCACCGAGATGATCAGGGCGATGGAGTTATGGTTTGCGCTGTTGACCGGTGGTGGATGAGGGCAGGTACAAATGGACGGTGCTTTACAAACGCATGTGACCTCAATTCACCACTACGCTTGCTAGTAACCAACGATAGTGACAACCGAGCAACGCTACACACCAGGCACAGAAAGTCCTCGGGCAATCTGGGTACCTTCCCACGAACATTTGTGACATTTTGGGGCATGTGTTCCAATGATGCGATCACTTGTGGCGTTACAACACGTCAAACATTTAGATTACCTGACAATGGCTGGTGAAGGTGCAGGGCAGTGGTCTCTACTGGGAACTGAGCGAAATGTCTCAGGAGCTAACTGGTGCTGGAAGGAGATTCAGTGTGCTGACTGTCAAATCAAGCTAATGGGTGTTGCTCTGCGCCACCTAGTAGCTGTCAGTCAAATTTTGATTATGCTTAGTTTAATTTGAAGTAAAGATATAATAATTTTCAACATGCTAAAGAAGGTTGTCGCCTCCATAGCCGTTTTGGCTGAAACATACACTCAAATCCTAGAGGGTGAACATAAATAGCGATCGGATACGATCAATAGAACCGTGCATCAAGGGATAACTTCCCACGTGTTGGAATTGTACGTTAGAACTAATTTCGAGCTAACAGAGGAAAGGTAAATGATACGCAAACCAAACGAGGCCTTAATCTCGCAAGGTTACCCCGGTTACGGTCATACGCTTCAAAGATCCGGCTGCCAGACAACTACTGGAACCCGTTCCTGCCGTCCGTACGTCCGTCAGCTTAGGCGCCAACCAATGTCAATAAAAAAGGTCACGTGCCGCCTCACACCTCCGGGTGTTCCAGACCGGACGGGGACATCTGGCATCGATATTATCCTCGATTGGCTTCGATTGGCCTACCGTTACCGCCAGCTAACACTTCTTGGTCGATGGTTCGGTCGAAAAGTTAACCGGTGGCAACTGGTGAAAACTCAACAAGCTCTTGCTAGGTCACGCAGCGATGCAGTGATCGGGCCGTTGTCAAAATTACGAGCTGAGTCATCCACCGCGCTAAAGTCAAATTGATGGATTAGTTGTCAAATGTCAGACGATAATACCCTTTTTTGGGACTTCTAATCGTCTGTGGGTCAGTTGAGTTTACAAAGCACGGGTGAGAAAGAAGTTATTAGGAGATCGCCAAATACATAACACTCGTCTATTGGAAGGGGCAATTTACTTCTTTTGGGCAAATGGCAAAAAGAGTTGCAATATAATATTTACAACTATTTGATAGTTGCTAGTTTTTAACAATGCGTGACCTTTGACTAATTCCTTTCAAATTAATGTTAATCCATTCAAAACTATCCCTGTAGTATTACACCGGGAATATTTTGAAAGTTCACAAAAATATGCATTGAATACGAAGTCCCCTGTATGTTTTAGGATGCAACCATATATGGTATTCAATATGCAATATTTCCACCTTGAAAACGTTAAATTATAAAGCAATCTTTCAAGACCATTGAGAGCACTTGCTAACCCCATTCGCTACTGACATGATTCACTTCCGTTACATGTATTTGCAATTGGGCCTTAATGGAATCAATTTTTATGTGTCCAACATCAACCTCGCATAACGAAAACATTGCTGACAAAATTGTACTTCCAATCGATCGCTCCAATAATGTCCAATCGCTCCAATAATGTGACCTAGAACTATATATTTACCAGCAAAAGGCAATCTACCCTCCTCACTGTTTCATTTCCCTTTCGTATTCGATGCAATTTAACGTACATTACTACGCATCCTACACTCGGCCTGCGCAGTGTTCCCGATTGTTTAGTAACCGTAGGTGTAATTGAATCGTATTATCTCTTTTTCATATGGCGCTCGGTTGGCGCTATTCATTGACGCCTTCCTTGGTTTAATTTTCAGTTAGTAACGCTGGTGACTGCGCGGCAGCCAACGCGCGGGATAACCAACGCGAATGCAAAGAGAGGTGACAAAGCGACGCCTTAACACTTGTAAAAACGGAGCCACCGTGAAGGAGCGCTTATAAAAGACGCCGCAACGAGATCGATCGATCGTTACGGGTGCGGTACCGATTGTTTGTAAATTACACTTTGTGCACTGTACTCATTGGAACTACACCGTGCGATTGCGTTGATTAAGGAGAGTAAAAAAGGGCGAAAAACATAAATCATACGGCAGAAAATGGGGAATTATTGTGCCGGTCAAAAAACTATACACTGTCAGACAAAATACTTTCGGTTCTTCCGACCGACCTACATAACTGACGATGCTCAAGAAACACCGCTCATATTAGACGCCCTAAAACCCAGGCTTATACACCATTTCATACCATCAAAGGGCCCCCGAACGTACCGGTTTAGTTGGCTTTGTCCCCGGGCGGGCTTTCACAGCCTAACAAACGCATAGTGACCCTGCACGGCCAACTCCATTCGCCATCAATCGGTTGGATGTTGACGGACAGGCGACACTGAAACGGCAGCACCTCCTCAGCATGATATTTCGATTTGAAAACTTCGATTTAATATTCCTTTTTAATTAAATAAAATTATGTTCTCGCGTGTGCGAATCGACTTAAACACACATACACACGTACACAGGCACGAGCTGGTTGATCTGGTTCACGGCAAGTGAACGCCACAGGTGTGCAACACCTCGCCATTCTATCGGAACGCCCATTCTGGCCAGCTTCAAGGAGATCCAAGGCTGCATGGAACGGTCCGAACGGTACGCTGGCAACGCTGGCCCTTTGCGGAACAAAGATAACCGCCATGCGACCGAACACGAACAAACTCGCAACACTAATGCACCAAGACGTTGATATGCCTCTTTTAGATAATATCGTTTCATCCACCAGTTACACCCAATTATCAATCGGTAATAGGCATCTTAAGGTTAACTTTTGTGCTCCTATGTTTATGAGTTGATTAAGAGTTCTCACCTGAGTATATAATTAAATGTGTTTGTGGGCAAAGGGACTTTTCTTCTAAATGTAGAGAAAATGTAGAAGCTAAGCAGCGCATGAAGTTTCTGTAATACTTATTCATTAGACTAACGTTTTAACAGTTAATAGTTATGTTAATTTTGATAATTTTATTGTGTTAAATGTATCTAAGAATCGCTCAATTTTAATAATTAGTTCGACAAACCAGCGTCCCAGCCGAACGATGCGTGGATGTATGCAGAAAAAAAACGAAACCCCAAAAAAGAACACCAGATGAAACAGGCTAACAACGAGTGTTGTAAATTATGCAAATAACAGGCTTCGGACAAACATGAGAAATTACACCAAAGTGACACCGACTTCTGTTGCGGACTTTGTTGATCGAGCAACCAAATGAAGAGCATGTTGACTGCGTTAAAACAAGGCGTAGGCAATAACAAGCTCTTAAGGATACGGGGGACAACTTTATCATCGAAGAAGTGGGTTTAAGTAGAGCGAAAAATCAATACTTGGCAAAGAGTAGGGCTATGTCTTAATAGATGGTGAAATTGAAAATCTTCCAGGCTTTCAAGTATATTTTACATTTTTTTCTAAGTATAATATTTATAATCCTCAGTTGCTAACAACGACTTTGAGACTAGATAAATTAATCTAACTGTATGAGGATACCTAAATTTTGGGACAAGGTATTAAGTTAAGTTATTGCTATTATTATTATTAATATTATAAACAATTTTAAAATTAAAATAATATTCTCAAATTAATGTCGTAACACAAAATAAACTCAACTATCAGAATGTTAGTAGCATTAAAATAAGAATGAAACATCCACGTAACAGCTGAACATTGTTACACAAATGTGTTCCAATTGTGTTTGCAAATGTACGTGGTTCCCTCCAAAACATTCCAGCCGTCATTTTTGTAACTTGCCTGCCAATTTCTGCCAGAACCTTACACACCTAGGCAGTAACTGGTCACTAAGAAAATGTGAAATATTTCACGCTCGCTCGTTAAATGTCAACCATCATTAGTGAACAACGGACACCGGGAGCACCGACTGTGCACCGGGTTTGCGTACGACAGCGAATTTCAACCGAACCTAAGCCTTCAGGGAGAGCCCACGATGCGATGATATATGAGTACAGTTCTACTGGTACCACTGGTTTTGCTGCGGTGCGTGAGTATAGGCAATTATCGAACGCACACTCGCTAGAATTGGAGCAGTCACTTTGCGTCCCAGTTGCTCCCATTCGGCGAACGCATTCATCAGCTGGAATCCTCGTAAGCGGTTCGGTCTGTCTTCACCACGGGGAAACACTTCACCTTAGCGCTCTGACTGACCGGGCGTGACTCATGAGCGCACAAACATCCCGCAGTGTCACTACCTTGGCCATTGCCCAGCATCCATGCGATATACTTTTCACGACCTGTCCTGTCTTCGTGTCCGCATCGCACCGCTGCAGATCATCGCTGACATGCCACACGGGTCTGTAAAAACGGTTGGTGCGTCTAATCAAATACCACCGAACCCCGACACCCGGAATGCCAACCCAAATTACGACAATTAATTTCATTGTACCAGTGCGTTCGACGGCCCGAACAAATCGTTTGCGAAGGCTATCGATACGAATATTTGCCAATTCTTAAGACCCGAGTCGCGTAACCTACTTTTCAGAGTGGTGGTTTCAGCGAACAACAAACGCCACAACAAACATTTCATCTTAAACGGCAGAATGGGAATGTTTACTTTACGAAGCGTGTCTCCTGTAAACCTTTTTGAATGGAATTGAAACATCAGATAGATCGAATTTGTTACACAATTTTTGGCATTTGCGGTGCGAAGTCTTTAACGTTCCTGTCGGTGTTTCATTGTTCAAGCCCATTTCGTTGCTTATAAAAAAATACTTTTCATCGACCCCCGATCGTGTGCACAGACCGGACCATGATATTAGATTTTCTATTGTGCAAGATCGACATTTCAGATTCACAATATTTTTCCATACACTTTTGATGTTTAAAAGAAACTCTTTTATTTATGAAAACCATTTAATACATGAACATTTTTTTCCAACAAAAAGAAAATGGAACTACTAACATGTAACAAATCCATAATTTAACCACCTACTGATGTCCATCTATATATCGTCCTGTTCGTTCACCCGTTTTCCTTTGCTTCGCTTCACGGCCTTTAACATTGATTAAACATCTTTTTGTAATTGTTCCATTTACGCACACACGTTTGGGTCTTACTTTTTTCCGAATACTTCTACGCTAGTCTTAAAAAGCCATCCAATTTTCCACTCATTTGTCACCGGACGCTACGGCTTGCACTAACCGTGTGACCTTCACTGACGAAATCATCCGAATGAACAATCACCATCGCCCAAAATCTCTTTCCGATTCACTGGACCGCCTGCCAGGAACTGGAAAACCTTCCCCAGCGTAACAACTTTCAACTGCAACCCTTCCAAAAAACTGGCAGCTCCGGCGAAATTCGATAGCTTCGAACGAATCCGGTCCGAGTAGTTGGTGCAGACGGTGGAAACGAGCCAGTACTCCGTCTTCGTAAACAACTTCACGCGTGACGCAAAGTTCCGCCAAGGCGCCAACAAACACAGCCAGTTCATGGTCAAGTTTAGGGGTTCCATCAGGGTGGCGGTTGTTTTGGTGCCTTTGTTTTGACAAATGAACCACAAGCACCCAACTGCACCCACTCACAATTGGTACTGGATGATGTCTAGCCCTACGTACATAAAATACTATCTCAGTATGCCGAAGCCGTAGGTCAAGAGCGACGGTATTAATGGAGCCTTACGTGAAAATCTACATTCGCTACGCGTACGTAACGTCGAAAAAAGGCAAAGCATCTTGTACCATGGGCGATACGAATTGGTGACGAACCGGTGTATCGTATCGATCACCAGAACCGGGCACCGGTGACCTCGTCCTCCACATTCTCTCGCTTGCTCAGACAGTCGACGGCCGAACGATACTTTTCTTCCAACTGGGCGCAAAACAACAATCGAACCAGCAACCGAAAAATAAAACACACCAACACTGACATTGAATGGTGTAGATGCAAACTGGAGCTGGAGCATTCTTTTCGTCTGACACCAGGTTACAACTTCTCCGAAAAGGTTCCAAAGGGGGCGGATGGAACAGTTGTCTTGGAGGGTTGACAAGGAACGAAATCTCCAAACTTGGGGAACCGGTTAACGTTTGTGTAACCCTCATAGCCTACCAGACGATGGCATGTACGCGAGGCACATACGAAACCAAGAGAGTGTTTAATGACTCAGTTCCACAAAAAAAACGTCGCGGCATGTAAGTCGAGTTTAATCGTCGGTACCCGCACGCACCACTTCCGGTAAAGTATATTTGGAACACCTGTTCAGACAGATCATAGCTGACAAGAGCGGTAGACAATGCGATTTATGAGGTGTGAACTGTCCTTCCTTTTAGTTTACAGCAACAGTTTGACGTGAGCGAGTTAATCAACCAATTATGTGGTGCAATAATAATGGGGCTAGAACTCTGCATGAATGAAAGCCACCAAAAAAAACACCTTCACTTAATGTCTTTTGTTATGTTTCTTCTTGTCACACGTGTTTCCCCTCCAGACGATCGAATTGAACGCATTGCAAAGCTGACGTAACAACGGAGAGTTCAACTCTACCGGCATACTGTCATCATCGAAAGCCTTCGATAGCTGTACCCATTACCATTACCTAATGGATGTTACAATTTGTACAGTCAAATATTTTCCACAGCGTAGCAGCTCCACCTTTTTTGCATGATCGTTTCCCGCGCAAAACATACCCACTACAGTTATTGCTTTGCCCAACATTGCGTTAAGTCACTGTTCAAAACGTTAAGCAATTGGACGCGTGCTCGTACACGTACTTTGGGAACATTAAACTACTCACTACACTGACCAGTACGACAATTCAGCTAACCAGCTGTAAATTGTTCCGACTGGACTTGGGCTGGACTTCTCCGTGGACGCCGAGTAAAACCAGCTGGGCATGTTTACGCATTTTACGGTTGGAACCTGGTTGGCTCAATGAAAACTACAGCCTCACGCCTTGGTCTGTCCCAATATTAAGAAATATGTGCTTACATTACAGTGTCCTGCATTACGCAGATGTGTGAGAGCTCTATATAAGGGTTTGCTACGCAAAATATTACCATTAATACAACTTCGAAATGACCGTAGACTTTTTGTATGTGATCCGATAGTTGGCTTTTTAATTAATTCATTTAAAGCTCTTTCTATCCTTAGGGTGAAATTTCTTCCCTAGCTGTTGCACGCTCTCCGTGTGGTCGTATCGATCGAATGTAATAGCTTCACTCTAAATTTATTCCAATAAAACCGAAAAGAGCTACCATAAAATCCCGTTGGCCTATGCTAATAACACATACAAACATACCGAAAGAACGAAAATAAAATAACACCTTGATTATTGAGTATATTTTAACACTGCGCAAAATAAACGCTGACTTCACCACTGTGGCACACATCGAGAGCTGTTTTCTCTCGGCGTACATTGCGTAAAGTTTTTCCCGACCGTTCCCCATCGGCTAGGGAACATGGTACCCGTCGATCTGATGCGGTAACTTGAACACTCGAACGCTGAAATCAGTTCGGTTCAATAAATCCACTACTGTGTCCCGGTGTCGTTTTCTTACCGTCACAGTGGCGTAATGGTGTTATCGTTGAAAAATAATTTGCTTTCTATTAATGTTTTGCGATATCGATATAATGCGTTGGATGCATACGTTTCACCATCCGTAACAGGGCAAGGTAAAATCTGCTACTAACGCACCGTTATGCAGCAATAATATTTTGGAATGAATTTTTCTTCTCATAATCACTCTTAAAAACTTCATACAGACTCTACAACAGCCGAGAGAAAATATCTGATTTATGGTCACAAGATGCCTTTTGCCAATTTTGTTCTGAGACGCCACAAAAGGTTATCAACTTTGGTAAATATGTGTGTATTCATTAGCTATTATATGAGAAATATGAGCATTAATAAGACGGAATTTGTCATCAAGACAACGAGAAAATTCGTCACAATTTTTCATTTAAAAGAGACTTCTCACAAATTTAGGGATGGTATTATACTACTTCCGTAAAGCATGGTGGCTTCTTGACGATAGTACTTAACAACCAAAAATTAATAAACAGTTTTCAGAAGAAAGCCAACAGAGAAAATTATATAAATATTTATTACGAGAGGCAGAGTTTCACTGGATTGTGACGATCTCGAGGTAGTACTGCAACTCAACATGCTCCATACGGTCAATTATATGATCCAAAAAGCTCTGATAAGTCTGGTAATCTTTGATGGCCAAGAGCCATAGACAATATCGGTGATCACTCTCATCGTTTCGACCGATGGGTGCTATGGATCTGTAAGGAATTTAGCAAACAGGAAGCAAGGAGAAGGAGAATTATCCACGAGCTAGTTGTTTTGTTTGACAGACAGCCTAAGACTAATATTCCTGAGCAAACCGGTAGGATAAGATGATTGAGACACATGATAGCAATGCCTGACTTATGCCCTACATAATGGGTGCACATTTGAGAACCATGCACCATGCAAATGTACAAAACGATCATCTTATGTTAAATGTTAGAAAGCATTCCAGAAACTCTACAAAGTGACGAATTATTATATTGCTCAATAGCATTGCTTGGGATAAACATCCTTCATTGTTTAGTGCTGCCGAATTCCTTACATTACTTCCTGTTATATTTTCCAGTCGTGATCTAATTGGAATGCAATTTACTACGGGATGACGAAAATACCTCAGCTTCAACGATGTATTGTCCTTCGATCACTAATCCAGTTACCTTTACAGTAAAACCTTCAAACGCACTGTCCAAATACACAAAAATTTCTCACTCCGTTTCAAAGCCGTTTCTTAGTGTCTTGAGAAGTACCTAAGGACACATCAGCTACCTACATTTAACGCGGGGTACGCTTTGATTCTTCAGACCGTACCAGTGGATTATTAATTAGCGAATGAATAATAAATCTAATTAATTACACCGCCAGTAACCGAACGGTGAGTGGTGGCCCACAAAGTGCCATGTTCCGTACCACAGCGGTACTGCTGCTAAGGTTATTCGCTCACTAAACCACATTCTCTTCACCACCCAGTATGTGCCACTTGCTGCATCCAATGCTTGTGTCACGATGTGACAAAAATCAGTCAATCTTTCGGATGACCTAAAGATGACGGTGACCGCAATACCGTCACCGTGTACCCGGCTGACCCTGTGCAGGGGGTAACCCCACACTAGGCCAGCAAACGCGGATACGCGTTACGGTTATGCGGCCAGTTTCGCCCGTTCGGTAGCTTAGCACAATGTCCAACAACCGGAGCGATCGGAATCAAACCGGCCATCTGAGATTCTAATGGGTTCGTGTGTGGCGTGGCTATATGGTTCGAGTTTCGGCACAAGGGTATATAATTAAGGGCCCAACACAGTGCCACTTCTCCACCCGTTCCACACAACCGGTAACAACGGAAGCTTACCGTTTCCCTTTCGAAGAGTCTGGGCCCGTTGGCGAGTGAACTCATTCCTCAACGTACATACTTTACTTGAGATTTTTTTGTATGCGTTCGTAAATATATTGTACTCGACGCATAAACTCGTGATCTGTGGTATGAGTAAAGATATTGTAACTATTAACATTTTAACTTCTTCCGGAGTTTTAATACATTTTAAACTTTAGTTTAAGTTTGCTCTCTTTATTTTGGACATAAGTTATTCATAATAATTCAATAATTTTACTTAATAATTTATAATTTTACTGTGACCACCGGTTAAATTTGGTACCTATTAGATCTACATTAGAACCGATCTTGCAATGTAAAAGGTCGATCATTTAACCTCAGTATCATTAGATTACTCCTGTTTTCACCTTCTACCTAATAACAAAACGCTATCATCAGTGATGCACGATATAAGTCGTGTCTTTTTTCGTGCTTTTATTCCGTTCTGTTTGCTCTTTTATCCCCACAAAGCTGCCAATGTCAAAATCGTATGCTCAATAGACCCGTAACCCGCCGTATGATACACTCCCTTTGACACCTGAGCCATTGTGTGAAGGTGAAAAATGTATGTTGGCAGATCATTTGCCATTTATTGTATCCCTAATAAAGCCACATTTGATCTCTACAGCCCGATGAAATGCAACCCAGCCAATTAGTCAAAACCATGCTGACAAACTATCGCCGCTGCGACGCTTCTGACCGGTCGTGCGGTGATCCTTTCTCTTCGTAGCCGCATTCTGCCCAACCGACGGAGAACAATCTACAAACAGTCGTTATGTAAAGCAAGACCCATTGCAATGGTTCACTTGGCCGTCGACTCCCAGCACACACGGTCAGAAGGTTAGCTACTACCTAATGCGTTGATCCCGTATCCCTCAACCCGCTGCACAACCGTGTGCAGTTTGTTGACAAATTCACGTGTTTCGAGCTGTAAGACGTCCGACGGTTTGGATTTTCCTCGTTTTGTACCACACACAAACACGGGTGAGAGATAAAATGCGATAAAGGCAACGGGATGGCGGTGGAAGAAAGCTCTACACATACACGCATACACCGGTCAGCCGTAAGAGTGCCACGGGGCGCTGAGATTAGACGAGTGTGAGGAAGAGTTGTGCAACATGTCAAACGGCATGTACGGCTTGAAACATAAATTATACCGCAACCACACTGAACCACTTGTATCAGATTGCTTTCCGATACCGTCGTCTTTGGTCTACGGTGCACCTCGCGCCGGTGAAAAGTGCGTAGAAATCTGATAGCCTAAACCAAGGTGACTAGAAAACTAAGTCACTGCAAAAGCGATCGACCCCACCAACGCGTTCCAAGCGAAACAGTTCGGGATTTTGTTGGTGGTGTGCAGATCGATCATTTCACATCATTGCAGGTCGTCGATCCTTGCACCGAGCGTACAACCGCAATGCTGTGACCCCAGCTACGGTCGACACTGCCGTTCCGTTCGTGTCAATATGCGCCACCGAAACGGTTGAGCGCGTACAGCAGCCGGATCGTATGACCAGAACTGTTAACCGTGCGCGACGCTGACGAATCGATTCCATTCTTCGAACCTGAGCCGAATATCCGACATCGCGGGTGACCAGTTTCTTGAGCGTCGCATTTGCTCGAGGCTGCTCCCACATGCGTTGCACACCGTATGCACTAATTATTGCAATCAAACTTACTGCGACTGACCGACGGAGCTGGGAGGCATGCACATGAACGTCACGGCGCTGGAAACAGCTTCCATTTGGGAATTATCATTATGGGACCACTTTACCTGTCCACTTAAGGGACACGGCAAGAAGGCGAGAGAAATCGTTTGCTCCATTCCTGCTCGTGCGACATTCAGCTGACGGTTCAACAATGTTTACTGCATGTTGTTTGCGATGAGTCATGCAAGATGGAGGAGACGATTGGTGCTCCTAGTGGAATGCATTTTATTGGTACATTAGTTGCTTGTTAATAGTGCTCGATACAGGATATGGGATAGTTGCTTAAGTATTGCTTAAGTTAAGTACTATCCTAGTACTACTAGTACTAGTACTAGTAAGCAGTCGATTTTTTTTATTTTTTTCAAACTCTCCTTCATATTTATTTCAAGTTTGATCGTAGAAGAAACTGTTTCTTGTAATATACTATAATTTGGTATATTGTTTAATGTTTTTATTATGTGTTGTTTCATTTTCTAAGGTATGTTAAACTTCGCCAGTTGTTGCCTATTTGGCAACGTGCTAATTTTAAGTGTAGTTGGGTAGTTACGGCCAACACGACCTAGCAGGCCGTTATTATGGCCATAGGCCGAAACCATGATCCATGAAACCATTTTCAAAGCATCGATTTCTTGCTCCTGAACAAACTATTTTATAAAATACTTGTATGATCACGAGCGGTACGATAAACTCACTCTAGTACAGCAAATAAGACTCCCAAGGCTTCGGTGCGGTGATCATCTCATTAGAATGACGCCGGACGTCCGGATGAGGCGGACAACGGCGCTCAACCGTTAGCACCGGATCGTTCCGCCGTATGTTTACGTATGTTTATAGATATGTAGTGCTGGGCAATTAAAAGTCAAAAATCGCCTAAAATCCCATGTAAGATTGTGGTGCCATAAAATCAAATAAGATTTTCTATTGGTGCATTCCATTAAATTATCATTTTAGGACCTGATTTCAAGTTAAATTAATTTTTTCCAATGAATTATAAACATAAGTGCCCTGAACTCTTTTGCAAACAATGCTCTTTTGCTACTGATATCTTTTTATATGTTATCCCTTTACCTGTTATCATATGAAGATTTTAATGGTGAAATTTTCATATAATTAGAAGTACCCTATTTTGTACGTCGCTGCCTCTATAACAATACTTACGCTAATGGTTCAAAGATTGTAAAAGTAAAAGCGAAGAAAGGATAACTTAAAGATCTATCATAAATAGTACAATGAGCGCCATCAAAAAATCACAACATAAACATAAATAGTTTTCAAAAGTTGCGCAATTTCTCCAGTAAAAATAAATTAACCCTCTCTGAAAGTAGAAGAAATGTCACGGTTTCATTTGCCAATCTCGAACGCCTTCCATTTCCAAAGGACAGCCGTATAAATCATGTCACTTGATTGCTTCATTTCAATTTAGCAATCATTCTTACTTAAGCTAATACCTTTGCAGAAGGTCCCATGCCTTCTGTTTCGCCATCAGAAAACAATCGTTTAACGATTGTTTCTCACAATAAGAGGATTATGCAGTCCGTAAAAGTCAATTCCTAATGTTTCGGGTGCCTTGGCACATTGTTTCATTTCAAAGGTGGTTTTTTTTATTCGCCACACGGTAATATTCTGAAGTTTTCGTGCGCCGCCAATGTGTGTCGACCGGTCGGCAAATTTGTGTTTGATCCTTTACCCATTTGGGTTAATTTAAATGACGTGTGCTTGGCACGCGGTACCACAGCTAACAACCGTGCTGGTAAAATCCCTTTTTCCACGCCGGTGATGTGCAACGGCACGGGCACACATGCGACATAACACCTTTGGCTGCCCATGCGCCACAATCCAATTACCCCAAGGTGCCGAATTGATTGTTTTCTGCGTTTTGAAGCTGAACCCATTTTTTATAGTTTAGTGTGTTGCTAATCCAAACACGAACTTGACCTCACATGACGCCGGGGACGTCAGGGGAAAAAAGAAAACAAAACTCTTTTTTTCCGAAACAACCAATACCACTACAATAAACAAAAAAATATCCCTCTAAATCCAACGTAATTGATAATGTCATAATCGCTAATGATATTGAACCCGCCCGAAGGCTACAAAGCCTGCGCCAACCTTCACTCTTCATGTGGATTCTTTAATGTATGCCTAACAGAAAAAAAACTTCCATATTCTTGCCCACACTAGCATTCCATCGAGCGGTCCGAGCCAGCTTAACTGATCAATCTCCTCCACTTCGCGCGTGCATGAGAAGCAATCGCAGATCGTTTGGAATTGGAGGTCCAACGTGAATGTCACGCCCGGGCGACGAAACGGTTTCGATAATTGATCGTTTAAACGAGTTAAAATTTGACGCAAAACACAAACACCACAAATACCCGCGGGCGAAATGAGTCGATCCGGAGGGAAATGATCCTCGCCCGACAAAATGGCCTAGACCGGCCGAACGGAATCGAAAGACTTCAACGCTAGCTTCTGATGCATCACCTTCGCATCGCATGTAACTGATCCGTGCTGGCGTGCATCGAATCCGGTGGTGAAAGAGAAAAAATGCACCCGCTCAGGTTACGCAACCTCAGTGATCATGCGCCGATCAGACCGATCGTTGCAGGCGATGCATTTCGCAAAATTAAAGCAACCCTCACCACGCCGAGAACTTCCAATCGGCAGCAGGGTGCATAAAAAAATACCCGATTGCACTTGACAGGTACGCTCGTCCGAATGGAATGCGTCGCGGGCAGTTTCACCGACCGCTCAGAAGTAGCCCGACATTCGATGGGCTAATCCATGGCACGACATTCAATCCCATCAGAGCACCCAACACAACGCCTTACACTCCAATGGCACGAACATGAATGAGCGCTCACTGCGCAGATGAACGAAAACGTAACCAAATGCAATGGCACGCACAGAACCGCTGACCTGTTCGGCTTCAAAACCGACGTGACTTGTTTTCTTCACTGAACATTAACGAATATTCCAATCAGTGGTACTCCACTCAGGAAGAACTTTTGCCAAACCCTCTCGATCGGTGGAGGCCATTCGCCAAACAAATCATTTGCCACCCTCATTGTAGTGAGTTGAACTACAAATCCACAGGCAAATGTGTTTCAACTCGAGAACCTCCTGACCTATCAGTGAAGATCTTCAGTCTCCCGCCTCTGTGGAGTGTGGACCAGCATCCGGTTTATGGCTGCTGAATCGTTCTCGACCTCCGACTATCGCACGTCCTCCACGTTCTGCACGCGGTACAATCATTCGTGGCGTAACCATGAATTCGTGTGCGGATGAAAGTGAAAGGCACAAACCGTATCACTCGTACCGGGGACCGTTTCGTTTTCTAAATCAGCCGCAGCCGGGTAGGGCGCGATGGTTTGCCCCATGGTCAGAAGAAAATACACTCCACATTTACCGAAGGAACTCCGTGCTCTGCAAGCCCGCGAGGTGCACTGTTCAAATTTATTGGCAAGCAAAATTGCAAACCTTCTGCCCCCGGTGCCCGGTGCGTGAAGTCATCACGAACCTGGCCTATATCCGATGCGTTGCTGGAGATCGTGGGCAGAGTAGCTCGTTTCGGACCGGCCCCAGAACTGCAGTGCGTGCAGCTAGTGACAAGCTGGGGCGCGCTTGGCAAGTTTGCGTTTTCTTTGTCACCATGCATTCCACCACACAGGGCCATTCGCTTCTTGTCTCCATCATCCGCTCGGCACGACGCATTATTACTTCGGCCCCGGTTGGTGCCGGTTGGTCCGTTTGATATGGGTTTTATTTGCTCAAATTAGCGTTTTATAAGCGCTCCGGCTGCGCGCTACTGCTGCTATAAATCAACTAAGAACCAGCAGCCTGATTGCTGATGGTGCGGGTTATATTTATGTTGCGTTTTGTTGCACAACATTGCTTAGAAGAATATAGATCTCGAGGGAAACGAACATGAAAGTCAATAAAGTGGAAGTAGATTTCCGAGCAATTCTTTTAATTTATGATTGAAATGAAAAAGATTGTTGTGGTAATGGTAGTTCGTTACTATTTACTTACCATCTCTCCTCAATTACTATTTTTATTTACTTATTATTTCATTTTCAGTTCATACTAATGCTATTGCTTCATTTACAAAAATGTTTTTCACCTTTTTGAATGTTTTGAATATTTTATTCAATATTTTAAAATTATTCTTTTGATGTTTTTATAATTATATTACATATTTGGGAGTAAATCTTTTGTTTATGGATGGTATTTTCTATGATTTTCGAAATTCAATGAAAAAAACATGATAACTGTATTTATTAAAGAATTATTTGAAACTTTTATATTATCTTTTTTACAACTTGGACTAATTTTTAAATTGTTCAAATATAAGACTGTTTGCTTATATTTTTATTATATTTTTATGTTATATTCAACTGCTTTTCATACTTTCTATCTACTGCCTCTTGCTTAGCAAAATTTACACATTTTCTATACCAAACGACATTGAAACAAAGACAACTGACCATGGTCAAAAGAAGATTGTTCAATGGGTTTGTAACTTTCAAACAGTTAAAACATTCCCAACCCGCGACGGAAGTGTACACTTATTAGCGGTTTAGTAACTAAGAGTGATCCACATTCGAACGTTTGACGATGATACGTCTCCTCCTTGTTTTTCGTCTATCTACTCGTATCGACTAGCTAAGAGAGCAAAAGTTCACATTAAAACATAAACGAACCTGGGCAACCAAGGCCGTCTGCATGATGATTTGCCATCAACCAATCAAAGTGACAAATTGCTTCGTGCTTCGAGCAAAGCGCTGCTGGTTCGACCTCAAGCGATCGTTAGCACCGGGCTCCTGGAGCCCTCCGTAACCCTGCGTTAGGGCTAGATGGGATACCGTTTACCATATTGCGCCTTTTTGTTCTCCCTTCCCCTTCCACCAAGCTAACCGACGTCTTAAGATTTACATTTCACGACGCCCAACATTAACCATTCCAGATGCAGTCCGTCGCACGGATCGGTTTTGGTCATTTTAGTTTACCGTTTCCTCGCTACAATGTTACACGCCACCTTCTCTATGACCGTGTTGTTACCCTTTTACCCGAGCAGAAATGTACGATCGAACTACATTTTGTAGCAAGGCGACTCTGCGAAATAAAACAAAAAAATAAACACTCTACCACAGCATGAAATTAATCAACGTCCACTTCACCACCCTTCCGCTGGATCGCTGGATCATTTCACTCGCCTGGACAGTGCGTTCCAGAACCAAAACCCGGAGGATCAAGCGAAAACCTGTCTAATTTCTTGCACTGTGTACCGAGCGCCTTATGCAATCGGGTTCGAATCGGTTGAGGCCGACGGACTCGACACCGCAGTCCCGCTTTTGCCGCACAGGACGCTCGTATACCGTGCACGCATTAGATGCACCGACTCCGAGGACGGTCGAACCGAATGAAATTGACCCAATTTGACCTACTGCATTTGGCAAGACGAAATGGTTTAAGGGTTCGCTGCTCAACTCCGACGACAGGGCGGGTGTGTAATCGATGGGTGCGTTAATCGGTCGCACCATAAATGGAGCAGTTTGAAAGGGCTGATGAATAGTATTTTTTTCATTATGATTGTAGGGTGGTTAATGACTTTTTTGTAAAGAAACATCTGTTTTTGGAAATATAAAACACCATCCATCGCAAAATGGCAGGCTGGATAACGTGCAGTCTTTAATGTTGCAATCAACCTGTAATGATGAATGTATGATGCATGCAAATAAGCTTCCACGAAATGGAATACACAGTTAAGATCTAGTTTTATGTTAACTTAACAACAAAATACGATGTATTTGTTTCGATTACCCAGTGTATCCACAAAATAGGACAAGAAGGTTATCAAACTATCTAGGACAGTCGCTTGCTAGACAAAACTATCCCCAACTCTGATTATGGTTCAACTGATCCATTTCTTTTCTTAATTTTTCTATAATGACCAAGTGTAAAGAATGAACATACAAATAAAGAAATAAATAAAAAATTTAAAAAATTAGTTGCAATTAAATAAGTAAGTTAATAAATAAAATATAACTAAATAAATGGAAGGACCAAACTTAAAAAAACGTGGAGCAAAGATAAACAGCCGATTAAACTAATTTTCTACTAAGTTCTTAATAACCTTTCAAATATTTTCATTACAACTTTAAAAATGGTTATTTGTTGTTTGCTTAAACCCTGTTGTCTTATTTATTCATTATTTTTAAACCATTTTTTTATTATAAACAGTTTAGTTGTGCGGCAGCCCGGTAGCATGATGGTAACGGCGCCGGTCTCCACACGAACGGACCGGACCAAAATCCCATCCGGACTAATCCCCCGTAGCAAGGATTAACTATCCGGCAATGTGGTAACATTATTCGATACCGTCAGGCCGTTCCAACGAATAAATGTTTGGTTGCCTGCCTGTCTTTAAATGTTAAATTGTTGTAAATCTTTTTCGAAACATATTTGTAATTGTTGCGCTAAATTACCCCGCTTGTGTTAAATGAATTTAGATAACATTTTATGAGTTCCTTTTGTGTCAGTTTTTTTTTTTTTTTGTTTTAACGCAATTGTTGGCCGTCGTAAAACAGTAAAAAGTAAATTCAGGAAAACACATGTTCATTCTTTAGATACCTCGATTTTTGAAAATGTTTTGATGAAAATGATGATAAAATCCTCCATTTAGGGACATTCTTAGATGGACTACAGAGTTTCACGCCATTTGGATTAAGATTTCATACTTTAGCTCATTAAATATGACGAAAGATAGTAAATATCGCGCATTATTCGTGATCTCCTAGGTGTGAATACTTGGCTCGCTCAGCAACATACCATAATGGAGAAAACCAGGCTATGCACGAGCGCAGTAAATCAAGCTGAATCTCAGCTTGAATCAGTTTATGACAAAATGGCGGATGTTTTAGAATTAATAACAAGATTTTAAATCTAAAAGCTATCACTATTTTGTCCATAAAACAAAACAGGTAAAAAAGAATTAAACCAAAACCCTATGAAAGATACAACACATTTTAAGTGCATTAGGTTCAATTAATTTTTTTTAACAGTTCCCCGACTTTTCGCCCAAAGAGAAACTGTCAGTAATGATTATTTTAGTATCTTTGGTGGCACGATGGTGTATTGGTAGCGGCGCCGGTCTTCACACGGCAGGACCGGCCCAAAATCCCATCCGGACCAATCCCCTGTAGCCAAAGACTGACTATCCGGCTACGTGGTAAAAATAAGTCTAGTAAGCCAGAAATGGGCAGGCATGAGCTTATAGCTCGTTACGCCAAGAAGAGTGTCTTTGTAAACTTGTTATCTTTTATGCTTTTTCTCACCAAAAAATATCCTTCCATCGTGTGCATTTTGCTGCGATGATGCAATGCAGCTCTTTTCCACATTACCAGAAATCCAGTCATCCGGTTCCTAACACGCGACGAATTTAGCTGCGACAGAATGGTGTGTACGGGTGGTAGTAAAACCGAACCAACCACACCAATCCGTATCATAGCACGACCCACCAAAGCGCACGCCTTTCGCAGTGTGCCGAAGCAGCCTCCCTTTGGCCCGATCGCAGCAACGGTGGGGAGTTGCGAACGAGATCACTTTCCACTTCGCGGATCGCATTTGACCCCGCATCCGAGGCACACTGGTAAGGGAAGTTTGCGCCGTATGCGAACGATCGTACAGGGCACGATCACGGCAGTGCTCTACGCGCGCGCATGTGTTTGTGTAGGTGCGTTCCGTCCAGGAAGGATACGCACCACGAGCCAGCCGCGAAACGAGAGTAGCCGAACGCCATACGCACCGGTACCACCCCGGTACCGGGGCCCGCGCCGAGAACCTTTCTGACGGGGACGAGATTCCGCACGCGCTGTGAGAAAACTGCGCACGAGCCACCCTGCGTGCGCACGGGCTGGTAAAATGGAGTGGGAAGTCTAGACTCCAAGCGGTTGGTGCTGTTCTGTTCCCACAGTTGACGGGCGTTCCTTTTCGGGTGACCGGGTGACACTTCGGTGGTATAAAAGGGACCGGTGGGCTAGGCCGACCATTCAGTAGTAGTGTAGTAACGGCTCTACGCTCTATGTAGAGCAAACTTGCAAACCACGTACAAAGGACCTCCGAAACGGCCCGTGCAGCGACTGGCATTTTGAAACCCTGGTACGGATCCGGAACCGTAACGACACGGTTGCTACATCAGTGATTTTCGGTTGCTTCAGTGTTGATCTTTTCGTTTATTTCAGTGTGCAATTGTTGTTGTGTAGGTGTGCGAGCGCGTGTGTGTTTGCGTGTATGACCTCAAGGATCCGGTGGTGAATCCTCGTGTGCTTGGTGTCTGTTCCATCCCGGGTGCATTACCTGCGGCATAGAGTTTACTTGCAAAGTGTAAATTGTGTGACTAGCAACGACATGAAGGTGAGTGCCAGCAACAAGTAAAAGAGGACTTTAGCTAATGTGGACATTGAGGATGTGTGGTCTAATGTCAGTGATAGTGATGGAATGGGCAAACATTGTCGAAAGATAAATGTGTCGGACTTGTGAAACGCAATGAACTCTTCTTTTCCAAGCGAACTATGGATATGTGGCCATTTGTCCATCAGGAACATTGGCAGTACACGCTATCGATGATATACAGAGTGCAAAAAGTGTCTCACTTCCAACATTCCAACTCCTCGCTAATCAGGTCATCGGGTTCCAGTTGACCTCCACTATTTGGCGGTGGGTCTGTTCGTTCCGGTTCACGCGATGATTCTGAAGCTGCACTTTTTGCAGATCCTGACAGCAGGATTCCGAATCCAGATCGCATTGGTCGGTCCGTAAAAGGTGCTCGACGCTTAATTTCACGGCTAGCACGGATTACCGCCAGTGGGCCACCGTGATCACGCGACCCGGCAGTGATCTAATTCACGATGCACGCCGTCCAAGAATCGTGAGCCGTTCGCGATTCAATGAAATCGAGAGTAACGATAGTACGCTCCCAGCTCGAGGCCATCCGACCCGACACGAGCCCTGGTTGCGTTGTTGGTCGCGATGCCCTCGGGCACCCGTCAAACGGTCAACCGACCCCACCATGTCCGTGCGAGGGCTCCACTGCGCGAGCATCGCCACGCACCGTACGTACAGGTTGCGTACAGAGTGCGTTAGAAAACAAAAACGAAAACATATCGCTTTAAAGATTCGAATCTGATATAACGCCATCACCCACCTTGCTCCAGCATCCAAACTCCCCACAGTGTTTGCCTGTGCCTTTGGACGCGCAACCTGATTCTAGGGTCTCGTGCTTTTTTCTCCCACCGCTCTTCGGCCTATTTGCTTCTCGTACGTACGATCATGTTTACCGAACGGAAAGTGAACGCGATGGAAACCGCGGGCCCGGTTATGTAAAGCAGCAAGGCGTTGGTGCTGGACAAGTGTCAGCCGTACCAGTCAGATAACCTTACGGCTGCCGCACATCGAAAGTATTAGTCATGTGGGGCGGAGTACGTTTGCGTTTTTTTCCACCCTGGCCGGACTTGCATCTTGCAATGCACCGTACGGCAAATGAGTTGCAATATTTTTAAACCCACCCATTAAACCGTGCGCCAAGAACGGGGCGTTCTTGAAGTTGGTTCTGAACCGCGCCAGTACTTCCCGCTATTGTACGGGTGTTGTCACCGAGATTTACGGTTACCCATTTATTACCCCGGTAGGCGTAGGTCGCCCAACGGAAAAAGGGTGAATTATGGAGGCTTGTAGTACGGTGCACGATCAGTGATCGATGACAAATTTTACCGCCTGTGTATATCCGGTTGGCAAAGACAGCAAGTGCACGTCACATAGGAGGATGCTGCAGGTTGCCGATGTGATCGATGTGGGAAGAATCGATCAACTGTGACGTTACGACATCTGACGTATTTATTCTTTTCTTCGGGTGAGAATTATGCGAATGTACATGTGCTCGTTAAGCTCGTTATTTCGACGTAATTTTGTTCTAATAATGATATTAGACGCATGATGAAAATGCGATCTGAGTACATCTAAAAATGAAAAACTTAATGCAGACATATGATTGGAAAAAAATGGAAGAAATCTGTGAAAGAATTGATCTGTTAAACAATTCTAAATTTAATCATGTCGCACATGATTAGATGTGGATGTCAATATTATCAAGATTGATTTATCACAGGCAGATAGCTAGCTGCCTAGTTAGGTAATAAAAGGTATAAAAAGTTACAGCTTTTTAAAATATACAACACAAAGAAAAAAGAATCAATTGGAAAATTATTACAACCATTGGTAAATATCAAACAGTACTCACAATTTATGGACGATACGATCGTGTACCTGTTTGTGATGCCAGACACGACGAGCAACTTGAATATCAAAGTCCACCCGGACTATTGTTGGGTGAATATAATTCCAACTCGTAAATTGGCAATAAGGCAATAAGAACTTTCTTTTCCTTCTAGAAATGGTTCAAATTGGGGAGCTTGGATATTTCAGGTCCATCTTCAAAAACCGAAATATAAAAAATACAAAAAAATTTTCAAACAAAATCCTTTCTCTTTCATTGGTTTCTACAAATTTTGTGCAAAAACTTTGTTTTACGGTTGTCTGTTAATAATTTACCTTAAAGTTTAAACCATATCGAATGCTAATTTATGACAATTCCGACGCTTAAATTTTCGATTCAAGTTATGCACACTAGAAAACACAGTATAATCAACCATAGCTGACCCACGAACTTTTTCTAGTATTGAAACTACTCTTAAATTATTATCTGGAATCATGTAAAGCAATCTATACACTTCAGATTGAAAAAATACAGCGTTTTTAAACAAAATATTTTAACATATAAAATTTCAAATGCTGCGGGTCTCTGCCGATTCAGGAATCTCTCATAATTCATAATTTTAAATTTAAATTCAAAAACCATAATTTTATGCATGGCCGATCGCTATGACTGCATCAGAATTGTTGGTAAAATAGAAAATTTCCGTCTCATTGATCTTTACAATCGTAGATTAGCAGTAGCAGCAGCAGCAGAACTAATGTGCAGGAAAAAGTTGTGTAGAAAAAGCTAGAGAATAACTATCCGTAAAATCATGAAGAAGGAAGAGGAAGAACTCATGAACTGTACAGAGTTCCATGAGTTTTTTTTAGGAATTCTTCAGAAATACAAGAACTTTTAGAGTCCACTCACGATTCGAATGTTTGTTCACTAAAGATTCATTTGATTGAACTTTATCAAAAGCGCAACACTGATCCCGATCCATCCCTCGTAGAAGGACTGATTATGCAGCTAAGTGTTAGAATGCAATGTTAGGACCTAGTAGAGCATAATGCCAGGAAAATGAAGCATCAGTTACATTGTTAACCATGTTACTTTAATATCCTCTTCTCTTTGGAACTACGAACCTCCAAGATGCATTCCTATCCTCATTCTTAGCTGAAGAAATTGTACCAGGGAATGGACTCATGTGAGATTAGCTATCATTCATGCCGTGTAAAGACCGACCTTGATATCACTTAACCACCAGGCTGCTCCATCTCTACCATGCTACTTGTATCTGTACATCGTTACCATTTTAAGCATTGAAAACAAATATAGAAACTCAAAACCATCCATGGTATATTTAGTTTGAAATGTATGTCTAAGTTCACATATACGAACGAAGTTGACTTCTTGACCTGGAAAATTATATATGATCATAAATATTATCTTGAAGGAACAATAAACTACCTTCTGGGCCATAAAATTTTATTACTCCCATCGGCAATCTTGCATAGCGTGGCGTGTTGCAAAGATGCAATTATCATTCCAGCGAACCCAGCTGCATATCATTATCTATATATAAATACGTATCGTATATTCTATTACAATTCACCCTCCAACCACTAAAAGAAAATCCTCCACCACACTGCAACCCAGTTCAACACCGACCAGGGTGAGAACTGTCTGTTCGGGTTTGAAATTTAATTAGAAACCAGTTCCTCTCTTGCAAGCGTATTGTGGTTACTGCTGGAAGCAAGAATATTTGGCAAAAGGCTACCCTGCACGCACCATAAACAGTGCGTCTTAATTGAATCGTCAGCAACCGAAACCCGGGCCCCCGGTTGCAACGTGAGTGACATTGCGACCGCACACCGAATGTCACATGCTCTTCTTGTAACATGTGCCCCGTCGAAAGTGTTGCCCCTGTGTGCTCCGTACGTTTCACATCGTTTCGATCGGCAGCCACCACTGATCCAATTTGGTCAAACGGGTGTAAAAACAAGTTCGTTAACCAGTTAACCACGGCGTAGCCCGCGTTATTCGAACGAGATTCGCAAGACCCTTATGGTGTGGCAGTGTGGTATGGCATGCGTAACATGGTTGGAAGCTGGTGGTATCTCCGGTGGGACGCTCTGCAAGTGGCAGTGGAAAGAGGTCACATATCGCGCACACAAGACTGCTCAAGAACTCTTCCATTCTTCTAACGCCGCAAAGAGAGAAGGGGCCTCGAGATTAGCCCAAGTTTTCTGGTGGGGTTATGCAATACAATAGAGAGAAGGAATGGACAGGGGTTTTTAATAAGGATCGCAAGGTTATCGCAAGCATTCCTGATGGGTTACGATGCCATCGATCGCATACGAGACAGCTCGCACGTTCTCGCATTCTCAGTTCGTTAATGAGTTTTAACTTTGGCCTGCTTTGTGTCTCTTCTCATCCCATTCAGTTATTCGCAGCAGTTCTAGTGGCGGCCTGTCTGGCCACATCCAGCTTGGCCAATCCGGCCCCGGACTGTCCCCCGAGCGGGCACGTCCACGGCTATGCCTACCCAGCCCCAACGGTTCAGCTGTCAGTCGGCAAGGCGATCAACTCGGTCAGCGTGACGCCCGGTTTCTCGTCCTACTCGGTCGACGGTGAGGTGAAGTACGCGTCGGTCGGTCCCTCGTACAGCTCGTACGAAGCCTCCCCCGCCTACAGCGCTTACGGCGCCTCGGGTGAAGATCTCAAGCTGACGAGCTACGAGGCGGGAGTGAAAACAATCGCTGCCGCACCTGCCGTCACCTACGCTACCAAATCGGCCGGTGTCGTGTACGCGGACAAGTCGCCTGCCGCTACCTTCGCCTCGGTGGTCCCATCGGTCAGCTACACGAAGACCGTTGCTGCTCCGGCTGTCTATGCTCAGCCCGCTGTCAGCAAGGTGTACACGAGCGATGCCTCGGCTTACGTCACCAAGGAATATCTGCCACCAACCGTCAAGACTTACGCAGCCCCGGCTGTTGCCTCGTACGTAGCTACTCCAGCCGTCACTAAGTATGCCACCGCACCGGCCGTCTCCTCGTACGTAGCCACTGCGCCAGTCGTCAGCAAGTATGTGGCCGCCGCGCCGGCTGTCACCTATGCGGCTGCTCCAGTTGCTAAGGTTGCAACCGCTAGCTACGCCAGCTATGCTCCTGCTGCCAAGGTCGCTACCTATGCTGCTCCGGCTTACGGTTATGCACCAGCTGCCAAGGCTTATGCCAGCTACGCGCCCGCTGCGTCCTATGCCAGCTACACGCCCGCTGCGTCCTATGCCAGCTACGCGCCCGCTACGTCCTATGCTAGCTACGCTCCGGCTACGGCCTATGCCAGCTACACCCCAGCCGCCAAGGTAGCCTCCTACACACCGGCCGTTGGTTACGCTGCCTATGCACCGGCTGCCAAGGTTGCCTATGCTGCTCCGGCTGCCAGCTACGCCAGCTCTTACGCTACCACCTCCAAGCTGGCTTATGCCGCGCCTGCTCTCACCAAGACCGTCGTGTCTGCTGCTGCTCCGGCCGTTGCCTCGTACTATGCCGCTCCCGCCGTCACTAAGTACTCGGCGGCACCGGCCGTGTCCACCGCTTACGTGTCGGCACCGACCGTCACCAAGTACGCCACATCCGCTGCCTATGCTCCGGCCGTCTCCAGCTACGTAGCTCCGTACTCCGCCCATGCCTACACACCCGCCGTTAGCAAGTACGTATCCACGCCGGCCGTCTCATCGTACTACGCTACACCGGCCGTGTCGAAGGTTGTGTCCAGCCCGGCATACGCCTCGTACGTCTCTGCTGCTCCAGCTGTGGCCAAGGTTGCTGCCGTCCCGGCCGTCTCTACTGCTTACGTTTCGGCTCCGGCCACCGTCACCAAGACTGCTTACTCTGGCGCCTATCTCGCCGCCCCAGCTGTTGCTAAGGTGGCCACATCTTACGGTCCTGCTGTTGCCGCCTACAGCACCGGTCCTGCCGTGTCGGCTTACAGCACCGGTTCCGCATACTCGTCGTACTCGGCCGCACCAGCCGTTGCTGCCTACAGTACCGGTCCGGCTTATTCCAGCTACTCGGTCAGTCCGGCCGTTTCCAAGGTTTACTCAACACCAGCCGTCGCTTCGTACAGTGCTGTCCCTGCCGTTTCCAAGGTATACTCGTCACCCGCCGTTGCTACGTACAGTACCGTCCCGGCCGTTTCCAAGGTCGTTGCTGCGCCAGCCGTTGCCACGTACAGTGCTGCCCCAGCTGTTTCCAGCGTATATTCGTCGCCCGCCGTCGCATCGTACAGTGCCGTCCCGGCTGTTTCCAAGGTCTACTCCACCCCAGCAGTTGCCAGCTACAGTGCCGTACCAGCTGTCTCCAAGGTGTACTCTTCCCCGGCTGTCGCTGCGTACAGTGCCGGACCTGCCTATTCTTCCTATTCGGTCGCTCCAGCCGTCTCGAAGGTTCTGACCACGCCCGCCGTCGCTGCGTACAGTGCCGGTCCGGCTTATTCCGCCTATTCGGTCGCGCCAGCCGTCACTAAGTACGCCACGAGCGCGGGTGCCATCGCTGGCTACACCACGTCCGGAGCCGCTCACGGCTACTACGCCGCCGGTCCAGCGGTATCGTCCGCTCACTACGGTGGCTACCGTTATGCTGCCGCTGCTCCAGCACTTACCACGGCCTACACTGCCCCTGCCACCGTAATCAAGACCGTGGCGCCGACCACCGTCGTCAAGACTGTCGCCGAGAAGTACCTCGAACACTACGTAAGTATTGGCGTCAGTTCCGGTGCTTCCGAACACCTTCTCAATGGCCTTCGTTTCATCCCGCACAGGACGATAATGCTCGCTATGCTTTCGAGTACGGCGTGAACGACCCACTGACCGGTGACATCAAGCACCAGAAGGAGGAACGCGACGGCGATGTCGTGCGCGGTCAGTACTCGCTGGTCGAACCGGACGGTAACGTGCGCACGGTCGACTACTATGCTGACTGGGCCACCGGTTTCCATGCCACCGTCACCAACAGTCGGGACCAGGTGCACGCCACCAAGGTTCTCGGCAAGCGCGACACCGTGAAGGCGTAAAAGCATCCTCTTCACTGGCCTGCCAGCTTCCAGGAAGAAGCGATCGCGTTACGTTGTTGCTTCACTGTACAGAACGTCCTGCACCCTCACGTCATATCATTCAGCCACCCCATTCCTGAACGTGCCCATCCGAAATGAGCGACCAGTTCCCTCGTACAAAACGTGAGAGTTGGAAGTAGCCTAACAACACGACCAGCACAAGTCGTTGGTAATGTTTTTTTGTTTGTTTGTTTTGTATTTCATTTTTGCGTTTCGTGTTTAATGTTTATTCACGCCATAACTCTGTCCTCTCTGCCCGTTTGTACATTGCTGTGAGAATGCGTCCCACAAAAGGACACGCAAGCGAAGCGAATAGATGATTTCAAACGGTTTGCTCTTTGTTTTGTTCTGTATTGGTACTACAACTATTTATTTTCGATAAGTGCGTGCGTTGATAACTGCACCATCTAGACCATCGTATCGTTCTGTTAAGAAGGCACCGGGAGGGTCAACATCCAATACCCCACGTGCGTTGTGAGTCCCGCGAATAGTAACGCAACTGCTTGAACGCAACACTTCATTCGCTCTGTTTGACTCTTTGTAAATATACACCTTATGATACACCCTATCGTTCTCACAAAATCGAAACTCGCGGTCCATTACGTTCCGTGGTCCCCTTCTTTTATCTTGTCGATCACAATCCCATCCATCTCATCACGGTCGTGTGTCCCAACCCGGCTACATGTGCAGGGACGTACCCAGCTGTTCTATCATCCCGTACCTCGTTCCAGGACATCCATCAGGACACTTGCCGGACAGCCGTTGGAAAGTGCGCGCGCCCCCATGTTATCTTTGTGATAGAAGTGTCATACAAATATATGTATTTTATTACTCTTTTTTTAACATACACTTCAATTCATATCTTACGAAAGGGGTTACATTTTACTACACGCAGAGGCTGCAATTTATATCACATCACTTGTGTTTCCAGATCATCACCAAACAAAGGAATTAGGTAGTTGTTGTTTTAGATGCTTTACGCTCATTAACCTTGAAAGAACTTGAAATTAATCAATTCTGTAACATGACCATCAAAGTTCGAGGTATTAAATTTTTAAATTCTGGTTCAAACATTTTAAAAGTTAAATATCAATGTTTAAATTTAAATTGTTTTTTTAAATAACCCATCTCCCATAAGCATCCTTTTGGGCTTGTGAGACGGTTGATAGTAAGGATCCTGGTGGAGTCACGGTAAGCTTGGCTCTGCATCGTTAGCTTCTAACATTGATGCTCTACTATAGAAGAGAGCCATAAACTAAGGGTATGTTGAAGAGTGGAGTTGTAGAAGATGGTTTTTTATATGATATCCAAAATTTTCACTAATTTCCGCTCCAAAATTATGACTCAGGAGAGTCGATAAGATCAGCAGCGATGTACTCCAATTGCTGCTAGGGTACTTGGAAATGCACAAACTGAGCAGCTAGAGTGAACTATCGTGGTAATCGTTTTCTACAAATCAAGAATCCATACCAGGCCAGAGCTTTTGTCTAGGTAAATATTTGATAAAAGGGCAAGGCCGGTAGTCGGATTACTATCATTCTCTTCTTGATGGTGCACGAATTGCTTACCTAACTGCTCCATTCTACTACTCTGTAGTGATTAATACCACGAAGTCTTTGCTATCAGGATTTTCGAGATCCGCATCACTTTGTGTTTTATCCGTAGACTTCAGACACTTATTGCTTTATTCTTCAATAGTATGTACAAGAATGAACCCACATTGCTCGTGGTCCCATTTTTATATATGATTGTACTATTACTTACTTTGATATCCAACACTTTGCATAAGAATTCCAGCTATTTGCTATGCTTTTTTACAATAGCACTCATTGGTTAGTAGCTACTTTAGATTCTTATGGGGATTGGTGATGTCTCCTACTCCTGCATTATCTTTTTAGGTATCCGGTTTTTAAGGTTTTAGGTTATGATTTTATTAATAACTCATGTTTAAAAATCGTCCATGAGAAGCTTACCCCCGTTCGGTTGAAGAAATCGATCCATCACTTTGGGATGAGGCCATAGCTATCGTTGCGGTTAAGGCTTCCGAGCAGCTTGTTTCGTCACTTTTGTTGTGGCTACTTTTTCGCCAAAACCTATCGGAAATGAGACAATCCGAACAACCGGAAAGAGAAGCTGTGCCAGTGCAGTATCCAAGGGACTTAAAGCTTCGAACGAGTTCATCTCTAAACCATTTAACTCAAAAGTTGACGGTCTTACATCTTTACTCAAAAACGGTTCCGTCTTCAATCCGATTGGATTCTTTCAGTGTGTATAAATCTGTCCACCAAGCGATAGAAGGTCACCGAAACTGTTTCAGACCTTAGGTAACCTGCTTTCCAAATAGGAATGGAGATCTATCAGAATGGTCAGCTACCAGCCAGAGGTTCTCTCGCCATATGTTCAGTATTTTGTTCAACGATCGTTGCTACAAAATATTCCCCCGTATATTACAAGATCTCTTGTCCTGCTCCTAGAAGAGACAATTGAAAACCTTCATACGGGATTCCGGGAGGTCTTGTAGAACATGGCGGAGCAACAGCTTCATTTCTTCCATCCACTAGCGGATCTAACGGTGGGCGGAGTAGGCGGCCGCCCATTACTCCCACCAAGGATCTGCACCTATGAGATAGGCTACTCTTCAGCCTAGCGTTTGAGAGTACCTTCCGCGACTTGGAGGTTTAAACTTTGGGGAAATTTCCAAATTCTAGAAGTCAATCCACATCCTGGGTTACGCTGATGACATAAGTATCATTGTTTTACGTCTCTCCTACGAAGGAAAACCTCGGGTTGACGATTACCGATACAAAAACCATGTTCATGGTGGCACCACCAGCGGCCCTGCTAACAAATCTTAGCTGACGTACGTGGGTGACGTACAAATAGGTGAGCGCTCGTTCGAAGTCCAAAATTTCACCTATCTTCATCAACTGGTAATACTACAGTCTGAGGAAACTTCTCCACTCGAAACACCTGTCGCAACGAACGAAGCTGGGAGTGTATAGAACTTATATAGTTAAAGTACTCACATACGCACGGTTAGACACGCCAAGCTTCGGTGGGCTGGTCATAGTGATTCTGTACTGCTGTATGCCTACCCAAAATAGATGATACATTATTTTACAGTAACATACAAAACCTTCTTTATTCCCATTCCAATACGTACTGCTTAAATCATCAAATAAAGTATCGAAAACAGTTTCTTTTATTTAAATGTGTTTTAATTAATTTACATCTACATGTATAATTTTACACGTTTGCACTGTCACGAATAAAACCACGAACGCTTGGGGCGGCCACGCGAGCATACACTCCCGGAAGGTTGCCCAAGCAGAGGGGCGATCCCCAGGAAACGATACCGATCTGACGTCCGTTATTGGTCAGCGGGCCACCACTGTCCCCGTTACAAGCATCACGTCCCGGTTCGCTAGCACAAATCATGCTAAAGTTTGCAAAAGAAATCACAACACAAAATGTTAGAATTTCGCCACTCCCAAAGATAGATTATGCTCCGCATTAATCTCCCGTGCCCCGGTACTTACTTATCGGTAACACTGGCTGCGCCCCACACGCCGCGACAACTTTCCTGCGAGATAAGGGGTACCTCGGCAGCCATCAAATTTATCGGCAATGCACCGATGGCGCTGGTCAATCCCCATCCAGAAACGAAGGTACGTGTACCCTCCGGATAGTCAGTGCCCTCGGGTGCTAGTGGAATCGGAGCAATGTTCGCACCAACGAACGACGTCGTGATGCGGATGACACACACATCAAAGTCGAGGCTGCCGTCCGAGTACGACGGATGGTTGATGATTTCTGCGGCTTGGAATACGACACCTCCGGCCGTACGATCAGTACTTCCACCACGAAGAGTGATCTGTTCAATTGTTTCAAACCACTCGATCAATGATCAATGTCCAGCTAAGCTCAAACCACACTACCTACCGCCGTTACTGGTGGAGCCGGGAACGTACAATGGGCAGCCGACAGGGCAAAGTTGCTCGAAATTACTGACGCACCGCAAATATGGGCACCATTCTGACGCAGCGACAGCTGATACGGAAAGTCGGCAATGTTTGCCTCGAATCCACCGACAATTCGTTCATTAGTGGAAGGTGCAATCGGCAGCACTAGTCCGCGTGGAAGGCGACGCTTCGTCAGATACAGATCTTCCTTCCAGCTGGCCAAACTGCTGCCAACCAACAGCACTACAACGAACAAAGTTTTAAGCGTCATGCTTTTGCCCTTGAGACACGATCGCAAATTGTCTACGACTGAATAGGTGCGAGCTGCGTTTGGGCGTATTCTACTTAAATATTCCGGCGCCGAAGCGTGCAAGCGGATAAGATATCTGATAAGGTTTGATCGGTTTTCAACACACAATACCCACCGAAGGATGGGAAATCCTTCTACGTCAGGTGTACTGTAATCGAAATCGATTAATGCCGTACATATCTTATCGCGTTGCGGGAAAGAACCGTTCCCCAAAACATTCTTAATCCTGATTATTTGATTCCGATATGGCCAAATAAACGTTTTTGCACAGTATGTCCCTGATGGAGTAGTTTGCGATATGAATATTTTGATCAATACTAAGTTTTAACAAAATATGTTACTTGTATAAAGTACCTAACGCTACCCAACCGGGATGTCTCGATGTTCTAGTAATAATGGAGACACTCTTCACACGGTGAGATCGGTATCAAATACATCCGGACCGTTTCACAGCTTGTCAATGCCTGACCATATCCAGCAAGGGGGATTAAAAAAATAATAAAACTCAGAAAATATGGCAATCATCCTAAAGTTGTAACGCCGAAACGATTGAATGGATTTGAAAAGAATAAATTACGAATGAGTATCGAAAAATATTACATTAATAATTATGCCTTTACGGTATGACCTCTCGGTGCATTTTCCCATTCATAAATTATGGTTTGTGGACTGAAATCATCTTCCTACGTTGCCTTACGATCTCTCCGTACGTAGCAGCATTTATATAAAAACACAAATAGCGCACGGTTGAGAAACACTGGCTAACGTTGCAGCATCGAACACGTGCAACGTTGAAACTATAAAGATTGTTATAACACTCTAATAATAATGTGTTCGCGTGATGCGATCATTTCTTTTAAATCGGTATGTAGCTTAACAACACTTACATCTTACATCTTCTCTTTAAAACATCAGTTCAATACATTTGCATGCATGTATATGGACAATTTTATGCAGAGAAAGGGATTAAAATTGTTAATCTGTGAGCCTACCTGTAATGAGCAAACGAGTGAAAGATTTTCGAGAATCAATTCTTGTTTGTTCCAACTTTGAACCAAACTTAATATCTTCGTACCAATAATTTTTTTTTTTCCTCAAGAAAACATTCTGTGTTCTTCATTCCCAACAAGTACCAAGTTTGTAAAGCCTTCTGGTAAAACCTTGGTAATACATAACAATTACTGGTCAGTATTACGATTGTATTAAACGACTATATAAGCCACCTTTATACAATAACAATCTTAGGTTGTTTCAAAAACAACCTATCCTATGTTATGATACACAGGTGCTCGGTTAAGCATGTGTGAAATAACGTAACATGAATTGAACACGACGCGTCATTCTTCCGACATACGCGACACAATAAATCCATTCAGATTCGTTGCCAGTCTCGGCACAAATATTTACGTCTGCCAGAAGGAAGATGAATCCTCTACGCAATAAAAATCTTCTTTATAATGATGATCCACCGTAAGAAACCTCAACCCTAAACGGTCTCGAAAGAGACCGTTGTGTTTATGTCAGCATTTCTTTGGTATAAAAAGCTCAATTTCTGCAACCGTTCATCATTAGTTCTGTTCTACACAAACGCATAACTACACCTTCAAAAACATGGATCTTAAGTTCCTGTTCGCGACATTCTTCGCCCTTCTGGCCGCGGCTATGGCGCAAGCTCCGGTAAATTCCGTCGAATCTGCAGAATCCGCTGCTTCGACGTCCAACGAGTCGTAAATCACGGAAAAGGATCATACCGAAATATGGCTAAACGAACACGGATAAACGAACGAATTCGACAGGTTGAACGGAAATAAAGCATATTGTACTAATTAATCAATCAAAATGGTTTGTTTTCTTTAGTTTCCGGTGTTTCTTTTGCTTTGCTTACAGTTGAGAATGTTGTGTTGTCGTGAGCATGGTTTCATGCAATCATTGAAAAATACTGCACCACTTGATCCTTCATACTAGCATGTTCTGCTGCTGTGCTTTGCCTTGAGCCGAATAATATTGCCGAGCTGTTGGCTTACATAATAGTTGTAGCTTCTGGCTCTACCGAACACTTGTTCGTGTTTCGTGTTAGCGCTTCCCATACAGCAGGCCGGCGATAGATACGGTCCAGACAAATTCTTGGTGTTGAGTTGTGCTGAACACTGTTGATCAACAATCTTCATTCTTCGACTTTGATTGCAGCCAACACCTAAAGAGGATGCAACATATTTCGCTCTTTTATCCGATGCCTATCGGAACTACTCCTATGTTCAAAACAATAACCAACATGTTTTGTTGTATATTCTAGGATTTATTATGTTCCAGCATTTAAAACGAGATGTAGACATTCAATACGGAACACATTCTTCCTTCTTCGATCGAACCCACACACGGAATTGTTCGTCCTGGCCGTCCCCTTCTAGCCAGCACCACATTACACATACAGATTACCGATGAGCTGCGGCTTCTTACTGGGCAGCCTTGTTGGCCAGTCGTCGGTCACGCTCCTCTGCAATGGTCAGCTTCACACCCTTGCCCTTCGGCAGCGAGATGTACGCCTTCGTGCCCTTGCCGATGATGAATACGTTCGAAAGACGCGTCGCGAACACATGTCCGGTCGTATCCTTCACGTGCACAATCTCGAACGATCCCGGGTGCTTCTCGCGCAGGATCACCGTGCCGCAACGACCCAAATTTCTTCCGCCCGTGATCATGCACAGGTTGCCCGGTTCGAACTTTAGCACGTCCAGCACCTTGCCGGTGGCAATGTCGTACTGGATCGAGTCGTTCTGGTGAATGGCTGGGTCTGGGTAGCGGATGGTGCGACCATCGTGCGTCAACAAGTACGGCACACGCTTCGGACCAATCTGGACGCGCTTCACCTTCAGCAGCTTGTACTTGGCTTCTTCGCTGGTAATGCGATGTACCGTGAAGCGACCCTTCACGTCGTAGATGAGCCGGAAGTATTCACCAGTCTTATGGATGTTAATCACATCTAGAATGAGAGCAGAAAAACAACGTTATCAGAAAGGCATAGGCTAAGCAAAATATGGCAACCTAAACAAACTTAGCTTTATCACTATATTCGCTATAAATTACTATAGATATTACAACAATATTCTCCATCATTAATGTTATTGATAGGCTATGTGATAATGAGACCTTCAATGACCGTCGATGGAGTATGTTTGCTCTGGCCAAATTATTGACAGGCGAAGCTTATTGTTTCGCGGCACCTGCTTCGAATAGGCCGTTCGTTCCTCAAATAACATTTTCCTTTACACAATCAGGCGTCGCTCATTAATTTCGCTAACCCACTTCGATAAGGCCGTACTTCCAACCGTTCTGCCACTCATTTTGAGCGATTCCTTGACGACCGTACTTAGCAAAGGAAGAACAACGCATACATATCGTTGTAGTTTCTGGCTCTACCGAACACTTGTTCGTGTTTCATTAATGTTTCCCATACAGCAGACCGATGAAATATACGGCCCATAGAACATGACCGCAAGACAAATTTTTGATGTTAAAAAGGAAGATCCTTATCTTGGCGGAAAGGACAGGCTAAACAAAACAAGGCAACCTAAACTAGCTTAGCTTAATAGCTGTAGATATTACAACAATATTCTCCATCATTAATGTTATTGATAGGCTATGTGATAATGAGACCTTCAATGACCGTCGATGGAGTATGTTTGCTCTGGCCAAATTATTGACAGGCGAAGCTTATTGTTTCGCGGCACCTGCTTCGAATAGGCCGTTCGATCCTCAAATAACATTTTCCTTTACACAATCAGGCGTCGCTCATTAATTTCGCTAACCCACTTCGATAAGACCGTACTTTCAACCGTTCTGCCACTCATTTTGAGCGATTCCTTGACGACCGTCAAGAGCAAAGGAAGAACAACGCATACATATCGTTATATTTTCTGGCCCTACCGAACACTTGTTCGTGTTTCATTAACGTTTCCCATACAGCAGACCGATGAAATATATGGCCCATAGAACATGACCGCAAGACAAATTCTTGATGTTAAAAAGGAAGATCCTTTTCTTGGCGGAAAGGACAGGCTAAACAAAACAAGGCAACCTAAACTAGCCTAGCTTAATAGCTGTAGATATTACAACAATATTCTCCATCATTAATGTTATTGATAGGCTATGTGATAATGAGACCTTCAATGACCGTCGATGGAGTATGTTTGCTCTGGCCAAATTATTGACAGGCGAAGCTTATTGTTTCGCAGCACCTGCTTCGAAACATTTTCCCTTGCACAATACATCCTCACTTCCTAAGTTTTCCTCACGTTGTCACCCGTGTATGGCGATCAAAACCTCGATCACACATCATGCTTGAGAAGCATATGAAACACTACTGTATACGTTTTGCGCAAACTTGACACTTTGCTCACGTATAATGCGCTGTTCCTCCCGTTAAGTATGTTACTGATAGGCTATCCTAAAATAGCAATGCCTCCAGTGACCGTCGATAGAGGATTCGTTCTATTGACAGGTGTCGCTCATTAATTTCGCTAACCCACTTCGATTAGGCCATATTTCAAACCTGAACAATCTTTCAACGACTGTGCTTAGCAAAGGACCAAGAATACGTACCCATGAAACCGGCAGGATAGTTCGGATCGGTGCGCACTTTGCCGTCAATCTTGACATGACGCTGCATCACGATCTTCGTGACCTCGCTGTTGGTCAGTGCGTACTTTAGACGGTTACGCAGGAAAATCACCAGCGGCAGCGATTCGCGCAGCTTGTGTGGGCCGGTGGACGGACGCGGCGCGAAGGTACCGCCGGTCTTGTCCAACATCCATCCTCGCGGAGCATTTAAACGCTTCAAATGTTTCTTAGGACCGCGCGCCTGAAAAAAACACAAGAAAGGTTATTCTGATTAGTATCGCGTGAACACAAAATTCAAGCATCTTCTGAACGAGCTGGAGTGAGTGAATTGGTCTTCTGATGGTGCTTCTTCTTAACCTACCAAAGCCCTTTGTAAAGACCATCCAAGGCAGACCGGTTTCTTAAAAACAGTTCTCCATCGCAACTACTTTAACACATAAAGCATCTGCTACTTCTGCCTATTTGTTCATTCCCGCTGCAGGAATTTCTTCCGGGCATAGTTCGGAAAGCATCATTCACGAACATATGAATCGTCTCCGGTATTCGTTCGTCCGGCATTACAAATATCAACAATGTGGCACCTTTGTATCGTTGTTTTATCACACAAAACTACAGCTCATGCTCTGTCAAACACTATCAACGTATCCTGCACTGTATTGGGCATTTGTTGATGCTATTCAGAGGGACCGATATGGGTATTTTGCAGACCAAATTCCAATTTATTCACTCCAAAATCCCGCACACGTTACTTACCATCTTGAAAGTTCAGGGCGAAAAGAAAACCACAAACGACACAATGCCGGAAGTTGTCAAAGTGCGTTCAGTGGTTGACAGTGCTCTAGCGCCATCTATCGACGATTTTCGAGGCCCTGTGTTGTGTGTCTCTTATTTTTTTTGTCAAAACGTCGTTTAATAACTCGTGTAAAATACTTATAAGATTTTTGTATCTTGATAATTACAATTTTCCTAAATTTAGAGCAGGGTCTAACAAATTCATTTTTATTTAACATTTTTAGCGACCTGACAGCGCAAGCATTTCTTGGTAACGTAGATTATTGTAGTTTTTTCACTGGACTGTCAGCTGTCACTCGATACCGTTTGTTTTGAAAATAACGTTAATTGAACGTTTCGGTGAAATTTCCACAAAATAGCTACGATTGTGTTAAAAAAGATATGATTGAATACTGGAAATATTCTAATAACACTTTCAGCATAATTTTTTCACCTAGAATGTTTTTTGATGTCTTTGAATGGTTTTGATGTCAAATCTTTGTTTACATTCGAAAATCTACACACTGAGCGCTCTTGCGCTGTACGGTTAACAAAATTTACATATCCATGGCAATGATAAGCCCACAACAAATCAGTTTACACTCGTGTAAACGTTTATTTGTTGTGTAAAACTTTAAAACCACAAGTTTCATTACTCTGCTCCCATGGAGCTTAAAGAAATACAACGTACTCGCTCAAGTGAACCAAACACTGCACAATCGGCAACAACCGAGGACCTATCAGTGTTAAGTCGATTTCAGGATCTAACTCTATTCGTCGAAAAACCCACTAAGCAGGAATCGTTTACGTCCGATGTTGCGAAAAAGGTTGCGGAGCAACAGCACCAGCAGGAACATGTGCTTGACCTGACCGGTTACCGAAAACTGCGTTCAGTAGGTCAAGGTTCGTTTGGTGTCGCTATCCTGTACGAGCGACAGTCCGATGGCCAACAGGTGGTCATGAAACAGATAGCCCTCAGCAATCTTGCTAAACCAGAACGAGAGATGGCCATGAACGAGGTGGAGGTGTTCTCGAAGCTTCACCATCCCAACATCATAGCCTACCTTGGCTCGTCCGTGCGCGGTGATCTGCTGTTGATCGAAATGGAGTACGCAGACGGTGGAACAGTCGCGCAGATGCTAGCCGAACGCAACCAAAGCGAACCACTGCCAGAACGGTTCGTGTTGAACATGTTCGAACAGCTGACCAGTGCCATAAGCTACATACATTCGCAGAACATTCTGCACCGCGATCTGAAAACCGCCAACGTGTTTTTGCATGGCAAGGGCACGGTAAAGGTTGGTGACTTTGGTATCTCCAAGATCATGAACACCAACGTGCATGCACAAACAGTGCTGGGTACTCCATACTATTTTAGTCCAGAAATGGTAAAACGATACGACATCTTGGTGCAATCGTTCCACACTAATCGTTCTTCTCCTGTTTCAGTGCGAAGGAAAGGAGTACAATGAGAAGAGTGACGTTTGGGCCCTGGGCTGCATTCTCGGGGAAATGTGCTGCCTGAAGAAAGCATTCACGGCTACAAACCTTTCCGAGCTAGTTGGCAAAATCATGAAGGCCGAGTATGTTCCTCTTCCCAGCAACTATTCGGAATCCTTGGGCCACGTTCTGGGATTAATGTTTAAAATCGATCCAATCGCACGGCCCTCTGCTTCGGAGTTGTTACAGTATTGGGTTCCGTTCATCTATAGGAACCTGGGATCTGTGGAAGGGTATGGTAAGAAAGCATGATTTTCTAAACATAAAATTACATGCCATTTGTATCACAGTTTTCAGTACGAAAGCCATTCTTCGAATACAAATAAAACCGAACCGTTGGCTATTAAACTACAGAATAGAAATTCGTTGGTGGATGACAATCCCAGCTCAGCAGTTTACGGAGAAGGATCAACAGCTTTGTTGAAAACGGATGTAAACCAAACCCCATCGATCGTTCGTACCGTCCTCTATCAATTGCTTTCATTCGGTACGTCCTCTTCATTGGCCCCTTTGCATCTACCGGCTACGATAAACATTAGGCAGATAGCAACACGTGGTCAGCATTTTGTGGCCGTTCTGGAAGGTAATTACACTGAACAAACTAAACAAATTGTCCACTACTGATGCGATCCATGTACACTTCAGATGGTTCGGTGTACAGTTGGGGAGAAGGAGACAAGGGACAGCTGGGCCATGACGCACTCGAAACATGGCATCACATTCCCATGAGAATTCATACAATCAAGCATCGAAAAGTAGTTAGGTAAGGAACAATGGGAATGTCCTTACTGCACAAAGGTAGTAACAAAGCCCTTCTGTTTTTAGTGCTGCAGTCGGTGACGGGTTTACCGTTCTTTGCACTGCTTCCGGCATGCTGCTGGCCTGTGGCGATAATAGCTACGGTTGTCTTGGGCAAGGCAATAAGGTGTCACTGCTGGTACCGAAACAAATAGGCAAACTGGAGCACGTTCCCATCGTACAGGTGGCCAGCGGTACCACGCACGTTCTGGCCCTCACCGAAGGGGGCATCGTGTACAGCTGGGGCAGCAGCAGCAACGGTGCATTGGCGCTTGGCAAGCGCATTCACGTGGCCCTAGAACCGGAACGTATCATTTTGCCACAGTTGGTTCAGAACGTCCGAGAGGTATATGCAGGACCGGATTGTACCGTTCTCATCACGCGGCAAGGAGACTGCTACTGCTGTGGAAGTAATGCTGGCAATCGGCTTGGACTTGGTAGAAAAGTTTCTGGCACCGCCACATTAAGCCCGATCCAGCTCGATACCACACGATCGAAAATAATCGCTGTCAGTGTGGCGGATACGCATGCAGCATTTCTCCTCGAAGGTGGGTTTTTAATTACGCTTGGCGATAATACCAGCGGACAGCGTGGTGCTGGACATAAATGTGAACTGTTACAACCGTCGATCGTTCGTGAACTGCAATCACGATACGTTTTGGTGAGTGATACTATCGTTGCTGAAATCGGCAAGTGATTGTACCTTCCCGTATTTTTGTAGAACGTGAAATGTAGCCAAACATACACTGTTGCAACTACAGACGATAATTGTGTCGTACTCTGGGGAACGCGCATTGGTACACCGGAAGGCAATGAGGATTCCTGTGGATCAATTGGAAAAAACAATAACGGCCAGGTAAAAACATAATTTATTTTATCACATTTTTAGTTTTTAGTTGTATTATCATCTTTGTTTTGTGTTCTTGTGGTATTTACATTTTCCAATTTTTTATTGGGTTTCTCATGACATGTAATGGGAATTGCATACTGCATGAATTAATTCTGTCAATGGATCGTCCATGTATTACGTAACGCTGAAATGGTGATGGCGGGTTGTTACAAATCGTAACGATAGGGTGATAGGGTATCGTGGGAATTTGTTACAATGAAAATGGACATTTTATAGTGTATGCACTAAAAAAATGAATGTCTACAACTATTTTGGTGACTGCTGACTCCATCTTAATTTGGGCCTACCACGCCGCCTCTGTCCATGTGGACGACCTAACAGGGCTTTACCGGCTAGGTCGTACGGTGTCATTCACATGACGTGACCAGTCCAACGTAGCCTGGCGAGTCTGATCCGCCACTGATCGGCTGATCGGCGAGTCGTTGTAGCGGCTCCTCCATTGTCCTTCCACACATACGGGGCCAAACATCCATTTAAGCATCTTCTTCTCGAACGTTAAGAAGGTTTCGTCGCTCGTGAGTGGGTTTGTGAATTCCTACAGTAGGCCAAGACCGCGAGGTGGTTGTAACGCCGGTTGTGTAAGTAGTAACTATAATTACAGATTGTCTAATGTCACGGTTAAACGCTGAAGCGATGTTCGCGAATTAGGGGTTATTTTCGATACTAAATTTAATACTAATTTACACTATAGACATATCCTAAATCAGGCTCTGAGCATATTAGATTTTATCTGCAAGGTTTCTAAAGACTTCAATTACTTGACATGTTCGCAAGCTCTCTCCAGGTGTTATATCCGTTTGGTACTAGAATCTAATTGTGTGTTATGGCACCTCTACTTCGAATTGTGGACTAACAAGATAGGAGCCGTTAAGCGAAAATTCACACGATTTGCTCCATGTTTATGTTCGCGTAATGTTTCGTTCCATCTTGACTACAGAATCCGCTATTTATTATGATGACTTGAAACGCTAGACGACAGACGTGAAGTCGTTCAATATGTTTTTGTAGATTTTTTTTTTTAATAAACTGGACTGGTTAAATTGACGCCCGGACCTTCTAGCTGTACTAAACATATGTACCGAGACGGTACATCAAGAAACCGCGAATTCTTTGCTCCTCAACTTCGTCGGCATTTGTATAGTTTCAATGTTCATGTCCTAGTCCTTATGAGAAGCTTCAATGAGCGCTACAACGTTTTTGATTTCAACTTCACTGTGTCTTCATTCTTCTTCATCATTTCTTCTTTTATTCAAAAAATCATTTCTTCTTTTATACGCCACATCAAATGTGCATAATATGCGTTAAGTCAGTATTAAGGCCGAATGTGTGACCATACACTTTTGTTAAAATCAATAGTCAGGAGGGATTTTTTTCATGTGGAACAGAAGAAGGGAACACCCTTTTTCAACACTTACTACTACTGCTTTATTAACACGTTGACCGTTTGCCGGGTCGGGTCGAACTCACTCACGTCGAGGATTCTATCGCCCTTTTATAATAACTGGGATGATAGAAACACATAGAAATAGAACTAACCAGAAGCATCTGGACTCAAACTATCCAGAAGGATCGTTGCCTTGCAAACAATCGTTACATCGATAGAGCGCAATTAAGTAAAATTAATGAAAGCAAAAGTAGCACGGAGGAAAGAATGAAATTTTGTGAGTATTTTCAAATTTGGCGTTACGTAATAAACGGATAATTCCATTTCAGAATTCTTCGAACACGAATTCGCTACAATTTTTTAATGAACAAACACAAATTCTCACAATTCAACAAATTCTCGGACTGATACGTACGACAATAACGACATATGGTTAACCATTTTTTTACATCCCGGCAGAGACCTTCCTTGACAACGGTTGCCAACAGTACGACGGCGCTAGCAAACATCTTAACCTCTCTCTATAAACACGAGACCATACTAGATCCTATCGACGTACTAGCGTAAGTGAACTTATCTGTACTTAGTGAATTTAGTGAACCTTCATACATACGTTATTTTCCATTAATAATGCACATGGCTATCACCACGTAGACTGATAAATATTCTTTTTTAAATAATTGCACATTTTGGTTTTATTAACCATATTACACGTTTTCCCAAGCTCAACTTAAATACTCTCATATCTGGTAGCAAATATTCATGACGAAAATGGGAATTATCTGCTCATCAACTCAATCTCAAACTGCATGTGTGTACAAGTGTTTTAAACCGGGGCGTTTGTTATGTAAGTGTGCAAAAAAGAACCGTATCTTCAATGTGTCTCCGCCGTCCTTCTGATTCGTTCGAATGTGAGACGCTCATCCATTGCAATTAGAATATAAACACTATTTTAGTCTACGAAAAAAACACTTCGCAATCTTCCTTCTCAGTGTAAAGACATTGTCGCAACAGCTTCCAAGAAAGATGCTTCGCAACTTTATCGTTCTTGTGTTTGTGCTTTCCACACTGATGTGTGCATACGGTAAGTAACGACGACAAATCTCGGTCTCGTTTGTGCAGCCGCTAATGCACGGTTTACTTGCAGCCCAAACCACATCGGAACCAGCAGCAGCTAAGCAACCGTCATGCAAGAGAGGCGAAGTGTATAGAAAATGCGGTAGTGCTTGTGCGGAGACAAGATGCGGTGCCAAAAAACCAAACTGCAAGCCTATGTGCACTCCTGGATGTTACTGCACAGCGGGTTTTGCGCGTAATGCTAATAAAGTATGTGTGCCAAGGAATATGTGCCAGTATTGAAACTTAGTCGGTTAAAAAACTAGGCTGAACCATATATAATTTAAATATCATACATATTGTGAGTGTCTTCTGGTTAACCTTAGTTAATAGTTGTACAAAATTGTCATGTTTTGATTATCTTTCATTGACGTCATTAAAGATCTTTGATGTATTTATATAATTAGGTATTATAACGAATTTGATACCATTGTTTTATATTCCTCCTTAAAGTTTTTGCTTATTTGAACTTTATCTATTCCCCGAATCAACGTATAATACCGTACCGCATATCTGGGGGCTTACCTAAGAATCATATTTGTAATCGTACATAAAACCCGTACCCACATGAATCCCCTTAAAAAAGGTCGTCGCTTGTGGAAACTAATAGCATTTCCATTAATTTATAATCGGTGCATTGTAAAATTCATCTTACAAATTACTACGGAAAGTTGCATTTCTAATCGCTAGATTTGGATTCCTTAACTATTTGACTAACAAAACTTTTCATAAATTCCAACTTAATTCGTTGTACGTAATAGCGTAAGTGAACTTATCTGAACTTAGTGAACTTAGTGAACCTCTATACATACGTTATTTTCCATTAATATTGCATATGGCTATTTAAAAGTGTAAGTGTAAGTTTGTAATTTTATCAAGAGATGACTACTATTGCAGAATGTCCCCAATTGATGTAGAACAATTTCACGTATTGATTTATACCTCACTGTTTAAATCTCTTTTCCGATCAACGATCATGCTTCTCTAGGCAACTAGGACCGAGGGGATGCCTTTAGGGCCTAGAGAAGGACTTTATGCAGGTGTTTGTTTAGGATAAATACAAGAAAATTCTAAGAATGAAAATCGCGATGAGCCTAACTAACACAGGCAAAGCATATAATTATGCGATTTACCATCATTCAGATTTACAATAAAAATTGATTTTCAGTGGTACCTCGCAGGACCACTTTCTACTAGTACAAACTAAGTGTGAAATGAATCGTCTAGCTTAAAATCGTTTGGTAAAAATCATATAGATGAATATAAATGGTGTTCACGCGTAATTACTTCAGCAGGAAAATGTCGTTAGGAAAATAGTAATAGCGATCAATGTGATCGTTTTGATGCAGTTATAGATTTTAACGATGTTTCTTAAATCTGAGTTTCATAAACTTAAAATTTCTCTCAATTGTGGATCAACTATCAATAAAACACAACTTATTTTCGTATTCTACAGGCTTCAGGCACATGTAAACATCACACAATATTGCACAAGATGAAATTTAAAAACTACTAAATCTCTGTGTTGACGTTATTATAGCCATGATTGGGACATTACGTGTATCCATGTTTTATTGTGAATACCTTCCATATTTGTACAGGTGTATGAAAATCATTCCTGTTTCGTGCCTAGAGAATAACAACCGAACGAACGTTTTTGTTTTGATCCACGTTGTATATAAGACGTCTAGAAACGTGTGCTGATTTCATCATTTTGCACACAAACGAGCTGGAACAGTTTTCTCTGCAAACGTGAAACCTCCAAACAGATATGTTGTACAGACTAATGATACTAGCTGTTGTGCTTTCAGTGCAGTTATTGCAGCACACTTCTAGTGGTAAGTGTTGATGGGAAGCATATACCCTCACTACTGTTGGGTTAATATTTGTCTTGCTTGAATGTACTATAGCACAACAGAAAGTGGGAAGTATCATCGTTGGGCGATATTGCAAAGCAAATGAGATGTTTACCACGTGTGGCAGCCAGTGCAAGGAACCGAGGTGTGAAGCTGGTTTAAACGCGATTTGTCCACAAGGGTGTCAAGTGGGATGTTTTTGCCAAACTGGTTACGCACGCAACAAGAATGCTATTTGCGTTCCATATCAAAGTGTTCGAAAATGTCAGAGCCTCGGAGGTTGCGCATCCGTTGTAAGATGCATGTAAAAGCCAGTCTACACGGAGCGCATGGCCAGACGTTGTGTCAAATTCGGTTTTGAGTTTGGAAAGAGCAAACATTAGTAATCAAACCCTCAAGCGCGAATAAATGTATACATATCCTACTTGTGACTGGCGGGTAGAAGGTATGTACCGACAATATTGTGTTTTATTCGTTTTGTAATAACAGTTTGAGACAATGGTCTTCATTGACACACCAGAAGCCTCGTTTGGATGAGACCTGTCTTTGGGTCACCCTTTTAGATGACATAATGGGTTGTGATGCACAATTGCCGTTCTCCTGAATCCACTTAACCAACTTAATCAACCAAACCAACTTAAGAGTTCTGGCTCTAATATTTCACTGACTTATCTGGACAATAAATGGGCGAATTTGTTCTATTTACGATGTAAGAAAAGGGTCAAACATTGATTGAACAATGGAAACGGGGTACTGTCCCATGCCTAAGACGTCCATTATACGCCTTTTAAGGTGAGATACGCAGGTAGACGCAGGTTTTCGTGTAAAAAAAATGATTTCAGTTGTACCAAAGGATCAGTTCATCGTAATACACCCATTCTTAAGCTTCACTACAATTTTAACTGAAAAAATCTCGAATCTGGAAGCTAATATTCATGACGGAATGGGAATTATCTGCTCTGTACATGTGTGCTCAAGTGTTTTAAACCGACTGGCGCTTGTTGTGTAAGTGTACCATATTTTCACTGTGCCTTCGACGTCCTTCCTTCGACGACTACGCACATCCATTGCAAATAGTATATAAACACTATTTTAGTCTACGAAAAAAACACTTTGAAATCTTCCTTCAGAGTGTAAAGACATTGTCACAACAGCTTCCAAGAAAGATGCTTCGCAACTTTATCGTTCTTGTGTTTGTGCTTTCCACACTGATGTGTGCATACGGTAAGTAACGACGACAAATCTCAGTCTCGTTTGTGCAGCCGCTAATGCACGGTTTACTTGCAGCCCAAACCACATCGGACCCAGCGGCAGCTAAGCAACCGTTATGCAAGAGAGGCGAAGTGTATAGACAATGCGGTAGTGCTTGCATGGAGACAAAATGCGGTGCCAAAAAACCAAACTGCAAACCTATGTGCACTCCTGGATGTTACTGCGCAGATAGTTACGCACGTAATATTAATAATGTATGTGTGCCACGGAATATGTGCCACTATTTAAATTATAACGGTTAATTAACTAGATGGTACTAAATAAAGTATAGATAGTTCAGTTTAAATATCGTGTGTGTCCTCTAATTAATCTTCAAATGTTTATTAGTCTACCATGATCAAGGTGAAGTTATCGATGTTCCTATTTTTTTACTTTTTTGTGTTAATTTTTTTTCAACATATATAATCAAAGAATTGTTCAGGCCGCGGAAAACCTCGGGTTGGCGATTAACGAGGCAAAAATCAAGTTCATGGTGGCACCACCAGCAACGCTACTATGAAATCCTAACTATCGAAGCGTTGACGTACAAATAGGTGAGGGCACTTTCGCAGTCGTCCAAAATTTCACCTATCATGGGTCAAAAGCCAGCACCGACAATAACATTGACGTTCAGATACGCGCTAGAGTGCTGACTGCCAACCAGTTATATTACATAAATTACATATATTACAGTCTGAGGAAACTTCTCCGATCAAAATTCCTGTCGCGATGAACGAATCTGGGACATATATAGTCTCAGTACTCACTTACGCCTCTGAGACATAGACTTTGTCCCAAACTGACAAAATCAAGATCAAGCTGACAAGCTCTATGAGCTGTACGGCGAACTTACTGTCGTACAGCGGATAGGATTTGTCAGGCTCCGGTGGGCTGGTCACGTCATGAGAATGACACCGGGCGACCCGTAAAGTCCTTTTAGGTTGTTCACATGGACAGAGGAGCCGTGGTAGGCCCAAATTGAGATGGAGTGATGGTGATGATGCATCCGCCAGAATGGCCGGGATAATGGTTTGACTGACGAAGGCGCTCGCCCGTGAGCGGTTTAGAGGACTACTGCAACAGGCTAAGACCCCGAAGCGGTTGTAGCGCCGGATAAGTAAGTAACATTACCCAACATTAAATTTCAGAAAAACAAAGTATCTGTGTTGGTGACATTATTATAGCCATAATAGGGACAATACGTTTACCCATTGTTTATCTTGAATACATTCCATATTTGAACAGCTGTATGCAAACATAACCCGTTTCTTGCGTCATGGATAACGAGCCCAGGAAATTTGGTGCTGGAGATCCATGTAGTAAGACGCCGAGAAATGTGTGCAAGCGGACTAGCGTCAACAGTTTTCTCTGCAAATGTGAAAGTTTCTAATAGCCATGTTAGACAGACTAATGATACTAGCTGTTGTGCTTTCAGTGCAGCTACTACAACACAGTTCAAGTGATAAGTATTGATATAATCATATAAGAAAGCATATTATCTTGCTTGATGGTCTTTTTGAACGTACTGTGGCAGAATCTTGAAGCAAAATACAAAGCAAATGAGCCGTAGTGTGAGATTAGTATAAGCTTTAATTGTGTCCAAGTATCGCATTGGATGTTTCGTCACAAAAGTCACAAAAGTAAAGGAGAAACACAGTAAAGGACAATTTGAGGCCAAGAGATTTTTTCATTCCTAAACTTTCCCTTTCTCGCAAACCTTAGCAAAATCCAGCTGAAAACCTGCCCGAGGTACTTTTGGTTGCACACTATTAGGCGCTCAAGCGATCACTCTTCTCTTTGTCGCAACCAAGGGGTTCGTTCCGAGTTTTTCGATCTGCTGCGTTCGACATAGACCTTCCGTTCGCAAAGCTAGGGTCAACTAGTCGGAGGGCAGTCGCTGCAAAGCGAGAATCCTATCGGTGAAGACACCCGAACGCCCGGTTACAATCGGCGGGCATGCTTGTTGCTCGGAGTCTGGCAGCCCCAGCATACTTGCTACATGCGCGACTGACTGGTGGCACAGCGGATGGCGGACAACAACTTGAATTCTATAATTAATAATCATTCAGGAACAATGTTACAAAGAACGCCACCAAAAAAATGACTTCAAACTGGCCATTTTCTAATACATACGTACCTCCCCACATACCGTTTGAATGTCTTTCGTCTTTACACAGGTGTATTCGAATATTCCCGTTTCTTGGATTGCCCACTTCCAAGAATTGCAACAGTAGAAATGTCTGTTTCGATCGTTTAGTATACAAGAGTCCAAGCTCAAAAGTGTATTTAAAAGCTTCGGTTTGAATCTACTGCAACAACACTCTCCTCAGAGCTAAACCTTTAAACAGACATGTTTCACAAGCTAATCATTGTAACTGCTGTGCTTTCAATACAGCTACTCTTCCTCAGTGGTAAGTTCAGACGGAAAAATACATAGTTCTAGTAGCGCTTAAGGCTTCAATACTATTTTGTTAACCTTACCCAGCACAATCTCCTGCAGCCGAAAGCAAGAAGCCACTGTGCGGGCCAAACGAGGTGTTTGCAGCTTGCGGCAATAAGTGTATGGAGCCAAAATGCGGACAACCTTTAACCACGTTCTGCCCTAAAATATGTCAATCCGGATGTTACTGTATTACTGGTTATGCACGTAGCCAGAATGGTATTTGTGTGCCATATAAACGGTCTAATACATGCCAGAATCCCAAAAATCCTGCAAGTTGTACAGCTATTGCAAGATGTGCTTGATACGTCATAAATAAAACACATTCACTTTTAAATAATATACCAGAAAAAAAACAATGTACAAAATTTTAGTATCCAAAAATTAAACTTTTCAATTTAACTATCGTTCATCCATTGTATTGATGTACTGTCGCGAAAGCCATATAGTCTATATAACACACACATAACATAACATAATCTACATACATAACATAACAGAACAAAAACGAAAGTTGAACAGAAAAGCAGATTCGACTAGTAATTAGAACACAGAGACGAGTTGCTTTCTAGACTCCTTCATTCCTTCTACATTACTTTACTCAAACTATTCTACTATCATACCACCGTCATAAAGACCGTCTCGAAGGCAAAGTTCTTCTGCTTACTTAGTAACCTAGAGTTTAAGGTAGCCCACCTCATTATTTGTTTGTTAGTTGCGTCTCGTTTGCAGATAAATCTTAGTAGACGTATCAATCTTAGTAGACGTATCAGCCCGATAAGGATGTTATCGGGCAGCCCGATAAGGATGTTATCGGGCAGCCCGATAAGGATGTTATCGGGCAGCCCGATAAGGATGTTATCGGGCAGCCCGATAAGGATGTTATCGGGCAGCCCGATAAGGATGTTATCGGGCAGCCCGATAAGGATGTTATCGGGCAGCCCGATAAGGATGTTATCGGGCAGCCCGATAAGGATGTTATCGGGCAGCCCGATAAGGATGTTATCGGGCAGCCCGATAAGGATGTTATCGGGCAGCCCGATAAGGATGTTATCGGGCAGCCCGATAAGGATGTTATCGGGCAGCCCGATAAGGATGTTATCGGGCAGCCCGATAAGGATGTTATCGGGCAGCCCGATAAGGATGTTATCGGGCAGCCCGATAAGGATGTTATCGGGCAGCCCGATAAGGATGTTATCGGGCAGCCCGATAAGGATGTTATCGGGCAGCCCGATAAGGATGTTATCGGGCAGCCCGATAAGGATGTTATCGGGCAGCCCGATAAGGATGTTATCGGGCAGCCCGATAAGGATGTTATCGGGCAGCCCGATAAGGATGTTATCGGGCAGCCCGATAAGGATGTTATCGGGCAGCCCGATAAGGATGTTATCGGGCAGCCCGATAAGGATGTTATCGGGCAGCCCGATAAGGATGTTATTAAGGATTATGTTTCATCCTGCTATCGTGTTCGGCCTTAAAATCGATAAAACGAACATGTGAAATTGTTTCAACGCAATCTTCTCTTAGATCTGGAGCTCTGATCAGTGGTTCACCGTTTCGTACTCCTCCCACTTCATTGCTCGTACCGTACTGGTCCGTCTGATTATGACCAACACTGCGTGTTACTTGACCTCCAATAGCTGAAAGTTATAATACGCATAGAATTTTGGAACAGGTCTGTTTTGCTATCCTTGGCACTGCTGTCTGGAATGGCTGAACCTGAACTTGATCGTTCTGTGCTAAATAACTACTACACGTAAAGCAGAGTCATACATACTTGTATTGGCTTGGCTGACATAGTCCGCCCCGCTTTTTAAATTGTATTCGTGCTGTACAGCATATTACTTGTTGACTGTACGAACTCATCCAAATGTACTGTATTGTGTGTGGTCCCTATGTTTGAACAGGTGCCGCCAAACATTCCTATTTAGTGCATCAACAACAAGCGAGGGAAATTGTTGTTTTGAGTCACTATCAGAAATGTGACAATTGATAGAAATTAGAACAATTTAGAATAATTTATGTTAATGTTATATTTGAAAATTAAAAAATTTTGTACGGAAAATCCGAACAGTTTTTGAACTTCTTCGCCTAGCAAGGACGTGTGCTAACCGTTGAATGCCTTCCGTATTTATACAGGTGTATTCCAATGTTTTGAGATACTAGACGCGGAAACATTTCTGTTTCAGTTATTGGGTATATAAGAAGCTTGTGAAATTTGAAGAAGAAGCTATATAAGTATATAAGATGCTTTGTGTTTAAAAGTATCTTTGTGAATCTACTACATCAGTATAGTCTGTACCGCTGGGCCCTCAAACAGACATGTTTTACAGACTGATTTTTCTAGCTGTTGTGCTTTCGATGCAGCTGCTACTCCTTAAAGGCAAGTGTGGTTCGCAAGCACATGCTTCTACTACAGTTTATGATATAAAGAATATTGATCCAACCTTATCTAGCACAATCTCCTGAGTCCGGCACGAAGAACCCAGTCTGTAGTGGAGCAAACGAGAGGTTTAGCAAATGTGGCAACAATTGTAGTGAGGACAAATGTGGTAAATTTAGATCGCTCTATTGTTTAAAAATATGTCAATCGGGATGTTACTGTAGTAGCGGTTATGCACGTAACAAGAACGGTATCTGTGTTCCTTATAAATCGGTTCGTTCCTGCTCGAAGCCCAATTCCTTTTTCAGTTGTACTTTCTATGCAAACTGCGATGTAACCATGTGAAATAGTTGTAAATATTGGCACAATTTTACTGTTAAACGATTACTAAAAAAGTGAGTTTTCAACAGCAATGGGCTCTGAGTTGGTCATCCAAACTAGGTTGTATTTAAGACATGATTGGTGCTCATCCGTGTTTGTTTGTCGAGGAAAATAGAAATTATTAAGTTAATGTGTTATATTCCATAATTCCATAACATAATACTGATGGTTACGGACGCAGCAGTTTATTCCAGACCATAATACTTGCCATACGGTGTCGATGATGTGCAACCTTTTTTCTACTTATTGCTCAATAAACAAGTGTTTAACCATCATCACATAGATTGAACTGTCTGTTGAACTATTTACGTTTAAGTATAGTCTATTAGATATACGGCCCGGCCGTTCTTCAGATAAATTTAAAAAAAAAGTGTTGAACCACCATATAATGATATCTGCGATCAACAATGTATAAGACATACAGGATTGTACGCATCATATGGCAGATATGCATGGTTTAAGCTGGTTCACGTTGATCACGTTTTAAAGCTCCTTTGCAAATTGTACACTTACTTTGGATGTTTAGGAACCCACAATTGAATATTAATATCACAGATCGATTACCGCTCGTTTTCAAGAGCAAGCAATGCCACTGGAAAAGATAAGGTTGGTCTTATTTACTGTCACATACATGGTACATGGTAGTATGGTTCTGTAGAGTTTTTCGATAGTAACAGTATCCGGTAGTGGTATTCGCTCGTGCGTCTTCTGATGCAGCGAATTTATAACACCCTCGCGAAGAAGATTTTAGACTGCTTGAAAAAAATGTTGAGAGTTGGTCCAATTGTTCAATCCGATACTATATATACTGTTTCTTGAATACCTTCTGTATTTGTACAGATGAATCCAAATACTTCTATTTTATTTGCTGCTGGACTCTGAATACCATAAACGAATAAAATTCTATCTCGATTGATATAGTATATAAGGAGCTCAGAAATGTGTTTCGACATCATTCGATCTTCTTACGCAGTTAAAGCCTCAGACAGACATGTTACATCGACTTATTATTCTAGGTGTCGCGATTTCGATGCAGGTACTATTCCTCAATGGTAAGTGATGATGAAAATGATATTCACTTAATGTATCTAACATGGGGCGGCCCGGTGGCATGATCGTAGCGGCGCCGGTCTCCACACGAACGGACCGGACCAAAATCCCATCCGGGCCAATCCCCCGTCGCAAGGACTGACTATCCGGCTACGTGGTAAAAAATAAGTCGATACGGCCAGGCCGTTCTAACGAAAAAAAAAATTTATCTAACATTTATTTTCGATTCCAACCAAGCACAAACTCCTGCATCGACAACTCCGAAACCGCTCTGCAAGCAAAACGAGCATTATCTAGAACTCGGGGATAGATGTATGGAACCTAAATGTAACTCAAACAGGTCTATACGTGCCGTGTACTGCAAGACGAAATTGCAACCTGGATGTTTTTGCGCAGCTGGTTATGCTCGTAAAAAGGACGGCATGTGTGTTTATTACAAAATTGGCAGTGTATGCTCGAACTCCCGCTGTTTAAAATATATAAACTGTAATGTAACGTTGTGAAACAAACTTCACAATTGGAATAATTTTAATCCACGTCAAACGTCAAAAGATAGGACATGTTTAAAGGAGAGTACGCCAAGCACGGACAAGTGTAATTTAACTCCAGGAAATAAAATGCTTATGCTTAAAATGCAATGAATCTGATTTTTGTAAGTTTAAAAATTGTTAAAGCATATATTTTTTAATCGATTGCTATTAGTCGAATAGTCGACCACTCCTCAATACCCAAACTAACGGCGGATGAATAACAATTCGAAACTCTTACTGCATACCGTCAAGCGCATTTTCCAGATGTGCAGGTTAAATACACATGTAGCGCCACAGCTGAGTGGCGCATTGTTATAGAAACCCTTTTACTTACTTTTAGTTTTACAATTCCACCAAACTATTCTGATAGTATACTACTCTGTAGCGTTAGCTACATGATCTGCTAGCTCGGACTGTATAACCATAGGTGCATGCACCTAACATTCTACTCACTAAACAGTTCTATTCGATCGAAACAAGAGGTTACATTATACCAGTCAGTACAGAGTTATAAGTACAGAGATTGAAATAGAGCTATTAAATACTGCTCTTATAAATGGAACATTGTACTTGAGTCTAACTTTTTGTTTTCATCTAATACTAATAACCTAAAACAAGTGACCAGGCGGATCTTCTCGAAAAAATTTAAAACCTGGCGCCAAGATTTCTCATCCATCTTACATATCTACAAAAAATACACAATAACGATCGTATCTTACGTAACTGCATTCGTACCACATTTCGAACCTCCGAAAACTGGCACAAACAACGAAAAAACCTATTTCGCACACGATCTCATTTTGCAAACATGGCTATCAGCTGAGCAATCTGACAGATATCTGTGTAGTAGGCTATGAAACGCCGGAGACAAGCTCTACAGCCCTCTAGCGTCACCAAAACTTTGTACAAGTGTGGTAAAGATTTGGCCAACTTTAGGAGCCGCTTGCATAGCCTAATATAATCCTATCAACACGTAGAATATACGCGTCATGTATTATATATAAGCTGCCCTAAATCAGCTCAATCCATTCTTGCTTTATTGCTCCGATTGCCGGGTGGTACTAAAAAGTGCATCATGATACACAGAGGTAGTTTATTAGTGATCGTGATTTCGGTGCTGGTGCTGTGTGTGTACGGTAAGGCGTGCGAAAAAAAAAATTGCAGAAGTTTGCCATCGTTTTAACACATTATAACTCATCCAAACAATATAGCACAAGAACCAGAACCTATCAGTCAAAGCTCTGCAATGATCTGCAAGCGGGGTGAAGCTTACTCGGAATGTGGCAGCAGTTGTACCGAACCGAAGTGTAAAGCTATGAACATGATCTGTCCTGCAATATGTTCCCGGGGATGCTTTTGTAGGGAAGGTTTCGCACGTAACCGATACGGGGAGTGTGTACCAAGGTACATGTGTCTGTACTTAAATTACATAGGATAAATGAACACTAAGCGTCGCAAAGGGTAAGGAAATGGTTTTTATTATCAAGCCTACGTGTGTAAAAGCCGATTGAATGTGCATCTTTGTTTCTTGTGTTTTATCAGCACCTGTTCTGTTTGCTTACACACCCGAAATAATAAGGTTATTATCTTAATTTTCGATTACTATTTGTATTTTTTCTGCAGACTGTACTCCTCCCAGCAACAGCAAAGCGTAGGATCATACGTAAAGCTGCTAGATGTGCATCCTTTACAACATAGCATTCTGGTGCTGGTTGAAACCAACTGCCCCTTAACGTAGTGTTCAGCCCTACACGTCAATCACTAGGAAGTGACACATCCACGGACATGGAGGGATGCTCGTCGCTCATTTTTGCCAATCTGTTGCCACATGGTTTTATAACCACCCCACACGCATTTCAGCTGAGCAATGAAAGAAACTGTCTACGAATTTTTATTTCTCACATAAAGCACACGCCGAGAGAATAACGCATTATTTTCGGATGTTGTGCAAAATTTTGATTAGCCAAGGCCACTCAGTAAAGTAGCACGTGTAAAGTATGCTTTTGTGATAATTTTATTTCGAAATAGTCCAAAGAAAACTACCATCAATTTTACAACGCCATTTGCAGTTCAGATCTCCAACCCCGACGTGTTTTGCCTTGCATCTATGCTGCCTTTATCAATATTCCTTGGAGATGTGATGTCTCAATCTGCTTAAGACAATTCTTTCATCAATGATGAATCATCGATTCCGTGTGATGCTCCAGCTCGTAGTAAACATTCATCATCAAATAGCCTGAAGCAGCATTTAAAATCAAACCCAAACACTCAAATCGCTCATGGTTTAGCTTACTTTTGTAACCGTAACCTTTCCTTCAGTTTGTTTCAGTTTTACATTTCTCTTCAATATTTATCTTACTTGCTTGTAGTGTTTCAATCTCGTTTATGTTTATGTATGTTTAAGATTTTCTTTTCGTTTCATTTAACCCTCATCCCAAATAACCCGCCTAACCACCGGTATCTTACCTTTAAACTCGAAACGGTGGCTTTTTAAATGCGTTCTTATCAATACAGTGTACACAAAAAAATTGAGTGGGTTTTAAATTTGGCTATTACATATAATAAGTGTGTTCAATTTTCCTATGATGAGATCCAATCGAGTTTGAGCGGTATGTATATGAGAACTTAAATTTGCTAAAAAAAACAGTCTAAGTCAATAATATAAAATACCAGTAGTACGGTATCATTACGCATCGTAAAAAATTTGACTAAAGCATACCATATAGAACTATTGCCGGATGAAATTTTCACGCTATTAGTACAATTAAATGCTCCATTACTTGGGGTAGACAGGAATACGTATGACTAAAAAAGAGTTCCGTTCGATGACGATTGGATATTTAATCATTTAACATTTGAGGCAGTCAAGGAAACTCAAAATAAAACGGTTCAAATGCAAAAAAAATCTTTTGAAACGCCCGCTGAAAGACTGTTTAAACTTTTTACAAGTCATTGGTTTCCTGTGCTCATCTTCTTTTCCTGTCATGTTTCATGCGATTTAATTGAACACACACTACCAGTTAGCATTGGTACTTATGCGTGATTTTCGTTACGTAATGGCTACTGGTTAAAAATTACCTAAATTGATTAAACATCTTCACCAGCGCTTGACTATTGTAGGTTCCTTTCTAATGTTATACAGGATTTACGGATTTCAGCTGATGGCGAAGAACACAAATCTGGTGACGCATTCGTCCGTCACCGCAACGTGTGTGTGTGTCTTGTTCCGGTAAGCAGCGTTGATGCTGTAAATTATTTCTCGCGTTTTATGTAGTTAGTAATTTAAATTAAACCTCACACAGCTTTCCACCCTTCCTTCTCTCCGATTTCCCCTGTATTCATTTGAAACGCTGTCACATTTCTTGAAACGTCATTTGTGCATCGTCTGCTGTGGAGAATTGTATTTTGCAATCACAGGGTTTCTATGGCAACCACTCAACAACAATGCTGGTTGCTGTAGCGTAGAACGAGTGGCGACTGGCTGACGTGAAGATTTCGCCAAATATGTTCCATTTTACACGCATATTATTCACATCTGCCGCTAGGTGATTCATAAAAGTCTTGTCGTGAAATGTTCGAAGCAACTCTTTCGACACATTGAAGCCGATCTTCACCGTTTAATGCATGTCTGAGTGTCTAAAAGGCTACCACTCTTTGCGCAAATAGTACCATTTTAGCACGAACAGCGTCCACCATCGCCACCACTACCTAACGTAAACGGTCCGAGACCGTTAGACCCCGGTCCGTTCTTGATCATATCCTGCAGGCCCTTCTGGCGATCACCATCATCAAAGTTTTCACCCTAAAATATACGAAATTCGTACAGAGTACGGTGCTTAATACGTTGTGGTTCGTACTTACCCGATGTTCTCTCTGTTCGCGTATCTTCCGGGCCAGTGTCAGGAATGCTTCCTCGATGTTGATGTTCTGTTTGCAAGACACTTCAAAGAATGGCATGTCAAAGTTCTCGGCAATCTGTACCGAAGAAAGGCCATAACAGGGATTTAATTTACATAGGTTAGATAAGTTAATGAAGGTCAATAACTTATTTCATTGAAACTCGAAATCAAATAATAATGTGTTGTAATTAAGTAATGATGTGGACAATGTGGCTTCTTGTTTATCGACAACAACAACCTCAAGAGGTCTAGAAGCCTTCCATTCCTGGCTTTCTGTGACTTTATTTACCCGTAGCTGGATGGTCAGTCCTGCGAACGGGGAATTTGGTCCGGATTGGATTTTGGTCCGGTCCGGTTCCCTAACAATGTGGCTAAATGGCCCTATTTTATTAAAGATCTCATGCCTGCACCTGAGTCCTCACCGAATATCGAAGATCGAATCGAATCTTTACCAAACCTATAATAGAAATGATTTTTAACTCGCGCTGTACCACAAAGTTGATCGATGTTGTGTGGTCCTAGAAAGAAGTAAGTCTAGTAAACTTGCTGGTGACAGGCTTTAGCTTTAAGAGCTCAATACGGTGCGAATAATAAGAAGGACCTTGGTAGATTACAATTAGACTCAAATCGTCATACCTACATTCCGTTCACAGACATAGCTGTGTAAATAATCTAACAGGTCCATAAATGGGTTAACTAATTATTTACAAATTTATGTTGCCTGTTCGTTGTCCCGTGCCGACTAACATTCCCCACAAGCAGATATATTTCAGAATCCACAGGTCATTGGCATCGTCTAGCGAATAAAAGTAACGGAAACAGGGCAGAGAATATTTTACCCATTATTCCACAATCCACCCCATATAACCACAGGCAAAGCGTCCTGTTCGACTAATGAAAACCCCCTTCTCGAAACAAAGCTCAAACCACAGCTGAGATCGGGAAAACGGCGCCAACAAACATCACATTCCGTGTGTCGCCTATTTGTCTCGGTTAATGCTCCTTTCCATTTCCATTGGCCCGTTTCCGTTCAGGTGCTCCTTGGAGAGAGGCCATAGTTTAGACGTTACTGGGTTGCTTTACCGGTACCAATCATTTACTCGGCGGAAGTGGGAATTGAGTCGTCGAAGGGCAACACAATATCAACAACAACAAAAATTGGAACCATACAAAACAGTCACCCGATTAGTGCTTTAGTCCAAATGGAAAGGAACCCATTTGCCCTGCTCCTTGCCACATGTTGGTGTCACGTGAATGGCAAGTTCTCCATTCTAGTGGTAAGCAGCAGTCTCGGTGCCAAAAAGCGAATCGAATGCCGTAGCGATGGTGCAATAAATTAATTTCAATTAATTCCTTTCGCCAGATCGGTGACAAGCGGGTGGAAGGTGTACGATGGTACAACCATCAACAACTCTCATTACCTTTTCACCTCGCTCCTTGTCGACTGCTCGCTGTTGTGAGGTGCATTCACACTTATTGCCGGCCAGAACTTTTACCACATCAGGAGCCGCGTTCTTGAATTGAAAAAAGGAAAACAAGAATTATTTGTTGATGGTTATCGTAGGTTGATGAGCGATGGAAAGGTACAACAATTGCATATGCACTTGGGTTACGGTGTAAGCTTTTGTGTTTATGAATCATTCGCACGATAAAAAAGGTAAATTAAGTTTATGCTTATGAGTACGATACATGACAGAGTATGTATATGATAATTTAACATTCAACATAACTAAATCAAACGTTTAATGATTAAATGAATCAGTTAACATCTTAGCATTTACCTCCTGAATGTTCCGCAACCAGTAGGATAAGTTGTTGAAAGATTCCAGGCTCGTCACGTCGTACATCAGCAGAATCCCCATTGCACCACGGTAGTAGGCAGTCGTCAGCGTGCGGAACCGTTCCTGACCGGCCGTGTCCCAGATCTGTAGCTTGATCGGCACACCGTCCAGGTTGATGAGTTTCTGCTTGAAATCGATGCCTGTGTGTCACCATAAAACAAACATACAACCAAAATAGAAAGCATATAAGAGGAAAATGTGGTGGTCCCGATCAAATAAGGTCCCGTTTTCGGGGCTTTTGTTCGTGCGCAATCAAAGAAACGTGGTAAACAATAGGACACAGACCGTGCAGGTTCCATGGTCTTGGTTCAAAACCATTATCAATTTCCATTCGGGTTTTTATGGCTGGGAAGCGTGTAGTAGCAAAAAAAAGGAAGCGTCCGGATTGGGACAAATACTATCCATAAAACATGAAGCTTTATTAGATCCTCTCACCGGAAAGGATATGATTTTTGCTTTTACCATCGACCATCATTTGCTTTACCTCAGGTGAGGGCAGCCAGACGGTGAGCAAATAGTTTTTCTGTCAACGAACTGCAATTGCTATTGAACCATATGTCACTGCATATCGAGTTGGGCCGCAAGCTAGAGAACTTGTCTTTGAACAAGTGCACAAAACTATTCCGCCTTGAAATCATTCATGTTTGTACGTCCTACCCTAGAAAAAATCGAACGAGGGTCCACTTTTCGCTAATGGACCTGTTTCAAAGTCTTCCGTCTTAGCGAGAGGAATATAAAATTCATGTCTTGCTTTATCTCTGTATTCTAGCGTTATTCTTTTTTTTTCTATACAAGGACATTTGGAAATGGCCGTTTTATCCGGACGCCCGATCCATCAACAAGCAAACCAATCGTCGCACCATGTTCGCCATCGAAAGCTACGAGAACGAGCTGAAATAGCGGTAAAATGCACTAAAATACGACACCGGACCCCCGTAAATGTGTCGATCGTAAAAAGTGTCTCGTCGAAACCCGGAGGAGAGGGCGCCGGACAGTAAATACGTGATACTCGGAGTTTTTTTTTTTTGCCAAACTGCCTTCCAACATGCCGGGAATGCTCATAAAAAGGTGAACGCGCCATTTCGTTCTAGCATCCTGCAATGCACTGGCCGGGAACGGTGACGAGGATGGAACGTGTGAAGAATTTGTTTTAAGCATTTCCTATTTTAGTTAGAGGTAGTGAACTAGCAAGCATTCTGAGCAATGATTTATAAAAACAATTTTGTGTTGGATTCGAACGCCTGAAGGTATGCAATGTATGGAATACCACGAGATATACAGCATAACTCGTGCCAAAGTGTTGCTAAACTACACTTACAATAACAATTGCGCTGACATTTTATCCTCCGTTGAAATTATTTAAGGAATGTAAAATGTAGTACATTATTTACTTCATATCGATCAATAGTCTACGTAAGTTGTTCATCATCCACAAACACCGGGCGAGTGTGAGTAGTTTTCCACTCAGCTTCATTTCCCTGCACAAATGCATCCGGTAATTCATTCTGGCACATTTTCTCACTACTTTTCTATGGATGCACTGTTCCATGCATCAATGATGATGATGATGATAATGATGATGATACGACCAGCAAGGGCAAATCTCTTGCTGGCGACGATGCATCATTGCATATGCAAACTGCAATTCCCCAGTCGCCTGTAATTATCCGCACGAACCTACGGTATGAATCATCGCGGGCGAGAATTTAGGTTTCTTGCGAGTCCGTTCGGGATGGGAAATGAAAGTAAAGGTCAGGAATTAACGACGAAAGCGCTAAACCGTCAAAGCATACATTAGTCGTAATGGTGTGTCCTCGTTGTTCGATCAAATCTTTGTTTTTTTTTTTTTTTGATAGATGAAAGGTATTGTAATGTTAATGTACTTTAATTGCAGCATAATGTCACACTCGAAATTGCAGAATCGAGCATTATGTACATTACGATGTGCTCTTCGGCTGTCTAAGGATACCTTTTCCAAACCAAAGTACGTCCAATTCCTATCGCTTGTGTTGTATCGCAAACTATCGTTACTTACCGATCGTGGAAATGTAGGTATCGTAGTACCGCTCGTCGCAGTAACGATGCACGATGCACGTCTTGCCAACGTTGGAATCGCCCAACACCAGCACCTTGTACGTGGCCGCAAAATCGAGTGCCATTTTACGATGCGCTTTTTGCCCACTCCGGCCACCAAGAAAAAGGATGTCCCTTTTGCTGCTTCCTTTCGCGTGAGTCAACGGACGCAAACGGCACACTCCGGTTTTGTGTGTGCGAACGTGTCTGTGTGTTGAGCGGTTGGTCTAGCGAATCCTTCTACCGAGCAGCTACGGACGTGATGGAAGGTTTCGTCCTTATTTTTCGTTCTTTGTCTCGTCACGAACCCACCAGCAGGTTTGAGCCGAGAACAGATGGCAATGGGTGTCTTTGTGTCTGGTTAAGATTTCCTTCCGGTGGAAAACACACTGTTACTGCGTCATCGTTCTCGTCACTGATGGAATGATGGACTTTTAATGATGATGTGTCACTGTTGTCGTCGATGCTAACAATCCGGAACTAATCTGGATGCACAAAATTTCACGATATCCAGGCTGAAAAACTGGTAACTCACACACCCAATAATTTTTCGCACTGTTATGTGAAGTTTTATCTTCCGCTCCGGGAACAATCAAACCTCATTCCACTGTATCAAGAAACACTGTTGTAAACAACGTTTTACTTTGTTTGGTCTATAAATTAAAGAGTTTTCTTCTTCAAAAAAATCGATGCCTACATTTGGTCTGCTTTCTTCCTAAAAAAAATATAGCTACATAGAATAATCACACCTTAATGCAAATATCACACAATTGGGAAAACCCCTCTTTTTGCTTCTTGCTGGATAAATCTTTGTTTTTCCCAGTTAGATCACTTTGTAGCCCAATGGTGAATATACAATATTGACAGCCAGGCGTTACCACTCGAGCTACCTACTAAACGAGAACTGAACGCACCCCACTAGCGACTGTTTTTCCCGAGACCAAACGCAAAGTTTTCCTTGTTGACTTTTCCTTACATCATAACTGCCGAGAGTGTGTGCGTGCCTGGCAGTGCATTAGTATGAGTAAAAGCTCGCAACGGACCGGGAGGATTCTTTCGTTGTGCAAACACTAGACGCTCTCATGTTGACGTTTGCCTTACGGCGCTACAATTCACAATGCAGACTCACAACGATACGAATTAAATGAAAAGCGGAAACTGCACTGCTACTTCAGTTGCTTAAGAAGCTATTTAACACCAATATTCTGACGATGCTTTGTTTGAGCTGAACAAATGAACAGATCCCATCTCAATGTTGTGTTTCCCTACAGTACAAAAACTCTTTTGCTCATAAACAATACAAGCGTATAGTGAGTCTAATAATTCACTACCACATTTTAACAAAACTACCTTATTCAAACCAATAACAACTCCCTTCAACTGCAATACTTCGCAATTGTTTCGCAAACCTTCTTGTAGTCCCGTCCCAATGTTTTGCTCTCAATTCGCGTCCCACTGAGTGTACGGATTCAACACAAAACAAAGTGGCAGGAAAAATCAATACAATCCGTGCGCACGCGTACTTTGCGCAAAGTTTTCATCCCACGTGTACAGCGCCATGTGATTGGAAAGAGGTGGCGTCCTCTGGTGGGTAAACAATTTTAAATTGTTCGAATATTCACGTTTGTGGAAGAAATACAAAAATCCTCTTAGAATGATTAAATTAACAACGTTTTATTATTTGAATATATTCTTTTCAATTTTTTTGTAATAACATACATTTATTCTTGTAAAAATTATTCTTACTTACCTTAATTAATACCTTAATTCTATTTTGCTTCATTTTACATTTTTTTTGCGGTTTTGTGTCCATATCATTTGTTGTTTCTTCGTTTTAGATTGTTATTATGTAATTAACAAACATTGGCAATATGTGGATAATATTGTTTTACCCTAGTTTGCATAGTTCATTAAATGGGGGTAGTATAATTGAATGTTCTTGGTTTACTTTTGTAATTATTATCCAGACGTGATTAGTTGTATTGCGTCTTTTAGGCTTGTGCTTGTGCTGTAAGTGTTTTTAATATAAATAGGCTATTTATGTTTTAATTGCAACCAAGCATGGATGACTTGGTGGTAGATCTACAATGTTGAGTAGATATCCTGTTATATTTATGTATTTTGTTGTGCACGGAGTGCGATCGTTTTCTTTTCATTTTGCCTTTTTATTAATACTGATTTAAGTTCCAGGACAGTACATTCAACCCACCTTTCGATTGACAGGCAGTCCCTGAGATACGCAATTACAGCAAACTGTTATAACCCGGAAAAAAACTCGTTTACACTTCAAAGTTACTCAGTTGACTTCCTTCTCTGGACTTAATTTATTCAGCAAATCAGGCGACCTTTTGAAAGAATTACTTACTTATACTTCGCAGTCTTGGCCTGCTGCCGGAGTCCTCTAAACCGCTCACGTTCGAGCGCCTTTGTCTGCTAATCCATTGGTCCGACCTTTCTGGAGGACACTTCAACACCATCACTCCATCTCAATTTCAGCCCACTACGCCGCCCCTGTCCATGTGGACGACCCAAAAGGACTTTACGGGCTGGATTGTCCGGTGTTATTGTCATGACGTGACCAGTCCACCGGAGCCTGGCGAGTTCAATCCGCTTTACGACAGTAAATTCACCATATAGCTCATAGAGCTTGTCATTGTAGCGGCTCCTCCATTGTCCTTCCACACAAACGGTGCCAAATATCCTTCTGAGCATCTTTCCCTCTAACACGGCTAAGAGGGTTTCGCCAGTTTTGGATAACGTCCATGTCTCAGAGGCGTAAGTGAGTACTGAAACTATATATGTCCCAGATTCGTTCATCGCGACAGGAGTGGAGAAGTTTCCTCAGTTTCCTTTTAGATCTTCCACATGGACAGAGGAGTCGTGGTAGACCCAAATTGAGATGGAGTGATGACGTTGATACGTCCGCCAGAAAGGCCGGCATAATGAATTAGCAGTGGAAGGCGCTAGGCCGTGAGCGGTTTAGAGGACCGGAGTCGGCCAAGACCGGAGTGGTTGTAGCACCGGATAAGTAAGTAAGTAGATGCATTTTATGACGCATACCTTAGTATGACCATATAAATATTACATTTTAAATTGCACTGAATAAGTAATAAAAACGGTTTATTTCGCATTTTTAGTTTCTTGTTTTCGCTTTGAAATACTTTTACCAGAATTTTCCCATATATGTCAAATTAAGAGTAACCTAATGTTAAAGAGTAACGTTATAAGAAAAGGTAAGAGCGGGAATCTCGTGTACACGTGTGTTGTAGGCATTTAACAAATGAGCAATATCATCACAAAATGATCGTCACGTTAAAATACCGGTCATGCAAAGCATCAGCTCCATGATGCATTTTTCAGTAATGGGCGTTAGTAAACATTACCATGCGATGATGTAGCGCGTGCATTCAGTCGCTCACCAGCATGTCTCGGATGCACACGGGAAATCGAGCATACTTCAAAGCTCTCTTGGTCCGCACCCTTCGGGACGTGATCGTGCTTTCGCAATGGTGCTGTACGGCTCCGTATCCTTTGGACCCGTTCCAACGCTTTACACGCCACCATCACACGGTAGTGAAGAGGCTTCGTCAGTTTGTATCCGCCGTACTGTTTGGTATCATCTTCGCTGCACCCTTCTTGCTGTACTATCTGGACTCCGGACAGATCTACGTGTACACTATACCTCTGTCAATTAAACTCATGTACTACCTTCAAACGGCAATACAAACCGGCTCGATAGGATACATTCTGTTTGTGTATCAATATCGAACCAACTTTCATCTGTTTTACTTCGAGCGTCTTGTGTGCGTGTTGGAAGAGTTCGGTCGTCCGGACATTGACGCTCGTCTGTACGCGTTGCAAGCGAACATTCGTCGAATGCTCCCAGTACTACCGGTATACATGGTGCTGATCGTTACGGCTTACATTCTGCGCGAACAATCTTGGATTGTGTTGCCCAAGTTGGTCATTTTCTTAGCAACGCAACTAATGGTCACAAGTTTAACGCTGCTTTATGTCGCCATATTCGGCACAGTGTTCATGTTACTACGCCAGACGAACGACACGTTAGAAAGCATTCTGCTGGGAGTGCCGCTGATTGACAAATCCTTCGCACATTGTTCGCTCGTCTATACCGCACCCGTGCGCCTAACGCGGGATGACGAGCGAACGGTGGAAAAGATACGTCTGTTGCAGCTAAAATTGCTTCATATAGTGCTACGGATCAATGGTGGAGAGTTCGGTCAGCTGTTGATCATGATTCTGCTGGCCACCTTTATATTTCTCAACACGGAGCTGCTGCAGCTGTATCAAGGCATAAAAGTAGAAGCATTTTCGTTCGCCATTATCTGCTCGAAGCTGCTCAATTCCGCACATAAGATTGCCATGCTGTTCATGTTTGCTTACCCGAATCGATTGATCCAAACACAGGCAAGCATAATAAAATACCACAAACACAACATTGAACTTCGAAATTAATGCAAATAAGAACCTTTTTTTTCTATTTCTCGTCATCAGAATATACGTGGCCTTAAAATACTGTATCAATTGAACAAACCAGGAAACGATTCACGATGTACTGACATTGTACGTAGAACGAACTTTTCGTCAGTGATTAGTGGTGATTCAATACTAAAAATGTTTCATTTTTTTTTGCAGACAAATCGCTTCATAACGCAGACAAACTTTTTTCTCGAAAAGGCGCATGAGGTGTATGGCATGATATCGATCGATATGACGCTGATTTTAAGTGTAATTTATCACATTAACGTGTTGTATAATTGATATGCATCTTATTGCGGAAGTTAAGGTTAATTGTCCTCTTTTCCTTGTCATTCCAGATCGTTGGAGGCTTAACTAACATTCTTGTAGTACTGGTGCAGTTCTCTGATGCGAAATCTTCACCCACTTAAGTGATATAGTAGTAGTAGTAGTAGTAGTAACAATATTTTATTTACTAGAATATGACCTTATCTTGTAATTTACATTACGTAACAATGGTTTGATGAGTTCACTTATACCATTCCACATATGTAAACAACAAATAGAAAATACGACAAGGAAAAACTTATTAGCCTTATGTGATATAAATGAGTGTTTTTGGTATACTATCTACTCATCCATTTAGTGAACGTGGTGATCACTTAAACAAAAGCGCACACGTTAATAAAAAACTGGAATCAGTAATATTTCTCATCACCAAGATGGTTGATTAAGAGTTTCCAACAAAAACAGTTTTAATGTGATGAATTTGTTTCAGCCGTGGAAGTTTTTCAGAAAAAAACGCTTTGGATAAAACGAGATCATTACTTATGCATCCAGGAACCTACTTATCTCCCCGTGCAGATTAGTACTTTACAGTTAACAATCAGAATGTGCCCTGGCAGGATGGATACATCCTTTTATCACAACTTGTTGGCCAGCCGATTTCGTCTCCTGATCAACATTTCTCAACTGTTTGGGTTTCTACCATACCCGTTCCATCTGCAACAGCAAAATGGACCAAATCGACAACGCTTCTTTATTGAACTGTTAAAATGTCTGCACAAATCAATGGGGATAGTGATGTTCGGTACGGCATGCATCTGTTGTGTAGCATTATATCTTTACTTTCCGGAAATTATGTACGAGGAGGATGTACCACCCCTACTCAACATTGCGTACCATCTGGAAAATGCACTGAAGGTGTTAAACGTGCTGATAACTTTGCTCTGGCCACAAACTAGTGAATCGTTCTATCGAGAAATTTACAACGGTTTGGTGCAAATACTGCTGCTTTACGGTGATGCTAAACGAATAGATAGAGTACTTGTTGCTGTAACCTCCCAATCAAAGCGTTTCCTATTCCTGTACTGTTTCGACGCTCTCCTGAACACTGTCTCATTGGGGTTCGTTCTTGGACATCCAGTTTCCACGCTGCTAAGCATGAGCTACATTCTACCGTTCTTTGCAACCATGATTAACGTTCTGCAGTATAATGCACTGTTCTCCTTGATAGCAGGAATTGCGGCTGGTCTAAATGATAGTCTTCGCGTCATTGCTGTGGAAGATAGCCACCATCGACGATCGTACGAAAAACACAAGTCAAAATACTGTTACAACGATGATGTTAAACGTTTGCAGAAGACAAGATCACACAAAAATTTGCCAAAGATTGACAAACTTTCCACGTTGCATGTAGCTCTAATGAACTTGGCTGCAAAAACCAACGAACACTGTGGACCAGCACTGGTGATCATAATGCTATGTGCGTTCGTTCAAACCAATGTGGCACTGTTCGAGCTGTACCTCAACTGCGATCCTTTGCACAAGGATCCCGAGATGTCAGATTTCATTATCTGGATTTTATTTCTGCACACTGCTACAAATTTCTCGTACTTTGTGATAATGGCCAGTTGCAACCGTGCGATACAGAAGGAGGTACTAACGAACCAACTGGAACAGAACATCGCTTTTCAACCGATTCTTCAACCTTCTTACAGAATGATCGCACCGTACTGATATTGCATGATTTCAATTGCTTCTGGGACGAAGAGCAGAATGGGACGGTAAGAATCGTAACGATGCAGTTAGCTTCATTCGCCAGCAAGGGTGTTTTGAAGTGTTTGTTTTGTACTTTCTATTTTTGTAGATCGAATATTACATTAATCAGATTTCCAACCAACCGCTTACTCATCAAGTTTGTGGCATGATCACATTGGATATGGAACTTGTGCCTAATGTATGTATGAATTTGATGGTTTCGTTAAACTTTCAACTACTTATAAAATGCTTCATTTAGGTTGTGGCAGCAATCGTATCAATTCTGTTCATTTTGATGCAGTTCTCGGACTCAAGATTTCAGGACTTATTGCAACATTACATAGAGCACTCCCTTACAGAGAACTCACCAGCGACTAATACCACTTTTTAATGGACAGATTTTTTAATGCACTCCAAAAGACACTATGTTTATAGCAAGATACGTTTCGCACCGCTTAATGAACATGCGAATCTCGTGTTCCAATAATGGATTGTTTTAATAATGCATTCACTCGTAAACCTACACCTGCTCATTAACCTTCACTGGCGAGTTGTTAGCTCCTCAGTCTTTCTCCGAAATGCATCGATTGCAGGCGGAACAATTTGCTTATTTTCGCGATCTGCTGGCAGATACCTTCCGAATGGTGGTGCACCTATCACAGTGGTGTTGTACCGCACCGTTCCCGCTGGAACCATACCAACGCAACGTATTCCCGAGTTCACACGACCACTACCGGACTGTGCAAGCACTCAGGCGGCTCTTGTCGATGCTACTCTTCGGTGTTGTGCTTACGGTGCCATTGCTACTGCTCTACCTTTATGATGGGAAAGTTCACATCAAAATTCCATTATTCATCAAGCTTATGTTTTACCTGCAAGCTCTACTGCAATCCGCATCCTCGGGCTACGTGCTTTTAGTGTACCAGTGTCGAACTAGTTTCCATCGCTTTTATTTTGATCGTCTGGTGTCTGTGTTGATGGAGTTCGGACGGCCCGACATTGATAAACGTTTGTACGCGCTTCGAACGAATGTACTCCGGTTGCTGCTTGCCGTGCTACTGCTGGTTATACTCATCCTCTCTGCACTCTTGTTTCGCGACCATTCATGGACCAATCTGTTAAAGATCGTGATCTTCCTCATTACTCAACTGATGGCAACGGCGCTTACACTGCAATATGTAACGCTGTTCGGCGTCGTGGCCGTGCTGCTCCAACAAATGAACGACACATTACAAATAATGCTTGTTGATGGTGAAACGGAAACTGATACGCGGGTGGTCGCACCGGTACGCTTAACACGAGATGATGAGCAAACGATCGAAAAGATACGTCTTCTGCAGCATCGGTTGCTTCAAATAGTGTTGCGCACGAACGGTGGAGAGTTTGGTCGGCTGCTAATCGTGATCCTGCTGACAACATTCATATTTCTCAACACGGAGCTGCTGCAGCTGTATCAAGGGATAAAGGCAGCTGCTTTCACATTCGACGTAATTGGTACCAAACTGACGAACTCTGCTCTGAAGTTTGCAATGCTGGTTATGTTCGCCTTCTCAAATCGGCTAATACAGCGCCAGGTACACGGATACCAACTACCGAAACATCAAGTAATTTAAACAAAATTGTTGTTTGCTTTATCTTTGCAAATAAATCAGAATCAGCGTGGATTAAAACTAATCTACCAACTTCATAGTTCGGGAAACACTCTGCGATGTCACGACATTGTAGGTAGAAATAACGTTTTTTTTTACTCAATTCATATTTTTATCTCAATATGACAACCTTTTTTCATCACAGACTAATTCCTTCATAACGCAGACAACATTCTTTCTCCAAAAGGCACATGTAGCGTACGGGATGATAACACTCGATATGACGCTGATCTTGGGCGTAATGCTAGAGGATGGCTTTCAGTAACAATAGATGGCAACTTATGCTCTTCTCTTTCTTCCAGATTGCAGCTGGTTTGACGAATATTTTAGTAGTGCTCGTGCAGTTTTCTGATGCAAAACCCTCCTGCAACTAAGTACAACCGCAAGGTGTAACTTTGTCAACTCCATTAGCAACGGATCTTTCCTGTGCTGTATTTGATGAGTAGGTCAATAACACATACGAAATATACCATTTACTTGTAATATTTGACTCTCAAATTCCGAAATTCCGATCCGAATTATGTATCCCAAAGCAGGTTTATATGAAGACAATAAAACTCCTCCTCCTAACTCCTCCAATCAATAGATGCTGTGTAGCATGCAGCGTCACTTCAATCTTTTGGGGATATACGTTTAGTTTTTTAGGAAGCTTTTGGGACATTGGTGGTTCAAAAGGTGTTCTGAAAATTTAAATAAAATGTATATAAAATTATTTTTTACAACACAAATTTTGGAGAAAATCCACTATTTGAGGTAGGGCCATGAATATTCTGATGGCCACTACTCTGATACATTGGTAGAATTGATGGTCTTCGGTGTTTATGTTTATATGTTTATCTACTGGTCCAAAATCTCATCCGGACCAAACCCTCGTACCGCAGTACTGAACATTCCGCTACGGTTAAATATTGTCAAAGAAAGCCAGAAATGGTTGGCCTAGACCTCTTGAGGTTGTTGTGCCGATGAAGAAGAAGTACATTGCCAAATTGTCGGAAAGACAATTTTCACCAGCACCTTCAGCCGCCGCTTCTGAGTGTCTGCTGGTGAGATTGCCTCGCCCAGTGGTGTATCTACAGTTGTGGGTACCCCAAGTGGATTTGCGGAAACGCTAAGCAGGTAAACAAACGGGGGCCCCTGGGAAAAAGATTTCACCATAAAAAGAGTTGTACATTTGTGAACTCGAGGCGACATCAGTGGGGGCTTTAACTTTCATATGACGGGAAGAATGTGTCTGCCTGACGCTCTACCTGTCTGCAGAAAGATGGGGACTAATGCCGTATTGGCTACATAATTACCGCAAGTGGCAGAACAAGGCAAGTACAACAGCAGCAGAACAACAGAAACACCAGCGACAGTAATGGCGCAGCCGACGATGAGATTGTCAGCGCCATCAAGTAGCTTAAGAATGACAAGTCTGATGGCAACCGAGCTCTTCAAAAAGGGACCGGAGAGACTTGTCGTCAAAATTCACCTACTGATCGTGAGAATCTCGGCAGGCGACGACAGGCTGCCATCACGGTCCTCAACACCGCCTTTAAGATCCTTTCTTGGATCTTACTTGCACAAATTTCGTCAGCAATTACCAAGCTGGGTTTGTTGAAGGCCAATCTACCACCGACCAAATTTTCACTTTTCGGCAGATCCTGCAGAAGTGCCGAGACAGCCAGATCCCCACGCACCACCTGTTCATCGACTTCAATGCGCCATACCATAGATCGGAAGAAGCTATGGAACATCATGCAGCGGAACCTCTTTCCTAGGCAGTTGATCCGGCTGTTAGTGGCCACCATGAACAGGATGCAGTGCAAAGTGAGAGTATCGAATCAGTTGTCGGAATCGTTCGAATCTCACAGGGGTCTGAGGCAAGGGGAGGACTCTCCTGTCTACTCTTCAATATCGCCTTGGAAGGTGTAATACAAAGCGCGGGCTAGATAACGACATTCGTGGCATGATATTCTACCGGTCTCTCCAATTTCTTAGCTTCGCAGATGACATTGACATCATTGGCAAGACGACAGTGAAGTTGTGTGAGGCGTACACCAGACTCCAACGTGAAGCAGCAAGAATTGCACTGAGAATTGCACATGCGACGAAGACGAAATACCTGCTTGCCGGAGGTTCAGCCCGTGATAGTGCTCAATTGGGAGGCAAGGTAGCAATCCACGGCGACATCCTCGAGGTAGTATAGGAAATCTGCTATCTTGGGACGGTCGTTACTTCAGACAACGACATCACCAGCGAAATCCGAAGACGCATTGTGCAGGGGAATCGTGCATACTACGGGCTTCACCATCTGCTGAGATCCAGAAGACTTTGAGACCGCACATAATGTGAGATATATCGCACATTGATTCACCCGGTGGTCCTCTGTGGACACGAGTCTTGGACCATCCGAGCGGAGGATGCACACGATCTGGGCGTGTTTGAGCGACGCATTCTCCGGACCATCTTTGGCGGTGTGTTTGAGCATGGAGTATGGAGAATGAGGATGAACCACAAGCTTTCTTACCACGACGATGACCACGATGAGAATGGACTGCCCCACCTCATGCCCCACCAAGTAGGTGTTCGATAGCGACCCTCAGATCGGCACGAGCTCGTTAGCTCGGGGGGCACAGCGATTTCGTTAGCTGGATCAAGTGAAGCAAAATTTATCAGAAATCGAGAGTCTTCATGGATGGGCCATGAAGCCAGGATCCGAGTATCCTTGAGAATAATTGTTGACCGGGTCTTGTCACGGCGACATGCTCCATCGTGAGCAGGCCAACCAGAGAGAGATTGGCTACATCCTGCATTTGTATCCACTATCGTTATGTAAATAACAATGTTAAATATTTTCATTCCGGTAATGAGTCAATAGTTCGAACAAACATCGAGCGAATGTCCTTGACTATTTTCGTAACGGCTGTTATACGTTACGTTCCATCGGATGCATTACATCTAACATTCGCTCATCAAATAATTCTTCCTTGTCCCATATTTATTCAATCAAACAATGAGTGATCGTTCCAATCTACGGCGTGCTTATCTGCTTCAAATTATTTCTTGTATAATTACGTTATTAGCTTGCCATTATCTGCTACAATATTTCGCTCTGCATTGCGCCACATAGCGCTATTGAAACGCAACGGTGTCGTGCCAATAGAACTTGCGAGTTAATTATTTATTTGCCATTATACCTTATTTTGTAGTTATGTTTTTTTTTTGAGATAGAGTTGATAAAGATAAATGGAATTATCGCATCAACGTGGCGATTTCATGAGATTGTTATCGCGCGCATCAAACGAGATCATTATTTATACACCGTGAGGTGTTGTACATGCACTCTAGAGTAGCATTAGCCCAGTTAGTCGTCAACATGGATCCCATTAAGACGGATAAAGCTTTCTACCATAATCTACTAATCAAAAATATTACGCTGCTGCTCTACATCTCACAATGTTTCGGTTTTCTCCCATACCCGTGCTATGTTCTACAACAACACATCGAGCGTGGTCACCTCCGTACGTGGATACGGTGCTGTTTAAACGCTGTACTGTCCGTGCTTATTTTCAGTATCTCTTTGATCTGCTACTTGATGCTGTACATGTACTATCCGTATCTAATATACAAGGATACCTTTCCGGGTGTGATTCGCATTATGTATCATGTGGAAAGTTGGTTAAGAGTGGTGCTGGTGCTGATAGCGTTGGCTGGACCCCGGCTAAGTGGACGTTACTTCCGAGAAACTATCGACACTCTCGTGCACGTAATGCAGCTTTACGATAATGCTGAGAAGCTACAGGGGTTATTTGGCGTAAATTACATCACCACCAACCGATTGTTACTACTTTACAGCTGCCACGGGCTGGTTGTCTCTGTAACGGTGTGGATAAGCACCGAACATCCGATCTCAACGCTGTTAAACATGAGTTGCATAGCATCGTACGTGATCATAACCGTTTACACCCTCCTGTATCAGGCATTACTATCGTCCGTTGCTGGAATTGTGGCTTGTTTGAATGATACCCTGCTTGAAGTTACGTTGCTAGAGAAGAATCACCCAGAACGATCTTATGAGAAACACACAACAATCAGCTACATAAGGCTTCACAATGGCAAACAAATACAGAACCACAATCAGCAGGTGGATGTTGCTACATTCGAAAAATTGTCCACATTGCATTTGGCTCTTATGCGTCTGGTTCGAAACGGCAACAAACAGTTTGGTGTGCTGATGCTGGTTATCTTACTTTCCTCCTTCGTTCAAACCAATATCTTGCTCATCGAACTGTACCATAACATCCGGCATCCCATGTTACCGGAGTACAGCATGTGGATCTACTTTCTACACGCACTGGTACACTTTTCGTTCTTCTTTGTAATAGCCAAAACGAATCATTCGATACAGCAACAGGTACTGCGCTGCGCGGGGGGTCTTCTTTTGCATTCCAGTTGAGCCATCCGACAATGGATTTGATCCTTTTCCTTTGTTTGTTACAGAATGAACGCACAATGCTTCTGTTGCATGAATTCAAATGTTCCTGGAACGTTGAACAAAACATGGCGGTAAGTACATTAGAGGATCTTTTTCAATTTCATCACACCAAACACGGTTCAAAATGATGAGGTACTAGGCAAGGAATGAACCTCTGGGAGCTCTCCTTAACGTGACTGTTTGCAATATCATATCATTGCGTGATGGCTTCACTTCACATGCCACTTCAACTCAATGCCAGGGTTGTACTCATGTCGTATTAATTTTTAATCATCAATATTCCGTCTGAAAACCTTGCGCTTCCGTTGCCGGTGTTGCGAACCTGACACCGGCATTTAGTATCGTTTTGAAAGATGGCCTGGAGTAACATCGAAACCGATAGGCTGCGCCAACAACTAAGACGCACAATTGGAACGACGGTGCGCATTTCGCAGTGTATATCACTTGCCCCGTACCCGTTTTCACTGTTCCAGGATGATTGTTCCACGAACGGCGTACGATTTCGAGTGATAACTTTTTTGCGCTACATGTTTGGGATCCTAACGACAACAGTGACCATAGCATCGCAGATCGTACTGTTCATCTACTACCCCTACCTATTGTACCAACCGAAGGTTCCAATATTCCTAGTGATTCTCTATTATATCGTGAACGTTCTGCAAACAATGACGACGGGCAATATGATGATCGGTTGTGAGGGGCGTCGGTCGGATTATGAAGGTTACTTTGCCGAAGTTTTGCCATTGATAAAGGAAACAGCACACCAGAGCGATTGTAAGAAGTCGATATGGTACCGAAACCTGGCCAGGGCTTTGCTGTTCCTATATTCTACCGTCGCGCTTATGCTTCCTGTTATTATGACTTCGATTACACAGCAGATTGGCACAATACCGTACGTTATTACACATACTGTTCCGTTTGTCGTTAGCTATATGATATTGCTGCAGTATTTCTGCGTGTTTGTCCATTTATCATCCATATTGAGGAAATTAAATGAGCGTCTGGTTCCGCTCATGAATATGAAATTGCCATCAGAATCGGGAGCACTGCGACCGCAAAAGCATACCGTTTATAACATTCTGGGACAATCGTTATCTTCGTCAAGGGTGGAAAACAATCACCTGGAACAGATTGAACAGCTTCGTTTGCTAAACGTTCGAGCACTTGAGATCGCCGGTAGTTTGAGCGGGAAATTTGGGACGGTCATTATCTTGATAGTAGTAGCCGCCTTTGCCAGTGTTAATATCGAGCTGCTCGAGTTGTACCAGAGTGTAAAGCTGGGCCATCTAGGGACGACTTACATCATCTTGAAGTTTATGTTCGCGGTTATCAAATTTTCGTTCTACATTCTGATCGCCTATCCCAATCGTTTGATACAGAATGAGGTGATTTTTGGGAGACATTTCTTTGGACAAATTTTGCGTAGTTACAAATTCCATTTCATTAATATTCTAGAACCAACGCACAGTTTTTATGTTGTACAGAATTAAAAGAACGTCATGCACCTTGGAAACGAACGGGGCGGTAAGTGAAGGAATTTGGCATGCCTTTGAATTTGTGACACCGTAATCTGGAAATCACATCAGGAAATACAAGATCACCTAATCAATCGCTTATAATGGCTCGTTTCAGATTGAACATTACATTTCGCAAATTTCCAATCTCCAAGACATCCATCAGGCATGTGGGATGATCAATTTGGATATGAAACTTATCTCTAACGTAAGAAAATACTTTAACAACTTGAAGTAGAATGACATACCTTACTAATTATACCTTTCGATCTTAGGTTGTTGCAGCGATCACATCGATCATGGTTGTTCTTATACAATTTTCTGATACTGAATTATAAAAAAGATTAAATTTATATCAGCACCACACGTAGATTGTTCACTGTTTTCTCACTCTTAAAGCGACATGAAATAGAAAATACGGTTTGCTTGCAAGGGTAATCTAAACATTAACTTCAAAATTTTATTTTGAATGCGACCATTGCTTAACATTTACGGGATGAAGAGTGTTGCCTAGAAATGATGCCTTTTCATAATTTAAATGACTAATACAGTTTTGCTCAAGTGTAACAATTTTCACACAATAAACTCAAGCTACTTTTAAAACCATAACTAACACAATTACAATTACCTATGATATGGTGCACATTGCAGTAATGTGTTCGGGTATCAATACTAATTTGAGAAATAAAAAAATACTTTAAAACACTTGAGCGTTCCGAACTCGAATTAGGTGATTAATCGATGGGATGAGGAATCTACTGGGAAATGCCATGATAAGCCTCATGATACCGGTAACAAGTTCACTAGTGGACACATGGTTACACCAAAACGGTAACAGTGGTGCCATAGAGTCGTGGAAGACATTTGACTATTTTTTATCACTACACTTCTTGCTCCGAGGTGGAGGAAGCTCGGCGTCCGGATCGAACATGACATTGTCCATCTTTCTCGTATCGGGTGTGATGCGCGCCTCTGAAACGAACCAACCACAACCATTAAACCATACCGAATGTTTGGCCATCGGCCACATACGGTCACACCTTACTTACCAAACACAGTCGGCTGCTTCCTCACGGCCTGCACTACCGATCTGCGCAGTTCAACGTCGACATCCTTGGCGATTTGAATCTTCTATTGAATTATACACAGACAAGAAAAAAAAACCCTTCTTTAGCACACCTGTCACAGATAATTATAGCGCAAACATCCATACTGACCTCTTTGATTTGCTGCTCATCCTTAATATCTTTGTTCTTGATAAATTCTTCCCGAATGCGTTGTCTTGCTGCGGAAATGGTGCGAAAATCACCGGAAAACACTTCATTCTTGGTGCGCTGCAATATTTTGTACCACCGCAGGGCCTGCCGATTGATGGGAGTGGAATTCATTGGTTTGATGCAGAAGATGATCAGTTACTTTTCAATTATATGCTTACCTCACGCCTAAGAGAGGTCATAATTTTGGTACCGGCACTGGGAAACCGAGCGTATTGACCAGATTGTTTTAATTTTACGCAACAGCGGCACAGCTAATGTTTATGATGTGAAACCTGTCAAGATGTCAAGCAATCGACGAAATAATCAGCATAGAAATCGATGAAGAAGCTAACATCTCAAAATGATTTTTTAATCATTTCTATTCAACAATGTGAATTTTTCGAGTCGTTTTGCTTAAAAAAATCATATTTCCAATACAATGTGATGCAAAACCACGAAACACGAGTGGAAAAGGTAATCTTCCCAAACACAGTTGATCGATCAAAATATTCTTCGTTTGCTTTGCAAGAAGATCCCTACGAACCCTGCATCGAGTTTTCAGCACGCCTGTCAGCTGTCAAATTTTCACATTCTGCCATTCGGACCGATAGCAATCGTTCTGCGCCAGAAAATCGTCTATTTTTCTGACTAGCCGCAAATTTGTTCCCGCAGAATCCGAAATGGCTGATCTAGGCGCTCCAGTTCGTGTATCCCCACTGATCCGGGTAAGGAAACGGCCGAAATCAGCCCGGAAAACCATCGATTGAATCGCCGTGTTACCACAACATTATGTAATGGTTACCGGAGATACTTCGTTCCTTAGTGGCACCCGGCTGCTTAACTTTGGCTAACCGATATCCAAGCAAACAACCACACATCGCATTTGAAACAACAGTGATTTAACAAATTGTGTACTTTTTAGTTCGGTCGTTGGTCCTTCCTGGTCGTCGGAGTTGCTTACGGTGCTTACCATCAGCAGCGTTTGGCCAAGCGCGAAGTCGGTATTCGTGAAATCGAAGCCCAACAGAAGGTTATCCGTGATGCTAAGCTGGCAGAAGAGAAGAAGCGGAACCAAGCAGGTATGTGTTTACTATTTCTATTTAATCTAAACATTGCAGCCTGAAAGCTAACCATCTTGTTGTATTTGTTTTATTTTAGCTGAAGCTAAGGCCATCGCTGATTTGTCTGCGCCCTCCAAGAAGTAAACAGAGAAAGGATGAATCTTCTTCCGTTCTAGGACACGGTCCATCGTGTGTCTTGTAAATGTTGCAGTACTGGATGATGAATAAATTCTTTCATAGGAAGTAAACTAAGCCCATAGTTTTGTGCAAATATCCTATCCCGGGTCTCGGATTATGTTGATCGTACGAGTGGTTAAGTGTCCTTTCGAACAAAGAATTGATCAGCAAAGGTTGAGGGTTTCACTGGTTTACGATTATGAAGAGGTAATCAATAAGAGAAATGCACTGTAAACTTTGAAATTAATTTGTTTTATAATAAAAATGAGTTGTTTATTTTGTTGCTATATTGGGTTCGTTAAAACACGAGATTTTGACATTTCTTTCGTTAAAATGTAAACCCTCTAAAGGACGTTAATTTCGTTGTACTGAACTGTTCGATGAAACTCGATGACAGTTGAGAGCAGCGTCGGTTGTGGTTGAATTTTTTTTAAATATTAGTCGCTACAAAACATAGTTTGGGAGATTTTAAAGAGGTTATAAATCATATTGGAATCGATATAGTTTGCCTTAGTTTCACTGTTTTTGACGAGATCATACTTTATGTAAAAATACGTTACAATCATTCAAGTGGCAGAAAATGGACGAACCTTTCGTTTCGCTGCTGATCCAGGCGCCTCGCGAACGCGTCTGCTGCATGACGTTTGTCTTGTAAACACAACAAGCTTGCAATCAACAACGTTCGCGTCGCGCAGCGCTTCGAGTGTATGAAATAAAGCGAAATTACCATCCCAATTGCGACACAATTTAAATCGATTTGAAAAGTGCTGTTTTCTAGCCACAAAAGGCTAACAATCCGGCCAAGGATTCCACCATTACGCCATTGTCCGTGTCGTGTATTTGCTACGCGTTATCTGCATCAAAGTGAAAGTAGTAAAATTTCATCCAAGAAGGCAACGCGGGCCGAGATCCGGGCCGAGGCATGCATCCTGTCCGGGAAGGTGTGTCTGGTTTGAAGGGAATTTGTTCGAAAATATAAGAAAGTGTGTTTGTTTGTGTGTTTCGTGCATCTGTACCATCCGCAACAAAACGACAACAGCAACCGCAGGCCCTATGGTGATGTGTTGCGATATTTTGAGGCCTCCCGGATCCCCGGATGGTGATGTCTAGTGCAGTGGTAGAAGAGGGTGAATTCCACGATAAAAAGTCCGTCTGGTGTGTGACGTGCAATAACGTGTTTCGAATCAAAGTAATCCGAGTATAACGAAAAGCGGAGTTACGCTAATCTCTGCAAGCTATTCGTTTGGGCGTTATCGTTCAGGAAACACCCGTTGTACTTGCTTTCGTGGCCGTGCTAGGCCACCAACGGCACCAAAATTACACTCAACGCGACGCAACTGTTCGCCGTCCTGAACGCTATGGAGCAGGACGAGGAGCATGAAGTGCCCGACATACGGGAACAAATGTTTCACAACACGGTTCGAGAGCATATCGTAAGTATTCGAGTGAAATTGGGTGATGCATTAAAAAGCCTTCTTTTTTTGGTGCTCCCTGGCGCAGAAGAAGCCCAAATTAGGTCACGGTGTCAACGGTGCTACCGAGTGCATCAGTTTTTCCTGACAGGGAATATGGTAGCTTGTAAAATGTCTACTAAGCGTAATCCAAGCTGGCATAATATTGCATTGCGTAACAAAAACAAAGGGTATTGTTGGAGGAGAAACATTTAATCACAGTCGACTTTGACCTCACATCCGATTCGGGTCTTCGCACAGAAGCGTAATTAGCATCGGAAAAGTAACTCACAGAACAAAACACAAGACAGCTGTCGTGCTCGCGGTGAATAATCCATACAGCAAAAGGTATGGCACACGATAAGACAAAGTCTACAAACAATTGCCCCTGATAACGATGGTTGGCAATTGTGAGTACATGTGTTTAGCATTGGGTACAGCGCTTTCCAGTGTTTAATTTGGCTACAAATAAATACATACCAACAATCTACGGATGGGAGCGAAGAAAAGCAAACCCGACAGACGAAGAAACGAATGCATAGTTGGCAACGAATTAGAAATCACTCTTCGTTCATCATACCTGGATTGCGATACTCCAGTTGGCTGCGATACACAAACGCATACTGTAATGTGGCTAAGAGGAGAAACGTGAAGCCGGCTGGCATGTACCACGTATTCGCGTCTTATTCGTTATCGCGTCCGGCAATACAGAAAATGGTGCGTGTAGCCGGGTTGGAACGGTAGGCTGGGGGAGGATCCGTTACAAAGTGTTGGGAGGAGGTTTGTTACATTTATTGTTCTGCATGTTTTGCCTACCCTCGCCCCAACCATCACACCCAATAATGATTGGATAGCATTGCCAAGGAAACAGACAGTTTGCTTCCAGCTCTGTTCAGCGATCCGATAAAGCACAGAACAATTTTAACGCTCTTTTGATGGTTTTTTTTTCTTAAGGCTTTTTTCTGCTAATGACTTTCTCAACCAACGGAAGCGATGAGGCGTAATTGCAAATATGTGTAGCTTTGAACGACTGCGGCGAAACTTCGGGTGCAACCTTTACGGTGCTTTCAACGTCTCGACCTTCATTTGCGCGCTGGTGGCCCTATTTCATACCTCCGAATTATTGCTACCCCTTTATTGATATCGATTTGTTAAAGGCGATGTATGCATGCTTTTAAGCAACACTTGTATATGAATGCTGCTAGGTTAGGAATCTCCATTGGTGTGGGTAGGAATTGCTTGGTTTGGGTAGGATTTTTTATGAGCAATTAAATTTCGTAAAATTGTTAAATGATGTGCGCATAAGGAATCTGTTCATATCTCTAAATTAGAACACGACGTCAAGAATGCCACTTGTAGTGATTTCAAGAGATCTCAAGTATACGATGACGGAGATCTCAAGGAGGCGAATACAGTTTAACATATGAAACTGAAGAGCACAAACAAAATTCTTTGTTTACGTTTTGATCATTCTAGCTTTTAAACAACTATTAAATTCCAAATGCATTTTAAGGATAAACCTAAATTAGATTAGGTTTATACGAAAAAAAAACAACCACAAAACAAAAATAATTTCAATATCTTCGACTATTATCGAAAGCAACGCACATCTGTTGGTATTGTTGGTTGGTTGGCATTGTTGGTAGGAGAACCAGGCAAAAGTAAAACAATGCTACAAAGGAAAAAGCAGCCTTTACCTGCTGCATTCGCATGCCCCAACAGCTGCCAGACCATTGCAGACTATTTTCTCTATTTCTGCTCTGGAATGCCACGAGATGTCGGACATCATCGACTGCCAGCTGCAGTTTTCTAACGCCGAAGTGTTAAAACGTGCACATTTCCTTTCCACAATTAGGGGTTTAGTTTAATGAAGTGCTTGTTGAACAATATTGCGTTATTTCAATAGTTTACTGTTCCACCTACACAAGTGGCAACAGAAACAGTTGGACAATGGTTAAAATTTTCATAATTGAGTTCCGTTTAATCATATTAAATTTACAGTTTACTGTTAAAATAAATCATTTTAATATATTCTAGCGGTCTGAGAAGAGGTTATTTTCGGGAAAGATAGATGAGAGTGTGCAATAAAAGTGAAAATCAAAAGTTTTTCAGCTATAAAAATTATTATTTTGCACCTCATTGGGTAACTCTTTCGACGTAATATGGCACCTGTTGAAATTGGTGGACGTTCCAAAGTCCACAACCGTTGGTACTAGAACAATGTTGTTATTTTTTCTTCAATCTCTGATAAATGTTCTGTCATCGTACGTAGGATGTTATGTTTATGATCATTGTGTGATTAAGAATTTTAAGAGTTATGACATCTGCAAACTCTGAACGCATGGTCTCGATAATCATCAGATATTACTTCAATTTTCGGCTTGAAGCTTTGGAACGCAACGTCTCATTAACTTCAGATAAAATTTAAACAATTTTTTAAAAAATAAAATAGAAACTAGATCTTGTTGATGTAAAATCAATAGAATCCAGTGTAGTGAGGTTTCTATTGCCAAAATAATTGACGCATCAATCTATTGCTAAACAAATATTACATCTCCTTTTTTAAAAACGAACGCTTTTGTTGAAACGCGCCTCATACCGTTGCATCACATTTCATCAATCGGACTGGGTGCAATCTAACACACCGTAGTAAACTAATCGCGAAAGCATTCCCAGTCCGTAAACCCCTTTCAATGCTGGGCGCACACGTGGCCTATATATAGCAACTTAGCACTTTGCGTACTTTCCTTTCCGTCCGCGCGCGAAGGTGCATGTAAAAAAAAGATAAGATCATTACCATTGCGGTTTATCCGCGGTTTGCGAGTGAAGCGAGAGGGCGAGTAGTGCGGCCATGATCGCTGTCATTGATCTTTTCGCGAGCGCTCCTTTTGTCGGTAATTGTTTTATTTTTGTTTTCCTTCGCCAAATCTTACGCTAACCGTCATCGGGCGCAATGTGATAATGGCGCCTTCTGCGGTGGTTTTAGCGTACGCGAGCGGTCGACAAAATTAGCAATCCCCGCACGCCGGCATTTGGTGAACGCAGGAGAGATAGTTTTCTCCTTTCACCATGCGCCATCCGGTTTTCTATGCATTCCAAGCCGTATGTCTAGTTTCTTCTCGAAGCTGCCTTTCTTTCGGTGTAATTTAAACCAAATTTATTTATCCTGAGCGAAAAAAAAACAACAAAATTCATCATATTTTATCGATCTGAAAGGTCCATCTTTGGCGGTTAGCATCCGGTCCAGAACTGGAATTTACCTCCACCGGATCACATCGTTCCACGCGCAAACGAAAACGGTTCTCTGCCGGCACCAAGCATAGTTCGCTAGCAATGTTCACCAGCTGGCCTGTTTGACGCCGATAGAGCCATTTATAGGCATCGGAGTTACCCTGGGAACTGCAGAGTACTATTGCTACTCGGTATTCTTGTGCCCCACCGTTTACCACACCAAGACAGTGTCCTTCGCGCGTTATTTCACCGCCGGTCCGATGGAACCAGATCTGTTGTCCTCCCAGACCGTGGCATCGAAGCAACGCTAGGGAACGATCTCTCATCGGCCAGTTAATACAGAGGCTGCCAGATTGATGCTCGTTCCGGATCCAACCCATCGCTTGGGCTTCAGATGGGTCATCCTGCTCGGGGAAAACATTCTCCAGATACCAACGGAACGATCGACACGCCAGCCGGTTGCGAAGAAGCCGACGTTCGCTAAGGTCCACATCTACTGGTTTGTGGGACGTTAAGAGGGTCCGATAGTCTGGATGCAATCGGTAGAGAACCTCTGCATACTCATCCATCCACACTTCGGCCACACGAAGACTGTTCTTCATCGTCAGTTCCCGCTCTTTGGTGTAGTTCTTGTTGGTGGAAAGATAGGCAAAGCAGTTGTTAAATTGCTCGCATTTTCGGACGATACGAACTCGAGCCTTACCCCGATGTAAGGATGGTTTCGCTTCTGGATGTGAGCGACATGGGAACAGGGCACTTGCTTAATTGTTCCGCCGCACATCCACACCTTGAACGATAGTTCCATGTTTTCTCCACCGTACACCTGCAGTCCGGGATCGTACCAGCCTAGGTGGGCGAAAAATGCCTTCTCAATACAGAATAATCCACCGGCCATGACCGGACTGTCGAAAGGTTCCAGCGAGTTCTATGGAGGTGTATGGTGTATTTAACTCCTTCTGAATGTTGAGCGAAATATGTATATTGAATAGTGGACTCACCTCCTCTTCTGTCTGATAGCGATCATACCGTGGACGCCACTGAAAGCTGAGATTCCAATCAAAAGCACCGTAGAGTCCGCTGGAAGTGCCAACCTGCAGTGCGAGCGTCGTCTCATTGAGCCAATCGATTGTGGGTACTGCGACTACCATTCTCTCGCCACCATCCCGATTGACTACCAACTCAAGCAATGGTTCCAACCACCCGGCCAGACACTCACAGTGCGCATCGAGAAACAGCAGGTGTTCGGCGGTGGCGCGTTTCGCACCGAATATTCGTCCTTTAATCAAACCGAGTCGCTTCGGTGTTCGCAGAATTCGCACCTTTTCGTTGTAGGGCAGGAAGTAATCGTCCAAGAATGTTTTGAGTTGCACTTAAGATGAGGAAGAGTCGTGCAGATGATCAGCTTTGGATGTTCCAACTCCAAAAGCACCAAACAACACTTACCCAAGCTTGACCAATCGTCGATCAGCAGTATCTCTCGAATAAGCTCCGGCGGTGTACGGCTTAGCACCGAGTGTACCGTTCTTAGTAACACCGAGAGTGCCTCATCGTGGAACACGATCACAACCGATACCGGCGGCAACCCCACCGGGTGGTATCGTTTCCGACGACACCAAGGATCGCGCACATCCGGCAGCTCGCGTCGAACGGAGATCAGATCGGAAACGAATTGGTTGTAGCCCTGCCGTTGCCAACCGCGCGCTATCTGTTCCCGCACACTGCTCGGTACCTGACCACGGTTTAAGGGAATTATGACCGGTTCGCCCATATGTCCCGGGGTGAGCACATTCACGCCTGTATACACCTGATTGCGTTTATGCGGCTGTAGGCCATTCTGCACGGACACCGCACGAGCGTACAGATGGACAATCAGCACCAGTGCGGTGCCCAGCAGAAACAGTAGTATACATTCAGGCCGTAATGTCGATGAGCGGTGTGGTTGAAGCTGAAGGCACAAAATGGGGAATAATTAATTTTCAAGCTTAGCATTAAGCCCAATTTCACCATCACTAACCCTCATTCTAGAGATGATCGTTTCACTTAGATTTAACTGACCACTGAGCAGTGATCACACGAAAGAACTGAGTTTGAAGGTTTTTCTTTCGAGGAAAGCGAATATGTATCACGCACTACATTTACGCTGGAATCAGGTAGACTGAAGCCCTCAGGTTGGAAACATCTTCTGCGACCCAAGCATTGGGCAACCGATTCCATATTTGTTAGGGTAGGGTAAGGAAAAACAGAGCAATATGGTGAAGTTCGAATGCATGTAATATGTACGATTCGTGTCATTTTCTTATCTTGAATGCTTGGGAGCGTGTAGTTTCTTGTTTGCCTTTCTGTAACAGAATTCCGTAGTACATTTACCATTTTGGGGAAAATATTGAATGACAACATTGATAAAAGTAGATAAAAGTAGAAACTTATTGGATTCGCTCAGACGGCATTGTTTAACCTTTTTTTTCTTAATTTAGAACAATAATCTCAGACCAATTTGGAAAACAAAACATTAAAATCAAAATAAGAATGTTTGGGAAACCCGCGAATAGGAGATATAATGTAACTTACATGTTTATAAAACTTAAAATGTTTGCCGGCATGTCGTGGAAGAATATTGCTTTTTGATTACTTAAACGATCTCCACTCCACTCCCAAAATCTGATCGAAAATCGATACCGCTTAAAGTTAGTCTCTGTACGTGGAATGTGTGCAGGTGCAAAATGTTGTCCGCTTATCTGCGATATCGCTTATCATTATTGACCATTGCGTGTGCCCTCGGGCCACTTTGCAACAGTGTCCATCAAACCTTCTGCCATGCTACCCTTTCATGTGTGCGACTCGGCAAGGCGTTGCAGAAGAGCCGTTCCCGGACATCATGCACCACGTAAAATCGAGTGATTTACGTGACGTCACACAGTGTGGAGGATGGAGCGATAAAGCGAATAGTATGATTTATTGTTTACACACGTCACACTGTAACCGGGTTGGAAGCACATGGAACCGCCCGAAACGGTGGCGCGTTTACCGTTTATTTACGATAGTTTTGAAGTGTTTCGGCTGTGTTGTGAAAATGTAAACATAGCCGTCGTGTCGTATATCGTCATGGCTTGGCCATTCGGCGAAGGAATGGCGGGATTGTAACGTTTTGTTTACTACGACGACCCCACACGGTCGTTGGGGAACGGCAATGCACGGTATGACGCGCTGTGTTCTTTGTTTTGTAAACATTGGGCATGCGATCAGCTGGACATACGAGACTGCAAACCTGCACTGGCTGAGTGTTGCTTTGTGTTTGTTGCACTGCATATCGATAGCAGTTAGATTTAATCGCGCTTAGATACAGGAAAAAGATACTTACTCTACTGTTCCGTATTGGCAATTAGATAGTTTTAGAACGTTTGTTCATGTTTAACATAAATGTTGTACGGTGCACAACTCATTTTCGATCAATTTTGTTCTCTTAAGCGTTCACCGTTTTTGCGCAACATTTTTTTTCCATCCCCTACATAAAGTATTCCAAGCTGGTTCTACTTACCCTCACCCTTGTTCAGTCTTGGTTCTCTTTGTATGTGCCACAAGGGGCGACGTTAGAAGTGTCGCAACTACAGCAGCTTCCGGCGCGATACGCAGCATTTGCTTTTGTGTCCCCTGCTCGAACACCAGTGCGTAAAACGTAATCATCGAGACGAAATAGTCGCGCACGAACATGTGTTGGCATTACCCTTCGTGACCCTTTTGGTCTGTTAGCTTTCTGTAAGTTATTCCCATACCTTTAGTAGAATAAAAAATGTAAATAATCACTTGTAACAAATGTTATATAAGGAACTGCACAAAGGATTCCTTTTCGTCTCTTGTTCACAACACAGTACAAGCAACAATTGTCTTCCGCTTTTGGAACAACCTCAGACGCTGCTCTGACGGTATTTTTAAACAGTGTAACCTCACTTTTGGCATCAAAACGTATGCCTCAGCTGCAGCATGGCCCAGTGGACCTGAGGTCAATGTTTCGGACGGCGGCGCGATTCAACTTTGCCCACAACCAGCGTGACACATGCGCCATTCCGCTGCATTGCGCTCAAACGAAAGCGAAACACGATTGCTGTTCGCTTGTTTGTTGTTAATCTTCTCGCACGCAATTTCTGCTTACCTCGCCTCAGCGGACACTTATCATTTTTTACGTGGCGTGGCCGTGGTTCCGCGTTCCGGTGCTGTGCGTGGGACGAAAACAAAAACTCAGAAACACTAGCCCGACATGCATCTGTAGATTTAGAGGCAAAAAGGAAGAAGAAAAGACCAAAACAAATGCATAACAGAAGTGCATTCCTTCACACTGGCTTCAGACACTGGCGGCATGATCGTTGGTTTGGTTAGTATTTCGTGCCTGTGTCTGATGTACGAGATCATTTCGGGTGTATTGCATGACTTGTGATGATGTTGGTCGTTTTCTTCTGGAGTAAAAGGCCGGGCCAGTGTTTTTGCTTTGCGTGCACACCCATTTGAGGGTGGAAATCATTTACATGCAGTCATGCAACACACTGTGCAAGGAAATGAATTTATGAATGGTTGTATCAACACAGAGCGCAGAGTGGGTAGGGTGCGGGAAACATTGGATGATTTGTATTTTTAGCTCATAGTTAGAAATTTGATTTGATTGGAATCGGTTGTGTTGTTTTGCATGTTTTTTTTCCTGTGTCACTGCCGGTGGGGGTGAACAAACTTTGCTAGAGAGTTTTATGGACTTTCTCAACGGAAGAAAATTGCATTTTTTTGTGTTAAGATCTTTATAGTTAATTTATTGTTTTATTTTAAAATCATCTTCTATAATCAATTTTTAAGCTGTTTTAAATATTGTATGTAGACTAAAGTTGTCTCTGTGGACTTTCTTATCGCCTTCCATGAAAATGGTGTTTGGTATTTTGCGCACATGTAGTAAAGATAGAAAAATGCTCAAAACGGGAGTTTTTTTTTAGCATATTTCCGAAAAAGCGTAATTCATCTATCGCATTGGTTCTTCTCATCAGTGCCAGATTGCTATATGAAGTTCAAAGAAGCATGGATGATCATTTGAATTTTGTTGGTTCTATGAATCCCTGATGTTATAATTAAGTTATAAATATTATACTAATGACATGTAAATATTTAGGATGTTCTAATTTGCATTTAATGAAATGAACTCACATACGAAATGTGAAAGATGTAACATGACCCTAATCATTTCTTTGCCCATTAGTATTCAGTTGGACGGCTTGATTGTAAACTCAGACTCATGACTAAGAAACGGCTCCAGTACGTCTGAAAGTCGGCAGAAACGTTGAACTGTACATGCCTTCCCCAAAACAAACATCAATATTAAACGTTCATGGTCCATGGAATCAGAACAAAATGCATTTGTCAAACGGAGTTTAAGGCAATCGGCAACTAATTTCACATACCCAATTCTCTTCCAACCAACCCATTCCAGCACAACGGGCGAGCCAAACCTCACCTGAATTGGGTAAATCGTCAAACAACTCATAAACCTTCTTGCATAAATAAAACATTTCCTTCCTAACGACAGTAAAATACATACACCCCTTGCCATGGACCGCTCCCATGGCACGTGAACACGTGATTTTGGGCAAACCGTATGGTTTCGGTTGGCGCAACAACATCCAAAAGGAAAGGGTTCCGCTCGGCCACGAAATGTAAGGAATGGCGTGACGATCGGAGCTTTTTGTCAGTGTATGTTAACTGTTCTGGTCAAATATTTGCTATGCAATTGAGCACTTGAAGAAGCATTGTTGGCGATATGATCATCCGTGTCTAGACGGATTGCAGACGGACTGTTTGTTCCGAAACACGAAAAAGCCACGATAAAGTGTCACATATAAACATTGTTAGTGTTGGGTAAACATGATTCAGATTCATGAATCTTAATGTATCGTTAAGCCTAATCGATGGCTATGAATCAATATGAAGATAGATTAATATGAACTACAGGACGATTCGAAAGCGAAAAATAAAATTTTTTTAGGTTTTCAATGAGTGTTTGAAGATAATAAATAATAAAATCATAATAATCATAATACATTCATGAATCTTTTGATAGTCGAACCGCGAATCGATTGTTTCTTCACTGAAGTTTCATATAAACAACTCATATGAAAGTTTTCATTTCATTTTTTTCGAGCTTGCATGTCTTGGAATCTTAAAACATTAATGAAACTGTTGAGTTGAATCAACTGATCAATCAATTCTTCACTGAAGTGAAACGAATCTGAAAGGAATTATTAATATTTATTCACATGATTTGGTTAGAGAACAATTTTGTTTATTTGATATAGTTCAAATTAACCAATATAATATATTTACCACATTATTCGATTCGCTCTGATAGATGTTCGAAATAGTATGGTAAATATTTTGGGCGGCCCGGCGGTGTATTGGTTGCGGAGCCTGTTTTCACACCACAGGACCGGTCTAAAATCCCATCCGTAAATATAGACAAAGAAAGCCAGAAATGGCAGTCCCCCAGACCTCTCGCGTAGTTGTTGTTCCTATGACGAATTGAAGGAACATTTTAGCAAATTCGATCTTCGACAGTCTCACAATAGCTGCAGTAATCAGTCTGTTTTCCACTTTGTTGGGCATCGTAATTGCAGAGTTCGATTTGCGTCTCTGCGTTATACTGCATAACGGCCCGACTATCTGGTTTCCAGATCGAGATTAAAACGTTGTTGGTTACTGATCATGCAAAAAAGAAAATAAACGAGCATTTCCGTTAGCACAGAGACCGCTGGGAAGAGCATCGACAACAACAATTCAGTTGTGGTTTTTTCCCGTTACATTGACTGGTTGTTGATGTAGTAAAAACAGGCTGTTTTACGGAAACATAATTTGCTTAAGCACCCAGATCTTCTGTTGTTTAACGTCGTTAAGATAGTCTTACTATAATGTATAAATTAATTGAATGCTTTACCTTGCTTTTTCTTCTGCGAAATGCAATTATGGTTGCACCGAGAAGAGAAAATCACTGCACGTATGTGTAACCAATGTTACTCCACTAACTTATGGTTCAACCGAACCGAAAATAGCAACTGGAACACCTAACCTAAAGACCCTAGCCGTATTATACACATATGGAGGCGAACTGTCGCGCAAAACCCGTTGATGGTGCAGCCTGTTTGTGTGCGGTTTTATGGTGGAAGGAATGCATGTGGTCCCCAGTGCAGTGTGGGACACAACACTGGAGGAATGGAGTCGAGTTTGGAAAGCTGTTTCGATCACTCAGGATGGATGGTGGATCATTGAACTCTCGGGTAGAAATGATTGTGCAATTGAGCGTGATCGATTTTCAAATTGCTTCAATGGGGATGGGACTTAATGGTTGCTATATTTATGAACAATTAAAATACATTAACTTTAGAATAAAAGTTTAAATATCTGACAACTTTATGGTCGATTCACCCAAAACTTATGCAAGCATATTTTGTTTTCTTTTGCAGATCTTCATGCTACTGTTTCTGTTACTTTATCTTGGAAGCTACGCACTGATCAATCGCTTCCGTAGGCGTGATCGGGACGACGTGTTCGCTACTGACGACGACGAAATTACGGTGTACCGCATAAGGTAAGCTATGGTTTTTTTTTGCGTCGTACATCATCAAAATTAATGAATTTTTTTTTTCTTCATTTAAAACATCTAATGTGTTAGGTTATTCAAGGAAGACCAAATTTACCTTCAATTTCATTTCATTTTGTCTTATTTAATTGTTGCGCCTTATCTACTAGCGGTGGGACAACAATTCGACTCTGAATTTGACTTTAGATTCAGCTCCAGATTCGAGACGACTTTGGATTGTTTTTGGAGTTGAGTTAAGGTTTTCAACGTCTGTGTCGGATTGGATTCCCATCACTATTGCCTACACAGCTTCATGGACGTTTGTAGTCTTCGTACTGTGCGATTCGTTATTCGTAATGCACATTTGCATTCATTCTACTTGACAATAAACCAATCCCATCAAGCCCACCATTGTTCCGCTTCACTAACTATTTTTAACATGTGCTTTTGTCTTTTATATTATGCTCGCCGTTTGGCTGCACCTACAGCTTATGGTTATGCACCTTCTCTCTGTCCGTGGCAGTAGGTGCCGCCCTGCTACTTCCCATCTCGATCGCGAGCAACGAAGTGCTCATCCTCTACCCAAACAGCTACTACGTGAAATGGTTGAACAGCTCGCTCATACAAGGTATGTATAGTGGTGCAAAAAGCCAACCTCCAAACTTCGAACCCGTACCGCACTGACTAATGCCTCCATTCTTTTGTTTCCGTTTTGTACAGGGCTCTGGAACTACGTGTTTCTGTTCTCGAATCTGGCGCTGTTTGTGCTGCTGCCCTTCACCTATCTGTTTACCGAGTCGTCCGGCTTTAGCGGTCACAAGAAGGGCATTATGGCGCGGGTGTACGAAACGTTTACCGTGTTTTCCCTGCTTGCTTTCATCGTGTTTGCCACAACGTACATCATATCCGCTTTGCGCGATCCGGAAAGCAACACATTTCAGGCACTCTTCAGTAAGTGTCACACTGTAGCTGTAGTACGACGATTGTCATTTGATTGTTCATTCCGGTTTTGTTCTCTTTTTTGCTTATCAAACCAATTCTACAGATTTAGCCAGATGCCATTTGCCATTTTTGTACTCGTGTGTGTCCTTTTTAGGTGTACTGTTACTATTAGGTAAGTGATGTCCGGTTGTCATACTTTTCATCAATTCAACCTTTTTTCCAGCTGCGATCAGTGCAATTGACTGTTAATTTAATGCATTTCTCGAGAAGCTTTGTTATGATACACAGAGCATGTAATCGACACATCTTGTCAACACAATTGTAAACCGCGAACGGAATATCGTATGCAAGAATGTAATAGAATATGTTGATATTGGTGTCAGGTATCAGCTCTGTCGGTTTGACTTATTCGGAAGCTTTAAACCATAAAAAGAGAATTTATTTTTCTTTTCTTTTGTTGGCGGGATTTAATTTCTTCAAGGCGTTTGAGGATTATATTTTATTTCCTTTTTTTTGTACACCATAATTTTGCACAATGTAGTAGGAAAAATTGTATGGAGCACCCTACAAACATGAACATCAACCTGGTCGGGAGGGTTGTCACGGTCCACGACAACATTTTTTGGAGACGCCTCAAAACATCATATTTATGCCCCGTAGATGCATGAAAAGTGAAACCTGCGATCGATTCGAGACACCTTTTTTATATATTGAAACTTTCATTAAAATAAGAAGCGCAAAATGTTGTATTTCAACTGTTCAGACCTGCACAGGATGCAACTGCAAAATTCCGGAGATACAATCCATCATAGATAATAACGTTGTTGGACAACATGAAATCCCTTCCGCTGTGGTTGGACCAAATTCTAGACCCATAGCTTGTGTTAGTTGTCTTGCCTTAGTTACCCAGCAGCGGCTGATGGATTTCTACAGCAATGGGACGCCCTGTCTGTCGATACGGATGGTAGCGTAACGAAAAGTTTAATCAATAAACATGTAAACAAAACGCGCATCAACCGCAAAAACCACTCTGTCGGTAGACGATTCATCAAAATCAAACCGAAGGTTGCTTCCTGCAGACGGAAGTAGCGTGTGGAAAAAATCAAATTAGCTTCACTCACCTTTTCGTCAGTTTGTTCGGTACAGATTATAAGTTCTCTGCACTGCAGAGTATAGAATAATGGAACACAAAATGTACCACGTTTGGTTCACTGGAGGTTTTCGCATAGAGATATTTTATTGTACAACCAATGCGCGACGTCCGGGACATTCTGGAAAGCAGTTGGTTTGCTTCTAACCTTCCGAAAGTTCTCCGGATGAAGTGGATTGTACGTCGTCCATGGGTAAAGGTTTCGTGATGAAGCGATCCTGGGCCATCGCACCGGACGCTTGATCTGTGGATTCTCCCGTTTGCTCAGCACCAGTCACTTCCGTTTGGGCATCTCCCACCACTACTACTTCCGTCGCCCCTGATCTGCCCTCGATTTCTCGCACAATCCGATCAATGTACGGTAGCTCTCGGGGATTGTGCTTTCGCGCCTCGGCGACACTTTTCTCGTAGGCCTTCATTTCACCCAGCCTGTAATAGCCTTGGGCGCGGAAGATCCACGAGCGTAAATTTTTCTCGTCCAGCTTACTCAGCACAAAGTCACAATCAATGATCGCGCGTTTGTACAGCTCAATCCGAACGTAGGCCAACGCACGGTTGTTGTACAGTATTGGGCTGTCGCGGATTTGATCGATTGCTTTCGAGTACATGTTGATCGCTTGTTCGTACTCGCCACGTCGAAAGGCTCGATTACCGGCCCGCCGTAATCCTTGGGCAACCTGTTCCCGTTCGCGTCGTTCCGCCGCACGTCTGGCCGCATCGCGTTCAATTTCGGCCATAAACGCATATTTGTCCTGCATCGGTTGCTCGAGTGGCGGATCGTCGGCTGTGTTGATAACCGTCCGTTCCTGGTTGACGCGCACGATAAAGTTTTCCACATTCGTCTCCTCCTTTCGCTTTGTGGCATTGTCGGTGCCAAGAAATCTGTGAAAATAAACCCACACATGAGCCACGCCACGGCTTGAGACCGTAGGAACCATTCTTAATGATGTTTCCTTGTTGCACTTACTGATCGGCGAACGCGACACCCATTTGTTCCTTGGCTTTGTCACCACTGGTCATCAGGTTGAGTATTCTCATTACTTCGTCCACTTTGCTTAAACCTGCCTCGAACGCTTCTTCGTCCTCCTTGGACATCATTCTGACGTCTGATGTTTTCAGTCAATGTGGTTCAAAAAGCGATACACCCAAACAAAGTGTGACTCACGGAAAAAGGCCCACCAGGTGCTTGGTTGGTTGCCAGTCGACTAACTGTAGCGTAAGGATAGGTCTGTCTGTGCTCCGTAATACGCGCTGTTAACTGCACAAATTCGCTTGTTGATTGGAAGCCACCGTCCAAGGACTGCTCAATGCGAAGTTCGTCACCGTAGCAACCGTCAACCGTTGCTGGCGAACGTGTTGTTTGTTTCCACTTTTTGCCGCAAATCCACCAAATGGGTGAGATTATTTGCAAGCCATGCAAGAACTAAGTGCGATGCTCTTTTAATTTCGACTTTAAAAGAATATTTGCAAACAACCTTATTTACCTTTTTTATTTTTATATCTATTTTTAGTTTGCACCCCAATGGGTTTCGTAAGACTGTTCGGTGTGGTGGGCCAAGTGCTGGTCAAACCAAACCTTTTGCGCGACGTGAACGAAGAATTCCACGCCTTCAACATTGAGGAGGCCACCGTTAAGCGTAAATTGGCAAACGCCAACCTTAACATAGGTAGGACCCTATAATATATGAATAAATCATTAAAAGTACATAAAGTATACATCATTTGATGTGTTATCGATATGAACTTATGTCTTTGTTCTCTGTTTTCATTTTGCAGAACTAAGAAGCGTAACAACGATAGATCTAACGCCTGCCAAACTTTGCTCCGGGCTAGATGATTTGTATCAAATCAAACCAGCCACTAATGGCAGTACGCACGAATCGGTCAAGCTGTTTGAAAGACTGAGAGAGCTAGAGTCTGAACGTAAAGTGCTAGGTAAGTTCCGTGACATGCAGCCACCATTTCTGGTTTCTTGTATGTTTATTAAACTTTTGTGTTCTTTGCTGCCTTCCCAGACAAGCAACGCAGTTCTTCGGCACTTCAGAGGAATCTGGTCTATCCGATAGCGATGCTGCTATTGTTGATTCTCACCGGCATTACGGTCCTGCTGGTAGTGCAGAACACCCTGGAATTGCTGATCGGCATCAAGGCAGTACCGCTGAGCACAAGGGTAAGGGAAATTAATGGTAGCAACAGTTCAAACCTTCGTACTCACCATGATATCTTTCTTTTAACACTGTTTATAGCAATTCACACTTGGCATCACATCCCTATCAAAGCTGGGACCGTTGGGAGCCACACTGGAAGTGTGTATTATCACCTACCTGGGTGTCACATCCACCGTTGGGCTCTACACAATGCCTTTCATGCGCAACGTGCGGCCACAGCGGCGTAAAACATCGCTTGCTCAGCTGATAGCCAACTGTGGCCTCGTGCTTATCCTTAGCTCAGCGCTACCGTTACTCGCGCGTATTCTAGGTATGTGTTAAACATTCACAAACGTCGTACGCGTATCATTAACTCTGTAATATCTTTTTATTTCACCGAACGACAGGTATTACAAACTTCGATCTGCTCGGCGATTTTGGCCAGATCGAATGGCTGGGCAACTTTCTGATCGTGCTGCTGTACAATGTGATCTTCGGGACGGCGGCTACGCTCTGTCTGTTTAACAAGTTCACTGCTACCGTGAGGCGAGAGTTGTGCGCTCGGTTAGTGGAGAATTATTTCATCTTTCTTAGCTACCTTACGTTTATCATCAACTAAAGTGCGCCTATTTGCCTGCGCTTTCTAACCGCTCGTACGCACGATGCAACGCGTATGAACCTTGTCCCATGCATTATTTGCCATTGCTATCACGGGGCACCCCAGAACATCGCCCTAGTGGGTACCGATATTGAGTATAGTGAAAAGAATAAGCACTCAGCAGCATAGAAATACGCTACACGCCACTAACCAGCACTTATTTTGTAGGACGCTTTCTATCAGGCTGTACTTATTTTAGTTTGTGAATCATTTGTACACGTCATTCGTTCATATTATTTAATCTAATTTATTCATCACCCAGAGCCCATGGGTTAAAGTAATTATTTATTATTTTGTTCATTCGTCCAACTAATATTTATCATTTATCTCATCGTTTGTGTATGTGTTTCATCCGTATGCGTTCGAAAAGAACACTTCAATGTTAGCAACGATGAAAACAATTCTTTATCCTCGAAATAATGTTTCATTGCTAGCAATCATACACACTACAATGCAATGCATTTTAAAGCAACAAACGCACGTAATTTGATTTGTTGGTGTCCTAAAAAGAAGATATTGCTTCGATGAAGTTAGATAAATTGTTCGCGTTCGCACGTCGAAAGTGAAAGCCTGAAGGAAAGTAGGGAAAATATATTAAAATTTAAAAAAAAATACGAAACATACAACAAGCATATCGTCATCCGCGCACAATATTAGCTTAAAATACTCAAGATACACCCGCATTACAATGCGTTCATGTTTGGATGAGAGGAAAATTCCAACAATGGAGACGAATTCTAGTCTAGAATATGTGAGAAGAAGACCGGCAAGGAAATGGTATTATCTGATATCGTCCGACAAACCATTGTTGCTTTTTCGACTGTTATTTTTTGCCAGAACTGAGATTATAGGGCATAATAGAGAGATAGGTAATGTTTCGACCAGGTTGATTGCTTCCCAGAATATAGTAGCGTAAAATATTGGAGCGTATCACTGTTCTAAATTTTCACGCTCGTTAAGCAAAGGCAAGGACAATAAAATATGTTGTGTAGGTAAATTTTATTTGAAAATGTAGTAAATAAATAGTAAATGCATAACCATGCACTGTGCAACTATAGTATGCTTTTGTAAATCGTACTTTAACACTTCACACGTCTAAAACTAGTTTATGCAATATTTTGCACATAACACTATCACATTTGTAGCTAACTTACTCGCTGGGAATTAATCTTACTATAAGCTTCACTTCATCTGTTGTATAATTTTAATCGCTCTAACTACTGTTTGTATTTTTCTCTTTCTCTCTTTGTCTCGCTTTATTTTCTCTCTACCTGTACATGTTCTACATTTCATCTTTACGTTCTTTATGAACATTAAAACACATATCGAACGCATGCAATGCAGGCTGAAAGCATTGTTTGACTATAGTAGTCATATCGAGCTGAGCATTTATCAGAACGCCGGTCAGCTGAACCATCTGCATCCGGCGGCCTATACGTCGTCACAGCATCCCCATACCAGCCATGTCGTACAACCTGTCGTTACCGTCGCAAACGATCCCGTCGGCCAAGATCAGCAACATTTGATTACGGTAGAACAGGGAACAACCACCACTGCCGTGCATCATCGTCATCCTCACGCATCCAGGGCCGATGGGAACCACGATAACATTACCAAAGAAGAACCTCCTTCCATGCATCTTACCAACGGGGTAGATCATGTGGACCACAAAAAGACACGTTAGGAAAGGGCCGATGAATAGTACTACGGGTACTAAGTTTAACAACAACAAAAATTATCAAATTGTCAACAAAATTGTCCATGTTAGGTACGACCATTGGTAGCGAACTACGCTGATCTGCTCTCGATATTTGAATACGATACACAACCAGTGACCAGCAGTAAGATACATTTAAGCGATAGCATTAATTTTTATCATCCATTTGCGCCATCCACCGACATCGTTTTATAATTTTCGATTCGCACAAGAAAAAAATATTTTTATCTGCCATTTCAGTGATATTATTGGAAAAGAATATTATTTTTATAGCTGTTTTTTTCTATTGTCCCTATTTTATTTCGTTGCGTTTAGTTTACACGAGGAGCGAAAGCTACTCATACATAATTAAAAATCATAAAAACTAAGATCTTAAGCTTACAAGTGTGCCGAAAATTAAAAGTACAGTTATACGCAACACGCAGGTGCAGTATGAAAAATTAATTTTGGATACTATTTCCTTTTGAGTATCACACTTCAGGAAAAAAAAAGTTTGTTTTTCCTCTGAAATAAGGTAAGATATATCTGGAATCTGTCTATCAATCATATATATCTGGAATCACCGTTAGAACCTGTCTACTGCCACCTTCAATAGACATGGCAGATCATCGGCGATGGATCTGCGTTTGCAGACCTGCTCTAACACGCCCAATGAACAAGTGAGTGATAACCGCTTTCGCCCTCAGCGACCCCATTGGGATTCGGTACATTCAGGGAAGTAAACTCCCTAAAGTCACTCAGTCTATTCTCTGTGTGAAGGTAAAATCTGTAGATATCCATAGTCTAGGGTACAGAGGTCCCGATAATATCCTTGGGGTTTTCGGGCATTCGGCATGCTTCGAATCCAGGGAAGCCACCAGGTGACTTGCTAGCCCAAAAACCCATCGACTACCTCGCCAAAGTGTTCGAAACACGAAACAACCTAGAAACACACAATTCCGCTTGGTTGTCTATACCGAGCATCCAGTGGTGCACTAAACACCTTGGAGGCCCTGGGCGGAATAATAGTTGGGGTCCCTAATTACCCCGGGAGAGTGGTCACTATCTGATTTCAGAAATATCAGTTCTAGGAGGGGGGAGGGGGTTTGATACGAGGCCCATCAAATGAGACGAAGCTAAAAGCGTGGTTGGGTTGGGTCGCCCGATAACATCCTTAACGGGCTGCCCGATAACATCCTTAACGGGCTGCCCGATAACATCCTTAACGGGCTGCCCGATAACATCCTTAACGGGCTGCCCGATAACATCCTTAACGGGCTGCCCGATAACATCCTTAACGGGCTGCCCGATAACATCCTTAACGGGCTGCCCGATAACATCCTTAACGGGCTGCCCGATAACATCCTTAACGGGCTGCCCGATAACATCCTTAACGGGCTGCCCGATAACATCCTTAACGGGCTGCCCGATAACATCCTTAACGGGCTGCCCGATAACATCCTTAACGGGCTGCCCGATAACATCCTTAACGGGCTGCCCGATAACATCCTTAACGGGCTGCCCGATAACATCCTTAACGGGCTGCCCGATAACATCCTTAACGGGCTGCCCGATAACATCCTTAACGGGCTGCCCGATAACATCCTTAACGGGCTGCCCGATAACATCCTTAACGGGCTGCCCGATAACATCCTTAACGGGCTGCCCGATAACATCCTTAACGGGCTGCCCGATAACATCCTTAACGGGCTGCCCGATAACATCCTTAACGGGCTGCCCGATAACATCCTTAACGGGCTGCCCGATAACATCCTTAACGGGCTGCCCGATAACATCCTTAACGGGCTGCCCGATAACATCCTTAACGGGCTGCTTTGGACATATTTCATAACTGTAGAACTGGGGGGGGGGGGGAGGGGGGGTGATACATTTCGGGGCCCCTCTAACATACGGAGAGGGTTAAAGCGACGATTTTCTGACCCATTTCTAGGTCAATTCATACAGTTTTTCCCACTAAACAGCTATTTTCGGGGCCCCCCACACGGCGAGTCCCTTGGCAGCCTACCCCGCCCACCGTTAGATCCACCACTACGAGCATCAGCAAAGACTGTCAGGCAGAATGAACATCCTTCCAAGGTTTCGAGTGGGGCGATCTACGTTGGCGACGCAGCTGCTGCAGTTCTTCAGAAATGAAAGAGCGCTTTTGAAAATCTAAAAAAGCAATCGTTTTGCGCAGTTGTGACAGTTGACGAAAAAAATCAATTGCCCCACCTTTTCCCCCATACCTTCGCAGGCTACTGCAACTGGAAAGTGCTCACAAGAAAACTGAATTCATTATCATCAACAGTCCTAAGGAAGTTGATTAGATAAACGGACGTGTGGTCGCGGAATCCATCGAGTTTTTCCGACATCTGAAATACTTCGTATGTTATTATAGACTCTAGCTTCCGTTGAACCTGCCACAAGGGTCATGTCTCACATGCCACCATCTGCGCCTTCTTGCAGATGGTCGTTTTATGTCTGCACTACAACGCCACGATGTGGGCACATATTAATGATCTGTAGAGTCTACTAGTCTCGACTATCGAATTCTAACAATGAGAATGATGTGCATGCTCATGACGATATCCTACCCAGCAGTGTTCGTGATTGCAGCTATAACACCTTTAGGGTTAACAGATGAGAGAAACTTCATAAAGAAACCAGGGAAGCCTGTAAAAGCAGAAAGGACCGTCCCAGGGAACCAGAGAACTGCCCGATTCGCTGAAGCGCCTACGGACTAACAACTTCTCAAGCCTCAGAACCTACGCCAGATGACTCAGCTTTGATACCTACCTGCATCACAGTGGTTAAAGACTGATTGGCCTGTTGGTCAACCAAGGTGACATTGGCTCGATGAAGGCGAACTCATGAGCTATGGGTGTGTGTTCGATCACTTTCCGGTGATATTACTTGGTAGTACAGCGTGAGAGTAGCAAATCCATCGTCACGAACTGGTCCATTGAAGGGGTCAACTGGCCAAACCTGCCTCAATGCGACATTTGAGGCTGTCCCCCAGAGAAGCTTAGACTTGGCGAGTCGTAAATGAACATGAGAGATCCGGGGTTTGTATGCCCAAATAGTGGGATCAATTCAGGCCAATGAGGCAACAGGGACAGAAGCCGAAATGTTTAATTGGTAGTCGCCACGGTGCTCGACCGTGAGCGATTTAGAGGACTCTTGCCGCAGGACTCCTCCGAGGGCTTTAAAGTCATAATTTTACTCCTTCATTGATTATCCGTAATGTGTCCAAGGTATAAACCTCACACTGAACGTGTCGAATGTATGAGGGGGATGAAATTAGCAGGCGGACTTGAACGTTGATTCCTGTGGAGGTTTGAGGCTTGAAACGAGTCCCCTCTCTCGCAGCTCCCTAATCAATTGTGTTTGTGGTTGTTAAGAGATTCGTACGTTATCAGCTTTCGCCAAGTTGTATTCTGTGGCTCCGAGACTAACTTGCACTACCTTGACTATACTATCTCGTCGTGAGAAAGCCTACTCTGATCGTTCTACAGGAGTACATAAAGCTATGAAGTTTCTTAGACCGCAGGTGTCAGAATGTTGTAAAATACTCCACCAAATTGAGCACTCCCCGAGTAGGTGGGCAATATTTCTATGGATTCGATAAAAGTAAGAGGTAAGGTCAACCTTATTGGTTCAAGAAGAAGCGGTGGTTTACTGGGTAAGAATCCCAATCCCCGCTCATACGTAGTCATTGGAAGATTTGCGCTTCAACAAAACACAACAATAAAGACCTTGCTCTTGAAAAGGAACTTTACCCCATTCGCGTCCCCGGTTCACGGTCACCTTGAAAGGGGTAAAGAAAAGTGGGAGGATTTTTTTTTAAACGGCTAGAGCCGTTTTGTTTACAGCGAGCTCAACACAAAAAAGGGGTAAGAACAAATTAAACCGTTTCTGTGTGTATTTGTATTTGTTACTCCATTTTAGGTTGTTTTTAAAAAAATCATTTACAAGGTAGTAAACCCTACGTGAACGGGGTAATTTTGTAGATATTAAATTAAGGCACGCGTCGTTGCCATGGTAACTTTTGCGTGAAAATGCTACCCTGGCTAGCGTACCTTGAAGTACGCCACGTGCAGAATGTGTGTAAGGTTCAGCATTCAAGCCATATGACGACGGGGTTTTTTAATTATGCGTTTCAACCCCGTACCGATCGAAGTGTGCCAGTGTGCGTGTGCTGATTTTGGTGAGTGCGTCACAATATATGTACCCCTCCTCATCATCTTTCCTACCCCACCTTGCAGTACAGCTATCCGTTCGCACCCCATCACCCGACCGCGATCTGACGCAATTCCCGCCCGGTGCCCTAGCAAAATTGCTCGCTCAGCTTCTCTCTCGGTTTCTCCGTCGTTCCATCGCGCGGTGTATGGACCACGTTTTCGATATGTTTCATGCGCGCACGATGGAAAGTTATACGACAAAACGGCGCTGTCACTAACACGCGTACCGATCGATCTGTCTCCGTTGCAACTCGCACGTCGCTGGGCTGGAGAGAACCAGGCAGGGTGTGTTTTGCCGGCTAGCGATGGATGGATGGCGGTGGCCCGTCAAGAGAGTGCTCCGTGGCTTAAGCCCTTTGAGGTGGTCTCGCACCACGAACACAGCGACAGGAACACATTGTAAGCACGTCGAGCGCGCACGGTACGTTTCGCACCGTAATTCATCCCGTATTCTCTTTGTCTCGCTGGGTTTATAGGTGGGCAGGTGCGTACATTGGGTTCCGTACGTCACGGAGAGCGAAGCGCAGACGACGTCGGTCGTTCGGTGTAGTGGTTACGGTGTACCCGGCAGTTTCAGCATCACGCTGTTGGTGGGAAAACACACAAGGGCCCAGGTAGGGCTAACCGGAGGAACCGCTTCCCGAGCGTGAGAAAGAGAGCGAAACACCGCTATCCCGGCCGTAGCGCGCACCAACACCGATTGAGGTGCCCGGTGGGTATCACGCGCCATACACAGAGGCAAGCACAGGGCTGCTGGAGAGTTTAAACTGATTAGTCGCTTCAGTTGAGGTTCCTCCATCGTATCGGTGACGCGCAAAATAAAATACGGAGCAACTCCAGCAGCGTAAACCAACGAGAACTGGCACCGAAATCGAATCGTGCCGTACAGGGCGAGAGTAATGTGTTATGTGATCATACAAACCGCACGGGTTCAGTGAACGCAACAAAACGATCGTGTTTCTAGTCAGCAGTTTGAAGCATAAAACCGTGCTAAAAGTTTCATGTGACAAAGCGAGGTCGCAGTGGAGTGTCGTTTTTGTTGTTTTGTCTGTAGCTTGCGTACGCGTACGTTGCACGTGTGTTGCCGGTGTTTCCGGTGGTGGCAGCTGTTCCGTGTTTGTTCGCTTGCCAATTATAAATTCGCCCAGCACGGTATGGAGCGGCAGCGGAGCGACAGTACCGACGGGGGCACCGATCAATCCATCCATCCCCATGACCAGCCGGCGGCAGCAGCAGCAGCAGCAATGTTCGACGAAATAAAGCAGGAAATTGGCAAGATCGATCCGTACGCGGAAACAATCGAGCAAACGTACCATCTGCGAAAGTTCGGTGAACTGTTCCGGCGACGCATCACCAGCGATCAACTGCTAAAGTAAGCATCATATTTGTATCTTGGTGAACTTTAAAGGCGCTGCAGCATGAAGCACGATCGCTCTTAACCTTCCCGGTGGCATTAAATCGGATCCGTGCAGATCCAAGTTGTTTGCCGTTTAAAGGGGAGGCCCAACCGTTTAACAAAAACCAGTTTATGACTAACCTCAACAAACCAACTTGGAAGCCTAACGTACGAACGCGATCAGGCCTTCCTTGTTGTTGGCTAGTGTGTGAGAACTAAGAGGCTTTAAATTCCCGTTTACGCGCTCTCTCTATCGAGGCTATCGATCCACTTCACATTTTTAACTGTGAAGTTCAAAACAACGGCCATTGGAATTAAATAAAAACAAAGGAAAATAGGTGCAAAGTTGCAGCAAGATCGTTTAGCCCATTTTTCCATACTCTTCCACGCGCACCCTTACACATACACAGTTTCCCGAATGCCGAAACAAGATGGAGGAAGTAGGGTCGAGATCACCACCTCTTCGGGCACCATTCGTCACCTTCTTCACCTGTCCTTCGCAGAGGTTAAGGCAGGGTAGGAAACGCACAACAGTGCACCACCACCACTACAATGGCAGAAATGCACTCAAAATGCTCTGTGTGTGTCTCTTTTACCGGCATAACGTTTTCGACCGACGGAATTTAATTCACGAGAATGTTGTTGATTGATTAAGAAAACGCGTGGAGTGATTGTTTTTTTCGTCATTTACGTGTCCCAACTTCTGCCCCCATTCTTTATACACAAAACCATACAAAGGTTGTTATTGTTTTGCTCTGAATCTCACGGAAGCGCGGAGCGCGTTTTATTTTGTGTGCTGTTAGCTTGTGTTAACCGTGTGCTTTGATAACGCACACAGTTACGCATGAGTGTAATGTGGTGAATAAATTCTAACCGTATCAAAACGTATCAGCAAATAAAAATACGGACAATCTCTTTTACGTTAGAGCGTGGTAAGGCATGTGTGGTAGATAAACAAGTCACCCCAAGTGTATAGAATCATGTGCTTTAGTGGGCTCGTTTTTCAAATGTGTGCTTGCAAAAGGGAAAGATAATAGAAACCTGGAGTTTAATACAATACGGAGTTTTACAATGGAGAGAATATGGCGAACCCGACTTTCTGAATCGCGTAAGATAAACGGGGAAATTGATAGTGAAACACAATACGCTTCACTGAAACGCAATTGAAACGTAAAAAATTTAGTGAATGCCAAGTCAGCCTGTTTACGTGCAGTGTTGAGATATAAAATGCAAAATTTAACGATATTTTAATCAAATGATGTACAGAATCGGAATTAATAAATAAGTTTAGTAATATCAAATAATTTCACTTACTACTTCCAACTATTTTAATCCTCAAAATTTTTATTTTACACATCTACTCTTGAATCCGTCGACATATAAACTGATGGCCGATATTCCATTCACTAAATTGTGTACGCAATTCCATAAGCAATTTTGGCGATTGGGCTCGGCAAAAGCTCTTTATTGTGAAACCCTGTAAAATATCGTTACTCCGCAATGTTTCTTGTTGTGGCAGCATCAAAGCATGTCTAAAGCAAATTCAATGCTTAACCATTCTATATTCTGCTATTAAAAGCTGCCCAAGAAACATTGAAGCTGTTTTAAGCAATATGTACCCCGTTTATCGACAATTTTATTTACAATTCATTACTAAACCAATACCAATCTTTGCCTGAACTATATGAAAACTTTAGGATATTTTCACCCTTGGTTTGAAAGTAATTGTATGGAAATAAGTGCAGATATCATTTTGATTTAAAATCCGATACAGCATTCGCTGTTTGCCAGTTGGTATTCAAATTCGTCCAGCTGCATAATTCACTTGCGTAAATGTCACGCGCTGCAACACGTGGAAGCGTGAAGATGCTGCACGTGTTCGCTATTGCCTTCAAACTTTGTGTACTATTTCTCCCCTCATGGTTTCCATGTTTCAAGCGCCCAAACATCAACAATTGTTAAAGGTTAAAATGCAACGTGTTCCTTTTCTGCGTATTTTTAAGTTTATAACAACATAATGGAGACGCCTGGTGGTGCTACTAAATTTCCGGTGGGCATTACTAATACTTTTCCTTTCTTCTTCTTTCTCTTCTTTTACCTCCCCTACAGTGATCTCTTTCTGGTTCTCAACGAGGAGGCACTATCGAATGGAAAATTTGCCATACAGCTGGCGATTGTATTTGCGTCCCGCCAGCTAGCCGATGCATCGTTATACGAGACGAAGATTCGTAACGCCATGATTGCGACGCTGCAGCAGAATTTTCTCGCCATCGAACGGTTGAAGCAGGAAGATGTGCACCGATTCTACAACTCCGTCACGCTGCTCGGCGAGTATTACAACCGAAAGCGGGTAGCGTTTGGTAAACGTATCCACATCTTGGGACAATCGTTGCTGCTGCTGTTGACTTCTGAGCTGGAGCAGGAAATCAACAAATCTTACCGGCAACCAGCGACGTACAGGTTAGACTCGGAGTTTGCTAAACTTGTCCTAACACAGATCACGCTAAACGGCGAAGATGCCAAGGTGGAACACAGGAAAGAAATTAACGATCTGCTGTACACGATGCGGAAGGCATTGATCGTCATCCCGAATCTGTGCGCTCGGGCGAAATCGTTCCTGCTGATGGCGCTTGATCTGTACCATGGACATCTAGGGGAAGGACTACTTGATAAGCTGTACGGCAAGTATTTAACGGAGCCAGATGTAGCTCCCGAGGAGGAACGACATGCCACCGACATCTCTAACGGGGACGTGCCAAAAGCGAACGGAATTGAATCGGTTCAGTCAACACAAACACAACCGGCAACGGAAGAAAGGAGGAAAGAAAGGCATGGAAAAAAGACACCCGTGGGCGATACTCCCGGACAGAAAGCCTCTAAAGCATCTAAATCCAGCACATCATCGAATCGTTCGTCTGGTGCAAGCAAAGCTTCCAACCCGAACAATACAGCCAATGATAAGGAAAACAAACGCCGCTCAACGCAAACGAAGGTTGCACCGGGGCAGAAAACTTCCCCAAAGACAACGACCGCCAGTCGGTCGATTCGTTTGCACGAGGATGGCAATATTGTGGCTACGATTACACGTGACACACCGACCACTCCGACGAAGAAGCATCCTCCCATCACGGCACAACCGCCATCACCTCAACAATCACACTCAATCCGTTCGCCAACTTCCACCAAACAGAAACTTTCACCACGGATGGAAAAGCTGGCAACACTGCCGAAGATCACCATCACCTGTGCGACACCGTCACCGAAGCGGTCGCAAGACAAATCCGCCGCTATCTCTCCCCGGGCCGTACTAGGTCCATCGATAGCGAAACAAAAACCACATCCACCCCCGAAAAGTCCTACCCACAGTCGAGAGGGAGTGCAATATGCGGCGAAGAATGTTCCCCAAGTGCCTCGAACTCGGCATGATCGAAATGTCCGTGATCTTGCTAAAGGAAATACAATGAAAAATCATGAATCGAGTGGAAAGATTGAAAATCCAAGTACCGAAACGTTCCCACAGAACGAACACAGGAATGGTGATGATGTAAAGCATACAGAGGTAGATCAGAATTCGCGGACAAAAGAATCGCCCACACTAAACGTTCCTCAGGAACCGGCCAGAATCGATTGGAGTATACCGCCCGAATCCGAATACACCACGGAAGACGTGACAAAGTGTGATCCGAAAGCGAACAGTGTGGATGCCGGGGTACCGGCGACTAAACCCAAGCTGAAACCTTCCTACTTTCGGGAGGAAAACGTGGAGAACCTGTCCTGGGATGCGCTGATTCCGCTCGATGACGAATCACCGCAGAAGGTGAACCCGCACACCAAATCGTTCCTATCGTTTTTAGCCAGCGAATGACAATGCGAGAGAAATAGTTGACTATAGAGAGAAAGTATTCCTATTCGTAGACATTAAGTAAATTGCGCCAGCAGGGGAGGAACAATTGTATCATACAAAAAACCTAACATTTAAGCAAATGGCAGATGGCATTTAGTGATGAGAGAATTAGGTTTAAGATAGTAACGTTGCGTATTGAATAAACAGTGAAACGAAGACAAGATGGCATGATTACGTTAATAAGCGATTTCGGCATTAGTTCGGAAAATGGCAAAACTACTAAAATAAATATGTTTTTTGATAACAGAATATGATACCGCAGTTTCATTGCTTTTTATCAACCAACCTCCTTGCTAAATTGTTTTAGCTATAATTTCCACCTCTCAAGATACGATGCAGCACTTTGTCATAAAGCTGCTGAATGGTTTAGTAGTACTGAGCTAATGTTTCAATCGAGCCTTCATTTATCATATTATCTACTGACGGTTATTAGCAATAGAACTTAACTGGTTCAAACTTGAAGAGGAAACCGTTTGCCGCTCTGTGTTAAATTGTGTGGTATTGCCCTTTTCTCGCTTTCAATGCGTGTGTACGGATTTTTGTTGTGTTTTGTCTTGTTTGTTTAGTGCTGCTATAGTTGTAATTGTTCCTATAATTCTTAACATACTAATTACATTGGTAGTCAACAACCGACGGGTTTCAGCAGAGAAGAAGCTCATTCATTCCTTCCATTACAACTAGACAAGAGAATACTGTGAGTGTGTAGAGCGTGATTAATGTCGTGTCCCGATGTGATACTACTATAATAGTGACAAATGGTACTAAAAAAAACATCCTTCCCAAGCGGGAAGGGAGCATTTGCTAGGGGTCAGCCTGGGATTCATTGGATGGATCCGTTTCCATTCGCAGCTAGGAAAGTTGCAATTCTTTTCCTTCCGCATACTTCACACAACCTGCCCTTCTCTTGCATCACAAGGATATTGCTTCCGGCTACAGGAAAACAAAGCTTGTCTAACCTGTTCCTCATCTAACCGATGGGGTCATCTCGTGTTGGGATAGAAAGCGATGCAAAAGCAACACTAACTCGTTGCGTTAGCATTTACGTGTACCTAAAGCTCTGTGTTTGTGTGTTATGCGTTGGATTACTTCCTCATACAAGGATCTGATTGTAACTCCAAGCGGACATTTAACGAGGCACCATTGAAAAGCACGTAAAATATGTGTGGGGATGCAGATATTTTACGACCATTTCTTTCTCGCTTTTTGGGGAAGGGTTCATTATGTTTTGACGTAAATATCCTTCACTCTGCTGAATGTTCGTATATCTCGTTTAATCTCCATTTTAACAGTATGTACTACAGAGCAAAATACACAAAAAACAACCAAAGACGTAAACTAAATTAACAGAAGCTCACATAATATGCATGAGTCTACATTACAAAGTTAACATAAAACGAACAAAAAAGAAATGCTCACATCTAAAGTCCACTGGTAGGGACAAACAAAATGGAAAGAACACAGTTAAGTTTTTAGAAACAACCATAGTTTGATTAAAATGCATTATTAGTGTTGTTCGAACGAAAGATTAACAGATTAACAAAGTTTGCCTCTTCCTCATGTTTTCCTATGCTATACCTTTTTAGCTTTCGATCAATTTTTAATTCCAGCTATCCCCTTTACTACGCCGGCGGAATTATCGGAATTTGAAACGAATACACTTGCCCAGGAAAAAATTAATTAGATTATAATATGCTTGCTAGATAAAGATCTATACACACGCGCGCTAGGCATACACGGCTGGTTCAGTAAGTTTGGTGAGTTCGGTTTTAACCGCTGGTATTTCTTTTCCTTTTTGTTTTGCTTCCTTCAAATGCTAAATACTAACACTTTCTTCAAGATAGTATCGTAATAGTTAATTGGCTGATGTGAGAATTCTCCTGTGTTAAAAGTCGATCGCTCGCATTGGGATACGGACGAATGAACACATATGCTTTGCCTGTCTATAGCCTGTTCCGTATATCATACGGCTTCTCCTTGTTGGAGGAACTTTTTGATTTGTAATCATGTTTTCTTTGCTTCTAATTTCCCTTTGCTCGCACACGCCTTTCCGTTTTAACAACGGACTTAAAAACATGTCAGTAGGAGTGTTAATAATGTGTTCCAACTCACGTAACACAGCACAATAATGGGAACGGAAAATAGAACTGAATACAAGTGCGTAACTCAACAAAAAGAATAATATGGACAAGGGGTTAAACCACGTAGCTCCTTAACAATACACCACGTAAATGAACAATGATATAACAACTGTATAAATACACTCTCTCCTGCCGCACGATAACGCCGTCAATATGATAAAACCATCGGACGAATTGAACTTATCGCGGTTTAGAAAAATTGAAAACCATATCCTCCCTTGCGATACTGCTGATTCTGTGACTGTTGCATTGCCATCGTCTTTTCCTGCTATAGTAGATTGTTTATCTGACCCATCTAATGGTGTAGGAATACAAACGAGATTGGACAAATGATTAACGAGTTCAGTGCACTTGCTACCGCTGTCTTCTTACCAATGATCTCCGATGGGCCTCTTTCTCTATGACAACCTGCGTTTGTTGCGGTGAAAACTTCAGGACAGCCGCTATCACCTTCACGAGGGTGCTGTTGTTTCCAGTAACGCTTCCACTGAGATACTGCAATCGTAAGATTCGTAAGAAATAGAACGATTAACTGATTGAAATTTGAAGAAATTGTTTGCCGAATTGGAGCTAAAAGATTCAATAAACGTTCGTATGCCACTTATACAAGAATATGGTCTAGAAAAACGCTCTGTACGCTGTTTGAGGATCTCACCTAATAGCGTTTAACAACTAAAGGATATCGCGAACGAAAGGTGGTATAACCAGTGGTATATACAAACATTCTATTGTCATAGACTTTGAAGAAAATGTTTAAATCACGTTCCAGATCTTCAGCGATCATTGATCAATTAAAGATCAAATTGTACGAAAGCACAATGAGTTCCTTTGAAAGGTCTAAAGAAAAGAGAGTCTAGGAAAAAGAGTCTAAAGATGAATTTTGACTGATGACTCTCTGAAAGATTTGAAAGAGAGTCTAAAGATCTTCGCCGAGAAGCTGGAATCCTTTTTAATGTGGAACTTTGGCGGATTTATTTTGCACTTAAATACCCCTTTAATGTATACACACCTGGAATAGAATGTTTCTTAAGTACTCGAACTCGGTATTAGCGGCAATTCCTTCATTGTGATGCATGGAAACCTTCAATAAAAAGGAAGAAACACATATTTTAGCGTTTTTGCCCTACTGGGTTATAAACTCATCGCCAGTATATTTCGATTCGCTTACCAATGTTTCATCCAGCTGCCGGGAAAGTTTATCGTTCGCAAGTTTCAACCGCTCGTTCGACTGTTCAAGAATTAGATAATTTTCACACTTCTGTTCCAGGAACAGATTCCTATTCGAGACGTCCTGTACCTCGTGCATTATCTTTTTTAACTTATTTTCGAGTTCTTCCTTTTTATTCCGTAACTCATCGTGCGACTGTTGAAGCTCAGCAGACACTGCTGCGCTGGCGTTATCTGTAACCTCCTCAGCGTTCGTTCCTGCAGAGGGCATTGATGCGTCCCGTTTTAATTGTTCAATTTCTGCCTCGAACCGCCGAATATTTTGCTCCGTTTCGGTGGTAAATTCTGCCAAACGGGTACGCAACTGTTCGTTGTCCGCCTCAAGAAGCTGTTTTTCGGCTTGTAGCATCTGTTGAGCCTGCTCGTGTTCTTTCACCTGTCCAAGCTTTTCTACGATCGCTGCGTTCAGTTCGTTCTTCAGCTCGTCAAGATCCCGGGCAAAATTTTCGTTCTCCAATCGCAGCTCTTTTTCTACGTCCCCTTTCTGACGCAACTCTTCTAGCTGCTGTTCTAACGTGTCCTTTTTCTTGTGCGCCTCCTGCAATTGTTGCTCTAAAGCGTTTTGTTCTTCCTTTAGAGTTTTTCGCTCGTCTGCAAAGCCTTTGTCGCACTCTCCTCGTACGCGATCAGTTAAAACATCTAGCTCCGATCGGTGTCGTTGTTCTACCTCTTCAAGCCGCTGTTGCTGGTCCGTCTCTTGTTTCTTTTCCTTCGCTACAAACTCATTGATGAGCTTCGTGATTTCCTGATCTCGTTCTTCCAGCATCGTTTCCGTCTGGGATTGTTTCGTGCGTATCGCAGCCAGTTCGCTTTCTTTCGTAGTCAAACGTCCCTTAGCTTCCTGCAGCTCTCCTTGCAGTTGTTTGTTGAAAGTGTTTAGATATTCATTCTCGATCTTAACCTCTTCGTAGCTAGCAAGTCGCTTCTCGAGATCGGTCGCGTTCCGTCCGAGCGACTGTTTTTCCTTGGCCAGTTCCTCCATCTGTCGCTGCAGTGCATCGTTCTGGTCCATCAGTCTTCGTTTGTCACTCTCCAGCAGAGCCTTCAGCTCGTTGTGCTTCCCCTTGAGGTAGTCGTTCTCGCTGCGCACCTTTGTCAGTTCGTCCTCGAGACATTTGTTCGTATCAAGCACGCACAGTTTCTCCTTTTCCCGATCTTCCAGTGCGTCCTGCAGCGAACGATGCTGATGGTCCAGCAGCTCCTTTTCGTTGAACAGCCGTGCATGATCACCGGTACACTGACTGAGCTGTTCCTCCAGCCTGCCACTTTTATCCTTTTCCTCCTGAACACGTCCTTCCGCTTCGCGTAATGCCGCAGTTAGCTTTTTCAGCTCCTCGCCCGTCCGGCGACTACTTTCCTCGAGCAAGCAGTTTTTCTCAGCCAGTTGAGAATTTTCACACTCCACCTGCTGGAGCTTTGTCTCGTGGTCTTTCACCTTCGTTTGCAGCTTGCCAAGCGTATCTTTCTCTAGCTTCACCCGTGATTCGCAGTGCTCCCGCTGCAACCGTTCGATTTTCTCTTCTAGCGTCTGTTTTTCCTCCTGCAGTTTGGAATGTGACTCCTTGATGTCCTTTAATTGCTCTTCTAGTCGACCGATCTCCTGCAAAATGTTTTCGACCTGTGCCTTCAACTCTGTCTTCTCTCGAATCTCACGCTCAAGCGTTTTCTCTAGATCACGCTTCTCCCCACGGATGGTTTCAATCTTTGACCGCAAGTTGGTACCCTCCGCCTCATGATCCGTTTTCTCCTTGTGAGCTGTCTCTAGTTTCTCCACCAGTTCATCCCGTTCTTCACCGAGCCTTCGGTTTTCGTCCGATTTCAGCTCAAGAACGTGATTTAAGTCACGCGTCGTTTCTAGCAGCTTCGTGTCCGCCGCAGCCATTGAAGCACGCATTGATTCTTGCAATGAACGGAGTGCTTCCGATTCGGAATTTTCATTGATTATTTTCAGATTGCGAACTTCCTCGGCAAGCGTTTGCTTTTGAGCGGTAAGTTGTTTCAGCTCCTGTCGAACCTGCTTCAAATCCTTCGAAAGCTCATCGTTTGTAGCTCGCAAACCATTCTTCTCCTCGGTCTGCTTCTTCTGCTTAGCACTCATCTTCTCCAGTTTCTCCTGCAATTGTTCCAGTTGTTCGGATAGTTCGTTATTGCGCTCGACCAACTCCTTCAGACCGGTTTCGTTGCTTTTACGATCGCGATCGTGAAGTTCTTTCGCTGCATCCAACGCTTTCGTCAGTTCGAATAGCTTCTCCTGATCGATGGACTGCGTTTTGCGGAAAGCAGCAAGTTCTTCTTCCGCTGTTTGCAGTTTTTTCGCGCTTTCTTCACGCTCCTTACCGTTCTGCTCTGTTTGTTGCTTCTTCAACCGTTCGATTTCCTTTTCCCGTTCAGCCAAACGTTCTTCGGTGAGTTTTACCTGCCGCTCCAGGGACTCCTGGGAGGATTTAGTTTCGAACAGTTCAGTTTCCTTTTCGATTAAACGCTTTTGGACCGTAGTAACCTTCACGTTGGATTCTGTCTCACGTTTTTTGGCCTCTTCCAGCTCCTGCTTTAGCGTGTCAATCTCAGCCTTTTTGTCCAACGATTGGGCCGTTTTTTGCAACTCTTGCACTTGCACCAGTAAACCTTCCTTTTCTTTTTCCAACGTCGACAGCTTCGTTTCGAAGTCTGTTCCTTTCTTTTGCAGCTCGCCCTTTTCATAGTCCAGCGTTAGGTTGGTTGCCTTCAACTGTTGTTTATCTTTCTCCAGCTCCATAATCGTACGCTCGAAATCAATAAACTTTGACTCAAGTTTATTTTTCTGCTCGTTGCACGTACTGAGCGTACTTTCGAGCTCCTTTACCTTGCCGGCAACCTTGCGCACGTCGGACAGCTCCTTTCCAAGGCCGTCTTTCTCGAGCAGCGTCTGCTTCATGTTCTTCTCCAAGCTTGCTAGCTGCTCTTTCAGTTTCCGCACTTCAGCCTCCTTCGCTTCCAGCTCGGAATGAATTGCCATCTTATTTTCCGCTATTGTGATCGTGTGTTCTTCCTCCCGTTTCTTTAGCTCACTTACTTCCAGGCTCAGTACGGCTTTCTGACGCAGCTCGTCGTTGAGTTTCGATTCAAGAGCCTTTATTCGGTCCTCCAGTGGGCCAGTATCGCGCACTGGTACATGTCCATTGTTCCCATTGGTTCCGTCTTCACCCGAGAGCGAGATGAGATCCTTTTCCCCGCCGCTAATATTCCCATTCTCACCGACCAGTTCCAGCTTCGAACGGAGTGTCTTCACCACACACTGAAGTTCATCAATTTCCATCCTTAGCGCAGAATCGAGATGCGCCTTGGCCTGCTGCTCTAGTACACATTGCTCCCGTAATTCACTCATACGGCGCAGTGCTTTATCTTGTGTTTCGACCAGCACCGCTCGAGCCTTGGTGTTATCTTTTTCAAGCTCACGGTAGCGACGGGCCAGCTCGGTGTATCTTTCCCGATACTTTTGATACCGATCTAGTGCTTTTTTGTAAGCCTGGAAAAGCTTGTCCTTGCTCACCAGGTCTAGCTGGTTGGCGTTAGCGCTTCCGGACACCGATTCTGTCTCACTCGCCGATATGTCCACATCCGTTTCGAGATGATAGATTGCGGGTGAGTCGTATACTGGAAGACGGAACGATACATCGCTTGCCATCGACGAGTTCGACAGACGGCGTGTACGCTGCTGTTGAGATGTAGAACCAGCGGAACTGTTACCGGTTGCTGAACCTGGGCTTGTGGCCGTTGTTGACGAGGACACACCATTATTAAGGCTTGTGTTCGATGGTACAGAGCTGCTGCCCGATGTGTTGGCCAAGGTGCTATTTGGCTGTACAGGAGTGCTCGAGTTTCCCTTTTGGGGAGAATTTTGAGGCGTATCTGAAATGAAGAAATTAAATGCCAGATTAATTAAATTCAACGCTCAAAATGTTGCTTGAGGTTTAGCCCGTACCATCCTCTGTGATGCTGAAAAAATTCTCGCTGCCCGAAACTTCGGAGGTAGTTGAGGATGCAGAGCTAACAGCAGCCTAAAAAAGCAGTAATAACATAAATAACGAAGAATATAACACCAAGAAAACAACAACTTATTGTTAATTTCACGAAAACAATCGCGTTAATGGTGAATTTAAACAAATATGTGCATTTGTTCCACGTCAAATTCTGCAAAACTGCGAAATATGCTAATCACCATCTTCATCAGAGCGATGACCCTGTTTAGCTAGAAACAAAGTAGGCGAAGTAGATACTCCACACCCTCACGAAGAAAATATGCTAAGAACATTAAGCAGCCTGTCTAATGTAAACAATGTAAACATTTGTCGGGAGACACAGCAGACGATGTAATGCAGTAGCTATCACCTACTCTTTCCAACGTGCATACAAGGGGTGGGCGAAGGTAAACAAAGTCCGCAAAAGGGGTTGGGGTCAAGTGAGAGCCAACTCTCATTACAAATTGTTTCCTGCAGCATAAAATATGACGAGGGTGGCAAGAGCAAAAGCGTTTAAACGCACACAAACACCACTGTCGGACGTGCGAAATGGAATCATGTGTAGCTGGAAAAGGGGACATTACGAATGGGGCATAGTTTCTCCGCAAGCACTGAGGGCCAATGATCATTCGTATGGAATGGAATCCGATTATGAAAATAACTGGATTGCGAAACCAGTATGCCCTAAAGGCGCTTGTATCATACCTGCAATCCTTTCGATATTTGTTCGAACCGTTGCGGCGACTGTTTGACTTCTTCGGCAATTTTATCCTTCAGTTTTCTGAACATTTTGTTGCCGACGTATTAGATAGTCTGTCAGGATGCAAGTCAGTACCAACGGGATTGGCCAACCAATCCCCTCTCCAATGAAAGTGCCCAACAGCAAGATGCAATCGTACTGCCGTGAGTGTGATTCGTTCGTCGCCCTCCGGAGATGCACTCTGTTCGGACAACACTCTGATTACATTTCACTACACCACCATACTCGTCATCAGCGTAGAAAACACTCGGGCAGAGGTTACGAAAATGTTATGCCGTATCCGTGCCAGGCAAATGGCCCTTATTTTGGTTACGCTTTTCTTTAGATACGGCACTAATTCTGATGGAAGATTAAAAAACTACGTGTAAGAAAAATTTTCACTTTCCTCTTCGCTCCCTGCTTCTGACGTTTGGTTTGACAAACATCTGACTGACAGTGGCCAAGGGTGTTTGCTATTTGGGCGAAATTGTGATTGATTTTGTTATGTAAAAAAACACTTTTGGAGACAAAAGAACCTCAACAATTTGTGCAAAATATCTGCAATTTTGTGAAGGACCTTACCAAACACTCCCCGAATGGAAGTAAAACTGTTTCTTTTAAACTCTACTTACATTATTACAAGATCCTGAGGTATGCACCATTCCTTCGTACATCTACATCTACATCTTGCTCAGTTATATTGAGGTTTAACGATAATTTAGTTCAACCAAGCTTGTGTGATGAAAAATTTAAGCCGAACAAATAAATGTTTGTTTGAAATTCTGCGAAATGTGTAAATGCACCCTAGCATTGAGCACGAAATGACGTGAACCCGGCATACATGCGTTTATTACTCATAGTCGTGCCTTCACGCCCTTTATTCCCGGGAAATTGTGCGTTTTAAGTTTTCAACGAAATGGCCTAACCAAGAAAGCAAACTTCAGAACTGTCATTTCTGGAATGAGAAAGCTCGTGAACTGCGTAGTGTGAAAATTAATCAACAAAATTCTACTGCAAATTCCTTTTAAAAGTGGCAAAAAGTGACGGAAAAGTAAAGCGCTAGTAGCAGGGCAAAGTGTAAGTATAATTTTTTGTCCAACGCTGCACGAATAAAGGTGCTACAGTGGATTGAAAAAGTGGCTTGTTTGCACCGGGTGCGGAGCGCTAGTGTATCATGGCGGCCAATTTCACAACCTCATAGGACGGCATCGTCCGGGAAAACATTTGTGGTACGCATGTTGATATTTTGTGTATTTACTTTGCCGTTTGCTATCCTTTACACACCAGATCCGTCAAAATGGCGATCCCGCCATATATGATACCGCCTAATCAATGGGCTCATATGATGGCTCAGCAGCAAGTGTTCGCTGTACAGCAGGCCCAGGCCCAAGCCCAAGCCCAGGCTCAAGCGCAGCAACAACAGCAGCAGCAGCAACATGCACAGGTTCACATGCATGCCCAGCAGATGGCCGTTGGTCAGATGCAGATGCCTCCTATGGGACACATTCCTCCGGGTCCGCCCAAGCCGGACATAGTACTGACGGAGGAAAAGCTGCAGGAAAAAGGTTCATAGCTACAAATGAATAATAATCTATAGAGCAGTATTTGAAATAAATTTTCCCTTTCTTCCATCCATTGTAATGCAGCACAAAAGTGGCAACAATTACAGTCGAAACGTTTCGCGGAGAAACGCAAGTTTGGTTTTGTGGATGCTCAAAAGGAAGACATGCCGCCAGAGCACATCCGCAAGATCATACGCGATCACGGTGACATGACGAGTCGCAAGTACCGACACGACAAGCGTGTCTATCTCGGAGCACTCAAGTACATGCCACATGCGGTGATGAAGCTACTGGAGAATATGCCCATGCCTTGGGAGCAGATTCGGGACGTACCCGTACTGTATCACATTACCGGTGCAATCACATTCGTGAACGAGATTCCGTGGGTGATAGAACCGCTATACATTGCCCAGTGGGGCACAATGTGGATAATGATGCGTCGTGAAAAGCGCGATCGTCGTCACTTCAAGCGGATGCGTTTCCCACCGTTTGATGATGAAGAACCGCCACTGGATTACGCCGACAACGTACTGGACGTTGAGCCGCTAGAAGCGATCCAGATTGATCTGGACGGCGAGGAAGATGGGAGTGTGTATGATTGGTTTTACGAGCATCGGCCGCTGATTGGCACACCGCATGTGAACGGGTCGACTTACCGCAAGTGGAACCTCACACTGCCACAGATGGCCACACTGTACCGGTTGGGCAATCAGTTGCTGACGGATCTGGTCGATGATAATTTCTTCTATCTGTTCGATCCCAAAAGCTTCTTCACGGCCAAAGCACTCAATATGGCGATTCCTGGAGGACCAAAGTTTGAACCGCTTATCAAGGATCATAACGTTGGGTAAGATTGTCCGCATATAATTGTACCGGTTGTGAGTTTAATTATGCTGTTGTATCACTTTTGCAGTGATGAGGACTGGAATGAGTTCAACGATATCAACAAGATCATTATTCGTCAGCCGATTCGTACGGAGTATCGCATCGCATTCCCTTATCTGTACAACAATATGCCACACTTTGTGCATCTTTCCTGGTGAGTTTGGTTATTTCCTTTTTTTTGATTGCGAAAATATTTGTCCATCTTTGTAAACGATCGTACCGAAGGTTCATACGATACGCAATTCAACATTTGATGGTAGAGCAATAAGTCGTTAGAATTTGTCTTACTACTATTAAGCGTTTTTTTTTTCTACAATATTGTGGTGCCAATGTTGATCGTTCGAATTCAAGTTATATAAGCGATCGCTAATATCCATAAACAAATTTCAAAAATTGTCATGTACCCACGAACTTTGATCACTATTACTCTTGGGTTAATGAAGTACCATTCTTTTTGTTTTGTATCAAGGTACCACGCACCAAACGTGGTGTTTATCAAGACAGAAGATCCTGATCTGCCCGCCTTCTACTTCGATCCCTTGATCAATCCGATCGCACATCGGCATGCGGTGAAATCGATTGAAATCCTACCGGATGATGATGAAGAATTTATCCTACCGGAGGAAGTTCAACCGTTCCTGCAGGACACTCCGCTCTATACCGACAATACGGCCAATGGTATTTCGTTGCTTTGGGCTCCTCGGCCATTCAACATGCGTTCGGGTCGCTGCCGACGGGCAATCGATATACCGTTGGTGAAAACATGGTACAAAGAACACTGCCCTCCGGGACATCCGGTTAAGGTGCGTGTCAGTTATCAGAAGCTACTAAAATACTACGTGCTAAACGCACTGAAGCACCGTAAACCGAAACCCCAAAAGAAGCGCTACCTTTTCCGATCCTTCAAGGCGACAAAGTTCTTTCAAACGACCACACTGGATTGGGTGGAGGCGGGTTTACAAGTGTGCCGGCAAGGGTACAATATGTTGAACTTGCTGATTCATCGCAAGAATCTGAACTACTTGCATTTGGATTACAATTTCAATCTGAAACCAGTCAAAACGCTCACTACAAAGGAACGTAAGAAGTCGCGTTTCGGTAACGCGTTCCATTTGTGTCGAGAAATTTTGCGCTTAACGAAGCTGATTATTGATTCGCACGTGCAGTACCGATTGAACAACGTCGATGCGTTCCAGTTGGCCGATGGACTACAATATATATTCGCCCACGTGGGACAATTGACCGGCATGTATCGGTACAAGTACAAGCTGATGCGACAGATTCGTATGTGCAAGGATCTGAAGCATCTCATCTACTATCGGTTCAACACGGTAAGAAGATTATGCGGGAATTGTTATTTGTATGCAATAATGTGGACTGATTGTTGCTCTGTGTTTTTTCCCTCTCGTTACAGGGTCCAGTAGGAAAGGGTCCTGGATGTGGTTTCTGGGCACCGGGTTGGCGTGTGTGGTTATTCTTCATGCGTGGCATTACTCCATTGTTGGAGCGTTGGTTGGGCAATCTGTTGTCACGTCAGTTCGAAGGTCGTCACTCGAAGGGCGTTGCCAAGACGGTTACGAAGCAGCGCGTTGAGTCACACTTCGATTTGGAGCTGCGTGCCTCAGTAATGCATGACATCGTCGATATGATGCCGGAAGGTATCAAGCAAAACAAGGCCCGTACCATCCTGCAGCATCTGTCCGAAGCTTGGCGCTGCTGGAAAGCCAACATTCCCTGGAAGGTACCCGGTTTGCCGATTCCGATCGAAAACATGATCTTGCGGTATGTAAAAATGAAGGCAGACTGGTGGACCAATACGGCACATTACAATCGTGAACGTATCCGACGCGGGGCAACCGTCGATAAGACGGTGTGCAAAAAGAATTTGGGTCGGTTGACGCGACTGTACCTGAAGGCGGAACAAGAGCGCCAGCATAACTATCTGAAGGATGGACCTTACATTTCTCCCGAGGAGGCAGTAGCAATCTACACGACCACAGTTCACTGGCTGGAATCACGTCGCTTTGCGCCTATTCCGTTCCCTCCGCTTTCGTACAAACACGATACCAAGCTGTTAATTTTGGCCCTGGAACGATTGAAGGAAGCGTATAGCGTAAAGTCACGCTTAAACCAAAGCCAACGCGAAGAGCTTGGTTTAATCGAACAGGCGTATGACAATCCGCACGAAGCATTGTCCAGAATTAAGCGTCATCTGTTGACGCAACGTGCATTTAAAGAGGTAGCATCGATTTATTACGCACTGATCGTGTCGAACTGAGTAGTAATACCATTTTCTCATTCTAATTTACAGACTGGAATCGAATTCATGGACTTGTACAGCCATTTGATTCCGGTGTATGATGTAGAACCGCTGGAAAAGATTACTGATGCGTATCTGGATCAGTATCTTTGGTACGAAGCAGATAAGCGGCGTCTATTTCCACCATGGATTAAACCGAGCGATACGGAGCCACCGCCACTGCTCGTTTATAAATGGTGTCAAGGTATGAGAAGCACATTGGAGTTTTTTTTATGCCTTACAAACCCAACTATTAAGGACTCTGCCGGTGTGTGCTTTGTGACAATGAGATTTTACAGTTGAAGTTCATCCCCTTGTTGCAAACCTCACGCTGGCGGTGTTTCCGATTGACATCGTACGTTTATATACACTTGAAATCCAAATGCTTCTGCTATCATCAATTATTTATATGTTATATAAAACGATGAGCTGTCAATCTGTTTTTATCTTTCTCGCCCGTCAGGAATTAACAACCTGCAGGATGTATGGGACGTTTCGGAGGGTGAATGCAACGTACTGCTTGAATCGCGCTTCGAAAAGCTGTACGAAAAGATCGATTTGACGCTGCTGAATCGACTTCTGCGTCTGATCGTCGATCACAACATTGCTGATTATATGACCGCCAAGAACAACGTGGTGATCAACTACAAGGACATGAACCACACGAACAGTTACGGTATCATACGCGGTCTCCAGTTTGCCTCGTTTGTAGCGCAATATTATGGCCTGGTGCTGGATCTGCTCGTGCTTGGACTGCAGCGTGCTAGCGAGATGGCCGGTCCACCACAAATGCCGAACGATTTCCTTACGTTCCAAGACGTTGCCACGGAAGCGTGCCATCCGATTCGTCTGTACTGTCGGTACGTCGATCGTATCCACATCTTTTTCCGCTTCTCGGCGGAAGAGGCACGTGATCTTATCCAGCGCTACCTCACCGAGCATCCGGACCCGAACAATGAGAATATTGTGGGATATAACAACAAAAAATGTTGGCCACGCGATGCACGCATGCGTCTGATGAAACATGACGTTAACTTGGGCCGAGCTGTATTCTGGGACATTAAGAATCGTTTGCCGCGTTCGGTCACAACCGTCCAGTGGGACAATACCTTCGTGTCGGTCTACTCAAAGGATAATCCCAATTTGCTGTTCAACATGTCCGGGTTTGAGTGTCGCATTTTGCCAAAGTGTCGTACACAGAACGACGAATTTACGCATCGTGACGGTGTGTGGAACTTGCAGAATGAAGTCACCAAGGAGCGGACAGCGCAGTGCTTCTTGCGGGTAGACGATGAGTCGCTCAGTCGTTTCCACAATCGCGTTCGACAGATTTTGATGGCATCGGGATCGACAACGTTCACGAAGATTGTCAACAAGTGGAACACGGCACTGATCGGTTTGATGACTTACTTCCGTGAGGCTGTGGTCAACACGCAGGAACTTTTGGATTTACTGGTGAAGTGTGAAAACAAGATCCAGACGCGTATTAAGATTGGGTTGAATTCGAAAATGCCTTCCCGTTTCCCACCCGTCGTGTTCTACACACCGAAGGAGCTGGGCGGTTTGGGTATGCTGAGTATGGGTCACGTGCTTATACCGCAGTCAGATTTACGCTGGTCGAAGCAAACCGACGTGGGTATTACCCATTTCCGCTCGGGTATGTCACATGATGAAGATCAGCTGATTCCGAATCTGTACCGTTACATCCAGCCGTGGGAAAGTGAGTTTATCGACTCGCAGCGTGTCTGGGCCGAGTACGCACTGAAGCGTCAGGAGGCAAATGCCCAAAATCGCCGTCTTACGCTGGAAGATTTGGAAGATAGTTGGGATCGTGGTATCCCGCGTATCAACACGCTGTTCCAAAAGGATCGGCACACGCTTGCGTACGACAAAGGATGGCGCATCCGGACGGAATTCAAGCAGTATCAGGTGCTGAAGCAGAATCCATTCTGGTGGACACATCAGCGCCACGATGGTAAGCTGTGGAATCTGAACAACTACCGTACGGATATGATTCAAGCGCTTGGAGGCGTTGAGGGCATCCTGGAGCATACGCTCTTCAAGGGTACTTATTTCCCGACCTGGGAAGGTTTGTTCTGGGAGAAAGCTTCCGGATTCGAGGAGTCCATGAAGTACAAGAAGCTTACGAACGCTCAGCGCTCCGGTTTGAACCAGATCCCGAACCGTCGTTTCACGCTCTGGTGGTCACCGACGATCAACCGTGCAAACGTGTACGTCGGTTTCCAGGTGCAGCTAGATTTGACCGGTATTTTCATGCACGGCAAAATCCCAACGCTGAAGATTTCTCTGATTCAGATCTTCCGTGCTCACTTGTGGCAGAAGATTCACGAATCGATCGTCATGGATCTGTGTCAGGTGTTCGATCAGGAGCTGGATGCACTCGAGATCGAAACGGTACAGAAGGAAACGATTCATCCGCGTAAGTCATACAAGATGAACTCGTCCTGCGCTGACATTCTTCTCTTCCCGGCGTACAAATGGAACGTGTCGAGGCCCTCGCTGTTAGCGGACACGAAGGACACGATGGATAACACAACGACACAAAAGTTTTGGATTGACGTGCAGCTGCGCTGGGGAGATTATGATTCGCACGATATCGAGCGATATGCACGCGCCAAGTTCCTCGATTATACGACCGATAACATGTCGATCTATCCGTCACCAACCGGTGTGCTGATTGCCATCGATTTAGCCTACAATTTGCACAGTGCGTATGGTAACTGGTTCCCGGGATGCAAGCCACTGATTCAGCAAGCAATGGCAAAAATAATGAAAGCCAATCCGGCTCTGTATGTGCTTCGCGAGCGTATCCGAAAGGCACTGCAACTGTACAGTTCCGAACCGACGGAACCTTATCTGAGTTCGCAAAACTATGGTGAGCTGTTCTCCAACCAGATCATTTGGTTCGTGGACGATACGAACGTGTACCGTGTGACGATTCACAAGACGTTTGAAGGCAACTTGACCACGAAACCAATCAATGGTGCAATTTTCATCTTCAACCCACGTACCGGACAGCTGTTCCTGAAGATTATTCACACATCGGTATGGGCCGGTCAGAAGCGTCTTGGTCAGTTGGCCAAGTGGAAAACGGCTGAAGAAGTAGCGGCCTTGATTCGCTCTCTGCCCGTGGAAGAACAGCCGAAACAGATTATTGTAACTCGCAAAGGCATGTTGGATCCGCTCGAGGTGCATTTGCTCGATTTCCCGAACATCGTGATCAAGGGCTCAGAACTGCAGCTACCGTTCCAGGCATGTCTGAAGGTGGAGAAGTTTGGTGATTTGATTCTGAAGGCTACTGAGCCGCAGATGGTACTGTTCAATCTGTATGACGATTGGCTGAAGACGATCTCATCGTACACAGCGTTCTCGCGATTGATTCTTATTCTACGCGCGCTGCACGTCAATACGGAACGTACGAAGGTAATCTTGAAGCCGGACAAAACGACCGTTACAGAGGCTCACCACATCTGGCCTACACTGACGGACGAGGAATGGATAAAGGTGGAGGTGCAGTTGAAGGATTTGATTCTGGCCGATTACGGTAAAAAGAACAACGTCAATGTGGCATCACTGACGCAGTCGGAAATCCGTGACATCATTCTCGGTATGGAAATATCAGCTCCATCCGCTCAACGTCAACAGATTGCGGAAATTGAAAAGCAAACGAAGGAACAATCCCAGCTAACGGCAACAACGACACGCACCACGAACAAGCACGGCGACGAGATCATTACCTCAACCACGAGCAACTACGAGACGACGACGTTCAGCTCAAAGACCGAGTGGCGAGTACGTGCGATCTCGGCAACTAACCTTCATCTGCGTACCAATCACATCTACGTCAGTTCGGACGACATCAAGGAGACGGGCTACACGTACATTTTGCCCAAGAATGTGCTGAAAAAGTTCGTTACCATTTCGGATCTGCGAGCTCAAATCGCAGGCTATCTGTACGGTGTTAGTCCACCGGACAATCCACAGGTGAAAGAGATCCGTTGCATTGTGATGCCACCGCAATGGGGCACACATCAACAGATCAACCTACCCAGCACGCTCCCTGCTCACCAGTATCTAAAGGATATGGAACCACTAGGCTGGATTCACACACAGCCGAACGAATTGCCACAGTTATCGCCCCAGGACATTACGACACACGCTCGCATCATGTCCGAAAACCCGAACTGGGACGGTGAAAAGACGATCATCATCACGTGCTCGTTCACACCTGGCTCATGTTCACTTACCGCATACAAATTGACCCCGTCCGGTTACGAGTGGGGCCACAAGAACACCGACAAGGGCAACAATCCGAAGGGCTATCTGCCCTCGCATTACGAGCGTGTGCAGATGCTGCTGTCGAACAAGTTCCTTGGGTTCTTTATGGTACCGGCGCAGGGCAGCTGGAATTACAACTTCATGGGTGTGCGGCACGATCCGAACATGAAGTACGAGCTGCAACTGGCCAACCCGAAGGAGTTTTATCATGAAATTCATCGACCGTCTCACTTTTTGCTATTTTCGAGCTTGGAGGAAGGTGGCGATGGCAACGGTGCCGACCGTGAGGACATGTTTGGTTAAGCGCCGGGGACTTTTTTTAGAATAGCTTTTCACATCTTATGTAGCGGTCAACAGTATGTAATCGCATGAACGGATATCGTTCGTTAAAAATGTGACATTGATACGATAAGGTGAATAATAATAATGTACGTCAATATACGATGTGTTTTTACTCTCTTTAAGGATATAGAAAATTCAGTTTAAATGTGAACCTTGGTTATCTCAATTTTGATTTGGTTTCCACTTGAAACACAAATTTCGGGTTGTTTTATAATTTGGCCTGTGTTGAGATACGCAGCTCCTACATTTATCATAATTAAAGGTAGTTGACAAATAATAAAAACCGATATTAATTCCAACTCCTCTCGTCAATTCTCTATTTAATGCGTCATGGTTTAAAACGCCTGAGTGTATGCAAAATGAAATTCAAATCGCAACAATATTGATCAATAATTTGTAGTAAATGGTGGCCCTCTTCGTGGCCCTCTTGGGAAGGAATTGGTAAGAATTACCCATATCTTCTTGTAACAAAAGCATGTCTCCTTATATAGTGACTTACGCTCATGAAACGCTTGTTCATTGCTTGAATTTTAATTACGGTCATTGGATGTGATGCTTACAAATCGTCGGTCTACTACAAGTCCCATATTGTCTAGTGGTTAGGATATCCGGCTCTCACCCGGAAGGCCCGGGTTCGATTCCCGGTATGGGAAAAAGAATTTCCTTTTTTAATTTTTTTTGTGTAAAACTTTTTCACAAATGTGCTTATTAATGATTAACGTATTTCTTAACCCTACAGAACAGCATCGTACTTCCGCCTAAGCATAATCTATTTGAGCCCTTTAAAAACTGCAAAGAAAAAATAAGTGAAAAGAAACACCAGCATGATTTTAAAGGTAGAAACAATGAAAGGTACGTTGAACTTTATTGCAATAAAAATAGCATTTAAGCTGAATGAACTATTCATCCCATTACGAACCTTTATCTCTGGTACCAATACTACAATCTTGATATCGAATTAATGATTGAATCAAATACATATCTCGTGCCTCCCTCATAATTTTGTATCTCTCCCTAAGGCACACCAACATTACTATCGTTTGCCATTTCGAAGGGATACACTCTGATCGAATACACGAGGGGTTGTTGGGAAAAGGCGTTCTAATTCTAACACACGTGCTCGGAATAGTGAAATCGTTCAAGGCTGCGTTCTAGTACGAGAATACGCAAGGAGTCTGGATGCCCGTTCACTGCGCATGTGCCACGCACGGTAAACATCCTCCATACCGGCAACCATAACAACGACAATCCGGTCCGAAGGCCGCCTTAGCTTCCCCGGTATTCGTGCTGTGTGTATCCTTGCGGAAGGAGGTAACCTGCTGTGGATGAGTCACCATGGTAACACACGCTAAATAAGTCAATTGTTGAAGGGAGATCTAGTAGTACGGAGTCGTTGTTTGGTGTTCGAGTTGTGCAAAAGTACCAGAAAGGAGCCGAAAGTGGCAGACACTTCAAAGAGCAACTTATTTCGTTTATTTGTTTAATTTGGTGTTGTATTGTGGGAAGAATTCCTGAGGTTAGTTGGGCCGATAGTGTGCAAGATCTTAAACAACGCTGAGGTGAAGTGTGAATCCTCATTAGTCCAATACATCAAGTGCCAGGGTTTTATTGGATTTCTAATGCGATTTTTAGCTATTCTTCAAAATTCTTCATTCTATAGACTTTTCAGCCGTAAGTAGAGGCAGCAAACTTTGCCTGAAGGACATCATCCAGGATGGAGGATCAACCGAAAGCAGAAGGTGAGGCGGACAAAAAGATTGTCCATGTGTATCCGCTGGTAAAGGTACGTACGTGTTTTATTTTCTACTTCCGGTTTGAAGGTAACTTCTCGAAACATTTCTTTAATATTTATGTTTGTTGAATTCATGTTTAATATTGCCCGTTTCAATCTTGCACCCATGCACCAATACTACCGCACCATCTCACACACCATCAACACGGGGCCAGTTTTCCGATATGAATGACGATGTCCGAGCCGAGGCGATAGAATTGAGCATTACAGCGTGTGAGAAATACGCACAAAACTACGAGGTAATGACAAAGCACCAATTGCTCAGCACCTGGCATCTTTGGCATCCTTTAAACGAACCTAACTCCACTACCCACCAAACCAACGTTCTTCCATCCTTTGTCCCAAAATGAGAAAACCCAAATTCCTCATTGAACTTTCGATTCCCGCCCTAATTCTCTGCAGGTTGCCGCGAAAACGATCAAAGAGCTGATGGATAAAAAGTTTGGCACCTTCTGGCATGTGGTCGTCGGTGAAGGTTTCGGTTACGAGGTGTCCTACGAAACGAAGAACATACTGTATCTGTTTTTCGGTGGCAATTTGGCGATTGTTCTGTGGAAGTGTTCGTAGGGCAGAAGCGCACACGTCGTGTGGTTCTTTGTTTTCGATAGTAAAGTCAGCAAAACCATCCATGGTCTATTGGAAGATTAGCGAGTCAAATACACCGGCGCTCTTGAGAGCGAGTTGTTAATTGATCTTGATGTTCCCTCATGTCATTCCCGCGGCAAGAACGATTCCTTCTCCCAAGCTCCACCCAAATTCCTTCATTAAAATCATGTACAAATTGCTCAATTCAAAACGAAACTGCACACCCCGTGTGTTTGTATAAAGTGTCCTACCTAAAAAAAAAAAATATCCTTCTTATCTGCACTACGGGAACGGAAGGCCGATCTGTACATAGGGTGCGGTGTATATAAATATGTACAGATGTACCATAATTTGGAAGCGAAATCACAACACACCCACAAATACGCATATACACTGTAAACTACCATTCCTTGATTGGGTTTAAAATCCTAGTCTATTGTAAAAAAAATACACATAGTCGACTCCATACCGTCCCGACCCCACAACCAATGTACAGCAATAAGCAGGAAAGAGGCGTCACGTTTGTAAATGAACAGTGTTCCGGAACGGGTGCATCCCGGAACCCGGGAACTTGGAACGTTGCGATGGTTGTTTTTCCCGGGCAGTGGATGCATCTACCCGCTTACACTACACACCCGTTTCTCACGTTCTGCAATGCTATTCTACTCTAATCTGCGCCTTACAGCGTCATTGTTGTTTGCTGATCAATGAATGTTGAAAGATCACACCGAACGGAAAGTGCGTGTGACCTCCATACGTCTATCTGAACACTGTCTTCGTGCCGTTTTGTTCATCTGTGTAGTTTAGTGTTTTTGCAAGCACATTTGTTTTTTTTTCTGCACACATGTTCGTACCAGAGTTTCATGCCATTAGAAGACACTATGTACAATATGCACCTTACGATCATTAAAATTATGAATCTTGAACAGTCCCTAGATGCAATAGAATGTCGATTCTAGGTTTATGAGACTAGGGTTTATCGATCAAAAGCCTTACCTTCTGGGACAATCGAAGGATCGTCTTGTCAGTCCTGCTGCTTCCGGCATATTTGTTTATTATTTTTGCATTACCAAATATGCTCAAGGTTGGCTGAAGATTTGTTCATATTTTGTGATACAGACTGATCTAGAGGAAAGCCATGCAATATTAACAAGCGCCATATGAATATCAGACAATGAATAAGAGGCAAGAACATGATTGGGTACTTGTATTAATTGCCTGTTCCTGACAAGGAATAGTCCATGTCTATAAGGATTTATATTAACCTTGAACGATATTTAAATAAGAACAAATAAGGTCCACTATATTACAAGAAGTTTTAAACCAAATCATCTAGAAATGTCGAGTACCAGAATAGAATCCGAAGAATACGCTAGCACATTGTGAAAAAACGGGCTAGAGGCCATCCATGGCAAGTTCCGGAAAGCGGGATCACATGTAGAATAGACAATAAGACGACATTTGATGGACCACACTAGCAATGGGCCAGCAGTAACATGTATGTTTAGATATTTCTCTTCATCGACCTTAAGTACACTACACTGATATACGCTGAGTTAGAAATGCAATGCTGTGCAGGTACAACCCTGTTTTAATTGTTCGTTTTTTTATTAACATCTTTATAGATTAGGCATTCGTATAAATTTCAATAGCTGATAAATACTTCTACTGTGTAATATTATTGTTCCTTGTCCGGAGTTTTCGAGTCGTAGAAATACGCTTGTATATAATTGCATCTATGGTAAAAAAAAACAAATACGTTTATCAAACATTTGAGCTTCTTTTCAATAGTTTTTCCATCTTTAGTTATCAATACAACTGGTAAAGGAAAGACTCCGATTTATGTCAATGCACGTTATTGTCATACTGGGCATAAGTGATTGAAAAAGTATTACAATATAGTTTTAAAATCTCATTCAATAACTAACCGATGCCTCCAAACGATCGTTAGCATGAGGCCATGGTTTCTGATAAATGGTTCGTTTTAGAAGTAATGAATCTTTAAAGGAGTTTTTTAAACTATGGGCATATTGGTCAAGTGTTGTGTTACACAAATACAATAACTGTGATTAATATTATGCATCTCTGCTGTACTGCACAAGTATTGCATATGGCATCCAACCGAGGATGATACACAACAATAAGGGTTACGTTTAGGTGTTACGGTAGAGTTTTTTGGCACTTTTGGGAAAGATACTTTGCGCGCAACTGTTGTATAAGTATATGAAATAAAATATTGCAAAGAAAGCATTTCGAAACTACATTCCCCGGAAAAATGTTGTTCGAAATTCTCTTTTTAAAGGGTGAAAACTTTGATTGACTACGAATACTGTTCGGATTGGGTTTAAACGTGAACGAGCTGGGCATAAGGGCAAGGTTAGTTTCACTGGGTTAAGATGGCTAGTAGCTGCCGAGTTTGCTAAAGATGCTTTTTTGAAACAGCGTTACTCTTACGAATTATCAATTTTCAACGAGTTTCGTTTTGTTCGTAAATTTTCAATAGAAAAAAATGGGTCAAAAAATCTAAAAATGGTTTATGAAAAGTTAATGAAAAGAAATTGTCCATCTTAAGTGTCCCGCAAACTAAGACTGCTGCAGGTGAGTGATGAGAATTTTCGTCGACATTGCAAGATCGTATGCGCAACCACGCACCTGCTCCATGCTTTGCTGAATACTTTCGGTCAATGGTTTACCAGTACCGGTTGGGCCACCGTTCGGTACCGTGCCTCCACCCGCTGCACTGTCTGCCGCTAAGCATTGCTGCAGTCGGGCACATTCCGCCTGGATCAGGTTGCCGTGGAAGTTAAGCTGCTGTAGGGCACCACGCAACGATTCGCTGGCAATGAGAGAGGCGGGAAATAGCGCCATCAGGTCTATCACGGCTAGACGGATGCGTTCTGCGCTCGGTACAAATGCTTCCCGCTGCGATAGATCCTTCATGGCGGCGAACAAATCCTTAATGCGTCGGGCCACTACATCCGTGCGGCGTTTGACTTCCTCGAACGAGGGTAATGGGCTGCCCCCATTGCTGGATGTGCTTGTGTCCATGGCCATATTGCCACTAGCTGCCGCAGACGCGGGTGCCATTGAGTAGAGGCTCTGCGTAATCGGTGGTCGACTTTCATCACGGGGCGTTTGTCGCGTTTCGTACATACTGACAGGACGTTTCGCGTATGCAGCGGCCGCTGCAGCTGCCTGTTTTGCCTCCTGTGTGGTGAGATCCCGTTCCGGTGAACCTTCGCTCGCACCGGATCCATTTAGATGGGAATCAATCCGGCTAAAATGCGCAATAAATTTGAATTTAAACTTATACTTCAATATTAGCATAGTGTGCTTCATGCTACTCACAGTTGCACCTCATGGTCCTTCGTGTCAATCGTCGATTTTAGCTGATTATTTTCCGAGGCCAGCTTTTGTATCATGCTGCGCAGCTCGTGTATAGTCAGCTCTTGGTCCTGTATTCGTTGGCGTAACGTTTCCACCTCCACGTTGGAAACGGCCGCCGGGGAGGATTTGTTTACCAGTGCCTGATGGAATCCAAAAAACGGGAAGGTCGGGAAAAATAGCAAGTTTGCATATGTCGATGAAATCTTACGCTTACTTTGAGCTCTGTATTCCTTCAAGCAACGATACGTTTTAATTGCAATAAATTGTAGTTAATAATGTTAACCAGAAAGCAAACTTACGGATAGCACAATAGGCATGATGATAACAAATTGGCAAACATCACAAACATGCATAGAAAGATAGAGACGAATGTACACGAAAAGGAAAAATAACGAACCATCGGACCAGTTAGAGCTAGCGATGGAAGGGAATAAGGTTAGTAATATGCGCAGGACAGACAAAACGTTTTATTGATTCTGTTAGTTTCCTGGTTCATTAGTAACATGCCAATGTTACACTACTACAGTACGGACGGATGATGTGTTGTTCAGAAAATGCATCGAAACCATATTACTTTCAAATCATTGGCTGTCTGAGTTACAGTACATCATAGCACTAGATGAGCAATGGCACAACGAGAATAACACGCGATCTCTTTAGTATGTTAGAACATGAAATGAGCATTAGTAGTGTGTAGTAATGTAAATAGGTTCCAACATTTACTTAGCTAACGATTTATGATAATATTTCACCAACGAAATGTTAGAGAGCACATGTAACGTTTAAGCACCACGAGAAGCGAATTATTTGGGACAGTACTCTACGGCGTTCAATACGGTGCAGGTATTGTACGTCCGCTTCTCTCAAACATCTTAACTATATTTTGCATTTCCCGAAGCACCCTTCCATGTCCTTTCTCCTGCTGATGACTTATTTTGACTTACGATTAAAGTAAATATCACATTGTTAGTAATGTTAGCGTTTTGGATGCAAAATTTTGGCTAAACTAAGCTAATAAGTGGTTGTAACATATTTTTTCCCCGGTCTTGATGGCGACACTCATCAACCCCCGCGAGCGGTTATGCTTAGTGTAACTGGATTCCCCACAAACCATTCCGAAAATGACACCCGCGGTAACCAACATTCATCCGAAGCTGTTGTTATGATTGAGTACGGCTTTTTTCTGGCGCATAAGGAGTTTTACCTGTTGCGCTACGGGCGCCAACGCAGCATAATCATCGTCGGACGCAACCGCATCGTATAGAGGCTCGTCGTCAGAGAGATTTGAATCGCGGATTCCACCACCGGCGCCGCCGGGAACCAGGGCGGCCGCCTTTAGCTGTGCCAACCCAACTGGCAGCGGTCCATCAATGGGACGCAGATTGGCCATATTCTGACGCCGGTGGGCATCGAGCAGTACGTCCATTAGCAATCCGGCGAACTCTTGCTGACTGAAGCGTGCCAACTTTTGACGTCCCTGTGGAGAATGAACATCAACAGTGGAATAAAGCTATTAGACGGGCCTATACATGTATCAACTCTTTCCGGAAGCTGGTACCTGATTTCTTGTGGCACTAAGATGAGGATTGGTAGGAAGAAACGGTACGGCACCGGAGTCCGGATTTAGGGCGCTTGTAGCCCAAATTGCTTCTGTCTCGCGGCGATCCACCTCATCGTACAAATCCATCACCAGCTCTTCAAACATTCGGTTCGGGACAAGCTGTAACTTTCCGCGAGCAATCTTCAGCTGTTCGCTCATTTCCTTTTTTGACTGGCCAGGGATTAGTAGATGTTGTCCAGACTGAGGAGAAATAAATTTCTTCCGCGAGTTGTAATATATAGTTATATTATAAAGTGTACGAAAACTTACCGCATGGTTTGGTTTTTTGCCAATTAGAAAGAATGTCAACCGGTCGGTCACCTCGTACATGACTTCAAGCAAACGTTCCGCGATGACACTATGTTTCGCCTGTCTGGCCAACTCAAGCGGAGTATTTCCTTGCGCATCTAGTGCATTCACATCGGCACCGTACACGAGCAACAATTCGATCTGGGACAGTTGGCCCGACTTTACCGCCACATGCAGCGGCGTAGAACCTTTATCTTCGTGATAGAAATTAGGATCCGCTCCCTGGACAAGTAAGCGCAGGGAAGTTTCCAAGTTTCCGGCCCGCACACTGGCGTGCAGCTGTTTGCTTAGTTCCAGCTCCAAGCTGCTTCCTTCTTCTGCCTGAAATGTAGGCTTCAGCACGTATGCCAGCTGGACGTGCTTTGCGCGGATAAAGTCTGCCTTGGTTGGATGGACTGCATCCTTGGGAGTGGGTTTACGCTTCAGATTCTTCGGTGCTGCCGAATCGAGCAGCAAATGTTCCCATACACTATTGGCACCGTGTGCATTAAGCTGGTTGACAAAGTTCAACACGGACGGTTGCCAACTACCCTGCCGCAGAGATTTCACCTGGGATATGTGTCTTCCTAGGCTGCGGTGGATCGAACAGCAGTCAGCACAGAGCAGTATGCCACGGTTGATCGATGCCCAGGACGGATCTGGATTGGTAGGTGGATGTTTAGTTGAAAATTGTATACAGTTGGAAGTAAAAGTATCACACTTACCCGCACTTCCACAGTCCCCACACACATCCGTCTGTATGCGCGATTTAGCACGTGACATTGTGATTTTATATTAACGCCTTCTTTCCTTCTTACGCGATGCAATTAAATACTGTTTGCTTATCAAATTGTCGTTTCGAAATGCAGCCCTTAGGGAACGCAGGAAACCGTTAGTTACCACTGCAGATGAATGGGTGCTAGGTACACTAGATCATGGGCAATGGAGTAATGCTGCCGTTTCGCGACAAACCCGTTTTGTTAGAGGCAAAAGAGTACACGGTCAAGGGAAAAATGAGAAATGCAACCTAGCAACAAAAACAGGTTGCAGCAGGCCAAGGAATCCACTGTGTTCGGGACATCAATGAATAGCGGATTGCAGCAGCACTTTTCTGCCTAACCGATGAGCGATGACCAATCCCGCTGAATTCAGCTGCAGTATTGCACGGTAATCACCCACGCACGGTAACTGAACGTTTTCGATCTATAAGGCCAGCGAGGTTTTCTTCACCACTACGTAGGTCGCCATTTTTCGTGATGTTGCTGCTTTGCGTTGCTTCCTTTTTCATACGCTGTTCTATGTTTAGAAGCAGCAGCAGGGGGAGAAAAAACATCCAAGCTACACACCTACTGAATGTTTTGACACAATCGACCTCACCTCGCATCCCGTACCCGGTTGCCAACAGCCATGCCAGGGTAGGATTGAAACGATTTGCTTTTTGATGAACCAGCAAAACTACTCGTGCAGTTTCGTACCTTGGCTTGATTCGGGTTGTGAAAAGGATATTGATCAATTTGATCTGGTGTTTCATTTATCTGTATCCGTTGTACTATTGATTTATGGATTTTATCAGTTCAATTTCTGTTATTGGATTTTTAAAACTGTTTGCTTGGGTATACACCCCTGCACACGGTTCGCATCTGTCAGTTTGACATTGGAAACAAAACATTGCTTTCCATTGTAAACATTGCCGGTTTTTGTGGCGCACATGCGGGTGGTTTGCGTTTTTCCTTCTATACAAAAATTACGAAATGTCCATTGAAACGCTCTACACGTCGGCGGCATGTAATCGTACTCCGGATTCGTTGGATTGGGGTCCGGATGGACTGATTTATTTCGCCGCTAACAACGCTATTGCCGTGTTCGATCCAAAGGTAAGTGTGTTGCAAAAGTCTGCACTGTACCAAGTGTAACAAGGATTTTATTATATTTTCAGTACCACGGATCGGTAAAAATCTTGCGAACATTAATAGGACATAGTGCAAGGGTAAATACGGTACGCGTAGTTCGCAATGGAAGCGAATGTCACGGTGGAATTCATCTCGTTTCTGGCTCGGATGATGGAACTTGCATACTGTGGAACACTAAGGAGGAGGGTGGTGAAGCTAATCCTATGCGTTTTGTGCTAAAAGGGCACTCGAAGGGTGTAACGGTGGTAGATGCATTTGTTGATTCAACGAACAGTTTAATCGTTGCAACCGGATCAGTAGACAGTTCTATCAAATTGTGGAATTTTGCGAACGGAACCTCTTTCGAGTGCTTTCAAACGATCGACTTACGATCGGGGCTGACCTTCGGAATGAAGTTGTTTAGCTTGGCGCGGTCTAATGCCATTATGCTTGCGTATACAACCGACACGGATGTGGTAAACTTATGTGTGTGTCAGGCAGAACGCAATTCCGAATCGGGCTTTGTGCAGGTGGAACAGTTGAAGGGACACTTTGACTGGGTGCGTGGGTTGGATTGCATTCGATTGGCGGATAGTGAGGATTGCCTGTTGGCCAGTTCTTCTCAAGATACCTTCATTCGCTTGTGGCGCATTTCGCCAAGAGGATTATTGCAGAAGCAAAAGGATTTTGAAGAAATTCGTCACGATGAGGATATAACAATCGAGGAACGTACGTTTACCGTTCGTACAGTAGAAGGCGGTGAATATCATTACGCCCTTTCGTTGGAATCGGTACTTCAGGGTCATGAAGGATGGGTATATGGAGTGCATTTTTCCACCCGTGACGGTAGGTTACACCTGCTGTCAAGCTCTATCGACAAGAGTTTAACTGTGTGGACACCGTCCGAGAGCGGTGTTTGGGTGGAAAGTGTACGAGTGGGTGAAGTTGGCGGATCTTCGTTAGGGTTTTATGGAGGGAAATTTTCGCCCAACGGAAAGTCCATCATTGGACATGGTTTTCAAGGTAGCTTTCATCTCTGGCATGAAGATGATGAGCAGCCGGGGCTGTGGAAACCAGGAACCATTTTGGGAGGTCACTTTGCTGGAGTGAGAGATCTTGCGTGGGATCCGGCCGGTGGAATGTACGTGGTGACGCTTTCCGCCGATCAAACCACGCGCATCCATGCACCGTGGAGTAGAAAGGGCACAGAAACATGGCACGAGATAGGACGGCCACAGGTGCACGGTTATGACATGCAGTGTTTGACGTTACTTTCACGCTATCGCTTGGCCAGTGCAGCAGAGGAAAAAATCATACGAATTTTTCAAGCACCGTCTAACTTTGTGCAGAATTTTAGAGCACTTTGTGGCATTACGGATGATCCAGAGGGCGATGCAGTTCTTGAAAGTGAGTATTTGATTCCCATTGATAGGCTAACATATTTAAACGCATCAATAATTTCTAACGCACATGGTAGGCAACCCTATGGGAGCTTCAGTACCCTCGTTGGGACTATCCAACAAGGCAGTGTTTGAAGTTGAACAACCGGAAGCAGAAACCCGACACATTAAGGACATGTATCCAGAACATTACTTCAGCCCTATTGCATTGGAATCCCCACCAGCAGAAGAGACGTTGATGCAAAACACACTTTGGCCCGAAATTCAGAAACTTTACGGCCATGGTAACGAGCTTTACGCGATCGCATCTTCATCGGACGGAAACCTCATTGCATCCGGTTGCCGCGCAACATCAGTAGACCAGGCACAAATATTACTCTGGGACACAACATCCTGGCGCGTAATCCAACATCTTACTGCCCATCAGCTAACGGTAACACAGCTAGCTTTCTCACCGAATGGTCAATTCTTACTAGCAGTGTCACGTGATCGAACGTTTTCCGTGTTTCACCGCGAGTCGAACGGTTTCGAATTGCTCATGCGTTCCGACAAAACGAAAGGTGTACATACGCGAATTATCTGGTGCTGTGATTGGTCGCATGACTCAAACCTTTTCGCAACGGGATCCCGAGACGGCAAAGTTGTTGGATGGATGGCTGGTAAAGAACAACAACAGTCGACTGGTTCTGGAGCGCCATTTGTACAACGAGCAGTTTTAGAGCTTAAAAATGAATCAATAACCGCGATAGCATTCGCCAGAAGAAAACTCTCCGACGATCGGTACTTGGTGGCTGTTGGGCTTGAGAGTGGCGTGATTAAATTGTACGCTTTGGGCCAGTGGGATCTTCTGTTTAACCTACCAGAAGCGTGAGTAATCATAATTTTAGTTTAAATGTTGAATATATTTTAAATTTGTTCAATGTTTTAGGGTTGCACATCATATGACGGTTAAGCGCCTATCATTCCGGCCCCACGAAGAGAACCAACAGCTGGCTAGCTGTGGAGAGGATGGATTTGTTCGAGTGTATGGTATAAACTTGTAGAAGAAGAAGCAAGAAACATTTACTACTAATACAATACATGTTATGTTGAACATATTAACAGTTGAAACAGATCAGTTGAAAAGTTGCGTACGTTATTTTGTTTAAAAATATGGTTGTGTACATATGCATAGGTGTAGAAAAAAAGAAGAAAGAATAGAAATAATCTTTTTTTTTATACATCGGAAGAACGGCCGTATATCGAGTATATATAATCACTGTGCTTAAATTTTTAATATTGGTGAGTAATCTCACCTGCAAGTTACACTCCTGAAAGTATGCAATATACAATACACAGGCTTTCAAAACCTTCGTTCTGATCACTATGGGCTGGAGTATTTTCACAAATTGAAAACACGTTGCACACCAAGCATTCGTTAAAAATTCATCGCTCATTCGGCCAAAATATGGAACGACCTGACAGCTAGCTGACAGCAAACCAGTTCAGCCAGTGAAGAAGATTCAATCGTTGGGAGAGCTTGCGTGTGTATGTTTTGATAGGCGAATCAAGTGAGTGTGATCGACGGTTGCATTTTTCTGTACGCAAGGAAGGAAAAGAATGAATCAAGCAAAACAACTACAATTTTGAGTGAAAGTGCATTTCACGCACGCAGTGCAACGGGTGTTTGGTGTATTCTTGCTTGCGCATCATCCAGCATTTCAGGGAAACGCGCTTGGGCTTTCTTCCCAGTGAACGTGTATGAGTGTGTATGCGATGCAAAGGAAAGAATACGCGTGCGTGGTGCAGTAGTGTGCGGGAACCCTGATTGATTCTACAGCATTCTTTGCTGACGGGGGTCTGCCTTTCAGACGAAGGCATCATCACCGGGAAGGAACACCAGAGCACCAGGAAGATATCAATTAAACCGTTTGATACGGGGTTTTGAAGTGAGTTCATCCGCGACCCGGGCCGTTTTTGTGTGCGACAGGCGGCAGTGCTGCAAGTGGCAAGTGTGGAAACTGCATTTAAATTCTTTCCGTCCATCGGATGGTAAATAAGTGGGTTAGAATATTGGTGACCAATGGGAATGTAAAGAAAGGTGGCAAGAAGAAGGCGTAAGCTGCTAGATCGCATCTTCGCTGTATAACCGGAAAGGCAGCGGAGCGGTTGTGCAGTGGTGTGCTCTACGCCCGTCTATTTAGGTGTGTCTGGCAGTGGTTGTGTGTGGCTGTATTGTACGGCGCGTGTATGTATGCGTGTGACCGACGACGGGTCGCGATTGCATTTTGGTGTGTTGTGTGTTTTTTTTCCTCTTGCCCTGTGCGCCTAGCGGTAGCAGCGTGCATAAATTATGCTACAGCATAAAAGTGTCCACCCGACAGAGGAGGTTCCCGTGGCCACGCATTCGGTTGGTTTTCGGGCGCAATTGTGTCGTCAAACTATTGTGGCTGTGTGAGCTTATGCGGGACGGGGTTTATGCATATTTTGCTAGGTTAACGATTTAGGTGTGCTCCAAAAGTCCAAACGTGATGCAAATGCACAACGTAGCACACAGCACTGCTGTTCGACCAACGATCTAATCGTAGCGCTATTGATATTGTTATGTCCCCGTTATCAATGAATCGATTTGTGTGCTCTTCTTTCTCACCCTTTCGTTCAGTCTAGTTGGCCGTTTTGCGAGGAGATGTGTTCGAGCGTAATTGTGCCGCAAAGCAAGTGAACGAAGCTGCTGGGCGTGTGTATGTGTGTGTGTGCTGTACGTGCGTGCATGCGTGTGTATGTGCGTGCGAGTAGTGTGCAGTGGGTTTTCCCTCGGTTTTTTTTTGGAGCAGCACTGTTTCGTTTTAGGTGGTGTACTGTGTGAGTGCGTGCGTAGTGGTGCGTGTGTATGTGTGACGCACAGAAACCGTATGTGTGTGTCTTTCCCTCACCCACCGTTGTGTTGACGTAGCGGTGATTTCCCATTGCGTGTGTTTTTCCCCCGTACACGGCACGCTTTCAAGCGTCGTTTGCTGTTGCTGCTAGCCGTGGAAAAACGGAAAATTGCCAAAACCCCGTTCCGGAGTGGGTTTTGTTGCTGTGCTTTCTGGTGCAGCCACCAGCATTTGTGAAGGTAAGTTGGGCCTAAATGCACAAAATTGTCGCTCTTCCCGGTTGTTGTTTTGGGATAAAAACCAAGAAAACAAGGCATCATCCGACTGGGAGCATTGTTTACTTTGATAGAACAGGGCGAGTGTAGCTGCCCAGCTCAAACTCTCTACAAACCCACCTACTTTGGTCAATTCTGTTGGTGTCAGCTATAGTAATGGCATTATATTTTTTTGACCTAGTCGCTATGAGTTCTAGAATGAACTTATGGAGTTAATTGGAGTTCACAATCATTAGCTGCTTCTAGAAATTAAGGAGCACAATCTTGTGTAACGAGCATTTGAGTTCAAGGAACTAATTTTTGGTCGCGACTTTGGGTCCCCTGATATGGAATGTTGAGGAACCGCCTGGAGCAATGCCACCAGTTAAAAAATGTTCGACGTTGGCAAATATTTTTGAATTGAGTATAGAAAACAATGTAATTCAAAGGCTTCTAATGGAGCACATGTAAGATCAATCCATTAAAGAACTTAAGGGGATACAGACGAAACAAATTCTCAATCAAACAAAGATATTGTGAAGGTGTAGAAAGCGTGGTGTGTTATTTATTCATATGTTAGCAAACAAGATCTTGACGTCTATCGTTCTATCGTTTACTGTAATCTCATGCCCACCATAACTACCCGCCTAGATGTTTGCTTTATGAATTATAATTTTTAAAACATAAACAAATGACGGTTACCCAAGATAAGAACTGCTTATGACAAGTTTGCTGACGATCTCTATATTAAACTCACGTGTTATACTGTTATGCGGGCATTCTATGCTGGATAACTTGAATATACTAAATATAAGAAATGTTGTTGCTTCTTTTTTGGATATATATTTAAACAAACACGATTTATTTAAAGCGATGGATAAAAAATTGATTGTTATTTGTTTTTTTTTGATTGTTTTTTTTTATTATCTGTAGAACGTCCAGGCCGTATATCTAACGATCAAGAAAAGATGAAGAGAGTAGATTTCTTTTCATTTGATCACATGTTGGCCAGTAAAAACGCGCTGTGAAAAGAATTTTGACAACCAAACGATGTTTGTTTTGAACCGGAGAAATATTTACTATATTTATCGAAATAGATATGCGTTATTTAATGAAAAATACAGTAAATTTTACCAACAATCATCCTCTGGTTGTAAAATTCCATCCTACAACACGTTTATACACCTCGGATCGTACTTCACTCTTACCGTCGTAATGGTGTTGTGGTAAACTGCGCTGCCACTGTGATATCATGTACTTTTGCAGTACAGTATGCCTGCTGTGGTTGTGGTGTCTTCTAATGCCGTTGAATTGTCATGTGCTGCGCTTGTTGTGATAGGCGCTTGCGTTTTTCTGTCATCTAAAACCCCTGTATAACACCGGCACGAAACTCGCTATGAGAGGACTGTAATAGGTTTTGAATTTGCTCAGTATAAGCTATGCAATTTATCTCAATCATTAGAACTTTTGCTATTGACATCAGCTGGAAACAGATTCTCCACAGTTTCCACAGCCGCTGGGATGTGACCTTTTTTGGCCGTTCCTTTTCTCGCAGCTGTACTCGGTCCGGTAAACGCCGGATGAGTTATTTGAAACCACTGTATCGTGTTGCTTTTATAGCGCAGCATTGTATGCTGGTTAGGGCTGCTTATGTGTGTGTGTGTGTGTGTGACTGTGTGCATTTTTAGTGTTAATAGCTTCATTGGACAATTTGATACGCATCGAAGCAGTAAATCTGGTTTGGATGGGTTTTCTCCAGGTTCTTACCTGTTTGAAGTGGGGTAGTCATAAAAAAACGTCTCCTGTCACAAAAGGTGTGACGAATAACCCTTTAAAACAAAAAAAATCGAAGCACAGGATAATGCTTAGATGCATAAAACATCACAACGAGAGGATCACATTCAATAAAATGTATGTGTTATTCATAATCCATAGAACGTACGAACGCTTTTAAAAAAGGGTGAAAATGTGCTGCAGCTGGAAACGAAATCCATCCGCAATATTTCGTTCCCATGGGAAAGAAAGGAAAAAAAGAACGATTTAGAATATAAAACAGATAAAATCGATCAATCGATCCAAAATGACTTTTGCTGCAAACGTTTCGATTAGTTATCGGAAGACAGGAATGGAATCGGTTGGAATTAGTTTCAGCGCGAACCACACCGATCCGATTTACGGACACGATGTGTGTTTATTCTGTTCGCAGAAAACTCATTCCAATCAACTGGAAGTTTTATGCCGGCACAGCACCAACATGATGAGCAGGACAAGTCTAGCGACTAATTGAGTTTGAACTCAGTCTGGTCCCGGGGTTCGTCTCGCAAACGAAAACGGACGATCGTAAACCACGCAAAGCGACATAACGAGCCGTGGAGGTGAAAATGGTCGCCACCGCTGAGACGTGATAATATGTACAGATTTTCCACGACATGGCCGTACGGGAAGCTTTCTTATTGTGGTGCTGCAGCAGCGGGGAATCGATCGATATTTGTGGTCTTGTATGGATTGGTAATCCATAGTAGGTGGGGTTGAGTTATGAAAAAGCTAAATTGAACCTTAAAAAGACATTCGCTTGTCGAGAGAAATGAAGATCAATTGATCGTAATCATCGTCTACGTGGCAAAAGCAATGAAAATGTTTTTTTGTCTGCTGCTGAATGCATTGTTCTGGTGCATGTTGTCGCACGAGGGGAGTTGCTTTATGCTGTTTCGGAAGATGCACGAACAAAAAGCATTTCCCGTGACCTATAAAGCACCCCTGATACATAGCGTTCGTTTTGGTGGTATGTATCTTCTTGGTTGTGCTGAGAACCTCAAATATCGCTGAATGAGAAAGAGCAGAAAAATGTTCCTTTATACAAAATTTTGTATATCGTAGATAGACGAAGGAATTCCTCGAGAATCAAAGTTTCTTATAACCATATCAACCTTCAAGACATATGTCAGTTTAATCTGGAAAATTGAATCCAAATAATTTTGACTTCATAGATTACACAAAATGATCTTCAATAATATTTGAACATTTTAATCAGTCCTCAGAAAAGGGTTTTTTGAGAGAATCCATGTTGCTTTTAATCTACAAATATATCGCGATATTGCACTTTACAAGGCATAGCATTAGTTTCACAGTGGGACAAGGACAAGACTTCTCCTTCTTCATCTGCACAACAACTTCAAGAGCTTTGAACTTTATGACTTTATTTACGCGTAGCTGGATAGTCAGTTTTGCGAACGGGGGATTTATCTGGATGGGATTTTGGCCCGGTCCTGTCGTGTGAAGCCCAGTGCCGCTAACAATACACCACCGAACCGCCCCAACAAGACAAGGCTTAGCAAGCACAAATAAGTACCTACAACTGCATCATTTAGTCTGGCAGTTTGAAACACTTTTAAGCAAATGAAATCGAACTTGCGACAAAGAGTTTTCACTAATTGTTAACGATACTGGTGATGTAAACGCTCAAGAACGTCAAAGTGGTTTCATGGTAACCGTCCTGGCAATGACATGTTGTTCACATTCTATCTGGCCTACAAAATGTTTTTAATGAAATAAAATTGTCTAAAACATTTAAAATGCATAGGGGAACCTGAAACTCTAATGTGCATTGTTTAATGGCCCCGGATCGCTTCCTGCGTTCATGAACTCTGTCGTTCATGAATGGGGATTGTATTCATGCTTTTGAAAAAAAATCTCTTATTAAAAATATCAGATAAGCAGTTATTCAAATTTAAAAATTGTTTGTTTTCTCTTAATGGGAAGAGATAATGCTCTCCCTGTCTGCTTCCGGGAGGTCTTCGGAAATGAGACGGAGGCATCTCACGTCCTGCATAGCTAGACGGGCGTATACTTGCTCAGCTTACACTCGAATTGCCCGTTTTGTCTCGGTTTCTATTGCTCTTGCTTCGTCTTCTTTCCATTTCCTTTCGGGTGTTGCTGTTTGGCATGATAACGAAATGCCATCTGCCTGTTTGTTGGTCGTTTGATACTCCCACAGAAGCAAGACTAGTAAGTGAGCGATAAAAGTCCCCAGTAAAGAGAACGTTTATTGAAGAATTATTTTGCGCATTGAATGAATAATCCGCCATTGCACTTTTACGGGGTTTTAGCAAGCTTTTGATTAGTGTGCCCTTTTTTTTGCATTATTAAGCAAATAAGTTATGCTACTACGTCCTGTACTTGTTTCATTAGCTGCATTCGTGTGGTGTACGTGATTGTGTGCTGAGCAATTTCGCTCTTTCCAACATAAACCGTTGAACGCCATGATTGGTAGCAGTGCTGTAGATTGTACGGTACCAATGGCAACGTGCATTTGGCCATGTTTCCTCATCCATTTTGGTGTCCCCTTCACGAAACATAAACTCTTCTGACGGGCGGGATTGAATCACTAAAGGTAACAAAAGGGGGCAAAAGCAAAACTTGAGCTCCCAATTAAATTGCGACCCTGCCACAGGCTGCCATTGTGCGCCCTTCGTATCTCCCCAGGAATAGCAGAATAGTGCAGGTTTCCGTTTTTCTGGTGGTTTTCCGCTTTCAACCCAGCGGAACATTGGGACAGGAATGTGGAACGCACCCTCGGCACCGATGTGCGGAAGTCGTAAAGGAGTCTCTCGCCCGGGAGAGAGAGACATGACACTGTTCTTTAATTTTAGGTGGAGAACCATGGCGCCAAAGTGCTATATGACGCGTTTGCTTTGGCCACATACACACACACACACACAGTTGGTACTGGGGGATCTTTTGACGCCATCCGGACTGCCTGAATTTGTTTTACCAGCACTAGGGGGTTGGTACAGATTTTGATTTTGGCTTTGTTTAAATAGAACGTTGAAAGGGTTCTGGCTTTTTGGGTGAAAATATACGATTTAGGTTATATTTTGAGTTGCATACATTTATTCAGCGATGTGCCCATTATTGGCAATTTGATATTTTAGAACAAAATGTTTAACAATGGCCGGAATCATACTCTTAGCCAGTTTTTTGTATGTGTTTTGACGTTTCCAGGATTATCAGCTCACTGTTCCCCATACAAATGGCATTATATTGTTTTCCTAATGAAATCAGCTAAGGCTCGACAAATGTCAAAACAAAGCGTTTTGCTAGCTTGTCTGAACCAGGTTTGGCCATATTTCCCGTGTGCGAAAAATTAAAACAAAAAGTTTTAACAAAAACAACTGAAAAGAATTATTTTAATAATCTGATTTGTATATTATTTCAAATGAATTGAATTAAAAGTTAAATGTCTAAACTTTAATTGATTTTTCTCAAATTGTAATTTCGCAAAAATGATCCCTTGTGTCATTCTTTATGTCAAAATGCTATGTCCTTTACGAATCTGTACAGAATGATACAGCCCGGTACCTGGATTATTTGGCAGATACAGGCTGTACATGATTAATTTATGGTCTGATTTGCCCCAATATCTGCAAAGAAATGCTAAATTTCGTTCGTTGCAGAAACGGTCGTAGCTGTATTTTTCGTTAGAACGGTCAGACCGTACCGACATATTGTACCACGCACTCGGATAGTAAGTTCTTGCTATGAAAGGAAGGTCTGGAAGGGATTTTGTCTCGGTCCTATGGAGTGGGACCAAGTATGGGCGCCGTTACCAAGTACACTACCGTGGCACGCCATGGAATGTAGTTTTGACTATTTAGATTGATTTAGATTGATTGAAAAACAAGCAAAAATATAAAATAAAAACGTATCAAATTAGGATTTCATGGTTACCTTTTGTTGCTGTAAGTCAAGTGCCGAAATATGGTGTGATAGCAAATGTTGCAAATTATAAGAATAGTTTGAGGAGAGGTAACTGAGGAACACGAGAAGAAGGTAAATAAAATATAAAAAAATGTTCTTGTATGATGAAAATCATTGTTATACCATCGTTTCTTATGGGGCAGCCGGTGGTATATTAGTAACGGCGCTGGACTTCACACGACAAGACAGGCCCACAATCCCATCCAGACCAATCCCTCGTACACAGGACTGACTATCCGGCTACGTGGTAACATTAAATCTACTAAGCCAGGAATGGCAAGCATGACCTAGAAGGTCGTTACGCCAAGAAGAGAGAAGATCATCCTAAAGCGAGCAACGATCGAACCTCGGAATGAACGAAAACCATCATAATAATGAACGTTCAGTGAACTGAAAAATTTTGTATGTGAATTTCAATGTTTTATCTGTAAAATGTTTAATATCCTCAAAAATATGTAACGTTTTATTAATATAAAATATAATATAATACTCGATATTTGTATTCGATCCCTCAATTCGTAATATAAACGATGTTATATAGGGAATTCGAATTACGCCAATTTCTCTTCTAAAAAATTAAATACATTAAAATAATGTATCAGAAAGTCGCATATTGTAATAATTAACTACATCATAACGATATACGTTTCGTATAATGTACCGTGCGAAAGTAAAATTGTTACAACGTTTTTGTTACTATCCTACTATTGTTGTGCCTTGTGACAAATGGTTGAACAATTAGGTAACGTTTCGTAATACTTTTCTCGCATAATAATGTACCGGCCAACAGGGTAAATATGTGCAAAATAATGTCTCACCATCGTCATCCAGCGTTCTTTTTAAAGTGCCGCGTGAAAGTTGTTGGTGTGGGAGCTGTTGGATTCCTTGTTTGCTAAGGGGTTCGTTTTATTTTCAAGTTAATCTTCCGTTTTCCGGCAAGGAAACCAAAGCCGCACGGTTCCAGCGGTCCTTTAGTGTGTAAGACCCAGCGGGAAAAACACCCTTTATGAATAGTGTTCTCAACAATCGGATTTATGGTCGCCTTTTGTGCAGTGTAGTTGGGTTTCCTTTGACTTTTTCTTCTTTATTGCGAGACCGAGCGATGACGGGCATTGAAATGATTCGCCCTGTGTGACTCCCCATAGAAGCGAACGGTGGAGGTGATCTCCTCAAGGCAGGCATCTTGAGACGACATGACTGTTGCGCACGTGTTGTTGCGCTGGGAAGAAATGTGCACGAGAAGTTGAAAAAGCGAACCAACCACCTACGGAATTTAAACTAAAAAAATGGAATGAAAAAAAAAACATTGTCCCCCCCCCTCAAAATTGCCAGCCCATTGGTACCTTTTGCTTGGCAACATTCCTACGCACGGATCGCTTGTGTTGGTGCGTTCATGCTGCTTCTTTATGACACGGTGAGCTTTCACCTTTTTCGGCACACTTTGCACGCGGGACGCCGATGGGAGGGCGGCTCAAACGGATGAGTAAGTGATAAAAGTGTGCTGTGAAAGCTCGGCAAAAGGGGGTAGTTTCTTTGGCACGCTGTAGACACGATGTTACACCTAGTTAAATGTAGAGACAAAAATGATCATCATTAATGTATGACGGTTGCTTTGATGGACGGTTGTTTTTTCGTAATATTAAAATCTCTGTATAGTAGTGCAATGTTTGTAACATGCAAACAATTAGTTTGTACTGTTCAAAGTTTCACTGATGGTATTATTCCAGCTGGTGCCTGATGTATTATTTGTTCGCTATTTAGAGGAACAAATACAGTCCAACCGCAGATTGATAATTCCAAAGAGTAGCGCTTGTTTTCATTTGCAGTATGAAGAAGTATTCGCAAAGCAGGTCAGCAACATGGACTCTTATCGAAACAGAAGTACATAAACAAACTCAATCGTCTTGGGTCAACGGCTAAGAAGGGTGTTTTATTGATAATCACGCCATAGTAATCACACCAACTGTAACGTTCTGCTGCCTCTGTGTCGGAATATGTTTGTTGGAAAAATATTATACTTTTGTGTCCCTTTATAATATTGGCACAAATGATTTGGAATAATTTATCATTCATGTGATATTTCATTTATGAAATCATTTATATTAAGGTAAAATTTTATATTTGAGATCAGTAAATGTGTAAGTGTGAGAGATTGAAAAGTTGTGAACTAGAGTATAGGCCACAGGTTGACCACAGGTAGTTATTGCGAGGTGTAGGCTTTAGTGATGGGAAATTCACTCAGTATGTCATGGAATAGGACGCTTCATCTTCTTTATTTTCTTAAGTAGAACTTTTTCTTCTTTATCGGCACAATAACCTCATGAGGTCTAGGCCTGCCATTCCTGGCTTTCTTTGACTTTATTTACCCGTAGCTGGAGAGTCAGTCCTCTGCACCGGTCAGGCTGGGATTTTGTACCGGTCCTGTTGAGTGGAACCGGCGTTGAGTGTTCGACCTGAAAACGAATTCCAAGAACGAAATTTCGTTTAGAGTAGCCGGTGTGTCCAGAGTCCAACATAAATAGTATCTAAAGTTGAATCCGGAATCGAATTTCGACTCGACTTTGAAATGTCCCAGAGTTAACTCCGTAAAATCCGTTAGTCAAATTCATCTGACTTCATGTATAGAACGCTTAAGGACAAGAGTAGCTTCAACTACTATTGGCATCACCATGAGTCAGAATTAAAGTAGGAAACAGGTATCACAGAAGTGATAATTGCGAAACTGTTACTACAAACAAACAATAAATACAATTTATAATATTGCAACAAAGAAACTAAATTTACTGCAAAATTAAGACAAACAAAGTAATTCTAAGTAATTTATTAGAAGTATCTTCTAATTCGCTAGCAGCAATTTTATGGCAAAGGGTCGTGCACAGTGTGCTAAAATTCATTAAATACAAGCTTTTAATCGACCCTCGCTATTGAGAATTGACACATTTTCACAGCACAGCGCATCATCATCATCTATCGCGTTCCTTGAATGCAATTAGATTTCTCTTGTTTTTGCACCTGGGACTCTCGGCGTTCGACAGCGAACGGCACTTTCGTTTAGTAAAATTGGCGGACAACATTAAACCCCCGCCAAATGCAGCTTCTGCAGGGAGGTACATACTCTCATTTCAGTCTGCTCACGGGTTAATCACGGTTCATTCGACCCGGTAGACAGGTAGTGCCCAAAGTGCCCTCTGGCTGGCCATTGTGCCAGATTCATAAATTATACCCTAATTAAATCTCGCTGTCATACGCGAACGATGCGACGCACTGCACGTTGCTCTTTCGCCCGCCGGTAACTCCTGAACCACGGCCACGATGTTCCAGTGTGATGCCGCCATTTGCAGCATAAATGATGAACGCGAGATGAACTCGCTTCCGACCGGCGGCGCCCGGGCCCGATCGTGCGGTGATCTCGGTCGATTTCGATTAATTGTTTCCGTTGTGTTCGCACTTTTCATCGGCAATGCGTGTACGCTCGTTTCTGCGATGTTGTTGATGGTTGCTACTGTTGAGGTCGGGATAATAAGCATACGGGGCGTAAAAGAGAGATAGGTAGAAGATGGACGCGGGTCGGACGTGTCGGAGAGAGATCGGTGGTGATTAGTAAGGAGCAGGATGGAAGGGAAAGCTGCTACAATAAAACATTGGCCGGTGTGTGTGTTTGTGTGTGCTGGCTGGCGGCTGGAAATTTACTTTTAATGCCCCCGGCCAGAAGATGAAAGTGCATTTTAATGGGTGGAAAAGGATGTGCGGTGGGTTGGGAAGATGGGTGCGGCACTCTGTAATGATGATGATGGTGTCGATGATCATCATGATGCTGTTGGTTTGCGGTTCCTTCGGATTGGTTGACCTGAAGCAATAATGATCGCAGCGGGATGCTGAACCTTTTGCCAAGGGAAAGACACAAGATTTGCCAACGGCGCACCGGCAGTAGGCCCCTTGTAGTAGTGATCGATCGCGTGTGTATTGCTTTCGCTGCTTGCTCGGGTGGTTATTTTGGGTGGTAAATTAATCGTTACCAATTTTTACCTCACCGGACAGTGCCAACCCCGGGTCGATGTGGGCAAGCAGGTAATTGCCGAAAGGGTAAGGATGCCGGGAAATAATTGCCGTTCGATTTTCACTTTTCACCTTCCAACCGCAAACCGATACACTTGCTGCTGCAGGAACGACACATGAAAAAAAAAAAAACAGAGAGTACACCACCACCACTACGTCACCTTTCCACAATGGGGCACCGGTTTGTGGTTGGAAACGTACACACAGGTCCGCATATGTTGGATGGGAAAATAAGAGCGAAAGTCTCCGGTGTGTCTTCCACCGCTGGAAAACAAAAGCATTTGCGAAAGATAATGGCTCGTAAAAAGAAATTCACCACCAAAATGAAATGCGCTGTTGTACCGGTGTGCCAATTTTGTTTCACATTTCTTTCTAGGAAATGGAAAAATAAAATGAATATCATTATCAGCGGGAGCGGAGGGCAACTTACGGCGGCGCGTACGTACAGAGGGGAAGATTTTCCACCCCATTCCGGCCGGATTGCGGATCCGCACAAACCGTCAAGATGTCGAGGGTCATGGTCGCTATCGGGAAATGAGTATCTTCTTGTGTGAAATGGAAGTAAAAGCCAATTGGAAGGAAGCATGCGGCAGGTTTGTTGGCCTTCGTCAAGTGCCCAGAGGAGGCAATAGTCAACGAGTCGGCATGGCAGATGGTTCCGATTGCTTTTGGGGCTATGGGTTTGCGTATGCTGGTGGTGTTTTTGGAGCTTTATTTTTGTGAGAAAAGTCCACCGTTTAAGAAAATGGTTTGATTCTTTTTTATATATTATGTATTTTTTGTTTTTTTCGCGAAAAATCGTGATGGCGTAGGAAAATTGTTTCGTCTTCCACTCGTCGGTGTGGTGAAATGGAAGGTACGAAGAGTTCAGTATAAATATGGAATTAAATTACTTTTTGCTAAGCGCGTCAATAAAAAATGGGCATTCAAACCGCTGTCGATGCAATGTAATATTTATTTTGGGATTTTATTTCTTTTGAAGTCGTCCCAGGCAGACCGACGAAAAAAGGACGAAAATTTAGAAGGACTGTCAGAAATTATTTCGCTTTAAATTCAAATACTGTACGCATGGACAGACAAAAAAAATGTTACAATCACGAATGGTATCTTATGTCGCACGGCCGTTCATTTGCATTATTTTCGAGGCAATATTATTGTCACGGCGTGTACCTTTCGTCCTATCATGCACTAATCTCCTCACGTTCCTGTTCTTTCCGTTCCAAACACGTCCCCATTTATTGGGACGTGCCGATTCTTCATGTCGGACCCGAGAGAATGTGTCTCGGTCTGGATGTCGGTCCCACAAGACGTTTCTTATCGCGGACGACGAGATTGTGTTCGCTTATCTTTTCCACCGGTGTGGTGGACTCTTCTTTGCGCACCTTTTGACGTCAGTGACAATGCCAAAGTTAATCTGCAGAGCGGGAGTCTCGACGGCAAAAGAGCTAAAACCAACATTGGTTGCGTTTGGCTGACCTAGGATTCACGTGCAAAAGCAAGAGACGGGGAGGAATTTTGCAGTGCTTGTAAGCTAACAAATTGACTATAATTTTCAGAAATTTACTGCTTTGTAAAATTTGCTCTTCAACACAATTACTACACGACATATGTTTGAAGTTGTTTGTGAGTATGAGTTGTATAAGATTGAAAATTGAGTCTTAAAAGCTATTTACACCCTTCAAGACATTTTAAATAGATGATATAACTCCTGGGTCACATGAGATGAAAATTAATTGTAAAATAGCCAAGTTTGTACCGAGTTGTTGCATGATCATTATGTATTAGAAGTCATTATGGGCAGTCAATCAGAAACAAGTTTCTTTCAGCTTTTTTATTCTAAAATACTGACTATTTTGTTTGTCATATCAAATGTGCGAACTCTTATTAACTACACTCTGGCGCCTTAACAGACTTTGCACACATTCATCCCACATTGCTGGAACTTTATATAAACATACGTGACATGTATATTACCGACATGCAACCACATGCGTCTATTTAACATGTTAGTTTGACTCGTTATCGTCTTTCCTTTTCCTCTTGGGCTCCACTTCTCGCGAATTGTGTGTGGGTAGTTTCTGCAACATTCTGTGGAGATTTAACGCATGTCAAAAAAAAAAACACTCATCACCAGAGTCCAAACAAACCCTGTAATCACACGAATGCGCGGATTGTTACATACCCGGCCGCCGTTATCAGTTGCAGAGCGATCTCAAACTGGACTGAAATGACACGGTTGGTGCGGCCTTGGAACCAGTGGAAACCACCCTGGTAATGCTTTTGTGGGAGGTTTCACTACACCACGCTGCTGGTGTGCTGATAACAGTCGCTAGTTTGGTCTAGTTAGATGCAGAAGGATAAATTAGTTACGTTGCACTACTCCCTTGAGGGTTTAAAAAGAAGGAAGGAAAATAATTTATTGGCTTGGGGTTGTGTGTTTGTCCCTGAGGTACTTTGGAGAAAATAAGGATAGAAGCTATTAGTCTGCAATAGTCTACAATTCTGGAAGTAATTTGAGCATAATTTGCAGTATTTTGTAGTACATTTGATATACATTTGCTACATTTGATCAGCGGTAACATTTCTTATCAACTTGATAATCAATTGCACCAATCGATCATTCTTACGAAGGAAGTGTAAACTCATCCTTAGGTGCTCTTTATGTGCATGTACAGCAACACTACACGATGGGCAAGAGAACACAAACCTTCGGAACGAGCGCAAGCAAATAAAAGCACTTAAGTCGATTAACGATGCTCCAGCAGTCAATTCCCTTTTGATGTGCCGATTATTATTACAGTATGCAGGGGTAGAGCCCAGTACCTCCTCAGAAATGATTCTTGTGAGAGAATCCACCTTCGCAAGTACAGTTCTTGCTTTGTGTGCTAATGGTGCGAAGCAGCGCATGGCAGCACATATTGATTTCTGTAACATTTCATTCGCTAAGCCGTACAGAGTGGTACATTAATCACAACACGATGTGTTTATGTTAGTTTAGTCTGTCCGGGGGCATTCATTGGGTGGGAAAGAAAAGTGGTGGCGCGTCTTATCACATTGTTTTGGCACATTTTCGTGATGGATGGCGCCATTCATATTAACTAGCTGGCTGTTTTTATTGAATCGGCGCAGTGGCATATAAAAGAATCCTCTAGCGTAATGAAATAGAAGTTGTGTACGCATTAAAGACTTAACCATTGACTGCATTGTTGCATTATGTACAGGCAGAACGCGCATGAAAATCCTTGTTGAAATGACACACATCCTAATGGAAACAACTTGCTGTTTCGCTTGTCATCCATTATTAGCACTCGGTTGGTTGCGGGTTTATCAGAAATTTAATTACAAACCTGCCTTCGACCTTGCTGTCCCAGTACTCTACGGTCACATTCCAACAGGCAGCAGCAGGAGAACCATCGCAGTCGTGTGTTGTGGGTGTGAAAGGCCCCTTCGGTCAACACTCTTTGAATAACTTATGGCCATTGAGTGTGTTGTTTAAATTTTAAACGATCGTAACAGGGCGAGGTCTCAAAGTTGGCCGTCCTTCAAGTCGACCTCGAGGGCGTTTGTAACTCCCAGTGTTCGCTTCCTCTCTCCTGGTCCAGTGTTGTTCCAGGGCCGCTCGGTTGCTTCCGCCTAATCTTCCACCATCCACCGATCTTGCGTGCCTAATTCAATAGGGACATGCAAACCATGAATTGGACTAACTAACCGGGTTGACATTGGCTGTCGTTGCATGTGCATGCACCGGGGGCGATGGTGATGCACTTGTAAGCGTGTCCCAAACCACACGGCATTCAACGTGCGGCTCGGAAAATCGATTTTCCCACCGTGACAGTGTGTTTCGAAGGAAAGATACCATCCGGTCGTGGGAGGGTTGGGGGTAGTAGGAAGGGAACTGAACCGTGCGACATAAATAATCCTGTTCATTGATAGTGATCTTTTGTGCTTGTTGGTGTGTGTGTGTGTGTGTGTGTGTGTGTGTGTGTGTGTGTGTGTGTGTGTGTGTGTGTGTGTGTGTGTGTGTGTGTGTGTGAAGCGGTGGCTTTAGATTGATGATGTGTTTCTAGTCTGCGTGGTTTTTCCGTTTTTATTTTTCCAGCTTTCCGGCAGCTCACAACATCAAACGGAGTTTTTCCCCGAACTAGGTCAAGTCAACAGAACGATGTTGTTGTTGCGGTTGTGTTTTGCATTTTTTTTTCCTCCCGAGCGTGTAGTATTATTGTTTGCAGCCCTTGTGCCTGGAGTGTGTGCTTTGAGTTCCCATTCCCAAACACTTGACGTCGTGCATAGGGCCGTCAGTTAATACTGAAGGAGCATGTTGATTAGTTTTCGCTACTAATCCTTTCCCATGGTAAATTTATTACAGAAAAATTCAGCGTTCGTATGTAGTTATTTATTTTCATCCCTTAAATTATTGTCTTATATTGCTGCATGCGAAACAAGCGTAAGCCGATTACGATACAACTTTACAGCGAGCTAAAAATACTGCACTTCGATTCACTACGATGGTTGTGTGATGTTGAAACATTACAAAGCAGTTGGACCAAGCAAGGTCAGGGTCACCGAAAGGGTGGAGAAAATAATCACTTCCTTCCATTATCGCCATCACCATCGGGAGGAAAATTCGGACGCAAGCAAACGAAAGTTATGCTACTATTCGACACCTTGCCGGTGTTTTCAAGGCACCTTTTATGCCGTATCGATTTTCCCACAGGGCACCACCGTTCTTGGTGGGTGTGTTTTTATTTTCTTTCGCGTTGAAACACAAGTTTACCGATTTACACATAAACATAGTGGAAAACCATGCCCCAAATTGCCTGTTCGGTATTGTTACAATGGGTGTTTACTTTTATTTCCTATGGGGAATCGTTTGTTATTTCTTGCGCCAAGTTTTCGGTTGCCGTTACGCTTGGGTCGCACGGGGCTGACGGGCAGAAAAGGGAATGATGGGCCGAAGGAAACGAATCGATTTAACGTTTTGGGACGTACAACGTAATTCGTGGACACACTGTTTACTCCTGGCCGATACGGTTATGTTGGATGGATGGCAATGCATGGCTGAATGGGAGGATGTAAATTGATTTTTTTATAAACATTATTTACTATGCAGTAACATAAATGAAAACTACACCATCTGTTTGTGTCACGGTGCTCAATCTTTCGTGCTATTTAAAATAAACGAGAAAAACAATCCACAGTGGTGGTCAGTGAAATAAGTTTTTTTCACTGTCATTTTTTTATTGTTTTTTTTCGAATTGTTGTAATGTTCTGTTCTATCTATGGAATTGAAAATTATTATTAAAATTTTCATGATTAAAATTTATATTGAACGAATTATCACATAAAGTAACCTCAGTGCAATGGATCAACTCAGTGGATTCGAAATTTAATTTTAGGTTACACCTCAAGGAAATCAATGATTTGTAAAACATTAGTTCTGATTACTATCATTCCATCATCTTTTTAATATTTAAAATAAGCTAATACTTTGAAGATTCCATGTGCGTAAAAACAAGGCATTAAGCTCGTTACATAGGTACAGAGTTTCCCGATGCGTAATATTAAAATAAATTTAAAACACCGATATTTGTATTGAAGCAACAACGAACGTATGTTGCTTTCAGGATTACATTCCCTAAACAGCAAATAGACGAATTGAAAAGATACACAGGCCGCTTAATCTCACAGAACACACTTTAGGCAGCCTTAATACTGGCTGACAGTGTTGTACTATCTCTGCTCTTTTCGACAGCAATGCATGCGTTATGAGACTAGGCAAGAGATGTGGCGCAAAAATACCTGTCCGTGTAATGACGTGATAATTCAACGATTATTCAATCTTCTTTGTCTTAGACTCGGACCTTTAAGAATAGATACATCGAAGATTTGATACGATAGCTATGGAATTTATGTAAAAACATGGAACATTTTCCATCCGAGAACAATATAGATTGACCCATTTAAAATTGAAAATTTATTACAGCTCGAATGGATGTCTGGAGACCCCAAAAGGGGTCTCTATTCTTAGGAAATATTCTTTTCAGGCAAATACTGTTTTACAAAGTACTGCTTATTGAGTTGCATATTTTCGCTAATATTTACCCAATTATCCGGCGTTACAACCTCGTCGCGATCTTGATCTGCTGCAGGAGTTTCGCTAATAGATGGTCTTATTTCAATGACCACCACTGTAAATAAGAAGCAATCGTTTCAAATGAATTTGAATATTAAAAACAAAGAATTTAAACTCTATCATTGCTGTGCGACAAACATTAACTAACCAGTGTAACATATTGATTTGTATTCGCCGCTTCCAGCCACGTGAAATGTCAACGAACCTTCCATGCACACACCTTCCATGTTGTCGCAGTGTCACACCTTACTGCCCGCTACCGTGCGGACAAAAATTGTTGTTGTTCCTGTTCACGGTTAATGGTTTCGTGTTGCGTTTGCTGCGCCGTGCCTCCGGATGTGGTATTATGGTGTTGCGTGTCGACCGGTCGAACTTGATCGTGAACTCGATCGGTACAGAAGGCCCCTCGAAGACGGTAACAAACTTACCGTCTCGAAACGATTAAAGCGTACATTGGCGTGTGTGTATGTGTGTGTGCGAGTGGGGGGTTGTTCTTCATCTTGACCGGTGTTGGTGCTGATGTATGGCCACCGGTAGCATACTGTGGTGACATATTGTTGTTTTTTTTTTCGTTGCTTCTCCCGGTCTGCTGCGTGTCTGTGAGGCGATGAAAAATGAATAAAACATGCCTATAAACTCGTTCCCTCCACCTTCGCTATGAAGCGGGATGATTTCATTTGAAATCCATTCGTCATTAGGTTTATGTTCGTATGCTTTCCTTTAGCCGCTGACTTCTATTGGATGAAACCTCTCCGTGATGATTCATCGGAAGTTTTAGAGTAATAGAAGAGGTGTGTAAAATAAATGGTTCTTGATGGAGTAGAAAATACAAAGTATCAACATATATACTGATCGCGAATAAACAGAACAGCGAATAAAAAACAAGTGTGTCAAGTGAAAAGACGAAGAGCATTTTTTGTTAGAATGCGAAGAGAAGTCTTCGCAAGCGCACACACAAACCACCCATACATTAGCTTTGCCCAAGCATCGTTGGGAAAATATGCAAATCACGGTAATTTGTGCAATCTGACGCATGCTTATCCGCTTCCTGTTCTCGGGTGCTTCGTGATTTGCTTTCTTCTGTGATCCTCTTGAGTCGTTAAGCAGTCCCGGTTCTCTCCATCTTCCCGGGACAGTGATTCGCTGATGACAGTTGGGTGAAATGTTTCGTGTGCGGCTCAGTACCGCCGCGGCGGTTCCGTACATCCAAAGCCCAACCACACACAATTGAAGCATATTTTCGAATAGTTTATCGTTCGCCTGAGTACGAAACACACGCGTACACAGTCGTCGTATGAATGGTTGAGTTATTTTTAACTGCAATCTGCCTTTGCTTTTGTGTTGCGGCCGATTGGCGAGTGGGTACTTGTCGCAATTGGCTCGTCTTAGCTGAAGCTGAAGGGAAGCGATTGCTTGTAGGTATCCGCCGGAGCACTTGTTTTCGCATTAGTGCAGCGGTGCATCTGGCGGGAAATTTGCTGGAGATTACGTGTTCCCGAGTGGCCGGGGGATTTGTGTGGATTATAAATTTCCATTGCACTAGTTTTCGTGCGGAATGAATAAAGGGATTTACTGTGATTTACTTTGACACATAGAGTGATGAAGTAATTTCCAGCTGATATTGCTGAAGTGCATTAAGTTTCGGTCCCTAAAGCTCTAAGCTACAAAATTTATTACCTCGTTGAAGCTATACCATAAAATAAAGCTAAATCAGTTCATATAGAAAATGTTATATAATTGTTCTTGTTAAGCTGTCGAATTTGAAGGTCCTTAAACACATGTACATGATATGTATTAACAGCATTAATGAGAAGAATCCCAGAAATCCACGATCAAAGCCCTTCAGTGTCTTTGAATATATCTCGAAGCGAGAAGTAATCGCACGCTCGCAGACCTTCCAGAAATCCCAAACCGATGAAAGGCCTGCCGCAGAACTGGTTTTTGAACGGTTTTGATGGAACAAAACTTTGTTTCGCTCAAAGCGCACGCAGAACGGGTTAGATTTGACCGCTTTTTACCCGCCGGAGCTCAAGTTCATCATCGTCCGCTTACGAAACTCCCAGTCGAGCCGGGAAAAGGACGCGCAGAAGAACACCCAAATATGTCTTTCTATTTTGTCCCATTTCCTGGCGCCGTCGGTCCGGTTATTTTCTGTCCGGGTGACTTTGCCCAAAGGGGGAAGCAGTGTTTCCTACGTTCGTACGATTATTTGAAGATCCGATGAGTAAGAGCGTGTTCGGTCATGCATGACGTATATTCGTTCAGTAGAAGCGAGATTTAGTTAGCTAGAATTTTGGGTCAAGTGACCGTGAAGCCAATATTACCTCGGAGATGCTGCGAGGTTTTTGTTTTGTTAATCTTTTCGAAGATCATTTCGGGGAACCGAAATGAATCGTCCGAACTCCAATGTCTGAACTATTCACCGACGACAGATATTCGCTTACCGGAGGAATAGTTTCTCTTACCGGTTTTCGATGTTAATCGATGTCGCTTTTCGGGGGTTCGCTCCGCGGCTCGCTATGGCTGTACCGTTTGACTTGGCTGAGATTTTTCGTCCCGCTCTTGGAATGCAAATAAAATGCCGTTATATTTCGGGTGGTTTCTTTATGTTGTTTTTCCGAATACTTTAACTTAGTTTTGATCTTTCGCTCCTTCTGCGGAAGAATACTTCAAAAACGAGTCTCAACGTACCATCGAGATAAAGGTTAACAAATGAATGAAAGGTATGTGGAAGAGTTTCATGATCGCCACTGCTGGAATCCGTTAGAGTACGTATTGAAAAGGCAAGTGGGAGAATTTATCGTCGGCTTCTCAATCCCAATCGAACCGTCGCCACACGTGTGGCGAAGCGACGTACACAAGCTAACGTGCTTCCCTTTCCCGGATATTCGTCGGTGAAAAAGTATGTTAGCACCGACACGATATGCACAGCTAGTTTCTATCATGGTATTGTGGCTTGTGGAGCCTCTATTTTGCCTCCATTAAGAACAACTACCATTGGAATGTGACTTCCGAAGTGAAAGACAGCAAAACGAGGCTGGTGACGAGCAGGCTGAGCTGGGTGACCCATTTTCGCTGGAGCTGAAGATTTTTCAGCTAACAGCAGCATCAGCCAATGTGCGCCACGACCGAGTTGAATCGCGAGTCGCAGCCTCTCGTTCTCGCTCGAACCGGCTTTGTTCGATGCGACATGAATGATAGTTACAACTTTCCTTCCACGGCCGCATGCCTTCTTGTGTTTGCTTGTCGTGTAGTGTAAACTTGAATGAAAGTCACTCTCGCCGGATGCTGTGCGGGCAAAAGAAAGAGGTTGGTGTGCCACTCTTGTAGTGCATTACCATTGTGAAGTGTTATCTGGTGAACAAGTGTCAACGGTTGATGGTTTTACAACCCTTTACAGGGAAAAGTTTTGTTATCGTCATACCGTACTTTTTGTTGGTATTACTTACCAAAACTGGTGCACAATTTTTGTCTAATTTCCCCGTGGAATTGCTCCGTTGGTTCAACACTTCTATTCCTTTATGCTTCTATTTCACAAAACGAAGCCGACATACAGAAGAACACGATGGAGTTTAAGAAACGCAACATGTGGAACCGATGATAATTCATTCGATTTCAGTTCATTGATCTGGCAAGCAGTTTCTTAGCAATCAGCGGCCACAAGCGAGGCAATGAACTAGCATTTTTTTGGTTATACTTTGAAACGAGGGCCAGCCTTCCCTCCTGGGCTTATGAATCAGTTGAGTTGATATTTGTTTTCCAGTTCTTTACCGATCTTTGATAGATCATTTTTATTGATCGTTTGTACATTACGAATGGCAAAATTGTTTGGAATGTATCAGTTATAAATAAAATCTTAATTTATAAACAAGTTTTTGTGTCTGCAGCAGCATATGCTATAGCAGTGTGGCATACTTGTACCAAAACCAATCTAAAGAAAATTCAGGTCGCCTTGAAGGAGGGGGCTTAGAATGGTCCTTAATGGTTCTTATCTCCTCCTCCTTGATGAACTCATTAATTATTAATTTTTACTCCACGACTTTTGTTTGTTTGTTACTGTTGTGTTACTAGTGTTAGCAGATATTGTAGAATTTTATTTAACTAAATATTTGGTTTAAAACAACATACATTATTTTCAAATACGTACCAGTGCTTTGTTCTTTTGCTAATACCTACTTCATTGCAATGCTGTGATAAACTGAACGAAACTAACTCAAATGTATTGGCATTTCTCTGATCTTTGATGGATTTGTTGATTCCAACACCCCAAAATGCCAAAATTGTATGTTATTGCATTGTTATAAGATATAAACAATTTTTTGTATTGTAAAATTGTATGAAATATCACAAATGAATGACAAAAATTGAAACCCGAGTACAGTGTGTAATGACTCTAATCGCATCGAACGTTCATTAGCTGTCAACGGAAAAATGGGAACTTCTTTTTGCCGACTTTGCGATATTGTTTGCCCCCATTGCGAATTCATTTGGTGTTATTATGAAATAAGTGATATTATTTTCAAATGCTCCTATTTGGCTATTACACATTGAGCTTCACTCAGTTGTCAGTTGATATTAAAAAATACAGACAGATATTCTAAAAAAAATACTTTTTATTAGGTTTATTTGCATGTGCCTACTCCAATTCTCAAACAATTATGTGCCGCAACACTAGCAAGGCCCAACCTTGTTCTTTATTCCCCTACTGCAATTCTGTTCATATTGAAACGCTTGATCAAATATTGATATTGAGCCGCTTTTTCCCCAATGTAACCAGATGCTTAGCCAGAGCTCTTGCCCTCCCTCATGACCGTGTCGATGTCTCTCTGTGCGACCGGAAACATGATCGCAGTGCAAAGGCGCGTACGGTTTGCTCGCATTTGCGTTGCCAACCGTACATCTGTGTGCGTGTGTGTGTGTGTGTTTGAGCCAGATCATTCGCCCTCGCACATTTTTTACGGTCTCACCTTTCCAACTGGTCGGTATTTTTCCGCATCGCCGACAAATTAAGTGAATATGAAATGGGTGAAAATGGAATGTTTTATCGCCACACTTATGTTGCTGTTGCGTGCTACTCTTATCTGCTGTGCCTATGCATGTATGCTTCGTCTTCTCTTTCGTTATCGTTCTTCTGTTTGGTGCATGGTTGTGGTGTGTTTGTTTATGCTGTGTTGTTGTTATTTTCCTTTTTTTCCTAAATTTTGTTTCCTCTCGCAATGAAGTCCATTCATCTACTGTGGTGTAGTATGGTGGTGGAGTGTTTTGATGTTTTTTTTTTCGTGCTGCCACCAAATGTCGTTGCGTTTGCTGATTAATCATGCGTGTGGTACTGCATGTCGGTAGTCAGTTGTGCTTAGAAGAGCTTGAAGCGTGTTCTGACGCTTGCGTTTACATTGACTGGTCCACTACCATGGATCTAGCTTGATCGATATTTTGTTGCTTACATGGTCTGAATTTTTAAATGTTGCATGTTTTCGCTTCGTTTTGCCAAATTTGGTTTTGATAAATTCATGTTGAATGACTCTGCTAGTTTATTTTTACATCATAAATCTACTCTGAAAAATTTGATAACTTATTTAGAAATTTATATATTCGTTTCAGAGATTTCCCACTAGTTTTCTTTTCAGCGTACACTCATCCCATAAATGCTTCTGTTTAGGATGCTAGTGAAGCGTTACAGCTTTATCACTATCCATCTGCAACTAATTTTTGCTTCACCTTGTTTACCCCTCACCACAATCCATTCCCTCCCCTTTGCGAATGTGGGTGGTGGGCCGTTGTGGTGTGTCATGTTTCATTTATCCACGCTCGCACAACATTGGCTGCGCATACCACGCACCCAACCCAGTGTTTAGCATGCTCTACCGGTGCCACTACTCGTGTGCACCGTGAATAGTAGTGACAGGACCTCCTCCGGGCCAAACCGTCTGATGATGATGATGTCGTTAATTAGCCGGTACGGAGGTAACATGGGAGTGATGAAGGGCTTAGGTAGGGAAAGGTGTGGCATATGGGTTAGACGTAAGAGAAATTAGTATCACTTTTGCCGGCACTTGAATGTTCATGTGAAACGCATCCATCATCACTCAAACGTGGGATGTGTTTGTGGGCAAACGCGCACGGCGTCTAATTATCACTGTGCCACACGGGGCCCTATAACTGACCAAAGTGTGCGCGATTTGTGAAAATATGCTCTCGGTATGCAGTTTTCCAATGATCATGAGCATCAGAATAGGGTTGTGATTGAATCTTATGTCATCGCATCTGAACTAGTATGATGTGGGATAATGAGAATTTATTAGACGAACTAATAGTTAAGAGCGTACAAATTGTTAAATTAATTGAATTTTATTTTATTTTATTATTTCTATTGTAATTAACAGTAAAAATGCTTCAAAACTTGGTAATACCACCAAGCTCTCACAAATAACCATTAAACCTGTAAGAACTTTGTTTAGCTTTGAAAGTACAGTACAAGTTTGTGGCAAAAATTTTGACTGAAACGGATAAGAAAAATGGAACTTGTTCATGAACTCTGTCCGTTGAAACGTTTAATTTATGAATAAATTAGCACCCATCGGCGAAACTCGGACTCCGTCCCAATCCCTCAGCTCCATTAGATAAGATCGTGTGTATTTTAATGATATAGAAATAAAACTGCTCCCTTAAAAGTTATGCCGCATGCTAATTTAAATTATGCTCATATCTTGCTTGCAGTCATTATATATCCTTCCCTACAAGCATCTGCTCAAGTTTTTCGCACTTCTGCAGTTTAAGCACTCGCAAGAGAGTGCCATATTTGACAATTATGTTGGGTTGTGAAGTCACAGGGACACAGTCATTTAATGTGATGTGTTCTAGTGAGCCCAGTGAGCCCAAAAAAAAAACACCGAAATCGCATTCGATCGCGTAACCGGAACGTAACATTATTTGTATTTTATTGGTTTCACTTTTGCTCGAAACTCAAACAAGTTCCAGTTTGAGCATGTTTCCGTCCGTCCGTGAGCGACCGCCGATATTTCGCTGATGCTGTTTTCCAAACCCGATCGCTGTTCTCGGATTCCGGTGGTTGAGTTTTCCACCGGAAAAATAAAGGTAGAAAATTGATTTATTTCTGTTCGTTGTCGCCACCCCGGTTTGGAACTGTTCTCCACCCTCTGCCAATATGTGCGGCCCTTTCCGTTGCTGGCTTTGCTCGATTGTTTCGTCTTTTATTCCTTATAATTTTTGTTGCTTTAATTTGCTGACCTTTAGCGAAGGGAGGATCGAACGGGTTCGGAATTGTGACGTGGGGTACGACGCATTGGTGTGGTTAGCTTTCGATGGTTTGCAGCGAAAGTATGTTGTTCCCTTCCATATAAACCATGGGTTTCGGAGAGACAGACCCGTCGGTCTTGCTGTGTGGTTCTGGTTCTCGCTTCCCCGTTTGGTGCACACACAACACCACAGGAACCGGAAAGGCTTTTTGAACCGGAACCGGGTATTGATATGGGGAGGTCCCGGTACCTGTCTGGTATATCTCTTTCTCATGCGTTCCCCTCCGTACTGTAGGGAATTCTTTTCGGGGTGATGTGCGTCGTCGATGTCGTCGTCGTTATTATTATTATTATACACCATGATGTTTTATGATGTGGACCGAAAATAGGGTAGGAAAACGCATTTATGTTTTTGTGCTGTGGTATGATGCGCGCGTGTGTGTGTGTGTGTGGTGAAAAATCAAACAAAACCACAAACCACACACCGCTTCACTCATAAAATATCGATGAAAAACCTCGGTGTGTGCCCTTGGATGGGTATGGTTGTGGCGCTGCCCGGAATCGTATGAAATGGGACCAACAACGACGAGAATGCCGGACGGATCCCTCCCCCGTTTGATCGGAAATGTTTGGTTTTCCATGAAGAACATGATTAATTTTCATCCGTCCGATCATGCTGGTACCCTGATGATGATGATGATGTTAATGACGATGTCCTTGTCCTTTACCGATGGCAAGTTTCGTAACCATAGCGGGTAGTATATACCCATTGGTATTGCTGGCACAAGAAGACCCTTATTGGCAGAGGAAATTGTTCAGGACATTATCAAATTCTCTGAAGAATTTGCGAATTTGGTAAAGGTTGATGATGGTTGAAATGGAGTCTTCCTACCTATAGGTTATTACACGAAAATTCTTTGAAGGATCAGTAAACGATGTTAAATTTGTAGACAGTCGATGTCGGCGCGGTGCCTGGAACCTATTTTTATCCCTCCGTGGGTGTGTTTTGTTCCACATCGTACGGCCCGTGGTACACGTTGCGCCGAGGCGGTCCAACAGCAGTAAGTCTATCCTTTTTCATCTCGACCCACAAGGGATATGAACGAAGCCTTTTTCGGAGCCCTGATTGGTAGCCAGCATTTGGAGGGCTTTTTATCGAGCAAACGAAGCAAACTGATGGCAAAGCTGGGGCTTTTTTATAATGCGCTCGTGATGTCTCGGTTGGCTGTGTATGTGTGCATGCCGGTTTCAATTCCATCCGTGGCAACCATGCACAGAGGTTTAGAGGTATCATGATCTCCAGAAATAGTCGAGTAAAAGCTAATATTTATTTGTCGTCTATTTTTCTGCGCCTCTTCAGCTCCATCTGTTAGATTTCCTGGCATGCAGACAGAAAGACAAAAAAACACAAATTGAGGTTTTCCCGTTGTACGGACAATCTCCAATCCCCAGCAATCAACTCCCTTTTGTGGTAAGACGGGCCCAGCAATTGCTGTAGGATGTTCCAGCTCTGTGGAGTGATTTTGTCTATCTGTGCGCTCGGTTTTCCTTTTTCACAGATAGCTGAAACAAGTGCACAAAGTATGAAGAGTACTGAAAATGGACCTTAAAAATAGGCCGTGAAAAGCCTAACAGACTATTAATAAGGTTGCAATCACTAGCAAACTTTAGCACGAGTCTGTACGGTATCTGTTATCGCTGTAAACGGTGATGAATTGCTTGGTTTGTAATTACCCTGCGGGTACACGCCAAAAATCTGCGTTCAAACAAATTGGATTTGTGCTAAATTTGGGAGACGATTGGGTATCTTCGAAGTTGTTTAGTGTTTGCTCCCGCGGAAGGTGCTGGGTGGTTGTAATGATTGTGTTAGTACAAGCATCATTACAACAGCAGCTTTATACCAATTTGTTGGACCGGCGTGTACGGTTTGTTCTTTAGAAGTTTGCGAACAAAACCTGCCTTCGTGATAAGCAATAATAGACCTGAACCAGTTCCAAAGAGTGGCGGCTTGGGTGTATGGTCAATTGAGATGAAGTCTTTAACAAGTCGCTGCAATCATTCAATTCAACAATAAATTGGATTAGTTTCGCATGAGAATATTGGGTGCTGTTCGAGATCGTGCAGCGTATCTTAAGCTTATTTTATATCAAACGATCTTCTTGATCGTTAAAAATGGTTTAAAGGTACACAAAAGTTTCAGTCTTATGCGTTATACAATTTATGTTCATATCCCGTACTACATGCATAATACAATACGTTATACCGGCGGTTACCGTCTGTTTTGTCACGTTTCTGTCATCTTTCTGTGCAGAATGGAAGACAGAAAGTAAATCAGGGCATTGCCATAAAGCTACCGTGCGGCAGATCTCAAGAGAAGCATATATCATAATGCTTCGCGTTCACAGTGGAACATTAGGCATTCGCTGCACCATCCGTTCCTGGGTTATACCGACCGTTGCCGAATGGCGTTGGTGTAGCTCCTCGGGGAGCTCGTGTCGGTAGAATTGTTGATGGCCTCAAGAATAATGGGGCCACCCGGTATGGTGGCCGGAAATTAGATTATTCGATTTGATTGACACTACAAAAGACCAGCATGGGTGCGCGGGGGAAGCCGACGGACAGTAACTTTGGTGACAGACGCATCTAAATCATCCCTTGTGAATGGGTCGTTCTGCACGGAGCGTTTGCTGTGTGTAGAATAAATATTAAATGTTGCGAATATACGCATCTGATGACACTAATTGTAACCTTAAATAACGATTTTGGTGCGGTTGGGTTTTCAAGTACTTTCAAGACAAATCGGTCCTTAATTTTCATTCACGGAAAATGGCAAATTGTGCACTCACCAGCACCATAGACAACACTCATCTTAGTACCTAATTGGACCGTGGGTGCCTTCAAAAATGATAGTTATAAATAATCGTTATTAATTTAAGGTAGATCTTACGAAATAAAATTATGAACCTCACTTCCCATCCAACAGTCAGGCATAAAACTGGTTCAGAGTCTGGCTAGATACAAGAGTGCAAAATATGATATGTACTCAGCTGGTATCCTGTGCCCACCGTCGTGTAATGCCATTTGGCCCGTTTGGGAGGTTCGAATAAGATAGAAGGACGCCGCGAATATAGAGCATGGAAATGAGATTTTGCACTGGGGTGAGTTGCGTTTTGCAAAAGATGATGATGATGATGAGGATGATGTAATAAAGCTTTAATTTTATTACTGTTTCGTTTACATGTTTTCGGTTGCAAATGGGTAACCGTAAGCTGCTGCTGCTGCCACAGTTCGCTGTGTAATGTGATCCAGCTGTGCGTGTGGGTGTTGACGATCTTGACCAACATATTTCATTTGGAAATTATCTCGTCTGCTGTTGCTGTAGATGGCGATTTTTAAAAAATGACTGTGGTGCTATTTTTTATCGAAAGATGACGCCAAATTCATATTTGGTTCGTTCGGATGTCGTAAAAAAATTACTTAAAGGTTGTTCTCTTTTGTTGTTGGATATCTACCAACTTCATGTGCCATTTCTATTTTTACGGTCTGTACGGTCAATCATTTCTTATCCGTGTTGCAACTAGTGTTGCGTAGGTTCAACAGTCGGACCGCAATTGTTCAGACAGACAAGAAAAAAAATGAGATCAATAAAGTCCAGTGCAAAGAACGTGCTATCAGCTAGCATTACAGAAGGTGGATAAAAAAGTCGCGAGACTAGCTCGCACGACGATACCCGGGTGGCGGATGCTTCCGCCACAATGTCTACCAACCGGTCCGCCATTCGTTCATGGCAATAAAACCTTTCGGCCCACCGCACGTGTTGATGGTGTCGCTGGTTGGAGGTTGGCAGCATCATCACGGCACCCTCGACTCGGCTGTGTGTCTAGCCATAGCCAATGAAAGAACGAACGAAACTGCAACGGTATAGTACATTAGACGTAGAAGGTATGGGTTTCAATGACCTGGAAAAGCTTCGCGTGCTCTCGTCTTTGCTCTTGTGCTCGAGTTTCCATTTGATCGCGACTAACGCAACTGTGTGGGGATGACACTAAATCGATAATTGTTCCTTTTTTTATGTGGGTTAAATGAAGGGTGACGAGAGAAAATATATCGCTACCTTATTACAAACGCCCACCGGACCAAAGAATTAGACGCTAACAGATGAGAGAATTTTGAACTTTCTGTGATGTTTTGTCATCAATTAAAAGAATTTATTTTTTAGTGAAGAGCAGCACTGTATACATTCGATGCGAAGCTAAAATTTACATTACTATCTTGTTTAAATATTTCCTTTCTCCAACATTTTAGATACCAGAAAGATACCAGTGAATTGAACTACTCACTGTGTCGCCGTTTGTGCGTTAACATCACGTGTTTGCCTCATTGTTCGCAGCATAACGATTGCTGGGAACCGATGGTGGTAATTCTTGGTATTTCCGAGTCTCCGTCGAAGTCGTGATCTGCAACTTAAAATGTTTCCTTCACCATCATGTAGCAATAGCACTCAGACATGCTCTCCTGTGTGTACTGTCATGTGCGTGCCGCTATCATCATCGACCCGCTATCCTAACCGATGCCGAAGGCCCTGACAACGGGGCTAATGGTCCCCCTCGTTCGTGCCCATGCCATTGGGATTGGCTTGACGTGTGTTAGGTTAATAATTCTTCTGCCACCCACCTCCCCGTCCTAATCGCCCATCCGTCCCCTCACTTCGGTGGGTTGAATGGCAGGAATGAGGGAAAAGGGTTAATTAATCAGCAGGAAGCACTAGAACTCATACCGGAGTTTTGTGGGACATTCTATAGCACTTGATGAATGCGCACCGACATCATGCGTTTGAAAAAAAAGAATGCGATAAAACAATTTCTATACTGGTGTTGCAAAGTTTACGCGTTACTTCTGGGTTTGTCCAGCGAGTTAATACCATCGGTCCCTTACATCATCGTCGTGGATCGTGTACACGGCGGGACACGATCACCATTCCGTTGCGTCACAATATGCCAACGAATGGTTTGCAGTCGCTCCGACCGACACAATCACAGTTGTCAGTACAGCGCTAACGTGGATTGACGTAGAATTACGCGGGAAGCATAAATTATTGGCATACTATTGAGGGATTTTGCACTTTTTATTTCCTTCCGCTTCGGGTATTGATGAATCGGGGGTTGTGCAAGTGCGACGTTGGAAAATGATGGCGATCAGTTCTTGCGTCTGCTGCAACCAGCAATTTGTGAATGAATTTCTGGTGTTTTCAAGCTGTTAGAGATGTTGTTATTTTTCTTGTTTCTGTAAAAAAATGTATTACATCAAGCAGTTGGGTTGGTAATTGAAAGGTTTTTTTTCATAAGCCCGCGGAAGCGACACAAATATGCACCCCTCCCCGTCGTACGCACCGGGCACTGGTACGTCATCCGTATTTTACGCGCTTGGCGCAAAAGTTTCATCGTCACGCTATTATCAACGATGTTTGGGAGCTACCAATAAACTGTCGGACGGTGGGTGGGTGCTTCATTATGCTGATAAACTATTTTTTAGCTCTGTTTTTTTTTTCGTTTGGAAGCTCTCGAAACTCCCACGGTTTGGTAGCGTACTTGTGATTATTACCAGTCTGCCCTGCCCCATGTACCGCGATCGCATTTTTCTTCCCACGTACAAACTGTTGGATTTATGTAACTTATTGGGGCAAACATGCTGTTACTTTTTCCTGCTCGCTTTCTCATATTGCTTTCATACTTTTTGTTCCCGTAAAAATGAGCTTTTTCTCCATTGCCGTCTATTTCCTTCTTTGCACGCCTTTGGGTAACCTGCGCCTTCAGTTTAGTGTGCAAAGGTTAAAAGAATTTGCAAGCCATAACGTTTATGCAAAAATAAGACGGTTGCTTTACACTAAGGCGGCGGCAGCTAACAGCGGGGTTGGCACATAATTCAGAAACGCTTCGTTCGATTGCCCGTGGGGTCGCTTGGTTTACCGGAAATTGTAGCGTCCCAATGCCTGATAACGGAAGTAAATATCATAAATCGACTTTAACCTTTGTGCGTCAAAAACGAGCAGGCAATGCTAGAGTGGGAAGAAGGTGTACAACCGAGCGTAAATATTGCATGATAAAAATGTATACTTAATGATTGACATTTCATTGATGGGGTAGTGAGTTTGGCGGGAAAACCCCCTATCGGTATATGGACGGAAAAGAAGGAAAGGTGCAAATGGCACAATAAATGTTAAGATAGTCGGTATCTGTACCGTAATTACTTGCTTCTCAATAATTGAATTAAAAAAAAAACAATTGATGCACATAGACTACATGACAAGAAATGCTATTAGTCATCTAATATATTGCTAACCTCAGAATGGGTGATTGATGATTCGCTTTCCGTTGTCCGATGCCTAATGACATTAGGCTTGGATCGTCCAAAACAATTGCTGCGAGCTGTACTGATTCTCAAATTAAGTTGAGTCGGGAATGCTTCATGTTCATTCACTATTTAATCATTCGTTGTAGTCATCTGAATCTGGTTGTGGCTTTTCCGGTGCTTTCCGGCTATGCAAAGTTTAAACTACCCTTTAGAGAGCAGTTGCGGTCATCGGCTGTCGGAAATGCAAAGACTCTGCTTCTGGCCCAAAACCCCACTCTGGTTGCGGTTTCACGTCGGATGCTGTTAAAAAATCGATTTCCACTGAATCATTTCTATTTCACCCCCCTTGAGTTTGGTCCACAGTTTGGGAAGCGTTCAATAACATCGGATTATTTTCCTTCTTCCATTGCAGAGCAATTGAACGTTAAGAACACACTGAAGCTATCTACGGAATATGGTGCACTGGTGAGGCAAGGCACGTTAGGTGGTCGAGGTGCACACTAGACGACGGTGATAGACGTTGGTGTGTGTATGTGTCTGTGCATCCGTTCGGGTAACTCAACATCACGGCCCACAGCATTCACAAGCCACTTTACCTTATCGAACAAACAGTTTAAATCCCATCCGCATTCAACATGGGGAAACTGCTTTCGAAAATTTTCGGCAACAAGGAAATGCGAATCCTGATGCTTGGTCTAGATGCAGCCGGTAAAACAAGTAAGTGTTGTGATCATGAGGGGTGGAAGAGTTACGCAATGCGTGTTTGTATGGTTAACAAATATTCGTTTCGTTGCAGCTATACTGTATAAGCTAAAGTTAGGTCAATCGGTAACCACAATTCCAACGGTCGGTTTCAACGTAGAAACCGTAACGTATAAGAACGTCAAATTCAACGTGTGGGACGTTGGTGGACAGGATAAAATTCGACCCCTCTGGAGGCACTACTATACGGGTAAGAAATCTTAACGGATCATGTTGTACTAATATTGTATTAATCATATGTTTTTTCCCTCTTTTTAGGTACTCAAGGATTAATTTTTGTGGTAGACTGTGCGGATCGTGATCGGATAGATGAAGCGAGGCAGGAACTGCATCGGATAATAAACGATCGCGAAATGCGGGATGCGATCATACTGATATTTGCAAACAAGCAAGACCTGCCAGAAGGTGAGCAAGCGGTTTTTCTTAGGGAATCGCTACGGTTCGCACTTGAATAGGATAGTCTTACAGTATGGGAAAAGAGTTGAGTAATGCTTTTGGACACTGTGGTACGCACCGCTGAGACTAACCCCCATATCGGGCAAGCAAGGCCAAACGAACAGGAAATTGTTTATATTTGGCCGTTGTAATCAGGAGAATAAAACTTTTTGTGCGCAATGCAATATATGAAGATACGAGATTAGATTACGCTATCGCGGTTGCTTTTGTTCCGAACGGGTGTGTGAATATATGCAGGCCCGTAACGAAATATTACGTGACGAGATAAGTTACCTCTTTCGCATTATGGCTTAAATTTGGCAATTCATGGTGAGCTGTTTGAGAACTATTTACAGCAGCAACAGGTACATTGGTGTATGTGAAATAGGAAGTAAGATTAACATCGATAGGCATAATTAAGCTAAAATGACAAGGACATCTTAGAACCTTATCTCATTGATTTTACGGTATCAATTTAATTGACTATACCTGCAGTCATCTATAAACGAAATCGTAACGTGGTGATTCTCTCTTTTCTTCCAGCAATGAAACCTCATGAAATTCAGGAAAAGCTTGGATTGACGCGAATACGCGACCGGAACTGGTACGTGCAGCCTTCCTGTGCCACCACCGGCGACGGTCTGTACGAGGGACTGACGTGGCTAACGTCCAACCACAAATTATGAGAATAATTGTAAGCATCGCATCGGACGGCAGTGGACCGGGCCGTTAACGAAGCCGTCGCCTAGCAAGAACATCCACAATATATTTAAACGTATGCAGCAGCAAAAACAAAAGAAAGTCCTTCGTCTCCCGTTCCCCGATCCCCTCACCGTTCTCATCATTCGTCTCCCTCAGTTTCGCTCACCGAGGGAAGCAAAACATTGCCGCTTGTTGTTTGCTGAAATGAAAACATTATCCCTATCATATAACAGTAGGACAAATAGAGTAGATTTGCAGCAAGTTAGATGAACGGTGAAGATATGAGATGCAGAAATGAAGGCTGCAGCAGTAGTACGGAGAGGAGAGTACAAAAACACTCACACGTGTATCGGTGTGTTGGTAAATAGTGCACACACGGCGCGCCTAGATACAATGATAGGACAAACATCTAAGGATAAACTCGTTCTCAACCCATCGTCACCAACTCCCGTGCACAGGATAGTTATAGCAGGATTGTTGTTATGCGAAACAAACGACATCCGTACGACAGTCGGCGATAGAGAGGGTATAAATTATCTAATTCTAATCTATGAAATTGATCCAATGGGAGAGGAAATAATGTTAAACGCGTTCTTCTCTTTAAAGAAAACAATGTGTGGAGGGCTCGTGTGAGAGCATCGTTGCAAAAGTAAAAAAGAAAACATACAAAAACTTCACTATGTCTTTACATACATACACACACCTATGTATGTGCGCATATGTATGTAAATATATATATACAGTAAATAAGCGTAGTCCAATGTGTAATGCTTGTTAGTGATGCTCTTTGCCGGTGGTGGAAAGAGCGTGCGTTATGTCGTGGAAATCAAAGACAGTGCAGTGCTGGTAATTCAATCCGTACGGGAAGCGTAAAATCATAACTAATTGCACACGCTATTTTAGTGTTTACTTCCCCTATTTCGATCGAAACCCGAAACGCATTCTCGCCCTTGCTCACCCCCCGTCCTTTTGGATTTCTGTCCTTGATGATCACTACAAAAGTAACTTCACTTCGTTTTGTCTTGAGCGCTTCGAAGTGTTTTTTCAGCTTTATTTTGTTGGCAAACGTATTTGAGTGAGATAGTTTAAACCATAGTACTAACCATTAAGGTTTGATTTTTTTTCGAATCCTTTATGAGCGTTATTGTTATGCTGTCCTTCTGAACATAACATTTGAAAGTGAATCCAAACTGGCCACGTAACACAACACTATAAATGATAGCATACGCTAAATAGTCAGTCCATCATGTTTAACACATTATTATTGGCAACTCACAATGCATGAAAGTGTAGAACAGTTCATCCCAACTTGACTAGACACAACAGTGCACATGGAACTTGTACATTCGTTCTTCCCAAGTCGGTTCTACGTAGGTTCAATGCCCAAGTTTATTAGGCACCAACTCTAGTGCGTGGAGACGATTATTTTTTCCATCGCGTTTCGTAAGAAGAATAGTTTGATTTTGTAGCGTGGTAATGTAATTAATTATATCTACCCATAGCTAAATCTCCTTTCGGGAAGGGAAACTCTAGTGGAAGCAGAAATTGAACAAAAAAAAAAACACCACAGTAGAAATCACTTTTACACGTTTTACTATTGCGTGAGATACATTTAATAATAATGGTAACGAAGCGTTGGATTACATCGAGTGAGTTCAGTTTTGGGTGTCTCAATGATGTGTAGTACACTGGAAAGTTTGTGTGTGCGATCAGTAGTCGATGGCAGGATGCGCTGTATTGATCGAACTGAATAGAAACCTGTGGTATTTGTATGACCAACAGCTTGAATTTGTGTTGCTTGTTTTGCCAAATAAAGCGTTATGCTAGGGGAATCTAATGGCTGGCAGTGGATGGACCGCATTGCTTTGCCGCCAATCTATATAACAAAAAATATATTTAACAAACAAAAGAAACTTCAGTCGTAAAACGTAAAGCAACGATAGGGTACATGTGTGCGGTAGTGCAAGAATGGAAACGATCAGCATCGTACAATAGATAACAAAAGGGTAAACAATGATCGGCAAACGAAAGAGCTCGGTCATTTGACTGTTGAATGTTCATTTGATCTGTATATACACAGTTACAATAAAGTGCATCAGCGAGTGCCGATAGTAAGGTTGGCAAGTGAAACATGAAGATCAATTTGCTTTTTAGGGGAATAACTATCGAATTAAGCAATGGTTGGCTATAAATGGTTACGTAAATTGGACAGTAAACATTCACGTTAAACAACACGTCACTTGTGCTGCCTATGCATCCAAACAAGACACAGCCTTCATTTACGTTTCGCGGCAATACGAATGTATTCGATGAGTGTGTACCATTCTATCGAGCCAATCTGCAGTACAGTCTGTTCATTGATTAGAAATAGGAATAGAGAATGTGTGGGAAATCCGACAGCAGCGAACGACGAGCAGAAGCGGTGATAACACATGGACGAACGCGAAGGATACAGAAGCGATCAACACTCTTGCGTACGAGCAGAGAAAAGAAAAGGAACGTTAGATTAGAAGCAACAATTAGATACTTGATAACTGTCGGAAAATTATGTTTTATTTCTGCCTGTGAGAGACGAACGTTTGTAAATATTATTGTACGGTAAAAGAGTAATAAAAACAAAACAACTAATTGATACTATGTAAGAATAACAAAATAAACGAATGGGAAACAAAAATGGAACCGTGTTTTACGAATCGTGAGGTGTGCCTATCGAAGTGTTGTGATTATTTTTTAAAGATTATTTCAGTGTCTATTTACGATACACAGTTCAATCGTAAGTGTGCCAAACAATCAAATGGAAAATTATTTCGAAATATTCAGTATATGGAATCAAAATGTACTTTTATTTAGAATTGAAGTTTCTTTGAGAACCGTGAACCATACAAAGAGAGAGAGAGAGAGAGAGAGAGAGAAAGAGAGAGAGAGAGAGAGAAAAAGAAAGCGTGCATGCACAATACACTTGTCCGAAAGAGATGAAAATATAGCACAACAAGTAAAAGTTCCCCTTTTTTGTTTCAGCACAACGTGTGTAAGAAAACAGCTTTAGCGTTTTCATAAAGGAGAAGCTTTCGCTTGGTTACAGGTTGTGGCGAAATTGAACTTTTGCGGCGAAAAGAGGGCTGAAATATTTCAAAACCGAAAACGAATTTAAATTACAAACGAGAATTGGTTGCCAAGTGGGTATTTAACGTTTCTAGTAGTAATGTGCACAATGATTCAGAATGAATGCATGATTTAAACCCGTCTAGGGAGTGAGTTAACCCTAATATCGAAAAAGAGTATTTATAACTCTTTGCGATTTAACTCATTCCAAAGGAATTGAATTTGTCAAACTAATTAAGATTTAATTCTTCACCGCGACCGTCAACTCATGATTTAAATCGTGAATTCACTCTTGTAAGAGTTAACTCGTGATTTAATTCTTGACGGCGATCTTAATTCCCACAAGAGTTAACTCAGGAGATAAATCGTGAGTTAAAGATTTAAACTCACGGTTGAGACTCACGATTTAAATCATGAGATGAATGCCGCAGCATATCCCCCCCCCCCTCCGGCTACTTATTTGAAATTAATGAAATCTTGAAGGATGAGTATAAGAGCTAAATATTCATTCTAATTCTTTAACTCGGATTTAAATCCTTAAAAAGAAATAAAATTCCCATCTCTAGTTTCTAGTGATACGATCAGTGATCAGTGGTGGATCAATCCCCTTGGAGGCCCTTGGCTGAATGATAGTGGGGCCTTTAATTAAAAAAAATATTTTCCAGAGGTTCTTTGCGATACACTTCGGCTCGAAAAACAGTTTATCAACTGTACAGCCCAGCTGGTCACTTACATGGAACCGAAGCAGTAAGGCATTCTCCAAAGCTGATTGAAATGACCTGGGTAGTGTTGGCAGTTCACGAACCTGCTGGCTGGCCTGCTGCAGGACCTCTAAACCGCTCACAGGTGGGAGCCGTCTTTAGCTAGTCCATGGCTGGCGACTGGCGTACATCAACTCAATTTTTTTTCATCTCACGATGTGTACGATCTACAAGCATTTTACGGGCTGTATCGTTTGGTGTCATGCTCATGACGTAACCAGCCCACCGGAGCCTGGCGAGTTTACTCCGCTGTACGACAATAAGTTCGACGTACAGCTCATAGAGCTCGTCATTGTAGCGACTCCTCCATACGGGACCAAAAATCCTTCTGAGAATCTTCACCTCGAACGCGGCTAAGGATTTGTTTTTTTGTCAGTTTTAGACAAGACTTGTTTCAGAGGCGTATGTGAATACTGGAACTATATAGTCCCAGTTTCGTTCGACAAGTGATTTGAGTAGCAAAGTTTCCTCAGATTGCGGAATGACCGGTTCGCAGCCAGCACCCTAGCGCGTATCTCATCATCAATGCTGTTATCGGTGCTGACCATTGAGACAAGGTAGGTCAAATCCTAAAAAAAATCCAATTCCTAGTCAAAAAATACTGTCCAGTAGATGGATCACGATTTCGGTTTTTGGTCGTCCTTGATCTTGCAAGCTACGGTGGAACCTTTGGATAAAGGGAAGTTTTCTATCATTCGAGAAGCCTTCTTTTGGTACGCGATTCCTATTCTAGACACTATGGCTTGCTCTGTAAAGATAGAGTAACCCTTTTTCCTTCGAGTTTATCTTTTTTGCGTTCATTTAACACAAGAATCCTTTCCAGAATCAGAATATTGTTATTAACAAGGTACATGTATCAGGTGAGTAAATTTTTTCATGTATTACTGTTCCTTTTTGTTAACTTAAGTCAGCTGTTTATGGTTATGACAAATAGTATTTACTTAACTCTGATATATTAAATGAAAGGTGTCTAATTGATGGAAATGATGATCTGATGTTGCGATAGCTCTGTGTAACTAATTTACTAACCAAAATAAAAGGTTAAAACAAACGGGAAGCTCCCGGTCCTGTAATGATGATTATGCTGTTACATGCTAACGGATATAAACAAGTGTCCCATCAAGAGCATTTAATCAACTAAACAAGAATCTGAAAAAAAAAACTCTTCAAGAAAGTAGTCATACAACATGGAGCGATCTGAACTTTGCAATAATTAGTTGAGGGCTAGCCTAGTAGTAGCCCTACAGCTAGTAGCCCATTTCGAATATACTGCAACTGAATTAAATTGCGTTACATTTTTAAAGTATTTTGTTTATTCCTCACCGCACCTACAGCTCAGGCGTTTCTTTAATTTCCCCGTAATATGATTAGTGTTGCGTCAACACCAACAACTGTACGATTTTCCAGCATCCATCGTGTGATTGAAATTTCCGTTTCCGGCTGAGCTTCATTTGGTAAGCGGTAATTACGTACCGTGCCGTCCCTTTCGCAAAGGAATTAGGTCCCGCGCATTGATGGATTCCATCCATCGGTTTTTGGTACCTTGGCCAAATTGAAAAGGAAATGGGATATTCTACGACGGGGAATTTGTATAGCAGCAATGTTCCACTTTCTGCGTTCTGTTGCAGTAATGATGGCAGTTGGTCGAATCAAAATGATGCCAACGCGTTTGCCGGAAGTCTTATTCATGTTCGACAGTGAACTTTTCCACCGCCCGTTCATACATTCCGAACAACACTCGGTATCTCGGTCCATCGTTTCTTGTTGTCTCGTGTAGTGAAATCAGCTCGTAACCGGAGCAAAACTTTCATAACGAGCATTTCCTTTCCGTCTGGGGGCGGCTGAAACAAGTCTATGTTTATTCTTGTTCTTTTCCGAGGAATTCGGGAGAGTTTTTCTTCTGTTGGGGAATAATACTTGTTGGAGGGTTTGAAGAGAATACCCATGTGCTTCTGAAGGTTAAAGTAAAACTTGTGGTCGAAGATATGTTTTGTTACAGAAAGTGTATAAGAGTCAGTGGCTTTATATGAAGCTTTTCTATTTTTGTAGTCTACATCACTACTAATATCCTAACTTGAGCCAGGATAATTCAATGATAATTAGTTTCTAGGTCTTAAAATGAAAGGAGTGGCATAAACTCGAATGTAGACTTGGTCTACATAAAATAATTCGGGAATATAATTGATGTATTTATTAATCAGGTTCAATTAAAGAGATAAATTTTGGGTAAAAGATTGCGCTGTCTCCAATCTTGGCAACAACGTAGCATTAAAAAATAAATCTTTATCATAATGTTGCATTGTGATTTCTTTTTGCCATCTCATATCACATGGCGCAAGCACAAGCAACCGGCGTCTCCATCGCCCAATTACCGCTTGGTAACGTTAAAGCATTCTTCGCCTACTCCGCTCACAGGCACTGGTACTCATCAGCACTATACATAGTGCTACTGCGATTCAATACCGCCCGGCCTTTAACTGACTTTGTCGCTTTCCTGTGCAGGCGAACCGACCTGTAGTTCGTCATTGATTCAGCGATGCGGCAAGGAAGGAAGCATGATCAAGCGAGGTGGGACAGGAAAGGAACTGTCGTCGGTTTGGTTTCCGTTTTCCGTTTGTGTCAGTTGTTCGCGCTACCCGTTGAGTGCGGCTGCTTCTTCTCGGCGCTGCTCGTACGTCCGGGAGGAAGGATGCAAAACTATTTGTGTTTCGTTGAACCAGACGAAATCGGCAACATCGTTTTCCGTTCAGCTTTTTTATCACTTTTTTCTAGTGTTTTATTTATTTTTATTTTTTGCTACTGTTGCAGTGTGTTTTTGGTTTTTGGTTATATTTTTATTGCAATCTTTTTCACTTTCCACACGGCGTGTTTTTCCCCTTTTTTGATTTTTCCTTCTTCTCGCTTATGCTATTTGACTCCACCATGTTTCATATTATTCTACTGATGTAGAGTTTAAATGTTAAAGCTAGTTTGGGAGAGTTTATTTTTTCATTTTTTTTACTTCACCACCATCTGTGTCGCCAAATTCTTCACCGTTGTAAAAGTGTTAATTTTACTGTTGTTATACGTATAAATTATTTAGAATATTGTAATTCATCATATTATCATTTTTATTAAATACATGAAATTCAATTCAAGTCAGCTTGTATTTAGTATTTTCATTGAAATAAAAGTTACTCCGCGTTTCTATAAGCTTAACAGAACAACTATATAAATTGATAGAAGATATTACTACTCATAACATAAAGTGAAATAAACACATCCCTCTGCACATCTCTCTTCCCAAGATAAATGTGCATATTTTTCTTCTGTCTCTTAAGTTCCACTTGGTGCCCTGCAGTGCTATCCATAAAAACTAATAACAACTCTACACTCTTTTCACCTTTTTTATCGTTGTGCATGAAACACACTCGAAACATGCTCTTCCGAACACTTGCCATCATCACACACTGTTTCATGCATGCATATTTGTTAGCGTTATTTATGCACCCAAATGCCCAATGACTGTCGGAGAAAAGGCAGCAAAAAAAAAATACGGGTTGGTTATTTATTTATTTATATTCTTTTTTTGATAATCTTTCACCGTGCTGTTACTCGTTCTGCGCTTCTTTCCCTGCGCTAATGATAAGCATCCGAGCGTTTTTTAGGCGTCCCGGCGACGATTGCACCAGCGTTGGTTGGTTATGAATGTCTGCACAAATATTTGCTTACCGAATTCGGGTGATTACTATTTGCCCAAGTTTTCTACCGTCTGTCACCAAGTTTTGTGTTTTATTTAGCTTTTTTTTTACGTGCTTCTCCACTTTGGTTTTGTTGCGCAAGAAAAAGTGTTCACCTGGTGCTTTAGTAAAGTTTTAATGTCTGATTTTCGACACGCTCGTTCGTCCTCCGGTGTGGTGAAATAATTGAAATGTGTCGTCGTGCTGGTAGAGAAAACATTGCCAGCGGCTAAAAGGATTTTGCGTCCGTTTGCTGCACCCGTTCGGTGCACACCGCCACCGTTTGTGGGTTTACGTTCGTCATGCGTCTATATGGCAGTTACGGGAATGTGCGGAGCGGTAGAAGGTAACTTCAGGATGGCTAGTGGTAATGGTGGCGAGGTACGTGGCAACGGTATGCGCACGTTGTATACGCAATGCAAAAGGCAACGACGGACGCCAAACCGAAAATCCTTCCTCCCCCGAGAGACTTCGGTAACTGGGGCTGAGCTTTTGAAAGTGGTGAAAGCGGCGCTCGACTCAGAAGCAGCAGCAGCAGTAGCAGCGAGTAAGTAAAACTTTCAACTATTTCCGTAACGAGCAATGTCGGAAATTTGCGGCATCCCCCTGTGGCACGGCGAATTTCCTTTCCCGCTTTCCGCCTTCATCGCTGCTTGGTAGTGGTGATGATCGTGGTTACCATGGCGTTAAGTTCCATTATCATCACTCCGTGTCAGCGCGTACGGTGGCCAAATGCAACCGTTCCGCACCCGCTCCAGCTTCAGGGCCGTTAAGCTTCGAGCCGTGCACAGTAATCCGTCCGTTTCCCGGATAAAACCGTCGGTCGAAAGTCGGGCGCGATTGTGGTTTAGCCATTTTGCTCCCGGTTGTAATGGTGAACAAGATGCACAGCACAAAAGTTGCCAGCGCGTATCAGGTGAGACTTTCTTCTTCTTCTTCACTTCTACACGAGCCCTTTCTTTGATCCACGTTATGCGCGTTCGCAACCGCTGGACTTTCGCAGATTCGCTAATAGATTTTTGCTTATCTTGCACCATGTTAACACGCGGAAGTTTTGCGGCGGTAACGAAGCTAGAAAAGTGAGTTTGAAATTATTATGTTAAAACCATCAACCAGCTCACTAATCACATCTTTCACACGCGGGAAATGCGAGTTTGTCTACTTTCCTTTCGCGTACCTTGTCGCGCTGGTGCATCTACTTGTTTCTATAATGAATCATATTACAACACCTAGTTTGTTCTTTTTGGTTTGTGAGAAACGTTTTTGTTTGTCTCCCACTTAGTAAACTTAGTTGATTGGGGCTGGCCCGGCGGTGTAGTGATAGCGTTGCCGATCTTAACACGACAGGACCGGTCCAAATTCCCAACCGTGCCAATACACCGTACGTAGGTCCGACTATACGAAAAAGGTGAACAATTGGTGGAAAATACCTTTCATTGTCATATAAAACATCTGCTTTTAATTTATTTTATTGTATTCGTTTTGAAAGTGTAATGTATTAAATTTGATAATCTATACGTAGCCTAACAATAAGTTAGAAAGCTTAATTAAACAACTTCAAAAGGCATACGGAAAAACTAGCTTAGTGTATTGATCCCGGCCAATATTTAACGGACATGTGATATTACAAGGAGACAGGTTTTAATCTGTCAGGGATTTCTAATAATGATAAGTGTCGGGAATTAGTAAATAAAGTAAGAAAACTTATGTTGATACCTTAAAAGTAAAAACGTTTGCTTTTCGAAACATCATGATCATTTTGCTTCAGAGTGAACATTCATTATTATTTTGTATAGTAAAATACGATCAGTTTATTTGACAACTTAAGAGCAATTAGAAATCATTTGCTTATTTTTTTTTAATTTTCGTGAGAAACCAATTATCTCATCATTTTCCAGTGAGGTGGTCCGTCAGGCTGTATCATTCGCTCGTGTGTTGTGGAGGCAGTGTGATGACGTCCCAGAATACATAAAATGACAGAATGCATAAAACAACAGTGTTTTATGCTATTAATGCTTTAAAAATGATTATAAAGCATTTAACAACATAGACGGGTAGATTAACCGTGATGCATGCTCAGTGACAGATTTTCTCTTAACTTACCGTTTAGTCAGGCAAAAACAGCTTGCCTCAAAGGCCCAATGTGAAAATGCTAAAATTGCTCGAAGAGTTAAATTAAGGATTGCTCATTTTCCCTTAAGTTACCCTTAAATTACTTGGTAAATTAGGGTTAATTTAAGGGTAATTTAACGAAATTTGTCTCACTGGGTTGTCACATCATCAAACGTAATGAATTATGGCCGCTTATAAGTCCCTGTACATGTATCTTATTTTAATTTAAGTTTTAAATCCAATATCAATATATTTATGTTAATTTCTTTTAATTTAGTTTAAGCTTGTTTTAGTTTAGATTTCATCAATATCTAACTATTATTTTATTACATTTTACTCATTTCTTTGACTTTTTTATTATTTCATTTCACTTTTTATTCTTACATCTTAAATATAATCTTATTAGTCTAAAGTAGTTAAATTGAGTATTTACGCAAGCAAATGTATATTCCGGTTCGTTCAATCATCAGGTATTATTCGGCTCGGAACTCACAGATCAATGAGAGGGACTTTTCGCCAAATTCCGTTAAGGGTTTAAAAAGCTCCGCAATGGAGGCACCTAGTCACCTCGGAGTGGTTCCACAGTCTCCCTGCAGCATGCGTTTATGCCCTTACTGAATTCTTTTAGTTTTCATATTTGAAAGGTGGAAATACTGGGGCTCAATTGAGGACATAAGGAATATCGTCAAACTATCCCTTAAGGACTAACAGACGACGATGCAAGTTTGGGAATTCCATGACGAGAAATGGATAGACACAGGAAGTGTCTACTGGAAGCGTTTTGATTAATAAAACTACTTTTTAAAGGAACATTAGTTTTGGGAATGTCCTGTGTACTATTGTTAATAATTATTTACCTTCCACAGGATCCTTACGTTGTATGAAAATTAAGGCAATTGCTCGTATATTTTTCAATTATATTAAATAATAAATTTAACCTGAAATATAAACTTTACGTTGTTTAGTTATCTAAATTGAACTTTACTCTTACGATGGAAAATGATGATGCATTCACACTATGCTAATGTACAACCAACAACTCAGATTAAAATACGCTTTTAATCAGCGGTACAGCTTCACGCAAGAGTTGGCTGAAATAAAAGACATTGGCCTCGCGTTCCAATCGAGCTCTTTCAGCCCTCCTCGAACGCATGCTCGGGTCATATTCGACTACAACCACCCGTGTACATTTATCATTATCTCTTGCCAAACAGCAAACAAACCTAACGGTTGTATAGCATTCGAAGCATGTACGTTGCATGGTACCGATATCCTTTTTTAACGTATGAAGATGGTTCTAACATGGCAGTGTATTGTGGAGAAAATAAAAGCGAAAAATAAGTTCAAAATAACAGTCAACACTCGATTGGATTGAAGCGCGACGCTTTTTCGACGAAAGCAAATAAGCAAATCCCCATCCAATCCCACGGTACCACCGTACTGGGGAGCGGAGTAAAAGCGGTTTTGTTATCATTTCCCTGCCAGCCATGTTGTCCGTGTCCGTACGAGGGTTTTCCGGAGATCATGCCATGGGTTTTACGGGGAAAATAGTAAATCGTCGTTCGACTTCCATCCTGCTTTGTCTCTGCCTTTCTCCTTCTTGCTCCTCATTTTTATCTCGAAATAAAACGTCCGACGATCTGTCACTGGAAACGAAAAATCCCGTCAACCATTTTAAAGACCGAACCACCACTATGTAGGCGTCCACCATTCCCGAAACCCTCTCAGCATAACTCACCCTTGGCTCGAATTCCTGTTAGACCATCCTATTCGAACCACTGTCCCAACGGTCTGGAAGCGTACATATGAAAGAACGAGCGAAATATGCAGAAGACGAATGCAATTTTGAATGAGAGAAATATTTTACCTTTGCCGGGTGGAAAACAATGTTCTAAATGTGTCGCTAGAGAGCGCTGTCAGCAGTGTGTCAGTGGAGGGGTTGGGGATAAACCCTCCTCTAACTGTTGACATGGTAACAGGCTGACAGGTGAGAAAGATTCCGCAAAGGTGAAACAAGGCACGTGAGTGTGAGGCAGAGATGAGAATAAAAAATGCATCCCTACTCACACATATGCCTTGCACACGGGGGGGAGGGCTGCTTCATGTTGCCGCACGGAGAAAGCTGAACGGACGATGAGGCAATGGTCAAACGGAAGTGTCACCGAGTGCAAAGTGGTTCAACGTGCCCGTGAAGCTTGGGAACTATTTCCAATAGACATACACATACACCCACGTATACTAAGTGCTTCATTCTTTTTGAGAAACTCGGCCCAGGTTTGCTTACGCAATACGACTGGAGGTATTTTTTAATTGGAATCCTTTGTAGCAGCAATCCCGTTTTACCGTGGCAGGAGAGACGAAGGCGACCATTTTTTTTAGCACATTGGGGTCTCGGACGTGCTGTGATACGGCCGGGGTACGATTACGAGCAGGCAGTTTATGAGATGAAGTAGATTATGGGACACGTTGGCGTGCCGATTGCACCGAAGCGGGCGTGATTTTTAACCGGTCGATTTTATGAACATTTATGGAATTTCTTCACGCCGGTAATCGCTTTATAGATGGTTGGAATTCCATATCGGTAGAAACGTTTTGTTCGGTATTACTGATGGATAGAAAAGTGACTATTGGAATTTTGTTAATTAAATGAATTAGTCTTTAAAGCTAGTATATCATGCATAACTTTGTTGAAAATAAGTTATTTATAATTTACTAAACTTACTTTAAATTTAGTAAATCTCGAAGCGCTGCTTCACAGCGCAACATTTCATCCGTAATTTGTAACAATCTCGGTGATGATTCTTTTATCCGTCGTATCCCCGCTTGTCGCAAGGCGTTACAAAGCAAGGTAAACAGCATTAGAAAACCTCAAACCCTTCACGAAGCTTCGGCGGAAAATGCCTCGAGCCAGCGGAAGTAACTCGTTTATATAATTAGTTTAAAAATTACTAAAGATCAGCAGAGCGCACGGCAGCAAACGAGACAATCAACCTAGACAGAGTCATGACATGGGGCCAGAGCGTGTGTTGCGTGGGAGCAGTATATGTCATCTCTTGTGACGTTGGTTCAAATAGGGATAACAAAGTAGTATGTTACAGCGGCCATGCTTACGCTGATTACGTCGTGAAACTTGTGAGTATCCATCGGTTGCGGTTAGGGCAGGTTGAAAGAGTGTTAGGAGAAAGAGAGAGAGGGGGGAGGTTGATCACTTCGGGTTGATTGCGGGTTGTGTTGCAGGTGGTTTAAGGGAAGGCAGGAAGGTATAGCGGGGGTGGATGCTGGTTGCGTCAAGCGTGTGTTGTTGTCTGTCTCTTGCGTACCAAAACCGTTGGTAAAAGTTTGTGTAGCGGTGAGCATGCCTTAAGTGGTGTTGTGGTATTGCTTGATCAAACCACCAAATCATTCGGCCAGACACAAGGATTAAAAGAGGATCTTTTTATGTTTTTGAAAGGTACAAAACTGCAGTAAAGTTGATTAATAAATAAATTATTTATAGTTTCTTTACATAATGTGTTAGGTTTTAATTGAAAATGGTTTAAAAAAACTAGCAAGTCGTGATAGCGGTTGCGCGATGATGATTTTGATTTTAACGCTGTAAACAATATTATGTAATAGCATTACCATTATATTTTTTAAACATTTCATAACTTCACTGACGTGTCAACAACGATAACGTTTCCTTAGCCTCGAAATTGGTATTGGTATCTTTCCTTACTGAAAAATTTATTTTTATAGAACAAAGATGTCGAAAGTTGCTTTTCGGGGATTGGGCAATCAAAGGATTACTCGGCCATGTCACATCAACAGCAGAATATTTAAGTACAAAGAACATGCTGTGTCCTTGGTGGGAGCATCAAGATGTACTTAAAGGGATTATGAGCTTCTATAGCAATACGAGACGATCACAGGGGAACGGAAAAATCGCTACTGACGATAGTTTCTTCTGATCATTGTGAGAAAAACGGTACAATCACTAGTTGAAGCACGATAAAGTTATTCTACAGTATGACAATGCCTGTCTAAGCGAAGTGGTTCCAGTGAAAATGTTGAAATTCCATTCCCATTGAAACAGGTAGTTCTACCATACGAGCTGTATAGCTCGAACGATACTAGTTATTATCACCATGTATTTTGCTTAATGGAGCATGGTCGGTTAAATAAGCATGAGTGAGTAGCATTTTTCTAATTATAAAGTTGTTAGGAGTTCTTTTTTTCGCAACAAGTTACATTCATTGTCAGAAAGATGTCGAAAAGTAGTAGAAAACAAAAAAAAGAAAACAGTTTGTTTTAAATATCGGAAGTTATTGTTTTTTCACAATATGGTATAATTTGCTGGGATTTTAACTAAATAAACTCTTTGTAGAAAACATGCAAGTTCCTCTCGAGCCAACCGCCTAAACGGTTAAAAATTCAAAGTAGCAAGAAAACAGTATATTGTATGAAGTGTTGATTATGTTTATCTTTATAGTAGTATTTTTGTGTTTATTCAACAATGTATGTATGTTTGCTAGCAAAACATTGCATTGAATTTTCATACCACGAAAAACACTCTCCACCATATTTACCTGTGTAACGGTTATTTCTGCTAAACAAATAGAGTAATAACTAACAAACCCGGTGCAAAGAGCAAGCAAACTGGTTCATTTCCACTGCGCAACAATATCGAATCGAGGTCGAGCCCATAAATTTAATCACCGAAATCACGATCCTCCAAATCACGGCATTTTTATTCGCGCGCGTTGTCTACAACCAGCAGCACAACCAGGAGACACCGGCAGGATATCAACAACAGGTACGAATCTGTTGCGGCAAAAAGGGTATGTGCTGAACGGTTATATACTGACCGTTATGTGCTTTTCGTAATGGCGGCACGTCAGACGACACCGGCCGGCAAAATAAACCAACGAACCAAACAGCACCGGGTGGACGAGCTGAGAGTCCCCGTTAAGGGATAAGTTCAGTATTTCATCGCTCTCTTGCTTGCTCGCTGATTATTCATCTAGACCGGCAAAATGCAATGTTATTTGGGCTTTATGAACTTTCATATATCTCGCACTTTCTCTCGGAAATGTAGCGAACCAAAGATACTCGTTCGGCGATGTTGAAGCATCCTGGAAAAGGATTTTCCAATCTCTCACTAGAAACAGCTGAGATGGTTTATTGCTCTCTGTTTTGCTTCTCTCCGGTGTTCCATCGGTTTTCCGTTCGTGAGTGCTTTAAACGCATGAACCTAAAAGCAAGGGAATGATTTTTTTTCAAAATATTTACTCCTATTTCGTTCTGTCCTTCAAGACAATGTGATACAGAACTTCGTTCGACTCGTTCCCGTTTATTCATTTAAGTCATGGTTTACACCTTCTCAACGGGTTTTTTACCAATAGTAATTTAGTTTATGGGCCCTTGCGGTCATCAACTTGCGGTTTAGCGATCAATTTCACCAAACACGACATCGAGCGTGCCGATAATGGCTACTACGTCCGCTAGCATATGGTGACGGCCGATCTTGTCCAGTGCGGCCAGATGAGCGAACCCGGGTGCCTTTATCTTGCAGCGATACGGTTGGCTGGAACCATCCGAGACCAGATACACACCGAACTCACCTTTTGGAGCTTCCACCGCGGTGTAAGTGGAGCCGGGTGGTACTTGGTAGCCTTGCGTGAACAGCTTGAAATGGTGAATAAGAGCTTCCATCGATTGTTTCATCTCCAGACGCGATGGTGTAGATATCTTTGCGTCGTCCGTCTTAATCTCACCGGCCGGCATCTGGTTCACGCACTGGTCGATGATGCGCAGAGACTGTCGCATCTCCTCGATGCGGCACAGGTAACGATCGTAACAATCACCTTTCGTACCGATAGGGACATCAAACTCGACCCGATCGTACGCATCATACGGTTGCGTTTTACGAAGGTCCCACTTGATGCCGGATCCACGAAGCATGACACCGCTGAATCCGTAGTTTATGGCATCGGCCGCCGATACCACACCAATGTTAATCGTGCGCTGCATCCAGATACGGTTGCTCGTTAGGACATCCTCTACCTCGTCCAAGCGATCCGCAAACTTGGACGCAAAATCATAGATATCGTCCAGCAACCCGAGCGGAAGATCCTGAGCAACACCACCGGGTCGCACGTAGGCTGCGTGCATGCGTGCACCCGACACACGCTCGTAAAACTCCATCATCTTTTCGCGCTCCTCGAACAGCCAGAAGAACGGTGTCAGTGCGCCCACGTCCAACGCATGCGTACCGATAGCCATGATGTGATTCAGAATGCGCGTAATTTCCGCGAATAGTACGCGAATGTACTTCGCCCGCAGCGGAATGTCGATGTTTAGCAGCTTCTCTACGGCGAGCGAGTAACACTGCTCGTTGCACATCATCGAGACGTAGTCGAGACGGTCGAAGTAGGGCAGTGCTTGGGTGTACGTCTTGTACTCGATAAGCTTCTCCGTGCCACGGTGCAGTAGACCGATGTGTGGATCCGCACGCATCACCGTCTCACCGTCCAGTTCCAGCACCAACCGCAGCACACCGTGGGCTGCAGGATGTTGTGGTCCGAAGTTGAGTTTCATGTTCCGCACCGTTTTCTCGACTGGAGCGATCTTGCTGTTCCACGGTGGCATCTTCCAACGGGAGGTAACGGCGTCCGGGTACATGACCGGGCCCTTGAACTGCTCGATAAACTGCTGATCCGGGAACCATTTCCCAGCGAAACGGGCCGGCTGATGTGCGCCAAACAAAATGGTGCGAGGGTATGATAGTCGTCTACCGGTGAGTAAAATACTGGAAGTTGTTCCTCTGGTAACCATGTTTATAACACGTAACGCCATCTTTTTCGATTCACAATGAAGGATTTCTTTTTTTGATGGATCGTTTAGGACTGGATTTCTTTCCTGGAATTCTTATTTACCTCTACTGAAAATCACTGCACAACAGAATCCAAGTGACGCAGGCATTTTGACACCTGTCAGTTTGAAAGTATTTCCTGCTGTTTGTTATTGTTTCCTTTTTCTTTAAACAGAAATAGAACACTTAGAGAACATATTCGAAGAACTTCTTTATGAATGAATTATTGTAAATTAAATCATGATTTGTTATAATATAATAAACAAACTCTATTTAAATAATATCCGTTTCGTTTACCATATTTCTGTTCATCCATCGACCGCTCTACAGATGGTTGTTGAGCGAAAACCGAACCCGACCCATGGTAACTCACGGACGGTCGGTTTCTCTGATCGTAGCATTCCTTCACATCGCGTTATCCTGTGAGTGTGTTGTCGAGTGAATCCTGCACTGGGGAGACGCGCTATCGTGTTCGGGAGCAGTTCCGTCGTGACCGTTCAGTCGTGCAGAAGCTGGCCGCCATCTTTCTGCTGACTGGCGCCGAAGTGTACTAAGCGAAAGTGAATATAAATCATTTGAAAGAAGTAAAGTGTGTTAGTTCGTAAGTGCTTTTTTTTAAAGATATATTTGAAGTAATAGAAAAAGCAATAGAAACTAAATTTTGAATGTGATTGTATAATCTGAATATTGTGTAAAAATCGTGTGCTATGAACGTTCCAAAGGCAAATACAATAATAATTCACTTCCAACCGATTTATTTGTTGTGAGCAAAGCGCTATTCTACAAATGCAGATTTTGCCGGGAGTGCACGAATGCTGTAAAAAAAAAAAGAATAGCACACGATCCATTTCCCACAAGTGGCAATTCGCTTGTGCAGAGGACTTTGTGTGTTTTAGTCTTTTAAAATCCTTGATTTTTAATTATTTTTCGAAGGCCACGAGAAAAAAAACGACTTAAAATAAAAGTTGTGTATGTGTTACTGTTGCTACACTTTACTGTAGCTCTATTTAATCAGTGTATTTGGCCAGTGTCCGTTATTTGTATGTATGGCTGACCTCGTTTTTCATTTTCATATTTATAACTTTTGTTATAAACTCTCTTGGTAGACTCACCAACCAATCGATGTGATGTTCACCAGGAGTATTATCTTTTTTGTTCAAAGTCGACAGTTACCTTCATTCAACTTGATGTGAATTTTCCAGCAGCTGTACGCCAGCTTCCACCTTATCGAGGCACAGAAAAGTGAGAGTTCGCAAGGAAAACCCTGACAGAATCAAAGGAGGCCGTGTACGGTGTCGTGTGGCATATGACAGGTTGACTGTGTGTGTTTGAGTGTATCTGTGTGTGTATGTGTGGTTGGGATCAGTGTGTCAAATCAAATCGTGCACAAGAGTTCACCAAGTAGAGACCGGTGAAGCAGTGCAGCAGTGCGCTGTACTCGCTGACTAGGCATCCCAGAAGCCCCTTTCTTGGAAGTGGACGTACAGTTTTCCCCCCCCCGTTTTGACATTTGGCTTGACGTAGCGAACGGCGAAGCGAAGGAAACGGTGAGTAAATTTACATTCTTCACACTGGGGAGCATTTCAAGAGTGTGTGCGGGTTTTTTGTTTTTGTATGCTAGTCACCCCGTATCGTAACGGTGAAGCGATACTCAACGGTAACTAGGTTGCTAGTGAAAGGAATAAGACATCGGCGGTAGACATCGGTATGGGTGTTTGGTTTGAAGCGCACACGGATGTACAGTTTCAGAAGGGCCCGCGTTCGTTTGCTTCTATCTCTACGCTACTTCAAGTCCACTCTAAGTATTGCTGAGACAGGCGAAAGGCATCTGTTGTTAGAGTTTTCTGTTCGAGGGAAGCCTCCTTTATTTCTGCGAACCTGACAAACTAACAGAGCGGGGTAGAAAAATATACGCTCACGAAATTCAAACATGATGCATATGCACAAGCAAGGACTGCACCACTTTGGCATTGAACCAAATGCAACTCTTTTTAACTAACGAAGAAGAACCTGACAGACAATGGCCCACATGAAAGCGTGTGTTGCCCCCATCCACACGAGGTGGGCGCGTGTAAGCATGCTCAAACACAGACAGTTTTATCTCGGGGCCTTATGAGGTCTAGAAGAAAGAAAAATTTCCTGCCTCGCTGCATTCTGCTGCTGCTCTCCGCTGGGACACGACAAACGGGAGAAAGCGGCCCTGCGTCTTGGTTGATAGAAAGAAAACAAGCGTGTGGCCCTTGAAGCCACGTTCGAGCAGCATCCGGCCGAGCACCGGTATCACATCATGCTGCTTAATCGCAAAAAGCAAGAACCCACAAAACGGGGGTTTACCAGCCCGTCCCGGTGCGAACCCGTTGTTTGTAATCATAATAATGGATATTATTGTGCATTCGCTTCGGGGATGATCGCGTGCAATAGTGGATCGGTGAAGGTTTAGGGACGGATGTAGTCCGTGTGTCTCTTCTCCGTACCTTTGTATTTAGTAGGTTGGGATGCTTCTAGTTATTATTTAACTCTTCTATTTCTGGAGCAAAACGGCGGCTCAGACAGGATTGGGCATTTGAGAGGATTTTTGTCAAGTTTGCCTCCCAAACGAACCGTTCCCCCTGTGGGATGGTGGTGGCGGACGCGGAAAGGCTCTTAGGCTGAAGTGGACGTAAAGGACAAATCCTTTCACCGGCAAGTGCAGAACTTTGGCCGCTGCTCGAGCACGCGCAGGGACGTGCGAAGGAAGCTAGCAAAATGACAACGAATGAAAAGAATATGATGGACAGGACGGTCGGTAAAATCACGCCGGCCTCCGATGGGTATCGCGCTGTGCGAAATGGGCGCAGTTTGTGCTTACGAAAGCGTTTTCATCCAGCAAAACAAAAATTTCCCAGGAAGTGTCCTGCTTGTGTGGATAGGTGTTGAGACTTTTCCGCAAACATTTCGAATAGTATATATGCAAACAAAACGATTTGGAATTGGTACTGCTGTGTGTGTCATACGATAGCAAGAAAGGGTTGAATATATGTCGTAGAAAGCATATATGAAACATGGCTACGAATTGAGGATTATATGGCTTTTAAAACAACTTTGACGATACGGTCCTAGTTTTTTATGTTAGCGACGGTAAATGGGGAATATGTTTAACATATATTTAGATAAGGATTAATATAACGTGAGCCACAGTTTATGTAATTTAACTTGAACAAATTTGATTACGAAAGCTGCAATAGGAAAGCTTTGTTTAAATTATATTTATAACATTGACATTTTTTGACAAAGTAAAATTAATGTTAATAGCTTGCTTGCAAATAATTTATAAGCATGCAAATGTTTGCAAGGTTTACAACATACTACAAGGATACACTTCATAAAAAAACATCTATAAAATAAATCATTGAACATGATACCAAATCGAACCACCACTACAAAAGACCAAAATTAGCCGGTCACATTGAGGTGATGGTCGTGGCGACTATGATGCCACTAGCGTATATGCGCACAATAAATAATGAAAAATGAGAACAAACCTGTGCCTGCTTCCTATTATTCTCGCTACAACCATCGTTGGACTGGACAGCTAAAAAACTCGAAAAAGCCTGCCAAATATATCTCCGACATTGGAATTGAAGGAAAAGGTCACTGCCAGACCGCTATCGACCGGCTAGAAAGATTAACCCTTCGCCATAGAAAGAGTCCAAAAGAAACGAGATTGAACTTCGAACTCACGGCGGTATTAAGCAGTGCCGATTTGGGGTTAGAATTTGAATCTTTGAGCGAAGGATAGCATACGATAGGATACGAATGAAGTAGAACAAGAATGGAACAAACGGAAACGGAAAGGATTGTATTTTGTGTGTTTTTTTTTGGTTTCTATACTACCGAAAGCATCAATGTTAACAAGGATGCAAAGGGGACAATAAGACGAAAAAGGATGTTTTTTGTAATCGCAGAGTATTTGGTGCGATAGGCATAGTTTTCGTGGTAAAAAGCGAAAGCTGAGAAGCATACAAAACACACTCCTGCTTTGGTACCGTACCTTCGTACGTACATGGCGTTCGTACGTGTAAATGTAAATAAGGCACGGTGGGTTAAAGGACAGGCCGACAGACAAGCACACCCATCCAAACACAGGCGCAGGAACGGAGCTGTGGAACGGTGAATTGGGAAGCGTTCCTACTTACGCCATTGTTTACACACCCAAGTTCATTGTTTGTCTGTTCGTTCTGATCATTGTTTATACGTGTCTGTAAGGGCGTTCCTACAGCTTTTTTTTACAAATTTTACCACCCACAGTGGTTGTGGCAAATGATTATCCTTGTTTGAAGGGCGAACACCTTTCCTACGCGGCAAGTTTCTAAGGACTTAAACCGAAGTGAAAAGGATTGGCATTTTTTCACGGATGAGGAAGGTTTCGAATGGTACTTCTACATTATACTCATGTCGCCGTGGGTTTGCATGTGCCTTCTGTGCCACCAAAAGAATAAAGAATGTGCCGGCGACAATGTGTGCTCTCGGTTTCCACTTTCGTAATGGAACGCACACACCGTGAAGCATCCGGCTTTATTAGCGACATTATGTTACAGCATGTGTTGTTTTTTTGTGAGATAGTCGAGAAGATTCTTCCCGCCTGTACCGTGACCCTTCTGTAATCCCGTCCCGGACAAGGGTTGTTGCTAAACTGGATACAGTGTTAACCTTTTCTTTCTTCTTGTTCGGTAAAAAATCAATGGAGACGCCTGGTAGGTTGTGGGTACAATGTCAATGGAGACGCCTGGTAGGTTGCGAACATGACTGGGAGGAACGAATCCCACGAACCGAATTTGTTAGCACCTTGCAAGGACTATGCGCCTATGTGTGGCTTCAAGCATGGTAGGAATTGGATGTTAAGCTACTTTCGGATAGTGGTTCCAGTGGCGTAAAATGTCAATACAAGGCTAATACGACAACCAAATTGTGCGGGTGCTATTCATCGAAATGCAGTTGGAAGGAAAGGGCCTTCCAACGGGTACGAATTAGCTAGAAGGCATCCCGTACGGATGTAAACATTTATGACTAAGTTAGTACGTAGCTCGGTTTTAGGTCTGGGCACTGTATAATTACGAAAGCTAGCCGGGCTGAGCTAATGCGACAGTAAGGAAACAAGTGTGTTGTCCGTCTCCAGGACCTATCAAATATAGACACAACGAGGTAGTGTTTGAGCAAAGGCACTTGTCTCGATGTCGGCACTTAACGATTACGGTAAGATGTTTCGTCTGTTGCTACAAGTGGTACTAAACTTTATCCATTCTGGGTTAGCAGACAGATTAGGATTGGTAGGAGTAAGTATCGTTAAGCGGAATGGTGGCAAAGATAGGCCATAGGTATTGAGCACAACTGTATCATCAAACTGCTAAATGTAGTGATAGTAATCAACTCTGATGAGCACGAGTTGGACGGATTGGAGGGAGGAACGGCGTTAAGAATCAGTTGATGAAGTTGGTAAAACAATTATTTTGTTTTTTCTGCTTCTACAAAGTACAGTACAGTACTGATGCAAGATCTTGCGAGATATTTCATCCCAGATTGCATTGAATTTTATATGTTTAAAAGTCATATCCATCATACTTTAACAGATAGAAAAACCAAAAAATCCACTCGTCTTTGCTACGTTGAAAGATTAATTGATCTCATTTTATGCAAACATGAAACATGATGGTTCTTTTGATTGATTGCAATAGTCTCGTTGTAGCACGTAAACGTAGCAGATGTTTTGAAGCTTGAAAGAACTCCGGATCAACCAACAATCCTTTTAGGTTGTTTGTGAAGTGCTTACAGCCTTGATCGTAAAGAATTAAAGAAATGAGTTTTTGAAAATTATATTTGAACTATAGATTATTATTTGAAATGGAAGCTGTCATTAAAGCCAGAATGTTTATTAAAACAAAAACTCAATTTCATTTTTTTTGCTTTAAATTAAATATTTATTAGTACTATCCCGAAGTTGGGGTAAAGTAAACAATTAGAAATATCGATTCAAAATACAATTATTTAAATAATTTGCTATTTGCATTATTTAAGGTACATCATAGCGTAAAACTTTTCTAGCCACTCAACGCAATCTGTCAGTGTTTGTTGGAATCGACGGTTCGTCAGCTGTCTTGTTTAGTTACGGTTGTTAAATTTTCAAGCGTCGATAAAACAACATTACCCAGCTAAGAACGCGTGAACCACCATGGCCAGCGATTTCACCCCCCAACGTAGATAGGTTTCAATTTGGCCATTTGACCTTAAAGTACGTTTAAGTAGCGCTTAAGGCAGGATAATAAACGTACAAAGCCAGACAGAGCGTGGATGGTATTCTCGCACAAGCTATGCTTCATTAATTAGATACAAAATACAACAAAAAAAAGTGGCACCATCCGACGGTGAAAGATGTTACGTTCCGGAGAAATTCCACTACCGTCCATCGACGGAAGGTTTGTAAGTGTTTTGGTGATGCTCGTTTGATGGCAGCTGCAAACAACGCAACGAAAAGCCGATAGCTCAGCGAACCAGGCAACATAAAAGGTGCTTTCCATCGCTACTGCCCCTGTTATCGCACGATGCGAAAAGCAACCAAACGCACCAGGCAAACCGGTTGGCTGATGATGGCGATTGTAGGGTGAATGCCGATGTAGATGCTTCCGAGCATGAAGTATTCTAGCATAATGAATGGGCTGTTCTTTGATCGTACTGCTTTATGAGGCAAGTAGAGGGTTTGAGGCGAAAAGGGGAAAGCAAAAAGAGCAAAACAAAGCCTATCTCAAACGGGAAAGAATGGACAAAATGGCAAGTATGGAAACAATCTTTCGATGCTCGCTGATTTTTAACTGATAACATCCGGGAAAGCTATGAATAATAACAGATCGGTTATGATAAAAATGTTGCAAAATAAGGAATAGCAGGATAAATTCATGATGGTTGAAATTGCGTGAGAATCGCGATGGAAGCTAATCACAGCACATAGCTACATAAGCATTTCTGTTTCCATCGATGATCTTTTAAGCCTTGAATAATGCTTATCAATGTGTACCACTAAGGCAAACCTTTAATCCATATTTTGGTGGCGTCTTGAACTGGCCAATTATTTCCCCATTCCTGAGGTTTAAAAGAGGCTATTTAGGTATTAACTCGCTGTATTGATTTGATTTTGAGACAATCGTCTCCAAATGCGTTATCTATCGGATTCGCAATGGAACATAGCTCAGTCTCGTATGCGGACAACCAGTGCGAATGATTTGTGTTGCCTTGTGGTCTCCGCACCCGGTACCAGCATGAAGCAAGAAAGATGAGAAACAATTTGTAACGGTGTATCAGCGCGTCTGGTAGAGTTTTCTACTGCTGCCAGCCAGAAAACGCACCAGACACAATCGACTCCCGTTCGGGTTTCCGGGTTCACAGGCGTATATGCGGGTTGAAACGTTGTAGCAAGAAACTTGTGGGATGATTGGAAAATTTACATTTAAATGAAAACAACATCCGGATTATTTCCCATCCGTTTCGGTAGCCGACTGTGTGTTCGAACATTCGTTTCGATGATCGTCTTCATGAACTTTTCGACCCGTACGACCCCCTTTCGGAATCCGATGGGGATTGATTGCGGCACGTCGTTTGTCTTTTTCCAGCGTCAACTCTTTGCAATGGTTGTTGATTTGCAACCGATTATTCGGTTGCTGGTTGCCAGTTTTTGTTCGGTTGAGCCGGTCGAACGGAGTGCATAATGTCAGTGAAGCAAGATGGATGGATGGTGATTTTTTACCTGTTCCCTACGATGCACTTCACTGTCACTGGTGGGATGTTCTTGTACACTGATGCAAGCCAACTGTTCTTTTTCTTTCTGTAGCCAGACTAACGGATGCTGTTTTAATTGTCGTCCTGTGGGATTACTCGTCTGGTCGGGGAACGATGACTTCGGTTCAATGGGAATGAATTATTCATTCGAGTTGCAGCTGTTGCAGACGAAGCACATGCTGTAGAGTACATTGATGAATGAGCAGAAGTGTAGGACAAAGTATAAACAAATATAGGCGGAACTAACGTAATTGAACAATGTCAAGAGAACAGGTTTCAAGCGAAAAGTTAAACCTCAGTTAAAGATTTCCAGAGAAAGATGATAGATTTGACCTTATAATTTTAAACATTTTGATATTTCAATAGAGAATTTTTCTCTTTACATTCACATTCAAGGGAACACGAACAAAATATATTGACAATTTAAAAAAAAAGTTCCTGCTTCGGAACGTTGTAGGTTTCCATTGAAATTTCGCCAATCAGCATCGGAGCTCCAAAAATTATTCTGTATTGATATTGATGTAAATTTTAAACACTCGTATTAGTTAGTAAATGTGTAAGGTGTGAATTTTTTTGTCAGTTGTTATGTTTTCTGAGGGATCAGCACAAAGGCCTCCAACCTGGGGCCACATTCCTGAATCTGTACATCTCTGAATGTACATCCCTCGCTTCCTAAATGCATCATCTGTGATAATTTGGGAGGCTTATTCATTCTTAAAAAATTAACCTCAAATTCAAAACGGCGTATTTTAACATTTAGTTTTGAAGGTGGAATATTGCCTGCTGGTTACTTAACCGTTAGGAAGATGGGTATTACGTATTCCAGCTGGGCGGTGTTGAACATGACAGATACTGTCACATGGCGTCTTTTTTTTAATTTCTTGAAGTGTACTAATCATTTAAAAAACAAACTTTTAACTAACATAAAATTAAGATTAAAACTAAGCGAAGGTGGCTTAGGAATGGCCTAGGAATTAAAGGGAGGATCATAATAGCAAACGCAATGTGAACATGTGAAAGTTGGAAATTTAACAAATGCGACGAGAAATTAAACAAGTATAATGCAAGTAGTAGAAGATCATTTTGACTAACTGACCCGCGTCAGCATGTCTGGGATGATAAGGAGAGAATTAATACGAAGGGTATGGTTGGGCAGCGAGTCTCAAGTGTTTTAAGTTGACGCAGCTGACACCTCAACAAATAATCTAGTAGAGTAATAGAGGGTCCACACAAGGAATCTACAAAGAGCGAACCTGTTGAAAGACCCCGGCACTCGCTCGATGCGATCACTCTAGCCTCTAGATCACTAGACCCGAGTCGTAGGAGACTAGATTACTGAACAATACTCCTGTAAAGACCTGACCGGCGAACAGAACAGCGTCTTCAAATGCAATAGGTTTGAGAAGTCACGTGCAATATGGTTTATAGTACCAAGAGTTTTACAAGCCCTTGAAACTATATATTCAATGTAAGATCACAACCAAGTCTTACTCCTTAACCAGTAATATACGGTTGATCAGGACTTGACCTAGTACATATGAATAGGGCAGAGGAGTGCCGAAACGGGTAAATGAAATAACTTGACACTTATTCCGGCAGAGGTTGAGAGAGTTTATGGCGCACCAAGAGGAAAAACGGTTAAGAATATCTTGAAGGAACACACATACAACAACCGATGAAATTGAAAAGAAGATTTTCAAATCATTGGCTCGTAACACAGAAAACTGTGAGGTGGCAGGACAGAAATGACATCATTGAGAGACAGGGCAAACAATAAAGGGCTACCGGCCCAGAGCGTAAGAGAGCGGAAAGGTTAACATTTATTATTACGCGATACATACGATCACATAGAAAAGAAATCAATTTGGAAAAGAGATGCAAGAACACCACTTTGGACTAGTTTAAACAGATAATTCTCAAATCCTCTTACGAAATTCTCATCTTACGAGCCACTTGTTTCTGGCTCGATCAACGTGTGAAGGGTTTTTTGTCTAAGGCTATGTTCGTATTCTAATTTTATAGTCTTTAAAAACATAGCTTTCAATAGCAAAAACCATAAACAAAAACATATTGTCTACTTTATATTAAATCGTATTTTGGAATTGTATTCGAACTTATGGATCATGGTGTATTGATTTTCATTATCATTGAATAATAAAAATTGTGAATAAAAAACAACGCAAATCAACAAATAGGTATATATAACAGAGTTTCTTACGCTTTATGGCAGTCTACTGGAACCACTCGATTTAAGTATGATTTATACGCTATTTTACACCGTTACCAGTGTGGCAAACTTTTGAAATCCCTTAAGACACGGTGGACATCGGTGCAGCTGGTGCTCACGGTAAACAATTTCCACATACACACGGAAAAGAAAGGGAAAGTTAACACAGGTGAATTGTGTGATTTGTGTAAGAAGTTCTATTTGCGAATTTAATTTATTACGCCATTCAGTTGGTTCGCTCATTGAACTAGGAGCGGGTTTGACAACAATGACACGGGCGTTATGCGGCCAGCAAGACATTACCGTTTGTGATCGCATTAGTGGTAATGATTTACAATCGCATTTTAAGCGTCGGTAGTCTCTGTAGACGTGCAATTTGCCTCCCGCGCCTAAGTGATGTGAAGCTTCCATACTTTTGAGGGAAAGTACCCACAAAGTAAACACGTACGGGAATGTGCAGTAGATGGAAGCCAGAATGCTTAGCAAGATCGCACGGTGGCATCATACGTGCTTTTCAAAATCTCTTGGTATATTTAGCTGTAATCTCAACATTTCACAGTGCGTTGGAAATGAGAAAATAATGATTCCGTCTCGAACGCCTTTACGTACGAAAGTGTTAGCTCGTATGCGTGTAACCGTTACGTGAAAATGATCCAACCGAACGATATCCGGGGCTGGTGGTTATAAAATGTAGCATATGTGAATGTGGGAAGGCAAGGTGACGCGGCATGGTAATGAGGTTTTCATGAATGGAAAGATGCGATGGAGGCATGTAATAATTTGCGTTTGTTTTGAGCGATTCCCTGGGAGTTATTTCGCGCGAATATGATTGATTGCGATGCTAATTGATGGGTTTGTTTTGAAAGGACGTATTTTCTGGCAGATAATTGTGTTGGTTAAATCAGCAATATGGTAGTGTGCAACAATTGTGTAAGTAAAACATAATTTCATAACTTAAAATAGTTTTCAATATATTTTGCTGGGTTAGTTGTAGAAACTGACGTATGCATCAAATGCATATAACTATACAGCTCGTATGAATTGCATGATAAAATCGTTTTAAAATAAATTACATCGCAAGTGAAGATCCTTTCTTGTAATCTACATTTGATTTTACCATTCTAGTCTTTTTTGTTGAGACCATTTCATTTGAATAAACTCAATCCATGAAGTATAATCATGGCATTACTAACAATATTAACATGCAAAACTGTATTTTTCCATTTTCCTTCAAAAAGCTTAAAACTTCCCACCGCATCGTGATTAGTGTTGGAGTTAAACCGGAAAGTGAATTAAATTCTTTGTCTCGATTTTTCCCCATTCGCCTTCGCTTTTAAATCCCATTACCAAGAGCGATTTCACCATTCTAGGTCGGTTACTACACGTGGGGCGAGTTTTGGGCCCCCGATGTGAGCGCACGATGGTTGAGCAAAAGTTTATGTAACACTTTTCTATTACATCTGGCATAGCCGGGGCTTAGGGCACATTTTTCCGTTAAAACTGTGTTGTGTTGATTATACCATACTGTGCACACGACCCGGTTACAGATAGAAGAGATAGCGTTTGGGATGTTCTGTAAAAGTAAAAAGGCACAAAACAGGTCAAAGTAGAAAAAAAGAGCTTCGTTAGGTGATTGGGAATGGGTGCAAATATTGCGGCGAAAATTAAAGCAAACCGAAACGGCAAAATAAGAAATGAAAAATACTGTGGTTTCACTCCGTACATACATGGTGTGGGCGGCCGTGCAACAATGCAGAATAAAAGTTAAAGCAATAAGCTCTTCACCCTTTAAGGTCGGGTTTCCCTCTGCATTCGCTGCGGGACAATACTCAAACTAGCTCCAGCTGCTGATCCTTTCTCTGCTATCGGTAGCCTGGGGTTGAATGTTTTTTTTTCGCCGAGGTTTTACCCTATTTACTCGTTTGCTTTCTGTACCCAAGTTGGTGCGGTTCGGAAAGTTAGTTTAGGCGCAGTTTGTTCGCTGTCTGTTGTGTCGTACCGCTGGCCATTTTGGGTATTATTCATTAACACTGCTTTTAAATGTTTATTTTTTTCGTGGTTGCATCTAAAAAGGTATATTTCGCAAAGTGCAAATCTTTCCTCTAGGCTGACGTTGCATTGTCGGTATGAGGCGAAGTTTCGTTTGTTGTTTGAGCACTGAAGAGAATGGATTACATATTACTAAACGAAGCTGTTTGTCAGTAGAAATCGGAGGTTAAACGTACTATTTCTACGATTTTTTTTATATAACTTATCTTTCAGATCATGTTCGTCATACACTATGTTATTTATGTAATGATAGTTCAGAAAAATGCTCGGTTTTATGGTTTTCATGCGTTAGTTGGAAAACGTATTCGTTATTCGGAAACTACCTTTAGAGTGATATCGATACGAATTATTAATGCAATCTATGTATTTATGTATGTTATTTCATCCTTTTGAGATCAGTTATATAGTCCGCAGGTTTGAAATAACCCAATTAAGTTGCATTTGCTGTTATATCATTTTTTATAGCTTGAGGATTAAGGAATTTCTGGCGAAAAATTGAAAATAATATGTTGATCCATGACGAAGTTACAGGCCAAAAAGTAAATTCATCACCAACAGAAACTACATTTGTTAAATGTTCAAAGGCGGTTTTTACAAATTCGTGCTCAGCATTTCTGGGAGTCCAGTGAGTCGATTGATTTCACAGATTTGTCATATTTCTTGAAGCTGGTAAAACAGGAACAGGATTGTTGTATACAACGTTTGGAACATTTTTGGATTACGGTACTTATTGATGAAATGACAGTGAGTACCATAAATTCTGTATTTTTATAGCTCTCAGATGTAAAGGCTTAACACGTTTTATGTATTTTTGAATATTTAAATTTTCAAAAGGAAGCTTTTCTTACTTATCCGACGCTACAATCAGTCTTGGTCTGCTGCAGGAGTCCTCTAAATCGCTCACGCTCGAGAGCTTTCGTCTTTCAAACCTTTATCTCGGGCTTTCTGGCGGACCCATCAACGTCATCACTCCATCTCAATTTAGGGCTACCACGGCTCCTCTGTCCATGTGGATGATCTAAAAGGACTTTACGGGATGAGTTGTCCGGTCTCATTCTCATGACAGGACCAGCCTACCGGAGCATGGCGAGTCTAATCCGCTGTACAACAATAAGTTCGGCATACAGTTCATAGAGCTCGTCATTGTAGCGTCATTTAATTGGGAAATTTGTTTTTTTTTTAATTGCTTTGTTTAAAATTAACTTTGTTCTAACTTATGCTTTAGTTTAAGCTTTTTTTCCTTTAATGCTTGAGATCTATGAATTAACTCGTTAATTAAAAAAAAATAATGAAAATTATCTTAAAATTATACGTATTTGATTAGCAGTTAAGTATAACAGAAGTATGTAAGAGAGGATTTATAAAAAAAATATCACAATCATTGCCAGGCTGAACAAAATACAAACAAACAAACAAATTTGAGGAACTTCACAGCCGTGCTCGGAATTTGCTTTCTGGTTTGCATTTTTATCATGTTTTATGTTTACTAATGTTTTTTTCACATATACAGTTTTGCTAGAAATTGCCAACCATTTTCAACCCAATCATACCACTCGTTCTACTGATGAAAGGAAATTCGGAGAAAGCGAACGAAATTACATAATGTTTGGCGCGGTTCCGATTGTGAATGGTTGGCTGCATATTCATTAGCATCCTTTTCTGTCGAATGGGCATTATTCATTTGTAAATGACTTTTCATTCGATTCATTAACAATTAATGTGTATCGCCATATAATTGTGTTCACTCTTGCTGCGCGGTACGAATAATTGGAGCTGTGAAAAAACAAAATTTTCATGTTTGTTTTTTGATACCGTCAGTTTTCTCACTGATGGCCGGAATGCATTTTGAACGATTGTTTAATGATAGGAATTTTCACATGAGAAGCTGCATCAACGGTTGCTTCCGCTACCGGTTCTGAACAGAAGTGGACCTAACAGAAAATGAGTGGAAAGAAGTGCGTCACATTGTGTAACAATTTGATTTTTGGCTACCGTGAGCCCCTGGTCACTGGTATGTCCGCAGGTCCGTCACTGATTCCATGCCTGGCACACAGGTGACCGAGAAGTTGCGTGATTTTTGTGTGATTGATTGCCTCTGGGGAAAATGAAGTTATGCTTTTCCATGCCGTTCTGTATTGTTTTATGTTGTTTATGAGGTTTGGTCTGGAGGGTTTGTAAGTTTTTTGGGCCCTTTTCATGCCGCTGATATTACTACGCAGCGGGAGAGCGTGACCAGGTTAGTGAAGTTATTATGCGAGCGACCATTAAAAATGCAAATGAACATTAAATAAAACGCACCGACCACGGGCTGACGGGTACCGATCGGTTTGGTAACGTTTTATTAAATGAAACAATCAGTTACAGTTATTGCGTTACGGAGCATTTCGCATTATTATGATTATTGTTTGGAAAATATAATATTTTTAATTGTATAATGCTCACCTTGGGAGAATATCGATTAAATAAGGTCAGTGTTAAATATGATGGCTTCATACGTAATTGAAATGGCGATAGCAAAGCAAAGCAGCTGAAAATAGAGGATCGATTCCGTTACCAAGGACACGGAAAGTGTGGATAAAAGCAAACAAGTGGAGAAATCTCACCACGAAAGTGGATCGAAACTCTTCCTCGAATTTTGCCATGTAACCGGTGGCTGGCTGTAACGTACAATCAGCGCGCAGCTTTATTTTCTTTAGATTGCACTGTTATACACCTTCAGATTGCCACTATCTATCTTTGGCCGATTAAATATTAATTGATACAATCTTGGCTTGATTCAGAGGCCAGTACAACCGGTACCATTACAATCCATTTCCAGCTACTTCAGATGAAAAATTTCCTACTACGGAAATACCCCGGTACAGTGGCCAACGAAAATGGTCGTTAAAAGTTATCACAAGAATGGGATCGAGCAAAGGAAACGAACTAAGCTTATTAATAAATCAATAGCAGTACAATCTGGTCCTGGGTATTTTTGGGAGAAATATACTGTGAAATTATTTTTACGTGGATCTAATGTGGCTGTTAAATGTGTTCATAATATAATATTGACTGGTTGGTGAGGTATATGATAGATACACATGGCAAATTTTTAAAAATTTCCCCATGACCGATAGTAATAGACACACTAGTTTTGAGTTTTAGGTTAATACCAATAATAATAACAGATTGATGTGAAAATTGTTATGACTTGTTTGAGATTTTCAATCCTTTACTCATTCAACTCATTACCTGTTGATAAAATCGGCTTCATTAAAAATTATTTCAATAGTTCAGCAAAATTTGTTGTTGAAAATTTATCTGCTTAAATTTATCGTGAGAATTAATACAATCGTTTTTCAATGTGATTTCAACCGCAATGTGAATCAATTTGAGCTTACTTTTCCTAGCTTTTCAGCCATAATACGACCCTCGTTACAAAATGTGTTACTCAAGATTTCTTTTTAATTGCCGCATTACATTCAATTTGCCGTTTCATTTCGTAACACCTTTTGGTTCGCCAAAATCAATATCAATAAAGAAATGATCCATATAGCAGATTCGTATGCGTAAATGGAGCTGTATTGCACAGACGCGCTTTAATTGATATTTTGCTTTTCACATCTAAAGCACAGCAGCAATAAGATTAAGTTAGTATTTCGAGTAGTAGAATTTGTTTCAACTCGCAGAACAAATAGCATCCAGTGTATATGAAAGCAACGTTTTATTAGTGCAATTTGAACCATGTGAAATATTGTACGGGTGTACATTAGGAAAATTACATATTTTGCGTACGTTAGGTTTTTGTGTGAAACATGTTAAAAAAACACGAACGTTACACTCAAGTCAACAACCATTTACGATGACTGCATGGACATTAAACTCCAAAGGTTGCATGTGTGTGGTGTCCTCTTTTTTATAGCATACCTACCTCCAATACTCACCGACCGGACTTGCCAATACTACTGCCCAACGTACCCGTAACCCGACGCAGGCGGAAGTTTTACATCGCTCCCCGTCCAATGTGGGCTAATCGGATGCACCATAAATTGGGTTTAAAAACTGGCCAGCACAGCAGGATATTTTGCAACACTGCGGTTGAGGGATTTCCGGCACGAATACTCTTATGTGCGATCTCATTGTTAAGAACCATTGGGTGGGTTCGGACCGTACCATGGAGCCTACTTCCGGGGAACCTCACCGATGTTTTGTTTCTTTTCATTTTTTTGTGACTTTACATGTAGCTGCAATGAAACAGCAGTTTGAGCGGTTTGTTTGTTGAATTTTTCTCACTCCTGCATACTGAAGTTTTGACGATCGGGTAGGGCGTCTGGTCCATGCCGCAGCACATCAATATTGATCACCATACCGTGTTAGCCGGAGGATGATCGGTGCTAAGGTCGAGTTTTGTATTTTGTGTGTACGTGATTTTTTGTTTGTTTTCATTCCATTATCATCCATTATGCTCCGGGACAGAGGGATCATCATAAGCTGCATTTAATGTAAAAACTACACCATTTTAACATCCATGTTGCGGTACGGCACGGGAGTAATGAAAACGTGATGATGTGCTTTTGTTGCTAGTATTGTTCGTGTCTTCATTGAATGTTTCCTGTTTTTGCTACTAATTTTCTAACTCTTGCGAATGTTTCATTTCATCAAACCAATTAAAGCGTCGTGCAATAGTCGATATAACACGTGCTTTACGTGAAAAGGACTACATATACACAGATGGTAAATGTATAAGGAACATGTTTAAGAGTGATGTAAACATTTTAGTTTGCTTTTGTTTAATGTGATATGAAATGTTCAAAAAGCTAATTTAGTTCATGGTGATGAATTGTTTTTTGTTATTTGAATAAAAAGAATAAAATTGCTTTCATTCTGAAATATGATCGCTAATGAAATGTAAAACAATACATAAACTTTTGCAAAAAAATAATAAAGCCAAATGAAAGGATGGACCATTTTAAAGATGCTTCCAGGGTATTAAGGGCAAAAAAGAGTTTTCCCTTTCGGAAAACAATCCTTTTCCTCTTCGGTACCCTTTTTTAACATCTAATGAACCGTAAAATTCCTGGGATCATCGAACGCTGATGATTAAGTGAGTGCCTTGAGGGTTTCGATGCGAGAAAACCTAACACGTAAAGTGCATTTGTGAAACCGTTTATCGATGTACACCACCATCATTCGGGCACACACACATGCCTGCACAAAAATACACACACGTATATTCATCCCGCAAAGCATCTCGTTTAGCAGGATGATTGGTCAACCACGGATAGCTCGATTATCCTTCTTTATGGAGCCTTATTCTTTGTTGCTTTTTTATGGATGGTTCCGTATTTTTTTGTAAGCTTCTTTTGGGGCTGCAACCCGGCACCGGCCGACGAAGTCCTTTCCCCATGGGTATCGGGGATACTCACCAGCATATTTCCACCGTGCCTCATCATGCACTAACGACGGTTTTGTTTAGCCGTAGTTGTTAGCTACGCCAAAGGGTCGTGTTTCGTTAGGATATTAGGCGACGAACTGAGGCCGCCAAGCAAATGAAAATGGAAGAAGTTAAAATATGGCCGTTATAAAGTTACCATCATAGTATGGTCATTCGCATCTCGGGATGTGTCACTTCCTGCGCAAGCTTTTCTTGAGTAGAATTTTCTTTCTTAACCTCTTAAGTGGAAGAGTGTGAACATTGATGGCCGTGCCTATTTGTCGTCGATCTGAAGTAAAAAAAACTCTGGTGAGCGAAAAAAATCGATACAAAAAAACAGCGTTAGGACAGAATGTCAAATCCTATTTTGGTGGGTTATCTTCAAATAATTTGTTTTGTCAGAATAGATTCGGGCCGCTGCTTCTTCATTGCTACTGGGAGTAGTACCGAAACCGAAAGAAAAGGAAAAAAGAAAAGGGTCTTTACCGTATTTTGGATTGAGAATTCATAACGGACTGGGTCTGGTCTATTGAACGGGGCAGGTTTACTTGTAGCTTAGTAAGGGAGGAACAAAGAATAGAAAGTGTGAAAAATATCGGCAAGAAAAATCTAGCTGGTTTTTTTCCTACACCATTACTCACTATAGTCCACAGCGTGGGAATGGTATCGGACGATTGATGGTAGGGCAAATGGGGTGATAAAATGTAACCGTCAGAAGCCCCATTTTATTCAATCAACGCTTCAGGGGTCGTTTACAACCAGTGTTGGAATTTCGAAAAGCCCTGAAAAAACAGGACTATAAGCCAATATGTCGAGCAAATTTAATTTTGCTTTAAGCATAGGTTTTTTGTCATAACATTCAACTGTCTAATTGATGAAAGATCAGTGTAAAACTGTTTATTGTTAATAGTAAATATCAAACATTAGCTTTAATCGTTTTTATAAAAAAAATTAAATGACAGGCCTAATGGGATATATAGATGCACACCCTATTTATTACTAGCCTACATACTGATAATATATCTGAAGATAAATCATGGAATTAATCTTTTCACACTTAATAACAGGAAATATATCAAGGTTTTTTGGTGGCTTGTTGTTGGAAAATCGAGCATACCGCAAAAAAGCATACCAAATTCCCATTGAGCGCGCCCTAGCGTAAACTTAACAAAAAACGTGCGGTCTGGTTCAATAGAAGCGTTGCTCGTAACAAGAAGAAAACTTTGAGGAATTTTCTATTGAATTTTTGGACGCTAAAAAAATTTAGTTCCTCACGCATGTCAAAAGAATAATACTTTGATTATAAAGTAAAACACTCCTAACTATATCGTACGGCAGTTTCCACTAAAATAGTTGTACTAAAATTTCAATCACATTTGTAACAATTTTTATCACTCACACTCACACATATACTTTGACGTTTGATGTGGTTTGACGATTTTACCATATTCCTTAAAAAAGCTGACTGTTCAGGGGTCAGGGGTCACTGGTTTGACGCATTTAATGGTCATCCTTCACAGATCCCAATTTTAGCCCCACCTGCACGACTGCTGGATAGTATTTTGGAGCCACTCAAAACCACAAGCCGGACATGAGGAATGTGCGGAAGCTTATCAAGGTTCTTCTTTTGATGACACCTTACCGCCTGCTTGGCCTGTTTGGCTTATCGGTTGTGCTTTGCTGTGGTGAAAAGTTATTGACATCATTATGTTTGGAGTCCCACCCGACATTATGGTTCAATTTTAATATCATCGTTGACTGATCGAATGTGTCCTTTACGTAGGCGCTTTAGTGATGAAATACACAACACGAACATGGGAGTATTGTTGCTTCCTTAAACTTTCTGGCGTGCCTGAGGTGTTCTTATCAACAAAAACACTTGAGTTTGTGCGTAGGCTATGTTGTTGTATGCTGTTGTTGCTATATGTTGTGTGTATGCTGTCGTAAAAGTTCCATCAATCATCAAGTTACCTTTAACTTCATCTGCAAGTAATGTGTCGTGGAAAAAATATTCTTGAAGGATAGAAACTAGTTTGTGAAGTAAGTTGTCTATTGAAAAACCTGTCGATTCTCTGAGTGTTTTGTTAGTGCAATTTTGAAGACATCACATGAAAAAAAACATAAGTACATACAGAATGTGTATGTGAAGCAGGTTAGTAAAGGTATATTCTGTATAGGAGTTGCGACGAAACGAAAGCTTACTGTAAATCTTTTCTAGCAACGTCATCAAATTTCCCCACCAGCATTGTGACCGTCCCCGTTTCGGATGCACAGGCATTAAATCCTTTCAAATTTTCATATCACTTCAAATTCTCTTCCCGTTCGCTGAAAAAGGTCCCCGTGGGATCGGAGTCTGCTGCACGAAACCGGGTCTTAGGTACCGGGATAAGCGGTGGAAAGTTTTGTAATAAAAAAGTAATTTCATCTCACCGACATCATCTTGAAACCGTTCCTCTTCATATTTTGTTCGGTGAGGAATCTCGGCTGGTATGGCAAACCTTTCATTGCCTCGAACCTTTTGCCGTTACTGCATCGCATAGAGCGACCGTCCAGAATTGACGATGGGTTGTCATAAAGTATGAAGTGGTAACTATGGGCAGATTTTATGAGCAACATTCTTTCGTTTTTTTTGTGTCATTTTCCGTTCTGGGTATCAGTTTTTTACTCGAAGGGTTCTTATTCATCGAAATCCTTTGAGAATCTGAAATTAGGTGAAGTTACTTAGTGTGGCAGTTCATTTCCCTCTCATGATCTATACGATCGAGCCTCAATTTCTGTATTAAACCCAAAAGTGAGAGATTGGTAGTAAACAACTATTATGTGTATACATATAGCATTTTTGATTAAGTTTTTTTTCAATTTGACTTACAAAAGATACCAGCAACAAATCATGGTTTCGCTTTACTGATTAGCCTTCACAGAGTTTCATTTGTCTGTTACATATAAAGTTGCAGATTATTATTATGTTATGATACTATATTGTAGTGTTTTTTATACTGTAGCTTTCTCTGATTATCTTACAATAATCTCTCTAAGTTATTGAGCAGTAAGCTCATGGGGATAAGAATACATGTGTAAACAAACGATACTGAATAATAAATTGACCGTAATCCATCGAGAGCACATCCGAGGAAAGGCACACAAACGATAAAAACGAGAAACATAATTGAAACATACAAGCAAACCAGAGCAGGTGGAACGGAAGAGAAGCGGTTATGAAGCACGGATAAACCTCATCCTTGGTCGGATAAGAATACTATGGTGGCAGCTCTGTTTTGTTTCGCAACTAGTTTCGATCGGCAAGAAAGTGAGCTGAGCTTGATTTTGCTGTAAAAAATATATATATCTGCAGCTAATCGATAGAATTACTATCAGTCCGATCGATGGATTAGCCTACCGTTTTGGTGAGTTTTCGAGTTACCTCTACTAATCTTCGTATTAGCAGTCATATAAAAAAATGTTCGTCAATTTCTGATCATTGACCAAAGAGAACTTGAGGCGAAAGTCAGAAGAATAAAATGCGCTCTGAATATTAATTCTACATGAGAAGACTCACGTCATTTTTAATCTACGGTTTGTAATACCTTTTATATTTAAAATAGGACAATCACAAACAGACAGACCAGCTGAAAGTTCTTTTATTTTATTTTTCTAGCTATAAATTTATAAATCTACAATAAAATTTCTTACTCTGAGTTAAAACATATTGAAGAAGAGACATGAAAAATAGCTCTGTTTAAACAACGTTGAGTTTATATAACGAGTAGAAGAATTATTTGCAACATTTAATTGTTCTATTTGAACTTATTGCACCTACTAGAAAAAATTACTACGTCTACGTGGAATAAGTCTCGACCGTTCGAACTAAAAAAAGCCCACCATTATTTCAGCGTAAATTATTAACTTTAAAAAATGGGAATTTTTAATCGAAAAACAGAATCGATTTACGTTCAGTTATAAGCTACGCACAATCACCAACTATCTACTTTCTTCTGAGACTATGAGCTATTCCCAGGGCAACCTATGACACAAAGCTAAAACAAGATATTTTTCTGCCTCTGTGAATGGAATACGCGAGAAAATGAAAAGAATATATTAGGAAGAGATGATCATCATCATTACCGATATCCTACCTCCAAAAATGAAAATGAACTCTAAATTCCGGCAGGAGGCTTACAAATTTTTACGGCAAATATGCAATGACCGCAAACAAGAATTTTCTTCCCTTCCATACGCGAGTGGGATGTGTCATCGTAGGTCATAAATTTAAGTGACTATTATCTGCACTCGCAGTTGCTTAACAAGCGTTGGATAGTGTCGGATGTATAGGACAAGCCCTGGTACTATGCTGATCGCTGACTGGATTGCCCGTTCAGTTTTTGGAATGGATTTTTTTGAGTTCGCTCGTGTGTCGAAAAGGTTATGGGTGGTAAGAGAAGGTTAAAATAATATTAACGAACAATCAGGCATGCAGAAAGTAATGGAACGAACGGGTAACGATGGAATTGCAGGAAGTGCTGTCGAGCGATTGGCTATAATCGTTCGCGGTGAATGGGTCACTTCCGAGAGGGTCGTGGCCATAATTACCGATTGAATGCTTTCCGGTTGAACGGAAGAGTGTGTGCATTAACGTTGTGGTTTAGTGTTGGATGCAAGTGCAGCTTTACGAGTGGTATGGGTAAATGTGTTTGTACAGTGTGTTTGAATCAAAAAGTTTAAGGATATAATATGAAAGAAATTTGACCATTACGGTTGTCCTGAATTGGGCTTAAAGATATAATTGATGTGTGGTAGTTGATGGTTGTAATTATGTTTTTAAATATATTTCATAAATCTATTAGAAATTGCTGTCTGATTACTGACACTTATTGTACATTAGTTCATTAAAATCTACTCACATTTCAAACGGAACCTCACATCAATGTTCTTTGCCGAAAAACTTTTAATAAAGACTGTTCAAAAATCAATAAAAAAAAACACCACGTTTGCCTGACAAACACCTGCGCCACACTGTAAATGTTCATTTGCTCGAACAGATCGCGTCGATTGATTTTATTGCAGCGCAAGATATTCGCACCACGCACCCTAGGCAACGGAGTCAAATAGCGAACGTAATATCCGGCACTGGATGATGGGTTGCACTTTTATTGTTTGCCCGATTCACACTCCACTCCAAGAGTTGCTCATTACTAGCGAGAAACGCTTAGTGTGTTTGTTACACTAATGTTTCCTTTTTCATCTTTTTCTACCAGATGGAAGGAATTTAATTTTAAAACAGCAACCTGCCCACTGCAACTGGTGTGTTATGGCTTTGCTAAAGAAAAGAGGACTCTAGGATGTAGGGTAAGTTCGTTGCATTGTTGCGTTACGAAATAATGGTGCAGTACTGGATTGAGTCCGTATAACGAAGCATAAATATTAATTAGTGAGTGCGATAAGCGCGAAGCGTAGCGTGAAAATTGATTCTTTGCGTCTGAAAGTACCGTTGCCGGGTGGATGCTGCAAAATGGAAAATGCATTACAGTTGTTGATATTTCTAGCATAAATAAACAATCTATTTACTTTGCTCAGCGTATGTGTTGAACATTAGTGCGATTTTCTTGAATTTCAAATGCTATAGTGTATTGCATAATGGAACGAAAAGCATTGTTTAGAGAAAAATATATCATGTTGATAGAGAGCTATAAACACACATAGAATTCGTTAGTTTGTTGCAATGTAAAATTTAGTTAGCTAGGTTGGAACTGTTTTGTTTGCATGGAACATCTATAAAGTGATCTTGCTTTTGTGAGGATTTTTCTTACTGGAAATATTATGTGAATGTGTGAATGTGAAAAAGTTTATTTTTATTTAATTTAAGATGATCAGCAATATGGCGAGGAGGTTTTATTTATTATCGTTCGTATTATCGGGAAACAAAATAACGTTTGAATGTAATTTAAAAGCTTGATTATTGTATTATTGCTATTATTAATTTAAAAGCTTGATTATTGCATTATCGTTATTATCGCATTTTATCCACGCCAAACTATGTTGGCATATGAGGTCGATGCAACGGCACGATTATTATGTGATTGTTTTATTTACTATAGGCTATATATTTTCTTAAATTTGTTGATTTGTGTATTATTAGTAATGAAAAGTGCTTTTATTTACCTTATAGATTTTTTAAAATGTTTTAAAGAATGCTTTGAGTGTGATGGGCCCATCGTTTAAATGATAAGCAAATATACACGAAATCATAGGTTTTAAATGAAATTATATCGTCATTCATATGAAAACTAGCGACATTTTTTCAATAGTTCTATACATATTGATACTTTTAAAGTACATCCAACTTTTCTCTACAAAACTAATTTACATTGAAGGCAGTCCTCATTGCGTTTCAAAATTCCTAACCAACAATATAAACCTTTTCGGGCCATGGTTGAGTGCCACCTCAAAATCTGCAATCGATTTGATTATGCAATTTTCCATGGTAACGATGGACAACAAAGAAAGCTTCGTACAATCATAGATTATGGAGATTGAGCGAGACAATGCACCATCGGGTGTAGGGAACGCTGATGAAGGAGTTCGCACATACTGCGCTGGAACTGGTTTTGAGCGCCTGTTTCGAGTATTGGAACTAAGCCTCGGTAATCTGCATCAGAAAAATAATATCGTCATGTTTGTCGTTTTTCCCAGAACTATTTTGAAAGTGTCATCTACGGTGCGTCCTCCCCTTTTTTGAACTGTTTTTTTTATGTAGGTGCCTATTCCCAGAGGATAGCAAAGGATTTCCTGCCAGACGGATGGTTTTGCACTTTACCGATGTCGGATGCAAATGATAGGCATTTCTGGGCGAGCGGATTGAAAATTTCGCTTTCGAAAGCAATTGCATTTCCGCATTGTTGTGCCATTTTCCGCTTGGTACATTTAGGATAGAATGTTTGTGAAGCTGTAAGCGTGGGATACGCAGTGAGTTAGATGAAGAGAGAGAGAGAGAGAGAGAGAGAGAGAGAGAGATAGATAGAGAAACTCCAGCCTGTCTCGCCTCAATTGCTGCTCGATCCTTCTCATACATTCCAATCCGGAAATGTAACGCAACACATGCGCTTCGTGATAGCGGCGATGAAAACTTCACATCACAACGGCCATTCGGACAACTGGGAAATGATGATGTGTGCGATAATTGTTTCGAAGAATGCTTACCAATACTGCGCTGGGTGTAAGAGATTTCCGACTATTCTTCCCCATCTCCAGTTTTCGTTCATCATTTTTCGAGTGTTGTAGCGCTCACAGCAGGGAATCGGCTCGAAACCGAGCACTAGGCACATCTGCGTCTGACATGATCCTCGGTTGCACGGTTTGATGTTTCGATTGTGTGGCCATATTGTTGCGGTGATTACATCGGCAGACAGCGCTTTCCACCGCGTAATCACCGGAAGCTTTGGACAGGGTTCGGGGCTTTGGTCGAACCGGTGTGCACCATCTTGAGCTGAGTGAACCGGGACAAGAAGATTGATGGCAATGATTACGCGAAATATACCTGCAAGCCAACATCGACAACGGGCGCATTTGGGATTGAAAATTGACATCGCTGCAACGGACTTTCAGTTTGGAATTTCGGTTTAGATTGATGCACTTTTGATAGCCTTTGATAGTCGCCGGATAATTGAAATGGACAGCGAAATGTACTATTTGACGGACGGTGTACATTTTGTGTCTTGTGCGGTGTCATATTCGAGGATGAAGTGAAGCTGCGGTAAAGAATTTACAGTAAGTACTGGTACGTTCATTGTTCATCAGAAGAATAGAAAGTGCATTAAGATGTATTTCCTTTTATTCGTGCAGAAGGACTTGGTCGATTCTTGATAAAAGCCATTCAATGTGGCTTCTTCAGATATGGACAACAACTTTTTTCCAGTATCCTGACGGACATTTGTATCACATACATTATACGTTCCGATTGATGCTGCATGTTACTATTCTTTGTGACATGTTACTGCTTCCAGGGTCTTTGATGTGGTTGTAAATAGAATTTATGCATCAGGAATTGCCATGAATGGCAGCAAGGTAAACAAACGGAAGCTTTCTGTGGACAGAGGAAATTGATTCTATTATTAGGTTCCGTATGAGTATGTGATTTGATGTAGCGCTTCGTTTTGAAATGTAGAATTTCGATTTTCTCATCGAATGGGATTGGGATGCGATTAAGAGTATGGTCATAGAAAAAAGGGCCGATCGATGCGGTGTGCCTTTGTACTACATTATTTGCCAGAGCTTTGTACGCAGAATTGTACGGATATTTCAATTAAACACATAAATTAAAAGCTTTCATCTTTAGTAACTGCGACTGGTTTTATAGTTTATACAGTTTTTGTATGGTTTATTGACCTTTGTCCATCGTATATTTATTCAAATCGATTGATAATAGATTCAATAAAAAAAGTAAGCTGTTTTACTGAAACTTTAATATTTTTGTTTGAGTTTCCAGAACGATCAGGTATTTGAAGCGATTTTTCGTTAATTGCCTTTTTCGAGTTTAAATTGTTACATGTTGATGTTTGAGTATTGTTTAACATTTTTTCAAGTTTAGATAAAGAATGAAAGTAAAGAATTTGTTAGGTGAATTCCTTGAGAAGTGCAACTTGTAAAATGCAGTAAAGACTCCTGCGGAAGAATTAATATTTACCAAAGCTTAAGATGCTTAACCTGAATCGTGCTAGTCTAAAAGTTCTGATGTTAAATACAAATTGGCCGAAATTCATCATCTTCATTTACGTAAAAATGTTATTTAACTTTGCCGATGGTTTGTTTATTCCTTAAACATAATAAGACATTTCATTTTGGAGTTTATTTCTAATTCTAGTTATTGCAATTTCGTTACTGTTGATCCTAGTAAGTGAAACATAAATTTAACTCATGGCAAATTCACCATGTATTCGCAATAACTTTTCTAATTTCTAAAGTTTCTAATTGCGATATTACGATCAATGAAATGAAAGTTACAGAATAAATTTAATCATTTTGACACGATTCCTTGTTCAGACATAAACCTGTGCCACGTGTTTTTCGATTATAACACTCTTGAATGGTTTCAAGGTCTCAAAGCGACACTGTAGCGTGAGTTCACCGACACTGTAGCGACACGGTGTTTGACAAAACTCGAGCCTTCAACTTGGCCTGGAAAGCACTCAAATTGCGCCCCGCTTTCCATCATCGGTGTCCAATTTCTCGGGATGCGCACAAAGTTATCGCTCAGAAGCAGGGCGGGAAAAAGTTTTTAATTAAATTAAGTCAAACCAAACACATTTTTCATGATCTTCTACGCCGTGTTTTTTAATGATAACGAATAAAAGTGAGCAGGTAGGGAATTAAAGCGCTTTAACCAATACGAAAAACAGACAAACAGTGACGGATAATTAAAAATGCAACCCTGCTTTTCCCAGGCATCGAGCGATGGGGTGATAGTACTGATGGGATGATGTACTGTCACTTTCCGTGATTTTGATTATTTTCGAGGTGGTATAAAATATTTGCTACACTGATTGATGCAGCACGCTTGCTCGAAAGTGCGATTGATTTGATTGTTCTTGGTACCGAGAAGTGATTTTAATTTAATCCACTGTGACGTTTATGATTCAACTTCGCCCTGGGTGTTACAAAGATTGTGCTTACACGGTACTTGTTTCACAATCTGGATTTTTAAAAGTAGATTGAATGTTGGAACGCGCAACTCGTTTCAAGAGATGGAATACCACTTTTTTCGTAATATTCCTTCTGCTAAAATGAACCTCCTAGTGTCGTCTGGTCCTTATTCCTTCGGGAGTAGATTTATGAAATGTCTGACGGAGTAATAAATCCATCGAAGTTCACGCTTGAGTTAGGAGGTTGGTTAGGCTAGACACAGGCTAGCGAAGGAGGTGAGATGCAAACTTCTTCCAAAGAAGCGGTTTAAAATGGAAAGCAATAAGTTATTTTGTTTTGGGTTCACCCCGTTCATTCCGTGCGCCGACAGAAAATCGTTTTTCAAAGTTGATTTTATGTACTTTTCGTACCCATCAATGTTGCTTTTGTTGCAGTAGAAACCCCATTCCTTTGGTCGATCGCTTTGCCGAAGTTGGTCCGGTGAAATGGAGTGAACAGAAGTTTGCATACTTGCAACGCGCCAAGGCGTGCAGGGAAAAGTTTTCTAATCACTTCACCGACTCCGACGCTTTGCCTTCGACAGCAAACTGTGGTACCGAGTGCGGATGAAGTTCAGGACGATTTCCGTCACCATTCCGGTCATTAAATGCTCGAGCTAAGGATAGGATAAACGAAGAAAAAATCAACTGAATGTTTCTACTTCTGCTCTGATTTGACGAAAGGGTTCACCGGAGGTTTAGATTATAATTGCGTAACTTGGGCCTTGCTTCGAAATATGACTCTTTTATGTTTTCCCGCCCGAACCCTCAATCGGAGCGAGCAGGGATAATTGCACAGTATGTGTATTCTAGTGTGAAAAATGTGCAAGAAGAGAATGGTTTGCAGCTTGTTTTTTGATGGGCGAAAAGAAATTAAAATGGTTTGGTTCATTTGAAGTTATTATTGCTGGGTGAATATTATTAATTAAGCTCGAAATTCACTCAAGTGTACTGATTTATGAATCCTATTCTGTGAGTTGTATAAATACACTAAAACCATTGTATTTGGGCTGGTAGTGCAATGTCTGCAATTATGTTTTTGTGAGTAAATTATGTTTGGTTTTAAAGCCATCATTGCTGGTTGCTATTTAAATAATAAATATAACATGCTTGAAGTTTTCAATTGCTTGATAAAACAGCATTCTAGTTGCCTTCCTAAACTATGTAGTAGGAATGAAACAGACCTTCTCATGTTTGTTGAGGCTTTTCTAACGAATATTTTTATAAATGAACTCTTTCACGTTATGTGTTTTCGCTCATTGTGGATCTTTCGGGTCGTATGTCTGTATAAACGATTCAGTTATATAAAGATTTGAGAATATAATATAATTATTCTATAATAATGATTATATTGATACGATAACCTTAAAATAAATCTACGGAATAGTGTCTTTTATCTATTTATAGTAAAATAAATTACTTCCACGTATACAAGACTGCGTTGAATGCTCTCGGTAACAATCTGAATACTTCCAAATATGTCCATAAAACATTTACATAACCGACTGTTCAGCTGGTCTGAACTGAACTGAGTATAAAAAAGTGCTTGGAGTGGTTTCTTGCTCAGCTTCAGCCGTATGTGCCTGTAAGCCAACTATCGCACTCTTAAGAACCATGTGCTCGGCCGTAGAAGCTCGTAAAACGAAGTCTTTCCGCAGCCAGCTGGCAGCTTCTTGAAGAAAACGAGCTGAAATGGTGGAGGTGCACAGAGAAAAATATAAGCACACCGGCCACCAAATGCTTAAACAAAAATATCGTCCATCGACAAAGCGAACGGACTTGAGCGCTTTTGGGTTTCTCACTACTGCCGCTGCTGTTTCTGCCGGTTATAGTGAAGTCTTGGTGCTGGCAGTGCTGAAAATTATTGCTCCATCGTGTGCTTGGCAGGCTGGTTGTTATTTTTTTTTTGTTTCGTTTCGACGTTCGTAATACCCAACCATCATCATCATCATCATCCAACGTGTGGGATTTTCTTGCTTCGGTTGGTACAATTTTCCAACACTTGCGTTGCGTGTTCGGTTCGGTGGATCGTGTTGCGAACTTCAAACGAAACACGCCCCGTGAGGATGAAAATGGCCAGGATTTGCAGTAACAATTCACTCCCGGGAACGGCGACGATGTGAATGGAATCTGATTCACCACGCATTTTTGACTTCAAATTATTGTCATAAAAAAGTGGGCCCTTTCGTAGCGAGGCTAGGCTGCACAGCACGGAAAGGCTAACCGGCATAGAACGAACTTTAGTGATCGTAAATTATGAATAAGTACCAACAGAAGGTTTCGAAAATTGGAGGTATAGTAAAACATAAACGTATAAAAGCTATTTGGATGTGGTACACATTGAAGACGGTGAATGATTGTTGTCGTGTAAGGAAGTTTTTTGTATTGGTTTATGGCAGAAGAAAATATTGCTGATTATTGCAAAATACCGATGAAACCCATTCAAAGAAAATGATTTGAGATAATAAAGGTAGTTTTTATCCCCAAATTGCTGATTGCATGCTGGTGAGTGAATACCCAAAGATCACGTACTAAGAAATTCGGGGGATTGTGGATTGCGAACTATGCTTCAAAAGAATCGGTCCATCTGTCTGTCTGCGTCAAAGACCGGGCGTCTCCATCACTCCCTGGCGGCAAATCATCATTGTCTGAATATGGTCAGTGATTGCGTGAGGTCCGGTAGATCCACATTCAGTGGTATGTTTGTCAAATCCACATCCGGCCGTTGCCGTGTCAATCAGGTGAAATTTCATACATTCTACCACTGGGACCGTTTGCCGGCACTAGGACAAAGCATTTGCATGATGCTAGTTGTGAATGTCGACGAATAACTTCGGTTCCCGAAACTCCAATCAACTGCTTCGTAGCGTACATTAGAACAATAGGGCACAATGAATAAAAGGCACGGCACACCATTCCGAACAAACGATTGCACAAAAAATGCGGCATGGGAAACTACAGAATAGTCAACATAGAAGCGAGACAGAGAAATGGAATGATGATTCATTTGTGTATAAGCAGTAGGAAAAAAAAAAACAATCAAACAACAATCGAAAGGTAAGCTCAACAAAAAATTAAATGTTCCAAAACAAAAACCCAAAGCATAAAGAACAAACGTGAAAAATGTAGAAGTTCTCATGAATAGACGCTTTTATGCAGTTAGCTGGCTGACATGCAAACGTAACTTGATGAAACTGGTGATGAGTGTTCGCCAGTGATATTCGGTTGGTTTTGTTCATAATTATTGCTGTCATTTTGTTTGTAATGGATATGCCTTCTCATCACGAAACTTACATTGCCGGTGACTGTTTTATTGTGGTTCAGATGGCCACATAGTCACGAATAGAAATATTTTACGTCACAAGCAACATCATAAAACTGCAGTGATTTAGAAGTGTTTGTTTTACTCATTACAGTGGTATTTTAAATACTGTGCAAGTTGGACTGGACGAGTGTGACAGTTTTATGCTTTTATATCAAATTAATTGAAAAAATAAAAGAGTCGCAGCACATTCTTATCTCCGCGCACGAGCTACAAGCCTGAGGTTGCGTGTACAGAAAAGCCAGCTATGTCGAGATTGGTGACTTGGGTCTCCAATCTGTGTTGGTTATCGCTGTGATGGATATGATGCGAAGGTATAAATCAAAACATATTACAGTTTTTTGGGCACTATTATAGTTTTGTAGTTGCATACATTGGGATGAGCGGCGATAGTTTCGCAAAGGACTTTTTCGTAATAAAATTGCTTTGAAGATTTACGGCGCAGTGCACTTGCCGCATTGCTGCAGGAACAGATGGCCATGATGTGTGTAGTATCGTAAATCTAAATGCTAGTGAAGCGATATAAATTAAACTATGCAATAAATTGTTTCACACTCTATCTTGATAGGCACACTTTTTAACCAGCCAAATATCCAAGTACTGTTCCAATTTTGCATTATGTTGAATAACAAATGCAATTTCAAATAAGGAAACATAATACTTTTAAAAAACTTCCGTTACGCCTTTAAAAGTTTCTGAAATTGAAATGCAAATCGATACGCAAACCCAAATTATTCAATAAAGAAGCAAATCAATTTTCATTGCAATAATGCCTACAGGTGCAATATGAACCTACTAAACATTTGCATAGGCTTAGGTAATTTGTATTCAAAGTTGCATTTAAACCTTTTATTGTTGTTTATCAAATGTATTCCATGTCTGGATTGGAAAACAATCCAATTTGTTTTTCGAATTGGAAAGCCACTTTTTTATCTCCTCTGACTTGTTGTGTTATGTAAAATGGATAAAAAGCAATACGACACTTTGAACCTACCTTTCACCTTTCTAGGAGCGCTTGAAGCGATGCTGGTTGTAGTGCATGTGAATTTTCGAATGTTGGAAGATATTTATGTTCTGTAACTTTGATTTGTCGCTTCCTTTTTGTTTCGTAGATGAGCCGACAGCTTCAAGAAAGCATCAAAAATGACTTCATCGTGAAAAGTTAGTTCCTGCCTAGCATTACCTTGCTCAAGGGATTTTACGAATTGAGTTTGGAGAGTGACCGAACCGACCTTTCCCGGATTTTGGTCGGTCGGTTCGTTCGTTCGTCGATACTGTCTGCTATCCAACATCATGAAAAATGAACGAGGCAATTTGAAAATTCATCCCAGTGACCCCGCTGGGAGGTGTACGTTACACACTCTTGGGGCTTTTCCAGCGTATGCCCTTGCCGATGCTTTGGCAATCGGCCAAACACTCGCAAGAAGCTACCCGACCTGGGCGGTGGGTATTGTTTTATAAATGCATGAAAAGTGTAAATCGTTTACGAAGCCGGTTGGTCGGGCGGGTGAGTTCAATTTGTTCGACAGGCACCTAGCTTTGTACATTCAATTTTCCGGTCAACCTTTTTGACATGTACCTGGCAAAGAACAGACGAATGATTTTTCCCCAGGTGTGAGTGTGTATGCGTGATTTTTGTTTGTTCGTTGCAGGTGCTCTCTTCTTACACCTCTCTTATAAATTGTATCTCGCACTAGAGCAAACCGGACGGAGCTTAATCCATTTATCGCCAAGGCGCTACTGCCTACAGAGACATTCGAGTTTCTGAAACATCCTACTTTATGTGAAGCGTTCGGATAGTTTAATGCATTGAGTAGCAGAGGGCATTCAGGGGAACGCATAAGTCCGAAATGTTTTGTTCTTATGAAATATTCAGCAGCGAAAGACCGAGCGACGGCAGGTAACACACTAGACCAGCATTTTGAGTAATTGGGTGAGCCAATTTGTGTGTAAATTTATGGCGAATTATTTGGCCCACGCGCGTAAAACAAGCGATGAAGGATGTTTGTATTGCTTGTGGTTTGTTAAAAAAGGACATATCAACTGGCCATTTAATCATGCATGCAGAGACTTTACTTTAATTGGTGGTTGTAAATCTGTTCGATGGTACAGAGATTTAGGGGACATCAACTTGGTACACGACGTGATTACTACTTTTCGTAACTATTTTTGGCAATACAAAATGATTGTGTTAGAGCCAAATAATGTGAGTTTTTTTTCGTTGGAAATAGGTCGTTCTATGGTTGATTGTTTTATTTATAGTACAAATAAATAGAAAAGTTTATATTTGTCAAAAGGGATTTTAATAACAGTTCAACATTCACTCAGACGCATAGTCTTTAGTATTTATTTTAAGTGCATTTTTAAAAGAATTTGTATAACTTAATGTTGCCAAGCAGTGAGCATGGTTTTTTCTATTATGGAACCAGTATCGCAAGCTTGGAGATATGACAAGTAACAAAGTGTTAAAAACGACACAAATACTTGTCGCAGGACGTAAACGAAACACAGCAACGTAGACTGCACAGATAATAGGACACGAAATGCAATGTAACTCAATATCGTCGTGACGCTTTTCGATTTCCTTGGAAGTCATGCAGGAAACATAGTGTACCAGTATGAAATGCACTGATGTACATTCGTTGCACAACGGTCTGTGGTTAGTGGGTGACTTTTTTCAAATCCCACCGAGACACTTGCTGCGAGTTTGGTAAGGCCGCCAGGGATGCTATTGGAACGCTTCGTTAGCTTTGATATTGGGAATGGATTGAAAATGTTCCAATAACAAAGCGCTTCATCCATCCCACATAAGGCGGATACGAAGCGGATACAAACTGATCACCGGTACCGTTGGAGGAAGCTGTAGCACTATAGACACACATTGTTAACGGAGTTTCTTTGAAAGTTTTTCGATAAGAATTTGGTTTTGCGTTGGATGATAAGGATAGTCACACGCAGCTCTGAGCAGGGTTCTTTAAGTCATGGTTAAATGTTTGCTTGCAAACGTATCTAAAATACTTAAAAAAATTAAAAGCAAAACCCACACTAAGTTCGTCCTAAAAGCTGAACGCAACGAAGCCAGAATCGAAGACATGATTGGTATATCATTCTTTTGTACCGTGCAAAGGCCGAAAAAAAATTTCTTTGCTTTTCCTCACTCTTTCTCTTTCGATAGCGGTTTTCATCATAATAAAGCCAGGGATTATGGGATTTGAAAAAAAAGCGAGTATCAAGAGCTTTCCCAAGCAGAACTGAAATCATCGAATGGATTGAGCTTAATTTACATAAATGATCGTTTGCTTTTACCCGCCATAAAAAATCTCTACACGAAACAAGCCACAAAAGCATACTGATTCATCATCATCCGCAAGGACAAGCCAATGTGATACTACCTGCAGGGCAGCCATTTCGCGGATCTGTGGTTGCTCCTGCGCTACAAACGGTGCAGATTGTATTGCGTGGCAGATGATGAAAAAGTATCCACAAAATAGTAACATCCCGTTTAGCGCGGACTTTGACTGTAAGCGGATTATTTACCTGATTGAGTACGAACGCCGATTGACCGTGAGGGAATGAAGTAGCCCCGAGGTTTAAGTGAACTTGTTTCGTGCCAGAATGTTATTGCGTTTTTTTTCTATTTGGGCAGAATACTGCTGGTGCGGTTAATATTTTTTCCGTTACTTCCTCACCTTTTCAACAAATGGAGGAAGTTTTGATAAAGTTTTTTCGTTCTGCTTACTGATTTTTCTTTTCGTTGCTGAGAAAGATTAGGAAAGGCAGCATTCCTTTTTCATTTTGGTAGGAGCGGATAATGCTATAAGGGTTGCTTCCTTAATGGTTAAATTCAATCGGAAATTGCCAACTAATATTATTTATTTAGCTGTCGGAGCAATTTTTTAAAAAGAGGTTTGAGTCTTTGTATTTAAATAAAGGACCAGCGCTTACGAACTTTTCTTTTCTTCTTTATCAGCACAACAACCTCAAGAGGTCTGTCATTTCTTGCTTTCTGCGACTTTATTTACGCGAAGCTGCATAGTCAGTGCTGCGTACGGGGGATTAGTCCTGATGGGATTTTGGACCGGTCCGTTCGTGTGCAGAACGGCGCCGGTACCATCATGCCACCGGGCCGTCCCAAACTTTTCACTTGTCTGTATTTACGACTATGTTTATTTATTTAGGAGCTTATTTATGTAGATATTTTATTTTAAGGGAGAAGGCTAACCATGTGCACAAAAGTAGATTTACCTGTTAACTTTTAAAAGCGAAAATTTTCTTCGAATTCAATTAAAAACGCGAAATTTTTATTCATGAAATGTACACCATAGACGAGTTTCATGTGAATTCAAGCTGAGTACAATTAATTCCAATTCCAACTGTAAAAAATATTCAATTTCAAACCCTATTTTTCGGAACGGTTTGTTGTTTTATCGGAATTACCACACTCGGGTGAAAGGTTTATTGTGTCAGCGAAATTGCCTACGGAACGGATCGAAAGTGACAGTTGCAGTTTCGACAGTGGAGTGATTGTGCGTAGGATTAAAATATTACTTTCTCATACACCTTCCCGGAATCCGCTTTGTTCTGGTTCAATGGAACCTATAGAAAGAGAACCGATACACGGTTGAAAGTTACTATATGCTTGATGTTAATCAGAAAATGGCCACACAATGAGTATCGTTGTGCAATACAATGCATTGTAACCTTTTGCAGAATTGGGTTCGATGATAATGAAATGGCCGCTAGCACTGTGGAAAATATTTGGTTTCCATTACATTGTGTACGCTCAGAATGTGAAATGAGTCGTGTTTCTGTGAAATTGAAGGTATTTCGCGTAGTTGTTATATGAAAAGTAGTGAAAATAAAGTATTGAACATGATAAATGTTAGTAGAATAAATAAATGTGAAAAAATCAGTAATGGGGTTTAATTTTCCTCGGAATATTCTATTGTTACAAAAATGTTTTTAATGAAACATTAAATAAGTTACAAAGAAGTGGAAAGATAATTTATTTAGCACTACACTTGATTGGAGAATTCTTTTCTTACGTAGATCGACACAAGAAGAATACTAAGTTTATTTGAACGAGAAGAAAAATTCTATACGATTTAAATTGGTTACATAGTCATCGTATTTTTTCCTTGTCGAACAATGAACGTTTATTTTACATTCTATTCTTCCATTTGCAGTGTATAATCAGCACGGACGTTGCATTTTCTTCTCGACACCACATTCAGTAAACGTTCGATCTGAAACAACCATCGAACTGCTCAGTTAAAGGGTAGCAAAGTGGGAGGCAGAATAAAGTGCAGTGCGAGAACGGGAATCCAGAACCACAGCTGATGATGACGACGTGAATCGGTTCTAGGGATGCAGTAATGAAGTGCATACTCAAAGGAAACAACATTAGCAGCACCGGTGATGATGATGAAGCGAGCAGTTGACATGCAGAAAGTGCAACGAAGTGAAAGAAGGCATTCAATCGTGGCGATCGGTTCGAAGTTGTCAGAAATTCAATCGAAACCGAGCGTTGTTGGCCGTGGTGCAGTGCTGGTGTAAAGGAGCAAAGTAAAGGAAATCGTACGCTGGTGCGCTGTTCGCAATCTGGTAGCAAACGGTACGAGCGAAGAATTTTCGCTGTCGAGTGTACAGTTTTTCGGTGCCAAGGTGTTGCAAATTGAAAATCGGAAAAGGAATTAATTCAGTGCTGATTGGTGGAAAACATAACCAGCGAGGTGTGTTTTCTTCACGACAGGCTTCAGTGGATAAAATGGTGGAAACTATTGGAATAATGTCGACAGCGGTGGCCTATCCAGTGGTGATACTGCTGTTACTAACAGCAAGGATGTCGTTGTGCGGTGAGTTTATGTCAGAATGTATCTCCCTTTTTTAGGAATCAACAACAAAAAAGTTTGAACCATCTTTCCAATGAATAGATCGATATTTGATTTCCCTGACCCAAGTTCTACATCAGACTGAGACTAAAACCAAAACGCGCTTGCCTTGCGTGTTTCACATGTATTGATACTTATTATCATTCGTAAGATTCTAGCGAATGTGGTTTGATTTGTTTATTTTTCCAACAAGCGAACCACGCTTGAACTCATCCTTACTGCTACATTTTGATCTGACAGTACGATATAATTCGATTTCATTGCATCCATTTCAGCCCGCTTTTGGGAAGACAAATTGACATTCGCAGTTGATAAGCTATACGAAGAACGATGTTCATTTGGTACATAATGAGACGATTTCTGGGAAAAGTTTGCACCCGAGAGCCGTGATTATGGTGGTGGAAAAATAATTATCTGTTTCAAATTTGTATTTCAAAGATATTACCATTATGTACATATTGTAGCGTGTTTGTTTGATTGTGCCACATCAGGATAGTAATAAGGAATTTTGGAATGTTGTATCAATCATGCTGCGATTCCCGAATACTAAACTATATCTACCGGCGTTATTAAAAATTCTCAACATTCAGTGCTCTGATATACCATTGGCGAAAATCCGGACGGACACATATAAGCTTAACCTTACAGGAATAGACCATGAGAGTGTCCGGGTACGGGGGGAAGTAGGGGAATAATTATTCTCGAACCTCATTGCTTCCCTTACTATTTCCATAAATGCGTGCTTCTGCTTTGAAGCTGAGCTGGTAAAGTGCAACCAAGCAAACAGAATCGTAATGGAAAGCACCCAAAATCTGCACTCACTAATACCATTCCGACCAAATTCTGGCCCAGGCGAAATGACTGATCGTCGGTAATGCTTCCGCTCTAATGAGCTTGCTTGCTTTATCAGTTGGTCTTTTCTAGGCATTCTGCGCTGTATGTGTGTGTGTGGTAAAACTATACGTTCGCTCATTTGTGATGCACAAAAGGGCGCACACCCGTTCCTGGTCGCGTCCAGAAATCTTCCCTTAATGAGATCGTTGACAAGTGCGAGGAAGCGGAAGGAAATGAGCATTTAAATTGTCCATCCGGAGTTGGATGGGTTTGTGGCGCAGGCACACAAAAAATAATAATGGTCGAAAGAACTAATGCAAGCGTCGGGAGGCGATGCCGTTGATGAAAGGGGACAAGCCCAGGACGAGCAGGGGTGAGAGCAATCGTTTGCTTCCGGATTCCACAACGTCCTGACAGAAGGTAGTCCCCAACCAGGTTCGGTACATGCGGAGTGCTGCCGTTAGTGATAAAGGGAAGGTCGTACTGTTCGTTGAGTGTTTCACTGTTCGTCGTCCTGACGGTGGCCCGCTTCCATGTGCTTAGGGAATTCGATTATTGCTCTTGCCTTTCCTTTAGCGAGACAGCGATGAGTTACTAATGAGAACTGAAGTGTAATGGAAGTGAAGGTAATGTGACGCTTGTGACGGAGCGATGATGGTGTGGAAATTGTCCCGCACACTTTACGGCAGGATGGAAAAACTGGCTCCTTTACTGTCCCAACAATGCGGGTTTCTTCCACATTCTGTTTTCCGTTTTCGCATCTGATGTAGTGTAAAAATTAAGTGTTTTGACACATCGAAGCTGTATGGAAAAGAGCAGTGAAGAATTCTGTTTCGATGCGATGCGATGTAAAACGTTGTATACAATTGAAGTAAGGAGAAAATACTTAAATATTTCATACAGCTTTCCACAAGATTTTACTTCCAAATTTTCTTCCACAAAATAAAACATGATTTTGATAAGAATTTTCAAGAGCCTTAAGCTTATTACTCTGTGCGATACGTTTACAAGTTGGCAAGGATTCGAGGTAAAGTGAGATAAAGAAATATAAACAATAAACTTTGGAGAACTGTAGGATTTGCACTTTCGTTGAAAGTATTTTATGACGATTTTGCAAGAAATTTTTATTAGTGTCTTTTGTTACATCTCTGGATTTTTGATGTAAAACGACCCCTGGATGGACGAGAATCGTATATTGCAATGTTTCAAGAGTTTGTCTGTCCATCTGGGTCATAAAACTTCGACATATCAGTAATCCCTTTCCTTGATAGTTATTGCAACACCCTGTATTGAAGTACGATGAAACAAGAATAATGATACACGTTTGTTTGTCAGCAATTTCTTTTACATGACAAAACCTCCACCAGTGAAATCACAATACAGCTAAACGTTTGTAAACTGCCACCAAAGCTTTAGCTAAAGCGGTTGCAATTTAGTGGAAAAAGTTACCCGTCTCCTTCGGAACGTTAGACCGGAGCACAACAGTTCACAGAATACCGGATCGGGGCAACATTGGTTGCCGTATGGTACACGATGGGACATAAATAGGATGGCAAAACTGAAGAATGGGCACAAACTTTACCCAACTCGACCATTGTAAAAACTGCCGGCAAAGGTGCAGGCTTGATTAACGACACTTTTATTGCTTTGTGTGCAGCTTAGTCGTTTTGGGTTGCAGTTTTACGGTATGTGCACTGGGAAGGATGTAAGGATGAATGTGTTCCAGGATTACATCAACTGGAGGCGGGCATGGATGATGAAAGGGAGTGTAACCGACGGGCATTGTTTGTGGCGTACTGTGGGACACATGATGGCTCTGTTTTGGTGGGAACTTTTCCAATAAATATTGGCTGCAGTTCGTTGCATTTCAGGTCCAGGTGTGCGGTACTAACAATAACAAAAAACGTTTGGTTGAAATGGATCTCCATAAAGCTATGGCGTTCAAATAGATGAGATTTAATGTTTTATCATTAAGTAGTACTGCTTTTTGTTCAAAACGAGTGAAAGAATTCGACGAATGAATTTTTAGTTCATTGTTATAGCATTCTATTCATTTTTTGCCCAGCTCGACTACCTTCCATTATTAACAATATATCGTGTTTTGATACATCTCATATTGGAATAGCGCGTCTTCGAAATCACATTAGTTTCTACGCCTGGAGTATGGGACGATGATCGTATCACGAAAACCCCAATCGTGTCTTATTGGATTGTTATTGCATCACTCGGATGAACGTTTCGCACGTGATAGATTGTGGGAGTGAATGCTATTTTCTTCCCTTGTAAATTCATCTAAAATGCATGCTTCAGTTTGGGTTGAATCGAGAAACTGAAGTAATGGAATGTTCTTCTTGGACTGGTATCAAATCATGCTCTTTACTCGTAATATCCATCCTAACGTATGAATACAAGATGAGGCCGCTATCGTTGCACAATCCTTAGGAAGAAAATCGATTGTTTAGCCCTAACGGTAGACGGTAAACGGTAGACATTACAAAAGGAAATACAGCAATGTGTGAAGAGAATGAGATTTGAAGCTTTTTTGATGAAAAAATCGGTACGTGTTTGTATGCGAGATACTAGTTGTTGCAGTGCAGTATGCACAAAACGGAACGCTTCCTCGACCATATGGTACGTGGAAGATCGGAAATGTCTTCAAAGTTCATATGGTGACCGGTTGTAACCGGTTGTTATCACCACCGACACTAGTGTTGTAGTGTAATCCCGTTTGCACAATCTCCATGCATTCATAGAATGCATTATGCCGCTGAAAGCATTATGCCGGGCCGGGACATCGCCAGGCATGGTGTATGGCTGACATCGAGCTCACCGAGATATGACATGCAAACAGTACCGTGTGGTGAAGACATTCAGCAGAACTTGGCGAAGTTGCAGTTTCGTGCAGCTGTGACCATAAAGTTCCCTTTTGACAAGTGGTCTGCCGTGGTCGGAAGCAACGTACATGCTGCAACATGGGAATTTTCAATCTGAAATCCCAAATCTGGAAAGCATTGCAAAGGGATTTTGAAATTGGCTTAGTTCCTTGCGGTTGGCGTCGAGTTGTTTAATGGGAAGCAGGCAGGGTGCGAAAGATGGTGGGACTTATGAGAACTCGATTCCAACCGCAACTGTCGGTCGATTCTTTGTGGTTGTAGTTTTGCTCGGGAAGTTGATTTTCCACCAGTACCGAGTGAATGTGGTATTAAAAAGCGCTAGGTAATGGTGTAGGTAGGGCACTGGTTTTGGGTCACGGAATCGTTGGCCCGGAAAGCGGAAATCGAATATCGACCTGCGAGTCCTATTGCTGCTTTCTATCATATTCCTACCCCTATGCGTGGTATTTGCGGACGTACAGTCGACATGGTGTGGTCGGAAAAATCACGGTCGCCGGCTAGAAGTGATTACGAAAAAAAAAGAAATAGATTGCCGAGTAAAACAAGACCGGCGTCAGACAAGGTGAAACGTGACGTGTTTAGGCGGCTCAAACGGTGTAACTTCTTCGGGGACGACTTTCTATTTCTGTAGAGAATGGTGTTGCATGGTTGCGAGAAGAACTCGATTAACCTACAGATGTTGGAGGGCAATGAAATGTGACCGTTCAGGCATGGCCATTGTGGTCTAGTGGTCATGATGGAGCCTATCAAGGACGTAATTCCGTTTTCACCGACAGATTGGTGATGCAGAACGGTAGAAAAACACAGGATCAATCGTTTGATTCAGTTTGCGTAATTTTACGCTCAGTAGAGATTTGGGAGAAAATAGTAGCATAAAGGTTTGGCACTATCTGAGTGTTTTACTGCGAAAGTAATACAAAACTTGTTGCGTTGGAGCAGAAAGTTCGTGACTTACCGACTACAGGCAACTAATATGAAACGTGCTTGGTATAAAAATGTTAAATTATTAAAACATAAAGCATTTTGCTTCAGCCCTGTCCATTCCTTTTTTTCTTCAGCTTTGCTAACGTAGTTCCTAAAGTTGATAAACTTCACACGCGTAGAAGATCCAACTTTTCCGGACCGGTTTGGTTTATTATTTTAATGAGCCTTATTTGACGGCCACGGATCCCGCTTGCGGCAGTTGGCAAAACAGTCGCACAATCGTTGTTGCTGACTTTACTGGAAACGAACTCCTCCGTCTTTGGGCGATGGATAAGCAGGAAGCGATACAGGAAAACTTTCCCCCAAACGCTGCCACCAGAGCAGTCACTTCACTTTATTTTTCAGCACAGAAGCTTTCCACACTCGGGCGAACAGCGAACCGGGTGCTCGGTGCGCTGGCGATCGTTCGGAAGCAGAAGTTGGGCAAGACCGTTTCCTGCCGCCCCGTGGGACTGTGAGCTGTGAAATTTAGGTTCTGGCCGACTCGCTAAGATCTCGCGACGCAGTCGGTTGATCTGCACGAGACCATGCCCTGTGGCTGCCCTGTTTTGACACTTGCACTGGTATCGCTCTCTGGGCCCGGCTGCAAAGCTCTTAATTCAATCAGCCGGAAAGCTATGATTTTCAATCCTCGCGAGAAAATTGGCGAGTTGGCAAGCGCCAAAAAGGATCGCGGACCGGGCGGAAAAACTTTGAATGGAAAATAAAATAAAACTGATCTTCCCAATGCTTTCATTGGCTTAACGGTCGGTGCACTGTGTAATAAAAAGAGGGAATATGGCAAAGAGGGCATCCGGATCCGGATGCTCGTTTGGAGGGAAACAAAGTTTCCATAAATATTAAAACTTCCTCTCGCAAGCATGACATATCCATTCGGCCTACAGTTTTGCGTGCGAAGCTGAGATGGATTAGAAGGTCAATAGCGTTATGCGGGGTGAAGACTTGCGATTGAGGCGAGGAAATTTGTTGAGAAAGTTTAATTGCATCTTATCAGCGCAGCTGATTAGGCTCTCACAAAGGTTTTCGTTGGTTGGTGGAGGGGAACTGGATAAACTGCTTTCTTTGCGCTTGGGTTATTTTGTGCATTGGACGTTATTCGCCCTTGGGTCTGCGATCCGACGATTGCGATAGTAGCGCACTGTTGAAATTTGAAACAGGGAGAGTAGCTATAGTTCACGGCAACCTTCTGTGAGTGATTGTAGAGAACAAGTTTGGAAAATGGTTAAAGTTTTAGCCACAAATCTTCTGTAACAAACATTTTATTTGGAGAATGTAAGAAATAACGCACAATATTAATATCCTTGCATATTTGAGAAAAAAACTCGATTTTGAAGGAAATTTATATTGCAAGCTTCTTTGCATTTTATGTATCATTAATAGAATACAAGACTAATTGAAATAAATAAAAAAATGACGCATTAATGAATGATTTAAAAAGGTTTTATTATAGATAGCATCCTACAACTTCACTACAGAATCCACAAAAAGGATAAAATTTAAAATTGTAGTTAATCATACAATTATAGCAAACCGGTAGGGCGAGAAATTCATAGAAACTGGGCAATTGAAATCAGAAGAAACCAAAACCACTTACCATCGGTTGTAGTGGGTTCTCAAGGAAATTCTATCTCTTAAACTTTCCAAACAAGTTCCACCCCTTGGTTGGGTACTGAAGCACCTGGGGGATAGAAATTCTTTCCATAACTTTAACTACTAATAGAGACTCCATAGCTTGCGATCGTTCTTGACAAACTTGAGATATTTCAAACCAACAAACCGAACGAGTTAGCTAATATGCTAACATGTTCTGCGACCGTTGTAAAACTTCTCCGTCAAGCATGTCTTTTTGACCGACTTTCCAACAAAAACGTGAAAGCAACAGCCCGGCGACAGATCATCCGCTTACGGCTGGTTGCAGCACCTGGTAAACTTTTGCCAACTTCCCTCCCAGGCACCAACCACGTAACACTCAGTATTCTGTGTAAAAGTTTCATAAGTTGGCAGTGCTGGGAAGAGACCCCGCTGGAGAGCAATGGAGCCTGAACCGTCCGAGGTGATAATACTTTCATCGACTTCAGAAATGCTTTCCGCGAAAGCCTTTTTACTGTGTGAGTGAATATTCAACCCTTCCGGAGCGATACTACCTTAAACAGAGATTAAAAGAAAACATGATTTGGAAGATGGAAATAAAAATCTTTTTCGATTAAAAAAAGCAAAACGCTGGTATACACTCAGGTGCGTTGCGCTAAAATGATGATGATGTTGAAAGGAGTTTTTTAAAGAGTAAGTAGGGTTTCTTTATTCATCATAAGATTATTTTATTTATATAAGTAATGTACAATTTGATGATAATAGGGGGAACAAACTGCAGACTGGATTTACCAGCAAACAAAGAGAAACAAACTGGAATGATTTTTTAATTGAAGATGTATAATGAATATTAGTTGATTCGGAATCAATTAAGAGCAATGCTTTCACAGGGCGGATTATTGGATAAAAGAACAATAGTATTTTTTATATAAGTATCAGTGGAGAGGATGGTTGTTGACGTGGTGGCTCCTTACATTGAGAAAATGACAGTATCCACCTACCTTGTACACAATAAGCTGTTAAATTTGTTCAATAGCCATCATGAATGGGCTCGTTTCATCCTTAAACACTAATAAGAGTCTCCATAATGTCGACATAAGCATCCTGGTCTGCAATGATCGGATCATGAACAGCAGGTTTACAACTCAATTTTTCACTTTATGCTCGAAATTATGTTCAAAATCACGGCCCAAGGAAAGAAAACATTTGCTATAAAAATAACCGTAAAGTCTACCAATCACCCCACCACCTTGTCGAAGGGAAGTGCAAACTTTCCAATCACTTCAGCTATTGCCTACAAAGAGTACACAAAAAAAGCGAACACCATCTTCCATCCGGGTGCCGGAATGGGAGCGAAAGACAAACGGTACAAGCAAGACAAGTCCAGATGGGGAAAAAGTTCTACCAAAACTTTACCCCACAGTCCGCTGTGCTGAGTTTTCCCCGGTGAGACTGTTGGTCAAATCTTCGGCTGGTGTGAAGTTCAGTCCCCACGTTGTATTGAGTCATCCGAAGACAAGCTCCAGGAAAGGACATCGCAGGTCTGGGAAAATCTTCGCAAAAGTGCGGAACGGTTGGGGAGTTTTTATCGCCCCATGTGAAAACATTGTGAACCATTATTTTCCTCAACTTGTTCCGAGAGCTCTTCTTGAGGTTTTAAAGTTTTGTTGGTATGCTGAAATAGTGAAATGAAAGAAGGTGCAAGAGGACGTGTATGAATGTTTATGATATTTAAAGAAGAATGAAGACAACCATAACTAGCACATAAAGAATCGACCATGTAGCTTTACATTTGTGCGAGGTTTCAAAAGCTTTCGTATGGTTATGTCAGTTTCACACTACGTACAACGATGCAGTTTCGAAAATGGAGGTTTAGTATTCCATCTTTTCTTATGCATAGTTCATTTTAGCTCCAAAGCATTCGCTTAGGATGATTGTATTGCATTTCATTTGCAGGGTTTCCCTGCATCAATAGAGTTGCTCATTCAATGAAAAACGTTGGAAATTGACTTCTCTATGACTTTAGTTGGCTTGTCGGGAGACTTTGCTTGAAATCGAGTAGTTGGTCAAGGGCAGTGATAAATTTACCTCACAATGAATGGTTTTCAAGAAAATAAGAAAACATATTGACAAGTATCATTAAGGTATTAATTGATGGTAATTTTCAAATAAATGTAAATCAAAACAAGAAATGTATATAATAACGCTCTTGAAATAAACTAATACGGAATAATTAGTTACAAGATAACTGTGCATACCATATTTAAAGAATAAGAAGTCTCTCTAATACCCAAATTTGAAATTTGCTAGTAGGAATTGATATAATCAACCTCATGATTTTTTTTTTAATTTAGACGTGGGAATGGTTTGTTTGTATGACTCGTGTTCCTTGCAAGTTTGATATGTTCATTTTTGTGGCACATGTACATATCCAGTCCTCGTGATACACGAGTCGTCTTATACGAGTAATGAGATACGATTAGCATTTGTTAGGAGATATTTCATTCTCTGAACCGTTCAAGGGCATCTTATCCCGGGCATTAAGAATAGGTCCCGTTCTATATGAATAAAACAGAATCTGATTTATCTGTCGATTCGGATGCGACAGCTGGTTTCGAGTATTTGACTATAGAGGGCATCATGCACATCGATCGAGTTAATTCCCTGTCGTGGATAACTTGTTAACGTGTAATCGATCGATTCCAATCAAAACGGATATTAAGAGTGTTTAATATTTATTTCTTGAGCTGGTGCACTTAGTGTGCACTGTGTTTCGTGCTGTAAAATACGCCAGATGCAAGTTACAACAAATACGGAATATAATTCACGTTATAATAATTGTAAAGCTTGATGATTCGCAATTAACCGTTCTACAAGCAGCGCTATGACGCATTGTGCCATGATCAGAATCGATAAAAAGAAGAAAACTAAAATCGATAAAAAAAGAAAACTAACGCACATAGTAAGGGCATCGTAGGATTCGGTCGCTTTCAAACACTTTTGTTTTAAAGCAGTTATTTTTTTTTAATTTTAGCTCCTGAAAAATATAAGCCGTATAAAAATACCTACATTTAAAGAAACGGAGAGCCCTGTTATATTTTATTATTCTTCGAGACATGTCTAACCCGAAGCCATTGCACTGTCTCGAATGTTTATCAACATGAAGAAGACAAACGAGCGAAGCAGCGTTGCACACATACACAATATAAAAAAGGAATTGTCCGGAAAAGGGTTCAAGTACGCAAGCATGAATTGTGCAACGATCAAGTGCAAGCTGTGAATACTTTAACGCTCTGTCGCCGTTTTCAACCCGTTTTGCTGTTGTCACCTCTCCTTTGCTCCAGTAGCGTTGCTTCACGAGGCTCGTCTATCATTTTGGTAAACTTGTAAGCAAGTTGACGCTTTGCTACCCATTTTCCGGTCTGCTTTGGCAGTGGAAAGCACCAGAAAAACTTGGAACAATTGTGTGGAACACATTGTACGGGTTAGGAACAGCGGAAGGAAAGAAGAATTATCAAGTACAAGTCGAACGAACTAATGCAGGACGGTTCCGGCCGTTGGGAAGGCGGAATACTTGAAACACTTTTTCTCGATCGATTTTGCACGGACCGAGATGGGAAAAAAGATCGTACATTGTACAGCTGCACTTTGTGGCTTTTACAATGCACGACTGCGGCAAGGATAACTATCGTTGAAGCAGCGTTTCTTCTGCCGTTCCGTTCGAGTGGAAATGAAAAAGTGTTCCATCCATCGCCAGAACCAACTGTATATAGATACGGCGAGGATTGCGCAGTGCAAGTCCACAAGAAATGAGTGCAGAAACGATGATAAGAAAAGTTGCGTTTTTCCTGCACACAGTTTAATTTTCCTATCCAGCTTTACTGTGTGATTGTGTGCTTTTTTACTCCATATGTACGCTTTCGTGTGGAAGATGCACTATCTTCCGAACCTTTAGTGCACATTTCAACCGGAAATAATAACGATAAGCAACTTGCCGGCAGTCCCCGCAAAGTCGTTTGTGGTGAGAATAAATGGGCCGGTGGTTGTTTATCATTTCCAGCATCGGTTTCAGAATTGAATCCTTATACAGAGTATTCTTCAACAGGCGAAGCGAAATGAGCATTCTGGCTGTAGCTTGTTTTTCTTTAAATTCTGCCAAGTGGACGTTTCTGTTTTGTTGATTCATTTGCAGACGTTTCTTGATGAATGACGTCCGAAGTGGATTATACAATGTTTGCAAAGGCTCTTGTGGGGAGGATGAAAAATCGCACCAAGAAAGTTTTCGCACCACCCGTCGCGCGAGGGATTGCTTTGTGGGTTCGATTAATTAATGTTGCTGATGTGCTGTGATGCTTATGGTTTGCGTTTTTTTTTTGCTCTTCCTCTGTCGGATTCCTTTGCCAGTTCCAGCGCACTTCATGGATGTGGAGCAACACTTTCGAAACATCGATTTGGACGCGGAGCAGACTGAAGCTCGGTACGATCAGGAGATGCTCTCTGACATCATTAACGATAACGATCGAGGTGAGCTTCAGAAGGCGGAATCGTGTCTGGTTGACGATTACAAGTACGACCACGGACAGAAGGTAGGTGGCAGGTTGTGGATGTTACTTACAGTACGGTATTTGTGCTGGAAAATGATGTGCCTTATTTTCTCCTTTCCTATAGATACAACGACTCGATCCGTGTGAAATTTGTCTCTGCATCGATGGTGAAATATTCTGCTGGTGGAAACAGTGCGGTAAGTGGAGCTTAGTAACGTTGAAGGGTGGAAAATTTGGTTGAATTCATATAATACAAAACAATAAGGGAGGTTTTTCACACACACACGGGAAAATCTCTGCTTGACTTGGGAAAATGAAGGCAAGTACTTGGTCTTGACACGAATTATTTTCAATGCGCATCTGCTCTGAAATAATTGAATGTTAGTTAAATGTTTCAATGTTTTTAATTTTTTTTTAAATGTTTGTGTGATAAAAAAATGAAACATAATATTGCTAATTACCCATTTAAAGCAAGCGTCAAATAAATAAAACGCTTTTGTGTAAGGGATGGTGCAGTAAATAATAGCTACATTTTCATGCTGTCTGATAAAACCTTACATGATCCAGACAGCATTGTGCAGTAAGGCAGATTGGGTTAGTAAAACCTTTTCCCGCAACCATACGTCACGTGCGATGGACAATCTTTTATCTGTCCGTCGTAAATTAATGCTACCCTTTTACCACATCACAAACCGATCGATATGTAGTGTTTTATAGACCCATAAGCCTATCCGATGCTTTTTGGCAGCATTTAGGTCAGGCTTATAATCAGATGAACATTTTTCATCTACAAGCATGTGATATTCCATTCCGATGTTCCATGTAGTTGTCCTGTTGTTGGCTGTATCGTAATTTATCTCTTTCGAACAGACTCGGCCGCTCCTAAATTCATAATGCAATTTATGGGCATACGCTTTGTGCGATAAAAGAGGCTATAGCTGGATAGGAGTAAGGACACAAGGCTTGAAAATCGAGTGTGTCACTTAAGGTAATGCAATTTTTCAGCAATTTTGGCATAGTTCCAAAGCTAAAAATACTCCGCGGTGAATTGGAGGAAAATTGGAAAAGGAAAAATCTTTGCTGTATTTGCGCTATCGTGAACTTATGGAAAATGAGTTGAAAATTATATTTCAATCTAGTTTTCAATATTTTTTTTGTTTCCTGAATGCCACGATTTTCCATATGATCTGTTAAACAGTTATCTGTACAAGAATTGTTATATGAAAAGCGAGATATATTAGGTCCTATAATCCGTCGTTGAATCAAACAAGGTATCGAAATTTGGTAGATGATTAACCTATTATCCCTACAAATAGCCATCCGTTTTTAGGTTATTTGGTTATGCTCTAACATCAATGCAATAAGATTTGTTCGATGAAAGTTGTTAAGTAACCTACCTTCTTTCACAGATTCATTTGCTAAATCTGCCGAAGAATCGGAATCCCAAATAGGAGCTTCTCAACAAGAATCAAAAAGTGATCTACCTTCATCAGAGTTGATATCTGAGGCATCAACCGCCACCAGCACAGCTAACGCAGTAGGCATACCAACGACAAAGTCACAAGGACCCTTGGACTCAACATCCATGGACGGTAACGATGACAGCAATGGTGCAACACGGCTGACACTATCAGATTCACTGACTGACGGTGACACCACGGTTGTTAGTAGTACGTTACCGATCTCGACACCCTCATCACGTGGCCAGAGCACAGATCATGCTTCTTCAGAAGCGGTTACCCATCACGGATCGGTACACACGCCGGACACGATCGAAGGAATTCCTAAAAATATTTTGAGCTTCCCCCAAACGCCTCCAATAATGATGTATCGTCCGGTAGCAACGGGGCCAATAACGAGTATCCCACCAAAAGAGGGAAAATTCGCGGATGGTAGTCGAAAATCGAAACATGGATCTACAATTGATGACCGAACGTTGGAAAGCAACAAACCCAGCTACAAGTTGTTATGCGAATTTAAAACGATTATGAAAAAAACCGTGTCAAATGGTGATCGGAAACCAACAGTAGCCATTGCAAGTGACGCTTTGCCGAAAGTTTTCCCGATTGATTCTAGCAGGAAGAAACCTTTAAAAAAAGCTTACGGCAAAACGCTTGAAGGAACGTTTATCAACAATGGTAAAAGTTCTCAACCCCCGCAAGTCAAGTCCGGTTTGGAACAGCAACAGCAGTTTGGGGGTTATGGTCACGGAATGATTCACGAGCCAGAGTCCGAACGGCGATCAGCAACGGTTCAACAGAGAAATCACGATCGCGATGTTCCACAGCACTACATCATCACCTCATCGGGGCATGTGGAAATGTTTGACGATAGTGGAGCGATGGGTGGGTCAGAAGTTGGCACTGAAAACCAGGACACACGTATCCCGGAAGCAGACGGGTTTGAGAAGCAGCAGTATCGGGACGTACTCAGCTTCGACGGACGAGTGTCTTCCCGTGTGGTGCAAGATCAACCCACAAACGGTTTAAATGATGAAGATTCTGAAGACACGGATAGTGATGAAGAAGACACGCAAGAGGATACGGGTGAGCAGCAACCAGAAGATGCAGTTGCTATTGCGCCAGCGATCATGCTAACGACAAATGTCACCCAAGGCAAATACAGTCTTGGGGAAAGGCAGCCGTCGACGCAGCAGCCTGCCTCATCAGCATCGGTTATTGATATTCTCAATTCAACCACACTCGAGACGGACTACGTCGATGGAATGAATCATTCGGAGCTGATCTATCCGGAAGTTCCGTCGATTAGTAGTAGCGGTGGCAGTAGTAGTATTATTAGCAGTAGCACTACCAAATCCCCAACGAAACAGGATCAAAGTGGACAGCACTGTGTTGTAATGGGTAAGTGTGTAAGAATTGCGTTAGTTTCAAATATTGGACGGAATCATACTCTAAGCCAGCTTTTTTGTATGCGTTTTGACGTTTCCGGGCTTATTCGCTTACAGCTCGCCATACAAATGGCAAGCCAAGTTAAGCCTAGGAAGGAAGGATTAGATTGGTTTCCTAATGAACGTAGCTAACCCAAGCTAGACAAATGTCAAAACAAAGAATTTTGCTAGCTAGTCTGAGCCAGGTTAGGCTATGTTTCCCGTGTGCGAAAAAGGTTAGCAAATTTTTTTAACGAAAACAACTGGAAAAGAATTATTTTAATAATCAAGCTTACATATTATTTCAAATGAATTGAAATTAAAATTCAATTTCTATGCTTTAATCGATTTTTCTCAAATTGTAATTTCACAAAAATGTGTCATCTTTATGTGAAAATGCTATGTCCTTATGAATCTGTACAGAATGATACAGCCCGGTACATGGATTATTTGGCAGATACAGGCTAAAAGCTTAAGCTTTCTAACTTAGAGTATGATCTGCCTCATTATTGCAGGAACATACACAATGAATAATGTTAATTTTCACTTTACCACTCGTTCCTTCTACAGGTGTTACATATCCGGTGGGGGCAGTGCTAAAACAGGAAACTGGAAACTGCTTGCAGTGCGTGTGTGTCGCTGGTCCGGAAAATGATCCTGCCCCAAGGGTAACATGTACACCACTAAACTGTCCTCCCTTGATACTGCCGGATATTCTGGATGGGGCTGGATTCTAAAGTGACAGTAGAAGAAATAATTAAATGCTTAAAATGGACCGAAACGAAAGGTGAGCTAAGATGGTACATTGTATTTGGAAACTTATTTTGTTACTTTACTTTGATATTTGAGTTGAATTATTGAGGTCTATTACGGCCGTACACCAAAGACAATCAATTTCTGTCACACACACTTCAGTAGTAACGCTCAATATTTTCAATTTATCATGCATTCGTTTGCGTTTCCTATGCTACCTGTAAGCTTTCCGTTTGATTGAAAAGGATATTTAACTCCACGTCTGTAGGACGACATTTTTCCAGCAAAAACGACGATGTTCAACCGTAATTACAGTAATTGAATAGAATACCGGTAAACGAAAAGCTACTGGCACTGAATCATTTGCATAGAATACATGTGCTCGACAGGTCTCTCTACCCACTGTGCTAATGCACTGAGCTGGATGTAATGTGAGCGATTTCCACAGCAAACGGAGGGATTTCACAGCTGGCGAGAGAAGTAAAAAAAGCCTCAGCGTAATGTCAAATAATCAAGTATAAATTTGCATCACTTCGTTTCATTTTGGTTCGTTCCCATGCCGGGATGAGCTGAAATCGATCGCAATTTGGTACACGAACGAACGGCAATTATGATGCGCGTTTCGAATAACAATGTTTGCAAAGTGTCTCGGTTGCTCTTTTACAGCGAGCTTTACGAATGGAATGTTCAAAAAACCTTCACAGCATACGGCTTAGCGCCTGGTCGACTTGGTTGGATGTTCATTTTTCCGTCAAAATGTCTCTACCGTTACAGTTTGGCTTGGTGACAACTAAATCAATAAAATTTCAATTTCCTTTTACACGTCAGAAAAAATGGGGCTTTCCGATCGGAAAAGGTGGTACAGCTAAAACCTATCCCGATACCGTTTGCAGGCTGATCGTATGAGTGTGTGTTGGGTTTTTTTTTAGTCATCCCCTTTATACGCTACCTGCAGAGTGGACGCCATTTTTCATCGGAGGATTTATACAGTGGTCGAAATGGGCAGGATTCGATGGGAAAGCTTTCGTTTATTTTCTGTTTTGTTCGATTGTGATAAGCCACAAGTAGGTTCTAGGCACCGGATCATGTTCGGTTATGAGGATCTGACAGTTTATTTTCTCCTTTTCCATCTAGTCCTTCTGATCCGTGGTGTTCGATTTTCCATTTTTATTGCTGTTTGTTGCGAAGCTAGCGCTTACACACGGTAGGCATTTTACACGAAATTGACCCACATCAGTTGAATGTTTTTTGGTTGGAGAGAGAAGCGTGATGGGCTAAAAGTAAAATCACAATTTTCCGCTGCTTGATATTTGGAGGTATATTTTCTTTCTGTTGATTTTTTTTGGGATATAGTTGTATTTAAAAAATACTTTTAAATTCAGCTTGGACAAACCAGTTTGATTCGTAGGAAAAAATCAGTACGATTTTTAAAATTCAATGTTTAAATGTCAGAACTTGAAAGAGCAGTGAATAAAATGTCTAAAACTTCTGAATAAAATGTCTAAATTTAAATTTACAACGTTAAACTAATTTTTACTATTTTCTAACTAAATTTAATAAATGGACCAAGTAAGGAATCATCAAAGATTTAATAGTATAGGGAAGGTAAGGAATCAACAAAGCTTTTAAAGCATACATTGTTCATTGCAATGTATGATCCTTCGCAAGATCGTAAATTTACAATTAAAATGTTTACCCTATTAAAATATCATTTTCTTCTACATTTGGTTCATGAGGTTAAGACTGTTATCGATTAATTGGTTTATTTAACGTGCAACAATAAATCATTTGTTTGATCGATTACGTATGCTTGCGACGTGTTACAAATGATGAAGATTTTTTGACATGTCCTGTTGGCATGAAATGTTGAATCGATGAGTTTTGCTTGTCATTCAATGAGTATGCTTTTTTTTGTAACCTGTAGGCAAGCTAAATGGGCAAATAATGAAGTACACGCCGCGGGGAAAAGAACGTTTACTTCATGCTTGTCGTTGTCTTCCGCAATGTTATAGCTTCCGGTCACAGTCACAGTTAATCACAGTAACGAGGGTCGAGGCGCGAGGGTCATGTTTCGAAAATAAAAATGTAATGTCTATAATACTAGATAATGCTCATTTACTTGATTATGCTTTGTTCATTCAGCTACTTTACATATTCTTTTTGTTACTGTTCTATGCTTTGGTTCAACCACATTCGTCTGATTTGGCCATTTGCTAATAAAATTATTTTTATTCTGAGTTAATCTTTTCTTACATTACTTGTAGTCGGTACACTTTGAATGTAGTCGGTACACTCGATTTTCACCTGGGTGTACATTCAGTTTGTGAATATAATCTCATTTCATTATAACAAATAATAACATTCATGTAAGCTTTGTACGTGCCATAACTGAATATGAAGATAAGAGAACAACGCTAAAAACATTCACATGTGTTTTATTATTAGAAACTTTTGTTAATTAACAATATGAAACATTTTACAGCGAGTTTAGTTTGATAAAGTCATCATAGAAATCTCTCAAGTTCATCTCGGGTCAACCGGATTAAGCGGTTAAAATAGTCAAAGCTATTCTACTAGCTGTCAGTTTAGCTCACGGAAAATCTGACGCCGGTTATTTATCTACATTATCGGCACAGCAACCTCAAGAGGTGTAAGTCTACCATTTCTGGCTTTCTTTGACCTGATTTACCCTTAGCCGGATAGTCAGTCCTGTGTACATGGGTTTGGTCTAGAAGGGATATTGGACCGGCTTGTAGTGTGAAGACCGGCGCCGCTATCAATACACCACCGGCCCTCCAGTTATTCAGGCCCCGGATAATCGACATTTTGCTGTATAGTTATTGTATGCTTACATTAATTATATTCAGTTACCTTGGTTTTAAAATTAATTTATAGCTTTAGCTATAATCGATTGGAGCTATAATATAAAAGCTTGAACCTTTTTTTTGTAAATCGAATTATTCCTATAAATTTCACCAGCCCTATCTATATGGGATTATTGTGTAAAGGTTTTTTGTATCTTGCTTACGGAAAACGTTATTTTTTTGTTTATAAAGCTTCAGTTGATTTCACTGCATATTAGAGTTATTCGAAAAGAAGAAATTATTGAAAAGAGTTTTAAAGTGTAACTAATTAATTTACTCATTATGTACATGAATGTGTATTGTTTTAACTGGGCTGTTAAATTTCATAATCGGATTTCCTGCGTATCCGTGTACCTCGAAGAGTGCTTTTATACCGCGGGCACAATGCATAAAAGCGTAGTGTTTGCTCACAATAAATAATTTGCACAAATTCAATAAACCACTGCACGATGCTTGATTATGTATCGTTGCTATTGCAGATAGTGATGTTTTTCACATTGATCTAGTTCAAACAATCAATGCCCGGTACACAAATATGTATAATTGAGTGCTACGTTATAGCAAATCGCTTTGGTTCTGTCGAACGCATAATTCGCAATAAAATTTTGACAATTGCTCAATACCGATCAAATATCGTTTCCGTGCGACATGCACGGCGCGTGTGCTGTGGTTGTTCTGTTTTATCTAGCTAGAGTTATTAATTTCCCCTTTGCTGGCCAACATCCGTTCCAATCGATTTGAAGCGACATGGCAGCCGAATTAAGCTGTCAGTCGCATGTGTGAACGACGAGCGTACTACAAGCATTGGATCACGTGAAAGGACATGCTCGAATGATTTAACTACTCGAATTTGGTCTGAATGACTGACGGCAGGATTTGAACCGAATACAGGTCCATGGGTAGAATTGGGTGGTATGCATCGCGCCAGCCATTATTCGCCGACCGTAACATGCGCCACAACATGGCTAGGTGCAAGGAATTGGATGATGGAATCATCCTGTGAGATGTACGCGACGTGTTTGCTGTAAGGGTGGAAAACTGAATTTGCTTCGACGATGAGCGGCGAGCAGCTAGCAATTGGATAATTGATGCAGAAACTCATTTAGCTGGCGCCTGTCGTTTGCCTAATTGTATTGTCCATTTAAGCGACTGGAAAATGGCTCCCATTACCATGTTTCATGACGCACGTAGCAGAAGCGCATAATTGATGAAGGTGTACGCGGGTTTTTACATTTGAGGGAAGAAAAACAAATGCATAAAAATCTTGTCATTTGATGGTTGAGCTTTTGATTTGCATTGTGAAAATGAATATAAATTAGTCATGAATATGCGTAACGTTGTGAAAGAAACTCCGACAATTGTGTCGAAACAAAATTGTTTTTCATGACTATTAAACAAAGTTGAAATACTGATAAGTTTCAATTTCTGTAGTCATCGTACTCATTATCCAAATGTAATTTTTAACCCTTGTCCCGAATGGTACGTCTCAGTAGAATCCTGTTAAACAGAAGAAAAACGCTAAACACAAATAAAAATGTCGTGTCAAAATGAGACCGAAACTCAGCACGTAATTACAAAACCCCATCATCAGACACGATTTTGTTCACGTCGGATGAATTATAAAGCGTACCGTCGCTTAATTCGATCAGCACGATTAATAGCACGGCCCGGCGTGGGCTCAAAATCCGCCCAGTTTAGGCGTGTGCATGTGCCGGCTAAAAACGCTGGTTTGACATCCGTCCATCGGTTATTCGGTTGGATGAAACGCAATTCGGCTACCGTGGGAGATCATGAGGCGATAACGACCACCGCGTGTCCAAACGCCCAAACCTGCCGGTGTAGTATGTACGGGGTCAGCATATTTGTGTATGGTAATTTCATTCAATCACGGTGGATAATCCCACTATAATCTCGGGAAGGAAAATGAAGATGGTGCGGGCATCCTGAAAGCGTTCCAGTTTTCCTAGCGTTTGGGGGTGATTTTTCTCCTGTTTTTTTTCGTGTTTGGTGGGCCATGTTTGGGTGACAAAATTAAAGTCAATTAAAAACACTTCATGAGATGACAGATGACAAGTGTGCATGAAATGTCCTACTCGGCTGGCATTTGATGTTGGTGTAATTAATAAAAGATTACTTGACGAGCTTGGAACAAAATCGAACATCAAGACAACGATGGTGTGCTTAGCTACTATCGGGCTACATTCCGCAATCCGCGATAGAAAACTGCATTGATTGATAATTAAAAAGCACAAGTAACGAAGTGCTATCGTAAACGCTTATGGAACGAATAGATCCATTGCCCAAAACATGCATAGAACCTTCTTGTGGTATGCGGTTGTCTAAAATTTAGACCCTTTTTTGCTTTGGTTGCCCGTTCAAGTAATGAATGGATATCCGTTTTGACCTTCCTGCTCCGACACGGCCCCTGATTTTATGCAATTTGCAGCACATACTTCCCATTAGCCACGGAAGCATCCCGCTTGGTTTCGAGTTTTAAGAGAGTTATTAATTTTCCATTTTCCTACACGACTCCTTTTCACGTCCAACCTTCCCTAGCAGACGTTGGGCGAAGGTGTATGCTTCGGGATGTTTCATAAAATCGTTACTACCTGATTGATAGTCGCTTTGCGCCTTCTAGCCACTGCCAGCGATTGGAGATGGATCCCGTCTCGCAAGGATGGTTTAGGTCCGGACGGAAATGACCTCCACTTTGCGGTTGAACCGTGGCCTAGCCTTAGTGCCCCCGGTGGATCTAAGGTTTGATGGGTGTAAATTAAATTATGCTTTAACAATAAATAAGTTCATTAGCAAACCACGATATGCTCGTTTGCCCTCTAGGTCGGATCGGTAGCTTTTGTTGGAGGGAGCGTTTTTGCGGTGTATGAAATCAGGTGGTAAGGAAAATTGTTCCTATAGCTGACCAAATGACTCTTAAACATAGCTATTAGCTCTTTTGCTAACATTTTTTTCACTTTGTTTTCGAATAATAAATGAGTTTTGGGATGTTAAGCGCCGATATGAGAATAACTTGGGGTTCTAACTGAATTGGGCAAAAAGTTCTAAATGATGCAAGGAGTAGTAAGAAGATTTTTTACATTGTATTGTATGTTTCCTCGCATATAACTGTTAAACGTGTTCTTGTCCACCATGAAACAAAGGACTACTCCTAACCCTGATGATGTGAGCTGGTGTTGTTTAATGGAAAATTTCTTCCTATACTAGAGGGATAGCTTATTTCGCTCAGTAATTAGTATTTCAATCATTCAAAGCGGTGTAAGTTTACCGTTCAAGTGGTTTCAATATTAACGGGAAAATGTAGGTATGTATTGAAGATAGGATCTTCACCTTGATACCTTGTGTGGCATATGAGACGTACAATGTGCCAACATAGCAAACGCCTTGTTAGACCCCATTTTACTCTCAATGTGATGTTCGAGAATGACGCTTTGTGATTATTATGTAGCAACCAAAAGCTTATGTAAACAGAGAGGTGAAGGCAAATCCTACTGTGGGCTTGTTTAAATATGAATCTCCTGGTTTAAATATTAATCTACTTAGGAACATCTGGGTAGTTTTTTTTTTAATTCGGATTTCTAGCTATGTAGCAATAATAACTTTCGTAATACCAAATGGTAGCACCAAATTGCAGTTCTATTAAAACCTTACTCCATTTTATTTTCGTTCGAAAAAGATATTGTTATTACATGCAATGTTCTAAAAACAGTCCAAATCATTATGGTTGACCATTGATTTAATATATTTATTGAGTTATAAATCATAATTTTATATACTCCCAACTATAATTTGAGCCGTCATTAAGTTTATGGAATACCGATAACATATAGACCCTGAGGATAATACTCAACGCTAGCAAAAGCCGAACATTCCACACCACGAGCAATGTCGGCTTAAGTGTTTGTATTTCGTGAATCGCGATCTTAATGGAACCGAGTAACAAAACCTCCATCCGTCGTGGTACATCAATTTCTACATGCCAATGGTTAAAATGCCGACGGATTTGGCAAGCCCACATTCCGCCAACGTATGAACGAGCCGACGGGGCTCCCTTATCTATCAGAGCACCATGTTGCTATCACGATGCTTCAATGCTGGCATTGTTGTCGGTAGGAAGTTTGTCCGATCGATACAATCCGAGATGCGAGAGCACCACTGGGATTGATGCTGGCGAGCTGTAAAAGATGGTGCAATGGTTTGGGCGACGTTTGACGGTTCGAGTGTGTTATCTGTGGTTCGATAAAATTGCGTAAATTGGAAAACAAAATTGTTCCGCATGCGGTTTTGGTGGTTTTTCTGGCGAAGTACGCACAAGTCACATCTCTTCCCGAAACGATGTCTACCTTGCGCCCGGGTGTATATTTGGTTTGTGGAATTTTCCTAGAGGCATTATGATAAGCATGATGTGGGTAGAGTTGTGCCATGTCTTACAAGTCACCAATACACTAATGGTAATCGTAATTGTTTGTAGCAATGTGTTTTTGCCGAGTTAGACTGTCGATTGGATATAGAAGTTGATAGGCAAATGATAAGCAAAGAGATTATTTATTTCAGAAAAAAATACTTTCTATTTCTTTGAACGGTGGCTAAATTGGAGTACCTGCAAAGTATATACAGCAAACAGTTGTTTAACTATAAGTTGGAAATAATGTATAAAACAAAATTTTACTTACAAACATGCAGTTAACATTTTCAATCTATTGCTTACATGACTTTGGATTATTGCGCTGTTTGATTATACTTTTTGTGTGTGTACTTTTTGTATGTCAGGCAAAAAGGAGAATATTGCCATGGAATAAATTATTAATTTCTTTAACTTTTTTTTTTTTACTAGACTGCTGGAAGTTTTACCTATGTTTAATGATTTTTTTCTTTATGCAATACACGTTGTAAATTATAACCATTACGAAGTTATTATTTTTTTCATGGGATGGTTTGACGTACATTAAGTTTAACATTTGTATATTTTGTTTGTTATGTATATTAATTCTTAAATAGTTGATAATTAATAAAAATCTAATAAAAATTGCTTTAGGCTTGCGTATACTGGCGATTCATCCTCAATAATATCCCCTGGTAACGGGAATGATATTATGGAAAAGGCAACAATAAACGACGATGAATAACCACATCCATCAACACAGTCCGACGATCGTTACTACTAGATATTGCATAAAAAACAAACAGGGGGTACTTACATACATAGTGGATCAAACTATTTAGCGTAGTGGGTAAAGCAGACACCGAAGAAGAAAAATCAGAAAACCAACAATAAGCTTAGTGAGCGATGGAATACATAATCGAGAACAGAAAACACGGGGAGGATCAATCAAGCTGACAAACGATAATATCAAATGGTAGAACAGAGCGTAGAACAGACCATACCGAGCGCTAGCACTAGTGATACTATTAGATGAAGGTGCAGTTTAGTGTAGCGAAAAGCAGGTGTGTTATGTTAAGATCATTCCTTTTTCGATCTTCGTGTCCTGTAATGAACAATTTTCGATTAGATGCTTAGGAAATCTGTCAAATTGTTCAATGTGAATAAAAGAATGTTCGCACTGTCGATGAACACACACAGGCTACGCTCATCACAGCTCAATGTAAGGCGGGTGACATCTGTATTAAAATTAACAAAAAAAGGAAAAGAAATTCGTATGAAAGTTATGTGAAATACATGTAGTAACGCACTTTTTTTCAATCTAACCATATCCAGTTTAATCAAGCATTGTTTTGACGGAACCATTATGTACGGTCTTTCATTCAGTTAACCAGCCATAATTAGTTAATAAATATTTTTCATTTTAAAAGAATCCTTATCACGAATGCTAATACATTTAAGAAAACATTCCTCCAGCAACATGGGACATAATTTAGAAATCCAGCAGAGTGCAGACCCGGATGAAGGTCTATTAAAATAAGATTACCAGCACTAAAGCCCTGCTAAAATCTCTTCGCTGCTGTGGAATGCGGGCTAGGATTGGGTGCTGGATTAAGCGTCTGAAATGGTTGGAATGAAACCATTTTCGTTTCCATTTTGTTTTAGTTGATGGTCGGCTTAGAGTTTGAAAACGGTCACGTACGCTACGGTTTGTTTGAAAAGGAGCAAACGAGAGTTTAGAATACAATGGGAGTTCTTTCCGATCGCACAAAAGGATAAGAGTGTATTTATTGGACGAGAGAAAATTGTATGGAGCTATTGCAGTTTTTGAAACAATTCTTAAAATGAAGGTTTTGTTAATTTTTTCCTTATCTAAGTTATTTATGGTTATTTATTGATCGATGGTGAATGGTATTGAGGCTTGTTAAATTTTCTCTTTACTACTACCGAGTGTTAAAACATTCAAAATGAAACCAATCGAGTTTTTGTCTTCCAACACACTCATAAAAATAAATTATGATCTGCAATGGAATAAGAAAATTGCTGCGTTTAATTTAATCCGTTGACTTTTTATTGACGCTGCAAATTCAACATATCCTTCACATCGGAGCAGTAGCGATATGATACGCGTGACAATTTTAGTCTGATTTAGTTTTGTTAATCACAGCATTGAAGCTAAATTGAGCTACATATGGAGAATGAAAAGTAAGATCCATAAGAAAAGAAGACGAATCTATTGAGTCAAACAGTTGATGTAAAACATGTATAACTACGGACCTATACTCTTTAAATCCTACCACGTATATACATACCTAGAATAGTAACAAACCGGACAGGGCTACTGATGCTAAAGATACTAAGAACAATAGAAACAAGACAGAGTTTTTGACCCCACTATAAACCCATTAAATAAACACACACGGTATAGGACGAAGCATCCGTGAATCTGTGCTTCAGTACGAGTTGCGTTCATATTTACTGTAAAAAATGAATAGGAAAAAAGCTATACACGAACAATATTTAGAGGGGTTTGCATTCAGTTAATGTGGGTTAGAATTTGCAGTTTATGCCTTGTTGCCATTGAACACAGTGCGGAAAACAATTTCTTTTCTGGTTTGTAACAACAACAACAAACATTTCATTGGAGAGCAGAGCACTAGCCTGTACTAAGGTAGGCGTTCGATTAGGCATTCTAGCGCGTTCCAGTTAAATCACTCGTGTGAGTAGTGAATTTTCTTGCAATTTAGCAACACTTTCCTTCGAGGCGATGTAATGTACTCGATGTGAAGTGCAAAGTAAGAACAAACCAGCTAGCGAGCTGGTTGCAGAAGCTAAATATCGCCCGAGCACAACCAGAAGCGACTCGAAGCGAATGATCGACTATTTATTCGATGGAAGGTAGGCAAGGGCAAATGTACTCCATATATTATATATATATATACACACACATACATTAAAACATGCATACATACATACAAACATACGATGTTTATGATATGGAACACTTAGTGAACTGGAAGAAGAAAGGAATCCAACACACGCTAGATGGTAGTATTCGGTGAATTGATTGCAGCCACAATTGCCTCTCGATGGAAGTGTGTGCATCCTTGAGCAGGCCAGTTGCAGTCGGATGAAACAAGTGAAAGTGTTATGTTATTTACGAAAAATAAATCGAAGATTTCTGAGAAAAATTACAGAGACGCTTGGGTGAGGAATGGATCTTTTTGTTTTGTGATACATTGATGAAAGTTTTCCAGAGGTAGGTATAAGGAGTTTGTGAGGTATATGAAAGAAACAGGTAGGTACATGTTCTGGAATGTGTAGGGTGTAATTCTTCATATGACATCGTCAATCTTAGCGTACACTTTCTAAGTTGGAGCTGGAAGATTTGCTTCCATATAGCATTAAATTTTCAATGTTATGTTTAGGAAAGCTTCTGGTTCATATCAACAATGCACAAACATATCGGCATATTTGAGGAAAATATTGAAGCGAGAGGCCAAGAGTCATCACAACCCTAACCAACCGTTGTATAAGGGCTGAGAGATTTAGCGGGCCTTACAAAAACACAAGATCTTTTCATATCTATTTCTTGTGAATTTATGTCCTAATTTCATGAAGATATATTAATTCATGCACCAGGCACAGAATAAACTTCATGACAGTTTGCGCCACGAACAGGATATTGCTATATAACTGTAACTCATACCCCAAGTAGCAGCTTTGGGTTTTTGTATTTGCCCTGTTCGTGAAAGATTGTGTGGTGCTGGTTAATACAATAAAATCGTTCGTCGTCTACAAGTCGTCTACATCTAAGCCTTAGATAATATAACTAGCAGTAGGCATACGTTTTAGTTGGTGATGATTTTTGAAGGATCTTGTGTAAACACATAAATAGTCTCTTTAATACTTTAAAGCGTAAGACGAATTTGCTAGAGGAATTGAAATCAACAAAGATGCGTATAAAATTGCATGGGAACTATTACGAACCATTCTTAGTATAAAAATCTGACTATAATGTTGGTCCATATATATTTGACAGTGCCCATCTTTGGGGTGGCCCGGTGGAATATTTGGTAGTGACGCCGGTCTTCACTCGAAAGTACGGGTTCAAAATCCCTTCCGGAACGATCCTTCCTATGTAGGACTGACTGTCCAGCTACGGGTACACAAAGTCACATTAAGTTAGAAATGGTAGACCTAGACCTCTCGACGTTGTTGTACCGGTAAAGAAGAAAAAAGAATGTCCATTTTTAATGTGTCTGAAACACGGTCATTGTTTGCAATTGAAAGAATTCAGAAAAAATCGAGACATTAAACAACAATAGACTAAATATCCTTTTGAAGATCGTCATTTGCATATAAATTTAAATACTAATTGAAAAAATAGATAATTAATAATTAATAAAACTTAAAGTAGTTATTTTATTTTTAAGTATTACTGATATTAGATTGCATATATTATGGGAGATGGCTAGGGGTCCATTAGGTATCATCAATTGGGGCTCCAAAAAGCGTAAATCCGCCTGTTGTCCACTGACCCGACCAGAACAATACTCCGGCTTTTTTAGCTTTTGATTTGCGTTTATTTTAGAAATATATACGCTCCGTACAAATATGCTGCGCTAAAAATTCGTCCGCTTCGTTGGCCGGTCGGGATCAAAAAGGAAGCTCCTTATCAGTGACACCTCCTGAACGTCATTCTTCGGGTCCTGGCCGAAAGCGTCCGAAGTAGCGCCATCTGCGGGGAGCTAGCGCAACTTAAACTCTAGCGTTCTAGCGTTCTTAAAACGATCGCGCGGTCACAAGGTGACACCGCCTCTGGGTATTCTGTAGGTGTAGATAAGTAATGGCGATATTTGTCAGTTATTTAGCAATGGCTTACTCCTCTGAAGGTCGCGTTCGTTTATGATGCATATCAATCGTCAAAAAACCAACGGGGCCATGCATACATTAGAAGCTGTCCTATGGCAAAATGAGAAACCTTTTAAAATACCTGAAGCAGGCGTGTGACTACCACATTCCACAGATACTTTGGTCAACGGACCCAAGGCAGGCTGGTACCCGTCAAGTTCAGCGGATTGAGGTGTGTCGAGACGAACTGTCTTAAATCGAACAATCAGTGGGCCGTATTGAGGCTCAATCCGACATAGTGATTTGAGAATTGGAAGTTTGAAAACTTATCTCTAAACTATTTATAAACTATTGTAAAAAATACTTCCGGACATTACCAGAATAGTAATGTGTAAAGCGCACAGAAAAATAGATTTCGAACGATGACTTGCATCACCAGCGCCAGACGCGTTACTGTAAATGCTAAAAGGTGGAATTAGTGTAGCTATCATGCAACCGGCAAACGTTCGCTTTCCTACAGCGCCAATGGTACGATGGTGGCTTAGCAGCAAAGCACCGAATGAATGAAAGATCATCGATTAAAGTATGAGCAGAAGCAGGGATAAAGCAGCGGCAACACGTGGTGCGAGTCAACCAGATGATGAAGATGCAGAAAGGAGAGCTTCGAAAGGGAAGAGAGACAAGAGCCAACAGATGATGGCAGAACTGCACGGGAAGACACGAAAACGTGGGTAATGGAGCAATAGAGAAGGTGAAGGAGTTTGAAAACATAAAGCCTATCGTCTTGTGGTGAGTTTTTTTTTCTCTGCTTTGTTGTTGTACCTCGTAAAATCATCGAGAGCATCCGAATGGTGGGAATTAAAACTGAAATCCTCCTAGGGGTTGTTTATTTTCTAGTATTTTATTAAGGGAATCAAAAAATCACAAGCTAAATTCCGTTTTTTATTTATTTCAATTTGATACAAGATTCTGAACCAATGTAATACTATTGTATCACATTATAGCGTTTGAGCTTGTCACACTCATTTACGAAAGACTTTACTGTTATTCAATGTCAAGGTAGTTTCCATTGCCATTATGCACTTTTTAAATATTTAGCTGCCTTCAGAAAAAGGGAAGTTTGGAGCAAACGAGGAAGAAGAGGAAAATAGGGAACCAATGTGAGGTGAAGGGCTTTACAGACGCACACATACACTCATTTTTATATACTGTGTCAAATTGGGGACCACTGCAAAGCATCGCCGTAGGTTAGTTTCGGCAGGGTGTAGTGAAAAACCACCGATGCAAAACTATGCAAAGGTTCGGCATGAAAGAGAAACCAGCCAGCGTCAGCGGTGGGATGAAGCGGGAAAGAATGACACAAGCATTCCTCTAAACGGAACGGAAAGGAAAACGAATGTTTGCAAGAACGGAAGAGACGTAAACGGATCTCCAGTTCTCCGGTGCCCTGGTGGGTTGCCCCATGAACCACACACCGGGAACGATGAAGCTGTGGAAGAGAAGGCTGAAGAAAATGACTCGTCAAGGTGAAACGAGTTCAGGTGAAATGGGGCTTCCTTTTGGGATAGGTTGGTGTTTGGGCGGAAATGGTGCAGAGAGGTGCAAGAAAATGAGAAACACCACCATAGGCCATAGCTGAAGCACATGTCCAATATGAGGAGGTGTGCCCGGGAATGAGTTAAGTAGCGACGAATGATGAAAATTTAAAGAAAGAAGAGAGGAATCATGAAAACCGCCCTAAACACCGCACACACATACACATAACACATGAGGATTGAAGGGGATTGCCTGCATGGCCAGATTGTACCGGTCGGTTGTTGTAGTTGTAGAAGGGCAGTCTATTAGGGCGCCTGCACACCGGGCCGCTGATATGCTGCGAAGCACATGAGAGAAGAATGACTTTTTCATTACAGGCGTTATGAAGGAAACTGGCAATGATATGAAGGAGATGCACTTAAAATTTCAAATTTTTTGAGTTTTTTTAAAACTTTAAGTGTAACATTTATATTTACCATTAATTTCAATCAATGTTACTAAAATACAACAAATTTTCGCGTATATTATATTTCTTAAAGTTATGTAAGAGTAGGAACTCATAGTTTATTATTTTTTTTCATCAGGAATTTATGTATACTTTAAATATGTCTCGCTTCAATACCTACATTTCCGATGCAATGACGCGTGATACTAACACTTTCAACGTACGAGCAGTGCGCAACCGTCCAGAATGGCACTCTCCTGTCCGGTTGAAGACGACAGTGTGCACAGCCCTGCTCGAGCAACCGGACCCGGCATCGGGACGCGTTTTAATGCGGCTTTATTTGACGGAAAGCTCTCGCGCGGAACGGTAACGTTGGATGGCAGCGCGTGTGTTCAACGGATCGACCGGTTTGTTGTGTATGCGCGCGCGCGTCCGCTTTCGTGTGCTCGACGTGGAAACTCTGCCTTGGTGATGTTGTGGCTCGTTCTTACCGTACGGCTCCAAGCGAAAAGAGTTTTGTGGTGTTGAAGCTATGTGAGGAAAAGATAATAATTTGTGTTCATACTAGAAATAATTTTCTTCAAACTAAGGTGAATTGAAAGTGCAATACATTGAAACAAAATTGAGGCATAGTTACAAATGAGCAAATAAAAAGCACAATTTAACGTAGTGAAACATGCAAAAGAAACATCTAACAATGACATAAGAAAGTTATTTGTAAAGTGGTTTAAAGTCTATCAGCGTTCATACGCAGAAGCGTATAAATCTCCATGCGCGATCGTTCTTCAAAGTGATCAGGTGTTTTTGATTTGCTATGGAAGAATGTGTACCTTTGTGTATAGGAGTGTGCGTGTGTTTGTGAGAAAATTATATGAGAATTCTCGATTGAGTTTTACAAAGTGGGGGTACAAAGCGAACACATTTAGCAATTTAATGTAATAGTTAATACTGTTCGTCATCTTCCCTCAACTCGTTCTTTGACTAATCCCTGTAAGTGATAGGTTATTGTTTCCCTTTTTTATGTTAAAGTCTTGGTAAAATTGTACCTATGTTGGTACAATTAATGCAATTAGTTGCCCGGTTCGGTGGAGTTTTTTTTTTGTGTGTGCCTACACCGCTTGGTTCATGTGTCGTGTAGCTTTGCAGACTTCCCGTCTGCATTTGTGGCCCTCTGAAGGTGGTAGCCATTCAAGAACACGTTCAGAGAGTCAATATTCCAAATCCTTGCACGGGTCAGACGAAGGTCGGGAATAGGATCCTACTGGCGGCACTGGTGAACTGTCGAATGAACCCTTGAATACGAGGATAAAAGAGCTCATCAGTAGCGTGTTAAAGCTGACGGTGAATAACTTTTACTTAATAAACTTACGAAAAGTGTAGTAAAATCAACTAACTTTGTTAAAAACGTATTAAATGAAAAGTAAACATTCGACAACATGTTTACAAAGAGTATGAGCGAAAAACGGCAGACATGGTCGTTGAATTCTTTTAACTGTTTTAACGACACTGAAACTACCCAACCGCATTTCCAACAGCACTGATGAAACGGTTTTTTATAGTGCTATTATGACGAAAAGCTGCATAAAACTCTGCCAAACATGATGCACGCTGTAATTAAACATTTACGGTGTAATTGTTTGCGGTTGAAGCAATAAAACTGGCAAATAAATCAGTTTCAATACCTAATTAATACCTGTACGCCAATACCCAGCAGGGAAAGCAGAAAAGATGCCCATGTTGTCCTTTCCATTTGCTAAGAAAAATAAAATGACCGGCTGTAAGCAAATCAGTTGCAAAAAAGTATTTCCATACGACGGGCAATCGTCATCGGCATTCCCATATCGAAACCCGTTTTGTGACAGATTTTATTTTGCCTTTGCCCGTCTCAAGCCAGTTGGTTTTTTTTTTCGTGCAAATTTCGTACAAGTATATCGATTTCAATATCTCACTGGAGCGTGGTGAGCGACGAACGGTGCGGGAAGGTGACGCAAAACTCACGAGAATAAAAGTCATCCCGGGTGAATATTTGCGGGTAGGTTTGAGCATGCAGTGAAGAAGAAAGAATAAAACATACGCAGGATGGAAATGTGAACCGTTACAGCCCGTGCCCACGCACGCATAAACGCTTTCTCATGCAAATGGCCAGGAAATAAATATGTTACCAATAAGAAATTGGCAACGCGGTTTGGGAGCCTTTCCGAAAATGTTTTCAAAGTTTGCCCATATTTAAGTCGTGATCGTGTTTGTTTTACGTTTGATTATGGGATGTGAATTCCAATTATTACTGAATTTATGTAATACTAAAGTTCTAACAACCAAATTGATTGAATGCTTCGAAATAGATGTAGATGATCAAATTGAAGGCTCCAAATTGGGATTCCTATATTTTTAGGAATGAGAATGAAATAAGCTTGGGAATGTCGTAATTTGCATACATTGCTTAAACTTTTTAAATGCATCCGTTAAAAGTCATGATAGCACACAAATTGTTTGATTAAATTGTTTAATTGTCAACCATTTGTCAAGAATATCAAAAATGTATTCATATTTCTATATTTTATGTTAGGTTCACTTCCCCGCGCTGTGCCTAAATTGGTCAGGCACTGTGAACGGGTGGGAATTAAATAAATAGAAAACAAATGGCAAGGAATTAAGAAAAAAAGGAACTCCATTCCCTCCCGAATCGAGCAGTCAACTATCGGAGCAGTTAAGAACCGGTATCGGAAGCGGCCGAAGTACATAAATAACCGCCGCCTGCCATGCCTGCCAAGATGGTCGCTTGGTTCCCTTGTTCTCCCATGCTGGCAGCTGGAGGGAAGCTGTAAGGTTCTGCGTGGAGTCGTTCCGTGCGTTTGCATCTGCGTGCGACAAATATTCCGCAACGGCATTCGTTGTGAGCCGAACCGCCCTTGCATCCCGACCTGCTACTGGATGGGTTAACGAAATTCCCTCAGAATCGTTAAAATTTTCCCACTACGCTGACTGAATTCGCATCGCGCGCTCACCATCCGTGTGTGTTGGTGTGCTATTTTACTCGTTTTCTTCTCATTCCATTAAATTATTTCTCCATTCTTCAAATGCAAGCGGACGACGGTTCGATCCCCTTTACAAGCCAGCCCAGCGCTGATGTCAGCGCCTTGAAAGTAATGTTCTCGTTTAATTTTTTTTCTCTCCCTCCGTTTGCCAGCAGGTTTGCGATCCAGCCCTGTTGATGGGCTCTCGGGTTAGTGTTTTGTTGTTGTTGTTGTTGTTGCCCATTTGCTAGTGGTACGATCTAGTGTTTCGATCTGCAAAGTCAAGCAGTGCCGGGGCAAGTGTTGTGCTGTGCCGTGCCAAAGTGTGTGGGATTCGTTCGATGCTAAGCGTTGGCCCGGTCGTTGGCCTGCCGGATGATAAGTGTTATTGGTGATGTTGTGGTAGGTTTGTAAAGTTGTGTATACATGTTCGATGGGCAACAGTGGAAGGGTGTCTGGTGTTCAATTCTATCATGTGACAGAAAGTTATTATAAAGTGCAAAGTTGAAGTTAAAAAAGTTGATGCTAAAAAAGTTGAGTTAAAAGTGATAGCTGAAAGAAATTTTATAAGAAAACAACGAATAGAAAATCCACAAACTACATTTTTGAATGGTCATAATTCCGAAAAGACGCCACAAATACTCCAAGGAAACAAACGCCTCATCATCTCAAGTAAGTAATCTAAAGAAAAAATATTTCAAACAACGTAATTTAAAGTTAATTAAACCTATAAACTGTCAATAAACAAACCATTCAAATCCAGTTACATCTTAAAAAATATAAGATCAATTCCTTGGGACAATAAAATAGTTTTTTTTAGTTAAGTTTCGTAATGCACTAGGCATATAAAGGATTTCAATATTATGGTTTTATTTTCCATTAGCTACAAAAAATAACCAATTAAAATGGCCTGCTCGCTTCTGCTGCTGGTGGAAGTATGGTTACCGAATAAAACTCGAAATTAAATGGTTGAAACGCAATGTAACCCGCCTCACAATATTTGATTATTGACATTTTCGGGATCGTATTCGTTTTGCGTAATCTCCACCGTCCGGTAAAATTAACTGACTCAAAAAAAATATCCAATGCTTAGAGTGAAAATGTTCCAATTGCATCGTTTAGCATCGGCACGATGTAATTATGTTCTTAAAAGTATTGCCACCCAAAATCACGATCACGTTCGTGGAGTTGAAAAAAAAATGTACAAAGAAACGAAAACACGATTATGTCACGCTTAACATTGCCCAAAGCGAAACCATTTACGGCGCAGGCATGCACCCGATGCCGGTACCGGTAATTATTGTTTAGAAAATTGAATTCACAGCCAATTCCTGCTACCTCTCGCACGATGTTCGATTTGAGCTTTTTTGTGGTTTGTTTCACCTTGGTACTTTCCCTCAAATATCTCCTCTTATACCAGTTCAGCCTTCCGTTACATCGGTGCAGTTCATATGGTTAGGTTACAGCATGCAAGCTCATCCCCGGATAGTTTTCCAAAAGGCGGAAAATTGATTTGGATTTATTTATTTCACGTTTCCTATGCTGTCGTCCTGGTCGACAAAATCGACTAATTACACAACCACATCGTGCTGACAAAATGGCGCAAAAAGCGATCGCTCGAGACAGTAATCTGGTCTCCGCGCTACAAATATGACATTCACGATTCTCAGCTGTAAGCGAAAGCTTAGATACCCACGGGTAGAATGTTTATCCTTGTGCGCCCATACCCGATGCACCCAGCGCACAGACATCACAGCACGGGGTGTGCACCGGTACCATACGGTGCATTAGTGCAATGCATGCTGTGATGGGACGCCAAAGAGACGGCAATCGGGATTTTGTACCGTGGTGAAGCTTTCAGTGCGATCGGTTCGGATCACTGTTCCGACCACATTGGCAGGGGAAGCTGATGATGAAAAATGGGCTCGCTAAATGCTATTACCAACTTTTCGTGTTATTTTTCATCCCCAACCCAAACTGGGCTTGGGTTGTATTCTGGTTCTACTCCGCTGTGCGAATTGATAGGGTTTGTTAGGCGCTCGATTTCAATTCACTCTTTTAATAGTTTGAAATTAATAGCGAGTTATGTGGTTTGATAGTATGGCGATGATTATTTTTGGTATATAGTTGGTCAAAAATGTCTCAATTCGGACATTATTGAGGGTTTATAGGGAATAGGATAATAGGGAAATGGCTAATTAAAAAAATTGTAGCACTTTTTCAAAGCTTCTGTGAAAATCTCTGAATCATCTGATAAAAAATTAAATCGAACACATTGAATATTAATATAAAAACAAAACACATATATATGTTTAAGAAAAATGTTCAAGTGTGTTTTTGCTCCAAAATAACGTTTCGCAAATCGACACCAAGAAATTCTAAAAGACCTGTAAGAGTTCACAGGTTAAATTTCATTTGTTTGATTTCCAATTTTCATTGAATTTTTCCGTAAACTCTTATACGTACATTTGTAAAGTGCTTTTTGTTCTTTGAATTTTCATTTCCGCAAAATTTGTGATGTTTTATGGGTCAGATGATGAGTAATTTTCAGTCCAATCTCACTATATTAACTTTAAACGTCTACCATTTTGAAATAAATTTAAATTTTCAAATCCAGACTCAACAACCGTTGGATTACAGTATCTTCTTTCAAAATAGTTTCAAATGTATAGACACCCAATTTTTTTTTTCAAAATGGTCTTGAAAACACTTCTTCTTCTTATCCAATATGAAAAGTATTTTTGCTTTATCTTCTGTTATCTAGTTTCAAGGGTTGTCCCCATAACGCGCCTACGAAAACAAGTTGTTTGACTTTAGCTAGACTTTATGTCTTTAGAGAAGTGATAGTAAGATTACAGTATTATATTTAGCAATTTCAACCAAATACTTCCTATGAATTGAATGCGAATGATTGATTCTGAGATAATCTTCGTTTTATGGCTCGCAGTATCATTGGATAATAATTAAAACCTTTGAACAGAACTTAACTATGCGATATGTAAACATCCAATTAACTTCGAATGACTACCACAATGCACTTTTATTAAACCAACAATAGTATTAAGAACCAACGATGCATCATTTGAGCACTGTTTGATATGCAAGCTCCACAAACTTATCAATTAACAGCAACGGATCGCTCCCGAGATAAATATTTCCTTCCCAGGATGTTTCATCATTTAATACCCTGCCTTTTACATGCTACCTAGTGGTAGACATATTTTTTTCCGAATGCCTACCACATCAGCACTTTGGCCTTCATTCCATTCCAGTAAGCCGTCCATAAATCGCTAATACGGCAGCGAAACCGCGCATCGTTCGATTTTTCTTACTTTTCGACCACGATCGACGGATCGATCGATTCCTACCGTTGTCGGGCATCGTCGCCATCGTTCGCTGATGCGTTCGGCGGTACCTTTCTTTTCATGTTTACTCCCATGCCGGAGGGGCTATTAAGAGATTTGCTTCATTTTTCTTCATCATTCGCGTCAGCTTAACAGGTCGAAACCTTAGCCTAGGTCAGCCGGGCTTGGCGGAACGGAAGGTACCATTCTTGCCGATGGTTTCGATTGCGATTGAATCTCTGGGCAATGGTGTAATGGTTAAAGGTGTAAGAAAAGCAGGAAGCTTCTGTTCTGAGAGTATGAGACTGCCGCTGTTGTACAAGATCGATCCATCGGTTACGTTGATCACGTAAGTCATGACACGATCGTGAGTAGTATCATTGTGGCGTGGGCTATAAGTATGGAGAGTATTTTCTCAAATAAACAGTGAAATTTACTGAAGATATCTTAATCTGTTTAAAAGTAAGATGAATTGTTTGAAAATTATAAATGTTTGCAAATTCTGAGAAGGTAATACATTTGTCCTTTTACTGAATACTGTGAAACTGTGTGTGTGATAAAAATGCTCTGAAAGCGAAAAAATTGAGAACCATTTTTATCGGCTCTTCACTGCACAACAACCTACGGCATAGACGGCCTCGTTTCGTCAAGCCTGGCAGACGTCGTAAGGAGTCATGAAGAGTTCTCTTTAATAAAGTGCAAGCCCTTCCAACACCGTACGCGGAAACAACGCAAAGCCAGACTTGATGAGATTTGAGAGGATGGAAAATCAATTTTACAACCCGCCACAGGCAACGTGTGGCGGCTGCCTGAGCAGCTAACCGAGCCCAAACAGAGCTGACGGAAGCGTGTCGAAATATCGGCAAAAGGCGGCACTATAATCGAAGCGCCCGAAGTAATCGCTATCTCAAAACCGGAGCATCATCATTCGGGACATAGAGCAGAAGCTTCCACGGTTGGCAATGGGAGGTAGGAAGGAAATCGCCGGCTGGATGGTAGGGATACCCTGCATTCGTATGTTGCGTTTCTTTCGACTGGCGAAGTGTTTCATATTTTTATTCCACTCTCGTGTGTGGAGTCAGTACACACGGAGGCAAAAGTGTTCACATCCCATACAAGGGGCAGGTGCACTTCCTTCTCACAGTGGCGATGGACGACATCGACTTACCGAACACCGAAAGCACAGAAGCTTTTGCAGCAACATAAGAAATGATGAGCAAGAAAAAAAAAGGTAACGTAGCTGCAAGCCAGTCCGTTCTGTTAAGTTGTTTCGCCTTTCTGCCGCCCTGGAGCGTTGTAAGCTTCGAAGATCTTTTTAGTTTCGCGTGCTGTTTTTTTTCTCCTTCGCTGTGTTGCACGATTTATGGAAGTGGTTGTTCTCGAAAGCACTTTTTTGCTAGTGCTGCTATGCTGACTTCGGTCACCGTGTCCGGGTAAATGAGCTGCAATTTTTCTCCCGTTAGTCGGTGCTTACTGAGGCATTTTGGGTGTTTCGGCGAATGCTGTTTAATGTTTTTTTTTCCTTTCGGGTGCGAAGTTTGAGTGATTAATCATCACTGGGTGGACGATGATCTTATTAATGTGCGCAAAGTATAGGGTGTTTGCGATAAGGCTTACTGATTCACCGGATGACACGATATCTTTCACAGGACGATTTTTTTTGTTTGGCTATTTTTGAATGTTTTATCTTTGATGCGAGTTATTTTTATAAGCCAGTGAAGAGAGTCTAGGATAAAAACTAATACAATGGACAAGGGAGCATTGTGTAAATGAGAAATTTTGAACACTTGAAAAACTTTCGAATGATTAGATTTTTGAGTGTTGGATTTTTTTAGTACAAAACAAGTGATTGTTTTAATTAGTATGGGAAAGAGAGATCTTTAAATTGCAGTAAAAGTAGTACTTGTTACAAGCTTTGTAGTAAATTTCTACAAATATCTTAATATACAATCTAGAAGAAGAATAAAGAAGTAAGTTAAGTTTTTGATTTAAACAAATGTTGAGATTCAATCGATATATTTATGCGATATTCTTCAAAATATGAAGTTATGCCATGTGAATTTTATCCATTTGTAAGTAATTACAGATAAATGATTGAAAATCCATGAATTGCAGATATTCTTAAAGATCCAAATTAAAAAAAAAAAAACGGGTTCAAAACGAAATTAAGCATCGAAATACTAAAGCCACTTTCAATACTTCGAATATCTCAACCAAAACTATTTCATATTCCCAACGCAACGTGCACCATTCGTGCCTTTTTGGTAGAAAAATACCAACAAAAGCCTGGACATAGCATTCGTCAAGCTCAATCCCACAAGACCACCGACGAATGGCGATGGCGGTTAGGGATGCGTCTTAAACTCCCATGTTTTAATGCATTGCTTGCTTTAATCGACGCGTGTAATTAACCTTCGGTTGGTACAGGCATCGTATGATTACCGAATACCTGTCGGTATGATCGTACGGCTTAAGCCCATGCCAGGGAAAAAAATGAAGAAGAGACGAAAACGCAAACATAAAACCGCAGCTCACATGAAACCAGCAGGAATTCGATACTTGCGATCTTCGGTGCGATGTGTTGATGGGTTGGTTCGGTCATTCGAATGACTACGAAACGTGACTTGAAAAGTTTATTTTGAAGCAACGCGTTTTGAGCTTAAAAATCAAAACCGTAAAAATGATATTCAATCAGTTGTTCACCATGCACATAATGCATGGAAGCTGTCCAAACACTTTTCAATTCAGTTCAGTGGTTTGCAAATGGCAATGGATCGTGTCGTAACATGGTGAACCTTTTGAAGTCAAAAGCTGCAGGATTATATAACACCATCATTGAAGCTCATACTCTTATCATCATTTACATCGTTCAAATGCAGCATGTAAGCGTTAATGGTGATTAAATTTATTGTTAGCTCTTATCAGCAAGCCTCCAATTTGAACAAAACCATTTGGGTGAAAAAAGTATCTTAGTGGGTCAGTTTAAAATCCTATTAACTGAAACAAGCGGGATAACAAGTACAACACATCACGATTCTGCATCAGTGTTGGATTAACTGCAGCAATATCCGGGAGGTGATGGTAATACAGTTGCACCATGCAATTATCAACCATCATAGATGAGCAAACGTTGCAGGTTTTGCATTATCTGGCTCGAATCGATCACTACCCCTAGTGCGTTACCGTTGAGGTGAGTACGAAGCTACCATTGAATAGATGAATTAAAAAAGTTTTACCTCATTTCAATCAAACCCACGACCAACATTGGGTGGTTAAATAAAGCAAAGCAACTAGAAACTCAATACAGCACAACATTGTCAAACAGCTATCGATCCACAAACAATTTCGTCGATGTTCCAGGGGATATGACACAATAGGATTTCACGTATTTCAACCCCAGCGTCTCAAAAGTCTTGGGGAAGAAATTAATTTCAGAAAAGCTCATAAAGCGTCGGTAAATAGTGGAATGAATGGTAAACTTTTCCAATCCATCGCATGTTGGGTGAAGCGTACCGAGAAGCCTTAGGGCGTTGCTAAATTGTGACAGTTGTTGGAGTGGTTTCGAATTCTGAAAAAGTGTTCAATTGTATTTTCTTTATTAAGAAGCTTAAGAATAAACTTGAGAGAAGTTTAAGTTTGTTTTGTAGCGACTAGATTTGAGTATTTTGTATGAGATTGATTTCAATGTCTGTACTGTATTGCATAATTTCTGAATGCAATAATAATTTCTCCATCATAATCTCTCCTAGCTTGATCAACGAGTCTTTCTACGTAATAGCAATTACGTTCATATAAGCCAGTAATTCATAATCAGACACATAATCATGATCTCGGGAAATGTGATCTTTCTTTACATTCGTCACTATTTATGTAAACCACCTGCATTTCCTAGCACTGTCAACTAAATGTTCGCTTCGGTTCACTCATTTCGAAACGATGGATACGAATTCCTTGTAGTAACCTGCCCGTTTCTCTCGCATCCCCTTATATCAGGTGCCTCCCAAAGCCATCCGTAACCGAAATGAAGTTGGAATGAGTTTTCTCTCTCCCGGTTTCCTTTCTCACCACCTCGAAGTTGGCTGCAGCATCCTCTCGTTGCGGGCTTGCGGTTTGTGTTGCTAGTAATTACTGTTTGTCGTACGAAATGATGCATAAACTGTTGAAATACAAAATATTTACTTCGCTAGTGCAAACCGGTTTTACGAGCTGTTCTGTGTGTGTACAGGCGAATGCTTTTGTCATCGCACGAAAAGGACACAAGCGTGTGGTGTGGAGCAGCAGGGTGATGTGTCCCGAGTTTGCTCGATCGGAAACCAGTGCAAAGGCTTCGAAGCTTTAATACATGGCAAACCAGCGACCGGGACGGGATGGTTGTTTGCTTGTGTGCTGGGGCATCCGCTGCAAAAGCGGATGCAATTTCAATGCATTCGGCAAGGTAGACCACATAGTCGGTGACCCGAATGTCGACGGTTGATGTTTGCCAGTAGCCTGTAAATACATTTTGGCTGAAAGCAAGTAGCGTAAGGAGATCCTCTCTCCTTCAGCTAGTTACAATTAATTGAAGCTTTAATTAGTTTCCTCTTTTGAGAAAACACACACCTACGAATGTGGAAAATGAACAAAAATACTTATTGGACATCCTTTCTATACATATATAAAGACCAATTCTTCTAGCTTTTCATTTTGGATTATGTTGATATCATCCCATTTCGCTATTGAAATGAGCAAAACAAGCAAAGCCCAATGTATAGTTCGTTTTGCAGAATGGTTTTGTGTTGCTTTCTTCTATTCTTTTGCGTCCAATTCCCTACGGCCGCCAGACTATTTTCTAGATTTTCGTTTTCTTTCCTTTATCACTATTATTATAAGCCTTGCATGATAGTGGTGGAGTGGATGGTTTGTTTGTTTGTTTGTTTTTTTTTGCTTCTCTTTCATACTTGATGAAAATTTCCAATCAGTCTGTAATTGGCTGCCGGCTAATTTTCCAGCCATCATTTCACTGGTCTGCAACTGATAATGCTACTGCCGAGCGTTGCCTGCAAGTGCATCAGGAACTCTCATTGTTTTATTATGACTACAATGAATGTATGGTAGAGCATTACGCTTACTGCTGCTTGTTCCATTTTGACAATGGCAAACAGTTTTGTTATGTTTTGGATAGTTTTAGCAGCTTCATTTTGAGTGTAAACTAGGCAACGAAGCATACATCGCAAACAATAGCCACACGTATTAGAGCTTTTGTTCGATTATAAGGAATAAAAATATAAGATACAATACTTCTGAAACTATTCTTTTGTAAAATATACATCATTTGTCTACAATTGCTCTAGAGCAGCTTTGTTTTTATAATGTATTTTTGATGGAAGATGTTGGGTACTCTTTTTGAATTAGTTTCAAAATCTTTGAAGTTGTTTCGAAACTCTTATCTTTCCACATGAGTTACAATAGCAACAATTTACCTAAGCAAAATTTCATTTTATTTGTATTATAATATTTATGAGCAATGATTTGTTTAGCAAAACAATAATTTTGTACAAAATCTTGTGCTCTTTCGATGTGCTTTGGAATTGCTTTCTGTTTCAAGCCTCATCTGACATCATCACCATTGACATCATTCATTTGGTATTTGCTTTGATTGGGGATGACGAAGCAATACAATTGAGGGATGATTCATCGGCTATCTGTGTGCGAGATTAATCGCCCATTAATGTTGTGAAAGTTACGATACAAGCGATATAAACTCGTGAAATCAATCATAAACCACTGTGTGGATACGTGCATGCATATTTTTTATGATCTCGTTGCGATTTACCATCATACATACTGTAGGTGTATGATTATTGACACAGCTTTTAGATGCTTCAACTGAACGAATTTAACAAGCGATTGAATATTAAAGCTGAATTTCCGTACTGTAACCACTGCCGTGGAGTTCCTTCTGAATTGCTTTATTGCATTCCGCTTCAAAGTAAACTCCAATGTAGTATCTCGCATATCATTACCACAAACATATGTGGCTTTGTTCGTGTATTTAAGAGCCAACGTTGTTTCGCAACTTTTCAAACAGTGTTCCAAACTCAATCAACTTCAAGTTGTAATGTGCGCATTTTGATTGAATTCATTTAAACAATCTAATATTCCCGGCCACAAATTTCGCTTTCGTTGGCATGCGAGTGACGTTTATTCTGGGAGAAAGGAATATTCTAAGATCTAAAGCGTGAAAGTATCTTCTTTTGAGAAGAACCCTTCAAAAAGATTGTATTTTTTTTATTTCGTTAATCGTACTATGGAAAATACTGACATGAAGTAATGAACAAAATACAACCCAAAAATCATTTTGTAACTCTTAACTTTCATAAGTGAATTCCAAATGATCCCCTACGCATGTGTTTGCCGTCTGTTAAGTATGATGGGGTGAAAAGTGGGGAAAAAAGACAAAATCGAAAGGAAAACAAATCTGTTTGCAATGTGTTGAAGCTACATTTTCCAAACGCAAGCAACAATCACGATCTTCACCTCACAAAAAAAGCAAAGAGGATTTTTCCGCTTTTCCTCTCATGAACCTGCCGTGACTGATTGGATTCAGCAACCAGTTGCTTTGGAGATAGATTACAGAAGCGCATAGCAACCGAATATGGTTGATGGAGTTTGCTGTGCCAAGGCAAGCAAGGGAGCTTTTATGAATGGAATGTTAAAAATGTGACTAAAGTGTGTTTACTTATGCTTGGGCGTTTGGGCGCGTTGAAATTTGGTTAGGAGATTTTTTTTTTGTACATATGTTCTGTGCCTTTTCACAATGCTAAGAGTTAAAAAGAGTGGCTAGCATTAACAAAAAAAAAACAGGAAAAACAAATCCGAACGCTACCCTCATGCAACGACAGTAAACTCGGGCAGGTTAGAATGAATGGATGCGAATTTCCTGGCTGGAAAGAAGTCGACATGTGTAAGGTGGAAACGGTTGGGGCTCTCGAGCGCTTATCACGAGCATGAATATGAATGAGAGTAAATAGACTTTTGAATTGTGTGAGTTTGATGGCAAACCAGCAGCATCATTACCCCTTGTTAATGGAAGAACCGTTCCGAAGGGTTTTCACCACTTTTTGCCATTGTGAATGTGTTGTATAAATACAAACTTTTTTGTCAAGGAAAAAAATTTGCAAATTAGTCAGAAATTTGAGATACCCATACGCATATTTTGCTGAGGATTTTACATTGGGGACATTTTGCGGTATTTTAAATATTCAATCGAAATCTCAATGTTTCCATCGTTCATTTGAAGGATAACAATTGCTATCGTTCAAATTGGTAAGCTTTGCTAGGGCAAGGCATTAAGGCAATTGTAGTAGTACAATAGTAGTAACTATTTCGATTATTTTATAATAAAATTTTTACTTGTTACTGAGAGGTGTTTGCAGGATTCTTTTTCGCTTTTCTTTGCAGTTTTTCATATGATTCTTTGATTATTTTAGTAATATTTAATGATGTTGTTGAAGTTACTATGCTATGATTGCCTTATTATGTCTTATGCCTTATTGGGTGCTTGTGTTAATATGATAAACTCTTATAATTTAAATAATAAGCCCTTCACATACTAGCGTATGACATTCCATATGGAGAATATACATTTTTTTTTAAATAGTTTTTTTCATCAATATATAATGTATTTTTTTCAAGTGATGATAGCAGATGATAAATTAAGAGTCGGACATAACCACGAGTTATTAATATTGACGTTTGCATAAATGTTTGTAGTATTCTAAAACCTTCCGCAACAGTTTTTCTGCATGCAAGTTAAAGTGCAATCACCTGTAACCTATTTCCATACCTGTTTGAAATCTTTAACTCAAAATTTGAACCCCGCGGCTTCTGCTCCACCGAACACGGTTCGGGTCGTAAGAGTCCGTCAAACAAATTGCTCTCGCACATACGAGTTTGTGGTTTGTGTAAAGCATGCCAATTTTGTTCCCATTTGTCTGCACACAAGTGCCACTTCAGATGTGTCATTCGTGCTAAACGCACGACCCTTCGCGAATGTTTGACGTACGGATGGTTGCGTTAGAAAGCGCAAACGTATTCGACACAGAGCAATCTTGATGGGCAAGTTCGTTTTTTTTCTACGTCTCTCTGTTATTTTGGGAATGTAAGAAGTGAAAAGCAAAATATTCACATCCGGTCCAGGTGCAGCCGGTTTTCCCAATACACCCCGAAGCAGCCGCACACACCGATCTTCGGAACCGATACTTGAAGCGACCGTCGCGAGGAACCCGCTGATGGACGAGAAGAACGTGCTTCGGATGGAATTTATTCCAGGTCACGTGAGAAAGCAAACTTTGGCGCACAATAATGTCAAAGTTTTCGTTTCCTTTTTCCGAGCTTTGTTGCTACTTGCGCAGCTGTGGAATGCTGGAAGTGTTAGCAAAACGGTGGTCTGTTGAACGGTTTATCTTTTTTTCGGGGGACACTTAAACGGTGCTTAAAAAAGGTGTAGCTTAAGAATGGTACTGGCAGAAAGGCGTGCAAAGGTGGACGGATCGTTTTTTTTTTTACGAAAACGGTTTTGCTGCGTGAAAGTGGTTCTGAAAGAAAAGTCGAAACAAACACGACACAGGGACACGCACCCACCTACACTCACAAATCAGCCGATGTTAAGTGAGATGAGATGTTTTCCGACGAAAGCACAACCCTGTGGCTGGGTACTTGTCCTTTTGGGAACGTGGTGAAGTTGTTTCGCCAAGGTATGACGAATCATTTTACCTGTGAAACATCCTTAGCCGATCGGGCGGACGGTGATAAGCTGCTATTGATAACGATCCCATTCTTGGAAAGCATGATATTGTCTATGTTGATGATAGTAAGCGCAATGCAGTAAAACGTTCAAATACATTCCGCAATTGTTTTGTTTTAATTTTATATTATCTAATCGCATACATTACATTTTTTATACTTTGTTCGTACTGCTCATAAACTGCTCTTCTGGAACTCAAATCATCTGCTGACAATAATGTATACACAAAACCTAAAAAAAAAACGCAATCGTTGAATTCCACCTTTGACATTTTGTAACTCCTTCCGTTACGTTTCCTTTCAAATTACGTACCGTCTTCCCACTCGCGTCATTTCTATCTCATGAACCATGATGAACGCACCGACAGCAATGGTGACATAAATTTGTCTTCAAATAATTAAGATTCCGAATTTTACTCACCTCTTGGCTTTGTGAGAAGTACAAAAGCAGCATGGCAGCAATCATTCTAGGCGCTGTGCAAAGCATTTCTTCTATTTATGTAGCCTTGTTCCCGCACATTGAGCGGATCAGTTTGGATAAGTAATTAGAGCTTGGCGTTTATTAGTGTGAGATCTGGCGATGCGTTTCGGCACGAGCGCGAGTGACATGATTAAATAAAAAAGTTAAACACCTTTCCCACGCCACTTACCGTATGCCATGCGTACGACTCGGTACGACAGCCATGGTTAATTAAATTCGGCAAACGCTTGTTTCGCCCGGATGTGGCATCTTCAGCACACTTCCGTGTCTTTTGTATGATGGCTTTATAGCGATGATGGTAACCTACATTCGCTTCAGTTTCAAAAAACTAGTTCGTGTGGTAGCTCTAGTGCGCTTCTAACGCAAAATTAGCATATTCACTTTGTCTAACCTTTTCTACGCCTTCTTTCTCGTCTCTCTTCGTCTGCTGTTGCTAATGAATACATTATAGTTAGGGCATCAAAACACACAAATCTTTGGAATGGCTCAAGAGAGACGAAACGTGTAGAAACCCCACCGTGTGCCTATGTTTTATGTCTTCTCATACACAACATTCACCATGGCTTTCACTTTTGCCTAGTTTGTACACTGCCAATGCTAGCGATAGAAAAAGAAACGTACTTGACCTTTTTTTCTGCAGGCAACTGTGCAATAGAAGCAATGGGAGTCCTGGTTGAGGTCAAAGGTAGTCACCCACTCGTCTTCAACTCTCCGCGGCATAAACAAACACATATAAGCAATACATAAAGGTAGCAAAAACACTTGAAATAGGAGGCTGTTCATTCAAGATAAGGTGCGATATGCGACGGTAGCTTGTATTTGCATACATTGCACAATAAAGAGAACATTTCAATATGGCGAACCGTGAGCACATTTCATGTGTTGAATTGCTTTATTAAACGTGTCAAGGTTTACTTGGGAAATAAGGTAGAAAAAGTGAACCTTTTGTGCAAGCAATGCAAGCAGAAAGATACATCAGTCGCAAGATATGGGCAACATTGTCGAAGCAAAGGAATATCATGAATGCTTAAGAGACTTAATTTCATTTCGCCTCTGGCAGACGATTATTACATGGGACAGAATAATCTGTTAAGGCTGAGCAGTTTGGCTGGGTTTCTTTTCTCGATCATGTCATACAATAAATTACTTGGGGGCTTAGTCATAATTATCACTTTTAGCTCATTATGGTCTCATTAATTATAATAAGAATTAGTCACATGACGAAGTTCTTAAAGAATCTTGGACATGAATTGGTGCTCCAGTGATTTGTAGACTAACGTTTGATCATGTTACAGATACATCCACCTTTTTAATGGAAAAACCAGAAGAAGATCAGAAAGTTATCTATTACCGCTGAATGTTACGCTTGTAATTGTGTAAAACTATACGTCAATTTAAATGTTATTGAATATTGTAAGTAAACTATCAACTGTGTTTAGTAATTCAGGCCAGACTTTAATCTCATTTTACCTAGAGTTTCCTTCATCCGCTAAATGATTCCGTTGCAGTTTTGTGTAATTTATGTGACATTTTGTGAACCGCAAAGCACATACAGCTTCACGGACTGTATCCCCGTATTTCGTACGTGAGCCTGCAATCGATCCACTAAATTGCGGTCAATTAAGCGCATGTTCCACGAACCGACCGGCAGTGGGTACGAAAACAACGTCCCGAGCAACCCGAACTGTTTAATTAGTACCGTCAAACGCGGTTCAATTAAATTTTCTGTTAATGTCCCATCATCGTTAAGATAAAGGGGTTCTACCCGGGTGGATAGCATCACAACACTGGCAGAAGCCAGTGTATATCACGGTAGTCGGTCAAAGTTTCGGTTGACATTTTCTCCACGTGTACCCACCAGCAATGATTTCAATTTATCATCTCATCGCCAAAACATTCCACTGTAAAGGCTTTCCAGGAATGGTACCTTTTTCTTACTCTCCGTGGACGTGCTTACGTGTTGGTGCGTCTGATACATCGTGAAATGAGATTCTTCGTTCCGCCAAAATCATTTTCCCACAGGACGGCAAAACGTTCTCCAGTGGACTTGTCACACAATATTGTCGGTTCCATATACATCCGAAATAGGGATGTTGGTGGAATTTTCCAGATATTGGTTGCAACGAATGACTACCGGCCATGGAGCACGATAGCACATGTTACAAAGCAGTATTTGGAAGTTGAGGGGCAATAATGACCAACTGAAATTGCCGAAAGGATACTATGCTCCTGCCTTATGGGTGCTGATTCATTGTAGGTAATTGTCCTTCCATGGTGAGTTTACGTTGGTATAGGGTGTTGATAATAATGGTAGCTAAATTTTTATTTGCCAAACTAGTTTTAAAATCTACAAATAATTTGCAACAATAACTTGGATAGAAAATAAACAGCACTCCTTTACAGAAACCTTGATGAAATAGACTTCATTGGCCAGGTACTACTTCGAAAAACAATCGTTTACGATCGTTATCCGTTTTAACAGGCACATTTAAAGAGATAATTAATTGAGATACCTTTTGTTTGTTTTCCACGTTTGCATTTACAAATATCTTTCATGCGGATATAAATCACCTTACCACCCTGGGCACCCTGTACACTCAACATACAGTGCAACATCGATGCACCATAAGATCCCATCTTTCTTTATCCCGGGCCGCCCAGCCAAGTTCACAGATTTGTCCTATTGCCTTAGTTCGGTGAACCAATAACTTGTGTGTGGAGTTGTGCTGTAGCAATAAATCTCGCCATAACAAGCGAACTCCAGAAATGGTGCAACCGTACAGCCGAAAATACGTAGTACCGGTCTAAAACTATACAGCACCATATATCACTTTCACATAGCAACGACCAACAGCACATAGTGGCGATCGCGACAGTACCAGTCGAGTGGCCCGTATCCGAATGTCCAGGCCGTGTGCGTTGTTGCATTACTTCTCGCCTCGAAACGTTCCAGCCAATGCGGAACTGCATTCAGGGGTTTCCTTTTTATCTGTCCCATGTCCTGGTTGGGTGCATCCTTTCGGACTACTCGCTGCGATGCTAATGACAAGCGTATCGGTTCGCTTACTTTACCCATGGAGCTGGAGTGCATCCTCGTGTACTCGTACAGCAGCAGCAGGAAGGAAATGGTAGGTTAACTATGCGGTGCCGGGCACGACGATTGGGGTCAAACTCACGGCACCCATCGTCCACTCCTGGTGGGAGATTAATGAGTGCGATGCACGCTGCAAATCAGCGAACCACGATGCACATGACCCGCGCCTAAGTTGTGCGAATGTGGGCCTTTGTGTCACAGCCACAGTCAATTGATGAATTAGAACTGTATGCAACTGGGACGAACTACCGTTGTGAGCTGGTATTAATTCTACCGAGGGGCAGCTTATTATAGATAATCAAATGAACTTCCGATGGTGTATGGAAGAAATGCTACCAATCGTTCCACACATGGCGACACCAGTTTGGGAAGCTAAATTATGGTCGAAAACCGGTACAAACTGGTCCGGACAGCGGGATGGTTTGATGGTCTGGCTTTGATTGCACCTAATAGTAGGCATTAATATTCGTTGTGCAACGGTTTTGAATTGGAAATATCTGGCCGGATTTATGGGTGATATAGTGGACCGGATGGACAAGATTGTTATGATAGTGACGTTGGTAGCAAAATAAAATATTTGTCATTAGCGAGGAGCGTGACATCATGAAAGTAGGGACACTATGTATGGTTAACTTATTTAAAATAGTTAAGAGGAGGAGTTAAAAGATCTATTGTTGACAGGACTGTATATCAAATTGATTTTGATACGCATTTTTTTTTTTAAATTGCAATGTTTAGTGTTTACTGCAGTAGCAAACAAAAGCTACCGCAATACAGCTTCTTCCATAATATTAACCGATTCGAAAGCGATTCAAGTGTGATACTTAAATACTGACATGATTCTGAGCTTAGTCCATTTATCTAATCTCTAGGAATGTCAATCCAATCAGCACTCCGCGAATTTCCCTTAGTTTATACTGAGAATTCCGCTATCAGTCAAGCACTTTCGATGACATTGGCAGACACGAGCGCCACTTTCTGGAAACAACAAAAAATCCCACCAAAAGCTGAACGAACGTTTCGTTTCGCTTTCGAATGGAAAACTTTTTAGCTCAGTCACTTCAAACAACAAAATTAAACAAATAAAGCAAACGATATTACCGAAAAACTTGTTCGAGCAGTCCAAATCGTGACATCCAAAATGAAGAATGAAAAAAAAATGGCAAAGTAAAACACCGCAATAACGATGGCAAAGCGACCGGCTTCGTGATTGACACTTGATTTACTTACTTTTTCCGTTTTGCTCCCCTGGTATCGCACGACCCGGCTCCATTATTACATCTGTCTGCAGTCATCCCCCTGGCGTGAAGCATAGTGCAAGCATCATCATCATCATCACGCGATGTTTTTATTTCGTTGATCGTTTTACTTTCCATTTGTTCGTCTCGCTAGTTGATGTTTGGCGCGGGTGTGAAAGAACATGAACACCATAAACCAGGCACGTGACAACGAAATTTGACATTGACCTGCCACAGCATAGATTCTGTGCGAGAGCGTATTCGTTTAATTGAATTTGTTCGGGATTATATTCAATATCATACGGACCACGGTGTGTGTGTGTGTCCTGAGCAGGGTTCGTGAAGTTATTTTTTTTGTTTGAATCAATTGTTCCAAGAAAGTGTTTGTATCCCAAAACCGGGTGTTGTAGAAAACGACGATTTTGTGCAACAAAGCTGTATAGATACAAATCAGGGGCTAAATTTTACTTCGCATTACTCATTACTTTCATACTTACTCATACTTTTTCATTACTCATTACATTCATTACATTATTCATGCTTCCATTATTCTATTTAAAACAGTCGTTAAAGTTCATCAAACAATTTTTTATAACTTACTATTTTGTGTTTCATGACTGTTCTGTTTTAAATTAGTTGTTCGAATTAAAATATGATATATTATTAAAAAAATTATCATATTTTTATATTTATTATTTAACTATTTCATTTAAAAAAAGTGAACTACGTATCGATACAAGTTTGCGTGAAATTAGTTTACATTTTGTTTTGGAGTAAAGTTTCTTCCTAGGACATTTACATCGTTTAGTTGTTCAAGTGGAAGATACACAGCACATATATACACACACATACACAGATATAACATACTAAAGAAGCTTTTTATTGAAGCCAACCGACAAATAGCGAAGTCAAGAAGCATAATATCAGATATTCACCTCATATTTCATGTCATATGTTCGTAATTTATCTTGCTAGTACCTGAAAAGAGCTTTGATATACACTTTTTCGGACAAAATACCGGTGACCGTTGTTGCAACATGTTGTTGTTACCTTGGTTGATTAATCTTCTACCTCGGTCGTCTTTTCTTTATATATGCTTGAATTTTATATTTTGGTGTCCTTTATCTTAGGGCAACTTCTATATGGCTATATATATGGCTATATATATATATGGCAACTTCTATATGTTCATGCTCAAAGAATGATTTCTTAGCCAAATTGTCCTTCAGGTTTGTGTTTGTAGTCATTTGTTTAGTTTGGTTAGCCTGAGCCTCAAACTTCAACCTATTCTTGTGTACAAATTGAATAACTTTTTTAACAACGCTCTTCATCCTTTCATCTTTTTTTTTTTTTGAAAACTCACACTTTAGACTTTGAACACGCTGTCCTGCTGTTAATCGGTGGGTTATGCGTATCACTCTTACCATTCAGGTCTTCATTTACTAGAATTGGGGCAGATCATACCATAAGTTAGAAAGCTTAAGCTTTCGGCCTGAATCTGTCGAATAATCGAGGTACCGGGCTGTATCATTATGTACAGATTCGTAAAGGACAGAGCATTTTGATATAAATAATGACATAAGGGATCATTTTTGTGGAACTACAACTTGAAAAAACAAATCGATTTAAGTTTGGAAATTTATCTTTAAATCCATTTCATTTGAAGCAATACATAAATATTATTATTAAATAATCCGTTTTAAGTTGATTTAAAAAAAAAGTTACGTTTTTAGGACACGGGAAATCATACCAGCCAGTAAAATGGTATGGGGAGCTGTAAGTGGATAAGACTGGACACGTCAAAACACCTAGAAAAACTGGCTTGGAGTATGATTCCAGCTATTTTGGATTAAAGGAAAATTTGCAATTTTTGCATGTCATTAGCTCGGTATTTGAAAAGTGCTCCGGAGAAAAGCTTGTAACAATGTCAACGTTGGAGTTTTTTATCAAAATTTTTAGCATAGGCTGTTTAGCATAGGCCCATTCCAGCTTCATCAGCCTTTTTTCCACAATCATCACAAAGCATCACGATGATTGAACCCTTTCATCTACTACAAGAAACAATTCCTATGTGCAGTCTCGCAAGGTAGTTTTCTCCATGCTGTTCCATAAACTTTGTTTGCATTCATGCAATGGTCTTCATCCAGGATACACACAGACTAAACCAATATAGGGTCTATGCAACTAAACGTGCGGCATAACAATGCCATTGCATCACAATATTGGTGGTTAAGTTTCAGGGAATCCAACGCGTACATTCTCTTTCCGTTGGAAAGTATATATGTTGCCATTGTTTCTTTACAGAATCAAACACAAACGAATTGTTCAACTGTTCGTCAGGTTCATCGCCATCGTGCATCGTACGGTTTTAATTACCTCCCTTTTTTTAGGATGTAGTTTGCATTTTGCTCAGCTGCTGCTAACCAAGCGTGTTTTTCTTTCATCTTTTGCAGCGGAGTGAGCAAAGTTGTGCCGAGTGTTGTTGTGCCGGCTGTGTGCCTGCCTGCTGATCACTTCCAAGCTGAGCGCTGTAATACGACTCCGACCGTATGCGGCAAAGAGAAAAAGTCAGAGTAATGTTGTGTTAAGGTATGGCATTTATTCAGCATTTCTTTGTAGTTTGCTTAGGGAACGGTATTTTCTCATAGCTGCAGGGCGCGACAGGATTGTTTACGATGGTAAACATATGCCTATCAGGAAACCGAGTAAAGCCGAAGAATACATTCTTTGAGAGGGTTGTGTTGTTGCCATTTGCTCTGTGTAATTGTTGTATGTTGAGCTTAAATAATTTATATCAATCTGTGCATTGAAGTTCACTCGTGATTTTTAAACAGCACAGACAAAAGCCAATATACATTATCAAAAGATATTTTTTCAAACGCAAGACCGAAGAAAGATTAATGATTAAATGATTACTATTTCACGCCACACTGTAAAATAATGGGAGAAATCAGCCATGGAAAAGATCTCTCCTTAAAGAAAAATGGGAATCTATTAAGCAGGAATGAGTAAACATTTTTCATTGCAACACCCTTGTCAGCTTGGACTGGAGCTAAACAAAAAATAAAAACAAACCTTTGATCCCGCTTGAAGCATGATGGCTTCTGTACTACCCAAGTACGGGTTCCAAATTAAAGTAACGCAGGAAAGATGAGGAATAAAACGAACGAAAGGATTGCACCCGAAAGAAAGAGGATCGATTCGGTTCTGGCGTGGTGCACATAGTTAAGCATACAAAAACATACAGAAAAAAAACACTCCTAAAAGTGGAACTCCTGGCCGGGGAAAAACTTTCACATTGATTCCACCCTAAAATCATAACGGGATCGTTGGAAAAGGACCGCCAACGAAAGCCGACCGAAACCGACCATCATAATTATCGTTCCTGGTGCAAAAGGATAATACAGTTAACCCCCGGGACAGCGATGCGCGGCACATCGCTCACATACTTTAATCGTGCGGAGAATATGGAGAGAAACTTGATGTAGCTCTCGATCATTTGTTTTGGAACTGAGCAAAGGATAGGAGAAAAAATACCAAAGAACATTTTTGCCAAAAAAAGAAAGAACAAAGATGACGCCCGCTAAAGGGAGACGAGCGATCCCGTTGGAAAATGACAAACCTCTGCCACTCGGAACGCACCACGGTACAAATGTGGGACAGTGAAAAATTAATGTATGTACATAAATAATCCACCGAGGATAAACATTGGGGCTGGGTGTGCAAAACGCAACATAAAAACCAACACGGCAATCAGTTACAAAATGGGAGTGAAATCAGGATGAGCCCGAGCCGATGCGCAAAGGTTACGCGATCGCGCGTTTGTTTTTTTTTTTTTTTTGTTTGGAGTGTACACATGCTTTTGATCATGCTGCAGCATAATAAACAAAAAAAAGAACTCCGAGAACACTACAAGAAGAATGGAAATGGGAAGGTCTCTTGAGAGTATAAGCATTTGACATACATCGGTAGGGTGCCTGCACTGAGTTTGCCCGTGATCTTGTACGTGGTACCGTTAACGAAGAAACAAAACGGAAAACGTGAATCTGAAGGAAAAAAATCAACCCCCAATGGAAGAAACATTATGAATGAAAGCATTTCAGAACGGTGATGGCAAAATGCATCAGAGCTTAGGCACGAGGGATGCACTCGCTAGAGGGAGAAGCGACTGATTGTTTACGATGGAAGCAGCCGAAAAGAGGAAAAATTTAAAACACATGCCCTTACAAGAGTGTAACTACGAAAAAGGGGCTTAACGAAACGAAAAAGAAAGCAAAAACATCCCGAAAACATATGTTTTAATGTTTCCCACTAAAAGGATGAAATGTTACAACCCATCGCCACAGTGAAGACTACGTGCTGTGGATGACTACGTGGCCAAAATCAGCAGCAAAAAAAAAAACAATGACCCGCTTGCGAAGATTAATTTGAAATGCATGCGAAAGTGAGCAAAGCTTTGCGAGTTGCACGGTTGCATCCGCCAAGGGAAGCGGTTTTGTGTGTTGCTTTATTTTGGTTTTATTACGCCGAGGACGTCTTCCACGTCGTCTGCGTGCGTCCTCCTTTTGCGGGTGAGCAGCGGCGCAGCAGTAAAACGGCTGCAGCAACATGTAATTTGTTTTCCGCAACCCTTTCTGGTCAAAATTTCCTTTTCTGCAGGGCGAAAGACAAGGTATGTCGTACGAGTAGCTAATGCTGCTGCCATTTTCTACCCCAGGTGGTATGAATGCACTTTCTTGTTCCATTTTTTTTTTCAATATGTGTGTCGGTAATGTTCTGTCACGGTGTGTAGCGTCATTTGGAAACCGTATGCTCAGACAGGTACGCCGCAAAACGGGGTTGATAGGTTGCTTCTTTGGAGGATGTTCCCGGGAGGTTGTGGATGGTTCCAAGGAAAGTGGTGCTAATGAAAGCAAAGTATGTCCTTTGCATTTCAGTTCGCTTTCATCATCGTCCTTCGTTTGGTGGTTGCAGTTAGAAAAAAGTTTGTCAGATGAACCATTTGCCTGCTAGAAGAAAGCAGTCCTAAACGTGTCACACAAGTAGAAATGTGTTTAGAATTATTAAATAATAATAAATTTTTTATAGGATGGTTAAAAGTGCAAATTTTTATCAGGAAATGTTCGTAAAAAAGTAAATAAGAAGTCTAAGAAAAGATGTTAAAATTTAAATTCCAAAAATTAAACTTTCATACATGAAGTTCACAAGAAAGTGCCTTGTTACACAGTTTTTATTCAACGAGGGTCTATCAGAAGTGACAACTATTTCCAAATTTTCTAGCGAATTATCAATTCTAGACCGAAATAAATTAAAGATTTTGGATCTTCAAGAGTAAATTGGGTCAAATTTTTAATTCTTTGAACTAATACGAAATACCTGCCTAGTATGGATTAAAGGGTAAAAGATGAAGAATTTCCCATTCCCAAGTCTCCAAGATTCTGGACCGGTTTTTGACAGTAGTAGCAATTTTGTCGATAAATATTAACTGATGATGAAACATTATTAACCAGTGTCTGGTCGCATATTCTGACCGGGTTTCCTTCAAAGATTATTTCTACCAAAATAGTGGGATTGATTATCGTACAATTATCGTGCATTATGAACTATTTCTGATGAAGTGCAGTGGTTCCATGCTTTCCGCAAAGTATTGCCAGCTTTTGGTCACCTTCAGATGAAGAAAACTGTAGGAAATTTTTGGAAACCTAATATAATAAAACTATTTATCAGCAATACATAATTATAAGAACATTTCAATTAAGGCTTATTTGTTACAAAATGTTGTAGACATTTGCATTTTGTTTACACAACACATTTGTAACCTACAATACTAAATTAAAATTCAATTTATTAAATTATTTTCAAAATTTTAAACTAGCACCTTTTTTCATTCCAATGTATGATAAATACATGCTTTTACCAGATTAATTATAGCTCACTCTAAAGCAACTTATCACTCCTTCATAAAATAAACCACCACTTCATTGCGGTGCTAGGTTAAAGGGCTAAACGCATCAGTCACAAATGAACATACCGAAAAACGCGCATAATATTGGCACATTAAGCATGCAAGAATAACCATGCCAAAGAAAATGTGGCAATGATTTATGCCCGTAAATGATTGTCCCGTTTGAAATTTTCATTTGGCCGGCTATCGAGGCTACATTCTTTCCACCGTTCGGGCAGGGTGGCACAACCGAACAGTTATGCCAGGATGCTTGTGACTTGCGCATTGGTAAAAAAAGAAAAGGTTCAGAAATGATGCACGATGCATCACCATCGGACCGGTACCGGACTCATATGAAGATGATTAATTCACCTCAAACGGCGCGATCCTTGATATGCATGTAATCGACGTGAGATTGCATATCGTACGGAGCAACAAAGAAAAAGGGAATGTCTTGTAATGCCATGCAAGTATTACAAATTAGCGAGTAAACTGTACGAACATCCAAACAATGCGGGGAAGGTTGAAAGGTGTAGAATATTAATGAATCTGGGTAATCGAAGGGTGCTGATGTGGTTGCTTTCAACCTGCACCGGGCGGCAGCGGGGGCATCGATTCGAAATGCAATTGACACGCATTAATTTCTGTAATGCTGATAGATTGCATCGCTTCACTGCATCGGGTCGTTGTTATCGGTGGATGATTAATGGTAATTAGCATGCATCGGAGTGTGTTACGTTTTTATGTGAGATAATCCAGTTGGTTTTAGTGTGATGATAAGATGGAGAAAGGTTTAGTGAAAATCAATAATCGTTAGCGCAGTTTGCTGGTAATTAGAAAGTAAAGCACAATTTGAAAGGATTGTTGACACAAAGGGCGTGCATGTTGCTTAATTTAGGAAAATAAGAAATAGCTTGTTATTTGCTGTTATATGCAGTTAAAGTAATGGTATCGAGTACAGTTATAATTTCCACAGCATTCAAGATAAAATAAAGTTATTTCTATTTTTTCTAATAAAACATCACTTTTCCTCGGTTCTTTTATGTAATTTCTCCAAAAACTCTTCAATGAATGATTCAATTTTCCCATAATTGCGGACATCGAAAGATAAGGGGGAAATGCCTCTTGAAAATAGAACTGTTCTCAGTCCGTATGTGGCTGACGAAGCGCCGTCATAATAGAAGTTATGAATAACATTTAATAATTTTTTATTAATAAATGTTAATAAAAATTAATAACGGGAAAAGTAATAAATAAACAAATCTAAACAATACGATTGGATCGTATGTGCATAAATATTCGAACAATATATGACACACAAGACAAGACAGTAATACGACAAGTATATACGTTGAGAAATTATAAAAAAATATGGGAAAAGTAATATTTCATTACCAAATTGAATGCATAGAATTTTACATAGGATCGCAGATCAAAGATCAAAGTCAAACCATTATGCTTCCTTAAACATAAAAAATTGTGAAAAAACATTGATCATAATTATGAAAAGTTTATTGGTAGCTGCTTTGTTTGTTGCAAACTTATGATACAGAAGATTAAATTATGAAGCTCCTGATAGCACTGATCGTTGCTATTGTTTTTACTTTGTATGCTTGAGCTTAAAATCTAAATTCGCTTTTTTTTTTACACAATCATTGCACATGTTTTCCACTTTTACAGCACCGCACAATAACCCCAACGGCCTCCGAGCATTACGCATTGCTGTGCACCTTAAGCATTAATTCATCCATTGTACATGTCTTTCAACCATATCTAACAATCCACCATAGCGTAACAAATTTCCAAAGGTACGTGTAACGCTCTCCACCAACATGCGACGTCATCTGCTGCCCTCGCCCAACACCATTCAAAGCTGCCTGAGGATTGTTTTACTCTGGCAGCCGCCGACAGTGACGAAACTGTTGCTCACAAGCTTTACTCTGCCGCTGGAATTCCTCCTCCGAGGGTAAATTGGCATGAATGCCCTTCAGGATCTCTTCACCGTTAGGAGCGAATGCGGACTGTTTCGACTGTTCGTTGGAGGGTTGCTGCTGGCCATCGGTCTTCACCAGTATCTGGTCGCGAACGACATTTTGCATCTTCCAGATGAAGGGTTTCACCTTACACATCAGCAACCGGATGCAGTCCGTGTCCTCGGGGGCATAGCGGTCGAGCTGGTCCATTTCGCGATCCAAACGCTCGGCTAGATCGGTATTCTGCACCTGATCCAGCAGCACACGGAAACGTTTCGAGGGATTGCGCAGCAACCATTCCAGTGGGGTAGAGCCCGGCTTTTGACTCTCGTTCGCTTGGGTTGGTTGTGTTTCACCCGTCAGTGGTGGATCGGTTGGGAAGGTGGAAGATGACACATCGAGGGCGGGTGACCGAAATGCTCCCAAATTTGTCCCTATCTGTGCAGGACCGGGGGAAGTTAGAGTTAATATTACATGGTTTTTCCCCTTGAGTTAGTTTGGTACAGGGTCGAGGATCTTACAATGTGCGCCAGGAACACGATACCGTTGACGAGCATTGCGCCCAGCTGGCTACCATCCAGTCCGAGCAGTTTCATCATAATGGTCATCATGGATGGTGCTTGAGTGAGTAACCCGTCTGCGACACCGACGTTTTCGGTGGCTTGCGCTGGTCGCTCCGTTTCCTGGGAACCGCGACGTGTCGCAAACCCCTTCGCCACCAGATCGGCCACATCGGCAATCGTGTTGATGCCGAACAGCTTGCCGGTCGTTTTCAACCCTTGCTGGATGTCACCCATCAGGTCGGCTGCAATCCGATCGGGCATGTCCAGCATGAGCAGGAATCCGACCAAACTAGCCAACAATGTACCCCACGCTCGGTATCTCATTACGCCGCAAAAATGCACACAAAAAAAGAAACACTCACACATCGATTCGCCCACACAGAACACACAGTTGTGTTGCAACTTCACGAAAGGAAGTAGCGTCGTTCGGGTTTTGGATAACACTTTTTTGCGTCGGATTTTTGATGGAAGGAATCACACTCACTTGGCCACAGGATTACCGGGCGGCACTGTGGTCTCCGTACGCTCGATGTCTCGTGCACAACTGAAACCGAACACTCGAGACGCATTCATCTTTCCTCCGTTTTCCAAGGCATCCCGTTGGGCTCCGTTTCGTAACGGAAGGCAGCGGAAAACTGTCATCATGATCGTGTTCTGTCGGTACGCCATTGTGCTGGAGTTGTGCGTTCGTGAGGTGCTTATTGTTACCGTGGTCGGGTGCTGCTCGAGCATATCGAATGACGATGGTTTGTGGTGCGGAGACTTTAGGACACCAAACCACTCAAAGCAGAGGGCATTCGGGCACTTGTGAAGGAACTGGTGGGGGAGGGGCAACAGTTTAGTGCTGTTGGATGCGTTGCTTAGCCATGCAGGAAGTCGTAACCACTGTGGAAGTCATGCAGCCGAAGAGCCAAAAGCGTGCGTTTGAGGCACTCTCGTAGACAGTTGAGTGATTTTGAGGACAACAGCACAATGTGACTAACCCTTTGCAATGTTTTCTACACTGTCTAATCTTTGTTATTTTTATTTTCGTTAAAATGCTTCGAGCCTGCGTTAGCAACGATTAGACTGTTCCTTTCACGTGTAGTTACACTGAGTATGATCTGATACTCGTTAATTGTGTGGGATTTTTTACACATGACTACATTTTTCTTGTGCCAAAAACATCCAACAATGCTCTCCTAATACAATCGCTAGATCAATCTTCTATTTGCTCTCCATCATTAACGCTCACTGAGCTTAACTAATTTTAATTCCTAATCTCCGCTCTGCCCTCGCATTCGTATAACACACTGGAACAAAGCTGGAGCGTAATAAACATATCCCCGAAGGGAAGCATCATAATTTAAACGTTTTGAAGATGAAGCTGTTAATCCACAGACGTGGGGATGATGATGAGGCTTTACTAACATGTAATCCGGTGTAACGAACGCTAGCCAAAATCTTTTCATCTCAGCATTCAGGCAGAATGTGCTAGAGGTACGGCATGGGAACAAATCATATTGCTTTGGATCTGTATCGAATCGGTTTGTGTGGGAATTTGGAAGGCTAGCTGGATCAAGAAGGTAACAGTTTGAAATTAGCTCACTAATGTTCGCCTTAACGAGTCTTAAAACTGGACTAGTTTTGGTTAGTTTATTCAAACAATTTTACAGCACGTAAACATTTTCCATAAAAAATCTCATTTAGCTATAATATGATGTGCCCATATTATTCTTCATACCTAATGTGCTTATGCATCATGTAGATCGAACCAATAAAAACGACATTTTAATTAAACTTCGCCGTAAAAAACAAGCATCGTTTGATGTAAACGATTGCAAAACTGTCGAAAGATAAATGAAATTGTCCAATGGCCACCCACCGTGATCGCTGCGATGCTGCCGGTCGGTAATTGGGCACCGGTCCTGTCCAATTAGGGTGGCTAGATTTAATTTACTTTTAACATTTTCCCTCCGCATCGCGTGTCGTCGTCATGTTGCTTTTAATTACTTTCTCCCTGCCGGGTCTGTCTTTCGTTACTAAAAGCCAAACCCCGAACAACCACACATCAACATCACTTCACGATGGTATTATCGTTAATGAGGAACCACGAGTCGAGCTAAGGTAATGTGCCGGCGGCGCTTTAACATAAGAAGTTCCATCACCCGTTTGGTGGAATGTTATTTTTGCCCAGCGGCATTAGGGTGGTGAAGCTATTTTGCCTCTGCACTGGACAATTGCAATTGTTGAATAAGTTTCTTTTCTGTCGAGAGTAAGCCTTCCTACCTAGGTAGGTGCGTTCATCCGTGAGACTTTAGATTACCCACAGAAAAGGGTGAACAAACATTCGAAGGATTGGAGGTGTGAAAATCATTTAAAACATTTCATTTTTTTTTTTCAACAAAATCATTTAAATTTAGAGAAAAAATTGCTTTCACCATCCTTGTTTGGCGCTGCAGTTTAGTTCGATTAGCAGTTTTCCTTCTTCTACTTGGTTAGTAGACTGGAAGCTTAAAAACAGACTAACGGAGATTTGACATAACATAAAGGATATACCCTATACTAAAATAATAATAATAATAAGAGAGTATTTGAAGAAAACTTGAAAGAAAAGTTGTTCTTACTGATTGCTCATCATTTTAAACATCTCTTGTTCCGTCCTGCAGAGAAGTTTGTCAATATACTTTGTCTCATTGTTAAAACGTGGTGTTTAAATGATACTAAAAAGATATGCTATTAAAAAGAAATGATATGCGACTTAATTGATGATCTTATGGATAATGAAAATAATTCGTTTTATTATTATTTTTTATAATTTTTTACTTTTTTTGTATGACGTTCGTTGGATAATTTGTACAAATAACAGGATTTTATTTTAACCACCAGTTTAAGCTTCGTTTCGCCTCTGTCTATAGAATTACAGGGTTTTCTTCATGTTTCATATGATCAGATGATCGTTAAAATACTAGAAAAACTCCTCGTAATGAGATTCCCTTATTGGAGCCTTCGCAGACATTTCAGCCTCATTGGGTAGGGGGGCACTCAAAGCTCTTAAAAAAAACTGGACGATACGTTAGCATAAATAATTCTACCCCCGACAACTGATCGGTAATGAATGATGATCTCATGTGCCGGGTTGTAGGATTTCATTTTTATCTGCCAAATGTTGCCAAAGATGTTATTGCGTTTCCTGTTTGATATAGTTTTTTTTTATAAAATGATGGATTAATGTTTCAATTAATTATTTTTCAACTTAGCAGCGATGCTAATTAAAGAAATGTATGCCTTCACAAACATTATTTGCTGCTACACATTAAATTCGTCACTTATATCATATTGAACGTATCGTCTCGATCGTGGCTGTAACCTGGATCGCTATACCTGTTTTTAATTGTACTAGTTGATCCAATGCATGATATGAGGTGATCAAAATTGTTCTGTATAAAATTTAATTAACCTGATCTGAATTATTATGTATTATTGTGCAGGTATGCTGGAGACCAATTGTGCTAAGTATTTTACTCTCGTGGTAGTATATTTAAATGTTTGCCAATATAAATACTACCATTTAAAAGGTGTTTCAGTTATTCTACTAATGCTAAGTAGTTCTACTAATAAAGAACCCTCTTTTCTGTTCTCGACGTAATACTTTAGTAGAAAAGAATACGGGACAACTTTGACTCTCCGTCATCGGAGGAAATCATTAGCTCAACTTGCTACATCCGTTTTCAAGGTGTTCTCCATTCACAACACCATGACGGGGCCCTTTTCCCACACATTTATTCACCGGTTGTTATCTTGAGTATTGTTTGTCCTAGTCAAATAGGATCATTATTCACGGTTGTGCGTCACTTCATCCCAGGGGCTCTACGTACCCAATCTTCCAGTTTTGGGTCAGGGTTAATCGATGGAAAGAGATTCAGTCCTTAAAGGAGCCATACTCCTTTGGAAGAGGTTGGCCGAAGTTGGGTTTAGGAACGATTCTTAGAACATGTTTTTCGTTACGTACCGTAAACAGATTGTGTTGAGAGCTGAATTGAGGGCACTTGGGCTCAATGTTTTGGACACCTCGTTCTTTCTCTTGGTTCTCGTGGTTCTGTTTCCTAAATTGCACCGATTGTCGACGACGATTTGGTGAAAGATGCCAACGTTCCAACTTTAAGAGGCACCGGAAGCAGAGCGCGATGTCAAGAAGTGAACAATTCGTGAGTAAAATATGTCTCACATGTTATAGAACATGAACCGATAATTGGATTGTGGTATGCTTCGGGTGGGAAAATAACACTATACCCTGTCTGAAGTGGTCATGTCGGACCTTTCGCGACCTCCGCCAGATTGTTGAACCGCTTGTTTCAAGCATACTGTCCGGTGCGATCGGATTAATTCCGAGTCCCGTTAGAACCGGGATCCTGTCACACGTTGACATGGTGCCGTTTTGCTTCGTTACAACACCGCACAGAAACATGGCAGATCGCACAATGGCAACCCCAGCGCCGGGTCTATTCTATAGGAAAGAAAGGTTTCATGGGTGAATGGGATGGTCGGTTGCTAAACATTTCCCATCGTCAGTAGCCAAACCGTCACACATGCACACATTTCCGATTTACTCACACGGCCCGAGGACAAAAGCCCAAAACCCAAACATTCCTTAAACGGAGTCTCCAATGGACGTTTGCTAAGCGGGTGAAGTGTTTTGACAATGAGCTTCATCCACACCGCCTCACGTCCCCAAAAGCGGCCAACCAGCAATCCTACGAACATGCGAATAGCGGTCCTTATCGGTGGCGTGTGTATTGTGTGCGAAATAATTAATATCCCATCAGAGGTGGTGTTAAAGGAGAGAGAAAAAATGATGCTCGTTAAAAGTGAATTTATCTTCACCCGGACGAGTGAGTTTCGTCTTGTTCCTTCTTGTCGACACCTTTTTTGGATGGTTCCGCAAAACAGTGCCCAAAAGGTAAAAGTGTAACGCCAAGCATAAGGGTTAGGAGTCCTTACGGAAGGCATTCTTCTTAATCGCGACTACCTGGCCGGAAAGTGGAACATTCGTGCAAATCTGGTCCAACGTTCAAGGGTAGTTAATTGTAATGTTTCGGGTGCGGATCATCTCCATCGACTACATTTATTCATGAACTTTTCGCTGACAGCACCCGGTGGTATACGTTCAACAGTGGTTTGGTATGATCCGTGCTTTGTTATTGCCATTTGCTGTGGAATGGAGCTTAACAATACAGCGCGCAGCTGTCCTTTATTTTCCACAATACCGAAATAAACCTTTAGGCGTTATATATTAACATTTGATACATCATCCTGCTTCAATTGAATTATTGCAGGGAAGCATTTCATTCTACTCTCTATAACCTTAGATTTTATCAAATGCATTAGAAAGTTTTAAGGACATGCTTGAGTAATTAGACATATCTTTCCTCCGTCGTACCGACTATCGGTAAACGTTTTATACCGTTGTGCCCAGCTTGTTTGCTACATGTGCTGATGATGGGCCTGCTGCTCTGCAAAGCATTTTGACCCAGTTATCCAATTACCATGATCTAATAAAACGCCTAATAGCCTCAAAGACAATTTCATGATGCTCCATACTTCTGTGCTGGTGGCCTCACATTTACCTATCGGATATACCGCTAACGATACCATCGTGACCAAGCTGGCCAAAGATTGATGAGAAAATTTCTTCCAAGGCACGACGTCGCTTTACCCATTGCGTTTGGGATCGATGGTGCAGGACAGTTTGCATAGGTTGTACTTTCATTTTCTCGCACGATGGAAAATTGCTGTTTCCACTCGATGTCGCCGGAACCTTCTCCACCACTCTCACCAACAACAATGAGTACAACTCTGTTCGCTCCCCGAAATGTGAGACAAATTGTGATTTATGATGTTTGATGTTTGCCACATAAGAAAGATGTCTCCCGTCAGTTGGACCGCAACTCGACCACCGTCTCTGGAAAAAGCGAAACGTATCGTGCAGCGGAAAACTGCTGCACGAGCAAAATCGTTCGTCTGGTACGTTCTTATCTTCTCAAGAATCGTCCAAAGACACGGTACACCGACTGCGTGAGCGTGATTAATAACCACGTACGAGTGAAATCGTGTATTAATTTTCATTCCACTCACCAAAGCGTCGTCATACCGGCACGTTTATGGTCATTTTGCACTGTTAATCATCCACAAATTGTTGTGCACGAATTGCTGCATTCGAAAGGACAGGACAAAAGGACTGGATCAGCGAAAGTAGAAGGACATAAAGAAGTAGTCATTTCAGAGGGGGCACCATTCGTCTCCTTGAAAATGGTTCCCTTTCTTCGCCAATTGATTGATTGATTGATGTAAACTGAACCGTGTACAACGCCGATCGATGTACCGCTTTGCGGTTGGTTTGATGTTATGGTCAAGCATTTTCGGAAGAAAACGCCCTACAAAAATGGCACCAGCAAGTGGTGGATAATTTACGAGCGAAGCGAGGCACTAGAACAGCGAGAATAATAAAACATAATTTTTACACCGTCTACAGAACCAATTCTGTTAAGGACGACCAAGCAGTAGACATAGTTCTGTTTCTATTCTAAGAATTTTTGTTTTTATTTTTCAATGAAATATTGCTCTCCGCGGTAAGTGCATTATGTTAGTCGTTGGAGCTTAGGCGAAAAACACATGCAACAAAGAGATTTATTAACTATTGTTATTGAAACTACACGAATATGTCTATGATGATTAGTGTAAAAATGGTGTAACATAATCGGTGTAGTAGTAGACATAATATCCAAGCTTCAGGAGCAATTGAAATATATTCTCAACATGCTTAACATTTAACGATCAACAAGTCTGCTCCCAGCAGCGCCCTTATGCTCATGAGGTTATTAAAAGAGCAAACATGTTCATAAAAATCTTGTTTTTACATTAATGTATCCATGTGAATTTTAGACAGTGATTTTTTCCACTTCAACACCATGTTACTGTAAATCTAACGCTTAAAAATGCTACCATTATGAAAGCTCGCAACGACCAAAGTGTACCACAGCGAATATATTTGTATAATAAAGCAAGGCTTACTGAAATTGTTGCAGCATTACTTCATACAACTTCAAATAAACTCACCGCGACGGAGTTCTTCGTTTAAATCCACATTCATGATGTGACGCCTCAGTTTATTTAAGATGACTTATAACAATGAACAAAAAGAGTTTCTTCTTTCATACAAGGCAATGAAAAACTATAATTATTACATATTTAGTGACAATTCAGCTTCCAATGGTATGGAGACTGCAAATCATGCTCGTTTCTTGCTTAACAGTTCACCAACAAACAAAACGGTACTGATCAACAAACCAACTCCAAGCAAGATCCACACACTCGTTAGATCATCGAATGAGAAAACCACTTGCGAAAGAGTATTCTTAGATTCTGGTACCGTTTCTAATAAATCCATTTGTTTTTGAAAATTCTTGTTCCAAAGTCCAGTTTCATAAAATAATCCGAGGTAGCGGGATATCACTGTAACGATAGGTGATTTTTTAGCAAACTGCAACGTACGTGGATATGGAACAATGCTTTCTTTGATAACGAAAAAATCTTTGTTGAACTGGTGAATATCCCTCACTGTTAGCCAATATGCAAGGCCACAAGGCTCTACAGTGCAGTATTCAAGGCGAAAGTTCATGCCAAGTTTTCCCCTTAATTGTTCGAACTCATGCTGGTCGAGTATTTTGGAAAGGAAATCATCCAGAGGGAACTGTGCCCGTTCTTCTTTATGTATCGCCATCATATAATCCGACTGCATAAACTCGGCAATCGTGTTTGGTCTTTTATCGAATCGTCCTAGGGACATGAGTGCCAAGATCCTGCTTGTGTAAGTTCTGGAGAAGAAAAATGATAACCAAGATAGCCCAAACAGCAGTGCTCGGGCCGGGAATGCTTGGTTGTATTCGTTGCCGATGACTCCAAAGAGCGTCTGTAGAATCGGATCGTATCGGAAAATGGAGGGAAAGAGTAGTCGCAAGATGCAGCAAACTACCAAAACTCCTCCCAGGAAAATCCAAGCACCTAGAGAAAACGGTTTAAAGAGATGTGGAAAGAAATATTTCTCCTGCTGGACTGGACACAAAATACACATCCCATCCATATCTCGGAAAGCTACCTCGTGCTGGAAATGATCTCGCTGGAAGGTAATGCCGTAGTAAGCGTCACCATCGTAATGTTCCGAATCTTGTTGGAAGAAAGTGTACGTTAAATTGAGGACATCGTTGCCAATTGTTGTGAATATATGATTTAACGTGCCATAAAAGAAACCCTGAATTTTCCATATCACCATGTAAGGAAAATCGTTTTGCTTAACTCCAATGCGAATGTGATAGCCGTACAGGTTGATGAGTTTGTCCGGGAAAAGGAGACGCATGTTGTCGAGATCATCCAGCTGCACGAAGATCTGCTCCTTGGAGAATCGGTTTTCAGTGTAGATGCTGATGTTATCCATTCGTTCATGAGCACTCGATGGCATTGGTACAATGGCGTAGTTTACTATACCTTGGTCATCGAAAAACTGTACTATTGTAGAACGATCTTCAAGGAAACACGATCGTGTCACGAGAACGATGAAGCGAGCATCGATGGAGTGACATGGGTTATTACTGAACTGTTTCGTGAAATGAAGAACTGGAAACTGGAATACAAGATGCGTCCATAATGTATATTCTGGTTGCTATGGGATGATAGAGAAAGCTTACTTGTTGCCAACCCGTGACATCCAGCAGCACTACATTCGCGTATTTAAGCTTTCTATTGCTATTGATAGGTCGATCGGTTGCAAATTTCACAGGATGCTGTGAAATCAGCATAGACATCACGCTGGGATGACTCTCACTCAATGTTGAGATGTTTGTGGTAACGATGCAAACTTCTGCGGTAGCATTTGGCAGGTATCGGTGACGTTGTAGTTGTACGATTTTGTCGATGGTTGGCGAAAGGTTGTATTGTGTAGAAATCGGAGCTAAGCTACACATGGCAAAGTCAGGAATACAAAAGCAGAACAAGACAACATACAGTGCCCTGAACATCGTTACAACGGTGTAAAGTGCTGGATTGAAGTAAACCAACTGAGCTCAATCGCACTTAGACCTTCTGTTTGTAGAGTCGATGAGCAGTGTAGAATATAAATGTTCAAAAATTAATGCCATGACTTCGTAGAAATCAACGTTTTACATCGGAGATAATATGATAGTCGCATTCAGTATATTTTCATAATTCATGGAATATTAAACAGTCAGCGAAAGCAATAACTGAGAGTAGCTATTAGCTTACAAAAGTATGAACCACGTGGCGTTTGTTCCGTATGGTTATCTCACGTATGCTCATATTGTGATCATGTAACAATAACAAAAGTTTAATAAAATGCTGGGTTTGCTTATCAGCTTTGTATTCTCCATTTGTTTTTAAATATTAACAATCAGCTAATACTTGCAGTTGTGTACTAAGTTCCTTGAAAGCCCCAAGCGGAAAGACCCACTGACGGTAAGGCGGAGGTACGACTGACTTCTATTCTTCTGGGCCCTCCGTGACGACGGAGTTCACAGCGGCACTACTTCGGGCCGTTAGTCCTCTATGCTCGGGGCATCCCGTAGTTACTTTTTCCACTGTATAGATGATCCGCCTCTGGATACTTGGTGTAGATACCCACAAGCCACGGTGGTTCGATGTTGAGGACTATTCTGTTATCGCGTACGAGTTTCTTGACTCGTATAAATAGTAACTACTTCTAGGTCGGGCATATCCTGCCATCGTAACGCCATCACTCCATCTGAATTTGGGCCTACCACGCTTCCTCTGTCCATTTGGATGATCTAAAAGTACTTTACGGGATGAGTCGTCCGGTCATTCTCATGACGGAACCAGCCTACCGGAACCTAGCGGATCTGATCCGCTGTACGACAGTAAATTCGTCGTACAGCTCATAAATGTGCTCATAGGATGTGTTAGCAGGCCCGATGGCAGTGCCACCATCAGCTTGGTTTTTGCCTCGTTAATCTCCAACCCAAGGTTTTCTGCCGCCTGCTCAATCCTTTGGTAAGCATCCGCTACGTAGGAGAGCCGTAAACCAATGATGTCTATGTCATCAACGTATGCCAGGGTCTGGATTGAATTATAGAAGATAGTCGCCGAAGTTTTCACCTCCGAGTTGGGGATGGCCCTCTCTAGTGCTAGGTTGAAGAGTAGACAACCTAACCCATCTCCTTGGCGCAGACCTTTGGTGGTAAGGGCTCTGAGAGTTTTCTTTCCTCCATCACCTGGCATGTGACGTTGGTTTTTGTCGTTCGTACTAGTCTGGTAAGCTTGGCCGGGATTCCAAAAGAGCTCATTGCGTAGTTAAATTTTACCCTGGCGGTGCTGTCGTATGCGGCCTCGAAGTCGAAGAAGAGATGGAAGGAGTGCAGCTGCTGCTCTGTCATCTTTTCCAAGATCTGCCACATAGTGAAGATCTGGTCAGTGGTTGATTTTCCGTTTCGGAATCCCCTCTGATAGTCTCCAACTACTTTTTCTACGAATGGGACAAGACGATCTTGTAGCCTTGTCAGATTAGATCACCTTAGGTCTGAAGTTGTTTTGGTGACCTGCTACCTCTTGGTAAAACTTTCTTTCTGGTTCGTAATGCACTCGAATTTCTTGAAGTTCCTACACTCGCCGTTCCTCACTGAGTTGTTTCTTGGTGCGGTGAACTTTTTTCTCCTCCCGCCTGAGTCGTGTGTGTTGATCTACGTATACCCGCGTTTTTGTTCCTGGCAACTGGAACATAATGCATATGACTACAAATACTTCAAAATTAGGTAATGTAAGCTATTTTTGTTTGTGGTTGGTACACTTCATAAGAATAACGTGGAAAACAATTATTTGTACAGCCAAGTTAGTGAAAGGACGTTCCCATGTCTTAAACAGAGGGTGGATAGACGAAGGGACCTATATAACTACCCTACACTACACTACCCTAGCTTTAAGCTTTTGGTAATTCTTAACTGCTCGAGGATTATGAGTTTTAGTTGTAAATACTAATACTAATGTAATTTTAGTGGTGTATGCTTAGTATGTTTGGTTAGTGCCGTACGCAGAACTGACTATCCAGCTACTGGTAAATAAAATGTCACAGAAATCCAGAAATGGCAGGCCTCTAGACCGCTTCAAGTTGTTGTGTCGATAAAACAAATGGTTAGGAAAGTTAATTTTGAAAATAGACCCTATCTAGACTAGACTTGTAGTTGGATGATATCAAATACATTTCTTCTGAATGATCGGTTATGCATTTCTTGAGCCTAGTTAATTACATTCGAGATTATGATCTATTAGGACTTGATTTGAGGCGGGTGTTGCCACCGCAGCAACCGACTCTTGTCACCCGAATCTTAAGTTGAAGAAAAGACGGTCGGGTATTTTAACAAACTATCTTTATTAAACGAAGCTAAAAAATCACGTCGGTAGTCTCGATGTTGTTGATAGAGTACCTTTTGCCAATCAAGTACTTTCCACCAAGACCACTCGGTCATTACCCTGGCGATCAGGGATTCTCGTGTTCACCGATCGCGATATGTTTTAGCGCCATCTATCGGCGAATCCTTAGTCTGGGTTGGCTCGGGCTGCTGTCAGTTAAATTGACCGTTGGTTCATCAACAGCGGGTGTGGAACGTTTCGGCATCATGTATCAGGAAGTAAATGCAATGCAATGATACCAGACTTGCTGGATCTTACCTAACGTCGAGTTCATTCAGAAATTTACTTAGCGTTATGCTTATAGTTTTGGTTTTAATCAATAGTAGCGGAATAATTTTAAACTAAATTAATGATCAAAGATATTAAAAAAGCCAATTAAGCCAATTGAAAGATGCAAGGCGCGTATAACTAATGCGATACGGAAAGTATAAGATACTTTCAATCACTTTCTTTTTTTACTCAACAGTTCTCCAACAAACAAAACGGTACTGATCAACAAACCAACTCCTAGCAAGATCCACACAATCATTAGATCATCAAAAGAGAAAACCACTTGCGAAAGAGTATTCTTAGATTCTGGTACCATTTCTAGTATTGCCAATTGTCGTTCGTAAATGTAGTACCAAAGACCAGTTTCATAAAATAATCCGAGGTAGCGGGATATCACTGTAACGATAGGTGAATTTTTAGCAAACTGCAACGTACGTGGATATGGAACAATGCTTTCTTTGATAACGAAAAAATCTTTGTTGAACTGGTGAACATACCGCACTGTTAGCCAATATGCAAGTCCACGAGGCTCTAGAGAGCAGTATTCCAGGCGGTAATTAACGCCAAGTTTTCCCCTTAACTGTTCGAACTCATGCTGGTCGAGTATTTTGGGAAGGAAATCATCCAGAGGGAACTGTGCACGTTGTATTTTTTGTATCACCATCATATAATCCGACTGCATAAAATCGGCAATCGTGTTTGGTCTTTTATAGAATCGTCCTAGGGACATGAGTGCCATGATCTTGCTTGTGTAAGATCTGGAGAAGAAAAATGATAACCAAGATAGCCCAAACAGCAGTGCTCGGGCCGGGAATGCTTGGTTGTATTCGTTGCCGATGACTCCAAAGAGCGTCTGTAGAATCGGATCGTATCGGAAAATAAAGGGAAAGAGTAGTCGCAAGATGCAGCAAACTACCAAAACTCCTCCCAGGAAAATCCAAGCACCGAGTGAAAACGGTTTAAAGAGATGTGGAATGAAGTATTTCTCCTGATGCTCTGGACACAAAAGACACATCCCATCCATGTCTCGGAAAGCTACCTCGTGCTGGAAATGGTCTCGCTGGAAGGCAATCCCGTAGTAAGCGTCACCATCGTAATGTTCCGAAGTTTGTTGGAAGAAAGTGTACGTTAAATTGAGAACATTTTTACCAATTATTTTGAATATATCATTTAACAAGCCAAGATAGTCATTCGTGTCTTTCCATATCACCATGTACGGCACATCGTTTTGCTTAACTCCAATGCGAATGTGATAGCCGTACAGGTTGATGAGTTTGTCCGGGAACAGGCTGTGCATGTTGTCGAGATCATCCAGCTGCACGAAGATCTGCTCCTTGGAGAATCGGTTTTCAGTGTAGATGCTGATGTTATCCACTCGTTCATGAGCACTCGATGGCATTGGTACAATGGCGTAGTTTACTATACCTTGGTCATCGAAAAACTGTACTATTGTGGAACGATCTTCAAGGAAACACGATCGTGTCACGAGAACGATGAAGCGAGCATCGATGGAGTGACATGGGTTATTACTGAACTGTTTCGTGAAATGAAGAACTGGAAACTGGAATACAAGATGCGTCCATAATGTATATTCTGGATGCTATGGGATGATTCAGAAAGCTTACCTGTTGCCAACCCGTGACATCCAGCAGCACTACATTCGCGTACTTAAGCTTTCTATTGCTATTCATAGGTCGATCGGTTGCAAATTTCACAGGATGCTGTGAAATCAGCATAGACATCACGCTGGGATGACTCTCGCTCAATGTTGAGATGTTTGTGGTAACGATGCAAACTTCTGCGGTAGCATTTGGCAGGTATCGGTGACGTTGTAGTTGTACGATTTTGTCGATGGTTGGCGAAAGGTTGTATTGTGTAGAAATCGGAGCTAAGCTACACATGGCAAAGTCAGGAATACAAAAGCAGAACAAGACAACATACAGTGCCCTGAACATCGTTACAACGGTGTAAAGTGCTGGATTGAAGTAAACCAACTGAGCTCAATCGCACTTAGACCTTCTGTTTGTAGAGTCGATGAGCAGTGTAGAATATAAATGTTCAAAAATTAATGCCATGACTTCGTAGAAATCAACATTTTACATCGGAGATAATATGATAGTCGCATTCAGTATATTTTCATAATTCATGGAATATTAAACAGTCAGCGAAAGCAATAACTGAGAGTAGCTATTAGCTTACAAAAGTATGAACCACGTGGCGTTTGTTCCGTATGGTTATCTCACGTATGCTCATATTGTGATCATGTAACAATAACAAAAGTTTAATAAAATGCTGGGTTTGCTTATCAGCTTTGTATTCTCCATTTGTTTTTAAATATTAACAATCAGCTAATACTTGCAGTTGTGTACTAAGTTCCTTGAAAGCCCCAAGCGGAAAGACCCACTGACGGTAAGGCGGAGGTACGACTGACTTCTATTCTTCTGGGCCCTCCGTGACGACGGAGTTCACAGCGGCACTACTTCGGGCCGTTAGTCCTCTATGCTCGGGGCATCCCGTGGTTACTTTTTCCACTGTATAGATGATCCGCCTCTGGATACTTGGTGTAGATACCCACAAGCCACGGTGGTTCGATGTTGAGGACTATTCTGTTATCGCGTACGAGTTTCTTGACTCGTATAAATAGTAACTACTTCTAGGTCGGGCATATCCTGCCATCGTAACGCCATCACTCCATCTGAATTTGGGCCTACCACGCTTCCTCTGTCCATTTGGATGATCTAAAAGTACTTTACGGGATGAGTCGTCCGGTCATTCTCATGACGGAACCAGCCTACCGGAACCTAGCGGATCTGATCCGCTGTACGACAGTAAATTCGTCGTACAGCTCATAAATGTGCTCATAGGATGTGTTAGCAGGCCCAATGGCAGTGCCACCATCAGCTTGGTTTTTGCCTCGTTAATCTCCAACCCAAGGTTTTCTGCCGCCTGCTCAATCCTTTGGTAAGCATCCGCTACGTAGGAGAGCCGTAAACCAATGATGTCTATGTCATCAACGTATGCCAGGGTCTGGATTGAATTATAGAAGATAGTCGCCGAAGTTTTCACCTCCGAGTTGGGGATGGCCCTCTCTAGTGCTAGGTTGAAGAGTAGACAACCTTACCCATCTCTTTGGCGCAGACCTTTGGTGGTAAGGGCTCTGAGAGTTTTCTTTCCACCATCACCTGGCATGTGACGTTAGTTTTTGTCGTTCGTACTAGTCTGGTAAGCTTGGCCGGGATTCCAAAAGAGCTCATTGCGTAGTTAAATTTTACCCTGGCGGTGCTGTCGTATGCGGCCTCGAAGTCGAAGAAGAGATGGAAGGAGTGCAGCTGCTGCTCTGTCATCTTTTCCAAGATCTGCCACATAGTGAAGATCTGGTCAGTGGTTGATTTTCCGTTTCGGAATCCCCTCTGATAGTCTCCAACTACTTTTTCTACGAATGGGACAAGACGATCTTGTAGCCTTGTCAGATTAGATCACCTTAGGTCTGAAGTTGTTTTGGTGACCTGCTACCTCTTGGTAAAACTTTCTTTCTGGTTCGTAATGCACTCGAATTTCTTGAAGTTCCTACACTCGCCGTTCCTCACTGAGTTGTTTCTTGGTGCGGTGAACTTTTTTCTCCTCCCGCCTGAGTCGTGTGTGTTGATCTACGTATACCCGCGTTTTTGTTCCTGGCAACTGGAACATAATGCATATGACTACAAATACTTCAAAATTAGGTAATGTAAGCTATTTTTGTTTGTGGTTGGTACACTTCATAAGAATAACGTGGAAAACAATTATTTGTACAGCCAAGTTAGTGAAAGGACGTTCCCATGTCTTAAACAGAGGGTGGATAGACGAAGGGACCTATATAACTACCCTACACTACACTACCCTAGCTTTAAGCTTTTGGTAATTCTTAACTGCTCGAGGATTATGAGTTTTAGTTGTAAATACTAATACTAATGTAATTTTAGTGGTGTATGCTTAGTATGTTTGGTTAGTGCCGTACGCAGAACTGACTATCCAGCTACTGGTAAATAAAATGTCACAGAAATCCAGAAATGGCAGGCCTCTAGACCGCTTCAAGTTGTTGTGTCGATAAAACAAATGGTTAGGAAAGTTAATTTTGAAAATAGACCCTATCTAGACTAGACTTGTAGTTGGATGATATCAAATACATTTCTTCTGAATGATCGGTTATGCATTTCTTGAGCCTAGTTAATTACATTCGAGATTATGATCTATTAGGACTTGATTTGAGGCGGGTGTTGCCACCGCAGCAACCGACTCTTGTCACCCGAATCTTAAGTTGAAGAAAAGACGGTCGGGTATTTTAACAAACTATCTTTATTAAACGAAGCTAAAAAATCACGTCGGTAGTCTCGATGTTGTTGATAGAGTACCTTTTGCCAATCAAGTACTTTCCACCAAGACCACTCGGTCATTACCCTGGCGATCAGGGATTCTCGTGTTCACCGATCGCGATATGTTTTAGCGCCATCTATCGGCGAATCCTTAGTCTGGGTTGGCTCGGGCTGCTGTCAGTTAAATTGACCGTTGGTTCATCAACAGCGGGTGTGGAACGTTTCGGCATCATGTATCAGGAAGTAAATGCAATGCAATGATACCAGACTTGCTGGATCTTACCTAACGTCGAGTTCATTCAGAAATTTACTTAGCGTTATGCTTATAGTTTTGGTTTTAATCAATAGTAGCGGAATAATTTTAAACTAAATTAATGATCAAAGATATTAAAAAAGCCAATTAAGCCAATTGAAAGATGCAAGGCGCGTATAACTAATGCGATACGGAAAGTATAAGATACTTTCAATCACTTTCTTTTTTTACTCAACAGTTCTCCAACAAACAAAACGGTACTGATCAACAAACCAACTCCTAGCAAGATCCATACAATCATTAGATCATCAAAAGAGAAAACCACTTGCGAAAGAGTATTCTTAGATTCTGGTACCATTTCTAGTATAGCCAAATGTCTTTCGTAAATGTAGTTCCATAGTCCAGTTTCATAAAATAATCCGAGGTAGCGGGATATCACTGTAACGATAGGTGAATTTTTAGCAAACTGCAACGTACGTGGATATGGAACAATGCTTTCTTTGATAACGAAAAAATCTTTGTTGAACTGGTGAACATACCGCACTGTTAGCCAATATGCAAGTCCACGAGGCTCTAGAGAGCAGTATTCCAGGCGGTAATTAACGCCAAGTTTTCCCCTTAACTGTTCGAACTCATGCTGGTCGAGTATTTTGGGAAGGAAATCATCCAGAGGGAACTGTGCACGTTGTTCTTTGTATATCACCATCATATAATCCGACTGCATAAAATCGGCAATCGTGTTTGGTCTTTTATAGAATCGTCCTAGGGACATGAGTGCCATGATCTTGCTTGTGTAAGTTCTGGAGAAGAAAAATGATAACCAAGATAGCCCAAACAGCAGTGCTCGGGCCGGGAATGCTTGGTTGTATTCGTTGCCGATGACTCCAAAGAGCGTCTGTAGAATCGGATCGTATCGGAAAATGAAGGGAAAGAGTAGTCGCAAGATGCAGCAAACTACCAAAACTCCTCCCAGGAAAATCCAAGCACCGAGTGAAAACGGTTTAAAGAGATGTGGAATGAAGTATTTCTCCTGATGCTCTGGACACAATAGACACATCCCATCCATGTCAGGGAAAGCTACCTCGTGCTGGAAATGGTCTCGCTGGAAGGCAATCCCGTAGTAAGCGTCACCATCGTAATGTTCCGAAGTTTGTTGGAAGAAAGTGTACGTTAAATTGAGAACATTTTTATCAATTATTTTGAATATATGATTTAATGTGCCGAGAAATTCAGATGGATTTTGCCATATCACCATGTACGGCACATCGTTTTGCTTAACTCCAATGCGAATGTGATAGCCGTACAGGTTGATGAGTTTGTTCGGGAAAAGGAGACGCATGTTGTCGAGATCATCCAGCTGCACGAAGATCTGCTCCTTGGAAAATCGGTTTTCAGTGTAGATGCTGATGTTATCCACTCGTTCATGAGCACTCGATGGCATTGGTACAATGGCGTAGTTTACTATACCTTGGTCATCGAAAAACTGTACTATTGAGGAACGATCTTCAAGGAAACACGATCGTGTCACGAGAACGATGAAGCGAGCATCGATGAAGTGACATGGATTATTACTGAACTGTTTCGTGAAATGAAGAACTGGAAACTGGAATACAAGATGCGTCCATAATGTATATTCTGGATGCTATAGGATGATAGAGAAAGCTTACTTGTTGCCAACCCGTGACATCCAGCAGCACTACATTCGCGTATTTAAGCTTTCTATTGCTATTGATAGGTCGATCGGTTGCAAATTTCACAGGATGCTGTGAAATCAGCATAGACATCACGCTGGGATGACTCTCACTCAATGTTGAGATGTTTGTGGTAACGATGCAAACCTCTGCGGTAGCATTTGGCAGGTATCGGTGACGTTGTAGTTGTACGATTTTGTCGATGGTTGGCGAAAGGTTGTATTGTGTAGAAATCGGAGCTAAGCTACACATGGCAAAGTCAGGAATACAAAAGCAGAACAAGACAACATACAGTGCCCTGAACATCGTTACAACGGTGTAAAGTGCTGGATTGAAGTAAACCAACTGAGCTCAATGGCACTTAGACCTTCTGTTTGTAGAGTCGATGAGCAGTGTAGAATATAGATGTTCAAAAATTAATGCTGTGATTTCGTAAAACGCAACGTTTGGATTGCAAGGTAGGAGATTAGTAGTATCACGATGGTATTATTAATCAAATAATAATCGCTTATTCAGGTATTAATGTAATTATTGTAATAATTTGTGTAATAATTTGTGTATCTTGTGATCGTGGAAACTGATCTGGAAACTTCCAGACACGAACGTATCTCGCGTTTTGGTTATTCGATCGTTATAAGCGCGTCAGGTCGTGTAGTGCAGTTTTTAAAGTAGTTTGATGCCTGTAAATTTTGTTTACGATAAAACAAGGTCGACCGAAAGTGTACTGCCAGAACGATCCGTCAAAATGTAGCCGAAACAGCAAACATGGAAGAAGAAAACGAAACAAGCAACAGGGACGACACACCATCATTACTAACTACGTTTCAGACCCTGGTTGGATAAAAGTCTACTCTACTGGATGACGGAATGTTACGCAGTTACGCAGACGGATATTTGTATGTGTCTTTTAGCTCATTCGAGAAGAAAATGTATACATAGTGATGTAAATTATACCACAGTGTAAGATAGCATTAACTATAAACAATACGGCCAGAACATCCTACTTGAACAAAAAATAAACCTTGCCATCAATTATTCAATAGGTAATTTCACACGATACAAATCTTGCTCGTTTTTTTACACTCTACAAATCTTTTCTTGCATGTGTTGGTGAATTCGAGCAGAGATGGCAACTCGTTTTGAGCAGAAAAGATTAGCCAACTTTGGTGGACAACACAAATCTTAAGCTTGCAATCTTTTGACAACCGCTTAGAATTTCAGCTATAATGAAGGAAGGATGTTTGATCTCAATAGTCAGAAAAAGGTAAACATACTCATAATTTTTTGTATCGTTTGAACACGAAACACAAGCGAGTCTGTTTTTATTGATACTCTATGTTATGGAATGGGTAGGATTTGTAATTAAAGATTTGTATCGTGTAACTATACCGAGTAATCATCAAAGACTCATCAATAAGAATAATCCAGAATACTAAAAATCTTGTTAAGATAAATTTTGAAATAATACAGATTAGTATGTATCGAATAAAAAACGTTGTATGAAAAGAAAAATATTCATGAAATCACGATCGCTTTTTGCTCAATAGTTCTCCAACAAACAAAATGGTACTGATCAACAAACCAACTCCAAGCAAGATCCACACACTCATTAGATCATCGAAAGAGAAAACAACGCCGTACAGCACAGTCTTCGGCTCTGGTTTCGTAGCTAGAAATTTCATATGTTTTTCAAAATTGTAATCCCATAGTCCAGTTTCATAAAATAATCCGAGGTAGCGGGATATCACTGTTACTACAGGCGAATTTTCAGCAAACTGTAATGTTTTTGGATAAGGAATGACACGTTCTTTGATGGTGAAAAAATCGTGGTAAAGACCTCTAAACGCAACAGTTGTTAGTAACAAAGCCTCTCCGCAAAGTTGCAGAGAGCAGTAATTGTAGTGGTATTTCACGCCCATTTCTCCCCGTAATCGTTCAAATTCCTCTAGATCAAGCATTTTGGGAATGAAATCATCCAAAGCGAACTTCAAAAGGTGTTCTTTGTGTATCACCATCATATAATCTGACTGCATAAACTCGGCAATCGTGTTCGGTCGTTTAGAGAATGATCCCAGGGACATGAGTGCCAAGATTCTGCTGTTGTAGACTTTAGAAAAAAAGAATGATAACCAAGATAGCCCAAACAGCAGTGCTCGGGCCGGGAATGCTTGGTTGTATTCGTTGCCGATGACTCCAAAGAGCGTCTGTAGAATCGGATCGTATCGGAAAATGAAGGGAAAGAGTAGTCGCAAGATGCAGCAAACTACCAAAACTCCTCCCAGAAAAATCCAAGCACCAAGTGAGAACGGTGTAAGAAAATGTGGCACGACAAATTTACTATGTTTTACTGGACACGATAAACACATTCCCCCCATGTCAGGGAAAGCAAAATCGTGCTGAAAATGCTCACGCTGAAATATAATGTCATAATAAACGTCAGCATTGTAATGTTCAGTGGATTGGTGAGTGAAAGAAAATGTTAAATTCAAACTGGTAATACCGATATCCCGAAACATAATCCATAAAATTCCATTAAATAATGTATGGTCCTGCCACATCATGATATATGGAAAATCATCTCGCTTAACCCCAATGCGAATGTGATAGCCGTACAGGTTGATGAGTTTGTCCGGGAACAGGCGGTGCATGTTGTCGAGATCATCTAGCTGCACGAAGATCTGCTCCTTGGAGAATCGGTTTTCAGTGTAGATGCTGATGTTATCCACTCGTTCAAGAGCACTCGATGGCATTGGTACAATGGCGTAGTTTACTATACCTTGGTCATCGAAAAACTGTACTATTGAGGAACGATCTTCAAGGAAACACGATCGTGTCACGAGAACGATGAAGCGAGCATCGATGGAGTGACATGGGTTATTACTGAACTGTTTCGTGAAATGAAGAACTGGAAACTGGAATACAAGATGCGTCCATAATGTATATTCTGGATGCTATGGGATGATTCAGAAAGCTTACCTGTTGCCAACCCGTGACATCCAGCAGCACTACATTCGCGTATTTAAGCTTTCTATTGCTATTCATAGGTCGCTCGGTTGCAAATTTCACAGGATGCTGTGAAATCAGCATAGACATCACGCTGGGATGACTCTCGCTCAATGTTGAGATGTTTGTGGTAACGATGCAAACTTCTGCGGTAGCATTTGGCAGGTATCGGTGACGTTGTAGTTGTACGATTTTGTCGATGGTTGGCGAAAGGTTGTATTGTGTAGAAATCGGAGCTAAGCTACACATGGCAAAGTCTGACATGTATAGCCAATATATGATAAGTAATAGGTTTATAAACAACTTTGCCATGCTTCAGCACATTTGTTTGGTTCGAAAATAGACTAGTACTGAAACGGTAAAATGATTTTTTTCGTGTTTTTCTTACAGAGCCAGCTAAATGTAGTTATATTTTTCTTATATTTTGACGAGATGAAAATAATTGCGGTATGATTTATATAATTACAATTTTATGGAGGAAAGTTAGAAGTTTTCGGTATTTCATCAAATTAAAGATGAAGAAATAAGCGTTTAGAGTTGCATTTATTATGGATGTATGCATTAGTCATATGATAGACGGCTATAAAGATTGAACCAGGATTGTGCTTAGCGTGCTTAGCGTAGTAAATAAAAGTTCGTAAGAGCGATTATCTTTTATATCACATGACACACAGATTGAAAAGCTATATTCTTTACAAAATTCATTTAGTACTGGCTCCCCGGGATTTAACTTCGAATTCTTCTCTGCAATTGTTGTATCAGAAATGATGCCGTAGGGAAAAAATGTTGGTGCCTATAAGTAATATACGACGTAATGTTTAATGAAAAATGTGTGGAAAAACCGTCACCTTAAGGTTATTGGGTTTTTGGTATTTGTTTGAAGTTTTTGAATATTTCAACTTGAAAATTAAATCAATTCTTGGATGTTTTAAAGTTATTAAACATAAAATTATGTTTGTTCACGAATTTGATGATTGCGATTTTCTACGGTGGCGTTTCATCTATTATACCGAATCCGCTTTTGATACCAGTGTACTAGATTCAAATGGCCGTTTAAATTGCGTTGAAAAATAAAAACAGTTTATCAAAGCAAATTTGTGAAGCACACAATTATAAGAAATTTTGTATTTTTTATATATAAGCAACATTAACTTTAAGGAGTAAAATGTAGCAGTAGGTTTTAAACGTATGTTCACGTTGGATTAATAGATGTATGTTGTGTTTTTAGATCATTTGCATTTCTATTGGAAATAAACTTCACAAAAAAATATAACCATACTGACCAACCATCCTGCAACTAACAACAACCACACGCTCATTAGATCTTCAAAGTTGAACACAATTTCGAAAATATCGTTCTCCGGTTCGAATGGCTTTTTAACCATTTTGTCGTGCCTGTCCATCGTGTACTTCCATAAGCCCCTTTCATTGTAAAGTCCAAAAAAATGCTTCATCGTACCGAAGAGTGGAGATTTTTCGGCAAACTGAAGTATGTGTAGTGCTGGTATGATCTTTTCTTTTACCATAAATACCGGATGAGACTGCGTTTGTGACAACACAGAAGAGTACACCTTAGCATCACCACAAACTTGCACTGAGCAGTAGTGATGATAAATTTGCAGGCCGTATTTTGTCTTCAACAGTTCCCATTCTTCTGCATCCAGTAGCTTGGATCTCAGTTCAACATCAAGATGTTTGGATTGGTCATTTGTAAGCACAAAAAACTTGTAATCGGACCGCTTGAACTCGGCAATCGTGTTTGGTTGTTGGTGGAATTTTCCTAGAGACATCAACGATATGATTCTGCTGTTGTACGATCTAGTAAAGAAGAATGACAGCAGCATAAGAGTGAAAGCAACTGATCTGGTCGAGAAAGTGTGGCTGTTTCTGATGCCTATGTCTCCAAAGATTGTTTGAAGAATAAGATCGTGTCGAAAAATGGTAGGAAAAAGACATTGCAAGAGGTTACAAATTACAAATACTCCACCCAAAAAAATCCATACTCCGAGTGAGAATGGTTTCAGCAGATATGGTATGAAATATCTGTTTGTTTTCGCCGGACATATCAAGCACATACCACCCATTTCTCGAAACGCAAGCACGTGCTGGAAATGTTCACGCTCTGAAGAAAGGTCGAAGTAAACGTCAGCATTGTACTGGTCAGTTGTTTGTTGAAAAAATGTGTAATTTAAGTGCAGCATCATTCTGCCTATATCCCTGAAGAATATTTTTACGGTACCTAGGATAACGTTATCACCTTCTTCTTCACCAACTTCATTTTTGTCTTTGTCGTGTATAACAATATATGGAAAATCGTTGCGAAGGACCCCTACACGGTTAGGATAACCGTACAGGTTGATGAGTTTGTTCGGGAACAGGCGGTGCATGTTGTCGAGATCATCCAGCTGCACGAAGATCTGCTCCTTGGAGAATCGGTTTTCAGTGTAGATGCTGATGTTATCCACTCGTTCATGAGCACTCGATGGCATTGGTACAATGGCGTAGTTTACTATACCTTGGTCATCGAAAAACTGTACTATTGTGGAACGATCTTCAAGGAAACACGATCGTGTCACGAGAACGATGAAGCGAGCATCGATGGAGTGACATGGGTTATTACTGAACTGTTTCGTGAAATGAAGAACTGGAAACTGGAATACAAGATGCGTCCATAATGTATATTCTGGATGCTATGGGATGATTGAGAAAGCTTACCTGATGCCAACCCGTGACATCCAGCAGCACTACATTCGCGTATTTAAGCTTTCTATTGCTATTAATAGGTCGATCAGTTGCAAATTTCACAGGATGCTGTGAAATCAGCATAGACATCACGCTGGGATGACTCTCACTCAATGTTGAGATGTTTGTGGTAACGATGCAAACTTCTGCGGTAGCATTTGGCAGGTATCGGTGACGTTGTAGTTGTACGATTTTGTCAATTGTTGGCGAAAGGTTACATTTATTCGATACTGGAGAAAGTTCTTCAAATGTAAAATTTAGCAAGTATATTGCTTGAAACAGAGTAACGCTCAACATTTTCTTTTACCGTAAATATACTAAGCCCTTTAGTTCTGACTAGCTGTTAGTGTCAATGGAATAAGTTGAACTGAATAATAATGAATTTTCCAGCTTTATGTTATACAGCCGTTGTTGATAGTTCTTTGTTTTAATGATGTGAAAAATGCGCATATTGAAATACATTTCCAATGTAACACTTAATTCAAATTACTTATTTAATTCACTAACGAACGACCGAGCCGTACATCCATTAAAATAATTTCATGCATGATAAATTAGGGGTTTTGTTATATATTAATCTTTCTCTAGTAGATTTTTTTTATTTTTAGAGAACGTCAAGGCTGCACGACCTTATTATTTGTTCTTGATAATTGAGGTGCACATAAGTTGATGAATAATTTCTGGAGATATATTTAATAAAATTGAAGCTGAAACTAAGAGCACGCTTTGAAAAAAATTTAACAGTACTGAACTTGAAATGCGTATTAAATTTAGCGCTTGTTTATCTAAATTTTCTTTTACTTACTCGGAACCAACCTAGTTCTCCGATAAATACAGTCAAACTGATTAACCATCCGACCACCACCAAGATCCAAACGCAGAGCAGATCATCGTAGTAAAATATCACTTCCGAAAATGTTTCCTTGATCTGTGCCAGTACTAGAAGAATGTGATTATGTCGATCTTTCTGTCGCGCCCATAATCCGGTGTCACAGTACATACCGAAATAGCGCCGCATCGTTCCGACGATTGGTGAATTCGTAGCAAACTGCATCCGTTGCGTAGCCTCTACGGCCTTTTCGCGAAGCACGTACATCGGAAAGGACTCAGCCTGAAACTCCGATAATGCAACCAACCAGGCGTCACCACAGGTCATAATTACACAGTAGTAGCGATGTATTCGTACACCGAGCATTCGATTGGCTCGATTGGTTTCCCGCGAACTAAGCACCTTTGACCTCAGATCTCCCATCAATGCACTATGTTGTTTCGACATCACGATGCGGTAATCCGACTGGCGAAACTCGGCCATCGTTTCCGGTCTTTCGTAGAACTTGGACAATGACATCAGTGAAATGATCTTGGAGATATATGCCTCCGAAAAGAAAAACAACAGCATTGCAAGCGTGAGGAGGGCCATTCGGAACGTAAACGTTTGATAATACTCGGTGCCTCCTCCTCCAAAGAACGTGACAAGAATAAGATCATAGCGGAAAATGTTAGGATAGAGGCGACGAACAATTACACAGACTATGAAAATACCACCTAGCACGATCCAAATACCAAACGAGAAAGGCTTAAGCAAATGTGTGAGAAAATCCCTTCCGGTATTTACTGGACAGAGCATACACGCTCCTCCCATTTCACGCAAATCGACCTCGTGTTGGAAATGTAATCGAAAACTTGCCATATTAAAATTGGCCTCATGATCTTCCTCAATGGATAGCTGGTGAATGAACGTGTACGACATGTTGAGTACTTTCCTTCCTACGTCGTAGAAGAAATGGCTAATTAAGCCACCAACATGACCATCAGTAGATATTATGATGTACGGGAAATCAGGAATTACTCCAATGTGGATATGATAACGATGAAGGTTAGTGAGTTTGTTCGGGAACAAGCGATGCATGTTGTCAAGATCATCCAGCTGCACGAAGATCTGCTCCTTGGAGAATCGGTTTTCAGTGTAGATGCTGATGTTATCCACTCGTTCAAGAGCACTCGATGGCATTGGTACAATGGCGTAGTTTACTATACCTTGGTCATCGAAAAACTGTACTATTGAGGAACGATCTTCAAGGAAACACGATCGTGTCACGAGAACGATGAAGCGAGCTTCGATGTAGTGACATGGGTTATCACTGAACTGTTTCTTGAACCGAAGAACTGGAAACTGAAATGCAAGGGGTTTCTGTTATATTCCGCTTTTTAAAAAAGAAGTTTTTCGTAAGTGTGATCACCTTATTCCACCCTGTAGCATCCAACAAAACTACATTAGCATATTTCTTTCCCAGCGTATTATCGACATGGTTTTCGATTGCAAATATGGTAGGATGCTGGGAAATCAGCATAGACACCACGTTGGGATGACTTTTACTCATTGTAGAGACGTTAGTAGTAACAATACACATTTCAGCATAGACATTTGGCAAGTATCGATGGCGCTGTATTTTTACAAGCTTAGCAATAACTGGGGAAAGGTTACATTCATTCGAGATGTAACCATTTGTATCTATGTACAATGTTGTGAAATATAACCAATGTAATACAAATGCTAACGCTGACTTTCTAATCATTTTGGTTAGCAATTTTAAGTTCTTGAAACAGTTGCAACCAAAATCATATTGAATGAAAGCTAAACTTTTCAGGTCATTTAAATTGAAGCTTCATATGTTACTTCATGAATTATTTATCTGTTTAATAATATTAACATGTCGTGAAGAAATAATTTGATTCATAACAAAATTATGCAATAAATGATAAATACTCTCTCTACTTCCATTGCTAAACCGACTTCAAGTTTGCATACGACAGGGCAGCCTTTACGACATTGACACGAATGACAACGCCCAATGTGAAATACCAGGTGATGGTGGATGGAAATCTCTAAGAGCCCTTAGCTACCACCAAAGGTCAGTGCCAATGAGATGGGCTAGCTTGTCTACTCTTCAACCTAGCACTAGAGAGGGCCATCTTCCAGAGGGCCATACGTCAATCCAGATCCTGGCATACGCTGATGACATAGGCATCATTGGTTTACGACTCACCTACGTAGCGGATGCTTATCAAAGGATTGAGCAGTCGACAGAAAACCTCGGGTTGGAGATTAACGAGGCGAAAACCAAGTTGATGGTGGCACCACCAGAGGCCCTGCTAACAAATCCTAATTCACGCAGAGGTGACATGATGATAGGTTGAGCGCACTTTCGAAGTCGTCTAAAATTTCACCTATCTTGGGTCAAAAGTCAACCGGACGTGCTGCAGTCTGAGGAAACTTCTCCACTCAAAACATCTGTCGCGACGAACGAAACTGGGCTTATATAGAACTTATATAGCTCCAGTACTCACATACGCCTTTGAGATATGGACTTTGTCCAAAAGTAACGAAAACCTCTTAGCGTTCGAGAGGATGATGGTCAGAAGGATGTTTGTCCCAGTATGTGTGGAAAGTCAATCAAGCAAATGCTACAATGACGAGCTGTACGGCGAACTCAATATCGTACAGCAGATTAAGCCAGGTTCCGGTTGGCTGGTCATGTCTTGAAAATGACACTGGACTATTCATCCTGTAAAGTTTTTTTAGTTTTTTAGTCCACATGGACAGAGGAGGTGGTAGGCGCAAATTGAGATGGAGTGATGGCGTTGACGCTCAGATCAGAAAAAGATCATTTAAAATATATTGAAGAAATTCACTCTAACATAATAGAGGATTAGATGTATTCAAGATGGCACGTCATTTATGATATGCTCCAGGTTTGCACCCTTTTAAAACGATAAACTTAAGTTATAAATTGTTTTAAATATTTTATTTTTCCATTTGTCAGCAGTTATGTTTAAAGCAACAAAGCCAGCTTGAATTTTTATAGCAACGTGTTGTAGTCACATTTACTCTTTCAGTGTGGATTATACCAAGCTTTTACAAAGCGATATTTTCGAGCTACATTAAGGAACCTTTTAGCGCGTCTTAATTTCCGTTGCCTAAACTTTGCTATGACGATTTCGCCCACAAAACACACGGTACTGATCAACCATCCAACAACGATCAGTATCCACACACAGTATAAATCATTGAAAAAGAAAATGACCTCCTGAAATGGTGCTTCCTCTATACTTTCATACAGCATCGCCTTTGACTGTGTTAACATGTAAGTCCACACACCGCTATCATTCAACAATCCGAATATCTTTACAAACAGATCGAAAAATGGTGAGTGCTGGGCGAGCTGGATGAGATTTTTGTTGATTAGCAGTGGTTCTTCCACGATGTACAGCCCAACGTAAAGATTATTCATCGCCTGCGATACGGCTATCCACGCGTTTCCCAGGTGCATCATTGAGCAGTAATGTTCGAGCACCCGAAACCCAAGCCGCCGTTCCGCACGCAGTGTTGCAGGGTACGACAAAAAGTTGTTCGATATAGGACCCAAAAATTCGGTGCCGGCACGGGACGAGAGAATTCGAAAATCTGAATTACGTAGCTCATCGATCGTTTGCGGTTGTTCGTAAAATTTTGCCAACGACATTAGCGAGATAATTTTGGTATTGTATGCTTCCGACAGGAAGAATACCAGCACCGCGAGTGTCAGCGTGATAACACGGAACGTAAATGGTTGCTGATACTCGATACCACCACCACCGAAAAAGGTGAGTGCGATCAAATCGTATCGGTACAGGTCCGGAAACAGGATCTGTACGACACGGCAGAAAGCGAACAGGCCGGCGAGAATGAGCCAAATCCCAATCGAAAACGGTTTCAACAGATGACGCAGGAAATCGCGCACCGTCCGAACTGGACAAACGATGTGAATGCCCGACTCTTCCCGGAAGTATAACGTATGTTGATAGCTCAAACGTTCTTCTTCAATGTTGAAATATCCGTCCAGTGCAGCACGTAGTTTTGAGTTCTCTGTCAAGGAACTCGTACCGTTACATCGTTCTCGGATTACTATCTTCAAAAAATTTGGCACCAAACCGTAAACATATCCCTCGTCGTCGAACACCATATAGGGATAGGCGGTGATACCGTGCATCTGGAACTTGTAGCCATTAATGTTGCGTAGTTTGTCGGGGAAGAATTGTTGCACTGGTCGATCGTCCGAACGAAAGTAGTACTCCTGATCGGTGAACTGATGCTTAGTGTACACCGTCAACGAACTCGATGAATTAGTCACCGGTATGAGTATATAGTTCAGGATCGAGAACTTTTCCATATACGCTACCGCCGTTTCCTTTCGCTGAAAGCTGGTGGCACCCATCAGAATGACAAATTTGGCCGATTTCCTGTAGCATGGATGTTGGCTAAGGCGCTTTTGTATGAAGCGAAAAGGAAACTGTTCGTAGAGAAAACGGTCCCCAAGGGGATTATCTTTTTGTTTTATTCCGTGCAATAAATGTAACACATGAAACACACCTCGTAACGGTAGCCCGTTAGATCCAGCAGCACTAAAGTCGCCAGGTTCGCGGACTCAACGTAGACGTAATCGTTCATCTTCAAAAATGTCGTTGGATACTTTGCCAGCAAAGTCGGAATTAGGAGAGGAGCAATTGTTGGAAGCGAAGAGTTGCTGGTGGTAAATATGCAAACGTTTGTTCCATACGTACCGCTAGTGTTATCGAACGTAGCTATTGCATCCACCATTTCTACCAGTGTAGATTGTGCGCTGCCCAGGTAAGCGTGCAGCAGAAAAATGTTTCGGAAAACTCCGGAAAGCGATTGTTGGCTGATGGGTTTCATGTTACGACTAGATAGTAAGCTGTCCGAGCGTCTCGCTTTTTGTAAGCTGAAAACAAAAAGAATTAACACAATTGAAGATTGTTGATTATTTTGTAATGCTTTTAGGGTATGAAAGGCAATGTTCTCACTTACCGATAGATATGTGTGCTGGTGAGCCAGGCCAAAATTGGACTTTAAATTACATTTTACTGATTAAATGGGCTGCAAGCTGCGCTCTTAAACGTTATACACTGACCAAACTGTTTACTTTTTCCACCATTCTATCTCTTATAAACAGCTCCCGAATCACAGTATGATCATACGTTTCGTTAGCTTTCTATTAGCATTACTGAAATCTTCTCAATGTGCTAGTATATTGGACGTTGTTTCTGATATTGCTCATTTCGAACATACTAACCGTGCTGAAGGTTTGGAGGTTTGTTTCGTGCAGCTCCGGAAATATCAAACCCGAACCAATTTGGACGATATGATCCGTCAGTTAGTGCAGGGTTTAGCATCCAACTATCCCATCACATTAGCCCATCAGGAACGAACAGTGTTCATGTACGCGCAAAAGGAAGCATCACTAGTGCTGATGGATGCCAGTGGGTACGGAGAGAAGGTATGTCATTGTAATAACACCTAACTTTGTTCCTACAGTTACTAATTTCTTGCAGTTCCCATCCGCACTCGGTTTCCATCGTTTGGATACACACGAGTGTTATGTAAAATCGGCAAAATTCATCGTAATTGTAGACATCGGCTGCAACCGCACCGAACTCGCAAGTTTCTTCTTCAAGCTCGGAGTGCTGAACTACGTAGCTCTGCCGATGGAACACTCGGCACCCGCTGGGGAACTGAAAGTGGACAAGCTGTACACTGAAAATCCATTCACCAAGCAATTGCACCTGTTCGACGTACACGATCACAACTCCTCAAACCCCGGACGATACTATCCGTACAAGCTGGCAAACCTACAGGGCTTCGAGTTTCTCGCCTTTGGATTGTACGAATTTCCGTACATCTTTGAGCTCACGGGCAACCGCACCGCAGGACTGCTGATGGAGTATCTGTACAATCTGATCGTGCGCAAGCTCAACGGCACTGTGCGCATGGTGAGAAGCTTACGGACCCCTCTAGACGGTCGTTCTGAGTTCGATGTGACCTTTGCTTACTCTGACTTTAGACCGCACTACATGCACGACATTTCGTTCAAGGAACGTGGCGGCTACTGCCTACTATGTCCCTTCCATACGGAGCGAGATTTTCTACGCCATCTATTGAAACCCTTCTCGTTCGGTATTTGGCTGGTACTGGGAGTGGTGATCGTTGCCTGCCGTCTGCTGGGACGATTTTTCCCTCACTTGTTCCAGCGCAACCTGCTGGAGCAGATATTCTTCACCGCCATGACACCCCACCGGCAGCCTTTCCCGTCCCGTGCGGTATCGTTTTCGGTTGCCGTCCTGATATTCTTTCTCTCCGAGGCATACAACGCCAAGATCGTCTCGCTGATGTCCATTTCGAAGTACTTCGATAGACCGGAAACAGTGAGCGAGCTGATCAAGTCAGATTTCAAAGTTGCCATTCCTGGTGTTCGAGCTCCACTGATTGCTGAAGCTTTGCCAGGGAAACTGATCAACGTCCGGCAAGCTGATGCAATCTACCGTGAACGTGGCGAACTAATGTTCAACGAATACTGCACGGCGACATACTGCTATATGGCTTACCTGCGCGTGGTGATTGGAAAGAATCAACACGGGTACCAGCAGTACGTTCTACGAGATATGGCGCTGGAAAAGCTATTGACGCTTCAGCTATCAACGCACTCACCCTTCTATGAAACGTTTGCCGAGTTCTACGAGCGTTATTTCCAAAGCGGCATCTGGATGCATCGGCTAGAGCTCATGAATCGTAAGCTCGTTCGTGAAATGGAACCGATGGGGAATCTTATTGGAGAGGTCGTTTTTCATTTCGATGATCTTGTGTGCGTTTGGGTGCTGATAGTCATGGGATGGATGCTGGGTACGGTGGGGTTATTGGGTGAATTGTTATGGGTACGTCTGGAGCACAAGGTGTGCAAATCTTGGAAAAGTTTAAAATACATCGTCTGTTTCAAAAACTAAACTTGCAAAAAATATGTATAGCATAACATTATTATGAAACTTAGTTTTTAAAGCGAAGAACTTCTAGCTTATAGGTAATTAACGTACTGGCTTATTTGACTTATTTTTACCATATGGAGAATCTTATTGGTCTTTATCCCTGCCTCAAAGCATCTGGGATTCTTGAATTCTTGATAGAAAACTTAAATTTCATAAATAAAATACCCGTTGACTATATTGAGACGACTTATTTGTTATTCATAACATGTAAAACGCAAGTCTTCAAAAGCATTTGTCTCCATCTTTTAAATAAACTCCAAACGGGAGGAAAACGCGAACACACGCCTACACGACAAACGAAAAACATTATTTTAAGACATTTGTTTAGCTGCTAACGCTAAATGCTAGGTGGAAAACTGTATATAGAACAACCAATGCACTGACCCGACAGAAGGCATGGCAGTAAGGTGTCCACATTCTGGCAACTGTACTAACTGGCTTTAACGTGTCAGATGGTAGTTTTATTTTTGCTTCATACCGTTCTTCTCACCTTCGAGCCACACGTAGCCGTGGTATCGGCCGGAACGTTGCCGGATTGTTGAGCGTTTAAAGCGCTTAACTCGACGCTTGCCGCGTGTTGCTGGCATGCATGGAGCATGCAAAACACCTTATATGAGTATTAGTCTCGCCTTATGGAACCTGCGGCCATTTGAAGGCTAATCTATGTATACACCGTCAACCCATCTTGTTTGGATTGCTGGTATGCCATCGCAATGCTCGAATGCAACCTAATGCGATCGAGCATTTGACGCAGGAAGGACACATGTACCGATTCTAAACGATTGTGGCATTTTTTTCGATTGTTTTGCGGTTACCGCATGCAATGATGTTAAACAATTTATCGTGCTGAAGCTTTAATATTTTTAAAGCAAGGTAATGGATAGCGTTTATATAAAATTTTACAGATTTCGATGTGAATAAGTGGTGCATTAAAGTAAGGTTTAAAGTTTGAAATTAAATAATGTAAACTTTACCGAAATTAGTACCATTTCTACCTAGTGTATTGACACTAGTTAGACATTATAATAAACAAATAAAATCAAACAAATCGTGATTTTTGAAAGAAAGTCGATCTAAGCGTGGAAAAACAGCCGAATGTCCTCAAAACCAAGCGGAAAGCAACAGATCGTCCCAGCAATTCACACCGGAAGCAATTTAGTTCCGAGCCATTCGTACGATAGCTGGAACATCCATTGATGATCGTTTTGTTTTAAGTTTCACAATCTCAATTCATTAGTTATAACGGTTTTATCTGAAAAACTCCATTTTTTGGTCGACTTTTCATTTGGATCAACCCTATCCTGCACGGTTTCAATGAACTACAGCAGTAGTTGAATGGTAACAGAATTTCATCAGTTTGGCAGACGGTGTGATAACGAACGGTTTCTTGATTCTCCAAAAAAAAAAAAACTAAACCCGGGAAGTCAATTGCGAGACTTGGTTGTCGAAGGTAGTTTGATTTTCATCCCGATACTGTTCGGTTGGGGTGGCAATTTTGTACTTTTTGAATGGAGTTGTTTCCCACAATGGGGCCAAGTTGGGGAATCAATATGAACCGCACGTCGGGACGGCTGGTGCTGCAACACTTGCATTCAACAATTTCTCATAAATGGTGCATACTTCAGGCACAGTGGTCGTGTTTGGGCATCTGTTTCCATTTCGATTGGTGTTTTGGACTATTTTTTTTATCCATGTTTTGTTTCTTTGTTCCGAAACCCGACTACCAGAGGCCATGTTATTGTTTTGCTCGCTTGATGTTGGCAGTGGAGCAGCTCGCTGCCTCTTGAACGTAAAGTACTCACATGCCACCCCGGACCGCAAAAGCTGGGTGAGGGTTAGTACTCACGTGTGGCAATAGTTTTGTAGCTCTCGATTTTTCGTATTTCGATTTGAAACCTCGGCTAGCAGGAGCAGCCGGCGCAGCACCAACAGCATCGGAACCAGCAGTAGCAAACATTAGAAACGCACCCGTTGAGTGATTTGGGCATCGTCATTCACGGTTTTGCCCGACAGGTCATTTATTGCACTTGTACTAAAATTCCCGCCCCACTCTGGTCGGGTTGGAAAACGATTTTGTGTGGCTGTGCTATTCGGTCCGGTGTTGAGTTGTGGCGTGGAATGTGTAAAATTAAACTGTCAGCACAAGTGCAGCAATTCGGAATGAAATGGTGATTGGTTTTTTGCTGCACTAAGAAGAGATGCAGTTGCACAATCAAAGATTTTTAAATTAAATTTTTCTTGCTGGTGTACTGCTTTGGGTAGAACATTATGCGTTATGTAAGGTACACATAGAGTATTTTGATTAACATAGGCATAAGTTAACGGTAAATGTCAGTAAAAAATTAAATAGTAAACACTAAATAGTCTATTTTTTAACTAAATATATAAATTTCATATTTGGTAGTAAACAAACTAGAAGAGGAAGTAGAAGTGGCTATGAAGAGTAAGAAACTTTATTCGTAAATGAAAACAGTATCAAAAATTTACATTTCTAATTACAATTAACTGTACAACATCGCAAAACAGATAAAATGTTCTTTTTTCGGGTTTTTTTTAACGTGTGACACGAATTGTTATTCTCTCTAGGCATGCGATGCAAGCCGAAAACCGAATATATTTTGACAAATGCTAAAAATAAAATCCATGAGCTGGAAACAATAGTTCATAACTTCACCGTGTCAGGCAAACGGTTTAATGAGTTCGTCTTCCAAAACCGTGTAAAAACGCTCGGGAAGTCGCAAACAAACTATAAAACGAATTAAAACAGCAAACAGCAAACGGGAAGAACCGTTTCGGTCTCGACACACGCGTCGACCAGGTGAAAAACTTCACCGGAACTTCACGCCAATAAGATGGCCCGGAACCTTAACAATAGTAATACGCTACTGCCTTCCTTCTGTTTGGTTCTTGCTGATAGTCATAAAAAAAAAACATGGGAATGGCCGTACCATGTGCTACTCTCACACCTAATCTGGGCATCGTGCGTTTTTCATTAGATACGCATGCCGTTTGGGTATTGTCCGGGCCGCTTCTGGGGACGATCTCACCCGACCGAACGGTGCCAGATCGATGGCCAAAGGGCATTGAATTCTAAACACGAACAAAACAGCTACCGCCACCCAAAAAAACAACCGACCAAGCGGATGGTAATGAACTGTTCCCTGGAGAAGAGTGCGTACGGGACTCGCCAGAACGTAACTCATCGGCCGTTAGTAAGCGCGGCAACGATACGGTCGGTGGTGGATATGCTAACAGATTGATCCCATAGAAGGCCACCGGAGTTGCTGGCGTAGGTATACTGCACGGCTTACCTCGGCGTGAGGAGGATCAATAAAATACCGAAATATACTACCGAACGATTTTGGAAAACTGCTGACTGGCGGGGAAGCAAGCGAAAGTGCGAGAGCAGCAAGGAAATACCATGCGGGCAATATACACGCACGTACGACCCGGAATCGAGGAAACCGTCTGTTTGGGTACGTGTTTATTTGGATATAAATCATTGCCGCGGTCTTGGCGTGGAAGGAGTACGGGAAGCAAAACGGGAAGGATGGTGTTGGCGTGTACTCTCTGTAGCTAGTAACTCCTTTTAATTCCGATACGTGCGCTACAGGTTTCGCTGGTGGTTATGGATGCAAACTTCAGCTGGTGTGATACAGTGAGCTTAGTCCGTCTTTTGGTGGGTACTCGATACATATTCATTGGTGCTCCGATTCAATCGAAATGGTTCAATAAAGTGTCGAAAAAATGAGTGAAATCGGGGTAACTTTAAACAGTATCTTTTGTACTATGTGTATTTTTTAATTTAAATAGGTGAGCTCTACACGGCATGCTTCTTTAACGAATAACCGTATGAGAATAGTTGCCACAAAACATGCCCAAATGGTAATTTTTTAATGGATTTTTTAATATAGAAAGAGCAAAAATATGGAATAGTGTCTGCCTCCGTCTACAATATTTAGTATCACATCCATCTCAATAGTAACTTTGTCAGTCGGTTGACTAGACACGGGGTGATGTTAACGAACATATGAGGAAACTACATAAAATGCTCTCAACACCTACAGAATGACTTCGGTTGATAGAGGATTTTTTTAACTTCTGCCACAAAAAATATTTAACCCTTTTACCAGTAACTTAATAAACTCTTCAGTATCCATTAGAAGCCCTTGCAAGATCCTCAACTATAGGCCATCGTCACAAGTTCATTAACGATTAGTTGTCTCGTTGATCATTGGTCAATGGATGTCATTGATCTAAGAAGATTTTGACCTTGTTCTGTTAGGGCATAGCGTGAACATAGCATGTTAAGGCGTGTTTCGAATTCGGTTCCGTGAGGAAAGACAAAAATTAATTTGAGGAAAGGAAAATGCTCTTTAAGCCAGATTCATAGGTGGAGTGGTCTTAAATTTGGGCACTTAATAGAATATTACCTAAACAGAAAATTTAAAATCGTTTAGTTAAAAACCATCAGTTACATCCAAGCTTAATTGAGGCTGTAGTGCTTCGCCGTATCTGTTGTAGCTAATAACATATTAAGGACCTTCTCAATCAAATGTGAAACACAACGGGTTTCGAAAAATTCCTCGTGTTCTAATCGATCTCTGGGTCGGAAGTATCCATCCATCGGCGATTGGTAGGAGGTGAGAAAACAAACAAACGGAATGACCCACAGCAAACGATGCTGAATCCGGTTGAACAAACAGGGCGAACGTGCCTGTTGTCCAGATTCCATCACGTGTTGCGCTCTACGAAACTTCCCAAAGTATCATCCCAACAACGATGTGTGTTGTTCGACAGAGGAAAGACAGAGAGGGAACACGAATGGTTTGTTCATCTGGTGAATGATTTCAAACCACGCACGCACGCAGTCTTATGCGATCCCGCACGATTGTCAGGTGCACCACATATCATCAGCCGGGCTGAGCAGTTACAGATCGACCACGAAAGAAGGAAAGGGAAGGGCACGCATAAAAATATTTGAATTGAATCAATAATGCGTAACTGGATGGATATTCGGGCAAATGTGGAATGTGTTTCGGTGAATTGGTTTTTCCATCCGATTGACCACCCCACCAACACACACGTCCAGCGGCTTCCGTTTACCACGCCTCATGTTCTGCTGCTCTTGAACCGTGTGATGAGGTAAAACATGAGTTATGCGCTCGGGCTGAGGGTGATGTTTTCATTGATGTGATCAAGTATAGGGCACGGATTGCAAATAGTAAAACACAGAAATTGGAAAAGATATATTTGAAACAAACCAACGGTCGGAAATGAAACACAAACGATGGTTGAAACATTGAAACCAGCCTATCGGTAGATAAATCACGTACCAGGATTGCAATCAATTTCGCTGAGCACGCGGCCATAGCTTAACCGGTTGCGTCGATGTTTACTTTTACGTATGGGTTCGAGTAGTTCGTTGGATCAAATCGGTTTGTGAGTAATATTTGTATTTGGTTTATACGTATATTCATGCATCTATATACGCCGAGAGAGTGTGTGAGTCCGCGTCAAAAATGGGAAATGTAGCAATGGTTAGCCCTTTGTTTCGTCTGTTGAGTGGATAAAAAAAAACATTTGATGGCAAGCTCAGTGAATATATTATAAGCAGTGTCAGATATATCACGTGCGTTGGTATGCATTTCTGTTGTAATCAATTCTCGGTGATGTACTATTGACATTAATGACAGGAATGTAAATGTACTTAATTAGTACGTGATGGACAATAATGAACCCTGTCGAAAAGAGAGTTAAACAATCTGCATGATAGAATTGAGATGAATGTACACTTTTGTTCATAACAGTCAAACATTTCTGCCAAAAGGTTTAATTTCAACATTGAAGAAATTTGAACTTGTTAAAAAAGTGAGCAACTCCGACAAAACTATTTGTATATCCTCATCAAGGACTATACAAACGGTAAACCATCTTTCTGTTTCGCGAACTTTCTAGTGGACATACCAATGTTTTATTACGTGTTGGTTCGTTCAGTGCCTTTATTGTGGTGTGCCTAACACTCCAAAGCATGATGTCTCCACTACAATTTCCTGGATGCTACAATGAAAACAAAATAAATAAACTACGTTTTGATTACCTAAAGATTGGGATACAATCACATTACATCTAAAATTAAAGTTAATATAATTTAATTTTATAAATATTTGGCAGCTGCAAAGACTTTTTTTTCCTTTTGTTGTACTTTTCAATTTATTTTCTGAATAAGACAAGCACTCACCGAAAGCGCTCTAAACTTTGACGTTTACGGAAATCATCAATGCGCCTTACCAACTTGAGAACGAAGCATAAAATTGTATTACTTTACTTACGTACTTATCCGGCGCTATAACCGCTTCGTGGTCTTGGCCTGCTGCAGGAGTCCTCTAAACCGCTAACTTTCGAGCACCTTTGTCTGCCAATCCATTAACTCGGCCTTTCTGGAGGACGCATCATTGCCATCAGTCCATCTATATTTGCGCCTACCACGCCTTTTTGTTCATGTGGACGACTTAAAAGGACTTTACGGGTTGGGTCGTGCGGTGTCATTCTCAAGACGTGGCTAGCCCCCCAGAGCCTGACGATTCTAATCCGCTGTACGACAGTAAGCTCGCTCGTAAGCAGCTCAAAGAGTTCGTCATTGTAGCCGCGCTTGAATTGTATTACTTTACCCTATGTAAAATTAACTTGTATTAAAGCATTTGAAAAGCATTAAAAGTGGATATATTTCGAATGACGATGGAAGAAAAACTAAATAAAAAAAGATATTTGTATGCAAAAAAGTTCACTTGAATCTTATATTTAATAAGCATTCAGGAAAAATGCGTCGAAGTCGTAACGGGCGGTTATTCATCAACTTAGCCAGACTCATCTTAGATAAAAAAAAAATAGTTTCGTAGAATTGGCTCTCAAACGTTTTGTTGAGAAGTTATTGAATTTAATTCATTTTGATTGAGGTTTACTCAAAAAAATGTTGTTTATCGCTTCTGCTTAGTACCATTAGGGGGGTTGATGGCATTCGATAATACGTTATAATTGACCATTTTAATAGTGTTTTTACCTCCAGAGAGAGAGAGCACAAGGAGTTTGCCTTCGATCTCCATCTTTAGATTCTGCTGTACTCTTCGGTGATGTTATAAACCTTAATAGGAGAAGACATAAAAGAAGAAAAGTCGTCCATATTGTATACATAAGAATTGACTAGCCATGTAAACCACTTCATTGTAATGCTTACCTTTTGAACAAAAATCTCAAAAGCAGTAGCTTTACTGTTTTTTTAAAGTGATAACGTTGTAAAATTTTAGTTCTGCAAAATAGATTAGAAATAAAGCTCGATACAGTACTGACTTCTCTTGGCAAGGGAATTTTTGGAATGACCTCTAAAATTTGTACTTTTTAATACATACGCTAATCAAATGCCTTTTAAAGGATATTACATAAATATGTTATACTGATGATGATAATACTGCGCTCATGATACGCTTTAAGACTCAAGAACGAACACTGTTGATGTTGAACAACATCATTACCTTTTTCGTTTGTTAACAACAAATTCTCTTGCTTAACAACAGAAACTAAAGCCCGATTGGTTATTTAATGTGAATTGGTTCTGTTGTCCATGCTCTATTGAAGTTGAAACCATGATCAAAGAAATGCGATTGAGGTAACGATTTTTGTATCTCATCGAGGAATGGTTTAATTAATTGTACTGGTTCCTTTCCATAATCGGAACAAATTAAATTATTTTCTTTTCGTACCATACCGTACCGTTTCCTAGTGAGCAGCAATTACATTTTAAATCTGAAAAATATCGTTTTTAATTCCATCAGCCGTACGGCGTTACCATCGACGACTCACAATATCATGTATCCTTTCTTCGGCTCAGCTCAGACTCGTTCAAAACATGCAAACAGAATGCATTTATTATGCAAAATTATTCAACCCCTAGTGTTTGCATCCGGTGCGGATGAGTTCGAATGTTGCATTGTCACGCTAAAGCGTCAGCTGGAACCTGGACCAGGAGCTAGGATCCGAAAAGCAAAGTGAAAAAAATAGACAATCGAAGAATGTCTGCATGTTACATCCATTACATGATTCCGATTCGGTGTTGCGAAAATATGGCCAGTAGGTCAGAGGGAAACAAATGCTCGAACAAATGCTGAACCAGCAGTGTCGACCCTCCCTCCTCCCCTCCCATTTCCCGCTGGTGGTGCTTTTCCACCCACCATGACACAAGCACAATGGAGTCGCCCGAGTTGTTGAAGCACTTTGTCGGACGGTTAGTCGTTTAGCTTGTTCCGAAGCGGAAGGTAAAAACAGGACGTGTCAAATATGTTCCACCGGACACCGGAAGGTGCGCGAGGATACGATGTTTTCTTGCACCGGTGGAACACTGTTCCCAGGGAGCATTCTTCTCGTTTGGGCTTTTCTTTTCGCACGGAAAACAAGCTCCCCAGTGATTGAACGTGTGTACTGCAGAAGCATCCTCTGGGCATTGAACATTTCACGAGCGTCTGACGGTAGGGAAGGTTGACAAAACGTTTCCAAGGCAACCGAAGAGCCGGTACTGGTTGGGAGGAAATTTATTATCAAATTAATTTGATATCTCTAAAGAGTCTTCCGCATCTTACCGCTCGAGTACACTGCTTCCGGAAGGAAGCTCTTATAGTTGGGCTCTTTACGTATTACCAATTGAATCATCGGTGCATCAGAACATTCCAACTTTTGCAGCAAGTGCAATTTTGTTGCTGCTACTACTAGTGTGCCGGTCGTCGGTTAAAGGGATACCGAAAACAACCGGTGCCAGCGTGGTACAAAAGCAAAACGCTCCCGGGAGAATTCCTAGCTTACCGGGTTTACCGATGCCCGGTTAGGTGACTATTACAGAGAGGTAAAGCAAAGACGACAGAGTACGGAGGAAAGTGTACATCCACTCCAAAACTAAAGAAACTTTAAATTAGTTTCCATCCAACCCAGTGGGGTCATCTTCCATTCCCAGCACCCATGTCCATTCGTGGTAAAGTAGGTGAAGATTCAGAAAATTGTGTTGGACTTCTTTCTTTTCTTTTCTTTTCAGTGTTGGTCTTGACTGGAAACTGGATGCAACCAATACACCCATCCACTTTACAGCATCCTTCAGCAAAGGCAAATGAATAAAAGCGTCCCAAAAGTGGTTGGACCAACAAGTTTAGCTAATACCGCAATTAGCTACATGATTCAATTTGTCCGGTGCTCGATTTATTTTACATCCCTTCCATTGTGCAGCATTCGGATGTCACCCTGTGGCAGCTTTTCGGTGCGTTGTAGTTTTTTGCCAAATGCGCACACTCCGCCACCATCAATTAGTCAAATAATCAACGAATTAAAATTAAAACTTGCCAGTTGCTAAAGTTGTTGCAATGTTTACACTGTTTGAACCGAAGTGCATTCTTTAACGAGCGAGATGGCTTGCAAGGATAACAATCCACCGCACCGCAACGTTGTCTGGCCAGCTTGTGGTGTGCGAATTTTCACCCCATTGTTTCATTTTAATTAATGACACCATCGTGTCCAATGGTTTGCACATAAAAGGAGAGCTTACCAACATTAGACGGGCTATGGTGGCATCTTCTGCATATCAAGGACTTGTGCGCCTTCGTGTGGCGTTTCACCTCGCTGCACTTTTCTCTGCGCTGGTCGCAGCTTGGAAAACACTTTCGCTAAGTAATGAATTCTGCACCAGATATTCGCAAAACGGGAAGCGAATAAATTAATACCATTAACGCCCGGGGGCACATTGAAGAGCCGTGCACTTGGGGAATCTGACACGTTTGTCGGACACGGACTTTCGTCTTCGTTTGATATCGCTGATTTTGGGAAAAGAAAGGGGATGCAAAAAAAAGGCAACTAAACGTCGGCTTTCATCGTATCGAGAGCCTTACAATGCTTGAAATCAATTGGAGTTTGATTCGTAGCGTGGCGAATAGCTGATTGGTATTTAATTGGCAATATGGCTTCCAGAGAAATACAATTGTTTCGGTGCCTCTTGGAGATCTGAACAAACGTCTTAAAACATTCGACAAATGCACAATGTATACAACGAAGCAAGTGCAATCGAAATGGAAAACGAATAAATAACGAATATATGAAAAAAATCTCTATTGGTTTATGCTTCGTTGATTGATCGAAGCGATTGCATTTACAATAACAATGCAGTGAAGTTTAATTAATTTAAAGCTTACAAAGCTTAAATGAAATTAATATTTCAATAAGGTTATACGTTTACAAATTTTCCTATTTCACTATACAAAAACTAGACGTGTAAATCATCTCAAGCTTTTCATCTACCAGTGAAGCATTAATCCAATTAACGTGAGTGCCCTTGAAGAGCTGACACACCACAGATATGGTCGTTTGAAGTCATTTATATTAGCCCACAGCTAAGTGATTCAGTCAGCGGCTAATGAACTAGCTGGCTAGCTCCCAGTCGTGCATTCGGTTAGTTCCTGAAAGATCCATTTCCAACCTGCTATCCCCTTTCATTATGACGGACTAATGGGAACGGGGTGGCTATTTATCCCCCCTTCAACCCCAAAACGCCCCCCGGAATCCGGTGCACGAAGAAAATTCCCTGTCTTCCGCCTGTCACTAAATGGCACAATCACTAATCGGGCACGAAGGTACGTAAGAGTGCACGTGAAAACCATATCCATCCGTTTGCTGCCAAATCTCAACCCAGTGTGTCCATTCGATTGTGTGTTTTGTTTTGTGTGCGCACAGTGTCAAGAGTCATTGGCTTCGTTTTTCCAGTTTGCGTTGATAATTATGATTGATGAATCGATCTACCGCAAGCCTGTCTCGAGACGGTGCAAAGTAGTTCCTTCCTTTCGCTTACCGGTTTTGCGAAAAAGCGGAAGCGTTACCCACTAATGCGTGGCTCTTGCCATGGGAGGTCATTAGGCAGGAAGGTTCACATTTCAGCAAATGACCAGTGACACGCGGATCGCGATACTAGAAGCCAATCGTGCTAAATTAATCAATTGTGAAAATGTGCCTTGGTTGTAAGGTTGTTTGATAAGAGGAGTTTGGTTTTCTGCAAGATTTTTCTCTTCAAGTAGTCTGGAATATGATAGAACATAGAAAGAATATGCTTTTCGATAAACTTTTAAATGCATTATTTAAGCAATGTATGTGAAAATGGGACTATTTCTTACTTCATTTCGTCCGATGTTTCTACGACGTCTTACTAAGTCTCCAAGAACCGGTTGAATTTCCGTCTTAAGCAAAGCTAAAAATTCTGGACCTTCCTGTTTAAATCGCCAAGTCGTGAATGTCTTGTGGTTCGGACTCTACGTATATTTCCTGGCACCAAATGTTTTAGTATTCATTTTCGATTTTAGAACTTTTCATTATGCTTGTTTATTTAGAGACGAAGTTTATCTTTCTTGGTAGATGAGCTCCAATTACCCCGTGTAAACTACAATGAAGATATTGAAGCATTTTCCCTTCTTATATTACTTACAGTTTGTACCAACTCATCAATCGTTATCATGCTGCAGGTGATGTGATGTGAGTGCGAACCCACAATATGAACTGTACCGCCATCAATAGTAACCAGATCGAAACGACACCAAACAATCTACCCCGGCTGATGGGGGGCATGGGAACGGCCACACCATTATCGACCAGCACTCCCACCTCCCGCACGGCCAAGGCCACCATCTGCAGCGGAACGGGAGGCACGGGCGGTAGCGTAGGGACGACCGTGTTTTTCCACCGTACCACCAATAATTTGCTGGATGTGCCGCGGACAACCAATAGTTCCGAGGAGGAAAACTCACCGACGGAATTGAATACCTGCCGCAAACTAACCGAAAAGCCACCTCTGGTAAGGCAGGATTTAAATTGTTCAATTCCATTAGCGTATGATTGTGAAGAGAGATTGTTGTAATTTTAGGTGAAACGACTTACGATGGGTATTCTACGAACGGCTGAAGATAGCAGACCGCTCGTCCATAGCTCATCGTCTCCATCGAGCTCGTCCAGCTCGTCACAGACCATCTCGGATGGGTACGTAAACGAAGGTATATGTGCGGATACGGCCGAAACGACACTCTCCACGACTGTGTTTACCAGCAAGCTGCCCGGATCTACCGCCACCGCCACGACAGCAACAACGATGATCGCTGGAAGTAGTACCATTCGAAGTCCACTTTCATCCGGACCATCCCTAGCAGCTGGTACGAGCGTTCTGCTCGATGCTGGTGGCCCTCGATACAATCATACGGCAACAACCCTGCTCTACCCACCGGCTGTCCCGCTGCGGAACGATAGTCTCAGCCTGAAGGAACAGCACGAACTGAAAGGAGCCCCCTGGTTCCAGGCGGGCATACCACGCGAAATTTCGCTCGAAGTCCTGTCGCGCCAAACCCCCGGTGCATTCCTTGTGCGCCAAAGCACCACCAAACCAGGATGCTTTGCACTGTCGCTACGTGTACCGCCACCGGCACCGAAGGTGGCACACTATCTAATTCTAAGGACGATACGGGGGTACAAAATAAAGGTGCGTATAGGTGGTTTTTCCTAATGTGCAATCATACCGATCCGACGGTTTGGCTCAATTAACGCGTTGGTTTAATCTCCTCGTTACAGGGCTTTACGAAAGAGTTTACCTCCCTAAGGGCACTGATAACGCATCATTCCGTGATGCCGGAGCTGTTGCCCGTTCCGCTCGCACTACCAAGACCACCGCAGATCGTCCACCGGCAGGAAGATCCGGAAACTTACGGTTCGCTGAACGACTTTCAGAATATGATTACCGAGTGATAGAAACCGGGGAGGTGTTTCTTTCTACAATCTTGTACGGTTCTACAAGCATTAACTCACATCACACCAAGCGAATGAAGCGATATGTTTTTTTGGATTTATTCGTTTCGTTCTACATCAACGCTCTATCAGCCACGAAAAGAAACTTTCAAACATTTCTGGCTATCTTTTTGGAGATTGTTTTTTTTTTAGTTTCTGAGCTCGTTTTGAACGCACTACAGCCGATCCGGAACTAGTAGTGAGTAAGTTACGGCAGTAAATTGTCTGATTTAGCTAGAATTTGAATATTGTCTTGCACTATTCACCCTCAAAAGAAATAAAAATTATTTTCTGCAACTTTTGAAACTCTATATAATAGGATAGGAATACTGTCAATTTGTGTAACAGTGAATTTGAAACTAATTGGAGACCACGTGTGAATCGGTTCAAACCATACAAAATTAAACCCTAGTCAAAAGCAGCTCGAAGAACACGATTGAACGCTTCCGGAAAGGTTAAAAGTGATAGTAATGTGAATGTCGTAGAATGCAACTAGAGTAAAAGTGGTGTAAAATGAAACAATAACATTAAGGGACAAGCAGTTTACGCTAGTACATCGAGAAAGGTTAATGCGGAATTCTCCCGCAATTGTAGACAAATATTACCGAGATAATGAAAGAAACAAGTTAAGCGTTAAAGCAATATAACAATATAACAAGTTTGATGGAGACGAAAGAAGTGAAAAAGACGACATAGAGGAAAAGATTGAATATGTGAATTAAAATACCAAAAAAGCTTAACTGCAAACCAGTTATGGGAGAATGAGTGCATTATTTAAATATGTATTTTTAATTGTACGATTGTAGAGGTTATTGAGATATGCTCGTAGCACGGGATTGGAAAACACCCGCCCTCGTTATAATACGTCGGGCTTCTAGGCTCGTTCATATGGCATGGCGGAGGCAAAAGTTTAGCAAAGATTTTGTAATGTTTAAATTTCTTCTTTCACAAAAACGCACGCACATACGGGCGTACTTATTGTCAATCACTTTCGTTGTTACGGACACGCATGCGACTAGTATCGCTCATAGGATCATAGGAGTTTGAGCTGTAGTTTTTTTTAAGCCAAGCATGTGTAGGGGGTTTTTCTTCCTTCTAGCAAATAGAAGGTACAGGCGAAGGAAAGATTCCACTATTCTGCTGCGTAATGCTTTTTTGTGTGTCATTTTGTTTTGTTCTCATCTTTTACCGCGTGAGCTTTAAAAAAAAAGATAATTCTATTCAACTGTATACGAAGAGTAACGATTCTTCCGGAAGACTTTACTGGTTGCACACACCGGTGCAGATATTTAGGATGATTTGTTTTAAATCTACGAACGTTTACGAACAGTTGCAATTAAATGCCTTAAACTAAAGGAGTGCAATCCATTTAGCGCTTTTGTGTTAACCTAATCTTCATTTGTTCTTAAGTTGACAGCAATGTTTCGTTCAATTAAATACATTTCGTTGGAACACACGTAGTTAGCATCATTGAGCGTAATAGCGTAACAGCTGAACGATTTGCAGGTAGCAGGTAATCACACGGAAGCTTTACTAAATTCTTGCTATAGAAGCCTTCTATTCTTCGTATATCCTCTCTGGCTCTTCTACAGTTGTGCAAAAACACACACACAAACAAACGAAATCTTTGTATGGAACTTAAATAAAACAAAAACCAGCCATAATCAAAATAAACTAATAGTATAAACCATGTGCTGACCGTGCCGTCGCCGCTCGTCTGTTTACAGTACACAGGTGCCCCTTTGCTGCGACAGCTGACCATTATAAAACGAAATAAACTTATATGTTCAGCACGTCTAGAAAGAAACATGGATCATTGCATTGCGAGGAAAGAAACATTGTTTGGCAATACACTTCCTAACGCATTCATTCGATATCAAGTTATGGTTAGATTTAGAGCAATATCATTCTAAAGCTATAGGCATGGCTCGTAATATACTACACAGTGTAGGTTCTTGAATTATGAAAAAGCTACACCAACATACATAATAACATGCGTTTACGAATTTGCTAACAGAAACAAACTCTTCCGTTGTGCTTCTAATATTGTTGCGACACAGCACATCATCAGTTGCACCGGATTTGCACGATAAGCAAACGTGTTGATGAATAATCACCAAATGGAAATAAAAATAATAACCTCAACTCCTAATTATTGTCGCTCACACTGAAATCCTCAACCCGTAAGCGTAGTGTACGCTAATATCGAATCTGGTTCTGTTTTGATTTGCTTAAGTCGAATATGTTTATCCCTTTCCGCTAGAACAACGTAATAACGCATATCGTGATACGAAAATGTGGGAAAATTGTTCCACCGCTGCACGCTTACGATTGCTTCGTTTCATCGTCCCCAATGTCGGCGAGTTGTTTCCAACTAAGCAAATCGTTTAGTAGTGCTTCCATAATTGGATTTGGTCCAAGACTTTTCACCTGCAAATCGATATTGAAATATTAGTGATGCGGGTTACCATTTTGTTTGCTCTGGTTTTTTAAATTGTGCCCCGGCACATATTGCATTCCACATTCTTCCCTTACCTCTTTGCGAGCCTCTTTGTCGAGTGCGTCAAGTACGTCACGAGTGTACTGAAAACTGCCCAACTTTTCCAGCAACGAAATGCAATACCTCTTGACCTCAACATCGCGCGTTCGTTGGCGTAAAATATCTGTATGCGACAGACCCAGGGAAAGGGAACGGAATAAATTATTCGTTTCAGGAAATTAACAGCCACGATCACCACCACCGTCGGCAGAGAGTGCTTGGCAAGATTCCAAACTTTTCCACCACCGGCACCTAATACTCACGTAGAACTTGCTTATCGTACTTTTGCGTCTGTACCGCGTGAATGATCGGGAAGCTGAATTTTCCCTCCGTTAAATCCTCACAGTAGCTTTTGTTTTCCGAATATTCCTTCATGCTAAGGTTGCAATAATCATCCCGTATTTGGAAGTACAGCCCTAGGATTGCCGTTAGTTTGTTGAAATCGGTCCGATTGTCACTGAAAAGCTGCATCAGCCGGATGGCAAGCATGAACAGTCCGCCCGTCTTACGAATTGTCATCTGCTTGTATTCGGACTCGGTGGGACAGGCAAAATTGTCGCGCCAATAGATTTCCATACCCTGGCCCCGGTGCAGCTCCAGCAACTGCTCCGTATATACGAGGGTCGCGTCCGGATGACCGAGCTGCTGTACCTTCTCCAGTGCCAAAAATAGGACATAATTGGCCGCATTGATGGTGCTCGCAACGCCGTAAATTTTGTGTGCCACCGGGATACCTCTGCGGAGGATAGAATTGTCTTCGATATCGTCGATGCTGGAAATAGAACATCGAGAAAACATCGAACGGAGAGACAGTTGGGATTGGGTGGGGAGTGGATTAGACGGGGTGGCCAGATACAAGACACAGTATATTAGTATGGTTGTGCAGCGTAACTGTGAAGCATGCGGTGAGGTAGGGTGCCATTTGCTTCAACATAAACAAACAACATGCTGACGGTGCTGGTCTTCATCAACCGCACTTTAGTGGCGTAAACATTTCTCCCCCGAGGCACGAACAAGCAACGTATGGATATGAGTCAGCATGATGAACGATACTTACAGCAGACTAGAATTGTGTAGCATTTGGACTATCTCACTTATCGCGGCCAGTTTGTCGTTGGGAATGGATAGCCAATGGTTTATTGCTAGCGCTAGTTTCGAGCGAACCTGCTTGCCAGGAATTTGTTGGATGTATGAGAACGGTTGCAGCAATGTCTGATGATAAACACAGAAAACAAAGAACATATTAGCCGTTTGTTTTTACGGGAAAGGGGCATTCAACGCCAAAAGCCAAATCGAAAGTCACATTCACCTCATCCTGTTCTTTTTGAGATGATTTATCACGGCACTTGTCCAGAATTTCGTTGAATTCATTCATATTGAACGACGACATTGTTGATCTCAAGGATACCACACACAACAAGGGTCTGTAATTGTACGCGTGCAAACGCTTTTTTTACGATCGACCTCCACACGCCAAGGTGCTGCTTCCGATACTAGGTGCTGTACCAGTTTAAAATCACGCTACTAGAGTTTCTCCGATCGATAACTGCTGCACACTCTGCGCACTCCGTTCGCATACCGAGCGAATCCTTCCCAGCGGTCTGCAGTAGTCCGCAATGGAGATAATTTAGTTTTTTTTCTCTTCCGATCGGGTCGATATTTGTTCTACTCAAACTTACTCACTGATTGTGCTGCAATCCTGAATGCAAAATACTAATTTCACTTACGCATAAACATACTTAGCAATAGTTTATTATGTTTGATAAGCTTTACTTCGTTTGTACAATAGGCATTTTCAGAAAGTTTAGATAATACTTGTACGAAACACCTGAACAAATGTTTGTTTTGATTAACAGCCATATTGATTTGACAGTAGTACTGTCACTGATGTATCTATATCATCCAGTTGAAGACTCAATTGAAGAATTTCAAAAATTTAATTTTAAGTTTATGGCGAATTGATGTACAAAACCGTGATGTTTAAATCGGTATCATTATTATTTCGTTGATTTATCACAACAATGTAATCGACGCAGCGAATGCACTGGGAATTTCTAAAAACTCACTTTCAGCTAGCCCTTTCTGAAGGGAGGTTTGTTGTCATTGAGCATGCCTTCAGTAACGTGCGCTGACAAAATTAAACACATTGACGACGACGTGTCAGGGGAAGTGTTTTCGAATGTTGTTTTTCTTGAACGTAAACGTGAGAACGATCGTATTCGCGCCAGGTTTTCCGAAATATTCTCCAATTGGTTCCATTCAACCTACGAAATATCGCAATGGCAGCGATGCACGCACATCCCGGGCACCCTGGAGGTTCGCGGATGGCTGGCCCACCGCCCCTAGCACCTTGGTCACCCGACAAGAAGCACAGTGACCGCGAGCGATGGGTTTGCATCTATCCTGCGTACATCAATCGTAAGAAAACAAGACAGGAAGGTCGCCGAATCCCGAAACAGTGCTGCGTGGATGATCCATCACCGCAGGAAATACGAGATGTACTGCAGGCATTGAACATGAACGTGCTGGTGGAGTTGAAACAGTATCCACGAGAACGTAGCAGGGTATGTCCGGGTAAACGAAAAAGGCCGATATGAACCGATAAAAAAATATATTCTTCTTTTAGGAACTGCAATGTCGAGGCCGAATTCGTGTACAGCTACGTAGTGACGATGGTACACCGTTAAACTCGGAATATGCCTCAAGGGACAGTTTACTGATGCATCTAGGTAAGACCATTCCGATGTTGAAAAGTAGACAAACGAAAGCACCCGAACAATCGCAGGCCGCTGCGTCCTCCAGTGCAGGACATTCGCAAAAGAAGGGCAAAGGAAAACGTCGATAAGTAACACAGGCAAGTGAGGTATATGAGCTAGCGCAAAAAAAACAGCGCAGGATGTTTAAAAACAGGGCAATAAATGAAAAAAAAACTCGTTAGCCTAAATTGTGATTGCATGTATTTTATAACACTATGAAAGTGAAAGAGAAAATTAAATTTTATTCCATTGTGGTATTTTTTTAAATGCCCGGTTTGCCTGGTTTAATCTTCCTCCGCATCGGTGGTGGAGGTGCCATTACAAAATTCTTTACTTTGTACGCCTAGAAAGTAGTATTAGCATTTATTAGTACCATTCACAGCGATACTACGCTCACAATCGTTACTTACCCTTGCCAGTGGACCACAATCTTTCGTAAAGTTTCTACGTCTGCCCAAACAGGGCCGCCGTCTTCTGGCTGGCACAACGAAGCCCGGCTGTGCAACCACTTCATCTGCTTCGTTGTTTGTCGATGTTGCATCCGCTAGAACTGCATCACCGTCACGCTTTACTCTTGTTTCCTCGGATTGACCTACCGCAAAAGGAAAGTCATGATAGAACGGAGAGTTTATAAAATTTCAAAATTAATCACCTTTTTCGAAGTAGTCCAAAGGTAGACATTGCGGATTGTAATCATCCTCTGCATTAGTGGCAGTATCTGTGTCGTCCGTTGCACTTTTGGTCGGTAGTCCACACCCGGCGTTGAACCAAAGCACCGTTACAAGCGAAAAGGTAAGTAATGTACGATTTAAACCCATCTCTCCTTTCTATGTACCCCGTTGGTTAACCAGAAACGAGCTAGAACTTGTATCATCAGGCTCATTTTATACCTGTTAATACGTGTAATCTAAAACGTGCTTCCGAGTAGCCGTATGGTTATTAATCTGTTGGGTATCACTAGGGTTGCAATTCTTCCGGCTTGTTGTTAGAATGTTATCGGGACGGAATTGGACGTGTCGTTGGGAAAATTTTAACTTTGTCGACCTTTTTTTTATTAGAGTCTATTACATGAATTCTATTATATTATTAAGCTACAGCAGAAGAATACGCACAGCACAGTATTTGTTCTTTATGGACAGGTGCTGATCGCTACGGGTGCCAGTGATATAACTGTAGCTTTTTAGTAACTATTAAAAATTATGTTCATGAAAGTTTAACAACAGTTGTAAGGTATTAAATTAACATTAACATATTAAAATAATTTCATTTTACATAAAGCATTCCGAGGATAAATCACAACGAACGCGAAGAGATAGTAGACATTATTCCTTTTTTGTATTTGTGTGCTAATAATTGCAGATTTTTATTTCTTAAATATAAAAATTAATCATAACACTAGGGAGCATAACATGCTTAAAGTTAGCAGTCCATATTCAACTGCATTTTATCCTACAATATTTTACATTTTCATGAGTTCTTCCTTAACACATCGCTTACCAACTGTTTTACGTTCTATTCGTGTAAGAAAGATCTACAACTTCAGACTTTTCCATGGTTGGCCGTGTCACAGACACGACACTTTCACTCGTGACATTTTCCGTCATCGTGCTGGTGAGATGCGTCGGATCTTCAGTCGTGACACGTTTGGAGGCAAAGTTGGAGAACAAGATCTTATGAAATCCAACTCTTCCAGGGGTGTCTTTCGCTACCGGTTGATTTGCTCGCCGTCCGAACCGTGCCCGCGTGGATCGTTTCTGTGGCAGCTGGATAAATAGGTCGTACACCAGTCCGAGCTGTTCACTGTTGGCCTTAATTAGATCAATACATTTGGCGTCTAAACGGGAAGAAATGAGAATATGTGTTCAAACCATACTCTAGAACGAATGGCTGATTGCTTACGTTCAGACGGATCCTGACTACATTCACAGATACACTCTTCACCACAGTAGAACCCATTGCACGTTGGACAGAAGCTGCACAGATCACGGCAAGACCGCTGTTGATCGAGGAAGTGTGCACTGCTGTCGTTGAAATCGGGCGCATAAATGGATGCCGATGTGACCACTGCAAAGTACAGAATAGCATGATTAGTGATATCCCTTCAATGGAGGATTTAAGAACTTTCACGGTCATTACTTACCGTCCACATGTACTGACACTAAAAGTAGCACAGTCGTTCCGACTAGTACGAGAAACAATCGCTGTCGCTGTGGCTGCATTGTGTTCGTTCGTTGGCTGTGGACTAAATGACCGACCGGTACCATTTCCTCACGTTCGGTGTGTCGTTTTTCCGCGGAACTTATCACCGTTGACACTTGGAATGTTTAGACTTGCAAACCGAGGGTACTTACTGGGTAGAAGGTTTATTTTTTGTTTTGACCAACTTAAACTTTTCCACCAAGTGCAACCTACTAAAAATATGCACAGCTGAATAGAGTCAAGGTTGCAAAGGAGAACAACACACTAGCAGCTTTAACCGTTCTCATTTGGGCGTTGTAAAAACGTTCGTACATGGTGGCAACATTCCGAAGCTGACATGATGTGCACCCGACAGGGCCTAGCAAGAGACAAGCGCTTTCTTTGTACCGGTGTTTTATATTCACATGTGGTGACGTTGAACGTGGTTAAATGGATTTGGGGTGCTTTGAACACGCCGATAAATGGTAAGTTTCGAGATAAAAATAATCTCTCCCCCCATTTTTGATTCTACTATCCCATATCCGTCCATGAAGGCAGCTGAAGAAAACATTATTGGATGGGTCGTCCGGTGTCATAACCGGTATAATGACATGACTAGTCCACCGGAGTCTGTTGAGGCTGTACAATTGTTGGTTCCTGCTCGAAGTTTTTTCTCTTTTAATTCCAGCTAGTGATCCTAAATATTTGCTAATAATAATCAAAGATAAATAACCGATACTGATACATAAAATCATGAAGCTATACAAAATATAATTGATGGAAGAATAATAATCTAATTAATTCAAATTAGTTTTAAGTCATTTCAATCTTATTAAACGATGCATCGATAAATACACTATGGTTAGCTTTAATCGTAAAATGTGTTCAATACAATACATACATACCCTTGGCGACCATCGCTAATAATGTCACTAGTTACACCTTGGAACAATACTTGATTAAAAAATTTCGTTTCATGACCACTATTTAACAGTGGTCAATAGACAAGGTCAATGTTAGTATTTATTACTAGGAATAACAAAGATTTTGAAGAACCAATGTGCTTAAATACGTTTTGCTCTTCAGTGGTTCGTTCAATTCTTGAGTTCAATTCAGTACCTTGGATGCAATTTACTGAAGGTTGGTCCAATAGAACAGAATTGATCCAACGAAGATTTACCCGACCAGCAATACAGAATCTTCAATGGTTTAATTTAAGTAATTTACCTTGCTGCCATGACTCCTGCTGCTTAATGGGATTATAACCGCTCCATCATAAACGGGAAGTAGCATAAGCTGTGTTTATTGTCAAAATACTAATGGTTATTTCAAATCAAGTTGCATCACGGTTGAACCGCTGTAGTAAATTAGTTAGCCAACTGATTCTTGTAAAACTGTCAATGAAATGTAATTTAATGTCATTTATTTATTGTTTGCCTCAACGGGCTATACAACAAGACTTAAAGTAAAATTATATGCCATCTTACAAACTAGATTAATCCTAACTAAGAACAATTCACAGGAAAAAGGAACAAAGAAAGCAACACCAAACTGAACATTAGGAAAGGGAGTTAAAAGAAGAAAGACGGAAATGAAAGGAAGACATAGAAAAGGAGCAGCCATAGAGGTAAGAAAAGACATAGAAATGACGAAGGCCAAAAATTAAGGGATCGTTTGAGTCATGACGCGTGCGACGAGTAGGAATATGAAGAAGAACACGGGATCGTAAGGATCGGAAGGGCACATAGTGTAGAGCAAGGAAGGTGCATCAGTCACATCGAGAAGCAGACTAACACATTAACTTACCTGAGCTTCCTGACGTCTGATCTCGTGGCACGGAAGCTGTAAAAGTAGACAGCGAGTGGAGGGTAGTATATCAGCTAAAGGTCTATGAAACTTTCAGGCAATAAAATTCAGTCATCAAGTGAGCATTTGGTATCATTTATATCATATCATTAATCATTTATATAATTTATCGTCTACATCGTGTATTCGCACCGTATGCTTTACACCACTCAACAGCCTGCCTGTTGTTTTACTTTATATATGCTGAAATATTGTACCTCTTTGGGCTGTTTCAGGCCAGGGACCCAAGGAGCCAGGGAAACTAGATCAGGCCAGAAGATCGTAGGGCTCTTGTTTTGTTTCTGTCAGACACATCTGTAGACACTGCTTGAGGTAAATCTCGCTGTTCACAGTCTCAGTAGTAACGAACTAACTAAATGCGCACTATTTTCTGCTATTTTTATAGCACATGAGCAAATCGCTTGCCAAACTTTAACAGTGAATACGGCAGAAATGCTCCAATGATCGTCATGTGTAAAAAATACAATATCACACTAGTGCTTGATGTTTTAAAAACACAAAACAGTTCAAAGACTCATTCCGTTTCTTGTTACAGAATCAGATTCACAAAACACTAATGTGTATGAAGAATAGATGAACGTGTTACACAACTACGAAATGTATCAAGAATACTCTATTAAATGACACTCTCGGTGTGGGTTAGAAATCTTCATTAGATCGCAGTTTGTAAAGATTCTTCACTATATTTTATACTATTTGAAGACATTCTGGAAACTCTACTAGAATTTAAACATCTTTCTGCAACGCATATTACTGACCATAGGGTAAATGAGTTTTATTGAAATGTATCAAAAACACACTGACTTTGAAAAAATAAAAATAGAAATGCGTGTTGACAGATACATTCTTTATCATAAATAAGATTAACTTTTTCGTGTAATTCATTTACGGCGCGGCAGCTTTGCTCGCGATACGATTGCGTTCTCGTTGCACCTTGTTGCGTTTCTTCGCGATCATCAATGCAAGTTTCTCCCTCAACAATGCTCGGTTTTCTGCCGGGTTGAGGAAAATGCCCACTCGTTCCACATGTTTCATTCCGGGTTTTCTGGTGCGGTATCGCTTGGTTGGTTTTGTGGCCGGTATCCGTTCGACGCTATGATTGAAAACGAGCTTATCACCATCGGGATCATTCACCACTACGCTGTACTTAAGCTCTGGAAGGAGATACATTGTTGAACGGAGTAAAAAGGTCACTTTGGAAGCTGATACTCACTATTCTTATCACAGCTGATCACGTGTGGTTTAATGTTGCAATTTTGGTGTTCATCGTCTTCACCAGCTTGTGCACTGCAGATAATCAGTGCTGGAGACAAGAAAAGGGGCAAAATATGAGGATCACGGTTCGTTAGTAGCACTGCTGAGCGGGGCGATTTTCACCTACCGATGGAGAAAGCCAATAGGCACTTTCTCCCAAGGTGCGAACACATCGTTCCTTAAGCTGTGAAAGCCGCTGACTTGGTGGTGTCACTTTGCTGACTGTTTCAGTTCCGTCTCCGGTAGTGAAATGGAGTCGATTTCGCTGAGCGAGGCACATTTACTCGGTGCGCCAGCGCTAGTTAGCTGGGCTTTAAAGAAAGTACGAACCGCTCTATGAAGGTTGTTTGGCTGACCTCTAGTGAACGGTAGCCATACCGTCCTCACGGGTGGGCCAGAACCGGCTAACTTTGTCATGTTTACGAGCAGGACACAAACGCAACATCCTACTACGCGTTGTTGTTTGAGAAAACAACATGTCTCTAGCGTTTTTCACGATTGTTTTTGCACATATGCATACCCATTTTGACGGCAGGTGGACGTATAGCGTAAATGAAATTAAAAGAAGCGAAAATTTAATGTTTGTTTCGGCGGTTAGTTTATGTTTCGCTTTTGAAGCGTGGGGCAAGGACTACACGCTTTTTCTGTTTGTGAGCAATGAAAATTCGAAATTTATTCTCTTATTTTACAGCTATTTTGGTTTTATAATTTTGCATGATAATTTTGAAAAAAAAATTAATACAATAAATCTATTCGACGTTTCGTTCATGCATTTACAGCAATAATTTAATGTCGATTTATCTAAGGCCAATTTATTGCAATGAACAATTATTAACAATTGACGTGATGCTATATTTGATGAATTGATTGTAGAATTGATATTTGATGTAATATTTGATGAGAAATAATGTATATATTTTTTATTTGAGTGTGCCTCGTACCTCGGCATATAATAAATAATTACTAAAAGCTCTCTGTACTATGTATACTGAAAATCTTACCAATACTAAGTTTAAGCTTCGTAAGGCTCTGTAGATCTCTTGTATTGGGATAAGAAGTAATCGATCTGAATTCATATTGAAGTGAAGATCTTAAGCAGAAGTGAAAATGAAGCTTAAGTTCGGTGATGACAGTTAGAAAAGTGTGTTGAGGAATTAAAACACGTAAAAAATAACAATCGATCGATACGGAGTTACCGAGGAATGTGTGAATCGCAAACCTGATGCAAGACCTCTGCACTCCATGCACCATTCCGTGTTGGAACCGTGTATCTGAGCTGAAGGGTTTCAAATATTTTGTTTCAAACTTGAGTTCCAAACTCATTTCGATACAAAGTGTTCGGAATCGTTAATCTGGAATATTTTCATATATTCCACTACTTATTGCTCAATGTGCGTAAACTATTGAATTCTTGCAACCAGTGGCGGATCAAGCATTTTCGAGTCCTTAAGCGGAAAAGCCGTTGAGGCGCTTATTGCTTGGTTGTTATGGTATTAATTTCAGGTATTATTGGTTTTCGAGGTCATCATAGAGAACCACGCCTACGTCGACGTCGAGGCCTCTGATTGCATTTTTGTCAACTTGAACTGCTTTATTCGCAAGAGCATAGCGCTTTAAGTTTTGCAAATCGCTGTTCAATGTCTGATTTTATTTATTTAACAGTAAAGGTGTCAATGGTTAAGCTTACATTAAGGAAGTTTCCTGCATATTCAATGAAGTCGCGGTTTAAGCCTTTGCAGCCTCGGTTGTTGTGCGCTGTAATACATTGATTGATTTAGCAGAAGAACACTTTTATACATTAAATTAGGAGCTAATTCTTACCCATTTTTTACGTGAAATTCTATTACTTCGGCGAGCTTGAAAACGCTCCTTCCGTTGCGCTATTCGAGTCAATCGGTCTGTGTTTCGTTTAGTGCGCTGCATGGCGATAACGCTAGGAGTGGCGTCAGCATCCATCACCTGCAGGTCGTACTCGATGCCCAAAATGTTGTTCGTTTCACGCACGAACTGGAAGCATCGTGTTTCTGTGGAAAAAAAAACAATTAGATCAAAAACTTGAGCGGGGAATGTGCCAGTGACTCCCAATACTCACTTTCTGCCGGATTCTGACAGTAGCAAAGACATAAGTTCTCATCCGGGACGAAATTGGCTGTGCAGTTACAGTTATTGCAGTACGATTTGCACGACCAATCCTTGATGCCGATTTCCAGTTCGCCTTCCAGTGTGAGTTCGTAAGCGATGATTGCCGTTGGAAGTACAAGAGCAAAAAGCCCCAGCTGCAACAAAAGCAGGAGCAGCGATGTGACCACTCGTCGACCCATGATCTTGAAGGTTCTGAATGCGTGACTTGGTCGTTCTGTCAGTGCTTGATGAACTATGGGTTCTCCGTTGATATTGTGCTGGTGAATCGTTTATATGGTACCTAGGGCGCCATGTGGCGCTTGTTCTTGGTTTAGGATATATATGCTGACGTTACAAGCAAAAGGAAAAGCTACCGAGGTGGGTTAAGTGTCAGCAAAGTAGAGAAATAAACAACTTGGCGCTCGCGTTACGTTTATTGGCGTGTTTTTCAAAAGTGAGAACTCCCTTGGAAAAGTGCGCCATTTGTACCATCCCGGAAGTCACCGGTCAAGGTCTCCGCCGAGTGAAGTTTCAATAAAGACGCCGCAGATTGTGAGAAAGATGTACATTCGTAGCCGGTCTGCTTTTATCACCACAAGTCACGTTCTGCAATGGCGGCCATGGCATCAAATCGATACACCTATAAGATTGTTAGCAACGTGTGGCCCTTCCGTTGGTCAACCATTCTGCTGTACTGTCTCACCCTCCTGATCTTGGCTGGATTCGTAGAAGCTCGATCGATTGGTGATGTTGATCGATCGATGCTTCATCGATCGCTAGATGGTCTTCAACTTCATGGTAATCAATTCATCCGCGGTGTACCGTGTGAAACTGCCTGTGAACACTGTGGCTGTAAAGGAATCTATCTTGGGGAGAAGTGCATTTGTTCTTGTACTGCCGACAACAAGGAAAGTGAGTATCGAGTAACTCAAAATACAAAGATAAGCAATAATCATTCCAGTAAACGTGAATCTGACATTTTCTAGCGACGAACTGTTTGTCAGCCATTCGGAAGAATGAGCTGAGATCTGGCATAGACAACGATATTCTGATTTTGACTCGCACGGGAGCTAGATTTGCACGCGATATACGGCAAGTGGCTTCCCTGAGGGCGCGAATGGGACGAGGTGCATCTGCCGCATGGAACACAAACCGCAATGCTGTTCAAATGCGTACTGAAAATAATAGGAAAATTATTACAAATAAACAGTGATTTAACATAATAGCGTAGCTTGTAAATGCATTTGTTGTTTTGTAGTTTTCATTTCTAGGCCAGTTATTGCTTATTTCCCGTACATCATCTGCTAAACAATGAATTAAAACAAATGACGTTCAATTTTATCTTATCGATATTAGTGTGTAGTAATATAGCAAAATCTTAAGCTTCCGAAACATTTGACATCCGGTAATTTCAGTGTTACTGTCAGTCATTGCATAATAATAAGACCAAAATTGAGGTTGCACAGTGATCAACCTGTGCTTAAAGCTATAACAAGGCGATTCTCCAACAAGAGAACGCTTCCGCTTTTTATACAATACTGACAAAACCCTATTTGAAATGGGTATGAGAGCTGATTCTATCATTATCCACATTCTTCTAGCCCTCTAATAGTTCCTGTAATATGAGTGCATCGAAAAATTGCTTGATTTGTGGATGGTATGAAAAAGTTTAGGTTTGGTTTAGGAGATGACTAAGAGATAAAAATAACGATAGGAACTATTCTGAGTGACTCGTTATGTTACAGAGAATAATCAAACATATAGGATATTTAAAAAAAAGGACATTTCTTAACACCCAAGATTTTACGTTTTATAGATAGACTCTCATAGTTTCCGTTAACTTTATCTGTTTTTATTTTATTTTGTGCTTCGACGTTCTGTTTTTTTCACATGGTCCAACGAAACAACATTCATTGCAAAACGAAAAATATAAGAGAAAATACTCTAAAAATAATTTGAAATCTTGCTTTCTTTTGTCTATCTTCATGGTTTTAGTTGGTTCTGCTATTGCTAGGCTGGAAGATCAACTGGATCATAACTGCCTTACTAGACTTAATTTAATCACGTAACCTATAGTCGCAGCGTCTAGTCTTTATAGATCAATTAACAATTAATCAGATTTGTTTTTATCATTTTATTTATTTTTTGATTATGGCTCATCGTATGCTCAGTTAATTGATGTTTCAACAAAACAACTGCTGAATAAAGAAATAAAATTTGTCATCAAATCTTCAACAGCTCTTGTGCGTGTTCTCATGCTAATTTTGCAACGCTATCTGCCCCACGGATAATTCTGCGTTCAATGCGTGACTTTCCTACTGGACGTAAACACCCACCGTTGGAATGTTGCGTGCAGTTTCATTTTTATCTGCCATGTTTTTGTTTTTCTTGTATGGACAAACTTCCAACGCCGTAGAGCGCCACATTGTTTGTCGACGCAAAAGGGGAGTCACCTTGGGATGGTGTCGCCAAAAGGTTAAAGATTGTACCAAAATGCAGTTGTCAGCTGTGATGCCATTGCACGCCCCAGAACAGCTTGAAATCATTTCTGCGACGGCTAACGCTGACGCAGCTGACCATATGACCCGGCGCCCTGATCCCAGATGCTTGGAAACATTCCAGCCCTTTCCCAAACAAAGGGACAAGGCCGAAGATGAGGTCTGCAGATGTGCAGTAATTGGATCCGGCGCGGTGAGCAACGCTTTGATTCTCGTTAAATACGGACCGACGGGCATTCGGGCTTATCAGAACCGTGCCATGGAGTTCCGAAATATGGCCGGCGCGTTTGTGTTTTGGTGTTTGGTGGGTTGCCTTTTTGTGGGGCATCTTCAGATCGTCGGTGCGGATGAGAGTACGGTAGGACAAGAGTTCATGGAACTCAGCGGGCCCGGTTCCTTTACGCCAGAGGATCTTTGCCAGGGTCTTTGCGGGGAGTGCCAATGTCGGGGGTTGTTGGTGAGCGAGAACTTATGCCAGTGCAGCTGTGACTTTCCACCAGATAGTGCAGGAGGTACACTTTGTTGTAAGTAATGCAGTTCAGAAGTGGTATCTAACGTGCTGTTCATCTTTTTGATACTGTAGATCAAAACTGCACCATGCAAGTGCGGCGGCTATGTGAACAGATGGATGTACAATGTGACTTCAATGGACCGGAAGAAAGCTATGTGCGAGAGCCACGTTTTTGTCATTCGATGTCGTGCTATGAAAAGCATGCCGAACACGATGAAGGAGGGTATGATGGACATTATGATGGTGAAGGGTACGGACATGATGAGGGACACGGACATGGAGGAAAACAGTTTATATGCTGCAAAGATAAGAAGCACAAGGAGAAGAAGCATAAGCACAAAAAGCACAAGAAGCTCCATGACAAGCACATGAAGTTCCACGTGGTGATTGTGAGTTGTCATATCATGTTTTCCATTCCCTGCATTTTATTAAAAATTTTCTTGTTTTTTTTGTAGAAGGGAAAAATTCCTGAATCATCCTGTCACGAGGGCCATGAAGGTGGAGAACATTATGGAGGGTATGATGAGCAGGAAGGATACCGTGCGGCAATGCCCGACAAACGTCCAAACCCAGCACATGTACCTATGGATGTAGCCGTGTGGACAAACCGTCAAAAGCTTCCCAAAAAACATCCTTTCCGAAAGCCTTTCCAGCACCATCATCAGAAACCTGCGCCACAACATAATGGACCTGCATATCCAGCATCGTACCCGGTAGAACCAAGGGGGAAATCAGCTCAACCACCTGCTTCGGAACCAAGGCCGGAGCCGATGGAACCACCACAGGATACTCAACCACCATCCCCCCAACAGACACCTTCGGCACCTCCACCACCACCGCCATCCCAACCGTTATCTCCGCCAGTGACGCCCTTCCCGGAGCATCCATTAACTCCTCCACCGAATCTGTACGATGGTGCTCCGATCGGTCCGAAAAGACCTCCACCGCAACCAAAACAGGAACCTCCTAAAATTCACTCATTTTCTCCACCATCACAACCCCCTCCACCACCACCACCCCCACCACCATCACACTTTGTTCGTCCATCTCCACCCATGATCACCGTGGATCCTCCACCGAGGCGCATTGAATCATCGAGAAGCTTCGACAAACCGAGCTACTCCGGTTGCGAATTTGACAGCTACGACTTTAACTTCTACCATCCTCCACCAACCTATCATCAACCTCCACCCCCGCCACCGCCTCCACCAGCAACCTATCACCGAGTTCCGGCACCGACGGTTTCCTCCTATCGATCATATTCCTCCTCGTATGATCCATCCTATTCGTCCAGCCACTATCATCCTCATGACCAATACGATAACTCGAAACATTACCCCGCTTACGATGAGCCTGTTGAGCATAGTACGTACGATGACAGCCCCGGTGACAGCAGCGAATACTACGGCGGGCACGGTGTACATCCGTTCTCTGACAACGAAATAGAGGACTGGCCCGAATATCCACCTCGCCACCCAGCCGACATATTCACCTTCAACCAGATCGTTAGTCGACAGATCAAAGAGGCGGAAATTGCCCGTCTCTACATGACTAAACCGTTCCAGCCAACTCCGCGCCCGCTACGCGATGAGTTCGAACCACCGACGGCAGAAGTTGGTCCGGTGCTGTACGAATCGTTCGGTCCGCCCGATAAAAACTACGAGATGTATCCCTCAGTAACGCCACCACCGGATGCATTCATTCCACCCGTGCCGCCAGCCAGCCCACCGGTAGATTTCCCCGAGGCTGAGAATAGACCACCGACATTCGCGCTAAACTCGGAGGAAGCTCTGTATCCGCAACCGACACCACCGCCCCATTACTTGCTGGCGAAAGAAACCGGCAGCATGAGTTCATTCGGATTCGAGGAGTTTGAATCGGGTCCAGCTCACTATGAACCTACGTCCTGGGGATATGGTCGTAGTGCAGTCGGACCGAGTCACTACCGGTCCGCATCTAGTCGTAGAAGTTCGCACAGTAATAGAAGGTATCACTGAAAGGACTGTATGAAATGTGTTATAGGTTTAAGATGAGTCATAATATAATTAATCGTATAGATATGAAAAGAATTTACTCTTGTCTCGTGTCTTGTATCTTTGTTATGTAAAATACTGAATTGTCCCCATGTTTATACTAGTAAGTGATTTATTCATCAAAAAAGTACATTTAACATATTTTTCTTTACATTAAAAATAAAGCTGTTGTCGCAGCTGTTTTTATACGCTTCTCGATCGCTTACACTCGGCACGGAAACTACGCCACTCTATCGGTGATGTTCAGGTTTAGCTCTGGCTTTTCATTTGTTTTAAATAACAATCGTTCCATTTTTTTTTAAATCCATCGCATTGTACTGGTACTGGCTGGATGTAATTGCACATTTTCACCACTCACCGTTAAAAGAGAGGAAAATACTAATACGTCGTCTTTCCGTTGCAGTGTAACGATGAGGCTATTTTGTCTCCGTTTCGCATTGTTTTAGCTATACGATCGTGCAAATTCCGTTCTCCTTACCAGCTTACTTGTCATCTTCTCATAAACAGAAAATGAGCTATCTGTTTAGCTTAAACAGTTCCTGCTTTTCTTCATTCGTGCACTCAACTTCTTTTGCTTAGAAGTAAGCTCCTACTCTCGCTTGTGCTGTTAGTTGTTTCGTTTTTCTTGCTTGTTGTTACTTTGTCCTTTTTTTCTCGCTTTCTTTTATGCTCCATTTGTTCTGTGCTGTTTGCTTGTTGTCTCAAATTCTTTTTACTTTCTTGTGTTCATTTTCTGTTGTTATTGAGGCGCTCGATGTGCTTTCCTTTCATTCGGCTTCCCAACTTTCCGCTCCCTCCCATTCACCATTTTCCATTCATAATTTCCTCACACTGGTTTAGCATTCGCTGGCTCCTTTTTTATATACACTTAATTATCACAGTTTTTATACATCTATCAAAAACGACATTTACAGATATTACTGGTGTTAAAAAAAAAACAAGCAAACAATCTTCGGAGGTGTCAATCGGTTTTTAGCTGCTGTGCCTATTCCTATAGCGCACGGTTGAAAAAAGGTGTACAAAATAAATCTCCTCTGTTCCTCTGTTTGATTTGTGTAGTTCGGTAAGCGACATTCGAAACTATTAGCGTGATCGCTGTCAAAGGCGTGAGCGTGAGCATGGTTGGCCCAGAGGGAGGCTTATGCCTTTATGCATTAGTAGTGCATCTTCAGCCACCGTCGTTAAGCTTTATCTCTTTTTTCATAAATAGCATCGTTTAAATGTTTAGAACAAGAGCAAAGTTAAAGAGTAGACCGCAAACATATTCATCAAACCCCCTTACCGGTTCATAGTCTTGTCCGTGAAGACTAACCGCCAACGGGATTTGTTTGTTTGCAAGAAGGAAGAAGGTTTCATATAAATAAATGATATATTTTCTCTTTTTCGGCACCTCCGTGCATGTCCGATCTGTAGGCAGGGAATAAGAAGGTTGACCGTAAGGTCCCTCCCGACGATGCTGTTCAGCATACATCGAGAGCAATGTTGTATGTTGAAGGAAATTCTCCGGTTTGCATGTGCACAATTTTGCATGAAAGCGTGAAGAAAAGGGGACATGTGGCATACGATATAATATATTTACAAACAGTGGCTCCAAGGCTTCGCGAGTCGCTTCTAATGCCATACTGTCGTGTCAAAATCGATCCAGAAGTACACTACGGGGAAAGATGTTTCCTGATTCCTTTTTCGTTTGTGTACTGGCAGTGCAGAGTATTTTGTTGTATCTATCAATAGTAACACTAACAACACGGCAGTAAGGTCTGAGGCAGTATAGAGCAGAAAAGAATAGAAAACAGGACGCGTATAGAAGACAGATTGTAAAATGGCTCACGATATTCGCCTTGCGGAAAACACTGGTACCGCGCCTTCTTGTGGCTCGACTCCTTAAGCCGCCGGCGACTGCGTGTGATGCTGACAACCTTCGACATTTTCTGGCCAATCGCAAACGTTCTCGTTCGGATTGAAGACCAAGTTGGCCGGGCATGGCATGTGGTGTTTGCGTTCTCCCTCACACATGAAGTAGTGCGTACAGTCGGCCTTATCCGGGTGATAGCTGATGTGGCCATCCTCCTCTGCGCAGGTCACTTCGTTGGCTAAAGAGGCATTAAAGTGTTTGTGAAAAAGACATTCTTTAACACTTCCTCCCCGTGCTGCAGCTATACTTACGATCCTTAGTCGTGTAGGCACCACGTGGACCGTAGGATTCGTACGGGCCATCATATTCCAGCTGCACCTTGTAGTCCTTCAGCTCACTGGTGAGTACGTTCAACAGTGGGTATTTTCCGCTTCCACAGCGACCCGAGAAGTCATCCATATCGATCGACCACACCATGATACCGCCGAAACCTTCCTCCTTGAGCCATTCCATCTGCAAAACGTGGGAACCGTTAAAAGTCATATCAATTCCATTCCAATACATTCATCTTCAACCTCACGTCCCACGCTTCATTACCTTCGTCTTGAGAGATCGCTCATCGTCAAAACCGACCCACTGATCCTTACGGTAAGCGAATGGCACCTGTTGCTCCGAGTCCCACACAAGCGTCGTGTTGTCCACTCCGAGGAAGGCACAGATTTCGTAGTAGCTCAGAAAACCGGCCTCATTGGTGAACTTGCCCGGTAAACCACCGCCGGAAGCGGGAGCACCAATATCGAACTGCGTCTGGTTGACGAGCGTAAACGATCGACCGTACGTGGGCATACCGATCAGTAGCTTTTCCTTGGGTGCACCCTGTTTCACCCATTCGCGCGCACTGTAATCCACCGTCAGCTTCTTCTGATAGTTGGAGGCCGAATCCAGCGGGAAGAGAGGCGAATTGTGACCGACCTGACGTTCCCACTGTCCATGGAAATCGTACGTCATTACGTTGATGAAGTCGAGGTACTTCGAAATCTCCGGTACATCATACCCGGCGGCGATCGCTTCAAAGGAGGCGGGAACTGCAGCGGTCAGCAGTAGACGAGGTTGTCCAGACGTCTTTGCTTCACCCTCGAACGCAACGCGGAGTTCACGCAGCAGATCAACGTAAGCCTTGCGATCGTCAGCACCACGGGGATACTCCCAGTCGACGTCGAGTCCGTTGAACTGGTACTCGCGCAGGAATTCGATCGCTTCATACACGAACTGGTTCATGCGGAACACGTTGGAAGTGAGCTCCTTGAAGGGGGTAGAACCGAACGCCCATCCACCGATGGCGAGCAGAATCTGTAGGTCGGGGTTCTTTTCGCGCAGTGCAATCACCTCATCGTACATGTCCGGATCGTTCTCGTTGGCTTCCGTCAGCTTGTGGTCCTTGAGTGTGGCGAACGCGTAAACGATGTGCGTACAGAGGCTAGCGTCAACGTCCTTCGGTTCGAACTTTCCGGCTCCCGGGCGCTTCACAGACCAGCTCGTCAAGTAACAGAACACTTGGGCTGGTCGTGCTGCAAAGGGAAATAAATTGAATTGCAGGGAATTCTAGGGAAAAATGAAGAAGATACGCACAGTTCTTTTCCACCGTTGCAAGACCCTGTTTGATGATCTTTTTCTGAGGTTTCTGCACCTTGGCAAGTAGTTCCGAAACGGAGATTTTAATTGGAGCCGGCTTTTCCACTTCCTGCAAGGCAATTCATATGTTATCTCGGGGGGATGAAGGTTGTCAAAGTGATGCGCAGATATCTTACCTTCTCGACGATGGTAGCGGCCACCGACGACCAATCGACATCCTTCGCGTCCTTTCCACGGCTTACACCGCGCAGCTCTTCCCGCATTGCCCCGATCAGAGGGTACTTGACGTTTCCGCCACAAACCGTGCCGGAGAAATCGTCCATATCGACCGTCCACACCATAGCACCACCGAATCCGTTCGTCTTGATCCAGGTCATCTTGTTACGGATTGCACGCTCATCGTCGAACCCAACCCACTGATCGCCGTCCACCATGTACGGTACCTTCATCTCATCATCCCAAATGTACACCGCACCATTCAGCAACATCTCGCAGATTTCGTAGTACGCCAAGAATCCGGACTCCTTCGTGTATTCGCCAGCCTTACCACCACCGCTAGCAGGAGAGTTCACCTTGTAGCGTTCCGTGTTTGACAGTGTGAACGATCGTCCGTAAGTGGGCATTCCGATGACGAGCTTCTCCTTCGGTGCACCCAACTTCACCCACAGGTTAGCGGCGTAGTCTACCGAAAGTTGCTTACGCCACTCACTATCGGACGAGGGCGAGTACAGCGGCGCATTATGTCCAGTCTCCCGTTCCCATTTGCCGTGGAAATCGTACGCCATCAGGTTAATGAAGTCGAGATAGCTGGCCACAGCCGGTACGTCGTATCCACCGCGCACATTATCCGGACCCACTGGGACGGCCGCCGTCAGTAGCAATCGTGGTTGGCGAATTTCTTGCGACTCAGCATCAAACGCTTCCTTCAGCTCCTTAAGCAACAGCACAAAGTTCTTCTTATCGTCACCACCCTTCGGGTACTCCCAATCCATGTCGAGCCCATCGAAGCCACGCTGGCGCAGGAAGGGAATGGCCGAATAGATGAAGGTCTGGCGAGCATACCGTGTGGCTGACATTTCCTTGAACTTTTGCGTACCGAACGACCAGCCACCGATGGCGAGCAGAACCTTCAGCTTGGGGTTTGCCTTCTTGAGTGTCATCATGCGCTCGTACAGGCCCGTCTTGCCATCCTTCGTTTCATCGTTGCTTTCGAACGAGCTCAGCTTGCCCTTTTTCAGCCAACCGAAGGCGAAAATGATGTGGGTGCAGAGATCGGCCGGGATGTCCTCCGGGACGAACTTACCGAGCTTGGTACGGTACTGCGACCAGTTGGTGTAGTAGCAAACGATCTATTTGAAGGAAAAGCAGAGGTTATGTCTAATGCTTGCTGGGATGATAAACAGCTCAGGGTGGAATTGGTCTTACCTTGTAGCCATCACTGTCGATCTGGGCTTTCTTTGAAACCAGTGCGGAAGTAGCGGCACCAGCTACAACGGCAGTACCAGCAGCACCGGCCGCCACGGAGCCACGTGTTTTCGTGCGCACACGGAATCGATTCGTTGCTGAGGCGGGCGCTTGATCCGATCGATCTTGTGCTTTTTTCGGTGGGATTTGATTATCTTCTGGCTTTGCTACGGATGACTTAAGGTTCGTTGGCCGCCGTATTCTTCGCTTTGCTACAATAGAGCAATAGAGCACATAATACAGACAGATAAGAGTATGCGACATTTATAATAACCATTAGCAAAAGCTTACATAAAACAAGTAAAAAGTTCGTGGCATTTGATGGTATTGAGGTCTGAAGCAATTCATGACAATGATTTATTTGTCCCTAGTTTTTGTGTGATAAATACCACCTTGCATACATACATAAATGTCAAGATGCTGTACTTACTTTGCGCGCTGTCTGTCGCTTGGGAGAAGATCGCGATGAGGATGCATAGCACTATCGCTATTCTTAGTATCCGAGGTGTTAACTGTAAGTGGACCAAGAGAGGAAAAGCATACATCAGTTGGCAGTCGGTCGCGCAGTGCTACATGCTATGGTAACCCGCGTTTAATGTGTGATGTTCAATATGGTAACTAACAGTTTGTCGAAATGTTTCACACACCCGCACAGTTCACGGTGAAACCATTCAGCACCTCCTTCGTACGCAACTGGTATATTTCGATGTCGACATTTACGCTGTTTAGAAACAGAGGTATCACTAGAGAAGAGTACACTTAGCAGGGGGAAAAACATAAAACTGATTAACCAATGGCTTTGAAACCATTTAGTTTCTATTGTTTGCCATCAAATCTAGATTCTCAGTATCGGGAACGATACAGAAACACACTTAATAGCGGTTATCTAATCGGTCTAGTGGATCTTTACGGTTTGCTTCGTCCGTTAGATAATCAGTGGACTCCGTCAAGTTCACCGCAAAATGGTCTGCAAATTGGTGAGAATGAGAGAACGATCGTTCGCATGAAAAAAAAAACGCAACTGCTTCAACTGCTCAAGAGCTACACTGCAACCGAGGATCGAGTCGTCTCGATCGGACCCCGGGTTAAAAAACACAATCGATTCGCCCATTCTCAAAAGCACCACGCTGAAGGTAAGGCATCACGACGTTGATGTTGCAAATGATGCCGCCAGCATACACAATCGGCGCGCTTAGCGATCTGCCGGCGAGCAGCAGCACCGTTGAAGCCACCAGTGAAACGCTAATGGTGCAGCAGATAATTGGGTCGAGTTGATTAATAGATTCGGGGGAAGCGCGTGGTAGGGGTGATTATGATTGCGATCGTGCTCACGATAAGATTTTGAGCGATGCAAGCGATTGCGATGATCCGTGAACGTGGTCGAGGCTACCGTGCATATGTGCTGACGTTGTGAGCGGTATCTTTTCGGTTGACGACGAACCTATCCTTCTACCAAACGTTACGGGATTAGCTCTCTTTGCAACAAACCTTTTCAAAATATGGATGCAGCTTCTTCGCCCTAATCCGTTTGGCCTTTTGTCACACCGTCACCGTCGAGAATGTTTAGAAACATACATCAAATGCCACAGCAAAATGTCGAGGTGGTAATAAACATACGTTAGCGCGCCGCCGACGCTGCGTAGCACCATCAGCACTTGCAAACTTGTCCCCATTACTGTGTTTATCCCCAACGCTTCTGTTGGAGGCGATAAATTAGGTGCCAGATTTTGATAGTCGCCCGTTTTTTTCGGCATACCCAAATAGGACTTTCTCTGGCAAGGTGTGTTGCTATAGGCTGTATGCTAAGTTCAAGTTTGGAGGCAAACGATTTATCTAAGATTGAGCTTCAGTTAGCAGCCTCCAATCAGTATGTACTTGACCGCAATTGGGTCTACCAGACGAGTCATAAACGGCATTCAGCATCAGCGACTCGACCGTTGGCGATTGGTTACGAATCATCAGCGGAACTCAGTTAACCACAGCTGGGAAACATGGCATAGCATTCAGTGTGAGACGGTTTCCCAGACAACATCTGCAGCTGCATGAAGTTTTGTTGTTTGGAACATCTGTCGCTGGTCGAGTAGATTTAGAACAAGAACAGTACGATCGGTCGAATATAACATCATCTGCATGTGGTTTCTTCGTCATCACAAATATTGGCTATAAATTATAAAACTGCAGCTGCAAGCAGAAAAGGTCGGATCTGATCTGATGATCCGCAAACCTCTGTCCCCAAAACAGCTAACCGAAAAAGAAGTCTTTTTTTTTTTGGACAACGGTTACATAAGTGATACGGTGTTACATTCGCAGACTTGCAGGCAGAGCAACACTGCAGCACCGCTGACGTTAAGCAGGAGACCGCGGACCAGCCGCCGAGGGTTATGTAGCGTGTCCATTTGAGGTTAGCTGCAAAACTCCCCCCATCCACCTTCCCCGTTCGCTATCCCTTTCCCCTTTTCGCATGAAGTTACGGTATGGCTGCGAAGCAGGGAAACGGGCCCAAGCTCGTAGCAATCGCCAAACTGTCCGATTCACTACAAATCACAGACCGTGTGCCATATTATCACACAATGCAGACTCCGTTTGGTGGAATGCTCGTGGTTCGTCTTGTGGTTGGGAATGTTTGTAGATTTACAATAACCTAAGCTTTAGATCAGTTGGTGATTTGTTAATCTAATACACACACCCTAACAAATAGTGCAATTTATTCAGTGAAAGGTAAAGCACACCCACAGCAGGCAAAAAGCAGTTGAGAACGGATCGGTTTGATTGTTTTGCATCTGTCGTTTGGGTAATTACCTAAATGGAGTTTATTCAATCAGTACGTCGACAAGTTGCTGTTAGTGTACAAGGGTGGTTTGTTCTGACACTGTGTAAATTAGCTCAAGGTTATAATTTTCATTTATCTCCCACCTGTAGGCGCGTAAATTACTGTCATGTCTACCTTTTTGTTAGCTTTTTGATCTGTTGAATTTTGAACAAAATTCTAAGATGGTTGTGCGTTTGCCATTTTACAAAACAAATATTTGAAGTTAATGCATGGTAATAGCTTTCCAAATATTTAACAATGTCAAGTTATGCTCAATGTGTATGTTCAAATATAGTCCTTTATGAAAAGATACTAGGTAAGTGTTCATTTTATGTCATTTGCGGATAAATATTGTGGAAACAATATTTATACAACAGGAGACAAGTGATATGGTTATTGCAGTATTATATAAATCAGATTGTATAGAATTTATAACAAATACAAAGAAATTTGGAGTTTTCCTTAAGAAAAGCTAAAGTTTTGCTCTCAAACTTTATAATTATTGCTGGAATTGATTGGCCCTTAATATACTTAAATCACCATCAACATCATCAATTTGCCATCTAATAATTCTTAACCAGTCAAAGCAACATCTTCCAAAGAGAACTGCCTTTTACGCAATAGACATTTCAGCATGCACTCATTAGCATATGACACTCCATTCCATAGTGCTGGCAGCATTGCGTGTGGATCATTCTCACGACTCACGAGTTCGACTATTATTATCGATGGCAGTTATCAGGCATGGTGCGATGGTGCGTTAGCATGGGAAGCTGCACGACGATATGACGTTACATTCCCAGCATTGCCCATGCGATCAAAAAAGGGTGAAGAAACTCCCGCCAACGAAATGACCATTCTCAGGTGTTGGATCTTCGGGGGTGGCACGACGAAGAGATGGAAAAGTGAAATCACTTCATCCAGGGCTTTATCCCCTGAAATGGGGGATGATTGCTTGCAGCAGGGAATCAACGCAACATTCAGACTTGCCAGCACCGGAGGCGCCACAAAGGAAGTGCCACTAATGGAATGGAACTGCTACTGATGTATGGGGTTGCAGTGGATGCACGCTTTTCCTAATGTAAGCACCGTGCAGCCGCAAGGGTTCCATCTGAAACGGACCACCAACAGTTAATGGTTTTGCGTGACTGTGACGACTGGAAGCTCAGGTTGTTGGACACCTTTTGGATGTAGCATTAGGAGCAGCTAACCGTTTGTGGTGTTAGAGGAACGAGCGTTTGTGTAATAAATCATTGTTTCAAGCTATTTTAATATTTATTAACCATTAGTTGCTCGAGGGAAAAATACACAGCATCGGGAAGATGGGATGGTGTTCCGTTGGGCATGTGCCTTTAAAAGGTAGTAAGGCTGCTATCTCCACATTTGGAAAGGTGTCAAAGCAGAAGAAACATGTTTCATCAGCATCAGCAGTTCCTCTAACAGGTACGCGATTGAAAAAGGGCTTCCCACACCCTATACGCCTGTGACTTAACAGCTGGTGAAAGTTATTCCACACCGACCTGTAGCAAACTGGCCCTTTAGACGTACCCGGCAATGGAGGGTTGCCTATCACTGACCTACCACAACAGTGGAGCGCGTGCGCACCGCAACGATTATGTTACAGCTGGCTACCAGAATGTTAGTGAATGGAGGCCGGGTGCAGGAAAATCCACGTGTTCAATTACCGAAAACTGTCACAACTGTCATTCGTGTGCAGTGAAGCGAAAACAAACGCTTCCTTTCACCAGGAGCCCAACACTGCGCGGAGCTAGCGGTGATCGTAGAAAGAAAGCGACACGTGGTCTACAGTTTGAACACGCGGGGGTGCGTTTGTTTTGGTTTTTCCAGCGACTGTGTGAAAGAAAAACCTCATTAGCATAAAAATCCCTTTGAACTCATGTGCCATTCGCGTGGGCGTTGCGGATGGTGCCGAGACTGACAGCTCAATTAACTTTTCCATCAGAGGGACTTCTGTTCAATCAAGCGTAAAATTGTGATTTTCTGTGTACCGGGAGCGCAGAATGTCGCAGCAGGATTGATAAGGGCGAAGGATGTTTAGGTGTATGTGTTGCGCCTGACAGTTGGTTGCTATCCTCGTTGCTAGGACTCCGCTGTGCAGTCATGCGTGGTGCCGATCTGTCAGCTACTTGATGCTCCTGGTATGGTACCGGTGCATTGGAATATCCGAGCATAGGCACTTTAGAGCGATTTTAAGCTAGCCCGCGGTACTCCGTTATGTATTCTTGAATGAACTGACAAAAAAATAATCACTAATTGGAGCGATTTTGGGACTTCAATGTTCACTGAGGCAGAAAACTGGAGACACCATGGCCGGGCACGCATGCCATTTAGGAAGATACGAAGGACATCACGCACACCAGAATGCTCTTATGATAGGTGGTTCCACCACTCTGCAAAAAAAACTCCCATTACCCAGAGCATACTTTATTGCTCGTACATGACGCCGGGTCTCACTTCAACCCATCCAACAGTGGCCCCAGTGTATGACATCCTGGTGCGGTGAAAATCAAATTATTCACGGTTCGTTGCATCTGATCGTGCCGGAGCCCTTTCAAGTCGAAGCACTGGACCCTCGTGGCAATGTCCGGGTTGGGCATGTCCGGGTTTGGGTATAGGCACCATCCAGCAGGTAATTCGTAACGGAACTCCCGGTCCCAGACAAAGCCTGCGGACGAATTTCTCCCCGTCATCAGCGTTGTTATCACGTTCGGCTGTCTCGCGCTTTCTCTGGCAGTGTGTTTGTGTGCGGTTGCGGCGCATGCGTGTGCGAACCGAATGACAAGTGCTTCCCCTTACCAGCAGGTGCAAACTGTCAACCGTTAGACCGGGTGGAGCCGTTTCGCACGGCCGTGATTCGATTGTGCACTGGGATGGAGCGAAATTTGGTCCAGCATTCTACAGCTGAATGAGTACAAAGATTTCGATGCTTTTGTCGGCCGGGAAGTGAGTATTCCCAGTTGGGAAATGGCCTCGGGAGCGCTAATTCGATGCTCCCTTCGAGTGCGGTGCAATCAAGCGTGAAAGATAGAATTTTCCGGTGCTAGGAAAGCATCCGCGAGGTGCAGGTAACAAACAGATTCCCCTCGCTTGACTGCGCTCGAGGGTCTTCGGTGTTCGGTCATGCGTAAAAGATGCAAAACAAATCCCCACACCACCCAAACGGTTTGATGGAATAAAATAATTGCTGCTACTATTTCTCGTTTTGTGGGTATTTTCTTCTTTCAGCGGGAAATCCAACGCGAATGGGAACTATTTTCCACACTGATGTGCCGTAATTTGGGAACTTTCCATTGAAATTTGTTCAGTCAAGCGTGAAAAATAGAATTTTCCTTTACAAGGAGCACAGGTACGAGTGGAGGACGCTGTTATCTGTGATAAGATTCATTGAGGGACTCATTGTTCAGTCATGCGTGTAACAACCCGTAAACAGCTGATGCATTGGAAAAGGTTTTGTAAAGGAGAGCAGCAATTGAATAGACACATAATGCTTGTAGTTTTTCGTTAAAAAAATGATTTTTTAGTGTTTTCAAAGGTACAAAATCAGATTGAACTATATTTAAAATTGATTTTTATGGTTTCCAATCAGTCTATACCTATTAGGTTTAGTTTTAACTAAATAACAGCCATAGTATTTATAAATAACCATAGTATTTATAATTTGCCTATCCCAAGTCCTATCCGATAATTATTAATTATTATTTGCCATCATAAATTAGGATTTTTTTTTGCAATTCAAACAATGTCGTTGGTGAACCAAACTAACACACTAGCCGCTTTTATTTGGGTGATCTATCCTGAAATGTTGTTGCTCTACAGACTTTAGCACAACTTGTCACAGTTGTTAGCAATCATGGAGCTGTAAAATAGATCTTCTATTCGAAACAAAGCTGTGAAGGTCGCAGGCCTACGGTACCTTCTCTGTTGACTTGTGTTAACAATCGACTTTGAGATGGAGCATGAAAAAAGTGGGAGGACACATAAACACGACCATAAGGTGTCAATATTTACGGACGTTTGTTTTAGAAGGGCATCTCGCACGGTCACCCATTGGCCAGGACGCATGCGTACGGTTCACTTCCTGTCGCTAGCGCGGGCCATAAGGTTCGGTAATTTTCTCATGGCATTGTCTAATGAAGCGGAACATTGGGATTCGCTTCGAGCAGGGTCGCATGGATAACTGATGGGTGATGGGTATGACTTGGAACACGATCCAAACCACAGTTCTAAAGGAACGGACCTATGGGGGTGTATGGAAATTCCAACAAAACACCACCAAGTCCAACACAGACAACCATCATCTCTAACTACCCCGTATAACTAATGCAAACGAACCTCAGGGAAATCCGATAATCGTTTGATCATCTGTTCAGTGATGCGAAAAATGTGATTCCTGGCTAACCAGGCGGCCAGGATACGGTGACGAAGTCAAAAGACTTCTCTGTTCAGTCATGCGTGAAAGGGACCTTTAACCCTACCGGTTGAAAAAATCATTCCAGCACGCGGAAGTGTATGTAAAACCAATGCCGAGGAAAAACGAGATACGAATGATAGTGGAAAACTGTATGCATGTCTGTGAATGTTATCATCTTCGGCTTTATTGGAATGCGGTTTTTTTCTAGCATGTTCAACAACAAGATAAGGATGTGTTTGTGCGCTCGTGTTCACTGGAGCATGAATTATGATTTCGTTTTACCAGGCAAACATACGATAAAGGGACAAACATCCAAACATCTATGAGAGGGCGTTGTAAGTGATTTATAACTTTTTTGTTAATTTAAGGGAGTATTTGGCACACACTACACATCCATAGCAATTACTTTGAGGAATTTAATTTAAAGAAAGAAAGGCAACATTTCCACACAAGCGGATTAAATCGTTCAGGTAACTGATTTCTTTTCTTCCCCATTAATAGCATAGCTTTTCTCCGTTGGTCATCGGAAATGGTTGTTAGTTTTCCACAGTTAAACACACCCCCTAACCGTTGCGTGGGCTATTTAATTACAGGATTACTGGCATTGCTTGACACCCGTATTGGGTTCCTGAAATTTGATGAATGAAGTATTTCCTCATTCCAACACTATTCAGAAGGAAATTGTGAACGGTTTTATAGGTGGAAGAAATGGCAAACACGCACTGAGTTTGGTGCATTTCACATCGTTTAGTTTGCAATTGGTGTGTAATGAGGCGTGCAGTAATTAGCTTCAGGTGAATGTGTTTATCACTACATATCAGTGTGGCAACGAAACTTGTATGAACACTTGATTGAAAGAAAAATGCCATAAATTACTTTGTGTTTCGATTCGACACAGCAACCACACCCTAGGAAAATGGCTAACCATCCGATTGCATTTCTTGCTCACCTTACAATGGTGTCATTGCGTTCGATGGCCACACCAACATGTACTTGACATTGCATTTTTCGCTTTGCCTCAGGGTTACTCGCTGGCATACAGATCAAATAACGCAGCTTGCTCTACAAATCAAGAATGTTCTCGTTGTTTGTACAAGTGTAGATTTAACGCTTATCGGCGCTTGTATGAGGGCATCGTCACTTCTCAGGAGAGGCTAGAAAAACTCTTGACTTTGAAGTTGTGGGCGATTAAAGATACAGTGACACAAAATGATAGGAAAAGCCTCTATGGTTGCACTCACAATCCTGTTCCTTGTGGTGAGCTTGCAATAGCGTCAAATCGAAATCAACCCACAACACGTGTGACAACAAGAACAATAATGGTTAAACTTTTAGGTAAATGGTGCTCCAGTCGATCCGAACCCAGCTCCAGTATCGAAAGCGATCGCGCTCATCCATCATCTATCCTATCTGATCGACTATCTGGTGCAGTACGTGTTGGGCAGTGAACATGACCGAAAAACGCCTCAGGATGCAGCGGACTATTATCAGACGGCGCTGGTAGAGGGGAAAAATCCACCCGGACAGGATACGAAGGGTCTCAAGCCGGATAATGGACGCGCGCGTCAGGAAACGGAAATCATACACAAAATGATGAAGGTCTAATACACCAGCGACGATGAACCGATGCATGAAGGTCTGTGCAGTATTGCAATGATCGGAAAGAAACTAGTGGTCATCTACCATCGTACGCGGGATTTGTTGCAATTTCTGCCCAAGTCGATGACAAAACTTCTGCGTGCACACACGTCTATAATTGTAAATTAATAGTGTAACTGTGTGTCACTGTTCGAGCTGAAGGTACTAGTGGGCACTGTGCTGGAAAATTGTAATCACCTAAACCCCGATAGATCACCGGGAGATTTGGTTGTCGTTGGCCAATCCTTGACATGGTTGAACATTGACGGTGTGACATCGACAATTCATCGTCTTGAAATAGATCGCTTCCAGTTCGCGTGTGCCGGGCTGATGGAAGGTTCATTAGTATGCTCAACCGGTCATTACGGTTGACTATAGACCAGACCCACCATGGAAAGGTATTTCAAAGTATTTGTGTGTTTAGTTGTTGGCAAAGTGATTTGGTTTGTTTTTTTTTTTAACGGTACCAGATTTGGCTGTGAAAACACGGATTTAGAGAGTCGACGGAGCAATAGACCGTGATCCGACACAATGTTTTAAAGCCAACTTCGTGTTAGTGCTCTGCAAGGCACACCTTTCAAGAACGTTGCTGGGTGTGGACAGAAACAGACCGTTTTTTGGCAGTCTGGAGCTGTTTAAAATTAATTGCACGCAGTCTCGGTGAATGCGATGTGAACGGTATTTGTGTATTTGCGTTCTTTTTTTTGGGAAACTTCTTACCATTCGAAGAACAAGAACAATATGAGTTGATTTAGCCTGCGTGTGTTTGTGTGAGCAGTTTTTTGTGCCTTGTTCTTTAACAATCTCACAGCAATCCAACATATAAAGCCCATGGAGAGGGTGGGTTTGGTTCACGTCATTCTGCTTTCGATCCGGGGCCTGCCAAGGTGATCCAGTTCCCGCTCATGCGATCGATTCGTGCGCGTTTCCATACCAAGCCACGTCCATTCTTACCTTCAACAGAGAAGGGACGGCCCGGAGGGTGTGTTTGTGAGTGTGTGTCCCCTCCGTGCTTTGTGCAGGCCACCCTGCCACGATTTTTTGCATTTGCCACGCTTACCATTGCGCACTTGCTAACTGGACAACTTTTACGCTTTTGTTCTCCTGTCCAGATTACACCCATGTTTCTGCGCCCTCTGCACCTTTCCAGTGTTGGTGCGGCTGCAGCAAAAAAAAAACATTCACTTTGGACTTGCTAACACGAGCCCGGTTCGTCGGAGCGAACAGGTCTCGCCCGACCCGGCCTATACCGATTGCCCATAAAGCTTGGCAACACGTTGGCTTGATTGCGTAGATTTCCCCCCGGAGTCTCAGCTGCTGCAACCCGGCGGCTTTTATCGTGGTGTGGTGCACTGGCTCTGTTTCGCTCTTTTGTCCCGCACAATTTTTGCACCACTCGTCCCATTTCAGCCATCAGAGAACGACCTTTCGGAAGACTACAAGGTCTTCCGCCCCACGGAGCGTACCGAAATGCACGGCAGCGGGCAGCCACATCGGGTCGACATTTCACTGTACGTCGAACGTTACAGAACGGAAATGGCAAACCAGGTAGCAGATCGATCGGTGGCTAAAACCAGCCAAGAACTTACAAGCGAACCAAAAGTTGGCAGGAAATTAAAGAGCAAACCGTTCTGGGAGCGAGTTATTAACGAGTGTGTGGGCTTCCGCTCTATGGCTGAATGTCACGCAAAACGCAGTGATTTAGGAACCCGGCTGCCAGTTTCCAACTGAACTGAAGAGTATCTCTTCTCTCTGCCAGGAGGACCTTTCAAAAGCACTTACCACCTTTTACGTGTGTGAGCAAAAACGTAAAATAACAAGAACCCGGCATTCGTTGAGAAAATTGTTTCTGGTTACTTATTGCTGTACTGTCAATACTGTCACGATGACAGTTAGTAAACATTAATTACGCCTCACAGGCGTCAAATGGCAATAACCGCGCATTGTTTATCTCGTAAGCTTCTTGCTTTACGAGGCGAGCGGAATGAACAAAAACAGTGTCGATACGCGTCTTTTAATGCTCAAATCGGTTGACCTTCGTCATTACTTCAATGCACCGTCGTTTTGAATAATGCGTGTCGGTATGGTGTTTACCATCACTAAAATTTGATTTCAACACAAAAACCAGTGTTGACCAGGGTGGTTTCAATGTTGAGGTGAATGTGTACTTTTCAAATTTCTGTTAACAAATGCATGACTGCTGGTGGTGAGTGATGGATGAGAAATACAGTTTGTCAAAGCGTTTGATTATTTGATTGTAGCTTTAATTACTTCAAGGTTATTTAACAACCAGCGACAGCAATGAGTGAGTGTGTGAAATAAGACAAAATGTGTTAAAATGAATACAGTTGTTGGCAACGATAAATTTTTTGTCAAACTAAGCGAATCTGTATGATTCAATTCAAAAGGTTGTTATTAGATTTTCGAAATTCCTCACCAAATCGTAACGCAATCATTCCTCGCTTGTGACGTGTGTGTCTGTTTTGACTACGAAACGGTTGCTCAAGTGTCGCGAGTGAGTGCGTCCAAAGCGTCGTTTTATCTGTTGAGTTTCGACCACTAGCCGTGGATACCGGTCGCTCTGCCATATGATTAAGTATTCATTGACCTCCTCTAGCGGTGGCGTTTCGCTGCCGTTAAACATCAGATGAGGACGTCACTTCAGTTAATGCTCAAATGTGGTTCTGCTCAGTTCCAAAACGACTTGCTACGAGAGAAAAGTTCGAACGATTTCAGATGACTTTTACTACGACCTTGGACCACCGATTAAGGAATTTGTGTCCAAATTAGCATTCGATTGATCTTGCGACGTGTGTCCGCATTGTATGACATACCGTACAGCAAGAGTTAGTAAATGACGTCCTGTAGTGACAAATGTAGGTAAACAAATAGCTGTTTTTTAGTTTTACAAAAGACATACTCTTGTAAGCAGTTTTTAACAATGTTGCAACGAGAAAATACGCCATGACGTTAAGTGTTGTTCCTCTCAACTGGATGATTCACTTTCATTCTTTAAAGTCTTCATTATTTCCTCCGAAAACGGTACTATTACTTCATCGCATTGTCGAGTGAAGGAGAATGAAAAATTGGCATAAAACTCGCTCTCATTTAATACCCCATCATCATGATCGATCACGAAGTCCAGCCTCTGCAGCCGGCCCTCCAAACGATCGTTCCCGACCATCGGTTGGCGTGCGTGTGGGAAAAAGGAAAAGAAATGAAAATATCGATGCCATAATGCTGATGGATTTCTCCTTCCCCGCGCGATCATGGTATGCATTCCCGCTCGGAAGCCACACGGTTCGAACGCAACACATCCCAAAAATGGCCACGGTTTCGTTGTCGGTTACGTTACCAGTTGCGTTACGCAGCCCGTTGTGCCCGATCCTCTCGTGCCGCGGTACGCCCTCACAGACACATGTTGGTGCCACTTTCTTCCTGTCGGGCGATGCTATTAATTACCGCTCGGGAGTGAAAAGACAACGGCAACGACACCACCAAACATGATCTTCACCCGATCGTATAAGCAGCAAAAGCCGTCCGGGAGGCAAGCGGGCTTGACAGGTTCGTCACTTATTACATCGTTACCGTTGAAGTCGTCCCTCTCCTAAATCCGCCCCTTCTTAAAAGGATGAAGGAACGGCAGGAATTACGAGCGAGGAGAGCAGCATCCTGAACGCAAACAAAGCGAGAGCATCAAAAGACTTCAACGCGCCCGTCAAAAGAACTTTTCGCAAGTGACGAACCCTGCGTGTTTGTCTCGCATACGCGATCAGATCGAACTACGAGGTTGAGCGTGTGCCTGTTTGGGCAGTACTTGTCGCGGCTCGTTAAGGGTTAGCAAGGCGGATGGCTGGTTTGGTACAGGGGATAGAGAAGTGGTTAGACACTCCACTCTCGCCCGCTCCCGTCTAACCGTGCGTGACGAAGCTCGGTTTTGTGACGACGGGATGTGGGAATGAGGTAAGCGACTACTTTGGCGCTGGCGCTGATGGAAGAAGAAAGCGAAAGTGAATTACGACGACCGGTTGTCTGCGGTTGTCTTGCACTCACCTTCCCATGCGAGGAGCAACCTTTTGCAACGGGTACGATCGAACCGTTTTCGGAAAAGGGCCGCTCGTCGGAACTCGATCGGGCGGAACGATGTGGAAATGGAAATGATGATGCTGCTGTTGCCGTTGTTGCGACCGTTTCCTTTAAAGCTAGCATTTGCACAACCTTCACAGGAAGAATGGGGGGCATACAAGCGCAAACTTGAAGGGAATCCAAGATACAATGAACCGGAAGTGTGGCATCCAGTCGGTGGGCAATTGTGGCACCGTGAGAATGTTAAAAGAGTGAAAAATGCACTCACCAATGACTTTTGACCTTTTGCACCGTGCTTGAGGGAGTGCGATATCTGCGGGCATCTTTATCTTTAATGATGGGGCATTGTGCATTTACCTGTTTTTTACCTTTCATCTTGAAGAAGACCTTTGCCGTGCCGAGGAGAATACAAAGATGGCTTTGGGTTTTCGGAGGGCATGCTCGTCAGGCTAACCTGGGATGAAGGTTATTGTGATCCTCATTTACAGTGGGAAGGTTAAAGAAACTATTCTCTACTCAACGTTATTGAAGAGGAAGCATTAGTTTGCTGATAAAAGCTCTAAAGAATAAAGGTGAGAAGATGCATTAATTCTAATTTCCATTCAAAATATGTAAGAGATGTAAAATACATTTGAACTCTCGAAAAGTGAAAAATTCTCCAAAAGATGGTTCGTTCATTTTCTCACACATTTTTATAAGAAGAAAAAAAAACTATCCTGATGATGACACCAACTCAATTTCCGATAAGCAAGTTTATATCAACACATTACAATAATAAAGTTACGAAAGCAGAAACAACTTCCGTTTTCTAACAACACGTTGAGTTTGAGGGAACTCTCCTTTGGGACCATAAACCCAACCAGCCTGACGCAATAAAGTGTTGCAAAATGTTTGTAATTTTCTTTGTCGTTTGAGCAGTTTCACATCCACTACACGTTTATGAGCTGCTCACCGCTTGTTAGCTTGGTGGTTTCACTCGGTTACTTTCCTACGTACCAACAATAAATTATTGTCGACCAATAGTAACACTTTCTTCGAAAAGCGTCCCCGCGTTTGTTGAGCGGGCACGATTCTGATTTAATTTCGTTCGACAGCACACACGCCGGGCTAACGCTGCAAAGTTTCGGTTCGCCCGCCGGTTGTGTCATTGTGAATTGTCCGATGGTCGGTGGCCAAACCGGGTCTCCACGCAAGTGGCCACCCGATTCACCTGCACACCAAACCGGACCCGTTCGAACTCTGGCCGGTCGTTGGACTATGTTTGGGAAAGTTAATTATGCACTCCATCGTCGTCGTCGATGTCGCTACGTTGCGGCTTTCGTTTCGGTTCAAGTCAATCAGATGCTGGCAAAGGCAGAAGGGGACACCGACCTTCTACGGTTCAGTTATGCCCCTCTTCTTAGTCGCTGTTGTTTAGTATACCTTGTTTTCCTTCATTTCGGTGTACGACTAACGAGTAGCGAAATATTCACACGTCTCAACAAACGCGTCGTGAAATTGCGTTGCTCGTGAAAAGTAAGGCCAATACGGTGTTGAGGTGAGTTGTGGGTGCGCATGTCTAGAAGTTGGCACGTGAATATCAATGTGAAGAGCCGCCCAGTTTCAATGACATCGATTTCTCGATCATTTTCAATCCGCGATCTGCTTCGATCGAAACGCTCACTGCAACATGCAGTAATGACCTCTGCACGCTTCGATCATATCTGGCCTCGGTGTGGCAATTTTCCAACAGAATTATAGTGACAAGTGTGAATATGTGCTGGTAGTCATCTAACACGAATTTTACTTTTCACCGTCACCCTGGATCCACACCACGGTGGGTGAACGGGACACTGATTGTTTGCGGGAACAATTGTCACCTGAAGCACCTGGAGTAGGTGCGTTCCGTTGGAAAAGGAAATCGAAAGTGACAAAACACGGCTTCCGCTGGCTTACCGAACGATAATTGCAATGCGAAAAAGTCCAAGCGACAACGCGAACAGTGCGAAGCGTTTTGTCATACCGTTTTCCCTTTCTGTTCACTGTCGAACCCCTGCCTGTGCGAGAGCTCCCTTTTTGTGTGGCTTATGTAACGAAAAAATTGTCGCGAGACAGCGAGCGAAACATAATGGAGCAGTTTGGAGGAATATGGTTACAGTTCCGAAATCATTCCTAGATGATGCGAAACGATCCGAGTGAACCAGGGAAATGATTAACGAGCGGGTATGATTCGGGACACTCCTTTTTTCGGTAATGGATCAAAGGTTCAGTGATGGACTTGCAAGACAATCGTTGGGAAAAGTAGCAAAAAATGCTGTCCATTCTTCGATTTGATTGGTTTGACAATTTTACAGTTTGGACATGAAACCGTATACAAATATCCGGCAACCGACACCTGTGGGTAGCAGATTTGTTTTCGAAAGTATTATTAATCACCTCAAAAACGAATGTGATTTGGGTTATTAAACCGTAAAATGTACAGGCATCAGTTCGCTTTTGGTGCACAAATCAACATTTAGATGAAATAGTCAGAATATACATTTTATAAAAATTATCGAACCAATTTACAGAAACCAGGTTAGAGAATAGTGTTGTTTTTCTAATTTCAAATGAAACCATTTGATTTATTCAATCGTTTTGATTTATAATGTCTTCCTGATCCTGAGAATGATCGTTAAGCGTTGTAAATGGTTTTCAGCTTTAGATCTAAGCACCAGACAATGAAACGAAGACCACGATCAGTTCAAAGCAGATTTAGTGTAAAAAAAACGCTTCATTTCGAAACGTATTTGCCACGAACAATGGAACGACAGCTCATAATCTGCACCACGGTATTGGCAACTATTATCGCCACACCTACTGCTCGTCGACGACGGGTTCGTCGCACCCAAATCGCACACTACTGAGCAACAATTTAAGTCTCCCAGTGTGCGGTGTGTATGTTTTGTTTGCTTCTTCTTGCTATTTTCCCTTGTGCGTTTGTTGGTGTTTAGTACCAGCTCCAGATCGGACGGTATAAATCAAACCGGTATCGACAGTGCTTCCGGTTCCTGGACGACGCCGTGGGAATGAAATTATGGATAATCAGGAATCGGTCTTTCGAGGTGATTGCCACCCGGGAGGAATAGATTGGGATCAGTTTTCTGGTCAGATATATAACGTTTGTTAGCAGCTTATAGTCGATATTTACTGAAAGTTGTCCCTTCATACCTTTTATTTTTGGTAAGTTTTTATTGTTTGCCCCAGACATTACACATATTCCTCACTCTGCGGTGCACAGCTTGATGGCACGCTGCATAGTTTCATGTTAAACATGTACACACTCACTTCTGGTCCATTATGGGCGTGGAGCGGAAAACAAAGAGAACGGAAATGAGGTGTGCAAAAAACATTGATATCAACATATGTTTCATGGTATCGTGTTTCATGCGGTTCAATATTCGGATTCGAATTCCGGATGTGTGAATGTACAAGCGTTTTTTTTTGTCTAAAGCACTTGGTCAGGGTACACAACTACATGGCTTGGTAGTATTGAGTCAATTGGTTTATTTCAATAAATACTTACGTTCTATATTTAAATGATGAGTACATTTGCGTCATATTTAGTTCGATTGTAGTAATGTCTTACCTGAAAATAGAAACAAGTTTTAGATTAAAATATTGGATGAAGGAATTGATTTATGATCAGTTTAAAAGAGCTTTTTGGCACGCATTAAACAATATTGAACACTCGCTTGACACCAAGTCCATGCTTCACAAACCATTTCAATAATCAATGATAAATTCCCTCCAGCATCTAAGTATTGTTCACTGGGCAGATCTTTCATTGCACCGCTAAGCGAAATGCGGAAGCCTTTGTACTAGTGCTTTTTTTCAACATCTTCCATTCAAAACAAACCTGCAGGACCAGGTTGTATGATGGCTCACCCAGTCCAGCACAATCTTCGTGACGCTGAATGCTTTTCTTCAACCTTCCGTGAATTATTCGACACGATCGACATGATCAGCAGTTTGCCTGCTTGTTAGCGTCAGCATTCTTGTCGCTTGGGTCGGTTCGTGGTAGTACGCTGCTTTTAGACACAGCCAAGCCCATTTACACATGTCTCAATCTTGCCTGTAATCGTGCACTTTCTTGAGAAGGGAGGAAACCAACAGTAACATAACGATGGTGAGTTTAATTGCAAAATAATTATCACATTAGATCTGGATCAATTAAAGCTAAGGATTGGTATCAACGCGTGCACAAACGATGGTGAAACTGAAGCGTATGATAGCATTTGGATGGTTGGTTGTGGCTGTTAATGAACGACGGTTTGAAATAAATGAACCCAGGAATACAACCATATCCGTGGCGGAGGTTCGTTTATCCAAGTGTATGATTATTTTCTGTCGGAGAAGTTGGGACATGTGATAATTACCGTTGACTTATTTCTGTCAATTTGATCGTTGCAATTGAATACAAATATTTATTTCCTGGCTTTTTTACGCTACATATCTAAGAAATGTAAGTGATTCCTTTATGTAGACGTCGCGGGATGGAATGTCAAGTAGCATTTTGACGGACTGTGTAAACGGACTGATTGCGGTATTCATTTCAAACGTATTCACATTGCAATTCCTTTCTCGTCTCAACAATCTGTTTCTGAGATGGCTTTCAATCACCATCGCACGACCGTATCACTCAAGGACAGGTCAACAGGGTCATTTCTGCAGCACGCGAGAAGGTCAACAGGGGACGCAATCTCAAACCATAAAACAGCCCACACTAGTGAACAGGAAACAAGATGCTATGATACTCCGCTGTGCCACGATGTGTAGACCGTAACTCCATAACAAACAACAACGGGACGGTTTTGGAAGCGTTTAGCACGTTTGACAGAAGCGACATAAGAAGGTTCGTCGCTTATTCTGCCAAACATTCGTTGATGTCTTTCGTTTTCGGCACGGCTGTACCATCGTTCACTAGCTTGACGGTGGAGGTGATATTTGAATGTGCGCACTAAACAGTCACCTAAGCCACCTACCGTAACTTCAACCATCTTCTTTTTGTAGTCCCGGCACTATAGCAATCCGAAAACCTGTTTTTCCACCTCGAGTTTGGAGGATGAGCAGTGCGAACCGGTTGACATTTTCCCGGGCGCACTTTGCGTTGCGCATCAATTCCGGCTGAGTGAATACGTGTACGTGTGTGAGAGTGGGAGATTTGGGGGGATTTTCTGTATTTATCGACCGCCTGGTGCTGTGTGTTTACAAACATTGGCATGGTAAATTTGCATAGCTGGCAAATTTGGTATAGTGGCAACGCAACTCTATTGTCTTTGGCTTTTGAGCAAATTTGGACAATTGTTGTTTTTAGTTTAGAACCAGCTGAATATGGACAAAACATCTATGGCCTTCGTTAGTTGAAACAAATAAATTGATCACAGAAGTGGCACTGCTGGAATTTTTCATAATTAATTACAGATCGTATAACCTAGTCACCAACGCATTGGAGCATCATTTGTGCAACGGTGATACACAATTTTCACTACGATTCGACTAGAAAGCTATGCAAATCTGAGCTTTATTAGCAATTGTAACTCTCCAAACTTTCCCAAAACCATTCACAGTGAGTACGTTCACTGCGTTAAAGCGTAACAATTTCTTCTGCAGCGGGAATGCAATTTCTCATTCATCGTTTTTAATACACCTTTCGGCATGCGAATCGTGCGAGAATCGCGCCGAATCTTCACTGGCCATCAAATGATAGATCACTATCTTTCCCCATCAAAAACGACCGATGGGGCTGGGAAAAAGTGTAGCAGGAAAAGTGTGCCCAAAACATGCGGATTAGCGCTTACGGCGTTCGACTCGGTGTGCATTCCGTAACTGTTGAAATAGTAAAAGTTAGCTCCCGGTACGAGCCCGGTGGGTTTTGGGCTTTTGATCGAAATCGAAACCCAATAAAAACGCAATGCATGGCGTGATGCGTGGTGAGAAAAGCAGACAGAGTTTTATGCGATGAAAACTGGGTCGAATTTTACGGTGCTGGGCACCACGCACCCTGGTATTGGAATTGGTTGAGGTAATTTTGTTGTGGAGTGAAAAAGATGCAAGGCTCGTTGCTTTGTGGAAAACTTGGTGAAAGAACGCTTTAGAGTCGACAGAAAGCGATGCAGTCAGCGAAAGTGAGCGAATTTGACTAATCACTTTAAAATGCAGAGTTTAGATGTCTTACTTGTTCTTGAGTAAAAAATGAAGCTTACAATTGAACTTACTAATTGAATTATTTCCGAACCTCATCATATTGTGAGGCGAATTGTGAGTTTATTGCTTTGTTTGTAAAGTCTGTCAAGTGATCATTTATTTACCAACCCAATATCTGTTTATTTAATAAAACTTTATAACTTAACTTTATTTAAACGTTTCGCAGCATTACTTTCTGTTGCGTGATTTAATTTTTAAGACTCGAAAGAGAATGTTCTTGAAGCAAATGTGATGCTAATGGTGTAATTAAACCAATTTCACACAATTAACCGTTTCGCTTTTTTTTTAAAGTGACAAAGATACAATATGGTTCACTGTATCGTACAAACCATATTTATGCATCGTTTGTGCAGCAGCAGCAGTAGCAGCAGCCTAACAACACGGCATGGCATGGAGGAGCCACTCGTAGTAAATTACGCAAAACTCCATCACCAATTTCGAGTCTCACTTGGCACATTCGATCGCAAGAAGTAGCAGGTATGGGATGGGTATAGGTGTTTTTTGCGCTCCATAGAAAATTATGTAATTTGCAGCTTTGCCTCCGTCGACGAACGTCAATGTGATGACCATCGATGGCCAAGATGAGCCTTACGCACGCAAACGAGACAAACCGTTTGCCCATTTTCGGCGGGGAACGACAATTGTACGGCATGTGTCACGTTCATACGCAGGCACTCACGTCTCGTAACACAGCATCACATTTACCAGACACACCTCAGCAACGTCTCCGGTTGATCTATCGAACGATCAAGGGGTTGTGTGATAAAAATAAATAAATGTGCCACCATGAGATGAGCTTTGCGCGGCAACAGATTTCACATTCAGAGGATGCAATGGAGAGAAGATAATTTAATTAAAATACAAAACAATCTTAACAAAAACAACAAGGGTGCTTCTTACGCACCATGTCTTGGTTAGGATCAAACACAATATGATTTCAATCTGCACATGCTGTAGATAGTGTCAATCGGATAAACGTGAGCGTATACAGCTTCGAGGAGAATCTACCGCTACCGTCTGACGTTGTATTCAAATCGTCTTACTGACGTCTAATTCACCCAGTCGGAGTCAAAACATTGTCTCACCCTTTTTCCACAGCGCCGGCTTGTTTTAAGAGACCGTAATTAACATGGCTGCTAGCGTATTGAGGACCATTTTTTTAAACTTCTCGCCACTATGGAATGTTCCAAATCTCAAGCAACACTTTGTGCAACCCACCCTCTCATGCACAAAAACTCCATCGATTCGGTGCGATATGTTGAAGCTATTTGGAAGGGAGTCTTTTGCCGAGGTCAACCATTTATTGTGGCCTACTCCATGGTGCGGTGCGTCTGGGAATGGTTCATGCTGTCCGTCTCGCAGCGGGCGGACGTGGTGTTGAGTACAATAAACAAATGAATTATTACCCCCGAAGTAAGGTCCGAGGGCACTGTGCGAGCGGTTGGCTAGGCAAAACGTGCTGAGGACAACGAAACGTGAGTCTGTTGTGTCTATTGTTAAATTAGCGCTTGAGCAGCACGACGAACCACACGAGCTTTAGCGCGGGCGATTCCTTGGGCGCCACATTGGTGTTAGACCAAACAGCAACACACAATCCCCATTGCTTACTGAAGGGGTCAATCTTATTTATCCAATCAAAGTCCGTACGGACTCAAAACCCACTTTTCGGAAAGGGTTTTTGGGGATCGGGTTCGGTTTCGCTTTCGAAACGGTCCGGCCCCGGACCCACAACAGCTTTCGGGCGTGATCATGAAGTCAAAATCTTTGCTGGGTCCATTTTCACTTTTCACGGCAGCTAGTACGTGATTAGTGTGATTGGCAGCGTGAACCAAAACCGGTGGGGAAGCTGAGGTCATTGAAGAGGAAGAAGTAAAAACTACGGCCAAGCTATTATCGTTCATGACGCACGTTGATCGCGTGGTTTTACTGTAGAAGGTGTTTTATTTCGCCAATGTTTTTGCGGTATTCGTCCGTTTGCAAGCTCAAAGTACCCACTATGAACTGTTTAGCAAGATCCGACAAACCATGTGCTTATCAACTTTTAGCTTAAGTAAAACAGGCTTTATTACTTAGGTATTAAAAGGGTGCCTCCATAATTTCGCTCATTTGAAGCTCCATAAAGTGAGCATAAGAGTCTAAGTCGTGAATCGTTTTCAAAGTCTTGTAAAATAATTTCAACCCCATTCCATGTGAGCTGTTGTGGAGAGTGGAATAAAAGTGCACTAAAAGCTTCAAACATGTAAACACTCTTCCTTCAGCAAAGCGGTATGCAATAGCATCCTGGTGCTTTCGATTGGCAGTTCTATTAGGTCATAGATGCTGAAATCTAACGAGACCGTATGTCAGTATGGGCTGAAAAGGCTTGGCAGGGTTGAAAATTCGCCTGCCGATTCCTTTCTCAACTCATTTCTGGTTAAAGTGCATTAGTTTACGATTGCAGTTTGTAGCAGCATTATGCAATGGTACTTGCCAAACGTCGATCAAGTTGCCAGCCGTAGATAAGCTCGATTGAAACTACGCTTAAGGAAAGAATGGTTTGCAAAAGCATGTTTCTTTATCGATTCAGGCGTATTTAGACGGTGCAACTGAACGTGGAATGACATTAATGTATGTTTGAGGATTAAAAAAAGCAAGAAGTTTGTTGATATTTCCAAGTACATTTTTTAAAAATTCTAATATTTTTTTAGATAAATGTATCAATTAATTAAAAACATTACGTCTAATGTAAAAACATGAATTATTGGTTGATAAGCAGTGTACAACTGCATTAAACTGCTTTAGTTGGTTAACCGTTCAGATAAGTGTTATGCTTAATGATTCATTTATCTTTAATGAAGAATCTTTCAAATCGGGAATCGATTTTCAAATGGTTCATTTATACTCAGAATAGTGGAAAATCATGCTTTAGGCCTTAGGGGAAGGATGCAGATTATTCATGCTGTTCAAAGATTCATTTAAATACATGAATCTGAATCAGATAGACCCAACGCTAGTTCAAATTCACCAGTGATTACGATAAAAGATGTACAGTAATGTATGTTGCGATATGCAAGGTACTTTAATATATTTAACAATTTAAAGCTATCAAATTTCTCAAACATAACCAGATACTGAATTTCTGCAAACAAGTTAACAAGTAGTGTTTTGATTAATTTCAGTTCTTAAATCCCTTTTATTTGTTTAAATCTAGCAAACCTATCAAGTCCACTTGTTATATTTCAGTTAAAAATTCTGAAATGTTTATTAAGTAAGTATTAATTATTGTGAGTGGTGTGGAAGAATGGCATTCTCTATCTTCTTACTACTTCTGAAGTGTATGTTATTCTTTCAATAATTAAGTGAGTGTATGTTATTCTTTCAATAATTAATAATTAAGTAATTAAAACATTTTTTTTTATAACCGATCGAATTTAGTCAACCCCATCGGGAAACGAAAATCAAATGCTTTGCTACGCATTATTGAGCCATCAAATAACCATGACAACTGACACTCACACAAACACGTATACAAGCGCGGTAGCTGAGGTAGCCGTTCGTGGATCAATCTTGTTTTTCCAAGGTTGATTGAAAACCGGTATCGAATCGAAAGCATGCGTGCCGCGTGCAGGGAGAAAACATTCATTAGACACTTCCGTCCAAACCATTCCCAGCCGCGTGGCGGGGCACGCATGGGGGAAGTGCTCGTGGGACGGAGTTTCTCTGAAGTTTCTTAAGCACATCAACCTGCCACCGTCGTTCAACATTTGCCGACGGTGTTGCATCTTGCTTAGCATCTTCGGTGGTGCACCCGGAATTAGAAAAGCGTAGCAGATGCACCGGAACAGAGCGCAACGAACAGATATATGTTTAGATGCTGCAACGATGCAGTGAGTCACGTGAAAGCTGAATATAAGCAACAACAAAAAATCAGACAGAGAAAAGTCAACAGACCTAACGAGGAAAAATCAACACAGCATACACGAGCGGGCGGAATAATAAACATTCAATCATGATTATCTCCCACGAAAGGCATCACAATTAACGTATGCGCATGAGATAGGGATTGGTTCGATGTGTAGAGAATTCGTAAGAAAGTGGAGGAAAGATTTCCGAACCAACGAACCAGTGCCCCAACTGGGAAGGAATAATAGATACAGAAGAAACCCCCAACAACACCGCAACCTGAAGAATACGTCACCCACTCGAAGTGTTTGGTTTCTCCTTCATCTCGGTGCATTGAAGTCTTTCTGTTTGGTGCAGCGCATAAATAGGCGGACAGAAATTTGCAACCACCGACGGCACCCAAACCAGCCCCCGACTACAATTGCAAATATGCCAATGGGTGAGAGTGAGAACGTGACAGAAACGGAAAGGGAGAAAAAGCAACTCAAAGACACACGAACGGAACGGACACATGAAAACAGCCGTTCGTGGCGAGGCGGTAAATAAAAGTTATGAAAATAAACGGCAAAAGTGGCAGCCCGACGTCCAGTGGCAATGGAAGAGAAAATAAAGCTCGTAAATAAATAAATACGCTGCCGGTCTGGTCGGAGATTCGAGTGGTCTCGAGTAGAGCAACGAGAATCTGTATAGGCGGGAGTTGGAAATCTCGTACCGATGGAGTCGTTTGGGGTTGCTTTTACTTTCTCTTTCGATTGAACCAAACCGATCGAAGGAAGGATGGCTGCAGATCGCAAGTAAAGGCCACATACACACACACATATATATACGGGTACGGGTGCGAACGGGGTAGTAAGGTTAGGCAAGGTGCAAAGTTTCCGATCGGTAAGAGTCGGAAACTCTATCCATTGCCGATGGCTTCAGGATGACTTAGGATTTTCTTTGGTATGCGTTTTAAATACCAAAATTAAAAAACAGGAAAACGCGACCTTTAGTAGAGGGTTGCAAGTTTATTTGCCAACACACAAAAGACGATCCACTTCCTTTAGAAAAGCGTTTTACATTACTCCCCTGAATCGGTTCGGATGAGGTGATTTTTTTTTCTTACCTCTTCTGCGCCATTTCCATCGATCAGATGATAGGTAGGTTGATAATCAGTTACTTTGCAGGGTTTACACCAAAAACCAGTTCCTCCAACCGGTGATGGGAAGAGTTTTATTTTGTTTCTCTCCCACAAGGTCACAGGCCGTTCCGTTTTGTGGTTCGGGGTGTATTTTTTCCACGTCTTCTCATTTTCTTCCACCAAGCTATCTCCCACGGCGTGAGATATAAAGTGTTGCAAACTTGAAAAGAAATCAGCGGAAGCGATAAATAAAACCGTCGACAATCATTAGACGAGTTGCGAGGGGGGAAGCACTGGTGTGGGGTTCCGCAAATCAACGGCATATCCAAACGAACTTCAAAATGGCAAGTGAACGGAATGAGTGAATGAAAAATGGTATCACTAATATTCATTCCCAAACCAGTGGGAACCGTTTGAAAAAATCGAAAACAGCAAAAAAAAACGAAAAGTAAAGCGTTTAACAGTGAGGAGGTAAAGAGCATTAGCATTATCTTGCCGTGAGTTTCGGGGGAGGTGCATTGACTTAGAAACAATCCCAACGTTACTACAAATGCACTAGCCACCATTTTTGTTAGTGCTTAATCTCGGAAAAGTTCAAACACATTAGCATTCAACAACGAACGGTAATCCGGATCACACCAAACCAAGTGCGAGCAAGTTGCCGTGGTTTTCTTCAACGGTGGAATTGCTTTGCCCTCCATTGCATCCGGCTGTATTTGCTGCTAAATGATTCTTTGCAGGCGATCTCAATTAGGGACCAAGTAAGGGTAGGATGCCGTTTTTACGAGGATTTTGTTCCCCTTTGCTTGGTTAATTTGGCTTCCTCACCTTTAGGTCGTTTAAATCACTTGAAAGCGCCTTTGTTTGAATCGTCTTCATTTGGCATTCATTGCCAGGGCTTTTTCAAGACGTTGGAATAACAAAAAAAAAGAAAGATTAGCAGGCAGTAGCGTACGTTTATGCCAGTTTTATTGTGGTAGCATTTGAATCCTACACTGCATGGAAATTTCAAGCATAGAAATGCAGTTGACGGAATACTCTCAACCAAGAGAGGTTAATTTTAACAGCTCCATGTACTTCACCGAGTCAGCGATCAAGTTGTCACTGTGTTTTCCTTGACATTTAGGTTCAGTTTTCCGTTACCTTTACACCTGTTGCACACCGCTTGTTGCAGGGTAAGTCATCCAACAAACGGTATCAACGATTAGCGCACCGGACAGCTGTACAAAGCAACGCAATTGCAAGGTATTTACTGTTGTGAAAAATATTAGCTGCAATTATCTGCAAAACGATGGTAACTGTAACTCCGGAAGGTGACCACTTTCCAGCGTGTGTTTTGTGGCAGGTCATCTGCAAATGATTCGCTTGCATGGTAGAAATGGTTTGATTTTGTATTTGTTTTGTAGTTGCAGTTCAATTGTTGCCTACAATGACCGATATCAAGTTTGTATGGTCTCTTTTACTTAAAGCACAGCTCAACAATACAACACAACTAAAAGGAGTATACTTGGTAACCTTCACTAGGCACCACTCAACACCGTTGGTTTAATTGGATGGAGTGGAAACACGGAGTGGAAAAAAAAGAGATAGAACCATCCCCTACCAGCTCTCGCTGGCGTCGGAGAACCATTGCGTCCAAAGAAAGGCCAGAGTTTTCACGTTCACGAAACGGTGCCAGTGACGACTGGCAACCTGCGCTGGAGCAGCCTGCCATAACGGTGACGGTGGCACGGTTTCTTGTACCACCGCGTAACTTCTCACCGCGTTCACCGTCTGCCAAGTTTGCGCCAGAACTTGCAGAACGTACCGGGGTGGACAAACAATTTGCGCTTTGCGGCCATGGCTTGGAACGAGTTGGACGGGGTGACAGAACAAACGGAATCCATAATTACGCAAAACGTTCAGTTATTTGTCAGGGCAACCAATTGGTACGGTACCCAGGGCGTGAGATGGTGCTGACTTATGCTACACCGGCCCAAGCATTACAATGATACTAACGAGACAGAAAAAAAATGGAGAAGCGATCAGTAAACGACCCGGCCGGCCGTGATGATTGGCAAATGTTGACCGAAGCTCAGCTTCGTGTGCTTGTTTGTAATTTGTTTTCTGTACGTTGGTTTAAGTGGTAGCATAAATTTGCATACCTATGTATGGGATGGCATTGTCCGAGTTTTGAGGAACGCGTCGAATAACCTGGTAAGAAGCTTTGGACGACTGGTTAATCGTCACGATCGTGCGTCATCCATTTCGCTTCGAAGTTTATTAGGCTTTACGATTTAGAATTCATTACCGATCGGTTTGTTTAGGTCATTTTGAAGAATGATGATAACGCCACAATCCATTGATAGTGTCTATAAGCAAATACTATTAATTTATCATACTCTATAGCGTATATATTCGGATACAACAATGTTTTGTATTTTTTGTATCTCTTTTTTTGCATCACTCATAATTAGTAAGGCACAACAAAAAAGGAACTCTCACTCGATTACGAAGTTTCGAAAACCAGATACCAGATCCACGAACTCTCCGGTTCCACTTCCCCGTTTGTTTTAGCAGAGTTTGCATTAATTAATGGTTTACTCACCAACACGGTGTGAAACCGGGTGGTCTGCCAACATAGGCGAACACGGTAAGACGGACGGATCAGCGCAAAAAAAAACGGGGTAACAATTTACAACCGTTCCAAAAACCGGTGTCTGATTATCAGGGGTTTTTGTTTCACTCTCCCGCTCGTGGTAGGGGAGAGCCACACAAATCCAACATTACTTTTAAGCGTCAACGTTCAGACGAAGCTGATGGCTTTCGGTTTCTACGGACGGCTTTATGTTGTCATCAAGGTTTGAGGCCTTTATGTGAGAGTGTGTGCGTGTGTGTGTGTTTTTTTTTGTTCCTAAGCACAACGAGCAAACGTCCATCTTTTTTACTTTAGCTTTGGTCGTTTGATGGAAGAACTTATTGTTGTTGTCTTGGCTCTCAGCATCAAACGCTGGTTTGTATGGTTAATCGTGTTTTATTGATATACACTATCAAATAGTTTTTCGTTCGTACACTAGACATTGTTGGCGTGATCAACGTTTTAAAGGATAGGTTTGCTTAAAATGCTACAAACGAAACATACAAACGTATGACTTACCATTGTTTGTTTGATAATTTGTAATCCTCAGTGGCTAACCAGCTTCACTCTAGACACTCTAGGAAACACACTACTCACTATTGCACAAACCTCGCAGGAAAACAAACGCTGCAAAATGGTAACCAAATCGTTAGTGCCATACAAATGTGAACAATTGTATACGATTGTTACTAAAGGAAAGTCTTATTTACATACAGTTGGCTTGAAGTAATGTACTATGAACTGCCCTATACGCTCATTGAAGTCTTTTGATTTTGTTTCGTTGGCTAATTGTTTGCATGGGTTACTTTGACCCGCTTCATATTTTAATTGGATCTTTTGGCAAATGCTCTCTGTATGGACGTGTAACTATATTGACAAATCTCTAAAGTGCTCAATCGAGCTAAATAGCAGCAAATAAGATAACTTGATAGATAAATTACTCGGTTAAAAAAGTCACCATTTAGCAGCATATTTTAGTATCTACATTAACTAAGACAGGGTTTTCTTACAGTCCTTTAACTCAATTTAAGTAATGTGCCACGTTGGCGGATTCAAGCTTTGTGTAACACGCTTATTCAAGTCTTTTCAGTCGAATTTTAACAGCTTTGGTTGCTCTCAACATTTTGTTGTATTTTTTGTACGATTTTTTTTATATTTCAAGCGATCTACAATGTTAAACAAATCACTTGTTAACGCCATCAAACACTTAACAATAGATCGCGTACGGAAGCAGGAAATTCGATCAAGGACTCGCTGTTTAGGTCGTTGATACTTTAGAAAAAAAAACATGTTCGATCTACTTCTTGTAACCACAATTGACCATTTGGTCAGGGTCACAAAGTGGTTTTATGTGTTTATATTGCCCATGTCACTTGTCACTTGCAGCATAACTATATGAAGTTCACAAACAGTTTAGTGTGGATAACGATCACGTGAATTATTGTACAAGAATCAATTAGTGTTTCGAATCTCGTTTCGTTTAAGAGTTAAACAGGAGATCAATATCAATCACAACACTAAAACTCACCACTCAGAAAAAAAACACAATTGTAATCACACACTTTCGATATAAATAAACGGTTCGTTTTGATGAAGAAGCGCCTCGCACACTCGGTGGAGGAGGACTGAAGAAAACTGTCCGTACTGACACAAACTATGCGCACTAGGGACTGACTCGCAGCGCGATCTGTCGCAAGCGTCGAAGCCCCGGCCCGAGGATCACGGCTGGTGGGTTTTCGCCCGCAAATGGAAAGGTGCCGCCCGGGGTTCGGGTTTCGCGAAAAAGCCGAAGCCAAAGCGATCTGCAGCCGTTGTCACGTTGGGCCACATTCGAACGGTCGCGTTTGGGGTGGTGGAAGTCTTACCAATAAAGACATGCGTTCTTTTTCCCGTTCACACCGGTACGTTGGGGCAGTTGGTTTTCCGTTTCGGTTTCTCTTCGAACCCGCACCTCCATTACCGCTAGTCACCGCCATCATGCCGTGGTTCGATTTTATGGTGGCAGCAATCCACCCTTGCCGATGTTGCCCCGTTCGATTCCTAGGGCTACCTTTCTCGCTCTCGTCTGCTTTCGAGCGTTTGTTTCACGATTGATCCACTCATTAAGGCAAGCCAATGCTGTTGCTGGCAGTGCCGCGGCTAGATCCACAAGACGCAGGGGAACGCCGTTTCCTAACCCCGTGGCGATATGTTGATTTCGTTGTGGGAACTCTTCGGCGCGCTCCATCTCATTCGTTCTCCAATGCAGACGAGCATGTTTTATGCGGCAAATACTAACAGTAGCTCCGTTTGGTGCAAAAGCAAATTGGCTTCTACTAAAACTACTACCAGGGTTTCTGTCTACTGCTGCCACAACTATCAGCACAACTAAGCAATGAATGACTGTAAAACTAAGCTGGCCGAATGCCGCTGACCATCATTGGTTGCTGTTTCGATGACTGTTGCTGCAACAATATTTCACTTCGCTGTTGGAATACGACAGACTGTCTATCGAACAAACGCAACGGCTTGTTTTCTTGGTCAAGCGTCTTCTGGCACGCGGTTCGTTTGCTAAGACGCTGCAACAGACCTCAACCAGTGCGGTGACTTTACATTGAAAGGACGCCAGAACCTTGCCCAAAATGGAAACTGTTTGTAAGTGGTGGGATTGCAGTTAAATAAAATAAAAATCGCAGGGAACTTATTGTTTTGATGGAAAGTTCTATTGTTCCAAAGTTTTTAAATATTTAGAGAAGTGTATAAAAGATAACAACAAGATAAATTTTAGATAAAATCTACAAAGTAGCTTGTTTGTTTTGCCGACATTAAATTTGTATTGTGCGTAACTATGTTTTTGTAAGAAACAATAATATTTTTTTTATTTTATGTGTTTATATTATTTTTTTTTATTTTTCCTAACGTAAAAAGAGATGCTGTTTCTTGGATTGTGAAACAATCCTTATATCCTTGATATGAACCAAAATCAAGTCGTACAAAACAAGTTACCAATCGTATCAAGTTTTTAAAACATATTGGCTTTTATTTAATAATTTTGATTATTTTTTTATTCAAAAAGAATGGCCACGCGCGTCTTGTGGATCTAGCTGCTTATAACTAAAGGTAACTTAATCTAATACATAACATACAATTCACATTCGTTTGAAGTTATTTCCTTCGCCAAACAGTGAATGGTACCCTTATCCCGGGTGTGCTCGACCGAATATAAAATAACAATGACAGCCCAAATAGTGCAAATGGATTTTATTTTAGAATAAAATCATCATTTAATACACTTTATTTTGTGGGTCATTTCCAGTTCAAACGGAAAGTCTATCGAAGAAGCTTGAAAAATCGTCTTCTCAAATGGGTCAAACGAACCATCTACCAGACTTATGACCCAATAAATATGTATACTTGATTTCTCGACGCTTCTTTCCTTGAATAAACTGTTGCCATTTATGTGTGTGTGTGTTTTAATGTTTTGGTCGCACCAAGGCAAATGATTTTCCAAGTCCCCATTCTCCTCCAAAGCGACTAATGATCAGCTAGAAGAAAGAGAAAATGTAGAGCGATTCTATCAGTTTTCCTGCACCACATCGGAACCGGTTACACCGAGGAGGGCCTATGCTATGGCACTGGTTGCAATCCATTCAATGCATTAGATGCGGCTGCTGCTACCGCTCGTCGTGTGACCCGTATTTTGTTCACTTCCAAGCACACGAACGATACGTGCGGAAGCTCGATGTCAAGATTCTGGCATGATTAATGTAACCGATCGTGATGGGTGTTCGGTTTTATTGGTCAGCATCGAATGGAAATAGGCCACATTGAAATTGTTTTCATTAATTAGATTATCGATGGAAGCTGCTGTTCGTAAAACATAAATTGTTACCTTTAAGGATGTTCGAGTAATTTAACACCCCGTTTGTGTTATGTTGGCCATTGAAAGGTGTTCAATTTAGTGAAGTGTTTATGAGTGCACGAACAGCACCATAATGCATACCCTTCACCTGACCCCAATTTGCCTGTAAACATATTGACTGGCCGAACAGCTCTGCTGTGTCGTTGTGTGGTGTGATACGGTTTACAGGTTGAGCCTTTTTCGTCATCTTCTTATGCTGCACTACTTATGTAGAGTGTGAGCGAAAGGAAAATCATTACTTGATGGAGAACCATAATAGGGTGGAAAATTTCAATTCATAGCTTAAAGAATTAGAGTCGTTATACTTCGTTTTAATTCATTTCTTAAAAGACATTAAAATTGTCCCTATAGCTTCCAATTCACGGAAGGCAACCATCGTACAGAAATGCACCTGCAATGGTGCAGAAAATTCTCTAGCAGAATATACTCCTAAACCATGTGCATTATGTAAGCTTTGTTCAAATATAGGTGAACGATTTTACCACACTCGAGAGGCCCGCACACGCGAAAGCAGTAACACTCCTCGTTTGGATCTACTGCTACGCACTACGCAAGGCGGTTGCAAACCGTCGACTTGCTGGTTGCAGAGAAAAGTTGTCCAAGTGGTTGCTTGTTCCGCCAACACCCGCCATATTTAATGTTTTTTTTTTCTCTACCGATCTGAGCAATTTTTTCGGTGGAGACAAAACTAAACCGTACACTAACCGTTGCATTTCCAGCGCGTTACGTGTACGATTTTTGGGGCCACATTATTATTGCTGCAAGATCGATTGTGCACGTTACGTTGGGTGTAGCTTGTATTAATGAGCATTGTCTTTGGCGGATACGTCGCAGAGAAGATCACATCAGTCCTATTTAGATTGAAAGGGTTGATAAAGTTGATACTCTGGGAATAAATTCCACCGTTGTTGGATGTGATCATGGAAAATAACAGTAAGACGCAGTATTATCACTATGGAAATATTTGAATTAAATTAGACAAAGTACTGTTGTAGTTTCCTCCATTTCCTCCATTTTTCTCACTCTTTTGTTTCTACAAGTCCACAAAGAGGATTTGTCAATCATTAAAAAATAACTCTTATTACTTCTTGTATTCCCGAACGCTTTTTGCTTCCTTTTTCTCCTTTCCTTTCCTTTCCTTTTTTTCCTTTTTCATTTTAAATATTTGTAATCGTGTTTTTGTTTGCTGTTTACGAATTACATTACTTGCTCTTGCTATCGTTTACTTGCCAAGTTGCTCCGGTTGATATCTGCTTCATCAAAGATCAACCTGTTGCTTTACAAGTCACCAATATTAATCGCAACTGCACACAAATCGCAATGTCACGCTACAATTGTACTACATTTTATTTACCAAACCAATCTCTTCTCTCCACACGATCAGGCTCGTATCGCCGGCTTTTGGTTTTATCTGAAAACCTTCATTCCATTTCAGCACTTCTTTTCCAAACCAGCTCACGGCCTATCAACCCGGCGAGCTCTTGGTTGTTGGACATATTTAGGTCAGCACTCGTTCTCCATTTGCAAGTGGAATGCTGTTGATAATTGGGTGACAGAGGTGCTAGTTTGCTTTCTTACAGCATTGCACCTACTGGTGTGTTTAATGATGCCACATAATCACACTCCGGGTGCATCTAGACAGCATCATCTTCAGCAACGCGTCCAGTCGAGTCGATGATGCGTCGTGACATAATAGGAACGAGTAACTGGATCATCCATCAAGCCAAGATGGACCTCGGCAAAGGTGATGCGCAGTGTGAAGTGCATCTGAAAAAAAAAAATGGAGAATACAAACGGTGCTTAATTGGCACCGGTTCACATAAACTGGTCAATCAATAGGTTCCTTCCAGACGTAAGTTAATTCTTTATAATGCGGACAAGACATCATCCCAGTGACATCGATCGATTGCACAAAGCAGGGTGAAAAAATAAGGAAGGAACTATCGTCGACATCAACTCCCGATGTTGTTTATCGTTGCAGATTGCATAACTGGCCTAAAGTGGGACTCTAATTTGTTCGCTCTAATGTAAACAGCTGGTGAACAGCGAACTAATACCAATCATTACCAGACCAAAGTGATGGTTTCGACCAGATTGCATTGGTGCTGGTGATTGTCGTAGTAATTTCCGGTTTATATAGACGGACGGGGGCTGGGAAAATGTTTGTCTGGGATGTGAGGTGTTTGTTGACTTACCCGAGCAAACAGTTGCCCACTTACAAAGGATGCAAGGTGTATGATTAAATCATCGTTCAAGATGTCGTTCCATTGTGAATAATTTCGCAAGACCGTTCCAGACGAGTTAGATAATTAATCCTATGTGATGCCGCTAATAAATAGTGTCGAGATCTATCTCAAGCTGAATAACTTCACGTTGAGCACTACCAAATTTTTAAATCGATCTTCAACATGCTTTCAAGGTTACAGTTAAAATTATAAAGCTATATGGGAAGTCCTTAGGACCACATATTTATGCAATAAAAACGCACCCCGTTTTGGGTCCACGTGCCACAATTCTTTCTTACCGCCTAGTAACCAAATGAGGAAACGGACTTGACACGCCATATTCAACGATCTGTGACCAGAATCGAAAGTAAAATCGAATCTCAATCCACTCAAGCGGTCGTTCAGCCTGAAACGCACCAAAATCGCACCAGTTTTTGCTCCCTTCTTCATGGTCGAGTTTATAGTGTCTGTTGCGAGTGCCTGTTTAAGTATTTCTTCGGTTAAGGTGCGTTTTAATGCTAGACGAAGGAGTTGCCCGTAGTCGAATAAATGCATGACGGTCGCGAGTAGTAAAAGAACAGTACCGACCCCGTTAGGTCGTGTGTTCCAACAGCAGAGACGATATTATGCCGGATCCCTTCTCTTTCGCGCGAGGAGGAGGCCAGTTCGCTCCGCGTAGACGAGTATGGTACGGACGGTAGTCGGGAGATTAATCACTGAATGGATCACCACACCGAAACTAGCCGAACTTGCCGCGCTGAACTGGTTCTGCTGGTGGGGTTAGGCGAGTTATACAACACACATTACGCGCTGATTTAGAACTGACCGAGGGTCTTAAACACTTCGACAGTTTAATCATATTCTTTCGCCGTACCAGGTTTGCTGTTGCTGCATGGATCGATACTGGTGTTGCTGCCCGTTTTGTTGCTTAGATCGCTTTCTGAGCATGCATGAGTCATGCGTTATAGATGTTTCCTGTTTGCATGCGGAGCATCATGGGAAAGCCGCATTCGAGCAGTGGTTCGCATTGAAGTATTTGTCAAACAACATTGTATGATTTGATTGATGGACGATAATGATTATTGAGAAGATTTTTTTCATTCAGATTTACAGCGTTTGTGACCATTTTCGAAAGCGAAGCAAGTTTGAAAAACACTAAAGTCTAGTCTAGCAATGAAAGATGATGATGTTAACACTTCATGATGAATAAGGGGGCTGTATGTAACGAGACCGGTCTCTTGTACTACAGGATCAGTACCAAATTCTTTTTGAGATTTCTTCCGTATGCATGAAAGATTATCCAGCTACATATAAATCGATGCAAGCCACCAAAGGGAGTGCAAAACTTTCAAGGTTGTAGCGCCACACAGAAGACGAAAGTAGTTTGCATTAATCTTATAAGATGAAGATACATAACAAAGGCATGGAAATAAATAAAAAACCGTTTGCAGTCACATTACAGCTATAAATGTTTCAGGTGTCAATGTCAGGTTCCGATTCCGATTCCGAAACAAGACTAGTTAATGGTATTGATGAAAGTTCCATAGTTACGTTAAACACAACATCGTCATTCATTTACGAAAAAGAGAAAAACGTAGTACAAGTAGATATTTTAATTTCAACTGATACAATGCTAGGCAGCATCTGGTCTCTTCACCATAGCAACAGTGAAACACTTACAATCAACATTTGAAAAAGGAGCAAAAAGAGCCTAAGTTGAAGCCAAATGCAGAAATCTTTAACTATGCATTGTTAAAAATTGATATAAAATTACTACTTCGCTAAAACTTTACTAATAATAATCTCCAACGCTGCCTAATATAATGTGTCACCTTGCTTACTATGATCGTGTGAAACTCTTTGTTGAATTTCGCCGTTGCCAAAAAAATTTTGCCTGCATCAACACATTTTTCGGTTACGACATCATCCGTCAGGATGTATCATTGTTGTTTGAACGCCAAAGTAACTGGCCAACTGTGATCGCCCCGGACCGTCACCCACCCGGTGGGGCTAATGTATACTAACGATATGATTAGTGTTTTATTTGACTTTTCCTCGGTACGCGCCTCTTGCCATCTGCGCAAAGTGCAACATTATGCGAGTTGGTTAGGCTACAGCAGCCAGGCTTGACGGTAGGTGGATTTGCTACCCACACGCCCGCGCAAGGCACGCCGTAACAAACGAGTGTCTGCAGTAACGAACCTTCACAACAAATGCTCTGGTCACCTCGGCGAGGTAAGGGAGCTCGGTGGATCGGTGGGAGTAATTATATTATTTGCAAATGGAAAGCAGAGGCCCAACCTAGAAGAAAGTCTGTCGGTGTTATGTTGTGTGCGAATTGTGCACCAGGGGGAGAAAATTGAACAATGTGCCGTGGTTTTTGAAAGCAGCTTAAAGAGTGTGCGGTTGGTATCTTCCGCAGTTTATGTCACCGGCGTTTCCTTCGAGCGTGTGCGCGAATTAGCATGTGTCTAATAAATCAGCTCCACAGAATTAGGTCGTTGCAATCTAAAGAGAGAATATTTTTTGTAACATTTGACTAATGCTCTTTTAAAGCATTTTAAGTTGATTGATTTATTATAATGTGAAGGAAGTCAGATCGTAGACTTTCAATTTCTTCCTTTAAATAATTTACTGTTAATATTAATATTACTGTTCTAAACGCTATTTTCATTTCACGATCCTATAGGAAAGGATTTTATCCTCGATCCTAGGTAAGGTTTTAAAAAATTTAGCTTAAGAAATACTTGACTCATTATGTATTGACATCTTCCAAATGTCTGTTTTCGTTAAGTCCCCTTTAACCAGCTGCTAATCAGCAGCTGTTGCAGTGATTTTTTGTACAGCTTGTGCCATTTTCAGCTAACGAGCTCAATCTTGCCGTTGGTGGTTGAGTAATCTCCCGAATAAAAAATAAATCCAGAAAACGAAACCATGTTAACCAGCTGCCATTCCATTCAATTCGATTCCTATACCGAGCTCGTTCAGTTTTGTGTCACAGGAGCAACCGGACTGGGCTTCGTTACAGTTCGCTGTAGGTTAGTCTTTTTTGTGCCTTAAATTACTTGCATATTGCAGATTGTTGTTTCGCTGTTGTGAATTAGTGTGCGTATGTATGCATACCGTTGTCCTAGCGGATTGTCCTTGAGAGATTTTCCCCGTTACCATCAGTCGCCGTCGGTGAGATGTTCTAGTTTTTTGTTGCTGTTGTCGTCCCGACCAATTCGCTTTTATCAGCCAACCATGCCGGTTTGTGTGGTTTTGTTTTCGGGCTTCGGCTTCGGCACCGCGGAAAGGTGCAACGTTCCGGTGGCGTGCAAGTGCGCTGGCCGTAAGGTTGCGAGAGTTTATTGGCACACTTTGATCGAGACGGTTTCGGTTCGCAACTGGCCGCGATCGGAGCAGAACCTGTTGGCCGATAGGTGTTCGATTCAGCCCAACGGTCGGCCCATGTGAAAGGTTAGTAGTACAACGGTGCGGTTTCGGGAGAGCGTGTGCACTGGTTGGTTGTGGCTGATTATGTCACCAAGCCAGTGGCCGCTGGAGTATGTTGGAGCAAGTGGCATTGGTTTGGAGTATGTGTGAAATGAAAAACGAGCTTCGTCCGTTTTCTTTGGTTTTGCGCCAGAAAATTTGCCAGAGATTGATAATTAGAGAGAGAGTTTGGAGAAAACAAATCGAATGATTTGTTAGAAGAGTATTTTTTTCAGGGACTACTTACAATTTGAATCAGCCAGTTGCCAAATATACAAATTTACATCAATCAATTTAAAAACGTTGAAATTGATCAAAGATCTGTCTGGCAATAGATCAAGCATCACGTTGGTAATGTATTTTTTGTGCTTCTGTTTGTAGTCTAATTTCCCACGAGACTTTGAACAATTGTATTAAATTGATCGGTTGGTGAAGTAGTTTAAATTTGAACGTTACTTTGGGATAGTAATATAAAAAAGAAGGTGTCTCACTTTAAATTGCATCACATAACACGCCGTTAAGAAAATAACCATTAGGGGTTTTCGCTTGAAATTTAGAGCAAAAGTGGTTTAATGTTTATTGTTTACAATGTTTTATTGTTGGAACCAGTTTTTATAAAATTGGAAAAAATGGCACCGTATTAAAAGTAACGTCGCGAAATAATTTCGTGCAAACATGGGGAAAACGTAAGTTTCATTGTCTGACGATGAATCAGAGGCTACTGTTGTTCGCCGTCGAATACAAGCGTCATGTATAAGAAAGTAAGGTAGTTTAATCTTTCTTATTTGCCCATAAATGCATGGTTTCGCATGGGATCTACTCATGCGATCTACGCAGAAATCTACTGAAAGCTGTGCGCATTTGTTAGCCAGTTACTACCGGGACTGTAAACAGGGAATTTTACCTCAAGGAACACCAACACATGAGTCTTTAAATGCAATAACCAAAGCGTTCTGAAAAACTATAATGGATAAACATTTACACCTTATGTACATTTATCGTATCACATAACTTTCAAATAATAATTCCAGACATCCTAGTCCATGGTATGTTTTAAAGAAAACTCTATAAATTATTGAGGGTTACCCGGTGGCATGATTGTAGCGCCGGCGGTCTTCGCATGAATGGACCGAACCAAAATCCCATCCGGACCAATCCTCCATACGGAGGACTGACCATCCAACTATGGGTAAATAAAGTCACAGAAAGCCAGAAATGGCAGGAATAGACCTCTTGAGGTTGAGGTACCGATATGAAAGAAGACTATAAACTATTACTAACTAAGCTTTACATTGATCATAACAACGATGTTAATGTTTTGTTGCAGTCGGAAACTCGAAAAAACGTTGTTGAGAATTGTATTTGTTAATTTGCTTTGGTTTAATTTTTTTTATAAAACTATAAATATTTGTTATATGAAGACAGTTAGTACTTTTTTTGTAAATTTGAAGTACGTGTAGCCTCGTTAGCTCTATTCTAACCGAACTATTTAAAGCTCTGATTGGCATGATTCTTTTTTTTCTGCAAAATTCTTGTAATACAATTACATGCATACGGTTACACTCTCATTAATTGTGTACTACAATTCTTCACCTATTTCGTCGAAGTAATGTATAAAATAGAATTTATCGAACCCACTGACATTTTTTCATATTTTAGCAGCATGCGCAAATTCGATAGTACCTTGAAAATAGACATTTCAAAAAGTAGTATGAAAACAATTTTTTATTTTATTTTTTTGTAAAATGACGAACAAAACTACAAAAAGAAATTTTTGACCGAAACTTTTTTAGTGTCTAGTGTTATAAAACATAATACAATAATAGAATATAGTAATACAGCTTACGATGTGTAGTGCGAAATTCTGTAAAGTACATGTTCTAGAAAATTTAATAAGTACATACATTATTCTATGTGGATGAGTTTTTTAATTTGTCATTTGCGGGGTATTGATTTGATAGGTATACCAACTATTCGTGAGATTTTATGCTTCGTGGAAATAATTTTAAAAATGGCGAATTTTCATATATGTGCAGACTGTGGATGTCTCATTAAAATTAATCTGCATATAATTTATATTCAGTAATGATTATGAGGTTTTAGTTATTTAATGGAGGTCGTATCTTGATTATGAGGTAAACTTTAAAAATATTTTTGTACAAAGGATTAATTTGATTGCAACCCATTAGGCACGACTAGACGATACGATTCTTAGCTGACAAACCCTAGGCATAATACTCACTTCCGCTTTTCGTATTTAATCATCGTAATTTAATTTAATCAATCGTAGTAACCGTAAACCATAAACAAAATGCTAAAAGATCCATGGAGTACTTGAATGTGATTCGCGAGCCCGCATAAAGCGCTCTAATATGTTCACAAAAAAGATTACAAGCCACAAATATTTGTGCAGATATCGTATCGATTATTAACACCAATGCACAATCAGAATTGCCACGCGTTACGAAAGGAAAGATAAAAGATTGGTGTCCTATATAATGCAATGATATAATACAATGATTGTTATAAGCAAACAAATGTTAATGGAAGTATTGGTGATCAGGCTTAAAAGAGATTTTAAAATCAATGTGTAAATGAGATGAAGCAAAACAACTAAACTTACGCTGATACCCTATCTGCATGTATTGCAAGCTTGCGACGATGTGTTGCACGCAAGTCTGCTTTTATGCTTTTTGCATGAAAGCTCCGAGTGGGAAACGTTGTACGCGATCCCACCGTGCACACTAACCCAAGCGCATTAAACTCATGTATTTTAAGAGATTTTTAGACAATTTTTAGAGAATTTAAAACTAAGCCAGCCTATCGCATGCTGTATGATTCGTACAATTTCCGTACAACTGTTCACATTAAGGCGTTGCGATAAAGATGACTTTTTTTACGTGGATCGCAAGAAATTCAGCATAATGTAGCAGTCTTCTTGAAATAGTTGGATATTTAGGAAGATGGATGCTGTTTCGTAGCGCGATCCTTCCCTACGTTGTGATCTTTTTTTATTTTGTTGTATTCAGTTGGTCTGTGAAGCGAATGGCTACGTCTGCTTTATTTGACGGTCAAAACACGACTGAATATCAGTGCAATGTGTTATACTAATATTGTTATAAAAATTACCTTTGTCACTCGCTTCTCACTCATGCATTAATTTAATGCAACACCAAACAGGTATTATACAAACTGGAGGAAATAAGACATTATTTCGTATTTCTAGAAATAATTTTATTGGGTTTAGTTGGTAGTAGGAAAGGCATTTTATTCCATTATCACCTTTAGAGTTACACTTACCCCAATATGTCTTCGTCGTCTTAACAACTGATTGAAAATAGTCAAAATATTTCGGAATCTAGAAATGCGTAAGTTAGCTTGAAGAAAACACGACCAAGCGTTTAGTATTACATTGAAAAATGGATTCTTTCATTTATTTAGTAGAAGATCTATCAATTGCCTCTCCTGCCGACTCGGTGCTCAAGACAAACAGAAAATAAAAATAATTTTCCGCCCTCTACAAGCACTCCCCATACACACCCCAGCTTCCCGCGCGATACCGATTGGCACCTACATCACTGTTCTAAACATTGTGGAGCTTATAGTTCGCGTCCTGCCAAACTCTTTGCAACGGCCCATCCGCCAGTGTGGAAACGGTTGTAACAGAAAATCACATCATTTAGTAGTTTTGTACAACGGAAATGACTGGTGTTTTTCAATACCCCCTTTCACCCAACCCTTCTATACCCAACGCTTCCTTCGGTACCCATGTACCAGGCGTGTCAAAAAACTACCCTGCGTGCTGTTCCATGCTCCATCTCGTTGCTGCTGGCACACTTTGGCTCGTGTCACATCTCGCCCTGCTCTCCTATACTTATAGTGCTTTATGGCGGTTTTCACGCGAGCGAATTAAAACAGGGAACCTCGAAGGAATTTGGGAATGATTGAGATACATTCGGTGCCTAGGTAGTTGACATAATTTAGCTTACAATCTAGTACAATTTCTTCACCTTATCTACGCAGTATGGGTGTGTGTTTGTTTGTGTCTGATCTTGCATCAAACGGCCCGCAGGCGTCCGTGCATTTTGTGTGCTAATCGCCATTTGGGGCTCGTGTGTAGTACGCTCACCCGGCACGGCGCACACCTTCAGGAACAGATCTTTCACTTGTTTTGTTTGTGTGTTGCTTTATATTCTGTTTTACATTTAAAAAAGTCCTATTTCCTACTTACGTCCCAAACATTGAATTTAGTGTACTAGTTACCTTCCATTATCTAGACGTTACCATATACACAGTTCTATTCTAGCTTCCTATACCTTCTAAACTTGTCACACTCACCGCTGTCCTCGGTTCGAAATGCATATTTCCATCTGCGTTGTGTCTGCACAATCAGAAGAATGCTACTGCTAACGCATGGAAGAAGGTAGAATAAGAATGGTACTAACTTAACGCGATGCATCGTGAAAATCGAAAGAGAAATACGCGCAAAAATGGAGCAGAAAAAAAAAACGAAGGGTGATGGGCCCATCAGCACGATTATGAAAGTAGGCCAAACTTAAGCGTAAACTTATAGTACTAAATTTCATAGTATATCACAATCAAAACTATCTGCAAATTGCATCAAAGTCAAATAACGCTGACGGGTATCGGGTGGAACATAAAGTAACTGGAATCAGGAGAAGCAATTTAATCAATCATTTCAGCAGTGGGAGCTCTTCTTCTTTGTGTTTGAGTGTATGTGTGAGAGGGGGTGGGGGAGGGGAGGATATATTTTCAGCGGTTGAGTATCCGCTGCGTATCTACTGGTAGCATTTATACACAGGAAGTTGATTATGAGAATTGCTTTACTGATTGTTTCCAGATTGTTCCATTGCACCTCGTTTCTATTGCAGCTCGTGAGTGTGTATGTTTGTATTCCCTTCTTCGTTTCCTAATCTTTCAAGCAAAAGTGTGTTTGTGTGTGACGTGCGTTGCATACAGCGTCCCATCGTTGGCAGCTAGTTACAGCTTATACCACTGTACCCATTCTAATTCCGCTACTCGATTTGATTTGATTGAGGAAATGTTCCCTTCTGGATCGAGGAAGGTGGGAGGTGAAGCAATGCTATGCTCCTAATAGTCCTCCCACCCTACCCTCTTAGAAAACCGATTCCGTTGCATTGTTTTGTAGGTTTTGTTCGTTTTGTGTGTGTGTGTGTTTTTTGGTCACCTGCAGAAAAGATTGTCCTCACATTGTCTCACAGCACCGCTAGTTTGCTTCCATTCCTTTCCTTGTCAGTTGATTTCTTTTCTTGTTTACGTGTGTTTGTTCTGGTTTTGTTTTATTATTTTGTTTGGTAATTTTCTTCCCATTTCTTTAGTTTTTAGTTTGCGTGATTTTAGTATCTGCTTTACGACACTTTCATACAACAGTGTAACTGTTTCCTAAATGTTCATTAGCTATTACAAAAATGCACAAATTTGCTCTTGATATATATGTATCTGTATGTATAGTTTGTAGAATTTATGACAAATTTCCATACGCCGTTGCCAGGAGAAGGAAAGATAGTGAAGTGGTAGAAAGAGAAAACGGGAACAAGATTGGCAAGTACGAGCGATAAGAAAGAACGCTTAGATAGTGTGATAAAGTTGGCTTGCTGTACAACACTCTCACCGTGGGATAGCATTTCCAAAGGCAAAACGTTACGAAGATATATTAGAGCAAGGATGTAAGTGCGCAAACGCGATCAGAGTATATCGAATTGGTAATAGTGGGAAGATGTAGTAAGTGGCAAAAGAGGGGTTTGCATATATCCACCGTTGAAAGATCGAATACATATGGGACATTGCGTTATACGAGTTGCATATGCCAAGGTACGTACTGCAATTACTAATAGGGCAAAGAGGTTAATTAGATCAAATCGATGTGACTAGGGTGATAGGTTTGTAAGCGCTCAAACTGTTTTGCAAAAGTATTACGTGAGTGTATGTGTGTGTGTGTGTGTGTGTGTGTGGTAAAGGTAGTTTCTGGTTATGCATGCTTATCGATATATGGGCAAGGATGTCGCATTTGTTTAAAAAAGTGGGAAGAGGAAAACACTTTTTCCAGTGGCATTGCACTGCAGTAGTTGGTTGCTATTTAAAAATGGATTTGGCGTTTTGGAATTACACTCGTTAAAGCTTGAATTATGTTTCATTTTCGTGACGATATGGGGACTTGGACTGTGCAAAAACTGGTATCCGTCCACTGACCTAACCTGGCACAACGTTTGCTTTCCCTTTCCGCTACTAATCAAATGCATCAACAATCACGATCCGTCTGATCATTCACTTTCCCTCTTCACTGTGCTAACGTTTCATGCTTCTTGCTGTTTTGCTATTGATCCATCGTTTTCTTTTTTCCATTTGGTTAGGAATTTCTTTTTCCGTGTTGTTGTTGAGTTGGTTTTTGCATACTAACCTCTACATGGGACACAAAGTGAACCTCCAATCTGTTGCATCCCTTATCGGTTCTTGTGCGAATGGAGAGCCTTGTTTTTTTTTTTTGCACCGATCACCTTCTAGGGCGTCTCAGTGGAAGTTGTTAATGTTTTGTTGAATCCTGATGTATGCATTTTGGTTTTGCTCCCGTGTTTCCATTCTGTTTCTACAGCAGATACTCGTCCGTAGACGTGCTCAGATGATGATGGTGATGATGGTGATGGTGATGATGGTGAAGATGCTGCGTCGTATCGGCCTGCCTGTCGCTATCGTGATGATGGTGATGGTGGTGATTATGAACGCTTGAGGTAGTTCTTTCTCGCAGGCAACAGTCGATCGCTTGGCACTGTTGCGTCGATGATAGTCCTTCGCAGCACGCGGACGAAGCGCCAGCCATGACGCATACAGAGCGCTGACGCTTCTGCTGGGCTGACTCGAGGTTGAGCGTTTTGTCGATTGCACGCAGCCGCTTCTTCAGGCTCGTTGTCGAAAGAATGTCGACCTTGGATGAGAAGAAAAAAAAGATGTTAATAGCATGCACACAATGTCGTATAGAACTCGTTAAAATATTAAATAGAGTCCCTATTTGATGAATCTTTTGCGATTTGACTGCTGATTTGACTGATTCCTCACTAAAGATTCGTAAGGAAAACTTTTCTGTAACGATTCATGAAGCTCAACACTACATTAATCGATTGCTACTAGACTTTATGTTGTAAAGAATTGTGATTCTAATTAAAAAATTGTAAGAAGTGAAGATTTATAGTATTTAAACAATTTCTGAGGAAAGGAACATGCATTAAAAATGGTTTTCTTTAGGAGGCTACATGGACATCTCTCATCGAGGCATGGCCTAGCATCCACAAATTAACATAACTCCATCCTTTGAGACGACTTTACTTATTCTAGACTAGAGCTATTCCAGAGTGATAAAGAGATTTAACTAATTTACCGGAATTTGCCCAAAATTTACGAGCATTACCAGTCGGCCAATCTTTAGTTTGACCCGTTAAAATGCCTTAAAATGTAGTAAATTTTATATAATATTCGAAATGTAAAATATAGAAATTGGACAATGAAGTGTATAACAAGTAACGGCTATGATTACTTTAAGAGTATAATAATTGTGTAGTTAATTATAGTTGAAAGTGAACTCTATTCTTCCTATTTTAAAGAATTCTATAATGTCTTACCTTGAGCTTATCGTTTAGGGGAAGGATCGCTATAATCCACCATGCCCACGCTGGTCCATCTGTCACATCCTCCCAGTTCTCCTCCAGGTCGGGCATCTTGCCGAAGCTTTTGAAAATTTCGCACCGTATACTTTCCGGCAGACTCTGGTGCCAATCGATCGCTTTCAACAGCACTTTCTCGTGCAGATCGCGCACCAGCTGCAGTCGCTCTTCGGCCTCCGATCCAGCACCAATCTTTTCGTCCTCAAAAAACTCTACGTGCGCCGTATCATACCCATCACGTTCATGGCGCGTTAGTACCCGAAACCGTCGGCCACCCACCGTTGAGAGGATGGAGCAACCGTCCCCGAGCTGCACACAGTCCCGAATGTCCAGCATCGTACCATACTCGACGTACCTCTGGCGACCGTTTTGTGCGGGAAGGGCAATACCGAACCGTCGTTCACCACTCTCGATCGCGCGGCGTACCATCAGCCGATAGCGCTGCTCGTAAACGAACAGTGGACACGGCACGGAAGGGAATGCGGTTGTGCAGATGAACACCGGAACGGTCGGCTCCCGATCCTGTTCCTGTTGCTGGCGCCGCTCGTACGCCTCCGGGATGAAGCGTTGCATGGCGAGATCGACGAAGCGTGTCATTTTGCGCTTCGCCAGTGAGATCAAGTTGGTGGGTGTTCCGGCGGGACTTGAACTGGCCGCTTCTGTCGCGCCAGCTACACTACCGGGTAGATGATTGCGGAACTGTTCCACCAGCGGTGCCATACACAGCGGACAGGACGATGAATAATCCATGCACCGGTCAAGACAAACCTACAACAGCAGAGTGGCGTTAAGAGAATGAGCGAAACAAACTCGAGAAGATGGTTATGACCACTTACCCAGCAGTACGTGTGTCCACAGGGAGTCACAACTGGTCGCCAGAGAGTCCTACAGCACAGCACACAATCAAAGTCCGACGGTTCTATCAGGGACGGGTTCACCGTTAACCGAACGGGTGTAGTGTCCAACCATCTGGTCGACTTCAGCTCACAATCTAAACGCTCCATCAGAGACTTTAGTCGCGGATGCGCTTGCGGAATGATCGAGTCACACGGTAGCATTTGCTCCTTCTGCTGCTCCCGATGCTGATGGTACTGATGGTCCTGCAGGTGTTGCTCCAGCTTGAGATCAGATTGCAGCATTGAGCTGCCCGACTTCCTGCGCCTTCGATGATGGCTTCGGTGCTGACGGTGCCGGGTGTGGGTCGGACCGAGCAATGACTCTTCACTGAATGGATCATCCATGTAGTCGAAAAGGAGATCACTGCTCAGATAGTCTTCACCACCGTAGTCGGAATGGTCTTCATCGAAGTCACCTTGGCGTAGGGTGAGGAACTGTTTCTTGGACTTACGACGCTGTGGAGAACGGTGGCGTCGTTTACGGCAACCAGCAATTAAATCATAAGAATGATCAAAGATCGACCCAAGCGGGTCGTCATGTTCGTCAGGCTGGTTGTGATCCTTCAGCGTGACGCGAGATGCAAGACTGGCCGATTCTAGTAGTAACCGTTTCAGATCCTGCAAGTGTTTATACGGGTTAGAATCGTTTATTGCATTGCTAAGAGATTTTTAAACTTACATGCATCAGTTCAGATTTTATTCCACTCGGTACGGCATGTGACTGCCGGTCCAAGAAGATGGCCAAGCATCGTGCTATAACTGCTTCCTCGTACTTCCCCAGCGCTGACAGCGATATGGCTCGGCAATAGTGGGCCTGGAAAGAGGTTTTCAGAATATTTGTTTGAATTTCCATTTATTTTCGGGCAATAACAAAGTCTTTCTAGAATAAAACTAATGTCACAATCTATTTAAATTGTATTCAACCACCTTTGACCTCCTACACAATCTGTACGTTCAGTGACAATGACAAGATCACGCTAAATCAAGATAAGACGAAGGCATTCGGTGCGGGTATTGCCACTCAAAGTGGCCAAAGATGCATCTCATTCATGTTCAATGAGCAACCGGTAAACGTGCTCGAAGTCGGCCGTTCATTGGACACATCAAGGACTTCGCACTGCCGGTAATTTAGTAAACTGTGTCTCGTTAACCGGTCGTCATGTGTGCATCGAAACGCGTGCAGTCGAACTCACATGTAGCGTAGAATCAATGCAAAACAAAAGCAAAATGCTGCCATCCATCAACCTTTTTTTGTTTGCATCCACTCATTTGCACTCTTCGTCACTCTTTTTGGATGCACGTTTTTTCCTACATTGGGATGGAGTTCTCAGGAGCTGCCTTTACAAGGGCTCACGTTTTGGTAGTGAAGCCATGGTTGTTTGTACATAAATTTCATGCACTGCTCGACTTTTAAACTGATCCATCCGTAGGTGCGACACACAGCACATACACAGCACATAACGTAACACTAAAATGCTAAACGCCCTCTGCTCTGCTTAAATCGAAAAATGCCACTGAGAACGTGGCTGAACCTCTACGCAAGATGTCTTTATTATTATTGTGATGTATTTAAATGCTGTGCAAAACAAAAACTACCCAACGGGAAGATGTTTGTGTGCGCCGATGGAAGAACACAAAGTCAGGTTAAACCATTGCAAATAAATTCATTTGCGGTCGTCTCTGTTGATTCATCGGAGAAAATTGCCTTTTTTCACTGCGCTAATCTTGCACAGTCCTCAGCTGTTGCCACCGCCCGGGGATGGCTACGCAACGTTAATATTAAATTACCGTCGCACAAATTTTGAGATTATGTCACAACAAACCCGGCTACAACCGGCCGCACCGGGTGTCGACGCCCGTAAGAACCCATAGGATGGCGGATGAGTACGAAAAATCGTACGCCATGTGCCGGATTGGCACATGCTGCGAAAGATTTAGCAAATGACAAAAAAAAAAAACGTTGCCATCCTCTGCCGCTCACACGGTTGAAGGGACGAAAGCTTCACGAAAACGTGCATTCGGTGGACCATTTTTTGACGCTCCAGCAATCGCTAAAACTGCACGAGACATTCCCTGGCGCGGGGAGGAACGGTGAGGACTTTATGTGGGTAGATGTGTGTATGCTGGTGCAGTTGTTGGTAAAATTTGGTTTCGATTTCCATTACATCACGGCGTTACGAACGCTTGCGGTCCGAGTAGGTGAGTGGAGTGGGCAGAATGTTTTCCCATTCGGAAAACGCGATACCGTGGTCACGTTCTGAGTGTGTTGCCTAAGCCGATGAGGCGCTGGTCGTGTGGGTGGAGACAGTTTGCTAGAATTGTGCATGGATTTGAGTGAGCTTTACCTTGTATGACGTTGGCAGACACTTGAGTGCACTGTCGGCATCGGCCAGAGCACTTTGGTAGTGCTGCAACCGGTGCAACACCTCCGAGCGCAGCTGCAGTCCTTTGGCGCTGTTGGGAACTGTGGAAGAGAAGCAGAAGGAAGATTTGTTTCCGTTAGTGTGGGCAGACATACGTACGCCGCAGTCTCGGCACAGCAAACCGTTGCGATGAAGGTTTTTAAAAATATTCTTACTAATTATGTTTTCAATACTTGAAAGATGCTGATGAAGTATACACGTATTCAATTGCTTTTAATTGTGAAAGAAATAGCTGATACATGATGATGTTTTGTTAGCCCGCACATATTTGTCAAAGATTTTATTCACAGGATAGAATAAAATTCTCGCAAAATAATGCGTTGCTGTGATAAGATTTGCAAACTAATAATGTCATAAAAATGATTAATGACAAAAGCCACTAACATTGATGTTTCCCGAGCAAAGTCTTTCCATTTCTTCAAATCGAACGTTTCCGTTTCCACCGAATGTCCACAAATGGGTCATATTTTTCCTCACCCATGCTCATGGACATGGGCCTGCAAGAGGATATGCGTGCTGATTATCCGACTACTAGCGGACCATTAGCTGATACTTATCCAACTTCATCAACCCGCCCACCCTACAATCTACCGACGTAGCCTTCAGCAATCCTTCTACATGCTGCACAAGATCCTATTTCACCGTCCTTGCGTTGCGACCAGAAGAAAGCAAAAGCTCATGTCTTCATCCCCACCATTTCAGTATTGATTTGGTGCGGGCGTTCGGTAAACGGGCTGGCACAAGCACGGGTGGCAACGGTACGCCCCAACCACTTTCTGGATACCTTTTCACGATGGTTTCACCTGTTGCGTACGTACGTTGCGGTGCTGAAACTTATCCGATGGCCATCAATATTGATGGAGTTTTAATTGGACTTCATGCCCGCTTTACATGTCCGAGTTCTGGTTCGCTCGCAAAGTCCGTTCGTCGCGTTATCGCCCCTGTTAGGAGACGGTTTTTAGTCACCCGATAGTGGTCCCTCGGGGGGTGGCGTCTTACAGCGTCTTACGCTTCTATCCGATACGATTTTCCATCGCTGTTTGCTACCGATAGGTGGGTGGACGAAAAATTAATGCCGAAGCCAATGTGGATTGACCTAATAATCGTACCGTGACGAAATTTGTGTGATTTCAAAGCATTTAGAACTAAATCTGATAAAAAGTTGCAGATAAATGTAATAAACTATTTAAAAACTTTAATTGCAGTAAACAATACATTATTGTAAGTTAAACCTTTATCACTTATCGTCATGAGAATAGATGAATTATTGGTTTATTGTTTCTACACCTAGTAAGTGTATCTTTGACCTTGAAACATTCCACGTAAAAACAAAACTGTGACAAATAACGTCAAACTATCCCTTACTTTGTAAATAGAAGACGGAACAATAGTTACATAACAAATCCTTTTTTAAGGCACTCAAAGTTTTGCGGGCGAAAAGTTGCCAAAACCAAAGATACAAGTGACGACACTACTCAAGAAGATCCATGAAGTATGCTTAAGTTAATGGTTAGCTCCCAAGCAGAGAAACAGACGAAGCGGAACAGGTGACAGCAGTAAACGAATTGGTAGCTGCACACCAATAACCATGACATTGACTGAAGGTTATCATCACAATGGTAAAAGCGTAACGAGTCGCCTCTAGCCCGTGATATATTCGGCACCAGGCACCCATCGCTGAAAATATGGAAATGCGGTGGTGTGCGAAAGCGGAAAGAAAAACATGTTCGATGATGGGGGAAAATAATCAACCAGAATGACGGGACAAAACGATGTTTAAGGGATGAGCAGCAAAAGAAGGAAGCAAAAGCTAAATCCACTTCCCCATTTATGGCTGCCATATAAAGGCCACGTAGAGATGATACATAGTGACAGTGGTAATCTATCTATAAGCCGCCACAGGTTGTTGCCGGAGCGATTGTCGTGATGGAAAAGTTCGCAAAGCGATACGTCATCGTGGTGCAAGCGGGTGGAGGCTTGGTACTATCGAATCAACAAGTTGACGTTGGTGGATGGGAACGGGGCCCGATGCAACGCGCTGTGAGGGGCTCGGAATTGTCATTCTTCGTGGCTATTCAAATGTTGGTTCGCAAGGTTACCCGTTGTGATTAGATCATCGTCGTAGGAATGAAGATGTTTCTGTAATTCGTGGGCTAGTTATGGGATAGAAGTGCTCATAGCGATGATAATCACGCTAGCAGTTTGCTGCAGGATGAAATATGATTTATCTTGAAGTTAAGTTGTTAAGTTTTAATACATTCTACCCTCATTGAAGGACATTTTGGTGTTTTTCTTCGTAAATTTAAAAAGTTATAACTACTCTAGTGGTTGTACCATGAACGATGAATTATAATTTTACAAGTTTAATCTTACGAATTTCGTAAGATGGGAAATATATTGGACCTAATTTTGTGTTCTATAATCCGACGAAGTATTGTTTCCCACCTTTATCATGTTTTATCACGAAAACAACAGGCTCACTGTTGCCCTGCTTTTATTTCTTCACGTTGATTAGCGTACGTTGACCCTTCGCTGTTACCCGATCTCTCCATTGCAAACCCCTACACATGACGCCGTTCCTGATCAAGACCGGCGATTTCTGACACCTGTGCTACGGATGCTTGCCGTTTTGTTAGCAGCGAGCTGTGGCTGATAAGACGCTGTGGACGAGCTCGAGTTCGATGGACCGGACTTTCCCATGTCCCGCCACTCTTTTGCCATCCACCTCGTTTTACCCAGAAACACTATCTCCGAGCATCAATGAATCACCACCTGGCCGCGTCCTACCACCTGCCATCAAATTACCGCGTTTACGGGATAGAGGACGTGCCACGGATCACACGTCTGACGTTCGCACTGATAATGCTTGAGCGATGATTTGTTTTCGTTCTGGATGCACGTCAACGGGAGGCGAGATTTGATTTCTGTCTCACTCAGGGCAGCGCGTACAGTAGGTAGGAGTTGCGCTTGATGGGTTTCAGGCAAGCGTTACTCTAGGCCCATTGCAGCCGGTGGTAAAACGCGCCTGACGCGTAAATAGCGCCCACGATAACTATCAGTGGAATGTGGAGTCGTCGCTGTTGGGCTAGGTTAGGAACACCAACGCAAGTTGAGCGTTCTCAATGGTGGTCTTTCCGTCAGCGAGTGAGTGAGTGTTTAGAAGAGAGGTGTCAGGATTGTTGGCGGGTCGTTTCACGCTACGGAGTAGCATTAGAATGGAACAAATTGAATGTCTTTAAGCTCGATATTTCAAGGGATTAGCTCTCAATAGCCGATGTTACTCCGCTGTTTCAATATAATGCAATGTTACTTTAGTCTACTTACTTTCGCCCTTTGTTATATAACTGCCTATTAATTGACATCTTAAAGGATTTATTACAAGCAGACATGCTTTATTAGACAAATCCGCTTCGAGATTTTCCCATTCTTCCAGCTTCATGAACAACTGATGCTAATCGCAAAGCTGTTCGTTTCCCAATTTCCATCTGCCCTTGAGTGGTAACCACCAGCCCGCACTGACTGACTTCAGGGTTGGGAAAAGGTTGTATAAGGCTTACGAACCGACAAAAACAAACATGTAACGCTATCGGTAAACGGTGACAGTGTTTGTATTGCTGCCGCTTCTGCTACTGGGACGCTGTTTAACTTTCTGCCTTGTAAGCTGATAACGCAAGTATTACGCGCCGACTCTCGGATGTTACGCCGGTGTATGGCCTCGGTAATAGTCGCTTCGGATACATGTGTCATTTGGTTGGTTGGCTGTGCACATACGCACATAAGCACAAGTATCCTTGTGTTTTTTTCCGGCTAAGCCGATTAAATGAAAGAAACAAGACCGGTGCACGGTGAATGCAACAAACTTTGTCTGATTTTAAAACCTGTACTGCTGGATTAGGATCCATCTCCCAATGGCTGGTAAATAATATCGGAGGTGATTTACAGTCTAATTCTAGTTTGCATTCATAAGGTTTCGAAGGTGTACAAAAGGTAGGTTAAATTTTGAATAACGGCTTGAACAGATTAAAAACAAACTCCTCTTATTGCTTTTTGTGGGCAAACATCATACAATCGATCAATTTTACTCACTCATGATAAACAATCATTTAAACTTCCATGTTTATCAGGCGATAACGACACCTTTTCACTCGACTTGCTGTCCAAATAGCCAATGGTCTTGTTTGCATGTCAAAGGTTAACAACATAATTGCGAACGATGGTGATTATATTTCCTAAGAATTTTGCTACTTTTCCAGTGGAATGCGCGGATCTTTGAATACCCGTAACACGGAAACGAGTTCTGAAGTTTATGCTCGTTTTCCAGCAAGATCAAGCCCAAACCTTCCTGGAACTGTGTTGAGCACGTTGAGTTTTTGGTTCTGTTTAATAAATCAACCCCAGCAAACACGTAAGGAACGGAACTGGGTCCGTAGACCTGTAGTTATGGCGAACCGAACCGAGATACCGTATTCTGGAACCATGGTTGGGGAAAGATGATGGCAACGTGTGGTGAATACGGAATGGAATTTCCTTTCCAAGCTCGATCCAGGAAGCGGGATAATTTATCGTTGTCTGAGTGTATATTTGGTGCAGTGAGCTATCTAGCTGCTCACGTCGGAATAATGGAAGGGAACCCTAGCCGACATCCACCCCATCGTGGCTCTCTGTACGGAAGGAAGTGAAGAAGTGAATCACTCAAAATTCTTCCCCAATTCTTGTTGAATTGCGATTCGGGTGTGAGCAGCAACCATCACGGAACGTACCGTGTGGTCCAAAGGTGCAGGAAACTGGCAGCACAAAGCATTCCTTTGCCCATTTCCGGCTCATCCGGACTATTCGTTGCAGTAATTTTCACAGACTGTTCCGAGAGAAAAGCTTACCGTCCTTGTGGATGGAGCAAATGAGCCTTTCGACATATTCTTTCTTTATGTCCTAGCTTTCTTCCCTTCCCTTCCGGTAAGCCAGCTGCTTTGTATCGTCGTTGATGGTATTTTCCATGTCTTGTTTCTGCAAAGATACGGGCAGTAAGTGTCGGATGCTTCCTTGGAGACACCGACCGTACAGATGGCCGGCACCGTTACATTTGCCCTCTATATGTGGCCACAAATTGATGCTGGCAGATAAATAAAAAGCCAGTTCATGTAGGAAAAGGTACAACGTCTCACTCGCTCGTCCTCGGTTGTCAATGAGCGGAAATTCAATTTCCTTCCAGAACGAGTGGGAAACAAACTTGGTCCGACGTGTCTTCCAGGAACATGTGGGAATTGTGTTTCCGTTGTCTTACGGTTCCAGTGAAGGAAGAAAATAACTGCAAAGAGAACGAACTGTTGTTTTTTTCTGTCGCTGAATAAAAGCGCCCTTAGGTGGTGATGTGTATTGGGTTGGTTTGGTTACCTAGCTGAAAGGTATGAAGCTTTGTTGCCATGTACGCTACCAAGGTAGGGAATTAATTTATTGCTATGGGTGGTTACCTCGGGAAAGCAGGCAGCGGACTGCAGAAACATCTTTACCTTCAGGCGGGTGAAATAAGAACCCGTGGCAAAATGAATCCGGATCTGCTAATCCCTGGGAGTGAATCTCGCAAAGCGCACGGAAATAAATCACTCAATCAAGCGGATGGGCTGGTAAATGCAGGGACACAGAGACACAATGATAATATTAACTGTGTGCAAAGTACCAAAAATAATTTATCTTAAGAAGATGTGCTTGGCTTTGAAACATGATGAAGAAAGCGCTAACCTTATGTTATTGTTATTTGTTATTTTATTCCATTCTTATTTCGGGATTCAAGTCAAAAATGTTTGGCTTGTTATGAATCATTTGATCAGATAAAAAATCTATGACACAGTGCTAAAGTTAAAGTTTTTGGCATTTCTAGAGTTTTTTCCAGTTGAATTGATTTGTGATTTGAATTATGATGAGGTTGACATGGAATTGTGGTATTGAAATTCTCACATTTTAATATCAATTTGAATATTTATGCTTCACATAGTTTTTAATAAAGTAAGGACATAAGTTAATAAAACTTAGCACAGAATTGACATTGCAAAAACATGGAAAAATGTTGAAACGTCCCACATCCCTCAGCAAATACTTCAATACATAAAATAATCCTTATGTTTCGTAACAACTTGTACTTGAACTTCTGTATACATCAACAACCTCAAACACAAATTTTTGTGGAGTAACAAGCGAAATGAATTAATTATTCACATTATTTTTCTATTATAATAGATGAAGGTAATTTTTGTTTATGATCTGCACTTTTGAAAGATAAAAAATTATGAAGAATTAAAATATAAATACAATAGTGTACGAAATATTTGACGAAAAATAGCAAACCATTAATTTTCAGCTTCCAAATTTACAATTATGTTCGATAATCATATTTTAGTTTCCAGCAAACTAATCGCCAAAAAATTCATTTATATTTCATTTTTTGAGTATATAATTCACTGATATGCATTCATTCAATTGTGCACGCGAAGCCATGTTCCTATTTGCTGATTCAGTAAAGCTTTTTGTGTCAGTAAATACCCAATTTATCACTCGATTGAGCGTTTAGGTAAGTTAGACTCACCATATCCTGACTATTGTTAAACTACCAAAACTAATGACTTAATGTCGTTCTAAGCTCCCTCATAAATGAAAAAGCTATTTGCTAATCTGTGCCTTGTTTTATTCATTTGCAGGTAATTGTATTGGAAGAGAAAACACTTGTTGTAGACACTACGGCAGTTAGTATGAAGGCAAAAAGAACACATTACCTTACAAACAGAAGAAACATAAATAAACTCATTCATTTCAGAACGGATAGCTTTCAACAATGTTGCTAAAAATCTTTCCCAGCAAAATTCACTTCCCATTACTATTACATGTTACTTCAATTTGCATAATCCCCCTGAATAATGAGCCCCATTAGGGCGGCAAGTCAAGTTTACGCGAGTCGTCCTTCAGCAAATGTCAGCACAGGCTGTTGACGAGAAAATATTGCAACCACTCATTCTAACATCCAGTTCGTGCGGTATGTCGCGGTATATAAAAAAGGCATCGCGAGTGTCTTTTGAACCAACGCTCATGAAGAAGGAAACGAACCTTCGTAAAAGAAAAAGGAAACGGTTTGAAAAACTGTATGGAATATTTTTCTTCCTTCCCAGTGCAAACAAATTGGTGCAGATAGTGGAGAAATAAATGAACCTCCCTAATGGTGCTGGTGCATTCTGTTTCGTGGGATGGGAGGGTGAAAGAACCACACCAAACGCGCGAATGAGGCCACACGGTTCGTGTCATTCAACTCGTAAGTGAGAAATTTTTGTTTTGATATACGAAAAAAAGCGCGCCCTGTTCCCGGGGCGACCTTGCCTGCCTGGAACGTTGGGGTGGGCATTGGTAGTAATCGCTTTTCTTTGTTGTCTCGCGCACACAGCACTTGATAATCAGTATTATAAACGAATCAGCACTCACACGGCCGTATCGCCCATCCCACCCGACCAACCGTTGCTACACACACAGCGCTACACTACTACAGGGCAGCATTCTGAGAACACAAAACGGTGCTCTGTTTTCGTCAGCTGAACAATTCATTTTGCTGCTTCATTTTCGTGTGCACTTCGTGAGTCGGCGAAGAGGTCGAACTGGCGGTGTTGGTGCTGCTATCCGTAAACAAACGCCCATGTCAAGTGAAGGAGTATACCCAAGTGCAGAAATTGTTGCTTTTGTGTCTCTTAGTTTCTTTTCGGCCAAAAGTGAAAAATTAACCGCCCGTTTTACGTTGTTTCTTTTCTTTATCAGTAGAGTTCACATTGGGTCGTCCATGGTAAACCCACACTCACCCACCCACCGAGAGGTTTGGCAAACGCCACTGACCTCAAAAAACGAGTCCATCTGTCAGTCAGCTGCCGTTCCAAGTGGGGCCGAACAAAGAACGTGGATATCGTTCGTCTCGCAAAAGGAACACAACCGAATACGTGACATTGGAGGGGTTGGTATATCAATCCAACCGTTCAAGTGTGCAGGTAGCCATGGAACCAGACATTCCCCCTGCTTTGAATGTTATTTGTCGTTGGGGTGTTGTTTTTTTTTTGCTCCGTTTTATTTATTTTCGCTTACTTGTCGGGTTGTTAATGTTCGCTCCTTCGATGCGCCCTGTTGCTGCAACTACGCGTGTGAACGATAGCAGGTCTATTTTTGGTAACGAATTTCCTTTGAACCCACGGTGACATGGTTAACGGCGCCAAAAGCACTTTGCGGTGATTGGATGGGAGTGTGCAAAATGTATGCACAAACAGGAAATTCTTATAAATTTCCGGTTAGAGCACCGATGTAATTGGGACGAAAGTATTGGGAACAAAGTGAACAAGCTAACTTTTACTCAGATGTCGTACACGTTCAAAGAATCAGTTAGAATTCTTTGCAAAATGTTTGATTTAATAAATACTTCACTCCTATCTATGTGAACACTATACGTAGTACATGCTGTCAAACAAATCCCGTTCATACACTCGTCTTTTTCCACCAGACGAATGAAATTTTTCACTAATATGCAATCTCAACCGGCCCATTCATATCACCCGCGCACTGATTAAGTCCTGTATGGCTTCATCCTAACTTCATCGCTCTAAAACTCCATCCTGCACTGATGGGGCTTTACGGTGAAATTCGCATTAGCATAATTATTCATTAGCAGCACCCTTTGCCAACGACAGCAGTGAAGCGGCGCTACCAATGCAGCTATGGCACACACCCGGTCGTGTGACTGGACCTTCCATCAAAATGTCATCAGCCGCAGTGCTCTATCATCCTCCGAAACGTGCTCCGGTTTCATCCCCGAATAGTGTGGTGTATGTGCACACCGCTGTGCTAGTGTGCGTTTTGAGTCCGTATGTGTGTGCCGTAAGGTTTTCTGCTGACCGTTTCGGGATGACTTTCTGTTCGGTGCACATTTGTGTTGGTCCATTTGGAGGGGCTACAGATAACTGCCTGAATAGCACCCACAAAACCTTCGCAGATAACAGTGCTGAACTGGGCAGAGTGGGTTAATGAAAATTTATTGCAAATTACGACGTCTTGAGTGCACCCAGGGAGACCGTACCGAATGTCCTTTGTACGGAACGGGCAACCAAAAAATATTCACTGCCACGCCGGCAAGCAAGTCATTCAAAAGATAATGATGATTATGATGGAAAAGATGGACAGGCAGATGAAGATTAGTTTAGTGAGTAATTGACATCAAAATGGAACATCCTGTGCTGGAGTATGCATGGTTTGTGTCACTCGGATCTCTGGCGGGGTTTGTGTGGAAGTAATTTTGCGTCCGTTCGGAATATTCATTTCATGTCGGAGATTAAATTACATGCCGTGCATAGCTATCGCCCCGCTGAGGGCTGTCGCTTGCAGGCGTGTATGAATTACCGATGCATTATCCAGCGAACGAACAGAATTGTTGATTTAAGGCACGACCGATAGGATAAATATTGCAAGGACATGGCACATGGGCTGAGTATTCAACGATGGATGGAAAAAAGGAGATTATAAATTCAGATAACGTATTGAAATAAATTGCATATTTATGGATCATCCCGTTAACACTTGGTTTTTGAATGAAAGAATCGATTGATATTTAATACTTTAGTTTACATTTGTGAAGAATAAGTCATGGTTTTTAACAAGAGCATTAGTTTCAACGCAGAAGAATTGTACCACATTAACTATCTCCTGGATCACGTTTTAGATTAATATTTCTCCTAGCTCTCCTCATTCTCTAAGCGGAACAAAGGCTAGAAACGGATTCGAAAATTTATTCAAATGCCAAATATGATTTCCTTCTGATCATTTGTTCCGGCTTTAGGGGTTTGTGCCCTTTTCATGGAGGCGCCCAGTACGGCACGGATGCAATGAAGTACAGGGCGCCTCCATCAGGCTCGACCGAGGCAATTTAATGAAGCAAACGAATAAAACGAAACAACCAAACACCCGCAAATGAACAAAACAGAATTAGTATGCCACGCAAAAACACATCCTCGCTAGCTCATCGCTCTAACATCAGCGTCTGGCTTAATTGCAATCGGCTGACTAGGACGCCTACTTTAATTTGCATACAATTACGGTCCCGTTTCCTCCGGTGTGGCACTCAACGCTCCGTCGAGTGGTGGTTATAATCCAGACCAAAATCAACCTACCAAGCCAGTCAACCAACCCTTTGTGTTGGTGCAGAGGCTTTTTTGTCAGAAGAAGCCATCATATTTTGCATTCACAATTAAGCACAGAGCTCTTGTTTGGTTTTTATTGCCTTTCGTTTCCGGCGAACGTTCATGTCAGCTATGATTTTATATTTTTTGTGTTTCCATTTTGATACATACCAAACAATATTTCCGATGAAAGCGGACATGCTATCATCGATAAATTGCTAGTGGCTTAGCTTGTTTTAGTGTTCTACTGGACGATGTGAGAGCGTTTTTATTATACCTTTGATAAAAAATTATAGCTTTACTGACGACTTTTTTGAGCCGATCAGTAACGTCACCATTTAAACTACTGTAATGTCATCCTACAAAAATTCGGTAAATATGTTTTATCCAAGTTAAGCGACCATCAATGCTGATCGCAGATTCTAGATGAGTTGTACCCAGCCAAGTGTATGAATACTGAGTATGTATATGTTTCCCATACCAAAAACGGGATACAATGTTGAATAAATTTTGCTCTTGTGCAGGTTAGCACCAACATGATTGTCTAGGGATGTACCGATGCACAATTCTGCATTCTACTCGCAACACTCGAATCGGTTGGTAAATCAAGCTCAAAACCGTGCCCTTTCGGATGGTCCAACCATTGAAGGCATCGTTACGCGTTCCCCGGGAGAATGCATTTAATGGCCTGATGTTGTCATTAAATATTCATAAATTTGAACAAACCAGCTGCAGGTCCAAAAGTGGTCACAGAATGATGTGCCGTGTACAATTTTTCTCTGTTCCTACTTGCAACGCGCAATGCATCAATGAAGCGTGCAAAAGCCGACAGTACCAAATCCAAACGAACCGACGTTGCGCATTTTTTTGTGTGTGAGATTCTGCAATCGCGCGAAATTGAATTCATTTCACGCTCACAAAGCGTCGCTTTCGTGTGCATTTGATTTTTCCTCGCAATTCCACTCCCACTTTTTCGCACCGAGTTTTCCCTGTTTCATGTGCTTTTGCTGCACAGCCCAGAACTTTCAGGAACTGTTGGAGCGCATCGGGGAAATATCATTGAAGGCTAAATTGCATTTTGCGATGCTGCGATCCGTGCACGGTGCGCGATTTTTGCCTGATAGCAAAACTTTCCCGCCCCCCTGCAGAAATTCTACGCGAAAAAGGTGTGTACGCAGAAGCAACTGACATCACAAACCAACGAAGCACAAAAAACGTACATCCACCTGTGTATAGCGGGATAAAACAGCAGTAAAATTGCAGACAGATGCGATCGGATGCTGTGGAACAACGTACGGCAGCATGTTAGCGATATTATGCAGCGCTCCACCGGGCCATAACCCAGCCGGGATTCATAATTTGTGCAATAATGCCACAGAAAAAAGGCAGCAGTGTGCATCGTGCCGGCACCGGCACCATCCCGAAATGGTAGTTTAATTTTTCATTCCACTATTTGCACTTAAAAAGGAATTTCGAGCCACAGGCACACTGCACGGAACGATGATACATAAACAAGAAATAAAGGGGAAATGAGAAACTATTTTGCATATCCTACCGGCTCTTTGAGATGTCACCTTCAGCAATCGTTTGAAGCACTCGTTATTAATTTCAACCGATTTGCGCACTTTAAAAATGGCAGTTTCATTCGCTTTCCCACCGCAAACCCACAATAATGACATAAGATTGATTACCGGCGGTTGTTTCTCCATCCTTCCCGTTATCGGTAATTGGATGCAATTAATTGTACCATCACACCTGAGCATCAATGGCACAATATTTGCCAGAAAAACAACAAATAATTTTCCATTCTCGCATTATACATGTGGAATAAAAAGTCATTTCTTACGCGATGTGTTGGAGGTTTGCATTTTCACTGCGCTAATCATTCTCATTGCAATGGTAGTGGTATGGTAGGCATGGCAGTTTGCACAGCTTTACAACGTTATTATTGCGATGATTTATGGCCTGCGGTTATTGTAAAAGCACACACACGCATTTTGCACCTGCTCCTGCACTCATTGTTCTTCCGTGCAGGACTTATTCTTCTTAGATTGAATATGTAATGAGGGAAGCGGAATGAACTCGATGCGATAGGGGATAGTAATATAAGGGACGAATGCTTGAATGAGCTGCTGTTTGAGTTGTAATTAAATCAACCAAATTTAATTTATGGTTGTTTGCTGCATGGCTACCATTACCAAACGAGATTGGAAAAGCTATTTATAGGTCCATGTAAGATATCGGTGATTAAACACTTTGATCTACATTGTTCGATTCTTTTAGGTAACTTGAGCTCTTTGTCTTGCATGTTTCTCCATTTTGTTCGAATTCCGGTTACTGTTGCAGTTCAATTGCTTCTCTGTCGAACATAAATCTTTCCGCTTTGTCGTTTCCTTTCCGGCTCGAAACAAAAGCGCCGAGTGCGTGAATGGAACGATAAAAACTGCATTGCACGGTCAAGGAAAACTATTACTGCACACATTCACGCACACATTGTACGGAACCTTGGACACACACGCACGCGAACACTCTGCAAAAAGCAATAACTCATTCAACATGATCGTTCCCGGTCGTTTCCGCTTCCTTGCTGTGGGTACGACGCGTCCTCTCGGTCATCATCTTTAGTGCTTTATGAGCTGCATTCGGCTGCACTGACCAGAAGAGGGGTGTTCTTCATGACTGCAGTATGTTCCAGAACATAGAAAACGAGAAGCTACAGTGAAATTTCTTGTATTTATGGCTCACACGTTTGCATCGCGTGTGATGTCCATGGGCGTGACTTTGCCATTTCGAAGGAACAACGTGGGCAGTTGGCCAATGCGAAACGATTCCACTCGTACGTGTGTTGTTTCAAAAGTCACTTCCGTTCAGTTAGATTCTATTCACTTTCTCCAGAGAAACTAGAACATTTTGCGAAATGCGTGTATATTTCATGCTGTGCAGTATGATGGATGCAGCTAAAACAATTTCCCCACCAGAGTGGAGTGATGTTTTAATTACGCTCCATAAAAATCGATAACATTGCAGAATGGTGCATTGCATTGGTACGTCCACAGAACACGGGTTGAAGATGTACGGTGGTAGGATAAAATAATATTGCCTATGCCGAAGGCAGCATGTCACCTGATGCTAATAGCCACAACCCTTCGTAACGTTTAGTGGAAGGGATGAAGGACCCGTTTTGTGCCGGGTACGAAAGGCATTACGTTTTCACGGACGAAGTAGACTTCCGTTTCGTTACGCTTTAGGTCCTTCTAGTTCGGCAGAGCTGTACGCTTCGGAGCGTTTGCGTTATCGGTCAAGCAACGGGGTTATTTACTCAGCCCTGGGTCCTATCTGGTGCAGTGAGTCCTATGCAAATGGGACCCCTTCCATTTTCATTTTGACCATGGGCCTTCAATGCGGGCTTTTTCAGTACCACCGTGTAGAATAGGGTTTTATGAGGTTTTCTTAAATGTTAATACTAAGTATTTCAAGTAAATATGATGAATTGTAAGTAAATTAATGATTGTTAAAACATTTGGAGATTTGGTGGTGCTATTGCAGGATTTTTTTTTTTGAGAAATTTTATTCCCATACTAAACGAATGGTGAATTTGAATAAAAAGTTTTAAAGTGAAAAATATTCCATCACAGCTATAAACAAAAATATAAATTAGAAGAAAATAAATGGTCTACACGTCCGCACGGGAAAGCGCCTGCCAACCTCAACAATAGCTGTTCGCCATGGTGGTAAAGTGCCAGGATCGTTGGTCAAGCCATTGGCAAAAGGTCACCATATCGACGACCGGCGACACGAGTGTCCATTTATCATCGGATGATAGTGGGTCATGTTGGCATCCCTCCTCGTGCTGTTCCACCGGCACCGTCCCATCTTCCCCCAGTGAACCGAAGCAATACTACACCAGCAACAGGAAACTGGAACCAATCGAGAGAACCTATCAACGATGCTGCGTGAAGCTATCTGCATTGTCCGATAAATAAAGAGGATGCTCTATTTATAACAAACGCTTCCCAGCCTGTACCAGCAGGCCCTTACTGCGCACGTGAAGCCATTAAGGGATGAAGTTGTGAAGTGGGAAAATGGAAATGGGCATTTGGTTTGCGGGTGGTTGGGTTGAGAAATTAGAATGCACCCTAATGGGAGGCGAAACATTCAAACGCCTAATTGAATTTGGATCTGTTCTCGGGAAGCTCATAAACAGTCGTCAGTACACGGTCATCGCTATAAACAGTCGGCTTAAGGTGTGTTGCATCGATAGGACTTTATGTGATTGAGATCGAATGAACATGAAATGCATGTTGTGGATTGGTTTGCAAAGCTATCATTTGTATGGAATCATGTTTTTTTTTTGTAATCTATTTGCAGATGGTACGGTAATGTTTGTGTCTCGAAATGATTTGTAGGGTGGTATTTGTCTAAATAGGGATCTGGAATCTTTGGAAGTTTGGCCAAAATATAAAAAATATCGTTCAATGTAGGAAATACTTCAACTTGAGAATGTACACCGTTAACAAAATTTTATCAGATATCTATTTTCTAGGAGCAATATTAGATGATCAGTTAATGTACGGCTTACATACAGATGTTGTGATTAAAAAAATCACTGAAATTTTAAGAATTTATTCGCAAAACAATACTGCTCTATAATTCCCTCATTGCATTGTATTTTGGTATTTTTCAACCATTTTGTTCTCCGGGAACCAGTGCAAATTTTTGAGACTATAACTATTGTAGAACGATGACATCTGGTACTATGATAATATTGTTCAACCTAACGACACCTAGTTTTTTTTTGAGAAGCTGGCTAAAGTATTACATGGTTTCAAATATCATTTTTTGTGTATTTGATATAACAAGCAACGGAATGAAATACATAACACGAGACGGTAAATATAATTTTCAGCAGAAATAGTCTAATAGTTTCTCTTTATCGGCACAACAATCTCAAAAGGTCTGAATCTGCCATTTCTGACTTTCATTGATTATATTTCTTCGTAGACGGATAGTTTGGATGTTGGCCCGGTCCCTGTCGTTTGAGACAGGCACCGCTACGAAAACATCAACCAGAAAGAACCTGATATGCACAACAAAAATTAAAATTTCTCATGAAGTTGCCTAATTTAAAGTAATGCTCTTGAACCAATTGTGACTTTGGTGTTGTTTTAACATTTTGTTTTACCTGTTTCTTGGTAAGTAATGAACTAGCCAAAGATTATGTGCAATAGCCAATCTCATCGTTGAATTAAGTTAAGCAATTACCATTCCAATCCTTTTTACACGAACGACCAGTGAACCAGACCATTACTGGAAAACGCATCTTCCATCCTAAAACTACGCCACTAAAATGGCCGGTCGTGTGCTTCCTTTCAAACCCACAATCGGAATGGTTTGCATTGCGCTCCCGGCTGACTTAAAATTGCTTAATTATACAAAAGATTGTCATGCCGAGAGCGAACCGTCCTGGACGCAGCAAAAAACCATTGTACGCCCTTAAGGCAGCACAAGTTTACCCGTATTTCGTTTTGCCTCCGGTGTCAATTTTATGTCGCTCAAGCTTAACCGCGCTGGACCACAAAATTGAACAACTTTTCTGCCGCGCTTCACCGGACATCCGTTGTTTTTGTCCGGCCGGGGAACAATTTGTACCACGCAGATCAACTCACCTGTAACGAGATGTGAAGGAAAGAAAAAAAAACACCAAAAGGCACATCGTTAGAATTCGACTGGCACTCAAACTTAAAAACAAATCTACATTAATTTTGTAAAGTGTCTAGGTTGTTCTTTTTTTCTGTTAACATTTTGTCCAAGCAAATAAAAAACGGTTTGAGGAGAAGGTAAGTGCTTTTTTTATCTAGTTTAACTTCACGTGACCCAGGACCACTTTTCCGCATTTTAACATACATCTCATATCACTCCTCGCTTCAAGCTCGTAACAAGCAATTTCAGATGTTTGCCGGAGTTTTTCGTTGCTTCACGCACTTGATTAAATGGTGCCCAACATTACCAACGGTACGGTGTGTTTCGATATGCCCGAAACTGCAGACACTAACTAACAGGATGCCGGCCGGCACATGAAGAATTGTGGAATGAAACAAGACATGAAAAAGCAGCAGCGTAGAATTTCACAAATTGAACACGACGGTTCTTTGCACCGTGACCTCGGGGATGGTTTTCGGTGCAACCATTCGGTCGAGATTATACAAACGTTTCCACCCGGGGTCGATCTTCGATAGCAGCCATCTTCCAATGGGTTTTTCTTCTTCAGCATAAGACGAAAAGGTTCCATGCATTTGAAGAGAAAAAACGAATTTGTTGGCATTTTGGGAGCCACAAGCAATCAACGGTATCGGCCATTCGGTCGCATCCCACAAGAGCTTCTAGTCTGGGTCGCTTGGAAGCTGGTCCAAGGCATCCTTAAGAATGTCCATCCCCCACCGGACCGTCCCGTTCCTTCACATATAATGATGATATCCTTTCCTCGCGCGAAGGTTTTGCCAAACGTGAACTGCTGCAGACGTTGGTGATTGTGTATGAAATTTACATTTTCCTCTTTGCTCGACGCTCGTCCTATTTTATTGGTGCGGGCGAGAGCATTTTTATCGCCTAATGGTACGTAAAATGTGTACGTGTATCGGACCTTTGGGTGGTCCCAATTGTGAGCATGTGAATGGGGGCACGAGTATCATATTTCGGATGGAGACTATCGCTTAGATTTTTATTTCACCCTCGTGTGAAGTTCTCCAATCTTCACTCAGCGACCGGCAGTAATGGACAGTCTGTATTTTCGTTTATGGCCATTCAGCTTTGTGACATCTTGTAAGGATGCGCTGTTTACGATCGACGGTCCCTAATATAAAACGTTAATCTAACTGTAAGGCTCATCAACTCATAAAAGCGTATTGTAAATCTATTATAATCGCTTTTGTTTTGACATTAAAGACACATTTCAATGTGATCAACGATTACAAACATATTGCACAAAGTATGAATGGCACAATATTAAAATAAAATTGAAGAAGAAACGATATTTCGTGAATTTTCATAATTTATTCTGGCTTTAGTACTTGAATGAGCCATCTAATTTGTTTCTATTTAAATTAGTTTGCAAGCTATTATTTGCCGACATCACAAGGCTTACACATACAAACGCAGACGTAGCTTCATGTTTACCGTGGAATGTTTGTCAGCAAATATATTTGGCTAGAAAATTATAGCACACATCAATTAAGCCGTTGCCAAACGAATGATATCTTCTCGTCGATGACGTTGTACATCGATATTCTGTGGTAGCGGAAAGGAGTACTAATTGTATTTACATTGCGAATGTTTGCTTGCATGCGATTTACTTTCGAACGGTGTAAACAAGGGTTTGGACCCGCATACTAGTGCTAATAGCTTGGTATTTAATACATTTATCTTAAATGAGTTGAAAATTCGTAATATTTAAACTACCTAATAAATTACTTCACAACTTATTCACGGTTTTGGCCTGCTGCATGATTCTGCTAAACCGATTATAACCTCGGCCATGCTGGCCAGCGCATCAACGCCATCACTCCATCTCAATTTGGGCCTGCTACGCCTCATCTGTCCATGTGAACGATCTAAAAGGGTTTTACGGGATGAGTTTTACGGTATGAGGGATGATTCTCATGACGGGAGCCTACCGGAGCCTGCCGAGTCTAATCCGCTGTACGACAGTAAGTTCGCCATACAGCTCATAGAGCTGGCCATTGTAGCGGCTCCTCCATTGTTCTTTCACACATACGTGATCAAAAATCCTTCTAAGCGTCTTTCTCTCGAGCAGCACTCTTGCGAGTATCTTAACATGAATATTTTTGTCAATGTTGATCTGTGATACAGGATAGGTGAAATTATCTATCTCCTATCCATAAATCACCCCTGCGTAAGTTAGGATTTGATAGCAGGGAAGTTGATGGTTCCGCCATCAATTTAGTTTTTGGCTAGATAATCTCATACCCGACATTTTCCGACGCCTGATCGTTCCTTTGATAAGCATTCGCTACATAAGAGAGCCGTAAACCAATAATGTCTATGTCATCACCGTAAGCCAACATCTGGATTGACCAGAGTATATGTTCCCCGTAGTATCCACCTCCGAGTCGCGAATGGCCATCTTTCACCCTCCGCGCTTGGTTATAGAGCAGAAAAGCTAGCTCACCTTCGCAGACCCTTGGTGGTAGCAAAGGGCTCAGAGAGTTTTCCTTCCACTATCTCCTGGCATGTAACGCTGATCATTGTCATTCGTACCTTACTAGTATTCTGGGTAGATATTCTGGGCATAATATTTATACGAAGTTCTATTTTTTTGCAATTGTTGACTTTTCGAACACAAGTTTAATACACTGTGGAAAAAATAAAACTTAACACTAATTAACCAATATTTCATTATGCAAGTTTTCGTTTCTTACTGACAGCAAGCTGACAGCATTGCCATCTTCTCACCATGAATGCTCTCCATAATGCTTAATGCTCACGATCACTGCTCCCCTGCTGAGTTCCCGAGAGAGTTTCTTCAGCATAAAATTCATTTGACGTCGAGTTCATTTCACATCAGGATGCTGTGAGTGGGGTTTGCAAAGAGCGCACCGAAGAGAAAAAATCTCAAATTTTCTGTGAGTAACAAAACGTCGAGAAGGCGATAGAGCACGCAGGTAGCATATTTAAATAGAATAAACACAACACCAGAAGTAGCAAATATCAAAATGTACACATCGCCTAACCACACACGCTCACCGGACGGCATCGCTGTAATATTGTGAGTGATTTTACTTTTTTGTGCTGCTGTAAGTGTACGGGGCAGCAAAACCAGGAATAAATACACAGACACCGGACGCACCACACAACGCCCTCGCACGGCTCACTTGCTTGGACGCATGGGAACGCTAACGACGGCGTACAGACCGGGAAGTTCATTGCTCCCGGAGTAATTTCGTATGCCGCACGCGTGCAGTCACTTCCGCTCGGGGGACCTGCGCTACTTATTAGACTGATCGCCGTGGCATGATGGTGTGTTTGTTTGAAAATTTGAACCCAAAGCGTATATTATTAACCGATGATTCAAAGACGTTCTTATTTGTCTCGGTGGGATGTTTTTCTTCGACCACAACACGACGCAAAATATGGTTTTCCTACCGAGTACTAGCTCTCCTGCTACATTTCACCTAAAAGCCGGTCGGACTTTCAGTCCGAAGGGGAAACGGAACACGGACAGGTGTTTCTTGAGCAATTCCAATAAGGAGGTCACGCGTATGTTTCCGCTTTGGTCGAGAGGTGATGATGGAATGGGCGGAATAGCACCAGAGACCCCGATCGATGTCACCGCAAAGCATGGTAAGGGATCGGATCGCACGACCCATCTGTGTCCTCTTCATCACTGACTGACAGCTGTCATCGTATGTCGACGCTTCGTGACAGTCCGTCCGGCCGGTCGGCATGCTAAGTGATGATGAATGCGAGAAAACGTGCTTCCGACGGGCATTGCGAGTGCAAATGTGAACGAAAGTGTATCGTTTCTGCGTCTAGTTGGACACTTACACTGGTCCAACTAGCTCCTATTTGTTTACTTTACATTGTATACGCTGATTCAAAAGATTCATACTCTTTTGCTACAATTTTACATTTTATCTCATGTCCTTTAATATATTATTCATGAAACGTGAACTCCTAGTGACTCATGCTGTATCCTTCACGAAACCCGGAACACTTTTAACAGCGAAATAAAATATCCCACACTGAAAAACTCCTTGGAGCATGTTCTTACGCCGCCCCAGCTGACGTTTGGTCAGTTCGATTCGAAACCATTTTGGCTATTTTCGATTATGTAACGTGGTTTAGCTGTGACACTAGCAAAGAAACGACCCGCATGGAACAAGCGAAAAGAAGAAAAAAATAGGCAAACCGCTCGAGACGCGCCTGCTCTCGTTTGCAAAAGACAGCTCGCGGCCTGTTTCGCCTTGCCGGAGGAGGGGGTCTCTAAGCGGCCGGAATCGCGCAACCATGCGTTCCACCGTGCATGGTGCGCCGACCTTGAAAGTTTACTTTTATCGCGTCCGATCACGCCTCTATGCTACGACGACATGTCTGCCCCGGGTCCGTGTGCCTGTGTATTGGTGTGAATGCGTGTGAGCAAGAGTGCTTTTATTCTTCTCACGCATGCTGGGTCAGAGTTTGGTTCATCTTCACGCTTCGATGAGTGTTTTTGGTATCAAAATTGTACACATAAAATGACATAGTGAACGAGGAAAATCATTCCAAATGGGTTGATTGGTTGGAAAAATTTATGAACCGTCACCGGAAAGCGATAAGCTGTAACTTTTCGTTTGATTTTGTTATACAGTTTCGTTATTGTCTAATAAATTGTTATTTTTCCGGAAAGTCAAACGAAAGAATACAAAATATGAATGCACATAATTTATATTTCAATTTAATGATGAAGCATTTGTAACAAAATAATTGAAAAAATTAAAAAAATGGAGGATACAAGTGACAAATAATATGAAAGCTGACTTCATTTTCTCCACAATAACAAAACTGCACGTTTCTTTGTGAATAGTGTACTGGTGGCGTACTACATTCCACACGTATCAGCATGCATAATGAATGGTAATTGACATGTAGTAAATTAATAAAACATTGCCACGCTGATGTTGCTTGTAGCACTCAAAATATCTGCCACATTTCTCACCGGTGCACGGTATGGGAAATCACGGAACAAATAAGTGCGACAAAAACAAGGTACATTATCCTTTCTGCTAGAATACCTGCAGGTACCATAATGGTGGTTCTGTTTCCGTGTGTGAATCGTCTCAAATATTCATGGCATTTCAATGCAGTCCAATCTTGTGGCAAGTAATATCATGACTGAAACATGTTAAGCAAACGATTTCATTTAAAAATAAAATAAGAATTTAAAAGTAAATATATTGAAGGCATTTTAGAGGATGAACAATTTGTAATAGATATTTGTATATAAAATTTCAATACAACATTTGTCCTCTATGAACCATTTACTATGTTTTTCTTTATAAAACTAGAGCCAAGATAACCTCCTTATAGAAGTAGTTCTATCTAGCTCAATAAAAAAGGTTTATAGAGGGTTGTAACATTTTTACAACACCACGTATCACCGTTGCGTGTGATCTGGCTTTGAATGTAAAACCTGCATACAATTTTATGATGTTGTAAAACTGATCGGATATCCGTCCCTACACGGAATATAAACTGCATCCAAGTGCAGATGCCACGGAACATATGGTCATTTGTAGCTGCTGTATACATCGAACAGAAGTGTTAAAAACATATAAACTGTTTACAACACTCGTCCACCCTGCATTCCATCGTGTGCAAAATGCAACCAGTTGTAACTGTTGGCTGCAGGATAAATTGTTTACTGTCCGACTGACCGCACCGATTTCAGACGGTCGATGGTTCACCGGCACCGATGTAAGTGAACCGGCATCATGATTGCACAGCCATGTTTTACACAAACACAAATGCTCTGTGTTCGAACAAGGAAAAAAAACAAATCCACAACGATGAAGTGGGCTGCAGACGAACAGCAACCGCCACCACAAACTGGGTTTGATAATGTTGTTATAAATGTTTACCAGCTGACGAGTGATGAGCTATAGTGCAAAAAGCATTGGTATAAACGTGGCAAAGGAACACAGCAACATCAACGGCAGCAAGACGGAAAAATCCCCCTAACATCATCATCATCGAAATGCATTGCTGGCAGTTGCAGTTCCTGCCGACTCATGAAAAAGCACTTTTGGTCGGTGGTCTCACCGATGATCATACATTTCACAGTGCAGCAGAGAATGCTTTTAGCCGATGGTGAATCGTAAAAAATGCACATAAATAGTTGTCTGAATGGAAGAGGAATCGCCGGTAGACGGAAGGCGAGGTAATGCAATTCAATGGCGTTCTCCCATTTGTCGCAGTTGTAGGACCAGACTGCTTGTCGAGATCGGTCAAAGCCATGGCCAGGAAGATGGAAGACGATTCAATTCAACTTTAAAGGAAAACGTCGTGTGATATGATATTTTGTTTTCCTTCTAATTTCATATGCATGGTGCGCGAATACATCGAACCAAAACAAACGCTATAAATGAGAAAGTCGTCTTAAAAATCAATTGCAATTTATATAAAGGCATATACAATTTGAAATTCCGATACGAAAGGACTACATCAAACACCAAGAAGAACTTCATAGGAACTCTTCAACAGTCAAAATCCAATTAGTAGTTTTATAAAATTGAGACTAGGAACTGTAATGCACCAGTCTATATTTCATCGAGCGGAATAAACATTTCGACCGTTAATCCTCTTAGCCCTCTGATGGATTGGCTCGACAAATTCCATTAGTAGAGCGTCCCTTCCAACGATGGCTAATAAAGTTTACTTTTTTCTTGGAGTCCTCATCAATCGAATGACCATAATATCGATCCAATCCTTTTGCTTATCGAAATCGTTTTGTGAAATAAGATTTGTTTTTTATTTATTTTTTTATATTTATCGATCTTCACTATACCGCATAGACTAAAGCTTGATTGGATTGATTTTATACTTGATCATTCTTCAGTATCATTTTGCGCAACTGAGCTGCTATTTTCTACACCTTCTGTTTTCGTATGCATCCGTGTCACAAAGATCTTCTTGGTGAAATGAAATTGATGTCAAAGTTAGTGTTTCGATTGGAAACATTGGAAGCAAAACAAAGGCAGGGAAAAAAGTGAATGCAGTTCAAATGAAAACTGTCATCCACCGGTTTTCGCACATTTGTCACAGCTTTCATACGGAGGGGTTTTTCGTTCTGTGGATGCTCAGAAAAAATAAAAGACTATCGCCTGGGAGAGAGATGCTTCATCAAAAATTCATTTTGCTCCACTCAGAGTAACCGTAAAGCTCGGTCCCATTTGACGCCGCTGTGCGCGTCTGCAAAAAGCAACCAAAAAGCGTTGCATCGCACCAAACAGGCATGAACCAAGCATGCTGCATGCTGTCGAAATAGCAAATCGAACACACGTTGGCGATTGTGACAACATCTACCGTTTGTGCCGGTTCGGCTAAACCTCCGGTGAGATTAAAAAGAATGCAGCAGCTGACAAATCAAACACAGCGCAGCATCAATGGCTGCAGCAGCGTACCACACGGTTAAGCTTCACACCACGATACACCTCGACACGAAACGACGATTCGATTAGCTCTCGGGAGAAGTGGAAAATCTAGTTGAAAACAAAATTCGAAGTAGTCTTTTCCCCCAAAAGTGACGACAGCAAATAGAAGCCAAAGAATAAAAAAATACATCCATTGCACCAAGTTGCTGTGAAAACTGTCAACAGTGCACTTCCCTCAGAGGTGGTTGGGGAGGTGGAAACGCTCGGGGAAAATTGTTGGGGTACATTTTCACGTCAAGCATGTTAATTTTTCTCTCCATTCTTTGGCGATGACAGTAGTGGACTATGCAGCACCAACTACTCCACTGGGAGCCGATAAAACTAAACGAGCGTGGCGAAGGTTTTGACAGCAACATATCAAGCTCGGAAACGAACGGAAAAAAATAAATAGAATAATATAGCGAATTCAAATAGAGTTGAAAGAGAGGGAAAACAAATATTCAGCTTCGAGCGAATTGAAGAATAAAAATCTTGTTTTCAATAATCAAGAATTTTCAATCGATTTAATACTTAATGTGTCTTTGATATTTAATGTATGTTATGTTGGATATTAAAGTCTTATTTTATGTTGTTTTCTTATTAAATTATGCAGACATTATACCGATTTTAAAATAAATAGATACATTAGAAATAGATTTTTCTTTGTTAATTTGGTTTTTGCTCAATTCTTATTGTAGCAGTTCTGACTGAACAGTTTTGTATTTATTGTTTACTCTATTGCAACCTTTTCAGTAAAATTTTACTAAACAACCCTTACAACTCTGATTGATTACAAAACATATAACTTCAATGACAGTAATGTTAGCAAAGCGCTGGATTTCTTAACTTCTTGCTGCACAAAAACTCCATTCCACAACGTATTTCATTATGCAACTATTACGACAAACCGTCAAACCGTTGCGTTCTATATTGTATGCGTTACGCCCGAACTGCGTCCATCTAACACTGTGACTATCAATTTGTGCAAAAAGAAAAGAGTAGACAAAAACTCTCCTCACGTTCCGATACACCATACATACACACAAGCACAAGTGTATCAGGGGTTAAGTAATGGTAAAGTAAATGTGACCAGCTCTTACAACTCTGAGGGTGTGAGCGCGCTTATATGCTTGCACTGTTGCAATTACTCAAGCCTTTTGCTGCCGCAACCAGACGCCATTGAATGGGCACACACACACATACGATCACATTCGCTTGCTTCGGCCGTCAGACAACGTCTTCTGCTTGACCTTACGAAATGATGTTGTCAGTCGGTGTTTCATCCCTTTCGTTTTTTTTACCTTTTGTTTCACTCATTTCTTTTCATCTTTCTCTCCTTCACACTCGACCCACATTCAAACCCAACCTCAATCCCCCACACCATGTCGCTGGTGGGCTCCCTCGTGTGCTGGAGCCACAGTTGAACTCGATCGCCGGGCAGATGTGCTGCACGCAGAGCAAGCCGCAACATTTATTGAATTAAATAATCAGCCGATCGAGGTTGGTGCCGGTGGGCCGGTTGCCACTCAATGCGTGAGTCGCACCGGCCTCATAAGTTCCAAGTTCCACACCGGTGCCGAAGGACAGTTGGTCTAGTGGACGGAGCATGGGCATGATAATTGGAGAAATAGGAGCTCCATACTGTACGTTTGCAATTATGCTGAGGAATGAGATGAGCTCATCAGTGTAGTTAAATAAAACGGCTGAGCTGGGTGAGAAGTCAGTGGTTGGGCACGACGGTGCAATTGCTTAACCGGCTTGCTTGATGAGGGTAACACATCGCAAGAGCCGTCGTGACATGGAGCTGTGAGCAGTGAGCGAAAAGAGTAACCTTTTTCTTGTCGTCTTGCGACCATCCTTAGTGACGTCTGAGTCATGATCGATTGGCATGGGGGAGTGATCTTACCAAGCCAATGTGATCTTACTTTGACCCTTTGAAATCGCAGTGCGGCACGTTGTTTATTTGTCTTACGACGGGTAATTTGACATTTGCATAGTGCAGTTTCATAATGAGGTGACACTATTTACAGACAATACAAGTGGCTATTTTCAGGGAATTGTAACGTGAATATCAAACATTAAACATGATTTACGTTGTGGTAAATTGAACGTAATTAAAGTAACGAATAATTAGAGCATTATTTTACATTTATGCATTCCGCAGTAAAATTATACTCCACTGAAGTTGCCTGCAATCGATAAGTCTGCTAAGGTTCGGAATTCCAACATATGTGGTATACTGATTGCCAAACGAACCTGTTTGAGCTCACCTACTTTTCGGCGCCGGTTAGCTTACATTCGTTTTTTAACGACCCCGGTAGGGTAGTGGCATAAGCTCGAACTGAGCAAGAGACATCGGAGTTCTCGTTTGCCTTTACCTTTGGCGAGGGCTCGGGTGAAGGCACATTGAGAACACTCCTTCGCGCGAAAAGGGGGCTTACATTTTCGAAGGGCTGTCTCGACTAAACCGTAATGTCGCAATAGTTGCACAGAACGTCGCTTACAACATCTGTCGGCTGAGATCTGGGCCGGGTAGGTGTGTGCAAGCCGCGTGCAGTACAACCGGTTCCAGCCAGACAACTCTATCAACTGCACCAATCAACCAAATTCGATGACTTTTCCTTCAGGTTTTGAAGGCATTTTGTTGGGAATGGTTGTTTGCTCCGTATGAAGACTTAAAGAATTTTCGTAAAATTAGCTGTATGAAAGAGATTCACATTTGAATGTCTGGTTTATTATGGTTGAGGAACCATAATTTTTTTTATTATTTTCATTTTTCATTTTTTTTCATTTCATTTTCATTTTTTTTTTTTAATTCAGATGCCCTGGCTAATAATTATCATTACTCAATGCTAGTCAACTTCTATCACTGTACAAAACCAAAGGATACGTCTTATGCAACTACCTCAACACGGTCAGCCTTTTCGAAAATCTTTCGAAAGAACCCCGGCCAGATTGAGAGCATGAGCAATTTTGCAATTCCCCAACAGTGCATCCAGGTAATGGTCGAACTGGAGCCTTGGCCGCCGGGGAAAAAAGAGGTGGTGGGACAACGTCACCGACACCGGTTGCGGTTATGTCGCCTGCTGCTTGGCCAAGCTCCACGGCGAATGACCCTATTTCGGGTTACCCGTTTTGGCATCGAAGGCGAAAGACCCTCGAAAGTCGTCTGTCTCTTTGGAGTAATATAACTTATTGCTTCTCACCTCTTCCTTCACCGAAACCGTCGTCACGCGCCACAATGATTTCGGTTTCGCACCATTACGTGTGTTAGCGGGAGCTTGTATGGATACGCATGTGTGTCGATGCCGATGAGACAACAATCATCGGACACTGGGGATATTGGGACGCGCAGCATCGCCCGCGTAGTGTACGAAATTACGTCAAGTGTCAGCTGCAGCTATGGCGCTATGCAATCGCGCGCTCATTGGTTTTGGCGTTCGTGTGTAAGTGGAGTTTTTTTTTTTGTTATTTCGACGAGCAAATGTTAATCAAGTACATTACATATAATGATAGCGTACCGAACGAATGTATGAGGTAATTAAAAATTGGAGAACTGAATTTTTATCATCTCCTCATTCCTATTGGAATGTAATGGGCGTTAAAATTTGTTGAACCCATTCTTTAGTTTATGAAATCTTAATTTAAAAACTTCAATATTATGTAGTCCTTCTAGAAATGACCTAAAACGAGGGACTAGTAAATTATTTTCATTCAGGAACAAATGTTTATTTCTCTGTTTTACAACATTGAGAGTTATTAAATTACGGTAATTACGTAAATTTTATATTTAAAGTATATTATTTATGAAGACTCAAACCTCAAAATATTGAATCATAATTTGCAAATACGTTTTAAGAATTATTAGATTCACATTCAATATAACCTGATAGTTGTCTTACAATGTAGAATATTGCTACAGAATTATTCAATTATTCAAAATAACACAATAATGAAACTATTATTAATTTGCATTAATGTTTGCAGAAACTAAATGGAAAGTTGATGTTAGTTGTTATAACATTCAATACCATACAAATATGAAAGAGCATAATAAATATGGAAGAGCAACTATTGTTTTGTTGGCTTTTTAGGAAAGCTAATTCCACATTCAACCGTCCACATTATAGCAAATGGTGTCCACAGCACTGTTGATGTGAATTAGTACACCCTTTTGGTACTAGCTGTGAACAGACCAATTTTTGCATGTGTGCCCGAGCCGAAATATTGCGTGAAGTGGAATCGAGAGTGTATTACGCGCCCCTGTTTGTCGTCATAACGTGTGACTTCGCGTAATGACAGCGCGCGCGTCGTTCATTTGACGTTTGTGGATACTGTGGATACCGGTGAGGAAAGCATAGAAAGAAAGAGAGATAGAGAGAGAAATTGAAAGAGAAAGAGAGATGGAGAGAGTGCGGGAACTTTAGTAGTGGACGATAGTGACCTCCTCTACCGGTTGCTGCTCGCATTCGGATCGCATTTTGGTGCGATTTGTTTAATAGTGGTTCTCTCACTTGCTCTGGGATGCTCGGTTGTATAATGGCTCTCCGGCTCTCGCTCGCTCGTGTACGCAAAGACCGCGAGCTCGATCGGGCCTGATCCGTGGGTGAGGTAATGATCGTGACGATCCAACGCGCCGAGAGCTTACCCGGCGGCCGGGCGCAGGAGCGTTGGGTAACGTCTGCTAACCTTGAGCTCATTTCGTCCGCACGAGAGCTGCAAGACCGAAGAGAATGACGCGAGAAGCCCTACACTGGCACTGGGCCCGCGTGTGCAGATGCAGTTCGATCCCGAAGAGCGTCCCCGGCCCGGCTCAGCATCAGACGCACAGGGGGACCGTTGTGCGCTGACCGATCCGGAGCGATCACGCGTTATTATGTAGATCACCACACACAAAACCCGGAGGCTCACGCGATTGCAATCGCGTTACGAAGTCAGTCTCGTTTTGTGTCGATCCGTTTGGTTGTACTTCTTGCGTTACGGTTGGACAGCGGTAGCCGCCGCGCCTGCCCGCGCTTGTGCACGCTTCACCTTCGACCTATTGTTTCGTGGAGGTGCAATCATGGCCGCGAAAGCAACATAAACCGCCGATTCGTAACAACATCAAACCAGCGTACGTAGCGGGTGATTAAATCGGGTTACCACAAATCCAACTGAACTTCTTGCCATAGATGCGTCGTCTTGCTCGTGCCGTGATCTGCACGAGACGCATCCACTACGCCCCGACAGTGACAAGCGCAAACGCGCGGGCAGCATAACATAACGCACATAACCTTTGTTGCGAATTTCGTCCCACTCTCTATTTTGTTCGGCCAGGCCACAACTGGTCGCAGTTCAGGTGCCGTTGCGTCAAATTATGTTGCGTCAAGCCGGCGGTCCTATGCAAGCGGACTACTGTTGCAATCGTGCCCATTCCGTCCGTGTGTTCGTGTGCCTGGACGTGTTTTGTGACAGTTCAGTTCTAGATAAATCTGTAAGCCTGCCGTCATTTCACTGTTTAGACGGGGCAGCTCCGACTGACCTGGACGAACTGCATTTATTGTGGGCCAATTTTATAATCGCATCGATTGCACGCCACATTACGTCATCTCGTTGCCTTTCGATGCTGCTGCTGCTCCGGGACAGAGGCAAGAAATTAAGGTTAACCAAACGAAAGGAATGGACCAGGTATTATGCCTGCTGGTGAAGGTCCACCCAGTGAAGCATCAACAAGGTGGTTTTGGTGTTTACGTCAGATAGAAGCAAAGGCAACAGTCTCGGAGTGGAATCACTACTGTTCAGAATGGGAGCTGCGGGTGGTTGTACTGCATAATCAAGCAACGCTTCAATTCGCTTCTCGAGAAGTGCATAGAGAAGATGTTTCATTTACATCAAAAACTTGTAGCAGTAAGTTCTAACATTCGAACACTGCTCGAATTCGAACAATTCAAAAACGCACCTGCCGTCTTACTTTGGCGTTGTAACAGAATGTTGCCTAAAGTTTGGGTGACAGAGTGGGTGACAGGGTGTATTTGGGTGACTTTATATCTCTACAGTACACCACGAAACACGAATATGTAAGTGTTTCGCTTGGAAAACTCCTTTGCAGCATTGCTGAACTTGATTTTCAACGCACGTGAAATATTCAACCACGACATGGTATCGCTATCCGGGCGCAAGATGAGCATGCCCTCTTTTATATCGTGTCAGGTCGGGAAAATGAAACTTAAACTTCTCTCCCTTCCTCTCTATCTCTACTTCTCTCTCTCTCGTCTTCCACCTGGACACCAACCTGTTTCGCCCACCCACGAAGTAACCGAAAAGTTTCGCATCTGTACACAACCGCGCAAACAATGTAGACGCGTTGCCGTAACGATTTATCTACCATCGGACCTATGGACCTAGCCTCTTTTTTATTTGTGTTTTGCTCTCCCGCATCTATTTTTCTCGTCTACACCCTTCCAAACGAGACTGGGACGTTGGACTGGGTGGATGAAAACAGAACGAGCTAGAGAATAGGTTTCGCTTCAGCTAAAGCAAGCAAACGCGATAAGCCAAATGTCGGGCTGCATTCGCGTTCGCGGGTGCAACGTGGGTTACCAAGACCATGCAAATGGTTGCGTATGCAAAACTTCTTTATCGTGCTTTACGGCTCGATTGTTGCGTTGGTCTGTTCGGGTGGAGCCGAGAGTGATTTGTAATGTAACGGATCCGGCACCGATGGGTGGTGCAGTTATGAATTACACCAACAGCGCAAAAAATGTCAGTAGAAACCAAACTGTTGCAACTGTACGGCACATGCGATGATTCATGCTTTCCATCGTTAATTCTTTGCCAAACACGTGTGAGTACAAGCATATTGCTGGGACGGCGATGGCTGAAAAGTGCAAATATGTGTGTAAATGTATGAAAATGTGTAGGATGTATCACTACTAGTTAATAAGCATTAGAGCTATTTTGTGTAAGCAGAGGTCTTTTGGGATTTTTGAGTAGAACGAGAATATGCGCTCATATGGTCGAAAAAAGGAATTTTAAACATTGTTTTCCATATATAAGATGAGAAATGTTTTTATTTGACGATATACACATTAAAGAATACGTTGAAAATTTGAAAGATACGTTTAAGTTGACGATTCTGCATGCATTTCTTCTGAATTTTGTAAAAACATCGAATGGGCCGTACCTACGTGTGTTTCGCAAATATTGACCTGTTTCTAAATTTTAAAACCTCTTTTGAATGAACCATGCGTTAAATCAGTATACATTTAATAATGTTTTATCATAATTTACTAACTTTTTATAAATGGGATTATGGCCAATGTTCTAATTTAAAATAGTTAATTCTGATTGTAAATTTGTCCATTTATATAATTTGAAATGTAATGTATAAAAATTATATTCAAACAAAAGTAATTCATGGCAAATGTTTCTAGTGTAGAGTATCTTATGAAAAGTTGATAAAATGATATTTATTTATAAAATGGTAAGAAAAAAATCGAAGAGTAATATTGTATGTTCAGAAAAACGCATTCGGACATTAACAGCGTATCTCTCTTTGATAAGGTGACACACATATTTGACCAAGCAGCATTATATCCTCACTAATGTTTCACCAATTATCTGCTAACAGAAGTTGATGCATAATCCATATGGCAAATAGAAAACAAAAAAATACACACGCACACCCCATACCATTATTTCAACACCTCATTACTTGCGCCATTCTTGCTGCATGAACGTGCTACACTTATGTCAGTAGTTTAAAATGTGTCAAAAAAACATACCAAGCACCCAACATACCTCGAAGGCGAATAAACCACCCTACGTACACGTGCTTCGGAGAAAGAGGGAGGACAAAGCGGCACAACACAACGCACGCAAATTCGACGCAAAGAAACCATTGGCGACTGCCTTTCCACACCGCCTCGTCCGAGGTTTGTTCCAGGGTGAACCTTTGCCTTTTGTCGTACGGTCAACGGGAAGGGACGGGTGGGCCAGAACACCAATCTCACCCCACCGAACCGCCATCGTTATGCGGCGTCCCGTATATTTTATTTATTTTTTTGCAAAATAAGTTTAATGTGTTTTTTTTCTCTCCACTGTATACCATCTTTTCGCAATCGTTGCAACTGCGCGAGTTCGAGTTCAGGGTGTCGTGTGGGTGGCATGGCCGCAACGAGCAGCTCGCGCCCATCGCGAGGGAAAGGGAGCGTTTCGGTCGTTACGTATTGTGGGTTTCACGTGAGCTAACGTAATGGCGGCACAACCGCACTGCCCGTGAGGGAATAGGGCAAACACTATCGAAATGGTTACGCCAATTATGTAGATGTGTTTTACTTTGCTCCTTTTTTTTGCTTAGCTTTTTACTGTTCGTTGGGCTCGATTTCTTCATCAAAGTTTCATTTCATTACGATTTTCACTGCTCCTCATCTGTCGCTTCGCACCTCGGGCGTAGGGGGAGCGAGAGAAATGCGAGGGACTTGTAACGCATCCACAATCCCGTGCTGGCGCTAGATGTTGATCTGCATTACAAACTTCTAGACCTCGGCACCATCGGCTCGACCACAAGTCACGTGCCCGGCAGACGGTGTGTTTAGCTTTCCTTCATATTCCCTTCCCATTTCTCCTCTTTCCGTTCGTGGCTCGTAAGCTTTTTTTTTCTTTTGCAAAATCCAGGCCATGGGTTGTTGGCGCACGTTGCCTCGATTTTGAAGCGCGGAGACATTAAAAAAAAACAGAAACGTCAGGGGGTGGAGTTCCGAGAACTAAGCCTGTGAAGCCATGGTTGTGGAAAAGGGCAAACAGTGCAGGGCGCAACCGACGATGGGAGGGTGGTGAAAATCTCGGTAAAAGGTAGTGATCGGTACGATTGGCTCTGATTAGGTTGACGTCGATAGTGCCGGTGCATTCGAATGTTACATGATGCATCGCCATTGCAGTTAAAGTCGTTACCGAAGGAAAACAGAGGCTGTTAGCTAACCTTACGTTGAACTTAAATAATTACGATTACGATAAAGGCATTTTATTTTGCGCAGAAAAGTAAAGCAAGATGATATATTTTGTAAAATGGAAAAATCCACGAATCTAACTTTTAAACTAAATTCTGATGAACTGGAGAGGAATAGTTTGTTAGAATCAAAATAAATTGCAATTAAAATAAATTTTTATTCTTGAGCTACAAAAAACGAAGAGGCAAGCATCATGAATATATAACAATTGTGTTGACATTCCTCTGGCAAAAAATAACAATGTATTATATCCCACTCTTCAACACACATTGGCTACGATATGGCTTCGGCTCAAAAATAAAATGGCTCTGGACAGAATGAAAACCCTCTTTACGACCATTCCGTGTAGCTTTCGCGGTTGGTAATCGTTTGTACAACATGAAAGTTCTTCTCTTCGCACAACATCCCCCATCCAATGCGTTACAAAGCGTTTGAAGCGAAAGGGCAAAGTGCGATCGAATAAATTACTCACGATAAAAATGGGCCCAAATCTCCAACGTGCATTTTGGTTTTGGAACCGTGCGAAAAGCAAAAGAATGAAACATATCGGCAATCGGTGTGACACCTGTCTCGTATCTTTTTTTCTCTTATTTTTTTAACACCAAAAAATATAGAAGAAATTCCGATTTGATCAACTTTACTTGCGCTTGTGTGCAATGGTGCTGGCTAGAACGAATAGGTAGAAGGACGGAAGGATGGAATCTTGTTCCTTACAACAACGCTTACAAGCACCGATTTTTTGGAGCAATTGAAGCGAAAATTAAATTGTGTTTCCTTCGTCTCGTTTCGGTGCTACCCAGTCGGATGTCTTCCGCTTTGACAATTTACTGCCCCCCAGGTTTACACTGTCTGGAGTAAAATAAAATAAAAAAAACTCTCACATCCTCTACCACTATCCGGCGTAATGGTGCTCAATTTCAAACGTAAACCTTAGGAAAAAATGGTGGAAGGATCCGCAGGCCACAACGAGCAACGCAAAGCTTGCCCGCCATTGCTCTTTCTTTTATTCTTGATCGCTCGTAAAGTTAAACAGTTTATTATTACATTCTCCGGGCTTTGCTTTTCTACAGACTGCTTGCTGCAATAAGCTGTGCGAAGAATCTTCTTATGGTAAGATTTTTTTTATTATTTGCTTTTAGAAGAGACCTTACCATGCAGAAGACTTTATGCCATGATCGTGAGTAAACCAAAACTCTTCGGTTCTGTTGTGAAAACTTCGAAAATGTAGGGATCTTCATGGAATTTCTTCTTAGCAGTTACTCGAAAAGCTGCTGTCCCCGAAAAGTGCCCTGTTTCTTTACCCATGGCCTGGTTGAGAAGTTTCTGCACCGACAACCGTAAGCATTGACCATTCGCAAGAGCTTTCCAATCACGGAAGAGAACGATAAATGTTTCGTGGCATAATATCCTTGTACTACACCTTTCCAGCAGCATTGCAGCCTGTCCGGTCACCCGATACGGTCGAGCCCTCTTTTTTCTTTCCCTTCGCAGAGGATTGTTTTGTGAAAAGCTTTCACAGCTTGATAGGGATTACCATTTTTACCCTCCGAACAATTTTTGCAAAAAAGTTAAACGAACGCAAAAGTTACCAGCGGCAAATGGTATTAAGATCCTAACCACAAAATACCGGCTCCCGTGCCGCACCGGAATGCCGTGCAATGTACATTCAATCAAAAGCGAAGAAGCTTAAACTTTGATGAACGGAAAATGAAGCGATTGGGTCGTTGTTCTTTATTTTATTTCAACCCTCGATTTACCCCTTAAGATAAATGGAAACTACTTAAAGCTGTTTGAGAGGGGGCACGGTATGCGTGAGCAATGAATATCTTCCAGATACTGACAAGGAGCGGGAAAGGGGCCAAAGTTTGTCTGAGTAATCTGCGGACGTGAGCTTTCTTATCTTGCGATATAAAGAGCGTTCGGTCGTTTCTTTTTTGCATTCCGTAAGCGATGGGTTCGGTGAAATTGTGAATGTGTAGAGCGGTCCCTTTTGCTGGTGTGATAGATGGAAAATGATTGGGATAGAAGAGAAAGATTATATCACCCGCCCAAATTTAAAGCTGCGAACCGAGGAAATGTGATTTCTTATACTTGAACAAAACCTTCTCAATGATGCTAAGGAACTGGGGTGCCGAGAGTACATCTCTTCTAAGGTGCTTATCAGTAAGAAATCCGATTAAACTTAAGGTTGAAATATTTGGTGACCTTCTCGTGCGTTTGCATCTGTATTATGTCGCCAGAATTTACTATCTACCATGAAATACGACATTGCTAAACTTCAGTTTGCTATTGTATCTATAATTTATCCCTTTCTATCTATAGCAAAAAAACATCGAAAGTTGTCGACCAACGAGCCGAGAATAATTCATATTTGCAATCAACTAACTTTTAACGACCATTTTCAATTTATTCCTTCCCAGAACGGAGTCGTAAAATAATGTCTGGGCATGGTTCACATTAAATCCAACCGTTGTTACTTTCACACCGTTTCATCTCGTACCGGATGAACTGCTGGCTCGTGTCGCTATGCAGTGTGCTGAAGTGTGTGTATGGAAAAAATAAAAATTGATTTTCAAATTCCAATCACCTATGGGAAACTCTTTCCGTACTACACATTTTACGACCAATGGTGCCGGTTTGAATTATTTTTCCTTCCATAACAAATGGAAAGTTAGTTTTTGAAATGTTTCGAGCTTGCTTCGTAACATTCTGCCACATTTTCACACCGCACTGAAGCTAAAATCCCATTGATATGTGCCTTTGGGTTTTGCGGTCTGTTAAATTGATATTTCTCACTCGGGATTCATTGCACCTTCCAGCAGTAGTATGGGACGATGAAAGTAATACATGAAAATTCCGTCCAAAATCCGAACAGAAGGAAACAAAAGTAAAGGAAAAAAAAATACTCGACCGGCACACGTCGCCGATGTTTATAGCCTTTGCATTATGCCGAGATGGTGGCGCTTACCAACATCCTTTTGTCAGTTGACACGTTGGGAAAGGGTTTTTTTTGTGCTACGCTTTTTTGCCATTTTCCACAACAAGTGTTCATGTTTCGTTTTGTGCCGCAAAAGAAAATGCGCATTGTGAACTCATAAATCCATCCACACATGATTCCCTGGAGGATTAAGCTGATGCCGGTTTACCTTGGTGGTACCCGTACAAAGATGGAAACTGCGATTTACGATCGTCCTGGTGTTCTGTTCATATATTTCATGTGTGTTTAAGTTTTTTTGTTGCGCTCTCGTGTAAAAAACTTCATAAAACGGGCTACCGAAAGCGCAGCTGCATTGGTGTAAAGGTTCATAACTTTATAAAACTCATCTCACTGGTTCTGCCACAAGCTCTTTTTGTAGAACGAGTCTAACTTGTACCTCCACTTGAGTGATGCAGTGTTGATGACGTGTCGAGGACAAACCTTTGGAAGCATTCTTGTGCGAAATCAATCATTTTTGCCGGCTGCAAGGGTGCTGTAATCCCCAAGAACCCAAAGAGAAAATGGACCTTTCCAACGGATGAACTGACAGGCCCTTTCATCTCGCTTCTGAGTGAACGAATAAAGTAAAAGTTCATAGCTGTCTAGGGTTGGGGTTGAACATTTTAAGCAAAACTTTCTCTTCTCTTCTCGTTATATAAAATACCAATTTTCATATTGCTTCGCTTTATAAGAAGTCCTTATGTTAAGAAGCAATTTGATCCCATCAGAAGATATGCTTCTCACAAAGTACTTGTTAAATGTAAAAATGTTCTATTTTACAAAGAAACGAATCCCATCTTAATTAATCAAATCAAAGCCGTCATCCCCGCAAAAAAACCGTCGTGGAATGTAGCAATTCGTTCTATGGGACAAGCGTCAAAACTTTGTCACATCTGAGTTCGGTTCGTGCCCGGGTGCGATAGAAACTAATTTTCGACAGTTTACAAAGAGCAGCACCATGCATTCCCGCTACGTGATGAATGGGGCATGAAATGTCCGTAAACGAGTACCGTTCCCCGGGATTAGTTTTCGCCATTTGATTCGACAAAACGTGACCAAAAGTTGGAGCACATCTCCGAACGGTCGTACAGAAGTTCTTGCCGTAAGAAAGCGTAATGGATTACAAATCGATTCATTTTCCACTTCAATTGTGTAATTTTCCAGCATTGTGTGGTTTCGTGATAAATGGAGGTAGAAATTGCACCTACCGTGTTCTAAGCTCTGATTGCAGCAGCGAAGTGCCTCGTCCAGCGAGTTGTCTTCTAGATGGCGCTGTGCTTCCTCGTGCAGTTCGGCCGCCTTTAGCTCCGGACCCCACCAACGTTCGACGAGTCGCCGAATAAGAATGTCCAGCTCAAAACCTCCACTCGCAGACACTACCTCGGTGCCTTCCGCCGGGGTCAGAGTCGGCAGGGCTTCATAGGACGCGGGAAAGGCATAGGTAGCGGATGTTACCGTCGACGAGGAAGAGGACGGCGTGGACGTAAATGCGGATGACGCACTGGTCGCTGTCAGTGTTGCCGTGACAGAAGGAAACCGCTGTCCACAAACCGTGCATCGACTATGGCCGAAGCAACACTGCCGACAGAAGGTATGCCCACAGGTGGCTGTGACAGGATATTTTAACACTCCTTCGCAGATCGGACAACAGAGTCCGTCGATGGTGGATGATTTACACTTTCGGATATATTCTGCTCGATGAGCAACTACATTTTCGACCAGTCCATCCACCAGGGACGTTAATTCTAGCGATGACTTCGTCCGACTATGCGCACCCCAAGTACTAAGTGCATCGAGGGCTTCCAACAGCTTCCATGTCTGTTCCGGTCGAGTGAGAATATTTTGCTCCGGTGACTCGGACGACTCTAGCATTGGTTCCAATCGTGGTCCTTCACCCATCGACTCATCATCGGTCGATTCTTTCTCCTTGCCTTCCTCATTTTCCTGAGAACCGTCCCAGACATTCCGGATGTCGTCGGTACTGTCGTAGAATGTGCGCTCGGGACGCGCATAGTACAGCGGCTTCCTGTGAACGTGCACAAACGATGTGGCGGGCATTATGACTACACTTGTTTCACTATGCCCCGGACGTGGGAATACTACTGACGTGCGCCACTAAACACTCTCATACACGAAGCTATGCACACCTTGACAACCTAACCTTCCCTACTATTTGATTCCAAACGGTGAACCCGGAAACAATTCAACACACACGGAAACACGCACACTCACACGTCGGCCTTGGTCAAAAGCCGTTGGGATTTGCCGTACGGTCTAGTACGTTTTTCACAGCCACTTAGCGATCACGGCAATGTTCTTGATCTTCTCGCTTTGCACACCTCGAACAAAGACACTAAACACCGCGCCGCTGCACGTATACCGTACCGGAGAAAGTGAACTTTTGCACTAGACGTCGTTCGCGCACCACACCAATGAAGTATCAAACGATGTGTGGATGGATTTATTTGTGCCACACCACCGCAGTAACTATGGAAACGACAACGATATCTCGATGCTCTTGACTTTTGCGATTCAACCTTCCTTGAGATATCCGGCGCTACCGAAGCTCTTATGTAATCACTGATCCACTAAACACACACTTGTCTCACCAAACCTCATCAAACTCAATACACGTACACTTAACACGGGTCAGGTTTTATTCTTCTATCACCACGAAAGACCGCGTCACTGCAGAATCTTCCCAACTCCAACCGTAACCGCTTCAATTCGAATTATTCAATTTATTAGCCACAGTAGGCAAAGCAAACACTTCCGAGTGCACGAGTTCGGTAGAGGGCACTGTGCCCGTGCACTGCATCACACAGATCCACCAATTTCACGCAAATTTCCCACTGCAACCCGTGACACCGCTGCCACTGTGGGATCTCCGCTGGTCGTTCTCCTTACCAACACCGCTGGGATGCGCCAGTCGGCATTATTTTATTCGTATTCACCATCATCATCATCATCATCATCAGCAGGAACATTAGCTTCATAGCTTTATTAATAGAAACCCTGGCGGAGAACTGTGAGTAACGCGCAAAATACACATTCGCACAATGGCACACGCATACATGGGCTGGTACACGCACGGCAATTGCCAAACAGCCGCCACAGGCTAAACCCGGGTGCCAGTTGATTTGCTGCTCCAGTTCCGAACTGCAACAAAGCCAGCAGATTGAAGGTTCTCCCTGGTGTTCGGTTTCGCTTTACCAAAAACTTTCCGAGGTTAGAACGTATGTTGCTGTGGGTTTGTCACTTGGTGATACAACTTTCACAATTGTTTGCTTATTTATTACGAGCGGTTCACTCACACCACGCACACGAAGAATGCACAACGATTTCTTAAGCGGGGCGTTATTGTTTCTTTGTGTTTGTTATTTTTCTGTTTTTTTATTGTACAAAAGCACTGATGGGGAAATTTTCGACAAAACTTTTTTTTTCTCCCCGAATGTCCCACCAACTCTCAGTAGCTCCTGTACTTGGTGGAGCCTTAGGTACTACAGCAAAACGTTTATCTGACAGTTTAGCTTCAACGTGCCTAAATGCTTGTGCTGTAGGGGAGAAAAGGCAAAAGAAGAATGAAATGAAAAACGAAACATTAGAAAAGTTATGATTAATTCAACGAACAGCATAAATGGTTTCGGGCACATTCGTTCATCGAAATAACATCGAAATCTGCAGCAATACATTGGAGAAGCGGTTGTTTTTCTGTCGGGAATTTACATTTGCGTAAACCATTCTGCTGAAAGGTCCTGGGGCATTATACGAACTGAACAGTCGCAATCGTTCAGCTTATCACCGCAACCTGGTGGATGCTGCACATTATGTAAGGTTTTACTACGACCGGGGATTGAAAGTTATTGGCCAGAAGAAAGGCATTCACGTTCGTAACGAGCAAAGAAAGCTCTCATCCTTTTGACATGACATGTTGGTGATGGTGTCATTCTGCGCCACTTATAAATAGACATTCACTCAATTGGGTAAACGCTCCATATTGCAACTGCCCCCTTGCATGGATGAATCATTCCCATTGATGGTAAGGAAATGGTTTGATTATTTTTAAATTGTTTAATCATTGAAGCATTAGGAAAGGGGTGTCTTTTTCCAATATGATTTGTGCTAGTCTCCACTATGTGAATCATCTGCTTACGTCGTTTGTACCTTTGTGGCGTACAATCCGCTTACTCAGCTCAGCTGAGCAATGAATCTTCCATCAGGAGGGACACACACCCACACAAATTAGCTTATCTGAGCAACGGTTGCACGAATGTTTACATTACGAGCAAATAATTAACTTTATCTTTATCAGTCGGCCCGTTTCTAGAAAAGACGCCTATCGATTGTGGTCAACTTCCCCACATTTATCTTATCGTTCTGATGTTTTGATGTGGGTGATTGTTAAAATGGTGAATTAAAATTATCCCTTTTCGTGTGTTTTCTACCTATAGAAATGATTTCATTGGGGTTTTGATGGAAAATAAGTATGCATAAAACAAGCGATTTTGGTTGTATTTCCACACGTTGCCGTCCAATTAAATAAAAAAGTAACTTTTTCTGGGAACAAAACACACAAAACACAATGTTTAAATGATTTTAATTGATTCTCGGTGCCATCTTTTACCCTCGGATAACAGAATGGACCAACGATTCGTACGGTTGTGGAATAAATTGTGCCTTCCGGTAGAACCACTGTCAGTTGAATGTTAAAGGTTGGTTGTTTTGCTTTCATTCTACCTTAGCCTGCGGTTAAACTGTTAGGTTAATTTGAATTCCGATTTTTTCCTGGGATCTCCCATTGGTTCCATCAAACACACTCGAACAAGCAAAACAACCAATTCCAGCCGTGTTTCCGTTTTCCATCCTACGGCAGGTACATCATACACCCGTGGTACACGTGGAAACAGCAGCAAAACCGACCTGTTGTCGCTATACCATCACCATTAACAGCTTTTGGTGCAGGCGGCCGACTGGCAAACGCAAAAAAAAACAACCTTATTCTCGGCCGAAAAAAGCTGACGAAAAACCAACACAAAACTAGCCAGCTAGCACGAAACCAGTGGACGCAACTTTCCGCGGTTACATAACGCCTGGTTCTTGACGTTCCCGTTGGGGAAGGTAAAATTGTTGGGGTGTGTTAACAGTTTTCTCCCCGGTCCTCCACCCGGTGCCCGGTCGCTTTGACACCCAAACAACTTCCGTGCGGTCAAAGTTTGCTTTCCGGAAGAGGATGTTGTGTAGTGTTACCCGGCGGGATTGGGATGGGAAAATGGGAGATACTGGAATCATTTGTTTATTTTTCGAGTTGAGACATTTTGGTCAACTGTGGACTGTCGCGTGCTTGGGTCTAACGGGCTCCAGTAAAAACGTGTTACCGTTTCGGACATTATCAGGGTGGGTGAGACGGCCTATAAATACACACGAGCTCGGTGCTGTTTGAGCGTTTCGTTCGGTAAACAGAACGATTAAATGGTTTATACAGCTTGATCGGTGAGTGCAGAATGTTTTAGACTCAGAAGAAAACTTCTGAAGTAGTTCTGTTCTACGAGAGTGAACATAGACAATTTCTGACAAAGGTTCTGAATGATTCAAAAACCCAGCAAAACAATAATTTCACAGAGCACGTTCACAAGCAATTTGAGTTATGTAACGCACTTCTGAATTGAATCGGAATTCTTCACATAACACCGCACTCATATCGATAAATTATAAGCAATTTGTTGAGAAGAAGTGGTCATTTTTCACTTGTGCCATACGGCTGCTCAATTTGTTCACGGGCATGTTCTTTGCACGCTCCATATGGTAACCATTTTGACAGCCGTTTGAATTCTCCATGAGGCTTATCGATATTACATAAAGCTGCCCTTTACGAGACGGTGTTACGTTAGCAGCTTTACCGAAAGGCTACACGTCCAGAACTGCACAGTGTCATATAATTGCTAACAAAAAAGACATCGAACACACACACAAACATACGTAATCAGAAGCATTAAGTTTTTTTTTTACTTCTCCTACAACATAATGGCAGATTCTGGTTCGAACATTTCGGTCCGTCGGCTGTTATCTAACAAACTTTCGGCCAAGCAAAACTGTTGCTGTATCGCAATCTCACTCTCACGCCCGACCGATTTTTTTTGTGTGTGGCTTCATTTTCTTCCGCTCCATCCCCATCTCATACTTGGGGGTTGCCGGCGCACATGTTCTCTTCTTCTCACCAGACTACACGAAACGCTGTGTGCGCTACACTCTCTTTCTCCAGCGTTCTCACGCACAGTATTCGGTGACACGTACGCAGTGCCAGCAGAATGGCAATAGAACCGCGGCAGCAGATACAATCAAGTTAAACACACTGAACATCGAACGACCCGCTGGGACACAAAACTGTCCCAAAAAATAGGGTAGACACGAACCCCCTTCTCTGGGGGTGGAGGGAGGTAAACTGCACTCCAGCACCAACACACATGCACGCTCTATCGCTCGAGACTCATTCTCGCGTTCTCAGCCGACACGGTTTCGTTACATAACGCAAGAGACGACGCTTTTCTGTCTTACGGCGTTGCTGTTTTCTTTCCGAGTACGGCTGGAACGGTTTGGGCGACTATTAACACTGGTTGAGTTCCACATTGATGCGTCAGGTTTCACTTATTTTATAGAAAACTATTTCAACACACCCATCACTTAACCTCACCACAATTGGACGCTTACCGGTGCGGGAGAGTTATGGAGACCGCATTCGCTCCGGTTCGAAGAACCAAACAGACGTACACCGGACAATTTGCGCCAACCACGACAAGCAGCAACCGCGAATCGTCCCGTTCGTGTTGGGAGCCCGCGATGAAATACTGGCGCAACATCGTGCCGTACACGCAAGAACGCCAAAACGATGCGTTCGCCGGAGCGAGAGCGAGCTGACGTTCATCCGAACGAGCGCATGAACACTCACCACACGCGCGCCAAACTCACGCAGAGAGTTGAGCGAGCGCTCGGATCGGATCGCGTAATCACGAGCCCCCCAGACTATTTTCTTGAAAAAAAAATGTTTGTTTGATTATTTCGCTCTCACTCACTCTCTCGCCACGTGAAGAATTAACAGGAGAGAAAGATTCGGTGGCGCGTGTTGGCCTCCCGTCCGCCAATAAAATGCGATTTTTGAAGGTTGTGTTATGAAAGAAAAACCGCACGGCGACGGCGAAACGGCGTAACGACAGTTTCCCGCCGCACACACACAATGTGCTCCCCAGTATACCCCACCAAACGCCCACTAATTCTTTCATCGGGTACAATCTTCATGCCAACAATAAGCAGCTTGTGGGACGGTGCATTTGTAGGCCGTCGTAAGTTTTGTGTAGTTGGTCTGTCATAGAACACAGCAAAGGATTTACCGGTTGGAACAGCAAGGAGTTGATGGTTTGCTTTAACGGGTGGGGTAAATGTAAACAAATAGCAATACTAATGTACTTTCATGGTACACGTTGCGTGCGATCAGGCAGTGCGTTTCCATTTGTAATAAGGACAAGAAACGGTTGAAAAGAGTAGCAAAGGCGGTTGAAAAATAAGGGTGAAAAATGGATGTTTATTTTCTCAACTATTCTTGTGTAGGATTGTTAATGCTCTTCATACTGTCGTTGGTATCTGACACCGATTGATGCAAAATGTGAAGAATTTAGAAGAGAAATGTTCGTATTTAAACTTTCCAAATTCTTTAAATCCTAAGATAACAAAAAAAAAACTTTGAACTTTCAGCAATTACGACAGCAGTGCCACAGACTGATGGAAAATTTGGATTTTAACGAGAGTACCCTGAGATCTAGAATCATGTTATTATATTAGAACTAGATTAAAAATATAACAGAAATTAGTTTTACCATTATGGGGCAGAGTTTTAATAGAAATTCAACAGAACTTAGTACAATGATTGACATTTTTTATTTTAACGAAGCAATCAAGTTTCATTAGCATTTTTTTGTTGCTGATAGATTATTGACTGTTTGCAACTAGACTAGATAGATTCTAGACTTTTATGGGTTGAACGCACTCTTGCAACAGGGAAAGACCGTGGAGCTGTTATATAACTTGGGAAATTGAGTGAAAATGAAAATGAATAAATCATAAGAAGCGGTTTAGCCTTAACTGAAATCTTAGAAAATAAGTTTCAAATCATAAGGAAAACTTCTCGTTAAAAAACAAACGAACAAATAATACAACAACGATTCATCATACCTTTGCTGGCACTGTTTCCCAACGTCTTCCGTAATAAGCGCAGGTTATGCAAATTCTATTATAAAATATATTTATACTGCCTGCAGACGGTATACCCCGATGACATCATGTAATATCAAAAAATAGAGCAATAATAGGACGTAACCCTCGCACCAACTCTATTATCCTGCCCCACCAACTTCCCTGGGTCTGCTACAGGCACCGACAGCAAAAACTGCATTACGCAACAGCATGTCCTCCACACTGCACCGAAGCATCTGCAACCGCAGAAGGACATCGGCCTACCACCGGAAAGCAAAAGGGGTGTAATGTGCGAACGGTAAATGTCGTAATCGGCCGCCTCGAATGACATCTTTCGGAGGGTCAATTGTTTGCCTTTCTGCGTGGGCTGGGTGATAAAATTGTATTATTTGTTTTGCTTTGATTTGGTGCGGGTCGCGTCATAAATGTCCCTTAAGCTGAACAAAACGCACATTTTATTTAGCCTAGTGACCGGTAATTAAATAACCGTACACCCCACTCTCGCACAGGTTCCCAGTTGCTCGTAAAACATTCTTATCGTGAAATTTATTAGCAAAGTACCAGAACTTCCCTTCACGTGCCAGTAATCACACGCACCTTGGCGGGAGGTTTCCCGTTCTTATCATCGCACGCATAAATCTAGGACTGCGTGCTGTCCAGCCGTTTCCTTGCCACGTCACGGAACTCATTCGCATTCGTGAACATGGGATGGGTAGATCGTTTTTTCTTCCGAGTTCAACGCTGGCGCGAAAAAGCAACACCGGTCGGCTAATGACTGGAAGCGGACACTTGCACGTTTCTGTTTCTCGCTCTCTGCGGTTCTCCACACTTTCCATCCCGAATTTCGGGATAATGAGGGCAGCATGTATGAGAGACATGCTTCCAGGCGCACGCACACACGTATATACACAAACTCCTGGACCTGTAGGTGGCCGACCGGCGAGAGTAGGCTTAGAATCTCCCGGAGAGAACCCCCGCCGGGTGCGCTATGCTGCCACAAACAGAGTCGCAATCGGCGGAAAACTGTTGCATAATCAGTCGGTTTCGGTTTAGCGTGTGCCAGCATAACACTCCCGCCTGTTCCCCACCGAGATACCGGGAATTACACCCCGCCTAGTCCACTTATTCTTGGCGCAACAAAGTTGCGAGAAGGCGTAGTTTTTGTACTGGTGGCACATAGGGGAAAAAGTACAACTGTTGTGTAACGATTATACCATGTTGAATGGGGATAAAAAAAAGAACGATAATAATGAACTCTAAAAATAAACTTTAGTGTTCTTTAGTAAAGAAGGACGCCCACGTCGTGTTGTTTTTTAATAACTTCATACCAATATGATAACTTTGCCATTACTTGTACGGTACTTGGAACGCTGGTATAAAATAAAATACCATAAATAAATGCGCTGGAAGCGCTAGTAAAGATGATTCACATCCGGGCGCACGAGTGCCGTACGCTGGAAAAGGGCCTTCCATTCATGCCGATCGTTGGGAGAAGTACGTGCCCTACGTAGCTGTCACGTCGTGCCGATGACCGAGCGGAAAAACCCGACCCTAGCTGGTGCTCGCGCTTGTTATGTAAACAGCGTGCGAGTTGCATCAGAACGAGATGCGCCAGAACGCACAAAGAAAAAAACAGAAAAAAACGCACAGTGCAGTGGTCTTCTGATCCAGAGAACCATTCTCTGGATTAATTCAGGCTTTAATTCGATGCCTGTGGCCTGTAGAATTCATCAACTTTACTATCTGACAAATGATTCACTTTGGAACAAGTACGTGTTAATATTCTAGAGAGCATTTCATGCGAAATGCGATTAGAAGTTGATAATATTCCATCGCTCAAACCGGTTTCCGTGTGGTAGTCGTAAAAATATAGTAAAAAAATAAGCATGAAATCTTGTCAACTACAGTTCATCCAAGCAAATTATCAAATGAGCAATTATCACCGCTCCAGTGTTTTGTGCACGACGGGGCGACAAATATTGGAACCATTTTACGATTGCATAACACCGGCAAAGGTCGATTTCGTACCGGGCACGGTGTGTATTATGTCATCGACAGCTGTTTCGATGTGGAATCGGTGGGCCAAGATGTGTGCGGCCCTGGAATACGCTGCACGGGAATATGGAATCCAGAATCGGGCCAAGCCGGCTTCGAGGATGGCTTCCACTTTGGAAGTTCTTTGCCCTCCCGCTTTTCCCGCTGGAGTATGTGTGATCTGAGTTTTTCCAATCTTTGCCTAGGATGAAAATTGATTCACTGGATTTTCCGTCCGTGAACAGGATAGTTGGTTACTCATATCAAAGCAAGAATTAAAAAAAAGAATCATTAAGATCAATGAGCTCATGATGATACACCGGGAAATTGGGGATGATTTGTTTGTCGTTGTATCGCTACCCTGCGATGAACACACGGAGGGTTGTACAATTACTGCCGAAGTTCACGAATACAATGAGCGGTGAGTGCTTCGGCGAAACATCCACAAGAGAGAGCAAGAGAGAGTTTTGTTATGGGGGAGGTTTTTAATCACGAAATAAACTAAACAATGCGTTTAAACCACACGCTGTAGGGTTGAAGAAAAAGTTGAGGTAAGTAGCCGTTTTGAAGTGTGAAAACATTCAGCTTCCTGAAGCAATTTCTTTATTGCAGTGACAATATGGATCGAAAATTTAATCATAATCTATAGGTAATAGTTTAACACTGATTTCCAAGGATTGAGTTCGCTCGAGCCTCCATATTAGTTTCTTTTATCCCGATAGTCATTAAATGAATCTTGTTTTTTTTTGCTATCAAATCGAATATTAATGAAAATAAAGTCCAATAAAGTCTACTAAAGTCCTAATATGATCACCATTTTATTAGCACGCCTTTCCCCGTAGCAAACACTGACGATTTGGCTACATGGTACAAATATTTCTAGTAAATCAAAAATGGTAGGCATGACCTAACAAGCGTCATACCCGACATCCTGTGGGGCGAAATAGTCGTTACTTTAGGAAGAATATTATCGATATTCTCAAAAAAATCTTTTTTTTCGTTAGAACGGCCTGGCCGCATCGACTTCATTTACGGATAGTCAGTCCTTGCTACGGCGGATTGGTCCGGATTTTGGTCCGGCCCGTTCGTGTGAAGACCGGCGCCGCTATCATCATGCCACCGGGTCGTCCCAAAAAAATCTTTTATTCACGAACAATCTAAGTATTCCGTTGTTAAACTCATCAAACAGGCTCTATTATATTTTTCAGATTTGAAATTATAACAATTATTTATTTATTTGTACGGGTTTTAATTTCTAAAGTTGGTTGTATACACTATGGACCTCTTTTTGTTTTTCTTTTTTGAAATGTTCATTTATTGATTTATTTATTTTTATTTTTATGAAAAGAAAAGCTGCCGGGCCATTTAGTTTGCAAAATAAGAAAGGAAAAATACATTGTATTAATTGGAAGTAATTGGGAATAAGTTGCAATGACCTAACTATTTAATTACTTTGGTCGCTGTAACGCATAGTTTTGTTACCATATTGACCTCATTGTACGTATTCAGTTATATAAATGCGCTAAAAAACGGTGAACCTTAGCCACTTTTTGGACACCCTGAAATGTGATCCTCTCCGAAATTCACTCCTCTCGTAGAGCAATGCATTTCGCTCGCGCACCCTATCGGTCTCTCCATCAATGGCGAAGTGATCTCGTAACCACAAATCGTCAGAACGGTACTGGAACTTCTTTTCTTCCCCCGTAACGTCCACATACGCAGCCCTTGGTCGATCTAACTGCCAACACGCGCACATTATCTCTCGCGTTCCCCGTACGAACCCCCGAATCAGTAGTTCGGGATGTTGTACTACCTCATGAGGTGGAAAATGAACTGAGTTACCCATCGCACGTAATCCTTTTCACGAGCGGTTTGGTTTGGTAATCCCGCAAGAAAACACACAAGCCGGGAGGGCACCAAATAAAAAAATTCACTACGAGCACGCGTTAGGTAATCACAGTTTGAGGGACAGAGGCGTTACAGACAGGTATGGTTTAGTGCAGCGTATGTAACAGACGTTGGTAAGGGGAAGATGGGAACGGCCCGGGAACGGAATAACAGATCTTACGCACAACAAAGCATTTACAGTACGCACTCCGTTTCGATCCCCTTTTTGCCGTTGTTTACCGCATCGTACCCAATGCGGGCCAAATGTTCTGTAACCGTTCGGTTTGAAAACGTCACTTTATACTGGTTCCAGCAGGATCGGAACACTCGCTGACCGAATGGCACTGAGTAGGAAGATGTAAGCTTTACATCACAAGCCGGAAATATCCCGATGAGCAAAATCAGCATTGCAAGTAAACAGAGGGAAGAATACTAAGAATCACATAAATAAATTCAACATCCTCACGTAATGATGACACAAATGGCGCCTTGTTCCACAACTGGCCCCCTTTACAATAAACACACTCTCACACACATACACGCATACACTGCTCAATTCCCATTGCTCTATGGACTCGGTCTGTTTCCAGCCGAGTCGATTCTATTGCTCGTCGCGCTTTTCAGTTGCGTTCTCGTTACGTCGTAACGGTTGTGCTCACGTCTCGGTGTCGGCGGAAGTAGGCAACCAGCTGTTATATCATCAACGGTGGAGCCGGTGACGACGATGTTGCTGCTGCGACAACACCACCAACATCCGAACCCCTTCGCTGGAACGAATCTTTCACACCGCCACCTCTCTCACACGCGCCCTTTGCACCCAATGGAGCTCAAGAATCGAGAATGAATTGATTCGGTAATCACTCCCGCACCGTACTGTAGGGCCCCGCGAAGGAACCGTTGCGTTTTTTCGAACTGCGTTGCGAACGGCAGCAGAGGCACACTTACATCATATCGAGAAACGCACCGTTGAAAAGAAATCCCCTTTTTATTCAACTTATATTATTTATTTATCTACGTGTTTGGCCTCATTACAGGCACCGTTTGACACCGTTTCATTTTAGCAGCGCACTTACTTTCTGATTTTTTTTCCTTCTTTATTTTGGGGGCCAACTGATTACAAAACACGCGACACAGACACTCACGCGCGCCACTATCCACGCGTTTCGATTGGATTCGTTTTTTAATGTGTTTTGTTTTTCACTATTTGGGTGGCTTCGACTGCACTCCTCTGCTCTCTTGCCACTGTCACATGCACTATGATGGACAACAGTTTTTGTTTCCCCACGAAAACACACATCAGAAGCTCCAGAATGGATGCTACTTGCAGTTTGTGCTACGGATGCACACATACACACGGTTGTTACGTAGCGGTGTTTTCGCGCTCTTCGAGGTCGGTGTCAGCGGACGCTGCTCATGCCAAAACAGTGGCGCTCGAACAAACGTAACAAAACGAGTCAGCGCTCGTGCGCCTCCACCTCGTACAACGGACACGTTGAAAATGAGCTGTTCATCATTGCCCGAGCGAGAGCGCGCGGTGAGTGCCCACCGAGCGCGAGCTCACGATTCATTTTGACGACAGTGCGTTTGCCGGGAGAGGAGTGTGTGTTGTTACACGATTATGCTCTTTATGTAATGCACACCGTTCACGCAACATAGGTGGCTGGGTGGTTTCGTCTCCCAACGCATCTCTCCCCCTCCTCCCACATCCTACCCCACCCCATGTCCAGTGATTCGCTGATGTTAGCACACTTCTGTCTCATTCGCTCAGCTCACGGTGAGGCTGACTCGCTGAATGCGGGCGGTTTTGCTCCATTCACCTTCGGTGAGCTTCAACTGAGCGATTTTTTGTTGTTGTTTCTCGTCCATTCCAACCACCACCCATTGCAAGCGGCTCATTTCATTGTTCGGCATCGTTTTCTGCAACCCACGGTATCTAGGTCAGTATTACAAGCTGTCTGCGCTGCTTTTCGGCGGGAGTTCCACCACCGAAAGTCGCACCGTCTGTGGTTCGGCTTTGGGTCTCCGTGCATCTCCTACCTAGCGGGGCTCTTTATCCGTTGCGTTGCGAAAGCGCCCGAAATTCTCCCTCCAGTATAAACACCGACAAAAAAGCATGATTGCCGGTTGAAATGGTTTGAGTGGCAAATTTTGGGTCACTGGCAGCGTTGGAATGGTGGCAGTAGGAAGGTATGTGCGTTACAATGCAGCAACAGTGGCAGAGGTTAACCGTTCCATTTGGTCGCGTGCGCGGCGAGTGACTGGGAGTTGCCAGCTGAAAGAAGCATAAATTGTTCCATGTTTGACAATGGTAAGGTAGAACGTGAAAGAAAGTCCGTTCGGATGGATTTGCAAGGAAGAAAATGATTGTTCCCCAAAGTAAATAGGTAATGTTCTCAATCGAACCGTTCAGTCAGGGGTCTAACCTTGACATCGAAACGAATGTTAATGTGGTGGTGTAAAATAAATATTTGTTGGTTCCTGGTATAAACCTATTAAATCTAGCTTCATAAGTTCAAATATTGCTTCGCGATTATGAAATATTAGTGAAGGAAATTTCTATCAATTATGTCATAATTATCGTTATTATCTCACCGTAGATACGAGAAACTATTTAGCATTGAAGGATTCTATTAACATACACTAAATCTCTATAATAATTTAATTTCCTCGACGTACTTGTTGCAAATGTAGGGATTTTTTATGCAGCTTGATTATCCAAAAAGTAAGAATAAAACTGAAGTATAAAATTTGAAAGCTGGAGTAAAACTTACGACAGCAGTATAATGGCATTAATTATAATTTTTGTCGACAAAGCCTTTTTTGATGTGAATGTACAATCAAATGCAATGCTGAGTTATTTTTTAATTGACAGTTTCAGGTTTTTAATTATTATATTAATAAGTTCCATTTTCAAATATTTCTCAACTATCCACCGTCTTTTAAAAAAGTAGAATTTTAAAACTTTCAAACAAAATGATTCACTGTCTTTTTAAACTGTTGTTTGACAAGAGTAACCCATCTATTTTAAACAAAATAGCTTATTTTCCAACAGCAAGTATAGAAAACTCATCTAGAAAAAGGCATCATTTACCGAATGCAATGTACCAATTAAATAAATACTTTTCCGTTATCTAACAAACAAGAACAATGACAAAAGATGTCACCAAAATATATGATGCGATATTGTATAGAATAAATATATAAGATTTTTCATATCCGGGAGAACAGCCAGACCACTAAACTATAAAGCTGTTGATATGAGAAAAACATTTTTTATTGAAAATATTGAAATACAAAGAAGAGGGGACATGCATTTGACACCCGCATAAATTCACATTTACTGTCAAATGATCATCATTTCCTCAAATTCTATAAGTCTCTTACTTTCTCAATTAAAACAAATTTCTCTCAGAGAAAAAAGGGAAATTTATGGCAGCAATGCACGCATGGATTGTCGTTCTAATCAGCAAGACTTTCAAAACGGATTCACGGTTGTCTCAAATGTCATGGAAATATGAGATAAGGGTACGCTATAGCATTTGCTTGGCTGGATAATGCTTGGGGAGGAAAAACTAAGAATTTCCACAAGTCCTTTTGTTAACTATGCTGGTCCATTGCTGGTGTCAGCTTGATCTCTAATTGGCCAATGAACCAAACAGGATCATTGATAACGAACTCTCCAATGTCAACGGGAGAATCCATTGCCATGGTCGCCACGCTATTACTTCCTCACTATATACGCTGGATGTTTTCATAAGAATCAGCGACCGAGAATGTTAACGACTATGGGTAACTTGAACGTCCTTTCATCAAGACAAAGACTTCTGCGTAATGAAAGGAAACACGGTTCTAATGAGCGCTAATGATGTGTCCGATTTCTAATGAGCGCTCGAAAAATATGCTCATTGTTGGGACGTTGATTATGTACTTTTATTGTTTGCTTTGGAGCCGTCATGGTGAGTTAGTTGTAGTCAGCCATTTTTTCAACTTGATCCAAATCAGCACATATCAAGAGAAATTTTCAACTTCCGCTTCAATGTGAATAAAACAAACAGTACCGGAGCGTCAAAACGGCCGATTCGTACTTTAAAGTACATTTTATATGAAATGAGCTGCCCGCCGTGCTAACGAAAAGCACACAGCGACATAATTATACATTCTTTATTAAGCTGACGAGGTGCATGCATGCGGGTAGAACGCAACTACACCCCAACTCTCATACCATTGACATCCTTTGCCGTATGTCCGCAAAACCGGAAGTAAAATTCAACCCAACCGGAACAACAACCGCAGTACCGTAATCGGTCGATGTGCTCGAATTGGTCTGGATCCGGTTTTATGACCATCGCAGCACAGGAAATACCACCGGTCGCATCATCATCGTCTACTTAGCGTACCGGGAAATTCTCCATTCTCCATCTGGGACCCGTCCATTTTATGGTTATGAATGCGTTCCACTTCCGGTTCCGCTCCTGTCCCTCTACGCATGAAGCACATTCAATTCCTCGTAGAGTGAAAGAGGGAAAATACAACAATACCCGACTGGGCAGGACGAGCCATCGACCGAGAAAAGGACATAAAAAGTCCGGACGGTACGGTGTGGTCTGGGTGCCGGCATATTCTCTAATGGCTCACCGGAAGAATGTGAAGATGAAAGCCTTTTAACGCGTCTCTTGTGTTCGAACAGGTGTGTGAGTATCGTAGGTGTTCGCTATGCTTTTAGTGCACGGACCATTCTAAACAGCAAGGTGACGAAGCAACGAAAAACGAAACGGGGAGCAATATAAACAAAAAGGGACGTTAAATTGGCTAAGAAAACAGCCGACGAAAGGTGTCACTTTTGGGAAACGACAGATGTCACTATCACCACCGGACGGTAACGAAGAAACAAGGATGTGAACATGCAGTGTGAAGTCAGCCCAACACCATTCACCCATCACCTCGAAAGCAGAAATACTGGGATATATAAATTTTTAACGCCACTACTCGACACAACAAAAGGTACAGCAGACAAGAAAGGAACTGCGTGAAAAAAAGTGCTAACAGCGAGCGTTGCTGCAGGTTGAAGGAATGACGGGTTGAAAGTATGCCGGAACATGCTTTAAAATTTACACCTTTAAACATAACACCTCCGGCTTTATTCTTTTAATTGGTCTTGACAGCATTCTCGTCTTGTAGAGTTTCGTAAGCATGGTTCAGACTGCATAGAAGACGCGTGCACTTCTTGAAGTTATTTTTGTAGTATATCATTTTCGTCTTGTCTTTCTAAAGTAAACGTTTATTCTGGCAAAAAGTAGTTAAATCTGAAAAGTTAGTTTTAAAACAAAATCAGAGTTCCTAGTTATAATGTGCAATTATGTTTAAGGTTTTAAGTTTTCCACAATTTTATGTTAATATTTCATGTGTTTTGCATACTGATTTATTTCTACTTCCTGCCACGTTTCCTGTAATTATACTACCAAACGAGCCATTGTGATTTAAACTCTCAAAGCTGTTTATCAAATTTGTGAGACTCTGCAATCCTGCCGTAAAAGGTACATTATCTTTATACTAATTTTAAATGGCTAGAAATCTTAAAGCATTATTACGTAATACCCAGATTATATCAAAATTGTTGAAATTATAAAGTAATCATTAATACAAAATACTTTAAATCATTGCACGGTATGGTCTTAACACACACATTTAATAGCTGCATCTGAAATCTGCATAAAATTTACATTTCTTAAATAAAACACTAACATTTAAAATTTCAAAAATTAAAGAAATGAGAAATGAGACGAAGTTAGAATAAAACATCGTGAAATATTTTTTGTTATTTTTTTGAGTTACATTCATAAGTAAATTGTATTAAAGCAAAAGTATTGTTATTCCAATACTTGTAAATAATAAACTTTGAATGTTTAGAAGTATTGTGTGTTTCAGCGAGGTTAACACATAAATCAGCACATTGTTTGTTCAATTTGAAATCCGTAGACATAGAAAAAAAAATCGTAATTTTCGTGCAATTGTTGAAAATTCGACAAATTTTGGGTCCAGTGATCCTGTGAACAAAATGTGGAAAGCGTATAACTTGTTAGGAAATAATGTCGATTTCTGTTTAACTTTGAACAACCCTATTAATCTTTTTACATAGCTTAGTTTGACGATTTTATAATGTTATTTATTTCCTTGTGAGAATTCTTCAACTGTTTTCGTTTCCGTTTCCGTTACTTTATGTTATTTTCTACGTAAATCTTTGTAACTTGCTATTATTGGTATGTAGGCTTCGTAGCTGGATAACATCTTTAATAAATGAAATGAAATTCTTTTTAACTAATCTTATCTAATTCTTGAATAACTGGTCTAATCTAATCACTGCGGTAATTTTTGAGTCTAATCTACCCCATGGTAGATGTTGTATATAATTCCATTAGAGGTTTAACCTCAAATTGTACCCACCCATTAGCATTTTTAAGAACACAGAATACTCTCAAAATGACGTGTGATTTGTGTTACCTTCCATGGTATATTTGCGTACGTGTATACGTTTGTCAGTCCTTATTCCTGCTAGTGGAACTTGGCTTCGGTTTGGTATTCGCATTGGAATGCATGCTGCACTACCGACCCAGACACCAGGGATCGCTTACACGGCACGTTATGGCTTTAATTTATATCCACTCATTAATTTGCAAACAAAATCTGCACTTAAATGCGGCTCAGCAATGCGATGTGTAAGCAACGGTAATGGTGCTGTGTCGCTTGGAATTCAAAACCGTTCCCTCCGAATGTGTTTCACTACGTCGTCCACATTCGCACACGAGCGTGCCGCAGAGAGAAACGAACGATGTAACGTGCACTAATCCTTCTGGGTTGCTACACAGCCAGGATCTCGATATTACAGAGCGCAGCAAAATCCGTAACGTTTAAAGCTATGGGAAGAGGTTTGCGTTTACGTTAAATATAGTAGAACTATCCATAGGGGTATGTTTGCGCATAGTGACACGCGGACGATGCATGCCCGTCACGTAGATCGTATTCTTCACGTTAGTGATGCTGCTGCTACCAGAGGCTGCAATACGATACGATAGTTTAGTGTGGTTTTTCTTCGGTTCGTTTGCTTCCCCCGGTGCCCATGGGTAAACTTTGCCCGTGAAGAAACAGAATAGCTATGGGAGTTGTGCATGGGAAACAGGAACCATGCCAAACGTGACACGATACTCACGTACACAGCAAACATGACAGTCGACAAACTCCTTGGCGTCGACGGGGAGCAATACCACTTCTCCGAACGTTTCGTTGTTCGATCTTACGGGGTCCTGCGCCTTCAGTATGCAATGTGCGTTGGCTTGTGAAGCAAATATTTAGATTACTTGTATCGCTTCGTTAAATTAAAAGTAATCATTAATCCGTGCACTACTCATGCGTTCTCGAAAATATACCATCCTAAATTTGAGGAACAGAGTCCGTAACACAGATTTCATCAGTATAGCAGAATACAAAGGGGAAATTTATCTTTGCAAATAAATTGAACGTATCGAGGCGTTTGCTGTCGTACTCACTAGCCTAACAGAAGAGAAGCGTTCGTCCTGGTGGAGATAGTGAAATTCTTGTTCAATCAACGTTAAGTGGAGTATTCAAACGACAAAAGGAATTGAAATGAGATGCAAACATTCCAACGCTTCGTGCTAGAGTTTTGCCACGGGCATCTCAATGTGGCAGGATCGATATTAGATTAATGTTAAACTGCGTAGGTAGAAACCAACCGCCAAGTAGAAACCAAGGAAAATTGGAAATTTATTGGTATCAATGTCCTGCTTTAGTGTATAAATTTTAAACAGTACTTAAAAATAATTATTTGTGTTGGTTTTATTGAAAAGGTTTTTTTTAAATTTATTTCCTATTCACGTTTATTATAACTTTGCAATACTGAACTGTAAATAATCTTTAATATCCTTCCATTTTCTTCAACCGATTTCATATTCAAGCTAGTGCCTTCCTGGTACTTGTGCCTTCTGATGCACACGAAGCACAAGGTTGAAAAATATCTGCATACATTTCGCCTGTGTGACGGTTGTGGTTCTATGCAATTCGGTTAACATGAGACAATAGTGCGACCGTCGAAAGAACCCTCGGGAATGGATGGTGCTCAGACCACACACCCTGATGCGAACGTACGATGCTACCCGATAGGACAGGGCCGTAGAAAGCATGCACTCACTGTCTAACCTAGCAAACGTCTCAAGATAAATGCGTTCAACGTTGTGAAATCTACATAATTGAAAATTCTTGAGACAACTTTGAGTACGGGCATTTGAGGACCTCGTCTCCACACTGTGCCTCACAGATGTGCAGTGTGCATCGAAATAATCGACTGGCATGATAGTACAATTACGAGCAACATGTTGCAATGAGGTTTCGTGCGAGGAAAAACATGATGCAAGGTTAAGACGAAATTAAACCGCTGCAATCTTTCCGACAGATTCTCGAGTGTTGTGGAATTAGGTCGTGCGATTAAGTATGATTTTGTTAGGTAAACATCTGGAATAGCCAGAAGCTAATCTCGAGTTTTAAATTTCTGATTTCGTATTGTGATTATGCGTTTCAGAATCAATTTAAACTACTGGAAAGGGCAGGTTACCGTGTTATAACAAACTGTAGCTGATTATTTGACTATAATTAAAAACAAGTTAGCTTAAAGTCATCAAATTTTATAGGTTATATCCTTTGATGTGCGATGTAAATTAAGGTCGTAGCCACACCATTTTCACAACTCTTGCTTACAATCATTTTGGCTCATACGGAATAGCTTGATAGAAATACTTTATTTGCTTTCTATTCGCCCAAGGGCTACATCATTACTGTTTGCATTGCTGAGTCAACTCCTGCTCTGCAAAACATGGAACCATAATTTCTATTTTTATGCTTTCTTTATCCCCCTTTTACTGGCCTCAATTTTTATGCTCATAGAGTGTTGTTCCTTTGAAAGCACCCTTGAAAAGCGCCTTTCATAGTGCGGACACCTCTTTTAACGCTTTTTTTTCCTTTTTCTCAAACGGTGGCCATTGAACCGGAACGACGGTGAACTATGGATGCAATTCGAATCGTTTTGATACCCTCGAGGAGTTTCAGGAGTAATCAAAGTTGATTCAAAGCGAACGGGAACTGGCAAACTTCACAGCTGGAGCTCACATGGAATCGCCCGGAAGGACGGTTTCTTTGCCATTTCCTGCACGATGGAAAGATAGATCGAGGTTGCTCGTAACGGCAACAGAGGTACGGTTATTTCATCCCTTCGTTGTTCGTTCTTTTCAAAAGTGACCCACAGCTTCTAACGACAAGTGAGCGTAAAACAAAATTCCTTCCCGTTCCACTGTAGTGGAAGATGGCGCAAAGAAACGAAGGTGAGCGAAAACTATCAGAACATGCACTTCATGGATTCTCAACAGTGCCGTACCGAAATACAGATGCGGAGGGCGAAGCACAGGAAACCATTTTCCCTTCGGGCTATCGGCATGTTTGAAGAAGCTTTGCTAGAAGTGTGATCGAAATGGGAACATTCAAAAAAGAAAAACAACGCGAAAAGAGATGAGAGAAACAATCGCAATATTATCTCATCCTTACTGTTCCATTCATACGAAGATACTTCGTCTAGGCGATGTACGCTTTATGAGATAAATTGCTTGTGGGAATTTTTAATAGCATAGTTTCAGAATTATTTTAATTGCCGGTTGTTCCCTGTATTGCATGAAGTAAATTAAGTCAGTTGAAGGTTAGAATAAGTTTGATCAGAGTGGAGATTTTTTTTCAGCGGTGTTCAGTATTGTTTAATGTAAAAAAAAGTTTTTTGTACTAAACTCGGTTTTGATTTTTGATTCTTGTAAAATTTAAAAGTTTTCAAACGCTTTGAAAGTTCAGACAGATGGGTTTTGCTTTTGTCCAATACTTTTTGGTGAAATCGCCAATCGTGTATTTGCAGCGCTGCAAAGAAACGTCTGTTAAAACGTTATATATTCAAAAGAGCATTAAGTTTTAGCAAATTCTAATTGCTTTAGATTTTTGTTAAGCTATATCATGCGTGAACATATGATCCTCCATATCGGTCTTCTGTTAATAGATTTGCAAAGTGTTTAGTGATATAACTTTTTATATATATCTCTGATAATGTTTCGATCCTCTTTAACTACTTCTACTAAAGTAATTAGCATTTCTTGTATATTGTAGATAATATTCCTGCAGGTTTATACGATAATGAATAAGGGATCATTAAAAAACGATTACAAGATTACAATTACAATTACAAGAGAAGTTTACAAGCTAATCACAAGATTATGGTTACAAAATAATGCAATAATTTTAATTTATTTATATTATATTTAATAATTTAAATTTTCAATATTTTTTTTATCATTGCTATGCCTATAGCCCGTTTTTTCTCTTATTAACGCTTAACGACTTCCAAAGTCGTATCTGTCATTTCTGGTTTACAAGACTTATTTTTACAGTGTAGCTGGATAATAGGTCCTTGTTACGGTTGTTTTCCCTTAATCCTGTCGTGTAGAACAAGTACATTGTGATACTATTGATTGTTCTAGATAGTGGGTTGTTTTCGATTGCATCAATCATTAACACGATCTTAATTGACGGTGTCTTTTTCGCACCATTATCCTGTGATATATTTATGTGGATCTGTCCAGCAGGTAGCAGCGTTGGTCATCCAAGTGATCTTTATAAATTTTCCTTACTGGAGCACCTAAAGACATTGAGGCCCAAGGTAGGGGAGCATTCAAAGCCTTTGAAAGAATATTAGACGACAGGTTAGGATATATAAATTTACTTCTCAAGTCTAATCGATAATGAATGATAATCTCACGTCTCGGACTTCTTGCCTTTATTTAAATCCATTTTAATTGTTATTTCTTTACATGCAAAACAAGCCCGAATACATTTAGTTTGTTCACCTGTTTGTTTTATCCACAGATGATTATAATTGCGTTTTGTGTTTGCAATTTCGTTCGATCAAATGACTACAATGTCTTTCAATTACTTATTGTGCATCTTAGCAGCAATTCTATAAAAAAAGCTTTATACCTCGTCAAATATTATTTGCTGCTACAATCACATACAGTGTATCATCTGTTCAATGATCGAAGTCGGTACGTGCGAAAGTCTTTATCAAAATGAATCTGTATAGCAGGTTCTGAACGATACTTGAATAAAACAAGCAACAAATAAAATTAATTGAAAAATTAAAAATTAAAAATTAAAGTGATATAACAAGTACCTCTGTTTTATCACAAGTTATCTCTGTCACGTTATTGATAGTTGTTCTCAAAGAGCGAATGTACGTTCATCGCAACGGCACAGAATATTACATTTATCGACGAAGACAACATAAAATATAATAAATGATGAAGCAGGAGTGGATACATTAAACTATTAGGATGATACTTAAAGGAGCCCCTCGAGAAGCGAAACACAGCCGAAACCTTCAACCACTCCTATCAAGGAGGGAGGGAGGAGGGTCTGGTGTTGCTTAAATTTATTGACTATTATGCTTGCAAATGATGCAATTTTGTAATTGGCAAATTTGAATTGGTAAAACAAATATAAAAATAACATGTATCTGAAACATTCTAGAGTAGTACCCCAATAATCCGTCGGTTTATCGGTTACCCAATAGTCCGTCCCGCATGTTGTGTATTTTTCATATTTAGTAATGTTGCTAAAGTGACATGCATGTTTATCATAATAGTGTTAAATTTTCCTGCAGTTGTTAAATGGGAGAGACAAATTAAGCGTGTTCAATTGTGTGTTGTACAGTTTGACAAACTTGGATCAGCCCTTCTCGGCCTATTAAATTTTGGAAGCACTTCTTGTGATAGACCCTACCCTCTAAAAGGTTGGTTTTATGGGTGGTGTCATGCGGTATGTGTATATGTTTTTTTTAGGAGCGTTACCTTTTGACATGCTACAATGCCACCAGCGAGGTTGCGTTATCTATTGAGAACAGATTTGACATAAACACACATTATCTACGATGTCGAAAAGGCCAATCGCGTAGATAATAATAGATTCAATAGGCCAATAGATTCACATTGAAAGAAATGTTTGGAGGCACATGCGTTTCTTGCATGCGTCGCATGACTGTCCTTAAAATTGATATAGCTCATTTGGACATGTTTACCCTCCCAGACGTTCTTGACACGGTCGCACCTGTTTGAACAAGTTCAACCAACGCTGGTACGTTTCCTAATTGGGTAAGTACCGAACCCTAAAATCAACAGTTGCCACTCACAAACACGCACCCACCTTTCAGATGTGGTAACCTCTGCCACAATACCTTATCTTATCAGACGATCGCGTATGGAGCGATACAAGCGACAAAGCCGTCAACACCCGACATCGGTACTAGCGGCACCCTTTCAAAGGTGTCTGAATGGCTTAAAAATAAAACCATAACTGCGTCGTTGAAGCATTCCGGCAATCTCAACCAAAACGCACAATTCATTGATGAGCACCGCTTGCCTGCTGGCATGGGCAAAACGTTTAGTAGGAACGGAGGCAACAAATCAAACACATTTGAGCTGTACTTGTCTAACGCGCGGCATAATTTGTGACAGGAACATGCAACATGAATGATAAAAAAGGCGATCCAGCGAATCATTTTCTTCAACTTCGTTAACTTAGTGGTACGAAAATGATGTTTTATTAGGTAGAAAAATGGTAACCCTCAAATGTGATTTAATTTCTATCCAACTATAATTTTAACTCACTGTTGCCTTTTAAAATACCTATTTCGTATGTAAATGTCTATCTAAATACCAAGAAATCTATTTCGTAACCACTTTTGCAATAAACCAGCACCATATACTACAAATACCAGCAACGCGTCCTGAATTTCCTCGATAAATGAAAAAATAATTTCAAATCCCAATACTAGCTCTAGTTCCACCGCTATTAACAAACGGTCAGCATTGTTTGTATGCTGTCAGATAGCAAAGGTGACAGGACCACCCGTGCGCTGATGCATTTATCTTAACGCCATCTACAAAATGTGTCAGTGCCGTGTGAACGTTTCCGGAGCATGTCACTTATTTTCATTCTCAAAATATTATCCTCTTCGAATACGCGTGAAATGGGGGTGGAAAAATAGATCAAAAAACATCTTTGTCGCACAGCGAAGGTCGCAGTACGTCAGCTGTTGAAAAGTTATTAACCTACTTTTCGGAAGTCTCGTACAGAGTGGTCTGAAAGAAAACAGATATGAAGCTGTGAGTTGTTTGAAAAATCAGTCGGAATATGCTCAACGTTAGTTAAAAGTGTATTAATCGACTAAAATAGTTTACTCAAGCAAAAACAATTGTGAGTCATGTCATGCTCCTTCGCTAACCACTTCTCCGATCCGTTAACCTCTTATCGAAGCGTTTCCTTGAAAGATACGGCGGAGAAAACGCATCATCAAATTTCCCTTGTCCTAGCGCTCCTTACCCGCTTGTTCTGTCACCGACTTAATTATGATCATCATCACCGTATCATTTCGCATCAACTGCTTCGCGCCAACAAACGCGCATTCGGAAGGTTAAACCAAATGGAAACGGATAGCAAAATCTCGCCTCGAAGTATCTAAACAGCATTTCGCGAGTATAGCCGGGTTCATTCTAGAGTCAATTGAAAGTGACAGAGGACCTCGTTTCCTTCCCTTTTGCCTGGCACATAACGAGACGTACCGGTTTGCGTTAAGCTGGTAGCGAAATTTACGCATCGCGTCGACGGTTGAAAGATATTTTGCCCAAACGATGAGCTCATTTGCATGTGACAATCCTGATTTATAGGACGATATGCGGAAATTGTAGACAACATTTACTACACGTGCCGGGTTCACGGCTTCACAGATCGGGTGAGGTGTGATTGCGGTGGAATGAAGTGGAAAAGTTACGACGTATACTGGTTTTGGGTAGTAAAAGAGCATAAATTTTAACTTGAAATTTATAGAAAACGAATCAACTTAAAAGCTTACGACAACACTAGAACAAAAACGATTAAATTACAAATCGTTTATAAGTCGCATTCCTAAATTTCAGCTCCAAAATAACGAGAATTATATTTTATTTAATTGAAGTGCATTACAAACCCTTCGAAGTGCGAATTGCTTTAGCTGGTTAAACTGTAAATATACACTTTAATCACGTTTGATATGTACTCGCTGTATGTGCTGCTATGATATCTCACTAACTCATGTAACTAACCGCAGCAAATACACAACAGTTGAAGTGTGATTTATGTTGCCTCGGTCACTCATGCCATGACTGTTGTCGTTGTGTTGCTATTAATCGAAACCGCCAACAGACCATTCATTTTGATGTGGTCAAACGCAATGCGTCACACATATGGCGCCAAAGGACCCTCGAACGTTGGGACTCGTTCGGTGCATGCGTACGATTCTCACAAATGACCACTTCAAAGAGCATACCAAAGGCAATGTCATCATAAACCTGGGGTAATGAGAAAGGTTAAGCGTAATTGAATTTCACCGCCGTACACCGGTGTCTGATGCATATGAGGTTTATGTTTTAAAGAAGAGAAAATCAAAGAACGAAGCAATTAAAGCGATACTGTACCAAACTTAAATTCTTTCATGTTGTTGCAGGAAGATAAGAAATAAATTTACTACCATTATTTGTTTAAATTTTGTGTTCAATGTTCATCATTTTGCAATCAAGGTTTCGGCGAATTTTTCATTTCAGAAATCACTTTACCACATCCAAGACTCAGACTGCAACGTACAGCACAGGGAAATGTGCAATCTTGCCCTGCTGGTATGTGCACAAAATTCACAAAAAATACATTTAACAAATTGAATTCCGTGCCTTCCGTGGTTGCATGCGGTGTGCTGCTATTTCCTCCACCTTATTGGCTTGATGCACATGGCTGCTAGTTGCCCAGGTTGGCATGGGGTAGAAACCCAACAGCATAAAAAACACACACACACAGAGATAGCAAACATTTAATTTCCACTACAGCATAGAACCCAAAATGGTGGGAAAAAAGGAAGTAAGAGTATTTGAAAATGTTTCCAAAGCTATGGCCAACAGCGCTTCGGGGGTTTCCGACAACATGTGCTCTAGTTTTAGCAATGAATTTTTAAAAAAAGTTCCAACTTGCCTAAAGTATTAAGAAGAATACAAGCACGGACAGTATAAACCAAGTACCGCAACTTTTGCAGGAGCATTATCGCCACGCGCCGTAGCACCTAGAGCCCCGAACGCTCCAAGCCTCGCCGTCTAGCGTCTTCTCATTCCACTGCAAAAGAAGCTGGGAAATGAAGTGTTTTGTTTTGGTTTTTTTGCACGAAAGTTAGGGATTTTATTTCACCATCGTTTGTTCCTTGCAAACTTTTGTGTACGTATTTTGCTTGCTTGCACGACTTTGGTGGCAGGTTTTATACTGTTTCGTGCTAGCTATCCTTGCCGGAAGTGTCCATTTTTTGTTTTGTGTTTTCGTTGGCTCTTTGTTTCGTTCTAATCTGTTCGAACATTATTCATTGTGTCTTGCTTTCATTAATTTTTTATTGCAGTCTTCAGCTGAACATGGTGCCGGGAGTGTGTCGTGCTTAGCGGACACGCGGTACTGCGCACTGCAGCATGTATTTTATATTCCATTTTTCGCTACTTTCAATTAATTATACGTGGCGTGGCTCCGAGGCGTTGCATTTTTTGTTATTGTTGTGTTTTTGTTTCTGTTTGACGCCTGCCGGTTAGCGGTAAAGTTTGAAATAATTTTCTCGTTAGCATTATGCAGCATTGTGGTGGTTTGTGTTATGCCATCAAGCTCATTTCTTCACAAAGCAAATTTATTTATACTGCCTATTTTTTAAGATAGAAGATCTTAATTCGTAACAACGATCGTAAAATTGAGTAAATCATGAAAAAATAACAAGTAGAGGATTAGCAACAAATTTTAGAGATTTAAAAAACATGCTGAATTCGTGAACGAGAATCATCCCAAAAAGATACTACTGATTGCTCATCGAAGTTGTTCAATAAAACTTACTTAACCAATTTTCGCGATATCCTGAAAGGGGTAACCTAAGGAGCAAGAAATAAATAAATTCGGTAGAGTTAGCAAAGTATCGGCGTGAACCAAACGTGAGGAAAATCGAAAAGATCACTGATGAAATTTTAGCAATTTGTAACTTTTTTTGTTTAACATTTTTTATAACAAACTATGTTGTTTTAAAATCATTTCACTTGATGACATACTAATAAATTTCAATACAAATAGTAGCGTTGAGATACAAAGCATTAGACATTGGAACAAGATTTCGGAACAAATCGAACTTGTCTCTCGAGGTTCCACTGTATTTCGTAGGTATCAATGAAACATAGTTTAAAAGCAACCAGTTTTACATTGTATGAGAGGAATATTTTACAATTTAAAAAAAACACAAAACACAAAATGGTATACTTAAATATTTTACCATGAATCTTTAACGATGCAAATTTAATGTGCCTTCTTATCAAAATAATGCTTTTCCTCTAGTGTGATCATTAAGCGCACTAGACTGCAAACCGGTTTCAACTGAATATGAACCGCCGTTAAGTAGAACCGTTTGTTGGCTTTCTAGTGATGATGTCTCGAAAATGGCTGCTACGAAAATAACCCAAAACGTCGCTAAACAACATACCCCAGGGCATGCAAATCGTTGTGTCTCATAAATAAATGCCAATTATTCTAGCGTTCGGTGTCTCATTCTAAAGGGGGTATGCTGTTGCCTCCCCGATAAACGTGCTCGACTGTTCCTTGCGTTCATTAGCATTCTTTTCCGACACCCATTCCCGCTTTCCCGCAGCTCTTCGACACGCGGTCGAAGGTTATGCAATCACGTTTCAGTTGTGCCTCTGCTATCATATAAATAAATCCACGAATAATGTTATTCGATTGCTCCCGTTTGCTTATCCGAACCACACAAACTGCACACAAAACGGCCAAAAAGAAACCCATCCACAACGCAGAACTTAAGAGGCGTGCGGTTCATGAATATGTCATACCCACCATTCCCTGCGTCCGGTTGACCGAAAATCGCGCCAATGTGGTGTGATTTTACAAACTGCGTAGCAGGATTTGGTTTCGCCAATTTTTTCTCCCGTCGCTTCCCATGCAGGAAGTCGCCAGAAGTCCGTCTATTTTTGTGCCGGTTATGCATTGTGCTGGTCGGGGTTACTGCTGCTGTGGCGAATGAAAGATCAGCCTTCGGGGCCGCATTGTCTATTTTAATTTGTCAGGAAAATCAAACATATCCACGCTTAATATGCTCATCAAGCTGCCAGTTGCCGGTGGCGATTCGCGATACTTTTGATACGCAACAGCTAGCGCGCGGTATAGTAAGTACGGTCTCAAGAATAGACCGAGCCGTTTCGGATGGGCCTGGCAGAGACAAAACGATGGCCTGTTGCTTTAAGAAAAACAGTGACGTTACGATGATGGAAACAATGAAATTTTTGCGATCGGTTGCGTAAGCCATGTCGGACGATCGGTATATATAACCGGTACGATACGTGATATTTTGGTCTATCGCATGTTGCTGTGTAATTGAAGGTCCTGATGATGAAAAATAAGAAAATGTCGGTGGAGACGCCCAGTGTTTCATCATAATTTTCTTGCAGCACATGTTGCCTTGGTAGTTAGTGCACATGGTGCTTATTCGTACCTTAATGTACATGATTCAAACAATAGATAGTTTAAAATGTATTAAGTATAAATTAAATAATATTTTTTTCTAAATTGCGATCAACAAAAGTCAAATGTATCTTAAAGGAATTTCATCATCAGGTATTACTCTGCAGGAAACTACATTCAACAGCTTCTTATGCTTTATTAAAAAAACACTTACCTCGAAAAGGTTCAAATCTCGTCTGAGAATAGAGAAGACATGAATTGAATTAGCATTTTAATGTGCATCTTGCGTCAGTTTCTGCAAAAAAACGCTTGAAACAATCATACATGGAATGAATGATAAACATGTTTGTTGCCCATTTTTTTATGTTAATTATTTATCCACGAATCTTCTCGTTCGTAATGTGTTGCAGCTATTGGTTTTCATTTGCATAATTGAATTTGTTTTGAATTTTTGTTTTGCTTGTCATTTTACCAAGCATTGAACAGCAAAAAGTACGCTGATTTAAATTCGTTACTGTCAATATAATTTAAAAAATATTTAAATGTGCGGCAAAGTTCAAAAAGTAAGTTTTTGATATAACGTTCTAGGGGAACTGAGAAGATGATTTGATTAAAATGGTTTCATGACAATTGGTAACGATTTCAATCAACAAGACCTCGAATGGATATAAATTGTTGCATGGCGATTGTGTGACAATAAGAGAAAGTAATTGTGTGCTCTACCGTTTAATTTAAAAGTAAAACATTTTTAAATTACAATAATAAATAATAATGTTTCTAGCACCGCCGAAATATTCTGTATTTATGATTATATTCGACATTCTCATATTAACTCTTCGTTATTTTGATTTTTTCCAGACTCACAGGCCTGTCCGTAAATAAAGCGATGAAATCAAAGCCCTACGCTACATACGCTGAATGGCACGTTCTATAACGCTTTGTTGCAGCGCAAATGCGTTCAAATCGACAACATCATCACACACAAGCGCGCGCGTGTGCTTCATTCGTGCGGCGTACCGGCATAACTTCTGGCTCGTACAATTCAAGCACTCGAGCGAGGGCCTCACCGTTCACTACTACACAACAGCTTACATAACGCGCGTTACAACTGCTCACGCTCTCTATCTATCCCTCTCACCGTCATTTATGCACATGCGCACGTGGCCGGTGCGCTACACGTGAGTTTTGTTTACGTTTACGATGAACACCGCCGCCGTACCATGCCACAGTCGAATGCACTAGAATGGGTACAATACGCTTGGATGGAGGGGGTGGGTATGAGCAGACAGATGAGGATGATGCATCATCCTCTCGAGATCGGTCGAATGCTGTATGAAATGTTGTGAGTAGCGCTCTGTCCAAACTATTTGCTCCGCATCCGGAAGCATCCACGCGAAAACGAGCGTTCGAAAGACAAGAGAGTCATGTTGCGAAGAACCACAGCGTTCACTCCAATGAACTCGCGTGCGAATGAATCAACACCAGTGAAGGTAATTTATTGCTGGCCCAACCATAACCATGAAGTAGTTAATTCGTTGTTCTGACGCGCGATTAATTAATCATCGAATTAGAATCGTACGTATGCGTATGCTTAGTGCCATATTCATTACCCGTGCCGCATCCATTCGTACACGCTTCCTCGCTCCCTGGACGGCATTACTCAGTTGGGCGGGAATTGAACACAGATGAGTGTTGGCCTTACCCGGCTTACCGTTTACGCAATCAGGCACGTTTTTCCACCAGGCCACGTGGCGATACGGAATCGCACGGAAAAGTCCAACAGTCGGCGGTGATTACGTGACTCTGTACGAGTTACCGCTCTCGTGTTCTACACTGTCACGGGAATCTACGCCTTGCCCAAACTTCTAATCGGCTCGTGACAATCGCTACCACATCCGGAAGTGGTGCGATAAAAGTTTTGTTTTTCGAGCACAATTTACTGCACAAATAAAACCAAACCATAGTCACTCACACCCCGCAGCAAATTATGGGTGCAGTTATTTAGCTAATTTATTGCAACCGAACGTGAAGGAAGACGCCGGGCGTAGTGTCACATTTTACAAATAGTGGTTCGGTCACAACGGCTGTCGCAGACTAGCCGTGCTTGATGAAACGATACCAACAGTAGAAACTGTCCTGTCTGTCACTGAAAAAGCGATTTTCGTTTTTATGGCGCTTGCAGCACCTTTAAGTAGTCTACATTTAGTCTACATCCGTGGTTAACGTGATTAACAGTTAATAATTGCTTTTGAATTATGTCTTGCTTTCTTTTATAAGCGTGCAAATGATCAAATGAGTAATTATCTTTAATGGAAATTAAACTAAATGTTTATTTAATTTCACTTTGAGTCTTAAAATGCACTGTTAAAATGTACAGAACGTTAAAAAACCACACCGTGGAGAACGAAGCAGTCTAGTTCAATCGTTTTGTAGTAACTTAAACACTGGTTGATTTTGCGGTGTACATAAGACTTAGGCTCACCATGCGTGAGTTAGATTAATTTTAATGCGAATTACATAATGATTTCGAAACGTATAAAACACTCCTGCCATAAACACCATTATTCAACTTATTGGTTTGTTACATGCACAGTCAACATATTTTGAAAATTCAATCTATTTATGGTATGTTATCCAACTTTTTAAAAATTTCTGCAAATAAAAAATTACTGACAGTCAGAAGAGAGATCTTTAACATTATGTTCCTTTTAAAAATATACTTTGTTAAACTATTCCATACTTTGCGTCAATTGATACTTTTAGCAGTTATTTGTTGCACAAATTACTAGTATTGTGCAAACGAAACGAAAATGTTTTCTTTTGAATGGAATAGCTAAACTACTGATAATTTTTCCATGTTACGTACAAAATAGCTTTCCAACTATAAACCACTGCCATTTTGCCTCAAATCTTAATTGTTAAGATTCAAATTGCCATTCAAATGCCATACAAAAATGACGATACTCTCATCTTACTCTTTTGTTCTAGTTCTAATTTCTCTTAGGCAATCGAGTCGCTATAAACTATGGACAGGTAGCTTTTAGTTAGTTTTGAGAATTTTTTATCAAGTCGTGATGGCAGACAATTTTATTTAGATGGAGTTAAAAATAACATATCCTATACAATATTTTGATATCACTATTTTTCATAAGTAAGGAATCAATAAGGTAATTCCGCATATAACCACCCGATGCCAGGTCTTTGGTGGTAGTAGGAGTACTTTAATCAAATTTTAGCACCTCGTGTGTCGTTGTCAGAAACTCCATTATTCCGAAGCATGTGATTGCGCATCAAGGATATAGTATATTTGCCGGTATGCTGCCGGACCTGTAGTGAGAAGGGGATTTGAGCAACTAATGATTGAACCAGCGAAGTAACTAGGGTAGGCTTAGGAAGCTGGAATTCCTAGTTAAATTGTCGAGTGACCGAAGGATAAGCTGTCAAAGAAGAAGAACAGTGTAATCTTAGTGTACATCTAACACGTCCCCAAAGGACGGTCTAAGAACACTTTAAGGTCTGATTTGTCCGTGGTTGAAATGATTCACAGGACGACCCGGTGGCATGATGGAAGCGGCGCCGGTCTTCACAAAAACGGACCGAACCAAAATCCGATCTCAACAGCTCTTAGTACAGCCCGTTGAGCTTGACATTCTAGCAACTTCTCCATTGTGTAGTTTAGAGAGGTTTGTATGAATCTGATCTGAATTGGTTCCATATCATCCCTGTTTCACCCATTCTGACAGGCGTTTTGAATAGAGAAGTTCAATCATACCTCAGACCTTAAAAAGGCCGTTTGGCAGTCAGAACCCTTGCTCATATCTAAACATCAATGTTGTTGTCGGTGCTGACCTTTGACGCAAGGTAGGGTAAACCTTAGATGGCTTCAAAAGTGTGGTTGTTTATCTGTACGCCATTTCTGCGTTAGTAAGAATTTGTTAGTGGAACCACTGGTAGTGCCTCCATCGATTTAGTTTCTGTCTCGTTAATAAACAACCCGAGATATTCCACGTTCTGCTCGAACATGTGATATGCATCCGGTATGTAGGAGAATTGTAAATGCCATGTCCTAAACTGAATTCACTTATGTCAGATGGTCCCAGTAGTGTTCACCTCCGACTCGCCAATGGTCCTCGTTAGCGTTAAGTCTATTATTTCTTTTGTACGCTAGTCAGCCTATTTTATTTATTTTTTCATATATTTTATCCAGCAAAGGGTAAAGTCTATCTATTTCACACATTATTATCAGAAAATGCGTAAAATAACTACTCTTGGAGAGTAATTCATTTCATTCAAATTCAAATTCTTCACTCTAAGCCCCACTACCCAATTCGAATTCATGAACACGAAACCATTCTGTACTTGCTTGGTCAGCAAATTTACACTGTTTTATTCGTCAGCAACATAGGCCATAAATAAATAAAATTATATTTGTATCACACACAAAGAGAAAAATAAAGTAGCGATGCTTGCGATTCTTCTGCTATAGTTATTCCACGGGTGAAAATAAAACCTAAGAGAGTAAGGCGCTGGTGTTTCGGTTGTATTGCTTCCTGGTTGCAGGTCGTGGGCTCCACTACACACTGAGAACAAATCATAAACCCCTCGCTCGGCACCAGTTTCGACGCTGTTGCCTTCGAGACGCTGTGTGAGCTTTCCACCATTCGTGCGAATGGTGTTGGTTAGCAACGGCACCTCCCAGGTTGTACTGCATAATGGACGTAGTAGCCTAGTAACATCAATGTTTTTTAACAGTATAATAGAAAGCTTTCTATGAAACTACATATAATTTGCGATGTTCTTAGTTATGCTCTGCGCTCTAATTCCGCTTTTCAATTGAAAACGTCTGCATCTAACCGCTTGCCTTAAATCTGCGTCATTAAATCTCGATGTCTACTAATATTCAATTGTCTCTCTTTCATCATCATCATTCATCTGTGCTTCTCTCTTGCTCTTACGCTCACTCACACTCCCACTTCTTCCTTCTAATCTAACGCCTTCACATAAGAAGCTACACGACTTTTCTTCACCCCGTATGGAAAGAAAGCTTAGCTTGAAATGTTTCACCAATGCAATGTTTCGCCGGCGAAATGTTTCATTCACCATCCGCTTGTACGCAAACGATCCCAACAAACTGCTCGAGTCTGTTGTCCGCACTGCACTGCGCTGTTCTGTTGGCGCGATTTTCCTTTTCCACCATTGTTTTCGATTTCGATTTGATAGCATTGCTTTTGTTTTTGGTTTCGTTCGTGTTTGTTTGTTTGAAATGACGCCTTTTAAAATGGGAGTGAAAGTGATACCTAAACGCGTTTATCTGCCTGGTGAGATGGTGGTGCAATGGGGCCAGCCGATTAGCGAGCGTGGTTTTTGCAGAAAGGACGGCCACCCTTCGCGAAGAAGCTCTGTCCTTCGAGGTTCTTTTTGCAGCTCTAGATCGAAATAGAAGAAGATACTCGTGACAGGGTATTCATCCGTTACACATGTGACGGTTACTTACGGTGCAGTTGAAGCACTGGCTGTGGTAGTTGTTGTTCAGCGCCTCCACCCACTTGTCACCGGCCTCGACGGGGAATCCGCAAGCGAAGCACTTGGTCGTGAACAGATCGTTCCAGTCCTTCTCGCAGTAGGGGTCACCCTCTTCCAGGAAGAACGGGCTGTTACCGAACTGCTTGCCACAGTACGTGCACTTGAAGCACTCCGGATGGAACTGCTTACCGATCGCATTCAGGCAGTCACCCTGAAATCCGGCACAGAGCGGTGTCAATTAGTGAGAGATCGTACCGATGGAGCACTTTCGCAAACGTACCTTGACTCTGCCATTGCATTTCGAGCACAGGGGGGCCAAGAACTCCTCGAAGCAGTACTCGCAGTACAGATCGCCCTTCTCCTCGACGAATCCGATATCGGCCAATGGGCGCTTGCAGTTCGCGTTGTGACAGATGAAATGATCCGGACACCAGATGCGTCCCAATGCAGTGATGAATGGTCCTCTGTTGGGTGATATAATAAGTCAGAGTTAGTTGAGGCATGCTCAGGCAAGTGGAAAGTTAACCACATCATGTACAACACACGTTTGCAAAAGCAACTGAATTAAATAGATCATTCCGGTGTATTATCACGGATCAGTACTTACGTGACAATCTTGTGATCGCAAACGTTACAGATCGGTATCTTATCCTTCAGCAGCGCAAGTGCACTACCGTTGGCAACCGGATCCTGTTCCTGTGGTGCTGCGGTCTCCTGTTGCGCCTGCTTCTTGTCGTACGGCGTCAGATTGTTATTTCGCTCGACGTACGATCGGCGATCGCGTGCATGCGAGGTTAGCTCGGAACTTACTTTGCGTCCGTTGATCGGAGCCTGCGAACCGTTCACGTCTTTGCCATTGTTGTTCTTCTGTCGCAGTATTACCTTACCGAGATCGGCCGCCAGTGCGGGAACCGTGGTCTGTACAGGGTAGACCGTAAGATCGTGCTGACCATTGCCATTGCCATTGAAAGCGACCGCCTTCGACGATACCACATTAGAGCCGTTCATGTACGGTGGTACTGCTTTAGTGTCGTCTGCTTTGCCGTTCGTAGTTCCAAGCGGAAGTGCTGGTGTACGTGCGATCGAAGGAGTATGGGCACCGTTGCTGTGCAGATTCTCCTTATTTTTCGCCCGTACACTAGCGTCCGTCTTGCGCAATCTTGCTTCCAGCATGTCTTTCACCACGTTGGAGGCTTGCTTGCGGTAGTCTGCGTTGTTGCTCATGCAGGCTAGCTTGCTTACCGAACTGTCGAGCAGCATTGTGGCATAGTCGACCTCTTCGATGCGTTGTCCAGGGACTGGTGTACCGGCAGAATTAGTCAATAAAGAAAAGCAAACACACACACATTCAAGTCAAAACACAATTATAGATGTTAAATGTAAGGAAAACTCATGAACAAAGCAAATATAAGAATACATTAGTGAGAAGTAACGTAAATAAAACATTAAATATATAATTACATGAAGTGGAATACAAAAAGATTAATTAATTTCAATTTTAGTATAGCTAATCTTAAGATTAGGTCCAGCACAACACGATGTGAGAATAGAATGACAAAAGCCCAATATAAATTCTAAGCTTCAACAACAGCAAACAATTATGGCAGTATGTTCATAATTCAAAATAAAGAAAACAATCCATGCAAGGAAACAACAAACACACACACACACAAAACACTCGCACATCAACACGGCAATGTGTCACACCTGATCTGCTGCTGACAGCATCCGCACAGTGGGACGCGACCGCCCGGTCCGACGGCCTTGTTCATCACGCCCCGTCCACGGTTGGGGGCCGACGTGGAGCACGCCGCCCGTCCTTTATTGTACGCGTTCGAACCTGCACCGACAGTGGAACGATCAGTATTCGGATTGAACGTAGGGCGGTTAAGGAAGTCAAGGAAAGCCGTGCTGTTACTGCGGCTGGACGGCTTGCTGCCGGGTGTTGGCGGTGCCGCACCGTTGGTGGGGGGCGCGCCGTTGTTAGAAGCCACCGCCGGGGCGATCTGGGGTGGTAGTTGCGGGGGCCACGATTGGATTAGCTTTTGCGTGTCGCTCCGGGTGTCGGCCGGCACGCCTTCGTCCTCTTCGCGCATCGGTGGCATCGCCGGTATCGGGCCGGCACCGATTATGAACTCGTTGAACTGGGCCTTGAACGAGCTCGGGCTCGGACATTCCGAGCGTCCGGTTGTCGGTTTTTGTGGTAGCAGCAGGCTAGCCTTGCGCGCACTAACGCTCGGGAAGTGATCGACAAACTCCTCCGCGAACGGATCGGTCGAGGGGAATTGAGACGGTGGCGGTGCCGGCTTGGGAGTGGGCGGTTCTACGTGCCGGATCGGTGCTGGTGGTGGTTTCACCGGCACTTCAACGGCCATCTGCCGCTTAAGCTGCTCTTCCTGCAGCTGCTGGATAAGGGCTGCCTGCTCCTGTTCCTGTTGCTGCTGTTGCTGCAGCTTCTGGTCCTGTTCGCTCTGGGGCGGTAGATTAAGGGCCTCGTCCTGGCCCGAGAAGCGGCGCGTCTGCTGTGCCACGAACCCCTTCTGGGGCGCTTCGTCTTCCTTGATTTTGGAAGAATATCGTGAGCTATCGCTGTTGCCGGTTCGCGACACGGACTGGCTGCGACTACTAGATTCGTGTTCCTCTACGAAGCGCGTTCGCTTTTGGATCAACGCATTGCCTACCTGCTGGGCGCTTTGAATCGCCCGTTCTGCCGATGCCTGTTCCCTGGAGAGACGTTGCTGCTGCTCCGTAGCCGTCACACTGCTGTTACTCATCGTTACCTGTTGGTGTGTGACCTCATGATGTTGCTGCTGTTGCTGCACGCTACGTCCGTACCGCTGCGTAGCTTCCAGATGCAGCTGCTCCTGCATCTTCTTCTGGATGTCGGCCGGCACGTGGTCCTTGTTGGCGTACCACGGCACACCGTGCAGCTTACCCATGGACAGGTACAGCCCGGACTCGACCGGTATGCCCTCACGCGACGGCGGTACATGTGGCTTGAGCGGATTCGGCGGCGGACCAAACGCCGGTGACTTGGTGCGACTGGGCTGCGGTGTCGTGTGGCCATCGAACTGCTTCACTTCGGCAAAGTACTCCTCGAACCCGAGCTGATGCTGATAGTACGGGATGGTGGTCGCGTGCTTGGTCAGGATGAGTGATGGCGTGAACGATTGGCCACGATCGATGACACCTTTGTGTTGGAGACGCGCGTGAGCACTGTGGTACTGTGCCAGCTCGGCGTCCAGCTCCGGCGGCTGCGGCTGAACGACCGGGATGGTACGGTTTTGGATGGTGGTGTACGCTGCTGGCGGCTTATTTACAGGTGCCGGCGGTTTCGCTATCGGCTTCGAAAGGTTAGCAGTGTGCGAGTGTGTATTTACAAAGGCCAGCGGAACGTTCGAGCGCAGCTCCTCGGGCTCGGGAGTGCGCGGTGGGTTCTGCGTTGGCAGATTGAACCACTTGCGCTGGTACGGTGGGATCTCGGCTGGTTTGTTCAACGGTGAGCTCGTTTCACGTCGTAGCGCCAGAGAGTAGTGTTCTGGCGGATGACTATCCCGTCCCGGATAGAGCGGAACCGTTTCTACGGTGACGAGTGGCTTTTGTGGCACAGGTTCGGAGCCGGTGCCGCCCGATCCACGACGGCTGTCCTGTCCACCAGACTCATGGCGACTTTGCACCGTCGCGGTCGAGCTGCGCCGACTCTCCACTGCCGCCACATTCGAGCAGCGACGGCTCTCTTCCACGGCCACTTTCGAACACCTACGGCTATCTTCCGCCACCGTAGAACTGCGCCGCGAAGACTCCGCCGTCTTGTCCGGGGATCTTTCCTCTTTGGTCGACTCTTCCACCGGCGGTACTTCACGAATTTCGGGCACGATCGGCGCGAACGGTTTCGGCGTCCGATTGCCACCGACGTTCGCGAACGCTGAGCACTGCCGGTCTGGATCTACCGGCACCGAGGGCTGCTCCCGGACCATCTCCTGGTACACCTCGGAGGTGCGATCGAACCGCACCTCACTAAACGGTGTGTAGGGACGGTCGGAAGCCGTCGCCAGCGCATCCATCATCGAGAGCCTCCCGCTCGGCACGGGCAGGTCCTCCATCTGCGACGGTATCTCGCGCCCGAACTGCTGAAACGGAGTGTACGGAGCGGTCTTGAGAGCCTCGACGAACGGTGACTCGTTGCGCATGGATGAAATTTTCTCGTTCCGGATCGGTTCCATCGAGTGGGGAGGCGGAAAGTAGGGTTGAGTTTCGGCCGGCAGCGGCACCACCGGTACGTAGTGCGCCGGGAAGCGCTGCGAGCGGGCGGTCGACGTTGCGAGCAGCTTCGCCATCACCTCGCCCTTACGCGGCACTGAGAGCGGCGGCCCGGCAGGTATCGGTTCCGGTTCCGGTTCCGGCTGCTTGCCGATCCGTCGCTCGAGTGCGTCGACCTGCCGCCGCAGCGCCTCCAGCTGGCGCATCTTCGTTTCCTCCTGCTCGCGCCGGTACGCCTCGTTGCGGGAGCGCATAAAGTTCGCCTCCTCAATCTGTTCCGCGGTCAGGTGGATCGGGTCGGGTGGCGCCACGCACAGCGCCTGCACCAACGCCGACTGCCATTGTTTCGGGGTCGGGTTTGGTATGGTCGACGGTGGCAGATGGGGCGGTTCGGTCGGCGGTATCGTGGGCAGTGAGTAGTGCGGTGGCTCCTCCACTCGCTTTGCCGCTTCCGCCATCTCGGCCTCCAATGCGCGGCGCCTTGCCTCCTTCTCCTGCTCCGCGCGCACGTAGCGTTCCAGCTCGCGGCCATAGTCGACGAACTCGACGCGCTTCGGCGGACGTTCTGCGTCAGCGGGCGCTGCTACCGGCTGCTCCTCTGGTGGTTCCTCCACTATTGCCTCACCCTCCTCCTCCTCCTCTGGTGGGGGATCACGGAAGACGAAGTGCGTATAGGATGCGTCGGACATTGCGCCCGTACTTGCCTGTGCGCTTCGCTGTCCGGATGAGAATGGATGCTCGAGCTCGTACTGGGGCGTATCGTAGTATGTCACGATCGGTTGTGACGTTTGCGTCTGGTACATGCGGTACTCCTCGGATGATGCGGAGTTCGCCGTCGTCGTTGTGGTGGTAGTTGTCATGCCGAAAGAGTCCGACAGATCTTCCTCATCTTGCTGCTGCTGCCGCTGCTCATCCTGTCCAGCGCGATGACTCAGTTCCGGCGCGGACTTACTCTGCTTGCTCTGTTGCTCTTGCGGCCCATCTGGTGGAGTTTTCGATTTTTCTTTCACCTTCATCGGCGGCACGACGGTGATCGGTTTGATGATCACTCGCTGTGTTTCCGGCGGTGCTATATAGATCGGTGTTGCCGTCGGTATTGTGTCCACGACTTCGGGCTTCGGAGGCCAGGCAAACACTGGAGCAGGCGATTCACTCCTATCCCGTTCACCGTCCTGCTCACCTTCAGCCATTTCTTGTGCCGATGCTTCGTCTTCAGTACCATCTGCTTCATCACCGCCACGTGTGTGGTCAGGACGAGCGGGATATTTTGTTGTTTTTCCCCCGATATTGCGCGGTATTCATAGTTATGTTGGATGCCCGAGATTGCGACGTGCGTTTTTCCAGCGTGACCATGTTTTGTTATATTTGTTTCCGCAATGTTAGTCGTCAAGCAGTAGCAAAAAGCAAATGGATTTGGGTTTTGTTGTTCGAAGTTCAATATGGCAAAACAGCAAAAGCATGAAATGTTTAAACGGTACGCAAAGCGAGGCATAGCAAGACGCCACAGTAGAAGGACGATACAGTAGAAGATATAAACGGACAGAAAGAGAAAGAAAGAAAGAAAGCAATAGAAGCGTGGTGCAAAGCGTTCTCCTCTAATCACATCGATCACAGACATCGGAACAGAAAAACATATTGATTAAGGTTAGCAGCGATTACAAACAAAGGTAGACACAAAATCGCGAGGCCAGCTCCCGGCAAGTGCTTAAATGAGCGGATCACAGAGCGCAGGACCACCGTACCTCGGAAGTTAAAGGTTGGCTTCCTGCCCAAGAAATGGCTCTTCGCTGCTCGGTTGTGGCGCGTTTTCGATGGGGGGGTTGTTGATGAATTTGGTTTTGTGTGTTTATAAAATTGATGGTTACAGTTTCGCGAGAGCGCGAGATGAGATGAAAACATTTCGTTTACATAGATGAAGGGCGAAAGGAAAATGAGGGCTTAAATAACACACGGGCTTATATAGGAGTTCGTCACAGAACGAACGTGACTACTAACTACTCCTCCGTATCCTCACATAACAACTAGATCTCTCGGGGTGAAGGTGAAAAATATAGGTTAAAACATATGGGGTAAAGTTTAGGTAAAGGTAAAGTAAATATCAAAACAACGTGTAATAAAGAAACGAGAAGGGTGATTATCAGCGAAAGCATAGCAATTTAGTAACAACCTTGTGGAGTTGGCACGGACGCCGGTGTCATGGCTGGGGCCGGGGCTGCCATCGATGCAGGGGCCGCCATTGGGGCTGGTGCCGGTGCCGGAGCAGCGACCGGAGCAGGTGCCGGTGCCTGAGCACCGACAAGAGCGGCCGAGAATGGGGTCGGAACACTTCCGGCCACTGGCGGGTACGATGCCGGTGGCTGAACCTGAGCCAGTGGGCTCACCGGAAGTGGGGCACCGAACGGCTTCGGCGTAATGTTGTTCTGGTTTACCTGTAGAAAAAAGAATGGATACAACATTAATGTACTGCTGTAGAGAAAACTATCCCTAAATGTTGTCTCTGAGCTTATTATCAGAAAATTTTCTTAAACTGCTTGCTTATAAAGTGTTCGTTTTAACAAAATTTCAACCTTTGAACTGAATGATAAGCATTCCTTTTTGGAAAAATAATTTAATAAAATAAATTAAATATCATAAATTATATATAAATTATATATCAGAGCATTTGAAAAGATTCAAAATGTTGAAATGTAATAAATATATCATCTTTACTTGATGAATTTAAACATTTACAAGCTATTATAAAAATCTACCTTTTTGTAGGTTTTGTTTGACTCAAGACCCAGAAGTTACGTAGTATATGATATTTCATCGACGTAATCCAGGATTAGAGCCACCTCATTCCCATCATTCATCCCGTAGATCACATCATTGTAGCTACTACGCGCATACAGGACTAAAAAACCCATTCAATTATTTGAGCATTTAAATTCTTCAAGGATTTTGTCTGCGAAGAACAGTTTCAGAGAAATAGACTGTATTGGAACTATTGTATTGGTTTTCTACAGTCCAAACTGCAATTCGGCGAGATAGGTGTATGCAGCGTAGATATTCATCTGTATATTCCATTCCAACTTGCAAATAATTCCTCCTGAACTCTTCGGATCGGCGTGTTATGTGAAAATACCTTAATTACTTCAACATATTCCATTTCATCTTGATAATATATGGGAACTTGTCATTTCTTTCCCTTTTACAATCTAAACCCTTGCTAAGCTTCATAAACGTGAATACGTCAACATGGGTAAACTTTACTAATATAAACAACTGAAATAAACAACCTTAATGTTTGGTCTCGTGACTTCAAGCTATTTCTACCGTTTACCTGTACAAAAAAAAGCAAACAAATCCGTTTGTTGGATCCCTGTACATCAGGTGACAAACTGGCTCGTAACGAGCAGCCACGTGCCATACGTGGCGGAACTTGCAAACTTGATCACTGTAGAGCTATCTCAATCGTGCTCAACCAAAATCTTGGCGACGACACAAATAAATCGATTATATTTTTATAGATGTCTCCCATTAGGGTGGAATGCACACACAGATCGTCCTCTAGCTGGGAGGGCAAATCGGATCGAACACAACATCCTAAATATTTCAATGCATTTCCGCCACCCCAAACGCATTCGAGCATGGGTCACTGATCCGGCACGGTCGATCACACACTGGGGTGGGTGGTAAACATCGACACACCCAGAAGGATACTGATCCGCGATCATATCCGTGTCACGCAGACGGTGGAAGCGCGGTGTGGGCAAACCGGGGCTCTTATTCGCCATTGCACTATTATACAATGTAGAGGCGCGCGTGAAACGCGTGACGTACTTCACACTTGGATCGGTGCCGATCAAACTCTCGCGAACGATTCGATCGTGTGTGAGGTTTTTCTTCTTTTTCATTTTGCTGGGGTGCGTAAATAATACGCTTATGTAAAAGTAGAATACTTTTCACTCACTGCTCGGTACGTTTCACGTTGCCACTCTCTCTTTCTCTTTGTCTCTTGCTCCTTGATTAACTTGAATCAAATGTCCTTATTTTTCATAAAACTCTGAACAATTTAAAGCGTTCGTAGCACTTTGATGATTTAGCATTAAGAGTTAGTGGTTAATGGTAGCCATCTTTGTGGTTTCATAAGCTCTTTAACACTGCACAACGATGACGCACTTCCAGAAAACGAGCACCGCAAACAACCACACGCGCTGCTTACCTTGTAGGTGGAGTTCTTTCCCGGTGGAAGTACGCTTCGAATGACGCGTCCTCCCATCGTCTGGTAATAAAATCCGTAATCGTTTTGCGTAACCGTCCCATTCTCGGTTGCGCCCGCATCGGTCTGCTCACCCTCCGATGCTGGGGTGGCCAATCCGTTGGCACCGAACACTGGTTGCGATTCGGTTCCGGCCGTCCCGATCGGCTGGAGTGTCCGGGATGTGTTTTCCTCCTCCATCGTTAGTGGTGGCGGCGGTGGCGGTGGTAACGGGGACGATGGACAGGCTGGGAAGGCGGTGCCAGAAAGCTCACAATTGCTGCTGTTGCTGTTGCTGCTGTGGCTGCGATCGATCAGCTCGTTTTCGCTGCTGGTGCGCGAATGCAACGGGGACACCTTGTTCGACTGCACCGGCGATAACGAGCTCGAGTTGCAGTATCCGCTCGACGAAGTCGTGCTGCTCGATCGTGAATGAGACGGCGATTGGCCGAGTGTAGTCTATTGTTTTTTTTTTTAAGTTGGTGTCCCAAAGCCCAACACGGCCACGGGTCGGAGCGTGAAAACCGCGAAAACCACGACAAGTGTCGCGCACGCGTCATTCGGTACGTTCATTCCGTTTCGGCGCCACACGTCAGCAGCAACCGGTAGCAGCGTCGACAGCATCAGCAACGTCAGCACGATTCGGAAGCCCGGTTCGGTTCGGGGTAGGGTTGCATAAGTCAGAAAACCAACATACACACAAACACACCACATGCACAAAACATAACAGCGAGCGAGGTTGTCAAGAAAAGAAAACACACACGGAAAAATGGGTAAAGAAAAGCACACTCAACTTAGGTAAATGAAACATGCGATTAAGATGGTTGGTATATGGTGAGGGAGGTGGGGATGGAAAAAAACTAGCTCATGACAGGACCTCGTTTAACACACTTGCCCTCGGCCGACCGGATTGTGTTTTGGGTGAAATGCGGGACGATTTTAAAACATATTTTTACAAAGGCGCCACCAAAACCAACCGACTCTAACGTCAGCAGCTTGCAAAACGCGTAAGAAAATCTGCCACGAAAAGTGACGAGGGGAAGGTTGGACGCAGTTCCCCAAGGGGTGATGTTTGTCTGGCTTAATGCGAATGCGGGTACAGTTCTGTTACCGTCTAAGCTTTGTTGCTTCACTCCTCTTCCGCAAGAACTTGTCGTGCACCCGAACGTGTGATTATATTTAAAACACAATCCGATCGCATTACCGCACAGTATCGGTCGATTGATCACTCAAAGAAAGTAAAAAAGAATTTGTGTACTGTATGAGGGGTTAGAACTAGAGATGGGAAATCTAAGTGATCTGAAGCATTTTAATGTGAGTCAATGAGTATAATAAAGATTTCTTTTAACGCATTAATAAAGATTTACAGAATTTTTATGGACCTAGCGGCTAAAGGGAGGGGGTGATAAAGCCATTAATGTGTATTGGTCACAGCGAATAAAAACATCGTGTGAAATTCAAGTTGTTTCGCTGTCAATGAGCTAAATCGCAAAAGAGTAATAAATACTCTTCATGGAGAAGAAGATTTTCTCTACTAAGACTCAAACCACTCATTTATTCTGAATCATTCTGTACAAATCACTAGTTCGAACTCCCTTTGAAGAGACCTGTTCAGTATAACGAATTAAACGATTGCAAGTGGTCAACGAGTTCCGTCAAAGGCTTGTAGTTAAAGCTAGAGTTAGTTGTGAATATTGCTAGGGTATTGAAGAAACGATGGCTATTACTAGTACACTCCGGTAACTTACATTATTGCCGTACGGTGACTGCGAGCGGCCATTCAAGTTGGCATGAGCGTTGAGAGCAGCAGAGATGGCTTGTACGCCAGTCTTGTGTCCCCTGGTGATCGTGGTCAAGTGGAGTTAAGAGGGAAGAAAGTAAAAAACAAACCATTAGAACTTTGTACTCCATTGCTTGCATTTGCAGCGACTTACGAGCAGAAGATTGTTTTTACAACAAGAAAGAAGAGACAAATGCGAGATTTTGGGAAATAGGCAACAGATGGTCAGAAAGGATTCTTCATGAAGAATAGGCGTAGAGGAGTTCAATGCTAAATGAAAACGATTCATCCAATTCATATGACTAATGATGCAAATATTGTATGCTCTATCTAAGAATTTTTATGTTACATGTCATGAGAGAACTTCAAAAACGAATGGAAATCTTATAGTCTGAATAAATGATGTCTTTTTAGACACAATATTCCAATGATTCATGATGTGATTTACTTGATGGAACTTTGCGTAAACTAACCTGAGACTTATTCGTATTTACGGATGAACTTTCTTGAAAACTACTTGTCCAACTGGTCTTCTTGCATGGAACTATTGTTTGCATCACTCGAATCGTTCTCATTTAGTTACTAAAAGCCTTACTACTACATATATACACCTAACCTAAGCAAACATTGGATACCTCGTCCGTAAGGTGTTCTAGTTGCTTTCTAGAACGGTTTTGCTAGGAATGCTAGTATAAGGAGCTTGATAGAGATACCCGTGGGAGTATCAGGATAGCATGGAAAAGGAGGAAAAGCGTGGCGAAACATTTAAGCAGTATGAAATAAAGTACAATATTAGAAAGGTAATTGAAAGAAAAGATTGTAAGATAACAATACAAAAAGAATACATTTGGAGCATTGAAGAAAGGCATAGACAAGAAGCAGAACGAATAGAAAAAAGAAAGAGAGAGAGGAATCGAAAGAAAGAGAAAGAAGAAAGAAAAGCGTCTGGTTTAGGTACGATCTGCTGCCGGGTGCCGAATACGTACGGTTTCGTGACAGTAACCGGCACCATACCATTGGTGCCGGGTGGCGGACTGTTGAGTGCCGCCAGGCGCGCATGGATGTCGCAGTACAGCTTGTCGTTCAGATTGAAATAGCCCTGGTTCTTCAGGGACGTGCCGCAGGTGGCACACTTGAAGCAGTCGGCGTGCAGGTTCTTGTCCTTGATGCGCACAAACACGCCACTGCACGCCGAGTCCGCCCGGTTCGGTTGCGTTCAAGTTGTGTTGTTGGGATGGCGTGCGTGTTGTTGGGTCGCGTGGATTGTTTGTTGATGAAACGTGATGCCCGGGGAGGGAAGGCAAGGTTTTCCAAACGGTGGTTTGTGGATGGATGGTGTTGGGTGTTTTTTTGTTTGTTTGTTTTAACAATTATGTCGCAAGAAATGGTGACAAGTTTGTGATGTTGACGTTTCGATTTTTTCCCCGTGCGTTTTGTCGGTGATACGACGGCCGACCGCCAATATGAAACATAACAAACAAACAAGAAAAGAAAACCAAGAAAAAAGGGCAAACCGCATCACACAAAAGCAATCCAATTGGAAAACAAACAGAAAAAAAGAAAAAAGAATACAATTAATAATGAAACAACGGGCTTACGTCAATGTGGTGAGAGTAAAACAGATGAGATGATCATCTGCCACAGAACTTCATTCGTCGCTACAGAGATCGAATCCAGAGAGCGTTTAGGTACAGTTTTCGGATAGAAAGTATGGCATGCTGACACCTTTAAACTTCCATTCTAAAAAGAACTCAACACACACAAACACACACACATTGGCACACGTACACACAGACATATGGCTAGTGAAACTCCTCGCCTGGGGCAGGATAATGGAAGACTGGAGGTGTGGCGGAAGTCGCTGGAGGTCGGTAAACGTTCAAAGAAAGGAAAACGACGGCGGTGGAAACGTGGGTTGGGAAAGCGCAGCAGTTAAAAAAAGCATTTTTTTTTGGGAAAAATTACACGACACGAACGGGGGGGGGCAATAGTGATGGTGAGATCCATCTTGATCCTTCCGTCCGATCGTGTATACCACCAAACACTGGGTGCATCCTTACTCGTTGTGAACCTTCGGCGGAATACCGGACCTCGGGGCGGTATTCGGTGCTGGGCGGAAAGCCGATGTAGGCGCTGGAGCGGGCGCCTGGCCAGAAACCGGTGCCGGAGCTGATGCTTGCTGTTGTTGGGGCGGGAAAGCAACCTTCAGCGGGGCCTGGATCGGCGCGGCTGGCTGTGGTGCAGGACGTTGCGGTTGGGGCTGCATCATCGGTGGTTTCGGCATGGGCGGACGGGGAACCTGGCCCTGCACATGCGGCGGCAGGGGCGATGGGCCCCGGGGACGGCCACCAGTCAGCGAACCGACCGGCAACCGACCAGCCGTAGCATAACCACCGATGGCGTGGCTTTGCGTGGCGTAGAAATGCGATGAAGCTGATTCGAGTTTATTGACCGAGTAATGGAAATTGTTAGAGTAAACACTGTCTGCTTGATGGCAAAGGTTTGGCATGGAGTTGTTGGACGAGTGGACACACATTCGTCACGATTACCACAACCCCCCAATAGGTTTCGAACGCATGGCAAAATGGTCGTCGGAGATATGTCAACGTCCAGAACATGGGGATCAGGTCCGAAGGGATCGGGAACACGTCAGTCGATGGCGGTTAAGTTCGCGCAGTGCAGCAGTATTTACAGCATTCATGGATTGCAATAAAGGGACATAACAACCACAAGACGGGCGTGGGGTCAATATGGGTTGCGGGATGGGTGGGACAAGAGAAAGAAGATAAGAAATTCGATGCTGATTAGATGTGGAACGTGGCGAACAAACGGCTATTATTTACAAAGGGAAGAAAACTGAACAGTCCTATTTTCCCGACAAGACACGGTGCTCTCTTTTTCGGTGGTGCGTGCATGTGTGCGTGTACGTCTGGTTTGGTGTTGTTAGACGCTGCCATCTTCCTTCAACCAACTCACACCCTTTAGCGGGCGGAAGAGAATAAGAAAGAAAGTGGGTTCTCCTGCCCAATTGCATGCTTCGCTCATTCGGTTTCGATCTCGTTCGCACAGTCATGGCCGAAAGGAAGAGGAGAGGTTGACTTACACAATCAAGCGCTCGCAGGAGGCGCAAATGTTTTGACCCGGCGGAAGTCCATTGCTAGCGGGAGCCACCGGACGATCGACGGGAGCGCTAACGTGGCGTGTAACAGTGTTTGTGCCGCTGCCACTGTTGCTGAGGTGGTGTGGCGATTGTGGCTGTTGCAGTTGCTGCTGCTGCTGCTGCTGCTGCTGTTGTGCTGGAGTTGTTGAAAATAGTTTTGTTGCGGTATTGTCAGTGAGTTTGTGGTGAGGGTCGTTTTCGTTAGGACGGATGAAACAGGAACACAATTCAAGCGACAGTTAATTATTAGCAGCGGCAGGCTATGACCGAAATAACGAACGTGTTGCAATTGCATACTTTTAGGCGTTTAACTGAAGAGCTCTCACAAGTTGTGTGCTCTGCTAGGTATGGAGAGCACTCTGTATCTAATTTAAAGTTGAAAGAATGTTGCGAATTTCACCAGCATTTCATGAGGAGAAGCAAAACTGATAACTAAATACATTATTTAGCAGATTAGTATACCAAGCAATCTTTACTTAAAATATCAATTATCTTCTGGGACCAATTCCAGGTAAATATTAGACATGCCAAACAGGAAAATCACTGTTACAAGTCGAGGTCAGTCGTCCATGATAACGTACTTGATTTTAAATGTTATGCGATCGATGTTAATTATAAGCGTCTACGAATCAAACTCTCTGATTCATCGTAAACAACAACAACAGATTAAATAAGCTGTGTGAGGATTTTTGTTCTAAGTTGTACTGAAATGTCCAAGGTACTGCTACATCATTCGACTCCCTATCTGTGTCCAACATCGTGTCCGTCACCGTACGAGTTCCAGTGGAATAGAAGGAACCATGCAAGATTCATAATCTGCGCATGGACTCCGACCGTAACCCTGTTCCGAAATGTTACCTGGTTCGGGGTCATCTCCTTGCTCGTGCAGCATCTTGTACACCTCGGAGTTGGCCGGCGAGTATACACGCTCGTTCTTCTTGAAGTTTACACTAAAAATAAACAAATTTCAAAGAATAATGTTGACATCATAAGACATACAATAATTTCTTTAGAAACACCCTGAAACCTACCCGAGGACTCCTCCGGCGAGGACCTCCGCTTGCGAGGACAGCGTTTCGGCGATGGTTTCATCGCTGTACATACCAACCGGGGTGTTATATTGGTTGTTAACAATGCTCTTGATCTGTCCATCATTTCCGTTAACCTACAAAAAAACGATAGGCGGTTAGTCCATATGGAAGAACCCCGCTATAATCTTTGGTACTTACCGCAGCAAACGGTTTGGCGGCAGTATTGTGACCGCTACCGATGGGCTTCATCTCCTGGGGCGTCGCAGCGAGTGAGGTTCTCGTTACCGGTGTGATGTTGCCGGGCAGCGACGGTGAAGGAGACGGGAGCGAACCAGTCGGTGTAACAGATGGCCTCCAGGTTGCGCCTCCTCTGTAAATGGAAATCATCAACATCCATCAGCTTCCAACTTGGGACCGATAGCAGACCAACGAGTTAGACCACAACACCTCGAGCACACATACCTCGACACAGACAGCTCGAACGAGTTTCCAGCGGCCACGATAACGTCCTGGGCCTCCTTGTGACGCATGTTGAAGACTTCCGTTCCGTTGACCTTGATCAGCGCATCGCCAGCCATCAGACCGGCCTGGTCGGCAACGCTGCCACCGTTAACCTGCGGACGAGAGGACGCGATCGGGATCGCAAAAATAAACCAATGTCAGCGTACGGTAGCTACCAGCTGTTGGCGACGGTTTCGTTTGTTGTCCTTAAAATAGTTCATCCGTAGTACGGACCGAGCATGCATTTCAATGTCACGACGGTGCTGATGTTGTTGCACCCCGGTCCACTTGCTATTCCACCTGCCCCTTGCCCGTTCCGAGTGGCAGTGAGCCATGAGCCAGAAGGCGTGTACAAACATTGCGTTCCTTGTGGGCTCTTCTTTGTTGTCTGCTGCAAGGTGATCACGAACAAACCGAATCGGGCGCCATAATTAAACGCAGCCTTTACTGAGCATACGGTGTTGGTGATAGCAACTGTTTGCGCATTCTTGGCTAATGAAGCAATTAGTGTCGCTCGTGCAATATGATTTCCTGAACGACCGTCATTACCTTCATATGAAGCGATTGTGGCAGATTGGGTAGCTTCGTGGTGATTACACGAATTATATCAATCAAATACCGTTGACATGCTTTTGTCTTACTGTTTGTCCATCAAGAGCTGATAACAATCACACGGTGCAACAATTCGGACACATTCTCTTTGGTAAAGTGAGATCCATTTGGGTAGGAATGCAAGTCGCTTACAGTGCATGGGCTTGTCATACACCGCAGCCATGTGACATGTGGAATGTTTGGCTGTTTACTTACAGCAACACCTCTTTACAATACGCGACGGCTGTCCTTTCCCTTTCCCATGCAAATACAGCTCATTTCACTTACACATCAAGCGACACACCCTTACGTTGTAAGACTGTCACCCGGTGCTCCAGCATCCCCGTGAGTGCTCAAACAATTATAAATCAATCAAAGGGCAATTGACAACAGCCCTTACGATACAAACCAACGTAATACCTCCCACCGTCACGCACGAGACGAGATACAAAGGGAATCGTATTGCAAAACCACTCTCCGTTTCGTTTGGCAGTCTACGGGTTATCGTGAGTGACGTACAAATTGCCCTCGCCGTGGTGCAAATGCTTCCCTTTTAAAAACGGGCCCACCAAACAAGCAACAAAGTGACCGGTAACGAGAGAAAAAAAGGAACAGGCCAATCAGCGTACATGTCGGTTTATGATCCATTAGTCAAACGAAATCTCTTTGGCCCAATCGATAGGCCATCCAAAGTCATCATGACTCACAGCCGTGCCGTTGGGTAACGCTGATGCAGTTGCAGTCTGAGGGTTTGTCTTTATCGGTGCTGCTACTGCTGAGCAGCAATGGCGTGACTTGTCACCAAGCACTCCCAAAACATGCATACTATCTGTAGTCGGTAGCGTGCGTTGAGCAATTTGGGGTGCGTTGAAGAGTGATTTGCTATCCTGTGTGGAGCGTTAACCGGTATGTATGATTAATAGAAATACGCTCATCAGCGGAAAGGATTGTCGATCGGGGTTTAGGTTTTACGGCGCACACAATCAGCATGAGCTGTTTTTTGCCATTCCGCTCTATGGATATAAACCTGCCAGTAACTCTTGACTGGCTAGAGAATTCGCAACCGCGAACAAGAAGAAATAAACTTATTTAGACGCTTGATTTATGATTCATTTTCTTCTGCTGATTTCAACCTATTGATTCTTGCCCGGCTGAATTGTTGTATCCTGCTGTCCACTCATGCAGCATTGGAAAGCCCGCTGGAAGTGCGAGGAAAACTTGACGCGCACGACTAAATTGAATCGGCCCGGTGGCCTTTCCGCGATGGGGCTGGTTTATGAGAACTTTGAACTAGCATATCTTCGGTTCCCGGCAAAAACGGGTTCGCTTATGTGCGTTTATCGCGCGGTTGTTGTTTTTGTACGCTATTCTAGTTCGTTTTGCCCATCGCGTTTAAGTCACCCATTCAAACACGGGAACCCCTCCGTATGGGTGCCCATATTTATACAGCACTGTTTTATTCTAGGTCATAAATTACTGCCTTTTCTCTGCCCGATAGCGAGGGAGCAATCTGTTTTTTTTTTCGTCCGTATCGCAAAACTTCCAAGCGATTCCTGGCGTTTGCTGAGGAGTAGCACTAGATATAACTAGTTGCAGCTTGCTCATAATAAACACGACAAATAAAACACACTGCAGCACCGGGGCATCATAATGGAAATGCATCGTGCACATCGGTTCTGCACGATGCATTGACAACCGTAACCGGAAATTCTCACCCAACCAACACCACATTTTATTGCGCTGCCTCTGATTAGAGCTTTCTTTTGTTGTGTGTGGTTTTATGGCGTTTATGGTGGAATGGTTCAAAAGCGATAGCTTAGTATGGGATGGTGCTGAGAGTTTATTGGCGATTTAGTTAAGCTCGTAGGGAAGTTTTTCGTGGGTGGATAAAGCGGGAGATTCGAAGTACAGCTTGACCCATTAAGAATGGCGCCATTCATTCAAGAAACTGAGCAATCGTTGCAAATATCAGTAGAATTTTTTACTTCCACCTTCTCTAATAGCGTATGTGTTGGATATTTTCTTCTGATTTACACTCGTGGGAATAATTGTTAGTAAGTTATAGGGGCACCTCTTATCGCATGAGTTACCTAATGAATATTGCACCCATTATTCATTATTTACTTCATTTAAATTATTTACTTTGAGTATCCGTTGAGGACACCTCATTTGGTTTAAGAGATACAGCGGTTTGTAAAATACGACCTTCGGAAATAATTATAACAGCAATATTCCAAAATTCCATAAAAATTGCAGCTTCTGTGCTATTACGATTTGAGGTCAACAGCCTTGGATATTTCCCCAAATCAAGAAAATAGAATTAGGATCGAACCGAATAACGATCATGTTTTCAAGAGTCAACAACGTGTGCTTGATTTTCAGTACTTGTTGTTGTCTCCGAAGTATGTAGTTGATAATATTACTAAAATTATTGTGCTGCATTTACACTAATCTTTATTGTTTAAACCTTGGGAGCAGTTAATCGAATTAAAAGTACAAGACTCCACAAATTCTCGATGGCATTACGATCCAGACTACCTACTGGCCACTCAAATGTATTAATTTGATAATCATTTAAATCTTTTCTTTCATCTTTTTTGGAATTATTTTCTTTAAATAGAAAGTTTGATCTGATAAATCGGCATTCATTTATTATTGGCATCATATATTTTCATGCTTTTAGGTATAGCACGCTTATTGATTTACATTGAACGGGAATGACTTTAGCATCGTCCCGACCATATTTATTATGGAGTTAGCTCTATTCCTCCAGCATGTGAACTTCACGTCATTTTCGATCGCAACAACCACCCATGTCATCGTTTCGTACCATTTCCGTCCCAATGCAATAGATTCCCACGAGCTTTATCAGAGCAGGAAAAGGAAAGAAGCAAAGCGAAGCCATCGATGCAGACCAAGTTTCGCGCACCGCCTTGGGTGGGAAGCGTAGATGGGCATAAAAGTTTTAATTTATGTGCAAATAAAGCTCCCCGATACCCGTTTACCTTGGTGAGAGTGTTTGCTGTGCGAGCCATGAGCCACACAGAGACATGTTTTGCCGAACCGACCAAAAACCGCGCTGAAGCATTTGCCTTTCGCAAAACAGCTGCGATGGGGTCGCAATGATGCGATTATGAGTGAACGATAAGTATTTTCGAGTGCGACCGAGCGGGTGGCCACTAATTTATGTAATTTTGTTTACAATTACGCTTCACGTAAGCAAAAACTCGTGTGCGGCATAACAAGCAACTGGAGGACGGTGTGGTGCCGTGAATGCGTGCCGAATACCATTGCGTCCCTTATGGCAACGGATGCCCGCAGCCGATCTCGAGATCATTTGTTTGCTTTCGCGCGAAAGAATTGATCAACCAAATGGTTTGCAATCCACCGAGCGATACGAACGAGGCGCGCTTTAAATGCTTGCCTAATTTAAGTTATTTTTGAAAAGCCACCACAGCGAATCCCTTACGTCGGAAAGACGGAGACCGAAGTGTGTACATTGTCCTGGGAGGGAAGCAACAGAACATCGCTGTCCCTATTCTCCCTGTTCGTATCGCTGGAATTTAATGTCCCTTCGAATGCCTTACGAACACGCACGGAAGAAAAGGTAACGCAAGGGAGAACAATCGTCACACACCAGCCCGAGCTCCGGAAAAGGAATTCGATCAATGAATCATGCAGCATTCCAGCGGCGGTTGAGGAGGATTTTATGCATGGCGGATATTTTTTTCTCTTCTTCAACCTCGATCACTTTATCATTGAGAGCGTTGGGTTTTTTATGCTCTCTATCTCTTTTTTATTCCAGTGGTTTCTTGTTCACACTTTCCTTATGGTTTTTTTTTAAAAGGTCGGCGAGACCTGACGCCCTACGGGAAGGTATTCGGCGGAAGATAAAATGCAACGGAAAAGCATAAACGGTGCTTGACAAGAGGATTATGAGTTACAGATAATAATGACGTATGCTTGTGGTTGGTCAGCAGCAGCAAAAGCTTCCACGAAAAAATGGAGTTTTAAGATGAGTCATCCGATCGCGCCACCGGGAATGCCCATACGGGAAAATTAGTTTCATGCGACCGTTCAAGAAAAATGCAGACCTGAAGTAGTTGCAACTCTTTTAAAATTCATTTAACCCATTTATAAATACAACTCAATTGCACTTGAAATCAATTAAAACAACTGGCAACATTGCATCAAACATTTCTTGTTTAACAAATTCAACATCTGCTCATCAGCAGTAAAATATAAATGTACCGTAAATATAAATAGTACTCCTCAGTCATCCCACCCGAATGTAGCCAAATTGGTGTACCTGTAATCCACTGCAGACATGCCTTTTATTGTCCCTTTGCAATCAGCACACACGCACAAAACGCGCCTGTTTTTATATTGTTTTCGTGCACTTCACCATTTTACAACCTCTCGAACGGTTGAATGAAACATTTTTATGATCGGTCGGCACAACGATCACCCGTCTGCGGTCCTGTCCATACCGTTTCCGGTTCGAGATTGCAGGCCAGTGAGTGAAGGATGAAGGACATGCACGGGAGAGGAGAACATATTCCAGGACCACCGCGGTCGATAGTAAAACAAGTGGGTAATTCCACCGGTTTCGACCCACGTTTCGAATGCACCCCGATCTCAACTGCCAAAGACCCAACTGCGCTTTCGGACAGGGGACATTTCGATGTCGGTGATGTAGGTAAGACTGGTGTTGCGATTATTACTGACAGTCGATGGCAGATAGCATGGGGTTTTGGTGGGCACGGTCGTTTGTTTGCTCATTTTTTCCCACCAGTGCTTACCGCAAAGATTACCCAGACAGCCGTAACTGACATTGAGGATTCTTATCTGATAACGATGTCAAGGGGACCATATAGGAGGGACCTGTCTTCGACATCGGTGGACTGGTAGCTCAGATCTTTTTTGACCGAAAACTGTAACTATTCAAGTCGGGAATGATCTATTGATACATTGTCCAAATACTTCACAACATAGAGAAATGTAGTATTAGAAGAACTTTCGCTTTAATCTTGCAAAATAAAACATTGCAAAGGTCCAAAAACACGGGAAATGTATTATGCGTCGTACAGAACTGAACCATTCATCAAGTGGAACCCTTTTAAAATGTATCGACAGCCGATCCAGCTAGACGGATTAAATTTTGCAACATAAATCCCTTACGTGACAGGTCCGTCTACCTGTTCCGTCCTGTCTGTGTGACAGCTTTGTTTCACCGTTCGTGCCGTTGACAAATATAAATCGATCCCGTGTTTCGCTTACGCCAATACCCATTTCCGCTTCCGTCCGCAGAATGATGACGGCGGTTCCCCGTTGCCAAATGGGTAAGAAAGGCAAAAAAAATGACATCACTTAAGGCCTGTCCGGGATGGATATTATTTATGACCGAGCACGCCGGATGGTTTTATGTTGCCTGTTGCTGTTTGTCCTTTCGGTATAGGGTTTATTAATCGTTCTATTCATACTCCTTCTATGATGGACTAGCCATGCCATTGGGACATTGAGTTACAAGCGCGAAGGAAAAGGTTTTGCAATGATTAACACAAAATTAATAGAACTAGTGCATCATGGGCATCGCACAGCTCGGAAGAGAAAATTCCTTTTCAATCTCCTCAAGAACACGCATTCACCTAAAGCACACTGTCCGTAGATATCGCCCGGTTAAGGTATCTCGATCTTTTTCGCAAGGAGAAATGAAGAATGTTTTCCTGATGCGCTGCAAACAATCTAAACAGCCTTGCGCCGCGCCTTTCAAGATGCCGCCCTGTGCCGAGATTATGATTGAAATTGAATCTTCCGTTCGCTCGCACGAGTTGGTTGCGAATGACGAGTCTTTATCTTGCTTCCCAAGGGAACTTGGGAATCGGTCGAGCGAAAACACACCATGAGAGCACAACGCAAACGTCGCGCTGTGCTAGGACCGGCCCCGAAGAATGTACCGTGTTTTGTTTTCCTTTCCAACCCTGCACAATGTGCATTGAAGCTGATCGACGACATCCGGGGAGGATATGGGTGTGCAAGAGGGCGAGTTTGTTTGCCGGTGCAAGGTTGGCCTGAGGGTTCAAGGGCACGGGCTCGGTGCATTTGACGACGGTATGCGACCTGCGATGCATCGCGGTACGGTCTATCTGCCCAGCCGGAGGCCGTCGGAACCGGTGCCTTACCTGGCACGAGACGGGTATGATCGTTGATTGTTTTATTGATAACCTCACTTTATGGACATTTTATGGGTTTATTGTTACAAATGCGTAGCAATAGTGCGACATGGCTTGCGCGATGGTTACGATCAATTATCGGAAGATCAGGTAGGTTGACAGAGGAATGGCCAGAGGATCATGATCTTACGGTTCAGTGTAATATATAAGTAATTAATGAACCGCAGAGATTCGTACTTTAATAAAGGTTATAAAAGAGAATTTGAATACTAAAAAGTTAGTTTTGGAGAGCATGATTGAATAAAAAATAATTTCTTTCACTGTCTGCCATTCCCTAAGAGCAACTTATAGACGAAACTAAACAACTTGCTCAACAATACTTTTTGTATGAAGTTTATAGTGTTGGAACCCGCTAAAAGAAATACTGTTGCCTTTTGAAATGTTCTCCTTCCAAAGTAATGTCTCTTGGGTATCTTTTAATTTAACCATAGCCTTCAGCACAATAATCACTTAAGCGCATTGGGACAACTCCCTCTAACAGCTGCCGGAAATAACAAAAACGACAATCGACTCATGCTTTCGTCAAAAGCTCAAGAGCTCACAGCTTCTTAACACATTCCGCCGATCGTCATTATTCATCAGATTTTACCTGTTACCATCATGCTGATCGTTCGATCCGAGCAACCGGCACGGCTTACTCACCACCCAGTGACGACTGATTGCCCAACACTCGAACGTTATGCCTTTTCGCAACAGCACGTGCATCCCGGATTGGTTTGACGAACCAATTGGTCATCATGGGATGAAAGAAAAAGTGGAAAAAAGTCAACATCCCAAAACCCTTCCCGAACATCTGTACGGTACGCGCGTGATGACGCATAAGCCCCCGTGCTCGTGTGAGAAAGATTTGCATACATTATATATGGCCATTAGTGCAACAGTCGGCAGACAGTCGGCCTGTTGAAAGATCAAGGTGCAGTCGAAGGATCGCTTTCCGATGCCTTCGCCAAACGGAAAATCGGCCAATCGCACGGTTCATTTGAATCCATCATAATTAAGCGTTAAATAAATCGACTGTCGACAGAATCGTGCCCGCCGCGCTGGCGTGAATCTTTTCTGCATCTCCCGGAGCTATGGTTTTGCCCGGTCTCGTACGATCGTGCTAGATCGGGCAGTGTAGAACATAATTTTGCGCATTAGAAGCGAGATCTAATTTCCGATGGCCGTCTGTGGCACACATTATAGAAAAAAACCCTAAATTTATGTCCCATTTCGAATCACCATTGCAACAATCTCGTAAATACCGTAATGATCATATATCTCGATCCACTCCACTCGCTACATGCCCAGCGAACATATGAAGTGGATCGGATTAAACCTAGACGGGACCACATTTGGTGTGACATGGGGAGTGGTCTACCGGCAGTGGAAGGTTTAATTTTTACACGCTTTCTGCCACATAAACCCACCTTTTGGTGGCATTTATCACTGTCGATAATTAATTTCCCGTCCAGATCAATCCTGTAAGTGTACCAAGCTCTTCAAGCCCGCGATCGCCAGACTTGCCCCAACCAGGCACAGGACTAAATGCAGTTGGTATGTTTTCTTCATCTCGTGCTGAGGATATTTGCTCATTTTCCAGTTCCACTCAGGTCTTATGGGCGATGAAATTTGATCAGGAAAACGTGGCAAACTAGGTTAATACTTAACCAGGTGCCAGTGCAGTGGTGCCTTTTACCTACGCCTGCCGTGTAACAAACCACCAAAACGTAACCTTCCTTCTCGAATACACTCCCCGCTAGTGTTTGGGTGTGCCAAACGAGAGAGTGTTTTAAGGGTAATTTATTGAAAAATTGCCACATTGTTGAGCCCATGATAAAATAGTATAATTGGCGATCGGTTTAGGGTCTGGCGGTGATCGGTCGTACTGTTGCATACCAAGCTTATTGGGGCACAAGAACAAGGGCAATTGGTATACTGAGGGTGCGCGTGCAGCCAATGCAACTCTTTGCACTTAGCGTAATCGAACGATCGCGAGTAGGCGATGTCAGATTAGATGATGAACAATTAGGCACTATGCAAACAAGCACGCGAAAGGAAGCGAACGAAAGCCGGTGGAACGAGTTTGCTTTAGCTTGATGTAATCATCATACCAATTTCAACTTTTAAAACTGGAGATATACACTGACGAGCTTAGAAAAAAGGTATTAGGTAAAAAGGAAAAAGGTATAAAGTTTGACAAAATTTGAATTTGACAAAATTCTAAACAATTTCTTGAACTGTGTGAAAAATATGTGGTGATAATTTTAAATCACGTAGATTAACGGTCTCTTCAAAATTTAAGGTGAAGTTCTGCCAAACTTTATTCACTAATGGGATTGGGAAAATCGCTATCTAACTTTGAATTTGTGAGTTTCTGCATGACTTTGCGTTAGTTTCTTGGAATATAACTTCGATATATAAGATCCAGTTAACCCAGAACCCTGTAGCTACAAGAAAATACATTGAGATTTTTTTTCGAACCATCTGTCAGTATATCGCCATAATTTACCCATCATTTTAAAAAGATTTTACCTTCCTGCTTCCTCCAGTTCCATAAATACAAGATTTAGTGTTCACAATATCCGAAACGGACAACCTTTCGCAACGGACAACCTTTCATTTTAAAATCCATACTTACTCTCTGTAGTACCAAGGGGGCGGAAAAGTCCTTGCCACCCTGCAGACGGAAGCCCCAGGCCTGACCATCGCCACGCTGCAGACGAACTGTCATGAGATTGGCCATATCTAGAACGAAAACGAAATGAAAAAAAAATCGTAACATATACATTATTCATCGATCATTTGCAATTGAGTCGTACGGGAACACAAACAGGGTAGAATAACACACACTGATTCTCGCTTTGCTGGAGATGTATCAATTCCATAGCGAGTCCGTTTGCCTTGAGGGTTGGTGTACTCTTTCCGGAACTTCTCATGCTCCCGGAAGCGTGATCGTACGCCTTCTTCACAACAGGAGGAGAGATTAAGTGTAAAGAGGGAGTTGGTTTTCCTCGTGAGTCTTGTCGTGATTGTTTGGAGTTTACGATCAGTCAGACCGATCGCAAACACACACATTGCCCTCTTAGCGGTTATTATTTGTATTTATTTGCTTTTCAATTTGAGCTCAATCATGTTTGCGGTCGTGGTTGCTGATGATGACGCTTTACGACATGCACCCTTTCTGGACAAAGTGTAGCAAAGCGCGCCTTTTCGTTCTTTCACTCTCCACGCCGATCTTTTTTGGTCCATAACGTTTAGATCTTTTCTTTTTTGTTGATGGTGCTGTGCACATTGACACGAACCTGATTGGCTTGATTTTGTTGTTGTGTTTGCTTCACTCCAATCATCCAAGGTGCAACGGCGCTTCGCTGCCTGGTGCGCTTAGGCATTACAACTCAAAGGCTTCGAAGGCTTTTGATCAATGCCGACTCCACTGCCGTGCGCATCGGGGGGAGGCGAACGAACGGCTTTTCCGATGCGTTCGTGACAAAACGGCACTCTCACACCCACAGAGCAGCATCCACCAAACCCCCTGCGGTTCGGGCGGGAAGGTTGCCAGGGTCAGGACACGTTGATGAGGCCATTGTCGTGAGAGGCTGCGAATGAGCGAGTGCAACTGGCAAGTCGTGGCAAGCAGAATGAAAGTAAACGTGTTTGAGGTTTAGCTCGGTTGGTGCAACTGCTGGGAGCGATATAATTAACCGCTTTCCTATCGTATACCACATACGACGATGGGTTTGGAACTGAGCAGGTAAACATGTTTAATAAATTAAACATGAAACTTAAAGATATCGCCTTCGTGATTAAATAAGGTAAGGATTTTCTTTTTTCTTCACGAACAAAGTGTCCTGTTTTCATCTTTTATGAAGCATCCATTTATAACTCATCTGTTTGTCCTCAAGCCACAATCAAGATATGCCTTCCAGTATCTGTGCACTCCAACACCTACTGGCTTCAGGTGAGTGTCAACCGAATGATACCAGTTAAACGCTTTTCACCATCGCATGGAAAGTGTCTGAACGTTTTTCCCCTTACCACGCGGGATGACATGCTTTCAAGACTGTTCCATGACGGCAATAGTGAAGTTCTTCACCAAAGGGCGTTACCTGACAGAGAGTAATGGGCAAATTGTTGCTGGTAGTAAATCGACGTCGAGCTATGCAAATTCCATCCTCACTCACTTCACACGATTTACATCGATTCATCGTATCCTGAATGGCAACCGCTGAACGGGGCTGTAACAGATTTCTTTCTCCTTATCTGGGCTCCTTCCCTCAGTTTAAACCTCTTACACGCCACTTCAAGGGCGCGGGCATCATCTTGCGATGGCATGATTAATGGTGATTTTCAATAGTGTCTCCCCAGCGGGTGGTTCTAGGAAGAAAGTTTGTCAAGATTGTTCGCGTTAGACGTCGATGACGAGATGCAGATCTAATGACGATGGAAGAATAGTGTTGCGGAATAAAAGATGCACGCTTGTTTCTCTTGTCTACTATAAGTGGTTGCTTATTGCACGCACATTAAAGGTTCTCTACATCAACCTTGCGCCTTGATCTGCCTTGATTGTCTAAAAGAATGCAAATATGCATTGGGATGTGATTGAAAAAACCATTCCACATACTAGCGTGACACGTTTGTGACAAAGGACCTTCTACAACATGATTATAAAGAATTAATAATCAATTGTTGCTACTCAACGTAAGTTGAAGAAGTTAAACCTTTGAATCTTTATTTTAATCTTTCGCATTTTGAGGATTTGTCTGTAGGAGGGTGTAAGGAGATTTGATCATTTCTCTCAATGAGACATGTTTGCGAAACGCATCATAAACAGTGCAACATGAATTGGCATCTTCTATCGCACTTTATGAAGTTTCTTTTAGTTAAACACTTTCTCCTTCGAGTTTCCATTGGCAATAAAGTTAATCAACTTTTTAACCATTGTGAAACTCAACGGAACCAGGCGTGCAATGGGGCCATTTTCATAGCTCGAACTTTTCATGCACATTGTTCGTGTGATTGATTTATCATCCAGTTCAAGACATTGGCGCACTACTCGTATTTATCACCTCGCCCTGCTATCATTCCTCGTCCCATTTCAGCACGTACCCTATCTTGTTCGCCGTAAACACTTTCCTTTTTCTACTGATAAATTAACTACCCGGCCCGCACTACTGTACACTCCCAATGGCAAACGATCATAATCATATTTCATTTGCAATAAGCCTTTTGCTTTGTCCCCGGGCCCCTTGGTTCCAGGCGACGAACCGTTTTGCGGCTGCGTGACATCATAGACGCAAAACCGGTGCACGGTGTCATTTAGTGCGCTCTCAGGGTGTTTTGTTTTGCGTTTTTTTTTTGCTTTATTGAAAATATTTTGCTTGCTCGACATTCCTTTCGTCGGTTTTCCGACCACATCCGAGCACGGTGAGAGCCGCTCGTTGGGTGCATTTTAAAAATGTGTCTGCTCCTGTGTTTTTACATGGTCGAGTGAGACGCAGAATGTTTTAGCGGTGGTGGCGGAATTACAACAAAAAACCCACTGCGGTGACTCAACCGGGCATACTGTTTGTGGGGTAGTTTTTGCCAAAGTAATGCAAATAAGCTGACAAGTAAACTCCATTTTTTGCTAAGCACATATGATAAGCGAACGGTTTCTTTAATGCACATGTTAGAAATGAAAATGAAAATGCCGGCAGTGAAACGCGCAAAGTGAATAACTCGTTGCGTGACAAACACTTTGGCCTACGAGTGTCGTCGGAAAGTAAATTGGAAACACAACATCACTGGTTCAGGCAAAACCTTTTTCTAAACGACTCAATGCCCAGCTTAAATGAAGATGGAACGATCTGGTTTTCCCTGCACGATACACGATGCAGCCACTGAGACTCTCGGCAAATCGTGGTCCCGATTTGACGGGGCGAAGAAACCTTAACTTCGCGCAAGGCTTCGCTTGCGTGCTGCAAATCGCGACCTGCAAATCGCCAACATTAGTTCGCTTGGCTTTGAGGCAGTGCAGCACTGGGAATGGGTTCACGGGTTCCTAGAAGGAATGCATTTATTCTGTCACAGCATGGAAGGCGTATTTCACACGCCGATTTCCCAACCGGGACACGATTGATGGGAATGATGAGTAAATGGCGAAATAATTACGGGATGAAGACAATTTTGTTTACCAGTATGTACCTTTTATAATGGGAAAGAGAAAAGTTTGCTGCTTTCTTTTTCAATGTGGGTTTTACTAAACTAAATAAACAAGCTTACATTTTTGCTTGCCATTTTTATAAAAATGGGATAATCTAAAACATTTTTTTCTTCCTATGATTATTGCTTCTTTATCATGTTATTGTTACGGAATTGAATGTGAACTTCGAAAGCGTATTAAATAATAGGAATTATGCTTGCATAACAACGGAATCTTCTCACACAATCTTTTTATTTCAACTGCAAGAACGTCGCATCGCATAGAGCAAAGAATTTTATTTACTCTTCGTTTCACTCACCATGGAAAGTGATCGTATTACCAACGAACCATCACATGCCAAGCAGCAAAACACAAACCAACAGAACCTCCCACCCTACAGCCAACCTTTTCCCACTCCCCACCCGAAACGTACCAAACCAAATGATCGAACGAAGCGATTAAACCGGTCGAACGACGACGAACAAACGCAGGATGTGAAACAATTATTTCCCAGTATTTAAGAATTGTTTCTGCAGCGCACGGCGCCCTACGCTCTCGGCGCGAACCGCAACCGATTCCACTGCGCTAACAAACAGTGCCAACTGTCAAGAACCCACTCGTTTGGTTTTGCCACCGTACAAGCCAGTTTGTGCAGATGAAATCCATGTTCTGGAGAAGAAATTAACATCATTTATCGAGCCGTACTCGCCTTCACTCGTTAGGCGTAGACGCGACGCGAACTCCGGAAGAAGCGACACACCGGAAGGAGGTACCGCGCGCCGCACATTTTTAAATGCTTCTCGAATGCCAGGGATCGTGAGATTTCTCATAGATTACGGCCGTGAAGTAACCCGAAGTGGGTGCACTGAACCCGGGCAACTTGAGACGCGCAAGATATACGGAAAGTGTCTCGAACGGTGGGTGGTACCGTTCCGATGGAGGTTCAAGGTGTCTACAGTGACGATTCCGTTGACACTTTGGATTGCAGCGAGTGTTCTTTCGGAACGGGTACGGCGGTGACCGTTAACAAGCGTCCATTTAGCTGCCACTCTGCCAGTAAAGGTGATGATTTAGTGAGCCGTTGTTAGCGCCTGGGGATGCGACCGGTACTAAAACATTGATGGAATTACTTCTGGACGTTCTGTTTTGCCATGTCTTTGAAGTTTTCTGAGCTGAAGATCTTTCTAGCGTAAAAGATTATTCTCCTATTAGAATTCTTGTTTTTATATCTCACATCTCACAATTTGTGATATTTCTCCAATGTCTCACTGATTAACGAAATCTTACAGCATTATTATGCAGTAAACTGTGTTTTAATTGGCTTTCTGGAGGAACTATCAAAATTTTAAGAACTTTTAGAGGTTTAATTTCCACGTAATCTTCCAAAACACTACACATTAAGACTTGCACAGCTTGTGAGAAATAACAATTCAATACACTGCATCCCTTCATTGATCAACAACAGGCCAGATCATACTTTAGGATAGTTGTTCTATATAGACTTTGACGACGTAACAAACCAAGTTGGTCTAGGAAATGAAAGTTAGATTGTTTTCCAGATGAAAACTCCTAAGTTTGATGTGTGCCGATAAGAATTTTCACCTCTTTTTAATTATATTTTAACAATCGGCCGCTTCAGCTTGTTTTGAAGTTTCATAAAAATGTCTTCATTATTTTTTTTTAACGATCGCCTCAATAAATGCATCATTCCAGACCCAGCCCATGTACCAGTTAACGCTCATAAACAATCAGCAATGGATGGATCCCGTAACGTGAGCTGGATCCTATGTATGAAAGCTGTATAATAATGCAGCCTCATTAGTGCATCGAATTTATTAATCCATATTCTGGAGCCACACTTCGTACAATACGTACCGCTCGATTTAACGCACCCATTCGCTGTCAGATTCGTGTTTCATCGCCGTAAGATACGGCCAACAGCAGCGGCACTTGCAAACGAAACGGTTGATGATTCATTAAGGAACCCAATCCGGAGTGAACTGCCGGCAACGGTCGAGCATGGTGAAACCGTTCTAGTAGAGTGATTTATTTTGAACTGATGCATCTTTCACCGCAACACGCTAGCTGCATCAATTTGCTGTCTCCCATCCACTTTGTCTGTGTCCCACATTTGCTAGGAATCGTTTGCCATCACTTGGTTTTTAATCGGTTTTTCACGCGATATTTTCGTCAGTTTGGTTTTCTCTTGCATCAAATTTTAACACTATAAAGATGTTTGAGGTATTTATTTCCAATGATTCAAAAATAACTGATCTTCAATAGTAACGAGCCCCTTTTTTAAACCTAAAACAATCATTATTAGCTGAATTCTAAGGATATCTTACTTTGATATCTATTACGTCGCATAGTTTGCTTCTTAGTAAAGTTTATAATTTATCAACGAAATCACATCTTGGTTGAGAAAATTGAACAAAAGTCTCGTATCTTCAGACGATCATATGTGCCGTCGGCCGTTTTTGCATCGACCCAGTATTCGTCGTATACATCGCCGCCCGAAAAGAGTACGGTTCCACCCAAATGGCAACTACCGTCTCAAACGTCCACGTCAAACATAATTATTTAATGGCCCATGGTAAATCATCACCAGTGTGGCTCGAAACCGGCCGAAACGCATCGTGCATCGTGTTGATGCATACACATCGTGAGCCTTTCATTCTCGACCCTGTCTAGCATTGACATTGAAACTGTCACTCGAACCCATTGCTAGGCGTACACTTTTTTTCGTTCGCTTGTTTCACATGCGCCCGTCTGCGTACAAGGGCCACCTGCGATTCGGGTAAGTCTACCGGGACACCTTTCTATGCCAGCGGTTACTATGTAATCGTTGTGGGATGGGTCCGCACCATCCCAGACCACAGCAACCGGCACCTGAGACCGCATCACTTTCCCATCGCTTTTCTAGCGATTTCTTTACGACGACCTATTTTTAAAACAAGCTGCTCCGTGCGCGAGCAGAGGCAACCACTTAGCGACACATGCTCGCTGAACACTTCCCTAACGTGGCATCCCTTTTGGTGAGTTTGCGTTGCGGAGATGGAGAATCACTCGTCAGCCCCCTTCAGTAGCGAAGAGATACACAATGATGGCCACCGTCGTGTGCACATTTATTGCTCACTTTGCGGACTCAACTGCGTCTCCTGCCATTGACGCAAAGGTTATGGTAGGGCATCTTTGGAAAGGTTTCGCAGTTTGGAGCAGTGAGTAATGGCGGTAAACTATTAAGATGGAAGAAAAAAAGGGCAGTCAATCATTTCGCGGAGCCCAATGAATCAGCTGTTCGTAAGTTAGGTGTGTTTTTTTGTTATTTTAACGATAGTTGAAAATTGGATCCTTCAAGCGTGCCACGTTCGACGGAAGGTGCAGTGATGTGCAAGGCATAATTGAACACTGCACCAGTGTAAGCTCACCAGAAGGCGTTCAGTTACCTTTTGAATACTCAACTAAAAAGATGACTGATTGTAATGGGAAGCTTAAATTTGATTAGCCTAAAGAATTCTTATTTGCTTTGGTTTGCTAATTGTTTTTTGCTAAATTTTCATGAAATTTAAGGCATCATTATTTCGATTATTCAATTCATTTCAGGAGTCAATCAACTGATGGATTTTTCTAAAGTTCCCACAGAGTAAGCACTGGGAACTTATTCTGTAAAGCATTTAGGATTCAAGAGTGTAACCTCAGGTGCAAAATATTCAGTTAGATTGTGATATTTAATGGAGAGTAATGTCACACTCACGCTTTGGATGTCGTTCAACTTAGTGAATTTCACCACCATTTTCCATCATTTTCAATCTATTTTTAAAAATCTTTATTTCTCGTTGAAACATAAATAAAAACTTCAATTTTAGTATTTTTTTTACTCAATCTCAAGCCTGCTTAATAACAAACATGCCAAGCATTTTTAACCAATGATCGGTTGGCATACGAAAGTAAATAAATATTTATTCTCCCGTGCATCCCAATCACCGCTTCCAAATCGATCGCCCTTTTATTTTCCGATGAAAAAGAGAAATTTCTGCATCTCCTTGCGACACGATTGCGTGCAATTTCGTGTTTTTCAACCTTTCCTGTTCACTGCGAAACACAGGCGAAAGATGCTCTTCTGCCTCATCCGGGTTGTAAATCATTCATCCTTCGGTTTAATTGCATCCCTTGATTTTTATTCCCACTGTTCCATTCCTTTCCAACGGCTTCACGAACTGGCCCTTTCGGGACACGCAAACCCTCACGCCCTTTCGAGCGGAGCTTTCGTCGCTTACATTTGCATAAACGACGGCACCGGCCGGTCCCGTTCCGGCCCAACGCACAATCAACAGATCAACTGTATTGATCCAGTCACGTCCTTCGCACTGGTGCTGGTCACAGCACTGGGCGAGAAATGTCCCGGCCCGGTTCCCGGGCACGTATTAAGCGCTTTGTTTAACATAATTACCCGGCCCCGGTGACAGCATCATGCTGTTGGTGATTGCTGTAAGCTTGGCCACTGCTTTGGAGACGGTTGGATTTAATGTAATGGTGCCTGCCTCGGTAACCGAAACCAATCGATCTAGCCCGCTGCGATGGCCCTGTTGTTTTTTGGGAAGGGGTCAAACAGGAAGAGGGCATGGTACCACCGGATTTGTTTTTCATTTCGCCTGTTTGCAGACATTCACTTGCACACCCGCGGCATGCATTTGAGGTCAGCAACCGAACAACATTTCTTGTTGCTTTTACATTTATTTTTCATTTCTTCTACCTCGTCGGACAACTACAGTCCCGAGAAGCCATCAGAACATCGCCGTCGTCGCCGTTCCGCCCGGTTCGTGATCTTCAGCTCATGAAAGCGTTGCGTGTCAAAAGCTTCCTCCAACCGTGCGGAACAGACTCATCGGCATCGTGGGCAGGTAATTGTGCTTTTATTTGTGGCTCCGAAAGGGAAACGAATTTCACCGCATTACCGAAATGCGATCATCGATTCGGGTATCCTGGGTGGGTTGTGACAATACGTAGGAATGTGACCTTTTTTGCATTGCTCTGCTCTACACCGAGTTCACCCTTCCTGTGCCTAAAGGAGGTAACATAAAATAAATGTTGTTTTGTTGTTTCTGGTGTGTTGTCCGATCCAGTTCGGATCGGATCCGCACTATGCCAGGAATAAACTGGATCGTTACAACAGAAAAGAGAGTAAAAGAGAGTAATGATCATTGCGTACTGGCAACAAATATACAACGGTCCTGTCCGACCCACGTATGGGTGGAGTTGTAAAAATGTCGTATCGTAAATAATATTGCCTCGTTGTTTTTGAGAGCATCAATTCTGTACGACTATTGTTTTGATTATTCACAGGGAAAATCTGTTTATATTATATGCATAAGATCGCCAAATAAAATATGGGTAAGTTAAAAAAAGAAATTTTATGAAACCTTTTGTTAATACTGGCCTAATATTCTGCCGTTGCAAATTATTTATTCCAGCTATAGTTAAATGCTGTTCCAACTACAATACGATACTCTGACTATATTTGCCTTCGAGCACCAAGGAAACGATGCACTGAACTAATAAATATTTCTAAAACCAATACTGGACGGTCACATCTGTTTCAGTTTTACCAACCAACCAATCCGTAAACGCTACCCTTTTTTGCACCACCCAAGCTAGAATAGACCCACTCGTAAATTTCACCTCATTGAAAAATACCTTCCCACTGCCAAATAAAAACCGAACCGGACGCAAACATCACTCGCAGTAATAGCCAGAAACCAGTGTTCTAATTATACTCTTCAAGACCATCCGCGAGCAGTGCTTTTGCTTTTGCTAATCCTATTTCCCTTCTGCGCATTGCCCACTGCCATCTTCAATATTTCCTTCCACCCATGCATTCACTCACATCGCTTTGCGGGCGAAGCGCGAGAAACATGTTTTCCATGTAAACACACACGCACTCGATTGCGATTGCATCAGCTCGTAGGGCGCGGGCTGTAGGACGGATCATTTTTCCGTTCGGTTCGAATAAACATTCATGGCGGTGCGGTGATGATCGATCGACCAGGACAACTCGATTGTCTTGGCGCGAAATCTGCACCGTTGCGCGTGTCATCTGCGCAACTGTATCGCACTAGTGCAGTGCACACAACCACAGAATTCCGCACTCGGAGACTTGGTCCGCCACGGTCAATTGACGGCAGCACCCTGACGGGATCAGTTCCCCACAAGTGCGCTTCCCTTCCAACGGGCGTTGGGTTTTGTTTTTCCAACCCGTTACCAACGGGGGTGTTTGTTATGTAAGCAACTCTAAGCCATCGAGAGTCATCGATTCGCGTATAAATATATCGAACAACACAACAACAGGAGGGAAAGTTTCTCGTGCGTTCTATTTTCGGGACACTCATGTGGCGACATCTTTGTATTTGGGGCGACTCATACGGTGACAAAATAGGGAATCGATCTTAACAATACCTCCATAATTAGTTCCCATCGACGTTCGTCAGTTCCCAAATTTACTCGACATGAGCGATCAGTCAACCGTTCTTTCGAGCAAGAATCGTGTTGAGAGACAAAGCACACAGGAACAAACAACTCCCGACGATTACATCCGGATCGTTGCAGTGCCCAGTCGCCTTGGGGAATACGAGGTTCAAGGGCAGATCTCCTTCCTCGATCTCTACTCAGTATCTCCTAAAGACAATGACTTCGTGCTGTATTGCTGCAATGCGATCACATCTCGATCGCGCCCGTCGAAAAGTGAAAGCCACTCCAACGTCTCAGAACTTGTTGCAGAATGGAAAAGGAAAGTGACACTCGCCAATTTGGTCACCATGCTCGTGGGGTGCAGAACGGGTTAGGAAGCGAGCGAAGACATCCATCCATGCATCATTCTTCTCGAGTCGTCCCCCCATTCACTCGTCATACGTAATCCATCTTAAGACCTTCACCGGTGGAGATGTTCTTAATGGTTTAAAAACACCAACAAAAGCAAAAGAGTACAACAGAAAAACGTCTTCGGCGAAGAAAGCGGCAGATCCAGACACCTTTTTTTCCTCCTCCGGTCACTTACGGTCAGCATGCTTAACCATGACGTGCGGGATGAGTATACATATTATTTCCGTTTTTTTATTTATTTGCTAAACTTGCGTCAGCGTGACGCAAACGACAAAAAATGGAAGTGGTTTCCATTGCTTGCGTAAACTTTCTTCATGTGGAGTGTTGAACATATTCCGGTGGCCGATGTCTCAATGGTTCAAAATGTAATGCAGGTTATCGGGGTTTCTCTTCTTTTTAGCAATTCGAGACATGGAGAATGATTTCCAAACAAATTCATCCATCGATCCCACTGTCGATCGTTTACTCAACAGGTTTGTGGCATTGCTGAATCACTTGTGTTGACCCAGTTTCGATTCACTCATTCAAGGCGCTCACTACGATGCGGCGGATCATAATGTTGAGGGTGCTGTAAATGTCCGTTCTGTTTAGACTGCGGCCGAGTAAAAACAGATTATTTACTTCAGTCTGCCCTCTGCGCGAAAGACTGAGCGAGAGGAAAAACAAGAAAGCAAAACTAGAAGCTAATGTAAGAAAACTCGTTACACTACACAGTTGCTTTCGCTGTTGAACTAAAAAGACACCATTCGTATGTGGAAATGTTTTCCGATCCGATCAGTGTCATTTCCAACCGATTCGTGCCATCCATCCAATGGTCCAAGTGAATTTAATTTGGCAAACCGTACAGTATCAAAAGTACATGACCCATGCAGTACGAGATGAGCTGCACGCCTACTGCTCTGTTCCATACAGCTCGTTGATGTTTCGTTTCCGTTCTCAATCGACCTCGCATTCGAATCTTGGCATGGGTCCATTCATGGTGCTGCAATTCCACTGCATTTCACATGTGCGGGATTAATAGACTGTTGAGTGCGGTTAGTGCGCCAACCGCAAACCCTTCCTAAAGATGTCAAATCTAATTAGCGTACTGATTGAAAACTGTAAATGATTACATCGAGTCGTATTAATCGATGCGCACATGTCGTCCCATTCATAAACATCACGTGGCTCTTAATGTGAACGGCCCCAACACTTACCTTATGAGTTATGTAGATGCAAAGAAATGCTGAAAGTAAGAAAAACATAAACATTCATTAGTGATTTAAGTGCGACGTAAAATTTACAACATTATTCTCCTAGACAAAGTTGTTGTTGGTTGTTATTTGTCGTTTTGTCGCGCATTAGGTGTGTTGTATTATTCGCGTAATCGATTTCCGGAGTCTAACGGACTATTGATTGGTTGCGATAACTGTGATTAAGATAGCTGGCTGATAAACTGTGCCCATTGCCTCTGTTCGGGCGTTTGTGTTTGTGACGGTGTTGCCTACATCTTGCAAACCCACATTGTTGTCCCTATTGTAAATGGCAAAAATTGCACGAAATAAACAAATATATTTTTATAACCAAAATTTGGCAGTTAATGCTTGGAACAAGGGTTGTAAATGTATTTGAATTGGATTGATTCCACGTATGAAATGCAATCGAATATTTTAATTAAAGTGTACAAGAGTGTCACCTATTTATGGGTGACGCGAGCCTTTGTAAACAATTCGCGTCACCCATTACTTGGGTGACGTAGTGCGGAACGTGTTGCTTTGGAGTGAAGTTATAATGGAATGAAAATAAAACTGTAACATTGAATTAATTCAAGAGTGTTGCAAAGTTTACCCAAATAAAATATGGAAGAAATATTAAAAATCAAGTAAAAGGATTAAAATATGCATTAAAAGAAGTGTACCGTCATAATATCTTTTGATGATGTTGGCTTTAGAGTGTTAAAAGCACAATATTTTAAAACTAAACGAATCTGATCTTCCATATACAATGCAACAGTGAACAATGAATTCTCTCCAGGTCACCCTTCAACCTGTGGCTAGCCGTCTATCAACCTGTAAAATGGCGCAATTTCCTAAGCAGTACAACAAGGCAAATGCGCAAATATGTTTAAAGAGCAAAAGTATTTATGGTCGCCCTAAAGGCTCCCCCATTCCAACACTATCGAAAAGCAAAGACAAGCTTGCCCAGAATGTGAACGTTTAGGGACTTATCTTATCTCGACCGAACCAGGCCGTCGGACACTGGGCAGTCACGTCGCTGTGCGTTGCTTCGCAGCAAACATGCAATCGTACGTGGAACTGGGGCGAGTTTACTGCAATAGATTGCCTACGACCTGTTCACTGTACAAGTGATACATCGTACGGGTGTGTGATGTTTTGCTGTTGTTTTGTAATTGTCACTCATCGGTGCGTAAGAAAGTTTGCAATGGATGGTTTGCTATTTCCTGGACACGCACTACCGTACCGTCTCGATAAGTGAGATTGAATTTCTCTAGCTAAAAAACAATGTACCAATGTTTTTGTAAGGAAATTATGATATGCACGACTAAAGAGATACTACCATGATCCGTGCAAAAACATACTAATCACTAATCAATACAGGTAGCTTCCAAAAATAACGAGAACTAATGTCCCAGCCACATTGTCCTCAGCATGATCGGAAGAAAAAGGGAACTCCACCAACGAGGAAAACGGAAAAGCTCACAGAATAAATGAATCTGCTCGTTCGCTGGTGTGCTGGTGTGGTTGCGATTTATTTTGTTACGGCATGTCGTGTGCTAAAATTAGTTTAGACACCGTGTTCTGACGCACCCGTGAAAAACTCGATCGCGGAGCTCGAAGTATTTGGGTGGCAAAAATAACAAAAATCCTCCCATTAGACAGAGCGAAAGAGCGAACAAATCGCCAGACCCGCAACGGGGATGACAAATACACTCGTTTGTAAAGGAGAGTTTTGTGTATTAAGATGTAACGAATGGTGTCGTCCATTCCGTCGTTTTGCATCTCAAACGTAATGTGCTTGACCTCAAAGGGCTCAAAGGGGATGGTACACCTAGAGGGATAATTTGGCACAATCCACCTTCCTTTCTCACAATTGCGATTCCACGCTCTCTTCTGCTAGACACTTTTTGAAACGCCGATGAGTTACAAGACGGTCAAAAATATGCTGCGGACATATTTTTAACCACCATAACGCGTGGGCCTGAAGCACCGCTGGGAAGGGCATAGAATTATAAATAATGCTTACCTTCAGTGTACGAGCAGATTACAACATCCGATCCACCCGATCTGCCCAGAAATAGGTTAGGGTTATGTTTTGAGATGGCGGACCGTTCCGTTTGGGCGCCGGTCGGATGCCATTGAGAACATTTTCGATGGCGCAATCGCTGAACGGATCGCCGGACGGTTCTTGCATCGGAAGGAGAAAAAAAAGCTGCCTCCCGACCGGTGAGCTGCGCGCCTGAAGGTGAGCGCACATGATGGATGCGACTATGAGATGTCGCTTGAATTTTCGGGAGAGTTTTCACAATTTTGTAGGTCAGGACGCAAAGAAGTGAAAACGTGAAATGAGCCGAACACATGTCAAGGTGTGAATGCCTAAGAATGTTTGCGTTGCGAATGGTTCTCTGGGTGGTATGTGATGACAAACGTCCGATCGTCCGAACAGTCGCCGAACGGCTGAACATGAATTGTTGACTTAAGGACCGAGAAAGAATGCACCGTGTTGATTCCTTTTGTTCCATTAAGTTTAATGAAAATATCCTTAACAAATGTTCTATGTTTGCATTTCTCTGTGTATGTAACCTAATTAACAATTCTGTTGATTTTTGCTGTATTTAAAGCAGTACATCACACTGCAGAAACGTTTGCCAGGGTGGAATTTGTAATTTGTTTAACAAGAAAGGTCAATTTACAAGCGCTTCTTGCTCGAAAGACCTTCCGAAATGAGATCAAGATAAAACGGAACGTATTTTTAGCGGTACTGTTTGTCAACTACCCACCTTTTCGGAAAGTCCTTCGCGAAAGACTTTTCAATAAAAATACTACACTCTTCGCACCATACATTGGTAATTGCTCTCATAATAATAATTTATTGCGTTGAATACAAATGGGAGCAATCATAATGTAATGATGCTGCGAGTGGAAAAACGAGCTAATTTTTATCGCAATATTGCCTCCATACCAAACACGCATGGATTCGGTGCTAAATTCGTTCACATTCGTCAAAGAACATCCACTCTTCACGGTTCTCTCGCGGGCTAACTCACATCTTGCCATCAGCAAGAACCGTACGACGCAAAAAGAGGGGCTAAGGTGTGAACGATTCGGTTTAAACTTGAAATTCCACCGCATCGGGCGGACAAGAGTAGGAATGCTCGCCCGCGACCTTCACGGGATGAAAACCGGCTCCGGTGGGCGAGGAAAGGAACCCCAATGGCGCTAGGGGGCGAAGGAATCGTTTTGCCGGGTTTGCAAGCGTTTGAAAAATATGTATTTTTGCTCTGTCTGCGATCGTTGATTGATCTTTCGGTGAGATCGCGCAAAACCCGCGCTTACGAAATGTTGTGTGTATGTAACATATGTGTACGGCTGGATTACCCAGCGCAGAATTGGGAGAATTGATGCCGTCACGTTGGAGTCGTATGAGTCATAAGCTCACATAAGCAATGTATGTGTTGTTGGAAGTCGAAATTGTTTTGATGATATTCATCTTTCAGCCAAAGCCGCAGCTTCGATGTTTAGTTTAGTAACCTATAATTATGGTATTAGCCCAACCAAGGATTTGTTCAGCAAAAATTTTCAATGGATTGTGGTTGTTGTGAAAATGCTTGAAATGATTTTGTGTTACATTTTTTACCGTACCGGTTTATTACTTTAGATGTAGGCTTTCGTGAAATTGATGCCAATGGTTAATGCATAATATTTTTGAGATGAACGGCGCTTCAGCGGGGTTTTTAACATTTACCATTGGTCAATGACGGTTTCTTTGGCCGAGGAAACCCGAGATCAGGTGCCCTATCACTGGCCAGAAAAGAAAATGTCTACAAAAATAATTTGAATTATACCTTAGATTAAAATTCAAATAGGCACTAGTACGCCGTTATTCATTTAGAAAAAAAGTCTTCGTCTGCATCCGTAAACCTTTTATTTATCCTTTAGTGTTTTATATTTTTAATTACCACCCAAATTGTTGTACGTGAAAGGATTTCTTTTTTGTATTTAAATATGTATTTGTATTTTATATTTTTGTAAACACTGAAGACAGTACTTTAAGAATATCGAATAAAATACTAATAAAAGCACAAGCAAAACATATATGTACTTGCTGCTAATAACACTAGATTGTCCGAGCCAATCATGTTGACTGGTGTGCTTTATTTTCATCACTCTAATTTTTGGAGTTAAACAATTCTAACATAGTGAATGCATTGATTTTAATTGCATACCTACTCTATACTACGATCTTCAATAAATATTAAAACATTGCAGCTCTTCGAGACTTAGATTTGAAGCGAAACCACACTAAACTACATTCAATTTGATCGAATAATTCTGCAATTGTGTAGCTCTGTGGTATTCTTTCTCTTCCATTCAACTCACACGCTCTTTTTTCACCTTTTCCAGCATCATTAGAGTATTCGCTTGGTAAAACATTCGGAGCCGGATAACGAACGATCGTTTGAGCTGGCTGCGTGGGTGTTTGAACAGCTGCGTCTCCCTTGCCCTCACCTTGCCCCCCTTTTCACCAGGCAAAACACATGCGCAATGCATTTCGTGGGGCAGTACCAACTGACAACAGCACCAAAAGGAAAAAGTGGTACTCAACAAGAAAACACCGAAAGGAACCAGCCTCGAACGAAAGCGGTCTGTTGGTGTGAGTGCGCTTTAAAGACGGTGTACCGGTGTGTATTTGTAGTGGTGTGTGCGAATTATGCTCGCACGGCAACCACTAACCACCGAATCCGCTAAATATACGCTTCACTTTCGTATGCTGAACCGGCGGCACCACGGTTCTATTTTCTCCCCGTCTTCCCACCGCACTCCGCTCTCCCCTTCATCACTCATTTCACCTCTTACTTCCCCCACCCAGGGTTGAAACAATCCTTCTAAGCGTGCCGGGCCAGGTTTGTTTTCGCTTTTCAATCCAAAACTCACGAGCCTGACCGTCGGGCATCTTCTAGGAAGCCTTCCGCTAGACAAGCAACACCTTCGATAAGGTCCCCCTGACCGTCCAGCACCACCTGAAGAAGGAACCTCCGCCACCTGTGCCACTCGTGGCGTTGCGTCGGTTGTCGCGACATTTAATTTTAACGAACCCTGTTCTGGACCGATCGCTCCACTGTTCGATGGAGGCTAAACTCATTAAACTGGTTCCCTCGCTCAGCCTGTGTTGGTGCGGTGTGCACTTTTTCTAGCCATGCTTGTCCCGCGGTATCGCATCACGGCACGCAAGCCCAAGTCCTTCGCGAACTGTGTGCGTATGCCGGCCGAGAAGCGCGTGCGCAAATGCGTTTCGAGGGATTAAGGTTGGAGTTTTTTTTTGTGCTGCTCCCTCGTCTCTCTACGGGATCGGTGTGTTTTTTGCGTATGTTTTTCTTTGCCTCATCTTTCGTTCTTTCGTTCCGGATGGCGTAAGGGTCAACGAAATGCAGACACCCGCAGCTTGATTTCATTTTGGAGGCAATTTAAATCAAGTCCCTTCTACTCACAGCAAACCGGACCAGCTTTGCATATGTCACACACCGTTTGGCCCGCATGCTATCGCACCATAAATTTGGATGGTTTCGGTGCATTCTGCAATCTTGCAAGGTTCTCTTACTCTAAGCGGATCACGTGAAGGATGCAGCTTGCAACAAACAACTTAAACCAGCGCAGCAAGTTTATTCAACCCCGCTTGCGCTTGGTACGCAATGGAATGGTGGAAAAATAAAGCCAAAAACTCATTCGCTCATTCTTGCGATGCGCAATGCTCCATGGTTGGAATTGTAATGTGATAAAAGAAGATGAATTTTAAAAAACACGCGATCCTCACATTCTAAGGCGCGAAGGCGATCCGATTTTGCCAATGTGTCTGTGTGTTTGGGACGCGCGGTGAAGTTGCAGCGGGAAAACTGGTGCCGATACGTCCCATCTTCATGGCATGAAGCAGCATCCTTCGGTGCTGTTTCGCATCTGGTAGCTTTTTTTTTCTTCCCTGTGTGTATCTTTTCTCTCGCTCTCTTGTCTCACTGCCAGATAAAGCCGATTTCGCATGCAAAAACCCACCGGTTACGGTGAAGAGCGTGTTGGCAGATAGTCGTATTTTTAGTATTTCATAGTAGGATGTTGTTTGGTCGCCCTCGAACCATCTTTTTAGTGTCATTTTCTTTGCCGCTTCTTGCTACTCAACTCGAAATTATCTTCCTCTCTCCCCTAACTCGACTCCAATTGTTGTCCTGCAGTATTTAACACCTTCCGTTGGGGTGTGAACGGGCTTCAACACACACTCACCTTGCAAATTGAAGACACAAAAAAGCACACACGCTGACGGGTGTCTTTGACTCGAATAACTTCACAGGAACGGGTAGTGCGTCCTGGGTCCTAAAGAGGAAAGAATCGACCGCGTCGACACGGGGAAAGATTTTTCACAACACGCAAAGCCCTTCTGGCTCGAGAAGCTGTTCCGCTCACTGATTCACTAGTGAATGAGCGCAGAATTTGGCAATACTTCGCTTACGCAAACACTGACACACTTGACACTTGATATACTCCTTTACCCTCTTCTTGCCGAACTAAATGGAGAAATGCGTGCCCGGTCAAACACGTTGGACTTGTTTCACCTTTTAATCCTGTCGAAGTAGAAGGATATGTCAGAGATTAGATTATTTACACTGCGTCACTTCACTTGGACTACGGAAGTTTTGCTGCCCACGTTTACACTTTCCGAAAATATTGTGTTCACTGTTTTAGCTTAGAACTGTTTGCTCCTCCTTTTCGGGAGCAGAATAACATATAAAAAAAAACAAACCCCTTCGAGAAGGCTCGCAAGCAAATGATGCTTTTGGGAGCAGGTCAGTAAAGAGAGTGTGAAAAAAACTCCTCACATTTGCCCCCCAACACACGGTCGCTTGTGAAGTTATGGTCGGTGGAAGGACCGGAAGGACAGTGGGTTTTGGGCGGCGTGGATGTGATAGTGCGAGGTCAGGAAAAACACGGTTTTCCTCTCGATCTTTCGCGTGTGGGACGCGCGACGTGTACCAGAAGCGGGATGAAACAGTGATGATCACATACACGCACACACACACACACACACAACACATGCAGCCCTGCCACACAAACAAACCGATACAAATGGATCTCGAGCGAAATAACAGCGCTAACCCAATCCAACACATCGCGTTAAGCGCGACGGAATGAACAAAAATGTTTGCTGATTTTTATTTTTAGATTTTACCGAAAATTCTACCACGGGCTGGGTACACGGTGGACGGTGGCTGGTGGAACGAGCACGTGACGTAACGTGGAAAAAAGCGCGAGGATCGGCGAGGAAAAATTGGCCATCACCTCGTGGGGTTAATCGGGCGACCGAGGAAAGGAAAAGTATCCCGGGTAAATGAAAAACGTGGCCCTATTAGTGGGTGCCTAACTATTCTGCATTAAAATTGTCAATCGAACTGATCCTAATTAACGTTAGCACGAAACAGAACGGTTCTTTGATTCCCACAGATATGTTGAAATTACACCATTAACCACTAATGTATCTTCCTTTTAAGGCTAACGTTTAATGCATGCATCACACTCCTGGTCACGGCACCGGAACCGGAAGTAAACTTCGCACCCCTTCACCGGTGTATCTCTAATTCACTAAAACGCCACACAGGCTCTACGGTGTCCGACACCAACAGGCACGATTATTTTGCGTATCACTTGCTCGCACCGTTGCGCACACCTTGCGTTATGATTAGAGCCAACCCGCCTAGCGTTAGCGAAACACTTTGCCTCACAACTTGCCTATTGCCCCGAGAATAACACCGACTTGCTCGAAGGAACTTAACCAACAGAAAACAAAATCCGAACCACCTAGCGAAATCGAAACTGAATTCAATCCAAGAGTGACGTGAGTGTCGCTGAGTGACTCGATGCTGATCGCAATGAAAATGCGAAAGGGCTGCAAATTTTGTCCAATATTAAATGTATTTTTCCCATTGTAAATGCAACCACCATCTTACTCTTTCCTACGCGCTCCACACTTGACTATGGACTCATTTTTATTCTGCTATTTTCAATTCCACGGTGCGCATGAGTTGAACACTTGTTTGCGTAAGGAACGGCTACGCATAGCTAGCCATTGGTAATATAATAATTTGAACCGAAATTCGGTTGAACTATTTTAAAATGATGTACAATTCTAATCGAATCATACAAAAAAGCATAGAACTGGTGTCAATTCATCTTTTTTTTCATATTTTGATTTCTCATTTCAAATTTATTAGTAATCTACTTCCTTTTATTTTAAACTTGTTAAAATTTTATTAAACTCGTTAAATTACATTACGAATTGGTGTTTGAAATTATTACATTATCCAAAAAGACATTTCGATCTAATTATGACCACCTTTTGTATGATTCGTATGCTTCGTGTACGGTCAGCTTAACGGTGGAAAAGGGACAACTAATGATATTCGTGAGCTGGTGAGCAACCGTTGTCATGCAGTGAGTTACTCTTAAAAACAAAAAATGTAAACGTGAGCTGAAACCGTTGTAAAGATGGTGATCGCGGTTTAAAAAATGGCACGATGATCACAACGTAGCACAAAGCACAAAACATTTTACCAACGTGGATAGGATTGAAAATTAGCGTATTTTTCATAGTGTTAACCACATCATCATATTTCAAGGACACAAATATACAACATTGTCATTACTCCACATACATAAGAAGGATGTAAGATGTTGTTCAATAAAGTAAAAATTGAGAACCGAGAGATGAATGATAATAATTCAAAAGAATGTTAAAAAAAATGTATTTGTGACACTTTTGTGCTGATAAATGTATTTTCAAATTAGTTTTTACTTATTTATCATGGACAATTACTAGACTGAAACCATCCATCCATTAGTTTAATACGTATGTCTTGTGTAGACAAAAGCGGTGGATTTGTCCAGCAACTTTTTGTTTTAGTTTTGAAATAATGCGTCACCAATTATAGCCTTGCTGTTTTGTGCTAAAATCGTGATGATGTGATTTAATAATTGGCTCATCCACTTACTGTTATTGATGCATTCGTTTTTTTAATTGATGGATTCCTCAGGGTAATATACTATAGCAAACAAATTAAATACGCTACAGCTGCCATTATTCATATTTTATTTTTTACATATGATAATATTTAATTCCATGTATTAATGCTCTGTTATTTTGACATGGCTGTTGACAAGACTTGACGTTGCTCATTGTCCCATTTATTAATTCGAGAAAACCTTATTTTTCTTAAGAACTGATCGCGTGCTTTTTTGTGCAATGCACGCGATGCTGATCACCACAAAAAAAAAAATCTTTGCAATCATGGCGACAACCATCCTTCCAATATTGCATACAAAACTTGCACTCAATTTATACCCTATTGCGTGCAGGTGGTCAAAGCACGCCGGACGCTTTTATGAGAGTGAAAGCGCGTACGTGTGAGACTCAAAATTTCCTTCTCATTTCCCAATCCAATTTTCCTTCCAACCGTCATTTAATGATTTTCACGCTCATTCTCCGGACAGATCAATGGCATCGCGATCGGTTCCGGAATACACCGGGTGGCAGTTGCTAACACACCGCCACTCGACACAGTGCATCGTATGTAGAGCTGTATTTTTTTTGGGACGTAGAAGGAGTGCTTGAAAGAATTGAAATTAAAAAGATAAACGTTGCAAGTTAATCGCTAGCATTTTTTTGCAACCCATTTCGTAAAGTGCCAGATCAGCAGGTGGGCAGAGAAATCTAGTTATTTTTCTGAATCAGAGCAATCGAAGCCAGCAGCATCAAATCCGGCAGACAAAAGGGGCGCAAATAATCTAAACATTCACCGTGGGATTTTTATACTTTGTGTACAACATCAACAGCTCGTTATTGCTTCTCTTGCCGTGGAAGTAAGTGAACATTATAAACGGCTTAATCGCTGGCGAATCTGTGTAAATGTGCGATTTGTATATTGCAATGAAGCGTCAAGTGTTTCAGGTGGTGAGCTGTGAAGCTTGTTGCTAGAAGGTGTTTAATGAGCACACTATAGTCATTAACTTCGTTACGACATAACATTGGTGAGGATCGTACGAGTGGTGAAGATCAGCCAACTCGACCTGGACCATGACCTAGTGTGGAAGAGCATGAACTTCCCGTTAAACGAAAAGTGATCGTGACTTTGCGCGAAAGGCAAACAAGCGTGTAATGAGCCAATTACATTGCTAAAAATGCATTAAGGGGTTTGAGTAAAATAATTCTTGGAGCATTAACACTTGTTTAATACGCAAAAAGGAAAAAAATAGTATGGTATTGTTTTTTGATAATTTTTTTAAAAGTATTTGACATTATTTTGACTATTGTAGTTTTTTGAGAAAATTTGTGATCCTAAGAAACAAAAGTTTTTGTTTAAAAAAAATAAAGTAAATTCTTTGCAATGAAACAAAACTACAACATTTTTATACTAATTTAAAAATGTTTAAAACTTATCACGGTCACGAAAATCACTGTTGAAGTGCATAGTTCTTATATTCAAATGTCTAAGAAGTGCAAATATCTTGTTCAAAAATTCAGAATGAACATTTTTTAGACACCACTTCCTATTTATTATTACTATTTCCATCGTGTTAATGTTTAACCAATCTTAAATTGCTGTTTCAATCATATTTTAAGAAACGGGTTGTTTTAGAATTTTGGACATTTATTTAAAAGCCGCTGTATTGCTGACTAAAACTGACAACCATCTGACAGAATTGAAAAGCATCTGTGCGTGAGTATCGTTACTTCATCGTTTAAGTGAGAGTGCAAGAGAGTGAGCCGAGGTCCTGCGGCAGGAGCAATGCCAATTGCCCAGCACTAAACCCTCTACAGCACAACGTGAAAATTGAAAATTCCCCCATAGTTGGGCCACCGACTGGCTAACCGTATGCCACGAGCGAGAGAACGAAGAGATTGGGTGAGCTTGGGTCTGGGTACGAGCACTCACACATGCGCGCTCCCACCAGGGAGAGGAGAGAGCACAGTGAAGGTTTTTCCGCGGAGCAGCAGCAGTGGCAGCAACCAGCAGCAACCAGCAGTCAGCAGCCAGCAGAGTGAAATTGGAAAAGTCACCCGAGAAATCAGTTTGGCCTGTTTGGCCAGTTTGAGTGAGCGTCGAGGTCAGCAGGTAGCAGCAGTGCGCGTTTTCCTCGCGTTTTGTGTCCTCCGTGTGAATCCTTTTTCTGTTCGTTTTTCCTTTCGGCGAGACTGCCCGTGGCTGCGCCCCGTCCGCTAGCGAAAGTGTGAGTGTGCATGTGGTGGTACCTCTTGTACGTGTGACCCTAGCAGCACCACTGTAGTGTGACGGGCAGAACGGCCATAGAAGCTTCTTTTTGTGTGTGCTAGCGGGAGCACGAACACGGTGAAGGTGAATCGATCTGTCCGAAACTTCAGTGCTGCAGTATCTGCGGATTCCGAAAGCCTAAAGAACCCTCAAGGCAGACGGGTATCAGAGGAATCGTCCCAACCGGATCATCTGCACCGGATCGTTCGTCCTGGGACAATTACCAGGGGACGGAAGTGAACCACGTACGTGTGTGTGTGTGTGCTCCATAGTTCGAGTGTATGTGTAGTTATGTGAGAAATGAATGAATGGAAAAAAACGAAAACTATTTTCCAAGCAAAATGGAGACCTTCCTGTGTGTAACGTGCGTGCACTGAAGTTCCGGCAGACATTTTACGACCTGCAAACTAATAATCGCTGCGTGCTGGAATGCTCGGTATTGTCGCTGTTATCATCATTATGATCATTATCATACTTATCCCTACGCTCTTTATCATCTAATACCATCATCATCATCATCATCATTACCGAAGTAGCACCATCGTTTAGTACGACCACTAGCGCAGCTAGGACACATCCAGGACACAACCAATACCAGCGGCTCTACGACCCAACCAACACTCGCGAAAGCTCGCTCCTGGCGTACACCTACTGTCCGATAGCAAACCCACCCACTGACACACATCGGAACACATACACGAGCACAGGCAACACTGGCCAAGTGACATTTGGGTGTACCGTGATGTGTTTGAAGGAGATGAAATTGCTCTTCCTGAGACTCCTGAGGACTACTTTTATTATACCAGTTTTAGTTCAACTCACTTGAAGTAGTTCACATTAAATGAATGAAACATCATTTGAATATCTTACATGAAATTCCGCGCACTTCGTGCATAGTGCAGGAGGTGGAAGTGAAGTTTGGAATAAATTACTCTTGCGGATGGGACAGACATCTTCCTCGGAAAAGAAACACACGCAAATCGAGAACAATTATTGCGTGCACTCGTGCGTAGCACGCTGTACACCCACAGGACGGTACGGACGCATCACATCCGAGCGCTACCAATCCGAGGGGTAATGGTGGTAGGATGGTGGCGGTTGTGCGTGTCCCATTGCCCTTAATTCAATGTTAGGCTACAGTGCATGCTCTCATCTCGTTCGGAATTCGGAACTAGATGAAGATGGGATATAAACCGCAATGATATTGGTATGACCATATGTGTTGTATCTGGAGGGCATTTTGGGCAAACATTCCCAATCCAAGTAAGGGAAGGTCCCATGACGGATGACCGGATACGGGAACCGACCATTGATAGTTGGTACACCTTATCACACACAGGCAGCACGATTGTGAGAGAAGCACCTAGAGCACACGATGTAAACCAATCGAAAAGAAAATAGAAATACAGAGAGTCGAAAGCACCAGTTTTTCCCATCGGTGGCACACAAATAAAAAGAAAAACACTGAGTGAAGAGAACGATCAGCATGTTCGGGAGGCTCCAAAAACCCCCCGGAAAAAAACTGGCCCATTATAAAGGAAGCATTGGGAGAGCAGGCCGAGCGTGTGATTAAGGCGAGGAAGAGTGCGTGAAAATGTCTCTCGCGCACGAAGAGCGAAAAGTGGTCGCATTCAGATGGGTTGCCTTGTTGTGTGTTTGCTCCGTATGTTGCTCCGTGTGACCTCGCAGTACGCATGAGTGATGTTATCGATTGATTGCGCACGCAAACCCTTTGCTCGTCGCGCCATCTCGCAGCAACCGAGCGCTAGTGGCCAGCGGCAGCAGCAGCAGTAGCACCAGCAGCAACATCAGCAGTAGCAGCACCATCAGCAGGCTGCGCACAGCACTGGTTTGATGCGGTTTCGGGAATAGGAAGCAAACGCATCCAAAACCACACACAAACACACGTCGCAACAGACGCAACGCACGAACGGGTGGTGTTGTTGTGTGCGCGTGCTGATCGTGCTTCCGGAACCAGGTTGCGGACCAGGTGCGGTGTGTGTCGCGTGTGTGCTGTCGGGGTTCGTGGCCAACCAGCACCGATTCAGGGCCAGGATCAGGTGGTACACAAACGCAGGTGTAACGCACCGCACAGCTCCGGAAGGGACGCGTGCATTGGCGTCGTGTTTCGGTGTAGCTCTCGGCACTCGGTGGTTGTGTGTGGACCGGGGAAACAAACCGGAGGGAGGAGGCAGAATAGGACGCGTGTGAGTGTGTGTGTGTGTGATTGTGCTGTGTGTCTGTGTGTGGGTGAGGTGGGTGGGTGTGTGACAGCGAGGGCGGACCGTGATCTACCGTGACCGGATCTTGCTCAGCCACTCACGCCGTGAGCCGTTCCCGAATGGCTGATCGGTCGCTAACTGTGTTACTGCGTGCAGGATGGCAACGGGTAGACCATTTCCGCACCCGGTAGTGTTGAAGATTGTGTATATGTGTGTCTATGGCTTGCCCTGGTGATTTGTATGGCAGAAGCTGCCGATGGGCTCCGTTGGGCATCGCGTTGAGGATGATGGTGCGAAACGTATCAGGTCGCTAATGTTCTCCGTGTCGTGTGTACCCCAGTGCCAATGGTGGAAGTGTTGTTACAGCACCAGCAGCAGCAGCGGCGGCAGCTCGAGTCGTTGTCAGTGTCAGTGCGGTCGTGCAGCAGGAGCAGTGCTAGTTTGGCGTTTGTCGCTCGTGGTGGCTGTCAGTGTGGGCCCGTGAGCCCGGTTCCGGTGGTGCGTGCGTGCGCGCGTGACCGTAACGGGCATTAGAGCAGGAAAGCGGCATCACAAGAAGAAGAGAAAGAGGAGAAAGAGGAAAGAGCAGAAGAAGCAGAAGAAAAAAGGCATTAGAAGCAGAGAAGAGGAAGGTGCCGCAGGAAGTGCCCGTGGTATTTTTTTTTTTCGTTCGAGCCGCCTCCGGCCGTGGCATCGTTGGTAGTGACGGGTGGACGCGGGGGATCGCGAGGCAGCGGGACGGCAGAGAGCGGACGTTCGGCGCACGGCGGACGATGATGGTGGGGCCATGAGCCCGAGCCCCGAGGTCGTTGCGAGCCGCAAGCGCGTCTCAAGCGGGCCTGCACCATGCTAGCGCCGCCGAACCCGAGGTCAATATGCGGCCAGGACCCGGGCTGGTCGTGATGGCGCTTGCGTTTATTTCGGGGGCTCGGCGAGGCACCGGTCAACAGAGCAGCAGTGCCAGTCATAGTGGCAAGTTGGGCAAAGTTGGAGAAGACAATACGGGAGAAGGCGGCGCACTAACGCGGATCAATCCGTGGCTTTCGGCGTGCGATCTGGAGCAGCCCAACTCGGCACCGGATCTCCAGGTTAGTAAATGCCGTCAAACTCTTTGAGTTATCCGTTCTCAAGTTCAAGACTCAATTCTTCTTTCGAATTGTATCGTAGTAATCCTTTATCGCAACAATTCAGGATAAACAGCCGTACGTCGTGAAATATCTACAAATTCGTTTGTGTCTGAATAACCCCTTTTTTGGCCTACCAGGCACAATTCACTCCTTAGTTTCCTCCACTAGTAGAAATGTCTTTTTTTTGTTCTTGTTCTCGGAACTCCTGTCTGTTGATGATCGTAGCCAACAGAAAAGAGGAAGAAAAAAGTGGCTCCACCAACATGAAAACCATTTCTGGAGCAATAGCACCGGGATACACGTCCCATTCATCAATTATATAATAATAAAATTCTGCCGTCCCACAACGCTCTCGCCAATGCTGTCGCGAAGGACTCGTTGGAGATGACACCGGAGTATAGCGTGTGTCACCGAAGAGCATAAGACCCAAGAGCGGAGAGTCCGCCTTAAACTTCATCTAGGGGTAGTGCGATAATGCTCCTGGCGAGTCCTACAAAAAAAACCCGTTGCTCATGTTTGTTTCTCACGAGATGCCTGAGATCAATTACTCTCCAGGACACGAAACCTCGTCCACTCTCAGCTCGCCAACAGATCCGGCTGGGACTTTTCGTGGTAGGCAGATGTCGGTGTCTTTTTTATACCGTTTTTGGACACACGATGAAACCTAAAATTGGATTCGAGGAAGAAAAGAGAGATAAAAACACCATTGACTGCTCGTTCGAGCGTGCTGCAATGTTTGCTTGTTGGGGTAGTAGTAGTTTTGGTAGTAATGAAAATAACGCTAGTGGTAGTGAGACTGTTGGTGGTATTGGTATCAAACACATCCTTGTAGTGGTAGTGCAAATGAACTTCAAATTTAAACCATCCAGTCAAGTCTCCGAAATCTCAATTCTTCGCTGTTGGTAGTCTGGTTCTCACATTTTTATATCCAATTTATGCTAATAGACTTCAACAACATAGAGATCACTTTTTAGGATGGAGCTATCAATCGCATGCGATTTTCAATTCAATGTGCATGAATATATTAAAATAGTAACGAAATTCTAATTGAAAATTGTAAGAAATCATTTCACAATTCAAAATTGCACTATATAGTGGATAATTCTACTTTTAAGTTCGATAGATTATTCACTCGTCAAATTGGAAGCGCTGTGTTATGAGGGAATGACAAAGAATAAAGCGCGTGTTGTATGTGAGATACGATACCTCTAGGTGTAGAAGCTTTAAATGGGACAGCTGCCATCATATTATAAGTTAGATCTTAATCTTTTAGCCTGTATCCGTCAAATAATACAGGTACCAGGATTTAACACAATCGAAAGATTCGTAAAAGTCACAGCACTTTGATTTGAAGAATGACAAAAGAAATCATTTTGCGGCACTACAATTTGTGAAAACTTAATTAAAGTTTACATATTTAACTATAAATTGTAAACTGTACAACAATTCATGTGAAACATTACAAAAATCTGGTTATTAAAGTAATCCTTTTTAATAGTATTCATTAAAAATGCTAGTTTCCATTTTTAGCATACAGGAAACATGACCTAACCTAATTAAGAACAGCTACCGGAATGGTTTGTTCTGACATTTATCGAGCAGCTGACCGGAGCTTTCGTTAGGAAAACAGTATAATCCTTTTTTCCTAGGCTTAACTAGGATTGCCATTTGCATGGCGAGCTGTAAGCGGATAAGGCTGGAAACGTAAAAACGCATACTAAAAAATACTGAAACAATACTAGAACTTTGATATCTTAGTTTTATGTAAAAATTTTGAAGGGAACCATTGATAGTGTTGTGTTAGAAGTGTCAAACACGAAGGGGAAACGTCAAAATGGGATCCAAGACCTATTTGAAAAGCATTTCCTTAGGATTAACTGTTCTCACCATAGTATATGTTAGCCACGAAAAGTCAAAATATCCAGAAAACTTACATTGTTGCATTCCAAGGTTGTATAGCCATAAGGAAGATGTTTTAATCGGAATGCTTTAATATTTACTGAAATATTAACTTTTTTTTCTAAACCAAAATTAACAAAATAATAATTTATTATGATTAAATAATGTTCCCAATGATGCTCCACCAGAAAATCAAAAAACCCAACACCGACCTGTCAGGAATGTTACCTCAACAAGAATAAATTATTCTGTTTATATGGCACGTAACTAACATACCAGCGGCCTCAAATCAATATTGACCGTCTATTGATATTGTTGCGTCCGAAGCTTATACAGGCTCCGGTAGAGCGAAGGAAGCTTTCTATAAATTTATCAACGTCAACTCTGCTATCTCGGTGCTCGGCCACATCACACGTCAATGTATGTGATAGAAAAGCCGAGATAAAGCCAAGCATTTAGCGAAGGAAGCAAACAACAGTCCAATGAACTACAGCAGCATCAAGGAACAAAAAAAAACGCTGTTTATATGTATGCTTCAACTACAGAACACACTCGGCAAGGAACGGCGAGGAAAGCATAAGTAGCAATACTTCATGCTGAGATCGGCACGCCACCGCACACACTGGTACGAGTTCGCCCAAATTCCGAGCCCATTCGCAAAGAATCGACCAGAAAGATTGTCATTTACTAAGCCACGCCGCGCTGGGGTACGAGTTTCGGTAAGGGGGGGGCGGGCGGCATACAAACGTGATAAAAACGCCGTAAGTAAACCGTAACAGATTGCACGAGAACGCGTGCTACACATACAGCGGGATGCTGGTTATACCAGCCCCGTGCGGTAGTGTTGGGTTTGCTGTGTGTGGCCGTAAGGTGGTGAAGTATTTGAAAGGGCCCGGGTACCCGGGAGATGGATTGATGCCATCTTCATCAAGCACCGACCACCGCATGATCACCGTTACGTGAGATAAGCGGTACAGATATTGGTAGGCTCTTCTACCCGCACAGACCGGTATGAGCCATTGAGGAGCCCTAGCCCGCTGGTTGTTTGCTGCATTCCTTTAGCTTAAATGGAGCGCGGGACGATGAGACGAGGCGATCGAACTGGCGAAGGAAAAGGCGCACACAACAATAAAAAAATGTATTCCATCACAAGAGCTTTCCCCATGCAAGCAAGCGGAGGTTGCTATGGTAAAGTGTATCGACACGGAGTGTATGCTGGACAACAAAAAAAAAAAAACGAAACAAAACCGACACCATCGCCTTTCAACAACGGCAAAAACTCCACCAGCCAAAAATTCCGCCCCATTCCTCCTCAACTGATTTTTCTGGTTTTTCCCTAAGTTGAAAGCCCATCATTCATCGGGAGAGAGGACATTAGCATAGGATCATTTTATTGCTCAATTCATTCCCGACCCTTTACCAGGGTGTTTAGTGCTACCGCAAGAATTGGGGTGATAAAAAATCGACACGCACTAGGATTGAGGATTGAGGGGGTTTTCTTCTTCGTGTTTGATGAAATCGGGACGTGAGAAAGTGACAGATCTGAGGAATCATCAAGAATGTAGAAGAAGAACGAACGAAGCAAAATCCTTGAAGAATAGGGGCAAGAAAAACCCACAGATACACCTCGTTCTACCCTGGCTGTTCCATTCTTGGACTAAAATTCTCAACATTCGTCCGCTGTTCGGGATCGCCAGCGGAAGTATATCTGTTTGATTTGAACTCGGTCAGAGGAGAATTGATTCTTTTTCCTGTTTGGTGTCCATTCTTGTTTTCATTCTTCTGCTTTTTTCCCACACCCATACATATACCACCCGCTTGCTACGCTCCTTACCCCACCGTGCTATTACTCGGTGTTATTCAATATTCTTCGCTTTTCCCAGAAGGATGGAACGAAAATGGGGCTACCACTTTCATATCATTAACATATAGCTACGAGGGCCCTACCAATCCCCGATTCCCTCCGGGTCCATCGGTGCTTCCACCGAAGCAGTGCAGCCTCTACGTCCTGGCGCTCACGGCGCTTCCGTTCACGGGTGTTAAGAAGAGGCTTTCCGCGATATCACGCTGTTGGGGAAATTTTCACGCTCGTCTTTTTTCCGACGAGGATGCGAAGGAAAATTTGTTCGCTATGTTGCTTCAGCTCGCGCTCTTTTGTTACAGAACACGGCGAGCAGCGAGCGGTGAGAGTACCACGCGAAAAGGCGAACGCATTCCAACGGCGGGTGTTCTGGTGTTTGTGTAAGAGAACGGGATAGTTTTCCTGTAACTGAAATGGCTTTTTCTCGCATTCTTGCATGATCTCTTCGGTACGCTGCGTTCCGCTCTTTTTCTCACGCTGACTCGCCATCGCTCTGTATCTTTTTGCTGGTAATAAAACCCAGCTCGCTACTAGCAGGCTCACTAACACACCAGCTGGGGATTGATCTCAGCTGAGGGCTTCGTAGGCGACGGCGATGCTATCACGAACACCAGCGTTTAACCGTGTTTGTGCCTTGACTGCCTTGACACACTTATACCAATGCGAATTCGGGAGGCATCCGTCTTGATCCTGCTCATTCACAACTATTCGCATCCTTATCATGGGCCAAGCATCGAGCAAGGGTCCGGATTCGATGAAATGAAGCAAACCGCGAGGTTCTGTGTGTGAAATCCAATTTTTTTGTGAGACAAAAGTTTTTCCTTCACCCAATATCCCTGCCGGACGGAACCGTGTTCCCATAATCTTTACTCTTTTGTACTTGTTGTTTTCTTTGTTATTATTCCTTTGTTATTCCTTTTTTGCACTGGATAAACAATATGTCACACCAGCATTTAGTCACGAGGGCGGCGGATCAACCAGAGGGTTGTTATCACGTTCCGCATTCGCTACGAACCGGGAAGGCTTTATTAATCGCCATCGGCAGGCAGCGGTATTGATTTTAATTTGCTGCCATTTTTCTCACTCCTCCCCTCTTTCTGGGCTCAATGGAATGGTGCTATAGCAGACGGGAACCGAAATGAGAAGCGGTTTCCTGTTTTCTGGCGATGATCTAATCGATCACTGGGACTGGGAAGTTACTTAGAACACAGTTGCGGTGCATGGGGATGTCAGGGTTGGACTAACGTTTTTAAAATTGGTTTCCGTTTTTTTTTTCTTCTGACGGGTCAGCAACAAATAATTCTGCTTCTGATGTCCCGTTTAGACAATTGTGACGACCATAATGAATGGAGCGTTATGATAACAAAGCAACGGGATAAAAGATGTGCCAGTTGTGCAATGTAATGAAAAACTAAGTAATAATAAACAATGGTGTAGCTTTCACGTGTAGAAAGGATCATTTATTCAGTTCGCTGTATAATATAGTGTCACAGTTTTTCAGCCCTAAAAGAAAACAATAAACAAAGAAACAATAAGAGAAATATCGAATGGTTTCAGTGAAAAAAAAACCATAATCAAACCGCTTATGAAAGTATAACGATTGTCGGCAGAAGCTTGTCTTTTTTACCGTCTATTTAGTCTGATTGTTATAATATGTTGTTGGAGCAATTTGATATATTTTTTGGGGACTTAAACGTTTCCATCACCATGAGTTTATACTTTCAATACAAAACTTACCGTTTTACTTATTCAACAAGTTCCAACATACTTAGCAGAATTTACCTATTCCTGAATCCGTTCACGGTTGATTTTGAGACAAAATTATGGCCGTTATGTGACAATCAGTTTTGTTGTCTCTTTCAATCATAGCCTAAAATTTATCAAAACTTTTTTAGTTGTTTCGTTCTAACAACATAATCAATCCACCGGAGAATGGTGAGTCTAATTAATGGCATTTTACAGATGTTCCTTTCGCAACGAACCTCTCAGCATATTGTAGGCATATTGAAATTTGGTGTTTTCGAAACAATTCGACCATTTATGAACGTTAGACGTAATATCACGCGATTTCGGAAGAGTTTGTCCTAGCGATCAGAATACAAATACGTACCAATCGGAACCGATGGAGCTCTTAATGACGCTTGGACTCTACATATTATTATTATGTTATGACTTATGTTTGCCACGTAACGGAATTGTCAAGTCCTTGCTACGGGGGAACGGTCCTGATGGCATTTTGTACCGGTTATGTCGTATGAGATCGGCAGAGCTGCCAAATACACCATCAGCATCGCCCGATTTTCTATTTTAATCGACTATAAAATTGATTCGCGTCATATTAAACCGTAATTAGTTGAATGACTACCTTTCATTTAATAAATCCAACATTAATTTAAGTACTTTTAAAAAATCAGCCATGTTTCGTTCCAAACCAGATGAAATTTGATAATCTGCTTTTGGTTGATGCGCGGATGCAAAATTAGTACCGCAACATTCGAAATAGTTGGTTAATGTTATATTTTATGCACAACACAGAATAACTTTTTCAATGAATAACACGACATTTTCAAATCTCTAACCCCGCATCACACCGAACATCCCCCGTTTGAGATGGCTAACCAACAGTTCAGAGAAACGATTACGTCCCTAAAATAATGCTTATGATGTACTGCTCACGTATAAGAGCCCTGCTTAGGGTTGGTTCGTCGATGGGCGTTAGTGTACGACTAGTAGCCGGCATGAAGGCGACGAACCACTCGATTTTGATGTGTACCGAGGTACCGACCTCACTCGGATGTTACGAAACCCATCAGTTCGCCTACACTCCGTTGTACTTTCCTAGGGCACTCGAACGCACTTGGTCCCTATGTTTACCGGGTTTGCAAGACTTTTGTCTTTTACCTTCCTGTGCGCCAACTCAACGAGAAATTGAACCGTAAAAATATGAGCCTCACACGAAAGTTGAGGAATGTGTTGCGTGCGGTCGCGTGCATCGGACAGCATCTCCTGGATCGGGTGATCCTTCGACCTATCCAACCGCTTCGCTCCCATCTTCTTACAAAACTCCCCGACTGTTACCTAACCTACTGACAGCATTGGTCCTGGGCTTCATCCTTTCCCCCGTAGACGTGACTGTCCCTGTTTCTGACTTTTATTAATTGATTTCGATTCCATTTGAGGCGAGTGTAAGAAAGGAGGCCTCCGTTTCTCTCGCCTCATATTGCTCACCGGGGCTGTGGCTATGTATCACCCATTTCGTTTATTCGGTGACCTGGAAGGATGGGAAATTTCGGATGTCTCGTAGCAGAACCGCAGCGATTGTGATACCCGTCAGGCGGGACCGAGCAAATGGAGCCTGCAATCCACAAATTCCTCGCTGTCTGTTGGCTAAATCTAAACGTCCGTATGGTTGGTACCGTATTTTTTTCAATTCTCCATTTGGTACAGGGGGATAGTTTCTTTTCTGTCTTCGCATCGCTGTTTTCCTACGATTCGCTCGTTAATGTAGCAACCTTTCAAACCGATCCGATGATTGATTTTCGGCGTTCGTCCTGTCGATATTTCGATTCGTTCGATTTCCACCTCGCCTAATGTGAACCATTAGGTGATGGTGGGTTTTTTTTACTCCTGTATCTGTATGTCTCATTCTAATAGACTTTCCTCATCTCGCTCAATGTCTCTCGCTCTCGCTCTCTCTCTCTCTTCCGCTCCTTAACCTCCTTATTCTTTGTTGATTCGTTTAGTTTTATATTTTAGTCCCATTTCCGGTTCTTAATCGCAAAACCTTGATGTCGTTTTTTTTGGCTTTCCTCGTCATTGTGGGTTTGCTGAGGTGGTTGTTTTTTTTTAACGATTTGGATTCGCTTGATGGCATTGTTCGATTAAGCAGACGAAACTGTGCCTAGCTGTGTGGATTTTCCTGCAAGACTGATGAGTTTCCATCCTTCTGAAAGACCACAAATAAGACCGTTCTATTCTGCTACGGCGAGCTGTAGCAGAACAGCTGGAAGAATCGTGAGGCGAGAAAATGATGTCGAAAATGATGACCAGAAGATTCGGGTTGCTATTACGCGATCATGCTCAACCCACGTTACGGGCACGGCATCAGGGTGCAGGTCAACCTGATGGTAGATTGGGATCTGGCTAGCTTTTGGCACCGCGTTTGGCTTTGGCTGCTTCGTTCGCAAATCATTTCGATCCCAGCCCTCCCGCCGGGTCGAAACGTGCCAAAACAGTGAAAAAATAACACACCAACTGGGTCGCTGTTCGGCGGTCCCACACAGCGCGTCTGGCCGTTGGAAAAACATGGAAATTTCACTCTCCGTCTGACAGCTAATTAGATGAATATCACTTTAAAGTGTATGTGTGCAAAAAATAGGTGCGTCCTTGTTTGGACGTGTGTGTGTCGGTGCGTTTGTGTTTGTGAGTGTTACAAGTGTGCAGAATAATTTGGTATAAATATCGACCGCGGTCTAAATTTAGACGCTCATTGATGGCACTGCTGGTGCTTCCCATACGTCCTTCGGACTTGAGGCAGTCTGTCGGTACAGATATGCTGTAAGGCTCCACACCGTAAATGGACGCCGGTGGGCCATGGGTTCCCATTTTTTATTAACAATATTGTCACCTTTTTACGTGCCACGGGCAAGCGCGTGGGCTAAATAATTCATATTTTAATCAGAAGCTAAATAAGGATACGGCTAAGGGCCAAAGAAATGCATGAGGATTCGATTTTACTTTTTCATATTAAAAGAACCACATTTTTTCCCTCATTCAAACTGTCTCAAATGATGAAGAATTCATCGCACAGAGCTGGGAATCGTACATTAGAAATGGACTTTTGTTATATTTGGGTGTAACAGCATTAAATTTAGATAAAATGGGACATACTAAGCCACCAGTAAGGCCAGCCACTGAGGACAGCAGAATGGTTCGAGTAGAAACGTTCTAATTATTTTTTTATATTGATGATTGGGAAGTGTGAAGAACACAAAATAGGTATTTCTATATAAAATTTATCAAAAATATTCAATGAATAAAATAATGTATGTTATAATAAATACTAAACGGATGGATACACCATGAAGATGTATATATCTTAAGTGGTTTATATTTTATTTATATCTCAGTCAAAGTTATTTGCCCATTTGTGATAAGATTAACAAACCTTGTGCCGCAGAAGTACCTAAACTTTTAATGTGACACCTTTTATAGAAACATGGCTTCTTAAAGTTTTTCATACTATCTTTTTTGTTTTGTTTTGTTAATCACATAATCAAAACGATTGGAACCTTAAAAGTGATTTCGTATGCTTAACATTTCATTATAGCTATTACTAAATCATTAAACCACATTTAAACATGTTTTATCTGTTCAAAATGTTCCAAAAGTATGCAACTACTCTTTATCAGCAGAGTTCTCGTAATGTCCCTGTTTATACATGACCTTGATGCTCCTGTTGAAATCGCTACAATTATTATTTTATTTTGCTATCCAAGCATCAATAACTATTTTCCGGCTAAAGTACAACCGTACAAAATAGCAATAAAAGCACCAAATGCTCAGTGGCAATCGGCGCAAGCTTATGAAAATAAACTGGATTGCCTTTGTCAATCATGCTGGTTAAGTTTGACATCAAATGCCGACGTGGAATGTACTGGTCGCATCTTTACTCCCATCCCCACTAGTTATGCAGGCGTATCAGATGTTTGCAATGTATGCCGTTTCCGATGTCGATTCCGACCAAGTAGCCCATCTCGGTGGTTGGTAATGCAACCAAAAACATTCGGCATGAATATTTATAGTCCTCGGCCATCGCAGAACCGCACGCATGTTGTTGATAGTATCAAATTTCGAAAATAAACCTATATGTTGCTCCTAACCCTGGCTCTTTTTATTCTCTTTGCTTCCTCGCCCATGGAATCACCGCCGATTGTGCCAAGCTACCGTTGCAGGGCACCAACGGCAACCGTACACTGTGGAGCGACACACGGTTGAAATGGATATCCATACCGACCGCTGCTAATATCTTCGCTTCCCATGGAGATGAAGGGAGCCATTTTTGCTGAGGTTTTGTGGGAAGGCGAAAAAGTAATACGCCTGCCAGTGCCTTCTTCCGTGGAGCGATCGTTGAATGAGACCGTGTGTTTTGAGCGTTCTTGTCTTACAGAAGTTAAAATGACTATGCTCATATCCTTGCTCCAAAGGACCAACTGATTCCCCTTGATTATTCATATTTGCTTTTTTTTCGCAGAGAAATAATAAAAAAACACCATTGAATCACAGCGCGGTGAAGAACATTCATGTTGCGCCCAACTGATTTCACTACGTTGTCGCTTCGATTATGCTCTTTTAGAACAAACTCAGTTAAAATGAATTAAGTTAAAACAAATCAAATATGAATCACATTTGTTAAAATGCACTAAAAGATTCATAGAAGAGCTTTCTATCGTCAAAAGAAAGAATTATATAAGTTTTTTTCCTCCTGCTTCGTGTTAACTCCGATGGATGTAGTCATTCCAACTTAAAGAGTCTTGATGGATTGCGCTCCCACGTTCCACACATCTAACGCAACCGTGCTTTCGTTGCATGTGGATGTGTCTCCAATCGTTCACTGGCAGCTACCGCTAACTCATATATCCTGTCACCACCGTAATCTACCCCGGAAGGTATACAGTTGCGCGAGAAAACTAGGACACACCACTCGTCAGCGTATTAGTGAGGACCGTGCCTTTTCGAAGCCGCACCGGGTGCACTGCAGTAATTGACCTTCGATTTTATTGTGCGAGTAAATTTATTGCGCTTTCGATTGCTGCATGCCCGAGGCAGCATCGGAAGACGCCGGATCGATCGGGCTTGAGCCTCAGTCTGAGACGGAGCTGCTGTCGTCGTTAGCTAACCCCGTTTCTCTAAACCGATAAGACAAACGAAGGATTTCTTTCGTAGTGCACTGTGAAACACACATAACGGCACAATATATTACTTTTTAATTGCATCGGTCAAGTGACGCCCTCGCTCGGATTGGGATTTCATTGGCTCTTCGGTTGAGTACGTTTTATTACGCTCGTCCGTTTGGAGTTCTTGCTCAACACAGAGAAGATCTTATTGCTCAACGTTCCTTTTCCGACAGGAGATATGGCTTGGTCAAGACACATTGCATACAGATTTTTTTTGTACGCTAAAGTAATTTATTTGAGTTAGTAACGAACGAATCAACACATATTGATAAATACATGTTTTCGGATGTGGTTCAAGGAGTGGTTTTCATCAATTTGAATTTGATACACTACTATACACTACGAAAATCGCCTCTCTGCCATAATACTACTATGTCAACAACTACTACTGCTGGCTTTTTTGAGGTTTTCTTGAACCTTCTTCTTATTTTGAAAAAAAAAAATTTAAACAATTAAGTATGTTCTTAATGATGTTATTTAATTGCCCAACTGCTCTACCAGCAGAACTCTTCAAGCCACATAGGCAGCCAATTGGCAGCAAATACAACTGCTCAGCTCAAAATTTATGCAAAAATAAAAAAAAAACAACAGCTCATTATTTCACTGGCATCTCTGTGACAATAAAAAAATCACCTATTACAATTAGATGTGAAATTTGTATTCTTCTTCTACTAGTACTTCTTCTTCTTCATGGCCCATTTACAGTAGCGTACGTGGTGCTAGCATGGCCAGGCCATCAATCTGTTTCCAGGAAACTCGGTACAGGCCTATCCTCCTTTACCTCCGGCAGCATCCAATCTCCGCCCAGGCTAACTCTACTTGATCTAGCCCACTGTGCTCTAGTACGCTTCATGTCGAACGAGTCGCTGACTAGTACCTTTCTGATAAGGCATGAGTCCGGCATCCTCATCACGTTCCCCGCTATCTTATCCTTAAGGCTTTGGCTACCGTCATGTCTGCTCCACCAAACAGCTTAGCTAGCTCATGGTTCATTCTCCTTCTCCACACGCCCTGCTCACAAATAGCGCCGAAGATAGTTCGTAGCACCCGCCGCTCGAAAAAAGCAAGAGCATTAGCGTCCTCCGCCAGTATCGACCATACAGAACTGTCGGAGGTATCAGCGTACGACATATGTTGCATTTCGTATATTGTTGAAATCTTCTTGATCATAGGAGTTTTGTGGAGACCCTATTAGACACGATTTTCCATCACAATTCGCCTTCGGATTTCATTGCTAAACTTGTTATCCAGAGTTACGATCGTGCCAAGATAGCAGCAAACCTCTATTGCCTCAAGATCGTCACCGTCAACTGAAGCTTTGTTCTCCAGACGGAGCCCTACCACGATCAGAGCAGCCAGTAAATAAGTGCTTTCGTCTTCGTCGCAATGACCATCAAACCCAATCCTGTCACGCTTCAATCGAGTGTACACTTTGCGCACTGTCGCAGACGTCTGTCTGATGATGTCAATGTCATCCGCTAAGCCAAAGAATTTGAGTGAATTGGTGCTGTAGATAATAGATTAGTTTTAGATAATGGTATTGTTTGAAAAATATTTAAGTTAAGTATTTACAATTCTGAAAAGTTAATTTATTTTGTTTGTAATATGTTAAGAATCATTCCAATAACAGGAAATATGTATTATTCTAGACAGATGGGATTCAGTTAAGAAATGACTACAATAAAACAAACTAGCAAACCGTGAGGCTTTGGGGTGTGATCGAATACACCGTGTTTTGGATCTTATCTAATGTTCCTGATGGTATGACTGTTTAGTTACACATAAAAATACACATAATAATCTTTAATTTAACTGATCTGATGACTGATCAGTATTTTTAATCCAAGAAGGAGAACGAAATAAACTTATCATTTATTTATGTTTTGGAAATCTGTCAAACTTGATCACATTACATTAAATTCCACTACTTTCCCGGTAGAATTTATAGTGAAGAATTTACTTCAAATAATTTATGTTATCACGCTCAAATCGGAAAAAAAGTCAGCGCAGAAATGAATCCGTTTGCTTTTGAACTTCAGCATTTTTTTAGTTCTGAGAAATACATTCAAAAGAAATAGCTCGATTTCCACTTAATAGACAGAGCCTCTTGTCTTTCTTATTTTTTTTATTTTTCTCATTTCTAATAGCATAGGCCCTCCAAGCTTTTGACAAGAAAACAGTTAGCGGGAAGGTTTGATAACATTGTATTCGTTGTATAGTGATTATTATAAAGACTGTGTCTTTTCCGTAATTCACTGTTACCCTGCTAAAGCTTCTGCAAAGGACCAATCGTACTCCAGAGTAGCTCAGCGCATGACAATATACGGATTGTTTTCACTCGACTTTTATCTACACTGTGACTTTCGTTTAATTACTGAAACAAAACAAAAGATTCTGAAATTATATGGTAGTCAGCAACTTAATGCTATTATTTTATAACATTTGCACAAGGGATTACTTATGAACATTAATATCAGTCGGATTTGGAAAGTGTTTTAACCATGCCGATGAGTTCAAGTTCGCAGTTCAACCTTTCCTAAGAATTCCAACGTGTCCCTTCAAAACAGTCCCTAGCAACTTCTTCCACCAGGAATCACCCATCACACCCCCCCACGCTTGCTAAACGATGCCGGGCGTTACGGTTACGGTGCAGTAATAAATTCGCATAGAACCGCGGAGGAGACGGAGAGAGACAGGGCGAGAGTACCTTCTTAGTGGTAGGCTAAAAATAAGCGGATCGCAATCGCAAACTCCCTCCCACCTCGCACGGTTACCGATCCCGTGCGGGTTGGATAGAGAACACTGGATGCAGGGTAGGAATGAAATTCGGTTTCCGTTCGAGTTTTTCAAGAATCAATTTCACCTTCCGTTGCGTCGCCGTCTAATGGATGCTCGGTGCCTGCTACCGGTTTCCGTCCCTCAAGCGCAGGTTTACGGGTTCGCCAGTTCACAGGCTTGTGATTCGTATTTTTTTCTTAAACTTGGGCAGAGCTGGTTCGTTCCCCGTCGGTGGTTGCTTCTTCGCTTTCCGCCTTTTTTATTGGTCTGCATCCGCATAAATCCGGTTCCGTGATACACTTCTCGATCTCCAGCCGTAGGCAGAAGAATGGCGCGAGCAGCATAGTAATAATCAAAATCTAGCTTAAAATTCTTTCCGCTCTATGTTTCCCTGGCCACCAACATGAGCCAGTGGCGATGAGTGATATGGTGGGCGGTGGTGGTAGAATTCGAGAGGTAGGCGTTTATGCCAACGGTGGAAAGTTGAATAGGCGCTGGCCGATAATCTCATACCTTTCTTCTTTTCCCTTCCATTGCTGTGGCTGAGAACATCGGGGCCCGAGTACGATCGTCATGCCAGACGCAACGATATTATTTATTTGAATTATGTTCGGAAAAGTCTCAGCTTGGAGTGGAAAATCGATCGAAATATCAGCATGCACATTCGGAAATCGATTGGTGTGTATGTGTGAGGGTATTTTGTTTTAAAAGATGAATATTTATCGTCCGTTTAGCGAATGGAGGGAAAGTCTTAAAGGGAACCGTATTTGCCACCCTCGCCAGGAATTTCTATAGAGGTCAGTTTTCGAAGATTGTTTGAAACGTTTCCGGAGAGGGCCATTAAAATGTGCTTTACTCAACAAAAGCAAAAGTTTGAAAAAAGAGCTAGCGTTATTTGTCTTGCAAGTATTCAAAAAAAAACCCCGTTTATTGCCACACTGGGACCCATCCGTAGAGACACATTTCACTGTTACAAGAGAAAAAATAAATCGAAGAAAATGGGTAAACGTATCGGAACGATACCGCACGGAAACAAATCCTTCGCAGAAACGGTGGGACAGATATAAGTTGTGGAATGGATACGCATACCCAGCGTGTACAAGCGGGCTATTGGCAGGAATGAATGCATTGCCCTCTGCGGACCGTAGTCCCGGATTGAACCTTCGACGAAAAGGGAAACTCGACTCCGGGCGTTAGGAAAACACGCGAACATACCCGCGCCGTTGTGTTTATTTATCCAAGCTTCTCCGACAGTCGGCAGGTTTATTGGTGTGGATGAAAAGGAAAATGTTCTTGAAGTTCTTACCATACCAGTGTCCCCTTCCGGTTCCTACCACTCCCGCTTGCTCCATCAGCAGTTGGTTTCTCGCAAACACTGAGGAAGACTCGCCATGAAGGGATGGGTGAGCGATACGACTTGTTTGATTGGAGCTGACTTTGGAAGGTTTTTGTTTGTGTATGCTAATGTTTGTCTGTGCCGTACGTGTACGTGAGAGTGCGCTAACATGTTCGCGCTTGTAGGTTAGAGTAAACGAGAAAGAGGAATAGATAGAAAGAGAGAGAGCGGGACACACACATACAAAGCGAGAATGATAGGGGAGCTCGGTAATGAAAACAGCGGCACAGAAAACAACGCGATAGATGAATTATGGTTACGGAACTGCTGCCACTCAAACCTGCAGCCGTTACAGCAGCTTCGTAAGTGAGCGCTAGCCGCCTTCAATTTTCCATGACGGTATTTTTTTCTTTATTTCGCTTTTTATTCTACTCTTCTTTTACGATCGTAATCGATCAGGAAGTGTTTGCTGGTGTGCGTGTGTGTATGTGTGCTGGTTGATCTGTGTAGGTTCGGGACAGTAACTGTACACAGGAATATAACGATCGGCCGTGAAACATAAACGGAATGCCTTCACGCTGGTAGCGGGATCTGTAGATAAGAGCAAATAAATTAAAACTCATTGAAGTTATTTTGGAGCCAGTCCATGTCCGGGACCATGATGCACGTCTGGACAACAAAGTAATTTTGGTGAAGGGTGAAGCCAATGAAGAAAAAAGTCAATGGCAACAGTTACTTCAATCAATCGTTGATGCGAAGCTGACGTCGCACCGACGAGTACAATATGTTTGATGTTGATAATTGTTTGGATTAATGTTTGTAACATCTTTGAAAAATTCTGCAAAAAAGTTAAAGTGCACAAATTTGTGTGATAATAAGTAGTTGTTCATAGTAAACCTCAGACAAGCTATTAACAATATGTATAAACAAGCTCCATAAAATAGTTTATCTAATTCATTGGCTTTTACGAAGACTCTCTTTAATTGTTTGCATTAAACATTTGTTTCGTGTCAAACTTTTCTACCCTATCCCTATCCCTGAACCCCCATAATTGTGATACTTGAAGCATGTGCTGTTATTAGTTTTAAATAAATATCATAGGCTCGGTTAAATACATCGTACTTCAAACCCGTACATACAGCCGATGAACTTCAGTAAAAAGGATTAACCACTCGGCAAACTATCGCAAAGATTTTTTATGTATATCTTTATATATTAGATATATTATATGTTATGTAAAAATCAACTATTTTTAAATGATTATAACATTTCTTCAAAGTAATTATTTTTAGCAAACATTCACCAGAGTTTGCTCGTAACTTTGGTTCATTTACGGTAAATATGTGAATATCTGATTTGTAAATCAGTGCAAAATAGCTTTATTTAATAATATACTCTATTTTAATAACAAATAGCAATTGTGAGATAAACAATCTAACTCGAAAATTCGGTAGACTAGCATGTTTGGGGGCAGCCCGTTGGCATGATGGTAGCGGCGCCGGTCTTCACACGAACGTACCGGACCAATCCCCCGTACTCAGGACTGACTATCCAACTACGGGTAAAAAAGTCACAGAAAGCCAGAAATGGCAGGCCTGTAGACCTCTCGAGGTTGTTGTTGCCGATAAAAAAGAAGAAGCATGCTTGAGGAGCCATCAGCATTTAACAGTTTTCACGTTCAATTATATTCAGAACAATTAGTTGAAGTAAATATATATCCCCATCATTGCATTGTTAACAATATTGATAAACCGTGCGGACTATGGGGCAGATCATACTATAAGTTAGAAAGCTTAAGCTTCAAGCCTGTATCTGCCCAATAATCCAGGTTTCGGGCTGTATCATTTTGTGCGGATTCGTATATGGCACAGCATTTCGGCATGAAGAATGACAAAAGAGATATTTTTGCGGAATTATACTTTGAGAAAAATCTATAATAGTTTAGAGATTGAACCTGTTTTTCTTATTTATATAATTTCCTTAAATTTATTTTTGTCCGCGTATTTGAACTTTCTCCTTTTTAGATTGCTGATAATTATCAAATAACATTTGACTAATTCATATCCAATTTCCACCATTTTTCTTTCCCCCACAGGGTCAATGTTCAGCCGGTACACTGCCTGTGGCCTGGATAGACGAAGGTCCTGGACCACCGCGGTGTCCACCGCCATGTGAAACATTTCGTACACATGCTACATATAATAATAAAAATAGTAATAAGCCATACAATATTGATAATACTAAATATAACATGGAGAACCGGTTAAATGATAAACAACAGTGCCTTGACTATTTGGGCGATAATGAAGAGTTAAGTCCAGCACAAATTTGTAAAAAATCGTCACAAAGTATTGAGACCAAGCTGAAAACATTACGTTTAAGACATTGTTGTGAACGTACCGTTGGCAGTGCTTTACACAACGCAGCCTACGCCGACGTGCTGTACGGCGGTACCAACTGTACCGGGCGGCTGACCGAGCTGCTGGAGACGGACGCACTGGCGGCACGGATCACATGCGAATTTACCGAGGTGCTGATACGGTACGACTGCGGACAGCCGTACTCTATCATCCACCACTGTGAGGATTGCAAGGTAAGTGTCCTAAGGTTTACTTAAAAAATACAGTTTTGTCAATTAGTATTTATTATCAATTGTAATGCTCAATTTGTACCTTAAAGCGACTAAAGTTCAACAAAAATTGAGTAACTTTAAGCTTAATTTGTTTGTTTGCATTACAATGTTGTCCTGCAATAGTACAAGCGAAGTTACATTCTTCTCTTTAAGCAGAGTGTAGCTCTTTAAAATTCTGTTACTTTGTTATTGTTCTTCAGTTCTTGAGCATTTTCGCTTCATTGTTCGTCGATTGTAGCATACCGATGCGTTCCATCGCTTCCACATGCCAAGCGTGTTCTGGCGAATTAGACAAACTTTTGCTTCACTGCCAACCATAATCTTTATCGCTCTCATCATCCATCCGCCCTGATGTTACCATGGTTCTTGTCCATGCTGTATGTGTGTCAGGGTGTATGTGTATCTGTGTTTTATACATTTTCCACATGAGAGCATCCTCGGTCTAGGAACGATTGGCTTTTCCGTCCTGGCCAAAGTTGGCTTGACGGGTTGTATGGTGAAGAGAAGGTTAAGGGATTGACGATGAAACGCTGGCAAAAGGATAATCGGTCCAGCAACGCTATCCTACTTTGTTGTCTTTCCCGCCACCCATCCATGATTGCGTCCTGCAGCAACTGTTTCCGCTGTGGTGATCACCGTGCGAGCGTGGTAATGAGGACAACTCGCTTTGAGCATACGAAATGTGCGTATGTGTGCGAGTAGGATGCTGCATTGATACAGATGTTGATGATGGGTGAAAACGCACATTTTACTGTCCCTTTGCATGGACAGTATGGCTTTTTTCGCTTCTCAATTCCATTGGAGCACGTTCTTTTTGCCTGAGCAATCCATTTATGAAGCTTGATTCACTTTTGTTTATTTCTTGTTTGTTCTTTTGGTGAACCAACAAACTGTTCCTTCCACCGAGACGGAGTGGCAAGAACTATGCTCACCGGAAATGAGCAAAACACAAGGACGTTCCAATAAGCATGAGAAGGATCGGCAACGGCATCACTCGCCTGACCATGGAAATGCCAACCGCGAACACCTTCCACCGTCTCGAAGGAATGCTCGATGCGGATTGGTGCCATTCGGTGGCTCGGATCGAAACGACCATCGCTGCAACCTCCGGGACAGCCACCGAGAGTTCACCCGAAACTGGGACAAACCGAATGTATGTAAACGGTTCAGAGGTCCCGTGCTACAGCATTCCAAAAATTAGCGCAATGCAGATAAAATGAAAAATTATGCTTAATCGCAGTTCCAGTACCCGAATGTTGCAGCATAACGAACGCGGTAGTGACGAAGGGTTCGAGTTCGAGTTGGCAAAAGGGGTTGGGACTACGAGTGAATACTATCTCTTGGGAAAATTATCATATCTTCAAGGGGCAGCTGCGAGCCTTCCCATTAGAGGGCCTTCTCGTAACGGCTTCAACATCGAGCGAGCGAGTGTAATTACTGTTAAAGTTTCAACGGCACCTTAGGCACTTCTTTCCGCACTCCTCTACTGTTGACTCGACCAGTCACCTCGTGATTGTGTGTTATGTATGTGAGCTTGGCCCATTTTGCCAGCGTTTGGCGGAGTGTTTGAAGTAGAAACAATTAAAACTATTAGTCAAACCATGCCTCGCCTAAACTGTCCGCAGCCTCAACCCGTGTTGATGTTTCCCGTCGAAACGCCTGAAATGATTACGGCATGACGATGATGATGGTGATGATGATTGTGGTGGTGGTTACAATGAATGGTATTAGCTAAACTGGAATCAACCTACAAATGGTTGCGTCATGCTTTCTGCTGCTTTAGATAATATGTCTCCGCATTTGTGTTCGCAGCCAATAGCTTGAAATAAAAATAAATGGAAAGGCAATACTGTTGTTTTCATAAAAAATAGCAAAAACAATCTTCTTCGTACAAGAAAATGAGGTTCCTTTCTTTGGAGTAACCTCTTGATTCTGTTGGTGTGTCAATGAAACATTTGGCTAAAACTGACACACACACACACTGGTTACCACAACCCAGAAAACGCCAGCAAGTGTTAGACCTCATGGGAACACTGTAACATTGTTTCAATATTGCAACACCGTTTCCACACCAATGTGTCATGCTGTTCCGACCGATCAACCCGAGCGTTCCCTTCCCAAAAGCAGTGGGAAATTGATTTTAATAATAGATTTGACAATGATGCCACTTCGTCAGGGGAGCCTTTTTGGGTGGGTGGTGTTTTCACTGCGATTCGTGTTGCCGCTTCTGCTGTGTGTCGTTATGCTCCGGGGCAAAATAAGCTCCGACAATCTCATCGACCACGGCGTAGCAACGAGGTCAGCTGATTCAATTAGCCCTTCACACAAACAATTGCTCCCTCACCGGCCGTCGGTATAGTACCCTGCTTCCTGCTTTAGTAAAAACCCCTACAGTGGAATCTGTGGTATGGTTGCAGCCGCCGGTGAAGGCTTTCAATTAGCTGCGATATATTAGCGAATCATACATTAATGCTTAATAAGACATTGCATTAGGGTGGTCGGTGTGGCCCACGTGCCACGAACACCACTTAATGAATGTTGGGCCGTTGAGAGTTTGCCTAGTTTTACCTTTCGCCTTATAAGTATAGTTGCGCTAGCGAAACAATAACGGACAGATATTTGATTGTTGTTTCATTAGACATTTATTCTTGTGGAGGCGCCTGGTATTTAGTTCAAATGGAGGCGCATGGTAGTTTTTGCCCAAATGGAGACGCCTGGCAGTTCTTCTGTTGCCGAAGGAGTCTATCATGCTTATTGTAATTAATATTGCGTCTAAATTATTGTTAAAACAACTTAAACATACATTTTGTAATCTTCGATTTACATCACACCCAGTTTGAATTAATATTAGAATTCTTGTTCAATTTCGCGGATCCTATAATTGAACATAATTAAATTATACATCACTTTTAAATGAAAGGTTCTTCTTCTTCCAATATTTCAATATCCTACGAATAAGATAAGGCCGTTCCGTTCAAAAAAATAACTGTGAATCTACCGCTTATGTGGTGAGTTTCCCGTGGTTTTGGAACGGGTAACTATACAATATGCTCTGAAAATTTAATAGCAATCGACAGCCAACGGAAAATGTTTGATTCCGTTGAAAAATCAATACCACCGTACTAAACGCATGCTTAACTGGATTTCGTGCGGTACGTTTGCGATAGCACCGTTGCAGCAAATTGGATCAATTGACAACGTACAAAACAAATGACGATATCTTGTCAGTGCAAAGAGGATTCTCGTCACCCGCTTTTTGCTCCCCTCCTGCTCCCGTATCCGTTTTGTCAAACGAAATAAGGAAGCTTCCAAATTGGAGCAAAAACATCCCGCCCACTTTAGAGGGCATTGATTTCACATAAATCTTGTTATGACCTCATAAAAACAGCCGGCATAGATGGTACCGGTATCAACGGCGATGCACGAACACCGACCCATGCATACAACTGTGCACCATGGAAACACCTTAGGGTGGGTAGAAAACAAAGAAAAAAAAACACATACACAGAAAGGAAGCTTCCTGGTATCAGTTTTCCCAGAAGTGGTCCGTAACGCTTGATCGGATTGCTATGACCTCGCATGTTCGCGCTCGCACACACACACATTGGGTGAAAAATCAATGAAAGATGGGAATGGGTAGGATATGGAAACAATGAAACGAAACAGAACTAAAAAAAAAAACTACAACACGTTGCTCGAAGCACAACTTTGCCCCGGTGAAGCAACGATAGTAAAAGAGCAAAATGTGTCATCGCGTCACGCCATATGTCACTAATTAAAGGCAAAGTGTTAACAATACCATGGATCGATGTTTACAATCATCTTTACGACTGTTGGCTGGAGGTCGGTTTTTGTTGCGCGATGTTATTGGAGGTTTTTCGCTGGTTGTAAAATTCCATCGTGCAACGAGTCACTGTAAAGATCAAAGGTAAAACCATTATTAGTTATCGGCAGGTGGAAATGAGCAACATAAAATGAGCTGCTTGATAAAGTTCATAGAGTTGCTTCACATTTATGAAATACAAACATTCGTTTTATGGGAACTAATGGTAACTTCCAAAAATCCACACTCGTCATTTGCATGTTTGTTAAACGATTTATGGAATACGAGGAGCCGATTGAAGTTGGAATACGAGTAGCATAATTATTAGCAAATAGGTAGAATAGTGCAAGCGAACAACAATGCACCATGCAATCTGCAATTCTTATTCTGACTCAAAACAACGCCAACAGTACTCGACTCGTAGTAGAGCCAATTAGCAAACCGGTAACTCATTTAAAACTTGTCAATGAAACGAGGTTAAGATTTCCTTTTCGACCGTATCGAAACGCGGCAGTGCAAAAACATCAACTGTGCTCTAGAGCAGACCAGATGAAGGAAATGGGAAAGCGTCTCTTCGAATGCACCCCACGATCATACACCGGCACTATACGGCTCGGTTCAGTTTAAGTACAATTTTTAACCACACCAACCGTCATGCGGCTCCGCTCATTAACCCACGCCCGACGCTGACCTTCGCTTGCCAGCACGGCACAGGAACCACATCAATCAACATTGAAACATTCCGCCAACCATGAATCACTAGCGAGACGAACGAGGGCGAATAAGTTTATAACGATCGGCCGGAACATCCCCCGGCTCCCTGAGGTTAAGACACGAGGGCTGATGGGGCAAGAATCGACTTTTGACTCACATCATTGCAATGATGATAAATGCTATTTCGGTGCGAAATCCCGCGACTGGATGGATGCACATCGTACCGGGGTGACAGTTTCCAAACCGAATCACGTATACCCTTGGCAGTATGGTGCTTTATGAAAAGGTTTTCTTTTATAGATATACACATTTCACACACTACAATGAAATAATAAAATAAGTTTATATAGCTAATTTCAGACAAACCAAATACACTTAACATAATATACTTTTCTCTTCTCTTTTTTATCGGCTCAACAACCTCAAGAAGTCTAGGCCTACCATTTCTGGCATCCTTTAACTTTTTTCACCCGTATCCGGATAGTCAGTTCTGCGTATGGGGGATTGACCCGAATCGGATTTTGGACCGTTCCTGTCATGTTGCCGAATACACAACCGGCCCGACAACATATGCTACATAATATGAAGGTTCAACGTACAGTCGTTGCCGCTACATTTTGTCTCGGAAACACCAATTTTGAACATTGTGCACCAATTTGTGTCACAAAGACACTAATTTTTGGCAACGTGTATCAATGTTGTTTGCCAGTGCGCATTTATTTGATTTCTAAGACAGCAATTTTTGTTTCTTATTCGTGCATTTTATACTCTACATGGAAGCAAAATGAATTTGATAAAAATTTATATAGCTTATGGAAAATTAAATAGTTGATTGATAGGAAAAGGCGTGTATATTGATGTACAATGTACAATGCGCAATGTACATTACGCATACGATTAGAGAATCAAACTGAACTCATACTTTAAATTCCCTTTTTACTTTTGTGTATTTAATATCATCTAACTTTTTTTATTTTTTCACGGAAGAACGGCCGGACCGTATATCATTTAAACTATTCTTATTATCTAAAAAAAAATAAAAAAATACAACAAAACAACTAATAATTATGAGGATGAGGCACCTTTCCTTCACTCATCCCACAGATGTTTAGGTGTACTCGATAATAAGTGTAGGTAAAGGGGTACAGGGTAAAAAAAAAGTATAGGTAAAGGGGTTGATGCATCAGCCAGAAATGTTGAAATAATGTTTTGCCAGGAAGCCAGGATCGCCAGTGAGTGGTTTTAGCAGACGCTTGCAGTTGCTGCTTCGGGTTCTGCAAAATCTCGAAGCGGTTGCTGCGTCATCTCTAATCCCAACAAACTGTCGTATTGGTCTCCTTTGATCTCTTGCACTAATAGGATTTGTCCTATATTAAGTAGATATTGTCCTATCACTCCAGACGCCAAAGGTATAACCGCCAAAGTATCGTAGAGTCACCAATAGCATGCAACAGTAGTGCTAACTACTTATGTACTGGTGCTACTAAAAGCAAGAACAAAAACACGTCTAACCTTACAACTATAATAAAAACCAAAAGACCAGGAAACTCATGTTTTACACCTGAATAGAATATTTAAATAATATAAAATAGAAATTTCCTCAGACAAAATTAGATGATCTTCCTTCCTCCTTGCTTAACGGTCTAACAACCTCAAGAGCGTACGGGGCGTAGGCCCGGATGGGATTTTGTAACGGTCTTGCCGTGTGAAGACACATTTCATAGTTTGTTTGCAGGAAATTGAATGCAATTTTTCCTTGAATGCAGAATGAAACAACAATAAATGAGTATTTAAATAACATTCAATAATCAACAATCAACAACACAATTAATGTAATCGACACTGTTGTGATGAATACTAAAGCAACATCATTTCAACGACAAACGCACACTCGTTCGCTGATCTCTACATAATCGCGCGTACTGGATCGTCACCACCATTAAATTGTTATCGCTACGCAAACACATTCCAAAAACTGAATTGTCCATCCATCGATCAATTCAGCATTGATGCAGTATAAGCGAATCATTCATCATCAAACCATACATGCACATGTTCGCGTGCAAAACACAATTTGTACCTACCCAAATCTCCTAAGTGACGATCTCTTTTCACGCAACCTCGTTATATACGGTCGGAAAAAATTGCACTGATTGACACATCTAGTGCATACAAAGCCCGTGAAAACTTCACATAACTAACCGCAAACCAGGATGCATGAAGCATGAAACCGATGAAGCGGGATTAGGAATCCATTACGAACAGTTTAGTTTGGTAAGATTTTCCGGCTCTACAAGATGGCGTTCGAATTTATGCAACAAATACAACAACAAAAATACACGCTCTCTGCTAAAAGGGTTTCTGCCGTTTTTCGTTTCGTGTGATTTTATTTATTTCAAGCTGTTTTTGTCGCCATTGTATCATTTTTTTTTTCATTTTGGAGCAGTGAAACGGTTGTTCGCGTACATCGCGTGATGCATTTTTTTTTGCTCTACACACGGCCCCGATCGTTGTGTGTGGGAGTGGAGGTAGGAAACAACCATTGCAGATCGTGGTGGATCGACTCTTTTAAAGCGTGCATTTTCTCCGTTGGTTCCGGTGCATTGAATAAATATTTTCGATAATAATTTCTTCCACTCGAGCGACCGGTGCTCGCTTTCGAGTGGTTGGGGCACCGGGACACACACGGTGGTTAAAACCGAACTGCTTGTGCTCCGTTTCGATTCTTTCGTGTTTTCTCAACCCCATCGCTCCCAACCTCCATCGCTTTGCCGGGGCTGTGGCGCTAACGCCACTAGCTATCGTTCCACTGCGAAGTCTTCTATCAGCACCATGCTCGGAAGAAAACACTTTCCTTGGCAGGTTGGGAACAGCGGCACAGTGGAGCCAACGAGCGGCACGAAACGTGAACTCGGACGATGTGCGATGAGTTGTTCCGAAAATCTAGGTCACACCACTCAACTTTGCTGCACGGCGGAACGGCTGTAAATCGGGATGGTCGAGCGTGGGTCGGGGATTCTGACAAAAGGGAAGTTGCGGGAGGATTCGGGAATAGAATGAAGAATGAACACTCTGCGGTTTTTTTTTGTGTTGTGCTCTCCTATCCCTTCTCCAATTTGCTACCCTTCTCCAGTGGTACCATTGTTCGATGGTTGCTTTCCGTTGCAATTGGGTGCTTCGTTGGCTGGTGGTGTTTGTGTATGGGTATGTGTGAGTTCTAACGATGAGCTTTGCATTCTTTCCCGCTCGTGGACATTATGGCGGTTCGGGAAATGCTTTCGTTTGTCCGTTGTTTGTATCTTCTCATCAACGGGAATGGGTAGGACATTTTTTCCCGCTTTTCCTCACTCGCTCCCTGTCTCGCTTTCACCCAACACACAACGGTCCGGGTTCGGCTTACTCAGTGTGTTAAAACTTTGTTGCACTTTGCCAAGTTCGCCCTTTTGCACTGAAAGGCGTGCAAAGACGAAGCGTGACAACGAGTGATCACGTAAAGACCATACATTCGAGGCTTTTTACGTTGCGTGGAAGAAACGCTGAAGCTAAAGGGCACGGATGATGGTGCACCGAGAGCGGTGTGCCTGCAACGTGCCTTCCCAGCTCTATCTGGGTCAGTGCTGAAAGCTGGAGGAATCCATCGTGGGAGACACGGAACATGCAGCCCCTAGGAAGGCAAACCGTGTGTGGGCTTCGAAAAGGGGAAAACCTTGGAGACGAACATCGAACACTGGGAAACTGTAGGAGGAACGAAAACGTTCCACCCAAAACGAAGGCCACGGCTTGCCGAACGGTGGAATTGAATCCGAAGACACGAAGACACCTCCTTGGGTGTCTTAAAAGATGGAACCCAACGAATAAGCACTATAGACAACGGAGCGAGTAGGACATACAAGAGTGTTCTGCTTCTTCGTTTTACACGCCGGCAAGATCGGGCATTGTTTGTGACATGTACATAAATCAAACCACTTCGACTTGTGGCTACGGTCGGGAGGAGACCAAAGTATGAAATGGTAGGGAAAATAAGAAATTGAATAAGACTCGTGCAGCAGTGCCACTTTCGGAGGAGAAAAATCGAATTGAAGAGGACAGTGCACAAAAAATAACCTAAAACCACAAAAGAAACATGTTGCAAAATATGACATGGCAAGCTGAATCTTCGCAACTGTAAGTTGCAGTGCTGCATTGATTTAGCAGAGACTTGCCAAACGTTTCTCGGAAAAAGTTTCATTTTAGAGAGTGTTCTACCACCGCCATAGCTCAAACACATTGTGTTGTACGTTTCAGATTCCTTAAAAAAATCTAAGAATATGTTTGTTTGTTTTAAAAATCATTTCTGAATAAAATGTATTTAAAATTTGTGACTTTTATTTTTTATGGAAGGAATTGCTTTTCCATATAAATATAGAGACTAAATATAATAACAAAATGCAACTAATTTAATTTTATTTTCAGTTTTATTTTCCATGTATTTTCATTTTAAAATGTTTTGTTTATAAACCATCGAAATCATCAATAAACCGTTCTCCAAAGCCAATTAAAGACAATTATAAATAACTGCATTACAAAGTTCTTACTTAAGCACCCCTTACACGATTATTTGTTATGGTTTTCAAAACCTGGAAACAAATCGAGTGGATAGATTGATTATTTTCTTCACCGTTACGGTACGGTACGGTTTTGTACAATGCATTCGAACACGCTCGGTTGCTCAAATAAAATTGGCAATTCTTTTTCCACCACGCACACCCTAACACACGCAACAATGTATGAGAGAGCGTGCAATCATTACTGAACCGCGATCGATGATGATCTGCCATTCAAGCCAATGCACACATAAATCATCGCTCGCCAGTAACAAAACCGCGGACAGCGGGACGTTTTGCTGACCTTCTTTTCACTTATTTCTTGGCCGTTAAGAGCCAACCATGAACCAAGGAAGGATATGTATACACTCAACAAAGCAATAAAAAAGAGTCACCGAAGCAAAGCGACGCGTCGTAAAGTTTTGAGCGAATTTTCCCTTACAGCAAATTAGCTTTGGTTGGTGTTTATCGTTTTTAATAGCTTTTGCTTTGGCACTCGAATGATTGTTGTCGATTTTGGCTGGCGGTGACCGTAAAAATTGCATTCGTGGTAATGTTGCTGTGTGGCAAGAAGCAGTGCGACATACAATACGTGCCTCCGCCTTCATGGATCGCCGTAATGGTATGTTTGTTTAAGAAATATAGGCGTCAAATTAACATGGCTGTCTAAAACAACTCACAGTGTGCGCACGACGTGCAAATATGTGCGTTGAGCTACCTTAAAACCCTCTTTTTTAAATAGGATACCTATGCAAATAAGCCACACCAATTTTGCAATGGATAATATGTTAGGGAGTACCATCACCTTTTTCCAGGGTTGTGATTTTTCAAACCCTCCCTTTAATTGCCTGTGCTTCCGAAAATCCTCAATTACTGTTCTCTTCCCCGCAACTGCCTCGTGCCTGTGGAGACGATTCAAATAATTTATGTCCGTCCGAGACGCAGGAAGGATAACGCTCACCTATCCCACTTGATCTCCGGCAGAAGGCTTTTCCGATGTGTTCCGCTTGAAGAAATAGGCAAATAATGATGATGGTCCACTCGCTCCGCTCTCGCATCCGGAACTATGCAACGCGTATTGTACGAGTTTCGTATTGTTTTTAGAAGATTGGGACGATGTTTCACCCGTACTGGTTTTTTTTGCGGGCAGCACAGGTGTGCATACTTCGCCACAGATGAAAGAAAAACTAGATTCGAACGAAGTTCAGGATAGAGTATTTTATTAAGAAATATCAAGATTTTATTGATATTTATCATTAAAAGAGACACAGAAAAAAAATAGTTCAGCCATACATCAGAGACGGTCAATAAAATAATAGTATGGACTCGTCTCTTCTGTAAGTTGTGGCGACTTTCAGCGGCTTCTTCTCAAAACGTCCCAGTGGGTACTGGTGCAGTTGGGACAATTTCCTCGACATGGGAAAGACCTTTTTGATTATTTAAATTGGATTAAAAAACTATCTCTACTATCTATTTATCAAGTATTAAAGTATGGATAAAAAGTATGCAAAAAGTGGATTCAAAAATTAGAAAGTAAATTCAAAGGTAGTAAAGTAAGAATAAATATTTACCTTTACAATACTCGCTGATAACAAAAGGGATAAATGACTAACAACAATAAATAGCAACAAAAATGATTCAAAGACTTCCTCAAATCTCTTATTCAATCTTTGTAAAATAGGGTACAATTTTGCTGTGTCAAAAAATAAGTTCCTACATGTACAATTGGAAGTTCCACTAGCCCCCATTGGCCTATCCTAAATTTGAAACCAAATTCCTCCCAAATTCTGGTTAAAACCAATTTTTTTACGAATTTACAAATAAAACGATTCGATATGTTTTGTCTTTGGGTCTTTTGAAACCAAGGTCTTGTAGTAGACCGGTAGCGCTACCGGTAATGGTAGCGACGCCGCTCTTCACCCGACAGGAGCGGTTCAAATTCCCAACTAGGTCAATCCTTCGAACACAGGACTGACTTACCATCTACGGGTAAATACAAATCAAAGAATTTCAGAAATGGCAGCAGCTAATCTGAAAAAAAAAACTTTCATAAAACTTTCATGGGTTTTTAACAACAATTTTCTAAATGTTGACTCAAACATTTCACTTATCACAAATATGAATACTTACATAAAAACAATATTAAATATCTGTCCTAATTTACAACTAGTCCTCAAAATCGGTCCATTAATCAAAGAGTAGTACTGATTTGAACTTTGGAAAAAAATATGTTTTTACAATTCTTCGCAAGTGTTGACAGCCTCATCCTCAAAACACAAAAAAGTAAGATTTAATTTATTGGATTTGTTTTAATTTATTATGGGAAAATTGGGTCGAGAGTATGATATGAAGAACGTGGCTACAAACCGTTCCGATTTGATCCAATACATAATCCCGACCGAAACCTTTTCCATTCCCAATCAATACAATCAATTATTCGAATCGTACTGAGAATCAACACAACAACCACCTCATCTCAATACAAGTGAAAATGCCTGACAAATAAAATATATATTCAATAAAATAGCTAAATCCAATCCAAAAGTGCATATCCTTTAATTCTGGTAGTTGCCGTAGAGCTTTTCTCTGTTGCCCTCTGCTGTACCGCAGATTTTCGGTTCACGCTGCTACACAACCATAAGCTAGAGTGGCTTCACGTGCACTTGACCACACGTAACATAGTGCAGCACAAGTGCCTTCTGAACGAATGTGACGAGTTGTGAGCTGCACACTGCTCGAGAGCAGCAGTTTTTTCTTCTTACGCAAGCCTCTGGCAAAGCGATGTACCATTTTTTTCTTTTCTCTCCATCTATCCCCCATTGCTGCACAGACTTGCTCTCTAGTGGAATTGGTGGAATTGGCGAATTACACGATCTCTATTTCCTTGCCTCTAGCTACACTGTATTCGGCAATATGTTTTCCTAGCTACAGCCATAGTAGACTTTGTAGTCCCGTGGTTATGAGTGCCACTATGAGTTACCGATGAGTCACCGACCAGTGACAGAGGAGAATAGGTACGATGTAAAATCGTGGAGACTTTACTCGGTACGGCGTGAGTCCATCGATAAGAAAAAAAAACACACACAACACAAGTTCTGATTTCAATAAGTGAAACCTTAAGCTACTTTTATCTGATAGCTTACTAGTGCTTGCTATCTGACCGAAACCGTTGGACTGGTTTGGGCCCCCCCACATCTAGCGAGCGCCTACCTTAACCGAGTGCAATTGATTTTCATGCCGTATCTTCAATGGAGACACCCGAACCTGCTACGCACTCGCCAGATTATATGACAGTGCGATTGTAAGCATCCTCGCTCGCCTCAGCTGTGTTGGTGCTGACTGTGCTGAAGCTGTGCGCATAAGGCACGGAGCGTTAGGGCTTTTGCCGTTTGCCATGTTTTGCCACCCTACCCCGTTTTAGGAGAGCATATTGGGCCAATCTCCCGAATGTGTGTGTGTGTGAGTGGTGCGAGTGAAATGGAACTGTGTTAGTGTGAGTTTTGTTCAAATCATCATTGCAGTGTGTCAAGTCTTTTGACTGTGTGCGGAGTTGTTGTTCTTTTTCGTCTTCTTTACTTGCTTGCTTGATGTATTAGCTTGCGCTGTGGAGCTTTTGCTTCATTGATGATTTGTACGATGTTTATCATGGGATGTGGAGCACTCTGGATGTTGCAAAAAACTTACAAAGTTTACAAAATTATTTTTTATATTGTTTGAGAAAACTGTTGTTTTTCACAGAAAACTTTATGATACTTTCGTAGCGCTATGTGGCAAACAGAAGGACACAAAACATACCAAATGCTATACCAACATGTTGATAAGGTCTTAAAATGCGAGTCAATCAAAGTTAAAAAATAAAACAATTGCCACTCGTATCTTTGAATTGTGTTATAACAGTCGATAAATCCAGCAAAAGGAAAATAAATATATATAGGAAGAGGAAGAGAAATAAATATAGGAAGAGCATTTGGCCATTACAATACCCTAAAGAAGTCCTCAAACTGAATTAGGAAATGAGCCAACAAGCTTGGAATACACATGGAAAAATCGGAAGGATGGGTGAAATCTTTAATCACTCTTACCAAACCATATTACTGTTACCTTGACTCGGTCAGCGTCTCGTAATGGATGAAGTTTTCGGCTCACCCGGTGAAGAACCCAGCACCGCTTATAAGGCATTAGAAACGTGGCCCAAAGTGTATATCTGTATTGGTTTTATTTTTTTGTTATATCTACTTTATGTTTCACCCAATTTAAGCTCGCTCCAAAACTTACACTACCGACATACGGGTATGCATATATGTATGTATGGGTGTATAACTATGGACGAGCAGCTTTTGCTCCTTAACATGTAAAAGCTCTCACGCGTGCTCGTGTGTTCGGAGTCGGTTGCTCTCTTACAGCTGCCGCGGTATCAAATCAGGTACCACAAAAATGGTCACCAACACATCCACTCACACACACACACAGATCGCAGGCCACCAAGCACCGTCCTTGATGGGACGAATGCTATACGACCACCATTCGGGGTGAAGTAATTTTTCATCCAAAAATCGCTCCAATAACACTTCGTGCCCGTGTTCCATGCGAGCTAATCGTACGAACGAAGCAGGCCAACCGTCCGCGCCAGTGTATTGGTGTGATGGAATGCGCCAGGACCTTTAGGTCGGTCGGGCGAGACGGACCGGGTGGGTGAGTGTTCGATTTGTAACGACATAGCCGTGGGAGGACGCACAGCAATGCAGAGTATTTGTGAGGTTAATTTTGCGAAACTGTGCGAGCTTGTGTCCGAATGGAAGCGTCACTCGGGGAGATCGAGTTTGAGCAGGATGGCGCTAATGAAAGAGAGAAAGAGAAGGAACGGGAAGGAGAGTAGACAGTAGAGCTCATGCTGGCACAAGAGGGCTCACATTATTATATTATAGGAGTGAATATCCGTAGACGGTACCCCATGGACAAGGGAGCGTGCGGGAGTGCGGTGCAATAGAAGCAGGTGGTCCTGTCTCTGCTGGGTATTGGTTGATTCAAATTTGTTCACAACAGGCATGCAATCGTGTCACTGACAATCGGCATCCTTGGCGAAGTACACCCTCGCGCGTTGCGGTTTGCCTACATCTCCGGTGTTCCACCCAAATGCTTGCTTTTTCGGGCTTTCTTATCGCTACCCTAAAGGATGCACTGTACGAACGAACCAGTTACTTTTGTGACGATCTCAATGCATTTGTGGTGAGGATATTCGCTTTCCATCTCCGCTCATTCTCCTTGCCCTTCTTGCCACTCGGTACCTGGGAGTGCAACAGAAAGAGCTCTGCTCCATCCTCAAATCTTTTAGCGATGGGATCACCGCCGCATGCGAAAGTTGAGCCCCGAAACCATTCACGGCGGGGTCTGATCCCGGGGAAAAGGACGACCGTTACGTAACAGCTCTCGACAGCAGCTCGCAGGCGGGCTGTGTGTGATGTGAGATGGTACCGTACGGCTCCGTGCTCGTATGCGCCCGGAGCCGCATATTAGCGAAGCGTGCCGTTGGGATGCCTCGGACTCGTGGCAAATAATGCTCGCAACCAGCCATACCCAACTGGCATAGATTGATCCGTGTTGTATGGAGAGATAAGATTTAGCATGTGCTATTTATGTGCCATACTGGTGCGTTCGGACGGGAGCATTCCTTTCGCTTTCCTGCGCTGATACGCACACGTACATTCTCGGGGTTTTCTGTTTGCATGCTGCCATATTGATGTAACCCAGGTTGCTCATTTTGTACCACAACGCTCGTCTTTTGTTGTGTAGCATTGCGATCGACTGAAAGTGGAAGTCGTAAGGCTTGGTCAAACCTCCACATTATTGGACTGAGGGCTAATTGACAACATGGGAATAGCTTAAAGATTGAATTAGATCTTCAAGCACGGGCAATAATCTATTCGTTATTCCAGCGGAACATATTAATATGCAACATTTTACGTAATCAATTTTAAACACCATTTTACAACATTAATGTAATAAGCTGTTGGTCACGTAGTTGTGTACACTAAAAACCTTATTATTAAGCACATTATGACTAACGGGCCTTCAAAAAAACAAACCTCACGTCATACAGCAAAATTGTAGTGTTCTTTTCATCGTCGACCATACCACGTCTTTGCAGTTAAACGTTCTGCCTCACAAATCGACACAACCCGCAATTAAAGGAAGTAAAGCCATTGCTTTACAGCATCACCACTAAATACAAACGCACACATACTCACACATTTTACCATGCATACACATACAAATGCTCGCAACTTCATTATGCGTATTACAAGTCGAGTTGATTGCGTGCTAGCTTTCAACGAACTTTAGCGTCCGAGAAAACCACGGCATGCGAAAGAGGAAATCCTGGAACGACGCCAGAACGAGAGTAAAACTTTCCTGACTTTCCTTTCTTTTCGTTGACTTTTCGGCTTGTTCGCTTCTAAGCACCTTCCGAGCTGGACAATACCGTTCCATTCCCTACCGTGGGGTGTGTTTCTGTGTGCGTGTAAGGGTTGTTTTGAGTTTAAGCGTTTCACCGTTCCAGCCGGACAGCTTTATGAGGTTTTCTTTGGGCTTTTATTATTCGTTTCGGATCTTTTTTTTTTTCATCGGCTATTATTCTGTGAAGTAGCGTTTCCGACAACTTTAATGACCGAAACTTATGCTCGGAGGCCCATATTCGGCTGGTGCTTTCTTTAAGTACTTAGGGGCGCAAGGGATGTTTCTGCAACGGTACACAGTATTACAAGAAAGATTCGTTGGTTTGTAAACGGACAAGTGATTAGAACCAAGTGGTTTCTGATTTAACTAACCTGGAGTAAAAAAGGAACAAATAACACCCTCCATAATATTAACAGAGAAGGTGGACTATTGGGCCGCTTTAATTATCTGCAACTGTTGGAAGAATTAAGTGATAATTTTATATACAATCTGCAGATCAACACTTGTAAAACAAACAACACTGTTTTCTTTTACTTCACTGTCGCTGTGGCTAATTTAATTATCAACTCCGTTAAATATCTCTCCCGGGATCGTATTAAACGAATCAAATGTATGCGAATGGTCACGTTAGTAACGTTGTTGACACTTTGCATCTCTCTGTCTTCCTTCCCATTGCAGGAGTCATATCGAAGGTGGGGCTGCAGTGTTTTTATACCGTACTTCACGTCGAGGGACGACATCAAAAGTGTTAACAATAAAACCGGTAATCGAGACAGTGACCGTGCTACCCAGGGGAAATCGAATGCCATCTTTGGGGACGCCGCGAACAGGCAGACTGAACCGAACATGAACGATGCAAACAAGCAGCAACTAGTAAAAAATATATCAATCACTGTAAAAAGGTAAGTCGATTCAGTGGTATATTGGCATTTTATGCCCTTAACAGTAAGATGAATTGGATGTACGAATAAGTTTGCAGCAGTTTCTAGCCAAAAATATAAGCTTTATAGTGAATGGCTTCTGCAGAATTTTTAACCAAAAAATTGCCCAAAACAATATATATTTTTCCTAACCTTGAGGAAAAAAATCCTCGTCAGAATATTATTATTATTTCTTATATTTAGGAGAAATTTACATTCACAAATTCAAATATTATCTGGAGGAATAAACGCTCTTTTATTAACAAAAACGATGCTGTTTTGATTAAAAACTTGCAACCCTTTATCTCGATACACGACAAGCTGACCCGGAAGATACCGGTGTCGACAAATTGTATAAAAAGCTAGAAACTTACTTGTATACCCAATAGGACAGGGTTTGGTGCTCCACGAAGGGTATAAACAAACTACGATTCAAATTTTGCACCGTATAAATTGTTACAAGATCTTCAAAAACTGACAAACACAACTGAATATTTTCCACCCAAATCCTTTTGGAACGGGCTGACCCATAGAATTCCCCTGTTTCTTCCTATCGGTGTTTTCCAACCAAACGATGTCCATGGTCCATTAAATAATCGACAAATGGCACGGATGATGGTTACCTCAAATTATCATCAACATTCTCGCCCATGAGGCCACTTTTCACACCCTCGCACGCCAACACACCATTCCTCGCCTTCGTCTCCCTTAATTGTCTCCCGTTTTGTTCGCCTTCCTCCTAAGACTCTTGGTAGAGTCACATTCGTCCGGTTGGTTCGGTCCTTCGGTTTGTACGTATCTGATGCAGCCCGAGATTCTATTGCCTTCTACACCTAGCTAGGTCTGGCCGGAAAAGCCACTACGAGTAATCGTTAGAAGTTCATTCGTTAGGCATGACTTGCCAGAACCCGTCCTTACAGCACAAACACGGCGGTAGGAACGCAAGGCTCCCGAAAACCCGCAGGCGAAGCGTCGTGAATAAATAATTCTGTACCATTTCATTTGGGAATTTTCACCCATCCACACGCTGCCACAACTTTCCCGTAAGCCGAAGCAAATAATATGAGGGTGAAGGAAAAGGTAACCATCAAAGTTTTTGAAGTGTTTCTTTCCTGGCTTTCCGTTTTCACCGGCTGCCATCGTGTGGAGCAACGGCTGAACAGACGTAAGGAAACGTAAATCAGCCAAAAGTGCAAGGCAAAACCTTTCCCCCTCGGGTTGGCTGCTGAGGATGGTTGGTGATTTCGATGGTGGAGAGAAAAATCTTCATCGCACTTCATCCGAAACCAGTCAATCAAAGTGAACTGGGAACCGAGGCTGCCTGGTCGGTGAACCCGGTAACGTAGCCGGGTGGGAAGTGGCGCGTGAGGAGGAAACCCATACAGGACATGCTTGCATAAGCATTTTTCGCAAGGATAACCCGAGGCAGCTTGTTACTTAGCGACCTCTCATGCGCCGAAGCAATCCCGGTCGCCTACAGGAAGGAAATCTGATGGATCGCTGGGCAGAGACAGGCTAATTGATTAGCTAAATGGATGCACATCATGGCAAATAGAGTCTCCGCGCCCATGGGCTGGGCGTGATTTGAGGTCCGCCCTGCGGTGCTGCTCGGTGAATAATAGATGGAGACAAATTTATAATCGTTCAAAGTTGCTCCCCGCTTGCCACAGCCTGCAATCCATCGGTTCTGATGTGTTCACGTGCTTCAATGATACGATGGCTTTTTTTCCTTCATGCTCGGGGACGCTGTGTTTGGTCATTGATTTTCGTATGAGTATCAGTCTCAAGAATATGGCATAGCAACGAAAGTTACAGGCAAGCAACTCTTTTCATGCACTTTCCGGAAGAGGCAAACCATCGGCAGATTCATTCTTAGCAGGTTTTCTTGCGTCGGTTAATTTCCCAACAATCTACCAGGCGCCTCCATCGGATCGATGACGAGGAGCGACACAAATTTACGTACCGTATAAATTATTCACCGTCAGCTGTAGCGATACCCATAACCGACCAACTCCCAAAGCGTCTTTAGTGCCGTATTGGACACCCCAAGCCAATGCAGACCAGCGGCCCAATGTCGGATCAATGTGTGGAACGTGAAACGCACGAACGAACAAGTTTTGCAATAAAAAGCACGTAAAGAGGGCTATCACTGCGGAAGAGGTAACAAAAAATAAGTCTTTTCACCACTATCGCCTTCTTTTTGACCACGGTCTGCCAAGCAATGAAGCTTTGTTTAACGACAAAAAATTAAGCTGCCGCTCGAGTAAAGCATTAGTGTGCCGGAGCCGTAGTGCTTGGAACTTTCGGCCGAGCATCGACAACTTCGGTCACGATGGTCACACGTGCACGTGTTGTTTGATAAATTCCTGTTTGTCGAGGACATGTGAGCAGGATGAAACGGTCAGCTTTCAACATGGTACCTCTATTCCCGTGTTTGATAAAAGTTTGCCCAAGTTGTTATTGTTCGCCGCATAAACGGAATTTTAGTGAAGGCATTTTGATATTGCCATGAACAGCGCGTCCGTATTCAATTAACAATGCAGGGAAAACGGTGCTTTACTTGTGTCGATAGGGTAAAACCTATATGTAAAGATTAAAGTGAGATTCAAACAACATTGACCTTTTTCAATATTTTCGTCAATTGATTGTTTTGCCACTTTTAACGGACGAGGCAAAATATTCAGCAATGAAGTTCATATTATAAGAAGATATAACACTTCAACATCTCGCGCTTTTCGGCTGCATATCCACACAGGGAAACATTGTGGAAGCAACTTATAATCAAAATCTTCGCCCAGGGTCTTTGGGGGTAATATCGTTTAATTCAACAACAACTCGCCAGGCGCCCCCATCTGATATTCAACCACCAAGCGCCTCCACCATGGTGCCAACATTAGCGATTGCAAACACTTTAAATCTGTGAATCAACTCTTAACATAAGTTTTCAAATCGAACATAACTGAACTGTAACTTTAACTGACCATTCCAACACATTCCTTTCAGTTCACGCCGAAAAACGCAACGAGTACGAATACGACCATGTCTAAACGTATGCCAAACCGTAGAGCAAAAGTGCCCGTATATGTTGCCGGGCGATCGGGCACCAGCCTATCCGACGCAGTACGCCGGGGAACCGACGTTTCTTTGTCGAGGTAAGAACCCTTTACAACTCATATCAACTATTTGTTAATTTGTTGCAATTAGTCTTTAATCCAGCTCTAATTGTGTTTCAGTTATAAATTTCATTGTCCAAGCGCCTACGAAAATTGTAGTAAAAATACTTTAATTTTGTTGCATTAGTTTTTTTTATTTTACAGCAGTGCTCAATTAATCTTTTGAGAAGTCTCAATTAATCTTTTCATAAGAATCCGTGTTAAGGAGTTGAGATTGAGATAAAAATCAGGATTTTGTTCTCAAAAGTTTTATGAAATCTCAAGGAATGTATTCATTAATCCTCAAAATGTCAAAAAATTTTAAATTAAATTGAATCTAAAAAAAAACATAATGTATCTTTGGAATAGAGGCTTATTCATTTAGTTTAAAGTTCATTTAGATTCATAAATCTAAAAGTTCTAATCTTTAAGTTCATTTAGATTCATAAATCTCATTCAAATTCACTCAACACATCTTTTTACACACCTTATTATATCACAATTAAATCTGTTAAAATCAATAGGAATAAATTGTATTTGTACTGATTATCTAAATTCGGTCAACTCAATTGCAGACCTTAACATCGAAGAAACGGGCGATCAGCTGCGAAAGTCAAACAACGGTCCAACCGGTTGCTGCTACGACTACTGTGGTTCCAGTCCTATCGATGGGCTCTGCGCACGATGTGATCCGCTGCACAACGAGACACAACACCCAGACAGTGCTGCGCTAGCACTCAGCAGCGAACCACCAGCGATATCGCCCAGCTGCCCAAGCATCACAACGCCAACGAGCAGCTCTTCCTTGTCCGAGCAGTGCCGATTGTCCCAGACTGCCATTACGTCCACTGCTACCACCAGCTCTCCCAGCTCCACCACCACCGCCACCACTACTGCCCGCAGCAGCATTAGTAGTACCACCACCAGCACTACCACCAGCACCACCATCAGCAGCAGGCGACTCACGGGAGACAGTGCCTCCACTACGGCCATGTCCGTGCCGTCGGGATCGTCACCAGCTCGGGCGATCTCTTCCCTGCTGCGGGCACTGTGCGCCCTCGGTTCGGTGTACCGGACGCACACATCTGGGGTACAATCGTGGATTGCGATGGTGGCGGTGCTGACCGTCGGTACCGAACTTGTCACCTGGACGAAGCAACTCGTGCATCTGCTCGTGGTGTTATAGCTCACGGTGCAAAGGGCTGCGGGAATTAACCGACCCGCACGCGCAACCTGCCCACGGCTGGGCCCAACTATACCGACCCAGCAAGCCACAAACGACCGACGAGCAAACCACCTACAAATTCCGTCTCAGGACGCTTCTGCAGGGTGACGAAGAACCAATCCGCAGAATGGTAAGGTAAAAGTCAGGTAGTGAATCATACCGGAGAAAAAGAACAAAATCCAAAAACAACACACAAAAAACATTACTCCTTAAAAAAAGCAAATATCGCCAAGGGCGTAGTTGTACGTGCAAAAAGGAAAGGAAATAATTAGTAGTGTTTTGGTGCAAAATCAGAAAAGAAAAGCATAAGCAAAAAAATGAACAACAGAAACAACAAAAGCAAAACAACAAAACAACAACAAAAAGCATGAAACCCCGAAATAATAAACGCAAATTGGGATACCTAATAGAAGTTGCGAAGCAGTTTTAGGAACAAATCGAAACACGTTAGTGTTTCAAATCACGAAACAAGTAGTAACAAAATATGTAGCAAACACAAAACAAACACATACACATATACACCACAAAACAAAACAAATCAGCGACAAATAGCGCAATAAAACACAAACAAACCAAAACAATTTAACACATTAACGAATGACGGGAACGCGACAGCCGAGAGGTCAAACGAAACAAAAAAAACAACATTGAGGCAGTAAATACATAAAACAAAACAAGCAAACACAAAGAAAGAGACGCACGTATGGAGGTTGCGGTTTAGCTACTATCGAATCGGAATGGCTCATAGGGCCCGCATAGAAGCATGACGATATAACTACTCCACGTCAGATATTTGTAACAGAAAGCTTAACAAATAAGCAATTCACCAAAGGTTATAGCAAAACAGAGCTAGAGTTTAACATGACTTTTGTGTGTGTGTGTGAATGGGAAAAGGGACAAGCAACGTACGGAGATGTCTGCCAGAATCTTCTACACTAGGAAATATGGCAAATAGAAACAAAACAACCACCAAAACCAGACAAAAACAAGCAAACAAGCTTGCCACACTCAGCCCGAACGCATCCTGCTAGTTGGATCCGGGTTGGATGGGTGGCAGGAAGAGTAGAAAAAAGGTGGGGTTTGAAAACAGAAACATACGCGTATACAATAATGTTACATCGCTGAACAAAAAAAACGTAAACGACAGTTAAACAAGTGTTTGAAATAAAATCACAAAAAAAACATCAACAAACTGATGGACAATTTAGGTGAAATATTAAATTTAAACTTATTGCTAAGGGAGTTTAGAAAGGCGATAAGGGATGAATAAGAATGTTATAACAGTATAGGCATAGTAACATGCATAATGAATTCCACAACAGATTGGCGAGCCAGCTGATTGTTGTGGAAAGCGGGAAATGCGCTGATTGTGTTTGCAGAGCATCGCCATTTAGGGGATAGGAAACACTAAACGCGTCAAAACATGGGATCTGAGTGTTTCGAGTGTATGTGTGTGTGTGTGTGTGTGTGCGTGCGTGCGCGTAGCAAGTATTTAGAGCTCGAATCACATTTCAGCAAAAAAAAAAAAACATTTAAACCAAAACCGTGAATTGCAGACGACTCGCGTTTGAATTTACGGCCAAAAACCTAACAGTTGTCGGGCTAAGTTAGCTGTAATGCACTCGTGACCTCCAGGGAGGGCAAACGTTATTTTTTTTAAACTGAAATCGATATAGGGCGCGTGTTCTAATTTGCTTGCGCGGGTAAGTAAGCATACAGCGTTTCGGTGTGAAAAAAGTGAGGCATAGTAAGTTGTATAAAGGGAGAGAACATAGAGAGCGTGGAATTAAAGTTGAAACCGCGAACGGTACATAGTGGAAGTGTTAGTTTTGTTCGTTGTGATGTGAGACGCTGTGTTGTTTTTGTCGGTGAATCGTTTTGTGTTAACCGTTTGTGTTTTGTTTTTTGGGGGTGGGGAAGGGACTGTTTTCGTACATGCGGGTTCCTTCTTTTGTGTGAAGGACAAAAAAAAACGGGATCACCACAGAGCCTGTGTGCGGAACCGGTGTGTTGTTAGCAACAACAACAACAAAAACAGATAAGGATAAGAAAAATCACATACACACATACAATGCTATTACTACTAAGACGACTCACCGCAGGAATATTGAAGATGTAAGCTAGTTTTTATTGAACCTTCCACTAGCAGGTATCCATGCAAATCGGTTACTAATATCGTAAGCTTGGGAACCGATGCACCGATTACCCAATTCACACGTACACCTTCCGCTCACCTTTCAATACACACGAATGGCATCAAAAACTTCACCATACCTTTGTACAATATATTATCTCTCTAACCTTTAAATAGCAATGAACAAGCTAAGAATGAAACTAAAACAAAAGCCTGTTTGTAATGGAAGTACAGCCAAACAATAGAAGTGAATTAGGAACGATTACTCTCTGTAACACAAAGATCTGTAAAACAAAAAAGGCAAAGAGAAAGAAAGAGAGAGAGAGAAACATGGAGCGAAAGGAAGAGAAAGCATAAAGAACAATATCGAAGATGGATGGAATAATTGCAAAACATGGAACAAAATGCACCCAAGACAGCGCGAAAACCAATGTTAAAATACACACCAACAGTAGCATGTGACCTCTTGCAAGCCGATGGCAGTTCAAGAAAATCCAGAGAGAAAAACGCCACACTCAAGTGTGGCCGGCAAGTGAGGCTTGAACGATTTTACGTGCGTGCGAATTCTTGTCTAGTGATGCGCTATTTAGCGGTTGAGAGCAGAATGCTACAAAAGAAGCCGACGGCAAGCGAAGGGGAGAACCAACAAACAAACAAACAAACAACACAAGAACATTTGCATGCAAATTGCCAAACCGTGCGAAGCACGGAAAACTCTTTATAGATAAATTAAGCCACCACTATTATAATTAGTCCGTCAATTTTTACAACAATTGTTGTTAGGTAATGAATATAGAAAGGCTGTTGGGTGTTTCAAGGCTGAATGGATGCGTCAACATGTTACGACATGAAGGGCAAGAGAGAGAAAGAAGGAAAGAGAGAGGGAGAGAGCTAGAGAAAGGATGGAGACAATGGCATGTTGGCAATCGGTACACTGGTCTACGTTAACCGAATACATCAGTACATCATCATCAAGTACATCATTTGTTAGCAACACATTTGTGTGATGCGAACCAAAAGCAATTGGAGGCCAGCATAGCTGGCACCGGTATCTAACACCTCCTAAATAGTTCTAAATCGCAGCCGAACGACTTAACATACGCATATAACCAACCATGGTCGCCATTTAAGGGTTGTTCAGTGAGCAGCCAATGTTGGGCATCCCGAAATCTGTAGCTTCGGAATAGCTTGCTCTAAAGGAAAACATCAGCAGAGGAAGTCTGGATTTGATTGCTTTTCGATCAAATAAGCCTTGCAGAGCTTAACAAGATCCTTTCTTCATGATCATCTCTCTCTTTCTCTCTATATCTCTCTCTTTCTTTTTCTCTAGCTCTATCTCTCTCGTTTTCTTACTTTCGCTATGACCCTTTCTTTTATACTCATTTTCTATTCTCTTTCATGCTTTGGCTCTACATCGGTCTCTCTTTCTCTCTTTCTCAATCTCTCCATCTTAGTCACACGGTCTGTGAACTTACTTTTCTCAGTTTCAATATGATCAACCCTTCGAAGGAAAGCTAATTATCCTTACCAAAAAAAACCTTAAAGGAAGAACACTGAACAAAAGAGACCCAAAAACAGATTAACGTCAAACGAGAAATTTGAATTTCACAGGAAAGCAAAGCAAGCAGAAAAAAACACACGCACACATTCACACAACAAACAAACTGTTAATGCTCGACGAGATACCTTTAGAGTTTATCTCAATCGAACAGAACAACCCAGCGTAGCATAAAAACGGGAAATAAAAAGTAGAATGAAACAAAAAGAGCAGAACAGAAATGAATGAACAGGCAACAAATTCTCTGACAAAAAATTATAATCAATAGTTGTTAATATAAATGTGAGATGTAGAAAATAAAAAAAACAAAACAACACACACCCACTCGCAAAACAAAAAACGTAAAAGAAATACAAAACAAACAAAAACGAATCAAGCTGCAATCGTAATTGTGGTAAAGTTTCGGTAATGGGGCCTGCAGAAGGTGAATATTATGGTAAATTTCTTTACCAAGGCCACGCACAGTACGAGACTATTGATAGTATCGGGATCGATATTTTTCGATCAACCTGACGGATCAGAACGCGAGCAAATGGGTAAAGAACCGATAATAGCAAAAAATGGGAAATAGGGTCGAAGTTGATGGAGAAGTGTGAGAGAATGGTAGAGGGGGAGGGGGGAGGGGGGGGGTATAATTATCACAAAACAAAAATAACTTAAAAACTGACGAAAAAAGTAACAAACGATTAACATACCAGAAAACAATAAAACATTAAATAATGAAACCATTGGAGGGACGTAGCTATTGCGGGGTGCGAGCGACGGCACGGTGATGTGAGGTGAAAACACAAAAGCAAACATAGCACGTTTGTAAGCAAACAAAAGTGAATTAAACTACGAATTAATTACAAGCGTCTTCAGGAATGAATAAATCGTTGAATTTAAAACCAAATCGTCTGCACGCGCGGAACAGGGAAGCGTGAAGATACCTAGAGATAGTTAAACAAATAGCATACAACATTACACAATTCCATACGGAAATTTACACGAAAACACACGACACAAATACACTCACAGACACATTGTGAAACTAATTATTAATATTTGAAAACAACAACAACTGAGAAACAAACAAACGCTCGTGTTTATAAATCGAAGCCAATAAATACTCCCACGATGCCAGGAACCGGTGCAGAAGGTGTAAAAAAACAAAATTATTATAATAATGATAAACGAATGTCGGAGGACGCCGTCGACGATAAGGGTTAGGTAGCGTTTAGTATCCATAATGTGTGCCGGGTTGAAATGGGGGTTGCGATCCGACCTTAGAAGAACATCCCACCCGATTTGTTAGTTATTACCACACGATCAACACAGTCATCAACACAGTCCCAACACACGCACACACGCAAATGTAACCCCGCATTACATGACAGGCATGGCGTTAGATTTTTGTAGCGTGTACGGTCACTCCACCGCACACGGTAAGATAGTCCTGAATTAATATTATATTTTCTGCTGGCTAGTGTGTGCGTGTGTGTGTGCCGAAGTTTTGGGTAGATGCGCTACGCTAGGCTGAAAATGAACATTTTAGTTTTGCAAACGCTCCTTCCAAGGTTCACGTTTTCGCCACTTCGTTAAGGCGCAAGTATTTGGTACGTTGTTCTAGAATGCCTAGTGTTTAGTGGGACGGCATAACGGTACCGTGCGGGAATCGATTAAGCCAGTATTATGAACACCCACCTCCCACCTCCTTCCCCCACTCTCATCCACCTTTTCCGGCGATTTAAACCCCGATCGGTATTACAAAGCGTAATGGGCTCGCAAAGCCCCGCCACACTCCTGCAAATCGCGAAACTCTCCGAACAAAAATCCAACCGAGTATCATTACTAGAGTGTACAGATTTGAAATTGAGCAAATACAGAACAAACTGGCGAAATAATAAATGAATTTTCGCCGTCTGCGCACGGGAGACACGGGTTCGAACGTAAATAGGAACTGGAAGAGGTACAACAATAGAACCGTAACAACAAAACCGTACACTACAATCCAATTACATAGACTCTCACACATACATGCACAACCAACCACGCATACGGAAACACACACGTGCGAAAGTAAAAACAAAACCAACAAAAAAAAAAACACACACACACAAAAGAATTCTGCAGCAAGAGGAAGACAAATGTTTGTACAGTAGATGATGTAGAAATTGTTTCCGCAAAATGTATAACCACTACACGAATGGATACAACAATGCTCTGTTATTGATAAATAAATCGAAACAAAAAAAATCCATAAACAACAACTCTCCATTAGGGTTTACCGTTTTGTCCAGACCTCGGCGTTGCCTAAGGGTCACACGAGGAATAATAGTGTGGTGGCAAATGAGAAAAGTGACCACGCGCAGAACACCATTTGCAAACCTTACTCCGCATACTCTAATACATTTCCTGCTAAATCACTTCTAATTCTTCTTTTGGACTTCAGTGCTAAGTTATTGGTAATGTTCGTTTTGTTTAAAATTTTGAACAGCTCCTTCGTGATCAACCTCTGATTGCCTGTTAGTGCTGACATAGAAATTCAATATTCTTTCTTCAATATTTCAATATTCAAATCCCTAGATTTCCCTAGAAATTCAATATTCTTCCCTAGATTTTTTGCGAGTTTTCTAATATCCTGGAAATGCATTTCACATAACATCTAGACCAATTGTTGTTTTCTTGGCTTTGTTCTAGCAAAATTAATCTGTTTTGCATACTACCTTACCCAGCTGCAACGTAAACAACCAAACAAACAGGTAACGAAACATCAAATAGTGTAATAGCAATAGACACCGGCATACGGAATCGGTGGTGTCTATTTAGATAATTACAAAACTAGCATAACCTTGCGGCTAGCTAGCGTCGAGCCTAAACCGAATCATTCTAGGGTCTAGGTTTTTGGAACAGAAGAAAGGAAACAAATGAAGCAAAGGAAGCAAAATGAACGAACACAACTTAGATAAAACGTTAGGGAGCACACTGCTTCGGTAATGCGTTTGAAAGACAACGGCCACGAAGGGAGGGTGCGCACTTCGCATATGCGTGGAAATTAGGGTGTGTTGCACTGGCCAAGCAGGTAAATGTCACTCACCGAACACCGCCAACAAAGCAAACATTCTCACACCGAGCATCGTACCGTAGGCAAACAAAACAATATACAGTTACTGGACATTAATTAACGTAAGTAAGCAGACAAGTAATACAAAAGCCCGAAACCCGAACGAACACGAAGCAAGCAAACAAGTTGTTAAGGAAAGTTATCTAATTCTACTGCAAAAACTAAACAAGAGTAAACAATGAATAGACGTAGGATGGAGAAGAAAACAAAACGGTAGCAAGTGAAACAATGATGCAAGAAAAAAGAAATGAAAAGTGGTGAAAACAAGCAAGACAAAACGAAACAAAAAAAAACAGTTGAATAAAGAACGAAAAACAGCAAAACATACTATAAAAAAACCAACCGTGAGTCGTTAATTGTGTAAACTAGCATTTGGGGGAGAATGGGGAAAAAAACAAATACAAAAAAAGCAAAAATAAGCAAACAAAGGTTAAACAAAAACGTTAGGAATCAGTCAAAACTGTAGTATGTAAGCAAAACTGAATAACGCACGAGAGAGATGGAGAATTAGCAGTTAGAAAGCGATTATGCAAAAGGTACAACCCTTTGTAAAGAAAGAAACACATTAAACACTAACACTACACGTTCAAATACCGATTTAATCGAAACTGAATCGGTAAAAGAGGAGCAGATCATTTAAAACAAAAAAACAAACAATGGTGACTACAAATCGATGAAATTGTCCGTTAAGCTGAAAAGATGCCTCTGATCGTTGACAGGAGATAGCAACGGGATCGCCACAATGGAATGATTGCCGTCGAAATTTACGGATGTTGAGAAGTGTTGGAAGTACGATTGAAGCTGTAGAACCTACGGGTGATGGGAATGCAGGGAGAAGGAAAGGGAAGTCATCGATTCGATGTGTTTACACGCGCGTAAGTGCAAACAACATCTTGACTCACACTGCTAAGTGTCGGAAATGCGAGTTGCCCTTTAATGTTGCATTTTCCTACAGGATGAGCTCGCTGATTGGATGGTGGGATACGAAAACAAACGAATAGTGTGCTAACAAAGAAAAAAAAACAAACGATCAGGTTCATTCTGGATCAGTCCATGCTGATTTTTTCTCATAGCGATCCGATCATGGTTAGAATTAAAGGACGCAAAACCATTCCCAACGACCTTCAAATGGTTCGCAGAAAAACCCCTTCACGCACCGATCCACATACACGTACACTTGCACACAATACACAACCACACACATTGCACTGTACGCACACGTACGGCACACATTGTTATACACCAGTTCAGGTGTACCACGTGGAGGGCAGCACGGCGCGATGAGTGCACGCTCTAGGAAAACATCAAATGTTATGGCCTTACGAAGGCATGCGCACCTCTCTAAGAAATATGCGGACAGTTATGAACGGCTTTTTGGCACGCGCTTAGTTTACTTTTCCCGTCATCTGTTTCAAGCCCTCCGGTTATACTTATATGACTGTTGCATCTGTCAGACACTTTATACTCCGCTCCGCTGTACGCGCTGTAGTGTTGTTGTATCCATTTCCGCCTCCAGCCAATGTTGAACTTTGTTGAGTTGATAAGTGTATAGAGCATTTATTTGCATTAAATATATATTAAGTTTGTACTTCAAAAAGATGAGTACAGTTAGCAAGAAATACACCAGCTATTACCGAAACGAATAGGCAGATGTCATCTGCTGCACCATTTAGACGATACTGGATCATACACATCAACATACAACCACAAAATCACATAGTTGAAAATTCGATCGACGAAACACACCAAGTTCAAGCGAATGTAATACCGCTAGAAGCTGGGACACACCCGGTTGAAAGAACCAACTCAGTTCGATTACAATGAAGCTTATCTATTATTTTTATATAATTTAGGACGAAATAAAAAACACACACACACTAACACAATTATGTTCTACATGCTGTTCATAATTAAGAAGCAACAGTTAATCGATTATTAATAATAATAGAATAACACCCACACACACAAAACGATGTGTTAAGCATAAGAATCGAAAAAGTTCTTGCAGCCAAACCAAGTAACAAGAAGTGGAAACAAACCACACGAGTTAATAGAGTTTAAAAATTATAGAGTAAATATAATGAAGACAACACGACAGAAACAACACAAAATAACGAGTAAAACAAAACAGAAGCAAACCATGGTAGCATTTGTGGGTAGAAGGGAAAAACAGCGGCAGAAAATCAGTTAGTTCAACTAATGATTAACTAATTGGTAGGAGACGCACACGGTTACGAACACAACACGCAAAATGCGTTTCTCGAACGCCAAACGTAAAAGAAATCGTAACGCGAAAGTAAAGGAAGAAAACTAGATCCGAAACCGGCACCGGACGGCGAAAAAATGTCGGAAAGAAAGAAGTTAAAAGCAGAAGACGATGAAAGAAGAACAAAAAACAGCAAAAAAAAGAACATGAAAGTATTAAAAAAAAACACCGTCTATAATTTGTTTATAATTTCTAGCGAAAACAAAAAAAGGACAAAAAACAAAAACTAATAAAAAGAAAAAGAAAGGAATAAAGTATTAATATCCGAAAATGAACAGCGTTCGATCGTTTTCTTTTATTGTCTCGATCATTTACAACAGTACACCGAAACCCAACCGTAGAACCTGCCAAAATGCTGTGTGTACCTGTGTGTGCTCTCCTGTTTGCCCTCCTCTCTATTTCTATGTGTGATATTTGTTGTTTGTTAGCATGTACGCTGGTATCGTGAGTGTTGTTAAACTTCTTTCTTTCTCTTGATTTTAGCTTTCCTTTAGATCTTATCTGTCTTGTTATCGTACTTGTGTTTCTACCTTTGTCTCTTGTATTTCAAATTTTCCCTTGTCTTTTATTGAACTTTGCCTACTTCTAGTGACACTTGTTGAATGTTGACCAAATATAAAATGAACGTAGTATTGATAATCGTTATGAGCACCAGATTGTTTATCTGATTCCGATTCTCTTTCACCTGTCTTCTTATAACTTTTCATTCTTGCAGCCAATTCTATAAGTATGACCTTAATATTCTCATTCCTTGTCTTTACACCGTAACCTTTCTTTCTTGCTCTGCATTCTACCGCTCACATTGTATGCCATAACACTTACCCCTACAACATACACTGTATTGTGACACAAAGCATCAAACAAAGTATGCAAATAAAACAAGATTGCTTGGGACAAATCGCGCAGGAAATTGGAAAGTTTAGCGGACGGACAGGGCAAAAGTTAACTGCAGAATTAGTGAAGCAAAACTGCCATTGATTTGTTTTACAAACTATCGTAGACTGTCTACAGTAGTGTTGAAACAATGAAAACATAACATTTAAAACGAAATGAAAGTAACAAAAAGAACATAGTGAACCCGCACGTCGGAAACAATGTCAGAAACTGGACAATACAAGCAGCTGGCCTGTCTATATTGCCCAACGCATTTTGTTGCATTAAACAGGCATTATTCGGTTATCAACAAAGTCGAAATAGGAGCAACAGGAAACAAGCGTAAACATTATTCTAGGCAAACATATTTGCTTTCAGAAGTTAATCATTTCTTTTCAAAAACCCATTAAACAGGGTTTCTACCAACAGGGCGCTCTAGTTTGTTGTTGATCAAAGAAGGCTCGACGTTTGTAACTAATGGCACAATGTTCATGTGGGACTTCCTCTTTACTCTGAAGAAGTGTAAATTGTATGCACATTAAAAATGCAAACACCTATTTAAAAACCTTCTGTTCTCAACGCGATCAACAGGATGGGCCAACGATCGGATTAACAATTTACATTACTCAACAGCTGCTAACTGAGCGTGACTCCTCTAGCTCCTTCACAATTCACACCGAAACTTAAACCCGTTGGAAAGGAAAATATAAGAAAAAAGCGTTGAAAAAACTTAACAGAATACAGCACAGCAAACAAAAGAACTATATTAGGCCTTAAAATGCAATACATAATATTTTAAAAGTAGTTGTGATAAAAAGTGCAGTAAAACAAACAAAAACATAAAAATAAAACACCGAAAAACAAAGCAAACCAAATCTAAATTGAATGATGAAATACGGCCAAGGGAAGATACGGTTCAAATAACTCACGAACCACACTCTATGAAACGTAGGCTGTCCGTGCATCTACAGCACCTTCTTACGGACCGTTGGCGAACGATGAAAACCACGCGCACGCTTTTGAGGAAAACGGCCATACTTGTTGTTCGTGTAAATGGAAATGGGTCTCAAAGGCTTCAAATATTGAATAGTTGGTAATGCAAACACAGAAACCTATAAGAAACTACTGAAAAGTAAAGTATAGAAAACTATGAAAAACCAACAAAAAAATAACACGCAAACAGAAAACCACCCTCACACATATACAGTAAGGCATGACGTGAAGCGCAAGGTCTCGGCGTAAGGTGAAGCTGGTCCCCGTTGATGAAATTGTAACACTAGCAAGTAGATGGTATGTTGAATTGTATTTAATAGTTAACATGGATAGTTGCCTATAGTGAAATTGGAAAACGAGAGACAAGTAATGTAACAACAACAAAAAACAAACCATCATGAAGATGTTTATTAGCATACGTAACGGAAGCGGAAGGCCTCTACGTTTGCTTTTTTGGTAACCGTCATATGTTATCCGTTACGAACCGTTTTCTTTTACGTGTTAGTGTGTATGTTATAGAACGTCCTTTGTCAGCGAATGCGGTTTGACTGCCGGTGGAAAACAATGAGAACTAATAATAGTGTTAGCGTACCTAGCTCGTAACACTGTTCAGTGCTACTGATCAACATTATGGAAGGGTAATGTACTAATAATAACAATAAAGACTCTGTAAGGACTAACAAATTAATTGTGTGGTGGTGTTAATGACTTTGTTTCGCTGGTGTAACCTGCTGCGAGATGAGACATCTTTATGCGCGATCCTGTACTAGCGCTGATGGTCGTTTCCTGACACTCCATAGAGCATCCACTGCAGTAAATGTAGTTGAACAAATGGAAAGCAACACAAAACAAAACTTAACACACAGAAATACTTTCACAACTTTGTAATTCAAGGAAGGGAAGGAACAATTTGGGGATGTGAAGTGAATATGGTTTTAGCAAATTTTACCACAGCAAGTGAGAGAAGAGCAGTCAAGGGATAAGGATTTAAATAACTCAATACAACCTACACAGCATCAAAAACAACACAGTTTGTGCACAGCGTTTCCAAACGTAAGCTCTAGCGAAATCGCTACCGTACTAATTCTTAAACGACATTAACAAAACCAGAACACTCCACAATCTCTCATTCTCAGCAGCACAAAGGCCAGCAAGCGTATACCGTTGAACGGCAGATAGCAATTAAGGTAACACTGGGCCGCTGTAAACTTACAACACGAGCAACGGTACTCAAAACAAACCACTGCAAAACACACATAACGCACGCACAATATCCAGAGTCCATAGAGAACAGTCTGCTCTGGAGGGAGTGTACTTGTACAATTGTGACATAGTAAATCGTAACGAGTAGGTATAATCTAATTCACGATCTCTGTACGAAGAAAGCTAACTAGAATTTAATGAATTCACTATGTAGAAAGCCGTAGAATAAAGATAATATATGAATTACAACATGAGAATAAATACATGGAGTTTGCTTGTTTACTGAACGGTGGACGATTGTTTTGGCAATTCTCGATCAATCGTCCACAGTTGCACCGGACACGAAAAATCTTAACGTTGAGCACAATTATACATGATAAACTTCCCTTATTGATTTTTATTTGTACGAATAACGTTTCGCAGAATTAAGGTTCCGCTTTGCTCAATCTTCGGTCCAATACATGTATCAAATTGCTCGCGCTACTTAAACTCAAACTGCTGTACATTAGTCTTGCGCAACAACTTAAACTGAGTTGTTTTATATGCCCGTTTTAACATAAATGTTGTAAACATTAATTTATATAATTTTATATATTTCCATACAAAAACCTTTTGGAATCGCAGGCTTGTTTAATCTATAATTATAAGCCTTTGTTTTCCACTATTCATCATTTAGTTAATATCTCAAGAGCATTATTTTTATAACTTAAAAAAAACTGCGTATATACCTTCATAATATGAAAAATGAAAATGAAAATTATGGCCACTGAATCCCTCAGACTTTAGTTGAAATTTAAAGAAACCATGTTCTAATTGAAGCAACTTGTTAGGAATACTTCATATGTTTGGAGGGTGGCAGCAATGTTCGATTATCGATCCTGATCAACCACAGGAAGAACTTGCAACAATCTAAATGAAGTGTTCAATCAAGTCAATTACCATGATATAAAGGCAATGAGAAAGATCTGGAGAAAATGGGTGCCATAATGAAGCCATAAACCGTAGTACCGTTTTTCCCCCTGTGAGCAACCCAAAAAGTCAATCCTAAAAATTAACATGGGTTTTCATCACATTACGACTGGCAATGAAAAATTCAGTCAAACTACGTTCGATCCCAGTAATATTCCATGTTTCAAACCTAATATTCATGGCCAGCAGATTGTGCTGAACATTTGGTGGGACCAACAGCAAGTATTCTATTATGCGCGGTCTATTAAAGCGGTCACAAAAGCAGGTAAGGTACGATAAATGTATTACATAAACTGTACTGCTCGACATCATGTTGCAGCATCCGTTAAAATGCATATATTGACGCGTAGCGCGGGCATTGAACCTTCGAATCAAAATAGCGATTTTTCAAGAGGGATGTGATTTGCGTAATTTGATTCATTTTTTTTAATTTTTGTGCAAGTTTAATGATGGCTTCTTTCTCCCTTTAAACAAAGCTTATTTACAATTTAACACATTACATATTTGTATTGATCATTAATCATTTCAACTTGAACTTTCCTGCTTGTTAGGTAGAATATTTTTTTCATAATAAATAGTACTGGTGTGAATAGTTTTCATCCTAGAAACACGTTAAAACAAGGTGAGGTAGGTATCAAGCTGTTGCTCTTGAAATGTTACACCAAAAAATAAAAGTGCACACTTTCGGTGGAAAATAGAGCGCCTGCGTACTACTGACATTCTTCCAGGGCGTACTTGTGTTCGATTTTACGAACGATAGTTCATTCATTACTGTACATCGTTAAGGACTAGACATCGTTCACGTCAGTAATGCAAACTTTGTACGCTTGTTGACAGTGAAGTTCCATAATAACTGTGTGCTTGTTCATGGGCAGAAGTACCAATTTTAATAGCAATGCAGTGCGTACGGGAAGTGTTCTTCCCAGCGGTAGACTGCAAAGATTGTAGTGCTAATTATACGTGAAGATAGTATTAAAAAGTGAAAAACGTTTTACACTGCCGATACAGTATCTAATAAGAGGTAGGGATATGAATGGCTGGGGTTTGGTGAGGAAATGAGTGTAATGTTTGTTTATTTAACATATTAGTAAAAAAGTTTTTTTTAATTATGCATGCCAACATAATATACACTCGCATGCAACATAACTAGTTGGTATTCTTATAGAAACGGACGTGCAGGGTTGACACAATGATTGTTTTTCAATGGCTTTTGAGCGACAAAAAAGAAAATGCCGACAGTGTAATGTGTACTGCATGCATTTAGGGGCATTTACTTTACACCGACTGATGGTTGTTATTTGGTTGCTGCTTATTTCGTATTTAACGAATTCATTGCTTCTTTACATTTAACGTTTTACTTTTTCTATCGTTTTTTTTTTTGCAAACCAATGCCATCGCATAATGAAAATATATTATATTAAACGATGTTACAAACAAATCTTTTTAAATTTTTAAACATTTTCAGGAGTTACAAGTGAATATTTAACTTACATCATAACCATATTCAAATCAAAGATGAAACTGATAGTCGAATTATACACACTTTTCGTGCTTATTTTTACATGTAAGTAATTGCATGATATGTTCCAGATTCCGACCAAACTCTCATTTTTCCATATTCCAGTATCACAAGCTCTCGAGAGACGCAGTGTGTTCTACGTCAAGCATAATTCTACCGAGAAAACACAAAAATCGATTTCATCTAGCGATGAAAAACCCACCCTCTGGCTCAAAGATCACGATGCACCCCGGATACGACCGCATTTCAGCTTAACTAAAACGTCCAGCTTCTTGTTTGACCTCAACCGATACCGGTGCCGTAACCCGATAAACGCCGACTGCATTAACCGGACGGTGTTGTTTAGAGCAAAAATTATAGGAGAACTCCGAAAGCGATTAAAAGAACCGTTCACAGATGGTGATCACTATCAGGTACGCTACGGCCGACCGCTGGAACCGGTGCCTAGTCCTGTCTGTCGGATGGTACGTGCAAACGTACGAGTTCTCTCCTGGAAGGAACCACCCTTTACGTGGAATGAAATCGGAAGCTACCTGCCCACGACTCCAGTGTTTGGTGGCATAACTAATGGGAGCTGTGTCATCGTTGCTAGTGCGGGTTCGCTGAAACGATCTCAGCTGGGTTCGTTCATCGACGAGCACGACATCGTGATGCGGTTTAACCATGCCCCTACGGAGGGGTTCGAAGCGGACGTCGGTTCAAAAACTACCATCCGTGTGGTGAACTCGCAAGTCGTTACAAAGCCCGAATATCGACTGCTGTCAGCACCACTGTTCCGAAATGTCACGATTGCCGCCTGGGACCCGGGAAAGTACGAACAATCTCTGTCCGAATGGTAAGATCCATTTAAAGAAAAGCCCCGATTTCAAAACGGCTAAGGGATGCTTCTTATCTTGTAACAGGCTTGCAACTCCGGACTTCAATTTGTTCGAAAACTTTAAAAAGTTCCGCAGTAATCATCCACATTCCAACTTCCACATCATAGACCCACGCAGCATTTGGAGAGCATGGACAGCTCTCCAAGACTTAACACAAACACCTATTCGGAAAAATCCTCCAACGTCTGGATTTATAGGTAAGACGATTGGGACCTTACCCCCAGATAGCTAATATAACAATGCGTTACCTGCAGGATTGGGACTTTTAATGCCCGTGTGCCGGTACATAGACGTCGTGGAGTATATCCCCAGTACTCGCATGAACGGACTGTGTCATTACTACGATGACGAAGTAAGTTCTCTTCTATTGTTAATCTCAATGGACTCAAAGGCTCGCTATCAATGTTGTGCAATGTACCATTCCACAGCTAAATCTCGGATGTACGTTCGGTGCGTGGCATCCACTAGCGGCGGAGAAGCTTCTCGTCTTCCAAATGAACTCGGCCGATGACTACAGTGTCTTCCAGCAGGGTACCGTTCGCATTCGCACCGATCAGCTAGACCGGTGCTAGAGAGCGACGACTTCCGGCACCTGTCCGATTCGCTCGTCGATGAATAAGGTGCAATGGAATGCTCCTCCCAAACACCCTCTGAACACGAGACGTAACGCAGCTCCAGCTAAATGTCGTCGCTGGCGCGAAACAATTAACAACGGCACGAATTAATTAAGCAATTCAAATCGACAGCTGAGGTCAAGACGGCGCGTGCCCGTCTGCAGCCGTCGCCCAACGCCGGCATTAGACATTCCATCCGACGGGTGTTTCTGCCTTCCATGTCCGTCGTCCGCAAAGGATGTGCATCAAGATTAGAAATAAAGAAGCCGAGAGAGCAATGCGACAAACCAACAAATCAGTTCTTCCACCCCTTCCACGCCTGTGATACGGGGAACGTGTGTGCATATCGAATTCACTGACATTTACACTCCCGAGCAGCTATGGAACGAGGGCAGCAATTAAATGACCGCTTGCACGCTGCAAGAATTTGCACTACGCGGTGTAGAAAAAGGGCTACTGCTCTAGGCGCTAATACTCCTAGTGTCACTTCCCGGCGGGTGCAGAACCTTGCAGTTATTTATTGTGCATTCTGCCGATTCTCTTGAAACGGGGGCAATGACACATGCTTATCATCCGCACTGACACAGCGAAAAGCCGAAGATTCCCATGCTGCCTGGTGGTGGGTGTTTAGTGTTGAGGAAAGATTTACAACTTCCAATATATTTTCACTTAAATTTTAACAACCGGAAGCTACCGAGCATATATGCTGTGCTTCTTAAGCAGCGACACCGGTGGGCAGCTGTACGCGAACCTGTAAATTGGACTTTTATCGCTTGATCTGATCGCAAGCACATGTGCATGCGCAGCGACCCGAACGTGTGGCCAACGCTCAAGGCATTCGGACACGCCGAAAGATGCACCCGGGTCTTTTTACGACATGAACTTGGCAAGTTTTACGAGTACTTTGTCTAGGCCAAATGTTGCGTCGCTACCGTGTATCAGGTTGATGCACATGCTAATTAGTTACACCGCACTGGTGCCGAAATGAACTTATTTTTTTGGTGGCTTTTATTGTTGTTATGTCGCGAAGAGCGCAACATTTAAATGGCAGCGTGGTTAAAATCCGTTGAGCTTACATTTGCATGCCCTCCGTTTATGGAGTATATGTTTAAAGTATTTTATTATTGTGTTTTACCAATAATGTGTTTGTAGTGCTGACTGAAAAAAAAACTAATATCTAATTTAGTGTTTCTTTTTCTTTTGTTAGTCAATTTACAATAATTTGATTTACAATTATCGTTCTCACATTTTCGTATTTTTAAGTTTTGATTAGTTTGTAGTACTGACTGAAAATAAATTATAATAATTTGTATGTTATTATTAACTGTGTTTTGCTTATCAAGCTTATTATTTATATTGAACAGGTACTAAAACTTGTGTATGACTATTATTGTTAAAACCCCTAATTTATAACATAACTAGGAAAAAAAGTGTATAATTTCAGTCATCGTAGTTTTCTCTTAAACTTGCCATTAAAATCAACAAAGATGCATTCGCATGAAATTAATAATATTCTCCTTTATTGGGTAAACCCCCAATATTCGGCAGGTTACTGTTGAATCCTAAAACGGAAAAGATGGCGCAAACGTTCACCGATACGTCGTCTTTTCTTTTAATTAGAAAACGAGTTCCGAATTTCAATGCATTCGGTTTTGATGATCGCTATGAATCACCAGTTCGGGAAGTGCATATACTTTGCTCGTTCATCCATGATCTGCGTTTCCGTCACGTACTTAAGATCGTGAGCAAAGGTTCAATGCTTGCGGAACAATTCTAAGGATAACTCGTCCATCCCCAAACAAACTGGCTGTTCACAATGCAAGGACACTATTCCATTGAACACTCGCACAACAACAAGAACACACAGTGGATCGATCGTTTACCGTTCCGGCAAGTTCTTAGGCGCGAAGGGAAGAAAGCATTTCGAAACCATACAATGGCTCCATCATGCATGATGATATATGGGAAAAGAATGGACCTCGTATCCGGTTTTATGGTGAAAAGATGCACCATATCTCCAACTCTGCACATCCGAGTTAACCTGCAGTCACCTGCTGCCGATCGCAAGCGTGTAATTTATGCCTCTTTGTTTACTTGTGATCTTCACTTTCCGTACGTTCAACTTGACTACAATAGTATCAGCGCTTGGAGACAGTGAGAAGATTTTACTACCTTCAATACTGTTCTATTTTATGCGCTTTCGTCACTACCGGCAAACAATCTTCTAAATGTAACTTTTCTATGGAAGCTGTTTAAAGGGCATTGCGATTTGTTTCTGTTTTTATGGACTTGCATACCAAATACTTCACAGCTTATTTTCCAACCGGCAAGAACAAGTACGAAAAACTGTCACAATGCTTCTCACCTGTCTCATACATCACTCATTTTGGGTTATTCCATGCAGTCAAATTTTCACCATTCCTCATTTCTTGCTCGAGGCTGGATGTATAAACCCCTCGTACGGTGGTTTGATTGCCAACGTGACGTCACCCATGTGTCAACCTTTCGATCAGGGAATCTCGGTATCTACGGCAAGGCTACGCTGAGATGACAATTGCAACAAACGCCTCACTACCGATCGGTTTGCTCACTATACAACCCGTTGCCCTACATCTCATATTGTATCCAGTGAGCTGTTAGGGGTTGTTAAACGGTTCGTTTTCTCCCTGTTGAGGGAGATAAACAAAAGCAAACGACTCTCCATTCTCACTGCTCTCTGCTAGATGAACAAAAGACTTGAGATCACGATTCGCTGGAACAGTGAACTATGGGGTGGAGCATTGAAATTAAAAAATTGATGATAATATTAATAGCTAACTTATTGACGGATGCTTTAAAGTAAGAATAAGAAAATGAAACTAGCATTTCTTTATCTTTGAAGCAATTTGTTAAAGAGTATGAAAAATAATTATTTCCTACTTCGTAAATAAATGACATTTGGTCCTCATTTCAGTATTTCATTTCTAATGACTATTGTCTTACTGATAAGATACTGATGCTGATTTAAGTTACATTTCATATTTCCATAATTTTCATAATAAGCTGTTTATGACTAATAATTCTTAATTCCAAGAATCAACAATTATTTTCTATTTCAAATACAATATAAGAAAGCTATCTTTCAGCTACATTGAGTCAATTTTTATTTGTGTAAATGTTTTGTTTCACGAAATGTTTAAATTCCGAATTTAAAATCAAGATAAATATAACTTTCAACGAAGTTCGCTCACTTCATAATTTATTCAGCTGTTAATTAATTGTATACTTTATCTCTTTCCCAATATTATCAACAATATACTATAGCTTATTATTTTAAATTAATTAAATGAAATCATTTCTATATGTTTCAATCAACAATAAAATAATGTTTTTTTAAACCACATTTAACTTTCTCCCTATCATTCCTATCCTATCCTTCCTGGGCAATACAAAATAAACAGGTTGAACAATCATCTAAACAGTATTTTTTCAGGTGGAGGCAATCTGCAATCGTTGATTGTTGTCGTGTATTTACATTTTTGTACAGCAATTTAGCTGAAATAGATCTTACATTCAATACCTCAGGTTGTTCTTTCTTCTTCTGAGTTGCAACCCCCAATCTTTGACGGTAATTCGATAATAATTTATGACCAGAGATTCGTTCTGCGCCAACTCACAGTGCACAGTCCATTTAGGAACTCGCGCGTTCTTTCATTCTCTCTCGTCAACTAACTCACCACCGTAGGTTCACCGCCCTATCTCGCATCTCACGTGCCCGACTCAGCGGGGGAGAGATTTCTTTTATAAATATATTGTGCTCCGCGTTATCGAACTTCAATAGATGGTGAGTGCCGTGCCGTTCCAGTAGTCGTGTCGCGAGTGTGGCTCCGTCGAATTGCTTCCGTTGGTTTTACACCCCATTCAACCGGCTGATCCGTCGGTACACCTGTACACCGCTCCGGTAGGACACAATAGAACGCATACCGTTTTCGCACGCAAACAGCAAGTCACGGGCAAACCGTGCGGCAAAGGAAGCACACGTTTTCCACTACCCCTTTGTGATTGTCGTTAGTGGTGTTGTTGAATGTTCTACTCTGTTCGCTTCCTCGTTCGAATTTTCGGCGTCCAATTTAAACGCCCGTGCTGCCTCGTTGGCCCTTCTTCCAGTTGCCTCTTCTGCACGTGTAAAACCGAGCCGCTAATGTGTGTGCAACTGTGTTTTAGAAGCAGATCAGTGAATCAGTAATCCGTTAGTGAGGTCAGTGTTGCCAGCATTGTGCTATCATTTGGCGTTTAGTTAAGGGTAACTGAAGTGACTCATACCGTCCACCGGGCTGCTCCATCGACGAACGGTGAGCTCGTCGCTTCGAGTGAAAGAAAACCGAACAAACACGTGCGTTTAGTGTGAGTGATAATATCCACCACCAAACAAGTGTTGCCAGCGTGATGATATAGGTGATGGGAAGAAAATTCCTATGTTGCAACTACCCAAGTGTGTGATCGACTGGAACCGAAATGTTGGAGAGCCTTATGTTAGCAAATTCTTCTGTTTCATAGCGGTTGGCGTTTATGTCTTTTTTTTTTCTCGTGCATTCGTTTCGATTCGTTACACCATCGTACGGGGCCGATCGATCTGTCAAACCCTTCAAATTGGAATCATTCGCGCGTGGTAACAAATTGTCACCGACGCAATTGCGCTGGGATGGAATCGGGACCGGCGGTGGAATGTTGTTGCAAACGGCTGCTTTGTTACGTGCCATTGTAAAGCCACTGTCATTGCCAATACCCTGTTTTGCAGCAAGCATGCAAATGAAAAGCTTTCGGAATAGCTCAAATAATTCGATTGGACACAACAGTTTGTACTTCGAGACGCTTTCCTTCGAGAGTTACGGATGTCCGGCACGGGTGCATATTTGTAGCATTTTTATACATTAGTTAAAAAAATTGTTTTTACGTCGAGTTATTTATTTTTTATTTTAGGTCTATATTATGTAGACTAAAGAAGAGCTCGCTCAATGGAATGACCGCAATCTGCAATCTGCAATATACCTTAACAATGATAACCTCATTCGCTGTTCTACTCAAACAATCATTGTGAGATAATATGAGTTTCAGGGTATTTTCTTATCAGACACCACGTTTTAGCCACATTGATGGGCCTGTTGTGAAGCGCGTCTTTAGTACGCTGTATGAAAGTTGAAGACAATCAAATGGAAATTGTAAAAATCAACTAACATTTCAAGAAATTATTAATAATGCACACGAGGATGATTTATACAAATTATGGATTATTATGCTTTCGAATCGTATTGTAAAACCCAAAAACATTTTGACAAAAATGTGGAAGACTAACAGCAGATAATGTACAGCAAACAACACATAACCACTACTACCCTCACAAAAACATTCACAAAAAATCCCCTAATGCCAGCCGTTACTATAGCGAGAGTCCCAAACATATTCGGTACCGAAAAACGATAAAAATAAAGCAGTAAAAAATGCTATGCTCCGTGTACAAACAACCATGCAAAACACAAGAGCATGTTGCTACCTTTAGCTAACACTTTTCTTTCCAACTTTGTTTTGTGACCGAAAGTTTACCACCACCCTTGCCTACCAACTCCCACCACGATACTATCTGGGAATGGAGTTTCCTACCATAACAACTACGGTAGCGCTAAAAAAAAACAAAAACAGTGCACACACAAAAGCGAATGCATTTCGCCGCCGGCTGTTGAATGATTTTGTTTTGATAAATTCTCGCCTCTAACACCCGTGGGAATGTGGGGATGGTAGGGCGCGTAAATTGAGAAAATGCACCCACCGACATGTGCAGGTGCGAACGGCGTAAACAAACTGCATTCGTTAATCTCATTACGCTAGATAATGTTTTGCGACGCCCCGAAGGGTGATGATGGCTTGAAGTGATTAATCGTGCCCTTTATGTGTATTAGTGTGTGTGTTTGTGTTTATGGTAAGAAACAAGCCATCATTTGGTACATCGTCAACCATATGTCGATCGGTTATTATTTTGATCGATCGTGTGAGAACAAATAGAAGCTCGCCTATATTTGGGGCCAGTGCCTTGGGGTGCCTCGATCTGCATCGGGGGAAAAACAACAATTATTTCCATCTAATGTGCTCTCCTATGAGACGCTGATGAGCTGTAAGCAGGGGATCTGATTTTCATGCCACTTTGCGGTGCGATTTATCGCACAAAACGTGACCGAGCGTGTGTGATTCCATGCTTCGGAGCAATGTTTCCGCTCACGCAAGATCGCATTGCTCGATCGACGTGCCCGGTTTGGTGCTGGTGTACCTTTCGCATGAGTAATCCCACCAGCCTGCCTGGTGGGTCAACCGTCTCATCTCACGTAGTCTACACTTTTGTTTCCCATCCGTGCCTCGTTTAGTATTCCACCTGACGCAGCCGCGAACGATCGATTTGAATATTGACCGCCCGTTAGCCCTTGATGCCCTTGAAATGCGTTTCGGTCCGACCGGGACTCGAAGCTCGAATCGGAGTTGCTGAAGATTCCCATCCTCCACTATCTGGACGCTATTTTTGCTAATGACACTCTAAATATGGTGCACGACATCGGATCGTGTTGGCCGTGACTGGAAAACTTGAAACCTCGGAGCCGCCAGTGTGCTTCCGAGAGTGCCTTTTTTGAAACGAGTACGTATCGTCACGGCCAAACCCTCCGAACAGGACGATGCTCTATGATATACTTCCCAAACTAAAGAAAAAAACATACGCAACTCTTGTGGGGCTCCAAATGCGGACTGGAACCCGGGACACTGTCGGAATTCGGAATCCGATCCACTTCTTCCACCTCCAAGCGTTCAGCTCTATTTCGTGTTCAAACTTCAAGCCTCAGCTGACCTGCTGACGTCCTTCGGCTTTTGATTTGCACTAGCTCCAGCGTAAAGGCCCTTACAACGTCCAGATCTCTGGTCCCAGGCAAACACTGCCACACGGTGTGACAAAAACACTGCGCCCGACCTCCAAACTGACGTCGCACGCCTGCAAGCGGTCCCCGTGGACGTGCAGATAATTTTTACACGGAATTAGCAAAATAATTTATTCCATCCCGATAGTCGTGCCGGTCGGTTCTTTGTACTGTGCTCAGCGATGGATCATCTTCGGACACCGGTGACGAGCACGGCAACGCACCGCGGGAGGTGTAGTGTACTCTGCGGCAGATGACGGACCAGTGACAAGTGGCCTCTCTGTTGTTTTGTTGTTGACAGCGGCTAATTGTTGTTTCTTTGTCTCGCTTACTTTGCATGTACCCAGTGAGTACGTTCTTGTACGTTCCTCCGTAGAACTCCGAGTATATATGGAATATGATCTCCCTAAAGGGGTAGTGCGTTATGCAAATAAACTCATTACCGGGCGATTGAAGTGAGATGTTGTTTTCTTTTCCTTACTGCTTTGGTAAGGTAAGGAAACGGTATAAAAGATGCCAAGTACTACCATGTGTCTGGCCCGCTGAAGGGTCACAATAAATGACTGAAAGGTCTTTCACCGTCCAGCAGCAGTCGTAGCGGTCCTACAAGCGGTCATACAACTCCTTTTCTGATCTGAGCTCCTGAAGATTTAGACATTAGGTTTCATAAGTCTAAGAGCTCGTAAGACATTCAACTGAAGAGCAAGATTTAAAAACTTTCACTGGATTTACGTGTATTTTAATAATAATAATAAAGTGTTTCAACCTTGCAACATTTTAAGTAAGCTTATTTTAAAACATGATGTTAAAAACACCAAACCTAACACATAGCACAAGAGTCTATAAAGTGTCCCGCAAAAAAAAAACAGTTCTATTCATCATGCTCTGAAAGTGAACTGTTTGCATAGTTGCGATACTAACCACCAGACTCTAGAATAGATTAGATAGCAAGAATGCCTATCGGAGCTCGTTTTCGTGTAGGTGAGGCTTTCAATTTCGCAAGCCTTACACCAAGGCTATTGAAGGAGACAAGGTGGTGGAATGTAGAGTATTTTGACAAGTAAGAAGACGAAAAACTAGAAGGTGCATTTGACAGGGGAGGGTGCGTTTGACAGCCTGCAAAATCCCTCAGAAAAGATACACCGGCCATTTGAATTGCAACGGTGTTTCTCTGTTCGTTTAAAATTAATCATTTCTATGTTTTTCTTATTGTACATTTACACAAAATTTTGCGCTTTAATTGGAAGTAATGATAATAACTAATGAAGTATAAAAGAGAATGTCCGTTGGGGACGGTTTATATTGTTAAGGCTATTGGTGAATGCAAAGTTGCTACCAAGCAAAACTGTATCATTTACATCCAGAATAAATTGAGTAATGAAAAGGCATAAGTGAAACAGTTTTTAATGATGATTACATTTCATATCATTTTGCACAATCATTATTTATCGATGTCGATTAGCCACAATCGTCCGTGAAATGTCCCTTTCCACTCGATCTTAAGATAGTGGCACTCCCAAGGATGAACTCGTGCGCAGATTCAGTTATAACGAAATGAATGCCTTCCGATTAATTGATGTTTTTTACACGAAAAGAACCATATGCACTTAGTACAGTAACATCCTTTCGTTCATATTTAGCACCGCCACAATTTGGTTTCAAGTCATACATTCGGCGAACCACACCAAAAATCTTGCTGACCACAATGCGTCTGGACATATAAATCAAGCATATACTGCAATATTCTTATTTTTTAATAGATAAGCTGGTATCAATTACCTAGCAATGAAATGAGTGATATATTCTACAAATAATTATTAAATTTCCCCTTCTCAAATGATACACATCCTATACGCTTGAACCGCTTTAACTGTAGTTATAAACGTATGACCCCACACCCACAAACGTCAAATTATTGGAAGAAGAATTTTGCGGAAAATCGCTAATATTCAACCTTGTCTCCTTCAATAGCCTTGCCTTACGCATTCCGGAGTTCTCAAGTACGGTGCCACCGATAAGATAGCAAAAAACACAAGCTCACATTCCATGCGCTCCCTGATATATGATGTACGTCAGCGCAGGTGTGATGGTGTAAGTGTATTTCTAAAATAAGCATCCCTTAGCGATAATCTACTCTCCCCGAAGAAGGTTGCTGTGGGCGAGTAATTTAGAGGTTTTCTGAAATAAAAACACACACACTTCAAACCCGACCTAATGCAACGCCTAACCGAACGACAGGCCATGATCGTTCGGGGTTTTATCAGATCGCCTGCAGCCGACCGATGAATGTCGATGTCAACTTCCGGCGGACTGTGCAACTCCCCTGTAGTGGTTCAGTTAAGGGTTGGTTCAGAACGGAAGAAAAACCTTGACCACCGATGGTCTCACATGGTTGCTCCCGTGTTGGTCGGTGATACGCGTGTTGATAAAGCGGAGCGATCTAATCCAAACAAACAACCACGATTTAGCTTTTGTTTTGTTTCTGGTCGTGCATGCTCCTATGGCTTGGCCAGTAATGGTAGACGGAAGTGTTTAATCGGGATCGGAAATTTTGCTACAATTTTCCAGCAATTTCCCGACATCTGTAGGGGGTTGTTTTTTGTTCAGTGCTCGAGTAAAAACCCATAACATCCCCACCGATGGTCGACGATTTTGAGCAATTAGATTGACGTTGACTGCTCCCGTTTAAATCGCCATCCCAGTTTATGTGCGTGTGTGTCTATGTGTACTAGGGTATTGTAGCGGCCTTCGTTGATCGCACTGCGAGTATCGAGCTGTGATGTTTGTCGTCTAAAATATATTCCAATTTTACTGCGGATCACCACGCCAACGATCCAGACGCTGAAGGTAGAATTCGAGGGTTAACACGTTGTTTGGAACGTTCTGTTCTGAATGGTAGGCCGGTGAAGTTTACCTTGCATTGGTAATATGAATATTTGAACAATACGGTTTGACCCTTCTCCATCATCGATTGTCAATATATGTACGGTTGTGGAAAATTACTCCATGATCAATTTTCGCGTTTAAGAAACAGGAGATTTTCCGTGTTTTTTGCGAATAATAACTTCATCACTTAATCGAGTAGCTACGGATGTGTGTGCGCAGTGGGAAAAGCCACCCAATTTTACATACCCTCACGCGCTGTGTGCTTCACGGTCGACACGCAATGGCTTTCATTTACACAGTCCTCACACTCTCTATCTCTCTCTATCTCTCTATTCGTCTTATCGTTACAGAATCTAGATGTTGGACTAAAGCGCCTCGATCGAGATTATACTGCCACTGCAATTAGTGCCGGTACTACCAGCCCCACCTGCCAGTTGCGAACCAATCATACAACCCACTCGCACTCACACCAAAACCGCACCCCTTCGCCTGGGTAAGGAAGGAAGGTGAGCGCACTGTACAGAGGCGGCCACGATACGACGTCACGATGCTACGCAATCGCGCACACTGGATACGGGTGCTAGCGATCGTACTGGTGGGTGCATGTGCAGTCGGCACTGCATCGCCCGTTTCGACCACGCCGCAAGCCGAGGTAAGTGTCCCACGGACAGGAAAATGTAGGGAAAAAGTAGGTGAAATGTCATCCATTTTCGGACACACGAACTCACAATGAGAAGATTACTTGTCGCTGCACTTGTTGATGCGGGTGCTAAACGAAGCTAACGATCAATCTGCAAAACCAGACGTGGTCTTAAAAAACATCAAGCTCCCGCTTTTGTCCGTGCCGAGTCGGAATTAATTAAGCTCAATTCAATGTAGCGTACCGAGCGAGTCTCATTTAAATTCCTCACCCAACTGTCCCCGAGTGTCCGGCTGGCGGTGCTCGGGGTTATCTTCAATATCAACAGTGTGGCACGAGTGTAGCCCCAGATCGGGGTGAGCGATTTTGCGTAGGTTCCACCGTATGTGTCGGTTCCAGTTAGTCCTAATCTAGCTGTCAGTTGACCGTCACTTGCCAAACTGCGGTCGGTGTGGAGCCGTACGCGCAGTATAGCAACGGCAAGGTCAAGGGTTGGCACCAAGCATATCCGATCACCTGCAATACTAGTTTCTTATCGTAGCTGGTTTTACCGAACGCGTTCGGAAGTTTGAAAGCTCGCTTGGCGATAGCGGAAGAGGAGTGCGTCAATGTTTGCGTTACGCCACCTCGTACGTGCAACATGTTGGGATGGTACATTGGGCTACAAACCCAGGCACCGTAATCTATATTTAATGTTCTCTTGCACGAACCTTCACCGGTGGACCGATAGTTTTGTGCTTTGTTGTTGATGATTGTCAACAACAAAAATCCCCTGTTTGGTGGACGGGAAGTGTCAATGTGTTGTTAGATTAATGCTAACCACAGGATAGTTTCTATATTGCTCCGATGCACCTGTATCGATAAGAAATCAATATTGGCATCGAAATACATGATTAGACATTCAGACGATCATTTGCTGCATGAGAATTAATAGTTGTTTTTCGGTATGGATTAAGTGACATTAATCTAATCTCGAATGGTATTCAGAATGTCGTCAAAAGTATATGATTCACCTTAACGTTGTTAGTCATTCGAGATGTTTGTTTTATTTTAGTTTTGACAAAACCAAAAATGCCCTATCACTTTCTACACATTTAACAATGTAATCTCATTTCTTGAGTAAAATTCTAGAATCCAATTCTCGGATTTTCTATTTCTTGAATTAAAGACCTATTCATTGGAGTGCCCATCGGTACCTTGATTTCTTAGCATCATTAGACCTTCCATACTTCTCAGATTGATGTGCATGGAATATTCAATTGTCCTTTTCCTAGAACACATTCGTTATGAAGTACCAGAATTTATATCAACCACAACGCTCGCTTTATAAGCAATGAAAGTAATTCTCAATAACACACTCTAAGTCAAGAACTCGCTAATAAATAGTCGAAGAAGAAACCCACTGACAACCCTCGCCGTTCTTGGCAACCCACAAACAGCTTGCTAGCTAATACGAGAGCTACGGAGAAGTAACACACAAAAACCGTCAAAGTCGTCCCTAAGGTTGTGCGATGGCCATCAGCTCATTTAAGTGCACCACGTCGGCCATAAATTCACCTGCAATTTGTCCACCTTTTCTAATAATGTATGTCACGTACTGGCCACCAATTCTAGGAGCCTATCGGTCGATGCTCATCTTCCCATCCGAGCTCGACCGAGAAACAGGCACACGGACGTTGAAGGCTTCCTTTTGCTGGGGCAGAAGTTCTGTTTTCATTGAACAACTGCATGCGATCGGTAAATCTTGCCTCACGTCCACATGCGAATTTTATTGAAAAGGACATCGCTTACAGTGCGCTACATCCTTCGAGCTTCACGTGCTGCACTGGTGGCGTGCAATTTCGAGGCCTGTTTAGCCTTCGCGGAAGATGGACGCGAGGTTCCCGCATTGGGACAACACTTTCACCAGCTGAGTAACCGTTTTTGGATTCACATTCTTTGGTACGGTTGGTACGCTACTGGATATTAGCAGGCAACGACACAAAAGCCACCTCTCACGGTATCTAGAAATGTCACAACGGGCATATTAATGGAACACACGACATACCTTCCCGGTTTTGCAAGTTCATTTTGGTCCGTAAACTATTTTTACCTTCGTTGCATTGTATCAAAAATAGTTACAAGCGAGCGTGTCCGGTTGAAACATTCAACGGAATGCCATTCTTTAAGGTTTGAGTAATGCACCAAATTCTTAAACCACCAGATGGCGCTATTATTCAAAATAAAAGAAAACCTTGCGCTGGTGACGGCCTACTATGATGAACCTTTCCCAAGGATAGTTTGGCTCCTCACGTTGTAGGTCAGCTGGAGAGTTCTTGCTTGGAGGAGAGTTCATTACATTCAGCCATTACGGCACGTTTTGGAAATAGATCGAAGCTATAATTTGCTTGCACGTACAGCAAGCAGACAGTTAGCTCAAATTAACCTTTTGCTTCGCTTAAAAATATCTCGCTCCGAGTGTTTTCGAAAAAAGAAACAGGTTGGTCAACAAAAAGGGCTGAATAAATTGGATTCCCAGCCAAAGGTAACCATTTTCAAACAAAAAGCACGAACCGATCATAAATTAGCACCAGCTAGAGCCACTACAGTCTACGAGAAGGCCCATGTCAGAACCAGCCCGCTGGTCGGCTAGTTCCGGTTGAACTTTTCAGCTGGAATCGCACCTACATCGATTTTCTGTTGGTCCTCGCCCAAAGTTCGGCTCGTTGAATGTCACCGCACCGTGGCCGTCCGTGGCCTAAGACTGTTAACCTCGCATTGCTTCTTTTCTATTTTCCAATCCATTTTCTTGTTCTTTCCCGCCGGTGTCCTTTTTGAGCAGAGAATTTGTAGACCTCAGCCCTAGGTCAACGCACCCACCAACAAGGGCTATAGCGTCTATTTTTTTCGGGTGGGAAGGTACAAATGCTACCGTTAATTATAATTCCTTGCTTTTTTGTTTTGTACGTTAATCAGAATATTCACCACCAGGTGTCCACCACGTTCACGACCACATCATATCGACCAGTTGTGGCCGTTGTGGTTTTCTAGCCCCTTCTTCCTGATGTAAAATTGCTCCATACGTTGCGTGACTTTGGCAGGATACGTTTTTGTGTTCCTCGCCAACCCATTCCGGTGCGGAGGGACTTACTATGGCGGAGACTGCCAGCCTTCCCGTATGTAAATCGGACCCTTTCGATCGAACACAGTAACAGGGTGGAAACAATTCACCCCTCCCACGTGATCGACCACTGTGCTTGCTTCGAAGAAGGAAGAATTGACATTCCTCTAGACGTGTTATTGCGTTTCAAACTTACCAAATGTAGCTCCAAAAAAAACGCCACATACATACACACCAAGAACGATCAACCAGTTCAGAGCTTTAACGACGGTGAAACGTGAAGCATTTAATAGATTCACCCTCCACCTAACCGTGTGACGTCACCGGCACTCAGCAAGAAGCGAGGCTTCTCCGATGAGTCACGGCTCCAAACCGGCTTGGTGCGCTTGCGTTCGTGCACAAGATAGCTTCTTCCACCAGACGGGTACCACGGTGTGACTGTTCGACGCGAGACCGTTAATCGTCACTACCCGGTCGTAAAGCGTGTGTTGGACTTTCTTGGAAGTAAGCATTAGTAATCGCAGCATTGTGAGGCAGCGAAAAAAGCGGTCGAACATCTTTCGCGATGATGATGGTTCAATCAGCAGATTTTGGAGTGTTTGTGCTTCCTGTTAGATTTGATCTTCGTGCCGAACAGAAGAATACAGAACGCTCTTTGTACGATCCGATCATAAGTGATGCCTCATGCCACTAAATTGCGGTGAAATCATGATGGAACAGTTTAAAGTGCAGAACGTTATTCCTTAAACCTTTTTTTTTTCAACTCAAACGCAAATAATTTCCTGATTTCTAATTATCAAATGAACAATCAAACACAAAGAATCATTAGTCACCTTGATATTGGTCGTAAATGTTCCTTAGTATTGATTTCTACAAACGATCGCTCAAACTTCCGCAGAGATCGCCATCTGGCAAGTACGCGGGAAAGTTAAATCAAACCCCTACGCATATACACACCCCCCGTGTGTAGATGACAAATCGAGCGCGACTTCTCTTTACCACCCATGATTCAACAGCTGTTCGCAGAAAGCGAGGTACCGAACACTTTGTCTATCACACCGTTCCAAACTATTATCCGGGTTGTAGGGCATCAGTTGGGAGATGCATTTGCACGATCATCTCCCTCTATTGGTTGGTTGAGGGGGTTGTAAGCAACAACAACAAAAAAACTCCCTTGCGCATTGTTGCCAGTTCAGTAAAGTTCACCGTAGCGTTTATAGGTTTGATCTTTAACTCGTCCATTCAATTAACGCTTAATGAATTGCTACCCCTACTGGCATGCCGGGTCCCTTCGCACGACACACCCTCAGCCCTACGGTTACGTATGATGCCGGGTGCTCCATGCATACAAGTCTTCGAATACGTCGCTAAATACCCATTAACAGGTGATACAAAACGAATCACCGTCAACAGCAACTTACACACATCGCCACATCGACAAGGTGCACAAAGGTCAACCGATTCATTGGCGTTATATAATTAATTGTACGCGAAATGTTCTTCCGCACTGAGATGAAGTCGGCTGCATTCCTGCTTTGCAACTGTAGTAACCGATCGTCTATGGTGTCGTTTTTAGTCTTTTCTTTATCACTTCCCGGCGGTTCCATGATAGACTTTAACGTGCCCTTTTTGCAAAACTTCGTTAGGAAATTACTCACCAAACGGACCCACGGTTGGAACCCACGGTGGAAATGGCTGTAATCTAGGGAATGTCCAATCCTACCCGATAGCGCAATCACTTTCGGACGGATAAAGCGTCGAAACCGAACCGTACAGTTTTGCTTTTAAGTTGAAGGTTGAAGGTGTACACCTTTCATCACCGATACGGAGTGGTCTCTACGCTGATAAGGATTCTCCCTCAGGGTAGTGTGTGTTGAAATCTACCCTCTACGCACCGACAGTCCACGATACAGCGACTCCACAACGCTTTTACTCTGTCCATCGGAGGCCATCTTCAAGGTCCTTGGAAAACATAATCCCTCACTTGTAATGGTCAACAACATCGCACCAGCTGTTGTGCCAGTAGTTGTATACTGTGTACCGTCTGATAGAATCTTCAATTGACGCAGCAACATTCTTGGCCCAGTTTTAAGCTTGATAAGCAACCGAAATGTTTTGTTCTCTCCCGGTCCGGATGATGGAAAGATGCCGCCAGACACATGAGATCGTACACGTACCGCGTACCGAATCTTGCCTGTCGATTGCTTCCTGATCCGATAGAGCAAAATGAGCAAAAAACACCTTCAGCAGACCGCCGTTTGATGCGATATGTTGTTGCGATTGCAATTTGCTTGGCGGTCGTTACAAACCGTGCGCAATTGTTGCTGTACTCACACTACTCACAAGTACACCGTACGCACACACACCCAAACACACACTAGTCTAGATAGTGATGATACGAGCAGAAAGTGGTGGTTGTAAATAATAATCTAGCAAAACCTCGCAGTACTGCTGGTGATGAATGTGTTTTTTGTTCCGTTCTCTGCGAAGAGTTGCAGCCTAATCGTGAGCAATCTTCTGTGATTATCGGTAGGGGGTTTGGAAGGCGAAAGATAGTAATAAGTAAGATAGTAAGCACATTGCTAACTCGCGAAGTTGTGACGATGTTAGTTGATGCGGTGTAAAGTCGGTTATAAAACGGAGTTTTTAAGAGTGAAATAAACACTTATTCCACTTATTATAATAACCACATGTTAACCAAGAAAATTGTTAGTATCTTTGATCTTTACGTTCATAAAAATAGTAATCTAAAGCTGCTTGAAATTGAATCCACTCCATATGATTCATTCCCACTCAGCTGTCTGGTCAATGGCGCCGTCCCTAACTTCACCACTTCAGTGTCCATACTGCATGACGATTTATTTGTTTCACGAATCATTTCTGTACAACCGCCACACCGGCCGATGCCATTTAATCGATAGGGATGGTCAGCCATTAAGTCTCGTCGTTAGGCGGTGTGGTGGCCCACTGGTCACGCTGCACTGGAGTTGAATGAACTCAGCGTCACCTAGATTTCGCGTCACCTCGAATCGTGTCAAACCGCCCGACGGTGGCATCGCATCTTCTGTACGTCGGTGTCGCATTATTAATCCAACATCTCGAGGTTCTTCCGAATTTTTCGAAACAGATACGATTTATTTGCTGTGCTGCGTTCTTTACTACCGGGACAGCTAAAGATCTACCATTGACGGCATTTGCCACAATCGGAGTTCCCATGAGCGTTGGGCAGCCATCGCTGCCCACCCACAATAGCCCACCGTTCGCAGCATAATAATCGGCCGAACGAGCGAACGAGCAAACGGCCTCGAACGACCCTCGAACAGTCGGTCCGAAATAAGTGTCACAATTCGGAACCACCGGTCGTCGAATCGCTGCAGCATAGGTCATTCATTCCGCTTCTCCACCGCACACCACGGGTGCCATTGTGATAGTTCATTATTTGCACAATCCACTCCGGTCCCTACCTTCCCAACGTTTGCCCGCGTAGAATCATGCGCACAAATCGCCCTACCAACTCCCCCACGCCGGATTGAAGCACCAACACCCGGTGTGATACCAGGAGGTGAATTGCCGGTGGGTTTATGATTTTTCATTGCCATCCGCGAAACCCACCACCACACAGCCCGATTAATCCCTTCCGTTCGGTCGCAGCGAATGATGAGCTTTGATTTACTATTCATGCAGCCCGGGTCCGATACCGACCTACACAGCTCTGCATCACCCCTCCCTTGGTTGTCTGGTGGGGTCGGAAATAAAAGAAAAAAAGAGAAGCTGTTAGAATTGGCTGTAGCTTGACGATGCGTTTGGTTTTGCGGCGGACGACCACGATTCCACATTGTTGTACACGCCGGGCCGGGATGGTATGTGCGCGATTTGCTTGCGCTACCGCAAATGGTGGGGCGCATATGGTTCCGGGCGCTAGTAGGAAGTGACGGACGCGATCGGACACGCCTGAGATGCGATTAACCTTCCGCGTTGATGTGTTTATTGATTACAAATGAAGTACTCGTTTGGTGGCTTCGACGTTTTTTTTCTGTCTGTGTGTGGTTTTCACTTCTCTCCCATATGCTCACTTGTCATAAAGTGATGACAATTATTAAGTTTCAATTGTTTTAGATTTATTGTGAGTATTTATAAGGATCACTATAGGAAAATTGTTAAAACTTAAAAGTATTTTCCAACTCATCGATACTTATGTAGCTTTACATCTAAATTGTTATAAATAAATTGTTACATTAATTTTAAAGTTTTTTTGATGTAAATTTTTTTAAACACAATAATTTATAATTTTAGATAATTTGGAAAAAACTACAACTTTCGAATTTATTTACATTTAGAGCCCTTTTGCACGTATGCATGAAAACATTAAAAAATTCGACGATTTTTCATAAGAGCACTCAGCACTGTTTTGTGTTCTATCGCTATGTCATTATGCATAGCCAAAATTTGGCAGTGTTATCACTTAATTTGTAACGGCCACTATCAAAACATTAAGGCAATTGCTTTTGACGATATGTTGAAACTGCATGCGTCACACCGAAACGAGGTAGTTCTACATGGCAAAATTCTTAGTATTTGCAAAGTTTGGTCGATTTTGCTCCCTTTGTTTCTTCTCCTATCTTAAGAAAGGCTACAGTGCCAACTAGTAATCTTGTTCTGACCACCACTTCAGAGAACAACGCGATTCTGGCCAGTTTTTCGTAAGACCGCCCGATAGGGCTTCAAAGGTTTTTGCTTATATGTCTTTAAAACATAGGACGAAACATTATAGCAAACATTTTTTTCGCATTCAATTATTGTCAGAATATTTTTTTCATTGTTATTTAAACCCTATTGAAGCATTCCTCTTTCTGAAGTTCTATCTGTATGACTCAACCGAGAACAAAACATATTTGCTTCCTGGCGACAGCAAACCAAAGCTTATTTTGTACATTCGCTCATTGCGAAGCTTCTGCAAACTTGTTTACTATTTTAAATTCCTCGCTTAAAACATAACGTCCAACGAGAGCGCCATAAAAGTGACGAAAACATCTTATCTCACCACCCTATTACGAGCTTATTACTCACTTCTTCTCATTGCACCGCAAACGCAAACAAGCGCATCTTCTCGTGGATCGTAAAAATGTCCCATATGGGCACTGCACTGCACGTCGCGCATGCAGTATCCAACGCAGGCACTTATCCTTCTGTCAGTCTATCTGTTCGGATGCTGTGTGGCACGTTTACCGACACTGTAGCATCCGGTGCAGTTCAAAGCGAGTTCGATTGGAGCTTTAAACACGTGCGGTTATTTCCTTTTTTACACCCATTACTCTGTTGGTGAACAATTTTTAGGTCATTTAAATATACATCAACGTGGTATGGTGATGGGAAGCCTCCCGTATGCAGCAGAAACGGACAGTCCCGACTCGAATATACCGCATCCAATCGACCCATCAGTGCACTGCAAGGCTGTTGATAAATTGTTTGAGCCGCATGACGCGTTCGGGGCGAACGTAAACACTTGATAATCGTTTCAAAGTGCGCAGAAGCTGAAAAGTGGTCTTTTTGCCATTTCTACATCGCTTAATGAGTTGATGCGACGAACCATTGTCAAATACACAACATCCTCCATATGCGGTTCCATTGCTTCGATCGTCGGGATAAAGAATGAAGCAGTGTTACAAATATTGTCTACCAGTGATTATTACATTCCCTGGGGAATAATGCACATCCTAAAGGCATCTCATCGGCTGTCGTGTGATCGTGACTGTGGCTTAACTTATGCATAGTGCCTCCCTCGACCTAGGAACCGCTATTTATGACTTCCTCTCACTTTGGTGAACCGATCCAACGATTCTATCGATCGAAAATTACCACCTATGAGGTTCCTGTTGCAAGCGGTCTGGCCTTGCAGCCGGCACGTGCCGACGACCGTTTTCTAATCGCTGATAACATCTTACATCACTCCCGGCAATTGGTAGAAACCGTGGTTTTCAGCATGCCTGTATACATTTCTTTTACTTACATCGTGGGCGATTGTTCTAATTACCATTTGATTCAATTGCAGCTGATTTATGTACCAGCGGCATACAGACCGAAGTGGTATAGTGGAGTGACCTTATAACTCCTGTTGCCTGTTTCATACGATGAACCTCGCTTATCTGAACCAAAGCAACCAAGAGTGTGTATGGCATAATCCCGCAAGCCTTGACCATTGCAGGCTAATGTCGGGGTAGAAAGCATCCCAAACCATGTAGTCATTACACTGGGGAAGGCCAAAACGAAGGCAAAAGAAATAATCAATTGCAAGTGATAGGAAGATCACCAATGAGCGCACCATACAATGCTGATGCTTTGTAGCATTTGAAAGCAACTGTTTGTGTTGCGCCTGGAATTTCCGTTGAACTTTATGCCATAGGGAAATCATTCAAATATGAGCTGTTTGATTTAGTTCAAGCTTCTTTGTATATTGAAAATTCAAGCGATTAAACAGGAGCTAACAAATCTAACCATAATACCCCACCGTTCGAGCAACAGCCTAACTTTATGTCAAACGAAATAAATCTACATTATCATCCCTTACTTTGGATTTCTCTAAAATCTTTCCAATCATAAACAGAGAGATAAGCGTGGAAAAACATCACTGCATTTAATAAATCTTTCCACGCCGTAAACTCGCCCGAAATCTGCTTATCACCGTTCTCCCATATCGTAACAAAAATATTAAAAAGCAGACTGACGACGCCATTCATGTTGTTATTTGTTCGCACAACAAGTCCGCACGGAATGTTCCTACCGTGCTACAGTCTTCATCGACCCGTCGCGTCGCACAAGCAATCGGATACATTTTCTAACAGAAAAATGCGATTACAAGCAATTACATCTGCTCCGTTCGCTTCCTACCCGTTGTGTGCGGGTTGTGTCACGCTTCGGTTACAAGATTGGCTAATTAAGGCAAGCACTCATCCCCCATCGGGGAAGGTTCATTATCGCGATTAGAGCCGCTACCAAACCCGCCTCGAGCATTGCTGACAGCTGACAAATTGTATGCGAATATTGATACCATGCAAATGAAACTTCCCTTCGATTCACTGACCAAGTTTAACCTTTCGCCCTTGGGAAGATGGTTTTCGGATACAACAATCGGTCGGATTTGGTTTATCGTGTGTTGGCAGTTCTTGGTAGATCACCATAAATCTTGCACCTTCATGTGCGGACGTCGCTATGAAAAATGCGCTTCTTCTGGTACGTGTTTGTGTCAACTCCGGTCGGACGCATCGTGCGCGGAATGTTGTATCATAAATATTAATTGACGATCGATCAGATTGTGGTTCCACGATCACTGGTGGCTGCACTTTTCGGACGTTTCGACGTACCCAGGGCATCGTAACCGTACGGTACGAGCATGTGCACGAGAAGGGCTTAAGGTTTTGTTGTTGTTGTTGTTGCAAATTTTACGCTCATATTTTGCAAATAAACGACCATATTCTTTGCGTGCGGCACCTGTCTAGAATCGCTAATCTGCGGAACCCGTCAGAATAATGACCCATTAGAAGGAAGGGCAATACACCACGTGAGCGTAACGTATGGCTCAGAGCGAGTTCCAGTCGAGAGCTTTACGGACCATCATTCGGTTGAAAGATGAGCATCTATTGGGTTGTTGTGTTCCTGAGCTGCACTCATGCATTTCCTGTCAGTCAAAGTCCCTGTCAGTGTGTCGGAATCGATTACTAACGGTACGTTGTCTCCCATTTATGCTCTTCTCCACACAGCTCTACCTCTCACAATTTGGGTATTTAAGCCCCAAGTATCGGAATCCAACTAGCGGGAACCTACTGGATCAGGACACATGGGAAAAGGCCATCATGGAGTTCCAGAGCTTTGCCGGGCTCAACGTTACCGGCGAGCTGGACGGTGAAACTATGCAGCTCATGTCACTGCCACGGTGCGGCGTTAAGGATAAGGTCGGGTTCGGGTCCGACACACGTTCGAAGCGGTATGCCCTCCAGGGAAGTCGTTGGAAGGTGAAGGACCTCACCTATCGGATATCCAAGTACCCGAAGCGTCTGGAACGGACGGCCGTAGATAAGGAAATAGCGAAGGCATTCAGCGTATGGAGCGAGTACACGGATTTACGCTTCACGCCAAAGAAAAGTGGTGCCGTGCACATCGACATTCGGTTCGAAGAGAACGAACACGGTGATGGTGATCCGTTCGATGGCCCAGGAGGTACTTTGGCTCACGCGTACTTCCCAGTGTACGGTGGTGATGCTCACTTTGATGATGCGGAACAGTGGACCATCGACAAGTCACGCGGCACCAACCTGTTCCAGGTCGCAGCTCATGAGTTTGGTCACTCGCTAGGTTTAAGTCATTCGGATGTAAGATCGGCCCTGATGGCACCGTTCTACCGTGGGTACGATCCCGTATTCCGGTTGGATTCCGACGATATTCAGGTAGGTGTCATGGGGTGCATGTGCAAAAGATGGACGATTTATCCAGAACTTCGATTCGATCACCTCTGCAGGGCATTCAAACGCTTTACGGTCCGAAGACAAGGAATGGAGGTGGAAGCGGTAATGGTGGAGGAGTTGCACCAACTAGGACACCCAGACCAAAGACTCCAATAGAGCTGGATTCGGAACTGTGCACGTCTCCGAAGATTGATGCCATATTCAACACTGCCGATGGCAGTACCTACGCCTTCAAGGGTGATAAGTACTACAAGCTGACGGAGAATGCAGTCGCCGAGGGATATCCGAAAAAAATCGCCGAAGGCTGGCCAGGATTACCAGGCATGTATCTACAAGCTTTTCTAACTGTTTTGCTTACTATTAATTTTAACTTCCTCTCTGCATTGTAGGCAACATCGATGCCGCATTTACGTATAAGAATGGCAAGACTTACTTCTTCCAGGGTACCAAATACTGGCGGTATCAGGGCCGCCAGGTTGACGGTGATTACCCGAAGGAGATCAGCGAGGGCTTCACCGGCGTCCCGGACCATCTCGATGCGGCAATGGTGTGGGGCGGCAACGGCAAGATCTACTTCTACAAGGGCAGCAAATTCTGGCGGTTCGATCCACTGAAGCGACCGCCGGTTAAATCCACCTACCCGAAGCCCATCTCGAACTGGGAAGGTGTGCCGAACAGTATCGATGCCGCACTGCAGTACACGAACGGGTACACCTACTTCTTCAAGGACGACAAGTACTATCGGTTTAACGATAGAACGTTCACGGTAAGTAACCACGGAGATTAGGTCTGGATCGTATCGGCGGTACTTAGTATTCTCGACCGCGCGAATACCCGAGCCACGGAGACCGCGAAACGATCAATGACGGTGTGCCGCACGGAATCGCTAAGCAGCGTGACGCTTCTGTCCACTTCCAGGTTGACCAGTCCGATCCACCGTTCCCGCGACCGACGGCACACTGGTGGTACGGCTGCAAGAACACACCATCGACCTTCAACACGCTAGGTAATGTACGATTGCAAAAATCCGACGAACATCCCGACGATATCACCAATTTGATTCTGGATGCCGGTAAGTGAAACCGACCAAACCTTCTGTACACCTTCCTTCCTTCTCTCTTTCTCGATCCCCTCTCCCTTCCTCTTCCTTCCTATCTCCTTCCTTGCAACGAAAGGCAAACCGTCTCCATGATCACGAGGTCATGATCGTGCTGTCAGATTTTTGACAGCGACCAAGGTCGTCGTACCCCACATCAACTTTACTTCATCCTTAATCGTTCTCCTACGCGTTCTTCAGCGGTTTTTGTTTGTTCGTAATCGTTCGCTAGTCACTAGTGTGTGCGCAGAATGCCTAAGTAGCTGTTAGGTGTCCGCCTCCTTCAGGGCCGATGTGTTTTCCGTCTGTGCGTCTTCGCTTGGGGAGTGTGTGCTCCTTCTGGTGTGGTCATGCGATAGCTATTACTTAATACTCTGTGCATTTGTGTGTGAACTGAACAAATTCTCGATCCCGTTGCAAATGTTGTGTAGCTCGCGGGACGCATTAACAAACGATTCGCGCTTCTAGTGACCGGTTAGTTGCGGTTTTCGTCTAATATCTATCTCTGTTGCTCTGTCGTTATCTTGTAGCTACCGTTGAGTATCAACCGTACTGTCGCAACTCTCTGTAAAACCCCATGGCTGGACGCGACGCTGGCCGTTTTCTTTCTACTGCATCCGCTCTTTCATTTATTGCTATCTTCCAACCTGTGTACTTCTGTTTCTGTAGCGCCTTTTGAGAGCTATCCTAAGAGCTAAGGTTTGTGTTTACTGCTCTGTATCTTACCAACTCACTTTCATCCTTCATTGAACGCTTATCCGCGATCTGTCTCGGTTCAGAAATGGGAAAAGGTTTAACAGATCGTTTTCTGAGCATGCTAGAACAGCCGTTTCATTCACAAATGTCAAGGGAAATCCCCATTACGATGAAGATGTCCAGATGCTATGGCATAATCGCGCACAATGCGCTTCTTTCATGTTTCGTCCAGTGTGATCTAATAACAATGAGCCCATCGTTCTAACCGTCGTTTCAATAAGTGCATTTTCTAACTAGATTGAATGCGTCAATAAGCGTCTGCTACGTTGATCATTTTGTTCCTAACCAAATTAACAAGCATTCTTCTTAACTAACAGCTCATTATGCCCTCCCAACTACTCCAACTGTCTTGTTCCGTGCTGTTTCAAAAACAAAATACCCTAAACGGATTGCATCTCTGCCTGGACACTCGTGTATTATCCCTCTCCACAAACAGTTACAGCTAAAGCAGGTCGGTTTCACACCAACAAAGCCCGGGTCGGGTGAAAGAGGGTGTTTCGTACCCACCCGGTATCCGAGCCAAATCTGTGTGATAGACTCCGTAGCACTTAGCACACGCACCCGGAGTGATGTAGTAGCGCCTGGCCTGTAGCGTTTGAGCATTAAATGGAACGAATTGGCACACCACCAGCCAGCGGGCAGCAGTAGATGCACTAGTTTGTTGTGGTAGAAAGCACGGTAAAACAGTGTTGGACATGGCACGATGCACACAATTTTCGCCGTAGACGTTTGATGTATTTGGTAGCCCAAAAATGCTTTGGTAGCTCGAGTAGCTTGACATTTACTATACAATTCGAATTGCACATTTGGGTGGGGGGGGGGGGGGGGGTTTCATTTCATGGTGTAATATTTAATCGGGTACTGGAATTTTCACTTTCGCTACTAAACTAATCGTTATGCGGGTGTTCAATAGTGCATGAACTAAAAAAAATTGTCACACTAAACGGTGGGTAACATAATAATAGTTCTTGAGAGGTTGATCAGTATTGATTTATTGGCACCGAAATCGTAAACCAATTGGACATTTCGATTATTGACGTTACTTTGATGCGATACAACCGACATTGATCTACTATTAGTATCAATAACGATTCAATAACTCCGAAATTTTAAGAAAAAATTGTTATTCAAAAAATGGTTAAAGAAGTCTTCAAGAAATTGCGTAACTATTCTTCACCACGCTTCGCACATTATATTGTTGGCTTTACGGCCATAAGTCTTCTATGTAGTGAATAGATTATAAAGCACCGTATTTTATTTTTTGCACGCACACATTTGTAGTATCACTTCCGGTTAGAAGATGTTGAAACGCTTCTCAGCACAGAGTTCCCTCAAATATGCAGAGGACATCATATGTTGCACAATTGGCCGTAAAATCACGCTATGGTTCCTTCAAAGAGTTACTGCACGATCGTACCAATAGGAAAGTCTTAGTACAACTGCACGTAATCACCATTCGTTGGGTAGTAGCATTGCATCCGTAGTACGCTACAAAGCATTCCATGCCACCGATTGAAACTACCCACTGATTTGATTTATTTTGTTTCTTCTTTTCTTTTCCTTACATGAAATTGTTATAATTTTCTTTTGCTATGCAATAATGTCAAACTTTTGTTACGCCGTCTGACCACCCGATGCACCCGATACGGAAATTGGGGCGGTGCGTTTGCAATCTTTCTTCCTACCTCAGCATGAAGATCGCCAGCCATCAGGCCACTGCAAACAGCGATACGGTGTGTGTCAGCAGATGTGCAACACACGCAAACACTACACGGTCACTGAACCTCCCGCCTGTTTAGTTGTTTAGAAGCGAATACTTAAAAACAAAAACATAGAATCAATTAGTACGCGTCCAAATACTACACTCGAGGATCGATCGGATGCTTGAGCCTGACGCGGCTAACCATGTGCCAAACGTGCGTGCATTAGAACATTCGCAGCCTTGTTACCCGTGCGTGTCAGCGTTTTGTGTTAGTGTTGTAAGCATGCAGGCAGATTGTCTGAGTGAATTCAAAGCAAAGTCGCTAAATCGCATCCTCCAAAAGTGCGTCTTTGATGTGGCCGGTGATATACAGAGGAAAAAAACGACGCGTTACGTAGCGTTACTTCAGCAGGGCTATATTAGCAAGCTTATGCAACAGTTTTGCAGAGTTCGATAGTTATCGTTTAGTTTGTACTGTTGTTTTGTTTTCATTCGCTATGCCTTACGTACACAATTTCGTGCTGGTTGTGCTTTTCTTTCTTTCTTACAAGTACTGTTTCCATTTAGCTTAGCGTTCCCACAAACACGGCTGTTGCGAGCGTCCCTATGCACGTCGTAGCGGAGCACCTTTGCCGTGTGATCGCGAACGTGGCTAGCGTTATCCTGATGCAATGTGTTATCCTTTTCTTCTGCTATTTTCTACTCTCTTCTCGTCCCACCCCAAAACACCTACACGCATTTCTACCACACAGCAGATACGGACGATCAACCAGAACCGGACAGCTACAGCGGTAATGGAGCTTCCACAGTTACTGGCATCAAACTCAGTATTACTACGCTTTTGTTTGCTGTGCTGGGCGCGTACCTTGTCAATCGCTGTTAGTGCTACGTACCTACCGAACGTATTGGCAAACGTTGATCACGGGAGACCAAAACGTAACATAGAAATCAATTCTGCTGCAGAGCTACGGGCGTGATCGCGACTACTCCAGACAATCTCGATCGCGAACTGCCACCAAGTGTCGGATGGACCAAAAAGCAAACTACAGACACGCGAGCTTATAGAAACATCATAACCGAAATTGATCTCAACGGTGGGCAGCACTGACGGGTGACGGACACAGACTGGACTTGCTGGTGGATTTCATACAATGCATGGGATGCCCGCGATGAGTGCGAGTGTGCGCGGGAATTAAGATTTCGAAGTGTCCACCAAGGAGAGAAAACAAAACAGACAAAAGTAGGCAAACGAAAAAAACAAACATAGAGGTGCTTCAGTTTGGGCATGGGGCGTATACTGGGGAGATACGAAAGGGCAAGTCACTAGCCATAGGTCTTTTTGCTAGCTAATTGGTGTTAAAGTGGGATTGGAAGCCTGGTCCATGAGTAACCTGGTGCCTTTGTAAAAGCGTGCTAGAACACGGAGTGAGCAAAAACGTATCAAATTTGAGCAGAAATACAGCAATCTGTACATATCACACCCGCTGCAGGCAGGGCCATTGCACATTCCGGTTTAGATCGAGTACGATCGTATTCGATCGTGCACGTTAGCAATAAACGAATATTATGTCAACTTGTTGATAGAGCGCGCGATGCGTAGAGTGAGAGCGCGAAGGTAATCGAAACGGCACCCAGTTTACAGTGTAATGTTAGATGCGAATTTAATTTTAATGTACTGTATGTTGCTCGTCCCACCAAGCGGGCGATACGAAACAACAGAAACCTATACATCGTAACCCTCCAAATCCCGTCTTCAATCGCAACCGCATAATCAACAGGGTGCAGAGCAGTCGGCCGGCGGGCCACGCTCGGTGACCAATGCTGTACCAGCATTTTGTATATATTTATTACCGTGTATCGTACCGAGAAGGTTTTGCGGAATGTTTCCCGTACACCGATCCGAGACGGTTGTTGAGATGGAAGCGGGAGGAAATAAAAACTGTCATGTTTTAACCAGAAACTCCTTGCAAGGAACTGTTCTTTCGGCTGGAGGTGGCTGCGATAGACCTGAAAGAAAACTTACTTTGTTTCTAGCTAGTACATTCGTACCCGGTGGCCATCGTTCTCCCACGCCGTATCGGAAGTTTGCATATTAATTATCAACTGATGATGATTTGCATAAAAATCAGGTCACTGAATTGTTGCCGCACTTGGGCTGTCATGCTACTCGTGGAAGCTGAATGAGGTGAGGTAATCGGCGACTCACGGCGATGTCTCAGAAGGGTACATGATAAACGGTTTTCTTGTCTGATACCATGTTCTATGTCACTTGAACTTGGAACCGCACGGTTAGGGAGGGAAAAACTTAGTATTAGTGGAAAATTAATATCTGTCCTGACCTTTCCTTTGGCAGCGCGGTTGATTCAAATACACGAGAAAACTATTCAACTGTTGTTCCGTATTTCGGGGCCTGTCGATTGTCGATTTGGTTTTTGTTGAGGTTTTTATGTGCAAATTCAAAATTCACCAACTTTGCGAGAGAACAACGTTGAGCGCAACAACGCTTCCCATTATCATACAGGCGTAGAACTTTTTTCATTTACAGTAATTTAGGAGTTTGGGTAAGTAAATTTTGTTCATATAGTAGAGTGTTTTAAGAATCAAATAATAAAAAAATCAAGCTTGTTGGAGGGATACTTTTTTGGCACCACAACTTCCTGACATTTTTGGTACACTTCGACATTTACTAAGAGGTAATTGTGGCATTATAACGTACAAAAGTTTATACTTGAAAACATATCTACAGACGCTTGTAAAAATACCCCATTATATGAACTTATCGTTTGATGAGCTTGTAAGGCAATTTGTATACAATAAAATCTCGCACGCAACATTTTCAAACAACATGACATGTAAATGGTGCAAGTACGATATATTGCCACAAGGAGGCGCTGTGTGGAAATCAGCTGTTGCAGCATACAGTCTGTAACTCACTAAATATTTAGTTTTATTTTCTTGCTATTTATTACCAATTGTTTATTTTACTACAATTAAACATAAAAGTATATCTAACAAGTGATGACTACATAACTTTCAACTTTCAGGACAGTATTGAAATTTTACTGCAATTGAGACTTTGTAGCATAGAAAAAATACCAGATGCTATGTGCTTTCAGTTGGCACATATCACTGTATAGTAGATGTTAATTGTTAAATTAGGATTCCATAATTTACGAGAGGTTTTAAGCAGGCGTACTCAAAATCCCGCCACACTGGCCAAATATGGCCCGATGATCAATTTGATTCGCCACAAGGAAAACCATTTTAAATCCTCAGAAAGAACACAGAATCTCGTCACCAAGACACCAGAGTTTCATCAACGTTGAAATTAAATAGTCCTTTCACTGCGCGCAATAATAATAGCATGGCCACAGTTTTGGATAATATTATCGCCTTTTCCAAAAAAAATTCAATCGATCAATTCAAATCAAAAAGCAAAGTTTAGATATTTTTACATGAAATAGATGGCTTAATACTAAATGTCCCTCAAAAATATAATTTTATTGATTTAAAAACTTGTATTAAATATCTTTGATTCGCGCATTAAAAATTAACACTACATATTCCGGTAGAATCTGTTTGACTAGGACGCATTATTTTCATTATATTAATTATTATGGAAAACAGTGGCCCCATGGTTGATCCATGATTTTTACATTTTTATTATGTGCAGGATGTTCTCGAGATACACGGTACGTCTTATGCGCAGTTTCGGAAATACGCAGTTTTTTTAGCGTTGCAGGGCCAGGGGTAACTTCCTATCTTACGCACTTCACAAAATACTAAACGATTTTCCAGGTCTGCAATTTTGTTTACAAGGTAACCCTCAATGACACCAGGCGATCCGACCCGTAAAGTCCTTTTAGGTCGTCCACATGGACAGAAGAGGTCAAAGACCAGAGAGGCCGGGATTATGGACTAACTGACAACTGTGCTCACCTGTAAGCGGTTCAGAAGACTCACAAGACTGCAGCAGTCCAAGTTTGTGAAGCATTAATGGCGCTTGATAAGTAAGCAGTTACCATCGCTGAAACGCTGAAAAAAATCGCTTGAACCACTTAGTCAATGTAGCGTTAAGTCATTTTTTTATAACATGTGTTAGTAGTTTCTTCTCAATTAATGAATTATTGGTTGATGTAAGCCTTACTAGAGTTATTTCCACGCGAAGTTTACGCTTCTAGAAGCAGCGTTTTGTCTATAATCTTTGATTAAAATTACTCGATTTTTACACTTCTTCGTGAAATGTAACGACCCTTGTAGCGGTTTTAAACATTGCATTTTTATTGTTCAACATATATGGGTATTGTTCAACAATATATTTCGTATAGGGAAGGATATGTTTCAAATTATTTACTTTTTCTTTTGTTCCAATACTTCGATACTACATTACTCTAGAACCAAATACTTCACAAACGATTTCAGTATCTACCTACATCTAAATGTAACATAATGTAATGTTTAATTTCATGCAAATAATTAGCTATCGCAATTAAATTTAAACATTTAGTTGAAGCTATTTCAAATCTAATTAAATCCACAATACCATTACTTAAACTTTCAAGCGGCTTAACTAGTAGCTCTTTGTTACCAAAGTTACTCATGTTAAACGTTTCGTTGTATTCTCGCTTTTTTCGTCCAGTCATATTTCTTTCTTTAAAAAAAAGCGATCGTTCATTCCTGCTATCCAACCATGCAGACTGGCTTTTCCCAGTCAAGTAAACAACATCCCCAAGCATGACGAAATACCAATTAAACTCTACACATTAACGGTATCGCACGCTGCTACCGGCACCATAAATCAGACACCAGTCAAACAGCGTCATCGAGGGATACCGACCTCTCCCGCGTGCCTTTCTTTCCCTGCGTTTCGAACCGTTGACGATGAACCGAAATCAGATCTCCGGATCGAGCGATCCACTTGAACCGACTAGACCGAAGGACATGGAAGCATCCGGTTTGTGGTGCTCGCGTTCGCATCATCACAGGACATCCGGTTTTTCCATTCTTCGATTCGTGGGTGTGTATTTTTTTTATGCCTGCCTTTTTGTTTGGTCTCCCAGCCGTTTACGTTCGCACACAATTAAACGCAAAAGCACCGGATTCGATTTCCCGTCTCGGTGACCCATCATTAATTACTGTCCCTCGCCAATCGAGAACCACCACCTTCTACGACCCCTATCGAAATGTTGCTACGTCCCATCCCCGATACAGAGCAGAAGTCACACCAGACGACTCAACTCGGTGGCATTGGCAATTAATGATTTTATGAGCCCAAAACAAAGCCGACGGTGTTTGCCATCGAGAAGGCTCATAAAATCCCATATCACACCGGCTCTTCCTGCACACCTTCCACCCCGGTTCCACTCATCACTGTCCTCTCCCGCCCCGAAAAGCTCTCAACTATGGCGATTATCTTGATCCAGAAGGCACACCGTTACGAGTGCAAGGTAAGGCCTTAACTGGGTTGGGTGCGAACGAAAGGCCTCAATTGAACGGTTTGTGGCGTGCCGTAAACAACAAGTGTCAATCCCGCTCCGTACGCATCCCGCATTCAACTGTGCCCCGAGTGTTGGCGCTTTCCTGTGCCGTTGAAACTAAAAGTCAATTAGTGTAGTTTCCGAAGATTGTTGCTCGTTTCTTGGGACGCGGGCCAACTCGTGCGTGTATGCGTGTGTCAATTATCGAATCGTTCTTTACGGTTGCGAAGTATCACGCTTCCATTTTCCCAAGGATATCCTTGTGATTAGAGTGTGTTGGTGTATGTGAGCATGTAATTAATACGAGTCCATTGCAAAGCTTCGCAGGACGGAAGAAAGTTTTCCAGTGAAAGACGTTCAGTAGAATCGGCCTGAGCAGACTCGCACCATTATTCGCTCATTATCCTTGTGAGAAAACGGGTTCCCAGGACTCCCCCCACCCCCCTCCCGCCCAAGCTCGGTCAACCCCAAAGTGCATTCAGCACGATTGTGTATTTGTTTGTGTGTGCCTGTGTGTGAGTTCGTGTGATAACTGCTTGAAACGACCACGGAAATGTTGCAGCAACGCCGACGTGAACGCAAACCGAACAAACCCGGACTGGGTGTTGCGGGCATCCTGTTGATTGCCATCGGATTAGTGGGAAAACTTTGCACCGCAAATGGGGCCACAACCGTCCACCGGCGGAACGCTGCGCTGGGCAAATCGACATCCACGCCTGCTCAGCTCTACTTTGATGCCATTGCACCGGAAGGTAAGACCAACCAGAGCACAAAGACATACGGGGCATCGGGCCACCAGCTTCAACATCTTTCTGCCCCAAAAGCAACGCCTGCTTGACCAACTTTCAACTGCTTTTATTAGTTTTAATTGCAGAACGTTCCGTCAAACGATGGCCAGTGCTAACATCCGATGAGTCCTGGAATTAGTTTTCCTAAGCACATTCGCCACGCCCGGCTGCAGGCGTATGCAATTATTGCAACCGAGCCAAAAAGGGTGCGTGTCGCTCTATTTCCCGGCGAATTAAAATGATACATTACGAACATTATTAGCTACGAGACCGTCCTGTTGAGGCGATCATTCAGACAACGATCATCGGATTGGTTTTCAATCTAGTTGCGAAATGCCAAAGCTTTTCGCATTCTATCCAATTCGATTAGACGCTCCGGACTTACCTTTTTCTCTTTATCGTCAAATTAATTATCGAACTCGTTATCATGCACAATCGGTTCACGTGTTTGGCTTACTGGTGGAATGATTTATTAGTGGAGCCAAATTTGATCGATTAATTACTGAAGGGGTAATTTCCACATGATACATGCGAAAGTGGGACACTAGCGTGAATTTTACTTTTTTACGCATACCCTTTTCAGTATCATGTTCGAATACGTTAAAGGCAGATAAGAAAGGGTATTTTTAACTTTATACATATAAAATGTTATCAATACTACACTCATACAGATATTAATAATGTCATCACTCTTTTAATTGCATTATTTTTATGTTATTTATTTGCTCTTTGCTTGCTGGCATTCGCAAAAGACTGGCTCTGTAATGTTAGTGTTATAAAATATCAATTAAAAATAGTAGCAAAGGATCAACTTCTAATGAATGAAAGGATAAGATTAACGAAAAATCTCTTCATCAATTATTCATTCAACAAATCACCTTCAGTTCTTGTTGTCGACTACCTCGGCTTATATCGAGCGCTGGATATTGGTGCTAACTAATGGGACAAAGTTTGCAAACCATCCACAGCTCAAAACCGTTGAAAGAGTGCAACAAAAGCTACACACAGACTAAGATTGATTAGAGCTAGTGCTTTTCGCAGACGTACCGTTTGGCATCTTTGACGATGAAATCCCGGCAAAACATCAATCATTATCCGACTCTTGATTCCGGCACTGAACGCATTTCTTCTTCACTCTCAATTCAACTCCAATGCCATTGGCTCTCTATTTCTGCAGATCGAGAAAACTTCATCAAATACCATCTGGACAAGGCGCTGGAAGGGCGTTTACCTCATCACACCAGCAGCATACCGAGGGACTTTGAGTTCGTTACCTTCCAGGTGAGTAAATGCTGGACGGAAAGAGGTTTAATTCGGTGATGGAAGAACTGCAACCGCTCGTTCGCATTGCCCACCCATCTGTTAGAACGGTCTTGGGCACAGACCGTCGCTCATTTTCCTTGTCATAATATTGTCTTCCCATTCACGAACCAATGGCTAGATAGAAAGGTCAACTATTCAAAGTGATCGTACCATAAGTTTAAGGATGGCGTTTCGCCAGAACTGTAAACGAATCACATCCACGTCAGACACTGCATGGAGTGCAATCGGGGACGAGTAAAAGTCTTTGCCTTTTCGGTGCTATGTCTACCATTTGCTTTCTGTTTGGTTTGTACTCATTGTTTCTTATTCTTTTTTGTATTCGTTTCGAAGGAAAGCTTTATGAAAATCACTGTGAATGGTTTTGTGAAGAGGGTTCGAAGCATCGTTCACAGTCAATTAAGAGTCAGCATTGGAACAAGAGTAGTGCATTTTGCCACTCAATTACGGAACAACAAATGTCTGCAAATGTGCTAACGACGGGATGGATTTTGTTTAAAATTAATTTTCTCCGATATCGACGAAGGAAGTTTATTGATTAATTAGATGCAAAAAAACTGATAATATTAAAGTTTGTTCACCGACAAGAATAAGTACAGAAAAAAGATTATTAATAATATTGATTTTACTTTCTACGTGACTATTGAAGTAGTGTAGAAGTAGTGTTGAAGTATAATTCCTTGCAGACAATTCCTAGAAGTACATAAAACTTAAACTATCCTTTCACAAATTAAACAAGCATGAAAAAAGAACAACTTATTTTTGAAGAAGCTAAGTTTTTTTTGTAAATTATTGTACATTATCCCATCATCAAACATAGTATCCTCGATGCCATCAATATGAATGTATATTCGACAAAAACCAACCAAATATGGTCAGGTCGAAGTTGCTAACTGAATAGACCACCAGCAGCTTCCTTTCATTAACACTTGCACAGTCAGCCCCACTAGAACGATATTGGCAATGACGAATAACGCTGTAAAACTTGACAAAAACTAATCCGGTGCCGGTTCAACCACCGTAAGAAGGGCAAAGTTGTCGATAAACTCTACCGTACATTTTCATCTGCAAAAGTTCGCCATGCGAGTCAGCATGAACGGCTCTGTCGCGACATGTTTCCCATACCCGACGTTCGATTGTCGGTTGCTTTTGTCTCGATTGACATCACGACCAGAAATAGTGCACGAGTCGCTTCATTCTCCCGTTTGCGAAAAGTTTGAGTAGTTTCGTCGGAATCAATTTGCACAGTTCATTAAAGCCGTCCTGGTCTGGCAAGTTGGTCGCTATTGCTTGTATTTCTCTCACCACACGAAAAAAGCTCATTCTCCTGAGCAGCCCGATAAAGAAGCATTACCGCTTCCTTTATCAGCACAGAGGGCACCCCAAACTAGCACCATAAAACCTTGCCCCAACCGCGTCTTGCTTGAGTGGCTCAACTATGGAACCGAATGCTTGAACGATAGCCTTTGCCCCGGACCGTCTCGTTAAGGCTCGCCAGCTTGTGTGACGAAGATCGTTGCATGAGTTTCGCACAGCGTCTTAATCCGTCCACAAGCGTCATCAAGCGTTGCGGTGCAAACGATCCTTGCTCCGTGAAAGATATTCTGCAACGGATCCACACGGAGCGGGTTTCATGTGAGTGCGCTGCAATGATCCGAGTGACCTACCGGTACCTGCCCTTTCCTCCGCTGGTCGGTAACCGGTAAAGATGAAAATTTAAATATAAATTAATTTTCCTCAATCTATAATATAAGCAGCGAGTGAACGTCTTGCTGCAGTTACCGCGTCGTGCTGAGCGGTTCTTACAAACGGATGGCCTGTCCGGGGTGCGTCGGATCGCTGCCGACCGTGGTCGTTGCGTCGTTCCAGTTGAGAGTCGTAAAGCTTGGTGCAAAATTGTAGGAGACATTTTATAACCTCGCTTAATAGCATCTCAGAAGGTAGAGGATGCAGGTCGATTGTGACCCTTGGCGCTCTCTATTCCAATAACAGACGATATTATGAAGAGACCCCCATTTATGAGAACGTTTGGTAGATGAAATCCTCAAAAGCGAATAAGATGCTCTTTTTCGCCAACTTTGTAGCAACACCTACAGACACGTAAAAATCAACGAAAGCTTTTGCTCTGCTGATTTCTTCGTATTTTAAGTTGGGTTTATTGCAATTAAATTATTATTTATTATTAATTTTAGGAAACGCGTTAAAAATATTAACTTAGTCACATATTTGCTTATCAGGCACTACAACCACTTGGAGGTCTTGGTCTGTTGAGGTGTCATTCTCATGACATGACCAGCCTACCTACATGACCGACCTATTGAACTACTGACTACTGATCTACTGACCGGCGCTGTACGACAGTGAGTTTATCTTACAGCTACCTCATTGTAATGGTTTCTCCATTGTCCTATCATACATATGGGGCAAATTTTCGCTACTAACTTAAGATATGTTCAAGCCAATAACTTACAGCAAACTTATTATATTTAGTTAATACTTCATTGTTTAATTAATTAGCTCTTCATATCATGGAGCTAAGGCTGACTACAAAGCTTGAACCCATATATTTTCCAAATATATGGGACATTAGTCTTACACTTATCGAATAGCGCGTCGTTTCTTACATTATCGATTGATTCGATTTCCACCAAAAATTCTATTTTTTATATATTTTGAACGATCAACTTGGTATAATGCCCCGGTTAAAGGCAAATGATAGCATGTATTACTTTATTAAATAATTTAATGTATACATGTTCTAATGTATAATAATAAGTCGTGGGGGTCCCTTTTATTAAACCAGCTCTTTATTCCTTTAACATCAGATTAGGAGGGTCTGTTTTAGAGCCTTGCGCGGCTCATCCAACTGACATTGGCGTAACTGTCAGTTGGGTAAGGTTGTGTGGTTCGGGTATGACATTACATTATCTTACATATAATGTAATTATACCACCCATAACTGTATACATACTACAGTTTCAGAAAACTTCTCTCAAAAAATCTGTCGCGACGAACGTAGCTGGGACTATATAGAACCTATATAGTTCCTGTACTCACATACACCTGTGAGACATGGACTTTGTCCAAAACTGACGAAACCCTCGTAGCCGCGTTTGAAAGGAAGATGCTCAGAAGGATTTTTGGCCCCGTATGTGTGTGGAAGGCAGCAGCAGCAGCATTTTGGAAGTGTGAAGATCGGCGCCGCTACCAATTAACCACCGAGCAGTCCCCGGTGTTACTAAAGTACAAAAAGAGTAAAAGTAAAACTGATTTCAAACAAGGTATTAATTTTCTACTGTCCTGAATTATTGAAAAAGAAAATCATTCTGAAAATCAAAGGTTCAACTGAAAAACAACATATGTCATTTCCAGTTAATGGAACACCCTTCTGTTCTGAAGATTATGTAGACCGCTTGGGTAAGACAACATACAGCTTGACAATATGTTGAATCAGCTTTCGTTAGTAAACATGCTGCTTTCCAAAATGATAATACAATCCTTTCAGCTTGAATCCTTAAATTCGCAAAGTCAAACCAACCTAAATCTAATTATCTTGGATCAAGTTACACCATCTGTTAAACAGAAACTTCAGCCTTCATCCATACAACGAACAGAAAATATTTCATCCTGCATCATCAACAGGTTGTTGGTTCTCCAAGTTTTCTAAAAGTATTTACTCTCCTCTGCAAAATCTCTTTGCCTCTGTTTAAAAGAAATCAAAACGTCTGACCAAATGAGTATGCAAACCCCGTCCAATGTTCAATCGATGAAAGTCCTGCACCCGGTGAATCGATAATGATTTCCTGCCAGCTCGATAACGGGCCAATGGCTGATGTGATTCTTCATTCGCTTTACTCCTCATGCCGACTCAAAAAAAAACACCAACCATCTCAAACAAGTGAATCCGTTGGTGTTTCCGGGCTCCGATTTCGACTCTATGTCTGATGTCCCTGTTTGCATTCCGGTGTGTGTTCCTTCCCTATCGTTTCCCGTTCAACTGTTTCGGTCAAAACGAACGGTCCGGAGCGGATTGGAATGTTGATTAATATAGATTTTTCATTTAACATACTGCCGATGCTGGAGCGGAATAATTTATCACCCCGGACGCCAACTTTCGAAGAAAGCAATCAGGTTTCATATCCGTTCATTCCAACAACAGATCAATTTCATCGGTTAAATTGCAGTCGCCTTAGGAACACATCTTCGGAAGCATGGAATGTGAGCACAGGGAAATGCTAAAACGGTGCAAATGTTTCATTAAACCGACTCGTGCGCCGTTTGGGAACTGTAAAAATACTGTACCATCTCTCCCACAGCACAACCAAACCGAAAGTCATCAGCAAGCCACCAGCTCCTTGCTGGAGCTGTTGGAAGAATCCAATGGCACGAAACTATCATCACCGATCGTTGCTGGTCACCCGTCGTTCATTAGATATTCGATCGTCTGCTACCGGTCCGGATGCATCGACACGAGTGACATCGGTAACATCTGCTGCCCGTTCTGAAGGGTGCACACCATCGACCACCAAACATACGGCCAGAATATGCAGGGGGAAACACCGTAACATCGCACACACATGTAAACTCGTACATATGAGCTTTTCTTCGCACAACTTCATCCGGGCCGCTTGCTTCATACATCCATAAAAAGCTTCGTGGTAGTTAAATTTCCTGCAAATGCCACCCTTGAGCGGTACGAGTTTGGATGGTTCTAACAACCCTTTCTCGCACCCCGCCCCACTCATTTCAGGACGCGCTCGAGCCGGAAAATTTTTCTACCAACCTGTTGGACCATTTTATGATCGCTTACGGTCTGTCGGAGGTGGACGTGTACGCGTTTGTGGTGCTGAATTTGATCTGCTTTCCCTCCGGCTGGTGTTTCAATCCGGACGATGTCGGTAACATTTGTTGCCCCTTCTGAACGCGCCGGTATGGGCGGCAGTAGCTTGATGTGTAAATAAGAACCTTGAAAGGAAAGCTACGTAAATGCAAACAAGCAACGAAAAACACGGGATGGAAGTGTATCGAACCACAGGGAAATCCCCAACCGGAGGTACAGTACGCCATGCAAAACCACATGTTGACAAAATTAACATCAATAAAACCAGAGCAAATTGCTAAATCAATTAAGCCACCGCTCACACAGTTTCAGGGCGTTTTATTTAACATCAGCGTTTGCGTGGCAGTGGCTATTTTTCGTGCGGTTTTCAGGCCAGTTTTGTTTCGTATATTTTCAGCATTCCGTCAACACCGGTCCACGGCGGTGTATAAATCGCCACTAATCGTTAGACGTTTAATCACAGCCACGAGGTTTCGATCTGCAACACTGCATCTCCGTTGCGTTGATGTCCCAGTTGATGACAATGTAAATTTACCGCCCTGCACCGCTATGCAAGTAATCAATCCTAACTAAACTGAAACTTTGTGTCCACATGTTCGGTCAGTGGGAAAATGGAACAACCGATGTGTCCCATTTGGTGCTTCCTGTCGGCAGACAGTGCTCCAGCGGGCGTGTAGCGATCGATGGTCAACCAATTAAATGAAGCTAATCGTGTAAGCCTGCATTATTTCCGCGATAATGGGGTTTGTTTTCATTGAATCGTGATTATCGACTGTTCGATAAACAAATGAGACAAAAGACATGTCATTAGCAAACTCGTTTTTCACGGAACAAACCATCGTACTAGTAGCTTGTTTGACTTTACATAATTACTGTTTAATTGTAGATTCACGATACGATCGCTTTGATAAAGAATTCTTTACATTTTGATCCACAAAACAACAGAAAAAATGTGTGTGAAGGTGCTAGACAACATTTATGCTGTTGGCACAATTGATTTTATCCGAACTTATTTACATTATTGGAAGCTCTCACAAGGAACACAATATCCTGAGGATAGAAATATATTTCTTGTAAATCAACGTCAATACCAAACGTGTTATATCGGTCTACAATTTTCGACACAACTTTTCGATCCTTTTTTCCCAGCCCATTCTGTAACATAAATTATAATTTCAAGCCATCGTTGAAAACTCGTCTTTTATGTAAAGCTCCGAATGCAATAACAACATTTTTGATTAAGGTTTATTGGTGTACAAATTGCTGCTGAAATATCACCAAACAAACATTTTTCTTACTCGATCCCTACTCTTGACTTCAGTGAAACAATTCTCGGTACCATGTTACTTAAATCAAGCAGTTGAAAATTTAATAAAAAGGGTTTTAAAAGTCAAACTGCACAGCTTTATTTTCATATTAAGCAGATATTCTAATGATTTTATAGGGGGTTGATAAAGTTGCAATTGGAGATAATACGTTTTAAAAACCTGTGTCAGGAAGTTTTATTTGTCTAATTTATTAAGTCATATTAGTACGTATATCAACAGAATTGCTTATGTTTTTATTATTTAACCCTTTTCGTAAAGTCATTCACGATTCCTCCCCTAAAAGATATGTTTCGGCATTTGCTGGGGCCTTACAATTTAACTATTTAACTACAAAGAACTACTAGATAATTTCCAAAGTTTTTATAGTTAATCTAAAAATTTATGTCAATGGATAAATAAATTACTGTGACATATAGATTCCACATCGATTTACAAATCACATAAACAAATCGTGAAATTTGTGTATAAATGCTTTAATCACGCATGAAGTAGCTAATATAATAATTATAAACATTAACGGTACGGTTATTGCTCCTTTCGCATGAATCCGACACTCTACTCTGTACCTTATCAACAATCGATTGTTTATTTGTGTACGACCTAGCGTATTTTTGGTACGGGAGACACAGCATCTGCTACTCATCACCACGCACACAACCTTATGCTAGAAGGTATTGAGATCAATAAGTACGAATACTATCGTGCTACTACGCGGTACCAGCATGGGCGTCCATTAGTGACATCACACAGCAGCCATACGGGAGGCTTTAGCATGGCCAGACCGAACAGTACCACATTGTCTTTCACACGCGCACACGTGTATTATTGTATGCGGTTTACAAGCAAACTACAGCACCTCCATACGATCCGACGTCAGTTCATCGATGGCAGTTGATACGCGGCAGCCGGCCACGAACCATCGCGTCCTGCGGGTCCCGCACCATCGCCGAAAACGGGCGACTTATCGACCTATCCACGAAACTAGTGTCGAAACGAAACTGACGCAGCTCTGGCATCCCGTTGCACCGAGTACTCACGCTTGATTAAGAGATCAAAAAGATCACAGTGAAATTGAACGGTTCGATTGAACGGTTTTTCTAGCGTCCGTACAAATTGCGCTCGGTCTGTGATGGCGCTTACAAAGAAAGCATCGCCATTGCACCGTCGAACGGTCGTTTTTCAACCATCATTGACGTGCTCGATCAGGTACGTGCCTGTAGAATGGAGTGGGTGTTTTTTTTCCCTCGCGTGTGTAGCAGCATTCGACAATGAGCAGGAATCACCATTAGGACGGCAAAGAAAAGTTGCCACGAACCATACACACACACAGAACAGTTCAATCCGTCTCCGTGACAGCGGAGGCCCGTTAGCTCTTGCACGAACATTTCGCACTTGATTGACGGTATTTCGTGGTGATTTTGCACGCTGACAGATTTCAAACGTGCATCGCAAAAGCCGGACGTACGGCTGCATCCGATTGCTACAAATTTGCAGCTTCCATATGCAACGACAAAAACGACCATTTTCGGTCATATTCTTCCGGTACAGGGGTTCCGGTTTTGTGCAGGGCAGCAGCAGTGAACTGTGCCAAACTGGTGGCATATTTTCTTTCGCTCATTTTTCCCCCTTTTATTGGGCGATCCCAGCCACTGCACAATCAACGGCTGATGCTGCACAAACAAATCATGCGCCCGGTTGCAAATTGGAACAGTGAACGATAGGACGCAGTATGACACGGTTAGTGTGGCGGAACATAACTACGTTCACAGCTTAAAAAGAACACAAAAGGTTATACATGAAGTTAACAAAAAGCTGTTAAATAAAGTGAAGGTTGTGATCTGTGCAGTAGTTCGCGAATAAGCTGTGATCAGAATAAGTAAACTGAGTGACCAAAATTGCTTTTGCCTCCATAGAAATTGAATCGCAATTTGTAGAGTACGCGAACAAATTAATAAAACAACACATGTGTTAAACAAGCTAATGGACAGTTTCAAACAAACAAGCAAATCCTCTTTACCGTGAATACTTCACCTAACAAGTCTATAAAAGAATTCATTCAAACAAATCCAAGATGAAAAAAGGAACGAACGTCACTTTTGAACAGGTGTCTTGATAATTTCATCAAGCTACGAAAGACATTTTAGTAGCAATCATAAATATTTTGGTCGAACTTAACATTAGTAAAAATGTTTTCTAAAATGTTTTCCTGTCTAACAAACATTTTTTAGCAGTAATCTTTAATTGATCTTTAACCTACGTTTATTAATTCTTCATTAGATTTCATGTGAATTTGTGTGTTTTCAATTAGATAAAGAGCAACTATTGGACAAAACACCCCTAAACAATAATTATAAAATGCATAAAATACTTGTTTTTTTACACGTTAAACAAATCCAATGCTTGTTTGTCGAGTTGTTAAACGCCAGTGTCCATTTTTAAGCTCAAAACTAACAACTAACAAAAAAGACCTTGACATCCGAGCAGTAAATGTGGTTCAATATTCGGTAAAGTTTAGTTGTTACCAAAACCACCCACTGGGTTCATTATGGGTAACAATGCGGTCAGTTTCCATCACCATTGGAATTTTATTTTTCATCGCCCTTCTGTCTACTCTCCCGTCTAAGCTTTGGCATGCTGCTAATGTGCGGTTTGTTGGCGATGCTCTCCGCCCCGGAGGCGCATATGATCATCGAACGACCTGCACGTCTAACGCCAGAAGAATACCGGTACCAGCGTGCCTTGTTAACCGATCGTGAAGCACAGCAAGCCCTCGGAGCCGACATTGTCCTGACCACAAACGAAAGCATTGTAAACAACCACCTGATGGATCTGAAGCGGGACGAGCTGGAAATTGGTTTCATCAATCCGTTCAACTTTTCTCCCGCCCGCCATTTCTTCGAAGTGCTGGACCAGATCAATGCATCACCTCTGTTCCAGTTTATCCGCGCAATGCCCAAAGGGGCCGTGCTCCATGCGCACGATACCGCACTGGCCAGCACAGAGGTGATCGTGAACGCAACGTACTTTCCTAACCTCTGGCAGCGAGGCACCTTCACCGACATGCATGACCTCGAGTTCCGCTTTTCGCGAGCAAAACCATCGACCGGTGATGGTTGGGAACCGGTCCATACCGTCCGGAACCGGACGGGTGCCGACCGGTACGATGACCAGATCCGTCGGCTATTTTCGCTGTACGATGCGGATCCGCTCCACACGTATCGCAGCATCAACGATGTGTGGGACAGGTTCAGCCAGATTTTCCTGGCGCTCGATCCCATTGTCACGTATAAACCCGTCTGGGAGCATTACTTCCGGGAGGCGCTTCGAGAGTTTCGCGAGGATAACGTGATGTATCTGGAGTTTCGGGGACTGCTGCCAACGGTAAGCGCATTGTAACGGAGGACAAAACAGGGCTAATGCTAACGACTGTGGGCAACCAGGGACTCTATTTGACTGTCATCGTGTGATTGATGGCTTTTCGTAGTCGACGTGTTGGCCCTGTCGCGAGGGACAAAAATAGACGGGTGGATGTGCTTGGTGATGTAACGGTTCACACCGTAAGTGTCTCATTGTTGCAATCAAACCATCACGCATTCAGTTATAAGATAATAGCTTCGGTATGTTCAAGCAGATGTCTTGAATATTTGCTATCAATATCTGACAATGAAACTGGTCAAAAATGAAGCCAACCAGTACGAAGTAGAACTTGTAGTAAAAATTGTTCTGCATTCTGAAAAATGTAAAATGTGCCGGAAAACTGCATTGATTTTGCATTAATCAGAAAAGAAATTGTAAAGATGGTCGTAAAACAACAATGATTTCAAATTTTTCAATTTGACGTCCCTTGCAGCTATACGATCTAGACGGCAATACCTACAAACCTGAGGATGTGGTAGAAATATATCGAACAATCACGGAGGAATTCAAAGCGGCCAATCCACGCTTTATCGGAACCAAGTTCATCTACGCGCCGCTACGCTTCGCCGACAACCAAACGGTGGATCAGTATTTGAGTCTTGCTGAACGGTTGCACCACCATTACGGTGACTACGTGGTTGGGTTTGACCTTGTCGGGCAGGAGGATACCGGCCGTCGACTGCTGGACTTTGTCCCGCAACTCCTGAGCTTACCTTCATCCATTAACTTTCTGTTTCATGCCGGCGAAACCAACTGGCACGGTATGCCGTCAGATGAAAACTTGGTACGTACCGTTTGAATTCTTATTCGAACTTGCGAAATTAATACTAGTCCAGTAACCATCTCGTTTTGTTACCATGTGCTATCCTCTAGATCGATGCCATCATGCTTGGTACAAAACGAATCGGCCATGGATATGCGCTGCTCAAGCATCCAGTGCTGGTGGAAATGGCGAAGAACCGCGACATTTGTGTCGAAATCAATCCCGTCTCGAATCAAGTACTCAAGCTGGTAGCCGATTATCGGAATCACCCGGGCAGCATTCTATTTTCGACCGATTTTCCACTTGTCGTGTCATCGGACGATCCGTCGTTCTGGGGTGCCGCTCCATTGAGCCATGATTTTTATATGGCGTTCCTGGGCATGGCATCGGCTCATCAGGATCTCCGACTGCTGAAAAAGCTGGCACTGAACTCGTTACGCTACAGCTTAATGAACAAACAGGATAAGGCCGCGGCGGAAGCAATATTCTACCGGTCTTGGGACTATTTCATCGATGCGAAAGTCGAACAGATATTAGCAGGAGAACGAAATCAAGTGTAAGCTCAAGCGGCAAATATAGCACGAATTAAACACATAACAGACAAGACCGTACCGTATTTTACTATATCCGATATTAGCGCTCCGGGTGATATTTACTCGGCAACTGTTACGGAGTGAAAAGTGTAATTACTATTTTCAATTTTGGATGCAACTCCGTTTGAAGGACCCACGTGGAGTGTGAACGTACGGCGAAGTAATAATACGAATCAGACGATTTTTGGAAGGTATAGTTCAATTATATTTTCAGGATTTCTGTGCTCAGCTAGCATCGTTTAACCATTGCGGAGTGAATCGGAGTTATTTCCTGGATTTGATTCAAATTGAACTAAACTGAGCCAAATAGAACTGGAAAAATTATGGATCCTTCTCATAATGACGGCCACCACATTCTTAAAGAAAGTTTGATTCTGCTCTAATCTTTCTGGACTGACACAATGGATGCTTTGTACGTGTGAGAAAGGAAAACTTTCAGTGCGTTTGAACTGCATTTGAAACTTTGGTGAGCTAAGTCAGTCTCTTTCGGATAAAGGCTAGGAACGTTAGACTTTTGTACGATGTAAGTCCATTAAAAAAACGTGTAACCAGTGGAAATGGAAATGGAAATGTTGAAAATCTTCACGCAACAGAACCAGTCCAAAATCCCATCCTGACCATGTCCCCGTATCAAGGACTCACTATTCGGGTACGTTGTAAAATTATTTATAGTGATCCAGAAATCTCAAGCATGACCTAGAACGTCTTTACGTCAAGAGAGAATCTAAACAGAACTGAGTATGATAAAAGAAAATCAAAATAGAAATATTGGCTCTACTATTTACAATCGGAATACTACTTATGGTATTTTGTATTATTTATGATTTTATCAACAAGGAGAATATTAATGTTAAGGTTTTATGATATGTTAGCTAAAATGACCTAACTGAAAGGTTAATAATTATTCTTCATTGGGTTGAATTGCTCAAATAACTGTAACTAAAATGAATCAAAGTGAAATGAATCATCAACCTAAACCGTACCAAACCTTGAAATTCAATAAATTGTATATGTGCGATATGTTAACATCGCATTCGCCTGCATCATATTCCGCTGATTGATGGCTTTTTCGCTAGCCTCTCGAATGCATATCTCAACTACCACAAACGTTCGACAACAGTAATCGCTAACTAGACAACCCTGGTGGTCGTTTACCATCGACCAGAGTCTTATCTACGCTGAACCACACATATCAAACCGCCACTGCTGAAATGTGATAATGCAAGGAAAAAGTGAGAACATTACACACCACGAAGTAAAAGGGCAAACAAAACAATACGCCATCAAAACGCTACTATTATTTTTAATCCACAGTTCCGATCCGGTACGCATCAGGGTGCGAAATGTGCGAATGGGATGCGAGAATGCTAAGTGTACATTGAAGGTGGCGAAAAACAAGCAACAAACCATTTGTTTGTTTGCCAACAATAATGAAATAAACACAACATACACCCGTCTTCCATTGCACATTTTCTTTTCTACTCACCGGCGAACCGGACGCTTGACTGTCAATGTCTGTCCCTCATAACCACTCGACCCGGCATTCTGGCAATGTGTGGTCGTGTTGAAGTGTGTGGTTGGTTCTGATAATCCAACCCCACCGCAGTGCCTACAGGCAAGCCATCGATCCACACCACATTATCTACCACGTCAGCGGATGGTGGGGATACCATCTTGCCACCCCAAACAATGACGTCTATCACACCGTCCGGATGCGGATTGCTGATGGTGGTGGTAATTCAACACCCAACCCGACCAACCAAACACCACTACACAACGTGCACCGCGCGATATCTCGTGGAGATCGCATTGAAATTATCTTTTTCTTGGCGCTCTTCTTTATGCTGTCGTGTTTTGATACTTTTTTTTGTCGAGTTCACACCAAGAATCGGTTCTCTGCTTAGGTCGCGATTGTGTTACCCTACTCAGTACTGTCGCGAACACGTTGCGTGGAGCTCCGTTTGTTGTTTCTGTCCGTGCTAGTATTCCAGTTTGTTTAGCGAATGGCTCGCCACTCGTACGATGAGTTTTGCCGGCTGCGTCAGGAGTTCTTCAACCAGGAACAGGATCGTGGACTTGGCGCTGATTTGGTGCTCAGTGACGACGAGGAACGGCTTAACCGGTATGTGATGAACCTCAAGCAGCAGGAACTCGCCAAGGGTGTGGAGAATCCGTACGAGCTTATTTCAGCCAGACATTTCTTCGAGATGGTCGCGCGCATAAACGAGTCGCCACTGTTCAAACTGATCCAGCAGATGCCAAAAGGTGGCGTTTTACATGCACACGATACGGCCATCGGTAGCACGGAATTAATCGTGCGAGCAACCCGACACGAACATCTTTGGCAGAGTGGAAACATTCCGCAGACGGACCGTGACCCGATGCCGGTGTACAAATTTTCACGCACCAAACCAACTACTGAAGGTGATTGGCGTTTGGTGGCGGATATTCGTACCTCGATCGGTAACGAAGCGTACGATGACGCCATCCGAAAGATGTTCACCCTGTACACGAAGGATCCACTAAACGCTCACCGTGACATAAACGATGTTTGGCGCAAGTTTATGGCGTTATTTATCTGCTTCGAGCCAATGGTAACATACCGCCCGGTCTGGGAAGAATACTTCTACGGATGCTTGGAAGAGTTGCTTGCTGATAACGTCACTTACTTGGAGTTTCGAGGACTGCTACCGCCGGTAAGTAGACGGTGTCAGATCACAATCCACCACCAATCCAAACTAACATGTACTTCTCGGATCGTAGGTTTACGATCTGGACGATCGTACATACTCCCCCGAAGACATCGTTCAGATGTACGTCGATCAGTCGGAAAAGTTTCTCCAAGCTCATCCCAAGTTTATTGGCGTTAAGTTTATCTACGCGCCGCTAAAATTCTGTGACGATAGCACATTCGACGGCTACCTCACTCTGATTCAGAAGCTTAAAGAACGCTTCCCGAACTTTATCGCCGGCTTTGATCTCGTGGGACAGGAAGATCTCGGACGGCCGCATACGGACTTCAACGAGCGGCTGCTTCAGTTGCCAACTGCAATTAACTTCTTCTTCCACGCTGGTGAAACCAATTGGATTGGACGACGGGACGAAAATTTGGTGAGTAAACGATAAGATACGTAACAAAAATCCCACTGCCGATAGACGAACAATTCTGATCTGGAATGCGACAGATTCAATTGAACGATTGGGTGCGTAAATATAAGATCAGGGTTAAACATCGGGTGTGTGGTTAGACTTGAAATATGAGTCTCAACGTCACCAGCACGCCATTGATAATAGCGTTCGATAAGAACGCAAGGTCGATTAAGCACCAGGACAGCTTGTTGCCATATGATTTGATATCACCTATTGACACCATACTCACGGCACGTGGCGTTGGGATAACAGGCATTGATAAGATAAACCATAGTAGTTTTTGACAACTCCACTATCTAATTTAAATATTAATTGCATAGTTTGTGCAAGCAGCAGCATATTAATTATTCGTTTTATTCCTGGTGCTTTTGTACTCATTTTGCAAATTCAAAATAATTTCCATTTGTAAGCCATTTGTAATAATTAATTTTTGCAACTGACATTAAGTTAGGTACTTCAGTTAAAATCAATTTGATTTTTTTAACTGAAGAACTAGAAAATGAAACATTATTTTCTTTTTAGAAGTACAACAAATTTAAACTTTTTTCTCCCGATAATGCTTTTCTTAATTCATTTTTTTTAATTTTATGAAGGACGACCTGACATAACTAAAGTATTTAAACATGAAAATAATTCAACAAAGCAAATATTTACACTACTATCATTCTTCATCAAATCATCATCTTCTAATCAAATAAATGGATACAAATTAATTCAACACCATTACTTTTAGATCGACGCTATCCTGTTGGGAACGAAACGAATCGGTCACGGATTTGCCGCTCTGAAGCATCCGGTCGTACTCGAACAGATTAAGAAGCGGCAGGTGTGCATCGAAATAAACCCCATCTCTAACCAGGTGCTGAAGTTGGTTCAAGATTTTCGCAACCACCCGGGCGCATTCTACTTCTCCGACAACTATCCCGTCGTCGTGTCTTCGGACGATCCATCCTTCTGGTGTGCATCGCCATTGAGCCACGACTTTTTCGTCGCCTTCATGGGACTGGCGTCGGCCCGAGCTGACATACGGTTGCTGAAAAAGCTGGCACTTAACTCGATCGAGTACAGCTCGATGGAGCCCGATGAGAAAGCTCGGGCTGTACAGAAGTGGACCACTGGTTGGAACAAATTTGTTGAAGATACACTTAAAACTGTTCCTGCTGAATTTTAGTTTCACGTAAATGTATTGGAATCAGTATTTTGTTACACTTTAAAACACTGGAATAAACCCGTATTCGTTTCTTGTTTTGTGCTTCCGAAGCATAAACCAACTATAAATGTGAATAATTTGGTAACATGCGAACAATAATAAAAACGTGTTATTTTGAAGAATGGAAAATAAAAAAGAAGCTGGAGAATTATTACTGTTTCATTGATAATTGAACGATCCTCTAGCAATTTCCAACAGCTTGAAACGCAAAATTGCAAAAACATTGACATTAAATGTTCCCACCATAAACGATACTGTCACCAAATTCACTCACCACTCGCAGCCCATAAAAACACATTCTTAAGACTCCTCCATTTGTCCTCATCGCTGTATTACGCTTTATCCTGCACTCCATTTTGGACGATGTGTCGAGTGATACGCCCCTGTTTGTCTACCGTGAAAATGCTCGTCCTCTCGACGTGACACGAGCGCTCGACTTCTCGGTCAAGCGTATGTTGATCATAAAATCCTATGTTTAGCACCCAGGAGCCACATTCCAGCGAACTTCAGCCATCCCGCATCTCTCCATTGCTCTTCGTCTGTAGTTTTTTTTCTTCTTCGTCTTCTACCCAGCGTTGTGTGTGTCTGGCACAGTGGGAGGCATTTTTCTGCGGTCAAGAAAAAGCGCTTCGATGGCATCAACAAATTGGTGTCCCTTAGCTGTCGGACACTCCCGGTGAACGGTACGATCATCTTCAAGCAAAGCGTCCAATGTTCCTTACTGGACAAACCGTGTGCTGTGGAGAAAGTAACCGACGGGCCGTTGGTAAAACAGTGTTTCAAGGAAATGAAAATATCGTCATATTATGAAGCGAACAACGACTTTGGAATGAGACGAACGTGTCCCGACTGACCAAACACACCATGCAGTTGCTCCTTTTTGCGGCGGCTATCTTCCCCATGGAGCAATGGCTACAACCATCCAAACAGTCCGAACCGCTAGCAATCGGTTCCGTGTGAGGTCGGGTTCATCATACATCACAAAAAAGAACAGCCAAACGTTGACGGCAAAAGAATGTCCTTGTGTCTAGTTAAAGATTTTAGCAACAGCGACAGCTACAGAACATCAGGTCGGTGTGGCAGGAGAAATTATCGACCAAACTGTACGTGATGACAATTCACATACATTTGTCCGAAGGCCTATAAATCACACCATCAAGTCTTCGGCTCATTTTGATCACTCGGACAGCCAGAATGAAGTAATTTTCCTTGTTATTTATTGGGTGATTGCCTAGGATCTGGACCATACATTAATGTGTCACGAACGGTAATGGAAGCCTAACATCAAGCGAATTCTTTGATGATCTGGTAACATTTATTGAAGGAAACTAACAATTCTCTGGAATAATAACTAATACTGTCTAAACGTAATACTGACCTGAACAGTTATACCAACACTATTGTTTTTACATCTGATAACAGTATTTAAACGAAAATATGTTGTAAAGCTCAGGTTAGAAACATTAGGACATCGACTTTGTATTTAAAAATTTTGAATTATTCTGTTTTTTCTTGACTTAACGACCTGCTAGGTTATGACTGATTTGTGGTTATTATGATTTTTGGTTTATTGTACATATTTCACCTCGTAGCTGGAGCTGCTACGGGGGATTAGCTCCTGAAAAGATTTTGAACTGGTCCTGTCATGTCATGAGGAATGGCTCCGCTACCAAAACACAACTGAATTACTCGATTTGAATCTTTTGTCACTTTTTGAAATGACTTTCGTATTTTTACTTTGCATATATTTAAGTTGAGACACCGTCTTAGAATATGACAATGATCATAATTACATTAACATATTTTCCAAATGGCAAATCCATTACAAGAGTTAAAAGCGATTATTCCATTTTATTGATACAACAAACATTTAAAATGAAATCTAAAGTGGTTCAGCTAATCGTTATGGAATTATTCTCCCCACCAAACATTGCCGTACGAGTCCGTTCCATTTCAATACAACAATTGCTGGACACTCTGTGAAATTACGCCGGCAAAAGCACAATCACGGTGCCAGAAATCTAACCATCTCCATCTTCCAGCTGCAATCTAATTCTCCGCCCGATAGATTCATTAGACGATAACAAGGAAATAAACAACGTCACATGTCTTCTGTGCACCGTCCCCAGTTCTGCGCTTGTTAGCTTAATCGAGTGATGGATTCTGGGTGGCACCGTGAACGCAAAAGGATTTCTCCTTACCGGGCAAAACAAAGCAATCTGACGCACCGGGCGGAAGCGAAGCTAAGCAGTCAAATGAAAATTGATGGCATAGCATAAATCTGGCCATCGAATTTTGCTACCACACAACAGGGAAAGAGCCAATGAACAGCGAGACTGGTCGCTGGTTTGTTGGAGCGGACAAAAATGAACCGAACACGAGACTAATTCAATTTGTCTAACAATCACCACGCTGCGATTCGACGGCAAAGAAACACCTCATTAGCTTAGTGAGTCAACGATCGATGTTTGGTTTGAATTAAAGAGAAAAAATCGGATCCTACGCTTTATGCTTTATGCGCTTCAGGATTCATCCAGAACAGGCAAAAAGTATACAAAAAAAAGATATTATTCAACTTCTCCCTGATGCTCCAATTGCAGATTACTGCTGCACGATAGAACTTTCGCAACGAACAGCATTCAGGCATAATGAACGTTATGACGCAAAATTTATTGGAAAATCATCTTGCTACCGCATGCTGCAAAAGCGGTTCAAAAGCGAAACGAATGACCGAACGGGCGGAAGTCAATTTAGAGCTGTCCGTTTTAATTATCTTCCATGGAGTCTGTATGATTTTCGCGATTGCATTCATTAGTGGTTATTGATTCATTTTTCTGTACTTGTTTGTAAGAGCAGTTTTTATCCTCCTTAGCGAAGGATAATTATTTATGCTTAATTTAATTTATTTTTTAATTTACCTAGTTACATGAAACCAAATGTGACTGCTTTAGGATCCTTTCAATTGTTAAGAGACGTACTAAAACAAAAAGTTAAGAAGGGTAAACTTGCTTTTAAGTTATTTTAAAAATACAATTATTGTATTGAAATGGTGATAATTTTGAAGTGTTCGTTCTAGTCATGACATGACCTAGTAGGTCGTAGCGCCACGTGAAAGTAAAAGACATCCAAGCATAATCTGCAGCTCACATAGCTTAATTTTCCCATTACCCTGTTGATTTTATTTAAATATGGGGTTTTTTTTAATTGAACCATCAATCAAATTCATCCAAGAACAAAATCAGTTCAAAACTTTCCAGCACTCAATGGCTCCGGATTAATCCAGTTCTATTAGAGATACATTCCGATTCATTGTAAAATTTCCAGACCAAGCTCCTACGGCCACTTACACATATCAATAGATGAGTATCATAGTGACCTCGCAGATCACTACATTCGTTGTGGAATTTCCAGCATCAACTGATGAAGTATATTTAAATTCGTTTCGTACTGTTTTCATGACTATATGATACAAGTTGCACATGAGAGCCCATGTACAGGAAAGGCTAACACAAATCATCGCAGCGAATAGCTCAAAGTAATTAACAATTCATATTATACGATCTTTGCCACACTTAACAACCTGATTACGCGAAGTGCTCGGGCAATAAGGTTTCCCTGCATGCTGCGATCTTAATTACCATGAATTTTGCTGGTATCTGTTTAAAAATTACTATAAGTTACATAACACTGTAATCAGTAGTTAATCTCCAACAAAGAAAAAACTATAATAACAACTCAGCTGTTTGGAAATAATTACTCTTCTACAGCACAGTTCCACAAGCGACGTACTAATTGACCATCCAATCCATCCAACATTCAGCAGCTTGTTTAAATATCCGTGAATCGTCAAATAAGCCATAAAAAAACTATTGAATGCACTCTTAACGCATTTCACTCTTTTCCATGTGCATTCATCAATATTTCCATACCATAAACCACAATGATCGTAACACTTTGTAGATAATTTAATGGATCACAATATCAACAAATAAACACTTATCGTCGGTATTTTATTCTACTTTATCCTAGTATTAATTTTTATTCAACAACCTTTATGAATCATGAGCATGCAAAAACGTAAGTCAAGCTACATAAAAGCACTCGAAACAGCGCATACCACTTCGGTTCTCGAAAGTATTTCATCGCACTCCAAAACGAACACAATCCCCGTAACCCCAAGGTTACTGTTGTTATGTTGTGTGTTGAGTGGGCAAAAAATGAAATACAGCAAAAATAATTATAATGCATTAATAAACAGCTATGTGGAAAACAAAACACAAACTGCAGCATGCGACAGGCGAAGCAGGCGGTAAAATCGGTTGGTGCTTCTTAACCTGGGGGCCAAACGTCCGACCCGCCCATGACAGTGCACCACGATAACACTTTTCAATTTGCACTTAACCACTCACGCAGGTTTTTTTTTTGCATTCAACGATACCGTTTCCCCCATCGGTTCTTTCCAACACGTTCGATTGGTCATTTGCAGTGAAAGGTGCAAGCGGTTCGTGATTCATTTCCTGACCGACCAGTCCAACCACCGCTCAAACGTTCACCATCACACGCGGTTGCGGTTGTTATCCTTGTTAATGGAAATGGATTAAAATTTTATTAGTAACTCTGCAGGGTTGTTTGTCGATGCGCTAGTGCCGCCATGCTCTGTCGCAGGACGTTATTTTACCGTATTTATTCACACGTACGCTGCGGGAACCGGATCGGATAAGGTTCTGCAAACGAGAGTATACTTTTTCTCGGCACAGGAAAACTGGTGGTAAAACAAAATATAATTATTTATGTTATTTATAGACTTTTTTATCATCAACAAAGCAGTTTACCGGACAGGCTGGTCGGAGAGACATTCAATGACGATATCCGATATTCTGGAGGTGAACGTTACTTTTACACATCCTTTTCAGGTTGGCTAAAGATGCTTCTCTCGCAACTGATGAGTATTAATTGTAAATCATATTTCAAAATTTATGGTGATAACTTTGGTACGGTTTAATTTTAAATATTATCACTAATTTAAACGACTTTTCAATAAAGTAAAGATTTGAAGTACGCAGTATTGTTTAGAGATCGATACACGTTACAAAGACCATTCAATATAATTCATATTTATTTCCGTAATACGTAGATATTAAATACAAATAAAGAATACTTCGCAAAATGAAGGATATTGAGCGAATCTAAACACTTTTCTAAACAAAATTTGACGAAAAGGTAACAATTTTAACAATGCAAGATGTATCAAAAGCAGAAAACGTTGAAACGTTGGGCAAATTTGCAAATCAATTGGCAAAAACTATAAATAAACATGATAATAAAATAGTGCATTCGAACAAAATACAATTGAAGCTAGTAAGGTGAAAAATTGGAATTTCTTTCAAATATGTATTGTAATTCTTCACTATTTCTTTATATGGTCTATAACTTAACCATTCATTACGTTCCTATTACAAAAATTATACTGGTAAAATATTTCGGAGTTTAACATTAATTACTCTTCAATACATGTGCGAATATCTATTCATTTTGTTGTTTTATTTTCCTTATTCACTCTCAACTTTACTCTCCGTCGTGTATGCCATTTTGCCATAAGTTTTACATATCTATGCCCTCCCAATACTCCCGTATTTGATAGCTGCAAACGGCTTGGGTATACAAGATCTTTCGCTTTTTTTCCAAACCACTTCTGACACCATCCATGGTTTTTTGCAAAGGTTTTTTTTTTACTTTCCACCGATGTTCTTTAGTGAAAATTTCACTACCCGTGCTACTTCACTCAATCTATTTTCTTTAAAATTAGTGTTTTTGTGTGAAGTAGTTTTAAGAGCTCGCATGCTTATTTACTACCCTTGTTCGGTTTGTGTCTATTACTTCCATATGTACATACGTTTTGTGCAATGATATATAGATGTATGCATATAATCACAAGCACACACAACAATATAACGCAACGTCATCGAATCCTATCGTTCTGTTGTGCTGGCATGAAGGTTGGCTGTGTGTCTTACTTCCGTGTGCTCGTGTGCAGAATAAATAATTCTGAAGTGGTTGTACAATTGTAAGAATGGTTGTGGGTCTGTCTGTGTGTACCTTGCAGTACCATATGTTTCTGTAAAGAGCTTGTTCTCTAACCGCAATACACGGTAAGATGTCCCGAGAGGGATTAAGTATATATAGTTTCTTCAATCCGTTTTTCATTGTTCTGCTTTATAATTCATGTTGAATTACTTCTCCGTCGTTTGCGGGAAAATTAATCATTGTTTGGTTTTGTCTTTTCATTACTTCATTTGCTGTGCTTTCCTTTTGTCTTTGTCTGACGATATTCTCGAAACATCAACCACGTTTACGTCAAAAAAATCACACTAATCAATCATGATGTTTAGTGTAAATCATGCGAATAATTTTTGGTTTTGGGCGCATGCTACGCATCGAATGATATGAAGATTTTATTTTGATTGTATATCATTTATTAGAATCTTTTTCTTCAAAGCGGATGTTGATATACGCAGTAATAAAATTAATATCAGCAACCAAGTAACGTGCCTTAGATCGTGAACCAAGAGAGTATCCGTCCATTATTTTGATCCTTTTGATTCAAAGCGTGCCGACATGATAGCTCAACATGGTAAAATGTTATGTAAAACAATTATTACATTTCGGCGAAATCGGAGAAACATAACAAGATTTTATTAATGCAGAAATTCTAGGAATCAAAATGTTCTACTGTTCAAATTTTAAAACAGCGAAAAACTATGTTGGGTGTACAGGCATGTTTCCAGCGTTACGGAGAAACAACCGTAATTTTAAGAACTATTTTCAAAACATGAGTACATAGTATTTAATCAGAGGGATGTTCATAAAAAACAAGTTTTTTTCAAAATGTTCTCGCATCGAGCCAATCCAATAGATTTCAAACACTGAATGCCGCAATGTACGTCTCAAATGAATTAGCGGAGTTCAATATCGTTCCCTAATAATGGCTTGATCATTCGGAAAGTGTAATTAATATATGACACCTGTCTAGTTCCACCGCTTGCATTGGATTACTTTCTGTGAGAATGCGCACAGGCCTTGACTCGTATCTTTCAAAGTTTGTGGTACATTGCAGATGCCTGAAGACGACAGGCAGAAGTCGAAGTATTCTTTGTATAAAAAAGAACTATTAAAGTATAAAGAACAACTTATTTGTTGAAAAGATGTCAAGATCTCGCCAGTAAAATGACTCAAACATTTTCTTGCTTTAATAACAATAAATTTATTACCAACAAAATATGACACGTAAGATATTGCATTAAAACCCGTAATGTACCAGTGTAAGTTATTTTTTGCAACACGCTGGAAACTTTTTGTCAGCACCACAAAGAAATAAACTTACGGAAAATACTCTTAAATACACTTTGTAAGCCACATAGAAAATATTGTTTTTAGCATTAGAAGAACTAGATCAGTTAGTGTATCTTAGTTTCATCACAATAATTGTTGAGTTTAAAACATTCTACCGTAGTTTATGTATGATTTCCATTTTCTTTTAATTTTTAAAATAGTTTTAAAAGCGACCACGACACACACAAAAACGCTTCATACGTAAAGTACTTCTATTGTTTGAAAAAAAAAGAAACTGAACGGGAATGAAAAGGAAGTAAATATTAAAGGAAAAGAAAACACGCTCATTTACCGACATTTTTTACTATTAAGTCCAAATAAGAGACCGCATGCTCATCACACCGTTTACGATACCATTTATATAAGCAAACACACTACACTCCACTTTTGCTCACGACCCGATCAATCACTGGTTAGCTGCGTTTTCTTTGGTCCTGAAATTGTATCAATGCACCGTTGTCCGGCCAAATATGCTGCATCCGCGCAGCATACCTTTGCAGCACGACCCAATTTCCTTTGCAGATTTTCTTACTTCCTTCCCCATTCCCCTCAAAGCCCCTTTACCCCTTCACTTACCCTTACAGCAGTAGGGAAAGTAACCACCCCTAAGGAAAGCAATTGGACTAACGAAATACATGCACACACACACACACACACGAGGAGAATGGTTCTCATCCTCATACATTCATTTTCATTCGTACGCCGAGTGCATATCGGACAGACAACTTCCAACAGGGCTGTGCCGGAAGTGTTTCGGCTAGGCGGAGACGCTCAATGGTGGCCGGTGAAGGCATTTCTGTTTTTGCTCTACCTGCCCCAATACCTTCCGTTCACGACACGGGTAAAGACCTATCAAGTGTTTGAAACCATTCACGTTCATACGAAACTGTGGTTGAGGGTGAATAGCAGTAGAATGATGATAATAGTGATGATGCTTATGTAGCTTTTTTATGCTTGAGGTTCAGTGAGGATATGGTGGTTTGCGGGTCAGGTTGTTTCAATATTTTTTTCCTTCTGCTTCCTTAACGGAATGTATCGCCATTTTTTTTTTTGCTAATTTCGCATTTTTGTGTAGCTTACCTCCTGTACGGCTCCCGTTTCGGAGCAATGGATGCTATAGTGTGGAATGTTCTCGTCACTACTTGCTTTTTATCACTTGATTCACCGCTTACGAGTTTACTACCACGGCGCGATTTTAGTTCATTATCATTTGACGATAAAAATCGTTTCCTTTTTCCCACCTCGCGCTACAATTGGTTCCACGGAATAATGTTCGGTAAGGTAAGGGTATAGCCAACGTTTCGTCTACTACCATTCGAAGAAATATTATGTTCACTAAATTACAAAGCTTCCGTCCACATTCCGCCGCACTAAAAAGCATCACGATCTACAGCGTCATCATGCCAAAAGAGTTGGAGAAGGTAAAACTATTCCAAAGCGAACGTGAAACATCCTTTCGGGGCACCGTGTAAATACTTTGCCTCTACTTCCCAGTACGATCATGCCCATGGTTTGAAGTGGTTGCTGTTTGGGGATATTCTCATCCGTTATTCCCGGCCAATCGATCATGTTCTGCTGCATCACTCAGATTCTATTATTAAAAACTATGTACAAGCAGCAATTCCTTTCATTCGCCCACAACATCCACTGTGCTATGTTTTCTCCGTCTTTTGCATTGCCACAAAAGAGCAGGTGAGCCACAGTCCGGTAAGGGTTGTAGTTGCATATATTTTTCAAGTTGGATGATAAGATTTTTTTTCCCAAAAGCAAACAGTACAACGTACAGAAAATACCTAATAAAGGTGCATCTTTGGAAGCGATATTTGTACGCATCGATGTACACAATATGAAAGTGCTTCGCAGAACCTTTCGTTCGCTTGCAGTGTTTTGCCCTGTTTCCACCGTCTGGTGTTTTTTTAAGGGACTACCCTACATATCATGGGACTAAGCCGACTGACCTAGCCGGATACGGATGTACGCCAATTGCATTTCCGCATTGAATTTCACCCCGCGCATCGTTTGCAGCTTTTGCACCGCACACTGTGTCCCGGGAACAGTTTATTATGTTCGATGAACCCGCTTCAGCAACTCCCCGCTACCGTCCGCAATGGAACTGGCATCGTTCCAGCTGCCGAACGCACCTTGCTGCCGGTGCTGCTGGTGCTGCTGTCGGCGGTGCGGCCCACGATGCACCAATCGCCGATGCACCGACGAACGATGGTGACCCGCATGTTTGTGGCCCTTCCGAATGCCCGGGCTGCCATCGTAATAGTCGACGGGATCATTGTTGTCGACGGTTGGATCACTTCCACCCGGGTGATCCGCACCGGTCACGTCCTGAATGGCAAGCGGACGTGCTTGCTCCTGCAGCGATCGATATGCGGTTCTGTTGCTTTGCTGCTCTACCGTGGAACCCGCTGTGCCGACTGGTAACGGATCGGATGAGCTCAATCGTCGTTGTTGCTGTTGCTCTGTCGTTCTGCTGGGATGACCACCCAGTGATGATCCCGCTGACTTCCGGGGGCGGCAATTTTTGCTCTGTGGGCAGAGAGAAGAAAAATGAACGGGATGAGTTAAAAACTCCACTACAAGCACAAGTGTTGTTGACCGTTTTCATGACAGTTGGGACTTTCTGGCGGTAGTGAAACGAAGAGGTAGGTAGTGCTGTGTGCATTTGAATGCAAACGACAAATTAATTGCATTTCCCTTGAACAAACACGTCCAAATAAGGCATCAATGTTTTAGACGTTGTAGTAACTCTTTTAGTAAAGCTTTATTACTGGATAACACACCAGTTCTTTCAATTTGCTCTAAGTGATAAAGCAGCCGCTAAAAGGAGTGTTCAAATTATCTGCAGCTATTCCATTGTTGTTCGTCACGTACCATAAAATTATTTTAATTATATGAAAGAAATTCTCATAACTAAAACGGACTTAATAGACAATGGGCGAAATAAACCAATTTTTACATTGACTCTGAGCGGAATGCTTGACGTTTAAATGTTAAGAATTTTTTAATTTTTTGTCAAGTTTTGCACATCGTCCATTAACTCCTTAGTTTCAGTGATTAAATGATTGATGATTAAATTGACAAAAAAAGGCGACTTAGAGAAAAATAGTGATGTCATTAAAATTGACGACTGTATATTTGAAAAGCGTGACTTTTAACGTGTTAATTGATTTTTTAATTTCATGGAGAAAACTTAATTTCCATGAAATTCACATGCTCATATAATCTGATGACTAATTTTTGACACCGTTCTTTTTTTAGTTTTGGATTTACCTAAATCTGGGTTAAATTTTTATTCTCTTGATTTGATTATTGATCAATGAAAACCAATCATCAGTTTATTTGGATGAAAAAATCATAAACTGTAAAATACAACATGTATCAAATGCATTTAATGAATTAAATTGTTTAAATCACCACGATAACCCCATTGCTAGTACCAGTAAGCAGAAGGTCCATTACAAATACAACATACAATTATACATCTGTTTTCTTGGAACATTTCACTCAGTTCAGCGAGCTGAGTTATACATTATTCAACCTACTTAGCAATGAATAACTGTGGCACAAAATGGGCTCTTGGAGGAAAGACCGTTTTCAACACAACTTTGCACATTGACAGGTGGCTAAACCATAGTTCTGCTGTACAACCCAGCACAAAATCCCTGCCCCAAAAAACGTCTGTTAACAAGCCCTCAGCACAATACGTCAGTCTCATAATACCTGCCCGGAGATGGAAGGTTTACGTTACTTCAGTTCCAACGAATCGTACTCCCGGACCCGTAGTATCATTAGTCAAAACAGATATTATTTACACGAAAATTCCATAAACTGTACGCCACCACGACGGCCACCCGGTGCCCGCCCACCTCCCCAACAATTCGGCGAGTGTGCTGTAAACTTGCATCGAAATGTACGATTACATCACCTAGCACAAATCTCTAGCTATGCTCGTGCGAGAGATTCTCGCTTGTCACTCACGATGATTGATAACAAAGCGACCCGCCTGTAATCGTTGTGACATTTTCTTCAGTGTTACTACCGCCTAGCTTTACTTCATGCTGGAGTGCGATGAGGGTGAACCACAGTCGCAGCTGGTTCTCATGTGGATTTCAAGCCCTCGTCCTCGATGAAGTCCTTGTGACATATAGCGCTCATTCAACACATTTTTGGGTCCCTTTTTAGTCATGATACGTTCACCTTAAAAACACTTTGCCAACGCAAGCCTCCGGGGGTTGAGCTAGGAGAAAATCACAAAAAACAACCCACTCCAACGTCTAACCTTGTACGATACGGGTGAAGGAATCATACACTATATGGCGTGTGTAGTTACCCATTCTGTAAGCTTCTACAAGACGTTTATCACAGCTTTACGCCTTCAGGTAGGCAACCGTTTTCGGAAACCAATTTTCTCACTCCTCTCGATGTGCTGCTCGCCGGAGCAGCACGTTCAACCTTCAGCAGCCCGTTTGTTTGCTGCCATCACAGCTGGAGAGGCTTCCGATTTCAGGAGCACCATAACCGTTATCGTTCGATTTTATTTATCTTTCTTGCATCGAATCGAACCCCTTAATGACATCCTTATTACCAACTCGTCGTGCAACCCGTGCTCAGTCTCCCGCGGAGAGTGAGAGAACGCGTATGCCTGCGGTCACAATACGATACGAGCGCGAAGGGTGATTGGAAAGTGTTATGGAAATTGTTTTGATTGCGCAAATGGAGCAGCAGCGAGTATTTCCCGCACCCGAGGAAAACAACCGATGCTGGTGGATGTTGTTGCGGCTTGCGGTTAGTATGTACCGATGCGATGGTAAATATGTTCACTGGTTGAATTCTCTTCGTGCGCTCAAACCAGCAAAGGAGACGGTGGAAGTAAGGCTCTACCCGCAACAATTGCACACAAAACCGCTTCTCCAGTATGCTTTAGAATTGCGAAAACAGTTCAATATTGAATTGCGAACCTTACGCTTCGTTTGTCAGTGATGATTATGATGATGTTGTCTGGTTTGACCCGGTCTGAAGGCTTTCTAGCACACGTACTGCAGGTAGTATGTAAAATCAACAAACATCACGGTGCGCTTATCCGACACGACACAGTAAAGCCTCGGGCTTTAATGATCCATTTCATCTGTGTGTTCAATTTCTCCGTTTACTGCGACACTGCTAAGTGGTGTACTCGTGTCGTCTTACTTGCTGCTTATCCGTTCTCGACATAAGGGTTATCCTTTTGAACTTTTACCCCCAAACACAGGTCCCATGTCGCAGCAACCATGTAACCATGTTGGCTCAAGGGCTTCAAGGCTTATCTAAAAGAGAATACCACCATGAAGCAATCAAGATGTTTCTCGCAGTCCGACGAACAAACCACATCCGTATGGATAAAAACGGAACGTAACCAAAGAAGAAAAAAAAACACATACACACAAGGGCACCAACAAGTAGAAGAAAGCCACCCAAACTCCAAGCCCACAAACGGTCGGCTGCTAGGTAATATATTCTCCGTACTTTGCATGACCCAAATGGTCATCAGCAGTGGACGATGGCCGGGCATACACCAGCACTTTGTCCCGGAAATGAACCAATTTATTTTAATACATTGTGGTATGCCGTCTTTTGCCGTCAGCGCGCTCCACACCGAGCGGAAGCCATTCCGTGTGGCGCAACTATCTAGCCACGTGATGGTGTAATTTGTCGTCCCTCGTTGTAACCGAACCTGGCAGGAGTGTCCCAGTAGCAGCAAAACCCCAGCGTTGGCCACTTCATACCACCTAGGATAGATCAAAGCGAATTCTACGTATCCGGTCGACCAGAATACCTTTGCAGGTTCATTTCCGGTTGATTCTTCTGTCCACCGGATCGACCAAACACAGCCCATAACTACCCGTTTGGTGTTCGTGTACGGGTTTTGCACCGGGAAAATAAAACTTTCATGGGCTTCGACTTTCGAGAGTCGAAAGATTGGGGGCGCACGGAGAGATTGAATATACTGGCCCGGCCTTTGGACTCACCTTTGGACCGCATTCGCACTTCAGCACCCACTGGACGTCGACGAACTTGTTCTCGATGTGGATCTGGCGTGACTGCAGCATCTCCTGGTCGAGCGGATCGATCGACGCACTGTCCCACAGGTCGTACCCATGCTCGATGAAATCGAATGGATCGCCAGAGTTCAAAGGGCACAGTAATTCAACCTGTCGAATAAGAAAACATCAAATGGGCATGAATGCATTGTATTGAGTCAGCGATTATGCGTTTCCTAATCACTCTGTTTGTATTGTTTTACTTCACGTGTAATCAAAATGTAACAATCACCATTTTAATTTTCAATTACAAAGTGGCTTAAACTGGACATTCGAGTTATTGGAACACTTTCATTGTAAAGAGCCACTCGCTTAAAGATTCAGCGGAGATTAGGAGACGGACTTGCATTTTATTTTTTTTGTTTAATTAAATATTTCACAAAGCATGACCTAGGCGTAATGCTAAATATCTTCTTTCGACTTGAACACTTTAGCCTGAAAGTATGCAATAGTTAACATCTTCTTTTTCTTTATCTTTCTAAGAGGATCGTTGGAACTAAAAAGATCTAAAGTAGCTATCATCGAAAACAAACGTGACTATTAAATAACCATTTACTATCTATTAGACCCACACTCCTGGGACGGTTTCCTATACAAACATTATTCGTAATGATGATGCCGACAGATTGTAACACACATATTTACGAATAATGATATCGGGAACATTATATCGATTACAGACCACGGTGAACTATCCATCTATTTCACCGACCACCGGTACACTGCTTACCTTAATAGTAGTGGTTATTGAAGGCACACAACACATGCTGGAATCCTGGCACAGGCTGCAGGATTTTGGTCGATAAAGCTTCCGCGAAACGCACGGACCAAGCCGCAACCGGGAGGAAGCCGTTCGCTGAATGCTTCGGCACTCGTGACCCTTCTGCCATACGGCCATTTGCGCAAGACGGTGTGAAAGGCGAGAAAGAGAAGCCACACGGGACGAGTGTGGGTCGTAAGTCATTAGATAATTATTCAACCTCACTGCCGTACCGCCGGTCGAGCGTCGTGCAAAATTTGCACGGAAACACCGGAAGCGGAATTTCAGCTTAATGAGCCGATGGAAGATTATCTCCGAATAGCACTAGACACGCCAGATTTGGAAGATGCTACCTTCGCGCCTATCCTCTTTGTGATACTTACCCGTCTTCGATGTTCGTTTTCATTGAGCAAAGAAACACTGTTGGGACGGTAGCCACTGGTACCCTCGTACAGTCGTTGTTTGTGGCTAGTGACACTGCGACGATCCGTTTCCCTCGCAGTTGTGCCATCTTCCTCCCGGTCAGCTGCTCCCACGTCAACGATGGTCTGCTTGGTCTCGGCAGCATAGTCACCAGCGAAGTAGTAATTATTGCTCTGGCGGTTGCACCGATGATTCTCGCACAGCCGTATCGTGCTGAGCTTCTGGCAACCGGGCGTTGTGGTGATGTTTCTGGTCGACGTCCCGATACCGCAGCTCTGGGAACACGGTGACCACAGCGTGGTGGACGAGTTGTAACAGGTCGCATTCACTGCAGAGCATAAAACCGGACCACAGGACGCAAGCATGCAATGACAATCGCAATAGAGATGTATGTATACCTATTTTTTTTTTATTTTCCCTTTTGACACACATTCTTTTTACAGCTTTTCAACCGAATGTAGTTCTCAAACCAGACCGATGCTCCGGAACGCTTCAGCCGTTATGTAAAGTCAGATAACGAAAGCCAAACCACGAACAGAATCACTACCGTGCACTCGTTCGAAACCGCATAAAATACACCGAAAATATGTAACCAAATTAAGCAACAAAAAAGCTTCCTAACAAAACAGATACATCTCCCTTGTACAAAACGAACCCTGCGCCAGAGATATAGGAACAACAACAACAAAAGCGCCACAATCAGGCGACACAATACGGAAAACAACCCAAATTAATGATGCTGCGCATACAAGGCACTCTTCCCACCGCCAAGTGCAAAATTTTTGTGCACCCGGATAAGGGACCGATTTTGTGGCAGCGACATCCTTTGCAACATTTCAAAAGATTCAATGAAAAAGGAAACATAAGAACCGCACCAAAATCCGGGAACACAGGAATGCATGACAGAACGATCGGTAAATCACCCGAACCCGGTCTCAGGCGGTGATGGTTAGCCAGCGTGGAAAGATAGTGCAAGCTGATGTACGGCTAACGTGCCCAGCTAGAGTGGGAAAATTGGTTTGGTAAATATGGTCAAAGGAAGTATGACCATCTGCATGGGGTTGTCGAGCTTTAAATTAGGTTCATCTATAGCTGACGAACAAAATCAATAAACCTACTAGACATTTATTCAACTCGCACAGGCAATTTAAGCTAAACAAATTCTGCATAGTTCTATCCTTATTTATACCACTTATTAACTTGTAATTATCAAAAGATTGCTTCTTGTGACATAGTTTATTAATGTTTAAAAAAGATACAAAAACCTAACATTTTCATTACTGTAACATTTTTAATTATGTAACGGTTTGTGGAACAACATCCTTTAGCAGTTCTTTTATTAAAAATGAATATTCTTCATAGCGAAATATTCTCCTTAGTAATTAATTATTTCCGATACCTAACTGTATTTGCAAAATAACTTGGCTTAATGAATGCTGAGCTAGCCTTATACTGCAATTAAAAGTAAAAAAAATGCATAAGAAAATTAAGCCTTAAACGCTTTCCTGTTAGTTTTGAGCGATATTTTATTCATTCAGATTTACATATTACAGATATCCGATATATCAGATATATCAGAATACGGGTCGTTCCGAATAAATAATACATAATATGGTACGTTTGGGACAAGGCAGAATTCCGCCAGATAATGGCAACAATATTTTTTTTTTTTTTCGTTAGAATGACCTGGCCGTATCCACTTATTTTACCACGTAGCCGGATAGTCAACCCTTGCTGCGGGAGATTGGTCCGGATGAGATTTTGGTACGGTCTGTTCGTGTGAAGACCGGTGCCGCTATCATCATGCCACCGGCACGCTCCAATAACCAAAATTATACAATTACATGAAACACAAACAAACATGGTCTTATTAACATGCCGTGATGAATAAAACGGTTTAGATGTTCCATCAGATATTCTACATTCCGTTTGAAACAATGATTTCTAAAATACTTGAATAGTTAACTATGCGCAACAAAACTTTAGTCTTCAAGTTCCAAATTTTTGGTTGAGGGCGATTTAAACGATAATATTTATTTTTAACATATATACCATCATAAAGTCTACTAAACTGCTTACCATCGGTTGCGGGCTGCTCACAAAGCCATACCCGACAACAATGATCGGGGAGCTCCACTAGCTTTGGTGCAATGCAAATAGAGGTGTCAACGGGTGGTGGTAGGTTCTCGTGTGGACACAACGTCGAACAAGCATGACGACCATTCTGAAACAAATTATACAATAAAATTTATAGAAAAATAAAATAAACTGCTTTCACTACCCAGAAAAGGTTTCAAACCTGTCTTCCATTTCCACATCCCTTTAAAAAAGATACTATTGCTACGTTTGTCGCTGGAACAATAACACTTTTAACCTAATATCAGCAACGTCATAAAATATGTTACCTTATCCCAACAAAAATTCTACACCTAGATCAGGTGGCTTTGGTAGGGATTACCCAACATCTTTCAAAAATATCAAAGATCAATCGGTTCGACTCAACGGCTACAGAATTTAAAAAAAACCCACATAAAACCCTCCAAAGACGTGGACATAAAGCGGAATAAATTATTGTCCATTGAGAAAACACAGAAAAAAACATAAAATCCAAAGAATCAGATCAAATATTGACTATCAAGTAATTGGTTTTCCCTGCTGAGCGATAAATGGAAAAAAGCAGCTCACACACCCAATACAAACGATATCCTTTTCACATTTCCTTCCAGAAAGACGGCCTAAATTTTTCTCATCATTCTCCAGCCCCGCCACGGCCCGTTCAATCGTATTTACATTATACCGGTCACCGTCACCCAAACCCTCGACGGTATGCAGCAAACTTTGTTTGATTAGACAACAAACAGTTCACGGTTGTAAAACGAATTTTCTTCCACCGAAACCCAAGCTTGTGCACGGTCACTCTCCGTAACGCTCCTGTGGGATGGCCTTGATTGAATTTGGAGCAAAATTACCGAAACGATAGCGGATCAGATTGACCATCCCACGTGCGCTGCGAAAGCGAATCGAGAGGGCGACAAAATTTGATGATCTGATACCTGAGAGATTTCCTTACGGTGCGGGATACGATGAACGGTACGAGAAGGAACTGTTGCGACCAAAGTAAATAAACCCTCTTTTTTCTGCTTCCTTTACCACCGATACAAGATCGTAGTAAAGAAATGATACCGATGGGTAAGGGAACTTTTGTGAAACATAAAAAAGATACCTTTTCTCACGCGGAATGCTGTTAAATGTAATTATCACATTGGATCACAGCAAACAGTTAATTACCGGGCAGCGAAAAAATGACCCTAAAACAGCATCTAACGCGCTGCTCATATTCGGTTTTGTCACCGGCACCATACCATGGTAAAATGGGAAAAATTATTTACCCTCCATTTTGTTTAAATGGATCACAAAACATCATAAAATGAAAAAAACAAGCTTTTACCTCCCTTGAGCATTAGACAAATTCCACCAAAACGTCAGTAACCTATTCACTTGTGTGTGTTGTGCGAAAATTCGATTCCCTATTTCCCCAGGGTTTCGGTACACAGCGCTCTTGGCAGCTTGATCAACTACCTCATCGGCATACTTTATTGTCTGCATGATGTTTCCCGTACCTCAAACGAATCACTTACCTGACAAACGCACTGTGTTCGACAATCGAGCTTGAACGTTTCACCGTGATAGTACGTCCCGTTCCCTACCGTGCAACTATCTGGAAAAGAGGAAAAATCAATAGCACATTGGTACGCTACCGGTACGGAAATGAAAAGCACTGTTCGTGTACACTGTGGAGCAACGATGTTTACGATGAAACGATACGAAGAAAACACAAGCAATTCTTCGGAAATAAATTGTTACCGCTGCTCAACGATGTATGGATACGGCACGGGATCCTATCAATACTGACGATTCATCTTCAGTAATTGAGTTCATTTCTGATCATAAAAATAATAAAACTGCTTGTTTCAAACATAATACGTTTTCAGATGAACTCGGCATTAGTGACTGAATACAAAAGACTCAGTGCAGGCGATTGAATTTTCTTAATAATAGCAATATAATATTTTATTTTAACAATCGATTGATTTCACTTACGCTTAGTACACTTACCATAATTAACTCCTATTTGTGGATCGTAAATCTAAAGAAACATGAAAAGAAAGATCCATGAGTGATGTACACGGATAAGCTAGAAATAAATGTAAGATCTTCCCCATCCAGAATTTTGAATAATCGTCAGAACGTGTGCCGTCTGTAAAGCAAGCATGCATCGAGTCAGTTCAGAGAAATGTTTTAAAACAATATATTGAATTTCCAATGCCTTGATTTCACCATCATGCTAAGTAATCCAATCAGAGTTAACGAGCCGTACGTAGCAGGACGGTACAAAATCTTTCCATCGATGGCACCGTATAATCTTCCTTGAAGCAGTAAATATTCAATAATCTATACTGTACCATAAGCTTCCAAACCACTCTCACATGCCCACCGCAACCGGTAAGAAAGCTCTTTGCTATTGCAACGTATACGCAATCGAAGGCAACTTGGAATGCTCCTGCCCAGAATATCGTTTGAAACAAAATTGGAATATACGAAGAGACTTTTTCTCCAAAAAAAAAAATCCTCCTCCCAATCCCCCAACGATCACCACTGGACACATAGCAAGCAGGAAATGAACGTCATCGTCAGCGTCCTTTGAAAACCTCAGCCTGAGTGCTTGCTGCACATAGGAGGAAAAACTTTGAAAGCAAACCCCTGACTAGCCTTTGGCCGACGCAATCTCCGGAAGCCTTTGGTGAGGTTCCGGGCATCGTAAAATTTTAAATTTACTTCCTGGCCATCTCAATAACTTTCACTTCTCTCCATGAAACCTTCCCAGCAGCGGAGAGGATAGGAAAAAAATAGTACCAATTCTCTGGACAACGCAATGTCCCTGCACACGAGCGGAAACCATGGCCGGCAGCAAAGTGACATATTTACGCCAATTTCCAACCGTTGACGCAAAACTACTGGATCTTGCTATTCATCGCACTACCAAGCGGGATAAAGTTCTGCTTCGTGTTTTACCTCAAATTGGAAGTTGATTTTTTGTACGGAACAAAAAAAAAACACGCATACTTCCTAGAAGCCATTCTTTCTTGTCTGCAGGATTAAAGTTCAAGATGGTTATGGCAAGTACCTATCCACCTACCATGAACCTCAGCCACTGCAAGCACCTACCCATTGATTTGTGACCGCACATTCGAGCTAATGGTGCACAATTTACGGTGGTCAATGGGGCGATACTTTATTGAATAGCACCCCATACATTCAAGTTCCACTGGTTCGATTCCGGATTCAAGATGTTGCTAGGCTCGATAAGAACAAAATACGATCTCGTAACTCTGCGGTGCTATAGTTGGAAAATCTTCAGGTGTCTTCTAATGGGTGCAGAATTAATGTGACTTCATACCACGTGAACTTCTTTGCGATATCCTCTCTTTTCCCTCTCGTCATGGGCTACGCAGCTGATCGTCCTAATAGATGCTGCCGTTAAGATGATAATGCGAATAATATACTGCTAGTGTAAACTTTTAGATGTTACACAAGCCAGGGGCTATGATTTTGTTCGTGGTCTAATGCACCGCTTGCCAGAAGAATCTGACATTTATTGCTAAAACTTTTAATGAATCCATGCTTCTGAAAGATTTCTTCACTATTCAATTGACCTCACGTAAGCGTGTCCGAAAGATATCTTCAGATGTTGATTTAAATAACGTTTAATTTTGAAGAAATGGTTACATTATGAGATTTTTCTTCTTTAACGGTACAACAACCTCAGGAAGTCTGTCATTAGGCCTGCCATTTTGTGGGTTTCTGTGACATTATTTACCCATAGCTGGATAGTAAAGTCCTTGTTACGGGAGATTGGTCCGGATGGGATTTTGGTTCGGTCCGTTCGTATAAAGACCGGCGCCGGGCGGCCATTTATTTATTGACACTGACATATCCGACAACCATGTCTATTGGAGTTATGGACATTTCTGTGCCCGTGGAGGGCAATAGAGTTATTAGGAATATAGCAGTAGTAAATTATTTTATGCTATTCAGTATCCACTTAATCGAAGGACAAATGTTAAAAATCTTAATCAAAAATGGGTTAATAATGCAAGTAAATCATACAATTATAATAACTTTACCAAATTGATATCCCTTGATTGCATTTATTTTACCGATTCAATACTCTTACTTAACATCTTTACCGGAAATTTTACTTACCTGATTATTCGTGTTGATAGAAAAGGCCGTGATGTCTGAAAGTCCTCCCAGCAAGAAACCGACCCAACTGTACAGCCACATGATGATGCTCTGCAAAGCAAATCGAAAGGGTATTTTTGAAGGAAAAATATGCATTAATATTCGACCACACTAAGAGACACCCGCCAGGTGCCCGTTGGGCAATTGGTCCCTAATTTTCCATTACACGCCACCACACCCATTAAATGCAAACACCCATTACCGATACACCGTTTTTCGATTTATCATGGGAGTCTTCACGGGCGACCAGCAATTCCCCGCATCGCTCCGCCTCGAAGGAGCTTTCATACAAACGTAAATAACGACAAGGTAGAGAGAAAAAAAACCCAAAGCACGTTGCTCCGGGCTACATCCGCCGTTGAAGCAGGACGACCCAAACTTCTGCTTTGAATATGTATTTTTATTCCGTTAACCAATTCCATGCAGATTATTTCTTGCGGAGAAGTGCACAGCTGGCAATGGATTGGTGTGGAAAAAGGGGGAGCGGAAGGTAGCTAACGTGTTGACGGTAGCTTTTCTCAGCCCATTTATTTTGCCAATCCCTTCCGTAACACAAAAAAACCCAAGATGGTACCACGAGGATGCCACGGGGAAAATCTCCCACGAGCAATACGGTTTACCGTTACTCACCGGGACAAGGTGAAGAAAATAACTTTAGTAACGAGATTTTTTTAATGAGTTCTAAAAGTTTTGCCATTCCACGCGGGGGTTCCCCTAGATCAAGGAAGGTTGGAGAAGCGCGCTATTGTTGATGTTGTTGATTGCTTGCAAGCTGTAGGAGTAATTTTTTGGTGTGTGTATGCTATCGTTTACTTTGTCGATGATACTTCTACTTGGAAGCTGGAGAAGAAGATTTCCTACGCTTCTCAGCCACTCCAGACACTGTTACAATGTTCGTCGGGTATTTGTATGATTATGTGTGAAGTGATTTTCCATTTGCCGGTATCAATAGCGCGAAAACTTTCTCCACGTTGGTACCGGTCGGGAGGGAGGTTTTATATTATTCAAAAGTTTCACTTAGTGAAAAATTGTTGTCCTTCGTGGAAAGCAATACCAAAGAAAACACCACACCCCTCAACCTCGATAATACACCTTCAGCCCTGGAAGCTGCACAATTTGAATGTGAAGTCGCGTGCAAGATTTACACACACCTTGATTGAATGAAATGGAGATTTTCCATGCAGGGGGAACATTTTTCCGATGCTCGATTCTCGCTTTGCCACTGCCACTTCAGTCTGCCTCATTTGTATTCAAGTCGAACCGGCGAAACACTGCAGACCTGCAAGGCCTTCATCATTCTGCGCATAAAAATACCTGGCCTTGTAAAAATTCGCCAATCCACCCCTCGCTTCGCCCAAACCTAAGTGCTCCCAACCGACCGAACTTCTTCTACCGTCACTTTTGTAGCGTGTATTTTTGGCACACTTTGCGGCACGGTGCCCATATTCCCCGGCCGTCCGGAGCTCAATCGATTCGGTTCGAACAACTTTTGCTACCCGTGCCGAGGTGTACGGCGGTTGATTCGATTTGCAACAAACACTCCGGCACAAAGTAAAACATAAAAAGAGGTAACGAACCGAACCGGGACAAAACCATACCGGGGTCGTTTCTTAAAGCTTCAATTCATGAAATTTTAGCAGCCCCATTTACGGCTCCACGGTGTACGAAATTGTTTGAAAAAAAAACAATCACTCAGCAAACGGTCCACAAACCTCTGCCAAAGGTCTTAAAGGTGAAGAAATGTTCAACTCCTCTTCCTTTTCTGTTCCTTTGGCCTGTGTTTTGAGCGAATTTGTTCACTTCCAAAGTTCTTACCAAGTGTAAATAGAGTGCGGGTGAGAGAGAGGAACGTAAAGTTAGTCATTTGCTTGTTGGAAACCAGGTAAAACGTGAAGCACTTGTCAACGGTAGCTTTTGTTTGCTTAAGCTCGTACTATTTACTCTCCGCACTTTTTTTGTTGCAATTTTGTAAGGGCGTGATGAAGATCAATTAGCCCTCAAAGTGGTCATTTTAAGCGAAGGTGTTGAAAAATTCACTTTTGTTTTCAAAACTGTACCGTTGGGTTTACCACATAATGCTAATTATTTTACTCCTTGCCCCAGCATTATTTATGTATTTGTAGTTGCGATTCGGATCGGGTGCAAGCAGAGGATGGAGAGCGGCAGCCCTGGATCGAGTTTCCTGGAAACGTATTGGTGACCAGGCCATGTCAGCACGACGTGCTCAACAATAAGAGCGGGCCAAAGAAGAAGAAGAAGAAGAAGAAGTTGCGATTATCAAAAAATAATCGTAACAGTACATGAAAACATCACAAAAAGTACAACTAATGAAGGTTTTAGTTAAATATAGCAAATTTGACATATTTTCGGCAATTTCAACAACTTGTATACGTCTAAAGAGCGACATACGATGTAAGATTGTGCCTGAAATTCGTTCTCTGCCTGAATTAGTTTTATAAGCAAAACGAGCCCACGGAGTCGTCGTCCAATTTTAGGAGTACTGTTTTTTGTGAACGTGTTTACCTCGGTTACCGGGCTTAAAGTTTATATGTCTCATAATCATAACAAATTAAATTTAGCCACAAACTTTATAATGAGAGATCAGCGTTTAAAAAAAACATGCTCAACAACTCGTAGCATTCGCAATGATTGAGTGGGCAAGAAAAGAGAAAAGGAGAGGGGCGGGAGGTTGAGCATCCCATAGGTCAAAGCATCAAACATAACAAATTCTACTGGCTCCATTCATCCGTCACCACCATCTTTCACAAATGACGTTCGCGAAATGTTCCACTCGCTATGCAAAGGATCCCGTGAAGCCATTCGAAGCCACGATAAATTATCGTTCCGGGCCGGGCGATGACTGCGCGATGGCAGTATACGCGCGCTCTAGACCGTGCTCTAGTGTGCCATTTTTCGTGCTCCGTGTAGCTCCGATCGTTCCCACAACAAGCGGTAGAAACAACAACAAATACTGCGGAGTCACAAGAAAAAAAAAGACTAAACTCCGGAAACTCAAAGGCATAGCAAATAGATGTCCTGACAAGGACGACGTTTTATTCGCATTTTTCGTTTTGCCGCTTCCATCGCGAAACGGTGAAGGGAAAATATCGATCGTAATATTGCGACGAAACGTTACTGTGCGACCTCCATTATGCGTCTCCTGGGTCCTATGCTTAAGTGGACCCACTCCGCTAATCTTCACGCGCGACACACGCGCTGCTTTTTTTATGCTGAGCGCCCGCAAACGGTCTGTTACCCTTTTTTCCGTTATGAGGCAGCCATTTGATAGAAAAATGACGTTTAAGAAAGTACTATAAATATCCTTGTCCTGCATGACTGTTCTCATCAGTATCGAGACCAAGTTCTATGTGTGGTTTTCATCACCACCGATTTAGCTTTTTTGTTTTCGACGGCCCGTTCGACCACACTCACAGGCCAATCAACAAACTTACGAACCAAATCGAACAACCGCAACCATACCCGCAAACCGACGCGACGACTGAACGCCAGGCGTTAAGTAATCGAATTTATATTTATTGCCTATAAATTGTGTTTTATTTTCTTCAGCCCATAAATTCAGCTGATTGTGGAGATAATTCTATGAGAAAGTCAGTTACGCTATACACCTTCGCGGCCGCTATCGGTTCGTCGTTGCCCTAGAACTGCCATCACCGTACCGGCCATGTTTGTTGTGCGTACACGCTTCCCCAGCAGCAGAGCAGAAGTCGTCAGGCTGGCTCCTTCATTTTCATCTGTATCGAATATTCATACAGCCTTAGTAGGCAATTTGTTTCAACACATCGTCTGCCAATAATGTATACATTATTCAGTGCCAAGGACCGAGGACAACGTACCATGGCGCTAGAAAGATGATGTCTCAAATCTTTCACCCAACACCAAGCTTGGATTAGAAATTATCTAATTTAAGAAACCGTGTCAAAACAAGAACAAAGCACCACGTGATAGAGCGTTTATACAGCACAGGAAAAAAGGTTGCAAGAAGTGTTACTGTCACACGCCGTTGTCGAATGATCCCCTGTCTTCCCAATCGAAACCATGTCTGCATCTAAAGGCAACTGCCACCGTCGGAAGCAACATTTGACTTCCAAAACCGACGTATGGAAATTACTTAATCCGCAATGAAAATATTTGTCTGCTCATTATTCAGCCGACTCACATTTGCTTTAGTTAGCGGAATCGAGCGAAAGCTACTCGGCGGACTCTACGTGACGTCGGGTTCGGCATGCATGTATGCATTGAACAATTATTCTAATTAAATATCGTTTATTTGAGATTCTTGTGAAATGAACATAAATACCGCACATTGTTCTTGGTCGGGTCGGATTTTATAATCCGATAAGAATGTTTTCACCAATAGCTGCTGTGAGGTTTAACAAAACCATTAACCCCAAGCAACATTCAAATAATGCATCACCGCCAATTTGAAATTAAAACATCACACTTCGTGTTTTCCAGAATGTCTAATAATAAACAATATTTCCTAGAGACCATTTTGTGCTGAGAAACAGTCTTTTCCAGAGTTGAGCGATACTCGAGTTATGCGAATTCGAGATATGGTAGTTTTAAAACTTGTACAATTCGTGAAATGTTGTACGTGGTTTTCAATATTTAATTTATCTTACTTCAAATATAAACGAAACATGTTTCATTATTATCAGAAAGTGTTATTAATAATCAACGACATTTTAATTAAATGTGGAAATGTGAATGTTGTGAATGTGCTTCATAACGTGGAAATAAGTATGCGTTCCCTTAATACGATAATTAAACGATATTACTATGGGAATTCACTTTACACGGAAATTCAACATACGCGAATTCCTCCGGCGTGCATTATTTGCGGAATTCGAGAAATGTATGTACCTCGACATTCTTTTACAACGAAAATTGTGAATGGGATCATATAGCTTATTGTAATTCTAGGAAGCAATTATGTAGCAGGCATGAAATAATTGACTCGTACGAAATAAACGACTCACTAGTTATGGAGAATAAAAGTCTGCAAATATGACAGTCTGCAAATACGGCTGCTAAAAAGAGCAAAGTAAGTCCTATCATTCATACCATCTTCCACGGTTAATAAATTCCAACGATCAACGTGAGTGAAGCAAAATATTTTCTTGCTCATTTCATGCAACAAAGTTAGCTGGTCCAAGAAAAAATCGTTTTCTACAAAAAATCAAATACACATTAAGATCAGTTCTCCGAACGTTCAACGACATTCACATCCAAGAAGTCCTTCAACAACTGCCTTAAAAAAGCGACCCTTTCCATATGAAACCGATAAGCTATGGCTTAGAAACCACAACATTCCGCTCACGTCTTAAGTGGATGTACACACTTGTGAAAAAGGAGAAATAAAGGCATTCAAACAGCCAAAAATGGAAACGCAAAAAGCCACAACGCGTAATATTTTGCGGAATAAAACCTCTCATACACCGAAACCAGCTGTGGTTTAGACTTCCGGATCGTTCTTCCAAAATGTTCCCCAGGGTTCGACACCGAGAAAGTTGGTAGTTACAGACGTGAGGTATGCTACGTGTTGCCGATACAGTTGGCCACCTACCTCTTTCTCTCTTGGAAACGAAAGAATTTCAATAATTTCTCAAACTCAAACTGCTCCAAACTGCCCCAGCCAGGACAACACAATCTCTACACTTTGCCGCCATAAAAGAAATGCTTCAAGATGCTTCGGTTTTAATCTGAGTCCGTAATTCCCGCACGTATAATTCCAATCCATTTTCACCGATTGCACATAAAACTTCCCACCACCAAGCGCGTTACCGGTTCCGGTACAACCCTTTAACCTTGCTACACCATGGTAAAGTCCACGTGCACACTACAAACCTGTTTTCCCACCCTGAGCGCCCAGTTAATTCCTTATCGGAAGTGTGTGGCCCGTTTTTCTCGGATTTTCCATTTCGAAACGGGCCGGAATGCTGTGTAATTTGAGGCGAACAATCGTTTGCTCTACAAAATGGCTCAATTACACATTCTCTTCTAGAGTGTTGGGCTAGGGAAAAGGGGTTTCTTCCCGGTACTACCTGCACCACATTAACCCCTTTCCTAGCCAGAGTGCAAGCACTGTACATGGCTCAATCCTCGTCTACTGCACACTGCTCAGATTGGGTGCGCTTCTTAGCCGTAGTTCTGCAAAGTTAAAACCCTCTAGCAAATCTTTGCGTGGTCGGTGTGCACTTCTTAAGCAACATTGGTGGGTTTCTTTTATTTTTTCGCCCCTTCTTGCTCCGAACCCATCGAAAAGGCGAAACACGCCAACAAAATGGCATCGCCCAATGCACTAGGCGGAACGAGCATTCGGACTCGACCAAACCGTTCGGTAGTGCAAAGTTACGAAAACTTCTCGACTGATGTATTTACAGAACGTAAAACTTGCTCTCACATAATTGTGTGTGACTACCAGTCCCCTTTCCATTACATCCGAAGAAATTCCGTACAGTCGGAAGAAACCGCACCACCCGTTCGCGAGTAGTTGCGAAATGGATGTCGGGAAAACTACATTCTACACATACTCCCGGCTCGTGCGAAAGTCATCTTGCCTATCCCTCTCCAAGCTCCGGACGCTAAAGTCTGTCGTTGTGTGTCTTGCGAGGATTTTAAGCAGCAGCAGCAACACACTTGAAGACTTTTGGCACGTTTACACCGACACCCGAAGCCCAAGGACCCCTCTAATGACTGGTGCAAGTCGAGAACAACAGTGTAAGTGGGTAGCTTGAATTAACTTTTTGCACCACGGGATTTTCAGTTAAGATTATTGGTCACAAAACTCAAAACATATGACTAAAACAATAAAATAAATTGGTTCAAACTTCACACTGTAACATGAATTACAGCGATGATTTAAAAATAATGAAGTTCGATCACAATGCCAAAAAGAAAAAAACGAACTATGAGGTTGCCGAGCGACTCAGAGCAGCTCTGATGAATTTTAATTAAAAAAAATAAGTTTTTATTTAGAGTTAGTTTCATACAAACATGATAAAAAATATGCTTACTCTCCAACATTATTTAAAACCCCGTACAGAAGCTTATTTGTACACTGTACTAAAAAAAATCTCCAGCGATCCCAGTCAGCTGCAATTGCTTCTGATTTTCTGGTCAATAAATTTGTGCAGACATTCGTCCGCTTCGCCCCGAAGGTTAATTTGAAGCTATCCAAACGACCGTAAGAAACTTTTACATTGCTGCTTTTCTACACTTTTCACTCTTGAAAGTTGGTCCTTCAGCCGGTTGGCCCATGCGGATAGGAAGACCTACACCAACATCCAACTAAAACCAATTCCAAAGAAACCATGCACAGTACGTGCAGTGACTGGGACGTACAATTACTTTAGCACGTACGGACAATTGTACGCCAGCGATGGTGTGACCACGTGCGGTCCATATAGAAAAATTCTCCAATTCCCGGACCAAACTTTCCCGGCGGCTAGTAAAACCAGTGCACGGAGGAAGTACACGGTGGGCGAAGTCAGGCTAACCCTTCGCTCTTCTACACAGCTAATAGCTCAACGCCACTCGGTTAAACGTCCATCACAGTGCGTCAGAGGAAAAAGTGATTTCACACATTTTTAACCCCACCCGCTAGCAAACATTCAACGTCATGGTTCAGATTTGTAGAATCTTCTCCGCAAGTAACGTACGAGGGTGTCTTATTTGCACAGGAGTGCTGTCGCACTGGACAGACGGGGGTTTCCCCGATGATCATGCTGTTTTATCTACGAGCTCACGCAAGCCTTCTTTTCGGTAACAGCGAACGAGATCTACATTGTTTTCGTGAAGTGGCGTCGAGATTTATAGCCCCCGTCATAGCCCGGTGTGCTAATATTTGAGCAGCTTGTTGGGAATTCCCTCCCCTGGCGAGGCAGCATCATTTCGTGTTGTTGGAGTGTTGCCAAACGAGCAGAGCGATTTACCAAAAGCGATCTTTCAAGTCTTGCTTTACATGTGTTCGAAAAACTGGACGAAAAATGGAGATTTTTATTTTTAGATTTAATATATTTGTTTACGTTTATATTTATATATTATATATATTTGCACGTTGTTTTATTACACTAACCTTATACCTGATAACAAATTGAACGAAGAATCCCATTCGCAAAGTAAACTATATTTCCCTCCCATAAACTGTCCAGCATCAACAACATGATAGATCCTAGCTGGAATTTACACGTTTAGGATGATCTTTGCCAATCCCCTCCACTGCCACAACACATTCCAAAACAGTTGGCACAGATTTGCCTCAACTTGCTGCTAATCCGGTGAGTTACTCGTGGTGCTCAGTCGTAACTCGCGATGCCCTCACGCACACACGAGATGTCTCGTGTCGATCGATAATCAGCACACTCGATCGACTATAGCGCGATCGTATTTTCTCAGTAAAAGTTTGTTCGCTTCCCGGCCAAGTTGTGCCGATGCGATCGTCTGTCCAAGCGTGGTACACGGTAGTGGCGCTTCTGTTTTTGTGTGTCTTTCCATCTTAAGGCAGTTCCCGAGCTGATGCTGACAAGGTCAAAAGCACTGCTCGGTTCATCATCATCGCCTTCCGGAGCTTGGCATCGTTCCATGTGATGCTGGAGCATCAGTGAAGTGTGCGTCGTATCGTGCATCAGATATCACGGTTTGGGAATTTACGCGCAGTCTAGCTGGTCACACACATCAACACAACAGCAGCAAATGTGCGTGCGCGTGTGAAGGCGTCCGTAACCACACCGTAAATAACAACACAGCGTGCGAGCTTGCTCGCTTGCTGTCAAACAGCTGTCGGGGTGTTACATCCCGTAAGAGCGAGGAACCTTTAAAGCGACATGCGATCTATGGGGCCCAATAGCGTCAGGTGTTGTAAGTGTCACTGCATTAAACGTACATACACATTAACGAGTCCAGCTGCAGGTTGTCTTTGAGGCCAAGGTCCCAAGTGTAACGCGGAGAAGGAAAAAACCACATATTAAGAGTGGCTTTGTTTGTCGTCATCGAAACGAAACGTGTTCACCGGTACGCCGTAATTAGGACAAACGGAAGCTTTGGTGCACCGTTGCTTCAGAGCGTGCCAATTACTGGTGACACATTAGCTCTTCCACCGATACCGTTTACATTGCTTCGGAATTTCATACGACGGAGGTTGTCTTCATCGCCGCTCTCTAGCGACGCTGAATGAAGACGCGCAATGAATCAGCTCTATCTCGCAAATACTTGCGTCACACCGTAACACATCATACACGAATTGAAACAATCAATCTCTTGCCGTTTTATGCCGCTCCCTCCCTCTACCATACAACACAAACGATTAATATGTGCACATATGCGTTACCACGATGTTGTCGTGACTGATGACTTTCTAATGGGCGAACTGGATGCTTCCGAAGCGAGGCCCTTGTCTAGCGCTCGGTTAGCGCTAATCAATCTCTTATAGGCAACTAACCACAATAACGTACTGCGCATCCAGACGGGCTGATGGTACCATTCGGAGAACGTGCCCAAAACCTTCCTCAGGCGAAACATTGAATATTAATAAGTCCAGGTGTACCGACACCATCGAGCAGCGATTGATGAGGCAAAGCAAACATCAACCAAAAGCTGGGTTTTTTTTGTAAATTTCGGGAAGCTTATGCAGATTGACGGAGACATTCTCTCAAGACAGTCAATTAAACCGTGGTCGCTAACAGGTTTTTGAACAGGTTTCTGGGTGTCAATGGCACGGTTAGATATGAAACGAAGGGTACAACATTGAAGATACGTTCGATTGGTTTGTTAGGTCCGTACGGGTCACAAACTTTAGAGGTCCATTTAGCTTCCATTTAGCTATAGCAGACGTTCCGGCTGATTAGCATATGGGGTAAAATTAAATCTGAATTATTAAATTATATTTTATTCTCATAAAAACAAATATATTTCAATAACAAATTTATATTAATCGTGACCATGGTTTGGATAGGTAACATATAATTAAAAATCATTCGAGTTGCTTTTTCCAAAAGCGTTCCTTTGGTATTCATATATTGTTCATCTCTTAAACACATCTACATTGTATCCTGCAAAAAATGACAACGAATTAATTTGATGTGACAAGATTTTAAACCAAAAAAATGTTCGAAATAACTTACAAAACAAAGCTACTCGAAGAAATGAAAGGATTGATCGAAACTTTCCTTCTTGGGAAAACAGCTATTTTGAATTGTGCTGAGAGTACTTATGCCTGTCCGACACTACCACCCATCTACTGAAGTTGGAACCATACCAACAACCTTGCTACCCGTAAGCTATTATGCTTGGAATGTTCTATTCGTCATTCTCGACAAGCTAAGCTACTGACGAAGGCTTCCCGTCGCACCTCGAGCACGTTGTTTGCGCTTGTGCGAAACAAAATACGTAAACAGACGAGTTGCATCGTACGACTAAAAAATATACAACTCAAATGCACGAGCTAGGCGCTGTCGTAGACGCCATGCTTACATTATTCTCCACCCCGTGTTTTGCGACCCACCTCCAAACGTGGAACATCGGTGACGCTCGGTGTATTGATATGTACGCGCTACATTTCACCCGTTTCGGTTCATTGCAGATGCAGTCCTGATGCTACTGATTTCCATCGGTACGGTGCATACCTTCCGAAGGCATCATCCCCGACAACAATCCTCTTTCGTGTCTAGAAATGACTTCGACTGGCATCTCGCCCGTGTAAGTACACTCACCGGTAGCACACTGATTGGCACTAGATTGCAAAGCTTACCATGTTCTTTGCGCTCTGCGACATACTGCTTGCAGGAAGTTTTCCAGCATGAGAACTCGAACGTCGTGTTTTCGCCGTTCTCTATCAAACTTTTGCTCACGCTGCTGTATGAGGCAGCCGAGCCTGGATCTACTACTCACACCGAACTCGAAACGGCACTGTGCGATCCAGATCTGAACCGGACGCGTGCCTTCTACACCCAGTTCCTGAACGCATCTGCGGTACGATTTGCTAGATCAATAAAATAGCTACTTTTTATAGCTCTTGATTCCTTCTTTTTTATTTCTTCCCTACAGCAAACGAACGGTGACTATGAGTTTGATATTGGTACGAAGGTGTTTCTGGACAAAGTGCACGGGAAGCTTCCGCAAGTGTATACGGATTTGCTTGAACAAACCTACCGCACCTCGGTGGACCGTGTGACGTTCAACGGCACAAAAGCGACCACTGATCAGATAAACACCTGGTGTGAAAAGGTGACCCGTGGCCGAATCACGGAACTAGTAACCGAAGGTAAGATGATGTCTTCAAGCCCCCAGGTCCAAGCACCGCTATAGTCAACGGTGACGGACACAATTTCCTGAGATGAGGATGTGTTAGGATTATTAGCCGATAAACAACGACATTTTTTTCTCTCTGCGTTCAACACAGACACGATTCAGGATGCACAGCTAATCCTGGCAAACGTGCTGTTCCTGAAAGCATCCTGGAAGAACTCGTTCCCCGACGACCAAACGCATAATCGAACGTTCAATGTCACCGACGGCGGTAGCGTGATAACCGAGTTCATGCACCAGATGGATCTGTACGATTATGTCGACCATGAGAAGCTCGGTGCGGAAGTGCTACGATTGCCGTACAAAGGACGCCAGTTCAGCATGAACATGGTACTGCCCCACAGGAATGTGTCCCTCGCGGCTCTAACCAGTTCTCTCACACCCGCCATGCTCGACTCGATAGCGCAATCGTTTGTGCGCGAAGAGGTAACCGTGATGATACCAAAGTTCCGATTCAACTATGGCACGCTGCTCAACGAGGCCATCCAGAACGTAAGTTTAAGGTTCCAGAAGCCGTAAACCGTACGGGAAATAAGTTTCCAATCTCATGCAATCTTCTTTTTTGACATCATTTTTAACAGCTGGGAATACGCGATGTTTTCACGCGCAATGCAGCACTTCCACTGCTTTCCCCTGCCGATGACCAGGCACAAAATGACACCAGCAAAACTTCTCTTCAGGTGTCGAAGATACTACAAAAAGCGGGAATTGAAATCAACGAAAAAGGAACGCTTGCTTTCGCTGCCACAGGTACGTCATTAATGCTTCCAGACCGAGAATGTTTTTCGAAGTTTCGAAGTAGAAAAGAAAACATCGCCTCTCGACTGAACTTACTGATAACGTCTTGAACCTCTCGGGAGTCACCGATGGCAGCTGTAAAATCGATCCTCGGATTTTTTTTACAAATTTGTGTTTCCATTCCTTATCATAAGAAACAAAAAACTTCTAACTTTGCCATTCGGTTCACCGTGTAAGAGTGAAGTAAACTAACGAAACCCCATGAACGTAATGATAACGGGTATCTCTTTTTTTCACCCTGCTTTTGTACAGAAATTCAGCTAGTCAACAAATTTGGCTACGATGGCGATCCAATCGTGTTCGAAGCGAACCGACCATTTTTGTTCTACATACTCGATGAGGAAACCAATGCGCTGCTGTTCGTGGGAAAGGTGATGGATCCTTCGCACAGTACGCCCTAGCCTGCAAGGACGCGTTATAGAATATAACAATTAGCAAGTACATCCAGAGAGAAAACGAGATTTATGCGGCTGAGATGCTTCTGACAAGCAAAACCATGAAACCAGCCGCGATGTACGGAATGTCAAACAGTTGATCCGAGGATATCAGTACACCAGGAAACGGAAACAAACAACTAATTATTCATTGTGTAAGCGAATGTAACAGAGCGTGTAGGTTTTAACTAAACACTAGCAGCCAATTTCCATTGCCGAGACGACGCGACACGACTGAAGATAGAAATAGCCACAAATAGCCGTATATACAACCTGTCTCCCCCAGCCGCGCCAGGCGCAAATATTTTTAATTGCCACCATGAGCTTTGGAAGAGTATCAAAATATTCCTAGTTCCTTTAGCATGTAAGTTTGTTAAGAAAAATAAACTGACTTGCATATGACGCAAACAACGCAAAATCCCCATAGTCGGAGCATTGACCAATTGGTGGATGTTGTTCGGTTTTTCCATCCATCGAATCAAATCACTGATAGTGGGTAAGTGTTTCCTGGAAAGCTATCAGAAAGAAATTGGGGCAATGATTAAAGTACACAATTCACACTCATTGCCCTATTGCAGAATGATGTACTACTGTTTAAACAAGTTCTCTAATAGTACCACTGGCTGACGTAATCTCAGCTAAATGTGCTCTTTTCTTCATGTTAATGCTCTTTACAGTGTTTCAAAAATCTAATAAAACTCCTTATTTAGCTTCAAACTATAACACAGCAGGAAACAAGCTGTAATATACGTTGACTTTTCAATTCATTCCAAGCAAGACTCTCAACGATCGTAATGATTAACTTCAACAGATCAACGCCTCCACTCACTCACCCTCACGGAAATGTCGCTTGGCAGAATATTCTCACGAAACATTCATTCGACAAAGCCTCTCATGGATGAACACTCCGATCGTCTTTGCGCTCCATCTTCGGTACCTCACCGCATATCAGTACACGTTGGCTGATCGTTCGAGCTGGACGAAAATGGGAATCTTCCACGGCGGACGGTGGACAGTGCTATGTTGTGTGTTTGCGTGTAAGTTTTCCCAATCAGCTGTTGTTTCTAATGGATACAGGACACAAGCGTACAATTTGGCTAACGTTCCAATTCTCTCCTTCTTATGTGCCAAGTAACCATCGCGGCAACTCCCAGAAAATTCCTTCAAAATCGCTTCAGCGTCGACTATCAACCATTCGAAGGCCCTTGGAATGATGATTTCGACTGGGGCGTAATAAAGGTTTGCTCGCTACGTCAGTAACGGTGCGGTTTGTCTGATCGTTTCTCTTGTTTGCTCGTAGGAGGTACTACATAAAGCTCCAGGCAATGCAGTGATATCACCGCTCTCCGTTAAAGCACTGCTGGCTCTGCTGTACGAAGGAAGCGCGAGTAATTCTATAACGGAGCGGGAACTTCTTCAAGCGCTCAGTGGCGACAATGGTCAAACCGTGCCCAAACTTCAAACTGATCTGCTGCAGTATAAAGAACAGCAACGAAATCTACTTATCACCGATCGTGTATACCACGACGTCTCGGTGACGATCTTGCAAAAATATCACAGCATTATTGCGGCCCGCTACGGTGCTACAACAGAATCGATCGACTTCCAGGATAATGTGGCCGCTGCAGCACTTATCAACGAGTGGATCGCCCAGAATACGCGCGGAAATATTCAAAACATCATTAAACCAGACATGCTACAGGATGCGTTGATGCTGTTGATCAATACGATCTACTTCAAAGGTTCGTGGGCTATTCCCTTCCCAACAAATGCCACCGTGGACAGGAATTTTTATCCCGGAAGGAAATCTACAGTAAGCCGATTCGCTGCTCAAACAACTCCCTTCATGAAACAGCGCGAGCGTATCTTCTATTACAAATACTCGGACCAGTTAAATGCTCAATTTCTTCGATTGCCGTACGACAGTAACCAATTATCAATGATAGTCGTGTTGCCAGATGAGCAGCTTTCGTTGGGTCAGTTGATTTCGCGTCTCTCACCTCAAACAGTGCATCAAACACTGGCGGATATGACCGAAGAAGAGGTGGAGATAGAGCTGCCGCGGTTCAACATCACCTACTCGGGCTCCATGCGAGAGTGTCTTCAGCAACTAGGCATCTCGCGCGTATTTACCGATCAAGCCGAACTACCGTTGATATCACGCGGCCGTACCACACCACTGAAGGTTAGTACGATACTGCAGAAGAGCTGCATTCTTGTGGACGAACAGGGCACGGAGGCGTCAGCGGCTACTGAAGGAACGCTTGTGTTTACGATTCTCAACCAACCGATCAAGTTCATTGCCAATCGACCGTTCCTCTTCCTGATCTACGACGAAGGCAAGGGCAACTGGCTGTTTGCCGGCAAGGTAGAAGATCCTCAGCACTGAAGAGGTGACACTGCGAAACCCCTGCTATAAAAACTCGTTGTACAATCAGATTCAATCAATAAATAAGGTGTATTTTGTAATGTAAACTTCACTAAAGCACAGTTCTCTCGGAAACAACCAAATCATGAAACAAAATATGGAGTGAAACAAAGATGGAGTATACAAAAACTAAAATCTTTTCATCACTCAAAACTTTCTTTTCGTGCAGCATGTTAATCAAACTCCAACAGCGTGATAATGCCTTTTGAAACACAAAATTTGTTCTTTTTTTCGTTTCTTTTCTCATATTTGCACTAACATTACTGATGGATGATTTCGATGCTCCTGTCCTAGTTTGAGTGCGTACTGGCTTTCACACACTCATCCGAAACCGGTTTATCAGCACGATGCGAACCTGAACTGCGTTCGCGTTCGTGCCGATCCGAGCTGGCGATCACTCACGAGGCCAGGTGGGATGGATCTCGCGCGTAGATGACCAGAACCATTTTGTCCGTTTTATAGTTCGGTCGTTAGTGTGCTATCCGCTCGGTTGTGTTCAACCATGAATAAGTTTAGCTTTGTGATATTGTGCTGTAAGTGGACTTCTTTTACGCTGGCTCACAAGCTTCTACCTTTAATTTTTAGAATTTAATGTGTGCGGTTCATTAGACGTTCTATAAAAACCAGTTTAATCGTGGATTCATAATTAACATCCTCAGTATACACACTTACAGGCGAAGAAAACCGTCTGAAACAACGAAAACCCCGTCGAGTATGGAAAGGAAACAGTGCTCCGTTGATTTGTATGAAAAACTTAAGGAACAAGATCGCGTTTACAAATGGGTAGAACCTACAGATAAGAACCAAGCTAGCCTGCAGGAATGGCCCGAAGGTATGGTGTTTACGTGACCCACACCAACCGAAGGTCGTCATGATCGATGGCATAATTTTTTGATTGTGACTCCTCGCACACATACATTCGCGATCATGTAGATTCTGTTCCTGACCTTTTTGACACGACTCCTCGAGGAACCTGTTTCTTCTCTATCACTTACAGGAAATCCCTGCCCATGGAAGAAGTAACATCATCATACTCTCATTATGATCATTCTCATCGTGATCATGTTTTTAAAGATAGATCAGTTTGGCTCGATAGGCTCATAGCTTTCGGTCGAGTGCTACAAAGATCGCATCAAATAGAAGATCGCGGGTCATATTACAGAAGATCAGTAAGTGACGAACGGTGTTAAGTGTTGAAAACTAGTCACACAAGTTTGGTGCCGGTTCGGCATTCAAATTTGACACTTGGCCGCGGTGCCAACGACATGCATAATGTATAGACGCGTGTTGCGTTCGCTTGCTACGAAGATGCGACCGACTATCGCTGTTGCTTGCAGCCGTGTGTGCGTGAGAGCGTACCAATGGGAATTCCCCAGTCTCGTACAACAATCGTTCTGATAATACCGGTATTTCCCAGTTGAGTTCGTTGTGGCTATTGACACTAACGATCGGCCCATTTGAGAATGACACTGACATTGGAGCGGAGAACAAGAAGTTGAAATGGTGTAGGACACAGCAGAGAAGAGGCAATAGTTAAGAAGCAAATTACCAATTGATTATTTTACTGGTAATGTCAGTACAACTAAACATTACAGCACATTTAGGCAAAACTACCTCAAACCACAATTAGCTTTATACAGAATTACGGCGCAGCTTATTTAAAAAGTTATTGTTTTCTTTATACAGTTGCCGCACTTTTAATTTTTGACGCAGTGGCCCAACATGATATCCACGGTCCATACCAAGGCCAACGCCAAAATGAATTTGACCTGAAGTTCGTCAAGGTAAGATATTTCATTATCTCACAATTTCACATAATGTCAGTTAACAGACTTACAATTTTCAAATGGTCTATTTCAGGAAATCTTCAAAAATTATAACTCCAACGTTGTGCTCTCACCCTTTTCGGTCAAAATCCTGCTCACACTTATCTACGAGGCGTCCGACACTAGTTTCGGAGATTCCGTATCCAACACGAAGCGCGAACTTAGCAGCGTTATTCATAATGATAACATTGAGCAGACGCGTAGCTACTATAAGCAGCTGCTTGAGTCGGCCCAGCAAGATAATAAGGACTTTGATCTGAACATTGCCACCAACTTCTTCGTCGACGATTTCATTGAGGTGATCAACAAGTACCAACAAATCGCGAATACACACTACCATGCGATGCTCGATAAGGTGTCCTACTCCAACCCAACGGAAGCCGCGGCCACTATCAACAACTGGGTGGCGCGAAACACAAATGGCCGTCTAAAGGAGATTGTGACGCCGGATGGTGTAGAAGGTGCCGTCATTACGCTGGTCAACGTCATTTACTTTAAGGGTCTGTGGACGTATCCATTCCCGGAGGTGGTGAACAACGTTAAGCCATTCTATGGTTCGACCGGCAAGCCCACCAATGCTCAGTACATGGAACAGAACGGACAGTTCTACTATGATAATTCAGCCGATCTCGGGGCGCAGATCCTCCGTTTACCGTACCGTGGTGATAAACTTGCGATGTACTTTATTCTCCCGAACGCGGACAACTCCATTAATAAGGTGCTGGAGCGCATCAACAGCGGCTCATTGCATCAAGCACTTTGGTATATGGAGGAAAACGAGGTTAACGTAACCATTCCCAAGTTTAAGTTTGACTTTAGCGAACAGCTAAACGAGCCACTGCAACAGGTGATTTTTTTTCCTGCAACAAACAACATCATTTGCTATAAATCTTTTTTTTTTCTATTTTCCTAGATTGGAATTCGCGAAATCTTCTCCCAGAACGCTTCCCTACCACTTCTGGCACGTGGCCGTGGAGCTCGCGATGAGGTGCGAGTTTCTAGAATCTTCCAGAAGGCCGGTATCACCATTAATGAAGTTGGCAGTGAGGCATATGCCGCTACTGGTAAATTTCCAGTCCATAAACAGCTCTAAGCATTTTTTTTCTAATACTTATTTCTCCGGTTTTTTGTCTATTGTAGAGATTCAGCTGGTCAACAAGTTCGGTGGCGATGGTGTTCAAATCTTTACCGCAAATCGGCCGTTCATTTTCTTCATTGAGGATGAAACCCTCGGTACAATGTTGTTCGCTGGAAAGATTGAGAATCCTGTCTTTTAATATGCTCGCAATGATGTACGATGATCGCGTTAAGCGTTCCTAAAACCACTCGTTTCTATGTAACCGATCGTTTTAATAATATTGTCGTCAATAATAAACGTCTGTAATGATTTTTGAATCACAGATAAAAAAGCATTCTTGTCTGACTTGTTTCGCTCAACTATTTGTAGTTACCTTTAATATAGATATATATTGCAAAACATTTGTTTTAAACAGCACATGCGTTGCAGTGGAAACCCTCATCTCATAATGAATCACTTCAATGCACTTGCCAAATACATTAATGTGAATTTAGCAATAATAAATTATACGCTTCAATATCCTTTTCTCCGTAAATACCCACAGTGCTTTATATACCCAGCAGCATGGTTGTTTTCGTTAAAATATCACTAACATCAATCATTTGAACAATCATCTCGATTGATCAGCTTGTTATAAATAAAGCCCTTCAAGGTGCATTTAGCGGCGCTTATCCTTGTGCTTTCCGTATCGGGAAGATGCACTCCTCCAGAAGAAACCTTTCATCCATGCACACATTACAAGGATGAACAATACGCTCTAGCCGATGGTTAAAGCATTCTTCCGCTTCATCGCTGCTGCCCATTTTCATGCAGACCGGAATAGGGACCTAAGTGCACCGATCTAGATTCGATCTAACCGAAAGTGCTGACAAAGCGTTCGTACCACCATCATCAAAGAACAGTGATGCATTATGTTTAGTTCGCTTCAGTATCCAGTCGCCTCACATTCGGTGCTCTATTCTTCGTTAATAGTTACAGTGAGAAAAACACCGTTGCAGCGATTGCAACCGATAAAGGTGGCCTAGCTTTTGTAAGAGTATGGTCCGTAAGTCCATAAATAATGCTGACTCATAAAAATGTAATTACCAAGGGTATGTTTAATTTCTTCCAGTACGGGGAATTCCTCTCACAGCGAGAGCGCTTCTGTATGTTTTGTTTAAGGGTTTTATTTTGTAAACTTTATTCTACGCTCAGAAAAGATTCCCCGTTTATTCTTATCACATGAAAAGGTACTATCTTCTTCTGCTCCAAGATCAATTTAAAATGAGTGTACAAGAAAAGGACATAAATGCCTTTGGTAAACATTGTTCTTCCCGTGTAATGTTTTTGTAAAACTGTGCAAACGAAACATGACTCACTGAAAAATAGTTTGTGTACGATGTCACTATTCTTTGCTGCAACAGCATCGTCAGGGGTTCAATTAATTAGCTAAATGCACCTTGGTTTTTCCCGACAGAAATTTTCAATTCATTTAAAAAAGTAAACTTTGCGAAGTACCTGAAGAATATTTCTTACCATGTTGCCTTTACTGATGAGCACCCAAAATAATTGCGTTGTAAATGATCCGCAAATATTGAAATTATTTATTGAGGAGCGTTTTATGATGCTAGCATTCACAACGTTTCCATAAGCAAATAGATTAATTGCTAATAAATAATAATAATGTTATAATAAATAATTATGAATTATGGTTACATTTAATTGTTGCAAATCATTTAATAAATAAATTACGAAGATTACACATCACAAGAACGTTTTCTTTTCCCGATAATGTGAACCCAATTTTAACACCTGGGACGCATTTATTGGTTTTTCCATCTGGATGTAATATGCAAGCTTGTTATTGCTTTCGTCAAACGGTACATTCTCACGCATTAGCTATGTAATCAATTGCTCAACTTCCAATCTAAACTGTTTTCCGATGGTGGAGTTTGCTAAACATATATTACCATCAATATTCTAGCCAATCCATTTCCACCCATTTTCGGCTAAATATTTTTTTTATTCCTATTAAAAGGCTAAACGAAGGATTTTTTAGAAGGACATGCTGTTTTTCCGGTTCTATTCGTTCGCTACAAGCGACGGCCGACTAAAATTTCCGCCCTGGATTTCATAACGCTTTAGGGACCTGCACGTGCCACTCTAGGTGGTGGTAAGCTGTGCATCGCCTATGGTTGCAATTTTATCGATTCACTATCAGCCAATCGCTGACCTAACCAGGCCGCCTAGGTGTCTACCCATCTGTTCGGTTGAGGACGGTTGAAACCATTTTCATCGAACCCTGTCCATTAATCCCTTGGCATTCGCTGAACGCGAAGCGCTAGGGGAAACACACTCCGACCGGCTTTATGCTAACCAAAACCACTAAACCCACCCGTGACCTGGTACACCTGGATGACAAGCGCAAGCGGTCGGCAGTGCGGGTGGTGAAATCGAACCAGCCGCGTACATACGGTTTCAGCCCTGTCGGGTGAATTAACATTCCAAGCGCTTCATTAGGATTACCCGGTGGTAGAATCAACTCCGACCCCACACGAGCACTGTCGACCTCTGTATGGCGTTGCACCCTTATCAAGTCGAGGTCAATCGTTGATCTAATTTGCGAGGTAAGGTTACGCCTCGATAGAAACGTTCGTTCGAACTCGTTTAGAATTACGCCAGGTGTATGCAGCGGGCATCTTCGCCAAGAAAGCGCTACTAGATCGTATCGATAGGAGGATTTGCATTGAACAGTATGGTTATTTATTTCCTCTATATTAATATTATTACAATCACTGTGAAGTCATTAGGCTTTTAACTATCAATTATTAACAATTAATTATAAAATAGTAAACGTTAATGGTGAGATCATCAAGTATTGAAAGAGTAGATTGTTTAATGTCTCTACAATGGCTTTACAGTTTCAAGAAGTCTTGCTCTGCTATTTCTTGACTTTATTTAACTACACTGATGAGTCAATTCTGCGTATGCGGAATTGCTACAAAAACGGCACTGGTACCAATACATTTGTTTAAAGACCCGTCATGCTACCTTCTTCACAACTGAGCTGCGCCTCTATTTTTCTAGATCCTTCTATGTATGTATTACACAATTTTCACTTGATATTCACAATTTTTTCACTTTAATCATTGAATACTTCATTAAATGCCACCAAAACCAATCAATACTCTCTTAAACCGCGATCATTGCTAGAATCATCTATCGCTAAGCAGTCAGAAATTTGATTACCAACGCTCAACAACAAGAGATAACGATCGAGCAAAAAATTTCCTATCCTCGATTCTGGTAAATCAAATTAGCTTCCAGCAAACTTGCTACCCAAAGCTCACACACGCTGAACCCGATGCAAACACACGAGCACACTCTTATCTTGTCCAACAAGCCCGCTGGCGACTAAAGTTGTCCTGTAGCAGTTTGATTGGTTTATTGGATTTGTCCAACGCGGGATCGATGATGCAAGAGGTCATCCAGCTCAATCCGGTAGGAAAAAGGGCTTACAAAAATCAATAAAGCTAATAATCCGTCCGTCAGCAGCCGACCACGATTCCGTTAAAATCAGACCGCTCTAGCTAGCGCAATGTTTTGCTTGTTTCTATTTACTCTTACCTATCGAATTGGCCTAGTTCCGTATTGCCCGGCGGACATTCCGGTCGTTGGTTGGAAAGATGCTATTCTTCTCCATCTCTTTCCGTATTCGCTTCCCCACACCGCAGTCAGTTGCCTGCTCATTCATTAGTCATGCAATCGACCGCCAGGGAACGGCAGCCACGGGAAACTAGCTCGAGAAAGGTCATACGGTGGTCGGACAATTTCCAACACTGAATCCAACACAGCGGAAGGGCTACACACTGTATACACGGGATGCATTAAACCCAGTGAGCGTCCCTGTAGCCGCTCGGGTGCGGTTTTGTTCTGGAAAAGCTTCACCTTTCCTATGCAACATCGCACATACGATAGCGTGCCGAGCAAAGTGCGCACCGGGGGATGAAAAAACTCACGAACTCACCCGACAACCATTGGCTCAACCCCTTTAAATGGTCAACGGTTCGGTGGGCAAGGCCGATACTGTACCGGTAGCATGTAACTAACAACCATTTTTCTCGCTGTAATCAGAGTTCTTTTTTCTATGTCAACCTGTGCTCTTTTGCCTGTTCCTATTGCTGTAAAACTAACACTAGAACAAAAAAAGGAAACAGTTTCATTGCCATGCGCTTCAAAAAGGAAAATGGTTTGCAGAAAATAAAATGGCACATCACACCAGGGCGAATGTTTGCATATTTTATTGTGTGCACGACGTGTCACTACAGTCCAGCGCCAGGTGGGAAAAAACACGCGAAAACCGCTTACCGAGGCGTACTATCATCCACCAACCACATATTTGTATCGAAACACCATCATGCATTCACTTATACTCTAGCATAAACGGGACTGCAACGCATAAAAAAATCAAATATCAACGAAACGGAACACTCGAGAACACGCAGTAGGAGCCGACCCCTTTTTGGCAAAGCGGAGCGCCAAAGTTTTGTATTCCACGCGCAGTCTGGAATTCAATTTCATCTTTCGCAACTTTATTTGCATACTGCAATTCATGACAAACAATCGTGCCACAGGTTTATCTAGTATGTCTCTTGCAATTAAAATAGATTTTTGTTACGCTTGGCCAATTTCGGCCCCACGGGGACAAAATTCAAATGCCGAGTCGTTGGACGATGCAACTGCCGCAGCTATAAAACAATGCACTTTTGTTGATGTTGACATCTTGTTTTCATAATTTGGTGGACCCTTGCTTTGTGAACTCGTTGCGAATGATATACTATATTAAGCGAGTAGAATTCACGACACTAGGAGCTCGACTAATGTCAGGCAATTATAACAATAGTGGGTTTAACAATAGTTATACTCAAGCTTAATCGAAACATGCTCAATCTAAAATTACTGGAACATTTTTAACTTTTTATATTGCTATTTCCCTACGCTTCTGCTATCTAGGGTTTTTTTAACTTTAAGATATTTTTAGGTTTATAGTCACTACTTCAGGTAAAAAACAACACCATGATGCTATTTTCTATCATATCACATAAATAGATCGTACTAAATTTTTTCCAGGAAAATCTCTTTTTCCATCTGCCCGTATGTCCAAGAGTCCACTTTCCAAGAGCTCGAAGATTTCTGGGATATCAATGCCAGTTAATAACAAAAGAATTATGTTTTATCTACTGAGCAGTTTTGACTATTACTCTATTTGATTGGTAGAGTTGAATATCAGAAAATAGATTGACACATCCTCTAAAAATGAATAAAATCAACTCTATTTGATAATCCTTTTTGAAAAGTCTTTGCATATCTTTGCTAGAGGAAGCATTTAATGCATGCCCAAACTGAACATAAATTGCCAAGAGCGATAAATGAATCTTAACCGATGAATGCTACGCAACCTAGCACGTTCCTTCGGTATGGAATTTAAAATTTTAATTGTCGTATCTTCCAGTCCAAGGAATTTTTATAATATTGGGCCAGTTGAAGGTACAGTATTTACTCGTAGGTCAGGTGATTAACACTCTCATTAATCTCTAGATCGAGCCCCATTCCCAAAGAAAAACATTATAGAATTAATGGAGCCTAAACTTCTTCAACACAAATTTCTAGATTGAAATTCGAATTCAAAATTATACTAAATCCTGCTGAAAAGTTGGAGCATGCAATATTTTGAAATTTTTATGTGACAAAAGTTTATCCGCCAAATTGGACCATTTCAACTCACACATCTGATAAGAAGAAAGAATCTAAGGTTTTGAGCTCTTTCTCTACATTAAACCTTACTGGTACTGGTACAGATGCTTACGTAGAAAAACATTACCCTGAAATACTCAACCAACTCAAAACATTTGCTAAAAACTCGTTCAAAATCACTCCAACATGCTAAATGTTGTTCTGCTGCTGGCGTAGATAATTATGTTTCTCGTTCTTGCATTTATCCCACGCAACATAACCTAATTGTCTGCAAACAACGGTTCCGTCTGCATCACGCATACCTTACCTTCTCAAGTGGGGTGTTTCCCTCGCAAAATAAAACGAACAATAAAAGACACATTAAACGGCGCAAAAACATAAGCGAGAATTCAAATTATTTCATCGCTTTCTTGTAGCTACCGTTTGGTTCCCACCTAAGCACATACGCCCATCATTGGAACAACAATCAAATTCTGTTACTGATGTGGCATCGGGTTGGCAAATCGACCAAGAGAAGGATACGCTGTTCAGCGTCAGGGGCTGGCTGGTTGCAGCACCACACAGTTACAAGTATCATCAACTGTTGCAAGACAGCGTGCCACAATTTAAAAATTACAACAAAAAAAAAACATTTGTTGCAACCCAAATCCACCAAAACCACACACATATACATACCCGATCATACCCGATCTAACATGTGGCAGCACGAACATATTCATCGCACGTAGTCACCCCGTCGTAAAGTGGTTTTATGTTTTTATGTACGGCTCTACCCCTGCCAACCCGGGGCACACCTTCTGGTGAGCTGATTTGGAAACAATGAGAAAATGAATAAATAATATGCTTCCTTTTCTTTTGCATGTGCTGACTTTTTGTACCGATGTCGCTCCGGATGATGATGAGCTGGCAAAGTTTTGCGCACGGCCCCCAAAGGAAATGCCGAACAAACCGATCGGGTAACGTGAGATAAAGGGGATATTTTTTTTTTTTTTTTGGTAAGAACTTTCTGCGTGTCGGCAGCAAATACGCTGGTCTAACATTTTGTTTCCTTCCCAAAACAACGCAAAACCACTACGCTAGCCAGACATAGCTTTAAATTTCGTGCGGCTTCTCGCCGACACGAGCTTGTTCCGGTTGCATTTGCTGTGCGCAAACACACGTTCCGGTGACATTTATTCCGATTGCTGAGCTGTTTTTTTTTATTCTACTCGTATTTGCCATGATTCGCTTTTCCATCGTGCACACACAAAAAAAAATGGATAACCATGGCCAGCATAAGTGGCGTTTCTGTTTCCTTCTTGACTGTCCGGAATGCGGGGTTGATGGTTTAATTTTGTGGAAGGTTGGCTGCTTTTTTATTTGACTTCACACAAACACATAAACGCACACACATGCACACAAATATGCCTTCACACTCAGTTAGGGTTGACATGTCCGTTTTCCGTTCCATTTTCTATCCAACGAACGAAGCTCGAATGTGAGGTGTTACGATCCTCTAGCGCTAATCTCGTACGGACAAGGGTTTGTTTGTGCTTGGCTTAGAGTAGAAAACACACAAGCGGCGATGATAAAGCGTTTTGCTGCCAACTCTGCAATGTGTCTGCCCGTTTGCAACATCCTGCTGCCAGATGGGAGAGAATTTCTGGCTACTCCAAAATCTGTCAAACTAACCGACTCTCTTGGCGGAAGGTGATTTTTCGTTGTTGTTTTTTTTTGTTTCGTTTTGCAAAACAGAAAAATATACATACCAAAACATAACATCGTCCATAAAATCAAGATCTATAGTAAACAAGGCGAATGTCCGACAGGAGTTGCGAGTCCGTTTGAGTTTCTTCTATTTACAGTGCAATATTTCATTGCCAGTGACAGTCAAGTACGGCTGCGCGTAGCACTCATTCGAGCTTTAAATATTTACCAAAACGGCGGCACCGAAACCACTGGGCACTGCTTGAAGCCTCCATTTCATACATTCGACTGCGAGCTTGCTATTGTTTTGCCTAGAAAATTTTCATTAAAGCACGACGGACTTCAAAATGTAGCACTACGAACCAAGTTGCTTCAACACAGCGAAATAAACGCATCCATTCATTCGGTCTGGCATCGATTGCAATTAAACCGAAATTAGGGATTCGATCTCACCCAGTCATTTGCATAATGCGATAAAGTTTTTGTTTTCCTCCCCTCTCGAAATGCATACGCAAGGTGTGTAAGCTCTCGACCGCTGAATATGTATGGCATGTGTTGCCATGGCGACAATATTGAACGACACGGGATAGTATGTGATGCAAATTGTAATTATTTTGGTGGTGTTTAAATAACATTGTGAGGTATCAATTTTCTAACGGCCAATCGATTAAACACCCTTACAGAAGGAGAACATCAATTGAGCGAACATAAGCGCGCGATGCTGTGTAATCAAATGCTGTAGTATTAATTTACTACCCGAGCTTTTACACTGTAAATTAATCACAAATTGAAGACAAATGAACTACCTCAAATTATCAGAGAATCTATATCTACAGAGAGTGCACCGCCATCGGAGCGAAATTGATTAAGCGAAATTAATAAATACCTGACAAAAGGCGTCATTCCGATCCTCTCCGCGGTGATTGTGTTATTGAAATTAATTTATGCTAAATTATTACATCAGTTATCATTAATTTCGCGGCTGGGTTTGTGCGAACTTGCCAAACGCGACCGACAATCAAATACATTTCCCGGAAAGCTTTTTTCAAGTATCGAAACAATTATTACAGTGCCTTTCCGAGCATCGCAACTCTGTATAGATATCTGGATATTCCCGGTTCTGCTACCTCCCGTTCCACTGGCTCTTATTTTCGCTGAATTCCACTCACTCACGCTCGTAAAATAATCGTCAATCAATCGACGTCGATGATGATAAATCATTTTCCTTCCCTTTATCCACCACCCTGGTTTCATTCAGTCCCAGAAGGGTAGGAAAATCGGTGCCAAAGTGATCCGACAGATTCGTTCACCCGAAAACGAGCATCGTTTCGGTGATTTTCTCTGCCCATTTTCAGCTAAGTATCTTCCCGTCCTTTAATTGAGAACGCTTCGGGGTGGCCAATCGACGAACTTCGTCTGCCAAACTGCCAGGGGATGTAGTGGCATGACTACGCACGCCACGTTACTAGCTTCAATGACTTTTACAGCACATTCATCAAAGTTGAGACTATATGCGCGGCTTCTAACATGAAGCCCTCGAAGAAATTGACAAGAAGCAACACATCCATCTTTACGCTTGTAACCGTAACCACCCGGAACCCATCCAACTGGCAAACGGAACCTCTCACCCGCTATCCACACTCCAGGCGTTCCGGGCCTTCTCAACTTTCCACGGGTGTGCGGCCACGAAATAGCATTCTCGCTAGTGAAAATGTTAATCTTCTCAATTTACATGATAAAGTGAGGAAACATTTTCACTGTTATCAAAATATTTCCACCATCTCGTGTGCGACAAACTCCTTCCAAAACACACCCAGCATCCGCCACAACGCGCATAGTTGGAAATAAATTGGAAAAGCGCACTCTTAATGCCGCGTTATGTTGCCACTGCTCTTGATGCATTTTGTTGCACCATCATCAGCAGCATCATCATCATCATCATCGTCATGATCTTGGGATACAGCAGTGTACCGACAGCGTCAGAAATCGCTAGCAACTCAACGATACACCACGGTCACAGTGCAGAGGTGCAAGCTGTCGGGCGATTATGTCGCCGTTTTTGATGGGTTTTTCGGGCGCTTGGCAACGCTAACACTGCTGCTACATGGAACAGCGTGACGGGAACAGATATGGTACAGTTTGGTGCGAGTTAAGATTGAGTGTTGGCGATACACTCGACCGTGTGTACTGGAAGTTTTGTTACCGGTAAAAGATGGCACCGTGGTGGCGCTTTTCTAGCAGATTTTACACGCACCATGGCTCTCCTCACTCCTGCCATGCCCATCCACGGGTTTGATGAGGAAGGCATGCTGTATTTATTATACGATATTCGTGGTGTAACTTTCGCCAAAGCTACATCAACTGTGTAAGCTGAGGCGAATTATCTCTTTTCAGTGAAATGGAGTGTACGAAAGGGTAAGAGTTTACGGTGCCAGTTCTTTTTTTCGGCTAAGAAAACTACCACCACGACGGTGGGTGAAAGGTGAAATAAATCATAAGCCATCAGCGTGGGGTGTTGAATTCATGATTGTACATTAGCCTGGCGCTAGTTGTAGCCAACGCTATATTTTTAGTTGGCGAAGTGTACCATTAAGTTAACGTAATGTTACAGCCGTATATCAATCATGATTCTGCTGAAACATGGCGAGTGTTAGCTTGAAATGTAAACATTACAATTTCTAGTAATGTATGTTTATAACACTAAGAGATAACTTATAGTTTTATGTTATGTCAACTAGAAAGATTTCTCTATAACCTAGAGAATTTAAAAGGGAATAACAAATTATTCGTTATTCGTTAGAACGGCCAGACCGTAAGATTTATTTTACATGTTATCAAGATAGAGTTCTAGCTGCGAGGGATCGTCTCGGATGAGATTGACACAGAAAACTGTGTTCTTTTCCTATTGAGTGAAGACCAGTTTCGCTACCAATACACCACCAGTCTGTGACAAAATAATAGATATAAAACAATAAAAATATGTATACCATAATGCCTTGGTAATGCCTTCTTCTTGGTAACTTTTACATTTCACGGCGTACGAAGGGAAGAGAGTCCATACGGTTTCAGTATTGACACGCGCCCGTGAATCATGGATGAGTCTGCTAGTGGTATGACGAACTCACTATAGTACAGCGAAATAAACTCAATAGGCTCCGTTGGACTCCATTGGAATGGAATACTAGATTCATTAACGACGACGTTTATCTATTTGTGGTATAAAGGGCTATCGTAGCTGGTCAAGATCTCGAAGTACACGTAATGCCATGTAAGTAAAGTACGTTTAACACGTGAAAAATACAATCTTTATACATTGTATTCATAAAACTGATTTTACTTTTAATTCCAATATTGAAACACATTACCTTAAGACCAATTTTCTACACTAACAATTAGTATAACAATCATAATATCTCACAAACTACTCCGGCTTTTTCAAATACTGTACATAACATTTTAAAATCACCTCAGCATCATATTAGTCCCTTCGATTCTATAACCCTTTGCCCGTGTCACGTATTGTCTAGCACTCTTATGGTTCAACTGGTACTACAAGTATCACTATTTAGTACTGCTTAACTACTTTCCAAGGCGCCGCTGCTCAAGATCTGGCCAGCTCGACTGACTGTCAATGGATTAGAAAAGGGTGGATTAGAAGTACGCGCTAAAACAGCTGAATATAATGCATTTGTCAATACCTCAGCAACCAGAAAGTAGTATCTTATCATCCTCATCCAGTTTGGCGTTGACGGGCAAAGTTTCCAATTACAATCTACGCACGTTAGCACATAGAGGATGTAATTCTGGCGTATAATTAACTTTACTTATACGTATGACAATACGTACGTTCTAAAGTATCGAAATAATTCTCCAAGATAAGCATTTTACATTGTATCTTTACATCCCCAATTTTCATAACTTTGCATGTGTTATAAGTTACCAATCGCTAGTCTATTCAAAAGACCATCTCATCAGCTCCTTTAATTCCATGACAAATACGCTGCTTCGTGTTCGGTATCCCAATTGCAATTCCATTTCATTCGAATTATCATTTATTTGATTTATTTGATTTAGTTCTATGTAAACATTGGTAAATTTCGCTTTAAATTTTGACTTTTGTATTCCTAATTTCAATTACAATTTCTTGCTAATCTTCCTCATTAACCGTCTTGTAGCCATAACTGAAGACACTGCATTATTCATTGGATGTAATAAGCCCTTATGTCCAAAATGTACGGCTAATTAAACACATTTCCTGAACGATAAACTTTGCCAACAGACAGTCAGTATTTTATTTTAATTAAAGATTCTCATCAACACGCGTCGTGCATTAGCGTATCATTAGCGCCTCACTCTAGACGGCGCTTTCCTACACTTAAAGTGCGTTTATGTCAGTAGCTTACCTTGTGAGTCTTGTGCACTCGTCAAGAGGTTACGTATATCCTTTGCCTGTGTTAGAAGAGAAGCCACTGCAATCTGCAGTCTACCGAACCGAACTACTCACCAAGTACCATATGTGCAGCGCAAGGACTTTGTGCCTAACAATTTCCACTTATGCGATCCCGGCATTAGAATCCTCCAAACGTAATCCTTCATTCCTTCTGTGACACAGTGACGTATTGTCACAGCATTTTTCACACAAACGCACACACATTCACACAGCACTAGTGCAATCTTGGGAGTTCTCAACAGTCACTTCAAAGTTGGCCGACCCACGACGAAGTGACTTCACGCAGCGTGCAAAACGTATCTATGTCGCGGTAAAAACTGCGCCCATGCTCCAAACAAAATGGCCCTTGCTGTCAACTTCCCTCACACGGCAACGATGTTTATATTTGCATAATAAACTTTTCACTTCCACGAGTTGAAAGTGTTCCGGGTGATGCTGGCGCTGGTATACGCTACAAGGCCGATGTTAGTCATTCGACATTCGTTTTTGTTCTGCTTCGGAATAGCCATTTTGTTCCCTTTCTGTTTAGTTTTGCACCTCTTCTGCATTTTATTTTTGAACTGCTATTCCTTACTTCCTTTTTTGCATCTGTAATTCATGTTTCGAATCACATTTTTCACATCACAAAACCCCAAACGGTACTAGCGAACTTTTCCCAAACGGTATTCACCACCTTCTTTCAAGGATTGCCGGGGCAGGCTGCTGGTGGTTGTCAGGATTGCTTTGGCTGTTTGCATGAAAGCGCAACTGTATTAGCATCGAATTGCTATTTTGAAGGCGAACAACGATCCAGCGAAACTTTCCAGCCGACTGGCCTGAAAGGAGACTTCCGAACGACAGTTTTTGACTTTCATGTTTGATTGGTATATCGGCACCGTGGGAAGAATTTCGCACAAGAAAGCACTATCTGCGCTAGCACAAACCTCGTTCGATTTCCGAAAAGCAAACGTTCTTCTGTTTTACGGTTCAGCTACGCTTAAAATACGCTCGAGCATGATCGATCGAACCATCCCTGGATCTGGCCTTCGATCGGGCCGATTTTTTTTCTACATACATTCCCAAATCGAATGCCAAAATTTCCATTCCTTTCGCCAGAAAGTAAAACAGCCCGTGCAATGCGCTTTTGTAAGGAGGTTATGAATATTTAATGTTCCACTTTCTCGACGGCATAATGCTGCTTCTTGCACTGCTTCAAAGTTGCTTCAATTGATCGAAGGATTTCTGGGTGAAACTTGGCCCAATACTGCCGTCCCACCCGGGCTCGTAGCCCGGAACAGACATCCATGGGTAATTTAAAATTAAAATTCATCCTACCCTCCTAGGCCAGATAAAGCTAACGAATGAGTTTAATTGAATTTCAGCTGCTTTTCAGCTTTCTTATTTTCCCGCTTCACAATTTCCTCCAATAACTTCACCCTCCTATGCATCCTCCCTGCAATAGAAAGGTAAATGCCAATTTTAATCATGTCGATCCCGAGTGCTTCCAACGAATCAAATGCATTGCTTCGAAGGCACCTAAGTAATTAGCTTCGAGTGAAGTGATGCTTGGGTCATGCTTGCTCCCAGAGTTGCCTTTCAATTAGAATGTCCTTACGAAGACAGTTTGTATGTTGAATGCGAAGAAGACAGTTTGTATGTCGGATTTTTTTTTCACTTCTTATTTCTTCTTCCGTTTACCCTTCTGCAAATCCTTTCAATCCTTTAGTGTTTACTTATTCACAGATCTTTTAGCAAACGGAATATCAATAGGATCTGGGTGAAAGCTATTATTTCGCTATCGGTTCTATCAATTAATCGATTCCACTTTTAATTCAAATAAATAATTCGAAACCCGTTCGGGTTACATCGATATCATGGAATATCGTTTTTCACAACCGTATCGAATAGCAAACATACGATCGACCGTTAAAGGATTCAACCAACACACAGTGGATGAGTATGGGCCTATTCTGGATCAAAATTACAACCTCTTGAATTCACAAGAGTTATATTTTTTTAAATTGTTCAGTCAAACGAAGCAACAAATTATTTAATTTTTAGTGTAAATCGTTCAAAATTCTATGTATGTTTGAAGAAAAAACAACAACAACAAAACACACATTTAAGAAGGTTTCTTAAAGAATATAAAAAGTATCATGCATTGAATACAGTAGTTTTATCGTTGTCCACAGGGTTGGGTATGACATTAAAAAAATACCAAACAACCCAGTCAGTAAAGTATGTACGGCTCATCCTCACGATATTCAACTACTGAACTTCAAAATACAAATCAAAACTCCCAACGTTTCCCACTGTGAAGCATGACGAACAAACCCATTTGCAATCGACATAACAATAGCGGAAGAGTGGTTATTTCTTTTTTTTTGCGTTGTAAATTATACATCGATCCCAATCGGGACGGTTTTATTGTTGTTGTTTTGGAATGCTTTGTTTTTTCGATTGGGTCCAATTCAATTTTTGCTCTGCCTGTTGCTTTATTCTGTTTTATTTGTCGAAAGAGCTGCAAGCACGTTACACCCGGCCGTATTTCAACCTTTGGTCCGGTTTTGTTCCTCTCGGTAGATATGCTAATGACTCGCTTTCACTCCTCTTCTGTTTCGTATCAATTCTGTCTCGTACTTTCTACCCCACCCGCCAGTACAAGGGCTGCATTTTAATCACGCTCATCGCAATAAGTGCGAGCTACATCGTATTACCAATTCCGAATTCGATTACAACGGAAATAACATTAAAAAAAACTCTACTCGCGAAATAATGGTTTTAACACTTCCTTTACATCCATCATCCTGCCAAAACTGATGATTATTATTTCGTCTTCATGCGACTGTTATCCACAGCTCGTTACAAGAATTCAATAACGAGCATTCAGTAACATTCTCAACCCTACAAGCAGACCTGATGTTAACGGTGGAGATATTTTTCCAGGCGCTCACCTCATGCTTTCAATCGATAATACATTTTATTACTTCACGAATAATACGTTCCTGCGTTGTGATCTGTTTTGATTGGAGCATGCATCTGTATTTTCAACGAAATACATAAACAATTTTAGGCATTGAATATGTGTGCACACCGGTCCAGGTTGCTTTCCACGTGCTTTGAAACTCGAGGTTCGTCCACATTTGGCAGTAGATGGGAAATATTCGCAATATTTATCTTCCATTCCCTGCAAGCCAGATACAGCGAATTTTGTCGATGTTCGTAACTGTGCTGTTTGATGTTTTCATGTTTGGATTTCATCAAAAATCGGGCATCTCCAATAAACTTTGATTCGAGTTTTAATAATTCTAGTGAAATAATATCGCTTTAAGTAAATAGCATTGTTTAACTTGTTGTAACAGTTACTATAAAGAGAACCTAGCTTTTTTTTCAACACAACTTTTCCACTGCTGTGAAACGCACAATTGTCACTTTTATCTTGATTACATATCTTCTATCGTACCAATGCGAGCTGCACGATTTTTGTTCCTTTCTTTTAGCTAAATCATTTCTGCTACTCTCTTTGTTTTAAGCCTCTTTGTCTACCCCAAGGGCAATCCTTTCCCCTGTTTTCGTTTGCCTTCAATCGTCTAATCTCTTCTACCAGTTTGTAAATCCGTCGTTTTGCACCCGAAACCTCAAAGGATGATTTCATTTCCTTCCCTGTTCCGGGGTCGCTTCAATTCTCTGCTTGTGCACACTTTTTCTGTGTAATTTTCTCACCATTCTTTGACACTCCGGCAGTAAGGATTTACCCAACGGGCTCGACAAGTCAACACTCAGCTTGGTTTTGCTACAGTTGCCTTTGTGTTACATTGTGCAATTCAAGCATTCCACACCAACTTAATTACCGTGCACTTAAGCTTCCGCAGGGCATTACGTGCCGCAGTAAATTTCATTCCGACTTTTTGCGACTTTTTATACCTTTTTTCAAATGTCAAGGAGGTTTTTCAGAACCCCATTGAAAGGATTCTTGTACATTTTATTTAACAGCATAAAGGGTTGATCCAGCCAAACATGTTTCGGCTTGCAAAAGGGTTCAGCATAAATTCTGGTGTACCATCTTTTTGTAACACACTTACAATCGCAAATCATGTACACCACACCGTGGAAGTGGTTCGATTTTTGACATCGACAAAACGGTGAAACATCATGTAACCCAAGCCACCATTAATGCTACCGAAACATCCCCGGTCTCGGATCTTGCTGAATGAAAAAGGATCCTTTTTTAACAACTGTCTGAGACACGTACTTGTCTCTGTTGGCTTTTGTATGTTCAAGAGAAACAAGCTAGAAAAAACAAGACATACAGGCAGCCCACAAAACCTTATAACCTTCATCGGCAGATAATCACGGACAAAGCAAATTCAATTTCATAATTTCCTTTCAGTCTTAGAGCTGGGGTTTGCGATTTTCAATCCTGCATCTTCAATGTGGTAGCGACGTTGCTCGTTACACAGCTACCCTAAGCCCGAATGTGAGACCCGGACGATAACCGACCCGTGACGAGAAAGCCACAAATGGTTAGCTGTAGTACAGTGGAGCATTCGAGAAAACATTTCACTCTCCGAAGATATCGAACACGTTTCACCGGGCCCTTTTAAATGTCCCTTTTGACGTAGAAATGGTTTTAAGTCAACGATCGAACCAACTTCTAACAACAGGGACGGATCATTTATCGGATTAGTAACCTGTTAGAGATGCGATCAGATATGGCATGCACCAAACAATACGAACGATACATATCTCCCACTTAGATGATACCCTCATAAACACAACCTGCTTCACTTCAACAAATTTTCTGCCGCTTGGTATTGATTCAAAGTTTATTTTACAGAATATAAACTCGTCATCAGGTCTACTATGAGACATATTCGGTTCATATTCCACTCGAACAAAAAACAAAAAAATGAATTGTAAAAACAAATTGTTCTACGTCCTATCCATTCATTTTATCCTGTTCAGTATCGAAAGCGTTTCAAGCTTTAACCAAAGTGTGTTAATAATCATTAAAGAAATGAGCTCCAAGAACCCATCCCTTGCGTATGATATACACCGAAGGCAACCATCCTGCAAAAAATAATAATAAATGCCACTTAAGAGCTTCCCTGCAGGGCTGTACAAGCAAAACAAGCTGGCAACACTTACATCCAAAATTCCTGGAAATGTAACGCTTCCACGAATCACTTCTTTGAGCAGCTATATACAATGCCTTCCAATAAAACCAATATACGGCTATCGTTTTGGGACTTCGCTTTAGTGCCACTTCGGGAGCCCGATGGACGCGTTCCGATTCTGGGCAGGAGTACAAATGCTTGGATTATCTCACCGCTAGCCAATAAAGCGGTAACCTTTAAAACTGTCATATTTTGCAGCCAATGTGCTTTGGTTTCTTCCCGACTCATCTGTCCAGTCCGGTTAACGGTTATGATTTTTACGGCGAGCCGTCATTATTCGACCGGAAAAATGATGGGACTCTTTGGACACTTTAAAAGCTGGATGGCCAATGATGGTTAAAGCTCAAACGAGCACTAAATGTGGCCGCTACCATTATGATTCGCGTTAGTACAAGCTTCTCTGTCGTTACCGGATACAAGTGATCCTCCCATCCCGGAAACTACCTTAACTTGATTGTAAAGTATCTCTTTTGTCTTTGTGGCTCGACAGCGTCACAAAAAAACATGGCAGAAATTCTTTACCTTTGCAGTCCCGAAACGATCAGTTTTGGCATGATATTGCGACACGCCCGGCATGCCACCCTGATAAGCATTCCGCGAGGGATTATTAAAAGTACTGCTGGTTGCCTCCCCAGTACAATAAACAGAGCGTGCATTGCGAGTCCCAGCCGGTAGTCACGTACCATCGTGGTGAGTGTTATTACCGGTGATGACCACCCGGAAACCGTCAGGGGAGTTCGGATATGGATTTTTTACCACTTCCGGCCGTAATAGCATTTGGAAGTAATCGAGTAGGATTTTTATACACCCTAAGCTACCCTCCAATTGCTTTAGCATTCCTGCTAAGCACCACATTACAAGAGAGTACACTACCACCCCTACAACGAAACTTTGTTTGCGAATTCGTTTTCCAAGGCTTAGCTCCTTCATAAGTCCGTCAGCAATCTTGATCCAACCAGCCGACCTGTCGGAACTGTATGTGGGAACTGGTGGGGAAGAGAATGAGAATTGCGTTCTCCATTTTGTATCCCTTCTACAACTTACACACAGCTAGACACCCGCATCCCATCCGTTACCTAGCATGGCCTCAATGGAGGCCAATCTAATTTCCAACATGATTTACTAAGATTTATGCTTCACCGAATCGAAGTAATGCGTTTGTCGAAACAATTTCTTCGGATACACCCCGACAAGACCGGGAAGTTTCCGAGCTTCGCTGGCTATGATTTATAGATCAGACCAGTTCTAGTGTTTAACGGCCCCTGCCTTACGGCACTTCACCATGCAAGCGAAAATGATCGACCGCGGCCTCAATTACAAACCACTGGCACTGGGTAGAGGAGACTCCTTTTATTGAGTTTACAGCGTCCCAAACAATACACCCATCGCGGCTCCGACTCCGGACAGCTGCGTGTTCGTCATTTTTCGCCCGTCAAAGATTACACATCGAGTGCAAACAGTTCGCCCTTGCCTAACCGACGGGAGCGTTTCAACTCGTTCGACTCGGAAAACTCAGCTGCTAACTCAATCATGCTTCCAAACTTCAAACACCTCCCCTCTGTGGGCACCATCTGTCTTGACTCCTCACCCGTACAAATGGGTGTAAATATTTGACGAACATCCGGCACATTAATGAAAGCTGCTCGGGGTGTTGGCAGGAGCTGTAACCAAGACGAAGACGCTAGACGTCGCCTTTAGGATCGATTTTGTACCTATGAACCCTATGCGAGGGTCACCAATTAATTATTGACGGCAGAAATCGGCGCCCAACGGACGGGTTTCAATCTCGTGCCGGTCGACTTCTGACACGAAGTTTTCCTTGAAGCGGTTTTCGAGCGTCTTTCGCGAAGCTTTGCTCTTCGTACGATCCATTGTAACATGTGGCTCTGATCGATTTCATTTGTTTCGCTCTATACCACACATACGCGCGAAACGGTTAAGCTCATCTTTCTCCTACCACGCGATATTTCTCATAACGCGCCAAACTTTCTCGTATAATTACTAGCGTGCTACAAAATTAAACTGAGGTATGGTTCATTTCGAAGCACGAGTGAGTGCTGCTTTTAATACCCGTCAATGTTGCTGTTCACGTAACGGTAGCACAAACTCATAGAAAGGTCGGGCGAGGCAAATCACCAGAGACTTGGGATTGTAATAAAAGTCATCCCTCGTGTGTCCATCGAGTTTATTGATTAATGAGAACACACTGCCGTATCAGCTTGAAGGGTGATGGTCTGCATAATTAAGCTGCTACCACGTTCATACGCGGTTGCTTTTATGGCTGTTTTGTGATATTTAGATGTTGTGAAAATGAGCACATTTTTCATCCGCTGTTTGGCTTACACGAACTTTCCTCACCATTAATCAAATGCACACCGTGCCAAACGTTAAATTGCTTTACATCATGTACCAAGTGCTATAGGCAAAATAGGAAAGTTTCAAAATTTGAAGAATGTTCATGATTTTGCTGCAAAATTATATGATTTACCATCACTTCTTTTGATGAAATGAAGCATAAAGCAATATTAATTATTGTTGTCAATCACATTAAATAAAGGCTACAATTTTGTTTCGAAATACCATAAAATATCAACTTTCTACTTTACAACTTAAATAACTTCCTCAACAATTTGTCTATTGTTAAAATGCTAGTTTGAGCTAACTGTTCGATGTCAACGTATTGAAACGATTTCAATATGAGTAAGCGATTATTGTGATTGTCACATACCGCAGAATAACATTTGATTGTTCAACTCAATTCGTTTTCCATATAAGTTGTACGTCAATTCTATATCAAGTAGTAATTGTAATTATAATTATGTTTATTAAATAATAAAGCTTGACCCAATAATAGAGATAACCCAGCTTGGAGCTGCTTGACCCACTCAATAGCGCACAGGTCTGCTAACAGGGTTGCAGCACACTTTGATGCTTATATTACTACAAGCATACCTACCAAAGTTAAATGGGTAGGTAAGATTAAGTAACTAAATTTTGAATTAGAAGCTATACCTTGATCATTCACTCAAGTTATTAGTATTGATAACGATTATGACGAACATAAAAATATTAGTGACTTCTGTAAAGGTGATGGACCCTCGATATAAGATTAGTTGTTTGTTGCTATTTATATATATCACTTAAGAAGATAAATTCAAAAAGGCTTGGTATGTGTTAACATTTAAAATTAAGAACACACAACTCATTAATTTGTTATGTATCTAACAGCTGATTAAAACTTCGAAATTTATTTTCAGAGTCCTATTGTTTTCGTTTGTCCTTGTTATTTTATAATACTGTGGTCGAAATGACAATAGTTTAATAGCTTATCAACAATGTCAACCTTGTATTGTGGATCTTTGTACAAATGTATTTTTCTATATCTTCTTTAGTGACACTACAACCTGCGAATAGTCGATCTGAGAGCTAGCCTTGGGTATAGTTATTATGCATTGTATTTTGGTTATGGTAGTCATATTCATACAAGTAAATAGTAACTAGCATTGGATTTTAGTTGAGCAAAAAAAATGATATTACACAATGAAATTACAATTAAATTAAAAATGAATTATACAACCTTGAGCATTACAGTGTATTTGTTCATTGATATCGATATACTATAGTAAAAACAATAAAACAGTAATTAGCAATTAACACTTCTTTATTCTTCGCCTGTTTCTTTCTTTTTTCGTTTTTTTTTTTCATCATTGATCAAAAGTAAATTAGATACACTACACCGTAATGAGCATCCGCCCATTACCATTCCATCGACCATCATTTTTCGCATTGCAGCACGTTGTTCTTCCATTTTTGCTTTCAATATCACTAACGGTGCTTGTTGTAATTGATCATTTTCGAATCCTAATAAACCGCATAAGGATGGTTATTTAAGCACAAATACATCATATTAAAATTTTATGTTTATCCCATTTATCTGCTTCCCATAAACACCAACACATTACGATATGTGGAAGCAGTGGAACCAACCGCAATGAAAAAGCAAAGCTCAAAAAACACATAAACGACGGTCTCGAACCAACATTTAACCATCTCACCCCCGTCAAATCATTCCAGCAATTATACGATCAAAGCAACCATCATCATCAAACGTGTCAACCATCAAAGGGCTCATATCACGTAATGCTGGTTTCGTAATGGGTTCGCTCTCCGTTTTTTTCTGTTTTCGCACTGCGCGAAACGCTTTGTACAGTACCACTTGGTTCTTTACCGTCTGTTTGATATGCGGCCCAGGGCTTAGTGAGTCGGAAAGGTTCCTGAGAGTTAGAACAGGGCCAAACTCCGTTAATGAAATTCGTCACATTTCCCGGCGTGAATGTTTCTGTGTGTAATGTTTTTTTTCTCTTGTTTGGGTTTCTTTTGCTGTAAATTGCAACCATTCCTGGAACCATTTTCTAACATTGTTCCGGGTAATCTTTTTTACGATGTTTCCCTGTTTTGTGTTGTGTATTGTTTCACACCTCGCTTAGTGGCTGCCAAACGCGTCTACAGCAAAGGCTTGCCTATAAAGCGTCTCTCTCTGCAATCATCTCTCGGCCTTTGTCACGTGAAAGCCAAAAGGCTCGTAAACAGAAAACATCAACATTTCTATCCTTCTTTCCATCAGCCTTTCATGTGCCGGTGCTGGAAGGGGAAAAGTTCCTGTCGTTCCAGGGCGGGAAAGTTTTAAACGGACCAACATTAATTTCACCCATAATCATCGCTATCCGGGAAGCATCTTTTAAACAAACCAGCCACTACCCGATCTCCATGAGCGCTTCGACGTGCTGGTACGATAAAATGATTTCGGGGGCTGTCAGCATTTATGAACGATGAAACTTTGCTATTTCTGTCCGCCCGTTTCTACTCACTGTCACGCCATCTCTCTGCCCTATCCTATCCATTGCAGACCACATTGCTTTTGGATCGTGTCGTGCACGATATGATACGATTGCTGATACGAAATCGTCTCCGCTCGAAGCGAACCATCATTGCCGAAAGGGGAAAACTGCACCAAAAACTACCATAAAATATCTCCATTCTCAGTGTTTTTTTGCATGCGAAAGTACGCCAACGGTGTACACAACAACAAAGCAACCCCTACTGAAGCTAAAGTTTTAAAGTTTTCTATCCGAGTTTATCCTTCGAACGTTGTACCCACCGGGTGGTTTGTGTTTGTTTCCTTCGGGGTCAAATAAATATTCAAAATATTGTTTCTAGCGAGACTCCCATACAGTGCCATACCGATAAACAAATGGGTAAAGTCCTGTATCCTTCTTGGCAGCGAGGATAAATTGTACACGTCAGTTGAAAGCACGACAGGGGCAAAGGTAAATCTGGTGCTATTTATCTTTATACCAGCGGAGTTTGGAATAGCAGAATGTTTTGCGCCATGATACAACAAAAAGAAAATTTTTTAAAGAATTCTTTCATATAATACGCTTTACATTACGTTTCGCAAAAAATTTTATACATAGTAAACATAGTTTTACAACACGGTAGTATATGTTTATACATAAATAATATCATATACACTTACCGATTGCTTTATTAAGTAACTGCTTAATACCAATCCGTAGAAATATGCTTGCACTATCCTTTCTCTGAGAGGTCCAATTCAATGTACGAAGAAAGTACTCAGTTTCAGCACTTCGCCACGAAGCGTCCCGTGTGCAGACGCATTTTGGAACCAATTTGTATCAACTGTCGGAGCACTACTCAACCGATCTGGACTCGATTCTAGCACGTTCAGCAAGGAAATATTTTCCACACACAACCTGCACCACCATCACAGCTGAACACAGACACTTCACAATCATCTACCATTCATATGCAAACCACTCACACCGAGCAAGAAGATTCTTGATGCTCCTTATTTGGACAATTCTTTCTCTTTCCCAGTAGGTTTCCTCACAATCACCTTCAAGAAAAAAGACGCACTCACACACGAAGATTTCTGCCGGTCACGGAAACTGAAAGGTAAGTATCAAGCAAAACGGAAACACACATCAGCGAGCATGGCCAGGGCAGTGGCAAACCATGGGGCGGAAGGATTTCCCGTGCATTAATCATCTGCCGGCGTGAAGATCTCTTCGGCTGCGTCGAGGTTAATCCGACGATTTTGGTTCACTCGCAAGTTCACACAAATACACATCCATATGCATTGATAGCTCGCTCGTAGTTGGTCGTCATGCTCGCTTTCTTTGCCACGTTGGCGCAGTAGCCTAGCATACCACTCCCCAGTACCACACCAAGCTTCGTTCCAAGCTTCATGGACGTGTAAATTTCATTTTCCTGCTATTACAATTTTATGAGATTATACACATTCTGCCTTTGTTTTTCGTCTCCTTCGACAGACCGGTTCCTGCGAGAAGATATTTGCTTTCACTTGTAACGTCTAGCACGATGTCTACGGTAGAGGGCATTGAAGAAACATTGTGTACTTCATCCAGCAATTCAACCCCCTCGATTGTGGAGTGGTTCCATTTACGTGCGAGGGAACAAAAAACCTTCCAATCGCTACCGGCAGCGAAAATGGATGGTCTGATGTCTGAATACACACGCACCCCACACCCAAATACACGAATACATACACGCATGCACAATTTCACTCGCAGCCTTTAACCATCATCCGCAAGCCATCGAGACGTAACGAGTCCGATACACAATTTCTTCGGTATTGCTTCATTTTTCTTCTGCTTCCTTACGTCGTTTTGACACTGCAATAGGCATGGTTGAAGCTGGTGCTCCCGGTGCACAACTAACGTAATCAAAATTTATGTGGATTAACGGCAATGTCTAGTGAAAGTGAAGCTAGCGAACGCTGGCCGGGGTAAAAGCAACAAAAAAATAATATCATCGTCCGCAGCACTGCCAAACATCTTGATGAGATTTTCGTTTCCCTACCGTACAGGTTTGTTATTTGCTGATGGTGCAACGGAAATAGTACGAACCGTTTTGCTGCCGGAACTAGGAACAACTTCCAACCAAACCTTTCGCACACAACGTGCACGTTAATTTGGACAATTTATTTAGTATTACTTTCAGCATTCGTATTACTCGATTTCAAGCTGGTTTGGCACAACGATAGGATATTGTATTCTTTTTTTCCAGCGGAGTAGCACGCTTGAATAAACTTGTTTCCCAATTTTCTCCTTTTTCCCGACGAAACGATAAACGTGTATTACGAATTTACAACCTTTGCAGCATGTTTTTTGACTGTTGGTTTTTGATTTTTCAAGCAAAGTACATTGTACCGGGCGTCTCCATTATAAAAATATGTCTCCACAGTTTAAACCGTTTTCAAAAAGTAAGCACAATAAAATTTTTTTCTCACAATTTGTCACACATTAAAACATTATCATTTTCAGCACGATTATTCTAGTCCAGAAAACTGTTCATATTTTAAACTACTAATAGATAACATAACATTCCGTCAAAACACACATTTTAAATAATAAAAATATTTTCCTCTTAAAAGATTCAACTTGATTCAAACAACCCGGACTATTTAGCGAACGCTCTCAGCAGCGACCGGCATATCTATGCGCACTCGCGAATATATACGATCAGATCGAAGTCAAGATAGTGCTGCAACATCCGTGAAGCTTTCGAGACCAAAACAAACTACAAGAAAACTCCAACCTTTCCTCCCATTCATCATCCTCCCAGTAACTCTACCTCCGCTGCTAAGCCTCACACACAGGACACATCGGTCCCTCCCCCCTTCACGGAACCGAACGGTACGGATAGTTTTCTGCTCTTTGCTAAGTTATTTGACAACTGACACGAACAAACACAACCACAGCTAAACACCTTCCCGCGCGACGACAGCACTGAACATCCGTAACAGCACGAAAATATATCGATAAACTGGGCTTTGAACGGCTACACGAGTTCGTGCCAACCATCCGACATCCAGCTGCTGACTGAAGGATGTTCTATTGGTGGTACTCTCTTTTTAAAAGCTTCCCAACACAGGATCCGATTGTTAGATTCTCAACTTCGGTTACTCTCTCCCGCGCGATACTGCTCTCGCGAACACAGAAGCAGGGTTGTAGCCACAAGGGAATACGAAGCCAGACAGGCAAAGTGTGCCTGTTGTCTGAACCTAAATGCAGCATATAATAATTAATATTAACAAAATCCTAAAAAGGTGATTTTAAATGCACTTTCTGAAGTGTATGAAGAACAAACTACTTCTTTTTTATTTGTTTTTGAAATTCAAAACAAAAGAATGCTGTATTTTCTTTAATAATTAAAATTAGGTAATGTTTACAATTTTCAGAAACCTCCATCTTTTCGCAAATAGAAAATAGAAAAATCTATCGTGAACAAAACCATGCTTAGCTTCACAAATTCGAAACGAAGGATTGATGTACCACACGAAACCAATACATCAAACTAATCAACCATTGAATTTTCATCCATCATACGAAACGTTGGAACACCGACTAACTATTTTATTACTTAGCGAAACTTTTGCGTATCAAACTGGCAAGTTGAACAACCTTACCGCCAATAATCAAAAGTACAAACGTTGTTCGCTTCGATCCCACCGCTTCCAGTTATAATATCCCTTTAAACTTATGGCTCTAGACACTCAAAACTTTGTGCTGTTGGCAATTATTGTTTCCAAACTGATCAATCGAATTCAGTATCGGGCTTTGCCTAAAAGTTCTCTGTGCGAAGCAAACTTTCCATTCATCAAGTCTGCCCATGCTAACGGGCTACTAATTTTAGACCAATTGCCAATCTATTCCTTTCACTTTACTTACTGTTCCGACACTTGCTCTTCGATTTTCAAGATTTTCCTACGATTCTGGAGCTTTTCACGTTCGGTTTGCTGCAACTACCCAGCTGCAGGTAATGTTTGTACGTATATACGTTGAGGTTAAACTTCAACAAACTGGTTACGTTAGCTCGAATTGAATCGGCCCACCAAAGCAAACTCTAAATAACTTACAACGGTAAACATCCGTTTACCGACGAACGGCCATAAAATACTCCCGTTGCCGTTGCTTCACCTTTCAGCGCTGACTGTCGTAAACTAACTAAAAATAAACCTGATTCCCCCAATGTAGCTTTTCCATCAAACTCTACCACGTAGACAACCGTACAAGGAACTGCCTTGTTTGTACATGCTGCATATGTGATGAACCGAATGCTACCACACTTCGCAAGGTGCGCAGCAACAAGAAACGGTGTGTTACGAACATAACAAAATAAAGACATAATTTGTTTCGACTGCTTCTGTACGTCGCTAGCGCTTTTAAGCGCAATTTTAACCATCGCACATTCTTTTAAGCTCATTATGCTGTGCTTTGGCAATTCGATTACCTCGCTTTTTCTTAATCTGATAGTATAAATCTCCTCTCTATTAGGTAAAACATTCCCCAACACCGTCATGAACACTAAAACCCCGAGCCCGAAATCGAAATAGCCCAACCCAACCACCAATTTCAGCGCCTCAGGTAATCCACTTGCAAAAGTTTCGCAAGAAAATCCATTCGATATTAAAAACCATAAAAGTTACCACAATCTCAATGGTAAACAGTGATCCTTTGCGCGTCAAACCGCACCTCTCCGAGCATGCACGCCTTTTGCTTTATTCATAATCAGTTCCCTACCCGCAAGCAATTCAACGACCCGAAAAGGAGAACCAGCTGTTCCCATACGCTTTTCGGAATGTTTCCACGTGTTCCTTCTCGCAATTGCTGGAAAAGGATACGGACGGACGGTTGAAGACAGAAGAAAAAAATCCTTTCCTAGGAGTACCTTTTCCCTACACGCATGTAACACTGCACGGTACGTATGAAAAACAAACATCCGTAACAATGGGAGAAAAAGAAGCACACGCGAACAAACAAACATCGTTGTGCGCACCGTCAAGAATTGAGTCCTTGTCGTCATAAAGGATTAAATGTGTATCCCATCGCGTAACAACGGCACATCCTGCCGGCACACAATACTTCCCATCTACCTGTTTGTACCAATCTCCAGTTCTGCTCTTGTTCGGCAGGTTTTCTTCTCCATACAAAAATAATCTTACTTCCACTCATATTCACCGGCAGCAGTATCATGTATGATGATGCGATAGATGCGTTCTTCCTTATTGTACAATGGAGACGCCTGGTGTTTGGTAGTATTAAAAGGAGACGCCCGGTGGCTTATAATTGTACCGCGCTTGACGTTTGAGTACGCACTACGGCCCAAATATCTATTCCATCCCTTTCAACTCTTCTTCACAACGTAACAGGAAAGATAAAGGCTAAAAAAACTCGAGCGAACGTTCAAACCGAAAAATAAATGACCCTTCAACGCAGCGCACTAAGGCATCGCAAAAGGATATGTAGCTTTTTAAAAGAACTCACTGCACGACCGAGCACAGCCATGAAAGCGAATCGAAACACTGTAACACGGCAAACAGCATCATTGTGTCCTCCGTATTGCAGCCGCCCTCGTGAAGAGCCCTTTACAGGCTACACAAAGAGACAAGAGCGTCATTCATGAACGACTCACTACACACCTTCTGCTGTGCCATCGTTTGCTACATTGCTAGCCAGCGGTGTTCTGCACATCGACATCATGTATACACTTTTTTTTCGGCAAAGGTATGCTATTCTTTCGAACTAAAGAATCTCCAACCAACTAACAGTCCAAGCAGCGGCCTGAATGCCATCATAAAAAACGCACACACACACACACACGCAAACGAAACCGAACAACAACAATAACAAAACATTTCTAAATTTGCATCTTTATAAGCTTGTCATAACAATGCAATTTCTGTGTAAGGATCACTTGCCTTGCCCTTTCGCACAAGGGGAAAGGTCAGCGCCATCTGGACACACAAAAAACCATTCCAAAAGGGCGGTCAATGTCAGTGACTCCATAAATCCTCCGGGTCAGACCATTTCACGCCATTGCACTCCAACAATGCGGTGTGTGATTTGTTTTCCTTGGAGGATTTGTTTCCTTTTCGACTGTTCCGATGCTATGGAATTGCTTCTGAGAAACCATAGCCACAGAAATAGCACCAGCAGAGGGTAAACAAAGTTTGTTCCTGTAATCCAAATCGAAAATGGACTGTGAGAACAATGGATCAAATTTAGGATGATCCAGGTCACAATCTAAAAACCGCACTCTTTCTGAAGAAGTCCGTTTGATTGGATTATGTGGCTGGTTAGATAGAAGTATTTGATAACAATGATAATAACTCATGATTTACTATCCCAAATACTTGTTTCTTTCGCTCTACGTCTCAACTGTAAACCGGAAAGTGAACTTGCCCTGTAAGCCATTCAATGTTCTGCATGAAACGGTACAATCAATTGTTTAATTAGTTTATTTTATTTATTTTTTTACTTTTTTTGTTCAATTAAGTTTTTCAATTAGATTACTTTATTGGTTTTTAGATACCTCAAATCATCATGATTGCTTGAGATTGAATGTCAAAAAAACTTACCTGTTGAAAGTTTCTAACCTCGTCTAATCCGTTGCATGAAACTTGATTCCAACACATATTTTCTCATTCTACGGACGTATATGGGAAACAGTAACCAAACAATGAGCGAGGTAATCTACTCACGGAATGTATTTACCCATTGAATGAAAGATCTCAAAACATCACTTATTCCAAACACTTGCACTAAATTAAGCATAGTTCAATTAGAAACCATCATCGCGAATTCAATAACCTATATGGAAGATCTCCACCGACGTACGATTCAATTGTGGCATGATAAAAGCTATACAGTCATATCACGGTGACCTACATCTTGCCATCCAATTCCCATTCTTCACGCAAACAGCCGAAACCATTTTCTGTGCTTCCCACTTATCATTGTATGAGCAGAACGCATCGACAGACCGAAACAGTCAATATCTATTACTCACATTCGGCAATCCTGTACGCAGGAGCCCTAGAAAAAAGGGCACGATCGACATTGAAACAGGAGATATGCTGGGACCGTGGTACCGACTACCGTCAAACCCATATCATGGCTGTTTTCCGAAAATGTTGACAACTCTACACCACTAATGCCAAAGTTCTTTTCCGCCCTTTTAACCAAATTCTATGCTTCACCAGCAGCACGTCGGATTGCTGCCAAAAACCATAAATCACGACCATTTCCCCTAGTGATCCGTCCCTCTAGTGACGTGCCAAGGTGGGAAGCTTAAATTTGTGATGCCATCTTACCAGAAAACTTATTCCATCGTGCCCAGAATGTCTTACACCCTCGTGTCATGTACTGAAAATTTCACTCGGGTCTTTCTCGCTTTCTCCAGGTTGAAAAGAAAGGTAGAAAATTGATCTTCCCCTTTGTACGGTGTGTCCGGGACAGCTTCGAACCATTGCAAAACAATTCCAAACGTTTGAATCACAACTTTCAAACCCATTGAAGCGTGAATCGACTTCATTACTTGTTTTGCTCATCACTGGATTGTTTTTGCCGTTTCTTTATAGAAAAAGCTCCTTGTTTCTTGCGGCGAAGCAACTTCCAGCAACCTTAATGGGAGAGCAGGAAAGATAAAAATTGCTCCCCGGAAAGCAGTACGTCAAAGTCGACAGACGGATCTGTCTGCCATTACCATGCTCGTGCCCGGTAATTGAAGTATGACGGCGAACGGCACAACGACCGTTCCGGTGCAAACGAGGGCAAAACATCAAACCGCCGAGGAGGAATAAAAATACCCCACCCTTTATGATCACGAACCGTCCCGGGCCGGCCGCTTCGTTCACATCAACGCAGTAACAACTTAATGAGCAACGAAAACAAACTGAACCCTACCGAAGGTTTGGTGCGGTACGAGCAGTTGCCTGCAATGGAATACATATTAATGTTCTTCCCAGGGTGAATTCTCAGCAAACATCCTTCACAGTACCCAAAGTTTGAGAAGCATACCAGTATACTGAAATTGTACGGATTCTCGAAACCATTGCGTGCCTGGTCGTTCGGACCCCAGACTACCACTTTTCCGACACAATAAGATAGGATGACCGGTGAGGATAAACTAGAAAAGATTCATTCCCGGGAAAGTGAACGAGATGGCGAGTGAAAGTATGGGCTTTAACCCCGAAAAAGGGGCTCATTGTTGATAGAACTGCTACATTCGTGCTAAGCATGCACTAAACTAAATGGAATTGGGAGTAAGTAGGCTGAGGTTATTTATTTCAAATGTGCTCTGCCCAGACAAATCCATACAAGAGCACAGGACGATCGATATAGACCACAGTAGGGTAAATGTAAGGCTTATTTCCAGAAAAAGTAAATTGAATATTACCCACCCCATTTTTAGCAAAAAAATTATAATTTTGTATAATTGTTTTATAATTACAACAATAGCATTGATGCAGACATTGACGCACCCTGTTCGTTAGAGAATGTTTATATGCTCCGGAAAGAGTTCTTCGAACAAGAGACTCATTTAGGTTACCAAACACTAGCTACTCTTACGCGAACATTGCACCGATAATAGCTGTGTGTGAAAATATTTAACCAATTCAGTATTTATCACGACCACCACAACTACGCTTCAACATTCAAAACCAGGCGTTTGATAGAATGGACTAATCTTGCGAACAAATTTATGCATTAGATAGTAAGTTAGATTATGTAATTAATTAATATGTTAAGTTAGATTTAAGATCATGGAACAATAAATACACAATAATAATAATAATGTCAATGCCAAACAGTTATTTTAGCATACCATTAAAAGTTAAGTGATCATTTAAAATTCCAACAAGTAACAAGCATTCGCTTCAACAAAATATTCAATTTATCGGTTTAGTTGCTCTTTAAAGCAAGCAACGGCATAAAATCCACCTGTCTTGTATCGTGCAAAAATCCAAACAAATTTATTTTGTTTCGGCATTCTGTCTCACTCCATCGGTCTATTCTCTTCTCTGTCACTCTTTATCCATTGAAGTCCTACGTTTGGGTAAGCTCCCCGAATATAACTCTCTTCCCTCAGGACACATTTATGTGCCATTTTGTACGCTAGGTCCGATTTGTTGAGCCCGAACCATCCTGTTCAGACTAACCCGGACTTTACCGAGCCTGTGGCGGTAAAGGTGTAACTATGGCTCGGCAACCATGGCTCTAATTGAAACAAATGGCTAGTGCAAAGCCCCCGACACGACTGACGGCACCAGCAGTACCAGCAACAGCAATGAAACACTGTCACTAAAAGGACAACAAGTCGCAAAGCGAGCAGACGCTAGACGACAAATGCATGGGAAAGCGTTTTCGCTATTCAACGTAAATAATATATTAATAGACTTTAATTTTTCTCCCATCACTATAAATATTAATTAATTTGAGAATAATTCCATTAGATTAACTGTGGAACCGGTTTTTGCATCCGTAGCGGCTGCGGCCGCTGCTTTTGGGCTCCGGTGCTAGAAAACAGCAAAGCAACCCGTAACATTGCACACTCCGTTTCACTTCCCTTTCCTATCATCTGCCCTGCGGCCGGTACAAATTTCACCCCTACCGGAAGCACGTTCCAACCATCAACGAGGACTTTCAGACCTTTTTCCCTTCGCTTCGGTTCAAAAGCCTCAAAGCCTTCCGCACCCACACCGTGCCGACCGTTTTGCAGCGCGACGACTAAAACCTGGAAAGCACATACTCGAAAAGAAATTAAGGAGCGGTTACATGGAAGCATCTTGCAACCTCTCTCGCTCCATTGCCCATACCACAACTCACGTCGCAACGATTTTTATGACGCGTTTCCCTTTTCGTTTGCGCTCCGGTCCGGTTTTTTTTTTTTTTTTTTTTCTTCGGTCTTATCATTTTACGGAACCTCCCGGTTCGGTGCCGGGGTTTGACGGGCGATGAAAAACCCTAACCGCATCCGATAAAATTCTAATAAAAAACAATCTTTTCACTCATACTTCGCACGCAGCGAAGGAAAATGGGAAATAAATTATTACCTGTGCGCTGACGTGCGGAAGTGACGGGACGGAGTGGATTTCTGCTATCGGCTTTGCATGCAAAGTATTGCTGCCTCCAAGCAGTGTTTTTCTTCTTTTTCATTATGTTGGTAATTTTACAACATTGTCCTCCTGCTTTATTTCATCATCTAGAAAGTTGTTCTGGATTCGTTATCTCTTACCGTTGGAAGTAATTTACACGCACGGTTCACAAGTTGTTTCGCATACAAACCATGCGTTACATGTTAAATTACTCTTAGCCGCCCATGGATTCCCATGGTCCATGATGGTTGTATTAGCTTTTTGTATTCATCTAGTAATAGTAAAATTCAGAAACATTTTATGCTTAAAATAAAAGATTACAGTTAAATAAATAAAGAAAACAATAATATTTATTTGTCGCAGTACAAACAATTTAATCGAACTCTTTAACTCTTATCTTCACTGCTTTGTTAACTTTTTTTTTTAAATAAACAAAACAAAACATGTAAATATATAAGCTTATGATTCAATTTCAAATATTCACTGTTCAAATTTTTTCACAACACAGAACTGAGGATAAATCCCAGTTCGGAACCGTAGCTAAGACTGACTATACGACTACGTGGTAAAATAAATCGATACGACTTGGCGTTCAAACGAAATAAAAAGAAATGCAGAATCAAAATTTGAAAAATAACCAACCCAAAACACTTTCACACATCTGAAATATGTTCTTCTACCCATCTACCCTGCAAAGTGCTGCATTTTTACAGATAAAGCACATTTTTTGTATTTCATTTCAACCGTACAACGGACTTACACCCTTTATTTTCTCCCCCAAATATGATCTTCATGCTAAAGTACGCATACCACTAAGGCGTACTCGCACAATGTAAATACCTGACAATAATTTACGTCTCCCCAAACGAGTGTTTTTGTCTTGCACATTTCTTTGTCCTTTAACTACATTTAACCACAAATCTGCGCTTCCGTGGAAGCAAAAGCATAATGCTCGAGCATCCCGTCACCATAACGGCACTCGATTAAGGATGATAAAAGAAAAATGTTTCGCAGAAATCCTTCCGCTCGACGGTAACGCGGGTTGCGTGACGTAAAATGAGAGAAGCGCGGATTAGAAGTGTCCTCCCGGTAGCGGTGGTGGTAGTGAATGTCACGCGATCGACGAAAAGGGGAAGCAGAAATACGAAATTCCATTAAATTTAGATTATGACATCACTTAATATTTCCAGATAATGATATTTTACGATACATCATTAATGACTCGACGCGTTTTGCTTCTACTATTTTATTCCATCCTTCGTATTGGCGTTGCTGCCCTTTCTTCGCAGCATAAGGAACGATAGGCTGCCGGATGCAAGTGCCGCTCGAAAGATATTCAACCCACTGGGAAGCACTTCCGTGGCCCAGGAATTCCCTTTACATGGCCCAGCTCAGTACATACGAACGTGCCCACGCGAAGTGGGCTCACATCAGTTGGAACAACTTCCGTCTTCCGGTTTCGATTGCGGCGACGACCCTGCTACCCGGAACATATTGACTTTTATTAACGCTGTCACTGGCAGACGGCAGAGACTCCACGTCAAGTGACACCTCCGGGAGCAGGCCAGAGCTTAATAATCGCTCCCGATCGGTTTTCACATCGGCATGCGTCGTTTGACACTTTTATGCACGGTACCGGTCTGCCTGTGTGCCGTTTCTTTTATCAGCAAACGACCCGTAAAGAAGTTCTTACATCGTCCAATGCTTGATGTCGGTATTTGTTGAGGTTATGCGCTAGATCCGAGGGTTCAGAAAAATGAGATTTTCCTTTTCTGCTCTCGAGATATCTATCATTGCTTTTTATTCGTCACTTTCCATAGGTGTAAGATAAAATCGTTAACGCTCTTTAGCATTCTGACCTGCCTGAGCGCATGTTGATAAGGGTCCTCAGGAAGTGACCGACACTCTCATCTTCATCAGTTAGAATATAAAGCAAGTATCCAACGACTACAGTACTGCGAATAGGTCATCTTTAAAGTCGCAATGGAAGCTATGATTAAAAACTACTTCACAAGAGTATTCGTTTGAGATATTCCTCACTGAATAGAATGTTTAATCGATTTTCCTAGCCTCATGTACCTTCGAATAACCTTTGGATATCGATTAAACTTGTGCATTATGATACGAGTCAAAGCCGTTTGCTATTCAATAGCAAAATAAATGAGACTATCAATCAGCTTTACACACTTCCGAAAGAATTTGTTTGGATTTGCTTACATCAACCCATAATTAACTCAAGAAGTGAACTCATGACTTATGATATGTCATATTCTTGCTTGGTTAAATGAAGAGCTTGTGACCTAGAATTTGAAATGTATTCATTTTTCACGGTTATACTTTGATATATTTATTTTTGCATCGCAACACGGCATGTTTTTACATGATTGGATTATTTCATCATTAAACTAATCTGAAAGTTTTTCATTATTACAATTTTCTTCCTAACTATTGATCTAATTGAAGTGGAATTTTCTACAGAGACAACCAAACAATAACGAAAAATTCTGGAAATTTATACATACTATCAAGCATAAGCGTAAGAACGATGAAAGATCACGAGCTTCAGTCCAATGATATTATTATTTTTGATAAGCTAATAATAAACTGCTTGTGTTAATAAACCGTTCTTCTAGCCTTCTAGCCTTCTTCTAGTATATCGAAACTCGAACGACAACAGGATCATGCAATGATGTTTCGAACAATTACCTTTGATATACGCTTATAATCTTATTTTTTTTACAAACAAGTCTGAGCATTTGATAGCTCAATTTTTAAAGAATTCTTCTGATGTTTGAACTGCTTTTAATTTTATCTTTAGGTAGTTTAATTTACTCATAATCATAATCTGGTATGTTTGATACTCAATGTGTTACATTGAAGCTAAACAAATGCTATCATACAATTTAATATGTTTCATCGATTAGTGTATCAACGATTGTCTTTAGCATCTGTGTGTCTATTTCTACCTGTGTATATAACTCACATCATTACGATCCGATCATTTTACATTATTAACCCTAAACTGCTAAAAAAATACACCATTCATTCAGCACCATCCATTGTTACCATCCTCATTAAGAACCTCACTGTACCATTTTAACAGCAAGAAGATATTCTTCTCTGTTTACAACAGTTCAAACACGTTTCATGCATTAAACAAACGAACCGCCCCCAGGTTAGGACCTGCAGGTTACGCGCAGTCCATTCTGCGTCAAATTAGTGCCCGAAAATTTATCGTGCCGTGTTTTCCCATTCCCATTGTCTCTATCGCACGCACACCAACCTCGTCGGTGGAAAAAGCACATCGAACGTTGTACCAATCCGTTTGTGAGTGCGATAATGACGCTGGCGAATAGTGCGCTCCGGTTGAATGAATAACATCCTGCACGCGTTTCTCCTCTAGGTCCACTTTTCGCCATCCACAGAACAAGAATGGACAAAGGTGCTTTGCCACCATAAAAACACACTCATACACACATTTCCTCAGTTCGTACCCGGAAGACAAAGAAAAGCTTCGATAATTACGATTGACACTTCATAAAGTATTCAACGGTATGGCATACTTTTTTTTCCCCGAACACGGCGTTCTGGAGTTGCGTGGCGGGGAGTTATAGTACCCTCTAAAGTTCCTGCGCCTCCGGCATTTCGATGAAGGACTTTGATATTGTATCCGAAGCTCTCGATACGAGGGTCGGACGACAGAAATTCCCCTTCTTGAAGCATCCTTTCGGCAAGATCGGTATTGGGACAATGGTACTAGCACCCACAAGAATGTGTCCTTGTGATATGCCGTGAGCCTTTCACCCACTGCAGACATTTCAGTCTTTACGTTCGCTTATTTTGCTCTATAAGGAATGACCGTGAAACAACCGAGTGAGTGCCATAGACTCAGCGATTTAATGCACGTCCAATTAGATAAGCACGTTCCGAGCGAGGCTCATTTACCGCACCGAACGGGTACAATTTACACGGATTGCACACTTCCAGCGTTCGAAGACCAATTTCCGCAAATGAGTGCTCGTCACGATCGTACATTGGGAATGGCCTGTCCTTCCGCCTTTTTAACGTATCGTATCATTTTTCTTCCCTTACCACACGTTTGTGCATTGATTATGCGGCTGTAACAAACATCCAGCGTTAGAGCGTTTGAAGCCCCCGTCGATGGGCCAACGATGCAGTGATACGCTAGTACGGTCTAGAAGTACGGAACAGAACCATTTGGGCATCCCTCACACCCGCAAAACTCTCACCCATCAGCGAACAAACATTCTCGACTCGTTCTTTCCATTCGCGTCACGTCTGGATCGATTGGTGTTGAGGTGGAGTAACAGCGCGTCCTCCTTCGCTGCTGTTCCGACCGACCAATCGTGCCGTGAATGTGCCCGGGGGCCGCACACGTGTGAACGCTTGGCGAATGGCAGCTGCAGCTTCCTGCGATCCTGCCGAGTAACCGGTTGCGATTGTGTTTGAAATCAAATTAAATTGCCCTTTCTGGTATCGGCCGGTTGGGACCATGGTGCCGTGCCGCTTCGTTCTCAAACGGACAAAAAACACGAATTCTTCCTCTCGACGAACGTGTAAGCTCCGGTAGCAAAGATGCCTCAAAGTCAGCGCAGATGCTCACTCCGAGCCAGAGGTGGCTTACCATACGCAACAGTATCAACCGGATCCGACAGAAACGAAATCAAAAAACCGTTTGACGTACACCCTACACCGGAACAACACTCACAACCGTTGCAGTGACATTTGGTGCTGAATCATGAAAAAATAGGTGTGGAAGTTGTGTTTTTTTTTCTCCCATCCACCAAGACTACCAACGCACGAACCGCCAGAAGGTTCGACTCCTTACCAGATGGTTCCTGGTAGGGAGATAGTTTCGAACTAACGAATATAACACCGACCAAAACGACAAGCTTGCTGAATGGCATGCACGGGAAAATGGTAAATAGACTAAGTGCTGATTGCAGACATTTTACATTTTCGAACCAATCTCAGCACCAATTGTAGGCAGGTGTTAAGGGTGCTGCATTTATTCTTGCTTTTCAGGTGGTCTAGGTTAACCAGTACATTGGTACATGGAATCAAAAAAAAAAACTACAAGAATAACAAACGGTAACAAATGAACGGTCGAGTAAGTAGTGTTAATATAAAGAGTAAGAATTCTTCTAGGGTCTTTTCTTTACATACATAATTTTAACAAATCGTATCATCATCTAGTTTTTTTTTTCAATAATACAGAATTTTTTAAAACAAACCTAATTTTTACTTTTAGGTATACCATATTCTGGAAGGAGTTTATACAAAAATTGTATAATTATTATAAATATGTAAATTGCATTCTTAGCATTGCGAAGGAATAAAAAGGGTATTGAGAAAGTGTTAACATTACGGTTGCTTGTATAGATGTACAGAGCTTCTGATGAAAATCTGATCTATTCTATAAATTCTATATGAAGTTCCTTGTTTTGGAGTAATCGTGTCGGAATGCTAAACTTTCGCCTTTTCGGATCGGGAAGAGTTTACTATTTGGTCTATAAATTTATCAAATAATGAAACCTATGGAAAATACAACAAACATACTTCCCTGCAATATCAATGTCAAAAACTGCAACAATCAATTTGGAACACGCATAAAGCTAACGTAAAATAGTAATGTTTGACATAAAAAATGCTTCACCAACCATACAACATACGACGAAACATCGCTCACTTCCATACCACACTGATCCACTGTTGCCACACAGTTGCTGGATATCCGGAGTACAATAACTACCATCAGCACTTAAGTTTACCGTTTGCTGAAGATATTAGCCTGCACAAACCTTTCCCGAGTCCTCTCCTGACCACCACCATCACTCAGCACGTGTCGTGGCACCGTATCCGACGCAATGGCATATGTTAATCCAATGTCATTGTATCCACTTTCGAGAGCCTTCGAGTGCTGCAAGCACTGCTGCAGCAGGCTATCGTCACTATCGCTCTACTGCGGTGATCTTGTGCAAACGTACCGTGGTGGTCAGAGCGTAACCACAACAACCACGAACGATACGGTGCTGCACAGTCGGACGATCTGCTGCACTGAAACCTCACCGCGATTGGCCCCGTGAAGTTTGTTATCATCGTCGGAGCAATTCAACAAACGTAATATAGCATCACTACGCCACGCTCCTTCATTACGGCTGCTGATAGCAAACAGTGCACTACTCAACAACCTTCCGAGCGCCTTAGTAAACTGCAGGAAGCGGGATGAACTCGGTAGCAAAACTGCACATTGAGCGCCACTCGTTATCCTAGTACAAGTAAAAGCCAAACGTATTCGCTTTGCCCAGTGCCACAGCAGGGTCTGGTAGGATATGTGTACAAGGAACGAGAAATTTATCGACAAATCAACTTGCATACATAATCGATAAATGCTATGCTGTGGCGTGTCTCCCCGTAACGTTGATAGATACTGTTAACGAACTTTTCGACTGACAACCATGAATATCATCACTGACGGATTATCTGCACCACACGGAGCGGAGCACCGTCCGAACCGCATGCACATGTACCAACATCGATCAGCGAGCCGACAAGCATCTTTCGATATGATTATTCCAACCCGTTCCTCTTTCCTCGCAGTACCCAAGAGTACTGTTTGTAACTACGCTTTTCTAAAAATAAATAATCCCACCTCACTTGGTCTGCATATTTTGTATCCATTATTTTTTACTGGTGTAAATTATGCATCTCTTGCTCGTTCACTAAGCTAAAGCCGATAAATCACAAAATACACACAGGCAACACAAACCGTGGCACGATTGTATGGCAGGCTAAAAATATGCCACCCATCCATTTGAATGCGATTATGTTTGTGATACTGTGGCATTATTTGTTTTTATTTCTCAAGTGAAAGATAAACGCAACGTCAACGTAACTGCAATCCCATCAATATATGTAAACTACTTCCGTGAGCGGGTGAGCAATTTATTTTGAATAAAATTACTCTACAACGGTTTATTGTATGTGATGGCATTGATCTGTGGTAAGGATCTCATCAACAGATATGTTTTATTACGCTTCTGATTTAAAATACAAATAAAAAAAAGAAAATTAAAAAAAACTACTATCATCGATAATGTGTTTATACACTATAGATAATATTTTAAGTTTGTTCAAACTACATAAATAAAAAACCCCGAAGTTTATATTTACACAAACAGAAGCGAGAAATTTTTAAACTTTTAAGCCCACCATTTGACTCTTTAATTGTAAGCTTTCAACAAATTATGTTCAATAAACGATATGATTGAATTATTGCCGATCGATTGTATCAACAGCAACCAGTAATCGAGAGCCAAACCAACTGACCATCCGCCCGTTGATTAATAATCCCTAACCACTGTAATGAGCTCGTAAATATAATTTCAAATTACATTTTAGCCAATAGCACAGCTCCCACACCGCATTGGTACCAATAATGGTCTACTAATATTTGTTTGGCTTTCAGCACTGCACCACCCGTAAGCAAGTGTGCTTTGTTGGTCACAACGGTACCCTATCACTGCCAGCTCTGTGAGCAATTGCAAGCTTCACCAGTACACCTGACACAATACTGCTGCTATCCAGTGCGATCGTAGAGGTGCTACATATTTGCTTCATGAAGTAGAGAGTTTAATTATGTCCAAATTTTCAAATCATCATTCTGACACGCGCGGCTACACATTACGATGCTGCTGTAGAGCAGAAAATCGATACACTCAACGATTGTGAAGGTGTATAGTGGCTGTAATGAAGCATTAATTTACAGCCTAACCTGCCCGAATCACACCCGTTTAGCGCCATTTCTGTGAATTCAAACCCTTAATTCATGAGAGTTGGTCGATAGCCTCTCGTCTCGTCGAAACGTCTTTATGGTTGTGGTATTGGTTCCAATAGTCAGTGCTTTAAATCGTAAGCACAATTTTGCAGTCATCATCAGTAACCATCTATGATTAACTTTCAAAAGAATTGTAATTAATCTATCAATCGATGATATGCTCCACATCGAAATGTATTTCAATATATTTATTTCTTTAATTAAGCAACTCGTTAATATTCCAATTCAGAACCGTTTGATACATTAGGTAAGAAGTCTAATGAAAACTAAGTTTGTTAGTGACGATTGCGAATAAAATGCTGGCTTTACCTTATAACTAAGAGCCTCTTCTAATCTATTGATGTTATGAGCTTTAGATTGATAAATTTTATTTATAGCTTATGGTTTGTTTCCAACTTTGAACAAAAGTGCCATATTTCACCTGCAGCGTACTATTAATTTATAATTATTAGAATCACTATCTACACAGTAACATTTTTTCCCATCAGTCAACCCATGGGCACAGGGTGAAGTACCCATGGCTTAATATTCCATCGACAATACTGCATGACTATCATCCGACGATGTAGCTAATTTCAGAAACGTACACCTTTTTTACACTGCAGCACATGCATTCTGCTGGTACAGCAATCGGAATCCTCGATTAGCCACGTCCGGTGTTTCGTTGCCGTTGGTCACTGTGTACACGACGAAAGGTCGGGCGCTTGCTGTTGAAGAAGATGGAACTAAAACATTCAACGTTTGGATACGACGAATTATAGCACCCACATCAACACTTACTCGTTACGCCTGGAAAGCCGAGACCGCAGAATCGATCTGAAGTCAAACCGGAGGGATTCGGTATGACAACGAAATCCGTCTGACAGGCTGCCCCGGACATGCTCAACATGGCCATACCCAGCAGGGCTGGATCGACGGCAATCGCATCACCGGATAGCGTAAACGCGTACCGATCATTTGAAGGCTAAAAAAAAGGCAATTTCCCAAATGAGGTCCCAAAGAAGACATTTCTTTCATGTCTAGAAATCCTAATCTTACCAGGGAGTATGTAATGGAGCATCGTGCAGCTGCAGGACGTATACAAATACCGTAGTTCGTGTTGGCTAGCTGTCGACTGCCTCGTGCACTGACCGTATTCAACGCAGGATTTTCTCCGAGCCCATAGTTAAGGCTGCTGATCTCACCGCTGTCGTCTGTGTAATACTGTAAACATCCAACCGGCGCCCGTTCTGCACTGGCACACGCTATCTGTGACAATTCTATGTTCCACAGGCGATTGAACGATATGTCCCCGTTGGTGGCGATTCGCAGCGAAATAGGACCACTTCCAACAAAGTTCACGTACAGATGTTGGCCCGTGTTTTCACCACAGATTGGTACCACCGAGGGACTTGCACCGACGATCGTCAAACGATCGGTATTGCACGACCCATCTCCGGTCGGTTGTTCGAGTGTCAGTGACCGGAAGTCGATGCGAAGCTGACAGATCCCACTGGAAGGTGTGATTGTGAATGAACAGCTGAAATTGAAGAGATGCACGACATATTTCTCTGCATTAAACACACATTCTAATATTCTTAATAGTATTCTGTCAGCTTCTTACGTTCCACCTCCGTTGTATGGTCCCGGAAAACCCGAGTTCGTAAAGTATGTGCTATTAAGGTTCGTGGAACCCCCGCAGGTTTTCGTATCTGTTTCCAAAAAAAATTAAAAGCCACATCATCAAACGATGTTCCACAATCACAAACCCCAAATGGTCCACATTGGTGTACTCACATACACAGCACACGGCCTGGTTGGTACGGGTGCTGCACGAACCGGACGACAAACCGCCGTTGTCTTTGCACTCGCCCGCAATCAAACATGTACCGGATAGGCCCGAGGGTGACGTGCACGGAACGTTCGCAATACGGCCAATCGTGTAGAAGGGAAAAACTGCATCCAACCGAAGGAAAAAAATATACAACCACAACCACAAACCCAAGAATTAGTCAATTTTTCACTGGTCAAATGGTTCTCGCCAACGCCACATGTGGTGTTTCGTTATGCGCCAACTATCGGAACTTTTGTGCATTCTATTTCGTGAAATATTTCAACTCTTATCTGCAACACCGTAAACAACTTCGTCTCACCGGACTTCATGATAAAGTGGGTTGTTTCAATGAAACGAACATTGCTTTCTAGTTTGATGGGCAAATGGGACGAATAAATAATACAAAAAAAAAAACGTTTTAGTTTTATGATGTTTAGTACGGTACGGTGAACTATTACGGCACGTGCTTCATCGTGACAGGTCAGTATGTACTAGTGGACAAAAATTCTAAAAGAAAAATCTAAACATTACTGATCTGTTGTGGGTGAATATTTTATAAAACGTGTCAGTTTTGATTAAGTTGATAAATAAAACTTGTTTATAAATTTGTGGTTTCTGTCTACTTGTTTATGCTTCACAATCAACAGTGACCACGAAAACTAACCAAAAGAACAATTTGACTCACAGTAGTCCGAAAGGAAAAACAGGGCCTATCAAATCCTAGAATATGACCAGACGAACTGTTATTCTGTTTGAGCTGTTATTCTTTAATTAGTACACCTCGAACATAACTTCAATATCCTATTTCACAGCCTTCTGTGATTGATGCGGCTAATTCCAGTTTATATGACCTATTCGATACGTTAACGTTTTCCACTTTAAGCATGATCGAACCGTACAAATCTCACACCTAACCGATAAAATAAAAAGTAGTACACCATGTTCCGATCACTGTCGCCAATTTTCTCCATTTTTGCCACACATTATTTTTGCCATTTCTTGACACCGATTTGTGTCACAGCGCAACCACTTTTCATCACCATAGCGCGAGCTCAATAACTCACATCTTCCACTACGCTGCGACGTGTGTGATACTTCCAGCTCATTTTCGCCTTTCATTAACGTTGCATTCGGTAGCTGATGTGTATAGCAGCTGCAAACGTGCAGTACACTAAGAACTAAAATCACTGTCCACCAATCCATGGCAGAGCGAACCAATTAAAATTAAAAGCAGTTTTTTTTAGTAGGAAACGAATCAAATTTAAACGACAGTTTCCGCTGTTACCGGAACGTAACCACCTATGTCGATCCAAAACGATCGCAAGACTATGGCGACATATTGTTGCACGGACCTTGTCTAGCCCGTCGTTCCGCTCCGGAAAAAGGTGATAATTCCCATTCCCGGTGCATGTGAAACGTGTGTACGTTCAGGTCAGTTGCTTCTGGACATAACTTGCGAACGCAAGCAGTCTGTCGGTTCTTTTTTTCGACATATGAAGATGTTTAGTCTGCACACTTAGTTGAATGCTTCAGTGGAAAGGGTAGCCGGTAGAACACGGAAACGCATGACCGAGTGTGATGCTGACTGATAGACTTTCTTTTTTCACGCGTCCAAACAGAGAGTGAAAACGCACCGGGAGGTGTCTTGGTATTTGCACAATCGATTAGCTAAACTGCGACGGTGCTCTTGAGGCTGCTATGGGACCATATCGAATGTGTGCCACCTAACCTAGATTTGCTAGAGTTCATGATCTACAGCATCGCATACGTCATAAAGGTGACTCAATGACGTTCAATTGTACGTTGTCGAGCAGAATTGTTCATCTGGAATGAGTGTAGATTGTTTTAATGTTTCAGTTCAGAAGGAATTGCATTATGCAGTTTATACTAATTATTCTATCTTAACTGTCTTGGTTCGGTTCGTGTTGTTTTTTAGGTCGTTACTCTTGTCGATGTAGTTTATTATGTTACAGTTTTGTAACAGTTTATTTTCCCTTGTTTTCTGTTGAGGTTGAATTTATTGTTCTAGTATGTTGTTCCTGAGATTGTACCATTTGATATTTAACTGGTGATGACATACATCAAAACATTCAAATTAGGGTTCAGTTGGGTTGGGGATGTTCATGTTGGAATCAGTAATGCTGAGCCATGTTGCAGTATGTACATCATTTAGCACGACCAGCGTCTCGTAAAAAAAACACGAATTCAAAGATGGACCCATCTTTTTTCTGCTAATCCTTTAAAAAATACAACAATTTACAGAACGTCAGCACTTTAAAGTGAATATTTTAAGTTAAACCTGCCATTAATATCAATACAGAAAGAGTACATAGTGCGTACCTAACGACGCATACTTGAAAATGAGAACATGTCTTTTGAACTTTTTGAAACTTACTTTATTTTATTGTAATATCAAATCTCTGATGACATTCCGAACGATATATTGCTTAACTCTCTGAGCACTTAATATTATGCATAATATATATACAATCAAATAAAACATTAAACATCGCCTTTCTATAAACTCCGACAAAGGGACCTTTTATGGGAAATGGTTGTAGCCCAGATTGTCTACTACAAACCTATACAAAACACCCTCCCTCGTCAGTGTTATTCGACTTATCTTTATATCTTCCAGCCCATTGCACACCTCATTCTAAAAGCATTCCGAACCTTTCAACACATTTTCATTCAATTATGGTCCTTCCGAAAAGCTTTATTTTGCAAACGTTCTATTTTATCAACGATAAGCGATGTGAGATAAACGCCTTATTCTGCAGTACAAATACAACTTCAAACCACAAAGCAATGGGGCAAGCCTAACACAAACACAAAGAAAAAAGCACATTCAATGCATTTTTCTCACAATTCATCACATTCAAACAACAGCGGAAACGATTTGATAGCAAAAAGTGGAAAAAAATAAGCCATTCAACTCGTACGCTTCCATTTGATGAGTTTGACTAGCGAGGAGAAGTATATTTCCGATCCTCGCACGGCTGGTAAATAGCAGCACAAAAATGTGTCAAGAAAATGCCACATAATGTTTTTAAAACACTCTCTACTGCCCACGACGATGTGGTTCGATCCATACAAACCCACCTACACACATGTACACGCTAACCTACCAGCTCGAACCAGGAAAACCAAAAAGGCATCAAATTTAGAAGTCAGCATAAACCTACGCTTCCTTCTCCGCCATCACCACCACCGTGAGCCGCCAACCACCTGGGGTGAGTTTATTTGTTTTGATCTTATACGCCATAAATATACTCTCACAATGGTGGTCTGGTGGAAATACACTTACCTTGCCTAGTTATTCCTACCGCTACTACTTGCCACTACCCGGAAATTCTTGTTGCAAACACATACACACGACCATTCACAGACGGGTGTATGTGTGCCGCCGTTTCGTTTATGAAGAAAAAAAAAGAACGTAGGGACTCCGTGCGGATCCTGCTAATCCACTTGATGGGATTCTATATTTCATGGACGGATTGGCGGAGGGTTTTTATGGTGTGGTTCCAACGCTGGTATACACACATCCAGCTCCTTTCACTTACTTACGGATGTTCTTAACCTTTCCGCATATTCTACGCCTTTCCGTTCCATTCCGCCCGATGTAATGGGTGAAAGCTCAGTACGTTTTTTTTTAATTCACTCTCCCCGTCCGCTCCAGTAAACATCTTAAGATGTTTGAATGTGTTTTAAACGGGTTTTAGTGTTTATCTTGCCAGTCTCATAAATATTGCAAAATGGAAATTTAGGTGTTAAGCGGTTCCTCGCGGGAAGCGAGAATCCGGAGCAACAGAATGGAGAATCAAGAATTCTAAATCGCTGTATCGGGTTGTTTATCAAGCGCGATATATTATTGAAGTATATCTAACTATTATAAATTGTTATTGTTTTCTGCATGTTTAATGAAACAGATCGTTTTAAAATAATTATGGCTCAAGGTGATCCAATGGTAGCGTGCTAAACGTTTGGTTTTACACACCACGGTCCCAGGAATCGGTTTGGCTATCTAACACTTAAAATAGTAATTACTTACATAATATATTGATCTTGCCTAATAAATCATCTTCTACGCTGTGATTTACTTTGAAAGAACTAGAAAGTTCTGTTCATTCGTGAAATTTTCGGATAATAGTTACTTTACTTTTACAGTATATTTATTATTTCTTACATCCAATAAGACCGCTTTTTCTTTATTATCTTTTACCAGTTTACTTGATTTTTTCAGTTCATTACATTTTTGTTTTGTAAGTATTGTGTAAGTAAGTATTTTCTTTAAATTCATTTTATTAATTTAATAAATGTTTGAGGATCTTATTTCCTTTCCCTTTGTAAGCTCGGGAGATTCTTTTTTTTTTTGCTCTTTTCTGTCAATAATTGAACCCAGTGGACCTTAGTTAGTTTCTTTATCGAATTATGTAAATAAAACCAATTTTTTGACACATTAAATGGCCTGACATGAACACGTTCACTGTTTTACTTTATAGATCATAGTAAATTACTATTAGAGGGAAAAGCAAGTCTTCATTTACCCAATGTGAATAGTTTCGAAATAATCAAGTTAATTACTAAACTGCATAGTATACAATCTCTAGCTGATTCAAAGTTTTTGTTTCAAATAGTTTCAAGTTTGTTTCAAAAAACTTTTTTTTCCTATTGTTCAGTCAATTCATCATTTTTTCACCCACGTTTTGTGAGTACTGCACTCTAAGACAAACAAAACTGCAAACCACCCACAAAAGGATTGTGACCCAATTAAAAACTGTATGCTGACATGTTGTTTGTGTTCCTGGATATATCAACCAATCCAGTTCACTCGATTTGCAATGCACTTTTTTGCACAGTTTCAGTTCCCACTGACCCCATTTCGTGCAGACATGCAGCAGAAAGGATAAAACGGTTTGGCAAAAAGTACCACCATCAGAAGGTGGACATCTGCATACAGTGACACGCAGCACGCAACACAAGGTGTGACCCGTCCGTTTGTGTCTCTCTTTCTCTTTCTCTCTTGGAAAATTCAAATGACAATTGCCAATCACCTTATCCCATCCCATGCGAAACGTACACGGAACGCCCCTTGGACTGTCACCGCAAGAGAGCACGACCAAAGCGACACCAGAGGCTTACCTTTCCGCCGGATGACTTCGAAAGCCATTCAATTAAGCTAAATGTAATGAAAATGCTCTACCAAACTTGAGCCCGGTGCTTACTCTACTTAATTATATGCCATTTGGAATGTCCAGGCCGTACGACGATGTCTGCCGGAAGAACTGTTGGGTGTAGGGACGGTATAGCTTGACAGAGGGACATTACCAATGGAACGGCGATTTCGAAGCACGAACCAATAGTGCCATTCAGATCTGTGCGAAGCTCGTACTTGAAAGCACACCGGATTTGTGCCTGATCCCGGTCACAAGTCCTTGTCTCAAACGAACTCAACCAACGAACTGTGTGCAGTTGGCGGTACAAAAACGGTACAACACATTCCTCCTACAGCGTACCACCGTTTGGTTCGGTTTGCTCGGTTTGGCTTTTCGGCGTGTGATTTTGTTGGCACATTTACACTCTAACACTTCGCACCGGAGAGGAGGGATTTTGCGTGGCCGTCCCACTTGAAGCAGAATCATTTCAGTAAATTAGAATCATGTTTACCGAGCAACAATTACTCACGAAATCGTTCCCACCCAGGACCACCACCACTCGTTCGACCGTTCGTGTTCGTACATCCTTCACTTGGCAGTGCTGGATCAGTGCTGGCTGAAGATACCAATATCAGCGTATAGCACGATCGGACGAAATTATGTAATGATAATCTGCTTACAGAACGGCAACGAGCGGACGTGCGGAAAGAACAACACGGACAGAGGTGACATCTTTGCCGTGCCGAAAAGCACGGAATGACTCATAACACATTGCTGGCAGACGCTCATTTCGTCAAGCGCACGGATAACATCGGGCTTGTTTGCATATGCTCTCATGCGGACGGTTGGTAAAGTTTATCCGCTCTAGTTAGTCTCATCTTCCGAAGGAAAACACGTTCTACGTGTTCGTCCAACAACAACATATCGCCATTGTTTGTATCGTTTCATCAACCAATTCGGGCCGCTTATCATTCCGGAGAGTACAATGTACGTCCTATCGTGCATACTGCTTTACGGGAAATTTATCTCAGTCGAAACAACACTTCGAATGGGGAGTTGATCGCATCACAAGTTTCGCTTTGTTTCATGAAGTAGGTTTTTCATTTTGCTTAATAAATGGAACACATGACTATTTTTGCAAACCTGTCACAGTTGGATGCAAAGTTGAATTCTATTTCTAGAATAATTATACTTAATGAAGATATACTTTCAGAAGGAAAGATTCCCAATGAATTGTCCCTGTCACTGCAATGCCAACCTTATATCGCACATCGAATTAATCTTGCCAGACTCCGATGCATTAGTCATATCATCAGACCCCCAACGACCAACCCAGTCCCCAATTATTTTTGAATCTTCCACGTAGACACAGGAGACGAGGTAGGCCCAAACTGGAATAAAGTGATTGCGTTGATACGTCCATCAAAAAGACCAGGATAATAGATTGGCAGGCAACGATGGTCGCTCATTTGCGCTTCATAGTACTAATGCAGCAGTCCAAGACAGCGTAGTGCTTGTAGCTAGCTGTAGTTACTTATCACTAGTTTTATAGTACCGTTGTCACTTATTCACATTTGTTGGATCTCAGGGGTCCGACAATACTTCTTATGTAATGCATAAATGAAATAAAATAAAAAAACAACGACGCATCTACTGTGATAATGATTGCAATGTCGAAAACTGGTCCTGGTACGCTCATAACGAAACAAAACTCGATCGAAAAGTCATATTCGGCACAATCGGCACATATTTTTGCATCTCGTGGATAACGGTTGCAACCCATACAAAAGCTATATCCCAATGATAGAATGTACCGTTACACATAGGATCCCGGAATTCACTGCATATCCTCATTAAAAGGCCTAGTACCTGTTTTCACGACCAAGACCACGAGTTCGTTATGTTTGAGATCACATAGTTGTGCCTGATCGATTGATGTGGCCTAATGATTGACATGGTTTGTTACATGTCTGGGCATATCTTAAGTAAATTTCTTCCACACCGATCACCAAAACACGTAAATAGTTGCTGGAGACACTAAGAGCCTATCGAAGCACACAGACTTTAACGAAACAAATATTGGCCGGAATCATACTCTATGCCAGTTTTTTTTTTTTTTTTTTTTGTATGCGTTTTGACGTTTCCAGGCTTATCCGCTTACAGCTCGCCATACAAATAAAAAGCCATGTTAAGCCTAGGAAACAAGGATTAGATAGGTTTCCTAATGAAAGCAGCTAACCCAAGCTCGACAAATGTCAAACAAAGATTTTTGCTAACTGGTCTGAGCCAGGTTAGGTCATGTTTCCCGTGTGCGAAAAATGTAAACATTTTTTTTTTAAACGAAAACAACTGAAAAAGAATTATTTTAATAATCAGGCTTACATATTATTTCAAATGAAATGAAGTTAAAAATTAAATTACTAAGCTTTAATCGATTTTTCTCCAATTGTAATGCCGAGAAAATGATCCCTTGTGTCATTGTTTACGTCAAAATGCCATGTCCTTTACGAATCTGTACAGAATGATACAGCCTGGTTCCTGGATTATTGGACAGATATAGGCTAAAAGCTTAAGCTTTCTAACTTTTGTATGAACTGCCCTATTATTTGATAGATAGTTATGCCTAGTATGTCTTGTATGTCTCGAAAATAACATTATAGGTCTAAACCTCACGCAATGATCCCATTTGCTTTGTCTATTGCCTTTTTTTTCATTCAAAATACTAAGCAAGCTTTAAAAGTTCGATTAGATAATTGCTGATCTTTTTTTGTCAAATATATTATATGAACAAGTATGAACAAATGTGTTATATGATTTCACCGCCAGTAAACCCTTTTCGCAAGATCTGCAAGCTTATCAACTAACGCTTTTTGTAAACAGACCTGAAGAATTACCTGAAAAGGCAAACATCATCTTGCAACCTGCATGAATTTACTACAGCGTCTTCTTGCTTCTACAAATCTCACTTCATTAATCATAAATACGATAATAACATTTCCAGTACCAGCTGCTTAATGACACAACTGATTCGAAATCAAAACTCAGCACCCAGAAAACTGAAGATTCATTCCATTGTTCCTAAATGTGTTATAAATCCTTCGTGAACCTACATCAACGACATCCCGCAATTATGGTGGTAGCATTGCGCAGGCAACCCACTTCAACCTAGAGACATTTTGAAAATGTTGCCGTTGCTTTCTTCCATTTCTGTTTTTTTTCTCGCTCCCGGTCTTGGTTCGTTATGAATTGTCTCTTTTTCACTGTCTATGAACTAAAAAACAAAACCCATACCCACGCTTGTCAGGCGGGAATGATTAACCAAATTTGGATAATTAACGGAAACTCAATTAAAGAACCCCTGCTCGAACTTCCCAAGAAGCAAAGTGTCTCCGTTCGTCGAAACAATGAGCATCATTATGAAAAATGCGTTTATTTGTTCTCGGCTCTTCTACTCGGTGGTCCGTTTGTTCACCGTTTCGCTCCGTGCTGCCAAAAATAAATTGTAAATGGAATTAATGCATGGTAGAGTCAAAACGGTAAAAAGATAGAAGGTTTAAAAAGCAGCCCAAACAAGTAACAAAAAAACCCGAATAGCCTGCTACATGTTGACTTTCATACGATAACGAATGAAAATTTAATGCAACAACGCAACAAGCGTTACGCGTTAATCGAGTTTACGCAAGTGGGTAAATTTGTTTCTGTTGTTTCTCGGAATCAGATCTGGTTATAGTTAGAGAAATGGTTAATTTTTGTTCTGATATTTTGCAGGTTCTGTGTTCGTCTGGTTTTTATCTTCATTTAAAGTTTTTACTTCATACTTTCTCTGTACCATTTTCACATGATATCATAATTTCTTACAAATGGCTTTCTTTGGGCTTATGGGACGAACAAACAATTTTATTAACTACGAATAATCCTGAATCATACTGATGGATACTATAAATAAATGCATTACTAGTATATGAGATAATATACATGAGGTATATGAGAGTATATAATCATAAAAAACTCAATGTAATAGAGTCAGTAAATATTGTGAAATAAAGATAATTTCTTAAAAAAAAACCTTGACATTCAAATAAACTCTTGCTAGCTTTCCCTTCTCCACAAAAAAGGATGTTCAAAAAACAACATCCAACTCATCGTTAATAATGATGACAAATGGCTAAATCACTAAGCCACAGTCGAACAAGACACAAAGCTTCTTCCTGTCTTAAGGCATTTTTCACCGTTCTCTGTTATATGCTGGATACAACATTCTCGTTAAATACAAAGAATGCTAATTTCTGACCAAATCTCTTTGAACCGCATGAATACCCAGACGGTCGGATGGTCCGTGATGGACGAATGTTGGGTAAACCCGCTATTACCTTATTGACATTTTTTCTTTTTCTCGCTCCTAACTTTTCAAAAATTCAAAGCTTCATGTTTTCTTTTTATGTTTTCTTTCTCTGCTTAACGAATCTGAAATAAGGTGTTTGGCCCTGTAACCACGCTTTGCCGTAGAGCCTGTAAGACCCTGTGTAACGTCTATGTGAGTAGCGCAAGAGTTTTTATTTCACTGATGTGATATGCTTTAATCCCAGATCACTCATTCTGGCCAGCTTCAGCCCGGTCGGCTGAGGCTACTGTACGTCTCGTAAAGCCATCGCTACGAAACGTTTATTTCAATCAACTGAACCGACCTCGGTCCATACAGCACGGCTCAACTCATCCGTTGGCAGACGGCCAGCGCACGATTTAAGGACCAATTTGCCCAAACCACCCGCATTCAAGTGCGCCAACCTTTTTCGGCTGCTTGTCCTTGCTACGTAAAGCACTTTCTACCGCAAAACTTCACATGCCGGCTCACAGTAACAATGGCTTCCTGTTCGTAAAAACGAGAAGGTGTAAATGGAGCATCCCCGATGTGACCGAACGGAGGCGCCCGGTCACGTTCGGTGGTCGAGTCACGGACAGGATCAAAATCAGCTGTACCACGTTTCGTGCCGGGTCTGCCACCTGCCTATCACCTTCCTGCCCTTTTTCCCCTGCAACGGCACGTTCTCGCTTTCGACTTGTAATCATGAAAATTAAATTTATTCAAATTAAGAGCCCTAAAGTTTGTGCCCCGGCCCCGACATCGCACCCGGTGGTAAACGTACGAACATCATCCTTCGCTCCCTGCTCAAAGCATCGAACCTTTGTTTCGGTTTTGTTTAAAGCCAAATTTGTCGTTCCCTTGCTTGAAAAAGTGCGCCATAAAAGCAAGGCCCGTTCGTCAGGTGAATCAGCCGGCGCGTTTTCCCTACTGCCGCCGTACGACCACAGATACCGTCTCGACCGGAAGCGGGGAGTCTAACTTTGAACGCCACGGTCATTACGCTCGTCGTCATTGTCGGCCATTGCCGAACGCGCCGTAAAATGTCATCGCCGAGACGCAGAGCTTATTCCCACAGGCGGGACCATCCCTACCACGGTCACGATCCGGCAACATCCTGATGATGGTGTGGGGGAGCAAAGTTTTCCATCGGAAAAGTCTATGCACAGGGGATAAAAAATCGCTCTCTTTTCGCCCTTTCTCTGCTCAGTTTCGCTGCGTTGCTCCTTTCTGGTGCGTTTGGTGACATTTTTCTTCTATCCGCAGTACTTAAATAAACGTATTATGATTATGTTTCGGCTACATCAACAGCTGCATCGAAGTGAAAGTTTCCTGGTCGCTGTGCAGTGGCAAAGTGCTCTCCTAGGGCTAATTTGGATGTGCATAAATTTTGCCATCGACAACTTGTTTTGGTGCATTGTGGTGAACTCAAACTGGTTATTGCCGATGCTCGATTGAATGCAACGAGTCAACATTAGTATGTATTCGTAGTATTTACTATTTTTAAAGTGTTTTTAAAGCGATAACTGCAGTAGATCACATTAATTCACACCATAAAAATGAAATTTTTAAATATATAAAAATAAACAGAAAAAAAAATCAAATATTTGCAAAATATGGCAGTGAAATTTTCAGCAGTGTTATACTCATAAACTATCATACAATTGGTAAAATTACTAAAGGGTCACTTATATTTTCAAATTAAAATATTAGTTCTTCTAGGGGATTTATGCATGTGTTCTGTAACAAGCGTTTTTATTATTTTACCAGTATTTATCTATCAGGTAAACTTATCAGATTGTTACAGGTTGGTTCTCTGCAGGAATTTCTATGGTGCATTCTATATCGACCAACGTTTCTTCACGTCGCTTCACGTTTCTTGGGCGGTTCACGTTATGAGAATGATACCGGACGTCCCATCCTGTTATGTCCTTTTAGGTCGTCCACGTGGACAAGGGAGGCATAGTAGGCGCAAATTGAGATGGAGTGATGGCCTAGATGCGTTCGCTAAAAAGGCCGGGATAATGGATTGGCTGACGACGGTGCTCGACCGTTAGTGGTGTCGACGAGTTAAGACTGTTGATAAGTAAGTAAGTGAGACTTTTTAAGCATATAGGTTTGCTCATTAAGTTCGTTAAAAGAGGTACTCGCTAAGAGGCAATCACTCAATCTTTTTTTTTTAATTTGATTCCATTATGGCGACATACGTATTTTTATTCTATACGTCTTCGTAGTACAATATCATTAACTAACTCTTCATTTATTTATTATATTCACATCAGACAAGAGATTTCTTAGTTATGTTATCTACCGTAGAAAAAGAAATAAAAGGTCTGTTTGCTTCTGAAAATACGACCTCAACTTAAAATACAAACTAACCATTCTTCTTTCACCATATAAATTGCTACTTTTACCTAAATTTCTCTGCTCCCTTACGCCATTACATTGCAATCCAGACTAGCCTCATCTCATTTTCACAATTTCCATCTTCCGCTGCAATTTTTACGATACATTACTCATCCACCAAATTGAAATGGACCAGCTTTTATGCAAGCCACTTAGCATCGTTTCAATTTAAATTATCCACCACAGCAGCAACATCGCATTTCGCAGATGGTTCATGGCGAAGTTGCTGTCTGTTTTCTGCTCCTCGCCTTCCATCATTTTCATTTCATTTCAACTCACGCTCTCTCATCTTTCCTGTCGGATTTCTTCACTCAGGTCAGCTAAACAGGATAAAAACCAAAAAAAACCCAACCCAAGTAGTTCCTCAAGTTGGCTTCCAGGCTTACAAATTCACAGCAATGCTTAAAGACTACTTTTAATTTCGATTTCTCTTTCAAACGTTCCTTTATGAGCTGCTGCCACCGGAGCGCACAAAGCGAATTGTCAATGAAAGCACATTTTTTATTATGCGTCATCGACAAAATCCCGCGACCTGGCCGGGGCGGTAGTGGAAGCTCAAGTGTGGAAAATGCCGTGGCAAAATGGTTCGCAACGTAATCAAAATGAAATGTGCTGGTATTACTCAACTGAGCCGCCCAAACGTCCGGTTGGCGCTGATCGTTTTCGGTTTAAAACGTTGTTCTCTTTTTTCAAATTTTTCTCCCTCCTCTTCACTTTGCAAATTATCCATGTGCCAATTGGCTTAATGAGAATAAATGAAGGAGATTACGAAAATTTGCCAAACGCCTGTATTTGATCTGAGGAGAAGTTGCGACAAAAAAAAACAACAAATAGAAAAAAAAGTTGTAATGTTTCCACGAAAACTTGTTACCGCTAATCAAAGGCGGCTATGACGTGCAATTATTCATTGTTACAATTCAAACATTTTATGAATGGTAATTTAAAAAATTATTATTATTATCAATTCATAAATTGAGTAATTGAGAAACGAAATATTAACTAAATTGTTATATTACTACACTTACTACTTTCTACCGCTGTTTTTGTGTTTTACTTTTTTAATTATTAGAACCTATTGAGTGTACAAGATAGTTTACAGCATCTTTTTTTCATAATTAATATCAGATAATATCATAATATCATAAATAATTATTATGATAATTGGGAAGAATTGTTGCATAAGTTTTATTCACCCTAGCGCCATAAACGCAAGGAACTAATTTGTGACACGAATCGAAAACGATACGTGGTATCCTACGTACTGCGTTCCATGTATCCTCGTATCCACAGTACACTCATACACTAGAGCTACGTATTCGCTATTCCCCGAATAGTTATTTACTGTACCAGCAACTACAAATCTAATGGTTAAACCTACATTCCGCAACCGACTGTTGCTTAGCCGAGTTCATTACCATTCCCCAGTGAGAGTTTGTTCGGATGCAGTTCACAATAAATGACTCCATTCTAATTCCACTGTAATTCGGTGTTGATTAACACGGATCACCCGAATTTGGCTGATGCTAATGGTTACCGCCAAAAATGGGTGATGTGCTATACAAAAAGCCAAGCAAGTTTTGACAGCGGCCCCACGGTAACTATTGCAATTTTCTACATGGCGTAGAACGTATTAAGCTTACTTACACAAATGTTGTAGATAACCTTAAATTCAGCTACATCAATTTCCTTAAACAAACGACTTACTTCAGACCGGATTTTCTTCAAAGTATAGAACAGTACCAACAAATGAAAATTTTTAGCTTAAAACTTGCTACAATATCGATCCAAAAAAGTGAACCACACCAAAATAAATACCTAAAATTTATGATATAATGAAACAGATTAACAAATAATATTTCACACATTACCACATAATATTTGATATTCTTCGACATAATGGCATCGACTTTCGAAAAACACTGGGAACTTACTTGTAAACCTAACATGTTCCGCTTATTTTGTATTCCACACATTTGAAGCATATTTAACGTTAGACTAAACCGCATTCCACCACATCAGCACAAAAAAAATCTGATTGCATAGAACTTTGGCATGGATCTGGTTTTAAATCAAACCTTTCAAATCTGTAATGTGTTCGAGGCTGCCACGTACGACGCGAGTCCCACGGGCTCGTTAAAACTTTCCTAAATGAATGCATGTAATTTTACGTTTGCTGATTCATTCGTACAAAACTGATGCCTACTAACAAGCCTCGAGCCCGGAAAGGCCTTGTATTTCCGTGACCGAAGGGAAGCGTTTTCGGATACTTGTTTTCTCAATTTAAATGTGTTCCAATTCGCGCAACGAGATTTTTATTTTGTCCTTTTTTCGCTTTGCGCCAACATATTGCGTTAGGTTTTCCCTTTGGTCGGCGCTCATTTGCAAAGCCCGCGAAGCCTCTCCACGGTTTACGTGTACAAGGACGTAAAGCCTCCGGGCAGCCTTTCGACCATCCTTCGCCTAATAACCCGGGCTGAGGAATGTTTCCGTTTTTTTTTTTTTATCCCGTATACGACCAAGTTCATTTTTGTGCTTTTTTTTTTGTTGCTTCTTTCCCCTTTGCACGCGTTTACACTGCGCTCTGCATTGCGTTAGGTTTCCGCTCATTCCTGCTAATCTCTGTTTCTTTTGCCGGTTAACCACTCAAACGACAGCTTCAACCCTCGCGTACGTTACACCATGCAAATTGTGCCCGGGGTTGCACCGGAAAGGACACGTCGGCGGAAGATACCGACCGTTCTTTTTCAACAATGTTGGAAACGCTACCCAGCCGAATGGTGAACAAAACAAACACACTCACACACACAAAAGTAACAAGCGCTTGCAAACGCAAAGAAGAAGTGTAAAGTTAACTTTTAATCATCTCATTAAAAATAAAATCTTGTAACAAATTTATGCTATCATTTTACATTCCACCCGCACGCGGGCCCCCGCGCTCTGCGGCACTTCACTTCCGGTGTTGCTCAAATTACGAAAAACAAAAGGATACCGCCGGTGTGCCCCAGTGATCATCAACCACCGAGAGTGGCCACTCGGGAGCTTTTTGCTGTGTCGTTGTGGAAGGATTAGGCTAAACGGTAGGCACCTCAGGCACGGGATGGGCATCACTTCCCTTGCGGATGAATGTTGGCTGGGAAGTTTTGAAAAATTAACTTCCACCATTTTGCTTACCACACAGAACGAGCTGTACGCACACAACGCTACAAACGAACGCTTGCCGATTAGCAGACAATCTTGATGTACAACACCGTTTGCTACAAAGCGACGGGACCCGCTTTGACCCCTACGTTTATCGAATTATTTTACGGCGCTTATTTATATTGCTCTTCGTTCCGGCAGGTACGGGGAGGGACTATTTGTAGAAAATGAACGTACCCCTGCTCTGTGTCGCAGTAATTATCGTTTGAACGTGTTTCAAGCGCTCTGTGCAGTGTGCAACCACCCCTTGTTAATGCAAAATTATTACAAATGTAGCCCGAAAATTTTACAACGTGAGCTGAACGCGATTATAAATATTGATGCAGTACAGAGCGGGGTTTCACCATAATTATTTGCCTCAAAATTTTCCCAACACTTCACCGGGCGAATTACGCAGTAAGTGTTATCTCACCAATAATAACCCACAAAACCACAATCGTGCTAAAAATACTTAACTGAGTCTTATCGTTGCCTGGTGACAACGTTTCTCACATTTGTCCGCTTCTCACTAAGTATAGAGCATTAACGAACGATGGTCGCACGACAACATGTTTCTAACAAAAGTGCTCTTGGTGTTTTGTGCGGTGAAACTAACAATCCATCAGCAGCTTAACTGCACCAACGTTGATCTAAAAGGTTTACACTATGAGCTACTACTGACCCACCTCACCGAGATTGAGTCACGGATTCAAACAACCCTGCAAGAGATCGCCCAAAACCAATCCCGCCAACTGGAGGAGCTAAAACTTCGTGCAAGCGCGTGTGGTTCACCTTCATTAGCTTTAGACACCACGGGACGAATCAATACACTCCTGCCTGGACATGACCAGATACATTTCCATCGCGAAACAATTTCTGGCATCGGCACTGATCGAACCGTTGGTGGTGAATGGGTCTTGTTCCAATGGCGATTTAATGGTTCGCTACTATTCAACCGTACCTGGAGCGAATATCGTGCTGGTTTCGGAGATACCGAGGGCGAGCATTGGCTTGGTTTAGATAACCTACACCAAATGCTATCAAAAGGACGCCATGAGTTGTTGGTTGTAATGGAAAACTTTAATGGCACTACGGCATACGCTCACTACGATATGTTTAGCATCGGGACCGAACTGGAACGGTATGCGATCAAAACGATTGGCAAATACCGTGGCACAGCGGGAGACTCACTGTCATATCACATCGGATCCAAATTTACTACATACGATCAGGACAACGATGTGCACGCATCGAACTGTGCCTCCATATACAATGGTGGCTGGTGGTTCAAAGACTGTCATTCGTGGTCCGTTGCTTTCAGTAGAAGTATTCAGTATCAAAATTTAATTAATAATTTTATTTCTAATTATTTTCAGTTACCTCAACGGAGATTACGTTCAACCATCTCAAAACACTAACATAGAGAGAGGATTGATTTGGATGTCTTTTACCGGACCTTTTAGACCACTGAAGTCTTCCAAAATGATGGTTCGTCAACAAAGTTCGAAGAACGAAGACTAGTCCAGAAATGCAATATCATTAGCGACCAAAACATTCTGGAACAAAAGAGGAATTGTTCACACTTTCACTGGGTGTTTGAACTTAACTTTAAATTTTAGTTTATTTATTCACCAACCGATAAGTTTTTATACATGGACAACAAAAAATCATGTCGTATGTTAAGGCTAACTCGTTTCATTAAAATTACTCTATGACGAAAGCACAACAAGTTGAGCTACAGTGACAATGCAGCGAACAGTTGCCGTAATCAAATATGTTCGGAAAACCTTGTCTTCCTTGCGTTTACAAAAATGGTGGGACCAGTTCTCTAAATAAACTACTATGAATAGTAGCAATAAGAGTTGTTGATGTGGTTGAAATCAAACAAGTGAAAACCTATATGTAAAATTAAACACGAAGAATCCCGTCCTTGTTGCTGTACTATCTAAATTCGGTGGCACACGGTCTGGCTGACCTTACTTACTTACTTATCAGCAGCACAATCGCTTCGCGGTCTTGGTCGGGTGTAGGAGCCCCCTAATCCGCTCACGGACGCATAAACGGTCTGGCCAACGCATCAACGCCATCACTCCATCTTAGTTTGGGCCTAACACTGCTCTTCTGTTCATGTGGACGACCTAAAAGGACTTTATGGGCTGGGTCGTCCGGTGTCATTCTCATGACGTGACTAGCCCACCGGAGTCTAATCTGCTGTACGACTGTAAGTTCGCCGTACAGCTCTAAGAACTCGTCATTGTAGCGGCTCCTCCATTGTCCTTCCACACTTACGGGGGAAAATCCTTCTAAGGATCTTCCTCAAGAACGCGGCGAAGAGGGTTTTGGACTAAGTGGCGTATGTGAGTACTGGAACAATACAAGTTCTATATAGTTCCCCAGCTTCGTTCGTCGCGACAGGAGTTTTGAGTAGAGAAGTTTCCTCAGGCTGTAGAATGGCCGGTTGGCAGCCAGCACCCTAGCCCGCATTTCAACATCAATGTTTTTTTTTCGGTGCTGACTTTTGACCCAAAATAGATTAAATTTTGGACGACTTCGAAAGTGCGCCCACCAATCTGCACGTCACCCCTGCGTTAGTTAACACTTGTTAGCAGGACCGCTGGTGTTGCAATTGTTGCACTCTAGCTTATCTCCCTACTTGTATATGGGGTAGATGATTCCAAGATTCCAAGAGAATCACAAGGCATCGATTCAATACCCCATACCTCAGTAATAATTCGATGAATTTCGTTTTTTAGTGCTGCACCTCCATTTTTGGTCTGGAAGAAGAACGAAAAATATCTTGTCTTATTGCATAAATTGTTTCACAAGATAAAAAAAAAATACCGACAAGGACTTCGGATTCGGAAGAATGACGGTAAAAATCGATTAATATGGATGAGCCGTATTCGGAGTTTCGGCTATTCCGTACGAAGGACTAACTACTTAGCTACGGGTAATAAAACGTAAAGAATAAAAAGAAGAATAGTCGACGTTACATACTATTTCCAAAAATATTACCATCAGTCAAGTAAATCGTTCCAAAACAGACTAAATAAAAAACATGGCATTAAGTACGTGATAGAAACCAACGATACACTGTCTTTTCTATCCCATCAAATGGCACCAGTCTATTGCTTATATGAATGTAACATATCCAAATAAGAGCTCTCGACGAGTCGGGCCTTCTCAAGCCTTCTCTTTTACTGGCCAATAACTAATGAATTCACCGTACGAAACGATGCTCAGCTATCCTGCAACATTCACTTTATTGCCCACTTCCATGCAACTGTGCTCACATTAGCATTCGAATGACTCACTTTCAGCGGTTCGCTATTCATCGATCTCGGACCACACACAAACAAACAGCCCCGTTGATCGTGAAATATACTGCGCTGTCCTTGATTTTTTTTACCCTCGAGCTGTTTTCTATATGACCTCAAACAGTTTGCCCGGTCTGCACTGCGTTTGAAATGCCAAAAGCATGCTCGAAAACCTCTGGGGAAAATCAATACCGACTTTCCGACTAGGTGGAAAATTTTTTATCTGCGAGAGAATTTCGATTGGCTTGGGGTTTTTATCTGTTTTTTTTTTCTAGTTTGCAAACAAAAAACAATCCACCGGGTCGGCAAGACTTTGCTCCAAAAGTTCACCTGCACACAAACAACTCACGTTCAAAGGAAGCAAGTTCCTCCCCCTGGGGTTATGTCAGCTTAACTTCGGGAGGAGAAAAAAACCCACAACTCAACAAACACCAACGAATCAACAACAATTTGCTACCATCCAACATCACATCAAATTATGATAATCTATATGCTGAACCAGCTGTACGATATGCATAGCATATTCCTACGTGTTGGATGCATGTTTTCGAATTAAAATTGTATCACCACCGAACGAAATGGTGAAATGAATGGATGAAAGCATTCCGATCGTTTTCAAACAAAGTGAAAACAACAAAATGGACTTCTATACCAAATGCCTTTTACCCTCTTGCATCGTACTAGTTTTTACACATGTTTCAAGTGGAAGGACTTTACCTACTATTGTTTTAGTTCCGGACTTTTTTTACTCCACTAATCTGTTACGCCAACTCACTCATTCAAACTCTGCTACCCTTACCACACGCCGTCCAGTGAACGTGGACGCGGAAAACGTGGGGACGCGTAAACAATTCAGACAACTCGAAGCGGAAATTAAGTCCAAACACGTCCAAAGCGGAAAAAAAACACTTCCAAACAAGAACAATCGTGCAAGTGTTGCAAAAACAGAGCAATACATCAATATGCAGATTCGGGAACGGATCGAAATATACAGAAACAGGATTGCACTTTCATCCTTCGATGGATCAGACTACGCTTGACGAAACTAAATGGCCATCGGTCAGGTTGGTACAGGCTGAAAGGCATCTGCTCACTCGTCTGGCTGTTTTTTCAATCACTGTATAAATTTCAAAATTTTCAATGAGGTAATGAGGTGGCCATTCATGTGTGTGCTCAATTTCACATTACTACTTTCATTTAATTATGGTAACGAGTATCACATTTTCTGCAAATAAATGGAGACCAATTTGACAATGACAACAATGTTTCTATTGTTTTTTTTTTATCTCGAAAGAAAATGTTTATGAACAAAAAAGCCAAATATTTGTCAAACATAATGAACCGATGTTAAAATTAGAAAATATTGAATATAAAAATATATAAAATTAGATATTAAGCTAACCTCATACATTGCCAGGAAATGGAAAAGCAATGTCTGTCCAACAAAAATAGTCCAATAATATACAATCTGTACTAGAGATTCCGTTTGACAGTACAGTCTGATGCATTCCGGTACTTGATGCCATTTTTTTACGGCCCACTCACTTCCATTTTCATTTTAGTGTCTGAAAATAAAGCCACAATCGTAAAAGTAAATACTGGGAAACAGCTAACTTTCATGAACAGTGAATATCTGTACATTTATGTTTTGGCCTACCCGTAATCTGATGATGCTGTCTACCAGAGAAATACCTGGTAATTTCATCTTTTTTACATTGAATTTTGCAAATGCTCCGTAGTCAGTCTATGATTTTTCTCACACATAAAACATTGACATGAGTTATCGTGTATTTCTGAGTGCATTAGACAATAAGAGATCTCTTCCTTTCAAGAGTTTAAACATCGACTTTAATAAATAACTTTTTTTTATTTTGTCTATTTTTATAGGTATTTTCTATTGTTGTATACAGCAAGGAATGAAAAGTTTACCGTTATAATTCAAAGTCGTAGCATTATTTGATTATACTAAATCACTACATTTGATATCAATAATATGTATATTAATTGTACACCTACTTCGTTTTCAAAGCGCAAACATCAATGTTCTCATGCATGGGTTGTGTTTATTGTATTTTGATACATCTCAAACAATCATTAAGTTGGTTCACAATAAAACACACTAATCGGCCTGCATAGAACGACAAACCCCATGCCAAACAAACTGTCCATTGTGGATACATTACACAGCAAATACAAAGCAATAATATCCCTGTTCATAATCTACCATCGGATCATGTTCAATCTATCGAAACGCTTAACATGCTAAAGGGATTTATCCTCTCTTTTGTTTATTCCGTTTCTAACCTCATCCAACGCAATCATTCGCACGGGCCCAACGCTTGTCTAACTGGTTCGGAAATGGGTAGTTAAAAATTAAAGCCCTTTCGACTGCGACCGGTTCCCTTTCAAACCTAATCAGCTAATGTTGTGAACTACCGGAACGTCTCAATTTCCAGACAAACGTTCCACCACCATTTAGCCGCCTCAGCCAAACTAACCTGCATTGCCAACCACCCGCACAGGTTCTCCCCGTGTCTCGCGCCAGCAATAGATAGTGCCCATCACTATTTGTTAATTCTTGGCACGAATTTCAGGGACGCACTCGAACCTATCTTTTCCATTCATTCTATCCACCTACGGAAGAAAGGCGAGACACTTCATCCAAAACCACCCCAAACGCTCCCCGTCCACCATACACCCGTTTCACAAAAAGCAGACACAAGGTTCGTCAAGGCGACACGTTTTCCGGAGACCATCGGCGAGATTAGGTTCCAACAATGCGCACAGATCGTACTAGTGCCGGAAGCTATTCAAACAGATTAATGATTCATAGCGACTCTCTTTCCAGCCCAGATCCCGTTTGGAATGGCCGGAAAAACGGGACAAGCGGTAAAAAAAAACCCTGTACCTGTTTGTGCTAAAAAGGATGAGCAGTAGTAGTAGTGGCAGCGTATATGAATAATAAAATTGAATAATCCTAATGGCCCTGGGTACGTTCACTATGTTAGCTTCTGAGTGACTTTCTACATTTTGTTAAATCCTTTTTTCCTGACAACTCCACACGCCTCTGCCAACTACATTCGCTTTAGCAAATCCTTTGTCCTACACGATTTTTTAGTTTAATCTACTCGCACACTATTACCAGAAAGCTAATCTATGGGCAACTATTGCTCGTGCTCTTTACTTTATACGTCCGCTTTAGAACACTGTTCATTCAGTCGCGGAAAATCGTTCTTTAGGCTGATCCTCGTCGACAAGCCATCCACATTTTTTTTTGTAATGTCATTCGATTCGCACTTCATTTTGCTATGATTTATTGCATTTGGGACTGAATTTTTACAAAAGCATTTTAGGTTGTGACAAAGATTTTTTTTCCGCAAACGCATAACAAGAGCGAACACTAAATCAATACCATCCCAAAGCGGTGGATTGTCATGGGAAGGGAATGCTTGCGCTTAAGCTGACCATAAATCAACCGTGCCACAAATGAACCACAAAGCACCATGTTGTAAAATCTATAAACATGGACATTCCGGGTGAGCCCATGAACATGCGGTAATCTCTATCTCGACTATGATAAAAAGCGTAAGTTTTATTGTACCATTCATTCAATTTGGGCTTGATAAATTAACAAAAAATATGTATCACTCTTTTAATATGAACTTTGAGGCCTTTGTGTTTACCTTTTATTTATTTGAAACATGAATATTTACAATTTCGTAATCTTTTATAAATTGTTCTACATCAACGATTATTTTTAATAGATTTTAATTGGTGATGATTAATGCGATTCATATCAATGCTCTTACATTCTACTGTCTTTCAACTATTTTTATTCCCATAAACGATTCATATTTCACCGAATTAGCTTCATGGGAAAGAAAATGGTCCTTATGTACTTCCAAACGTGAAGGAAGCAATTATGGTTCAAATTCAATATTACCAAATATATACCAAAAAAATACATATACCAAAATTCAATATTCGAAAAGCATTGTATGATATTTAATCATGAATATTAATAATTTTCCAAGGATCTTACATCCTCCTTTGTTGAGAAATAAGATCATAAATTGGAAAATTAATTATCGAAATCGAAATAATCATTATCAACGGTTTGAATACGGTTTGTTAAATAAGCTTATTGATCCAACCTATTGACCATCTTTTTTTAAACTAAAAAATGGTATATTTTTTACGCCTTGTAAAACACACTCACAATACACCTTTCGATGGGCCACCTCAATGGCATTATGCTAATGTGCCATTGTTAAATATAGTTCAGAATACAATTTTCCACCACAATCTAGGCGTATGACACCGGCGGCATCAAATATCGCTGTCGGTCAACCAACGAGCTGCCCCCAAAACAGGGTATCAACTAATACACATAAATACGTACGGTCGGTACGCTCCGATCACATAATGGTTGCGCGCCGGCGACAGTGCATGATATCTTGTCATGCTGCACAACTTTTACAACATCTTCAGACCTTCGTGTAGAAAAACTTTTTTTTCCTTTTTTTCCCCCAAAAGTTTCGATGGGCGAAAAAAACAACCCCCGAACAACCCTCAGAACACAACACAAAATCATCGCTATACAAGCACAAATCTGAACCGACAGCCCAAAACGGACAAGTTTTCGGTCGTACGGTCGAGAGTTAATCGTGCGAGAGTCACAGCTTCCTATACGTGTGTTCTTTTGTTGTTGTTCACCCCGCCGGTGAAGGACCCTGGAAAAGACAGAATGGTACTTGGTATGCAAAAGTACGGGCATGATTTTTCAACCAATCTTTTCACCCGCTCCAAGGACGTATCGGGTTAGTGGATGGTGGCTTGAGTGGTAAAACAAAAGGACGAGCAAAAGATGTACCCAACAAAACTTAGAGCAAGTGCAAGTGAGTGACTTCCTTCCGGGTTGAAATTCGTCCGCCGCATCCGGGAAGGGGCATGGATATTTCTTAGTATTCAAACGAATCCATTTTTATCGGAAGGATAGGTAAATTTAAAAATAAAAGCATCCAAACAAATACTACCTTCTTCGCCACATCCTCGGATTGTCGTTTTCCGGCTCGTTCGAAATTTTCTTCATGCTTGATCTCTTTTTTTTCCTCTTTCTTGTGACACATCAAGCCCAGGATCATGGAGCATTATCGTCCGTACGGGATTTACCACCTGTTTCTGGATGAATCTTTTATAATTTTTCGCTATATTTCCAACTTCCAAACCCTACGTCAGCAGACGCGCATAAGCTCTACTGAATGAGTATTTATTTATGCTGAGTTTCAAATGATCATTCGTCCGCCCTTTTCCATTTGGTCTCCCGGTTCCATCGCTCTTGCTTTTCACTAAACTATTTCCAGGAAGGAAGTGTATGGATTTGTAAGTCTGTGCCCAAGCCCTGGCACGAGATATGAATAAAATTGTGCATATCATAACATTTAGTTCGGTTCGGTGCCAACACGCCCTGCGAAGAGTACGGAAAGCCCTTCACATATGCTCCCATACTCCCATTGCAGCTGTATCGTTGGTTGGAGGAAAAATAAGGAAAACCACAAAAAAACACTCACTCACACCCATCTACGCTCGAGGACGGATGTTGTTTTGCAAATACCGCACGAAGAAAGCACCGAAATAATCCGCATTCCCTTCGGGCACAGTGAAACCCGGGTGAGGAGGAGTGCTGTTGATTTGGACCAAATGATGATTCAACCATTTTCGTGTATCCATTGTTTTATGATAGATTTCTCGTCTGTTGTGATTTCTGCTTGTTTGCTGTTATTGTTTTTTTCACCATCACCAAAAGATTGTTGCACTGCAAGGGACGGTTCCGATTGCATGTACACTGGTTCTTCTTCTTTCATACTCTCTCATATCTCTCGCACCTCATTCCGACCATTCCGAGTTATTTGTGTTTTTCCTTCTTTTATCATTGTTGTTGCGGTGAGCTGCTCAAATAGAACCAAATATTTGATCGCCGTTGATGGATTTTCTCGATTTGAGCTGAACGCAAAAGGTTCATGATGGGATTCCATGCGCCCACACAATGCAAATAATTGATCAGTTAGCCTTCGACAGCACAACCTGCGGCACGTGGCAAACAGTGTTAACGATTCATAAAGGATTAGCTTGTGTTGGTGAACTGTTTACATTCTGATTATAATACATAAATTATTAAACTATTTTGGTACAGAAAGCTTCAGGTTACAGATATACGAAAAATATCCCTTTTGTAGGTTTGGAAATTGATCTGATTAAAGCGAACTGTTGCTTCACGATCGCGGACGATTTCCTTAACGTAGTTAAGGAATAAACTAAAACAAACAATCAAATATTGCATTTATCTTGCTTTTACCCTTAATCCTGTTAGTATCCGCTTTATTTTTGTCCAAAACTGTGTGTTTCCAAACTGTTTTCGTAAAAAAAACAATTTGCCTTTGCACTCCTACTGTTCGATCACTACTGGTGATTTGACATAACACAGGACATCCCGATAGAGCCGAATATAGCGTCCTTTGTGGCGGCCACCTCGACCTGCTCATGCAGACAAAGCTGCTTTGAAAGTAGCAAGTAATGTAGTGAACATTCCCCGAGACGCATTATTATAACTGACCGCTATAATCCGCGAGAGATCCGCGTATCTCAAAATTTAATGCATCGAAATATAAGGCCTTATTAACAATTTTATTATCTTCTATGCTTGAATGTGGTGCTCTACCTCTGCTGTAAAATTTTAATAGCTGTGGAGCTCCGAATGTGCTTATATGAGGTATCCTGCAGTTGGGGTACTAAACGTACATTCTAATAATTGCTATGATCATTCGTTTGATTAAATAGTAAGACATTAAATAAACTATGAAATAACAATAAACTGTGTTTACTTGAACAGATTGTTGGACACATATGCTCGCCAATGATCATCAAAGTAATTTAAAATAGAGTTCAGCTCACATTTTTACAACTTTACATAAATAACTTTGCATTTTCCTTTGGTCATTTTTACACAATATAAAAGTATTTGGCAAGGGATTTTAAAACTAAAATTATTTTTCTCAAAAAAAGTGTGTGTAGGGTAGAATTGAATGTTTATTTACAATGAAAAGAAAATAATTTACAACAAAAACAAATAAATCTGTGAATAAAACAATAAATAGATAAAATATTAAATATATGAAAAACTCATAAATGAGCTAGGTCAACTCCTTGTAGTAAAAAATCTCCTCCGGTTAATCTTAATTAGACCTTCCTTACGCGTGTTTGAATTTGTAATAAGTCCTGATTTAAAGTACCACCTCTACTGCTGTTTTCCTTAATCCTCCGGGCCAAAAGATTGCCAATTGCAACCGGTGTTCGCGTAAGTTACAGAGCACACCAATTGCTTCGACAGTCAGAGCATCTTATCGTCCTACCGCAGCTAATCTACCCGAATGCCCACCTTATTTGCACTGCAAATGTAAAGCAAACCGCACCGTGCACTGCACATTACGCCAACCAATGCAACCCACAATCCACAGAAACCGAACCACTACGGAGATCGCTACGGGGTAGGCTAAGTTAGGCTCGGTTGAATCATGCTCGCATCCTAGCCGCTATTACAATCATTCGGATCAACATCTTGGTGCAACCGAATCGCACGGCGTTCCCTAGAGTACGAACGATGTGAGAGCTTTCCCATCAGCAGTCGCCTCACCGATTAGTCACTAATGGAAGGTGGAAATTGTTATTTAAATTGGCGGTCACTGCATGTACCATCGATGCATCCGGTGCAGCGTAATGTGATTGCACAGCCAGGCACTGGAAAGTGTGCATACGGATCCTGTTGTACACGTGTAATGCCACGTGTAGCTGATGTATTTGGCGGAATATCACACCATGGATCAACGCGAACTCTGACAAACGGGGACTCGGAATGAATAATGTATGATTGCGCAGTTCCGTGGTTATTAATTAAATTTTCAGGAGCTAACTTCCCACCCATCTGTACATCTACACATCATTACATAATTCTACATCTAGTAAAAAAAAAACTGTACACCTTGACATATTGTATATTTAAAGTTCCCGTTATTCGACTCAAAACGAGAAACATTTTATTCATGTAAAAATTTGCAACTTCTCTTCGTAATGAAAACAAAGCGTTTCTTATTTATCAACTGGAATTTTCCATCCAAATAGGAGAGATAGGACATCTTCTATAACGAATCCCTTTTCTCCTGATGAGATTCAGCACTAATGAGAAAAAAATGGAATCCACATTAAGCCCTATAATGCAAAGTACACTCACTGAAGGGTAAACTCTTGAGCTAGATTAAAAATCTGAACATACTCGGTGCATTCTGCGCATAATTACACCTCCTGCCTTTTTGCCGAACATTTAGTGATGGAAAGCAAAGGGACAAACAAACCAGAAACTTTACGGATGCAGTGCATATACGCCACCAAAGAAAAGCCCACGTGATGAAAAGCCTTGTGATAAAGGCTCAATCTTCAACCGCAGTCTCGTTTCGGTTGAGCATCTCATCTTCGCTGTGGCTCCGATGCTCGTTGTTGTGGAAAGCTTCATCAACGGAAAAAAGGTGCATTATGTATGTACAAGGGTGTATAGAAGAAAGAATTACCTCATTGAAAGCTGCATTCTACCGATGATGGCATTGATGGCACGAAATGGTTTCAGCCTTTTTTCTTCTCCTGCTTAGGCGAAGAGAATGAAAGTATTTACGGGGAGGAAGTTCCATAAACGGTCCACTGAGATGCTTTCACGTGTAGTGAAGCGTATGAAAAAAGGACAAGCATTATGTGCACTTTTTATTATCTGTGCACAAACAAAACCCCATTACCAGTAGGAGTATAAGTGGAAAGCTAATTATTCCTGCCATAAGTACCCAAATTAGAACGTTGTTTGTCTTCAATGGGGTATAATTTGCATAAACCACATTTCATTCGTAGCAATCGCTCAACATCGTCTTCCCATTTCGGAGATGCTTGGTTACTATTATGAAAATTTCAATAGATAGCTTTAATGTGAATAAAGGACGATGGATGACTCGAAATATATCGAATTCCAGAGGAGCTTGATTTAAAAGCGCAATTATTTTCCTAATTTAAGCTTTATTCCAAGATAGTAGTAGTAGTAGTAGTAGTGTGTTTATTGGTTACATTAATATTTTGTGTTATGGGTACACGGTTTTTGTTTTTGCCATGGCATAACGGGTTCGATATTGATACTCTCCTCATTGTTGTGTAATTAATTAGTCTGGCTGGTTTGTACAAAAATATACCTTGAATTGTTTGTGATTTTTAATTAAACATCGTAAGGGAAAAAGGGTACAAAAACCCTTAATTATTTTTCTGATTTATTCCAAGATAATTACGTGAAGATGTCACAAGATCGTAAGAATCATGATTATGCTGGTTATTTTTATACTTCATTATCCTTTGGAGCAGTTTCGTTTTTATTGGAACATCCCGGCATCATATGATGTTAAAGGTGCGGTCAAACAAAGTTTAAACATGATTTAACAATAATACTCTACCCGTTATTTAAGATTTTCATGCGGTGAGTCTTTGAGTGACGATAAGCACAATAACTTGGTTAACAGCATTAAGTTTTTTCAGCATTCGACAATCCATCAGTTTTTCGCACAGTTCTCTTAGATTAGCGAGAACATCTTTACAGCTTTTACACGAGTTTGCTGTATCTTTTCTTTTTTTCTTCTATTTATTGAACATTGTCAATTTTAGCACTTCTTTGGAAGTGCAAAAGCTGCAGCCCAAAACTGGAAGAATGGCGGACAACACCGAAAGACACGGCCATGCTTAAAGTACCAGGACGATTTGTCGACGATCGAGCAACAGCTGCAAGACAAGACATATTAACACAGATAGAGATTCCTAACAGTTCACATACAATAATACCAACATAGAAACCTATGTGAAAGGTCAGAGTCTTTAATTGAACATATTCTGAAATACTTATCAAATAAGATAAACAAAAGTTCATCAACTATTAGAACAGTAATTGTTCCTCAAGGACTTCCATGACCTAGACACCCTGTACCACTGCTGTTCCGTATTTCAGAATGTTATATTCATAAAAGGGTTATCTGGTTCGTTCATCTAATAAGTTTGCCAATCGCCGTTCTACACTAATGGAAGCTTTAATCGAGCATCCTCTCTGAAATGAAACCAGCATTTCAGCATTGACTATGCCGAGTCGGTTGGCCGAATATCAATACAACGAGGCATCCAATTTTTCGCATTATCCGGATAATCTCTAGCCGATTTATTCCTCACACGCGTACTAATAGCAGTTACGAACGCCATCAGACTTGTCGGTAGACTGCTTTTTCTCGAATGCTGCGACTTGACACAGCAAGCACAATCTTTACCGATCGTCTGGCGTTATCTCTACGCTGGTCGATATCCTGTCAGTCGCAGGAACTTATCAGACCATTAATTCTCGATACCGTCTGGATGCGTTTGTGTGATAGACGCTTGCCATTCATATGTACTGCTATCTATAACTTCTCAAAACCATGGATCGTGTGATCGTGATGTTATTAAACATTATAATGCTATATTACAGGCACATTACAGACGAACCGGAGATAAGTTTTCAGGAAAATTCTAGACATATTAATTTATGTTCATGATTATTTATTATTTATAACTTAAATGAAAACAACCATTTCAAACGTCCTATATTACATAAGTGATTTAGATTTGTTAAAATATTTTAACAACACAAGTAATTAGTTTGTTAAATAAGGAAGATACTAAAACATAAATTATATTATAATAACAAATATCAATATGCATTTGCAAGAAACAATTAAAGTAAAAGAGAAAGCCCCGGAAGAGACAGCTTCCATAGGCATGAAACTAATGATCTAGCTTCAAAATCATGCCATATACCAAAACCAATCCAATTAGTTTTGAAATCAGAACCATCATTTCTGAAGTCTTTTTCTGTGACTCTTGTTCATATTTTGAAACTCTCCTAACAACACCTCCAACGGGCGGAATTTAGCCGAAAATCTAATTACCACGTGTCCCCATACCACTAGACTGCGATGAGCTGTCTGATCAAATATCACTTCAAAGAGACCTATCCCATAATCCGACCCCGATATATGACGTCCGGTCCAGTTGTCCGGTAGTTCGGTTTTTAAATGATTTGATTTCGCATTCCAACGGCTACCCTCACTATTCATCCGTTCATCCCTGGTTTTGGTTGGTTATGAAAATTAAAACCCCAAAGCCCGCCTTCTCGCCCACGACGTCATCGTCAAAGGATTAATTAGCCCGCATGTGTGTGGAGCCTTATGCAGATTCACTATCAGCTTCCGATTCGGTCGGTCATTTTGGCTTCCGGTTTGGTATGACAGGCCACATCCGGGCCGGGCGAAAACCATTGTGTCGCGCTCTGTCGGTACCGTCAATCGATGGGGCCATCTTTTGAAGAGACGAACGACCATCACTCGTCCAAGCTAAAGACTTGCCTCGAAAACGGTAATTAGGCAGACCCCGTGCGCCGTACTCTGATCGGACACGCTTTTGCTTCTTCTATCTGGGTGTATTCGCCACGTTGCGTTACTTCAGCCAGGGTACAGTGTGTTCAGTGTGGAATATGAGATGCCATACCTCATACACTTTGCCACGAGATGGCCTCATGAAGACCACCCCAGCGCTGACACAGATACAACTCATTAATTTTTGATGACTACAATCTTTGTTTTTTTTTCCTTTCTCGTTTCGCGTACACTGTTTCAACTATGGTAAACTGATGGAGAAAATAATGAAATGGCCATTCGACTGTGAGTGCAAGCAGCCATGGAAGGATGTAATTAGCGTAGGGCAAAACACCAACAAACGATATGACATGAGAAAATGTATCCTTTGCAAGGGAATGCGAAATTGTGCGCAATAAGTATGATTTTCATTTTCAACATTATTTTTTCGTTCAAGGAAGGGCGTCATTTAAAATGTAATAATATAAATATGCAACAATATTTCAAGGTACTATTTTGTAGCTAAATTTTATTACATATCTCATCAATACGACCAGAACTGGCAGTGCTTCAAGAATTTTTAATAGCGCTCTTTTATTTAAGGGTAAAATAAAATTGATATAAACACATTGATCTTTACTTAAAATGATCCGTTTCGTTCATTTATCAAAATTTGTCGCCTTCAGCAAATATTATTTTATTAATAATAAAAACCTAGAAGAGATTAGTGCTATGTCTTTCAATGTGTTAATCCGTACGTATTACCAGTACCACGAACCATTGAGATAAATGACCCAATGTTTTTATTTTTAATGCTTAAAACTGTTATGAAATACAATGGCAATTTTATAAAAATATTATATTCTCTTACAATTCTGTTATCTTCGCAGAATATTCCAATTAAATTGTACTTTAGTATACAAATTTTTGTCCCAGATAGATCCCAGAAATAGATACACTTTCTGATATGCTGATATGCTGAGGTAAGCTAATATTGATTCTGTTCGAAGCTTTCTTATTTCACACATTGCCAAAATAAAAAAGTCGCAAAAGCTTTTACACAGAATAATTTTCAGCTTGCAATATTTCCACACAGTGAGCTGGACTCTTATTCTACGCCTAGGTAGACAGTTCAACCTGCAATTAATCCAAAAATGACTCCAACCTCACATTCTATGCTCAAAATACCTTTGTCGCCATTTTCTTTACAAAAACAGGGAACAAACTCGTTCTCCACCACCACAAAACGTACGAACCAACGCTCAAATGTACGATCAAAGAATAAAAGCATAACTTGCTCCATGGCTGCATGAGATAATATATCACCCTTCACGATTTCGCCTAATTTATTCTGAAGAATTCAATTCTACATGTTCCACCTCCTCGCAAACGAACCGGCATAAATGTGAAAATAACAACAAAAAATACCCCACCGGAAACAAGCTTTTCACCAAATTCAGTCCAACGTTGCGCGGTCCCGAATTCCGCCCTCCCCCCCAAAACTTTTTTCATGCTACCTCTTTCGGTTCGCTCTAATGATCCAATGACACTTGGGAATAGGGAGTGATCTCCGGAAGTTAGTTTTAGCTTTTCTTTTAAATTGTACCGTACCTTTCTGCTTTCATTTCCTGTGGCATGGAAGCGCTGACCGGGCGGGTTGATGAATTCCGCGAACATTTTTAACCTCGCTTCGTCTCGGGGGAATCAAGAAGTGAAAACACCCGAAGCCCTTCAGATACTCCGTCCGAATAGGAGACTATGCCTTTTTTGTGCAAGTATTTTCATTCTGTAAACTGTTTCTTCCTTTCACTTTCACAAAAATGCGTCTAGCGGCGTTTTTTTTTCTCTCTATTTAACTGTAGTACACGTCACTGATCTTTACCCTGTTCGCGGTTCGTGGTACAAACCAAAAGTACGGTCACGACCACCAGTATGAAAAGTTTACGATGGTGCCTGAATACTTTTTAATCAGATTACTCGTCCATTGGGTGGCTGGATGGTGCACGGGAAGCGTTACGGGAAGAAATTATTCCCGACCGACCTCCCTTGCGCGGGATGTAAGGAAGTGGACGGAATTTACGTCGCCGGTGGAATGTTACCTCTCCCCGGCATTCAACATTCCTCGCGCGTGTTCGGCGGTAAATCGTGCACGTTTCTGCAAGCGAGACCACCGACCCAGACCTGGCACAGGATGCGGCGAATGCCGTTACGCCAAATGCTATACTTAATGCGAAAATCTTCACAACATTCGTCGGATGGTTCACGTTCCGGTAGGGTTATGATTTCATTATGTTCAGCGGAAGGTAACGTAACCGGTTGGCATGGGCTGAGATTTACCATTAATGAGGCTGTCAACAGGGTGAACGAGCCTTGTAGAGGACTGGAAAGTGCAATGGTTTCCGGATGCAGCGAAAGCAAAAAGTGGAGTTCTGTGATTCCATTTCATGAAGGTAGGAGGTAGCTTAAGTGAAATTTATTCATCATGTCATTGCGAGACTTTAAACTGATATGAAGTGTGTAGTATTTTATCTGTAGGAACTCTGGACGAAAGGACCGCTGCTAATTGATCCACCTACTTTATATGAAAAGCGTTGTACATATGTATCGAACAGATCTGTAATCTAGTCATACATGTCATGTTAATCATTGTTCTCTGACTAAGTAAGTTGAAGGGATCATAAGTGTGCGTGTGACTTTTTTTTGTTAGAACAGCCAAGCCGTATCGACGTCATAAGTGAATTGAAAAAAAGTGAATTATTATATGACTATAATTTAATTTCTTTACAACCATTACAACACATTACCATCACCCACACGTTCAATCCATACAATGTGTAAGAACCAGGGTCTGCCGCAACCACGAGCCAAGGGAATAATTCAACAAATTTCATTTTCTTCCACTTCCCTCACACAACCCATTAAGTCGTAAAATCTGCGCGAGGGGTCTCCATTCATAACAAAATTTTGCCCACACATCCTTTACACCTTGTCCACGAATGGACGCTCGCCCGATTGAAAGAAAATTGTCTACGTTCGTCTGTGGAATCATCACGTGAACAAGCTCCAATTTACTGTATGGCGTATCGCAATGCATAGGCAAAAAATAACAACCACAAACACGGAGAGCAGACATTTTACTGTTCATTTCAAATTATTTCTCAACACCTTTCACGCGCGCATGCTTCTGCTCATTCGGCAGGAGCAGTGTTCCGTACGCGCAAACGGGGGGAATGACAATTTTTTGCGACCATCTTCTTTTCATTCATTCAATTTCAATTTGATCGTGCCCTCTATGGGACGATTTGCTAGCGAGCCGGAATCGGTACCGAAAAAAGCACCGAACGTGGTCCGTAACAACACCGTTGGATGCGCCACAAACCACGTGTGGACAAAAGAGTATTTGGAAACATGATTCAAATGTATTGTCCATGATATTATACAGATTATGAAATGAGTTAATTATTTTCGTACAAGTGCAATCAATAGTGCCATATATTTATTTAATTGATTGGTCATTTGTGGACAAACCGTACGTCTTGGTCCATAGTTTCAACCGCATGTAGAAGGCTTTCCCCTTGTGCCTTAATCAAAAGAAATCAACGACATTCTTTCCCAGGTTTGGTCGAATTTATTTCCTGAACTTGAACCAACCATCCCTTACTGATCAGATATGGAGGAAAAAGCTAGAATAGACCCGGAGGACTTCTGGATGTTCCGTTTCATACGTGTCCTCACGTAGACTGTCCAATTTATTCGCCAACAGTCGTTTCAATACGTCCAACGTCTTGGAACGTAAATCAACCGCAGTTTACCACTACTATCACCGAATGTACCAGTGTTTTAGCTTGTGAACGTGTAAATGAATTAACAACTTGTGCAACAGCTTTTTTCCACTTTGATTGCATTTTCATGTGGAATACTACAGGTTTTAGACCATGGCGAGGGCGGGAGGACCTTTTTTGCTCTGAATTCCACAAATGTGTCATGAGTTTACTATCGTGACCTATCCGACAACTTTTTTAATACAAAGATTTATTTCATGCGTATTATTTTAGTACGAAAATGTTAGTAGCTGAATTCAGCACACATGGAATGTAACACCCGTTTGATTTCCCGCGAAATTTATGTTGCTGAATACAGTCTGTAGAAACGAATCGTATGTTTTAGCTCAACCAGAATCTTGCTTTTTTCCGACTGCCAAATGTCAAATCTGAGCTTGGAGTTTGTTTTTGTTTTGTTGCAAATTTACTCATTTATACGTCGGCTATAAAAAAAACTGTGAAATAATACCTTTTAACTTCCAAAACACTGTTTAAAAGTTTTTTTTTTGCAACTCGCAAGTGCATTCTTTTAAAAATCATAGCATACCCAGTGTCTAAAATACGAAGACGTGAGAAACTACTATGGAAATGTTTTGGTGACGCGCACGACTGATAACACATGTCAACAGAAGCCTAATCCTTGCAAGCGGCTATTCGTAGTTTGAAAGTATCCTAAAACTAATTCTTATTCAACCATTTGAGTGCTTATCATAGAAATGTTCCGGTGGATAGCACTAGCCATTACGCTGATGATTTGTGTCCAGGCTGAGGAAGGTAAGAAACCTCGCACGGATGAAGATCATTCCATCACGCTGTTCTATTTAATTGATTGCTTTAATTGATTCTTGCTTCACAGATTGGACAGGTCAATGGTTCCCCAATGCACCAAAATCTCTTGCCTTGGAGGCAGGCGAAACAGTAAAACCTGTTGACAACGCACTACCGATGGAAGAAGACAAAAAAGATCAATCGTCCCGCGTTGCCATGGGAATAGAAAATCCAGATTGTGATGATGCAAAGCACGGTCTGGCGATAGATTTCGATCCATATAATGTAACCCATTCCACCGTGTATATGTGCCTTGAGCCAAAAGCGGACTACAAAGGCGATTACAACATGGATGCTGTTATTACGGAGCACAATGTACCGCCTGCATACGTGGCCAATCATCGCTGTATGAACAGCAGTATAGAATATGTGGAAAGGATTCCCTCTTAGTAAGTGTGAAAGATTTCACTATCAAAGAATGTTCTAATGTTTGGAGTGATGCGTGAATGTCTATCATTGTTCTCTTTCAGTGGAACGCACCGTCCGCTTTGGCCGAAATATGGGGAGTATAGGTGAGTGTTTACACAACTGTGCAATTACATTGGTTCTAATACACTTGATTGTTCTTATTTTTAGATATGTTCCACCACAGCGATGGCTGCACAGTAGTGAACACGGTGCCGTAATTGCTCTCTACCATCCATGCGCCAATAAGCAACAGGTGTGACACCACGTCCAGATAACTAACAGCCATAAACAACTTATTTGTTATACATGAACATATTCCTACTCCATTACAGGTGGATGAATTGAAACATATTGTAAAGGATTGTCTTTACCGGCATGTGATAACACCTTCCCAGCTGCCCAGCAAAGACCGTCCGTTTGCACTTGTCACTTGGCACGCAACGCTAGAATTTTCTGTTCTCGAGCGAAAAATTGTGGAATCGTTTATTACAAAGTACGCACTAAAGGGACCGGAACAAACGCACCGCGATGGGCAATACGAACACCTGTTACTGGAAGCGGCTAAAGTGGTATCGACGATTGAGGACAGTGTGTTGTGTCCTAAGAAACAACGAGACTAATCTTCTGGTAGCGTTTTAGCTAAGGAAGATACACATTCATTGCTTGCCATTTGCCAGATTTTACAAATCTTTCAAATCGATGTACGCTCTATGTGATATCTATATTTTAAAATGATGGTGCAAACGCAGAATCTAATCTGAAGGGCAGATCGTGCGATGATTATATTGCAATATACATATATCCAATGAACTTTTGTATGCATGCTTTTGATACCGAAAATCATGGATTTTCAAACTTTACTGCCGAAACTCATCATCAAAAGCACATCTTGCTGCTAAATAAAAGCTATACACCTCCATGTCATTTCCAACCTTAGTGTATAAACCTTGACATTGTGACAGCGCCTCCAAACACAACACACTAGAGAAAATATCAAAACAACACCGGCTGACGAACAAACGAAGAGCATTTTGTAGATAATTATTGTTAAAAAATAAGTACTTGATAGTTAATATTTCACTTTATAAACTGTGCGTACATTTAACACCATGAGCAGCCTGATCGGAAGCTTAGTTCCTTTGTTCAGGCGCAGCTTTCTACAGCTGACTACCGTACGAACTTATGCAACACCAAAGGCTGGCGGTACGAGTGAACCGAATCGAAAGCGTGTTCTCTAGAACCTTTACATTTGAATATTTTCTGTACTCTACCAACAGGCGCCCTGGGTGGATCGAAAAAGAAAAAACTCGGCAAACTTGGTCCAACAGTAGAGAAAAAAGAAATTCCCGTCGAAACGGACACAGCACGGCTGGTAAATTATGTATGCGGCAGCAACATATTGAAACAGGGTGAGGATGTTAAAATTCAGCCCGACACAGAATATCCCGAATGGTTGTGGAAGTTACATGTAGGTGCCCCACTTACGCTCGAAGAAATGGATCCCAACACGAAAGCCTACTGGAGAAAGCTAAGGCGAATGGCGTTACAGCGCAATAATAAGCTAGCCAAGTTAAAGAAATTTTAGTCTTGTGCAATCTGCAATGTGCTTGGGATACGATAAACAATTACATCCCCATATTCGTAGAAGATAACACGAACAAGAAAATAAATCGTTATAGTTGTACATTGAAGCGTGTGAACCATGTAGAGGACTGAGAATGCTGCTGAGATGATTTTAACGGTACGACTTCAATCGAATTCGAATTCTCGAAACTGGAGTAACACCACCAGGTATGTAACGATTGCTGCTACCATCTGGAATGGAAAACGGAGTTTATATGCATTTAGAAACAATGTTACTTATTCCTATCCAATTATCTGTTCGACTCACTCCAAAAAAGTACTCCATGTTGATTTCGAACAAATCGTATGGTGCAATTTGCAGCTCGTGTTGAAGAATAAAAATTCTGCCACTAAACATATCACTACGTTTCTGGAAAATAGATGGCAAGGAATTAAACTCTCTATCGCAAAGCATGCGATTATAATCGTACCATATTTGATGAACGTTTTGTCAGCTTCGATTGAGCTTGTATCAGTAAACGCGCCAAGGAACGTTGCTGCAATTAGAACCATTTGCACCTTTACAGGTTGTAAAATATTATAAAATATACACACAGTACCTCGCACTCGAGATCACTCGCACGGTGGCAAATAAGTAGCATGGCACCCAGCTGCGAAAAGAACCCTAAACTCTCCGTTACGCGCTTGTACTTTTCAAGAAAACCTTCGTGGGCATGAACAAGGATACTGTTCAGATTTACGTAAAATATGGAAAACGAAACAATGAACATGTTCAAAGCGATTGTCACTAGCTGCAATCGAAATGCCCGACAATAATCTCTTTTTCGTTTATACATCATTAGCATACGGTTGTAAAAATGTTCGATCGTAAGCCACCAGTAGGGATCATCCAAATTACCGGACTCACTCTTACGTTGCTGGTCCATGCACTTGAACAATTGGGCACAGTCTATCCGCACACTTTCACGTATCACATCTAGCACAGAGTCATAGTAAAGCACATTCATTACCGTTATCATTTCGATAAAGTAAACCGTGAGGTAAAACGTGAGTTCGGGCCACTTTTCATCGTACAGTATAACATATGTGAACTGGTTTAGTTCAAAGTTGATGTAATGCAGCAAGAAAATGACCAGTGCGATCCGAGAACCACGAAATGATGGTTTTATGTCGGCTAAGCTGAACAAGTTAGCATCGCGAAAACTGGCATGACACTCGTTCAACAGAGCCATTTGTTTTTTAGCGGTAAAATAGTAGTTCAAAAGCATGTTCACATTCATCGTTATCACTGTAAGGGTGATGCGCAAGAAAAACACTGTTATATGCACTGAAGGAACAGTCAGCAAAATGCCCGTTTGGCCAATCACTGTAATCCAAAGCAGCACCGCATTTGGTACAATCAAATGGACTATGACTTTTAGAGTTGTGATCGTTCTGCTGCTGGTGAATGTTTTCCTTCTTTTGTGGTATCGGAAGTTTATCACTCCCAACAGGTAGTAGAAATATAAATGGTCCATCCTCTTGCGTTAGTAACGTATATTTGGAAACTATTTGTGGTTTAGCAAACCTTGAACATCTGACGGAAACAGTCCAATTAAGATATGGATCGTTTGATAACAGGCGCTGTCAGTTACCCTGCGTAAGAATAACAATTTTCCATTCAAAGCGATGTTTTCTTAATGCAGTTGTCACAGGATAATGAATTTTTTATGTCCCTTTTCGAAGGAGCGAACACAAACAAGCATTGTTCTTTCGTCTGTATGCATACTATCTGGACAGCAAACAGTGCATTGTTTTAGGCAAATGTTTTTTTTACTGAAGCTAAAGAAACGATCCAGATGTTGCTGGTCTGTGTCCTAGCGCACCATTGTTTGTGGGACTATTCGTTCTCGTTGCATATCTACACTCAACCTTACCGCGTTATACCAAGAACCATTTCAGCTAAATCAAACGTGCATCATCTGCATCCGTGCTCCTCCCTTCCGAACGCTCCTCTAGTTCAGCCAATGGAAACGCGAACCGTATTTGGCCTCAGGTCGAGGGTAGTCTTCCGGCAATCCCGGTGTCGCATCCGGATAAACCGTTTTCTCTTTCTTCGGTGGTGGGGGACGTTCCGTAGCGTGAACCTTGGCGCGGCAGAAATATCCAAAATCGGGACGCTCCAGTTGCATATTGTCCAACACACACTTATCGTAAACGCTCTGTGTGTTGCGGCAGCTACAAACAGATAGAACAACCACTTAGCAAATCGTATCATTCAAACCGAGGCTTACTCCCGCACGTACTGCTTGAAATTCAAATCGCCACTGCTTTTGTCGAGACAGTTAGCATACTGCGTAAACTCCTGGGCGCACGTCTTCTTTAGCTTTCGGAAGAACTCGAACGCACAGTTGGTAACTGCTTTGCCCTCATTCACGCACGCCCGCGGGTCATCCAATTCTTGGCGGCATAACATGAACTCCTGCCGATGTAAACAAAGTTATCGTTTGAACGACGACAGGTTATGTTATGATTGAGGTGCATTATATAACAAAACCCTGGACCGATTTGTCCTCGTCTCCGGAAACAATATGGCTGGTTGTACGAAGCCCGCCCTGCAGCCCTGCACCACTTACATTATTTTGAGCCTCACAGTACTTTCCCAGATGGAAAGCACCGGCGCGAAGGGCTGGTCCGGATAGGTTGATCTCCGGCACCGTAAGTTCTTCCTCCGTTGGCAGAAACGTATCTTTCGTTACAACCATGGTGCCGCAGCGGCTGCTTCAACTGCAATGTGTTAATAATATAACAATTTGGAGTTACAATCTGCTGCTATGTTCTAGTACCTGCAACTGCGTTTGTCCCCTGTACAAGCAGGGGAAATAAATTTACGCGAAGCGAGATATCCTCGCAGCTGACGGAAAAATTCACGAAAATTGAGTTGGTAATAATAAGGAAAAATAAGTTTGACAGTTCTTCACATCAGCGCGCGGTAATAGTGTGTGTGAGATGCGTGCCATAAAATGACCAAGGGCTGGGTGGTAGTTTGATTTCCGTACGGTACACTTGTGCATTGTACTTGTACTATTTGTGCATAAATGTGCCCACGATGGTTTTATTTGATTTTAACGAAATTGATGTCAGTTTCACACTCCATCAAATTTTTAGCAATTTAAATTGTACCCCTTTCAGCACATTGATGCAGAACACATAATGTCTGTGCTGTAGTGTGGATTCAAACATTGTCCATAATTTGAAACGGGTACGGTGCTTTTTTATGGCATGCCATCTCATCAACCGTTTTTGTCTCGGGAAGGGTTTTCCATTTCCATTGCAGCGGAATATCGTTTTAAAATAGAGCAAAACTGTTGATTTGCTACCTTATTAGCTAGAGTTTTTGATACCCCCCTAAGTACTGAAAATACTGAACCCTGTGGAATTACTTAGGTAAATGGTACATTCTTTCGTTAATAGAATTCTGCATTCAAATCTCCGCGAAATATAAAATTTTTGAAATCTGCGTATCTCCGAATCCACGTAAGTCGAGAACCGCTTAACACGGGTATTGACTGTATTCCGGAGTGGATTCATTAATCCACTCCGACTCCGGCGCCGAAAACCCGGATTCCGGAGTATACTGGCATTCCGCGGGTCGAGATACGCGGTTCTTCTTATTTTGCTGAATAAATTAAGTGCAGAGAAAGAAGTTAACTATGTAACTTTGAAGTAAAAACAATTTTACATCAGGATTCGACCTACGCGGAATTACTAGTTACGTGGATGTTTTCCCGGTTTATAGCGGTCCGCTATAATAGTGTATCTCCGCAGTTGATATCTCCGCAAGAAATACTATGATAACAGATTAGCAGACGACGGCGCTTGATCGTAGGTGGTTGAAAGGACTTCGCTAGCCAAGGAAACTGACGATATATTTTTTTTTTATTTTACTTACCTGAACATTTTCGGGGCAACCAAATGAATGTTTAACCATAATAGAGTGCTTTATTAACTGCAGTTAAAATTATACATATTTGATTAACTTCACTAGCGATCATTATTTTCTTAAGAGATATAATTCATCCTTAACGAAAGTGAAGTTATACAAGTGCCCACTGCTACATTCATCTGCATAATTTCACGTTTTTTGCGATAAACATGCAACTCATTGTTGTCTGTTGTTCGTCTACCTAAAAGCCATTGTTTCCATGCTATGAGATAAACATACAACAATGCATATTCGCCCTGCAATGAGTTTTCCTGTTTGGAAGCCCTGGAGAAAGCTGTTCATGTAGTAGAATAAGTGTTTAATTTACTACAAAAAATCAAACAACGTAACGATATATTCAAACAAATATAGTGATAAGGGCATGCAGTAGTGGTCATCTCCGTTTTTCGTTTTTGCACTGAGCGTAAATTGCGCTCAATTTTTCGACACGGGCGATGAAAATTGTTTCCTTACTCAATCCAGCGTGTCCAAAAATAACCTCCAGCGGATCGGGATAGCAAGACGAAACACAGGATTGCCCTTATCGAAACAAGATCCGGAAATAAGTAATAGAGCATCCAGTAAGTAGAGAAACCCCACCGGCTGGACCAATCAATCTGTCCAAGATGATGATAACAATGCAGCCCTCGTACACAGCTGTGTAACAACATTCGGCACGGAAAAGTACCGACACCCGTAATAAAGAAATCAAGCCACGGAGCGTGTTGTTACTGTGGGGCTGGTAGGGCTTTCATTTCTCCATCAATTGCTCAGCCGTGTTCCGGGGACCTGAATGCATTGATATGGATCTCGTATGTTGGTACATCGGTGTTAGTGTCACGATGCTTGAGCAAGACTGATACTGCAGCAAATTCGAACACAAATTCCATGGAAGTCCATCAAAATGTTTTACTTTTACCCATATTTAACTGTTTTCGCCATTTTTTGTTCACACAATTTTCATCTGCTGTCGAGTTCTAATAGCTCGACGCGGAGTAAAGCGAACTGCAGCTGATAGTAAAAAAAAAAACTCGATCTCAATCAAAAAATGACACAAAAACTGCACGTGCTGCAGTATATGAACGATTGAACATAAAAAAAAACCATCCACCAAATTACCTTCCGGCAGTTAACGTTGACGCTAATATCAAATTTATTACTCTGTAATCATGAACTTGTCGCAAAGGAGACCGCAATCAACGGGCAAAACATATTTGCGACGATATTCACGCCATGCGCCTGATGGTTAAAAAAGAAGTAAACGTGATGGACAGCTCTACCCTGATTGAATGTTCTCTTTTTTCCTTTTTAGTTCGGTTGTTTGTTTGTTTGGCGCTGTAGCGACATCATCCCCCACCAATCACAATTGCAAGCGTACAACACGCTAGTGACGTGTGATTTGAATGCACGATCACGATGCACGTCCGTGCGCTCATGGTAAAGCAAAACGGGCGTACGAAGTTAATGCCATCATACGGTAGTGGAGACGCAAGCAAATAAGGCAACTGCATCGATCGGCGGCTATTTATTCGTTACAACCGAACTTTTTCCAACTGGCCAGTCTAGCAACTGCCGGCTCATCTCATCCATTTTTACAATTCTTTCGCAAAAGAAAACCCCTCTACCTTCTGTATCATACGTTTATCGTGGTTGGTTTAGTGATTACTATTCAGGAAATGCCGCTCTTAAGCTAAGCTGCACTGTGTGTGCAGTGCGTTTGTTGTCTTTTTAACGTATTATGTCCCACCCCAGCACAAGCCTTGTACGATCGAGATCGTGTTTGGTTTAAGAATTCAACAAATAGTTTTTATGTTGCCACACAAATCCACGTACAGCTGGGTGGATGAATGTGTACGTGACAGCAAACGGGGTGCGATTGTTTTAATCGAGCTTGTGTAAGTGTGGGTGTTACACTGTTTTGTATACAAACGAATGCTGACCACATTGATGGGAGCTGTAACATTACAGTGCAAGAGAAAAGATGTCTAGTTCCTTTTGAAGAGTCCATGGCTTTAAATTTATCTTGAGCAAATTATCGAACAAATCTAGCTAAATATTGCAAACGAATGTTTTGTTACGTAACAAATTTTAAATATTACTTAGAATAGGTCAGGTGTAACAGTAAATCATAGTGTTACCTAATATTTGTCAACGCCTGTCTACAGTACACAGCCATGTAAATGTTGATCTTCGCGGTTAACACTGTAGTTGTGTGATCGTACATACCATTCCAGCTAAAGCACGGTTCAGACACACTATGAAACTGTTGTGCTGTGCTTAATGAGTCTGTTGAACAGATTCATTCGTATGAGTCTTTAGTGAAGAGTCAATCGATTCAAGAGCCTACTCTTAATGGATTTATAGATTCGCAAATTGTTGAATCACATAAAACTGAAAGAGTTTATTCAATCCCATTTTGTTTTGAAATGCCCAGTGCTAGTTTTTGTCAGTTATTCATGTTCATCTTTCGTAGTTACATTAAAGAAACGAAAATTTCTACTTATTTGATTTATGCAATTGACTATTAGCAGTAATTTAGATATTTAATTTGTATTTAAAAAAAATCTATACAACTGTTTCCAACCATAATAAAGCACAAACCTTTGGAGATTCACTGATATTTATAAAAGAAATTCCAAATCATTCATTTGGCTGAATCACTCATTCAAATTAGTAAATCGGAATCATATTAACTCTACACTACAGCAAACATCACACATTTAAACGATCGCAATAATCTTTATAACTAGCGCAACTAAACCTGATAAAAAAGTTGTGTTGTAAAATTATTTAAGTATAACCTGAAAATAAAAAACGCAGAAAAATAACTCACAGGCAATGCTAATTTTTGATGATGAAAGCATAATTCTTAAACTAACAAACAATCAAAAAAATATGGTATCTTATGTGCGATCATCAACAAGTTGCATTAAATATGGTTGTGTCTGAACCGGACGTGAGCACGCAGTGCAGGCACAGTTACAGCATATTTGCCAGCACGATCAAGCCTCCAGCCAACAGGGGAGAGGCAGCTGCGCCAGTGCAAATCTCAACCGTGCCGTGGACAGTCAGTCGCTTCACAGTGTGTCCGTACGTGTGTTTTGCTGTTCGTCGTTGTTGGTACTGTTGGTGCTGCTGTGCCTAGTTTTGTATCCCATCCAAGTTGCCCGTCCATTCGTCGCCATTACACGCATTCACCTGCCGTTTTTGGCACAGCATCCTTCATTTTACCTGTCTCGCTAATGCTTCCGTAGCCCCGTTGCGTTGTGGCGTTGTAACCTGCTTCTTGCCACATTCACAGCCACAACCCGTGTGCTTACCGTTGCGCAGGGAAAAACTACGCCGTGTTCGTTCGCCCCTATTGTGACGTAGCTCCGGCCGTTCGCGATCATCTACAGTCGGACATTATTAGTCTGTCATCTCACCTCGTTCCATTCGTACCGCGGTTGTTCTACCCCTGTACCGGGACGGTACAAGTGTGTGAAACAAATTCCACCAAATCTGGCCATCGTTCTGTGAGCTGCGAGATCCGTCAAGATAGGCGATGCACCACACGAGGGTTAACCTTCGCCCTATTTACTCTTCCTACCCGTTAACGTTACATCTCACCATGTTGCAGGCCCATAATCAAGCCCCTCTATCGTGTCATCAAGATCTTCTGGGTCTTTTGTGTCATTCCTTTTGATACGCACCTCATGGCTCTGGGGTAAAGCATTGGAAAGCGAATTAGAGTTACCGCCGCACCGTTACAGAACGTTTTGCATCGCAAACTTGCAAGTTCCCATTTTGTCGCCTTAGTCAATTGTGTGCACAAACCGCATTCAGAACAATCGAACAGCTTGCTCGATTACACCTTTAATAGGTGTGTATCCGATCCGCCCTTTGCTGCAAGCAATTCCCGTTTTTTGCATTCTCTTCCAAACGGAACGGTGACGTCGATTAGTGTCGATATCGTGTACACGATCGACAGCCTCCAGCTAGCTTTTGTTCGGATCGTTTCCCTAAGCCGTTCGTGTGCCCGATGTGATCATTAGCACGCAGATTCGAGCGGGAAGGAATCGATCAGGCATGGAACATTCAAATGGTGTAGATTGTATCTGCTAGCATGGTACCAAGGCTCACTTTGCACGTATTGTCCCGATCGCACCCTAGAAATCACCGTCACTTTTAGCTCCTCTGCCAGATTACTGACCTCTCACCTGCAGCTGTGTGTGAATAAAAATTGGCGAGATTTCATCTTCACTCTAGCATTATAGCCTCCTCCATTGCCGTGTGTCACTTGTTTTTATTATCCCGTTTAATTTTGATTCCCTCGTACCCGATCTCCCCCAGGAGCCGCAAAAGCACCCCATCCAATATCCAGTGTATCGCGTGCGTTTGTGTGGAGTGTACGTGTGCGCGGTGTAGCAACGCGTATCGGTGAATGTGTGTGTGTGTGCGACGGCTAGATTTGTGATTTTTGGGGTAGTGTGTGCAAGTGCGTCCAAGTAGTCCAAGTAGAAATATCGTTGGTTTTTTTTTTTGTTGCTTCTGCTACAATCCGAAAGCTCACGCTAAAGCTTAACGGGCAGAACCGAGAATCGGTGTGTGAGCAACGAAGAACGAAGTTGGGTTTTTACTTTGCTGGTGTGTGCGTTTACTGGCATTAGGCAGGGAATAGATTGCGAACGAAAAGGTAAACGTGCCAGCGAGTAACACGTCTTCCACGATTTGCTATCCTTCACGATCGCCATCAATTCCGGACCATCGAGATTGTCGATCGACAGCCGGTTAGACCGTATACGTCAACAACAACGCATTGAACCAGCAGAGCAGCTCATCAGTACTCAACCTGTGCAGCATTGTTGTTTGTTAAAATACAGGTAAGAGAATATTAGGTTTTTTTTTAAGTGCAGTAATATTTATAAAAACTCATTTTTGTAGCAGTGAAACGTAAAAGTGCTAGATTAATGGTAAAATAGATTAAGTGATAGAATAAATCTTTAACTATAAATTGCTGCTTGTCTATGAAGTCGTTGCTTTATTGTCAACGAAATGAACAGATGGGTCATTAAAATTATTGTCAATCATTAGTTAAATCTTCTTTCGTACAGATCTAGAAAGCCTTTTGATATCTTCATTTGATAATTGGATGGTCCTGGATATTTGGTCAATATGGTGGTTTCGGTGGAAATACCCATTCAGGGGTTTTTAAATATATTTTTTACCGGTTTGGCAACGTTATTATGCTGAATAATGAGCCTTAGCGTTATTCTTCGCGTATAGTAGTCGTCTTTTAAAGCTCTACTTAATCGCTTCAATTGAAATTTCATTGCAGCAACTCGTAATAGATAACACAGAAATGGTCCCACCAAAGTTGTCGCAGACGGTTTTTAACATCGAAATCGACATCTTTGAACGATGAAACCAATCGCGGCAAGCATTTGAACATAGATCATCATTTTCGTCAACTTTTGGAAGCTCCCAATGTGCTTCAGCAGACGATTCCCTGATACTTAATGAAGAAATTTAACAGTTTCTCCCTAATGTCGATTATTCGGAACAAAATTAGGCATTTTTAAGAACTTAAAAACAGCTCTGGAGCGGTTCGTTTACCATATGTCAAAGCTGTAATGTCCTGAGGTTTTGCACAGTTTTAAGTATATTTCATCCAAATTTGCTTTTTTATTGTTCAATTTTACTCTTTCATAAAAAAGGTTGTTCATATACAAAATATGTATACGACCTGGCCATTCTTCCAGAATAATAATGTGACCAAACATTAAATTTGAAATCTTCATTTTATATAATATCAACAATACTAACATTCCATTTAAATTTTGAAATTTATCGCATGAAATTTTATCACTCCTTCAAACATTTTATTTACTCTTTTGATATTATCGAACTAATTTTTTTTATTAATCATTGGACAATTTGATTATTCTTTATTTATTTTTGTATAACTATAATTTCTTCAATTATTTTTAAATTATGTGTAATTTAATTATTATGTACCTAAATTTCAATATATCCTCTGCTCTCAGACCCAAATGAGCTGTATCAAAGACTGAAAATAGGAGGAAAGGTGTTAAAATAGTATTTTATCCCATCGAATTAAGGATGTTTGCGAACATCAATAAAAATTCAACGTTATTTAGCAGAGTTATAATATGTTGCTTGGTGTTACGTTTTGTTATTTCACTGCAACTTATAGTGGTTTAACATTTAACACCTTTCATATCCAACATACAGTCGCGTACCCACACGCTATCGGTCGAATTTGGGAGTGCTTTCGGAAACGCACGTTCCCGGTGCCGGAAATTTAACGCCACATGCAAATTGGTGACGATTGCGAATCTGGCCTTTCTCTTGTTGTCTGTGTGTGCTTTTCTTTTAAATGGCTTATAAAATTCGTGCCACAGCTCATCCTGCAGGAGTGTTGTTTACCCGTTTCCGTCACGTCTCCTGCAAACGGACACTTCCTCGAGTGCTTTTGGCAGGCCCCGGACGTTAGGTAATAGATTAAACCGCGTCCAACCCGTCACCCCACCCCGAGGCCCTATTCCTCCCTTGTTTGTTTTCCTTCGTTTGTGTCTTCCTTTTTTTGTTGTTCGTTTGTAGTCGAGAAACATTCGAACGTCACATGGTTGAGAGAGCTTTTTGTTTTTTGCTTCGCTTCCATTCCGTAAAAAGATCCCGCTTTGTCGGAGTTGTACGCAATAATGGCGCCATATGCGTTCGCGATCGTGTGCGTGAGCCGGTGGAGCCAACGGAGAAAAAGAGAGAAAGAGAGAGAGAGAGAGAGAAACAAGAAAAAAAGCACACTACTGGAACTTTCTCTTCTCCATTCGCGGCTTGTTGGCGGGTGTTTGTTCGTTTTGTTTGTTTGATGCTGTCAGACGGTCCGGGTTTATAAGGGACGCTTTCGCGCTTACTCTTACTCACGGACGCAATTTCGTTGGCCATTTTGGGATGCAGGATGACGAAATGTTTTGCGTCTTTTCAACTCATGTGATATATATTTACACCAGATACGAATCAATACAGATATATTCCTTCCCGTTGTAAAGGTTCCGGCGTAGCACGGAAACACATTGTTTGAGCTTTTACGCCGACGAGCAAACACCGCAAAACGGTCACCAAATATCTCTCCCGCAAATGTATCTATGCGGCTTTATTATTGCAACCACCAGTTCCAGTGGTGGTAGTTCCGCTGGTCCGTTGCTGGTTCGCTTCGGTGGTGGTTGTGGGACAAGCTTCACGCAACATCCTCCCGTGCACGGGAACTCTCGTACTGCTGCCGCTGGATGCTGCTTTGGAGGCCTCCAACTAATCACCAACACAGAGCCCTAATCCAAACACAGCCAGTCGCTGGAAGAGCGAAGGAAAGAGACCGTACCATTAAAGCATCAACCGAGCCGTGGCTTGTTGCCATGTTGTATAATTTCTGCCGTAACACAAACACCAACCACAGGCCGGGAGATCAATCGTGACGGATAGCGTGTGGTACACACACTCCGGACCTGGAGCGGTTGATAAATTATTCGCATCACTTTTTGGTCACCCAGCAGTGCAGTAATTCAGGGCATTCAGCATCATTTTCGTTGCTGTTCGGTTGTTCTATCCTTTCTTTGTACGATCTGCTGGCAGCTTTTGCCCATCGTGCAGCAAGTTATCTAGCGCAGCACCACATACGAAACAAAACAATTGCATTCCCTTTCGACGTGAACTATCATTTTCTATTTACGATACCCTACATCATCCCTTCGGCTGCCACCTACAATCGCCAGTATGGGGAGCTTTACCTCTGAGGAACAAAGCTTTGCCGAGGAGATAGGCAGAAATTCCACCGTAATGGTCATGCAGGGAGCCATCAAGCACGCGCTGTGTGCTATATGTGTACCGTCACTCATCCAGCTAACCGTTCGCAACCGTACGAATGCCATCATGCCTCCTACACGAAAGCACCGCAAAATATGTGAATCGTGCAGTAAAACCAAGATGCAAAGCCTACCAACACCCTTACCAACTTCAGCGCTTCTAGTAGATGAACAATAAAAAATAGCTCGGGAATAGAAGAAGTGAAAGCTAGATAACCGCCACAGCGGGACGGAAAGCCCAATACAGACTGTTAGGCCATCTCCTCCACGTGAAAGAGTCCGGGGGCGTTTGCCATTTTTTCTTTGCTATCTTCCCGCAGAAATGGTTTTTTTTTTCGGTCGGGAATAAAAGGTTATTTGCATTTTCTTAATTAAATGAGCAGTGCTTTGAAAAATATTACCTAAAGCGTTTACTATTCCAAATTCGTTGGGCGATTTGTCATTTCTTTCGAAATTCTGAACAATGTCTGTAACAAACGAATTTCATGGGGGATTTTTTAAAGATTTGATTATACTTCACGTGTTTAAAAGCCGCTTTCAGACGTGGTACGTTTCAATTGAATTCCAGCGTTGCGTAGTGGGAGAGCACAAAATAAGCACATAACACATTGATAACTGCCCTATATTGCTCAATGTCAATTACCAAACATGTACATTGATGGGATTTTTTTGTCTTCTTTTGATTGTTTTATAATCGCCACAGTGTATTCCCCTCTCGCTGTTTTTGATAACCAAACTGGCTGAAGGTTGTCGAAGCGCTAGGAGTTGTGCAACAGATTAACTAACCAACGACTAATGCGTTGGAAGCTTTTTCCCTTGGTTTTCGACACATCTTGTCCAGCATTCAACCTGGAAGGGAATTCTTTAAACGCCGTTTGCTAAAATTCTGTTCGATTCATGTTTTTGAGACTTACCACCACCATGAAGATTCTCCAGAAAACGTAAATCTTATCAGGTGCAGCTTTCCTGCGACCGGGTAAGATGTACACGTTGGCAGGCATCGTTCAACGCGGACAATCACAGCGAACTGCTTAAGACATGACCATGCCTTTGGCTGTGGGATGAACAACAGCAACAAAGCCAAGCCCGGTACCCTTCACCACTCCCACCAAGCCACGACTACGTAATGATAGTAGTTTGGTCGATTGTAAATCTAAATGACTTGCCGAATGGATGATCGTTAATCAATCCCGTCTCGCATTGATTGATTGATTGCAATCTGCAGCGGTGCGGAAAAATGTGTTTTGTTTCGATGGAAATAAAACAGCGCAACTGTGGTTGTGGTAGATTTGGCATGGTTTGCTTTCGAAGATAGCAACGAAAACAAAGAGCCTTAATGCTTTGTTTATATTTTGGCAGTGTAGGAGGAAGAAGACTTGTGTTTCATGCATCGAATGGATATTTGCATTGGAAGATGACGTAATCAATTATAAGTTTATTCGTCTATAGTTTCTAACAACACTGCACCGTTGGTTAGATACATCAATACATCAACGATCGGAATAAATTTAAGGCTTATTTATCCTTCAATTCTTTCCCACTCTATTGACCGCCAATCACATTTTTTATTAAGTGCACCTAACCTCACCATCGTCACCTCTAAGCCGAAGTGCCGCTCAGGAACATTATCCGGACGTGAGAGCAAATAAAAAAATATCCCCTCGAAAAGCTTCACAGCTCACCAAAAACCTTGCACTGCAAGCGCGCTACCACTTCCACAATACCTCAGCCTCACTATCACGCAAGATTCCGTCGTTTCCCGCCGAACGGAGGTTACTTTTTGCTCATTATTTATCAAATTATCAGCACACAAAAAACACACAAGCACAAAACAAAATGTTTTGCGTTTCGTGCTGTGGATTAGCGAGACGAGAAGTAATGTGCGGGCTAGTACTTGCACGCCACGGCTACATTTTGTGCAAAACACCCAAATGTTTCCCAGCCTCTGTTCCCAGGTCTGGTCAGCGTGTGCTTTTTGGCAAAATGCAAAGTCTGTCGTGTAAGTGGTTTCCATTTTTTTTTGTGCAGCAACGCAAGTACGTCAGCAATCCATTCGAATTTGCGTTTGCTGTTTCAATGTAAAGACAGCCTTATTGTGGGTAAATGGAGGAAAAAAATGCTACTTGATATGATGAACAACACTTTGCTTTGTGTGTAAAACCTAATATTGGAATAGGTTGTATGAATGAGCGACATACATAGGTACTTTGAATACAATACAAACAAATTTCTTGCTCATGTTATCTAATTAAACAGAACTAAGAAGTTTAATTTGTTTTATTAAAATCCAAAAGATTTATCGCTTATTTTTGTCAATTTAGCAGTTATAGATATTTTAATGGTAGAATATTCATTATCGACTCTTTAAAAACGAACGTCACTGATGTCATGTAGTTTTTAGATGTCTAAAAGCAAGCAAATTGGTATTTCCACCTCTGTTTAATGTTACTAAATGAAAATTCAAGCAAGCAAATTGGTATTTCCACCTCTGTTTAATGTTACTAAATGAAGAATTCTAGTTTTTTTTATGTAAATAGGTTAGATATAAAAGGTTTATGAAGATGGATTCCCAATTTTAAGCCTTAATTGCTTGGAAAAAACGTGTCACTCTGTTGTACAGCCAACTCAAACGTCCATTGCAAGATGGCCAAGCTCCATATCGGTGGGATCCGTTAAAAAATTCTACACTATGAGCAAAATTGGCAATATGTTTATGCGAATAAGCAACAACTGTAAAGATTAGATACAACATAACCGTAGTAAGAAATGGAGACTGCATTCTATATACTCTCTAGATTTGACACCATCCGATCACTCAAGCGATAAATGTCTCGCATCCAGATTATACTCCTAGAATCAGTTAATCAACTCGAAGTCCCAAGGAGTTTTGAAGTATGAATTAACATTTGACTGAGTTACCATCGGGCAGCATTTGAAGTGGGTTTTATTTTTTAGACCATATGCATCTTAACTTCCTTAAACAATGGCGCTTTCACGCAAATTACTCAAATTTATGCAGCTGGACACAGCTCCCTCATGTCCCTCAGCATCCCTCAACATGATCGTTAAATATTTCGTCAAATTGACTAAACTAATAGTGACTATCATTAATTATGATAAATTGAAAAAAAAAATTGTCTATTCCAATCACATAGCTTAATTACTTCATCCAAGAACAGATTACATTGTCTTTCGCAGAGTGCATCTATAAAATGTTGAAATCAATCCGACGGTGCGCAATCGAATCGTATTTCACACACTCAGTGCCCAACTGCATCCACTGTACCAATGCATTCTCTCGCTGTCACCGTGAATTGTTGCCCGTTTGGAATTGTGTTCCTTTGGTCATGGCCGACGAATCGGGCGATCTAGCCTACCGTGCACTGCTCCGTACAAGCGGTGAATGTTTTCGCGCATTTTCGCATCGCATTGACCGTGGCGGGCACGTTGACGATCGTGTTTTTTTTTTCTTTGTGTGGACATTCCGCCAGTGCCTCCACCGTTCGAACGGTAGAATGAGGTACGTTATGGTCAGCTGACAATGAAATCCAGCTTTTCGAATTTCGTGCCATGTTCTGCGATCTCCGATCCGTGTCCTTTGCCTCGTGTGCTAAACCTTGACTCATTGACGAGTGGATTGAATGGTTGAATGCAGCGGCGAGGAAAAACTTGTAAAACTGTGATCGATTTAGGTCGCACGAATCAGGTGATTACTTACAATCCAGAGTACTCGGGATCTAAAATTCACACGAGAACAATTTGTTGAATGTTTATGCTGCGTTTTATTAAATTATTTAGATAGGAATTCAAATATATTTCTAGCTTATAGTAATCTTCTAATCGGGGTAACTGTTGTATAAGATCGAATTTGAGCAATCATTTAAATTTGTTCATTTCGTATTTTTTACATCTGATCTCCCAAAAACCTTTCGAAACGACCGACCATTGCGGATCTTCATTTGCATTCTTCGCATCCGTTTCGGACCGATTCGTTTCGTGATTGTGAAATATAACAAAAAAAAAACATCCGTCGCCATCCGATAAAAGTTAGCAGAAAAAATCCGCATAAATCTTTCATTACATAACTGTTCCTCTTCCAGCTGCTTGTTTAATGGGCATTAGCAAACAACAATAGCTGAACCTTTTCCTTGCCGCTTTGCTTAAAATATGACTTAAGCTTTGTTTTGTATGTGTGTGTATGTGTGTTTTTTTTTATGTTCGTTTACTTCATCAATATTGCCCGCGACCGGAGACTTGATCGTGTGTTCAGCCTAAAAAACCGGTTGAAACGCATTCTTTGTATCAGCAACGGGGGCTGTAAACGGGCGAAGAGATGACAAACATTCAGATTCGAATAGGCAGAAACTACACATACCCATGTGGGAATATTAAACATGCAAGCAAATACCTACCCGCCTCTGGTTCGTTCTCCCTAAGGGGGGGTGGGTTGAAGTTCTTTGTGTATGCAAAGATGGAGTCACCGTCGCGCACAGAATGGCCAAACGGTTCGAGCATTTTGCAAAATCAGCAGAAAAATAAATAAACACCCCTGCCGGTGCAGCTGCAGCCGTAGCCAACCCACCCCCGTTCCGACAACTCCATTGCATCCGAGAGCTTCGTATAAGCCTGAACGTCAATGCCAGAACGTAACAGTACCGCGTTCAAGGGGAAGCGATCTTAATTAGAACCGGCTTTGGCGATGGCAAAGCTTCGACGCACCTCTCTCACACACACACATACATGCAACTGTGCTGGGGGGAGCTTTTTTACCATCCATACACCCACACAACCATACGCGGGGGCGCTGGGAACGCTTAGCATCAGCTGGTTTGTTGATCGCGAGATGCTTTTGATGAAGGGATGAAAATGACCGCAAATGAAACGCCATTTGAATGATGCGGAACAAATTACACAGCGTCCCGTGTGGGTTTTTTTTTTCGAATTAATGGACTGTTTAGCACGCAAGGCATTCTTTCCTCCCTACGTCCAAATACTTGAAATTCCAAAACCAATACAACCATTGTTTATGAATGATTTCAGGTACAAAAGCTTGAAAAAAATCGTTTTTTTTTCAATGTCCAAATATTTTTATTTTACATTTTAGCTAATTTCTTTTAATGCAAAATTGATTTTGTTGGAAAATATTTACAAAAAAAGACAAAATATCAAGATTCACCAATTTAAAAATTTTATGTTAAATTGTCCCTCCATTCCATTTAGCTACCAATTGTTTGGATTTTATATCCCTTTTCTCCTTTATCACTACAACGATCCACGGTAGTATTCGTGCAACCAACACCAACGGAACACAGCTGCATTCCATTTGTGCTAATCTTGCGCACATCTCGCACGTCTCGTCCAGCGGGCGCGTCTCGCCGTGCATCGTGGTGCATATCAATGATCGAAGATCACCAGATAAGTATGCAGTGTGCATCGTTGCAGCCGAGACAGTCGGGCGGTGGTGTCGAAGCGTCTCGCTAGGTGGAGACCACCGTCGGAAACGATCGTTTGCATAAATTAGTTAAAGAAGAATGAAGCTGTTAACACCGGGCAGCTGGAGGATAGAACGGGATGCGAACGTTGCAAGGGATGGGAGAAATTCTTTAGCCATGATCCTTCAAGTTCGGAATGCAAACAGTATCATCTGGGCACTGTTTGCCCAACAGTGGAATGCAACTTGAGTAATGGTGTATGGACAGCAAATATTAGACTTCTTTACGTAAAGTGTTTAATAGAATTCAGTAATCTCAACCACCTCATCACATAGACCAACAGCATTTAACATTTAATGAGCAGTACTCCAGTAACACACATTATCGAGGGTCATGTTGAGCATGATTCTGATCCGATATGCAAAAGCAAGTCGCCATTTTCGTCCATCCGCGTGTGCAGCCTGTTTGTGTCACGGTGCGCAAATGTTGTCCTTCAAGCTCTCATCGTGATAGACGTTAGTACTAGAGCACAGCACTCCTGTACAGTACGACGAGTCGCCCGAACAAAAACAAACAGTTGCACGAACAAAACAGCAACTAGCACACTGATGGTATCACTGATGGTACGTCAACAGTTTTGAAAATGCGTACTCGATACCGCTTCCAGCCGAGCATCTCAATTCCGTTTTGCTGGAAGGTATCGGTCGGCGCATACGTTGTTGGTTGCGGTTGGGCAAGGTCCAAAATAAAAACCTCAAAACCGGTTCCAGTGTGTCGGCACTGAGCTTTCTGCCTTCCCTTCCAGGCAGGGAACGGTAGGTTCATTTTTATGAGTCTCTAAACTTTCAGAGCCAACAGTTTGTTTTCGTTTATGTTTGCTATGCGAACACTGTCGCGTCGTTGTGCTGTGCGTTGCGTCTTTTTGTACGAGAAGTTGACCCTAATGATGGACATCTTTGGACGACATAGAGGCTGATGAACATACGACTGCAACTTTTTGAACTGTTGGCAAGATTTTTCTGTAGAAGTATATCTTCAAACGAAGATAGTTTTCTTTAGCTAGTTTGTTTATTCTTGGTACATTTTAGCGTTTCTTTCTATTTTCTTATTTGATTAGACGACTTAGGTTTTAAATCGGGTTTCTCTTTGTATTGAACTGATAATAAGTTTATCTCCTATCAGATTTTCAAATTGTTTTCGAGTCATTCATACAGATAGTCCTCGAGATACTTTATTATACCATACACCAAAGAAATTAGCTCGGAAATCTCGGATATCATCGAATTCTGGAATATCGTTTGTTCTCGAGAACTGAAGACTCGTCTCCAAGTATTTGCTCGTAATGCATTTAGCATTTCGGGCGATATTTCAAGATCACATTATAAAAAAATCGTCAACATTGTAATTCGCTCGAGATTTGTACGATAAACTCTCAGAGCTATCAAATGTCGATATCCGCTTACATCAAATACCATGCATCCCGGCAACAAGCTGTGGTTTTATTTGATGACGCATTATTTTGGAAGGGAATAATATTCGGACATATTCCAAGGTCACAAGCGCAACCCGTCCGATAGAAACGAAGGAAGCGAGAAACTCAGCTTCTCTATCTACGCTCCGTACTGCGCCATTGTGCTGTGTCTTTCCATTGCAAAACTTTGCCTCTAGAGGACAGCAGATCAAAGGCCCTCGAAGGCTCGTGATCGGGGAAGAATCCCGCCATTGACAGGGATTGTTGTAGAACGAGTTTTTTTTATGTATTCGTCTTACAGCTATCCACCCTCACTCGTGCGTGCGAATGGGGATGCAAAACCCCCAGTACCCTAACCCAGCTTGTTCTTTTCTTAGACACAAAGCTTACGAAACCATAGAACGACGGGCAGTATCTTAACAAACAAAAAGCTTTGCCTCGCTTCAGCACAGATCGTCGTTGGAGTTCCAACCTCCATTTAGTGGTACGGAGGGATGGAATGTAAATATTTGCATTATCCGCCGCAATCTTGCCCGACTGTTTTGATCTTCCGATTCGTGGCGAATGCACGCGTGTGCACCTGACGACACAGCTGGCAAAGTTCGCCAAGCAAGATTGATTTCAACGATAACGTGGAAGGAATTTATTTTACTAGCGTGTGGAATAAAGGACCGATCGAATCTGTTATTTGTTTATTGGCACAAAGTTCCGAGTTCTGCTTCGGGATGCGATGCACACTCACGAAACCTACCGCACTGTTTGTAGGTTTTTTTCCCCCCCGTTCCGTTCATTGTGTATTGGTTCGAGTTCTGGTCGTGGTGTTGTTTATGTTTCCTGCTATTTTGTGCAATCAAACAGAACCATTTCGAGAGCAAATTGTTTATTTATTTTTTGCATGCTCTTGCCCAAGAACATCGGGGTGTATTGCAAAAAGGGGTGTATTTATGAATAGCAGATCGAATCGATATTTAAATTTAAATGATATTACAAACGGTTTTGGTTCATTTGCTAAATGACTTCGTTTGTCATGTTCAACATCACAATTGAATTGAAATTTAATGGGAATTAACAAATAGTTGCTTCTAAAATTCGATAATCTTGTAGGCATTTGACGTCATTGTTCCATCACAGGATGGGACAGCTAAAAATCAATATACAGACTGTGTTGTTCTGTATCGTTCGAATTCCATGATCAGTCATCCGTCATATTTGTCCTCCATAAACCTATGCCAATTTGAGACGTTTCGTCATCATCATCATCAAGGACTCTTGATTAATTAAAATTTACTCACCAGATTGCTGATTGCAATGTGCAAATTGTAAAACTAAATTTCGAAATTGACCCAATTTCATTTAAATGATAAGTTTTAATAATGTTCATGCATGTTAAGCATCGTGAAGAAAATGCCACTTCCAATTTTTACTTATTGAACAGACTTTAAACAGAATTTATTTTAAGAACTAAACTAGGCGATAACTTTAATAAATCACCTGAAATATACTTACATTATTATGCATTTCGGGTGCAACATAACATTAACCAAATGCACACTGCATCTGCTGACAAGCTCCAATAAGTTTCAATTTGCAGACGGGGGGAGTTCCACTTTTCGCGCTCATGATAATAGAATGCATTTTCACACCATGTACCGAGGTCAATGACCCATTATTCAAACCGTCCACAGGTGGAACAGGTAGATGGTGGAACGTGTGCCCTGTGCAGAACGGCGAGAGAGCGGTGTGAAATAATAATAATAATGATCACCAGATGGCCCGGATGCCATTACCAGCTCGGTTTTCCATCACACACGAGAATGAAGTAATCGCTCGGTAATAAACTAACCACCGAGCCGGCGAGACCCTTCGAGATGGACCGACCATTTTAGTAGGTGGTAATGGGATCTATTGACGGGGACAGCCGGGTGGGTGGCTGTGTGACCGTTGGGGAAACTGTCTAACAATGGGCCAATTTCCATACGGACATTACCGGTGGCCCAGTGTGTGCAATATGAGTGTGTGAGCGAATTGCAGTGTCGCTCGCTTTTTTTTTTTTGTTATGTGCGAACGAAACAAGTCAATAGCACCCAATTAGCAATGGTTGCAGGAGTGTGCAAGAAGCAAAAATGTTGCTGGTTTTCCATTTTTCATTCACCCACACACGGGTGCAACAAACTTTGTGTGACCCGAAGGTGTGAAGGCTGGGATGCAGCATATCGAATCGTACCATGTTACTGCAACCCTTTTTCACGTTGCTAACGATCGTTAAAATACAGTGAGCTCATCTCGAAGCAAAGATGGGCCCGGGTGACGTTATCTTGCATAATTTGACAGCCCAAAAGATGTAAGGATAAGCAGCCACAACCGCTATTGTGACAGCGAGGCAGACAAACAAGCATCCGCCAACATAAGATAAGGCGTGTGCGCTAAGCTTAGCGTACCCTTAGAAAGGTAACATGGTGTTTACTGACGGAGCTCTGCATGCAGGATGCCGTAGAGAGGAATTTTGTCGTGTGAAAGGAACATCATCAGCGCCTTGTATTAATATTACCCATTAACGCGCGATAGGCGAAGAGATTAAAACGGCAAATTGATGAGAAATCTTTGTACCTTTGTTTGAAAACATCGAAAACAATGTATCGAAACGAAATGCATGCTAATTTATGTCGTTTTTTTTTTTTCTTTTTTTAAATATGTTGCAATATAAAAGGGATTTTTCAAAACAAATGTTCCCCAAAATTTACTAATGAAAACAAAAGACCTGACCCAAAACATTCCTCACCGGCGCCAACATTCAGTATTCGAAGCGGTGCGCCATTGTCTTCCGTCCAAAGCTCATGACAATGTCCCCGCGGTTATGGTTTTCGAACACCTCGGTAAGGGCCATGCTAGAGAAGCCCGAACTAAAAGCCATCATTACACACGTAATGGGGATGAACACCTTGAAGGAGGCCAGTCGAAGGTTTTGTGACTGTCGTGTGCGTTTGTGTGCGGTTTTACCACGCTTTGCTATAAGCCGTATCAGTGAAGCATGTGATATTGAACGAATTTTTAAGTTTACACTCTCGCTATCTTCCTCCAAATTTTAATGTTGAGTTTTTCTATTTTTCTTTTTAGGTAAGATGCAATCCAAACTTGATGTGAAGTGGAGATAGTATTATCAACAATGTCTACATGGTATGATACACAAAAACATAAACTTGAACCAGAGATATACGAATTAATCTTCAAAACAGGGATTAAGAGTGGTGACAAAGAGTTAACTATTCGACTATGTGGTAAACACGAATTTAGTACACTAATGGCAGTCTGAAACCAACACAGCAAACCAAAGAAAAAGATATTTCCGTTGAAGCAAGAACGGTACAATAATTTATCATTAAATATTACTAAAACCCTGCGCGCTATAAAAATTTGCATACATTAATTGCAATTAGTATGCTTTACTAAGCCGCAACGTAACGGGCACCTCACAGTCCCGTTTGCAGCGCTGCATCTCGGTGCATTTCGTAAACCGTGCGCACAATCGCTCTCGTTATTTTGTTTTCCTAACCCATCATCAACTGCTGCATCGCGCACACACAATCGCGTGCCACAGAAATGCGGACGGATTAGCAACATTTCCATCTTACGCTTCTGACAAAACAGTACTCCGTGTGCATTGCACCATCTCGCATATGGATGATCTGCTCACAGCACACCATCCGATCATAAAAGCCTATTTCGCCTATTCAACACCTCCGTTGTCCGAGGAGTAAGAAAATAATGAAAATTACACATTTTGTTTTTGATGCATCTGTGCAGCAATAGATGGACACGGATGGATTGGCTGAACTGTTATATTTTTCGTTAAGATACATGGTACGATTGGAACACATTTGGAATGGTGTAATGAATCACAACAAGTTGATTGATGAGTCCCATAACACATGATTAAAGCTCTCTTTTAGACGTCACTACAGAAAATTACAAACACATATAAATGTCTTTTTCAAAGGTTTTATAAAAGTACTTTCAGTCTGTTACTGTAAATTAGATGCATTACTTACTTACTAATCCGGTACTACTACCGCTCCACCGTCTACAGTACCTCTCAAAGAAACTCGTTGTGATTAGATCAATTAGACGTCTTCGATTATGTACTTGTATCATTGAGAAGACTTGTAGAACTTACCAAAAAAATAATTTACGCTGCATGTTATTAATATTAAGCTCATTATATCTATTAAATATTGCTCACTCAATCATTTGCTCTAGCTTATCCACACTAAAGTAGTACAACCTTTGCACGATTTCTACCCAATTCAAGCGTGACTGAATGCAACTGCAGCTGCAATTATGTTGATTGTTTGTACAGCATGTCTATTTGCACGAATGCATCAACGCTCGGGGTCTTTGATTAGGACAAACAGCAACAAACGTGTGATTACTAAATTCTATAACCTTTAAAGTTTCATTCATTTTGTATTCGTTCATAAATCGATGAGTGACAGGTAATGAATTTTTCATAAATCATTCGTGCATTATTAAACGATTACCAATGGTTTTAGTCACGTACGCTCAAGGGCGTCGTTGCAGTCCTTTCTTTTGCTAGCTACAATATTGTGCTGTATGTTGGCGACGTGCATGTTGTAATATATTACCGACTGTGATAATCTGAATGCGCCGACTCTGACTGTAAGGAAGTAGCTATTAATCAAGTAATTGTTACCACTAGAATAGTCATCGATAACAAACGATTATTTTAACACTACAAAGCTTTACTAAAACAACAACAACGCATGTAGAACTTAAATAAATTTTGGGGACCAATTTCCGATCGTAAAATACACTCATTAGAAACATGCCACTCTCAGCCTGAGCGGCTATAATCTTCAGGTCACGATCGTTTCATTAAATTGCTGTCATCTTCTTTCTTTGTAAGCCCACTTTCTTCGATTCGTTTTGCTACCCAACCTTTTATGCTGCGAAACAGTGACCTGGTTCGGTTTTTTTTTTTACTTTTCCGCCACCGTTGCATTGTGAAGATGTCAATTTTCGTACCTCTGCGTTTGTGGGTTAGACAGCCTGGTGTACCGGAACAATGTCATGGGGTTGTTTCCGCTGCTCATCTTCTGCACGATTAATCGAAATGGGCAATCTCGATAGACGGTTTAACATGCGCGTCGTCTTCTCAGCGCTGGGAACGCTGCGATGATTAGTGCAATGTTGCTGCAAACCACTTTTATTATAAATTCTTTGATTATTTGAACTGAAATATGCAATACACAATCCTACGTTTTTTAATGCCAGTGGAATTAGCTAACTCTCGTACAGCAAACGCCATCTCGAAATGGCACCCTGGCATGCTACCGAACGGGAACAGGAAGTAAAATCACGCCACAGTCGAAAGGACTGATTGCATCGGCTGTGGCATGCGAGTAAACTAGTTTACGTCCCATCAAACACAACGTTACCCTTATTGCTAATGTGATTATTAGTACTCCCATCCGTACTATCACGGGTCCCGGTATGAGTATGCGCTCCTTCCATGCACATGAAATCGCCACAAATAGCGCGGTAGACGGCAAGATAAGATGGGCGCACACGATCGTCACCGCATCAGGAAGAAGTATGCACCCGGTCCCCGTTGTGTGTCAGAGTGCGGCCAGTAGAAGTAGCAGCAGCAACAGCTGCAGTAGCCTACAGCTTATCACTCTCACGTCACTCAAATGTGGATGGACGTTATAGTGGGCTAGTTTTTTTTCCTCACCGGTTTCTATCAACTGTGAGTTAACTGGTCCGTATCGGTTCGACTTTTCGTTGTATTATGTTGGAGCTTATGCTTCGGTGTAGCGTGTAACTGATGTGGCGCTTGGATGTCGCTTTTTTATTGGGTTTCTAAGTAAGTTCACACGCTCCAGAAAACTTATAATGCGGAATACAAAAATTATACGTTTAGTAAACATCCTAATTACGCCACCAAAACGAAATGGTAAATTATGGGAAAATTTGCAGTCCTTAATATACCTTTTCAGACAATTTGGACATATTTACATTGGTTATTTGAGGCATGCTGAATTTCCCATTATTTACCGCTTAATTAAACGGTAAATTAAGGGAAAATGTTTCATTGACCATATACCACGACAAGAGCATATGTTGTTAAATACTTCAACACCATTTTGAAGGCACAAATATTATAAATACATTGTTTTATTTTATGCATTCCGGGACGCCATCACACTGTCTCCACTACACACGAGCTAATGATATAGCCTGACGTAGAAGAAAAAAACCTGACGTTCGAAAAAACGATTCAATAACATACTAAAATCTTAGGGAAAAGTAACAATTCCTGATTGAATAATACTTGGAACAAACGTAATGTTCAGAATTTTAGTCATAAAGTCCTTTATTTTGAGGACAATGGTATGAGTATCTTTTAAAACAAAAAATTGCTTGGTTGTTTATTTGAATTTTGTTAAGATGTGCTTTAAACATTGTGTATGAAAATTTTGCTTACAAAGAAATGCCTCCCTTCTCGCAGTATCTCGCCCAAGACAATTGTTTCATAGACCTTTTAGAGACCGCACATACACGTCCATAACCACCGGTTTCAACTCATTGTGTTTGCCATCGAAAGCGAAAAGGAAAAACCACCGAGTAATGCTTTGGAAGGCATCGGCCAACAAAAAAAAAGCAACCAGCGCTACTACACATCACACCCGAACTATGCATTCATGTCTTGGCACTAAAACATCCCCCAAAGGATAGGTAGGGCATTTGTGGCTATGGCGCATGCGGTATGTTATTGCGGCGTAATCATACCGTGTGTGCGCGCGCACCATCATTCACTTCCCTCGCCACGCCACCACGGTCAGTCGATGATGTAGTGAGTGTAACGCTGAAGACGCACGCTGGAGGCGCAAGTGTAGACGCGCAAAACAACCCCCGCGCACACCATACGCAGACACCGTACGGAGCTAGCACTCCCTCTCCTATTCCAAGGAGAAAGTGATGAGGAACCGCACTATGGTCGAGGTGGTTCGCCTCTAGTATATTTGTGCCAGCGCTAGACAAACACTCTCACACGCTAGTTGGTCGAAGGGCTCCAAACAAGGCCTCCCCCCCAGTGGTGGCGCAGGCAGACGAACATGCAGGGTGTTGGGTTCGTACCTTCGATACTTTCGTGTGGTACAAGAAGTTACCGGAGCGATGCTACTTCGGCTGGGGTGTACCGTCGTGATTGGAACGAATTATGAAATTTCCGGTTTTCAGTTTCCTGCGGGTCATCGTGGTCCACAGCAAGACGCTGGGTTTAAGGTACCCCACCCGGGTGGTAAGTGTTTTGTTTTTGCCCACTGCGTGTCAAGAAGCGAGGACACGAAATGAAACAGCTCGCGAATGAATTCCGGTTTGGGAGTTGACTCGCTCGCGATCGTTTCTATAGTATTCATTCACAAGTTTCAACGAACGTAAGACTGTATATTTGATACAGAGACCGTTGAGACCTAAAATAAGGAACATTATATCATATCAAATGCATATATGTAGCGTCGTAGCATTTCATGAACCATCATCTTTTTATAGAAGCTGAATGTTGTTTTATATCCGTTCCACTACAAAGTCGTCTTATAGTGAGCATCGAGATGAACGGTTCCATGGTGATGCGAGTCGACAACTGATTTAGTACACCGAAAGCCTTGGTTCGAATCTCACCTGGATCTTGCTCCCATGAAAGCGTTAAGATACTTACTTATATCCAAATACAGGCAGCCCACGAAATACGCAATTATATAGCTGATCGCTATAATCCGGGAGAAACGTCTGCGTATGTCGAATCCTGCTGCAATATCGTTTATACTTCAAAGTTAAAGAGTCATTTTCTTTATCTGCGCTACATTTATTACACAATTCAGGTGATTTTTTGCAAGAAAACATTACCAATAAATAAAAATAAATGTCATTGTCAAAGGCATTTTCCAACAATTTATCACATTTTTGCCTAAATTTTGTGATATAATCTTACTCGGCTGTCAAACTTCCAAAAAACCGCATACCTCCGCATCCGCGTGTAAGAAGAACCGCGTGTCTCGGAGACTGCCTATACATACTTAATAACAAGTCTAGTAATTTCATTACTTGACAGGGGTGCATTATGTTTCGAACTGGGACGTTAAGTTAAGAAGAGAGAAAAGAGTTCTTGGGCATCGTGAAGCTCCCGTAACAAGTCATAAGCATGATGAAGCTCCCAGCGTGATATGTCCTTGGTTTACGACGTCTTCAAGTGCAAAAATGGTCAAGTACAAAATTGGACAGTAAGTGATATAATCACTTAGGAAAATTATTCTTGTAGAAGGATATATTTAATTGCATGCTTCATGGGGTGTGCATAGTTGACCTTACGGTGCAGATGACGTTTGTGGTGGTGCATGAAAAGCGGAACACTATCGCGCAACCATCAGCAGACTCGTGTATGCAATTACGTTTTTGTTCTATGTACTGATTATTTCATTGCTTCAACAGCGCTTCAATTTTGCAAAGTTATGATTAAGAAGAACAGGGATGGTTACTGGAGATCACAAAAGAATTCATCGCATTCTTTTTTGTTTTGCTCTGTACAAAACCATTCACACTTCTGGCATGCATGATTGCTGACTTTCATTCTATCTAGTCCCCTATCTCAACATGCATTTTCTTTTTCCAGCCTCAGTGCAACTGTCAGACATACCAAAACAACTCCATTGCACAATGGAGACTGCTCCTATCAAACTGGCAAGCAACACCGATGCAATGCGTCTTGTTCCTTTGCTGCCGATGGATGGATTCGTTTCAATTATTCTTATCAACAACTTTTCTTTAAACCTCCCTGCGTGCCGGTTCCGAACAACCGAGAATGCAATCAACCACAGATCAAGCATCTCCTTTGTTCCTCGTGCCCATCTTCAACAGCTCAAATCAGTTCAAATGGTTTAACACGATTATACCACACAACCGCATACGGCACCGACAAACAGCACTCCACAACGAGCGAGCGCGAACTCTCGGGCCAAAGGTCTTCCGATGTGAAGTGATCCTGATCATTTCAATCACCGAGCATAATTTTTATGACCACAAACAACATCAGGTCTCGCAGTACACGGTGCGGTCACGCGTTTGAATGTGATGATGGCTTATTTTTATTGTTGCGCCATCGCGCTCACTAAGCCCAGATAAGTAGTACATCCTTCAGCTGTCCGTTCCGGGAGGTGATGGATCGCAAACATCTACTTGTGGACAACATGTGGTGTTGGGATACTAACAAAAACATCACCGACAACCACGAACTACATCATATCCTAGTGATCGCGGCTAGCCTTCCCTTATGATGCGCAATGTCCGATTACTTCCCCACTTTGAACTTCTATTTTGCTGTGTATAAATAAAAACCTAACCCGATAATGATGCCTCTCTGTAAGTACACTTCAATTCTCGTCGATGACGACGTTGAGCACGCTCCATTTTTGGGGTCAACCATGCTGTCGTGTACCGGCTTTGTGTTCGGCCACAAGCATGCACCAAGCAACGCTATCTTAAACGACGATAATCACCCACAAGATGTCCGGCAACTACGTTCACCCATCTCACCCCATTCGCATCCGTACGTGCTTAATCAATTGGAGCGAATGAATAAATGTGAAGATAGTTGGAAAATTGGACACGACACCGCGTTATGCGCTCCTGTAAACCAACGGTATGGCGGTAGAAGATGGTAAAGGTTTGATGTTTGGCAGTACTTCTGTACGTGCCGAGAGTTTCATTTTCACCTCCAAGGCGCGGAAGAGTTGCTTTCTATCGGTAGCTTTTACACTTTCGTTATGCATGACGTTAGGCATTATTTTTCGGCAAAACTATAATACAACTCCTCATTTCGATTAGCCTTTGCCAGGTTTGTCGCAATGTTGTGTTTTCGCTTACGCCAATTTGCATACAGCGGTACCGTATTTTGACCACTCGACAGGAGCATTGTACATGCTGTGAGGACATATCCGGTATTACGAAACGTACACTTTCCTTTAAATATTTATTGGGCGGCTTCGAATCGTGTGAAATTGTATTAGGTGTACGCAACAGGTGATAAGGTTAATGGTGAAAATGTAATGTAATGTGGTAAGAAAATTTAACTTGTAAGCCATCATGTCCGATGACTTGATAAGTGACTCCTCAGCTAACCCGCTTCACCAAATTCCTAGAACAAGTAGAGATTTGATGATAAACATTCGATAAACATTCAATCACAGTAGTGATTGTTGCAGCGGGTCAGTAACACTACTAAACACTGGAAAGTACAGTGGCGGTTATGAAAATAAGATCATCAATTTCATTCAAAATTAAAGTTCGTAACATTATTGTTCAATTCTTTAAATAAACGTATAAAAATTTATATTTATTAATGTGCTGCTTAGCGTGGAAATAAATATTCGTTCCCTTAATACGATATAAACACGATGTTTAGAGGAAACTCGTGATACGCGGATTTCTCTAGAACGTATTATCCGCGTATCTCGGGTATTGAATTATATGTCAATTGACATAAAGATTTTATTTATTTATTTGATTTTAATTTTATTCGATCGAATCACACTTTTTTTATTAATACTTGGAATGAATTAAACTTTACTTAACAAAACTAATATACCTGTTCATAAAGGTTTACAACAAACTTAATTTCTTAGAAACCAAATTCCTGAGCCCTAATACCACATTACAAGCTCTCTTCTTTATCGGCACAACAACCTCAATAGGTCCAGACCTGTCATTTCTGGCTTTCTGTGACTTTATTTACCCTCAGCTGGATAGTCAGTCCTGCGTACGGGGGATTGGTCCGGATGGGATTTTGGTCCTGTCCGTTCGTTTGAAGACCGTCGCCACCGGACCGCCCCACTACATTACAATACTAAAAAAAGAAACTAAAGCCCAGTTGTATCTATCTAGAGTCAAAATCAATTTCTCAATGAATTCATACATATTTTTATAGATTTCATGAATAACTTTCATTGAAAATTATCTAAAAACAATGCGAAAATAGCAATGGGAACAAAAAACGCTAAAAATGGCGTTCCAAAATGACTGTCTTACTTCGGGTTTTAATGGAATGTGGGCTGAAGCGAGAAAAAAATGATTAATAAGGACTGTGTCCCCCGTTAAGATTTACTGCACGAACAAATGATTTAAAATCAGTCTAACTTTTGCCCTTCTGTATAGACCTCTGAAATTGGTATCTGGTTGGGTCTGGTTACAGTGTTGATTTTCGAAGGATGAAGGTTCTAATTTTCTAAGCAAGCATTATACTATTGGAAAACAAACTGCCACTGATTATGAAGGTCCAGAAAATTGTGCAAATTGTATTGAAGCAAATCTCAGTTAAGTTAATCAGAACCGTTGCCTTATATCACTGACTGCCACTGTATATGTGTACGTTGCTAGAAAAGTTGGACCCTACTATTATTGGACACCATAACATCATCTAACGTGTCCAGTGAATGTATGTAACGCTAGCAATCAAGCTCATTCATTAAATCATCAATTCATCGTGAATTTTCACAGAAATCTGTCAAAAAGAAAACCCTTTCCTCCGCTGCTACCTTTTTGAGTTGAAATTTCACATCGGTTTAACGAAAACTGTCAGATAAACTTCTCCTGTCGTAACACATCCCGTACTACAGTGGGAAAGTAGATGAAGTCGAATGATACGCTTGCGGACCCATGGTGTGTCTCATTACCGCTGACCGGTGTCATTAAATACGATTCTATTGAATTTGGTGTTGCTTTTCGCTCTTGAATTCATAATCAAATTAGCAAATTAGCGTAACACTTTGGATGCTTGCAAGCTTGCAAAAGCAACAACCAGACCAAATTCAACCGTGATTGAAATTTGGTCATCAGTCCATTTTTTTTTTTTTGCTTTTTACACGATTTGTTGGGGGTGTACCACCCCAACGTACTTGAACCGATGGTGGCCCATAGCTTTAGGCACGGAACGAAACTGCGGGGTGGAGTGATGTGGAGGGTGTTTGATTTGGGGTTTTATAATTACTGCAACCATGAGTAACCGGTGTTCAGCGCTGGTAACCTTGAGAAAAACGGTAGCACGGTATACGGATTGGGCACCACGATCATTCCACTGCTGTCATAACTTGCCTACCCTGTCCGCGTGTCGGTGGTTTTGGTAACGTTAGCTCATCTGAACGAGGAGTGAAATCCAATGCCAAAAGCACAAATGCGCCCAGGTGAGGGCAGGCTGGGAAAAAGCTCATGCACGGAAATTGAGGTAACGTTTTAGTGCTCGAGTTTCTGTGGTCGCTTGCCAAATGCATTCGTGCTATTGCAACACTACGCTCGGTTCATCTCATTTGGCCGGCAATATTAATTGGGTGACCGTGACCATACGTACTGGGGTTGCATCGAAACATGGTTGCTTGCATTATGTTTACGAGTAAATTAAGGGGTATTGCACCGCGAGTAAATTATTTTATTATAATTTTATTTAAGAAATTGATACACATTTGTTTTGTTATATTTATTTGAATTGTCACAATCGATAAGTAACACAATGTTGCATTATTTTGTTCTTACGATCTACTTAATCGATCTCAGGTAGCAGTTTCAGGAAACTTTGATGTAGGGCTAAAACTATTCTGATGTGCTATTTAACAGATCCCATAAAATAAAATATAATAAAAAGATTACGTAAGAATTTACATTAATTCCTGGCAACAGTGACCGATTTTTCACCACAACACGAACGACAATTCAACAAAGAAAGTTGCAATTTTACCACAATTTTATATCCAAAAGCTACAACCGCATAAATTGGGCAAATGAAGGTAGGCAGCTATTTTACTGCCCGTTTAGTTTTACGCACGCTTTCATTGATGGCTTTTTGAAGCTAGCCCCAAAACAAGCACACGTGCGCACACATGTAACGTGCGGTTAAACAAATTGAATGCCACAATGCATCCCACAATCACACTCCACTCACTGTTTGCTTCTTAAGGGTTTCGCCGTCGTCTCGTTTCGACAGTTATGGCCGGGAGAATAACATCTTAACTACAGACAGTAACTGTTCGTTGCTTTGTTTTGACGTGCGTCGTATAAATGTCGCGCGTGCGACGAGAATCAGTAAAAACAAAAACCCACCCCCTAAACCGTTTGATTGCTGCAAGTGATGCTATTTGTAGCGAAGTGAGCTCTGCAGGTGTCGGTTGTGTAAACACGGACACTGGACTCATAAAGGAAGTTATTGAGAACAGTAATGAGCTGCATAGTAAACTAGAATGGGGGTTTAAAAGTGTGAATGTTCTTTGTTGCGAGCGTCAGTTTACTGTACGATCGTGTTCTTGTCGGACTCTTTGAACTTGTAGAATGCAACTGTTTCTAATGATAAGTAATAATCGTTGACTAAGATGTACATGTACTTGTTGATTCATTATAAATTTTCCATAAAAAACTTCTTTTTGAATAATGGGATTTGAGAGTTGTGTTGATCTCTGCACATTACGATCATGCTTCTTCTATTTTTCAACGAGCTCTAACGTAACCATGAGCAGCGTGTCGTATCAGAACCACAACAAAAACTGGTACGGGGAATTTCCCAACTCCCCAGACACTTCATTAGTATTCACATCATGGGAGGATGCATACTTATCGTTTGCACCGCGACATTCAAAAGCAACGGATCCATCGCCATCGGTCGCCATTAAATGTGGTTGCGCCGGGCGTAATCAGAATGTTTGAAACCTCAGCCCCGAGAGCCTTGAGAACACAAACCAGAACCCGACAATTGATGGCATCCGGCAAACGTAATACGATCGATCGGTTTCGATCGGAGAGAGGGCGAAACAACACGATGACGCACCAACCAGGCTAGATGCTGGATGTTTACGCAGTAATGGGTTGTAATTTGAGCGTCCTGTTTGAATGACGCTCGACGCCCAAGTCGCCAGTGCGCCGTTGACACGCTGGCGCTTCCAGTGTGATAGGGTTTTTATCGCAATAGGAAACGAGACAGCCTCCAGCTTTCTTCTCCTGGAAGACACATTCACGCGATGACGGTCCCGATAGTTTCAGTTCCACTGGGGTTTGCCTATATTGGATGCGCAGGGACTTCTACCGTTAGAGCAGAAAGGGACTTTGTTGCAGCCGTACCCTTCTTACTCCATGTTCCGATATACGCTCGCAATCATGCATACATTAGTGTCGTCATTGTGTTGTGGTTATTGCTTATCATGCTGTAGCTAATTGCGGAACAACAACAGCTCCCATCTAACTTCCTTTCACGCTTGTATTGCCTCATTGCAGAGATCAGTTACGCAGCGGACGGTGACCGGGACTGTTCGGTGTTTAGGCTCCAGTGCACAACTAGGAAGACACGTGCGTACTCTGTGACTACGGTGGCCAACAGCAACTTGTCGGCGAAATACGTGACAAATTCGTGCACCGATCCCGTTGCCCAACATGGCTTCCACGCTAATGTTCTGGAACAAGCAGAACTCCAACTCCAACCAAAATGGAAACGATGCCAAGAACACAAAAAACGGCCGCAACTGGTTGCACGCGCCAGATGTGCTCGTCAACGGGCACGTCGCTTATCTAGTCAAAGTAAGTTGCGCTTCATATCTACCTTCACCACAACCGTTCGCGCAGAGTTGTAATCTGCTGTTCTTTGTTCTATTGCAGTACCTCGGTAGCACTCCCGTGGAGCAGCCAAAGGGTATCGAAGTCGTCAAGGAAGCCATCCGGAGGCTGCAGTTCACACAGCAGATGAAGAAGGCAGAGGGCGGTGGCAATGTGAAGACAAAGAAGGTGGAAATCACCATCAGTGTGGACGGTGTAGCTATACAGGTTGGTAGAGTTGCCGGTTGACCCGTACGTGCCATATCAATAACCACCATATTTAATCATTTTCACCTTCCATATGCAGGAACCACGATCACTGACTATCATGCACCAGTTTCCGCTGCACAAGATATCCTACTGCGCGGACGAGAAGGGCGTTAAGAAATTCTTCAGCTTCATCGCCAAAACCGGCACGGCCGCAACGACCACGGCCTCCATCAGTTCTGTCGATGATACGAACAGCTCGAATAACTCCACCACCAGCAACGGTACTGAGGACCGGCACGAATGTTTCGTGTTCATCTCGAACAAGCTCGCCTCGGACATAACGCTCACGATCGGGCAAGCATTCGATTTGGCCTACAGGTTCGTAATCACTGCAGCCAAACCGCACCAAACCTGAGCAATAAAACAATACATTTTTGTTACACGGGAATCTCATCCGCGCATTCGTTCACAGGCGTTACGTCAGCGATAGTGGCAAATCGCTCGAATCGGTCAAGCTTCTCGCGCAGAAAAAACAGCTGGAACACACGATCACCGCCTACCGGCAACGGCTGCGTGACCTATCTGAGCTGGTATCGAAGGCGGAACTGGAGAAACTGCTACTGAAGATGGGCCTCAGAGATATTTGTGATGTACCAGCGCTAGAAAATGGCGTCGAAGGCCATAACAATTACAGCAGCAATAATAACAACATTAACAGTAACAACCATAATGTCAATGGCAGCAAGACGCCTGATTTGGGTGAGATAAAACTGCCGTAATCTTTTTTTATCAATCACAATATTAATATCCATTTGATCTGTTGTAGGAATTGATGTCTCGTTACCGAACAATGACGATCAACTGCTGATCGAAACGTCACCAAAACACTTTGCACCGCTCGTACCGCCGAGAAATATTCAGAATCAAGTAAGCCACACATTGATGCTTGGTCTGGGAATAGTAATTTGCACGTGGTTTGTATTCTTGACAGATTAACAACACACTAGAAGCACTCAAACCATCGGTCGGTACCAAGCTGGAGGGATTGCTTCTGAACTCAGACTCGGACAGTGATTTCGATCCACGTGCACCAGATACTGATTCGAGTATCTCCACTGGTGGCGGTAACAAGATCAGCAACGATCTGTTCGGCTTTGAGCCACCGAAACCAGCGAATGCCACCCTTGGCCAGCAGCTTTTTGGCAGTGTCACCAACAATGGCCATAACAATGGATTCACCAACGGAAACGGTGCTGTCACGAACGGATTTGGCGCTCCGAACAGTCCTCCTCCCATTTGTAAGCTTCAGTCAGCTTCATGTCCAGTAAAATAGTAATTTGATTATTATTTCCTTATTCCTTTTTAGTGGCTCCTCCACCAGCAAAGTCCGCTCCGCGACGAACGGTACCACAGAGCAACGGAACAACCAATGGAAACAGCGCGTACCAGGACCTATTCGGATCGGTACCATTTAATCCGCAGGGCAGTGATGTAAGTATTGTGCTTTGCCGGTAGACATATTTTTTAGGAAACAACAAATCAGACCAGTCAGCATTCAATATATTCTTGCCTAGGGAAGGACAAAGTACCTCTCGAGTAACATCTCCTTGCTAACTCCTTTACTAACTCTCGGACAGGATTCGACAACAACGACGGAAGATTCGTCCTCCCATATGCAAAACGATCGCTCGTGCTCCGTCAACTCGGCCAACCTCAAATCGGGATTCGGTCCATTCTCGCAAGAAGTGAACGTACTGAGCAAAAATTCGTACCATCTCGATTCGATCCTTGCGTACGGTGCGGGTTGCAACGGGTCGGGCGCTTTTAACGAACCAACCGTCCCAACCAGCAACACCGTCGGAACCGCTGCAAATCTGGCCTCTAAATTGAATCCGTTCGCGGCGGCGATCCGCAACAGTAATCCGCTCGCTGCCGTGCAGCACAAAGCCGCCGCATACGACGTGTTCAAAAATGCGAGCGACAAGGAACGGTTAACCACTAACACCGGTACGGTCTCACAGCCAACATCGTTCGATGTGGACGATGGTGAAATGGCACACAGTGCTAACATAACGGCCCCTGCGGCCCTTGCATCCGACACCGACATTAACCAATCGGTTCACATCTCATCCGGTCTGGTGAACGAACAGGCTCACGCTTCTGAGGCGCTGTTTGAAGATTTTGCTTTATCGGCATTTAACGAGTTTAAGAAAGATTTAAGCATTAACAGCCGCAACGTGAAGCGTCAGTCCTCGTTCCAGCAGGACCGTCTCCATAAGCCATCGCTCGGAACACTCAAATCCATCGGTGGTAGCCTCGGGGATGCTAACACTAGTGTTGGGGTTCGTTTGCGCCGGGCCGGTGGTGGCCATGTGCTACTCCAGCCCGAGATGAAGGTAACGCGTTGATGCGCAGCCTTTTCCACACGGTGCATCAATGTACATGTCTAGTTTGTTTCGCGCTGTTTATTGTTGTTTATTGTCGTTGTGATTATACTGTCCTCGTAAAACAAAATCAAATGCGTTTGCATTTGTTCTAATGAAACATGCTTCCTAAATGTTAATCTACCTTCATTTATCCATAGACTCCATAGAATGTATTAACAATAAGAACTTGTAATTATATCACCTCATTGAAATACTGTTCTCTTGTAGTGTAGTAATTGATGTTTCATGTGGATTTACTAATTCAGTGTCTCCGATCATAGTCATGACGATCATAGTCATATCGTGTATATATTTGTCCACAATATATTTTTCGTTTTGTTGTCCAGAAACTTCACGTGTGTTCGTCTATGCCTAACCGAGTAGCAAAACCACAAATGAAATAGTTTATTTATGAAACAACTAATATACTCTTTTTATCTCCTCTCATCCACTTCCAGACGACCAAGAACGGTTTCTTTAGCGCCGACGATGTGTTGGATACGTTCGATCCGCTAAAGAAGTAAATTCGATCCATCGTCCACCTGCAATCATGCGATCGTCGCCAATCGCCAGTTTGCTCGTCTCGTCAGCGCAGGCCAACTGTTTCGAGCGAGTAACGCATCATTTAGACAGTAAAACAACAAACACCATGGCGTGATGTGCGAAACATTAGTAACCGCCCCGTACATAGCGCCCGGTGATTACGGTCGTACATGTTACAGAATGTTTAGAACCGTGTTTGTGTCCATGTGTTTATAATTTTGTTTTGTTTTGTTTGGAAATGGAGCGGTAAGCTTTTGCGTAACGCTATGTGGAAGTGAATTGTATTTTGTTATAGTAATTGTACGTACTCCGTTTAAGTAGGGACACATTTTCTTCATTCTTTGCTCTTTCCACTCTGTCTCTTTTCACTTTCTTTGGAGGAACTCGTTGTCGACCACAGCTTGGAGAACATCTTTCTGAGTTGTCCGTCAATATATAATCTTTGCAATACAATTATCGGTGCTTGAATTGGCAACATCAACGGAAGGAGTGTTTGATCGCAATTATAGTGTTGTATAGAACCACATGTGATGCCAAAAGAATTTTTATGGTGACATTATATTAAACATAAAACATACGCACAATATTTTGCAAAGAAGTGTAGGAAAAGAGTGAAAGGGAAATACTATCAGGCACAATGAACAATTTTCCATTTGATACTTTAGTGTAGCAACGGAACGAGTTTAAGGTAGTAACAGGAAATATACAATATACCATCAATGTGCGCATCAAGCGATAGCTTAATTTATATTTACTTTTAATCAAAACACTAACGTAAAACGCTCTGTGGTAAAATTATCCTAAACAAAACATTCCCTCGATTTGTGTAAATGATGATTTATTTGTTTCTTTATCGTTTTTCGCGTTTTCTCTCCTTCGAATAGCCTACCATTCCCGATTAGTGAATCAATTGGTGCATTAGAACAAACGTTAGTGTATGGTGTTGAGAAATGAAAATTTCGTGATGGGATGGACAAGAAAGGGAGAAGTTACAATTTTACATTCATATTTTGCACTTTGTCACAAAGCCAACAAGCGAGATGTAGAAAAAAACAAAATTTTTATTCACAAAACACGCTAAAAGAATGTTATTGACGTTATTGACGAATGTTATGGAGCGAGAATTTGAAATTAGTTTGCTAGTTTTTGTTGCTTTTCTCAAATGTTTGGATACTGTTCGACTTTAACATTTTCCAACTTTGTATTCCAGTGTGTTAATACTTTGTAAATTTTGTCTTTTGTGCGTTTTTGACTCTCTCGATGTGCTCTATCTTTTTTTGTTTCAAATTTTGTTTGTATTTGTTTTCCTTTTTCTGTTCCGTAACCTTCGCCCACGTCCGAAGCGCTTGAAATACCGCCCATCACGAAACGATTCAGAACTGTGACAGCATAATACGAACCATTACACATAGGTATATAGAGGTACGCAATAATACATGTAATGCTAGTTGATAGACGCAGCGCAGAGAGGAAACCCGGTTCCAAATTGCATCACGGCCGGATCGTAGCCAGCGTTTTCCATTTACATTTTTGCTTTTCTTAACATACTGCGTGGTTAGTTTTGGTACGGCTATTGTGTAAACGAGTAAAACAGCATTCGGAAGGAATCAGTAGGGCCATTGTTATCGTAGTTGAGTAAACATATCAATCTATACATATGGAATTATAAATATAAACTTATGTTAGAAGAGTATGTAGCGAATAAACGAAAAACAGAAAAACTTTCGTAGTGATTCTTGCATAAACTAACAATATTACAAGTAACATTAACAAGACATGTCCAAAAGACAATGAGAGAATGTAAATAATATGGAATTTAAAATTTTTCGTTATCATGAAAAGCATTTCACACAACAGCATAAACCTTACGTACGAAATGCTTAAGCAAAATGTCGAAAAATTATCATCAATTACGGAACACTGTCCAGGAAAAAAACCGTTTCCTTTTCCCTAAACATTGCTAAATTATTCATAAACTTCCTTCACTGCACAGTCCGCTGCAGCAGGCGGGCAAAGCGTTAGCGGAAGTGGACATTTAACGGCTTACTACCGTAATCGACCGGAACTCTACCGTTGAATGGAATCGTTCGCGGTTCGGTCTAACGATGATAATAGTGATGCTTTCGATTTATCATGTCACTCGTTGCCCGTGGGATAAGTGTTATCCTGTTTGTGGTGGTTAAAGCAGTAAAACTGTTTGCCTCTTTTCCTCACCAGGATCATGATGATGATGATGATGATGATGATGTTGTTGTGCATTGCTGACGGGCAATAATTATGCGAGATTTGTCGTTTTAGCAAACGGTATGCGGTACGGTCCTGCAGCTTGGAGTAATTTGTACACGATCCTGACTGGAAGATCCGAAACGAAGCGAGAAAAGAGAGAAAAAACAACAAATCATCGAGCAAAGAAGGATGTTCGCATCGGTTCTATTTGTCTGCGGAGTGATTTGTGACTACGGAAACGAACCAAAACGGAAGTAAAACGTGCCATGAAATGGTGCTGCTGAGTGTTATGGGTAAAGAAATGGTGGTTAGTATTACATAGTGGGAAAAATGTGTGCTAAAACAATTCGAATGCATAATCATATGCCTTTTTTATATATGAACCTTCTTCAGTTTACGCTATTCAATTCAATGTTAGAGATTATATTTTATTGTTGTATAGTTTTTAATTATTTTATAAATGTAATAATATCAAGTGCAGTGCGCCATTGTGAAATATTTCGGTTCCATTGATTCATAGAAGAGCAAGTTAACAATACATGATTTAATACAAACGTTCGTAGCGAATTCGAATTCGATACGATGAGTTTATTTCCAAACACTTAGTGTAGTACATACTGTCCTTTAGTTCTTTAGGCACTGATTTCCTACTTAGCATACGCGTCACTTGCCAACTTTATGCACAACCCATCGTCACGTTCTCGCAGCCAGCATCGGCTGGTAGAATAAATATTAATCATATACACTCCCTTTGGCTCGTCGCACGGCATAGCGAATATCATTTCATGTTGGTTCCGCCTCTCAAAAATTATAACACGATAAATGAATTAGAAGCACCACCGCATACGGTCCCGTTTCCGCCGCACGACCACTCATCGCTTGATATCCATCGCTGGCAAGCTGCACGATTCAGCCGACTGCTATTCTCTCCGGGACCCTTTTTTGTGATAGGTTTGTTTTGTCCTTCTTTATCGCGATGCAGTGCATAATCAAGGACACGATAAAGTACGTCGTTTTATGATGATGATGATGCGGCTGCTGATCTAGTGTTGCTTAAATTTTTTTTCTTAAATGCGGTGATTGACAGTTGAGTTTTGATTTCGCTCAAGTTTAAAAGGAAATCCAGAGCACGGTGATACCCCAGACTATCTTATTTTTATTGTTCTATAAAACTATTCATTTACCTATTTTTTCACTTGATTTTCATACATTCATTCTTAAATTTATTAATTCTTGTAATTTATTTTTTGGAATTGTTCCATTGCTGTTTTCTTTAGATTTTTTTCACTTATTTGTTTTAAGGATGTTTTTTTATCAAATTATTTTTAACTATAACACATTTTAAACGTATTTTCAGTATACATATTACATTATTACATTTCATTATTTTTACATTATTATTATAAACTATTTCTAATCCACAATATTTTGAAACGTTATTATAACAATAATTATGTTGTGTATTACATTAGTTATTGGTTTACATTATCCCAGGTCCATTATGGTAAGCAGAATTGTTCTATTTATTTCAAAGAAACGTCCATTGCATTCCCAAGGAGTTGTAATCCCCTAACCAGCGATGACGGTCTATTACTAAACAAAGCGGTGTAACAATCATCTGCGATAAATGGTCCGTTTGGTTGACAAGTTCATTTTCCCCATTTCCTCTGTTTTCCACCGCCTAAGTGACACTTTAGCATGAACGGGTTCTTCGGGACAAAACACTTTGTATCGTTTCGTTGCGCTTTTCGAACCGTAACGAAATGAGAGCGTGTATTTACTGCGTCAGTTTGTTTCACGAACATTTGAAAAGGAAAGGAAAAGGAAAAGGAAAAGAGTTTGTGGACAGGAATGGCTGGCGAGTAATGCTCGTCACAATTAGAAACATCCGTCAATCAAGGTGGAAAGCAGATTCACAAATTTGCATTCTTTCATCATTTTGTTTAAACCCCTCGTCGGATAGGATGGGTTATGATTTCATAATTTCATTCCAAGTTAAATGATTCATGTTTTCGTAGTCAGTGAGTTTATCACAGTGTTAAACTCTACACAAAATTTCATTAACCACAAAATGATAATAAAACCTACGCAATTTACCTGCCAAGATCGTCCTGCAAAATGTATCCTCCTCGTCTTTGCCGTCAAACACAACGCAAAACATGCCTCTCAATGTGGGTGTTGCGATCAGCATCTGGCTGATGTAAATTCCATTTCCCGTTTTATGGCAAACAGTAAAGACGTTCGAAAGTGTCCACATGTGCTGGGGTTGGTAATGGGGTGCGAAAAACTGGGCGGTCAGTTTGAAACATTTCGCTTACACAATCAACTGCAGATTTGTTGCAAACGTTTTGTTTATCTTTCCAGTCGATAACTGTTTGTTTTTACATTGCTCTACTTTGCACTAGACTTGCTCAACGTGTTTGTACACAGCAACTAACAGACCAGAAATTTGCCTTCCACATGAACGATATTGCGTTCAGAGAAATATTTCATAGATTTGTTTTTATTAACATGAATTTCAGTTCTATTAAATGTGAAAAGCGATAGAATTATATGTGAGTGAGTGAACTCTAGCGAGTTATATCGTCTTTCTTGCAAGGATAATTGTATAACTTTTGCTATATTGATATAATAGAAGACTGAATCCGGGAAACAATATCGAAAAAAACTATATCTCTCCTGTTTGTGTGGTTTTTACTTTCCATTAACTTACATCCTTTATTAACACTGGTGTTAATTAGCTAAACTTTAAAAAAATATTATGTTTCAAGAACCAGAACTGTAATAATATTGCTGAAATAATACAACTTCACTGTTATCTGTTTTTTTTTTTTTTTTATAATAAATCTAACAGGAAAACTAACTTCTTTGAAAATAATGTACCGACCGACGGTTGAGACAAAATTCTCAAGTAATAGCGACTCTATTAGCGAAATTCTCAAGTAGTAGTAGCGATCGATTGCGAGAATAAATCAAGTGATGTAGACGGGACTATTCAATGCTTTCAATTTGTTTAGCAAGTACAGTGCGTAACATAACTATAAAATCGGTCTGTATTTGGGTAAACTTGGAATAGAAAAATAGTACTGATATATTGAGGATCATCATTTGACTTCATCTCATTTTAGGGCTACTACGCGTCCTTGTCCATGTTGACAGATTAAAAAGACTCTGTGGGTTGGATCGTCCTGTTTCATTCTACTGCTCATACAGATTCTACTACTCATGATAGATGTCAATGTAACAGTTCTTTTACTGTCCTTCAATATAAATTATTGTCAAAATTGTCTAAATAAGCTTACTACTTATCACAAGTTTTATTTATCATTCCAATAGCTATATTAAGTGTAAGGAAAAATCTTTTCTTAAATATTTTAGGGATGATAAAAAAGAAGATGGTGATGGGTTCCTCCTTTTACCAAAAACAGGCACCTCTTACATCTTGAAATCTCTTCCATCTCTTAATCTCTACTAGAACTAATGAGTTAGCGCCAGGTAGTTTCTGTAGAAATAACAACTAAGTTAGTATCTGCGTTTTACTTCCAAATATATTTTCACTCTTTGAGTACAGCGACTGTCCTTTATCCGTTTTGTACCGCATGTGTTCTACCGGAAAAAAACAACAATCCTACTCAGTTGTCATTTTGGTCCCCATCTTTCAAATACAACGAAGAGAACAGTGTTCCCTTTCCACAGATTCGTCATTTCTCAGCATGCTCGAGATTGTCTGAAATTGGGAACATATCTTCTGAAGGCTATCCTTAAGGGCTAAACTAGCAATCAAGCCAGAAATGTAACAATAACAATTAACATGTAACAACAATCAAAATGGCAATCGCCCACGTAAAAGAAACACTCAAAAACCCTGCAGACCAAAATTGTAATTCCACATTTCGTATGACTCACTGGTACCACATGCTCCATACCAGAATAAAAAAGTTCACCATTTCCACTATATGTTGGCATTTCTGGAGAATTCAGGGGACCTTCCAGTTTATCAAGCAGATGCCTGGTTCGGACCGTATTAGCCACTGCCTACTGCCGGTGACAGCAGAAACCTGCTATCTCCTCAAATGGAAGACGCAAGGCTAGGATTCTTTCCTTGCGATGTAAGTCCTCGGACCTGGAAGTCGGTGCAACGGGCCAAACGGTCTTGAAATATTTGCCCAAAATAGACATTCTTATACGGCAGCGTCTGCCTAGCTGAACTTTGTCGAAGAATCAAGCCACACAAACAACGACTGAAGATTTTGATTAAAGAGATTTTTCTCGGTGATCGTAGTGGTTATTATGGACGACCGATCGAGAAGATGTGGGCAAATTTGAATTTGAGATCTGGTCAAATATATTCAAATAATTTTGTGGTACAAGCAAGTAAAGAGTAAGTCTACAAAGTATGTTTTGCATCGTTCTGCCACAGAACTGGCATATACACAGAGCATAGTTGAGTGAAATTTTATATGTCTTAATGAACTAAATACAATTCAGTTTGTTACAATACATTTGCACTTTCTTAATGTATGCGATATTTGCTTCCTTCAAATGCATACTGCACTACGCACAATTTTTGGAGTTCCAACATTTGCACCTATAATTAATTTTGTTCCCGACTCACGCAACAACGCCATTGCTTTGTGTTGCGCCGCATCCTACCGGTGTGCGCACCAATCATGTCGGCCGATCAGGTGAACATTATTGTCCAAATTACAACGAAAAATGTCTGGACAAGATTAGGACCTCCATGTTTGTGTTTTGCATGGCACCGAGACTTTTTCGTAGCGCTTTCGTGCTTCTGTCTACGTAGCAACGCGTTCCTACTGCGCTGCACACCGCTCGTTGTGGATCATGTCAGACATTGCGACGACGTTCCGTATGTTCTTCTGCTTGCCGATTGACTTTTTCTTATTCTTGGCTAATGCTATGCAGAAAACAGCCCCCTAACGTACACCTCACATTCTGGCAACGCTCGTAAATGTGATCAGCCAATGTGAAGGTGTGGAAGACTACTACTTAGAATTCCATCGATCATCTACCGGCAGGAGGGAATTATCGTCGTCAATCAACCGCCACTAACGCTACCGCTGGAGTACGCTGTTGAGTGAAGGAGCAGGCAGCATACACATTATAAGCTCATTGACAAAAATGACCAAACGCTGGTACCATCGAACAATTAATATTCACGTAGCGTTAGCGGAATGAATTGTTTAATTACCGTGAATGAATCGAGGTTTGGTGCAACCTAACCATTAGGCCGTAATGGTATAAACCCTGTTAGTTTCTAATGTGGTTGCGTTTTGCTTGTTTGTTGTTGCTGTTGTTTTTGTTCCATTCGGAATTCCAACTTTGCCTTGCATTAATTGGTAATGCTGTTGCCATTCGCTAATCATGCTCACGAGCCAAACCGATGCGGGCGGTACTTTTTGTTTGATGTGTGTTTTTCTCTCTCTTCAAATAAAGGAATGCGACAATGAAGTAAACACAAACCATTGAGTGAAGATTAGTTTTATAGCTTTTTGATAAATATATGAATTCAACGGTGAATTATGAATTATAGATTTTTTTAAATATAATATTGACAATGTAAAACCTTCGTATTATTCGAATTAATCAATGTTAAAGGTACTTTTTTGCTTTTGTATTATAAAATTATTATTAAGACACAGCTATATTTAATACACCTGTTTCCATCCCATTTAATTAAACGAGCTGTTTTATTGACTTGAAGTTTTCTAATAATGTTTATGTTAAAAGATTTTTAAAACTCTTTCAATATATTATTGATCTTTACTTTTCCTATATAACAAACAAAATTTATTCTAAAATTAAACAAGTACACTTCAAAACATACGACTGTTTATAATATTTCAAAAACAATTAAAAAGTTTAATTATATACTCTTTTGTGCATTTGTTTATATAATTCTCCCAAATAAATCTCACTACAGTATAGAATGATAAAAGAAAGAAATAATCTTTCTACGATTTAGGTAAGAAATGCTACGTTCAACTAAAAAGAAAACTCCTTATAGCCTGCAGACTCGTTCGATCATCTTCCACGACAAACGGATTCTTCTGGATGGACAATTTTCCCCCAGCACCGTAGAACGGACCGGACAGACGGTAGAATGTAACAACAGTGCACAGATTTCCACGCTACCGAATCTTTCAGAGGCGTGCCCAAAGTCATTAGTTTGTATGATGACAAAGGGAAATTTTATTACATCGCCCTTTTTATTCGTTGCACCCGGGAAAGCTGGTTGGTTCACATCTGTGTGCGAGAGACATTTTTTATGGCTCCATTTCCTCGCCTTCGTCCTTGCTTAATTCGCTCGTTCCCTTTCGCATTTCCGAATCGCTCCATTCCAACCAAACCACATCGATTACTTACTTCCGTTTCCGTTGTGCACTTTTGCTCGTCGCCCTACGATTATTTCGGTTCAATCTTTCCCATCTCCCGGGGAAAAAGGTTCAATAGAGCAGTTGTCAGCGGTTTTTACTTCCGACCATGAATCGGGCTGCATTGGTCCAGAGTGGAAATGGTCCCGTTTGCAGGAATTGGACAACATCGGACCTCGGGTGGGAGAATGTCGGTCGGTAAAGCAATTTGCTTTTTTATTTGCCATGCTGTTGTCCTCACCGCGGGATACTGCTGTTGACTTGATGAGAGTTTTTTTTTTCTTTTCGGGTGTATATGTGCGAATGATATTTGTGTGATCTTTGTGACCGAAACTGGACAGTGGCAGTGTGTTAAATTTATTTACCGTTTGAAATTGGTGGAACGTTTAGCGAACAATACCATTTTGAGCTTGTTTAATTTATGCTTTCATGAAGAGAAACTATCGTTTGTTAGTTTTCGGGGACAATAGATTTGTTTGCTTCACAAGAATATCATTTATGAAGATTGTTTTAATAAAATTCACATTTTTTAGACCTTTTTTGCGAAATTCACAATATTGAATTTTGTCCAAGAAATATTCAAGAAACTGCAATTGAGCACTTTCCGCCAATGAACAATTCGAAATTAGTCCAAACATTTTTAGCCATGTTCACGGTTAATCATGCACGAGAAACTGAAGTCTCGCGTGGAGGCAACATTCGATTTCTCGTAGATAACGATCCACTTCTTACCAACTGATCCAATCAACAAGCACGCAACTGATACTCCCAGCGCATTCAAGCGAGTCGTTGGCTAGGAGTACTATCCTCGTACAAGATGAGCTGTTGTATCCTTGTGTCTTTCATTATTTTCAATACATCTACTGCGCCAAACAGCACAGTAAGTCTGTCTTTCATTCTTCTTTTACCCTCAAATTTAGCTTACCTCTAGGAAATGCGATGATTATTGATGTACTTAATATGAATACGCTACAGCTTATCCCTGTTAATATTGAAGAATTATTTGACAAATCGATACAAATACTACATTTCCTGTATTGATGAAGTCTTCTAATAATTCGATCCTTCATCTATTCGATAGCATCTCGAGTAAAGAATGAATGAACTTAGAAGAAGCATCATGGCATCGTAGAGTGATACACGTTTTCGAGTCCCCCTTTATTGTGTTCCTGTTTGTCAAAAAAACGTAGGTATATTTGGACAAATTCATTTGTTTACATTTATATTATTATATCATTTATATTCATTTATATGCAACGATATACTTAGTGTTCCCTTAGAAAGTGCACGGCTTAACCAACAAAAATATTACCTACAGGGTGACCAGATCTCGCTTGCTGCTGAAAATGCACAAAGGCCACATCATCCTTTTGGACTAAAAATTGTTCAGTCCGTGGAGGTACCTTTAAGTAAGCAGAATGATCGTGTTTATGGTGGATCGTGCAGAATGATCGTGTTATATTTGTGCAACTATCTCGACAATAGGGAAGATGCCGTTATTGTTTATCGGCAAAGCCGTGAAGATCAACAAGGAGTACTGTTTATAACACGTCTTATAAGACGACTTTAAACCATACGCTAAGAAGCTTTTTGGCAACGACAGCTCTTACTTCCAACAGGCTTCCCATAAGGCTTCAATCGTTCAGGAGTGGCGCATGGAGCATTTGCCATGTTTTATCAGTGCATCGGAATGGCCTGCTACTTATCTGTGTTTGAACCCGTTGGCAAGTATTTGAATTTGGACGAATTCAAGAGACGGTTATTCATTTAAGAGATGGGACGAAAGGCCGCATGGAGTTTTGCCTGCGGCCTGTCACGACTTGCACAAGCGCCAACGGGCCGTTATCAAATGCGAAGGAGAAAGATTTGAAATAAATTTTGTAAAATGCTAATTTAGTACTAATAGATGTTGTTTAAATCGATTCCTAGCTAGCTCTACAACTTCTTGAATATCCCCTGGAATAGCATCTAATATTTTGCAAGCTTCGTAAATAATAATAGTAATAGTTTAATGCAATAACTTTGTAAAGTCACTACAGTAAAGTTACAGCTATGTATTAATTTCAATCAATTGAACATACATAATTCGCTTGAAGGAATAATTTGCAGGATTCAGAATTGTGCCAGTTAATGTTTTTAAGCCTTGCCTGTACTTGCCAATACAATCAATCATTTCCAAATACGCTCGAGGTATGCAACTCACATTCCAAGCAGCATTTAAATTTAAATGTACTCTTTTTCTCTCCCTTCATCATTGGAAGCAATTAATTCAACTCCCAAATGTACCCAGCTGCTCTCACGGAATGGCAAATCGGTTTCGCTTTCCCACCCCAAAAAACTAACTACATTCCGCCATATCCTTCCTGAAGTCGAAACCCATCACATCGCCAGCTCACGTAATCGTGCACGATTTATACGATTGCTTTATTGATTGATTTTTAACGATATGTCACCCGATATATCAAATCATGAAAGGTGCAGTAACCGCGGTGACTGTGTGATGCTCGCAACTTCGCTATCCAGCCGATCAGCGATGTGCTTCTGGACCTCTGCCGGTGGAGATCCATTAGTTCGATGGTATCCGGGAACCAAAGGTCCCAAAGTGCGATGGGACAGGCGCTGATCTGGACCTGCTTAATTCACATCACAGATTGCGAATGTTTTAATAAATTGATTTCATCACTCGATAACTGCACCGATCCGATTGCCAATCAGGGGAAGCATTTTTTTGTATCATTGCTCTGAGGGTGAAGAATTTTCTTCGCTAAAAATCCGCAACGAGTGAACTTTGTACAGCTCAATAAATAAATTCAATAAAGGTGCCAGGTTCAAATAAGGTAGCAACATAATAATATCAGCAAATGAGGCTTGATAATTGTGAGTATTTAAACTCAAACTACTACGTATTTCAGTAAGCAGCTTTCGAGAAATTGTGTTTATTATACAATAATCTTGCTCAGTCATTGATAATAATGAAATTCACTGATTATATTATAACAATAAGTCTATTCAAATCAAAATGACATTACACCACATTTGAGTACATCAAATTTGCATCGTTTGGAAATAAAACATCTTACATTTTCCGCAGAACTACATTTCAATTTTGATAATAGTGTGTTGCTGGGCAGTTAATCAGCACTGACAATGCAACGCAATAATGGTTAAACAAAACAACAATGTGCTAAATTGAAATAGGCCAACTTATGCCCTTTATCCCACACACAAATGTTCAAACGATGCCGCACGTACCGCCGCGTCAAACATATGCAAACCATGTGGGATCAAGTGTAAAACAAAAATTCCCTAGCATTGGTATGCCCTTCCCTCTCATCGGCGGTGGTCTTTGCAATTTGACAAGGGATAATCATATTTATCGGTCTTTACACATTTCGGTCTCACACGCTCAACAGCTACCATGATAAAGTGTTATCCCGCGGGACAGCCAGAACACCCGGAAATTCTACACACAAAGGACACCGATCCACTAATTACGTCTTGATTTTTGAATTTCTCGGTTGCAATGCAGTGAAAGGGCGGCTTATCGTCTGAAATGTTTCGCGCTTCATAACGCATCGTTGGTTTTGACAGCTTTTCGTTCCATTTCGGCAACAGTTAATGCGAATTCGCCAATGGTTATTGGTTCGGGTCTACAAAACGGCTCATGATAAATTAATGTATGACATCTTTGGTAAAGCAAATCCGCACAGGAATCGCTTAATCGTTACAAACTCTTATTTATTACAGTTGTAGTATACCTGCTATACAGTTTATTTTTTAAGCAATACAATTTAGGCCACCTCATATCAAACAATAGACCATAGTGCGATTTCAGTAACGCAAGCGACACATTTTTTGCAAGCGTAGCATCGATCGCACCGCGACCGATCAGCACAACACAAGCGACACATTTTAAGCAAACGCAGCAATTGATCGCACCGCTGCAACAGGTGACACATTTTATGCTTGCGTAGGGGCAAATAGTAATTGAGAAATCATAACTAATGTTTTAGCTAGCATTGCGACATAAACATCTGTGGCTATAACAAACAGGCGAACAAACTTATTGCAACAACGACAATTCACTGAAAGAAAATTAACAGAAGAAGCAGCTAAGACATGGATATTATTACAGCAACTCATTCACTTCTGAGCATTGAGTCAAGACCATTGAGTGTCCCCCTACCCAAGGTAAGGTCTCAATGTGTCCAACGGCTCCAGTAAGAGAAAACTCCTTTCAGGTTTCTAACCATCCCCTGGATGATCGACACGTAGAGTTTTTGTGTCGGTGAGTTAATTAATTGCACCCCGAAAGTATGTTCGCATGTTCAGCCTGCGCACGGAAATGTTTAAATGGTGTCCGCGAAGCTTATTGACGGTTAAGCTACAATCGCTGGATTGAAAAAGGTGATAACGACGTAAATCAGTGATAAGTGTGCGTAAAGCGAGTGATAGAAAAGTATGCTACAAAAATATGCAATCAAATATTATAGAAAAAACACTTTGTGTTATTGAAACGAAATGCCTGATTCAAAAGTGAATGGAGATGAGAGTGAATGTGAAACACAAACTGAACAGCACCTGAACCAGATGTTGAAACTAAACATCTTATGAGTAATGACGGCAGTGGCAATAGTGATTACAATTTGATCAAAAGTCCTAAAAGAACAAGCAAAAAATGAAAAAAAAACAAGTGAATGCTTTGATACTCACATTACCTCAGTCAAAACGATCTTTTGTGTAAAACGTTATGAAGATATTGCGTCGATTACCCTACACATTAGTGACAGCTACAAATACGAAGCATACGTGCTACTGTAACGGTGTACATGGCAATATTATGAAGTGACAAGACTATAGTGACATAATGGCGGACAAAAGAGTATGCAGAATACACTGTAACAGTGTCAAGAAATTGTGGAAGGCGATACCACGGTAATTAAATGTTGACCGCCGGGATTCCAAGAGACAGGAATCTCCATCGTGGAAGATAACAGGCAGGAGGCCAAAAGACGATACTAACGGACAAGAGTCCCAACCCAAATTTTAACGGACAGGAGCTCCAACGAGAAAAACAAAAGTTACAAGAAAAATTCATCCAAATACGTGGCGAGATAAGTAATAAATGATTATAATAATTATAATATGAAAGGTTTTTTTTTATAATTACGAAAGAAATAAGGGAAAAAGGGAAATTTTGACAACACCTTGGACAAAGTTTCTCAAGAGCCTAAACCAAAATGTACCAAAGATAAAGAAGTGAATGATACTAAAGGAAGGCATGGCGGTTTTACATAGAGATACTCTTAAATAAAATGCGAAAAGTATATGAAAAAATCGAAAAGTTAGAAAAAATATACGACTACTTAAAACGTCTTGATAAATGCTTTAGGATAATTAGGGCATTTATAGGTATTGCAAGTGAATTATGCGGAGACATGCAGGAATATCTTGTATAAAGGTCATTTTAAAGAAGATACATTGATCATACTTATAAAAAAAAGTTGAAATCTATATTTCTATATTAATAGGTATATAAAAATGCACTTTGAAAAACACCCAGGCGCTTTGAATATCACACTTTAAGAAAAAGATTCATTAACAGCAATTTGGTGCAGCAAACAGGTGAAAGGACATACCAACATATGCACATTAGAACATAGCGGTTATAAACGCAAAACAAAACGCCTCATATATCACACCGATTTGATTTTAGACTTACAATATAAGAACTAAATTTGTACATAACAAAGTAGATACAAGCAATCGTTCTTACGAGGAGGTTCTTTCATATTTCATTTCGAAACGCTTTCCTCGTTTCGCACACGGTTGTTTCTCTCGCCGTGTTTCTGCCCATATCCGAACTATCTAGTATCAGTTCTCCCTCTTCTGCGGTATAGGTTCCCCAAATTGTTTGGTATCTGAAACAACTAGCGGGAAGGTTGGAACCTCCTTGGAGACGACGGTGAAAGATCTTGCTCGGGCAGATTCCTTTACAGTTTTATTTTGCTGCTGCCAGCAATACTCTCGTGCCAGCTAGTAGGCACGCATTCCTTCGCAAGGCCTGTTCGAAAGTCCGCTCAGCAACAACAATCATTTCAGGGGCATCCGTTTACAATGGATCACCAGAACACTTTAGTGCTTTTGACGAGTCAGCAAACTGAATCTGCAGGTCAAAAATAAATGCTGGTTAAATTCCTTAAGTCATGATTAACAGCAAAGGCTAAAATAGGAACGATTACTGAGCTTGCATAAATTGCTATATTGCTTATTGAAAAACCACTATGGGCTATTGTTTAATGTGAGGAGGTCTAAATTGTTCTCCTAGGTATGCTACACCTTACCTGTTTAGGAGAATTAGTTTATAAATGAGTAAAAATCTATTAACAAAAGAATAAAATGATTCTTGTAACATTTAGGTTTTGCTTAAAACAAAAATTGTAATACATCTAGAGGTTTAGCAGATGTGCTACACAATGCAATAGGCGACAGTCCAAGCTAACCGTTGATAATATTTACATTCTTTCCAAATTTTATTAGTTCTAACTATATCGAGATAACTATCAACAGCACCTAAGAGACCGCTAAGGAATTAGGTTGTGGCAATTTTGAGAAGCTTGGAATACCATGTGTGCTGTAAAAAGTTCCTTCATGCAAAAAGAATTACTGCTCTTTACGATTTTTATTTTTTTAAATAAATTATTTTTTGTTATTTAATGCTTAATTTTAATTAACCTTATGGGGTATCTTTGATAAACCTATCATTGAGTTCTACAATACCTAATTATCTATCTGTTGCCTTTAAGAAGCTATCAGAGTTTTAAAATATTGTACCAAACATGAGGGAATGGTTGGTCGTTTTAGTGTTAAATCATTAATTCATGAGCAATTAGCACATTCAACTTACTAGTAACTACTACTTAATCTACTTGAGGGAAACCCGTTTGAAAATGATAAAGCATGTAATCAAAAGAAAAAATACATGTTTATTTAAAGTGTTTCATGCAATAATAAATAAGATAATATTAACTTTAACAAAAGAAACATTAAAAAACTGGAGTGTTCGAACCTAAATTTCTTGAAGGGACTCCTATGAAAGGATCAACTCATTGTAATGACTCACTGACTTCACCTTGATTCACTAAAGTAAGTAGATAATTATTTTCATCGCTAAAACAATCAACAACCGGCTACTGTTACATTTCCTTACGCCACTGTAGTGCCATCTGTACTAACAATGTGCGTACGATGTTTTACGATTGTAGCAATCTGGAAATTCTACAAAAGCTTGATACATTTTCTCTCAATATTCAGTGTCGGTCTAACAGTCTGTATCCAGTTACCAGTTACCATGAAGTTCGCCTGTACCTTCGTTCTGCTTGCCCTGTTCACAGTGCTCTCTATCTGCCAGGCCTCCGAGGAAGCCACTATCTCCAGAGATGATGGAAGTATCAAGACCAAAATCGACATAGAACTCACCGAGGAGCAGATTGCTGCAATACAGAAGGTTTTGGGAGGCCGTAGATTCACTTGGCAAAATTGGTTGATGTATTATTTTGGTTAATAAATAATCAAACTAAAATAACAAATGTTAATTTGTGATTCATTGCATCAAACCAATTTGTAAAATAGAAAAGGGCTTATCTCTGGTTTCCGTTACAGGCTATCGATGAGAATACATCGCACATCACATAGACTCAATTTTTGCAAATCTGCGCCGTATGCTAGACACAAATGTTTTGTGCTAAACCATTATCCGCATGCGTCGTTAACGTCTGTCATTCTATGCTCGAGATGATTGTGTGGTAAAGTAAGGTTTTAAAACCCGTAAACAGCCATTCTCTTTTGCAAATGCTAACGGGCAAACATACATATGTGAGAACTGCAAATAGTAGCTAATAAATAAAATCGTATTCGAGCATAACTTCCTTCTCTATGCCATTATCATTCATGGAAATTATAGAGAAAATAGGCTTTTAGGGGAAATTGGGATTGGGGAAAATAGGGAAATAGTAATGGATTATTCGCCATCCTCATCGCCAAGATTCCTCACAAAATATAACCATTTACTGAAAAATTCTGAAGACTACAATAATGCTTGTCAATAATAATGTCTTTAAAAAGTACCATGATTTAGTAAAAATAAAACCTACAAATACAACACCTGGTTGATATGTTTCCATGGAAAGATGAACCAGCGATAAATGTACATGTTGACACAAGATGTTGACGCAGATACTCCAGTGCAATGAACTGCTTATATAATAGTATTCCAGCTACTATTTTAGCCCCTGTTTCTCGACAACTAATACCACCAATGAACGTCACGATCACCGACCAGATCGCATCAAACGCCTTCTTGATGAGCTCTATGGTTAATTTGGGCTTGATATTTCCATTTTCTTTGGCCGTAAAGACTTCCTCGGAGGCTTGGCAGATCACATGGCGAACTTGATAGTGACTTGCTAGAAAAATTCTTCGGTTGATACTGATGATGGAGTTAGAATTGGTCGGGGGTTATCAGTACTACTTCTCTGCAAAAAATATTCAACAGCGTAAGGGTTTTGTTAGTACAGATGCTATTGGAGTGTCGGAAAGAAATAACCTTGGAAACCGAACAGCTTGTACAAACACCAAATGTTTTGGTGCAGAAATCTGTTTTGGGATCGTGGATGAGAAAATTGTGTTCCTGGTTACCCTTGTCGAACAAACAAAACGAACGTTTGTAAAACGAACAAACTAAAAGTATTTGTATAGAAATTTAAATAAATGCTTCCATGCATGTTTTTGCCAACGGATCATTTCGCGGTATGTTGCCATCCGAGGTGTGCGATGGCTCAATGCACTACTGCTTCTGCATGGTATTTGTAAAAGTATTTTTTTCTCTATTTGCCTTTCATAATCACGTTCACAATTATGAAGTTTTTAGTTACAAAGTAAGTACTACGTGCGTCAATCTGTTATACTTTTCTTTTACTGCCACTTTCTTAAAATACTATTATTATTTCCTATGTTTCTGAACTCAAGAGAAAGGATTATTAAACTTTGCTGTATAATTTTATAGCATCACAGAAACTACAGAACTATTTTCTTAAAGTCATTTTTGAGAATATTAGATTCCGAGATTCCGATTTGAAAATATTAGAAGTTTTCCGTTTCAGATTCTCCTCTGACAGTTTCCAACTATCAACGCTAAATTACTTAAAACTGATTCTGACAAAAAAGCTCAACTAATATTTACTAAAATGAAATCAATAATAATAAACGCGAATAAAATTGAAAAAAAGCCTACATATGATGTATAATGTTTTAATATTAAACTCCGTTGTAAGGGTAAACATATTTATTTTACAGAATACGATATTTGATCATTTCCTCATAATATTATTATGTTTATTTTTATGAAATAAGGAATTTACAAAAAAATACCCAAAGTAAAGTAACGAGGAGGAAGAGGATTCACGAAGAAGGAAACAGAAATGAGGTACATGGAGACGGGAATCGAACAAGTGATATGAGTCATTAAAGGTCAGGGCGACTCTTAGAAATGGGTCACTACGCGCGTGGCTTGTATGGCGCATGGAAATATGGAGTGTAGCTCTATCTCGCAATCTTTGGGGAGGGATCGAGGATAAATGGACTGGAGCATCAAGATCATGGCAGTAGAGATGGATTGTAATTGGGAGTACCGCATTCTTAACAGCCCTAGGCCAAGTCGACGATAACAATGGAGATAGCTGGGAACTACTCTTGTTCATTGCTGTTGGACTAGCAAGCATCATCCAGTACTGATCGAACTCTCTCCATACTCCATACTCAATGGTTAGTAAACAATGGTCCTAAGCAAGATAATAAACTTCCTACATTTTCACCACCAATACATCCTTAAACAAATTTCACACCCTTTTTATTGTTATGGATGCGTCTACGATTTGTCATTTTTAATCGACTGATTGATTGTTGCACAGTTTTATAGCACATCTCAGTGTGTTGTGATTGATCGACGATCGCGAACACGTCCTTGATGCTTGAATAAACCAAAAGACTGAAGCAATTTGTTAGGCGAAGATGGAGCGAAAAGGTGTTAGAGCCGTTGGAAGGAAAATGTTTCGATCATCGATGAAAATCCGCTGTCCGTGTGATTTCGCCCAAATGTCAGCTTTGATGGGTCCGGTAAGATCATTCCCAATCTGGTCCCCTCCTAATCGGTGTCAGCAGCCTCGAGCTAATATGTTGCCGAAACATAAAAACACAATGACAGACACGAAACCGACCCTGAGTGGATGCAAACCCACATCAAACGTGCCCGTCCGCCGGGCTCATTCAACCGTATTGTACGCCCGATACGCAGAACAATGGCATACTGTTCAGTGTTAGCTTTTTGCCTCTGCGGCAGGACGCTCGTGCAGCATCCCGGGTGTCTTTATGCAACATAATGACACGAACAGGCAAAAGGCGTGAGACACCTGGGATAATGGACGAGCTACCGGTAATAAGGGGCGAGTGATTTAGGGGTGTGTAGGCCGTTCCCGAATCCCTTGCAGTCTTTTTAACTTATAGCCCAAGCATATAGAAATTAAAGGATAGAGGCACCAAAAGAAGGTAATTCCTGAATGTACATTCCCGAAACGTACAGCAAGGGCACAATTTGGTGCGTGAAATTGTCCCACTTAGTCACGCCACTAGAATCTGTTGACTTTTCGTGCCATGTTAATCGATGTCCTTGTTATCCTTACGTCGCTTTCACTCGATCGTTACGTGGCGCCGTTAGGAGTTTTATTAATCGATTTGTGCACACCACGTTTTGGTGCTTACGCAGCACCAAACTGCCAGCACACACAAACCCACTCGCACCACACACATCGGTATTCACATCCCTTTTTTCGATGCAGTGTGCAGCTTGCGGGACACACTAATAAGAAACGCTACAGAAAGGGCAACAATTAATGTAATCACTGTGCGTAAAGCCAACCGGCTCGATGCTGAGCGAACGGCGAGAAAAATCCCGCCCCGAAATCTCGCCCAACAATACGACGAAATTTCCCTCGTCGCATGCAAGACAGATACGGATGGTAAGGAACGGATGGTACGCAACGGAATGGTATGGGCGGGATAGAAATTGTCGTTCGCCTGGAAGGGCTGCAATGGCGTTACACACCGGGAGCAACCTTCGTGTTGCGGATTAATTCATGCTCATATTAATTTATGTATACGGGTGGAAACGATTTACAAACGAGTAGCCCTCGCTGCAGATGGTTAATTGAAAAATTAATGACCTTAATTGGTGGTGTTTTTTCGTCCTTTAAAATCTCTATCTTTTCTATACATTCGTTTGCACCCTGTTGGACATTAAACACAACGCAACACACAGTGGCGTAAAGTCTTTTCTTGGTCATTTACATTTTATTACTTTCATACGTCACTGAACATCTTTACATGCAATTCAACAGTTCTTATCTGTTGTTTTTATGAGATTTTTTCTTTTGCCAATCCGTACTTCATATATACATTGGTTCGATAAGGGTTTTATACACCACACTGTAGTGAATGTTATTGCTTGCTTTAAGTTTACATTTTAGTCCACTTTGGCTGTCATTTCTAAACGGCACATGTATTAATTTAAAATGATCTTCATTTTAATGCGTTTTCGTTATTTTGAACTTCTCTCAAATGGTGAGGCGAGTGAGTGAAATGATATACAAATGATAAAGATGATGATTGATGATTGATAAAGCAACTAAAATTTACGGTGTTCTAGTACAGTACTATATTTTTATTGGTTTATAGAGAAATTTAACGCTGACCGTGACTATTTCGTATGTAACGCGGAAAATTAAATCTTTCTGAGTCAAGAGTAAAATATAATTGTATGCATCCGTACGAGGTGAATGTAAACAAATTCTGTTTGAACCCTAATTTACTGCACTTAAGTAACAACGGTCATTTAGGATCTCCGGGAACAAGTCGCTCCACGTCACAACAACACCGGATGTGACATTGTCTTTATCACGAGTTTTTTTTTTTTCATTGAACCGGAACCAACCAGCACTTGGTGTCCCAGCAATTAATATTGACTTTTGAGGGTGAATCGTTTGTTGTGGTGGGATGCCACTGTACTGTTGCACCAATTACTTCCAATCAGCAGCAATTGACCAGACAACTGATTTGTTCGTGCAACTTCATTACGCGTGCCATCCGTGTTCCACCATCACAGAAACCTTCACCGAATGTACTAAAACTAACTAAACCAATGTCGTTTTTTTTCAATTCTAATCACTCTAGTTATGCACCAATCACACATTTACACTGGTGTGCACATTTGTGGTTACCTCCGTTCCGTAATACTTAGCGCGAAGTTACGACTTAGAATGTTTTCGGATTAACGACGAGGGCGACCGGATGGGAGGCACTGTGTGGTGGGGCAGCAAGTGAACACATTCCCAATCCTAACTGAAACCCTCCTCCACCTCCTCCTCCTCCTCCTCCTCCTCCTCCTCCTCCTCCTCCTCCATCGCCATCGATATCATTATTAATGGTGCCCTTGGAGGCTCCCTCCGTTGGTCCCAATTGATGCTGCGGTTCCACCCTATTAATTGACGCCTCCATCGGTACTACCTTCGATAGGTGCTTGCTTAGTCCAAAACGTTCGAATCCTCCCGTTTCCGCTAGTCCGAGGTCAGCCTTGCGCAGTTCAGCTTTCGGCCCTACCAGGTTCATCTTCTCCATTTGCTGGTGTTGCGAACGAATGGCGAACCGGTTCACGTGCACAGGGATCGGAACAACGATCTTATTGGCTGCACCGGTCGTACCGGAAGTTGAACCGCTAGCATTACGACTTGCGAGACCGTGCGAATTCAGACCAGCCTTCACCCGTTTCCATTTGGCACGCCGGTTTTGGAACCAAATCTTCACCTAGGATGGCAAGTAGAATGGATGAGTTGGAAGCTAAAACCATGTGGGACAATGTTTGTATCTTACCTGCACTTCACTCAGCTTCAAGCTGGTCGCAATTTGGCTACGTTCCGTAAGACTGAGGTACTTTTTGGCGTGAAACTCTCGCTCTAGTTCCAGCAACTGCTCGGACGTAAAGGCAGTTCGCCGACGGCGTGATTTGGATGTTTCCGTCCCGCTGCCGGATTTGCCAATCCGCCCGGAGGAGGAAGAATTCTGTGTACAGTCATCTTCCGAACAGGCATCCGAGTCCGTATCGCCGAGATCTGCAATGAAGTTGTACACGAGTAAGTTTGTTGTTGTTGTTTACGGCCATTTATAGTGCTCAATATGTAATACAGCCTGTGTAATACAGCGAATTTACCACAATTTTGATGTGGTATAAAAATCTAGAGAATGTATAATTTATTAGTAAAAACGATGATTAAAAAGTCACTTAAGCTTTATTTGAATGACCAGGTGATGGTGGATGGAAATCTTTTATAGCCCTTGGCTACTACCAAGGGTCTACGCCAAGGAGATGAACTAGCTTGTCTACTCTTCAACCTAGCACTAGAGAAAGCCATCCGCGAATTGGATGTGGAAACTTCGGGATCCATCTACTATAAGTCAATCCAAATCCTGGCATACGCTAATGACACAGACATCCTAGGTTTAAGGCTCTCCAACGTAGCGGATGCTTATCGAAGGATTGAGCGGGCGACGAAAAACATCGGATTGAAGATGATAAAGGTAAAAACCAAATAGATGATGGTACACCAGAAGCTCTACTAACAAATCCTAAGTTACGCAGGGGTGACATACAAATAGGTAGGCGCACTTTCGAAGTCGTGTACTGGCTCTCAACCGGTCATTCTACAGTCTAAGGAAACTTCTCTACTCACAACACCTGCCGCAATTAACGATGGGACTATATAAAACTTATATAAGTCCAGTACTCACATACGTTTCTGAGACATGACATGATTCGCCAGACTCAGGTGAGCTGGTCATGACATGAGAATGACACAGAACGATCCAGCCCGTAAAGTCCTTCAAGGTCGTCCACATAGACAGAGGAGACGTGGTGGACCCAAATTGATATGCAGTGATGGTCAAGATACTTCCGCCAGAAAGATCTGAATTATGACCTAGCTGTCGACGGCGCTCACCTGTAAGCGATTTAGAAGACTCCTGCAACAGGTCAAAACCGTGACGCAGTAGTAACGCCTGATAAATAAGTAAGTAAGGAAGTAAGTTTCCTTTGATTGCTTAAGTTCAATTGAATGACCTTGTTTCCATTAAGTCGGAACATTTATTTCCGATGACCCTTTTTTACTTCGCACGAACGGCCTGGTCGTATCAACTTATTTTACCACGTAGCTTGATAGTCAGTTCTTCCTACGGGGGATTGGTCCGGATGGGCAGCGCCGTTACCATCATGCCACCGGGCCGCCCCAATTTCTGAAGACCTTTTTGATCCAAATTGAAAGAAATAAAATACTATTCCTCGACTATTTCCGCCTTAAAACGTATAATGAAGTAATTATGAATATGATTTGAGAAAAACGGAAAGGAACTAGGTGACTTGACAAGATTATACGAGACACAACAGTACAATGCACTGCTAAGAAGGTTAGATGTTGTGAAATCTCTTGCGAAAACCTGTTCACCTGTGCCTTCGTCCTGCTCGCCCTGTGCACAGTGCTCACCATCTGCCAGGCCTCCGAGGAAGCCGCAACCTCGCAAGATGATGGAAATGTCAAAGCCAAATTCAACCTAGAGCTCACCAAGGAGGACGTTGCAGCGATCCAGAAGGCTCGAGGTGAGTTCAACCTGGAATCATATTTAAGACGGAATGGTATATTTGGTGGTCAATTCCGGAATCAACCATTTCCGTCCTGGATTGGGTAACCAATTCCAACTGAAAGGGCAACCAATGATTAAAAACTTAATAAAAACACCTATTCGCAATATAAAAAAACGAGAATGAGAAGGAATTACAACCGAAAGATGAAAGAATTTTTCAAATCTTATATCTACTCTCACGGCCCGTTTCACGGTACACATTCAGTAATGTTTCAGCTTGGTTGTTGCAATATATAGTTTAGTCTAATATTGTTCGGGACAGGAACAACAAAGCAAGTTTGAAATCTTTAATTGTTAAAATTAGTAAAAATTTAAAAAAAATGGTCGGATAATGGAATCAACGACCTTGATGTATTTTTGCCGTTCTCTACACATGATCTCAACTAAGCGGGATGTCATGGAACAAATATTTTTACTGAATAGAGATCATTACAACAAAGATGCAGCCTTTTGTGTAATGATTCTTTTAAACCAAATACATTTAAACTTTTTTATACATTAACCGATCCTCATCAAAAGTTAAAAGAGGTTATCGAGCAATAGCGCATCCGATTACTAAAATAACCATTAATTGGTATGCGCATGTATAACATGAACTTAAGATATCAATAATGATACTATCATATCATAGATATCAATAATGATACCGGAAAACCACTAACCGATTCACAAAAAAATGATATTTTCACTGAGGCTGTAGCTTGCTGTGAACATAAAATAAAATGATTGAATAACAATCCACTACAAAGCTATGAAGATTTCCAGAAGTGGTTGAATTGGTTTAATTTATTTACTGAACAAATCTTACATCAATGAATTTTTAATCAACTGCGGCGCAATTAACTACCGAAAAGAAATATAAAAAGCTTTTGAATGTTTGTTTAACCTTTCGTTACTGTTGTGCTTAATAAATCCTTTAAAAAAAATATTCACACGAATCTTTAGAGAGGAGTCTCTAATCTCTCTCAAAAGATTCAGAGATTTGTCATAGATTCATTAATTTATCTGGAAACATGATTTTAGGCTTATTTTTATTCTCTTGCTTCTGTAATAAGAATTTAAACAAAGATTAAACATGTTTAAGCACTGTTAGCATTAGATTATGTTAACCAATCGAGTAGATTTTTTTCTACGAACTCGAATTTGGTGGAAACTTGATAAATAAATAATTGGAAACCCTTAGTAATTCATGGAAGGATTGATTCGCGTAGGTGGGTGGAAGGTGGACATTGGGGTACACCGTACCATACTACGGCAAATATACTAGTAGCATTAGAATCACACAAAAATAAGTGCAGAAATTCGGTATCACAAACGCAATCCGTCCACCATTCAACAGTTGTTTAGCTTTGGAGGATTCATATTGTTTATGAACGGGTATTGATGATTTTCCACCCTCTTTTTACACATATGCAAACCCAAGGAAAACCTCATACAGAACGTTTACTAAATGTCCTAAATTATCACAACCATCGTTAAAATAAAAAATCGAGCAACTCTTGCTCAAATATAACTTAAAATGCGCGGCTCGACCATTGATTTTATTTATTTTATTATTATTTAGGTTCACATGGAGTCCGATTGCCGTATTATCAACTCAGCTTGCGCTGAGTTTTGTACAATTAGTACAAGCCATTTCCTACTTACACAATCCGTCCAATTTTTTGAAATGTATGATTTAGACTTAATTAAACTTTCAGCGTCTAATTTTTCCTGCTGATATGATAAATAAGTTCTAATAAGACGACATGTTTAACCAAACCATGAACAATAATGAACAAAAAATAACACTATCAAAAAAACATGGATTTCACTAAAACATTAACGCCTGTAGTGCAAGGCTGTACTTGTGGAGATGTTCGATATGTTTATACAAAAATACTGATACCAATGCGTGGTGTTTTTGGTTTACACCAACAATATAAATGAACCGTGCCATGAACATCACGCGACTGCAAGAGCTAGTTGTAAAAAACCCCAAAATTGGTAGGACGAAACTGAGAAGGGCGAACTGAATTATTGTTTATTACATAAAAGACGGTGGAAATCATCATACAGCCAAATGAATTAAATATATTTAATTGTGTTATGTATGCATGTGTAAGCAACACTAAAATCTATTAAAAATCTGATATATTTTCTTGTAATTGAGCAGCCCAACATGCGTCTAAAATAGATCATTTCATCACTCGATCAATCGATCATCACTTTTTACCATTTCTACGATACAATGGCAAACTTCCACAAATGCCATTATTTTACTATTGAAACAGCGTGTATAAAAATCCTCTTGTGTGTTGGTTGAAGTTTTTTTGTTTGCAAATTAAAACATTTAACGGAAAAATAGCATAATATACCGTACGGTACGTACACTGAAAATAGCGTAAATTTGGTCAGTTTAGATTTGGTTAATAGGGTATGCAGAAAGTAATCTCCTGTTTGCATCAAACCCCTATAGTTTCTTTTCTAGTAAAAAATGAACCACGGAACCTTGTACCACGGAAAGTACAGCAACTCCATATATTTGTAAACTTAAATGCCAAATACTTTACCAGCTTCATACATCGTACATCTGCCATTGATAACGTTGTAAAACAATCGATTAGGATTTATTCGCTCTAATCGCAACACAATCTTTATTATAACAAACGACATGCCCCTCTTGCTAACTCGATAACGTACTAGCTAAACAATGATCCCATCAATTTGTTGCCATTCCGTAATTTAGCGCAACAAAATCTTGAGCATAAAAAATCATTGCTCGTTTCCCACCAAACAACCCACACTAAGGAACTTTAATGCTCGAAGCCCCTTTCCCGAATTTGTCCCAACGAAAATGCTCAAGGGGAATCCCTTCACAAAAAGAGCAAACACGAAAGCAAAACCTTCAACCCCGACTAGGCTGCCAAACCAGGCTCACACACAAACAGCACGCCACAAGAAGCGCCACTTTTCATTACCGCCTACAATGAAAGTCAATTTACGTGAGGCTTTACCGGCTAAAGGGAGAACTTACTTTGCGGTCGTCCTCGACACGCGTTCGGTAATCAAATCATAATTCCTTCCCGTCGAGATTTTTGCCACGTGATCGAACAGTGCGCTTAAAAAAAACTGCGTTACGGACGCTGGGACAGAACATCGTTCGGGGACGGTATGGTTGGACGGTTTTGTAAATTATTCATAATCTGTTTAAGTGAATATTATCGCCCTCCTTCCGGTGCCCGGAGACGGGTGAATCTAATGTGTTTAGTGTAACATTTTGAGAGCGGAGATGACATCTAGTCCTGGGACGTGTTTTCTAGGGAAGGTAAGGACCAAAATATCGTCACACTTAGGTAGGTGTTCTAAAAATTATCCTCGAAAAACTATTTACATCGGACCTGAAAAGGGCATCCAATAGAAATCGAAAGGATTTCAATTAGTGCAGTGCATTTCAGGAATAACTGATTTGTTTGAAGCTATGACTGTCCTTTCAATTTCTCAAGGTTTTGCTTCACAATGGCCTGCTATGGCTGTATTGAACGAAATTCTGGGGTGTACGTAAGATTATAGAGTTTTGGACATATACTGCACATCGTTTTTCAAACTCTTGAAATCTAACAGCAATTACAATCTCCAGAACAAGTTCTGGCCATTCCCGGAATCATAACTTGGTGAACTCGATTCTCGGGTGTACCCCTAACTATTTGCTCTACGAGACAATTTGGTAACATTCCGTGCAGGAAAAAATAAATCATTGTTTAAAACAATGGATAGGTACAACTGACAACCATTGACAAATGTCAAACATAACAACGGATGAAGCGTATTTATAAAAATAAAATACTATTAATTTGTTTTGGCAATTAATAATTGTATTATTTCTGGGCGGCCCGGTGGCATGATGGTAGCGGCGCCGGTCTTCACACGAACGGACCGGACCAAAATCCCATCCGGGCCAATCCCCCGTAACAAGGAATGATTATCCGGCTACGTAGTAAAATAAGTCGCTACGGCCAGGCCGTTCTAACGAAAAAAAATAATAATAATAAAAAATAATTGTATTATTTCATGGTGTTTGCATAAACATGAAGTCACTGTCATAGACTAATGCTATCCTTTACAAGAACTATGATTACAAGGAAGGCTCTCAACTATTAACCGGCAAAACTCCTGTCTAATGATCATTGTAGTAGACATCTAAACATTATATAGACATCCAGACTTGGATTGGCGGAGAAAAGAGAGGCGATTCAAGGTGAATTTTCAAGTTTCTAGGGAGAAATTTGCAATCCTGGAAGACATTGTATTGCAAAGTAACTGCAACAGGCTTAGGTCCTTCATAGGTAGATACGTCCAGAGGTGTGATCTTAAGGATCCTCAGGTGAAACCGCAAACCATTAGTCTGATAAAGCAATTTAAAATTGCAATTGTCTGCATTCGATCATAAGCTTTACTCAGTCTATAATCTATTATTGCATTTAAAAGGGAATTTTCAGCAGACCAAACACTCGGTAATAGAAAAATTCCGTAGAAGTTGATGATTCAAGGATATGTATCAAATTACTTAACTACGAATTTGATCTTCTCATTAAATTTGGTTTAAACTAGGTAAATCGTTTTCAAACTGAATGCGTGTAATGTGCGTAAGTACCTCTGAACCACTCCTTCCTATCGATTAAAAAAGTTTTAATTTTTTCCATTTTTGTTTTGTCTGGATGGGCAACTCCAGTTAGTGCTTCAAATACAATCATTTAAAGCGCATAGTTCCGTTAACATTGTTTAAGACACCAATTGAATGAATTATCACAGACTAAGGATTGGCCAAAAAGGGAGATGTATTCTTCAAACAATTGCTTCAAACAAACACATGATCTTCATTTGTTATAATCTAGACTTAAGATATAATTGATCAGGCGAAAGGTTATGGAGATATGTGGGGAGATATTCGTGGTATTGATTAAGCCGATGCTTTAGACACTTTTTTGCTATGATTGCCAATGGCATAAGCTCTATACATGGCTATCCACAGGCTAGATAAATTAAGGGTGGCGAATTCGAGTGGCACAATGCAAAAAATAACTTTACTTTATAAGATTTCTGTTGTATTTTTATTAAGCAGCTTAATTGTAGAATATCTCCAATGCTAACAATCTGATGAACTCCGACGAAACAATCTCAATACAAACAATAACGATGGATTTGCTCAATATTAAAAACAGCCCCGCTTCTGATTAGTGTTGTATCCAATTCTCGAATGATATCATTGACAATCTTGTCGATTTATTTTCTTTCCACATATATGTTAGGCCTTTCCGTTCTAAGCGTAGCACAAACGTCAACAACAACTCTTTCGACAACAACATAAAAAAGAACCACAAACACCCTCACTTTGTGGGACTGCACCAAATCAAATTGAATCATGACAAATCACATTCGATTGAATTGACAGGACTCTTCACAGCAACACCCGTTTAGACATCCGTCGACACATCATCGAAGATCAGTCGTGAAGTCTAACGACACGTTTTGCCGAATCATGACCTCATCATTAATAACTTACCCGTCGTTTTGCCGCATCCGGACGGTGAAAGTGTCAGACTAATGTCATCGCTGTATGCCGATCCATCCGCACTCTCCCCACCGTCCTCCATTGGTCGCGTTCGTTCCTCGTCCTCTAAATCGCCGCCCGGTGGTACAGTGCCTCCACAAGGTTGCTCCATCAACGGTGGCTGTTGTTGAAGTTGAACATTCCCGGTTGTGGCCATACCATGTGGTACGCTCGAATCCAACGACCCAGCATAGCCGGTCCCCCCAGGTGAGCCAGAACTGCTGTGATACCGTGAGTGATGCTGTTGGTGATGCTGATGTTGATAGACGGCATACACCTTCGACAGTAGATCCGCCTCATTTGGGAACAATTTATCGCCACTTCTGGCACCCCTGGGGCTGGCCGCACCTGGCAAGGACATTCCCACCGACGGTTGCTGCGCCTCACTCGATGGAAACGCACCGGCACACGGTTCCCCAGCCGGGTACGATTTATGGCCTCCACTCGAGTGGTGCAGTAGAAGGGTGGACAATTTTTCATTCGCCGCCTGAGATAGATAACGCCCGGCAGCAGGGATTGTCGCACCCCAAGGATGGTACAGTGGTGGAAAGGAGCTAAACGAAAGCATGGCCGCACTATATCCTGCAGCGGCCGCTGCCAGGTACTGTTGCTGTTGAGACGCCTCGAGCAGGAGTCCGCCGGCGGCATTAGAACCGACTGCCGGTGGAGAACACGACCCTTGATCGACCGGATCGATCTCGGGCGACGAAGATCTTCCCGGGCTGCGGCGCCGTTTGACCGCGATCAAATTTTCTATGCTAAACGAGGAACTTGGCAGTGGACGGGAGAACTTCACGTCCGTCACACCGCACACCGATCCGACCGATGCCGGTAATGCGGTCGATAGTTTATCCATGACAAGCACTTTAGATCAGTTTATCCTGGATCACCGTGGCATAGATGAAGCAAGCCAAAAACACACGCACACTCAAGATCACTTCCACTCGCACCGGCAGAAATCGGTTGTGAGGATTCAATTGGAATGCACCCTACACGCGTTACGTTATGGCAGCGCTCAGGAAATGCACTCCGAACATCAGCGCGAACACTCGTACCACGAAAATCGAGCGACCCTTTCCGGAGGGAACTTTTCGACTGACTAACCTGACTCACGAGCTGTTGCTTGCGTGCGACCGTACCGTGCGTGTTTTGCTGTTGGACATCATATATTCGTTTCATTTTCGCTGCCTCAAATATCTATGCTGCATGATTCTGCTCTGTTCCGTTTCGGGTTCCAGCTTGGTTGGTTTCTGCGAGATACACTTATGTGTGCTGGATCGAAAAGTATGCTCCTCCCATGGGCGAAAGTTGTCCACCAGTCGAAAGAAGCAAAAAACTTCCAACTTTCCTGCTGCAATGTAGCCCAGCAATGTCCTTGTGATGATTGTTAGTGGAGTGTGTTAAACACAGCAAATACATAACGACTTCATCTAATAATGACCTTCATTGTTTCTTGCGACGAATGTAGCAATGGGTGTTTGCCGCAGGACAAAGGACTACAACTATGTTCAAGCATTTATCTTGTACGCACAAAAGGCTCGAAGAATTTGACGTCCGTACCAAACCTTGGAGTTTGGAAAACCAAAAGATAATCGGATATGAATTAGCTTACGTTCATTAATTGACAAACAGTTAATGAATTTGTTTGGAGCTTTTAACCGACTTCAATGCGTACAGTCTACAGGGGATCGGTTGTGGGAAGATATTTATATGATCTGTTGATTTAACTTGATGGTTATGTATAAACAAAATTCCATGAACTATGAACAGCTATTTGAAATACACAACACACGCACAACAAGTAGCAACAGCTTTCTTTCGACTAAATGAAACACAGACTAACAAGCACTAAAGCTACAAGGGTATTACTGATAAATATGACACAAATCGAATTCGTTGCACAAAACCTAATCTAGACCCTTAGGACTGTAAATACTGCATTCCTCAGAGTATTCGACTTAGGTCGTCCGGTTTGATAAAAAAAATCGATTAATCCAGGACTACGAAGGACTAATTGTGGATATTCGGTTTGGGATAATTCAAATTATTAATACTCTAAATCAGGGGTCGGCTTTCACGAAAAGGGCCAGATAGTAAAAAGAACTTTGAAGCGGCGGGCCAGACATTCCGATCAAGTTTATGGACATATGAAGTAGATGTAATCCTTGACAAAATATCTTATAATGTTTCCAAGCTGTATCGGTTCTGCTGGTACACGCACGACTTTTCATAATTATGATTACAAACTGTTCGCAGCGTTTTTTTAAATGTGTTATTCATTTTTGTATCACTTTCTTGCTTTTCATTCCAATGTTACTTGACCCAAAAAACTTTGAATTCCTGCGGAATGTGACAAAACGTTGCTTTTCAGTCGGATTTTGAAACCATTGACAAAACTCTGCCATCCTCCAGCCCTATTGCATGGTATCAATAATTATTACAATATGGACATCAGGTTTCGATTTGTTCGTGGAATAACTCTTAAACACAACTATGTTCATAACATGCGTTCTGGACTTCGCGTAGAAGCATCTTTAGTAAGTTTTCAAACCTATCATGAATTATTTGCATGGCAATAATGACCAGAGAAATTTTATTAAAAAATGTAGAAAAATAAGACACAGGTGATGTCAATGATGACTATCATGGTTATCGTGGAGCGACCCGGTAGTGTATTGGTAGCGGCGCTGGTCTACACACGACAGGAACGGTTCAAAATCCCATCCGAATCAATCCTCTGTACGCAAGACAGACTATCAAACGAAAAATCTGTAAATAAAGTCAAGACTGCGGGTCCAAATACAGTACAAGAAAGTCAGAGGTGACGGGCCTCTTGAGGTCCGGTGTGCCGGTAAAGAAAAAAAGAAAGGATATCGTAGTTCATCTGTTATTCGAATTTTTGTTGATATTTTTGTATTGAAGAGACATAAAAAAGTTTATTACTTGTATCAGACACCAGTGCATATGCGCACACACACTATACAAACTAATATTTTCTTAGCCGGTTTAGTAATCTTCGTATTGATTTACTGTCGCGTGCCAAAAATCCTCCTTTCCCAGCATGGAGGCCATCATTTGTTAAGCACTGAGTGCAAATATAATGTGTTGTGTTTTCACCCCCTTTTTAGACAACCCACTAAGCGAACGGACAATAAAAATGACTTTTTAATTGCCAGACAATTTTCGGCCTGTGCATTGTCATTTGACAAGGAAGCGAAATTGTTCCGCACACAATGCTCCGCCAAGTTGTACACTAATTTGTTGCTGACAGTCCTACAGCGCAATAGGAGCGCAATTAAATGTTTGATACACAAAAAGACCCAACAATAAAAAATACCGTTTGTTTGGAGCAGCTTCAGAAAGTTGACCATGCCTACTTTGTGCCACAAGCACGCACGCGCAGCAAACGCTTTATGATCGGCGAAACCCTCCGAGAGATGGCGCTTGTCGTGGGGATTTTAGAGCGAAATGTTTATTTGTCCCTTCGGGCACATAGTGCAGTGCGTGCACGCAGAAAAAGTGGGAGGAGTCCTTAAGGTTTTTTTTTGCTGAAATGAACAGAATGGAACGTTTTGCAGTTGAAATTGAAATGCATTTGAAATTGTATTTGCATTTTCTAATCAGTATTCTAATCCACAGCTTGGTTCAGTTTCTTGGCGTATGACAGTTACTAGTTCACATTTGAGTTCAATTAGGCGAGTATCCTCATTGTCAATATTAGTTAGCATTTGTTTGCGAACATCGTAGAATCGATCAATATTACTTGTCACCAATTAGTCATCGGAATAGTGATTTACCATTTAATCATAGTTTTAGCTACTATCTTTCCTTCAGTATTACAGCATAAAAATATTGCCATGAAATGATGCATCTTCTATTTCTATTTAATCTATTTAAGCATTAATTGATTTTAACGATTTAAACGAGATAAAAACATCCAAAGGAGAATCAATTTCCAAAGTTTCTTATTCAAATGGCATGAAGGATGATTATTTAAGTAACTAACTTAATTTATAAACAAACATTCCACATAACATACGTCGAGCGCCAGGCAGCGTTATGCTGTAGTCTGTAATTTATGTTCAACTTTAAAGCATCCCTCCTTCTTTCCAACATATGTCAACAACGGCCAAATAACATGCTCCGTTAATGATAGTTTAGCAAAAGTGTGCCAGTGTATGTCCTACAACCCTATAATTCACCTGCCCTACGTCTGTGCTTCTGTGGCAAACCGTAGAGGTCAACGGATACTTATGTTCTTTTAATTGATTACAAATGTACATTCTCCGGTGACATATGATGGTGTCCTTGCCGCTATCCATCAATTACCCTGCTCAACGAACAATCAACCACAACGTGCCACAATAGAAAGCAAATAAACAAATATCCACAACCAATAACTACCAGAGTGTTGGAGGTGGTAGTGCGACTGTTCATGTTTTACCCTTTTTTCCACGCAATATTTTCCTTTCCATGAATGTTGCACGTTTTAGTAAGCAATAGTGAACGCTTGACAATGCTTGTTCAATTAATCAAATATTGATAACAATTACAACGCAAAAGGAAGCTGAGGAAATTCGTAGGGAGCGTAGTAAAAAAACGTACGAAAACGTTCATCGCGAAACAATTTCCGTGGGAAAACAGGCCTCTATTCGCACATGTTACAGTCAATTATGCCAATTACTTGATACTTGATGGGGAAAACCAGAACCGATAGTGCATGCAAATATCGATAATGTGGAGCAGAGTTGCTTCAATTCAGATCGTACCACTTTTTAAAGGGCTTGAAAACATTTCTTTTGTATCGATGTGATTTTAATGGTTTATTTTAAACTGTTGAAATATGCTAAATAATATTTGACACTGTAATTACCAAACATCAGAAGAGAATTTTTCAATGTTATGAAAGAAAAAGTTAAAATGTCATTGAAAAAATCAGTTATTACAGCGATACGACCTAACTACTCTGCAAAACATTTTCAATTTTCTCTGTCTCGAAGTTATTTAAAAATGGTTTTATTGCGAGGAAGACGGAATCTAAACGGGAACCGGGAGGATTAAACTATAAACTTCAAATAAAAAAGTAAATAAATGAATAATTATAAGGAATAATATATAATATACTAATATAATAGAAAATATTCTACATTTGAACACCGATTATCAGGATACTATTTAACCAGTTGTCTGATTATCCGTGCGTCTCAGAAGTGACGAAAGGAAGGAGATTTGAATTTGTGCTCCAATTGTACAGGAAATTACATTCTGCTATTTGTAACAATAATCAATAAAATAGACAAAACTTATGCAATTCCCATTATACATTATACACTAAAAATTATCAAAAAATGAAGATGAATGAAGATCCGTCTTATCCGAATAACCGGCAACCGTCTTGTCCCGATTTGCACGGATAATAAGTGTTCCACTGCATTTCTAACGTTGAGTCACTATCAAACACTCATTGAAGAAAATTTAATACCATTTTAATATTAGTTTTTTTTTACAATCAAAAGAGTAATTACTGAATAAGTTGATTAACGTATACAAAATAGAGATCAAATATTATACAAATAATTACTTCGCATACAACAAACCATTTTTATGTCCAAACTATTTCACTTTATGCAATGGCGCAGGTCTCAGGGAAGATGCCAAGAATACTTTTAGGGAAACAATTGGTTAACAATATTCAATAATTTCATTAACAACATTATAACACTAAACTAATGACACTAAACTACTATATAATTCTATTTTCATATCAATCGACCAAATGGCGTACAAATTGCACAGCACAACCATGAAATGCACCAATACTTTGCTTTTCAAAAGCATCGCAATTGAACAAAGCTACTAATCATCAAATACTTAATTACGCTTTAGCTAGCCGCTTTAGTTCCTATGATAATTGATTTGTGATCGCCATAGACGTTATGAAACCGCAAACACAAATGTGTCAACATTCTCAAACAACACATTCCATTCATCGCTCATTCCACCTTGCCTGGCCGCTGAACATCACCCAAAAATATGTCGTTGTTAATTGCTACTTAGCTGCGCACTGCATCTCCACACTCACAACTCGTACCCTCGACCACAAGATTGCCCGCCAACACTGCCATGTGCGGTTATGGAGTGAACAAATTCCTTCCCCTGGCGTGCGTTAACATGGCGTGAAATTAAAGTGGGAACGATCCGTTCGCAACCGGCTAACGAGCGCCCGCAGTAAGACACCCGAAGGATAAGGATGCTGTTCACGTGGAAACATAACGAAGCATCGACGACAACTCCCGAACGGCTCACTTGTGCTCACAGCCAAAGCAAAAAAGGGAGGAAAAATAAATGCATCTTTCGCAACAAACATGCACCGCAAGCGCATCGGCTTGGGTTGCCGAAGCGCGAGAGGTATGAAAATTAAAATTAAATTTTCAACTCATTAATTACCGCAAACGAGCTGTGGCTGATGGCAAGATGTGTGAAATTATAGCAACGGATGCGTTGAATGCACTCGGTGAGACGACCATGGCGAACCTGGATGGAAGCGCGTCAGGATGCTGATCTTTGTTCAATGTTTTGTGCAGTCACAACAAACAAAACCTTACTGAAGGGTGCAAATATGAGCTAAGAACTCATTAGCACTAAACAATTCCATCCGATTTTTTTAGTATAGTTTACACTAATACAAAATAGTAACATTTGTGACGCCGTTTTCTAATTGTTTCACTCTAATTGACTTGATTGGTCTATTCTTGGACTTTGATTCTTTAACTTTAATTAACTTAAGTTAATATATTTACTTAACTTATAACATTCAATCAGGATATCAATGATCCTAAGAACGATCTTATGTCTTATGTAGATATCATTTTCGATAGGGCACGTCTGAGGAGCAGAGAAGTCATTTGAAACCGACGATTGCTTCGATTGTATCTTCTGAAAACAATTAAAACAGCGAAATATTATGAGACAGGTAAAATATTATGATGACTCGTGCACACAATTGGCTCCACGAATTCCTTCGACTCAGAAGACTTATTCAAGGCTTGAATTGCAGAACATGTCGCACATTGATGCTGATCCTGGACAATGCTGGTTGAGGATACCAACAGTGGCGGACACCCCATCTCACGACATCTCATTAGAGGAGCCTCGAAGGGCCCATCCCTGGGGATTGATCCGCCACTGGATATCAACGATCTCTTGTAGTTGGAGCGTGCTGTGGGCGAATTTGTGACCAGAGAGCGTGTGGAGCTGTGTGACCACGAGCTAGCTGAGCTGTTTGAGGGTTTAGGAACCTGGAAGTCGAAGAGATGATAATTCTTTTTTTTAAAGCCATCTTCTTCTTCTCAACAACAACCTCAAGAGGGTTAGGCCTGCCATTTCTGGCTTTCTTTAACTTCATTTATACATAGCTGGATAGCCAGTCCTGCATACGGGAGATTGGTCCGGATGGGATTTTGGATCGGTGCTGTCGTGTGTAGAATGGCACCGCTACCAATACACCACCGGGCCGACCCAAATTCGCAGTCGTATTCATCGATATTAGAGGGTTTCTGGATCCATAGTTCAATCTCTTAAGGGAAATTTCCAACAGTGAACTCGGTTGTAAGGTAAGGGGGGTTGGGGTTCGTTCTTTTCTATCATCTTCCATGTAGACTTTTGTAATATGTTACTATTATTATTGTCATTGTTATGTAGGATTTATAATTGTATAACTTAATTAATAAATATGAATATGAATTACAGAATGATTGTAGAGCCAGAAACATAAACCGAGCTACACAACCTTAGAGTGGCAGGTGCCAAGGTAGTAGGCACATAGCATAGCGAGATAATCTCCGTTGCGATAGACTCAATTGTATCTCCACGATTTGTGACAAGGACAACGCCAAAGGCTTTCATGACCTTGGCAATCGACTGCCCATCCGTTTTACCGTCATAATTATTGGTGTAGATCCTTCGTTCAAAATTTTTCCATGAATGATCTGAAGGTCAAATCTGAGGCATTTTGGAAGAGTTCCTGGTCTTCGGTGATACGTGATATCTCCTTAAATTCCTTGGCATGAAGGGTGAGGCAGAGTTGGTCCATTAGTTTAAATACTCTTTTTTCGCGTGATACTTACTGATCCAGAAACTTTCAGACAGTGAAGAATTTTATTTTACTTTTCGATGTTCGTTCGCCATCGAAACCTTCTTTAGGAAATTGGTGTGGGAATCATCAATGACTTTCTTCTAAGTGAAGGGCGTAAAATACACGGACTTTTAATGACATCCAGAATCAAATGGTCGAACCCCATAATCGAATGAGCTGCACATTGATTTTAGAAAGCATTCGACAACCCTTCAATTTCAGCTTGATTGTCTTTGTAGATTGACTACTTTGTAGATTTATCAGTCACAATAACTGTTATGAACGTTATAACATTAACATTCTAAAATTTCCAAATAAGCTTTTAATGACATTTTTTAATTGCGTGTCTGTAACAGTGTAACAGGGCGGACTAGTCCAAATGACTGGCCCAATAGTTCAAGTGTTAAAAACACACCAAATTAAAAAAAAACTACCGCCACCTACCGGTGGGTACCATTACTATAAAGAATCAAGAATCCATCTGACCAACCTAAAACTACACCAAATGGTTTGGGATGAGGAATGTTTCTATCCTTCTTTTTTAAGGGTTATTCATTCATAGCTTTTCGCTTATGATCACTCGAAACCTTTTTCATTTATCCGCACGTATTATTCCACTCAAAACTCAACGTGCGCAATAGGAACTCGCCGGTTTACGATAAACTTTTACTCCGTGTCTCATCAGATCACACACTTACTGTCGGCCTTTTAAAGTGCAAAACAAAAAACAATATCAAATGCGCCGACTACGATCACATAGGACGGATGTGAGTCGTAAAAATTAAAGGAAACACATAATAAATCGCCCTCCACTCACTACCACGTTTTCCCAACCGCTTGCTCAATAGTGGCTTATTGAACTTTTAATAATTGCTTAAAATTCCTTCGTAAATTAATAAACCTAACTACCAACGCTCGGCACCCGGGCCCGGGAGTATGGTTCAGTGCTTCAACGCACAAACGATCCCAAACCGCCCGGGAATGCCAGACAGACCGGGATCACACGGAATGCCATCTGGTGCATATTAATGAACCGTAACTGTCGGTTCGCTTCGAAGTTGGAGTCTCTGTGTCTTTGTGTTTGAATATTGTTTGGTGACACTTCGCATCCCTCGGGCACACATGTTTGCTGATTCTGAGATTGCGAATGTATGGGATATTTGGGTTTAAAGAGAGGCTAACGTAACTGTAGACTAGAAGGTGCAGTGCATTTGGGCCTGCGGTTCGTACTTTGTAGCCAAGGCGGCGTCCGATGAAACGCTTTTTTCCTTTGCATAGCCTGAATGTCGCCTCATTTGCTCTTCATTCTGCATAAAAGAGCAAGTGGCAATGCATGAAGATGAGTGTAATGCTGATGTTCCTTTGTAAAAGCTACAAACCTTTTCGTGTGCCGAATTACAATATCGTTCGTCTAACGTCAGAGCTATGGAATTCGAGACGTTGGTTAAACATACACAAACAATGGAAAAAACAAACAACATTCTATAGATATTTAAAAATCATGGCTTTTACATCGGTACTACTCCTACCAACAGAGGGCGCTAATGCATTGCAATGAGCAGGAGAGCCAAACATTCTGATTCTTGTGTTGTACAATTTATTTCGATAACCGATAATGATAAGACAATAACCAACTAGAAATCGAATGCCCAGTCCAAAATATGAAATGCATTTCGATTTTTTTTTGTGACGATTTTTGCATTTCTCAATTGATTATTGTATTATTGCACTAAAGAAGACCAACTGTTATTGTTTTCCTCTTACAAGGAAACTTATTGGCCAAGTACACCCGGGATAAGGTAACCTTTCACTGTTTTTAGAAGAAAATGTCTTCAAACGAATGTGCGTTGTATCATGGATTAGGCTACCCTTATACGTTATACGCAACACGACCTGGCCGTTCTTCTTAAATAAAAAAGTATGGGAACTTATTTAAATATGATAAAGGCAACTTTTCTTTATGAGTGCTTAAAATTCTTTCTCAATTTTAGAATTGTGTAGGCGATACTTTAATTTATAGCTTCCATCACATGATCTATTTTATCTTCGATTACAAGCAAGATGGATTGTGTTACCTTTAGAATTATATTTCCAACACTGCAACACATTACATACATTTGCATTAAGTAAGTTGCTAAATTAATAAATGAAGCAAAAGCTGATTGGAACGGAATATTAATGACCTTTACATGCTAAGTGCGCTTTCCCCAACCCCACTTCAAACTTGTGCCCGTACCATCTTTGGATCATAATTTGCCTTCCGGAGATGATGATAGTTTGGTAATATCTTTCGCAAATAGTCCAGCTGAATCATTTGCGTTTTCTGCTTATCCATCGCTTCACGCTGCATACATTCGCCCTCGTACAGAATCGTCTTGTCCACCAGCGTTTGTTTGCCTACCAGCCGACAACCTGCCCCAATGACGCATCCATTTCCAACGGTTACATTCGCCGACACGTAGCTCTTGCATTCGAACACATTCCGCTCACCAATCGAAAGGGCCTCAACCGTACAACCTACCTCGAATACATTATCCGGTCCAATTATTAGTGGCTTGGCTGTCCCTTCCGCGGTTAGCTGTCCGTGGTCCGGATGATCTTCCGGTATCCGGTAGCGCACCGTTGCATACTCCTCGACGATACAGTTTTCACCCAGCACGATTGGTCCCGATTCGGCTATTATTGTCGAACACGGATGGATGACACATCCGGCAGAGATCGTGATATCACCACGCAGGTTGCTGTCCTCGCATACCATCGACCGGGGCATAATTTTAAAACTAAAACAAACAATTCGTCGGTGGTTCAAGTATTATTCACACAAAGCACAAACAAATAACTTACTCATTTCGGACGATATTCATTTCTGTTCTATTCTGTTTCAATCGGCCGAGTGCAGGGATGGATGAAAACAATAAATAAACATTTGTTGTCCAAATCAGCTGTCAAAACCTCATGCACAGCAGTCCCATACGGTACAGCCTGCTTTTTTGTTGTATGACGTCATGGTAGCAATTTTATACCACATTGTGTGAGAGAGACAGAGAACATTTAAAAAGATGGTTGGTTTGAAGACAACAGAAAACAATTTCGCAAATATGAAACGAACAGCAGCATAACAATAATTTCTCAGCCCAATACAAATTATTAACATTCGGAGATATATTTTTAAACAAATAGTTTATTGTAACAATTTTTTCTCTCATTTCTGTACAACAGTCTCCTTTCTGTGCCAGTCATGTGGCAGGCATTTTTACCACATTTCGTATTGTACAATTTTCACATATTTATCTCACTTCCTTCCCGTGTGGCTGATTAACGTGATGATGCCTGATATTTTCACTCAATAGGAAAAACCAAACCGTACACAGACCGAGGAGAAAAACATTGAGCAGAGCCTTCGACATAGTCCCGATTCATTTTAAACAATTCCTACCGACGAACATGCTGGAGGTAAACATTTCAATCAATCTTCAGCTTTCCTCTACCAGCTTATACTCGTTGCTAAGCAGATTTTATGGGTGCGCATCGATGCATGGAAAAGCACATTTGGCATTTGGTGATGGCGCGTGTTGGCAAAACTTAAGTAAGCTAGCACACTCTCCGCAATACACATAAATATCTATACTTCCTTCAAAGTCCGTTCGGTTAGTCTCTTCATTAATCGGCTGTTCATTCGCGGTATTCGTTTAATACCGTGGCACTATTTTTAACGTTAAGTTCTGTGGCACTTTTGAGTTCTATTTCTTGCATTCCTTTTACTACACGATTGCCGGACCTAGGCTTATCTTGGATTTAAGAAGTGTGCTACCGGTTTTCTAACCCTTGCTTGCACAGCAGCCAAAATGTACGGGACATATTCGCGTAAGTACTTATTACCTCCTCATACGCTGTCCTTCGCAATTCCTTTGTTCATTTCCACCGTTACTATCAAATAAAACTCGTCTTGTGATGATTCATTACTTAGCAGTGATGTACTGTTATCCCTCGGTAAACGACCAGTTTAGCAAATTTCAATCTACCGCTTGTGAGTGATGTAAAAAGTTACGAATAAAAAAAAACTATCATTTTCCACTGCACAGCTAAGTGCACCTTGTCAATAATATCCTACAACGTTACAATTTCAACTTAATCGAGAAAAGCCTAATGTTGAGCTGCAATCTGTCTTAATTGCAAGTAAATTCACGGAAGGAATGATATTTTGTTTTGTTTTTGCTCGTTTGTAGCATTCTACGTTCTTGGTAAACGAACGAGTCTATGATTATAATTTAATTCAATATCCTTTCAACGGTTGAGCGATACTCTGTTTACTTCGAATACGATTCAGCAGATTTTAAAAACGTACATTGGAAGCAATAGCTGTCGAAATAAGTCTTACAAAATCATTTCCGCATTATCTGCATCTGTAGGCCAATACGATCGTCCTCTGGAACAAAGGTCCATTTCGATTTTTCATTCACCTTCAATTCCACCCAAGCTAATTGAAAAGCTATATATAATATACATTTCGCACATTTAGTTTAGTTTGGCCTATTCGCGGCTACTTTTGATCCTTTCCTACTACAATTCCATTGCTAACAACGTAGTGATGTTTGTATGCACCTTTTAATCGTTTAATTGCAATATCTGTTCTAACCCCGCCTCATTTACACCCTAACTCATTCGGAAACAATGTCCTATACTTGTAATACCCTTTCCTGTTTATCCCATTGTAATAACTAAGCCCTCTGATATCTGTTCTGTTTTGCGGTGTAACGTATATAGCCTATGGAGGAGTTAAGCTTGGTTTTTACGTTATCAACCTTAACGAGGTATTATTGTTTTGCTTCCAGTCGAAGTACTCTAATCGGTAGAGAGTAGAAGTTTATGTTAGTCAGTGGTAGTAGTGCTACTTTGAGGATAGTAATGTAGGTTGAAGATCTCGAGAGAAGTACACATATACACAAAAATAAACATACATCCGGACACCAACAAGTAACCTACCCCGATCCTGACTATCGCATCCTCCCGTATCGCGCACAAACATGCGAGAACATACAACTATACTTCCGTTTACTAAGCACACATATCCGCAGTTTGTAGTTTCACTTTTCCGCACAGCTCCGATTATGTAATTTGCTGTTTGAATGTACATGTCCACATATCATTCACATCAACCTCTACTGATGCTGGAATTCCCACTTTTGTGTTTTGATTCCCGGGTGACACGTCGCCACATGGACATAACTTTTCGTCGATAGATCACTGCTATCCAAACACAGTCCCGACTGTTTATGGCGCAGCTGCCGATGCTCGGTAAATTCCCACGTATCATCGATATCATCGTCGTCGATGCACGGAATCATCACAACAAACTTCGACTCTGACTTGCTGGCCTGCACCGTTGCACAGCTACGCTCGTTTCGCAGTACGCTACGTTTCGTTAGCGAAAACAATTGTGACGCCGATACTTCCGGTTTGAAGCAGGTGTAAATGCCAAGGTTCCACGGTTTTTCGGCGTTTTGCTGCAGCGTATCGAGACAGAGATTGTCCGCTTGCGATGCTAACCTACCGAACGCAAGCACATTCCGCGTTGGGATAAACTTCTCCGGATACACGTTTTTCATGTACCAATCGAAGCTTTTGCAGTGTAGCTTTTCACGTAACACTTTCCGGTGTGTAACGTCGCCCAGTTCGGGATGATCCTAAAATGGAAACAGCACGGATACAATATTATTGTACAACAGTGAACAAAAACCACAACACAAGAATATCCTTACTCTCAGATCGGGTCGATTTAGATACAGCAGCTCCACATAATCATCCATCCAAACGATCGCCATCCGTACCGTATTGATACCGTGCGTATCACGATCATTCGGGAAACTGTAAAAGAAAAAAATTCGTAAAAAAAATATAATTCATCAAGCTTTCTACTACCTTCCATCTAATAAAGCACTCACGAATAAGGATGAAAGTCTCGGAATATGTGCCCAATACGGGAGCATGGGATTGTCTCCAGGGTACCACCGCACTGCCACACACGGAATGACATTTCGAGATTTTCACCACCCCAACCATCCATCTGCTCATCGTAACTGCCAATGTCCCAGAAATAGTCGCGCGAAATCGCAAACAAACCACCAGCCATCGTCGGGCTATACGTGGGACAGATCTCAAGATCCTTCTCCGGACATTCGTGCTTCTGCCGTGTCCGTTCCCGCTTCGTCACATCATGCCAATCAAAGTGTCCGTCCCATGTGAATCCACCGATCTAAAAAAAAAAAGAGTTACATGTATAAAACAGGTTGTTTTGACTGACGATCGATTTATATCTTACTTACCTGAAAATCGTTGTAATCATTCGTGCTGTAGTAGAAATTTTTCGCCTCGATCACATCAATGATCGGCACCAGGACGCTCGTGGGCGACTCCTTGATCCGCTCGAGCAGTGGTTCCAGCCACTGCACCATACACTCACAGTGTGCATCCAGGAAGACTAGTACATCGGCCTTAGCCAACCGGGCTCCAGCCAACCGTGCCCGTATCAATCCGACACTAGAAAGCAAACGAATAATACAAATATCGTAAATTAATGTTAAGTTACCGAAACAGCCCCAAACCAGCGACGTGTACTTCACGTATCGTGTCACTCCGAGGTACGCCCGACCCGTTCACCTATTGTTTGCAATCAGCAACCCATAAAAAAGAGTGGCTTCCGCTCGGTTATAACTCCCCTGCAGACTGCAACACTCAGGGTAATAAATACCGCCCAATGCATCTTAAATTTCACGCCATTTTTCGCATAACTGAACTTATGTAATCTCCACGCTAGTTGCATCAATCAAGCAGCGTTGAATGAAGCCTTTAATCGAAGAGGTGGCAGCAAACTTCGCACCTCTGGGAAGCGGGACGTCGACGTCCATTCGTCTCGCTAGTGCGAGAGAATCATTAATTTCACTTTCGTATCTGCAAGCAAAAGGACCCATTGTTGTTTTCTACCGGGTGGAGTATGCTAAAGGTGACATAAATTCCGGTTTACTTGTTTGTTTATTTGTATGTTGTCTCTTGTGCAAAATCCACTAATGACTCAATCCACAAGTGGTCCACCATCATTCAGCCCACAGGCGCGCAGTTGTGCGCTCTGCTTGCAAGATGAGCAGCAAGAAGAGCAAAACGATTAGATTAGTGTGTGAGCAATTTCAGTGCAGTTTAGACCTTTTTGCCACCATGGGAATATTCAGTCGTGCAAAACGAAATGCCGACTCTTTCCAGCGGAGAAAATAGCCTTCACATCAGCGATTGTCCACGGTCCACGAGCAAGCCGTTCTAGTATAAAATGATAATGCAAAATAAATTACTCTCTTCATTGGTTAATGCATTCGTCACATTACGTTGCCTGTGGAGCTGATTGTAATCGTAACGCACAATGAGCAAGGGAAGTAAATGTGAATTATTATTAATGGTTAATGGAACCGGCATATGTGACAATGGTTAAATGAGCTTAGATAGATACGTCGTCGGTAAGCTATATTTTCCAGCAATTAATTATCCATTGAGTTAATGGTGGTTCTTGATACTATTATATTCATATTTTGGGACATTGCGAGTAGCATTATAGAAATATGTCCCAATAATCATGACATTAAAACCTTCTTAAAAGAACATTACAAATTACAATTGTGTAAGTTCATTGAATAGCTTGATTCCATGTATACATTCACTGTAGCGCCAATAATAGCACATGTGACGCTGTTCCATAGTGAATGAGGCCGACTGTTTAAATCGATACTCAATTGCCAATTGACATCCAATCCGGTTAGCTACTTAATGTGTGTAACAGTTGTTCACACCAACGCGTTGCAACGATGATGCTCTAGACATATGGAACTCGATCCCACTTACTACGGTGGAGGATTTCTTTTCATCCCTAGAGTAATCTCCGGTTTAAAATTATGGCCTTTTTTCTCGCTTGACGACATAAAACCCAACCCAAAGGGGGATTTCATTTGCCCACAAGCGTATTTCGCGTATTGTATGGCAAGGATGCAGTAAACCGAAAACCTATAGTCAAATTATCTCCCATGAAACCAAATTCTACAGTGGAGATCTTTCAAATAAGGGCATTCTGATTTTAATATTAAGCAATATTAAAATAATTATTAACAATTTATTTTGTGTCTTTAATTCGCTTCATTCGTCATTTTTTTCATCATTTCGTTTCATTCTTTAATGCGCTTGAATTTTACTTATATTTCCAGTTGGTACTACAGGTTATGGTTAAGTTGAAGCTACCTACTGATAAGAAAAACACCACAAAGATACAAACAGATTAATTGCAAAGAATCTGTATCGAATTACTTGTGGCATCGAAGTGTATTAATGAATAACCAATTAACCACTAAAGCGTGCTATACAAATTCATAAAAAAGGTAGAAAAAATCAACCTTTGCTTGAGTATCGAACAATTATAGTACTTGCTAAAAGAGTTAAGTTTTTATTGTTTCGCAATATTGAAATTCATCAAATATCTGTTTTATAAATTTATTCACTATGTTCATAATTAGAGAGTTAAAATTGTTTTTTTTTGTTAGAAGCATGGAATGTATACTAATCAATTATTATTGTATCCGGATCTGTGGAAGTATCCACAAAACCAACATCCACCATACACCAACAACCAATCCAACCGAGTATGCCCAGGATAAAGCAATTCGCAAGGAGGAAATGCCTTGTAAAATTTGAAAGATTTGTATAAACTCAACACTTTGTTGATAATGCGGCAAACGCCGTCATCATGGAAGAAATAAATAAGTAAATAAATAAATCCGTGGAAGTATCGCCAATATATAGACCAACCCCGAACCTGATCTTAATTTTTCATTCCAGTAGGAACAGCAAAACCGTACGTCTATCCACTTAGTGTATCCTATTAACAATAAACTATGGAGAGATAGTATTTGTATATAGTGTTACAATAAAAAAAAATACCGTAATATGGCCTCTAGCTTTCAAACAGTTTATTAATATAAAAAATAAGAAAGGTAATATGGTATCCTCATTTGACTGACCACCACTGTATATTGCCTTGCTGACGTAAAATCTTAAGCTGGGGGCTAAAAAGAGTATGAACGTTCTCACAACTCTTAACGGGTGTAGGTCTTAGGAGATACACTATACAACAAAGATAATTAGATTAAGTAAATCAGCAAGATTGGAGAAGGAAAAGATAAAAAGATTTTTCCAGCTTGTAGTCTACATGAGCAAAGTTATAACTTTCAGTCGTGAATGACGCAAATTAAACTCATTTCAACTTCAACTCATTCTCTACCATGTAGCAAAGCACATGTAGACAAAAAATCATAATATAGACTCTTCATTATTGAAAGTATTATTACTAAAAGGAACGAATGCATCAAGGATCATCAGTCATTTAGAACTGTATTTGTCATTCTAGCGACACAGAATTTATTATTCACAGTCATGACTCATGTCTCATGTCTCCTGAGGTAATGTTAAATATAAAAGGTTAAAGGCACATTTTATCACAAATCAACCTCCGTTTGCCGCATTCGATATCGTTAATCAATATTATCTGAGTTATTTTATCACTACCCATCGAACAAGGCAAATGATAAGCCCGTCTGTGAAGTGCGTGTTCCGAAAGAGTTTGTAAATGCGAAGATAAGCTTTATTCTCCAACCACGGCACGTAACAAGATCTATCATGTAACAACCATTACAACCTTTAGAGATTTTTATAACACCCTAAAACTACAAAACATCACACTGGCGATGAACAAGTTTGTCAATTGCGGCTGGGGGTTTCCTTATCACACCCCTAGTTAGTGGAAAGTGAAACCATAAACGCTATCAAAGTTTCACTAAACCACTTTTCATCAGTCCACACACTTGCCCAAAGTGGGGCGATTAAAAGTTTTCTAATTTGTCTGCGCCTTCCACGACCGAAGAGAAGAGTGTTAGAAGGACACGCACGGGTGTGCAAAAGAATACGCTCAATACGGCATTGGCAAAAGTTGTTGACGTCCCGGGGGATCAATCCCACCAACCGTACGGTAAACAAGTTTAGAGCGAATCGGTGCTAAAAATTTACATTTTATCAACCCACGTTACGATGCGCGATACGATGAAGGTTAGCTGTTCCGTTGGAACTAGTTGTGCGGTAGTTCGTCCTCAAAAACTGCACGGTGTGGTGCTTCCTGCCGGTGGTGATAGCGCGATGATGCGGTTGGCATAATTAACCTTCCACACACAAACACACCACCGGATCACACCAGTGTCCTTCTTCTTCGCGGTCGTTTTCGGGGTTGACCGGCCGAAGGACGGGACAAGGCAAGAAGAAAACATCCTCCGCTCTTTAGGTTAGCTTTCTCTTTTACCGCACCGGTTGTGGTTGTCTTGTCGGTCGTATGCAAATTCTGCATACCCACCACAGCACGCGTCCTTTGCCCCGTTTAAGCACACGTCTCTAGAAAGCTGGAGAGACGATCACAACATTGGGAAATGGGCGCACCGGTGGAATGATTCCCAATGGACCGGTTCCAACCACTGGATGGACAGGGGCACTGAAGGGAAGCTAAGCTACGCATGAATGCAATTCTCCCAATCTCCCCCAACCTGACATCGATAAACAGTTCATGCGTAAAAGAAACGAAAAGTTCTAATCATGGCGCACCACCACCGGTCCCATCAGCTCATGTCACCGTGTAATTGTACAACGGCAATAGTTTGTATGAGCCCCAACGAGAAGGAGCGCGAGATTAAATGAACCACGGAAGCGATAAATAGTAGCGCGGTATGATCGTGCTGATCTCGATTGCAACACGGTAGCCGGACGGCTACGAAACCACCGACGTTCCGCAGCACCGGGCCATGATTGATTGTTCCCAACAACGCCGGCGGTACACATTGTGATCATATCGGGGTGCAAAAAAAAGCATATGCCAACGGTTGAATGCATACCACCGGGCCGAACTTGACGTGGCATGAAATGAAACCGCATATCTTATGGTTCCGATCATTAGTGACAGCCTTTGGACGGATCAGAAGTTTCAACTATGAGGCGGTACAGTTACAGAAGTCTCTTGATTTGTGAAAGCAGCAGTCCGTGGTGCCTAAAAGATATTAAGATCTCTCTAGCATAGCACTGTTTGAAACACAATTGCTGGATTGTTAGAATTATAAAACGAAAAAATTACAACAATAAATTACAGTACCGAACTGGATTCCAATGATAGGATAATTTCTCATTTTAAGAGACTTGTAGCAAACACGTTAAGTAGTGCCTCAAATGCATAAATGTGATCCAATAAAACATGTGAGCGCTTTTTGTGGTCTTGGTATGTATAAAATTGATATCGTCAGAAAAGCTATCTTCCATTTTCGCTAATAACATATTTAAAAGATACACCCAGAAGAGAACCCAGCACTGTTTTGTGTTTTGTCTAGACAAAATTAGACAGCGTTATCATATAATTAGCAACGGCTAATATCAAAGCAGTAAAACGATTGCTTTCAAGGCTTTGATTATACTACATACGTTACACCGAACTGAAGAAATTTTATGAATTAAAAGTCTTGTAGTAGTCCTGTTCAGATCACCACATCATATAACGCCGCGATAGTATCTGATGATCCGTCTGGTTCATCCGAATGTTTAAGCACTTGTCCAAACAGTGAAAAAATATTTGGAGATGAACCTTGTTGCGGTGAAATTGTTTGCTAAGTCCAAGAAGCAAATTCAATAACGTTGAGGCCAACACGGAGTGACATTTGATAGCCAATTTCGTGAAAAAGTTAAGCTAAAAATGCATACGTTATAATGGAAATAAATGAAAAGACCTTATTCATATATCGAGTTCATGAAATTTTCATCATTCATGTTCTTCAATTTGGCCTTTTAGTTCTAGTTACCAAGCAAAAACGATTACAGAGAAAGCGAACACTTCCCCACAGTTGTTCAAATTTAAAAAAAGATGGTTTCAGGTGAGAATAAAGGGTGTCCCAAATCAAATTGCATCACGGTTGAAACGGTCTAGAAAATTACCTGTTGGGTATTTCCTCTTGAATAATGGAGTAGCAGTAGTTTAGAGTGTATTGTTTACATTGTTTTATGACGGATTTGTATTTGTGCAATTTGTGCAAACACGTGGAATGTCGCCACAGCACCAAGGCATGACGAAGTCGTCTTAGTGTCTCATCATGAAGCCGAAGATATTGTTCTTCACTGCCAAAGACGAAATTGATGTCCGAAGGAGTTAAAATAAATACATGATACATGATTATTGATAATGATTATGATTATGCGTCTGTTTCCTCCGTAGATACAGCACAGATGTTAGATGAGAAAAAAGTCAGATGTTGTACAGAACCTGATGTGGCGCTCAATGAAAGTAGCGTTCGTACGATTTTGGTAATGAAGTTGAATGTAATGAATTTGCCAAAAACTTACGTATGAGTTATGCGTTATTGCCTGAAAGTTTGAAAAGGATCGGTTGACTAGTAAATTTTCCACAGCATTTCAACCGAAATGCAATTTGATGTGGAACACCCTTTACTAAACGATTTCGCTATTCAACAGCAACTCAATTGCTTTCAAAATTTAGAACAACTTTAAAAAACGAATTTCTGTGAAGTTTCTCGGAGTTCTCTCGGAGCTATATGTATCTCGTGGGATTGTGCTTAAGTAATTATTTAATTTGAATCATCAATCTGAAAATATTAGTTTCATGAATCTTCACAATCGAGATTCGAAGGCATTCATTCGGTTCAAAGAATCGTCAAGAATGTTTAAATCTGAATCGAAAAGCCAGCCGCTACACGAGCATCTCTTTTGTGTGGTTGCTTCAATGGATGAAGCACACACCAAAACGCATGCCAAGCTCCAATGTACGAACGGGGACACATAAACATCTCGATCAACATTTCAAGGCGATCGACATTTCGTGACTTTAGACGTTTGTACCGTTCAAACACATCTGCGCAAAACTGCTGTCATCCAGGCCAGTGTTGCGCCTTGCTTGAAGAGACCCCCATCACCCGGCACCCACATCCAATAACTCCCCCTCCCCCACGTAAAACCGATCGTGATCGAATTCGTCCTAAAGTGCAATTGAACGCCAATGCCGTGAAGAGGATCAAACGGCATCAACCGCACGCGCGAACAGAAAAGCACAGCTCGCCGTGGAAACCTTCCAAAAATTGAGCACACACAGTTTCATTTTCTGTGCCGGCCTATTAACCGGACCGGTTTCGTTCATCGACGCTGTTTGGTCGCTGTGTGTTTGCGTGTGATGAGAAGAAACGCACGGTTGTATGGGGGAGACGGTACCGAATTTAAATATTTATGCTTATGAGAGTCAAGCTGAAGGCTTCTTTTTCTCCTCATTCTAATGGGGCCGAGAATGATGAAGCCAACGGAATGGGTGGGTGGATCGAAAGCATGAAAAGCTGTCTCCCGTCCTCAAAAGGCACGGGGCATGGCTTTCAATTCAAGGTGTGTACAGAAGGCATTAGCGTCGCCGTCCGAGGTGTGCGTTGTGGATGGTATTCTACGAGTTTGTCTACGCCGGCACACGTTTCGCAGCCGGTTGACTCATTCGCCTGCATTCTTTCGAGTAGGTAGCGTAACAAATATGGCCATCTAACCACCGATTATGATTAGAAATACGCTATTATACCTGCTACTAACATCTGTCCAATAAAGGGGATTAAGCAATCTTGAATAGCACAAAACAGGAAAAGTTGCACAATATTTTCATTTTATGCTTATAACAAAACATGCTCTACAGCAAACAAATGGTTTAAACTTTATGGCACGTTTCAAGCGCCAAACAGACAATTAGAACACACAGGGAAACCTCACGTTCTATTCCATCTGTCTACATCCTTCTGAAGATTCGGGAAAGTAACGTCCAATAGCAACAAAAACCCATTTCCCCGCCATAGTCAAATTCTTGCACGAATAATCCACAATTCTACGCAGAAGTTGATACGTTCGTGCACTGATAACAAAACAATTAACATCGGCCACTCTTACCCGATGACTGCACCCCATTACCATAACCTTATGCAATGTACACATCGAAGGGGAAATTGTGCACCGGCACCGGCGTAGAAGATTGAGTAACAGAAACGATAGTATATTTTCCATTTTCCACAAAAATATTGTTTCACCGTGCATCAACAATTGGAGCATTAAAACGGGCATTAAGCTTGGGCTTAATGTGGTTGTACTAAAGCAGGGTGGTGATGTTGTTTGTTGAATAATTCATTCATCGGCACAAGGACCACCGAAGGTGGATCAAGCATTGTGGGAACAATGAATGTATGGCAATGTTTCAAGCCCCGAAAACGAATCCCACACCAACTGCAGACTACGTGACGTGAGTGTCTTTTTGTGGCACTTCACAAAGTTTAACCTTTTCGTTGCAGGTTTTTTTAGCTGCTGAAAATAATGTCAAATACTATGTGTTTACAGTTCTCACTGCCGGTTGCAAACCATGGCCAAACGAATTGTCGGTAATTTGATGAGCAAAAGTGCAACGGTGCCTGGCTTGCCGGCTGATGCTATACGTTTCACTTGCTTTTCTTACATTCTTCGTCGCTGAGCCGTTGCATATTACCTTTTGAGGTACGCGTGTACCTTCAAACTCGCAAGCACTACTAGCACACAACAGTGAAAGCGCACACAGCTATCATTTTTCTTGAGAAACGTGCCGATCATCGTGCCGTACCAAACAGCCCCATAAGGTTACACACATGAAGCCTCCGCGCTTTGTCAAGGTGTACAGCGGCTTCTGGGAGGTTTGTCCAAACTCAACCGTGCGTAAAGAAGTGGCCAGCTAGCCGATGCACCCGACCCCAACTAATACCTTCGTGATGGTACTTCGGTGGTAAATAACAAACGTGTTAGCGAGAGGGAAGATTTTGGTGCCACCAACTTCTTGGTGTACATGGTTTTTCACAGACAAGTTAGGTTCGAGTGATGCTCTCGTGAGCTAGGAGTTCGTTAGCCATAAGGTAAATGTCGTGAAGAAAATTGGCAACAGCAAAAAATGCCTCCACTAACTGCCAACGGCGTTCCAGGCGTAAGCTATGTGAATGTAATTTTATCTCCGCTCCGGACAATGAGATACCTTACAAAAAGGCCTGCCGAATTTTGCTTTCCAACTGACCTGGGACTTGGGACTTTCAAAAACCATATTTTGGTAGCTCCGCTGGGAAAGGTTTTCCCTTTCAAATTTTCTCACCTGACTTGAACCAACTGTGTCCCGAAAAATTAATTCACTTCTTGGCAGTTCGTGAAAGAAGCAGCTCACAACCAATTTCTGAATACTTGTGTTAGGTGATGTTTTCATTAATCAGATTCATGAATCTGTATGAATCTTTGAGCTGCATAAATGAATCTCAAGGAAACATGAATCCTCAAAGAGTCGCGAATCAACGTGGATTTAACACTAGAACTACCACGCGTTTTAAGCGTGTTTCATGATGGTCACTTTATAAACAATTTCGATGTCCTGGATCATTTTTTTAATACGTTCTTGAGTTCATACTACGGAAAAAATATGGTCCGGTAGATCTAGTGTTAAGAATCATAAATACTCATAGATTCACGAATCTTTTTGGAAACATGATTTTAAGATTTTTTTTGCTTTGGTTATGACATAAGGTTTATCGATAAACGAAACAACTGAATTCTTGCAATGCTTATGCTTAATTCGTGTGAATAAACTTTACTATTTGCTCATTAACACTAAAATTACCAAGCGTTTTTAAGCGCTTTTCAATAATGATGACTTTACAAAAAAAATCGAAGATCTAGATTATGTTTTAATACGTTTTACAGTACATACTACAGAAAAGATATGTAAAAGCCACGCATCAGCTATGGTAGTATTACTTTACCCTAAAAATTAATGTCCTGAAAATGAAGCGTTCCAATCAAAATGACTGGTCCGGTAGGTCTAGTGTTAATCTGGGAATCATGAATCTTTTGAGAGTCGACTGCTGATTTGAATGACTTCTCACTAAAAATTCATATGGATGACACTTCTCAAAAGCTTCTTTAAGCACAACACCAAAGAATACCCGTACAGCTAGCCGAAAAGAACTGAATCTCATCCAACTAGGGAGTGGAAAGCGGGGGGAAGAAAAATTAAAACAAACAAAACGGTTCACTTTGGTGCTTGCGTGTACGCGATCGGCTTAACTCATACAGTTTAATCGAAAAACATCTGAAGCACACGCTGCTTGCTTGTCTCTTGGTGCTATGAAGAATCAGCACCTTCAATATGAAAACAATAATTTCTGCCTCAAATACTTCTTTCCTTTTAAACGCAACGCAACTCCACCGATGCCAGAGACGGCTAACTTTTGGAGAAACTTCAAAACAGCACAAAGGTCCACCTCATCTCTGGGGCCGGTTCATCCGGCAAGGGTCGGCAGGCAGAGAGAGAAGCTTTGTGTGTAAATTATTGATAATTTTCACCACGACCATCTCCATCACCATTCGGGGTACAGGAAGAGGAAAAGCGGGATGAATCACGAACCGGGGGAAGACACAACAAAAAGATCGGCGAACACTTTCACTGGCGATTAGTGCGCGTTCCTTCGCTTCATTGCTGGACGTTTTGGAGTCATGCCCTCCGTGGTCAATGTGGCTTTTAGCCGAAGCACAAAGCTTTACGTTTCCTGCTCAAAGCAAAACTTTTAACGCTGTACGGTGAGACACGATCGTGCCATGAATACTACTGCCCGCACAAACCCAACAGAACAATGGCAACTCTAATGCACATTGGACTTTTTCCGCTCATGCAACCATGCAACATGTACCACAAACGGGCAGCAGTTTTCTTTTCACGACAGGTGATAAAAATATTCTGTTCCACTTCCTGTGCTGCCAGCTCTCCGATGTCTGTTCGATGTTCGATCGATGCGATCTCCCTTTATCTATTCGAAACATTTTGCCCGTGGAAAGTGTGGGGAAATTGAAAGGAAAACATGTGCAGCAGCAATTAAAACTGTACCGGATAGTTATTTTCAGCAGCATGAGATGCGTTGGTAATCATAAACACATGCCAAAAAGGGAAAAGGGTGAACGAAACAAGCATACCGAGCAAACGGTGGTTCAAATATGTGTGCTACAAAACATAACAAAAACATAGGATCAATTACTGTTTGCCACAATTCCACGCCAAAGTATGAATACAAAATTTACTCTTAGTCTTTCTAACTTATGGTATGATCCGCCCCTATGACAAGCCTAGACCACTTGAGGTTATAGTACCAATAAAGCAGATGAAGAAGATCTCGCATATAGACCCAATATTAATTTTAAAACGATTCCACGGCCAAGCCTTAGTAAACCGACTGCATTAAACGATATTATTCACTGTGGCAATAAATTTATATGGTAAATAAATTAACCCATTACATCCCAGCAATACGAAATCTTCATCTAAATGGAAAAAAATAGTATGAAATTTTTTAGTCTTTCTAGAAATGACCGAATATTAGGGGCTAGGATATTATTTTCATTAAGCAAGAACATATTTCATTATGTTCTTCCACTTTTGCTCAAAAATATATTCTTAAGGTTGTTTTTAATAATTTTGATCATCATCAGTTAGATTGTTATTGATTGAAATTATAAATGATTTTTTTTCGGTAATTTGTTCCCGAACTTTTGACACTACAAAAATGACCAAAACTAAAAGCACTCTTAAATTATCATCTGATAAAATCGAAAACTGTGCCATTTACTTTAATAACTACTGTTTACTGTTAGAAACGAGAATTTTTATACGCTGGGATATACTACTTTACTATAGGATGAATGATGATGATGATGATGAGTACTATAGGTTGAAAAGGGGAATATTTGATACTAATGCTAATAAAGAAACAACAACAACCGAACCCGCTTAGAAACAGATTATCAACCCCGAAGCTATCCGACAGTTTCAGGCCAACAAGAAACCAACAAACTAAATTGCTGATCAAACTGCAACCTCATAAAACATACTCCAAATGACCTAGAACCAATAAGGGATAGATCGTGCTTCCGATGTTATAAATTCAAGGGAAATCTTGGGAAAGTTACTTGAAAGGATTGTAGTTAATAGGATTAAGGATTAGTAGTTTTTCCTGGTAGATGACCCCTATGACTATTTTTAGTTGTTCTACAGGTTTTACATTTTACGATGGTACAACAAGCGTGCTAATCCATAGAAATAAAACATAATAAAACAACCCGAATCATTCGACTAACAATACATAATCCAAAAGCATAATACAATTACATTTGCCACACACGCCAATTACGTCTGAGAGCATTGCAATTAGAATCACTTAACATTTATTCCGATATTAATTAGCGTTTAGTGGTTAATGTGAACAGTATCTTTTACCGACCAGAAGGGTGTTTGGAAAAATAAGCCACCCTGCAAATTAAGCACCGAGACTTCCCCGGGAGCAAACCGCACACACTAAGTAAACCGAATAAGCTTTTCAACCATTGCCAACAATTGCTTAACACCGGCAGTAATTGTTTATCGTATCGGTTTTAATTCACTTTTCTTCCATTATCCCCTCAGCCCCACTCTGATAAACCTAAAAGATGTGACGGTTTCGTAGTGTTTTCTCGCACAAAACTCGATCGCACCTTGGAAGTCCACCGAGCGCGAGGAAATTAGCTCCATTAGGCAACGGTTACTTGTAAGCACTCCAATGGAGAAACCTTCTCCCGCCCCCAAGCTTAGACTCATGGACCAGCTGCTTCTAGCGGGGAAGGCCGGACCGCAGAAGATTACCAAAGCGTTAAGAAGCTAGCACGCCGAACAAGGGCCGACGATCGTCGATTCATTCCTTCTCCCCTACATTCGTTGTTGCGGCCAGCGGCCCGAAACGGAATTCCCGCTCGTTCTAGACGTACAACAAACAACAAACATTTGGATAAGGCCGCTTTCCCTTCATTGAAACCACGCGACCAACCAACACTACCGACGCGTCGTGCGTTGATCTATCGCTTTTTTCTCCCAAATCCCAAACTGGAAGCCACACATCACCTTCATCGTGAGTTTCGAGTCTGGATTAAAAAAACGAAAGATTTGGCCCAATGCCAACAAACGAAAAGACGAACGTGAATGTGTTCGCGTGGGGTGGACACAGAAAGGGAACTTCCACAGTACGGCAGCAGCGGTCAGTGGTTCTGGTTGATTTTGGATCTGTAATACTTGGTACAGAAGAGTGAGTCGAACCAAAAACAATTTCGGAGATGGAAATTGCACATTTAGGAGATGTTGAACTTTGCCAGTTCGGCTGAGCAACGTGAGTAAAATGTTTAGCATTTTCTTTTGCTCCCTGATAGAGAGTTCCACTCTTTAGCACGTTCAGTCATTTAAAACTAGACAAACGTATCATTAAATTCGCTGATTTCAAATAAAAGCCCAGATGGGATTTGGTACCAGATGGGATTTGATGGTAATAGAACAAAATATTAGCTGAATAACAATGAAAATTGGTCATGTGCTAAGAGACACTGCTTCAAATGAAACAAGGTGTCGAGAATGATTCCGTATTAAAAAAAGAGGATTATGACTATCCCAACAGTCACAGTGAAGAGAACAAGCATGATTCCAGTAACTGGTAGGATCAGATCAGTATAATTTACTATAAGTTCATAAATTTGGAAGAAAACATCGTAAGAGATCGCTAGAGAGAGATCTAGCCGAGCGCTACTTGAAAAAGCAGTAGGATTAGTAAGATAAGGGATTTTATCTCGCGGGTTTGATTCTCCGGATGATACACTGACTAAAAAACACTCATTCCTTTCACTAACATATTTATTGATTAACCAATAGTAATATGAAACAATGGCACCATTTCACGGTTTTGTAAAGGAAATGTCTCCAAACAAATGGGAAGTGTTACATAGATTAAATTTGCAAGAGCTATTCGGCAAAGGTCTGATATGTTACGAAATATATTAAAATAAGATAGTTCTTGCATTTATCTAATGGCATATGAATTTTTCGAAAAAGGCGTATAAAAGCAGGCACAAAGCCTCTATACAATGAGTAAAATATATATAAATATACTTATGAATTATGGTCAGAGAAAATATAAAGTTTCATCGTTGGAAATTCTGCCCAAATCGAAAGTATGAAACTGCCGTAATGAGTCAAAATCGCAATGACTATCCAAAATCCCGAAGTTAAAACAATACAACCGTAAATGCACCGCAACGACGGGTTAAAGTAATCTGATCGTGTTAAAGAAGGAAAGACTAACTAAAGTACAGCCAACCAACATACATAAAACAACCTGCCAACGAGTCCGAGACCTCGGCCGATTCGGTGGTCGTGGTGGGAAAAAACTTAAACCGGGTGCCGGTGGCCCTTCAGTGGTAACGCTGGTGACGTGGAGAAGAACGGAAACAATCAAACAACAAACAGAATATTCAATCTCCATCACGCTCGCGCTGTGGAGTGCTGAACCAAAAACAAAAAAGATACATCGACATACAAGCAACACAGGCCCGGAACTAAGTACGTGTGTGTGTATGGGACGTAGAGTGACGTGAAATGAGTCAACGTCCATGGTGCGCAAACCACGGGCGCGTTAAAACCACACACAATACGTGTCCACATCCGTTCAAGCGCGTGCGCTTACCTCTGTGTGTGTTTCGTTGCATTTTTTTTATGGGATCTCGCGAGTTCTTCTTTTTTCATATTCCTTTCCCTATCCATTCCCGCCTTCGAGCCATCGTCGTACTCACCGTTGTCGTTGCCGGAGCACCTTCACCTTCGCCGGGAGCCGGGTTCGGACGTAGTAGTCGAGCTTTCCCTTCAACTCCACGTTGGTGCTACCATCGTCGACCAGAATGATCTCACGCAGAAGCCGGCCGTCGGCCGTATTCAGCACGCTGTGAACCGTACGCAGCAGCACCGAGTAGGGCTCGTTGTAGAAGATGATGATGACGCTCGTCGACGGTAGGCTGGTCAGGTCATAGTGTTTCCGCTTGCAGGACGGATGACGCCCGTCCGGGGGCGTACGGTTGTAGCTTAAATGTTCACTAAGCTCCTCGTTTAGCGCGATCGTGGCCAGCTGCTTTTCGCCAATTTCCTTCGCATCGCCGGTCAGCTCAACGCCCTCACCGTTGTTACCGAGCCCGGGTCGCTGTTTGGCAAGATCAGCCAACACCAGCCGCTCGAACAGTGCATCGCCCGTCTGTGCGGGCAGTAGGTTGCCCTTGTTCACCGTACCACTGGCCGCCGCCTCAGCGGCCGCCAGCAACTCCAACCCGTTCACATGCTGCGCAATCTGTGGCAACGGTTTAGCCTGCTCGAGGGAACTCCCGAGGGAGTTTGGTGAACCATTTAGGTTTTTGAAGTAGAACAACACGAACAGCCCGAGCACCAGCAGCAGCGCGACGCGCGTATACAGATTGCGCCGTATGCTGAGTCCTCCGCGAAAGAACATCGCTGCTATCCGCCCGGTTCCAGTTCCGTGCCACTGAAACTATTCCCCTCGGTACACCCCTTGCTGCTCTCCTCTCGCTCCCGGTCAGCTACAGTAGCAACGAGATGCCTTCCTTTCGTCCACCACGATCATCGAGACATTCGGCGTTGCACGTTGCTTCCGGGTGCTCCTGAATATGCTGAATGTTGCTAAATTGCTTATCTCTTTATGTGCTCCTTCTTCGCAGTGTTGAATAAGGAAAAAAATGAAACCTAATTCGATCCAACTCAGCAGCTTGACATTTCGATCACAAGACTGCGACCGAGGAAGGCTTTTTCCTACAATCAAACAGGCTGTGTGTAATTTGGCAGATGTTCAGAATTCTATCAACAAAGTCGTAGCAACGTCGTGCGGTTGATACTTGGATTGATTCTCTCATTCGCGCCGACCCGGCGCAATAGGGTCGTATTAATTATGTCTCACTCCTCGCAGCATCCGCAACAACAAGCTGTGTATGCCGTCGTTGTGTTTACGTTTGCCTTCCAACTTATTTGATAAGGATGCTGTTGAATGTGGCGCTTATTGGCAAGTTGCACTCACTCACGATTGTGTTAGTGTATGTGTCGCTGCTGTAAATTTCCTTTCTCCTGAACGTTTCAAGGACGGATGCACAAGCGCATTGAATGGCCAATTCCAATAACACCTGTCGAAGCATTCGCTGGAATTTCCGATGAGCAAAACAAAACGGGCTTCAAATCAAATGGAGAATTTCACCGAGATGGTACCGGGTGTGTAACATGTAAACGAAAAAAAACTCTTCACCAAGCGAAGTTGTACCGGAAACATACAACAGTGAGTAAACCCATTCAAAATATTAAAGCTGTCGCACAATTATCGCAGCTAAAATTTCACTTCATTCACGCTTCCACTGTACACTATTGTCGATCCTCACTGTTACACAAATACCGCTAAAACTTAAAAGCTAGGTAGAACCGAAAGCCGATGATTTCTTTTCTGTGAGGTTGTGTGACTTTCGGTCGGAGGAAGAACTTCACTTGTTGGTTTTGCCTTGGCGCTGATTTCGGCTCCAACAGACGGTCGGTAATCTGCGTCGCTTCGTTGATGCGATTGTGATTGAGGAAACGGGTTTTTGGCTCACTAACCGTAAACACCTCTTCACACACTTATCACACGCCGTAGCAGAACCAGCGCCAGTCACCCGCGAGGAACCTCCGCTTCCAACGGGGTCGAAAAATTGTTTGAACAATGAAACATCTGACAGGGAAAACCAACCCTCCGAAATATAAACAAACTGTCTGACATTAAGGCACTGTTACACCATGCGAGATCGTACATTGTTTCTGTCTCGTGGAGATAGCCGAATGTTTCATTTCAACCTTTTACAGTTCATTTAATTAGCACGATAGTCTAAATATTCCAAATATAAATCTATATAACGAAACAAAATCAACTAAAATTGTCATTTACATGTATATTTCATGCCGATTTTCGATAAGCTGCAGAAAGGGTGAATTGTTAATTTTTGGTGGAAATATTTTTAACCCACCCTGTAATTGACGTGTACATTTGACAGTTGTCAGATTTGTTATTGTATTGATTTGAAAAGCGGCTTTCTTTTCTAGTCGCAGTTTTTCAGAATTGCTTGCGCGTTATGCCATGCGGCGTTTCCGTACGAAAGTAATATTTGTTTTAATTGAAGGGGCGTTTATTTTAATCATTGCTTTGAGTAAATGTTTTTTTTTCGTCTTCCATTAGTTTGAGATTGGGGTTTAGGTCGAATCCTTTATCCAAATCGTTAATAATTTTAACTAATATTTAATGAATATTTTGAGAATTCTTTGTTAAGAAACATGCAAAAAACGAATCGACTCTCAAAAGATTCATGAATCTTTAAGAATAAATAACCCTCACGGTTGATCAATTATCAAAGGATGAAGAATGTACAACGATTTGTCATCAAGACTTCACAACTGAATACTTACTGAAATTCTTGAAGCATGAGGTTTCATTAATCTTCAGATTTCAGGTATGTTCTAAATAATCAAATATTCATAAATCCAAATCAGATTCAATGAAAACTAATTTAAACTGTTTAATATTATCAACCCATACAACTTTAAATCTTTTATCTGGCACTAAAATGTATTCAGTTTCTTATCAAAAACTGCTGAACATTTTTGTGGAATCTTAGCTTTGATGTTGCATGTTCTGTACATCGTATCGTCATTATCATCTTCACCAAGCCTATTAATTTACTATGGCTTAACGGAAGTAATCAACGATAGCGGAAAGCCTACGTATTGCCCTAAATCAACCAGAACCAACCCATAGCCCTAGTGCATAAGATGCTTTGGTTGCAGACTTTCATAAACTATATACCACACGCGTCGGAGGCAACTTAGGGCTAAAGTAAACACAACAAAACGAGACAGTTTGTTACCCAACACAGAAGCATAAATGATTGTAATCCTTTATTCTATTTTACTGATCGTCATGGTCATCGTCATACCAAACATTCACAAATATTGAGACGGTGGGTAGTTATGGATAGAGATCTTGCCATCGTTACAGATCCAAGTTGAACCGTTCTCTCCCTGTACGATAGCTTGTACCACGCAGGCTCCCACAACATCTGGGCTGTATCGAGTGAAGAAACGAAACGATATAGTTTCACGTGAATAAAGCATTGGATTCACTTCCAAAACTCACCTTTGCGGGGCGTACGGATGCTTGAACTCTCGGAACATTGTTTGCAACGCCTCTATCTCGATGGACAATTTTTTTACACTTTCAAACATTCGCGTACGTGTCCCGCCCGGACAAATGATTATAAACTTTACACCAGTTTCCATGAAGACGGGTTGAACCTGTGGATTGAGGGGACATGTGGAATGATTGCATGTTGTCTACAAATTCCAGCAAAATGCTTTACCCCTATTGAGCGTGTAAAACCAATTATGCCATGCTTTGACGCACAATACACGGGAAGAAATGCGATCGGTTCAAGTCCTGCCGTCGATGCCACATTCACTATCACGCCACCTTTACCGCCCTTTGCGCGGGACATTATATTAAGTGCAATCAGGCACGAGTTGATTATACCCGTCTGAAAGAATGGGAAACAATAAAAAAGTGGCTATTAAATCAACTGGCATTTGCATTGAATATCTCTCCCAGTTACCAGATTAACTCCGATCAGTTTATCGGGTACATCACTCTCCACAATCCCGGCCGAGTTCACCAGAATGTCTATCGATCCTAGTGCCGCCAATACATCCTTCTCCAAAATCTGCTTCAGTTCCGCTCGAATGGAGATATCGCAGGTTTTAGATAGAACCATTGCATCAGGGCTTTGTTCCTTCAGGTGCGTTGTGCTCGCATCGGACAACTCCACCACGTCAAGAATAAACAGTTTCTAAAGCAGTTTACAGAACAATTGCAGAAAAGAGATCCTTTTATGCGTTGCTTCTTTTTTCGAGGTCTTCTTGTACACACCTTCACCCCCTCTTTGAGCAGATGTTGCCCTATGGCTATTCCCATGCCACCGCAGCCTCCAAAAACTACCGCGCTTTGACCCGCCAAAGACATTTCCACAACAATTTGCACCAACACTGTATCGAAACCTGTGATCGTTAGCACAATTTGTTTTTTACTTAACACACAATTTCCACTGTGAAACGGATTAATAAAAAAATCGGTCTAACTGGTTCGAACTATAAACGATGAATGACTGCACCTCAACGTTTGAGATGCCTTTTACACTTTGTTGCCTAGATCGTTAATGTATGCCACTTTCGCGGCCTAACCGCAGATCGGAGCCGCAGTCAGAGGAAGTTAGTACGGCAAGGTGAACCGCTCGAATTAATTGCTACGCTAGTTAGGCTTAGGTGCGAGCGTTATTGATAAGCATCAGCCTCTACTGCTATCGCACTACATCTCTGGATGCAACTACGGCACCTGGAGAGGAAAACTCACGATTGGTTTGAAATATATTTGAAATATTAGTAGCATAAGTGTAGTGTCCGTAGGCTTCAGACGCTAATCTTTACATCGTGATTGCATAATTTGGAATTGGGAATGACCCTACAATGCAAGTACAATTCTCTATTAATCGCACACCGCTTGATATACTTGATATATACTTGATCTGTTTAATTGATAGGCATGATTGCTTTGATATGCAACAATACGTTCCAGAGCAAACCACGCAACTTAACGGAATACATGCGACTTTGTGTGTGGGACTTTGTATAAAGCACGAACTGCATTCCGGTGTAAATTACATGTGAGTAAATTCATTATTGTTTGGTAAATCATTAGTGTTGATAGTGCAAACTAGTTCGTTCGTTATAAAAACCGTCAACCTACTGTTCTATACCGTTAACTAAATGCTCCTACATTCGTCGAGCAGTTCGCTCAATGTGTCGTTCCGGGTCACTCGTCATATTATCGTATTTGGATGCGACGCCGGTCTTCACCGGGCCGTTACAAAATCCTCTCAGGGCGACGGAATAAAATCCTATCCCGATCGATCCACCGTACGCAGGACTAGCTACGGGTAAATTAAGTCAACGAAAGCCAGAAATGGCAGGCCTAGACCTCTTGAGGATGTTGTGCCGGCAAGGAGGATCTGTAGAGATAGTTCATCCTAGGAACTTTTCGTGAACTTACGTAACATAATTTGATGAACGAAGTTCGTTCTTCCTCCGAACTGTACAGGTATAGTTTATGCGACCCAACCCTAGTTCTCGTGTGTTAGTTTTCTGCCTAACACCTCAGAAGATATGGATCTAATCTTATCTCTAAAACTAGTAATTCACTAAGTCAATATGTATATTACTAGCAGGAAGGCAAGGATGAAAGAATTTTGCCAACTTTATTGGGTTAAACGATATGGCGTCTTCTCTTCTTATTTTGTGTAGAGCACTTCAATCTCGCTGGTCTGTGACATTTCTGGACCTTATTTGACCGGGGGCGGGTTGCTAAACAACCGGTACAAATTTCCAAATAGCGCATTATTGAATTTCCAAGGGATCTTCAAAACAAAATACGCTCTTCAAGGTATCTTCCTTTTAAACATTATTAAAATGAGTTCGTCTCTTTTGAACGGAATACATGTTGAAAGCTATCCACATGGCAGTCTTGCTTGTTTCGTTGATTAAACAGGTGTAGCTTGGAATAATCTTATCGAATAATTGAAAGACAAACACATCCGTCAACTTAAAGGAAAATCAAAATTAGCTAAAACTACAAAACAAAACGATAACTAGTGAATTTTTTTTTTTATTAAACTATAGATATAAGCCACGTTGTAGCAAAGATATAATCTATACATTACATTCTGAATCATTTAGCGTTGTACATTACGTTACGGTCATACAAAATTATTTCATTTCTATGTCTCTAACTCAACAACATGAGACGTCAAAGAGAGTCTGTTGCTTAATTACATTACTATTTTCTATTTTGTTTTCTTTTCCCAACGATCACGTTCCGCGTGCTCCTTTATTACATGTTTTGCCAGTAGAGTATACTGTATCGATTGATTACATATTGGACACTCTTTCATCAAGTGAGTTTTCTGGTGGTATAGCAATTGATCATGTTTATCAAATCTTTGTTTACATGTACAACATACGTTCAACATAGGCTTCAACTCCAAACGGTTGGCAAGGTCCGTGGCGTTCTGTTCAAATGTTTTACAATTGCTTTCGTCGGATGAATAGCGTGTTTTCTTCCTGGCACAACTAAGCGCTATCGGGGATGATTCTGCATTCTTATCTTTTGTATCATTTCCATTTGCGTTTCTCTTGCATTCTACCAAAGATAATCCAGTCCTCGTATTACCTTTTGCTGCTTCAATTGTGCTAACAGATCCAACCTTTGCTGCAGTTCGCAATGGCTTCTCATCGTCGCACGGCGGTTGCGAAGGTGGATTCTCACCTTGATGTGCCTCATCAACTTCCGTTTTGCTTTGTACATCTGTATCAATTAGGAGCTTTTTCTCATAATTCTTCTGAGATTCTTCACTTCCCACATACAGTCTTTCCCTTATGCCAGATTCAATTTTTTCTTGTTTTACGCCGGGGTATTTTGTTCTCTTCAGCACGGCATTATTGATTTCAGTATAGTCCAGGCACTCTGCTTTCACCAATGATTCTTGCAGTTTCTGCTGATTAATCTGCACTTGATGACTGTATCCGTAAAATATCTGTACCGATTTGTAACATTCAGTGCAAACGTTCATCGGTAGTCCTATTTGATTGTTAATCTAAAACCATGACATGACGTTCATTTACATTCATTTTAATCCACTGGACGACATGCCAAACTTACCGGGAAAGGAAATACGTGCTTCAACATGGTGCAGAGTCGTTCCTCGATGATGGTGGTGCTTTTTTCGCCAAAGTTGCTGCCCAAACATAATCGACAGTTGGCTATGTAACTCGTCGACAGTGGAACTCCGTTAAATAGTCGAGCCTGCAGTTGTTTCACGCGAGCATGGCAACTAGGCAGTGGTACAAGGGGTGGTGGCAAATCCTTACCAAATGGAACACTTCTAGTGCCACTCATTTTGCGCTACCAGACCAACCCAATTCTTCAATTTGTTTGGATCCACGTTTTCCTTCCTGCACAACAAATTGTCTACATGGATAAAATATACTGCGTGAAGCTTTTGAGAACTATGAACATTCCAAGAAAATGTTTTTTTCCGTATCAGATAGTTAAAAGATGGTTGGCAAATGGTATTCATAAAAATTCTAGATTGTACATTGGTTATTAAAAGTGAATAGAACCCAAATTAACACAAGCTACACTTATTTGTTTTACCGCTGAAATGGTTTGTTTTGATCACACAACATGACAGCTGCTCGTAAACGTCAGTTCTGCCGTGGGCTGCGGTCGTAAAGTTCAAGACGCTAGGCAGGTGCGTCAAACTAATTTTACAAAAGCACATACAGACAGTGCCCGAGATTCGCTATTATAGCGAACCACTATAATTTGAGAACGATTGGCGTTTCTCGAAATTCCGCTAACGTCGAATTCGGTTTGTTGATAAAATTGTTTTTACTTCAAAGATACATAATTGATTTCCTTCTCTACACTTAATTTATTTAGCAATCAGGTGAATTCCAAAGAATACAGTCGATATCAGAGATACACGGATAACGTGTTCCAGAGAAATCCGCGTATCTCGAATATCCGTGTATCTCTAGTTTCGCCTTAACTACCGGTTATATGTCGTATTAAGGGAACTCTTGAACTCCCTCTTGAACGTTTCAAAAATTTCAATTAACCTTCGGATGAAAGGGGGGGGGGGGGGGGGGGGGGGTTCCTCTCATTATTTAAATTGTGAGTTAAAGGTCGCCATAAAGAATTAAACCCCACAAGAGATAACTCACGACATCAATCATTCGTTTAAAGTCGCCGTGAAGAGTTCAATCTTTATTTTTTTGTGAATGATTTAATTTTTTGCAGTTGAGTTAAATCGCACAGAGTTACAAGCACTCGCCTTGGACATTCCAATTAACTCACACCCAACAAAGATTTAAATCATTCATTCATTCTGAATCATTGTGAAAATCACTAGCATAAGCTGTTCACAATGCCGCATCGTTCACCATCGAAATGTACCATAGTATTACATGAAAATTTACGAATTTCGCACTAGCGATTTAGTAAAAAATATCCAAAGATTTAGGCAAAGTGTGTTTACTTTGCCGCTCAAAGGATGGGTTCTATAGAACAGTGTTGATTGAAATGAAAACCAGTAACAAAATGCACAGCAAACAGTAGAGATTCTAATCTTATTTTATTGTTTTGCTTAAATTCGTAGCAAAGAAATACATCTAGAGGTGGTTGTGTTTGGTGTAACAGAGAATTGTTCCACGAAAAGAAAGAAACTAGGATTCTTTGTCATGAATGTACAAAATGAGTAAACGATGTAGCGTAATCGAAACAGGTATCCTAATTGGGATACTCGCTACATCCATATACACATGGCAGCTGGCGTCAAACCAGCAATGTTTACCATATAACCAATTTTAATTTATCAAAGTAATTTTTTTAAAACTTAAACTCTTACTTAAACTTTTTTATGTCCCTTTCCACTTGTGCTCGAACGAGTAGTTCGTTGCTTTGCATTCGGTGCTTTGACTGTGCTACGCATATTACGTTTAGACGACGGTGCTTTTTTTGTACATTCGCTTACCGCCGATGAAGTTGTTGCTTTCATTTCTTCAACGTCATCTGCTTCGTAATAGACCATAACTACACCACCAGTCAAATTATCTATTGGTTCATCCAAATAGCTAACATTATTTTCCATTGTAGCAGCTGGTATAGCTCGAGACGATGCTCTTCTACTGGACTGCGGTTTTGGAATCGAATGCTGATTGTGTGTAGCATGCTTTTTTCGCTTATCATTGCGATCGCCAATTTGAGCACGCTCTTCACATTCGTCGTCACTTAGGGATATGACTTCCACAGCTGGTCTCGTACCACACTGTTTGATACGTTCGAAACCAACAGTTTCAGAACAGCGGAAAACATTTGCAGGACCAGGAACCGCTACGAAATGTGTTTGTGTATCTTCATAGCTTGTTGATTGCCCATGCGAATCATAGTTATGTTCATCAGTATCCGTTACAGGCTCACATTGCATATCCACTTCGATCAAATTATCATCTTTATCGTTTTGAAACTCATCATCACTAACAATTTCTACTACATTCGATATTGCTTGTCCTCGATTCGTAGTGGGATTTTGAGATCCTCTATCCTGAGCTACGCTATTAGTATTACCAGTTTGCTGATTATTGGGTAAATCCACTTTGATAAATGTTTCTTCCAGTTTCTTCTGATTCGTTTGCACTTTTTTAGTATATTTGGAAAAAAGCTCCACGCCTTTTCTACATTTGCTGCAAACATTCATCGGCAGACCTATTTGGTTTGGTATCTAAAATTACAATTAGATTTGTATTGTAGTTATACAAATTAAGCAAAACTAGGATGATACTAACCGGAAAGGGAAATACCTGCATCAACATGACGCTAAACCGTTCTTCAACGATGGTGGTGCTGCTATCGCCAAAGTTGGTGCCCAAACATAGTCTACAGTTGGCCATGTAAGTCGTCTTCACGGGAAGCCCGTTCAACAGTATGACCGGAGCTTGAGCCATATCAGCTGTTTTGTCGGACTGAGTACTGCTAGGTTTTTCAATTTTATTCCAAAACTGCTCAGGTTTCAAACTTTACTGTCGTTCCCGTTGGCCTTCCCGGAACAAGAGTGTGTTCCTGTAACATTCACCTTATTTCCAAATATTATGAGCTATTCACAATGCCACTTCGTTCACCATCGTAATGCACCAATGTGTTACATGGAAATTTACGAATTGCATCCAAAAACAAACGCAATTTAATAAATATCATTTAAAGATAGTGGCGTGTTAACCTTGCCGCTCAAAGGATGGTTTTGTTTGTTATGATCCCGCATTTTGACAGTTCGTCGTAGGCGCCAGCTGGTGGCGTTGTTTGTATTGAATGTTCTACACCAGGAATGTCAAACTCTTTCTAAAAAAATATTTTCAAGTCTTTCGGCATTTTTGTTTAATTTTACAAAATACAATTCACAGTTCACATTTTAAGTTCGTTTTTCATTTGCTTTGATGCAGTTCGTGAAAAGGCAATACATACAGGCTGAATTTGCTGAATTTGCAATTTCATTCCCATATTGCGTATTTTATGGCATGGTCCATGTAATTCGCTGGTTGTAACGGTCGGTTGAATAGTTTCAGTTAAGCTTAAATGATAATGGGTTTCTAGTTGGATGAACACCTTCGATAGTGATAAACCGAATTAAATGTATTCTGTTGCTTATCTATATTACGCATACTACGTCTGGACTCCAGCGTGTTTGTTGTACTTTTGTCGATCTTCTCCGGAGATATTCTAGCATCTGTAGATTTATTACTAAGTTTTGCTAAATCAACCAAAGTTACGAAACCAGGCACATTATTGTTTGGTTTGTTTAATTTGGTAACAGTTCTTCCAATGGTAGCAATTGGTTTGGACGAAGTATCTGCATTGGAGTGTGCTTTTAGAATCGTACCCTGAGTTTGATTTGCATTCTTTGTTCGATTATTCGAATTTGTTACGCTCTCATTTTCTGCACTTATTTCGTATTCATCATCACTTGCGGAAATAATTTCTATCACAAACGGTGCGTCTTCTACTGGCTTTGTGTATGGTTTTAAGGTACACTCGTTACCATCAGTGTCCATACCGAGGAAAATATCATCTAACGCTGGAACTTCTACGAAATGCGTTTGTATGGGTTCGTGATATGAAGGTTGCGAAGATGCAACTCGTCTGTCTTCTTCATCGTCTGATGCCGATTCACATTGCATATCGACATCAATCATGTTAACATCCTTTGTTTTTTGAAGTTCGTCATAACTAGCTATTTCTGTCACACCCGACATCCTTTTTCCTCGATTCGTATCGGAATGGCGAGATCGCGCGTAAACCAAACTGTTGGTGTTACTGTGCTTTGAATGTTGGTCTGGAATCTTTGTTTCTTCCAGCGTCTTCTGATTAGCCAACACTTGATAAGTGTATCTGTAGAAAAGCTCTACTCCTTTGTAACATTTGGTGCAAACATTCATCGGTAATCCTTTTTTGAACGTAATCTAAAATTATAATTGGCGTTCTATTGAAAAGGGTCTTTGGAACTGAGTGGATATGTGATGATACTCACCGGAAAGGGAAATACATGGTTCAACATGATCGAGAGTTGTTCATCCATTATGCTGATGCTGTCTTTGCCAAACTCGTCGCTCAAACATAATCGACAGTTGGCAAGGTAAGTTGCTCTGAGTGGAAGACCGTCCAACAATACGACTCCTTGTTGGTTCGTAGAGTCTTTTTTACCCGTCGGCGTTTTTTTCTGCAACAGGCCACTTCTAGCGCCACTCATTTTACGATCCGAAAGTTATTCAAGGTTCAAAATTCACGTTTGTTAGTTTGTTGTCCTCCCCGGAATACGTACTTATCACTGTAAATTTCACCTTATTTCAGAATGTTAAGAACTTTTCACAATGCCGCTTTGTTCTACATCGTAATACATCAATGCTTTAAGTAAATTGAATCTAATTTCACTCAAAAACAAAGACGGTTTAGTAGAAAACCATGTGAAGATTATTGCGTTTGTTTTCTTTGCCGCCGAAATGGCTGAGATTGTTTTGATCACACAATGCGACAGTTTCTCGTAAACGTCAATACAGTGCTGTACTGGACGAAAATGGAATTCAGCAGCTGCAGCAGCGGAATTTTCCAAATCGTGCATGTCTGGTAATTGTCAAAACAATAACAAACCAAGCTTGTTTCGCAATCTCCTATCCGGAATTGTGAATAATTCGGTTATAAAAATGTGTTTTTCAGCTTTAGACTTTGTTGAAAAAGTTTTTAACGATTCACACCAAACCTTATAAGTGATTGTAGCGTCATACATCATGAATGGGAATTGTCGATTATGTTTAAACATAGTTAACAGAAAACGTACCACAATTGTGCAAAGCGAATTTCGGAAGATGATGGAGACAGTTTTCTCCTTCTCGGTAAGTAATGTGTTCTATCCGTCACGATGCATTACATTTCCAACGTTGTGTCCTTATTGCTTAAAACTTTCAGATAGTCAACGAAGAAGGACTACCTTCGTATGTATGTACTGGATGTTCTTCTGCAGTGCGTAACTTCTTCAGCTATAGTCTAAAAGTGCAACAGAATCAACGACATCTGGAAAAGCAATATCGTACATCGAACAAATTAACTTCACCTAAACGGACCACCCGTAGCAGAGTTGTGAATTTTTTGGAACATCATACTGACGACGATGGAGGCGGCGAAGCAGATTTTACTAACATGGATACAGATTTTTCGTCAGCTTGTAATATTGCACTCGTTCAGGCAGATCCCCTATCGGAACTCTCTACGATAGACTTATCCTCTCAACACATTAAGATAAAGAACAACACAACGGAAAGCATTGCTGCAAGATATAAACAATTAAACAATGTATCCTTAAACATGAAACAGCCACAAACGTCCGATCTTCAGTACAGTTGCAATGAGTGTGAGCTGAAACTTTCCAACAAAATTCAACTATACAAGCACCGGCGTGTTCATCAAAAGAAAGAGTGCCCCGTATGTAATTTGCTGTTTCGATCAGATAAAATCAAAGAACACTTCACGAAAAAACATCCAGATGATAAACCGCTGCAAGCAGACGATGAGTTGCGTTGTATAAATTGCCAGGAATTATTTAAAACTGGAACTCAACTCAATAATCACCTCCGGTTGCTAGATCAGACGTTGATCAGATCACCAGAACATTATTTCAAAAGCGAGGTCATAGACAATAAATGGGTTGATAATGAACGTGTATACTATTGCACGAAAAGGTACAAATGCTGTAAATGTGAAGAGAAATTTGTCGATAGGAAGCAAGTAGTCAAACATCAGCGGCTTCACCGTACGACAGAGTGTCCGATGTGTAACAAGATACTACGAACGGATAGAATTAAGCAACACATAGCGACACGACATCCAAGGCACGATGGAACGCAGAATGTGCTCTACAAGTGTGCGGAGTGTAAAAAATTGTTTGAAAATGCCTCGCAACTAACGATACATCGAATCTCCCACAAGAAGCAGGTGTGCCCAGTATGTAAGGAGACGGCCACTTCTTCACACATCAAAAAGCATTTACAATCGTTCAACAGCATCCATATGTCCGAAGACTCAAATGAGTTCTCGGACGGTAATGTCGAAGTTAGTGAAACAAATACGAAAAATCAATCCATCCAGTGCTATGAATGTGGTCGAACCTTCCTGACGAAATATCAGCTACAGAAACATCAACGCACTCATCGAAAAATGGAATGTCCGGTGTGTCGAAAATTGCTACGCTCACATACGATATCAACGCACATAGCCTTGAAACATCCCGAACAGCGGACAAATGTTGGGAATGAGAAATTACTTAAACTGGAACTAGCGTAACAACCGTTTGCAACGTGCGCAGCGAATAAACCCAAAGAAATAGAAATCTAGTACAAGTCAAATAAAATAATTATAGATAGAAAATATTGTTTTGTCCAAGTGTGTATATTCCTCGTTAAAGCGATATACATTCGCATTGGATGAATTTGATGCAAAGTCATGGGTTCGAACCGAAATGGATCTTCAAAGATTCATGAATATGCGATGAGATTTCATGATTATGATTGCCTATCTTGTACAGTAAATTTTTGTATGCACATGAAGTATCTAAAGTGCTACAAGCCTTTAACTAAGGGCTCAAATTTTCTCCACGCACGATAACAATGGCTTTTCATTGCAGATTATAGTCAGAAGAATAACTCATATAAAAAGAGTCATTAAGCATAACACTACTTTACATATTCGGTACTGGACAATATTGAGTTGTACATATCCTCTACACTGCCCTGGATGTACATCTCAATTCGGATCGGTAACTCTAACACACCGGAATGACTCAGTTTCCATTCAAATAACCGAATGCAATCCAGATAATCAATGTATAATCCGAAATTTGTAGATATTATCCAGACCTCGGACAAAGTCAGATAAAATTAAGTACGGAAACTTATTTTAAATTTATCAATAGTTATTTATATAACTCTTAGAAAGCATATACTTATTGTTGTACATTTCCATTTTTATCGTTTTGTTACAGTGTGCTTGCAGGAAGGAAATGCAGCAAGTTGTTTATTCGCCTCTTTGGCTTGATTTAGCTCTGTTAAAAGATTGTTTTAATACTAACAACATCTGGCTTATTATCTGTATTAACTAAAGTACTATTGCCTCTTTACTATACAAAAAAGAGACAAAGCATTCATGGCTCAACATAAACCAGCGTCTTCAAACATATTTTCTCTCGGAGAACGATTTGACTACATGTATCAAGTAAAGGCTGATCTTTCCATAACAAAAGAAAAGATGATGGTGGCATCATCCATCATAAGCTTGCCAATGATTAAAAGTACACAGGCAGAACACATGAATCGATGAGCATACAGGTAAATTAATCATCTCGAAATGTGCTGTGCAACCGGTTCTTTGTTCATGGTTTGTTGCAATAATTACATTGCTGTTGTTTTGCATATCTCTTTCGCAATGCTGTTGGATGAGTTATAATTTCACAACAGCGCTGGAGTAAAAACTAATCCTTTTTTTCTTATGAGTTGAACAAACGTACGCCACGTGTCATAAATTAAAAATTGTTATTAAAATTCTCCACTTTATATAAATCAATAGTAATACAAATCGTTTCTGCATAGCTTCTGTGAGTAAAAATGTATTTTTTTTGTCCAACACTGCACGCGTACCTACATTAAACAAACTCATTAAACAACCTGCTGTTTAAGCATCGAAACGCCTTCTGATCCATATTTATACGACCATTACCGGATGCCGTTAAACAGTTTGCATAGCCAAAGAAAAGAAGCAAAAACTTCTACCATATCTCGATGCCCGCGAGTGGAGTGCGGGTTTACACACATTGCCAGTAAATTATTGTCCGATAAGCCCCGGTAAATATCAACCACCTTTTTGCTCCAGTGCCACCCGGTCGATTTCCTTTTTCATGCGTGAGGTTAGCACGGTGTTATGATAGGCAAGATCGCTCGCACTGCGGTGGAATGGGTTTGGTGACATTTTACAGAACGAATGCTTTTTCGGGTGTACGACCGACGCCCGACGCCACATCATTACAACTGGTACCGGGACTGGTTGCTGCAAAGGGAAGAGATTGTTGTTCCTGAAACAGGAATGATGGAATGGACGCATAGAATGTAGCTGTTACACTGCCAGTCTTGTAGTTTGAAGAATTCTTTTTCAACGTCGATGCCAGTATTTTTATGCTCGAGCGTTTACAAATCTTATTTCTGCCGTTGAGATCGATCTTTCTTATTGGCCTGTAACGTTTAAAACATTTTTGTTGTAAAGGCCTTGTGATGATGTACGAGCATGAGTTTGTACATACTGTTGATTAAAATTTAGCCTAGCTGTAAATTGGTGTTTGCATTATCAAGTATCAAAAAACGGAATACCAGAAACCAGTTCCCTTATTTTGATGAGATTTGAGAAATTCTAGACATCGCGAAAGACAAACGATTTACTCGATCGATCGTGTGAATGTTCTTGTGATCGAAATGTGCTGGCCCGCTGTGATCAGTGACATATAAGTTAATTAGGGTGTGACAACCGATAGAAATACGACTGCTTTTGCCCACGGAGTGAAATTTAATATTTTCGCTTCTTTGTCATTTTGTGTCCCGCGGGAAACGCGGGTCCAGAAAGAAGAGCATGTTCAAACCACAACACCCAACAAAAACAAAAAAAAAACCACTCCACATACACTTTGGTACTTCTACATCCATCATTATTCTCATTTGAAATGCCTCCCATTTCTATTGACCTTGGAAATGGAATTGTAGACTACAAAAAAAAAGCATAAGCGGGAATTATTCCTCACGGAACCTACACACACTAAACTCATGTTAATCAGCAATTCGTTACATTAATTGGACCCTTGTCAGTTTAAGTTAAGGATGTAAAAATACTTAAGAAACATCTTAAGAACATGTTCCCACTAACATGAGCGAAATTGCTTCTTTTACTTACCTGCTAACCAATTATAAATCAAAAGACTTCAACGCTTGCAATGACACGAACCCCGATAAACCGATTATTGCCGCGGTTGCTTTCAACCGGCGAGAGGAAAACGATCCAACTCGACATCAATTTGTTATTGTTAAATAAATTATGAACGTGGTGCCCACCTTTTTATTTACTACGCTCCCGATCATCATCTGCCGAGGGTATAATGATCATGCCACCCGAAACGGAACGGAACGTCGCGGAATGCTATGAAATATTTCCTCCACCCATGCAACAACATTTTCAACACATTCGCAGCCGGAAAAGTACACCATCTGCAAGGGTTTGAAGATTCTGCTTTGTGTCGTTTGCGTAAATATCATTGAGCATCTTTTGTTACAATTTCTCGCTGTAGGGGTTTTGTAGTAAATAAGCTTATTATCCCCTTTTTTACCATTTGACTCTTTTGCATTGCCTTTTTACTACTATTTGCGATTTTCTGGGCGGCACTAGCAGCGAGATCGTTTGGGACCGTACACCGGAGAGTCTAATTAATTGTTTTGCTTTTGTGTTCCCTTCATTCTTCTCCGGATGCAGCACAACGAGTGATCCAACGAACCTCGAACGTGTCAGATGTACTAAACATAGCATATCTTTTTGTTTGATTATTAGCTAACGTGGATAAAATCTGGTCGGATAAACAGTTTAATTCGTTCCTTCTATAATTGCGAAACAAACATCAATACTAGGAGACGTTCGAACTCCATAAAGTACATGGTAAATTAAAGTCTTGGGTTCCAATTAAACCTCACAGCAAATTGAAAGCTTAAGGGTTAAAACCCCATTTGCTGCTGCAAAAGGCAAATTTCAACGGTTATTGCACCACCTTCAGTAGCAGAGCAAACCACCTCCAGCATTATCATAATCGCTATCGGGATCGTGTTCGGGATACGTACCTTTACACCTAACCTTTAGATGGTGCATCACGCCCTTACGCTTCACACATCTGGTTCTGGAAGATTCGCTTCCGCATGAAAGAAATACCGGAATACCGGAATACCTCCCGGCGAACTGGAGATAATAAAAAAAAAAACGTCAACGGATGGCTCTGAACTTGCCGCATAACGCCGGTTTTGTATCACTTTCAACCGCACGCCAGAGAGCGCACGTATAGCCATAGCCCTGATGATCTTGACCTTTGTCGCAATCGCTACATACGCATCGCTGTTACGCATTGCGTTTGTTAAGAACAGGCAGAATAAATTAAGCCAACATGCATACAATGAATTGGATAAATTAACATAAAAAATTTAAAATGACATAATTAATATACAACTAACTGTCAGACGCTGTGTAATGATATTAATGTTTTTATCAATCTAAACTTCTCCCAAAATTCAACCAAAAGATGAACTGCATCCTCAACCTGTCATTAAACAACTTTATCATATATCAGCAAAACTGAGACCAAATCAAATTTTCATGAAGTACAATTCAAATTTAATTCAAATCTAAAGCTTATCCTACCCACATCTCTTTACCTTTGACAAATATTTATAAAGATTTACAAAAGATATTTTTATAAAATTTTATAGTTGGGAAAAATCTAAGTTGGGTGAATCTGATTCAGATTCATGATTCTGAATGATTATTTGAGCAGAATGGATCTGAATCTGAATTTCAAACAATCATGAATCCTCAAAGTGATCCTGATCCTGAATCGTGAATTATGCAAGATTCATAAATTCTCTAAGAGCCAGTCGATTCCTGGATTTGAATTACTCCTCACTTAAGATTCATATAAATGACTCTTCTCAAAAGATTCATTAAGCACAACACTACAATTTTCCATTAAACTTAGCGCTTACAGCGTCGCTCTAAATCGATATGGTCAACTGTCACGCTTTCTGTGCTTCCGATCGGCGCTTTTTTTTTTTGTTGTTCTCGCGCTCTTCGCGTCCCATTCGAATTCCCTACAGGAGCAAGTACCCGCACCAATGTCAAGAACCATCGTCGCGCACTGATAATGAAAGTGAATGTGCAACCAACCACGAATGCGTGCGAGGACGACCCGTTGGATAGAGTGTACGGGCGGTGTACAAGCAACCTGTCCGTGGCGTAACGACGTAAAACAATTGCACCAGCAGTGCTCTCCCCGTATCTGTAGCAAGGTCAGTTCGACGCTCGGACGTCTGGAAGTAACCGATGCCTTCTTCGTCTTTGCCGGAAGAACCGGTTCCGAGAGACTGTCGCCGGTCCCACAGGACACCGGGACGGGTCAGTCACACAGACATGGGAACGCATGAAAGAAGGAAATGTGTGTGTTGGGGCGGGGATGTGTGTAAGGGAACGGAAAACGCTTAGCTAGCACAAACACACGATCGATCGGCTGGGCGAAATGATTTCCGTTTCGGCCAAAGCGGCAAATCCGAATGTTACGAGCGTATAAAAGCGTACCCCAATTAACTGGACCAGCATCAATCGTGTTCTGTCCTCCGACTCGAGCGAGTACTGAGTGGAATCCATCCCCTTAGCAGCGCTTCCGAAACCCCAAAACCACCAAACCAAGTATCAAATATGAAGCTGTTCGTCGTAGTATCGTCCCTGTTGGCCATTGCCACCGCTGCGCCATCGACCACGCTGTACGCCACCACCTTCGCCCAACCGGCCCTGTACGCTGCCGGTGGTGCACCGCTGGCCACGTACGTTGCGGCGGGCCCGGCCGAACTGCACAGCCAGTATCACGCCCAGGATGAACTCGGCCAGTATTCGTATGGATACAATGGAGGACTGTCCGCCAAGGCGGAGTCGAAATCGTTCGATGGTGTCACCCGCGGCTCGTACAGCTATCTGGATGCGGAGAACAAACTCCAGACCGTCGCATACACCGCCGACGCGCTGAACGGATTCCGGGTGGCCGCTTCCAACCTGCCGGTCGCACCGATTGAAACGCGCACCGCACCCGAACCGGTCAAGGACACGCCCGAGGTTGCTGCCGCCAAGGCCGACCATATGGCTGCCATCGAGGCGGCCAAGCTGCGCAACGCCGCTGCCGAGAAGGATGATTCCGAGGCCACCATCATTGCCGCCGCACCGGCCGCCATTGCTGCTGCGCCTGCCGCTCTGCCGCTCCCGGTCGCCACGTACGCCGCCGCTGCGCCTGCCTCGTTCTCTTACTCGACCCACTCGATCGCGCAACCGATCGCGGCCTATGCCACCTATGCCGCCCCAGCACCGGCCGCCATCGAACTGAAGGCTCCCGCCTCCTTCGCGTACTCGACCTACACCCAGTCTGCGCCACTCGCCTACACCCAGTACGCTGCTGCCCCGTACGCTTCGCTCCCGATCACCCAGTACGCTTACCCAGCCGCTCCGGCCACCTCGTTCACTTTCGCTCGCTCGCAGCCGGTTGACATTGCCGCCGAACTGCCCGAGCCGGTGAAGGATACGCCCGAGGTCGCCAAGGCCAAGGAGGAGCATCTGCAGGCCGTCGCTGAAGCTAAGGCACGCAGCCTACAGTAAGGTGGTAGGTGCAGTAGCGCAGGAAATACAGCAATATCCGGAAAACGCACAACAACACCCCGTACCCCGGTCGACCCCCCCCCAAACGCAGGATCACGCAGGAATAGATGACTGTTACGCCAGTAGGATATACTCTGTACAGAAACATGTAGTCAGCAAAACGAAAGGAAAGTATGCAAAAAAAAAACAACTATTGAAGTGAGAGTTTTAAAGTGAATAAAAAAATTGTGCATAGTACCAGCTCTCAAACCGAGACGCGCAGGAGGTGAAAAAACCTTGCAAATTAACTCGCTGTTTTAGTGACTTTCACTCTGTTTTAGCGTTTGCTGCATCCGAATTGATTCATTGCTCCAGTGGAGAAACAGATATAAGTGAGTAATTACATTATTCCACATTATTCACACGATAGCGAAAAGATCGAGAACATTTGGGAGAAAAACGTCTGCTTTGAACTTTTCATTTCTTATTAACAGTTTTTTTTATTAACTTAATAACTTTTCTTATTAACAGTTGTCACACTACAAGATCGACTACAAAAGAGATCGTCACTATGGAGAAGGTGGCGTGGCAACAGCTCTACTCCTTTCTCAACATCATTGACTTCAAGGACTCTTACATATGGAATAGGGAAGTATGGAATCCCGAATACGCTTAACAGACTTGTAAGAATGGCAATGAACAACGTTCGCATAACTGGCGATAGGAGTTGGAAATCTTTAGAGAACCTTTTGCTATTTTTTTTAATCAATTCAAGGTTCTTTATTTCGGTTATACAAGCAGACAATAACGATGTACACTATTTCTAGAATACTTCCCCTCACTTCCAACCAAGGGCCCTGCCGATTAGGGCATCTCCCTTAATTTTTGTTGTCCTGGTTCAGGAACCTACTTCTATTTCGATTGGAGCAGTGCCGACATGTATTTCCACCTCTTTGTCCTCTTTTTTTCCTCCGGCGCTGCATAACAAGGTTTCCCTTTTGTTATTTATGGCATGCACATGAACACCCCGAATGTAATTCCTCCGCGGTGGTCTCCTCCAATTGCTTAGGGATATTAGAGAAGGCGTCGGTTCGTTCAGCTCCCACTGCGGCCTGAAGTATTGCAGCATCCCAAACGACTTATGCTGCTGCGACGTGTGCTACCAGCCTCTCGTTGACCTTGCATTTCGCTCGATGCCAGGAATGCTCCCACTGTTGCACTTCTCTTTTGTCTCGTTAATCACCAATCCGAGGTTTTCTGCCGCCTGCCTAATCCTTTGGTAAGCATAAAATGTAACGAGCCTACGTAAAAGACCGGTAACCCAATGTTGTCATCAGCGTATGCCAGGATCTGGATTAACTTATAGAAGATGGTCCCCTAAGTTTCCACCTCCGAGTCCCGAGTGGCCCTCTCTAGATCTGATAAGTGATTGATTTTCTGTTTCGGAATCTTCTGTGATAGTTTCCAACTACCTTTTCTAAGAATGGGACAAGACGATCTTGTAGTATAAGGGAGAATATTTCGAAGGCGGTTTCCAACGCCGTAATACCCCTGTAATTGCTGCACTCTAGCTTCTTGTATATGGGATAGATGATACCAAGATTCCAACCACAAAGCATCGATTCACTATCCCATACCTCAGTTATAATTTGATGAATTTCATTTTCTAGTGCTGCACCTCCACTTTTGGTCAGTTCGGCTACTGTTCCGTCGGTGCCTGGTGCCTTATTATTCTTGTACCACCGGATGGCCTCTCGGGTTCCGTCCATGCTAGGTGGCAGTCTGCTCTGCTAGTGGAGCCTCTCGCTCGCTCGCTGAACTGATACTTTAATAATTTATCAAAATACTGAGCCCATCGCGAAAGGATCTCTGGCTGGTAGCTGGCCAAATTGCCATCCTTATTTCGAGTATTTCTACATCAGAATAATTGAAAAAACAATGAACTAAAAAAAAACAATTATCGACACAAAACATGTTTTAACAATTCAAATAATTTCAATACATGACATCATGCGTATATTTCATGAATTTTCTTCATTAAATACAAGGTACTAGGTCTTATCCGTAAGTCCTTATCTTAGTATGTTTTTATCGTCAATAACAGTAGCTGATATCAAAAGTTTATTAATAAGTTGAAAATGTGCGTAGCCTTAAACAATTTGTTTAGAATGCAATAGTGTTCCTAAATAGTTCTTACTGCGGAAAACTGGCAGTACGTAAGTTAAATTAAGCAGCTGGGCTTGTCAAATCGAATACATTTATTAGGTATAAGAATCGAAAAAAAAGAAAAGGAAAAAACTAACAATTTGTAAGTATGAAAAAAGGAGCGTGAAAAACAGTCTGATATGATATGAAGAGATATGAATGCGGTTAACATATGAAGATGTCACGAATCGGTTTAAATTTTCCATAACTTTCACACGCCTTGCCCAAGGGTGGACAAAGAATCTTGACTTTGGCCAACACCCGTTGCTAGGCTGGACAGAGTTTCAAGCGACCGACTAAAACCCACCGTCCGAAGTGCTTTTAGCCCATCGAGCAACACAATTTCCTGTTCCCGATCCGGCCCACACTCGCACGCCACATAAATAGAAGTACGGGCAAACTGTAGCGGTGCCAATAAACGGGGTGATTCTCGTAAACTAATAAACGCACGCCGCTCATCATCTGCATGGGCCTGACGACAAGCCAGATCTTTCGTGTAGGACTTACTAATGTACATTACCTGCACGCAGTCGGCATGGGCCACAAACAGACACGATTCACGGTAGTAAAACGCAACCGGGTCCTGCAACCAGTTCAAATTGTCTGGCCGGGAACGCCAACCAGAATCGTCAACGAAAATGCCTACCTCCCGGTAGCAAAGCAGATACTCCTGGCTATTGATACGGAATGCAGCTAACGGCGTACAGCTTCTAACTTCATTCAACGTTTTATCCGACATGTCTAAAAATTCTTCCGCCACGTACGATACTAGATCGATCTCGAAGAACTTGTCCGATCCAACAATGGCGGTATCCTTCGTGAACAGTACGGTCGATACTGGGAGAATTGTGTCAAGTCCACGGACTGGTTTAAACCGACCCGCTTGCCCTTCGAACTTCAAAATTACGATCCGAGACGAGGTGGCCGCTATAGCGATTGCATCTGAAAGTTTTCCACCGGCCGGAATGTCTTCCATCATGCGCACAATATGCCATGGTTCGCTGTGCGTGCGGTTTGCAATCGATAGATCTAGCACAAACGATTCCAACTTCGGTTGCAAACAAGCCGATGCGTGGGCCCGGCTCTGTAGATGACGTAGATCACACTGGTACAGATATTCACCATCCGAACCAATCAGTATCGCTTTCGGAATGGCATGCGACACGGCAAACGAGCGCACGTTAGAGATACCTCGTATATGGACGACCTCTCCCGTATCCATATGGTAGGAATATAATCCCGTATCGCAACCTGGAAATCATTCGAAAAAGAAGATATCAGCTGCAGGTACTTTGTGGGGTTTGATATAACACTTACCTAACAGCACGGCCTTCTCGCTTACTTCATAGATATCGTTTACGTAGAGCTTTGGTTCGAGACGTTTTGTTTTGAACAGCAAATCTCCTACATAGTGGTCTTCTTCTGCCTTCTCTTCCGCACTGGTCATGGAATATGCGGGACTTTTGCGTCCCGCCGTCTGTCCAACCGACTCAACATCGGTCTCCTCGTCATCACCCGTACCGAGCTCCTCCGCAAAGTCGTCTAGTGATTCATTCATCTTTCCCACATCCTCGCAACTAATTCCGCTCCTTCCTTGCTCACCACATCGACCCACTACGGAGGCACGGCATTTGCGGTGGACAGTAATGGCGCAATCCGTACACTTCCAGTACGGATGACCGGCAAGAATATGACGATCACATGCCGCGCACAGTATAGCAGGATGTTTCGAGGCGGAAGATGAGCTTTCAATTGTCATATCAAAGGTATGTACCTTACCGGATGAAGTGCGCTTTTCCGCAGCAGAAGCAGTGCGACGACGATGCTGTTCCGTTGGTTGCGTTTCCTTTTCCTTACGATCCGTTGTTGCCGTTCGGTGATCATTGTTTCGACGCTCGCTTCGCTCAACCTCAAGATTTTCGTCCTCTTTCTGTTGCTTTTTCTGCAGCGTATTGCACTTCGCCGCGGCAATAAGATCCGTTTTCGCTCGCAGCAGCTGCTCCTTTAGCTGGTTGGTCCGTGTGCGTTCTTTCAGCAGTTCGTCCTGCAGCTTCCGGTAGCTGGTAGTTGATTCTACCGGCACATTGTTACCCACCGCTCCGCCAGCATTAGGCACGATGTTTTCCTTCCGCTCACAGGCAGACGACGATGTGCCAAAAATCAGTCCAGCCAACGTTTTCTTTTTCTTGTGCGCATTGCACTCCTCCACTTTCGCCTGCAGATAGTCAATCAGTTTCTTGTGTTGGGCCAGCGTTGCCTCACTCTTAATGTCACGCTCGGTGTAGAACGTTTTCTGCTCTTGCAGGACCCGTTTCACATGCTCTAGCTCGGCAGTCAACTGTTCGATTACGTCTCGCTGTTCGCGCATCTCGTTGCTTTGCTTCGTAATGAGCTCCTTGGCCAAGAATAAATCGGTCAGAATGCGCGCATTCTCCTCTTTTAGAATGTAGTGCTCCTGTTCGTAGTTAGCAACTACCTTCTGCAAGTTTTCAGCATCGTGATTCAACAGTTCGATACGCTCTTGTACCTCGAACAGATGGCTCGTCTTTTCAATCAACTCCTGCTGTTGTTCGACCATTTGTCGCTGGAGTTCTTCGAATTTCTTACGCAACTCTTCGTATTCAGCCAGCAGATGATTTGTTCTCGATTCGCTTAACGTTTTATCGGAACGTTCCTCTTGCGCCTCTTGTCGGATACGGTCAATTTCACTTTCCTTATCAGCGAGACGTTTGCGAAGAGCTTCCATTTGCTCACCACATTCCTTGTTACGCTTCGATTCTTTCTCGAGCAGCATCTCCATTTCGGTGAGTTGCGTCTCTGTGATGCTGCACGCTCCTTTCAGCATGTTGAAGTTCTTTGTTACAGCAGCTAAACGTTGCTCTAGATTTTCACTTGATTCCGTGACGTCAGCAAGCTCATCCTGAGCTTCGCGCAGTTCCTTGGCTAAACGCCCGTTTTCCACCGTCAACAATTTGGCCCGATCGTTCAACTGTTGCTGTTTCTGTTGACTTTCCTTCATTTTTTCCTCCATAACTTGTATCTTAGCTAAGCATTCGATCAGCTCCGTTTTCTCTGCCAACCGATCCTTCTCCGAATTGCTCCAAAGTTGACGCTCCTTCTTTAGCTCATCCTTTAACACCGACATGTCCGCTCGCAGATCCTCGATCTGTTTATCCTTGTTAGCAATGGTTTCCTGCTGCTGCTTCATTTTAAACTCCACTTCTTCCTTCTCGTGCCGGACACGTGTCACACGATCGTCCGCCTGTTCGATGCGCCGGGCCAGAATGCTCTTTTCCCCTCGTAAGCCTTCTAGTTCTTTCTCCAGCTTCCAGAGCGAAAGGTTTGCGGTACGTGCAGATTGTTTGTCCAATATAGCCTGCTCACGGATTGCGGATAATTTATCTTCCAAACATTCTTTCTGCTTCTCAAGCAGCGTTTCCGCACCAGATGATCCCGCTCCACTTGCCTTCAGCTGATCGATTGCCTTTTCTAGCCGACCGCAAACCTCTTCTAAATGTTCGGCCCGTTTACGCTGTTCATTTTCGCTTTCCCTACATACACGAACGTGCGAATGAAACAGGATACATGCGAAATACAAAACAAACAAAAACGATCCAGAAATTATTCTTTGCAATAAAGCTATGAGAAGAATAAATGCAATTTAATGACCCCAGGCGTAACGAGCAACCGTTACAACGGGTTTTATCGAACAGATTGCGAAATGAAGCTATTTAATATGGAACACTCACACATAGACGTGCGTATCATCGTACGAAAGACGATAATGACAGCAAATCAGTGTTGAATATTCACTACGAATAACATCTCCATTATACCTAGGCATCTGCCTCTGGGAGATCAGTGGTATTTTTTTACATGGTGGTAACTAGTGTTTTGTTTTTTTTTTTCTAAAGGTTGTAAAAACTCCTTCAAACTATCAGGTGCTAGAAATTAGGTTAATGTGCGTTTATTAATCAACAGTTAATTAATGTGCCAATATTACATAAGAGCAGTAAATGAATGGTTCACCTATTCGGTGACACGTTTAACAAAATCCTTAATGTAATTACCTATATACCAAATCTTTAGAACAGATTTGATGAACAAATGTTGTGCATTTCGTGTATGAAATTATATCCATTTTTCGATCCGCTTATTTGAAAACACGTGCTAGGGATAATACAAATAATAAAAGCAGCCTGCTGCGATCAGAGGATTGTTGTATAACAATCTTTCTTGCTCATAATACTGCACTGCAATAGGTTGAACGTTTACCGTCTAATTTAATTTCACTGTTTGAATAGATTGATGATTCGATTTTTCAATTTCGATTTTCGATTATTTGAAAATAATTCAACTTTTTAACACAAAGCAACTACTAAAATAGTAATTTTATATAATATAGCGACGAACGTGACTGTTATGGGAAATAATACCCCATTGCTCCTCTGGCATAAGTCTAGTAAGCCGTTTATGATACAAATGATCAAATGGATCGTAAAGCCAAGAAGATCTAGTAGCTCATTATGCCTAGAAAAAGTTTAAGGTTATATAGTTATATAAGATCTTGATGATACAAACGCGATTCCTTACTAACTTAGTGACGAATCTGTCTACCTCAAATGCATCCAACTACAAAGTCTGATATTACGCGGGGAATGATTGTGTCGAGTACAGGTACGCGTGAGTCACATATAATTAAACTTCATTTATTGATTCCATTTTCTTGTAATATAGCATAAATAAAAATTTCAAAAACAACATCGCAGTGAAACAAGCACTTTTAAATTCATAAATTATATGACTTTTGTCGCCATGCGAAATAAGAAAACCAAACTTCCCATCCATAACAAAGTCTCCTCCGTTCTAGACACGGACTTGGGTAACGCCGTTTTTTAAACGGTACAAAGGAACCTCAAAATATTTTGCTCTACGGTGAGACAAGAAAATAAACGAAAACGAATTACCTTTTGCTATTGGATACATCAAAACGAACGCCAGCTAATTCGCATGCTAATTAATGTTTAATAAGATTGTAATGAGTATTGATTGCACTTACCTCGCTTTAATTAAGTCATTGCGCAGCTGTGTCTCAACATTCGATCCCGATAGTACCGTCGTCATGTCCTGCAGGCTTGAGTTGGCACTTCTAAACTCTTGCTCAAACACCAGCGAGCTTCGGCGGCTGCTCTCCACACTACTGATCGTTACCGTCATATTCTTCTCCTCCTGCAGCTTGCAGATCTCACTGCGCAAATGATCATTCTTTTTCTGCATTTCTTCGCTCATCTTTTCCGAAAATTGCTTCGCCTCGCGCAGCATGTTGTTTTCCTCCAGCTGCATCGTCATGCGGCGCTTGATGTTGTCGACGAGCTTTTGTTCCCTTTCCGCAACAAATTTTACGGTTGATTCTTCCTCCTGCAGTTTGTCGCGTAGCTCACGCACCTCCATCTCCAGACCGGCCCGTTGTTCCTTTTCAGCCTTCCATTTCGCCCTCAGTTCCGCTATTTTGGCATCGTAAGTCTCCATTAGCTCCTGCTGGCTGCGATCAAGATTTTCCTTGTCCGTCATTAACTTGTCCTTGGACTTTTTGAGCAAATCTTTATAATTTTCGATCGATGCCTGAAGATGCTGACATTCCTCCAGCCTCGTCACTAGCTCAGTGGACACTTCACGCAGTTTATCGTTTGCTGCGGCAAGTTCCGTTTTCTTTTCAGCCAACTGTCGCTCGTACGCTTGATCGGAAGCCTGCTTAGACTTTTCCCACTTCTTGTACGTCTGCTTCACCACATCGGCGATCGTAGCATCATTTTTGAAACGCTCTTCCTTCTCGATTTTCAAGCTATTGCGCAAAGTTTTGTTCTCTGTGCGGGTGGCCGCTAGTTCCGCCGTTTTCTCCTTCAGCAACTCTTTCATACGTTCGAGTTCCTTTTTCGTTTCCTGCAGTATCTTACTATGCGCCGCCATTGTGACAATCTTACGATCGCGATCGAGTACATCCTTCTGTAGACGATGAATTTCATCACTGTGCTCTTTCACGCGACGCTCTTGTTCCTTCACCTTTGCCGCAAGTCGGGCAGCCTTCATGTGTTCGTCCGTATCACGATACATTCCGGCCACGTCCATTTCCTCATACACATAGGTGTAACCTAGGAAAGGCAGATCATGCCCGGAAAAATCATTCATCCGAGCGATATTATACGTTGGCTTCCGGCCAAGCAACACTTTACGTTTGCCAGTTTTATCCACATCGTCGAAGTTGGATGTATCGTCATCGCTGCCAACGGTCGGAATAATTGGAGGAATCATGTACCGCAAACGATCCCAGTTCAAATCACCGAAGAATGGGTGTCGCACTATTTCCGGGTAAGAAATACGATTGGACACGTTAGTCACTAATCGATCGAGAAGATCACGATAACTGGCGGAGATGGAAACATGCGAAGGGTAGGAGAGTTTCTTCGCAACACGCCCTTCGCAATATTCCAGAATCTTGGAGTAAGTTTCGTTCACATTATCCCCATGAAATGGTGTTTGTTCTGCTATGAACTCATACCCGATGATGCCCATTGACCAATAGTCACAGGTAACGTCGTGTTTGGCACTATGCATCGAACGGCCTACAGTCGACAGGGTTTGTAGCACCTCGGGCGCAATGTAATCGGGAGTTCCAACCGGCATTGGACTCGTTACACTGCCATCATCATTGATAGCCGTCGCATTTCCAAAATCGGCAAGCTTAAGATGCCCGAAACGGTCGAGCAAAATGTTTTCTGGCTTAATGTCTCTATGCACATAACCAATGGAGTGTAAACTATGAAGCGCTGCAGTCAGTTCGGCCAGGTAAAACTGTGCAAGCTCCTCATCGAACACGCCTACGCGTATCATCAGACTCAACAAATCGCCACCAGGTAAGAATTCCATCACCAAATACAAGCAGTGCTGGTCCTGGAAGGCGTACTGTAACGGTGTGACCCATTCCGAACGTCTTGTGGCCATAATGTCACGTTCAGTCCGTACTTGACTCGAAGAGACGGACTCCTTTGTCATCTTTTTCATCGCGTAAAGTTGCTTCGTGTATCGTTCGGCCACAAGCTGAAAAAGGGAAAAGCATTAAATAAATTTGTAGAAAAACAATCCCACTGTTAATTATCACATTGAACACTTGACGCATACATGACATGACTATACACTTACATGAACTTCCCCAAAGTATCCTTTGCCAATGAGACATTTTACATCGAAATCATGTACGTTGACCCGTCTTTCACGCGTTTCTTGAATGATCGGGCGATCTGTAGAGCCATAAAATGTCATTAGGTTTGGAATAAAGTTAGATCAGTCGAAATCAGGTAATCCGATGCAAGGAACGACCGCTTACATTTTGTAACGAAATCAGCGATATTTTTATCCTTTTTCTTGACCGCATCTTTGCTACATTCGTCGTACAGCACAAGTAACGAATCCAGCAGACCTTCCCGGCTGAGGGCAACATCGAGGAGGTTAGCATCGCCCGCTTCCTTGCTTTGGGACAATAGCGCGTCTCCTCCACCATTGGAGCGACCCAAAATCAGATCGTTTAGACGCGCTGTCCTGACGGCGATTGCTTTCTGTTCTTTCTCGCGTTTGGACATCGCAAACAATGGTCAATGGTACGCTATCTAGACACGAAAACACTTTCTAACGTCGGAGATTTACAACTTTTTCATCATTTTCCACGCAGACGGGAAACAAAATGGTCCGAACGCTTTGTTTTATCACAGCACAACAGTGCACGTCCTTGTGTGTTTTTCGGTTGCCGCTTCGCTTTTGGGAGACTGAAAAACCGTTGCAATTATCGTACAGTGTTGCCAAAAGACACGCGCCTTTTTTACCAACTGTCAATGTTTGATTTGACAGCTTGAAAGCAGCAGATTTCGCACTCAATTTGCAAAAGTACTGCACATTTCACTCCACTTGTTTATCCAACAATTGAATCACTACTCAGAAACTGCGACAATTTAATAAATGTGTCACTAGATAGATGCATACTTTATACAAAGTAACAATTTAGAAATGTCTTTCGTCGACTTTTTTAACCACTGCGCCGGAGAGAATCGATCAACGCGATTGGCATACTGGAAAATGTCAAAATACGTCGAGCTCAGGGTGGTGGTGTTGTTGTTGTTACTGGCTGCATTCTCGCGCTGACAGTTTACCTTTTCTACACACGCACACCTGGATCCTGAACGTGGGTGCAAAGAGGCTGCCTATATATGGTTTTCCTGCTTGTTTCGGTACAGCAAACCCCGTACACTCCTGTCCGCCATGTTTTCAGACGACAGTCCTTTTAAGTTCCAAACAAAGTAAACCGCTACGTGAATCAACGTCCTGGTAGAAACGCTGCAAAACTCTTTGCCCGCAAACGAAAGACACAAAATGCAGCTTCAAACTCGCTCACCTCCAATCCGTCCTTGCTGAGCTCTGCTGCGCCATCATCGAGCGTCATCGCCTTCGTTCGCAAAGCGTAATGTATGTTAATGAGTTTAATCATCTGCCGCGCCGTTTAGCGTACAGTGTCTCTGCACAACAGCAGGTGTGAAAAAAGAAACACTGATTACTATTCTAGCTAGAAACGGGGTATTGATTGCTGTAGGCATCGTAAAAGTTCAACCAACAAAAAACGAAGACCTCAAGAACTGTCCGTTTCGTTGTGCCGAGCGACATCCAAATTGTTCATCCAAGTATGCCCTAGAGTATAATCGCGCTTGTTTGCGAGAACGGAACATCCGATCTAGTCGCCGAGTTTGAAGTGATCAAAACAGATCAAACCATTCCGAGGAATCTACAAGAAATAGAACCGAACATGAATCTACAGAATGGGAGTGCCAACCGTGGTCTACACGGCAAGGATACAGCCAAGCGGTTCTCGATACACGATGCATTCGAAGAGGAAACGGACGAAGTAATTAAGGTGTATGGCTCGACCGTCATCAGCACACCGATGCGGGCGAAGGCTCGATCACCGGACGATGTGTCCATCAGAATACACGACCAAAGGTAAGACGGTCAACATATCGATGATATGACGCTTATGCTTCCGCTTCCGGGGTCGTATTTTTTTTTCTTTATTCATGGTGAATAGTTGTATAACAAGTAGTAGTACTAACAACATAACGGAGGTGGGAGGAATATCTATTTACACATTACTTTATTATGCGATTGATTGTGTAGACTGGGTATATTAGAATTTTCTGGTATCTCTTTTTCTCCTTCTCGTTCTCTTCCTCTTCTTTATTAACCTGTTTTACCTTCATGCAAATGTTCCTTCTGATCCTTGTTGCTTCACGTCCCAATGCGTGGACATCCTGGTGTTGGTTGTTCTGTCTTCCTGTGCCGGCAAACATTGTGGACCTGCTGCTAATAAACTGTAATGCAATGCAAACATAAATACGCACACACACACATGTACGCTATTACGCACAAACACACAACATACAAATTGCGCTGGTCTCGCGTAGCAATCGAGCCCATCTAAAATACACCGATGATACCACCTCCAGGGACAGTGATTCGCTGATACAGGAGTATGGACACCTGTCGTCAAGTGAATCGTACACCTACTGTTGGCGACACCCGAAGGTGAGGGAAAACTGGCGTACCGTACTGGCCGCGATCGCACTCTTGATCATCGGTACCGGGCTGATAGCAATGGGTGCGTACGCACTGGTGGAACCACACAACGGATCGCAGGCAGCAGTATTTTTCGTCGCCGGATTCATCTGCTTTGTGCCGGGTGCGTACCACGTCGTGTACATATGGTTAGCGGCTCGCGGCTATCGAGGATTCGACTTTTATCACTTACCACTCTTCACGTAAGTGTAGTAAAATGTATCGAAACGATGAAGCATGGAAGATAAGATGTACTTTATACTGTATGCGAAGCCGCTCAACGGCGGTTACGGAACGGTGGAAAGGGACAGTACTGATATGAGGTATGCTAGGAAAACACCGGTAAGATTAATAACAACAGTTTTTGAAACTAACTTCGATAACGATACTTGCAGGTATGGTCTCAATCGGCAAAAGACTTGAAATAGTTCGATTCACTAGTATTAGGCTTTGTGAACCGTTTTTGCTGTGACAATGGAAATGGAGCTTCAAATCGTTGGATCTATCACTGCTTAAGTAAACAGTTTTTTGCTACTTGCTATACTACATTCCCTTTGCCGCAGAGAGAAAGACCACCCGTTATGGTGAGAGAAGCTTTTTGTTGCACTCGGGGAGTTGTTTTCGAAACATTAGTCCCCCGAGAAGATGGAATGTGGAGAGGCTGTTGCATGCCGGCAAAATTAGTTGCGTGCAGCCAGTGTATACACCACGTACCACCGTCCAATGCTAGCGTCTTCCACGTTATCACAATCGAAACATACGTTTTCTTTCATTTTTTTTTGCAATGTTATAAAAAAAGTTAAATTGTTCGATTGTATAGCAACAAAAGTATGCCTGTACTATGTTGTAGCTAGCTGCGAGTATTCTTTCACACCGTTTTCACTTTCACGTATAACAAACGGATTCCTTCTTTGTGTGCCATTCTATTACCGTGTTATTTCTCGAGTGGAAATATTAAACACATGATCATGATCGATCAACAGGTTATGTTTTGAAATCATACGCTTATTAGAAGCGTTTTTCATTCGACAACACGCAGCGTGTCATATTTCACTAACGCAAAACAAACCTTTAAGAATAGTAAAATTTACTCAGCAACAACACACATTCTAACATATGAGCGTAAATAGGAATAGTAGTAAAAGAAAAGCTGTCCAAAACTGTGGTAAACACGGTACGTGAATGCGTGAATTAGAAAGCAAACAAGAATAATGAAATCTAGTTGATATCACAGATTATTAACTCCCCTGCACATCGATGCAGTTAAGTGCTTCTCTATGTCGTAAAAGGGTAAAAGGGAATCAGCTTAGCTTTAGTATTTGCTGGGGAACTCCGGGGCTCAACTTCATATATAATTATATATATACATATATATATATATATATATATATCGAAATATACATATGCCGCTGTAAAAAGAAGCGAATCACATCCATTCGGAACCAATTTTTGTATCGAAGCAATCACTTGCAAATGGTGTGGCACCTTCTATTATAATGTGAAACTAACAATAGATCGCCTATCAATATAAAAAAGCTCTCTTAAAATTGCTAAAAGTTATCAGTTAATAGTTAGTTGTAACATTTACTCACAGGAGTATACTGCAGAGTTAATTAGAAGCAGACTTACATTGCGTGCGAGCGTTATGCGAGCTACAAACTTAAAATGAAATTTCTCATTCGGCCAGTTAAGCAAATATATGTAACCCTTTGATTCTGGATTACAGAAGCTAAATGAAATTAGAATGCGTTGCGCTGTAAGCTGTTTAAGTTTATTTCTTTGTACAAAATGAGGTACCGATTTGTTCCGAGCAATCGCACCACACAACAATACAAAACCGGGCCGCCCCGGAATGACAATTAATTAGACAACCGTCAACTACTACTTGTGATAAACTAAGTGGAAAGAGAAAAAGATAGCAAAGAAAATACGCTATTTAGAAACAAAGCGATAACAGTCTCCTCCACTGAATCGAGGCAAAACTAGTAATGGAAATGATTACGTGCGAAAAAATCACGTTTAGCACTTAATGAGAGGAATGGAAAAGGAAAAGATATTGTGTTTATTGTAATGCTTCGTTTATATTATCTCTCTTTTGCTCATACCAACCGTCATAGATTAGTACTACATTACATATTTATCAACATTTGCTTTTACCAACACCTACTAGCGCACTGAAAACGTAATTGTTACGTTACGTTAAGGAACAAAATTCTTATCGGCAACTAATTTGTTTCGAATGAAGAAAACTGGACGATGAAACTAGGTAAGTGTTGGGCAATAATGGTAAAAAACATGTTTCTTTTTCGAGTTAAATCAGTGATGTAGAAAGGCAAACACTAAACATAATAAAACACCGTGTAAACCGAGCTTTAACAAAACCATTTTCCCATTGGCCACCCAAAAACGAATGAAACACGAACCGTTTAGAACTTTAAAATTTATTATGCAATAAAGCAGGTGCAGGGCATTTAGAACAGACAGTGAAACATGGTTATAGGAGTAAAAGGGACAATTTTTACAAGAACACTTTACATGCACGATAAAATCAAAACTACATTTATGAAAGTACATTTTAGGAACGTTGCAAAATGAGGTGGATGGTGGAAAGGTAATTGTGCTCCGGTTCGGTAATCGAAGGTTGATACAGAATACTCACACAACAGTAGAGATATGAAAATACACACACAAACACTCTTTATACGACACTTTCCTCAATCAAGTATGATAGAGAGCAACATTGGCTGGCATATTATATGGATTAAAAAATACATCATTGTAAAACCGTTCGGCTGGCTTAGTAAAATAATAGTTCGCCTATAGCGGTGTATTTAAATGACTATTGTATTATTAGTACTTTGAATAAACAGTTTTTTAAAAAGGAATCTAAACATCTCTGTAAATTAATATTATTCATAGCTTTTTTTGTTTTTCTTTCTTGAATAGTAGCCATGTCCTGGAGTATGATTACAGTTAATTCTTTACTTTAGCATAACAACTCCTACAGACTGAATCCATTGGCTGTGAACACTGTCGAAATTCATTCAGCGTAGTTTGCCATCAGTAGTTTATCTCAATCCTTCGGATAGACGCATGCATGTGTTACGCAATAGTGTACACAAAGCGATTTTTGCACAAACGGCTCCACCTGAGTCTATAATATGGATAACAGAGCACTAGAACTACGAATGTTCTAGTTTAATTATACATTCAAATTATATTGTTATACGACTGACATCAAAACCCTTCCGGACCACTTCGAGGTCTTTCAGGAGTCCTCCAAACCGCTCGCGGTCGAGCACAGTCGTCAGACAAACCTGACCTTTCTGCCGGACGAATCAACTTCATCACTCCATCTTAATTTGGGCCTATCACGCCTTTTCTGTCCAGGTGAACGACCTAATAGGACTTTACGGCTTAGGTCGTACGGTGTTATTCTTATGACATAATTAGCCTACCGGAGCCTGGTGAGTCTAATACACTGTACAACAATGAGTTCATTGTATAGCTCACAGAGCTCTGGTCATTGTAGCGGCTGCTCCATTGTCCTTCCACACATACGGGGCCAAAACCACTTCTGAGCATTCTCTCAAACCCGGCTAAGAAGGGTTTCATCAGTTTTGGACAAGGTCCATGTGGCTAACGGGCTACGTGGTAGTATAAGTCTAGTAAGCCAGAAATGGTCTAGTATGACCAGGTAGGTCGTGGCGTTACGACGAAGAGAAGAATTAAGAAAGTAAAGGAGAAGAAGCAGTTATATCTCATGTTTTAACTCATGGTGACGAGCAACGTTGCGTTACTTCGACTACCTACTTAATGCATTTTCACTGAAAACTCAGTTCTGTGGACTGTTGATAGTTGCGTTGTGTTGTAATTGACTTCAACAATTTGGAAATTCCAGCCGTAACTCCGAACTCCATTTCAAATACCTCGCAGTAACTAAGACTTCTTCTTTAGCGGCACAACAAGAGGTCTAGAGAGCCCTGCCATTACTGGCTTTCTTTGGCTTACCCGTAGCCGGATAGTCCGTCCTGTGTACGGCGGATTGGTCCAGATGTGATTTTGAACTGATCCTGTCGGGTAAGGCCGCTGCCGCTACCAAATACACAAGCCAAAACCCAAAATGTAAGGCCGCTGCCGCTACCAAATACACAACCCAAAATGAAACCCAAAATGAAGGTCAAAAACTTACATTTAATTCTTATGAAATGGAGCGACATTTTGCATTCCAGTACCAGTTGAAAATCCTTCAAACTGTATTTCAGTTATATTTCTAATATTCTCCCCTTTACTACGAGGTCGTCTTGTCCCATTCGTAGACAGGTAGTTGGAAACTATCAGAGCGGATTCCGAAACGGAAAATCAACTACTGATCAGATCTTCACCATGCGGCAGATCCTGGAGAAGATGGCGGAGCAGCAACTCCTTCCATCTCTTCATCGACTTCAAGGCCACATACGACAGCAAAGCTAAGGTAAAACTTCTTCCATAGCTAAGGTAAAACTTTATGACGCAATGAGCTCTTTTGGAATCCCGGTCAAACTTACTAGACTAGTACAAATGACAATGACCAACGTCACATGCCAGGTGATGGTGGATGGAAAACTCTGAGGGCCCTCTACTACCAGCAAGGGTCTGTGCTAAGGAGATGGACTAGCTTGTCTACTCCTCTACCTAGCGCTTGAGTGGGTCATCCTCCAAAGGGTCATACGTTAATCCAGACCCTGGCATACGTTGATGACATAGACACCATTGGTTTACAGTTCTCCTACGTAGCGGATGCTTACCAAAGGATTGAGCAGGCGGCAGAAAACCTTGGGTTGGAGATTAACGAGGCAAAAACCAAGCTGATGGTGGCACCACCAGCGGCTAACAAATCCTTACTCACGCAGGGTTGTCGTACAAATAGGTGAGCGCTCTTTGGAAGTCGTCAAAAATTTCACCTATCTTGAAACAAATGTCCGCACCGACAATAAGATTGATGTTGAGATACACGCTATGGTGCTGAGCGACTGACATACGGTTCCGAGATATGCACTTTGACCAAAACTGACGAAACGCTCTTAGCCGCTTAGACTCCGGCGAACTGTTCATGTCATGAGAATACCTGACGACCCAGCCCGTACAGTCCTTTTAGATCGTCCACATGGACAGAGGAGACGTGGTAGGCCCAAATTGAGATGGAGTGATGGCGTTAATGCGTCCGGCAAAAAAGCCGGGATAATGGATTTCAGACGAAGGCGCTCGTCCGTAAGCGGTTTAGAGGACTCCTTCAGCAGGCCTAGACCGCGAAGCAGTTGTAGTACCGGATAAGTAAGTAAGTATTGTAATAGGTTTAGAAATCCAAAAGATTTCGACAAGCATAATTTATCTCTTCTGGTCGTGCTTTCCTTACTTAAATTAATAAATTAATTCAAAGATTTACCATGGGAAGTCGAAGAATTTTCCCAAAACTTGGCCTATGTTACGAATTAGTGACGGGCGATCTGAACCGCACGTAACATAAATGTAGCTCCGTTCCGACTCTTTTAACACGTTCTTCTTTTTGAGGACTTTAGAATCGACAGTTCCGATTTTCTTGATGACTGTTGCTAGTTTCTACTGTTAAAAAATAGCTCAACTGTCTAGAAATGTCTCTGATTGGCTACGTGCTTCTTGTTTAAGGAACCGCGTTCTGCTTTTTGTAGTCCCTTGCTACTATTCTTTGGATACTTCGGACCAATAGCAGGGATGATTCTAGATGAAAATGCCACTCTCCCAACCATAACCACCCGTAAGATGCACAAATCAACAATTTACCTTCATATTTGAGTATTTCCCTCGTCGCGTCGTCTGCCATTTCATGATTTTCCAGCTGTCGTACTCCTTGTGATGTAATGTGGTGCACTACACACTCATTTACTGCAGTGACCAGGGTGACCAAGCCATGGCCAAGCTCACGCCAAATGATTAACCGTTCGAAGCGCAGCGTAAGGGCGTAAAATTGTTTTACGATTCAATTAGCCAAAGGAGGAAAATGAAACCCAAGCGAACAATACGGTAAAGGTCGAATGGTCTCCGACTGTAAAGCAATTGGCATTTGCTGTGTGTTGTGGTTAACGAACAACAAAAACGTTTGAATAACCCCCATGGTTCTGCTGTGTGCGTCAGCCATTTGTCTACTAATTATACTATTCTGGCAGGGTTTGTCCCCCCTTATCGATAGGGATCGACCTCGTCCTTGTGATTGGAAGTGTGAACAGTCAGTAGAGGACTGGTGGCTGTCAATAGTTTTACGATGGATGTTCGAGGTCCTAATAGTGACGTCATACCATTAGCGATATGGAATGCTGGAGAAAGCTTCGTGTTGCGTACCTTTTCATTGCAGATCCTAATGAGGGGGGAAATCGAGGAAGCCGAATAGGTCATTGACTGGGGATCGCTAGGCAGTGTTTTGGCGATGTGAAATGGGGGGGGGAGGGGGGTATATATGCAAAGTAGTGCCATATTTATTTTAGCTCTTGGTTCGTTCTCCGTCGGCAATAAATTGATAGAACGGTTCAGCTGTGTACTCCGAAGTAAAGCCGAAGACAAGCTGCCCAAGCTGAGGTTTACACTCCACTCCACGGCACAGAGAATTCCTTTTGGCTTGGCTAACTAGAGCTTCGTATGTTTGTTCAGTATTTGGATTCAGCATTTTGGTTTGCCCAGTGTGTCAGTAGTACGGTCCCGGGAGTGGACCGTGTGGAGTTTTGCACTCGGCAGTAGTCGAAAGGTTGGCAGTATTTATTACCATATTATGGTAATTATTTGCCAAGTTGTGCGACAATCCGTGGCGTGTGGAAATGGAATTTGAATGAACGAAATGCTCCTTGTGAAAGCAGTAACTAGTCAGCTTGTATAAAATATCAAGGATTGGATAAAGGTTTAGCTTAGCTTAGCAAACTTAACCAACATTCTTATCATTGAAACGTTACACGTTTATCCAAAGTCCTGTTCTGCTTTTTCTTCGTCAAATAATATACAAGTAAATTTGGGTAGATTGAAATTAATCTCGGAATGTCTAAGTTTTGCAATTCAGTTTCGTAAATAAACATATCACCAATTATAACAAACACAATCGGTATTCGACCATTACTAGGACCTCATAATTAAAAATTCCTATCGCGATTTAATGCCATTCAGAAGTAAATCCTAGGCATTGTTGGACCAAAAAAACTCCAGGTACCCCAGTTAGTTCTTTCCCTACAGTCCTTTAGGTAGGTTTAGTACCGTGCGCTTTGTTAATATTTCACCGTCAGCGGCCTATGTTTCGTACAGTCCACTGGTAACGGCACGTGGACTAACCGAAGCTTTCCTGTCTTACGTTTGGTCAGATTCATTTTATGCTTTTTTGGCACCATTCACCCATTGCGAACGATTTAATTATGGGTCTTGTTGTGTTCAACTGCCCGACGGACGAAATTCCCACGCACATGGTGGCCGGCAGCAGTAGGACATTATGAAGATTGATGGCATGGTGGTGCGCTTCCGGTTCAGGTTCCGTGTGATGGTAGCGGTGGTAGCAGCTAACGTTGACATGTGTCAACCATGTGGGCTAGTGAATTCGGTACGACACGTGGCTGTAAACTTGCTTTCCTAGTGCCTAGTATCCGTTGCCATTAAGACTGGAACCGGAGGTTCCGCACTAGAATATGGACGAAAGCGAGAGGATAATGTTTCCGTTTGCGTGGGAATGTGGAGAAAGTGGAAACGTTTTATTTTTCCTCGATTTTCGGATGCGATAGGAAAAGTTTAATTAACTCGCCCCGCTAAAACCCCTGGCCGTCGCCAGCTTACAGGTGCTGGTGGGGTGGAAAAAATAGTTTGTCGGTTGGTTAGTTTGCCGGGTGAAGGCAACCATTACGAAATGTTGCCAGTTCATTAGCTACGGGTTGATTCATTTGCATACAAACAGGTGTGTGAGTGTGTTTTAAATATACTATAAATCCGTTGATAAAGGGATGTTGATAAGGAATGCTTCTTTGTTTTGATACTGCAACAGATAGAAATGTTTTGGTATTTTAATTATTTCTAAATTACTATGTCGATTAACTAGGAACTTCTTCCGGTATCTTAAAAGGATACTGAAACTTCTACCGCGGATTTTTTTAGAATTAGCAAAAGGATTTCTCCAGTCTGTTGTACCTACACGGTGTGAAGTAAGAGTACTACAACTATGTATTAGTAATGTTAGAAAAAATTTAATTTAACTTAATTTTCCCACGAACTCGGATGGTAGTCCTTGCTACGGGGGCATTGGTCAGGATGGGGTTTTGGAACGGTCCTGTTGTGTGAAGACCGTTACCAATACAACAGCAGCCGCCCTACCATTTCCGTTTATGTCAACATCAACATAAGATCACTTTAGCTTTTGCTCAATGTTCTATTAAAATTCAACAAAAAAAAACCAAGCTCAACCGGCATTTCCAACACTTTATTAGTGAGTATAAGAGTTATTGTTTCGAATTCCTTCAATATGTCGTTATTTCATGGTCCAGCTGTAAAGTGTTTTGCCCTCTCTGCTCCCAGCGTTCACAAAAACAACATTAAAGCATGTTAACGTTGGCAAATAGCTTGCCATTTTAATAAACACAACGAGCAAGGATTGCTCCCTAGGTTTTCTATCCCTTGGATCCTGCAGGAAAACAAAACAAAAAAATAGCGGTGCTATTCTAATTTCGCGCAGTGTAACTTCCTTATCTATGGGGCTGGCATGGGAAATCAAAGTTGGACAAATCCTTTTGAATTAGACAGAACTTTTTTTAATTCCTTTTACTATGCAACATTGCATTACATTGCGGCACAACGAACCGCATACAAACGATTGACATTCCCTCACTGTGCCTCATCCCTGCCCAAGGAACCGGATTCCATACTGCCGGCCACGTAACGAAGAGCCTTCGTAACGCTGAATAATGTTATGTCTACGTGCGTGGAAGCAGCCAGACAAGCCGACGGTTGTACTCCGTTGGTTGTAGCTCATCCGCATCGCAGCAAAACCACAAAAACCGACCGCCTAATGGCACATAAATCAATCGTTTCTGCATCGTTGTGTACCACAAAGTCGGGGACCCGCGCCCTTAACGGATCAACGTCAGACTAATCGACGAGCAGGGCCAATCTGCTACCGATGTGCCCCAGCATCGTTGTGGTTGTTTTGTTTATTTTATTACTATAAAAAAAAACTCCCACCCAGTGTCCCCCGAGCGCAGCTCTGTCCTTAGCAACACACTGCAACCACGCTGGCGAAGACAACCCCACAGACGTTCTGTGAGGGGGTGCGTTTGATGTTTTCGCGTGGGGCGGCCAATCGAACACAGTACTTCCGCTTGATCAATAGCGGTGCCGAAGCAATGCGACCCCGGGTTCGGGCCCATCATCAATGTGAGGGTGCAATGATTTGTTTACCTTGGAACAAACCCTTGGTTAAACCCGCTTTAACCCTTGGGTAAAAGGGTTTCAAACTTTCCTTAAGTACCCTTAAGAAAGGTGGCATAAAATTTGATTTCTTTTCCTTCACGGTTTTACCACCGCAAACACACAATTGCAACCAAATCGATTAATATATGTTAATTAGGGGGTTATTTCATTAGGACCGTTCATTCGCTTGTGTGACGTTCGAACGGCGCACACCGTTGATAGGTACCCCGAACCAGACCCGAAACGAGAACGGCCGGCCATCGATATGGAAGGATATGCGTTCGTTCGAAGCCGCGTAAACAAACGTGCAAAACGGGCCAACCGAAAACCGTCTTCGTGTCCCGATGGCAACCGGCATGGGTTCGGTCTGGGCAAGTTCTTTACCCAGTCCTCAGTTCAGTTGACAACTGGCTATCGATGGAGAGCGAGAGAGATCCAGATGCAATCCCGGCTTCTTGGGGTGTGGTGTACTTGTGTTAGGAAGTGTAATTGCGGTGCACAATAAACTTCTGGAATAAGTGCAATAAGTAGTGTGAATACATTCTTCCAAGCGTGCTTCAGCAGTAGCGTGATTATAGGTGTGATAAATAAGCTTACCGTACGGCACACGAAGGATTAATCTCCGCGGCATGATCGACGACGATGAGGATGACTACGAAGGATACTGTGAGTGTGTCTGTATGGTGCATGATCGCGGATTTGAAATCATGAATAATCAGTTCCTCCCCACTCAATGGCGTTGATAGCATAATCTGAGAGAAAAGGTGTTTTTTTATGACTACTATTACAACAAGTATTTCGGAGTTTCGGCAACAATTTGCTGAAACAGTTAAAGTAAAATTGTTAAAACCTTGCTTTTAGCTATTGGCCGGTTGGCAAACGACCGTTTCTTGGTTACAAAACATCAAGGGAAACTAGTCGTGCGATGTTTTCTGATACGAATGGCCTCTGAGTGACAACATCAAGGCTACTGACAGGGTTCCATGTCTTTAACTACACCAGATAGTTTGTGAGTAGTGTATTGGAGAAAACAAGTGCAGCTGAGGAATCAGTACAAACGCACTGTACTGCAACATATGCCGCCACTTCCAGTGATACTTTTTTTATTCTTCCACACCCCATCAAATCGTTATATCCGTGTCGTGTTTGGTCACGCGCGTTGAAGGCACTTTTTGGTTTCTTTTCGAACTTTTATATGCGTTAACCAATACCCTAGGATTGTCTGACTGATTTATCATCAACATTCAATTGTAGGCTTTTCTTTATTCTAATGGAATATACAAACGGACTCCTCTTACCATGTTTTTACCATCAATGAAAGCTCTTGTCCCTCGTTTTGGATTAAGGACGACCTCTCACTATGTTTGAGTCGAATGAAGTCGGAAGGCAATGAACGTGCTATTGTCGACTTCTCCACATGCAATTCTTGACTCTTTTTATTCATTTCGGTCGTTTCGTTTGTCGAAATCGTCCAAAAATGTTTGCCCTTAGTTGATTCTCAAGTGAAGTTTGCCTCATTCTGTTGCTACTCATGCCGGAAAGGTCAGTTTCGCTAAAGAACCTGAAATTAAATAGAGTAAAAATGGTGAAAATTGCTCTGAATGTGCCTTAAAGGATTACACTATTTTAAATGGCCTCAAATTATACCACGGTTGAAACATTCTAGAAAATTACCACATGAGGTTTTTCTTTAGAAATTTAGAGTAGAAGTAATTTGGAGAGTTGCCGATTCGTCGAAATTAAAAAAAAAAGGCGTTATGGTAATAATGGCGTTACCTTAATAAAAACAACGTCGCGAAGAGAATTTGTGCAAACATTTCGAAACTCGTTTCAGAGTCAGATACTGACGAAGCCTCATTGCCTTATGTTGGACCCGGGGCTTCTGTTCTTGTTCGCCAAGGACAAATTTGATGTCCAGAGTAGTTAAGATACCAGAATCCCGGCAAAGTTTCTGATTCCCAGCCAAGAAATAGAAGATCTGGCAAGTGATCTGCTCATGTTCTTAAACAAGCTAGTGCGCGTTCGTTAGTTCACTACTTGGAGTGTTTACAGATGCGAGAGTGTTTCCTTCGTAGATACCACACGAGGGCTCTACGATATTCTTGCCTGATAGAGTTTCGTGCTACTATTTTTTTCCCTATAGTGATACGAAGCCAAGTTGCTCACTTTCTTATCCAAAGACATGAAAACCCCTCCGGAATAAAGGCCCCTTTGAACAATACTAGGCTATTATGAAGCAATCACATCCCAAAAAGGTAAAAACTTAAGCAGACATGAAGAAGGAGTGAGTTTACGTACCCTTTGATTTGAATTTGCCAAAAGCTTACTTTAGGGTTATATGTTCTTCCTTGAAGGTTTGAAGAGGATCGATCATCTATTTAATTTTCCACAGCGTTTTAACCGAGATGCAATTAAATGCGGGAACACACCCTTTATAAACAAACTTTGCATTTCGAGCGAAGTTTTCCAAACTCCAATTGAAGTGTTGCAGATGCAGCTGTTTTGTTCAATGCTAATCTGGCCATGTTGGATGTACCATGATTATTCAGATCATAGATCTTGCGAGTGACAATTGTTTTGTTCGATACTGTATGTCTACATCAGTAATACATTTTTTCCTGTTAACCGCTCCTTCCGTATGTTTGCTTTTAGTTCTTCGACCGGCTAACGAGTACAACATCAAAGAAAAAATCATTCAAGCGAACCAGGAATCGTTTGCTATTCCTACACCTCCGTCGCCACGTCAGCATGTGAGCGGTGAACGACGGGTAACCTTCCGGGAGCAGCTTGTCGACTACGAACCGGATGATTACAGCAGTGAGGATGATGGATATACAGGTGGTGGTGGTGGTGGCGGCGGTGGTGGCGGTGGTGGTCCAGGTCAAAAGAAAACCGCCCTCATCGAAACGGTAGCTGATGTGCACCGGGATGGGAGCGAGGCGGATGGAACGAATGCTGACACGATCATCGAGGAGCTGCACCTGGACGATCGAGGCACGACACCGGAACAGGACCAGGACGACGAGGAGATAGTGGTAGAAGAGGAACAGCTGGCAGGTGACTACGATGAAGACGCAGATGGAACGGACGATCGCATGGAGAAACATAAGACTGGTGTAGAGGGTGAATCGGTAGTGTCGGACGAGGAGGATGAAGTGGAGGAGGAAACGGTTCACGAGGAGCAGGCGGAGGAGGAAGAGGAGGAGGAACCTACCGATGGATCTAGCATGGACACGGAGATCCACAACCCGGAGAGCAGTGAAGATATTAGCAGCAGCCCGTTGAAGACATATCGCAGCGAGGCCGACTCCCGTTCCGGGTCCGGAGATTCCCAGGCCGAAGAGACGAACCCCACAGAAGAGGAGGGGAACGAGGACAACGAGGTGCACTATGAAGACGATAACGATGACGATGAACAGTACTACCGTGGTCGATCGGGTACGACGAGCGGGAACGGTGCGGAACATGACTCATCCTCCGACGGTGAACGTCCGCTTGAAGAGCATCGCGCGAAACGGTCGTCAACCTGCCGCCGGAAGTGCTGCCGGCATAAAAAGTCGTCCGGCGAAAAGCTACCGTACTACAACGGTTTCCGTTCCGAGTATGGACTGTCCCGGGAGGAGCTGGAAGAGAAGAAACGTCGGCTCGAAGCCCGACGGCAACGTGTCCGGGAGCGACAGCAGCGCCGTACCGCGGAACAGCGACGGAAGGCACAATCGAACGAGGAAGCGTTTGCGGCCTGGTTGCACGGAAAGTTACGCAACTCGATCAACAAGCATCAGAACATGTACGACGTGAAGCAGAGTGGATCGTCCGGTCGACAGCCGCAGCAACAACAGCAGCAAAACCCAAAGTACCGCCGTCGGAATGGTATTCATACGATGCAGCAAATTTCCTACGGTTAGCAAAGCATTTAGTTGCATTTTGGAGCGGAGTTTTCAATAAAATTTTAAATTCTTTACTTTCGTCTCAATTGGGAATAACGTAACTGAAGGAATTCGCTAAAGGCCCCCATTTTAATTTAGATGTAGTGTTGGGTGAATCTGATTGAGATTCATAAATCTTAATGTATCTTTGAACGGAATGAATGAATCTGAATCTCTATTTCAAAGATGATATAAATGACCCTTCTCAAAGGATTCCTTAAGCACAACACTACTTAGGAGCATTACGATTCATATGTTCATGAAGATGATCTAAAATGACCTTTCGGGTTGGGTTGTTCGGTGTCATTCTATTGACATGATCATCAGTCGACATCGGCAGCGACTCCTCTCTAATGTTCTTCGACTCCTCTCTAATGTTCAGCTCAGTCAGCTGAGTCAGAGCTTCAACAATCTGGATGACATTTTCGTAATCTACAAATGTTTGAGTTCGTCCGATTGCCGTCCGTACAGTGTGCAGCAGTGCACTTTATCTTACCATCTTCTAAGTGCACAAATGCACATGCAGCGAAACTGTAGCATAAAGACGCGGTGCTGTAGTTCCGACTTTTGTACCATTAACGCCGCCAATTGCTCAGCAGTACCCAATGCTCACAAGACACGCGATACTTCCGTCAAGCTCACGATTGTGCGCGAAAATATCGAGAGCCTTTGGTTTTTTTTTGTTTCATCACAAAAAATAATTAATTCACCTCCCCATGGTGCCAAGTGTTGGCCATAGCTGTGGTCAATTGGCGTGCACACATTATAACCGCTGCTAAATCCAGTGGAGGATTGAACTGCACGCAACCATGCTTTCTTCTTCAAAGCTTTGTGTACTTTCGTGACGTAAGTATATCGTGTGGTAGTAAGGTAAGGAAAAAGCGACTATTACTAAAATTTGATATTACTACCATGCGCTCGCTGACAAATCGAATCAACTGCAGTAATTTTCCGCATTGCTGATCGCGTACCCCCGTACCGTTAAAGCTTAACCTTGGGTGGATGATTAGACGAGCGGTTGCAGGGATCGTAATCATATGTATAAAATACTCCACGAACTGTACTCCACGAAATACTCCACGCGCTCACCTCACTTGTAACTGTCGTAAGCATTGCATTTCATTCTTCCGCAATAAATGCCTACGATCATTGGTTGCGGCCCTGGTGCTTCAAAAGTCTTTTGCTAATCTTCCTTATCGTAGGTCGAGATTTGATAGCAAACGTGATCAAGTGAGTGATAACAAGTGAGAAGGATCCACGTTCTAGTTCGACTGTTAGACACACCATCCAGACCATGATGAAACTGCCACGAAGGATATTGCTTGTTGGCTACTCATCCCTTACCGGGTTGAATAAATGAACTCTAACGACATTTCTTTCATTTTACCACCCTTGCTGTATTCAAAGCCGTTCGCTTCTTTACTATAGAGCACTATTTGTACTCTAAGGGGTATTTTTCATCTGCCTCTTGTTTGTTTATTTCTTTTTTAATATATTTCCGTTTATTTTCCCCCCATTTTGTCAGCAATTTGCAATTGTTGCGTGCCTGTTTTCTGTTCACAACAATCCATTCAACTCCACTCTGTATCGCGGTGTTGGTGGTAGTCCAGAGTAAGAACTAAGGACACGTGCGTAAACCATCCTTCCCGTTTGAGCTCTCTTCTGTGCACTTCTTGTGCATGTATCGTTTAGTTATCGATTACTTAAATTTTGCTGTAACTTGCTGTTCTTTGTGCTTTCTATTCCGAATGCAGCTTTCTATTTCTTTTTCTATATTTTCTATTCCGAATGCAGCAGTGTTTGTCAGACAAATGTCTCATTTTTGTGCATCCATGATAGCAATGCAACGGCACATTACAGGGTTCAATTGTAATGGCCCTACAAATTTAGACTTTCTTTACACATCTGCCATCGTTTTAGTTTATTACTGCCGTTGCCAGACTCTTCAAAACTATTTCTCTCTTTCATTGATTCTTTTAACCTTTTTGAACTATCCGTCCATATCCGCTGTATGGACCAACTGATGTTTGTTTCTTTAATTATAGCCATGGTTTAAGTGGCGGTCCATTGAGAGTAGTCTCTCTCTCTCTCTTGATCAAGACAAAATTAAGCAACTGTCACATAACATACAACAAACCCAAAGAAGTATCGCACGCACAAGAAGCCCACAGGAAGCTCCTCCACCTCAGAAGGATCGACAACGTGTGTGTGAAATTTTCCCCTATATCACTGTAGGTGCGGTCGCTATTTTTTTTACAAATGATGTAACACCGAACAACTAAGACTTGGTAGTTTTGCTTGCAAAATCCAAGTCGATTTTTCTTGCACGAGATTATGACAAGTTGCTTTTCTCTAGCTTCGGGTTATAATAATTTCCCGCATTGTTTTTTTTTTTATTATTTTGTTTTCGGCTGGCATGAGTTTCTTTATGTATCTTCTACTTTTGCTCTTTCAATCTATCTCACGCTTTCTTTCTCTACCTGCTTTTATATAATTTTGTTTTAGGGTATGAATTTGCATATTTGCTCGCCTGTCCTCCGCACCGTCACTCTATCGGGCTCATTTCTCCCTGTTTCCGCTAATTTGCAAATCCTGTCCATAATTACATGTTTTTTTTTGTATATATATAATGTTATTCACATATATGTTGTGTTTTGTTTTACTCTTTTACCGCAACATGCACACCCATGGCCTGCCGGCTGCTCGAAGCATTGAGCCGTGTCGAGACAGTAGAAAGTACTTCTATGGTTTGCCACGAACTGGTGTTCCGTTAGATTTTTACTCTCTTTACGCATTTTGCAACTTAAGTGGCTGCAACGAGTGAATATCGACTCGACGGACGTCAGGTGTCATGAAACTGCACTACCTCTTACTTAGCCTGATTTAGCACAAGTAGCGTGCGTTTACAGAGTGTTGTTGAAATAGAAACATGTTGTTTTCTTTACAATCTGCTCTCCTGCACGGATGGTTCTTGGTGGTTCGTTTGCAATTATTATATTTCTTGTTTGCACTCTTTCCGCACTGCCTCCCTATATTCCGCACTTAATTCCACCCATCTCTCCTTCAATATATCCTTAACCGCGCGAGGCTGCTGTCTTCTGTGTGTCCTTTTTGTTTGATGATTCTACAACCGTTAGCAAATGTTGGTCTGTCTAGTTTCTTAACGATAACTTGTTTCCAGGGTGCGAACTCGTTTACCGAACTGTTTAATTCTGTCCGAAAAAGCGTAATCCCGCTCTACATCCGTCCTAGGCCTGTCCTAGCCCCTGGTTGGTGCTGCGTGTTCATCAACCTTCCTGTACGGAGGTTAAATGTTTTAAAACACTTTTTTGCTTTAATTTCTTTTGCCATTCGTGGAATCAATCTAATATTACATTTCAAACCGGACTTTGATTTATTTCCAACAATACCTTTCTTTTGCACTGTTATATAAATCCTTCTTTAACGTGGATTTGTACAGACAATAGGTCATTCAAGCCTAGCTATGGAGGACGCTGGGTGATTCGATTAACTTCCCAGTTAGGATCTTATTGAGATCTCAGTTGTAGCGCATTTCATGATGAAGCGCCATTCATACAGGGGTTTTCATAATCACTATTTTATATTTTGATAACATAAACATGAAAATACCGGATAATGCCGATAACATAATAAGCCATTTCCACTAGACAATGAGGTCATTTTCATTCCGCGTCAACCTCAGTCTACCGAGAATGCAAACCAAATGAGTTTATACGCCGGGTTGACACATTTCTACACAAACAAGTAGCCTAAATGTAAGAGCACCAAACTTCAGTATGAAAGCGCTCTTGTTGCCTATTATCTGTACAAACCCTATCACTAGAAAAACTAAATCAGTGCATTTGTCTTATGCTGGTTTCTCCCGCCAATAAAGTTATGAATTTGCTCTTTTGCCGCGTAAGTTTTGTGTCATTATTTTTTATAGTTGTTTTGTCTTGTTTTGTGACTGTGCTACTTGTGATAGGTTCTTTGCTTTGTGTTAACGTCAGCTCCAACCCGGTGCCCTTCTCCGAAGCTTTACTCTTCCTATCAACTCTTTATCTTTCTTTCTTTATCTCTCTCTCTCTCTCTCTCTCTCTCTCTGTTTTTATTCGCACAAGTGTAGCTACATTTTGTTCTACTTCATTTAATGTTTCAGGTTTCAAGGATGTTACCAGCGTTAGTGTTTTGTTTGGCTTGTGGTTATTTCCGAAACTCCTCTGCGACCCAGATATATTTCGTTTATTTGTTGTTCGTTATGTTTTATGCTTATCTCTACAGGAAGTTCTATTAAGTTTGTGAAAACCATACATATAGTCACACATACACACGCACACGTACACGCCGTTGCATTTTGCAGTTCAAACGATTTTATCTCCATATCCCCCGTCTATAGCTCCACCGTTCGGAGGCGAACGCCGTTCGATGCTTATTTTCGTCGTTTAGATGTGGGGTTACTTTAGGAGTTTAAATTCCTACTGCTTCTCTGCATATGTTAAGGTGTGTGTAGCATACACATACACTCACACTCAATACTGTGACTCTATATATTCGCGAGATTGTACAATTTTACCCATCAGGAAAATGTTTGCTTTAAAATCATCACACCTGCCTAAATGTCGCTCGGAATGGGAAGCGATTTTTCCATCATCATCGACATCATGCAGAAAGGTACATTATTTCTAAAATAACACCTCACCATTCTTTAGTAGTTGTTTCGCATCGGACCACGTAAGCAATGGTTTGCATTGCTCAACAACATTTTCTTATATCCGACGGCAGGTGTACACGACGCTGCTGCTGTACTAAATGAACGTCTGGTTTGTTTAGGTTATGCATGTTTTCTCAGTTTCTATGCTTTGTATTTCCTCTTCTCTACCTCTTCAGTTTCGACTTTCGTGTTTTAAATATAATTAATCCAAAACTTAGTTGATATCGTTTTTTCCCATAACTATCTCGCCTCCGCATGCCGTTACGCTTTGCTGCTCCTCTATTTGTAAACTGTTACACTTTTGACTGGTGGTTTCACATTTCCAAGCGCTGGATAGAATTTAACCTAAAACCGAGCTGAATAGTTACGTACATAAACGGTTTTACACACAAACCCGAAGCGGTATTTAAAAAGAAACTCAACGTTTATATGCAAAATCATTCAAATCACATTTTCTACACCCCCTGCTGCCATTCTGCTCTATTGTCCTACTCTCTTGTGTCTCTATAGTATTCTATTCGTTTCTTACGCTTTTGGTTCCTCTGCTTCGGTTTGGCTCCCGAATACATATGTCCCTGCGATTCAAAATCATTATGCAAGATTACAGTTCTACATTTTGCTTTAACATTTGGTTGCCGTACTGCAACTATTACTCAATGCAATACTTACAAGCGGGCGGCATTATGCTCTTATGTAAACACAGATCATATTCAAGCGCTCAAATCTCGATCGATCGATACTGTAATACACGATACGATTTTGACCGTCGTCCTGAAAGACCGCGTGCATGGGGAATAGTTCCACATTGAATATATTCATCTCACATAAATCGTTTGATTTCTGTTTATAAACAGACATCCTGGGACAATGTGCAAAGAAGTACTAAGCACGTACCGTAAGTAGTACTAGTAGTAGTAGTAGTAGTAGTAATAGTAGTGGTAGAAGAAGTAATGTGATGAACTACATCTTGCTTCAACTACATTCAGAGCATGTAAATATGATTGAAATGAATGCAAAACAAAACTATGCCGACTATAATTTATATAAGAATGAAAAATGATAATCTTAGAAAATTTAAAATAAAAACAAAAGAAAAGCAAAAAAAAACATAATTATGATATGATGCGCCGCAATCAATCTTTCAGACTTTACAAATTTAAAGGAAATTCTATTCCAAATCAAAAATCATTCACACGTGACGTGGTGTCACTGGAGTAGTAGATAATCTATCGCCTGGATGCACCACAACGTACAAACACACTCCTCCTCACCATCCGTTAAGTTTAACCCAGCAGAGCAGAAAAGCGTGGTGTAAAGATTTTAGTTTCAACTTTACACCAGCAGACACACCAACGTGCCCACTCAGGGAGGGAGAGATTGGAATTGATCATATTGCAAAGAAAGAACATGAGCATTTTATTCTCAAATCGACTTAGTTCCAAATCATAAAAATCGATTTGTCCGAAACCTGATATAATTGAAAGTGAATGGTTCCACTGTTGCTCTTATTTATCTCTTTTACACACCCATTTCATCGGACGGATGGACGGGATCAAATTATCCGCCCCCACATGACTTTGTTTTGGTTGTTTCATTACCGCATTTGTTGTTGCATCCCTTTTTCTGCATCAAGGGCAGAATTCACGCAAACATAAGGTGCTTTGAATGGTCTTATTGCAAAACTAACCTTCTGATTTTGGTCCTCTTTATGGTTTTCGCCACATATGAGCGGTGCTGTGCTAGGTGCAGCGATGTACTTTACAACCTTTTTTGCTACCACTTGAAAAGCTATTTTACAATTAGTGTAAGACCACTTTCTCCGCGATGCAACATGTTAAGCTGTTGTTCATTTACACCTTCCTCTTCTGTTTAGCTTGTTTGTTTTGTTTTCTTATTTTTGTTTACTTGCCTTTTTTCCTCATGTACTTTGCTCCCGTTTTGTAACGGTTTCCATTACGTTTCTTTTTGTTCCAATTCGTCTGCGAATGTTATCTGACGGATGGAAAGGTTTGTGCATTATTTCTAACGCAAATTATACGATAATACGTGCACCCACAGATACGTGTTTCCGATCTTGAAAGCAAACCTTATTACCACTGCTTCTATACGAATGACGGCACCCAAATTGATGGAATTCTTCGTTTTTAACATTTGCTCTATGTTTTTAACGATTTTTCCAGAGTAGCAATTAGAAGGGTAATCAGCACTTGCCCTGAAGAATCTACTTCGGCAGTTTAAACGCATGGGGAAGCTTCGTATTGCATGCTGGTGAATGTTGCGTTGCTCTACAGCGTTGTAGTGCCTTCTTGATTGATCTTTGCCCATTACTAGGTGTAGGGCAATCTCATTCTCATTCCGACCAACAGTGGAATAACACTTTTCTTAGCCCATATCATCATAATCGTATGTAAACCTGAATTATGCCTCCTGTTTTCGTGGCCAACATAAAGCAAACAGCTTATATTTGCGGTCGTTCTTACTACAGGGTTGTGTATGAGCATGTTTTTCGATCTCCCTTTTTATGTTGAATTCGAATGCCAGCAAGCTGTTGTTTGTGTTCTATCGTATGCAAGTAAACATCTATCCATGCGCACAACACAATTTTCATGCATACCTCTGGGATTTTCCTTCATTTATCTCTGATGCTTGAACCCTTATCGCTATTGACATCCATGTAGCGATAGAAACTACACTTTAATCAGGTGATGATGGCCGAAACTATCATGTGTAACGTGCTTCTGCTGCTGCTGTTGGTTTCATGCACACACACACATATACGTATATCATTAATTGGTGCAGAATAGATTGATTCGTCGTTTCATGCTGCACTGCACAGTTTTTTTTTCTATACGAGTACGTTGCATTTAGTACCTTTTTAATTATTTTTCACATACTCCTACTACCTACATATTCTCATCCTTTTCACATATGATTTGTAATGCAGAATATGGGCTTTTAATGTAGGAGTTTTTGCGTGTACAAGTAGTACAATACGCTTCCTCTTCTCCCGCTTCCTTCTATTCGTGGGCAAGCGAATCACTTATGCTGCACATGAAGCTGTTTCCGGCTGTGTGCAACCTTCTGCCACTTTTTCGCTACTTTTAACTCACTTTTTCATTCTACTGGTATTTTTAGGACAACTTTTTTATCTTTTTCTCCTCTCCGTTGAATCGTTTTGTTTATGGATCTAGTCAGCTTTCTAAAAGTAACAGAGTATCCGTGGTGATCCCGTTTCCGTGGCATTATTTTCCTGTAAAGAAAGAGAGGTAGCTATTAATGCAAGTGCACGTGCTAGCATATTGAAATCTACATTCTGGGTTGGAACCTTCTATATGGAAGTTTGGGATGTGTTTGGGATAAAATCAAATAAAACTAGTTTCTCCTACCTGCCGCCACTTCTATGACCGCTGGTTGCTGCTGATCCTGGCTAATAGGTGCAGTCGAGGTTAGTTGATTTGACTGTTGTTGCCCACTACCAGTTGAGTTGCTGCCTGATGCATTTTGCTGCTGTCCGCTTGATCGGTTATGCGACATACCATTGCCACCGTTCAACTGATTGTTACGATTTCCATTGCGACCTCTATAGTTGTTACCACCACGATAGTTGTTCCCTCCGCGATGGTAGTTGATGCCACGGTGGAAGTATCCACCTCGTCGGTTGTATCTATTAAAAATTAAGCATGCATTAAAAAACGTATTCATTTCAACGCATTCAAATGACCTGTGAAAACGCAAAAAAAGTCTAAATGAAATGCCACTCACCCGCCACGCCTAGTTGATCCTACGCCGAATGTTTCCGTGTTCAATTTGCGCTCCTGGCGCCAATCCGTACGCTGTTGCTTTCCCTTCGCGCGTTCCACTGCCTCACACGAAATGTTATCGAAGAAAGACTTTGCTTTGTCGTAGCAGATAACGTCTTCCTCCTCTTGCTCATGCTCACCAGCGCCTGTTTCATTGCCTGAATCGTCTTTCTTGTCCAGTGTTTCGGTAGTGATCTGCGCCCGATCCAATTCATTCACAATTTTACGTACAATAGATAATTCGACCAAACGTAAGATAGTTGTGACGGTAGATGTAAGAAAAACACAACATTTTTGTTATTTTTGGTTTCAAACGTTTCACGCACTAACTTTCCACATATCAAATATGTTTTTGTCGCTTGGTACGCTTACATTTGATATGTGTGTTGAAAGGCGCACAATTATTTTTTTTTTTTACTGGGAAGGATTGATGAAGAGAAAGAAGAAGGTAGACGCAAAATTTTGATATTTTCTAAATTTTGTGCCGAGGTCGCATTATTGGTGCAAGAAGTCCACCGGGTTTTTTCTGTTTACGCAGCAAGAAAACAAGAAAACCATTGATCAATAATGATGAATCTTTTGCTAATCATAGGCCAAATAAATCCGAAAACGAACGTTCTATATCACACCGTCCTCTTTCATGTTATGAATTATATCATTATCGTTTTTATAGTATAAAAAAGATATAAAATCATAATTTATAAACAATATAAAAAAGTGCAGAGTATTAGAGAAGCAACAAAAAATGTTCAGAGCAAAAAGAGCAACATTAGTAATAAAATTATATTAATGTAATTATGCGTGTTCACAAGAGAGAAACGATAAAACATTTCACTTTTCTGAAAGATAACAAAAACTTTAACATAAATGCAAGCAATGAAATTATTGCGAAAGCATTTTATTGGCTAGCTGTACAAATTCTGGCATCAGTAATATTAACAAAAACAGAAAAAAAGATTTAGCAACAAGGACAGTTTTCTACTGTTGAGTGAATTTAAATCAAATTTAAGAAACAGAATGATTCTTCAAACTAAATCAATTACTCTGAATTTCTTTTCTGAAGATTCGTAACTCAATATCATTCATAAAGATTTTTCAGAATCTGCAGCATCGTAAAAGATTCATTAATCACTAAAACATATATTTTCGTATTTTTTGTTTTGCATTTTTGAGGATTTATGAATATTTTGAGCTTTAACTCATGATTGAATCTGAACGCTGAAGATCCATACAAATAATTCTTGTCAAACGAATCATCCATAATTCAAACACATCAATAATGTTCTGTTATCAAAAACTAAAACAAACTTAATACTTATATACTGCATGGCACCATTTTGTGACATTTGTTATCTGCAGAATAATGAAGTAGTACTAGACGATTATGCACTTTTAGAAATTAAATCAAATTAACTTTGGAACTCGACCCACACTTTAGCAACTAGTGGAGATATTCTTCTTTATACAAGATTCGCGAAGTGGTCTTTAGTTCAGCGTGATCCTAGATATCATCATAAAAATGAATGTATCCAATCACACATTTGGAAACTATTCAAAAAAGAGCAAATACACCAATAATGAAAAAAAAAAACAAAACCTTCAGCAATCTTCAGTCATTTTAAGGAATCTGGGATTACAGCAGCTTGCATTAATTCTGCAACTGCTATTCGTTGCTGAATAGCGAATCTCGCAGGATCGTTGGGGACAACAAGGAGCGAAAGAAGGATTTAGAGGTAAGAAATAAAGACAATAACAAATAAAAAAAATAAAATACCTGCTCTGGTTTCAACTCTTCGCCCACCTTAAGTTTAGAAAGTTGCGATCGAAGCTCTTCGAATTTGCTGTTGGCCTGTTCGAAGTCGTAGTCATTTTCGAACTTCAGCAAATTCTTTGCACGCTGTCCACCGGTACCACCGGTACCACCCTACAAAATGCAGATAAACAATAGTTTGAATATACCCTATTACACTCGGTACTATCGAGTTCACCATTTTGCGTACCTGTTGTTGCTGCGGTTGACCAATGTTTCCACGTGGACGGCGCACAATGTTATTACCACCTCCGTTGTTTTGATGTTGATGGTTCCGATTGTTCCATCCGCTTCTATTTTGGCCCCCCTGTTGCTGTTGTTGTTGCTGGTGCTGTGGTTGTTGTCTTGGCTAAAATGTGTGTTTTACATTTATTAGGCTCTATATATGATGAGGGTAAAAATCGCAATACACCAAACGTTACCCGTACCTTGTAATTTTCTTTCATCTGATTGTCGTTGCCGTGCTGTTGTTGCTGCTGCTGCTTGCCAGAATCGCGTCTCTCTCGCATGTTGTTGTTCTGCTGATTTCCCCGGTGTTGGTTGGGTTTGTTGCGCTGAATATTGTTGCCACCGTCGCGGTTGTTCTGCTGCATCATCTGCTGCTGCTGCTGGGATTGTGGCTGTCCATGTTGATGTTGCTGCTGTTGCTGCTGGTTCGTCTGCACAGCAATGTCCACCGTAGGACTCTTGCGCGACAACATGTTGCTCGGTGTTCCCGAACGCGATCCGCTGCCTGATTTTTCGGGGCGAGTTAATCGACATCAGTTAAATATTTTCACTCAATAACATTCCATTTTCGACTACACTATCAAAGCACCATGAAGATAGTATTTTTTTTTTTGGAAAACAAACCAAATGTCAAAAAACCTTAGCTCAACAATATATAAATATTACAGATAATAAATCAATTGTTTTTCATCTCAAATAAAAAAAAAATATGAAAAGTAGTTACATGTTTTCTTCACACAACACAACTAAGCTAAGGAGTTAGTAACATGTGCAGAAGATGAAGCTATGAACGTAATAAGCACGATTTACTAAAGATACAAATAATAAGCTGAATTAATGTATATGAAATAGCAATCGGTGAAGAAGGCGCAAATATTTCCGGCATGGATTTTAATGAAAAAAACAGCGTCAACAGCAACATCGGCGACAGCAGACATTTTGAGCTAAGTAAAACTATCCTTCCTGTAAATGTATGCATTATTATCAAAACTGACCTCGTTTAATTATCAAACTCGTCTGTAAAATTTCATCTTACTTCAGGAATAAACGTTTATTTGAAAAAGATTACGCAAATTAGCTAATTTCTAAGCACCTGAACTAGCAAAAGCATTAATGAATGTGATAACAAATGAATCAAACTCGAAGAAAACTTATAAAAGAGAATTTGGAGCGAACAAAGGAAGATAAATCTAATGAAAGAACACAAAGACCAGCATCGATAGTAGAAGCTGTAGAATAAATCAACAAACAAATATGATAAATGACAGAGAAAAAGCAAAGGTCGTATATATGTACCAAATTCGTTTAAGACTGTCTGTACACAGTTAGCGATTGTCGCAATTGCGACTGCGACTTGTCAAACACTATACAAAAAAAATTGCGAAATGTCGCGATGTGACGACCCATGTACAGAGTTTAACAAAGTCGCAGTCGCAATTGCGTCAATCGCTAACTGTATAGAGACAGTCTAAGACTTTTGTATTGCATATGCCGCAATTCAAAAAATTAAATCGAGCACAATGTAAAGAAGCATGGAATGTTTCTGTATTGTACATATACATACCACACCAAACAAGAAATTAAAAACATCAGTGTGTACGAAAATGAAGGAGTATCGCATTATCGTATAAACAAAGCGTTATCGCTAGACTTGATAACAAATGCATTCGCGTTTGAAGGTTTGCGGAATGTTCGTAGATCAAAATATTGCACAAATATTGTGTTTTTTTTTTGCAAATATGAGCACCTAATGCTAAATATTCTCTGTATATTCTTTTATCTTGTAAAGCGTATTACAAAAAAAAAAATACCGATACGGAAATACGGATTCTATGAGCTACAGTTTTTATATCCTTTACTTGTTTTACATTAACAAAAGGCAGGTCATGCGGCAGAAAAGGCAATCAGGAATTGAATGGGAAATTTAAAAAAACACATGGAATGCGAAAATCAACACAAGAACGAAAGCCGAATAACTTAAGCAAATACGATCAAATGTAGTATCGTTTTTCCATGTAATAAACGTGTTGTCAAATTTTGACATTGTTTACGTTTCATACGATAGATTTTCATTTGATTCTCTTGATTGAAAGAAGGCATTCGATTTTTTCTGATTACACAAAACATGGTGTTCGATCGATCGTTTTCATCCCACCTTGCTGCTGCCGTTGATGCGTGTGCTGTTTTGCATTGCGTTCCGCAGCAACACCGCTAAAGACAGTAGAGCGGACACTGGAAGGTCCACGATCATCAGCAACAAGATCATTCTCATTGGAGGAGGGAGGAGGCGATGATGCGGATAGCATACCGCCGATCGATCCAGAGGAAACGATTGTGGGAAGAAAGGCTGATGGCGGCTGTTGTTGCTGTATCGCACGAGCGTTCGAAGTATTGGTTATTAACCCCGAAGGAAAATCTGCCTTTGGTTTGGAAGATCCTGCTTTCGTGAACATTTCCAATGACTGTTGCTGCTGCTGTTGCTGTTGATTCGTGCCATTACCATCGGTTACGCCATCTTCAACACCTCCACGAACAAATGAACCACCACCAATAAGCTTATTTCTGTTTCACAATTAAATAATTCGATAGCATACCTCCGAGATTATTCATACCGCCGAACGCGTTGTAGGGTTGGCCACCACCACCACCGGCACCACCCATCTGCGGTGCATGACCTGGTGGTGGTGGTCCACCCATCGGACCACCGGTTACGGGAGGGCCTCCACCCATCGGACCGCCGGGTGGTCCACCGGTCGGTGGGCCACCCATCTGCGGAATCATAAAGCCCGGCTGCGACTGGTAGCTCGGTTGGCCCAACTTATTCGGCATCGGCATCTGCGGTCCTTGCTGGGGCGGTAGATGCATCTGCATAATGGCCGGATCGTTCGGGACCGGGTTGTTGTTGATCACCCGAATATCCTTAATATCCGACCCGCGGAAGAGGATATAGTCGTAGCATTGGTTCTGCGGCGCAATCGGGAACTGTGTTTCTCGATCCTCAGTACCGTACGACTTGACTGTTGTGGATCCAAGGAGCGCGCCCATGAAGAAAGCAATGAAACAAGACGGGAAAAATTAGTTGTTTTTTTTTTATTTTTTTTACGAGGCTTTTGTGCATTCGCCTCTCAAAAGAACATGAAGCCATTTAGTATTCTTATTATTATTATAAACACATTTTTGAGATATTCCACTTTAAATTTCTAGTGGTTAAAGCCCAGGACGTACTTTAAGAACAATACAATATTACGGTTGATAATGCAGTTTGACTTAAATTTTCTCACCATACATTACATCCTAAAGTTAATCAAAATGGAGCAACATCCTTTAGCGCATGACATTCAATATGAACGTGAAGCCTCCATTACAATTCTACAATCGGAAGACATTTTGTTTTCCTTTGACCATCTTACAATTAACCGAAAGAGTATCCTAGTTTTAGGATCATTATCTTTTCGCTAAATATATAATATGTAAGTTCATCAAACAAATTCGATATTTGAGATTTCGTTATTTTCATAACAGCAGGATCTCTATGGGGCTGACGAGTTGTATATATCATGTGACCCGTCCTATGCGATATTTCCGTACGAACACTTACCTCGTGCAAGGGCGATCGTGCATCGCTCCGGATCAACGGTGAACAGCAGTCCCTCATAGCGGATATCGGCTTTCGATATCAGCGAGATGCAGGAACCAATTTCTGGCATAGGGCAACTCATCGTGAGGCTTTGTTTAGCTCACTTTTCTACCGGTGTATCTGGTCTTTTTTGCCTGTTAGCGGTCAAAGACCGCGTCTGCGGCGAGACGATGAAACGTTCCACCACACCGCACACCTTTTTCACACACCGAACACTTTCGCCCGTTGGAAATAAGGTACTAACGGTGATCCACTGTATCTCGTATGCACTACTGTTTGAAACACACGCCTGGTGGGGCTTACCACTAATATTTTATCCAGTACCGCGTAATGTGTGCTGCGCGCTTCAAGGAAAGCTGTGAAAAGAGGCGAAGAAAATAAAGACCAATAAGCTCGGGGAGTTTTGCCGCGTGCGAATTGCGTACCACCCCCACAAAACGGGGTTTAACTACGTAAAATGACTCTCTCGTAAAGAGGTTAAGAAGATTCACGCGCTTAACTGACGGCGCACGGCGCGTGTCCGATAGTTGTTGCGTGTGAAGATAGGTGATCAGGAGATCGCCATGGTAACTAAAGCTAAATTGTTTCGTTGTTGTTTCTTAAGCACCCTATTCCATGTGATTTCTTAAATTTTATAGCGATTTTTTGCACATTTCATCCTGTGTGTGGTGTTGCAGTTTTTTGTTCGTGCAGTAGCTTTCACTTCCGGTCACTGAAGCAATGGCGGCTAAGATCAAATGATGTAGTATGGCTGCTGCAAAGGATGAAACGCCGATGGATGGTTTACGCAATAAGCAAATTCTTGTAATATGCTTAGGTACTAATAACTTGTTTAGAAAATTCAAACGAACGAACTGAACGAACTACACTACCACCTGAATTAGTTCTTCAAACATGCGGCCTTAATAACTACTTCAACTTCACGGACCTCTGGCGACAACTAAAATGAAAGGATATTCCCCGATCGAGAATGCGTTTCACACGCATGCAGGCTGAAGGATGAAAAGATGCTAGCTTGGATCAGGAGGAAGGTGGCAGTCGATACGATACGTTACGGCGGCACATTCGATGGTGATGGTGGTGGTGTCAATGATGATGATGATGCTGATGACGAGAGTAATTCAAAGATGGACGACACACGAAACGGGAAACGGACACACATATACGAAAATTAACGACCTGCTTCTCTTTCTAGCTCGCACGCTCAAGCGAATAGGCGAGTAAGCTGTAATGAGAACGAAAAGCCGAGTAAGTGTGTGCGTATGCGTTGCAAACACACAACCTTTTCTCACTGACAGCTGGGAAGGTTTGAACGGAACGACACTAGCGTAACGAGCCAGAGCGAAAGAGATGCGAAAGGGCAAGTACCAAAAAAAAACTAAGCTAAGCTGAAAAGGAGAATTCCGCGACCGCGATTCTTGCGTGCACGAGTGTCGATTTTCAACAGCAGCAGCTGGCAATAATTCTAAAGTAACCTCCAAATGACCAAAATAATGCTGCATAGCACCGTCGTGGCATCTACCGGCCGCCCTATAGAAATGCTGATTCCATTTTCGACCGTTCGAATCAAAGACGCAGCAAATTGGGAAACTACACTAACACTATCACGAAACACCGGAGATGCGAAGAAGAAACGCAACTCTTTCGAGCAACCTTTTGGGTACGATAGGGCTTACAATGTTAGCCAAAACGGATTCACACGACACGGGCAGCCTCTCTGAAAGTACGCATTCCAACTCAAATGCAAATGCTTTCCACGGCACACATCATCCACACACAAAGAGACACATACATGACCGCACAAACACAAAGCGAAAGCATACACTCTCCCGGCGAAGGTGTGAGGTGGACGAACAAAACGCTTGAAACGGGTGAAGAAAACGCATCGACACCGTCGCCGCTAACCTGCTCAAGCGGTGGTTCTGCCGATCCGGCCGAAGGTAACCAACCTTCGCAAGTGGAAGCGCAAAAACAACACTCCACGGTATGCCACAGCGATGAAAATACGACAAACTTCACAACTCACCACCGCTGAACACTGTACACGCACGCCGTAGAACCGCTTTGCGAAGCGCGAATTTCCTCGCGACACGCCGAAAAGACCGAAGAAAGGAACGCGCTGTTCTATTCCGCACACTCACTCCTCTGACGTTGTGAAAAAAAACGACAGCGCTTTAATGCAAGAACAGTGCCGAAGGGTGAGTTTGGGGTGGCGAGCACAAACGAATACGGTGCTCAAGATACCCTCCACCTGCGACCAACGCGATGACGACGAGCGAACAGTGCGTTTAGGTTTGCCACTCGAAAATAATCACTCTTTGTTGATGTGGCTGCAGGAGCAATAAGGATAATGAAAGTTCGTACAAAAAGTTACACAATGTGAGTAAAATTTTACTGGTGAAAATTCCAATCAGCGCATCGTGTATTTCAAACGGATTGGTCATTTATTTAACAAAAATATTGCAACGATTGCACTTACCAATCTAGAACGAAGTATTGGAGCTTTCAGTATATCGATTACTCAAATCGCACGCATGTTGTCAAATATGAGCAGCGCAAAATGACACATTCATTTTAATCGACGATCATTCAGAAAACGATTAAACTATTGTTATTCAAAATAGTAACAAAATACTTTGCTTTTTGTAGTGAATCATTGAAAGATTCATTATAGAATCAAAAAATCGATATTCCGTATTAATCCTGCAAGGCCCGTTGGGTATATCACGATTTGAACTCAACACATGTAAAGCACGGTTAGAACGGGGCAGTTTAGAAAAAATCTGATAATTGCACATAAATAATACGAGAAACGATGGTTACTAAATAGTCATTGATCCATTGTACTGTCTACGGCAAATTTCTGGCTATCAAGGTTTACCTATCAACCCTCGCGACCGAAACACAGGGGGGCAAAAATCGATCATAAACTGTCAAAAGCGACACTCGTTGAAGACCACCGCCGGCACGGGGCAGAAAAAGTGCAGAAGCGAGACGGCAAAAGCGAACACGAAACGACGGAATCGAACAGAGTGTGCGAGGAGAATCTTTCACTTTGCCCCGTTGCAGTCCAATCATGGCGGCTTTCGTAGGACGAATTTGTGGATCCGGATTGTTGAGCCCGAAAAGCGGTGCTACCTTGCAGAAGGTCGGTAAATACGCGATGTCCTTTACGGGGGTTTTGTGGGGCGAAAGTGATTGTGAGGGAACCGGGACACCGAATGTCCTGGCCCCGTGCTACAAGTGCCCTTTCATCAAAGCCGATCCGTTGCGAGTAGAACCCGTGCAAAACGACACCCACCACCACCACCCGTTGTGTAGTGCAAAGGGGGTTGTAACGCAAGTGAAGAGAATCCGATAGTGAGAAAATGTTGTGTAATCACAGGACTTGCAGAATGAATTCGGTCCGCAATGCTGGATCAGGGTCGGTTGCTTTTATTCGCTAGCATGCTTCGAATGCCCTTAAATTGTGAAATCTCTTGGCAACGGGAGGAAAATATGTTCTTTGCTAGAAACGTCATGAGACACACGGGACGTTTTGTTATGCTGTACACTGCTGTTGGAATTCGAAATGTTGTGGATTAATGGGAACAAGGCTTGAGGAGTAATAATTTCCATTCATTGATGATCCGGAGATTGGTCAAACATGTTTTGTTCGGACCCGAAAGCAAAGAGGACAGTGTTACGGAATGGGTGAAACATGATTGTTGTTCTTTTTCGTTCGTATTATATAATTCCTGGTGATGGGAGCGCTACAAAAAACTGGGGAACAAAGTGATTATTTATAAGTGTTAATATTAAATTTGAGGTCAAAATAATTGGAATATGATTACAAATGCTCTTAATAGTTTTAAATTAATGCTCAAATTATTACGATTCATTCCTCAGGTACAAAATTTCTCTACGACCCGCGCCTGGACTAAAAACCAGAAGGTATTTAAACGATTGTACCTGTTTTTATCTGTCAACTGTGATGAAACATCTCATTTTTATTTAATTTGCAGGTTGCTACTGCGGCTGGTGTATTGGTAGGCGGTGCCGGAGCCCTTCTCTACGCTCTAGAGCAGTCGGTAGCTGCATCCGGTACGGAAGTGCACCCACCAGCACTGCCATGGAACCATAAAGGTGTACTCGACTCGCTCGACCATGCGTCGATCCGGCGCGGGTACGAGGTATATAAGCAGGTGTGTGCTGCCTGCCACTCGATGCGCTTCATTGCCTATCGCAATCTGGTCGGTGTGTCGCATACCGAAGCGGAAGCAAAGGCCGAAGCGGAGGAGGTCCAGGTACGCGACGGTCCGGATGAGGCTGGCAACTACTTTAACCGGCCCGGCAAGCTATCCGACTACTTCCCGAGCCCGTACCCCAACGAGGAAGCGGCCCGTGCCGCTAACAACGGTGCCTATCCGCCGGATCTAAGCTACATTGCGCTTGCACGCCACGGTGGCGAGGACTATCTGTTCGCGTTGCTCACCGGCTACTGTGATGCCCCGGCAGGTGTGGTGCTACGTGAGGGTCAGTATTACAACCCATACTTCCCTGGTGGTGCTATATCGATGGCGCAAGCACTGTATAATGAGGTATGTATATTGGAAAATTAAGAATTAATGGAGAGACGTATACGCAAATGATCATTACATTACAACTTCACTTTTAGGCCGCTGAATATTCCGACGGTACGCCACCGACGGCTAGCCAACTGGCCAAGGATGTGTCCACGTTTCTGGTATGGGCAGCCGAACCTTATCACGACGAGCGCAAACGCATGGGTATCAAATCGGTCGGCATTATCATGATCCTCGGTGCGTTGACTTACTACATCAAGCGACACAAGTGGGCTGCGCTCAAGACGCGAAAGATTTCCTTCCACCCAAAGAGCAAGTAAGCCGCTTGCAACCACAGCAGCAGTATAGGTGAGATTTGAGGTGGAGGAAACTGGCCATCAACCGCTGACCGAGAATTGAAACCAAATCCGATTGGCACACAAACAAAAAACGACGAAGGAAAACTGGCCGGGACATTATTGGAAAAGCTTTGGTCAATCGGCGTGATAGGATCACAGTGCACCAGTGGAAATCGGCGCAAGGATGAAAGAAAGGAGATAGCGAGCAACATTCTACAATGCGATAAAAAGGTGTACTGAGTGATTTATTTTAAAGGACATCAAAACCGGTCCTATCTATCGATACTCGCCAAACACAGCATGAAATGCCTGGACAAATGTGCCTACATTTGTCACACACAGCACCCATTAGACTCGCTCGTGTTTTGTTGTTCTCTCACCTTTCGCCGGCAGTCACTTACACCGCTGACATCAACGAGCCTTTTGCGGATCACGCTCATCCTTGCACTGATTTCTAAATTAGTTTTCTTTACCTTCATTTCGTTTTCCATGTATAGTTCAATTACCTTTGTACGCAGTAATAACAAACACAACCAATATGCTACAAAAAATTACCGACAAACCCGACAACACTGGTTCGTTTTTTAGTGGGAGATGGTTTTTGTTTAATGGTGTATTTTACCAGGGATCCGGGGGCTGAGTTTGTCCGAAAGTGTGTCCACAGAGTGTGGCCGCAGTACTACTGCCATCGAGGAAAGAGCGTAAGTGTGTCAATTTCAAATGTTGTCACACTTATACCAACTGCCCAACAGAGAGAGTATCCTTTTTGCAGGATTTGAAAAGTACCCAAGTTAGGAAATGTCCAGTAGTAGTGTTGGTAATAATTTATTGAGTCTAAGAACTAAGGTCCCACAATTCCTGGTTTGGCGGATGATGAAAGGTATGTTTAGCAAAAAAAAAATTACGAAATAAACGATAAAACCGTACGTTGTTAATTTAATCTACCACTGTTTGTCATATTTTTTTTTCTTTTACTTTACTACTCTTTAAATAAGCGTAATTAAAAACAATGGAAGAAACTGCGAGATTTGAGATTTCAGATGCCTCTTCTGGGCTTTACCGTCATCAAGATGGTTCCATTTGCCATACGATCGCCTCCTCGAACAAAATGCACAGCAATGTGAATTTTATGCTGGAAAGAACTCAAAATGCAACTATCACCCCTAACTCCTTTGAAGCTAAAGATAAATTTATTTACCCTTCAATTTCAGTTTACATCACATATTTTTTCTGGTTTCTTCGCCGGTCAAGAAATTACGACGGCGTACACTCTTCTCGTCTCTGTTAAAGCGCGTTCTCGTTAGGTTAGGTTAGGCAGTAACGAAAAGAAAACGTCATTGCACCAGTATAGGTCAATTATGTTCCTAAAAATGCCTTTACGGTATTAAGAGGGGGACATGTAAAGGATCAGCAAGAAACGAAAATGAAAACTACTCTCCATTCTATTTGCAACATTTTTCGATTCGAGCATTGCCTAATACAACACTACTCGCTCGTTGCTACTCCTAGCCATAAGTGACCCATTTTTCTAGCGCGCAGCACGATAGGATGCAGTAGTAATAGTAGTAGTAGTAGTAGGAGTAGTACAGAGCTTATCGTGATGTTTCATTGTTTCATCTAATGGGTAACGTTGATCGTCGGAAGTTAGTTTTGTCAATCCACAGCGATCTTTTATGCAACACAACGCATGGTACGGAATTAATTCGTGTTTCAATGTTTTGCTTTTGTTTAAGTTTAAAAAAATGAAACATACGTCCTGTATGTTTGCACTCTGCGGTAGCGTTGTCCTACAACAGGTTCGATTATTTCTGTTTTGTCTCCTAATTGGTTTTCGAATACTGTTTTCTCCCTTCCGAGGCTGTATTCAAAAGCTTGCTGATTAGCATTAACCTTCTCTCCGTTGCGTTTATTTTGTTCTATCACCGTTTAGTTTTGCTTACTTTTACCACCTTTTTTCAATTACGACCAGTATTGCGAACTTTTTTTTGGGGGGACCTCATATGTCTACATATGTCTAGGTTAAAAAATGGGGAAAGATTGTATCCGACTCTGTACGATCACTACCGTTTTTAGCCCATTGGTGAAAGATCAAAGAAAGTAATTAGTACTTGACACAGCGCAAACTTTGCACCGCATTTAAGGACATTTTATTTTTGCTATGATTATTGTATACTACTTGCCCAAATAGTTCATACTACGATAAAGCTGAATGAGAATGGTTTCTGTTTACCCTCAACCTTTACGGTGTTACTTTAGTCGCTATTTGAAACGACTATCGTGATCTCGACTGTTATTATACAATGGACCTTAATCTCATTCCCATTCGTAACCAAAAAAATATTATCCAGAGCAAGTCGCTAATTGTGCAAAACCAACGAAGACATAAGATGGGCCACTCATGAGATGAGATAAAACAATTTTCTCAAAACATTTTTCATACATTAACTACTTGAGTTTACCTCCTTTTTCATACAAAAGTTTTAACACCACGTAAGAAGATTAGGTGCTGACTCACGATCTTGTTTGACTTACTCAAATACGTGAGCATCTCAAGATTGCAACTGAATGAAGCTCTCATACGTAACAAATAGTGTGAGAAGAAACTGTTGGAACACGAAGCATACAAAGCCCCACGTGTATAGGAGGTCTTCATCCATCCATCAAATAATTCCTACACAGTGTATGTAGCGTCAATGAGGAAGGATCTTAGATTTTTTGGTTGAATGTTTAGCAAGCACCCTCCAAATTATGTGTAGGAAACAAAGGTGCGAACGTTTACTTGCCTGTCGAAAGACTATTTTTGTATGTGGGTTTTTATTTCCTTCAGATCTACCAACCCGGACCATCCTGACTTGCTGACTTTGACCGCAGCACTAGCAGCACAATATCTTCCCTAATCTTCACTACAGTATCGCAGCCTAATCCTCTTTCCAATCGGATGTGTAACAACGGATATGCAGCGCAATCACCTGTATTATCAGCGTACACGCACGCATGCAGGATGTTTGTTTAACTACGTTACAAAGCAAGAGCAGACTCATCATTGGAGCAGCAGAAAGGGATGCATCAATCTTGTTACCGATTTTCCATAAGGAGGTTTATTTCCTTTTTATTCGTTTCTGCTCACTCTCTAGGACCAACCAGCGAAACGTGTCCTTTCCACGTTGTGTTTGTTATAGCTTAACGCGCTTTGCTTACGGCTTTTGTTTTTTGTTTTTATTATTTACCTTTTGCTCAGTACGTAAATGTTTTAAAGTTCAGTGACTCCTGTGTTTGCTACTACTCTCCTCGGTTATGCTGCACTATATAGTGTGCGCACAGTACAATTACAATTTTCTTTCCCAAGTGAGTGTTTTAGTTATTCCCGAGCATTACCACTTACTATTGGTTTTGCTTATAAGTTGTGTTTAGCGATTTAGCGCGTTGACTCATCTTGCCTACCATCATTATTTTGTGGATTTATAACTTACTGCGTGTGTGTCTTACTTCTTTCAGCTTGTATATTCTTCTTCTTTATTACCTCACTCTGTAAACTTTCCACTTCCCATCTTCTTGTTAATTCCCATTCATCTTCGGCTCACGGAGTTCGGTTTTAGCGTTGAATTAAGAGCACTAGAAGCAACTACCCTCCGGAGGCTGTGTTAACTTTAGGTTTTCCTTTAGTGTCATAATCCTACGTATTTCTTGTAAAATTGTCTTAATCGTGTAATCACGGTTCCATCTGCTCAACACCGGAACCATCCTGTGATCAACCTAGGGTTGGGTACAAAATGGAGAAAGATATTATGAACAGATTAGTTAGGGGCATTACGTCAATCCAGACTCAAATAATTCACATCCTCTGTATGTGTTCGTTACTTACCACACCGTTCTGACTGTTGATGCAGTTAATGTTGATTTTCGATAGAAATTTCAGCGTTGGTGGCTCGTCCGGATAACGCTCGCCACATTCTACTTTAAGTGAGTACATTCTGTTTTCGTATGGAGTCTGCAGACATAATTTGTTGACGGAATTTTAAACATCTGTTAGAAAGCCGTACGTGCTTCCGAAAGTGCACTTAACATAAGTACTTACCCTAGGAGGACCAATGATCATGCCAGTCCAGTGAGTAAGGGTCATATCATCGTCATTCTCGAGACCCCAAGATATGGTACCGTCTCCTACGCCCTTCTGTCCTGCTTCAAGTTCCTCAAGAAGGCGAAAGTTTCGTGGAACGACTATGCAAATAGGAAAACAAGTGGGAATGATAAATTCTTTCTGACTTTAGAAACAATATTAACGAATAATGATAAATTTTGTAAATATTTTCAAATAAATGTACTACTGCTATTACTAGAATGTACTTTAAGGCCGAGGGACAGCGAAGAACACTATAAAAATATTCATGGCAAAAATGTAAAGTATCAATGAATGAAATTGATTTTTTGCAACATACGCCACACAAAAAAGAACGGGATAATTTAATAAAGCACTAGCTACAAAAAGCGGTCAACTAATATTGAATGGATAATACGGTGTGACGGTATTGAACAGAACAAAACAGGTGGGACAACAAGGTGATGATGTATGCTCTTGTGGCTCTCATGGCTTTAAAACCAATTCTACTCGCAATCTATGCACACACGAGGGAAAAATGTTTTCTTCGCCGATCAACTTACCAACTCCTGTCGACGATGCCATCCTCGAGTATGTGTGGTAATGGGGTAGGGCTCACAATCGTCCAGATTATCTCGTTTTCGCGAGTTGTTACAACAAGAGACCGCGCTGGTTCCAGACGGATCAGTTCCTGCGCGTCCTAAGCAATTTCGCCACTAGCTGTTGAATCAAATATATGGATTAGTGGACAATATTAACAGAAACGTTGTATTAGACACTAATGGCATCACAAACACTGGGACATATTATGCGACTTTGCGTCACAATCAATGCTTCTGCGGAGAGAGCGCCCGTTTTCACTGACACTTTTTTATTCATGAAGAATGGCCAGGTCGTGTCGCTTTCAACTGACACTTGATGAATAACAACCAGATTCGTATATTCGCAGGATCTAGTAGCCGGTAAGGATTATTCTTTTGAACAGCGATCTTTGGAGCTTACCGCTTGCTTTTCTCCGATACTTGTCTGCATTCTATATTATCCCGAGAAATAGTTTAATTTCAACAAAAATTGGACATTTTCTTTGCACAATTCCCTGTTCCCAGTTCACTGTGAAATAATGTGCAGCAAAAAAGTAAATTGCGAATAAATAGCGCACTGTTAAAAGTACCTCGCAATTTGAGGGATACACGGTATCTTGGCTTTCACCTGATGCAATGAAGTTGATTTTCATTGCGCTTTTCATATCACGAAGGCATCGGCCACCACTGAGTTACGACAGTTGTGTGACTGGCCTGTGATTTCTAATTGGAATTGTTAGGTGCAGCGAACATTACGCGCATAATGCAAATCTAGAGGAACGCAAAGGTAACATCCGATTTCCGCTGGAATTTGTCGAAAAACTATTGTGTCTAGGACAGGACGATCATTGAGAGAGCATTAAAATAGGAAACGTCATCCGCAAACGATGGAACAGCGCACGCACTACACAGCAACGGAGGAGTCGCACCTTTTGTAGATGGTGCCCCCGTGGTTACTCCTAATATTCTGTCTGGTTCGTGATGATCCCGGGAAAATCTAATCCGAAGCAAAAAATTTGAACTTTTTCTACTTCTAATCGGTAATTACTCCGCGAGGCACAAACCTGAGTACAATTATAATTGTTCCGGGGTGTATTATGGAATATGAATGTTTTGAAATGTTTTCTTGCTAACCTCACTGTCGTCGTCGGCAACTGTGATAGGATATGTAAAACGACACAGCCGGATGGTGCGGAACCCATAACGGCACCATGAACAAACCATTAAAAAACATCCCCGCCCCATCCTAACTCCATCGCGAAGAACTGAACCAACGCGGATTTTTGTCTAGCCTGACATTCTAGCCGCTTGCTACTACAACTCGTTCCGGCAATACCAATATATCGACCCTTTTCCTCACGAAGGTCCACCACGGTCACCTGGAAACTTCGGGGACTAAACACACTGCTGCTGCTGCTACTATGCTCCCTGTGCCGTAGCTACAGAATCGGCACCAATTAGAACCATTTTATCCCATGACACTGGAGATGTATTACAGACTGGCTGTGTGCTATGAAGAGGAAGTTAAGTCTTTTTGCTTACTTTTCTTGGCTCGCGCAGTACGACGAGAATTCGAAGACCAATTTTGATAGCGAAACGAAGTTAGCCGCAGACTAGCCAGAAAATTGAAATGTAGCGAACAGTCACGGTGGTATTGGTGTCAAAATGTTACACACACAGGCAAAGTCAAGCAAATTGACTGGTACTGACTGAACTGGCTATGCAAGAAATTGTGCGGTACGATTATTTAGATCAAACAAATTGTAGTTCAATTTTGGGTCGTTTCCGTATTTAATTGTACCGTTACGTCGACATACAGTACACGGTACAGTGCAAAAGAGTTAATACGAGTTTTTTTCTTTACACTAGGTGAAATTGCAATTATAATCAGTTAAATAATTAAATTCCATGAGCTTCGCTGTTCGCTTTGATTCCCACAGCGATCATATTAAACAACACATGTCAAGCTCGGTTACATTTATTAGTCCTCATAATCAAATTGAAAGTATACATTGTTCAACACTGGATTAAATTTTACAGTCCACGGAATTGTTCTCTTCCGGTTCGGTAGCTTCCGCAGTAGATGGACACCCTGTCGCCAATTTGCGTTCCATCGTGTCGGTTCATCGGAAGCCTCCTCGACTGGCACTAATGGTCCACTCGATATGGTCGTTTTTGGACTATGACTTCCATCCAGATGCCAATCGATCCATATCGCTATTCCATTCAATCGTTCCGGTTCAGCCACACACATTTCACCTCGCTCGATTCTAGGCTGTTCAAAATCCGTTTCAAAATCCACTTCCATCAGTCGAATCGCACCGGCCAATGAATAGGACGGGTATTCCCATAAAGGTTGCGCCTCGATCGGTGAATCGGCATATGCCGAGTGCTGTTCGATTAAACGATCCATCAGCGTAAGATCAAATCCCTCGCAGGTACCGAGCGGGGCGTTTATTTTGTGCAAATCTAGAAACTCCATCGGCAGCGCGTAAAGTGTACCGGACGATGGAATGACTGTGACTGTGGTGGGCAGCATTGGACGAAGATTTTTCAGTAAATCTCCATAGTGTAAGTTGTCCCAGGGCAGGATTGCGGAAGGAAAATGTGGTTCAGCGAACACATGCGTAATAGACGAAGCTTGGTCTGGTTCAAGTGCATCTGCTGACGACAAGAACCGCACATTGGAAACACTGTTATGCTCTACAAACGTTTCCATGCAGCGACGCGATATTGCATTCGGTTCATACAAAAGCACCTGCTTCACGCCCATCCTGGCAGCTGCCAAGCCAAGCAGCGAACCCTCGCTAAGCACCAATACGACGGAATCGCTTGAAAATATCCGCTCGAAGTAGTTTAAGTAGCGTTTGTTACGCAGACTATCGTTAAGTTGTCCGATCCGTGATCGCGACTGTGCAATGTGCCATCCGCAGATGCAATGCGGCACACTGAGCGCATTTGACGTGTGCTCTCCTACACCGAACCACAGCGAATACTCATCATGATAAGCCTGCAGCACAAATTGGTGGCCACGTTCCAGAGGTATCTTGGTCGGTGGTAAAAAGTAAACGGCCTGCATCCAGTGGTCCCGCCAAGGAATGAAATTTCCTTCCGGGATGCGTTGTTTCGTGATACGTTCTGCTTCCTTTTGCTTCAAAGTCGCGTGTTCCGGATGAGCCCAATACGGAGCGCAACTTAGCAGCACATCTCCTGCGTTGTCCATCACTAAGTCCCACCACATGAAGACAGCCTGGGGAAACCCGGAAGAACGTGCTTGGCAAATGCTTTTCTCGTTTCGATTGTTTAGCAGCTCTTCATGTTTGCTCCAGTTAAACTTGAAGACCGGCACTGGATCTGTAAGTGCGTTAAAACTACCCACCGGCAGTTGGCTTAACTGGATATCGAATACTGCGCTAGAACCGCAACAAGCCACCACTTCTGAGGGAATGCGCAGCAGAATATCTCCATCGGCGTTCGATAGTGTCTTCAACTGCTGCCAACTAAGCGCAAGCGGACACTCTACCACTTGTGCGTATACAGTCGCTTGGTGTGGTATCGTCAGTACATCATCTGTCAGGAGATGCCGTAAGGCATGTCGATAGGTACCGAGAGCTCCCTCGCCAATTAGCTCGGTGTCGAATAGTTCCGTCACCAGTACGTTCGCTCGCTGTTCCATATCCTGCCCGGGGCCAACCGACAGCTGGGTGGAACGTTTCTTTACTATCCGTATACGTTCTTGCATTCCGTTCGCCTCTACGATCTTTTCTGCGCATTCAGCCATCGGACGAAATGCTTCACATGCAACTACACTATCTGCTCCAGCACGAACGGCCATCATCGAGAGCAGTCCACTGCCGGTACCAATGTCCAGCACGTGTGCCTCTTTGCCAGCGGCGTGCAATCGGCTTATTGTTAGCTGCAATGCTCGGTCATACTTCTGATTGCGTTCCCAATCATGACACATGTCAGCGAACGCACTGCGTGCTATTTCTTGCCGTAAATCGAATCCCCCATCGTCGGAAACACTGTCCTGAAAGTTATCATCCATTTGTAAGGGGTAATTCTATCGAAAAAACTGCTCCACCTGAAACCGTAAATTGTTGCACCTTGAAATGAATTGTTTACATGCTACACACACACACACACACACATACCAATGCAATCACACGTGACAGTTCAAGATGCTTACATGCGTGGTGTGAGTTAAATCCTGCAGGCACCGTTCATGGATGCGTCCGTTAAGGTAGCCGGACACGCTAGCTACAAGTAGCCAGCTACATTTGACGTCTACAGCTTTCCATTGTTCTCTCGTCGCCGGCTTGTATCCCAGATAGGCGGGATACGAGCCAGCGACGCTGCTGACAGCTCAGCGACCGCAAAGGTTATACTAGTCGGGTTAACAAGTTGATGCATGTTCGGTGAGAAGATAATTCGCGGATTTGAATTTCCGCCGTTGAAACCGGCGTTTTGAAACCGAACATTGTTATGATTTTCCAAATGTTATGATTTAAAGGAGCATTACGGCGAGTATTATTGAATGTATGTCATTTGTTAAACACAGTATACACACAAACGCTGCCGATGCATTTCAAGGCCACACTACAGTTTACCTTCCAATTCTTGCACGTGTTATATGGGAAATTATTGCGTGGAAGTAATTTCTTAAATAATACACTTGGTTAGCGCATAGCCTTTACCTTTGAACATTGAAAGAAATTACGTGTAAAGAATTTCCCCGTTAATTGTATTTCTAATGGTAAAATCGCTAGATGAAACAAAATATAACATATTAACATAATCGCGTACTGCGCAAACTTGTATACTCATCAGATAACAGATCAGACCAGATCAGATCAGGTGTTCGTCTAAACAAGAATGTTTTCTTCAACATTTAATAGATTCGAGAGTAAATAGTAATTACAACTTGTATAACTAAGTGTTAATAGTTTGTTAACATGAAGAATTCGTGATTATTGAAGACGTCATCGGATCCATCAACTTTTACGACATAAACACACCGACATATCGCTTGACCGACGATTGACAGCCACAGCGGCAGCGACCGCAGAAGGCCCGAAAACGTTAGCTACTTGTAGCTGTCCCTACGTCAATGAACCCCGTTGAAGAACAAAGGAAAATCGCTGGCTGTCAAATGTAGCTGGCTACTTGTAGCTAGCGTGTCCGGCTACCTTTAAATGGCTCTTCAAAACAACATTAAACTGTACTTTCAATTCTTTACGAGTCAATTTAAAATAAACAATAAACCAGAAATGAATAAATAAAATCTGACTAAAACAATGTGAAACATCCAAACAACTGTAATTTTATCGCTTTTAAAGATAGCCAAGGTTACTGCAGGTCAACTGCAACACGGTGATGGAAGAGTACAGGGTGTCCACTTTTTTGGGCGTACTGTCAAAATTCGCGTTGAAAATGTTATCCACGCAAGAGTATCGTGGGATCACCTTTCTGAATACCGTTTTGGCCAGCGTCAGAAGATGTGCTTATTTTGCTCGCGATAAAAAATATTTAGAACCCGCTCGTAGCAATATCAATCGCATCTATCTACTTTATTTACACAGCATTTTTACATTGAAAAATGTATTGTTCACGATGGTAAAAACAGCGCTAAACAGTGCGATAAAATAGCATTACAAGCGAAATTCCAGGAAGTGGGAAAGTGCTGTAAAACTTTATACGTAAACTGATTCAACTTCAAAGAAACTATGTCTAGCAGCGATCTTTCATCTAAAGAAGCTATTGTAAGTATCTTATCATGGGTGTAACAAAGCCAACTGCATTTTTCATCATACAAAAACAAAGCAGAGAACATTTGCACGACCATTAATGGCCTAATCCGCAGTGGTTGAGGACGTAAAGATTAAAATTAGACATAAATGTGTATATTTAAGGATCATCGTAGTGCAAAGGCTCCATCTTTCATTCACTAACACTCGGGAACATCGATTGAAACATGATATGTATCTAAAAACCATTCGGCGTGCTCTGTTGTACTACGTCGTACTGTTTTTTGAGGTTAAACAAAGTGCTGATGCTGCTCATTTATCGTTTTACCGTGCAGAAACGCTTCCTTCCGGCGTAAAGCAATGGTGAATGCCGATAGAAACAAGCATTAAGCGAGTACCCCACGCCGATAATGAGCCGCCTTTGGGATTGGAATAATTGATCAGTAATGTGCTGGTTGTTGGGTGTTGCTAACTTGCGTTCGCAACGCCGTGGAAGAGATCCGGAAAAATGACATGTTGGTTTGTATGAATGAAAATGAAACGTTGGGTAAGAACTACAGAATTGATAGGGTACTAGCTCTGGATGATGAATTTGCCAAAGTAACGAATTGGCCCGGCTATCGCATGGTATTTGAACGTTTTGTGATTTGATTCGACGATTCGGGCAGTTCGGTAATGGATCCTGTTGGATAAAATATCAATGATTGAAACCGACCAGTACTAACTGTTGCTTGTTTAAGTTGAGCGGCGTCGGCGTTTCAACATTAATGATAAAATCAAGGAACTGGGCACACTGCTGCCGAAAAACATGGAAGGATCTAGCAGTGAGCTGAACGGGAAAGATGGACGTGTAAATAAGGGAACCATTTTAAAAGGAACGGTAGACTACGTAAAGGAGCTCAAGCTAGAGGTCAGCATGCTAAGACGTAACGATGAACTCGTTATGGCACTACGCAATGAAAACGCAATGTTGTTGAAACGTGTTGCGGTAAGTTGATGGCGCTACTGTGCCTACTGTGTGAATTTGAAAATGGTCAAATGGTTACAAATGTTTGTAAAGAAAACCCAAAAATACCTCACCAATGTACCGATGCTATTATCCATAATCCATACACCCATAATGCAAACATTTTTACCCAGTTTTTAGCTAACTTTTGAGTAAACCCCACACAACCTGCAGGTAAGACGATCCCCAACGAACCAAAGCGCTCGGTTTGTATTAGTAAATGTATTGAAGGTTTTGAATAGATTTAGTCCTGATCGCTGCGGATAACAAAGTGTTCGTGCAAGTATTAATTTAGCTCAATCTATATCGATATCGAGATTGCCCTAATAACAATGCCTTTTTGTACCTTTCTTCCCAATGTGCTACACACAGTCCAAGGTTGAGCAGCAACTGTCTCCGTCAAAAGATGGCATCATCGGTGTGACGTTCTACATCTTTGTGGACATGTGTGAAAACAATCTGCAGCTCGAAAACCACGCCAATCGTCTACAGAGCTTGCGCAAGGAGCTAAATTATGTAAAAGAAACCGACTGGCAGTACGATTCAATCGAAAAGATTCTGGGCCAAAACTAAGCTGCTGTCCCAACCAATGATTACTTGCGCCTAGCGTGTAAATTATAATTTTTGATTGATGATTGATTTTAGATTTTTTTCATTTTCGTTTCATACTAAAGTGCCTTTCTTTGCAATAAGTTAAACTATCCGTTTGGCTTCAACAAATATTCTTTATCTTAGCACTAGTGTGTTTATGTTTTTCTGGAATAAAAAGCTATTCGACTATATCGATTCGAAATGATTCGGCTGACGGCGTGGTTCTTGCGTAAGGTGTTAGAAAAAGCGCCAGACAACCAATTGTCGTTATCAGAAAATATACGACTCTACGAGGAAAAACTGCAGCAGGAGGATGATCTTAATAACAAACCGAAGCAAAATGAGATCGCCAAGCAAATCGTTGAACCAACGGATTGTTTTCAAACCACCGGTAAAATTTTACATCCGTTGAAGCTGATGCTAATTGTCGATACGGCCAGGCCGTTCTAACGAAAAAAAAAGCTGATGCTTATTGGTAGTTTGCTAAAGTTTCCTCCTCTATTGCAGGAACAATAACGGAGGTAAAGGCTGACTATTTTATCATCGATGGAATTTACTTTGTACCGAAAATGATATTTAAAAACACCGAAGCCGGAAAATATGTGGAGGAAAATACGAAGCTGCAGTTTCTTGCCAACCGAAAAACGGATCCAGTATCGGGAGAAACTTCTACGAAGGTGGTCAAAATTATATCCGTGCTCGGTAACGTTTGGAGCGGGGAGAGTGATACGGCGGCCGCAGCAGAAGAGGAAGATTGGGTGAGTAAGATGGGTCGTGGAAAAAGATTTCATATTCCAACGAAATGGTTCTACAAAAACACAGGTCGAGTGTTTTAATAATGATTCAACTTTCATTACTTTCTTTTCGGTTTCCCGATTGCCACCTATGTTTAGACGCAACCGTCCGAGATGGCCACAGCTACCACCTACTACAAGAGTAATCGGCGCCGAGAGCCAGGCACTGTGATCGGCATCGAGAACGATGTGCTGATCGTGGAAACCGACGCCGGTGATCCGATCAGAATGAACATTGACAAAACCGTCCTGACGTTCGTGCCGGCAATGGGTGATTACGTGACGCTAGATTGCGTAGTGCAGATGGATGGAACGTTCGTAGACTTCAAAGGGGAGGTGCTGGATGTGGTCGGCATTGAACCAACACGCACCGTTTCTGATCTCGGTACAATCGTCACGATAGAAGAAGGGGAGGGTGGTGAGATCCGTACCGCTTCCAATACTACCGTTCTTTATCAGATGGAAATACTCAACGATTATCGGCCAAACAAGGGCGACCGGGTAGAGTTTAAAGCTATCGAAAACAAACACGTGCGAATGCGTTGCATCCAAGTGAAACTGCTCGCTTCTGCCGTAATCAAAACCCTGCAAATCACTCCTGCTCAATCAAACGGCACAGGCACGTTGGAGAAAAGTGGCGACAATAGACAAAAAAATAGTATATGGCAGGATAAGCACGGTATCTGCATCTCCGGTAATTTTGACGTAACGCTGAAGGATGGTGATGATAGCGAATGCCGTAAAGTAACAATTAAAAACCAATCGAACAGGCAACAGAAGATATTGAAAATGTTGGGCCCAAAAAGTAATATGTCCCAGGTGCGACTAAAATCGCCCTATGCATACACGCAAGCTTTTCTCTTCCCAGGGGAATCGGTTGAATACGAGTTTGAAATCTCCGGCGGTGGTTTATTCGGCAGGAATGAGGAATCGTGTGTCTGGTGTTTCGGTGGTTCCTTCCGCATCGGTCGTGTCTTTCGCATCACGGTAGGCGATAAGACGGACACAAACATGCCGGTGCTCAGGTCAGCGGGAGGCATGCACAGTGGAAGGATATCTTACTGCAAGAAGCAACTCGCCCTGCTTAACATGCGACGTGCTCCGGGGACGGTATTGGCCGGGAGGGGTATATCTAGCCGGATGAATTTTATCGCTCATCCACTGCCCGCATACAATGTGCCGTCGGAGTTGTACAACATTTTACTGACCTCACCGAGCCGGGCCGAAGTTAAAAACACACTAGAGCGGCCTCCGTACTGTTTGAACGAGAAGCTGTCCCCATTGAATTACAGCCGTATTATGAAAAATTTCATCTATCTGGAGGAAATAAGTCTACAGATCGAATTCCGCAAGCATGATATTGAGAGAACGCAGTTCACGCCGGAGGAGAGTTTCTTAGCACTGGACGTGCCAAACATAGCAGAAGCGCGACCTTCCATCATGGTGGGTGATTCGGTACGTGCCACAGCACCTTGGACAAAAGATAACACCATCTACCAGGGCATCATACACCGGGTGCAACACAGCCGAGTTTTGCTAAAGTTCGACCAAACGTTCCATTCGCGGTACAATGGCGAAAGCTACGCAATTCAGTTTATTTTCGGACGTAGCGTATTCCGCAAGCAGCATCACGCAATTAAGCGCATACAGATGACGCTGGGATACGATTATTTGTTTCCAATGCAAATTAAAATACAGCAACCGTTGCTCAATGTACGACTTAACGCTCGGAACGACATGCTGCTGGAAGAAACCGAGGCAGATGCGGTCAAGAAGGTGCGCATATTGCCGTGGTACAATCAGTTGCTCAATCGATACCAAAAGCATGCGGTCGTGAACGTGCTACGGGGCGACGCACGTCCAATGCCACACATTATCTTCGGACCGCCGGGTACGGGAAAAACGGTTACCATTATTGAGCTGATTCATCAGCTGGTGGCGAATGTTCCTAGTGCACGTGTTATCGTCGTCACACCGTCCAACAGTGCGGCCTACCTGATTACCGAGCGGTTGGCACGGGGTGGTATCTTGCAGCCAGGGGATTTCATACGGCTTGTTGGCATGAGTCAGGTCGAGCGGGAAATCGTGCCGGAACATCTCGTGCAATACTGTGCCACAGTCGATGTGGCCGATGAGCGTAACTCGCTCGGCGAGGTGCTTGTGACCGAATCAGGTTTGCGCATGAAATTCCAAGCGAAACACATCGGTAGACACCGTGTGACCATTAGCACTTGTCTCGGAGTCGGTTCGCTAATGATGATGAGTTTCGATCCGAATCACTTTACACACGTCATTATCGACGAGGCTGGCCAAGCGATGGAACCGGAAACGCTGATCCCAATTTGCCAGGTTAGCCGAACAGCTGGCTCAGTTGTATTGGTCGGTGATCCAAAGCAGCTCAGCCACTCCGTTCACTTTTCCGAGGGAGAGGAATGGAACAGCAACATCTCGCTAATGGAACGGTTGTTGGTCAACCAGAAGCTGTATGCTATCGATCGTCAGCAGTTCTCCGATGACACGGCAGGATTTGATCCGCGGTTGGTAACAATGCTTCGCATCAACTATCGATCGATACCGTCCGTACTTTCGTTGTACAACGATTTATTTTACGCCAGTTCGCTCGAACCGTACCAACCCATCGTCACCGAGGAGAACGTAGAGTTGATCGCTGCCGTTCGCGACATTTTACGACTTCCACCGTCGGCCAACGAAGACAGCACCCGAAATGGGTTCTTTTTTTGTGGCATCAACGGTACCAACAAACAATCGCCGGAAAGTCCCTCCTGGTTTAATCCGGCCGAAGCATGCATGGTACACAAGATCGTAGAACGGTTGTACCGGGGCGGACGATGCGGTCCGGATGATATCGGCATCATTACTCCGTATGTTATGCAGGTGCGAAGCATCAGGCGCATATTCGATGCAGCTTCACTCGAACCGCCCAAGATCGGTTCGGTGGAAGAATTCCAAGGACAGGAAAGGAAAATAATCATCCTATCGGCAGTACGTTCCTCCAGCCACTATTTGGGACGCGATGCCACCACCAAGCTCGGGTTTATATCAGCACCAAAGCGTATTAACGTGGCAATTTCACGTGCCAAGGTTGTACTGGTAGTGGTGGGCAATCCGCACCTGCTGGCAACGGATGTGATATGGGGAAGTTTGCTGAAGCGAGCGCTGGACGGTGATTCGTATTGTGGTTGTACGATTGAATCCACGAATATGCGCCAGAAGTCTTCTACGGTTCCTCGTCAGAACAATCTTTTGCAGCGCCAGTACGATGATGAAGAGGACGAAGGTGAACAATATTGATCATCCGGTGGAGGTGTCTCGAAATTGACGATTATAAAGATCAGTCAACGTATAATGTATGTAGCAACACCTCGTGATTCCATTATGTGAAACTCCATACGACGAAAACAAGGAACTTTTATTTGACATCAAGTATGGGATTGGTTTTGAATTTTAATTGATTGGTATTTTTATTTCACGCTTCTTTAGTTTTTACTGTTTTTTTGGTTCTTTGCTGAATACCCACTCTTATTGAACTACCGTTTATTTTCCTTTCGTTTTCAACTTCAATCAAATGTTTTTCATTTTCATTTTCACGTGTTACAACTGCTTCCTAATCAGGCTTCTGCAATTATCGTTACGCTGCACGTAATGGTTTTTAATTACGAGATAAATAGAGACGGTTTATAATTCACCATTTGCGTCAAACGTATCCAGGTGATTGTAATTTCCAACGCGTTGTTTGATCAATGCCACATCCATCCGAAGGGTTGTGTTGCGTACACGAACTTTACGTGTTGCGTGAAATGAGTCATTCGTTGCGAATTGCTACCGCCATTAGTAGTCTATATCGAAGGTATTCTAATTGTAGAACTAACTTTTTTTTACATGAGAACATATTCCTGTGTGTCAAATATTTCAAACCGTAAATCAAGATTTTTTTTGTGAATAGAATGTAATACATATTTAATAATTTCTTTTATGTTTTCAAACTCTCGCTTTTGTAATGCGTTACCATATCACACATCTTTCGTTCATATCGCTTTCTTGTGATTCCACACATTTTTCTTGCTTTGTTTGGCTAGCATTAAATTGCTTCGTCTTAAAAAGAAAACAAAAATAAACATTTCTTATGGCCATTTTGAATTGCTTTGTATGATTGCATTTGGTTTACCGGAAACGCCTATAAACGCTTGTGCCCTCTTTCGTAATGGGTCGCACCCTTCCAGTATGGTTATAAATGTGTAAATCCGTTTTTTTTCTTTATGCTGCATTTTGTTTACCAAATGGGAACATTTTCATTCAGATCCTTTTAGGTAGGGTAGAAATTTAATAATGGTGGAGAGATAGTTCAATTTTCCCATCGTACGCACATGATGCAATCTCTTGACTATACACTATACTCAAACTGCAACTTACATTCATTTACGAAATATGAAATAATTAAAACAAACAAAATCATCGCTTGCCAGTCTCTCTCTCAATGCCAACCAGTGGAGCATACTCAATCTCAAGTAATTTTGTTGGTTTAGAACCGTTTTTAGATTTTCCCTCACTCATGATCACACGTTTCCAAAGAATATCATAACGATGCAGATCACATGGCGTACAGAGTGTGTGTGCGGTGGAAATAGAGCAGTAAACTGTTTCGATTAACTTACTGTCACTCCGGTGATATATCCGGAAGAAGGTACGATTGCTACCAAAAATGACCTGATCGTGTACGCTTTGTGCCGTTGCTTTGTTGCCATTTAGGTATGAGATTATGCGCGTGCTTTTTTACGTGTGTGTTTGTTTAGTGTGTTATGTTATTTAAATATACATTCATCCTATATACATTCCCATTAATTGGCGTGCTGCTGTGTATTACGTTAGGCTCACTAGTTTTTCCCCTCATTTCAATAGCTTCTCTAATTGATTGGCTTTTGTTTTATCCTCTCCATTGCCCCTTTTTGGCTCCGAAACAAGGAACGCGCGTTGCCGACAAAAAATAATTTAAACGTCAAATTAAATAAGAAGCAAGGGCTAATTCCTATCGTACACGACGCTATTGCCCTGTTGTGTACTGCGTTGCGAAGCATGCTATCCCTAACTTAGGTCCTGTTCGTATTCTACCGCTAGATAACACGATCACTGGCGTTGAGTAATAACAGGCCAGATGAAGTACAACAACCTTCTGGAACTAGTCATAAATGCAACATCCAACTATACACAATACATTCCAGCATTCCAGGCGGATATCGTCCTTCGGCTTGTCTGATTGGCATTGGTGTGATGGGTTCTTTTTTCCGTTACTCAACAGTAACTGCCTACATAGCTAATCGATGGGGTTTTGGCGTTGAATTCCGGCAACGATACTGGTCTCCAGTACCACCAGTTGTAAATCACTGAAAGAAGAACAACATGCGTTCAATTAGCCAGATTTAAAACAGAGTATAAGGTATTCATGCATAAACCCGAACTGAAAACTGAACTCTTTTTGAATTACAATGAAAAAAGCGATGAAACAAATATATGATTTGGTGATCTGCTGTTATTATTACTGCGACGTCGAAATAATTGTATCTAATGATCAACTTCAGGTTAGACCCAAAAAAGATTTGCTCATATGCTGGTGATCTTCGATAAAACGTTATCTTGAATTAGCCGGGCTATCATTCTTCATCACAACCTGGACGCTGCGGTGAAACGCTATTCAAACAAGACTTCAAAAGGAAGTTACATAACTAATATCGTTGTTATTCTTAAAAATTACAGTCGTTACCGCTAAATTAGGCCTCTAAATCATGAATGTGTATCTCTACGGCTTCAAATTGTGAATGCACCCAGTCCAAAATGGATTTAAAGCAAAAATGTGTGCTTGCGAGGCAAGGTGTGTTTACTAAGAGGCAACGAAATCAACAAAACGCGACTCGCACACGACTAAAACTGATAACGTTATCAAATTTCGACTATGTATAATAGCACAGGTACAAAGCTGAACAGACAGGAAACTCATGTAAAAACTCATCAAAATCAATCCTTCTTTTCGACTATCAAATGTACTTACATCCATAGTAAGGAGGCAACCTGACGGAAAGTGTCCGACAGCGATGCCTGCATTCCTGTGTGGGTCGTAGCATAAACGTTCTGCTGCCACTACCTTGGATGACGAACATGTTGGCACACTCTGCATCGGGGACACTGTAGAGCGGTGCCTGTGGTGTATCGATTAGCAGGTACCGTTCCAAACTGACACCCGTCGCCGGAAGTCGGTTAGGCCGGGGAAACAACCTTCGCAGCAATCGGGCCGGTTCCATCCGGTTGCAACGCCATACATTGTGGCTTTCAGGTGCGGGGATTGGCCCATGACCACCGGTCGTACCACTGACGTTCGCGAACACTCGAAACAAATCATCCAGATTGTGAATGGCATCGTCAGTCGATTGAACCCGATACGCATCCTTGGTGAAGACTGATCGATGTTGTTCGACCAGTGCTTGCACACTGCCGATGTCGACCAGCTCCTTTTGCGTTTTGAAAATGTAGGGATAATTGACGGCAGCCGAAGCGACCAACGTTGAGCGCGGTTCATGCACGGCGGTGAAATCAAGCACATTTGCCACGTCCGCGCACGGATCACAGTTGAGATTTTCGACCTGAAAATACGGATTGGTCAGCAGGCAGCTCTCATCGTAATACTCGGTGAGCGCCGGATACGAAGCGATGATCGGCACGGTGGCCTTGCGCCAATAGCGCATCCCCGGATAGATGAAGCTCTGGATATTGCGCAGCACGATGGTCGACACCTCATGCTTGTAGGAGAACACGACAAACAGCGTCAGCAACAGAAAGATGAAGTTGATGATCTTTTTCTTCCGCTCGATCACCGTTTTCAGCAGGGTGCGGCTAGTGTGCTTGTCGAAGATGTAATTGATGATGTTATTGTTGTGGAAGTAGTGCCGTATCAGGTAGTTGTTGAACTCGGTCTCGCTGATTTGGCCCCGCCGGGCAGCCAGATGTCGGAGACGGTTCAGGTTGTCCACGTACTTTCGGATGATCTCATTCTTGTCCCGCAAACCACCAAAGTTCATGTCCAGCTCGTCACCCATCAGAGAGGAAGCACACACGCACACGCGCGTGACACAAGCGGATATCCGGTTACCTAGGATGGTTCGCCTATACGATGGCGAACAGGGGATGTCGCTATGCACCCAACTGCGATATTGCCGAAATTGCACACCTCACCTACGGCAGGAAACCTTCGAATGACATTACCAAAATTCGCCACAATTCGGAACCATCACCAATACCACGTACGTGCAGTTCCAGCGCAATGGAAGATTCTATTATTTTTAGCATTCGGGCAGCGTCCACGAAGGGGTTCGCAATTACTGGTTAAACGTTTTTCGTCACCCCCGGGAGCCAGGGAAGTGAAAAAAACTGCACTTTTATGCGGGCCAGCTCTGCGTTGGCTTCATCCCGCTTAGCGTATAGTGTGGATCGATTATAAACAAACACGGAACGGTGTCATGTTTTTGCAGTTCAGTCTGCGTTTGTGTTCGTCGCAAAACTACGTACTTTTGTGTCTGCGAATGCAAAGAAGTGTATGTGTATGTGGGAGCGTGTGTCTGTTTGGAACTGTTATTTTTTCCCTAGCAGCAAAACGGGGCAAAGCCGATGGTAATGTTTATGGAGATGTGTTGTGTTCTTCAATCATCCCAGGATTTGAAATGGCAGTTGCTATTTTAGTGATCTAGTATGTGAATGCCTAGGTCGAAATGCGGGTCATTATGCGTAAATACGAGTACATTATAATGGATGACTTCGTGAACTGCAACATAATACGTATATTCGAAACTAATTACAACTTAACTACAAAAAAAAAACCCATAATTGACCATTATAGTCATTTGTTATTATCCTTCATCTTTACCTTTATAGCAATAATACGAAACTAAATTGCTGTTTGGCTGTGCTTTGATCGTTAGTATCTCTGGTGGACATCGAGTTTAATTAGATCTGGGTTGTTCTGCAATAGTATTATACGGAGTATTACATGAATTAAATCAATAAAATATGCTTCAATAGATTATTAGAATGATACTGGAATTAGAAATTGAAGTTTCAAATGAGTGCCTGAGCACAATACCAATTAAGTAACAATTTAATATGCTGGATTGGCGTTATGAAATCCTTTCACTTTTATTGTTCCACAGTTATTTCTACTACTCTTTCTTCTTATTCGCCTTCGACGTTCTTTTTTTAGTTGGGCTAGTTTTGGACGCTTTGCCCCTCCAACGGGTCTTCTTAATCTTTTCATCACCAACCAATTTCCGTTTTATGCGGAGACGCTTTCGCTTAAGCACTCCCTTGCTTCCGGAGGCTTTTGCGGTATCAGTATTGGGAGACGACTTAATTATAGTTCCGTTGGATGACGATTTTTGAATCTTTCTTGTAGGTGTCCCATTTAGTTTCGTGTCCTTACTATCGCCTTTCGGTGTTTCGATTGTTGTAGATGACGGAGTCGTGTGTACAGATCCGTTTGTAGTGCCATTGATTAATTTATGCTTTTTCTTACTTGGTTTACCCTTTCCGTTTACCAGCTTAACGGGTTCAACTTCTTCGGTCGTTTTGGGCCGCTTACTATCAACGTCGTCAATAGGATTCTCTTGTTTGCGTTTCTTACCTCCCATAGCTTTCATCTCGATCGCTTCATTTGTCCAACTTTTCGGTAAATATTTCAACGATTTGATGATGTCCGTCGAGTAGGAAATATCGAGTTGATCCTTGAGTTTGGTGAGCAGGTTGACTCTCGTCTAAAAAAGAAGCGTAAAGTTAATTTGAATGTATGCCACATGTATGCTTGACAAAACCCATCGTTACGTACTATGTAGCTAATGGATATTCCATTGCGTATTTTTTTGATCACTTCCGTCTCCAGTGCAAGCGCTTCGCGTAACTCCTTAAGCGCGTTTGCATACTTTGCAGCATACTCTTCCTCCAAGGATGGATTAACCTCCATTACTTCAAGTTCTTTTTTATTCGCTTCTTTTAACAGTGTCTGTAAAAGGAAGAGATCTCGGATAAAAAGCTGACATTTCATATTATGAACTGAGCATCATTTGCAGCAACTTACATTAAACTTTTTCTTTTCGTCCTCTGCCAGCAAAGTAATCGCTGTTCCACGTAAGCCAGCGCGTGCCGTTCTTCCAATGCGGTGGATATACTTATCAACGTGATTAGGCATGTCGTACGAAATGACCACCTCAATGCTTTCAATGTCTATACCACGAGCTAGCGCATCCGTACAAATGATCCCATTCACCTTGCCCATGCTGAAACGGTTCAGTACGCTTTTTCGTGTTGCTGGACTTAGAGATGAAGACCACTCCTCGATAACCATTTCCGTCCCAAAGAGACGCTGCAGTACGAACGAAAGCCGGTGCGAGTTGTTGATTCCATTGGTAAATACCAAAAACTTTCGGTATCCATTCTCACGAATGAGCGCGTACAGTGTCAATGGTTTGCTGCGTTGTTCTGTCAAGCATACAAACTCCTGCAGCTCGAGGGGTGTTGTGTATTGCCCAGCGAACATGCCGCGCCGTGGTTCAGGCTGCGAAGCTGCTGTATGTAGCGCCATGATGGTTCGTTCCTGTGGATCCATCACAGCCGTGAACAACTTTGGATGGAACAACTTGAGAGTTTTTAATTTTTCTGCGTCCCTCTTGAAGGTGGCAGAAAATAAAAGCTTGTGGGGTTGCCGGGCCCGATCGAAGAGCTCTGTTTGGGACAGTAACTCACTGGTACGACCCAATAAATATTCGTCCGATTCCTGTTTGACATGCTTATTCAGATGGTACAACCAATCGTTTTGAATCTGGTTCATCACCTTGTCCGCTTCATCTACAATCAAAAACCGAAGGTGCCGCAGAGTGAAGCCTTTGGTGGAATGCAAATGCTCTATCAACCTCCCGGCCGTAGTCACCACTACATCCACCTTCGATACGTACTCTCCGTTACAATATTTCACGAGTTTCTTTTGCTCGCCTTCCAGCTGCGTTCCCCTCGAGAGACAAACGGGTCGAATGTGTGTTCCTTCACACAGTTTTTGAAACACCAAAAACACCTGTTGGGCAAGCTCCTGAACGGGAAGAATTACCAGGGCACGGACGGCAGGCGCAACACGGTGCAGTAGCAGCTGCACAACCGGCACCACGAATGCGAGCGTTTTCCCGCTACCGGTCGGCGAAGAAATGCATACATCACGGGGCCAGAATGGAGCGGGTTTCTGATGCGCTTCCAGTATCCAGGGAATAACCGATTCCTGCACTGGAAACAGTCGTTTGTAGCCCATGCGCTGCAAGTTACGTCTGATCAATTCATTCAGATAAGTTTGCTTCTTTACTGACGGTCCTTTGGAGGAAAGATCACGTTCAATGATCGTGGGATGCGACAACCATGGTGGTAGCACTTCGTCCGTTTGTTTCAGTCGGTGCAATTTGTCGCCACCCAACACAATAAAGTCACCCAATTGCTTTCCACCACCGTCTGCTTGGGATTGATTTGCATTCTCTTCATCGTTCTCATTTGCATCTTGTTCCGTCTGCCTTTTGTCACTTTCTGGTTCTTCTTCCAATAGTCCGTTCGGAGCACCATTCGGAGTACTGAACTCCTCGATTACTGCATCGGACGGATGCGCTAGTTGGGTGTTTTCTTGCTGTTCGGATGATTGTTGAACGGTTTCTTCGATTTCGGCTATAGTTTTCGTCGTCCTTTTAAGTGCCTTCTTTGCTTTACGGGCCTGCAGCTTCTGCAGGATTAGTTCTTCTTGCGTTTTTTCGTCCTCCTTGTTAAGTTTGGTTTCATCGTATCTGAGAGATAAGAAAACCGAATAAGCAGTTTGGCGATGACATTAACTGATTCACAGAAATTAATTAACTTAAAGTACCGGTTAACGGTGAAAAGCTCCATAGTTGCTGCTGCCAAATCCTATGCTACACGTACGAGCGCTATGCAAATCTAGACCAAACACGTGCGTTTGTTTACTTCTGTGGCTAGTGTGGTGTAGGACGAAAAATGACAGCTCCAACTGTGGTGCAATAGACGAATGTGGTGTAACTTTGGTATCTGACATGTGCAAAAAGTGAGGTTAAAGCACTCTGTAAAAAGTTCAGTCCCTGCACGATCTAAGCGCTCCGGGAGAGAAGTGTGCGAATATTTGGCGTTCCTGGAACACGCAGAATAGCACGCTGGTGATCGAAACTACAATTGAGCAAAGTATTTCTTTCGGTGACAAAACGTGTTGCTCATAACATTAATGTAAACCTTTCGTTTAGCTGCATCGGATTTGCATTACAGCAGCGAATAGAGATAAAACAAAGAGCGGGGGTGCCTCTGTGAAATTTTACTTCCCGGCCTTCCGAACAAACTGCACCACAGAACTTGTCCCGGTAAAATTGAGCAGCAAAAAATGGAACAAATTATAAAAAACCTTCTAGTGGCGGACAATGAATTGATACAGCAAGTGAGTATCGGTAATCGAATTCTTGATGCATAAGTCACCTGTGGGCCGTACCGTGTACGATGGATATAGCCACCCCTTCTCTTCCGTTGCACGGCGACATTTTAACCTAGTTGATTAAATTTCCTGTATCGGAGAAACTTCCTTTGATGGGGTTGTGTTGGTATCACGTTGCATCGAAGTACTGTTTCATTTAAACCATTGTTCTTTCCTCTTTACCATAGGCATCTGCGGATCTGAAAGAAGCTTTCAAGAAACCGGAAACGATTCCTCAGCTTTGTGAAATATGTGTCACCAACAGCGACGCTCAGGTCAGGCAGTACGCTGCGATGCTGTTGAAAAAGCAACTGGGTAAACTGCGTGCGTGGCGAGAAGTACCAGCCGAAACTCAAGCCCTTATCAAAAAGGGCATGCTGGAGGCTATTGTGAACGAATCGGAAAAGTCCGTGAGAAATGCAATTACCGGTTTCGTTGGTGTACTGGTGAAACATGAAGCCGAAAAAGAGGACGGCTGGATGGGTGAAGTGCTAAAATTTATGTTCGAAAGCACTAGCTCGGGCGATCCTAAGCTGAGCGAACTTGGATCGTCCGTATTTGCCACGCTGACCGATGTGGCACCTGATCAATTCATGCCACATATTGAGATGGTCTGTCAACTTTTCTCCACGGCACTGATGACTACTGAAGCTGGTGGCAACATGGCCACACCGGTAATCTACAACATTTTACTCGGCATGGCCCATCTGGTCCCGTTTATTCCAGGTCGACAAGAGATCGAACAGACCTACCAAGACTCGATACCGTATGTGCTGAAGGCACTCGGGGCATTTGCCGAGCAGGACTCGTTCAAATTCATCGAAGCGTTCGACATATTAGAAAACCTGGCCGACGAATCCTCGCGCACACTTTCACCACACATGAAGCTGCTAATTGAATTCTGCCTGCAAATGGCCGGCAACACACAGCTGGACGATTCGGTACGCGTGAAAACTATCACCTTCATCGGATGGCTGGTACGGTTGAAGAAGAAAATGATTATCAAACAAAAGCTCGTAGAACCGATCGTTAATGCCCTGTTCGCACTGATGAGTGTTGCACCGGAGGTAGAGGATGAGGATGAGGAATACTTCGGTAGCAACGAGGTCTCGACACCTAGCACCTGTGCTACCCAATCTCTCGACGTGCTCGCATTGCATATTCCACCGAAACAGCTGTTTCCGCCACTGATGGCTTTGCTCGAACCGGCTCTTGCCGGTAGTAATCCGCTGCCGAAGAAAGCCGCATACCTTTCCATCGCAGTCATTGCCGAAGGTTGCTCCGAGCACATTTGCAGCAAATATTTGCGAGTGTTGGTAGACGTAATTAAACGTGGCATCACCGATGAGAACGTTATGATTCGCAATGCTGCGCTGTTTGCGCTCGGTCAGTTCTCTGAACATTTGCAGCCAGAAATATCGCAACATGCGGATGAAATTTTACCAATTTTGTTCGAGTTTCTGCAACAGCTGTGCCTGCAGATACGTTCCGGTGGTAAGGAACCGCCCCATATCGACCGTGTGTTCTATGCCCTAGAAACGACGTGTGAAAATTTGGAAGATCAGGTAACACCTTATTTGCCTATGTTAATGGAGCGCCTGTTTGAATCGTTGGATTCCCGCAACAGTGTCCATCTCCGCGAACTATCGCTGACAACAATCGCTGCCACGGCAAGCGCGGCAAAGGAACAAATGCTTCCGTACTTTCCACGCCTGATCGATAGTCTGAAGCTGTATTTGGTGAAAACGGACGAGGAAGACATATGTACGTTGCGCCCCCAGGCGATAGACACTTTTGCGGCATTGGTTCGAACAATTGGGCGGGATAATTTTCTTCCCCTGGCTGTGGATACACTCAACATGGGTTTAACGATGATGGACGAATCCAACGATCCCGATCTTCGCCGCAGTTGTTACAATTTGTTCGCCTCGATGGCATCATCGGTGAAGGAGGATATGTCGGGTTCGTTGAACAAGATTGTCGAGACGATGTTGGAGAGCGTGCGTAGTTCGGAAGGAATAGTACCGACCTTCAAGGATGGTGCTGGGGATGATATGCCCATTCTGCCGAATGGTGGCGTAGGTGCAAACGGTTCCGGCGATGGTGACGATGAAGACGAAGAATTCGACATAGAGAATTCTGTCGGCGACGAGGAAGAAGATGAGGAAGATATCGCAGGCTATAGTATCGAGAATGCATACATGGATGAAAAGGAGGAAGCCATCTTAGCGCTGATGGAGTTCGCCGAACATACGGGGCCCGCTTTTGCTCCATTCATTCAGACCGCTTTTGAAGAGATTTACAAGCTGTTGAATCATCCAAACGAGGATATACGGAAGGCGTCGATCGATGCGGTCAAACAGTTTGTGGTTGCGCTGCATCAACTGGGCAACCTGGAAGGTGTTAATCAAACGATCTTAATTTTGATACCGAAGCTTAGTGAAATCATTCGTACGGATGAGGAACGCACGGTAGTCATGTCAGCATTGGATGGGTTTAGTGACATTCTGCAGGAGGTCGGTGCAGCCACATTCCAAGCAGATGGGCAGAAGGATGCCGTGTTTAACTGCATTGTGGACGTGCTGAATGGAAAGGTAGCCTGCCAGTTCGATGAACCGGTCGACGAAGAGCAGGAAGAGAGCGAATATGATGAGGCCATCCTCGAGTCGGCTGGAGACATTTTGCCAAAATTTGGTCGCGCCCTGCCGGCGGAAGAGTTTGCCGTTTACTTTGGACGCGTGTGGCCATATTTTATACAGAAAATTGTAAGTAGCAGTTTCCATAAATGGTGGTTTAAATGACTAACATTGCAATTGGTATACGCTGCAGGAAAAATCGAAACAAAAGGATGAATCGAGCGACTCCCAGCGTGCCTTTGCGATCGGTGTGCTGGCGGAATGTTTCGAAGGTCTGAAAGAGTATACACGAAACTGGATCGATTCACTGTTGCCAATATTTCTGTCTGGCGTGCAGGATCGTAACAATGAGGTACGGAGCAACACGGTTTACGGACTGGGAGAGATGGTAAAACACGGAAAAGAATGCACTTTCGGGTAAGTTCAAACCTCTATTTTTTCGCAATTCTCATGTTGTTTGTCCTGTACTGTAGCATGCTTTGTTTTTCTTCACAGTCACTATCCACAAATAATGGCAGCTCTCTCACAGCTCGTTTCAAAGGAAGAACATAACGGCACGTTGGACAATCTATGCGGCGCTCTAGCCCGACTCATTATCACCAATTGCAGTCTGGTTCCGCTGAAAAATGTTCGTAACTGTTTAATAATTACACACTTTTTTTCACTAGAATTAGTTTTATTAACAGAATATTCGTATTTTATAGGTACTCCCCGTGTTTGTGGATTATCTTCCTTTGCGTGAAGATTTCACCGAAAATTTGGCCGTTTTCCAGTGCCTCGATTTGCTATATCGACAGGGTGATGAAAATCTTGTGCCGGTTTTGTGTCGTGTTCTGGTCGTTGGTTTGCAGGTGCTTTATAAGAAGGAGCATGACACGGAAGGTAGGTGCATTAAGGTCGATCAATAGATCGTCAAAACTATAGTAATCGGCTTATACATCACATCTCTCGGTTACAGAATGTCGCGAGCTGGTTCATAATTTGGTCAAGCAGATTAGCAAAGACTTCCCGGACAAGTTTAGCGAGGTGATCCGCAGCAGTGCCGAGGTTGCAGAATTTGTGCAAACGCTTTCGCTGCAGTAGAAGTTAGCGAAACCGCATTTCATGCGCAAACTATTCGTAACTTACATCAATCCATATCTACTGCATAATACATGCATGAAACGAGATAGTAACAAGTGAAAGATAAAGAATCAGGGTGACGAAAGCAATAATGTGAGGAGGTGTAGTTTTTCGTCGTCCTATTCAAGAACCCAGATGGATGTGTGCTAGATTTCATTTGAAAGAGACAAAGAAGCTCGTTCAAATGAATATTTTTTCAGAGTCGAAAAGGAAACTGCGAAATCATTCGATTAAACTTGAAGAGAATGATGTTTCGAGATAAAGGCCATCCATACATAAACTACACAAAATGTGATGAGTAAACGGCTCACGCAAAATTAAGGCTGTGGTTTGCTCTCCCACTTTCGTATTGAACATGTTCGGTTACCGTTTCCCCTCCCATCTATAGAGACAGGATATTTTCGACCGGTCGAATATACAAAGAGTTGAACTATCAAAACCGAAATCCTGTCATCAAAACGCTTATTAGAAGCTTCAATCGTATAGAAGAACAAAACCGCCGTTTTTAACTAATCCGTCTAGTAAATTGTTACAATTTAATCCACAGAAAAACCTGTATACTCTATCCACTATCGTTTGAAGTGTTTGTTCGCGCCATAACACTTTCGCATGTTGTTTCGATAATATTTGTTGGTCTATTTTTTACTTCACACATCTACAACAAACAGCTTGTGATTTTTACAAGCACGTGTTGGGTTCCTTTTTTTGAATATGTTTCATTTTTATAAATCTCGGTTTCGTTTATGTTCGGGCACAGTTCCTCATACAAAAATGATTGTCCTTTGCGCGTGGCAAAAGGGCATATGCTGTAAAGCGTGATTTTGTGTTTCTTTACTAACCTTATATATATATATATATATATAATTTATCTATCAATGCTTATCATACATACACGTGTGTAGCACATACGTTCGTCCAAGACGATATATATTTTTTTTATAGAAATCACGTATTGGAGACTTTAATTGTTTGTTGGTTAGGATTCGATACCGCCAACAAATAAGTCATCTACTGCATTACTTACGTTTTTGTTTGTTTCTTTAAAAATTCAGCCTGTTGAAAAAATCAATTATTGTACACGTAAAGTTGGGTTTCAGTTAGACACAAGTGTTGGATCTTTCATAATTTAGCTTACCCCATAACCATAATGTATACTGTTACATCCTAATCGTACGATATTCCGCAACTGTGTTCTCCTCTCACGATCTGCATTTATAAATACACTATAAGTAATACACCCATGGGTGGCATAGTCTACAGGAGAAATATTTGGATCGCAAGGCGCACTTCAGCAATACCCTGCTCAACATATATGGGTAGACAGTGTGTAACGTCAGTTGTGTTCTTGCACACGGTCCCAATAAATCAACTACGTCCATACCAGAAAAATCAGTCGAAACGGAATAGAGAAACGTTCAAAGTTTAGTGGCGTGCGGTAAAGAACTGTAAACAGACATATGTATACAATAGTACCATCAGACACACATACATTCACCTACATGCTTACACAACTAGTTATCTACACTACAACTGTCTGCAATAGTAATTCTCTCTAGTGAAGTAGACTTGTTGTGTAATATGCTAGAATTTGCTTTTTTCTGGTTAGTATGTGATAGAATACTCCCACCATGGCTGATACGTAAATGAAAATAGATGGAAAACGCCTTTTGGTAGAAATCAGCCATCAGCTGTGAGAAGTTACGGGCTAACTTTAAGCAAAGAACCTAAGAAATTAGCATGAAGAAATTGGTCTCTTCGTCCACTGAAAATAGGCAACAAATAGAAGAAATAAGAATGGTAGTGAAGAGAAATAGTTGACAAAAAAGGCTAAAAGCGTAAGACGTCTTAGCGTCTTAGGACACATTATCGAACTATGCGGTAAACGTGTGTTACAATGCTTTACTGTTGTTTATATGACACGTGTCTGTTTAGCTACCATCTATGAACAATTACTAACACAATGATTATTTTCAAATTATACTTTCTGAAGAATGTCGTGTACTTGGGCGAGTGTTGGATTGCTTCTTAACTAAGCGATTGACAATAACTACTTTCGCAGGCATGAAAAAAGTTAATAAAGGAGAAAATAGCATTACAAAATATTTGCATTTCCATGTTAAAATGTTTATTTTTGCTCACACACATTCAAATGGTAGAATCTTTCTTCTGATCGAACCATACTTTGCAACACCACGAGAAGTGAAACATTTCCTTATAACGGAGTTGTAGCGAGTGTAACATCATTTTTGCTGCACACATAATTAAAACATGTCTCCATTGTATGACCAATGTCTATTCACGGTGCATTTTAGCAGGGAATGAAAGCATATACAAAATAACAAAACATCAAATAAAGACGAACGGGAGTAGTGCATGGTTTTACATTCTACTTCATTTCACCGATACTCTCTGCTCTGAAGGAACGACTTTGTGCGTGTTTTTCCCTGCATAACAAAACAAAGGTGGCCCTAACCTTTTTCTGCAAACCGTAACGCTTGGCGATTTGAGTTTAAATATAAAAAACTGCCAAAACTGTTTTCCCTAAAATCTTCGCCATACGTTTGTTCCAATTGTTTGTAACATCGGCTTACCTAACGTACAGATAAATGGAATTGTCATATTAATTGCATTAATTGCTAGCTGCTATGCGCACGTTGAACTCTTCGCGCTACGCGCCACGCTTTAAGCGGAAGTTCTTGTAGCTGACGTATTTTACCACTACCCCACCGGTACCAGAGGAGCCCGTAAAGGAGGCAAATAAATATCTCTATGTAATACCCATCGATCATGATCGTACATTTACCACCACCTGCACTGCAAGTCTGTAATATTGCAAAATGAAAAATAGAAATTGAGATCAATTGCTGATAAAATATCCAATAAAACAGCGTAATTTCTTACCTCCTTCAATGCTGCTTCAGAACAATCATTCTCGGTCGCGTTCGAGCATCGTTTCCACGTAAGATAATCGACTAACCACAGAACCACGGTCGTCGGCCAATTGCCACCGAGGTTGCTAAGTGTATTTAGCAGCGTCATATACGTGCCTCCGACGGCGGGATCGCTTATCCGTGCGAAAAAGGCCATCACCGCCACAAACATGCTATAAAGTGCAATCTGATACAGACCGTAGTTCGTTAACAGCAGTATGTAGTAGTAGTACGGTACGTGGTGATCCCGTATGATGGCCGGTGTTATCCATACAATACCGGCCGCTGCTAGTGTTAGTGCTATCCGGTATGGGATAGCTTTCAGATAAACCTCCATGGGACGCGTCCCAGCAGTATATTTACTGATCGCTAACGGTAAAACTATCTGCAGTGGCACAAGTGGAACAACTAGCAATGCTAGCTTATCCTTCGGGACACCGGCATCAATCAGCTTCAGTGAGGTAACCGCATCACAAGCGGCAAACCCTGCCTTAGCCGTTAACAGTATGGCCACCAGTGTCAGAATCGGTTTCATCTTGATTATATCGAGCAGCAGATGATAGGTTTGCTTTATGTCCAGCTCCAGATGTTCCTCGTGGCCTCTATCGATGCTGGGTGCGAGTTCACGTTTGCATAGCGCCACCAATGTGGTTGTAACAAGAAACACTATCCCCCAGAACCATAGATATCCGGACAGATTGACCAAACCCTCCGGGGCGGGTTCGGAGCGCAGATAGCTGTTGCAAAATTCGGCCGATTCCAATGCCATAAAGGCCACATAACCGAGGAAATATCCTGCCGTTTGGCCAACACTATTGCAGGTCGATGCGTGTCCAACGTTGCATCGTTTCAGCATCGTCAAGGCCCATCCATCTACAGCGATGTCTTGCGTTGCGGCCAGAAAGTTTAACATGAAAAATATGCACGTCAATAGCGGAATGTTGAATGTGCTGCTCTCCGCGTTGGAATGGTCATCGTTGATACTGCTGTTTTCAGCGCCCAACCAACGGTTCACGTGCAGTGATAGAATAAGCATAAATATCCCTATCAGATACTGGGTTGGGATGAGCCATGATTTTCGTCTTCCGAAGCGTTTCCAGAACAGTGAATCCACTATGGGAGCCCATAGCAACTTTAAGCTAAACGGCCAGTGAGCGAAACTGAATTCAGCCTAAAAAAAGAACAAAAATTATATTTGGTTTCAGTCTTAGCATCATTCCCTACAAATTTAAGCAATTTCATGCGCCTATATGCCTTGCATAACCAATTACACATAGTTGGTGCAAGATATGGTTCTACGTCAATCATGATAAGCTGACTATGATAAGAAATCACTCAAGTTTCGAAATATTTGCTTCGCCTATGAACTACCCACCTGCTGTTTGTAGCTTGCACCGCGATTCTGCAGCAACATCGGTATGGCCGAGGCCAATCCAATCGGAATGCCTTGCAGCAGATAGAGAAAGAATAGTATGGCAATGTTGCCCCAGTCCCCTCGCAGGTCACTTTTTTCGTGCTTCTCTTCATCGTTGACCGTCAGAAGGAGCGATTCACGATCGACACGATCTGTTTTCTTACGGCGGTTGCTCATTTTACGTTACACGCCCTTGGTGTGTTTTAAACGATCGTGGACAAGATCCTTTCGTTTGCCTTCGCTGTTAATAGAGAAAATAATAGAATGTATAATTACACCTAGAATCATTCGCTTAGTTTAGCAAATAAACTGCTTTCGAAGCAAACGAACAGTTCACTTGTCCGCCAGGTACACGTCACTAGCAGTGTGGGGAACGGTTGTAAATGTTTTTCCGTTCTCATTCCATATGACCGAACACGTACCTGTTTTTCGTGCAGACCGGCAAACAAAAAGTGATCGCAAACACGTTAGCTTAATCCAGCAGAACTAGTTTACCCTGCAGAATAGAAGGGAAGACAATGCTCAGCATTGTTAGGACATATCGGCGTTCAAACAGGATTGGGAATAAGAAGGGCAATGTTTCGGTTGTAGCACGATGATAGTACGTGGAAAGTGAAAAGAGAAAGAGAGAATTTATTTGTTTGTTGTCATTTTGAGCAAATTTGACGCTTTGATGACAGTTTAATGATAGAGTGCCTTGTGGTTGAACAGGTCCGTCGCATGTATTATTTTACCATTTTTCCCATTTGTTTATTGCTTTTTGGAAGTCATCCAGTTAAAACAAATTTAATCTTCGTTTTAAAATCATGCTTTTGCCATCCAATTGAACAACATTCATTGCTCAAATAAAACTCGCACTCCTTTATCGTGCTGGCAACACTGCCCGATTTGACAATCGGTTTCGTGCTGGCGTTGCGTATAGTTCTTCTTCTCGCAAAACTAGCCGTGCGATTTGTCCACATGTCGTTTTAGATAGGAGTTTTCGGTGAAATTTCCTGCGAAAAACGTACAGTTTCAACAAAAATCCGCAACCATGGCCAAGTTTGACCTTACTAGCAAGAACTGCCAGTATTTGGATCGTCATTTAACGTTTCCTTTGCTGGAATTTCTGCTGCAGAAAAATGTAAGTGGTACAGGGGTGTAGTGTAGCGCAAGGGAGCAAAAGTGAAGAAGACATGGGCGGTGCGGAGAGAAAAATGCTGCGATCGCTTGTTCGAATCTGTAGATGGGTCTCGTTCCTTGTGCCAGGATATATAACCTTTCCAATGTTTCCTGTGTTACCGACGTTACCCTCGATTCGTCATCAAAGTTGTATAACCTCACTTTTTCATCTTTCCGGTACATATCGGTAGGTCTTCGACCAGACATCACTGTTGAAGTTCATCCTGAAGACGTTAAGCAAAACGAATATGATCGACTACACGAACGACATCTGTGAGCGCTTGGAGAAAAGTTTGCCGGAAGAAATGAACCAACGCCGTGAAAATGTGCTGGTAACACTGAAAGAACTTCAAGAAGAAGTTGCTCCACTGATGAAATGTATGGAGGAGCTGAAAAATCCGGATTCATCTAAGGATCACAAATCGGTTATACTTGCGCTGCAGCAGACACTGGATGTAAGTTGCGCGTCCTAGGTTCCGACATGCAAACAGACACTTGTTAATGACATACGTACACTTTCATTAATGTTTCTTTCTTTTAGTACGATATTATCCTAAGTGCGCAAAAGCTAGCCAAATATCTGTACGAGTGTGGCACGTATAATGGTTCTTTGTCGTACCTGTACGTCTGTATGCTGGTAATGGAGCCGAACGACAAAAACTATCTCGGCGTATTGTGGGGCAAGCTGGCAGTCGAAATACTGTTGCTCAACTGGCCCACGGCTCTGGAAGATTTAACGCGGCTGCGTGACTATATCGATAACTACAACTTCACCCCGATTCAAGTGCTCCAGCAGCGTGCCTGGCTCATTCACTGGAGTGTGCTGGTATTTTTCAACCATGCCAAGGGTCGCGATTTAATCATCGATATGTTTTTGTACAAGCCGCAATATCTGAACGCGATTCAGACGATGTGTCCACACATTCTGCGCTACTTAGCGACGGCGGTCATTATCAACCGTGGTCGCCGGAATGCGCTGAAGGATCTGATCAAGGTGATCCAGCAGGAATCGTACACGTACCGTGACCCCATCACCGAGTTTCTAGAACATCTGTACGTGAACTTCGACTTTGAGGCTGCCCGTAAGAAGCTGAACGAATGTCAAACGGTCATTTCGAACGATTTCTTCATTATTGGGTGTCTGAACGAGTTTATCGAAAATGCGCGACTCATGATCTTCGAGACGTTCTGTCGCATTCATCAGTGTATTACGATTGGCATGTTGGCGGATAAGCTGAACATGAAGCCGGACGAGGCTGAGTGCTGGATTGTGAATTTGATCCGTAATGCGCGTCTGGACGCAAAAATTGATTCGAAACTGGGACATGTGGTAATGGGCACGCAGCCACTATCGCCGTACCAGCAATTGGTGGAAAAAATTGACTCCCTCTCTGTACGCTCCGAAGCGTTGACCCTGTTGGTCGAGCGAAAGCACAAAGCTAAAACTCAAGAAGCTGGCGAAGGCCACTGGAAGTATTACTAACAACGTGGAAAACGCTAACAATACATGTTTTCTGGTGTTTCGCCTTAGCAAAGGAACATTGGAAAATAATTCTTGGTGTACTGGGGGCGAAGAATAACGTTCGGGCAAAAGGTTAAAACAACTACAACCGACTACAAAGTAAATCGATAAAACAGAACAGCGTAAAACATTAAACATTTATTCAAACCATCAGTGGAAATGATTAATAATAAACAAATAAATTGGAATAAAAAGCGCTCGCTAGGGGACAAAAGAACGCAAAAGGTACTTGTGAATGTTGATTTTGAAAGACTACACATATTTTGTGGGAATAGAGAAAGTTCCGATTTTAAATTATGTTGCTCTCGTGTAGAACCCAGATCGGATCGATTTATTTGAATGACAAACGTTTGTGCTATGTTGTCAACATCATCTAGTTGTCAAAATATGGCGGCATTTCTTTCAACAGCAGCAGAAACAGAGTGGCAGTTCGGTCGGTTATTGGAAGTGTTTGTGTTTTGATAAATATTTTAAATTGAGCACAATGCGTCGAAGCTGTGCGCCATCGATGAAACGATCCAGCGAATCAACAACCTCTGAGTTATACACGGCCAAGATAGCAACAAACACCGTGCGAAACACGATCCATACTGGAACGATTCAAGAGCGATCCTCAACAACAGTAACCAAGGAAACCAATTTGAATACCGTTCTGAAACCGCAAAACAGTATCGAAAATGATTCGAAAACCATCTTCAAAGTTGTTTGGGGTAAAATTAGCACCCGTAAACACAAAACATGGGAAGGTGACGGTACGCTCGAAGTGTCCGGTAGAAGCGCTGTGCTGAAGGATGAAACCGGTAGAATCATTACCACCGCTAGTGGGTTAAAGATCGACGAGGTAACGGAAGGAATTCAACTGGTCGTTGGATCGAAGGAGGTAGAAGTGCTGGAGAAATGCAATGCAATCCAAGCCGTTAGTTTATCGTCGTTTCCAAACAATTCAAAAATTTGTATGTCGGTGCCTTCGATAAAAAGATTCAAACCACCAGAGCAAAGAGTACATGATGTGGGTATAGATACGGAAGAACCGATACAACTTCCAAAGGATACTGAGGCATTGAATATTGGTTCAACTAATTTGCCACACGAACCAGTCGCTGGAGTGAAGGGCAACTTTAAATCAATTTATTCTTCAACACACGAGGCTGCCGAAGAACAAACCGTAGAACCATTGATTATGAAAAAACCTTCATTTGAACATCAATTCAAACATAATGTAGATAATGACCCCGTCTCGGAGGTAGTTGTTCCTCACTGTCTAACACGCCATCTACGTCCACATCAGCGTGAAGGTGTTGCCTTTCTCTACGAATGTGTGACCGGATTGAGAATGTTGGATCCGCCCGGATACGGTGCGATTCTGGCCGATGAAATGGGTCTCGGGAAAACGCTCCAGTGTATCGCTCTAATGTACACACTGATGAAGGCCGGTCCATATGGGAAATCGTTGGCCAAGCGCATTCTGATTGTCACGCCAAGTAGTTTAGTGGACAACTGGGATCGTGAAATTAACAAATGGTTACGGAACGAACGAATTTTCACATTTATCGTGGGACCGAACAACAAACTAAAACGATATGCCCAATCGCCGCACATTCCGATACTAATCATATCGTACGAGATGCTGTCGAAACAAATCGCTGAATTGGGGACGGTCCGATTCGATCTGATGTTTTGCGACGAGGGACATCGGCTAAAAAACAGTAACGTGAAAGCATTTGGCGTGCTGAATCAATTGGACTGCAAGCGTCGCATACTACTGACCGGCACACCGATACAAAATGATCTGCAAGAGTTCTTTTCACTGATTAACTTTGTTAATCCGGGAGTAATTGGTACATATCAGGATTTTAAAGCGCGTTACGAAACTCCCATCATTATCTCGCAACGACCCAGTGTACTACCACAGTCGATCGAACTGGGTATCGAGCGGTTAAACGAACTGAACGCCATAACGGGCCGATTTATGTTGCGAAGGACGCAGGAAGTAATCAATCAGTATCTACCCGATAAACACGAGGTGGTAATCTTATGCCAACCGTCCGATTTGCAGACGGGTTTGACCCATACTGCACTTACGTTTTACGAGAGCCAAAAGAGTTCCTCCAATGCGATTTCGCCACTACAGTTGATAACGATATTGAAGAAAATCTGCAATCATCCTTCACTCGTGTCGGTGCAGGGCAAGGGTGATCCGGAATCATTGGTGCATCTTCTGTCGGAACAGTTACCTTCATGGCAGCGGATGGGACCAAGCGATTCAGCCAAACTAGGCATAGTGGAGGCGCTATTAGAAGCAATGCTTGTCATGCAGGAAAAAATTGTGATCGTATCTTACTACGGCAAGACATTAGACATGATTGCTGGTTTGTGTGAGCACTACAATTACAAATATTGCCGGCTAGATGGTTCCACGGCAGGTCCCGATCGTTGCAAGATCGTAACCGCCTTCAACAATGCAGGATCGGATTGTTTCATCCTTTTGCTCAGCGCCAAGGCAGGTGGTGCCGGATTAAATCTGGTCGGAGCTTCCCGGCTGGTGCTGTACGATAACGATTGGAACCCAGCAAACGATCTGCAAGCAATGTCACGTGTATGGCGAGACGGACAACGGAAACCGGTATTCATTTATCGGTTGCTTACCGCCTACTCCATCGAGGAACGCATATTTCAACGACAAATTTCGAAAACCTCGCTCAGCGGAACGGTGGTGGATCAGAGACAGAACTTAAGCAATCTCAAGCTGTCGGACGAAGAGCTAAAAGACCTTTTCTCCATCATAGATCCTAACACGGAAGACGATTGTTTAACGCACAGTTTACTCGAGTGTTCTTGTGCTGGTATCGGGAACGCTCCTGATAGGGATACAGACACAACAGAATCGTTTGATTCTATCAAAGATTTGGTAACCGAAAGAGAGAGAGTGGAAAGTCGCTTTCAGTTACGACCCTTCACTGGAAAGCGCAACAATGTGGGCAGGACAAAATTTGCGCTTAAAATGCAGGAACTGATGCGTTGGGAACATCATCGATCGCCAGTGTCTGAAAGTGTCTTGGAGCAGCTCGGTATGTCTCGGTGCGTCGACGAGATCGTATTTTTGTTTCGAAATATTGTGTCAGCGTCAAAATAAAGGCCCCACAATCACGGGGTTTTCACATAGTTCTACCGGTGCGCACTTCGTTTATTCATCGTTTTCCAAATGAATGTTGCTGCCGAAACGTCCGTACAGATAGCCCTTCAGGTCACCCATCTTTTGCTGCAGATCCCGGTTTGTCTGCTGAATATAGTTGATTTCTTTCTTTTTCCGCTCCTTTGCTTCAGCCAACAGTTCGAGCGTTTTGGCCTGATCGTGCGAAAGGAACACGTCGCCCATCAGGAAAGGGATCTGAACGTCTTCGTACAGCAGCTCAATTTCATCTACCGCTTCTTCGAGATTTTTCATTTCGTTCTGTTTGATGCGCAACTCCTCTTTCAAATCCTCTACCTTCGCGTTGTAGTTGGCGAACTTATTTATTTTCATCTGGTCCTCGTACGTGATGTGAACATCTGAGTCCTAAAAAGGTCACAAAACTGGATAGTCAATGGGTATGCGAGAGCAAAGTTAGAAAACGCTTTGTTACCGGCTGAAAGGTGCCCTTTGATTTCGTTTCTACTTTGGTACTCATGTTGAAATGTTTTAATAAAGTCACTTCTTCGGTACCTGTACTTTAGAAAAATCTGTACTCAGATGAAAACTATCATGAGGAAATTTGACCGTGCGGTTGCTTCTTGTTGTTCTTTTTTTTAATGCTTGCTATGACAGTTGATATTGACAATCGGATTTGTCTATAGAAAACGACTCGACAGTTTGACGCCGAATAGGACGAACACGTTTTTTCAACCGTACCGTTATATACGCGTTATTCAAAGAGTTAAAGGGTGCCACAATCTGTTACTTTTTAAATGCTTCCAAGTGAATTTTGTCTTTAAGTAGCCAGTGAAAAACTCAAAAGTAGCAAAAAAGAGGACAACCAAATAAAAAATGGGGGTCCAAGACCCTGGGGCTAGTATTCCCCTGAAAAAATATTACGACGCGTTGTGCGATGTCGGGGAACCTAAACGCAAAATGGGGAAAAAATCTAGTATGGCCTCGAGTAGCACAAACCACGTGCTAGAGGAGGAGATAGTGTTGGTAATGGAATCTGCAGTGGAAGGAAAAGACCTAACAAGATGTAACCCATTTTTGTTGCAAAAAGTGATTGAAAACGCTCTAGGTAGCAAACCGGAGCAAGTGAATCGCATTCGCGGGGGAAAGCTCATGATCAAAGTGAAAAACGAAAAATTGGCGGAAAGGGCCCAAAATATCAAGAAAATATCGAACACCAACGGTGATATAATAGTAAAAGTGTACGAACATCCTACGCTCAACACTACTAAAGGGGTAATCCGCTGTCCAGATATAGAGTTCATGACCGAAAAGGACATACTAGAAGGTCTAAAAAATCAAAAAGTTGTTGAAGTGAACATTATGAAGAGAAAAGTGGAAGGTGAATTAATTAACACACAAACGGCAATTATTACATTCAAATCTATGAGAACACCACGATCTGTCGATTTTGGACTCTATCCGATATTAGTAAACCTATACATCCCAAAACCCATGAGATGCGCAACATGTCTGAAAATCGGACACACAAAAAAATGGTGCAAAGGTGAACGTACGTGTGCCAACTGCAGCCTGCCGGTTCACGAGGATAATTGCTTGACAACTAAATGCGTATCATGTGGAGACAACCACAATACACTCAATAAAGACTGCCCCGTATACGTAGACGAGATGGAAATTCAAAAGATTAAAACTACAAACAGGCTCACATACAACGAAGCAAAAATAATTAGACGTAGACAATGCCCTATGCCCCCTAAAAAATACACAGTAACGGAAAAAACATACGCACAAGCTACAAAAAATAACGAAACAAATATCGTAACAGCACAGACAAATACACAAAACGAAAACAATTCTACCACAGAAAATAACCAATTTACAGAAAAAGAAACACCCATACAGACAGTAGAACAAACAATACAACCAACTACCTACAAAACAAACTACAATGAAAACAGTAATGTAACGAACACAGTACCCAAAACACAAGACGGGACAACAATCCCTGAAACTGTTGAATGTAAATAACAACTTTCTGTTTTTCTGGCAACACTGCCAGCGAATTGTCAAACTTGTAAATACGTGAAATAAATCAGTTGAGCTTTGAACGTAGAGTAAAACGGACGCCGGACTGTGTAAAGAGTTTTACTTGCGTGAGCATTACTCATCAGGTTATGGGCCCAGGAGCTGAAAATTGCTAGTTTGAGTAATTTGCGAAACGTGCTAAGCGAGTGTATTTAGTTTGCGCGTTATTTCTTTCTTCGTGATCGTAAGAAAAGATAAAGTTCCTGAACAACCGGCGTCACTAAGTGTACAAAATGGCGGATTCCGTTAAGGCCGTTTTTACGAAATTGAACAATGCGAATTTCATCGCATGGAAATTCCGTATGCAAACGCTGCTAGAGAGAGAGGAGGTATGGGAAGTGATCGAGGTTCCTATACCAGACGAAAAGAACGACAGTTTTGCAGAATGGAAGAAGAAGGACACAAAGGCAAGGAATACAATTGCGATGTTTGTCGAAGACAACCAGTTGCGCTTTATCAAGAAAGCAGAGTCAGCCAAGGAAATGTGGGACAATCTACGTTGTTACCACGAAAAGGCTACAATTGGCAACCAAGCTTTGCTTTTGCATCAATTGTGTTCTACAATGATGGCCGAGGATGCTGATGTGGAAAAGCATATCGAATATGTGGAAAACATCTACGAAAAAATGGACAACGCCGGCGTCGATTTGAGTGAAATGCTACGGATCATCTTATTTCTACGGACTTTGCCGCCGTCGTACAGCACGTTTGTCACATCGGTGGAGACCTGTCCTCAAGAAGACGTCACTATGGAATCGGTGTTGGCTCGATTGCGAGAAGAAAGCATGAAGCGCGAATGTCAACCAGGAGTAAACTGTAAGGAGGAGAAAGTCCTTAAGGTTGAAACAAAGGATCGTGGTGAGTTGAAATGTTTTTATTGTCACCAACCTGGTCATTTCCAGCGAAATTGTAAGAAACGGCCATCCTATAAGAAGACTTCGAAACCTGCGCAAGCTAAGCGTATCCAAGCTAAGCAACAACCAACAGGGAATGATACTGCTGTTCATGGCGCGGCGTGTTTTGTTGCTGGGGAAGTGATTCCTGGCGCTTGGACGATAGATAGTGGCTGCACGTGTCACATGACCAACGATCGCGAGTTTTTTACGGAGTTCAAAGGCGGTTATGTGACTGACGTGGTGCTGGCCGATGGAACAAAGGTAAAATCGGCGGGATGCGGACACGGTATTATCTTTGGTGAAACTGGAGAAGGTAAACGCATCGCCGTTACCCTCGAAAACGTTCTTTATGTTCCCGGATTAGAGGGAGGTTTAATTTCAGTAAGAAAGTTGGCACAAAAAGGTTTTGACGTCGTTTTTAATGCCAACGGTTGCGAAATAAAGTGTGGTAAGGGTGAGGTCATCGCGGTTGGTGATATGGAAGGCAACCAGTACAAAATGAAGATTACAGAGGCGTGTTTGAAAGTTAGAGGAAATCACACAGAAGAGTGTCAACATACTTGGCACCGGAGATTCGGTCATCGGAGTATCGATGTTGTCGCGGCAATCCGGAATAAAGGGTTAGCAAGCGGTTTACATGTGAAGGATTGCGGAGAAAGGATTGTGTGCGAGTGCTGTTTGAAGGGGAAGCTATCCAGAAAGCCTTTTCCTTTAGTGACCGAACGCAAATCCAAGAAACCATTGGACCTTTTACACACTGATATATGTGGACCGATGGAGAATCCTACCCCAAGTGGTTACAAATACTTCATGACCATTATTGATGATTTTAGTCGCTTCTGTGTGATCTATCTCCTGAAAACGAAGAATGAAGCAGCCGATAAGATCGTCGAATATGTTCGCTGGACAGAAAACACCTTTGGTCGGAAGCCTAGTGCGATTCGCTCTGATGGGGGAGGCGAATACACGGTTAAAGCTCTACAGGAATTTTATAAGTCCCAAGGTATAAGCGCACAATATTCCACTCCATACTCACCACAATCTAACGGAGTGGCTGAACGAAAGAACCGAGCCTTGCAAGAGATGGCGAACTGTATGCTGCTTGATGCTGGACTGCCGAAACGGTACTGGGGAGAGGCTGTAATGACAGCAGCCTATGTGCAGAACCGACTCCCTTCAAGAGTAGTAAACCGTACACCCTACGAGCATTGGACTGGGTCAAAGCCGGACTTGTCCAGACTACGAGTGTTTGGAAGCGAGGCTTACGTTCATATTCCCGACCCAAGAAGAAAGAAGTTCGATGCGAAGGCGGAGAAACTTATTTTTTTAGGTTACTCGGACCAGCATAAGGCTTATAGATTTCTAAACATCGATAAAGATCGGGTGATCATTAGTCGTGATGCCCGTTTTCTTGAGCTAAGTAATGGCTCCGAACAGCAGGAGGAGTGCACTGTGGAAAAAGTGCCGGTGGAAGCTCGGACTGAAGTTGTTGAACTGGATTGGACGGATCAAGTATCTGTGGGAGAATCCGAAGAAACTATATCTGTGTATGAAGATGCAGAAGAGAGTGACACTTCTGAAGAGCCACTAAAAGAAGGTCGAAGTACGCGTGGCGTTCTTCCCAAACGTTATGAGGACTTTGTTGTGGGCAAGGTCACTCATGACGAAGAGCCATCAAGTTATCATGAAGCGATGAAAATCCCTGTTTGGAAAGAAGCTATGATTGAAGAAATGAAAGCCCATGGACAGAACCAAACATGGGAGCTTGTAAACTTACCCGTCGGAGTGAAGCCCATAGGAGCGAAATGGGTTTTCAAACTGAAAAGGGATGAGACGGGCAAGATAGTGCGACACAAGGCACGAATTGTAGCTCAGGGCTACACGCAGAAGTTTGGCATTGATTATACGGAAGTATTCGCTCCAGTTACTCGACAAACAACATTACGTACGATGCTAGCAATAGCTGTGAAGAAGGGGCTAATATTGAAGCAATACGACATAAAGACGGCCTATCTCAATGGCACTATCGAGGAGGAGTTGTACATGCAGCAGCCATCGGGATTTAAAGTTCGTGGAAAAGAACACATGGTGTGCAGGCTACAGAAAAGCATTTACGGATTAAAACAGTCAGCCCGCTGTTGGAACAAGGCTTTACATGCAATTCTGTCGACGCTTGGATTTGTACAATGTGACTCCGACCCTTGTCTCTATGTACTTCGTGGAAATCAGTCTACAGTGTATTTACTTGTGTACGTAGACGATTTACTGATGGGATGTGCAGAAGAAGCAACAATTGATCGAATTTTTGCTGACCTAAAAGATCGACTCAACATAACTTCGCTTGGTCCCGTTCGACATTTCCTGGGTTACGAGATTCATAAGGAAGACGGAGTGTATACTATGCGACTGACAGGTTATATAGAAGATCTAATTAAGAGGTTCGGAATGAAAGATGCGCATCCTGCTAAGACTCCAATGGACCCCGGCTATTCACTGGTTAACGATGACAGTAAAATGTTTGAAGACAAGACTCTGTACCGCAGTTTGGTAGGAGCGTTGTTGTATCTAGCAGTAAATGCAAGACCTGACATATCGCTTAGTGTTGGGCTATTAGGAAGGAAAATGGAAAATCCCAACGAAAGTGATTGGACAGCTGGAAAGAGAATCCTGAGATACCTTAAAGGAACAAAGGACTTTAGGTTGAAGTTCGGATCCGGCAATGATTGGACTTTAAGAGGATACTCTGACGCTGACTGGGCAGGCGATGTGAAAACACGAAAATCTACGAGTGGTTTTGTTTTCTTATTTGGTGGTGGACCAATTTGCTGGACCAGCAAAGCGCAAGCGAGTGTTGCATTATCGTCACTGGAAGCAGAGTACAATGCATTAACGTTGGCGTGTCAGGAGGTGCTATGGTTGCGGCGATTGCTAGAAGACTTCGACGAACCACAGACCATGCCAATTGTGTTGTACGAAGACAATCAAGGTTGTATATGCTATGCTACTGCAGAGAGATCGAGTGGGCGAGTGAAGCATATCGATACGAAAAGGAACTTCATACGTGAATTATGCGACCAGAGAACTGTGGAGCTGATATACTGTCAGTCGAGCGAAATGATAGCAGATGCATTGACAAAGCCGTTATCTGCGCCTCAGATAGGGAAGTTTTTGAAGCAAATTCAAATGTGCTCGAATTAACTATGTGTTTTGAACAGTAGTTATTTAGGAGGAGTGTTGAATGTAAATAACAACTTTCTGTTTTTCTGGCAACACTGCCAGCGAATTGTCAAACTTGTAAATACGTGAAATAAATCAGTTGAGCTTTGAACGTAGAGTAAAACGGACGCCGGACTGTGTAAAGAGTTTTACTTGCGTGAGCATTACTCATCAGAAACACCCTTATCCCAAGAAGAAAAAATCAGAGTCCTTCTAAAGAAGACATATGAAAAAAAAACTACTTAAATAAGGGAAAAAAAATTAAATAAAAAATCACAAAAAAAAAACAATACAAAACAGCAATACATATTCAAGCTTGAACAATGTTTCTCTCACATCGTTAAATGGCCTAAGAATAATGCAAGTAAACATTCAAGGGCTCATCAAAAACAACGATGAACTAAAAAAAATAATAATGGATAAAAACATAGACATTGCATGCTTACAAGAAACGTGGCTTACTGAAAATACTGCAAAAGATGTAAAAATTCCCAATTACCACCACGTATACCAAACAAGAGCAGATGGATACGGAGGGAGCAGTATTATAGTGCATAAAAAATTCAAATTTGAGTCAGTACACATCCATCATACCAGCAACTTTGTTCAAACGGTGGGCATAAAAATCAAGAATACTAATATGGTAGTAATATCGACTTACGTAAAACCATCAACTCCTAGAATTTTGTACAACATAGCCCTAAAGAAAATATTGGACCTACCAAGTAGAAAAACATTAATAACAGGAGATTTTAACGCTCATCACCGAATATGGGGCAACCATTATAATGATACAAAAGGATCTATAACTATAAATGAAATCAATGGGTCCGATTTCATACTTATTCACAAAAAAGAATCTACCTTCATAAGTAGCGATCCAAATAAAAGGGACACTGCAATCGACCTTACGATGGTATCATCAGATTTAGCACAGGAAACCAATAGAATAGTTACAGATGAACACATAGGCAACAGTGGGCATAAAATAATATACACGTCAGTTCAAGGACCCACACCTGCCAATAATATCAAAATAATTAATAAGGTACTGGTAGAACAACAAATTCGGCAGTTGAAAAGCTCTGAGCAGACAAGTATTATCAGCATTACCAAAGACATTAAAAAAATAATTAAAGATAACACAAACACGTGCAATCACACTCCAAAATCGTGGTGGACGGAGGAATTAAAAAAAGCATGGGAAAAAAATTATGCTAGAAAATTTTTTAACGCAAGCAAAACATTAGAAAACCACATTGAATTTAAAAAAAACCTAGCAAAATTCAAATTCTTAAAAAAAACAGAGAAACGCAAGAATTTCGAGAAGTGGTTAGAAAAAGTAAATTCCGATACCACCACCACCGAGTTATGGAACATTGTCAACAAATGTCACGGAAAAAAAGGACACAGAACTGTCCCAAATTTTATAAGCTTTAATCCACAAAATGCCAAAGATTTTCTCAAAATCAATTTCCCAAAGTACAAAAATACAAAAAATAATCCAGTTTTGCTACCATTACCATACATCTCGGAAATAGAGCTATTAAATTTAAACAAATGGCATCAAATTTTAAAATAAAAAAAAAATACCACACCGGGGGTAGATGGAATAACGTATGGAACACTAACAATTCTAAACAAAGAAGTAGTCACTCAAATTATTAAAGAAATTAATTCCATGTATTGTGAGGGAAAGGTACCAAAAAGACTAAAAAGAATCAAAATAATCGCGATAGGCAAAATTGGAAAAGATCTGAACGATATTATTAACTTTAAACCCATTGCATTACTAACAACCATCTTAAAAGTAGCGAATACTGCAGTATTAGATAATCTAACAAATCACCTGGAAAACATCTACTTTTGCCTGAAACCAGTTTCGGATTTCGTAAAAACAGATCAACCACTGACATGATAGATCTGCTAATTAACACCATAACAAACAATAATAGAAAAAAAGTATACCGGAGTGATATTTATAGACGTAAAAAATGCTTACAATAGCGTACTAACCAAAGAACTTACAATGATTATGCAATCCCTAATGATACCCCTAGCCGATATTAGATGGATCAACAGCTTTCTAAACAACAGGTGTCTAGAAATAACCGTTGATAACCAAATAATCAAAAGAATAGTATCAAACGGACTACCCCAAGGGGATGTTTTATCCCCTACACTTTTTAATATATACACCAGCGGATGTCACGAAATTAACACCGGGAAAATTAGGGTACTGCAATACGCAGATGATTTTGCAATCATAGAAACGGGAATAACAAAAAAAGCAGTAGAAATATCTCTTCAAAGATCGGTAAATGGGCTAACACAGAAATTAAAGGAATTAAACCTAGAAATTAATACTCAAAAATGCAAATACATGACGTTCCCCAAGGATAATCTAAAAGCTAACTTGGAGATAGCAGGAACAAAAATACAAAAAAACAAATGAGCACAGGTTTTTGGGAGTTACAATAGATAACAAACTGAACTTCCATCAACACTTAGAAAATCAAAAAACCAAAGCTACTAAACGATTAAACGCCATAAAAACCATCTGCAACTACAGAAACCACATAGACCCCGAGAAAGCCATCCAAGTTCATAGGGCAATAATCCGTGGAAGCTTAGAGTATGGCATTGGTTTCACACTTAATGCCAAAAAAACAAAATTAAGATCCATTGACACGTTACTAAACCAATCCCTACGTAGAGTTACAGGATGCACTAAGACCACTCCCATAAACACTCTGCGTGCCATAGCTGCGGAAATTCTATTCTCAATCCGAAGTAAATACCTAGTAGCCAAGCAGCTTATAAAAACAATAACCCATCCCTCAAAAAACACGCACTTACTAAACAAACTTCAAAATAACAACATTTCACATAAACTATCCGCCATAGAAAAATCCTATAAGGAAAACACAGGCACACTAAAAATAATTGCAAAAACAAGCTTTAATTACCACAATAACAACTACCAATACGTCGATATTAGAACTAACGTACCAGGACTGACCGTAAGCAAAAACAATTGCAATTCTACTTTGGCTAATCAACTCAGTATGGACATGATAAGAGCAAACGCATCAAAACTAACAATTTTTACGGATGGTAGCAAAAGCATAGATGGTTGTGGAATAGGGCTATACATAATACAAGAAAAAAAGGCAGATCAAAAATTAGCATTTAAACTAAAGAATGATACATCAATATGCACAACAGAGTTGTATGCCATAAAAAAAGCCATAGAATATGCGGCCCTCGAAAAAATTAAAAACCCCATAATATACACAGACTGCCAATCTGCTTGTATTATACTCAAACAAGCCACAGAACAGAAATTTGCGGATGACATCGTAACTGGAATCCTAAACAACTGCGAATATCTAGAGGCCAAAATACAATGGATTCCAAGTCACGTAAATATAGAAGGCAACGAAATAGCGGACGATTTAGCAAAACAGGGAACCAAAAGTAGTTATATAATAAACAACCTAATTCGTCCAAAAGATGCAATAGGAATCTTACAAGAAAAGGCCAAAATAGAAACAGATAGGTGGTACACGGACATGTGTGTAATCAAAGGCAAAAAATACCAAAAATATCAGAGAAACATAGGAAAAAAAATGTGGCACAACAAAATGAAACTAAAACCGAAAGAGATCAAAATAATCAACAGACTGATTTCCGGACACGACTATAGTAAATATTGGTTACACAAATTCAAACTTACAGATGAAGGCCTATGTAGAACATGCAATAGTCCAGATACAGCCACACACAGAATTTTTTACTGCATGAGATACGGAACAGAAAGAAGAAAAGAAAAACTACCATCAGAAGAACTCTTCATCAATAGTTGGAAATCTAAAAAAATAGGAGATTTAAAAAAAAATTTAAAATTCATCCAAACAAACAGAATTACATTCTAAAATAACAACATAGACCAAAACAGAAAAAAGGCTAAAAGAAGGGACATAGTAACAAAGTAGTGCACCACAAGTTATAAACAAAAGCCAAATTAACCCACACAATCGAAATGTCAAAGCCTAAAAATACAACACAACAAAACCTTAAAACCCCAAAAAAAGTTAGCGAAACACCATAGGATACTGTAACAAATAGGGACATATGGCCATAGTTGTCGGTCCACATATGAAGAGGTATTTGTGTTAACAAAATCACGAAATAGTGCAGGAAGGCCCAGGTAGCTGGATTCTTGTGCCGAACCGTGACAAACCTCGCTAAAACAAGAAGAAGAAGAAGAAGAAGTCTATAGAAAACAAAATAAGAAAAAAGATTTTAGAAGAAATAAACCTAATAGATTGTTTCCAAAATTAGCAGGAATCAACATCGAAGAATTTCAACTTTATGAAGTAAAAAAAGTCTTTAATTTTGTTCTACTTTTCCAGTCGCATCTTAGTTCTATAACAATCTTGGTTCGATGTTTTGACGTTCCATCTTTCCCGCTCTTGTACCGGGATTGAAGTGGTTTGACGTTTGCTAGACAAGCTGCCGATCCGCCGGTATATGTTTTTCCCATTGCTTCCCAAGTCCATCTTTTGGTAGCGGCACGGTCCGAGAAGTATTTTTACAGCATGTCCGGCAAGTAAGTTCCATGTTAATTCATGGCAATTAGTAAACTACCGTATAGCAATTCTACTTCATTGCTAGTTCTGTTTTTCACTTTTCTTAATAGTCCCGGTTCTCCGGCACAATGCAGCCCGATCGTGAATCGGACGCTAGAACTGAATTTGAACAGGAAGCGTTCGAGAGAATGCCTACGATGGGGCACGGTGCACATACTGCTTCTGTCTGTGGTTCTGTTCGACATCTCCAATAAGTGTCCGTACTCGTTCTCAAACCTGTACTATGTGGAATATCTCGCGGCAGTCATGCTAACCTGCAGCATGATGTATTACTACTCCTGCTACTTTTACTACCTGTTTAGCACGGAACCAATTTGCGGGACAGAACAGCAACGTCGAATACTACAGTTCGACGCCAACGATAGCTCTTTTATCACTACGCCACCGCAAACGAAACAATCGACGAGTGCTGACAATACGCCGGTGAACGTTTCCGCATCACTGTTACGATCCTTTCACGAACACAACTTTTCGATTACTTCTCCCCGTTGGGTGTTAAGTGGGGGCAGTCCACCGATGGACACGGCACGATCGCCGATGGCATTCGATCGAAATGTATCCTATGAAGGCCACCCACCAAATGTAAGCGCCGGATCGATGAAGTTTTCTCCCGCTTTACGTAGGCTGGGTCCACCTGGCGATACAATCATGGATGATTTGTTTACGGAAACCTACGCGCAGCCGTAAGTAGGAGGAATTAATCGAAGACGTTGAATGGTTCTCTCTCTCTCTCTCTCTGAGTAATATCTATAATCTCATCTACAGTGAAACCCCGGTGGATAAGAGCAACCGATCGCAAAAGGAACAGGTGAACAATTCCGATGATTCCACGAACTCATCTTTTGGCCGATATCGGTTCAACGACATGTCCTATTTGTTGAAAACATCGATGTACCAACTGTCGTCCTCTGTAACACCGAGCAAACAGCTAACAAAGGAGCTCGAAACTGGCCCATATAATGCGTTCATTGACGGCAGTCCAGAGGGACTGAAGAAGGTGTCCGCTGCGCAACTTTCCACCTACGTCGGTAATTTGCGCATGTGGATATCGCTCACGATATTGCAGCGGATCGAGGAGGAGATTAACATTGTCGATCAGGCTTTCAAAAGTCGTGGCTTTGCAGACATCCAGATCGGTAACATCGGGTTGGAGCGGTTGAAAAAAACGGCCGAAAATCAACAACTAGTATCGTTGTATATTCCCCGGTTACCGTTGCTTATACCGTTTCTGGAAATGTCCACCAACCAGGAGTATCTGGTGCAACGGATTAAAGTGCTTGCCAAGGGCAGTTGTTTAGCTGACTACCGATGGAATTCAGGCTCGGCGTATAAGGGAATCAGCTGGGACGAACATTTACCTACCGACTCGGCAGTAAGTGTGTGCTTTGCTCTAACAAAGAACATTAAGGAAGGAAGTATAAACTGTTTTCTTTTGCAGCTAATTTTCCACCTGTTCTGTACCTATTTGGATAGTCAGTTACGCCCGCTACCTCAGCCCGGTGGTCGCCCGTTCTACAATCGTTACGTGGTTATAGGTGATAAGAAGACAACGAAGGAAACGCTCGCAGAAGTAAATACGAAAAATAAGGCCAAATGTGCCATTCTCTGCTCTAACCCACTGAAGCCCAAGTTTAACTTCGTTTCGGATGATAAAATACACAGCTGTTCCTACGTAAGTTTTTACCCGTTCGTTGCAAGTTCCACAAAATGGAAAAAGAAGTAAAATATGGATTTATTTTCTTTTCGTAGGATCGAAACAATCTGTTCTACGTCATCATTCAATTTTTAATGTACATGAAAACACACCACGAATGCTCATTGGAGGGTATTAATCTCGGCAAAAGTGGCATCAATATACTCTGCTGCATCGATGATTAATCAATCATTCGGAAAATGGTTGTAGTAGAAAGTTCTCGCTATCGTAGAAAATGGGGAAAAAACGAAAGCTCAGCAGGACCCTTTCGAAGAGGTAAAAGATAGCCAGTAATATTATACGTTTGGTAAGTCTGCAGAACAAAGCATTGTTAAAGCAAAATGCTATCTTTTCAAATGAATTGTTTTCAAGTTGTATAATAATTGGTCATTGTCAATATAGATTCAAATATTCTTGTGTGTGTATTACAAATAATACAGTGTATTATCGGTACAAATGCGCAATTCTTTATCTTCGAATTGGGAATCGAGTCCCTACCTCATTTGGGATGACATTCATAGAACCAGTCGTATTTTAAATTATGTATTCTTGGTTCAGAATATCTATACTGCTCTGTCCACTATCCGATTCGGTACAAATTGAATGTATTTTAGCTTACACTAATGGATTTACGTTTAAGGACTAGACATAACATTATGTAGATGATGAAAGTAAAAAAATACACACAAACATCAAACAATTGTATATGTAAAGAGTGTAACTAATACAACTTTCAATAACAAACCATGTAACGAAAAACTGTTTAGGATGGTTAAATTTTGATTATATCTTTTTTGATCATGTAATACATGTTTCCACACGACAGGGATTGGGTTGTTGATCGTTTAATACATATGTACTTAACGCTAACGCACATTGCACAATTACGCTACATTAACGTTATTGAAGCACAGCTAAAGAAGTTCAGTTTCAGCTAGAGTAGGTTTTTGCGCACAACGGTCCAACGCTCCCGACCTTTCAATGGGTTTTGTCGTACGTGTTTTTGTGCCCGTATCCAGATACGTATCCGGACTGATCGACCAGGTCTTTCCGGCCGGCTATACCCTTACCCTTGCCAGTTTCATCGAACCGTTGCTTGTGCGATCCAGTGTATTTGGAAGTGTCCGTAAGGCGAGCCACCGTTTCTGCCGCTTTCCCTGGCTGTGAAGAATGAAGGCGATAAATCCGAAATAAGAATTAATATATAAATCCATCCCCATCCGTCTTGGCTGTATTATGTACCGTTGCATTATGAACACCAGGGGCGCCACAGTTAGCCATTTTGTTCTTAATTTCATCCAGCTCGACTTTCTTCGTTTTTGCAAGGTCGTCCAGAAATTTGTTGTAATCATCCAACGTTAGTTTCATCGATTTTAGCTTCTTGAAGTGTATACCCGTATCAGTGGTTGTTATCTTCTTATCAATAACCTAAAAGTGACAATCTTATTGTAGATTAAATTGAAGTGTATTTACAAGGAAACCCATCTCTCACCTTCGCTTGTTTCATCCACTTGTCGCTTTGCGAAAGCGTAAGGTGTTTTCCGTCCGACTTGGTATCGCCAAACTTCGAAAATGCCTTAAATTGTTCCTTAAAGGCCGCTGTTGATACTGGTTTTGCCGCTGCTCCATTCGCGTCATTTTCGCTTGACTTTACCGGTTCTGCAGCTGCTTGCTTTAATGTTTCGTTTGCATCCAAAGCCATTTCGGCCACCTCAACGGTCATCTTGTCCACAACGTCTGTTCCATTTGGATGAGATTCGTCCGCCATGTTGTGGAAGCTAAGGAGAGACGAACGATGGAAAACCATTACATGAAGATGTACTTTCTCTATTAGCAAAGAGAAGGTAATCTAATGTTGCTAACGAAAGAATCCTTCACTACAAACCGGTGAACGGCGACATGCGTGTACATCTTATCGCGTTACTGTTTGTTTATGTTAGCCAAAATACAAGCAAAACCGGCAACCACTTGAAGATGAATTGCTGTGGTGTGTTGTTACCGGTCAAGTAGCTCGGCCAGTACTGTTCCCACCAGTCGTACCTGAAGTACGAGCAGTCGCCTGGAACAATTAATTAGCACCCACGGAGATACATGCAAATAACTAACATTTTCTTGTGCCATATGCTTATATCACGCAGCTGTTTTTTTGCAGTTGTTGTTGCTACGAAAAATGATGGGATTTGTATGTTTTATCATATTTGATGGTATCTAATCTAGTTAAGTTAGTTAATGATTTCATTTAATATTCTGTAGATAACATCGCATTTATGGAACACACTCGAATGAATGAAACTGAATCTCTAATCTTAAAAGATTCACGAATCCTCGAATATTGGCAAATCACCCAAGATTTATGATCCCCGCCTTATGATTTTGACTTATTATTGATTATGACTTACGATAATCCACCACCGCTCGGATGAGTCCTGAATCTTTCATGAGAGTCGATTCCTGATTTGCATCACTCCTCACTAAAGAATCATATGAACTATCATAATAATCATACGACTTTTTTCTAAAGGTTCTTTACAACACAACACTAGTAAAGACAGTCTAGTGTAGTGTCTTTTGCGAAGATTCATTCATGTGAAGATGTAAATTTCCTCAATTCTCCAAATTCATGTATTTGTCTAAGGATTCATTCATTTCAGCCATTCGAGTTATTTCTGGATTATTGACAGTTCACTTATTAAATCAATTTTAAAAGAATAATGAATATCCGTACGCAGGACTGACTGTCACGCTACGGGTAAATTAAGTCAATGAAAGCCAAAAGGGGCAGGTTATTGTGCTGATACAGAAGAATGAATATCCAAAAACTCAAGAACTCTGTTAGAGATTCATGAATTTCTGAAGGCGAAATATCTATTGATTTATGATTTATTCTCTAATTAGTTTGAAGTAAATTCCTGATGATATTTTACGAACTTCAAAGAACTTAATAGCTATCTAACGATGCATAATGTATACATCCCTTGATTTGTAATTAGTAAAACGCAGAATTGCTACTATATCGCCTCACAAATCATACGACCTCATGCAAAAGTCCAACAACATGCTATCCGGACAGCTTCGTTGGATTACGGCGTACAGGAAATGATGCCAAACCATAGACCACATATCGTGTGACGCGCACCAGTACCATAATTAGGATACAAGTTTCACACTGGCGCCGTGCACCCTTGGAAGTTGTTGGTCCAAAATTAAATTCATGAGCCAACAAGCAACAAGTGTAAACAATTGCAACAAGGGAGTGGATTACATTGGAGAGCTACCTGCTGCCATATGATGTTGAGTGATCGATGTGAGCGTATGTCACACAGCGTGACGGAATACTGGTAATCGACTAACCAGGTGATATTGGCCAATTAGCACCAACCTTAAGTACACGCTGTGTAAGTGATGTTTACAGATGTACTAACACGCGGACGAAGTTAGCGAAGTCTTTCAGGGAACAGTTTTCCGGTATTAGTTTGCTCCACTTTATACAGCTCTATTTGCTACTTGATGTTAACTGATTTTGGATGATGGCAACAGGCTAGGTATAAGATTTATAAGGACAAAGACTAATTTACTTTAAAAAGTTTAGTATTAAAAATCCTTTTATTTTCTGATCATGAAGCGTTCTCATGATGCTTAAAATAATGTTATATGTTTTTGAATGCAGATTTTCTTAAATCTCATTAGCCACTGTGTGCACATGAAAAATTTGAAAACAAATAATGTCGTAATGTAAACATTATCACGGTTATACTAACAACAGATTGTAGGTGGGAAGGGCTACAAGATGCAAAAAGTGCAAATATGTGCACAACGGCGCAAGCGAGAAGTCGTTTGTCCATTGTTGTGATGGATGATGCGTTCCATGAAGCTAGTTCGTCGGTGCTCGGCTCATTCACCGGGCAATACTATTCATTACATCATCACCCCGCCATCACCCTTGTGTCTCCATGCGGTTGGTACGTGAATCCGCAATGGCCATATGCTTCACACACCCTGGGTAGTGATGGGATATGCGTCTCCAAAACATCTCCCTGACCTCCTGATACTCAAGTAGCATGCGTTTTACGTGGTCACCAAAACAAACAATATAAATTTAGATATTACTTCACACCGCTCTACCCGGCCATCCAGCAGATGGGGTTTCGGGTTGGGGATGTTAAATTATGCGAGATCAACTACATGCGCGCGGTGTGGTTGTTGTTGCTCGTTGTTCATAGCTCGGACATCCTTGGTTAGCGGGTGTGGTGTTGGAGCGAGAAATTTGATGCGATGAATTTGAAGATTGATAGTTTCGAGCGGATGTTACAAGAGTTTCAGTTTCAACAAAATGTTTTTTTTTGTTGTTGAATGCATTACAAGATTTCGTTTCTTTTTTTCTGCTGTTAAATTTCCAGCATTTTCATGCCACTTAGCTACCTTCCAACGGTGCGCGCTCAGTGTCGTGAGAAATGATGTCATGTTTTTGGCAGTAAACTGATATCAGAAAATATATGTGCCCACAAAGGTGGTGTATGGTACGTGTCATTCGCAAGACAGGCGAGAGTAATAAAAGTTGCAATTTCAAAAAAAAAAAGAAGATAAACGATACCTCGATTCCGTTCGGTATCGGATGTTCTAGTAGTCAGGGCGGGTTCAACAAGGGGTTAATAAAGGAACGATAAGTTCGCATCAGATGATGATTGGAAGATAACAATTGTTTTGTGGGTCAAGAGACAGACTCACAGTCCAGTGTTGGTGGACGGTAACAGTCGGGCGAATATACTGGGCGATATTATGTTGCCAATAATAGATTACCCTTTTTAAAATCAGTCTAATTTCCTCTTTAAAGTCATTAAAGAGTCTAAAATAATATCATCAAATAACAAGACTTAGATCTATGATAAAATCTGTATGCATTAAGCTTATAAATCAATTTATAAGCAATACTTTAAGTTAATGATCAATTTCGCTTCTCTACCATTGGAAAAAAGCGTGTGTCCTTTCGGTGGGATAGCTAAAAATACACTTCAATAAGAATGAGTCATCCCGGAAAATGGCAACATACAATTCTGCTCCATCAAGAACTAATTCTCAAGCAAAAGGATCACCAAGACCAAATGTCCGCAATAAATGGGTGTGTGTGTATGCGTTCTATCACACTAACACAACCAAACAATAAACTTTTCCTTTTTCCTTGTGGAATTTTCTTCCCTTTTTTACGAACTGACCTTTGACGGGTACATTGCGGAAGCAAACATGCTTCTCCCGCTGGTTGGCGCGCACTTTCCCTTTTCTGGTGCGCATATTCTTTGCTGGGCTAAACGTAAACAAAGGCTCGTCAGCAGGACTGTGGTTGGGAAGGATATGCAAAGACAGGGGCGACTTTGGTGTTAATACGTAAAAAGGCAGGTATGAACATGTTGGGCTGGTCTAGTGTGCCGTTGGAGTGGGTGATTAAGTACCACCCGTTCCTTAATCGTCGTAGAAAGGAATCAAATCCAGCAGTTGACTGCGGAAGTATTAAAAAGGGGTGCCACTCGATTGACCACGGCAGGTTTGCGTTAGTTTTCTCTATTATCCGCCTGATGTTAGATTAAAATTTATTTGAATGAGCACTAGTCGTGCGCTACGCTGCACCAGATAGTAAAACACGCGCTTGGTTCGGGATTTGAAATTTGTTCGCGTGTACGAATGCTATGCAATACAAACGGAGTACTCATAAAACGGACACTGGAGCATGGTTCGAATGGACAACATTCCGCCGTTGTAGCAACTCTTTGGAGGGAACGGAAATCACGCCCGTTACGGCGTTAACGCGCGCACGGCAGAAATGCGACAGTGCGCATGAACAATTATTGATCTGCGGACCGACCACAGGATACCGTGTCTCCCGTGAAGTGATTCGCACCAATCTCACGTCATCACGAGCAACAGAATCCCGCTCCTCTCAATCGATGCGAGATGAATCTGTCCGATGCGTGGTAGTTTTCACTTTTTTTGGACCATTTCCAAACCAATTTCACTTGCAGATTGTTGCAAACATTTATGCTTTTTAAGGCCACTTGTGACGTCGGTTGAATTTTAATCTATCGCTACTCGTTGTTGCAAGCACTGCGAATGAGTATTTCCTTGCTGTAAAGCATCAAAGTGTACACTGTGGGGCGGGACTGGGGTGTTTCAATTACCTTTGCATGTACGACGCACAAAAATGGGAATTTATAGATTTTCTTCTAATCCGAACACGGTATCGTTATAAATATGTTGTAAATTTGTAAAACAAGTTTTGAAGCACAAAGTTTTCAGCACGATGTGTGTGATTTGTTCTATCCGTGCAACTCGAGGAGACGACCGCTCTAACCGCAGCAACGCGCGCGCGAGACTAAAATCCGAGTGTGTACTATACGCGAGACGACGCGCGGCTGTACTAGCTCTCGGGTTGCTGAAGATAACGCGTGCACAGCTTGGTCAAACGTAGACGGGATGTGTTACGAGTGAATTCCAAGTGTAGCAAACTTGCTATGATGTGTATTTGTACCAGTTTTGAACACTGTTTTTTTTTATTGAAAAGCAGCAATAACAAATGAAGTACCAGATACACACATATCGTTTGAAGAGTTTCCGCATACTTCAAACTAAATACCACTGTGGCAAATTGGTGTTAGAACACATGTATAACAATTGCTTATTTAAGGTTTTTTTTCGTCTATATTAGTAATACAGAGTTTAGTAAAATAAACAAATAAATGTTGAAAATCCAAAAAAGTATTTGTTTCCATAAGATCAAATGTTTGCTTGACTGATTGAGGTTCGACACCTTTGCATTATGAGTTTTTCCCGCTGCGGGCTAGGAAATGGATACTTTCTGGAATTCATAGGCCCATATCAACGAACTGATTGCTATTTAGGGATATAACTATATATTTCACTATAATACCCATTATTACAAAACAAAACCTTTTTGGGGAGAATTAATTGAGCGAAAGTGGATTGCACCTGTTGGTAGCGAAGATTTTATTTCCATTTCTGACAGTTGCCAGAACACATTCATTCACTTTTCACTTGTTCAACTAATAACATTATAGCTTGACTTTTACGCCTTTAGTTTGCTCTCTTCATCGCCTCCCTTTGCACTTGTTGCATCCTTTTCTTGTGCCTTTTCCTTGTTCCAGCTGGCCAACCCATCCGGCAGTGTAGTGTCCTCCTCGAACGAACCCGTACCCTCTACGAACTCCTCGTACGTCGACTTTTCCGGGAATGGGCGCTTGCCGAGCAGTTCGATCATGTCGTCACGGCTTAGAATCTCGTTCTTGAGTAACCGTTCCGCTACCTTCTCCACATCGGCCCGATGCTTCGTCAGCAGCGCCTTCGTTCGCACATACGCCCGATCGATCAGAGCACGGACCTCTTCGTCGATAATTTGTGCCGTCTGTTCCGAGTAGGGTTTCGTGAACATGGGATCGCCCGGCTGCGAACTGTCGAAGCTAACGTTGCCAACCTTCTTGTTCATGCCGAAGCGCGTTATTTGGGCGTACGCACTGTCGGTAATTTTTTTGAGATCGTCCTGCGCTCCGGTCGTGATGCGTTCGAAGAAAATTTCTTCCGATACACGACCGCCCAACGTCATGCACATACGATCGTACAGCTGCTCCGTCGTTAGCAGGTACTGATCCTTCGGAAGGTACTGCGCATAGCCGAGACCTTTACCGCGTGGTATAATCGACACCTTCAACAATGGATCGGAGTGCTCCAGGAACCAGCCACAGACAGCGTGTCCTGCCTCGTGGTACGCAACGGTTCGTTTTTCCTCTGGCGACAGCACGTTCGTTTTCTTCTCCATGCCCGCAATTACTCGTTCGATTGCTTGCTCGAAGTGCTTCATGATTATGGACTCGTTCAGATCGCGGGCCGCAATCAGGGCCGCCTCGTTACACACGTTCGCAATGTCCGCTCCCGTGAAGCCTGGTGTAAGGGCGGCCATTTTGCGCGCTAGATCTGTTTTGTCCAGATCCGTCTTGAGCGGTCCCAAATGCACTTTGAAAATGGAGGCGCGTCCCTTAATGTCGGGTGCTGGCACGTAAATCTGTCGATCGAAGCGTCCCGGTCGTAGCAGTGCCTTGTCCAGAATGTCCACTCGGTTCGTCGCGGCCAGCACCACCACATTGGTCGTTGTGTTAAACCCATCCATCTCCACTAGCAGCTGGTTGAGTGTGTTTTCTTGCTCCGAATGTCCTCCGAAGCTTTTGCCACCGCGCTTTCGTCCAACGGCATCGATTTCATCGATGAACAGAATGCACGGTGCGTTCTTGCGTGCCATAGCAAACATGTCGCGTACTCGCGACGGTCCCACACCAACAAACATTTCTAAAAACTCCGAACCCGACACTGTAATGAACGGAACGTTTGCTTCGCCAGCAGTTGCTTTTGCAAGCAACGTTTTGCCCGTACCGGGTGGCCCTGTCAGCATGGCTCCTTTGGGGATTTTCGCTCCAAGATCAATATACTGCTGGGGGTTTTTAAGAAAATTCACAAACTCCATGATTTCGATCTTGGCCTCCTCGCAACCGGCTACATCCCTAGAACCGAAAAGTTAACTAAAGTTTAGATTTCATCAAATTATATCTTCACAATTGGTTCACCTACTTGAAACCGACGTTGATTTCATTAGCATTGATTAGCTTGGCGGTCGATTGCATGACGCCACCGAATAGACCACCGCCACGTCGTCCTCCTCGGCCGCCACCCATCATTTCCGAAGAGCGACGCATCATGTATACGAGAAATCCGATAATGAGTAGGGTCGGCAAAAGACCCGTCAGGCTGGATGCCTCCAGCTCGCTCCGGTAGATCACCGGGACAAAGTTTACCGGCTCGATGTTCATGTCGGTTTGTACATTCTCTAGGTTGCGCTCGAACGAATCTACGCTGCCAATGTTAAACCACAGAACGCCCTACAATAAGAAGGAAGAAGGTTATTTCCCATTCCCTTTACACCGTGACGACATCTCTAGAAAAATTGGTTCATACCGACGAATCTGTGGCATTGCCGGGTGTTAGTTTAACGCGGACCCATTTTTTGTTAACCACTTCTAGCTTGTCGACGATGCCCCGGGCGAGGTAGCTGAAATCATGGATAGAAAGAAAATCATTAGTACCGCCTGCAGTTTGTCTGATTTCAGTTATTACTATTTGAGACAAAACAACATAATAAAAGAAAACAAGAACAAACAAGACAAGACAAGACGAAACAACAATTACATTGCACCAATGTCAGTATTGCTGTTCCTAATACCAAACGTACTTGTTCACAAATTCCTTCCACGCTATTTCCTTGTAGCCCATCTCGAAGAACGCAATGGCCGATATTAATGCAATACCAGCCAACGCACCAAAGATCAGCATTTTCTCTTTATCGCCATCTTCGCCCCCGCCAATGGGACGACCAGAACCACCGCTTCCACTGCTGGAACCACCCTTACCACGTGCCGGTTGGGGTGAAAACATCCCCAAATTCCAATCACTCTTACGAGGCGATGCATCCGGCGGAGTTGCAGTGGATTGGGACGAGTTGGGCTGAGGGTCAGACGTATTGCCATCTTTACTGGCTGTGCTTTCACCAGCTTTGCTTGTTTGCTTTTGCTGGCCAGCACCAGGTGGTTTGTAGTATTTCTCGAACCCTTTCGGTGGCTTTTCACAAAACACCTGTATACGGCGGATGAATTCGTTCCACGTTTTGTTGCTTTTGGATTCGAGATAACTTAGGCTGCGAATAATCTACGAAAAGGAAAGAATTTGGTATGTGATAATGCTGTAAACAAAACTGTTCGACTCTATTATGTGTTACCTGTTCACAGTCCGGCCCATTCACGGTGCGGTGTGGCCTGTTCAGCCCGACGAGAACGGATTCGAGCTTTTTGGCTGTCGTCAAAACACGATATGCCATTTTACTGCGATAGGTGATTGGGGTTTTTTTGTACCACTATACCGCACTCATGCAAACACTCACCTAGCTGCAGCAAGCTTTAACAAGTTACTTTAAACCATAATACACTTTATTACACAATCTTCGCAATTGTTCATACGATGCGTGTTGATGAAATTCGGCTTACAAGTTTCGTGCGTGTGTGATGACTGATGAAAATTTTGATTAAGGCTGTGTTACACTGTACGAGATTGTTGTCGAGAAATGTATATTTGACGTTCGGTTTCTCATCTGCTGCAATGTTGATTAGAAGAGTATATGCAACGAGAGGAAGTATAAATAGCTTTATGCTAGAAAGCCGAGAAAAGCTGTGAAATCTTCCCCTAGTTTGACCCGATTAGTTGAATGAAGAGGTTTAAATTATATTAAACTGTTTAAATCTGGATTTGGAGATTCGCGTAGTGTAGATGAACCCTCATACACAGCTGTACGTGTTCGTGACAGCTGCATGTGTCATAACATCCTGCTGACAGCCGGTTCAGTGAGGCCCAAGTCGCAAGTTGTGCAATTTGGAAGTTTTACCAGCAAGAAATCCGGATTTTCTAAATGCTAAAAAGTAGAATTTGTATATTTTCACTTTCAGTATTGAAATGGCATAACATAGTTCATAGTTTTCTCATACAACTTATACAATTGTGTTTTTATCACAATTTATAACTATCGCTAACCACGCAGAGCGTGCTGGCAACACTGGAATGGCGGTGTTTTTTTCAGTCATATGTTACGAAGCAGCGTACAAAACGGAATAGTGAAAAGACTGCGAAATGAGGAAGGCACGAGACGAAAATAGTGTCTTAGCATAACAACTTGTATTTTGTTATTGGACAAATACCTCTACTTCACTCCCCGAGCTGCTGGAAAAGCCAATCAAACAAGTTTCTAAACACTTCCGCGTTATAAGGCACGATAAGGTGTGTTTCATTCTCAGTGCGCGCTTCGACAAATCGTACCTGTAAAGCCGGGGTTAGGTGTTGAGGATCGTGTAACCGGAAGTTTTGTGTTTTATCGAACCCCTTTCGCAGTCCGAACGGCGGAGCAACATAATGGTGATATCGGCTGAGCATGAGCGCAACGGTATAGCCGACTTCTTCACCCAGGTTGATCCTGAAGTGCGCAAAGTTACGCTAGCGATTGGGAACATCATCTCGAAGAACTCCATCAAAGAGATCACGCTGGAAAGTATGTTCGGCCGATGTCGCTGCATATGATATCGCGCTTATCTATCAATGGGGTGGCGGAATAGAAGCGGTTTTCTTTCTCGCTACGTTTGATTTATGGTGGCTGGATTTGTCAAAATAATTGAAATGATTGGTTCGCTAATTCCACGGCGGTTGTGCACGATAAGAAAACACAATATTGTCGCGATATATTAGATAGTGAACGCCTTTCACCGGGATGGGTAAAGACGATTTTTATTGAAACATTTTTAATGTCTAATTTCAGAGTCTTTAAACGTTATGATGGAACATTGTCGTGATGCTGGAACCTTGCTGGCCAAAAATATCGTTAAAACAGAGTACCTCGTCAAATACCTGCAAAGCTACAATATTAACTTACCACAAGACAGTTCAAAGGCGATTATAATCGAGCACTGCTTGCAACTCTGGAGACGCAAGTACGGTAGCTCAACGGATGCATCCTATGTACCATCGTCCAATGACATGCCAGGACCGTCGTCCACTTCGTACGTATTTCCATCGACATCCGCAGACTCCAGCTGTTCCAGCGGGACAACGCTGCAAAACCACATCGATAACTACAACGCGCTAGCAGCATCTTCGAATGGTGTGTTCTTCAGTGAAAATACAAATGGGCCCGGTGATGAATCGGACACCGAACCACCCGGCCTCGAGCAATATCCGGTGAATTTGCTCGCACTCGACTACACCGTATGGTTCTTTCTCAAGTGGAACCGCAACTCGCTGGACGAAAGTGCATTTTGGAACGATGCCAACTGCACAGTGATGCTGGAGATCAGTGAAACACAACAAGGCACCGAACAGGTGTGCGGTCCACAGGATATCATCAATCTGATCCTTAGCCTTAAGTTCCAGTACAACTTTCAGCTAGTGCCGAACATAATGTTCGATGGATGTCAAGGACGAATCATGGAGTCGGGTGTGCTGGCGCTCTCATGTGGCGTCGTGTACAATAATCAACCGGGACCGGATAACCGGTTCGTGTGTCTGGGGGAGTTTGAAACGCTAATCGGACTTCGGCGTGATCCGATGGAGAATAACAATTGGAAAATACGGATGCTGAAGCTCTACATACGGTATAAGAGTGTAGACAATCTGCCCGCGCTGGCAAACAGCAAAATGCTCAACAATTGTCTTATGATTCCGCTAACGATGGATATCGTTTAGGAGATCGTTCGAAAGCTCAGTTACGGAAAAATTCACTTCTCATGTTCAAACACAACGTGCCTTTTAGTTGATAGTGCGAGACTATTGTTTGGTTACAGTGCGATGTAGGTCCGTTGGCTATAGTGTCTTCGTAGTTAATAAGGTTGTAATAATAGGTCAAAATTTCAATGTATTTTGGAAAAAAGAATTCCATGTTTATCGGCACGACGAAAGTTATGATGTTACCAGAGAATGCAATAAAACGGAAATTTAAGCTTTTCGTTAGAGTTCTTTTGTGTGAGTATTGTTAAATAAGATTTTATTTAAATTTGTTCATTCATCCTTGAATTCGAATATATTTCTTTGCAAACATGCGATCTGAAACTGAAATTGCTGAATCCAATAATAAACAAATGCTGCTGTCATCGATACACATTTTTGGTGTTTGAAAATGTCAAACTGACGTAATCAAAGCATGCAAATTTCACAAATACAGAAGAGCTCCAGTTTTATTTACCATCCCAAAAAATGGATGCATCCGTGGACGATTTGTTGTCGTTCAAAGAATTTCCACTAATGAACGAGGCTAGTGGAAGCCAAAGTGCACAAATCAACATAAATTCACCGCAGCGTACACTCCCCAGTATCGACGACGAGGATGATCAAGATGGAACGGCGAAAGGTAGGAAGGCCAATCGAAATTTGTTCACCATCCGCTTATGAATCAACGCATTGTGTTATCATCAGGAAACAACTCGGCGAAGGGTGGTTCGATTTTTAGTTTTGAGTACTACCAACGTTTTTTCGACGTAGATACTATGATTGTGGTAGATCGCATTGCCACCTCGATGATTCCCAAGCGCGCACCCGTCAACTACCTGAAGCTCAACATTGCCACGAATCCGGATCTTTATGGACCGGTCTGGATCGTGTTAACTTTGGTAATTGTGTAGCTGTGGTTGGGTTTTGTGTGGCTTGTGGGTTTCCACTGACCAGATTGTTTCATTTTCAGATTTTCACAATTGCCATTTCGGGCAACATGGCAAGCTATCTACAAAACACGGGTAACCATCACTGGCGTTACAACTTCCACTTGGTTTCGTACTCAGCCACTGCGATTATAATGTACACCCTGCTGGTTCCCTCCGCTCTCTGGGCATTCCTGAAGTGGAGCGTACGATCTGGTGAATTAGACATAGAAGAAGACGAGGAACTTGGCTCTCCGAGTTTACTATCACTGGTCTGCATTTACGGTTACTCGCTAGCGATCTACATTCCCGTGTCTGTTCTTTGGACCATTCAGGTACGGTTTAGTAACCGATTAGTGCAACAAATTTTCATATTAAACCACTTTTGCACAGGTTTCTCTGTTCCAATGGTTACTGGTCATCACTGGAGCATTCTTGTCCGGATTTGCCCTGCTGACGATTCTGATGCCGGCTGTGAAAAAATCAAAGTACTCGCTCTTCATTGTGCTGGCCATCGAGCTGGCTCATTTTGCTCTGGCGGCAGGTTTTATGCTTTACTTTTTCCACGCACCTGATGTGGACACCCCTGTGGAAACACCGTTGCACAAAGCCGTCACCAGTGTGGTGGTCAACACGACCATGCAAAGCAAAAATGCATAAATCGGAAAACAGTTGTTTATCTTGAAAGTCTTAGGTTCTTAAAGTATGATATATTTGTCTGATCAGAATGCTTCATATGCATTAAAAAGGCGAGATGCTGCTTCGTTTATTGTTTAGAAATAAAGAAAAAACTCTTTGAAAGTGTGTGGAATGACGTATCATCGCCGTTGTTGCAAGCCTGTCATTCCCAGCCGGTTGTTTACATTCGAACGTCAGTGAGGTTTTCATCCTTGCAGGAAGTTGTATTTCCCTGCAGCGGGATCGTATTGGAAAATCTGCAAAATCCACTTCATCTTGATGGTGATCGCAATTGGGTTTGAAGGTAGTGCCAATAAAATTGGTGTCGGAATCGTTCGAGATGGAGACGTGTTGGCCAACGAGCGTGAAACGTACATCACACCACCCGGTGAAGGTGAGGCGCAAGAGTTGGCCTTTCAATGAAGTTACTCCCAATGAATGTCTATATTTTTTTCTCCGTTGCCTACTAGGTTTCCTGCCAAAGGAAACGGCTCAGCACCATCGTTCCCGCGTGCTGGACATTCTGAGGCGTGCACTGGATGTGTCGGGTATATCGCCCACGGAAATAGATGTTGTGTGCTACACTAAAGGACCCGGTATGGCACCGCCCCTGCTGGCGGTGGCCATAGTAGCTAGAACGGTAGCGCAAATATGGAATAAACCCATACTTGGTGTTAATCACTGCATCGGACATATTGAAATGGGACGGCTTATAACGAAGGCTGCTAACCCCACCGTACTGTACGTGAGCGGTGGCAACACGCAGATCATCTCGTACGCCTGTAAACGATACCGCATTTTTGGTGAAACGATCGACATTGCGATCGGCAACTGTCTTGATCGGTTTGCACGCATTATTCATCTATCGAACGACCCTAGCCCTGGGTACAATATCGAGCAGATGGCGAAAAAAGGCAAAAATTACGTACCATTGCCATATTCGGTGAAAGGCATGGACATGAGTTTCTCGGGCATACTGTCATTTCTAGAGCAGAAGGCACGTCCAACAGAGAAGCAAAGAAAGACACAAACCAAAGCGAACCAGGAAAAATGGTCCGATGAAGATCTGTGCTTCTCGCTACAGGAGACACTATTCGCAATGCTTGTAGAAACGACGGAACGTGCCATGGCTCACACTGGTTCGAAGGAGGTGCTAATAGTTGGGGGTGTTGGATGCAATGTACGACTGCAAGAGATGATGGCCATTATGTGCGAGGAGCGTGGTGCCAAGTTGTTCGCAACCGATGAACGGTTCTGCATCGACAACGGAGTGATGATAGCGCACGCTGGTTGGGAAATGTTTCGCAGCGGAACACGCATGGCGTGGAATGATTCGACTATAACACAACGATTCCGTACCGACGAGGTGGAAGTAACTTGGCGCGATGATTGATCGACTAATATACGAGGATTTCTTTTCGAATAAACGCATTGATTCAATTTTGTTATAGACTATATTTTGTATGCATGCACATTACAGTTCACAGTTGGCGTACAAGCTAGGGCTCGCCGGTTTGCCGATGTTCATCGTAACCTCAACTGTCGGCTTTTCATCTACCTTCGCCACGCGATATCTGCTTTCCCGACCGACTTTTAGCTTGATGGGAACTTTTGGGACAGGTTTACCAGTTTCGCGAGCGATGAATTCTTTCAACAGTGGCGGCAGCTCAATTTCCCGCGGGAATATCTTCACCTGTCGTTCCACCAACTTACAGTATGATTCTTCTTCGTGTTTTGACAGCAACCGGTAGTCGGCTTTGTATGAAACGCTCTCAATCTGCACCAAGTTGGGACTCTTTTGACCACGGAAAGTTTTCTCCACAGTGACACGCACCTTTCTTGCAGGTTCCTGTTTATATTCATACAAAAATTGTAGCAAATCAGATAGTTTCCAATCTTCAATCCTAACCACCTACCTCGTTCGGTAGTGCTTCAACTTTCACTATTTTCATGAAGCTTGGCTCTGGATAGCGTTCGAACATGCTTCTCACAACGACACGCCCAACGCCAAAGTTTTTAAGATTTCCCACAATTTCCCATAACGTTTTGCCGCGAAAATCCGTTGTGCGGCCGATGTATTTAATTGTTGCCATCGTTTCGACGGGATTTCCTCGGGTTATGCAAACACCGTGTTTACGTTTCTTCTACTTCGTGTTCCATGTGCCTGAAACAAAGGTCCATCCATTGTGTACTTACCACTACACTCACACGAGCTTCTGACAGTTCTGTGCAACACAAAATCAAGGTATGTACAGTCGATGAGGCGAATGTGTGAAGCAGATATGCTCCATCTTCAGCAGATTTTTGTCTTGAAGGAGGATTCGTGAACAATGTTGCAGTTGGGCAGTTGTGAGGATCAGGCTTGATCTATGTGAAAGTGTACAAAGAATGTGTTATGACCCCAAGGCGATCAAGAAGAGATAGTTCATTTCGTAAGTACCAAGTTCGCTATCCTGAATGCTCATTAAATTCTAGGAACATAACAGTGTACAAATAACACATAATACTTTCTGAAATACCTTTGTCCAACCAAAGCCATCGAAGAACCTGTAAGGTAATATTTGGCTCAAATAGCTGTAGCGTACGAAATATTTACACACTGGTATTAGGAATAATAGGCGCGGCCTCTATGGTGTATAGATAGCGGCGCCAGTCACGGTCACCGAACCGTACCAGGACTGACTAAGTAGTTACGGGTAAATGAAGCCAAAAAAACAGAAATGGCAAGCCCCTAAGACCCCCGAGTTGTGTCGATAAAGAAGAAGAAGAGAAGATTAGGAAAAATGAGGTCGGAGCAAACCAATCCCGCCAACGGTTAACTACTAAAAGAGAAGCATGCATTTACGAAAAACAGAATAAATAGAATAATTTATTCATTTCATTGTGTGAGAAGATCGATAATCGTTAATTTTACGCGTACACAGTAAATCTCGCAATACAAAGAAACTCGTTCCTACTCCTCGAATGCCTGCATATAGCATCGTACACTTTAACTCCAGCTGAACCGCGCTAGCAATGATTTCAGCTGAAGAAGTAGACAGAAATATGGTTATATCGGTCAAAAATCGTCACTGCACAACGTCCAGCACAATTCGTTCGTTAATAATCTAAACACTACCTAACTACACTGTGTGGGGTCAATAAATAGTGATGCCAGAGCTCGTGGCGTTTAGAACCGGCCACGAACCTGATTGATCCAGTCAAGGTAGTGGGCGACCTTTACGTAAACGCCGGGCACATTCGCTTGTCCGCAGCCGATGCCCCAGGACACAACACCAACCACCTGCCAAACACCATTCCGTTCACACACCAACGGACCACCGCCGTCACCCTTGCACGCATCCTTGCCCTCTTCTCCACCGGCGCAGATGAAACCCTGGTTGAGGTTGTACGAGAAGCCGAGTCGTGTCTGGCGGAGCTGATTCTGACACTGGTAGTGGTTTACAATCGGTACGTCTACCTCCTTCAGGATGTTCTGGTACTTGCCGTAGTCACCGAACGCATCTTTACCCCAACCGGTAGTCCAGCAACGCTGGCCGGAGAAGTCGGTATGTTTATCCGGCAGACATGCGGGAGCAATGTGTGGTGCACTGGTGAGATCCACTGGACGATCCATCTTCAAAATGGCCAAATCGTTGTCCAGCGTACCGGCATAGTATTCTGGATGGACTTGCACCGAGATTACATCCCGTTCAATATAGGGATAGAACTCGACGTCGTGATTAACGTCCCATTCGCCGAGCCGTACGCGAAGATCGAACCCATTATATCTAATGGTAGGGAGAAGAAAAACCACATTAACATCTATTGCATACAAATGTGTCAAAAGCCATAGCTTTTTCACACTTACGTTTTTACACAATGAGCCGCCGTAATGATGTACAGATTGTCAATCAGTGTACCACCGCACACGTATACGGATTCCTTCGGATCCTTCTTCAAGATGGCCACCTGCCAAGGGTATTCACCGAACTCGCTGTCCCCATCGATATAAACCGGGTTCTTAATGCGGCCGTTGATACCTTGAGCGTTTCTTACACCGCACTTGCCCAGATTCTGCTGCGCTGGATTACGATAAACTGGTCTGCGACAGCAAACCTGACGTCCGCTACACTGCTGCTGCAGCTGCTGTTGTTGACCTGGTCGTGGGCCGTAGTATGCTTGTCTCTGTGGAGTTTGTAGGGAACAAGAAGGAACATTAATCGTATGTTTGGATAATTACGCCCGTCGATCCCCGTGGCTTCTTATACAATCACTGTATGTTATGTCGTTCTTTGTCGGTCACCTAATCGTGTACAAGTATGATACATATAGGTTGAGTTGTGCAGAAAGTAGTAAACGCGTACGCTGTTCCGAGGTCCACCTTTACGTACCTTTTCTGTGGAGAAAGATTTTTCCTGCACGGAAGAGGATTCACCTGCTTCGACCTGCTTAAGCTCGGTCGCTACGATTTCTTTATCTGTTTCCAGCGCGTCTGGTACTCTGACGTCCGTTGCCCGTCGTCGGCGTCTGCTGCTTGGAAAGCTGATCGTGGGACTACCATCGGAATATCCTGGTGCCGGTGTGGGCACATTCTGGGTCGGAACGGAGGACGGAAGTCGTACAGCGTTAGATCGTGTCTGTCCGTTTTCATTTCGATAGTTCTGGTACTGCCGACCGTACTGAGCTCTGTTCGCATTGATGCTGTTCGGTTCATTTTGCGGATAAACAGACTGGTACTTGAAGTTACCAGCCGGACGGTAAGCGTTCGTTGCTTCACCCGCAAATGTCACGTTCGTGCTACGGCCTAGCTCAACATTGTCATACTGTTCGACATGTTCACCGTCTTTCACCACCGAGGAAGCGTCCCGGAAATATGGAGGTCTCGGACCAAATGCCGCAGGTCCAAAACCGGGCCCGACCGGTGGTCCAAAGTTCGGACCAACCGGGGACCCAAACGGTGGATGTCCACCGACAAACGGAGGTGGTCTATTAAAATTACCCGCACCGGTGTAGATCGGACCAGGAGGCTTGGTATAGATAAGCTCCGGATGTCCACCGGGACCGAACGGTGGAGGTCTCGAAAGGATCGGTCCATCAACGTACGGTGGAGGTGGCCCATGTACGTGATGGGGATGATAAATTGGCGGGGGTCTGGGGTATCCACCATGATGGGAGTGATAATGTTCGTGTTGGTTGAACACATGGTATATGTTTTGCTTTTTGGCCGCTAGCAGACCGCCAATCTTATGTACAATGTTCTCCGTCGGTGTGACGTGCAAGTTGACCAGCGGTTTCAGCACCTTATCGCCATATTCGTCCTTTGTCACCTGGAGTGACAGCAGCGGGTTGACATTTATCAGCCCCAGGTTCAAACCATTCGCACTGAGCGATCCGAAATAGGGATTCGGCGCCGGATGGGGACCGTACGGGTTGAGCGGATAGCCGGATGGGTACGGCAGACCGAACGATACTCCAAATGTGGGCACTACCTTCTTGTCACCACCACTACCACCACCCAACAAACGCTAAAATAATACAATTGAAAAGAGGAGCATTTGAAAGTAGGAGTACGGAAGGAGTAAGATAGTGGCAAGATTATGCGCACTCCTCAGTCCCACGCTTTCATACACAAAGAAAGCAGACACACTTACGCACGCCCACACATAGGCTGGTTCCGTCGACCGGTTAATAGGCAAGCGCAAGCGTTTCCCATTAAAAACCCGTGCCGCACGGCGTCTATGAGTGCAAAAAAGGCGTTCAGAGGATTTGTATATTCGTTTGAATGTGTGTGGTGATATCCTTTCATTTCAAATGAGTATCGCAACGTGTTACAACCAGGCTATTCTAAAGCTCTGATCCTTCCAGAATCGCAGATGTCTTCCAGAGCGGCGATGAATATGTGTCGTTTGTCAGCGTCTCCGGGTATTCAGATATTCTAACGTACTTTCTTCAACTGGGCAACTTTGAGAACATTGGACATGCGGTCAAAAAGTAAGTTTGAGTTTTCGTGTTCATAGTCTGCAGACCATTTGATGGGGCCCTTACAACACACCGGTCTAGATTTGTTGTACAGGAAAAATCTCTCCAACAATTGATAGGTACCTCAGGTGGAATTCTTAGTGGTCAGTTAAAGGTCAAAGGAAATGTTAGTAAGTTAAGGATTAGGGTATAAGTTATGGGCAAGGCATTGTCGTTTGATGTGTGTTTTATGTATGTTTATGCGAGCCGAACGGAACGGGGTTATAATGGAATTTGGAGCTTTCCAGTAATAGTTTGGTTAAAAGTACCAGAACAGTGAGTAGCGTATCATGTATTTAACTTACCGGTTCAATACTGGCCTTATCCTTTGCTTCGCTCGATTTGCTTTCCGCTGCCTCACGCTTGCTAATCTTTTTGTTCTTGGTGTCTGGTTCGACCGTGGCATTCTTTGGTACACGTACCACTGTCATCGTACCGTTTCCGTCAGTAATGACGACCTCGTCAGCTGCAGCTTCGATGTCCGTCTTCAGATTGCGAGGATCCAGCGGAAGAATTAGATCATCCTTGCGTCCGATCACGTCCTGTGCCGGGCACTGATCGTAGGGCACGCACACACAATCCTCAATGCTGTTTCCATTTCCAAATTGGCTGTATTGTCCAGACGTTGAGCCAAATTGTCCTGCATTAGCTCCGAACTGTCCTCCATTAGCTCCGAACTGTCCTCCATTAGCTCCGAACTGACCTCCATTAGCTCCGAACTGTCCTCCATTGGATCCAAACTGTCCTCCATTCGAAGCGTACTGTTCGTTAGTATACTGGCTGTACTTGCTATAGTTATTACCGGCATAGGTTCCCAAACCATTCGAAGCGGCTGGTCCCTTCACATTCAATTCTTTCTTGTAGAGAGCTGGGTTGGACGAATGGAAGCCTCCACCGTTACCACCCTGATAGGTACTTGATGTCTCCCCACTGTACAGTGAGTTGCTGCCAAACTGAGCCGGTCCCTGGTTGTACAAGCTGCTCTGACTGTTTCCTTGACCAAAGGAGGAAGAAGATCCCTCAAAAACGGGTTTGGATTGAGCAGCATATACTCCGGACTGTCCAAAACCATTGTTGTTGTTGACGCCTTTCAGCTCTTTGTAATCAAAATCGGATCCGGCTAGAGGTGAAAATCCATTACCAGAGAGTCCCTGAGAGCCGTAAATGCTACCGGCAGAGTATAGACCACCGTTTGTAGCAGAATTAAATCCGGATGAGCTAGATCCTCCAACTACAGCCGAACCACTTAAAACTGATGCGGCCACCGGGACGGGGTTGTTGACGACGACAGTCTTCGTGTCAGCCGCACCATCGATATGGTGATAGTGATGGTGAATGTGTTGCTCCACCGGCTTAACGAGTGGTCCTTCATTTAGCACGATTCCGGGCTTGGACAGGGAACCTTCGTAAATCTTGTCTCCGGCACCGATCGGTTCGAAATCAAACGGTGGTGCATCACCTTCGTAAATTGGCCCCAGCGGCTTGGAAGGATAGGCCGAGGCATAGCTCGGACCAGCAAAGGAATTTGGAGGTCCACCGAAGGGTGGACGCTGTTGAGGCCCGGCGTAGCCGATCTTGTGCTGCGCATGGTTTGGCAGTGGCATTGGTTTCGGTGGTCCATACGGTCCCTGATGCTGGGGTTTCGGTGGTAAAGCTTGCGGCGGTGGCAGCGGAGGACGCTGGGCGTACTGTTGCGGAGGAAGCGGAGGGCCACGTACGGGTGGCCTAGGACGAGGTGGTGCCTGTTGCGCGTAGATCGGATAGTATGGTCGCTTGCCTTCAATCGATTCGCCACCTTCGCACTGCATCAAACCGAGCGAGCAGAGCTTGTCCTTGATGATGTTACGTGCCTGAGCGTCGTCGGCATTCTGTAGGGCATCCTGCACCGACGGATCACTGTACACCTCGTCGAACCCTTCGAGGCTGCGACCTTGGCGACCGCTATCCAAGATAAAGCTCAGGATGTCCTCATCGCCGACCTCGGTGACGTTCTGCTGGGCAGCGGGTAGCACTCCGATGTCCTGTCGCTTCTCGCGTACCTTATCCTCTCCCTGCAGTCCATCTTCCAACGGAAGCCAGCTCCATTCATCCGCACCGATGACAGCAACCGCTGACAGCACTACCAACAGTGCTGCGGATCCAAGCAATCTCATTGTAGCGTTGCGGTTTGTTCACTTATTACGGGATGCAGCAAAAGAGTAAGCGGGGACCATAGAGAAAGAAAGAAAAGGAAACATACAATTACGCACTGTTGCCAGCTTCCGGATGGATTCGTATCGCTGTATCCATCCGTTGACTTTCGTGGTAAGATATTTTCCCCCCGACTGTCTGACCATCGAAATTACCCACAGGTAGCCACCGAGTGCTTCAATGGTGACTTTGTTATTGTGGTTTCGAATTATACGATTACCTAACAACCTTCCCGTCTTCTCACTGCAAAACAACGTCTGCTCGTGAGGTAATATTCACATCTCATAACTCATTCTTCTCTTCCTGTGTTTCTTTGTTTATCCTATTGGTGCCCATGACTCGAGTCGATCGCCCATGGCTACCGTTCCGCTGTTCGCGGTAAAGTCGAAAGTGACCGCACCGCTCGAAAGTGGTACGGGTCGAATTATCGCTGGAATCAACGGTTCGGTAAAGCGCTAGAGATGTATGAACGATCACCGGAGAAAGATGAACGAAAAGTGCGCCGGTGAAGGTACGTACGATCGATCCACCTGGAGCAACTTGCAAAAGATTTCTGCACCCGCAACGTTTTGTTGAACTTGACATTGTCGAACGTACTGGGGGGATCTTATGGACCAGAAGAAGTAGGCAAGCAGTTCTTTCTTTACTTATTGTTTTGAACCTCTCCCCATACGGGTTTGTGCTATCGTAAAGGAACACTTTCCAAAAAGCTGTATATTTTAAAGCATAAATACGCTTTTGTTCGTCGATTAAATGTTTCACCCCGGAAATACGTCCCATGTAGGACTGTGTGACCCTGAGTGCATCTTAAACGATGTAACCGCCTTTCACTAATTCCTGCGGTGAAATGCTGGTGCAACTAGGGACTGAATTTTGCACACAACAGAGCACAAAGAAACATCCGACAGCAACACAGTTCACGGGTTGCTTTAAGCTCCAGAGCATGGGACAGCATTAAACAATAACCTTTCTTCGCAGCAAACCTTCCCGTGTCGATGCGCATGGCTTACGAAATCCATCTCACGCTCCAACCGGGAAGGTGGCCTCGAAAATGGGTTCACTTCTCTACTCGCCTTTTTCAACCGCAGCTGCGAGAGCGTGAAGCTGTGAACCATATAATGCACCGTTAACCGTTGTAGATATAAGAAACAACAAAATGCGAGTGTTTCAGTGGTTTTGGGCAACATACACAAGAGGAAAAGTGAAAAAGTAAGTGCCGACGATCATGTACGAACAGGGAAGACTCGTACGAACTGTGTAAATGAGAAGCGGAGAGGATGTGCGCGACGAAAGACTTTTACTTTCGCAAAAGCGGCCTGTAGCTTTGCCGGTGTGTTCATCTTGTGACACTGGGCAGTTGTGTTATCCTTTGTTTGGAAAGATTGCTTGTTTACATCTATGTTGGTATGGAAAAATGCACTTTTTTTAGCTATGAATGAAATTATGTCTCTATGGAAATTCTAAAAACTAAACTACATTTCACATTCCGGTACGCGGAAACTTCAAAACAAACCACTCCAATGGTCGCGATCATTTGCCGATCTTTCTTTAATTTGTCGAAAATATCAACCAAAAAAACTCGACCGGAGATGATTATCTTCCGAGTAAAGGAATGCCCGTTAAGGAAGGTAGTTCTGTCACCGTGGTTGTGGTCGTCACTGAAAATGAGGTCGCGTCCTACCGTGTGCGGTGCACATGTACGATGTATCGCAACCGCCGGCACCGTCCACCGTCCGTGTGTCACATTCGGGTGTGCAAGGGATTGCATAATTCGCAACCAACGCACACACTGGCCCCGAACCAGATGATCGTGCGAATTTGACTGCCCGCACGCTCGCGCCTTTCCTCGCTTCCTTTTTTTTCGCTTTCTGTGTATTGCTGTGTGTATATCTATCGACTTCAACGCCAACGCCTTGATCTGTTCCACCTTCCAAATGGCTTTCCCGCTCTCCCCCGTTTGTATGTTTCACGTTGCGAAGGTTTATCGTCGTCTTTATTTGCGCGGGATTTTACTCTCAGTTTTAAGGCGTGAATATGGAAAGTGAAATTGAACGGTTTGTTTATCCGGCTGTGGACAGTTTAGCGTTTTTGTGTGTTTATGGTCATGCTGTTACAACTTGTCCCATCACAAACGTGCGTGTGGGCGGTTTTGTCCACCGTCTAGACGGCGTGCCAAAATAATTACGAAATATACACCAGTTGCAGGACAGCGAATCGAAAACTTTGTACGTTTGGCTTCGACTTGGCAAAGATTTACTTCCTGATCAAACAATCGAAAGGAAGAAAAACAACACACACACACACACACTCATTTCTCCACTCACATCGTCAACTTGCCTTTGCGGGGAATTGTAATGAAGTTACGTGAAAGATGAAATGACTCCGTTTTTGTTGTTTGTCGCAATCCGGTAGGCGAAGTGTTTCGTTTGTTTCTTTTTTTTTATTGTACACTTCCGACAGTGCGGAACAAGAACCGCTGTATGATGAAAGTGTTTTGATGCTACGGTTCGGAACCACCGATTTGCATACAATGAGCTCACGCGGGAATCTTGCTCAAACCATAGGGAGGAACTTCATAAAACTTTCTCGACAGAGATATGAAAGTGCGCGCGGGCAGATTAATTTAGCTTTGGTGCCAAATTTTCGTTTTTTTTTTGTTTGGTTTTATTAGATCATCACTTACGTTGGGGTTATGTAACTAAAAGTGTCCATATAGCTTAATATAGTAAATTAGCATATAGTAACTAAAAGTGTAAAAGTGTAAGAGAGATATTTACAGATTACAGATAAGGAATCACCTCATTATTCTTCACCCTATTTTGTTAATCACTCTATCAACTTATGTTTCATACAAATGAACACTGATGTGATAAAAAGACTAAATTAACCAGATCCTTCTATGCATCTTGAATACAATATGTTTAAAACTTTGAAAGCTATTCTTATTATTTTTAAAATAAGAAAAGTTCAGAATTCAGCTCCACCTGGTCAACTCAAACGATTCTAGTATTAAAATTCTTCAAAGTTCATAGCACTTTCAGATGGCCAATGAAGAAGCATCATTAAAACTTTCCCTCTCGTTTTATCACGTTCTCTTCAGCATGATCAGCTCTAAAGAAGAACATTTTCCATCCATTTCGTCCGGTCAGTTCGGAAGATCGTTTCTCCGGCAAACGATAACGAGTCATAATTAATTGACTCTTATAATCTCCCTTCATAGTGTTACCGTTACTTCTAATATCTTTCCAACCCCTTTTAAATACCCGGATTGTTTGAATTGTCGGGTGAAATCTGCTTATTCGTTAAAAAAAATCGTAAGGATGGATGGAAGAAGCAGCTTAAGTCGCCCGAACAAATCAAACGCACTGATTCGTTTATTTTGCTTTGTCACTAACCTTTGTTATTTGTTTTTGTTTCCACCGGATTCCACTAACCGTCGTCTTAACGGTTCGTTACGGAGCAGCGTATTAAACGGTAAATTATTACCACACGATTCGTTACTTTAATCACTAGTCCACGGCGATTTTTTTTTTGTTCACTCGTCCTACAGCTACACTTCAACTCTCACTCTCGGTTCGCCTGTCGCGATTCCGTCGTTCACTCGATCTCGGTCGAAAGCTGGCAATTTTTGTACCAAAACTACTGCCAACGTATGCGCGCTTCACTGCTATGTATGCTTTCACTGCCGAATGCGATCTACCATTCCGGCCAAACTTCACAACTCGAACTGACTTCGGCCAACGCCAACCGGATTGTTTTATAGAACCCCACCGCCGGGCCACGGGCCGGACTCCCTTGAGACGAATCCCTCCATAGCGGCGGGGTACGTTTGTTTACCTTCCTCTACTCCTACGATTTGTCTGCTCGCTCGCACACCCCAACGGTTGTCCCGCTCGGGCTGCATCCGAATGCACACCGAGACCCGGTTACAAGATCCGCAACAGAAACCAAAAAAATAACGATGAAAAATTGAAAAAAATACCGTAACCGAAGAAAGGAGACTTCGGGGTTTGACTTTACCTTGCCAGCGGGACGCGAAGAGCGGAAAAGCTTCTGCGGGAGCGACGTACCATGGCGTGCTAAGACGGTGTGTTTGTGTTTTTAACCCATCGGATGAGTTAAAAATCTGTTCCATCGTTAGCACGGAACCCATCACACCTGGATCTTACCGCTGAATGTCAGATCGGACCACTGTAGCGTACTTTCTCTTTCACTACCATCGCGCAAGATGCGTTCGATCGTGTTCGATCGCTGCTTCATTTCCTCCCAGCACAAAGGCTATGATCCTTAAGTGAGTAGGGTTTATTGACATCATGCTTCACCACTAATACACCCAGCTATGTGCATGGTTACCGCAAAGCCGAAAGATACGGGACAAGAGTGGAATATTACGCTACATTTTGTGGATGTGTGTGAGTGTTTTTTTTTTCTCTTCGCCATCGGTTGTGCTTCGAATCGACAAAAGTTGACCGCGTGAACGGTTAGGCTTGAGGATTACATGATCACACAGCAAACAGGGCGGGATGAATCATCGTTCGGCGAACTGGTGAAAAGTGAGCCATTTCCGAAACGGATGACTTCAACCAATTTTGGGGTTTCGCGTTTTACCGATCGTTGAAGTCTTTTGTCGGTTTGATCGAAACGGAAACCGTCGAAACTGACCTACAGAGTAATTCCGTCGTATTTCTTTCAATTAAAGTAAGATTGTTTTTGTAGTTTCAGTTATTTTAAACTATTCACATACTGTAGGTAGGCATTTTGGCAACGGATTGATTTAGCAGTTTTAATTTTTTAACTTATAAATAATCAAGATATTGCATATGTTCTCGAATATTTAAACAATAGTAATTGTTTCGTTAAGAACCAACGATTCTAAATAAGTGTATAGTTACTTATTAAGTTGTTATTATAGTTTACAAAACAATAATAAACTAATGAGTATTAGAAATTTCTGTATAATGTCTCAAATCATGTATGATGATACATCAAATTAAAATTAATATATCGTTGAGCATACTTTTGCAATTATTTTAAATATTTTAAACATTCTGATTAGGATAACAGCTTCGAAAACTTTATGCAATTACCCTTCTGGGCGTGTGGTTGGACCTTGACTCCCGGATGTGGCTTTCGTTGCAAATCTTTTGCAGCCATGCCAGCTTATAGCATAATTGCTATTAAACATACCCTACATTTGTAAACCTGGCTCCAGAATGAGAGAGTGTATCTTGGGTTTGCACCGTTGTGTCTTGAGTTGTGGATCCCGCGAGCCTACACCAAAGACTAGGTTTCGTTCGGGTGCTCGCCAGTGTGACAGGAAGGATTCAAGCCAACGGGTAAACGGGTTATGTAATTTATGACACAGTAATAAGGCCAAACCCATTGCTTACCGGCCCTGAGAAGGTTTATTTGCGTGTCGGGATAGATGGATGGCTGTCTGGTTGCGGTCGGCAGTACGCAGACGGACTTTATTTCTTCTCCTTTTCACTTCTTCTATCATCATCTACGTCATGGTTGCTGCCGGCTGATTATTTTTATCCTCTACGTCATGGAGCTGAACGTTGGGTCCGTTTTATAGCCTTTTTTGTTTTTGCATGAAAGTGAAATGAAATGGAAGTTTTATTTCATCCGTAAAACTATCTTTTGAATGGTTTTAAATTAGAGTTTTTTATTGTTATGTTTTCTGTAAACGTATGTAAATGTAAATTAAGCAATTACTTACAAGTTTAAAATCACTTGGTGCACATTTTACCTCCTACAATTATTACATTGACATAAAAGGCTCAAACGAGCCGGATACAAACGGAATCGAGGCCAATCGATCGAACTCATTTGAACTGGACGATTCGGTGCAATGCACACCCCCCATTTTCCAGCACACACATAGTGCAGCAGTAGCGTTATGCCGCCGTCAACACCGGCACTAAAGCAATAGATGGGGTTTTCCACTGTTTTTTTTGGTCGGTTACAGCAGCCACCGTTCGGTCCATGCATCATGTTCGACCCCGGCCGGCATTCGCGTGTTGAATTGTTTTGATTTGTAAGAAGCTTTCTTGCTGGCGTGGGTTTTCCCGGGTAAAAATCATTCGTACAACTTGTGGGCTGGCACGGTACCGATTGCATAACACGGATCTGATGGTGGTTCATTCATAAACTCACTCACCCGGCAGGCCCGTGTGCTCGGCCAAGTTCCCTTTCTTTAAATTCGGTTGGCGTAAAATGCCACTCCGAGGTGCTATTTCGAGTGTTCCGCGAAGTCGAAACGTGCATGCGTCGTGCGAAGATGTATGCGCGTGTGTGCAATGTTCATTGGGGCCATACCCTCAAGGTTTGCCGGGTGTTCTGCGGATTCGGTTTTGAGAAATTCTGTGACGCTGGAATTCCCAGCGATTACCTTCGATGCCGAATCGATGCTTGGGAGAGGCAAACTTCATTTGATGCCGGGTAAAACGTTTGCCCGCGTGCGACGATGGCCTCAATTGAACTTCCCTCCATACAGTAAGAGTAAGAGAAGTATCGTCGTTCATCGAAGAGGGTTAGCAGACACGTTTCTGCGGTCGATGGTCACGTTAGTGCATAACTCATCATCACCGCAACGCATCCATTGTGTGTGTGTTTTATTTCATTTTGTCATGTCGCACGTCGCGGCCTTCGAGATTCGAATTCGTCGCGTTGATGTAATAGCGCGATTGGTGGTGCGGTTTTGTTTACCGTCCGGGAGGGTGATAATACACATGTTTAATATTTTACTCATGCGTCCGGTAGCGAAAATGGAACAAATTTTGACGTCATGAGACGAGGCGCTAGAAAACTGGAGTAGGTCCTTTAATAATTGATTTGTTTGTGATGTAAACATTATGAAGGTCATCGTAAGGAATGGTTTGTTAAGATGCATTGTTTGAAACCTTAAAATTGCAATAAAAATGTGATTTGGGATCTTAAGAGAATCATTAAAAATATGATTAACAAATGAACACGCCTTAATATTAGAACTTCCCAGGGTTGATTGTTTTGCATCTTTGTACACGATTTAGGTGCCGATAGATTTATACATGATCTAGGTGATAGTGCCAGTTCTTCGATGTTTTAAATGCGTGTATCATATGCGGAAGAATTAGCTCGGTGGAACCGATTGGAAATATTGATCTTCGAGAACGAGTTGCAGTATGAGTACGAATGTTCCTCAATGATCCTCAATGAGAGAGAGAGTGTAGCAGACAACTTTCTTTGTAAGGTTTAGCTTATATTGTATTATCTTGCCTGGTGCTCACTCCTTGCATAGTTTCGTACCAGACAATACATTACAATGACCGTAGTGTGGAGCCCTTTCATTAATTGATTCCGATCTCTTTGACGAAATTCGAACAGAATTCGCCCACTCTAGTAGTCCCTCTGACACAGACTATTATACATCTTCTCAAATCGGTTCTTCTTGTTATCTGAATGATTGAAAGAAGTATGAGTATTGCAACTTCGAATTCCAAGCATAATCAGAGGATGCAATCAACACCATGAAATTTGATTAATCTTGAGGTCGGACACATAAAGGAGCATAATCTTCGCATCATGACTCGACATTAATCTGAATATCGTTTGAACTAACACACGACGCACCGGAAACCTATACAACCAGGACCGCAGGGTTACGTGTGGTGAAATGAATTACAGACACCTCCCGAGTTAAAAGCATAGCAAAGCTGATATGGCAAAACCATATTGGGATATTGACCTCTCAAATAGTTCTGCCCTTAGACGTCTTTTTCCAAGAGAACTGCTCTAACGCCTTTTTGTTCAATAGCAGATTGTGGAGATACTCCAATGAGTAGATCACAGATTCCACTGGGTTAATGATCCAAGATTTTACGGAGAACATAATTTTATAATTATTCTTCAAATGAATTTCAGTGCTTCCAAATTACCGATAATAATGTATGTAAATGTAAAACAATGATCCCAAGGACATGAAATTATCAGCAAAACAGTGCAAAACATAACAAATAACATCCCGTACAGGTCTTGGCCCGTAATTTCTGTTTTTCTGAAGTTAAATGTATTATTGACTTATTTTATTACATAGCCGGATAGTCAGTCATTGCTGCAGGGGTACGGATGAAAATTAAAATACATAACATAAAGAAGTGGTAGCACGATTATGTCCTCAACCAAGATAGAAAGCTCTTACTATAATAAACCTCAGAACAGAACAGATTCGATTCCATGAGGCTAAGGTTTATTGTATGTCATCTGAAATGTTCCTGTAACTTCATTTAACATTTAAGATACATATGAAAGATTAAACAGTCGTGTGAAACGCGTTTTTTTCTAGCGTCGTTAAAATTTTTATTGCATCAAATGTATGTGTGTTGTTGAAAACCCTGTCTCTTACGTGTTACGGCAAGACGAAAAAAGTACAAATGAAAATTCCTTGTCACTCCGCAGCTTACATCCGCACGTGTCTCCTTGACTGCTGCTGCGTCTTGTGAGCTGCGGCTTTTGCTTTTCACGAGCACATTTTTTTTCACTTTATTCTATTAATTATATTTGGCTGTCCACACTGGACCACTCTCTGTTGGCATCTGTTGAGGTGTACGTATGTGTGTTTATGTATGTATGCGGTACTGAGAGATAATATCATTTCCTTCTATGGATTGTTGCAAGTGTCCAAAAATCTACAAATATACGATTGCGGGAAATGCCGTACGACAAACTGTGGTGCACGATTTGCTTGAAATCTTTAGACAAAACAATAAATAACAGAATAAAATTCACATTTAAAATCTTTATAAACCACACACAACTCGCTTGTTTCGATCCATTTTGCCACACTTGTTGCGTCCGTGTGTGCCAATGTGTATGTTTGGCTCCGTTCGGTTGCTCAATGTATTCCCATGAGGCTTAATTATTCTAAAAATTCAACTGCAGATCGAAAATATTTTGCACAATTTCTTACCTACTCCTACAGTAGTTGCATTCATTTTCGATGATTTACTTATTATTTCTATGTACCATTTACTTCAATTGTTCTGTAACTCCGTAGTAAGTGTGCTGCATCGAAACTGCGGTTTATTGCGGGGCTTTCAAGATTGTGCGCATTTCTAGTGCTCCTTTTTTCCTTTTTCCCGACGGGTTTTGTATATGGGAGCGTATTCGCGACAAGATTTACTTAAATTTCAATGATAGTTGAGTGTTCCTTAATGTCTACTGCAAATCGAAACACGTCTGTTTCGTGTCTGTGCGTTGAGATAATAGTTTCGAAACTTAGCCAAGAGTAAACGTTTATTTTTGTTTTCAAATTCTATCTAAATGGAACGAACGACATAGAATTGAATGTATCGTGAAAGATGGAAATTGTGGAAATGTTTTTGTTTTCTTTTCTTTTTCAAGCGTTTTGGTACGTGTTAAAGGGGGTAAGGAAATGAAGCAGACCGAATCATTTTTATAAAGATATTTCTTGATTTAACCTCACGCTTTCACACTCTGATCATTTCTGCAATATCTGAACCTTTTCTTAAAACACGTTCGGAGCACTTTTTTTCCAAAATCCAACATGACATGTGTACAAACTTTTTTAACCACAGGCAAGGAATGTTCGAACGTGTTCTAAACGGTTTGTATTGTGGGGTCCCTGGATGCATTGGTCTTGGTATCTGTTTGGCCACTCGTATGATCGGGCAGGAGCGTTGCGCTAGGGAAAATGTGTCGGGAGTTGTGGTGGTAGGATAAGCGTTGTGCTGCGATAAGATTCTAAAATACCTTAAGTGCAACGTGCTACCTAGTACGAAAACTAGAGCATCACTGGTAGAGTGGGCTTTGCTACGCTAAGGAACACTAGCAATCCTAGTGCCAGAGTGGTTGAGGTGCGCCGAAAGTGTGCTATCGGATTGGTCGAGTGCGCTTTGCCGGTGTTGCAGAGCGACTTCTCACAGCAACTAGTGCAGGCGTACAGCTTCGTGCGTTCGCCTATGATAATGCAACCCGCTTCGCAGCTACTGATGCAACGTCGCTCGAGCGACCACAGCTTTGGTGTGGAGGTCGAGTTTTCCGTGCTGGTTGTATAGGAAAACTGTTTAACCTACAATGAATCGAAAAAGGATTGAAATGTCAGTATGCTACTTAATGATTTCAGTGATATGCGAATAAAGCTTTTTTTTATTATATATATAAACATAAATGGATAAAAACTAAACGTAAATCGATCTAAAAATATAAAAAGTATGAAATATAAATACTTATAACTGTGTACTGGATTCAAACTCATGGATATGAATGAATTTTTCAACAGAATGAATCATTCTGAACCTCATTTCTGATGATTTAATCACCTAGATGCTTCATGAAGTCATGAATTTCCAACACAGATTTTTAACAATCGCCAACAATTTAACAAGAACAGTCATCTCCAGAAATCATGGTTTTTACACATTTGTTTATGGTTTAGCTGATGAAATCTTTATAAAAATGAAACAACTATAGTGCGGCTAGCATTCGATTGCGACAGCTTTCTAATTAATGAAATTTAAGATTGATCCTTTTTTTATAATTCATCAACCCTTCGACAGTCATGATTCTTTCGAGGGTGAATTAAAGATTTGAATTGCTCTCTAGTCAAAGATACATATGGATGGAAGGCTTCTCAAAAGGTTAATTAGTCTCAAAATTAGTTTTTACTATTATTAAAATAACTAAATGAAATCTGAACAAAGAGCTGCCTCTGTAAATAAAACAATGAAATATAAGTTTAATAATGTTTTTAATAACGAGAATGAGTGCATGAGGAATCATACACATCAAAATCCTTCTCTAAATGTCCATTCCTAAACACGGCTTCAAATTAATCTGATATGAATCATATCTCTAATTTATAGTGACGGGTCTTTTCGGTGGATTGAGCTCCCGAGTAGCTAAATCTAAACGCGATTTAATTAGCTCCACCAGCACCACCACCTCCGGCTCCAACATCACTGACGTCACTTGCTATATCCAGCTCCGTGCGCTGATGCTCAAACATTTGTCAATTAAATGTCCCTGAAATATGACACTTCCGGCATAAACCGAACTCGCCTCCGCCAAGTTAGCTATTCCCATCTCATTTCTCTTATCGATTCCTCATCAAAGCGTGTAGCGTATGAATTTGATGTTATGCGCTGTTACGAAGAACGTATGTCGAATCGTAGCTTCATGCATGACTGTACAATGCACCGTTCATGTACCGAGTGAGCACAGTAAATAATGTTTACTTCATCGGCAACATGACCTTTCTTCATGTCTTCTGTGTTTGGTGGTTATTTTCCCACTATACCCACTCCCGTTGAATATCCTCCACATCTAGGGATAATACTGGGTAAAAATAAATTGGAATAATGCCCACGTTACTCAGCCATTACATAAAGCGAAACTTACAAGTTCTGAACGTGATATAATTAACACAGGCACAGTAACAACGGGGGTATCGGAATGGGGTTAGAGGGTAAAGTCAATGCTGGCCCCGCAATGTTTACTATCACTGTGTTATACGATACCGTTTGTCAAAAATCACAAAACGCTCTGTATCTTTCCCCGTCTTTGTTTTGCTTGTTGCCTTCAATATATGTGTCATACTGCACGCGGCTGCTCATTGTCCTACATTTCAGCATCCCGAAACTGTTTCCCTTGCACCGCTCCCTACCACTCCCCGTAAGGGCACATTCGGTTCCTTAAAGTGACGATGTTGCTGTCTTCGTCTTGCACTTATCACTACAGCTGTCACATTAGACGCTGTGTACCGATGGAGACCGTGTGACAAGTGTGGGGTTATGTATATTGTTTTCTTTTTTTGTTGCTATTTGCACCCACTTACCATGCAGATAAATTCCTCCGGGTTACACTTTTTAACGTAGGATGCATTATTTCCGGACGACAGCTCGATGCAAGCCTCACCATCGTCGGTGGCATTGCAGGAGTAGCACCAGAGATCATTAATCTTCTCCGTTGCAGCTGATGTCTTATGTACAGTGTTCGTTAGGTACTGCGATCGTCCTGCGATGTTGAGGGTGCGAGCGAAAGGAAAAGCAATTAAAGGATAACATTTTTTTTACTGTGTTCCTGCACCCGTGCGGCGGTGCAAAATGTGACAAAAAAAAAGGTTCGTTGACGATTGTTGCAAACTGGCCGAGCCGCAGGGGAACTTCTTTCGTAACCCTACGAGTAAGTATTTCGTCGTTGCACACTTACCTAACTCGAGCAAGCCCATGAAGACGATTGCTATTATAATTGACATTTTGGCCTCATTCTGCAGTGAGTGTATTTCGGCAAGCAAACCGACTGCCGTGTCGCGTAGTACTGTCCACATTCGCGGCTACCAACCACCACTCAACACTGCTGCTAGTGCGCTAATAGCAAAAATGCGCCCGAATGTATGCTTGTTGCTCTCGTCACCTGACAACGGCCCGCCACCGTGCACGGTACTATCGGGAAGGGCGCTAGAGGTGACAGCTTTTCCTGCGCTTTGTTACACGCGCTCCATCAAGATAGGAGCTCTTCGGCGTTACACTAGTTACGGCTCATCGGAAGAGCTTCCGCTGGCAGGCAAACGGGCTGTAGTTGCGTGCACGGTTCGCCACTAATCACAATTCCACTTGCAATACATCAAATCCTTGTGCACTAAGCCAAGGCAGACACAGCACAGGAACGCTTTACAACTGTGGCGAATAAGTCAACACGACCGACCATCGTCACCCAGTGCCACTTCCATCATCCAGTGGCAATGGCTTTTTTCCTTTCTTCGTTTGTCTGTTCTGCTTCTTCCTGTATGAACCCTGAGCACTGGATTTTTTGGTTAGCCCAACCACCGAACAAGGATTCCACCGTACACTGCAGAGTGCAAGTGTTGCGAGATGTACATTTGAGATGCGTATGATTTTAGAGGACAGTGGAAGATATTACGGGGAAGGAAAAGTGAATATTGACGGAATCATGAACACACCAGCCCACGAGTATGTTCATTCGGTGCCCTGTCAATTGGACAGCAAGGATACGCGGGCATGCGCCGGGGCCATCTTCTTTGAAATGACTGTTGGGTTTTAATTTATTCGGAAAAATGTTGAACACTTGGAGATATTGTTTTACATATTATTATTTTTATTTTTAAGTGTTTAATGTTACACATCAGGAAGCAATGGACCAATAACAAATCAAGATGGTGCTTAAACATTGAACTGTTTTGCTATTGATGATTCCGAAGGCTACATTCAATTGTCTGCTAAGGGAAATATTCGAAAAAGACATCTAGGCGTCCAAGTTAGGTAATAATGATTTAAAAAATAGTTCAACGTAATTTTTGGTGTAGGTAAATTAGAATAAAGAGTAGAATTTTCATAGATACAACGCTCTGGTACCATATACGTAATGTAGTGGGTCTACTAGTAGGTTTCATGTTGACGCCCTGGTATGTTAGTGACCAGAATGTCAAATGTTACGTGTCACATTTATAGATTGCACAGCTGGTAATACCATTGTATCTTTATATTTGAGCATTTTTATAGGCGATATTTTAGGGAAGGTTTTTCTCTATTGTTGTTATGAAAAGAAGTGTGATTGAGGTCTGTCTTTTAATCCAAGATACTTATGTTACGGATAACTTTAAGTGCCAAACGACAAACTCAAATGACATCAAACCAAATTATTCTCTCTAAGAAAATCTGAATCTGATCTGAAGGATGTTTTATTTTATGATCTGCATGTAAGATTAAACCATCAGGATATACTCAGAATATGAATCTTTTTCTTCATTATCGGCACAACAAACTCAAGAGGTCTATTTTGGATTTAGAGAAAGAGGATTTTGGTCCGTTCGCACGAAGACCGGCGTTGCTATCATCATGTCCCCGAGCCGCCTAATGAGAATATGAATCTAGAAAATCCAAAATTTCCCATTACAACAATGCCAATGTCATTGTCGGTTGTTCATAAATTCATTAAATTAATAAATGTTCACTTCATAAATTACCATCAACTTAGTACAGTGTTTAAGATTCTGATGAACATATCCTTTGAATAAAAATGATGGGACAGTTTTCTCCAATAAATCTTCAAATTTCGAGGAGATAACGCTGGAAACTTACTTGTACACCCAATACCTCTCAGGGCTATTTGTGTAGAACAATACAGAAATAGTAATTTATTTTAAAATTCAATCAGAAGTTAGCAGATGAACAGGATTTTGTTTGTGTCAAAAGTTTTTGTACTGTTACCCTACCCCTGTATGGATTAAGTAATTAATACCCGAGACTCTATCCTAGATTTTAATAAAAAATCCGACCTAATATTTCATTATCAAAATTATAGTTTGGAGCTATAAAAGAGCAGATTAATTATCTAACTTTATCGATACCAAAGAAAATAATATGTGTAATTCCTCAAATTCACCTGACATAGAACCAGCAGATTGATACAACGCTAGTGATAGGCTTGGTTCTTTTTTTAACTTCAAATTATTTAGGACAAATGTATGGGAGTGTACATTAACTGGAGCAGGTGTGAAAGTATGACGCACCCACTGTACGCGGTTAATTTTACGAAAACACGCATAAACGGATGAGTTCAAAAAAAATAGTTTTTTTTTATTATTAATTCGCTTAAGTTATAAATGAGATCAGAAAAAGTGGGAAGGTTTATAATTTTATTGAAAAAAAGTCTAAAAATTACATTACAATAATTACATCACGAACATTTATACCTTTAACCTGGAAAAGACAAAAAACATTCTTATTCGTACCAACGATACGCAAAATCGTAATGAAATTAGGAAGAGTTATTATTTGTGACCGTGTTACAGAAATGGATTGTCGGTAAATTTTTTTGTAATAAAAATTTAGTAGTGAAAAAAATCTATCTGCCACATTAAAACGAACATCAACAGTACACAATCCCGGTAAAAAGGTGAATTAATTAAACCATCAAAAAACACACCTCATCACGCATCGTGATTATGTTGTCGACTCGTGCTTTCCTTCTGTATTTCTCTGCAGGGAATCACATTACTGCTTTTCATTTTCATACCACCTCCTTCGGCCACGCAAAGGCGTGTGTCGTACCTCGCCAATGGTCCATCGGTCACAATTAGAACAATGACCTCATACAGGCTGGTTGCACATACGTTTTTCCCGGGTTTTTGTGTAGGAATAAGGGCGTGGAACAGGGTGGAACCAATGGTCAACACCGTTTGTCCGAACGTCGGTTCGATGTCATGAGGTTAAAACTTAAAGAAAACGCTCGGTAACATCGGACTCCCATAGATCTACTCTTCGGTTCTAATTCTTGTCCTTTGTTAGGCCTGCACCCTACGGTGGCGAAGGAAATGAAATGGTAATCAAGAAAGACTCAAACAAAAACATTGCACATACACATATGTCGTTGTTTAAGTTGCTGTGCCAAAGTAAATGTGCACGTTCGTACTAATTTTTAGTCCGCTCGTCCACACACCCGGCTTCTATTGCAATGGGTCAAACCTACGCGTAAGGATACTTCGATTAGCTTCCACCATTTGTAGTCCATTATTCTACCACCGGTCCGGTGCACGATTTCCCGGTGGAAAAGCCGGTGAATTTTCCCGCCGTGCCGAGATGGTTGGCGTTAGTTCGTTTCGTTCCGTTAGTACACACCTACGCAGGTAAAGAAATTGTTCTTTGCCGAGCACAAACCGAACACCCGAAGGGTCGCCATTCTTCGGGTGGCCTCATTTGAGGGCGAAAGAGACCCTCCGTTTTCGACGCCACTGGATAGCTGGTACAGAGGGGATGCCCTAAGTAAGCGAAGCGAAGGCAAGCGTTAAAATGTGACCGTTCGGTTTTCTTTGTTTTAAACGTGCTCGGGAAATAAAGGGGGTATAAAGATTTGCATATAACCACCACCAATACAAGCTTCTTTCGCCAGGACGTCACCGCACACATCAACACCCGTGTTGAGTAATCATTCGTCAATGGAAAAGGACCATTGGCGAGTTTATTGGCGTTAAATAAAACGGTTGCTCACACGAACACATTGGAAGAGGCTAGAAATTTGCTAGAAATCACCCACTGGTTACTGAGTGCTCGAGAGTACTAAGATGTGGAATGAATTCCTTATAAAGCAACTTCTAATGCCAAGGTTTATACTGAAAGGTATCATTGACATAGAGACTTGGCGACTTGGTTAACGGGAAGATTTCCTTCAAGGAGTATCTACAGATGCGTTTATTTCCTGTATAGATACCATGCGAGGGCTCTCTGTCCTTCTAGTCTGATATAGTTTCGTGCCACTATTTATTTTTTTTTCTTGGATTGATACACAACTAAATTGTTCACATTTGTATCCACATGGACACATGGACACTTTGAACGCACCAGATTCAAGGGTTTTTAAAAATATTGGGCTATTATCATGCAGGCACTACGAAAGCATCGCAAGAATGTCTAATCTTTGAAGTTGGCAAAAAGTATATTTGAGACATGAAGAATAAATGAGTTTAAGTACAAGAAAAACAGCAGCCACATGTTGTACAGAATTGTGAAGCTAAGGTGCCAGTGTAGTGTTGAGTCATAACCCGCTCATGCGAACAAATTTCAAAGCACTTGTTTGAGTTCAATGCGCTCAACGCGCTCAATGCGCTCAACGCGCTCAATGCGCTCGGTACGCTTAAAACGCTAGTCGCGCTCAAGCGCTTGTTTGAGCTTCGAGTCACCTCGCGCTCAACGCTCGCCTTGCGAGCGTTTTACTCAGCTCATTAAAACGAGCTACTTGACCCAACACTGTGCGAGTGTATGGTTACGGCAATGAGATTTAAATTTTAAAAAATGCCAAAAGCCTTCTTAAGGGTTTATATTGTATTTAATGAAAGTTTAAAAAGGATCGCATTAGAAGATAATTTTCTACTGCTTTTTCTCCGTGATGCAATTTGATTTGGGTCATTTTTTAAATTGCCTAAACTTTAGAAGTTACTAAAGCATTGCATGATACATGGGTTTGTTTTTGCTTTTTATTTTGAATCCTGAATCGATTAAATGAATTCTAACTTAGCACATTTGATTTTTTAATAAATGTTTCACAAAAAAATACACTTAATTTTGCGTGATTCATGATTAAATAAAATCTAAATCAAATTAGTTACTCGATTTGAAATCATTAAGTTGCAGTGTTTTTTTTTATCAACCTAATATAATGCCCCCACTTAGGACTACCTAGGACGAAAATCTACTCACGCATATCTCACCCAATTCCCTGCTAGGCATACACACTGAGATTGTAGTTGTGTAAAGCTGTACCCGTGTTGTGTCCCCATTTACTTTCACCCCGTACAACTTCCATCGTGTGAGACCCTCAACCACGGTTCGGAAAGGGAGGGAATACCTGAAACTATTCCACACCGCTTCTTCTAAAACAAAACGATGGAATTTTAGAACCAGAAGGTTCACCAAAACCCTCACGGTGTTTCGGTGCGAGTGTTCATTCAAGCGGCAGCCACGAACGAAACAACATCTTCGCAGTTTCTGCGACTCCGTAAAGCCATGCCGTCGTAAGGACCTGCAGAACTGACGCTGGTCGAAACGCTAGCGGTTAGTCGGTGGTTGATCAGCAAAGGTTTTGCGAAAGATCGATTGTGGTGAAAAGAAGTTCCTTCGAATACGAATACTATTGTGCCGCTTTTTGGGAGAAGATTGGTAATTCCAACTCTTATACGTACGACGATCGAACCCATCAAACAGCAGTCAACTGTGCAGAATATAGTGGTGCGACTTTGTTTTCCTGTGCCCATTTAGTTTCGTCGTTCAGTGTGGCCGTTTGTTTGGTTTGGTTGTTGAACCTGTTCCGGTTTGTTTGGTAGTGGTGCGGGCCTTGGGCCTGGTGTGTGGGTCCTGCTCGTGGTCTAGATTCGGAATTTCCAAACCAACCTCAGTGAACGTCCCAGTTCCAGTTTCGGGTGTATCGTTTTGTTGTTGTGGGTTTTAAGTTTCGGCCTGTTCGGCAGCGAAAACTCACCATCTCGCACCGTTGAGGCAGGCTGGTTAGTGTGTGGTGTTGTGGAGTTGGGCAGCAAACGGCAAAAGGAGAAAGTGAAATTTCGCCATGGTTACAGTGTCGACGTTTCCGAGCCGAACCTTCACCCGGGTGGCCCTGCTGCTGAGTCTGCTGTGCCGTGAGGGACTGGGCCGGGATCCACCTACCGTGGCCATCCCCGACCAGGGCACGGTGATGGGCATGTACATGAAGATGTTCCGGACGCAGCGGGTCGTTGCGTACCTGGGCATCCCGTACGCTCAGGCACCGGTCAACGAGAAGCGCTTCACGCCGCCGGTAGTGGACAATCTGCCCAGCTGGGAAGGGGTGAAAAATGCCACCAGTATGGCACCTCACTGTTGGCACATGCCGCGCGACACCCATCGGCGGCACAACCAGCTGTTTATGGAGCTGATCCGTTCCGGCGACGACGGCGGTGGTGATGGCGGTGGTGGCGAGAAACAGTACGATGAGGACTGCTTGTTCCTGAACATCTACATACCGGATTGTAAGTATATGGCTAGTGCCGCTGTGTAAAAGCATCAATAAGGGTTTGCCAGCGCAAGAGAGTGTAATTCAAATGAAACCAAATTTTATGAGTGTGTTTAGTGGTCTTCCAAAGTTCCTTGAACTTTTCGAAACGCCAGTCAATGGTATCGATCCTTTTTCAAGAAGGTTTTGAAGCTGTAGTTCTCAACAAGACGTTGAAGGAGTTGTTGATGGAGAGGCGTAATATTCGCGTGCTTGAAGCTAGTCAACTCTCGGTGTATTATCAGTCCGCAATCTGCTAAGAAGATCTCGTCAAATAGTAGCCCCAATTAATGGAACTGTATCACAAGGCAAAGTACATACATTTTGTGTGGAATTCTAGAAAAGTGTTGTGCTACACAACCCAAACATGCTCCAAGGTGGATACAGTGACACACTTTTACATTGAACATTGAACTCATGCCTTCCGATGAGACGACCACACCACCACGCACCGTCAAAACGTACCGACTAAGAACGAACGGCACTTATAAGGAAATGAATCGAGCGGGAAAACGGCCACATGCCACGGGACCGCAGGGAAATCATAAATCCCACCGCCTTCGCGACGCAACACTAAACCGTTGACAACGTGGACCCTGCGAAAAGGAAAATCCGCCACAGGGGACAGAGCGCCAAGTAGCCAAGGTACCAGCCACGCCGGGTTTTCCTTGAACGGAGTCAAATTTTCATTTTATGGCCATTGACTTCCTGCCAGCCCCGCCTGGGTCTGTATGGACTGGGTGCTTTGGAACACCCGTGCGATGAGAAAGGTAAAACAAAACACACAAAAAAATGAAACCCAATGTATTACTGTTGACGGAGTATATGAAGTCGACCATCGCACGGTGTATGCCCAGGTCCTTGGTAGTGGCAAAGCAATGCTCCATTTGCATTGCTTTCTAGCTTGCCAGCGAGCGTGCTCTTGAGTGCACTTTTTAGTGAAAGCATATTTTGATCCCTGTGCTTTGGTGACATTTCCTGTGGCCCCTTTCCTGTACCGGCAAAGGTAGGAATAAAAATGCGAAAACGTATACATTTGGTTCTCGCGTCGGTTCGTTACCGTTTATTGGTTTTCAGCAGCAGTTGACTGACGACTAACGCATAGAACCATAAATTTAAATGCATCAAAAATATGTTACGGCGCATATGTTCACGATAAACGCGAAAGAGGTATGAAATAATACTACTATGCTAATAAATGCATGGTAATGGTTGAGCGTATTAGTAAGGTATTTAAAAAAATAGTTGCATTAAATTAGTTACTGATTGAAACACACCAGGCGCCTCCATTTTTTGGGAACTCATGATTTGTTTTGTTCAGGTTCAACTCACTTCAGGTTTTTTGTTTAGCAATTGAGTAAAATTTGTTAAACTGATTATGCAACATTAGTTAGTGCAATCACAAAGCAATGAAGAAATATAAGCACTCACCAACATCGTTATGGTCTGTGCTATCTTGCCACTTTTATCGAGGAAATATATCAGCATAATGCTAATCAACACTAAAATAAACATTCTTCCTACGAACATCAACAGAACCTTCCTGTACGAAATCATGTCTCCTTCTTGTACAGATAGGAGCTTTGCGTTGAGTATCCTCCTACTTTGGTTTGCTATAAAAAAAATATCGTAGCTTATCAAGTGTAATCATTATAATTATAGTCCATCGAGCCGATGGCTAAGCATCAAGCAGCAAAGATAAGGAATTATTTAATAATAAGCCTCACCGCCTTTTGTTGCCTGATGGTAATTAGATTGTTGTACCACAAGTTTAGCTATTTCATCGCACAAACATATTGAAGAAAAGTGGTTATTGAGTGAGAGTAGTGAGACCATTAAAAAACGGCAAGCCTAATGGCGGAATGGGCAATTATTTCTGCAATATTCAACCCACCCCTTCAAGGTGTGTGGTTTGCTTTTAAAACAATACGGTGACCTGGCGGGACATGAAACACTTAAACTACCTCACACACAATTAGGTCACACGTAAGCGACAAATAGGTTAAGTATAAATGGAAAATTAGAGGTCCTGCTAATTTCAACCTTTCGTGGTACTTTTGCATTCGTTTGAGCATTGCAATGGGTATTATGTTTCCTATAACACATTAACTTGGAGCTTTTGGTTACCGAATCCAGCAAGAAATTAAAGTAATAGTTAGTGCCCTTAAGTATCTATGTTTGTAAACCAACAAGCAAAAGTCTGTCAGCCAACTGAAGGTTCCAAATGCCCAAACAAATACTGTTGCAAAATGTTACCCTACAGCAACCATACAACTTCAATTTTAACCTACATTTCGAACGAATCGACGAGACGAAAAACCATTTATAAACATACCGTAATGCAAAAACTTCGGTTCGCACTATTCTATTCAACTGTCAAAACTGTCTTTGCTTCGTGTTTCCACAAGCAGCTTTTCACGAACACCGTGGCGATAAAGGTGCAGCGTTTTTTTTTTTTCGTTCCACTGGTGGAAAATTCAAACACATCCATTGCACACGTGCTCGGTAAGGGTGCGAGTGGATGGGATGGCACCAGTAGGAGTGACGATGGTCGGTTTCGAACACGTTGCTAGGGAATGGCGGAACAGGTAATCGATTTCCATGTGGATGGGATTGTTTTTCTTTACTGCATTGTGTGCCGTATTCTTCGTGGGGTACGAATTTCCCAATGTTTGCATACCGAAACTAAGCATGTTTGTGGGTTTAAAAGGAAACCAGATATATGGGAAACAGGTTTGCATAGGAATTCAGTTCATTATTAGTAATTTTATGCTATTTACTTATTTATCAACGATGTTTCGTTCTTCTTATGATTGCATTCCATAGAAAAAAAAATATTTAAAACAGAGTTTCTAGTTTTTTGGCTCTATGTAAAATAGATATACAATATAAGGCTCTATATTAAATATTACGTTTTTATTAAATTTTGTATAATTTTGTACAAAGTTCCAGATGTGTTCTGCATTTTTTCATCAAATAATGTTCAAGCTCAGTTAACTGTACATGATATAATTGAATACAGTAATTTCTTGCGGAATTTTGAACTGTGGACAATTCAAATGTACCCATTTAAAATAATCAGGGCTTTTAGTCATTTATTGTAAAACTTTTTAAAATATAAAAGACTCTTTTGTTTGAACACATTATAGCTCCAATTTAAAGAAAAAATATTTATAATTTAGAATTTGAATTTCAATTTGTAATTATGAAAGTTTATAATAGCTTATGATATTTGTCCTGTTAAACCAACTTTTATATCAAAACTTGTTTGATTATACTTCATTACAAAAGACTCTCAGTTACTCAGCGCGTTCCCATGTACCGACCAGATTAGCAGGATTATGCAATCTGCTGATTAATTCATGGTTTTGTCGGTAAGAAGAAACTTACAATGAAAGCAGGTATACAGGACTTTTGACATTGAACCTTTTGTTTTGGCCAAGAGGTAGATCACGCGCAGCGGCATAAGTAATCACATCAGTCGATCCTTACATCAATCAGACTGTTCATTTATATACGTTAGTTTTTGGCTGAGCCTTACATAATCACCGAGCTGACCCTGAACTCACCATGGGTCAAAGCTTACCCAGGTTGTCGTCTGGGAGGTCTTGGAGACGTTGCAGATGCTTGAAGTTGATTCAAGCATGAAAAACGGAACGGCACACACCAAATGGTAGCACGTTTCATCCATTTCTTTTTCTGCGGTGATTTGTACGAACAAAGAAACAAGATTTAGAGGTCAAGAGGGTCTTAAGAGCAGTTGCTGTTCTCTTCGTCCTGTATGTGACCCGTAAGCCGCGAATGTAATGATCGTAAAAATGGTAATAGGATCGTCTGATTTACGACACGAACGGCTGCAATTATCCGATAGAAGTTATTGGGATGTGAAAACTGCTAAAATCCAATGTGTAAATACTGAAGTAAATAACACATCCGGTGTATTTTGCCCTATGCTTCGATTCGCCCTTCTATTGCCCCAGTTGATTGGATCGAATGCTCGATTTGAAGGTCAGACCTTTGTTGCTGGGTATAAACTTTGACTTCACGCTGTAACCTCCAAGCTATCCAAGGGGAGTATAGCTTCTTCCCACTTGCTCCTTAGTGCAGAGCCACATTGCAAACACGCACCTTTAACGCCATAATTGAATCTTTATCGAGGACCCTCTAATACGCCACTTCGATTTCTTAACCTGTCAGAAGGCCAGCTCAGGAGCTGGAACGGAGGTGCCTATGAGTTTCCAATAATTGAGCTGCCAAGTGAGCAACCTGGGCAAAACCGGGCATGGGTGCGTAAGAGCTCTACCAAGCGCCTTGTAATTGATTGTAATCGGTTGCGGTTTGGTGAAAGTTTTAATTTCTTTACAGCTCCCGTACTGCGGCCCGTCCGATCACCCGGTGTCAGAAAGCGGATGTTTAGTGAGGCTAATTGTTTGTGCGTGAAAGCACAACTTTAAACATTCTCGGGTTTTTTTGGTTCGAGAAATGAACAGTAGCTATAAATCAATTCAATCGATCAACATTTTGTTGAGTGGTATCCCACCGGGCAAACTTTTTTTTTATTTTAGACCCCGAAACTATCGTGATTAAAAAAAATCTTTGACAGCTACAACTTCTTGACTTTCTCCCAACAGTCGTGTATCCATGTCGCACTTTCAAGGCTGTTCGGAAAAGAATTTAAAAAAGACGTGCCGGAAGAAGAAGGGTTGCCATATGCATATACGTACACAATAAAATTACTTCGAAAACAATTTCTGTGTCTTTCGAACATTTTGCCGCAAACCGCATGCTTGCAGAGTGGCCCCTGTAGCAGTATTTCAACGTTTAACCTTCGGAGAACGAAGCGTCACGATGGCTCATACTGACATTTATGAGATCCTATTAGACCTTCAAATTTATATGTGCTACTGGAGTAATCGAAGTGTACTACAGAAGAGGCTCGTTCTCCATTTGACTCCGATTCATGCGCCCGGCTGCACGTGAACCCTTACCTCCAGCTGGGTGGTTCCGATGTGCTTTCGTCCTTCAAACGGATGAATCACATCAGTTTCCGGCAGGGAAAACCTCGTGGGCTACACCTATAAAAATAAGATTACCCCGAGGGAAACTCTGTGTGTCGTTTGAACGGCGGCGTCACTGTGCGAGAGAACCGTTTGCTAGCATCGGAAGTATACCAGTTTCCCCGAAATCGATATGCAAATCGGGCAGGATTACAACGTTTAATGGTGCACGAAAACAAAAATCGCCTGTTATAAAAGAGGCTACACGTACCACATGGTTTGGTGTTGGCAGTGGTGGAATACGAAGATTTTAAGCAAACTAAAACTGTCGAGTAATGTGTTAATTCATTAAAATGTCATCAATAATCTGAATTTTATTGTACAATCCTTCACAGAAAATGTTTGGTTGTCACACTACTTGAACATTAGGCTTGAACTACTTAAAAAGGCCGATAAATCTGTACTGAACTGGATTGTATCGGCTACTACTAGAACTGTAAATAGCAAGGAGAAATATGTATACGCAGTTAAAATGGACTAGGAGTAATAATAATAGGAGAATTTCTGGAAACTACTCTTAACACCTGTCGCGACGATCGAAGCTGGGGCTATATATACTGAAGCTACAGTACTCATATACACCTCTTAGACATGGCATTTGTTCAAACCTGATGAAACCCTCTTAGCCGCGTTTGAGAGGAAGATGTTCAGAAGGATTATTGGCCTCGTATGTGTGGAAGGACAATGGAGAAGTCGCTACAATGACGAGTTCTAAGAGCTATACGATGAACGTACAGCGAATTAGACTCGTCAGTCTCCGATGTCAAATTGAGATGGAGTGATGGCGTTAATGTGTCCACCATAAAGGCAGGCGTTGGCACCCGCCCGTGAGGAGGACTACTGCAACAGGCTAAGATCACGTTACGGTTGTATCGTATGATAAGTAATTAAGTAAAATGTTAGAGACTTTTTATTGAAGTTCCTTGACATCTACTGGTGGATCCAATATTCAGTTACTTTTCTATTATGCTGAGTTCTATTATTACCCTCCTCGAACTGCTGAAGAATCTAAAGACGCACTTCCAAAGTGTTGAAGAATTCAAAGACGAAGATCGACTTTCTGGAGGTTCCTGGAGGTATGTACAATCCGTCAAATAGTAATATGCGGAAGTGTCAGTCTAGAGCATAAGCATCTGAGCAGCAGTTAATCATCTAAAATGAGCGTTTGATACTTCTGAGAACAAAATGTCTTTCCGACTGGTAAAAGAATACGTTTTCCAAAGATCGCACCCTCCCAGAGGCACTTAGATCTGACAGATAAAATTTTGTAGGGCAAAGGCTAGAATGTTAATGCCAAATTTTACGATAGTTGGAGGATAATTTTGGGAATATCGAGTACAAACTGTAGGCTGAGTTGATCGCTCTGGTCACGAAAAAGGTGAGCGCGAAGCTGACGTATACATTTTTACCTGCCATTCGTCACAGTCCTGGCCAACCATCGTTAGGTCGTCCAAAAGGACATCAATGCATTTTTCTAGAATCTTTATTTAAGGTAGGATTCAAGTAGACTTTGTTACATTAAATTATCTCTACAAGTTTGTTGTTTCGAGCAAACGGTTCGATTGAACTTACTGAGTAAACTGATTTATCTTAGCATCGTTACGTTTAGTTTTACGCTAGGTGTCGCTCGCTGTTAAACAGGGATCATACGCGATGATCGGTTTAACCGAGTACGATCCGCCAAGACATGACGAAGAGATGGGTTTAAAAGCAAGCGTCATCAAATAGGAAGGGTTTTCCAACTAAAACTTCTGCCAAGAATGGAGGTTTTTTTAACTCCACTACGAACTACGCTACGAAGCACATTCGAAATGTTAGGATTAGGATTGTGGATATAGGATTGTAAAACAAATAGGTGTTACAAGAAGCGTTTCTTGGTCATCTTTTTAGATGAAAACAGTGGTTGGAGGACGCAATATTTGTTGCTGAATGTATCAGTTTGTTTTTCATCGACATTCAAAATAAGTTATTTTTAATGCGTACGTTAATGTGAGCTGATCAGTATCGGAAATTGTGTGCAAACAACCAATCGGCAGAAACAAAGTAGCAGATTCTGTATGCGACACTAGCGGTCTGAGCTCGAATCTTAACTGGATCGTCCTTTCCCTCGTATAAATGATTTGGCTTATAATCTGTGGGTAATTTAATCTGGCGATAGCCATCAGTCAGTCATGGTGGCCAGTCTTCACCAACTAAAAGAAAAAGACGAAGATCCTCAGCCACATTAATCATCATGGAATGTTCATTTGCGTGTCCAGTACAATGTGCGAAAATGGCAATACGCTCTACAATGACAGGAATATCATTAAATCAGCTCTACTCAACAACACTCACTTCCTAGGCGCCATCTACTAATTTCCTCCAATTCGCCATATTCGCTCAACCATCGATGAAGCTACTAATTGACTATGAAATGACAGTTAATTGCAATCTCTGATAAGATGCAATTTGCTATTTTGTCTCTGCGCTCAGGGCGTGTGAGCATTCTGTTATACATGACCCACCAACGCCACCACTACCAATGCCAATCATTATCTGGTACGTATGGTTGAAGTGAGTGTGTTGCTGAGTCTTTTTCGTCCCAGTGTGGCTCCTGTAGTTGAATCGCGTGACTAAGTTAATTGCTCCTCCCAAGTCGCTACAGCGGTCGTACACACGGTGCGAAGGTTTCGATGGTACTCAAGAGGAATGGGACCCGCTATTTACCCCGATGACCCCGTAAATGCGTGTAGCGGTTCTGCAAGTTCATAAGGCTGAGATGATTTTGTTGCTTGGCTTGGTAGTCCCTCGATGACCTAATGAGCGGACATTGTAGCACGTGTACGTTTGAAGATATCGCGTCTTATCTTCGCAAGAGCTTGTTTGACTTGGTTCTGGTTTTTTTTTTGTCCAAGATTGAAAAGTTAACGCTAAGCGGTTCTTGCAAACTTGAATCGAATGTGCAAATAATTCAGAAATATTAGAGAATCTCACTGGTATAACGTGTTACGGGTTTCGAATCAGTAAACTGTTGCACGGTTTGCGATTTTGAAGTGCACTATTAGTACAGAATGTAAGTGAAAGTGCTCTGCTAAGACCTCACATACTTTAGGAATTTCTTTTAAGCGAGGAATACTTATCTTATAGAAGAAAAATATCTGATCTTTCACACGTCAAGCATATTCTTCCTATCGCATGTATCTCACCAATCGCAGCCATAAAAAGTAATATTACCTTCAGTCGAGCACCATCATCAGAATTGGACCTTCTGGCACATACTTAACATATCTCGCAGTATATCAAGTAATAGAAGTAGTAAAACACTTTCCAGCACAAGTTACTGAGCCCACACGCAAACATCAAATTCCCAAATTCCTTTCCCGTGGAACTTCAAACAACGCCCTAGCGAGACAATATGTAATGGGTTGGATTTTAAATTCGCTCCCATTAGCCGTAACGTTAGCCCGTGGACTCCTCTCGTGGAGCTCTCGGTGGCATATAATTACTGCCTGTTACGGAAATTGTTCCAAAATTGTGAACACCCACGGCAAGGGGTCTTAGCCCGTTAGGAAGAACAAAAACGTATCACAGTCTACAATGCGCCGGTCGAATATTTACTTGGACGACAAATTCCGTCACCAAACGAGTGTTGGAGGACACTCTTTCATTGGTAAGTTCCCGCCAGCAACAGTTCCCCAGTGTTTTCGCAGTATATCCGCAGTAGTTAATGGGTTTTTAATTTACAACACCAGCGCCACTCTCCTGCTGGTATGAATTTAATCAACCTTCATCACGATTCTGCTGCTGGAAATGAAAATGCCTGCATTTTCAAGAATTTGGTGTGCTAAATACTCAAGAAAGCAATAGTACTTGCACTCCATGACAGGCGTCTTGAATGTTTGCCTTTGCGTACAGTACCCACTGCTGGCCGCTCAGACGTAGGTGTCAAAAGTAAACCCTACATCAATATTTCAAGATCGGTTCGTGCTGATAAGGAACCCGTGCCTACGGAATCTAGCAAGTCCTTTGGGCCGTACCGCGCGGTGTAGCGAAGCGTGACGGCATCAGTTACAGCACGAACCACTCACACACAGAGAACGCCTGAGAGCCACTGTTGCCACTGAAGCCACTGTTGGGGGACTGCTGTCCCTTCTTACCAAATTACCACTGCCAGGAGTCTCGATTTCCGCCAGCACGAAGTTCAACGAACTGACGTCGGGCACTAGTCGGGCACTGGGTTAGTATTTGCCGAGTATCGCTGTCCTTAGTACAACGGTCCGTAGCATGATTTTGCAAACTCACGAACGACGTTTGAAGCGGCTGTTTTTTTGTTGTTTTGTTACGGTTTTGCGGTAGAGCAATGGTACACGATGTGCCGGGGATACATAATTTATATCACGTGGCTGTAGCGGTAAGCCCCAAGAAAAGTGGAACAAATTAGAACCATTCATCGGTGTGCTGTGCCGGGTTTTTTTTTATTTTGGTTTTGGGGGAACGTGCAGAGCAGAGCAGCTAAAAGCGGCCCGGGAGGGATACCTGTAGTTGGACAATGGTGTCCCGATTAATCAACCGATCAAAAGACCGTCCGATGACAAAGTGCATAATTGATAAGTGAATGAATCGAATCGTTTCACAATACGATAGGTAAACATTTATTCAAGGGCGATGTAAGGGTTGTTTGTTATTTGAAGGCATAATTACAACTAACGAAATAAAGGATTTTTTCAACTATTCCTACTCTGTAGTATACAGAGAATGATGAACTCCACAACCCATTCGGTGAAGTCCTTTTAGTTCATCTGGGAGTATTTTGATATGAAGCTTTAAAATGATTCCTGAATATGGAATTGTTCAAAGTTGGAAAATTTGGTCTAGAATAGAAATAAAAAAGCATTGTCCCTGTGTGTGCTAATGTTAACAATTTATTTTGCCGGCTGTTGCAACTTGCAACAGTGTTCTTGTTATTACATTGAAAAACCGACTAACCGAGCATAATAAAAACACAAGAAAAGGATTTATTTTAGCCATCTTTATTTGCCAAATCGGTTGCATCAAATTTGGTTATGTTACTTACTTATTTATCTGGAGCTTCAACCGCTTCGCGGTTTTGGCCTGCTGTCTGCTGCTGGAGCCCTCTAAACCACTCACGGTCGAACACCTTCGTCTGTAATCCGTTCTCCCGGCCTTTCTGCCGGACGCATCAACGCCATCACTCCATCTCAATTTGGGCCTACCACGTCTCCTCTGTCCATGTGGACGATCTAATAGGACTTTACGGCCTAGATCGTATGGTATCATTCTCATGACGTGACCAACCCACCGGAGCCTGGCGAGTCTAATCCGCTGTACGACAGTAAGTTCGCCGTACAGCTTATAGAACTCGTCATTGTAGCGATTCCATTGTCCTTCCACACATACGGGGCCAAAAATCCTTCTGAGCTTCTTCTTCTCGAACGCGGTTAAGAGGGTTTCGTCAGTTTTGGACAAATTCCATGTGTAAGAGGGGTATGTGAATACTGGAACTATATAAGTTCTGTGTCGTCCCTGCTTCGTTCGTCGCGGTAGGTGTTTTGAGTGGAGCATTTTCCGAAATCTCAACGCGCGTATCTCAACATCAATGATATTGTCGGTGCAGACTTTGAACGACTTCGAAAGAGCGCTCACCTATTACGACACCTAGCGTAAGTAAGGATGTGTCAGCATCGCCACTGGTGGTGCCACCATCAACTTGGTTGTTGCCTCTGTAATCTCCAACCCGAGGCAAAAAAATCACGTCCTCGTTTGCCGGGTTAGCTTTATCGAGTCTCCTTTCCCCCGGTCATTGATCCTCTAAACTCGGGTATCCTCGGTTCGATTGCTTCACCGCTCAATGCAGCGTCCTCTAGGGCAAAACGCTCGAAGCCAGCTATCGCAATCGAATCGACCGTAAAATAATATTCAACACCGACAATAAAGAATATTTGTCGCTAATAAAGCTTTTTCTAAAGGAAATGATAACGCAATCTAGAACAGTGATTGTGGGTGTCTTTTATGATTGAACAGTAGAGGTTTGCCATGTTTTCGGAATATCCGTTACTTCCATGTCGGCGAACTGGTTCCCGTATTATCATAATTCTTGTTCTGAGCATCCCTTTCTGTAGACAAAAATTCGAAAGCCCAGCACGATCGCTCCATGGTCCTCAGATATTACACACACATTTAGAAGCACTTAAAAGGGAATTCTAGTAATTTATTCTTCAAAATCTCTCGCGAATCTATGCCATGTAATGTCCGGCATATACAGTAGGTAGAGTAAATTTAGCTGTAAAACCTTTTTTTAAACAATTATTCTCTTTAGATCAGTCGATCGCCACCAAAACTACGCACCAGATTACTAAATCTGAAAGTATTGTAATGAATTGATTCATTTGAGTTATGTTGCGATGTAAGATTAGTACTAGTTCTGCTAGTAGACAGTTTTGAAACCAACAATAATGCTAACTTCTCTCCTCTCAATCCTCTTTCTTGGCGTTTTGCAGCAACCATGCCAACGGACGGTTACTCGGTGCTGGTAACCTTTCCCACGGGTGACTTTGATGGTGACACACCCTTCACGTTAAATCCCTTCCAGATGGTGTTCAAGCAGAAGATCATCGTTGTGACGGTGGCCTACCGGTTGGGCATCTTCGGGTTCTTCACCAGCATGGACGGGGAGGCACCGGGAAATTTCGGTCTGATGGACCAGTCGGCCGCGCTACTCTGGATCAAGCGCAACATCCGGCTGTTCAATGGGAATGAAGGTTCGGTCACGATCATGGGCCACGGGACAGGCGCCGTTTGCGTGGGGTTGCACCTCATGTCCGGCGACTGGACGGACGACATGTTCCACAAGGCTATCCTGATGTCCGGCAGTCTGCTGCTCGACTCGAGCGTTCGCAGCGCCAAGCAATATGCATCTTCTTTGGACGAGCTGGCGACCGCCTTCGGGTGCTTCCGTCGGCCGACCACAAAGCTGATGGATTGTTTGCGCCGAGTCGATGCGCAGATCCTTGCCGAGAACTCACCTCCAATCGACTGGGGCCCGGTCATTGACCGGGGGCTGAGCAACACGACCACACCCTTCATCTCGGACCACCCGAACATGCTGGTACACCAGGGCAAACTGCGCCGGGTGCCACTATTGATAGGTCACACCGACATGGAGGAAGTCCTGGAACTGACGATGGGTGACATGATCGAGCACGGGCTGGGCTCGGAAATGTTCGAAACACTTCTGGGTGACGTCGTCATGGGTGATCTCGCCGAAATGGACTTCAACGAAACGCTGTGCGGTGGCAACATGGACATCGTGATGGAAGCTGTTCAGTATCAGTACAAACCATACCCTCCGACTACCGATCCTGTCACGCTTCGCCGGAAATACATCGAGTTTGCGACCGAGCGCAAATACGTCGCACCGACGATCGAGCTGGCGATGCACATGAGTCAACAGGCGGATACGTTCGTGTATCGCTTCGACATCAAACCACGGACGGCGGCCGCCCTGAAGGATGTGCCCGAGTGGGTAGGCGTGCCGCACAACTTCGAGCTGATCTTCCTGTGGGGACTGCCGTACTGGTTAGCGCTCGCCGACCAAATGCAGTGGGACAGTGCGGACAAGAGGGTAGCCGACATCGTGATGACACTGTGGGCGAACTTTGCCAAGTTCACTAATCCGACCCAGGTTGGAGTGTACATTCGTTGGGAAAAGTTCACCGTCACCGAGCCGGGCGTGCTGATCATCGATCGTTCGTTCAACATGAGCGACCACACCACCATGAGCTTTGATGCGGTGAAGTTCTGGAATCACTACTATCCGAGCGTCATCGACTTTGCCGCCCAGTGCTGTAACGCGACGTACAACGGGGGTAATCGGGCTGCTCCACTGAGCGCCGGTAGCCTGCTGGGCAGCTGGGTGCTGGTCACCATTATCCTGTTACAATCATTCGTTCACCTGCACGCAACACACTTTGCCTCGCCAACGTAGTTAGCCAGGAGACGCAAACAGTAAGCGTAGGCGGATGCGCCATGAAAGACCTTTTGTAATAAATCACTCTCTGTATATAGCGAATGAGTGCGTGCGTGTGAAAAGTGGCAGCGCACCGGAAACGAGATTTTTTGTTTTTCCTCGTTTTTTGTAGTTGTAAACTTAGGCAAATGAGAACGTTTTAATTTAGCTAAAATATTATTTTCCTATGATTCCGAATACGAAAGTGTAAGTTGACAGAAATATATATGTACAAATAAAGCAACAACAAAACCGCATGTCGTAATAGCTTTTATGTTTGTAATTAGTTATATTGCTCGGCATTTAGGTGGCATTCATTAATTACAATTTGAACTATTGTTGGAGATTTTACTCAAATTTGGTGGGACCAAAAATTGTTCATGGCTGTACGATTTGAAAACAATGCATTTTGACGTTTTCGACGTACTGGCAGCACTGCTTCATAAATTGTCTAAATAGTTCCATTTGTTGTGATACGCTCTGTTTGTGCTGTGAACTTTTTGTTAAGCGTCTCTTAACTAGAAAACGAACGCCGTGAGACCGAGTTAGTTAATACAAAATGAATAAACGAAACATTTGGAAGTATGATGAAACGAAGGAAATGCTACAGATCATGCAAGACAACAACTATGCCGGTTCGTTTAGCAGCAAACACAAACAGAATATGGAAATTTTCCGAAGGATTGAGAACAAGATGATAGAGAGTGGGTATCACTACAAAAACTACCTGCAGATCGGTGTGCGATGGAAAAATTTGAAAAACCTCTACATGAAGGCGAAGCGCAGCAAAAGCAAAAACCAGCAGCAACTCTTTCCGTATTTTGAAGAAATGGACTGTATGCTGAATCATTTGCCGCTGAAAACATCAAGCGAAGAGTATTTATTCACATCGGAACCCGACGAGACTATAGCAGCAGCGGAGCATTCTATTGAACAATTAAGTAACGCAAACGATGATACTGCTCCCAAACCACAAGTCACGGAAGTATCAACCGTCAATCTAAAAAGGAAACATACTGACATACCAAAAAAGATGGCCAGCACCAAAGTGGGGAAGCGTTATGGTCCTGCACAGCTCCCTAAATCTGATCGGAACAGCAAACTTAATGCCACGATTGCGATGAGCAAACAGGAACTTAGTGATGAATTTTACCGTAGCCAGAAGCGATTGATCGATTACGAGTTCAATCTGTACGTTCGCAAAGAGGAAGAATTTATCGATCGAATACACGAGACGACGAGAACGATGCTCGAGGAAAGTATGGATACATTTTTCACCCGGCTAAAGGACGTGTTAGCCAACCAATCGGTACAGCATGTGGAAGTGATCGAAACGTTAGAGTAAAATATGTTGCAACTATTTGGTCCTAAACTAACGGACTATTTTCGTCTAATCTTTAGCATCCAAAACAGTAACAAAAATGCAAACAAATAAATGGTGCTGTTTCGTATCAACACCGTGGGGTACTTTTCTTTCCCAAATCGTTATTATAAACCACTGCGAATCTTCTCAGTCCTCGTCGTCCACGATAAGAGGGAAATGATCGTGCATATATTTACTCAGATGGTTTCTCACCTCTTCACCGTAAATAGACACAATCTGGCACTCCCAATGTGGCTGTTCCGGTGCAACGTCCTCTTCATTATGACACTCGTTCCACGCATCTAGGTACGGGGAATCGAGCTGTTCGACGACATTGTGCAGTATACAACAGGTAATGATCACCTCGGAAACCGTACTGAGGTCTATGCAACGATTCAACACCTTCCAACGTCCGACCAACCGATCAAATGCCTTACTGATACAGCTTCTTCCTTTTGCAACATACACATTAAAGGAGCGTTCGGCATGGGGCATATTTTCGCCCAATGGATAAGGCGTTAGTAGCCACGGAAGCAGGGGATATTTACTATCACCCAACAGCAAAGGTGCTACATTGAAGTTGTCAATGGTTTCATAAGGCTGAAAATATGAACAGAAGAAAGTTTTTTGTTTTATTATTAAAACAAACAGGAATCAAAACTAGCTGTTTCGTAACTTACTGCATCCAACTGTTCCATCCGTTGGTATAACGGAGAATTTACAAGCATATCGGCAACAATCGTGCGTCCTGGATGTTCGCAGGATATATCCACAAAGCTGTCAAAGATTGTTTCCCATGAAAAATACAATAGATACAACTATTCTACAATGAAATAACATACCTTCCCTTTCTATCTACTACCGCTTGTAGTATGATGGAGCTCCAGCCTTTACTGTTGATGTACTTTTCCGGTTCCTTTCCCGTATGATTAATGGGAATATGGAGGCATCCCACGATTCCAAATACCTGTGGAATCCCAGCAAACTCTACAAATTCATTCGCGGCATCCTTAATGCTATCGTTGTCTAGCGGCATTTTTATTACGTCCTCTCGAAAAATTTTAATCACAGAGCGACAAAACATTTGCACACAATCCTGCACGGTGTTCGAATTAACACCGAACGTTGTGCCCACCGATGCGTAGTCCTTTCCGGAACCAAGAACGTAGATTGCGATCGCTATTTTCATTCTGGTCGACAACAGCAGTGGTATTCGCGTAAGCTCAGGCTCTAGCTTTTCAAACAAGAACTGAAATGTGGCCTGATTCATGCGACACTGTTCAAACTGCTCATCGCTAAACTCTTGCCCGGATTTGGTGGGCATTGAGTCCCAAAGTACGCGATAGTGTTTCCTCCGAGCACTATCCCTTCTTGTATTAATCAGTGTAACGTCCATCAACAGATGACGTCTAGTACGATCGTATAGTGCGTAGTTCCGGTACAAACGGTGCGCCAGTTTCGAGAGGAACCGGCGTCTCATCCGCACTAAATGATCCCGCTGGCGCTTTAGATGCAGAGCTATCTGTTGCTGTAACATTGTTCGGTACTCATTGACGATCTGCACTATCATATTGTTGGGTGTCCTATTGGGTTGTTCGCACTCGCCTTCCATTTTAAATAGCCTAATGAAACTACACGTTATACTTCTTCTGTTTGTCCACCAAAAATGGAACGGCTTGTTGATATTGGGTGGTTTAATGACATTTAGCTACATCAACAAACTACACTGAAACCACTACATACAAATATGCCAAGATCGCTATAGTGCAGATTTGTCGAAAGTTGTGACACTCGAAATGTATCAACCTCGACCTAAGTGAGACACTGGCGCGTTAGAAATGAGAATATATGAACTCATATATATAAATATATGAACTTCATTTATCCCACTACTACGTTAGATAAACACATGATTGCTTTTTTAAAACTAGAAATAGATATTTCGGAAGTGGACAGTTGGATGGTGGCTTACATTAGCTTTCACAAGTTTCGAATTTCTTAACTATTCGCCACGTTCCTGTACCATCGATGGTGCAGGAAGTGAGAGCATGTATGCAAAAGTAACATTCAATGTAAATCGCTGAATACTGTAGTGAAAATTTCTCATACCATAATTCCGTTCCACATGAAACAACGAATATTCAGCGTGTTTAGACCTCTCTATGTATTCTTCTTCATAAAAAAAATCTCCGCTAGAACGCGGTTAAGCAGAATTCATTTTTCCACAACCTGACCAGCAAATACTATTGATAAAATGTAAGATTCCTGAATGAATATAAAAACCGAACAGATTTCTAGTAAGCCAACATCTGGCAAAGCTAGAGTAATCTAGTTAAAAGTGAAAGTACTTAGTGAGATATGTAGTTTAAATTCCTTAAAGAATCTCCCCTGTACATACGATTAACAATGAAAAGTCATTTTTAATAGAATTAACATTACCTACAAACGTACCTGTACCTGTATTGCTTCTGTTCGAAAAATTAAACGATAGTGAAGCTAATCTTTCAAAAACTAACTATCGTAACCGCATTAACATAGATGACAGATTTACTTAACTACTTTAGACTCTGGCAGTAAACTATTGTTTTTACACAATGCTGCTAATTTAATCGACTTCCTCCATGTGTGACAAATCCTCCGAATCATCGACCAGCGGTGGAGCGTCTCCAGAGGCCGGTGCCGCACTGCTGCTCTCTTCTGCCGCCATTGGCTCGTCGTCGTCGATACCCAGACCCAGCTTGATCATGCGGTAGATACGGGATGCGTGGTTTCCAGGTTCGTCCAGCGAGAAACCCGACGAAAGGAGCGCCGTCTCGAACAACAAAATCACAAGATCCTTCACTGCCTTATCGTTCTTATCCGCATCCGCTCGCTGTCGCAGCGTCTCGACGATGGCATGATCAGGATTGATCTCCATATGCTTCTTGCCCGCCATGTAGCCCATGGAAGATGAGTCACGCAGCGCCTGTGCCTTCATAATGCGTTCCATGTTGGCCGACCAACCGTACTGCGACGTTACGATACAGCAGGGCGAATCTACCAATCGATTCGATACCACCACCTTCTCCACCTTGCTCTCCAACACTGACTTCATCACCTTGCACAGGTTCTCGAACTTGGTCTTGTCCTCTTCGCGCTTCTTCTTTTCAGTCTCATCTTCCGGCAGCTCCAACCCTTCCTTCGTCACACAAACCAGCTGCTTGCCCTTGTACTCCTTCAGCTGCTGAGTGACGTACTCATCGATGGGTTCAGTCATGTAGATTACCTCGAAGCCACGCTTCTTCACACGCTCTACAAACGCCGAGTTCTTCACCTGATCGATACTCTCACCCGTGATGTAGTAAACTTGTGTTTGGTTCTCTTTCATGCGGCCAACGTAATCTGCCAGCGAGCAGAACTCGTCGCCAGATGCCGACGTGTTGAAACGCAGCAAATCGGCCAGCTTCTGACGGTTCTGGCTATCCTCATGCACACCCAGCTTCAGGTTCTTACTGAACTGATCGTAGAACTTCTTGTACATCTCCTTATCCTCGGCCAGCTCCTCAAACAACTCCACACACTTCTTCACCAGGTTCTTGCGGATCACCTTCAGGATCTTGTTCTGCTGCAGCATCTCTCGGGAAATGTTCAGCGGCAGATCCTCCGAATCGACCACACCCTTGATGAAGTTCAGGTAATCCGGAATCAGCTCCTCGCAGTTGTCCATGATGAACACACGGCGCACGTACAGCTTGATGTTGTTCTTCTTCTTCTTGTTCTCGAACAGATCGAACGGCATACGACGGGGCACGAACAGCAGCGCCCGGAAGTCCAGCTGGCCCTCAACCGAGAAGTGCTTCACCGCCAGATGATCTTCCCAGTCGTTGGTCAGGGATTTGTAAAACTCGCCATACTCCTCCTGCGAGATATCGTCCGCATTACGCGTCCAGATGGGCTTCGTCTTGTTCAGCTCCTCGTCCTCGGTGTACTTCACCTTCACAGTCTTCTTCTTCTTTTCCTTCTTATCCTCTTCCTCGGCGTCTTCCAGCTTTGGTTCGTCGTCCTTCTTGTCCTCTTCCTTCTTCTCCTCCTCGGCCTCATCGTCGCTCACCTCCTTCTCGCGCTCCTTCTCCACGAGCAGCTTAATCGGGTAGCCGATGAATTGGGAATGTTTGTTCACAATCTGCTTCACCTTGCTCTCCTCCAGGTACTCCAGCTGATCCTCCTTGATGTGTAGCACGATCTTCGTACCGCGACCGAGTGGCTCACCGGAATCTGAGCGCACCGTGAACGACCCGCCAGCCGACGATTCCCAAACGTACTGCTCGTCGTCGTTGTTCTTCGATGTCACCACCACCTTATCAGCGACCAGGTACGCTGAATAGAAACCGACACCGAACTGACCAATCATGCTGATGTCCGCGCCAGCCTGCAGCGCCTCCATGAACGCCTTCGTGCCCGACTTGGCAATCGTACCAAGGTTGTTCACAAGGTCGGCCTTCGTCATGCCGATACCGGTATCGATAAGCGTCAGCGTGCCGGCTTCCTTGTTCGGGATGATCTTGATGAACAGCTCCTTGCCCGATTCCAGCTTCGAGGGATCCGTCAGCGACTCATAGCGAATCTTGTCCAGCGCATCGGACGAGTTCGAGATCAACTCACGCAGGAAGATTTCCTTGTTCGAGTAGAACGTGTTGATGATCAGTGACATCAGCTGAGCAATCTCAGCCTGGAATGCAAAGGTCTCTGCTTCTGGTGCTTCAGGCATCTGGAAAGGCAACACAAAAAAAACGTCCCAACATTAGAAAGGACCACGGAGACCAATAACTACTACCATGTAACCATGCGACCCAGAAACAAAGACACACTTTGAGAATGATTCCTAGCCAGAACCTTATGCCCTAATTAGTTAGCATGATATATTGATTTCGTGACCGCACCACATACCGCCGCTGAATTTTGTTTGTATTCTACTATTTTCAATTGTTTTCAGCCTACATTGGCATGGAATAATCCAATAAGCAGATGATTAAATGCAAGAAAATGATGAATCACTGGGGGGGGACGCACGGTGGACTTTTCAACGAAGGGTCAGCCCACTCAGTTCTGCTTCACACTGATTGTACATTTTTGGTGACAAATGCTTACCTTTGATCAGTTTTTTTGCTTTTCCTGCAGTAAAGAATCAATCAGTCTCACTTTCACTTAACTTTAGCTTCTTTTGCAACTACACGTTGTGCGGTGCACTGTCGTTTTCGCTGTACTTTCCGCCACGTGCTTTCTGCAGACCGATTTTGTAGATTACCAAACGGCTTCTGGAAATTTTCAACCGCACTCTGCTGCTGCTTCAATCTTCCGACCGGTAAACGTTCGTGTCTAGCCGACGCCAGAAATTGGAGTGGGGATACGATGAACTTTTCTGCTGCCCGACAAAATGCTTGACTTTATCGAGCAATTTTGAGCAGATTTGAATTGACCGCTCAGAACGGTTTTGAAGAGCACATGCCGAGAGAATGTAGGACAGGTTTTAGCAATGAATGTATCTGCATTTTGTACAAACATGTGTTATATTCTTTTTTCCAGAAACAATAACATTTCAATGTTAATTGATTTCGTTGCACCGAAAAGCTAGGTTAGGGTTATCCGCGCCAAAAAGCTCGCCGGCATCGAAACTGACAGATGGATTTGCTTGAAACAGGGGAAGTGCAGGAACGAACCTTTCCCCTGACGGATGAACACAATTCTTTCAAAGGAGAAGTTAGGGCGTTCGGCTATTTCCTGTGGATTGTTCGGTTTGACTTTGCATCTGCAAGCGGAACGCTCTAGAACCGTCTGGAACATTCTAGAAGGATCTCGACGATTCGGAGGACTGTTTCCGTTTTCGGTATTGCTGGTTTGCCCACAGCGACAGCGATGAACAGTGTTTTCATGTGTATGTAATTAGTAACCGTTTATCCAGACGTTTTTGGTATGAAGAATTTGTTAAATATGTTAAAGAATTTGGGATAGTAAAATGTATTTGTATTTTTCGTAGATATTTCCAAATACTGCCGTTATTGCAATTTTTATTTCCAATGACAATTTTGACAACAGTTTGTTTACGTGCATGTCAAACGCAACATTCAAACAAATATCCGTTCCCTTGTCCGTTCGATTGAAAAATTGTTCCAATGATCATGAATAGTGATTTAAATTATGATGAAGGGGATCGATTTAATTGAAAAAATGTTGTATTTATTTATTTATTATTACATTTTGACGGCTCTTTGTCGTATTTCATTGGAAAAATAATACGACACAAAATAACCAAACGTACGAGATCTTCACCAAGAGATGTACAAACTCATAGGTCTTTTCGATTTAAGATGTAAATCCAGCATTCCAGCACTGATCTAATTAATTCAGGGAAAAATGATGTATCATTTCTTCTTATCTGCAGATAGACAATGGCAATGTCATTATCCTTTTTAACAAAACGTTTTTTTATTCAGTGTAATAAACATCGATCGATAAAATGTATAAAACTTGATATTAGGTAAAGAAACCTAGGAGAGCGTTACCGCGGAATGTGCTTGTGCATTTTCCGACCTGGACGGAATTAAGTTACATTATCGGAAATACTGTTCAAAAAATTCCTCCCCGTTATTCTGCTGCTGCTTCCAAGTGAGGTAAGTACGGTGGTAGCTGAACATTCTGTTTGCGCTCAAACGACAACAAATACCGCAACATCGGTAACGTCTGCCGTAGGTAACGTCGCAAATCGTCAAAGCTTGGCCTATCGCTAGCATCGACATCCCAGCAGTTTAGACACAGCTGGTATAGATCCTCATACATAAAGCTCGGGCGTTCTGGTTTCTGGCCGGCGCGTATCGCTGCAAACAGATTGTCCGTTGTAGTGGTGCCGTAAGGCGTAGCACCGAGACAGCAACACTCCCAGATCAACAGCCCAAACGACCAGACGTCACTTTTGGTCGAGTGGTTCTGGAATTTGATTACTTCAGGCGCGTGCCAACGTGCGATCGCTATCGCACTGCTCGTATCTTCGGCGTACAGCGGTGGTCCAAAGGCGCTAACCTTTACCTCGAATTTGGTATTCACGTACACAGTGCGGGCACACAGCTTTTTACTCACGACCTACAAAGGATTCGAAATCAAAAATAAAGATTAATGTCAGCTCAAGTTCTCTAGTTCAGTGATCTACTACCTACATTATTGTCTGCTAAAAACTGCATTCCATCGCACACCAGACAAAGAATATTGACCACAATCTCTTCCGACACGGTCGAAAACTTTACACTGTTTGCATTGATCGGCACGCGTGCATTCAGTAGCGTCTGCTTCAGTGTTGTTTGCATTTGCTCGAAAAGCAGATAACACCAGTCGGGCGTAACGCAAACACCATAAAACAAGATCACATTGGCGTGCTCGGCCAGTGCCGTTAACCGTCGGAATTCGTTCAAAAACGCTATCTGATCGACGCTCTCCATATCGTCCGTAATAACATGCACCTGGGCCGGCATATCCTGCTCCTGGCGCTGCAACGATCCAAGCAAAATGTCCCCATACTTTCCACTGCCTAGTACACGATTAATATCCAGACTAAGGTACTTCCGAGCGTGATTCTTTGAACCATCCATCCCATCAATAATGTCGCGGAGTTCCGCTTCAAATCCCCTCTGTTCATAAATGTCCGGCATATAACCGTTGTTTTCCACCTCCAGTATGGGACCTTGCAGCGTTAGTTCGTGATGGTCACTAAATGGTCGAGTGTTAGCAGCAGGCGTTTTGAAATGCAAATAAACGTACAAAATTATGGCCCCCGTTAGAACGATGCCGAACAAGATGCAGGCGGTGGTCAGGATCGTGATAAGAGTTTCATTACGTTCTGAAACCATACATTAAGCAATGTAGCAATCAATTCAGATGTAGATGATCAATTCAGAGATCCTTACCAATTTCGACCGTTTTTAAATTCACATGATGGTGGTCTGGGTACTGATGCTGCTCGTGTGTCGTCGTGGCGTAACGTACCTTCACCACATGGTTGAGGATGCTCACAACACCGATCGATATATGGACGTGCGTGCGTGCCGTAATTGGCGGATTGAAATAACTTCGATACTCGCGGCCATCGCCCACGGTGAACTGTAATGATTCGTCCTCCTTCATCTCCAATTCGGCTGCGATATAGTACGGTACTTTGTTTTCCTTCGACTGCTGGAACGTGTTCAGCTGACTCTCGTCGATCTGCTGGATCAGCTCGCTATTGACATAGTGCACCACCACGCGGTAGTAATTAACCGGTCCATTATCGTTTGTTGCTCGCGGGATCTTTATCTGTATGGTCGATTCAAAACGGCGCAGAATGATAGGCTCTTCGGGTTCCGGATCCGGACGTCCGATCTCTGTGCTACCCGTAATACTGGCCCTTCCACCGGAACCTTTTGGTGAAACAGATACCACCGTTATGTTATACTCGGTACCTGGCTGTAAGTTAGACAGCTCAAATCCGGTTGAGACGTTATGTACCGACCATCGTACGGGATATATCCGGAAGCTGGCGTACGTTCGCGTCACTTCGGCTACGATTTCAAACTCATCTATTATCACTCCATCATCGACCGGAAGATCCCAACGAATTGCTACAGTGTCTTCTTTCTGCTCTCCATCAATACGTAAATTACGCACTGGTCCAGCAACATCAACACCCGTTTCATAGACGGCTTGGGCATTCACTCCTCCACAGTTTTCGTCTGGTTGCTTGCCACACTTCAGATCACACTCGCGATCTTCGATGATGCGCGTTTGGATTGTGTTGGTGCAGCTACACCGCTGCCCGGACAATACAGCATATCTATAGGAGACAACGGAACGAAAACAATTACTTTCTTGGCCATTCATAACGGTCCACCGAAAAAAGGTCACTATGAAGTATTACCTATAGAAGCTGTTCTCACAGTTGTCGACGCATTCATCTCGGTTTTTCGTCGTGAGTTCCAACCTAGCAAAACGATCGCGTTCATAACAACCAAAGTAGGCACCTTTTTCTGCTGCGTCTGCTATGCTAACGCAGACCGTAAGCACTGTTAAGCATAACAGCACAAAAGTCCGCCAGCAACGACAAAAGACTAACGGATTGACCGCTAAACGGGTAGATGGCATCTTTAACTATCCACTGTTGACACACTTTTATGCTGCCATCCCGAATCAAACCCTGCCCGTTTTAAACACACACGCAGACAGAACTAGCCGCGATTGCTAACTTGAATGTTAGACTTCCTTTAATGTTTAATGCACACTTTAATTACTCCTGATCACACATTAAAGAACGGAGCCAGCACGATAATACTGCTGGTAATAGATGCACTTTATCTATAGGCTGCAACGACAAACGGTGCATCGAGATCACGTACAACAGATCGAGTGAGGTACATGACACACACGCACACCTGACGGGTGTGTATCGTTTGGCCGTATGACTATAGCAACCGTTGCTATCCTCCACCTGCACCACCTATGCTGCCCGCATCTTCGACAAACATTCTTGCGCGAGATGAGAGAAAGAACTCCGTGGAAAACAAAAGCACGATCAACATCGTCGCGTCAACAAACTTTACCTGTGTGTGCGTGTAAGACCATACGCCAAGATCTCTAAAGAATACTCAATAGACAGTGCAAAAGGTTTATAGACCTGAAAAAGTTGTTTGCGACTGTTGTTAAAAAAATTATGTTGTCCAATTTTCTTTTCAATCTTTCTTTATTTTTAACAACTAGGCTTTTTTCATTACATATTGACTGAATACAAAACTAGCCCGCGTTCGAGAAGAAGTTGCTCAGAACGATTTTTGGCAAGAAAGTGTGCCCAAAGAGAGCAATTGGACCTTCTCCATACAAAATCAGAAAGTGCTCGCTCTAACAGCTACTTCGCTCCTGCTTGCACTCTCGCCGAATCGAGCCCCCCCTCGAAAGCTCTCTCAATCGGAGCGAAATTTCTCTTGCTGTTCGTTTCTTCGAAGTCGTTCGTTCTCGGTTGCGCCCGTTGCAGGCATACACAAACGTACACACACAGTCCACTGTTGCAAAAATGCTTCGTTTTTAACCTCACTTTTTGAACGTGAATTCACGTTGCGCGTAGAGATTGTTAGTAAAAAACTCATTTTAAACATTGTAGAGCTGTTTTGTTCACTCAATGCACGCATGTATTTCGCTCATAGTGAGATTCTCTACATATTTTAATATCCATAACATTATCCCAGAGGATGTTTGGTACTTTACCGGTCATTCCACTAGAACAATTATAGTTGCTAAAATCTATTGTAGATTCACGTGTGATGTTTTGTGGTTTGTTTGTTGTTTGTTTGGTCATATGTTGTGACGAACTAGTTTTGTTTGTCATGATGATTGTAAATATGCCATCCGTGCAATTGTAACGGTAAATGCTACAACAGGATCGAACAACAGGATAGGCAACGCACGAGTTCCTTGCCACATGTGTTTCCAGTGATTCCAGTCATGTTTCTTCTGTTGTGGCTCAGATTCAGATGGTGTTTAGATTCAGATTTTGTTCACGTTATCAGCTAATTTGTTAGGCAAATGCTATCGAAGTTATGTTAGAACAGTTAGCAACAGCTAAAGATGACAATCGAAATCAAAGTGATCCCTCCGTTCTTTCTGGAGGTTGAAGGTAGTGATGGGAAATGATCCCAAAGTTGGAATCAGATCGTGTAAATTTACATGATGCGGATGGAATCGAATGATCACTGACATCTGGTGGAATGGTTGGCGAGGGGAGGGGGGGGGGGGAGAGCTATTTCCATGCAACGATGATCCCGGATCGCTAGGGATCACAATCCCCATACAAGGCATCACCTTTTCCATGCAACGATGATCCCGGATCGCTAGGGATCAAAAGCGCTATTCAACAGTGATCCCGGATCATTTGATCCCATATTATAGGATTGGATCAGATTTTTCTAGCCTGGATCGGCCCTCTAACTTCTCATCACTAGTTGAAGGACTCATCTTGTTTGTAAACTTTATTATGCGTCAGGTTCTGCTCAGGCCAATCGCATATGCGCAAATAGGTAGCTCTCTCAAGCAGTGACTGAAGGTTTGGGTCTGTTAAAGGATAACATTTTACAGAGAAAAAAGATTCCTCCAAACAGCGCTCACAAGCGATGAACATAATTGTTTACTCCCTAACCTCAGACGGATGATTTATCCAACACGATCTATCCAACACGTAGAGACAGTTCGCCAAGGCAAAAGACTATACATAGACTGATACTGACTTTTTAATCGGAATTGCATTGCGAGCAAGACGGCGCAAATTGGTTCATAGACTTGTAGCGCTACATGAAAAGCTACAGACTTTTGTAAACATTACGCTTTCCTGCAGTACGGTGAGGTCATCTTTTTTAAATCAGTCAATTTTTCATCGGTAGGACGTTACCGATGGATTGATAGGATCACTATTTAGCTGAATCTTATTCTATGCAGAACAGATCCATCGAGTTATGTACACAAATATAACAACATGTTTAAAACAACATGTGCCAATGAAAGGTACACCAACATGCTCCTGTCTATGCCCCTCACCCACAATCACCTCCTGTTATGATTTTAGGAAAGGAAAGAAATCGAACATGGTATGTCACCATACACCCAAAGGCTTCATGACAACAACAAAAAACATTGGTTCTAGTAAGACCGAACATACACGCTTTTTCATGACAACTTCATGACAACAACAAAAAACATTGGTTCTAGTAAGACCGAACATACACGCTTTTTCCTCAGCTATGCTATCTGATAGGAATCCGAACAAACTAGCAGTAATAGTTTACTCTCGATGTACGATTTGTTGACATCTGCGAGAACTAACTCCATGATCCATCTAGACCTTCTTTGTGCGGTACTGTACCTTATGCGCATAAGTGCCGTTATCTTCGTGCGCACGCATATAAATCTTCACACGTTTGTTTCAGACTCAACCAATAACGTCTAACACGGTACGCAAATTGGTACCAGCCAGATCGGTCATCGAATATCATTCGGAGTAAAATGGAAAGAAACCATGCTAAACCTGCAGTAGTCTCTTTTTCCTGAAGGATGTTTCGACATCAATCATCAAACATCATCAATAGTTTACTTATTTGCATCGTAAAGCAACTGCAGTACCTATCTGCAAGATGACATTCAAAACCTGTTTCTAGTACTGTCTATTGTATCAACATTTTATAAGAGGGAATACGAATGTTCGATTGTCATTGCTTCAACCGCAGGACAATTACAAATCAAAGGGATTGTTCTCAAACACTGACCCAAACCTTACTGAACACATTCTTCTAAAATCATTGCATCATTGAAATATTTGCATCTTCAATACGCATCATACTTATTTTTTGCTTAGCGCGTTAAAGCCTACTGCGCATCATGACACATTTGGTCAAACGACCGGAATGTATTTTCAACAAAGTTGCATACACACACAACACTCGGCTCACTGACTACATAAAACAAAACTCGACGCGGTTGTGTACCCTCTGACTAGGATTCCGAGGCAACATCGATTCGACGGCGACTTGAGGTAAATTATAAACATAAGTTCTCTACTCGTTCTCCCAACAGCTGATCACGAAGGAAAAAAACATCTGCCACACTCCTCTACACTCCACACGCACTTCCACCTGCGCCGAAACGTGCAAGAAAAAACAGTACTAACGAGCGCTAGCACAGATAGGCGAAAGGCACTAGATAGAATAGAGCGAAGATAGAGAGCATAAACCGGAGAGAAATTAATTTTTAAATTTTCCAACTGGAAAATAGTTGCAGCTTTTTATTGCACTACCACAATCGCACCGAAAAGCTTCCAAAAATTTGTGCCACTCCCCCTGACAAATTTCGCGACAGGTCCAATTTGCTTCCTTTGGAGTATAAACGGGACCTTTTTAGCCCAAGCAGTCTTTTTGCAGCCATTTCGGAATAAAACAGGACCGTTTTAGGACGTCCTAAATAGGTCCCGTTTATACTCCAAAGGAAGCAAATTGGACCTGTCGCGAAATTTGTCAGGGGGAGTGGCACAAATTTTTGGAAGCTTTTCGGTGCGATTGTGGTAGTGCAATAAAAAGCTGCAACTATTTTCCAGTTGGAAAATTTAAAAATTAATTTCTCTCCGGTTTATGCTCTCTATCTTCGCTCTATTCTATCTAGTGCCTTTCGCCTATCTGTGCTAGCGCTCGTTAGTACTGTTTTTTCTTGCACGTTTCGGCGCAGGTGGAAGTGCGTGTGGAGTGTAGAGGAGTGTGGCAGATGTTTTTTTCCTTCGTGATCAGCTGTTGGGAGAACGAGTAGAGAACTTATGTTTATAATTTACCTCAAGTCGCCGTCGAATCGATGTTGCCTCGGAATCCTAGTCAGAGGGTACACAACCGCGTCGAGTTTTGTTTTATGTAGTCAGTGAGCCGAGTGTTGTGTGTGTATGCAACTTTGTTGAAAATACATTCCGGTCGTTTGACCAAATGTGTCATGATGCGCAGTAGGCTTTAACGCGCTAAGCAAAAAATAAGTATGATGCGTATTGAAGATGCAAATATTTCAATGATGCAATGATTTTAGAAGAATGTGTTCAGTAAGGTTTGGGTCAGTGTTTGAGAACAATCCCTTTGATTTGTAATTGTCCTGCGGTTGAAGCAATGACAATCGAACATTCGTATTCCCTCTTATAAAATGTTGATACAATAGACAGTACTAGAAACAGGTTTTGAATGTCATCTTGCAGATAGGTACTGCAGTTGCTTTACGATGCAAATAAGTAAACTATTGATGATGTTTGATGATTGATGTCGAAACATCCTTCAGGAAAAAGAGACTACTGCAGGTTTAGCATGGTTTCTTTCCATTTTACTCCGAATGATATTCGATGACCGATCTGGCTGGTACCAATTTGCGTACCGTGTTAGACGTTATTGGTTGAGTCTGAAACAAACGTGTGAAGATTTATATGCGTGCGCACGAAGATAACGGCACTTATGCGCATAAGGTACAGTACCGCACAAAGAAGGTCTAGATGGATCATGGAGTTAGTTCTCGCAGATGTCAACAAATCGTACATCGAGAGTAAACTATTACTGCTAGTTTGTTCGGATTCCTATCAGATAGCATAGCTGAGGAAAAAGCGTGTATGTTCGGTCTTACTAGAACCAATGTTTTTTGTTGTTGTCATGAAGTTGTCATGAAAAAGCGTGTATGTTCGGTCTTACTAGAACCAATGTTTTTTGTTGTTGTCATGAAGCCTTTGGGTGTATGGTGACATACCATGTTCGATTTCTTTCCTTTCCTAAAATCATAACAGGAGGTGATTGTGGGTGAGGGGCATAGACAGGAGCATGTTGGTGTACCTTTCATTGGCACATGTTGTTTTAAACATGTTGTTATATTTGTGTACATAACTCGATGGATCTGTTCTGCATAGAATAAGATTCAGCTAAATAGTGATCCTATCAATCCATCGGTAACGTCCTACCGATGAAAAATTGACTGATTTAAAAAAGATGACCTCACCGTACTGCAGGAAAGCGTAATGTTTACAAAAGTCTGTAGCTTTTCATGTAGCGCTACAAGTCTATGAACCAATTTGCGCCGTCTTGCTCGCAATGCAATTCCGATTAAAAAGTCAGTATCAGTCTATGTATAGTCTTTTGCCTTGGCGAACTGTCTCTACGTGTTGGATAGATCGTGTTGGATAAATCATCCGTCTGAGGTTAGGGAGTAAACAATTATGTTCATCGCTTGTGAGCGCTGTTTGGAGGAATCTTTTTTCTCTGTAAAATGTTATCCTTTAACAGACCCAAACCTTCAGTCACTGCTTGAGAGAGCTACCTATTTGCGCATATGCGATTGGCCTGAGCAGAACCTGACGCATAATAAAGTTTACAAACAAGATGAGTCCTTCAACTAGTGATGAGAAGTTAGAGGGCCGATCCAGGCTAGAAAAATCTGATCCAATCCTATAATATGGGATCAAATGATCCGGGATCACTGTTGAATAGCGCTTTTGATCCCTAGCGATCCGGGATCATCGTTGCATGGAAAAGGTGATGCCTTGTATGGGGATTGTGATCCCTAGCGATCCGGGATCATCGTTGCATGGAAATAGCTCTCCCCCCCCCCCCTCCCCTCGCCAACCATTCCACCAGATGTCAGTGATCATTCGATTCCATCCGCATCATGTAAATTTACACGATCTGATTCCAACTTTGGGATCATTTCCCATCACTACCTTCAACCTCCAGAAAGAACGGAGGGATCACTTTGATTTCGATTGTCATCTTTAGCTGTTGCTAACTGTTCTAACATAACTTCGATAGCATTTGCCTAACAAATTAGCTGATAACGTGAACAAAATCTGAATCTAAACACCATCTGAATCTGAGCCACAACAGAAGAAACATGACTGGAATCACTGGAAACACATGTGGCAAGGAACTCGTGCGTTGCCTATCCTGTTGTTCGATCCTGTTGTAGCATTTACCGTTACAATTGCACGGATGGCATATTTACAATCATCATGACAAACAAAACTAGTTCGTCACAACATATGACCAAACAAACAACAAACAAACCACAAAACATCACACGTGAATCTACAATAGATTTTAGCAACTATAATTGTTCTAGTGGAATGACCGGTAAAGTACCAAACATCCTCTGGGATAATGTTATGGATATTAAAATATGTAGAGAATCTCACTATGAGCGAAATACATGCGTGCATTGAGTGAACAAAACAGCTCTACAATGTTTAAAATGAGTTTTTTACTAACAATCTCTACGCGCAACGTGAATTCACGTTCAAAAAGTGAGGTTAAAAACGAAGCATTTTTGCAACAGTGGACTGTGTGTGTACGTTTGTGTATGCCTGCAACGGGCGCAACCGAGAACGAACGACTTCGAAGAAACGAACAGCAAGAGAAATTTCGCTCCGATTGAGAGAGCTTTCGAGGGGGGGCTCGATTCGGCGAGAGTGCAAGCAGGAGCGAAGTAGCTGTTAGAGCGAGCACTTTCTGATTTTGTATGGAGAAGGTCCAATTGCTCTCTTTGGGGAGAAGGTCCAATTGCTCTCTTTGGGAGCGCTTGACCGTGAGCGGAAAACAAGAAAACAATTGTAACGTCTGATAAGCATGTAATAATTGATTGAATCCATGAAAATGGTTATAGTTGGACTACTAAACACAAGCAACCAGTATGAAGTACTTTTCAAACAATCTTTTCAAAAAACATAAGTACGGAGAGTAAAACGTTGGCAAGTGGGGCGGCCCGGTGGCATGATGGTAGCGGCGCCGGTCTTCACACGAACGGACCGGACCAAAATCCCATCCGGGTCAATCCCCCGTAGCAAGGACTGGCTATCCGGCTACGCGGTAAGGTAAAGTAAGTCGATACGGCCAGGCCGTTCTAACGAAAAAAAAAATTAAAAATCGTTGGCACGCTGCTTCATACCGCTGTTCACGCTGGTCTTGTTCTGAACATTTTTGATTTGAATTAGGTTTGGCTAGAACGAATGAGGCCGAGAAAACGAGGAAAGCACAACCAAGATTGGAATCCAAAGGTTGGATCGTGCCACATCGACTTAACTGTTTAATTGACCAGACGATGTTATCATTTACTTGCAATTAATACATCACCAAGATTTCTCTCTTCACATCAAACATTGCTGTGTAGTTGAACATGGAACTGATATAAGAGAAACAAGATCAAAGTCCAGTAAATTAATTTCACGATTACAAATATTACTTTATTTTTTAGTCATTGGCTCCGCTAAAACGCGGTTTAACTTAAAATTGTTCCAACAATCAATGGTAAGGGATGAAGTTAATCAAATTACGCAAATGTATGCAATCAGCAGAGACTAAGAAATAATTAGCGATAACTAAATTACTACTATATCTCTTCCCTGCACTGCGTTTAATGGACACATTGTTGAATCCTACTATTTCATCAACCAACAACCCGATTACCCATATTATCAAAACCTATCTCGCGTAACTGCATTTCTTCAAAATTAAGCCTTTAGAATTGTTGTACATAAATTATCTATAGACTGACATGTGTGAAACGCGTCACAGGTATAATGGAAGCGATAATATTTCCCTTACTATTGATGATTTAATCGACTTCCTCCATGTGCGACAAATCCTCCGAATCATCAACCAGCGGTGGAGCGTCTCCAGAGGCCGGTGCCGCACTGCTGCTCTCTTCTGCCGCCATTGGCTCGTCGTCGTCGATACCCAGACCCAGCTTGATCATGCGGTAGATACGGGATGCGTGGTTTCCAGGTTCGTCCAGCGAGAAACCCGACGAAAGGAGCGCCGTCTCGAACAGCAAAATCACCAGATCCTTCACTGCCTTATCGTTCTTATCCGCATCCGCTCGCTGTCGCAGCGTCTCGACGATGGCATGATCAGGATTGATCTCCATATGCTTCTTGCCCGCCATGTAGCCCATGGAAGATGAGTCACGCAGCGCCTGTGCCTTCATAATGCGTTCCATGTTGGCCGACCAACCGTACTGCGACGTTACGATACAGCAGGGCGAATCTACCAATCGATTCGATACCACCACCTTCTCCACCTTGCTCTCCAACACTGATTTCATCACCTTGCACAGGTTCTCGAACTTGGTCTTGTCCTCTTCGCGCTTCTTCTTTTCAGTCTCATCTTCCGGCAGCTCCAACCCTTCCTTCGTCACACAAACCAGCTGCTTGCCCTTGTACTCCTTCAGATGCTGAGTGACGTACTCATCGATGGGTTCAGTCATGTAGATTACCTCGAAGCCACGCTTCTTCACACGCTCTACAAACGCCGCGTTCTTCACCTGATCGATGCTCTCACCCGTGATGTAGTAAACTTGTGTTTGGTTCTCTTTCATGCGGCCAACGTAATCTGCCAGCGAGCAGAACTCGTCGCCAGATGCCGACGTGTTGAAACGCAGCAAATCGGCCAGCTTCTGACGGTTCTGGCTATCCTCATGCACACCCAGCTTCAGGTTCTTACTGAACTGATCGTAGAACTTCTTGTACGTCTCCTTATCCTCGGCCAGCTCCTCAAACAGCTCCAGACACTTCTTCACCAGGTTCTTGCGGATCACCTTCAGGATCTTGTTCTGCTGCAGCATCTCTCGGGAAATGTTCAGCGGCAGATCCTCCGAATCGACCACACCCTTGATGAAGTTCAGGTAATCCGGAATCAGCTCCTCGCAGTTGTCCATGATGAACACACGGCGCACGTACAGCTTGATGTTGTTCTTCTTTTTCTTGTTCTCGAACAGATCGAACGGCATACGACGGGGCACGAACAGCAGCGCCCGGAAGTCCAGCTGGCCCTCAACCGAGAAGTGCTTCACCGCCAGATGATCTTCCCAGTCGTTGGTCAGGGATTTGTAAAACTCGCCATACTCCTCCTGCGAGATATCGTCCGCATTACGCGTCCAGATGGGCTTCGTCTTGTTCAGCTCCTCGTCCTCGGTGTACTTCACCTTCACAGTCTTCTTCTTCTTTTCTTTCTTATCCTCTTCCTCGGCGTCTTCCAGCTTTGGTTCGTCGTCCTTCTTGTCCTCTTCCTTCTTCTCCTCCTCGGCCTCATCGTCGCTCACCTCCTTCTCGCGCTCCTTCTCCACGAGCAGCTTAATCGGGTAGCCGATGAATTGGGAATGTTTGTTCACAATCTGCTTCACCTTGCTCTCCTCCAGGTACTCCAGCTGATCCTCCTTGATGTGTAGCACGATCTTCGTACCGCGACCGAGTGGCTCACCGGAATCTGAGCGCACCGTGAACGACCCGCCAGCCGACGATTCCCAAACGTACTGCTCGTCGTCGTTGTTCTTCGATGTCACTACCACCTTATCAGCGACCAGGTACGCCGAATAGAAACCGACACCGAACTGACCAATCATGCTGATGTCCGCGCCAGCCTGCAGCGCCTCCATGAACGCCTTCGTGCCCGACTTGGCAATCGTACCAAGGTTGTTCACAAGGTCGGCCTTCGTCATGCCGATACCGGTATCGATAAGCGTCAGCGTGCCGGCTTCCTTGTTCGGGATGATCTTGATGAACAGCTCCTTGCCCGATTCCAGCTTCGAGGGATCCGTCAGCGACTCATAGCGAATCTTGTCCAGCGCATCGGACGAGTTCGAGATCAACTCACGCAGGAAGATTTCCTTGTTCGAGTAGAACGTGTTGATGATCAATGACATCAGCTGAGCAATCTCAGCCTGGAATGCAAAGGTCTCTGCTTCTGGTGCTTCCGGCATCTGAAAATATGAAGTAAAATTTATTAAAACCTTTTAAATATACTTTACAACCTTCTCGATCCAGACCGGTCTCCTTTAGCAAGGACTGTCTTCACGACTACGTAATAAAAATAAGTCTAATAAGCTAGTTGTGGCTATATCGTAAACCAATCGTTACACCAAAAAGAATCGTTACACCATATTCCCAGTTCCGCTTCACAACATATGTACGTACCTTGTTGATTTATGCGATGTATTTTTTCAACAACCTCTAACAGTTAACTCAGAATATTTAATTCTTTCCAGAACAGATGCATAAACGTTTTCCCAAGCTCTCTACGATTAACACGCACGGTATCGCACTTCACTTGCTCAGATCTTTACACTTCTACGTTTTCCTACGGAATGAACATTCGCACGAAAAAAACCCTGCTTTAATATAAATGTGTGCGTCAGTATCTAGCATTAGCGAGATCTTTCTTGAAACGGAACAGTTTGCTATGACCGATGATACATGTTCGTTTTCTTTCTTTACTGCATTACTGTCACTATGAGCGAGAGAGATCGAAAACGGAAACAGTCCTCCGAATCGTCGAGATCCTTCTAGAATGTTCCAGACGGTTCTAGAGCGTTCCGCTTGCAAATGCAAAGTCAAACCGAACAATCCACAGGAAATAGCCGAACGCCCTAACTTCTCCTTTGAAAGAATTGTGTTCATCCGTCAGGGGAAAGGTTCGTTCCTGCACTTCCCCTGTTTCAAGCAAATCCATCTGTCAGTTTCGATGCCGGCGAGCTTTTTGGCGCGGATAACCCTAACCTAGCTTTTCGGTGCAACGAAATCAATTAACATTGAAATGTTATTGTTTCTGGAAAAAAGAATATAACACATGTTTGTACAAAACGCAGATACAAATAAGTTATCGAAAGGTTGCTGTACATTAACACAGCCCAAAATGAAGTAGGAGGTCATTTTCAATCGGAGCTTTTGGGCAGTTTGTGAAACGAAAAATGGACAGGAGAAGATTGTACTTGTTGGCCACTTTGAACGACAAGTTTATTCTGTAAATTATTTTCATTGCTAAAACCTGTCCTACATTCTCTCGGCATGTGCTCTTCAAAACCGTTCTGAGCGGTCAATTCAAATCTGCTCAAAACTGCTCGATAAAGTCGAGCATTTTGTCGGGCAGCAGAAAAGTTCATCGTATCCCCACTCCAATTTCTGGCGTCGGCTAGACACGAACGTTTACCGGTCGGAAGATTGAAGCAGCAGCAGAGTGCGGTTGAAAATTTCCAGAAGCCGTTTGGTAATCTATAAAATCGGTCTGCAGAAAGCACGTGGCGGAAAGTACAGCGAAAACGACAGTGCATCGCACAACGTGTAGTTGCAATAGAAGCTAAAGTTAAGTGAAAGTGAGACTGATTGATTCTTTACTGCAGGAAAAGCAAAAAAACTCATCAAAGGTAAGCATTTGTCACCAAAAATGTACAATCAGTGTGAAGCAGAACTGAGTGGGCTGACTCTTCGTTGAAAAGTCCACCGTGCGTCCCCCCCAGTGATTCATCATTTTCTTGCATTTAATCATCCATACCTGGTGAAGGATTATTCCATGCCAATGTAGGCTGAAAACAATTGAAAATAGTAGAATACAAACAAAATTCAGCGGCGGTATGTGGTGCGGTCACGAAATCGATATATCATGCTAACTAATTAGGGCATAAGGTTCTGGCTAGGAATCATTCTCAAAGTGTGTCTTTGTTTCTGGGTCGCATGGTTACATGGTAGTAGTTATTGGTCTCCGTGGTCCTTTCTAATGTTGGGACGTTTTTTTTGTGTTGCCTTTCCAGATGCCTGAAGCACCAGAAGCAGAGACCTTTGCATTCCAGGCTGAGATTGCTCAGCTGATGTCACTGATCATCAACACGTTCTACTCGAACAAGGAAATCTTCCTGCGTGAGTTGATCTCGAACTCGTCCGATGCGCTGGACAAGATTCGCTATGAGTCGCTGACGGATCCCTCGAAGCTGGAATCGGGCAAGGAGCTGTTCATCAAGATTATCCCTAACAAGGAAGCCGGCACGCTGACGCTTATCGATACCGGTATCGGCATGACGAAGGCCGACCTTGTGAACAACCTTGGTACGATTGCCAAGTCGGGCACGAAGGCGTTCATGGAGGCGCTGCAGGCTGGCGCGGACATCAGCATGATTGGTCAGTTCGGTGTCGGTTTCTATTCGGCGTACCTGGTCGCTGATAAGGTGGTAGTGACATCGAAGAACAACGACGACGAGCAGTACGTTTGGGAATCGTCGGCTGGCGGGTCGTTCACGGTGCGCTCAGATTCCGGTGAGCCACTCGGTCGCGGTACGAAGATCGTGCTACACATCAAGGAGGATCAGCTGGAGTACCTGGAGGAGAGCAAGGTGAAGCAGATTGTGAACAAACATTCCCAATTCATCGGCTACCCGATTAAGCTGCTCGTGGAGAAGGAGCGCGAGAAGGAGGTGAGCGACGATGAGGCCGAGGAGGAGAAGAAGGAAGAGGACAAGAAGGACGACGAACCAAAGCTGGAAGACGCCGAGGAAGAGGATAAGAAAGAAAAGAAGAAGAAGACTGTGAAGGTGAAGTACACCGAGGACGAGGAGCTGAACAAGACGAAGCCCATCTGGACGCGTAATGCGGACGATATCTCGCAGGAGGAGTATGGCGAGTTTTACAAATCCCTGACCAACGACTGGGAAGATCATCTGGCGGTGAAGCACTTCTCGGTTGAGGGCCAGCTGGACTTCCGGGCGCTGCTGTTCGTGCCCCGTCGTATGCCGTTCGATCTGTTCGAGAACAAGAAGAAGAAGAACAACATCAAGCTGTACGTGCGCCGTGTGTTCATCATGGACAACTGCGAGGAGCTGATTCCGGATTACCTGAACTTCATCAAGGGTGTGGTCGATTCGGAGGATCTGCCGCTGAACATTTCCCGAGAGATGCTGCAGCAGAACAAGATCCTGAAGGTGATCCGCAAGAACCTGGTGAAGAAGTGTGTGGAGTTGTTTGAGGAGCTGGCCGAGGATAAGGAGATGTACAAGAAGTTCTACGATCAGTTCAGTAAGAACCTGAAGCTGGGTGTGCATGAGGATAGCCAGAACCGTCAGAAGCTGGCCGATTTGCTGCGTTTCAACACGTCGGCATCTGGCGACGAGTTCTGCTCGCTGGCAGATTACGTTGGCCGCATGAAAGAGAACCAAACACAAGTTTACTACATCACGGGTGAGAGCATCGATCAGGTGAAGAACTCGGCGTTTGTAGAGCGTGTGAAGAAGCGTGGCTTCGAGGTAATCTACATGACTGAACCCATCGATGAGTACGTCACTCAGCAGCTGAAGGAGTACAAGGGCAAGCAGCTGGTTTGTGTGACGAAGGAAGGGTTGGAGCTGCCGGAAGATGAGACTGAAAAGAAGAAGCGCGAAGAGGACAAGACCAAGTTCGAGAACCTGTGCAAGGTGATGAAGTCAGTGTTGGAGAGCAAGGTGGAGAAGGTGGTGGTATCGAATCGATTGGTAGATTCGCCCTGCTGTATCGTAACGTCGCAGTACGGTTGGTCGGCCAACATGGAACGCATTATGAAGGCACAGGCGCTGCGTGACTCATCTTCCATGGGCTACATGGCGGGCAAGAAGCATATGGAGATCAATCCTGATCATGCCATCGTCGAGACGCTGCGACAGCGAGCGGATGCGGATAAGAACGATAAGGCAGTGAAGGATCTGGTGATTTTGCTGTTCGAGACGGCGCTCCTTTCGTCGGGTTTCTCGCTGGACGAACCTGGAAACCACGCATCCCGTATCTACCGCATGATCAAGCTGGGTCTGGGTATCGACGACGACGAGCCAATGGCGGCAGAAGAGAGCAGCAGTGCGGCACCGGCCTCTGGAGACGCTCCACCGCTGGTTGATGATTCGGAGGATTTGTCGCACATGGAGGAAGTCGATTAAATTGCGCGTACAAATTAAGTTCTGTTTTTATTGCAGACATATCTTAAGGGAGGGGTTTCTTTTTATGATGATAGTCGAAACATTTTTTGTGTTCAGTACAATTAATTCACTCATAGCGCTTCAAGCATTTCATCACGAGTAAAAAAGAAAAGGGGGGTTTTGCGAATGTTTTTAGTTGTTACGATCTAAGATCTCGTTAGACAGGGGTTTGGATACATATAATTTTCAAGTTTAGTTAATAATTTCAACTAATCAACCAGTAAAAAGACAAAGAACCATACAATACAATAATAATATTGATAACCAAAAAACCTTTTCCATTAGTGTTTTCTTTTAATCTTGTTCTATTTTTTGGGTTACAATTGTTATATTGAGCGCTATCCCGCACTACTGTCGAAAGACGGATGATTGCATTGTGCAGTGGATGCTGAGGTTATTTTAAAACCACACAATGAGATGAACATTAACGCATTCATCCGTTGTAGAAAGTGGGTGGAAAGGAACATACGATCAGCCCGCTTAGTTATGATAACCCCCCTGCGATAAAGCGAGAAAGAAGAGGATTGTTCACCCACCACACATTTGACGAATGAATGCGAAGGGCAAACGCACCGTTAGGACAACACCCCGAGCACACAAGATTGCCGTTTACCCGCAAAGTGCGTCCAGACAGTCCGCAGGTTGCGGTGTACATGTAACGTTTTTCAGTTCACTCTCGTCCGTTAAAGCTGTCTGTTGTGCAGCGGCCGCGTATGCAACTCATCGTCAGTCGCGATTGTCGTTGTTTCCGATGCTAGAGGGATAATTATATTATCAGCTCACCATCCCGAGTACACGTCTCAAGTGATACATTTTCTAGTATTGAATACCCGCCACATTAAACGTATATGGGTGCAAAGTAATTGCAACACAAAATGTAAGTAGTGGCGTGACAGAGTGTACGGTTGTGGTTTAGCAGCTGCGAAATCTATTGAAAGTGTTGTTCAGGTGAATCACGCGCGTCACTCGTAGAAAATGAGGTCTACATTATACTCTACTTCGATAGTTTAAAAAAAATTGTATTTTTGTTACCTCCTTCCTGCTTCCTGCTCCAGTGAAACACAACACTTTGAGCCACTTTGAAGAAATGCACCTCAGAACAATGGGTGTACACCATTTCAATAGAATTAAGCATAAATTGCTGCACTAGCATAAAAGAAATGGTTCTTTTACGAGGCGCGTATGCTTCACGGAACCTATGGTTAACAGGTAAAAGAGACGAGACACATAGAATAAACCGGTTAAAAAGGTGTAGAGAAGAAGTCAAAATGGAATGCTAAAGAAGAGTGTGTAGCGGAATGTTACTGGTGTCGGCGTGGTGTCGTCTGGTGGTATCTGGTGGAGTATAAGAAGCTAGGAACGCTTCTTATGCTTTTGGCCAACCCAGCCACTCCCTTCAATGATGATGATGAACACAATGATCGCTAACATTACCTGTGGATGATGTGACTTCGATTGTGATCGTTTACGTACGCTCGCTTACACGATCATCAGCATCACCACTGTATGATCATATATGCGCTTTACGACAAGCATTATGTCATCGACGCTATCTTCAACAGTACACAACCCCGTGTGTACCGATCATTAGCTATGCCGTAAATCTGCTGGTGGCAGGTGTGTGCGTAGAAGGCGATCAAGGTCAGAAAAGATGATCGCGACATGAAAACAAAATACATTTTTTTAAAACCACGCGTAGGGTTTTGTTTTGGTGATATAAAAGCTATTTTGGATTAGAAAATATATTTGTTCGATCATAACTTTGCACGCAGAACAACATTGATGCTGCGTATGCTAATGAGTGGCAAAATTGTCATGCATGATGTAATGAACTTGTCGTGGGGATCTTTTTCTTTTCAAACATATGCTGATATATGTTTGAATTACCGAGACAGACCGGTAAAACCGCACACAAACAATACAGTGCAGTTAGTGTTTAATCATGTACAATATTTTTATAACACACAATAAATGTTTGCTTCAACACGAAACCGTTCGTAAGGTAGATGCTAAAACATGTTTGCGTTATTATTCACACGCAGGTATAGAGAGATAAATATTGATCTGGTTGATAACGAGCACAAGACCCTGGAATAGTGGTTGGTTCCAATTGGATCTCATAATTGGTGCAAACTACGTAGACACATTTGTCGCCTGCCGAATGATCACGCTCAAGAATCGTTTCATACCAACTGTGTGTAGTGATGGGGATTTGAGGTGGGGTCAATGGGTCGTTTTTTAATGAGTGGATTAATTTTGCGGTTCAACAAACTTCTGACCGATAAATGTTCCGCTTGAAGAGTTACAGGGGTTGTCCATTATTGGACTTCGTTTCAGTGCCGGGTGTGATCGGGAATTCAACAACTGTTCTTTAAATGGCAATATAGTTGAGTCAGTTTGCTTCAATGGTCCAATTCGAATTGCTTTCAACATGTATTCGTTTCTAAACTAAATTTCTTGCTGGGTCGATACATTTGTGTTCAATTTTCATCATTTACTAATAATTGTTACTATTTTTAGAGATAATTTCTGAACACTTATGAAGAACTATTAGTAGCTTTTGTAGAACTCCGAATGAATATAAAATGATGGTTTTATCCCTGGACAAATAACGACCATAATTCAGAATAGTTATAATAGTTTTCCTAGGTGGTCAATTGTTTCTAATGTTTATGAATGGTTTCACTTGAACGTTATTGGAGAGAGAATTTCCCCGTTCACATTACATACTATCTAACAAACAGAGTAAATTTAGTCATGATATTGCTCCTTAAACTCAACATAATTTGGTGCATCTTTATTGCCTTTTTCCAACCAGGCGTTAATAAGGGAAAGATGTAACTCGGTAGTTAAGATCTCCTGTAAGCCAAATTGTGCGTCTGCGGAACCTATATATTGCTAAAACTCCTCTTACGATCTCATAGAAAGATCACATTCATGTAGACATAAATTCCTATCTAGAGTAGAAACGATCTATAGTTGAGTGATCGTCCTATTGAATTCTTTCAAATCATTTGCGATCAAAAGTCAATAACAATGATCATTAAATTTAAAGATATGTTTCACGCTAGGGTATCTCTACTGCCAACTGGTCTGAAGTGAACAAGCAGAGGAAAATTTATCCATAACATTTTCTCCCTCGCTTGCCGCCCGTCTTCAATAGAACATTAATGTTTCCTGACCTCTCAACTAAAGCCCTTTTAAACTCATCGAAAATAGTAATGCTGAAAACGATTTGATCTTTCGGTATGAGTGGAAGCTGTATTAGTTGCATCGAAGTAATACATTATTAACTCCCATTGCCCATCCCTGCGTCCTCGACCTTCAGCCTGTCAATCGTGTTACACTCGTTAAAGATTTGGGAATCTGATTAGACAACGCTTTTACCTTAATTCCTCAAATTGACTCCGTGGTTAGCGAAGTTTGGAAGTCCTTGGGCGATTGTTGAGACGCATTGCTCGTGACTTTTCTGGTACAAGTTGCTTGAAAATCTTGTACTGCTTGCTGGTCAGATCGATTTTGGAATATTGTATTCAGTGGTCTGATCGTCCTCAGCGAAGACTCATATCGATCGTATTGAGTGGGTGCAATGATCGTTCACCAACTTTGCTCTAAGCAAATCTATCGGAGCATCTACCCCTCTGCCTCGGTATGAATCCAGCTATCGGCTACTTGCTCTGGACTATCTGAACGCACGCCGCTTCTATATCCAATCCTCTTCTATTGCCGCTCACCTTATATGTCATATCCCTTGCAGTCAAATTGTCCACCGCTATCAATTCCAACTCGTCGAACATCGGCAGGTCGTAAATACCTTCTTATATTCGTAATTCGGCAGTTTAGTTCCGTTTCCTATTTGCTCATTTTCCACTGAGCTGGCTTTATCGGATCGGTCAACTGAATCAGGATAAAAAAACTAGAAAATAACATCATACAGAAAATAACAACTAAGCTGAACCGTATAGTACAATAGAAGTAGAAGAGAAACAAGAATTAATGGGTGAGTTTAACAAAAGCACGCAAATAGGGAGATTTATCATTCTTATCAAGCGTATCAAACGATGTGTCTTGTGAACGAAGTAGGATGAATTGCCAATGTATGCGCCATGTGGAGGTTATTGTTTTCGGTACCGTGTCGATCTCGTGTTTTTCACGTTCGATAAGATATTGCCACCGTGATGCATGGCAAGCTGAGTCTACTATCTATTCGGCGAATTAAAAACGATCCGAATAGCCAAAACATCCAAAAATTTTCCGATTCCATTATTTTTTTCTCTTCCATAAGCATTCCAAAAATGATACCACGAGTATTGCAAGCGATCCTGTTGTTGCACTGTCTCGTGCAGCTCATCACAGCGCAACGTAACACGTGCTGTGAGTCGTATTGCTACAACGATGATACCGAGCGCAAACAAGTGAAGCATTTTGCTACCAAAACCGTGTACGAGCTGATCCGCGCACCGGATACCGATCGGCAGCATATTGTGCCAAGTAGGTTTCATTTGGTAGTTCCCGATGGGTAGATCACCACATGTAATAGTGTCCTTTCTTCGTTATCACTCTTCGTAGATTGCATGCCGGTGAAATTTTGGTTACTAAGTCGCCATGGTACAAGACTACCGGGTAAGAACGATATCATCGAAATGCCCAAGCAGCTGAAGCTGGTAAGTGCTAGTGTGGCTACGACAATAAAATAAAGAATCTTAAAATGTGATAGTTCCTTACCGGTAGCTGCAAGACTCCATCATGGACAATTACTTTACGCGGAACAGTCCCCCTGTGAATGGACGCATGTGTGATGAGGATTTGGAGATGTTGCGAAATTGGCACTGGGATCCGAACATAACCGTGCAGTACGATTCACACCTAACCGAACAGGGCTGGGAAGATTTGAAGTATCTTGCGGTGCGCACCAAGGAGAAATATTGGCAGGTGTTTGGTAGCGGGTATCAACCATCCAAGTTTACGGTAGGTGTCTAATCTGATATTTTGGCTGAGATTTTGTTCACTAATTTACTTTCCCCTTTTTTGTTCTCCAGTTCCGCCACACGGCAACCCAGCGCACCGAGGCAAGTTTCAAAGCGTTCGCCGAAGGACTGTTTGGACGTGAGGAAGCGCAGCGAGTGAAATCGATGCCAGCAACGGATCCGGACCTGCTGCTCAAACCCTACGATTCCTGTCCAGATTATGGAGAGAATAAAAACCGAGACACGCGTGATGAAAATTCAGAAGTGAACAAGTTCATACGTTCCGGCCTATTCGCCGGGACGGTGTCAGACATTTCGCAGCGGCTCGGCTTCCGGCACAATTTGAGTGTGGAGCAGGTCGAAGTGATGTGGGACGCTTGCCGATATGAGCAGGCATGGCGAATTGCACGTCCCAGTCCGTTCTGTACTGCTTTCACCGAGGATCAGGTGCGGGTGCTCGAGTACAAGGAAGATCTTGCGTATTTTTATCGTAACAGCTACGGGTACAGCCGCAGCCAGGATCTTGCGTGTCATGCGATGGCCGATATGCTACGTCAACTATCATCCCGCGATGATCCATCAGTGGTGGCGTACTTTACGCATGACACACAAATTCAACTCTTCCTGGCGGCGCTGGGTGCAAAGCGTGATTCTACACCGCTACGGGCGGACAATTTTCCGTTTATGCGCAATCGCAAATACACGTCGAGTGACATCCCGTTTGCGGCTAATATAGCTGCAGTGAAGTACCAGTAAGTGCACAAAAGTGAAAGCTTGAGTCGCTTCTACTGTGTGGTAAGCCTAAGTATTTCTTTAAAATATACCTCTTTCGTTTCTGACACAGGTGCGCCGAACAGAGAGAACCGGAAAAGGTGATATTTTTCCTCAACGAGAAGCCTATCATTCTCGACTGGTGCAGCGTGGGACTGTGCAACTGGTCGGACGTTAAGCGACAGTACCAAAGGTTTACTGGGGGCAACTGCGATCGATTCTACTGCCAGAGTAGCGGAGCCGGAGCACCCCAAGTTTGGTCCCATTTTGCTGTTGGCTTTGTTGTTCTCCTGTTAGCTTCGGTACGACATTTTACCATGCGTTAGTATTATTTTATGGCGTTGACAATTCATTGCCATTTCGTGGCTCTTATTTTGTAAGGAGGGTTGTAATCCGAATGTCCACTAAACTGTGTCATCGATTGTAAGGCATTTTTAAATCATACTAAACACAAAATGTATGCATTCTTTTACAACACTACTGTTTTTGGTTCATACTTATATTCTGACTGGCTACTGGTTGTTCGAGGAGGTATTTTACGTTTTTTAATGCTTAGCACGATGTGCAAGTTTGTTTCCCTCTACGAAATTATCGCATTTCACTGGCTGCTGTTGCGCTAAGTTTATTAATGCGAACGTGCGTCATCGTGAAGAGTTCATATTTTCCTATCCATACAATAAATACAATGAAATGCTCGAAAGAAACAAAACAGCTACAGTATATCCAGGTCAGTGAGGGGCACCTTAAAACTGTAACTTTTTTCCGAATTGAAACATCACGCAGGTTTTTTTTGCTTGATCAAAAATATGATCGATTGTACATCCACAATAAAAAAAAAACGAAAGCTAAATTTAAACAACAGTTTTTCTCACTATAGAAATTGAAAAAAATTAAAACACTTAAAATTTTACTCTTTTGCAATATATAGTAAAATATTTAATTAAATGTATCTTCAGACAATGAAACAAGGTTTACTATTACGTGCAGAATAATATTACAAATTTGAAGGTGCTCAACTTTGACTCTAAGATATAAGAAGAACAAAGGAAATGCAATGCAATTTGGAACAGCTATAAAAATAATCAAACAAACTATAAAAAACCTCCACCATGTAATTTACTTCAGTTCCGGATATGGAGCGAATGCATCATTCGCCTTGGAAGAAGCTCTAGCAACAGTTCTGCGAAAAATAAAGGAAACGGAAACGTTAGTAATTGAAACAATATGATATGAAGGAAAATTAAAGGATGAATTCAGGTGACATGCCTCCGAATATAAAATATGAAAACATTGCTTTGCATAGATTCATATTTTCAAGAGTACAGTAGTTGCAACAGTGCTCCCTTACATTCTTACCGGAAAAAGAATGATGATCCACGCTTATGCTGCTGTTGCAAAGCCAACCGTGTGTAACAATCGCTCCAGTTGATGTAATGATCCATCATCGGTGGAGTACCGGCTTTTAACCTAAAATTCGAAAGGTAAATAAAATTCAGTTTCCGCACGATACTACTGCATAGTGATTCAAACATCATTTACCTGGACCCTTGGACGGCCATACAGGTAGACACGACATGGTACGGATAAAACACACTTGTGAGGTAAAAGTGCGCGATAGTGTTTACGTGCCCGCAAACCGTTTTGTTGGCCCCTATGTACTTGGCGAACAGATAAGTAATTCCACTTGTCATGGTCATGCACCAGAAATCCATCAACAAGCGAGGAATTATCCCTGAAAAAAACCCGGCGATGCCTTCGTGTCTCCAGATTTCCTTGATCGAACCAAACAGCCCATTGTACACTTGTTCACGGCCAATGAACTGCGCCATCATGCGGATGGAAATCACATGGAATGGGTGGGAAATTACTACACCGCATAAGTGCGCAACAGTTTTCCGTAGCATACCGCCCGGTAGGGTTTTAACAACACCATCCTTGTCTTCAATGTACTCCTCAAAATCTTCATAAGTTGCATGGAACCAGTCAAATGCGGGATCATCTAAACGGGTGGGTGCTGGGCCTATCAGTATCAGGGAAAGTTTTTCACTGTAATATGAGGCCAACACATTACCCAGAAGCCTTGGGGTCAGGCCTCGGAAACAACCAGTGAACCCGTCGACGCTCTTAATGTACGCAGCTAGTGTGGACAGGTAGGATGGAAATTATTTAATCGCATAAACGTGTACTTTTTGGCCGATAGCTTTTTTAGGTTAGGTTTAGGATAGGCTTTTATCTGAACTTACCGTACTGGAAAATATTTGGTAGCATCAAACGTTTCGCTCCGAACAGCGTTCGTCCGGGACGGGGTGCGATCGGTTCATAACCGAGCTAAAGGAAGTGATAAGACACAAGACGATAAATATAAGGCCTTTGTTGCGGATTAAGCCCACCATCGCACGACTACGTACCTGAATGAGCGTTTTGGAAAACTCGAGCGGATACAGTGCCGTCGAGCACAGGAGCCTAAATCCAAACCTCCATGCAGCATCGACCTCTTCATCTTCCTTTCGCTGCTTTCGACCCACATCTTGCATTATGCTAGCGTATGGCATCCTGAAGATTTTCTCTATTCGGGCTTATTTGTTCGCAAGCAACTATTGACACTATTGACTATTCCTTCGACGTAAAGAAAACAACAATAGCCGGAGCAGTTTATCGGCGGAATGACACAATTGTGATGTCCTCTCGCTCTATTCCATTCGTATTGCCAAAGTTTCTCATCGTCTCTCGCTTCATCTAATACTGCTGTACTGAATCTTAAAATTTGTTAAATGGGACCTAGTGTTGAAAATGCTACGGATGGAATCCCAACCGGCATTCGAAGTCATTCCGAGTGAACTTTTGGGTTCTCAGCCCGATAAGGTCTGGGCGCTGCATGGGGAGGTGGTATGCGGACTGTGGAACAGCATGCGACGAGTGAAGGTGTTGGGCAAAACTGCGCCCGGAATGAACGTTTGCCCTAGCTCTCATCGTTTTTTTCATTCTCCTTCTTCGTCATCGCTGATCGTCTAAGCTGTCAACCATGTTGTTTGTTTTGGTTTTTGCGACGCTTCAGCATCGTATCGTTTCGTTGTGGTATTTTTGTTAAAAAGTGTAGTTTATGCTGTTTATTTTAGTGGAAAGAATTATAGTATGATTATCTATCTAGTGTGCATTGCAAGAATCTGTTTCCAATCGGATTAGTGCCTTGTATTTAGTTTTAACTGCAGGTATGTATGGATCCTGTTAGTCGATTTGTCCCGTGTTTTGCGCATTTTAGCCTTGCCGGCCGAAGAATTTACGTAAGTATGACTATGTGGCTGCCTACGTTACGAATTATCCTCCTTGTACTGTCCGGTTAATATATGGAGCAGTATCTACTATCTGGAACAGTCCGGATAACATACGGAGCAGTATCAGCGTCCAGCGACGATCAACCAAAACAATGTATGTTTCCGGATGTTCCTCTTTTGATTGCTAAGGTGAAATTGTAGTTCAATTGACTAATTATTACATCTAACGGCTGAACATTGTTTTCTTTTCTTGTGATTGTTCTTTTAGGTGTAACGAAACCACCTACAACGAAAGCAGCTCAGTTCTGATGCCATGCCATGCTACCATGCTGCAACTGCAGCAGTGAAGATCGATGGTTTATTGTTTTATGGAGTTAAATTATGTGAAGAATGATTCAGGTTCAGTCCAATTAAATGGTTGGAACAAGCAAGTTTCGGCACTGTGAATCATGTGATCGGATATGGCATAGAAAAACATATAATGGACACCGAAGCCATCTTTTTTTTACCATACGGGTTAATGTTACGGTACGTCCATTGACGAAGGTAATGATTGTGTTAATAGGATTCACATTCATGTAAGATTACGTGGCATTAGAATTAATAACATGTTTACTCTATTGTTAACTATTGTTCCCTTTTTAGGTTCCAGTATGGTATCGCCAAAATAAAGTATTGCAGATTCTTCTGGTAACCTACCAAGGCCACAACCGTAAAATCGACAATACGTGGCACAATATGATTCAAGACAGGGAACTTGCTTGCTGGTTCAAGTCTGTGGCTTGCCCAATGACGACGCACCATATGCTTTGGTAAGTGAATACTATATTTTTCAATCGTTAGTAAGTGAACACAAAAGTTCCTTGGTTGATCTGTTCATAATATGTATACAATTTTACTGCTTATTGATTTTCAAGTTGCGTGGTTTCTCATATCATATCAATAACTCTTCAATATACATCAGTTAAGAATATGTCATTGGTTTATCGTAAGGATGTATCTTAGGATTGGAATTATTGTCGTTTAATGTTAATTTGCTTATCTCTACCCTTAAAATTATGATAATGTGTTAAAAGAAATTGAACGTAAACAAAGAAACTAAATGGGCTATGGCGGTACTGCCTCAGTCTCATTTGGGTGCAATGTAAAGCACAAAAAATCTCCACGGGTAGAAGAGAAGAGGTATGAACAGTAATGAGGTTGCTGATTGCGGTCAGTTAAAAATAAACATAGGATGATATGTTTATTATTCATTATTAGTTTTGTAACACTTTACCGAATTATTCATTCATTCAGTTTGTTGCATTGTATCCAACCATTCTGTACCAGTTGCTACTGGTACGAACAGGTACAGTACTGGTACCAGTTTCTATCAAGCTTTACAAAGTCTCCGACTAAGGGTACTGGATCTCGATGGTTGGTATTCCAGCATTCAATTATCGGACTGATGATGCTTTCTCTTACTCACTATGGAATAAGTTTAGACCATCAACGGGTAGTTGAGTAGAGGTGGCAGTTTTTTAGAGAGATAATTCAGGTAGTTTTTTGGCGCTTGAACTGTTCGTTCTGCAATCTGCACGCTATATAAAGGAATATTTTTGGAGCATTCTTCATTTGGCGATTCGCATCTGTGCAGTAAAGTTCATAAAGTGTTTTGTAATAGTCTCGATTTCTGTCTGTGGTTCGTGATATTGTAATTACTTTTACTTGACTGTGCTATTTCCACGAGTGGTATTATTTTGCAAAGTGGTTGTTAATATGTCGGCCAGAAAGTTCCGTAAAACCGGATCAGTGTATAAAATTGCCGCTACTAACGATGCTATCTTAGAACGCGAGCTGTTCGGCATTAGCAGCAGAGCGGATCTAAGAAGCACGTCGGAGATAAGCAATGCAGTAAATGCTAGCAGCATTCAGGAGTCCATGGCCATTGGTTTATTGAACGAAAGTGAGTACAATTATGTTTATATTGATAGGTTACAGTCAATAAGACTTTATATACTAAACTTTGTTAATATTATAATTTTCCAGGTGTAAACGACTCATCTTCTGCTTCAGAGATACGAATGACGAAAATGGCTAAAAAAGAGATGACGAACCGGAAGTTGACAGTTCGGCGGAACTAGCGAATGAAGATGTTTCAGATTACGATTCTGAAGACGATGATGTGCAGCATTGGGTAACCATTGAAGACGATAGTGACGAAAGTGAAAACGAAAATTTTGTGGAAAGTTACCCGTCAACTGTGCCTGCTTCTAAGTGGGACGGAGTTGAAATTCAAGAATGCATCAGATGTTGGGCATTGAGCACACATCAAACTCACGAAGCGCTGAATGGGTTGTTAGAGATACTACGCAAGAAAACGCAGTTTAAATTTCCAAAGGATGCACAAACTCTACTACAAACCCAACCTGGTACTCAGCAAATAGTGCGTATAGCGGGAGGCGAGTATTGGTACCACGGAATCGCGACATGTTTACTGCAATATTTTGGGTGAGTTGAATAATTTCTGTTCGAGTATTTAACTACATTACCTTTTACTTATGCAAATGTTTTTATATGTTTAAAAATTTGTTAATTTAAAGACGTGTTCAACCAAAAACGACATCGTTCTCTCTTAACGTGTCCATCGATGGTCTTCCGCTGCATAATAGCGGCCTAACACAGTTTTGGCCCATTCTGATCAATATACAAGAAGAACCGAACATACCCTGCATGATTGTAGCCATTTTCTGCGGATCAACCAAGCCACTTTCTACAGAAGAGTATTTACGTCCGTTTGTCACAGAACTGAAGGACTTAATGGAAAATGGAATCATCATTGCTGACAAACTAATCCAAATACGCGTGCGTGCTTTTATTGCGGACTCTCCAGCCCGTGCATTTATCAAAGGTAAAATAATAACGAATGGTAAATGATGTATGAATATGCTTTATTAATTTGTTTTGCATGGATTTCTCTTTTCTCTTTCAGGCACTGCAAACTATAATGCCAAAAGTGGTTGTCATAAATGTACAGTCTTAGGAGAATATCACCATGGCTTTCGGGTGGTGTATTTTACGTCAGTCGATGCGGTTGCCCGAACGGATGAAATCTTCAGAAATTATCTCTACGGTGCTCACCACAAAGAACGGACGCCTCTTTTTGATATACCCGAATTTGATTTGATCAAACAAGTTCCTGTTTCTGATCAACTGCACATAAGCGATTTAGGAGTAACACGCAAGCTGCTTATCATATGGAAAACCGGCAAACGTAGACCCAACGGTACCAAATGGTCGAAGGAAACGTGTAAAGAAATATCCAACGTTATACTACAGATAAAACTCCCTTCTGAATGTCATCGAAAGCTGCGCCGGATAGAATATGTGAAGCACTGGAAAGCTAGTGAGTTTGCGAACTTTTTGCGATATGCTAGCCCCATAGTTTTAAAACGTTATATTTCACCTCGAGAGTATGAGCATTTCATGCTTTATTATTGTGCAATTACATTATTTTCTTCTAATTATTATAATGAATATTGGCAGCAAGCAGGTTGCATGCTGACGCAATTCGTCAGAGAGTTTGCTTCGATTTATGGTGAATCCTACATGTCGAGCAATGTTCATAATTTGGTACATATGTATGATGATGTTTGCCACTTTGGTCCTTTGAACACCTTTTCATCATATCCATTTGAAAATAAGCTGCAAGTTTTAAAAAGTCTACCTCGACACGGTTATAAAAGCTTACCACAAACCGTGAACAGAATATTAGAGTTAAACTATTTAGACGCAGCTTCCAACACCACGGAACCAAAGAAGTTCCCAGCAATTAAACATAATGTTAATGATGACATTTTATTTGTAAGTTCCGATTTTGTTTTGCGAGCAAATGATAAAGACGCGTGGTTTCTAACGAAAGATAATTTCATAGTGCAATATTGCAGTTGCATAGAAGGATCGAATACCATCAAGATTTATGGGCAACATTTCTGTGAAATATTAGAATCATACACGTTTTACTCCTCGCCATGGATGAAAAACATTTATGAGGCTTACACATTCACCAACAGTTTCTGAATTTACCATTGAAGATATAAAATGCAAATTAGTTGCTATAGATACGAGAAGCTCTAATCTAATGTTATTCATCCCACTGTTACACACTTTAAGATAATAAAAGCAATAGTTTATGTTTATGGAAAATTATTTGTTGTGGTTTTATTAATGATTTGTTTGATTATATTATTTTAATAGGAAACCATAATCATAAAAGGCAAGTTTCGTCATAATGGATTAATAAATAAAAATAAAATGTTTGAAAAAATGTGAAAAAAAAAAAATGTGAAATCATTGATATCTGACGCTTGATTATCAACACTTCTCTCAATATAATCTTTTCTCCCTCTGTTAGGGTGAGGTACTCAAGCGGGCTCGCCAAATTGTTTGCACTCGGCTCACTAGACGGCTTCCGTAGCGGCACTGGAATCCTACTCGCGGTATCACATGAGCTTAACAACAATGCTGTAGATGGTGTAGAACGATTCGCTAAAGGAACTTGCTGCAACCCTGGCTGAAACTGATTGTTTGTCTTGCACGACTTACGCACCGGTGATGTTGCACTACTGCTCGCATCGTCGGAGTGAAATAAAACATCCGTGGCAGGGTCTTGATGTGCCAAACTATTGGCCACTCCACGCTCACTTGTCGGCTTCCGTTGCTGCTGTGGTATTTCATTCAATCCTTTGGTTGGCGCTGGCGCTATCCTGGATCAATCCTTGTTGGATGGTTTTCAATGGCTTGCGTTGTAACATCGGAATAGAGCTCCCAGCGTGTACACGTTTCCCACCAACGTGCTGTAGCAGATTAGCATTAGATTGCAATGGCAAATGTACCACCGTTGGCACAGGGGTCGGAGGATCAACACAGACAGTGACATTGGCAGATATGAATTGCTGGTATGAAGAAAATTTTAGTTGTAGTTAATTTAATCCGTCATGTTTCATATTTCTAATACCGTACCTTATATTCCAGCATTCGCGTTATATTTGCATTCGATGACATCGAAGGAGGAAGTAATGAAAAAGAATCTCCTAATGAAGCTGGCTCCTTCATTCGGTTATCTTTCTTTGGCGCGGACATGATGCAGCTTGAAATACAGTTTATAAAACAGGTAATTCATAAATCCAGCAAGATCATGTAACATAGCATATAATGCTTCCCTCACTTCTACTTACAGGAGCACTATACAACATAAATAAAAATGATATTCACGATCACTTTTTAGCAGCGTACACATCCAATAGCTACAAAACACTTTAAGGAAATGTTTTAAACCAAGCATGAAGCTCTGTTGCTACAACTTTTTTTTAATAATCCTTTTCTCACGGACACGAGGCGTACACGTTGGAGTTTGAAGATAGATTTTGTTGTTGGCTGAATTTTGCTCGTATATATACCGGACTAACGCGTTGGTCTCGGGTAGCTTAAGCGTTAACGGAAGAAGGATAGAGAGTGTAGGCGTAGGAGGGTTAGGATTTGTACCCGTTGACTAAGCGCAGCGAGGATTGCGTTGCTATCTAGACAGTCCATGTGGAAATTCTGTTTTAGCTGAATTTTGCTCGCATATATACCGGACTAACGCGTTGGTCTCGGGTAGCTTAAGCGTTAACGGAAGAAGGATAGAGAGTGTAGGCGTAGGAGGGTTAGGATTTGTACCCGTTGACTAAGCGCAGCGAGGATTGCGTTGCTATCTGGACAGTCCATGTGGAAATTAAGTTTTAGCTGAATTTTGCTCGCATATATACCGGACTAACGCGTTGGTCTCGGGTAGTTTAAGCGTTAGCGGAAGACGGATAGAGAGTGTAGGCGTAGGAGGGTTAGGATTTGTACCCGTTGACTAAGCGCAGCGAGGATTGCGTTGCTATCTAGACAGTCCTTGTGGAAATTCTGTTTTAGCTGTCTAGTAAAGTTTCTGTGGTTTCCGTATTATTGTATGCCAGATTCGGCCTTGCTGCTGGGTGCCCGATTGGTGGTACAGGACAGGAATAACGAATAAGCGTAGAATAGCCGGAAAGAATGAATAGAGAAAGGGTGCAAAATGGACGAGACAGGAAATGGAAAGATCTGTTTGCTGGATGCGAAACTTTGTACGCTTCCTATACGCTTGCTGTAACATCCGCTACAGGTTGAAAAAAGCAGCCTGATATGACCAGGTAGGCGAGATAATAATATTAGCACTGGTAGAGTCGTGCGTTGTTAAAAAACCCATCAACCCACCATATTAATATTAACTATTAATTTCAATTACAGCGAACACGCTCATCCGGCAGATACATAGCAATGATCGCGTTTCATACGTAATCGACCGATATGGTATCGATCGTTACCTTCAAGCTTGTAATATGTTTCATTTAACGTGCCAAAAGTGTTTGCTAAAGATGATAAGCATGCGTATGTTTTCTTTATTGTTTTCATTTCAGTGTAGATGTACACGATACGACAACAGCTGTTGTGGTTGCATTGAAACGTTGATGATTCTAACGACATGCGTCAGAAAAGATGACTCAAGCAACGCGGGTCTTTTTTTTTCTTTTTGAATTTACAACTCTACCCAAAACAGGTAATGTAAATAAAAGTAACCATTTACCTCTTCTGATTTATGCTATTCGAGATTGTACAAGCACTTTCTTCACTCCATTTTATTTTTCGTTTATTGTAGGTGATTTTGTGTGACACCAATTGCATTGAAGTACTAGTACGACAGCCTATATGGAAAGCCAACCGATCCACTTGTGGTACGACCGAGTGCGCAGCGATTACGAGTGTTGGGACAATTTTCATGCCGTCATCCATCATATTGACGGAATCAACTACTCGGTGCTCTAGTTAATATTCCGATCATCGAGGATCTTTGAAGCTACCATTCAACACGGCTTCCAAACCTTTAGTGCGAAAATTTAGGTTATCTAATGATAGAAATATTGTACATACAATATTACATATATTGTGTAAATGTTACATACAATATTTGCAATTATCCACTAATCTTACTAAGTATCATTTAAAGAACGTAATTTCAAATTGCAAACTATCGACAGAAGCAAATAATTTTTACAATTGACATTGTTATTAAGTTTATTTATTAATAATTATTAACAACATCTCTATTAAAATTAATTATACTACGTAATGATTGTAAAAGTAACCTTAAAATAAGAAAAATTGTAAACTAATATTTATTATTGAAAAATAAAAATAATTAAATAATAAAAAAAATTAAAAAATAAATTTTAATAAATTTGTTGGGGAAGGCCCACTGTGTGCATGAATGAGACCCCTCAGGATCTCGCCATATAATGACTTCCATCGGGCCGCTGACGGACCAGAGCTCAAAATTCACTCGAAATTCACCCCGATTGCTTGTTGGGAATGGTTTCGGCTATGCGAATCCCTCCTCGAATATATTAAAACTAATTATTTGATGAAGAAAGGGTTGGGTGAATTCTTTCTAAATTCTCTTAAAAACTCACCGTAGTTTGCGGGCCACGTTAATATTACAGTATTTTCCCGAGTTACGCGAATAATGCGTACCAGAGAAATACACGAAACTCGAATTCCCTTTATAATATGGTTTATATTAAGTATTCAGTTAGCGATTTCTGCTTGCCACGATACGAAATACGTTATTAATTGATATTTTTACGATTATTTCGATAATTGCAGGACATTTTTACCAAAATTAATGATTTTAACATCAAAATGTAACGTATTTTTGGGAAAATTTTGAAATTTGACAAATACAAACTTCAATTCCACATACAAAATTACACGAATTGTCAAAATTTTGGGATTCGCGCAACTCGAGTGTCGCGTAACTCGGGAAAAGACTGTATACGGGACGCACCATACCTGATTTGCTTGTAAATTAATGATCAGAGGAGAGAATTCACTTTACGCATCATTTTAAGCGGTCGCGCAACAATGTAATATGTGTTTTGGTTAAAAGTTCTCACTCAACTAAGGTTTTTTTCTCTTCCACATCAAATCTTCTTTATTACCCGTCTTGAGCCTGATTGGAACACGAACCATGTCGTATGTCTGGTATTGGAACAATGATGATCGTAACGGAACAACTGATCCCGGCGGTTTGGATCGGATTACATTCAATTTGGATTCTTTTCCTGGCCAAAAGTGTGGGCAGTGTGGATGTCGTAACAACCCTGTCTCAGTGTGGCATCTTGGAAGAATTTGTGATAGTTGCGTGACCAAAATGTTCAAATTATCGGTCAAGTAAGCTTTCGCTGAGGCACGGAAAAAGTAATATAATATTTTAGGTTTTCCAGCTTGCATTTGAGCGCAAAGTCTAATATAATGAGCTCCAGTGCCAGAAAAATGGGTTTAGAATGTTTATGAATGGAATAAATGCCTCTGTCCTACGTTAACACGCAGTTAACGTAATGTATTCACGTTCGATGAATTCGTTCAGCAAATTTGCATGAAAATCACAGTTTTTATTAATTTTCAGTGTGTAATCAAGATTGTCCCTCTATATAACAACATCTATAAGCTTCAGTTAGTTTACATTTTAAAACAGAAATTCTAAACAAAGCATATTAGCACAGCCTAATAAATTCACGTAGGCTTTAAGCGTAGACGTAGCGTAGACGTTCGTTTGCTCAGTACACTTCATAACCAATGAATGGTACATTTGTTAACACAACAAATATTAATTATCTTCCTTTGAGGTTAATATTGGTTTTCAACGTCAATCTTAGCTACGTTAGCTGCGTTCAGGAGAGCTTCCGTTCGGTTGAGAGCTGTTCCATGCATTTCCCGATCACATTGTAGATTGCCGCCATCGTTTGCTCCGAGGAGTATGGTTCATCTATTTTCGGCACATGTATGAATAGCGTTCTATCAGGATTTACATCTAGCGATTTGAGATAGATGTACCCACACAGGTAGCTGAAATAGACAGATTTTAAACTCAAACATTATATCGTGGTCTCACAAATTACATGCATCAAATATTACTTTCCAACATTTGTTGAGCAACAGCATTCCACATTCGTCTCAAGATTTAATTCTTTAGCGATTCGTTCAATGTTCAGATTCGTTTTCAGCATCACACATCCTTCGTCTGTCGCATGCTTTCCGCTGAGTGTTATCTTATCGCAAGGCAAACAACGTTGAGCGAAATCTGGTTTGCAGTATCCGGATGTGTACGAACAATGTTCCAGGTTGATGGTACTGATCCTTCCATGAACGCCAACGTGCACTACCAACTGAAGAAAGATGATCAACTTTACACTATTGTTTTTCAAATCGAAGCAATCAAAGGGGAACGTAACAGGGATTAGCTTACATCTGGTTGTTGGTTCCAAATGAGTGGCACGATACGCTCCACCTCCTCGTACGTCACGGGTATCTTATATTTGCGTATCTGGTATGTGTCTTTGCGAAAGAGGAACACTTCGGGTAAAAGATTCACCGCCTCCCAGCTAGCGTTACGTTCTTCGTGACCCACGAAAGGACCGAATCCAGTCACTATGATAATCTTCTCTGGCATGATCTCTGCTCGTACAACACAGCACTGGTATGGTCGGCCTAGAATGGAAACCTGCCGCTAACCGTGCGGACAATGAAAAAGTAAATATTTACTGTGTCACCTGTCACGGTAACTGTCATCGTTTGTTGATGATCGGATAAAACTTTTTTTCGTTGTAGATGCGTATCCGGCAAATGCGTGTCGTTTTCTAGCACTCCACGTGCAAAATGCGGATATTTAGAAACAGGAAATAAAGAACTAGAATTTAGAATCATTACTTTTACATCATTATGAGACCTTGCAACGTATTATTTGAAATTAAACATAATTTGCCGTTCAGCGTATTTCACCTCCTGTTCGTACGGTGGATCAGTTGATAGCGCTCTAATGTATATGGTACTTTTTATTGGAAACATTATGGATTCTTCAACGTTGTAACTAAAAACATGGAGGAGGCAAACATTTAAAACAAAGTAACTGTGTACAATACCATTCATGTGGCAAATTATGCGTATTGCAAAGGAAACAATACATTACCGGTGCGAACTTGTGTTTTTACAGCTGTACTGAATCAGCTGTCGTTTGCAGTCGTCATCTGTCAAGTTGTCGTAGTGTTTGCTTATGCGTAGAGAAGAAATCGATAGGCGTATCAGCTAAACTTGAATAAAACTATAAATATTTAGAGTTATAAATCGTAATTAGATGTGATAGTGCAGTTAAAGTAGAAACCCGCAAAAATGATTCATCTAACGGGACAAAATTACTCCTCCAGGGAGGTCATACAGAACATATTTTCCCCCATGGTGGGAGCCATCGTTTCACAACAGGCGGAAGAGTTGTGCCAAAAGAACAATCTTTCGTTCGTGGAAATGTTGCAACCGTTCCTGAAGCTGTCCTCCGATGGTGGGAACCGAACGTTCCCCAAAATTGTTCTTCTAGTGGAAAATTAATCTGGTTGTTTGTTTTTGGTATTTCCCACAGCGCATTTTCGGGACATTGCCGGAACGAGTGTATCGATAAAGGGACTGCGGATCAATGTGGTGGACGTGAATTGGCGCCCACCGCAGACCATTATTGCGAAGAAAATGCTTAACGAAGCAGTCACTACGGCAATTGGCGGTGATAAGATGAAAGCGACCAAGCTTGACGATGGTAGCTTCGTGGACATTCCCGCTGCCGAACCGTGGTTCGAGCAGTGGCGAGAGACGTTTCTGACCGTTCAATTTCCGGCGGATCATGAATTTACGCGCCACTTGCTGTGTTCGTTGATAGTGGTATCAAGCATCGATCAGAATCCAATCGAGACTGCCAGTCAGTTGACGAAAAAAATTCAAAAGATGCAAAATGTTACACTGCCCCAGCTGCCCAAATGGTTTGCCAACGATGCGCTTAACTGCTACGTTATGCTGCATGATGGATGCTCTGGTGATATTGGAAAGTATGGTCAACAGTTGATCGAAGCCATGTTTAGTTTTGATGATACTTTACCTTCCTTCCAGAGCGCAACAAGCTTTCGATGGTTTAAAATCAACGTACGGTGAGCATAAGTGTTTCTTGTTGCAAATTAACTCCCACGGTGGTCCACCGTCCGATTGTCCCGATCCTTGGTTGCGGTATTTGAAGAAACATCAACGGTCAGAACCGGCAACGGCAAGTGATATCGACAGTGCGCCTAAAACCCCTCAGGATATGGGCTCGGTGATGGGAATGCCCACGACGGTGGTGCAGTCATCCAATCTGCTAGTGCATGGTGGCATTAGTAGCAGTGGCAGTAGTGCATCTTCTGAAACACCCCCTTCCGGAATAGTGGTGGGCGAGGTGATAGCCCACCCGTTGAGCCCGGTACAGGAAACGGGTATCGAGATACAGGAAACATCGAGCCTCACGTCGAGCATAGATAGCTTGTCGTTGCAGACGATTAACCCGAACGTATGGCCCATTGAGAGTGACATTGAGGTGGCACATGGATCGTTCCTTACGGCGAGTGATTTGGACAATTTGAAACATTTCGTACAGGATTTCACTGTACGTGCTTTAATTCCGTACGTAGAACGGTTGGTGGGCGTGCTGAATGATTCCGTAGGTGTTAGCTGAGAAAAAAACGGAGACTTGAGATGTTCTCAACTTTTGTTGTATTTTACTTACAGATATCCAACAAAAAGGGTGTAAGTCGATCGCTGCTCAGTGCCACGAAACGGTGGTTCGTTACGAACAAACCGGGCGTGAACACGAACCAAAATGCGGTCGTATATACAAATGAATCGGCTGAACTGCAGACACGTAAGCTGGGCGATCTGTATTTCATGTTCAGTCACTATTCGCTTGCATTCCAAGCGTATCATCAGGCGAAGCGTGACTTTAACGCCGACTCTGCGTGGCAATATTATGCGGGCGCACTTGAGATGGCAGCCCTGGCCGCCCATATGCAGGGCACAGCCAGTCGTAAGACGTACGATTACATGGAGGAAGCGATTCTGACTTACTTGAACAGTTGCAAGTTGCCTCAATTCGCTACCCGTGCGACCCTATTATCGATGGAGTGTTTGCGAGCGGCTAAGCTGTACAATGAAGCAGCCAAACAGCTTATTCGTATGACGAGCGAAGATTCCGACCTCAGATCGGCATTACTGCTGGAGCAAGCGTCCTATTGCTTCCTGCTAGCAAATCCTCCCCAGTATCGCAAGTATGCGTTGCACTGCGTGTTGGCTGGCCATCGTTTTTCGAAGGTTGGCCAGCGGAAACATTCGTTTCGTACGTACAAACAGGCGTACCAAGTGTTCGAAAACCGAGGATGGAGTTTAGCCGAGGATCACATACAATACACGATCGGTCGGCAGGCCTCGAACCTGAAGAAGCTGGACGAAGCGAGCAGCTGCTTAGCTCATCTGTTGCGCCCTTCCAGCATGCAGACGGCCACCCAGCAAACATTGTTTCTGCGTGAGTATCTCAGTACGAAAAAGGCGCTCCATGCCAAGGGTGGCGAGGGTGGCGCCAATGACATTCCTTCGATTGCTCTGCCAAAGATTGTACAGCAGTTGACGAAGGTGCTGGTAACGTCGCCACCGCCGGTTTCGAATCCGTTGCACATTGCGGCAACAAACATAAGCATTATGGTAAGATGACACTGGTTTATTTTTTTTTTACACACTTTAATTACATTTAAGCTATTTTCTTCGTCAGTCTGCTCCGTCGGATGAACACGTGTGGAATAAAATGGAGGAAATGCTGGTGCAGAGTGCAGCCGAACGTCCCGTGATGGTATTTCGACCATCGAAATCTCTCTTTTCGTTGGAATCACCAGCCACAGAAAATCCCCGTTCGGTGCACGGGGAACCGATCGAAGTAGCGTTCATCCTGGAAAATACGATCAAACCGTCGGTGCTGTTTGAAAACATTAATCTATTGTGGGAGTTCCGCAAGGAGTCGGGCGAAATTTTCTCCAATCGGCCCCTCTTTCTGGGCGACGTCAGTTTGGAGGAGCGATCCGAAATCGAAAATGTGGTGGCATCCAGTTTTGTGGCGCTGGTTACGTTCGGTGAGCATGAAACGAAAACGCTGATACTGAAGCTAACCCCACGCAGCACTGGTCAGCTGCGGATACTGGGAATTGTTGGGAAAATATCAGCCGTACAGCCAACCGGCACTGGTGATGCTCCGTCACTTTGGGGCAAGCAACTGTTCGAAGCGCAACCGATTCGGATCGGTAGTGCGGGTGGTAAGGAGGGCAACAAAGCGGCATTAGCAACTTCACCGCCAGTACTAACGTTTGATCGGAAGCTTGAGATTGAAATTTTGCCTCCAGCACCGGCACTACACGTAAGCTTCAGCCGTGCACCTACGGAAGTTTTGGCCGGAGAAGTCATCCCAATCAAAATGAACATGACGAATGCGGGCGTTAGTGTGCTGAACGATATCTACGTTTGCATCGATAACCCACGGTACGTGCTGCTGAATCCGAACGAAGCCGATATACCGCTGTCGATACGGCGCGAGTTACAGAACCTTGCTAACGAAAACGTCGGACGCGACCGGGAAGCTCGAAAGCAGTACGTATGCCGAGCGTTCCGCGAGTCGGATGGAAATTTTATTGCACCGAACGAAACGAAAACGACCACGCTGTGGTTGCAGGCCCCGTATTCGAAGGGCCAGAAAGATGTCAAATTGATGATTTACTACGCAATGCCGCAGGACTATCCAAAGTTGAAGTAAGGACGTAAAAAGTTTACATGATGAATGATTTTTAAATAGGTTATCATTCGTTTGATTATAGGCACCGTCTGGTACGGCACACGTGGAACTTTAACGTAAACGATTCGTTACTGGTCGACGCAAACTGCAACTTGAGTAATCCGACAAAACGTGAGCTGGGCATTGATGTGAATGTGAAAAATCTTAATCAAGTGCATCATCCGTTGATGACGGAAGTCATTATGACCGAGCTAATTCTTTACTGTTCTGTGTACGAGCTGCAGCAAAACAGGGTGGTTTGTATGTGTTAAAAAAACTGTGCAACATTAACTAGCTTATTATAAGAATATGTTTTTTAAAATGTATTTTCCAGATATTAAAACACCTGGCCATGCTAAATTACAGTCTGGTGCGGGATTGAAAACAAATGAAACGGTTAGCTTACGTTGTAATCTCCAGCGTCGTGCGGCGGAGGTAGCTTATGATGGTAACTTTCAACATTACGTTTCCCAGAAGCTTTCGACGATATGTGTCCGGGAGCCGGAACCTGCCGCGAAGGCAACCTTGCCAGCACTCGATGCTGTGGGCAGTTTTCTGCTTAAGAACGAAACTAAATTCATACGGGTTTATGAACCCGGAAGCAATGAGGAATTCAACCAAATCGTCAACCAACGTGACAACCATATGACATTGTGCGTTAATTGGTCCGCAACGATCAACGATAATGGCGCATCGCGCAAAGCTTATGGACAACATTTTGTGCAGCTGAGAAATCTTTACGATTCGTAAGTAAAATTTGTTCTAGTACAATTACATCTGTATGATATTTCTTTTCTTCTATTCAACAATTTTCTTTGCAGCGTGTACTGTCCACCGTCAGAACGCTTGCAGCAAATTACGTTTGCCGGTCAGTCGGATGTGTATGCTATATTCGATGATTTGGAAAAGGTGATGCCTGTTGAAAATGAAGATATTGATAATGGTTGGGGAGTGAATCACAGGTATACCGTATCTTTTAGGTAAAAAAGAACCTTTTAAATATATGTTTGTTATTTACAGCTTTGTAGCACAGAGGTGCTTCCTGGAGGAGAGTTTCCACTCAGTAGAGCTGAGAGCGTAGAGGAAATTGATCCGCATGTATCGTATTTTAGCTATCGTTCCCATGAATAAAGTAATTTTAGAAACAGTTGCAAACTTTGTTTTGCGCATTGCATTTAATGCTATATGATAAGAGTAAGTAGAAATCTTATCTCATTTATTTATTTCACCGTTGGTTTATTTACAATTTGTGTGAGTTAAGTGAAGTCCAGGTGCACAAATCACACGTGTTTCCTCTGTTTTAACAGGATGCTGCAAAACAGTGGCCATTCTAATGTTCGTTGTTATTAAAACGTCTAATCTAAATCGTTCTAAATGTTCGACAAAGTTTCCTGCATTTGGTAGTATTCCGTGCAGCATTTGTTTTTCATTCTTAGTTCGTTTTTATTTCTGATATCAGTCGATTTTATGCGATATTGTTGGAGAATAGTGACATTTTGCGGCGGAGAGTATTCGATCCGGCGCTTTATACGATCTGTGCTGGAATTGTTTTGATTTTATTGCTAAGAAAATTGGGGTACGACTCACTGGCGCACTTTCGGGTGGCAATGTAGATTTTTCCGATCAGTTGCTGAATCGATAGGGAATGTTGTATTATGATGTATGATGGAAAAAAGATTATGAAGATTATGAAAAATGGTTCCAAACATATATTTCATTGAAATGTTATAAAAAATATATGAAATGTATATGAAAAATGTGTACCCTGTTGTTTAGTGTGTATTGGCCCTGATCATTATATTCTTTCAATAGCTGTCAGTAGATGAACGGCGACTCTATTATTCGTTTACACCGGAAATCCTAACTACAGCATCAATGTTTGGTGATAAACTAAAGCAAAAAATTGAAGCGGAATACAAACGCCACTTCGTACCCGGTGATAACTCGATGGAAAACGTTCAGCAATCTGATAATGAGCCGGTGAAAACGGAGGTGACGGACCAGCCCGGCGAAACAATGGACGTGGTACAACAACGACAGGAGCAGCGCCCACCCGATTCGTCCAGTAATGGCGAGGAAAGCGATACAACACAGGAAGATGGCAACAGTAGCCGGGGCGAGGTGAAAAAGTTGCGCGGTTTCTTTAAAAAACCACGTAACGCGCTGGAACGCAAGAAACATGATAAGGAACGGAAAGTGCGCCAGCTGCGCCGGTTCCGCAAGTTTTTAATGCCGAAAAATGCGATCATGGCATTACACGAACTCCAGGGTCCCGGTATGGCCGAGTTTACACTGAACTCGATCGGACGAGAAATGAAAGCAGAAGTAATGATCAACAACGTAAAGTATGAGGCGACCGCACCGAACAAGAACCTGGCGAAGGCGAAAGTATCCGAGAAGGCTTTACGCGAGGTGATCTTGGCGCAAATGACTCGCATGAAGCAACAGCGGATCGCGCAACAAAAACAACAGCAGCAACAGTCGCAGGAACACGCCGTAACTCCGGAGGTAACTATGGAGGATGAGGGAATGGATGGCATTGAACCAGACGATTTACCGATGGAACATCTAGCGTCGTTTGCTCTTCATAAATTATTCGCGGAATGGGAGGCGGAAGGATTCGAAGTGCCGATTTTGAAGATGACCCGCGGGAAACTCACCACCCAGGCACCGGCATCGGGTGAGAAGGGGGCCGGTCCTTCGCTCATTCCGAAGATAACCAAAACCGTTGCGGATCTGCCACCGAACGCAGCGAAATACCATCCCACCGCACTGTTTGCATACATGCGTCCACAAGTTACGTTCGAAGATCTCGGTTTGAACATCGATCAGCAGAACCGAGAATTTAGTGTCGGCGTCAAATGTGACGGTCAACAATTTATTGGCAAAGGCCGTTCGAAGAAGCTGGCTCGAAAGGCAGCTGCTGCCGATGCCTGCAAGGAATTATTCGGTGTAGTGTTTGATGAGAGTGTGCCGAATGTTTCTAGTAAGATAGAACCGATACCCGTTCACACAAGCAGCACCAATAATGGGACTTAAATATTAAACATTCTATATTGAACTTAGATCCGAGAGAAGCACGTGCTAAACCATAGCCATTCTCAACCGTCCACGAGCTCTATCTTTCCACGAATTGCAATAACATAGCCATGGCAATTAATTACCGAATCCCGGTCAGATGTACCATTCTTTTTTTTTTCGTTGGTAAGATATAATTTTCGTGTTGGACTATGTGTTTATAATCGTAATATATTATAATAATAGGGGGAAGAGCTTGTATCAGACGACATTATCGATACCGGATCACATCTGGTACTTTTCCCAGTAGCAAGGATTAACTATCTGGCTACGTTTTAAGAATATATTTAGTATCCCGGTCACGGTAGGCATCGTTACGACGGAAAATCGTTTATCTGACCTAATGGCGAATAACATCCAAGGAAAATAATTTAGTATTGAAAACAGGATTTGCCTGATTTCTACATGCAACAACAAAAAAGTGTACAGATGTGTTCAAGTTACACGTTTTGTTATTGGTGAGCTTGCAGATACTAGAATTTTTAATTATGAACTGACCTCAATGAATTTGTACTATAAAAGTGGATCAAATATAAATAAATAATTAAATAAATCCAATCTAATTTTTTTGTTATAATCAATTGTAATTTGTTTCGTTTAAAATGCTAGCCGAGATGCCTTACAAAATCCGATGCACCAGAATAATCCGGATTCGGCTCCGATTTACTTCGGAGTTAACACGGGAGTCAATGCTGCAATCAACACTGGAGTCAGTGGATTTGGTTAGGTTCATCCACAGTTGACATAGGAATTTTCAATAGTTTCGTGATATTTTAGCACTATTCTATGGTTTTCCTCAGTTTTCATGGAGACTTGAGCCTTGAAGCCACCACTGCTTACTGAATGTCCTAGAGTTGCTCCGGAGTTAACTCTGGAATGGGCCGGAGTTGCATTAGTTGGGATTGACCAGGAGAAAGTAGGAATTTACCCATCTCTAATTATCGCGATCCACATTCATAGTGTATCTCGGGTACTACCTGTACTTGATAATTTTGACAGCTGTCGGAAAGAGATGCTTTCAACCGCTGGTGTGAAAATACAGATAAATAGATTGAAAAACACTGGATCTGTCGGTGCGGTTTGAAAATACGTTGTACGTCGGAGGTGGTACATACGGGTAGAATAAATTGAACATTCCCTACGACATCGGGGTACAAACAGAATCAGTACGTTGTCGAGAACGGAACGGAAGTTTTCAGCTTGCACTGTCGTGCCGGTCCAGTGTGCTTGATATACCACGAAAATCCGAAGCGAGTGTGTGTTGTGTGTAGCGGGGTAACATTTCCGCGCATGTTCTATTGAAACGTCTCCCGGTGGAAAAAAAATCTCTACACTGCTAGAACCGTCGCTGGAAAGGTGCGAATTGTTGTGTGCTGTGAAAAGTGTTTTCAGGTTTAAGATTGTGCAGTGTGCAAAAGTACGTGCAGTGGAAAATGTTGCTCAAACAAATCGGTACCGTTCTGGCACGCACCGAATGCCAACGGCGCCATCGTTCTTTGGTCCAATGTAAGTTATTTACTTTTGATTCAGGGAAAAAAAACCTTTAAAACTGACTTTCATTTCCTCCTTTCGTTTTGTTTTAGTGAGCCGCCACTTTGCCGCTGTTCCGTTGACCGAACCGGCTGCACCATCCTTGAAAACCGAAGTTCCTGGACCAAAGTCAAGAGCACTGTTGCAACAGCTAAATCAACTGCAGGTATGCTGATAACCTGACAGGATTGTGGCAGATTGAACGTGCCGAGAAAGACATTCTTTGTGGAAGGGCGTTGATTGCATTGCGAGCAATCGGGATCGGTGTCCTCCTCCATTGATTGTGGTGTGACGCGTAACGGACGCGCCCTATGCCCACAAATTGGTATCAATTGAAGGGAATTGCTTTCAATCAATTGTTTATATTCCTCCACACCCGATGTGTCTGTTGTTGGCGTGCCCCTGCGGAAGGAACGCAAAGCATTGCACACTTTCCTGCAGACCGTAGGTGCTTTTCCTCGACACATCGTTACGTATCGTCAATGAAATGTCTCTCAAACGATACGCAAAACAGAAGATGATATTTTGTAGCAACGTACCACCATGTCTCACTTCATTCAGGAGGGTGTGTTGACCGGCCAACGATTGAAGACGATTAAAAATTATAAAAATAACACATAGTGTCCAATATTTTTGGTGCACCAACCGCGTTCGTAGAGTAACGGCGGAATGATTTGATTATTTAGTCTTTTTTTTCGTCGGTTGCCTGACCTCTAAGGGGTTGAGGTAAATTGATGTGGCACACCCGCATGAAACGTTTTTACCCATAGTTTCACGTGGTTGGTTGGACCAATTCCTCAAGATGGCTGGTATTGAACTTGAAAAAAGGTGTTATTCGCATCACTTCTGCTAGAGCATGTTTAACTACGCATCGCTCTATTTTTGGATTCTTCTATTGTCCATTACTTTTTGTCTCTACTCCGTACAATGAAAATGCTTGCCATTCATTATGTTTTTTTTCCTAATTCCATCTCGCACGTGGCCAACAACGTAGAACGCCAACTCGGTTCAAATGTTTGTGGACTATGACAAATCGTTCGGAAACTATCTGCAGGATGTGGATGGCAATGTGCTACTAGACATTTACACCCAAATTTCGTCGGTACCGCTCGGTTACAATCATAAGGAGTTGCTGAATGTCTTCCGGGATGATCATAACCTTTCAGGTAATTATTTGTATGTAATGTAAGTAATTATTTGTATAAATGTAAGGAAAATTGGTATTCAAAACTAGTAAAGTTTAGTTTGAGAATATTTGAAACGTGCCATTCAGCTAGTACAACAGATTTGTAATGTATATTTTAATTGAAGTTATCGTAACAAAAATTGACTGAATTGCGTAAACTGTCTTTGTATCCTGTAATCTGCATGATAAGATTTTGCAGCCATATTTCGCTAGAAAATACTTCCATCGATAACGAAAACCAATTCCCATGTGCAATTCTTTATACCCTCGTATAGGAGTGCATCTGATGGTTTATCTGATGGTTTTGCCTTATCAGGTTGGACGCGTGTCGCGTGGCGTATGGCCAAACGTTGCTCTATTCGTCTGGGTGGTGGGGGAACCGACGCGTTTGTACCGGTACAAAATGGGGCAAATTAGAGACAAGCTGGAAATTGTTGTCAAGGTTAGGAATTCACTGTTTTGTGCTGTCTAAGGTCACCAAATACCCTACGTGCAATGTAGGGTGGTGATTGCATTTGTTGCACTAGAATGCTGGCTAACCAAATAAGCTTTGCGGGGTATTTTTGTCGGTACACTGTCGTTTGTTGGCCATATGGAGTTATTTTTAATTAAATTACGTACAATTCAGCCGCTCATAGTGAGTACTTTTTTGAGCGATTTTTTTGGCATAACGGGAATGCTACGCAAATTCCCACTTTGAACGAGCAAAATCTCAAAACCTTTTATTTATGTTCGGTGGCGAACAGTGATGAAAGGACAAAGTGCATTAATCCAGTTCGCAATTCGGTTCCCATTTCGGTCAATATTAAATCAATCGAATTGAATCGAATGATCTTGGAGGCCAATAGATTGGTCCATTTCTACACACACGTAGTACCGTCTGGTTGAAGCCGTAACTCGTCTGAATTAATATCTCATGTTCTATATTCTCAAACATAATACATCAGTTATTCTGGTACAGTAACGATTTCCAATGTTTTTAACGTGAGTTACGGAAACAGTTTTTAAGACGCAAGGTCCAATGTAGCTACCAGATTGTGATTGTGTTTAATGTTTTTATCTCAAAAGTCGCCGGATTTGCTGAATAAATTATGTGCAGACAAGAAAGTCAACTAACTAACTTTGAAGTATGAACGATTCGACCAGTTTCGACTTACGCGGAAATTCGAGATACGCGAATCATTCCCGGATTCCCGGGGCGGTCCACAATAATAGCGTACCTCGGGAATTGCCTGTAAATAAGTTGTGCAGATGAATAATATTAATCTTACACTTCAGCCAAGACACCGTATCGTATTATGGCAAAATTATAGCAAACTTCCACATTCACATATTCCACATACTAACGTGGTTTTACCCTTTTATTTCAGCTCTCATCAACCGCCCGGCTTTGGGTGTGTTTCCCGGTGAAGATTGGCCCAATCGGTTGCAAAACGTGCTGATGTCCGTTGCTCCCGTTGGGCTCGATCACGTCACGACAATGATGTGCGGTTCGTGCTCGAACGAGAACGCTTTTAAGAATATTTTCATCTGGTACCAGAAGAAGCAGCGCGGTGAAGCCACTCCATTCACCGAGGCGGAGATTCAATCGTGCATGATAAATCAAGTTCCCGGTGCGCCAAAACTTAGCATCTTAAGCTTCCATGGTGCGTTCCACGGCCGTACACTCGGGTGTCTGTCGACGACACATTCGAAGTACATCCACAAGATCGATGTACCATCGTTCGATTGGCCAATCGCACCATTCCCACAGTATCGCTACCCATTGGAGGAAAATGTGCGCGAAAACGCTCAGGAAGACGCCCGTTGTTTGGCCGAGGTAGAGCGTCTGATTGAACAGTATGGCAAGCGGGGCGTTCCGGTGGCTGGTATCATTGTGGAACCGATCCAGAGCGAGGGCGGTGACAACGAAGCTTCTCCCGAATTTTTCCAACAGCTGCAGAAAATTGCCAAATCTCGCGGTAGTGCGCTGCTAATTGATGAGGTACAGACGGGCGGTGGACCGACCGGTAAGATCTGGTGTCACGAGCACTTCAATCTGCCGAGCCCACCGGATGTGGTGACGTTCAGCAAGAAGATGCAGCTGGGTGGATACTACCATGGCGCGCACATGAAACCATCGCAACCCTACCGTGTGTTTAACACCTGGATGGGTGATCCGGGCAAGCTGTTGCTGCTGGAGTCGATTTTGCGCGTGATAAAGCAGGAATCGCTTTTGGAGAATGTGCGTCGCACGGGTGACAAGCTGAAGCTGGGCTTGATGCAAGCGCAGAACGATTTCCCACATCTTTTGAGTGCGGCACGCGGCCGGGGAACCTTCCTGGCGATTAATTGCGCAACACCAAAGCTGCGCGACGACATTGTGGCAGCGCTTAAGCAGAAAGGTAATTTAAAGCGATACGTGAAGTCAGTGGATTGAAATGTTTGTGTTGTTGTTGCTAATTGTTTCCAACTAATTGTTGCCTGTGAATCCATTTCAGGAGTTTTGTCTGGCGGTTGTGGTGATTTGAGCATTCGCTTCCGTCCGGCACTTATCTTTGGCGAGAAGCATGTGGACATCTTTTTGGACAAATTCCGGCAGGTGCTGAAGGAGATGAAGTAAACTGTGTCCGCCTGATGCCTATGCCAGCTAACTTACTGCACAAAGTAAAACTGCAGCGGATGAGAATTGGATTCTGCACACGCACAGAAAAAGGAAAACGTTATGGACAAAAGGGATTAGTTGTCCCGTTTAGTTTAATGCTCGATGCACAGCAGCAATTTGCGCACAAAAATGAAGGATACATATTACTAGATTCGTAATGGATGTAGAACAGTTCGGCACAACAAATGGTACGGCAATGAGTGGAAACGCATGATTGCTGGTGGATGAATATGTTCTGCATCGTACAATGCAGCTGTGGTTCGTTTTAGTGCTTTTAGCTGGCGCGAGAATCGTACGCGCTATGTATTAGAAAATCAAACACTATTACAGATAACAGAAACATATAGTACATAACAAAAATAAACACACACACACCAACACGTTTAGTACAGCGTGAATGAGAGAACATTTGTCTTCCAATGAGCTAAAAGTGATTCCAAAATAATCGGTGTCAAACGGTAAAGCGCTGTCAGTCTTTTAGGCATGATGAGATGCTGGTCCGTTACAAAATAAAATAGATAAATGTTGTCGCATACAGTGAGCCACATAGTGTTCGTGCTTTTCATTCGTTTTTCGAGAAATATTTATGTAATTAATTTATTTTAAATAGTTTCAAATTGCCGCTCTTATTTTTATTGTGAGGTTCTTTGCATGCATTCTTTCCTAATGCGTTTCCTGTTCGGAAGAAAAGGGAACAGATAATTTTTGTTTATTATTTTGGTCACAGACTTTTCGTGGTTTTCTATTGCGTTTGAAGAGTTGCTTCAAGCCCGTTTTGTTTGTTCCTTTGAATTCACCATATCGTTTTCCACTAACGAGGGTAAGTAACGAACCGTGTCTACGCCCGTAAGGTTTCATCCAAGGCGGGCATACAAAAGGTAAAAGATCCGTTCGGGAGCGAGGAAAATGTTTTAGTTGTGTTTTCCTTTCCACACTGTTTCGACAAATTTGTCCTGTTTTTGCAATTGCACAATCTTGTCTTGGTTTAAGCTGTTTGCAAGTTTGTTCAAGATTGTGGCATGTGGCAAAGGGGGAAAATTTAACGAATTTATCCTAACGACGAGAACGATGATGATCTATGCAAATTTTTAGCTTCTACTTGCAAATCGGTCAGAAAGAAAAAAGGGCCAAACGAACAACTTCCAACTACGAGAGGTGAAAGACATACCGTTTGGTCCCATTGAAGGTTTGCTGCGACGAAATCGAGAGCATTGGGGCTGCATTGAGGCAAAGAACAAACAAACAAAGAAAAAAAAAGCTGGACCGGAAAGGCAAACCGAACGGCTTGTTAACCATTTCCGTATGCTAATGTATTCCTCTGAAAAAGCTTCGAAGTGCGTCGGAAGGAACAACCTGATTGGCGAAGCAGCATGTAGCCTCGCTGAGGGTTTCACAAGTACGAAACCGGCCATATTATACACCGTGCAAGTGCTGTACTTTTTGCATTCTTCAACTCAGGGGTCAAGCAGTTTCTGAGGGTCGATTAATACAAAGGTCAAATGTATAAGATTTTATAAAATGTATTATGTGTTTAATTAATTTTGTTATTTTTTAGTCTTTAATTCATTCAGTAAATTTTAAATTTTTACAATTTTGCTCATGATTTATCTTTTTATCTCTTTAAAATTTAAATTACTATTTTTTTGTTTGTATCATTACTATTGGTATATTTAAGGATTCTTTAATTCGTATTTTGAGGATTGATCAATGTTTCATGGATCTTCAAAACCGAGATTAAGAGTCATTCATTCGGCTATTCAGCAGGATTCATGGATCTTCAAAACCGAGATTAAGAGTCATTCATTCGGCTAAATATTCATTCTGATTCATACATCTGAATCGGAATCACTCAACACTAGTAACGACCTGCACATAACTCGTACACAGAACGATTTATACAAAGTTCAAAATTTAAACTTTGCATGTCGCTCCAAGTAGTCCATGGCGTATCCGTACAACCGGGAACAGCCTCCATGTAAGAAAACCCATGACAATTGGAAAGGTCGTTGGATGTGTATAAAAGGGCGTTCTAATAAAGCTTGTTATCGGTGCCCAGCATCAACATATTTATGAAATGCAGTGGCCACGCATTACCACCACTTCCCTCACTTTTCTTCCTATGTCGATCCCACCACAATGTTCTCATTAGACCGTAAGTAGTTGAAATAGAAAACCCTTAACAGTAGAAAACTTTCTTTTCTTCTTTTATTGGTCCTTCACGCTCGCAAACCGTGTCTGTTTGAGTATAATATGTTCCGGCCACCCTAAGAGCCACCCGGCTGTGTCACGGTAAGGGTAAAAAAGGAAGTTTGATTGCCGTGCCGAGCATCGAAAAGAAGAAAAATGGTTTGGTTCGCACTCTTCCTCCAACAAGCAGGAAGTAGGATTATATTCCTCTTACCGGATGTGCTGGTGGTATGGTGAGTATTTGACGTTTTTTCTCCTTCCTACTCACAGCCCCACCCTAAACATGGTAATTTGCATTTGAAAAGCATGTCAGCATTGCGGTTAAATTTTGCCAACAATTCCACCACCCACCCACTCACCACCCTGTGCGGCACGGTCCGAGGACGTGTGCAAAAAGGACGAGAAACAAAATGTCGAAAGGCAAATGAAATGGTTTGGTGTTTGTTTTGTGTTTTGCAGTCGCGTTGATGCAGCCCTCGAGCAGCCATGTGAGTTTTGCGTAGCCTCAATGAGCCATATCGTCGTTGGTGCCGTTCTCGTGTAATATGTTTAATGTTCCACACACGAACACAGTTTCTGCACCATCGATGAAATCTTTCGGACCTGCGGTTACGGTGAACGCGTCGGTACTGCGTTCGAATTGAACGGTTACAGGGCTTCGAGAGCGTTACAGCAAGAAACCACGATTACAAGGCTCTCTGCATTACATCCAGATGAAGGAAGTGAAAGCAAAGAACTGGTAAAAAGACAAATTAAATCCTTTAGGATGGAAACACCCGAGAATATGCCGCTAAGTGGCGTTTCTTGTCGTGTTGTCCAGCCTTGTAGGGCAAATTCCGCGAAGCATAAACATGGTGTATGGGTTGTTTTTTCTTCCACTCAACCCTCAACATGATTAAGTGCCTGATGGATCCGGGTTGGTCGAGGCTTGAACCCAAACGGGTAGTTAACGGGTCGTTTTTGGGTCATTATGCACGAAAAAACAAAACCCTGAGGTCCTTCAAATGTGTGTGATACGTTACTATTTGGTAAGGATGTTCATTGTGTTTTAGGGAAGTGAAAAATGTTTTCTAATTATTCACAAACCTCTTACCATCGCTGGTTGCTACGATGTACGATTGTTGGTATATCATGTGTAAGGAAAAGAAAATACCACAGGGTACGGAAAAGGGGTTTTCGGGTAACACAACAAGGTAGGCTGAGAAATTTAAAATCAACATCCAACTACCCAAAGATTGCGCTGTTGGATAGTAGAAAATGCGGTGGATTATTTACGGCCGACGTCGTTGGCTTATCTCGTCGCACTCTTTGTCTGCATTGTTCGTTGCCGGTTAATGTTGATGTTGAGGAAAAATGGCCGAAAAGAAAAACAATCTCGTTAAATTAGCATTTAATAATAGGAGGGTGTTTTGTGGGTAAGTAAGTAAGCTTTCTGCGAGGTATTGTTGGTTTTTTTTTCCTATGAAGTACGCTTTAAACTCTCAATATTTGTTTTTATTAACAAACAATAAAAAACTTTAATAAATTATAAATGTACTATACAATTAAATGGACGTGATCAACCATCTTTGTGTTTTCCACAAAATATCGCCATCCTTGAACAAAACAATGACTACTTTCGTAACATGAACAATATTTACCAAGTGATATGTCATTTTCAAACCAATACTTGCGAGCTTATCCAGTAGAGGGTTCCAGGTAGTACTTCCGAGAGAGGTTCAAATGAATCCGTGTTGAAACTCTGAGTTCAGCTTCTCCTAGGATATTTCCTACTGAAAGAATACTGCTGGTCTCGATTGAAAAGATTACAAATTCCATTTAGTTAAGTTACTTCTTAATTGTTTGACCGATTGATTTAACCTAGAGGATCTTATATCTCCCGATCACTTAGATCTTGATCTTTATCTTAAGATTCTGTTGCCAGTGACCCCTGGTCGAACCCCAATTTCGGTCCAATCGAATACAATAATGATCAACGACGACAACGCCATCTACCGTGAAAATGTTGCCAGATTCGATGTTAATATTTATTAACAGATGGATGGGCCACAAGGCAGCAGGGTGTTTTTTAATGAAAACCTCATCGGCACGGGGCCCTGTTCAGCCCCCCGCCACCGCTTAGTTTGCTTGCCGTTAAACGCGCCACTGGTACTTTGTCAGATTAACGAATTATTACGATGGACTTAAGCAGGTTGACAATAAATGAGATTCAAATTGTTCGCTGCTTAGTTATGATCACTGCATCGCCCTGTACCGGAATAGCACCAGAGATCGTCAAATAGTGTTGACAAAATGAGTTTGCACTATAGGAGCGACCTGTAGCAAGCGATTTAACAATCGCAAGAACGGGGTCTGTTAACCCCTTTAAGCATCATTGTCGGCTCTGAGTGCAATCGAAACAATAAAAATGCAACCATTTGCCTTCGAGTTAGTTAGTGATGGAAGTATTTAATGTACAGGCAGTCCGCGAGATACGCTATTATAGCGGACCGCTATAACCCGGGAAAAATTCACGTATCTCGAATTTCCACGTAAGTCGAATCCGGGAGTTAAATTGTTTATACTTTAAAGTTAGATAGTTGACTTCCTTCTCTGCATTTAATTTATTCATCAAACAAGGCTACTTTTTGATAGAATACATTAAAATAAACCAAAAACAAATGTTTTATAGAACAAGGGAAGCTATTTTAGATCAATTTTACACCTTTTTGCTTAGATTTTGTGCTTTAAACTAACACAACTGTCCAATTTTCAAAAAAAACGCGTATCTCCGCATCTGCGTATAAGAGGAACCGCGTATCTCGGGGACTGCCTGTACCTTCATATAGTAATGGCTGAGGATGTAATTATTGAATATGGTAAGACGTCGTTTGATGTTTTACTGTATTTAATCAATAGACTCAGTTTCGTTTCAAGTGTGCTAGATGCTCTAAACAAATTTAAACTATTCAATGAGGCAAATGAAGCTCGCAAATGTGTTTTTGCAACCCACTTGAAAGTACAGTAAATGTTATCAACTATTTTACAACAACTTACACCACACCACGGTGGGTCAAAGTTGCATCCGGTCCGGTTTGCTTATCGTTATTTCATTTTTTGTACTAAAAACCATAGCACATCCATGCACACCTACCTTCGAAACACAAACTCACCGGGAACACCTTTGCCATTAGCAGTTCCCATTTTTAGTGCTATTTTTCACTGTCGGAAAATGGGAAACCATTTTTCCTCGCGTGTACAATGTTGCGGCACGATGTAACTTTCCATCTTCATCAACTTCTGCATGTTTTTGTGTTGTTTTACTAGCAGTAAGGGGATGCAAGCATTTCGCTGAAAGCAAGAGGAAGTAAAGCGAAGCTACACTTACCTGACCTGGCGAAACCTTCCACCATCGTGGGTGGAAATAAAGTAGATGAGAACATAGAAAGTACAGCTATTCCACAATCCACCCTTCCATCCGCCAGGGGGAAGAGAAAAGAATTCACTGGCTTAAGATGCAAAGTTTAATGAAAAGCATAGTTATGTTACGCTATCCAACGGTCAGTGGTTCTAGAACAGGGACAACATCATAAAGCACTCCTCTCAACCAAGCCTGGTAGGTTTCGCGTCAAACAATGCTTCGACCATTTCCGGTTGAAATACTTCCCTGCCCCCTCCCCCGTTGCCAGTCTGCCTGGCCGCTGTTGTACCTTTTGCCACCCAGCCGCAATCACCCCAGCCAATGGACGGCGGCATTGCAATCAAAAAACTTTTAATTAATTCTAGCAGACAATTTTCGATTAAGTTGACGGGATCGCACAAAATATGGATGTAGGTGGATGTAGGAGCTGCAGAACAGGGGCAAAACTATGATGGAAAACTCCGGTAGACAAATAGTTCTCACGAAACAAAATAGAATATTGTCTGCCTCTGTGTGTGTGTTTGTGTGGTGGGTTTTCCACGCTTCAGGTCTGGGCATTGGATGGAAAAAGTATTTATTTGCACATGAATAACCAAACCCTATACCGGGTGCAACGAAGCGATGGATGCGTGGAAAAATGTGCATAAGCACGGCACGGTTCCTACTACATGTCGATAGCAGTAGCAGGAGTGTGAGGGTTGAAAGTTTTTTTTTTGTTATATTTTATTCTACACCGATGCATCCGAACCCATCGTTGAGTTCAATTTTCTCTATCCATCTTTCTGGTTCATTTTGCACAGACATTCCATTGACGCAGAGTGGAGGAAAACTCCGTTCGGTGAACAAATGTCCGGCAAGTTGTGGAAAGTTTTTTGTATGATGCTGCAATAGGAAAGTTTTCAGTTACTTCAACGTCACGGTACGAAAGTTTCCTGTTACTTCGTATCCGGTGTGCGGACAATGACATATTTATTTAGTAGAAACGATCGGAAAAGGATCGATAAGAGAGATTCTTAATTGAATTTTTTTAAGCAACAATCGATTTATACATACATAACGAAATTTCTATACTTTTGTTACTCAACAAGAACGGCCAGGGCGTATTGATACGGAATTTCTATTGCATGATGCATAAAAAATAGTAAACTACATCCTGTGTCTCTGTCATGTTCTTTTTTCACTAAGTACCATGCGCCTCCATCGGCGTCGAGAAGAAGAAAATGTTGATATAATTTAAAAAAAAAGTATCTATACGTCGTTCAGATACTTTTTTTTTAAATTTCTATAATAAAGTTTCTATAGTTACACATTAAATCCTCCGCCACTATATTTTGTACGAAGTACCTCCATGTCGTGAGTGTTTCCGTGTTTTATTTTGTAGCTATGGAAAAATTATTTATCAATTAAAAATATCAAAATGAAAAAAGAAATGTTGATTGCCAACATGAAGAAAAAGTGCACTTGGAAAGTTAAAAAAAATTGAGTACATTTATATTTAAAAAAATCATACTTAAATCGAAATTTCAAAAGAAAGCTCAAAGAAACGCTTGTCATACATTTTGATTAGTTTTTGAAAATAACCCTAAAACAATTTTATTTTCATGAGCCCAAAGTGTTTTATCCCTTTAATTACGATAAACTTACCGTAAAGCATTTCACTGCAAGGCTATACATTTTCAACTGGGATTCAGGACGTGTAAAGAAAAACATTAAAACAATTCAATCGGAATAGTACTTTTTGAGTATTGGCTTTATTAGTCACAAAGCATTTTGTTACGGCGTTAAACAATACATACTATGCACCCGTGTTGTAAAACTACAACATAAAGCAAACAGAAAAACAATGTTTAAAAAGCGACTTTTCTTCATCATCATTCGTCCGCTGCGATCATCCACAGCTGTTGTACACTGTACGATAGAGGGCGTCACGATCGGCAGAGAGATACGTCAACGGTGCGATGGTGCATTGTTTGATTGTTTGGAGAATATTATTCAGGTGGTGATTATCATAAGGCAAATAGGGCACGCCTGTGCATTGTGGGGAGTATTTTATGTTGTGACCATTTGTGTGGTTCACGTTCTTCTAGGTTAGCTCTAGTTCAGGTTCCATCCATAAGTGGGACGCTCCGTTGAACGAGCACGTGCAGCACTGGCCGCGTTGTAGTTTCCGTAACTTTGAGGGTACGCCGCTTGGGACGGCTGTGCTGCAGCATACTGCTGGTTGTAGTTGCTGGCCGACATGCGTTGATCAACGGTCACCGGGTATCCGCCAGGACCGGCAGAAGTTCGGCCCGAACCTTGCCCCGAACCGGTACCACCACTTCCAGCTGGTGTATTTTCCGAAAATAAGCCACCGAAACGCTTGTTGTCGATCAGATTGCGTGCATCGAAGAGTCCACCAAGACCTCCGGCACCACCGCCAGCACCACCAGCGGCACCACCCGCGGCCGGTCCAATGCCCAACCGTTGATTGATGTAGGTACCAATCTGCTGCTTGACCGCGTTCGAGACGGCATTCTGCACTCCGTTAAGGATGCCACCGAAAAATCCACCGTTGGAAGCGGGCTCAGCCGGTTTACGCGTGGGTACGACGATGTTTCCTCCAGCACCATCAAACTGACCACCACCGCCTCCATACGAAGAACTACCGCCAGCACCACCACCTCTGTTGTAGGAACCACCAGCACCGCCACCGCTGTAACCGCCTCCACCATTGTTTCCACCGTAACGGTTACCGGGGTTGTTATCCGTGGGCAAAGATGGGTACAGCGAGGACCCGGATGGAGGTGGACGTGCAGGTGGTGCCGTGGGACGCTGACCGTAAGGATTGCTAGGATTCAGACCCAGCGTACCGAGTACATCGTCGTCGTTACCATTTCCAGGGCCTCCAGCCGGAGCGGATGGTTTTGGACCGTTGTTGTACACGTTGCTAACTCCCGCTGTCGATCGGTGGAAGGAGTTGGGTTATCGAGAGGCATTTAAAATAAAGTAAAAATAAAAGATGATAATAAACACAACAAAAGCAGTAAGTAGCACAGGGATATAAAAGGGATGGATGGGTGGAGTCAGTACCTTGAACCAGCACATGGGGACTCGTTTAGGGGACATGTACGCAAAACAGAAACTAAAGCAAGGAATGAACAGAAAGCGACCAAATGCTACATCAAAAGCAACAGAACACTTAATAGCAGCACATAATAAAATGCTAATTGGATCATAAGTTGTTAAAATAATCATATTCATCCAATCATATTCGTTTCCTGCTAAGCATGCACTTCAGTTACTTTGAAATGATAATCTGTCTTTGTTACATCGCATTTGGGGGATGTTAAAGAAATTAGATAAACATTACGATGAAGGATATTGTTCCAAAGTGAGAAACAATTAATTTGATGGAATGTGTCAAAGGCCAATTCTACTCTAAACTAGATAACTAACATTAAAGCTTAAGCAGATTCGGATTTCCTCTTTGAAGTAGGACATCCAACATAGTAAGGTTATACGTTAGCATGAAATGAAAGACAAAACATTTTCATCGATTCGTTTCTCTAATATTTTCACATTTTTCGCATTTTTTGCGTGTAGGATTTATTTACATGATCGTTGCCAGACGGGTTTACGGGAGTACAGTTGTGTCACGTGCTCGAGCTCAAGCCGGTCAGTGATCAGCAGCGAAAGGCAATGTCCGGTGTCCCTTGCTTTTCCGGGTGGGAATTATCAAGAATTTCAAAGAATAAATAACTAAATGGCTGTAAGTATTGTTACATTATACCAAAACCCTTTTAATATAAGATTGAACAAGTTGTTTTAAAACTTCAAATCAGCCAACAATGATGTAGGAGCGCAAACATATACCCAACATCGCATAAACGTTGAGTCCTTTGTACTTGTACTTGAAATGGTAAAGTAAGCAAATTATACAAAAGGAAAACGTTGCAATTTAATTCATCAATCCAATGTACTGCACCAGATGAACTGCAAAAAACAAACACTCATAACGACAAACTCTACCGATTGCCCAACGTCAGCTGAAAGCTTCATAGCTCCCGAAGCTTATCCCGTCTCGTCGGTTACTAACTTAATTCACCGTGTTTACACGGCGAGCTTACAGAATTATGTCATCCGTGTCAGGAAACGTACCCGTGGTGGGTTTGGAATTTGATTTCCAGGAAGGCTATCCTTTCCTATCGGGGCAGCTGCAGCAGGGATTATGTCCTCCGGCTAGCTGTGTACCATTGTGTGTGTAGTGTACACTCCCTCGACAAAGCGCTTGACCTACTCCGAATGCGTTTTCCTTTCGCTCCCGGTACCGATCGGAACAGCTCGAGGTTGTGCTGCACATTTCCAACCACTGTTTGCTATCAGGCCAGATTTGAAATCAGTTTGTTTCACTTATTTTTCTCTTTTTTGTTCATTCTTAACATTCTCTCTCTATCGCTCTAGCCCACTCCTTTACATACATCCCTTAGCTTTAGTATTCTGGTGTTAGGGCTTTGCCCCGTTCTAGCTTTAATACCGCACTGGATGAGCTTCCATCTTCGTTCTGCTGGTGTCGCAAATACTCTTTCTTAAAGAATTGTTTTCTTGCTCGTCGTCTGTTTCTTTTTTCTTCGTTTACTGCACAAGAATGTTTTCACCGAAGCCTTTGCTTATGTATCTTCACGTGAAACATGCTGCCAGTATCAGCGATTACTAGGAGGTTTTGCTGTTAGCCAAACCATTTCACTATGCACATACATTCCGTCACATTCATTCCGTCGTTGTATGTCTTTACGATTGCTTCATGTCGCCTTAAGGATCAGGTATAAGGCTGCACATTCATTCTACTACTCTTTTGTTCTATGTTTTGTTTCACCTTCGTTGCTTCGTACTATCTGCGTACTCGAACTATCTGGTTCACAACTCTCTCTCTCTCCCTTTTTACCTTTTTTATTAGCTTCTCTATTGTGTTCAACTGTCTTGCTAGTAGATCGGTTTCGTGTGGTGAATTCTTTGCTTCGTTTAAACATTACCTTGTAAAATGTATTTAAAGTTTTCCTGTAATCCTTTAATGTTAGTCACGATTTGTTTTCTTTGTTTTGTGTGTGTGTGTGTATGTAAGTTTTTACTGGTGGCCGGCCAACTGGTATGCGTTTCTGTGCTAGTGGTATTTATTTCTGTGAAGTGTTTTGAATATGTTCGGCAATTTGAACTGTCGCTGTCATAATTTAGTGGAAGATTTGTTAGCTTTTTATATTTTTTTTGTTTTCTCTCTTTTCTACTCTTCACATTGTCTTATTCACCATTGCTTTTGTTCGGTTTCTGGTTGTTGTTTGAGTGTAAAATTGAGTGTCTTAAATCTATAGTTTATCCCGTTCCGGTTTTACCCTTAACCTTCTGTGTTGTTACTGTCGTTAGTTAATAAATCTATATTTACTTTTCATTTGCTACTTCATATCTGCATTGGTGTGTTTGTTTGTTTGTTTGTTTTTTTTTTTATGGTACGATTGGTTGTGGCTGCAACATATGTTTGTGTATAGCTATGTAACGGTTTAATGTGAGACTTAGCTTTTACTCAGCCAAACGTGCAGCATCTTCACTACGTGGTTTAGTTCAGTTTGGTTTGCTTAGCGCAAAGTAACGATTGCATTCAAAACCTGTTCCTTGTCTTTCTCTACAATACGAATACATTTTGCAGATTGATTCGGTGTGCGTTGCTGAACTGTTGTTAAGATGCAGTGAAGGACTGGGGGTGTTTGGGTTTGGATTTTTTTTTTTACAACTTTAACTTTACTTGAGAACGCTTTCCTTCCCGTTCAATAAAGCATCCCGCTAAAACAGAGCTCGTTCGTTGATTGCTAACACATAATTTTGGCCATACTTCTCGTTACGCTCTCGGTATGTAGTCCGATCATTAGCAGTTCAATTTAATATACTATTAAACGCTGATAATCAACTGAAAGTAGTACTTCCATTAGTGTTTTACATTTGTGGAACAACCTGCGTTCATTGTTTGCTGTGTTGTGGTATTTTTTTAAGGTTATTTTTGTTTTTTGTTGCCTTCCTTTGTCAATCCTAGGTTCGATAAGCTGTTAGCTCTTTTTCGCGTGTGTTTTTCATTGCTTCTGAGATGTGATTAGAACCAGTTGATCATTTATTAGAAAATGTACAAAAATTATGCACTGGAAAAACGGTACAAACTGATGCGCCTTTAACTTTAATATCCCATTTCTTAAAACCACGGTTATTCACAAGATGAAGTTAGTAATGGGTGGACACGGACACGTTGAAACCCAAAAACGGGAGGACACAAATGTGGACAAAAACAGAAACGGAGTTCGCTTTAAGGGAAGGAATTATAAGGAACCGCTTAGACTGCTGCTCGACAGCCGCCAGCGGATGCCGGAAAGGAATCCAAGGAATGGGACAGTGGACAGGGCAGTGAACAGTGTGAACAATAGTGGACTGGGTGCACCACCACCGACCCGCGAGCCACCGTTACGTGGCCGCTTTTCCGGCTGCTTGTTGTAGAGAAACTGGTTCCAGAGGCTCGGTTCGGTCGAGGTGGGGTTTGGGTTGGGGTGGGGATAGAAGGGATTGTGTGGTGACGCGCCAAAGTTGAACGGAGCCTGCGGGATGACGGGGGGCTGGTTGAGTGGCGGATAGAGCGGCTGGAAGACGGCCGGGCTGCCCGCACCGGGTTGCGGGTAGCTGCTGAAGAAGGGCGATCGGGTCGTCTGTACGCTGCCAAAGATGTAGTTCGGATCGATCGGCATGTTCGGGTAGATGGGATCCTTGCTGCCGACTACCTTGGTGTTTTCCGGGGCAGGATTGAGACTGAGTACGCCTGTAAATGGGGGTGAAATTCGCGAAAATTCAATGATTTGCGGAATAGGCTACAGAGGGCATTAGCAGCGCGAGATAATATGGAGGGATTCTTGAAGGAGCATTCTTGTTGAGGGGTTTGCGTAGGACTTATGGTTAAAGATGTTTGGACATATTCTGACCACCAAGACGAATAAAAATGCTTCCCATTGTATGATTCCCGCGAAGTGGAGTTATGCATTTCATGCTTTACACATTTGTTTCGGAGATGCAATATTATCCATCTTCAATGAGCAAGTTCCCAATATTCCATAATACATCAAGATTCCCCAACAGTTCCCAACTTATCATGCAAAAAATAGAGAGTTCCTGATGTTTTCCTGTTCTTTCACTTGCTTGTCCAAAAGTTTCTGTTTGCAGATTTTGTAAAAAAGGTTCAGAAATCGACTACTAATCCAAGAGCATCTCCAAAATATTTGCTCTGTATGCTACGTGGTGTGAATCTACCACCAAAGGCTGGTAACATCGGAAGTAAACGTCGGTACTAGAGGCTACAAGATATGAAAGGAAGTTGCATTTACCGCTCGGGCCGGCACTGAGACTGGGATCCGTGTTCTTTTTGCAGGTTGGGTAACGGCCACATTCGTTACCCTCGCGTTGCCCAATGGAGCACGACTCGTAAGCCATCACGCACACCTGGCTGGACAGACAACCGATATCGCTGCAGGTACGTCCATACTCTGTAAAAAAAAAAGATCCGGAATGATCCGGAAGGGGAAAAAATAAGAGATGCAAACAATGAAGGCAACCAAAAACAGGATCTGAGCAGTGTTGATTGGGTTGTTGTTGGGTGTGTGTGTGTGTTTGACAGTTTGTGGAGCGGGGTTTTGGACATAGGACTAGGAAGATTTAAATAATAACAGCATAAAAAAGCACAAAATTACAAAACAAAACAACACACCACACGCACCGGAGAGATTTATTCACGCAGTTCGTCGGCTGCAATGTAGTGATCGCCCGCGTTGCTACAGTTGCCGGTTAGGTTACTTTAAAAGCGTTTTAGAACCAGTGTGCAACATACTATGGCTGCAAATGTTGCGTAGCGGCATAAATATTCCGGGTGATTTGCATTTGCACGGCGGCCAGGCAATGGCGAAATGGGTTTATTATGCAAATGGGGTAGTACGATGGGTCCTGTACACGTGCGGAGACCTTTTTTTTCTACTTTTGAGCACTCGACGTTACTCAGCACCAATTGTTTGACATGTGTTTGAAAAGAGAGGAGAATTTATCACGGCTATTACTACTGTCCTGCCGATGAAGGAAGGCAGCAGTGAAGTCATAAATAATATTGTCTATCTATTGTAGCCAATCATACGAAGTGGGCTTGTTTTGCTGTTGCTGTTAAAATGTTGCAATTTGTATTCTTTTTCAAACTATTAGGTGATACAAACAGCGGCAGCGACGTTTACAGTTCTTGATGAATCAAAAGGGACATTTAAGTAATAAGTACATCTGTAGGCTCTGTAAGCTACAGTTTATGTTAATCTGGCAAAAGCATTAGTTTTTGCAATTATCTTAGTTTTTTTTTTCAAATGTCAATAATCTTCTTTAGCGGTCTGATGTCAATCTAAAGGTATCTAAAACGGAACAACAGAGAAAACTTGTTCCAATATTTCCGTCACTGCCGTGATGTCCGTGATTCGACTACATGACATTTGATACATAAGTGATTCTTCTTATATATTTCATTGTCCAAATTATGGTTTGTTCCATTGGTATGTGGCTGCCAGTCAATACACATAACTTTGGTTCTTATCACCAAACGATCATTCCTTCCGGAGGATTTTGATTTCTGCTGCAACAACTTCAGCTTTCCATCACGGCTGGTACGTTTGGAATGAGTGAGAGTATATCTGATTCTCAGGATTATCTGACAGTTAGCTCAACACAAGTCTTGCCCTAGACGCCTGCTAAACATAATCTGTTCCGACACAGTTCCAATGTTTGCGAATGGTGATCCAGCATTTTGGGTGTTTTGAGAGTTATATCGCAATCAGAATCCTTTCGTCGGATTATGTTCGATGGATTTCCAGGGGTAAGTGTTGGTCGTGGAGGCACCTTGAACGAACTAGTCTAGAAAAGCATCAGGAATTGCCTACTGTCATGGATCGAAAGATTGCATTTGAACTATTATGGCATTAACTTGATCAAGCGCCCTTAGTTCGCTAAGTATGCCTTCAAACTGATATTTTCTGATCATTTTTTTTAAGTGGTCTACGGTATATTATAATATTTTATTTTCATTATTTACTATTATTTGACTCCAGCTCTGAACATTTTAATAGAAAGTATTCTCATAAAACGAGAGTTCGGGGAGATAATAAGAAAGAATAGAAAGAGGGCTAGAGTGCGGAAAAATGTAGAGCTTGTGGATTAGTTAATGGAAGTTTCAGAATAAGTAATCATTGAATAGAAAATATAGGGATATTTCGATCGAAGAGATTGGAATCGAAATAGGATAGACAATCATACTAGGAGCATAGTGCTGGAGGAATTGAGACTAATGGCCATATTTCCTAAATTTCCTTTCTATTTTTGTATCAGTTTAGTAGTTGAAGTAAGAGGAAATCTCATTTAGTAAGCAAGGATAATATTATGAGAATTCTCATCCTACGTTTCATAACAAACCGCTGCATTCACACTGTTGGGAACAATAATGCGGTGATGGGTATAGCGTGTTGCGAGTGAGTGGTTTTCTCAAAAAAGTACAATAAAATGCACTTTGTTACGCGAATTTTTTTTTCAACATAAAAAAAAACAGCACACCGAAAACGTATGCAACATACCGGCTGTAGAGTCAATTTATGCTAATGTGTTAATAATTAATTGTCAATCACAATAATGATCTGTGTTTGTACACACAACCAACCCAAACCCCCACGGTGGTCGACCGATTGCGTGCGTTATTTATAAATGATACACGCCGGCCTCACGCAGAGGACTCACATACTCTCGCCTTTTATTCATTGCTATTGGCATTATTACCTCCATAAAATGAGCCACTTGAAATGCTGAACTGTGGGAGTATCCAATGAAGTAGCGATCGATGCACTAATTGATGCACATCGCATTGCACTTTCTTTGCATACTGTTTTCAAAAGATAACAAGAGTGTTTCGGTTGTGAACACGACCGTAGAAAACAAGCAAAGCATCATTGCTTCTCTGTCAGATAATTCAGATTTGTTTTTTTTTTGGTGCCATCTTTTCCCACCGGACGAGATGGGATCATTCAATACTTTTGATCAGCCCGATCCGATTGCAATCGATTATAGGTAATTAGTATGGACGGAATGCGGGTTACCGGGTTGAGGGAACCGTATGCTTTTGAACCCTGTCAAACCACCGATGTCGATGAATTTTAATTCAATTATTCGTTTGCGAGAGCCACTGTCATTGGCGGTGACCACCGGTGTGGCAATGGAACGGCACCGGTAATGCATGTCCGTCAGTAGTTAAAGCCATGTATGACAGCGTAACGGAGCGATACACACAGGGCGCACACAAAACTGTGTATCTGACCGGGTCAACCTCAAAATGAAACACGACGAACCGCTCGACCGAACCGATCATCCTGCATTTTGTCGGCCATTTTGAAGTGGTTCCTTTTTAATCACCGTCTCCCTCCCCTCACTGGCTGCATCCCGATGACACAAACGGTGGATGAGAACAGTGTGACGTGCGATTACAGGGTGGTTTGGTAAGCGGGTGTGCCAAAATGGTGGAAACTGGAGCAACTGGAATTCATAACGGAACGGTGACAGGCTCATCCCGGGGAAAGCTTTTCGGCGAACATTGCGACCGTTTGCTTCCACAGCCAATACACACAAATCTCGTTTTGCTGCAAATATCTGCCAGCGGGCAAGTTGGTTCGGGGTAGGTTTTTTTTTGTTCGTTTTGCGTAGTATGTTTGCCGTTCCGGGTTTCTGGGTTTTATTTCCCTGCCACACCATATCGAGATGAAACATCCATCTTTCGGTAATCAATCAAAAAACCTCAAAAAACTGATGAATCCCGAATTTTGTGCGGCTACTGTTTGGAAAATAAAACAACAAAAACGCTTCCTTTAAAATGGGAACATACTGGAACACACACATACAGACGCGCATCTAAATCAGCTTTGATCCGCGTGAGCGTGCTTTCTTTATAGGTCAGATGTTGAAAGGGGTTTTTTTCGGGGGGTTTGACCTGAAGCTGAGCTGGGTCCTTGCTCATCGGATCGCATGTGCGATGAATAATGAGCAGCTTGTCAGTGACATTTGTTTCACGATATTCTAAAACATTGCAAAGAACTGTGATGCATTTGAACTTAACACGGGGTGGTTTTTGTTTTTAATAGCCATTGCGTGTATTGTTTGGACATTTAGGTCACCCAATTTTATCCAAGCATTTTTTCACAATAAAGTAAGGCAAGAGAAAAAGCTAATTGCAATGGCAATGTATTGAAATTTTGTTTGAAATTATACGCAAAACATTAATTGCTTCATTATATTAATTGGATTTTAGAGAAAGCTCGTTCATGATGCGGTTGTCGAAGTGTTTCCTGTGCGACTGCTTAAATATGCATCGGCACAGTAGGTTGCGTATGGCCGTGATCGCTGCTGCCACCTGCAGAAATCAAAATAAGGTCACAAATACACCTGAAAACATGTCCCTAAATTGAACACTTCCGTAACACCTTCCCACAGAAGGTGCGCTCGAGTCAGCAATTTTTGCATTCGGAAAATTTAGAATCATCGTGAAGGGGGAGGAGAGTGTACACCTCCACCGCCTCCGGAGGGGAGCAAGAAACGAACGATGACGTGATTATGAAGCGGCGATGAACAATCCTTTCTCACGATGCGCTTCGGAATGTGGCTTTTTTCTTCTTTCGATTTCAAATTATAACTCCGAACCCTCCGGGCCACCGTGAGTACGTGACCTGCGTTACTAATCAACTGCGGAAAAACTCGTCCGATGACGGCGGCACCGTGCGCTTCAGGTTCCGGGCTCTATGTTGCTGCTGGCGGGCACAGCGGAAGGTCAGCGTTTTGCTGAGGCCGCGAATCGCAAAAGCAAGACTACCGTACACATGTACCGGCGTCGATTGGAGTGCAACGTGCCGTCACGTACGGCAACAGTACATCCGACCGAGGGAGAAGCATATTTTCGAAGCACGGAACTTCACCGGTTGGCGGTAGTTTGTACCGAAAAATATATCTGAACTACAATCCCCCTAGTGTGATCAATGAGAAATGAGTTTTAATCATTAGATTGAATAATATGCAAGTACCGGGAGAAATCGGGTTTTATAACAAAGTTATGAAAAAGCAATATTTATGGAAAAAATTGTGTTAAATTAAATGAATGAGAAAAATGGACAAAATCGAATTATGGACAATTGCTAGAAGCAATAACTGCCCTATGAAACTGTGGAGATATTCGATAGCTTTTGAACTGATCGGATCTAATTCTTCTGAGTAAGGACTAAAAATTCAACAGTATAGACATTTATTGGAAATTGGTACAAAAGAGTTTGAATGAAACTTAAATGCACAGAAGTTGAGAAGCCATATCTTGCGCGTAGCCGTGCGCGTTAATTCTTTAGCTGACCACTTTTCATGTTTTTGTTGTATTTTTCTTTTGCCGTCTTTCTTTTTCTCTTTCTATTTGAGTTTCTCTACTTTTCTTGCCTATCTTTTAACTTCTTTATTCCTTTTTCTACCTACTTCAATCTTATTGATGTCCAGTTAAATTCCCATTCCAGTCTTGTGTACTGTTTAGTAATACACGTCTCTGCTTAATTTTTTAGTTGAGTTGATTAAAGGGATATGATTTAATACGTGCTCTGCAATCGGATAGGAACCGAAGCTTCGAACATGAGTAGTCTACTTCTTTGGGATACCCAAACCTCGGAAGACCACAGCACGCAAAGCTAAGCTGTGGCAATGACTCACTGTAAACTTCCCAATGACCCCGGACGAACCGTAAAAGTTTTTTTTGGCCGTCTGAATAGAAAAAAAATGCGTCAAAAGCCTGCAAAACAAAGATGGAATGATGGCGTCGGTGCATCCGCCAGAATTGTCTGGATAATTGGATTGGATTTAATCGACATCGATTAATTTTGAAGATAGTGAGACAGTTAGTGGATTAAATGCCTCCGACGGAAGGCTAAGACCACAAATCCATTGACGCGCCGGTTAAGTAAGTAAGGAAGTAAGTATGAAAGTACTAATTTATTTGTTCAGTTGAAAATTTGAAATTCTCCATCTCCTTGTAATTTTTCCAATCATGTCTTTCCTCTATTCTGGTCATTTGATTTGTTATGCCTTCTTTCTTCGTTTCTCTTCTTTTATCTTATATTTGTATGTGCAAATTTTCCGATTTTTGTCTTGTGTCAGTAATACACGTACCATTTTAATCTTCCCCAGTCTAGGAATTCTAAAGAGTTATGTACAATACAATACTATCAATATGCAACACAATACAATCGAATTTCTTGTTGTTTTTGAATTTTTAATCTACATACCCTTCGAACCATTTACTAATGGCAGAAGGACTTCAACATAATATAGTTCCCGTGTGTAACATTTCAACAAAATATCCTTTCGATTACCTCGCTTGTCTTGCACAAATGCAAAAGGTCTATCAAACCGGTCAGAATGATAGTTGGGAAATTTATTTCCACTCGTTACCCTCTGGCCATTCAAAGGTCAGCAAACTAGCTGCCACAATCGATAGCGGAACGCCACATACTGTTCCGCTGACCGAGTGGAAATTCGACCCGTGTGTTTTGAGTGGTGTTATTTTTCATGTTCGTGCCTGTTTTTTTTTTTATTTGGAGCTAAAATTATTATGTCCGCACAGGTGAACTCGAACCTGCGAGCGAGGAAAGCATATATAGGGTTTACTATATCTTGTGATGAATATTTATTTTCTCTCTTCATCTACGCTAGTGATGCTGCGTCATCAACTACCTGCGTCGAGAAGTTGATCGAGTGGAGCATTCTTTCCATTTTTATTATGCCACGAAGTCACCAAACTTCTTCTGCACGTGCTGCCGGCAGGCAATATGTTTAGGAGCAATTTGTTTGAAGAGCCTTTCCATCCCACACCGAAATGGAGCAATGCCGTTCACCTGTAATCGATCAATTATAGACCCTAAGGGAGGAAAAAAAAAAATCAAGGTATGACTAGCAGAGAAAATAAATCGAATCGATGCTTTCATTCAATTATGCTCGCCGACTTCAAGAAGAGTTCCACAGCGGTAAAGGGCGAAGTGTGTCCTGATTGGTGGTTAAAAATGGAAAGTAATTTAACCGAACGTTATTCAATTTTAAGTGAAATCGCTTTTAAGCTGTTATAAAGCATCGAAGCGGAGAAGAAATTCGTTCACCTAGTGGGAGGGGTAAAACATTTCCTCGAACCCATCGTTCGAATGAACTGCGCAAGGTGGAATGGTAAACATTTTATCGAAAACGGTTATGGCTTCATTCGTTAAGCCGTAAGTGCTTTTGGTAGCGGGGGTTGCGTAGTACCGTACACGATAACTTCATTCCCGACTGTCATACGCAATCGAAGGTCCTTGGGGAGGTCCTTCTGCTAAGGTAGATGCTAGTGTGGTGAACACGATCGAAGAATGGTGCTTCGATATGTTGCTCGCTGTCCATTTGCCAAACGGTACTTAGACGATAGTACAGCTGTGTCAAGTAGTCGCTAGACGAAGCTGAAGGAGGTCTTCTCTACCTTCGTTCGCTGAACAAAAAAAAAAACCCCCTAGACACACTCATACACAATTCGATAGAGGCCGTTAGGCCGCGAATCGGTTCCTTTTCAAAGGCGCACACTCCACTCCACGCTTTCGAGTGTTCGAGATTATGATTGCCTTATTATTATTAGCTTGCATTAGCATATCAATTTGTGGGTCGTACGTCCTGATGCCTATTCCGTTCATCGACTTATACCGACCGAACGCCCTCACCGCTCACCATGCCATGCCTGCAGGATTGCATTCTTCACTATTAGAAAATAGCTCACCACACAAAGCCGGTAGGCCGAAAGTGGGCTAACGACAACGGAACCGAAGCGAGACAACGAAAATGGAATTTTTCCAAATATTTTTCTTCCCCCGAGTGTTTGAAAGGCACTTGTGTAAAAGGCAAACAGGGTTGGTAAACTGCGTGGAAGCGAGTTTGTGGTCCGGGTGTAGAAGATCCGATTAAGAAATGGAATCCAGGGAATGTTTGACTAAAACCGCTCGAACATCTTCTCCTGTTTACCGACGGGATGGGAGAGTGGGATAGAGGACGTGGGAAGAAAATCCTCCCACACACACACACACGCACAACACTCATGTACACATAACGAATGTTGCCACCGGTTTTGTTCGACAGACACAAACGTCAAAGGTTCGATCTGGAAGACTAGACGAGAAGCTTGTCCACAGAGGTGTTCGGTTGAAATGGGTTAAAGGTTATAAGAACAGCACGATACGAGGACAGCGGAAGGAATTGGAAACTTTAGAGGTACAGTTATAAAAAGTGTGTTCCTTCTTGGGGCCAATTCTGCACGGATTTCTTGGCACAGTTTATCCCAAGAAAAGGTACTTAAAGTGGGCTTCTTTGTGGATGCATAAATTTTAATATCCTGAAGGTGTTTTGGCTTGGGCCATTCTACATTTTTACCTCCAGGAAGTTGAATCAATGGGACTGAGCAATTAATTTCATTAGAAAGTTAATGACTTTTCGGTGGGAAAAGGAACTTTAGATTGTGGAATTTTAATGAACGGAAATCTTAACCCACAATTGATTGTTGTATTTGCATGAATTATTTCATGTTCTGTTTTAAAAGGCGTAGAAGAAAAACACATTAGCCTGAATGTTATTAGAAATTAGTTCATCAATTCTGATTGCCTCCAGAAGAATCCTCCAGTAGACGACAAAAGACAAAAGGCACCACCCGGCCTAAACCGTAGGGAGCATTTAGAAAAGAGAATGTAAAGCAATTCTAGGCTAAGCAATAGCGATTGAGAAAGGCTTTTCTCGGTTTGGTAACATCAAACCGTACTGCCACGAACACACATTAACTTGCGTACGGTGAGGATCGTGGTACCAGAGCAATCGTGTTTCGTTTTGTCGTTAATTGGCTATATCAATCAAAATCACACTTCGCGTAGTTGTTAGAGGAGAACGTTTAGTATCGGCAAAAGATGGATGGCATTCCTTTTGGTCGCGCTTAAGCTGCTGGTAGCTGGGATTTATATGGCACGAAAGGTTTACGATGCTAGGAACACTTAACGGACTGTATGCTGGGAATACAAAACAGTTGCATAATTTAGTGGCGAGAGTGGTGTTGTCGAGTTATGTTTGGACATTTGCTTTAGCGAAGTACTTTAGCAAGGTGTTAAATTGTTGCTACTGAACACTTTTATTTTTTTTATTTGTACTAATTGCAATTAATGAATTTGAAAACGATCTTTTTGGGTAGCTCTGCTACACTCAAGAAGCTCGCTCAAGCCAACGCGATGAACACAGTTTAACCATAAATTTAAACTCAAAGCAATTAGAATTTAGTGTGAAAAGTTTCACCATACACACAGGCCACCACACACCCCATTAATGCCGACGCAAGAATGAACTTTGCTGGGCTCCACGTTGCAGCATTCTGGCTTTTTTATATTCACAGCACACAGAAGTGCAGCAGCAGCAAATTTGAAACAAATTAACCCTAATGATTATGCTCACCGAAGGAAACGAGCCATCCGGTGCAGCAAAATGTTCCAGCACACCCATATGCATATTAACACCAAAAGAAGCATACTATTCGTTGGAATTGTATGGTTTTTGCTTTTTTTGGTGCATTGATGTGGTTGGATAATGCAATTTCTTAGCACATAAAGCTAAGCGAAAACAACACAAACTTTTGTGAAAGTCGCACAGAAAGCAAAAAAAAAAAAAATGGTGGAACGGGCGCTAATCGGTATACACGACTGCCACGCACTGTCGATATAGCGCGGCAGCTGGAGTTTCTGTTGCAGACAAACAAAAACAATGCAAGAGAAATCAAACTTGAACTTCTGGTGTGTTTAAAAATGTTTTGCTCGCCTTTTGCCAACGGCAGATTGAGACAAAAGTCCTCTCAAGTGGCTGGATGGTCACCATAAGAAAGTTGTTCCGATAGCCTAAATTCACGGACAAGCTGTTTCTGTTATAGCTGTTATAGCATCAGTTTGCAAAAGTATCAACAAACCTTCAGAGCGTAGGGATAGCACATAACGGCATATAATATTCTTCCAAGTGCACAGGAACAGGCCTGTGCTCTATTTGCTTATTTGCACCGAGTACACGTGCAACTGCCGAATAGGGACTTTGCTTGCATAGTCGGGCGAATTTCCGCGCCTACGTGTGCCAATAGGGAAGTTGCAGTAGTTTGTGACTGGAACTGCTTCTCTCTGGCAGCAGCTGTGGCCCGATGTGACCCACTCCCTTCGGCATGGCGACATACTTTAACTTTTGCGTAAGTGTTTTAGATGCTTGCTCAAGGCGTTTAGTGGAAAATGAGGACCTAGCTTGATGATGTGTGGCAAACTTTGTTAATGCAAATTAAGAATTCCAGTGAAATACAGCAGATAGTTTCCTTATTATATAGAAAATTCGTTAACACGCAAAATTTGTTAGTATAAGTTAGTATTTTCTAAACAGATAAAGATGTATGGTGTCTGTTCTACTCTCTGCTCTCTTATGGTATTCTTTTAATGCTATTCACGAAACTTTCTACTCGTCTTTTTTCTTTGGTGAGTTTTTACTTTCTTAAAAAAAACACTTTCCTCGGCTCTCATGGGCACCTTCATTAGTGGCGAGAATTTTGTTTTCTTTTGTTTTTCTTTTAATTTTTGTTCTAGACATTTAGAACCCGAACTTCAAGCGGCCAGGTAACTGCCATGTTTGGCTTATAAGCACATTCTCGGTCATTTTAAACGCTGAAACGACATCAGATAAAACTGCCAACCGAACGCAAGGGACCGGATATTCTTGGCTTTCAGAAAAATGTTTCGTGTCTCTACGATGTCTAGCCGGTGACTACACGCGACATTCGGACAGCTAATGGGGGAAAAAAAACTCCCAGCAAAGCCTTCACGGTTCCGGAGCCATAAACGTACTTAAGCACCGCCTTGTACCAAAACCGTCCATAATGAAGCGCCGGTGATATGGGATGGGGGCTTCTACCACAAGCTTAGGAAGACTAGAAGTGGAAAAACAAATTTAATCTAGAAATAACATACTCTCGACAAAACCGAAACTACTCGCACAGTTCGAGCGCTGACACGTTTCGTTTGATGAGGACAAACCAACGTACGGCCATTTCTCTTGCTCTAGAACTTAATGGGGTTGCGCTCGCATAATGATGACCCTGGCTTAACTTGCCGGGCACTGGTTTTTTGAAGGGCCCTGCACGCCCAAGCTCCAACGGTCAGTTTCCGTGCAGGATGACGTTTGGTGATTGTCTAATAGGATAAGGGTGGATGAACGGGGCACGGTTAGATTAAGAAGCAGGGTAGCAATATTTTATAATTGTACCAACACACGCCCGTGGTGTACGTGGTCTTATCTAAATTGAAATCTCCCAACGGTGGCTTTTTGATGGTGGCATATGCTTGGTGTACCGAATATATATAGAACCTAAAAAAAAAAACGGAAACAACATTCACGAACACGGAAAAGCTCCCAAAAAACCTCAAGGAAAAGCTAGACTAATGGTTTGCTTGGTTTTGCTGCAGTGAAGCAACGGCATATAACGGCATATACACAGACACACCATAAACGGCTTACGGACTTGATAGGATGAAGATGAAGCACACGGGATAATTCGATAGTTTAGAGGTTATGTAAAAGATCCTAGATAGATGGTTTAGCTTTTTATCCGTGGTATGAACGAGGAACGACCTTCCATGGTCGAACGTTTTGTTGAGGTTTGAGACGTGCGAGCACGAAAAAGTGTTGGACCTCAATTTCAGGACTGGTTTGGTATGGGGTATTTGGCCAGTACCGGTAGTGAGTAGCTTTCGGCGTAAGGCAACTACAAACTACACAGCTCCTCAGCGGCAGAGTGATGCAGCACATCAAGCAAAACATGCACGAACGAAGTAATAATGATCCGTCGGTGGTGCAGGAACTGTCTACCGGAGGTAGAGAAATGTGTTCTCTCCTTTCGTTCGTTATAAAACGGTGCGGTGGTGCAAAACGATGGATTTGGTGGTACAAGAAGCTACCGAGCACATAACCATAATCTAGAGGAAAAGCTTCTATTGCTGCGGCATCAATCTACCCCGAAGGGTGTCCGTGCAAGCCGTGTTGGATAACAGAACCGTTGGATGAAGTGGTGCACGATCGTTTGTTGATGATGGGGATCCGGGTAATGGATGGAGCAGGAGGTTTGTCCTTCCCAGCATGACACGTAGGGCCGATTGTAAAAGTAACGAGAAATATGTAACGATCGGATAAGGTAACGATAAATCTTGAGATTTGTGTATCGAACATGCACATGAGGCGAAAGTGTCTTAGTATTCTTTTGGTTTATTTTTATTTGAAAACAAAATTGAGTAGCATAAGAAACCAATGCTGTTAACATGCCAAATTTAATTTTATGTTTAAATATATAATTTATGTATATAATGTGCGTGGCTTTAAACATTTTATGTAAACTTATTAAAAGATACCTGCACAACTGTAGTCTGATTATAATTGTATTTCATTGAATTGCGTAAATGTTGGATCCACCCAAAGTATTACTATACAAACTCAGTAACACTGTTCAAATTTGTGGCAAGCGAGGTAATGATAATAAAGTTTTTGACGACATGTAACGAGAATAAAAACAAACTCGAATGTTTCTAACGCTTAGCGACCTATGACAAACTATGCCAGAGTACTGAGGACTCTAAGGACCAACTTGTGTCCCACACATGACGAACTATAGTTGAATCAGTGCTTTTAAAATTGAATCAACTAGGGAAACCTCTGTTGAAAAGGAAGTTATTCTTACCGAAACGGTACAAATGGGTTTAGTTACACTTTCCCAAAACCGAGAAAAAAAACCCGTTTGCTCATCGGTGTGTGAGCGTAATGTGAAGAACAAGTTTGACAGAACTAGAATCCATGTACACTAACTATCATTTGAATTCGCTTAACACTTTGGCTCGTTTGTGTCGATGCGGCAATGAGCATGTAATGTGTCCCCCAAAGTGGGAGCTATATCACGTAGTCTGTACTACACCGAGTCTCGTACTGACCGGAAATGGTGCCAATACGGCGTTTCGAAACAATCGTAACACACGTCTATGCGATGCATCGGCAAATGCGCTGACACGGCAGTGTGGAAAATTCTTCCCCGTCTACCCGCCTACTGGGAGTATGAAATGGTGGAATGTAGCAAAAACAGGAATGGAAAAACTTTCGCTACTGCCACCACCACCAACACCGTAATTTTCCATCTGCTGAATTCTGCTAGGTTTGTCATGGGAAAATCACACGAATGAGAGAAGAAAAAAACGCTCCCCGGGTTTTAACAAACTTTCCCACTCGGAAAACTATTTCACCAGCCTAAAGCAACGTCAACCATTGTGTGGATGTGGATGGGAAACAACCCAGTTCGGGCAAGGCTAAAGCCCGGACGGAACAAGCCAAAGCACGTGAGTAAGATAACAGAGCAAAATGCTGTAGCAACAGAAAGATAAGCTAAAATTTAAATTTACGAACATTAAACATATTTTCCATCCGACCGAAGTGAGCTAGCCTAACGCTGGGTCCTGCCGGTGGATGGCGGACGGTGCCTAGACGTTAGCAGCACGAACCATCTGTTAGCTTCTTGCAGAAGGTAAAGTGTATGTTAAATACATGTGTGCGTGTTTCTTCAATGTTGTTCCATATATTTGGGTTGCACAGGATGAAAACAACTGCTGGAAAACCCTTGAGTGATGCAAAGTTTTGCATCATTGAAATTCTTTATCATATCTTTTGCATAATAGCTATGTTACAAGTATCTGTTGATAATTTGGAAAATAATTCAGGTGATTTAAAAAAAATGTTTAGTTAGGGAAAGATTTACATTTAGCCATTTGTATTTATTTATTAAAGTTTGTTTTGTTGCATTAACTACAAGAATTGTTTTAGTGAATACTCCATTGAATGCAAATATTGATGTTCGAGGTGAAAGACATACTGCAACGCCATGCTATCTTGGTCAATGTTCTAACGCGCTTACCAAAACTCAATTTTTCAGAGTTTTAGTATTTCTTGTTGACCAGGGAACTGACTTATTATGCATTCTGAATCAGACTTGTTCAGAGCTTTCTTCGTTACATTGAAATTAGTTTTAAGTGAAATACTGACCATTTTTTTAAATGAAAAATCACTTACTTAACATTGGATGTAGTTTGTCATTGGTGCAAGTTTGTCATTGATTATTTTAAAATCCGGTACAACATGTTAAAAATCGGACGAGTACACCCGATTAGGTATAGATAAGGTGCCCTTACACTGTTTGGAGAAGGGAATGTTTCCAAACTAATGAGAACAGTTCTCATTAGTACTTAGGTTGCCCATAGGAAACACATCTCATGATTTCAACATCTCTAGAATGGCTTAGGAAGATTAAGAGTAAGAATTAAGATTCTATGCTCTTCTGCAGAAAACTGTTTCATTGGCATCAGGAACTCCACAAGCTCTTCGAGAGATTCAAAGGGAACCTTCAATATGTTCCGTTACAACTACTTTGCTATTAATGTGTCCGTTTCTCAATACTTAAACAATTAACCTGCGTCACAAGACCAGTAACAGTTGGTTCTCTGATGAAATTTGTGTAAGCCGTCTTTGAACATGCGATATATGGCCAAAGTTTCTTTTATGTTTCGACTTCAGCTCCGACCAGCAAAACAAAGAAAAAAACAACGTGGCAGTTATGCTAAAGGTAGAATTTTCATACAATTTAAATTTGTTCATTATTTGCAAAAAAACCCTTATATTAAGGATATTCGATATGAAACGTTTGAAAGTACTTTGAGGTAAAAATTCTTCCTATTCAATATATTTTTTCTATGAAAAGAAATCAAAAAAGATCTCCTTAAATAAAGGGCTTAATTAAGTTTGAAGCTCTCTGCTTTCAGGAACTAATATTGTTTATAGAATTTTATGTTTTGAAACTATTTACCAACTATTAAAATGCGTGTATCTCACAGGGTTAAACAAATTCTTTGTACTAAACTACTGAAAAAATATATATCTATAACAACCTCATTCTTTCTCTGTCCGTTGCTCCGGTGGTTTCGAATACAAATTGCAACCACAAAATGAGCGGAGCATTCCCACCCATACGTAAACCCACGAATAAAAAAAAAGTTGGTTAGTTTGTTTTCCACTCGAAAGAAGCTGGCACTGGTTCGTCAAATCGATTTAAGATTGCCCGACCGATCTTGAGACGGGACAGTGTTGCTCGCACCCTTTTCGTTCCCCATTTGTATCGTCTGCTACCGCAACTCGGTTCATCCGGTTGATGGTGGTGCTTCTGCACACAGCAGCAGCATTTGGCTGCAGAGCGAGCGAACACTGCAGGGATGAACACGCAGCATCGTCGTCGTTCGGCCCAAACGAGGCAAGAAAGTAAAACGTGCTCCAATTTCTTGTTGCAAAACGGGCATTGTTTTGTGGTGTAAAAATGGCAAGTTTCGTGGTGACGGCGAAGAAAGTGATGGTGCATGCTTTCCATTTGGGCACGTTTTTAGATACGTTGCTTGGAGAGTGTTACCTTTTTTGGTTTCGGACGAACAAAACACTGCCCGGGCGGATTCCATGAGCATTCCCAGAAAAGCTGGTCGGTACGCTTCATTTGGAAGAATATTTTTTAAACATTAACTGTGCGCGACGTGGTACAATCGTCTGTTTGCCGGACACGTTTCGCAGCATCACTGTATTGGAGGGAGAAATTAATCCGTTCGTGTACTATCTTAACTTTTAAATGATTTTACTTTATAGAGCAGCAAATAAGCGGCCAAGTCATGTGCGGCGTATGTGCAAAACAAATGCAATAATGAATGTATGTGTTGCAATCATGTGTTTTATACAATTTTCATTACCAATTTCGTGCTCGTACCAATCGTATTCCGTATCCCGCGAGGCAGTATCCACGCCGAATGGAAAACATGTACCACTCATTCTATATTAATTGCACTCGAGCCAGTGGTTTACTTTTTTGGGCTACAGGAACTGGGAATCGGGAAAGCAGTAGCGGAAAAACGTCCTTCTTTCAATCACCAGGTAAGAGTAATACCTGGGAGGAAATTAATTATATGCATGTACTTTTTGTTTTCACCATCACCAATTCGTTTTTCACTGTACTCGTCCTATGGGATTTGATTGGCGTTTTTTTTCTTTCTCTCTCCCGCTCGTTATTTCGTGCCATAACGAACCACACGTGGGAAGTTTTTAATTTAAATTTTTCATACTGTACTTTGGTGTCTGTGGAAGTTCTGGTTTCAACGCAGTTCGTTGAGTTTGTTGAGAATGTGGTATGCTTAAATATTTAACTTCACGTAATGAGAAGAGTGGCTTTTAAGCTATAGAAAGCTGCGATTGGCCATAAAAGTGAAATCATAAATATTTGAAACATGGTTTTATTTGTGAAATTATTACGTTCGTCAGCTATTTCAAGAAGCTACGAGAGCGTTTTAGCAAAATAATGGTAATTGAATATATAAAGCGTGGATAAAATGTCTGAAAGTAACCTTGTCACGGTTGTCATGTAATGCGTACGTTTGCATACCATCAACAAGGATTAAAACTAGCATCTGAATGTGTTGGTTTAATTTAACATCTTGCACCAATTACCAGTAGGAAAATAATCAAGTTGAATGGAAAAACGATATCAGCACACGTTGCAGGCGTACTGCTTCTTAGAGACACAAGCACCAATTTAATACCATTTTCCTCCTTTCCTTGCCTATCCCGGCCGGCTGTGTGCGTACTACAGCAGTGTTAATGGAATAGATAATTTTCATGCTATGAAGCACGGTAACGTCCGGCAGCAAATCCATTCGGGCCTGTGCTGGGGTAGATTACAAAATCTGAATCGACACATCGAAGGAAATTTAAACTGATACAGTCTTCTATTAGGTCCATTTCCACTTACGACTTCTATGGCCAACAACTCCACATAATGCGAGCACATGTATCGTTCGGCTTACGGCAGCACTTTCCCTTAAAACGTTTGTTGTGGAGAGTAAACGGCAAATGAGATGGACTTTGTGCCCGGCTTAGGGCGAGTGTTGTTCGCTGTCAACGATGGTTCTATTGGTAGGTTGGATTGGTCGGTGTTTGCCAGAATAAACGGCACTAGTGCAGACTTTTGCAAACTATACGACGAGCAGGGGATGTGCAATCGGTTCCGAAGCTGATTTCGCACTTTATCAACCTTGCAAGTCACGGTAAGGGGAGTCACGAAGGGAAATAATGTGTTCTAATCTTTTCACCAGTGCTGCATAGGGTTTGATATCGGTTACAAAATGTAAGCTTTAATACGTTAACATACACATAGTTGGAAAATTTAAATAAAAAAGTGCGATAGTGATAATCCAATAACATTACTTTAAACTTATAAGAATCGTATAATACTTTCTTAAAGTCAGAACTTCTGCCAATTATCAATTAGTGTTTTTTTTCTTTTTTAAGGAGTTGTTATTACAATTTCAATAAAAGTAGATATATTTTGAATAAAGTTCAAAATATCGGTTTAGGTATCGGAAATGTTATATAAAACATACATTCATTTTTGATTAAATTGTTTGGAAAATGTTTTTAGGTACATTTTTAGAGAATGATTTTAGTCAAATATTTAAATAAATAATGGTTTTGATCATACCTTCTTCTAGTTTTTCTATAAGCAATTTGACGTTTGGGGCTTATTTTCTAACAGCTTCCTATATAAACTTTAAAGAATAGTCTAAGTGAGTTTAGATTGCTAACCAAAGAGGGTTAGATTGTTTTCCCGATGAAGGCATTGGTCAGCTGCTCGACAAATTTAAAAACAAACCATTTTTCTGGCAGGTCTTAACCAATTTAGACCCTATATTCCGTATGGTTTTTTGACACTGGTTTCCTGTGCTTTTTATGGTTTTTTAAACAAATTCCTGTGGTATTATTTACAAAGTTATAATTTAGGATCATTTTAGTAACTATATTTTAAACTAACCTTTCAATTCAAGATAATGTTCTCAATAATGTTTCTCAACGTTAATTGATTTTCCGTGAGTTGTGCTATGTGCTTTCTCTGAATCTCTTCAGAATGGTACATCCTGGTACTTGGATTATTTGATTATTTCCTGTCTTAAAATTAAAGCTTTTAACGTTATCGTATGATGGACCCTAATATTATTGACGTTCCAATGGATTTTGGGATAAACGATAGACAGTACACATATCGATATATTGTTCATGAAGAATGCGGCATTTAAATATATTAAACATCGTCGTCCGTCGTCCGTCGTCGTCCAATATCGTCACAGTACGGCCGGTTGGCGGTGGCACAAACAGATGTCATGTCAAAAGCCATAACCATAAATTATCACTTGTCCACGCCACGGTACACACTCGCCGGCATCAGCCACAGCCCGGTCTGGTCTGGGGATCGGATAACGAAAGACGGGCGAAGGGGGAAAAAGAAAATGTATGCCATTATATCTCCATACTTAATTATACGGAGCCCACTCGGTAAACTTCCAACTCGCCAGCTTTTCTCATCATTCTGTGCCTTATGTGGATTCCATTTGAGGGTTTGGGGTTTTTTTTTTCTCTCTTGCTACTGTTAAACACTGAAACCGGATCCCTTTTGCGAAGCCTAAACTCGACGCTATGACTGCAGAACAGATAAAAAGCACCAGTCCAATTTCAACCCCGTTCAACCCATCTTCGTTTTCCATGCTCGATTCACCAAGCGGTGAGGAAAATTCAACAAAAATTACGTCCAACACAACACTGCATACATTTGTGCAGCTTCACAAAGCAAGACGCCCCAAATAGGAAGCATTCCCATTGAATCTTAAACGATTCGTAACGATCCGGTTATGGGCGTTGGGTGGTTGATCTGTCTGGGTGTGTGTGTGTGTGTGTATTTTGTCTGCGAGAGGGCGTCAAAGCTCCACACCATGCGTTCATTCGTTTGGCGCGTCGCTTTCGGATATGTTGGCCAATTCGACCGCTGGTTCGGATTCACTTCCATTGCTGCACAATGTCGTCCTGTTGCATGTATGGATGTGCATACAGATTTGGCCAGACATACATGGGGCAATGTACTTTTTCCCTTTTCCAAACGAGTGTAGCCGTACCGGATTTTGTGTGTGCTACGATCATTTTTTCTTTCTCCCTGTAAACGTTTGCCATATCAATATCATATATGGTCGCTAGTAGCACATAGTACCAAAGAAAGAAGGGAAAAAAAGAAAAGTTACATTGTCAATGTTGGATATAGAATTTGAGCTTCCGACAAACAGAAATCGTTCGTCTGTGTACACGAGTGAAAAGCCCAAAGGGTTTTCCGTTCCTAGCCATGGTTCATGTTGGTATGATTGTTTGTCAGAAGTTGGCCCTCTTTGTGTTACATTCACCCAACGGTGGAATGGATGAATCCTGAACCCATTCACCCAATTCCAAACATGCTTGACCGTGGAAAATGGGTTACGAGCGGAATAGAAATTACAGTGCCTTGAACGGACGGTTGATGTGGTTGGGTTAAAATTGATGGCCTGTCGGGAAGGGCGAAGGTTAAAATGTTTGCAAGCGAATGGCATTGGGACCGCTGTCAAATATTCTGAGAACGTAACCACGGGGCACTGTAACTAATTGACAGCAGGATAATTACTGAGATAACTCTATTAGGCTGTATTGTGGGGAAGGTTTGTTGTTTAGAGCTATTGTGGAAGTACATATCTAGATGTGTCTCTGTTACGGAATGATATTGCAAGATATTGCATGTTCAGGATATTCCATCATGTTCGCATCATAAAATGTTAGGCAAATTCTGTTTATTTAGCCTACTATGTTCGAAGGTTTATTCGAACTGCAAATTAAATCGCGGAGTGAACTGTCCACCGTGAGGCACCACGAATAACCCGAATGTGGAAAATCAGGTATTTATTATCTCTTAAGCAGAAAGGTCAGATTTTTGAACATAATTCTCATGCCAGCTCTCAAACTGCAGTAAAGAAACAGATTCATTCTAGTCAATCCACGCTTCTAAGTTGTGGCTAGTTTAGGAATGGATAGGGCTTATTTTTTTTAACTATAAGTTAGTTTTAGTACATTGTTTAAACGTATGGGTGGATAATAAGTAAAACAATAACGATAACAATGCATTGCAATGCAAGTATAATAGATGAAGATGAAGACTAAGTAAACATAATGTTTCTCCAGAAGGTGACAGTTACCAGCCAAACATTGAAGAAATTTCTGGACAAAATTTGTTTTGTTACGCAAAAGTGTCAACAGCGTACTTGACGGTGAAGATAAGACGACTGGCGTAGAGTTGACGGTGAATATTAACGATAGGTTGTCCGGTATTTTACATTCTGTACCAAAAAGTTAAGCATTGCCGACAGCCATGCTGTGTTCCCGATCAACAATCCCAAAGATTCCTGAGGAAATTCTTTGACGATTGCCGATCATCGAAAAGGGAAAGCTCTTCAGGACTTACGGAGATTTGGTCACGAAATGTCTTCCGAAAGTTGGATCCACGGACAATATAAGCAGGATCGGCGCCAAGAAGTATCATAACAAGGATGATGTGGTCTTTTTGTTGAACTTGGTCTTGACCCACTATGTCAAGAGATGCACCGGAGGAGACTGGTAACGATAAAAGTTTTAACGAATTCTGTCCATCCCCGGTCATGTTCCTGAGATATGACAGAAAGAACTTTTTTGGACACACCTCAATCGGAGGATCTTTTTCAATATATTTGATGCCAACTCGAAAGATGAAGTGATCGCCAGGGTCATGGAAAAGCAGAAATGACAATATTTATTTTTCCAATAGCCTTTGCTAAGCTTCCTGCTAGCTGATGTTTAACCAAGAGACAAATAATCTGTTTTTCTAACTATTATTCTTGAAAGCTTATTCGCTAGTCGCCATTACATTTTTATGATAATTTTATGAACGTTCTTTACAAAATTCAATCATAATAATTTTGCTCACAACACCAACACTGAGGAAGTATTTGTTAGTAAAATGTGTACACAAATAAAAAAAACGCAATCTTCTTCCTTTTCCCATAATACAATCATTCTGCAATTATAAACTCCCTAAATCATTTCCCGTCCGGAGCCAAATAAAAGCGCAGGATCAAAAAGTAAACGGTAAAGGAATTGGGTATGAGGGTTATTATATTGAAAGCAATAAAACAAGTTAAACTTCACCACAAACTTTCTTCTAATATCCAACTGGATGATGGAAGAAAGGAAGGGACGAGTTGCAGAGCCATGGTAAATGATTTTAAGCATGGGTGCAAAAATGTACCACCCACCGACCGGAAAATGGATCAAACTGTGAGGTTGATTGGCTTTCCACCTGGATATGCTGGATTGCTTGCAAGTGTGTGTGTGTGAGTTTGTATTTGTGGACGAGTATGGAAGGTATTCTTCTTATTTTCGTTGGCATTTCTTCATCCCCACAACCCAGTTACCATCCATGCGGGAACCTCATTTCATGGATCATTAGAAGGCAATAAATAAAAGTGGCAAATTTCTGTCAACCTTCCACGACCACGCGAAGTAAACCGTGTTACAAAGTAAGTTACCGGCGCCCCAAATATTCATCCGTGCCGTACGGTTCAGTTCGGAAGGGTATCAGGCTGGAAAATGGTTGTCATGTTTCACCAGCATAGGAGTGTGATAGTACCGACGGAATGGATAGTTCGCGTTGTGTTTGAGGCACGAATGTTTCGGCTGTTCTATACTACTGTCTATAACGTTACATACAATCAATCACTGAAAGATTTGGAGGGATTTGCGTTTTTGGAGGATTAAGCAACTGGCAACTGTATGTATAGGTGGGTTGGTTTACGGTGTAAATAGTTCCCAAATACTTACTGGTGTATGGCAGTGGAAGGGCAAGTGTGAAAAGTAGCTGAAATATTAACCCACAGTAAAGGGTTTTTATCCGAGAGAGCTCCATCGTCCGCTGGATCGAGTTCTCACCGCCGCAACCGGACACCTGTTCTGGTATGGAGTGTTGGTGATGTGATTCCGGCCTGTCTACGTACTACGAGCTGCAACCACACCTCCGGGCCGGAAGTGGATGGGATGGAATTTGATTGACGTGCTGTGCTGTACCGTTCACTCACTAAAGTCTTATGACCTTGTTAAAGTGGTCGGTTTTCTTATCGTGTTATTCGCTCTCGACTCTTCCTATGCTGGAGTAATAACACGATCGACAGCCGGACCGGAACTCGCGCCGAGCCCTTGATGCTAGCGATCCGTGACGGAAACTCTTTTCTTCCGCTGTATCAGCAAACCGGACGAGCTCTGCAAAGTAAAAACCGAAAAGAGTACGTGAGTAAGAGTGATAAAGGGGAGGAAGCCACACACACAAAAAAAGAAACCCCCGTGAAACCTCGGAAACGACGTCGCTGAGCGTTTCGAGGCAGCAGAGATAGTAATAAAATATAATTAATTAAATTACGTCGGAAATCCGGCTACGGTTTTATGGCAGAAACGGGTGAGCGAATGATGCCGAATATCGTGCGGCATAAATCGTGCGCCAGAGCTTGTCCTGTATCTTTCTCGCACGCGCAAACGATGCGTCAAAGCGTTGATGTCTTGTGTGTGTCCTCGGAGAGTAGCTGAGATTGCTCGCTACGCATTTTCAACAAGTTGATACAACAACTGCGCTTATACGGTGTTATTTATTTTCTGGCTTCTTTTTTGTTGCTACAAAGGACTTGCGTCGCTTTTCACCGATGGCGCTGTTGCGGGACAAAGTTTTTCGTAAAGCAATGCAGAATGATTTACGAAAGGCATTTACCAATGCGGCGGATGATGTATGGTGAAAAGTTTGGAGTTTTTTTTTATTGGACTAAGTGCTATTACTTGGTTCACTGGTTATGAAACAATCATAAGGAGAATATATTTTTACTTTTTTATTGTAGTTATTAGACGATTCACATATCATTAGATATAATTTCAGACATTTTAGTAAGTAAACAATTTCTTATTTTCTTTTACTTATTATCGAATTACTGGGATATCAAAAGTTGTTTTATTTAATTTTACTCACTCACCTGTAATCAAATGACTTTAAAAATGTCCATCAAATTAAGCAGCTCTCACAGAGCTACCGGTTGTTAAATGGAAGTAAAATCCTAAACAAAAGGTAATTGGAGGTAATTGGGAGAATTATTGCGACAAAAATGGCCAACAGGACGTAAAAAAAAATAATTCCATCCCACTGGAAGTTGATAACTTACAATGGAGCTTTCTTTATGCCGATGGACATCATGCAAATCGTTAAAGTGACGAATTCTTTCCTTTTATTATTCCAATATTTATCTTTTGAAGACGGTGCGTCTGAAGGGACTGAAAAGTGTTGTGGTATAATAACTGAAACGTTTACGATTGAAATGAGCTTTTATGTGCGCAACGTTACAACGCAACACAAAAAGAAAAGGACACACGTTACTAAACAAAGGAGTGAAAGAAATGTGACCAAACGGTGAGCCTTTTTCGTCTATATTTTCATCATCGTCCTGCTGCGACTTTGATGGATAATAAAACGTCTTGCCATTGTTAAACTTTCGGGAAGGGAATTGCAATTGAATAACATTATTGTAACGCGTTTTTTATTGCGTACTAATTGAACGAATTGACAGATTAGTAACTTTGGGACAGAAATGAATAAATGCATAGCAATGACCATAAAATGTGGTAATCTATGTTTTGTGCATGAGTGTGTGAGTTGAATTTCTAACACGACACGACAAGCATGCAAATCGCCATGCTGATTCCTTACTACCACTATACTAATAATGCAAAACCGTGTACCATGAACATGTAGTTCGCTTTGGGTAGATTATGTTTACGATACAATCAGTCCCGCACCATCCAACCCGCCCCATCTTAACAAAATGGTGTTTGTATCCGTCTCGTAAAAAAGCCCCAATCCCAAACCCCCAAATCGATAAAATTATGGCAGCCGCTAAATGGAGGCGCCCTATCATTTGCTTGTCACGTTTCGTTGCGCCAGTAAGCCGAGATTGATGAGTGGTTCCGCATGTTGGAATGGGGCCCGGAATCGATCGCTTTGGAGGGTGTACATAATTGATATTTGATAAGAAATAATTTGTAGCATCGCATGGTCCGAATGGTTTGCGGGGACGCGAAAAAGATTCGTTCCGTGAGCGTGTTTGCGCGAAGGTGAGCGTTGGCTGGACAACCATAGAATTCGTGGCAGTTTAATCGGGTTACATGATTTTATTTGGGAAATTAATGAGCAAAATAGGTTTTTTTAGGTTAGAATAACCTATTTTCTACATAAACAACGTTGAAAATATAAAATGCATCGTGTCGGGAGATCTTTTCCTCCCAAAGATATATAGCTATAAAAAGGAATTAATTTGTTCGTATGTGCAACGCTTAAGTGTCTAATATTCCTCCACCAAAAGCAAACGATCGATGAAAGATTTCATGTTGGTTGAGTAAAGAATAACAATAATAAAAAAAAACTAGCTTGAATTCTTCCCCTTTCCACACATGAACGACACGACCCATTATTTACCCCATCGGTTGCACCGGTGGTGTATGTCCCATGGAAGCGCTTGGGCTTTGTCTCCAAGAATGTGGCTGCGTACGTAAAGGCAAAATAGACATATAAAAAGAAGGCATTCCGTTTAGTACTAACTCGTGCCTTCGTTGCCATGTGGCGTGCGTATGTTACGAGCCTATTTTTTTGTACCATACCTCAAGAAGCATTAAATAAGATTTCCTCCAACTTGTTCTGTACCCTCGAAACACTAGAAATACATAAAGGGAAAAGAACCGTATTCGAGCGTCCCACACGCTAGAGTATGCGTGGAATTGATTTTCCTTCCCGAATGGGCGACCGGGCATTATGGCATATTGGGAACCTAATGACCGGAATTGCAAGTTCCGTTCGCGAGCAGCCGATCGGTGTTTGTGTTACCGATTGGTCGTGATTTGTGCTATGGCGACCGGAAATTGGTGGTAATATTTTTGGGACGAATCAAAGGAGTAGTGCCAGGCCCAGGACTAGACGAACACGTGCCTTGGGAATGAGGACGGTACCCCTTCAATGGGCTACCCATGTTTTAGGGCTTGTTACGATGATGAATGGCAGCTAAAGCAAGGGAGAAACACGAGCACGTCTGAGAAGTGTACAGCCCGACGCATATTCCACGCACGAACTTTGCGTGCCGTCAGCTGTAGCGTCTATTGATAAGCTGTTTTATGGGGTCAATAAATTGATAAGGAATTTTATTAAGCACAACCGGAAGTTGCTTGTATGTCTATTTGTTAGTGTGTAATGGCAACGAACAGCACCATCGTGCTAGGGAACGATTTGTAGCCGGCAACAAATGAGAATTTTTCTTTTATGTAGTGAGTTATTAATCATTCTGCAATCAATAAGCGGTAATGAAATTTCATGTATTGAAAAGAAAAATGGTACCTAAGTTATCGTATGCAAAGCTTTAATCTCTTGCGTAATAATAAATCAATTGTAAATAAAAAAATGGTGTGCATAAATCTATTTTCGGGGATTTTTTGCCATCGACGGTAAAATACACGATACAAGAATCCAAAAGTTGCTTGTAATTTTTTGTGTCAAAACCAAACTCGTAAATTCTACTCCATTTGATAAAAAGGGAAACCCTTCATGCAAAAATGTGGTAATACGCTTAAACGATACATGCATGCTGTGAAGCAAAACGTAACAAAAAACACATTAGTGCTGATGCAAAAACACGAAACAAGTTCCAACACGAAACAAGTTTCCATAATTTGAAAGGAAAAGCAGCAAAAGGAAACACTTTGCCCACCGGAAGTGCACTCTACCGTAGCAGTTGCAAGTGCAACAGTGCTGGTATTGCTCAGTCCTTTGTTACACTTAGCAGGGAGAAGAATTTGGAAGGAAGTAACAAAAAAAAACGCTGAACCACAATGCTGGTAGATAGCAGTGGATGGAAAATCCCGTCAACACACAGAAGAGTAGAAGAACCTACCGAAACAAAGACCAACATCTTGATATTTTTGTAAAATTTCCCCGATAGAGCGAGGATACAGCAACGAAATACTTCGACGTTTGTTTTTCACTCTAGCTTCGGTGAACTTGGATCATTTTTAGATGGGAAAAAATGCTGGAAGAAATGATGTGATGAAAAGCAATACAACGAAGTACTCGTTTGATGTTAAACTGACGTGGGAAATAGAGAGTGCTCAATTTACAGCTGCTCGAACGCGTACGTTTACCGGATGGTTTGGTTAAGAGTTTCTCACTTGAGTGACCCTTCATTCGAGAATCTTTTAAAAAATTGTCGTAAGATGCAAGGATGCTCGTTTATGTTGTTTTACAAATCGTTTCAGTAGAGCCTGATCATGATTATGCGATATTTAATATTGGCGAGAGTATGTATTGTCAGTTCGATCGCAGAGTTGTCGCGTAATGCAGATAAATAATTTTTACTGTTTAACTTGCTAGGCACCGATGTGTTGGTCATGTTACCGTATAAACTAGGCCACAAAATTTTTTTAGATCCTCCACGTGAATAGAGGAGCTGTAGTAATGGCGATGATGTGACCGCCAAAAAGATCGTGGTATTGGTTTGCCAAGACCACGAAAGATTTTTAGTTCCAGAAAAGAGTGAAACTATTTCCTCGAAGGCTATGTTCAACAGCAATATTTACGGCAATTCTCTTAGAACAACCCTCTCTTGCACTTCTTTACGAATTTCAAATATTTATCAAATGCGTCGCAAGTGACATACACATAAACTGCCTTCGGATTTTTTCCTAAATTTTCAGAATTGTTTTCTTTAACTTCTTTAACGGTGACTCATTTTGTATTCGTTCCGCTTCAAAAACATGTAAGACCAAACAAAATAATTCAGAATATTAAAATCTGAAATGTCGGTTAAATCATTCCGAGACCCGGCTTGGACTGCATTCAGTGGGCTGGTAGACCGTCCTGTCGGAACATGCAGTGTTTTTTTTTTGCAAAAGCTTTCAAGGATGGAGGCAACAACGATCAAGTGAAGTGAGGTTAAAATTGACCGCAATAACAATAGGGAATAAGTTCATGGCGTAAAACTGATTAATGTTGAAAGTGTCTATTTCAACTTATGGAGTACCATTTCCTTCGCAAATGAATTAAGCCCCATTCTATAACTTAGGTGAAATCTTGTTTGAATTCAACAAACAACCAAGATAAACTGTTCATCCGGCACGTTTCAGCCATTTCCATTACACACACAATAAGTTTGTCCAAAAATCAAGCAAACAGCATTTAATGTGGTACAATCGAAAATCGTTTCTCGTATTCCATTGACGTAAAACTTTCATTTATCTTCATTTTCTTTCCGATTGCTGAATTATCTCTGCCAATATGTCCTCGGACATCGCTGCGAAACAAATCACCATTCCCGGTGAATAATCTGGCGCAAAAGTCGCAACCGGTTGTTATCCGAATCAATTGAACTGTAAAATTGTAAATTGAGCAACAATCGCAGCAAAAAGCGATGATCGATTGAACGATCAGATATTTTACGGGCATATGTATGTGTGCGTTTTGAGGAAAATCGAACAACAAAATCACAACATAGCCCACGGTCGAAAGTTATTTGTAAGCGTAAATGGAGACGCCTGGTAGCGGGTGGGCGTTGAACCGCGTTGACAAATGAGGCAGAAGGTGCCTGAAGTCCGTCAGCATCGGTTAGATGGGCCGTGGGAAATGAAGTTGATAAATTGGAAAATTATCCTTCCGCCCATGATTCTGGTATTTTTTTCTTGTGCAGACGAATTCACATTGGACTCAGATGGGTGCAGAACATCTGATTTTACTTGACCCAACTGAACACGGTAGTGATATTGATGATTGGGAAGGAACTTGTAGAGAAAATGGAATTTGTACGATCAAATTTAAAATGAAGAACATTTATTTGTTCGTGAAACGAATAATCAAACATCACATCAACCATTATTTACAATTACCTCATTAATAATCATTTATCAATGATTAATATATTACATACGAGCATTAGTTATCATTCAATCAAAATAAGCAAAGCAAATAATAATGCGAAAAACTTTCTTCAATGTCTGAAAAGAAGTTAATTAAAAAAATATATCACTCAAAATTATGAACATTGATGCAAACTATCTTTCTCTAGTCTACTTATTGTGATATTTCATTCAGTTTTTGTATTTTTTGTACGTCATAGCGGTGTCCTTTCGACCATATTTCAGCACCAGGGATTATGACACTCACTGAAGCTGATTAATTAATCAACCGTTCTACTATAACGCGCCCCATTATTGGTGACAAAAACTAACAGAATGGAAACTATCTTTGCACGCCGTGGGAAAACAAAAGCTGTTAAGCTGGTAAGAGAGAAAATGGGCAATGGGTACGCTACAGAGCTTTGGTAAATCAAAACGCAAAATAACAACAAAAAAAAAACCCCGAAAGGCAGACTATTGCACAGTTTATTTATTTCCCTTCGCTGTCAAACGTCAAGTGACACTTCTTCCGTTCTGGCACCTTCCATTTGCAGTGGCTTGCCAGTTCCTGTCTCGTCATCAAGTGTCACGGTTGGGTCGTGGACACGCTAGAACCACGTTCATTGTTCGCCATTTCGATCATAGTTTTTTTTTCTGGGCGCTATGCTTTTGTCGCTTTTTTCACGCCATGCATCATCAATGGGAAATTGTTTTTCCCTGGTTATTTGACACAAATCGCTCGCGGTGCATTGTACTCTCTTATCCTTAATCCAAACCCCCAGAACGGGGACGCTGGGTAGCTCCGATTTTTTTCCTTCCTCTACTATTCTACTGCAGTTTTACCAAACAGAAAGGGACAACGAATGGGAAAATCGACACCGCCAAAAATGAGATTCGACAAGGGAAACCCAAAAACCGGTGGCATCAGTGGTGACACCGTGCGACAATCGACGGGTGCACACAATTGTAGTGTGAGTCGGAACCGAACAGCAGCAGAATAGTGGTAACACTAAAGAATGTATAAATTAAGCTTCACACTAAAGTGACTTTAGGTGGAGTGTTAAATATTTTTTTATTTATTTTAAGACAATTGCGTTCCATTTTTTAAATGGTAATGCTATTATTTTCACGCTGCCGGCGCTCCATGTGAGACGCAAAACTCGAAAACAATGGAGCTCGCGACCCCAAACAATAGTGTCGAGGAGGATAGTGTTTTTTTAGGATTCGTTTTTCCATAGCATTGGACTAAACTTACGAAGAAAAACATAAGAATGGTGATAAATTTAATAGCAAATGAAGGATCGTGTTTTATTGTTCTCATTCTGAACAGAGAGCCTTTTGTTTCGTGGGAGGACAGCTGTCGACGCGTCTTTGGAAGATGAAAGCATCTTTATGGGCTAATATCTTTTGAAAATGGTTCATTAAGCATCCGTGAAATTATTTCTTGTAATTAGCCCGTCCAGAAGTGGTATGTATGAAATTCCAGACTAATGGCGAATTGTTGAAATATTTATATATATGCAGCCAACAATAATGTACAGCGGTTCAACTTGATCTTGCAACATTTAATAGCAGTCTCTATTTATGTTTTAAAAGATAAACGTAAATATAGTGTAAAAACCCAAAACACCCCTCAGATGAGGTTACATTAAGATAGACTACATGTACAAACAGTGTCCTTACGGTAGCGGAAAACGAAAAATTATTCTTCCGGGTATTACCACACAGGAGAAAACCAAAACCTACCTTCTGCCGTTCGTAAAACTTTGTAAATGTAGAGCATAACGGATGACTGCCGGTGTGAAGTTCGTGTAAACATTCTCATCTTTGTGGCCCTTCAAATCCTTCGCAGCGTGAATGAAGTTTAAACTGGAAGTGTACCCAAGAAGCTAACGAGCTTAGCCCGGCTTATCGTCACAGGAAAATGGTACAGCCCCACATTCAGCCACACACTGACCGGGCGAACACAGCGCACAAGGGATGGCGTAAAAGCGCAACGGTACAATAGCGCCTTCTGGCGACGGTCCCACACACTAACTTTTACGCTCCCGACAATGAAACGTTAACGGAGCGTAAAATCCTAAACAAATAGTGTCCCATGATGGAAAGTACCGACCGATATGGTAGAGCAGATGAGCACTTCTTGGGAGCTTTCGCCTACCCATCCCACTTAACGCTTGATTGGAGAAAAAGCTATCGCTAAAGTCTGAACCCGGAAGTGGAATCTGGTGCAAACTTTGAGGCAAGGGACTTGAATCGTGCGCTGAGAATCCGCCGCAGGAAGTGGACCAATTTTTCTTCACACGCAAAGACACTTCACCCCGGGTTACCGGTTACCGTTCGCCGAAGTTTTCTTTGTCCTTTGTCCGGGGGCAGTTGCGTTTCCGTTTTCCACGTAGCGTGTGTCATCCTTGTGTGCCGGCCGCTATCTTCGTGTGTGTTTGTGGTGCATTGTTTTTTGTCTCTCTTTGTCACGCGCCCCACATACACATCACTACCACCACAATCATGCGCAGTATTGTTTCGACGAGAAGCGCCAACGGAAATGTGGAGTGAAAGTGTCGCTTTTCCTTTCAAACCCAAAGGTACTGAAATGGCGGTGCGGAATTTGTGCGGATTGCAGTGTGGAAGGGTACCGAAGCCAAGACGTTTTGTTGGAATGGCAATGAATCGAAAGTAGAAGAAGCGGGGTTTCATAACTGGTACTGGGGTTCTTGGTCCGGGTATTCGCATTTTTTGTTTGCTATCTAGCGATAAATTCATATCTGCCAACCGTATGAGCTTTTCCGGTTGTTTTTTGAGGTTAAAGCAATCATCTTCCATCCCGTCTTTTGCGGTTCCATCATTGGCCAAGGGTATAAGAAAACAGTCGAATTTTCTGTGGTTTTGTGCAAGAATCAAGACTCAAAGCTCACAGCGTTCCATCAAAAGATCTAGCTCGGTCACGCGGTCAAAACAGCGGGAATGCCTCAGGTAACGACAATGCGGTAGATCAAGTGCACAAAGGCAGAACAACACAATTGGGTAGCGTTTGGCCTGAAAGGTAAACCGAAACAAGACTTTTGCTCACTGCTAGTTATCTCATGGCTACCGGACGATGCACGGAATCCAATCTGAAAGGAAAGTCCTTTACTCTGGGACGGATTGCAATGGCTTAGGATAAGTGAGTAAGGGTTGAAGGAGGTTCTCCCGTGCTCGTGCCGGTTGAATGACATTCGATCCGACTTCTTTTGTGCCTCCGGATAGCGCTCCGTTCCTTTTGGTGCTTTTTTGGCTTTGCTGAACTACATCAACATTATCCTTCTGCTGGATTTGCACGCTGAGTGGGGATAGGGTTTTCCCGTCCCGGTCTCGGATGAGTAAGGGAAAAAGAGCAGAGCAGATGAAGGACGAAACTAATGGGACGGATGGCAATATCGCAACAAACCGCTCGAACATGCTGTCATTAGCTGTCAAAGGCAGCGGCGAACCCAAGATATCTGCACAAGCTGGAGCGGCTCAAAACGACACAGAACCATCCATTCGGGTGGGAAAATCAATCATCGCCATGCATCTCATCTTTCGCCCGACGAGACATACGCGTTACGGGATAGGAAAGACGAAAGGTTCGTCCGGGTGGATGAAAGATTTCATCTCATCGCTTCCATACGCAAGGCGTTCCAAATGGTATGCGAAGTGAAATGTCGAAGAAGCGTTGCAGAAAATATTGGATAATTGGGTCAGAATAAAATCAATACTCCACACACAGCGCTTTGTTTGCGTCGGCATTTCTTCTCGGTGCGTTCGTCGTTGCGGTTTTGTTTTAGCGCTCATTCTGTCGGGAGTTCAGGAATGCGAATGAGAAGAAGTTTTTATTTTCGAAAAATGTTTTTTTACAGTTGATAATGTGTCTTTTTTATATTTGCAACGAACAGGAAAAATTATTTAAATAAAAATTGTTCTAGACATTATTTCTTGGCTGTTTTTTAATCGTTAGTATGCCTCGCACACAGATGTTTTGGCTGATTAAAATTAAACAGCACTGTGGTGCAAGGCAAAGAAATATAATAATCCCGTTTAAAGGCAACTCAAATGATCGGAACAAAGTATTGCAATGGCCACGAAAAGCAGCTTGTCCCATTCAGTGTGGTTCAAACCAATCGCAAGACAGGCAAACGGTTGAAAATAAGCGTCCAGATTAAATATCAAATGAATATTTTATGCACAACACTTTAGCCTCTTCCCACGAGACAGTGAAACGATCGTGGGAAAATCTGCATAATGTGTCTTAAGCACAATGCTCACTATTCTCCGGCGACCAGAGTTGGTGACGATTGTCCGAAACGCTAGTGGAAGTGGATATCATTTTCCTCCGTTTTTTTCCTCCGTCGGAGAATTCGCACCAGACGTCTCCAAGTGTCTGGTTTCAATTAAATCTTCAACGAGAAGTGCTGATCTGCTGATTCGGTTCGCTTTTCCATTTCCATTTGGTGTGGTTGGTTGTGAAGAATGAAATGCAAATTTTTTAAAAGCATTCCATGATACATGTTCGTGAGAATTTCCAAAACAGCATGCCGTTGTAGGTTGTTCGTCATCGTGTTAGTGTTGGGTCTTGGAATGAGAGCGGTGTTTGCTTCGTTTGTATGTCTAGTATGAAGTTTAGTAGACAATATGGTGAATTATATTGGATGAAATAAGTAAAGCTGAAGTTCTCAATACTTCAGTTTTGCTATTCGATTTTAACTTTGATCTTATACTGAATTATTATCAGTAAATATTGGATTAAATGTGGTTAGAGCTTACAGTTTTTTGATGAATAACCTAACGCACACTAGAACAAAACACTTACCTTATTCGGGTTGGGATTGAAAGTATTCGAATCATGAAATTACATTTCAAATTCTCGCTAAATTCGTTTTAATATAAAAAAAATATTACATGGGCTTAAAAATTAGAATGCTTTTGAGTGTTCCTTTTCCCTTTACCATTTAATTTCATTTTTTCGTTATGTTTATGTAAGCGTTAGCCTATTATGAATTTTAACGCACTTTTTTTGTACTTAAAATCTTGCATTTTGTTACTATGCAAATCGATGACTTTCTTATTCAATATTTCTATTGAAGATTGTTTCTCAGCAGAAAGATATTGTATTAATGAGTGAGCATTTGAAACACTTTATGTATGTGAAAATCATAAAATAAATACTTGAATTTGAAATTGAACATCCTTTAACTTGTGGATGTTTAATTCGAGCACTTTTTAGCTCGAATATGGATAAGAAAAGAAAACTGATGACGAGACTCATTTTCTGTACAAGAAAGAAAGAATTTTATGCTATTCTTTTCATACAGAAAAGAAATACAAAAGGAAAAATTCATAATACCGACACTTTTACTTCGCGATTGTATGCAAAAGAATGGATGTAAGAATGCATTCAGCATTATCCTGCTGATGCAAGAACCGGTTTTTCCTCATTCATACTCCTGGTTCATGTCTTCTGATAGCAATCTTGCTCTTCATCTTCCAGCTGCCTTTTTCCTGCCTCATTCCATTTCGATTCCGGATGTGACCTTCACGATGACAAACGAGCTCGGAAAAACTGCGGATTGCAGTTGAATGAAGGCAAACTGGAAAATACAACACAGCAAAAAGAGACCGAGAGAAAAAAAAGGAAACAAAAATGCCTTCGTTTCGCCTCAGGTAGCAATGTCCAGTTTGTGAGGCGTCCGGTGGTATTTTTATTTCTTCCGCCTGCCATACGAACGCCCGCAATGGTACGGGATATCCTCGTGGCATGAAGGTTTCTGTAACCGTGAAGCACCGAACTGGACGGACGTTGGAACGAAATGGAACAAAAACCAGCCCCCACATATGCAAAATGGTTGCGCTCTGCATGTCGAAAGATAAGTAGCGGTAGCATAAATTTTACCACTTGCAATTCACGGCCCGTCGTTTTCGGGCCCCCTTGCAATGCCATGCCGTGTAACCGAATGTATTCGTGGGTGTATTTGTGCAGCGGACATTACATTCCGCAGCGGATTGACCGACGGGTCATGCGGGACTCGGGGCAGGTTTCGGAATCTTATTTATTGTTGCCGGACCGATTCTAGCTTCCACTTCAGCGAACCCGGTGCAGTTAATGCAGGTCTGTTTGAATGCAAAACTGATGCTCGGTGAAATGGAAAATCGTGTTTCAGTTTTGGTGAGCGTACGGGTCTATGTAGGTTCTAGAAATTGCTCAAAAGTTATGTATAATTTGTAAATGCTACCTGTGATATGGCAATTTATGAATACTACACACACGAGTTGCTCAATTAAACTATGTTGTGAAATGTTTTCAAATTATTGAATTCTTTTAGTTTATATAGTTTTATTTTACTTTTGTTAAGTAACATTTTCTTCGTGAAGAAACATGCTGGCATTGTAATGCTAACTTTGTTGTTTTAGTAGCCTAACGAGTAAACCAATTCCTTCAAATTCTTTAATTTGGAATACTTCATTAATGCTGCAAGTGAATACAAATATTAAACTTGCAATTAAAACATGTGAAGCTTATTTTGTCAGTTCCATTATTCATACCGCAAGAATTCATTTTTATCAACTCAACAAATGGTCATTTGACCTCTCGATTTCCAGTTCAAGCCGACAAGCTGTTCCGAGCACGAGAAACAGTCCGCTTTAAAAAGTTTGACCCTTGTTCCCGTTTTCCTCAAAATATTTTCCAACGAACAACCAACGGACAAGATGGTGGCAGGTGCTGAAATGACCCCAATCTCAATATGCTAACGACCGGAAGGTTCTGCCTTGATGAGGGATTTATTTCCATCCTTTCATTGCGGCCTCCGGCCACATGTTTTTGCATACTGAAGTGCTGTTTTTTCCTTTCCTTCTTTTTGTTCTCAATTTCTTTTCACAAATTTTTACTTCTCCACGACCACACATACATTGAAGTGCACATGTTCGGTGGCACATGTTGTGTTGGTCATGATTTGTTTATTTCCTTTTTTTCTTGACTCTTTTAACTTCAATTTCCACTCGTCAGTTGCATCATAATCAGCTCCACGGTAAGGTCAGGGTCAATAATGGCAGACCCCATTTGTATCGTGTTACCATAAATGGAGTAGCTTCCTTACTGGATTTCGAGTTCGACCATTCTGGTTTTTTACTATTCTAAGGGCAAATTTTCTTACGCCATGGCCGAAAAGGTTTCTGTGTGCGGGTAAGTGAAAGCATTTTCATCCGCAGATACACGTGTGCAGAATAAATTATTCGCTCTATCCACAATTAGGTCGAAAAGCGAATCTATCCCTGTGCGATAAATCAAGGTGCGATTGGAAGGGGTCGTAACTGTATGTGGGAATTTTTAACATGTATTTTTCTTACACCATACCACACGTCTTTGCACGTGCACTGGTGAATCTAATCTTGCAAAACTGGCACAATCGGTTGGTGTCCTTTTTTCGTCCTTCAATCGCAGGATCACAGGATCGCAGGAATGCATGGTGAAGGAGAGAGTACCTTTTTATCTACACTGCAGTGCATATTTCATATCATTTCTTGGTCTTTTTCTTTACTTTTGTAACCTTATCTCGAATGAAGTAGCATTCACGGGAGATGTGTTGCTGTTTTGTTGGCTACGGTCTGTTGCACTTTTTTTTACACACGAACTCTTTAGACGTTGCGCTACATCTTCACCGACGACCACGCCACGGGCATGTATTGTGGGTCGCAAAAGAGTGCATTGGCTGAAGTGGCCGTCACTAGCACCACTTAGGTGGTATTCAAGCTCACGCTCGTGGTATTGAAATATTTTTACTCTTTCACTTCCATTTCGCGCGCGTCGAATTACATTTTGCTTCATCCCGTTGCGCTTTTATGCTGTACGGCTGTTGGTTTCATTTGCCATCCGCAACAGAAAGCGTCCCGGCAGGCCTGCAGCGTAACCTTTTACCGTTGGTGTTAGCAGTATCATAGCAATGTTGAAGGATGCTTACCATTTAGCGAGCCTCACGCTGTCGGGAAGATACCGAGAAAGCGTGATGCAAACGAGAGTCCGTCTTTTTTCTTTTTTACTGCTGCTGCTTTCCTTCGGCTCTTTTCATGTCTTTCCGCGGTTGACGGTGGCTTTCTGCTTATGAAGTAGTTGGTGTAGACGCTTTTCTTGACGTTAATCGCGCGTATATGGGAAAGCATAAAGACAAAAAAAATCACGAACAATCCGCTGTGGTTGGAAATTGTGTTGCATTGAAAACTGGCGCGCGGGTACAAAAGAACCAATCACAGCGGAAGCAAATATGCCCACTTGACAGGAGAATGTCAGCAATGTCGTCTAACGAGAAAAGGATTGCTGTGGCATAAAGGCAGAAGCTCTGGTGCTCTGGGATCCCGTGGCACTGAGCGTTTAACTATAACTACTGCAGCCTCTTCCAAAAAGAACTCCTGAATGAATGAATGAATACAGTGAACAGTATTACGGTTAGAATTGAACGATATAAACTAATTGGGAGTTTATTGATATCTATTATAATTTTAGTGTATACGTTGTGAAATTCGATAAAATAGATACAATCGAACGGAAACCAATGATTGACTTAGTAACGGTACCAGTTTGGAATCGGAAAGTTTTCTAAGAATTGTAAGTATAAGAATTAAATAATTAAAAAAAGCAAAATAAAGTCTTGTGTCTCACAAGTATTACAGGATCTCACAATCGATAGGATATGGCGACCATGTGTTACTGAAGGTTACCTCGCGAATGAGATAAACGGAAAGATTGATGCAAAAAAAAACTTAATCAGTAAAACTTGTTTTTCTATCACGTGCAAAATACGTCGTCGTCGTAGTCGTCGATCAGTTTGAGGTCGGGTCCGATCGGGCCGAAGTTATCATTTTGAGATATCACAATTTTTGGTGGTGTTGAATTCTTACCATTATTTTTGCTTTGCTTTCAAAACTTGTGTTAGTTAAAATATTATTTAAATAATAAATACTAATAAACAAATTCTTACGTTTTATCTCGGCCTTAAATAGATATACGGATGGGCCGTTTTTCCGTGAATAAAAAAAAATCTCGGCGTCAAATATGTTAAGCGTATCTCGTAGAATAAGAAAGCCTGTGCTTGCTTGAAATATTATAAAATAGACTTAGTGAGGGCGATAAATTTATCAACCACCGCACTAGTGATGTAGAGGATACACAAAAAAAGGTAAAATGCTATATTGCATGTTTCCACCGGAAATGGGAACAATGTGCGCGAATCGCGTTTTAGAAGGTGAACAAACCGTGCAAGTTTCATTCCGTTCCCTTCACCGATCGAACATTCTTTTTGCCCGAGCTTGGCGAAAGCAAACTGTGAATGAATGTTTCTGACCTAATATGATTTTCCATTCGACCTCGGTTTCGCTATCCTACCCGAGGGAAGTATTTAGCATGCCGTTCGGCTGACGACATGACTCGTCGAGAGTGTATCGATTTGGTTCCGTCTTGTTTCCGGTACAATCAAATTATCGAACAATGGGACGTTGGGTCTACGGTGTTCTTGCAAATTAGAATTTTTGCAAGCAAAAAGTGCAGCGAACGAGAGAGATAGTGCGAGTATGTGGGTAAAGCCAGGTGAAGGTGAAAGGCCCGGTTTGAATTAATTCTACTACCAGTGTAAACATGCAACGGAATGAATTGGAAAACGCTTTGCCACAACCAGTTGGTGCCTCTTTCGGTGGCTGTACCATGAATCAATTCGTTGTTTCTTTTTCTTCATTTTCGTGGGGTTTGAAGTTCTTAGGCGTTGTTTTTGATGGGAAGAATCGCGTCCAACGCTGGCTGCATGCTACTGAGCACTGTACCTTGCGCAAATGCATTCACCAATGTTTCATGTCTAGTGATGCAGCCTTAACAGTGACGGTGAATACGTTTAGCTTAATGGAAACTGCACACAGAGTGGCGAAATGGCAAAGACCCCAAGGAAGAAAGCAAAAAAAAAAAGATAGAAACACAGAAAACGGTTCACGGTACCGTGCACACGGCACGGAACTAATCCAATCACACGAACTGGCGCATAAAGTTTTACTGGTACGCGCTAAGTAAATTGAATTTTGACAGCATCGGTAAAGGGGGGGGGGGTTTGCTTTTCGATGTGACCCGATTCTGTCGCCTTCGTTTAGTGAGTTACCGGTAGCATCCTCGAGAGGGTTTTCCAGCATTAGATAACTCCCAAAAGGATGCTCACTTAAATCATGTTTCGAAGGAAGGTGACGCAGAGATGGCAAATTTTAATTAAAACACACCGCCCCAGCCGTTGGTAGTGAGCGTGATAAAGGATTTTCGATGAATGAAGATGAACTAACACTGCACAACATAACGTTAGATTAATAATACACAGTTCGATCAGGGTGACGCATAGTTCCGAATTGCAAACCTAACTAGCACAAGCTTCTTCTTAATGATGACACAAATGTGAAGCGTAGCGCATAAATTCAGGCGTAACCGACGGAACGCAATCAACCGGTCTGTGGTCAACTCCAATTACACGAACCGGAACAGAAAAGCGGAACACCGGTGCCACAAAACCGGACTGCTCACTGTTCTCATTATCGGGTTCATAGTTGTTCTACTGCATCGTTCTTTGTTGATTCGGGCGATCGAACTGACCACCCACCATCATCGTAGACCACCCACCATTTGGTTCACCCCATTCGCCATGGATTGTATGGTTTAATCAATTTCACAAGCCGATCATCATCGAGACGAATTCTGGTTGGGTTGATATTCAATTTCAATTTCACTCACACATACACCCGTAACCCAACGCTTATCTGGAAAATCTGTCCGGCAATCCTTGGGCTTAGGCTGGTGGCGAATATTCACTTTCGGTCCTCACTGCACTAAGCGATGATGATAACATATGTATGTTTATTGGAGATTGTGGAGCATGGTAGCATACATTTAGGCGACCGTTCTTATCAGGAATTTGTCGTCCCACGTCCACAATCTATGTCGGCGAATCGTGGGTAGACACCGTGCACCAAAACTACATCACCACTCGTCGTCGGTAGTGGTCCGGAGGCGCGTTATCGTGGACAATAATCTCCCCCGAAATTTCCAGCCAATCGACAGAGGGTTTGGTAGCTGATTAGCTACTATACTGCATGGATATCCTAATTTGCCCACTCCTATGCCGATACCGCAAATGAAGCAGTGGAATACGGTCGATCGATCATAAAGAACCTCGATATGTGTAGAATGATTTTCGCCGAGCCGAATGTCCTGTGGTATCGATCGGTTATGCGACACACAGCGGTTCCGGATTTGTGGGTTGGTTTGAATGAACATCGAGCTCCCCGGTAGGAAAGGATGTTTGTGCATCTCCAAGTGGTACCGCCGACGAGTGAAATCAAAATTTGCCGGCATGGAAGAAGGAAACACTCTGCTTCATCTTGTGTACACGTGCAAACATTACAGAAACAATCACGAAGGATTGTTCCAGATTAAATAGCTCTCGGATCTCTGAAGAGATTCTGAAGCTCAACAACCTGCCCCCCTGTACAATGCAATGGTACATATGCCTTGAGCCTGTCGCCAGCATCAACTCCGGGATGTCGATGAAAAACTAGTTTTCAGCTGTTCCGGCAAAACAGGAAGGGTGCGCTGAAGTCTCCACCAGAATGACATCATTGAAACGGCTCATCAGAATAACGCAGTAGCACAGACCATGAGCAGGAGCTGTGAGCCATGTTCTATACCACACAAGCAGTCGTTGTTGTCGTCATGCAGGAAGCACTCTGCAAATAGAATCGCTTGCGATAAAATAATGATGTGCGCTATTAGTTGTGGTTTCATTTTACGTACAGTTTCGTGAGTCGGCCGGATGGGAGGCTACGGAGCTAAAACCCATAAAAGCTCCTCTAAGAGATGGCAGACCTCCTGCCGCTCAACCCGAAAATCCCAGTACGTGGGAAGGTTAGGTGAGGGTCATATGCTCGGTGGATGATGGATTTTCGATTTCCGGAACTTCACCCGTCTATCGCTTGCCCTCTCCCCCAGGGGGGTAAGTACGCACCCTTGCAGACACACAGTACCCAAAACGGTTACTATCCCCCAAATCAACTCAACGGATCAACTGCCCTTGGAGCGTGCCGTATAGCGTGTGGTGGTGAGCTAGCAATCGTCGGAAAGCTGTCGGGGAGCTTTTTTAATGTTGTTGTGCAAACAATCGCATGGTGCGGTATGTCTGTGGTGATTCACCAAATATAGCACAAAACATTAAGCACCACGGGGAAATGCTTCCTGTCATACCTCAAACATGCCTACCGGATGGTATATCATAGTCCCAAAATTGGAAACTCTACACCGGTGGTGATGATCGCAGCGTGAAAGAACTGTCACGGACAAGGTCGTCGGTGTTGAGGGTTGCGAGGTTCCACTATAAGTAGGGCTACAACTGGGTCAATGAATTGCGGTGGCGTGCGAATTGGAAGATTTTAAATGTGTGTGAGACGTCTGATAGAGTGCGAGAGAAAGAGAAAGAGAAAGAAAGAGAAAGAGAAAGCGCACGCCAATTTTTCCTTTTGTTTGTGAGTTTGGTTGATGTTTTTCCCGCTGATATCCTCACATACACAAGTGCGGTAATGTCTGTTCGCGCTCGTAGCAAGTGTATCATAATTAGGGAACCGCACAGCCATATTGTGTTGCCGTATGACAATTTCTCGGCCAAACCTATCCAGCCCAGATGATACATTGTTTTCCAACGGCAATGCGCTGCCTCCGGAAAAAGGATCCCGAGGAAACAGCGGGTGGAGCCCGAACAGCGCAATACCGGGAGGAGGGCAATAAAAATGTACTTTGCGGACGGTTTGCGGCGTTCGTTGCGAACAGCAGGACGCACAGGCTCCATCATTGTCATGACTGTCATGAACAGAGCACCAGCTGCGTATGGGTTGAAAATCTCAAAACCACAATCCACCGTGCGCCATCACACACCGACCACCGGGCGCATCTCCATCGGTGGAATTCGGCAAAACGCGGAAAGAATCTCTGATAGCGTATCGATATGGAGCACGCGTTTTCCATTCCGCTTGCAACCGGCTTGTAGCAAAGAGACAGAGAAGAATATCAACTCTTGACAAGGAAAATTTCAACCCTTAAGTTGAACCCCCATTTTCAGTCTTCTAGCAAAACGGAAAAAAAATATTCCTGGGCTTGGTCGTTTTCGATATCATAAAATACTTCAGTACGTGCTGGGGTAAAAATGGACGAAAATAACAATAAAAGAAGAAAAACCAAGCAACCGGAAAAGAATGATGACACTAGTGCGCGAACTTCTGACGGAAAAAAGACGGGTAGGCAAAGCGCTCCAAAAAGTTGCCTGGGGCGACAATGATGGGCAAAGTAACGTGGCATCGATCGGGCGAAAAAAAACAGGATGTAGCGTGTGTTTGTGTGAGGTCCCGGCGACGATAACAACTGAACCCATTCGGCTGATGTGTTTGTCAACCGGTCCGTTTGAAGATGTGGAAAAAAATCCATCAACCAAAGTCGCTACAAATTTGGCTAACGAATGATACGTGGTTTCCTTGCTGGCACGGACCGGAAAATAACATAAAAATGAAGCGAAAGGAAATATATTTTGCATTTGTGAGTGTGTTCGTTTCACTACAATACGTTAACGTTTGTAAACTTTTAGAAAAATTGCTCGAAAAAGATGAAAAATTTCCATTTTGATGGTCTGAGCGGAAACAAGATGAGTACAAAGATCGAAAGATCCAAAAAGGGGCATTTTCTGGTCGTACAATGAAGCGTTCGTTTTTTTATTGCAGCATAAACATTTCCAAAGAAGGCCAACTCTTGCGTTAATAGACACATTCTGAAAACATTCTCGACAATATCGTTGACATTTGATAGCGATGTTAACTGTAAAAAATTTGAAGAGTTTAGGTCAAATTTTCAGTCCTAAAGAAACCTAAACCTTAAGAAACTGGTCGTATTGTTTTATTAACTTCCTATTATATACCGAAACTTCAAAAGTATTTTTCGATTCTGTCTTGTTTAATATTTTAATTAAGATTATACTACACTATGGATGTAAATGTAAAATATGTAAAATAAAATGTATGTAAATCAGCGTACCCTATGAAACTGCAATAGAGTATTGAATACAAAAAAAAACCAAGACGAAAAAGTTTGTCATGAAAAGGTTTTAATCTTGGAAAAGGTTGGGTCAAATAATCGATGGCTTTTAGCGCTAATTGCAATCAGACCCATAGTGCTGACGGCTCGGGAGTTGGTATTCAAGTGACCTGTCACAGTGTGTATACCGATCACGTTCACTTCATTGAAGAAATATTTTGATAATAGCATAATCAGTGCACAGTAAATTGAAATGTTTGCTTAACATTTATGCTGTTAGTTATATAAAAAGCTAACTTGAGAATGAATAAGTTACACGTGGAGAATAGATAGTATGAAATCTTCTAAATGTGCTCGACAAATAATTGGTTACGACATATGACCACTAGCTGCCGGTCCTACATTACATCGAGGTAGATAAGCATCTGACGACCATTTGATAATACTTCATCTTCCTCACCATAGCAGATTATTGATGCCTTTTTGTCGTTGATCTTCAAAGTTCGCATTGAATTGACGCATTCAAAGTATTTTCCTCACAGATGTTAATTATGTATTAATAATGTATTTAGCTGATTTACGTGTACTACATCAGCAAGAGACATGGAAATTTTGATAGGTATGGTAACAAACAATGTGGAACGAAAATTAAAATTGGAAACGAAAACATTTTTTCAGATCTTAACTATTCATTAACTAATTAAAATAAATTAATAATAAAATTATAGTGTAAAAGATACTAACAATTATTTGCCTTTCTGACTCAGGTTGATGTATTGGTTATTTTTTTTGAAAGTATTCTTGTAGTAATGTTCCAAGAAGCTAATCAACTTGTTTAAAAATATGTAACAGTGATTTTCAAAACATGTGAAACATATTCCGCTTGCTGCTTAACTCACGTAGTTATGTGACTTACTGTAATAGTATGATCCATCAAAATTTTGGTTTGGTTGAGATATCGATTTAAATAACCAAATTTTCCTTGTAAATTTAATAATTTCATTAATAATTTATTGTTTACACGATTTAAAAAAATGTGCAGAATTGTTATGTTTTAAGAAAATACTTACACATTTGTTATAAATGCACAGAATAGAAGATTCGTCTTTGTCACATCTGATTGAAGTTCCAGCCCTTCCTTCAAAAACAAGAAGGATCTACTCCTCCGTCTAGATTCCAAAAATCCATTGGTACCATTCTCAGCAGCAGCCACCAGTGTTTACACGCATAAACAGAAGTTTATCGAAACTTGTTTTACAGTTTCGGGCCCATAAAGAGAGCGCCGGCCCCTCTACACAAACTCTGACCCACACCAGGAAGGAATGTAATAAATTTTCAGCCGCATGCGACCTGTCGTGGTCTCATGAACTCGGAACCCGATGGGACAGGTTGATTAGATGAAGAGAAGACAAAAAAAAGTCAGAACAGAATGGCAAGTTGCGAGCAGAGCAACAAAAGAAAAAAGTTGATTTACGGTAAGACGGTAAGGTATCTGGCCCCATGCCGCCTAGAGCGGCTCTGTGTGCAATCTATTCCGTGTTCTGTCGCTAACTGTCATCACCCTCGGCTACACCTGTCTCGCGCTAGAGCAGTCTCAGGGCAAACGAAGCACGAGGACACGTAGAATTTGCAACCCTCGTAAGACTACCGGTTTCCGTTCACTCAAATGGCAAACCAGACGGTTGTCAAAGTTTGCGCCCAACTTTACAACGATCTGACGACGATGGGACGCTATTCTTCATCGAAATTAGTATCTCACAAGCACGCAGACCGTTCACCAACCGTTCCCGGTCTAGGGCTGGTATCCCTACCGGCAGCAATTCTGTCCATGACAGCACTACCCTCCTACACGTGGTTCTGGCCACATTTTTCCAAAGAAAGAATACTCTTAACGAATCGTACGGGGTTCGCATTAACCCTCCAGCATCCTTTTTTCCGGCTCTTATTCCGCATTTTAAACACATGATAGAACAAAAATAATAAACAACTAACCAACTTCACAGGCTACGGTCACACGTGAGGGCCGTCGAGCGGTTTTCTAAATCCCATTCGGAATAAGGCTGCTTACATAGTGGATGGGATATTTCGCAAAGGAAACCCGACGGTTGTGTTCCGCTTCTGCCGACGGTTGAAGGAACCTCTTACCCACGGGGATGATGTTTTTCGGGGGTTTCGTAAAAGATTCCGACCGTCATAAAACACATATCTTTCAAGAAACATTCCCGAAAGCGATAAAATTTTATGCCAAGATGGCCGCACGTAGCTGGCAATGTGTGAATGCAAGTGAGGAGTTTGTGGTCGCCGAGAACGGGAACTGTTTGTTGGGTTGAGATCTGGGCTGAAAGGTGCTGATGTTTTTGCTAGTATGTATTGAAATACATTAAAATTTAATTCCTATTTATTTTTGTTTCATAATGTAAACAACATAAATCTAAATATATTTACTAGAAAGATTTGGAAGAAAAGGAGGCGTTTATTGTGAATATAAAACCAATTAATAAAATGCTTTTTCTTTACTCAGTCATGTATCGAATGTGATAACTGGAGTATATTTACTGCAATCAGCTTTCTGGCAGGAGTATCGCATCGCAAAGAGCATTCACCCATTTTTTGTACGGTCAGCCAAATTCAACTGAACGGCAAGAACTGTCCAGTTCGAATAAGGAGAACGGAGATCGATACAAAGATGAACCCATAAATGTCAACTTTTATTGTGCGCCTTTCGATTAGGGTTTGCCATTCAGCAGGGGGTCAGAAAACTATAACCTAAGAAGGGACCAAACACAGACAAACTTATCCCAGCAAATTCTCCAAAGTGAGCTCCAAAACCAGAGAAGCAACTGATGCTAGAAGAAAAAAAAACGAAAAAACTGATGTTCGTTCCGTGCGATTGGCCTAATAAAATTATGGCAAAGCCAACGGTCCACTTGCTCTACAGGACGCAGCTTTAAATAAAAACACATAAAAAGCTTCATATTTCGGTTCAATCGGTAGGAAAAGTTACCATTGGTCTCTCTGAACCAATAGTTGTTTCCAAAACTTAGTATTCTAGCGCTTGTCTCGAGCAGCGGGCAAGGAAATGATTTACTATTCTGCCCGACGAAACGGTTGATTATTAGTGCAACTTTGTTATTGTTTCTTGCAAATCTATTTCCACCGGGTGAGTTGCAGTTTGGTGGAAGTTGGGAAGGCATTTTCTTTGTTTGTGTCTGCATGTCTGAGACTGTTCCCTGCGTCTTTACGTGCCTATGGATCCCCAATCCTCCATTTCTGGCTGGTGGCGTGCCATTGCGGACAAGAATGTTGCATTAATTATTGGTGTTATTTCAGCTATGGAAAATAATAACACACGTGTCGAGTGTTTTTCGTTATGCCGTCAGCGTGATGGCCCGATTCGGTCCAAGCCCGTGCAGGACCATAAAGCAGATAAGACGATTATGAGTTCCCAAGTTCCCGAAGGCACACTGACGAAGCTTTGCAAACTTTCCACCGGTATCGTCTAAGTCGGCTGAAAACTCTGCCCATTAGGAGGAATGGCCACATGGTGAGAGCGAGAGATAGAGCTGTGGGGCAATCACGCTAGAGGGAGCCATCGGTGAATTGTTTGGTACAATAATGGTACACCGTAAGGGTCGAATACGGTCCCGCAATCGTTGGAAGGTCAGAAGATATTTTGCCGAACCGTATAAAACTCGTCGTAATGGTAAGGCAAGTCAAGTTTAATTTGATTCCAACGCATCTTGATGGCGGTACGGAAGCACCTTCTTTCCTCCTCTGGGATGTGGTTGTAGTTCTTGGAACTTTTTTACTTCGCCTTTGCTTAACATTCAAAAATTAAGGTCACACGGAGGATACGTTTGTGAGTTTGAATACGGGGTGGGAACTGTAATAACAGTGGAACACTTTTATGACAGCGAATTAAAACCATCCAAGTACCGCCGTTATTCGCGCGCCCTGTCTTAAGTGCTTGTGCGTGTGCGCGATTCCATTGTGTCGGTTGTTGTTGTTGTTTGAAGTTTTTCTCATCATCAGATAAGCAATGGGAGTTAAGTCGGTTCAGTGTCATTTGATTCATTTTGGAATTGACACAAACACTCGAAAGGATGCTGAAGAAAGCTTATTCTTGGTTAAATTTGGCCGGCAAACCCCATTGCTTTGCAATGTTGGTGGTAAGGAAACTGAACGCTGGAAACACGTTCTAGCCAAAGCTTTTGTTGCACGTGAACATCATACATTAAACCGTGAATGTTTGCTAATAATAAAAATGCAAACGTGTATAAAATGTTTAAAGCATCAGCACCTTCGATCGATTATTTATGTGAATACTTTGGTTACCCTGGGTCCGGGAGCGCAATGATGGAGCGGAACTTCGCCCCATATGGATCATAAATTTCGGGCCTTTGGACGGATCGTGAATTACGATCGTAAAAAGGGTGTTGTTTATCGCAAGTGCCAATAAAGCAAGTGATGATTGAGTGGAAAACTTCACGACATTCGCGATGCGTGCTTAAATTATGCTTCTGACAAGTGCTGGTGAATGTTGAGATTATTAGAAATGATAAGGAGTGGTGTGTAATTTAAAAAAGATTTATTGGCGTTTTGTATAGGTTTATGAGTGTTGCATGTGAAGCACTCAAAATGATAAAATTGTGTTTTTTTTTATTCTCGTGGGATCGGAAAATCCGAACATCATGATGAAATCTTTCATTTTGTATGAATCCACAAGAAAAATTAATATTATTATCTCTAACGTGCTAATATATCGAATGTACTGCCGCTTCTCATAACTATGTTAAAAGTAAAAAAATATATGAATATAATATAATATGAAGTTGAATAAGAAGTTGAATACCCATTGCATCCACTAAGTCTGCTAAACAATCCAAAAGTAACGATTGATTGTAACGAACTCGATAATTGCTCATCAATAAGCAAAACCTAATATTGTTTACTGAGCAATAGAAAAAACTTCATGGAAAAGGTTAATCAATTTTACTTGTCAACGTCTTGGAATAGTTAACCCATCAATTACATTTCTTACCACATCCATCAAAGATCCTTCCTACGTTGATGAAGACGAGGTTCCTTATTATTTCATCAAACCTTTACAAAATTCGCCAAAGTTTTCTGTCCCGTTCGACGGTTTCTCCTTACCACGAAAAGTTTAACCCAGCTTGAGGTGACCACAAACGAGAAATCGCGGCTTGTTACCACCGTTGTCATAAATTGATCCGCATGCCTTTAGAACCGCCAACGCAGACAAAACCGAGCGGCAGCGATCTTATAAAGAGATGTTAACCAAATTCGGCACCTTCCTTACTTTGGCAAAGTTAATCCTTGCCAGTGGGTTGGGTTGCAGTGAAAACTTATTCCTGTTCAACACCTTCGGTTACCTTGTGCGAAAGTTTCGTTCGTGCAAAATTAACTCACCGGCCGCGTGTTAGGCAGCAGGACAATCACCTAAGGACATCACCTTACAACCACGTCAAAACGGAAAGCGGGAGACAAGAATTTAGTAAAGTGTATGGAAAGCAACTGTCTCTCTGCTGTAGATTGGTTAAAAAGTTTCTTCTATTTATAAGCAACGTTTCGTCGTCACTGGTAGGCGAAGAAAAGTTTCAACGACGAATTTAAACTTAGTTTTAGCAAGACGGACCACGTTCCATAATTACATCAATTAATAGAACGATGAAAAATGAGGCCAACTGGCAAGTGAAAGTGTCCGGTGCTCGAAAGCATTCAGATGATGAATGGTTTCCGCTGGATGATTTATTTAATTAACAGACCGATCTGATGAAATGATTGAAAATATCTTTGATTTTTAGTGAAGCATTCTGGAAATATTTCACTTTATTATCGATTTTATTGTTTTATAAACGGAAGATCTGACAGGACTTGTTATTAATCCGTTTATCTTATACCGTTATTAATGGTAAACTGTTAAATCTATTTGAAGAATTTTCATGTTGCAAAAGGGTTTGCTTTATGGCAACAATAAATATACCTTTTATCGCTTCATAAGTGTAGAAAACGTCGTTTACGTTGAAAACGAGCAATTGTACACAGTTTTTGAGTGCGAAATATGAGCAAAATATATTACACTAATAAAAAAAAAGTATCATGAAAACCCTTTTACGACCCTACAAACTTTGTTTGGCGCTCGATTTGATTACCCGTACAGCCCAAACTACGATGGTCGAACTTTTATGGCTCATTTTCAAACTAACGAGAACCAACCAAGCCTGTAGTTATCAGGTCTGATTGCAACCTAAACATGGGTAATCACGAAGGAAAACCCGGCTAAACATAACCGTTGGAGACAAATATGAAATGGATTTGCTATCGAGCGTGTGAGATTCCTTTTTGCTAATTTTATGGTCATCCGTCCATTTTGCTAATGAATGTACTACCGGGCGGTGTCCCTCTGCGTATGGCGGGAAAGGTTCCGACATAGAAGCAGTGCGTGCGTGTTCATTAAATTGAATGGTATTTATGACGGTGGGTTTGCTGTGTCGAGACCACTAGGGAAATCTAAAATTTGGCAAACGAATTTTTATCCGTTCGTACATTAGTAAATGGATTTTTAAAATGTCCACATTTCATGATGTATTTGAAAATAGAGACTTTCATAGTGCATCTAAAGAATATGTTCCACATTTTTTAAGCAAATATTGTATGAAACTTGGAAGAAAAACTATGCTACATATTTACTCCTTAAACAAGGGAACCTTCATTCCCTTACATCGTTCCGTAAGCGGCCGTTGTCAATTGAGAAGATTATACAGATGATGATGGACGACCTGGTAAAAACTACCCAAAGAGCGAACTACCATTGGTAACAACTTTTTGCCCGACATTGGTTTATCCCACAGCTTAAACACTCCCTTTGCCTTCCACAAACTGTGCCCATTTTTAAGCTCATTTTCATATTTACCAATTTATGCACACGAGTCTCGGTGTACACCGATTGAGCGTGATTCGCTTACACGTGAACATGGGCCCCAAACTGGGCCGAAGATTACGGGCGATTCGTTTAAATTTAAAGTCAAGCACAACGTGCCCGCCCACAACACAGCTTCATCCGCCGGTCGGCGAGGCGGAGACCCATTTTCTGGAAGCGTAATAACAAAACTCACAACAACCCTGCTTGCATGCATGGAGCTAAATCTGTTGAGCAATGCCGCAAATTTCGTGCGGTCGAAGGGGAAAAGATTTAGACGGCAATTCGAATAAATGAAATTATGAGAAAATAACGACAAGCTGCAAGTTCGCTCGCGTTACGGTCACGGAAACCGTGCACAACCGATAACGTTCGTTAGTGTGAAGCGTTTCGTTGTGTTCGTTACGATTTTGGAGCAAAAATTGACTTGAAATTTGAGGCTGCAAATACTCATGCACACATTTCAATCGTTTGAAGCTGCGCCGGACCGGAGGAGCAGGGAATTGAATGCGCAATGGTATTGCGGGAAAATCCGTGTGGCTTTGATGGAGACGCCTGGTGTCGCTTGATTGTATCCTAGCGATGGGGGCGCCTGGTACCGCACATTCGGTTGCCGTGGGAAAACTTATTAAGCACGATGTGGAACCGAGCTGCTGCTGTGATGAAGTTGCAAATTCCAATCTCAATCATGCCACTCCCTAATGTTGAGTGACAGTTTGAAGGAAGATGGCACAATTTATTCTACGTGCTGCTGATGCTGCAAGTGACAGCGGTTGTGTGGCCAGAAAACGAATCATTCTTACACTGCTGGCTGTTGACTGGACTTTGGGGTTTTGCTCACACTTACCTAATGGAGAGAAGGAAGAAACCAAAACAAATCGTTAGTAAATAGCTAGTTTGACAACGTAAATAATTCCCTCCCGGAAGTTCATTATCATAAAGTTATGTTGGATAAATTTTGAATTATAAACGAATTGTTTTCGTTCTACCAGAATCATGTAAATGTTATAAATTTAAAATAAAAATTTGCATTGCAGAATATTATCATAATTTATAGAATCAATTGCATACCATTCGATTGGGAATAAATTTAGAATTGCGAAGATAAAACCACGAACACGATTCGTACTGCTCGTGCGTTACATCTTCGTCAGTAAAAGCTGTAATGTGGTCTTAAATCAATCTTCCAATTCAGCTGTGGCAGCCAACAGACTCGTTAGTGGCACAACACACACAAAAAACTGGTGGCAAACATGGTCGTGCGCCACCACAGCATAAAATTGACAATTACGCGCGAGCGTGCAGAAGGATTTTGAAACATTCAACCAATTTCACAGTATTTACGATTATTGTACCACCATGCTATCACACATACATGCATATTCACTAGCACATACACACACACACACAAACGCAACAAAACCGGCCCCATAACCTCGGCAATTCACCGCAATAAAGTGGTACGGATCTGTCCCATCGTGCCGGTTTCCGTTTTCTTCCACAGGGCGCAACCATAGGCCACATGATCCGTGGAATAATTTCCTACGCATTCGTCGCTTGTTTGGCGTTGTCGTCGAAGCGGAACACGTCGGAGGGCGCTCTGACTTTCGCATCGTTCACATTCAGGCATTCGGGCCAGGGTTAGTGTTTATGTGGCTGTGCACGTAATGTCGACTGCGATCCATCTTTATTTGCATGTTTGCGCTGTAAATTTAGGAGTGGCGCACATAATTTCCACGGCCCCATATACCGATCCTTTGCTGATATCGCTTTTCCTTGGAAGGATACGGATGTGGTGCGAGATAAAACAAGAAAGAAAAATTACAACCATACGGACCCTTTTAACCGGGCATCCTTCTTCTGTGAATGTTCCACGTCCACGTCCAATGGTGAGCGTATGGAAAACAGTTTGTTGCGTGAAACACAGCAACGCGTGGAATGCGTAATAACAAAACCAAATATGCATTATTACGATGCTGATTTTGTGTTAGGAATGTTTGCCATTTTTCTCTTATTTTTTACACAAACTCCCAGTCCAGCCATGAAATGTAAACGCCAGATAAACCATCGGCTCTAAGAAGATGCGTTACACTGGAAGAAATCCATTACTAGCATGGTTGAACCTTTCTTTATATTTTCAAACCAACCGGTGACGTCTTGGTACGCAAAACGCAAACGTATAACGATCGTCATCATCATACCGTCGTTCTGTTTGCTTCCGTGTATGGGATTTTTGTTTCCGTTCATCGACACAAACCTTCACGGCGCTACGAACCGGAACACGGTTTGAGATGATCTTTTATTAGTGGCCACCATGAAAAATGTATCTCACACATCGTTACGCTGTGTGGTAACGTAAATGTGGGACTATAAAACTGGAAAAAATCTCACCCCATAGGGGACTTTGGTACACACGTGCAGCTAAGGTTGGGTTGAATGTTTTGACGCACTTTGCCCTTGCGGTATAGTTGTGTGGAGCGCTATATTGATTTCGAGTGCAAATGGGATTAAATTGAGGTTGATGAAAAATCGAAAGAGTTGTAAAAATAGTTGTAGTGTGCAACTATTTTCTGGCAGAATAAGTTATGTTTGTTTTCAAACCGCAATAGATACACAAACATATAATTCCATATGTACACGAACGGTCCCGAATGGATCATTCATGTAGTTCCGGGCCTGTCAAAGAGAGTGAACACAAGTGACAAAAATTTAGCGCTCCTGCGTTTTAGATTTTAAAGGATTCTTGAAAAAGCGTATTTTAAAGAATTGTTATTTTTAAATGATGATCAATCCCACCGCATACTCTAACAAGGCTTGAGAAAGACAAAATTATCTTTAAAATATTCAAACTTGAATACATAGCTTAATATCCATGTTAAAAGAATGATTCGTTAAGTGTTGGCATCATGGAACTATTTGGCATGCTTGTTTAAATCCACACCCTAGCAAAAAATGAATTTCTTTATACTAATTCTCTAGCGTCCTTTAAAGAGGTCTGCCGAGTACCATTGATTAGGTAATGGTCAACCATTTTTCGAGACTGTTCCATGCATATGGGCAGATACTCAGACAGCAGTATAACAACACTAAGCAAGGTTATATTTTAGGAGTTTGGATTAGGATTTTAGGAGCGGATTTTAGGAAAATACTGTACTGTACTGTAAATTTATATAATTGAATAATTTATTACTTTAAAAATAATTAAAATATGGAACATATATATTATGAGTATAGAATATTATTTGTTAAGAAACATACGGCTCAAATGTCTTGATTTTGTCTACATTTCATCACTCTCCATTTGAAACTTATTATAAATCACTCGTCATATATCACACATTTCAATTTGATGCAAGAAATTAAAAAAAAGAAGCTTTCAAGGTCACAACTATGGGGATATTGGAATCGTTCACTCAACCCAAACCGCTCAATGGTTTCAATTATTTTTTTCAAATCTTCGGCAAAAAATCGAAAATATCGTACCTGCAGCATTTCATCACCGAACGAAGGGTGGATAGGATTAAATGATCAACAAAACAAAAAGGCCGAAACTCACCCGCTCGTAGGTGTCAATAATGAAACGCATGATTATGAGAGCGCTCTTGATAATGGTGCGAAAAGATTAATGAATCACTTTACGCCATCACCGATAGCGTCGATGCCCGTCGTCCCAAAGGGAAATGATTTCATAAACTTCCGGATATCTTTTACACGGTGTGGTTCCATTTTCTACCCCATTCATTTTCGTGGTACACTGGGGAGAGTTGTGTTCGCTTTTCTGCTTAAAATTTTCCAAGGGTCAACGCTGTGGATCTCGTGGTGGAGTACGACGGTTTCGGTGATGTTTGTTGTCGCAGGGAAATTATGACTACCTTTAGTTTTATTCCCGCTTTCACATACCATCCCGCATCACTAAATAATGCATATACACATGTTCGGTCACGCTCGGGATATGGGGATCTGCTAATATGGCGCAACGTATCAAATCATGATGGTGTCTTCCGCAGTTCGGCAGTCAGGTTGTTGGGCAGCTCGCGATGAATGCGTTGCGTCAGGATATTCATTTCATTCTACCAAGCCTCTTGGGGGTAGGAGAATGTATAGTGTGGATTCCGGACCACTCAGAGTTCCCGGGGAAAAAGCAACGAACCATTTGAGAATTGCGAACACAAGAGCCAAAAGAACAGCGAAACCTCACTCACGGAACAAGAGTAAATCAAGGCTAAATTTAACAACTAACATCAACATTATACCATGGGATGTGTTTAGCAGGACTCCATCGGGTGCCGTAAATAAAAAGGAATGTCGTGTTGAGCGAGAAAAAGTCAATCTACCACCGCCACCACATCGGAAGTCACACTGAATAAAACATGAACTGGTTTGATAGTGTGCTACGAGAAGTGAGCCAGAGTCCAGTCGACTGCTACCTAACCGTGCTTTTAGCAGGAGATTGGTATAAAACATAGGATCACGATCCTGTTACACGGTGACGTTATTTTATGCGTTCAACATTAAAAAAAAACGTATGGTAAAAAAACTCCCACCGCAGTGCTTATCATGTGACAAACTGTTGCCTTCTAAGCCATCGTGCGAGAACATGTTGGGGGAAGGCGCTCCTCGCGCCCATCCATATTGTTCGCTGGTAAAGCGACATGTCTGTAAGAAAATAAAGCCAAAAAACCGCGCGTACACCCACGGACGGTTTAAGCGTGACGCATGTCAACCGACAATTGCCATTAATTAACGTTGATCTTCTTCATTTGGCTCGCCTCTGAACCGTCGTCGTTTGTTTCGGTTTCGGAGAGTGCATTGGATGGGTTTTGAACAAGCGTGCTTGCTGACAGTGGAAAAGACCACCCAATGGTGCTGTTTGCTTTTCCCGGCTTTGTTGGTTAAGCGGCGGAGCTGAGGGAGGACGATCGTTCGTTCCAAATGATGGAATGTTTACATCATTAGTTCTGTTTGATTGTTTGTGGTGGCGCTCATGCACAGCTGCATGCGGACCAGACAGTTTGGGATCTAGCGTTTCGTTCCTAGTTCTCGTGTGAGATTTTTTTTTTCTAAATTCGATGTCTTTACTCCCATTTTCCTAGCCAAGAACTCCGGTGCGGATGTACGTGTTTGTCCAGTAGGAAGAATTATGTACACATTCACACCGCAACGGTGAGAGGTTCTCGGACGAACGTGTGCTTCTCAAGTGAGAAGAATTTTCTGCATGATTCATTTTTTCTACTATACTGTGCTATGGGTCGAACAAAAAAACTCGGGTGGCCACCCCGGAGATTCGTCTGATGTAAACAGAGCGAATGGTAAGGGCGGAAACTGAACAGAACGATTTGTTAGCTTAACCTTAGCCAAACCTCAAAATGAACAAGGGCATGCGTTTGTTTGACTTGGTTGTTGTTTTTTTATCTGTTGTTCTCGTTCTGTGGAACGAGCAAACCAAAGGGACACAGCGATGGAGCTGCGTAGAGTGCGGGACATTGTGGGAAAAGTTTTTCCCACCAGGATTGTCTGGTGTGCGCCTTTGGTCACCTTTTGTAGCAGGCATGACATGAATTATTTGTAACGAAGGACAACTTTTTGCTAGTTGCTGGTCGGAGTTTATTTCTCATTCCGATCGTTGAACTGACACAAAGAGACATCAAACAAATCGTGCGGTGAGTATGTCAATCTTGATGCGGGATATGTTGGCCGATGAGGTAAGCGATATGTTTGATGGTTTGTTGTTTGGAATTTGGGATTGAGCGAAATTGACACTTTGCAATTTATTTGGGGTGATTTTTTTAAACAATTTTTTCTTAACAATTCACTTGTACTTGAAACTTTATTTGCATTTTTAACATGAAATCGATTTTTCGTTATGCTTTTTTTATAGTTGCTTGTTTGTGTTCTGTTTCGTATGGTTTCGTTTTTTATGATGTTTTATTATTTATAAATTTTACATTGATACTAAATAAAAAAAAAAAACATTTACAAACCCATATTCATCGGCAGCAAAATTCGTTTCATTTCAAATGCTATTGAGGTTCTTTTTTAGTAATCAACGAAACCTCATTTGACACGGATCATCACTTTTTTCGACCTTACATAAACCCGTCTTTTCATGTATACGCCTCAGTGCTATTGTTTAAATGATATCACACAGTTTTGTTAAACAATATAAAAAAACTTAGTCAACTTCCGCTGATAGTGGAATGTCAGTTGAAGGACAGAAAAAAATAAAATGAAACAATCAATATTAACATACGCCTGACATTCATGTTGTGGCAGCGGCAAATGATTGCAGTTGTAATTGAGCTAACTTCCTCCTGTTCAACATTCAATTGTATCATTCAACGTTTCAATAGACGATAGAGCAAGAGGTACTGTCGGTATGTGAAAATAATAATGATTCTCCAAGCAGCAACGTTTACCAGGTGAATTGTTCGAGCTGAATAGAAAAGCTTCATTATGGATTGTAAGGCCATGATATGTGTCATAAATTATACGGATGATAAATGACACTCTGTAAGGGTATTTTGAATTTAATAACAGGCGTACGGACTAGATATGGTACAAAAACCTCCAATAGATCATAAAAGTATGCGTGGAAAATTCGTGGACAGCCTCAGACTGTGAATGAGATGAAACGGTGCACAGCACAAGTGGAACGATACATCAAGAGAGAAAAACAATCTGCACCATATTTCACTCGTGTTTATAGTACATTTCATAATTTAAAGCATCGTGCTACATTTTATGTGACAGATTTCATCACAGACATCGGGTAGGATGGTTTCAGTAAGCGCTTACTGGATCTTACAGTAGCAGAGGATAAAGAGCGAGTTATTTTGGTATACTCTGTAGAATAAATATGATTCATGTGTCACCAGTACAGCTGCGTCCGGTTCGAAAGAAAACAACCAAACGACACTTCAGGAACTTGAGATAAACATACGCATTAGCATGTTACATTTTGATCGAAATGGAATGCTGTTGCTTAACGGAATATGAAAAACGATAACTCCCTCGTTGCAGCTTTAAAAAACTGCGACTTTAGCTAAGATGTGTCAGATTATCAAAACATAATCGAAATGTTAATGCAATATTAGAACTCCTAGTCTATCGTTAAATGTACCCAGTAAATCTAGCTTAAGCCTATTTCACTAAATGGAATAGTAATTAAGCATCATTCCAAGGTTACACAATCATGAAACGATCATCTGTAAGCGTAAGCAACTGATAAGCAAAATCTGTTCAAGCAAATCCCAATAGAAAACATAACACTAAGTGCAAACAAACCCTCAGAGATCTGAAAGAGAGCGAGAAGCTAAACGCTTAGAATAAATCATCGCTCGGAATACTCAGAACCACAGTCTTATCTTGTGTAGTTCTACGCAGCAAAACGGGAAAACCGATGAGATTAGACAGAGATTAAGACAAATGAGGCCCGTCTCCGTCAAAGCCTCGTGGCGATAATGACAGCTGTCAACAACGATTGTTGATACACACACACACACACACATGACACTGAAACGTGATAGCAGCAGTCCTGAAATGGGTCGTTGCCGAATATAATTACAAGCTGTCGTTCGGAACTGAAAATAAATCCTCCTTCGCTCATCGATTTGGTCGCATACGCGAGAAAGCTTCTGTTTTGCATGTTTTTTCCGTTATTTGTTGATATCTTACACCTTGCCAAAAAGAACACCAGCTCAGGATGCAAAAAAAACCAACGGTTCGGACAACGACCCAACTCTCAGGGCGACCCTGAAGCGAAAGGAAAACGATTGGAGTAGAGTTCCGGATGAAAAAGAGCAAAAATTACACGCATCGTAAAGAAAAATCAATATGTCTCCTGAGGCGCAAACACGTTGTCTTTTACAGTGAAAGCGGCTGCTGGCTGCTTCAATGTTTGCTTATCGTAAAATAGGAGCAAACACACGCAAGAACAAGGAGTAAAAATTTCAAGTTCAAACATCTGCTCATTTCAAGATTTAAGAAAACGAAAATAAAAGCGAAAACATTGACGCAGTATGTGTATTAATTATTTGCACGCTTGGTCTGTCCTTCAGGGAACACGACCATAGTGGCATCTTTGGCCGTGTTTCAAGCGAATATTAGCGAGGGGGACATACCATGCAGACATGTGGCACTGTTTTTATTTTTAGACGCTCATGTGTCACTTTCAACAGACCAAATACACATCACATCATCGCAAAACCAGAATTCATCCGTTGCGGTGATGGCGATGCTGCTAAACGAAGTAACGAATGTCGAACAAATGTCGCTGGTTCTTAAAGGTTTTTTTTTTTATTCTAGAAAAACGACAAGGACGTAATGCTTAAATCTATTGGTATCTTAATCTAAACCAGAATTCTTATTAGTTAGGAGACATTCACTTCTGAGAACAGTGAAAACGCACCTTATTCCGAGGGAGTTCGTTTAACATTGTATTGTTTAAAACGTGTTCAAAGTTAATGGGAAATTCAGATTTGGACTATCTTCAGGAATTAATCATATCAGAACTAATCTCACTGTAACTTATTTCTCAAAATTGGTTACAATGAAATACATCCAGTCATAAAAAGCTCATTTTATAAAATTTGTAACCACTTTAAAAATACAATAGAATAGCTCTATAGCTGACTCAAACAGCTGTTAATCTACAAACTCATGCCATTCCTTTAAACCACCAGACAACACTAAGCATTCACAAAACGTTTAGCGCACAATTAGCACGAGCTGAGTCGGTTGAATGACTCCATCAGCCTTGACAACGGACTGAATTATTACCAAGGCGTCATCACATAATGACCTACACACGAAGCCACGTGAGGCGTTGGTTGGCTGACTGCGACGAGCGCAATTAATTCCCATAGTTGTAATCTGCATCAACATCACGCCTTTAAGGCATTCCTCCAGCCTGTGTATTAATGAGCAACCATTTGAATGCATTCGAATGGTGATCGAACTTGTCAGGTATGCTGGAATTGTTTGCATGTCAAACAATAAAGTTGCAAAATACATCCAACCTGACGAGATTCCTCAACGAGTGCGAACAACAATACATTGAAGACATTTTTGTACAATCACTGCGTACGACGTTATAATTCATAGTAAATAACTACATCTGTGTAAAAGATGAACGGAGTTCTGATTCGCAGAAGATTATTTAATTGACTGTAAACATTAGGATGTTCAAACACAGTATACGACACTCGACGAGTTGGTTAACCATCCCAAACACTCGCTCTCTGGTGGGATAGATGTTATAAAGCACTCACAACAAACAGCCTGGTTTCCCCGTAGAAGCAGCGCGCACTGTGATCATACCACTCGACAAATATAAACATTTAAACACCTGCATAATGCACTTAAGCAACCACCATCGCCAAACAGACCTCAACGAAGCACACAGACAGCGCAACCACCCTTTTGCTGGAAAGGACGCAACCGAAATCGTTCTTTCCCTGGCGGGTGCTTTTGCAAAAACCCCGTCATAAGACGAGAAACTGCCACCGGAACGCGGCTTCGTTCTGATGCTGCTGCTGCTGCTCATAAAAAGGTGCATCAAATATGCATGCATAACATACTGGGTCGGTAACGGGGCAATGAGAGCACACTTTGAGTGAGGAATCTTGCTCCGGTTTCTTTCACCACTCGGAAGCAGGTGTTTTCTGGTATACCATGAAAGAGGTTTCCACCGAGTGTTGCTTTTTGCGGACCGTTTAATTTTGGTTATCCGTACCCAAAAAAAGGAGCTGCACAAACGAATGTGTTAGATACAGTGGGGTATTTCGTTAGATGACATAGTTCTGAGATGTTGGGACTATGTACATAATTTTATAAGCCGTATGGAATTAAAATGAACAGAAAAGGCATAAATTTGCAATATTCTAAGTACAATGGAATGTCTTTTTCACAGATATCTTCGAAGCAGGTGTCGGATTATAAGGTGCTGTAAGAGAATGATAGTTTCAAAAGTGCCACTGATGACAGTAAAAAATAAATACTTAATTTATCTAAAAAACTAAAATACAACAAAAATGACAGAATACTTAAATAAAAAAAAACCCACCAATACCATACAACTCTGCACGAAAAAAAGCACTACCAATGTACTAATGTTTATCGGTGAAATGAGATGTTTCAATTATTCGGATTGTCCGATTATCGATTAACCGGAACGATGAAATTCCTTTGAAATTGTTTCATACTGCGGAAAAGTCCCAATAATGAAGAGAAGTTTGACATAACAGTCAAATTAAATTCATACGATGCATTTACTGTCCACCAATCGATTATTAAACAGCACACAAGTTGCAAATTCATGTACTTTCACATTCACATAAACAATCCCCTCACTACAGCAGCAATGTCGATCTAATTTTACCCTCGCTGTATCATCATTTTCATCTTCTGGCGTTTATGAGTGATCAACTTTTCCCTGTTCTCGTTCCCATCTCGTGGGACTGTTTACCCCGTGCAATGCATCCCCCCTTACATATACCCACACAAAGCAACTAATCGAATTAGAAACACGTGGTACGTTTATAATCCGGTTTTATATGCAAGCGTGCGGGATGCAAGGCAAAGTGGAAAAACACTTTTTCATACGATCGCAATGAAATTATGATGTCGGGATCAGTAGATGGGGGAATAGTTTAACGGTGCGTTGGGACCGTAAACATGCAGCATAACACATATAACCTTAGTTCGTGGTGTTAATTTCGAGGTTAGCTATGGCGAAGCGTACAACCAGCGAACCGTTTGATGATTACTCATTTAAGCTTTTAATCCGTTAATTTGTATGTCAAACTAATACGTTAAAAGCTGCTATGAATGCTGTCAAGATACAATATTGGTTCTAATGGTTCAAAAAATTATTTGAAGCAAAAATCTTGAAAATGTAAAAAATACTTAATTTTTGCTAATGGTTATTAGACCAAATTGCTGCTTTACTAATTTAAAACGAAAAATAATTATATAATAATTTTTAAACCCCTTCGCAGTATTTGCATCCAGAAGAAACATTGGCCAATCAATTGCAAGCATCCCACAATGGAACAATGTTAGTTACAGAAAATACCCTCACCCACAGCTCAGTGCTCGATCACGATCTGCGGAATGACGTGATTGCAATGCACCATTTTGTGAATGATTCATAAACCACAGCCCTCCTGCTAATCTTGTTTGCAATAACTTTTCCAATAGAATTGCCTTCGTTTGTTCGTACAAATTCTTTTTGCTTTGTTTTAAAGCTTCCTGGATAATCACTTTTTGACAGTTTGTTCGGTTTTGCACGCGTGGGACCTTGCGAACGTGATCCGGGTAACGCATACAACGATGTACACTCGATACGCCGTATGACCATGGACGGCGGCATCCGTGTTGGTGCCCTCAGACAGCGGCATCGATGACTCCGAACCGATGATGGATACAAACAACACACCCAAACAAACACCGCAAACCATTTTTGCGCACTCCCAAAATCGGCCCTCGCCACTCCCGCTGGAGTATTTTTCTTCTTCCATGCGATTTGATTCGACCGCTATGAGAGGGAAAAAGGAAATAAGGGTGGCATGATGGAGGGAAGGCTTTTACGTCGATCGTCGATTTGGATTTAATGGCGAGCGGGTGCCTTTGGGGGGAGCATACAGCTGAGGGTAACGGAAGGTTACGAAGCTGGTCGAACGCATCAGGCCGTAAATGGAATAGATGGAATGAAGAAGGCGAGAGACAACGTCAAGCAACAAAAAATACAACATAAAACGCCATCTCCATCACCGACACTCAACACACAAACACAGTGGTGGATGAAGCGAACGCTTCAATTCGAATGGAAGCTTGCGGCTAAAAGCAGCAGTAATGCACAAATCCCGCATACGCCAATCAACCCTTGAATGTTGGTTGATCTTACGAGTTACGGGGAGGGTTTTATTTATAAAAAATATGTGATGTTAGACGTAAGAAAAGCTTCAAAATACTTCCTTGTTTATTATTCGCAAAAGGCGAGCAAGACATAGGAGTATCTACAAGAGAAAGCAGGAGTATCTAAAAAATTGGTTTCCTTTCAATGAAGACAGTAAAAATAAATTAATTAATTAATTTAGTTAATGCAATTGAATTGAAAATAACTTGAATCATTAATTATAATTTAGTGTTTAATAGCATTAAAATAATAAAACTACCAATAAATGATCCAAAACAGGTTATTATAAGATACGTACAATAATTTTTAACCAGAGCGAACCAGATCTTGACATTAACTGCATATAAGTAACTTTAAGATCTGGAAGATCTGATCGTGGAATTCGTGGAAATATCTCAATAAGCTTTGACGCTCAATAAGTTTTCAGTTCATTAGAATTCCGCCTTATGAATAGCATGCGATGTTAACGTCAATCAAGGCTGAATTTACAACGTTGAATGTTTTGAATATTTGAAGTGTTTGGTCTATTTGTGTCACACTTCGCGCAACTTAGTTCTCAAAGTTGCTGATGCTCTTGTACTTATTTCAAACTTATTCTTAACGACTCATACACAACTTTTTATTGGTAATTTAATATCATCATGAATACCACTCGACTTAAGTTTAAACATGTGCAAAATAATATGAAACATCAAAATTTGACCATTTAAGAATTGTTAAGTAATAGTAGTAGTAGTACACATTTGTAAAATCGACAAAAACAAATGTTTTTAAAAACTTATTTGAATCAACCGTTTATTTATTTATTATTTGGAGTAATTCATTTTTATTATAACGTTTTTCCTATTCATTTTTAACGTTTTTTTAAAACGACACAATATTAAAAGATATGAAATTACTATTCAAACAAGTTATTCTAAAACTGATCTTATTTATCTCTTCGGGATTTAAAGTAAATGACAAAAAACAAGATAGTCGCGTCTTGTATGACACTGTTATGGTGAAAATTCTCGCTAACTTGAATTTTAAAGTTTCTAAATTTAATATCCAAAGCATTTCTAAATTTAATTGATTGCATGTTGTATAAAACCGTTTTTGAAAGTAAATGTGTTAGTATATCACAAACATACCACAGCACTCAAGGGTTAACCGATCCGAACCATCAACATCTCGTCTGTGATGATTACGCCGTGCATGATCAAACGACCGATCGACATTCAATAATGTGCGTGGCGGCTACTGGCCGTCCTACAGCGAGGCACACTGGAACGCGGTGGTTGTGTGTTTGCGTGCTTACAGCGTCGCTGATAACCTCGGGCACCTTTTTGCGTACCACGGACCTACCGAAGACAATTATGAGCCGACGGTACCTTCTATGACATTCTCGATTTACCGAAAAAGTGATAGGATGGAATGCGATTTATTACTATGTGGTATTTTTTCTGTTCTTTGGGATCCTCTCTTTTACGTTTCACACCATCGCAGAGGGTACATTGAATGGTGGCAGGTGTGAGATAGATAAGCATAGCAAAAGCAGGTAGTGCCACGTTGACAGGATGTGTTTGTGTACTTTCCCGTTGCAAAAGGATGCAAATCAAACTCACATTAAGGGCGAAAGCGACGAGCAAAACAGATACGAACCGTATGGCAAATGGAAGGTGAGAATACTAAAAAACAGAACATCTCCATGTGCGAGATTATGCGGATTTTGCTACAGTCGGTAACGAAAGAAAGCCATAATTTTTTCCATAATAAAGTATTAAGAAAATATTGTTTAAATGTTTGCCAATAATTAGAAAGAATAAAAAAAATAATTTTAAGAATAAGAATAAAACGTAAGTTTGAAGGTAGTTATTCCAAAAGTTTCACAAACAAACAAACAACTAATGAAGAATAAATAAATAAATGTTATAGAAATGAAAATCCTCTATTTTTATTACTAACTTTTCTTACCTTAATTTTTCTGTTTATTTTCTGCTGCTGACTTTTGTTTTCTGTAGACACTTCACTGATGCCGCTCTCCGACACAACTGCAACAGAAACCAGAAATGGAACAAAATGAAAATAACAGAAAAACGCAATTGTGACTCCTTTTATTCCTCGTGATTGTCACAAATGTGTGCGTCTGATTGTATTTCCAATGGTTCGTCGTATCCGCGTGCTCCTTGTTTTGTAATTTCTTTCTTCACGGCGTGCCAGAGTATAAACAAACTGCATCCTGTTGTTGGTGAACTTTCGCAGCTTTTTGCGGCTTTTTATTTATTTACACTTGTGTCGCGGACTAAATTCTCAACACACTCGCACACACTAGCGCATTATACATCCACAACAACTCCCATTGTGTTCGAGCACAATGCGATGCAAATAAAGCCCTATTCTCACGATCACGCACGCACAAAACTTCATTCACCACCGGACACATACACCCATTCGCCACCCACACACACACACGTTAAATAAATCAAAAAGCCGTGACCGGTGGTATTGCAATTGCGAAAGTTTCGCCCTAACGAGCCATACACCGTCGTGGAGAATTCAATCCCCACTCTCACACACACGCACAATTATTATATCCCAGCACAGTTACCGGAAGCGTGAAGCGTCTTTCCGGTGTACGCGGTTTCCTCCCTTCACACGGAGGAAGTTGACGAAACAATCAAGGACGAGTTCGAGTGTGTGTGGCCTCGACATTTGTGTCACATCTGGCCCTCGAATCCTTCCGTAAAAGGCAACGAACGTAAACTAACTATAAAAATGGAGACAATTTCGTTTCCTGCAACACGCCAAACCAAAGCAAGCTGTGAGTTTACCGCTTTCCTTTATGCGGTGCTTTGGGCACCGGACCAGTGGTTGTGTTTACAGGTTGTATGTGTACCGAGAGGCGCTAATTAGCGCGACCTAAAAACGCACCTTTTCCCGCTGTAATCGGTAATAAACGCCAGAAAGCGTCGATGCCACAACGTACGATGTTCACACCGTGAACCGCCGCGGAACGCGTAACAAATACACACTTCACAAACACTCCCGTGCGGGGCAACGCGCAAATATGTACTAACGGTGCAGCCACTACCGACGCTCTCAAGGAACAATGTTTACCCCGCAACTACTAGTTTCACTGTGTTTCACACCGGCATAACTCACAAACTGCGTCGCTCGCTCTGAGATTATATTCCCATGCCTCTCGTACATTTAACCGCTTTTGTTGTCTTCTCGCTCTAAACGAGCGTTGCCGAGTGGTAGCGCTCTCTCAATTATTCGCTCCACAATTTCTTAATGCATCTCTGTCACCCGTTGTATCTGTCGCACTCATCTGAGACTTGGCTAAATTTGTGTTCGCGCTGCTCTAAAAACTTTAGCGCGCAAATTTTGTTGTCATGATAAACTCCCTCTATTTTATCGCTTACCTGAAACAATCAAAGGTATAATGCTCCATTTAATTGGGTTTAACTTTTGCGCGCATAATTTTACGACAATTAAAAAGCCTCTCGATTGTTTCTGCATCAGGGACAGTGATTCTAGTAGATATATATACAATTAAAGGAAAGGCGGTTTTGTGTGATGAATGATTTTTTTATAAAATTTACCTCATAAACCGTTCAATCTATCGTTTAGAGCCAGGGCAGTTAAGTATTCATCGCTCGATAAACATAAACAGTCCGGCCAATTTTGTCGCCGCATACAAAATCCACCGAATGTTCCACCGGGTAAGTACAGGGTTTAACAGTGCCCAAAACAAGAGTTCCCAGGGCAGGGTAACTCAAAAGTAACTCAAAATTCGTTCTGAATTCCCCAGCCGGCAGGGTAACTCAAAAGTAGCTCAAAATTCGTTCTGAATTTGTTTTGAAATTGTTCTGATAGGCGTCGTTATCAGAACAATCGCTTGGTTCCGAACCTAATGGCCGTATTACACGATGACTTTTTGGCTGGTTATTTTCTGTCTAATCGCGTTTGACAGATTTTAGCCAACCCAAAAAAAGACATTCAGCATGACCAATTATTTTTTATTTTCGATTGGTTTTACTCCTGTCGAAAGTTGCCTACACACGGACCGCGGTCGCCGCGGTACCGCGGCGGCCGCATATGACTGTCGTTGTCAAAAGAGAATTTGTATACCAGCTCGCCGCGCTCGACTGTCAAATCTACCGCGGTGCCTGCAGTGCCGCAGATTTTTCGATGTTCAACAAAGCTGCGTTTCCGCGGCAACGCCTTCCGCGGTGCGCCTGTTTGACAGTTAGGCGCGGAGATTTGACAACCTGCCGCGGAAGATTTGAAAGCCGACCCGAACCGAGCTGAGCCGAGCCGTGCCGAAGTTCAAAATTAACAACCAAAGTTATACGCGGCGGCCGCGGTACCGCGGTGGCCACGGTCCGTGTGGAGGCGACCTTAGGTCGCCTCCACACGGGGCGCGACCGTCGCGGTACCGCAGAAAACGCGTATAACTTGTATGTCAAATCTGAACAAACATCTTTTGATTTGTAGCGTATTGCTTTGCCTTCGAAGATCCATGGCAAGCTACGCATGTTGGATACTTTTAAGTTTTGGACAGGCTTTGAATACAGTTTCTTCCTGCACTATGCTGGTTGGTTTTGAAGAAAGGAAATCAGGATGGATGGTAGACATTCTGGATGGATACTGAGATGGATATACTCCATAGAGGTTGTTCAATTTTGTTCGACGGCGAAGGTTTTCTTCTGTGCTTATTACTGGCAAAAAGCAAGTAATCGAAAGGGATGCTTATTTCCATTTTCCATTTTCTTCAAGACACATGTTTACATGCGAAGGTAACGTAAACTCCATTTCTGCTACCCGAATGAGATTCAACTCATGTAATGGTTTTTGCAAACTTGTGATCATAATGCTAAACGGAGAGTGGGAAATATACTTCACTTCCTTGGTGCACACCATGCCCAATCACTGCAGCGACTAGGACTGCGCACAAATCATGCAGTAAGTTTTACTTTTGAAAATAAATATTATTTTGTTGAGATGTTTAATATGAACATACCATTCAACGCTGTGCGTAAATCGTTCAAGGCGATTTCCATACAGCAACACCGGAATTCGGTTAGTACGGCGTTGGACGTGTTGAAACTTAGTTTTTTCCAATTTTTAATGCTGGCTGGCTAACCGTGTTTTCGACCGGGCTGACGAAGCTCTTCTACTCGAAGCACCTACCGCGACGAACGAAGTTGGGACTATGTAGTACTTATATAGTTCCAGTATTCACATACACCTGTGAGACATGGACGTTGTCCAAATCTGACGAAATCCTCTTAGCAGCGTTCGAGAGGAAGTTGCTTAGAAGGATTTTTCCCCCGTATACGTGGATAGATAATGGAGGAGCCGCTACAATGATGAGGTCTATATAAAGTACGATAAACATCTTGGTAGGACATGAGTCCGGCAGCTTCTTAACGTGCCCCAGCCATCATATCCTTCCGATCTTGGAAGACAGGATATCTGCTTCGCTAAACAGCTCAGCTAGCACGTGGTTCATAGAAGCCCGAATCTTCACCTCAATTCGCTACTGTCATCTGAAACCGGTTGCCCAGGTTGCCCTATCACGGTCAGGTCAGCGGGTATTGCTAAGAGGTCGGCAGATAATTTGTCTTCCGTTCAGTTGGGTGCATTGATGTGGTTACCGGTACGTGTTGAGCTTATCTGGTCAAAAAAATACGATTTCACCTGGTCGTCCTGCAGGTCGCCTAGCTGTTGGAACAGCTGCAGCACGTTGCCAAAACACATCAGCGGAATCTTCCCTTCCAGTTGCATTGCGCAAATAGGGACTTCGAAAACATTACATCTATGGCGCTATGCAGAATATAATGCTTGCGAGTGTCCTCAGATTTGCGCAAGATGTATCGCACCAGGTTGCCTCTGTTCAAAACACTGTCGCAGGCGCCTAATCCCCTGTGTTAACACCTGCTTTATCCTTGGAAGAGGCGTACCTGCGACAGAATATTTTGGATGATCTTGGCTGGTCGACGTGCCCGATGATGATGTTGTTGCCGGTGCAGTCACTAGAGTCCAAGTTCCTTCTGATGCTGTTGAATTCAGGATGCAGCTGATGTTGTCCGTTGGAATGTCTGGTGACGGCACATCATCGATCATCGAGGGCTGCACGACCACTGATTGTTCACGTAACCGTGCGCCGAAATGAGTTCCTTGTAGGTTTCCGAAAACAGGAATCCACACACAGTATGTTCGGTTGCCACGGACACCAGGGAAGCGCATTGAACACGCGCAGTGATTGTCCGGTGGATTGTGGTGCTCCGTTTGCTGCGGAACTATTCACATTCTCCGCATCCTCCTGTTTGCCAGTTGCGCCCTGCTTTACGATGTAGTGTTCAAGATCGAAATTTGTCGATGGTCGACTCGGTATGAAGCGATCACCTGCGATCAGCGATCACCCGTCATCCCGCGCAGTCGCTTAGATTGCAGTGGATTGTAGTGGATGATTCGTCTCTGATTAAAAGCGTACGCTTTTAAGGACTTCTTCTTCACCGACATAACAACCTCAAGAGGCGTACGCCTGCCATTTCTGGCTTTCGTTGATTTTATTTACCCGTAGCGAAATAGTCAGTCCTGCGTATGGAGGATTGGTCTTGATGGGATTTAGGACCGGTCCTGTCGTCCCGCATTTAAGGACAGGGTAACCAATATTGTCTAGACCGGAGAGTACCGAACATTTGACGCTATATTTCATATTACGGACGATTTAATTCATATTTTGGACAACATCTATTCATGGTTAATAGGGTTCACAAATTACACACTTTCTATGCTAAAAGCACAACTATCTCGTTTTTAACTTATGACAGTTGTGAATAGACATAAAGAAATACGTCTGTCCGCGATTTTGGTCACATTTTTGTTACTTGTTACTTGTTACTAAGCAAAACTCATCGTTGTGACATTCCTATTTTTACGATTGTTGTTTTCTCTTAACTAATTACACTAAATAAACTCATGAAACTAATTAAATACCTAACACATAAAACTTCTCTGTTCCCGTGAATTGAATAATACGACAATGGACAATGACCATGATTTGTAGCTGTGTTCCCATGTACATTATGCAATTACCTAAGCAATAGTCTGGAAGGGGCCAGACGTCGAACGGATGCTGGTCATCAGCAGTCTCATCCTAGAACTCAAGAAGGTACAGTTCTGCTGTTATGAATCCGCACAGTGTTGTTGGCAAAAACGGCCCAACGATGGAACCTCATGTTCTGTCTGTCACTCCCCAGTATACTCCGATGTTGTAAATTGTAACTGTATCGTCTCTCTGTGCAGCATTATCTATTACTAAGTTGTCCTTCCCTCCTGACTAGGGCGAAATACCCTCTTCAGTGCGTGAAAAATGCCAGCGTGCGAGTTGAAAGAGAGCTTCAGGCGTGGAAGAAGCAGCAGACTCTCGTGCCAGGAGACCGAAACGTTAACGACGATACTTTAAGTAGCTCCATATCGGCCAGAAGAAGCCCTCTCGCAACGCATCTTGAGATGATTGATTGGTGAAGCGGACAGAGTCGATTTTTCATCCCCAATCCCTGTCTCTTCCGTCCATCGGTTGAAATGGTTTGCATCCAGACTATCCGTCCACGATCTTCATCTCTATCGAGCAGAGATTCGATTTACTCAAAATGGATGAAACGTTCAAGCCGTGCGTACGAACACAGTTGCAAACATTCGCCCTAACGATGTAAATGAAGTATCAAACTTTTGGCGTAAGCTACCACATCCACGGAAGGTTGCATGAACACACACGCCAAAGGATTCAGCCCGAATAAAAAAGGCCAGCCAGTATCTACAGAAGGAAGAAAAGAAAACAGACAAGGGTATCGGATACGATTTTTTGCCCCCGAACAGATTCTTAAATTCATTCACATCGTCTCTGACCGCATTTTTCTATGATTTTTCCCCGGGAAGTGGTTTTCCATCCGATAGGGGTGGACTCAAGCCCAAGTTTCCCTCCTACCACGAATGACGCGAATGTAAGTAAATGTGCTTTGGGTGATCGGTTTTCGATGCCCATTTGCGATGGAGTAGTTGTAGTGAGAACCGGGAAATGGAAATAGTGGAAGGGAAAAACTTTAGCGTGCCGCTGATAGTTTCGCCGAATGATATTTATTCAATTCGGATCCATTAATGACGAATGGGGGAGTTATCATTAATAAAAGTTTGCTCTCCACATTATGTTCGTTGTTCGTCGAATGTTTGTCTTGTTTTTTGATCTTCGATTCTTACGTAGGGATGGAAAGTAAGTGCAAAGGGCGGGTGGAGACAAGTTGGTATATTTACTCTCAGATGGTGCTGAAACTTCTCGCCATTAGTAGTTAGTCGAATGTTAGCTACAGGCAGAACAGATGAAACATTGTTTGCCGATTTGTTTGCAAGAGCAGAAAAAGCGATGGGAAACAAGAATTCGATCGCATTTGGAATTCTGATGAAAATCGAATGAGGCTAATTTAAGACTTTGGGTTTGCATTACATTTAGATATTTAAAAAAAAAATCTACCATACAAAGCAGTGGTTAGAATTTCTAGAAGCAAGTTTTTTAACCTAATAATTTTATAGAATTCTAATGGTGATTATTCAAAGTTCTTAAAAGCGTTAAATATAGTTTTCAAGCCCGTAATTATCATTAATTAGTATGAAATATGAATGTAAATTGTGTTTCAAATTTGGAAAAGGTGACAATTGCTCTGATGACGAATAGGTCTGATACAAGCTTTGAAAATCGAAAATAAAACTAAGAATGAGTCAAGAATCATCAGCTTTAAAGAAAAATTATGAAATTCTTTTCAATGTGCAGATTTACATTTATTGTAAGCAATAAGAGAAATGAACAGGATTATTATTTTGCTACAAAAAATCATTCTAGTGAACTTGATTTTTTTTTTAATTTTATGTAGAAATGTGTTATGGACTCCAATGTTGACCTCACTTCCAAGGTTTTTTGGAGGTTTGTAAATTGAGAGTTGAGTTTAAGAAATACTATTTACGAACTTTTAAGCTTGGAATTGTTGTAGTTTTCTAGTCCAATATTAAACAAAAACAAACAAATATTATAATAATTTTAAACATTTTAATCCTATCCTTGTCGATTATGTTGACAGCATAGTCATTTTCAAATGAATTACTTTCTTTATTCATTTACACTTTGCACAGAACAGTGACTCCTTGAACTCTTAACTTTCGCACCCTTAAACAGCAAAATTATTCCATCACTTACGGCGAGGGTTAAATGAAATCAAAGACAAACATAAACATATCACAGCACCCATACCCTACGCAAACACACTGCCACCGTCACCGAAAGCATCCTACGGGTATTAAACGGATCGTTCCTCCCTGGGGACGATAATGGCAATTGAAAATGGAGCATTCTCATTACAGCTTCCGCTGAGTGCGACAAAACGGCCCGAAAGCCCCACGGAAGACGGGCGGACAAAAGATGGCAAACTTACGCACAAAGGACACGGTACGGTGGGCACCATTCCGGTGGGTTCCGTTACCGTTCTTCATTTACCCGCCCCGCTGAGTGTGGGGCTCGTCGAGATAGCATAGCAATGTCTTTTTCAATCTCTCCCTTTTTGCAACTGCAGCTTCGGAGTGTTTGAATCCTGATCGTTCTGGCGCCGCGCCCTGTTACCGATTTGTCGGAAATTTCGTGCCTAATTATTTTAATTTTCTCAGATCATTATGCTAATGCTCCCATCTTTGGAGCGTGCAACCTTCGTTCGTGGGATGGTTCGTTATACTTTTTCTCTTTTAGATTGTATGCGTCTTTGTGTTCTGTCAAAGTCAGCATACGAATTTCTTGTTCCACCTTCTTCGGTACCCCACGGTGCGTCAATTGACTTTTGGGTGAACTTGGCAAAGTGTTGACAAAATTAAGTTCGCTTTCGGGATGAAACTTAAAGCTCCCATGGAAAAATGGGGATAAGACCAGTCTTGCGTTAGTTTATGGCCCTGATTACATCGTATTGAGTATTGCAGCAGTCTTGCAAACGTTAAATAGTAATATATTTATACTTATATATTCATTAATTTGATTATATTTTTTAGCTGTTAATTCGAATATTTTTAATCTGGCCTGAATAGATTTATGATAAACCGAGTTCAAAAATAATTCTTATAGAAATAGTCTACAATAAACAGTAATTAATACAAAACGTTATCGTAATCGTTTGATTCGTGGTGCGGAAGACGCGCCATATTGCGGAACAATCTTCATTTCCCATCCGTGCGTGTGTCCATATGGCTTTGAAAAGTATCCACAGCGCACAACATGGTCCGGTGGGACTCACGATCGTTCGCAGATGATTGCTGCATACTCTTCCTACAAAGCAAACACAGAACACAGCTGGTATGAGGTAGGAAAAAAAAGTTTCACACAGACAGACAGTTTCCAATGAGCATGTTTCACCACACGAAATCACTCCAACGGGACAATTGGCCCGCGCCATTCCGTGCTCCATCCAAATGGAACGAAACAAACGTGCCACATAAATGAGCGTTCGTTTGGAATTGAACCTAAAATCGTTTGCTGCACAGCAAAAGGTGGAGGACGGGAAAGGAACGAACTTAACCGACACCATCAAGCGCCAACAAGGCGTTCACTTACGTGGGATGGTTGTGGTTTAGCGAAGGCGATTCCCAATCTTCCTTTGCACGGTTTTATACGCTCGCATTGTCACCACCATCGACCGGCCGGCTAGTTATGTGTTGTCACCTTTTTCTGATCGACTTACCCCAGTTTGTCCCACCTTTTCTCATTCTACAATGCCCGCGGGTATGGAACAAGAAAGAGATTTTCCGGTCCATAGTCAGCTGGTGGCAGACGACAGCGCACGGATTGCTCGCCTACGATTATGAAGGTGTTGGAATGGAATGGTTTCCGGTTGTAGTACGGGTATCGTTGGCTTTCGAAACGATTGTTAGTGCTGTGATTCGACCATATGGAGGACATTTAATCTGTTCCGAAAACGATTCCAAATGGATCCACTTGATATGAAGTCAATTTTTGTACAAAAAGCCATGTCGTTGTGGTTTACCTTGGTGTGATAACAGTCAGATACTTTGATGATGAGTTATGTTTGAAAAATTATAGGAATGTGTTTATGATACATAACATACAACAAACAAAACCTATTTTGCAATAAATATGCATAGCTTTAAGTGTAAAGTTCTTTAAGGATAAATAAAAACAAAAGTAATAAGTTGTAATTGCACAACAATTGCTTATCAGACGATTGAACAAGTGGTTTTAAAATCTCAAATTGGAGACTCACTGCTAACAAAAGCTGAGTTACGCAGAGTTTACGTTGGAATAGGCGATCGTACTTTTGAAGTCGTCCAGTATTTCACCTATCTTGGGCGAAAGGACAGCGCCGAAACCTGCATTGATCTCGAGATATGCGCTATGGTGCTGACTGCCAAATGGTCTTTCTACAGCCTGATGAACTACTCTAGTCAAATCACCTGTCAGCGTGTCTAAGTTGAGACTGTATAAAATTAATAAGGTCTCTGTACTTGCATATTGCTCTGAAACATTAAGGTTGTCCAAAACAGAAGAATTTTTGGACACCTAAACGATTATTCCACGTGGGAAACAGATGTCACTTGATTTTAGATTCTAACGGATAATAGGTGCATCTGTTTATAGTAGGAAATATTAGTATAGTATTTGGTACAGTGATGTCTATTTAGGAATGCAATTTGTTTGACTAGTTGGTTATTCGTCTCATTTCGTAGAAACGAGAGCTTAATATTTCAATTCTCCCCAAATTATTTGACAGTCAATCCTAATCAGAACTCTGCTATTGTAACTTTGAGAAACAGAGAAGAAGAAGAGAGAAAGAGAAAGAAAGAGAAAAATAGAAAGAGAACGAGAGAGAGAGAGAAAGAGGGAGATGAAGTAAAAATCAATACAAACACAAACTAGCGCTAACACTAACGCTTCCCCTTAATATTATCACTACTACTTAAACCGCTACTGCATCCGATGCGGTGCTAATGAGTCTGCATTCGATCTCCTATGCAACCTCACCCCTCTGTGCAACCTATGCAACCTCACCCCCATCGCAACCGATGCGGTGAGGCAATTTTCAAATTGTTTCATATTCAAATGACGTTCATTCCATTAACATTCGTTAGCCGGCGAGTTAGATGGTGGTTGTCAACCCACCGCCAGCCACACGGTCGCTGGTTAGCAAATTTGATGCAGGATCCCGGTCACATGAACTTTACGCTGTTGACAAACTCGATTTGCCGCTTAGCGTCACGCATTCATACGCAAATGTACGTTGCATTCGTTTGCGCGCCACGGTGACAAATTTGATGGAAGGGGAACGCAGGAGCAGCAGCAAAGATCGAAACGCTCACAGTTTCAAAATCAATATCAAACCCGACAAATGCGACAAGCAGCAAACAACGCGCAACACACCACCGGGCGTCTCCATTCGATCACGGGGATCGTTTGGGGGAATTACCGAGGTGAAGCTAAAATCGAACTTGCTAGTAGGTGCGAGTGCGGTAACTCCTATCCACGCTACACCTTCTAGCAAGTGTCACACACCACCGTTCGATTGGTGAACGATTTGACGAGGTAAAAAGTTGGACATGTACCAAAAATGCACCCACCATTTCCTTTTTGCCGAGGAAACATGAAGAATGTTGGGGTTTTTCGACCGACCGGCCAAACGGTCATCACATACACAACGCGCATCCGATGTGTGGGGACAATTTTAATTAAACTTCCAAATTAAACATTAAAATCGAGAACATAATTAACTTATGCCACCAGTTCTCCCGGGGAACATCCGAGATTGACAGATTCGTACGCGCGGGTACTGTTGTTGTTGGATGCGACGGTAGGTGGGGTCGTTTCTTTTTCATCATGCAGCGATGCGGTCGGTGGTGGATCGCAGAAGGAAGTATCACAACCGACGCGAACAGCTCCCGAGGGCATTGGTAGCGTATTGCGAGCGGCAGTTCAGTGTATTGGTATGACTGGATGACGATGTACTTTTACGAGAGCATTAACATTTTATGAAACTTTAATCTTCATAAAAGCGTAGTACGACCGTTCGAAGGCTTACATGCATGGGAAGATTGCGGATCGTATGGAGGGAGATCTAATGTAATGATGTCAAGTTCAACAACAATCTCGCCCAGACAGTTGTAAACAAGCAAGAGAAAATTGATCGTGGCATGGTGTCAGCTGATATTGGAAAGTTTTGGGTAATTTCGAACATTTTCTCCGGGATGGAACAGGCTGTAGAAAACAACCAAGCTTAAGTGATATTAATTATTGAAATTTACGAGAGGAAACACGTAAAATTGATCCTTTTTTACATCAACTTGTTGTATCAACTACACAAATCTAACATCATATGAGCACTTCAACAGGAATAGCTTCTATTCAGCCACTTCCATTTAGCTGCAAGAACACGTCGGATATTTTGAATGGCTTCTCTCACTTTTTCTCTCCCCCTTTTTTCTCAACATATAATTTACCAACAGCTGGTTGAACACCACTCGGACGGCTGTGTAGCACACCATTGAATGTACGCTGGTTTTTGCGCCATGCTGAACTACTGCATTGTACATTCCCACCTTTCCAATCATATGGTGTTCGGCCGGCTTCCTAACCGCACATATACGGGTAAATTCCTTTGAGTATTGCTTTGAGCGTTTTTTTTTATTTTGAGCAATGGAAACTATCCGAATGCACGAAAAGGTATGCGCAAACAGCATGTTTGATATCGTGACCTGCAGAGCGCCTCGGACCAACAACTTTGATCATGAATGTGTTTGGTATGGAGCTGGAACATAAAATAGACAAAATGTTCACAACGTGAGGGTCGATTGCAGTTTGGATGAGAATTTTTGATTCCATTTTTCATACTTTTTTTTTTGAAGACATAGACCAAATAAACTAGTTAATATATAATACAATTGTATTAGTTCCACTTCAAACTAAGACGAATTTCGGATTAAATGAGTGTTTAATATATATATTTTTTTAATCTATTCTTAAACCCACTCATTGAACTAGCAGATCATTTTTCATCAAATTCCCATAATATTATTCGTCCTCTTACCATTTTCCATTGGAACGTTCGATTTGTACATGCTTTTTTCTCGCTCGATTAGCATCAAACGATAACTTCCGACTCAAATCGAGTGATGCATTTATCTTGCACTTCTAGTAAGGGTTTAGATTGGTACTTTTTTTTACCGAGAGGCAAAATGATTGAAATTTTCCAATCTTCTTTCGTATTTGCGTCTAGCGTTCGTTTACGCTAACGACCACCATCATGAATAGTAGTGGTTTGGGTTTCATTTCTGTGGTTTCATTTACCAGTTTGTTCGTTTGATGATTTGGGTAGTGAATGAAAGTGATGCTGCCGATACTTCTTTCGCACATCTATTTTTGGGAACTTGAGACATCAACATCGGTACGAAAGGATTATGTGTTTGTCGATCGGCAATATAAGCTGTCTAAATAGAATGGATCAATACGGTTATTACTGTGTTATTGGAAAAGTTAAAAAAAATTAATTGCATTGAACGCAAAGTACTTTGTGGTAATGAATAAGGTGTAAGTTGGCCTGAGCAAATGGAGAAAAAACAAACAATCGTTCAATATTTATAATCTAGAAATATTGTACAATAAGCATAAAACAGAGGTTTGTAAGCAGTAGTATGATTTACCATTTCTGTAATTAAATTACCAAATGTGAGACCGCATAAATAAAAGAACAACTATCAATAAAATTTAGATTGACGTATAATTCACGATGCGACTTTCCTCAACTCTGATATCGAACGAAAATAGCTATCCGATAGATAAAATATTCCTCCATCCGGCACAAGGATCTGTTCATTGCTGCCTTACTCAAATGCATTTAAAATGTATATCCGACAGCCGTAACAATGTTAGGTTCAGTTAGAAGAATTGTATCGATCTTCGCGGATAACGATGGTCTCCAACGTTCGACCCATTCTGCTCGCTGCGAAATGATAAACTGACTGCATGGGGGTAGAGCGACCGACACGAAAATGCACTCATTTTACGGTTCGCTGAATTATCGGTTGAATTATTTATCGAAAGTGCATTAAAACACAATCCCACGGATATACACACCGATACGGTCGGCAGTAAGGAACGAGCACGGTTTCTGCCTGTTTGCCGAAAAGCTTTTAAAAGCTTCCCGAAAAGTTACCTCACCTTCCAATACACGAGGACCACCAAGCATGGACAGCCATTTTCGACGAATTTAATCCATATCATACGGTATATTCTAAATTTAGCACTCTGTTTCAATATGAAATATGAGCTATTTCACACTTCGAAGCGAGTGATGTGGTGGAAAATTAGCGCACGTGTAAAAATGTCCCCGTAACTCAGTTGACGTCATCGTTGCAACAAAAAAAACTGGAACATGGTGTATCTTTTTCAGCAGTGTATTGCTCTTTTAACCGACTCTCATTGCACGTCCGATATGCCTAATTGCGTTAGCATTGGCTCAGCCCCCGGAAGCTAAATGTGATAAATAATTTACTGCATTAATCGATTCTTTTTTCTTCCTGCATTTGGCCTGGGGGAAAAACCGAATGAAACGGTATTTAAATTAATTTGAAACTTATTAAGGGGGCTGTACAATTTTATGTTAATTAATTTCGATTGCGGTGAAATTGGGAATAAGTTTTGTTGTTATTAACAATGATAATAATGTTCATTGAGATGCATACGAAGCGAAAAACGATTCATGCAACGAACAGCTGGAGGCACCACTAGCACATGAAATCATGTTTGCTCATGTCAATCATGTTGGTTCAAAAATCGCGAGGCACCGAATAGTACCGAAAACAATAGCTGAACTGATTCAAAATGGATGAGTATCACAAGAACATGGAAGTCATACAAATCCCATATGTAAGACGGGAAATAAGCCAATAGCTTTAATTGTTGACAGGCGTTACAGGCGTATTACAGTGTTTAATACCGTCCCATAAGATATTCTTCCAAATATTACAAGATGTTCTTTTCCCATTAACTGACGATATATTTGGTAACGAGCAGAGAGGATTCTGTAACGAGAAATCGAAACATGACCAGATATACATCATCTATTTTGGAATCCTGGCCTAGAAAAAGATGGAATACTTTAAAAATCAGAACCTCAAAGATGATTATCATGATCCTCATCCTTCGATAATTGTCATGTGATTCGATACATTTTCTGTAAGTTTAGCGGACTATAGTGTATAAGCCTATTCCGATCTTGGCATGTGCTGATGGCATTTACATGACTGGTTTATAGTTCTTCTGCATAATGGATGCTTTCCAAATCTAGTGGAATCCCCAATTTTCTGAGATCATGTAAAAATATATGATCGCACTTTTGGAGTCAAAGATAAGCCCCCAACAGTAATGTTTAGATACCAACTAAAGTGTTTGCTACCCACCGGTCCCTCTACAATCTGAGGAAGTTGCTTCACTCAAAACACCTGTCGCGATTAATGAAACTGGGATTATATAGTTCCAGCACTCACATACGCCTCTGATACATGGACGTTTAAACTTCATCTCCCGACTGATTATTCTTAAAAGGCGTACAGCCGTAGGCCGTAATGATCCTTTGCATCGCGGCTCAACAAATTCAACTCCACATCCAATTTATTCGACTATCACATATCCTTACCCGTTTTCCGATCACATGTTTTTCATACTCCCCAAACTTTCCCAATTTTTCCTTGCAACGCTAGTTAGTGTTAGTTGTAGGTTTCAGGAACTCTTCTTCAGCAGTTAGTTAGTTTGATAATGATTGTTCTTTTTCCTTGCATTCGGGTATAGATTTTAAGTACATATTTGTGCAGCCTTAAGACAGACAAATTAGCTATAGATAAATAAATAAATAAAAACTGTGGCAAAACCACTTAGCTTTGCATGTACAGAAGATGCTCAGAAGAATTTTTCATCTCGTATGTGTGAAACAATTTAAGAGTGAATGGAAGAAGATCTCTACGAGTAGTACTATGAACTCACCATCATACATCCTACAAAACTCACTAGGCCTGGCGAATATCCAGCCAGGCCAAGCTAATTAGACCAGTTGCTCGCGGTTGACAGCCAAGCTGTCATCGTTTCGATGGGTAGGAGAAGGATCAGCTCGGCAGCATCGAAAAGCCAGAAAAAATAGAAAGACAATGGTAAGTCATATTTTACTAAAGCAAGCAGCAAAACTAAAGCAAGCAGCAAGCAGCTACACAATATTTTCAAAGAGTATAGCAAAGACGTCAAAGTTATAATATCCTTTTCAATTTTGTTTATCGGAAGAACGGCCGAACCTTACATATCTTGCATCTTAGGTTATCTATATCCTCAGAATATCTTAGCTTGATAGTTATAATTTTTCTTTAACTTGATTAGCTTTTTCTTCTTTATCGGCACAACAACCACAAGAGGTCTAAACCAACCATTTCTGGTTTTCTTTGACTTTATTTCCTCGTAGCAGAATAGTCAGTTCTGCGTACGGATGTTTGGTCCGGATGGGTTTTTGGACATATCCTGTCGTGCTATCGATACACCATCGGGTCCGCTCCCCTTAACTAGATCAAATATTGAAAATAGTCAATAACTACATAACGCTTTCCTCTACCTGTACTAAACATCATGTTTTGGTTATAACACTAAATACTAACCAGACATTTCCATACAAAGTCAAATATGTGCAATTGGTTACGGAATTACTTCAGCATTGAAATCCTTTTCGATGGTAAAAAGAAAAGGAAACCCAAAATGAAACGAAAAACTTTGCTGTTGAGTGCTGTTTCATTTAACAAACCAGCCCTCGAGAGGGAGGAACAGTTTTGTCCATTTAGCGTCTGACAAATTCATAATTATCTCATAATTGATGAGAACGACCAACGTACCCGATCCGAGACGAGGATGGGTTACACTTACGTATGTGGGAAACGTGTTGCCATGCCCTGGCATCATGCCTGGGAGTACGTGTTGGAAGTTTTCCACGACACAAAGCGCTTATCAACATTCACTCTCACTTTGCACATACTTGGTTACATTTTTTTTTGCACATGTACACCGGTTGAAAGAGACTTGAAATTGGAAAGGTAAATAATGGTCCTGTGTAATCGTAACACGGCACGCATCCTACGGCCTTCGAGGTAGATTGTGTATGCCGTGAAGGAACGTAAATCCGTACGTGATTGTTTTATCAGATTTACTGGATTTCCTGTTCCATTACCACACAGCTTGTATGTGGATGTGTCGTGGTTCTTTTTGAATGGGAACTTGTTCGCTCCAGAGAATTTGTTCTCTTACCTTTTCCGTCGAGAAGTACATAGTTAGCTGACACTACAGTTACTTTCCTTCTGGTGCTTTCAGCTGCTGTTGCTGAACGCACATTCTTACGCACTCAAATAAACACGTGTATTATCGTCATTACAACTTCTTTTCAGTTTGTTCGTTCGCGTAACCACCGCCGTGTTACGCCGCAAAACAGAAAAACGTCACGCCACCCCAAGTCTGATCTTCTACCGCATATTCTTGCTCCGGTTTTGCGTTTTGGTTTCCCTTCTTTCTGGCACAGATAAACAGGATAAAGTATTGCAACGTAACGTAACGGGTAATAAGGTTTTATGCGAACGATGGCGTCGATTTCGTCCATGGTTGTTGTGGATGTTGCGATACCGGAGAATCTTACTTTCACATCGCTATTAATTCTACGAAGAGAAGCGTCCGTTGTTGTGTTAATGAAATTGCTTTCAATAAAAACAAACAACCACTCGCAGTGCAGTCAGTACAGGAAGGATATGTGTGTGTGTGTGCGGGTGCAAAAAGACGATTCTTTCTCATTGTAACATAATTATGGCTTTTTTACAGGATGTTGAATGCGAAATAATGTGGGTTTGAATCGTAAACGAGGAGTTGTTTTGCGTACAACATTATTATCTATTTTTATGGAACTGGAAGAGTGTATTAAGAAGACTAGTATGTTAATTTATTAGCGACCTTCATATTATAATTTACATACTGTCATTCTTATTTAGCGGTACAACAACCATCATTTCTCCATGATCCAGTTATGGTTTTCTTTGGTTTTATTTACCTCTAGCTGGATAGTCGATTTTTCGTACAGGAGATTGATCGGGATGTAGTTTTGTACCGGTTCTGCCGTGTGAAAACGCCGCTACCAAACAAACCGTTTAGCCATTCTCGCAAGCTCTAATGCTACGGCGATTGATATTTATATCAATCACACTTCAAATTCCTTCAACTTGAAATATTTGGAATATGTTATGATCTTTTGCAGTTATTTACTAAACTGTGGAAAAGATTATTTTTTGAGGAAATGTTGCTCAATTTAAAAATATAAAAATACTGCTAAACAACTCTAAAATACTCTAGAAATACGCTGTAGATAAAAAAAATTTGATTTAACTGATGAGGATTCGAGTGTAGATGATTGCTATGAGAATAGGAATTGCCCAAAATTATGCCTTTTCAGACATACTGTGCCATCACGGCAGGCGAAAGTGCGAAATCGAGACGGATCGGTCGCATATAGCACCTTCTGTTTCTCTTTGATGTTTTGTACATAGAGTCTGTCTACTTACTACCAAGAATTCAGCAATGATATAGGTACATATCTCCAACACTAATTGGTTATATTAATGTTAATTTCAAGTGTTAACGTTGGAATTTGAGAGTCTTGATGATTCTTGATCATCTTGATCATCGAATCTTCTTAAAAAAACACCATTTGATGTCTTTGTCAGAATCGAGAGCGGATCGAATTTCGGATTCCACAGTTCACCTTGGAAGTAGCTCTAATCTCATAAAAAAATAGTTATACCAACTTTATTTAATTTAAACCTCTCACCTCTGCACACAACTGGTTGCTCAACGCTCAAACAAATCACATATTGCAACAACCCATATCCATTACAACGAACGCTGCAACATAATTGAATCATACGAATTTCACAGTACCATTACAAATTGCGCCACTTTCACGATCATCAGCAAAACGATACGAACCGCGTTATCCAAACCAAATTCCACTCACATCGTTCTCTGTGACGTCCTATTGCTGTTTCGCAGCATCAAAAACTGTTCGCGGAACCGCTGGCGGGAAAAGCAATATCACGCTTTGCTCGCAGCATAGTATCATCCTTTCCGCATCGCTTTTGAAAATGAGAAAGGAAAAACAGCTTTTCGTCTTTATTCGGTGTAACGAAATAACCGTCATCATACAGCCGGCGTTGAATTGGCTTCACCTACACGTGTGAAGGGAAACGACTTGCTTCGGGGGAAAACTATCACAAACGATGAAAAATCGGGCCTGGATATGGGTTCGGATGGTTTACAGGTTGAGAGGCCAGGCGTTACGTTGCATTATTTTCACCCATGACATCGGGGTTATTTTAGGCGGATGGGAAGCTAGTACACGGATCGTTCACTGCACGGGATTTGTACTCTTGTAAGACGCTGAGGGCGTTTTGTCATGATGCATCGCTTTTCCAATAAAAGAAGTAAAGCACGGGAAGGATTTGTCACAGCCTACACCATACTGACACGTGGGTTTTATGCTATATCCTGCGAGTTGAGATAGTAAATGAACCAGAACTGATGCATTGCGAGACTGTATTGCGAGTCTTTATATTAAAATCTGCGTTATTGTTATCGCCTCATACATTTTCATACCATTTTCAAACACTAAATCAATGCATTACATTTTAGAAAATTTAATTTTTACTTAACCCAACGTTACCACAGCGTCATTAAATCAAAATTTTGCAATTTTGCTGAACTCACTTACGCGAAGCGTATGTCTGTTTTTACACATTATACCCATTTCGTCTGGGTCCGTTCCCTTCTCGAACACTCGTTTGTTTCGGTTTTGGGCATCTTTCTTGGTGGGTTGGATAAAAATCTTTTCTTACGATGATTAAATTATCATACAGATGAGCCATCGCGTATCGCGTCCGGAGATAATCATCCGTAATCCAAGTAACTGGAGCGATCCATCGGTCCACGCTTGTCGAGATGGAAGAAAGGACAGGCACCAGGTCGAAGGACGCCCCGGCAGCTAACGCATTTCTTAAGGTACAATGCAAGAGCCATCTAGAAGCCAGCTCAGCAGGAAACTCCCCAGCTGGGTTGAAATATTGGTGAAGTTGTGCAAGCTGGCGGCGATGGCCTTTGTGCCATCAGAGAATTCATTTCGGCAGTAGCCTTTTGGGAGGCCTTAGCAAAAGGCAGAAACGGCAGAATGGAAAAGAGTAAGCGGTGCTGTGGCTGTGAGTAAGTTTACGGTTGCTTTAATTTTGTTTTAATTTGCCCCTGGCTTAACGCCAGCAGCAGCACCGAGTGAGATCCTGCTGAGCACTTTCTTGCTTACGCCGCCATTTACCGAAGAAACAAAACACAAAGGATTTGGCCCCTCGTCTTCAAGGTGGCAAAAAAGCATTACGCATGGCACGAAAGGAAGGGATGTGCCTGGTGCACCGAGCAAGCGCCCGGTTTTGCTGGAAGTAAGCACACGCTCGTAGGAAATGTTGAGAGCACAACTCGAAGGGTAAAGGTAGGAATAATTTTAATTTTCTCGCGCGTACATCCGGTGAGGCTTAGGTTTTATTGAATTAATCAAAAAACTTTAGGCCCTGGCTACTGTTTGAAGCGTTGTCGTGCTGCACGTCGTAAATCATTTAACGCCCCGGACAATGTATGTGTCTGTCCACGGTTATGCTTAATGTTGATGGTTGAAGGTGCGAGACGTAATTGCTCACTGAATTATGTGGGACAACTGATAAGATTAACATATTCTTTTCTCCTTCGCTCGTTTGAACTGTAAAAGACTGTGGACGTTGTCCTCGTTAGGCTGTTGGAAATGAGATTAACGTGAAAGGAATGAGTTCATAGTAGTGATTACATCTAAATTAGGATTGTTGCAATATCTTTTGAGCGTCGTTTCATGTTATACAATAATTTCAGAAGCAAATTGTATTGTTTTCGAGCATTTTTTTCTTGTATCCTTGCTTCTTGTTCAGTTAGACAGGTATTTAAATAGTAAAGAAATAGATATTAATGAAATCAATAAAGCCCATCTAGACTTCTATGTTTACTCCCAATGTGAGCAGCGCGAGAGATTTTTTTTTTCTTCAACAAGTGTTGTTCCTGCAGCTTATACCGGTGATCATGATACTGCTGCTGTTGCAGTAATTGGAAATCGGGTTTGAAGCGAATTATTGTTTTATTTTGGAGTATTTCTATGAAATTTCGAAAGCCATTTGATCCATTTTTATGCACACGCAAAGAGATCCTCCATTTTCTCGCAGGTTACAGTGGAATTGCATACTTATTATTGAAGAATCATCAAGAAGCAAATATAAACGCGTCGGAGTCTAATTCATTCCTTTCCCCTTTTTTTCCTATCTGAACATGAAATCTACATTAAATATCTCACTTTCAGCTAATTAGACATCAACTACGTCTAATTTAATATCAAAATCAAAAAAGGACGGCCCGGAAAAGTACGTCTGGTTTAATAAGTCAGGTAATACAAAGCCTCTGATTTGATTTACAAACCATTTTTATATGTTAATAATGGTCCTAATTTTTTCAGATAGTAGATATGTCTGGATGCTAAATGGAGAAAATTTTATTAGATAATTTTTGCTCTTGAATCTTGAATTGAAAAATCTCATATTACTATCATGGTGCTATTAGTTTTGTCATTGTTAACATGTTTATATGACCGACATCGAAATCAACATTTATTTTAACAACTTTAAGTTTGATTATTTTCGCACTTAAAGTGCGAAACTTTTTTGCTAAATTACTAACAAACGCGCATTACCGGACCAACTAAACCCTCTGAGACTTATGTAAATAAAGATTATTTTTACTTAAAATCCATTTCATTTTAACCATATTTTGTTTCCCTACCATCACAAGAATTGAAAAATTATTCATCCCATCAGTGTGATAGCGAGTGGACGATCTTTTTCTTTTGCCTCTGCATTCCATTACCATTTTGTCTCACACCACTAGCAAGCGGATAAGGATAGGTATCAGGGGCTAGCCTTAAGAAAGGACAACAAAACACATTCCTTCCGCTTTTGTTATTCATCTTTCTTTTAGCCTCGTCATTGGTTCATTATTTTCAATCGATTTCATTCGAACAATCAATGCCACAGAACCGGACGTTCTATTTTTTTTTCTTTGGGAAAATCTCCGTCCCGTTATCTTCTACGTCCGATCATTTTCCGAGGATGAAGCCAGAGTTAAAATCGGTACCCAAAACCGTGCTAGTTCCGCCACCAAATAAAAGCAATACGTAATCGGAACGTAGAAAAATCCAATCCAATTTACGGTCCATTTCCCTGATGCAAGAGAGAAGAATGTGGCATATCTCGAGAAGCTACGTACCGTGAAAAGCCCATGGGACTGTACAGAGAGCGAGAAAAAAAGGAAAACCTGTGCCCAATCCTGATTCTGGCTACAGAACGAAGCGCCGTATGAAACACCTGATGGAAAATGGAAAACAGGAGAAAAATATCGTACTACGCCTTGAAGGATTGTGATTGTGCCAGTGGTCTTGAAGACAGTGCTGTACTGTGCGCTAAAAGTAATCTCTGGAAATGTTCACTCACTCACCAGTACCTGACGCATGGAGAGTGGTAGCATTGTGAATCAACCGGACGATGGAAAACTCTTTCAAGCGAAACATCCCCAGATCCCGCAGCTACGAACCGCTTCCGTTCGTTGGTTTGTAAATATTTCACCTACCTCCTAAAAAAAAATCACATCGCCATCGAAATAGATGATGACAGGCGTACCTTTTTGCTTAACATCAACTGAATCTCAGCAATTCGGTCGCATGTGACGCTTTGTTGGCCAGTTTTACCACTCGCTGGGTTTAATGCTTTGACAAGGTTGTGTCCTGCTCGATTAGCACAGGTCCAAAGCGGATGGAAACACAATCTCAGGACGGGACAGCTTGCTTCTCCGAACCGTCTTTACCACTTTACTTTAGGGCGGAATTTAGCTTCTTGTTTTTGTCTAGGTACGTGTTAAAGTTTCCGTATCACACTGAAGCATTTATCACACCGTGCGCCAGTGTTTGTGGCACCCTAAAAGGTTGTCAGTCAGTTTACTCCCTGCTGGCGACGGGTTGTGGCTCATAACTTTTCACTTTTTCTTTCATTCCGGCTCGGTATCGTTTTTTCCAGCTTTCCCTCCATCAAAGAAGTGATGGGAAGTTTTATGATGGTCGGGTTTTTTTTTGGTGAGTTGAGAGTTGATTTTCGGACAAATTTCCTCCATACCAAGGGGCCGCGGGAAAGGCGAAGACAGATATTTCCTCCTGTTTATTATCAACTGATTTTACCGCTGTCGAAAACGTTTCACGCAGCTGACAGCGAGGTCAAATGGCTTATCATTATCGTGCCTTCTACGTCTGACCTTTACGGAACGGTTCGCGAAAGGCCCACAACGATCAAATCGTCCTACAGACGGGGGGGCTGCAAACGTAATGGGATCCATTTTTCATGATGGGTCAAGAGTTTTCGGTTCCTTTTTTTCCTATTCCCGGGCCAAGAAGTCACGCGAAAGTAGCTAGCTTACTCACTACCTTAGTGGTCGCTTCTTCAACGGAGGACAACACAATTATCCGTTCGTTTCCAGTGGCGAATCTTAGATGGACTCACCGTTGCCGGAAGATCTAGTGTCGTTGTTTCATTTCGGGTTGTAGAGCATTTATCAAGCCAGGAACAGGAAGCGAACAGTGTCCTCGAAAGACTTAAAGAACGCTACCGAGGGTGCGTTTGGTTTGCAAGAGGTGATGAAACAATTCAGCAAGCGCAACCGGACTTCTCATCGGGTTGAAGTGTTGGCAGAACCGTTGTCCGGATTATGTCCAGCACGATACAAATTTCATCGCTCCTAACCAACAAAGCGAGCAGACGATGGTCATTTTCTATTGCTATTTCGTTTTATTTTGTCTTGTATGCTTGAAAGCAACACTATAAGTGTTGAGTAGGGTCTAGCTGGTAGTATTGCCCCGGAAGAAGAGCCGGTCTGTTGAAAAGGTTTGATTTGGTGTGTTCCTTACGGTGCAGCAGAGCACACGAAGAAAGACAAACGACACGCTTGTTGGAGCAGGATTCATTAGTGATGCGTTTCATTACACAAACATTGAGACAATCTGTGTAGCATGGAATGTTCCGCTAGCTCAAGAACACTGAACAGGTGAACACTTCCATTCTAATGAAGCAACTGAGATGGATGAGCTTAGGAATAATTCATCATCCCGGAATGTCTAATCAGCACAATGCACAAATTAATGCCCGACTGTCAGTGAGTGAGGAAAGAACATTTTGATCATTGCGAACAGCTGGAAATGAGCTTTGATAATCGAATTATTCGTAGAAGCTGTGTCAAAGTTATTCAAGATACGCCAATGAAGAGAGTGCATTTTCAACATTTGTTTCAACATTACAATTAATTATACTTTAACTTTTGAGGCATGATATAATGTAACATCACAAGAAGTTTCAAAATATTGTAGTAAAAACAATTGTTTTGAACGTTTACTGTGGATGGAGGAAAATGGAATAACAGCTGGAAATAAAAGGAAACAACGATTCTTTTCAACGAACTTTTCATAACGATTTATATTCAAAATGAGAGTTCTTGTAATTTCGCAATTTTAACTTCGAAATTGAAATTTTAAAATTGAAAACACTAGATATAACTGTAACAAAATCATTGATATTTCATTCCGGCAATGTTCTCTCAATTTAAATTGTCACTTAATACGTCTCGGCGTATGAAAAATATGTTCAGTCAAAAAGGTTAGATTATTGCAATAATTTTAAGCATTTAAATCACCATGCGATATTTCACTAAGTAATATCGGGTAGCTTGTTTTTCTAAACGTTCAAAGCATTTATATTAAAGTTTTCTATAAAATTATAGCACGATGTTTTACACATTCTGGATATTTTTAACCAGCCATAGGGTTGATTTCCATTTAATTGCATCGAATCCGAACTATGTTATAATTAAACCTGATTAGAATAAGTTATAAAATGATCCTTTCTTATTGTGCAGTACATTATCAACAACTCATCTGCTCTACAATTACTGCGTCACACATAGCTACAGTGAATTTAAGCTCTAATTGCACTACCGTTAAACGCGTACATCATGCCAGATTGCATGCGTTCTATCAAAGCTTAAAGCTCTCCTATCATCCTGCCGAAGATCCTGAGGTCAGTCCGTACATCCCATAGGGGATAACTTTAAATCAACTGGTATTTTACTTTACATATGTCGAACCGTTTGTTAACAAGCAGCAAATATCCTCGCCAAATTCAATCCCCAATCCATTCGCCTTTCCCAACTCACCCTAGACGAGGGTCCAGTGCTAGGCCTAAAGAGATTTCCATTTCCTGTACAGGAGGAAGATATATGTGTGTGTGTATGTTTTTTTTCGATTTGCCCATGTGTTGGGTGTGTACGTGTTGTTACTCATTGGTTTGTTGGCCGTTCTTCACGCCAATGGCTAACGGCCAGCTCATTCCTCATGCCGGAAGCCAATGCAGGCTAGATTATCGTGCGAATGAAACTGGTAAAAGGAAGGCCACAAAAAGGAACTCCCCCCTTCTGTATATTGGGGAGCACCGTCATTACACCGAGGCGAACAGGGTTGGTAAATCTCATTTTTCGGGAGCCCCAAAACCAAGAGAAATGGAATTATCCGACAGCAAAGGGCCTTAACCTCGGCCGTTCTCTAGCACGTTGAACAGTTGAAGAGGAATTATCCTTCCAACAGACAACAAAAGAAGGTTACAACTGGTGCTGCCGCCGGGAGCGGCGGCCGAGTCATTGCGAAACCAGTCCGGACGGTTCGGTTCGAACGGAACACTGGAGAATTGGATGCCATTTTCTTTGCCTTTGCTTTTCTACTTTCCCTCACTAATCTGATACGGTAAATTATGCTCGAACCGTTGTTCGAAAGCGACAGAATCGATTTTCCTCGATCAACGGTTATCGAGCGTTTGTGTGCTGGATGGATGTTGAAGTTTTGCGCTCCAATGTACGTTTTTGTCCCCCAAAATGTCCCTCTTTTTTGCATTGTACTTCATTTTGCAATGAATGGTTCGAACCGTTGAGTCCACTAGGGAAATTTTACAGTCTCTCCCACTGCATTTCTCATACACGAGCAACATTGATGAGGAACTAAATCTTTACGTTTCGTATTCATCCACGAGATTCCAAAGCAGGCAAATTCCGATCATTCTGATCGGTAGCAACGAGCGCAAAACCCCATCCATATTGATGCTTGATGGTTTGTGCTTTTTCATTTTGTTTTCCCTCAATATGCTGCATCCCGAAGAGAAACTGTCCCAAAAGCAGTAATTTGGGTACTGATTTTTTTTTATCATTTTCTCTAAAGTTTTTTCATGGCCTTTAGTAGGAAAAACACTCTTTCGGTTATTTTTTTCCTTTTCTGCTCTTCCATTTTATTTGACGTTTTCCTACGTAACGAAGATGGCTGTCACAGGCTGCGCTGGACGTGCTGGTGCAACCGATGATGGTAGATCTATTTCCTTTACCTTTCTCCGAACTCGTTTTTTGTCCACAGTTCCATAGCTAAATGAACTGAGTTTAATCTTGATGTTTGCTCCCATTACTACTGCTCACTTTTATCACTCTGACACATTCTACGGGTTCACACTATTTTTTTGTTGCCAAAGCAAACGGACATTTGTTCGTATTGCCGAACGAAAAAAAAAACAAAACTTGCAGCTTCCAAATTGAACTGCCCACCTTAAAATAGAAACTCACAACACGAAAGCCTCAGAATAGAAGGAGGATCAGAGAAGGAGAGCAAACCTTAAAAAAGAACAACTCCTTTCCCATGTCGAAATTTCGCTACAAATCCCTTCAGAGAGACCCCGTAACGATAAAGTTACGGTACGGAAATAGATTGCGCTAGGCAACCACTTTCCTTATTTTTTAAGCTTTATGTTTTTTTTTCGCTAAAGGATTTAATGGAAAACCCTCGTTTCGCGTTCTCGAGTAATTTATTTTGTTTGAAGCATTTTTAGCACTTCCTTTTTAGGTATGCTTCTTCTTTTGGAAGGAAAAGTGGGTAATGATTTTCGCACCATGTACTTCATTGGTCCAATTAAAATGGAAGCGAAATGAAGTGAAGTGATTTTTGAACTTCTTTTGAGAAGAAAGATTTTTATGATAAAATTGATTACAGACTAAACTTAATTTACTTGGTAAATTCCTGCTTATTATTCTCAATAAAATACTTAATAAAAACAACAACAAAAACAGATAGTCTTGCCTTGTAAAATTTGAAATATTTGTAAAAATTCAACACTTTGTTGATAATACGGCAAACGCCGTCATCATGGAATAAATAAATAAATAAATAAATAAAGACAGATAGTGTAAATTAATGTCAAAAATGAATGTGAATTAATGTGTTTCGAAGAAATTTAGGAAATTGAAAATTATTTTCTTACTGCTGATAGCTTATAGGATAGGAAATTTAAAAAGTAGCTGTCTTTACCAGAATCTACAAAATCTTGAAAATCTGTGAACCGATTGACGTGAAATTTTTATCAAATACTAATGAAATAATTTACTATGAATTGTCAAGTCCAGCTTTCATACATCGATTTTTATTATCAACTTTCATTTCTTGCAATTATGTGTGTTTTTGATCGACTTTTTTACATTTCCTTTCGAGTTAGTGTATTAGAAATTTTGATTCCCGAGCAGAAACAGCTGTCATTCAGCATATGAGATAGTTTCGCTTTATACAAATTCAAAAATTGCCCATTTTGTGAACATCTGTACGCATAACTCCTCTTAACTTGAAACTAAATTTGTATGAAAACTCCGTCTAAGTACATCGTAAGTACACTCTTTCACCATATTCGATCGCTTGCCTGCAATCGTTTTATGGTCTCGCTTTTTTCCATGTATACGAACTACTTTTCACACTGTTTCCTTTCACCTTCCATGAATCATTGAGAAATCGAACGTTGCTGGCACGTGCTGCCAAAGCGAGTTCCGGACGTTCCAGAGATAAAACACTCCAGAAGGAAAACCCCTCACTCGATGATGCAGCGGATTCACTTCCCGCCAAGCATCACTTCACTGTGAAGTGATAAATTATTAACTGCAAGTGTTATTACGTGAGCAGTGGGGGAATAAAGCAAAAAATAAAAAAGGTAGAGGGAAAAACGGAGCGAAACAAACATGAATAGATAAACGTCGTATGATTCGTATTGCAACGAGTAAAAGTAAAACAAACGCCTTCCATATGAGTTTCCCTCTAGGTGTAGCTGTAAACAGACCTGAAATCTCATCACAATAGGAATACTTTCAAAATCGGAACGTTGCGAAGCTTGCCCCGAGGCACGGTTAATGTATAGCGTTTTGAAGGAAGCGTTAAGGTCGTAAGTATCCTCACAGGGAAGTGCTACAGGTTTCACGTACATCGTTTGGCCAATTATCAAGCCACTTGTGAATGGCACTAACGCGGAACTATCTTTTCAATCGTGAAGAACAACAATACTCTCGCCCAACCTGAAATGAAAATCTCGTTCCATACAAACCACATCCCAGTGGGTTTTGTCAGTACACCGTGCGAAAAGTACAGCCAACAATAACCGAGATAACACTCGGCAGCAATGCACCACAAAGCACCGAAAGTGTATAAAAGTATGGGGTTTCAAAAGATGAAAGCAGATCTGGGAATTCGCAAAGAGCGCATCCTACAACGTCATCATCCGCAACAACAAAAGGGGGAGTGAAAAACAACCAAACAGCTTCACAGCACTGTTCAGTGTTGCCAGATTTCGATCATTGCTCCTTTTTCTTAGTTTTTCCCGCGAGGCCTGCTTGGATGGGGTTTTCTCGTTTTTTTTTGTTATGCCTTGTACACCCGTTATGGTGCACCGGGTGTGACTGAGCAGGGATTTGTGAGCCAAACCAGTGCATGAAACTTTTCTGTTCGGCCATTTTGCTTTCCAAACCGTGCGCCATCACTTTTTCTGCGGTTCCCACGAGTGCTGTTTCCCGATTGCACGCTACTGTTGCAATCTCTATACGTGTGTGGACGGGTGAGTTTTTTTTAATTCTTCAACACTCATCCAACGAATGCATGTGTGCTTTTTTAAAAAGCAATTGTTTCAGCACGTACTAATTGCCATTTATCACACTCATTCTCCAAACTGACGCGCTGCAAAGGCCCGTGCGAGATGGATGGACGGGTAAGCCGATACGGACAATTCTGATTTTTTTACTGTACCTTTAGGATTCCACAGAAGCAATCGCTTATTTATCTCGCTTTACATTGCGCGGTAAATCGAAACACGAACAGGGGAATTGAAAAGCTCGTTGGTGGAGATATGAAGCAGCTGTGGCAATCAATCTAGCGGTCGCTATTTTTCACAGGTACGTGCTAAAAACGTATCGAAATCTGTCTTACCGATCGAAGTGTATCAGCCGGTAAAAGTAATATCAACCAAATTGCATGCAACTTTAAATCTATTTTTGGTGCAGATTGTACTGGATTAAAGATAAATAAGGTATTGTAGGATTAAAGGTAAATAGGTGGAATATAAGAGAAGAAAATTTACGTTTCACCAAACTGCGACACTTTGAAACCACCCCATGCTCTTTGAAAGTGGTTACCTTATCAAAAAAGGAAGACACCCCACCTGCGAAAGGTGTAGGTGTTTCAAAAAGAAGTCTTGTCAATCGGATAGCACATCCGAACGGTCGAGACGGTGTTTGTGGGTGTGGAAAACCCATCTAAAAGTGCCCCGAGCAAAGCGATCAGCATAAAGGCGTACGAGACAGCTGTAGGGGGAATAATATTCCGTGTAAATATTATGAATAATAAATGGATTGTTTGGGTACCTGGTTGGCTAAGCAGCCGAGCGCGTACAGCCGATGACGATGGGCACGCGAACACATTATTGAAGACGGTTACGCTCACATGCTGCTCAACCGGAAATGAACCGGTCTAGTGTACAGTGGGCATCTTCAGCCCCGGTATATACCCCGCGGTGAGTTTTCCAGCGTGTAGTATATAGATCATTGCAACGATGTCGACGGGTACTTTGCCTAATTGTGCGCCACTTCAGCAATCCGGACTCGTGGACACCGCACGAAACGATTAGGGAACAGAGAAAGCATCGAAAGTCTGGTGGTTTCGTGGTATGAAATTGAAATTTAACCTACCTATCTACAATTTTTCAAACGACTCTATAGGGGGCACCCGTATACATTCCGCAATTTCCGATTCGAGATTCCACTATGGGGATTTTTTTTTGTTTTTGTTTCTTTGAATAATTAATCCATGGTGTTGGGAAATTTAAGAAACTGTTGCATGACGTTTTAGTGAATATTGGAAAGATTGCGTTTTGAAGCGAGTGTCATTAAGCCATGATATTACTATAACTATTTACATACAGGGCTAAATTTCTAGGAAGTTTGACAAAGAATTTTGTGAAAATTGCTAGCACGAGTACCCGTATTTCTAAATTGGTGAATTGGTGTGTCAGAAATTCGTAATAACGCCAAAGATTTTTGAAACATACAATTGTTCGTTTCAAAATGTTGCCTTTAAAGTAAGAGCGAATGTTGTACTTACTTGTGATGTTTTCAAGTAATAAGTGATATTCGTTCACTTCTTCTCAAGACGCTAATGCTTCGATCCTTAGGAGTTGCACTGATTCTGACTTCCGGATTTCGGATTAAAAGTTAATTGATAAATAATCATGTTTCCGGAATCGTTCACGCGTTATTGTCAGTTATACACGACTCGACAAAATGCTCGGTCAGACTGCGCCGTGGTTCCCATGTATAAAAAATCACTACTTAGCGAAACGAAGGGTTCGGGCGGACCGGTGGTATAGGTGGTAGAGCGCACAAGTTAACATTGGTTAACATTTCGGGATATCCGAAACTACGCGGTTAATGCTGCGATGTCTGTTTCTGACCACTGGTTTTTGTTCGAGATTGCGTAATAGTCTCGCCACAATATCAAAGAAACCAGAAATGACTGGCTTAGACCTCTTAAGGTTATTGTGTCGATAACGAAGAAGTGAAGGGATTTTTTAACTTCAGTCTACGCCAACCGAGGCAAGGACGCGACCGACAGCACCAGGAATGAAGACGAGGAGGTTGATACCGGACATTTCAGTCTGGCTAGGACGCAAACAAGAAGAACTGCACTTTTTCTTAACCCATCTCCTTACGGGGCATGGATTTTTCAGGAACTACTTCGCCGAGAAAGCCCTCCTGGACGAGTCACCGAACTGCCCAGTCTGGACCAACGACGTGGAGAACGTGAGCCATACATTCTTCTCATGTCCCCGATTCGTCCGAATACACCAGGAAATCCAACAGAGAAGTCGATCCAGATTCACTACGGTAAAAATGTTGCAAAGATGTGGCCCGGCAAGGACACCTGGGACGCAGTACGCACGGCAGCCAGGGCCTATCTTTATGACACTGCAACAGTTGTGAAATGAGTTGAGCCCACCGACGCCATGGCGAATATGACGACGATGATAACCTCGTAAAAACATTATGAAGCAGCAGTGCCAACAGACACATGAGGACGTCGAAGCAGCAGCATAAGCAGGGAAAGAAGTAAACGCATCGGCAGAGTTGCATCAGGTCGAGAAGTGGTTTGACGAGATCGTACCAGGACGCTGATTCATTTTCCTTGGAACTAGCAAACCTGAAGAATCCTGCACTGCACTCCTTTTTTGTAATTAAATCATTTAACAGACGCCCGTTAGTTTTCCCGCAAGTCCTCTGGGGGTCCGCACAAGAGTAGATTCGCTAAAATACCCCTATCATTAACACAAAAAACACTTACCAATAACAAAACCAGTGTCTTATTTATCACATATATCACTAGAAGCAATCACTTTTCCTACACTAAAAACATTCCGTCAAGTGAACCTCAATCAGCTGTTTTCCGATTTCAAATGCAACGGAATTCCCCCAAAACTTGGTGATCATAAATCAAAACAACACACCAGTCCGTTTATGCACGCCGCTCGACTACTGTACGCTCCCGATTGCAAATGTCACAACATCACCCACACATGCGTACACTGCAATTGACAGTCGCTCTTTACACACGGAGAAGAACAACAAAAATGTCGAATTGCTCCACTGTTTACTAACTGTACAATTCATGTAACTTCGCGAGTGTATGCGAAATTCGCTAATTCCGTATCCCGTCTATTGCTTCGGGGCAATACTGCAAACGGCCTACACCGAGAACCGGGCGCGGTTATTCGAAACAGCATGTGGATTCCACCGAGAGAATGCTCGATGCCATTCGCATTATGGTACGTATGGGTATGGGTTGGCAGGTGCTGGTATCCCCTGCCTGTGTCGCAGTTGTAATACCCAGCATCAACGCGGCCCCTGAGGGGGGTGGATGATTCAGATTGATTATTGCACACGATGTGACTAATGTTGGCCGTGCGGTAGATACAAGAAACATCATTTTCACGTTGTTAATGTATGGTTTTTTGTTTTGTTTTTTTAAAGGGTGAACGAAACAACGAAAGTTACATCCCGCTTCTTCCTACTGCAGCATCGCAAAGGTCATGGGGGATTGCGAGGATTTTCTTCCATGCTGGTGGGAACGTTGGACAATGTTCTGGACACAAAGCCATCCCCATACAGAATTTTGCATTACCAACCGTCGACGGGTTTATGCTATGGTAAGTGGAACCATCCCATAAGAGTGTGCGTATGTGTGCATGTACGTGCGGTTTAGTTTGAGATGAGCTTATCAAATGTGAGCCAGTCCAGTCCAGACACTACCCGTGCCGAACGAACCGAGCGCTAAGCGATAAGCAGCAACCGTTCCCGTTTGGATGGATGTGCCTTGACGGAAGCATCCTTCTGACATGACATACATGGGGAGGGAAAATAATGTCATATTTTTTTGTTCCTACAATATATGCCTTTCTTTTCTCTCCTAGAAATTGCTGCCGACATCACACTAGAAGCGATCATGCTGGACTGGGATTGGCTGACGAAAAACTTGTTTCGCGTAATCAACGAGATGGAAACGGAGGAAGAGATCACCAACTTTACCATCTGCAAGATCCAATCGCTACTCGCACACAGCTCCCGGCCCGCCGAAGAACAGAATGATCCGACTAGCTTTCAGGTGGCGGTCTGTAAATTTCGCGAAAAATTCCGCATGCCAGAAGATGAGAAGCTTGTCAACTACTACTACTGTAGCTACTTTCGTAAAATACCACGCCAGGGTCAGCTGTACCTGTCGCTTAATCACATCTGCTTCTACTCGTACATTCTCGGTTCGGAAAGCAAACTGTGCTTCCGGTACAACGAGCTAACTGATATCAAAAAGTCGGGCAACACCATTACGGTACGGGCGACCCAGCAGGGCAGCAAGGAGTACACGTTCGTGTTTCTCTACTCACCGAGCGAAGCGTACCAGCTGATCGAACAGCTAAGCAAGCTGACGATGCAGAAAATGATACAAGATCCGGACCGTCCAATCGTTGATCACGATCCGGTTATCCTGAAGAAGATGGAAAAGAACGTTGTGCAGAAGACGCAGCTGCTGCGTGATCTTACTGCACGCCAACAGTCGGACGAGTATCGAATACATTTTCGGGTGCCAAAAACGGAGATACTGGACGGGATGATAAAGGCATCCTTATGGGCACCTTACACAAAGAAACACGTGAATGGGGTGCTTTATCTGTCCCAGAACTATCTGTGCTTCAAGAGTGATGTCTCCGCGATGGTTGCATTAGTCATACCGTTGGCTAAGATTGTTGTAAGTTGATGTTTGGCAAGAAGTGATTCGTCTATTTTTTTGGATTACTTCGATTGATGATACTTCATTCGTTTTACAGAGCGTTGAGAAGAACGACGATCCGCACAATCGTTTTAGCAATCGAATAATTATTACCACTTCGGATGGAAACATCTTTGTCTTGCAGCACATTTTGGACCGAGAGTTTTTAATAAATAAAATCTCCGAATTGCTGTCCAAAACCGTTCCGTAAGTTGCATTATTTCGCTGTTCTTGATGAAGTTAATTGCATTGCTTTTCCTCTAATCCTAGACCTGCATCACGCGTTCACGACGACCTGGATTGGATAAAACAGGAACCCCTGATGTATCTCTACAAGGATCCAAACAATCGCGCGTTCGACGATTTACAGGCGGAAAAGGTAAATGCGTATGAAAGGCAAATAGACAGATGCGACCCTTTCATTTACCTATAACGTGCTGTACCCTTGTTTGTCATTTTCAGATGAAACGCTGGGAAGAACATTTTTCGTTGTATGGGCGAGGCATCTCTATGTTTCGCACTACCGAAACAATTAACCTCGTAATCGAGGGTATTCCGGATCAGTTGCGGCGCGAAGTGTGGCTCATCTTTTCCGGTGCAGTACACATGAAAATGATGCAACCGAACCTGTACCAGGAGCTGGTGGCGAAAGCAAAAGATCAGAACCCGGTATCGTTCGAGGAGATCGAGCGTGATCTACACCGCTCGTTACCGGAACATCCAGCCTTTCAAACGAGCATTGGCATCACGGCTCTTCGACGGGTATTGCAAGCGTATGCACTACGCAATCCCGAGATTGGCTACTGCCAGGCGATGAATATCGTTTCGTCCGTGTTTCTCATCTACTGCGATGAAGAGGATGCATTTTGGATACTGTGTTGCCTTTGCGAGTCGCTGCTGCCGGACTATTACAACGATCGGGTGGTAGGGGCTCAGATTGATCAGGGATTGCTGGATGAGTTGATTGCCAGCCATTTACCGGACCTGCACGTGAAACTGTCCGACCTCGGTATGATACGGATGATTTCACTCTCCTGGTTTCTGACCATCTTTCTCAGCGTGATGCCATACGAAAGTGCCCTGCACATAATCGATTGCTTTCTGTGCGACGGGGCAAAAGTGATCTTTATTGTACGTATGCCCCTGTGGTGATTTTATATTTTAGTCATCCATTTGTTTACTTTCGCACCTACAGATAGCTTTAAAAATTCTCGAATGGAACCAGGAAAAGCTGCTGAACTGTAACGATGATGGGGAAGCAATGCAACTGCTGTCCACCTTTTTGATGGGCATCTTTAACGATGACGAGCAACGGATCAAGATCGAGGATAAGGAAAAGCATCAAATTAAGGTACAGATAGCTAAAACATTAACGCAAGCTGTTTAAACCCATATCTCACTTGTGCATTTTCTATCTCACCAGAGTCAATCGGTACAGATGCTCATCTACAATGCATATCTAAAGTTTGGTAAGGCCATAACATCACAAAAAATTGAAGAATTGCGCAACAAACATCGCAGACTGACCGTACATCAGCTGGAGAAAGATCTGGAAAATAGTGTGATAAAAAACTATAAAGACAATGGGTGAGTATCGATCATGATACGGAGTGCCAAAGAATTTTTTAATTTCTATTTTCTCCCTTTTTGCAGTTATTTCGATAGTGATGAGCTGCGAATGCTGCTGTGCTATACGAAGGATGAGAAGATTAGTTTGAAAAATCGCACGCGGCCAACCTCGGTGAATGGTGGCGAACCCGTGTACGATATCACTGTGCTAAACGACGCAAAGAAACGGTTCCGCGACAATCGGTACGATTGCTTCCGAGTGGATTATGATACGTTTCGTAAGTTGTTCGTTGATCTTACACCGTGGGGTCATTGTCAGAATATCGATATATCGGAAAAACTGTTCCGGGTAGGTAGTGATGAAACTTGCATCGAAGGAAACCATCAATTTGAGTCGTAATGTATGCCCACACTTATTTTTTTTTAGCTGATGGACAAACAATCTTGTGGTTATCTCGAATTCAAACAGTTGATCTTTGCCATCGGTATCATCTGTTCGAAGCGAGCGACGGAGAAGCTAAAATTGTTGTACATTCTTCACCTGCCACCGCTATTGACGGCCCAAGAGCTGGAATCTAGCAGCGCCGGAGAATCTCGTGACTCAGACACGGAAGTGGCCACCGAAGCGGAAAGCTTCTTTAGCGACAATCCGCTCGAAACGCTCAAATCGCTACCGTCCCCGATCGACATAAGTCTGGAGGCATCGTCGGATGTGGAAAATCTTTCCCTATCCCAGTTCAATGCTACCACACCGAACCTATCGATGGACGATTCTCATTCGCACAATGCGGAAACATCTTCCATTTTTTACGTTGAGTTGCCGGTGGCAAGCTCTAGTGGTTGTGGTGCCGGAGCTAGCACTAGCAACGCGTCTGGCGCAAACGTAGGCGAAGCGGAATCTTTTGGCTCCCGGTCGGACATGAGTGATCTGGGCTTTCAGCGATATAGTAGTCTGGATGAAAGTGCGAGCCGCCGGCACGAGGCACGTAGCATCAGCGGGTTGCGCATCTTTCTCGACGAACCCGATTCGAACTTTACGTCAAAAACCATTCCCAACATGACACAGAAGAACTTTATCTCACTGTGGACGACGCTGCTAGAGATTTTAAACAAAGAGAAGAAAGTAACCGATCAGGAGGTGCAAGAGTCATGTGAGGAGCATTATCATGTAGAGTTATAGCACAACAATATTGATAATTGCTGTTGAACTATTTTTTTTCAGATAAAACTCTAATATCGTACGGAGAAGACGCTATCGTGAGTCGTAGGGATGATAGCAACGATAGCTTCACTCAGCTAGCAATGGAAGGTGCCGAAGTGGTAAGTGACAAACAAGATTGCAGTTTTTTACTGCCAAATTTTTCATTGATACCATCGCGATCATTTTTTAGTTTGACCCCAATGGTAACCCTTCGTCATCCAGCTCGGAACGTACACCAAGGCACAGTTCGGCCAATGCTCCACCGGAAGCGATCTGGGAAATTTCAATCGCCCAGTTCGTGGCCACCGCCGTGTCAGTCGGCATTATTGAGGAACAGTTTTCGCTGCCTTTCTCGATCAAATCGCGTGTCGAGACGTTACAGAAAAACCGGCGAAAGTGCAAAAGCTAGATGCGCCTCTCGTACATCTGTCCCACGCTTCCTGGTCCCTCCAAACTCTGCTCGGTGTGTGTGCACGTCTTATCTCTCTGTGTCTCTCTTTATACCTGCAGAATAGCACCAATCCTAAGTTCGATCCTTCCCGGCTTCCTATTTTGCACTCCGATAGGCATACGTATGCAAAATGTGTTACTGTTAATGCGCAAATCGTTGTCCTGGCTGGCTGTTGATCCTACCAGAAATCGACAGGTGCTAATTGTTGAACATTGTGGCTAAAGTTGTTATATACAGTATATGGATTGCCATCACCTGGACCACACATTTCTGGTTCGAATTAAAAGTTGTAAAACAAAAATGTATCCATTGATTATCATTTGCTGTAGTTTCGCTGCATTCCTTGGCGCATTCTGAGGAAATATTGTACATTCTTCAGTGCTGCTCCGAAATATAAAGCTTCTTTTCTTTAGTTATAAAATTGCGATTGCATAGCAAAACAGCCAGAAAAAAACTGTGAAGGAACTGATTTTTAGTTAGTTTACTGAATGCAAAAAAAGGAAAGTGAAACCAAGCACTAAGTACGAAGTTTGCGAGCAATATGTTAAGGGGCTTTTTTCATTCTGCGCGGCAATCGGTTCCGCATGGATGCGACTATTATATACACATTCTATAGGAAGCTATTTTACGAGAGTAAATTAAGTGATTATACGCGAAGGTATTATCGACTCGTCTATTATTTTAAAACATCCGAATATTCGCAAGGTCTAGCTGCAAAATAGAATCAATGTCATCGATGATCGAGATCGCTTATACGCTCTTGGCTTACCTTTAATAAGGTGCAGTATAAATATGAAAGAGATAAATCGAAAAAAGGGCAACAATTAGCTTTTCTTGATTTCCATACGCATGTTTTAATTACTTGCTTAAACTATAATAACAATAGATGTTTTGTTTTTTGTCACTATCAACTACGAAAGATATTAATGCACTATTCTATAGATAGCAGAATATGCTTTGCTTATTGTAAGGTTGTTTGCTTGCTCCTTTATTCTTCTTGCGGTTTGTTGTTTTGAGTTCCCTCCGTGGTGCTAGTATAAATCGCACATAAATTGATCACTTTACGATTTTGTCAACCGTTATTGGAAAGTTGTATTGCTCTTTTACGGTCCATATACCTGCCATTTTGTGTCCTTCACCACCTGACCACCTGTTTGTATCCAATCCTGAAGAGCTTGTTGCGGAAGGTGTTCCTTGCCATCCTCTACCATTTGATCAAACATTCTAATCAAACATACAACCAGATAAATACGCCCTCAAAAGGTACATTAATCATTAAAACTTAAAGCGCACGATGTAAATGCTGGGGAGATGACGTACAATAATATAAATTAAAAGATCCGCTGACCACATTTTTTGCGTTATTTGCTAGTGAGCTAGTCCCTGCTGCTCATGTGGAATTGAGCGTGAATAGGCCTTTAAGGGGAGACATACAATTTAAAGCACGTACGATAAAATCAAACATTTGTTAAGTGTGTTGAAGAAATGCATACATTTTGCAAATCGCTCCCCAAAAATGCTCCAAAACATGTCAACCAATTTGCTCCCAGTGTTTTTAGTACAACTACGTAGTACTTTTTTACAAAAGTCGCCTTGTTATCTTTACAAGTAGCCTTAGATAGAAGTTTTATCATTTTTCACTTTGTAAAAATCATGTTATCAATTTTTAAATATTTATTCCAACTTTTGACATTACGATGATTTATTACGAAACGACAAGTGGATACCACAAACATGATTTTAGTTACAACGGCCCGAAGAAGGACTTATAATAACTTTAATATTTGAGTATAAACGACATTTTTCTCATACTCTTGGATGTTCAACCATAATAGTATGGCAATATACTATTATGGGTGAACATCCAAGAGTACGATCGAAACAATTATCGTGAAAAAAAAACCAGAAAAAGGCCTTTTCTGTGTAAAGTTTCTGAATGTATATCTCCCCAATACAAATAATTTAGAAATAAAATGTACTCTTTCTGCCTCTGATGCCCAAATTAAATTCTATCAGCGAAGATCGCTTGAATATTAAATGAGTAACTCGTTAGACGATTACGATTAAATAGATTTCAAATTTGGAACATTATTGGATTCTTGTTTCTTCCGGAGATGTATCTAACGATAAGTAAAACAATTGTGTAGGTCTTTATGAAAGCCTCTGTAAAAAAGTGTTCTTCGTACGCTCGAGACCGTTGCACGTATTTATCTACGCTCTCATACGCCCGGCTGTTTCTTTTACGCTTGTTATCAATAAATAAAAGTTAAATCAAATGCGCCTCTTAGCTACTTGGAAACGCCTAGAAGGGTTTTCATCTCAATAGACGACTTTTAGATGACGAGCTACAAGTAAAAAGTAAAATAAAATCCTGTTTACCGGAAAAGGATTAATCCCTTTTAATGTGCATAGTTCCTTAAACAAAAAAAAGATAAAGAAAAGCTCGATAGATGTTGCACTGGATAGATTATTCTTATTATTCCCAAAATTACGGGCATATAATGTTAAAAAATTGATAAAACCAACTAATCTTTCAAATTAAAAACTACATATCGAAATGTATGTATGGTTCATAGCCGTCCTTAGACAGAATACTTTCCATGGAAAGCAAGCATTAAAATCGAATAGCAAACTATAAAATAGCGAGAGAGATGTGGCATGTAGAAACGAAATTGAAACAGAACCTATTTCAACTGAGAGATTGACGTGGATTGCAAGCTATTTAAACGGAAAAACCACACTTGATAGCATTTTCTTTCCCACAGTACGCTGCCACTAGCAGTTTTACGCTGCCACTAGCAGCAAAACGTGTGGAAAGGAAAAGACACATCCTCTATCGCTTAATCTCGCATACTAATCCCGCAAATGTTGCTGGGGTTTTGAAAATATTAAAAATTGTCCACTTAGCTCCACGTTTGCATTGAAGGTTATCGCACTTTTAGCCTCTGCCCTAGTTCCAATAATTGAAAACTGCTCCTAAATGTCTATGTACATACACCAACCAAATCTTATACTGTTAAAAGGAGTAACTCCTTGCGAAACGGTGATGATCGTACTGATCTAATTCAAACCGTTTCAATGCCCTTAGCTGTTCTCGACAGCTATCTTACATTACGTAGTATGTACATTATTTCCCCTTTTTCTCTTCTATCTTCTGTTCTCTTCCTGTTGTTTGGCTCAATGTTCGTTATCGGTTGCTTGGCTTGCCTAGTCTACTGCTGGCTGACTGATGGAAACTTTAATGCTTTTACCATAGCCGGTTATTCGGTCCCGTATATGACCGATATAGTACATACGTTAGTAAGTATATTAGTAACTCCAGCGTGAAACTCTTGGTAGACAACACACCTTCCCTCGCTATCATTTGATTTCCGGTATTTGCAAATAGCAGAAGTTTGGCCACATTCCCCCTTTTGTATGGTAAAGAGCGTGTTATACATAGTAGAAAAAAAACATTTCCAAACATAGCCAAAAATGCACTGCTCAATTTCACAGGTACAAGAAAAATACGTCACTCGATCGGTCTCATGATGATCCATAGTAAAAATTACTATGCTGCTACTTAATTAGTTAGCAGATCACCGACTCGTGGTTGTTGCTGTTGTTGCTTGTGTTGTTGTTCTTGCTGTTGTTGCTGTTGTTGCATGTCACGGGTCTTGAAAAAACCCTCCTCCGTCTTGCATTCGCGTATGGTAACCGTCTCCAGGTTAACGGTCACATCCGTTATAAACACCTGGTTGGTTGTTTGCGCCTTCGGAAGCCAAAGACGAGGTGGAGCTGCCCGAGGCGAAAGCGTTAGATTGCTGACATGTTTGTTGATATTGTTGTTGTTAATGGTTATGTGCATATTGTTGTTGGTGTTGCTGTTACCGTTGGTCAGCGGAAATGCATCATTATGTAGCCGCGCGTTGGCACCATTGGCTGCACCATCCTGCTGCTGTTGCGGTTGTTGCTGCTGTTGTTGACCAGCAACTTGACCTTCTAAAGGGTTCGCTTCCTCACGGCCGGCAGGCAGTCCGCCCGCTGCTACTACCGCTGCTGCTCCGCCGGGGAGCGCATTGGCTTCGGCCGGTGGCGGAATGTTAGATTCTGGCCGGGAAGCGGGCGTATCGGGTGATAGTGGTGCAACCGCTTTCAGATCCAACTTGCTAAACGTTGCACTGATCGGCGTAACGGTCGATGCGGAAGCTACTGGTCCCGAACCGGACAGTGGGCTCACCTCGAGCCGCTGTGCCTTCAAAAGACCGCCGGGTGATTCGTCGCCAGGTGAAGATGTTTTAATAGTCACACCAACCTTTCCACCCTTCGAAAGCACTTCGGCCTTTCGCTTTGTACCGATGACATCCTTATGGCTGAGTGGTTGATCATCACTCGAATTGGAGTTGGTGTCAATATCGTTTCCCAGCTCGGCACGATCGCCAGAAATCGAGATCTTCAAACTAGGTAGTGGTTGTACTCCGCCAGCTGGTACAACTGCTCCACTTCCAGCTACCACCGGTGATGCATTGTCGCTTCGCTCGGTCGCTGCCGTTGCTGCCGTGTGTCCTGATGCAGTTGATTTTTCTTTTGTCGATGGACTGCTACCGATCGGGCTGATGCTATTGTTTCGTTTTGTACTCTCCGTAGAACTGGTGTTGCTGCTGCTTGAAACGGCACCCGCTCCTGTTTCCTTTTCCTTTTTGGAACCTCCTTGGTGGTGTTGCTTATCATCGCGTTCTTTCCGCCCAGCACTCGACGACTCCTTGCGTTCGTCTTTTTTCGGTGGGTCGGGCTCGGATGTCGTCGGACCCACTGAACTTGTCGGTTCCTCATCATCATCCGAATCCTCGATGATGGCTTTCTTTTTGCGTTTCGGTGTCGACGAGCCGCGTATGGATTTCTCGAATATTTCTATCAGACGCTGGTCGAGAATGTTTTCCTCCGGCTCCCAGGTATTGTGTCGCTGGCTCCAACCTTTCCATTTCACCTGGTACTCAGCTTTGCCCTGTTGAACCGGAATAGAGGAAGGAAACCCGTTAGATTCGAAAGATAAATTGATAGCTTAATTCATTTGAATAAGTCTTTATGAATATTAGGTGATGTATGGTGAATTCTAAACCACCTTTGGTAAAGGAACCCATGGACAAGCTGATTGTTCTGATGAATGTTTAGGTCAACGACTAGCTACAGGCTCTACTAGCACGTGCCATCATGCTACTGCCATCTAGGAACCGGAAAGTTCATCCTCTTAGCATTTAGCAAGGATGATGTACTGATGGAATAGTGGCCGAACTAATCCAGAATGGAAATCCTTGTGCATCTCATATACAAGAAGCTGAAGAAGGGCAGTAATTACAATTACTTAACATAACATACTTAACATACAATTACATAATTCTCAAATCTGATTATTATTATATCTACTGGCAAGGGCCTGCAATTAGGAAATGCTTGTCTCCATTCTCGTCAATAGTGCCATCCACGATTCGACATAAACATCATTCGGTTAAGGTTTTATTACATTGGAAATGCTTATCAGATCGTGAAGCAGCCGGTGGCAAACCTCGAGTTGAAGATTAACTAGGCAAACCCCAAATTGATGGTAGCACCTCCAACATTGTGGTAGCAAATAAAAGAAAACAAAAGGTGATCGCACTCGTGAAGTCATCCAAAATTTCACCTACCTACAAAGATCAATGATCAACTCCGATAACAAAACTGATTGTTGAGATATTTTTGTCACAAAGCAATAACAAGGCGCAATCAAAGGATCATTGAAGACGCGTAACGCAATTGTAATTTGACGGTGTATCGTCGGTGTATATCTAACTCTCGGAACAGTCTATAGTACAATTATGGTCCATTAGCAAAGAAACCACACGGTAAATAATTAATGGTATTGCCTAATTGCTGTAATAAATAGCACACAATATTCATGGCAAAATAATACGTATGAAATCACATTTAAAAATTACAACAATAATAATTGTTACGTACTGTGGGTCAAAATCATTATTTTATTGTCACTTAGTGAAGTGCATGCAATTGACGGAAGAAAAAAAAAACGTCATAAAACGAAGCTTCACCACATGCAGGTGAAAAAGGTACAAATTGCCCCATGTTGGGTGCACATATGTGTGTGTGTGTGCTGTTGGGAAAAACTAATACGCAGTATGTTGGACACACGTGCAGTATCCGAGGGCTAACTTTCGTTTGGTATCGCGGGGCTAAAAATTGCCAGCAAACTAAAACGAAAAAAGCATCCATTAAAAGGGAACAAAACAAACCGGCACCCAGCACTAACCTTAGCTGGAGTATATCCCTTTTCCCTGCTACAAATGCATCAGCGGGTGGTTAAGAGGGGATGGGAAAGGTTGGGCAAGGGACGAGTGGCACGGGAGAGGGGTTTTTTAAATGTGTAGGCTAACAACGACGACGCATCCGGTGGTACCGGCTTCCTGGAGCGAGAGTGAGAAAGCAACAAGCACAAAACGGAGTCGCAAAAAGCTGAATTTGCCGCACCAAGCTGGTACGAATTGTGTACAGTGAGTTACACACAGTTACACACCCATCGCCTCTGATGCATACTCCACAGTCACAAAGGGAAAACCATTCAAGGTCAGCTGCATTCGCAGAAAAGCGACCTAACGCTTCCATATCTAGTTTTCTCTCTCTCTCTCTCTCTGTTACTGATACCAATGACTGTATCTCGCTCTCTGTTCAACTAACATCAAGTATTCACTGTATTGCCGCATGCAATTTATGCTTCGCGAAAGTGATCATCGGTCGAGATCGCACCCGAACTGCCGGGGTGTGTGTGTGTGTGCGCGCGTTCCGCACATTTTCGCCAACATCGCCGTGTGCATACGCGAACCGGAGAGAGAAGGGCCACCTGCTTACTTCGATTGTTCGCTTGCACGCGCATAACGAAATGGCAAAAAATGCACAAAACACAGCAGGATTAATCAATGGACATCTACGGTGCACATTTTTAGGCGATGCACCTTGCATTCGTCTTCGCTGCTTACAGGCCAACATAAAAACTGGCAACAGTGGCGACAAATTCTTTGCCGCCATGAAATACCCCTTACACTACGATGAATGGGTCTGTTAATTATTTCCTTTCCTGTTTTGCAACACGCACACACACCCATACACCAACACAGCCACGCGTGATGACGTAATGGGGACGCGATTGTAAACATTTTATGTTTCGATGCCGAATAGACGCATTTTTGTTGTTGGCAGGCATCTACATACTAAAACCATACTTACCGCTCGGACACGCTTTTTCATAATCTTCTCCGCAGCATAAACCCGATCATCGCCGTTCTCCATCTTAGGGACCTTAGGCTGTAACACAACACCGAACCCGGGTTATGATATTTTAATCCTTTTTTTCTTCTTCCCTTCTCTATACCTCTTTGCGGTACGTTGTCGCCCGGTTTTCTAATCCACCACGTCGTCCACCATAAATTTTCCGTCCGTCCGGCGGTCCGGTCACGGAGAGATCGACGCCGTTGCCCTTTTTCTGTTTTGTATTTGCTTCTCGCTTTGCGATGATTATTATTGCTTCACACTAATTTTCTTACTTTTCCTCGCCGTGACGGATTTCACCAGCGGTGGAAACTTTTTCGCAAACTTAAGATAACTGCACACGCACAAACACACACATACACTATAACGTTGTACAAGAACCAATAGGGGGAGGAAGGTATCTTCTTCGCATGCACTAGAGGTGAAGAATATCGATTATTTGCTTCACGAGTTTAGTAACCTTCACAAACCGTGCGTCGTGATTCATCAAACACTTTAGTTATTGCATCATACATCTATCTTTCAGCGTGTGTTTATACAACTGCCGTTTCCTGATCGGGTTGCACCCTCCGCTTTGCTGAAGCCCGCTTCTGCAATATTGGCACGGCTTGTATTCTCTCTGTGCCCTTCTGATCCACGCAACAACCAAAACAAACTTATAAAATACAAAACAACTTGCACTATAACACGATTCAGGCTTTACATTTTCGATTTGTTTAACGATGGCACGCACAATCTTACTGGACTTTGCTGTTTTGACGGCACGATAAATTACAGTAACTTCTCGGAGGCAGAGCGTCCAAATTTGCGTTTTCGTTGCGACCCAAACAAAAACTGAGTTGATGTTCTTTTTCCATCCGCGACATTTAGGAAACTGCCACAGCATAGAGCTAGTTTCACGCACTCAGCAGATAGCTTCGGGACGATGGCATTGCTGGGTTGATGTATAAGCAATGATCGCTTGGATGACAATTGTGATTTGCGTCATGTTATTTTTACCCTTATTCTATAAATACCCTTATTCTATTTATTTTCCTATTTTCAAATACATTTTGGTTTTCTTCACAAATTATATACTGTGTTATCTTCCCCTTTTTCCTTTTGTAGCAAATTTTTGACAAACTGAATAAAACACGCGGTGTTTACGTTTTCCTTCTCCATTTGTTTACATTGCTGTTCTGGTGCAAATTGTACAGAAATGTTCGATCACACTATTGCAGAGGCGTGCATTAAAAAGGATTGTGTGCAAAACTTCTGGAAAGCAATCGATATTTACCTGTTCAAAACGCACGTAGTTAACAAAAAGCTGTTTGGTGTTAAAAATGTTGCAATTGTACCATTCACAAACGGTTCCACATCGGTGATACCGTGGAACAACATACTGGATCTACTGATTGAAACTAACCTGGACGTTTTTGAGGATGAAACTCGGAAGATTCTCGTAAATCAAGGATGTAAAATACAGGAAGGCTCACCAGCAAATAACTCCGTCGATCAGCTGTCGCAATATGATCATGAAGGGGTGATTGTTTTAAATCGTTTACTTCCAAAAAACATCAGTGTCTTTCATCCAATCGATGTTGTATGTTTGATCGGTAAGATTACGCATACTGTCTGGTTTTACATTATCTAATTATGTATTGACAGATTTTAGTTCGTACCGTGTGCAATTACAATGCCTTCAGAAGGACAAGGTTACCAGTTTGTTTCCAACGTTTCGTTTCTCGCTAGAAGTTTCGCACGAAGTGCTTTCAATCCGTTGCCGATCTAGCGATACCACTGACGATCGATCGATTTATTGGCTGCGGGAAGTTCTACTGGAGCGGATGCAGAAATGGATAGAGACGAACATTCCCACTGATTCGACTGGCACAAGTACCGCATCGATTCGATCACTTGCTCTTGTAGATAATTTGGAGGAGTACAATTGTCTTTTCAACGAACTCAAACAAAAGTACGGTCTGTCGATGGTATCCATCTGGCCGGAGTGTACCGATCCTCAGAAATTTGTCTATGAAGACATCGCAATTGCAGCGTATTTGCTTATGCTGTGGAAAAAAGAGCGTTCTGACAACGGGATCGACAAGCTTCAGTCGTTCGTGGACATTGGGTGCGGAAACGGATTGCTGGTGTACATCCTCGCATCTGAAGGACATCGAGGATATGGTATTGATTTGAGAAAACGCAAACTGTGGGATCTTTACCCGGCCGAACCGAAAATTGATTTGCGCGTCGAAACGATCGTACCTTCGAATGCTTCCCTATTTCCCACCATCGATTGGATCATTGGAAATCATTCGGATGAGCTATCACCCTGGATTCCAGTCATTGCAGCACGTAGCTCGTACAGATCTAGATTCTTCCTTCTTCCCTGTTGCGCTTACGAGTTCGATGGACGTAAGTACCAGCGACAAAACGGTGCTCTTAGCCAGTATGGAGACTTTTTAAATTACGCTGCCGAAATAGCACGCGTCTGCGGGTTTCACGTGGAATCGGATCGTTTACGAATACCCAGCACCAAACGAACGTGCCTAGTGGGCAATAAAAGAATGTACCCTGAAACGGAACATGAACGCCACGACGAAACAATAAAAGCATTCATCAACGAACGGTCGAAGGGAGTGAAAATGGAAGGGACACTGGCACTAAATGGAACGGAAGACAGTTGGTCGGCCAATTTCAAACCTAGGGAAACCGTTGAGAAGGTACGAAACTGTACGAAAATTGATCGATCCGTGGTGGAAAAGATCGTGGCAATTGTGTTCGAGCAGCTACTTGCAAAGCGACGTATTCCTGAAGAATTCTTCTCGCGTAATTGGAATGCTGGTGGAACGATAACGCTTGAAGCACTGGTAAAAGCGATACCGCAGGAATTGCTAGTCGCCCTAAAGGCTGAGTGTGGTGGGTTGCAAACGTTGCTGCGGAACAATCATCAAATTTTCCGAGTGGAGAAAGGAGCAGTACAGATTCGCATTCCGACGAAAGTATCGGACGCGATGGATGAGGCGGTTGTGAGGAAAATGAAGAAGGTGAAGAATTTTAAACCGATCAACTTCAAGCAGCGGGTATGTTGGTTTATCACCAATCATCCCGACGGATGCCCGCTGTTGGAGAGTGAATGTAAATTTAACCATGGAAGCTGATATGGAGTGCACGTGTCGATCATCCACTACCACTAGACGAACTAAGGCCTCGACAACTAATAATACTTGAAGATCCCAAGCAACTTTCACTGGTAACCGGATGTAGGAAAAAGCGATAGAAAATAATGATAAAAAAACGATAGAAATAATGATAATCAGCATTCAGGAAATTCATGCGTTCATACGTTTTATTTATCGGAAGAACGGCCGGGCCGTATATCTGAACGTTCATACGATATATAATCAAGATAAAGTGTGTGTCCAACAAGGATATGCTCATTGGTTCTGAATGAGTATGTGATTTTGTATTTCTTATTTATTGATACATGTATATTTTTCACTGCTATGTGTACTGTTCAACCGAGGAACAGTCCGATTTCGTGGGCAGTTGATCGCAGAATGAGTATGCTCTCGATCTGCCTGGCACACGATCATATTTGCAAACGCTGCTTTAATGCCCCTGAATACATTGTCTTCAGTGCAACTGTTCACACTGGAGCCTTGCAGGCCGAGCGATCGAATTTAGAGAATTGCCTGCTGTTTTGCTGTGTCCTGTGAAGTTCTGTTCTTCTTGTGCTTGTGGGATCGGTTTGCCAAAGTCTCTTGGGTAAAAAAACAGGATCGTTTAAATTTAATCATTTGAGCAAAACGGTAGCATGTTCGGATACTTGGATTGGATAAAAGCGTAGTAGCATTGTCCCCACGTAGAAAACCTTATTTGTGCTGAAAAAAGGTTGTACTCGTGAAAACCCGTTGCTTTTGAATATTGAAACTTCTACTTCTTGCTTCAAGAGAAACGAAACGTCAGACGCATCTGTATTCTGTACGGACAAAAACAGTAAACAACGCGTACGCAGCAGTGAGGAGGGGGCGAATATTAAAGTCGATATATAAATACTTGTCCCCAACTGTAACGGTTTCTCTCGGCTGCTAAAACAGTCCGACACAGAAAATAGGCCACTTGTAAGCATGCTGAAAATAGCAAGCATCCCCGTCAGCTTACAATGGTCGAGATAAAGTCGTTTGTGTTCTTCGACCTGGAGACAACGGGCATACCTCAGTTGGAACATTTCCGCACCAAAATAACCGAATTGTCGATGGTGGCCTGCACTCGGGGACATCTACTGGAATCAAGCACCGAGATACCGCGCGTAACGCACAAACTATCGCTCTGTTTTAACCCTTTACGTATGATAACACTCGGTTCTTCCCAGGCTACCGGTAGGGTGTTGGAGGGATGGTCCGGTACGTCCATCGGATAACTTACACTCTCTTTTGCTTCGTAGGACTGTACAATGACTTGCTGGAAAAGGAATCACAATTCGATGGGAACGCGGGTGAGATGATAAGACTATACCTTGAGCGACTTCAAAAACCGGCCTGTCTAGTTGCGCACAATGGAAACCGGTTCGATTTTATTTTACTTAAACAACATCTGCTCCGGATCGGTGTCTCACTGCCTGTCGATTTGTATTGTGTCGATTCGCTTCCCGCGTTTCGGGAGATAGAGGCCGACGTGGAAAGGTCGTACTTCGAAAACAACGAAGGTTTAGACAGTGAAATTCCCGATCTGGAGTATCAAACGTTGCGCGTAATGGAGGAACTCGAGCAAGCTAACGATTGGTTGCTGGAACGGAAAAAGATCAACGAAACCACACCGCAAAGCGGACGTATGGAGCAAAAGTATAAGCAAGCACTGCGTGATTATCTGGCGGTTGCACCGTGTAGAACACTTCCGTTAGCAGAGATCCTGACCGATGATGATGATGATGACAATGGTGATTCTGACGCTGATTATTCTCCTTCTTGCTGCTCAAGAGGTTCTGTAACTTCTCGGAAAAGGTTGTTCAGTGCAACGGTTTCCGACGAAACAGAGGATGTGAAGCCATTGGAAACCTCACCGGTTTCGAATGCCAAGAAACGATTCAACCTTTCTGATCTATACAAACGAACCGTAGGAAAGGATCTGGTTAATGCGCACCGTGCAGAAGATGACACGCTGGCACTGATGAACTGTGCCATCGTGCATGGCGTACGGTTTGTTCGATACGCAGAAGCCAATTGTATAGCGTACGAAGAGATTAAAAGCAAATTTTAAGTTTGTTTCTGTTGGGAAAAACATTGTAGAAGGTGACGGTAAATGCCGCAGCATAATTATTTCCAATTGAATGTTAGAAAAGCAAAATTATTCCAATGCTGTCGAAGGGTATTATGCAAAATGAGTGATTGATTTTTTTTAGTTTAAAATATTTTTATGAATAATTTGTGTACAGAACAAATCAAAAAGGGAATACAAAATACAATATATTGGTAGATACGAAAACAAACACTGCTAAACGGACTTGTTTCGGCTCTCTGTATCCTTGAAGCAAACCTCCATTAGTTCCTTCATGATGGCCTCGCAACCTTCAACGTGCGTCTGGAACATGGCCACCTTTCGCCGTCTTTCATCGAGCGACTGGCGGCATCGTTCTAGTCCTTCCTCCATAAGTTGTTGCTTATCGTGTGTTAGTTTTTCGATCGCATTCCGATTGCTTTCTAGCTGTTTCCGTACCTGATCCACGCATAGATCTAGTTTCTTTGCCTGCTGCTGATGCGTCTCGCGTTCGTTAACCCGCTGTGCTAAAGCAACGAGCTCACGTGCGATCGTTTCGCGCTGCTGTTGAAGCTCCTTAAGCCTTTTGGTTTGTTCTGCTATTTTAGATTCTAGCGGTGAGATTGTCAGCTGCACATCGGACACCTGTTGCTCGAGGTGTAGTTTTTGTTGGGTGAGCCGTAGATGTAGATCTCGATACTGATGGAACACGTCCGTTAGGTCCTGTTCGAGTGAGTGTAGTGTTTGTTCCAGTTCGACATAGTTACCAGACGTAAGGCTTATCTCGATCGGTGTAAACTGGATGTCTGGTTTTACGGCGTTAGAAAAGTTGTACAGCTTAGTGTTCAGCTCGGAAGCGATGTTAATCTTTTGCTTGATCAGCCGGGACAAGGTTATCTGATGATCGGAAGATTCTTCGTCCAGAGATGCAATTGCATTACGTTTGGCAGCAATAAGGTTTCTGCCTTGCGCGATTAATGTCCGCATATCGTCCCTTTCCCTGGTCGTCATCTGCTGATGTGCCAGCTGTTCCTTCACTTTGCGGATAGCGTTCTCGCAATCATAGTACTGATCCTGCCGCTGGTAGTATTCCTGTTCGAGATGCTCGTATTCTTTCGACAACCGTTTCGTTTCCTCCGTAAGCTGTTTTACGAGACGTTGCTTCTCAAGTACCTCCCGTTGGACACCGTCGAAGCTTTGTTCGCGAGTCTTTCCCTGGGATCGATCAGAATCGATTGCTTCAAGCTGCTTCCGAATTTCTTCCGTCCTTACACGCACCTGTTCTTGTGACAATCCACCGGTTTTGTCCGCCACCAATCGGTCAACCATCGCTTCTACCTGGGCCCCAAATTCTTCCTCCCGCTTCAGGTTCCACAGATGGAAACTTTCGATGGCTGATTGGAAGAAAAACTGCGTATATTCTGGGGAGGGAAATTCGGACGCGTGATCATAGTTCGGTGCCCACTCGGACGATAGAGCTGGTGCGGCGAGTTGTATCAGCCAGGAAAGCATCGTTACCACCTGCTGAATTGAGTGTGGTGCACTCGGTGTTTTCAGCATTGATTTGTTCACCGTGAAGGGACACTGCAGCTCGGTTATGGCTTTCATAATATCGTCGATAAAATTGGCCCCGATTTTATACCGACTGCCACCAATCTGACGCAGCAGATGGGCAATGATTATGAGAAACTGTTTCATGGACATTGCCTTTATGTTGGCTCGTTCGATAAACTCTTTTGGCAGGTCGGGTACGTTCGTCTGCGAAAGGTAATCGAATATTTGACGCGCATCTACCGGGCATCGTTCGCGTTCCACCGTCGAAGGGATTGAGAAGGAAGGGATATTTTCTGCATTTAACACATAATGTCCCATATTTCGCAACGGTGTTCGCAATTGTGGGGTAGCACTGCTGCTGCGAGGATTAAGGGATTTTTTCGTAGCCGTCGATGGTCCTCCCGTCGGTGGCACATTAAGCCCGCGTTCTACCGATCGAGAACGGCCATTTTCGCCAAACTGCCCCAAACCGGACAGTTTGCTTGACTTACGAACAGGTTGTGCAATTCGGCTTACTCGACTAATAACATGCAGGAAAATGAGTATCTTTTAGCTGTTTATTCAACGCATTGGAGTGTGGTTTGTACTTACGATTGTGGCTTTTTCACCGATGATTGTGGAGCCGGTATATCGAATTCCTGTGTGCGTCGTGGCATGGTAATTCGTTTCGTAGAAGACATGATTCGTTACGGAGAGGCAAAATTATAAATAATTGCATGAATATTCAGACAACCTAATGTTAGCGTTCCAGCTTCTTTCCTGTGTTTTCGTTTGGGTTCGAAAGTGAAGCGCTGTGTTTGAATTCACAACTGTCACGCATGACAGTAAACAAACCCTCTAGGAAAAACTACACTAAACCTTTACACGAAATGTCAAAATGTATTACTGTCGATAAAATATTAAAACATAGTTTATTGGGCCTAAGAAGAAATGTAGTTTAGTGTAAAAAATGCAGGCAATATTTCAAAAGGTTTTCTTCTGTATTGTAATACAAAAACAGTAAATAGGTGTGAAATCCGTCTGCAATTACCACTGTGCAAACGATTCATTGCATTTGACATCTCTACACGCACACAATTAAAACGATGAATGCAAAAGAGACCGTGCAATTTGTGAACAACCGGAGCCGGCAACTGTAGGTTGTTTTCTTGTCCAGTGTCTTGTCTGTGATTTTGTACTGTTTTAAGCCACTGATTTCTCGCTTAGAAGCTTGTGCAATTGCTGTTACAGCTTTCCAAAGTAAAATAGGTAAGTGTAGGTTGGTTTTATCATCCTCACATTCAAGATCAAAAAGTACTCTTGTCATGCTGATGGTGCCCTTAATCAAAGAAAATAGCTCATCATCGTGATGAGTACACTTCCAGCACGCTTCAAATGATAACCTAATCGATACTTCAGCTGTCCAAAGGGCACAAAGTCGATAAAACGCCGTATCATTACATAATGGCGTCTACGAAAGGATCCACTAAAATATTGCTAACCAAAACCAAGGGAAAAACGATTAAGAGTACCTTTTGGAATTGGGTATCCAAAACAGGGAAACAGAATTTTAAGAGGTATGCTTAAACTATAGAGTATGTTTTACATATTAAAAACAAGGTAAAACATGCATTGTATGCACAAATGTTGATATCTCAAGAAGCCAGAGTAAGTAGAGTATGATGATGGTCTGGTTAAAAAACTGCCCTTGCACAATTTGCGAATGGCGGATGCAATCTGGTTTATTTTTAGATACCAACCTACATAAATCGAACTACATAAAAAAATAATGAAGAAACATCGAACATGATTCGTATTGTGCATTGAAAGTCGTTCAGCAAGATTTCAATGCTTGCTATGTTCACGGACTCTCGTCTTCCATTCGTGTGGTACATTAACTTCCCCCACTCCCTTTTGTACAATGCTTGGTTTAAGGAAGGGAACTGAGGTGGAGTGGTGGAGTATAATGGTCGGAACCAAGGGGTGGAATGTGGTTAACGCGTCACAAGCGCCTCGAGAGATTGCCCAGCGGACTAACGCATTCATTCTTCGTTCAGTTCCGGTCACTAGCGGTCACCGCCAGCCGGGTATCTTCGTGGCGTTCGTGCTATACTTGATTTGCATACCATACCTTCTTCTAGTTCGGTGAAGTGGGTTACGTGATTGTTGCCGTTAGTAAAAGTATAAATTAGGGTAAGTGGTAGTAATGTGCGGTAGACAAACAGTTGCCTATCAGTGTCCACACCTTCCGTGTGTCGTCCGTCGTGTGACGTGTCAAGGTCCAAGATCAAGAGTGATGCAGAGAGTTTACTTATCGACCAAGCGAAAAAAAGAAAATAAAACCACTTGTATTGAAGCCAACCAAGCTTTTCAAAATGTCCACCGTGTAAATTGTCCGGTTTAGATTTCCCTTCGGCTAAATGTATATAAGTGAGGTAGCAACATCATTGCTATTGCCGGTATGTAATGGTGGGCAGTTAAATAATACTTCAAGCCCTCGTCGTTTGCTTTTTGGAGGGGTGTGTACCGGACCCGATCGACGAGATGATAACCCTTCCCGTGACGAGACGGTTCGAAACTGGTTTTCTTACCAGCACCTGCAATCTGTTACCACCGTTACGTTTCCTCTTTACGTTCGGTAGGGAAATGATTACGTGGTGTCCGACGTAAGCGTACGATCGTTGATCCTTTACTCTTCACGAATCGCGATGATCGTGCAGCGTGTTTTTTTTCAATAATTTCTAACGATTTGCTAATAAGTCAAAACGTTATCACTAATGTTAACCACTACCAGAACCGCAACGAAGACAAACTCTCTTGTACGTCCCACCATCTGGTCTTATCGGTCTTATCAGCCGTGGTGACCATCGAGACAACCACTTTTGTGACGCGATAAACATGAGCTAAGTTACGAGCACTTAGCTCTGAAGCCCCATCGAACACGCTAACTAACTATGGCGTAGCAACGCAGATCATTAAAACAAATTCATAAATGCTATGCCTCATTGCATCGATTTCTTGTCGCAAAAATGTGATTAGACGAAGGCGTACATTGATGCACACAGCACAAACACTTTCCATTGTTAAATATGATTCGACTCACGATTCTGTGACCATGACTGACTTGCCAGCGAAGTTTGTTATGAGTAGAGATAATAAGAAGCACACGGATCCGCATGATCCACATCGCGTTGTGCGTGTGAGGAAAGATCGCTCGAAAGGTTACTAAAGGCACGGCCGTTGATGGCAATGAAAATTGTGTAATTTGGCCTTCATTTTTAACGGTGCGACGAAGGTTCTTGTCTTGTAGTGGAGAAGTGTGGAAGTTTCGTTTAGTTGAAAAAAAAAAAAACAAATATTCATACGCATCGTGAATTGTGCAAAAAAAAAGCAAACGAGCTTGTTTATTACCGCGTGCTGAATAAATGCGCATTAGCACGACGAAAACGTTAAAAAAGCAGAAACCATTGAAGTTAAAAAAAAATCTATGCGTCGATATTTATCGTATGCACCATGACATAACTGACGATGGCTTTCGGTTTCTGTTTCCATTTTTCATCCAACAGCAATCTTCCAACGAAATGGCGTCGAAAATTAAGGCCGGTCCAGTGGTGGACATTCTGGGCGATGAGATGACCCGTATCATCTGGGACTCGATCAAGGAGAAGCTGATCCTACCCTTCCTAGACATCGAGCTGCACACGTACGATCTTGGAATGGAACATCGCGATGCGACGAACGATCAGGTGACGGTCGACTGTGCGGAAGCGATCAAGCGCTTCAATGTTGGAATCAAGTGCGCCACGATCACGCCGGACGAAGCGCGCGTAGAGGAGTTCAAGCTGAAGCAAATGTGGCGCTCTCCTAACGGTACGATCCGTAACATTCTCGGCGGTACCGTGTTCCGTGAGGCGATCATTTGCAAGAACGTGCCACGGTTGGTGCCGGGCTGGGAGAAGCCCATCATAATCGGTCGCCACGCTCACGGCGATCAGTATAAGGCGACCGACTTTCTGGTGCCCGGCCCTGGCAAGCTGGAGATGAAGTTTACCCCGGCCGATGGTGGCGAACCGCAGACGTACGTCGTGAACGAATACAAGAGCCCGGGTGTAGCAATGGGCATGTACAATCTGGATGATTCGATTCGGGACTTTGCTCATTCCTCGTTCAAGGTTGCGGTGGATCGCAAGTTCCCGCTATATCTTAGCACCAAGAACACAATCCTGAAGAAATACGATGGACGGTTCAAGGACATTTTCCAGGAAATTTACGACAAGGACTACAAGAAGCAGTTCGAATCGCTCGGCATCTGGTACGAGCATCGGTTGATCGATGATATGGTTGCGTACTGCATGAAGGCCGAAGGTGGCTTTGTGTGGGCCTGTAAGAACTACGACGGCGATGTTCAGTCGGACACGGTTGCCCAGGGTTTTGGTTCGCTCGGTCTAATGACATCGGTGCTGGTGTGTCCAGATGGACGCACGGTAGAGTCGGAGGCTGCGCACGGTACAGTCACGCGGCATTACCGCCAACATCAACAGGGTAAGGAAACGTCTACCAATCCGATTGCGTCGATCTTTGCTTGGACGCGCGGTCTGTTGCACCGTGCCAAGCTGGACGATAATGCCGAGCTGAAGCGATTCGCAGAAACACTCGAGAAGGTGTGCATCGATACGATCGAGTCGGGTTTCATGACCAAAGATTTGGCTATCTGCATAAAGGGCATGGCCAATGTGAAGCGCTCTGATTACATGGAAACGTTCGAGTTTATGACTAAGCTTGGTGATAATCTGCAGGCGGCCCTTACGCAGAGCCGGCTGTAGGGCGGATGGACAGTTGGTGCAATCTTTCGGGTGGCAGCACGTAATGCCATCGGTAGCATTTACCCTCACACAACGCAGCGTTTTTTTGGTGCATTCATTCGTATTGTCTTATTAATTTGTATTCGTGTATAAGCAAATGAAGAGGTGTTTTCGCTGGTATAAGAAATAAATAAACCATTTTTGGGACATTTGTAAGAAAGTTTTGAGTGTATCGTTTTTGCACTTTAATGACTTTAAATTGCAGACCACTGCGAATTTCCGTTCGTATCAATAACATCAATCATTCAATAATTGGCGTTTCAGCTAGGATTCGGTAAGCTTAAGCCATCGTTATTAAAATACTGCTTCAGCGGAAAGTGAAATGCGATGTTTCAGTATTCGCCAACATAATTTTCCTTGTTTGATCTTCAGCAGTTTTGAATTTGTTTATATTTCACCGTTGTCAAATAATGTGAAACGTCACAATAAATGTCCATGTATTATTCCGAAGTGATGTTTCCGCAGACAACTGTCAAACCGATTGGAAAACAAGAAAAAAATTGCGTTTGGCGAATGTGTTCCCTGCTCGATTGGTAAAGCTAACGAAACATTATAACGCAATAAAATACGAGAAACAGAGTTGGTGCGTTTACGGGCTGTGTAATAGACGAGTTCTGCCCATGTAGATCTAGATTGTTCAATCGAAGAATTTCACTTTTCAGTTGACACACTTTTCGGAAATTGGTGAAACTCAACCACAGATACATGACAAAGGCCTGCCAGTGGGTATGCCATTTTTGGAAGGTCCCTGAGAAACGTGCATTATTTACGTTGGTTTAACATTTTTATTTTTAGTAATAAATATGGCAGATCAGCGACCAAGCACTTCCCAACAGCTGTCGCGTCAGAACCAGCAGCAGAATCAACAGCAACAGCAGAACCAGCGTCAGAACCAGCAGCAGAATCAACAGCAACAGCAGAATCAGCAACAGCAACAGCAGCATGAAAATCGTCAAGGTCGAAAACGCAGACTATCGATGAATCGAAAGAAGGGCAATAAGAAAGGTGCTCGGAAACAGGACGAAAGTGTGGAACCGATAATTAGTAAGCTTCTTCCGCCGGTCATTCAAAGTTTGAGCACGTGTCCGCCGGACGGTGAAATGAGTGCGTTAATTGCTGCCCTCCAACCCTTACCCGAGGAGGTAGATACAGCGCTCAATATGGTAAAGGACGATCTGCATCGCGTGCTTCAGCTGTACAACGATAAAGTCACTATCTATGAGTTCGGTTCGATCAAATCGGCCTTGCTGCTGAAGGACAGCGATATCGACTTTTACATTCATTATGCGAGCGAGAAGAACGACCGTGCTGAGCAGACGAAACTGATCCATATCATATGCTCCCGCATGGATAGGGATCCTTGCTTTACCGGTATGGTAAAGATACTTGGGGCCAAGGTGCCGCTGCTGCGTGCCGTGCACGTGCGTACGAATCTTCAGTGCGACATCAATTTCAGCAATGCGCGTGGTTGCTACAACAGCAAGTTTATCCACGCCATCATGAAGTACGACGTGCGGATCCATCAGCTGACGATGATAGTGAAGTTTTGGGCACAGTGTGCCTACATTCTCACGCCCCACAAGCAAATGAACTCGTACTGTCTCATCATGATGGTGATATTTTACCTGCAGACGCGCAAACTACCCGTAATACCATCGATCGAGGACATGCAGAAAGGTATCGGACGGATCGAGTTTGGACCGTGGAATTTGGGCTATCCGCAGGAAATTCGCTACAAAACACTGAACGCCAACACGGTCAAGGGGCTGCTGATGGGCTTCTTCAAGTACTACTTGGAGTTTGATTTTGCTAAGAATGTGATCTCGCCGTTCGTCGGAAGGTTGTTTTCGCTGGAGGAGCTCGAGAAGAAGACGATCCGCGAGCTGGTACCGTATTACCGGGCGGTAGAACGCGAAGACTATCCGGAGTTTGTCAGTGGCCCGTGCGTATCGATACAGGATCCGTTCGAGCTGAACGTAAACGTTGGGAAGGTGCTGCGCATGGGTGCCCTGTTGGATCAGATGAAGCTGAGCCTGAAGCACGCGTACGACCTTTGCCAGCGGCTTCAGAGCAAGGAATTTTCCAAGCTGCTCATAGCTCTGTTTACCGATGTGCAGCGGTGTCCCAAGAAAGTGAAAGAGACAAAGAACCCGAATGCTCCCACACCGTCCACTTCATCGAGTGCAAGTCCGAGCAGCACAACGATCAATGGTACGGTAGCACCGCAACCGGGTCCATCCGTTGGCAGTAGCGTACCACAGACCGGGTCCAAGTACACATGCCGTTTGCCACCGTTCGAGAATGAGCTGTACCTGGTGAAGCAGATACTGCAGGCACGGGATCCGGGCCGTAAAACGATCATCACGGAGGAACGGATCAGACAACTTTGGTTGGATTGTATGCCTGACTTTATTGAGGACATTCTGCGCAAGCTGTACATGGTGAAGGTGGAACTGATCGACACTCCGGCTGTTGCTGGTGAATCGGGCGCTAATCGTACCTACCAGCTTACCTGTGAACGACAGGTGTTTATTGCCCGCAAGCGCATCAGTATTTCGAACGAGGAGGATTTGAAACGCGAAATCGAAATATCCAAATCGAAATGGGAACGAAACCATCAGCTACAGTTCAATACGCGGGCTGAGATGGTTGCGGTAGATGGTGCGATCGAGCTACGCGTACCGATCGATCAACCGAAGAATGGTCCATTCCGACTGTTTATCGATACCTGCTTCCTTGTGCACATTCGCAAATGTCTCCGAGGGTACTTTATGGTGATGTTGGCAAAGGCAAAGGAAAAAGCTCGCCAGTCAAAGCAGGAGCTGGCAACGGTTCATGGGCATGGTATGGATGGAACAGTGGATAAGAAAGCTCCTGTACAAGTACTGCCAGCACAACCGAATGATGGGATGGGTAACATGGAGTTAAGCAATAGTATAAGAGAACAAGCGGACAGGTCACCGGCGCTAGAGGCCAGTATGGGACAGCCAATGAGTATAGACAGGGAAACTAATAATACGGGTACGACGGTTGTAAGATCCACCAATGAGAGCTAATGTAAGCGTGTGTACTCTTTTATAGCACTAGGTTCCGTAGGTTGATAACTTTATTTTATTTCTTTTATATCCTACTTCCTTTTCGTTAGTTAGAATAGGATGCTGCAGATGGGATTTGTTTTAAACGTTCATATTTTCATTTTTACACTTTTCGCCTCAAAAGTGACGATTATGGGAGGATAACGCAATCGAAAGCGTTGACAAAATGTCCAAAAAGACGAGTTTAATAAATAAGATTCAAGTGTTTCGTTTTAATCACATGTGGTTCATTATATTACGATTCTGATCGTACAATATACAAATCTCCGTCGCACTCTCAAATTTATTCCATTTCGAGCTGCCGCATGGTATTCTCTTCCTTCGGGCGCAGATCTTCATCATCCGAATCGAGTGGAGCTGCTTCCATGGCTTCCCACAGTGTTGTATCGGTTTGATCGTCCACCGATTCACCCGTCGTGTCCATCGTTTGGGTCGTTTTTTTCACGCGTGGTTTATGCTTTCGTTTTGCCTGCATACGATCGAACTCGGCGATGTATTCCGCATAGTTGCTGGTGTACCGGGCCGGTTTATCGGACAGATACTGGTCATTTACTAGTCCCGCCGGAAGTTTCAGTACATCGTTTAGCATGAACGCAAACAACCATACAACCAGAGGTGTTTTCCCATACATGTAGTGTGCCTCTTTGTGGTAAAACAAGTACCCATCCAGCTTCGGTGTGGTATCAGGAAAGGCAGGATAGTGCGCCCAACAGGCTTCCATCGCGCCTTGTTGAGCTAGATCGTACAAAGGTAGTAAACTTAACCGGAAACCTTCCTTCCCGTTCGCCGTTTCCGTATCGAACAGTTCGCCAAGACTGTGGTCGTAAAATTTTGACTCGATCCACGCGAAACGAAACTGACAATCACAGCTAACTAGATCTATCTGTGCGAGCACGAGTGCGTCAAGTATGTAAAATGTGCGATCTTTCGCCAGGATGCAATCCAGCACGATCGCATCACGCAGCGGCCGTTTCGTACGGATCGAAGCAATCGAGCGACCCCGCTTATTGAACGCGATCGCTAGCCTTTGGCGAAACACTAACAAACACCGTTGCCCTACGGGACAGGGGCGGACGAGCCATTGCTCAAGATCATCCGGCCGCTCGTGCATCCATTCCGACTGTTGCACCTTGTTGGCGAACAGCTTCGATGTGATGATGCGGGTTTTGTTTTTTTGCGGCCGTTTCGTTTGGTTCTGTTGGCAATCCATTGATTCGTATGCATGCTGTTCCGTTTCGAGCTCTTCGAGCAAACCGACCCGCCCGGCATCCAGTTCCAGCTCGCGGCATCGTTTCTGTTTGTCGAGCAAACGTTGTCGTCGTTCCTCCTGCAGGGTGGCGTCAGTCCGTCCATAGTTTTTGTACTGGTCAATGAATTTCGAAGCCGGTTCGTCTGTATCGGACATTGTGGTGAGGATTACGGTTATCGTTGAACAGCAAGCACTACAGGGAACACAAAATTACAGCGAACACAATTTGTTTTGGCGAAGTGTTTGTTTTGAGTTGAAATAGTAGGTGATATCATTTGATCTCCTGTGAAGCCATTTTGATTCATGGAGAACAGCTACGTGAGTTTATTTTCCATGTTTTTCTTATTTGAGTCAAGCGAAATAGGTATTTTATAGTTTCTTAAATTTTTCAAAATACTTTTTGGATTACAACAGAGGTTTTATATTTAGTTAGTAGAAGTAAAGAGCGATTTGTAAGTGTTGTGTTGTGTAATTTATTATGTTAGATATTCTTCTCTATTTCCCATAGTGCACTGCATCCGTATTATATTCGAGCTTTCAACCGTACCGCATAGACGCTCGTTTTCAAGTTCATGTCAAACCGATTGCATATCTTTAGGTATTTTGTACGCCCCTATAGTTAGGCTAGCCGAGTAGCACCACATCCTTCCCAACAAATTTTCACACATTTTGATTCGCTTTTCCTTCTCCCGTTTGTCCTATCCTTGGTAGTGTTTAAAGTTCCTGCAAAGCACGTTACAAAAGTTCCCGTAGTGTTTGCAAAACGTTACCATTTAGCTGTAGGCATGGTAATACAGCGTGTTTGGCGTAGTTCGGCTGCTTCTTCGTCGCTCAATGTACCATCAGCGTCAGCTGCTGCGACGGTGGTCACTTCCGCCATTTCCTCGGCGGGATCGTCCGTGGCAGCAACAGTTGCAACAAGTGCCTCAGAAACTTCGTCAACAAACAGCAGCAGTGTGTTGGTGAACGCTACCGAACCGGAAGCCAACGCTGGGTTGCAGTCGGGCATGAGACAGGTACGGGAAGTATACACCCACAAGAACACGGTTTTGTTTGCATTTGAGAACGGTTTTCTTTTGCTGCAGAAGCTGAAAAATACTCTTTCCGGCGAGGCCACGCTGGAAGCGTTGAAGCAACGTTACGGTACGGGTCGTTCGTTTGTAAGCCAAACAGCGAACGATGCGGCCATCAAGTCGCTGGAGCTGCTGCGTGCCAACATCCAGTGCTACTTCGACAAGGAGGTGGATGCGATTGTGAAGAAGTTCCATCAAACGTACTTCGTGCCAGCGATTCGAAACATTAAGGAAAATCTTGGCGATGGCGCTATTTCCGACGAGGCACTGAAGAGTGTGTTCTGTTCGCTGCTAGAAAACACCAAAGCACAGTACGCAAGCCAACTATCGTCACCGGCAGGCAACTCACTGTCCCGTGCCAACACTCCCGGCATGGAGCTGAGTGATTCCGATTCCAGCACTGATAATGCACCGGCCACGGGAACAGCTACTAGTCTGCTGCACCAAGCGTTGAAACGGAAGCTTCCCGAACCGAACCAGCCGGATTTGTTTAAGCGGCAGTACTTCTTGCACGGTCCCATCTTCCCGCACGCCCAGTATCAGAGTTTAACCCCATCCCAAACGATCAGCGGTTCCGGATCGAACCTGGTGGCCGGTGCTGTTGCATCACGAACGACGCCCGTGTCCTTTCCAACCACCGTCATCACCCCGGAAAGCTTGTTCATACTCGACTTTAAGGCAGCCCGTGCGCTGGGTATTTCCGACTTCCGCGATCGTCTGGCCAACAAACATCCCGAGGTGCTACGCTACTGTCCCGACACGCAGGACCGGGATTGGTTGTTGCAACAGAAACAGGTCACGCCGCTGAACAAAAACGGACGGTTCTTCCTACTAGCTCTGGACGATGTGAAAAAACTTATCGAACGAAATGCGTTTGAGCACGCGGCACCTGGTAGGTCCGGTGACCTCCATGGCTTTAAGGTGACGGAGATGATTTATGCGAAAATACAGAAGCTGTTAAAAGAACTTACCGAACGGCAACGGGCAACGGATGGGTTCGAATCACCGAAGGTACCCGTAGCGGTGGCTGCAAGGCCTCCACGCATCTCTTCGCTCAGTTCCTCGCATGCGACGCTGACGGCACTATTGTCGACGCCCCACTCGCAGACATCCAGTGAGCCCGTGAGTAGTTCCTCTACGGTGGCCAACCTGGAGGGTGTCGAGTTGAAGCGTAGTTAAGTCTGATTCTAGTTCCTCTGTACATATCAATCGAGAAGCGGGGGCAGGCTGCACCCAACAGTGTTCCTGTCGCCGAGAAAACGCATTGTATATTGTAACGTATTTGGGCGCGTGGCCACGTAGGTTTCTTTGCGTCTACTTGATCGAACTGTGTTGTGTACGCTTTCGGTGTGTTTTGGTGAGATTTTCACGAATAAATATATGTACATAATGGTGTTGGCAAAGGGCTAAACTTTTATTGCGTATTTGATGACACTTTGCTAAAAGAGTCGTGTGTAGTTGCTCAGTCTCTATAAGCCAACACAACAACCAGTCACACTTTGCTTGCAATGAATTCATGATGGCTTCTGATTGCATACTTGTAGGCGTTTTGCAATTTGAAGCAAATTCGAATTAAGCAGCGTTTTAATTGTTTTATAGAGAATTTAAGCTGAGAGGTTACATTCGTCTCTTGCATAAATTTTCATAAAATTAATTATTAAAATTTTTCATTAGAAAACTTAAGTTTAAAAAGAAAAAAAAATTAACTACACATCATCCGTTGTTTAAGTGTACCTTTGTGTTCGGGATACAGGCAGAAGCCAAAAGCTTCTCAGCATGCGGAAATGATTTTGTGTTTAAAGATTTTTCTCACCACTCCTCCTCATACTCCGTCGACAAGTGTTCTACATTTGAAAAAAATCAGGGACAAGAAGGGAACGATATGGGGAAGTTAAGGAAAAACTTCGCAATTTAACGAAAGAAAAGGAAAAACAACCAGTACCAACAGAACTCGTCTGATATTTGCATGAATGGTACACGGAGAGATGGAGAGAGAAGGAAAGGAAAACAGAGAGAGAAAGAAAGAGAGAAGATAAGGTAACTCTTTGGCAACAGGGAGGGGTGTATGTATATGAGGGAGGTGAAAAAAGAGATGGCGATAATTGCAATGGGAGGTCGTGGAAAATGATGCACTTTTGATGAGTGACCGGCACACATTTGCCTGTGTGTAGGTGTGCAAGTGGAAATGAGTGCTGGTAAGCGTTCAGGAGAAAAGCAATGACTGCATCTCTTTCTGGCGATTTTTGCAATGGTTTGAAATTTTAAATCAGGTTTCATAAATTTGATTTTTTGTAGCATTCTAACTAGCAGATTAGCTAGCATTATTTTAACATTTATATGTTCTAATGGAACAAAAATGTATTTAAATTTAGTGATGGGAAAATTTGTTTTAAGACAGTTCATTAAAGTTTACAAGTTTTGGGATTTCATTAGATTCGGTAATATTTTAATTTACTTTTGATGGTAAAGTTTTTGCTACTTTTTGAAATATTTTTCAATTCATTCTTTGGTCTTGGATATTTATTAATGATTTATTTTTTAGTTGTTTTTGAGTTCGACCAACTTTCATACATGATGATTTATTTTATTCTTCAATGTCACGTTTTATATTTTTCCAGAAATGTTCGTTGTTTTGTGTTATTTTTGTTTTTGTCCTTAATTTCTGTGGCACCAATTACTAATTAGTTAATTAATTTGTTCTTTATACTATTCTAAACATAGTCCTTATGTTTTATGTAACTTACACCTTGTTTACTACAAACCCTTCATCCAAACAAACACAGGTGTACGAACTCTTGGCTCAAAACACGGACTTAGACTCAGCGTAAACGGAACCATACCCCCTTCCACACTTAAGTACCATTTGCTCCAATTGAACCGCTTATTTGCATGCAATTCTAGCGATAAGATGAAACAAAAACAGCGACCACACGGTACCATGCTCTTTGCAGCTCGCTACCACAACGGCAGAAAAACCACCACGATAAAGCCGGTGCCCAACGTCAGCAGTGTGCTGAATGTGAGTCCTGTGTGAGCGCTCGGTGGGCAAATCAAAACAACTCCCCCAACACGCAAACCAAACCCTTGCGTGGGTGTGTGTATTCGGCTCTCCGTGCACGAGCACGGCAAAAGGATGCTAAAACACCGGCTAAATCTGGTCCACCGAAAGTACGGAGAGCGGCAGAGCGTATCATGCCGTGAAAATCCCGGCCACTTTGAATGCCGGGCCGGAGTGCTCGGGGAGAGGCTGATGGGCGCTAACACACACGTGATCGGCTGGAGAGATCTGGTCGTTGCGCAAATGCGTACCGCTGCTGGCTGCCAGGGGTGGGTTTGTTGTGTGGTGCATCGGTATGCCACCCGAGCCCGAAACGCACAGCCGGCATTTGTTCGGTTCATGCGATGCACACGTGAGTGCTCTCCGGGGTGGGCCCGTGGTACGCGTACGGGCGAACGAGATGGAAGATGGAAACCGATCGGGCCAACGGGCAGATGCGCACTTATCGCGGCATTGGTCTTGATTACGTACAGTGATGGTAAGCGATTGGGAACTGTAAATTGATCAAAATATTGAATCTTTGTTATTGAATAAGAAACAAAACTGTTGTAACATTTAAAAAAACGTTATTCACATTGTCCAAGAAAACTGTTAATGTACAGGACAATTGGTTTGGGTTCTTAAAGCTGTCATAATGCATGGCCTACACTAATATTTTTACTGTGACTAATTCCAGTAGTAAGTAAAAAAGAGTCCCGCAAAGTAGTGATGCGAAATAAGGGAAGAACGATCCTAGTGCAATGGGTCCACTCTTTCTCTGGAGTGAACGACATCTGGTTCAATAATTTCCCTGCTCAATTCCTTTCTGAAACCAATTCAAATATTGTTCCTCGAAACGACGCTCCAAATACCGCTCCTTTGAACATTCACAATATTTTTCCGCGCTTTTGTTTTAAAATCAACATCGTGTGTATCTCCGTAGTTCGGTCATCCAAGAGGCTTAATTCGGAACTTTTGTCATCACTACTGCAAAAACCAATTCAGTAGGATTTACAATATAAACACATTTAAGGAAAGAGACACTGAGTGAAAGAGACAATGCAAATAGTACTAATTAAGCAGACTTGTTAGATAATAAAAAAAAATAATTTGAGAAAGGGAAAAATGTATAAGAATAAAAAACATTTATTTAGAATTTTAAATTAATAAAGAAATAAAGATTTGAAGAATGAAATGGAACGAATGGGGAAAAAAAACATATGCTTTAACAACAAACAGAAACATTTAGAAAAGACTCTCTTTTAAAAAATAACTCAAGAGAATTTTCTTAAACTTATACCCATCACTGTACACACTCGGTCTGTGGGTGCCGAACGGTAGCTCAGTTTGCCGCGTGCGCTAGCGAGCGTGCGGACTCACGCAGCAAACGTTCAGTTCATTCATCGCTTTGGTAGTTGTCGAGTGTGTACTTAGGTCGGGTCCGCTTTTCCGTCACGACGAAAATCCGTTTTCGCTGTCTAAGGCACCGTGTTTATTCCGGAAAGTAATAGCAAAAGATAACGAAAACGAGCGAATCAACCTTCGTGCACCGAGTGTGTGTATGTGCGTATTTGCCGTCGAGCAAAGCCCGTCAGTCGTAGTTTGGTCCTTTTACGCCTAGCTGGAAGCGGTATTAGTCGGTACGGCACATCAATGATTTCCGCTCGTTTTCGATTGAGTGTATCCCTTCCGCATGTGGCCGCGCGTATCTAGTGTATGATAAATAGTAGCAACCAGCTCAGCTGAAAGCACACGAAACCAACGTCACTTCACCATCGTTCCAAACGCAGCGTAATCGGCGACTCCATGCGAATCGTTGTACCGCGGCTAGGTCGGTTAGCATTTCGTGATCGTTACCATTTGGTGCCACGTTCCACACCGTCCGTGGCTGAAAGGACAACGAACACCTTCGTTACTCGGGTTGCGGGTGATTGAGTTTAAGTTAAATAAAAATGCCGCATCGTCGTTGCCCCATACACCGCCAAGGATGTCTCGGGCCCGTCTCCGAGGCCGCTTGTGGGTGCTTTTGAAGCAGGGCCCGAGAGCAAGCGAGAGCAACACTAGTGCGTGTGTTTGTGTGCAAAAGTGAAACCGGGCGGCACCAAACCCTTGCAGCTTGCGGATTCGAGTGTTGTGCAATGGCAGCAAATCAGGCAACCGTTGTGCACTAATGTCGGGCCAAACGCATCAGAGACTACTACCTGGAAAAGAGCTTTAAAAACAACTATAAGCGAATGGCAGATTCGGCACAGTGAGTTTGTGTGCAACATTGCACCGGTTTGCTACCAAACCTAGAGCTGTGCGTTTAAAACAAACTGCATGGCAGCAGGTTTAAAGAAGGGAATCGCAAAACGTGGCAGGAGTCTAGTACGAGTCTGCTGGAGCACGTGGCCTTCAGTGGAAGCTTTAATCGATTAACCGGTACACCGAAATATGTTTCCATTCCTGGCAGGCAGGGGCTTGGGATGTTGGGAAAGCAAGTGTGGGAATGTCGGGATTTATTTCACACCGTTAGCATAAAGTTTGAAGTTTTGTTTTCGAACTGCACTTTTTTATGCTTGTTGAAGAAACAAGTGAAAATTGTTTGAAGTCGAAGTTTTTTTTCGAAATCGAATAATATTTCGAGTTCGAGATAATATTTAAAGCCTAAAAATAAACTACTAACTAAAATATAGAGCAATAAGTACAGGAAGAATCATTCTATACATTAATTCACTATTAAAGTAATAAAGTAATAGAACTTAACGAATAAAGGATATTTTTAAAAATAAAATGTTTAAACAATAATTCCAACGTGAGTATCGAATAGCTTTCACGATTGTGGTGCACTTGCAAGATATGAATTAAATTATGGTCGTAGTAATCGGAAGTTAGTAGTGAAAATAAAAATCGCGAGTAAAATAGTAGGCAATATTAAAAAAGCGAGTGATTAAAGAGCATTCCAATCGTTGCCCGTGATTCACACATGCACCGGAAGTGAAAACGTTTGCAACCCTGAAACGAGTGTTTTAACAGCGTGTTGTGTCGTCGTGTGTGCAATATTAGGAAAGGAGTTTGTTGTTCATATGCTTCTGTGCATTTTGCAGGCCGTCAGGACATTATAATAATAGTCCGTGTGCGTATTTTTTTTATGCTGGTTTTTAGCAGTAGCGGTAGCATTTTCCCGTGCTTGTAAGCCACAGTGTCTATCATCGCGGTCGCGGTTGTAAAAGTGTGTTTAAAAAAAAAGCGCAAGCAAGCCGGCCTGGTGTTGTTCCGAGGCGCCTTTAGTCGATTGTCCCGCAGTGCGTGTGGTCGTGTGAGTGTGATTTGTGTGAGCTTGAAAGTTTAGAGCACGGTGCCAGTAAGGTGGTGTTCTGTGTGTGTTTTTATCGGTGTAAAGCGTGTAGAGCGAGCGGCAAAGTTAAAGCAAAATAATCTGAAAAAGAAATAATTAAATAAAATAGCCAAACGTCCCTCCCGGTATAGCCACACGGTCAGTGTGTTTAGCGGGAAAATTTGTGTGCGCCTGGTAGTGAAATACCGATCGTACGGAGGCCATTTTACCGTGTTTTTGCTGTCCACCAGGAAATAATTCTCCGCCTCGTTGACGCTACAGCTACCGGTGCAAAACAAACGCAAAACCCAACCCCGAATACCATCCGTTCGTAGATTATCGAACCGAGCGACGCGCGTAAACAATATGGAGCACCAGAATCAGGACCTCGGTGTGCACCCGGGCAACAATCAGGCGGAGGTGCCGAACGATCCAGGGTAAGTGGAGATGGAACTGGAATCAATCGATCTAGAAACAGGGTTAAATGTGTGTTTGTGTAATGGGCAGTGGGAGAAAATGAGGCGAACAGTAGAACGAACTACCCCATTTGGAACAGGTCCCTTTTGGGCCGAGTGTTTGGACAAGTGGAGCTGCAGTTGGGTACTTGGACGACAAGATTAAATGTGGTGTATGAAGTTACTTGTAGCTTGTTTTTATGCCAGCACGGTTCGATGATCTCTCTCTGGAAGTCTAGCCACGTTTAAGAAATGTACAGAAAGTTGAAGAATTCTGAGTTCCGAGTCCTTGATTATTTGCTAGTAGTCTCCGGTGGAGTTTGATAGAGTTTTACTTATTTCACTGAGCATTTACGAAGCCATTTAGAAAGTCTTTCCAAACGTAACATCTCATGTCAGTAAAAGATGATCGTACAAAAAGTACTCTGGTTGAAGGTTTAATTTCATTGTTGGGCATTCTTTTTTCAGTTTTTTATTGCTTCAGAGCTGAAGTGGATGCGTTATAGTTCATGTATGAAACATGCATTTCAGTTTCGTGCATGTCAGCTTGGGAAGGCATTTCGAGCGTTCCTAGACCAACAGCCCTGAAGTTAAACTCCTGCCGGAGTCTTCTTGCCACTGGGATGTTAATTTGTTCGCTCAATAGCTCGATCGATGAGACGACTCATCGTTGTTTGAACAGTGCCGGATGAGCGGAACAAACCGCGGGCAGAAGAAACTGAACCGGTTGCGATTTGAAATCGGGTCGAAACCGTTCTGCAGTTGAATCTTTTCCCCTACCGATGTGTGTGAGTCCGCTGAGTCGGGGTATTGGTATCACTTGATTGAACATCTAACTACAACACACGCGGTTCTTGCTGCTGCTGCTGCTGCTGCGTGTTTGCATGTCCCATGATCATGGTACGTCACTCTCCTAGCCCTGGCAAACTCCACTGCAACGAAACGTGTCGAACGTCATTCGACGGAAGTGACGCGCGCTTTTTTTTCTTCTTTCCTTCTCGCCCATATCCTTCATCCTGCCTAAAGATCGCTATAGTCCGGTAAATGTGCCCTAATTAGATATTTTTACGCCCGTTGGAACCATTACCGGTTTTGGGAAAACGGAAGGTACCCAGGTTGGGTAGGCACGACGGTGCGGAACAACCGACCGAAGGCGATGTATTGGAACGTGCGAAGCTACGACGACGGACTGACTCCAACCGGTAACTAGCTCATTAGAAAGTAGTCTCTATTTTTAGGGATACAACCCCGCAGTCCCAGGTTTAGGAAGATATGGGTGGGGTAAAAAAAACAAAATTGGCACGTTCACTTGTTGGAAAGATCAGATGCACCTCTACTGCTGTTGGTGCTGGTGTTCCTGTCGTACGATCGCACACCATTCCAGATTGACGGATATGTGCGAGTTGGATCGTATTGAAGAGATCGAATTTTTTAAGACTACAACCCAAATTTCCTACTAGCATTCGTCCGATATTCCATATAGGGAGCAGATTCTTAACTCCATCCCACCGTCGAAGAGGCGGGCGTTTGCACAAGTCAAGAAACGCCGGCTAACGAGCAGCGCGTGACCTTTCTCAGCGCGTTTTTCGCGTCATGTTTTCATGTTTTACGTAACACCGCAACAAACGTGCTTCGGGTCGGTGTGATCAGCACTGATACGTACCGCAGGGAAGGAAGAAGAGCGTTCGCGTTAAATGCGTTAAAGAACAGCGCGCCGAGATCGCGTTTGCCCGTTGGCATTTTCGGTGTGGTGCTGCTGCTGTCTGCTGTGCGTCGTCGGAGGGAGAAGAGACCTCCCCCCCCCCCGACACGATGGTTGATGCGGACGTCAGCCTTTTTGGTGGAAAAATGCGCATGCGCCAGTGGAGTAACTCGCGGGAAATTCACGTTTCGTGGTGGGCTTAGTTTTCCTCCACCGCGTGCGCTAGACGGCTGTTCGCTGCTGTGATGATGCTGGTGGTGGAAATGAGAGCCGTGAGTGATGATCGGTTACCAGGCAACAGTCGGTTGGTGACCAGAGTGTATGCACGATATTCGTATCAAAGCTAACATACACACACTAGCATGCACTTCAACTGCATCACAAATTAGCTCATGGTTGCATTCGCAACCGAGACCCGGCACAGGGGACAGTAATTTCCGCACTGTGTACGAAGCTCCATTCCACGTCCAGCACTCTCTCCAGCCTTCCTCCCTGAAGGCACAGTTCTGTGTGTATGTTTTTTTTGCTTGCTGCCGGGCATTCTATTTGCTACGCTACGAGTAAACCTTCGGTCCAGCACAAAATGATCATAGATCATTGCATTTGCCCCAATGTAACGGCAGAGACCTTCGGCGAGAATAAACACCGTGACACCGTGTTGTCGGTAGTTTGGACTAATACTTACAGCAGCTTCCACCCTGATGCGAGATGACCTTTGTGCAATTGAGGGCGTGTGCACGCGCAATATTATGCTTTAATCGATGTTCGAAATCAAATTTCCCAAAATATATTGCATTAGCAAACCCGCAAGGCTTGTCGTACGGGGTTGGAAAACCGATGACAGATTAATTGAGTTTTCCGGGGATGGATCGGGAAGCAAGGCTAAGCCACGCTCATTAGAGCTGGATGTGATGATGCACAGCAACGGGTAGAAGTTGCAATAATATAATTAATCGACGTTAAAGTTTGAAGTTGTTGCCCATTAAACATTCACCTTTGATCAGGGTTAAATGTTGTTTTTAAATGGTTAGATGACATTAAGTTTTTAGTCATTTATTGGCTTGATGTAATTACTGGGCGACTAGTATTAATTAAAGGCTGATACTGATTATCCCTAATGTACAGAACGCTAGCTCAAAATCTACAAGGATATTAAGAGAAAACTCTGGCTCTATGTAACGGTAGGTTCAGCATGTAGGCATATCCATGATACATGAAAGATGTACGGAGCCCCATTTTTGGGGCTTTATAAAAGAAGAACTACCTCTTATCTTGGCTGGGAAGTGAATCCATATGAAAGCAAACACATTCAAAAGTACGCGAAAAAATAGTTTAATAATATAATATACATTTTGGCCATACTGTTTCTAGTATTTCTCCATAAGTGCCGTAAGTGTTCCAATTATGGCTATACTCAGTCTTCAAAGCAAAATCTTGATTAAGTTATGAGTGAAGCAACACGTGATGTAAATCGAAACTTCATACAAACGATACAAATTTCGCATACTGCCATAATTGGATCCCCGTAGTTCAGTTGTACCAATGATTGACGTACGGAAAAAAGTGTTCATTCTCGAAAAAATAGTGCAATTATTTAATGTGCAGTAGTATCAAACAGAATATTTTACGTCCCGATGTTATTTTTACCTTTAATACTAATTATCAGCTTAAATTCAGTTATTTCGACTATGTACAATTTTTGCATACTAGATTATTTTACATATGTAAATGTTTACAACTTATGATGCATAAGTGTAAGGAAATGTCAATGTTACGTGATAAAAAGGTGTTTGTAATTTAAAATCACCATATGCCGTTAAGGACGGAATATAATGCTCACTATTGCCATAGTAGGTGCCAATCAGATATTGAAGTATTTAATTAAAGATCAAAGGTGAGGAAATTTACACTTTAATAATAAGTAAGAGACTGGGAATTGAGCTGTATTTTGCCTTCAATACAAAGAGGATTCAGTTCAAAAATGAATCATTTTCGATTTTACTACCTTTTGTTTCCAGCTTTTCGAAAAATGCCGAGTTCCACGAATCATTTTTTTGTTATTTTTTGACAAGAAACAATGTTATTAGTCTTTTGAAATGTTTTGATTCTATTAGCTGTTAGCTGTTAGCGCGCTCGTTATTTGTGGGTATAAAATGTTGGTTGGTAAATTTGCAATTTTAACTAAATTTTAGCAGCGAGAAAATGTAAAGAATAGGTTTTTATTTCAACATAGTTATATCGTTTTATTTCTTCCAAACTTACAATTTTATAAAACTAATAATTGCTTGCTAATAGCTTCTTACGATTTGAATGCTTCTGACATATGCTTCTAATAGAACGTTTGCAAACATTATTGTAAGACGCTTTTCCTATTTTCTTCGACGCCTGAACAAAACCACTAATGACCCATCTCGAGCCACTGCTTCCCGTGACATTTATGCAAGCAACAAATTTGACCACAGCTGATTGGTGTGCCTTGCCGCATGCAAATAACGCTTACGCTTAAACTGTTCCCCCACAACGTCATATGCAACGATCCATCCGCCACGACTGCATGGTCATGCTCGCGCGTATGGAAATTGTTTCCCGCTTCCCGCCATTATCATTATCCGACGATTATCGTTATTACTTTGACAGTGGGGTACGGGATGGAACGCTCTGTCACGAGTGCAGCACTGGTTACCGCACAACCCCAAGCTATGCAAATCCCACCGGAGCGGGTTTGCCAAAAATCGGTGGAAAATGGTGGATGGTGCTTTTCTTATCCTCCCGGTTGTGGTTCTTAAGATTGTGTTGTGGTTCAGCGTGTGTGTGTGTGTGTAAAGGAAGTGTCTTATGCAAATCTTTCCCATAACGTAACGTGTCATTTAATTTACATTGTCATTTCTCGTGCATAACCACAATGTTCGCACGGTTGCATCTTGTTGCGTGGTGCAGTGTGTTTTCTGCTGTCTTTTTTCGTCTTTACTCATTTCGGTTGCATTTCGATGTCGAATGACATTTTCGTGCTACACTTTCCGCATTTAGCTTGTAGTAACGCGCTGTGATCGAGGAACGCATCAACATACCCAATCGTTAGAGGGTTGAATGAAGGGTGTAGGAAGGATTGGAGGAGGAGAAAGTAGGGTAACACAAAACCTCCGTAGTAACGCATTTATTTCAACACCTTGTTCGTGAAATTCGCACGGTTTAATCAATCGTGCCCGGCTTTCGGTGCTACTCAGCTGGCAATGGCAGTGACAACGGCCCGTAAAATGGCGTCGGTGCAATCGGTACATCCCCATACACACAGACCCACACAAGCTCGCACAATCTCGCGAATGCACCTGCGGAATACATCTGCGATGTACTGCGCACGATGCAATTGCGTTGTGTCTTAATATGACTGTTATTAATACTACATTAATGGTAGTACCAAATGTACGATTGCTTCCATTTCGATACGAGTTGCCGGTTGTATCCGTTGACTCTTTCGCAGCATAATTGTGTGGTTGTATGGCTGCGAGATGTACACGGCCACGTGCCATTGATGAGTGCGATACGCACAAAGATCTTGGTGAGTCCGCGATTGATGTACGCGTTAGGTATGCTTACACCACCGGCAGACGACACCGTACATCGTACGTGTGGTGATGAATTATTACAATCGAATGCAGTACCAAAATGGGTGAGTGAAGTAAGTTGGGGCGCTACGACACAACTGATCAAATTAGTACCTTTCATAAATTAACCATATCGGTTGGCATGGTGGTTGCACAGCTGCACCTGTTCTGGTGGGTGATGTGCCTGCGTGTTCAATACCGTACTGACGGACCATTATGGTCAATTGCCAAAGTCAGTTGAGCATATCTTTGAAATTGAAGGCGTGGTGAGCCTGACGTGATGTGTGTCTGGTTTTGTTTGGGGAAAGAATGGAGGAGACACTGCTACATTTACACTAAGAGACATACAATTTATATGTATCAACATAATTTCAGATATACGAGCAATTTCCGCGAAATAGTTAAGATTATTATATCCAAAAAGTGTGGAAGACGTTTAGAAGCATTGAGTAAAAAATGACCTTAACACATGACAGTTAAGGGGAAAACAATTAATAAGACATTACATTCCAACCTCGCATTTCTCAGAAAGTGTCAACATCAAACGATATTTGAATTAATTTCGAAGATTAGTTCGAAAGATGTGCTTCTCACTAGTCAGGTTCGGTATTAAATCTCAAACGTACCATTCTCGCCTATGTAGCACTATCTATCCTGCTGCGTGTGAATAAAATTCAAGGAATGTCAAAAGAAGGACTTCCGTCACAACCTGCAAAATCCGAGGTTACAATGCAACAAAGGATAAGACTTAGCCATACTTCTATGTTCTAAGTAGGATTCTTCTATGTGCTTTTGTTAACTGTCGCGGAATGTGAGTTATCTTTTCACTTTTCGACACTTCTAGTGATCATGTTGTTGATCTAAGCTGTCCGTTGTCTAAGCTGAAAATGAAATAAAAATTCATCGTTGGGTCGTTTGGTAATTTTTTCATAGCATGATTAAGTCATACGATTTTAAACAGTCTCATGCGTTGCATGAGTTTGAGCTGTTCCTTTACGTTTAGGCTTAACAACCTTGTAGGTAATACCTGTCACCCAATCATTAGTCAGACTTCGTAAGGGAGGATTTGTACATATTGGATTTAGTGTAATAGTGACTTCATTTTATATCATTTTTTATAAAGCGTCTAGTGTTGTATAATTCGCTTACGCGTGGTTTATTGCTGTCTCTTGTTATTATAACTGTATGTATGTAAACTGCTAAAATTAGACTATTTGATTCTAGTGTTTCTGGTTGTTTTGTGGTACGGCTTACTGTTCCAGGGCAATATAGTACAGCGGTATCTAATGTCTAATTTAGTGGATCTCGTAGGTTTTGATACTTTTAATATAATAATTTTTATCTAGCCTGGTAGTTTTGACACTAGAAGTTCTGAAAACTGCTCGTGCTTGTAGTATTCGTTCCAACAGTGTTCGTTCAACGTTGGTATTCATAACTCAATTTAACCCGATTAGTCCAGATTAACCTGGTTAGTGGGATCAAACTGAGATTTAAAAGGAGTTCATTATATCTTTAAGCTTTTACCTGTGACTGTCCGTGGTATTCTTCAACAGGTAACCCAGGGCAAAATTTCACATGGTTTTGGAACTGGGCTTGTTAAAGAGCATGTTAAGAATATTTTTAAACCCAGATGAGTCATTTAGCATCTTTAACTATTTGCACTTACAGAATCGGTATAGTTCTTCCATACATCCACCTTCCACACTGTTTTGCTGTTATTAGAGCGATGTTAAGTATTCTCGCTAGAGTCTAATTAGCAATGAAAAAAATGTGATTCGTGCTAAGTCAGGCATCATGTTATTCCTTCTTGGAAATATTTCAACTCATCACCACTTACAATTTGCTTTCGATCGGAGTCTGCCCGTTTGCTATCGCTAAGTAGAACGAGCATAACCTTCAGCAGGGACGGGAACTAGCAGTAGAGAATGGTCGGCACGACTTATCAATCAAATCGGAGTGACAAATCGGTGCAGCTTCACCGCATGCTTTACCACCCTGCCGGCATCCCTTCGGCTGGTCCGTTATAGACACCCAGTCAGGAGACACCATTTGCAGGAGTGTTCGGGCCCCAAACCATTTCCTCCCCCGACCCTGCCATGTGCCGTGTACAGTGTCGTGTTTTCGGTTTGCGTGTTACAACCAACGACGCCAATGTTTCACCCGTTAACCCCGTTTTTGCCATGCCGTTACGTGCGGTAAGCAACCAACCGCCAAGTTTGTTTGCTCGGTGGATTTTCAATTATTATCGGCAGGAGGTTGGACCACCGGCCCCCGTAAGATGGTACGAGTGTGGCCGGAAATAGCTAGAACCGAGCGGGATGTTGATGCTGCGGTTGATTACAATCGCAATAATTACTTTCCTTTGCTTTGCCAGGGACGAGACGCATCCACCAATGCGAAAGGGGCAAGGATTGACGGATTTGCGCCTAATCAACGGTTCGACTTCTGGCGCAATGCGTCTAGGTTGGTGGTTGCTGTTGCTGGATGCCGGGCACCGAAGCTGATTGTGTTTATCCATCAAACAGTCGATTTACTGTTTGGGGTGGATGGGTTTTCAATTGTCGATTGTTTGGCCGTTGGGAGACTCGTTGAAGTGAAAGATTTAGTTGAGCTGACTTGAACGACAGGACGCCTTTGTATGGGATTTCAAGCTAATTCTTTGTTGATAATGAAAGACTTAAATGCCTTCCTGTTACAGAATCATGCTGAGTAGGCTTATTAGCCGAGCGAAACCATTTACCAATAGATGGCGCTAGTGAAGCGAGTAATTAAAAGCGATAATTGTTAAACGTCAATAGATAGTGAATCGACGTGAATTATAGCTTTTAATTTAATCAAATAACAAAAGCATTTTACATCTTATAAATGGTTGTGTTGCTGCTGATTATAGTGTAACGCATCGAGCAATGGTTCATTTCACATCCGTCGATCAGTCTCAGAAGGAAACACTCACCGGCAATTGGGAGTTTTTCCCCGCTATTTTAGGATCAGTTTGTTCTCGGTTGCTAGCAGCAGCTCCGGCATTTTCAAGCTTCAACTGTCTGTCGTGTTTCTACGATTGAGTGATTGAAAAGTGACTCGGCATTCGGTGACTCGGTTCGCGGTTGATTTTGGTTTTGCACAGCGGTGCGTTATTTTCGACCAGACAACCAGCGTTGAATGATCGGAAATACATTTTAAACGCGGAGTACGAGACCGATGGGAAGATTCACCCAAGAAGACCGATCGGGCACGTACTGTTTCCTAATGCTGGGGCACAACCGTGTTGTCGATTGAAGTTTATGGCTGTGGATGAAATTTGATCTACCACCGCGTGAAGCGAGATGGGGTTTTGTTTCCTGTTTGGTGAGACAATTTACTTACAACAATCTTCAGGGAGGCTAGGTTTGGCTTAGATAAAAAATAACACATTTCTTTACCTTACAAAGTAACTTGGCGCCAACATGACTATTACTCATGTTTTACTTTCCTTAAGTATTGTAGGAATGAAATCGTTTTTTTTTTCTTCAGTTCGTACGCCGGATGACTAAATTATGTCAAATGTTTGACCCTTACCGATGGTTGGGATGGCTGTCAGTGAACACTATGTAGCAGGGGTTGTTTTAGATTACTTTTTTTCTCTTCAAACAACTCAACCAATCAATGTAAAGATCGCACTTTTACACACCGAGCTGTAGACGATCGAGTGTGGCTGGCGGCGAATGTATCGCACTACCGCACAAGGCAGTGGATGTTGCTAACGCATCGTGCTACAACAAACCACGTGCTAATTGCTTTGTCATGCATTTGTTAAGTGGTGAGAAGCTTATGTTTAGAAATAAAAAAAAAACATACACACACTCATACAAACCGTACGGGTAGTGGCATCGGGCCATGGTACACCCGATGGGGATGCGCTTGCAGTGCATGATGATGGTGAGCGATGAAATTGATACTTCTTCGGATAGGGCATAATGGATGCGGGCGTCGCGCGTTGATCAGCAACCAGCTCAGGAAGTGTTGCTTCAGATAGAAATGGTTATGCTGGTTGGCTGTGTGAAGGAATGGCCGTGTGTAGATACATCAGAAGGGGGTGATCGGTTTGATGCAATGAGGATCCAGTTTGGAAGTGTGTAATAATTTATTTTAACCGCCCCGAAGACACACAGGCTGTCATGTGTGTGGAGTAAGATGTCACATTAATTACACGCCACGATCTGTTCTAATGTGTCCATCAGTTGCTTAAAATTACTCTTGTTTAAGCTTAAACATATTCTCACACATTAAAGAGTAAAAGTTGAAACAAGGCAAAATATCATCACAGGGGGAGGTTTACCTTCTTGTTGTGCTACAAAACTCACACGCTAGTGGGAACTTCATTTCCTACCCGTAATGGTTGCCAAATTACCTTCATTTTGATTTCGCATGGACCTAAATTTAAATATCGAACACTCTGGGTGCGTTCGGCCCAGAACCCCACAAAAACAACCGTACCGGTGCCGGAGCGATAAAGTTTTATTTCTTCTCGCCGAAATAAATCGACACGCGGCAACATTGGGGTAGAATTGGGGTTGGAAATCTCCTTTGGCACACATACGCACAGCTCCCATCACGCTTTGCGCACGGTACTGGGGCTTGGGGTGTTTGGAGAACAAAATGGAGCACGCTTCGGGTACGAGTCAAGTCGTTTCGTGCTGTTTTATTGTCTATCGATGTATCGGAAATCGGCAACAGAAGTAACGCGAGTACGTTCGTTTGCTCCTTTTTTTCGGAGGAGGTATTGCGTTGATGTGCTGTGGAAAAAGCACGTGAAGAAGATCGGTTGTACAGCCGGCAAGTAAAGAGGAAAAAAAAGGATAAATCCCTTCGGAGTCTCATAAGCGTGGAAACGGGCGGATCATCATCACGACGGCTGGGGCTGGTAGAAGTAAGAAAGAAGAGAGAAGACAATGTTCCGCATGGGGTGTGGAAAAGTCGAGGACGACGCAAGCCTAGCTCAGATGTCACCAACAAAAACAGAACCCAATAAAGAACTGTAAAAAGTCCAACAAGATGACCTCGAAGATGCCGGTACCGGAATGGCCCGGATGCTACGAAACACTGACACCGGTTCTCTTCGGTAGCAATTTTGCTTCAACCCAAGAAATCTTGGATACCTTTACTGCAAGACCAACCCGAAAACCCTCTTGAGAGACACCTACTCGTGCCGTCAGTGCTGATTGTGGGTGCTGGAAGCGAGCAAAAAAAAAAAAAATACCTCACAGGAGATCGTGGTTGGGATTGCTTCGGGGCTCTAACCTTTGGGGATCTTCTTGTTGTCCCTTTTGCCGGGTGGGGATTGACCTGGGGATTGTTGTCTACTGGGGTTGTTTTCTTTTTGTTTCTCAATTACTTCCGTTTTGCCCACTTACTTTTCGGGGCAGCAGTGGGTGGATTTTATTTGGGTCACGGTGAAGACACATTCCGGCCCAGCGTGGCCCGGGTGCCTGCATGCTCTCGAGCTAACCGTTACAGGGCATCATCTGCAGCGGCACCTTCGGATGCTGGCAGTAAGCTTCATATCCCTTACGGGCCGCTTCTGCCTGGGCAAGGAATCGTATTTCATCCCAGTGCACACACCGTTCCACCTGCCGATAAAATCCCTTGTGCCGGCAGACGGAGCTTGTATTGTTCCTTCGCCCAGAACCGTTTTGTTTGGGGAAGTTGTTTTGCGGCGGACATGGGGCATCCCTGCGGTTGCTTGCACTTGGCGTATGTTTTATTTATTCTTCACTTTTCCGACGATGGCGGTGCAGTGATTCTTCCAGGAAGAATCCGAGCAAGGCGTGGGTGGATCGATCGAAAGGTTTGTCTTGGAGGGCGTAACTGGGAGCCAGTCAGTTACGGGCGCCGGGACGGTCAAAATAGTGTTGTAACAGTAGCTGTAATGACGACAGTCTCGTGCCCCCGTGGGCAAGACCCGCCAAAGGACGATAAGAGGCACGGACATAGAAAAACTGGGAGAAACAACCATCGGCCATTTCCCGCTGACTTGCAGCTGAAGGCAAGTTCGCGAAATGCCGCTTGTGTGCGGTAGCGGACCAGTTGGTAGTTATTGTTATTCGGCCCTAATGGTCAAATGGCGGGTAGTACGGTGTGGGTCGGGTTTCTGCGCAAAGAAAGCGAAGGCTAAAGCTTTGTGTTGTTACATAACAATAACAATATAAGCAGGAGCCAGCTATCGAGAAGCAGGATCGAGCTTTCGGCATAAGAACGAGAATCGGAGCGTGAGTGACAGTCGGGACGGGTGAGAATGGCTGTTATGCCATTCCAGCTTGCTAAAGGGAGCGACTGATCCGAATGCCGCACTGAGATGAGAAGTGAAGTGGATTCGTACGGGTGGCAAGTTGGGCGGTTGTTGTTTTCTTCGCCTTTAACCGGAACAGCACGCCCGGCGGAAGTCGGTCGGATTTGAACGGTTCAGTGCAGGAGGTTCAGATCTGGCCTTGGACCATGCCCGTTAACACCGTGTGTCACCAGCAGGAAGGAATTGCTGCTGAACTGTTTCCACTTGTTTGCGATCCGTTTGCTCATCTCGGGGTGTTTCCCATTCTTAAGCTGACTTTCCCGAAGATACCTCCGTTTGTTCCAATTACTATCACACAGAGCTTCGTTCCCGTTTCCCTCACATCCCTAAAAAAAGCTGCACAACTGAGCGTGCCATAAAACACCCTCGGTTTTTGGGACAGATTTTGCCTTTTCCTTCCGGCTCTCTTGGTGCTTGAAGCTTTATTTTACTTCCGGTTCGTACGCACTTCAAAACCGGCGGAATACCATCTGTTTGGAGGCTTTTCTTTAAACTTCGTGATGCCGTTATTTAACGAATGACCCGGCGAATTGATGCGTAATGGTGTAGGTTTTTGGAGGGAAATGGGCAGAATAGACAATTAGATATTGAGATTGCTGTACCAAGTGGGTGGACCATAAGCTGGGTTTTACCATTTGCTTTTTTGCCGTGTTGTAAAGAAAGCGGGACCTAATGACACGAACATGAATAAAATTATGATTTTTTTGCATCTGAAATCTGCTGTTAGTAGTTCATTTTGATCATAAAATGGATATTGTTGAATCGTGAGCACAGATAACGATATGGTTATAGTTCGTTTATTAGATAATTTAAGGGAGCTTTTAATGTTATAAAATGGTTAAATATTATACAATGTGGGGTAAATGCCCCTAGGAAACTGTACCATTTAGCCCATTCGTCGTTTTGTTCTAATAGATTTTTTGTATGCCTTTAGAATTTATTATAATTATTGCTGTATTTTTTATATTGTTTAGTCTCGTCTTAGTAAACTGATAATTAAGTATATTTTAATGTTTATTTGGAAAGTATTATCGCCGAAACATATTGATGATATTTCATATAATGCTACTTTGAAAGCTAATGTGATTATGATGATTATAAATATTCAATTGATTAGGGAAATGGACAAATTTGTTCAAATATAGCAGGCGCTACAGGTTATAATAATACTGAAAATTAGTAATTCTTGAAAAATAATGTTTATTATCCCATACACGAGTGTAAGATTGTTTACATTAATTCAGTTTTATTCGTACTATGAGAACTGATGAGTGTTTCGCCATGTAACTTTACTGACACTATTTTCAACCGTTATCGGGTACACACGCGAATATACTTTCCTGGAGCGATTAATAAACTCACCGACACAAAACCTCTCGTTGTGTCGATCATCCATGTGATCGTTAGAACCCTGGACGAGGTTTCTCTTACTGGAGCCGTTGGACACGTCGAGGCCTTACCTTGGGCAGGGGGACACTCAATAGTCTTGAAAAAGTCGTTAGGATTGGGTTGGATAAGATCCAGCCTGACGGTCCAAAACAATCTATTCCGTGTGAATGAGTCGTTTTGTTTACATCCATAATTTAGCTGCTTATTCTGCTAATTTTCTTCCAGTTGTTACAACAAGTTTGATCGCCTGTTTGTTATAGCCAAAGATGTTTATAATTTACAGTTGTTCATTTCCCATTTGTTCTTGGTTTCGATCGAACGATTTATTCCTGTCGTAATACCAACCAAAACAATAGTTATGATCATTTGTTGCTACGCAAGCATAAAATGTGTCACCTATTGTCGCGGTGCGATCGATAGCTACGCTTGCACAAAATGTGTCGCTTGTGTCGAACCGATCGGTCGAGGTGCGATCGATTGTTACATTGATTATTCAAATGTCATCTATCGTTAGGATATCATCTTGTGTTAGGAGTTTGCCAAGAAAAAAATACACTGAACCTATGTATATGTAATTAAACTTAACAAAAGAGCAGTTGACAGTTCGAATACGAACGGCTAGAATCTCAGTACGAGAGAACACTCATTTCATAATCAGTCCATAACCCAACACTCATTTCATAACACGAGCGGCCCGGACCAAAATCCCATCCGGACCAATCCCTCGTACGCAGGACTGACTATTCAGCCGCGAGTAAATAAAGTCACAGAAAGCCAGAATTGGCAGGAACCTCTTGAGGTTGTTGTGCCGATAAAGAAGAAAATACAACATTCTTTAATATGTTTGTAAAATCATAATCCAAATTACTTCAAATTTCTCCAATCTAACAAGGAAAGTGATGTTAAAATTGGCCTTTGTTCCAAGATTTTTTTATGATCGTATTTTATATTTGAATAAACAGTTAAGCTATTTCTTCTATTACATTGTAATTATTACGTATTGCTTTAGTTATTTTTTCACTTTTTCAAAATTAAGGTTCTAACATTGAAATAATTGTTTTTGAAGCTTAAAGAAAGATTTACATCATTGCCATGAATAAAGCTAATCGAGGTAAAGATGCAATGGACAAGACGCCAACCACCTCTCTGGGACATTTGAGAGAAGAATCGGTGGAAAGAATAAAATGGGCAAAAATTACGACCTGCCAAAACCAGGATAGGCCAACTGCGGCTGCGAAACAAGCTGCCAAAAGGCAAGCCTTCTCCAGGCCGGTTCGTTCCTCCCAGATGGCAAACAGCCAATAACGAATGGGCGAATGAACGATAAAAACCGACCGATTATCGAATATGATTGCCATGCGTATCGAGTCCCACCGTGGCACCGTGTTTTGCGGCATGTGTTTTATGCTTCAGGTACCTTTTTGGGATGGCGAAGTAAAGGCAAAATACCCACCGAAAAATAAAAACGGACTGACTGGACGGTGACAAAAACGTGAAACAAATGCAGTGCACGACCGCACAAAACCCACGGGACTGTCGGGCCATGCCTGGACGTGAATCGGGTCTTCGCCTGCCGTTCACGTTCACGTAAGAAAAATGGCGGGCTTAATTAACCGTTGCAACGTAATTTAGCCATCCGTACCGGGGGCAAAAGGACTCCCGCAGCAGGCGAAAAGGCGCGTCTGTCCTTCGTGCAGTTTTGTCGTGTTTTGTGTGCTGTCTTTCCGGACTGCGTAGTCGGTGTAGTACAAGAAAACCTCCATCACTCGACAATGCCGCGAAGGGAAAACGCACTAGCCGGCCGCGTGATGGCCAACCACTTGCCACCTCTGTTTCGTTTGTCCGACCGTTCGGCAAGTCGGCAGTCGATTACTTCATTAAGTTTCACTCTGCTCGAAAGTGCCATTAATTTCAGGGCGCTTTCGAGCTGCCAGTTTAATATTATTAGCAATAAATTCAAATCTTTTGCCCAGTTCCCGGTTAATGAAACAATTTCATTAGCTTGAAGTGGAGGAGGCTTGGATTAGGGTGACGATGGTGTTCCGATGGTTTCTTTAGCCATCCTTCCTTGAATGTTTTGGCGGGGGTTAGGTTACTTTGGACATGCCAAGTGGCGATTGTTGGACATTTCTTATGGGGTTGACAAATAAGTTTGCTGATGCAAAACAAGCAAGTATTCGTGAATCGTAAGCGTCTTGAGTGGATTTGACGAATGGCAAGACAGGACGCTTGCAAGTCGATGGATTTTTCGTACCACCTAGCGGCACAAAAACGACCAAGGCTTTGCGCAAATAAAAGTAAAATTATGAAAATTTTCACCACGCCTCTTCCTAGCCCAACGGGGCCCGTAAATGGAATTGGAATCGCTTAAAGACCATGTCCTTTTCCGTGTCAGAATGGAAAACACCGGCAGCACGGTGTGTGTTTAATCCGGTTAGCAAAATCTGGAATTTTTCTACTTCATTTGCGTTCGACATGCGAGGAAGATGGAACGGGTGGAACGGGGAATGCGAATGGAAGGAGGGTCGGGACGATGGTTTTGCTCCTTCCGAAACCTTCGTGTAAAACGTCGGTCGGTCGACCCAATTTGTATGATAAATTGTTGGAAAACGCTGACAACCCCGGGGGCAAACGTATCGAGCGCTCCTACGTGTAAGGCGAGAGGCCAGCCGAAACGGAAGCGTTCGATTGTGTGTATATTTGAATGAAAAATTAGGCCTCCGTTGAATGTGTGTATGTACACGTCCTTGATGGATGTTGTCACACGTTTCATTCAATAGCCCGCCGGCCTTTTCATCACTTTCACTTTTTTCCTTTCAACGGAACATGTGTGGGATGGGTTTTTGCGACCGGAATATTTATTTATCGAATTAAATAAAACTTTACAACCAACGGTTTCGTTGGGTAAATGTGTTGGCTGGCTGGAGAGTTCTACTGGAAGACCACATTTTGGGGCGTGTTATTAATGAGAATATTAAAGCTGGGAGGGTTTTATTTTTACACTAAGGGTATGTTAGCTTATGTAATGAGGCTTTTTCCTAGTTGTCCGTTTGTGTATAGTACATTGTTTACCGTTGGTAATGGTGGGACGTATGGAGTCTGGTGTTTTTCTATGAATGTAAAGAGTTGTAACACTTTGGGATTGTTTATTTAAGAGACATGAATGATAACGCTTTAAATTTGACAATGATGTACTAATTGAGTTGGTTTTTTACTAGTTGTAACCAAACTCTATTGTTTGTTTTACAACCTACTCAAGAAAGTCTGGCTCGATTTTTTGCTGAATTAGGATTCTCATTTAGCTCTTTTATGATAATACAACATTAGATATGAATTGCATTTTTTTATTTTGTCCTGAACCAATCCTTCACATTTTAGATTTGTTTGTAAACACATGACGTGACCGATTCAAAATCCCATCCGTACAATTTCTCCGTAGCAAGGACTATTCGGCTAAGTGAAATTTGTTTAATAAGACGAGTATACCAGAAATGGCATGCATCGCCTAGTAGATCGTTACGCCAAGTAGAACATTTTTTTTGAAAACTTTTGCATAGTTTTGCATTGGTTCGTAATAAATTTTTAAGTTCACTTCATTTAACTCGTTACTTTTTCCCTTCAATCGCCACAGGAGTCGTATAAATCGCTCGCTGTCGAGCGCCGTCGTCTACCAATCTTTCAATCGCGGTCTTTTCGGTGGTCGTATTAACGTCAACACTCCATTTAAATCTTTCCACGCCTTCTCTGGCCAGGTGGTTAAACTAAAAGGACTTTACAGGCTGGATCGCCCGGTGTCATTCTAATGACATGACCAGCCCACCGGAGCATGGCGAGTCTAATTCCCCCTATGATAACGCGGCTTATCGTACAGTTTGCAGAGCTTGCCATTGTAAAAAGATTCCTATATTGTCTTTTGGCATTCTGTAATTTATCGACGAGTTTCTTTTAAGTTATCATTACTGCTAACTTTTTTAGGACATTTTTCACTTTATCGTATTTGTTGGATTAGAAGTTTAAAAAAATGTTTTTTCATAACATCATGTTCGTTGTTTTGTTTTTGTTTGTTGGTGATTCGTGATGCTTCTAAGCATAGTTCTGGCAACTGTAGACGAAGACTACCTTTCGTAATATTTATTATAGTTTGAACAAATAAATAATTAGATTTTGTGATATTTTATTCTATTAATTCTCTCGTTTACATTTTTTTCAAAGATAAGCACAGAAAACGCACTTCGTATTAATGCATTTAACTAAATGTATCATTAGCATTAAGAAAAATAATAAATCGCGAAGCTTTGCCTTAAGCATAATATTATGATAAAATAGTTTAACAAGGTAAACATTTTACCTACGCAAAGTAGAAAAAACACGTTTCTTTTAAGCATTCATTATCATATGCTGAATTTGTTACACATTGCATCAAAAAGGATACGCACTGCTAATCATCCCGGGATATGTGCCCTCCTTTGGAGTCATTCCCGCCCTGTACTTACCATCGGAAGCAGCGAAAGATGAGCGGACGTAAGGTTGCTGCTGCCATTCGAGACCGTTTGACGCCGCATGGTACCAAATTTCAATTTCTCTGCACTCAGCGTCAAAAACAATGTAATTACAGCCTCATAATATCCTCGTCGTCATATCCGAGTGCGAGTACATGCGGGAACGGAATGAGGGATAAGGTGGGTAAGGGGCATGGGACCGGCATGGCTCAAGGGCTAAGGGTTGGTTTGTCAGTACCGGCGTGCGGTACCCTCCCGCCGTGAGAAAGATGATGATAATGGTTACGGTGATAATGAAGGTAATGTTAGTGAGGCTCTCGGCACTTGCTTGACGGTGCTGATGCATATCACGTCGGTAATTAATTTTCGCTTTCACATTTCAATTTGCACCCAGTCGTATGCCGTTTGCATCTCTCTCTTGGATGGCCAGCAGTAGGATGGGATCTTATTAATGGAACAGTTTTGATGGCGTGATGTGGGCGCGTGGGTTTGATGAGTGCACACGAAGGAAAAGGGATTCACATGCCGCATGAGACGAAACCGTTTTGCTGGTAATTTATTGAAAGTAACTAAAAAAACTCGAGGATATAAATCACTGATGAGTTGGCAAAACGAAAAATGGACCAAATATTTTCAATCTGACACAAAGGATATAATAAAAAAGGAGTACAATTTATAAAACAATTTGTTCCACACCCATGTCTAAAGCAACGGTTGTAGCTTGAATGAGCCATCCCAAATTCCAAGCTCGTAGTTCGCGTATCCTTTTTGTTTTTTTACGCTCCCTTCCTTTTGCTGCCCCTCTCTCTGGCCAAATAAAATCGGTCAATATTTATCGTTGAACCGTGCCGATTCTCTCGGCAATCGTGTGCTATCAGTTCATTGTAGGGAAAGAAAAAAATCCGAGCGAACGTAAAACCCCCAGCAGAGGGAAAAACTTTGGCCGGGTGGTGGTAACTCGATACATCATCCGAACGAACGAACGGACGGACGGATACCGCTGTCCCGGATCCGGGACAGTTGCATACGGGCGTGATGGAATTGTAAGCCTGCATTCCGCTGGGATCATGAATTTCAATGAATATTATCACGTCACAATCAACGCGCGCGGGAAACAAGGATGAGACGCCATCGGCAGCGCGGTGTGGGCTTTGTTTTTGTTGCGTAATGAAACGATTACGGTTACGAGTTTGTGATGGGTTTTGATTGCTTTAATGGATGGGGCCCCGGTTTTTCGGTGTAGCCATTCTGCATCCAATTGATGAGCAGATGAATTTTATTTACGATCGAATCATTAAACTGTGGGCAAAGCATAAAGGCATTGTCGGCTTAGAGCGATGGAATCACATTTGCAGCTTATAACAAAGCATTTCAATAATTGTTATAAACGTGTTACGAGCGTTAAGCGCACGAAATTATGATGTCCGCGCAGTGAACGGGTTTGTTTTTAGTGAAACAAATTGCCATTTCCATTAAATGCTTTCAGCCGAAACAATAGCACACACGTGTTGCTGTACACGTGTTTGGCAGGGCACACTGGACGAAAGCTGTAGAATAGTCGGGAAGAAAATAAAAACACGGACGTTGTGATTCAATAATTTCTAGTCCAAATGGAAAGTTACTTGATCGCCAAGGTCACGAAGCAGTTGAAGCAAAAACATTTTTTTTAAATTTTTGTCAGCCTTTGGCATAGTTCTGGCAAGATAGGACAGTGCCGTCCGACGAGTAATCCCTGCATTTTTCTTAGAGAATATAGTATTCAATCCAAATTTGTTTCTTTGAATTATCTTTATTCGATATTGTTCTTCCGTCATTTACATTCAATCAATTCTGTTTAATGCATATATTATTCTATATGTATACTTTAAGATGCAAAATATTGAACTAGACTTCGACTCTTGATTTTACGACGAATAGGGTAAAAATTAAATATTAATTATCATGTTAGGACATCGTTTCGTTTTTGGCTTCAGCCTTCCGACTTCATGTAATGAAAAAGGTCGGGAATGGAGAGAACGATTTAGAATATAGGAAGCAATAAAGGAGAGCAGGAAATGGGGCAAGAGGGTTTGGGTATGGAAGCCGAGCAGCCGATATATGGATTAGACAGGGATACAGCAGAAACACCTATGACTATAATTTTATTATGTTTTAGTTTTAATAAAACTTTATAAAGATTTTTATAATCTCTGTCATAAGTGCTACAAATTTAGAAGCAATTCAGAAATAAAAAGGTGAAAAGCGAAAAAGTAACGATAGATAAATAAAAGAGGAAGGTAAGGTCATACGAACAAGGGGAATGAAGTATGCGTTTATGCTAGAGACAGGCGTTAAGGGGTGTATATGTTGAAACATAAATTTACATGTTAATAAATGAAATGAGACCAAAATAACATTTGAAATCGTAACACTTGAAATATGCCGCTTGTTAGGCTGCTTGAAGGATAGGTATGTGAATGGAGTTTGAGGAAAATGTATCTCTTTCAAGCGTTGTTTATGAAAAAACAAAATGAAATGAAAAAAAGTATATAAATTCTAAATAAATCATGTTAATCACATCGCCAGTTAAACGTTCCCAACAACTGTAATCGGGAAAGTGCAGTTCATTTGATTGAATTTGATCCGAATTTATAATCTGCTAAATCTTACTCCTAAAACTAGCACAGATTCGCATTATGCCCAAGCCGTGTTATCAAAACAGTTTGAGCCTGGTTTCCGTTTTGCTTTCTCTGACTAACAAGAATCGCTGCTTTTCTTTCCGTGCACGGTTCGATGCGCTTGAACTGTAAGCAGAACATCGGGCTGTTAGTGTGGCTGGTCTGGTTTTGGGTTCTGAAACGTGAGGTAGATTTGATGACATCGTTATTTTAAGCTATTGTATTGAATTTTAAGAGAGTTTTACAAGCGAGTAAAATTTAATTAATCGTCTTTAGCCCTTTAGCCCCATCATGGCGTTTGAAACATACAAGGACTTTTAATCGAAGTTGGGAAGTATGGCCACTGATAAACTGAGAAAACATCGTAAACGGTCGTGATTGATCGGTGTTAAGAAGGAGAATCTTATTACGCTTGGTAGAATTTTTCACAACAGAGTAATAAGAATTATTCTTTTTTTTGTTTTTAACCCTAGAAAACGATCCATTTCAGCTCAGTCGACAGGTATAAATTTGTTTTTCTCGTCTAAATAAGTATGAACTCCAGAAAAACACGTCTGGCAGTGTGTGGGGCAGAACTCATTCTGTTCTTTATACCTTTGAAACGCTTACGCCTCAGTAGCCTAATGAGCTTTTCCTTTGGTGGAGCAGTGTTCAATGTTTAAAGGTGGAGGAAATTGATCGAAAACAATCTTGCATCTTTCGGTTCTGTGCTGTTTAAAGCTGTTGCTTGGAGTAAATAGAAAAAAAACGATTGGAACAAGTGCGGTGAAGCTTTTGCGGAATGGATGAATGCAGCTTCGCTCATCTGTATCGACCACTTTCATTCATCAGTGTGCTGCGCTTCCGTGATAATCGATAACTCAGTCGAAAGGAAACAATTTTATTTCGGCTCGACAATGTAGGACGAATCTAAAGAATTGCGACAATCTGGGGAGTGAAAGAGAAGAGTGAGAGAGGAAAGCAGGGTAAATCCTGCCGGTGGGTGTCGTGCAATAATGAAGGGAAAAATGTTGAAAAATCTCTGGACACATACATAAACACACTAACAGCTTCGCGTTTCAACTCACCAACCCAAATGCGCGCTGAACGGGAAACCAAAACAAGCAAAATTAAATCAGCCTTTTTGACGAATCCATCCATCCGTCCATCGCGCTGTTCATTCGTTCATCATCGGGTGTGGAGGCATGTTCGCTTCCGCTGGTGAGCTGGGCAAAGGATGAAAAATGTATGCGGTTTGGTTTGGTTGTGCTGAGCGCAGCAACAAAAAATACGGGAGAAGCTTTAGAAAGAGGGCAACACGGTAAGACATGTGCATGCAGCCAGAAAGGGACGCCGGTAGCGAATAAATGGAATGAAGAAAATCAAACAAGGATCCCTACCGGCATCCGTGGCTGCTGTTCGGACGATTTAAAATGGATTAATTTGTTTTGATGTTCGTCGTAAAACAGCGAGAAAGAGCGAGAGAGAGCTGGTGAGCTGGAGAGGGTGTCATGACACACGGAACGGGTTGACGGGGCTGGTCAACCGGCATGGAAAGGAAGGGAACGGTGGGAAAAAAGCCAAATTTTCGATTAAAGCGAACGCGATAAAATTAATGGTTCACACCGGGAGGGAAATTTTACCACCTTCCATCGATTGCAATCTAGCAGCAACCGTCCTTCCCGGAGCTTCCGGTAGATGGGTTTTGCTCGAAAGTGAACCATATTTTTTCCCGCATACAATCTAGCGGAGTTTGGATGTTGGAACGAACCGTAAGGAAGTGTGTGTGTGCATGTGTTTTTCCCACTTTGTTGTGGTAATTTTCCTCGGAAGGGTAGGATTTATCGTTAATATCGAATTACGCTCAATGAGGAAAGCTTATTATGTTTACTTTTGCCAACATAATAGATCGAAAGTGTCGATAATGTTTAAAAGCTTTGAATGATCTTCCTGGTTGTGTGAAAGTGTAAAAAATATGCCTAAATAATGCGCATGGTCTATCCTTTGGCATCGCAACATATCGCAACATTTTTCCTTTGGATAATCTGCTTATTATTTTAGATAACTAATTTTATTTCAATGTGTTTCTTAATTTGATGACAGAAATTTTGAATGTAACATTCATTTAAAAATGGATAAATTTAAAAATTCGCTTGTACATAATACAACGAATCAATTTATCTTGAATAACATTATCAAATATGTTGAAATTGTTGATATACTGATGAAAATAATTTTATATCAAATACTTGCGAGAGATTTTTTAGATTTCCCAACATGAAAACCTCTTAGTTTGTGGTGTGATATTTATGTTTTTGACTCATGTGCTCATGTTGATTTTTTCTTGGAAGTCATCTAAACCGCTCACGGTAGAGGTTCTTCATCTGACAATCGTTTTTCCGCTCTTTCTATCATTACTCCAGTACTCCTTCCATTTTAAATGGGGTGTACAACTCCTACTCTGTACATGTAGGCAGTCAAAAGACTTCACGGGTTAGATTGACTAGAGTTACTCTAATGACATCACCTGCCCGACTAGAGTCTAACGATAAATTTTAATTTGTTGGACGACACAACACGTAGAGCTAAGAAGGTATCCATTGTTTAGAGTTCTTTCAAAAATTCTTCAGAAATCCTTGAGAGAAATTTCAACTTCCCATTTCCCACTGGAATATTGGAACACATAACTATCACTCATGGCTTAGAGCAGTAAGTGAGAATTGTGACATTGTATGTCCTGTACTGTCCCAAATTATACTTTGGCGACAGATGTTTTGAGTGCAAATATTTCTTCAGGCCTTGTATACGCCACTTTAAATCAAGACAAGATTTCCATATCGTCCGGTTATTCAACTACAGATAAATAAAGTCAAAGAGAGCCAAAAATGGCAGGACTTGACCTCTTGAGGCCTCTTGTTGGGTCTGTGATTTTGTGATATTATAATGGTTGATAATTAAACTTTAAGCTAAATAATAATTTATTAAACTTGGTGTAATTGTTGATATTTTTCCACAAATTATTGAGAATAAACGTACTTATAAACACCATGGATGTCATCTTCTTTCCAATGACACGCCCGTTGTCAGACTCTTGCTGAAAAGCTATTAAGCTTAAGATTACTTCGTCCAAATATCGTTTGTGTCGACAAGTATGTTCCAAACAGAAATTTAGTCTTCAAACATTACCCAACTTCCTTTCCCTAGTGCCGGGTTATGCGATATGGTCGAAAGATGCTCCACATCCTGCATGGTCAAACACGAGCGTGATTGCATCTCCCCAGACCTTCGACGTACAATTATTGACTGACGCATTACGGGAAGCAAACAAACTCCGGCACCATTGCGGACCGTCCGGGGGTAGTTAGCTTGTACTAACATCGCACTAACTGACAATGCAAATAAACATACATACCGTTTCGTGGCCGTATCGGGGGCGAAGAGGAACAGGGGAGCATCTGCCAGTAGATCGAGAGGGTGGTTGTGATTTTTGCTACCCTGCCGCAGTAATGATTACCACCTACCAAAGCTACTATCATCGTGAAAATGAAGCTAATAAAGATTAGTCTTGTTGGTCTTATCAGTTCACTGCAAGCGGGTCAAAATGCTGGCACATTTGTATGTAACAATTAAGAAGTTTCCTTCTTCGCCTTCATTGATACGTTTTATGTTCAGTAATACTATATTGCACTGTTTCATCTTAATAAAATCATTTAAGTGTTTAATGAACAAATGTGTAAGTTTGCATAAGAATATATGCGTAAAATGTTATGGATGAAAACCAGTTTTTTAATGGCTACATACTACATAGAGCTACATACTTCCACTGAGACTGAGAATATTTAATTAAATATTACTGTGTGAAAAAAAAATAAATTTAGTTCATGCAGATAAAACGCTATTCTTATCAAAGTGGAATGTCGTAATATACACAAGCAATGGCAAACTTATCGCGAGTAATGGATAGAAGTTAGATAAACGCAGCACGAATGTGTTTGCTTCCTTTGGTTAAATGTGTGCAATGCAAACTTAACATTTGTTGCTATTTATATTCAAAGTGTTGCTTCAAGCTGAAAATACCTTCAATTTGCGACAAAAGCTGGACATTGGTAACGCGCATGATGGAGCGATGAACGAAAAGAACTCACTACGTCTTACACACACTCAGCATGACGGTACGGAAGGTGAGAAGGAATGATTTATGAACTGTTCGTTGCGATTGTCAGTGCGCCATGTGCTGTGCGCCACCGGGCACAATGTTTTAATGCGTATGTGATAAAAAAAGAAGGTTTGGTAGCCGTGCTTATCGTGCGACACCGATACCAATGGGTAGGGGTACCGGTTCATTCCTTCAGTTACAGATGTCGGTTGATGCATTTTTGAAGATGACTAACAGTGGCAACCGTACCGTGTGCCTGTGTGTGATTTATGTGTATTCTGTGTGAAGAATCGTGGGTGTGGTCGGGAAATTTGGGCCTGACAGTGTGTAATTAATTAACCATTTTACTCACCATTTGCATATCGATTAGGTTTGCTGGTTAGGATGGGGATGGAACGTGACGCAGCCTACCAGACACCCGGGTCTGGACCGGTCGTTCACATTCCTTTCGATACTGCAATCTGCACAGTCGGCGTACGGGCACAGGCTCGTGGTGGTAGACATGTAAGTCTACCGCTGAAATGACGCAAGGGTAAACCATCTCTTATCAGCATTGCGGCTCCGGCATGATAATAATTGAAATAGAACAGCAACGCGCACTAAATCCGTACACATTCGCTTAGCAGGCGTGTAGGTGCCCTGCCTATCGTTTATTAGACACAGGAACATCGGTGTGCTTTTTTCCCCCACATTTTACCCTGGTCAGAGAATAATTCATCGCCTGCTTATACCTCACACACGGCGCTATGTGCGCTGTTCTGTCGAATGCGGTTAACGAACTCGCAACTCGTGAAATGTGGAGTACGTGAGGTGGAATTGATGCTGGCAGAAGTGTTTGGCGGATGATTTGTTTTGTTTCCCAAACACTTTTGTATGTGGTTCTGTGGCGTCTTGTCGCGTTGGCACACTATTGCCACACACTCGTAGCCGGAAAGTCACGTGCCGACCGGCGTTCGAACTGGGGGGGTAGGGTGCAATGAACGCACGAGAATCTGCGATAAGATCCCATCCACCTGAAGTACATTCAATATCGCAGCTTCTTGGGTGCGCGCGAGCAAGATCAGATCGGGTCCGCTCGAACATTGCAACATTTCCAGCGAGTGAGCGCACGGTACTCGAGGATGAGATATTAATAAAACTTCCATAAAAGTCGATTTCAGGAATGGGGAAAAATTTTAATAATCTTCTGAGTCTTGTGCGTTCCTTGGTCGGTTTGGTAGAGGCATACTCAAACGAAGATAAAAAAAAACTCCTTAGACCAGAAGCGGCAATATTCAACGAACCAGCCAGTGCTAAATCCAAAGCCGACGAAATGTATGAATAAGACTCCAACCTTAAGGATTGCTATCAACGCCCTGGCAGACGGTTCCCACCAGACCAGATTTCTCTAGTAAGCAACGGGAGGATAAAAATGTAGCTGTTGGTAGAAAAAGCATCAAGCACGTGGCTGCAAGCATTGTGTATTAACGGCTTGCGGCTTGCGGTGAGAATCGGTTGGAATGGTGCTTGGAGCCAAAACTGGGAAACAAATCAAGCAGTGGTGTGATGTTGGGTGCGAAAACGCTCTACCAGCGATTGATACCAAGCTGTGGGAAGCGGTGGGAACAAAATTGGTACACGAGGTACACAACACGGGATGGAAGTATGGAAAACATTATCGGATCGTTAACGTTTATTGGGCTATTTGTACTGCAAGTACTGCAGGAAGGGGTGTGTTGTTCATATCCTTCCGTTTTTTTGTGTGTAAAGCTGCAGTTGAAAATCTAATCGAAAATTGTATTCCACTTCCGGTTTGAAGTGTACGGCCGTTTATACGCGTACGTAATAATCGTTGCTTGATGTTGGTCTTGCTTAACGACAACGACGGCCGTTGATTGTTTTCCCTGAATCCGGTGCACAGAGTGGAGGTGGAAAATTCGGTGTGCGACACGCACGCACACGGAACAAAGTGGTGCGTAGCACGTCGTCCTTCGTTTTGCTATCGGGTATTTTAGAGTGGTTAACAATGTATCAAAATGTATGCCAGAGTTTCGATATCCTTTCGTGTGCCAATTGTTGTTTGGGAATGGCTCCTTTTTTTTTTAAATTTTTGTAACATTTTGAAAAGCTTTATATTTTGGTGCAACTTTGCTTTACATTAAAGTAAAAAATATGAAATCCCTCAAAAAGGTTTGTTTTTTTTCCTCGGTAGTCATTTCCCATCCATCTTCATCACACTCAAGGGTTAAACGATTCTGGTGCACGCCCGTACCATTTCGTATCTCCCTTGTCCATGGTGTGCACGTAATTGCTACCGAGCACGTTCGTGCCGGGTTTTGCCATATCGGCCTCCGCAATCCCTCGCTTGTTCGCCTGTACCACTACGTGTCGGTGGTGGACGTGAACCTATCCAAGCGCTCGCACGGTTTTTACCATCCCGTAACCCAAAAGCCAAATCCCATTCAGCAAATCCCTTCAGATTTTCCCGGGTGCGACACTGGCCGACGCAGGGAGTGGATGGAAGAGGTTTTCGGAAGCTACACGAAGTCAATTTTCAGAATCCCGAGAGACTTATTAACATCATTTAGAAAATATCACCATTTGATACGTTGTATCGTTGCCATTGTGCTGGATTTTAGTGTGGGAAGTAAATGCGGAAATGGGGGGGATTGGTTTTGTGGTTTTAAATACATTTATTAAAAAGTTGTTAAATTACAATCGAGATAATAGAATAATAAATCTTGAATTCATTAGAGCTCATTAAGTCAAGACATTCAAGACAAATCGTCTGGACACAATTGAGGACACACCAGCACACTGTTTTTGTGTTAGTTGTTACCATTGTTTGCTTCTCCTGTTTCGACATAGTGGTCTACCTGGTATTGCGTTCGTCAAATTAGCATTTTATTGTTAGAATTACCAGATTTTGCGTTTAAATTAACCATAAATGTTTTTTTGGAGTTCGTACTGCAGAATAAATTTGTCAAAGCCATGAAACAACTGCGATAGAATTATTAAACCCTAGAAATACATATCTTTTTAAGACCGGACTCATTATTTTTATGTTCCAGGCTATTAATCGTTTTTATGTCCATTGATCGAGACACCTGAGACTTTCCCTAGGATATCTTTCCAGGATGCTAGCTGAAAAATCACTTCTGTAATATGTGTTTGAAACATGCAACGTGCTAGATGGCACATCTTGGCCTCCCTAAATGTCACCCTTGTTTCAGCGAATGAGATTGTTCTACCATCCAGCGGTGATCAACGATAGAACGTTCCCCTGCAGAAGTGCCAACGAGTGAATAGAGATGGTAGTAAAAGTAATAACTACTATTGATGCAGGTATCGATGTCGGGTTTATCAGTATTTTCTAGCCTGCGTAATTTAAACAGAACATTGGACTATGGTGTTTGACATTCAGCGAAGAGCAACTCTGGTAGTTGTCTCTTCAATTTAAGGTGATCTTGAGGTCCACAACCACATAAGCGTCAGGTGGAACCCTGGGGATTAAGTTGGTCCGTTGGCATACTGTGTTCATAGACTTTTGTTTACTTTTACTAACGAGTAGTCAGTTTAGAATAAATCCACAATCAGTGGTTGAATACCCTAGGCACTTTTAATTTCAATGAATTGTCAATAGTCACTTTCAAATGTAGATTTGTGAAGCACTGGCTCAAGCGCTGATTCTCTCATTTTTCGGTTTGTTACTTATACTACTTTGGTTCCCTACTTCTCACTTACATCTTCAACTTGGAGTATTTGTACTTTCAACGGTTTTACTTTCCAATCGTTTTAAAGAAATAAAAGAACTGATTGCAAAACTCACGACACAATGAATACACAAACACGGTATGGAAAATATTGCCCCAAACCATGTGTGCACAATGGACCAATGTGTACTCCAACATACTCTATACTTAACTATTCTCTCAGTACCGCAAGGGCACTACTGAAGTGCAAATGGCAACGTGGTATGAATAAAATTATTTTTATCCCAATTTTATCAGCATGAAACTACGGCAAACTGCAACTGACCAGACTGCCTATTTTCGATTGAATCGCCTGCGAACACGGAATTGAATCGGATTAATTTCTATTTTATAGCGCAGTATTATGTACTTTAATCAGATTGGAGGTTATCTCGGCGTTCTGTTTCTTTCGCCCTTCGTACGACCAATTCTCCCTTTCATGCTGATGATTAAGAGGAGTTGCTGCAAGGAAAGCATTACCAGGAGAGAAGCTCTACTAAAAGGATGTACTCGGGCCGTTAAAGCGTGAAGTAAGAGCGAGAGAGCGAAAGCAATCCTCCTATGCTTACACACGCTTACTGCAGCTGTTGCAGAGCCCGATTGCGATGCATTTTATGCGACTACAGATTTAGCTCGGTGCAGTAGTTAGTTTTTAGTTGCAATTATTGCGAAACATTTTCGGTACTCGATTAGTTGGTGTGTTGCGACGTTGCGCCAGGATATGCGTTCGGCAGGTTGGCTCTATGATGCGGTTGAACGAATTTTCCGATGCCCAACCACACCGATAACCTTCCCACACGATGATGATGCTCGCACGGCTGCAATGAACCAGCAAAGGCTTCATTATTATTATATTGAACATCATTGTACCCGTTTGGATGCTATTTTTACCGGCTTTGGCTTTCGGAGCGGTGGTGGAACGCAAAAGACAGTGATGACTATTATTGAACGGTTGCAGTCGGTGCATTTGTGTTGAAGGCTTTCTGTGCAGCGTGTTTCCGAGTTCGGTGTTACGGCTATGGGTACGATTTTCAACTGGCTTAGAGCATCTGGTTTTTAATAGCAATTTCGATAACCGGCCGATAATGAAGCTGCTCGCGAAATTTATTGTCTCGTGTGCGTTCCGTCCGAACCGGTCATAAATAGGCCACCGCTCGCGTTTTGTTGTGGAGTTTTGCAAATTGGATTTGGGGATTTTGCTCTCCTGTGTGAAGCCGCGAGCTGATGCGATGGAATTCAATTAGAAGCGTTGTATACGGGATGCGCACTGCAACGGTTATAAGTATAACGGTTATAAGTACGATAGTATTTAGTGTTTGCAAATTGTTGATAAAATCATGAGAAATGTAATTTCCTACGGTTGGTACCCAGAAACGCCTAATCCTTAAAGTTGATCACCACTGTTTACGCTGCGATAAATGCTGATAGTTACCAGCCGGTTGAATCTTCTCCATTCTTCTCAAGTTGCGTGCAGCTGTCTTGCAGGTCACACCTACCAGGCGCACACCGTCGTTCCATCATTGATAAGAAATGTGTGTAATACCGTTTGCGGACGATACGCACGAAGATACGCCTAGAATTACGTTTGCGGTTGACAAAATTGACCGTCGAACTGTGCTAGACGATTGTACTGCAAGGCTGTGTGCGCGCTGAAAGCAAAACGCACCGGTAACCATACACCAGCCAATGCTGATGAAAATGATAGTGGCGATAAAAATGGCGTTGCTCGTACACCTTCCCTGTCTTAACAGTCCAAACGATCTACCAAACGTGTGTCTGGTACGATGCGCATGGGTATAACATGTGTTACAAGCGTTTCTGCTGTCCACGAGTTCCGGAGCCGGAAAGTAAATATTTAAACGGTTTGTTTCGGTGCTTAGGATATGGCTGGGAGGTTTCCTTACCGGCGAAAGATATTTTTCTATCGCTAGGATCCATGGGTAATTAAGGTCACTGATAGCTCAGATAGTCATAAGACGAGACACATAAGATATATGTGTATTTCTACGGTGTATAAAAAGTACTAAAAGACAATAAAAGAAATGATATTGAAAGTACTTAGCTTATAACTAGTACTAAGTTGGGTAACACGTGGTAATTATAACATTTGAAACATTTGGAGTACTTCTTACGATTGTTTATTTTTGTGCAAAATTGTTACCTTGTAGGTAAAACAAGCTAGGATTGTGGAGTAGTACAATTTAGAGTTTTTATCAAAATAATGCTGATTAAAATAATTATAAGATAAGAGAAATAAAAATTAATTATGTTTTTATTTCCACATCATCGTTACGTGTCATGTAAATTTCCCGCTAGCTACCATTCGATTCTGGTTCAGCATGTTCCCGCGTTCGCGTACGCGTCTGTACGGTCCTATCCGTCCATCCGACCCGGTAGATTACAATCAGTGCCACAACCACGTGATGTGATAACGTAACGCCTTTAGCGCATCTTCGCAACACGATCGTAACCGCAGGACCGGGCGCCCGACCATGCCGAATAACCTCAAATATCGTTGACTCGTCGACGCTCGCGGTGGACGCGAACGTACTCAGCGCACCGTCTGGCCATGGTCACCGGCGGTGTGGCGGTGATGTCGACGGTGTTGAACAACGTTGTCATTGCTGCCGGTGCCGGTGTCGCTGTTGCTGTCACCGTGTTCCAGTGTTTATCTTGTTGGGTTTTCTGTTTGTTCACACGGCTAGCGAAGTCACACCGTCGGCTCGAGCAAACTGACTCAGCAACTGAACTCTTGTGCTCTAGAGTAGGTGCTTTGGTGGGTATGGATGTTTCGTTTTTGCTTTCTTTCCCCGATAGCGAACCGTTGCTTCGGATGTATCTTCTCAAACAAGATAACAGACGCGCGGTATCGAAATATCTTGAATCTGCCCAACGCTATCAGTTGGCGGATGGTAATAAGACGTCCAGTGGGAATTTCGGAGTTAATACTGAACAGGAAATGCTCCCCGTTCATTCTTCACTTTGGAACTAAATTGTACGGGAGTAAATTGTTAGTCATCAGTAGAAGTCACAGCATTAATGACAACTGCACTTGATAGCTCGCTACGGAGGGTGAGAAATTCGTCGTACAGAGAGCACTCTGTGCTGTCACGGAGTGTCTGCTTTTGCTGGTGACATTTCATCATATGTTATGTTCGCTTTATCTTCCTAGTCTTCAGATGATCCGTTAAGACGACTGCCGGCAAATTTGTTGATCTTGTTCCTTTTCTACCTGCTAAGACGAGCAATTCGTTTCGTGCGTTTTTCTTGTACACTATCCAACCGTACTGCAGCAAGACCTCTTGGCCCCTCTGGTCCAATTCGTTGCATGTATGAGGCTGTGTGATTGTGTATGCGAAGGGTGTTTTTTTGTGTCCCCCGTTGGGCAGGACTAACTTGTAGACGACCCCGAGAGTGCACCCGTATTAGGTGTCTGGGGTGTTTTTTCTCCTCCTTTCGAACGACCAGCGTACTGGTTCACCGCAGATCGAAAGAACTTTCCCAACGAGGGACGGTCATGTCATCAAGAACCCATCAATCAAAAGTCTTTCAATCACACTTTCAAACACATTCGTCCCCTCGCATGACGTTTCGTAAAGGTTCGGTCACTGGGTTTCCTTGTGCGTTATCTTTGCTGCTCGGAGAAAAGCGTAACCTTTTTTGCCATTTTTCGCCTTCCCAAGGTTTGGCCGTCTTCTAGCCTTGGCCGGTCATTATTTAGTTACCGCACTGAGTTTTGGTGGACAGAGGAAAAAACACACAAAAATCGGGATCTAAGACTTTTACCAAGACGGGAAGAACACAGTTCGCTTGGGCAGATGCTAATGTAACGCCGCTTTCGATGACACACATCTTCGAAGTGGTCCAGGGTACGCGGTACGGTTGAAGGTTTCGTCACCATCGTCGTCTTCGCGGTGATAATGGTGGTGGTGAACTCGGTCGGCCAGACATCCAAACATTCACTCGCCAGACACATCACTCATTTGTTCGCGCCCGCTGATGTTCGTCGACGGGGTCGCACGACAGAAGATATGCTAACAGGATGAACTTATCCGGTCCGTACTTTTCCGTATCAAATTTCCCTCGGTTTGACAAATATTTTTGGGCTCAAAGAATGCCCCGGGAGGTGTGTTCTTTCGCTTCCTACTTTCAAATCTGTTGTGTTAGCTTTTTTTTCCCTGTATGCTACCAAACATTGTCACATTTCACAGCGAAGGGAACGAGTGATTGGGGTACTGGAAATGATCGTGGTGGTATGGTGCGTTACGCCAGATTCGAGGGGAGATCGTCTTGCTTGAGGTAGCCGCTTGTTCATGATCAGGATGTTTGTAGCGCTCAGTTTTCTTGTTTGATTTGATTTATTGAATGTGTACACACCAAAACAAATGCACCAGAGGGATATATTAAGATTGCAGAGAGAAAGGCGACTAATAGGTGGCCCTGAATTGGGTACGCAGACGGTTCGGTTGTGTGACAGATTTTGTCATGGAACAAAGCGATTCATTGTTGTGAGATCACATGCAACTGAATTGATGTAACGCTCATGTGGAAATAAGAAGCAATGTTGTTGATTTTTCATGTTGATTCATGTCGATTGTCGAACATGTCAATACGATTTAAAATGGAAGTAATTTATTTCATATAAACGTGTATGAATTGTATTCTAATGATGGGTTTTACATTCAAGGTTGGTGTTGATTACCTTAAAAAGCTGGTAAGCTTTTTACATTCTAGGTAGTTGATCAGCTTTTAAGTAGTAAGCTTAGAGGTGGACAGCTTTAACAAACGGTTATTTTTTGTTAATATGAAACAAATATTTAATTAGATTTTAAATTAACAAAAAAAAAAAGAAACATTTTTGTACTAATTTCAATTTTAGTTTTGACGTCTTAAGTATGTAGAGCCCTGCTGTACTGAGAAGCAATTTATTTACTATTTACTCTACGCATCCACTACAGTTTCACCACAATCGCTTTATCGACGGTGAAGATCATATCGCGATTGTCGACTTAATCGTTTGATTGCACTCTCGCATATACGTCCGTTTCTAAGCCGCTGTTCTCCACTGTTCCACTGTTCTAAGCCGAAAAAACAACATGAGCACACATGTTATGTTTGTTTAACTATGGAACGTGGAAGGGAAAGATTTGTAATGGATTGTTATGGCTGAACAAATAGGGCGACCGGTTGTTTCCTGGCCACCCACAACACTACCTTCTCCGCAAGCTAAACAGATTGAGGAGCGAGAGCAGAGATCTAGTATCAAGGGCAGACGATGCACCAAATTGGTCGTGTTCTGGCACGTGGCCGTAAAGTGGAGCAAAAAGTGCCACACATGTGGGACGGCTGCAAGCGCTGATCGCAATTGAATGCAAATTTTAACGAACCATCGTTTTTCCCAATTGAGATAGATCTTTTGCTCGGAATGCAGTTCGGGAGAAACAGGAACTCAGTTTTGTCAATAGTCAGCCAGTAAGTGAGACATAAAAAATGGCTTGTGACTCCTACTCCTAAGGCTATAAAGTCGTCCACACTGGTGGTATGTTGTGCAAGGGATTACTCAACGGGAAGTGGTGATGCGAAATGTGGTTTTGGGAAATTATATTGTGCGGCGAAAGATTTCAATTGTTTAAACCCGTAAGTTTTGCTTTTTAACGTTTTGTTTTATATTCTTCAAAGTTCGGGTAAAATCTAGTAAAAAAAAAAATTATCCGAAAATCCCTCTCTCTCTCTCCTAAAAAATTTCAAATCTTTCCCCCTTAAAGTGTTTGATATTTTTAAAATTTGTGTGTTGTGTAAGAGTTTTTAGAGCAAAATTCATGGAAATAATGTAAAAACAAAAAAATTGAATTAAAATATTGAATTTATGTTCTTTAGAAATCCCTACTTCTGAAGATGGGGGACCCATTTTGGGTCATTTCTAGATGGATTATAAAGTTTCATGCCAATGGGATTAAGAATTCCTACCCCTGGGATGTAATAGGGTAAAATTTGTTTCGCTGAAGAAATGTTGTCGTGGGATGCTGATAAAAAAGTGTGGAAAAAAAGTTACTGAAAGATTAATTTATGTATGTGTAAATTATTCAAACCAGTTAGTTGTATTTTGCTTTTTGAACGTTTCAAAATATTTAAGAAATATAATCATCTACCAAGTATATTAATAGACTAACTATCTTTCGTTTTCTTTTTCTTCTACAGGTATGTTTCCCAACATCCAACTGAGTGAGATCACAAAATTAGAGTAAGATTGTAGACAATTAAAACGCAACCCTGAACTGCATATGCCTTTCCTTCGTGAATTTAATCCAAGATCAATTGTACACATGATAAACTGCAATTACATTATTCGACATGCAACGAAAATCTCTTCCAAGTGAAGGTGCCAATGCACCAACAAATTCCCATGAATGCGGGTTTGCATCCAAAGTGAAGGTTCGGCAATTACCAATATCACCGTCCTTACCAGCGCCCAAGACCGGTGTCACGAAGCGAAGGGTTGCACTACCCATATCTACACTGCAGCAGCACAAATCTCCGCATTTGAAAGCTATTCTTCCCAGCCTGTGGCATCATCACTTACTGCAAACGCATTTGAAACGTTCTAAGGGAACAGCGACCACACAGTTTCACTATTCGGAACCATTTCTTCGATTGTTTCTAGCAGAGACTGACAAACGGCTCACGATGGTAATCGACACAGAAACAAATAGCCACCCGAATTCGTAAGCACAGACGCAAAATGGGGGTTTCTCCCGCCTTCCCATGATGTAGGCTTAGGTGTGTTTGTGTGTGTGTGTGTTTCGTAGCAAGAGGATTGTTTTTAACTGCCATTTGAACGGCACTTGTCCTGGTGTGGGCTATATACGACGGGAAGGTGCGCGTATTTCACTTCTAATGCCATCCATTATTTATTACCTAACCTTCGGAATCGGCTCTTTTGGGCCGGATGTTCTTCCACCCTTGTCGGTATGCACGTGAGTGCATTCTCCAACGGCAGGCGCAGAAAGAAAGCGTTCCAATTTTGGCATACCGCTCCCACAAGAGGGCCCTATGCCCTAGAATCACGAGCTTGTTATGCGCCGAAACGCACACTCGCAACTAGGGTCACGGCTGCCTGGATGGCAACTCATCTGCCAAATCAGCAGAAGTAGCTGGCAACGGTGTGGGCGTCTAGTCTCGTGTTCGTTTGGTCGCTCCGTGAGTGCAACCGGAGGAGCAGCATTTCAAATGCAGATAATATATAAAAGTTTTATTGGATTTTAAAGATCTTGTTTATTTGAGGTGCTGGCGGTGAAACAGTGGGTAAGGGATGAGTGTCAGTGGCAGGGTGTGACGATGCAGTCGGAATGTTAGCAGGGCCATACCATGCTTGCCGCCAGTGCGTTGGCGAATGTTTTTCTTTTGATTTGTGGACCGTAGTCGTGTGGCAATACCGATGCAGTTTTGATGCTTTTTCTGCCGGTTGTTTTTCCGTGCAGAAGGCGATGAGTTGGCAGTTTGGGTCGCTTTCTCGAGACGGTGTTGGACGGTGTCATGGTGCGCTGGCAAACTGCAAGCATAAATTCCTGTTTACTAGTTTCCTTGCCTACTGGTTCGAATCCGTATCCGTTCTGCAAAACTGATTGGAGGTGTCTGTTCGGTTGGGCTGTGTTGCCGTCATTCGACTTTTGTGAACAGTTTCGGAAAGTGCTACTACGAACTTTTCCACTAACTCGACCCTAACCCTTAATGGCACCGGGATAGAGCATTAGCTGGGTGTGTGTGTGTGTGTGTTTTTTTTCCACCGTGTGTTCTCCCCTAACCAAGATAGCCCAGACAGACAGACAGGAACAGATTGAACGGTGATTGGTATGATTTATTTCGCTCCTTTTGCGAACCGATGGGTTGGGGCTTGAACTTTTATGAGCGGCCATGAAAGGAAGTTCGTTGCACAGTGCATGGTAGAACTTGTACGTCGCTAGTCAACGGACAAGAATCAGCTAAGGTCAAATGACGTTTTTTTGGTCTGTGGGTTCAGGGAGCCGGATTGGACTGACCCAGCAAACTTGTGTTGTTGTTGTGTGTTTTTTTTTGTTGGGGAGAAGGACTTCCGATGATAACATCGTTATTTGTAGCGCTTGCACGCGAATCTGTCCGGGGGATGAGAAATGTTTCGAATGGGTTGCGGGAGTTCGAAACAACTTGCTACGAGGCAAAAAAAGGTGTATTAGTGTGTGCAGCGTTTTAAGGTTGGAAAATTTAGGCGAAAATGAAGAGGAAAAGTCCCAAAAGATATACACACTCACACAAACACATACGGTGGCCGCGTAGTAGTTGTTCTCCCTATCCTCCGAGTTGGTTGGAGTTGATAAAGTTGACAGCAAGCGTTTCTCAAGCGTTCCGTGATGCGGATGGAAGGGATAAGCTAGAAAAGTTTTATTTCGCTCATTTAAGTCCAAGCGAAGGGTTAGGCTTTTGGGCCAGTGTAGGCAGTAAGGAATGGAAAACTTTTTTCACCATTCGTCTCTATGGATTCCCTGTTCGGTCATTTTTTTCCTGTGTGTTCTGGAGTGTACTCATTCTAAGAACTCCTTACCATCAGGGAATGAAGGAGTCAGTTTAAGGTCAATGGGAGTGAGCTTTTCATGCTTACCCCAAAATCGCATTTCCGGATGTCGTGAATGTTTTTTTCCTCCCCTCTTCTTTGCTTTGCTTTCTCCTTATTTCTCGACAGTTTTCCCGAATCGTGCCATGAGCCTTGAATTCTTGCGTGTTTTTTTTCTTTATATTTTTAGAAGTTTGATTTTGAGATGGACTCACAGTGAGGATTCAACCGGATAACCGTATCAAGCTACGGAAAAGCCGTTGGAGTTCTTTCTTGTTGTTGTGTCACTTCCCGGTATGGTTTCTCCTGCGAGACATACCCGAACCACCCTGTCACGGGCAACTGGAAGTCCTGCTCGATTATATACTGACACTGCAAAATAGTTTTAAATGGGATAATATTATTTTGCAAGACACTCTGGCACTGGCGTGTCTTACCCGGTGACATTCGAGGCAGCGACACTTTCGGTCGCATTTCCGATTTACGTCCAGAACCCGGCGGACTTACGGGAAAGTCAAAATGCCAGCAGTGGGTGGCTAGGGCACACTGGTGTGCTGTATCCATTTATTGCAGCCCACTTAACCGGGGGATTACTTTTTATCGCTTCAAACGGAAATGGTGGCAACACGGCGCGGAACACGACCAGAGTGTTCTTTAAAAAAAATCCTTCAGTTCGGTGTCATTTTGTCACACGTACCTTTACACGGTGGGTCGGAAAAGGTAAAGAGGATAAAGCAAAATGAAAGGATTATCATTGTTGTGTGAAAAGTAGACCGCAGGAAAGTCACTCGCACGCACAAGCAAAAATCCACCACCAAAGTAACAAACTATAATAAAGCGGCATTAATGGGTAGAACGAGGCCACAATCGAGTGAGCACGATTTCAAAACTTTGCAAGCAAAAATTTGGAAAAAACATACAACTCGTTCCGTTTCCGGGTTTTGGGAAATGGACTGCGAAAATGGCAAACCAAGGGGCCAATCGTGTTTGACTTCCATGTACAAAAAATTGGAGATTGCCGCGCTTTTCGGCATTCCACATGTCTAACGATGGTTCGTTACTGTTTCCACTGGTGGTTCCAGCGCCAAGATCATCAGCTTTGCTGCGAAATTGCAAGGGGAATAGGAAAAAAAATAAATAAAAAAAAAAAACAACGGAAGAACAGGAAACAGAAATCGTTTTCAGTAGTAGTTTGGGAGTGAATTCGGGCCGGACCATCCCCATCGACGACCATCAGCAGAAGGAAACTATTATCTCGTTAAAGCGAAGATAATGTCTCAGCATATAAGCAAGAAAAGTTCACCAGGCCAAAATCATGATCATCATCATCATCATCATCTGCGGTGTCGTGTAGTATACCTACCAATCCCCATGGTTTGGGCGCGCAAGGCAAACGCGTCGCCATCGTAAAGTGTTGTTCCTGTTGCATTTGCTCCTTCTGCGCGGGACAGAAACTGGCGGCAATGTTTCATTCTGAACGAAAACAAAAAATGAAATAAAAGTTTCTTTTATTGCGATATCATCATCATAAAGCAGGGATGATTGTTTTTGCTTATATGTAGCTTGTTAAGTGATTCAATAAGCGAAATACGTTTCGATTGTTTTAAATTTCTTTTCTTGCTGCTTGATGTTTTACAAAAGATTAGATAAATTAAAATGTTGATGAAACAATTTTGAAACCCCTCTCTGGAACGATTGGAACATTGGACACTGCTCAATCTCGCATTTTCAAACTCAACTTTAAGTAGTCTGGAAGTTCAATTTCTAAAACCCTTTTAGAAAACGCATCCATTAAGCAGTCATTAGCAGGAAGGCAACCATTCACCGTCCAGCCTCGAGTTGCAGCCCATGGGCGAAGCGACAATTCCGTGCTATTAATAATAACTCCAAAAATAATTAATGACGTTGTCAAAACTCTTCGGCTTAAGATGGGCACCTTCGCTTCACCCCATGGTAAATGCAGCAGGCACATTAAATGCACATTAGATTGTGCCGAATCTGTCGCCGGTCGTACCGTTTTGTGTGTTGGTTTTAAAGTTTTGCATAACTGGAGGCTGGCACTGGCCCTTCCCCTCTCATCCCTGGCACAATACCTCGCCAGACGGTTGCTCTATTTAACTCTTAATGAACATCCGTTGCATTTTCGGAAGCGTATGGCAAACAGAATAGGAAAAAGTGTTGTGCTTCATTATGCACCGTTATAAACTGTCGTTGATGTTTTTCAATCTTGCTCTCTTTTTTCTTCTTTTCTTTCGATGACGTGAAATCGAGCATACTTGAATGGAGGCAAACAGGATGTTCCAAAAGGACGAATAAAGCAGACGTATTTTGCTCAGCACATCAGCTGTTTGAAGCGCATCTCTATCTGCTGGCATGAGTGTGTTTATTTCTTTATATAAATCGTTTTTTTTATATCCATTTCGCATCTAGTGCGGTTAAAAAACGAAACTATAAAACTAGCTGCTTGAATCCCATCAGAATGTGCAACAAAGTTTGGGTTAAACGGATGCTCACTTGTTGTTGGTGTTGTGCAGTTTTCACACAGGTCGGGGGTAACCGTAAGCAGCAGCACGTGCCCAGTGGTGTCATGATCCGTTTTGGTTCGGCGACCAGCATCTACCGACTCTCGGAAAAGTATCATTATTCTTCCCTTCGCATAAAACTCTCAACCGCAGCAGCAACAACAGCAACCGACTGGGATCGCCCGTTACGGAGCAGTCGAGCAGTTGTCTAGTCGGTCATGCAGAAAGGGTTGCTCCAATAGGGAGTGAACGTCGGGGGACGGTTTGTCAAAACCAACTGACGGTTGGTTGAGTGATAAATTAAAATTCACACCAGCCTTTTGGGTTTTTCCAGGCGTCACTTCTCCATTTCCCAGCGTATCCGCGTGCTGATCCGTTCATGTGGACCATTTCATCAGTCTTTTAGAATTGTATCATTGACCAGAGTGTTTCGACAGTGCTGTTCGCATGCACTCGATAGAAAGGCGAGAATGAAGCATCCAACAGGCTGTTCATCAGGCGGCATCACATGAATCACGGCTTCGTAGTATTTCTGTGGTCTTGATTCTAGTTGCTAGATTAGAAACGAAGAGAGTAAGGCCTAAACAGGAGGTTCGGGAACGGTTTCCACACGATGGAGAAATATTAATCAAAATATTCAAATTATACCCTCGCTTGGATATCTAGCGAGCACAAAGAAGAATCTGTTAGCGATCCAGAGCGATCCTTATCGTAGCGATCACGAGATTTCAAGGCAAAATTTTTCAATTAATTCTATCGCGATGTACAAGGACAATGTGTTCACCTAGCGGATGATATCTAAAGCAGTTATAGTTATAGTTTTGAAACTCATTTTGTCTTTAATCAATTTTTCGATTATCAATTATCGATTTGAATAAACAATTTTGGTACTAAATTAATAATTTTGGTAAGAAATAAAGAGGAAAATATAAGTCCAAAGTCATGAAAAGTCTTGTTTTCCTCATGGGCATTGAATCGTATTTGGAATATGATTACGTCTTTGCTTTACATGTTTGTGCTCTTACTTTGAAACATTATTGAGCAATATACAATGAACTTTATTGAGATTTTAGAATCAAGTGGAAAAAGTTTAAGAAAATAATTCTTGCAATCGTTAGCCCAAGAAAACCTTCACAAATGAAATATATTTCCAACAAGACGAATTATGAGAGAAAATGTACACGGTAAGCACACTAGCAGATTTGAAAGTTTTGCGTGTGGAAAAAAAAACAAACGCAAAAAGAAAAGATGTGACATGATTTAGCATTTTTTCCTCTCTCGTTGGGTGTTTGCTTCAAACCGGGAAAAGGAAAATCCTTTCAGCATAGTGCTTGATAGAATTGCGCGGATGTGCGAAGGATAAAAACAAGCAGACCGAAGGGGAAAAAAATCCGCTCTACATCAGCTTGAAGCTGCAGTACGGACAGTACGTGTGTGCGTGTTTGATCTTTGATAAGCGCCACCGGGTGCTGCTGTTGATGCTGCTGCTGCTGCTGCTGCTGCTGCATGTGTGTAGATAGCCCGTCACCGACACCAGCGCTGGGCTGTTTTTCTGCTTGGTCGTTCGTTCACTTTGCCGGTCACCAGATTCGCTTTGATGTTTCCCGACCCATCGATGGTTATGGTGATGCTTTGCCTTTCATGCGCGATGAGTGCAGAAGGTCGCTAGGGTTTAAATGCCTACGGTGTGATGGAATCGCTTGAGAATCCATTCATCGACCGATGGGTGCACTACGGTTGCCGGTTGCCTTTTACGGAGCAAGTGAGCGCATGCTGAACTGGAAGTGTTTCTGCATGATGCTGGATGGTATGAGTAACATTTCTAAGGTTCTGAGTGATGAATTTCGGAATAACGAAGAAGCAGAAGCATCAAGAAACGCGTAACCATTACGATGCGTTTACTTACGATGTGCTTCTATCGTTTGTAGTGTGGGTTTCCGTTTGGTTTGACATCGACGAGCAAATTTACTTCCCTTTAATAGTTCATTTGCCGCTCGATACAATTCACTGCCACAGCTTAGGCAAGTGTCAAGAAAGAGTTTTATGGTGTCCTATTTGCATGCTTCAATTCTTACCATTTAAGGAAAATGATTTGGAAAGGTGAAATCATAATTTGGATCACAGACAGAATCGGCAAACACATCGTAACAACACGCCACCCCAGCAGCACTGGCACAATCAGTTCCAGGGCAAAAAGGAGCATATGGTGGAACGTGAAGCACAACTGCATTAGCATAATTATATAATACACACACAGCAAAACGTGCAAATAATTCACACTTTACGCCTTATGAATATTATGCTCTCGGCAGCCGCACAACGCACACGCTACATGCCTTATCTAGGTGTGTATGCACACGCACGCTGATAAACCAACCGCCTCCGGAAGTGTTCCAGCGAAAGGTGTGCCAACACCTTGCACCGTGGCGATTGCTTTTGTTTGGCGGGTTTGGCATAATGCAATCAAGAACGGCAACCTCCGATTGGTCGTGCTGCTGTGTATGTGGTGTGAAGCTTTCCGCATCGAGTAGAAGCGATTTGAATATGGAGATGAAGTGGCGTACTTCTGTCGGGGGTGTATTGTGATTGTTTTTTTTGTTGTTGTGTTGTTGCTCCTTCTTCCAACCGAGGCATTTGCTTTAGGTTTTCAAAGCGTATCAAAAGCACCAGCCCGTATAGCTGTTGGTGATGTTTGGTTTTTGGGTTGACACGAATGTTACTGACCCGCGAAACGTACATGACAGGTGAATTATTAATATTGTTTTCATCCAGAAATTTGTCATTTCCGGGAACGCACTGTTTTCCACAGGCGCAGATGAACCATTTACGTACGGTGAACTTTATCGGTACTGAGGTTTTTCTTTTCACGAATTCCGATTGTGTTGCGTTAGTGGAAAATCGGGACTTCTCGCTACAGGTAGGAAATATATTCCCCGAAAAGGATATTGATTGGTTCGGACGATGAGTGCAGGGGGTCATCGTGAATATAGATGGATTTTATGAAATTAGTGATTTGAAATGGAGTATTGATGAACTGTGGCTTATATAATTAAGCTGTCTGGTCAAATAGCAATCAGTTTGAATTATTTGGTGTGATCATATCTATTAGAAATCCATACCTTTTTTCATTATCATAGTTTAATGTGTGGCGTCCATAGTTCCTCGTTTATATTTAAATTACATTCACCTTTAAATCTGTCTAAATTTTTAAATGACTTTATCAATAAACTATACCGCATAGAAAATGAATTTGGTTCAAGCGATGGTCTTTAAGCTCTAGACGCATCTTTGGATCGACTTAGAGTCTTGGGTTTACTTGCTGCATGTTGTAAATAGTTCAGTGGAAGTATCCATCACATTTTAATGAACCTACATAAATCAATCATTTACGCAACCATCACCGGCTGGTGTTCGCATCGTTAGTGGTAAGCGCTCGTTGTTCATTGGCTTTTGGAGAGCGATAGAGAATCGTTACGTAGTATTTATAGTTCTCGTCGGCACGTTCAGTTGCGCTGTTTACACTTACACCAGGGGCGTACTATATCTTTGCGTTTCTTTATTATTTTTTTTTATTATTTTGACGCTTCATATGTGCATTACAAGTGAGGGGTTTTCTTTATACTAAGAACAAGTCTTCATTTCCATCTTTCATCTTGTCCACGTGTCAGAGATTGTTGCAACGGATGGTTCGTATTGTACCCTTTTGGTGTGATGTCAACGTTGACATGGAGACGCATGGTGTCTTACGTGGAATGGTCTCGTCTAACGTTGCAGGACATACTCTAAACACTAGCATGATTAAAAATATGCATATTACCAAGTATTTTTTTGGGTATTATGTTCATTTTGAATAATATATTTAATAATAATTTTACGTTATTTTCCAAGCAAAATTGCGCCATTGATTGCCATCCTTATTTGTAGTATAACATACATACAATTGTCATTCGATGATCGTATTCGGGCAGTCAACCAAGGGTAAGGTAATTATACTTTCCGGAAACAAATCAACACATTAGGATACACTTTTCAATTAACGTTTGCATAATAATAAACTACAAGTAACACATCCAGTGTAAAGGGAAGATTATCAAATTCTTCGACAAATATTTTCGTTTGTGGAGAAAATATTTCGTGCATGAATTTTAATGATCTATTCTCCTGACCATCGGATAAAGGTAGCGAATGGTCGATGTGTTGCGATTTTTTGTTGCTGGTTGTTGTTCGTTGTTAGAAAAATTAGGATTAGTCTATGGCTGTTCGGATTGGCTAACCCTCATTAGGCAGGGTTGCCTTTAGGGCTTTTGTATAACACTTTTTTCACCACCGGTCAAAACCAAGAGTTTAACCGTAATCTCGGCATCCGTTTTAGGACAAATTGATTTAAGTGGGCTGTTTCTTCACACATTGACTGTTGGTTGGGTTGGTGTGGAATTTTGCAGTTCTTGTGATTAACTAAAACCAGGGTAAAAGTGGGAAATGGACGAAGCCAGATAGAGCTTTTGTTTTTCTTTTATAAATTGAATTATCGTTGTAATCAATAAACCGGAATGTGTTTGTAGCGTAATAGGTACCAGCTTGAAGAATGAATTCTAGATATTGGTTTTGCACTAGGTATATTGGTGTGTGATTAATTGTGTAATTATGATAAGCTAGTGCTTTTGTTTAGGATTGTTTCTTTAATTGATAATTTTGTGATATCTTATAATATTGTACTACGAAATTATCGGAATAACTCCTTTCTAAAACAATATTGCTTAAGTTACTAACAGGGGGGATATTATTCCACTAGCCTGATTTATTTTATTTATTGAAAAATCATTTTATCAAGGTGTTTCTTTAAAATAAGCTTCTTATTACACTAAAAAATGGTTGGTAGGCCCATTTTCTAATCAATTCACCTATTACCTTTTTCCGATTATAATAGAACAGGTTTTCCTCCGCCTGATTTGTGCAACTTGAATCCATTCATGCATTGCGTGCCACATGTTCTATTGTACAGCACGGAGTACAAGTGTTTGTAACAACTCCATGCCGTTTACTGACGTGATATTGTCACTGGTTGTGCAGTTTTACGGCAGGGTACACACGATTCAAGGTGGAGGTTTAATTCATCGAGCTAGTAATTCATTGAATACAGCAAGCAACTGACCTTTGCCGGTCTCGCTTATCCCACATTTTGCCGGCAGCCGAAGGGAGCTACATACTATGACATACTTGTCACTGATTGTACTCGGTACGCAAAGGGGCAAAACGATCATGTGTATGCGTGCTTGCGTGGGAAGTGCTCTTCCTCATCCGACATTAAAACATATCTGAGAACTAAGTGGAAGGCAAAAATGGTTGACCGTGTGTGTTGTTGTTGGAGCTGCGACACTAACAAGAATCCGTTATCGTGGCCTCTCATCGTCTTTGTAACAACTGTTCAGACAGAGGTTATTTTTTCTGACCGCTGTTCTTGCAGATCAAAATAAACAACTTTACAAGCAATCAATTGTGAATTTGTACTCCAGTGACAACACCATAAACGAGAAAAGCAAAAAAAAAATCTTATAAATTCCCGTTTGTAATCGCACGCAACAAAAGCATTTTATGCATGTTTGTGTGTTTTTATTTTGACTTGCTGCCTGGTCAGCAAATAGTCCCATGTCGTTAACGGACCATGGCCGAACAGGAAAGGGTGCGTATTTATTTCAGCACGCTCGGTCGTTTTTTCCACCCCAGCTGCGTGCTTGCATTGGTTTGGCATGTGGGACGAACAATTGGAAAATGATACAGCAATTATGTAATTACATGTTTCTTTTTTGCATGTACTCTTATGCATCCATTCCAAGCATGGCAAAATAAAATACGATGATCATGTGTTTTTGTTATATTTTGATGGAGGTCAACCTCACGGTGAATCTGTTGACGAAGAAATTGCACCGTGTAAGGGCAGAGTTTAAATTCTGTCCGCTTTACGCATCATTTTGCATCACATTTCCTGAGTAAATCATCTGAATGAAAGCGTATTTTTCTTCCTGTTGTATTGGCCGTTGGGAAATGTTCATAACTCTCACGCTCACTGCCTGGTACTCACTATGTACCTGTAATGCACTCTGGACTGCTAGTAACTGACCTGCTCTGGTCCGGTTTTCGTTTCGGTGCGCCAGTTACCAAGCACGCGGTATTTGACTGAATTGGATGTTTTTTCAACCCACATTTGCATCCAATCACCTCCGCCTGGAGTGCGAATACGATTGTATGTTTGTTTGTTTATTGGCAAATTTTTCATCATCTGCACGGAACACGTATCACTCATTTTTCGGTCGAGTTCTGGCGGTGGCCGGTAGCTCGCTGAGGTTTCATTGATTGTTTATGTTTGATGGACGGACTGCAAGCACCTGTCCGCGCACATTGGACTAGGCTTTTCCGATACCGTGGAATAATGTGATGGTTGTCTCGTTTCCACTCCATCCTATCCGGTGCCCCAATATTGGGCGGACTGCTTTTCATTTATCGCGTGTGTGTTTTTTTTATTTGGTCTGTGCGGTCAGAATAGTTTTTTTTTCTCTGTCGTATTCATTTCGTTTAGTCCATTCGGTGGGGATTATGAAGAATGACCACAACGTTGGCTGTTTGCTGCTCGTTTATTGATGCAACGGAGCGTTAAATTTTGCCATGGGCCGTAGTAGCCGGAATGTAGCGGGAATGTGAAGGGAAAAAGTGTATGATTGCTCTCTTTGATGGGTTGGAGTTTTGAACGATCTGAAAAACAATTTTAGGAATTCCCTTCGCATTGGTAAGTTTGGTGTTAATTGATTCTCGAGATGATGATCGTGTTAGGATGCGGAAGCATAGATTTATGTTTCAACTAGTCAGTAAGAAGCAACTTGGTAGAGATTCAATGATTTATGTAGTGAATTTTGTTCAAGATCTGTTAGAATCTTATGAGATTTAGAAGCTATTATATTAGATCGGAAGAATTTTATTCGTGGGTAATTTTTTATTGAGGTGTTTTTTGCTTTAAGCATTCAGGCATATATCTTTCATGCTGTTCCTGACGGACATTGACGAACCTTGGAATAATAGATACTTTAGTTTAATAAGAGTCCTAGGCTCGGGAAACATCCCGAACGCCAATATCGCCAATGTGATAAATTTGTAATGATCAAACAAATTAGTGTGCGAGAGTCTTGCTTTAAAGTTGACAATGTAATTCCAAACCACTAGAAGACAAGCGGTAATTTGCTTTCTGGTCTATAATTTCGAAGTGGAAATGCATTATTGATCGAACGATTACAATCCAGTCATGCGTGCATAACATTTCCTTTCCTAGCTATTATTATTTAGACGGATTTGTTTAGTAAAGGGTTGTTTGTTTTGCGCGGAGATGTACAAAAGTTTTTAAAATATAAATAATACAATAACACTTATGTATATATATACGACGCCACGTGCAATAATTTGGAAACTTGCCTTAAATTTGGAATGAACACACCAGATATCGATAAAAAAAACTCTTGTTCAAGCAGATACGAAGATGCCAGAAAGGGAAGCAATGCAGGGAAATGAAAAGTCTGTTTCTCTTTTATAATGCAGAAAGCAATAAAGCATCGATTGAATCGATGATAATTAAATAAATCAATCATAATCAGTGTGTGCGTCGAACGCAGCGCTGGAGGTGGATGGTTGGAGAAGTAGAACACGTGGTGTGTGTGTGTGTGATGAGCTCAAAGTTGGCCCAGTGAAAATCGTGTTGCCGAAGCAATCGATATAGGGTAGGCTATCGATGTTTTCGATGTTGCTCGATGATGTTGTTGGGGTTGGTTGGGGGTGGACGGGACGTACCGAATTGAGCGGATGGTTCGGTGTTCATTAAAGTAGCAAGAGCGAAATTGCTGAACAGGCTGTGGTGTGTGTGTGTGGTTCCGGAATGGCAAGAGGTGATGCTTGATGGCAGTTGAAGGCTAGCCGTAGTACACTGTTCAAGAAGGGAGTCAGAATTGATTGAAAGCACATGCACACGGCGTCGTCGCCGAGGTCGTTGAGTTGTCTTCGACCGTTGTTGGAGGATATCTTTTTGCTGAGGAGAATCCGAGGAGCACACGGAACTTCTCACCGATGGACAGTGTCGGCTCGTTCTAGTTGTGCTGCAAAATGGTAGCATAGGCGTACCGTATGTTTTATGGCCCATAGTAAATGTATGTGTGCGTGCACGGAGCACGGTGAAGAAGAGGAGCAACTTATGATGGAACATGTGTTTCGAATCGAATGTCCAGACGACGTGTAGCAGCTGCAACCGTTGCCGACACTGCGACTGCAGTAGAACATCGGAAGCAAATCAGCAAAGTACATCCATTAACTGGTGCACCAGAAAGCGTTACCGCGCGTTTCGCAGTGCACCCTGACGGTGGGCCGATTTGCTGTCCCGCTTATGGGCGTTGCAGTTGTGCAGTTGACCGGCGATCATTGTGTGTATACCGGTCTTGCCGCTTAGTTGGTTATACCGAAACCGATTTGCGGTTTACCGTTTTGGGTGAGAATGTGAATGAAGCCAGTTGGATGTAATTTTTAATCCATTGTTTGGCAGTGTTGGCATTTGAAAATGTTTGCATAAACTACATGCAAAAGATGGTAGTTTGCCAAAAAAGTCTATTATTGCAACAGTGTAAAGGACCAATTGCGTCTGTTATAAAATGTTTTCAAATATTTATTATTTATATACATTTCATCATTTTTCATAACCTTAACATAATTGAGGTTACTTTATTTAATCAATGTCAGTTGGAGAAACTGTATAAATTTTCACGACTATTGAGAACAGAACCCTGTTTCAAGATACTCAAGAATATTTAGGACTGCAACCATTCCATTCCCGACTTTATTTGTAACGCACTGTGAAGAAATGAATAACCAAGCACACGCTTTGGCTTTTAGTACCCTAGTAACCATTGACCTTTCGAGATTGCCTTTTTCGCCATTCTTTATCTCCTTCTCTCCTAATTCTATCTTCACCTTGTTGTGCCTCACGAAAATCTCTATTAGTGACATCTGTCAACTCCTCAGACCTTTGGCGACCTTTCTGGGTGAAACAGCAGTGGTAAAATTAGCATCAATTTCTGCAAAACATCTTCTAAATCTCACTAATCTACCGTTTTTCTCGTGAAAACCCTCAACCTCATCGGCATCGCGAAACGCCCGGGGTGCGGTGGACAAATATTCAACGATCAAAACGACCGCGTGACAGCACTGGAAATGGTAGCGGACTCATCTGTGCAACTGTGTGCGTGTGTTTGTTTGCATGTGTGTAACTGAGTTCTAATTTTGAACCCGTACTCTCTTCCCCATCAGATCGGTGACTTCTAATTACTTTAATTAAATGTGCTACCTTCTCGTCAAGGATCCCATCCATTCGATGGGATGCTTGTTCTGCCGTTCGGAGAGAAAACTGTTCTTTTCTTCCAATCAGCACCGACCGTTTCGTTGTAGATACATTTTGATTCATCTGAAACGCCATTCAAGCTCAAGAGGTTGGGTTTTAAAAGTGTGCATAGGTTGCTCTCTTAGATGGGCAATTTAAGCCTTGAAGGAAATGTTGAAATGAATTGAAACTAAGATTTTGAGTTGCCCGAGATGAAGGTTGGAAGTTTTCTGTTTTTATTTCACTGTAAGAAACGGTTGATGAAGTACCCAATGCTCTCATCATACTCCATTTCACCTTCCAGCCAGTAATTTTCAACGCCAACAGCTTGAAGTGCTGAGGTCTTGTTATTCCGGCCCTATAATCACCGACCCATCCGGAGACGTGGTCTTGCATTTGTGTTCGTTAGTCCACCCTTCAAAACGTATGTCGCACGGCTAAAGGTAGCTGGGGCACACTGGTTAATTGATGTAAAATTACTTCGCGCTATACATTTCACCTTTTACCGTGCCGGAGTGTTATCTTGAGACGAGTGGATTGAAACTCGTCATCCGGGAACGCAAAAAAGGTCTTCCGGAAACGTGGCTGTAGAGCGCTGTAGGACGAGTCGAAACGGGAGGAATACTGGCAGTTTCAAGTATTGTGTACTACGAAATGCCATCAGAGTTTTACTTTGTAAAATCAGGTCAGAAAAATCAGTCACTAACGGGCAGAGTGGAAGTTGGTTTTCTAGGGACGCTTCAAAGTAAATCTTTCCCCCGAAGAACTCGAAATGCCAGGAGAACCATATGAAAGATACTAATTTGAAGCTCTTGAGGTTTCACTTGAGGCAATACGGCAAAGAGTATGTTTGAATAAATGATATGATGTTTCTTTCGCTGAAATAAAAGGCGTAGTTCTAAGTTAGAACTAATAAAACAGAATCCAATCCATATAGCGGGTTAACAGTTTGAACTTATCAAATTTGTAAGCGCGTTACAGATGGATTGGAATAGACTAATTAGCTTCACTTGCGTTTGGATTACAGTTTGTGTGAATAACGTCAAAATATCGTTTAATCCGCACTTAGGGCTTTAACCTTTAAGTCACAACAACTTTAAGCCACTTTTGGAGCAGATCAGTCAAGTTTCATTGGAACATTTTGCTTAATCAATTTTAATTGGGGAAATGTAGTGTGTACCATTCCGATGTGAACGGTCACTGCGCTCCGAACCGATTAGATTCTGGCATACACATTAGCTTAATTTGGCTTGTTAGAGGATTTTACGTTAGGAGGTTAGGGGTTTGTTCGTTTTTTTTATTTTGTTCAAATGCTGTGTTTTGGGTGGGAGATTTCATTCGCAACAAACACCTATCTAGTGCAATTCCGAGCCACAGGCTCACAGGTTGAGGTAATTAAATTTAAATCTGTCACACTGTCAAATATCACCCCCACAACACCCACACAAGCGTATGGGTTAGTTCCATCGCCGAATGGATAGGTGGGAATGGATGCATTCTAATGCGGTGTGCAAGATAGGTGGAGTCCTCCGATTCCATCGGAATGTCAGCACCAGTACCTGGTTGGTCACGTCACGTGTCGATTGGAAGCGCTGTCCGGCTAGCAGACTGTGGCATTCTGTGGTCGCCGGTTGATTGTCGTTTAATTATCCGCCGTGTCACGATACATTAAAACCTGATTATTTAGAATTCATGCTACATTCGGTGGTTGAGGTGTGCGGGTTTTTCCATTTTGAAATTGGGTGCGAAGTTGCCACGAAGCGTTTTTTTGAATGTTTTTTGCCATCTTCTAAACTGTTCGTTTCCTGTTTTTTGTTCCAAGAATAAAGAGTTTTAGGTGTGAATTCGGTAGAAGCGAATTTGCTACTTTCGTGACAATGCCATTCCGTTTGGAAGGTGGGTTATTTCATTGATCGTGTTGGTCCTTCGATGTTTCTTTTCGCTATGTTGAATTGAGTTTTTGTTTCTTGAATTTTTCATTCTATCTTTCATTAGTGATTTGTGTGTGTGTGTGTGTGTGCCGGTTTAAAACATTAGATGAATGGTTTTTCTGATCTGTTTTTGCCGATTTCGGTTTTTATCTAGAATCCATTTTTCTTCTTGATACTGCTCAAGTCCCCGGTAAAAAAGTCGTATAAGGGTGAAGAAAATCTTTGTTCTTATCGGTACCGATAACGACCACCGGCATTCATGTCCCCTCTCATCGCATTTCATACAGGCACGTGACACTTTCGAAAATGTTCGGTTTCTACCCATTCACCTTCGTTTTTTTCTCTCTCTCTGCTTAACCATGTACACCCTGTGTTCGATGGAGCCCGGAGTTCAGCTCCGAGAACATCCATTAATTTTACACTTCCACCGAGCTCTGGTGGATGAAGGCTGAACGCTGGTCTGGGTTTTGCCGAACATTGTGGTTGAGTGCAAATTGTTCCCACCAGAATTTGAACGTTGGCAAGACAGTTGGACAATTGGAGTTGGTGCGTCTGTAGATCAACCAAACATGACCACGGTGGAAAGAAAACAAACAGTCAAGAGTGAAGCATTTGTGCCTCAATTTATCTGCACTCATTATTCATCTGTTTCGAGCAGTTGGCAAATGTTCTTGGTCTGCTCCAAACCAATCCTTGTTTGGTCACTACGGTTTTTATCATTGCCGGAACGACAGACCAGCACATAATGCCTTCACATGTGGGTAAAAATGGGCCTCTAGAGATTTTTTTTTCTCTCTGTGAGACCTTTGTGGATTGAGCAATCAGGCGAATGGTGTAGTAGCTGAAGAATAATAATAGTTTCAAAAAATGGGTTTAAAATGATCCACTAAAATTAGTGTACAATTTTCTCTTCTTAAAACGAATGCAACAATCCTCATGAAAAGCAAGATTAAATTGATCTTTCTTTAAGCTTTCACCATGAAGTAAAATGCGTACTCGTTGAGTAAAACGCAACAGAACCAGCGCTTCGCTCTGCGATCTGCTACGGGTGGAAAAGTGCAAACGGTAGAGGCAGTCTGACATTCGAGCGCAGATTGATTGCAGCAGATTACATCGCCACGGACGGAAAAACGGAAATGGAGATGAACGTTTCTGTGTGTGTGTGGTGGGGAGGGGGGGGGGGGGGGGAGGGATGTGAATGCGTACCAGAGGGTAGACGGATTAAAGAGAAAGCTAGCTTTTGGCTGGATGTAATGTTAAAAGTAGGAGCGGCATCGTAGAAAACGACTAGAAGACGAACGAGCCACTTGTTATTGGGAAGAACTGATACGATTGTGGGCAAAATGCGGAGGAACGCGATGTGCAATTGTACAGGAAATGACATACCCTGTCCCACACCGTACCGTTTTCATTCATCCCCGATTTGCCCTTTGATATCGCCACCAAGGCAAAGTGTGCTAGAACGTTAGAAGATTTCTTGTCTAGCGCTTTGGACGCTATCCGACAGCGCAGGCAATTCGCCATCCGCCACTGATGCATTCGCTATGCAAATGAGGAACAATTCATGACAGTACACCGCTTCTCCGAGTTCCCTATTTTCACTAGCCCCAGTGTGTGTTTGTGTGTAGGTGTATTGTTCACTTTTCCCAAGCAATTCTGTGTTCCGTCTTGTTTCCAACTCTGGCTGCCAATTTGGGAGTTCTAGAACGAGGGCATGACTGCATACGGGACCGCGAAGCTAGAACGATACTATGCGACTGTTGCTACTTCTCGGATGCGGAGTTTCGCCGACAGTGGTGATTGTAAACTGACCAGCAGATTGCTGCTAGCAGCGCTGTTGCAAGATCTCGATCCAGAAATCTGTTCAATACACTTCAGAGTGACTTGGACAGCTGGTCGGTTCTGAGACAGTTCCCATACCCATAAAAACCCATCGCGCATTGCAAGAATTGCTCCCGTTTAGCCGACGTACCCAAACCCTCGCAGGATTGAACCAAACGCTGAGACTCATTTTAGAGCGGGAACCCCGGGGGAAACCAACTTGCCACAGCAGCCTTTGATTGCATCCGAAAGAAGAAAATTCAACAGTTTGGCTGTTGTTTATTTTTGCTGGTGCGCTCATTCAAGACGCGGAGTGGTCGATGCGGCAGATGGGATCGTTTTCTTTTCGATTTAATTCACTTCAGCGCCCCCGCCGGTTTGGGATATTGAAGGTTATAAACATATAACCTCAGCTAATGGTCGGTTCTATTGGTGCTTGAACGCAAGTACGCGTGGAGTGGCGTCGAAATAAACACAGTCAAGTGGAGAGGATCCATTTGACAACATGTAAACGCCAACACCAGGACGCGGCCGGCAGGGTGGTTGATGAGTCGAGGAGAACTGTTCAGATCGGAGTCAGTTAGGCAGAGGTTCGTTTTTCTCCCAGTTGCCGTGTTGCAAGTGAATCGATATAATGACAAACCCAACACCTAAGCGGTGGAATGTTGAACGCGGAATACCTTTACAATGGTCTATCGATGTCTCGTCAGCTGTTTCTCATTCCAAGGCACGTGGGGCCGAAGAGTTTTCGGAGGTTTTGTGGGACAAAAGGCAGTGAAATGGTTTTCGGTTAAGGTGTGAATTTGAACCGAACGCTTAAAGTGCTTACTTTAGCCCCGCAATTACCACACAATACCATCGCGTGGTTGGTTTTGGCCGATGTTTCGCTCCACCGCCACCTGAAGCGAAATCCTTTTCGAGATATTTTTGTGCTTCATTTGCCGCACGAAACGTGATACTTTTTTCGCCGGCAGAAAAAATGCTCCTGCATCATTTCGAAGCCCACATGCATGGAAAACTGGTTCACTTTTTTGTTGTCGACGCGTAGACCGTGTATGCGAGTGCGCTCGGGAGGGAAACACCAGGAAGGTGGTTGCCGGGATGGGTTTAACCGGCATTCGTTTCAACATTGTTTGTAAATATTACACGCTCGTCGTGTGTTTCCCTTGTACGGTGCACGATACACAGCCCATGTGCGTGTTTTCCGGGTGTTTCAGTCCAGGTTTTTCGTTCTACCCGTGTGCCATCCTTTGCACTCCTTCATCCACGTGCACTTTCCTTCGGGTTCGGTTTTACGAGCACCGCAGATAAGTTAATAAAAGTTAAATTACTCCTTAATATTCCACTCATTTTTCTTTTCGGTCGCATACCGCTGCTACCATCGGGACGTTCTTCAGGCGCTTTTCGCTCTCGACCCCGATTCTCAAGTGAACGGCGATTTTCCGCCTCGTCTCGTGGTCGCTGGTGTGGGTAAAAGAAAATGGCAGTGAGATACTTCTATTGCCGCACAACTTTCGTCTTTGCTTGCCTTGTATCTGTGCGTTTTATTCTGGCTGGCCCCGAAAATGAGAGTTCATTCGCTTCAAGTATATTTGCTCGGTCGTACGAATTCGTGCTTTAGGAGAAAAAGCATTAAAATCAGTTGTGTGTGAACTGTAAGATTTATAGTTTAATATATTCAAGCCGTTTTTAAAGACCGTTGAAGAAATTATTTGAATTCAATTCTCTGAAGTTCATATATCCACATTTCGATTTGTATAAAATCCAAATTTTGCGCATAATATTAGCTCTTTCAGGTAATTTAGACGAGCAAAATAATGATCAGTTTATGTAATAAAATCGGTTAAGATTATTCATCTCTTTCGTTATCACAAGCAAAATTACTGGTGGTTTATAGCATTTTTTATCTTCTGTCGATTGCATATTGACGGTGAGTTACAGTAATAATTCGTTTACGTGGAATACATTTTAAATTTACTACCAGCTCACTTTAACGAATAATCGTAATAACTCCACGGTGCTACCAACAGGAAATATAAATTTCAACAACACAGCACTGGAAACGTTTCGAGAAAGAGAGTATTACGAGCTTCGATTTCTGCAGTTTTGCTGTTGTTCTCCAACGTCGTCTACATCCATCAACCGTCTGCAGATCAAATGTTCCCGTGCCAAATGGCGGTAGGAAACGGGCAGCTACTATCATTTTCCAGTAAAATGCTAATAAATTTATTGATAGATACCCATCCTACGTACAGACCGAATGCCAGGGCAAACACGGACTCGAACTCGTTCGGAGATGGTTTCAGTTACCGAGCACAGGGCCTTGCGTATGACCGAGTAGAACGGAGAAATCGGGAGGCAAATTAAGCAGCGTTGACGATGCGCCGAAGGAAATTGGGGCGAATGAATCTTAATGGAAACTATTCTTCATAAAAGTAACGCCAAACGCTTATTGGAAGTTTTTCTGTGTGTGTTTGTCTTTTTTTCGTTTCTGCGTTGCGTGGTGTGCTCGCTTGGTACAGGGTTGGAGGACAGATTGATTTCTTCCTCCAGCGAGTCCATTAGGATCCATCATGTTTGCTTTTGCGCTTGCCGAGGACGAGCAAAAAGGGGACAACGGTTGCCCGTAACGGAACGTAACAGATGCCCCCAATATAATGATGTTCCCAGGTTCCGCTTCTGCCGTATTGTCGTATCAGTCGTCTGGCATTATCGCTGTTGCTACTACCGCCCATCAGCATGGGTGATGGCACTCGGATGGGGTAGCGCCCTCGCGAACGTAAACCCCGCACTGAACCACACGCGAACGTGTGCGCCACCACAATCAGTAACGCGCAGGAAGCGTCGTCCCGCAATCTGGGTGCGACGCTGTTGTGTTTTGATTAATTTATTGTTGATTTGTTGAATCGACAAGCGGTACGCGGTTGTGCGCTGGTTGGGAAAACGATCGCTGGAGCCAGTCGAATAAAATATGTCAATAATTGAACTTGCGCCAATGCGTGCGATGCGCTTCGATGATTGTTGTTATGTTTATTGAGATCAGTCACAGCAGCGTGGAAAGAAGGGTTTTCGTGCCGGGTCTGTCGACGGCACGCCTCAGAGTGCTAATGGCGTTAATTTAGAAAGGAAGAGGAAGAGATGGTTAAATTAGGGTAAGCTTCGATAGTTTTGGACGACCGTTTTCCCTATTTGATATTGGGGTGCCCATTGGAAAGCCATTACTCACAGCTATCGTTGTACAGTAAAAGTGTGAAAATGATACTAGGTTTAACACTTACTCTTAAGAAGAATTTACAGTTCTGTGTAACATAGTGTGATTAGGGAGCCTTTTTTTCGAGAATAATCAATATAATTATATAATTATCAATATAATTGATGTTTTAACCAAATATAAATGGTTTATCATATTAGATGAAGTTTCTTGATTTCGATTTCGTACATTGTTTCACAATGCTTAAAAATGTTAAGACTTGTTTTTTTTAAATACAAATACAAATTTGGTTATAGATAAGTAACTAATAACTGATTCAGATTCTTGATGATGTCTTGCACATTAAACAAGAGCTAGTTTCTTAGCAATAGAAGTTCTGGGTTTTATTTCCTTTGCATCATTTCTTAAAGACTGTGAAAATATTTATAACCTCGAGCAACGATTGCCTTTCCTTGATTGCGCGTTCTTTTCGACGCTTACCTATAGCGCTCGTTTGCATGTTTGGCTAAAAAAAACACCTCTACACACATACTGAACTAACTGCATTTTTCGTAGCACTAATGCCTTTTCTCAGATCCTATTGAAGGTCGTTAAACATTAATCGAGCAAAATCAATTCAATGAAAAAAGGTCTATTTATAGTTGGCAAATGGTTGAAGCGCACGGTACCGATGCTTCTGGATCGGAACCGAGTTGGGAAAGGAGCGCGAATACGGTTCGTCTTCACTCGATTGCGAACTGCGTCTCGGAAAGGCCCGCGAGTGGCAAGAGTTTCGTGTCCATGTTCTTCTGCTCGATGGAACACACAGGTCGACTCCATCATTTGCCCCTTTTCTTCCGTCCATTTTCCAGCGAAGACTCGTTCCTCAGTTCATGCGCGTTTTCCGCCCCAAATTGCAACGTAAAGGTGTGAGCGTGACCATCATGTGTGTGTGTCTCTGCTCCTTGGTTGTTGCGGCAGGCATAAGCAGGAGCAGGAGCCAAAGAACGGCAAGGAATGAAATCAGAGTTCGATAAATCGATGCGCGGCCCCAAAACACACGCTTGTAGATAGATGATGGAATTAGCTTGCAGCGGAATCGCCTTTAGTGTAATAAAAGCAGAAGGCCCATCTTGTGCAAAGGGAGCCGAGTGGCCAAACGGCGAAGCAAACGACTATGGGGAAGATATTACATTTCAATCGATTTATTTCCCCACCATTCGTGGGTGCGTCTCGCCTTGCGCCCCAAAGTAATATCGGTCATTTTATCTTCTTTTCCACTTGGGCGCGTTCGGGTGCTGCAGTGGGCAGCAATTGAATTCAAACAGCGAGTTTTCTGAAGAAAAGGTTTTTTTTGTTGGTGCTTCCTTCTCGGCTCTGCAGCTAGGTCGCCTTTCCGTTCGCCAATTTCTGTGGACCATCGTCCAAAACACACGTGAACTGTCTGGCAATGGGGCGCGGTTGGTGGCGGTAGCTTAAGATTGTGCCGTCAGAGTTGGAGGTGAAGTTGCTGGTCGGACCTGGGTCCGGTAATCAGGACACTTAGCTCTGTAATCCGTTTAGTAGACAGGGATAAAAGACACACTAGTGGGTAAAGTTATTTTTCCTTCCCGTTGCAAGTGCTTCTGCATTGTGCGCTACATGCACAGCAAAGTAGTTCCAACTGGTGCGGGAAAGCGACTGAAGTTGCGATGGAGACGCTGATGTGGTGCCTTTGCAACGGTGGCTGGTATACTGGTAACAAACGGACGGATTGAAGTGGAAAACTTCACGAAAGGTTAAGAAAAATCAGCTAAACTCGGAACGAAAACTCCGTCGTAGGGTAGGTGGGAGTTTTTTTGTTCTTCCGTGCCAGCTCTTCCGCCGGATCGATTGAATCGTGCTTTCTTTTTTTGTCAGGAGTTTGGTTTGAGTCAAAAATGAAGCAATTTAATCGCTCAGTTTATAGTTTTGCGGGGTGAAGTGATGAGTGCTGTAGAGTTGGTGGTGGTAGAGACACCAGAAGCAACTTAAGCGGTTAAGTGGAAGTTTTCATTGTCTTGCCAAAAGCTCTCCGCTCTAAGCGCATCGGAAGCAGTGTTCAGTTTTGAATTTTCCCTTCACTTCATCTGCTAATTGTCCTTCCGGAGTTGCAATTGAATTGTGCCCACGGTGTTCGATTGTTATGTTGGTGGGTAGCCAAAGTTCTAATACAATTGAATGTACAGACCCGTTGCATAACAGCTTGATTCGATACAGCATGACAGTAGAAGTGGCCTAATAATCTGAAGCACTGATGGCGTTAATGAGAATGGGTAGGATGGAACCGAGACGGAGCAGGAATGAGCTTTTCGAAGAACATCAGATTTGGTTGATTATTTTTTTTGTCTCTTGGGTGGTTAAGAATTTTTAAGAGCTCTTTATGTGGTACTTATGTTTATACTAATGCTTCATTTCTGCAAAAAATGTCCTCAGTATGCGATCTACTCGTTGTCTGTATTTCAACTCTTCAAACCAAAGGCCTCTCCAAAGTAGTTAGTCGCCTGTGATAATGCTGTCACTTTACGTAACGATATATAGTGTGAATGCATTTCGTGAGGTAAGATGAATGATTTACATATTAAGTGCAGACAGCTTTGAATGGGGGGAAAAATACACACACTCCAAACTTAAACACAAAACGGTCGTTGATGAAGATCTTAAACAATGAAAAGTATCACCTTTTTCCAAAGACCTATAGTACGAACCATCCAAGTGGTGGCAAATGGTGAAGACCTCGAAGAATGTGCACATAATTGAATTTGCATGTCAGGAGATAGTTTGCTTCATCCCCAGTTTGTGCCTCCGCGTTTCGCCATCGCTTACAGTCACGCAAAGCTTCCAGTGACGTTCATAAGACGAAAGTGAGCCACGTTTTTTGGGTATGGTTGCCATTTGATGTCTTTAAAATTTCAAGACAACCGGCTATATAGCACGGCGCTGGGTACCGTCGTCGGAATTTGGTTACCCGGTTTGTCAAAAGACTTGGCCAGACGAGAGTTATCGGGAATTGAGTGAGTGGCAGCCGAAACTAGTGCTGCTAGTGCTGTGGTAAAATAATTTGTTTCGAGTGCCAGTTGGCCGACGGAAAAATGGAAGCTTTCCTCCTCAAGAGTGCTCGTGGGATGCGGGGATTTTTGGGGGGTAATTATGGTTTGGTTGGACAATTTTGTAGCCTCCACTTGTATACTGGTAGTGAAAAAATACACAGAAAGATTCGTAAGGCTTTAAATTGTGTTAGGTTGTGAGATTTAAAATAATAAAAAAAAGTATTATATCGTCGTTTTTTGTTGGAGTTCACAATGGAAATTTGGAAATTGGTTTGTCAGGAATAGTGGACAACGAACCGCTGATGGAGATTCCAACCTTCAATGAAAAAAGTCAGAATCGTGATGACTTCATGATCACATCAGAATTGCTTCATTAGATTTAAAATATAATTTTTAGAATAAACTAATGAAGTTAAATTGAAACCCGGAACCGGAGTTGGATAACGTTATCTGATGATCAAATAATGGCAATTGAGCTCACGGGGAAGTGTATAAAAATAAGAACCGAAGCGCTACATCGTCGGATGGGCACGTATTTTTTTAAGTTGATCCCAGCTGGTCCAACGAACCAGTTCAAGACGAACCACCGGTGACTGGTCATATCGGGCTCAATTTGGTACAGATTCACCCTACAATCTGTTCTTCCTGATTCGCTTTTCCCGGGAGTGTTTCTTCTAACCATGAGCTGGCACCATATGCAACTTTATTTGTTCATCTATTTTCTCACCTCCTGGATTGCATATACACATACACACACTCCTGGGTACGTTTTCCACATGCTACGGAAGAAGTACCGTCCAGTGCTGGGAAGGAACATGATTCTATTCCATCCATCCGGGACGGTTCCCGATACAATGGTGCATCCGTCGGGAGTGAAGATAACTTTTAGTTGAATAGAATAGCAAAAAGAAATTCCGACTCTACTACATTGAAGCTTTGAATCATTTTACTACGGGTGGTAGTGCATTCTGTTTCTCCCAATTTCCATATCCACCCGCGTTTTCGATTATACGGTTGGAAAGCTTTGCATTGAATCATTCTCATCCATTTGGGTTGTAGAAATCGTCTCTCTCCAGCCGGCACGGACGGGTTACCCGTTTCGTGCGCACAACCGCATAACCTGTACACAATTGCAAATTAAATTTCGTCCATCAAATTTGAAAATGGACTTTTTTGCCGTTTTTTTTATTTTGCCCATCTCCAGGGTCACAAACGCGTCGCTCTGTCCATCTATCGTTTTGCAAAGCTGTGTTGCATGCCAACACCATGGCTAATGGAGGTACGAATCGAGTGGACACCTGCCGTCGGCTGCAGGAAACGGTTGGCTGAGGCAGGATGTCCGACCGTGACACTCGTGATGGTAACGTTTGTGATTGCAGTTGCACTTTTAAGCAGCAGAGGTCGGCAGCTTTGAATAAATTAGACCGATGGTGATCATCGCAGCTCGCATCCGGGATGGATGTACCATTAGATTCGTTGTTCTCTTTTTGTTTGTTGGTAAAAAGCTGAGTGATGTGGAGACGATAAGAAAAAAGGCTTTCATCTTTCAGTGCATTGGACCAGCCCGTGTTGGATTGCCATTTTTCATCTTTCCATTATTTCTTTTCGAAAGGCCCTGCCAATTTGCAGCGATAGTGTAGCGATTAAACCTGGCACATTAGCTTACAGTTTTGGGGCAGTTACGTGAGCATGTGAAAGCAAATGAATTTTCCAGAAAGTGGTCACTCTATATCTATTCGAAACGGAAACCTCAAAATAGAAATTGTTATGGTTAACTTAATTGATACAGATTTTCATCTCTTGCCGGTTTTTTTTTCAGTGAGCGAGAGTTTTACCAACGATAAATATTTTTTTTAAATACTTAACATCAAAAGTTGCCTGTTTAACTTGAACTTTAAAAATCCCATCTTCCAACTGTACCCATTGCATAAAATGTTATTCCTTCATCCTATTCTCAAAACTCAACCGCAAACAGCATATAATCCCGGTATGGTAATAAAAAGTAAACACGTGCTGAAACCTTTTCCCGTCAAGCGACAACTGACCTCTGCTTGGCTGGGTTGGACTGAAGAAAGGGAGGGGGGGAAATTGGGGCAAATATTTTACCATCATCATTTATCATCCATTTCCGACGCACCAAATTGGATGGTAAGTTGGGAATGCTTCTTCACGGGGCATTCGATCGATGCGTAGAAAAATCCTTTCGACAACATTCGCTTACATCAAAACTTCAATATTTATTAATCAATCTCCTTCATAACCTACCCTGGGGTAAATATTTCCGTACCGGAAAGCTTTCTTCCGCTTTCACACCATGCTCCCCCACCGCGGGAAAGGGGCAACCAAAATCCTGTAAGCTGTTTGGATCGGAAATCAGGAAGTTATTTCGGTGGGTCGCAATCGCGTCCATCAGCTCCGGTACAATTTGTTCTCCAGGAGAGTTGTTGTCAGCCAAACAAGAGCGAACAAGAGGGAGTGAAAATAGTGTTGCAAAATACACCGCAATCGAGTGATGGCGAAACAAGACGCGACTATGCTGTGTCCTCGGGAAAGGTTGATATAGGCTGGCGAATCATTTCCTTCCCGTTCTCTGTTTCAGGCCATGCGATGGCCATCCCCAGAAACAGAACTGTCTCTTTTTCTGGTGTAGTTCAATTTTATTGCTTTCGCCCTTAATCCCCAGCCGAGAGATTATGGACAGTATTATGGCGTTATCCTTTGCAAAAACGGAATGGGGGAAAAGCTCAGGACAGGGCAGCTCGAATCGATTATTCGGTGGTGAGTGCTTTCGTAACGGACAGATTTATTTTGGTTATGGTATCGTGCACACATCCCAACCTACCGTGGGCTACGATAATTTGAGAGCAAATGAGACGGATGGGCTAAAATGTTCATTACTTTCTTGGTGAAGTGCGAGAAGTGAATAGAAGTCATCACTTCAGCTTCAACATCTGAAACTCCTCAGGGATTATAGGAGATTGTCTTAGTCGTTGGGTAAGTTATTTTTATTAGGTTGAAGTTGTTTAGTTTTGTTGGGCGTTAAGATTTTAGTGTGATTTGGTACAACATAACTTTCGTATCATGTGGCATGAGTGGTACCAAATCTCATACGATACCAGTTCCCCGTGTAGAAGATTAGCTATCAAACTTCCGATAAACAAAACAAGACATGTCAGAACTCACAATTCAAGAACTCCTGAAGCTGTTAGTGTCCAAAACGAATATGAATTCTTGGGGATGGAGATCAATAACAATGAATTTAATTCCAATAAATAACAGAATATCCAATATAAATATTATATCTTTCATAGAAAGAACAGTAGCAAACCATAAGCAGAACGATCCTCTAGTAGCAAGAATTATCTAATAACTATTGATTGGCTATGTACTAAAAATGTCTAGCATGCCCTAGGAATTCGTTGAGCCACGGAGAGAGGATTATAAGTCATAATATATCTGAGTTCTACTCATTTATCGATGCATGTTACAGTAACAATAATCGTTGGGATAATTTCCAAAAGGATTACTCTTTGCAACAATATCAATTTGCAGGATCACAGTTATGATCAACCATTTGAGTTGATTCATCATTGTACTGTCCAATCAAGCTAATGTCATGAATTACTCTTGCTTAGCCATTGCCATTGCCAAGCATCCCCGTAGACGTATGGACTAATGCTGATCACCTTCGTCCTTGGTTCTGGTGACGTTATCGTTCCGATATCTATTTACTATGTTTTATGATCCTGTGTGAATGGTGTCAATTTTCTTCCTTCCACAAATCTGGCAGAATATCCCAGTCACGTTATGAGCCTGTTTGCGTGAATGCTTCCCAGGCACACTTTTCCGATGTTCATTTAAACTGGTCCAGCTTCGAAAGGGAGGAATTTCCTGTAGTGCTGTTGTACGGTTGCTGTATTTTTTTTGCTCTCCCAGAAGATAGAAGTGCCTAGTGTGAAGTGTGAAAATGCCAATCTTCAGTCACCGGAACGTTGTCCGCGTACGGGTGCAGGTGTAAGGAAGAATGTTCCAGCACAAACGGTTAACATAGCACCGGGAATACTTGGTGCACATTGCTGGAAGGTTTTGCAAAAGTGTACTTTCGCACTGCTTCGTAACTAGGCTACGGTTAAGGGTCGGGCCGTAGCAGCAACATCTCTCGGGGAGGCCAAGTGCTGACCATTTGCCTACACTTTCAAAGGAATGCTTTCATGCTGTTGACCTACCTGTATCCTCACCAGCGGTATGGTGTGGACCATTTCAAACCATCCATCCAACCGACCATCCATCCATCAGCATTCGATGTTGGTTGCATAAATATTATGCTTTCCCTCGTACCGACCGTGCTACAGGAAACCTTTCGTCCTTTGTCCATTCACACCGAGAACACGGGACAAGTCACTACGGTACGGTGTCCGTTTAGGTGGATTGTTTGTCAAACGACACCTAGTGTCCCAGGGTGAAATTTTGTTCACCCCTCTTACGCTCGGATCAGCAGCAGGCACAAATAGACAAGCAAATTTTGCAGATTATGCATTCCCGTTCGGTTAGCGGTGGCCGTCGTCGGAACTAACACAGGGTGGAGATCACACGGATGTTGCCGGTGAAACAGTAGTAGCTCCAGGGAGTTATTAAATACTGTTTTCATTTGCACCTTGCAACAACCCGAAGTGTGGATGCAATTGCAGTTCACCAGTCTGTTTTTTTGCTTTACTATCGTTCGCGCTTTGTTTGTTGTCTGATTTGGCTGAGACCGGACATTAAAGTGAGGAGAAAATATCAGCAGTGCACGGGTGTTGCCGCGCCCGATGCTGTAGAGCGCTCTGCCCGTAGTCGTGCTCCATTCATCAATCAACGTTCCGACGATGATGGAAGCGTTTCTGATGTCGGCAAACTTTGCACAATTAATTTCCAATTGACGCAAACACACACACCCTGTTTCATTTATTGGCTGCCTGATTTTGTGCACCGTTGTGTTTGCGGATTGAACAGTATAAAAGCTGATGCGAGTGCGAGTTCCCGTCGGATAATGAATTAGAGATATGTCACAGTTTTGCTTCGTAAAACAATGTCATTTCACAGCATTCTTTGGCATTTCGTTTCACAATCGGCTGTGATCGGATGCAAAATTTAGGAAATTGAATCAATGCGTGTAAATTTATGCTAAATACGATTCCATCAAATGTTCACCATCGATCGTATCAATCCTATCCGTTGATCCCCGGGTAGGGTAATGCTTCGAAAATCCCCGAAAGTGCAACTCATAAATCAACCTGCTCATGGTACACCCACACAAACACTGTCACTGGGATTCGGGGCTGTGTTGATGTATGGGACACCCGTCCCGTCCAACTTCTTCCTCACCAGCGAAAGGTTAGGATCATAAGTCAATGAGGACAACCCGGGTTGAACTGTGGCACTCAAGCTGTCTGCAAAATACCAACCGGGCGCAGAAATGTATTTACAAAATTGGCTACCGGTTGATCGCGAATCACTGCAAGGCAGCTGTAAGCTGGGTAGGGAATAAAGGCAGTGATTATTTGTGCTGTGCACATCCGGTACACTCCAACGGACGCTGTTTGCCAGGACCTATGAAAAGGGGCCAATGGTGCAGGGAAATTGATGACAACAAATTTATGTGAACACCCGTCTCGGCATACCACATAATGACACGCGTTTAGAAGCGTCTGCTCCCGTATCGATGCTTGATCGTTGCGATACCAAGGGGTTTGCGTAGGTGCATCGTGATAATCATGTGCGAACTAGGGATGAGTTATTGCGAGATCAGTCAGGTGGACACTTCCAACTGGGGACCAAGAGCTGAGAATCGGGAAATTAGAGGTGGTGTATGCTAAATTTATTTTAATGTTGATAATTTGTTTGACGACCGCAAGCGTTGGGACGCATCTGAAATTCAATCCATGAGTTTGCTAATGAAATTATAATATTGCCAAAGGTACAAGTTGACGAGATTCATGATGATAATCTCTTGTCTTAGGTATATCTATTATAACTCTGACAGTTGATTTTTAGCATTCACTTTTGTACCTTTTAAATAACGCTATAATTCTATAATCTAACTACGGAATAATTTTCTTACGCAATTGTGTACTATAACTTACCAGAATTAGACAACTAAACCTAGCTTGTACACACTCAACACTTAGAGTTCGGTAAAATTTTGTTGGTAAAATAATTTCCATATAAAAAGAAATTGCCGCTAGTATGGTTATGTGAAACTTACGAGACACCGTGTGAAAGTTGTGCCCATTATGTCCTTTAAATTATTGCGCAAAAACGCTACGCTCACTCTTGTTGAACCATTTCTCTTACGCGTGTACGCCACATGCAGTTAAAAAGTGAACACGAACAGTTAAAACGGAATTGTTGCAAACGATCGCACACACATGACAGGAACGATTATGAGGCAATTTCGCTTGTCGTCATAAGTTGGTCATTTAAATCCCAACTGCTGCTAAAGGTTGCATGATCGACGATCTTCAGCTGGGCATTGAGCCAGAATGCGGGATGGGAAGCAAAACGCGGCAGGAGTGAGGACGTGTGGGAATGATTTGTTTGGATAGTATTATTTTATTTTATTTTTATGCGATCGTTACCGGAGCGGAGAAATATATTTAGAAGCTTCACTAGAGTACGCAGGACAAAAAAAAACTCTCCTATTGCTTCCATTAGCCATTTTCTCCTTCATCCATACCGTTTCATCTAGTCGCTATAAGCTCGCCGCATTGGTGCGGTGACATTTTGGCGGTAAATTTGCAAATCACCATTCTGGGCCATCAACCTGACAGCCAGCACACTTGAGACGGATAGGATACGGGCGGATATTGTGGTACGAAAGGGTAAAAACACGTCGCAAACGTGAAAGGACAAAAGACAAAGGACGACACACGGCAGCACACGGGGCACACGCATACACGCAGGCTTTTGGAAATGCCGCGGAATCAAGCGTGACAGTATGATATTTATGCTCGTCGATCGTTAGCCGGGTTTCCTTACATTACGGCACCCGGTAGCCGGGCGACAGACCCGAAAATTGTGTACGCAATGTTTGGAACGGTTGAACGGTCGAGTATTTTTTTTTGTCACTGTACTTGTACGCGCACAAGTGCATTTGCTTGTGCCGTCCTGTCAGAATTGATTGCTATCGATGGAATATAAGCGACAGCGCGGTTGTATAATACTCACGGCATGAAGGATGGTACGCGAAATGTCTGTCTGCGTGTCTAGGTTCGATCTTTACCGGTTGGTGCGCTGCTTGTTATGCAAGGTTCAACATAATGGTGGACCACAGGAAAGAAACAGGGGCATAGGCCATGTTTTCTGGCTGCGTTTGGGTGAAAGTAGCTGGCGTAGCAAACAATAGCTTAGCCGCCTTTTTGTTTGAGAATCGAGCGATAGTAAAATGCATTGAAATAGATGGTATTAATCTAATAAATTATTGTGTTTGTTATCCTTTTTATTGTAGGACATTCGGAGCTATTTTTAGTGTATAATTTATCACAATGTTTATACATTTTGCATAAAAAATATAGCTTTAATTGAGGAATATGAAACAAATGTTGATGCAATAATGTTCCAAATTTCCTAAGGGCTAAGCTAGTCTTAACTTAGTTTTCAACACGTTCCATGCCAAATATTGTTAACCGAAAAATATCATCAGGTCACCATGGGTTACGATGCGGTGCAGTTAGAACAAAATATTCGTTGGTACTTCTGATACGGAATCAATATAAGTATTAATTTAAGGAATGAACATTGGTTAAACGTTTACTTTAAACATTAAAACTTCTGTATATAAATAACTATTTTTTACGTTTTTTTCGCAGGGTGTTAAAGTATTCTGCCCACATTTGTGGTGTTTTCATACAACTTAAAAAGAATTTATATGAAATGTTTTTTTTTTTTATTTTGTTTGTTTCAACAATTTTATTTTTTGTTTATTACGTAAGTCGAGCTAAGTTTTGCAATTCTTCTATGCGAAAATTGTATTACGCTATTTTTCTCTACCATCTATTGCGATTGTAAGTGCTTGTTTTGTACACTTGTTTTTTTGGGATAACCAATCGTTGATAATCTTATCTTGGAAGTTTGTTATCTCTTATGTTGTAGTGCTTTAGACCATTTAAAGTATATTTACAATCAGCATCTCAAGTATGAAATGCAACATTGTTGAAGTATTCATATAGCAGTTTCTGGTGATGTAAATTATTGGTGATTAGTGAAGTGAAACTGATTCACGCTTGGCGCCCAACGTGTTAAAAGCTTTGAAACAATAAAAATCCATCTAGTACACCCGTTTATTGTAGTAGACGTTTCGGTTTTTCTTTCGAAACTATATCACAATCTGATTATACGATCTCAAACCACTTTGCAGAAAAGCTTTCTACGCCATGCCAATAAATACGATAACCAGCAACAGATCGTTTGGAATGATAATAAGTTGATTCCCTGTTGATTCCTTTCTGGCAGAGCATGCTGGTGAAGCAGATAATATGCTGTTCATCGCTAACGCATCCGATGAAGCGATGCTAGTCCAAGAATGGAAGCCTAAAATTGTCACAGTTGACCAAAGCCGGTACATCAGCATGAGTACTGGAGTGTAGCAACATTTATAACATCAAGAGCGAGATTTCTTTCCCTTAGCAACCCGTGCCTTCCATTAGGGGTTACGATCAGAGCACCAAGGTCTTTGACCAGCTGTGTTGTTTGGTGATTTTTTCACTGTCTGCGTCCGTTCATGCATGGTTCGTGTAAGTGGGTGAAAGAAAAAACGCACAACATGAGACTAAATTAATGTGGGAAATTTAATGCCTCCGTCGTGGTTCTACTGCTACTGCTACTACTGTCTTTTTTCTTGCCCCTAGCCGAATGTTCTTTTGGCTTGTCTTTTGCAAATAAACACGTGCTCTTGGGGTCGTTTTTTTGTTATTGCTGTCCTTTTATCATATGTAATCCACTGCTTGTTTGCTTTCTCTCTCTTTCTCTCTGTCTCGACCATTAGCGATGGTATGAGGATTTTTTGTTCGGTCTCATTTCCAATTTTCCTCACGCCGTTCTTCAGCACTTTATTGCACTATACTGAGGATTGTGGCATGTTTGTGGCAATTTGTACGACAAAGCATACTCGTTCTTGTTGCATACAATGCGAATTGCATGTATGCTTTTTCCTTCGGACGCTCGTAATCAGTACCGCTTCAAAACAGTTTTGTATCATGTCATTTTTTCATACCTTACAGCCTGTTGTTTGTTGTTCGGTGTGTGCTGGAAAACTGCATATTTTGAATATGTATTCCATGTGAGTAGCTGTCTGATCTTCGACACAGTTGTACTTGTTGTTTCCATCTCCCGTACGTGCAAGCAGATTAACAAGTTGTTCTTCACATCAGAAAGAAATCTATTAATCGTTGGACACTTGGGTTTTTCTTACCGTTTAAGCATTCGAAGCATTGCTGTGGAGATGGTGTAATGATCGGTTTTCTACCACATGTCATGCTGTGCCGATGGATGTTTTTTTATGGCTTTTACTGCTTCACAACGCAGGGGAGGCATCTCGTTTGGTGCTTGTTTGCGCGAAGGTTCTAAATGTCTTTAAGCATCGTTAATGGCCAGAACGTGCTAGAGCATGGTGTGGTAAGAGGTTCACATGTGTTGCATTCCAATGTAGAAGAAACACTACGCATCATTGCACTCTTACCGAACGATGCACTGCTTACGTTGATCACGTGTTAGCCCGAGTCGAAACACGGGACAACAAAAGGGGGAATACCAAGAAGTCAAGTAGAAAATTCCTTCGCTCGTCGAGGTGTATTTAGTTTGGAAACAGTAAAATATTTTCAAATAAATTTCAGTTGTCAGTTGGATGTAATCTATGGAACTCGAGGCTTTTTTACTTACCATGCTTTACATACGGTATATTCGAAAGATTTTGTTATTAAATGTTCATAATGCAATGGCACAAACACGAGGCATTAAGTTCTAATTCAATAATGGTTAACTCATTTTGTCTCGTGGGGCGATTTACACGTAGACGGATCGGTTGGATTATTACTCATCCCCCGATCTCTCACGCTTTTCGGGCCATGTTCGCTGAATTTTGTTTAATTCACCTAATAGAATAAGTTCTAGATATTCCATTGCGGTCCGTATTGAAAGTCCTAGAAGGTCAAATCACGTGGTTTACATATCTGTTTTATTTTATAAAATTTGTCTTAAAACTTTTATGAGTTAATTTAATAAACTTGCAAAATAATCCATTCGACCAGGGTTATAGTACAAGAAGTGATATCTCTTTCATATCATATCTCATCAAGTGCATTTTACAGTAATATTTTTTTTAGCCTTAACTCACTAGAACATTAGATTGTCATAAACACATATGGTGCTATGAGAGTTAAAATGCACTTTGCATTAGTTGCGGTTAATATTTGTCTCCAGCTTATGATGTTTTATTTAGAAGTCACCAATGTTTGACCTCGTCCATACAAAATTTGACTTTGAGACAACAATTGATGCACGCTGTCAAAAATAGGTGATTTGAGAAACAATTTTGAGGCGGCAACAACTGTATGTGGAAGGGCAAAAGAAAAGAAAGTTCTACGGTTTAATTACCATTTAAACCTTGGCAACTTCCCCAAACATACGAAAAGTGATTGATAGAATATACAGTGATTGATAGAATACACCGTTTGAAAAAATACTGCACTGACACACTTAGAAAAAAATGAACCCAGCTCGGGACCATCTGCTTCATTACAGCTGAACAAGTGCACGGGCAACACTTTCAATATTTTTCAGTGTGTGCCATCGTACACTGCCCATTCCGATCGAAGGTGTGGAACGATTTATTTTTATGATGACATGCAAAGGAGTGCGATAAATAACGAAACCCTGATTGTGCAAGAAAACCTAGCGGCAAACAGTGGCTTCCACAGCCGAAGATGTCAAAGGCAAGATTACACGCGCGATGAATTACACGGTGATAGCTGACAGGATAAAAAAGGCTCCTTTAATAATGTACCCCTACAAAGGACGCAATCATTACGTAGAAAGGTTTAGCATGTTGGGATAGGATGCTTCCAGACCTTACCCGGCAAACGGCTACGTAAGCGGAAAATAATCGTTCCATATTTTCGGGGTTCTTATTTACTGGGAGAGAGGGAGGGAAAAGTGGCATTTAGGTATACAAATGGCCGATATGGTGAGAGCGGAATGCGATGATGAGGTTGTGAATTTCATACACTCTCACTTTCTAATGCTAGTCGATTTGAAAAGGAGTAAAAATCAGTGTATTACGATGATTGAGTGTTTTGCAGCTATTTGCATATGTGCAAGATTTGGTATGTTTTTTTTTCTTATTTTTGTGTGTGTGGGTGTGTATGAAAAGAATGCGAATCAGCACTTTTTCTTAATTCATTTCCGCAACTCATGCTTGCAAATTTGGTTGGAGAGCATTCTGCACGGTAGCTTCTTTTCGTTTTTATTTTAATTTATGTTTACTTAAACTTTAAGCAAAAGAAATGGTACATTAACAATATAAAAAAAGAACAAACTTTCCGCGGAAAACAACACTTGACGACGTAAATTAAATTTTCATCTGGTGCCGCGCTTTGACGTGACCCTCGAACGCCAGAAGGTGGAGGATAATTTATTTAATTATTCACTCGAACGCCGCATACTGCCAACCGGGGGTGCACTGTACCGTGCGTATGTGTATGGGTGTATGTGCGTGTGTTTGTGCGTTTAGTCCCCCGATGGTGATGGGGTTGTGTGACGGATTCTGGCTGGAAAGTTTCCAATTCTGTAGAAATTGCTCTGCTTCCATTTGCTCCCTCCCTGCTTCACGCAAGGATGATGACGAGATCGTCGATGAAGTGCCAGGCTGCATGGTGGTATATGGCGAAGTCGAGTTTTTGCTGTCAAGTTTTCTGACCCAATTTTGGGTAGTAGGGGTAGTTTATCTTAGCACTTCTCCTTGTCCCGCGCCAAACGGTCAGACTGCAGCCCCCGTTCCATCTTACCTTGGTTGTGGGTGAGTGTGTTATGCAAATGGAGCGTCGTAAGAAGGGAAAAATTTCTAAATTGTATTTTGTGCAGAAACAAGAACACAACTTTGGCACCGTGGTTTGTGATACGGTTATTTAAAAATGGCGGCATAAGTTGGCAAGTGTTGGCAATGTCTTTTTTCTTTTGAAAACAGTTGGTTGAAAAGACCGTGAAAAGCTAAATTGTTTGCGATTTCTTCCGTGGAAGAAAATTAATAATTGAGACTAAATCAATTTAAGCCCTATCGATTGAGTATTCTGGTTAAACTTCAAAATACAGATATTATGTAAGTTGTGGTCGATTCAATTCGAAATTGAGATTTATTTTGATCGCGATGACATCATTTGTTGTTGATGAGGATCTTTATCTGGATCTTGCGAGTGATGATGTATCTGTTGTCGCCTGTGCGTTAAGGAGATATCTATTTCCTTAGTGCATTAGATCGAGGGTAGATATCCCCATCCGGTATCCGTTGATATCGCGGATGGATGTCTTCTTCCGGTGGACGGTTTACACTCTGTATGGCTTTACGACTTATAGTGCAAGATCAATATTTTTGTGTATTTTGTATACTGATTTTCAATGTGCATTGATGCCTGATATCGTTTGACATTCTGACGTTGTCTGATTAGAGGTTCACTAAGATTAATGTCGATTGAATGATACAATGCGCGATTCTTCACCATCTCAAGTGGTCCATATCGTTTGGTGCACATATATTTATTGATGGGATCACTTTAATTTCTCATAACTATGTTCGTCATCTTTATAATAATTGAATCTGAATTGTTGATGGATAATCTTGGAAAGTTACTTCCTAATTCACGAATACTTAGAAGATTTTGACGTAGTATTGATGACTTAGTCGTCATGGCAAGGCCAATTATTTACTATTTTGTATTGGAAACTTATGTATTAGACTGCAACAAGGCCATACAGTTTTAGCATTGATATTATTGAACTATTTCCAAAATATTGCTAGTATTATAAACATTGTAGAACATCTCCCTTAACGGCATTCGGTGCACCAACAGTTCCAATTCTAGATTTTTTGGTGGCCAGAGAGCTGGGATTTTTTAAGGAAAATTTTGAATTTGTGAGTAGCCAAACATGAACATTATTTGAAACAGAGGAATATGATATCATACGAACGTTTAATAAGATCTTGATCGCAAGAGGTATGGAGGACTAAGATTGCTAACCGATAGCATCGTCTGCTAACCTACCTTTTATTGTGTACCGGTTTTATTACCCTGTTTTAGCGGTTTATTTTAATACTAACAGTTTTTTTGTGTATCTAAGTGGTCTGATGTTGGTAGTACAATAGATAGCTAAGGAACGCAAACTAGGTACATAAGTTATGATCAAAAAGCATAAAGCAGTATCTTGTACCTACACCAGAATATTCTTAAGAATAACCCTAAAAATACCCCTAAAATAACACTTTGTAGGAACAACGCACAGGAACTGCTTAGGAGTAGTTAAAAGTGCAATTGGCGTAAATTTTATTTTTACCATTATATTAGAGTAACAGTCCATAAAGCCTTTTAAAAATACGGTGGCTTTGTTTCCTTTTGAGTCTGCATTGATTAATTCGCTTTCAGTTTATCATTAACTCTACGCGTGTCGGTCAATGGAAAATGTTAGATAAAGTGTAATTTACTGGAAGCAGAGCTGAAATAAAAGTGAGGATGTTAATTTTATTTGCATGCAAAAGCACACGAAAACAAAAACTACATGTTTTAAAATTTTAGGTGAAAACTTAAACTTGAACTACAACAAGCTCGTTGCAGTCTATAAAAACCTTCCAGGGACATGTTCGCATCAGGTATCGTCTCACCAGTTTCTTGTGCATTTCTCGCGCATTTGTTTCGGTGGAACAAATCGAGGTAATGTGTGGTTCACGGTACGGTTTTGCCGACCACCATCGTTGATGGCGTACGATACGGCTTCTGAAACGCCGGAAACACAACATTAGATGAACATTTTTCGTTCGCTTCGGAAACAGCCCGGTCCCTGCACCTTGTGATGCGTCCGAGTGCAGTACTGGTAAGGAGCTTTGCCTACTTGAGACCATAACCTCCAGACAGCGGGCAGGGGCAGATTAAATTGCTACAGACCCATGATACCGGTGGTGCGATGTTGGGTGCGGTGTCGCGATGTTGAAAACGGAAAACTCTCCCCATGTCCCGTCCGCCACTGCCAACGGTGTGTGCATGGCGAACAGTAGGGCATGCATACATGAAAGGCTTTTCACTTTACGATGAATTATTTCATTCGTCCGAAGCGCAGTCGCAGCGACGAGTTCCTGTATAGCGATTCGTGGTACCACTTTCGGGTTTGCATATTTTACGCCGTGTTAAATCGTATGTACCGCATTGCACATTGCACGGTAACATGTTTTGAGGTGGGTTGCGGGTCATGCGATGTCAAGTGGCGGTACAGGAAATATCGAGTATTTTCGGTGGGAGGCAAAATTCGTTACTAACCCGATCCGGTCGCAAAACCGCTTGACCTTACTTTAAATGGGCTAGATTTATGGAAAAGAGTTTCTGCCCGAAAGGCTCACTAAAGTGACTCCAGCCCTCACTGCAGGGAAACGGTTTCTCTTTCATTCTCGCTCAATTGCAGCTTGCTTTTGGGCTTTTGTTTTCCGATCAATGAGCCAGAATTAGGTTTACGGACCTGGGTATATGAAGTCATTAGGTAAACATATATCCCCGTAAAACATATGCACGTACCGGACAGTACACGACCGTCCCGGTTGTTTGGTTGTTTCGCCCCACACAAATTGCTTTCGTTCCTTCCGTTTAGGAACTCTGCACACCCCCTCCCCCCCCCCTCCCCCCGATGGCTACGGGTTATCCCCCACTCAAATTCACGCTCGGTTGGGTGTGAAATATTTCCTGCGGCGAAATGCATTACATCCTCTTCACGGTCGTCGAGTTGACGGCAAGGGATGAGGGAATTTCGGGCAAAAATTTATGCACTTTTAAGTGAGAATCCAACATTGAAACAACATAGCAACCGGTGACGAGGAAGGATAGGGGTAGTTTGAGTGGCTGGTAGCTAGCGTGTGTGGGAAGATGGAGGATGTCTACAATTAGCGATGAATTTATTTTGACATTTATGAGATGTTCACGCCATCAGGGCAAACGACAGTACCGCGTTGCTCCTGGTGTTGATGAGTTTTCTTTACAAGCTTCTGCTAGTGATCTTTGGACATCTCGTGGCTAACGGTTCGCTTGTTAGTTTTATTTATTGGTTTATTGTCATTGTTTCCCTTTTTGTGGTTATTTGCTATAAATGGACAGTGTTGAAAGTAACAGTAAAAGTATTTGTTACATAAGATTCTTCTTAAAGTTATAATTAGCTTATCATATCTACTTAGCGTTATAAATGTACTTAGTCTAAGCATCGAGTCTTTCAATCCCACCACGATTTTGCTGGCAGATGCATCAACGACATTACTCCATCTCAATTTTGACCTACAGCGCCTTCGCAGTTGTTGTGGAAGGCCTAAAAAAGTCTTTAAGCCTTTGGTCGTGCATTCTGATATCATTTCTGATCAGTCCACAATATCCTTCTAAACCGTTTTGCAATTGGAAAACCATTCTACAAAATCGAAGAGTGTACAGATTGATATTGACAGATTTGGGCAGTGTCGATGTCTATGCGAAAATCAAACGATATCTTTATTAACAAATTGAAAACTAAAGTTCTTTTAAATGTTCATCAACAATACTTGAAACGAAAAAAAAACTGAGAACAAATGTTTTGTTGGTAATTTTAAATTACAAACATGCAACAATGAATATTCACTGAATTTATCTTCAACGTAAACTATTACACTAAGCTATTGCCTTGGAAGACGCTTCAAACTCTACTCCATCACTGCTGTAGTCTCGATCGAACAGTGCAACATATGTGCTATCCCCCTTTGAGACGAATCCAACTGCATGGTCCGCCGACCAACATTACATCTGAAATTGCCCATACGTAATCGGATCGTTTAGAGGAACCACGAGTCTCATTTAAATAATAACGTCCTGGTGGGGGGCAGCCGAGTTTTGTTCCACCCGCACCCACGGCGCTCGGGTAGGCGAATCTCGTAACCATCTTCAACACTGGCAGTTTGCAAAAAAAGATGAATGAATTGAATGAAATGAGAAACGAAGACGATATTCGTTAGTTGCGCCATTGTTAGTTTGCCAAGAAGATTGGCCACTGGTCGCGGAAGACAAAGTGCATCGCTGTTACGCACGAACGGGGGAATGGTGGATAGTGTAACGGGGTCCCAACTTACGGATCGTCTGTACCAGATACCGACGGTGACGGCGAAAAGAAGCAGTGCAGCACATTAATCAGCGCCCGATCTCTCGTAGAAGACGCTTGAAAAAGTGGATCCAATCTTTTCGCCTTTCTTTGTCGGTGTGACGAGAACAACCGACAACCAGCAACCCGCAGCTCGATGGAGAAGGCTGGTCACTCGTATCCCATGGAGCATGCAAACATGGTTATAAATACACCCGGCACGAGCACAGGAGACCAGGAGAGCGAGGTCTTAGGTTATTTGCTGCTGAACAAAACGTTCGCTCGTACAACTCGTACGAGGGATGATGAGCGGACACAGGAGAAATGGTACGGGAAACGAGGGCGTACAACTTCATTCTTGAAAATGAGGTACAGCAACATCCAACGTCGACGGAGTTCACCGACGTTGACGATGATGCCGCACCGCAGCGCTAACGAGCTGGAACCGTTGTACAGCGGTACAGCGGGTGGATGTTTCTGCGAGGCACTGTTTGCAACGTGTTGACGCGTAGGTCATGGTCGCATTGGGCTACAAACTCGTCGCGTGTCCCTTTAATCGTACGTTCATTTCGGTTCTTTCCTCTTGTTCTGTTGTACCGCGGACTTCAATGTCGATGGGGTAGATGCGAATAATTGGGTCTCCGTCGTACGGTCGGTGGATAGATGCTTATTTTTCCTGCATAACTAACGAACTCGGGGGAAAATGTGCATATGTGCGAATTGCAAAGAGAAGTGCATCGTTTTGGGTATGTGAGTGTAAGAGTATGCATTGGTGTGTGTTGATTAACAGCTGTCTTTTCGGGGTAAAGTCGCGCTGACATGATGGATTTATGCTTTTTTAGCTCAAAGTTCAATGTAACATACAGTCGGGGGAATATTACATCAAGCTTTCCATTAGCTATGGATTGATAAAATTATTGAACAAATGCTCTTGAAAATGACGTTTATTTACATTTATGTACGTGAAAGCACTGTTGGGATTAATGAAAATTAAACAAAACTTGTCTTTCAGTCAAAGTAATGAAATTCGTTACGAATATATTGCTAACAGAGTCATTTATTAAATTTTCTAAGACGTAAGGATCATTTTATTTGGACCTTGAAGAATACAAAGAATACTAGTTTTTTTCGTTGGATGTATAGTTTGTATCTGCAAGCCAAATGATCTAGAAACTGTACTGAATATTCCGACATTTGTTTAGCGAAGAAACATTCAGTATCTTTACAAATTGTCTTTTTAAGACGTGAATAAAAATCTATAAATATGCGAAAAAATTAACTTGACATGTTTTTTTTAAATTTTAAAGTAATTACAAACCGTTAAAGCGAAGCATTGTAAAAACCGATTTTTCGGTACCCGGAAGCGCTTCGTTATAAGTCATTCGAAATCAATTTAGTTTTTGGAGTCACAATCCAGTAGAAAATGTACAATTGTACATTTATCGTTAAGAGCGACTTTTAACTACATTCTATGTTTCATCTTGGAAACAACACAAATCTTTTCTATCCAAAAGTTCTTGTCAAGCACTAATTATTTGTGTTAAGTACACCTGATAAACATATCAAATGGTCACACTTTTGTGAATTCGAGTTAAGCAATTTGCTAGTTCTAAAGTTTACTCTGAAGGAGACAATTTTGAGTTTTTAAATATGTCCCTAAACTTTCAATTTTTTATCCTTACTTTTGCTCTCAAAAGACAAATGTACAATATATAAAAATCATCGGAAGCTTTCCATTGTTGTGTTTCATAAACGATAGATGAGCTTTCCTTCCTCACTGCGCATAATTGATTCCTGGGTACTTTTCAATTTCCATACCGAAACAAAACGGTGATAGGCCAATGGAATATATTCCCTTTCTGCCATGATCACCGACTAGAACATAAAACTAACAGTGACACCTTTACCGTGCTGGTAAGGATAATAAAATTTCCGTTTTACGACACTTTTCCTAACCTTTCCGTTCGCCAAAACGGTGATGGTGTGTACTAAATTCGCTACCTCGGTCCACGCCCTGTCACATAAGGTTTGGTGTGTCTTACGCTTGTCAGGTTACGTCCGTGACCGGCAGTGTTGCACTTTCGAAGCATCTCATTTGCAACATTTCTGGTCGTGTGCACGGTTGGGGCGGTTAGTTTTACCGAGGCATTGAGCCATTTTCCTTTTGGGGTCGGCATGCACGATAAGGCAATCCGGCTGAGTAAACAGTTTTTTATGGTTATGGAATAGCGAAGCAAGGCGGGGACGTTTTGCAGAACTGTCGCCTGATGCGTGATGGTGCCAAGATACTGTTTCTGTTTGAGATGTGTACTTGCGCCAGCTGTGAAGTATGATAGGTTTCTTTACCTCTCCTGATGGATGAGAAACGGTTTAGCGATATAAGCAGCATGATAAGCTATGCGGTGGAATAGACAATGGGTTTAGTTGTTTCATATTTTTATTCTTAAAGTTTCACACTAGCTATGATGTTAATTTGATAGAATACGGAAAACATGCGCAACTCATCCGGGGGGGCACAAGGTAAATCCATCAAGAACCGCACATCTCTTCTGCACATGTTACACTGAATAAAACATCGGTTAGTAGATATCTCCGTACGCCAGTGCAAAATTCATTCCATCAAGTGCGGTTGCCCGGGTGAATGTAGTAATTTCTTTCCCTTCGTACTGGAACTGTGAGCGTGGGGGCTCAGAACCCAGACCGGCAGTGATAAGCCGCGTGAGTGTGATCGGAATGTTCCAGTAAGCACCGAGCAAACATTGGTCAAGGATTGGTAAACATAAATTAAAAACATGTTTGCATGAGCGCGTGGAAGTGAAGTGGAACAGAGAACTAAAAGAGTGAAAAAAAAAACGATTGGACACTACCAGGACCAGAGTGGATGGGAATGGTTATGCTGGCTAGATGAGAAGGGAAATGAGAAAAAAATACTTCAGATCGAAAACGACACACGTGCACTCAATGTGCGGTGCATAGCTGTGCTAACCGGAAGCGTGGAACAGAAACAAACGGTCGGTTATGTATCGTCCGTCACACCTACGCCGTGCTAAGTGTCCTGGGGGTCCTGGTACGCTGACGTTCATAGTTAGTAGTCGGCGATGGTTGAGAGATATTGCAGTCTTATCAATGCTATATATTAGGGTTTTTTTTGGTTTTATCTTTCGTTCACCCCCAGTACAAGCTTGCCAGAGTATAACCAATGGCCGTGAACGGTCCTGCCGGAAGGGCTAGTCCTTTCGCTCTGGGAGGGTGGGTGGTTGATCGGTTCAGTAAATAAAACCGATGTTTATCGATTATCCTTTCGTGTCCCCACGCTAGATCGGGGGCAGAATAGTGCCAAGGATTGTTTGGCTTTGTTGAGGCATGGTTTTATTTTGCATCGTTGGTTTCAGTGTGCAAAACTGGGAAAGTAAAAGGGACTTCTCGTTGGGTTGGCTTTTTTTTCACTCGTCGGAAATTCTCGAAGGTAATATTGAAGTATCTCACATAGTGAGCATTTTTTTATTTCGCAACTCTGAGGTTAGCGAAGAACGTCCTGTGGAAGGGTCCTCTGCTGGTTGCGCTATAACTTATGCTGGCTTTTGGGTTCCTGCCATGCGGTATGAGTGGCCTACTCCCAAGGGTAATGGCTCACTGGCTACTTCACAAAAGTGAGATAAAAAAGCTGTAAAGTCAAACTATACGATGAAAGAATAAATTTTACTTTGGGAAATAGCACATCACAGGACATTTGACCTACGTTATTGTGAGTTTTTGAATGCCAAGTCTCCATTTGGACAAAGGTAAAGTGTTCGTCATATCATTCAACATTCAAGACGCTTCGTAATAATTCCTGTTACGGTGGTGACTAGTCGTAATAAATTATCATAATACAGATTGGATGTTGCCACCAGACGATGGAGCTAGGGTTGTGGTTTGTTGGACCGTTTCATGCCATACCGGACCCGTTCCTTGCCATACCGGCAGACCAGTACCAGTTATCCAGTAGGTAAATCGTTTTTATTTCTCCCAACAACCCCTTACCACATAGCAATTGAAAGCAATAATGTGCAGTTCTTGCAAAAAACCGACCGACCGGTGACAATTGAGCGTTCTCGGGCCAGTTGGCATGGCTTCTCGTCCGTATTACTGTACTCACAAAAAAACCCGTACCCACAACCCGTAGAAATGATGGGAGAAGTTTTGTGAAGGTGAAATTTAAATATTTATTACTCATCGTAAACTATTCCACGGGCGAGGTGCGTTGTAGCGATAGCTTAGGTTTGGTGCAAAAACACCCGAACGGGACACACCGGCCGAGGAGGGGAACGAGGGTGTGGATGAAAAGTTGTGCGACGAAATTTTACGAATTCAGCATGAATCAATTTTCGCACAAAAGTTCTAATGGATGTACATTTAATTTGGTCTGCTGGACTTGTTGGTTGGGACACAGTTTATACCCAAGTCGAACTCTGGAGCAAAAAAAAAAGAAAAGAAACACACTTTTGCAAAGATAAATTGATTATGCTTGGTTTTGTTGACAAGTGGAAGAAGTGATTGGAAATTTATAGAGTATGATCGTTAGACTAGCGTACGGAATAATGCAGCTTAAGAGCGTGATTAGTTTTGATTTTTAATTCGTAAGATCTTGTTTAGATTGTAGCTGTGTTTAATCTCCTTTTAAAACTTTATATAATAAGCTTAGTGCTTTTGTAAAATCTTACAGCAATTAGTAATATTTTATATAAAGTTTAATAAACTAGGTTAAGTGTACCAATAGTGATGCAATTAGTCAGCATGGCAAATATGAAACTATGTTGGAGGTTTTTGGAAGGAGCAAATTTTCATGTTTCAACGAAATATGATAGGAAATAATAAAAAAAATAATTTAACTTATTAATTAATTAAAATTAATTAAAAAAAAAGTTTTTGTTAATGTTGTATTGTAACTATAGTGGTGATATCGTGTACCAATGGTGGTGCTATTTTTTGTTCAATGAGCAATGAGCTATGAGGCAATGATCCAAATTCGTTCTTCAATTTCCGTATGACTTGTGTGATTTTTTATCCAAACTTTGGAGGACAATTTTTCCTCAAATGGTAAATCTGCTGTAAATCAGCTCCCGTCCCGTAGAAGACCACAGAAAAGGAATAAAATGGAATGACTTTAAATGTTTATATTGATCTTTTATTTTGTTGAAACTAAATTGAGTAATTTTGATGTCATGTTAATGACAAAAATCCTTCGAAAGGTACAATAGTATACGAGTTAGTATTCTAGCCAACATAGTAAGATGGGACAATTCATTACACATTGTCCTACTGAGCAATTGCCGCATAAATCATCCGCTGACTGATCGTGATTGATCTTTTCGTCCATGTTCATTGCCGGGAAGCTTAAAGATTGTAAGAATTTGTGTGGTTCTGTTTTTTGTGGTGTTTGATGCAACTCGAACTTGAATACCACGTCACTTTCACCGAGTGACATAACAAGCAAGCACCACGACCTAGTTGGTCGACGTGTGATGAGAGGCACAAAAACGAAACTAACGCAACAAATGGCGGTAAAGCATAAAGTTAGGAATTAAAGGCGGTAAAGCATATTTTTGTGGAATAAAAATAAATAAAATAAAATGTTGTAGTAAATAACAGAATGATATTTTTATTAGATTCGGTAATGAAGGAGTCGCTATAATGATGAGTTTTGTGAGCTGTACAGCGAATTAGCCTCGCCAGGCTCCGGAAGGTTGGTCATGTCATAAGAATGACATTGTTCGACCCAGCCCGTAAATTCGTTTTTAGTGCATGTTAGTATGTAAGTAATTAATGAAAAAATCAAGAACTTTATAAGTCTCTGAATATTGATATATAGAACATATAGTGCAATACATCGGAGCATTTAGAACTGCTCATCAAGCGGTTTTAGTACCCCTAGCTCGCTCGGTTGTAACAATCGTGACGGTAGTTTTTAATAACTACTTCACTCGTATTCTCTCCCTGCCTGGCTCTCTGCCTACCCATGAAACGTCAAATGCCAACGTCGCGAAATAGAATACGTGACATTCCGCTGATATGGCTTCCGACGCACTCCATATGGCAGCCGCCCACCCTCGGTTTGTCTGGTGGCGATGGCTTAGTTTGTATTATTAACGGCTTACCGTGGTAAGGGTAGATGGATTCGCCACTCGCTAGAGGTAATAGTAATGATAATAAAAAAAAGGATAACCAACGAGCCCCAGACCCCGCCGTGTGTTTGTAGACATACGCAGGGAGAGTGAGTGTACACGCGCGTACTTCGACTACTGCTGAAGCATCGCAAACACGTGGTGAAGGTTGCTGTGTGTGTGTGTGTGTGTGTGTGTGAATGCGTGTTGAGTGCGCGATAGAGAATGTTATCATTATTATTTCTCTAGCTCACTTTTCTTGGGTACAGGAATGCCCGGAATGCTCGAGAACAAACGTGGAGCTCCTCGGGAGATGATGTTTGGACTATGGTTTTTGCGTACCCCATATCCTTTATGTTGGAGTATATAGGGCCGTTTTTTGTCTGGAGTTAGGAGCGTGTGAGAGAGTGGTGGGAAGTTGTGCACCATGTTTGTCACTCGGTATGCTTTGTTTAATTTTTCCTTTCGCTTCAGTACAAATTTCCAGCCCAGGCTAGAAGGTAGGTGAAATTGTGACTGTGCATCATCCCCATGATCGTATGGCACATCCGTCAGCGAATGAGTGGAAAGCATGCACAGCTTGTTCTAGTGCGCTTGGTTTTCGTTTATAATTCATAAATGAAATTGTATACAGTTGTCGCTGCCGTTCATCATACACCGTATGTGTATGTGTGTGCGTGTGAGGGGGTTTCAAGCATCCCGGCCACAAGTATATCACTCTGGTTTTTCGCGACGCGCCCCCACAATTTGGCCTTTCCCAGGATGGCGTGTCCGGCTGCCTGCAAGCGTTAAGGCGGAAGAAGTCACGTAAAGCGACCACCGTTCGACACTTTGAACGTCCCCGCCTATCTTGTGGCGCAATGCATTGAAATCGGGTCTAGCGGGACGCTAGCGAATAGCCTCCAGAGTTGGCCGACTTGGGTTGGCAAATATTGCACCACGTGCACCCACCCCCAAAACCAGTCGGCTCGTTTGTTTCTGCTCTGGTCGCTCGACCGTTTGGGAGCGATCTTTGCGTGTTTTGCATGGCAGTTTGTCGCAACTAGAATTTAGGAGACAGCTGTGTTTACCTCGGTGTACACGGAATACATTAACGCTGGTGTCGCATATCCACGGCCACAAGAGACGGTCGTCCTCGTTGGATTTGGTCGCACCAATGGAATCCCTCTAGTAGCTACTGGTCGATGAATAGATGAAATGTGTGTGCGAGTGTATGTATGTGTGTGTAAGAAGAAGAGAGATGCAAAGCCGAAGATAAATAGAAGTCTGTTTTACGTACGCGTCTGAATAGAGATCGTCTCTGACCATTCCCGTCCATCGGCAACCGGACTGAATTGGGGCCGGAGAAAGGCGTCCAAGGTGTGTTTGGAAGCTAGATCATCGTCTATACTCTTTTACGCTTTTAATGAATTTTTATTGAAAACGGTGAAGCTGTGCAAGCAAATGATGTCCTAGCGGTGATATTTATTCATGGGACTCGCCGGCCCCATGCTACAAAGTCCTGGGAAGCACCGTCAGGGGTTTAAACTTTTATTCATGCACACTTTAGTCCACGCGCGTTGAGAAGCTATCGCTGTTGTTTCTTAGTCACTTTCAAGAGTACATAACAGAAAAAGTATATGGGGAAAGACCCATAAACGTGACACCATCTACCATTCACTCAGCACAACTCTGTGTGACTTTGTCTCCTGCTGTACATGGGACACTGACAGTGGGAATGTAAAAGCAGCATGTTAATCAAAGACATGTTTTTTTTTGCTGCTCCCTCCTTTTTACACCCTTACATGCATATAATCCCAGCTCATTTCACTGTAAAATTACTAATGTTTTTTCTCTAACCTTTCTGCTTTTTTCTGACTTCTATTTACAGAAAAATGTTCATCGGCGGTCTCAGTTGGCAAACAAGTCCAGGTAAGTGGAAATTGCAGCAATTGAACTCGAATCCCTGAGCTGCTAGTGCTGTGCCATTGGTTGTTACGGGGAGCTAGTGTGTGTGTGTGTACGTCGACGAATAATGGGTAGGATGGTAATTGCAAGATTAGAAGCGCCGGTTGTGGCCAACGGAATCAGGTGGACGCATTCAAATGAGTCCCCGTGGGGTGTGGGATTAAGGTTTGAGTGTCGTGAGTGAAATTGCGTAGTGGAAAGTTCCCGCGGTGGATGTGTGGCAGGGAGGCTTTAATCGCACCTGTGTGTATTCTTGTGATGGCTGACTGTATATCTCCATTTTATTTACGTGCAGAGGGCGAAACAAACGGTTTGACCTAGGTTTGGTTCTTTTGTGGGAAGTGTTTGAATGTTCTGAAGAATGGCCGATCTTGTTTTATTTGATTCATTGCTCTCTTTCCATTCTTTTCTTTGTATTCCCTATTATATTTGCTTTTAGAGTTTTTAGGAATTTTGCAGAATAGTAAATAAACCATTAATTTCGATTTCATTCAGTTAGAAATGTTGGTATGTTATGAAATAATTTGTTATGTTATAAGTTGGATTGTAATTTAATTCCAATATCGAGCACTTGTGGTAATAATAGGGCATCTGACATCAACAATCAATAGCTTTATTTATATAAAACAAAATGCTGATGAGATTAATCAAAGAAATGTTTTAGTAAGTTGGTAACACTCAAATGAGGCTTACATTTACAACCTTTTAGGATTATAATCGGAGCTCTTGTTGTTACAAAGAATGAAATGAAAATGAAAAGGTTTTCTTTTGATTAATAATATTGACTGTTTGAAAGTATGTAAACTTCGAAAAAGTACTTATAACTTCAAACTTTTTTAACTTAATTTTAATAACTCTTGAACTCTTTTTTTAATAACTTGAAGTGACTATTATTTTTTTATTCCAAAGTGATGGCAAGACCGTATTACTTATAACTAAGAGTGACTTAATCCTAGGTTTTCATCCATATTTTTTTGAAGATATCTCCTTCTCCAAACAGCGACAGGTCACCTTATCACGGGTACACTTTACCATTGAAGTTATTATTAAAGCTAGTAGATTTATATAATTGATACAGTCAGTCAAATTGCTGGCTTAAATGTGGATAAAAATTAATCAAATTTCCAACACAGAAAGTATTTGTTCTAAATTCGTTCCAATGAGTATGTACTAACAATTGCATATTAGCAATGAGTAGCAACCAATGTTGAATTTATAAAAATGCTGTTAGTGATAATAATTGATTTAAATAGAAATTTTGAAAGTGTGATAACACGAAGCAGTGCTAGAAACTTAGTTCTAATTTTATATTTCACTTCATTGGCTCGTTGTTCTCTTGAAACATCCATTGCTGGCAGAAGACGACAAATTGTGCCGGAATTATGTTTCATCCGGTGCGAAATTGAAAATCAAGCCACATTAACATAGGCCCTGCCAAATGAACCTTCCGAAAGGTAAATCTTGTTGCTGGAGAAAAAAGAAAAGTATTAAGACCCCAATCCTTGGTTTGGTTCCCTGCTACACAGCCCTTTTACCCTTGTGGCAGCGCGTGCACTTCGTATGTGAAGAACGTTTGTTCTCACATCGCCAAAGTGGTGCAGGAAAAATCGATTCCACGAGCGCACACAGCACAGTATGAAAACCGAATCGGGGTGAAAACAGCTGTAGAAGCGCCGGGCCGGGTCGCTTTTGCCAGAGCGCACCACCAAATGGGGGTCGAAAGTATCAATCGTCTTAGCGTAAGCTTTTGCCTCGAGGTTAGATACCCGCACGATTGCTCGAATCGCCCACCCCAGAAGACACAGGTGGGGTGTGTGATTGTCTTGAACGGTTTTCCACCGTTTCTTGGTGGTGTTGGTGATGGTGTGTTTTATCGATGAAAGCTCTTCAAAGACGCCGGGTGAAATCGAGCGCTCGCAGGCACGTTACGAAAAGGGGATGTGGCTGGTCCTACCCATGCCATACCCGCAACGACCTAGTTTTTGGATCACTACCGGTGTATTTTGGTGTGCTACCTGCACCGCCAATTGCTTAAAGAATATCATTCCCAGCAAAAAACAACAAAAAAGAACAATTCAATTCACAGGTTGGTGGCTCATCGGTAGATTCACTGTTTGCAAATTCCGCACTCCCCACCATGGTTTCTGGATGGATGGATATTGTTGGGGGACGAGGACGGTTGTGTAGATTTTTGAATATTTTATCCCTTAAACGATTCTGTCGATTTATGTAAACACCCGAAATGGCTCACGGGACCAAGCGGCCACGGTTTTGGGACTGAATTTTCACTCTCTTTTACCTTCAAATTTTGATTTTTTGTGTAATTCTCGTAGCTGCGCGAGAGGAGTGTTTCCAATCTGCATTCGGTCTTACACCTGATTGCGTCTGGGAAGTATCTGTGGGTTTTTTTTATTTTGTTCCTCTTTTCTTCAGGCTTGGTTTACGGTGAAAATTGATGGATGATTGGCGAATCCAATGAAGTTTGTGCGAGCGAACGTGTGTATGCAATGTGGTAAATGGAGATTTATTTTCCAACCAACCAAGGCAACGAAACTGATCACCTGCGGCTTATCGATGTTGCTGATTGGGATTTAGTCTCCCACTGCGCAATTTTCCCTCTGGGCTAAGTGAAAATTGTTCTCGCAATCACAATTGTACCCCGGGTGGGCTGACGTATTTTCCATACATCAATGCAAATATTATTTTATTTGCACACATGATACACGGCACGGGAAGGAGTTGGAGATGGAAATGATCTTATACTTTGGGGGTACTTTGTGTAAATTATACGGGCAACCATTTTTTCTGCAGGGAATTTGATAACGTATCGCTTCTGATGGTGTAGAATCGACAAGGAATAAAAATTGATCGACTCGTACCACTTCTTTCGAGGATGCCTGTCCGGAGCTTTGATGCCATTCACTTGAGCACTCGGTTTTAGTGGCATTATGGCGGGCGAAGTGGTTGAAACCCAAGCGTCGAGAGTATGTGCCACCGAACGTGCGAAACTCTTGCTGCGCTTCTGGTGGTTCATTGAACTGGAGTCTCCGATCCTGGATAACACACAGCACAGCACACACCACAGGCTAGCCTGAGCGAGGCCGAACGAACCAAACCGACCGCGACGAAGCAGCAAGGCGAAATCGCTAATTTATTGCACACGGTTGCAATTCGGTTCCGTACATTATATCCTCATCGATTTCCGTACCATAAACAATGCCCGCGACTGGGGTCTGCTCTCGCGGGTCCGCTTTTCCCGATGCCACGCGACCGTTTTAAGCATCGCGCTCCAAGCACTGTTGGCCTTCGGGGGTCTTTGGGGAAGCATTCCCAGGTTTCCCGGTACACGTACACGGTGTGCTGTAGCGGTCGCTGAAAGGCAAATGTTGCAGGGGTTGAAACCGGGCAACATACACACACACACAACAGCGCGCGCCCGTTGCCCGATGTGTCTGAACCTATCTGACAGCCCACGGCATGAAAGGACTGCAAGCGTACTGGTGGATAATAAAACTCCGCGTTCAGTTTGAACAAAAGGAAAAAAAAACAACCATGAGACAGTGAGGAGGAAAACCGTGGAGGGCCATTTTTGGTAGCGGGTGGCATGTTTTCCGCACTATTGGCGAAAAGCAGTCCCATTTGGCATATTTCGATATTGGAAAGCGTTCTCTTATGGGTTTTTAGGGCTTGTATTTTTTGTCGCTTCTGCTTTCGTGTGTTGTGCTGAATAGGTTTCATGTGTTTCTTTCTTTTTTTTTTTTCTTTGCTGGAAAGTGTGGAATGTGATTTTCGAACGAGTGTATGCAAGGAGTGGAGTTGGAGTACCATTTCGAAGTTGTTCGTATTCGCTACGGAGCCGAAATCAATGCATGTTTGTTTGTTTGTGGAGTGCAAAAAGGGTGGACAAATGAAAAAAAAAAATCGTTATTAGTTCGGGTCACAACAGGACTAGCCTGCGAGAGTGGATTATCGCTGGTTGAGGTTTATGAAAATGTGGTTTTCAATTTTAGTAGGTTTCAGAATATTTCGTATTGGACGTGGATGAACGTTTCCAAGGAGTAGTAAAGTGCGATATGATTTTTTCAGCTCCGGTGTGCTTTTGGATTAGTAGACTAATGTTGAAAGCTCCGATAGCAGCCAGCTTAGATTATAGTACGTTAATTATCTGTATGGACAATTTTAATTCCATCAAAGCTTTATTGTTTCATTTTATTAGATGTATTTTATTAGAAGTTGTTTTATCAATAGTGTCCTTAACTGTGTAACGATACTTCGATTAAAAATACTTTAATCCATAGTGCAAATGTGGTTCAAACTGATACCAACCGGCTTACCATCTTTAACGGGTGCTTGAACCACCTGGAGTCTGCCATTTCGTGAAGGTTGGCCAGTTTTCACACCAGCTCAACGGATGCTTTCCCACTTGCCAGTCAGCCTGACTGGATTATGTCAGCTTGTGTACACTTTGGTTACTCTATGTCAAGCTTGCATCCGGATATCCGTCAAGTGGCCGCACGGTACCATCAACCGTTGGTACCACAGATACGTTTGTGTTTTGCCATTAATATTCTTGAAACGTGCCGACCATTCCAGGATCAATTAGTTCGCGCCCAAAAAGGAGTGTGGAGTAGCCGTGGGTGCGCCGTTCCGACTTATCCTTACCGGCGTGTGCTCAGTATTTGGTAAAAGGATGCTCAAATTTTAATGTCCCGTGCACGATCCGAAAGTCTGGTTCAAATACGACGTTCGCGCGAATCGTACACGGGCCCACTAATGGGTTCTTCTGCGATCGTGCGATGTTAGCGATGCAAATATTTTCGCTTATCGCGCGTTAGCGGATCGTTCCGCGTTGCTTTCGTGCCGCTGGTTGAGCAACATTCCGAATCGTGAAGCGATATATTGATTACTTAATCAATCGGTCGCCACCACTAATGACCGTTTGCGTGGAAGCACTATTTCGAAAAGAAGGTCTCCGGCAAACTCGGGCGTTTGCAATGCCAGCTCGGTATGCACGCTTCATCTGAAAAAGGTTGGCTATTTAATCGAATGTTGGCCGTGGCCGATCGCTACGCACTAGTGAGGCAAACGTTTGCGTAATTTGTGCTTGTGTCCTCGGGCGGAAAATGTGCTGATATGAGAACGGATGCATCGTCCTTCGGCGTCCTGACGCGGCTGTTTTATATTTCGTGTTCCGTTCCAATGTTGAACTGTTATTCGTGTTCTTTTTGCTCGGGTCGGGATGTGCCGTACAAGTAAATGCAATTTTCGACGGCTACCTGTTCAGCAAACAGCAGGATGGTTGAGTAGCTAGAAGGTAACGGTAATGGGTATTCTTTTGGAATATAAATTAGCAGATTGCAACAGTGGCGGAAAATTAATTTTAATTTTCCCGGCTTGACAGGTCCGCGTTAAACGATTAAGGTCTTATGAAAATCTTTCATACGTATATTGGAATGAGTTGAGCTTATATTACGCATAATATGGTTGTTTATTAGAAGAGATATAAAGACTGTCAAGTTAGAAATTTGCAGGCATTATGATTAAGTTTTCATGAATATATGAATGATAACATATATGAAAACCTTATGTTTTGGAGTTGGGAAGATCGATGATCATACTTTTGAAATCGTCGATTTAAAAAATCGGTTTGAAATCGATTTAAACCCTCCAGGGTCCTGTTTGCTGATCATGCCATTAGAATGTCACTGGACGACCCAGCGATCCGCAAAGTCCTTTTAGGTTGTCCACATGGACAGAGGAACGGTAGGTTCAAGTGGAGATGCAGTCATAGCTTGGAGGAATCTACTAGATCGTCGACTGTGAGAAGATTAAAGGTCTATTGCAGAAAGCCAACATTACGAAGTGGTTGAAGCTCCTAATAATTAGGTAAATCATGGTTTAATTAAAGTTGAAGCCGTTTCTGAATCTATTTTAAGTTTAAGGTAGAATCTTCATTAGCATTCTAAAGTTTCTAATATTTCTGTATTATCGAATGCAGTCTCGACTTATTTTAAAACTTGGTTGGTAAGCATTTGCTTCTAAATTGATTGATGTCACAAATATCCGGTAACTTTTTGGCTTTTTGAAAATGATATGATTGTGCTTGATTTTTTTTTTTTAAAAGTTGTTTGTGCCCAAAAGAGTTTTAAGTTGTTTTTGCAATTTTTATTGTGTATCGTTTTATTAGAAGTGTTGGTTTGCCTGTTTAAGTAAATTTTTATTTGTTACACTATCTTCTTTTGTAATATTTCAATAATGTTTGTTTGAAATGATTTTCAATGGAGCTTAAAAATATGTTTGGGAGCAATATTTTAGGTATTTACTTGCATTAAAGTGGAAATATCCTTTTTATGTTCCAGAAAATAAAATCCTTCAAATGATTATTATGGCGTTCATTATTTAATGGACTAGTTTAAATAATGTTGAGAAGATGAGAAAAACACTAATCTGTAACAACTTTCATAAGCACTCAGCTGTAAGCATCAGAGAGCAATTCGCTAATCGTTCATTGTGATATCGTACAATCGTCCTTTTACAACGGCTCATCAATAGCTATATTAAACATTAAACCCCATTTGAATAGAGTGAACGTTTAGGGTTTAATCTACCCCATTGAAGTAACTATCACGGTACAGTGCGGGAATGATTTGTCTCCATCAACTAATCCGTCGGTGACATGCTTTTTATCCGGGGAAATGAGTCCCTTTTGCAAGATGGCGATCGTGCAAAACGTATCGTTTATCATTTCGCTTCGATGCATGGGCCTGGTGTTAATAGCATTTGTCGATTTGGAAGATTTGGCATTAATTCTACTTTCATATTTCCACGAGCAAATCTGCCTTCGCCAGGGTGTCCTCCCCGGTTCTTCCATTTAATCTCGAATGTTTGCGGTTAAATTGTGTAATTAATGGATTGCGTTAAAAGAAGGAACGCTTAGCCCGGTTGGCTGAGAATTCATCGTTGTTCGGAAGTGAGTTTTAAAAACTCGTCACTGGAGCGTTTCGGATGGAAGAAAGGAGTTGGCCCTGAGATGGGCTCATCAAATCATGGTACCATCGTTGAGGATTTGCTGGATTAACGCGTAGCCTGTCGCAGACTAATAATGCTTTGGGCAAGAATTCCAAACAGCGGCCATGTTCACCACTACTATGATGGAGCACCGCAGCACGGTGAAATTGAGCGGTAATTACGTTTCGGGAGGTTAATTAACCTAAATTAATTATGTCGACGGATGGACTCGTGCTTTGTTTCGTGCTTGTTTGTATCATTAATTTTCCTCGCTACTCGAACTCGGTGGGTTTGTCATCCGGAACTGTCCTTAAATCTGTTCCGTTTGCTGAACGCTTTGGTGGATCAACCGCTAATGTGCCAGGTTGGATGTATCGTACCTAATCTATATTTGTTGGATATATTCTGGTTGGTGCACATCGCTTTCAACGTTCGGTGTAGTTACGTTGCTTGATAGAAGCGAAAATCGATTAAATTAAGAATAATTTTAATTTGGCCCATTGAAACAACTGATGTGTTGATATTTTTCATGGACTGTTACTCCTTAGCGCCACCTGCAGTCAATTAAAAGAAGTAATAGGTTTCTTGAGGGGTTTTCTATTTTATTGTGACATTAAGAACAATTTAATTAAAAAAAGTTACTGTTCTCAAATTCCTTCTGTTTAATTAACTCTTTCGCTTAGCGTTGGAGCAATATCTTCTGGAAACATTTATTGGTACTTATTGTGCTTGTCCCCTTCGACATGGGACACGTTCCTTTCATGTCATTTATCTTCATACCTTTGAGATGGTGTGCTATAAAGGGACACATTCCTTAACATTTCTTCCAAGGTTTATTCTTCAATTTGCAATCTTCTCTCAGCTATTACGGTCACTGAAATGCATATAAAAATAAAAACAAACTTTTCCTCCTAGTCGGTATGAAACTGTCGAAGGGATGGGAAATGGCATTGTGCATTTTGATCACAGATTCCACCACACTGGCAGGGAGGCTAACGACGGGGCGAATGAACCAGGTGGCAAGTGAAGCATGCAAAGCCAGCAAAGGAATGTAAATGGTTGTTAGTAACGAGTGCTATCTGTGCACCCTTGTCTAAGGTTTGTTAAAGCATAGTTATGCAAACCCGTAAACAAAAGGTGAACGCAATGTCACTGGATTAAATGCCCGTAGACGCACTTGTCTGTCGGTTGGAAATTCCATCACAAGTGACTGTACACCATCTTGGAAATGTATTTATGAGCCGCTTCACTTTCCAACAAGCAACGAACGATCCGACCGAAGCCAAGGCAGCCAGACAATTCTAGCCATCCGGAATGATTTGGTGGCGTATGTCACACTTTGGCAAATGATGGCTACGTGACGAAATGTAATTAGCACCCGGGCCAATGCAATGGCAGTCGCAGCCCTGTCCGCACCTGTCACGGTGGCTGGTTTCGGTGTAGCCTGTATCCATCCTTCTCCAAACCCCGTTTTTGACACTTTTCGTCCGTAGCGGCTGCTTTGGACTTGCTGGCTTTTTTCAATTATGAAAAGTCGCGCCACGTCAACTGCACGACGTATGGTTCGTTGGAGGTGCTTACCGGGAACTACGCGGGTATGTGCTTGTGTAAAAATTGAGCCTGCCAAAGGATGGGGCGACTGCTTTGTCTTAAAACGTTATCCTCGTTGGCAAACATGAAAAGCGACGTGTACTTTTCATCAACGTTCGTGTGCTTGTTGTTGGTGTGCTGGTAGTAAAAGCAGAAATCTTGGCTAGAGCTTTGAAGACCAGTTTTTTAAGGTCGCTTCTAAGGTCCTTTTGGAAGGGGAAGGACGTAAGTTTGGTTGTGCTGGTGCTGCTATTATGCCCGGACACGTTAGTCGAGAGGAGGACGACGCGCGCGTGTGTTGCGTTTGAATCTTGCTGAGTGACAACATTGTTCCTCCGTTGCTGTAGAGTTCCCGTGCATCCGCAGAGTAGCGTACTACTACCCCGGCTTTTGTACTAACCCGTGGAGGAGTTGAGGAGTCGAGGTAATGACGTAATGGTGTCGGAGAGTGGTGCATATATGCAGCACTGTGCACAGTGTCCCCGTCCATTGGCGATGGCATTGGCGTTAAAATGTCAATGGAAAAAGGCAAAGAAAAGTCATCATCGGAATGAGGTGGTGAATTATGACCGTTTCGGAAAGAGAGTACGGGCCAATGCACAGCGCAAACACATACTGGTTTGATGGTTGGGTTGAGGAAACACTCGGATCACCTACGGTACGGTACCGTGCCAGGAAGCATAAATGAATGTCTAATGACAGCCGTGTGTATGTATGCGCGGGTATGTATGTTTGCAAGAAACGGGAAAGAATGGGAAGCCTGCATTCCAGACTGGTTTCGGCTTTGACAGTGGCACAGCCAGCACAAGAAAAGCCTTCGCTTTCCGAGATGATTTGTTGGTGGCAACTGCAACCGGGATCAACCTTTTTGCGCCTTGGTGAATCCTTTTCATGGGCTTTTCCAGCTGGATCGTAGACTGTGCTGATGATAAGCAATGAATGGGTGGAAGGGGACTGTATCGTTTGATGGTTGCACACATGTTTGTAGGAACTTATGGGTTGGTTCCGTTCGGAGAAGATTTTAATTTTCTTCGAAAAGCGGATAAAATGTATGAAAAGAAAAGTCACCACGATAACATCGCTCGTTTTTGTAAGGAAATGCTTGGGTTTGCGGATGCAAGATGGTGGTTTAGTCATGCTTTGATTGCCAAGTGTGAGGTCTTTGAATGAAAAGATGATATTAGTTAGGAGAAAAAAAGATGATTTTAAATTTATATAATAATCATGTGTTTCTTTCACAAATCTGCAACTTGTAAAAAGGTAAAATTGTATGTGTAAACTTAACTGTATGTAAAAAAATACAGTTCAATCAATTTTGATGGTTCAATTTATTATGTTTTTTTTTTTAATGGAGATAATGAAAGAAGAATAACTTTAAAAAACTTCTCCTAGTCTCCGTAAACCTAGTCTTAATCTTACTGAATTTAACAGCGCAAATAGACGACAACACGCGATGGAGAAAAACGTAAAATTTATCATTTACATTTATGCTTATTACGACCCCTGCCAAGGGTGTTCTTTTGCCCATCTGCAGGCAGGAAGCGTGTGGTAGTATTACTAGCCATCCATTGTTAGCAAACCGTTTCCATCCGCCAGTTTAACGAGAACCGACAAAACACATGCACATGCAGCTACAAAAGTCACATTTAAGCGCGTCAAGCTGCTCACGTATGCTCTCGCGTACATCAACCCACAAATGGATAAGGACACGGCGTGCGACAAAATGCCACCATAATCGTACACCGATGCTGGGCGCGTCTCGACATGGCACATGGGTCCGTAGGGTGCGCCGGCCTTTGGACTTGCTAACACAAACGTAGATTATTATGTAGTGAGATAATGAGGGAAAAATAGATATTTCATGTCCCGTAAGTGAAACAGGCACTCGTAGCGTACTGGCGGGCACTTTTCATCCTTGATGTGCTAGATGAACATTTCTGGCTGTTCGTCTTCGCTTCCTGTGGCTCCGGCGGTGCTGCCAGATGGGTTGCTTTGAACGAGTGTTTATGCGCGTGAAAATTTGATTGTGGTGGCCAAAGAGGACACGTTTAAGGTGTGCACTCCCGTTGAAGGGTTGTCCGCCTTGCAGAAGACTAACGAAGATAACGCGTATTCGTTACCTAAAGACAATGTAAATTAGGTGGAAAAAATTGTTAAAATTAGCCCAATTTGTACACATTAGAATGCAAATTTATCAAGTATTTGCATGTTGTACGTGTAATATTGTCGGTTTTTTATTTCTCTTATGCTGTTATAAACGGCCAGTCTGTACTTCACAAACGGTGTTGTCTTCGAGTGTTGATATTTAAAATCCATTTTAAGCGACATAATTATGCGTGCCCAAAGGTGTATTTGGTAACGGGGCGAGATCCACACGATAGGAGCGCAAAAAATTATATGTATTCAAAGTGAGTCATATATTGCAGGCCTCTAGACCTCATGGGGTTATAGTTCCACTAAGAAAAAGAAATATGCAACGCTCATATATTGCGAACAGCCCAACCATAATCATGCCTATGGTTATTTTGTTATTTTAGATCGAGGATTATAATCATTATGTTCTTCAAAACTAGTGATACTGTGTAATTTAAAAAAATAATTACTTTGATTTTGTGGAACGTTTCAGCATGTTCTATGCACGCGATTAACGTACTTCACTTCGCGTAGGGATCTATACTTTATCAATGCGAAATAACGTTCGCATAACTTGCATAGTGTAGATCATCCGGGAGAACGTTAATAACCTAAAAAAAGGTACCCGAGCCGAGCTGTTTTCAACTTGTACTGTACAAAATTCTCCACGATTACTTGGGTATTTAGAGTTCAATTAGAGCTGTTTTTTTCATTTTGTTAGCGCTGATCTGTCGCGCCATGAGACAGAATGTTTTATTAAATGCAATAATAGTAAATCAACTTTGACATTCATTTTTCCTTTCAATGTGATGACTGATGTTTGTTAGGTAAAAATAATTGTTAAAATGTATGTTTGTTTGTAATATTGTTTGTCAACCTCAATTTACACAACACAAATATCCAATTGATCACTCTAGGCGTGAAATCCTATTCGATGAGAACACCTCTTGTGAGTCAATAAGTTTCCTAGTTATGCCTCAAGATGTTCACCATTATTTAAAGGTTTGTAAAATTTTGTTCGAAGTATCGAGTTTTAATTCTAGTGAAATATTGCATATCCAGTATTGAACTGGCAAAGAAAAACAAAGAAATCGATAATGAACTTAAAGATCGCACATGACAAATGTTTACCAAATGGCAAACCATATATACGGCTTCTCACAAAGATTGTTATCAAATAACAACACTAAACCAGATTTAAGCTCCACATAACAGCATAATGAAATTTTCCATCAGCAGCCGCTTATCTTCTGACACTAATTTTTCGACTATAACGTGCCAGCACGCCATCGAACGTTCGGTTCGGTGCTATCAATTAAAAGAAATGCCTTTTCCACTCCTCTCGTCCGTTCTGATGGCTACTAAAAAAAGGAACGAAAATGACGATTTGGAATGTCTTTTTCCTATTCTGTGCATTTGCACCACCGGAGTTCGAAGTTCATTTCCTTTCGGAGGTAATTACTTTCGCCGGTTTGGATGTAATCAACCGTATTCGTCGTTTGCGTTTTACGGTTTCATTTTAGGTTTTTTTTCACCACCCGAAAAGTGTGAGAAAGTGCGAGAAAAAAGAGCCAGGAAAAGAAAGCGTTGGTATATCAGTTTTATGGTGTCGCTTTTCGGTAGATAATACAAATGGAATTGAAATCCCATGCACCGGTGGTCGCTGCATGGGATGGTGATTTGAAGGATAGCCAACAGCACAAGGCGGGTACGGTTGGGTTGTTGGGCACTCCCTTGAATTGCTTACAGCACTCGGTAGTATTTTCGATTCACTGTTTCAACAGTATTTGTGTGTGTGTTTTTTTTGTTTTAAGTTGATGGTGCAAAAATGAGAATCTTATCGCTTGCTGTAACGTCCTCGGCCGCCGGTATCTTTTTACTCGGCGCGATAGCGTTTCTTGTCCGTTGGCGTTACCGGTATTGGTGTAAGTGATCGTATCGTAAATTCTTCGTGCCACACACTCACTGGCTGATCTGGCATCTTGGCGGGTGAAGGATCTTCCGGTGAATGACAATCCACCGCTGGTGGGTGGAAACCATGGGTGGAAGGAAAATTTAATGGGTTTGAGGCGCGAAACAATTCGAAGCATTTTTACGGTCATTCGATATCTTTTGCTGTGAGGATGTTTCACCAAACTTCGCCATAGTACCGGGCACTTTGGTCGGTTAGACAAATTTAGTGGAGTTGCTTTTTTTCCTTGGGGATGTAAATTCTATGGTATCTTTCATGGCTATAACAACCGCTTTTGTCGAACCGGAACGCTACAAAGGTTGAAGTATTTGCTGACAATGTAAGGGTAGCGGTAATTTCATTTTCGCGTTCCACGTTTCTTCTTCATACGATTACATTTCTTGATAAAATCAGAAATAAAAGCACGGACGAAAAAGTACAACCATTCAAGGAAATCACTCTCATCATTTAGTACCCGGGACGGGGGTTTTAATATACACGGCAGTGGAAGGCGGAAGATGTAAATGTCTTGGATGTAAATTGATAAATTAATCATACACCAATTGCCAAGTGGTGGGAAAATTGAATTAGATTTTCGTTTGGATTGCAAATGGCATGGTGGAGAGATGCACGCAGCAAGAAGCTTCAAAAGGGAATGTTTGGGTATTTGGTCTCCACTGAGCAACTGCTCGGTGGAGATGTCGAGTCAACATGATGGAGAAAAAATGAGAACATTAGTTTAGAGAACAATATCTACACACGTGGGCAATTCAAGCATTATCTGTTAACACGAAAAATTTGGTGAACCAGCATAATGCTTGAATACACAAAATGGTTTGAATTGCCATAAAAAGTGAGAGTACTTAACGCTAAAGTTAAACTAATTTTTCTTGTGAAAATATCGTTAAGAAATCACCCAATGCAAACCATTGCCCTAACAGCATCCACTAAATCACTCCAAACCTCGCGCGACTTGGGAGCGATTGGAAGGTACATCTGTAAACATTTGTACTTTCTAGGATAAGTCCATTATCCTAGAGCAAACATTTTCCTTTTCCCAACGTGTCCTTAACCGCGTCGGAAAACAACACGGAAAGATCGCGCTGATATCCGGTCGAATAGCGTAGGAACAAGGAAAGGCTGTTCAGTTTGTTGGATGAAGTTAAAAAAACATCAACACTCACTTTTTTCCATTGGTGAGCGTGTGGTAACGTTTCTGACTTTATCCACTCATCGCTTTTCATCCCTTTCCGTTCCCTCCCCCTCTTAGTCACCAAGTGTTGAAGGCCGGTGCGTACGATAACTAAATGCGACACAGTACATTTACATCGATTATTTCCTCTACGGGATCTGTTGGAGCAGCGAGTGTCGTCACGATTGTTGCCGGTATCACACGCAGGACACGTGCCTGTGTGTGGTTAGATTCAGCCTCTGGTGAAGATTTATTTCGTCGAGACGGAAGACGGATCGCAGGGGTAAGGTGTACCGAGTTATCCTTGCGGTGGACCTTTTCCAAACCGATCGATTGTGGGAAAAATTGAATCGTGGTTCGTTTCAGGGTTTTAGCATTGTCCGGTATAGGAAATTCCGAAAGCGGAAGCAGCGGTGGTGATGCTGGTGTGAAAATCATCATCCTGTAAGTTACCGAGAATCACTCAATTTCAATCAAGGGATGCAAACATGCTTCCTACCGGTTTTCTTTACTCCGCAAGTTCCGGTGGTTGGGCAACAAATCGAAGGGATGATGATAGGGATGATGTTTTGTTCTTCTCTACTCTCGTGCTCTCTCTTTCTCTCTCTTTATCTCTTTTTTCTAAAATACAAATACCAAACCTTCTCACTCATTCCATCGGAACGGAAGCAATGATTGCGTGATTCGTCGGTTCTGTTAGCACCTTGCCGTTTCCTTCTACTTCGCACGTGTTTGAACGAACAAATCTTTGTATGGAGCAAAAAAGGACTAGCTCAGGAACTGGTGCTACTTGACTGCTGCAATAGTTCGGGGATTTTCCCCGAAATTGACTTCTCAACCATCATAGGGGTCAAAGAAACCCCGGGGTGCTGCCCCTTCGCTGCAAAATGAGCAACACGGTGGTATGAGGGTCGCCTGGTACTGCGAGCTACGGCAGATGAAGGATTTCTTCTACGACATTGAGGCACGTTTTGATAATGGATTTTCAGCGGCACCGTCCGTTTAGTTCTAGGGGTTCTTAGAAAAATATTAGTGTAGTAAACGATACGAGGGTACGGCGGAAATCACGAACATATTTTTAGTACGAAAAGATGAAGTTAAAGTTCGATGGAATACATCATCACTACCAGCAGCAGCAGCAGCAGCATAGGAGTGTCGGTGCCCATGGATCCTCCTGTCCGGTGCCTTTCATGATGCTGACGTAGCGAAATGGGGTAGCAGATAAATCTCATCCTTGGGTGCTTTCATCGCGAAAATGATCGTTAATAACTTATCGATGATGTTGTTGGACGGTGTGAATCAGCGTTTATAACAAACCGGAGCGGAAAGTCAGAGCAGAGTGCCATGGATAACTTTTTGCTCTTTTGCCCAAATGCACAAATCAGCTTGGTGAGACTTCATTCCACCGTATGTCCCACTTCTCCATATGAAATGGCAAATAAAAGAAGCTTCCGTAGGAAGAGCCGAACGAGATGCAGAAAACAGGAAGCCACCGAACGGCATTCCGTGGGCTAAGTTTGTTTTCCGTCGTTTAGTGTCGTTTCCGGGCACGGTACACGCGCGTATGGTCACGTCAGGAATTATGAGCAATTACGGCACGCAAACGGCGAGTTTCCTCCCCCCGTTTGTTGTCCGCGAATCCGAAGGGGAACGATATAATTTATGGGGTATCCATAAAAAAGCACTTTGAAAGATTTGGACGCAATCCTCGGAAGAAGTCGGCCATTGCCGGTCAGTGGTTGCTGCTGTGGATATTAAACCACACCATGAACCATCCAACCATCTGGTCGCTTGGGATTTCTTCAAAATGAAAAGAAATCTTTTGTTCTCTTACACTGCTGTTACGATGGGGGAGTGCGTTTGAATGTTGGAAACCCGTTACGTTAGCCCGTTGGGTGGATGGATCTTAAATCTATCAACCACGAGCTACGACAGCCTGGCAACTACGACCCATCAGCGTCATCATGCCACGTACGAAAGTTGGACCAATCAAAAACGGTCAGATTATCAACCAGCTTGAAATGATATATTAATCATTTGTTCCGGTACGGTAGGTTTTCGGTAGCGGCGTGGAGTGGCTTTTGTTGCGTATACCCAGTAGCCCGACCTCCGTAGTTTGAGATAATAATATCCAAGTGCAATGTGCGAAACCGAGGCGACGCACTGACACACGACCTGTTTAGGATAGTGAGATCTCTGTAATGGATGTCCCCGATGACTGGATGAATGGGCCCGATGAATGGATGACTACTGCCAGAGTGAAGTGGTGGAACCGAATGCTGCATTTAATGGCACTGGCTGGAATCATTTTCCACTCCACTGTTTTTGTCATGTGTCGCCACGTCGACAGCAGCCAGGTCAGCTGGAATGTATTGGAAATAGAAGGGTGCAGGGTGGATGGCCCTGGTAGTGGGGTCGGGATTTTGAAATTTTTGTCAAACACAAGCACGTTGCGGATTAGAATGGAGGGTGGGATGAAGGCTTTGGTGAACGCAGGAGCAGTATGAACCGAGAACCGGGGAAGGGTGACAATTCGATCCCGATCCTTGTTGGTACGTGACGGTTTATGGCATTAATTCGGTTTGCTTTGGTCGCGACGGTTTTGGTACGCGATGCATATGAACGTGATAGCGAGAAATTATACTATCAGTTAATAATGTTTGTTCATGAAACATGTTTCCCACCGGTACATTTAATCCCAATAGACAGATAAACTGATTATGACACATTTTTCTACACCGGACTGTAATTGAAAATGGATTAGTGCTGGATATGTTGATGGATTTTGTATTTAGATTAGCTTCAAACTGTCATCTCAGATCAGATCGTACAAGACCTTTCTATTGTTTTCGAAACTTACCCATTAATGATTACGTTTAAATAGATTATTTAATAACAAAATGGATTGAGGATGGAATGGAATGAGGATTTACTGAGTGTTTTGCAGTTGTTTATAATAAAGCCTTCTACTGCAAATTAAATTGTGTGCTCATTGTGTGGTCAAACTTGGCTTTTTTTCAAGAAATCTTCCTTGGCTTTATTCTAGTTAACTCAGTAGGCCTACTTACTGAACGTCCGCTACGATCGGTCCGATGGAGTGTGAAAGACGCTGAAAGTTTTCCATTTAACGTTACTTGTTTGCAGATGTTGATTAAGTTAATTGTTGGTATCCAAAGAATTTCACCGCTTCACATATTTTGACCTGACTGTGCGATATGTGGCCTTGGAAGCTATGAAACAAATAAATAAATATTCATCGCCGTCTTCTCTCATGGTTGAGATCTGCTAATATTTATACTGTTCTTGTATCTAAACTATATACTATAATAAAGGGTCGTTTGAAATTTACTTTAACACTAGCATGAACATTTGAATTTCTGCTATTCGTATTCGAGTTTTATTTTGAACATTAGTTCTGAATATATTCAACGATAGAAGTTCAAACGGTTATTGAAATATGTGCAGGAAATTTAAAAAAAACGAAGCAATACTAATTCCACACAATTGTGCAGGAAATCGAAGAACTTTGCTAGAACTCGCAGAACTTTGCAAGAACGAAGAAGAAAGAGAGCTAGAGTGATTCGTTATCTGATTTCGAAGGAAGGAATAATTTATTTTGATTAGTTTTTACAAAATTCATTTTTTTACCACATTCGCTGTGTGTAATTTTAAGTGCTTTAATCCTATAACAGTTTATTTTATTCCACAACAGTTTTGTTTTGACGCCAACAAGTTGAAACGTCCAATGAAACGTCTCGACTGCCGCTCTTTCGGAAATGGCACAAATGGAGTGAGCAAAACTCAGAATCTTCAAAGGAAAAGCCTATTAACAGCTGAGTTTCACACGCGTTCTTGGTGTTTGGTTCAGCTTCAACCATGTCTGCTTTTTGCTCCACACGAACTGTTGACGAAACAAGTCGGATTATGACGCCTGATGGATCGGCCCGGCGGATGCTGCAATCTCCGGCTTTACCGGAAATGGGTACCATGTACTCACCGTGTCTGCGTTTCGCGCATACGCGTCAAACGATACGGTTACGCACTTGAGGATTTTTCATGCAAAAGATCCCCGCACACACACACTCACTTTTATACTCACAGACGGTAGCGAAGCACTTCTAGCTGTGAAAATATTTCAGCTTTCTTCTGAATGGAATTCCTTTCCCCACCAACCGCCCTACATCGCTGTTCACTGGGATTCGGTTTACTACTACCGTACGGCATTCGGTACGATTGTGTGTATAATTTCATTAAATATTTACTTCGAAAATACACACGTTCATTACCGGCCCGCATGCCGGCATGATGGTGCGGCGTATATTCAACCGTGCCGTACGCGCGCGAACGTCTTGTTACGAACGAATGGCAAGGATTCTTTCCGCATCGGATCGGAACACCTCCCGAACGGTCCGACATGAATCTTACATCTCCTGTGTGCTCTTTTCAACGGTGGCGCCTTTACGAGAATCGCTGGAGCCACAACATCCGCTCGAAAGCTCGCTTCCGAATGCTTCACCGACACAATGACGGTGTGTGCGTCAGCTGGAAATTGAACGGTGTAAGTATTTTATAAATGAGCGAAATCAATTTTCCGTGTCGTGAGTGGTTTGCGCCCTGGATATGTGTTGACTGTAATCAAACTAGATGTGGAAATCGAATGAAACCTTTCCATAGCACTTGTTGAAGGTCGCTTCATATTCGGCATTAAAAGTAGCATGCTAAAAACACTGAAGAAAATCTCTACACTAGTTATCATTGCCGTAGTACAGCTAATGCAAGTAAGTAGTCGCAAAAGTAAGCAAAAGTTGGCATACCTTTCCCAAGCGCAAAACATCTCCAGTACGAAAGTTGGGATGGAAATGGGATTGGTTGGAACCTCGAGGGTAAAGTGTGCACCTCAAACGCAAGCGTGGTGAAACAATTGTAGCCCAGCAAGAAAAAAAACACCTTCAATTTCCGGCATGGCATAGTTCAGCACTACTCCTTCGCGTACGGGAGTGCAAAAGCACCAGTACCACTTCAAGATTTCCATTGCTCAGTGTACCGGTGGTTAGTTTTGTGAACTTGTTTTAACTTGCCAAAGCCATAACAAGCAAAAGCGCCGGGAAAAAGAAAAACAATTGAAAAGAATTGCTGGAGCGGTGGTAAGAATTGTCCGGGAAACAAATTTTACCCTACGGACGTAAAAGAGGCGTAAGAAAAGCGAATGAAATAAACTAAAAACACAACCACGCACACTAATATACAAACGGTAGCGGTGTGTGGACAGGATGCTCTGGCAGTCTTCTAGGACCGGAGGTTCCCTTCGGGATGTGACCGAGAATTACAAGAGTACCCGCGCTCCACTTAGGTGCCAACAGAGTACAGAGTGTCGGGGCGTAATGAGAATGAGATTAGTTCCACGAGCCCTTCGGGCCAGGCTTGCGTATGCTACAATGTAAAAAAAGAGACAAAAAAAACATATCAAGTGATGCTGTCCGGATACTATAAGCCAATGTGTATGAGTAAATGTGCCTTGCTGGTTGTGTGAGATCTCTGCTTTGGCAAGCACCCGGTTGATATGAAATCTAATTATCACCTGAGTGTTAAATCAATTAGAAATTCGAAAAACGCTACCAATGGCTCTTATTTGATAGGTTCCCACTTAGCTAGTGTGTTCCGACAGTTGTTTGTTCACTGTCAGATATAATTATTCGATGCTGTTCGATTGCATTTGCTGTAATTGGAGTAAAAAAAAAGGTGTGTTGGCATTAGATTTAGAGAACAAAGTTTTAAAAACTGTTATCAAAAGTTAGTATAATTGCTTGAAAATCTCATTTTCATCTTCTAAAATCGCTGTACCCATCTTTTGTATACAATCAATCAAAGATTCCAAAAAATTCATCACAACGAAGCGATCGACGGTTCGTCCTTCTTGTGACAGATCCGGATATCGAATGTGTCTAATGTGGAAATGACTTTTAGTTTTTTCTGACTTTTTATCGACTTCGTTCCAATTCCCGTTCCAAACAGTGCGAGGGTTATACCGTCCGCCAGGGAATGAAGATACCAGAAGCTGTGGGTTGATTTATTTTTCTTCATTTCTTTAGGTTTTGTTTCGGTTTCGGAGACCACGCAGCACATAGCAGAAACTTTCCGCTACAGTCAGTCAGTCTGGCCAGTGCTAACACACATGCGGGGACAATAACGACCAGTTGCGTAGCATGCGTCATCCAACGGTTGTTGCGAACGTCGCGTAGTCCTGCAGCCGTCGTCCTGACAATCTTTTTCAAACGTCCAACCAATTTGGCCGAGTCCGCAGTTACGCATGAAGTAATCTGAAGTGCCTATGGAAGTGGCATCGAATAGAAGGGGGCATGCTGACCGGAGTGAAAACAAGGGTTTGGTGGATGATTGTTTCCGTTTCGCTTGAAATCAACCCATCAACGCGCGTGAGTGTTTCCGGTTTGTGGCAGTGAAGAGACCTAAGCTGGTCTCCGGTGGACCACACTTGGCCGAATGCGTGGGGTGCGAAGGTGGACGAATGCTTCTGGAGGCTTTTGGTAAACGAGACAGATGACGAACTCGTCACCAAGAGCGGCAATGTCTCTGGTTTGATGGGGATACTACGTGCCTCTCTCGAGAGAAGGTCGTGACGGATTGGACGGTAGGAAATTTCCAAAGTTTTCGGTGGATGCTTGTTTCATGATGAAAAGTTAGATTTAGCTGAGTAACAGAGTGGCGAAAATTTATAAAGTTATATTGTTCGGAAAGATAGAAATACAAATAATGATGTTCCTTTTTGTGGTGAATCTAGTACACTATGAAATAAACAAGAGAAAGTCAGGGTTTAAGAGCCTTCAACTCTCTCAGTTAATGAAATAGTTAAAAAGTTAAAACAACGTTTTTTTTAGTTTACTTTAAATTCTCAGAGTCGTCATATCAGGCCGCCCATATTAAAACAAAAGAAAAACACGCTATACCATTTTAAACGGATAAAAATTGGCCAAACTATTATTAAGTATTGTGGCAAGATGCAAATAAAACAAACACAATGCTTGTTTCTTGAAAAGCGAGAAAAAGAACTCCTACAGCATGATAAATATTTCCACCTTCATACGCAACGGATCGAGAACAGATAGCTGCAAAATATCGACATATTCGTGACCTCATAACTTCTGCCCCAATCCGGCGAATCGAAGGGCGTACACGTTTTCAGAAACACACGCAAATATACATTTCGTGCCACGACCGAGCAGACCCACCTGCATAGGCCATTCTGTTTTACCTGGAGTGTCAATGGTGAAAGAATTATGATTACGGTTGAAAGCTTTTTATTGCCCAACCCGGATGTCCGACTCGGAGTTGTCCGACGCTCCGATCTTACGGTCCCTGGCACAATCTGGACTCTGGTACTCTCTGGTGAGCGGAAGCTTGGATGTTTAAAAAAGCAGAAAACATGGTGTGGGTATGGTTTTTTATTTAAACTCCGCCAGTACAACGAAAACACACCTTCCTGATTATTCGTTCGGGCGTTCGTTCCGTTGAACGGATCCAACACGGCAAAACAGGAAGATGGAGAATATGCTTGAATAGCAGCAGCAGCTAGCGAGCGATAGGCGCCACTAACGAAGGCAAATAAACAACGGAAAAGGACCTATTTTGGCGTTTTGAAGAGTTCACCTGGCAACCTGGTGTGCGCTGTGTGGTTGTTAGTGTTGTTAAATTTTATGGCACATAAACATGATAAAATGGCTTGTGTGAAAATAGATTGTCACTGGATGGATGGGATGACGTTATTTGTAAGAAGCAAAGAGGAGTTAGAGAGAAGATTAGAAGATTTGGGTCTTTTTTTTAAAGAACTACTGAGTTGAAGAATGTTGAACTTATTGATTAAAGTGAAAATTTGGACATTCGATGGAGGTTTCGCCAAAAATTTAACGAACGGGCCAAAAGAAATCCTTTATGTTATGTTTTGTTTTATTGCCTGAAGTACGTTCGGGCCGAATTACTGATGGATATCCCTTATTGAAATTGTAAAGCAGATCTTAACTTCCGTGGAATTATGGATGAAAGAACTACTCAGCCAGATGAATCAGTACAATCGGTACTTACACTGAGTGAAGTGTGTTTAAAACTCTCCTAAATTTAAAACTCGCCTCGTAGGACTCCGCCAACGCTCAAGCGCTTCCAGTCCCATTGGAAGTTTGTAATTTTCTTTACTCAACCATAAGCTACCGACCAGTGAATGTGCTTTCCAACAGTGGAAGTCTGAAGCTTCCCAAAGTTATCCTTTCGGCATTGGGTGGATATACAGAGCCTTCCGCAAATGTTCGCTTCCGTCCAGACACATTGATAGAATGTACGGTGCAGCTTGAGTGGAATTAAGGGAAACCCGGAACAGAGAACCGACGGTGCACGAAGCAGCGGTAGTAGTTCGATAAATTTACATCGGTAAAACTTTTGAAAATCAATAGAAATAACAAATCCCTGGGGCGCTTTTGCCATGCACTAATCCCAGCTCGGAATGATTCAGTACTGTTCGTCGGGCATTGGATGGTGGTCGCTTTGGGTGGGAAGGAAAGTTATGTTGAATTGGGTTTGGTTTAATATTTTTAAAACATTAACTAACCGTTTGAAACCGAAAGATATCATAAGCGAAGTTAAGTATTGTGATGATTAGTTATGATACGCACCGATTGTGGAATGTGGATATTCTTTATTAACCTAATTCAACAAAGCCAGTGCATCATCCAAACTTGCAATTGAATTCATTTTCATTCCCAGCGCACATGTTTCGCAATGGCTAGCCAGCTCTATCGAGCCTTCCAGAGAAGCCTTCCATAGACCAATAGCAACCAGTACAGCATCAGCAATCGCACTTATAAAGAGATTATTTAATGAAAAGCGTACCACGGCGCGGTGCGGTGTTGCATTGTCCTTCGTCTTTCTGGGTTTCAGTGTGTCGGTTATTCAACCCGTAATGTAGCGTTGGCCAGGAAAAAGCGGAACACTTTCCTCCGATGCCCACGACGAAACGGTGTTGTGGGGCGTTAAGGAAGGAAAAGCCAATGGTGCTCATGAAAGTGTCGTTTGCTGCGTTTTGGGAATTTATCATCGTCGTCCACATCCGAAAAGTCGAACGATTCAACCCTGCGAAAGTGGATGCATTCATGTGTGTGTGTGTGTGTGTCTGGGTGTATGTGTAGAGTTTGTTGTGTTTAGTTAAGATAGAGCCTGCCATTTCCGCTTTTTGCCACAGGACGGTGTACGGTGTGACACCTTCGGTGTATCTCGCTATCGTTGAGCATATCGTTTAATCCTCGGTTGTTTTCACCGTTCCATTGAGGAAGTTGTTTTTTTCCTTCAATTTTTTCCTGTTTCAAGAGCATTTTTTAAATTTTACCCTTTGTCATTGAATTCTTTTGCCCTTTTGCCTCTAGTTTCCGTGCTTTACGGAACAACGAGCAGGCATTAGAATCGCGCTGAAATGAAAAGCTCACTTAGTGAGCGATCTACCGCGTGATCCTATTGGAATGGCCACAATGGGCGCTACTGAAACTGTTCCACGGATAACTTCCAGCCGGAATTGGGAAGTGAACTTTGTCCGGAACTAGCGTATGGAATGGAACGGATACCCTGCAAATGCCCGGTGGGTGAATCCTTTTTGTCACCTCCTGCCGTCTCGAATCAGGTTAGCAGTGTGAGTGCGAGTAGTGGATGTGGAAAAATGAGGTCGAAACCATGGTGACCTGATGTCATTCATGGAGCCAGGAAACCAGTGAGGCCAGTAGCGACAATGGTTGGGTACGTCCGGCCGGGTGATGATGATGGACTCTTCACACAGTCCTGAATTGTAGGTGAATTTATCCCCACTTCCTACGTACCAGGACGCATTTGACCTTCTGCCGCTTGTTGGTTCATTTTGTTCTATCCGGGTTTTGTTTCCATTAAGCACTCCTCTTTTCCTTTTTTAAATGCCAGACCGAGTATCGGAGATAGTTTGTGCGGTTTAAGGATCTCATGATTGGACACATTTTTATGACCCGTCTTAGCCGTTCGGCAAAGAGATGAGATTTTTGCTAGTGTAATGTTAGTAGTTTTTCACAGTGCAATCACAGATCATCATCATGATTATTTGGCGAACAAAGCATCGAGGGAGTAAAAACCCGAGAGGGATTTTTAAGGATTGTTACCCTTTTTTTGTTGCACCGCATACGTGACCCAGTTAGTGTGGGATGAGATTTTCATTTATTCAGAAGCTGCATGGCTTTTCAGCTGTAGCACCCTGGGGGTAGGATGTTAAAATTGTCCTCACTGGGTCACCAGTGAAGTTTGAATGTTTGATACTGTACTGTCTGTGTGGTGTCGGAGTGTCGGTACCATAGCCGAAGTATGATGTTTGCTTATCACTTTGAACTGTTTTTTGATAGCCAAAGGGAAGTCAGGGTGTGAAACTGTAGGTTGCTGTACCCATCTCAACACGTATGCTTCACATGAGCTGGTGGAAAGCTTGGAAGAAGCATGTAGTCAACCAAGGTTGAGCTATCGTTTGATGTTGTTCATATATCGAATGTTTTTGTTTAGTTTCGTTTCATATTTTGAACATTGAGTGAGTTGAGTGCTTAAAGTGTTGGAGATTGTTGAAGTGGGAGGTGTATTTAGAAAACATTTAAAATTTACATTCATCTTTGGAGTAGCCCAAATGGTATAACAAGTAAAGCCGCAACTCAACAACATTCTTGTGGTTAAAATATGAGTTGCTGTGTGCTCCCTTTACACATAACAGCACATTTAGCTATGAAAGACGGTTCTTATCTGCGAATCATTTTCAGTAGCCGTTCGGCTCAACAGCTTTATTTATAGTTCATAATAGTAACATTAGTATTTAGAATAATTTTATGTATTACTTGAAGTAAATTGTTATATTTATGCTAAGCATTTGGTTGTATCTCTTCAAACCGTGTTGCCAATTCATTGGTTCTGCTTAACCAGATACCTCTAACAGATGCGGATAAGGTTATGGTACATCTGGGACCCTTTCCGACCTTGAATTGCAGTGCGTAGTAAGCAATCGTAGAAAGCGTTTAAGTCTGCCTGTATGAATATAACAAAGAGACAACAAAAAAAACAATAACCCAGCATTATCTCAACTCTTCTGGATTGCAAAACAACCCTCAACGCATCTCCGATACACCCTCCGCACTCCAACTCTTTGGACGGTCTGCTTATAAGAGTGTGTATCTTCTTTGTGTCGCTGTCAGCAGACCGGTTCGTATTGCGAACCTGCTCTACACGTCAGTTAAGAGGATTGTTTGGATCAGGCAAAGAATTCGCTTCCGTTCATCTCTCGTCGGCTTCCGGTGATGATGGTCGGGACGCGGGTTGATAAATTCCGCTTTGCAACGTTCACCAGCCTCCATTGGCACCTGTGCGCTTGCTCATTGACTGCACAGCCGATGTCTGACAGATCATAAAACGAGAACGTTTCGCCACAACCCATTCAGAACACAGGCCTAAAAGGGGATTAGTGGAAAGTGATCGGCATTGGTTGATAGAGCGCAAAAAAAGGAACACTGTGGTACGCTGGTGCTGAAGTGCGTATTTTAGTGGCTCACTTGAAAAGGGTGTTGCGAATGGTGCAAGACGCAAACCGCCGGGCCAATAAAGTGCAAACCAAGCAAATTCTTTTCAGCATGAAGTGAAACTTGATGAAGGAGAGCTCAGAAACGGAAACGACAAAAAGGATAGGATATTTTGAGTCGGCAAGAGCCCGGAAGTGGCTTTCCGGCATGCCGTGCGTGGGGAATTTTTTCGACATTGATGAAAAACGATCACCCGCCAGGGTTTGTGGGTTTGTCTCTGGCGGGAAAATCATTTATTGCGGATCAGCCATTATAAATCCGGCCTGAATGCATTTTCTTAAGCGGCGGTACAACCTATATACACCCGGTGGGAATATCGTCTGGTCGTCTGGATTAGCTTACCGAGGATGAGGGATTAAACGATGTGAGGGATTTGAGATATTTAACATCGATTTTACATCACACTCACACATATACGAGTGTGTATGGCTTTATTGTCAGATTTTGTAGTGATATTTATGATTTCCGCTATGGATGTATTGCTCTTTATGTGAATTATTGCAATGAGCATAAGACTAAAGTGATGAAAAATAATTACTTGTTGCGTTAAAATAGTCTTTTTCCGTTAAAAATTTCACTTAAATCGGCTCAAAGGTCAGCACCGACAACAATATTGATGTTAAGATAAGCCCTAGGGTGCTGTCTACCAACCGACCTTTCTACATTCTGAGGAAAGTTATCTACTCAAAACACCTGTCTCGTCGATCGAAGGTGGGACTGTATAGAATTTATATAGTTCCAGTGCCCGTGAGACATGAACCTTGTTCAAAACTAACGTGGAAATAATAATAATAATGTGAAGTGTGAATAATGAATAAGTGGAAAAACCTGTGGAAGTTCCTGAATAAGTGGAAAAACAATGAAGGGACCGCTATAATGATCAGCTTTGCGGATAAAACTCTTCAGGCTTCGGTTGGCTGGTAATGTCATGAAAATGACACCGGATGACACAGCCTGTAGGTCTTAAGTAATTCCTTTTAGATCGTTCACTTGGAAAGATGAGCCTTGGTAGGCCCAAATTGCGATGGAGTCATAGCGTTAAGGAGGATGGTCTATGGAGGAGCCGTTACTATGACGGGCTCTATGAACTGTACTGCGAACTTACTGTCGTACAGCGGATTAGACTCGCTCAGCTCCGGTGGGCTGGTTACGTCATAAGAATGACACTGGAGGACCAAGCCCGTAAAGTCCTTTTAGATAGGCGTGGTAGGCCCAAATTGAGATGGAGTGATGGCGTTGATGCGTTCGCCAGAAAGGCCGGGATAATGGATTAGCAGACGAAGGCGCTCGATCGTGTGCAGTTTAGAGGACTTCTACAGCAGGTCAAGACCGTTCGTCCTACATTATAGAGACAAATAAGGAAAGGAAAAACGAATGGAATGCGTTAGAAAATATTGATGGTTAATTCCAATCTATTCTAAGATCGACTTACTTCCTGTGTGTATTTGAATGGACATATAAACTGGTGGTCTTTGATCACATTTATGTCTTTTTGGGAATTTGAGTTATGAATTGTATTTTTTTTTAATTTGACAACATGGAGTTAAAGATACCTCTGGCAAATCGATAGGAACAATCATGGAGTGACTAATTTTAAAGCGAATTCACTTAGTCGTTTAATTTATTGATAAAAATTCATTATTGATACAAAATAAAAATTTTAATTAGTTTTAACATAAACTTTTAATAAGTATGCTTAAACTAAAACAAACTCCATTTGTGAGACATAAACAACGCGTACAAATTGATTGAAACAGTAATGTTTGTTACAATAATCATATCCGCGCTAATCTACTGACTAAATCACCGCGCAAAAATAGAAGCGACACAAATGTTCACAAAAACAACCACTCCATGACGCATAGCAGCGAAACTGTGCGCGTACTGTCCATTCTCCAGGCAAATTTTCATCGAAGCGTGGTCTGGTATCGGGTATGGAAAAGTTTGTCGTTAGCAAGGAATTACGGTCATCCCGACGGGCGGGCTCTCCAGCTAGTCTCGATTCGTGTAGTGATTCGAGCTAGTTGTCCAACTTGTCGTCATGATTTTCCACCGTTCCCCACAGTGTCATTGTTTCTAGCCATCTAGCGCGCTTCCTTGCTGCTTCATTCCTGTAGGACAATTTGAACACACAGAAGTATTCTTCAGGCGCACAGTAAAGGTAGAGAAATGGGCTTCTTGTCTCATTGCTCCACGGCCCACCGGTCCATTCCACGGTATGTGTTTGAAAAAAAAACGCAAAATGTTTGCGTTGGTGTTTTTAGGAGCGCTGTGAAAGACACGACACTGGATAAGTCGTAGCTCAGAGATCATGTTTTGTGCATAGTTTTTGAAAGCCAAAGAAGGCACAGAGGGGTTGGCAAAACAAAACAAAAAATCCGTAAAACCCAAGCATAAAGCATAGTAAAAATAGTTTAACTTTTTTCTGTGTGTGTGTGTATATGATATGAAGCAAACAAACCAGAAAAGGGGCTAAGGACCCATGGTAAAGCAGCAGTTTGGAAGTGGGAGAAAATAGTCGTGAAACAAAGTTAAATAAATTTTTCCATCCGACGTCGCGCGAAAAATGGCGGTTTCAATGGTGTGCAATAAAAATGAGTTTTGCAAAAAGTTGACTCCCCGGTACGCTGTTGACCGTGGAAGGTGTATGTGTGGCGTGCAAGGTTAGTTGTTGTTTGTCACACTGGTCTCTGCTTCTGGGGTGTGTGTCTGTGTGGTTATTTTTTTCCGTAGGTCCTTCCGATTTGGTGCTCTGTTTGTTTGTGTCTTTTCCGGGTTAAAAGTTCAAAACCACTGGACGTACGTTTCCTTCCGTATTTTCGTGGTGGAGTACTTAGGGCCGCTCCACGGGGTGTACTTCAAGGTTAGTTAGTATGAAATACTATTCAGTGAAATAATTGATTTGAATTTGTTTGCTAGACCATTGTTATTGATATTTTATGACCACAATGTTTGGAATTCTTGAAAACATGTTCCAGACATTCTAAACTTTAGCTACCTTGTGTAAAATATGTTAGAATGAGCAAATATTTATAATAATGTTCGATTAACTTATCATACAACTTGTAATCCGAATATGTTCTAAACAATTTTTTATTACAATACAACACATATACCAAAAGCTCTGCCAAAGAAACTTTTCACTAAATGTCCGTTTAGTCCACGAAAAGTAACGTCACAATCAATTACGCAACCGTTATCAGTGAAGTGTTCCAGCCGGTTCCGAACGTTAATCCTGTCCACCCAATCAAATTACCGACGCTGGAGTCCATAACGGCCCTGATGTGCTATGTGCTCACACACTTTCGTGATTCCATTTTTCATCGGTTCAAACTGCCGCACCGTTAGCATTTGCGAGGGAATCGCTCTGCAGGACAATTCGTTTCGTTCGGTGGTTCCGTTCGGTAATGGCACGATTGGAAGTGGGCTAACCGTCCCGTTTTGCGATTGTATGAACTCTAGCGATGGCATATTTTTATCTAGTGTGTGGTTTTGTTCGTTTGCCAACCAAGGTTCCGGGTTGACACTATCGGTCCATCGTCGGACAGAACTGGCCCGAAGCGTCTCACGACAAAATCGCCAACATCAACAGCGCGACTCTGTTCGCCACTGTTCCAGAACTAACCAAGATTGATGATGTAACGCCGCTGTATATGTGGGGATATTCAGCGAGTAGCAATCGAACCATCGTGCTTGTGTCACACGATGCTTAGTCTTACACCTCATCCCCTTCAGCCACCCGATATGTTCCACGATACATGGGGTGAAGAAGCGATGATATCTTCCACGGTGGAACCAACCATAGTATCGTCTTGCTGTTGTGAGGATTCCTCAACTGCACGCTCCAGTGTCCTTGCAGTATTTTGTAAGCGGGTCTGTCTGTGTCATTTTTATCAGTTCCGGTTGTATTTGTCAACGCTTAGTCTCATTTACTGGAGTGATTTTTTCGTCCATTTCCATTAGTGGCTGGGTGGTGATGAAATGAAAATCTTTTTTTTCAGAGAGAGCGAGAGAGATAATGATTTGAAGTTGTAGCTGTTTAATAGAGAAGTAATGTAAATTCATTGTTTATGCTGATTTTATTGTGATCAATACAGTAACGCTACGTAACGTATACGAATCATAAACACAAAGAATATAAATTAAAAAGTTATCCTTAGCAAACATTAATAATCCTGAAAACTACATGGTCCCGAGTGATTTTTCATTATGTCCTTGGAACTAGCAACGAATCATTGGAAATGTAGTTGTATAGGGTAGCGTTTTGTTCTAAGATTTGTTCCAAGAGCGTAGAGAGGGAAAAGAAAAATATTTGTCTTCCCAATGATGCCTTCAAATACCCAACAACGAGAACTATTGTAAAAGATTTTTGTTTTCAACTTTGATGCCTATTCACGTATTGAAATCCTTCCGTCCCATTTTGTGTTGAAATAATAAATTTGGAAATCATCCTTCTGCTTTTTTTGCTGCGCTCCAAAAGCGCGACATGACAATGCCAATGAAGCTATTTTTCATGCCTTTGCGTAACAGAGCCCGAAACAAAACAGCTCATGGATTGGCTTGTCACAGCGCAGCACAACATCCGATTGTTATCCGGGGTTTTGGCTGCTGAGGAGGAGTCCTAGCGGGAAGCCAGTACACCGGCTGCCTGATCGGCATGATGCAACCCCGCCGAGAAAATGCAACCACCAAGATCTACGACACTGCCGCCACGACGCAACCGAGAAGGAGAAACGAAACCGAAATAAAAGGAAAGAAAAAAGCAATGGTAAAAATGTCCCACCGCGAAAATGTCGCACGGTGCGGTTTTTCCTCGCTTGTAATTTTGCTGATGGAAAATGAATGGTACAACATGGTACAATGGGTTGAAAAGTCCCATGCCGACGACTGCAGCATACGTTCACACGTAAACACTCCAACCTGGCGGGGTACAGGGCGGTGGTGGGGAAGTCACGACAGTGAACATTCCTTCGTGGTGGATTTGGATGGCGTTCGCTTTTTCCGCGATTTTTCCCGTCATCCATTTTGTCTGGCACGGGCGAAAAGCCCCGAACCGCCAGATTGTCGTACACCGGTGAGTTCTGATCCATTGGATTTCTGATTCCTTTTGCTTTGTACCGTGCACATACCATTGTTGTTCCTTTTGTTGCTGTTGTGAGGCAACACAAACAAAAAGCGTATTCTGCGCAAAGAACAAGCGGAGTAGTAGTAGTAGAAAATAGAAGCAGTGAGAGATAGAAAAAAAACTCCGTTCGCCTATTGTCTTCGAGAATTCCATTGCTTCTTTTACCTCTGTAAATGGCCTCCGACACTACAAAAGGAACATAAACAGAAAATGAATGAAAGAAAGAAAAAAAACACAACACCAACACACGAGTAGACGAGGCAAGATGAGCAGGAAAAACTGCATTGCAAGTAAAGGCACACAAAACAACAGGCAGCGAATTCGAATTACTGTGCGGCAAATCGTTGTGATGCGCGAGGGATGGGGTGGGTGGGCCCAAGAGGTAAACTTTTCACTCCATCTTTACGACAATTTCCGGCGGCCCGATGATGCGACATTCGGTGCCGATGATGACAAACCTTTGGAGAAGCACAAACGAAACAACCCGGTGTGGGCGAAAAGGAAAACTTACTCTATTTCGCATCCCATGTCCGTGGTGACTTTGGGTCTTTCAGTGTGTGAGTGAGTGTAGTTACAGCCAAGGAAATGGCAAACGGGAACTAGGGACCGAAGATGGATACAAAAAAAAACGATGAATAGAAGAGAAAAAAAGCTAGAAGCAGCATTGAATGAATGGGAAAAATCATAAATTGGGTAATTTATAAACGTCGTGTCATCATTAGCGCTGCTTCCTGTATCCTGCGTGGGTGGGTTTGATGGGACAAGCGGCAATGGGCGAGAGGGTTGTCATTGTTGGTTGTGTTTTGCTTTTGGCGTCAGTACGCCCAATCCGTGATAGGGCAAAACCGGGTTTCCACTATATACGTGGAAGCGCACGGAACAAACTGGCAGAAGAACCCACAGTGAGGATGAAGTTTAGTTGGTAAAAAATGATGCCAGAATGACTTTGCAAATGTTTAGTGAACGTGGGAGGGGGGAAAGAAAAATAATTTATAAATGATAAACCTAGTTGAAGAGTGGCCGGGAAAACTGGCTAGAAAATAAAAAGCTTTACAAAGCTGTGGTCAAATGGTGGGGAAGAAGAACCTGTGTTCGATATACACATTAAGCAATAACCGTCGTCGGCAACCGGATGCGTACTTTCCCACAGTAACGGGGAACGGTTGAAGTGTGTCACTAATTCGCCATTTTCGATTTGCGAGTTGATGCTTGGCTTATCGAAAGCAGAACGAGCGGTTTTGCTTGCGTTTGCTTTATTTTCTGGTTCGAAACGGATGTTTGTCAGTGGAAGCTTAAATTAACTGCTATAAAGCATACCGGTGCAAGCAATTACTCTTCATTCATGCACAGTTGGGAAGGGTGTGTAGCGAGGGGAAACTGTATATCCTCACCGACAGCGGGGTAAATGTTGCTCCAGCAAATGTAGTGAAGCTTACCCGAAAAAACCGCGTACATATCCCTTGAGAACACTCTTCCACATGGCTACGAGGATGCATGTGGTTCTTATGGAAACGGTTTCGTACCGTCCGCACATGGTTCATTTGCAATTGGCTGACGTGTTGGTCGATGGCAGTGGTTGCTGGCTGTTGAGTGGGTCTGGTATGTAGAAAGTGGACAACCTTCGATTGTTTGGCTGTGGCCGGGATGGTAAATTAACGTTTCGAACCTCGAGCGTTGTTTTATTCGACTGGTACAGTGGTGAGAAATTTAAGGGCCATAAGTAGTAGAATACATTAGAATTTCATTTTCAAAAATTTAACTGCAAATAGTAAGAAAAGTCGCTTTTTAAAGACCCAAAATATCCGGTTCCTACAATTCCATTCCAGTCAAGTAAGTGCGCTTTCTATTGCAACGAAACATATCTCTTCGCACTGTATGTGCTGTACATAACGGCACATGAAACATGGGAATAGCACTGGAAAACCGTCCATCTGCCATTTGCTGTTGTCATTTGCATTGGCCGGTAACTGACACAACCGACCGTAACAGTTGACACCATCGTTTTGTCTTTTCAAACGAGTTTCCGAGCCCGAGTTCTGTACGTATGCATCAAAGGTGGTAGATTGTCTACCGTACCGGGTTAAGTAGAGCAACGATTTGAACGAACGGTCAAGCCTTTTTGGTAGCCGGTAACGAATGAATCTTTCTAACCGTTGTGCCAGCGAGGTAAACTAATCACTACCGTTGTAATGGTCATTTTTCTAGTGACAGGTGTCTGATATTGCTTTCTTTTTGCATCCCTTTGTCTCGTTACAGGTAAGGCTGAGCAATGGCAATTTGTATTCCAGCTGCAAGCTACGACATTGTAAGTTTGCTATCATTTTTTTTATTCATTTTGCTGGATGGGTGTTATAAGAAAGAAATTTAAATCACTTCCGCATGGGAAAAAGATCCCATTAAAAGATTGACTAAACGGACTCGGAGAGGTGTAAAATCGAATAAATTTAAAATTTGTTGGGCCCATCAGAAGGTAATATCCGACTTTCGGCACTGGCACCCGCAAATTGTTCCCCCAGAAAAGCATAAGTTTTCCCATATGTTTCGTAAATTGCCTTTTTTTGTTTCTTTGTTTGTGGTTGGAAACTATCCCAACAAGAATTGCAATAAAATAAGTTATTAGAGCAACAACAAAAAAGTGATAAAACGTGAACCGGAAGCTATCACGTTTTGATTATATATCAAAGAGGAAAATAAAACCGGGTAGCTGGAGAGAATAGGATATTGCTTCAGCTGATGGCTTCTACACTTTGAGGTCATACAAAAAAGGGGTGATAGTGTATTTTTCTTGTGGTAAAAAAGAATTTACCACAAAGCAAAACAAATTTAAGTGTTTGGCTTTGAAGTGTGTTTTGAGATAGTTTTTTTTTTCTTTAGCATACGTTTAAGAAGATTGTGGTAGAATAATAAAAAATGGAATTCATATCTTGGCAGCATGATTTGATTATGGTTTGCGCAATAGGCGTATTAAAAAAGTTTTTTTTCACTTTTAAAGCCTTTGGACGAGCCTTCAAAGTGTTCTGGAACGAAAAAAAAAAACACCCCAATTTCCCTCATGTGTTGTTCCTTTTGCATAAGCATATTCTGTCATATTGCCAAACGGTAAAAATAAAAATCACACTTGTCTACTCAAATCGCACTACGCTGTGCTTCGGTCTGCGAATGTGAATATTATGGATATTTGCTACCATTACGGGCAGCCCACTGCCTGGCAAATATTGTTTGGAAGAATCAATATTGGAAAGGATTCGAAGATACGTGGAACACGCTATGGCTGTGCGTTCATTTCTCCACCCGACACCCTAGGCAACATCGGAAAACTCAAAACAACAGCAATCGTTTGCAAGATGCTCTTGAGTGTGTTTTGCCCTGTATATCAGATGCTCCGTTTGTATGATAGTTGCAGCCAAGGACTGGATCATTGAGAGGACACTTTGTGGCGTCCTCGATGCTATCGTTCAATATACTTTTCGGTACCGTTCGAAACCATCCGTACGAGAACGGACAGTGGAGGAACGGATCCGGATGTCGCCAACATTCTTTCGCACCTGCCATAAATTTTGGGATGTAGAAAATAAGTTCCCTTTCTTAAGGAGTTTTGTTTTTTCTTCTGCTGTTCGATCCGAACTGAAAGAATCGGTTATGTAGGCTATATATTTTCTCCGAAGGGTATCTTAAGCTTGGGTCTGTTTTGGGAAAAGCTGGTAGAGGTTTTCAATTTGGACAGCATAGGGATAGAGTTGTTTGCTTCGTTCTGTTTTACGGAAATAATTTCATGTGAAGGTACAAATTAATAGTGCTAAAATAAAAGATTTAAGATAATGCTCGTTCCGGACATTAACAGACAGGGTTATGATTGTAATCTTATCAGTTACATTTTGATATCGATTTTTTAATTAAAGGTACAAACGACTTGTAAAAGTTAGAAGCGAAGTTGCTTTTTTGAATATTAATATATAGTATTTTAACTGATGGAGCTGTCTGGTAGTGTTAAGATAGCGACGTTGGTCTTCACGAGACAGGACTGGTTCAAAACCTTGTCCGGATCAATCCATCGTATTCAGGACTGACTTCCAGCTACGGGTAAATAAAGTCAAAGAAAGCCAGAAATGATAGGCCTAGACCTCTTGTGGTCGTTGTGCCGGTAAAGAAGAAGGTCTTCTAAACCACTGACGATCGTCATTCTAACTGCAAGTTGTACATCGATAATAAAAGAAACTTCTTTTGAAGTTAAGTTATTTGTTTTTTCTCAGCAAACCCTAATTGCTATTGGATTTCGCATATCTCTGGAATGGGAAAAAGGTTGCCGCCATTCTCTCATCTGTGGAGTCAACTGAGCAGTTCGGAATACATCGCAGTTATTTACCTTTATCGGGTGTTTTATGGAGTTTCAATGTATCAGTGTGTTGTGGTTGTCCAAAATATGAAATTAATGTTCGGTGTCATGTTAATGACATGACTAAACATCACATGACTAATTACTACAGGCGATTCGTATTTCGGGTTATCTCATTATCGAGAGAAATAAATTTACGGAAAGAACAGTAGAAAAAAGAAATTACAAAATTTTAACCATCAAACGATGAGACATATATTTTTGCTTTTTTTACATATTTTAAAATTAAATTAAAAAATATTATTTGTTCAGATTTATTTTAATTTTAAATGTAGTATTCTTTTTGCTCAAGCCTGACGACTCTTTTGATAGTTTTTTACCTTATATTTAGAGACAACGAATATGTGGCAACGAAGTACCACTGGTTGTGAATTGCCAAGCAAAGTGTAATGTTAGAAGCAATTTGGCAATACTCGGTATTACCGTCAGCCCTCTCCTTAGGTGGCGTCAGATTCAAACCGTGCGCATTTCCCGTGGTGCACCATAGTCGTGTTATAATTCCAATCGAATCGGACAGTTCATGTGGTTTCGCGAGTGTTGTTGATTGTTGGCCAAACAGCACGGGTGGTAGTGTGCTCGGAAACATTATACATCATAGCTGTCTCGTTCGCTAGTGTACCAGCTTCCTAGCGCACATCGGAATCGAAATCTGGCTCCGTATTTCTTACTGATTCATGAGATTCGACTACCTCATCTTCTTGTCTTCCGCATTCCTGGGGACCTGCTTCAATTTGTCTTATTTGTGGAAAGTAAGATATATTTCGGTCTGTTTTTTTTCCCTGTGTGTGTCTAATATTTTTCAAATACAAATTTCGGCGAGTACTTCGTTCTGCATGTACGCGTTTGAAGCTGTCGAAGATATTGGAAAATTGGCTGTATGTACTAGCGGATAGTATTTGTCCAACTTCTTCATAGAGGTTTTTGCCCTCGCCATGGACACAGTGCCAGAGTAAACTTTCGGCACTGGAGCCATCGCGATATCGCCATATATTTCGTAATGCAACCCATCCCCCGGTATGCACGTCGGTTGGGTTCGAGCGAAGGAAAAACAACATTTTGAAAAATGTGGCAGCGGTGTGCGGTATCTTGACTGTTTGTTGTAGCTTTTTTACCGCACATGAAAATCCCCCGATCGGACCATCTTCAGAGACAGCTTCATTCCAACTTTCTGACAGTAGTGTACAACCGTGCAAACATGGCCCGTGCCCGAACCACCCGCATGCACCTATTTGTAGATCGGTGATATCTGCACCAGAGGCCTGGGTGGAAATGAAATATCTCTCCTGGGAAGGCGCTCGTGTCTGCTTCACTAGTTTCGCTTTGCGTTTGCAACGCGAAAGCTCACGGGACGGCATCGGTACATATGTGAACATGCATAAAGTCAAAGCGTTTTTGTTTTCTTGCACACGTCGGATCAGGTTCGGGTGTGGAAAGCTGTCAGAAAAAGTTATATTGGCAATGGTTTTAGATTGAAAAGCGTCTAAACTGTGATTGCTGTTTAGCTTAAGCCGCTCGAAGGTGGTGCCGATGCACAGTGGAGGAGGTGCAGGTGCAGTCGTGATTGTTTGGTGCGGATGATTGAAATAAGAAAATAAATTGCAACCGATAAGGGGGGTCTTGAACGAGTACGAAAGCAAGCACAGCCAAGTAACCATTTGGGGAAAGAAAATCTGTTACTATCTTTTTTGATAGATGGATTTAAAAGTAAAATAATTGTTAAAAATATGTATAAACTTCATGGTGTGAATGGTGTGAATATGGAAACTAAATAACTGTTTTCGTTTTTGAAAAAAACTTATGTGAAAAATTTTCTAACCTTCATCGTAATTTATTCTCTTTTGAGCATCTATCTTTCGTTTTTGAACTTCGCCTAATAATCGCTCGTTTTATTAAGCACATTATTGATGATAAGTTTAATGCAGTTTTTCTAGCCTCAGCAATTAGCATTAGTAATGTCTGTCTGATAGGAACGATGAATGAAGTCACAGACTAAGGAATATAATATAACTATGAGCGTTGATATATTTCAAGTTCAATGTGCATATATGTTTTTTATGCAACATCGGCATTCAGACATTGTCGAAGACTAGAGAACTGTTTAATTGAAAATTTTCTTAATATTCTCTTCACATGATTATTATTTATTAGATATAGTAGAGTTTTTTTCTACGTGTACATAATACTGCTAACTTTTCATTTGTAAATAGGTTGTTGGTAATTATTTTTTTCCCATTTTGTTCATAAGTGGGTTTTTTTAAGGTTCAATTCACTTTTCGCAATATTTTTCAATGTTGTTGAATGTAAACCAATGGCTACCACATACTGTTAATTTTCGTTCGCGATTCAACGACTTATGTAGGCCCTTGAAAACATAAGTTATTGTTTAATTTCAAATAGTAATGATAAATAATAACCGAATATGATAATCTGCACTACGTAAGCAGCTTTGGAACATTAGCTTTCAAACAGGTAACTTTATACCACGGATAACTTTTCGATGTTTAAATAGTCGTATAGAAAGTACACCAACTAATGCTAATGAAGATCTATAGACACCTGGAACATGATGATTCGTAAACACATGACGGTTGCAGGTCGTTGCATACGAGGCCAAATGTACACATCCATGAAACACCCAATGCATTATTCGCACATTCACATCACCACAGCGACTCCATAAAATGTACACATCTTGTTTTTTTTGACAATGTTGACTAGACTGTTGAGCTTGCATTTCCATTTTCAAAAAATAACATTATTCATAGACTGTACATTGCACGGTATCAAGAACCACGGCGAATGCATCCTGCACGGGGTGGGATAGTTCTTATCTCCTTAAGACCAACTCCGACCGGAAGATATAGACAAACACAAATAACTTCACGATGTGTGTGGAGAAAAATAAAACTTTCAACTACATTCGTACACCATACTCTTATGCGCGCCGTCTGAAGGAGATTAGTTTTGCATAATTGCACCATTCTGCCAATGGAGAACGACGCGGTCGATTTCCTGCGAACGCGAAGCCGGGGTATCTTCCATCCGGCTGAAGTGCATATATCCAAAACGGTGCTGTGGCGGATTTGTGGCTGTACTACTGGTGGACCAGATTTATGTTATGGGTGGAAAGTTTTCCGATAAATTTCACCCGAATTTATAAGTAAAAAGTTTTGCTAAAACCGTAACCATCTTGTCCCGAATGGTGGGTTGGGTTTTCGGTGGAAAAGAAGGTTCCATGTTTTGCAAGATGACATGTGTTTTCCGACTGACTGTTCCAACCGGCCGAACAAAGGGGAGTCTAGTTGGGGTCGAGTTTTCTATGACATTTCTTCGTGGCGAGTGTTGAGCATGGTAAAATGAAGGAAAACACATGATAATGGACACGAAGTGAACGATTTTTAGCAAATAATTCTTTGCCGCTTCCAAGTTGTGTTGACTACGATCTTTGATTTCCATTTGCCACTGTCTACGGTGTCTTCGCATTAACATTGAAAGGAAATTTGTCTCCGATAAAGATGTCTGCACGAAACGGTAACAAAAATAAAACAAATCTACTATGAATCAAACAGCAGCATGCGAAGGGTGCGGGTGGAGAAAGTTTTCTCCTTTTTTTTTTGGCCGAAACCAATTTGAAAACGTTTTGCAAAACCGCATCAGACGTGAAGAGAGAAGAAAATATTCAGCAGCAACAAAAAAATTAAACACTCCGAGTTGCGGTCCTGCAGCACAATGCAAGGCAGGAAGTAATGAAGGAGTGCTAGCTGGCAAGGTTGTTTGGTAAAACCATCCGGATGGACCGCTACTGTGGAGCGGGTGAAACTGCCGATGTCTATGGCAATACGGAAAGCTTTTGCACGGACGGCGCAGAAGGACAAGAACCTAGTTGATGGCTTCCGGAAGGCGGATGACAAATCAGAATGCAGAGGATGTATGGATACAGAGTTTGCGGCAATGTCACGCCTGAACGGTGGACAGAATTGTAAATATGATTATTTAATATTCCGCAAATTGTTGAAGAAAAGCGACGAGTGCCCGGCGCTCGTAAACCATCCGGTACCAATTTGTGGAAGGCTCACCGAGTTCTGTTGTGCCCCGGTTTGGTGTGTTTATGTACAATATCGTTTGCTAGTGACAGTTGCAATTTGACGTAAAAGAAGAATAGAAGCTTTTATTCTTTGGTGTGGTACTCGATTCGAATGGAATCGGGTGTGAACATTTCTTGTCCTTGTTTCTTTAAAATAATCGGTTTTGCAACAAAACAAAATGTCACCTGAAACTGTTTGGAAAGCAATCTTTTCTTTTCCGTGCCACAATATAACACACACCCAGATGGTTGTGAAAGGGGAAAGCTCAAGATGGTTTGTTGCAGAACTTCGTTTGTATCTGCATAGTGGTCGGTTCCCATCCACCACGAGAAAACCGCGCGCGAGTGAGAATGGGTTCGTTAGGCGAGGTTTTGACTTTTTCTGTTGTATTTGCTTAACTTCTTCCAGTGCCCTGCGAGAGCACATCTCAAAACCCTCGAAAGCCCCGTGCTTGTGTCAAGAATGGATTTTATTCTATTTATTTACCTTCCGAGAACCCGAAAACTGCAAAGCTGACGATGATGATTGCGGGCAGCGGTGGTGGTAGGGATGGAAAGCAGTCAAAGGCAGGACAGATTCGTCGTCTTTCAGGAAGCCTTTTGCGCAAAAGATCGGAGCGGCTGGAGGTAAATGAGCATGGACCTTTTAAATGCAAATAATAGGTAAAAGGGCAGCCCACAAGGAGCTAACCGTGCCACGACCTTGTTTGTGATGGTCGGCAACAGAACGAGGGATTTCACTTTTCCCGTTGGCTTAACGGAACGGGTTTAATGGTGTTTGTTGACAAGGCGGGAAACAAACACAAAGATGAATTTTGAGGAGGAAAGATTAAGGGGAAGTTCGGAAAAAAATTACAATACTTTCTTCATTGCTTTACCATCCCAGGATGGTTCGTGTCTTTTGATTAGTTTTTATTTGAAGGTTAAACTGAAGTTGATAGTTCGTTGTGATGTTGAATGTAGCGTTAATGAATATATGATCCAATTTATAAATATATTAGATGTTGCTTTAAAACATTTAATAACTTTGGTACCGTAACAGATAGTAAAACCCCTACTTAGCTTAACATCATAGGCATATGTTTTATTTGTTTAAAAACCAGCATTTTGACCGAAATCTTACTTAGCAGCTCTCTGCCACAAACAATCGCTCGCTTTTGTCATTTGGATCATTATCCCTTTCGAACGCCAAGTACGGTCAAGAAGGTACGAATGGTTGAAGATAAAGAGCGTAAAAAAACGATGGAAAAGAAAACACTTTCCCGCTGGCACGTTTTGTCTGCATTTTATTACTTTACTAACGCGCACCGTAATCGTAATCTCATTTCCATCCCGGGTCCCGGGTTAGTCGGTGTAAAGCGAGAGTATGACCATCGTTTGGGCCGCGTTTGCTATCATTTTACATCCCAGTGGTTGAACGGGCGGATTGATGTGGATGATGGGTGAAAGCGAAAGTAGAAAAAAATGTAGAAGAACATCCATAACAAAGTGCGAAACGTCCAGGAGTGGTGATGGCCACAACACACAAACTGACATTTGCGTCTGGTTGCGTAGATTGGTTTGCGCGGCACCGCATCTTTCAGGATGATGATGAAGCGTAGCAAAAAGGACACAGTGGACATCATCATCACGATGGTCATAATCATAATTTTCAATTCCAAACCGTTGCCGTAACCCTGTGGAATGGATTTGGGAACACTCGCTGTCAATAGGGATAGAATACCGTGGGGTCTGTTTATAGGCTAAGATGCTAGCGGGTGAAGATATTTGAACGTCACATCATCACGGCGGCACAAAATCAGGCACCAATTTTAAAGGTCCGATTTCAGATAACCGCTTCTCCTACTGGCACAGCTATAACGTCATTGCTCAAGGGAAGAGTAAGTAAAGAAACAGCAGCAACAACAAAACTAACGAGCAGCTAACGATCTTGGAAACGATTTGAACCCTCACCAGGAGGTCAAGTGATAGTGTTCCAAAAAGTTGTCTTTGTGTGCTTAAATTTTTAAAGTAAGATTGTCTTCTTTTCGTGTAACCCAGCAAAGCAATTCGTGCACCAGCATAACAAACTTTCGCCCGATACCGCCTTTAGCACTCTCGCCACAGACACAGCAATGTGTACTAAACAGGAATGGAATTAAAGGCATCAAATTTGGCTTGTTTTGTTTGCTTCCATCTCGTGATGCATATTAAATAAATATCTCGAAATGTAAAGGCACTCGGGGTTTTCGGGCCAGCATGAGGCATAATTTTAAGTGGAAGAAAGTTGACTGGCAGATTATTTCGTCACAAGTGGTTTCCGGGAAACTGGGGAATGGGATGTACGGACGGCGAAAGACGTTCAAGATGTTATCGATGTCATGCGATTTCATAGAATGCGTGAAAAATATGACCCACCACGCATTTCCGCGTAAGTTGTCAGGTCCGGAGGGGGTGATGAAGCTTTGGCGCTGATGCTCGGACGAATCTTAAACGAACGCGTATAAACGTAAATCAATCAGAGCAGCCTCTCGATGCCGAGATTGATGGAGATTCGATACCGTGCCCGCAGCATCCGGCTAGATGCTTGACAAAGCATAAGTGGAATGGCTGGATGGTATTTCGGATGATGCTCTAAGTAAAAGCCATCAGCAATCAATAGACTAGCAAATCGGATTGCGCCCGAATTCCCACCTCCATGATTGTGTTCTTCCACGAAACGGTGAGATCGTGAAGAAGGCAGGCAACGTGAATGTGGTAGGCCTATACTTGTGAAGCATTTCTTACTTCCGAGCGCAAAGCAAAGACTTCGACAAGTTCATTGAAGATCCTTAAATCGGCTCAAACGTCGATGGTTTTTAAAGATTTGATTCGCTTCGGTTCACCATTAAAGGTAGGCCGCTTTTGTTGCAAGTGTTGGCGTCGTATTGGCGCTGGGAAATCTTTTCCTTCTAACCACCAGCACCTACCCTCCATGCACCGAAGGCGAGGCGAGAACTTTTCCCCGGCGCACGTTTTTAAATACACTTCCGTAAAGAATTCAAATATGCGCCCATTATGATGAAAACGAAAAAGTTTTCTCTTCTTCGTCGTCGCCTGCTTGGAGCAGATTGGTAGGAGTTTTTCTTTCAGTTTTCTCGTGCCTGGATTGTGAGAGGGATTTTCGGGGGCAGGCTGAGTTACCCACAAAAACCGTTTGTCGTACGAAGCGCTCTTCCCCGCAGCGAATGAAGATGCAGGAGTAATTTAATTAGAACTCAATTATATGATTCTTCGGTACAGAGGAAGAAAATGTTTTTCCTCCTCGGCTTTCGGTATTGTGATTTTGGGGAGCAGCTTGGGCATAAAGAGGGATGGCTTTACTTTTGTTAGCAAGTTTTTTTCTTTGGCTGATGGGTTTCTTGTTCTTGCGTGGGTAGTTTCAAGTGTTTGCATGTTTGTCATTGAAATTTTTGTTGTTGTGTTGTTGTTGTTGCTGTTGTACAAATGTAGTGGAATAAGAGTCCACTGTAGAAGGCAATTGATGTAGCAGCAATTTGTTTGAAACACGTAAGAAAATAAGTAGCTTAAGAGGACTTAACAAAGTCCATAGAAGTTTGTAATGCGCGTGTTAACAATGATTATTGAAGGCATCCTCGTGAAGTTCGAGACAACAAAGGACGCTAAATAGTTGATAAAATTGTAGAGAATAAGGTAATTAGCTCCTAACAATACAAAACAATACAAAAATAATATGTAGTTAAAAAGGTGAGAAAAGAAACTGCCTATAGACCGAAACAAGAATAGAGGAAAGCAATAAAATAACCAGTAAAATTCAAGATAACAAACACCTTAGCTGGAATGAGCCATATCAATTATCAACTTGAATAGAACCTAGAAGAAAACCTTTAGATGGTCATAAGAAACAGAACACCATCTGCATGTTACACGAGATATATTTTCATCCATCCATTTCACCGCAGCAACGAGCAGCAAACGGTGAACAGTATGGCAACGATCACCATAAATTGTCGCCCAATAGCCAGCAGGAACCTTTTACTTGGTTAGACGTGTAAGAATTGCTGCGTGTGTTTTTTTGCTTTCGCTTTTATCACTCTTCCGGTGAGAATTATATTTATTGACTGTGGTCCAAAAACCGGTCCACTAACCGGTTAGCCATTACCGGTGGAGATGGTGACCACACTAACTGCCGGGACAATAGGATGTACCGCGTGTAGGCTCGATGCCAGGATTCGACACAGCAACAGGTCACGAGTCTTCCACAGTAATCTGGTTTCCTGCCGGCATCCCAGATGGAAACGTTGGCCAACTTTATAAATGGTAGTAAACGGCATAAGAAGCCGCTTGCTCGAAACAAAAATCGAGCTGTTGCCAATTGTGGTCTATTATTTGCAGGCACTTACAATAATTTATGTGAATACGCAGAAGAGTGTCTACGGCTAATTGGTGAAAAATGGGTTAAGAGAAGTCTCTACGTGGAACATGGCATAATTGTACGTATTTGTATAGTGAGTTTAGATTTTTCACCACTTTTGTTGAGTACGTGAAAATGGATGTTCCTTTGGCCATCACATCACAGACACATCACAAAAGATCCAACAGTTGCTTGTAACGAACTACACGAACAAGACAATGCATTAAATATTGTTTTCTTGTAAACTTTATTTTCCATTCAACAAACATCCACACCTTCTACTGACACGTACCTGTCCACGCTGGTGCAGTCACAGTTACAACACCCGACGCTGTTCCGTGCAGGATATGTGGAGACAACTTTTCACTTTCACAACCGCTTCGAGCGGAAGCGTACCTTGCTTCCGGTGGGAAAAATGACGCCAAAAGTTGATCGTTCCGTACGTCCCCGTATGTCCACGGTATTCGAAGGTTCGCCACACAACCTCACCTCACGTTTGGCATTTAGCAACACACAGTGAGTCGATTGTCACGATTGCACCTTGTCCGGGTGGGAGGCAAAGAAAGCGAGAGAAACAAAAGGGATGGCTAACCTTCGTCCCACTTTTCCTGGGTTTTTGTAACAAATTGTGTCCTCCTTCTGCGACCGTGACAACTTTCGCGAAAACTTCAAGTGGTTTTGCTACGAAGGCGTCCCTGGGCGCTCAGTGTTTGCGAGAATCGCAGTGCGATCCTTTTCCCCCAAAAAAGAACCCGGTAACGATTACTCTTCATCTCTCAGCGGGAAAGCCGAAAAATGTTTCGACGAGATTCGACGGGCCGTAGTTTAGCGTCCTTGATGTTTGCTGGCGTTGTATCCGAGTGCAGGCAATATTTGAGGACCATTGTGTGCGGAAAGCTGAAGAAGAAACACCAACGAATATGCTTTTCGATTTGTTGTCTTCATTTTGTTCACCCTCGTACGTTTCACCTCTTTTTGGATGAGAGTTTCTGCACTCGGTTGAAAGTTTCCTTCGCAGAACGAACGTTTGCTACATCACACCAGCCGCAACGAAAGGGCATCGAGACTCACCCTCCACGTACACTCGAACAGACAGACAAAAGTTTACAGCTCGTGAAACAAAGTGGAAAGTTGTTTTCCTGTCGATGGTATGAATATCATTCGGAAATGAAAACAACCTTCGTTGGCTTTTGGGTTCGGTGTCAGGCGATGGCGTTTTTTTAGTGGCATTCTTGGAAGTACGGACAGTTCTGCAGGACAGCAATACCGAGAATGTTCGAATGTGTTAAGTGCAATGGTTAAAATTGGTTTGCAAAAGTTGCATCCGAAAATTACAATGACGTGTAAAATGTGTCCAAGCAGTATTATGCACTACCCGATATCTTTCACATTCGCTTCGTCGGTGGAACGGATAATTCAATAAAAATGGCACGTTGGCGAAGTTTACAATGGTAATATATGTGTCCGAATACATGTGAGCGAACTGTTGAACGGGTTGTGTCCATAACGTTGAGCTCACACGTGTTATATTGTCCCAAGAAGTAGCCTTTCGTGTGAAGCAATATGGATGAGGTTTGCTTTCTATGCAATATTTTTATTGGTCAGTAAGAATATTAAGTTTCAGAACATTCAGTTTTATTCAGTTCACATGTGGTGTTGATGGTCTTGTACAATGTCAGCACAGCCTTTGTTATTTTTAAAAAGTTGGATTACGTAGACGTTACCATACTCGGATGGAACAAATCCCAAAACCATATATGTCCAAAATGCTTAAATATATCAAACATATTACATAAATAGAATGTTTTGCAAAATGATATTATATGAAAAAGTGTGGAGTTGGATTGGAATTGAGTTGTATTCAGATGTATATACCTTTCAAATTTACGAACTAAATTTAATCTTTAAAACGAATGAATGACTCTGAACTAGTGTTGTGTCTAATGATCTTTTAACACGAGTCATTCTGACGAATTTTCAATGAGGAATTATTGAAATCAGGAATCGTTTCTCAAGAGATTCATGAACTCTCAGAGAATCATGAACATCTGACGATTCATGAATCCTTAAATTTTTATCGATTTTCAAACATTCATGAATCCATCATTAGAAAATCATGCATGTTTGAAGATTGATGCTGATGTGTTTTGGAAACATGATTTCAGGCGTATTTTCTTGTATTTTGTAATCTTCTTGCTTCCGAAAACAAATTATTTTAACAAATGAAACAAGTGTTAAAACAGCTAGCATTCGGTCGCGCGAACATTGCGTTGTCCTTATAGAACACCAGAATGCGCTAGTGCTTATTTTTTGTTACTTAATTATTTGCACGATCCTAGGAAACAAACACTGATTCCACCTCCATGGACCCAATGATTTACTTTAAAATTTTGTACAACTTTACAGCGCATCAACTTTATCAATCTTCTCACTGCTGTAACTCTAAAAAACTAGGTATCTTTTAGAAATGTTTCAGGATAATTTAGAAATAATCATATTTACGGAGGGATTTGTGTATAAATATGATGATTCATGAATCTTTGAGGAATAATAAGACTTTAAAACCGATATACTGATGACTCTAAAAGTACGGTTTTGTTTGTTATTTTCAATTACAGTGTAATTTTTTAGCAATATTCATTAATCACAAAATTTACCAATACTTGGCTGAAAGCTTTTGCAGATTCATAAATCTTCCGAGGTACATGAAACTGTTTACTTATTTTAATTGAAACAACTGTATATTTCATATAAATTTATGATAAAATTTGTAACTTTCGTATAAGTTCTAAATTGTTATAGAAGCGTTACATGATTTCCAGTCCATATAAAATAATTCTACAATTCACGTATTCAATCGATTGCATGTTTACCATCAATGATGTGTGAATGGAGAAAGAATTGCATTCAACTAACGAGCGAAGCAAAATTTACACACTTCTGCTAGATTTGCTCCGGTCAATGCATTTCCCATTTACAATTCGTCATGCCAAAGCAATGATAGCACTTTGCACTACATCTTTACGCTGCGGGTTGTAGCAACCAACGAAAGGGTAGCCAAGTCATAAAAATTGTTCTCGAAGAAAATTTATCATCCATGCAGGGGCGAACAGCTCACCCCGTTGTACGGGGTAGCCGGTAAGGAAAACCTCGTTAGAGCAGCTTTATGAGGTTGGATGATACTAAAATTCAAATAACATAGCCATTGTTTGTGGCCCGATTACGATGCAGCCGGCAGTCTTGGCGACGAGATTGTCTTGTCGGTGGCGTGTAATATGTTTTCAATCTTCATTTGCTGCCCATGAATGAGTCAATGAAAGTCGAACGTTGGAGGGCAATGAATCATTTGCGTGTAATTTCCATCATTAGACTGTTGTGTGCGGATAGCTTATCAATCGATTAAGCAGAAATTAACAATTATCTTTCATACGAAGCTTGCACGACCTTTGGCTTCACTTGCTATCATCGTACGAAGATTCGGTGAACTACATTTGTGGAAGGTACGTAAGCTTCAAGAAGCATTTTAATCGAGCATAGATTGGATATGATAGTAAACAGCATAACGCAGCTAAACGATCGATGTGAACGGTTTGCGGCAATCAGATGATACGGTGCCAAAAGGGCTCGTGTTTAATAACGAAGCCCACGTAACCGATCCTGATTACAGCAGAGTTCGCCGTTGATAGTGAGATGATTTGCTGGATCGATATATTTTTTTAGAAACACCGGGGTTTTTTCTGCCTTCATCCTAAGTCCATCCAGACGATTTGAACGGAAGCAACGTGTGTGCTTTTACAAGAAAAGTAAAACGAAACGAACGATCGGACGATCTGATCGGAGGGGGATGAATCCGCACCAGCGTCTTGCAAGCAGCGGATGATGTAGCTGAAATAGATACGGACATTCACTATCATCACCATCGGAGCGAAGCAAGCATCGGTCGGAAACATGGAAGCGGTGTGATGATAGCCTTCTCATGCGCTAACCATTCATTCACCGTGCCGTGATTCACTTCGAATCGATTGGTCGCATTCGGGGCAGAGTCGTACGTGCTGCTCTTGTTCGGCCGAAGAAGTGTTGCAGGATGATGGCAACAGATTTGGACCCTACACCTTTGGTAGTCTCGGTATCCCGTTCGAACGTTCTCATGAGTTTCCTAATGCGCTTTCGGTCCCGGGGTCCCAGCGATTGATTCGTTGCTTATTGCTCGCCGACTACGAACAAGGGGATCTTAAGGTTTGCCTGATGGCGGTGTAAGTAGTGTCGCTTTAAAAGGAAAGAAAAATCTCATCCAGATTTCCAGTGATACGATGTGCTATTTATAAAGCTCATCCTCGAAGGAAAATTCAATGGCTTTCCTACGGAACAACAATGCACGGTGGTTGGTAGCGCCCGAGAGGCGGTGCAAGATCAGGATTGGACATTCACGTACGTCGGGTGAGGGCAGGAAAGGATCTTTGGTGTTGTGGTTTGCAGCTGAAAAGGTATTAACAAGCAATCCGTACGACCACTCCGTGCTCATGTTCATCGTCACTGGCTCTTGACGTTGATGCTGTCTTCTGGTTCCGGATGTGTGATGGAGACGCCTGGTAGTTTGTAAAGAGGAAAGCTAAGCAGTGCTTACATCACCCACTTTGTAATTCCCAGCAACGGGGAAACGAACGTGTAAGGTTGAATTGATTATGGCAGATCTGTATTCTGCCCTCTTCATTATGGGGTTTATAGTTTATAGGTGATAAAAGAAGAAAAATAGGAATATTTGCTAATACCATTTGTAAAATGATTGAAAAAAAGCTAAATATTAATATAACTTCTAACAATTTCTTAATGCAAATGGGCCTTTGTCAGACGAAACATTGCGCATTCCTTTCTCAATTTGCATATTGAAATCCACCGTTTGGCAGACAGATGGATGACAAATACTTGCCATGCCTTGAGCAGAAGCGAAAGATCCTGCGGTAGCCACAAAGTACTGCAATATGACCGTTTCACATGGATTGCAATTTGCGTCGCACCGTTTGCACAGCCACGGAAATGCAGCAGCTGTGGTTCCTTTACTACAACGAAGACGACAGTAGATACTAAACGAGCTTAAACCATCGCACTTCAAAATGCACTCTTGATTGCCCGGGACTACTGTTCCAGCCGGTCCAGGTTGGACGGATCGGGTATGGTGGAAGACCGCTGTGGGTGTAATTTTATTTCATTGCAATTTCGGTGAAAAATTTATGAAAATCCAGGCGCCAGGAGCTCCGTCATCATAAATTTGGTTCCCACATCAATCAGAAGTTGTGGGTTACTTTTAATGCGTCCCGGTTCCACAGCTCCACGACGACAGACCGGTAAAAGCTAAACCGGTAAAAATGTGATGGAACTTTGAAGCGATTCATGTTGCCAAGTCCCAGTGCCACCCGTGGCCTGTGGTTGAGAAGGTCTTCCTCTTCTCTCAGTTACTCCGCCGGTAGCAAAGGTAACTAGCGTGCAGTTACTTGGGTTGCCTTTGTGCTAAATCTGGCAGCAAATACCGCAACCATTACCAGTCGCTGGTTGAAAGGTGCTAGTTTCGTGCATCCCTGCCCACCTGTGCATGTTTTTTTTGGGATACTGAGTTTGGTCGTTGGGAAAAATGGGGATTGCGCCTTAACTCGAAACCTGGTGCTGTACGTGCACATGCCTACGGTAGAGATTGAGATACTCAGGTGCTAAATAATAGAGTTCTTAATCCGGGCTGCCCCGAGGATGATGATGGTGCGCCTGGTTCGTTTGACCGTGTAGAGTTTTTACCGGGCCGCGCGTTCTCAAGTGTAACCGAAGCAGACAAGGGCGGGAAACCACAGGTGACAAAATTATAGTAGCCTGAAAGGACTAATATAGGTGGTTTGGGCAAGTTTTGGGCAGACTGAAGCTGGGAATGATTTTTACTTTTATTTTGTTGCTGTTGGGGGTTTTAAAATTAACACTTGCAACGATACACGTTGTGGTATTTATCTCTTGTGCATAAATGGATTTGAGTGGGAAAGAATTCCTTCATGCCGATCGATACGATTTCGAACCATTTTTGATTGTTGTACGAGTTTCAATCGTTTCGAAGTAATGTTTTAAATTTTTGCTGTTCTTTTATATAGTTAACTCTTTCGGGCTAGTATTTGCTCGAAAGCGTTTTGTTTGAAAAGCGATTATTTCGTTTACTTTTTATTTAAACCTTTTGCTCATCAGCATTACCCGACGGGATGGCAAATTATGTTTTATGGTCCTTCCGAAAAAAAGAACCTTCTTCTTTATCTGTGCTGCTGAATGAAGATAAAAGAAGCAGCATCAAGGTGTTTGTAAACAAGAAGAACACTCGGAGCAACAAGAAAAAAAAGAAAAAAAAACGAGCGGTTCCATGCCGAACTTCCTTTACCTTTGTTAAGAATTTTTATGGGCACCTTGCGTTCGTGAATGGGGAAACCATTGTAGGACCGGTGCGATGGTGCTTGAGAGATACCTAGCCGGACCCTTCCATCTGCCATGGGAACATAATGACCACTGAATTATGGTTTTTATCGCCTTAGGAGCCTTTTTGATATTTTCAATTAAAATTTTGCCTCACTAAGCTTTTTACTGACCCGTTTAACAGGTGATGGCAGTGCTTGGAGGAAGAATGAGTGTCTGGTTCGTGCTGTGTTGTTGAAATGAAAATATGCTTTAATATCATCGAATTGTTTGGTTGGTGATTGCATTTTTGTAATTGTATTTGGCAAAAACTTTTTGCAGCGTAACAGGCCCAATGTATATGCATTGTAATGAGAAGCATATAAATCATGACTTTGAACTTCCAGGTCGTGATTTAAAAGCACGTAAAATAGCGTGATTTCATGAAAACAAAACTGTTTATTTCAGCGTGCTTTTTCTCCCGGTACCCCACAGTGCCCTGTAGCATCACCAATTAACATTGCTCAGCACATTATTGAAATTAGTTATTCCAAGCATATAGCTCGAACCAAACGGAGAACGACTACCCGAACGGGGCAGGTTTGTTCTGGCTCTCCACAACCCGCTTGTTCCAAGGGCATGATCAAGCATGGGATAATCTGGGCGATGTAAACGATTTCAGTCATGTTTGAGCAATCGATTAACTTAATAATCATCATTCATAAACCGTACACGGTCACGGCATCCTGCTCAGGTCGGTGATGAGATTCCTCTGAGAATAGTGACTTCCTTGTGGATGTTGTGATGATATACGTCCGAACGATGTACACCGTACGGAAGTGTATTATGCATCGCAGCTTTAAAGGCGTCAAACAGCCATTATCAATTCCGAAAGGGAAAGTAGAAACAGCGGGGCATCTCCGTGCACAGCCAGGTATGCAATACGTTTTGCACGCGTAAATGCATCGTTAAAGCAGCAAGATTCATTATGTGGCGAAGGCAGTGCTGTTTACGGCGGAAGTGTTCTATACACGGTGGATCTGACGAGCGCTGTGGGCTCATCGATAGTACAAACATAAACAATTGGTTTAACGCTCAGCTCAGTATGTTTTGCCAAATGTGTAGCAATGGGAGATAAAATAAGGATTAGTATTGTTCATGGTTTTGCGTTTTGCTGATGCACAGGTGGATAAACAACGCAACAAAGGCATAAATAAGCATTGATGTGGTTAGAGAGTTATTAAAACATGAACGGTAGACGGTTTGGTATTATTTAATACAGAGCACATTGAATTGGCATTAAGTCTTGTCTTTGCAATAATAAAATGGTTCTTTTATTAAGCAATATCGTTAAGGAATTTGAAATTTGAAATGTTCTGCATTGTTTTAATTTTACCTCTTTTTTAATTTTATTACCATAATTTTTTTAATATTATTTCAAACATATTTTTCTCAAGAAAGATTTTTCCAATTATTAGAAGATCATAACATTTGTTTTTTTTTTAATATTTTTTTTCTGAGTTTGTGGGTTGACTGTAAGTGCTGTGCTTTGTATTCTTTACATCATTTATATTCAATATGTTTATTTTGCTCATGCTTCATTAGTCGTCTTTTACCTATTGGTTTAAAGACATGTAATGCAAAATTTATGTTTTCTGCAATTGGATAGGCTAATGCATCACAATGATACGCCTTCAAATAAATTATCTAAAAGCAAGCCAAGTAAAGACATTAACCTCGAATAAAACTTACGATACCATTACTCAACAAAGACACTCCATTCTTTACGCTTTTGATGTACATTATTCGTCATTGCGTTTTGTCCTACTAGTGACGTTGAAAAGGGTAAGGTTTTTTTTTCGCTTATCAGTGGAAACCCCACTTCGCTGCATCGGTCGCTAGGAGGCTGTGGTTTCCCGCCCAGAGTATGTGGTGAAATTTATATGATAATTTTTGCTAATATTGAAATGTATTATGATACGAGAGACACGAGAACGTGCTATTGCTGGTCGGCTGAAGATTGGTCGAGTGGTGCGTACTCAGGATGTGACACTCAGGAACCTTCTCATCGTTGGGTAAGTGTGTGCATACATGGATGTATGTGTGTATGGATTTGTAGTGTGAAACACGCGCCTGTTCGGAATCGCTGGATAATACCCATGGACAGTGAAGGCAGACTTCGCTCGGAGCGAAAAGCCTCGCACAGTGCCTTGGGCGAACTAACAACGGTAGGTGTCTTAGATTGGTCCCCCTACTCTTCTCGCGCGTGAAAGAGGAACTGAAGCACTTTTCCTTACCGTTGTTCCGTGTGTTGGTACGAATGGTTTTTCATTTCTTGCCCTTTCTTACATTTCGCTCTTCAGTCCGGGGTTGGTGGAGAAGCCCACCATCGACGACAACGAAGATGACGAGAGCTTTCTACTTCACAAACTCGACTCGGCATATATTGCCTTTTTCCCAGTGTCCTTCTGCGTAGAGCTCTGGCAGCTTCCGGCTTCGTTCCGAGATTAAATTTACATATGCGAACAACAGCCTTGCCAGGCGGGGTTGCACAGGACAGGACCGGCCACCATTTGAATAGAAGTAACCCACCCATCCGATACTCCCTCGGGTGAGCCCTTGCTGTTATACTCTCGAGACATTTTCTTTTCGGTTTTTTCTTGAACATTTCCAACGTCGCCTACCGCACATCCGAGCGGGAAATTGGTGAACCGACAGGGAAGGAAGGTGGCAAAATAATATGCTAGATTTTCAATTTGAAATTTACATTCAAAAGTTGTACCCCGTCTTCAATCCTTGGGTGGCTTCTTCGTGCACTGTACACGGACAGCCAAACTCCGCTGCTCAATATGTCTTGATAACTTCCGGCCTTAACAGGCTCCGCTAAGGTTGGGTTGCAGTCGAAGATAACCTCCGTATCTTCGGGCATATGATGCTGAGCGACAAATTTGTTTGTAGCAGCACAGCAACAAGCTGGTACGATGTGGCGGTATCGACGTGGTGTACTATAAATATCATTTGCCTTGGAAAGCTGCTCGTCGATTTGTCTCTCAGTGCGGAAAAGGATTGACTGTTAGTGTGACACATCATTTACATAGCTAAGGCTTTCATTTGTACGGAATGATGATTCGAGCTGCATTTGAGTAGAGTTTTCAGAAGCACTCAATAGCATTACTGATCGATTGTGTGCTAAATCATGTCGGCAAACCTTTGAGGAACTTAATTCAACAGTTTAGAAATGAGTCCACATGATTTTTTGAAGAATTTCATACAAATAACCTTTTGAAAACATAGATTTCAAGTATGAATTTATTAATAAGTTCATTTATTTAAAATTAATCTCCCACTAACTCGTCGGCTATCATACCATTCAGAGGCACCTTCAGAGTAAAGTTGTGTTTTGACGAACGTTGAAGTTTAATTAAACGTTGTGTGCAGCGTGCTTGGTTCAACCTCAAAACCGCAACAATAAGCTTAAGCTGCTAGTTATACTTCTCGCACAGGAGATGAAAACAAGGCAGCTTACGGCTTGTTTTCTTTACTTGTGATTGCTATCTATTTAATTGCGGTTAGCTCTATTGGTCACAGGAGCTATGCTTGAGGGTCTGAAAAGTGATGAAAGGCTATAGTGATTTCAAACTATTTAATTTGATTCGGTTTTGGGTCGGTAGAACATGTGCGCTGTTTGCCAGTTTTGTTGGACAAACATGGTTGAGAAATTGAGATAATTTCAACAACCTAAAGAGTATGTATTTTTTATGTAAAAGTAATTTAAGGCAACATTTTATAGCAACGGATTATGTAAGGAACATATGTCAAGAATATCAGGTAATTTTTGAAATCCTCAAAAAATAGGAACATCTCTGCTGCAGTATTATAAACATTACAGGAGATTCATTTGCCTCATTGAAACCCCCCTGACTGAGTGATGGTGTTATTTTTCTTTAGCTCCTCTCCTAGGAATACGAGTCGTTCTCCTTAGACACGCTAAATTTCTCATCCCACTCCCCTGGAGAAACCAAGAAAACCAACCAAGCAAGGATATGCTACCATTCATGTGCCGAGGAGAGCAACAGCATTGACCCAGGAGTGTGGGAAGCGGGTAATTCCGGCGTAAACTACGCTACACGTTTCACCATCACTTACGGGCTTTCCAGAGTGCGGTTTGCTTAACTAAATACCCTTGGTGGTATAACTTTTCCATGTCCTGGTGTCCCGTTTTCGTTCCCGACTTTTCTTTCCTGTGCCGGAAAGCGTGCGGCCCGAATCCTTGAGCCCGAATACCGAAGTCTCGCCCATCTCTTTTACCACCCCGCGGAAGAGTGGCACCTGATCTCGGCAGCCTTCGGAAAGGTTTGGTTGGGTTTGGTTGGTGGTTTTTGTTTTACATTCACCAAACACTCTCCACGACACCCAACACTGCGCTGGGAATCTCGGGCAGGCCGCGAGATCCTTGCAACGGATACGGTTCGGCGAGAGTTTTCGCCCACCGCTTCTTGACTAAACAATGACTGGCTTCCGGTTTCCGTTTTGCTAGCGGATGTGACTACAATGGTATAACAGCCGTTAGTTTCGGCCAAACATCCACAGACTGGCTGGCTGAAGGGGGGCAGCCTCTGCAAAACCGACGGCAGAGATTTAGCTGGTGTCTCTTAATCGCTTTAAATTCGTTTATAATACAAACTCCACCACTAGCCAGTCGTAAGGGCGAGCAGCAACACGGTGGCACAGCATCAACTTGGGAGGGTTGCATCATGTTTGTGTGCCAAGAACACCACGATTGGGGAGAAGAACTTTCGCTTTATTTACAACTTTGCACGCGAAGCGAGCAAAGCTACGCCGGGATAATGAGGAACGGTGCGTAAAGTTCACACCGAATGTCACATTGTTTCGTACTTATCGGGCAGCAGTGTTTGTTTTGGGCGCTGGAAAGTGAGAGGGAGCCACAAACTTTTCCTATTTGTGTCGGAAGGTTCATCATTCGCTTAGTGACTTTTTTCCAAGGTTTACGCCATAGCAAAACAGCAACTTAAGCAAACGATGAAAATTATCTTCCCTCTTGTTTTAAGCCATTCAGAACAAAAAAAAATCATAATCATACGTGAGAGAGAAACAAGTCCCGCAAGAAAAACTCTCCGATGCACCTTTTCGCCGTACAACACCTGCCAAGCGGTAGGCTCTCTGTTTACATAATTTTCCAGGAATTACGAGGATACACACGGATACGCTCGGTGACGCTGTCCTTTTCGCCTGACTGGTTGTAGGACAATTCGGCTGTGTGCGTGAGTGTCGTGCAAAACTTGCTGAAGAGTTCCATCCTTCGTTGGAGTGCTAGCGGGTGGATGGTTTAGTTCCCGTAGGGTGTGCTTTTGCGCCATTCACCGCAATGCAGTGAGTGACATTCGGACTTTCTAGGGCACTGTTTGTGTTCATGTCTGTGTAGATGGTTCGATGAGTGCTGGTTTGTTTTGAAACATGACCGCATCGTAGCCGAAAAAGGACGAAACTCTTTGCAGCACTCAATTCGCAGACGTGTGGGGAAGTTATTGTGGAAGGAGCACGCATCTGAGTAGACATGTTTACAAACACCAAGCGGACCGAAGCGTTACCGGCACAGACTTCGCTGAATGTCAGTTTGCTGGAAAGTGACGGGGCTTTTTCGTCGGAAAAATGAAAAAGGGTTGTGTGAGGATTCTACCACTACTATCAACCCCTAGGCACTCTCATTTGTTGAAGGTGTGCGAAAAACGATGTCATTTTCTCACCTTGTTGATGGGGAGGAGGTGATTTCGGAATTTTCAGGAGAGTGAGAGAGAGATATAAAGAGAGCAATCCAAAGAGCACGAGAGTGTTTTTCGTGGGGGGAATAATATACGAATTTTCCGGTGAGTTTTTGCTTTCGGTAAAATTCATTTGAGAGGAATGAATTCGCAAATGGCACTAGCAGGAAAATTGTTGCGAATTAAAGATGGAAAGCAGAAAGAAAACGGTACGGTTAATGCAAAATTACGATTCTAAATTTTGTAAATAAAAAGCTTTAGTTTTATACCCTGTAGTTGTTGCTGTATGAAGAAAATTCTTTTTTTATTTTTTTGATTCACAAATTTCGTGTGTCTTTAAAGGAATTATTCAAGGAGACGAATTTCCTTAAAATTTTTTTTTTTTTTGGTAGACTCTTTTTCTTCTGTCTTGACCCAGTCTTGGACAGGAATGCGTGAATGCTGAAACAGACTGCTGGATTAGAATGGCTCTTCTTGTTCTGTTTATCCTAGCGTCTAGCTGCAGATTATTTCCATTTCGTTTACGACCGTTTCGGGATCAGAACCTAAACCGATTGCAGGACATCCGGCGTCACTCGAGCGTGTTCAGGGGTGTTTCGCTTGCCGTACATTCGCAGAGCTTTTGGCATGTGTTTATTTTCCGTTTAATTGGATGCCGAGATGCTTCGCTTTACGTGTGATAGAGCACCCTACACTTAGGGTAACTAGATCTGTTTCCTGTATGTGTGTGTGCAGTGGATGCGATCGTTATTCAAATCGTTTAGAGATCGTAATTTTAGCTACAGTCCTGTTTTTCATCTTGTTTCTTTTTTTTGCTAAAAGACACTATAAAACAGCTACCTTTTTCTTTGCTGTTCTTGTTTTGTGAAGCAGTACATTAAGGTGAGGTCAATAGAAGAAACCCCACTTGGTTCGTTATTTATCTGGCCGTATGGCGGTTTGTCGTACAAGAAGCGAGCAAATAGAGAATACACTTAACCAATTCCCCAGCCCAAAACGATCACCACAAGGTAAACCCCATTAACCGTGATGCTCGTCGGGAAAATAAAACGATGAACTACCCCGTACTCGCTGACAGTGATTGAGTGTCTTAAACGGTGTAGACGTCGTCTTTTGTCTTTTGTTCTGTGGAATCGTTCAGAACTACATGTCTTTTTGGCACGCGTACGACACGCTTGCACGTTGTGACGAGATCGAAGGAATGCTGTAAAAATTGGTTGCACTTGGTATAAAAAAACAAGGTCACTACCTGGCTGCGCGAAGTGTTTGTGACCGCACGCACCGATCGATAACAAACCGGTACGGTTCGAAGCCCAAAATCCGGGAAAGCATTTATTCAATTGCCGTCAACCGAGAATGAGCATTAAGCAAATGGGAATGATTGGCGACTGTTTTGCGGAAGAGAAATCGACTGTGTTAGTAGACCGTTTTATGAAGGAGCGGGTTTTCTTTTGTGTCTATTTTTATGATCAATTGTAGTGCTGTGTTTTTCTTCGTTCGGCTTTATTACCAAAGTAGTATTAATAGCCAAACGGAAATTTGTTATGAAATGTCGGGGTGTCTGCCCTATGAAGGATAAGTCTCATGATAAATAAGTCATGAAGAAGGTGTACTGAATGGTAGATTGTTTTTGGAAGCTCCTTCATTAAAGGAAGCATTATCTCATGTCGTCACCAATTTACTAATATCAAGTTGAAGCATTAAGGATGAAAAGATTGCTGAAAGCCATCGTATTTCAGTGGAAGCTTCAGTGGAAGTGGAAGGCAACCAATTGCTGGTTGACGATTTTTTTTTGGAAGTGGTGTGTTAACTGGTTAAAGATGACAAATGTGTCTTGAAATGTTTTCTTGGGGTCACTTAGGAACAAAAAGGGACAACTAGAGGTAGTTCTAAATGAAAATCTTGTTGTTTTCGAGTTATTGGCTTTGTGAATATCGATGAAAATCATCATGAAGATCCTGCTAAGACATCAGGAGTCACTTAGTAAGATACTGTTTGATACCGCAAGATACCAACACCAGCAAAAATTACATAGATTTATTTGCACATCATGTTTGTATGTCGCATTGTAAAGTCACTGGATTACGATAGAAACAATTGTTGTGCAACCCATGAATACTCCAGCGGTGTCGCATCACCGACAGCAAAGATAAATATTCAAAGCAGGAAGATCATTTATTGTGTTTGGTGGGACCAGCAGGATGTGGTGCATTTTGAGCTCCTATGAGCAAACAAAGCCTCAGTGGAAGTCTCCCAACGACAGTAGATGCATTGAGCCCAACAGCGCCTTGATACGAAGAATGATCAAGTTATACTACATACTACTAGCAGTGATGTCAATTACAGCTTTGTTCACGTGCTGGTTTGCAGTAACCTGGGGAAGCGGATTGAATGCAAAATGCAATTCTTGTGCATCACTTACGTTTGGCCGACCAAATTGACTAAATGTTTTTGTTTTATGTTAAGTGGAGAGCGCTTTAAAATATTATGAAGCATTTCAATTCAAATTCTCATAAATTTCGATTCAAATTCCCATATACTTATTTGTGCTTCTAATAGTAACTGCAACTAACACCAGACCTTTGTTCATTGTTCAAGCGAAAATAAGTTGCAATTCATACTATAGATAGTTTCTACATGGTACTAGTAAACACCGTCACTTACTCCCATTCGTCATACTATTTGTTTCCGCTTTATCCAGTGCCATCGCGTTCGGGATACGAAGCGTTGATTTATGGAACAATTTAATTAGCGCTGTTCACAGCGACCACCACGCGTACAGGTACTCGATGAGAACTGGGAAGAAAGTATAGTCTGCAACCTCGTTGACATTTCGAGAAAGCGATTTGAGGTCCTTCATCCGTCTTCACTCGCTTATGAAGTTGATGATTTATTGGCAAACATTAACCTGGCCTGGTGTTGGGTGCTTGTGTCACGGAGCCACGGATAGCTGTGGTGCTATTAATCTCGGTGAGTTATGACCGAACAGGTCGTTGATGGCAGCTCTTTGGCGCCTTACATTCACTGCAGTTTGATGCAGTTTTGGGTAGGTTAAGTGTGGCGAATTTGATTGAAACTTGTTGTTTTATGCAAAGAAGGTTATGTTTTCCGTGGGAGAATTTGTATCAAGTATAATTATATGGCAGAACACGTTGTTTAAATAATCATCTTAGCCTTGATTTAATTTTGTAGTCATGTTCTCGTGCTGGCTCATTTTTTTGCAAATAAATCGATAGCTAGGGCTGTTCTGTTTAAAATTGTCTCCAATTTCATTTTGCCACCTGATTGCCCATCATTTTTACCGTTGGGAAAATCGATTGCAAATGTCCTCGTTCTGATTTTTGTGTGTGTGCGGTCCCGGCCCGTGTGAAGCGTTTTCTGTTGTTCATTTTTATTCGCTCTCCCCCATCATCGGCTGGAATACGATTTCCGCAATGAATAATCAATGAATGGAGACAATCAAAAGGTCCGGTGGTATTACGGTGTACGGCATATTGATGCAGGCCCAACAACAGGGTTGGTGAGGTAAAGAAAAACGAATTCAAAATCTTCGCTTTCTTTGAATTTACCGTACGATTAGCAAAAGCGTTTGGAGGACTTTTTCACAATCAACGATGAATGCTCTGTCAGGATATTGGCACTGGTTTCAAGAGGTCACAGTCACACTCTCTTTTCTTCTAGGTGAATTTTCATGCGATAAGACACGGCCCAATCATTATTGCTTCCCGGTTTTGGCAAAACTTTCCTACTGTTCGCAAACGTTTTTTTTAATTTTGAATATTTTAAAGACGAAAATTTTAATTGAATTCTAAAGTATCATCGATGGGTGTGGCGGGATAGATATCTTTCAATTTTACCATTAAACGCAATCATCACGAAGGTTTTCCATATCAATAGATTATAAAAAAACGATCCGGCCCTTTTTGTTTTAAAAGTTTTAAATTGATATCCGGGTGATGTTCTACGTTTCACGTTTTAGCACCTGATTCGTTTCAACCACCAAACGCCTACAATAATCACAACCGTTGATGAGAAGCAATCAACCGGAACGCCATGGCTAGTGAAACAGTGGCAGCAGAATTCCGACGAATGCTAGAACTTCGGCTCCGGTTCAACTTTATCCAACGGGCGTACCATTGTTTCCATTTTTATCTCACTTCCTGTAAATGTAACACCAGCCAGTCGAATCCCGGGAACCGGATGCCGCCGGTGCCGACCATTCGAACAGGTGCAAGCGTGCTGGAACAATTTTATGCAAAAACAATCAGTGTGATTCGATTAAATTGACTAATTTTAAATTGGCCATTGGGTTCATCAGCGCCATTGTGGGTGCATTGTCAGTGTGCATTCGTTGGATGGTCGCTGATAGATCGGTTTTGTAAGTGGGATAACAGGAAATGGGATGGAGCCGCATAAGCACTGGTTTTTTTTCCTTGCTGTATAAGTTGCGTTCAAAATGGTGGAAAAAGTGGTTGATCGAATAAAAATGGGAAGTAGCACAAAAACGCTCCAAGCATTCTTGTACACTGTGTCAATCATCTATGGTAATATTTTTATGATAAAATGATTCCTTACGGTAGTGCGATGGAAAGTATTATCCTAAGCAAATGTGTTTGGCGTGGGATATTTTACATTGATCGTTTTAAACTTTCGTGTGATTGAGTTATGAGTGGAACATTTAACTAAAAATGCTCATCCTGTTTTACAAAAATACTTATCAATTTTAAAATGTGATTAAATTTAATGTGATCTTTTGCCAGTCAAACCTTTGTAATCCGTGACGTAATTTTTTAAATCATTTCATTAAAAGCGTCCTCTTACAGTATGAAATGAACAAGCTAGGAACAAAACAAAAGTATGAAAGGAAAAGCTTCAGCCAAAGGAAATAAAAAAAGCAAAATTATACGCAAAATCGTCACCAGATAACTAACCGTTCTTAACAGCATGTACATCCGGGCTGGTGGGACATTTTTTGGTTTGCCAAATCCCACACTCACAACGCCACTTACAATGTCCAACGGCCATTTCTAAACGCACAAACGGCTGGACATGCCACTCGTTGTAAACCAGACAGCAACAAAGCGAAAAGAAGCAATAAGAAATAAAATCCAACTCACAAAACGTTTTGAACATTTTGAACGGTTGACCCTGGTGCTTTTCACTTTCACAACATATTTCCGGATTCCGTAACCATAACGGGGAACGGTGGAAAAACTCGTGTGCAAGTATGTTGGTGTGTGTCGTTTTTTCTCTTGTATGTATGTTTTGCTCCACTATTTTAGTGGTGAAATTTGGTTTGCTTCCCAGCACGGGTTTGTGGTGTGTGCGTGCGCTTTTTCCATGTCTATTCTTGCATTCATTTTCTAAAAACGAATGCTATCGTTGGAACATTTTCATTTAGAATCTGTTTTATGTCTCACTTGCGCGGGATTCTATGTACACGATTGTCTGCTTTTTTCATCGTCCGGCTTCCTTTGCATTCATTACAGTGGCGAGTGCGCTGGGATAACGAATAAAATTATGGACGACAAAAGGGCAACGGAAGCAAAAAACATAAAAGAAGAAGCACGTAAATAAATTCCCCGTGCATTTGCAATTCATTCGCTTTGTTTCGCACCTCACGCTTCATCTAATCTGTGCGGCGATTGCTTTTTTACTGATAGGTCAATTTAAAATGTATCCAAAAGGATTTGTATAAAATGGCAGCAAAGAGTTATATGAATTTAACGAGCTTTTTGTGTGTGTCTTTTCAACGTATTCTAGTGCGTTTAAAAGTGTGCAATCTGTAAAGGCTTAACAAATATGGTAGTTTAACGTCGTACTGTTGCATTTTAAATGATTTTAAATTTGAACTTAACTTTTACAAGATATTCTTCTACGGCATTTCAAATATTTTTTATTCAAAACAGTTTGTTTCTTTCCATTTTGCTAATGTGTTTTTCACTGTTTCCTTTACATTACAGGTAAGTTCATCCTTCCAGTTCATCAAGTTCCGATCGAGGGATGGATTAAGCATTAGCAGAGAATTTATCCCAATGGATGGTACGAGATTAATATTTCATGAAGTATTATGACATAGCTATCGGTGGAAAAACATGCAAGAAGATTCATTTAATCGCAAATATAATTAACAAATTATTTTTTCCGCGAGTATTTTTTCGGATACATTTCTTTCTTTTTGCGCCGTATAATCACCCAGGCGTTGGTGGAGCAAAGCCTTTTGTAAAAGCAAAGAAGAGAGAGCAAAAAGCCTTTTCGCCCCGTATTTGTTGACTATTTTACGAATTAGTGATTCGTGTACCATCTCTAGTTCGGAGCTAATTCACTCCTGCAACAGTCACTTGTTGGAGGTTAAAAATGTAAACAGTTGGAGCGTAATGTAAACAGCGTTCCAACACAAATATTCAATCAAAACTTGGACAAAACTGGCTAATACTTTGTAAGTAGCAGGTTCGAACTAGCAACTTTTCAAGACATTATTATTATCAGAAAGGTTTCTCTCATCATTATGGATGATGAGATGATGATGAGATCTCATCATTATGGATGATTCATAGTAAAAAATTAAATTGTTTGGCCGATGTTATTCAAACATTAGTCATGCCATAAAAAACGAGTTAACATTTTCGAAAAACAAAAATTGGTACGTTCTTGATTTTTTAAATGAAATGAAAATAAGTGTCCGGAATCAACTTGGGATGTTTGACAATAAGACAACATTGAAGAAAATTTACTAAATTTTCTAGTTTTACTAAAAACTTGTGATCGAGGCCAAGTGCTGACCTCGTCACCCTTGAGCGGAGAATTTCAGATGAGACGTAGGCGGATGGCCGATGAGCCGAGACCGAGTTTCAGCCTCGCCGAAGCTTCGTTCCATTTGACCATGTTTTATTTTGATAATTTGTGCTTATATGCCTAAAAAATGTTTAACTTTAATTTTGACCCTTTTTTTGTTTAATATTGTACCTTTCGTTTTATCGATTGATTTACTATTATTTTTGGTCGTTCACCGTCAGCGTTAGTTGCCCTCGGTGTCGTGGCAATTATATGGCGCTGTCGCTGACAAGACTAATGAACTATTTTACAGTGGATCAGAAACACAAATATGTTTTAACCCAAGTTAAATATAATTAAGGATCCATGTTGACCAAGGTTGTTCTTTTTTTATCTTCCTTTTTTGGTAACAGTAGGATTGTCGAGGTCTAGCTATTTCCCTTTACTTGCTTTCAATCGGAACGTATCGGAACGGCGTGGGAACACTGGGAATATCTTGAGTTTTGTAAATTAATTTATAATTCAAATTCACAAATCCTCCAATTAATTTGATTTTAATCAACAGCGCCCACTGTTTTGCGGGAAAGTAATATTGCTTCATTACTAGTTAGCTTTGTCTTCCATGCATAAAAATTCTGTTTACATCAGTTGTGCCGCATGAAAAAATTTTCTTCCTCCGCATAAAACAACCCCGGAGCAAACATTATGCTAACTCAGCACCATTTCGTCACCTACGCGCCATACGCGAGTGTGTGGTAAGCAAATAGAAGCAAAGCCCCCTCACTAAACATCACCCAGCAAATGTATGTGTTTACTGTGAAAAATTGCGACCACTTAGCGGTTTCGGGTCGCCCAAGTACGATGCGCATGATGTGGGCGCCATTTGTTTTTCATCACCAGTTTCCCCCCCTTTCGGCAAAGCAGCTTCGTGTTGGATGGTAGCTGTAAAATGCAAACCCATCAGACTTTCCCTTTTGCTGGCTGCCTGGTACCGATTGTTTCGATTGGTGTAAGTGATTGTGTGTAAAAGAGAGAGAGAGAGAGAGAGAGAGAGAGAGAGAGAGAAAGAGAGGGAGGCAGAGTGACGCGGGTTGGATGAACGATTAGGCTGCAGTAAGCATTCCGAGAATGCCACTGAAGTATTTCCTGGTGTTTCCACCCCATACACCCACCCGGCGTTATCTGGAATACCTCTTCACACCGGAACGATCTGCTGACGTGCCGGAGAGTGCCTGTGAGGAATCAACCATCTATTGACTGGATGTTTTTTTCAGGTTGCTGCTCTCGATGGTGTAAGCGACGTGTGTATTTGCCGTGCGACTGTGGGAGGGATGAACAAGGACAACGGAAAATACACGTCCAAACAAAAGGGAACCACCTCTGGTGGGATCGAACATAAATCATACGCAGGGTGCGTGTTTGAGAAATGTGGCCGGGGGTTCGAGAGATGACTCGACTCGGTGATGTCTGAGCACTTGACTTTGGCTTAGGGAAGCAAAAACGTCGATTCTGACTAGTAGCAGCTGGGGGAATAGCCACTTGTACCAACCGAGAATTTGGTACTGCCGGTGGTACTGCTATCTGTGTTCTGTGGAGTTTTGTTGAAATCTTCTGGATTAGGGTAAAACGTTCGATGGGAGACTAGCTGGAGCGTTAGTATAGCTATGGGGAGCGACGGATGGTCGAACATCTCAATTGAAATAGCTTTTAAAACCCTAAATCATTCAGGAATTGGCCGTGATTTCTTTGCCCGCCTTCTACCATTAGATCTGGTCATGTAAAAAGTTTCGCTCCCTACTTCGGGTGCTGCTTCGGAGCAAAAATTTGAAAATCGAATTTAACCTTCATAATCAGATCGGTAATAAAAATCAACCACAAAATCTGTAACCACCACCTGGGTGAGTAGTAAACCGTAAAGCAACAGTTTTTCATCAGCCGTTGAGGGTTTTGATGGTGACTTTTAAGGTGTGAAATATTCGCTTAGAAATATCTGCACCTTAAAGGGGACAGGAATGGGGAGACGTGTCTGACACACTGCTTACCTAGCGCCCTCGGTTCTCGGTTCTCGGTTTTCGATCATCGTAACCCATCCAAACCGAAGGTTCTCCGAGACGGCGGGAAACAGTCGTACATCGCCATGTTGCCTGTGTCCTCATCATCCGTCATAATCGAATCATCTTCGAGACGACGAAACAGAAATCCAATTTAAAGCTTCCTATTGCTTTCGATTTCATTTTCGCCTGCCAGCGGCATCGCTTCGTCACCGAGCGGTTTCGCCGGAAATGGATGGGAACGGTTTCGGTGCTGTCGGGGTCGAACCGAAAATTACATCCTCACTTTTACAATTTTTCCTTCACCGTCCCGCCGTGCACTGCTATGGTGCGCCATCGGATCTTCGGGCGGTTCCTGAGAGCTTAAATTGAATTTCACGACAGATTTTCATTCCAGCTCAACCGTGCAGGAATTTTTCCTTGCACCTGTAATTGCGAGCGACATGGTTGGGTTTCGTGATACTGCTGCTAGGGGTCGTGTTCTTGTGGGTTTGGTCGTGGTGACTGGATTGCTTCCGGGTGCGGGCCGATTTCCTGCCTGCAAGTGACGGCGAGGACAGCCGGTCCGGTTTCGGTTTGGGCTGGACGATGTTGATGATGATGATGGTGGCTTGGTACCAGCCGACGTGGCGGGCTTTTCGAGCTTGATTTCCTGCAAGTGATTGATTATGATTTTATAAACACACTTGTCGTGACACGGTGCGAGTGTAAATTGGATGTCATTATGAGTGAGATTTGACGCGTCGGGTACGATGGTTATTCCGGTTGGGAAGACTTGTGATAGAATTACACAGAATTAAATTTTATAAAAAAAGGATGATACTTGGAGCTGCTGGTGAAGGAAAACGATGGCATCCTGGCAAAATTGTTTAACCATTTTTACAAATTTCCCTCAAGGATGTAAGAAAAATGATAGCATTGAATTAGAAAATAGGTTTTTTTTTTTCGTTAGAACGGCCTGGCCGTATCGACCGAAAATAGGTTTATTAAGATATTAAATAGCAAAAGTAATAAGTCATTTCGTGGCATTAATTTGCATTTCAAACATTTTGCAAATCATATTTTCTTAGATGATTGTGAAATCACCGATAAACACAAACACCCACAATCGAGTTTCATTTTATCCGCTGTAATCCTTACACAGCATTAAAGCTTTTTCCATTGCTAGCTTTGTGGAAGCGAAGAAAAACAAAACTTTCACACACGCCGTAAGACGCCTTTTCCTGGCTGTTAAAAGCTATCCCCTGTTTTTACCTCACAAAACGGATTGATAAGGCGTATCATCGGCCCGGTAAGCTCGACACCTAAAACCACTCGCACTCCGGGTTCGGTTTGTGAACTGGTTGACTGGTTTTTGTGGTGAGTGGTTTGATCTGCTGACATTGCTGTTGCAGCATCGTGGTGTTGATGTTACAAACAAAGTGTGTAACTGTTGATAGTGAGCATCGGGGCAGACATAGGACTTTCGGAATGGATGGGAATTGGATTTTATCTCCAGCTGGAGACGTCTGATTGCATGTCTGGTTTGTGGTTTAGAGGAAACCATTGAATCGATGCCATCTGCACGACGCCGGCCGCCCGATCGAGTTTACCGAGCCTGAAGTGCGGAACATGGTGTATGATCTCGAAAGCTTCTAGCAGTGTCATCGAAAATGAAGAGCTATCGTTTGCATAAACAGGCCCATTGATTTGCCATAGCCTTTCAAGGGGATCCACAGACTATCGGTTTGGCTGCACTAGAAGTCACTCTGTGAGAAATAGAAGGAATAAAGGGAAAACTTTGTAAACAACCAGTAGAAAAAGGATTTGAGTTCTTACATAAATATGCACTTTGCACTTTCCCGGAAGTGTTTGTAAGGCATTCGGGTGGCTTAGAAAACAAATACTTTGGGGTCGAGTTTACGTAAGTTAAAATTAACAATCAACATCTTGGTGGTTCCGTTTTGCGTGTGTGTTTCATCAACATGACGCACGCAAAGAAATCACATCCAGAGACAGAAACATGCAATGATAGCGCTGTGTGGGCACAAGCGAAATGCTTCTGATAAACATTGCACTCGGTAAGGTTTGTGTTGATTGAAGCATATGCCTCAAACGTATAAACGTGTGGTTGAAAGCTTTCCTATCTGCTTGACTCCAGCTGTGGCTCAGTACGCTAATGCTTTGAATTCTAACGCGAATTCCTACCGTAAGGTGTGAAAAGCACGATGTGGTTCGTAATTATAATTATTGTTGTTGCAAGCTTTTCCTACTAGATTCGACAAGCTTCCATTGGAGACACCATTGTACGGTAATTCTGATTAAGATAAACCCTCAACCCCGTACAAGTCTCGCTCTAGTTATGCGAGTTTATGTGAAATTAACGAAATCCATTGCTTGAAGGCATGAGCGCACGTGCCTTTCACTAGTGCAAAGTTGTGCAACATTTCTCCCGGCATCAAATTAAGCGAATTTTACCCAAGAAAACCGTCACAATGCGGCGCATAGTGTGTGCTGGTTACCGATGAAACGACCCTAGGTGGGGAATAATTTCATCTCAGAAAATGGCACATTTTTTCGGCTGGGTGGATTGCGTTTTCCCATACACTATAAATTAAGCTTCCAAATGACAAGCGTACACAATGCATTTCTTAACTTTTAGCAGTAATGCAAGCATTCCAGTAAAATTTCGTACCTTACGTTTTTTTTGTGCTTGGTTCGAGATAGTTTGGGTAACATATTACTTTCAAATGATTTCATCCGCGAACTGGTTACGCGGCACCTTCCCCAAACCCACCCCAGTACCACTGTCAGCATCCTGCTTTTGGTGATTCGGCTTATAAAAATAGTTTTAGAAAATGTTTTCCACCCTTTTACACCCGGTGACCCCGGAATGGTTGGTAACGAAACCGCTCAGTACGATTTGCCGCCCGTTGGAAGAAGCGTACGACAAACGCAAGTCCTCGCCGGTATCCTTCGTTCTTCGGGCTGCCTTCGCCAAAGGTCGTTAGTTAGGGGGTCCATAAATCTCATCAACACAATGAGTAAGGAATTTAATTTTCCAAACAACGTCTCAACTGCAATTGCTAACGGCAGCAAAGGATGTATGTGTGTGTGTGTGTGCGTGGGTGGGCGGCCAGGCATAATTTCATGTGCATGGGTAAATTGTGCTGCAGTGTGGCGAAGGTAAAGATTTACCACCGGTCGTGCTTGAGTTTGGTGTCTAGAAAATGGTGCCTCTACTCCAATTCTGGATGTTCGTGGGGCAAGGTGATGGAGGAATGGAGGATGATGGGAAAGCGCGGGGAAGAGAACGAGTTTGCAGGTTTTCGGGCACTTGTCACGCGGCTGAATCTACCGCTCGTTTGCTTTCCAATTGCTTTCGGGGCTTCGGCGCACTCTTAACTACTCTCCATAAATGATGTTCATTCTGATGCCGTTAAATGGTTGTGCTGAAGTGCTTGCAGCTTCATAATTTAAGGAAGACAATATAGTTCACCTTCGCTAGACGAAACTTTTCATGCATTTCTTCACTGTTTAGCAATTCGAAGCTGCTGCAAATGGGGTTTTATTTATTCTAGCCGCTCTGCATGCATTCCCCTGTTTAGTTTTGATTGTTTTTGCATTTCAAATCATAACTGCTATGTGTCTTTTCAACACATTTATTATTTTTGATGGAAACTGTAGTGGATTTTCTATGCAATTTGGCTATCTATCGATATTACATTAAATAGCTAAGCTAGCAGTGTACGATCCTTAAATCATCCGGAATATGTAAAATTCTTCAATGCGATCTGTTTGTCTACCATGTTACTGAATGTTTAAATTTATATTAAACTTTCTATTACTCGTGTCCACTACTGAATGCTAAGACTTAAAAGCTTAGTTGAATATTATGATTTAAATGATTTTAACAAAATAGTAGTCCAATCGTTAGACTAAAAACAACACCATACCACCACCAACACCAACTGTAAGAAATTCATCAAATTATTTTCTCATTGAGTACAAACTTTTACATAGTTTAAAAGGAATGTTGTGATTTATAAAGCAGTAAACTATGAAATACCTTATATAAATCGATCGGGTTAAAAAGTATTTCTTTTAGTATTCAAAAGCATCCACGACTAACGGCAATCGTGATGTGCGTTCTACGTTATCATCTATCCGTTCTAATAATACCTGATGCAAAGATTTTAGTGCATTCTATTGGATGCATCTTATGCAAAGCAAAGTATTTCCACTATCTAATGGCTGCTCGGTGCGATTGATTCGTTTCTTTAGAACTCGCCTCTTTAAAAAAAAAAAAACCACAAGATGGTATGATTTTCCTTTATGGCGAGTGGAAAAACTAAACGACTTGCAAGCGGGCACAAACGAATAAGCGATTATTTCTATCTCGATAGAGATCATCATGTTTTCCTTTGGAAAGTGATAGCACTTTTTTCGTTACATTTCACAATGCTTCTAAAGCATATCATTGCGAACTGAGGATGGTGGATTTTTTTTTTTTGGTTTAGCAATATACCCAATGCTACTGGGAGTCCCAGTTGAGTAGGAAGAATTCACAACTTCATTGTAACATAAAGTCCGCTCGTCCCACTGTGCTGGATGCAGACGTGCATCTGGTAAGATGCCGTTTAGAAGGAGAACTCTTCTTTTTCGCCAAGATCAAGCGAAACGTAGCCTGGATGAGAAACGAGCTCGATGAAAGACAACCATTGCTGCATCTCGTTTTGAAGCTGCAACCGCTTTGAGACACACATTCATTCTCCCTATTTGCAACCAGTGTCGTCGATGCAAGACGAATTGGAGGAAAATACTAACCCCATTTCCTCACCATGCGGGAGGAAACTGTTCCGCTTTCCTTTGATTCGTTCGTTGGCGGTTCATCCAAGTGGAAAGGAGTAGATATCAGCTGCGAAGCCAAGCACTCGTAAGATATGCCTTTTTCCCTAGGAAAGACACTCCAGCGCGCCAAAATCGAAACAGTTTTTCTTCTGCCGCGCGTTCGATCTTGGGGTTGTGTTCTTTGGCGCGTTTTCACTTCCCTAACAATACCCGCAACGATTGGGTAAAGCAAAGGACGGGTTTCCTTTACCATGAATCCGGCGATATCCCTCTTTACGTGTAATGGCCCCTATATTGGGGGAGGAAGTAAACCGGGAAATATGAAAGGTACGTCGTCCCCTTTGCTGGAAGAGATGGCCCGGGAAAGGCGGAAATAATAATAAAAATCTCTCATGTGCACATAATACAAAGGAAGGCTAAGTTAACAAGCTCAGAGGGTTTTTTTTTTATTTTGCTGATACTCTACGTGTGTCTATAGCCTCAGTGCAGAGTTCGGTATTCTTTGGGAAATTTTCACGGCAAACGGGGCTGGAAAATTCATCCAAGGTTGGATCGTTTTGGTGTCAAAAGGAACGCAAGAGCTGCGGGACACTCATCCAGATGAATCCCGGGACCATGGAACACTACTCCCTGAAGGATAGTACGTGTAAGTTGGAAAGCAACACACAAAGGAAGGCTCTCGTTCTTTTACTACAGCAGGTCGGTTGTTAGTCGCCTGTGTGGCGATGTGGCTTTCCTTCCAAACGCGGAAGTGATCGAATGGTGAGTCACTTTTTCTTATTTTCATTTGAAAACTCTTATTAATGTTGAAGTTTTCTTTGATTATGTTGTAAATGTGGCAGGGACGGGAGATGCGAAGTTGTTGTGGAAGACGTGAGATATCTTTCTTTTGCCATTCTGTTCCATTCTCCTTTTTGTCACATCGTCGACAAATCCTTTCAAACCGGTAGCCATATTGATGAACCCGTCTTATGTACTGTTGTGCCATTTGTACGGATTTGCACTTCAACATTCGATACCAGGTGAAGGTGTCATTAGCTACTAGTGTGTCTGGTAAGTACAAACCTGAGTGTCCTTTAAATGTTGCATCTCTGTAGATCAACTGGATCGAGGATATCGTATAAATGGAACGAAACAACTATTGAACCCGAAACAAGGAAACGATACGTCCGCTTGGCTTGGTATACCGTCGTGGAGAACTAAAACCAACACACCTTATTAGTGTCCACGAGAGGGCGCTCAATTAGTGATAATAGGTGATTAGTGTTTCTCTCTAGTGCTCACCGGAGGGTTTGCTCATCGCGTAACGATGTTGTCTTGTTTTTTACACCTTCCACTTCCGTTTGCCGGAACACGGTGGCACCGCCATGCTCAAGAAAGGAGACGACTATTATCGTCCGCTTGCAAGGTTCAAGGGTAACGCCGCGCTCACAGTGAGGTAACAACAAGTTACAGTACCACCCCACCGTGCTGCATCCTTGTTGCCTCTTTAAAGATGGTGGCCATAAGATAAAGTCGACAGGGTTTGGTAGCCGCCTCGAGATGCACGATTAATACAGTGCAAAACAGTGGAAGGCACGGAATAACGGTTGCCGAACTGCTGAGTTGGCTTCTTGCACCTGCTTTTGATGGTCTGGTTCCGTTTGGTCGACGGAGTGGGGCAACAGTTGGCGGTAGTCGTGATTAATGATTTTGATAAAAAGTTTAACGATATCCCTCTCCGCCAATATTATGATCGGAAGAGTAATGGTGCGGCACTTTGCTACCGTGCGGAAGGAAGGAGCTTTCCAGCGTTTGGAGCGTGTGTAATGGGTTGGTTCTAATTTATTTTTATGTCACTTCTTCTAGAAGTAGTATGGTTTCTCCTACGATGCGGCACTGTTGGGAATCTTGTAGTTTCTTTGGGTTAAACATAGCCACAGAGCTAGAGATGCATGAAACTCTTCTTAAACGAAGAGGATCCTCATTTGTTAGACATTCAATTAGGAAATGGTAAAATGTAAAAGATTTTAGCCTTACTTTGCTGTGAGTTATAACTGTTATAGAAACAGGTTAAAGATGATTACAATTATTTACAGGGTACAGGAGATCTTTTTGGATCTGGTTTATTTTGCATTTTTTGCAGTCGATATGTTTATTGAAACTTCTCATACGAAATTTCAATAGGGAAAATTGTGCATTGGTTTTTTATTGCCCATTCAATTCCGTTTCATACTCCATCAAGAAGTGTTGGATATCGTAATAATAATTGGAAAATTAAAGAAACAGCAACAAGTATTGTTACACATCTTTAGAGTTTCAAGTTCACGTAATAATTTGCTATTAGTTTGTTATATGATGTAATTCGTCCATGTTCTCTGCATCTCTACCAACTAGTTCATTTCTTCATATGAACGAACTCTGCATTAATTTATGCTTATTCGTGAACTTCGGCCGTATTACTTACATATATTGGAATCTTAATCTTGCGTAAAATTCGCATTAGTTTGGAGAAATTTACTTCTCCGAACAGTGAAAGGTCACTTTCTCCTAGGTTTACTTGTACAAATATTAGGTTTATTTAGAAGTTGACATAATTCCTCCAAATCTTGCTGTGATGATTTTAAAATGTAACTTAATTTATGCAATGTTATTTTCCTCATTCTTCATATGAAGTATTTCTTTATGCACTAATTCAATAGATGATTTGATGGTAATACCATACTTAAGAAGAGCTTGGTTAATTAAAATATATATGGAGAGTTTATAGTTTAAACGTTAGGTATAGGTTATAGAGGCACATAATCAGCTTTTCAATAGACGACAGTTATTTGATATAATATTTACATCCTTCATTATCACTTCTTCTGCGAGAAGAAAGCGACAATTGTTAGCGTTCTTCTCGCAGAAGATGTTATACTTTCGCTAGCGTTAACGTTCTATTTTCATTTGAAAGGAACAAATATTCACCCCGTTATCACATCGTTCTCGGTAATCGCGCTCATGCTAAAGCACTTCATGCAATCTGCTACACTTAACGCACTGGTCTTCGATCCTTCTAGAAAGCTTCACCCAACTGGTGGAAAATCCATTTGCAACGCAACATTCACCTTGGAAATCTGTGTCAAAATCTTGCAAGTACATTCCTGGTTGAGGTAATTACCAATATTATCCCTTAGCAGCAGTATGCTACTGTTCAGTCGAACGTGCTGCTGTTTTTTGCTGCCTTTGTTTTTTTCACGGCTTTCTTCCGCTAGCTACCACCGACGTGAGTAGGTTGCTTCAATGAGCAATCTTTTCCATAAACGAGCGTACCCAAAAACAAATCTAAAAGCAAGAGGAAAACAATCTAGCAAGAAACAACAAAATAAAGACGGTGAAAAAAACCACACTCCCAAGTGCTGGTTTCGAACGTTTGGTGGAAAAATCTACGCAGGTTGCCTGCGAAAGTAGTCCGATAAGATTTTAATGAAAATTTTATTCACCGACACGGTCGTCGGAATAATTAATATCACTAGCCTTGTGCTCTCGTGTACGATACGGGACGCTGGTCGATTGCTACACCGGACCCAACCGCAAAACAGGGAGCAGGATTTTGGAATAGGGCCACTGTGCAGAAGGTACTATCGCGAGCAAAAAATTACAGAGCGAATGAGCATTAGTGAAAGATACAGAGGGAAAAGAAAAAGGACCAGCCAGGAATGGAAGTGGAAGTGGTTGAAGCAACAGAACAGTGTAAAGGAATCAAATTGCGTCAGCAAGGGCAAAAAACATAAGCTGCATTTTGCTGCAGCCCAGCATGGATATACAGGAATACACAGGCGATCGCGATCATCCCACAGTGCATTGGATGGGAATGGACAAAGGAGATGGCTTGTGAAAGGTAGAAAATCCCCGTTAACATAGCGTCATCGTCGTCTTGGCGCCAATCAGTGTGCCGCTTGCGAGCCGTGATCGTCAAAGCCTGAATGAGTACAGATAGTGAAGATGTAACAAATAAACAATGAGGATAAAAAAAGTTCCACCATACTTGCCTAGCGAAAGTACTTGCATATCATTAGCATAAGAAATAGTGCAATTTCGATGTGATGCATGCAGTTTTTTTGCATCTTCATTTAGCACTGTTGCGGCACGACGGTTGGTTTTTGTTTGGTCGGAGGCAATGTGCCTCCGGCAGAAAAAGCCTCAACTCCAACCGCAAGAATTCACAGCATTGCATGGCAGCTTCTGTGTGGATTTGAGCGGATTATGATACCGTCGCCATTCGCCAAATGCAATGTAATGCAACACAAGCGAAAGGGAAGCTGTTGCGCTCACACTCCCTGTTCTGAGAGCGATGGTGTTGTTGTAGTTGGTGCTGCTGCTGCTGATGATGATGATACCGGTTAATTATGCGGTTGACGAGGTAAAAATCTCATTTGACCGGCACAATGAGCACACCTTGGTGTGATGCACCCTCAGCCACTTTTCTTCCTAGCCTGTATTTGCACTTTTTCGTGGCAGAAGTAGAATATGAATGGAAAACTAGTGGCAAAAAGGCTTACCCAGAAGCCTGTGTAAACTGTGTACAACTTTCGCATTAGCTAAAGATATCAGACAGACCACGGTACCACACCGGTCGGTGTGGAAAATTTGTTCGCGTTAGAAAGAAAATCCAATCAGGAAAGCTTGATTTTCCACCCATCGACACTCCCGGCGTCCCAATTAAGGTGCAGGGTGGTAAAATCGCTCCCTACCAGTTTGTGCGGGTCTCGGAACGAAAGTTCCAGAAGCGAAGTTTCCATCGACCATTTTCCAATATAACCGGGATATGGGACCGTAGAGTCCTATTACCACGAGTGATGCGGGGCTTGTCAGCTTAAAACCGATATAGCCTATCATAATTCATCATAATTAAGCGATGATAATGGGAATTCTGATGTAGCATAAAAGCATCCACTTTTGCAAAATGGGGCCAAACCCTCAAATTTGTGCGGCGCATACGATACAGGTAGTACAACTGCGCGGCTATAGGGGAAGTATGTGGCACACTCTGGTAAAGTGTTTCACTGTAGGGAACGGTCAATAGTTATGCCACATTTAACCATCCCTGTCTCGTGGGCAAGCGCATGTATGTTTGTATGCGTGTATGTATTTGTGTTTGTATTTTACCACACAAACCTCCAGTCGATTGCAACACTCAATTTCAGTACCCACTTTGCACTGGAGGAAGTTTTTGGACACTGTCAGCATATCCGATTTCTCACATGACCTGTCCTCCAAAACTCGGAAGTATGGCTAACAGCAGCCAATATAGCATGAACAAGAGAGAGAAAATGAGACAGAGAATTAAAAAGAGAAGCAAAAGAAGAGAGAGAGAGAAAGAGCAATAGAGGCAAAAAAACAATTGATTGTGTTTAAAATAAATGACAATCAGATAACGCCAGGGCAACTCCAGTAAGTCGATGTAGGGGTCTTGGGGTAGAGGATATGTTCAGGGTAGAGTAGTGGAGCTACAAAATTAAATCGAGAAAGTCGGTGAAATTCGGTACACAACTTTGGGCTATTAAATTACGGTCCGGTTTAACCGCATGGATGAAGTCCACTGTGGATGTTCAATGGCTATAGCATGAATGAGGCTTATCCCTAGAGGGATGGGGACCGATTTTCTCTAAACCTAAACGAAGCGATGTAATCTGCTTTCACAATGGTTTTATGGTGCCCACTGTTCGGTGAGTGATTCTGGTGATGATGTTTTACTGCCGGTTATGACAACGTTCAACCAGCGTTGATTGAATTTGAAAGTTAAAATGTGGTTTTATGTATCCTTTTTTATTGTTTAGCGAAAATTGCTGCGAACAAAACGGACATAATTCAAACTGATCAGGTTGCCATTATTGTTCCTTTTTGTTCATTAATTTACAACCAATCGTACCACTCTTCTACTGTTGTTTGGAAAAGGTAGCGCAACTCGGTAGGTAGAAACAAAACAAAAAGCTGAACAGTGTGGATTAAAATGAGCGTTTTTACCCACTCAACAACGATCCATTTTTCGCACCGATTATCGATGGATCTACAGACGCATTCATGCTGGGCCAGTATCACCGCTGAAGTGTTAAACGGTGTTCATTCATGGAAATTGCCATTGAAACCTCCGTTCTTATTGAAAATATACTTCAGCCACACCGCCAAACCCAAACACCATTTCCAAACCATGGTGTTGATCCGTTGCCTGTACCAATGCCTGTTTCGTTGGTTGTTTTGGGTGCGTACGACCCATACGGTGCGAAGTTTAATGTTGGCATAATTTACTTACAATCCTCTCAATAGTGCTTTTTTTCGGTGGAATATGGAATTCTGGTGAATTACCTTTTGTCACCGAACCGAATGATAGCAGGTGAAAGAGTGCCTTTTATATGAATTGATCGTATTTAAACCTATCCTAGGGGTGGATGTGTTGAAGCGCATATTATGAAAGTGTTCAATAGTCACACTCCAAAGTCAACACGAGGAGGTCTCTGGAACAGGTTTTGAGTGAGCTTTGGTGATAAGTAACCTATTAACTTCATTATTTTTCGTTCTTATTTCATTACCATTAACACAGGTAAGAACATTAATGCGAAAAATGTAGTCTTTCATATTGACTACCGGTACGGCTTTAATATTTTTTAAAATTATATAAAAATAATATAAAGTTTTACAAATTCCACTAGAACGTTTTCCATCTTAGCGGGCCTGTAGTATCATGCAAATCAATAAAATAAAATGGACAAAATAAATCAATATTTTTATGGCTATTAGTTTGTAATAATAATTACCTTCCGGGCGTAAAATAAAAGTAGCACACTCATCGATTTTAAAATCGAAAGGTTTTCTATGGTATAGGTTAACGGGAAACAGAAAAAAATCATGATTCATGATAATACATGAGAGTTAGTGTTTTTATGTTCTTCAACCATTTGCTGACAATACAACAAATTAATGCAACGACATGAACGCTCGTTTAGTTTTTTTTTTTCGTGACGATGGGTTTATTATCCTTAACCGTGTTTATTCGTTCAGTTTGATAGAAAAAATGCGATCGTTTATTTGGCTGGACCGTTTTCTATGTAGTAGAGGTTTATTTGGTTGTTGAGGGAAAATCTTTTTGATAGGTTGGTGTAGTGTAGAATTTATTACTGGAAATTGATTTTATTTTATTATTTTATTTATTATTGATTTCATTTTTTTCATTAAAGATAAGTAAACATCAAATTAACCAACTTAATCGAAAATCATTTAAGAATCGCAAGGGAGTAGAGAGGTAAATGCAATAAGTAGGGTAGTGCTTATGATGATCGGATGTGATCAAGTGAGTGCGGATAACGCACACTTATTTACTTAGAGCGATGAACTACTCCCAACATAGCAACAATTTGTTGATTTAAAATCGCAGTCGAAGTAGACTAGATGCCACTAACACATTAATTTGAAATTCGGGTGCGTCAAATCGAGCATCATTTTGATGGGTTCAGTTCAGTGAAGAGTGTAGGTGAGGGCTCATGGCGTAGTGCTTCAAAGATGTTAATATAGTGTTGTTTGTTGACGAATGCTATAGTTAGTAACAGTTTTTTTATGAAGCGATAGTAACATGTGACAAAATGCAGAAAGTTATCCAACAGTGCTCAAAGAAGTGTCTGTAAATATACTAATGCTATAGTTTTAGTGTCTTTTGCTAATATTAAATATGTTCAGCTCTAATATGCTTGCTCTAATATTAAACATAATGAGTTTGACTGGAATGGTAATGTATTCCATTTGTGCAAATGTATTACTGCCACTGACCATACAACAATGTGGTAAAACATTCACACACGAACATATTAACGCTCAAAACACATTCACCTCCGTATGTACTGCGTGCACGTACCACAATCACAAATTTTGTGCACTTGTTCGACACGACGGCCGAACCTTTTTTTTTTTGTTGCATTCTCTTCTCACTGCATTCTTTGCAGGTTTGGCATCATTTCCCAGTGGAATTGGTGTCATATTGTTTTTAATCGATACACGCTCATTTGAAGCCTTTTATGTCGACAATTAAAAGTGTGTTTTCTCTCTCTCCGGTTAAATACATAGCTGGTGTTAAAAACTGATGCACCAGACATTCGTACAACATGAAATCGGTTTAAAAACGCATTTGTTTTCCACTTTCTAGTTGTTTGAAATACGCTCGTGTAGCGGAAAGCATGTAAAAACACAACAGCAAAGAGTACAAAGCGTATCGAACAACAAAGAGAATGGTGTGTAAAAAGAAGACTTTGCAGTAATTATCAAGTTTACAGCCCGACTTCAATGTTTCATTTGAACAGGGCGGGAGCCATAAATGAAAGCTTCCTCTTTTGAAAAGTCATCCAAAAGCTGATTACCTCTGAAAGAAATCACTTTCCAAACGTTTCCCTTTGCCGGTCTGGCCTGATTTACAATGCAACCATGTTCCCCAGAGACTAAATCAAACTCTAAGGGTTTTTTTGTGCCCTGCTCGAGCAGAGCCCCTTATGAATTAAGGGAAGCATTAATGACGGAGGAAGTGTCCTTCAATGACAATACGCCCGTCCTTCGGGCTGACGATGCACGGGAAGACTTGCTTCACATAGACCACAAGTATAGGACGGAGTGGAGATGAAAAAAGTGGACCAAAGTAGCTCTCCAAGAATGGGTGAGCTCAGTATGAATGAAGCTACAATAGAATGAGTAAGCAGTGGATTATTACAGCAATTCTCACACCCATACAGATGCATTATAAACGTACACTTGAGTTGATAGTAAAATTAATTCACTCAATCACGTTCGGTGACGTGACGGCGTCGTACAGTGCAGATCGATCGAAAGAAAGCGCTGACGTATGCTAAACGACTCCTGGGATTGATCAAGTTGGAGGAGTAGGAGTTGGATGTACCATTTTTAAGTTTGGTCTACTTTTAGCTTGTATTCAATTTTTATGTTTTTTAAACATCTTGGGTATTATTTCTGAAAAATGTAAGCCTTACTTCTTTAAAAAAACTGAACATACTTTACATACTTGACTGCTGTAAAACATTTGTCCAACCAGCCTCACCATTAATTCAACTTGATTGCAAAAGAGAGCTGGAAGCCCCCGGTTTTGCATTCGCGGCTTTAACCCAGAGTTCCTGTTCCAACTTTTTATTGAACTGCAACCGGCATAATAAGTGTGGCGGTGAAAGAAAACTGCTTTCAACACCCATTCCAAACTGTACGATTCCAACCAGCAAGTGCGCGACCGAGCGAAACAGAGCCAACAAGGTGTCAGCGGCAATGAAATGAAATATTATTATTTTTATGATTTATGCAAATGAGCAAAACCAAACCATTCCGGGTCGGAGTTCTGGTTTTGCTAGTCCGAAGCATCTTGGGAGGGTTTTCTCACTGCCGCACACGCCAAAGGGAACATGGAGGGCAAGTTTTCCTTTTGACCTGTACCAGTTTTTTTAGTCGTTTGCTCGCTTGGTCTTGGGTATGTGTGTTTTTCTTTTACCTTTTGGCCCCAGTTAAGTTCTCGCCCCTGGTGGACCGGTTGGTGTTTGTCTTTGCTGTACAGTGGGAAAGTATTATATCCAACCGAGTTAATTAAAGTCACTTGAAGCGAAATGTTTCACTTCCTTTTTGTTTGGAAAAAATTAAAGGATAGTTGTGTTTGGTGGTGAAACGATATTTTTCTGCTGGTTAGAAGCAGGAAAATATGTTGATGATATTACTTTTCGATGTAGAAAACTTGGGCAAAAAAACGGGAGGTGGTAATGTGATAACAAAAGTGATCATTTTAATTTAAAATTGAGAAAGAAAACATTGAGATGCGCCCGTTTGTATCGTTTCTAAACTGTTTTTTTTTGTTGTTTGGCGTAAAGAACAACTCAATCACTGTCAATTTATCCATACAAAGGGTTGCATTTAGATTAGATCCTATCCACAATAACAACGAGAAACCAAAACCCAAGATTGAAACTTAATGGAACAATTAAATTGCTCTAAACCTTTGGAAAATCACTGTAACACATTCCACTTGCACCCATTGGGCATGATTCGTCCGCTATACGAAACGATCGTTCCTTTAAAACTCCTTGCTCATCTCATCTGCTACTCCAACCGGCACCGCCACAGCGTTCTATTGCATATGCAAAGCTCATTCGTATGATTGGTTGAACCATTACGAATAGTTCATCTGATTGTAGTTTTATGAGCAGTCAGTCTCATTATTTCCAACCATGAACTTGCGACCGAAGCTCTCCGTACGATTTGGACAGTCCATGCCTTAACCGTGACTGTCCACGGTGGTACCATTGCTTGGGAATGTATCATGGCCAGTGTCCCAGTGTCATCATCGGTCCCATACGTCGTCTTGCAGACACCGTCTTATCTTCCTGAAGTGTCACAATCTCGTTGAAATCTTGAAGTGAAATCGCATCATAAACATCATTCCGTCTGTAACGTTCGGGTCGGGTTGGGCAATAGGTTGGTCGGAACGTACCCAACCGTGTGCTTGTCTTCCTGTGATGTGGTGACATTTCTTATCCTAGCCGATGGTAGAAAGGACACCGAAAACGACGAAGATTGAGGGACGGGGATGTGTTGTCGTCCCATTCCCTAACACGGTTCTGTTGCTCGACTGTGTTTTCCAAGTCCAATTTGGATTTAAGACGTCCATCCGGATGCGGATGCACGAGGGGTTCTTCTTGCCTGCGGCCACAGGGTCATAACTGTGTGCCGGCTGCCACGAGTGACAGATTCGTAAATGGACAAGGATATCTGTTCTGTATGTGTGTCGGTTTGTTTGGTGAAAAAATCATCTTTCCCTTTGGTGTTTTGTCCGCCGTCTGGCGGGGTTTTTTTTCCTTCTTCTGTGGCGAGCTGTTGCTTAAACCAAGTCCATTTGGTTTAAGAGACCACAAACTGTCTCCTCTGTCGGGTGATGGTGCCTGTTACTACTGCCGCCACTACTACTGTTTGCTGTTTTTCCGCATGCGAGTGCAATAAAGAAACGAAATTTTGTTTTATTGCGCGTGAAAATGTGATATATATTTCGCGATTATGCTGTGTATACCCTGGCCATCACCCTGGCCATCGTAAGATGTCGCGGTGTGCTCAAACATGTTTTCCTTCGGGAGGACTGGCTGGGCGCGACCGAGCAGAACGGCAACGATGACAGATGGTGGTTGGCGATTGTAAGGCAAGAAAAGCGAAAAACCACAGAACAAACCCGACAGTTGCAGAAATTGAATTCGAACGAGCGGCCATGAATTTTGCGCTGGAACACTACTTTGCAAGGAAAATTGAAATCGCGTGATGCTGTCAGCTGATCTGATTACGTGCAGCTTTCCAGCAACAGATGAATTTTCGTTTAAGCACGGTAGAAATTTGATGCAAATGTACGATCTTGGTTTGTTTGCTGTGTGCCGCGGGTATCGAGTGGATGGAAATATAAGAACAAATATTTTCTTCCGTTGTGGTAAACAACATAGCAAAAGTGAATATTTCACGCTACGATAAGCAATGTTCTAGAACTCCAAAGGTCCGCCACATCTTTCTCATGCCCCTCTGCTGCATCCCATTGTTAAGCATTGCAGACGGTATCTAGCCAAGTGCATATACCAACGTGAAATGAAAACACGGTGGTTGGTGACACGGTTTGAACCACGACGAATAGGCTACATCCGGGTCGTTGTGCCGTCTCCGGGAGTTTTCGGAATTTGCTGCCGCTTACGCCCGAACCCGCTCGGCAGAGTTTGTTGTTTGGTGACCAAGCTGTCTTGATCACGGTTCGTTGAGGTTTCTAGCTGTGCCGGATCATACCAGCGTCCTTAGAATGTTATGCCTTGAAATCTACCCGGAGAAACCCCACGTAGCGATTGCAGTGGCTAGAAGGCAGGTAAATGACCTATAATTATCTTGTTTGCGGTTTCACGTTTGAATTAACTCGAATCGTTACCGACGATGGTTGGTCATCGCGAGTGACGTGACGAAGGTTTGGTGCACGGCATCATTTGAACCGTGGGAGGGCCGTACCAACTGGGTTTGGTGTATTTTGTCTGTGTTTCCGTGTCTGTATGAGTTGCTGTGCAGTAGCAATTAGTTGGAAATGTTGTAGAAAATATTTCATGTGACTTGAATAAAGCAATATTTCTTTACGATTGTCATCTTTTTTCTTACTTTTTTACTACATTGGTAGTAAGCTTTGATAGCTTGTAAAAGACTTTACTTCATACACTAATCTCTGGAAAAAGGCATTGAAAGCAGAAATGACACGATTCATTTGAGGTATTCGGAAACTTAAGAATAACATCTAATACACTGATATTATCTCTACATTTACAACCACAGAAAAATGAGTTCCATAACTTCATCTGCCAGACAGGAAGAGTTGTTTTTGCCTTCGGACGAAAGATATCTAAGAGGAAATGATCCTAGCTCTCTAAAAAAAGTGGCCAAAGGTACAGAACATCAGATAGCATCTAACTAGTAATCAGAGTAAATTGCTTAACTAAATTATGAAAAAAATCCACCAAATCGAGGTTTTTAAAGTTAGACGAATCAGAAACTCCATCAAAAGTGTGGGAAATTTAAAAAAATCTAAAGTTAAAACATTAATACTTTTATCTTAACAATTCCGCCGTAACAATGTAAATGGAAAAATTCGTATTTTAAAGGATTTTAAATTACTTATATAAATCGTCATTTCGCCAAGAAGAGAGGGAGAATAGCAAGGCTGACCGCATGATTAGTTAAAAACTATTAATTGAGAAAACGTTGAAATATGTAGTAAAATAATGTAACCTAGTAAATAACCTTCTATAAACTTTCAAATTTAAAAATCATCACACAAAAAATAACTCATTCTAGAGCCAGTTGGTGAACTTTTCTGTTGTTTCTGCGATTTGTTTTCGTATCTTCTGTTGTTGAGTTCATTATCATTGGACAAAATTTTCTAGTTTTTTGAGTTAATTACATACTTATATCTAGTGTAGCGTCACGCCGTACAGGAAACTGGCAGAGATGAACGGTTTCGGAAGTATACTTTTCTAGAAGCTAAACAATGAATACACTACTCGAAACATTCACTCTACACGTTTATTGTATGACACCTCGGAACAGACTGACAAATTGGAATGGTTTCCAGGTCCGTGATATCTCTTGATTTGGGAACCCACGCCTATGAATTACCTCGTAGGCTTTCATAGGCTTTTTTCCCTTGGCCCCCCCTGTTATACTTTAAACGATTGGTAATGATCGTTTCCTGAACTTTGGTTTCGTCAGGCGATCGATTCGCGATCACCTGTTCGATACCGATCCTCGGGGTAAGCTCCGACTCCGTATGCCAAAATAAAAATAAATCACAAACCGAAGCAAAAAAGCTGCGCGAACGTAAATTTGAAAAGAAAAACTTAAACTAAGAACAGTAGACACAAAACATTTGCCTAGACGTTTTCGTGCAGCTAAAAAGAGTTGCTATTTTGCTATTGCACTCGCATGTACCCAGTCGTCTCAGCGCGCATAAGTAAACATTCTGCTACAAAAAAGAATAAATCTTCAGGCTAACGAGTTGTCGAGTAAAATCTCACGAATCAGCTGTTTCGAAACGAAACTCAACAGCGGAACCGGAAACGTGCCGGCTTTATCATTTACTCGGCTACTTTAACTGAGTAAGCTCGTTTTCTTATATTTCCTCGTCGATAACAGGGGAGAAAAAACCTATGTCCAGTCGGTGTAAGCAGACACTGATGGTAACGGTGTTGTGAAATAGAACAAACAACACAGTTTGCTCCCAGTTCGTATTCGCATGTCCATCGATTAGTGCGCCTTTTGAACTCAGCAGCTCAGGAGAAGAAGAAGTTTTTCCTATTTGTTCGTGTCCTTTTTGCCAATGTTAAAGGCGCATGGTTCTGGTTCGTCTTGTGTGTTTTTTTCCCCGTTCTTCTTTCACTGCTGTCATATCTTTCGTACACCAGCTAGCGGGAGTTTGCTTACGAATCGATGTTCAGTGTTGCTTTTTCGGGGTTTTTCTCCGAATCGCTGCACTCCTGTCTCGAGACTTCCTGGTGTCCAGTTTGATTTTGCATTCTGCCGTTTTTATCTGTCCCGTTTGGTCGGTCAGGCGTCAGTGCGAAGCAAAGTGCTTAGCATCGCTTTAATATGGATGACCGTAAATCTAGCGGCACAATCAGTGGTACTTTTTCTAGCAGGCAAACATATTTGCAATTCGTTCTTTTTAGATCGATTCCTGGAGTTTAGCTTAGCTTTTTCATGTTTTTGTGTGCCCCTTTAATTTTAATGGCAATTCCACCCCATTTAGTTGCCTGAATTTGGTGTTACAAAAAATGAAGTACTGCAAACATATCTTTTTTTGGTTCAAAATAAATTGTTTAGCAGAACAACACCACCGTGCATTTGCTGCCAGGATCACAAAAATTATGCAATCAATTTCCTTTCTTGTCGTGCTTGCTGTAGCACTTTTGGTGGCATTTTCCATGTTTCCAATCGCCCCTATGAGGTGACAATTTACTTCAAATGCTTCCAATTCGAGGTAAATTATGCTCAACCGCTGCACAATGCAATTGCTTGCTGGGGTTGGACGGAAAATAGAGAACGCAAATCGCAACTAGAACTGATACCGTTAAAGCGTGTGGAACGTTCCCAGCACGCCGACGTACGTTACGTTGGTGGAAAAGAATGCGATAACGAAGGAAGATTGGTAGTAAATAATGGAAATGAATTACGACGATGATGGTACAGATTTTTTGTCCAACAGTCTATTTTATTGCATGGTGCTCAAGCTGCAACAGCGTGGTAGTAGACACGCTTACAATCCGATGCTGCTGTCGATAAAAAAGGGAAGCAATAAAGACATGTGTGTGTGTGTGTACGTTGGAGGGAGGAAAAATCAGGAATGGTTAGATTCCAATCACTTTGGTTCATTGTCGGAAGACATGGTGGGTGACAATTTGGACACCGTGCAGTTGATCGTTCACCGATTTCCACAGCTACCAAGGGTGTAACGTTTCTGTTAGCGCTGATGCACAGTCATTCTGTCCGCGGGCTATCATACTGTTTTGTAGTAATGGAGACAGAGTGAGGAAGAAGTTTTTTGTTACCCTTGCCAGTGACTTTAGTGACTAATGAAAACATGTTAATTGGAGACATGGTGAAAGGGTGAAATGATTGTCACAGGAATGAGCACAGTTAGCGCAAAACGGTGTTGCAAGTTAATGATAGCAGCAAACTCTCATACCAATACGTGAGACTATTTGGCTTTGTATGGCTTATATGGCTTTGAAAGATATTTAGTGGATATTGTTAATTTTGTTAACTTTTAAAATAATCTTCGTCATTTAGTTAGCTAATGACATTTCCCAATATGTACAGTTTATTAAATTCTTCTGATATACTATATGTTTATTCTATTTTTTATTGTTTTAATTGTATTTTCAATTAAAGTAAATTGATTGCATAAACATAAAAATATGCAAATTACTAATAGCGCTTATCAGAAATAATTGAAAGAGAAGAAAGAAGTATATGTGAGTTATTCAACGAATTCAATAGACACATAAAATTTGTAAGATTTAAATGTATTATTTCTTCTTTATTCCTTATTATTTTGAGTCATTTCAAAATTATTGTTGACGGAAAAGATATTCATGCCCGTTTTCAATGCCCAACGTTAAAAAGTGCGACGGAAAAGCACAATACCAAAGTGACATTTGAGGGTCATTTGAGAAGAAGTTTGGCATTCGGAATGAGCATGATCGATACACTATTTACTAATCATGAAACGAGAAATAAAATTTGCGATACTTTTTCGATGGTACAAATCATTTGTATATCCGTTTGCTACAGTTTTCTTTGGACTTGTCAGGATAGTTCATTCGTAGTCCATGCGCTTCAATTCGTTAAGTTCATGTAAATCAAATTTGTTTATGCTACATGCTTAACATGCTGTACATCATATTTTTTTAGTTATGCTTTTAACCTTATCTATGCAAACAATCGTTGGTTTTTATTTGAACCTCTATAATTGCAACAAATACTTACTTCACTGCAAGTTTTATATCTAAATATGATACAAAAACATTCTTTCACAAAAAAGATGCGAAACTTTACGATAGAATGTGATGAATGAGCTACTAATTAACACCTTCAATGCACATGTAACATGCAGCAACTATGCTTTGGTTCCTTGGCATAATCATGAGCTTGTTAAGTGGAACAAAGTGCTTGCACATTGCTAATAAATGGATGATGACCAACGGAAAAAATGGTACCATCATTTAGTAGCAGATCATTTGCCGATACGTTCTCCCCTTTTGAACGTGTATACTGCTGTTTAACGCAAGAGTGCCATTTTGCAATGTAAATTCACTTCTGGGGGTCACTTTCTTCCCAGAATAAAGCCATCATAATACGAGCCATTCCCACCGTTCGTTCTTTTGCCCTTTGCCAATACTATCGACGCATCCGCAGCCTGATCATTTGCCGCTTTATTTACAATTGTGGGTTGCAAAATAATAAATTAATTACCATCATCATTATTATGCTACTCTTGCGTGCAACCCCTGATGGTGCAATCGCTCATTTTCACGCACCCCCATCCGCCATACGCTGGGGCATGATGTAGCATTCGGCTCATGTTGCTGCGTGGTGCCATTTGCATATGTGGCAGCACGGTAGCACGATTACCTACCGCCCACTCACCATACGCTATCGTTTTGTACATGAACATTTTCCCGATTGTCGATAGATGGGAGGTACACCCGGGCGGTGGACGATATGCTTTGCTTAAGCTTTGACATGAATGGCTTTTTCCTCGTTTGTTCCACGCAAACCAGCGCTAGCGGAAGAATTGGACGACAAACGGACTTCGCCATTGTGAAAGTGTATGCAATTAATTAACGTCGAATGTCACCTGCATCGCTTTTAGGGTGCACCGATTGAGCCTGACGGTCGTCCGTTGACATGTGGTGCGGCTTTAGCTCGTTCTTCAATACGTGCACATGCTGTTAGCGTAGGTGCCACAGCACGGGAAAAAACTTTCCCGGCCCGGTGCTGGACGGCAATTGGGGACCTCCTTCCGGTCGATACAGCTTTCTCGCATGTTGTGCCTAATTATGAGAACGTGGTGATAAGTGTTTTCGTTTCTGTTTTGTAATCTCACCGCACCGTTTAACTCGTGGTTCTGTAATTGATACTGTGGCCGCACGGTGCGGTTCCGTTGATAGCCGTTAAAAGGCTTAATTTTACAGCTCAATTTTTTGCCATTGCACCATTGTAAACTTTTATAGAAGCAGGTACTTAATAGTACTTAATAAAGTACTTCACAGAAGAACTAATTAAACATCGACTCTTTAATGGAGCAATGTCATATACATCTCTTTGGATCAGAAATTATTTTCCATAAGGTAAGATAACAGAAACATTTCCAAAGCGTAATTAGACTCTTCGCTCTGAAGATCACCAGGTAGAATGCGCAACAAGCAAACTACCAGCCAATTTGGAAGCGCTAAATGGAAACGGAGATGAAAAATCAAATAGAAATATCCTGTCACAACAGTAGCAGCACAATTTTCTTCATCCAATCTCGACTATTCCGATTGATATCCGATCTATTTCGAGTAAGTTACAGCAAACAGCGGTCCACACACGCTTCAGTACTTATAACTGTGTTTCAGTTTTTGCCGGTTTTAATTTTTGTGGCTCCAGGAAATAGATGTCCTGTTATGTTTTTGACGCTGGTACGAGGAGGAAAAACATAGATATTTTTTGCCAGCTCCAGTGTTCCACAGTGTGCCTACACTGTGACCATTTATGGGAAGATACATTGCGAAGTGCTTCCGAGCGCTGACTGAGGACCGATCGGGGTAAATTGAAAACGACAAAATTTTAATTGAAACGCAAATGAGCCTGACACGTTCGGGTCGGATAACATTCCGGGCCAGTGTGTGTTCCAGTAGCGAAAGGATGGATTTGTTGATGAATTTTGCTTTTTTGTGTATTAAAATGATACAAGAACACGGGTCGTATTTGAATGTCCATTTTTCCTATCGATCAGTACTGGTGGATTGTGGAAAGGAAATTGGTGTTTAAGATTTTAATAGAAAATAGAGACTAGCATTACAAACGAGCTGAAAAAAGCTCTTTTATTGAGCATTCTGTCAAAGGAAAACATACGAAGTATTACGATTTTTATGGGAAACAATGCAATTAATTGAATGCAATGATGTGTGAAAATGTACATAATCTTCTACTTATGTGTCACACCATCAGGCTATACAGCTCGCTTTTAACAACCGTTAAAAGCGACTGATTGTAGTAATGGGCAAGGAGTTTTTTTATTTCGAAATAAGCATACGATAAGAAGCATCTTATTCCTCAGTGCAGCAAACCATCATAGCTAGTAAAAATTGGAATTCCATTTGCAAATCAAACCAACCACGCCACGACGCTTCACTACATCACACATTTTCACAAACGCCTTACGGGAAGTCCTAGAAAGCCTCTTTGCCCGACTGTTTCCCCGAGGAGTAGCGCAAAATCGGTGGCAAAAATTTAATTTCGAACTTTAATTTCCTGTCGATTTGATGCCATTTGGAAGAGAGGGTTCGCTACGGTTCGACCAAAACTGGAGCATCCATCCATTTCCATTTTATCGAAACGCTTCGGGTAAGGCAGGCGGCACAATTTAGAGGATGCAAAATTCGAGCTGATTTGTTTACCGAGCCCTCCCGAATGCGACTCTGGGGGTGGGGTTGCAACCATGGGGGAAGGCCGACCCTGTTGACTGGCGTGTTCCGTTTCGTACATTCGATAAATCATTTTGAGGCGAACCTGGAGATTGCCGGGGGGTTGCAAAGCCGGATGTAGTGATGCTGATGCCAGTGAAAGGAAATAAAGGCCAATACAATTTTCCCGTCGCAATCGGAAACGATCGAGCGATTAGCAATTCTCTCCCAAATGGCAGTGGCTTGTTTAGTTCACATCCGCCTCTTGTTCGAATGCGGGGAGGTGTAGCTTTTTGAGGGATTTCTCCATGACGGTAGTAAATTATTTCGTTTCTTCACTTTGTAAGACATGCACCCTGAAGTGCACGATGCAGTACCACCACCCATTTACCTTGCTACCAAAGGGGTAGTAAATTTCTGTACGACATCTCGACATCGACTTCGTGTGGTAGCCTAGTAGAGGCTGTGTTAGGCTTGTGGAATTGGCTTTTGCGGGCAAAACTCACTCCCGAGTGGGGACAAAAGTCAACCCGACCCAGTACATGGAGAAGCTGTCAAATGGTGCCTGGTGTCACCCAACTTGGGCTTGTGCAAAACTTCCGGTGGCAATAATTCAATCGAACAAATTCTGATGGAATGTTCGTCGTACGTTTCTTACGTTCATTCGCCCGAGAAGCGAAACGCTTTTGTCGATTTACAAGCAGGCAATATCTTACCAGCATATCTGCTCCAGCTGTTGGGTTGATGCGGAATCACAAAGACTTAAGACTGCTGCCATTCCCTCAGTTCTCGCTTTGTATTATCGTCAAGCAAGCGACTCCAAATTTGGAAAGACTGACAGCGACAAGCCACCGTTGCTGTGTGAATTGCATCGATGAGTTCTGCACCAAACCGGAGATTGCCATTAGCACATGGCAGACCTTATTTAGATCTCGCTGGGGCGGGAAAATGTCAATGCTTGTATTTTTAGAACCGGAGAAAGGTCACACTAACGCCCCGTCGGTTAATGGCAGGATGTATTAGCATCATCTTATTGCGCTTTCAAAGTATAAGACAATAAAGTTAAGATAACTTGCACAGCACTGTAAGCTTTTCTTTGAAGCTTCGAGCAATAAGGGCGCGCTAGTGCGTTTGATGCGATTCTACAACAAAACAAACTCCCTCCAAACAGTTCACCCAGATTTAGTGAGCAATTCGCACACCCCCACCGGGAATGGTAAAATTTGCATATTAATTTACATTTCTCCAAACGTACCACCGTATGGGTCAAGCATATACGGGTTCTTGAAGGTGGAGCTCGCCTATGTTGCCTTAGCGCCGTATGCTTCTCTTCATATCTTGTCACTCAGCGTGATGCTCCGTACAAACGCTTCTATTCTTCAGTGTACCAATTATTGTTACTATTACTGCTAGCAATTTTGAATTTCCGCACGTCCCTCGTGTGTGCGAATCCGGAAGTGACTGGTGCCAAACTCCGGTTTGTGCGGGTCAAGTCTAGCGCCAAGTCAATTTAATGTTTCTTGGACGAAAATGGACCATCATCGTGCTCGCGGGTCGTCATACCGCGTTGGGTTTGCGTCAATATTGATAAGAGACTTGTAAACATGTCAACTCTCGCTCTTCCTTCGCGGGAAGACGGGCACGGGAACTGGGCTTGCCGGGTGGTTCGGGTTGACGAGATGACGAGGTGACTATCATCAGTCGCGACCGGAACTTCCTCGCCAAAAGGGATCGGTAAGGCGGAAAATACGCGCTGTCTGGTCTGCACAGGTCGCAAAGGTTTACGATGATACAGGCCGCCAGAGGGAAACTATAGCCAAACTAGAGTGTTTGGCTGGAGTGTTACCGGATGTTTCGTCCCATTCCTGTAAGTACCCTACAGTTAGCACTATACACTTGGCTCCCCGGGTCGGTCGTTAATGACATCGATGTTGAAAATTACATTACCATAATTTCCTGTTCGTTTCCTACCCCTTAACCGGGTGTTGCCGCAGTGTTCCCTTCAACTCTTCGCCACGTGGTAAGTAGCACTTCCGCCGGCGCATGGAAACATATTGAATCGGACGTGGTGAGAATTTAGCTTCAAAATCATCGCACATGAAAATCAGTTCCACTCGGAATCGGTTAGATTGTGCACGGCAGATAGTGGAAGCATTCTGGTGAGTGGGATAGAGAGACAGAGAGTGATGAAAACGAAAGGTACGGATGAGTTAATGCATTAGCATCGATAAATTTGTCAATTAAGCGCGCACAATCATGCATCACGGAGGTGGAACACGCTACTATCAATAAAGTACACGCACACGCATAATACGGGACGATTAGAATGGTTTTTTTTTCTTGCCACCATTCCATACACTACAACGTTTTTCCATTTGAAAAGGAACGGCATGGCAGCCAAACTGCCTAGTACATCAATTAGTGTAAGTTTCGTCCGGTTTTTGCGCATGAAAGGAGTCAATTCGATTAGTGGTTTATTCGCTGGTTTAGGAGGTGCGACCCATTTTTTCACACTTTAACCAGTTTATTGAATTATGCGCACTGTACGTGAACGTTCGCTGAACTGCGGAGATTATTCACACGAAAAGCGACAAATGGAATGGTTGAATGGACATGAGCATTCGATTCGAGCATGCCCACGAATGAATGATGTTGGAATGATATGGAACGGGCGTATGGGGACATTTTTAATCAATCATCAACAGGGGCATTTGAGTTTGCTGCTCATTGCGGTGTATTTACTGTAAATTGTTGGTTGATTAGGTCTATGTTGTGCTTATTGGTAATTGGATTGTTCGCTGGATTTATAAATCATTTTTGTGTGACGCTTAAATTTGTTACCAAAGTGTAGAGAAGTTCAAGGCGATTAATTGTTGAATAATCTAATAACTGTACGATGAAGGACAGGTGCCGAAACATTTGTATATTCCAATTAGTTGCCCATTTTAACGAAATAATATTGAAATATCAAAGTTATTTTACCCTTCCTCCGTCACTGACACTGTTTAACAGCTTGGCTAAACGAATCTTCTTCATTACGAGGTGAGTGTGATTGATTGATTATTTACTTCCCATCAACAAGACACACTCGTCCAAATTGGCTCATGTCATTGAATTGTGGCTGCAAAATGGATTGCCTTTAAATCCAAACCGTTTAAGCCCGGTGTCCCGGTGGTTCCCACGTTTTATGGCACGCTTTAAAACGACGAGTTAGTCGCGCGAGTGAAAAATTTAAACATTGGCAAGCGAAATAGAAAACCACAAAGTCCCCCAGGAAAGCTGTGATGTGAATGCATGCACATTTCCCATTGAATGTACTCCTGATGAGAAAAAAGCCGCGACACAACTAGAACCAAAGTGTGCTGCTGCATCAATTAATGCAAAACCAAGCACCGTTTAACACGCTTAACAATATGCGCGTATGTTTTGCGGTAGTGCAGATGATGTACATTGCCACATCTCGATATGCTCGGTGCGTTTTGTGCGACATTGCCACCATCATACGCACAGGTAGCGATAAATACAACTTTGCTGACAAGCGACCACCACCGAACCGGGTCGACAACAGTCCATATAATGCGCTACCATTTGGAAGGTGATGTTGAGAGACGCCAAGCAAACCACGCCAGGTTTGTTCTACTAGCGGTAGCGGTCCGAATCGATCCTCGCCCAATCATGTGTGGCTGTACAGGTTTGGTTGTGTGTGGCAGCACAGCGGTGCTCATGAAAATTATAAATTAATTGAAATTATCGACGAAACTAGCTGGAAACGATATAAATGAAGTGGGTTGTAATTGAATTAGTGATTTACTAGCTACATGCATCGCCTCACGACGCACAAAACGGGCAAGTATCGATAAGACCCGCCTGTTTTAAGCTGGTGCACACATGCCATCGATACAGTGCGCCCTTTTCCCTGGGGTGAGAGGGAGGAATCCAGCAAGGTAGACAAGAGAGAGCAGTCGCCTAACTGGGGATCCTTTAACCACCATCGGGACCATGCAGCTACCCGGGTTTTGGGAGAAAAGTAGGCGTTGGATATAAATTTGACAGCTTGAATTACACCACCTGTCCCGTGCACTCTCGAACTGTCGACATTTGTCTGGGCCGCTGGCCATTCCATCCGCCCCCGGTAAAAGGGCAACAGAGTGGGGGGGAACATTACCATCCTTTAGAGAGGCAAGGATTCCGTAATGAAAGCGCGTTACGGAGCACCGGGTATATCCGTGTACAAGAAACTGCACAAGAAACGATCAGTAGCAGTTAGTGTAGGAATGTTCTTCTAACAATTTCTGCTCTCTTACGTACCGGGGCCACTTCACTTTCTAGCGCCAGTGGTAATTGGTACCGAAATAAGATTAGCGGCAACGGACCCAACCTTCTTGTCTGGATCGTCTGGGAGTAGGGAATGTTAGATAGGCGAGGGGGTGTATGATGAGATGAGAGCACTATTAAACGCAGTCTCCACAATACCGGTAGTTTACCGATATCGAGGAGTTTATCGACTGTAAATTGAAGCACTATTACGAGGAGGTGTCTTACGGATCTGTCTGTGCGAGTGCTGGTGCGAGTGGTGAGTTAGAGATTCTTTCATCTACGAGGTTCTACGAGATACTGGAATCTTTATTGAATTTATCTTGATGTGTAGTCGCAATGAGTCAGCTACCTCACAGAGTTTGTCAATGTATCATATTACTTAACTTTTCTGTGACCATTGCAAACAAAAAGCAAGCTTCTTCGTCTGATAAAAAAAATCCTTGATTGAATAAATCTTGCGAGTCTTGAATTTGATTTAATATACTTATCTTACAGTTGCTTCAAATCAACTTTTCCATTGTACAGAGATAAAAATGTGAGCAGACGTTTCGTCTGAAGATATTACCAAATGTCGGTTGTTGTCTTGGCTAAACGTCTGATGCTCGAAGTAGCAGCGCTCGTAGCGGATGATTGTGGAAACTGTACAAAGAGCTTAGCATTGCTTATCAAAAGATGGCGCTACTAGTTATAACGTCTGAATTATTACGACTGAATATAACGGACACAACAGATTTTAGGAAATTAGGATGGACCTCAAACAAAATAAAAAAAACGATTTCGTGATAAGTACTTTACAGTTAGTCAACCATTTACATAACTTTTTTTGAAATCTATGATACGGAAAGTGGTCGCCATACTAAAGTATATTTCAAGCATACATCAATGCAATGGCCAATCGATTGGTTATACATATAATTTGATTTTTAGTTTTCAGGGCGTTGAGCCAATTGATAAGTTACATCCCTTTTTTAACATGTTAAATTTGTGTACCGGAAAGGTGATGGAATAATGGGCAAGTTGCACAAATCTTTCCAATTCAAGGAGTTTTCCGAATACGTCGACTTGACGGTATTTGACGATATCGTTTCTGGAACTGTGGTCGTAAAGTTTGGTGGTGGATTACGGAGAATTGTCATATCCCGGTGTTTCGAACTTTTTGCACCTATATTGTCTTTTCCACCCAGGTATCGCCCGTCTATCGCACGGATTATGGAACCTCCCGGTATATCGACACCGGAAATATTCACTCGGCTAGCAACATTCCAGTGTCAGAGTAAGGATCACCCGGGCACTTTAACTTCGACACGGTATGACCAAAACCGATAGCCTACTTGTCGGTTTTTTGGTGGTATTAGTTCCTGTGTCAATTTCCGCATCCGCTTCCGGATGGTCTGGATAGAAGCGTGATGGCGGATGGCGGGTTCTGTCCCATCCATTCGCACAAAAATCGTACGCGCTTAGTGCGGGCCACTGCCTAATCGGAAGCGAAAGATCAATCAAACTTTCAAATCCACGCAATCAAAAGTTTGCGACTGTGTTTTTGTTTGCATTTGCCACACGCTGCCATCCGGGCGGTTTCTCCCGTACCGCTTTTCCTTACGCTAGAAAATTCGGGAACACTTTCGAGGCAATGGAGCTAACCTGAATTTTACATTTTAGCAGCATGAAGAAAGGATAAAAATGAAACAATGGAATAAGCGAGCTAGATAGAATGAGAGAGAGAGAGAGAGAGAGAGAGAGAGAGAGAGAGATAAAAAAGGTTCATACTACGAATCAAAATCCCGCTCAACGAGTTTAGATGTGGTTTTTCTGGTGTGTTTTGTTTTATTGTCTGCTCTTACCATTTTCTCGATTTTTAAAGGCAGTCGGGCACGATTGTCGAACAATACCGAAGGATGTATAACGGATGTGTGTGTGTCGGTAGGGTTAGAGTTTGATTTTTGGCGGGAAATTGAAGAGCCACTTTCCGGTCAGATGACTTTCCGATGCGCCATCATTTAAGCTCCAATTGATTCACCACAGCAGCAAAATAAAAAACTACAGAAATCGAAGCAATGTTTTGTAAAGGATATCCGGAAGGTTCTTTAATATGCAGGACTGATCCCGATTGCGGTAGACTGTTTGGTGTGTTTTGATTACGTTAAATTGTAATGTGGTTTGTGTGAGACTTTATAGAAAAGAAAACCTTTGTGAATGATGATTACCATTGCTTAAAACGGCATTTTAGCGCTTTTTTTCATATTAGCTTTTGTTCTATTAACTACTTACGTAAATCTTTTTGCTAATTTCTTCATGTCGTGGTCCTTTTATTATTTATTCGATTGTCTAAAATTTACTTTACAATTTTAAATGTTATTTGCTGTTAGTTGTAACTACTTTTCTGAGCATTTCGGTGATTTTAATTTCTAAATAATTATGTATTAATTTTTAATAGAATTTTCATTGAGTGGGTTGTCGTTTGTTGTTTCAAAACAAAAAGTTTTATTCGAACCATTACATTTCTCTAAAACAAAACAAAAATTCACTAAGAAAAGTGGTTTGCTAAGATGTTTTGGCACGGCTTCAAACTTAGAAGAAATTTGATACTTTGTAAAATCGGGAAATAACTCACGCAAACCGTAGCTAAAGAGGATGCAATTAGAATTTGCGTACTGATTATTTTGCGGTTTAAATTTGGACCACTTCCAAACCAGGTAAACAAGGTCGTTTTTCGTTTCGCAAAAACCACAAACATTTTTGTACGACAAACAAAAAAAATAACACAAGCGGGAAAGTATTTGTACTTCGGTGTGCTGGAGCCAAATCTCAAATGCAAATTAAATTACATCTCATTCAAGCAATGTAGAAAGCGTTCTTAAACGATAGCAACGGTTTAACGGCTTTGAATCCTGTGTTTTTTTGTTATTCTTCCTTAAGGAACACACTTTTGATCGTATTTAAAACTTTAAAAAATCACCTTTTCAGTTTGACAGTTTTACCATTGAATCGAAACGTCCAATGTCTCTCTCGCAGCAGAGGGGCGAATGTTTACGATCGAACATTTTTACGCTTAATTCAGTTACGGTGTGCCAACAAACCAAAGCATCGTGCAGTTTCTATTCAATGGGCTAAACAAAAAAAATCGCTGATCAAAAGAACTCGACAAAAAGATGGTTGTTTTTGTTTTTTACCCATCTACCTACTGAAAGGGATTTTGTGGTGCAGCACGCTTAAAAGCGCCGCTTATGAGCGCCACAGTCACGTAAGCGTTTATCCGCTTGCACGTAAAATCCGGCCCACGGTTTGTCCACGATTTGAGGAAGTTGTAAGACTTGAAACAACAAAAACGAGACTGTGGGGATGACTGTGTATGTGTGTGTACGTGTGGGTACATTTTTTCCCATGTCAACGTCTCGCCAGGTACGCTGGGGGGTTACATGGGGATCCCGTAACAGAAGGCAGGCATAGTGGTGCAATAAAACGGACGATAGCAAACAAGTGAAAATAGAAAATCAATTTTCACTTAACGTTCCACACATACTTTGCTTATGATGGGTTGGTCGATCGGTGAGGGTTTTTTGGGATAAAAAATAAACCGGCACCAAGCATGAAAGGCGGATCATGTTGTGCTTTCCGTGGCTACAAAACACCGTATTTAGTAGAACGGCTAGAATGTAAGTGAAGGTTTTTGTGTTTCTGCAAAATTCTGCCGCTCCTGTTCAGTCCTGCCAGGTCGGTAGTGGCTTTCACCACGCTTCTTACCAAGAACGTGCTTAAGAAAGGGGTTTAAAACTGGAATCCCGCTAGTGTGTCGGCGCTGTCGGCGGAGAAGTGTTGTAGAGCAGCACAACTAGCGCCAAGAATACAAAGCAAAACAACATCTCCTTTACACGATGCCGCACAACGAGCGGGGCAATCATAAACATTATGTGTAGGTATAAAATTTTTATCACTTCGATTTCAATTCCACTTTTTGAAATTGAGATGCTCGTTATCCGGGTCTCGAGCAGCCCGAATCTGCCCGTGGGAAACAAACCGTACAGCGAACGGTGTGGCGGTGTTGCTTTATGATATTGAAACATTTTTACTGTCAATATTCGCTGCTTGGCCCGTGTTTTTGGCAATGTTTGTCAACTGGAAAGTCGATCATTATTAGTGAGGCGTGTGAACGGTTTCGTAGTGCTTTTGCAGTTCGAGATTTGTTTTTACGAGAAATTATATTTTTAAAACACACCACTCGCCACGTTCCACGAGTGGGTTTGTTTTTGATCCTATTCTCAGCATGGAAGGCCCAGGTGTGCCACCAATTGAAACCGGCAGGTGCTGCAGCCAATTACTGGCTGTTTTAATATATAAACCCGCACTTTTCATTTCCATCCAACGGATATCCCCATTCGCTTTGTAAATGATCTAAATTAGGTCCGTCTTTTTTATGCCCCTTTTCTTGCAGCACGCACCTTCAATTCCCGGCCAAGATTTTCCCTCCATTTGCCACTCGCAGTCGGTCGTTAATAAATCAAAATTAATTTTCCACACCCTCATTTGCCACTGGCAAAGTGGGTAGTGGCAGAATCAGTGAATGGAAGAGTGGAGAACGATTTTTATGACCCCGTTTTGAACCCACAAAAACTTTCCATTTTCCCCTTTTGCCAGTTCCGTGTCACGTTGATAGGAATGAGATCCGATGAGTCGTTCTGATTAGTCGTCATCATGGATTGGAATATGATTCGAAATGTATATGGAAATTCATTCTAGGATTCTAGGATTCTAGGATATTGCTACTAATTGTTTTCAACTTTCAGATCCTTTTTCATTCTTTTAAGAAGACTTTGCTAAGAAACATACAATAATTATCATTCGAATCATTACAACCCGTTCAAAATATCTTCTACGTTTGAGAAAGTTTTTGCCCACTGCGCTAAAACTGTTTTGAACCAACTAACGAATTCCAATACCAATCAGATCTTTGGGCAACAAAGCTGCTAAAATCTGTCTTTAATTCTTACAAAAGAGACTGATAAACCCATGTTATCGCATGATCAAACAGTTTAAAATAAAAAAAAACATTTTTATATGATTATACATATTCATTATGCAACGAGTTAAAACATAAATCTTTTTATTTCTCGTAACGTTTTCTTATCCTGAAATTCGTTTGAAACCGCCCACAGTGCACTTGCGTTTGTAAAGTAACAGTGTGATCGCATTGGAGTGCCTTAAGATACCAATAAAATGACCCGACCTTTATGGGAAAGGCACAGAAAAGAATTTCTTTCACCGATAAAGCTCCGTAAGGCTTGCACTTATTGGTTTCAGGTCTGTATCGGCTCACAAAGTTAGATATTTGTACTCTAAAAGTCTAATGGCCGGAACTTTTGGCCGGAAGAAACATGAAATGCGCTACGGTCGCTCAGAATGAGGAGATTATTGAAAATTTTAATCACAAAATGTAATTGGATGACCGAAAAGTCTTCTAAAGAAGTGATGGAATTAACAAAAAATTAAAATAAATTAAAATAAAAGCCTCTAGCTGTTGGCTAAAAAACTGGTCTTGATTTGCTGCCTACAAATGAGCAGCTCTAATTGCAGCGTGCTGCACGACACAAATCGGCAAAACGCCGTACCGTACGGCACGCAATACGTTTTAATCATGCGAAAACATGCGTTCAAATTAAGATATCCATCAAGCGCTTTGAGCTCGTATTCCTGTTACTTTTTTGTGCCATTTTGTGCCAGTTGCTTCCCAATGTGGCCCGTTGCTGTTTTGCGGCAAGGGGTTTCCCATATGCATATTTACCTGTCCCAGCTTACGCCCCGTGCTCAGATAAGCTCAGGCACATTAACTGCATGGAACAGTTAAGGGTTTCACTCGCCGCTAACCCTGCGTTTGCGTAGATTGATATCGCAAATAACCACACCGTTTAAGCATCGACGAATTGACGACTAATGGTGGGTTGTTTTTATGTAGTTTCACTTTATTCCACTCCGCGCGCCCTCATGTATCTGCTGGGGAAGTAGCTGAAAATTGTCATTCGTTTCTTGTTCATCACACACACACACACATGAGCACCATACAGCTATACGGCTAATTGAAAATTATTTCCTACCGTAATTGGTCCCTGTGCCTTTCATCGGCCTAGTGTCACGCGATCACTCATCTTTGATGTGGTTTTTTCTTTATTGTTTTGCTCAGCACGTTCGTGCTGTTGTGTGCGTGTGTGTGTGTGTGAAGTTGCAAGTGTTTTACAAATTGAATGCATGTTTTGAAGTTTCGTTCGCGTGTGAGTTGATATGTCGTTAGGTATGTGTTTTTTTTAAATATTTTGTAATCAGATGAAATATTATCGTTTAGCAACGGCGTGAAGAATTAGTTGAAACATGCATAGAATGGTGTAACATTTGACACGAAAGCTGTCCTTTGATGTGCTTGTCTGTTGTGTGGTGATAATTGCATTGTTTCGTTTAATTATTCATTTGTCTTTGGTGCTAAGCATGGTTGGCAGCATACAGATATTTTAATTGCGTTTAATTTGCTGACTGCAATCAAAAAAATTGTAAACATGTTTAAAAACCGTATTTATGACAGCAAATTGCAGTTCGTTGTAGATATGCGATAAGATGATTTCTTTCTTAGTGAAAAATAAATGATGAAAAGCTAGAAAACTTGAAATTCTTAATGAATATAACAAAAGTATAAAACGAAGGAGTATAAGCAACATAATCAAAAAGGTGACACTGTATATAAGTAAAAAAAGGACACAACGATTTAATGATTTAGATTGAATTAGAACAGATTATTACTTTTTTAAAATGTTTCAGTACTCACAATAATTATTTGTATTACATTGAAATTCATGCTTCCGTCGTATAAAGATGTTGAAACATAATTAAATGCTCTTCTAGCTGGTGATGATAATGGTGACTGTGATGATGATGATAATAACGTTACCGAATACTTCATCTCTGCCAAAAAAAAAAAAAAACGGATCGTTTTTTGACAACTGCTTCTGCTAGTGTGAAGCTGAGACCGTTAAGTTGTTTAGCAATTATTCTCTCCCATTTTTGTGCATGTTATTGTGTTGCAAACCTGCCACGATCGTTACAGCACATCAGCCAACAAGCAAAACCGGATGGACAGGTGGTAATTGAAGTGAAGCAGGAAATTCAATTGCTTCCAAAAGGGTGCCCACGGTGTACACCGGAGGAATAATGGTTCCCGTCCGTCCGTTCGTTCGCTCACTTTCCATCATCATCTCACCAAAGTGAGGGTGAAGTAAGCAGCGAATCGAGCGAGCTGGTACGGGAGAACTGGACGCTAGGAAATGGAAAATAAAATATCCTCACCCCGTTCCCATTCTTCCGCCACACATAACCACACTGGTGGGGGAACTGACCGGAAGGTGCCTTTCAGGTGGCCATCGCTCAAAGCATGGATAGGACCTTCGGGATGGACGAAGGAGGGAATGTTTCGTTACAAGAATGGAAGAGCAAATACACGAGCTACGATTCTTATGCACGCAATCGTTTTCCTTAATGAAGTAAATGCAGTGTACGGTCCACTCACACACACCTTCGGGTGCAACCTTTTTTCCACTGGTCACTGGGGTTTTTTTCTTCTCTCGATAATTTTCCATCCACGTTTCTAGCAATGAAGGTAGAGTGCGAATGGACACTCGCTATCGTGCACATCGGTACAGGTCACATTCCTTCGGTTTTGGGTAGGGTGCGATGGAGGCGCCCAGTACTAAGATACCGGTTGATAAACCTCCGTTCGTAAACCGAAAAGTGAACTGAACACGGGAGCACCATGAGCTGGTTCGTGGTGTTGCCTGTTGTGTGCACTGGCCATCATAAACTATCGGGTGTGGGCAGATAGAAAGGGTGGAAGTCTTTCGAATGGGCAGGGTGCCGAACGCAATTAAATCATGTCCGCCACCCAGTCGTCGTCGTCGTCGTCGTCGTTGTTGTTTGTGCATAAATTTTCTTCCACACCGGGGAAAGGTTAACACACGTCAGTTAAAGGAATGCCGACGGTCGGTTCCAACTTCCACCAAACCGAACACATCAATCAACCTCGCGGATAGTGGTAGAATTTGTATGTGAGAGTGTATTATGTGTGAGCCATCGGACCGATGGAAGTTAAGAGAACTTTTCCAACACCGGACGATTTGGTTGTCGTGTGGCAAAGTATGTACAGCGAACGTAACGCTTAGATGAGATGATAGGCGAGGTGGTGGCTAGTGAAGTATGATTAGTTTTACTGTGTCTAATAGAACAAAATGGTAAATTAAGGCATTTTTATGTTATTTTAGTAAAGTAAAACATTGTATGAACCATGGAGTCATTTGTCGTGGAAGTTTGGTCTCCTTTTAAAACTGCTTTCTCGATTCAGTTCTTGTACTTTTTTTTATAATCGACACTATTGTTTGAGGAACTTGTTAAATGATGGTTTTTTGTTCTTACTTATAGTTGCTCTCGTACTTTTCACCTCTTACAACCCTTGACGTAAGTTTTTCAGTTTTTTGAGTGACATTTTTTGCAATTTTCAGAGCGCTATCTGAATTCGCTCCATTTAATTTTTCGGTGGTGATGGTTACTCCGCAGAACGGGAGACAATAAGAAAGTTGATTAGGTATATTCTACTTAATTGAATCTAGAATTTCATACGAAGAGACTGGGTTAGTTCACAGAAGAGGGGCAATTTAAAGCGAAATGAATGCTGTTCCACGAACACATATTTCTGAAGGTTAGAATTATGTTTAATTTGTTTAGTGTTTTGAGTTGAGATGAAATTTATAACTCGACGGTTACTTTATCTTTGACTACTATTAAACTACTTTGACTACTTTTTGTTACTACTATTATAGTATAATAAGTTACTGAGATACAGTGTTATTGTGGACCATGGAGATCTCCACATTTTGAATTTCTGTTTTTTTTTTACATTAAGCTTGATCTAAATAATACATCGCGAATACTTGAAAGTAATGCGGATTTTCTTATTAATCTTTGTCATGTATTGTATTTAATAATATGTTTTATACTAACTTTAGCACGAATCGGTTTCACTAACATAAAAGGTGCTCCAGCTTCTTCGGAGATTATTTCTGATCGCAATCTCAACAATGAATGATCACTGATTTAGAACATCACACAAGCATTTGCGACAAAGAAGAGATTGACATGGTGGTCCGGAGACGTATTTGGTGGCGGCGGTAGCAGACCGTTCCCCCGTGACAAGAACTGACTATCATTGCCGTGTGGTAAAATAAGTCCAGTAAACCTGCTAAGCCATGCATGACCTAGTAGGTCGTTTTGCCAAGCATTCAAACGTTTTAAAATGCATGGAAAGAACGAAATGGTTTAAATTAAAACCAATTTTTATATACATACATACATTATTACATACATACATACTATACATTTTAATACTGCGATGCAATAAGATACCGTGTATTCCGAGGATATCTTCATAAAAATATAATTGAAAATCTCAATAATTAAAATATCGGTTGTAAAAGTTTGCAACAAATGTAGATAAATTTCTTTATCAATTCTCAAATTCACCTGGACATGTGTAGTACTTGATAGGTTCTCATTAAATATGAGAGTTTACACAGTTTTTATTAATTTGCGTAAGAATGGCCTTGTGCTGTATGTGTTGCGAAGGATACATTTACGAAGCAACCGTTTTAAAGCTGTACTGATGTATTTAACAAATTTCCTTTTATCTTTCTCTCGTTACAGGTACTGTCATTCATCTTTGAAACGAAGCACTGATATCATTCTGGCACACGACGTATAATAAGGTCCCCCATTAGCTCGCCGATTCCAGCAGCCTTTGCAGATTAAAATGAACGTTTCAATTGAACTACCAACGACCACCATTCCCGAAATCAAAAACACACATTTAAAGCACACGATTGCGTGCAGCGAGCACATTACACGATACTGCCATAGCACTGCCATTTTGACATTGGAAGGTCCTGCGTTTTTGGGCGGTTGTTGACTAAATGACATTTTGTGTTGTTTAATGGTGCGGGTCTGCTAGTACCGACTGGCAAAGGTGAGTGCTTAAACGATAAACGTTCCCTCTTGCCGTGCGAGCTGTTTTGAATAGACGGCAGGGCAATTAGGACGGTTTCAGAATAAGTCTGGATGCGTATTTAATGGTGGTCATTTGCCCTACGTACTCCCGCAGATGGCTCCTTCGGCGGTTGCGTGGGAGTGGGGCAAAACTTTTACCCAAATTCGTCAAAATTTTCATCTTGAAGACTGTCCGTGTGTATTTATCGTCAAGTTTCAGTTATCAAAGAACGCAAAAGTTGCTATCAAAGTGTGGCCGTAGTAGTGGTAGTAGTACGCTCGTTTCGCTATCTCTTCATTAGTCTTCTTTTTGCGTATCTGTTGTGAAGTTTAAACTTCATTTACAGTCGTCCCGTTGCCGATGGTACCGTCACATTCTAGAACGATCATTAATCAAATACGATTTACTTACCCAGTTCCTAACTGCAAGCAACTGATGGTCACAGAACATAAGCGGGCCTCTGGCGGCACTCGCGAACTCCGGTTCAACCACTGTGCCGTACTCAAATTTTCCCCTTCCTCCCAGTCCATTCGCTCCCATCACGCGTGCTCATTGGCGGAAAAACTTTCAACCTCAATCCGTGTTGTTTTGTCGCACGTTTGCCGAAACAAGCTTGCCCTAATCGCGAACCGGGAAACTGGTGAATTGAAAATTGGCCAGTAAGGAAAACCGCATAATGAGATAATGTGCGTCAGCGAAGGGGAAGGTGTGAGCTCCGGCGAAGGACGCTTGAATTTGCATATTGAATTGCGTTTAGTGACGCAAAGTGACGCACGCCCGAGCCGCTGGAGGCCATACGGCATCGAATATGGTGGCAAAGTTTTAGCTAGCAGCACACTGTTGACCGAGCCGTTATGTGACTTGATTTGGGAGTTCCCATGGAAGAGTGAAAGAATTTCGGGTCCTTGCCGGAGGGTGGCGGGACGAATGAGGTCTTTAATTTCCCTTTCCCTGTTTGCGGGAAAAACAAACCGTTTGGGAATGGTAAGTTTTCTCACACTTTATTTCGACGCACTAGAGAACCGAGCGCGAATAGGTTGGAAATTAAATATTCTAACTTTTATTTCTAATACTGCACGTGGTCTCGTCTGCCACGTGGCCATATTTCCAAGTCCCACAGGAACAAGGTTTGCGGAAATGGTGTTGCTACTGTTGTTGTTGTTATCGGCAAGCGTTGATTGTGGTGTTTAATTTACCAGAACCACCACAGTTAGCATAGCCCAGGTTGACACAAGCATTATCAAAAGGTGGTCTTTCTTCCAGGATTGGTGGTTTGAGATAAAAAATAGGAAATCCTTGGCACAGAAATGTACAAAAGAAAAGGTGCAATAGCAACGAGCAGCTTATTGGTTCGTAAAAGTTTCAATTTTCATTCGCACAACTGATTTGAATAAAGCGCTGTCGGTGTCCGGCCGTTGTCAATTTTACTTCCCCTTTTAGACCGATCCTGTAGGATTTAACAAATCCCTGTTCGAGTTTGTAGCCTTTTCGGCCAAGAAAACGGTGGTTGGGTTTTGTTCTGATGTCTGTTCCATTTCACGTCCCATGCCTAGGTGTAAGCTAATGATGGAAACAAATTAATGGAAAACTTAACAATGTCCTGTGTCTCCACCAATTTTTTGCTCTCCAAACGGGCGAACTTTCTTATCTAGATTTGCTTCCCGTGGCTTAAACAATCTTGCTGGGGGAATTTCTTGCAAATGTTGTCTCATTCGTTGCATAATCTTTTGAAGGTTTCACTTTTGTTTTGTTACTTTTCGCTGCCATTTTCGGGTGTTGACGGTAAAAGTCAATTATCATCAAATTCATTAAAGATACTTACTCGTTTGGCGCGAATGTTTATCGCGATGAAACGACTGGCTCCGAATCGAAAACGAACTTCAAATCTATTAGCCCCTCGCTAAGCAGAGATGCACAGTACGCCGGATTAGTGAAGTCTTCTAATCGGGAATGTCGGGATTTGGAACAGCTCTTGCCGACGTCACCACAAACTAAATGTGGAGTGGTTTCGTTGGTGGAACTTAATTAAAAATTAGCAAGCGGGGATAAAAAACAAAAAAAAAACAAAGAAAACACACGACAACATGCGCCATGTCAGCGGGAGGATCTTTTTTTTCGGAAGCCATTGGCTTTATTGGTGCGAAAATTTGACAACTTTGCTCTGATGTAATCCCAAATCTCGAGGCGGATTGAGTTTGGCTGTGCGCGCGTGTGTGTGTGTGTGTGTGTGTGTGTGTGAATGAGCTCTCAATTTCAATCCCATTTGCAAAGGCGCTAAACCGAGATGCTCTGGCCAGTGTAATCCTGTTGCGAGTGTTAAATATAGAGGGTTAAAACTTGTACCATAGATTTGTAGCTGTATTCTAGTTTTCCGTTTCAATGTTTTTCTCTCTCTCTCTATCACGGTCTAAATCGAAGATTTTATTGCGATAATTATCCACCCCCCGAGGTTTTGGCTCTGTTGTCCAGAAGCGGTATCAGAAGCTTGTATGCTTCCTGCTTTCGTAAGCACTTCGTAAGTAGCGAGCCAGCATTGGCTAGTGGGAAGCTTCCAGCGAGACTATCTACGAGCCTGCCATTCGTAGCTCGCGAATGCTATCATTTATCCATTTAACGAGCTAAACACTTTAATTACCACTGTTTTATTTCCGGCCCATTTTGTCCCGAATCGCACGGGAACTGTTTGCTCTTTCTGTCTCTCTCGTATACCCCATTTGGGTGGTTGGGTGTAGCTTAGCGTCAGAAGTACACCGGACGACTAATTTTTCGTCGTATTCCATTCGCAGCCCACTGCACTGGGAAGAGATTTCAGCTAGCAAGCCATCCTGATATCATGATATCGAATTCGAGCCGCTCGCATATCGACCAAGCCTCCCAACCTACCGCTCGAACACCCCGGGAAGGATAAAAACCTTCACTGCACAGGGCAATAAAGAAATACCTGGTTATAACGATCATGATTATGGGGTTTTATTTCCACCATTAGGTTCGCGTCACTTGCGCCAAGGGTAACGAGCCACATGCCACATGGTTCGGTGTTGTTTCTTCCTTCCTTTGCGTGGGACCACATCCGGTGTGATAAGATGCAGTGGATGGATGGGAGCCGGCGGCAAATGCTTTGGTTTGGATGGAAACGAAAATTAGTTGATAACCGCACGAGTGATGAGTGTGTGCGTCGTTTGGAATTTGTGGCACCGAGAGTAACTCCGACTTCGATGGCGGTGGAGGCATTACTGGGTGGGTACATTACTTACTTTACCACGATACACGCGAATGTTTATGCACCACCATTAAGCGCTAGTTAGTGAGCCAATACATAATGGATAAAGTTGTTATAGATGTGTGTGGGCCTTATGGTTGGATTCTAGCTACGCTATGGTACATTAAAACGAGGACTAATTTCTTACAGGCAATTTAGTCATCTTGGTAGTGAATTGTAAGTGTGTACTCACCTTGATGCTGCCTTTGAGCTCAAGTTGTTCTAAAAGCATAAATGACATTCGCGGGTCATACGATCACTTGTCCGAATATGAAACCAGTAATTTAATTTCCCTCTTTTTGTCTGGCCAGTCATTACCAACGGTTCAACGAGTGTCGTTATGCTTCTTTTCAGGTGTGGCTTTGGAGTGTTTTTTTTTCGTTTCTTTTCGTGGTCAACACTCATTCATGCGGACACATTTCGCATCAGTTGCACACGGTGGTTGGGTTCGCTGTGCCACAGCCGTGCACTCCCGAGCCAGGTCAGTGATTTTCGGGAAGCTTGAAAATCGCTTAAAAATAACTACCCCGTCAGATTGATTAATTGAAATCGGGCGCCACACGCCCCGGTGACAAAACAAGGCGGCATGTGCTAGTGTGAGGGTGTTCCAGTGCGCTGCAGCAGCTGGTGCTGTTGGGCGGCCACTCGTTTTTGTTGTCTTCTTTAACTTCCCGCACATGTATGCAGTTTTGCATTCGTACGGCTTAATTGTGGGAATGAGCCCTTTCCGTAAAGATGGCAAGTGGCCCAGTCTGGTGGTTGATTTTTGACCGTAACGGAAACTGGCACAAGTCCGATGCCGTGGACAACCATTCGGGCACACGTGCCCTGTGTGTTGCTTTTGGTTGGGAACAGCGTGCGGTCCTGGATGTGTGATACTTTTTTCGCTGCTGCCTTCTCTCCATTCCTAAAGCCATTTGCCATCTGTTCTGGCTGGTTACCGCCATGTGCAAGTGAGCAATATTTCGTGTGATGTGTTTTATTACGTTCGTTCTTGTTTTATAGGAGAGCTTTTTTTATTTTGCATTGCTTCCCAGCAGGTTTTTTTAAGTTCCGACCCACGAAAAGAGTGAGTGTATCGTGACACTTGCACCTCGTGAGCTGGAAAATGGTGCAAAATTATCCGAAAATTCGTTTCCTTGCGGTCATAAATAACCTCGAACGAGCGACTCCTCCGAAAGCTGTGGGTATGCTCCCGGTTGGGCTGTGACGTTTTTGTTTCAGATTTTCGAATATTCGAATCGGAACGTGTTGAGGGACGGGTTCGGTTCACTTCCACGGGTGTCTATTATTGGGGGTTGATCATATGGGACAACAGGAAAAATAACAAAAACCAGGGAAATACTTACCAACAGGAGAGCGTATCGTCGTTCACCGTCGTAGGGGTAGTCAAAACGCTAACGCTGTCGTTTTGGCTTTAGCATGGCGCAACGAAAACGTCTGCCGGTGGCTCGGTTGACTGTTGGTCGACGCGAAAAATGAACCCAGTGCTCGGTGCGCGTCTGCTCTTTGGGGCCGTTTGGGTTCCGGTTTTGGCTACTAACAAGCATACCCACTCGAATGACATTCCAATAAAATTCACCTTAACGCAGGCACGCCACCGATGGTGTGGTGGTGTCCATTTAGCTCGCGGCAAAAGGACACACGAACATCAGGCCGAATCGCACATAACATAAAATCGAATGCACCGATTCAGTGCTGTTCGGTAGCGAAAGGATATGGCTGTGACTGGAAAACAAAGTCCAAAAAAGTGGTGGCAAGACGACGCATACATACCATCTGCACACGTGCAGGACATGACACGATCGTATGAAGAGGCCGCCCTAGCTGCAGCATCACTACACCGGGATATTATGTCGTTTTTTTCACTCTGTTCACTCTCCCTCTCTCTCTCTCTCTCTCTCTCTCTCACTGTTTTTTGCTCGGTTTCAAATGATAAAACTGCGAAACAAAACGTGAGTAAAACGAAGGGGGAAAAAACATCGAAAACGAATACGATTAAAAATAACCATCATAATGCATAAATCATGAACCATTCGGAGCTAATTAAATTGGACGGATTTTTAAATTAAACTAATTGATATGGTCGGCGAAGAGAAATGAGAAATAAATAACGAACGCGAAAAGCTGCTGCTCATCGTGAAGGTGACCGTCAAAAAAGCGAGATCCCCACCATTCATTCCCGTGGGCCGATTGCATTGAATGCGCTGAAATTATTGATGACGGTAAAATGCATTGCCAGGCATAGAACCGGCCATTGCCATCGGTGGGGGTATGGTAGTTCGGAAATAAAAATATTTCATTCACATGCGAAACAAAAATCTTCCCCGTTTTGTCCCTGGTTCTAGTGGGGGGAGGTTTTTTTCCCGTTCATTTAAAGCCGTTGGGCATCGAATGATCTGTCTGGACCTTTGACCTCGGTCAGTCGGTATCTATCGATCGATTTGGAACCGGACCTGGTTTTGCGACGGTGGCAACACCCGGAAACAGTATTTAACGCGTTTTAATGTGTTTTGGCGATGGGACGATGGAGGTGAAACCGGAAAATGTTGCATGCCGCGTTGATAGTGGATGGAAACAAATCTTCTTTGGCGATTGTGATGACTATTTTTCAATCGAGCCAATGGTGCCCGTTGTCCGATGGGGATTGCAAATGCAATGTGCGTTGAATTATAAATTGCGACAGTGCGCGCGCGTAGGTTACGAAAGCCATCGGTTTGATTGGCAAACCACCGTTTGACAATGGGTATAATTTTTGAGAATATTTTAATGGGCTTTAAGAGCTCACGGGTTTTAGTGGGGTGCCATCGATTGTATGGTTAACTTTTACGTGAAAAAGCCAACAAAAGTTCTTGCAGCTACTGTTTAATTTATTGCATAATAGTTTATTGCGTTTAATGAAGCAATGCGTATATTTATGTTATATGCATAGCGTCCTTAAAAATTGGCCTAATCGCTAGGCAATCTCTGTTATTGCTCAAAATAGTTTATGTCAAATGGCTCCGTTTGATACTTATTGCTGGCAACAATAGCTTTAGCCATTTATACAGCCAATAGGTGCCATTTTCGCACCTTTTTGAATAAAAAAGGCAACAAAACGTATTTCACTTATGCCGTATTTCATTTCGACTCCTGTTACCGTAGAACTGGTGTTGTGGTAGGGTGCGCTGGCGTTGTGATGCCTTGTGCTTCCATTTAAGTCTGCCTGATAGGCTTGTGGTGTCGTCCTAAGACCGTTGAAATGTCTTTGAAAAAAATTGTAATGTAAAAATTTTAATAATTAAATTTGAATTCAATTAAATTTTTAAATAATATCAAAATTTGTACACAGTTGCTGTAATATAGTTGACAAATCTTATTCATCATAAATGTTTTCAAATGTTAATAACCGCTTTCGGTGGTAGTGTATTTGGTAGCGGCGCCAGTTGCATTGGATAGCTGCGCGGGACTTGACTGTACAGCTACGTGTAAACATAGCGAAATTAAAGTCTTAGATCTCTTGAGTTTGTAGGCCACTAAAGAAGTAGATAAATAATAGTAACAGTAATAAGAAACATAAGTAGAAGAAGAAGACGAAAAATAAATATTGTAATCGAGTTTAAATGATTGCCATATAACCATATGCATATTAGTTGTCAAAACGAAGTTGTAAACAAAATGTTTTCGCAATTATCAATTCTGGGATAATGAATTGATCAAGATAAAAATCTCCCATTAATTTCCCAAAAAAAAACAATTTTTTTCTTACGTGTTATTGTTTTGTAAAGAAATGTGCTAATCACACTTCTGAAAGTTCAAATCATATCCAAAACTAACATAAGTTAAAGGGCGGTCCGGTCGTGCATTGGTAGCGGCGCCCATCTTCACAAGACATAAATTTCATCTAATCGGTTGTTTTTACTATTTTCCTGATTAACACCATTTTTTTCATATTCTATAGTTGTTTGAATAGCACCTTTTTATATAAAAACGGTAACTATTTTTATTTCAGCATTTTCATTTTCTTTTTCCAAAAAAAAAATAGATTTTCCGAAAATTACAATGATAAATTGAAATGATTGCTTCATTTCGTTTCTATTGCAGTCGTATAAAATATTGTACCCTTTTAGTTTCACAATAGGTTCCCTAAGTCCTCCTACGAATACATCCCCTTAGAATAACTTCGGCTTGCAACAATGTTGCAGTGCCAAGGATGGCTCTTTTGAATAATAAAAAAAGCATGCCACTACCTTTGAAAATCTCCTCTCTTTACCCCCTCGCTTTCGCTCCTTCTCTTTAGACGGTATTAAAAAAGGGGAAAAATCCTCAGTTATGCGATTGTACCCCATTCTTTCGAACGAGGTGATCATTAGCAATGCATCAACGGGAAAAATGGAGGTTTCACAGTTCGATCAATTTTTACTACCGCCCGGTCAAAGACAGGGAGTGGGCAGGCGTTGGGTCCACGAATTGTTTCGTTTCGTGCCCGTAGAACATAGTCCCAATGGTGGTTGCTTAATTTTGTAGACCATTCCTCGGACAATATACAGTAAGGGTATAGCGTATTTGCGCGTACTATTAGTACGCTCTCCCCCTCATTTCCCATTCCCATTGTGTGCCGATTCGATGACTAGCAACCATTGTGCGGTGTTCTAAGTCATATCGTTAGTTTAGTGTTTCTTTCAGTCCCAATCGATCCAGTCCGTCCCATTGCTGCCTGGTGTACCAGGTGGACTGGTGGGAAAGGTGGGTATTCATTCGTTTCCTCCCGTTTTCCAAGCAACCGAATGTTGCAGTTTCGTTTTAATTTATTTCCCTTTGCACCACATTGTGCCCCAATTTGCCTCCTTTGCCCATTCCTTCACGTGTTGGGTCACCTGCACTTCCACGCTTCTTCATACTTTACCGAACTCACTCTTCTTTTTGTTTCCCACCCTTCATTTGCCTCTTCCTTCGAAGGTACGTACCGAGCAATGATATATATTTTTACCTTCTACTGCAATCGAATTCGTCCGCAGCTGGAGGCCGCCGGGTCGAAATGCGGGCAGATATGGGCGGAAACTATTCCCCGATCGTTAGCCCGCGGCAAGGTGAGAGGAAAATGCATTTTCTTCATCTCTCACTTGGTACTCCCAGTTCCTGCCCCCACTCTCCGTCCAGCACCCAAGCCCGAAAACCCTGCCGTCACAGCGGGGTCATTTGTTGTTGCCTCTGTTGCCGTGCCGGGCGGCGCTCTTGTTAACTATCAGTTGTTTATCGATTATTCGCTGCACCCTGCGGGAGCTTCCTTTCGGTTTTTGCGGGAAATAGATATGTAGGCTTTTCGACGACCATCGATGCAAACGGAAGCCTCGCGGAGGTTCGGGGCACTGCATAGGCATGTGCAATGCAATTTGAATGTGCGATACGGGTGCATGGTTGCAAGCGATAGCGATGCCACGCTACCGTGGAGTAGCAGTACCAGCAACACGGAACAGCAACATTATCAACATCAGGCATGATCATCAACGTTATTTGATGCCATCAGTCTGTCCGTTGAAACGGTTGAAAGGTGAAATGAAATTGCAACTAAATATACACATTCAAAACACACATACACCCACACAACTCGCTGCCCCGAGGCCTTTGCCATTGCTTTTACCGGCCTTAAAACAAACGTTGGGCCTTTTTGCCGACATATCCAGGCCATGGGTGAGGTTATATTGAATTGAGCTTCAGCTTTGCAAACGTGTTTCCATTATACAATAAGAATGTTTCAAACCATGGCATAAGAAGCTTTCCTTTCGGTGTCAAGCCATTTTCGTTTGTATTCACCTGTTCACGTGGGCGGACAGTGAGGTCCTCTAATAACTGCAACCAGCTATGCAGAATCTTTCAAAAATTATGTATGTTGAAAACCGAAAAAGAGGCGAATGTATATTGCCAACCAAGGCACATATTTCTAACCTCAAAATACGTTTCCGGGTATGATGATCATGCAGCTTTCTGCCGACCGAAAAGCTCGATAGGTAGGGTGAAAGTGATGCGTTGAAATAAATAAATAGCAGCGCACTTCATTCGCTAGCGCCCTTGCGAACCAAAACGGCATTTTGATGGTTTATTTTATATCAATCCTCCACTTGGCTCCCTCCCCCCTCCCTCCTTCCATTACCCTCCGTATTTTTCCCACTCGAGCTCTCGGAAAAAAATTAAATGGCGCACCATTCGGATTGTGTTCCAGAGGGGTGCCGGGGCGATCGCCACGGTTTGTTCCACCTACAATTTCTTTCCAGTTCGCGCTTCGCAAAACGCGTCAATTTGGAGTTTGTTTGTTTGGTTGATTATCACTTTCGCATTGAGCCATTTTTATCGATTTTTAAAACCTTCTCTTCATTGGAGCTTATAGCTTGTTTAAATAGCGCACCCCCTTGAAAAAAAAAAAACACACGACGAAGCAAAACAGTACAATCCGAACGAGCCGATATTTGTCATTGAATCACCGTGTCCTGTATGGGGATTGCAATAGAAATGGTGGTGGCAGAAAACAAGAATGGAGGCAAATTGAGTGAATGATGTAACAAGAGAAAAACGGCAGTGACGAACAAGAAATGAACGATTCGTCCATCATTCACTTAGTTTGACAATCGGAAGCACATAATTTCCTTTTTACGCGGTGGATTCGTGCCGCGATTGCGATTCGTTCATCCGTTTAAATGGATGTACAGTAAAAAATGTTACTCTTACTTTCGTGTTTGGCAGGGAGCTTTAAGCTTCTGCTGCTTTTGGATGTGGATTGCTGGGCAATGTGTGAAATGATGTATGTTTACGTTTTTTTGTAAATGAAAACAATTTGTTTATTTAAACCGTTTACACATTTATTACATTTTGACACTGAGTAAATTGTTTCATTGGTTATGTTTCATCGCCAACCAATGAAAATAAAATTTTCAACTGTATTATAAGCAACCAACAAAAACAAAAAGGAATAAATTAACTTGAACTAGTAATAAGATGGTCTGTTACCCGTAGTATGAATTGTTTTTATACCAATGTGATTTGTACATATTGTAATCCTAATTTCTCCGTCCAGGTATATTTTATTTTTTATGAATATTTATAATAAAAATTTCCATTTAATTATGAATTATTCAATTTTGAATGAACTTTTCACTTCGATATATAAGCTATACAGGTTAAGAATACCAAAGGATTTAAAAGGAATAAAAGGATAAAAAAGTATAGTAATTTTTTAAACAAACCTTTTTTTAATGAATCATTGTATGGGTTTGTAAAGCACAAAAACGCTGCAATAGAATTAAAACCAAAAGAAAGCCCTTCTTCTACGTATTTTCTTTTCTTTGTCGTCCTTTGACTTTCTTCTCCCCTATTTTGTCCGATGACCGATTGGCTAACAAACTACCCGGCTCGCAATGTGAAATTCATGTACCAATAAGTTAATGACATTTTCTTTAATACTCCTTTGGCCGAACACACATACGTTTACATATGGCCACAAAGTTTAGTGGATGCCTTGCACAACTTTTCCCATTTTCTTTCAAAATCACCCTTGTGCCCCGGGTCTCTCGGTGCACAAAGTAAACCATACCTTTCAACCGCCAACCAAACGATGGACAAGCGCATGATGGTGTAAAAGAATGAATTTCCCATTGATATTCCTTAACTTTTGACCAACCTAACTGGACCAAAATGGAGTGGTGGAGGTTTTTGGTGGGTGCCATATTGTTTCGCTCACCGAGCAGGAGCGATGGAAGCAAGTTAAGAAAGCACACGGTGTGTACAGTACGTCAACACACGGATGGTAGTTAGTCATCCATGGCCATCATTCGAAGAACCGAGCCGAGGTTTTGGCGAAAAACTCGTCAGCTTTGGTACAGACGTTTGAGGAGGGCAGCTGGACTTGGCTGTTACTGATGAAGCAATGGCGCGCAAACCTGCCGTCCATGTCTTAACGTCGATGCTCCTCGACCATGGCTCGGGTATGGAAAAGACCAAAGATCAACAAAAGAACAACATGAGTGTTGCTGAATTATTGAAGGGTAAAGTAAGTTTTCTTCATCACCAAACTATCCCTCACGGGTGAGCATTGGTAGACGGAAGCGTTGGGTAGCGAAAGCAAAGACCTCGACAGGAGGAGGCTACACATATGCACCGGTTGTGTGCCAGTGACCATGGTACAACAGAAAACCATGAACAATAAAGACGGGTCAAATTTGCAGTAGAGTGGTGGAACTGGTGCTGTTGGAAGCAAAACGAAAGGGAAGCGACTTTCGCACCCTCGGTGGGGTTTTGGGTGTGCATTGCATCACTGTGTGTGCAGTCGTGTGTTACTGAACCGTACGGTTTTTGAACGAACACCAGGAACAACACAGTTGATCAAGAATGCCTCACTCAAACGGTCGTGGTGTGAGATATGCCTTCGGTAGCCTTAAAAAACTCATCCGTTACTGACACATCCGTTGTTATAGCACCTACGGGAGAAGCAGTAGCACACTGGTAGAAAGTTCCTGCAAGTCCTCTTACTCTGCACTATCTACCACCGAAAACTGGACAACCGAACTGGATGGGCACAGTGGATGGATACGTCTGGACAGCGCAACCATCACTACGGAGAGGCTCTAACGGTGGTCTTGTGGGACATGAGGTGGAAATGATTAATTGCAACATTTGGTCAAGATACAGCTCAATCTATGAAGAAGATATGTCTTCTTCCGCTCGTCTCGAATGCCAACATCCCGGCGGATGCATAGATGGATGGATGGATGGATGGTTGGCAACGAGCAAAAGTTGACTGTTAGTGTCATTTGATATTCTTTGAATAAGAATGCACAAGAATGGGGAACATAGACGAACAGAGATTTAAGGAGAACGAACGAGAGTCCGAGAGGCACAGGGATGGAGAATTTGGAAAGTTCGCCAGTACGGGAACATGGAACTAGGAAGATACTCCTTGCAAAAGCCACACTCAAAACTTCCAATGGAATGAAAATCGACCGTAAGAGTAGAGCGAAGTTCGGTTTGAAGGGAGTGAGTATGATTGAGTACATTTTTGCATGGGAGTTTCGGTGCTGCAAAAACGGCATTGATTACCTTATTTCGTGCAGTTGATTTATCCATTGACAGCATTGTCAGGAGTAAACTACTAAAGTGGGGCGCACCAATGGTGAAGGGTTGGAATGATGCATGGAGCGACCCTATCATTGTAATTCTTTGAGGCTTTGGGATAAATGTGTGAAGAATTACATTTTGATTCTTGCCTATAGAGACACACACACTTAGAGATGTTGACTTGGAACAGATTCGGTCGGTTTCGGTCAATGTATACCTAATTTATGCAGAGCAAAGTTCATCGAATGAATAACATGAGCTAAGAATATCAAGAGACTATTTTACAATAGTAAGAACACATGATACATTCCCAAAACCTAACCAATTGTTAGCAGTACCTTTGGAATGTACATTTGATGAAAATAATTTAAACAGAAATACATTTAGTACAAACATATCGGAAGCACACCATTAACTATGTTAAATGATCCATGAACTTTATTTTCCCACGGTCAGTAACACCACCGTAAGTTCGCACCGGTATAAAGGCAACTTTTTCTCGTTTGCTAGTGGAACTAATTATTAAGATATAATACCTTTTCTGTCAAAATTAATTGGCACTCTGGAGAAACAACGATCGATACATTTTTGTGGTTAAAAACGGTTTTTTTTTGTGCGACAAACAGCACACCAACTGTACCGTGCAACAAATTGTAGGCTCGCAACATTTACTGGTGCGCCAACATTGTGACGTTCAACCGAACAGCGGCAAGGAAAAATAAAACCCTAAACGGGGGTTTGCAAAACTTTGTCCCACGTGGATGATTTTTCCCTTCCCCTAACGCCAGGGATGGTCGAGTGAATACCGACGTACACAAACACACAGTGCTCAAGTGTATCAGCCTCACGTTGGACAGATTACGCTCGCAAGTAGTTTTCGGTCGGTTTGAGGTTTAACTGATGCTTCCTCCACCTGCCACTACACTCCGGGGCGAGTTCCTCGGTGCGGTCTGGTGTTCCCTTTTTTCAAAACCGGGAACCTTCACAGCCTCATCCAGAGCCAGGTCAGAGCAGAGATTACCGCAAAACGAAAACCCTTGCAACCCTTAGGAATCCCCCCTCGGTGGTTGGCCGATAGCACTGTGGCATAGGTCACCTTGCAGGCCTTTCCTGAGAGTACCTTACACCTGCACACCTACACCTTGCGCCTTGATGGGTGACGGGTGTGTGTATGTGGATTGTAGTCAGGATGCTTGACTGCCATCCGTGGGGTTTTTATCGTTCTGTGCGGTTGTCCTGTTCAGCGAGCTTCGCCGAGACTCTTCCTTGGGGTTTCGCACGCAAACGTCGCCATCGTCGTGAAGGATTTTTGCATAGTCCGTGAAAATCCCCTCGGCAAAAGTGATACCAGAATCGGGAGAGAACCGCCAACATCATTCCCTTCACCACCCGCCTTTGCCCGGACATCATCTTTTGGGCCCGAGAGGTCGACACTGGTGAAGCCCGAGCAGGCACTTCATAAAACCGACATTATGCAAATGAGTCACATGAGTGGTTGGTTGGTTAGTTTTGAGCGTAAGCAGGACCGCACTCGAGAGTTGACCATCATAGCGTGGCATGCATGCTCAACTGTGTATGTGCGGTTGTGTGTACGTTTGTATGTGTGTTCATGGCTTTCGAAACTGGTGCGATATGAAGATGCCGGAGCGGGACGCGAAATGGGGGTGTGATGTGCGAAAAACCACCCGGTATATCCCACCAAAGGGCACGGACAGAGGCGGACAAATATGCGAAATTCTAATGCACGATCATGAAGTTATAAGCTAAGGCATCGAGAGGCAGGAATAAATTACGGATTGGATTAAGTGGTTACGGGTGGCTGATCCGCTTTTTAGAAGACCCGAGCGTTTCGAGAACTTGGCCCGGGAAGTACCCAAGTGCAGCAGCTATATTTTAAGGAGTTGCCTTTCGCCCCCCTCCCCCCGAACGCTCCAACGGGATCGAACGGCAAGGTTCTAGCGTGGCACAATAGCAGGAAGCGAAGAACTCTTCGGACGGGACTTTGGAGAGTAATTAGAACCGAAACTGCATTTATCTCGTCGTGGCCAGGACTTTTGATTTTGATTCCTTTACTTACCCGTCCTCGTCGTCTCCTTCCCGTTGGGATCGGACGCATCACAGAAGTTTTTCTGGTTTTGTTTCGGTGGGTCGTTTTCACTGCCAGTACGGCCTGAGCCTTTGGAAACGCTTTAGACCGGCCTGAATGACGACTAATCTATGACAGCTGAGAGAGCAACTTTTTATCCGTTCACATGTGACACAGCTGGTAGCTGCACTAGTAGTAGAAGGTCGTTATGGCTCCGATACGGTAGAATTTGATATTCTATTGTTCAGTTTCGGCAGATTGCTGATTTGATTTCTTATTGATTGGCAGTAAAAACGGCACAGTACTAATTGCGCACGATTGTTGAACCACGGGGCCGTTTGAAAGCATTCAGGTTGATGTTTTAAATGTGGTCAACTGGGAAGGATGATAACAAGCAACAGAGCAGTCTTAGGCTAATGTGGTCAGTAATTTTAAACTGTCTATTAGCATGTCGGAAACAAGACAAGCATTATTGTTACTTTTAACCAACTAATGGTTTAGCTTATGTGAGTATTGCTTAGTCTAAAAACTATACAAGAAAACACTTTATAACTTCATTTAAAAAGATTATAATATGGTCTGTGAAATGGCAATGAAAAACAAAACAGATTCTGAAGAAGAATGAATGAAAAATAATATAAACCACAAAATTTACAATATATATGAACTTTTTTAGAGATATAATCACCATATCATAAAGATGTATGGAACATAAAGCAATTAAACACGTTTATGTTTATTGAAAGAACTCTTAACTGTACAAGCAAATTTAACTAACTTTAACAAAAAAATAATAACAGGATAATAGAGCCCAAAAGGTTTTCCTGCGGTTGGTCTGATGTTGTGCGCTGCGTTTCGGGAGGAAAAGTCACGTAAAAAGTCCCAAAAAAGGGGGCCATCGCTGTTGTGAGGTTTTGCTTGTGGCTACGACTTCCAGATAGTTTGAACGAGTTGGTTATATTTCAATGTTTAACCGATTCCGGGTATTTCGAAGTGTTTGTTTCTCTCCGCCAGCTTTTATGATTCCTATGTTCGGGGGAGGGATTTTTCCCACCACACCGTTGCTTCTGTGCATTGCCGGGGCAGTTTGGGTTTTGTCCGCAGTTGTGGGGCTGCTTTCGTTGAGCCACGGTAAGGCCCGTGTTCCGTTTTTTGACCGCGCGTAGCAAAAGAAGAGCCTCCGGACGACGTGCACGGACAGTTGTTTGCAAAACGGTAAATTTTATTACTACCGCAGCGAAAGGACAAGCTTTTATCTTCAGCAAAGATAGATTATGTTGTTCTTTTACTCCTCCCGGCGTGAGACAACCCAAAAAAAAACACTATACTAACGCGAACGTTCGTTTTTTGTTTGGTTGATTTTCATCGTACGACCATTTCACATACGACGGTTTTACCTTATTGTGGTTTCTGTGTGTGACTCTGCCTTTTTTGGGGGCTTTCATTCACACACGAAAGGTAGAACGGTTTGAAATGGTGTTAGAGGAGTTTTTTTTTTCTGTTGCATTGCTTGAACCACTTGAAATCTTTTAAACCACGTGCAGAACGCGTACCACCTTCCCACGGGTGGGAAAGAATTCTTTCTTCTACACTTGCTTACTTTATCGGTATGTGCGGGACTCATGGGATAACGAACCGTCCGGACGTAAATAGAACAAAAATGTTACAATAAATCATACCACATAAACGAATTCGTGTGTTTTGGTCGCAGTAATCCCGTGAGGAAAAGAAAGAAAGAGAGAGAGAGAGAGAGAGAGAGAGAGAGAGAGAGCGAACGAAAAAATAACCCCCGACAGGATATCCTTCATTGCGGTGACAAAAGCTTTCGAAGCATAAAGGTGCTCGCAAGTGTCGTGTTGGATTGGTGTTTTATGTGCACATTGGACGTGTGGTGTAAAATTGGAAGAAAGGGTGGTATAGGAACTAGCGCGATAGATATGCAGCGATAATAACCCCGAAGCAATGCTTGCAGTAGTGAGAATGGCCGAAGGCAAAAGTGAATGTATTGCATACAGAAATGTATGATTGTTTAAATGATGCAAACAAAAGCAATTGTTACACCAACGTTTGAGCGTTCCATTGACTCTACCTGCTTGAATTTGGTGGGGGAAGAAATAAAACATGTTTAGTTTTTCACAGTTCCTATTTTACATAGGAACGAATTCATATATGTTTTTCTGTATTGCATTTGACAGTTTGATTTGGTCACAAGTTTAAGGAGGGACGACTGGAAGCTGGCTTTGGAAAGCGATGGTTCCCCACTTATACTTGCCATATTAAAAAGTATTTAAACATCACAACACAAGACACCAGAAACCTTGTTAGCAGAGCAGCAAAACAAATCCGAAAAAGATTTTCCCCATCACCGGGATCTGCTCCATAATGGGGGGTTCCTTTCCTTTCTTTCTTCTCCCTGCGAAAATTCTTCTTTTTCAACTGAAAAATGTTCGCTTGCCCATTGCCGAAAGTTTCATTTACCGCGTTCAGTGCTCCACGGGCATCGTACGGGTATGTTTTGCCAGAGTGTGAGTTCCAACCAGGGCACTTGGAGCAAAAGCGCCCAGAAACCCGGTGCCCGGTTTGATCCTCTTTTAATTGAAAATATTTATTTGCTCAAAAGCACATTTTTCGGTTGTGTATAGAAAGTGTATCCTTCATCCTTCGGTGGTTTCCATGATTTAAGCTCCCCCAAACATCGTGGTGGAAGGTGCTTGAAATACAAGGTACAATATTTGAGAAAGGTTGAGCCCTCCGGCAAGCTGACACTTTCCGTATTTTTGCTTCCAGCCAGTAGCGGAAACGATGTGCGAGTGTTTAATTGTGCTACGGAAGCATCGAGATATCTGGGAGATGGTGAAATTTCGGGGAGGAGATTTTCAGGATACATATATTCGGGCACCAACAGCGCAGAACTCATCGGACAACGCGTGAAAGGTCGAGCAGGGATGGGAAAGGACTTAATCCTCCTTTCCACCCTTGTCTCCCTTATCCAGGGGATTTTCCTGTCCATTCCCACTGCTTGCTGTGTGATGCAATGCGTCTCATACTGTGGTCCCGAACCAAGGGTTTGGACAGTAGGAAACATTTCATCATAATTTTTGTCTTGGAACGAACGCCGAAAAACGCTAGACAAAACACCTGCTTTTGCTTGGCTAGCTATGCTCTCTTCTTGGTTTGAAAGAGACGTTAGCAAATGTGCTTAGGTTCGTTCAATTGTAAAACCCAACGTCATCGGTGCTCCCGGTTCCGTTGCCAGCTGATAAAGCTGTACAAGTACAAGTCGTTGAACCAATTGGATGGTACAAAAAGCAAACCGGTAATTTGAAGCGTGAACCGACCCTTCCCTAGACCTTCGTTTTGTGGAAATATATTGGAAGAGTGAGAGAGAAAAAGCAGAACATATTAAAACGACCTAAAGCATCAGGGAAATGTGCTGAAAATGCGTTGTGCTATGTTCTCATCTAAAACGCATTAAATGAAATATTTTGGTTTTTTGTTTGTCAGCCCACTCTGGTGGTGGGGATTTAGCTTCCCATTCCCATCCATTGCCGTTTCACGTTTCTCAACCAGAGTGATTGTGTGTGTATGTGCGCGGCGGTTTATTTTCTTTGTGACAGCACTCGAGGGCGGTTTGCTTTACTTAACAGATAAACTTATGGCACGGTGATAATGTAGATGTGAAGCGGCTGAATTACTAGTCATCTGACGTTGTCAATTCGAGAGTGATGAGCTTGACTGTAAAGCGATCGGTAGTAATCATTATCGTGAAAAGTCAGTGCTCTCGTTTTAGGTTTTGAATATTGTATTTATGCTGCAACTATCAGGTGGGAGGTGGGAAGAAGACCGGTGGTGTATTGGTATCGGTGCCGATCTTCACGTGACAGTACCGCTCCAATATCCTATCAGGACCAATCCTCCTTCGTACGCAGGACTGACTATCCGGCTACGGGTGACTAAAGTCAAAAAATGCCAGCCGATAAAGAATAAGAATAAGTTGCTTTAGTTTATGAATCAAAGCTCGCGCTGTTTATGTTCATTAATTGATATTTAAAAACTTTTCATTTCTTGGTTTTAATTTTTTGAATAATTTTTAGTCATTTAAAATTTATAAACTCGCAGGATTTTGTTGTTTAAATTTAAACATTTCTTAACACAGTTTTTATATGAAAATATAGCAATATAGCATAATTTCTTTTTTATTACAACCCAAGATCATCTTTTTAAATTACATTGCACATTGATTATTAAATAGGTGATTTCATTTTTCATTTTCAACTATTTATCATATTCTTTTTTCTTACATCCTTATATTCCATCTCATTATTCTACTTTATCAATTTAATTCTCATTTTACTTTTTTATGTTTCGCTCTTTCGATTTTTGTATCATATTACTTATTGTACCTTTTTTTTATTATTTTTTACGTTCTTCCTAACTAATTTTATTTTTGAATGTGTATTATTGAGGTTTTCTGATTCTCATCTCATATTTATATTTGTTTATATGAATTCATAATAATATTTATAACATCATAACAAAAACATGTCTATAAAACATAAGATATAACAAATCTTCTTAGGGACTATGAGATTTGGACCTGAACCTAGACACGTTACGACTATACATCAGGTTGATCGTTAAAACACGTATATACTTATATAAAAAACAACAATGCAACAATGCTCTTGGAAAAGTTATCAAAAAGAAATCAATTAATGAGTGTCCCTTCCTAATTCCTAAAGTGTTAACTTCCTAATCCTTTATAGAAGCCCATCATTTGCTACATTTGATCGCTAGTATAATATTTGGAGGATCCAACATCTGGGCGTTCGCTGACTGTTAAAGTTCTACCTGGACCTAAGATGTTTATGTTACTTAGATTAGACGGGGAGTCAAAAGTCGTTGTTATAGTTTTGTCAAGAAATAATCACTGTGTTGCCATGATTCTAGCACGAAAAATAAATATCTAGATTAATACTTAGTAAACTACAACTTAATATTCCGAATTTTTGGTTAATGTAACTGTTATGTTGGAAACGAAAGTTTCTAAAAGAATTCTTCTTTACATGCTTCGTACTTAAGTAATATCGCTCAAAAGACTCATGCATCACATCCATCTTTTGTTGCACAATCTTTTTGATTCCTTCCCATACTTCCTAGAACGATTAACTTCATGGCAGTCATTCGCTGATGCAGCGAAAAATAAAACGCTACTTAACGACTGGCTGATTTATGTTTGCATACACACTTTATTGTTGATTTGTCTTGTCTCGCTTACGATTGTTGCTTTCCAATCGAGGGAAGAAGTAATGGTGACACCTTACATAAATATCACGTTTGCGGTTAATCTACCCTAAAAATGATACCAATTTCCACAATCGTTAATAACCTGTTCCGAAATGGTTCCTTCAACTCCGCCCCAAGTGCCGTGACTCTCGTCGATCAGCACATTTCAGCGACAGCTTCACGCCACAACACCGGTATGCGGATGAGCTGCGATAGACTTTGATTCGGCGTTCCTATCTCTATCCCGCTAAACTAATCCCTCTTTACTACCTACTACTTGCGGTGGATGAACCACTCCAACCGAAACGGCGCGATAAGCCGTGCGTGAATCACGGGATGGAAAACCATCCTTACCGGTGGGTATGGTTTGCGTGTGAGATCTTCAAAGGGAATGTAGGCTTGTATCTGCAGTCTACAGAATTATCCTCCCGCGACGCTACGATATGCCTGGAGTGGCGACCGGCGATGGAACGACAATTCGTGGTGAATTATTTTATTGCGGATAACAAATTGTTTTACGGGCAAACGCGGAAGACACGCTACACGTCGCAGTGTCGCAATTTTGCACAAAACTGCAGACGTTGGGCAAATGGGACACGTTGCTTTGCGGTCTCATAGACTTGAGCATCGTTTTTTTTTTGGTAATGGTCCTAAAATATATATGGTTGTTGGATGCGCAAGGCATATAAAGGAGAAAAGCAACAATTTGCTCTTTATTAGATTTGCTTCAATCGGCAATGGTCCAGCATAGTGGGAGAAAATGAAGAATAAACCATTACAGTAAGTTGAAATGAAGTTTTAGATGGCTCAATTTTACTCTTTACAAACGCACTGGCCAACATCAAAGTCAATTGGTTTGAAAGTGAGTTACTCGACCGAGCTCAACTGCCGATGAAAGTAAGAATGATAGTTATCAAAATGAAATGTTTGCCTTACATCGCATCCTTGCTGTAAGTGCTTGTGAAGCTTTCGAAAAACTTAGGTTATCTGATAATATGATGAAAATGAAAATAGGAACTCTTATGATCAATTAAGCTCCCGTTTCAAAGCTTTCAGTTTTATCATGCAAATCAATCGCATATCTATCGCACTAGCCGTCTACTAGCGGTTCACTCAATAATGGGCTACAGTTCTCAACGGACGCTTGTTAATTAAAATCAAATCTCCTGCACTATTTATCACACGTAAAGTGCAAAAATATCGTAAACATCATGTACGCTCCGAACGGTAACCGTCCTGCATCATGTGCCCATGCCCGACATCAAGGGTGTCAAGTCAAGTGCCAATTTCAGCAGTGGGTTGCTTGTACACGCGCTTCCGGAGCTGGCCGGTTCAGAGCCATACCGACGTACAACCAGTGACATATCGCTGTAGAAGAATTTGTCTGAAACCGGCAGCTCCCAGCTACGATGTTGAGGTGCAGCCAAGCATCAACGAGTTCACCCTATTCCTGACCAGTGGGTTCGCTAGTTGCTAGTGGCTTTTGACTTGCCTTGTGCTGGGGCTGCTGCTGTGGCCGCACCCGATGCTTATGAATATGCGAAACCACAAAGCTCTCCGCGAACGAGCTACTTCCGCCCTGGGTCAAGTGTTGTATGCCGTTCGTTGTGTGTATGTGCATGATCGTGGTGGACTTAGCGATGGCTATAGGCCCACCGTCTACACCGACGGCAGGTTTACACGCTTCCGTTGGCCGGTACGCATGGATGAAAGGTTAAAATCAGAACGATTGCCGTCCAGTGTACGACGAGGGTAGCGTTGTGCACCGCAGTAATAAAATCCTGCTCACGTCCCACGTATGTTTTCTTCGTTTTCCACAATCCCGCACAATGCGAATCCCGCGAAAGCAACACAACGCTCTCCGCAAGCCGTGCCACGGTGACGGATGGCTGTGGCTGTAAGTTTCACCTGCGTGTGCGGTTTTGCTGTAAGACCGTACACTACCCGGCGGGTTGATGGTGCATTGGCTGCAAAACCCGGGAATGGGGAGTTACATTTTTCATTCTACTGGGCACCTCGAGGGCGATTTTCGCACCTGGCGTGCTGGCACGAGTTGCAACATTGACGCACACCTCGGTGCTGGGATGGCTTTAATTAGCAAACCCGAATCGTTTGCAGCCCACAACACTTATTATGCGTTGTGATAGCAAAATGTTCGTGCCTAGGCTCCTATTATGGTTTGTGGTGTAAACCATGCTTACCCAAGGTTATGGACACGTCAATGGGATACAGTTCGCATGCCAGTGACTTTTGATTTTAATAGTGTAAGAGCAGTACTTGAAGAGCTTAGAGAAGAATCAAGGCCTAAAGAATAGACGTTATGACAAGACAGATTTAAGTATGCACCGCTTATGCTCTACTGGATGTCAAAAAAGTATTTGACAGTGTATAGCACCAGGCCTTGTACACAAGACGGTTGAATTTGATGAACAACAACTATCTAACATCAGGGTGGACATGCAGGGTTGTTTTTAACTCTGTTTAAATCCGATGCAACCTTAGTCTCAGCGGAAGGAAGCCTTCATTATTAAATTGGCAATCTTTGAGAACATAATTATGACACCTGTGTGGTATAGATGAGCAAGAACTCATGGCTTACAACTTCAGGTCATGCTGCTCAAAATGTTACGCATGACTGACACAAATGCTAGATAGATAATTACACACCCTTGCTATACTGCACATATGTACAACACATTAGGGAATAAACAATAGGAAAACGAATATAATTTCGTGCTAACGTAGAGAACAAACAATAAGAAAAGAATATATGCTTAACGTAGGTAAATATCCAAAGCACGTTGGGAAGTTCTTAAATAACATTACATCTTCCAAGCATTTTGAGCGTGCTTTCTTGATGATCATTTTCTAAATTATTGAAAAGAACTGGATCAATATATGTTTCTGTTTCAATCTATTTATGAGTTCGTTACACATAATTCATGCGCAAAAGCCATGCATCACTTACAAAAGAAGTGTTAAGCTTCTACAACTAATCTGATTAAAACAAACAAAATGATTGGTCTGGTAGTTTTAGTGCTGAATCAATTCGAAAAACGCCCCAAGGTATGCAATGCGCAAAAAAATGCGTTATTTAACGATATTGCTTGTGAACTGTTGGATACCAGGACACTGTTGCTTACATTGAAGTTAAAATCTATCCTCATTTGATTTTAAGTGTTTTGACGTTACAACCAAAAGCATCGTTTTACTCGCAACCACAATTTCCTCCCAAGAAAGGTAAATGATGAAACGTAACCAAGAATTAATAATGGTTCAAAACATTGGAACGGATTGATCGGTCTGTCACGGTTTGGTAGGCACAATGTCAGCCACATTCTACCGCAAGATATTGCCACTTGAATTTTTCTTTGATGTTGATGCCGGTACAAAACGTACCAGGTTCCGGGAAGCACAGTAAGCCCCGGATGCCGAATAATTGACCATTCATTTCTAACCATTTTGCACAAGGTGCATAATGACACGATCCAAGATGATTGCAGTAATTACACATCCTGTCCAGCAGTAGCATTTTAGTGCCCCGCAGTGAAGTCGCAGCCAAACAAAGGAAACAGGGAAGCGTTGTGAAACGCTGGGTTGTGTATTAAAGTGAAGAAAGTGGTCCTCATGCTTTTCCAAATCCTGTACCGAGCGGAAGAAGAGAGTGAGTGCGTGTGATTGGCTTTAGCGTACTGCAAGCCGCACCTGTTCGGCACTCGTCTCTAGTGGACATGCTCAAATTTCAGGAAGTAAGCTTGAAGAAGTTTTCTCGCTTCCTTCCCGTTTGCCTTTTTCGGATGACGAACCATCTCATACGCCACTCATCCATTCCTACTGCCACGTCTCGAGGTGGTTTTGATCGAGTTGCTTTCGGGTTCGTTAGCTACTTGCCAGCCATCTTCATCGTTGTACCCGTTGGATAGAAATGGCGGGTACTATGGTCGGCAAAGAAGTCTCCGAAAGAGAGCCAGAAAGCGAGAGAGAAACAGTCACTAACGGGAGACCAAATGTAATTAAAATTGAATCCTAGCTCTTAACGTTTAATCTGTACCGAAACGAATCAACCCAACCGCAGGACCAAAAAGGACCGCACGGGTGGCAGTGAGCTTTGCTACCGTCGTTCCATCGATCCTGCTGTAACACAGTACCGTCTTCTGGTCCACATACTGACGCAGCCCAGAATCAGCAGCTCGTCCCCGTCCTTTTTTCGGGTGTGGAGTTGGATTGGAAGCAACTCACAATGTGTGTCGTTAAAATGGAAATGGAAACATATTTAATTTCCCAGTCCCATTATGTGTTATTACTTCTTAAATAGTTTTATTGTTGTGGTGTGGCTTTCTGGGTCTGGCTGGTAAGCATGCAAATCTGAGAACTTTGTCTCAGCGTTCCGGAAACGGTGGTTCGTGTTTTATGTCTTTTCTGCTGGTTGGTGCATGTGTGTTGGGGTTGGGGAGGATGGAGTAGAAAAAGCTCCTTTGACAACCGCCAGCACTAAGTTTGCTGATGCGGAGGGCTGTTTTTGAAGAAAATTATCTGAAGTGTTCCACTTCAGAACAAAGGTGGAAGTGATTTTTCTGTTGCGTTTTGTTTCTTGAAAGGAAATACAAATCTTGTGATGTGCATAATATGCCAAGTTATGAATGTCCTCGATTGGTTTCGTTTGATGAAGAAATATAATTTCATTGTGTGTTCTAAGGTTAAGGGTATCAGCACATGGGAAGAGGTTGAAATAAAGCTGAAAACACATTACAAGAAATTTTACAAGAGGTACTTGAGATCTCATACTACAGCTCAAACTCCAAGGTCCTCAGTAAGCTCCGTTTGCCTGCGCTGTGTTTAGCTACTTTTCCAATTGATTTTAAAGTCCTTCGGGACGCTTCTCGGTGGTGGTAATGTTTGTGGAAATTTACTTGTCGAACTGGGTTCCCTACCATAACTCCGCTGGTCTCTGGTCGGGTCGTTATGGATGGAAAGTTTTCGGGTGCCATAAATTATACTGCTGATCTCTACCCAAATCAACCGGTCACTGGCGACTGGAGTTAGAGTCGTTTGGGGGATGTACACAGCTGCAGCCCAGAGGCAGCTCATTGCCAGCCCTCCCAACAGTGTGTGCATGGGTGTGTGTATGTGTGGTATGGCGCATTTTCTTCGGCGTATACCTCTTCAAAGGCAATTATGGTGGTGATGTTGGTGAGAGTTTGAAAATGGTATGGTTCAACTCACAAAACAACTGGCCTGCTCAAAATGATTTCCATGTCCACGCAGTACCCGATCACCCCTTTCCGTGGTAAGTCGGCATGATAAAACATCCTCAATCACAATCAGAATTATTGGAAGAAGTTTTTGTACGGGGCGCCTTCCGACTAGGGAAAGCTCTTCCACCACCCGGTCCAGTCTAATTTTGTACGCCTGATGATGATTTTATTTCTTGTCAGTTGTTGGTCAACTTTCGGTGAATTTGTATGCGCTTGTGTGTTTGTGTGCGTGCATATCTTTATGCTGCGACTCGGAACGAACCACTGCATACAAACGACTCAAAAACACGGTTTGCATACGATACGGTCAGTTTGGTGAATCTAATCACTTCTCTGCTCGTGATCGTTGACCATTTTTGCCTAGATTTTTGCAGCTGAGAAGCAGAGACCGCATTATACGGGCATTGCGGCTGGTGGTAGTGTTTAATGGCTAGCGCAAAACGTTACGTCTGCTGACAGGAGTCATGTGCAGACTGGATGCTGTATAATTGGTGCTTTGCTAAAGTTTCTAAATCGTTGCCTCTACTGTTTGCAAAGATAGTTGTTTTTTTTCTCCAAAAATAACATCAAAACTTGAGTGATACATACTTATATGCAGGGTTTTACCGATGTTTTCCGCTAATTTGTAGTGTTTATAAATACCTTTTTATTGGAGAGGTAAGGTACAGTGCACCAACTCCAAACGATAGAATAGTCAGTGTCCGCTGATGTAGTCAATTGTGATCTCTCTGCGCTAACGGTACAAACATCTCGGCACTGTCATGCCGACATGGTCTTCAGTCCGCAAATCCATGTGTTCGGACTGCGTTCGGATACGTTAAAGATTTATCACTACGGGAAGTAAAGCGGGAGTGACAGATATTTATATATCGACCCTTTTGGATGCTTAACATTCTTCGCAGGCGGCTCTACGCTGGCCTACTCGGACGGATGTAAAGCCTCAGTGAGATCTGCACCATAATCACTACACGCGGTATAGATTCGCGGAGAGTGGCACCATCGGTGGCCTTCAGACATGCCGTACGACGGAATCCAACAATCGTACCGATGTTTCTTCGTACATCAAAGTGTCATTCGCTGCCGGGAGTTCCTGGATGGGTAGGGATTTTGGTCGTGTGAATGCCTCAGCTGCAATGCCGTGACAGGTCGCTGTCTTGCAGCGTGAATTGAAATGTTATTCATGGTTTAATGAATCCATTTGTGGAGAATGGAGTCACGGTGAATTGGGTTGTGAGTGAAAGGATGTACTTTTAGACTATGTTGAAAATGTTCTAAAGCTTAAGTAATGCAAAAATGTATTTAAATCATAACACACTTTAACGAACCTGTAATGCAACATAATACCCTAAAGAAAATGTTCGATTCATACCACTTTTGGTAGCAAGTTTTCCCCGGTCCTTCTCCAATTGAAGTACGAAACAATGCAAAACTAATTAATATCACTATCATAAAATCCTGTATGTAAACCATTCCGGCACATATGCAAGGCGGTTAGTTTTTGGAGCTTCACGAATGAGCAACGGGAAACCTTTGCGAACATACGAACTGCGAACGTATGACGGTTCTTCCGACCAGTGTATGCAATTGTAATGCACTCTTCTAGCTGGAGGCGTTCATCCTTCTCCCGGATACCCGTACAGAAGCCCCTCAGGTATGTGCGAACGCGTAATGCAAATGTGGTAATTGAATTCATTTAATTTCCTTCGTGCAACTCCTGAGAAACATGAGTACAATTGCCGCAAAAGTATCGCCGGGTAACTGGTGCTGCTTAACTTTGACGTACACGTTGCACATTCCCGCATCCGCAGTCCAGCAGTCGAAGGAATGAAGGGAGTTTGTGTGTGCGGGGATGCAAAAAACCCGTTGCAACTCACATCTCAGTTTCACACAAGCACTTTTCAAATTGTGGCTACGTTTGAGCAACAAAATGAGTAAAAGACACAAATTACATGTAACATGATGAGAAATGTCGGAAAACAATTGGGAGTGTTATTTTTGACAGACAAATGAATCAAAAACCGGGTTCTGACTTTACCCACCGCCAGTCCCAGTACAAATAGGTGTTTTGTGTGGTTTATGTTTGCGTTTATTTGATGCAACACCATTACTCGTCATACGGTGCATCGCAGCGTCCGTGTTTGAGTCATGTACACGGCATACTAGCTGACTGATATGAGCATTCGTAATGATCATTATGATACGTCAGTGTGAATCGTTGGCAGATTTCAACAATTTCAACCCCGTGAAGATATGTTATGATGAGTAGCTATGTTTTTGGGAAGAAATGTTTGTCACAAATGCAGAACGGTATTCCTCGGAAACCAAGCAGGAAGGAGGGACGGAGGATGAAGTCGAAATGTCAAGTGATGAATTTTTAACCATCGCAAATGATGCGCGAAGATGCGTTAGCAAGGGCCAAAGATGCTGGGAAAATAAATTAAGTCAAAAGTTGATGTTGATTTGTCCAACTCTCAGTGGAGTTAGGTTTGTTGGCGCATACGAACGATCATCACACAGGATACCACATTTATCAAAATCCTGGCCAAAGCGGGAAAATGCATTTGCAAAATCATGAGGTGAAGGTGAGGGGAAGGTGGCCTGATCATCAGACCCCTTTATCATACTACCGGTCCATCCAGATACGTGCCGGAAAACCACAACGCCACAAACATAACTTGTCCTCCGTTTGCTCGTTGAAATGACTCACGGTCGTTTTCCTGGTGTCGCTGCGTTTCCGTTTTCCGAGTTTCGGTCCACATTGAGGAGGTCGTTTGGGATAGGGTTGAGGATAAGGGGAGCTTTCCAGAAGGCTGGTAATTGCAATCGAGTGAAATGAGCTTTCCTGCTCTTATGAATTCTGCCACGACGAAAGCGTCTGTGTAGTCCGCGTTTCGCCGTTTGCTACAAACCTTCGTTTCGTTAACCTTTTTTAACCCTTGTGCCATGGTTGGGCGATGTGCGATAAACTATAAACAACAAACAGCGAGTGGAACGAAATTAGAAAACACCCAAAAGTTTCTCCACCGTCCTTGTGTATCGAGAGATGCGCTGTTTGTTAAACATAATTTCGTTTCAAAAGAAGACAAATAGACGCGTAGTGGGATGGTTTTTTTGATGGTGGGCGATACAGTGGGAGAATGGAGCGGATCCCACGATAACACGAGTTGAAGTTGGCTGGTGGGGAATCAAAGCTTAAGTGCAGGCATATCATGGTTTCTAAAGCGAACTTAGGAAAAGAAGTCAAAAATGGAGTTTCAAGTATCTTTATGACTTCCGTACGAAGCATTTGTTTAACCAGATACGAATATCTGCTGAAGAATACTTTTTTTCGCCTCAACATTTGCTCCTCTGATGGATGAGTAGAAGCGATTGACAGTTATTCAACTATTTTATCGTCTTTGTGATTTAAAGCAAACTGTTTTTTGAACAACCGGTCTCAAGCTTTCTCACCGAGTCTTTAAATTCTGCCTCATTGTGTGTGAAGCCTGTTGTCGATGTTAATTTTTGCATTAAATGCATTTTCCTAACCACACCCGAGCCTGCATCTGTCCAGCCTGTCCGACCGTACCAGGTTGACCACAGAGCGTAGTTAAACGAATAAATTTTCACCACAACTCTGAACAACTCCACAATTTTCTGGTCAATCCTCGTCCCATCCGGACTGGTACCACCCGGGCCGGGTTCATGCGAAGATTGTGTCTCGATTCCACTGCACAGAAACATAGAGCCCGAGACAGCAAACGGGAAGTTTGCTTGCTTCTCTGTTCATCTTTCTGCCCCTGCTTCCTGGGGCAAGGCCCTGTAGGATGTAGTCTTGAAAATTAGTAGCGAGCTTGCACTTCGCTACAACACAGCCAACCGGGATGGGTTTGAGTGAACAATTTACACTCCGCTTCCGCCAAGGGTGTTCTGTCTGAGGTGCAGGATTCACCTCAAGATTTATTATCGTCTAAATATTAAATTCTAAATACTTTGGACGTTCAACAAGGGAGCAAGAAAATGGGGATGAATCCATGTTTGAAATCGAGACAATCTGAGATTCCATGTTTGCAAGCTTGTATGAGAAAGCCTCCCCGTTGGATTGGGGCCTTTCCAGTTGCTGTGCTCACACAAACACACCACGCTACGGTGCAGCCTTCATCGGGAACCATCCTCCTTGCCGGGGAAAATTGTGCTGCCCTCGTGCTGTAGAAAAGTGCCGACAATGCTGTTCCTGTCTTCCGGCCATCTCCGGTAATTAATTGTACTTTGTACAGTTTTTGGGGACCGAGTGGAATGGCCGAGAGCTGGTCGCTTAAATTCGCCATTCGAACAGGAAACGCTTGCTGACACGATAGATATGCTGCGAGAGCGATCTGCTACAGATTCCCAAAAATCCAGCACTTCAAACAGCCGCACGTTTCGTGCTGAAAGAGGAATTCCCGCGTTTTTTTTAGAAGCGAAAGAAGTAAAATTTTATTAAATGTACATCGTTCGACTAAATTTATCCGCTTTCAGCGAAATCGAATTGCGAATCATTTGCAAATGCATCACCGTTCGGTGGTAGCATTCATGCACCGGTGGGAGTCTTCTCGATAGCGCCCCACCAAGAGCCAAGCGCTCTCGATTGGACATCATTATCTGTGCTAAGTGCTGTGCTACACGTTGAAGTTGAGCGGCGAACTAAAATGCCATTAGCTCGTCGATTGTCGCCCAACGGCCCAAACGCATCTTGCGGGGCGTTTTGTGCGAGTCCTTCGCGTCGAATGGCTGCGAATAATATGGGGCCGGGCGAATTGCAGTACTGGTCGGTGGAAAACCAAGGTGTGGTGTGTATTAGCAAGTCTACAACTACATCAATTGTCACTTTGTGAGCTCATTTGTGGCCATTTGCCTAGATCTCGGGTAGGACCCTCTGCTCGTGCTGCTCATGTGGAAGGCGATGGCTTTCGCTAGGGTGTGCGTGTGATGCGACAGCGTCCATATTCAATGCGGAGTGGAATTAATTTTCTCACATCCTAATTAATCACATGAAATGTGCTGAATCGGGTGACATGCATAAGTCATGATGCCGTCGCGTTCCTCGCGCTAGAAGTTCATCGAGAACCATCGCTCATTCGTTCTGACTCCCCTCAGCTGCCAGAGTGCCACCCAAAACCCGGATGGAGTTGCAGTTTCGGTTGCAGAAATGTGTGTACCATCACAAACAGTGTGGGGATTGATTTTCTCCCACCTGGAAACGGGCCAAGCAAGCCGGGCAAGTGGCCGAGTGGCCGTCGATTGAGTGCCAATTGAAATTTTAAATGGCTTCGCTTGGCGGGTAGCTTAGTGTATCCCCATTGGTCTTCGCACTTTTGGGAGGACCTGAAGTGTGTTATGAAGCGCTTTCCGTTATCCCAACGGTGTCTGGTGGGAGTGACGGGTTTCAACCCACTTTTCTCCCACAGGGAGCCAGGAAGCTAATTAGCAATTGGTCAGTTAATTGATTTCGATCGCGAGGTTGTGACAACTGAAATGAGTGATTTCGTTACAGCGAAGGAATAAACCGTTCGGTATCACATTAAAAAAGTATTTCTTGTTTAATGTTAAGAATATGAAGCTTACAGTTTGTCTTGCTTAATGTAAAGCTCATTGTATGTTTTCACTATCCAATATTTCGGATATATTTAAGCTTAATAACAGTAAATATTCTAAGAAACTTAAGTAATACTTTTTGGTGAACGAAACCGATCCTTTATCACACGATCTCGATCGTGCTCCATCAATCAATCAGCGGTCTGAATTTTTCTCACTAATTGTAGCACATTAATAAGCATAATGCTATCGGACAATTTGAGACCATTTTACCATTCACGACTTCATCATTATTGTTGACCGTACCACTCGCGACCGTTCTTTTAGCCGTGTGGGCCTTGTGGGGTTGTGTCCAAGGTTTGATTGCCCATTTTCCTCCCATTTACATTTCGTCGTTGGAACGTATATCCCGGATTGCTTGCCGATGAACATCAGCTATCGAAGGGTGAACGTCACCGTTTGGAGATTGCTGCTTACCACCACCACGTGCACACGTACAGAACACACATACACCAGCACACTGTCGACGACACAGCTGGAACTTCCCTTATTGATTAGTCGGTACTTTTCGAATCGGATCGTTTGGTGAGAAACTGTTTCGTTTGGGTAGGAATCCTTCCTCGCAGGATGAGTTGCGTTCGCTTAATGATTGCATTCGCTGCGCTGGTCGGATTTCGCTTATCAATGTCACAGTTGCACAGCAGGCCAGCAGGCGCGCTTTTGGCATCGGTATTAGTTGCATGTTATGTCCACACGGTCCACTCCTGATCCGTCGCTAGTGAATGTGCTCGTTTGCGGGATGCGTTGCAATATCACACACACCCGATGCTACATGGGACGCCATGCAGGGATCCTGCTGCGAGGAACCAACTGGTTGTTTGGTATCGAGAGCATGTTTGTAGGCAGCGGCTATCGGACTTCGGGGTACCGATAATGGGAAAACGTGTGCCGTAATTATATGTGCCCGGTAGCAAATAGTGACGGTAATTATGCGATGCAATATTGACAATCTATCAAAAACGGGGGTGATTAGCGAGGTTGCTGTGCTTACTTACGCATTGTGAGTCAAATTCTACGTCGCTTGGACGATACAGTCTAAATGGTGTAAGCATTAGACATTGAGTCAATGAAAATAAATGTGGCATTTGGTAGTCTGGTTTAAACTAACTTGCTGCATTACGGTTGTATTGAGAAAGATTTTTTTTTGCCAAGAACACCAATCTCCATTGTTAAGAAGACATTTTTCAAAGGAAAGTATCATGCACTTTAATCAATTCGACTGCATTCGAACTGCAGAAATTAATTCGACCTCCGATCCGATCCGGTGTCTGTTGATTTGTGTTGTTTTCCAAAAACATGTAAATAACATGTAATAACATTTTTGTTCCAAAGTACATACTATCAAAAATGATATGCAACAAATGAAGAAAATGAAAAACACTTTAATTTATATTTGAAAAATTCATATCCCATTTGACACTTTTGTGGCCGCAAATTTTATACATTTTTAATATTTCTGTTGCCAAAATGTGCATCTGGTTGTCATCAGCAAAACACATTTCCTATCGTAATGTTTCTCACGCATGAAATGGGTGTTTCTATCATCTGATAGTCTTTGGCCACTTTTCACGTCGTTCATAATACTAAGCTTTTAAATCTGTTCAATATGCTGTGCGTCATGACCATTTGTATCCAGTTTAGCTTATCCACTGTATTCTGATTGCTCAAGCACGTTTATTTCATGAATCAGCAGGTTCGTTTGAAGCGATTTGAATGGTGAAAGTGCTTCGATCAACTTCAATTACCTTCACTCATCCTGATCTCATTATCTCACCACCACCGGCGCCACCAGAAGATTGGCATGGAATGGGTTTTACGTTTCGTCTTACAATGATACAACGGTACAATTGATATTTACACCTACTTCAGCAATTTCAGCACTACCCCAAATCGTACAGTCTTTTCACGAGTCGATGAAAAGCATCCGTCAGACATTTAATCTTACACGTGAAAGGTGGCACGAATAGAGATGTCTGCCGTGGACCGAGTGCTTCCAGTGGGAACAGTGCTGTGTGCCATTTAACCATATGACAATCCGAAGTGAAAGAACCATTGAAGGTAATGATGGCAATCGTATCAGCAGTACATTCATTTTGGGATACATTCAATCGTTAAAGTTAACAATCCCGAACGGTTAGGAGGAGTTCTCGCATGAATGGGAATCACACGCACGCAACGTATGTGTGATGGTGACTGTATAAGTCAGATTCGGTACGTTTTTAGGAATTCCCGTGGAATGTACTATAGCTCAGAATGGTTTCATAGGTTTTTTATCGCTCCTACTGCGTGGAATGTTTTAAAGCGATGCATGCTATGGTTAAAGGTGAACTGGTATAGGACGACCAGCTTTAACTACCGTAATGACTCACCATTAACTATCTACCAGGAATAGGAGTACCGCAATGCAACCCCTATTGTAAGCAGTTTAATCTAGGCCTGGAACGCATTGATTGTTGGTCACTTCTGAGAAATGTTATCGGTAGAAAATGCTCTCCAACTCAAGTGTCCAGATCTCCCTGAGCAGCAATCACGCATCGCGTCGGTCCGGCAGGGGCTGATCGGTTATAGGCTGTGGGGTATAAGTGGTACAAGTCGCATACTCGTCCAGTTCAAACAAAACATCATTATCCTTAACACAATTCGCACCACCGTCAAGGAGGATCTATTCTTGCTCATCCTAGCTTAGTTTACCGCCACCATCAGGCAATTCAAAACGCTGGAAGCACGCATTCAAACACCTCAAGGTTTATTTTTTTCTTAGGGTGCGTGTTATTGGTTGCTCCTATTTCATTCCATCATCCAGCTCACCAACCAACCATCTTCTATGCTTGTTGGATGATGCCGGACGACAGCTAATGGTCCCATGCGATGGTGTTCTAACCGTTCTCGAGTGTGAACGTGAACTGATAGCGAACGATTTTTTGATGCTCCTGGGAAAGTTTCACTTTGAAGAGGATTGGATAGGAGTAGGAAAAACGATGGATGATGGAAACGAGGAAGAGGGTTTGGGTATACATATATTTTATTTTTTTTCATATCCATTTTTCCTTTCGGACTTGAATGACTTTTACACCCAACTGGACGGGATGAAACTTGCCGGGCCAGCCGGGCAATGATGACGACGTTTATCATCAAAGGCATAACAATAAAATCGTACAAAATGATCGCCTTCTTACTCCATTTCCTTCAACGGACTGTCTATCTCACCTCTCCCTCTCTTACATGTCTCACTCTCCGTTCACCTCCTGCTGGTCTTTCAGGCGAGGGCCATCATTCAGCAGCACGTTCGAGGCTGGAAATAGGGTGATAGAAATTATGAGAAAAAGTAGGATAGGAACTGAAAGCCAACTGAAGAACTGGCCCTCGTTTTTACACGTTCGACGAAGAGTACTTATGTCTTTTGCTTAAGAACTGCCGGCCGGAAAACGGCCGGTCGGAGGAAAAATGGGAACGAACGGCTATCAGTGGCCACTGGAGACACCGATGGGATACGCAACGATTACCGAGCGACGAATGACCACTTCTGCTGACGTAGATCGGAAAAAGTAATCTCACTGGTTGAAGAGATTCCCCTTACCGGCGTGTTCCCTTTTCCTACATCTCGGTATTGCCTCTCCGTGCTGAAGCTGTGGTTAGAATTCCAACCGACGCACAGATGCTGCACAGACGGACAGATGGAAACGATTCCTAACGAGGCCCATCTCGATAAGAATCCGAGAGTGATTTATCTCCGAAGACAATGGGAGACAAACTGGTTCCTTTTTGGTCACTGGATGCTAGTCACTGGACGGTATGGGGGACTTCATCACCCAATCTCCCCGATTCCGCCACACAAACACACATGTACCGTGTGTATCTTTACTGCAACTGGTTCAACAATAAAGCAATGTATAGGCGGTAGGAGGTTACTCTTATTAAAACTTCTAGTCGCATCAAGCGGTAGGAAGGACCCTGAAGGACAGCTCTGATTTTTTTTATCACTCTGTGTGACTTTTTCCAAGCGGTGCAAAAGGAACGTTAGCTCATATGTATCGGTAGACTAAAGCTTTGGAGTGCTTGTTTCTCTATCGTTGCCACCACACCAAGCTAGTGAGGGGTGTAAAGTAAACTAGCTTCCCTTTTGGATCTCATAACGTCCAATTATGATGCTAAACTTCTCAAGTATATTATTTCATATCTGTCACTTAAATATGTGGTACCATTCGCTTGGTACTTCAGTTGGACGACAGTCCAACTTTAAGGGTAGGATGGCCGAACGCTACACATTTATGCGTGTCAAAGAGCATCCAGTGACGTGCGGCACACAACCAAACACGCTTACATACGGTACGTTTGCCTCTTCGAAGCTGCTAGTGGACACCAGCTGTTACAGGCAGCTCCAGCTCTGGGTTGCCGTATTGTCGTTAAAGCAATGTTTAACTTCCTGTCCGAGCCAAGTGTACTCCCGTATGAAAATGGGGTGTATGAAATATGAGCTCGATCAGCTTTGTGTTTAACCGAGCGCCGGACACACTCATTGTCCGTTGATATAGTGGTATAGTGGAGCATAATGCTCCTCAGCGTACCACCGATGATGCATGCTATTAGCAAAATGGGAAAGGCTATAGACTAATTACACCCAAACGATTTGTGCTCCGTTTGGTTAAGGGAAATCTGGCCCAAAACATCACATATTGCTCCAATCGATTACACCTGAATAAGTTTAAAATTGTTGCGGAACGGTGCTAACTTAATTAAAACCTCTTTTCTTCGCTGCATTCAAGGAACATCACTGTGACCTTATCCTCTGTCCGGATGAGTCTAATCATGACACGAGTGTGCGAGTTTTCACTAATAGAAAATGAGTTCTTTTGTGCTAAATCTGTAATGTGGTACACACAACAGAAAACATGCATGGGTTTTCTCGTTTACGAGTGCAAAATGAGCAGAGACAAAAAAAAATCTCTAACCTCCTGCCGAAACGCCAAAAAGGATTAATACCCCGTTACAAAGTATTACCGCACAAACAAAAACCCATCATATCAGCGCCTGAAAGTATACTCATTGCCATTTCCCAACACAATGGCCTATTGTTATTCGGCCTTTTACATCGGTGCTTTCCGTTGATAGTTTTGTTTCTTTTTTCTATGTGTGTGCTCTCTATAGTTTGTTCTCATGTGTTGGGGTACACACATGCTTGCCGCTTTACGCCCGTTTTATGATACCGTTTCGGTGCCATACAGTGCGAGATAGAGAATTGAGCTCTCAGACTCGCCTCGCCTCGGTAATTGGCCGGCACTCCTTCATTGCCACCCTAAGGCATCGCTAAAGAATTCTGGGATTAGCAATTCGGCCTGTTGTCCGATGGTGTGATGATGATGGGGTCGATGATCATGCTTACTAACCTGAGATAGGAAAACTTTAATGAAACACACTGAAAGTACCTATTTTTGGTTTTAAAACAATTTCTATGTTCTACCGATCCCCAGTAGAAGAATTTGATAAAAACCATTCTACCCTTAAAAAAAGCTACTAGCACCACCACTTTTGCCACCCTTTTGGATACGAGGTCCACCACGGGAGTGCCTGTGTGTGGCCCGTGAGTGTAAGTTTAGTAGAACATCATATCCCCTTATCCTCTCGGATGGGATTTTTCGGGTTTCGGGTCATCTTGGGCCAGCTCTTGGGCTAGTGATGATGAGACCTTTTAGGGGAGCCTTTTTCTAGTTTCAACGCTACAAAGGGATTTCCATTGGCCACAACGAGCTAATGGTTAAACCGCAGACAACGCACACACATACGAGCCGCAGATTTTCTGCCTACAGAACCTGACTGCAAGCAACGTATGTAAGGTAATTGGTTGGTGGAGATGGGAATGGGAGTGTAAGGGTAGAATATTTTACATACCGAGAGAGTAGTTCTAGTTAAGGAGTGTGTGTGCAGATTAAATACTTTTCTACCAGAGATTGTGCGTTGTTGATAGTGTTTTTATTTAAATGCTTCCAACACTTCGGAAACTTTGCTGTCCAGTTTTAATCGACATTAGCAAATCTGGTTGTAAGTGACAATCTATAGAACAGCATGCATTTTAAGGCAGCGTGTCATTGTGTTGATCAAAGATAAAAGAAATGGAAAATAAAAAAAGTGGAAAAGAGATAAAGCAAACGTTGAAGGCCATTCAAATTGATGAAATTTTGGAGATTATTTTTTAATGACTCAAGCTGTGTATGCGTAGGTTAACGATGGTGCAAGGAATTTACTGTTAATGTATTATTGATTTAATTTTAACATATTGTTCTATCAAAGTTTAGTGATGTTCTAATGGTGTTTGATTAGTTAAATTTTTTTTAAATGTAGATCGTTGATGAAGTCAAATTTGGAATTCTGTTATTTTCATATTTTACAATTGTAGTTTTATTATTTTTCTTTACAAATTTATAAGCTTAATATGGTTATTCTGTACATGTTGCAGTGCATAATATAAACATACTTTAAGGAAAGCCTACGCTGTATAAAAAAGAATTGAAGAACTTGATAAGAAAGATATTGTTTTAGTTAGCGGTGTTAAAAAGTTTAGGAAGTTATTAGTAAAAAATGAATGAATAAAACAAATAAAAAATAACTCAAAAATATAAGATCGTCGATAAAAAATGGCAAATGGTAAATAATAATAATAACTTAATAGTGAATAGTAATTAAAACATAAACAAAAGATTTCATGAGTAATTTGATAACTAAGAAAATAAAGCAAAATTAGTAAAACTATTAGCTTTTACGAACGATACCCGAATAATTTATATGCTTCAATAATAACTAATATTTATTAAAACAAATGTTTTGAGCATTTGGTTGTTACGTAGGTTGCTATGTAGGATACAACATAGCAGAATATGTATTTGATATTTAATTTGTGTTAGCAGTAAAATATAAATGAGTAATTAATAAAAACACCAAATCTTCGTTACTAACTACACAAGAATAAAAATAATTATATAAAAAAACCAAACCCTGATACCCGATTGGCTCAATGTCGTTCGATATGACATTCTTCAGGAAAGGCATGAAACTTTCTAAACTATTTCGAAAGAGATTACCATTCATTCGGTTAAAAAAGAACATAGCATCTGCGTAGTACTAGAAGCATGTGCTTGCAACAAAACCTTCGTACGAAGAAAATGCAATCCTTGTTCAAACAACATACCCGTACATCCGTTCTAGGAATCGGATCAATCCCTCCCATTTGGGAAGAGAGCAAGTCTGCTTTTTAATTGTCGCCAGTCCTTGTCTTCCTTTCCGGCACATTCCCGTTTCCTGCGACCGAGAAACCTCACTTGCGTAAATGCTGTGGTCACTTGTGAAAGCTTTGTGTTGTTCTAATCTTCATTGCTAAATTTAACACCACCAGCTTCTGGTGGTTCCCTCGTTACCGTGGCCACCATCCGCCCCATCACACGAATGTGTTGCAATTTTCTTCACCCATAATAAACGCACTTTTGCAAAGTATTCTAATTTTAATAAATCTGCTCTCCATGTGCAAGAACCTTCCTCTGGAAGGTGTGGGGTGGGTTTTTCCGGTTGGCAGTAGTAGCAAGTGCTACGGTAGATGCGGGTTTCGGATGACCCGTGCCTTTACCGGCATGGTGTTAGCAACACCGCAAACGAACCCCCGGCTAGAGGTAGTAAAGTTTTACCCCTTTTTGCGTCTTAAGTGCACGCAAACCCTCCGCACGGCACACAAGGGGCATATCGGTCTCGGTGGGCCTTTCGTTCCGTTTGAAGTTGGGAAAATATTCAAATTAATATCTTTACCATAACCGTTGCCCCGTAGCTCGACGTAGTGTTGCCACTTCCGAGTACGTTGCGTTTCGGAAATATACACACATATTACAGGGCGGGAAGGCATGGCGAGTTTGTCGGAGTGAAGGCTGAAGAGCGGGATGGTACAAGTTCGGCTATGTATCTTACAACCCGCACACAGTATGCATGTGAAAGTGGAGAATAATTTCATTTACCCAACCAGTGTTCATCGAGCTTTCGAACGAAAGGAAGGTACCCCACTGGTACTGAGCACAAACTTTACCGCAATTACCTCCTTTTGGCCGCTTACGCATACCTACCGCTGGCTGCCTACACACCACAACCTCACACAAGCTTAAGGCGTGTTAAGACAGCGGAACTCACTGGCTTTGCCAACGTTTGCCTGCTGGAGTGCTGAGGAGGTGAAGGTGGTAATTTAATTCCTATAAAAGTAAGTGTTAAATGTTTCGAAAAGATTAATCTAGGAAAGTTTAAATGAATTAAGTAAATTTATTTCTAATTTGAATCACGAGCCCTTTTGAATGGGACTTTCCCGGCGTCTATCCAGATGCCTGGGGATCGGGGGATCATCGTTCGGGATCACGGTTTCTTAATATCTCTCAATAAGTCAACCGCTTCTCCGGGCGTGTGACCGTTCCCGCTCCGAGACATGCAGATGAAATAAAGGCCAATCGTGAAACAAAAACAAACCTCCTCCGTATCCGTACCTCGACTCGATTGTCCACAAAAAGGTAGTTAAAATGGCTTTCTTTTTGTGTTTTATGTTTGATATCCCTCCAAGAACTGGTTCCCTTGGTTGGGAAAGTTTTGGGAAATTTCGCACGATTTGCCCATTTCCGGTTGCATTCGCTAGTTACATTGGCTTACATTGTCACGTTTTTCACGACGCCCGGACTCGATGGTTGGCCCTTCGTGAAGGAAATAAATAAGAGTACAAAATGCCGAACCCGACTGGAGCAGATTACCATTGTCACCGACATGGGCCGGGGATGGAAATGGAAAAAAGTGGATTATGGCCGCCGCATATTTTCGACTGCCTATGGGAAAGGTGTTAGAATTCATAAATGTCAGGCCATTAAAAAAGTTTTATCTTTTCACGCGCCTCTACCACTCGTCCACCTTGAGCCCACCCCTGTTTTGAGTGAGGGTGATGTTACGTCGTTTTTTCTAACCTTTTTCTGCGATTTCACCATGCAACTGGAGTGGTGCCTTTTCGTGACGACGTTATGTTTCGTGAGGTGTTTTTTGTGTTGTTATTTGGTTTCGCTTTGTCTGTCACTCCTTCACCTTAATTGAGCAACAGAAGGGTGAGAAAGAAGGCGACAAATGGGGTTGGAAAATATTTATGCTAACGAGAACATTTCAATCCATTCACGCATACCTTCGTTTGGAAATGCGAAACGGCAGTGTCACACGTGGCACTCACCCTCACCGTCCGGACAGTATGTTAACAGATAAAAAAACGGATGGAATAAGTGGTTTATTAGGGTATTAAATGGAGAACGGGGGACCCGTACAAGGATAAATGTCGTTTCATTGTGTGAAACATAATGCTTTTTATGCAAGTTTTTGTTTTATTAACGTTACTGGTCGCATCCTATTAACACTTTTCCTTTCTCCTTCTTTACAATTACAGAAAGTTTGAGAGACTACTTTAGCAAATTTGGAGAAATCACAGAAGTTATGGTTATGAAAGATCCCACCACGAGACGATCGAGGTAAGTTCCAAGCGTAAGCGTAATTAAAACTGGATTGTTTAATATTTTTTGTGTGTAAAAAAAACGCTTGTCAGTTTTAGTTTTTTCGTTCTTAATTTAAGATTTGAGCCAAGTTTTCGTGTAAGATTTTATACCTGGAAAGGATTTATTGATTCTTTTATAATCAGCAGTGTTGCTTGTTGCGTAAAGGAATTGATAATGCTTTTGTTTCAACGCTGGAAATTTGAATGTCTTCCCGTTTTGTGGTACACTATTCTTACGAATCGGCAAAGAATAGTTCCATCCACAGCTTAAGATGCACCACCTCCGACGATACCGCAGGTGAAATAATTAGAAAATAAAGAACTTTCACCATGGTCATAAATTTCCGCTCACTAATCACACTATCCCTCCAATACTTGCCTGGTTCGGCAGCGTCCGTGAGAGAGTAGATTTGCAAAATTTCTTTCATTATCCCTTTTTCTCTGGGGTTTACCTTTTCCGCTTATAAGTTTTCTGTGCTAATGGGGTTCGGTTCGCATGCTGTCCATCCTTTTGGTGCTCGCACTCGTGCCGAAATGAGAAACTTCCGTGTGATATGGTCTGGCACTGCAACGTGTGCGCGTTGGGAAAATCTCTGCTAGTAATTAACTGGTTCTCGATACCTTAGCCCGCTAATGGGTTAGCACCGGGTGGTGAGCGTGAATTATGTGTCGTGTGTAAAAATTGGAACGGAAGGTGCTCGCACACATTCCGTTGCATGCCCATACCAGGCATGGACGAGTTGTGGTCAAGCGCATGCACAAATGGCCGGATGCTTTCATCCGGCTTAGCACCCGTTCGCTATCAGCGGGCTCATATTTTATGACATGTGTGAAAGGGAGGTTTATGCGACTCCAAGGAAACATTTCCGGCGACGTTGAGTACAGTTTGTCTAAAAGTCATTTGAAGTTGTTAAAGTGAGTCTGTTAAAAGGGGAACCTATTGTATGAGGGCTATTACACCTGTACGCCATCTACACCAAGCACATATTTTCTCATTTGTTTGTGCTCTTGCGTGTCGGTATACAAGTTCTTTTTGTTTTCTATTCCCAATACAGCTACAAAACAAGCCTACACTTTATGCCGTACCTTATTAAAATGAAGCGTTCTGCTGCAGAACAAAAATAAACAAAGAAAATCCACACTACGAAACAAATCTTTTTCGATGTAAGCTTTAAAAAAACGGCAAACAAATACGGAAAGAAAACATTACCGAACCTGTAATGGAGTAGTCATGCTGCTCACGTCCAAATACGGAGCTGCCGTACGTTGCAACTGCTTCGAAAAACAATAACAATTTGTCTTTCGATAATGATGATCTATTGTAAATGGGTTCGCTTTTTGAAGGATTTTCTCACCAGACCCAATTTGATTATACCGTGCAGGAAGAGTTGTGCTTCGCAGGCAGTTAATTTATCGACTTGAAAATGGAGAAATGGGGCTGGAGGCTTTGTGCTTCGTGGGAAGCAAGATATTCTTTGCGTTTGCTTTACTGAGTTGCAAGCAGGCTACACCAATCGTTCGAAACTCTTTTGTCATAAACATGATCTTCCGGTTGGTGCTTTAGCACAACTTCAAGAGAGCCATTAATGATGGGGCAAGCTAACTGATGCACTTTGTGAAAAGCAAACTACTACCAAAAAAATAAACCTTTTGCCCCAACCACTAGCATGCGACGAGAAGTTTAGAATTTATCACTCTTAATTTTCTCTGTCCCGGTACATTTTTCTTATCAGTTTGACCGCAAGGCCAAAACGAACTCTTTCATGCCATCGGTAGCTACCCTTTCATTGAGTCACCCTGCAGCCGGTTCAATTTCCTACTTAGCGATCTTTCGGTTCATTTTTTATGTCACTCGGTAAGTTAAAACGTCTCCCGATCGCTTGAAGGCGATCCGCGGCCAAGACGACTTCCTGCTAACGTCCACCCTGTCACGTAGCGGCTACAAAACGGAAATGGGAATTGAACTTTAGCGCCCGAAAGGGGTTAATCTGTACCACGATGGGTACCACGCGGAATGCACTCAACTTCGATATCCCCGGTGGCCATCATGATTTCCGGCTACGATCCCAAGAGAGAGTAATAAGGAATTGCAGCTAACGCTGGGCAGGCGGCGGACTCATTGCGGGGGTTTCGATTGCAAAAAGAAGAAAGAAAAATTGGACGGTAAGCTCAATTGGTTCATTACTTATCGGTAGGTTCATTCCAATAGTTAGACAATGGAAGTGGGAAAGTACCCATGATGGTCAATATGATGCAGTTGGTGCGGATGGTTAGCACAGGAAGAGGAACTTTGGTGCTGAGAGATATATGCAGCGGAGCAGTTGGGAACTTAATTCCCAACAATTTATCGATGATCGGCCTTTAATCAGAAGTTAGGCAATGAGTTTAAGCTGATCTAGAAGGAAAAAACTTGCTTTGTTTTACGTGAAGCATAGTCAACTCAGGAATTGGCTATAGTAGTAGGAGAAAAAGTTTGAGACTTTTATATGTTTAAGAGTTTGTTAGATCCTCGGTAGTGTTTTGTTGAAACTTATTGATTTTCAGTATTTTTTCTATGTTAAATACAGCGGATTATAAATTTATTATTGATAAGAATGTTTCGGTTTTGTTATTGTGTGCACAGAATGCAAGCTGTATAAATAAGCAATGCGATGTTTCATTTAAGATAATTTCTCTCAGATAACTATTCGTTTATTTCCTCTCGTCAAACCATCGGTCAACATTTTAACGCATCGTACATGAACAATAACGTTATCTGGAAAATGTCGCTGTGGTGGCTTTTCCTGACCGCTTCGATTGACAAAACCAGAACGTGGTTAAGGTGAGTGAGTTGAAAGCTTTATCGCTTCGTAGCAATGAACAGGACACAAAAAAGTTGCGAGACAGGAAATTGAAAAGCAAGCACCCCTGCCTCACCATTACATACTTTCTGGCGGTGTCCGTTCGATAAGAGAAGGCAAAGAAATCACCGCAAGAATGCGCGATTTGACCAACCAGAAACGATTCATCTAAGTTGTAGCAGAAGAAGCAAAAAAACAAGCTGAATAGTCCATGCAAGCTACGTTGAAGAAATTCCCGAACGGAAGTCAAAAGTGAACGCGAATAAAACCACCTCGGCCCGGGTGCGCCGGACACGGGTACCAGAACCCGTCCACTGTCGTCTGCCCGACAGGCAGTGGACATCGAAACACAATCAAAATGTATCGCCCACAGTGGACGGTCGAAAGTTGCAGGATGCTGACGACGGCAAAGATGTGACACGCTGGATGCCGAGCACCAAAAAGCTCAACGCTGCCGGTGCAGCGCGTAAGAAGCAAGCGAGATGGAGGAAGTTAGTAAGCCAATTGAGCAGAATTAATTGAGTGTTGGTAATGCGATAAAATTTAACGAGTTTATAGCAAGGCTAAAATATATTGAAGTGTGGGGACACGCGGGGCTGACGCTCTGGTTCCGGGGATGGACTGTGCGCTAACGGTGTTTGATCGGATCGTTGCTCGTTGCAGTGTTAGTTTTTCATCAGCCTAACAAAACTGGTGGGAATAGTTTTTTCGTTGTTGCGAAATAATTTCAATCCTTCGGAGCAAGGGTTTTAACATTTTGCTTTTGATTGAAACTTTTGACGTTGAAAGGTTTCATTGTTTTGTAAGTTACTGATAGTAAGAATTATTAATTTCAATGTAAATTTAATTTAATAGTTAACTTTTTGAACATGGACAATTTTCGTAAACAATTAACACAACGTCCTGAAACTATTTTTAATTATTTTAAATTTTCAGTTTTTTTTAATTTGATTATTTTCGTGTTCTGAGTACACATACAATTTGTGCGCTAATTAATTTATTTAAATACAAAAAAAGATAAACAAAGAAAATTTGTAAAATACAAACGTTTTCTTTAACTGTTTTTTTGCAGTTAGTAAATTATATGCAATACTTATTACATTTTCACTTTATGAATCTTTCTTGGTTTTATTGTAACAGAAAAGCAAGTATTTATTATTGTTTTATAACACATTTTACAGCTTGACTTTCTTAAATTACATAGTGTAGTAGGCTTAAGATAGAGATATTAAAGTAGTCGATAAGTAACACCCAAAGAAAGCACAAGCATACTCCCGCACTACTTTTTTGTAGTTTACACACCTTTTATTTATGAATTAAAAAAAAAATAAAAAAATCTGACAGGGACATAGCAACACAGCAAAATTTAATGAGAAGGTAAAAATTATAGCATTTATGTAATGAAATTATCCAAGGTAGCAAAAGTAAACCATAATGCAGTGAGTTTTTCACTGCGTGGATATCATTGTGCAAAAATTCTGAGCCGACAAAATAAACGAATGCGAAAAAGGATTGATTACCGCAAAGTAACGAAATGGACTAGGAGATAGATATATATTTTTAGCTGAAAATTGTTTATAATTTGTTTAAATGCCATGACCATTTTTTGTAAGTTTTAAAACTTTCCAATCAACTGCTTTAAAAATACAGGATGAAAAAAATCATTTTCATGAATTAACAGTTGAATAACAAAACATAGAAAATATACTTACCATTCGCTACAACTTCGTATGTCGCTCATGGTGGTATGACATCATGACTGTGGAAAGATCCGCTGGCAGCCAGCACCCTAGCGCTTATCTCAACATCAATGATGTTGTCGGTGATGACCTTTTGACTGAAGAAAGGCAAAATTTAATACGACTTCGAAGATGCGCTCATTTATTTGTACGTTTGGTACGTACGTACACCTGTGGGATTTGTTTGCAGATGATGCCATTGTAAACTTGGTGTTTGCCTCGATTTTGGATGGTTTGGTTTTCAACACGTGGTTTTCCGCCACCTACTCGATTGGTAAGCATCCTGGTAGGAGTAAGAGTAAGCATTGGTAAGAGAACCTTAAACCTTTGCTGTATATGTGATAAGCGGATGCTAAGATCTTGACTGGCTTTTAAAAGATAGTCTCTGAGATTTCCATCTCGATGTCGCGGATGGCCCTCTCTAGCGCTAGGTTGAAGAGTAGACAAGCTAACCCATTGCTTTGGAGCAGAACCTTTGTGGTAGCGAAGGGCCTTGAGAGTATTCCAACCATCGTTAATTGTCATGTGACGTTGGTCATTGTCAGTCGTACTAGCCTGGTAAAATTGACTGGGATTCCAAAAGTACTCATTGCCCCACACAGTTTAACTCTGCCTTTACAGCTTTTCTTATTGAAGAGAGAAGTGCAATTGAACGTTGTTATAAACAATCACTCTTTTATAAATAAGCTCAATTTATAGCTCTGAGTAGAGATCTCAATTATTTTGCCCAAACCGAATGTAACATAAGCAATATTAGCCATGGAACCATTTACAACCAATATTTAATCATGAATCTTGTGACAATAAAATTACCATCGACACAAAACCTTTCAACAGCGCCCAGCACCACACAAAATCGCATATGCATACCCATGTAAAAGAGCTGTAACGCAAAAACCCATCATTTGCACCCGTGCGTATTGTTTTGTATTTTTTCGCTCTACTCTCGTTCGACTTTTTAGGGAAATTACAATTTCGGATTTTTTGGTTCGTTCTATTCTTACTTTGCCTTCACGCAGCGAGCAGGACATCATCATTCATTTCAGCATACGAATCGTTTTTCCTAGTGAGAAGAAGCGAACATTTGCCGGGAGGTTTGTTTTAGAGCGCTTCTCCGCCCGCGTAGAGTGCGTGCGCTTATTGCCAGAGGACCGCGGCCGTGCATTTTATGGGTGCGTATTATTGCCAAGCTCGTTGGCCCTGAGTACTCGCTGCTGCTCTTTGGGGGCGGGCCGTTGCGTTACCGTTCGATCCGGGTCCACGAACTGACGCTGGTGGCGTTCAAGCGCAACATAAACAAACGCTCCTCCGAAGAAACTCTCCCGGTCCAGATCGCTGTGCTTCATTTGCCTGCGCTTGGGTGTTTCTGTTTTTTTTTCCTTCGTTGGTTCACCGACTGTGCCACCGGCAGCACAAGCCTTTGGATCCATTTTACATGAGCGAAAGCTGCCATAAATTAACGATTAATAAAAAAGCAATAACAGCTCCCGCATGATAATGATAAAATTATTTAAATTTATTATTTCTGAGCTGCGTCCGTGTGTCTGTGCCGGGTGTTTTTTCGTTTCCTACCAACGCCACGCATTTGCTATTTTTCGAAGCCTGGATTCACTTTTCTGTCTTTTCCTTTTTTTTTCTTCCTTCTGTATGTTGCTTTTCTGCGTCCTTGTTTCATGCATTCGTTTGTTGGCAACGGATTGTGGTGTGGTGGAATCGGTGGGGACAACGGCGGATAAATGTTTTCAAAGCACTGCTTTTAACGAGCTTCACGAAACGGGCTGGTGTTTTTATTTATCCATGTAACAAAAAGTGAAACCGAAGGCAGCACTTTTCATCACGTGCCTCAAGTGTGAAAGGATGATGCAAAGGTATGGCTTGTACCGTGCGCTGGCGTGTGGGAAATCCGTGATGATAGCACAGATAACAATAAACAAATCCAGGACCGTTTATGCAACGAGAAGGTGTTGTATGAATGTTAATAAGCATTTTGTAATGGATATTCAATTGTTTTCTTGCACACTGGAAGAAATATCGAACTGGCAGGGGAATCTGTAGATATGTTTCGTTCTATTAATAGTAGTAATGCTGGGGTCAGTTTATGTTATCACCACGATAGTGCATCCGATGCCATTAATAGACTAGTTTCCTGCTAGTTATGGACGGAAATGGAGTTTTTTTCCAAAGGCGGGACAAACCCATATCACTCCGGGATGTGTCAATATGGGTCGTGGTGGGAGTTTCGTGCAGTAAGACCACAGAACATAAACAGCAGATAGGTTGAAACCACGAACAAAAAAACGCACATGTACATAGGAAATAAAGGAAGCAACGGCAACGATGGGCAAATGTTTATAAAAAAGGGTAATAACGGAATTTTTAAATGCCATAAACACAATCTGTGACTGTGACACATACGAATAAATGTTCAACTTGTGACCATGATGATGATCGGGCCCTGTGTTCCACAAAAATGCACGGGGAACCTCCGTATCCGTGTGGCGCTTTGCCGCACCCTGAAGGAAGCAAAAACATTTATTCTTACTCGTTCGTTGTTTTGTTTTACTTTCGCTTTTGGGTTCGCTTCTCTTTTCCGTCTTTGTTTTCCGACAAACACGGTTTAAAATATTCCAGCAGCATCGGTTTTCAGGCTTGGGGATGGGAAGGAACCCCCAGTAGACACGGCGATTGGGTGATGGTAGGACCCCGGAAATGCTTTTGGGGATGCGACACGTACACGTTACCTCAACACGTTAGCACCACCACACCACCATCGACCCAAAGGGAAGAAGGATAACAAACACGTGGCATGGTTAGAGCGGTGGGGTATCACATTTTCGGGGACAAAGCCCATTAAGAGAATGAATGAAACGGGTAGCAAAGCTGTCCATTTTTTTTGCACACTGCACGTCAAGAACAAGTGTCGTTTTTGGATGTGCAAAAAGTGGAGTACACTTCTTTTCCAGTGATCACCGGCAATGAGGTTCGACTCGGTGGAGTTATTTTTATGATTGTGTGTGTGGCGTTGATTTTGACTTGTTTCTTCCCATCTGTATCGCTTTTATCTGTTTAACCATAGTTATGAACGGTTTTAAAAATTGATATGCGTCAGAATACGTTGCGTGATAATTTTTGTTTATGATTAATTGTTAAACGAGTTTTTTTCGAGGCTCAGCCATTTGAATATAGCCTATTTAGCTTTTGAAAAACGTTCTTGAAGAAATGATAATGTTATTAAGCAATAGCAAATCAAATCGTTTGAAAGTTTCATTTTTGTCATAATGACCTATTGGAAAGTCAAGGATAAAACAAGCTTTTCCAACTGGGCCGGTAGGCTATTTTTAAACTAAATTTATTGCCAAGCTATAAACGCAAACAAATTGGCTAACTTTTTCCATACTTAATGAATTGTTTGAAATGATATCCTTCAGTAGGGAACACTGGCCATCATTAAGGTGTTTCCCAGGGATCGGTTCCTCCCGTCAAATCAGCTACTAATGAGCGTCAGAGCAAAATGTCAACAGCCATTTATCCCCGATCCTGATCTTGTCTCCGCCACTGTGTTAACCTCATTATGCAATCCACCCGGTCCGACGATCAGTTACACACCTCCCCCGGAACAAAAGGGGTTTTGTTCGTGCTGAAAGTTTTGCTCGGAAGGACAGCAGTGAAGTGAAAGAGCGCTGGAAAGCAAAGGGCAGGCAGGAAACTGTTACCAGAAGAAGGCAGCTTGGCTTGTTCTGTTCCAGAACGCAAAAAAGAAACGGGTGGAAGAAAAAAAGCAAAAATCGACCGCACTCGATTCCGGACACGTGTCAAATTTCTCCCAGGAGTATTTAAAAAATCATCATCCATCCAGCTTCTGGTGCTATGGATTCGTCACACGGTGCCACAAAACGGGGAACTTTTTCCAAAACCCCATTAACGGAAAAACTGTCCCAGAAACATTTGCCGACCTCGTACCTCGTGCCAAGATCTGAACGGTTTCTCCTACACGCTTCCCGCACTCGCTCCACTCACCTCGCGCTGTTCTACGGTCCAAACCACCATCATCCGACCAGTGTGCGACATTTAATACTCGAGCCTCGGTGATGAAAGATGTCCTTTCTTGTGGACTTTCGGTGCTTCCGGGACGAAGATAACGGCGGCGCACAGCCCTGGAATGGGTGGTAAGATCAGGCGACAGTAGCAAACGATGCGAAACCGACCGAATGACGGGCTCCAGAAATGCGGGCAGCGAACGAATGAAAGAAAGCGCAAGTGGCCTGGCACCGGAATAGGCAGGGATTTAAAGAGGGTCGAAGCAAATCATCAAAACGATAAAACCAAGATGGAAATTGAGGAGATAATCTCTCCCGATGACATTTTAATAAAGTGTGGAAATATTTTATTCGTCCTGAAACGACACTTTCCCGTCCCAGTGTGGGCATGAGCGTGTGGACATTGGAATGGTGTGCACACTGAAAGAAAAAAAAGATGTTTGGCAGAGGCCTCCCCTGCATACTTTTGAGGCTTACGAGTGTTGGACAGTGCGGCTGGTATGTTTCTTTGTTTCACTGTTCTTAGTCGCACTGTCCATCGCAAATGGACGAAGCATTCGATTAAAAGAACAAAACAAAATAGCCACACAAAAAAGGAAACATTGACAAGAGAACTCTGCTTTGGCGACAAAACGAATTTCAACCGATTGCAATGCGTTGATGTTCCCAGCGTAAGGAAACGATTTATTTCTATTTATCCGGTTGTGCCGGATTATTGGCAAAATGGGGGTAAAACGGAAACAGCCCCGTGGCATTCAGCTGCTGTGGAGGAGAAGGATTTGAGTGGATGACGAACACTGTAAACTGTACTGTGACAGATGTTCAAGTTGTCATTATGATTGATAAGCATTTCCAAGGAATTACTTCAATTTAATAGATAACCTTTCGTTTGGACAGAACAAGTGCTTGAACTGCAGAATTCATAATGCAATATTGTGTTTTAAGTAGTTCTGCATGTTCCAATGTATAAATGACTAATATATTAGGTATGGTACCTGTTCCATTCAAAAATAGAAAACTGATGTTTGCGTCATCCTTGGACTCATTACAACCAATGTCGTAAATTCATCAACCTTCTAAACATAATGTAATTTCCTAGGGAAACCATTTGCAACCCACGTTACGCATATTGGATGTCCGTGCTTCTTGTATCAACATTTCAACCATTACCTGCCAGGAAGAAAACAATTGCCATTTAAGTCAAAAGAAATTTATTGCAGAAATGTTACGCTTCCGTTTACTTTCCTTCTGCTTTGATGGTATTTCCGTTTCTAATGGTTAAAACAACAAATCCTATCCATCATCGGTTAACTTAGTGTTCCGTCATATTTTAGAAGGAAACAATTTTCCTTTAAAAGTCACACCTTTTCCCAAAAATTCTCAAGCCTCCTTTAGCAGCAATCCTCCAGCACGCAATAATTCTATGCGCATTAAGCCAAAAGAATCGTAAGGGAAGGTTTTCCACGCCGTATTTTAATGCTTCGGATTGAACATTTTTTCTTCACCTCCAAAGAAAAGGGAACAATTGCACAGACGACATCATCAGGCCCATATCAGTAATCCGCTTACATAATTGCCTTGTGTAAGATGTTGAGAAATGTGTACGCGTGAAATTGTGCTACTAGCATGATTTAATGGCATTTTTTTTGTGGACATGAAGGAGGATTTTGTTTTGGATGAAAATGTTTCTTTAGTATTTAAAAAAAATCACCAATGTTTACAATGGATGAAACGGTTAAGAATTTGAAAATTGTGCAGAAGAAAAAAATCTTGGTTTTTACTTTATTGAAAGCAATTCAAGAAATGAGTCTCAAATCAATAATTTCAATAATTATTTTCTATGAATCTATTGCATTTTTTTAAAATTTATTAATTTTATTCATTTCGTTAGGGTTTTGTTTGTTTAAAAATGAGTTTATACACGAAGATACTACATTGTTGTAGCTTTTCGAAAACTTTATCATGTTCTTTTGTTTGTTTTTTGTTTTATTTTAATGTTGGTGTTATACTTGCTTCAAAAGTGTTGATTTCCCATTCCCTATTCAAATACAAACATTTTGTTTACCGCTTATGGCAACGCTTTCTATACGCATTGTTAATGTTCGGAAGCAGTATGAAGCCAATTGTTAATTTAAATTACTAATAATAATTTTGTTAAACAAATTTGTTAAACAAATTATGTCTGTTTCTTTCTGATAACAGTGAAAGTGAATTTAGTTAATAGCTAAAAGTTATTTGCCCAGTGAATTTAGTTATTTGCTAAATTAATTGTTTTTGATACCGTCAAGCCATGCTTCATTAATGAAAAATGATAATAAACATGAATGAAGAAAGATCTACTTGTTATATGTTGTAATTTTAAACCAGTTTCCCAACTCCTGTCATTAAAGTTTGTTATGCCCCGAAACGGCTTATGAATACATTTGAAATGCATTGTTTCTGATTTATCGTTTGCATAACAAAAACACAAAAAAAACAATTGCATCAGACAGTTCGTCTGTTTCTTCTATTTCCGTTAAGACGATTGAATTTTTCCGCTTTACTTCCACCCGACTGAAACCATCCAGACTTTTTGCACCATGAATATTGTAAACTTTCACTCCACGATCAATACCAAATCTCACCTTTCGTCATAAGCCGGAACTGGAAACTCCTACGACCGCCGCGGTATTGGTGGGAAAGTGTACTGAACCTCTCTCTCTTCCCGCTAGTCACTAGAAGGTAGTTCACAGACTGGTGGGTTGAATAATTTATGCAATAAAATTTAAATGTGCTGCTCACAGTCGTTTTGGAGCGCATTATGATCGAGCTCCTTGAGAATGATTTCCATCGCAAACAGCGCACATTCATTGTAATGTGTTCGCGCAAGATTCATTTCACGGCTCGATGTGATGCAAAGCGCAAAACGATCTTTCTTATTGTGCAACAGTGCAGGGATGGGTGTAATTTACTGCATGCAAAACTTAATTCTTACATTTTTAGGGGTAAAATATAACAAAAAGTGTATGTTTTCATGTAAATGTCGCTTTAAAATAATATGAAAATTAGTATCATGGTTTTGCTAGCCATTAATGTAAGTAGAAGATATAAATGCATTTGATTCAGTTGACAAACTATGAACCCACTTTCTCTATGCCCAGAGCATACCAACATCACTGATTTGCTCATAAATGTCAGCCATTTGTTTAATGTACGCTAAATCAAACTATTGCACCATTGTTCAGGCCATTTCTTAGTCAATTTTAGCACATTTCTTCTTGGTAGTTCCCCACCAAGGGACACATCATTCATCACACACACACGCGATACAGGAGAAACGAAAAAAACAAGAAGTTTCGTTTCCGTCCCAGCACTGACTGATAAAAAACATTAAAGATGCGATTTGATGAAGAACTAGTTCATATTTTCATGCTTTCTACGCCGTCACACCGCTAGCATCCGTCAGTGCATGCCAAGGTTCGTTGAACAGGGGTTTGGAAGATTTTGCAGTCATTTTCCAGTTAGGGAAAGCAATGGAGGAAGGAAGAAAATACAGCAAGTCAAGAAAATCTTCACTCAGCGGGAATATGATGAGAGTGCAAATTTCATCCCATTGCTCAATCATCGCACGGCGGTCGTGTGGGTAAGGTTGGTCGGGTGCGTCGGTGTGCGTATATGTGCATTTCCCGAAAAGAACGGATAGATACGGATGGTGAAAAGTCTCCTCGAAGTAGTATGAAAAATTTCCCATGTTCTTACTCTGGGACTGGCAAAAACGTTTAGCAGCAGGCAATACAATTGCGAGCAAAAAAAACGGGCAAATGCGATCTGGAGTCGAGATGGAGACAAATAAAAAAAGGGATTTGCTATCGGAGTGACAGAGCAATAGTATGCTGCCAGTTCTACTCAGAAACGGAAGTAGTTTTCGCATGCCTTTTTTGTGTCCCCTAGAGGCAAAGAAATGGGAATGATAGTGCCTAAACGGTAGCTGGCCGTAATGGGGGTTGTACTGGGGAAAGAATCAGTAGGAAAAGATTTTTCAAACTTTATCTCAACCTAGCTAGTAGTACGAATTCGGATGGAACTCTCATAAATGGAGGAAGCATTTTGGGGAAAAGTTTAGCAAGTGAAATGGTACGAAAATTGAGTACCGGGCGTGAAATGGCATGAGGTGATGTGTAAAGAAGGATAGAAAAACCCAATCGTTTGAACCAACTGAAAGATGACGGAAAGCGCATCTAATGCATTCAGGATGTTTCCAGAGGGTGAAAAAAAATGTCCGGAAACGGAAAAGACAAATGCCACTGTGCAGATAAAAGTTAATGTTTTGCTCATTTATTTCGATTAAGTCCGAAGTGTCGGTTTGGCATTTCGTCCCGATCTCACGTGCTATAATTTTAGAAAGGAATGTTTTGCTTTGTTTGGCTGCTTTAAGCGATATGAATCACTAATTTAAAAAAAAAACGGGATCGTTTGGTGGACATAATTGAATTGGCTTGGTGATATCAGTAGCCAAAAAGTCCAAGATGCACCTCTAGAGGAAATTCATCCCTTTTTACCATTATGTTCGTTTGTGCCCATCCGTTATCGAAGACGCGATCAATCTAAACACGTTTGTATTTCTTAGTTTCTTGCTTTATTTACCAACTTCTATTTGGTATTTTGATAGCGAAAAAGAGAGAAAGAAAACTATACTTTCTTCCTTTCATTCTTATTTTTGAAAAACTTAAAACAATAGATGAATAGTCCAGCTTTTCAGAAATATTTTATGTACCAAGAAATGGATGAAAACTCTTGAGTGATATTTATTTTGGTATTGAAAGAAACACAGAACCAGTGTTTGCTTTTTATATAGCAAATACTCATAGTTTCTTCCTATGGAAAGCAAGATCTTTGTTGATTTTTCATTATGCGGCATTTTTTGTGCATATAGCATATTTGTTATCTTTTATTTTCAAAATTTTACCGTGGATTTCTTTTGGCATTATATCAATGGGTGGTTTGCAATATTTTTATAAAATGTTGTGCCATCTTTCTCGTAGCCTAGTGTAGAATGTTCACGTCGCTGGAAAATCACGTGCTGCGTTATAAACACATCTATCCAAATTCCCATATGTTTTCCCAATAGATTTTTCTTCTGTTGGCATTATTTTTTTTATTTTTATTTCCGAAAATTGAAAAGGCACCTTATCCCGGGCGTACACGGCTGACTGATGACATTATATCGAATAATATAACCGAAGCGCGATTTATCAGTTAAAACCTTTTCTTATATCCTTTGAGTAGTTATGTTCCCATGTTATTAAAGATATCATTAATCTAAAGATGCAACAAACAAATCAGCCGATCTAACCGTTCAGACATTCAATGTGATTATCTTGGAGCATAACAGTTCTTTTAAGTATGCGTAACTTAATGAATAATGAAGGAATAATTCAGCGTATTGATGAAATGAAAAATACAGGTGACAATTTAAATGATGATTTTTCTTATTAAATATTAAAGTTTTGTGATAAATTGATCGAACTGGCCAAGAAATTCTTCGCCACTTCGGTTCAACTTGTTAATGACAAGTTAATGATCTTTTTCTTTATAACGGTACTGAAGCCATGTGCTCAAACTGTTTGGTTAAAGCCAGCTTCAAGTGTACCACTTCGACGTGCGGTCCTGATTAAGCAAATGAGCTACGTTGGGTATAACGAAGAGAGGTAAAAAGAATGTTTCTTAACTCGAGAATCTACTCTCACTGCCTGCGAACCTGCTACCAACATACCATTCCGATGGGAAACCTCCCGTCAGGCAGGGTAATGCGTCGTTTTGGAGGTAAATATTAGCCCTCTAAGCGCATCGGTTACAGAGGCCGGATGATGGAGGTGAGCTGAAAGTGGATTTCGGAGCGTGCAAGAGACCCTACAGCCATTCGACAGGATGCCCTTCATAGCAGTACGTGTTGGTGTATGTGGTACATCTTGTGTGTCTCGGGTCTGCGCTGTAAAACTGTCGACTGCAGCAGATTTTCAATGTGATATCGATTAATTAATTTAAACAGGCTGACAGCTTGCGAAGGATAAGCTTCCACCGTCGCCTTCCACCCGGCTTTTGCACCGGTGCAGCGCCTTTTCGCAGCATTCGATGGACGATAGGGTAACAAAGAGTGTGGGAAAGAAAGCCGCAGTTTCGAGTCGAGTAAGCAGCTTCGGGTTTGGTGGTTACTGAACGGTGGAAAGCGCACGTTTGCAGAACGGATAGGAAACGCAACGGCACTTTTGCGGAGCGTAAAACAGAACACTACGTATGTGCGTTTTGCTGAGCTGGCCCGGTTTTGGCTCGTGTCCGCAGATTGCTGAAACAGGAGCAAACTAAAACCCAACATTAGCATTGATTGAACCCTTACAACCAACTTCATCGCAGGCGTAACGCTGCAGATCCTTGAACCGACGTGGTAGGGTCGAGATCCAATGGAGGGTTCGTGAAGATACGGGCAGTGTGGTGAGGCTGGCTTGGTAGACATGATCTAAACCAGGGCAGCCGATTGCGCTTGGTGATACACCGCACCGCAAAACTGGAACATCACCAGTTTCGGTGTAAAGTGAATCGTTAACACACTCGAGCAAAATGGTCGGCGTTCTACGGTGCGAACCAAATGTACGACTACCAGCACCAGCGCCAGCTGGCGTATGATTATCGATCCATAATTAGGATGCAATAGACGATGATTCTCATCGGTAGTTTGGCCAGAACGTGCCGCGTACTAGACACGGGTAAACACTTTCCCCCAAGTGCGTGCGGCAAGATTCCGGCACCAGCAGCCTTCCGGTTTTAATATATTCCAATGAGTCATAATGACTGCACTAGAGAGCGGACATTCAGCGATACGCGGTCGCTGTAGACGTTGTGGTATAGGTTGGCTTGTGTAATTATGGTGAGAAAACGTTTGGTTGCGTACGATATCCATTGATTGACGATCAGCTGTGATATTATCCGTTCACGTGTGTAGCTTCTCGAAATCCCACACAAAAAGTTGGGCAACATTCAGAATAGTGCAACTAACTGCAATGCAATTTTTGCAGTGAAACAATGCTGTTATTTGCACGAACATAGCTCACCGAAGCACAACCTCAAATATTGGGTTGGGAGTATTTTCTCCAGAAACTTTACTTATTTAATTGCTTGTGTGGGTCAATACTGTTGAAAGTTTTATGTCCTACGATTCGGTCCACAATCTAAGGACATTGCTTCAGAATACAACACTTTAAAATCTTCCTCTATATCAGCACAACAACCTCAGGAGGGCTGACAGTGGCGTTTCTTAATTTCTTATTTGGTTTTGTTTACCGTTAGTTCGATAGTCAGTGCTGCATACGGGGGATTGGTCCAGATGAGATTTTGGATCGGTTCTGTCGTGTGCAGACCGGCGCCGCTACCAATACACCAGTTTAAAACACGTGCGATATTCATTAAGATTTGAAGATCATCAGTGAATGTTTTATGGCTCCCAGAGTTTCCTTTGTTTATCATAAAGTGATCAAAAGACCCACAACAAAACCATAATTAGATAGGTACAAATAAAAAACGTTTCGCAGGACTTGTAGTGCGATCTTCACTAACCACCATGCTTCGATCCTTCCCCTGTTCGATCAAACAGATTGACCATCACCGGTTCGCAAACTCCTCGCTTGACGGACCAGCAGACCATTAACAGCGCCGTTTGCAGATTAAATTATCCAAATCAAAGAAAATTCTGAAAATCATCCCTAGGTTTCGTCCAGATTGGTAAGAGCCAAGAGATCAAGTTCTCCAATGTAAATCATTAGTTTAGAAACTGAATGAAAACAAAAGGCCTAGAGAAATATAGAGCAGTAGTACAGATAGATAGATAGATCGATAGATAGAGCTTGAAGCATTTTTAGTAGAGGTATTATTGGTTATTCGCGAAATCACTGTACAGTACAGTACAGTTGTTGTGCGCCGGTTGTGTCATACGCGGTAATAAAACACTCGCAAACTCAAGTCGACGTGAGAACATGTTCAGAATGCTGAGATAAAACGACATCATATTTACTCCGGCTCGTTTCGTATAAACGGTAGCAAGACAAGCAACACAATTCACATTGTGGTTGGGTTCGTTGTTTTTTTTCATATCATTTCTGGTCCCTATTCATCCATAAGGAATACATTTTCCACACCGATACACAACAGCGAGCTTAAGCCATTTCGAGCCAGTCAACTTGAAGCCTCCATTTTGATAGAACTATTCCCACAGCGCGTGGATGACAATAGCGGGACAGAAGCTACGCGGTGAACGAACGGTTGTTTGGCTTTTTTCTGGAGTATGTGTGGTACAAGTGATCACGAGCAAAAGCGGGATGATAGCACATACCAAAAACGCACGAAAAAAGCGCCCCAAACATACACACACGTGTTCGGTCACCCTCAATGACTGAATATGAGCAAATGATGGAAAAATATCGCTTGATGGGTTTTCATTACCAAACGGTAGCAGCAGCTGCTCGCCGATCGTTGCATGAATATTGGTAGCCACACACAGATACACATTTGCTCACTTGGTGCCAAAAGCATAGGGTTGGGGGCATAAAAAACGCGATAAAATGAATCGAACGTGAAAAAGGATTCTCAAACGGCTGACACTGCCCTTCAGCCTACCTCTCCGTCGTTCTGTGGTGTGCGTTAAGCGTGTGGCCTTATTTTCCATTTCCAAAGAACCCACCGGCACCGATTCACTGTTAAAATCGTTTTCATAACTTCCTTTTTTTGGGGCCAGCGCATCGTTGTTGGCTGTGTGGTACAAGTCGCGAGCCCTTTTTCCACCACAAACGCCAAAGCAATTGCTACGAGGATTTTTTTTCGTTCTCCCTGAGTTTTCCTTTTGAAGGGCGGCTTCGTGTGTGTGTGTGTGTGTGTGTTTGTGACCGCTTTCCTTTTTTTTGTCCCCACCATACCAAATATCCTTACGGTTGCCCACAATGACAGAGTGGAAAGTAACAAATTTTCCGTATGTTTCCCTGCCGCATGTGTCATGTGCGGGTTCGTTCCTTCCAAACCCCACTGGAAGTGATGAGACACCAACGGTGGGGCCGTGTTCTTTTTTTCCCATATTCAACACAAAGCTTTCTTACCGTTCCTGTTTTGTTTTGAACTGCATGCTTTCCCTTATAGGACTAAGCAAAGCGAAGAATACGAAGTAAAAAATACGATCCCAATTTCATCTCATTCCACCGCTTTAACCACAGTCCTGGAATGAAATGAGACGTCACCGAAAAACGGAAAAACTACGGCAAAATTGAGAGAAAAATTCATTATCGTCATATGATTGATGAGATTTTTCTCGACTCGTTGTTGTTGAGGCTGGTGCTGCTGCATCAACTTTTATCCCTTTTTTGTTGTTATTGTTGTTCCCTTTAGCCTTTTTTTCCCATTCCCCGCGGATGGAGCCTTCCGCTTGTCAATGGAAGGAAATTTCCTCCCATCCCGCACTCAAACCGCTACATGGGCCAAAGATTTCCTTTCTTCCCATCTGCAGCAGTTTGGATCGCCGTGGGGTTGTGTGAGTGTAGGTAAAAGGATGCGGTTGGTCTGTAAGATTGTTCTTTATTTTCAATTTTTTTTCTCTGGGTGCCGCTCGGTAGGTTCCCTCCCTATCTGTTCGCCCTGTTCCGAAATAACCATCATCAGCGGCTCCATCGAAGCTCGGAGGCTTAGGGAAAATGGAAGAGAAAAACGAAGACATGCGGCAACAACAATGATTTACGCTTACGACTCATTCGAGCATTCGTGAGATTCGTGAGGATGCGATGCGATGTGTGTGTCTGTATGTGGTTCATATTTTCGCGTTATTGTTGTTCCATTGTAGCATTTCTCCGTGCAAGCTTTCGCCGTCTTTTTGCGCTGGTTTACCTCTTGCATCCACCATCTTAACCAACTCCCGGCGTATCCGTCGATATTCTTTCATCTTTTTTAAACACTTGAAACGATACGCGATCGGTTTGGCTGAACTGGAGGTAAAAGGAGCGAATTCCTTCGAATGTACCATAAAAAGAGGACGAAGGAGGGAGAGAGATAGGGAGAGTGAGAAAAAAGAGAAACATGCAGCGCCTGGAAAACCTGCAACGAATTGGTCGAAAATCCTTGTACATTCTACTTTGTCAGGATGACGAGATAAGGAAACGTGGTTCTTTGTCGCGGAAGGAAGCAGCGTCCGGGGAGGTGGAACTCGGATTTGCCACGGCATGATGGTGGAATCGCGCGGTGTGATATATTGTCAGGAGTTTAAATCTAATCCATGATACTTTAAATTGATTTAATGCTTTCCTGCTTCGGAGAGCGCGTGTGTATGTGTATGAGAGGGGATACTCATTCTTCGGCCGGACGTGATGGTTGCTTCATTCATTTCGATAATTTAAGATATTTTACGTTGCCTAGATCATAGCGATATCCCTATCTGACTGCTTTTTCTATACACGCGATACACCTCTTTGTTTGAGTTTGAGTGTTTTCTTTTATATGATTTACAGTTTTACTTTTTTACAGCTAAGTGTGCAATTGCTTCATGGTTTGTCTATCAATTATTACCGATTTGAAAGCTTTTGTTCTATTCTTTTATTTTGTTTGTTATAATCATACGTTGGTTTGCCGAGTTTTGCTATAGTTTCATAGAAGATGTTGCTTAATTAATTATTTTAACTTATTTATATGCTGTTTTGTTTAACTCCTTAATTAAAGAAAAATCCTTTCGCTTCGGAAAGTAAAATCATATAATTTTTAAAATATTTTATTTCAAAAATACTTAAATAAACATAACATTTGCTGTCATGCAACTGGTTTGAAACGAGTACACCATTCTCTTTCAGCTCGTCTGCAATGGGATTGGCTGATTCCTCGGCTCCTCTGTACTCGCGACCAAGGTAGGTGTGCTCCATTCTTGTGTAACAAACGATATTTTCATTTCTCGTAGCAGCAAAACGATGCTTACCCGTATAGTAGTTCTCGCAAAACTTTGTAAAAGTAAGCCCATGAAGCAATTTAATGCACAAGGAAGCTGTGTTTCGCATATTAGAAACCTTGATTAACAATAGATTGTTAATTGCCATACGGTGGACTGCTTTCTAACATCATGTAAATAAGAAGACAATACAAATAGAGTTAAAATTAGTAAAGCCACCACATTTGCACTAATTTCATAAAGCATAATACAAATTTTATGAACCACTAACAAAAATAATGCTACGACAAAATACAACTCAGAACAATGACAACATTCGACAACAATGATTTAGAACATGAAGCTACTAACGCTTTGTAGTTGATCAAAGCAATTATTCTCCAATAGTCGAATAAATGAGAGGGTTTTGTTTTTAGGTCAATGCTTATAATTTGCACTCTCCATCTCATTCCAGGGGTTTCGGCTTCATCACATTCGGCGATCCAGCCAGCGTAGACAAAGTGTTAGCACATGGTACTCATGAATTAGATGGCAAAAAGGTAAGTTTATTTAGTATAATGTTTCACGTTTTGTAGTAACTGTTTGTGATATCTTGCAAATACTACTAACCAAACCGTGGATCAAAGGACACGTTGGCTCTATGTACTTAATTATATTCAAACAGTATCAAGATATATCGATGAAGACGCGCGCGCATACCGACCGATCTCTTAATCTAGGATTGCGCCATACCTTTTGCTGTTCATCCCAAGCTCTGGAACCGTTAACCTGCCGATCTGATCATTCACCTACATCGACTCATTGATAGCTTGACTGTCAACGACGAGCAACTGGTTTAATCAGCTTTGCCAGGTTGGATCACAAAATAATCAAAGATATCAAAAGGAAAAACTATCTAAAGACGAAAAAGACAGTGAACGGTGTTGTCCCTCACGATCTCTCACGTTCTTTGATCGAGTTGACAGTAATTCAGATGCTTTTATATTATATGCTCTGGGACTATTGTAAAAAAACTAATTAGTCTGTTTACAAGGCCTGAGGCATTAGTTTTGTAGGGATACGAGCCCTTCTTCGAGATTAGTTGCTGTATTATTGTCTTCATATTAGAAATGTATTGATATACATAATTCAGCCTTAAAAGGTCTTTCATCGATGAGGTCATACGATCCAGAAGATGATCGACATTCGGTGTTATAGGCAGCACACTAAGTCACTAGACCACTGGAATTCCCCTCCAATTGAGATATAGTATGGTAAAAATAGAAAGCTTCCGAAACCATCACTTCATTCAGCCCCCATGCAGCTACCAAACAAATCATCCCCGTTTTCCCCGAGCGGATCAAACATTCCGTTTTCACTTTGCACACTGCCAAACGCGAGCGGTCATAACCGCCACCCGAGGAAATCACTCTCAATCACCATCATAAGCGGTGAATCCTTCCAGCCCATAAACCCATTTCCGCATCGCAGCGCTGAAATAACAATCAAATTTTATTTTCTTTAAATTATGCTGCGAATGTGTGTGCGGCGCACTGGTCGCGAGCAAAACGGCAAAAGCGCCGGGAAACATAAACATTATCTCTCCACCGTCACCAAGCACACATACGCATGAACGTGGTGTGGCGCACGTTTGAAAAGGGCTCCAGCCCGTATTCGGCGTAACGGTTGGGATGGGTGGAGGAGCAACGCGGCGGTGAAGTTGTTTGACCATTCTATTCTTTCCGGACCGGGTCGACTTTCTATAATATAATCCACGAAATAGGCTTGCGTGTGTTTTGCGTCGGTAATGGCAGCGGGAGCACAGTATATGGAAGGTTGCGCGTTTGAATCTCCTTTTTTGTTGTTGTATTTCGTAACGGCCAAATGCTACCGTTAACGATTGCTTTATTTGCGGTGCCCAGTTTACAGTTTATATGGTACGCGTGTGCGTTTGTGTGCGTGTCGGCGATTTTTGTTTTATTGCTCCTTAGCCTTTTTGTCCATCAATGACGGTTTTTGTTCTTTATCGTTATATGGACCGCTTCTCGACTATCAAATGGAAATTCGCGAGGACATCTTCGCCTGGTCGTTGACAGGGTGCTTTTAGGCATCCTCCACTAATCTTGAGACTTTCCGTCCGGCCTGTCTACCGGTCCGGGTTTGCAGCGTGGCGTTCATGCACGCGTTTCTCTAAAGCTGCTAAATCCCGAGAACAACAGGCTGATGGAAAATAAATATGCTCCCCTTTTGTACGGCACACTGGAGGTATCCCGAGCCGGAGGAAACAAAACGGGGTCCTTTATATTCCGACCGCCCGGTCGGATTATGTATCCGGAGTTTAGAGAACCGAGAGCGTTTCTCTATGCTAGCATCTTTTGTTTCTGCTTGTATTTTGCTGTGTTTTTTTTTGCTTTTCCTTATTCCTACGTTGTTGTTGGATGGTAAAGTGGGCTCCGCTTAGTCCGACAATCATAAAGAACCGCTCACCGATTGGGTTGGCTTGTTTAGCAGACTTCCACCCGCCTTTTAGACTCGGTCGGGACGAATTCGTAAATGGTGCGAAGCGTGTTATGTCACCCACATGTTTATCTTACGATTTGTGTTCCCGGCCTCAGTGCTCCACCGGCCCAGTGTGGAATCGAAAAAAAAACCCTACCTCAGCCGACGCGATGGAGCCGGACATTTTTGATGGTCACATTCCGTGTAACGCGCATGAATAAATGTGTGTGTATGTGTGTGTTTGTGTGCTGACTTCGAGCAAACATAATTCTTGTTAAATCATCTCTTGGGAGGACAATATTTTTTATTATTCATTTTAATTTCACTCTCCGGGTGTCTTGGGTTCTTCTGCTTGGGTTGCAAGGACCGCCCGAAAGGTTCCATATTATAGCAGTTGGGTGGGTTCGGTGGGTTTTGGCTGTTGCTACTGGCACTGGAATGGAACCTTCGACAGCAGTGTACACAGAAATCTTGTTTTATTATTTGCAAAATAGCCAAAAATGCTGACTTCTCGTAACACGTGCCCCGGTGGGTATGAATGGTTAAGTGCAGCTGAAGGGTGACCGTGTATGACGTCAGCGATGGATGCTGTGCAGGGTTTTAGAAACTACTGCTAACTGTGTTATGTCTTTATACTACTTATACAACTGGCTGTAGTTTATATGTAGTGCCTGCCTAATCAAAGTCCAGTATTTTTCGAAGGGCCTTAGTTCCAGTGCGTTAGGATGGTTCATGTTTTTGGGAACGAGAGTAATCCTATTGGTTATATACTACTCCAGGAAAAAATGAATCGTTGCACAAAACTAGACCAGGACAGATGATTGTGAGGCCCTCATTTTGTTTCTACATAGGAAGCAGACGCAACTAGTGACGTAGCAATTATCGCAGTGTTTGCACATTTTTTGTAATACGCTGTTTTTAGTTAACGCCATGTTGCACCAATTTCCGAAGAATTTGCATCGGTCAAAAAATATTGTGTATAATACACTCTAAACTACTTGTACTCAAAATTTCAAAATGAAAAAAAAATGAGTAGGTAACTTTCTATAGTGTTTCAACCGGAATGTAGCTTTCTATCTGCTTTAGAATAATGTCAATAACACTAGTTAAAGAACTGCAAGAATGTAATAAGGAATCATTGCTAAATTAACATACAATACAAGTAAAAAAATTATTTGCATAAAATGGCAGTTTCACATGCGATATTACAATTTTTCATGAGGATTAAAATTGTGTTCATCGCTTTCGTTTTTTTACCTATATCGTATACTCTGACTGAAATAGTTAAATAATCAGTGACCCATAGATTACTTAAAGTTTTTTTTATTGGATTGTAAGTATAGAATATCGACTAAAAACCCTGCAGCAAATAGAAGATAACACCATAAAACCAATGGTGACAGTGACATTAAATCCGTTCCTGTTCTTTTAAGGATCAGATTCAATTTTGTTTTTTTGTTGTTGTGAATGTAACGTTCCAATAAAACATTTCAACTTGAGACAAATTATCCTTTCTCGATGTATCTCTTAGAAGATCTCGCTTCTGACTCTTTAATCAATCGTGTGACCGTTAAGTTCCCGTTTACTGCCGATTTGCCTGTATATTGGTTGAGCATTTCCATTTTTTATGTACTTTCAATCACCTACCAGGTGGGATGGATGGAACGATTGATGGATGTCTTCCCTTGGTTAAAGGTGAAACCACACAGCTACACCAATAGACATACGTGCGCATCTTCGAATCCCGCTAAGGTCGGTTCGATGAAATTTGCATCTGAAGCGATACCGATGGATACTGGAATAGTATGGTGTGTTTGCTTTGCGTACGGCACAGACACATTTCTTCCCGGCCGCTGTAGGCTTTGAATATGTAAATTTCTCGTGTTTTTTGTATGTAAATCGTTTACCGGCTCACCGGATATACATTTTTAATCGAACCGAGCGCACCGTGAGTGAGAGGTTTTTGTTTGAAGTATTTATAAGATTTACCTCACGAACGGTGTGTCCGTGTGCGGGTCGAAGGAACCGATGCGCCGTTCCCGATAGATTTTGAGGGGTTTTTTTGTTGGTAGATTGTGTTTTGTGAGCCGTATGTTGAAAGCAGCTGGAATATAACGTCCACGACCGTAGCGGTTCGGGCTGGTTGGTGAAGATTTTTATGCGACTTTTATTTCAAGCATCGAAAAGTTCTAAACAATCCCAAGGGTTGATTGAGTCGTTGTAAGAGTAAAGGCTGTCCCATAAAAGAAGTCACATTTATTCGGCCACAAACAATATTGCAGCATCTTTAACATGGATTGGCTTGGAAAGAGCAGGAAAACACGCCTGATTGATTAATAAACGCAATCATTGTATGGTTATTTAAATAATTTAGATATCTGAAATCCTTCATTTAAAAGCATTTTTTCAATCAAACCTTTACTAAAACGAAACTCATTTTTTATTTGAAATCCTGCAAAAATGGAAACCAGCGAACATGTAACTGCGCTAACATATTCATTTGATATGCTCCTGTAAAAACTGAATAAAAGATATTCCAAGCCAAAAGAATTCACCGTGGCTCGCGTGAAACGTTTCATTAGGCGAACTCGAAACGTAAGGGTTCATGCTATCGTTTTTACATATTATTCATTTCATCACTTTCCCATCAGATGCACACGCACGGAATAGGGAACAAGAAGTGGTTTTTTCGCTAACTCTTGCGGCCGTGCTTTGCGGTGCCTTTATTCTTTTCGCCACCACCTTACAATAGGCGAACACTTTCGGTTTGCAGCCTAGCGCGGGCACGGGTGCACACGGTCGGAACGGTGCGAATAGAAGTGGCGAATGAAGAATATTCGTGCATTTGCATGAAAATCAGCTCATTTAAATGATTTCACTTCCCATTCGGTGCTTTATGTGGACCATCGCTGCTCGTCGTCCATCGGTTTTTCTTGTTTAATGTTATCTCACTCCGCCTGATACGAATACCAATATGAATCTTGTATTTTTTCGGTTTTCTTTTTCTTGCAGATTGATCCCAAAGTAGCATTTCCAAGGAGGGCACATCCAAAGGTAAGTAGAAATGGGGAAAGGCACGTTTTCACTATCCTGCAACAAAGAGATAGAGATTGAGAGAGAATGAGAGAAAGTCTAATGTACATTGTTGAAATGTGTTTTTTCCACACCGGGTTATTTATTTCTCAGCAACAAATTGTGTTGTGGTGTTTTCCGGAAGAATAAGTTATTCCATAAGGCAGATGCAATATTTTTACACATAAATTACTGATCGATTTTTTATTGTTCGTATATTTCTTCTTTATTATTTGCGAATATTTTTATAGATGGGACTTGTTGAATTCTATTTCCGAAAAAAAAAAATTAATTCAATAAGTTTAAACGGAAAATATTACTTAAATTAAATATTTAATTACGAACTGTGGTATTGATTATATTCTCACTACTACGTAGATCACTCTAGTGTTAATTGGTTGTTAATATTTCGTTTTCTTTTCAACTCACGTTCATTTAAACAACAACGGAATAGTTTTTCTTCATACATATAGCTCATTGAGAAATGATAGAATTGTTTTAAATCCCGAAGCATTTGAAGATCACAAAATTGTAACAACAATGTTAAATTCTGTTTCCGTTTCTAATGTTGCGTTATTTTTGTTTTTCCCATCGGTGAAATAATGTAATATTTCTCGCTCAAGTAACATTCTTATTTTACAAAATTTAAACTGAAGCATAAATCAAATTAGAATTCATTGTCAGCGAACGATTTTGAAACACAATGTGCTGTGTAACAAAAGCCCCCTAATGGTTCGACCACCGTAATGAAAAGAATTACGCTTATGAAGCTAATTTTCCCGATGGCCACTTACTCCTCCGCTGTTCACATCATGCAAAATGTGAGTGTGTCCCAAAATGACGAAAAGTGTCATTCGAACACTTGGCATGTCGAACATTTGCTCTCAATCAACCTTTTCCTTTCAGCACGCTCAGCGCAGACTTTTCATTTTTCCCGTCCTTTACCGTACTCCAACGATGTCAGTCTGTTCGCTCTCTCTCTTATTGCTACCCTTTTGCCGCAGGGCCTGCGTTGTCACTGGCAGAAAGTATTCGGGTTTGCTTGTTTTACCATTTTTCCATCTCTATGGTGCCATGACGTGGTGCTCACTCCGTAAAACGAATAGAAAGAAATTTCTCAAACACAAGATCTTCCCAACCCCAAAAATAAGGGATCTCCCCTATTAGAGCTGGCCATCTAAGTTGCATCATCGGGATTGGATAAGAATTGAAAGGCAGAGCAAGTGAAGGTTACAAATTTGTTGCATGGAGAGCAAAAAATAAATAACCAGCATACACAAATAAGTTGACGGGAGTGGGCCAACAACTTTAGCAACGTACCAGTGTGACACGGACATTGGGTCCTAAGGAAAAACATAACTTTGAACAAGACTTTCAACTTTACATACTCGGTTTTGAGATCGTTCCCGCTTCGAAGTCTTCCTGCCCTACCGTTCACCTCAAGAGACCTGACTGACCAGCCACACTGAGACGAACGATGCGAGAATGGCCTTTCGGAAATGTGTTTTTCTTCCTTTACGTCCACAAACAACGAACTGATTTCTTGTGTTGCACGATGTTTTCCATCATATTCTACGCGGAGGGGATCAATTTTGGATCACTCTTTTCCTTGAGGGTGAGAAGACACTAGAACGAAAGAAAGTAAGCGAAGAAAAAAGCACCCAACATGTCACAGCGATAGAAAGCAAGTATTGCCCTCGGGAGGAAAAATCTGCTCACGCGAATTCAAGTGACGCTCTTGTGCACAACTTCAGCCTTGGTGACGAGGGACATCAAGGACACGATTACTTCTCATCAACAATCTAGCTCTAGATGCCTTGGAGGGACGAATGGTGCTGTGTTTCGTTTCGTACCATGAAGGCAACGCGCACCAAAACGATGGCCTTCAACCTGTTCCGAAGCCTGTTTGAAGCGTATTGAAAGTGTAGTTATTTGCGCATACATACAGCGTACAAATTTTTAGCTTGCACCCTCGCTTCTGTGATGATGATGATGGCGACATGGTCCGATGGTAATGGTGCTTTTGATGGGTTTTAGAACGGTTTTTTTCACTCTTCGCCCAACATCTCAACATCGAAAGTGCTTCGAGGCAGCGGCGTTAAGCTGTGACACGAACCCTATTTCTTCGTGGTTCTCTCCACCGGATGGTGGTTAGAATTCGCGTACTGCGGAGCCTGAAGCTGGACGTTGTACGTATCGCGTTTTCTGGAGGTGATCAAGTAAAGTTGTGTTACACATTCCGGAGTAAAAAAATCCGTACGAGTACGGGGGTCCAGATGATTCACTTACTCCGAGGGTGATGTAAAGCAGAAAAGAAGGGACAAGATATATAATTTGTAGAGAAATTGTTGTTTGATTTTTTAAAACGACGAGGACATTTAAATAATTCTCGTTTATTCCTTTATGAGCGAGTTTGTCTTGGGAGGCTGATTGTTAATTGTTCACTGTAAATATCCCTTAATTCTTTCTTCTTTTTTATATCACTTTTTATATTCTATATTTGCGCCTGTGACAATCATGCACCAGCGATCGGAATCATTTCCCAAAAACTTTGAACAAATATGCGAACCAATAGAACTATCTTAATTCCGCCCAAAAGCAGTTCACACTCTGCCCGGCTAAGCCACAGGCTGGATCAGTTTGGCATGCTTGCTTACTGAGCAACTGAGCTACCTCGAATTCGCTAAACCGAATATTTCTCCGTTTTGATCGATCGGAGTAAAACCCCACCGATACCCGGTGGGATGGGGCGGCAAGAACCTCCAAACTTCTGATCTCTGCCATCATAAATCATTGCTCGAACCAAATGCCGATGCTTTGTCGGAAGTTGCCACCCGGTCACCCTGAGGCCTTTGCCTGGCAGCGGCATCTTCTTTGGCTCACCACCCATACCATACCGTACCAGTTCGTTCTGAAGCGGTCGTTTGATCCGCTATCATGGCGCGCGCTTCGACCTCAAACATCCGCAGCAATCCCATTTCGTTCTAGCCTCGTCCCTTACGTGGCGTGATCAAACAGTAACCAACCAAACGGAGTGCTTACCCCCATCAAGGGGTGTACTCATTGGTGGAGAGTAGCGAGGGGGGGAGAGGGGTTTATCAGCACCAGGTTTTTATCCTTCCGATTGGGCTGAGACGGCGAAACGAGGATTGAATGGTTTTTCTTTCTTTTCGAATGTTTTCAAGTATGAATAAATTTATCTAATTCAATGAATTTGCGTTTCGATGCTGGTACCACCGGTCGGGTTTTGTGATGGCTTCCTCGTTTGCGCAAGAGGCACCGAAGCAGACACGGTTTGTGTGAAACGGAGATAGATGAGTAAAGATTTCGCTTCCACCTACGATTCTCGCCAAACCCGAGGTGACGATGCATGGGGTAGTGTGCTAGTGGGCGAATGTGAATGCGTGCAAACACGCTGGAGTTCTTTAGATGAAGAAGTATCTCTTCCCTTTCGAATGGATGCACACTGGAAGCAATCGATGCAAATGGAGAGTATACTATCATTTCCATCATCTCTGTTGGGTGGAGATGCACGTTGAATTAAGTTTTGGGTACATGTACGAGTACGGATCGTCTCGGGTTGGTGGACTGCTGGTATTGGCGCAGGCAATTGGGGAATCGTTGCTTAATTTAGCGTACGTTATTGAATTGCAATATAATTGGTAACATTTCTAGGCTGCCAGCAGACGATGAGGAATATGCTGTGGCTTAGCACTGTCTACGGTTGATTCACATTGTGAAACAAATTGTTGCTTGGAATAACAGAACTGCAATATTTTGGAGGAAAGAGACTCGTACATAAAGGATTTGAGTAGTTGATATTGTTTCCAAAATTAAACAAAACCTGGAATGTTATGAAGTCGTCGAATAAATAATAAATAATACCATTTTATGTGTTCATTTTTAATATTTTCCTTTTTCGAGTTATATCGATATCTTTTTTCATATTTCGATTTTTCACGTATATAACATAGTATTGATTATTCATAAATTACCCAACATCTGATAATCTCTTTACTATAATTCTAAAGGAATCTCTTATCGCCTTTCTGCACTTCTGAAGGCTTGATTGACCCATCCTCGAAAGTTCGTCAGTGTCATGACATCACCGTCGATGATAATCCTTGTCATTTTTTTTTGTTTTGATGTACCTACCTTATTTCCCTACCTTGCAGTCCCTACTTTAGTAAAAGAAGTCATCAGGCATCAGATACAAAACATAATACAAACACACATACACACGCACAAACGATAGGAAAGAAAATATAAAAACTATCTATCTCCCATTGCGCAACTTCCAGTATGAAGTTGGTCATTAATTTTAATTACTACCGCGCGCACACCGGTAATAAAGATTGACAAATTAATTAATGTTTTAACTTTCCTTTTTTCCTCGTTGGCTCCCAGATTAGAGCAGGATGGGTAGGGTACCGGTGGTGCAGCAAGAGGCATAAGTAGATAAAAGAAAGGAAAAAAAAACTTAAATGGGTGTGAGGTGAGAAAATATTTTTACCACTCCCGCGACCCAGAATATCGCGCACACGCACCTATCCGATGTGATAACTTCATTTCTGATACCGCGTTTCGCATTATGAAAGTCATCGAGTGGTGCACGTGCCCTGATGTTTTTTTCTCCTTTCATCCGCTTCTGTGTCACCGTTACAACTTATCATTCATCATATTGCGGGTTGTTGAAACCGGAAATATATGTGAGTGTATCCACGCGATACGCTGTCGGTATCTATAAGGCGATAGGTTTTTGTCGCTAGTTATTTCTGCTATTTTGCTGGATCTTTTCTATCTTTAATTAATGTCCTCCAGCACTCCAGCACCGACTCTTACGAGACGATACCAGGTCGTCGATCACTCATCGTGCATCACAAATGACAACTGTCCATTATACAGAACATCGCAGGCAACCAGCTAACAAGCAACCCTTAATGGGAAAACGAACGCCGTAATGATGGTTCACTCGAAGAAGAAAGGACAACATGTTAGGAACCGAGCCCACGGGCTAATAAGCGGGCTTGTGGAACTTTCTTTCTTACCAAAGTCCCCCACGACTTTTTTTGTCCGTTCGAACCCATAAACACTTGAAAATCGTAATGACACTTGAAATACCTGTCAAACAAACAAGAATGTCCTTGCATGATACCAGCGCAGCCTATGGGACAGCGTTGTTCGGGGAAACACATATTAGCCATCGAATCAAACAGGCATTCGAAGATGGCAACCACCTGGAAACGTTATGCTTTTCTGCCAGCACAAGGATTCGCAACAACAGCGCACATCTACTACAACAAAAAACACAACCCCACCATGCTGCCTGGAAGACAACGGTTGGGCCGGGCACCAAAGATGCGCACATGAGAAATCATCCTACTGAGCCTACGACTACCAACGGCCGTCCCGGCCGACAGAAGCAGAAGAAATCGAAGGATAATATATCATTCCGAAACATCGACCAATCCACAATTGTTTTCCAAGTTCTCGGTTTCGTCGATTTCCACTAACCGCCTGGATGATCCCCATCCTTCCAGCATCGCTGGGTGTCGGGTTATTCTTATCACGATGCCGGAGGGAAATTTAGCGAAAGAAGCCAGGGAAGGGAGGGTACCTTGGAGTGCCTCGTATCGGTGGAAAACCCACGGACCGACCGGTTACGGTTATTGGTAACAATTTATTAACCATTTTTGCCCCATCACAAAACCAAAGGACCGTTCTCGGTTTGTTCAGCCGCGCTTGGGAAAGAGTCTTTCTGTCAGAAACAGAGAACACAGCTCAAGTGTGTGTGTGTGTTGGACGATTTTTTTTCATCCTCGCTTCTGATCGCATTCTCAAGCTTGTTTCTCATGAACGGGTTCAACAGTACGGTGAAAAAGGGAAAGAAGAAATCGTGTGGTTATAGGTTGACGCGAAGAATACACAACCGATCGAGCACGGGCTTGAAAACACACGTATCGAGGTCGAGCAAATTGGTGGCCAATGCAGAACTGTCATGTATAGCGGAAAACGGTGAAGGTTCTTCCCCGGTAGGAGGAAAAAAAGAGTCGACCGCCTTCGATCGATGGAATTTGTTTTGGGAGAAAAATATCAATTGATTAATAATTTTCCATCGTTTTGAGTTCGATGCGGTGTACCTTTGAGGTGGATAGCAATCCACGCCCAGTGTAAGTGGATGCTTGTTAGTATTGAGTGGATTATGGAGAGTTGCAGTAGCGTGTGTTTTGTGTGTTTGCATGGGAGGATTGAAAAGGATTGAGTTTGGTCACTGATTATAAATATGAGTAAAGAAGTTTGAATAATGGATGGAGGTTATCATAATGTAGACACAAACTTTCTCTACATGTTACAGCTTTAATATTCACGCTAAAAGTTACAGCTAAAACTTCAACATGTTACAACTAACGTAATCGAAAAAAAAATTGATAATCAACATCCACTTACTCATTGAGCACAAACTTCAATAATATGATCACTAAAAAAAATCGTCCAACGACAACGCCTTCCCGAAGCTTGAGCAGCTCGTAACGACAACAACAGCAACTTCAACATCCAACGGCTTCTCGTGTATTGGAAAGGAGATGAGTAATAGTGGGCCACGTTGAAATATTAATGCAAATATGTTTTGTTTCCCCACGTATCTTCCGGATTGTGCTTTTCCATTCCATCTTAGGGCGGTGTGAGGCTCCCACTGCCGTTTGCGGATTGTGCTGTGGATGCTAATTCCATTTATCATATCTCTTATTGGTTTTGTGCGGCCCTTTCGCCTGCCCTGCTCAAAAGGCTTCCCGTGCGTTGCCGATTTCCCTTGCCCCTGGTGTCAGTGATCGCTTTTCTTTCTGCAGGGCGAGGGCGAAACCCGGCACGGCCCGGTATTAGTGAGCACGGTTTTTCTCCGAATCGGCCTCCACTTTTCTGCCTCCGAAAGGTTATGTTTTTGTGTGGAAGGTTCTGCCACAGGATGTTCGTTTGCGGGGTGTTGTGGGGACGCACGAGAAGGAAACTCCCCAGTGTGTGTGCCAAAGCGCAAATCCGAAGCCACCGGGAGCCACGATTCGCAAAACGACCACGGGAACGGATTCACTGGCCAATGGGTGCAGGGCTGGGTGGGAGGGTTATAAAGGCAAGACGTTTTGCCGGATGTGATGAGGGTTCATGTGGCTAGGGCACTATCCATCTCACAGACCGAGCGCCGGTGAATGCCTAAGCAACCGAAGCCTTTTTGCCAACCGGGAAGGCTTCCCGTGCGCTGGCAAGACAATGATGAAAGTGCTATTAGTTTTCGTTTCTCGGGCGTGTAGTTTCCTAGTCTGGGGGTTGTATTATAAATAAATAATATGATAATTTATTAACAATACACCTATAATCATCCAGCGTTTACGGTTGCCGGCGTGTGAGGCAAGGAGCAACTAAAACTAGCCGGCACTGTGGCGTGCGTTGTACCCTTAGCAAGGGCATGGAAATGGCCCCGAAGTTTATGTTCGGTGGTGAACTTGCCGAAGGGAAGATGAGGAGATGAACGATGGGAATGCTGTAGAGCGGTAGTCTAGTGAGGCCAAATTATGCTACTTTAGTACTGTGCCATCGACGTGGCTGCGTTTGGCATTCGGATGGGTAGTGTTTGTTTCTGGTAAACATTCGACACGGTGTGACCCGGAACGGAAGCCGAAACCGGGGAAACGAACGCTCTCAGCATCTGCTCGATTGTTTGGTTAAGAGTGGTGCCATTGCCCTTGCTATGTCTTGGCGTCCTGACATTACGGCCACGAAGGAATGGATGGGTTGTGTTACTTGCTTACTTCCCCAACATCGCACCAACGGCTAACATGTCTTGGAAACCGCTTCAACTGATTTCTAGTGCGGATGTGGTACTCGTTGCACCGGTAAACGGCAGTAGAGCTGTGACTTGCTGACTTACAAGGCCGGTTTTAATTTTCCAAGGTGTGTAACATACGGAACCATCAATTTCCGACTTTAACAGCGCGCTCTCTGCAAGTTGTCGAATGTATGCAATGCCATAGGTACTAGGTCTTCAAGGTACTGGTTTGGGGTACTGTGTCCTACTAATCGATTCGGGAATTTCTTCCCATTCCCCATGTTTGAAGGTTACTTTTACCTCGAAAAAAGCGGTAGGCATCTATCGATCGGTCATGATGCATTATTCTTGCGTAGGAAAGTGTCAACCTAGCTTAAATTTACAACCAACTTCCATTGAAATGATATTTACGAACTTGTACATCGTGTGGCATAGACAGATTTCTACAACTCCTACGTTTTGTTTTTCACATCACATGCTTCCCTAAAAGATCGCAGAGCAGTATTGCAAGATGGTTTTTTGCTGAAGTTGCCCCGGAAGTGATACTACTGGAATTAATTAATATCCCATAAGCCATCGAGACACTGGGCACGAAGAATCACACTCTCAGTCGAGGAGACCTAGAATTAGAATGTTCCAGACAAATATAAGTTCGGTTGGTAAAACAGTTCCCATTTCTTTAAGCATTGCTCCTGCTACTGCTGATGATGATGAAAACGAATGCCCAGAAAGAAAGTGGTCTGCCCGTAGGCAGCTTTATTTTGAACGACAGAGAATTTAATTTTGGGCTTTCAATTTAACACACCATCAGCTTTGGTTGCAGGTTTGTTTTTTTTTTACGGCAAAATGGGTGTGGGATGAGGCAACATTTTGTCTTAACAGGCATAAATTACATGCCTGTGCCCAAGAATTTACCATACGGATGTGTACAGATTAAATAAAGATAACACAGTTTCGTCCGTGCCCGAGTGCATTGTTTCGCATTGAAGTACTCAGCTTTACGTATTTATTTCCAGCATGAATGTGTGCCCAGAATCGGTTGTATTCTTCAGGTGCTGTTCACAGTTCTTTACTGAACAATTTGGGGTTGGGTAGGGAGTTGGTGAAGGGTGGTAGTGTCTGCTCCAAAAGCCCGAAAAGCACGTTCTCATGTACCACATACCAGGCTGTACCAAAACCCAGGTACCAGCGCAACCGAACCCCGGTACCTAACGGGTAGCTGGAGAATCAATTTTAATTCCATCATGTCACTAGACTAAACATGTTACTTGTACAAACTGTCTGTTATTGGACAAATTATGTGTTGCCGCACACCACTCGCAGCCCCTCCTTACTCTCGGTAACCGGATCGCTACACATTCAAACCGTAGAATTAGTTGGCTGGCGTGAACTGCCAGCGGAAGTCCAAAACAGGGGAGAGGTAAATTTTCCCACTGCATTGGTGCAATGATGCTGCACCACCAATAGTGCAGCGCCGTTTAAGGTGGACCGGTTGGAATGGTGGCCAGCGGTGCAAAACCATGTTGCCAACTATGGCATGCTCCAAAAACAGTGCGGCAGGAGAACAGGATGAAACGAGAATGGAAGTTTTGCAGTACGGTGGAACGACCAGTAACAGTTCGATTCAGCATTTTAACGTGTCACTTTACCAATTTTTCACGGCGGAAAGGCTCCCGGGGCTTCAGCCCTGTGCACGATTTAGGTGGAACGGCCGAAGCTCAAAAACATGGTTGTAAGACAAAACCAAACCATCCGATGCGACGGTGGTGTGCGAGAGCAAGTGTGTTCGTAATGTCACCAGGAACATTTCCGTTTGGCCATACTTAAAAAAAAAAACGGGTTTTGGAGGTGCTTTTGTGTGCTGTGTACTGGGTATGTTTTTGTTTGTCTGGATCGGCTCTAAGGACAGCACTGCAACGTGAGTGCGTCATGTTTCGTGTACGGAATGCTTGTGAAGTAGTATAAATTGATCCATCTCACAGCATACATTTGGCAAAATTGTTCACGAAACAAACAAAACAAATGTGTGAATTACATGCTTTTTATAAAAATCTCATATTTCTTTTGGTGAATCTCGACCATTTTGAGACTAATTTGTTGCCAAGTAAATTACTTGGCACAGTAACTTCATTTAAAAAATAACCCATTTATAAACTATCAATAAATGGGAGCATCTAGCAGGCGAGGAACACCTTCCCTTCTACTTTCGTGTAAATGTATCTTTTCATTGGTGCGTGTGGCATCTTATCTCGGTGGTGCACCTGCTTTGGTTTATCATACATCAGGAATGATACAATTTGTAATGGGTCTAGACTTATTTGTTGTGTTAGGAATACACTTAACTACAGCCCCAATTATTCTATTATCTACTTATCAAGATGGGCGTGAGGAAGGATGTTAAGGATAGGTGATGGTAATGGTCATTTGTCTCGGTACTGTCATGTTGGACCGGCATCGCAACCCAATTCATCACGATTCACCACTGGCCCGCGCTAAGAATAAACATTAAGTTAAATTAAAAAAAAACAATTAGAAAAATTCTTTCATGTTATACTTCATTTTAACTTTGTTGTGGAAAACATACTCACCTTTCCTTCATTCCCGTTCGGAAGCTTAAGCTTTAAGCTCAGCACCCCCAACGATAATTACCTTTGCTCATTTGTCAAATAAATAAACAACCAGGCACTTAAGTAGCATTCCTTACCGAACACCATCACTTCCTTTACCGTCAGCCCACGGCTATCCTTGCCAGAGCATCGTAATCGAACGGAAACCAATTGCCGCACAATGGCGTACACATCCTTCTTTGCAAAAACTCTCTCCCCATGCCGTAGCCACGCTTTAGCATAAACAAAAAAGAGCGAAAGGAGTCACACCGGGGAAGAAGACCACCACTTACGTCACCTAGCCGCTCAATTACACTAAGCAGCTGCAGGCAAGCCGGGGCGGATAGCGTCGTGTTTCGAAATGGCCGAACGGGGTTGCGAAGGCGGGTTTTATGAGCTGCAGAGGACGATATCGCATAACTTATTAAAATCTCATTACGAACAATAATCTGAATAATGTTGTTCATAAAAGAGTCGTTTTCCTTTAGTTTCATTCCGAGCGCACCGAAAGAGATGGCGCTGGCGCATACTGTGGGACGCATGGCAAGACACTTTCCCCACAAACCGTCTTGAGTGTCTCGCACGCCCTTCCCGTGATGGTGCCGATGAGGGTGCGGGTGGCCATTTACTGCATGGCCATTTTCCGTTCCTGGTCTCATTTGCTACTGCTTTCCGCTCGGTGCTTGGGCACGCTGTGTGGGTGTTGGGAATGGAAAAGTTTTCCACCGCTTCCGCCCGCTCTATCCACCCACCCCACGCTTTGTTTGCCACCCGGATACAACCTCGCATGGGTTATCGTCTCGAGCGAACATCTCCACCGGCTGGCCTGCTCCAGAAAGCGATATCATCGATGAGAAAACTCGAGTGGCACTGGCAACGACAACGTGACTGGCCGGATCGAACGGCAGCCCGCTGTAGACGAAACAGAAATAGTAATATAAATGCAATTAATCATATTGAAATGAAACCTTTCTCTTCGGACGGCAGTGAAGCGAAGATTTCTGTATCTGTTCTGCACTGTGTTTTTTTTCTACTATCGTTGGGTGTTTTGTTTTGTCCCGTTTGGCTACTTGTTTGTCTGTGAGCTTTCTATTATCGGGTGGCACGTCTTTAGTAGGGCAAGATCTACATGATGAGGGCGATTTGGAAGGTGGGTGGCAAACGGTTTGGATTTGTTGATGGTTTTAGTTGGGTATCCCACCCAACCCCCCAATCCCACCCACCCACGGACTCATGATAAAAAGGAAGATAAACAACGTCTCATCAGGCAAATAAGAAAATTAGATGAACAAATGTTCGTGATGTAGAAGGGAATTTAGCTTGCGAAGCTTCTTTGTAAGCCTAGATTTGTGATCCTGGGCTAGCTTTACGTTGCCATTATGTTATTAAATATATTGGAACTATTAAGACGAAACTTTAAATCTTAAAAGTGATTCCATTACTTTACTACTTCCATTCCATTCCATATTGTGTGCTAGTATTTTATCGCACTGTTACACTACTAGTTCACTTGTTCGCTCCCACTAGATGAAGAGTGTTCTTTATTTGGAACATGTGCTTCCTACGATGTACCATTCAATTTACCATCCACTCAATAAGCCCACAGACAATTGGAGCTGCGGTTGACTGTGACGATATCGGTACAAGCTAGGTTGAGGCTGCAAAACACATCGCCCGAGTACGAGACACGAAGAACCGTGTTCCGGTGTTAATATATCAAAAAGATTGCCGTGATTGATTTATGAACAAGCGGTTTGGTAAACAATAATAACTACATCTGTTTTTCGCCGCTCGATCACGAAACGAACGTGGTTGGAGAATACTTTCCACAGCAACACACAACCGCAACACTCGATGTTCTATCGATGCCGTTGCGGGAGGCTGTGTGCCGCAAAGGAAAGACAAAAAAACCAGACCCAGCTCCACGACTGTTGCCACCGCAGGAATGTTTCAACCATACGATAGAAACAATCGACGGCATCCTGAATGGAGCTGCAGCCCATTTCATCAGAAAAACGCGAACCATGCGAATTTTGGGTTGAAGTAGGGAGCCCGGGCACACTGTGTGAAGCTTCGCTAAAGCTTAGAATCGTGTGAACGAATGCCAAATGTGGACGAAAAAGGATCGTTTCTAAGGCATGAACAAAACCAGTATACGAAAAAAAAACAAGTCCTCCCGGTCACAACAAACGTACAGTGTACAGGACACGTTCTATTCGTAGGGACGCTTCATACATCCTTTGTAAAAGGGAGTGAATCTCGGGAAGGATCTTTCTCTCAACCATGGTGATCGTGCAGCACGAAGCGACGTATAGAAATCGATGCTGTTGTGTGGTATAATATGTACTTCAAATGCACTATCGTTGTAGTTAGCAACGCTTTGATTTAAGTATCATACAAAATAAAACTGTAATTAATCTTAATAAAAGTTTAAAACTTTCAAACCAGTATTCCCTCACACGTTTCACAACTTAGCTTCAAAGTGCTATTAAAATGGTATTAAAGTTTTGAAAGCTCGGCGAACTAATGTGCTGCGTAAATAATTTATTTCGACAGCAGTCCTGTCGTTCTGGCTTTGAATGAAATATGCACTGTTATACTACATCACCTGCATTTTGTACGATGTAAACCCTTTTTCGGAAACTACTGCATCAGGTAACTGTGTGTTTGAACCTGTCAAAATCCACTTTAGCACTCGGACCGCATCCTTACCAATTCAATCTCCCCATTTAACTGACACACCGCACCAGCACGAAAAGAACCCCGGTTTGCGCTGGAAACAAGATGCACTTCTGGTTGTTGGAAAATTTACAATTCATTGACTATCGATGGTCGGATTGTACACTTACGCGAGCGTTTGGTGCCAAGAGCATGCTTAGGTCTTGCAGGCGCAAAACCATGCCCCAATGTCAGTAGCGACCTTCAGCTGCCACTCTGCACGTTCGCTGGTGAGTTTTGTCCGTCCCGAAAGGGACGGTACGGAAATCGTCAACCGAGAAAGATTGCACCTAGTCTCTCAAGCCGATTTGGTGTGCATGCTGCAGCAAAATGGTCCTAGTATACACTATGGCCACCACCATCATCATCATCGGTATGCCGATGATGTCGCCTTCGTTTGCGTCGGTATCGGAGTTTGACATTGGGCAATCGATCGCAAGTGTGTTATGCAATGGCACTTACAACGGTATCCCCGGCCGGTCGGGCTCTCCGGGTGGGGGTTAAAATTTCAAATTTGATAAAATACCTAGCACATCCAATTTGAGTCGTTTCAGCTGTGAATTGTACGGAGTAGGTACAAAGTTGCGCGTCTAGGAATTTCTTTCCCGGTGAAGCAAACAAATCAAATCGATGGTAGCGAACGTTTTGGGCATGATGATTGGCAGGATTGTCTCGGTGCAGGTATGTGTGTTTTGTACACATTTCGTGCTTGACCGATAAACATGGGTGTATTGGTAAACATTGTGAAGTATGGTATAGGGCACGCTATGGGACATGGGAACGAAGGGAAAAATACAAAACAAAAATGTCGCAAAGTGTTGCGGGTGTCAGTATGTTCTAGGATAAGCTGCTTAAAAGAACATTTTATTTTGTTTTTCGTTACCAGCATCATCTTTTTAACTAATCAATCATTAAATACATACATTTATAATATGATATTTTTTTATTTATGTTTATATTTATTTATAATATTTATTTATAATATAGAATAACCACTAGATTAAGTTAAATTATATATAAAGCAAGCTAATGATTTTTAATCTAGACATTTCTAAATGGATACCTTGACCAATAATTATGCAAGTGAGGGTATCCACACATAAGTCAAAAATAAAGAAATTGATTAGAATCATGTGAAAATATGCCGTTATTTATCTTTTTTGTTAATCGTTTGTTATCCAACAAACGGACTTGTCACTTATAGAACTAACTTAAAAGGCTAGGAGAAACAGAACCGTGACAAGTATAACGCAGCACCAATTAGCTAATTTTTAGTCCCAGTCGAAACAGTCGATTTTGATATTAAACCTAGTAGCCATAGCCGTCATAGGATCATTGTTACTATACTGTTGTTATACTTCTGATTGTTCAAAATTCATTTAAATATCTTTTCTTCTTTCATCGGCACAACGCCTGCTTGACCTTTGGATCTTTATTTGCCCATAGCTGAATGAATAGTCCTGTGTACGAGAGATTGGTATGGGAGGGAGTTTGGACCAGTTCTGTCGTGTGCCAGCTCGTAAGACCAGCTCCGCAATCAATACACCGCGTCATTCATTTATAAATAGTTCATAGTTTTTACATTTTTGGTGAAGGATTTCAAACGAATCACACAATTTCTTTTATTTTTTATTAGAACTTTTATTAGAAAAAAAAATCTGAACTTTGTTTTTATTCTACGGCCAACACTACCGCTTAATCGAACATAATCGAAGGCATGAATATTAATGTACAAAACGAATGTGATCTATACGTATTAGTATGTAATTGCCAAACTAAAAACATACTGTACCTATACGGTGTTTGTTTACATATTCACACCTTACACAAACACACCCAAGCAGAAAATAAAACAAAATAAATTGACGTACATCAGTCACGAGGTACGTGTGCTTAGAACATGGCAATAGAAAATCAATATCTTTGCGAATCAGCACGCTTTCAATAAACAGAAATCTGTTTCGATTTTTTCCGCACACTACAGCTGCCCAAGGCAACTCGTTCTGGCCGGCATTCCATTTTTGGCCCAGCCGCCATGCTTAGGCATTGAGTTATTGACAGTGCTAACAAAATACGACCAAATTGTACCATCGGGTGGCATCGATTGGCAAAACACAATGTTGGCTTGGCTGGGTGGGACGGAAGAGGTGGGCTAGGCACACCAAAACGAGAAGGGAGCGAATGCAAAAATATGATTGCGATAATAAACCCATCCCAGGATGCCGACGGCAAAAAACCGGCAAAGGGCTCTAGCAACACCGTTTCCGGAACGTACGCAAAACAGTACGCTGATGGCCGGGTCTGGGACGGAGGAAGGGACTGGGAGGAAACAAAAAAAGGACCAAAGAACAATCAGAACACCACCAATACATTCATTCGGTAAGCGCGACACAAACAGTCACTTGTCGAAGAGCGAAAACAGCAATCCATTGCTTAGGGTATGGAAAGGTAAAATGAAAATCAGCACATCAACCACGATTGATATCGCCACAAGAGAACGCCCGAAAGCGAGCTGCGTTTTTATGTTCGTAAAACATAAAAAAATGATTTAAAAAAACTGGGAAACTACTGTCTGCAACAAAAAAAAATGAGAATTATAAAAATATTCACAATCATGCATACAAAACCAAAACAATAGAAAACAAATCGAAAACGATTTTTTTTGTTATGATACTCGAGACAAAAAACCTTGCCCCGCACGACGACAACGACAATGACAGTGGCATGCACCACGGGTAGCGGCCCCAACATAGCCGAAATTCGAAAATGAAGTGTCTATCTATCAGTTGGAAAATAAACAGCCCGTTTTGTTTTGACAGCATAGGTTTTTATTGCATAAAGTCCATCTGCGTTTTTGTTTCACCGTCTCCCATGCGATGTTTGTGTATTGCGATAGTCCTGTACGCCAAGTATGTGCAGTTATTATTTTTACTTTACTGTACTAAAAAAAACCACCCGAAACCTCAACACTATAGGAACTCATTGGAAAACGATTCACTCGTCCGCGGGATCGTTTCTAGTGTTGCAGCATCGTTCCATAGGTTTGCCTAGTAGTTGGTGAGGGTTTTTGTCATAAGCAAAAAGGAAACAATCTACAGACGGTATGACAACAATCATAAGCCTTTCAAACAACAATGTCGCTGGTATTCACAGTCCGAGGCCGAAATATTTGTTACGCGCTTTCATCAGTTGTCGTTGGACTATGTGGCCATGGCCATGCATGGGTAATAGTTTTTGCTTTTTTTTTGTTGGTTGCTACAGCGTCAAAGTAACCTCAAGTATTGATGAATTCTAGTGGATTCATGATACTGCTTTTTTATAGAACCAGACCCATGTGGCTTAATGTTTGGCCTTAGAGTTTTAAACTATTCATGAGCTACGTAAAATCGATGCAAAACTATGTAATACTGCACCCATTGTACTGCAGGTTTTTATTGTACGAATGAATGAATAGGGGTGTGTTCTTTATTGTAGAGTACTCGTTTTCAATATTATTCTAAAGCTTATTATTTCCAGTAAAGCTGTGTAGATAAATGAATTCTCTAAAATAGTACAGTTATTTCCCGAATTTCTAGTGAAGCGGAAATACTTGGATTTTTAACCAGTTTTTAATACAATATTAAAATAATTAAGAAAAATGAACAATACGATAATACGGCAAACGCCGTCATCATGTAAAAAAAAAAAAAAATGAACAATACGACTAGGCAATCCTTATAAGCTATTGATAATACCTCCTTACAACTTTAAATTAGAAACATTATTTTTACATTTATTCTTCAATAATACCAAACAAAATGTCACCTGCACCTCGTGCAAAGCGTTTTACAGACTTCTGAATTTCAGGTATAAAATATATTGATTTTGCGTTTGACAAGTGTGAAACATTGATATGCGTGATTTTTTTTCGGCAGGCGTATGTGCATTAATGTGTATTAATACTGCCTGTACTGATATAAATACACGTAATGTATTTCACCGAAGAATTTGCTCGATAAAGTTGAAATAATTTGCCTCCGATTATGAGACATCAAACAGTAGAACTTTTTCTGCATATGCGCAAGTGTGTATGAACAGGTTGTTGGATTAAATGTATTTGGCAATGTTAATCGATCGATTATACTGGATCATGCAATACTCAAACAGTACAACTCACGCGTGCTTCAGACGACCTATTGCTAATGACTATTAATACAATTGTGGTCCCTGCGTTGATGTTGACCACTATGTACAATTGTACAGCGTTTCTTTGTCTGTTGATTAGGTTCTTGAAGCTAAGCAACAGCAAATAGTTAATCTGTCAGAGCAATTTGAAGATCCCTGAACGTCTGAGAAGTACTGTTTGAATTTGGTAGAGGGCGAACCCCTTTATTCGGATTCATTGCATCAAACGGTAATAAATTTGAACATTGTAGCTTATAATTGGGAAATGTTTTAAATAACCGACTTTAGTTTAAGCAATCAAAACTCTTCACTTCCATGTAGTTTTGTTAGGTTTTGCAGGAATTTTCCTCTGTTGGCTAAATAATTTATTTTATAAGCATGTTAGCAATTGTTTATTTTTTTCATTCAATTTTCATTCTTCAAACTCATGCAAAGTTAAGTTTTTATACAAATAAACCAAAATATCGCTGCTTTATTAGTCCTCATGAATTTGTACAAACTCATCTTTGAGCTGATCATTACGAGCGCTTCATAATAATCGGTAATGTCTCAATCAAACAAAAAACCCATTGAAATAAACGCTCAAACATTTACCCAAACAAACAACTCATCGCGTATGTACACAGCCACAATGAAGCTGCATACGAGCTGCACCCGAATGCACTCGAAACTGCATACGAAGCAGCATCAATATATGATCTCCGCTGCTAAGGGCTATTAACCGACAACTCGCGCGTATTCCTCAGCAGCATCCATTTTCCTGCCGCAAAATACTGATCCATTAGGTAGGAATGGAAACACACAGGATGTACGCAACAACAACAACAAAAAAACTCGTATGGACAATCGATAGATCGTTCATATGAGGAAGTGGTTCCGAAAATAGCGTCGCATTCGAGACTAGGCAAATTGACACATAGTGTTTAATGAATAAATTGAATTGCGCCTTGGCATGGTACGAAATCGGGGCCTTAAAACCAGTGGATGGTGCGGCATGTATGTATTTGTAAGGTATGGCGGATTTACGTCGGCCATTCGGTTGCTCCAATCACACCACCAAACAATAAGCTTTTCAAACGTTCCCCTTCCGGTTGGGAACATCGCCGGGTGACAATATGTCCTGGGTTGCCCGCATTGAACCGGGTACTCTCGGTTGTGTGCTTGCTGTCCCTAAAAACCTGACACCAAAACCCAGCTAGCTGGGGGTAGCTTTTCCAGCAAAATCGGAGCACCTCAATGTGCCGTCAGCCGTTCCCCGGGCACCGTGTGAGTGTCAATCGAATCATTTTTGGCACAAAGATAATAAACGTTAAATTAAACTGTGCACCATTTGGACTGGATCCACACGTCCACCTCGCCTACCAGCAGTATGATATCATACCCCCCGGATAACCGGAGGTCGATCGAACCAAATCCGAAGGGCGGCGAGTGCAGCAGAACCAGCAGTTGTCAACCCCAAAGGCGTGCTCCCTTTTGCCGTACGGTGGAGCGGTGACGGTGATGTGATTGTACTAAATTGGAAAAGCGACTGCAAATATGTGCCTCCGTTCGAAAATGGGCAAATGGGGGCCTTCGCTGCCTGGTGGAACCAAACAAAACGCTAAACGCGAGAAAGTGCGCGCGATGAGTCAGCAGAGCAGCGGGCACTCGCCGAGCTTTACAGAGTACGACGCCGGCAGGCTTTTCCATCATTTATCCCATTTTCATTTATCACAACCATCCCAACACCCATAGCCAGAGATAGCCAGGGAGCACACATCTCTGACACTCTGATGCAAGGGAATCGGTACCGAATGCGAGGTGCATTCGGTTGCAGAAAATTGCACTGCCAGCGTGTGAAACGTTTCAATATTTGACAGGAAGCGACATTTTATTCAATAATTCAAACCGAAAGGAAGATCGATTGACCCGCCCCGGAATGCCGTACTGCTAGATTCGCTAGCGCCAAGATAAACTATTGGTTTTGATGAAAATGATACAATTCGGCAAAAATTGAAATAAACGACCGGGAAAACCTTCTGGGTGGTATGTGTGTTTGTGTACGTGAATTTCGCAAGCAATCGGATGCCGGCATTGTCCTGTCATGCCGGACCGAATCTGACTCATGGGTACGGGATTCCACAAACTCCTTCCATAAATTAAAGAATGATTGGATGATTCTGCGACATGCGGTTCCCCGGTATGCACCAAACAATCGACCTAATTTGAGTCGGTTCCCAAAACGGTTCTCCGAGTGCATGGTTAAAATAAATATGCACCATGAATCGTTGGCGCTGGTGCATATGTTGTGTTGTATGCACTATGGTTTAATCTCGCGCCATGACCGTTATGAAATTCAAATGACATTGCACCGTCAATGAACCCGCGCCTTCCGCGCGTGGCGCATTATGCCATTTCGTGGTGGATTTTTTTCTGACTTGTTATGGGCTGTGGTTTTTATGGGCCGCCCTTTCAACGCCTTCCCCAAAAAACGATGCGGTGGAATCGTCGGTGGATGGTGTCGTTGTCGGTTTCATTACGATGTGTGTGTGTATGTAGCGGTACGAGCCATTTCAGCCAATGAGTTGGGGAATTGTTGCTAAAAGTGAATGGCACGAGGAATTGGGATACGAAGTTTGTTGGTGAGGTGGGAGGAGGGGAGAGGGGAGAGAAAACTTTTCTTTCCCTTAAACTCACCTTTTCCAGTTTGGCCGAATCAACTGCCGGGATGGGATAAGCAGAAGGCAAAGAAGATCAAGCAGGAACAGAAATGCAACTAGCGAAATGATATCTTCGTGCAATCGTATAAGCTTAGCGGTGATGAGGAAATAGACGAGAGCAATTCCGTACCATTCCGGTGGATGGTATTTCCCAAACTAAGCAGTTTTCTTCCGAACACATTCGTGGGTAGCTAGGGGTAACGAATTCCCGTCGGAAATGGAGTTCATTTCGGTACGCTACTAGCTGAGTCTCATAAACTTGAACTCGAAACGTTAAACCCAGCGCCAAAACTTTGATGCAACTATTTCCATCCTCCATGCACGACGATGACATTCAAGCAAACCCACACACACGCACGCAGGCTTCGCACATCCGCTCACATATTGAAAGGAAAGGCGGAAAAAAGGAAAAAGAAAATAGAAAGATCTCATTGGACAATTTGCATAAAATGCAAACCAGGACCAAATTAGAGTTTGAATTGCAATCTGCCCCAGAAACTCGCGCGGGAGCAATCCACCGAGAAAATGCAACCCCAAACCAGGAACAAAAGGGGAGGACACTAAGCATCCCTTTCCTTTTCAATACCACCCCAGAACCAACTCCCTTCGTGCGATGGGTGGTGGTGAAGGATGCAGAGACGGTTGAAGTTCAGTCTCATAAGTTGCAGAGCACACGCTAAGAAGGATAAGGATCTTGGTCTGTCTGTTGCTTTGTGTGGACCGAGTGGACGGTAAAGTTCTATGTCCATGTCCGAGTGAGTTTTTTTGTGCGCTTTTCTGCATCTTTCAGTGTGTGTGTGTGTGAGTGTGTTGTTCTGGTTTTGAAAGGATCTTAGGATCTGGAGCTTCTTTTTTCCACTATATCCTTCCAGCATGGCGTTCAACGTTCGTTTCTGGTTGCATGGTGGAGAGAGTGATAACGAGCACTTGCAACAAACCCTGGGACACTGCTATCCCCGCTAGGTCGGGGATAAAAGTTATGCAAGATAGTGTCGCAAAATCACTTGTTTGTCGACTTTGTTACGAGGTCAGATCGCGCCGGGAAGGACGACGCGTGAATCGTTTTCAGTTCTTAAAAATACCATTATGATACGTTGGGTTGGTGATTAAATTAGGAAAAGTATGTGATATTTCTTACCCTATTATGGTGGCACTATTCAAGGAGGGGAAAGAATGAAACCAACTTCACATTAAGCTCAGGTAGTAGCGTTAAACTTCTGGTTTTGAAAGGTTCTGCTGGTTCACCTGGTTCACACAGTGAGGTTTAAATGTCTGAAAACTTTCCCAAATAATTAGGTACTTAAAGACGGGCTTTTTAAAAAAGGTCCGTTTGGAAGGTTTGGGGAGAAACAATTTAATGGTCCAAAAACTGATTGCATGACTCAATGTTTTCCGTAGCCCGTGTGAATTACACTACTGGCTGTTTTTTTTCGGACTTGTTACTTACGTAAATGGGTTCGGGATCGAAAAGGATTGGTCGTAAAAAAATAATAAGACATTCGCGGACGGTTGGTGGCAAAGTGTCATGCCTTACGCTTATACATGTACCGGTACGTACTGGGATCCATATACTACGTTTGGCGGGATACATGAGAAAAAACAAAAAATAAAGGTTGGTAAAACAAACGATCCCCCGGCATGTTATCTTTAGAGTCGGTTAAATTTCAATTGCGATCGGGGTACTTCTTCGTATGTAACTTCACATTGTCCCAATCTTTTCACCCAGTTCGGTCACTCTTAAAAGCAATCGCCAATTATCTGGCCCCAACGAGGTTGGTTTTGCAAGATTTTAAACTTTAATCGGTTTGCTGTCCTGTTTTTCTTTTTATTCCGAGTGCCACAAACGATTTGTGCACAAAGGATACGAACCCACGCGGTTTGTATCTTCGTTTTATTTCTTTACAGAAAAACGTACCATCGGCTGCAACCTCAAAGAAAGCGCACAATGTTTCTTTCATTTCGTGGAGAATCCTTTCGTTTGAACACAAAAAACACCCATACCCTGTAGCCACCATGTAGCGGCGTGGCTATTGAAATTTTCATTCGCAAATAACTTGGTCGATGGTATGGGAAACGTTCGGCTTTTTCGCTATGGAAGTATCTTTTTGTGGAGCAAATGAGGAAAAAGGTACTAGAGATTCTTGGTAGGTTAAATCAGAAGACAAAAAACCTAAGTACCACGCAACATGCTTCTTTGCTTTCACTAGCAACAGCAGAAATGTCATCCGTATGAGTCTACCGATTCCAGCAGCGCAGCAATCGGAAATCGGTTGCTGGCCGTAGAAACCGGTATGGCGACGTATTTCTGCACCTAAATTTCGTCAATTACCAAGAGAGTGTTTCGCTGTAATTGAAAATCTTGTAAGCCGGTGTCATACTTTATTCAGCGCGGTCGTTTAAATATTTACGTCAATGTTGCCGTTGCTACTGTCTGTCGTATCGGGGTTTTTTTTCCACCTCGGTTGTGCTATTTTATTATTCTGTCCGATCAAATCCTCCATTGGCTTTGGTTCGCTGTATTTTATATCTCGTGTTTTTTTTTGCCAACCGTTTCTCCCGTCCGGTGATTTCAAGCGAGAATTCTATTCTTATGGCTTACGTGTGCCTCGTGTGCCTTTTGATTTCTTTCCATTTGATGTCGAGTGTGGGTGAGCCTGGGTGAGAAAGTAAATAATTTCTTGGGGGTTGTTTTTTTTTAGGTCGATAGATACCGTACCGGTCTCGTATGGAGGGGTGTAGTAAAAGGTGGTGTCATAAGAACAGGTGTCACACTACATGTGACAGGTCACTGTCAAGTGGCTTTTAAGGTACACTTACGTGTAAGGATGTACGCTTAACAAAAGGAAATTTGTGTCCGTGAAGAGGTATTTTATGTGTCCGATACAGGAAGAAAGATGGATATTGCTCAATTAGTTCAATATTTTATCTTTGTACATGTCTTAGAACATGTTGTCATCAAAAAAGCTACACTTTAAGGGAGATTCACGGTTTAAAAATATAGGGTGTCAGAAAAACCAACCTTTGTTTTCACTTTTACTTGAAGCTGAATGTTTGTTTAACATCTGGTAAGAGAAATCAAATTATGTTATTAATACATAAAAAGTTACATTCTAAAGAAAACATTGATCAGCATGCTAAAAACTGCGTTTTAAAGTGAGTATTTGAAATCATCATTGTTCTAAAGTTGTTTGCAATAACCGTCATTTCATTTCTGAATTTATATGTTTCAAAATTCCACCTGAAAGTTTGCATATAATTTTGCTGTAAATTTGCAATTCCTACTATATAAGTAGTTGTAGTTTTACTAAATTCACAAAATTTGACCAGACTGATTGAAATAGTAGAATTATTTGGTAATATTTAATTAATGTACTTTAAGTTTGCTGTAGTAAATGTTTATGAGTTAAAAGTTCCAAATTAAAAGTAATCTGTTTACTTGTTTTCGCACTTGTTTCACAATTCATTTTTGTCGTACATTAAAAAAATATTATTAATTTGTTTTTGTTTACCATGCAGGAAAACTAATAAACATTTAAAATGAAAACTAACAATCAATTACCAGTTGACATATTGCAAAATTAAAAAAACTACGGGTTTATATAAACATCGAGCACTCCTTCTCGTAACAAATCAGCGAGAGCTCTGATTCTTGCTGTCCTGATTGTAAATGAAAAATATGTACATCAATTCAGTTTAAAAATAGATAGACATTGGTTAGAAACATAATTAAGAAACATCATTTCATGCGACATTTACAATGACTCCTGTAATAATAAGAGCGTAATAGTATCAACTATTTACAAACAGTCTCAATCAAACTCACCTAAAGGAACAACTTTTACGCCAACAAGCGTCCAACCGACATCGAGAAACTTATCCGGTCAAAAACGCAATCGAAACGATTAGTTTCCACACTGGAACCATTTTCTTTTGAACCACTTTCCCCACGGGTACACTGAATGAATTTTGATGTATTTTTCTATTTCATCTTTTTGTATACCACTTTTTCACCACTTTTTTGTATACCTTACCCATTCCTTAGGGCTAGACCATTTTTCTAACAAACCAATTTTCACTAAACTATCATTAAATTCTCGACTTTTTTCTTCACGATCCCTTTTCGTCCTCATGCGGCCGCGTTACGGAAATTTTCTTAAAATTAACGGACGAAAGATTTTATCGCTCATTGGTTTCGTTTTCCCGGGGTGAGAAAAGTGCGAACGCAGTTTTTGTTTCGCACCTCGCCTAATACCTCCCAGCACACCCATCGTCAGGGTATCATTTACGAGTGAAGGTACTCGAAATGTGCGATCCCTTCGGTGCAAGTTATAAATATAAACGATCCTCAAACCCGAGGGGGATGCAATCTGCACGGGCCGCCTGAAAATACACACACACAACCCATTCACTGGTAAGGAATTCACCTTCTGGTGGCCCCGTGAGGGTTGTGGTGTGCGTAGAACAAGTGGAAGAATTAGCCAAAAAAAAAAGAAAAAAAACATCACACTCCTCGCGCTCAATGGTTTAACTCTAAAACGAACACTTAAAAGTCCAATGAAAAAGCAAGTTTACACGCGAAATCAAATGCGTTCGGGGCAAGTGAGAGAGATTGAGGTGTTTTTGTTGTTGTTTGCTTTGCTTTCCATCGTGACTAAACTGGCCACACCAGTGGCAGGGACTGGCGCGTGAACCAAAAACCCCTTTTTGTTTCCAAACGAACGGGCAAGTCGCTAAGGGGATGATGGTAACTTCCGGTTTTATGACCGGTTCCGCACGCACCTTAGGGCCCATAAAACGAATCATTTAATTTAATTGAAAATTTTTAATGTTCCAAACATTCTCTCACAATCCGGCCACGTTGTTTGCCGTAGGTTTGGAAGGGCGGTGTCACGATGGTGGTGAAAATTGTCCATTCAGGTAGAACGACTTTCTGCAGCGTCTTATCCTTGAGCTGTTTGCAATAGTTGTATTTCTTCTTAAGTCACTTTTAACGAACGTCCGAACATTAAGATGGGCTAGCTTACGCGTCTTAAGTCAACAAAAGCACTCGTGTTATTAGTTACTAGCTTGATGTGATACAGTCAAATTAAGTTTCCATCACGGTGGTGGCGGAGTTAAAGCGTTATCAATGCCACAGTTGGGGAAAGTGTTTAATCCTGGTTATTACATGCTCTTAAACCGGGTCGTTTCCTTCCCGGTCATCGATTCTCATTCTGTTGATGGATGGGCACTATCACTCAAGCGATGTAAAGATCATGCTTAGATAAGGGAAAACTTTCCTAGCAGTGCAAACATGCTTCCTTGGTCACGCGGGGTACCAGGAGAAGGGAATGGTACTTCAGGTGACTCACCCTGCATACCGTGTAGGTAATCAAACAACACTTCACACTTTAACACACAGGCGACGCAATATTAAAGAGGTGCCAAGTATTTTTCACCATGCCGCTTCGTTTTTTCACCCCTATCCCAGTAAATAGTTTGGGGTGGGAAAATGATCCTGAAAATGTAGCTATAAGAATGAAATAGCACGGTATCGCTTCCGGGGTTGGGTCGTATTTTTCTTCAAACCGACAGTTACGGTTTCTTGTGTTTTGCTGCTAGCGAGCAGAGCAATGCGGAAGCAGCGGATAGTTTTCCACCCTACATTTTCTATTTCTCATTCTGCGCCGCGGGAAAGAACCCCGCAATCGTATCAGGTCGGAAGGCGTGTAAATAAATTTGAAATATTTACTCAATACCGCTTCGGAGAACACCTTTACACGGTTCTGCTCGAATACTGCTCGAATGCGCTGTACTGGCACCCGTGTGGTGTCGATATTGCCCTTCGGGGGTAGAAAATGTAACGCCTTGTGGTACATTGAGCACACACCGGTTAGGTGAGGTTATGTTCATCCTTCCATCCCTGAACATGTTCCCGCAGCCTGACAACTCTCGTCGGAACCTTGCCTAGTTCCGAGCTGATGATGATGAAGAGTCAACAGTTTTATCATGCTCACCCTTAGAAGCGGGCTTCCAACCATGTTTAAGAAGCTCTCGTCAATCTCGGGGCTCGTTCCCATCGATACCTCTAGCTCCACCACAAAGAATACAAAAGTTGAAGGATGAAAATGAAGAAACTATTCACCATCGTATCACCCACCCAAATCATCTTAGAATCACACGAAGATTTAGGGGTTTCGTTCTAAGCCGTGCCTCTGTACGGGAAGTCGTAACTGCATGCGGTGAGCTTTTCCAGTGCTTTTCCCCAACATTTATTCAGCCTCATTGATGTTCGCGTGGTGTGGTTTCTTGAGATCGCATGAATGTGTGAGTGTATGTGTGTATATGTGTGAGGAAGATAAATTTCATGAATCCATACCAACTATTTTACCACACGGCGCCACGATTCTCTGTCCCTGTTCCGCATGTCGTGAGTTTGGAAAATATTTTGCAAAAATGCAGTTGTTGCACCCGCATCGCGCGTGAACCGTGTAAGCTGCTTCGTTCTAGTTTCCATTTCCATTTGTGTGAGTGTATGTGTTTGAGTTTTTTCTCATTTCTTTCCGGGAAGCATCCTTATCATTCTATCTGTTCTTAGACGAGCCGAGGCGCCAAAGGTGCTGAAAGATTCTCGACTCCACTTCGAAGAGTATGTTTTTTTGCGCTTCCCAACCCAGTCACCCAATCATTTCTTGCCAGGAGATTCGATTTTTCTCGCCCAACGTCAGACACCGATCCAGGAAATTGCATCGAGTGACAATTTATTTTGCTTTCGAATCAATTGATTCACATGAGACGCTCTTGCCCAACGATGTGCCACGTTATGTTGGGTGGCACATTCGGGCGCCACACGTATTACGGCGACGATGCACTTTTCAGTGATGTTGCAACGAAGTGTGTGCGTGTGGGAGTGTGTGTGAATGTGGTGGATGTGAATTTTACCTCCTACTAGTAGAAAGTTTGCTGGCGGCAAATTTTCCTCCCCTGTGCAGGCGTACGATATGGAGCTGGAAAAGAGCCACCACCGAGAACCGCGGGACACAAACCCGACAGTTTCACCGACCGAACCGAATTGTGCCAAATCTTCTGATACAAAGAAAGTGCGAAAGTTTGTGACTTGATGCAAGCATTTGTTTCTTTGCTTACTTAAAAGTTTTACTAACTGTCAACGATTTATATGGTCGGCTAGTTCGGGTGATGGCCGACACGGCTCAGTCACCACTGCTTGGCTGTATTTCATTGTGCAACGTACGGTTCAAAACAAAATCCAATCACTCCTTATAACCGTGCACTTGTGGTGCACTTTACTACCATTCCCTGGTGGGATGGTCAGCAATCACCGAAATTACTTCAATGCTCTCGCTAACGTGCTTTGTTGTTCGTCATGCTGCCACTACCGGGACATTCGCTCGGTGGATGAGAGAATGTGATTGAAAAATAAAAATATTGCACACACTCTGTAGGGCTAAAATGTGATGGAAAGCCGTCGGAGTGGAACAACAGTCTAAGCTCACTCAGGAAAACAGTAGCGAACAACAAAATAACATTTCAGAAAACATTAAAACCAAAAAAATTAAATAATATGACTGTATCGGTGTTCAGAGACAGAAACAGAGCGAAAGATCGATGAAGATCTGGTGGGTAGCATTGGCGGAGAGGACATGAAAACAACAACAACAATGAGCGGGAAAGATGCTCATAACCCTATGAACCGGCATGAAATGATGAGAAAATAGCTTCACGTACACGTCCGAGTGGGCAGCCGGACCTTGCCTTGGCCGGACAGTGGCCCCACCACACCTCGTTCTTGTGGCCAAACTGTCAGCCACCGGAAACTTACTGCCTTACTGAGATGTCAGCGCAAAACCAGCCACATCCAGCTCTTTCGGGGTTTTTGGGCGGAATGCTTTTCTTTCGCTCAACCCACCCGGACATCAACTTCAAAAGTTTTCGCTCGAAACGGTCGTGCTCATCACCGACGAAACCATTTTGCTTCCGGTTTTGCTTCCAGCTACCTTTATTGCATTGGCCCGCGCGCCATTCGCATAATATACGGTTTGATTCGCCCGTATTCGCTGCAAGTGGGGAGAGACATTCGGGCGTATGTTTTTGCTTCAATCTATTCTTTCTAAAGCGGTGCGCACCGATGCAGCGAAACGATGGGTGGATGTAGAAAAAAAAAACTGAGTCTGAGTAAGATCTGACAATGTTTTTGGCGAATGGACCTGATGGGCTAAAGGAGGAGTAGTCAACGTTGAAAAAAAAGAAAAAAGACGAAAGTAGTAGAGAAAAGCGAATAAATATACATGAAAACGATAAAATTTTCAAACTAAAAAGAGCAAAAAACGCGTCCTGTAACGAACTTTTTCGACGACGAACGTACATGCCCCCGGCGCGCACTGCACGAGAGGACGAGTTATCACACGTTTGTAACGTAAACCCCCGTAACCCGTAACGGATCGGAAAATAACATAAAACCCGACGAAAGGAAACATTGCAACAAGAAAGGAAAACATCTCTGACAAGAAATGACAAGAGAATGAAACAGGGTTCACATGAAAAGCGATGAGATACTCTCGCATAGATACACACAACAGCAACAAAAAAGTAAACGCTCACAAATACAATTTGTTCATTCAACCGCAGAAAATATTAAATTAAAAAGGAAACAACGGAACAGACCGGGATGACCACCGGTAGGTCGGATGGATGGGCAAAAACAGGTAAGTGACAGGAAGCGAGTAAGCCAACCGAGCCAAGTGATCCGATAATGTGCCACTTTCGCTCGATCCGTTCCGTCGCTTGCCGCCTTTTCGTGCCTTCGGTAGTCATTGAAGTCCACTGTTCTGCATGTGGCACGTGGGCCACGTTGGTTGGTGTGTGGAGAAGAGTTTCTGTTCGCGTGGTTTTTTTTGTTCTCTTTTGGCTTTGGCTCGTGAAATTCGTGTGGTGCAGTGCGGCCAACCAATAGCAGTGGACAGTAGTTGGAACGATTGGTCTAGGCTGGGTGGTGGGCCGGACTGTGCAATCCTTAACGTGAAATGCACTCAATTGTGCACCCGATCGCCATTGTTGTCGACTTACGGACCGACGTGGCCACCGTGGTGCCAAACGAACCGATGGTGATGATGATGGACGGACTGGGCAAGATAATAATGAAGATGGACTTTTCTCCCAGGTTGTGAGTGTGTGTGTGTGTGCGGTGTGCCGCTCCAGAGCACGGTGCTCAGATGAAACAAAAACAAACGAAGAAGAAGTATTGTTTACGGATGAAAAGTTTGGAAAAATAGCGCGTCCACTTACCGCGAACGGAATGCGCGCGTGGTCGGATGGAAAAAAGGGGCAATCGTATAAAAAAGCCTCCACCGATAAGTAATTGAATAGAACCAAATGGGTGTCTTTTTTGGTGGGCCAGGTATGTGGATACGCGAGGTACGGTTACAGAAATGATATCTGACAAAAGTTTCATTTCCTTTGTGTGCAAAAATCTATCAATCTCTTTCCGTGCAATGGTTTGCGGTTGGTACGGTTTTATTTCATTATTTTATTTCTATTTCTATTTATTCAATTCTATGGATTTAGTAATTGATTTTCGGGCGCCACATTCAAATTGTTATTACTTTTATATTTATTACTGATTATAAAATGTAAATCTTTACATTTTCTAATATCTCCATTAAATTTAACCAGTAGTTACGATTGATTAATGACTTTGCTGAAGAAAAGATATTTTTGGTATTTAATTATTTAGTTAGTACGGTAACTTTAACTACAATTGTTTAAAAAAATGTAGGTTTAGAAGCTAATTGCGTTAGTGTTACAAGCCTGGTGTATTGAGCTTCACCTTTAAAAAATCCTAAAATAAAGTTTTATTTTCTTCCAAATTGCCGCAAAATAAATTTTAAAATTTATTACTTTTGAAAAGACATTTTTAGTGATTTGTATTTGATTGTAGGTTTGCAAGAAATTTGATTGATTAACAAAAAAAACATCATTAAGACGAGCATGTCAAATTGCATTGCAATTTTTATTTAATACAGCATCAGTTATTTTATCTGTTACGTTCAATCATTATATTTGCGTCGATGATGTGATTTTCCAAGTTTTTTTTTTATAATTTAGAAATAAAAAAAAGATTAGAAAGAAGATCACTTATGTTATCATATGGATTCTTTTCTGGAGAATCTCAATCAAAGCTTCTTCAATAAAAGACGCGTTGCTGATCCGGTCTACTGTGTGTATAGGTTTGTATGGGCAGCAATTCGTGATGGGCAGCAATATCCTTTTGAGCAGCGGATCCGAGCTGACACTCATAAGGCTTAAAATTTTTCGTAAAACACTTATGTTAAAGAGTTGAAGTGTTTGAGATATTTGAACATTGCAATAATCAAAATATTTTTTTTTTCGTACTATTTAAGAATCCTTAAAAAACTATTCATAAGTCAACAGTTGAAAAGCGATTTTGACATTAATAAATTTTCTACTTTGTTCATTTCCAAATTTCCCGTTGCGAACAAGTTACATGATCGCACTGAAGGTTTGTTTCAATGCTGTCGATCATTCCTTTCGGATGGCATTATTTCTGCATATTTTAAGATATATTCATGTTAGTTTTCGAACGGCCTGATACAAGATAAATAATAAAGGTTATAATAAAAATAATAATACTTGTCAGCTGTCTGGGACACGAGTCCAATGCGGCCACACCAAAGACGGAAAATCGCTATAATACACGGACGCTACAGTTGACTTGCCAGGATGAAAGCATCAACCGTTATGTGACAAAACTTCGCCAGAAGAAGGAAATAAAATGATTATAAGGTCTTGAAAAAATAGATCAATTTTTGCCGAAAGAAGGAAATATTTCCCAACCACGATCTGCGATGCCTTGATCTCCCATTTAAGATATAAAGCCCGACCGATGATCCGATGATAAAAAATATACTTGTTAGCTCAACAATATTTGTTACGACGGCCTGGTGCTGTAGATTCTGGTACAATACAATCACAATCTTGAAAATTTCCTAACACAAAGGAATGACTATTCGGTTGCGTGGTAAAATAAAGTCAAATCACCTAAAAATGGTAGAAATGATGAACTTGATTAATTCACCTAGAATACATTATAATTTGAATCAATGAAAAACTGTACTTACGCAAAATATTTTTTACAACAGTTTTGTATCAGAGTGTAGAAACAAAAATTTATTTTTTAAATTTCTACCTTTCTTCTTTCTAAAATTTCTTACAGGTATTATTTTTATATTCTTAACTAATCCTTAGAAATCTTTTTTTACCAAAACTGTAATTTCTGGACAATCTCTTGAAAACAGTACAAACATTATTTTGTTCTGCCTACGCTGCCTTTTTCACAAATAAATTTTGCCCTAGTCAAAACATAACGGTCAGATGGCTGAATGAAGATGTTTACTCGTCTTTGAACACGCTATCGCTACTCTAATGACAAATGACAGCGCTGACATAATGACAAACGGCAAAATTATGCTAAACTTTTGACAGATACCAAAAAAACAGGGCAGGAGTGTAGGATAGTGAACGTCACTCGCCAGCAACCGGATTGTATATCCGTTCGACACATTTGACCCAGCATCACTAGACGTGGCGTGTTTTGTATGCGTTCGTGTAGATGTACTTGTTGGATCGACCTTCTTGAAAAGCAACCACAGTCGGCCAAAGAGTTGTTTTGCTCTGTAATCTTCCCTTGGTTGAGCATCAGCCAGTGGAAAACGTTTTCCCGAGCAAATATGTTCCCGTTCTCTGCTTTCCATCAGTCCGCAGCTGGAGCCGAAGTCAATAAGAACTTGATTTTGTGTTTCACAGTGCCTTTCCTTTCTGAAAGTGGATTTTTTTGTGTTACTGCGTTTGCTGATCGTATACTGCCGCATATCGTGGGCGCAACGACGACGAGGCAAAAAGGCACTTCCCACTGTAATTCACCAATTTCGGCATCTCGGCACAACGTTTTGAGAAATAGTTCACAATAATAATATATCATTTTTCCTTCGAATGGGAAAGCTACTGACGCTGCTTTACGTATATGTTTATGCTCATGAGAGAGAGTGTGTTTGGCTTACGAATGGTGAAGCACCAGAAAAAGCTGTACCGTTAGGAATGGAGCATTTTGCGAAGCATATGTGAATGAGATTGTCGTCCATAAGCTGAAATACTTTCCAGATAGCACAACCCATCGGTCGGTTTTTATCCTTATTCCTTGCCACTCGCAAACAGGGTTTTTTTCCATTCACCGAGTAGTTTCACTCACCCAAACCAAGCCCAACATTCATAATGTGACATTGGAAAATTGGAAAAACCTTCCGATTGATGCGGACAGACTTACCGCTTGATATGCGTCAACATTAGCGTAGGGCAAATGTACGATTCCTCTGTTGTGGGCATGCGGGGTGGTACAACAAGACGTGACGGTGGTAAGGAAAAGCCCTGAAAACTGGCTACATCCTTTCGGCGCCCAGTCAACCGAAAGAAGCCAAACGAATTCGTCTCATGCTCGGTGCACGGGGGGCGGCGCTGCAAGGATGCACAGACGGTGCACACATAAATGGGTGAATATGTCTTTCCCGCGCAAAAGACCTCAACTCAACTTCCGCAAAGCAAAATAATAAGAATATCAAATACACATTCACTTTGTGCGGGACGCAGTCGGAGCTGGTGCCATCCCGAACCATCCACAGCGTGTTATTCGTATCTTCTTCCTCTACTATTATTATTATTAGTCTATCGTGGCACGTTTTCGCTCAAAACGACCCCGGAAACGTGCGAGGAAGTTTGAGAAATCAAAATTCAAATTTAGTTTATGTCTTTTTGGTCCCCATGTATCATTTTCCTTCGGAGCCCGCAGAAGACGGCACAGTGATCGCTTTCCAGCGATCCCACCATGCGGACAGATATTCTGCCTGCTAAACTGTACTTTCATCACTTCCACCCGAATGTGTTCTTTTTGGCATTCTATGCACCGCTTTTGCTTTATTTGACAGTGCAAAAGTATTTGCGAATGTGACATGTTTACTGCATATTAATAAAAATGATGTTTTCCGACTGGGTTGCTCCGGAAGTTCGATCAAAAGTGAATGATTTAATTGATGGTTGACTGGTATTGGAATGATTATGAGAGCGTTCTTCGATACAGGGGCCCAATAAAATCCTTCGCACTATATTTTACGGTTTAAAAAGAACATTTGGTCGCTGATGGTTCCCCTTCGTATGGAAAATAATTTTTAATACTGCCAACCATACAGAGGAAGTCAGCTTAGATACACTGTCTTTCATCTGTCCGGTACAGAGTGTACGTGATATGAAGCTAAGGCGTACAGTATTAGATAACATCAGCTATCAGGTTCATCTGCATGCTGTATCCGATGGGCATGTACCGTGGTATTGACATTTTCCGGTTCGATTGCCATTTTGATGCGTTTTAAATTGAAGAATTTTTGGACTGGTTGGTCTTCCTTTTCGACGATGGTAGACGATCCGTTTAGTGTATTTGTTTTTGCACTTGGGACGTGGTACGCAAAACAGACAACGAAAGTATTTCCTTGACATCTAGGAATTCAGTCATTGACGAGTAATATCTTTAAAATAGTGAAAACATTGAGCCGTTTTTAGCGATAATGAGATTAGTTCTTAGAATTATTAGTTAGTTCACGTTCTTAGAGCAAAGAGATACAACGATAAAGAGGTTGTAAAGTGAATAATATAAGTTTATTTATGTATTTGTTAATCATTTAAATTTACCAATTGCAAAAATTTTACCAATAAGTAATTTATGTCGAATCAGTTTCATTCAATTTCAAATGAGTACAATTATTTTTTCATTTCTTGAAGTGTTCGATCTCATTTGTAAATTAAATTATTTTAGTTATTTTGAAAATGTGATATAATTTTTGCAATCGGTATGTTATATAAAATTTTTTACATAAAACTTTTACTTTCAATATCATAATGTCCTTATTTTTATAACGTCCATTTTCATATCCGTTGTTGTTTGCGCTCAGTGTTAAAATAGAATTGTGTGACCAGCGTTACAAAGCCTAAGAGACTTGAACAAAAATGGCTAGGAATTGCGATAAAAAAAGAAAAAAATGTCAAAACTGTTTACTTTTGGATCAAACCCAATTTTTCTTCTAAAAGTTATCTTTTAAGTTTTCTGTTCAGTTTCGTGCTTATATTTCTTTTGAACCAATGAACCAATAAAATTAAAATACGAGATTTTTCATTTTTCTTGACTCTGAGAAAACGAAAGTTTATTTTAGAAATCAATAATCTTAGCAGAATAGAATATTTATCGTTATTTGCTGAATCATTTTGAATTAAATGATTTGTTATAGCATCATACAAAACTCATTCTTCTTTCTTAGTCATCGGCACAACAACCTCAAGATGCCTACCATTTCTGGATTTTTTTACTTCATTTGCCCATAGCAGGATAGTCTGTATTGCGTATGAAGGATTGGTCCGGATGGACTGGTCCTGTTGTGTGAAAATCTGCTACCTCTATCAATATACCATAATTCCAAACATAAAAGCAATTTATTTTGATATATTTCATTAAAGTCTCACATTTTTTAAAGTAATTTTTTCTTACTATCATTTAAACTTGTTATCATGTAGATTCACGCTTTTATATCGCACTTGTATCGAATTGCAGGAAGTTGTTGACAGTTGATGTGCTGTTTAAATTAATTTATTTACCAGCATGTAATTGGACACGATAGTGTTTTTTTACCGGTACAGTTATGCAACACGGTTGAAACTAGACATCAAACAAAGAGGGAACAAATCCATTTTCCATCAATGCAATCCTAATACGATAGTGTGATTATGTAACTTGTTTATCGGATGAAAGTAGTCAACATCATCCTAAGCCCATAATTTATTCAATGCAATTGCTGCATTATGCTAAAACTGGAAAAACACTGCAGGCCTCTCGGTATCGCCCTTTCTTTCTTTATCTCTTTCTCTCTCACTATTTAACCGACGATCGATGCAACTCGGGGCACAGTATGCATCAGTATCTGGGTTGTGTAATTATCAATTATAATTTATACCGTGTGCTTATGCATGTGCAATTTTTCTAGCCTTCGGCAGCAGCCTGTAAATCATTACTAATTTACCATTTTCTCTTTTTTATCCCTACTTTCTTCCTTATTTGCATTATTTGCAGGTAGGTAAACACTTCAACCTGGAAGTGGAACGGACAAAACAAGCGATTGGGCGTTGCGGTGTAAGTGCTTGTTAGATATTGCACCCAGGACACTGTCTTATCACGCTTCTATTATTCGAAATCGAACCACCAACCACCCGGGATGGTTGGGTTTAGTAATAAAATATTCCACCACCAATCGTACGGCTTTCCCCGGCCAACACACAATGATTGCTGCACACGGATGATGGTGGGTTGATCTTTGGTCGGGTTCTACAAAACACTGCACTACCGACCCGAAGGGATTTGAACCCGGAAGTGGTTGCATCTATATTATTTTTCCTTTTTTGTGTGTTGTTTCTCAAGAACGTCACCGGGACATGCTCAAGTACCCAGTTCGGGATGGACAAGCGCCCGCTGTGGAGGAGGGTTTTTGCCTTTTTGTTCTAAGGCCCGTACCAATGTTCCTTACAATGCGTGGCTTTGTGTACGTGCTTGGTGTTGATTTTTTTTTGCCTACTACTTTGCCTTCTCGCTTCGTCTAGCCACCTTTTGGGAAAGGGTGTACTCGAAAAGATATGCTCTTGAGGCACGATGCTACTCCTTGTTTTTTTCGCCTTCTGAATGGAAGCCTTGAAAGTGTTACCTAAGTCCACAAGGTTCGGCGTGGAAAGTAACTGTTTCCGCCTGATGATGATGATGCTGCTGATGATTATGATGATGCTTGGAGATGGTGATGATGAGGATGACGATGATCAACTTTTGAAACGTTGCTGTCTGCGTCCGGAAGTGTCACCTATGATTTGATCTGGTGAGCGAACAGTAGAAGTGCGAAAACTTCCGACATCGGAGAAGTCCCACAACTAGCAGACGGCCCGTTCCAAGGATAGTGGTAGGATGGTGTCGAAGATAGCAATTTATTCTTCAAAGCCTCCACTGCAACAACAAAAAAGGCTAAAACGAAGGCTACCGGCCACAGTCCAGCTAGCCGTCCGGTGCACCCAACAGTGTAAGGTGGTCTCACTTTTCCGAAACCTTCACGAACCTAGTACAACTTCAGATGTCGTTTTTAGTATGGGAAATGATTGCACAAGAAAACAAGTCCCAACTTTGCACATCCAGCAGTTCCGTCCAGTTGAGGCTGAAGGGTTGAGCGCCATTGCTCGGCGTTCGCTTCCTGTTCGGGAGCAATTTTCAACCGTTCAGTTCTAGAAGCAACAACAGTAGAAAAAAAAATACAACACCATCCAGAAACCAGGAACACGACGGTTCTGCTCCTGATGAAGCACATACACACACAGAAGCGAGAAAAAAAACCTCACACTGTGGAAATTTGTTCCCATTCCATCGCCACTGTTTGGTGGTACAGTAATAAACGCAAGACGGGATTGGAAGTGACAAGAAGGATGGTGAAAAAAAAGTCCTCCCAGCACATCCCCGTGCAGGCGAGAAGCGTTTGGGGGCACGAGGGCTCCCGGTAGTAGTGGCGCGCATGGAAAAAGCTTCACGTCGCTGGTACGAGAGCTGTCAATTAATTGAAGTGATTTATTATAAACTCTCACTGCTCTGCCATTTTTCCGTTTCATTTATCGAACGTCGGGATCGGTTCGTACAGCTCCGAGTCGTTTTTCGGAGTTTGTTGGAACGATGGAAGAAATAGACAGCAGTAGTACTAGCAAAGGGGAATGGAAAAAAAAAATACTCACATACTTTGAAGAAGCGATAGAACAACTTTCTTACACGTTTTCCGCGATGCTTCGAGAGCGGAAACGGAACCGCTTGAACGAAGGATGGGCCAGCACCTTCAATGTTGATTTCCATCACGGAAGCGTCACACGCTCGGCACACCGAAAATCATCGTTATTATCATCATTTAGTACAACCAGCACTGTTGGGAACGGGGGGTGGAGATGGGTAGGGTTGTGTGGGTGCTGTCGTTTGCTTCGAAAGCATTCGGGCTATCATCATCATTTTGATCACGGAACAAGTACACCCTTTTCGACCTCTGCTGTCCATCCAAAGCACTCCCACAAACACATACCCACATACAGTAGGTTTGGAGGGTCCACTTCACATCCACGTCCAGCACATTTGATGGGCACTGCGATGCTGCCACCAAACTTACGTTACCTGGCTTCTGTTCTAGTCTTTTCTCGGGCATCTATTTGAGAACACTCGCGTCATCACTTGGTGGTGACCTTTTTTCATCCTGGTTCTCGCAGGAGTGAGAATGCAAACATAACCTCTTCACGGTGACACTAGTCCTTTAATTAATCTCCTCCAATAATGATCTCAAAGCTATCATCATCAGCATCTGCTGTTGACCCCTTTCAAGAAGCGGCACCAGAAGCTATATCAACTCACCGGTGGGTCACCGTTTCTGGATAGGAATGGATGGTACAGCATCCATTGGTTGTGAGATGTTTCTCGATTTGTTGCAATCACAAGAAACTCACTTTGTGTATATGCAACAAGATATGCTCATCACGAGTTGTAAAAATGTTATTTAGTAAATCTAGAGGAGAATTAACATGGGAACTCGTTTTGAAATCGTCAATTGTCAAGTTAAGTCCCAGGTTGGGTTGAAATTTTGGGAAAAAGTGCATTGTTATCAATTCTGTTCTTGAGAAGGATTTCGATTACCCTGACCAATATATTAAATGCTAAAATTGAAAAAAAAATGACACCCATTAACGGTCATGAGCCAGGACTGACAATAAAATTGATATTACGATGTCGCGTGAAGTTCAAAATTTCTACACATTCCAACTTAAAGGAACTTCTCTAGATAACACAAGGTTCTTAATCGACACCACGTCCAAGAATATATTTGACTTATGCTATTTTAGTGTCATGTTATAGTACAGATTCGGCAGGCCTTGTTAGCTATTGCGCCGGTAAACTCAACCTTTTTATAAGGAATTTTTGAAACTGTCCAGTTCGTGAGAACAAATCAATCATGCTCGGAGGCGAAAAAGTTTGTAATAAAATTATAGCTTCGAAACATTTCTCCAAAACCAGATTTGTTAAATAATAATAATATTTATGGAAACAACACGGTATCTCACGGTGTAAGATATAATTATTAAGTCATCACTCTCCCGTCCCAAGCCCACGTGGTGGGACAACCCGAAAGTGTAGTCGTTGCAAACGGCTGTGACACCATTTCACATCAATTAAACACACTCGAAGCTACGGTCGTCGGGGTGTCCGTAAACGTCTCCCGTATATCCCGTCCGCGGAGCAATCGTCCTCCCATACTCCCATACTCCCGGTACTCCAGCTCGTAGTGTCCCAGTGGTACAGTTTAAATATTTATTTTACAAGCAAGCAACTTGCTGCGACGGAGCCCACCCGTGCAGCTGTGGATTCAGCATTGTGTCCTCGCTGCTCTGGGTTTCATGGGACCGCCTGCTTGATTTGGTAAAATAATTACAGAAAAGTTGACCTTAACATGCTCCAGTATCGGCGATGGCAGTGGTGGTAGTAGTTGTTGCTATTGTTGTGAGCTGGGACTGTCTCCGCCAACTGTCCAACTGTGTGTCGCTCGCATTTTGTATTCCGGAACGGTTTGACTCCGGCAGACCCTTCGCCCGGTACAATTAGATCAATAAATCTCATCTGCTCCTGGGGCCCGCCGTGTTTCACACCCACGCCGCAGTTGCTGGGCCCTGTTGTTTGTTACCATCACGCGAGTCAGAAACCTTTACACGCGGAGGGCTCTGCGGGCTTGGTGGCATCCTTCCGGGTGACCCTTGCAATGACAAAGGCGGATAGGAGGCGTTTTCAAGGAAGAGTCAGAATGGAAAGCGAGTAGTTTGTGCAGCAGATGATCTCCTACCTACGTTACCTATCACGGGTTTCGTCCCCCTCGGAAAATGGTGGCCTCAATCGTAATGTGCCGAGCCTTAAAGAGGCATGTTGTCGAAAAGCGGTCCTACCCTCCTAATGCAAACGACTACAAGAGCACATTCACACGAACTATGTGAAGTTCCCCACCAGGTTTCGGGCACGTACCAGCGACACAAAAGCACACACACACGCACACATTCTCTGATTCTAGTGATGAGTTTTGGGTAGAAAGGGAGGAACCTGGAACGGACTAGTAAACACACACACACACACACACACACACACATGCACGCACACTTGCCATTCGTTCTAGTGACAAATGTAAATCACTTAACCATGTGACCCCTTGCCTCGGTGGACGTACCGTTTTTCGATGCGGAACCGTTCGAAAGCGATGGTGAACAATTGTCTAACAAAAGGCGAATCGGATGGAACGAAATTTTCCACCCGATTCCGATTCAAATACCGTTCGTAAATGGTTTTCGCCCGAAATTGCTTCGAATCATTTCCATCACCAGCAGCATTTGCGGGGTAGTAGCTCCATTTCCGGTCAGTTTTGGAGCTAGAAGAGATTTTATAACCCTATTTTGATTTAGGAAATCATTTTTTATTTCTTATCTTCACCTTTTCGCAAATAATTTTACAACACATTTAATGCCAAAATTTTGTAGACAACTTTCTTTCTTTTATTAAGAACACCCAGTCCGTATTGCTTAAATCTAACCGAATCCTAATCTAAAGTTCAATTCATATTCGTTTCTTATGGTGTTGAAAATGTCTTCGTACTGGACATCCGGAACATCACAATGGGATACCGAAACGCACCATGACAACTGCTGCCATGGCTGCTTGACTCGAAAATGTCTGCACACACTCTGTGACCTCGCGGACACCAATCTTCTGTTGCCAGCGAAAGAAGATACATGACGTAAAACATTTAAATTAAATGTTGATCTGTGTAATGCCTAATGGTAACGCGCATCTACTGCTGGTGTTACTGTTTTCCGTTGCCATACACACTTCCTCAGTGCTGGTTAGACTCATTTGTTCTGCGTTTGTTGCCAGTGGAAGCTGCCAGTGAGTAGCGCCTCGAGTCACTGTAACATTTATGGCGTATCAATTGGCGATACATTGCCGTGAGGGACGAGTTCGTTCGCGTGTTCCTTTCAGGGTTTCCTCCCGCCCGTTAAAAGCTGTCATCTCTTGCGCAGCTCCATGCGTTACCACTGCACGGGGCAGCTGAAGCAGCTGTTTGGGATGTTCTTTTGGTCGAAAATGACTCACCGTGACCACTCCGCCTTACTTCGGGTGTTTATCAGCCAAAGCTCTTGAAACTGTTGACCTAGCAAGGACGTACGATACGCGATACAAACATTGCAGCTTCATTTCCAGCAATCGGTCGGGCCATGATGTAGAACTCGCGAGGTTGGAGAGGAATTGTAACAACCTCATCCCCGTTGGAACGGGGCCACTGCAAACGCAGGCTTGAGTGGATTGACCATTTATATGTACGGTGATGACGACGACGACGACTACGCCACCCGGTCGAACCGGCCGAGTTACTCCAAAACCATTCCTGTGGCCAATTCTGGAACTATGGCACGGGCGAGAAGGCGTGCACGTAGGTGAGCAAACCGGGACATGGCACAGTAAAGAGCACAACGAGCTGCGATTGTCATGTTTGTCCATTTTATGTGTGCCATGCAAAATGCACAAATTGTGCACTGGTGCACTCTGCATGTGAAATCCTCTTCCAGAATCTCCACGGTCTGTGGAACCCCTTTGCCGGGGGGTTTTTGCGAGAATTCTGTATCAAACGGAAGGGAACAACGGGTTTACTGTGTCTGATGTGCCTTTTCGCAAATGCGATTCATTCCTGCTTGGACTTGCTGGTCGAAGTGGAGACTCAGAAGCATGTTGATGTCTTCCCACTCGCACATGTTGTCATAATGGTACAGCGGCGTAAACCCCTGTCCGATGGATCACAATCGTTTACGAAAATGGATTGTACCGAAACGGGGCAATGGTCGGTAGGGAAAGGGACGAGAAAGCAAGACACACAAATGTTACATACCCTTTCCCACGTCGGAGTGCCTCCTTTCCTCCCTTCCAAACCACCCTCAATAGGGCAATGTCAAACATCGCGTCCATGTATCATATGCTTATGCACACGACAACGACGAACTCCCACCCGGAACGACGACATCGGTGGCGACTTTTCCAACCCCCGTGTTTGCCTTCTTGCCAGTTTGCAGATGATGGAAAGGTCTTCTATCGGCCCGGTTACCATCAACCATGAGGAAACCCGGGTACAGAGGGCAGGGCAGGTTACATCGTTTCATTCAGGACAATTTAATTGTAATAACGTTTCATAAACATGTAATTGTAATGGGATTATAATGCAAAACCCCCATTGTCTACGATGTGGTCAATTTAGCTGCAGTTTTGACGGTAGCATTTTTCCATCGCGTTACGCTTGTAATGGTACCCGAACGCATCATGCTGCGCTTTTCACAGTTTGATTGTTGTAATCGGGTTGTTTTTTATTTCGTTTTTTCTTTTGTGTATGTGTGCGTTTTCTTCTATGTGTGTGTGTGTGTTTTTCTAGCAACAGTAACCAAAGCGTGGGTTTGATACATTGAGGCAATTATTTATGTCGCGCCTGGACTCGGCCAGGACAGTATTCGGATGTGCCACGGTGCCGTTTTGCTGACACATACACGTTGCTGAACAGGGATAAAAATATTACGCAGCGCTGCGAAAAGTTTTGTCGCATTTTTTTTTGCTCTGTTTTGATGTAGTATGTTTTGTGTTTACGATGTTTCACGTGTATGACTCTTTTACATGGATATGGGCATTATTGATTCGATTAAGTAATAATAGACGATATTACAATGGAACGCGTTCCGTAATAAACGATTGTGGTTTAGACACGTGAAAGAGGTGCAAAATGAGTAATTATTATTATTAGCAGCGATTGGTTACATTAAACAATTACTGAATAAAATTAATAGCCAGTAGGTGATAACCGTTCTCATGCGTTACAGAACCCATTGTTACAAGCACTTGAATGCAATTTATAATTTTATGACAACACATTACACGAACTGATTGATTGATATAAGAAAGGATCCAGTTAATGGAAAAAATGTCATTTGTTTAGAACATTTTTAACAGGGCAACTCTAATTTATGGCTTCATAATTCTGTAATTCTTTGTTCAACAAAATACGTCCATTTTTATCTGTTGCATTCATTAAGATACATAAAGAGTTAAATTATGTTTTTTTTAAAAGCTCTAGAGTAATACATATTAATTAACGTTATGCACCAACTAGGGTAGGATTGATTAACCCTATTTGTTGATGTGATTTAAATGAATTTGATCTGATGATTGTTCTGTCCATTAATTCTGAATGCCATTAAGCGAATTGTTGGTGTTGTTTAAATCATGAAAATAAACCATTTTAGAAGTGATTCTTGCTAATCGCTTCTTCTGTGAAATTGTCTGAAACCTTTCACAAAACAATGCTCATCTTGTAAAGGTACTTCTTCATTGCTTCGCCGACTGCTACTACTACCAAGGAGGACATAGTGATCCGTCTGCCATCGTTCTTCATTTTAGATTTTACTGCACTTTACAGTGATGTCTAGTATCGCGGCGTTCCGTGCTGTGGAAGTCTGAATTTAACTATGGCTCTTAACTCTTCTAGTCTTTTTCCATCATATCGGATAAATACGAAGAATTATACAATGCAAATATTCTTCGGTATTTTCGAAAACAGTTGCATTACAACTTTGGTATTGGCCATTACATATTGAATGATAACGATGTCCAATTTTGGCTGTTCATAGTAAGCTAGTAACAAAACACAAAACAGTGCTGAGTTCACCTGCAGGTGGTAGGGCACTCAAATAAAAATTTGGTGAAATTTTTCCATTTTTACTTCATACGTTAACTCAACATTACACGACTTGCAATTCACATTCAGATTGTCTTCTTCGAACCTATCAGTTTTAGTGTAAATAAGAATCGTTTAAAACACTTGAAAAGTCCAGTGTTAATTATTGGGAAAAAAAAAACAAATCTTGGTCACTTACAAATCCATCATATTAGTTAATTGCACATAAGGTAATAACTATGAAGGGTTGCATGGATAGTTAAAACGTACTTTTTTAAAGTTGTTTTTACCTCCTGCAACCTAAATTTACCTACGCATGCATACAGAACACCTCGCCCACCATGGTCTGGCGACATTGAAAACGTCTTCGAAGTTACGACGCAATTTCGAACAGGAACAGCAACGACAAACCATCATCATCGACACCACTCACTCCGGCCAACTTTGGTTTCTTTTCGGGGCGATTTTTTTTTTATTGCCATGTTGCATTTCTACATCATGCGGCTAAAACGCATTCGGAGCATCCGACCTTCTGCACTAATCCTCGTTGCTCACGCATTGAGGCGCATAGCATAAACACATACCGGAAGCATGTAACATACTCCCTGCTGGAGCTCTGGAAAATCCCCCAGCTTTTGATGGGTGAAAGGGAAGCAGTGTGAGGAATCATGTCTCACACATGTGCGAGAGTGTTTGCTTCACACATTCCAACGCTGCACAATCCGCTTTTGCATTCGGGTTGAACTTTTCTCACCTGCAAGCCTCAATTCCGGCTGACGGTAGTGGAGCATATCGGTTGAGCCGTTTTCGCACAGGATCAGTTTCGCGGACTTGTGAACGAAACAGCGTAACGCGAACCGTTTTTACGTACTAATACCGTACCGGTTTTCTCCCCGTGCCTCGAGGAAATCACGTGGAAAAGCTACTTAAGACGGTATGTGCCGTGTGCGTGCGAAGAGTGTGGACATTTTCAACCCGATAAGGATAACGGGCTGCTCTGGTCGGAATGCGCTGTGCGCGAGCGAGAGCTGTTCTGTTTCGTTCAGCTTGTGCCGTCGGTCGGTGCCGTCCGACGGCACACGGACGCCGGACGGCACTCGATGACGGTCGGGTTGTCCCGTTCACTCCTGTAAATTAGGGGGGTGCTGGTGTGCGTCCGAGACATTACTGGTGTGTGGGTACCGGTGGTATTGACTGTACGCGTGCGTACTGCCGTATGTGTGAGTGTACGTGTACAGGGGTGTGTTTGTGGGCAAAAAGGGAAATTCGAGCAATTTTCCCACTCTGCGTTCAGTGGACGTATTCGACAGCAACGCATTTACATTCCATCAATCGCATGTACTGGATGGAAATGAAATTTCGCTCTTAAAGGAGTTGCATATTACGAGCGTGAGAAAAAAAAAGTTTGCGCAATGTGTTAAATAACAAAAATCTTCTGAATAATTTTTAATTGCTAAAATTATAATTTACAACTTTGTCCAACCAATTACTCCCATCGAGTTGTGTCGGGGTGTGGTGTATTTTCCTGCGATAAAAATGTGTTTGCCTCACGTGTTTATTTCCACTTGCATTTCCATCCTATCACCCACCTATTCCTTCACCCGCGAAGGAGGCATCATTGCCTCGGAAAGGGCTCTTGCCTCACAAACCACTCAACAGTGCGTGATTTAACTTGTCGTTCTGTCGGGTGCCCCGGAACCCAAGTCTCCCGCTCCCCAGTGTGCAAAGGTGCGTTGTGTGCGCCCGCAGGGGAAATTGCGTGCATTGCGTGCGTACGTTCCGGCATTCGTATTGGTGACGCATTTCACCTTCCGGACGGTCAATGTTAGTGTGGCAATCGGTTTTTTTTTCTTCCCTGCAGTTCGAATTCCTTCAAACGATTATCTCATCGTTGTTCGGATTTGATAAGTAGGCATCACGTGAAGTTTAATGGGCTATTTTCGATTATTGGTGGAATTTATTTTACTAGAACTATGAATAATTTGATATAAATAATAATAGTTAGTCACATTAATACCACTTGATTCTTTAGGAAGTAACTAGAAACAATCAGCAATGTTTTCCTTTTTTATCAAATCACCAAAAAGATGTTACGATTTACACAACGCTTCTGCGTCCTATCGGACTTCAAACTCACTGTCACAACGTTGTCGCCTTGCATTTTTTTGTTGGTTGTTTGCCAGCACCGAAAAAACAGCCTATTAGAAGCAACAAACATTACTGCAAGTGTAACAAATCTGACGCGACTTCTCTGTCCATGCCCAACCCGGTTCGGTACAGATCTATCGGTCTCTCGCCTTCAGCTGGCCGAAACGGTGGTCGGCCACCGTATCGGTCGTGCGTTCTTTTCGGCCTGCTGTCACGGCACACGCTGCCAGCAGCGTAGCTGGTCGTCCCGTTTTATCGCGTGCTGTCCATGCTGTAGCCCATGGTGAGTTGGAGCGCACTCCGACCGACCGAAAACTCACCACTCTTTTGCGAAAACCTCGAGGCTCGTGGTGAGAAAGCGTATTTTCGAAGTTCGAAAACCCACGTTTGTCCTGCCGTTTGTCGTCGGTGCACACCGGGTCCAATAGCTCCGGGCCGTGTGGTAGTGTGTCGGCACTGTCGGCAATCTGAACACAAAAAAAGACGAACTCACTCTCTCACTCTCCCAGGGGCGAATGGCTCTATCCCCTTGGCCGGTTTTTGTCCCCACCAACACACTCGGATCCTGGCAAAACGCTTCGCCCCCATGGTGGCCCGGTTCGTGTGCTCGGTGTTCGGTGTATCGTTTTCGGAGAACAAGAGGAATTCCGCTTCGGGGCTGGTAGGAACAGATTCGGGTTCGTGTTCGGGGTTCGGCTTTTTCTCAACGTCGTGCACTTCGTGCGCTCCAAACATCCGGGTTGAGGGGTTGGCGCAAGCAACCAAAACCCGAACCCTCCCCGATCAGGGAACCGGGAACCAGATGGAACGGGGTAGCAGGGAAACACAATCCCGTGTCCTGGCTGTGTGTGTGTGTATGTGCATGAGGAATGTCCTGGCTCGTGCCGCTTTGGTGCCTGTACAGTTTTCGTATAACCCCACTTTGTTGCTACCCTTATATTGTGGTGGGCCCTGCCCGGAACAGTTAGTACTCATCGTATCCTCCTCATTCGCTGTTTAGCGCTAGTCGAGTTTACGTCGATTAACCGTCCCCGTTGTTTGTTGATTTTATTGCCATACACATACAGGCACGAAAAAAGTAAAGCGAAACATATAGAAGGTTGGTGAAAGTAAAAAAAAAAACACACACACGGCAACGAAACCGTTAGAACCGTTAGAAATAATCGAGAAAAATCACGTATCATACAAATACATCATCCGCGCGGGATTTTTTTTAATCACACGTCTGGTTTCGCGTGTTTTTACTGTGACCAAAACCCACTGTACGTGTAGCTACTGCACAGTAAACCGCGTGACACGAACGTACGCACAGTCCAGTGTGTGGGTGTGTATCGGTACCGAACGTGGTACAGTAAGTTTGGCAACGGTATTGCCATTTTCCATTTGCCGGTGCAGGAAAATTTGATGGAAAACTCCTGCTGGAAAATCACCATCAGAGAAAAACAAACAACCGTAGTGATTTGAAGTGCTTTCCGTGACGTTTGTGTGATTCGCGTGTGTTGGCAGCCGTTTTTCGGGTTTGGTTAGGATAACGAGTGGGTGTTAATCAGCAACAGCTACCCCGTGCAGCAGGGGCTTAGTCGACCGTATAAGACACCTCGTTGCTGATGCGAACATAATTATACGCCGTGACGAACATTTGACGAGGAAAACTCAACAGCCAATATTCAATGTCTTTAGATCGTGCTAACAAAGTTCACGGAACGGTTCTGCTTTTGGGAAGCAATCATTACCCGTGCACCATTTCCTGGAAACAATTCTCGTTTTGACGAAATAAATTGGACGTTTTGTAAGAAACATCCAATCTCCAACCCAAAATAAAACAAACTGCAAGCACTGAAAGATCAGCCCTGTATGTGTGTGTGTGCGTGTGTGTGTTTGAATTGTGCACGCACTTGGCTCTCCACAGCAGACTGGTGTGCGAGGTAACCGCTGATTGCCTTTTTCGCCACCCCCGGTTCGATCCGGTTCGTTAGTAAGTGGCTGTGTGCAGTGTGGTTGTGTGTGTGCTGCTACGTACGTGTGCGCCTTATACCCGCTGATGTGGGGTGTTTGAAAAAAAAATAACACGATATTAGAACGAAATTTTCCTCCAAATCACGGTCCGCCATCCCGAGCACCAACAAAACACGCGAAACGATCCTTTGACTAACGAACGAAAACTCGCAAGAGCAAGAGGGCTTTATCGGTGTAACACGGTTCCTAGCATCTTGAAGTTACGTTTCACTAGCGCTGTACAGCTTGCCAATGTAGCGAGCCGTTGCGCGGGTGCGCTTTTGACAGACCAGGAATTGAAGTCTCCGTTACACATTAAAGTTGCGTCGAGTGCAAAGACCGAGTGCCGGAATTAAATGGAGCGATCCACAGTACTGGAGATAATTTGTTCTAGCGTTGTTTTGAAGTGATAGTTTTTGGATGTTTTGGTTTTGTTTCTAATTGTTGCAAATTTAACTGTCAAATTGTTGATTTGCTAGAGGAAAAAATAGTAAAAGGCTGGGCGTCTCCATCAGTGGCACAACTGGGTAACAAAAGCAAAAGAAGGTTTCAAAGAATTATTTACAAACACGGAAGATTTTCTTTACTTTCATTTGATAGCATATCGAAATTAACGAAGAAAATAAAATTTCACGTAGGGTTCTGAATAATAATTAATAAATTTTCAACATTTTACATTTTTCTAGTAAAGCTAAAGTAGGCACTGCGGCATTACGCTAAACCGATAGAGGAAATAAAAAGTAGTTCCAAGAGGTTAGTCAAAATTGTTTGACGTCCTGTATTCAGTGGGCAGTAGGCAAAGGTTAAAAAAGGAAGGAAAAAGTGTGCACCATTTTCCTTCAATCACTAAAGCATATAATCAAATCCGAAGCCGTAACGCAGCACCGTCACCCACCAAAAACCCCCGGGAAAGCTGCTGCCGTTAAAGTTGTTTAAAGTCACACCTGTGTGTGCGAGAGTGTGCCCAACAAAAAAAAAATCCGCGTCCGGTTCGGTTGTTTAAGTGTTGTTCGAAAGTGAAGTTAATAACGCGCGCGTAGTTTGAAAAGAATATACCGACCTCGTCAATCCCGGAAGCAAAGAAAAAGGAGAAAAAAAAGAAAAGGAGTCCAAATACCATTTCGCTATTTAAAATACCGGTAGAGTGGAAATAGCTAGAAAGAAAGGTGTTTTTGTGTGTTTTGTGTGAATGTGAGCCGCTAACCCTCTTGGCAAAAGGAATTCCCTCGGAAAAAGGGGGCTATTCTACTTTTCCGCGTGCTGTTTTGCTGTGTCTAACGCACACACATACAGTTATACAATTACAGTGGTGTCGTGCCAGTTGTAGGAGAAATCAGCGAGAAAAATACTACAACAAACCCAGACGAAGGCGTAACAAACAAGCGCCCAGCACAATCCCATCTGCTACGACCACTCTAGCATCGCACCGGCCAAGGGAAACGGGCGCCGGATCTGCACGCGGCAGCGAAACCCAGTAAAACCCAGCATACGCATACGGCTGGTGTGCGATCGGGTTTTTTTGTTTTGCTTCTGAGAAGGAAAATTTTCGAGGAACGACCCCGGTACGACGCAAACGGCCTCAAGATTTTCCCGTCCACAATTAAGGAAATAACGGCGCCAGTAAACTACTTCCTAACGAAAAAAGTCATTGTAAGTGAAACGGTTGCAGTGCACGAAACATTGCTTAATTTCTTGCTCCAAAGTGTCAAACTTTCGCTTTTGTGTGTTTTTTGTTGTTGTTTTGTTTTCGAGCCGAATGTATTACTGCTTTACACTGCAGTTTTTAATCTCTTACACTCTCTCTCTCTCCCTCTCTTTCTCTATCTGTCATGTTTGGCTTGTGAAACTTTTGGGAAAAAGTTTAAAGAATTGAAAGTGTTGTGTGTTAATTATGTTTCTCTTGTGGTAATAATTTGGTACTTCATATAATATGTTTTCATTAAAATTTCAATAATTCAACGAACAAATTTTGGTACAGAGCATTCCATTCTGAGCATTGTAAATAAAAAATTCTTAGAAATATGTTACTTAAGAATCAAAAACCACCTTTTTTCGGCATAAATATGTAGCTTCGGTAACGCATCCGCAAAGCAATCGAGACAAACCTCGCTGCGACCCATCGCTACGTTGGCCACGTAATTTTTAACCATTCCACTCAACTCGTGCACCTTGGCCCTGTTAAGAAATGTGAGCGACATTTTTCAAGCGACGAACTTGACGATCACGCTCTTGACGGAAAAATCTCCACGAATAAAAAAAGGACCCAAAATGTTTTAAAGCTGTGCAACTCACGTGGACACACGGGCCTTACGGGGGCAGAAAAAAAACACACACACCAAAAAAGAGGACTTGCTGCTGAAAATATTCCTTCAGCCTTGAAGATACAGGCTTGCCTCTATATTCATCCGCCCAGCAGGGATTCATGACGATGAAAGTGGGAGCAAAAGGGAAACGGACGAAGGGGCCGCTGTGCAGTAACGAACGCTGAAGAATAACGAACGCCCCGGAATGACGGTGACATTTCCGTTTCCCTCCGTTTGCCGCAAGGGGTTCCTTCTACCGGGGGAAACCCTGCTGTATCGCTGTAAAATGTCCTTTTTTGTCCCCCGTGTGTACCATTGTGTGTGTGTGGGTGTGTGGGTGGGTGCGGGTGGTTGCAGTTCCCACTGTGGACCATCAGCCGGTGACTGCTGAAGTGTGTGCTCGGCTGTGCTCTGCTCGATGAACCAGAAAAATCCGGCACTGGATGGGTGAGCACTCTTTTGCGGAGCAGTTTTTTTTTCACCCCGCACCCGTAACTTCAACAAAACCAAACACAACAATAGTGCCGGAGTGGAGTTTTTCGTCCGTTTCTTGTCGCCTAAATCTTTGCGTCAGCGAAATGCCGGGGACCCGGGACCCGGGGTTTCTTTACTCTCAAATTTTACGAATTTCTTTTCGTGCATTTTAAGGGCACCATTCACTTCGTCTGCTGGTTGGGTTGTGTTTGTGAGCAAATGCGGTTTTTCTTGTGTGTGTGTGCTTTTCAAGAGATTTACAATTTTTCGTATTTCGTACTGCTAAAACGAAATGCTCAGCTGCTTTAAAGTTCGATGGTAACATTTGGCACCGGCAGGCCAAAGGTTTTTCATCAAGTGCTTGTTTTCCTTTTTCTGCCATATTGGAGGTCGCCATCGTGCAGTTATGTCGGCAGGGAACGCGCTGGAGATGGGATTCGAAACGTAACCGAAGGCCAACAAAAGCACCAAAAATCAGAGAAAACTTTATGAGCTAAAGGATCGTAAAAAAATATTTCTCTGTTTTCGTCCCCATTTGGTGGCTCTATTTTGTGTTGCATTCCGATATGAAACCTTTGGTGGACCAATTTTTCGTAGTAATCGACCACCGGCAGCAGAGAGACCTCGGTTTCAGGTTGCAGACGAAAATATTCAAACGACGAACGCACTGCATTCGTGCTGTTACTCGATACGGAAGGGAAATATTACGAGTTTTTCTCATTTTTCTTCAATTCTGGCGAGCCCCACGTAACGGTATCAAAACCCACTGGATGCGGTTACCGACGACGTCAACGACGGGTGATCATAACTTTACCATCGCAATCGGACGACGCATCGTTTGACCAGAAGGGACCTAAAAAGTTTAACGATGGTCAACCCAGTGCCAAACGCGGATGCGATTGATTTTTCCGCTGGTGTGAGTGATTTTCGCAGTTTCAAGGCCGCCTCGTACGAAATCAAACAAAGCTCATCGTAGGTTGATGGAAAAGTTGGGATAGCAAAAGTTGTTTTTCCCTTGTACGGGGGTCGGATTTATATACACACACATTCCCGGATAGTTGTGCCGTTATTTGCTGACGCGTTGTGGTGTGTGTTGTTCTAAAGTGATTTTTCTTCACTCTCGCCGGCAGGAAGCTGCACCGCAAGCCGGACTAGTTCGTATTCAGGTTGCTGACCCCGGTAGTTTTTGGAAATGAAAACAGTGCGAGAAGGGTGGCAAAAAAATAAAAAAAGACGAATAAATTACGGCTTCACAGGGTTTTCGGTTTTGTTTTGGTGCAGCGACCATTTCCGATCCGATCACACTCCGATTAATATCGCTCTTGTGGAGTTTTGGTAAATAAGAACAGAAAGAACGATGGGACGAAAAAATGTGAAAATAAGAAAGGAAAAAAAAGATGCATTCTGTGTACGCCCATTGCAATATTTCAAAGTAGAATTCACCCCAAAATCAAAACAAAAGTACAAAGCAAAAAACGAACTGGTAAACCCAAAGCCAGCTAAACAAACAACACAGTGCGGGACCGATAAAAAATCGGCAAACGTAACCGAAAAAAAAAACACCCACGATACAAACAATCCGGAAATGACCTTTCAACCACCAATGGACTCACCAAACGTGGCCTTTCCCTTTACCTAAAGGGTCGATTTGGAAGAATCGTTCTAGCGTGTTTTGTGTTTGAAGTTCCTTTTTTCTCCCTCCGGACGGACACATACATACATACGCGTTGAAGAGGTCGGGGAAACTGGTTCCAGTTGCTTGGACGACACATGCAAAATGGATATGACTATCATACTGGACTCAGACAAACACACACACACACACACACACACACACATATACAACGGCTACGGTTATCGGGCTGTCTGGTTTCGGCACACCTAGGGCTAGAAATGGACACACATTTAACAACGTCAACCACAAACAAAACGCGAAGGAATTCCGTCTCGGAAACGGTCAAACGGGCGATAGATCGACCCTGTTCCGTACCAAGACTTCAGGCCCCACTTTGCTTGAAAGGCAAGAAAAATGGCTCTTTTCCGCCTCTGTTACTGTGTGTAGCACAGAGCTTTGAATATCTCTCGTCTGAAGTTTTGGAATGACATAAAAAAAACAACGAAACTTACGGAATGGCTTCCTTTAAAGGGTTCGGCAATGGGTCTGGATGTGCGGGTACTGTGTGTATGTTTGCAGTTTGTCCATTTACTGTGCACGGTGTCTCTATCGCCTGCTGGCCTGATCAGTCATGCCCTAATCGGTTCGATCGAACAAGACGGCGCCATTCGTAGAAGGAAATCGTTTTTTAGCCCCGTTGATGTCACCTCACAGAGGAGAAGCATCGAGGGCGAGCTACTTGAAGTTACATCACAACGCGGCTTTAACTGTTCGTTTAAGGTTTCTGCAGGGTTGCATGTGAAAAGCGTTCAAGATGAAACTCTTCCCCGGGCAGTGAAGATTCGATCGTCTCTGGGAGTGATATCAATTTTTCCGGGCCCTTTAGCAAGCAAAACTTTTTTTTAGCAAAGGTGGAGCAGTGTTTTGTGTTTTGTTTCTGCGGAGAACTCTTTGGAAGAACTTTCCATCCGTGCAGGACCTTTTTGAGTGCCTTGGTTGCCCCGTTGTAGATGGCTCCCGTTTTGCAACGTTTGCCGAGCAGCATATTCGGTTTCACTGTTGCCCAACGTGACCAGAAGTTTAGCCCAGTTGTGGACGGTGTCTGTTGTGGTCGGTTGCTTGTTTGTAAGTGTTTGTTGAAGCACTGCACTACTGCTTATGGGATGTTTCGCCTGCCCCATCCGACCACTTCGAACCGGTTTTGCGGTACATGCTGGGTTTCGAAATCGGATCGAATCGAAAGGCCATAAAGGTTCCGTGTTCGTTGTGCACATTGTTTGTCTAAACACTGACCCCTTTCCGACACTGAAGAGAGGGTTTTTTTGCGTGTGGAAAATGTTTGGTAAGTGATTTTATCCACTTTCGGTGTAATTCAAGCGATTTACAGGAAGCACAACCCGGGATAAAGAAGCTTCCTGTTGTATAAAGACAAAAAAGGCAAAAATTGGGGAATTTTGTTCTTATTTGCTTGGATTTGTCTGTGAGGGAAGAACGACACACGCACAGAAAAAGAATTTTCCAAAATCTTTAAAGGTTGTACATCCCGGAAATCTCTAGAGATAAAAGTTCTGCCGGAAACTGGCCACCTTTTTTGCTGTACACTAGACACAACAGGAAATGGATTTTTAATCTCGCTGGATTTGGAAGATCGAACCCATGTTTTTGGGTGCCTGTGCCTTTGTGAAGGTTTCTTTTCGGGCATAGCAATTTCGGAGGAAACCGAAATACTGTGTAGGAATCGTGATAAATTTTAAACTTTTGTTTCGGGTTAATGATGGTATTGCTACGCCAGAACAAGTGTTTGCTCTTTTATCCTTCTGCAAAATAGGTTTAAGGAAGCTATTTTTAGAATACTCGAGGAAAAGTGGTCTAATGTAATGAAATTTATTTTTTGGGCGTATCATTCCAAGAGGTTCATCGCTAATTCTGTTTTTATGTTGCTTTATCTGCAGAAATAAGAAATGTGGAATATGATTTCAATAATTTTCCTACACAAGAAACAATTTACCCCATTTTGTCATCTAATATCCAAGCATTTCCACAGTTTTGCACAATTCTATCCCGATCTGGTTCACTCGTAAACTGTCCCCGATGTGAAGGGAAAACTTTTTCAATATCGACACGACATCGATCCACAGGCCCACGCGCTACCATCTCCTTCGTCGTCGTCGTCTACCGGTCGAAGCGGAATGCATTCGGATGTAAGTGAAATCGGCATCGAGCAGAACATTTGCGTCCAATCGATAGCGAGTACTGGGGTTTTTTCTGTTGTATTTTCCATTCCCAATGTACGAACCTTTCGCCGAAAAAGACGATAACTCGAAGATCTGCCAAATGCCGAGTGCTTTCGGCATGTTGCATTAAATTGAGTCTGAAAGCGTTGCCGGTACGTCCGTACGTATCGGGTTTGGCCGGGAAATATAGGTCAGGTGGGAAATTGCAAGGAAAAACGGCATTCTTCGAGGCATGTGAATAATTAATCCCGCAATTTCGCGTTACGAGATCCGATTCCGACGATGATCTGGTAGTTTGATGGAGTTAAGAAATTGAATTAAATTGGAAACCCACGGAAGAAAAGGTGAATGCACGGTTCAATGTGAATATTCCATTTCCGTCGGATTTGCTGTGGAATTTCTTCGTCAGATAAAGATACGTTTGTAGTGCAGGATTGATCAAATTGTTATGCTTTAAATCTCCTTCCGATCTCATTACTTTTGATAGGGGTAGCTTAAAAATAGAATAAAATAACGATCACTCAAATCGATTCCTTCTTAAATCGTTTTTTAGGGTAAAACGTTAACAAACAAATAATTATGTGGCTTGATTTCTACTTAAAACAAAAGTGGAACGAAATCTTTACCGCATATTTCTTGCGTTAATGAACTCAAAATGAGACGGCAAATTGGCATCTGTTTTGTTAATGATAAATCGCACCATAGCATTGTGGTTTTACCTGCTCTCAACACCGGAAAAAAAATCAAACAATCTAGCAAAGGTGTGCGCATGGATGTGGGTAGGGGTCGAGGCGATACATTCGAAACCGCGACCGCGAGAAAATAGTACCCATCCACAGCCACACTGAAACGGGCGAAAGTTTAACATTTCACTGTCAAAGTTGTACGATTGCAAAGTGAGAAGCAGCAGGTCCATTGCCCCAAATTAGGCAACACGGTTGTGGTAAGGTGAGTGGGAACCATTCGCCATTCAGGAAAACAACACTCCTCAGAAAGTCCAGCAGTGAAAAGTTCGCTCATTTTGCGTCTGAGCATGGCACCAGTGTGTCCACCCTACCTTTCCTGCCCTGCCAGGAAAATGCACGTGAAAATTCTGTGATTTGGTTCAAACTCGTCCCACACACACTCACAAATGGCGAGGAAAAGGCAAGAAAAAAAAACAAACAACATTGTTTGCGTTCTACCACCAAAAAAGCCTCTTTGCAAAAAAGGATAATTAAAACCAACGACCGACAGCAATCGTCTGTCCGGTTCGGGGCAGTTTTGTGCCCGGCCTTTTCCTGTCCCTGTCTAAAATGGCTGGATTTTTTGTTGTTGGTGTGCAGCACATTGCTGTTACTCCTTTCACTAAAGCGGGATTTTAGCCTCGGCTTCATTTGCTCCATGCCTCTCGCGGGAGCGCTTTACTTTCAGTGCCCTGTTGTGACCGAAGCTTGATCGGAGCAAACGACGCGTAAGAGGATGGGTGGGGATTTCCTCGGATGTCTAATTTCCCGCATAAAAAATGAACACACAAACACACAAAAAAACTCTCCGTGCAGTATAAAACAAACGGCCAAACAACTTTACATGGACTATATTAAAGAACGATTTTAATTTTCACTCCTAATAAAACTTGCTCACCGGTGGTAAAAACGAGTGGCCAAAGGAATAGCGTTAGAAGCGAAGAAACTTTAGCAAGGAAAAGCGGTATGGCGGGTTCGAGAAATGGAATGGCCATGAAGTGGAAAACGAATATCCTTCCGTCATGCTGTCGAGTGCGAAAGACATTCAGCAAAGTTGGAAAATATCCCCATCTGGTTCCGGGCAGGGTGGCGAAGGAGCTTAAGAAACATTGCTGGAAGGAGAAATGGTCGATTCTTCACCCAGAAACAAGGGAAAGAATGGAGAATGTTCTTAAATTTGCTGAATGAAGACTACCGGCTACCCGTTTTCCCGGCTTTCCTGAGCCCTTTTCTAACTGTGTGTTTTTTTTTTTTTTTTTTGGTAAGGAACTCACCAACACAAAAAGAAGGAAATCCTCGAAAAGGCAGAACTACAAGGAAAAGTTCTTCTCATCGTACGATTTACCTTGCGTTTCAGTTTGCTTTTGTTTTCCGGTAAACGAAATGGAAAGCACCGGCCCGCCGGAAAAGGGTCAGCAAAAACGGGACGCTCTCAACCAATGGGACAGCGGGAACTGGGAGAATTTCTTAAGCCTGGAGACGACAGAAAAAAACTCACTAACGAACCATTTCAAAGCGCGTACCTGCGTTGTTCTTGGAAATATTCAGCCTCACAAGGCCGATTGTGCAACTTCCTGCTTGCTGCAAGGTTTCCTTTCTTCCCACATCAACTTGTCAGCGTTTCAAGTGCGGCAATGTTCGGTGTTTGTGTCCACCATGTGGACATTGGTAAGAAAAATGAAAAGCCCCGGAATAGACTTAATTTTTAAGCCATAATGTTACCTTTATTCCCATTCTTTTTAACTGTTTTTGCTTTGCAATGCCTTCGGTAAAATTCTCCCATTTTTTTGGTCCGTGAAAACATCTTACACTGCATAATTCAAAACGGTCACCACGAATCGCACCACTCCTTTTTTCTGAAGCTACGCAAACGAAGTTTCTCCCACACCACCGCCAACCGGGGACCGGGGAGTTTTTCGGGGCTTCATCACGACCTTCACTAGCTGCTAATGATTATGTACGGTAAAAGCGCGGTTCGTTTGCGCGCGCTTCGAAATCTAATCAAATGATAAGCACTGCGAACATCATTCGAGCCCGTCTGCGTCTCCCATCCCGAACCGGTGGGTTTGTTTTTCGGTCTTCCCTTTTCTGGTGACATTAAATGAATGTAATTTTGTGTGCCGTACGCTTCTGCTTCTGCTGAGGTGACACAGTTTTGATGAGCTAATTAAATGGAAACGCATCCCCCTTTTTCCACGACGGGTGTTTGGAATTACTTTTTTTTTGTTTGGTTTCAGTCAAACGTGCCTTTAAAGGTAATATCTTTACCATTTGATGAGATCTTTTCCGAGCAGAAGGGGTTGTGGGAAGGAGTTCTGGTTTGTTTGGTGATCTGAGGAAGAACCTTTTTTTGGTACCTATTCTTTGCTCAGGCTATGCGAGAACCACCGTTGGAACCGGTGCTGGAACAATATTTGTTCGCGCCTTATCACGCTAATCGTCGTGCAGCGTGATGTCCCGGGCGGAAACATAGCCGCTGCCACACACAGAGAAACTGCGCACTCGTTTCCACAAACACATACAACCATTCCATGCCTAAATCCCTGCCCAAGGACTACGTTTTAATGGGCTCTTGTGTGCTCGAGCCTCTGGCTCGTTCATCCCGTTCAGTGTGACGGGTTGTTGCGTACACCGGGTTCGATTGGATCCGAACATTGGCGTGGAACACGAGCTAACATAAACGCATACATACAGCAAGCAAACACCCACACGGCGCCGTGCAAAGCACTTCCAGCAGCGTACGACCATTTGGAAGAAAAACGTCAAAGGTCCTCGCTGGTCGGTGGAAGATCGGGACGGGACATCTTCCGTGTTGGAAAATGGCCGCGAGCGGCAGCCTGTACGCTGCCGTTCCACGGGCACGGCTCGTTCACTTCCACATCGTTTGCTGATAGTTTAGATTAAAACCTTTCACTACCGGCGACATCGTTCTGCTGGCTAGAGCGACCGAAGCTGGAGCGGTCATTCGACAGCGGCTGGCCTTGTTTGCCTTGCCTTTGGTACGTTTCCTGCACTGCGAGAACATAGTTGAAAAGCACCGGGTTTTTTTCTGCCTCTTCTGCTTTATCTCTTGTACCCCCTGCTGTTACTGTGCTCTGGTACCGGGGATTCCGTCACTCGGATCGCTTTGAATCGATATCCATACCGTACTGGGGTTCAGCAGCTATCCGGTTCACCGTTCCGGGCATCATTGCCTTCACGACCAGCTCACTATTCCGGTGCTGACCTCCCGATGCTTTCGGTGCTTCAAATCTCTTCCACCATGCCGTGTTACCTGGTATTGAACATTTTTCACCTGATACACCTGGTACCATCCGGGTGTTCCATGCGAATGGGGTTCACCATCACGAGAAGTATCCGTTTTTTGCATTCCATTTGATTTCTTTTGCGCTTCCAGGCATCGCTTCATCGTGAAAAGCGATTTTCCACCAGCACACGTTTGCGTGCACGTGTGTGTATGCACTCGCAACACAGCCCAACGGCACAACTGGGGCCCGAAACTGGCCAGTGAAAGGTACTCTATCTCTCTATTTATTCAAACCCGTCTGTCAGGGGAAATTTAGATTTCCCGTGCCCTCGTGAGACTACCACGGAGCATCCGTGTTGGTTATGGTCGGTTTCTTTACCCTTCATTTTCCCACCATTTTGCCACTCCCCACCCGTTGCTATGACTTTCGTCCTTCGATTGTTTTCCACCAGGACATGGACGCATAGCCAAACACCACACACACATACACACATAGTCATCACGGTTTATAAGAGTACGAGCAGTTCTCAGCGAGCTTGTGGGTGGATTTATTTCGTTACCGATCGATCCCGGCACTACCGTCAGCAGGCAGCCAGGGACATCTTTTGCCGGAGACACGACCCTGCAGGGAAGTAATTAACTGTTTAGCACAACGTACCGGCCTTTCGATGGCGATGGGATGGGAATGAAAGCTTCCCTGTTAGGCTGCTTTTCGAGCTGGAATGCTTGCTCCGTACGCTAGGCCGAGCGGAGCACGGTTGGATTTTGGAATTTTGCACGGCTGTGCGAATAGATTATGATGGTATCCAGTATCCGGTAATACCGCTCGCTAACGTGGTACGATTGCTGTAAAACGAGTGCTAGAATTACGACACTTCGTGTCGATGCGCCGCGAATTGGAACGGGAGGATGATCGGAGCAGACTGGGTAGCTTGGAAGTTGGTTTCGTAAATAGAATGCTGGAAACGTAAATAGAAATGTAAAATTCCGAGGTAAGGCGGTGGCGTGTCATGAAAAATGTCAATCAGTACGAACGATTCAGGGGTTTGCAAGTTCATCGTGTCCGGAGAGTACATCGTTGACTAAACCGAGATTTATTTGAAGAGTGTGGGTTTTGTTACGTAAAGAATTGGAAAACAGTTGAATCATTAACCGAAAGTTTTTAAAGATCTTTTAATAAGCTACTTTCGTTCTTACTAGTTGAATGAAAATGGAAAATGAAATGAAAATGTATGAATAAAAAAAAAGAAAATAATTCACAAAGAATGGTTATCGCAAAAGCAAATCCGCAAAGTACCGTACTAAATTAAATAATCCTGCAATAATCCTTAACTAAGATCCAACACTAAAAATACAAACGATCCTTGGAATCAAAGTGCGCACGAACGTCACCCATATTTGGGTGTCGTGGCTCTTTCAAACACTTCGCATGAGCCTTATTTTGTTGACGTGATACGGAACGTATTAATTGTTATACGTGTAGCAGACAATAATTTAATGCCAAGAAGCAATTGCTATCTAGAGTTTGGTACTGCAAAATTAATATATCTTGAAAAATCCTTTCGATGTCTTACATTGTTAATTGCGATCTTTCGCAATCTGTTCACAATCTATTTGCATTTATGCTTTATTGTTCCTTTTTGGAGGAAATCAAACCCGATAAGCGTGATAATCGATTTAGAGAAACAATCTCGCACATCACGAATATAGCAAAAAGCTGAAGCATCCATCGTAGACGCAAACGTGAACAATTCTCCACCCCAAAGTACCGGCTTTACCCATGGTTTATCCCGCCCAGCAATGTGGTTCACATTCTCAATCATCATTGGCTGCCGAAGATCCGAAGGCACCAAAATCACAGCAGTGTGCATCGGTATTGTTTATGTAATCCGATCACGAGCAGAAAGTACATATACATATGTACGATTCGTGGTGGCCATTGCAGATGTTGCTACTGGATTTTAGAATGGAAAGAATGTACTAGTTTTTCGAGTTGGAATGTAAGCTGCTTCAATTGTGCTATTGATCTATTACATGTTTCTTCATGATATTTATTCATTTAAATCTAGTTTAAAATGGAACATTTGGGGTAATTGACTAGTAATATTTTTTAACGTCTTAAAAGAAACAATTGTTATATTCTTTTTGCGAAATGTGTTTGTATATCTAATGCCATATTTTTCCATACCATTTCATACCAGTCTATTCGTGTCTGAACGGTTTATGTCGCCCTGCTCGAAAAATTGTCTACCTTTCCTAACAAAAAAAAAAAACACACGAAACCAATCCGAGTTTTCGCATAAATCATGTGCCTCAAATAAATCAACCTCAGCAAGGTTTTCTTCGGCAAAACATGGGTGCAATTGTTTCTGTTGGATTCTTCACAATGTTCAACGCCAAGAATACTTAGCCTCTTAAACTTTCGATTAAATAAATGCCTTTATTTTTGGACACCTTTAACAAAACACCCGCAGCGAATCCACGCCGATTCAACCAAGCACCAACAAACGTTACCAAACGTAATGGTGAGTGAATCATTGGTTGTTGTAGCTTTAAGACCACCGTCACAAACGAATGTACGCGTCACAAATCTTAAGCACAAATAAGCCGGCAACGAACCCGTGCACCAAAAATGAGTTATTTTGGGGAGTTTCGTTTCTTGGGCAATAGGCAAGAATAGCGAAAGCAATTACATTTGCTAAATTATTGCTTCGAGTTCCGCTTCCGATGCTAAACCGACCGACTGTATGTGTCTCCGAAGAGGAAAACTCTCTACAAAGACATCCCAGGTCTTACTCGCTGCACGGAAACAGTTCGGTTAAAGAGGCATGCTTTCACGCGTAAGTGGCTGGTAGATGAAATTTCTTTCTCTTTTCATTGCACAATTCCTTTAATCATCGCGTCTCATTTGTGCGAACCAACAAAAATAAACCGCAGTCGCCCTTAGTTCTCTGCGTAACGCCGCTTATCCGAGCGAGCATGGGGTGAAATTCATTTTAGCTGACTTAAAGCAGTTTTTCCTGCCGGCGTTCTCATCGTAACGCGAATCCGAAACTCAACACCCACGATCCACATGCCATACAGCCGTCCTTATCCTTTACCAGCAAAAAAAAAAAGACGAGGGAAGGAAAAACTCGACCCAGACACTTTGGCTGAGATGTATTTATGCCACCGTGCGGCGTAAGCATGTCGTGAGGTTACAACGACGTGCGACGACATGTATGTGTAAGTATATCCGGATTGTGCCTTCGTCCACCCCCAACCACACTAGCCCCATTATCCCACAAATGGTATCTTCTTTTCAACCCGGAGGCCATCCCCTCCGGTGGCGTGGTGAAAAACTCGGCGAATGAGTTTTGTTTTGTGTAAGCGATTTGTATGCTCTTGGTTTTTGCTTTCCTTTCGCTTTTTTGCTGTTTTCCGTCGTCCTCTTTCTCCTCCGTGTCGTGTAAGCAGTTTTCACTGCTCGGTGAGTCTCGCCCAGTCGCGACACTCTACGCAGATTGTCCGGGTTGCGGGTGGTACCGCCGTGTCTGGAAGATAGTGCCTGAACCACGTGCGGCACCGAAACATTCGCTGTGCCCTGTACTCTTTTTTCTAGGTTACCGGCACCAGAGGACGAAGCTAACGAACGCATTTAGAACGCAACAAACCGAAGGAATCGGTACGGTCCTCGTCCTGTCCCCGGTGTGGGTAGTTTCGTTGCCAAAAGATTTTCCTTTTACCCGTCGGGCTGCTCGTCGGGTTCAAGGAAAAGAGGGTGAAGTGAAAGTTGGACGTCGTTGCAACGCTGTGCGTGTTGTTGCGACTGAAAACAGGGCGCAATATATGAGCACGCCAAAGTTGAGCACGGAGAATGAGGTTAAGAAGCAGATGAGGATGGGGCAGAAAAAATCCTTTATCCCTGTGAAAACGCTTAACGAGTGCTTCTGGTACGAGCAAACTACACATATCTATGAATATGAGTGTCTCATGTGTCTGGAAGAAGCATTAGTAGCGCCAAAGGAGGGCAATGGAAACCCGGGCGAATAGGCCTCAAAACGGAAGCAAATGTGGCATTGGGAAGTTTTTGGTGGTAAAAGTTTGTTGTTGGCCCGTTGTTTTCCACCCTTCTGCATCTTGTTCCTCTGGAACGAATACTGATAAGCTATGATATAGAGAGAGAGAGAGAGAGAGAGAGAGAGAGGGAGAGTGTGTGTGTGAGCGAGTCATCACGCATACACATGTGGAAAATGGAAGTCTCTGGCGATTCTAGCGATGAAGCCAAACAATTGCCACACGTTTCTGGTTATTTCTTTTTCTTTCCTCCTGTTTTTCGGGCTGATGGAAACCGTCACAACCGTTGGTAGAATCCATTACGCTCGGGTGGAAAACCCCCGTGAATCGTAGGAAGCGGACAAAAACGCACACACGAGTACGCATAGATTACACCGTACACCGTTTGTTTGGCAAATCGCTCCGACAGATAACGGAAAATTATTAGACCCGGGATTGGGGGACCGTCATTTTTGCGGGAAGGACAAGAGTAGTGGGTACGAGCGAACTTGGAGTTCGATTTTCACCAACACCGACAGCAAACACGAAACCACGTGGCAAATTCCAGTGGGGGGTTCGCTGCTTGCTTTCTTCCATCGAAACGACGAACCTAAAATAATGCGCACGTCGAACATGTGTGTGTTCGTTAATGTTTCTGTGCGTATTTTGTTCGAATTTATTCTTCGCACACCTTCATAAACACGACGAGGAACACAAAAAAACTAACACAAAACAAAAATTGAAACAATGTTTCGTGAAAAAAATCAGCAACTGAAAAGGAAATTTCCACCCAATTCGGTGCAAGTAAAATAAATGGTTTCCAATGTTTCTATTTGCTTTAAATTTAATTTTTGTTCCCCAACGTTTCAAGCTCCTCTGCTACTTTCATCCAATCTCTCCACCTGCTTTGACAATTTCAAGTTTTTACCTTATCAAATGTTGTTATTATTCTTTGTTTAGTCGAGCATAAAAAAGGCACTCTCGGGCAGATTGTGCGACATGGGATGATTGTCCTGCACGTATGTATGTCAGCATTTGATTTGCATTTGCGTACGTCTGGAAGGGAGTTGAGTGTGAAGGTTGTTTGGTTGTGGAAAAATAGAATTTTCCACCCCTCGAAACGAACGTGTGTGATGAAAAAGGTAAAATCGTTGATAAAATTTGGTTTTGCACAGCCTTTTTTCTGCCCCTCGGAAAGCTGGCAAAGCAAGACGAATATTTCTGACAGTAAAACTCATTGATTTGCATCACACGAGCGATAAAGAAACAAAACAACAAAATGTTTAAACGAATTTCCCATACCAGAACCCCGTAACGCTGTACGCAGCATCATATGCTCGGTGAGATTTAACAATTGTCTAACTAGAACGGTAACGTGGAGAATAAATACCAAATCTGATTGCTTCTGATTAGGCACACACTGCACCGTGTCTGTCCTTTTACCTTGGGAAAAAAAATCCCTTATGTTTGATATTTAAATGAGCTGTTTTTTTCGCGCTATCATCAGCAGCAGCAGCGACACGCCGAACTGCTTAAATGCTTTCGGAAAATGAATCAACTGAGTCGTCTGTTGTGTGTACGAAAATAAAACAAACATAAAAGCACGTGCCACCAGTATCGCTATTTTTATTATTTGGAGAATTTTCTGCAAATAAAAAAATGACACCTTACCCCGGTGAAAATAATCGTCAAAGCGGAGAAGGCACCCGGCGTAACTTCACGTGATTGAAGAGTTTAATTTATTTTCCCACACACGAGAAAAAAAACCGGTATAAAAAACTGCCTCTTTACCGAACATGGCAAAATCATATGGCACGGGTTTTCTTTGCCGAAGACTTTTTCCTTTCTTAAATCTCCCACCTCGAAAGGCGTGGCCGGGCGTCTTGTTAAAGTGTTCCAGCCGGAGCAGTAGAAAAGGCCAAATTTCTTCATTAAAGTTGGCAGTGTGTGATCGCTGATTTTTCCTCCCGTCGCTAGGGGGCGCTTCCCACCGTAATCGCTCCGTTAGGCCGTTGGCGGTTGTTTGTAATCCTTGTTGTTAAGACGGTGCCCTACATCATCAGCGAGGCGCGTATACAGACATGCGCCAGCATGTGAAACGGAGTGCTGGAAAAAGAGAGGTGTAAGAAAGGGACCTAAGTCCCATTTTTATACGTGGATCCGTCCCGTGCGATGCGGGACCGCGTGTAAAAGTCAATATGTGAAGGCGCCCCAGTACGGTGCGTACATCGTTCTGCCATCATTTCCTGCACACAACCATTCATCGCCGGTTTGGCCGATGTCGAGAGTTTGAAGTACACTTTTCAAAATGCCATTCTCACATGACTGGTAATCCATCTTGCAAACCAAAGCCGCTGGTGAAGTGTAGTGTGTAACCGCGCACCCCGGTAGCGACCCCGGGATGGTTCGCGATACAACCACTCGTGTGTCATCCAGCGCCTTCAATACCTCGGCTTGCCGCCGCCCTCGTTACACCCGGGTTGAATAGATTGAACACGCGCCCTGGGAATGATCTGTCCGTCGCTTTTGCCTTGCTTGTTGGTTGGAAAACGGTTCTCCATTACCGAGCGCACAGTCGAGGCTCTTGGTTGGTAATGCTTTTTTATGATTTTTTTTCTCCTCGTTGCTTCTGTTTTCAATCCGGCCAAGATTTAGCCAACCATTTCTGCTCGAGATGGCTCTATCAGGGCTTTGTTTCAATGGGCGTGCACAACACACACACCCGGAATGGTGCGACTAAGCGCGAATAGATTTTTGAAGAACGTACGGACGCTTCTTCAATGTTCGCTGTGATGGATGAGCGTTGAATGGAAGCGAAAGATGTGTGATAGCTGGTGTCCGGTTCAGTCTTCCTGGAACATCTCTAGTGGCGATTGATTTCCTCCAACCGCTCGGGAACGGGAAGCAGATGGTGGGCCCTTTGTCATGGGCACGGTTTGTTAAGGCAACTATTTTTCAGGAAATAATACAACTAATATTCTTGCTGAATGTTTTATGATCAATTTTATCGAACAATTATCGTACAGACATGTTCTTTTAAATACTGCTCCTTATAATAATTTATCAAATTAAATTATCGTTTGATGATTAGTATGGAAATAGTGAACCATCACTAACAGGGGTTAAAACATTAGACTTCAAAAAGTTAACAATAATCAGATATTAGAATACCTAGGCTCCGAAATGTTGTAAATGCAGACTCCGTTTATAGACCTAGCCTTCATAAGTATTTTGTGGGATTGTTTTTAAATATATCTTCTACTTACAAAACACGTTGTTCGCCTATTTGCGGCATAGAATAGCCTGATTGTGCAAATTAAAGCGTATTGTATTTTTATTACAATCCGTCAAATCCATCAATTGTGAATTAACCACATTCCACCGCAAAGTTCCTTTGGTATTTTCCATTTAAACGCATTTTGTTGGTTGCTGGACCCTTTTTACTTTCAACCACTGTAAATTAAAACTCATCCCTCTCAAAAGGGTTACACCTCACTACACGCCTCCTGCACCCAGGCAAGCTGTTCAAAATTACCAATCAGAGTGTCCGGCTGACCAGCATGAGGCCGGGTTTGCTGGTTAAAGCTTCGCTAATCCTTGAACACCGTTCGAACACTCACGCTAACGAGAACGATCGCACGATCCCGTCCGGATGGGGCTCTGGGTACATATCAAAGACCCTCTGGTTGCCGGGGCTGGCAACCACATTTTGCGACTCGTAAAGACCGCTTTGTGAAGCGCGCTGCGAACGCACGCATCGTGTGCATTTGCATTTACGGTTGCAAATAAGCTCGAGCTTTAGCTTGATGATGATGGTGCTGATGATGATGGTGACGGTGAACGGTCGTTTGCCACATCCAAATCCCGCCACAAAGAATGTGGACACGAATTATGTGGCGGTTACGGTGTGCGGAGAGCGGATGCACGGTCTGGATCGTGTCGTGCAGCGAAACCAACAAAATGTGTGTTTAAAAAGGGACAGTACAACATAACTAAAAAACCCCTTTACTCCTCTTTTCGAAAAGAATATTAAAAGGTGGATTTTGCATCTAGACGAGATTTTTCCGTATCGCGCGGCAATGCACAGGATGGACTGGCAAGGTGACAACGCGAGGGTTGGGAACTTTTGTTTTCGCCCGTGTTTGCATTTCCGCATTCGAGACCTGAATCCCTCCAGGAGCGAGGGAAGGCTGCCAGCCAGCTTCCGGTTGCGTTTAATAAAGCATGGCAGCATCCTCTCTCCGTGGCTGTGGGCCATTCGGGTAGTGTACCGTACCTGATGCTGTCGCTACTGCCCCTACATGGCAGCAGAGGAGCTACTGGCCATTGACACTGACAAATCGATTAGTGTGCGACCACTTTGCAAAAGTGTCGCTGTGTTGGTGATGACTTGAAATCCTTCAGAACCGGAAGCACGCACCCACACACATACAGAGCGGAGTGAAATCCGGGGACAAACGTGTTTGAGGGTGTGTGTGAGCCTGGTGAGGGTTCGTAAATAATTGCAAATTATGGAGATGTCTCCACCAAACTGCGACACATCGCACAACGTCCGTACAGAACGATGGCGACGACGTGGGAGCTTCCAATTAAATGATGTTATGCGGCTCGCAATTTCATATACATTTATGCAAGCAAACGTAAGGGCACCCGCTACTGTTCATTCTCTCGTGTATTCTTTCTTTCGCTCTCTCGCTCGCTCTTGGTGTCAGGTTCGTCCTGACGCGAGCGGTCCAGACCGGTTCCGAATCCCGGAGGCGACAGTTGTACGCGTTATCGCAGTGCAGTTGCGTTTTACCGAAAGTTCTCGTTCCATCCAACGGAAGTAACGAGACAAGTCCGGCAATAACACATCCGCCTGCGTTGGTATTTGTTACTGTGTGACCGGTAGGAGCAGCACAGAACTCGCACACTTTTCCATCCCCAGACGGGTCTGGCAGTGGAATTGAAATAATTTTTCCGTTTGATTCTCGTGTCTCGTCTCGTTTGGAGGGTGTTTCGGTTTTTATTTTCCGCACCACCCCGTCCATCGTATCGGGCTTGCTGGCGTAAGCAGAAACCGTTTCCATACCATTACCATACCACACCACAACACTGCCACGAGACCGACCACAAACGCACAAACAGTCGGTGAGGTGCCAGTGATTTTGATTTTCATACTCTGCCATCTCTGTTCTGCACGTTACTCACCCCCAATGGGATGGCCTCACAATCACATTTTTCATTACTTTTGTTTGCTGAAAATTTTTGCTTCAGCATCCAATTACTGCACGCGGGAGACCCGCGATGGCAAGACGACCTAGGGTGTGATGGGAAAATTTATACCCACGGTCATCACGGTGCCCCACTCGGTGCTTGGGGGCTTAGGGAAGAATGGACGAGTGGACACAAGTGGCACGTTTATGTTTTCGCTCCCCGCGCGGTGCTGTTTTGTTGAATTTGTGAATTTGTTTTTCACCAATGCGATGCTTTTGAAGTTGGGTGGCCAACTTTTCCGTGGGGTGCGTCATTAAGGTACCGACCACCATTATCATTATCGTGTTTGATCATGGTGACCTTCGAGAGATGGTGAACGAGTTACTGCTGGATCGGTTCTTTGACCTTTTTTTTGCCTCGGATTTGTTGTATGGCAGATAGGAAGAATTTATTGGGGCTTGTGCTGGAGGACATTGCAAGAATTCGTTTTAAATAAGTTCCCATTTTACGAAAACTGTTCGTACAAACACAAGCAAATAAGCATGAAATGTAATGATAATCGAAAGGAAATTGTCAAAGTAATTAAGAAACAAGTATAAAGAAACCACAATTGCTCTTTTCCTTAAGCATCTCAGCGAAAGCGGTCAATCAAGCACCAATTTCGCCTGGCATTTCCATTCGACGATAACATCACAACAACACTTTATTAGACGCTCACAATCTTAAACGTTCGTTGCTAACAGTTGGGCCTTTGCTGTGCGCCCAGTACGTCAGCAGTCGCAGTCAGTCATCTCCACGCACACACAAACACACCAATCATTCATACACAACACAATCACTTTTTAGCGTGATCTATTGTTGAATGTCAGTTTTAGAAAATGGGAATTGTTTTTGCACGCATAATTTGCAGTTAAAACGCAAACACCTTTTGCGGCTAAACACTTGCGTGAGAAATCTTCCTTTTGTGTGTGTGTGTGTGTGTGTGTGTGGAGGTGTTTATTAAACTTTGCATGAGATATGTTGAGAGATATTAAAAATGTGTTTCGTGTTCCTCGTGCGGCTATCAGTCCCGGTTGGATTGTGGGGTTATGTCGAATCTGGCCATCAGCGCGTACACTGCCTGGTTCGGTTCGGTTCGGTTCTGCCATGGTTCTGGTTGTTGGGGGTTTTATGTACACTTCCCATGAAATATCACTTCATTGTCGATGTCGACACAGTGTTGGTTTATGCTCAACATTTTTAACCACACCCCAAACCGACCTGGATGCCGTTCCTGGGGCGTACCAGTGCCCCGGGTGAAAAAGTTCAATAAACTGCCACGCTGCTGAATATTCAGCGACTCCATCAACGTGACGGTTTCTCTTTTTTCGTACTTGTATATTTTCCTTTCTTCTTAAAGGTTCTTTCGTTTTGGGTGAAAAATCCTCTGTTGACGGCCTTGTATCGTACGTCAGTCGGCACTCGCTTCTTTCGCTCTCTCGCCCTTGCTATCTTCGTTTCTCCAATGCGATTTCCCAACAGCACGCCAATTTTCCACCGATTCGAACGACACGCGAATTATGATGGACTATGGCAAGAGACGATACATGCCCTTCAGGGGTAGAAGGTACGACTGGGGTTTGACGAGGGAGTAAGGTTTTATTTTTGCCGCTTTCGTGGCAAAGAAAATTGTAGCTTCGGTATCGCGGATTTTTTGTTGTTGTGTGTTTTGTTTATTTATTTCGGTATATTTCCCACTCGTCCTTCTCGGGGGGTGCGTTTTGTGGGCGAAGGAAAAATGTGGGTAGGAGGGACAGAATTTTTCCTCCGGCAATGTAAACCCCCTGCAGGGGATGGTTTGGGGGTGATAATGAAGTAATTTTCGAAGGAAATTGCTTTGTGAACCGCTTCAAAGACGCGAAAAGTGCCCCAGAAAGTGTGACACGAAGTAGAATGGCCTTCGTGGCGCAAGTTCGCGGTCCTTCCTTCTTTCTTTTTAGGACATGGCATGGTTGCCGTTAGGCCGGAAGTGGTACGGGAAGGGCGTGCAGGGATAAAAACAACAGAGTCTTTTTGCAGTGGCGACGGTCCATCGTTCGTCCACAAACGGGGTCTACAGGAGGGAGGACGTCCGAAGTTTTGGAGGAAGAATTTAGCGTGGATTTATTCTTTCGCTTGGGACGTGGGGTGGTTTTAGGTTCGTCGCTTTATCTCCTTCCTTCCGTTATCATGTCGCAATGGCGCAAACCAAGAGTTGGCTCTTACTTCTCTAAAGAATTTGTCGTTGTGTGTCTGTTTTCGCCTGCTTGCTACGTGGAAGAAAATGTTGTTGAAGCGCATCAAAGACTTCATCATCATCATTGGGACCCCTTTACGGGGAGGGTTTTTGATTGGCTTTCACTTCCCGCAAAAGGCAGTTCTGCCAAGGCAACAGCATCTCGGAATGGACGAAGACACGGCGTCTTCGGTTCGGTTCCGAAGAGGTCATTCTCAATTCAGATCAATGTGTGTATGTGTATAGCGCTCTGTTTATTTTATTTCGCCGTGTCCGGTCCTTGGTTTCCTACTGGGTTTTCTTTCGGCGCGAGGAGAAACCCCGACTGGGCGCCACATTACAATTCCGTGCACGTAAAAAAATGCGCCACCTTTAAATCTTCCGCAACACTTCACGATACCGATCTTGGATGGGAGGCAATCGTTCAATTTCACTCGCCCTCGCCTTCACCCGGCTAACCGAACGCCCCCGGGGTGTTATATCATCGATGGGAGGCCGAAAGTACTGATCGAAAAATGAGGATTTTGTTTTCGAGGTCCTTTCGGCACCGTGGGTGTTCGGAAATTCGATTTTTTTTTGTTTTCGGTGGAAAATTCAAGTCGCTTCTTTGGCGCGGCCGCCCGGTATTGATTTTATTTATCGATGTCGTGCGTCACAGTTGCGAACGGAACAAAACAGAAAGTTCACAGCGTTCACGTTCCATCCCGCAGGCGAATACATGCTTCATGTGATGAGTCTGTTTTGCCAGTAATACCAGTACTTGTGCGCCATGCGCCGGGAATTGATCGGTGCCGGGAACAAAAATTGTCCTTTGAGGTGTCTTCTTACGGGTGCGACTCCGAGCAGGGTTTCTAGAGTTACTGCACCTAACGCGCCATGATGGAACACTAGCAAACTTAGGTTTCGGTGCGTGTAGCGGAATGAAGGCCCCCATCAATACAGTGTGGACAAGGGAAGGCAAGAAGGTCAGGCGGGAAAAGTCCGAAAGTAATAAGAAATAAATCCCAGCATACCATAAATATTTATAGATTCACTTCGAGCATGTTCGACCGCGGTGCGGTACTGCGGTGTTTGGTTTTGCCCAAATGGTTGAAGGATGCCCAGCACGGTTGTGTCCTTTCGTGTTCCCTTCGTGTGGTTCTGAGGGACACAAGCGAAGGAATTAAAAAAAATACTCTAGAGGAACATGATCATGCCTCGTGCCTTTACCCTTCGCTATCTTTTCCATCACTGGGGTAGCTTGGTGTAAATGTTTTCGTCCAAGAATCACGCACGCAAGCTCTGCTGACTTTCCATCTAGCGTTTGTTGGTGGATTTGAAATTAAATTGTGTGAATGGTTTTTTTCGTTTTTTGTCTATAATCAACTCCCACGAATGCTGTGCATTGAATAGGAAAAATAGTGATTGTTTTTATAGTACGCTGAAACTTGATTAAATTCAAACAACACCCATGTCGGAAGAGAGAAAATACAATTTTCACATTGTTTGATAATATTCTTAGAGGTTCACTTTGGTTTAGTTTTAAAAACAATATTACAGTTTGTAATAATAGTAATTACAAAAATTGTTTAAAAAGGAAATTATTTGTTGCGTCCATCGTAATGCCTCCTATCATTAATGACATGTTGTTCAAACGAGACAAAATGTCAATCAAATACGTCATTTTATTTTTTTATGTATCCTCTATTCTATGATCCGGCATCATCAGGATAATAAAACGGCGTAGAATTAAGGCCGGGGCCCAGTATTTACGTTGAACAGTAGCGGAAGTACTTTGAACATCGAGGATATACACCACACGGTGTTCCCCTATTACGTGAACGGACTTCCTGAGGTGAGGTCAGCTTAGACCTTCGCTAGCTTCTACTCCACGCACTGATTATAGAACAACATCATTGAAAATGGCTTATTCGAACTCACATTTCACATTTTATACCACCACCCAACACAAACCTCCGGCTCGAAATGCGACGCGACTGGCCCCAAATCCAATGCATAAGAAAGCAATAAAAAGCAATTCTCCTGCCAATGCCACGCCACGGACTTTAAATGGTTTGTGGCGTACCGTTGGTTGCTTGAAGTTGCACACAAACCCGCACACACACACACGTATTAACGCAGCAACCTTTCGGGAAGGAACTTCCGCTTCCGGGGTAGCTTTTTGCCCCGTCCGTCCGTCGGCGGAAGCGTAAAGTGTCGTGGGGTGCCAGGGATGGTCGGAACGGAACGAAACGAATGGAAAGGTTGTAATATTTTTTATTGCCCATCCGCGTTCTCCCCGACCAGGCGGAAGGAGTTTCTTCGCCACGAATTTCTGACCAAACGGTTGGCGGTCGGCGGTTCAAATAAAGTCCGCGGGTACAGTTGTTTCTTTTCTTTTTTCAATGGGAATGTTCATAATAAGAATGTCCATTTGAACGATCGGGGTGGCAATACAAAAATTGAATGAAGTGAACAGTAAAAAAACGTAACAAAAACTTCCCGAAACATTCCCCAAATGACCCGAATGGTTTGGGGGTTTTTAATTCTGGATGACCATTCGGGGAAGGCCGTGCTGGGTGGGCCTGAAACGTGCCCGTGCGTGCATTGTAGGACTGGGGGGGAAGAAATCCTGCTGCCAGGCTACCGAACCAGGTCCACCGGCACTGCGTGGGATCTCGCACCCAAAGGGACACTTAATTCGGTGTACCGGATTTTTATGACTTTCCGAACGGTATTCGGAGTGTTTTAATTATCATAATGCACTTTGCTGTGGCTGCGGTTTGCTGAACGATATTCTTATTGTACAATAATATTATTATTTTTCGGGTCCGGCTTGTTTCTCTCTTTCTCCTGCTCCTCTTTGCGTTTTGCTTTTTGTGCTCAGTTCAGTTTTTTTTTCGTTTCTTTATTGCACCACGATTATTATTACATTGACCACCCTGTTGGAAGGTATAATGTGATGGGATTTGTGTTTGTAGAGGTATTTTTCTACGTGCTACAGTGCGGTTCGGCTTTATCATGCCGGGTTTACATGAAGACCAAAGCGTGCCATGGGTTCCCGGTGGATTCGGGTAGAATAGACTAATGGAGTTGTTTTAATTGACAAGGAATGAAGAGGAAACAACGATGAGGGAAAAAGATGCAATCAAAGAGCAATTTCGATCCTCGAGGGGAACTAGTTGGAACTTAAGGAAAAATGCATTTACAATAACGAAAACATAAATTTAAACCAAACCAGTACGAATGCTGTTTTAAATATTTACTGCCTAGTTTACTCTTCAAATAAATAACGCCAGCCTTGTAGCAATTTCTCAAAACACTTTTCGCACACGATCGTGCGAAGCAGGTGGAGACGAAGATTAAGATAATTAATCATTGCTGCATAATTTACCACAAAAATTGCAACCGGAACCATGAACGTTCTACAGTTTCATTCGTTCCCTCGCACTATCTTCCGCTTGAGTTCCAGGATCACCCAACAACAGAAATTATGAACGATTTTCATCCGAATTACCTACCGACATCGAACTGAGTGCCTAAAGAAGCAGGAAGCAAAATCGCAAAGAAACGTGAGCCTTAGAAAAGGGAGCAGAAACCCGCGCTTAATTCCAAGGTCGCACAGATGAGGCAAACCCCCGGTAGACGGGTAGGCTCGAAGGATGAACGATAATGTCTTAAATATTGAAATTAATTACCGCTGAACCGTAATTGTTTATTATTAATTAAAAATAAAGGAAGCGAAAAGAATAATCGCGCGGTGCTCGCGAAGTGTACCGGGTGTCGGCTTACGGTCAAGGTATCGAATGGTTCTGGTACCGGAAGGGAAACGGAAAATCAACCCAAATCAGCGGGAAAAGTGTTTTTTTTCTCCTTGTTGTTTCCCGTTTTTTGCTCGAAAGCGGCATGCCGGTGGTGATTCTGGTCGTATCAGCTACAGGTATACCCGGGAATATTCAATGTACCTGTAGCACAAAACAACCGTAGCAATAAGAGTGAATCCCAGTGCGAAGGTGGCTTGAAAAACCTGCACTGCCCATCCACTGGAGAGCATAATCTGTATACGCGCGAAATCTTGCCTGTGTATTTGGGTTGAGTGTGGAGAGGGCGAGACGAGCGAACCGGGCCGAAGTCCGTGCAGATGAAATGTGCTGAATCCTTCGCTCGAATGGCTCGATATCCGCGGACGAAGGCCGGGACGAAGCCTTCCATTAAGGGCACACCATGCCACGATCATTAATAAGTAAAACCGTTCATATAAACCGTAAAAGAGAAAACCGGAGCTTACCGGAGGCGAGTGAGAAAAATTGCATCCTTCCTGGTCGTTAATTTTTGCCACCTTCTGTTCCTTTTTTGTGCCCCCCCCACCAGTGGACTTTTGTTTCGCCTTGTACGAAGCCCCGGATACATTTCCGTCGTAGTCGCGCGGCAAAGTTAACCGCCGGGACTCGTGAGAACGCTGAGCTGGTCCGGTAATTTCTTTTCTCTTTGCGTACTACCGGACCGGTACCGGTTTTGTGGCTGTTGCCGGGATAGCCTACATTCACCCACCCAACTCAAAGCACACGGGGTGGCAGTATTTATTTTTCTGATTAGCTAATAGACACACGGACACCTTGGCGCGTTGTGGGTGCGGGACGCGTCCGTGGAGTTGGAAATTGCGGGGCAAATAATTGATGGCCTTAATGGGGACGAAGTGACGGGAACGGAGCAAGGTGCTCAGTAATTTGTTTTATGTACCACGTTTATATCGTATGCATTGTTGCTTCGGCATCAAACGGAAAAAAAAACATCGGTTAGGCATCATTAAAGTTTCTCCCCGAACATGGCGATATTAAAAATCGGCTCGAAGTCTAGCCATTGGGCTCTTACATAATGTTGGTAACAAAATCAATCATTCTGCCCTCAACCGCTCGTGAGATGTCACCACACTACATCTGAAATCATTCCAAAAAGAAGCGATTCGATTTTCTATCTTGTTGGTATGCCTTTTTTGTAGCTGTTCGGTTTGTTCTACCGTGCCGGACATGTTTCTCTCAATTTGTGTCCATCATTGCCACCATCATTGTCAACGGGGCTTTAGAGCTACGGTGTTCTCGACATGAAGATCGGTAATTGTCATGTGGATACGAACGGAAAATCCATCAGTTCAACAGAATTCCATCACCGCCACCACCACGCTGATACCATTTTCCATGATTTAGAACATTTCAGCAATGGACAAAAGGAGCCAAACGAAACCGTAACGGAGACCATGACGTCGAAAGCGAGGGATGGTTTGCGTTTGAAATGACACCGCACCAGTGTCAGTCAGCGATTCGCTTCGACCGAGTTCGTTTCCTTGCCAACTTCCAAATACAGCGCCTAGGGAGGTGGGGTGGAAAACTCCGTCGGGTGTGAAAAAGTGTCGGGATGTTCCAAACATTGGTAGCGAAACGGTTTGCCGAGGCGGAAAAGCCACACACAGCAATGGAGTCACCATGTCCGGATGGCATTCCTTCGAAGCCCGGCCCTGGGGAAAAGCGAACGACCAGCGAGAAAAACGCGCCTAATGAAGACGTCCATTTTGTGGACATCGTGGTGTTTCCCTCCATGCCGTGGACGTGGATTTTCCAGCGCGCTTCGTTGTGGCATGAGGGTATCGACTGATACAGCTAAACGGACAGCTTTCTTCTTGCCCCCGTTCCAATCATTAGTGATTACGGATCGTTAATTGTCTTTTTTTCAACAGCGGCAGACGCAACGTGGTGGAAAACGCACGATGGAAAAAAGATGAATATCCTGTGCGTGAAAACAGGACTTTTTACACGCACACACACAGCCTACCCCTGGCCCCGACATGAAGCTAATGAACGTTGTATCAGGTTTTTGTTGTGGCTTAATTCAACCCGTGGCACAGTGGTGGCACCCGAATGGGAAATTATCTTTTCGAATAATAATCAATGATAAATCGACTACCGTTGGTCGAACAGTCGAACCGTGCGTTTGCGTCCGGCATGCGGGCACAATGATAAGGCATTCGAATTCTGTGTGTCTCTGTGTGCTGTTTGCTGTCCAGGCATGACGCCATCATGACGATCCAGCATCGGGAAAGATTGATTCGTTTCGTTGTGCTCTCTTTTTGCTCCGCTGTGAACGTTCGACGTTCTGGACTCGATTTTGCCCGTTGACTGCTTGGCATCATCATGGTGCGGGATGGTTTTTTTTGTTGAGCACTCCACTGACGTTTGAATTAGATTTTCCGCTTTTGCATAACACCACCAACACCATACCAACGTGCGAGAGGTTCCCGGTTGGTGTCGTTTTTCGCAGAATGAAGCCACTTTTAATAAGTTCGGCTTCGTTGTGTTTCCGCTTGGCGTTAGACGCAGCAAATTAATTTAAAAACAAACGCCAAAAATGGCCACCCACACCACCATTGATGACGAGTCCAAAGCCCTGTCCATAAATTAAACTTTTAGCACAAACTTAAAAACCAATTATGATAAAACTGACTGTTTATAAATTCATGGAACACAAAGCCTTCCTTCGCGTGTGGCGCAAAGTGGGCTGGGTTTGATTTTCTTTTTGTATTTTTCGGTTTCATCACCACCATTTTTACATCCTGCCTGCTGTTCCCCGCGACAGACAGGTGAAAGTGGTCGCTATTTTTAAATTGCTTTTCCGAATTTTATCAACCCTCCGGTGTGGCGCGCACAAAATAATCAATAACTCAAGATGGGGTGGCACAAAATGGTGCACCACAGTGCGCACGGCAACGACGCACACGGTCGTTGACAGCCGTCGCGACAGCGTGTGGCGGCTTATTAGCTGCGAAAATTTACTTTTCAATTAATCTTCCAATTTGAATAATATTCGCTTTATACCGGAGGCAGCCGTGAAGTGAGCACCGAATGAAGCGCACCGCGTCATCTGGTACGCACTTGCGAACCCCGGCCCTGTTTGTCTCGTGCGGACGAGTGCAATCGCACTTTCGTTCAACCGGAAAACCTTTCGGGTACAGTGATTCTATTCGGTTTTTCGAATCGATTCTGCTCGATTGGAATTTTGATCCTTTCGAATGGAAAAGCGTAGACTGTTTCGCACATTGCCATTGATTGCCGTTCGGTGGTTCAATGATACAAAAAGCTTCTTCGTTTGTCGTTTCCGACAGACAAGGCAGGTACTGGTAATATAAATGTGGACAAACAATCCACACAATCACACCTCGTCAAACGGGTGCACTGGTCAACTCATTTCCACCAAAAAAGGCTTCCACCACATATCGGTCACACCGGAGGGCGTATCAATCAATCAACCGCGCCACGGAAACTGACGAATGGTTCGAAACGCGTCAAAACCTCGTTGCCTCATTCGCTCATCAGCAATTTCACCTCACACGAGGTGTGTTTCCCGGAAAAGCAAAAAAAAAAAATATCCCGAAAACATTGCAACGCATTGATTTATTTTTCATGTGAGACTTCTTGCTTGATTTTCCACATTTCCATGCACGGTTAATGACCATTATTACAAACCGTGCCTGATTTGCGGTTTCTCCCCAATCTCTTCCAAGAGGGAAAAACACACGAAAGGAAACCATGAACGTAATCTGTGCGTCTTGCACAGTGATTAAATAGCAAGTTCTGTGTGGGGTGTCTAAGTGTAAAAAAGGGTTCCAGTCATCGAAAAGAGACGAAGGGAAATGGGAAATGTCCTTCATGGTAATGTTTGGGATTTTCCTTACGAGGTGGAAATCGCTACCGAAAGGAAGGACCCGAAGTTGAGGCCTTGGTAGTGGTCACCTCGTTGTTGTGAAGGATACGATGTTGCTGTTGTTCCGGTTTCTTCTATCCTTCTTCTCGTCCGGCAGTGGGTTTTCTTCTTCTGAAGTATTCTTAATAGCATTCCATTTTTTACTCTCACCTACAACCGACCTAGAGTTACGTCGCCCACGTCCCAAAGGGACGGCATGTGACACGGGGCAAGTTTGGCGCGGAGGTCGCTGGAGGTGCCAAAAAGTGATTAATATTGTTGTGCTCGTCCTTTCGCTGCTTTTATCAATCCGAAGCTATCAAAACCGGATTCCGCTTTCCGCCGGCTAAAAGAAATCTTTGGAAAAGTAAGTTTTTATCCAACCGAAACCCTGGCGCTGGCTAAAGGCAATAGTGCCGGGTTGCCCGGAAAATACCCACGTGACCCGGTGGCAGCAAGCGACACGGAGGACGGATATGAAAAAAGATTAATTTAACTGGTGCTGGCGGGTTTTCGGTGAATGGTCAGATCGCCGGGAATGGATTGGAAGATGGTGTTCCCCATGTGTTTGTGTTTGTGTGTGTATGTGTGACGCAGGACAACAATTGTGTGGAAAAAAGGAAATAAAAGAAGGAAACAACGCCCTATGCGTCATCATCAGCACTTTGCCGGGTTGCCAGCATTTTCGTACCCCTGATGGAGGTATCCTGCTGGTGCTTAGGCTCCGCTGTTGCCGGTACGATGGCAAATAAATTTAGCTCCCAAACCCCGCACACACGCACGCACAAACACACATGTATGCGTGTGAATGCGTGTGATAGGAAAAGTGTAAGAGTGATAAATGATCCAACGCTCCTCATTAGACAATTGTGTTTGGCATTGGGTCGTTCTCTCGGGTCTCCAACGACGATGGCAATGATGATGATGATGACCATAAGACGTTCCGTTGTTTTGGTCCCGGACCGGGTTTTCCCGCACGGTTTTTTTTTTTCATCCTTCAGCAAAAAACGACAAAAAAATGCTGAACAACACCCACAAACGAGTAAGTAACAACCACCTACACCGCACAAAACCATCGGCCGTGTTCGCAGTAACGAATCGTTTACGCTTATGAGTCATGCCTTTAATCTTTTCTCGGTTCGCTGATTACTAGTGTGTGGTGGATGATGGTGTTCTTTTCTTAATGGTTTCCTTAGGATGAATTTTGGGTTTGGTTTTTTTTTTCTTTCATTTGCCGTCCACCGTGTGTGAAACGAAGCGGCACGAAATGTTTTACTGTGATTAAGAATAGTTTTTAAGGCTCCACTCGCAATGAAGGAAACGGAAGGACCTCCTTCCCTCCCACACAACACACACACATATACATACATATACCGGGTCGGAAGTCGTCTGCAATAAGGTGATGTTTTGTGATTGTAGACCGAAAATATCGTTTGGAGCATGCGAATAGGTGAGTGTGTTTATATGATGAAAGGTTTTCCCCTGGTGGGATAAAAGACGGGTAGGGTAATTAACTAACCGCAGCTAAACGCACCATAACGCTTAAGATATTGAGCAGTGTACGACCGCCTTTCTTGTTCGTGCTCTTTAACCTCTTTAACGATGCGAGGAGAAATAAGAATACTAACATTTCCATTATCACCCCTTTCGAAGGCACACGGTTGCCGTGAAGATATTCGAGTTAAGCTCTCGGTGGGCAGCTTTTGACTGCTTATAGTTGGCTCTGGTTTGCTACAAGTTCGTCCAACATGCAAGACCTGCCAGGCGTTGGGTACTGTTAAAATATTTTGCCACCTTGCATGTTATCATAACCGATTCCCTCGTTCGAAGGTGCTTATCATGGTAACACGCTCACACTTGGATGTTGTTTGAAATAACAATTCCCGAGCGTTCTCTAAGGGTGAAGCTTCACATTCGATGTGACTGCGCTAGTACTATGGTAGTGAATTTAATATACAACTCATGTAGCTGTATGTTACATTGTATCATAGGAGATTGTATGCCATGGCCAACAAGTTTGTTCAAATTGAAGTATGTTATTACTCATCTTAAGTGATGAATTTATAAACAATCTTTGGAGATGTTTTGGATAATGTTTCGACTGTTAGAAATGAGAAAACACAAACGAGTTTCCTTCACTGGAAGTTTATCTTCAACTCGTCTTAAAGATGAAGAAAATTGCTGGGTTTATTGGAAGACTAAACATAAGGACAACTTCGATGTTTTCATAGTCTAATACATTTGCTTAAACTGAAGCATTTAAATAAATACCTCAAATTATGTATTTACAAACAATGTTTGAAGGTAGTTTAATGTATTGTTTGATAGAAATTCAATACACCAACGAGTTCAGCAATACTTCTTAAAGAGCAAGACATATCCGGTTTTCACCAGAAGACTATTTATAGTGATATCTTCATGTCTTTACAAGACATCTTCCAAAGGTGCTATCATTCTCAGCCAGCAAAGGTGACAGCACCGGTTCGTTTATTTTTCAACGGATCGGAATAAAGAATCCCTTCACGTAGCGAACGTTCTGCCGTAGGTTTGTGACGTAAATTAGATGATGCTCGTTGGAGATTCGAACGACCCAGGAATACTTTGACACGGTGACGTCGATTAATGTTTTCTTTTTTATTTCTGCCATTCCCATTGCAAATATTATTTTTCACTCTGTATACTTACTTGGTTTCCTGCTGTCCTTGAGCCCGAAGATCGTTGACACCTACATGTGGGTGCACAGGCGACATTAAAGCACACGTGGTTGATTCTTGTGGTTGTGTTGGTTACATTGCTTCCGAAAACAAACTTTTCGTCACTGTGGTTGTGAGTTCGCGCTTTGGAAAAACCCTGGAAATTGGGACAAAAAAAGCAAACACACACACACACACAATCTTTCCCCACTTGGCATGGTTCGGTAGACCGGTGCCAGTGAACCGTTTAAGATAACGAACATGTAACACATTCCAAACGATGCTACATTTTCACTCAGCTCATCATCTTGTTCGGTTAACGAAACGGACCGAACAGCACCCAAGAAAAAAATAATACTAGGGATGCTCTTAAAAAGCGTTAGGATGAATGGAGCGCTCGACCAACGGCCATCCCGTACATGGACATTCACTAAATCTGGCCGGATGGATTTAGCCACTGGAGCTGAAGGCAAAGCAAGCATAAGCCTATTCAGAGTGAAGCAGAGTATGTGGATGCAAAAAAGAGCAGAAAAAACGGTGGACGGCATGGGCAAACAAAATTGGACACTAAAGAACCATGCTCGGAAGGCGAAGGCGAGATGCTGCGGCACAGTTATGAAAGGACGTCCCGTGCAGAGGCCAAACGTAATCTCGTCGCCCGTCTTCCCCAGGAGCAAACGACTCGCAGTTGGACCCTGTCCCTAAACACAAAAAAACACCCACCCAACAAGGGACTCCAAATCCCTTGGATCCAACCAGTATGGAGTGGAGGTCAAACCGGCAGCCCCAAAACGGGAAGCCGAAAATCCATGGTGCCAGAGTATAAGGGTACAAAAATCCGTTTGCCGTAAGATATGAAGCGTTATCAATCATTGAGCTGACGGGGCGAGAATTCACTCACTTCACTACAAACGGGACACTATTTCTGTTGCCAGCTGTTTAGTGGACGTACGGCGCCGGGTCGCCGGGCAAAGAGGTGCGAACCGTCTAAAGATACTCATCCTGTTTCTTGTTGCACTTGATATCCAATATAGTAGAATTTTCGACTGTACGGTTCATCATCATCATCAGGCTAAAGCGGTTTCTTCTGCTTTTTTCACTTTCTCTCTCTATCTCCCTAACGGTCATCCCTTCCATTTATTTGACCATTTTTTGGGTGGTAAAGTCGAAGGCAGACGTGGGACGTGTTGTTATCGTTTCTCTCGTGCCGTCGTCCCAACTCGTCCCCGCTCGCTTCAATCTTTCCGGACCGATGACCATACAGGCGTACCTCTCGGCACATACCCTCTTCATTTCCGTTTCCCGTGAAGGAGTTTATCAAAATTTAGAAACACTCCACACGCCGCACCGGGAACTTGCTGGACGTGGACGATCGTCGTCCAGCCATCCGGTTTCGGATCCCGTCCGGTTATGTACCGGGCGCTCATCATCCTGCTGCTGCGTTCATCCATCCATCCATTCTGCCTTTAGTGTAGATCACCAACACACTGTCCAAAAAAAAAAAAAACTTCCAACTCATTCTTTTTGAAGCGAACGCTACAAGGGCGCATCGTTTCGTAGCGGTTTATGATTTTCATGTCGAGGTGCTTCTCTTCCGCCCTACCGCACACATTTCTTTCCCCAAAACACAACAGCATCAACCACCTTGCCATCCGCAGATATTCACCCCGTATTCCGCTTGTATCGTTTGCCGTACCAAAGGGAACTTTCCCGCTCTTAGTGGACGCGCTGGGTAAAAAAAAAACCACGCGTGGTTATGATGAGATAAAAATATGTTCATGCTCAACCATTCGCCAGCTTTGTTGCGCTGCACTGCGCCTTCACCAGAGGAAAAAAAAAACAGTATCGACGGAAGTCTTCTGCCGGCTGCCGGCTGAGAGGTGAAATATGGTTTCAAGTGGTTGTAAAAACAAAGTGGCCAAACTCATATAGATATACATACACTCACGAGAACCACGCGTTTGGGCGGAGGCTTGGTGCGCGAGATCTGCCAGCCACCCTGTGGATGAAAAGCTGACTTGCAGAAAGAGCAACAAAAAATGCGGGAACACTCGGCCTTGTTGCCTGTACAGGCACACTGGTTACTGGCTAGCGGGTGCTGCGGTTTTTTTCAGCCAAACCGCCACTAGCGCTACTGCAGGGGATGGATTTATGAACGTTTATGATGGAAGTGTATTGGAGGTCCTATTTTTTACCCAACACTAGATTTTGATGCTGCTGCTTGGCCGGCATTGCTCGAGCGCCATGTCGGTGGTGAATTGTCTAGCCCGGATATTCGATGTAATGGTACGAGACTTAAGCTACGATGAATGGAATTATGGCAAGAGAAAACTTGTTGAAGCTTACCACCGCAAATCAAGTGAATGGATTGACGAACTGTCCGTGCGCATAAATTCTTTCCGATGGGGCGTTTTCTGGGCAAAAAAAAAGAACGGAAAACAGGAATTCCCCCAAAAGGAAGTGTGTCCACTGATTTAAACAATCATCAATGTAACGATTTCTCAGTGTACAGCTTCCATTCTACTGAGTAATTGCATATCTTACGCTGAATTTGTATCGTTCAGCAGGAGAAGAGATGGGCTGATTAGAACTTTTCGACTTCGTGTCTCATTTCAGCAAATTTTTAAGACACTATCTGAAGCGCAGCAATCGGAAAATCGAGCAAAACTTCCCCACTTGTAATCGGAAACAGCGAAAGTTTCCTTCTATTTCTGACACTTTTCTGACACCGACTTTTCATTATTATCGGAGGACGTAAGGGCACAAGTAAAGTTCGAACCGATTGCAATCAGCATCCGAATGATTCTACCCTTCCGACCCCCGAACAGCCTAAGGAGCGGAGTGATGGAACTAGCATTCCCGTTCCGTCGCTTTTTTTCTACACAAGCTTCCAGTAAAATAAATGCCAACTCTTATCAACTCTCATTTAAATCAGTCAACAATCAGTTCCACAAAATCGGAACCCACCACTGTCAATGCTTCCGATGAATCCGTTCGTGTAGGGGGGGGTTCAGGTTCTTCGAGCGTTGAATTATTTTGCGCCGTTCGCTTTGGAAGTACACTCGCTGGGTATACAATTTTGATTGCGGCCCGGTACTGCCATTTACGGCAGAAGAGGTACTTCTTTCAGCGCACGTGTTGGAAGAGTGCTACCGATCACACCATAACCGTCGACACCAGCATGGGCGCCCAGTGTGGACGTGTTTCGATTGATGTTACTGTTGGTGTTGCGACTGCCTACAGGCATCCGAAGCATCAAAGGTATCTTCAAAGGCGTCGCCCGGTGGAGGGAATATATTTCTTTTACAGTTCTATCGAAGCAAATGCAAGTCTTATGCTGGGGGTTCGTGACTGCGTGGGTTTTTTCTCCTCGCCCGGGAGAAGATTATACCTTAAAAGCAAAAGAATGCTTACGTGTTGAGAGGATGGTTTTACCGGGAAATTGTACGATGCAAAAGCAGTTGATTTATGGTTCTTTCCGTTCTTTTTTTTATTGCACTCTTATTATTACACTTTAAGTGAAGGTTAGGATCATGCCAGCTTGAAGGATCTATGTTGTTTTCTTAGAACGTATCGGAAGATATTTACATAATCCACGATTTAGTACCGCAAGTTCACCGTAAAATTCGTAGAAGAGTGTAAGGTTTACTTTAATTATCATCGCAGCTTCAAACCGAGTGGGGGATATTTACCGAAAAGAAAAGATTTCTCATTTTCCCCCTTTAGTAAGGCAATCGATTCCAGGTTTGCAATCGGCCTAAACACTCCTGACCTTATTGCCGTGTTATCTTTTTCGCATCGTTACTAAACTCTGTCGTCCACTGATATTTCCCATTTACTGAACACAAATCCACTTTCAAAGTAACGTGCGTATGTGTGCCAGCCCTTCAGCTGCAGAAGGGTAGAAATGGTGCGGCTTTACGATCACTTCTCAATGTATCCTTTTTGTAGCAAACCCCCCGTAGGATGCCGAAGATTGCCGAAAAAAAGGGAGTCGTCTTTGTAAAGATGGTCCCAGCGCTACAACATCATTGACGTTATCACACCGATGTTCATGCTGTCAGTGACACAACCGGCAACTGGGAAGCAGGAAAGGGTTTTGGGCGACTCGGCGAACCGTTGCTGATGATCCGCTTTAAAGCTAGCTGCCATTTGTAATGATTATGCTTTCGTCCATCCCTGCGCGCTTCCTCGCACGTGTTCGTGCCGCTGTGTGCCAATGTGGAAGACCGGTCCACCTTCGCGAGAGCACACCGGCAGAGAAGGCATTAAAATTTATTCCGGATTAATAAGCGCCTTGACATAATCATTTGTCGCTGCTGGAAATGCTCACTCGCTGCCGCTGGGGATGGTTTGTTCGCTTGGGCACGTAATGTGGCCCTGTATCCCAGTCCCGCACCGGTGGATGGTTGGTCGGAAATTCTGACAATGTCTTGTCTGACCTTCGAAGTATCAACGCGTAAGGAGCAGTAGACATGATGCTCTTTGATGCCGGTGATTGAGATTTCTTGGGAAGATTAGGAATGGGCGGAATGGTAAGTGATCGGGGCGAAAGCTTAACTCCGGTTGACAGGTGCGTTCGGAGCGCGCTCTCGCACCAAAAGCTGCACCGGTTCAGACCGACTGGCTCTGGCCGGAAACGGGAGGTAATCGAACGGTGGCGTAAATCATGTTAATCAATTGTGGCATTTGGGGTAGAATCCAGTTGAAGCGTGCATTCTTGATGGAGTGTATACATTCCTGTGCAAAACCCCTGGAACCTGATCCAGATGATATTGGATCGAACGAGGGGAGAAGTGCGATAGAGAGAGTTTTAAGCGATTATGCTGATGTGGGAAATTTCTCACGTGACTTAGCATTACGGCTTGCTGTCGCTTGGTGATGTTGGACCAATAGCTGCACAATCTTTAAACTCGATCCCTAACGTCCGGGCGTTCGTATTAATGCCCGACGAGTGTAGTTTGGTACGCCGAGGGAATCAGTACTGGATACTGATAAGGAATTAAAGTTATCAGCCATGATCAGAAGGTGGGATTTAGCTAAGAGGACTTATCCTTCCTTATCCCGTTGTAAATGATGGGCATCTTCGAGGTGTATGTACGTACGATGAAGCGACAATCAGGCTCGATGCTTTCTGGTGCTTCTGGTTCGCTTCATGCTGAGTTGCAAAGGACTCCCATCATCACGGCTTTCACAACCGTCTTCCCATCTAGCGTCTTCACAGATGTTCCCGAGTCGTTCATTCCAGTTCGCCAGACCGAAAGCGCTACGCGCCCGTGTGTGTGAGAGAGAGAACATACTCGTCTCGGTACATGTGCATGCATGTGGCCGTCTGTTGAGTTTTATGCGCTTAGATGGATTATAAAATATGATAAGACCCGACCCGTTGAAGCCACCATGGGCTCCATCTCGCTTTCAAGCGAGACCCACCAGACAGTGGTCTGCCTTTTTTCACCCAGAAACCTGATACCGAATGCATCTGATAGGTAAAAGCTGGCGGATTATCTAACGATGAGACGTACCGAGCTGGAGAGCCCCACTTTGCTACTCCTCAGATGGATTTGGTCGGGATAGCACATATCCGTTACAGCTAGTCGGTTGCTGTGGAAAAGATTCATCTGTGCAAAGTTTACGGCCATGAAACGGGCATGATGAAAGAGTTAGCGAATTACAATTTTCTGCCGACGATTCTGCTTGACTTGCTTCGCTTGCCGTAGCGTTCAAAGCTGCTGTTCCATGTGCAATAGAGCTGCTCCGCAAAACCTCCTCAGTCTTTCTTTACAAACGAACCCTTCCGTGACCCCATGGCACCGTGTGTAGAAAGTAGTTCCTTGCGGTGAACTGTGGGTGTGTGGTTATTTTTGGGCCTCCACAACCCCAAAACCCAAACCGGGTTCCGGGTTTTTGGAGGCCGAATCCCTTTCTGTGTGATTACATCTTGTACGTTCCACTTTCGGGGTTTTCAGGGCCAATCCTTGTCCCATCTCGGGTTTTGCATCAGTTCTTCACAAGCTCAGAAATGTTCTTTAAAGTAGCAATTCGAGAAGCAAAACAAAAAAAACGACATACACGACGACGACATGTGCTTGAATCTCCATCGTGCTTGGCCGTAGCCGTTCGATGGTGTTTGATGATGGTTTGAGATATATGTCGGAATTCCCACAGCGTAAAGCTCGCCAAACGCCCCCGGTAATGTCAGGTATTATCTAGAACGAGCTTATCAATTATGTACCACAGTTTCGTCGCCGCTTGACAAAAGTTTGTGAAGCGATAAATTCTGATTATCGAGCGACTTGGTTCTCCCTCATACGGCGCGGTTTTTTGGGTTGAAGTTGGATAGCAGTGGGAAGAAATTGGGATCCCCTTAGAAGAAGCGTAGGAGTAAAAGTTTCTTAGATAGAGAAGTTTTACCAGTTTGTCTAGTGTAGGATTGCGGAAAGATTTTGTAGAATTGATCGTTAAATGAGATTGAGTTCTTAGTAAGTGCGATGTAAAATATGTGTTGGAAAGCAACCAGTCACAAAACATAAATAATTTTGAACGCTCTCATCCTTTACCAAAAGCATACAAGAAGCTAAAAAATGTTTTCGGCCGATGCTGGATTTTTGCTTGAAACCAACTTTTCCTTTAAAGTCACCTTAACACGGGCTTAACGTTATGCATCCCTGTGCGCTTACTGCAGGCATGTGTTAATACGTGCTACCATGCAACGAGACGTGCAGTAAAATAACCACACACCACTCTTACATTTTTGTCCCCAGAATGCCATGAAAGACAAAACACATACATACTGGAAGGTTTGTCCAATTTATTGTCAAACAAACTAGCTGGGAATTGTTTGAGCAAAAATACAGAAAAAAGCAACCCTTACACAAGCAACATAAACTGCAACGACATTCCTGTAGTTTGGGCTGGTTATTTTGGGTTTAAGCTTTGGAAAAACTTTCTTTGTAGGTGGATTTAAGAGCAGTAGTAGTTGTTGTTGTTTACGATGAGAAAAGGTAGGTAGCACTTGAGTGTGCGCGAGCATGGGTGAGTGTACCGTAGCTTGAAACGCTCCATGCTTATGCTGTTGTGGTTTTTCTCGGTTGAGCGAGTTAGGAAAAGGGTTTTCGAGTAGTTTTTGAAATCACCACGGACCTTGGATCTGGTGTGCAGCAGAATAATTTTATGTATGTGTGTGTTTTTTTCGGGTACTCTCCAAGTAGAGAGTACTGCGGTGTACGAGTTTTTGCATCTCGTATCGTGCCCGTCAGCAGTTTTCTCACCAAAAAAAGCCTCCGGCCCAAGGTAACCGGCATGACCGGATTTGGTCCAAAGTTGCGCATAATTTTCTCCCCATTTTGACGTTATGGGATATGTGACCGTGTATTTAAAATGAGCCACTCCTAAACTAAAAATACCTTAACTTTCGATCGGGTTGGGTTAACCTGTTGTCAGAAAGGGATGATGAAGGATTATGTTTTACAAATTTAAACAGTACAATAATCTCATCTGCTCATTCTGTGCGCTTCAGCTTGCAACGGGATGCAACTGCCCAACAGGTTTGTGTGCATGTTAGTGACGGAAAATAGGGAACGAACCTGGTGGAACGATTCCTCTACTTACCTGGGGTGTACGACATCATTCGCACTTCGTTTGCTTTCTGAAACCTCTCCAAAGATTATTCTTTTCAGCGGCCGTTTGAATATCACTCTTTGAAACGACGCTCCAAGTATTGCTCTTTGGATCGACGATCCAAATATCACACCTTGGAATTACATTCCTAATATTGCTTCTTTTATTTTCCATAATATTTTTCGGTAACCTTTTTCTGTTGGAGTTTGTCTTGGTGTGATGATTCTCGTTCAACTAAGAGGCTTAATCCGCTGTAGACTAAAAAACCTGTTGTAGCGGTTCCACTCCTTCCAAGGAGCGTACGGATTCGCTCCGCTGCTTTTATTAACTTTTCCCATCACTAGTGCATGTACGAATATAGCCCATCGATGACGGAGTGAGATTAGAGTGCATAGAAATATGCCGGTTTGAAGTTACCGCAACTAGCCAACCAGTCTGCAGGTCTTAAGACTGGACCTTCCAAAAGGGAACCCTAAGACTCAACTCAAAATCAGCTTCTCGAGCGCCTGTGTAGGCATTCGAACCATGAAAGGGGACACTGTGTTGATAATGTAGTCTCCGTAACAAAGGCTTAACACAACCACCAACGAAAAGTGACCAATCCGTACCAACGACACGGATTTAGTGCTGGGAAACTAGTATGCCCACAACATCCAAAATACATCCGTACCGATCCGGAACGATGCTCCAAAAGGTTGCACTTTTGTATTGCAAGCAACTCCCGATATGCCTGGAATGTGCAATCGAGCAGCACACAGCACGATACGCGCTGGTCGATGATGCCCCAGTCAGGCTTGCGGGTTACAGATTGTAAGTAAATAAACGGCTGAACGGATCAGCCTGCATCGGCCCGGTACATACCAATAATGTCACCGTTATGCGCGTGTTTCACTCAGTGCGCTGGGGCAACGACGATGCTCAAATGAGTATAGCTTCCCACATCATCCCTGCGCCGGGGGTGTTTTTCGGAAAACTGGCACCGAAACCCCACCTGGGCTGGAAAACTGAACGATGCTCGATAACGATGCGAGTGCCGTACCTGGTTCCGTACGGGCCATTGCTTCCATTCCGCCCCTCTGCTTTACCAAAAACTTGACTAGGTACACAAAATCCAAACCCAAGCTCGAACACGGTTGGACAGTTTTGATTATTTCATTTATCGTTCGGTCACAACAGGGATTATAAAATAGTAATTATATGGGAACGAGGAATGAGCAAAACTCATCCAACATACGAAACCTTCGAAGAAGATTGCTCTGCCACAGAGACGCCATCGGCCACCCATGTGTGTGTGTGTTTGTATATGTTTTGCACGACTCCAAAGCTAACCGCTACGCTTCGTAGTATGATGGCATCTGCCTAGTGCAAAAGGAACCTAGAGACAAGAAGCGATGCCGGGTCGTGGCTGGAAGTTGTCTTCCTTCGCAATCTTATTTTCATCCCCTTCTCAACAACCGCTAGTTCCATCCCACCGTCCAGGGTAATGATCGTTGGTCGTTTTTGCTGCCCATTTCAATCTTGGCAACAGGTTGGTTTAGTTCCGCTGGCCAGATCCAGCCCTAACCTTGAGAAATTAAACCTATCTGCCTAGGCGCCCCCACAACCGGTACGTGTACGTGTCCGCTTTTCTGCTGAAGCTCTAGCTCTAACCATGGTTTTTCGTTTTTTTCTCCCTTGTTTTGGAGTCTTTTCACCTACTCCCAACGGTGTCGAAGGGCCGATCCACGTCCAAATGGGTGTAGAGGGTTCGGTATGGGTTATAATTTAAAGATTTTATTGCTTCGCCTCGCTACGGGAAACTTTAGCACACCAGTCAACCAGAAAGGAAAAGATTGTTTTTTACCACCCCAATCGGCCTCCCTGTTCACCGGTAGGGGACCGTTTGCCATCACACGGTGTGTGTATGTTTGAGAAGTGTCCTTGCGTGAAAGGAAGCGCACCTTTACCGGTTGTGTTTGTGCAAGGTGTTTCGATGGCATTTAGAAAAACCCACCATCCGCCATCTTCAACCTTTCTTCTTCCAAACATTTAACATTGAAGTCAGTCTGGTTAGTCCGGGGAGGGTAGAGAGAGTACTTCTAACTGGCCAATATCATTAGCTTTAACTTTCTGTTGCTCACACCACGCAATTATTTGTGTGTGTGTGTGTGTCTGTTCCCTTTCACGCCGTGCTGTATGTTCGAGACTTTATTAACTAATTAGTGTACGTTTTTTCTTCTTCTTCTCTTCCTATTTTCTTCTAGGTAAGTGGTCCCTTAAGTGTGGTCCCCGAGGTTCCTGCTTGGCGGGCGTAGAAGTGTCCCACGGTTGTCGGTCACATTGTACCCTAATCAGATCAGTAATAAAAACGGAAAGAGGGTTTTTTCGGCCCTCCACAGGTATTTCTGTACCGGCCGGGGCCCAAACGTCGCCGGACTTCTTTTGCACAAGTGTCTTTAGGGGAGGCCAACACCGTACTAATTATGAAATGGTCGTTCCATTAGCAAAACGAGTGTGTAGCAAGGAATACGATGTTGGCCTGACTCTCGTTTTGGGGTGCGAGGAACAATCTCGATTGTGCTATTGTTGTTAGAGGCTGTTGTAGTTACTCTACGAAAGCAGTGTGATGGTGATGAATTAGCAAATAATGCTTATTGCCCTAATGATTCGGTGTGTTTGGTTAGAATTTACGTGAAGATAATTGTTGAAAATACTTAATTGCTTGATTAAAATTAAAACAAAATCGATTGCTATCGATTGTGCCAAGACAACAGTTTCTTTTTAATGAACGAAATCATCATTTTTCTTTTATTAACTTGTTCCGTTGAATTCCGTTGAAAATTGTCGCCCCAAAAGCTAACGCTTCTGAACAGCCCCATACGTTGTAATGTTTGTGCTCGTCACCTGGTACATGCTGACACAATTTTAGTCGTGCGCTTATCGCCTGCAACGCAGTACACGGTCCCATCCACCCAGTTTCATCAAATATCCCTTTATCCCGTTCACCGAGTCCGCCCCTTTTCCTTGCAGTCCTCCCGGGCCAGGTGTACATGACACGTGCGACGGAAGTGCCTTTTGCCACATCCTACCACTATCGGCCAGAGTTTATTGATGTTTGTATGCCATCGGCTGTCCACCTACGGCCCCCTTTCGCATCAGCCGCAAAAGATTCATGTGCGTTTGTACAGCACGCGTTGCTCTTGACGTTAATTCTGTTGACACTTTAGAGATAAGCCAAAGCGGGACTGTTCGTTGAGGACAAACCAGTTGAAGTGTGTATGTGTGTGTGCCGTCATGGGTGTACCCGTGGGAATGTTTCCAAAAATGGACGTGTATAAATTGTGCACGCTGGAACACATAATTCTCCTCCTTGTATCCTTCGTTGCTGAAGTCAATCCATGGCCATGGAACCATTTACCACTTGAAGGCAATTGCTGTACCGCTTAGCCTATTGGATGTAAGCACTCCAACGCGTTCGCTTAAGATCATTGGACTCACGAGTCACTGTCGGCAAGTGGTGCCAAAAGATGTTTTGCGTCATGGCGATGCACAAAGAAGCACAAATTATGTTTTGTGCTTCTTGCTGTAGACGACTTAATTGTTATACACGCATTTTAAAACACAATCATTACCGTTTTATTCACCAAATACCTATATACTGCTTTAAACGTCAACGGTTCTCACTGATATATAAAAATTAAAGACCTAAAAAATGTATAAAACTTTTAACCCACCACCGTTTAAATTTCGCGCACACGAACTGCTTACCGCTCGTGAAAATAAAACACTCCAAAGACGAGCTAGAAACCCCCAAGCCCCGGGTGCCCAAAAAATATTACTTTCCCACGTTTCCATCGAGAGGCATGGCCGCCGCGTGTACTGCCGCGAGGCAACGAACGAAAGCATTTGTCAGGACGCGGTCGTTTTTACGACTTCCCGCTCATCCTGCTTTGGCAAAAGTCGCAAAACCCTGCCGTACCGCGGCAAAGACAAAAGGTAGTTTAGTTTGCCATTTGGAGAGTAATTTAGGGGGTTGCTGCCAGCGCCGAGGCACACACTCGGGACACTCATTTGGTACCGAGGGTGGCGTACACGAGCGCGATAATGATGCTGAAATACGATATGGCGTGGTGGTTGGTAGGCATAGTTTTGCTTCCTTTCGCCATAGTCGAAACGTTCACGAAGGTTCACGGGCAAAGCCATCGGGAGGTTGCAAAGCGGGAAAACGATTTAAGCGTTTCCTTCGGCTATGGCATCTTTTGCGATGTTTTCTAGCCCCACCGAAAAAAAAACCCAGTAGGCGGTAAACAGGTACTTAGCCTTCGGGGAAACTCGAAGAAGGATGCTCGTAAAGGATTCAGCATGTAGTTTGGTTTTCCGTTTCGCGGATCATTTTTCTCACGCCCTACATGAGACACGAGAGCACATTCTTCGACGGTTTCGGTGGCAAATGGTTAACGGGGCAGACAAGCAGCAGTTACGATGGTGAACCGAAATTATGCGCACAAGAAACCGCGTCGGCGAGACACACCGGAGTAGTTGTAAGCATCTTCAGCAGAAAGGAAGACGATACATTCATACATGACCGCAAGGATTTAGCGGCAGTGGCGGAGGAACGGGTCGGGCGTGTGAAGATATCCGAAGGTACTCACACCCTTTCGCGACGAGTACAAAGTTATGTTTGGCCGTACACTCGAAAACAGCACTCCGGAGGGCCGCAGGAAGATAAGCCGCGACCGCGGCCTAGACCGCTGAGTTACGGGTTTTGCGTGCTTGCGTGTTCAAAGGATCGTTTGCGTGGGTCGTTACTCGTACGGTACGCGTTTAATCGAGGAAGATTCATGTTTCGATGCGTCTTATAGACGTTCCGTTTGATAGCGTTCTTATCAATCTTGCTCGTGAATTTGTCGCGATTTCGCAAACAGCCCGTGCTCAGTTTTTCATTTGTTTTCTTTTAATAACATAAGAAAATCAGCTATTCAAATGTTCCTTCGCTTTTGTATTACATGGGCAAAAATCGAAGACAATCGCACACACCGACATTCACTAGCAACGAGCACCTTCCAACGTTTCCGCTTACTGAAGACCTCGACCAGTTTCTTGTTCGTCGCATCAAGAGGCGCTCGTGGTTGATGATGAGCGGTACAGTATCCTCTCGAGCGGAATTGGAACGTGCCTCAAGAGCACGTGCATGTGTGTGCGAGTGTTTGTGCCTGGGTGTGGATGTAGTGGGCCGCAGTTGCCCGGGACGACATGTGTCACCTGTGCCGAAAGGCCGTGGCCGTGCTTTTGCATCCCTCGTCCAGACAACACGAAACACCACGTCATCATTATCGCTCACTCGTACAAAGCTTGGTCGGCCCACTTTGTCGCCGCACATGTGTGTTTCGCCGTATGCGGTTTCAAGTGCTCTTATCCGTATCCCGCACGCCTGAAGGATGCACCACTTGCGCTGAAAGGATCGTGCCAGCCCGCGGACGATGGCCACAAGCACACTAACCTTGTCCGCGGCGATGCGCGATAGGATGTGTGTATGGTAATGGGTTTTATGGCAACGCGAAACACGCTGACACACGTGCACACGGCATGCGGGCGGTCGTGAAACAAAATGCCACAAATTTACACCAAACAGAGAAACGCACGGCCTGTGGACGAAAAGCCTTTTGCGCTCGAAGAAACGCTTTGTCCTTTCGAGGTTTATGTGTTTTTACGAAAAGAAATTATTACATATTAGTTTATCGTTGATTATTTTAAAATCAATAACGTGATTTTAACACTTTAAATAACCTTCTCCAAGCTTTAAAACTTCGTGTTGTGCGTTAAACTAATATAAGTTTATTTGTGTGATTGCTGTTATAGCCGAATTATAGAGTAGTTGCATCATTTTTATTAAATTATTTTTTCTGCTAGATTGTCTTATTTCAGTTTGATCTGTTTTATACGTTTTTTTCACCATTTTGTTACTTTAATGTTCACTCTTAAACGTTCAAGTTTATAAAGAACTTTACATTTACAATAACTTTTATTATTTATTTATTGATTTTATTTTGGATTTTTTTTGGATATTTTTAATATGACGGTCGTTGGTTTTGGTCTTAATAAAATGTTCTCTATTCTAATTTCGATAATACAAACATGTTTTGTATTGATGATGATAAAATTACATTTTCCACTGAAGCTGTGTTTATAGTACTGCTGTATATTCTACATGCTTTTAATTACTCTTGCAGAAATGCGACTTTTCAAACAAAATGAAACATGTGTTAATTACATCCATTACATTTTCTCACACCGAACCTGCTCTAGAACTGATGCAACGATACACTTTTACTTTTGCACTGCTCTGCTGCATTTAACTGTTTTAGGAATCACACCCCGGGAGAGCCAAACGCAATCAAAACGACGGGTGGGAGCGTTACCCGACGGGGGTTTGTTTCGTGTCCACCTTCCAACGGGGAAATTCCAGCCCAACACCTTAACCGACACTTCCTGCGCACTGACGAACGCAAACGGATACAGCTTTGCCACGCGCGCTAGTTCAACGCTTCTCGCTTGCCGGCGGCAGGTTAAGAATTTAAAGAATTTCTTCGCCTCGCTAAGTAAAATTCAGAGCAATTATTAAAGCGCTCACGCAAAATGGCGGGCGAAAGTGAAAGTCGCTGCACGGGGTTTCGGAAATGTGTTTTCCCCCGATGCGGGAACAGATGGTGCGCACCCGGGAAGTGGGTAGCAGTGAAAAACTTCCTAACCAACTTCCAACTTCCCGCACCGTGCTCATCGCTTTCATGTACGGTCCAACCCGCACTCATCGGCCGGGATGACGGTGAAGGACCTGGAATCGTACAAAGTGTGCCGGCGTTTGCCTCATTGCCTCGTTTTGCAGAACTGGTAGAGCGTGGAAAATGAAAATTTGCTCCCGTGGCACCCGTCGTCATTCCTGACGCATCTCCTTTTCTCCCTCTGCCACTTGTCTCTCCACCTTTCCACCGACAACCAGGGTGGTACGTTGCGCTGACGCAGCTGCTCCATTCGCCCGCAACGCACGGGTTCGCTCGTTTTGCATGGATATTTTTAATGAATTTAGCGTAATTTCAACCAACCTTTCCCTAAACGGGGTACGCGCTGTGCCAGCGAACGCAACCGCGAAACCAAAAATCTTCCAACTTTGGCTGTTCGGTCGGTCGCGCTCATCGGCAGTGAGCGGAAACGAGTTGTGTGCGCGAAAGCGGAAGCGAACAAACGTATCGCTTTTTTCTGGTAACGCGAAATGGAAGACATGATTCTCGTGCGGGAGCGTGTGTGCGTAAGCTTTACGTTTTGCAATCACACCTTTCCTCGCTGATTACGAGCTTCCTGCATCAAATGCAGAACTTTTCTTAACCAACACATCGCTCATGGCGCAGTGTACAGCTGTTCACATCAAGCTGATTGTGCGATTTTTTCTTCTTTTGTGACTTACCACACACCTTGGCGTGCGCAACTTTCCGTTCCTTTAATATCGTCTATCAGCGCATTTTTTTGTACAATTCCACACAGGAAAGATTGAAGCATGGAAAATGAGCATGAAATTAAACAACGCACTGAGTACCGTGCCTACTCGTGGTTTTGTGCCTTCTATCTGCGAAACCGTTTCCACGAATCAAGCGCCTATTTTTGTGCACGGTTTAAATGCGTACGTGTTAATGCCTCGCCACGTTCGTATGCTTGTTATACTGGAATGAAAAAACTTCATCAAGCATGACCTGTTTGTGGTTCACAACATACGACGGGCACGCATGTTTGGATCGTTTATTATTAATTAGAAACTTAATTGAGCCCTAAACCGTCCGCAAAGCTACTGTTCCTTCGGGAGCTATACGTTCACGAAATACCTGAGATTTTATCTACAGAAGCGGTTATTTGTAATTGCTGAGAATGATGCTTTTTCTTTGTTGTACTATATATTAATTGCGGGATCGAAATATTAATCTAGAATCTAGAAGAACCGCAGCATTGTTTTGTATTATTCTAATAGTGTCAATAACGAGTTAGGATCGAGTGCTTGAATTGCATTGGGGTTGGAGAATTGCCTTAGGACGGCATATTCTGAATTATATCCGGTGTACGATATTTTCACAGTTCCTTGCCAGATTCTGTATGAATTACTTTTGAGCTAAGTGAATCTTTAGTGAAGAGTCATGCCAGTTAGTAGTCAACTCTCAAAAGATTCAAGAGTCCTCAAGATACATGAGTTCTCAAAGTTTTATTTCGGATTCAAAAATCGTTCAGGGTAAGGAGTTAGAAACATTTTTCGGATTCTGGAATTTTAAAATTATTATTTTTTTTTTTTTTAAATATATTCTCTTATATTTTATTATTCTCCAAACCACTCTGCTTGTAAAACATGAATGAACAATCGGTTTGGCTACATGAAGCAATGCTCTACGTGCTTTCATAAACAGGCCCAATAAAGAAACAGCTTTTGCGGCTGAAGTGTGTTGGGATCTGTGGGAACACTGTTTATTACTTTACTCATTATTTAAGATACGCTTTGATTTACCTTCAAAAAGACAATGGCTGTAAATTCGTTCTGCCAATATTTCAGATAATCGATTGGATCTATTATAATACATTAAGAGCTGTGCAACGTCTAAAATAAGCTAAAAGAAAGATACTTTTTTACCTCCTTCCTAATTGAAACATTGACAATAGTTGTATAGCATATCTATATCAGAACTTCACTCTAGCCACACGGCAGAAAAACCTATGTTTGCATGATTCCAGAGCTATACGCACAACCTACTCACTAAGGCAACTGTGTACAATACTGCCAAAAAGCAAAGTTTTCTGCACTCACTCAGCCTTGCATTCTTTTGAATATGCTTAGCGGTATCTTTTGAATGGAGTTGCTCTTAGATGAAGCAACACGAGCTACATTCCTCTCTTTCGCTCCCTGTGCCTCTATCTTATCTTCCATCCACCCCAAAATGTGGAACTTTCATGCGTCTGCTTCCCATTCAGGACGTTCTGAGCTGCTGCTACAACTGCTTCCTTTGAATGGTAAATTTTAAACAAATAAACTATTTATTGAAATAATATTATCAAAATAAACATCCATTAACTCCAGCCATCGGTAGGATGGGAGATGAGTTTGAGCACATCTCTATTCGGATCCCGAAATTCTACCGCCTGAAGCAGAACTCATGCTACTTTTGAAACCCATTCCACCTGCCTTCCTCTTTCATCTGCGTGAGCAGCCGTATGGAACTGTATGTTTCAACGTGATGCGAACATACAGCGCAGCGGTGGAAAACTCGCCCCGCTTTCCCGGCTGATCCTGGTAGTGTTTGTAGGAAGATACTTCAATCCGTCGCACACTGCTGCTGCTACTGCTGCTGCTGCTACTCGTGCTTATCATGAACGATATAGTCTTTGTCGTCGTGAGTCTGTGCTCTTATTGATAATGACGACGCCGATGATGAACAGCTTTACCTTCTGCGTGCTGTCAGTTTGATAGTGGGGTGCGCGAGAGTAGATGGATGATGCTTTTAAAACAGCGAACAGAAAGGAAAAACTTTACATTCTACTGCAAATGGAGATGCAAGTGGCTTTTAGTGCACAGTGTGCATGAAATACTTGTTCGTTTATTTTGACACATATTGCTGTTAATGTGGGGTATTTTATACTGCGGTAGTATTTGAAACAATGCTGTATTACTACTTCCTTCTGTTCTAGACGAGATACCATCAAAAACACACATTGGTATGAGCTTTAAACTCCTTGCAAACGCTGATCATCTTTTGTAAGCAGTTCGTGCAAGCACTTTAAGTTTCATTCATTATCGCATTGCTTAAAGCTGCTTGACTGCTTTTCTTAGCTCATCAAAGCATTGGACATCCATTTGAGACGTACGTACTTCATACAATCAAATCCAGGTCAGCACGGTTCGAAATTCCTAGGCCGATTGCCAAGCGCCTCCTGCAATGCAACGTAAGGCAATCCTTCAGCAATCACCACTAATGGTATCACTGCCATAGCAAAGCAAGATATCAGTCACATCAGCTGAAGCGCGAAAATATCGGATCATTCCACCCGTGAACACACACACACACACACACACACACACACACACACACACACACACACCCGTGGTTCTTTTGGTTGAAATTATTGTGGATTTCTCCACAGTCCCAAATACATCCAATCCGGAGCAGAAATCGAACCATCCAGAAGTAAAGCATCAATTCCGCAAATGGAAATGGGTGCTCGTGGATTTTTTTGCCACAGTGCCACAAGGCGCGTCAGAGAATGCTTCATGAAGAATTACTGCCCAACGGGTGGCCCATTCTCAACGTTTGCACACATTCTTGATGGGCAGAACGTGCTGGAATTGAAAAAAATAATCATTCACACATACACACAGCCACATACACAAACACACACTTGATTCCAGAAAATGAAGGAAAACTTTAGCGTCCATATGTTCATCATGTGGGCCACCGGGGCGAAGAATGAGAACCAAACCTCAAAAGATGTGACGTACCAGGCACATCGAAGACATACGCCCGAAAACCTGGCCCTTGCATTTACGCCAACCGGTTCCACGGTATCTGATTTTACTCACCCGAAGCCAAGGTTTTCCATTCAGTCATTAAATATCGATCCCTTTTATCCATTTCCCATGGCGTATCCGTTTTAGCAGTCCGTTTGTGTGTTTCATTGTGTGGGTCCTTCACGCTGCCTTACCAGCCTTATCCATTGTCTTCAATATTTGATTGCTTTTTGGGGTCCCAGGACGGGACGGTGCAAGGATTTCTTCCCCAACGTGTAGCTATGTAGCAATGGTTGAGTGTGTGTGCGTGTCTGATTTACTTCCCCAATGGAGACGCCTGGTTGCTCGTTACGGCACGGGAAGGAAATCCATCCAAACGGGACGAAACCGACACATTTTCACGCATCACTTTGTTTCGCGTGCTATGGAACCGCCACTTGGTATGGTTAGTTTCGTAGTGATTGAAGTGTGGCTGAGCCTTTTCTTTCTCTCTCTCTCTCTCTCTCTCTCTCTCTCTCTCTCTATCCATCTCTCTCTATCCATCTCTCTCTCTCTATCATCCTGCTTCATGCGGTGTTTCATCGGCTTTTTTAATGCCGAACGTCATGCACGCCCGTTGGGGGAATCGTTTCGGGCTCTAAATATAGATCTTAATTCATTGAATGTTTTTCCTTCGAATAGGAGTTTATTTTCCTGCGATTTGGTGCTGTACCGCTGTGTAATGTAATGCATTTGCATGCATTTTCGTGCTGGATGGAAAGGTTCCTAGAAGAGGATGAGTTTAAATTGCCAAAGTTGGTTATTAGTAGGTTTTATTAATTGGTTTGTTTCTTTTTATTAAATTATATTAAATTTAATATTGGTAAACATTAACTTTAACTTCCAACACCCTCGTGACGGAAACAAACACCGTTTTATCCGGATTCGACGTGGCGAAGTGTTGGTTTGAACTAAACGTTCCGTAGTTACCTTTTTTCTTGCCACACATGCAAATTCCATTTAAATGGCATTTGTTTTCATTTCCTTCCGAAGGCATTCTCGTCCGGTCTCCGGTACCTGGGCAAACACAAAATCAGTTAACCTTAAAATAGCTCATGTTTTGTGACCTTCCTCCACATCACAGCACCAAACGGGTAAAGATGCCTATCGTCCAACTAAGCCGCGATTGTAGTGGGAAGATAACAACATCGCTCATCATAAAACAATTCAAATGCCGCAACCATAGCACACAGCACGAAAACAAAACGGCTTCGCATGTGTTTGGCGTGTTAAAACAAACCACACACATGTACCAGGAAAATCGAACACACGATTTTTTGTTCCATACGAGCTAAAACTTTTCCTGCAAAGCCCAAAACAAATCCTAAACGTGTTCTTTTTTTAAATGCCTATTCTAATGTTTAAATTCATGTTTTAAATGGAAATTTTACAATGTTAGCAAAACAATTCCTATTCGAAGGTAGACTAATGGAAACACTCTCGGTTTCGACGGCTCTTTTGTGAGTTTAAACGATTAATTGATGTTTCACGCTTCGTAAAGCTTTTATGACTCAATTCTATAAATGTTGTACCAAACTATGTTGTATCAAAATGTAATTGTGATTTGCTTGTAAGAGGATTTGAATTACCAGAAAAAGCCTGTTTATTCTTTAAAAAATAATTTAAAGTTATAATAATCGTACCTTGCTATAAACATGGTAACAGTTTATGTTACCAAACTTTAATGAAAATAGTCCTTCTGCAAAACTATAATACAAATGCGGCAACATTAATTCATCATAATATCGTGGATTCATGCTGAAAAAGCACTTTCGCATTATGGTACGCTCTTACATCCCCTAGTACAACAGTGCCATTTTCTGCACACACAGGTGAGCCAAATCCGGGAAATCTTCCACGATCATCCATCTTGTGCGTTTGTGCAGCGGAAATGCATCCTTTCTGGTCGTTTGTTGCTTCCACCACACACAATCCATCTGCCGGTGGACGCCCGATGGTGCAGAAAAATGTCCTGCATCATCATCCGCCGTGCCATTTTTCCCGCACCATTTGACCGGATAGTGTGCATGCAAGAGATTGAGCGCGGGAAATGATTTATACGTGATTTTGATGAAGAAAAACAAATTTATAAATTCAGATCCAGAGGATGCTGGGTAACGCCAATCCACTACCACCACACCGGCGTTGTCACTCCGCACGTTGGGAAGTCTTTTTCCACCAGACACTCGCTCACATACACAAAGATTGCACGTTGCAAAGTCTTATCTCGCTTTAGTACTGTTCATTCTCGCTTATCCTCCACCATTCGCGTGGATCTTGACTAGCCCGTGACTGTATTTTCCAATTGGATTGACAAGGAATTTCCTTTCGCAAAAACCTCCTCGCCATCACCAACGAGCGGGCGCAAATAAGGTCGGCGCACTACATACACAGCGGAGAAAAAGTGCATGCAGTGTGCTGGACGTGTTTTTTTTACCCGGGGTCAAAGTTGGGCTAGTTTGGATGCCATTCGGATTTGCCTTCCGCTTGTTATCGTTCGACATTTTTCCACATCCTGCCAGCGAAGCACCAGCTACCAGTGTTGGTTGAAGCAAAGTTGTGTTCCGTCCTTGGGATAATTCTGTCTGACAAGAATGTATTTTGTGTTCCTCCTTCTTGCTTCCTTGCACACCCAAAAAACGGACGCCTCGCCACATCTTCTTTGCATTCTGTGCGCTGTTGATACGGGTTTCCCTTCGTCTTATCATCAAACACGCGAAGGATGTGACTTCTTTCCAGCATCGTGTCAATATGATAATAACTTTTTGATTGAATTATCTTTGATTTTGAACCATTCGTTTGTGGGATGTGAAGCAGAGGTTTCGTTGGTGAATAAACAAGGGAATGTGTCACGGTGTGAACTCGGAAAACTTTACAGACAGCCGGCATACATAATAACGCACGTACGTGTGCGTTAGTAGTAGTGCATGTGCTTTAAAGTGTATAGTGAAACATGATTGAGTTAAAGTTTGTTTTTATTGCATACAACAACTGAAATCGATATCTTGAAGTTCTGAATCCAAACAATGGAAATGTTTGTGCAATCATGGAATTTCTTATCGTCTCTTGGAAATAACCTTATATTATTTACTACAAGAAGTATATATGGATAAAATGAATCTTTTAAAGAAATAGCTTAAGAAAAACATCAACATAAAATTCGTAAAGATTGAAAATTGTTTCATATAAATTTCATACCGTCGGTATTGTCTTTCTTCCAAGAATAATGTATACTGCCGTTACTCTTAAGCGAGTTCAAGTAAAGCAACCGACCACACGCGCAAGATCATGTTACTTTTAGAATTCTTCTCTTTTCCGTATGTAACCATTCATTTTTGATTTCCGTGTTCGATGCAGTCGGCACAATGCCATCATATCGTCTCGTATCGACTTGCTCTGGGAATACAGCACGCTTCATACCTGGCCACAGCGTCGCAGCGTCATGGGAAGACTGTAATCCTGGAAATTGCATGACTGGCGTTCCCGTCATTCAGGAAGTGATTTTTTGTTCTGCTTCTGGGCCTTCTTTTCACCGGTCCACTTTTGTCGACGACCAATTCCACTTTTTATCCAGTGTTTGACGTTGCTTTGCCTTCCGTCCGACCCAACAACTCGCTCCCCACCGCACCGCACTGATTGCGTTGCTTATCTTCTGTTACACAGAATCGTTGGAATGTATAATCGCAAAATATCGTAAATATCACGGTGCACTCAGCATTTTTCCTGCGACGCTGTAGAACCAGGTAAATCGGCCATATAGCATGCATGACAGAAAAGGGCCCCAGTCACGGACCTTCTCGTGGCTAAAAGCATGTGACCGAAATGCTCGGTTTGGCAGTTCACCAATACAGCTCGAATTGTCACCGGCTGGCGTTCTTATCATACACAAAAACCACAACTGATTTGCTATTTGCTGTTTTAGCACGCATTGCAAACGGTACCACATGTGAACCACATCGATAAAGTGCATGAAATGTCGTAAAAAAAGGCAACTAAAAACGAAACTACCTGTGAAAACGTCCTGGAGTATGTGAAAGTCAAGTGCGAGTGGAACGTCAAAAGTCTCGAAGCTCAATCTTGAATCGTTTTTTCTTAAAGCATTATCCCATTGCTCACCACTTACCTACGTTTCACATTCAACGCCCGCGTCAAACATTCCCGTACCGTTATCTTACGTATAATCCCATCGGAAAGGGAAAGAGAGAAACAAAGCAAAAGAGAGTAAGCGGAAAGTACAATCATTTTCCGGCTGCTTACAATGGGCACAAATGGTTGCGCTGGTTGCGGAAAAATGCATGAGACCGGAACGTCAACGGTTGTGCTGTTTTTACCGGAAAAGCGACTGTCGAAGGAATGGAATTCACTCGCTCTGGATGTATCCTTGAATTTTCCGTTGCTTGGAACAATGGACCTTAGCGCACCGGATGTGGTTTCAGGGAAATAAAATATTACAACTGTTTCGCTTACCTGCCTTTCCAGTGTGACGTTGTGGCCGGGTGTGACGCTGGAGGTGTTCTTTTTTCCTGGAACCTCCAGGAATTTGTATGATTTGTTATGTCGATGGTCAAACGTTGGTTGGCGGTGATTAGGTCAACGAACGATAATTTTTGTGTAGTATAATTTTGAGATTCTCAACATATTTTTTTATTTCATTCAAAATTGCACTACACATTTCATAGCATTCCAATATCTCGAATTCCAATATCTTCAGGCGCCAAACAAAATTTAATCCTTCATTATTTCGCTAGCAATTCTTATAGAAACGTTATTTCAATTTTGCTTGCTTTCGTCGCTGAAGACCTCTTCAGCACCCTCCGATATTTACTTATTAAACACCAGCATCCAAATGGTTTGCTGGTAAAGCTGCATACTTTTACACGTACACACGGTAAATATCACGTCGAATTTTCCCGTACCAGACGCTGGGGTGCCACAATTCTCCCTAGCTTACCCATCGCTGTAAATCCTTCCCGGGCGGTCATATGCTACTGTGGAAGTGGTCGGCCCACTTTCAACCAACAAAATTCAACGGAGCTGCATGAAACTGCAGAGTCAAGTTACGGTGATGATTGCCCAAAGCTTTCACGGCAGTGCATTTTTCATTGCGAAGTAAAGCGCAGAGCTAAAGAATTGGTACAATTTCCATTTTCAAACATACATCAATTCACCGGTCGGAACCACCGACCGGCTGCAGAGAAGAGGAGTATTCGTTTTGTCATTTATTTCCTATGTCACCTTTTTTCACACCTTCGTCGGGACGGTGTCAGGCAGGTGGTGAACTAGCAGCTGAGCGCTGTGAAGCAATATCCTGAGCACACCGTTTGCTTACAGTGTTCCAAACTCACAGCCTGAAGGGACACGTCGGTATTGAGAGAACAAAAAAAAGGGCCCCGTTGTTCCGTCTGTAAGTAGAATGCTTTACTCGGCCGGTAAAATAGCCTCTGGGTGGGATGTATGACACCGTGGCATAGGATGACAGGATATTACAGGAAAAAGGCAGCACCGTGCGGCACGCGTTCACCTGCAGCGGTAAACTTTTGCACCCAATGTGTGACCTTTTTGAAGCGAACATGTGACTTGTTCTTGTGTAGTATAGACGCATGCATTTGTCTTAATAGGAAAGTCATCATGGGGTTCCAATGCCCATAGTTATCCTATGAATCATACAGACATAGCTAAAGGGTCGGCAAAGTCGCTTTATTGCCCATGAATTAGGAATATACTTACATTTTTAGATTAATTAAAAAAAGTCTAATTTTTTGCATCAATATTCAACATGCTGTAACCATATTTTTCTAAACATCTTGTCCTTCGTCCAGGAAACAAGTTCTCCATGTAACAATTAAATCGTTCATCCCTTTCACCAGTATCACAGTTAACAAACTCCACCTGATTAGTTTCACAAAGCTTCCGGGGAGAAAAAAATAATTTCATTTCAACACGACAAATCCTCCCTCCCTCTCCTCCACCCACCCATTTACCATCGCTCGTTTGTCCTTGCTGAATTCTTCAGGAAAAGGAAATGAATTTTCAGCACGAAAACGGAAACAGCTCAAAATCTACCTTTTCCACCATTCGGGCTTAACTCGATGCATAATTCATGCGTGTGTACATGTTTGAGGCTCCCTGATGCCCACTTTTGGGGCTATGTGTGCCTTTCGGTTTTAAGCAACAAAAAGAGGGCCAAAAAATAGCATCCCGAATGAAAACTACTCGTGTCCGGTGTGTTCGTATCAACTCCCAGCAAAGCAGATAGCGCACATACGTGTAAACGGGGAAGGCTGTCTTTAAGGTTGCCCAGATTCGTGTACCCGTACGACGGAAGTCACTTCAAATATTAATGCAACCTCCCGTAGTCTCTCCACCCTGAAACGATGCCGTGCCGTGTGTGTGTTTGTGCGAGAGAGTGTGTGTTTCTACTGTCGACCAAAACCGGGGCGGATCGGCTGCGAATGACCAACCAAGAAACGGGTAATGTGAGGCCAACAAAAAAAGCAAACACAGAAACAGTCTCCGTTCTATCTGCCGGCATTGAGCTTGCGCATGTGCGTTCTCATAAGGTGCGGCCTGACAGCGATTTGCTGCGAGGCGGCGTATGTGTAGCCATCCCGTACGGCTCGGTTCTCGAGAAGGTTGGGTTTTCTTCCAGCGTGAACCGGGCGAGTGGACGACAATGCGAACTGCACGACCCGGTACCACCCGAAATGGTACCAAAACTTTTCGCTTTATTGTTCATGATTTTTATAGTCCCACATACGGCGAGGTGCGCTGATGAAAATTGTGCTCACCCGGTTAGCTTTGTTTGTGTTCTCTGGATGACTTTTTTGGGGCAAGTTTCTGGCGAAGGTCCATTCGGTGTAATATAATATGCACTGCAATAATATGCAACACAATATCTTGCTCCAAAATAACCCTCCCCTCATCTTGGGAAGAAATAATTCATTCCCTCAGAAAAGTTAGAAGCTTTTCTCGGTTTTGGAAAGAAAATCAAACAACCCTATTGAATGCGTTCCATAAACACCAAATTAGAGACGATATTTCAATAGCAATAGAAAAAAAAGCCCTTGATACAACAGAAACTGTTAACTTCTCACTCGTCCCACTTAATGGACATTGATGGGGCCTATTGTGTGGGATGACCTACGGCAGTTTGCCTTGTTAGTTCAACCCGCCTACCCTGCGGACGGGCCTTTTTCTTCCCTTCCCAAAGCTGAACGAGTACGAGCATATGACAGGTAAGCCTTACGACTTGAAGGACCTTTTGCATAATAGATCAAATCGTTTGCGAGCCAACCGAATCAATATTGCCGTCGGCGACACAATCGAGCTTCCCGGGCTCCCGTACCCATTTGTTGAGAAGGCCCTACCGGAAAACGATTTTAGTTCTTTTATGTGCTCACAGACACACATATTCATATACTTTTGCTCCTCTTATCACACACATGCACCTATCCCAAACGATTCACAAGAATCGTATAATACTTTATCAGCAAAACTGGAAAAGAACTTTTCAAGCTTGGAAGCAAATAGTTCCAATACTGTTCGTTCCCCTTTGGCCGCCCTGATTGCCATCCCTCGTTTCGGCAGGACATAAAATCCTTTCGCCCAGGATGGGTTGCGTATTGTTCGTACCGGACAAAGGATTACATGAATCAATTCCTAGAAAGGGGCTTCTGCTTTGACTAATTTATGATGTGCCTCGGGGCATGAAATCAATAAAACCACCACCAACGCCCAAAACCTACAGCAGGTGGTGGTGGGTTGTGATTGCGAGAAGCTGGGAGGGAGAGTAAGCAAGTGGGAGTTCGGACTGGACATGGAGGTTGAGTAAATTTTTAATCGCCCTGAAACTATATGTGGCTCGTGTCTGCCAATTACAATGTAGCAAACCAATTCCAAAGCGTGGCTGATTGTGGGAGAATCTACTACGGAAGCAGCAATTGTGCATGAAGAGTTCTTTATTCTTGGGGCATTCATTAGCTTGGATGAATAACTTTTTTTTTTAAAAGAGTAGAAGTTGCACGCTCTACGATTTTATTTGTTCAGAGTGAAGTACTGGTCAACAGTTCCTCAATTCCCATTTAATTTATGGCGTGTCGAGTTAACTATTTCATACAGCGAAAGATGCTTTAAACTTAAGGTTACAACCTTTTGATAGAAAGTGCGACAAAAAATGATAAGTCCTTCCCAAAATAATAAAAATAATCCATCAGTCCTTCAGTAGCTAAATGTAACACGTCCTTACCACGTCAACCACTATATGAGTGACGGGGAATGTTTCCAGGAGCCCACTTTACCCAAATATGGGTGATTTTCGTGTTCGTGTCGTGACTTTGAATTACAAATTCGTAGGCATTTATTTTATGGAATCCATGAAAACAGAACTTGTCTGCAAAATGGGAACTGATAATGAAACAATAGTTTTAAACTATTAGAAATAAATATTTAAAGTTTATTTGTGCAACAAATTTATGTATTGCTTATTACGTGCTTTGTGCTAATTTTTGTGAACCTTGAATGAGAGAAATATACGTACGTTGATTTTAACTGACATATTTGGAAGTTGTTAGTGCAAAGGACTTGGACTGGTTTGTTAATCTTTGCGAATAATTTCAAGTGCGTTTTCCATTTTCTTTATTAAACTTTTTTAACTTATTGCAAGTACATTTACACTTCCAATCAATAAATGCAAATTGACGGTATATAAATTGCTTTCGTGCATTTTTTGCTAATTAGAAGGAATAACCATGTATTAGCGCTAGATGTTGAACGTGTCCCATCTGAATAGTTTAGTAATTTCAATTACTAATGCTCTGGTGCTTGATTTTCCCTTTCACCTTCAAACGGTGGCAAGTACAACATATTTTGTTCATCAAAAATGTAAACTAATAAAAACAAGCAAAATTTCAATGCTTACTGAACCGTTATATGAGAACATAAGACGCATTGCGCACAAGGAACTAGAAAAATTATTCTGTTATAAAGAAAAGAGTCATTGAAGTTAATTCAATTGACATTTCCAACCTAAACACAAGCTCCCAAGACATGGAATTTATTTTTTCTGTTATTTCTATCCTAAAACATTGTTCCTCTCGCAAATAAGTTGTTCCCATTTAACCCCTGTTGGTGTTCGCATGTCATACACGCTTGAAGTACATGTTACGTGGCATCATTCAACCAAAGCCAGACGCAACCACCTTTATCATCATTAATTTCCTTTGCGAAAGGGACACACAATACAGTGGCAAAAAAATTACATATGACGCCACACGGACCATCGGCCATCGCCACAAAACACATTGGCTTATTTTTGTAGGATCAAACCCAATCCTAAATCCACCTGCATGTTTCGGTGGGTGTATGGGGGTTCTGTGTAGGGAAACCGCAACATTTCAACAACTCGCTTGTTTGTTGCTGCCCAAGGCTCCAGCTGTTACAGTGTGATGTTTGGCTCGGTTCCTATACTTTCCCTGCCACCGGCCTTCCTTTCTGCAGATCCTTGCGAAATGTACGATTTTTTTTCCTGTGTTGAAGCTCTTCTTCATTTGTTTGCCCTTGCTCCACGAGTGCCCTCACATTTGCCTCCGGAGCGGCTGATTATGCCTCATCACGTTCGTACCGATTGGATTCGATAAGCAAAGAGTGTGGCCCGTCCATGGGGCAGTGGCAATCGGTAGACAGCAGTGGCAAAAAACCATTTCCCAGCAGATAAAAACAAGCTAGAAAACAAACTAATAGCATCTGGTCAGGGAACAGCGAGGGAAAACGGATGAGCTTGGTTTTCGTGTACCCTCGTGTGCTTTTCTTCTGCTCCTCTTTTTTTTGCTGTTCTACCCAATGCAACCCACCACCCATTACTTGCACGGTGCTTTTGGATGTTTCCCAAACCTAATGCCAATGATTTGGTGCTGTTCTGTACTGCCGCCATCCAGCAAAGCAACAAAGTACAATGCTCTAGCAGTGCTTAGGATTCGGATTCGGTTGCGCAATTTCTAGGGGAAAAACGGTAAGAAGCAGGGAAAAGAAAGAAAGACAAAACACCAAAACCTTTTGGCCACATTATGTAACACAAGCGAGCGCGCGGTCTCTACACAACAATCGATCTAAAATTTATGATAAACTCGATAGAAGTGCACTTAAGCAAACAAATTGATTGACCTTGTTTTCGTAACCACCATCATCACGGTTCTTCGAGGTTTAGTTCTCGGTAGCTTCCTGTCTCTCTCTTTTTCTCTGGTTGGCTGTGTGATTTCAATGGTTGGGAAGGCAATATCTCCAGAAACATGTCCGATTCCGTAGGACATGTTTCTGGTTGGAACATTTTTATCCACACAAAAGGCCTCTTTAGCGTGTGGAGGGAAGAAATTTTATCCCCGTGGGTTTTTGTGTCCATTTTTTTTTGGGGGGGGGATTGCTCCTACCTTGCAGAGACAAACAAGCTTTCTATGTTGCAAAGCGTTTGCTTTTTTTGTACATAACGGACCTAGCAGGGTTCTGATGCTAGAAGTGTTCGCTTCTTTGTGTGTTTGTGGCCGAGGGCTCTTGTGCAACTCTTACTTTTCACTAGCTTCACTGGTCCTCCAGTGATGGTCTCCAGATGCTCGCTATCGAACCATCGAGAGTCGGGAATTGTTTTGCAGCGAGAAATATTGAATCGACTAGTCAGTGACACTATCCGGTCGATCTAGCTCTTAGAAACTCTTCTTTTGGGTATGTGTGTTTTTTGGTACTCCCTTCTCCACTCATGGCATAAGTTCACCTGCCCAAGTGATCCAATTGTGCTGTTGGAGTGCAGTGTATTGTCGACGAACCGTTGGAGAAGCGAGCATATGTGACCACTCTTTTGCATTCCTCTACAGTACTACTATACACGTGTGTGTTTGTGGACGTACAAAATGGAATCGGACAATTTCACCGAACAAAATTGGCTACCTGCGGCAGTTGTACTTCACCTCTTATGAAGGGACAAAACGAAGGACTTCTCACAGCGGATGACCATATTTGAATGCTTTAGTCAAATGGAGTAGCCGAAAAAAAAAACACCGAAGGAAAGCATAGGAAACATTGGAGACAAAAACAAAAAAAACCTGAAGTTATTGCAAATAAGTATCCAGCTCTCGGCTGCAGCAATTTCCAGGGAATCTAAGGATTGGGAGCAGGTTCGTTGGGTAGATCGGTACAGATCGGATGTTTGCTGCTGACGATAGTGGTTTTGTAACAGGGGTAAGGGAACGTTTCTTTCCAACCACACCACAGCGCACCAGAAATTCAAATCCGTCGATGTTTGGAGAACAGACCCTGTAAATCCCGTGTCCTTCACCTTTTCAGTCCGTAATTGGGCGTTGTCAGGGCTGAAGCACCAGTGTGAAGATCCCTGTCCGTTAGGTAAATTGTTTTCTTTTGAGAATCGCTCACAATCGCATGGTGGACCGCATTGGTAAAGTTCTGTTACGGGTGGTTGTGTTTCCTTCGACGCCCAGCCCCCTAGATAGAAAGGTTTGCATTGGAGATTCTCAACGGACGGACGTCCTTTATCGATCGGAGGAAATCGAGTGGAAGCACCGGAAAGTAATTGGACAGCAGCTCGATACCAAATTGGGGAATGGTTTCTTGTAAAATTGAACTATTTGAGTGAGGGTTTGGATCCACTGAAAAGTTGAATAATAAAGTTACACGTTAGTCACGCAACGGTTTTTTCGAGGTTCGAGTGGAGCGTGTTTGTTTTGCTTACCGGCGCAGTGGTTTCAAATTAAGACGTTGAATTAATGATACTCTTGGAAGTAGGAATCGTGGGACCTCTCAGTTAAGTTGTGTCAACTGTAATTTACTTGTAGACTAATGAAATGGTCAATTTGAACGTATTGCAGGTCTGATCGTCATGTTCGGTAGAATATGTGTTATTGTTATGCAGAATCACACCGAAATACTACACATGAATAATACATTCCCTGAGTATCGGTGTACCTAGTACATATCTATAATCCTTTAAAACCTGACAGTGTTATCTGAAGATTTTGAAATCTCTAAAGTTTTTCCTTAGGTTGTCAACAATGACATCACCAGCAACGTGCCGTTGAAATCTCAGAAACTGAATCAATTTAACCTCATTCATAACACATTCAAGTGCCCACCGTACTGTTCCGACTGCTTTCTGCGGCTTTTCCTGGGTTCCGTTTCACTGCTGCCAAAGATTGTCCAGCTTCGACCGAGGATCATTACAGAAATCATAATTTCAACCGTCGACATCCGGAGACGGGCTCGGTTTCACCTCGTATTTGTTCCGGAAAAGCCGTTTAAAAGCAACCGAGCTAAAGGAATATCTCTCACACAATAAAACTTACTACCCCAAACCGAGTCCCCGGAGTTCTTAGCATTCGTTTGTAGTGGCTAGCCCCGAACCCGGTCACACGGTTTGCAAGCATGTCGGGTTTCACCATCCGGCGAAGGCCGTAAAAATTTGCATAATGAGACGACTTTTGGCTCATTCTCCCGGCACTGGTTCGAGGATGTACCGGTTTTGAACGAACGTTTAGCAAACCGGCGATGTTACCGGTGTGCTAAAAATGGTCTCAACTTCAAGGCGTACTGTCTGTGTTTTTTTAAATAACTTCTTAAGAAGTTCTTGCTTTGGTGAAGTAACAAAAACCAAGGAAACATTACAGGTAAACATACTGTTTCGGTGAAGATTTGCTCCGTGATTAACGCACCAAAGCAAAAAGGAACCACTACCTCTTTTATACTCTTGTCTTGCTGTGTGAAATATTTACTTTCGCCATTGAGTACGCACCATTTGCATCCAGTCGGTGCTTGCTTCCCATTGGTCTATGCTGTCTGAAATTTTGCTATGAAACGAAATAAGGAGCAAAAGAAAAATTTGGCACAAAAGTCAGCAATCAGAAGTTATCTTACGGCCCAACCTGATAATCGTTGTTTTTGCGATGATGCTGGAAATATTTTTGGCAACCTTTTGTTGGCCAAAAAAATGCCCGGCCCGGAGTTTGCTCGCAACAGTGAAAGCATGCAGTTGGAGGGTTTGAATATGTTTCCGCAAACTCAACAGGGCGTGTCTTACAGCATCGTATTATTAAAAGAACGTCGAAAGAAATAATTAATAGAAGCTTTATAAGTTAGTCATCAAATGTCTACTAAAAATTTAGCTTTAACGTTTGTTTTCTTTGAAAGAATTTCTTGCGGCTATGGGCTTACTCAGTTGAATTACTGAGTTTCTAAAGGCTATTAAATTGTTCCGCTGTCATTAAAAACCTTTTTCTTTTGCTGACCACCAACAAAAAAAAAAATATCAAAAAGAGTTACCTTCCACAAGATAAAAGTCACTGATCCGGCTGCTTTCAATGCTGATGTCCCCTGGAACTCAGGAACAGGCACTTGTGGATTGTGCGAGATAAGAATGGCTTTAAGGGAAAGTTCAGCAGTAGAATGGAACGGAATCAACTTGCTCGCTTCAAAACGACGAATGGGACCAAAATTCTAGTCGCTTGACAAACCTACCGGCTGAAGGTGCACGTCGCGTAATGGATGATTGTGAGTAGTATCTTTTGAAAAAAAAGTATCAAAAGAACGAGTAGCACAACCACAGACGACTCACGAAAAAGAACGTAACCTAGTGTGTTTGCGCGCGCTATGGCGCGAGTGATGATGGTGGTTGATACAATGTCTTTTAATTTATCAAGTCGTTGCAAAAAGTACTAACCGCTGGAGAGAGAAAAAAGCGTGTTTCCTAGCACACTGGACGCTGGACAGCAGCGAGAAGTAAAGCAGCTTGAGTAGAGAAATAATGATAGTATGCAAGAAAGTTGAGTGCACAAAAAACCAGAACCCCTGGGAGATGGCTGGTGGTGATGGGAAATTTTGTGGTGGATGAAATAAAAAAAAACTGCTCGTTGAATGGAAAAGATGCACACAAAAAATATGCTTAACTTTCTTCGGCCGACAAAACAGAGAATGTGTGTGGGAAGTACCGAAGGAAGGAGGGCATAACTCGACCGAGGTGAAGTAGGGACTAGATGTGTCCAGGAAGCGGAAACTCGCGAAAGGTTCCAAGGGGATTTCCAACATTGGGTCGTTATCATATTTTGAAGATCAGTAGCGCAGGACACTACCGACCTCGGGCATCTCCATCTTGGTGGAAAAACTTTCTCTACCGCCGCGAACTGCAATGTCTAAAAGCGTGCGTGCCTCAGCGCGCACAAAGAATGACCGATTTGCAGCAAAATGGAAAAGATTATTAAAAAGCAGCAGAAGCATCAGCACCAGCAGGTCGGATAGACACCAGTAGTAATATTAGTGAGTGAGAGCGAGAGAGACAGTGAAAATCGTCCACCGCGACTTCTGGGTTTGTAGCGTCAGCGGATTTGTGTTTTTTTGTTGTTGCTTCAGGCGGGTATCTTTCTTTACGTTTTCCGTTCTACAGCGAACGCATCGCTGTCGGTCCCTGATGGTGAGTGTTATATAAATTAAAGCGAAATCCTTATGGACTTCTAATTGAATAACGGAACGGATCTTCCGCTAGTTAACGCGGTGAGGAAGGGTGATTGTTGGTAGTGACGCGAGGATGGCTGAAATGTTGCGCAAGAAGATGCTAGTATTTGACAATCATTTAACGATGCGTCTTGATTTTTTTATTTTAGAATAACGACTTGCAAATTTTATGACTCAGTAACATAACTTTACGTAGCATAGTATGTAGTTGGTAACGGATAAAGTGTCATTAGCTCGATATACAAATAGAACCAGTGTATCGAATTAAAAGAAAACCATCCATTTATCTATTTATGAAACCTCATATGAAAAAAAAACACAACTAATTAACAAATCTTTTTCTTTCTCTTTCTCTAATGCTTACAGGTAAGTTCCCAAGCATCACAGGATCCAAGTGATGGATTGCGTGAGTATTTACTCAAACGATTAATGACTGATTCTATTCTAGCTTATATTTTATGCTTTCGCACCAACAGTCTGATAGGCTTGACTTTAAGATTCCTCCATTTCATGGACCCGAAAAAAACAACAATCAATTTAAAAGAAAAGATAATGAACAACCGGTCCCCTTTAAGTTTGATATTCAAATAAACATTATTGTGCTGAAGCATCTAATACCTATGCCCAAGGTTTCGTAACACCATAATTATGTTACTTCGCTTGAATAAATCCAGTGCGCCAGTAGCTTTGTTTTAATGATGCCCGATCGGTTTCATGGGTGAGATTAGTGAAGATTTTCCTCAATCAACATTCTCCAAAAACCCATTCAAAGGTTAGAAAAGGTTAGAAAGAGACACAGAGAAGTAACTTATACCGAAACATACACCATATACAATCCCTTGAAAACACTGCGAACCATCGTAAAACCACCATTCTGGCCGGAGGTATTGGCTGTGAGTACGTGTAAAATGATCCGTTTGCTGTCGGTATGCATTCCGTCTCACAAAACACATTCTCATTCTGGGTTTTGGTTTTTGGACGACAAAGCGCAAAAGAGTATGACGAAGCAAACGAATTTATTGCCAGCTTGCGTAAGCTTTTTTATATTTTCTAATTACAAACAATATTAAAATCAAAATTTAAACTACATAATGAGAAAACGCGCCTCAGAAACGGATGGAAGCAACTGGCACGTCACGGTTATATAGGGGTGTGTCGTCTCCTTTTTTTGCAAATACCGAGGATGTGTTAGGATAAGGCATAATGATGTGAAGGAATTTGCCGGAAATCCACCCCCCAGTGCTCCACACAAGGTCACCCGTTACCGTGTGGGTTGGTACTGTATGGGAGGCCTGTTTAAATATTCGTCTCGCTTATAAAGCACACCGTACAAAGGTGACTTTGTTGTTGCCGGTGCTGAACCCTTTATGGGTCTTGGGTTACTCGCCCCCGTTAGGGTTTCATCGGCTGTGTGTGTGTGTGTATGGTCTGGTAACGGGTTGTGCATCCTTTCAGAAAACGCAATCGACAATCGGCCAACCAAAAAAGGGTGGTGGCATGAGAGCACCATGCCATAAAATCTCATTTTATTACAATGAGCAGCAGCCCCGGATAAGCTCACCGGGCGCCTTATCTGTGCTTTGTCAGAAGTGTATTCGAAAGGGGCGGTTTTGAGTGATTTTAAACGGTAGTGGAAAGATTTAAACATAGCCGCTTTGTATGTGTCACCTCTTTAAATATTGCTAAACATTTTTACTCGAGCAGGGCCGAAAATTTGGGCCGATTTATTGGAACTTTTCTTACGAAACGTGCAAGTTGTCTCCCAAAACTTCAATTAATGTACTGTTTAAATTTCTGCCTAACGAAAACAAAAACGATCACCCTTCAGAGCCGGGTTTCCCTTGTCATAAAATTAAAGGATCTCCCCGTTTTTTGCGCTTAATCTACATTATGGACTCCGACGCTCCTTCTCGGAAAGTTGCCTTTTTTCTATTATTACCTTCCAATGTGCTTTTGTTCTTCGAAAACAAAAAGTCATCTTCCTTCCTTTCGCAAAACTACACCGGCACTGGATCTTGCTTGCTGCTTCCTTTCCAGCAGGTTCCCACCTCTTGTTCCATGAGCTGGGTTTGATGGGGAGGAAATTAACGGTACAAACTCTCCGCATCCCTGTCAGTCAAGCATTGGGGACAAGTTTTCCTTTCTGCTGGCTTGCTGCTGCTACTGCACGCTTCTTTGCTGTTCTGGTTTGGTGAAGGCAATAAGCCGGCAAGTTAACTCTAGAATACTTGCCGGCTTTCGATGCTTTGGTCGGGGTAGTCACGGGGTAAGGTTGGTGGTAGAGTGCCAGAAGGCAACGATTTAATCGACTGAGTATAGACACCGGATGAAGGTGGAAAGACAGCGAGTGAAAAGGCAGGGTTATGATGGAGGCGGTTTTCATTGTTTTATGTGTACACTATATGCAAAATAACAATAGAAACACCCACACGACGACTGCGAACACGCGCCCGCTCTTACTACCCCGGTGCGGTGTGTGTATATCAAGATCACAGAAGCGTACGCATCGCTCCGGCACGCAGCATACGAAGCAACAATGGCTCGAAGGGAAGGCTCGTGATTGTGACGAAACATTGCCGGTCCTTGGTGGCAAAGATTGAGAGAGCGCAAGACAGCGAGACAATAAACAATGAAATATGATTTTTGCGAAGGGAAAATTCAATTAGTTCACTAGTGCTAGTGCGAGAACCCACCGTGCGTTTGATGGTGTTTGTCCTCGGTGCTTTTCCTCGTCCATCTCATGAGCATGATGAGCTCGGCGAGAAGCAACGTAACTTGGAGGGCTGCCTGAACCGACAGGGAAATCCGGGGTGAGCTGGGTGAGATTTTTTTTCCCTGCTCATACCACCCACGGATAATCAGGCACGGGAGCGGGGTTGGAAAAACGGCAACGAACGAGACAAGGCGGTGGGATTTCAAAGTAAATTAAAATGAACCAGCTCTTCGTCCAGCACACGACGGAAGTGAAAGCTGAGAAAATTAATCTTAATGTATGTTGTATGTTCGCGTGTGGCACCGGCACGGCTAGCGTTTCGTTCCACACTGGTATATATGTATGTGGCGGAACAGATCCCATATACGACGCAGGCAGGCCGGAAGCTGCCAGAGAATGTTGAAGAAACAATTAGTACTGGTGAGCGCTGGGCGGAGGACGGGCATCGCACCGTGGCACTGTGGTGAAATACCTCAAGCAGGAGCAAAATGACTACGCTAATCAGTGTATTTGGGTAGAGGAAGCCGGTTTGGGAAAAGCTCGGGGTCTGAGAAAGGTTTTTGTGTGGGAAGCCTGCCAGCTGGTCGCGGAGAAGGTATTTCCGTTGCTATATCCACCGGTTGTATCCGGTGACCGTACCCGTATGGTGTGGTTCGATGTTAGTACCAAGCGAACGAGATATACATACACACACACAATGGCGTTGGTACGATAAAGGCCCAACATACCCCGTTTTATGGTTATGGCTGGTAAAAGACGAAGAAAGCATTTCGTTGTTAAACTGTCAACCAGCCTTGCGTACACACACACACACACACACACGCACGCTTGTAATGTCCGCCCTGGCAATGCTGTTAGCGGAAGGTGAAGATGGTTGGGATGGTGACGTGGACTAAGCTCGAGTGTAACTTGATCGTAATGAGTGTAAATGTTCCTCAAACTATCTCTTCGTATCGTTAGCAGTTAAGCATTGTTTTAACGATCGTGAAAAAACAAATCCTTCAAATAATTCACATGCTGTAGTTTACCAAAAATAAATAAAGACAGCATGTAGCAATTTAAATGTCAATATAATTTTTCCGAAGAAAATATCGCTATTCTCTGCCTTCTGGTTAGTTTAATAATAAGCAAAAAATATAAATATTAAATCAACTGGATAATGTCTGAAATTCTACCCATGATTAGTTGTATTTATATAATTCGGCGCTAATTTGCTAGATTCTAACCCCGTTCACAAACCCATGTTTGAAATTAAAAATTGTTTGTACAATTTGTTGCGTTACCCAAATATTACAACCCTGAAAGTCTTAAGAAAGGTTGAAAGATTGTTTGGCGTAATCAACAACTCTATCTATTGAATCAGTTGAATTGAATTCAAAGCAAACAAGCATGATAACGGAAGAGTATTAGTAGTATCATCAGAATTTCAGTTGAGAATTGTAATGACAACCTGTCAAAAATAGAAAATAAATAAAATAAATAATCAAGCTGAATGGATTGTTCTAGAGAAAAGGCTGATAAACGGATGAACGACTTTAATTTTGTTGTTTACACTTCTGTAGGATAAAGGGAAGAAGAACGTACCATGAGTTCTTCTTTTGTGATATTTTGTGATTAGAACACCTTAGTTTGACCCATAAAATGAGAAGAATAAAAGATAAACTCACCTACACGCACAATGTCAGAAACACCTTTCCGTCCAGACAACAACCTTTTCTTTGGGCACACGTTATTCATGAACACGCGACACGAACTCGACGAAACAACGAAGGGACCATTTTACGCGGAAGCAGAAAGCGAGGCTGTATACACATTATGTTTGGCTAATATTTGCACAGAATTTATGTTTAATTTTATTTGCTCATGCAAAAGCCTCCTGCCCCTCTCTTCGAAGCCGGGAAAATGGAAGGCAAATCAGAATGAATTGGTGTACGCGCACCATACACACAGACACAAATGTTCGACCCAACACATAAACTCATGCCGATATCCCCACCCTACCCGACTGGGTGCGTGGTAATTTAGCGTTTTCTTTGTCGTACTCCCAAAACTCGGCACGTGGAAACTGGTTGTAAATATGACGTGTACGGACTTGTTACGCTGCTGTTAAAGAGAGCCGGCTGCTGCTGCTGCTGCTGCTGTCGGCGATCGTAGTTCGCACCGTTGTTTTTATTAGAAATAAATAATAGTGAATTTATGCTCAAATTACTCATCATGATGAACACATTTGCAAAATTTCCGTTCACCATCCATCCATCCATCCACAGCGCTGGTTGGAGATGTAGCGATGCGGTGTGCCTTTCCAGAATGTGGCACGAGTTTACGGCCATACTTCCGCCCGCATGATGAAAACACTTGCTGTATTGTGGGTTGTGGGTAGGAAGGTGGGATGAGGAATGGAAGGAGAAGTAAAAGAATGGAGCCAGGTCTTGGAAGTACCATACGACCAAGAACCGAAACCGTCAACGAACCAAACCCAGCTAGTGCCTGTAAGTGGTATTAGGTACAAAAGTGCTAAGACTTGTTCTAAAATATGCTGACTAAAGGGATGGCAAGGTGTTAGGGAGAAAGCGATGGAAAGGGCGAGAAGCAGTTGTGCAAGTGAAGTATGCTTCCTTCGTGTGGCGTTCCGTTTTGGAGATGCCTAAATTAATTTAATGTCGAGCAGTGGCAGTAGCAGTACGGCTGAACGATGAACGGTTAGGAAACGAATCGTCGGCTTCTTGTTGTCGACGCGAACCATCATCGTCATGATCCCTGGCCATGGTGTATGCAGTACCGGTACCGGAAGTAACTGTCGGTCGGCTAGGTAAAGACAACGCAAGAACGGAACGGTTTGGCTATTTGTGGTGCTGGTGCTTGAAATACGGTGCCAAAAACTGAAGGAAGAAAAATATAATCACACCCCCCGCATGTGAGGCGTAGTGCGAAATGGTGGCCTGAAGAAAATGGGGCACATACGTCAACTAGTAACAAGGACTCTAGGAGGAAGTTTTTCTTCTCAGCGCGTACGTTGCGTGGGGCATTCTTTTGAAGTAAACTATGACAAAAAAATTAAACGAAATGATACACGGCAAGAGCAGAAAGTAAAAGGAACAAAGAAAAATACACTTTTTGGACGGCTAAATATGTAGCCAACAGAAAAAAACACACATTGTGCGAAAAGTCAGCACAGATTCCGAAAGAATGTAAGAAAACTGCCTAATCATGGTTTCATCCGTCCGTGACTGAGTTCATGTCATTTTTTTTAGCTCATGTGTATGCTGTTGCTGCCAGGAAGCTTTCCTTCCCCGCACGTATGATAGGTGATGACGTTCTATTGCCGCTTGGCATACGACGTGCCGTCACGGTACCACACACAGAACGCAGATCACGATGATGTATTTGGAGATAATGACTGTGTTTGGCAGGCTATCCGGCAGCCACTAGCCCAACAGCTGGGTGCAAAAGGGAAACAAACTTAAGACATCGTTGGTGAAGAAGCTTCTGATGAGGCACATGCCGTACGAATATCGGTCTCCTCTAACCTGTGAGAGTTATTCGGATTGGAAGTCTCTGCTTAATGATGAACTGATTTCTCCTTAATCATGCCAATCGCCATTGCCATCGATGTGTGTCAAATTGAGAAACAATAAGCCTCTCACCCACAAAAACGTCGACCGTGTCCACCCGACCCTTGGGGGAGAAAATGTTAACGCTTCTAGGAAATGAAAACACGCCTTCGGGCACACGGTGAACGTGGTCGTCGTACCCACGGACGGTGTAAAATTCTTCTCACGCACATCATTTGGGCTGACGTCCTTTTTTCGCCGTTCCCCGTGCTTATATCCTTCGGCACTAAAACGGGAGAATACCTAAACGCGGTATTCATCTAGCATCCCGGACGCGAAATGAGTCTGCGTTGGGTAGGTGTTAGGCTCGACACAGAAAAGAAGGACACATAATTATTTGACATCGTGGATTCATTTGAAATTTAAATATGTAACTCAGGCGCGAACTTGACACGAGCCGTGAAAATTTCTCTTTACGCTTCAGTAATGGCGAATATTAAAATCCGTGAATTTAATTCCGGGTAGCGTTGGTAGATAGGACAGCATGAGGATTCTCCTTTTGGGAAGTGGTATTACATCGTTTAAACTCGTTTATGGTGGTAAAGATAGAAAAGGAAATCTGAACAAAAGGGTGCATTTTTAAAGGTATAAGTAATTAAACGAGTCACGGATACTTACAATTTATGATGAAAATCACTCAAATTAGTTGCAGAAATTTCCTTCTATTTTGATATGTATTTGAAGCATGGTCATATTTACGAATTCTGTGTCACCTATTGAAAGAGTCACTGATGCGTCTACTAATGCAGCTAAGGGTTTGAAAAGTTTGTAACCTATTTTGTAAACTTGAAGCTCGAGCAAAATAGTTTTATTCAGTAATCTCTTCTATTTGCATTTAAAATCAGTATATAAATAGATATGTATGCAGTAGTAATTAAGTTAAAAATTTGCGCAGTAAATATGTTTGCAATTGGAGTCATATATTTTTCAAGAGAAAATTCTGATTTACGTTAGTACACCAATCTGCCATTCCAATGGTACTGGGCCAATGTAATGCTAGCGCGTTGCACTTCAAGTGCATCTGAACTGCGTTTCTGCGAATCAAGTTGCCACCGCTCAAATCACGTCAACTCGAGACCGGTAGCTTTTGGGTTGGTTTTTCAGGTGCTATTTTCTATTTCGCAATCGTTTCCACGTATTTTACTAACGATTCAACCAGGTGCATCATCCACCAAATGCTGCCGGTGGTGTCGATTTGAAAGTTGCTACCATTTCTTTCACTCATTCGTGCACCGCTCGTAAGAGTCAGTGCCGCAATGTGGCTGGGTCTGGGATTAGTGGAAATATGAACTAACTGAAGTATGAAGTGAACACACACAGACACAGCCTCTCGTGTATCAACTGCATCATCCGATCCGTGTGCCAAATGGTTCATTCCACGTCCTTTCCCCACATGGTCACAATGTCGCCAAAGGGATCACGCTCCTACGCACGCGAATATGCGGAATGCAAACGGCAGCTGCAACAGCATGCATCAACGCCCCCATGTACAATGACGCACACTCCCAAACGCAGGTCGATCACATCCATCGAGTGTAGTCAAGCTGCATATTTCTCGCAGGTACGAATGCAGAATGCAACCCAAAACCCGAACCACCGGGTTTTGGTGCATAATTTATTTTCGGCCACCGTTATTTTGGCAACCGCGAATGTCCATTCGTCAATGCGGTCGGCTTCTAGTAGAGAAGGGCTGGAACGGGGTGGGTTTTTTTCGCACACCTTCCTTGGGTGGAAATTTGGAAAATTTAAATTCAGTTTTCACCCGTCTGGTGGCCCAACTGCTGGCGTCAAGTTGCAGCTGCACTGGATGGCAAAGGTGAGGTTTCCGATACCGATGATGATGGTAATGATGATGATAAAGCTAGATGTACCCGATGATGATAATGATGGTGATGCACGCACTAAGCAAAAATATGGTACTCCAGTACTGTGTCCCTGTCGTGTGCAATAAGCTCCGGCATTGGGTCTGGATCCGTGGACGAAGGTACGGGTAATAAAAATCCTATATTGCAAATATCATGCATACATGCATGGGCTGCACATGTGGATAACAAAACCCGTGTGTACGATACACACCACGAGTGCGAGAATGTTATTACGAACGCGAACGCAGCCAGCCCTTGCACATTGCAGCGAAATCCACCCGCGTCCAATGTACGTGCCGCGGAGTCCATTTGCAGTGGCGAAGAAAGTGATGCGTTGTGATTGAGCGATGCTGCGTTTATTGCGTTCGAAGCCGTTCCACGCAGCAACACAGCCCTGTGCACGTACAAACGCTCCATCGCAATCCCCTCATCTGCCAGAAGCAAGCAGAAAAAAAGGAAACAGGACTGACCGTAAAGTACTGGCACCACGCACACACTGCAGTTAGTTCCCAGCGTGCGGAATGTGTCGCGGTTCGACGCGGAATGAGATATTTTGTTATTTATTATTAGCATTCACCGTATGAATTTTCATACAATTTCAATTTTGTTATGATTGGAAAATATGTTAATTTAAATATTTTATGTGTGCGTTACGCGTACGAATGGGTGTGTGCGTGCGTGTGTGTGCGGGTGCGTATTTTATTTCCCTTTCAACACGGGCCTTTTTCCGTTTCACCCACGATGTTATTTCCTCTATAGTTTTTTTTCCTGTTTCATGTGTGCGTGTTTGTGCATGGTGAAAACTTCAAAAACTTGTGCACGAATATGACTGACCATAAAACCTGGCCACAGTGAACCGCTTATAGCTGCAACGAGCCAGCGTGTGGCCGCTAGATTCTACTCGATACAAACATTTCTGCGCTGTTGGTTCACAGCGACGACAGTAACCAATCAGTTTGGTTCAGAAATTGACTCGATACACTCGTCCTTCCCAGAAACGGCAGCACCATCCCGGTTCGGTGGTGATTTTCTTCCTATCCTATCCCGTGGGACTGCAGAAAAGGGCACGACCACGGCAAAAAAAGCGAAAACGTTCACTGAAAAACACATAACGAACCGACCGCGCAGCAGCACATTACGCATTCATTTTGCGATAATTTATTGATGAAATTTTCGATTTTTATATCGTTTTAACGGGAACCACCCTGTTCACTGGTGGGAAATAAACAAAATATTCCTTGTTGCATTCGAGGGAGGCAATTTTCACTCCTCACCAGCACCCCATGCATCCCTTTGGCTGCGGTTCGCGAAATCTGATTCTCTGTATGCCCCACTGTGAGCCGTACTCGTTTTAATGCTTCCAACAGTCACACGCAGCAACGCTAGTTTGGAACTGGTTGGGCGCAGGGTAGCACAAGGTGCAGGGATGGTTGGGTTCCGTGATTGAAACTCTTTACCACATCGGGAACTTATTGCCACAACCAACCTCCAGCAGTGGGCCTCGGCAGGGGTTGGGTTTGTTCGGGATGGTTTATTTATTAATATTTTTACGACGCTGTCACACGGCGGAGGAAAATAGAGTGTAATTGAAGTCGAATTGCTTTGAGGAATGACCCCTCGAATTTTGGGGTGGGAGTGAACCAGCCGGTTCACGGGAAAGGGTGGGAAAATTGAGAGCGATATATAAAACCTGCGATACGAAAACGAAGAAAATAAAAACACGCTGAGCTGAATCGTTTTCATCAAATTAACAAGCGGAAAATTGATACCAAGCGTGGGTGCAATTTGACCAGTACGAAATTATGCGAACGATGAAGGGGTGTTGTGCTGGGGCACATATATACACACACATACGCACACTCAATCGAGAAATATAATGACACATAAAAATGCAGCTCCCGGCATCCCTAGAAAAGCGATGGATAATTTTCAAGAGGCGAACCTTAACGTGTTATAAATGTCCGAAATAGGAAGCGGTTGCATTACGCGTGGAATGTGTTAGTTTACCTGGAATGTGCATCATTTCGCAAATGTTTATCTTTATAACTATACTAATGTACAGAATTTAGCTAGAAAAAAGTCATTGCCTTATGGGTAATTGATTATTATTTCGGTAATTCTTAAAACATTCGCATTTCGCAGAAAAACACGTTTTTAATGTACCATGGTAGGCTTATGTGTCAAAAAGTCCAGTTAAGAATATCAAGCCAACCATTTCATAGGTTTTCGAAATATTTCACCAACTTACAAGTACCGACTTCAAAAATCTTCAAAAATTCCGGGTTGTTGCTTTATTGACAGTAGGTTCCCTGTTATTCAGTGTATTGATTTGAAATTAACCTAAAGTTTCAGCAAAACGCGAAAAAAACTTATGAATTTTAAGTTTGCTTACTGTACATCTCCCATTAATAACCACTTGTCGCTTGGTCCATACTGTTTCCGCACGGATTTTTATTCTAAAACCCCTCTCCAAAACAACGCTCGCCCATGGGACACTTGAGCAAATACGCTTTGGTACACACAAACGTAACGTCCTTCAGTTCATTTAGGATGGAATAAACTTCAAGCACTTTGTACCATGCATCAGCTTGAATTGTGAAAGTGAAAATCTCCACAATAGAACTAAAGCCGCAACTTCTAGCTAGTGTGGAGGCGGAGGTGGCACTCACTACGGAAGATGGAAAGCAAACCCGCCGCGGTAAGGTTTTGCCTTCATCATGGGTCGCTTTCTTATGGAACGCAGCACGAAAGCAGGCTATCGATTTCAAGGGCTAAGAAAAATCGGCTTTAAGAAGCCGACTCCGTCCGTGCTTGCTCAAGTACACCGAGCTGAGAGCAGATTCTTTTCGGGGCGTCATTGGTAATTTTGCGCTCGAGTGTACCGAACCGGGCCAATGTTGGGAAGCTTCCCCATCATTCGCTTTACCAACTGCATTTACACACGGTACACGGTGTGTCTTCATTTTATTTCATCACCCAAATCCCTAAGCATGGTATTATTATAAATACAAAATGAATTTCCACTCACCCGTGCGCCGGCAGGGCATGAAGTGGTTGAAAGCAGAAAGGAAAAAAAGTATACAATACGGCCACGATCCAAACGAACGTCTTCAAACCACTAGTCGGAACAGTGCAAATGGAACATGGAGGCAGGCACTTTCGAGAAGCCTTTTCTTCGGAGCGATAGAATCCTTTCACGCGGTTTTTCACCCTTCAGTTCCCGCACGTTCGCCTGCGTCCACCTCGCCGGTTCTTTGTATCGCTCGCTTTGGTTTTTGTTTCGCACTTGGGGTGGGCTACAGCTTTCTTAAAGCTTGTCGGATTTTCCCTTTCGCTGGTTTCGCTGGATGTACGAAAGTGTGCCAACCATCTGCGCACGGGGTTGCCCGAGGAAATCCGGCTTTTCCCCGCACGAAATCTTTCCGAGCTCACCTTTCCCCCAGTGCCGGGCTGGATGTTCGATTTTTCATCTTCAGTCTATACAGTCTTGTCTAATTTCGACTCCGTTTCTTTCCCATAAAACCACTCGCTTGTTGCTGGTGATGCTTGTTTCTTGCGCACGGCGCGCTGTGAAGAATCATTGTTGGACTTCCATCCTTTTGTCACGTAGCACGCGGGTCGGCACCCACGCGGTGGCACACGGTTTTTCTCTGGCCCATACCGTCCACCATTAAGTATTCATAAAGATATTTTTTAAATTATTATTTTTCAATTTTACCCTTATAAAAAATCACATAACTATAAATATCGAATCCATCGTTTTTCCCGTTTTTCCAACGAATGGTGTTTGGGTTGGGTGGGCGGTAAAACGAGAAGATGGAAAGTGTTCGACGAGAAAGCCAACCACCCCGTACACAACGTCGAACGGTTCGGGCTTTGGAAGTGCCAAAATATGTTGCCGACAGTGGGCACGTTTTTCACCTTTTCATGAATACGATAAGACCGTCGTTGTATCGATTGGTTTAGTTGATTTTTTTTGGTTCATTTTCCTTTTTTCCTTTCTATGTCGCTGGTATTCTAGCAGCTATCAGAAATAAAACCCGTTTGCATAATATACCAACAGCGAAAGGGAATGGTTTAAATGGGCAGCAAAAAAAGGGAAACGCTCTAATATCATTATTTATGATCGACACCTCGATTCAATTAACCCAATTTTAGACGCAGCGAAGCGTCGTTAAGCGGTGAGTAAAATAAATTTTTAGCTCAGCTTCAGTAACGACCGCCAGCTTTACCGCAAGCATGGGTTTCGCTTGTGGAGTGGATTTTGGTTGAAATTTTGGATGATTAGTTTGGATGAGTATTTGCAGCTTCGGTACTATTATTACGTTTTTATGTATTCCATACTATACCCCAAACATTTCTCTGAAACGCTTGTCGTGCTGCATGTGTTAAGGTCTCCCATTTTCTTTTTTTATTCCATTTGAACCGAATGGTTCCACGATGAGCGGTCAATGCGTACACCGCCGAACTTCGTTTGAATGTCAACGGGGCAACTGTGGCAATGAAAACCTTCTTCTCACTGCGCGGGTGTTGGCACATTGCACATTGCTTAGCAACAGAAAACAGCTACACTGTTACCGGATCATCCCTGTTTTGGGTTACGGTCGACACTCACACACACGCACCCCGGTAAGAGCATTCACTTTTGGGGGCGCATTTTGCATGCACTGCACGTCCGGAATCCAGCCAGCCAGCGAGCCAGCGTCAGCCTACACGGCACATAACTATTTCACCATACATATGTAAATGAAAGTTATGCTCGGATGCTTCTTTCTGCGAAGCTTGTGCCCTTTTTCCAACGTGCCTCGATTCGACCAGGGGTTTTGGTGGAGCTTACGATTCCATCGTGGCAGTTTTTTTTTTGTCTTCGTACTTTTACTTTTTACCCATCCACTTCTACGACACATTTGGTGATGGCTCACCGGCCAGACTGTTTGCGCACCGTGGGAGGATGGTTTGGTGTTGTTTTGTTTTGCGTGTGCTTGTGTGCAGTGGTATGAAGTTTGATCTTCAACCCTTTCACGAAGATACGCTCCGTAAGTACACCAACAACGGTACGTTTGCCAAACGGTGCGCCGGTGCAATTCGGCGCAGGTCAAGTTTTGGTTTCACTTACGCCTAAATCCTTACGGTTTGTAGAGGTTTCTCCGGTTTAGGGCCGTGCGCTGCACTTTGAAATTGGATTGTTTGTTACCACCGCTAGTTGTTCGCTTCTGTATGCTGTTGTGTGGCGTTAGCTCTCAAATTTCATCCCTAAAGACCATTTGCCCGTCCCGAAACATTACACACTCAATGCACGTTTTTCGCTTCGCTCCAAAAGCGTCTCCACCCGTCGTTACGGTATGCAAATACGGTACGACGGTGTAAGCGTGAAACATCGAGCCTTGCTGCTGCACGTACGGTTGAACGTAAGTCCACATCGAGCAAAATCGTAATCTAACGCTCGAAGATAGTTTCGATGGCTTGAAGAACGGTGTTATGAAAGAACTTAACATTGCTTCTAATCCTTGAGTTGAAGTTCGATATACCTAGATATTTGCATGTGATGTAGATTGCTGGACTCCGAACAATATGGATAATGAAGTATATATGTTTTCATTCTATTTAAAGATTGAATTGGAATAAAAAACTACCTTCAAAGTGATATTTTTGGCATAAAAAAAGAAATCTTTAAAGCGGTACTTTCATCCGGGCTTAAACTTTGGCCCAGAAGAAACTTCAGGAACTATTTTCTTATTTAGCTAATAAATACTTCGGACAAAACTAGCTACATGAGACTCTTCGAAAAAACTCGAAGGAGGCAAAAACTATGAAATGGTTTAAATTTTTTGAGGTATAGTTAAGTAGGAAATTTTAAACAGAATATAGTTTTAATAGTCATTTGTTTAGAATTGTCATCTTTTAAAAGTGAGCCTATTTGATACATTTGGCTCGATTTATTCATTTTGATATCGTAAACTTTTACCACATTCACGCCTAATCCTCCAAAAATAAACGAATCAGCTAGAACGTGATTACTCCTAAATAATCTGTATAGAATATTTGTGACGTTTAACGTTATGACAGCGATTATGTTCAAAGCTTTTCCAGCATTTTGCCCATTCAATATTTTATGATGATTTTATTAAACGCTCTTTTATCGAATAATGTTTCTAAAGAACACCTGTAGTTCAACTCAAGTTCTGAAGACTTCAAGATGTTTGGGGAAAATTTTGTTATTTTTAAATGTCTTGATTTAAGATTTGCTTTAATTTAAAAAATGAAGTAATTTTTAAACTCGGAAACAAAAATAAGTAGTAGCAATACAAAAATAAGTAGTAATACAGTTACAGAGATACAGTGGTAGTGCAACGTCGATTTTCGGGGAAATCAGTTTTGTAAGGTACAATAATTGTACATGCTTATGACGGGTCAAGCATTATAATGTTTTTAATATTAGAAGACATTGTTTATTAACAATATGGAACATTTTCTGGTAAGTTTAACTTATTGATTTCTATATAGAAAATTTTCAAATTCCTCCCGAGCTCACCTGTTAAACGGTTTAAAAAGACAACACTACTCCACTAGCTGTCAATGTTCAACTCACGGATATTCAGGCCTCGAATAATCTTCATGTCATATTTTCTTCAGTCATAGTTCTTTAGTCATATTTTCTGGAACTTGGAAGTTTATAATAGTTTAGAAAACGGCATATAATAACGATCATTACTCTAACAGTAGGTTCATGTCAGAAGATTTTCAATGTTCGTTTTGTATCCCGTGCCGTGTTGAAAATTGAAATATTTTTTTTTCATGCTCCATCATTACATCAAGTACGGGTTGCTTATTTCCTAATGCAAATCGTAACGCTAGAGTGTGCAGTGAAAATTTAACACTCGCCTTGGAATAAACGTCCCAAACAATGGCTTCCATGGGCTACAGGGAAAGCGTTATTGATTCCGTGACGGACAAGCGCAACGCGATTCCAGATGCACCCGAGCTCTTATGTAAAATTCATTCGGTAATCACGCATACCCACTTTGCATCCTTCGGGCGGTTAGGTGGCTACAGGCTACGGCCGTTTTGTCAATCAGCTCCACTAATTTGCCCTCCCTGGAGTCAATTTCCTTCGTTTCTACACTGCACCCGCATCTCCGCACTGCCTACTTACCCTCTTGCCGTCACGATGACCTCAGGGAAATGGCGATCCACTTTCGGGTTGTGATATTTGGCCAGAACAGATAGCGGACGGACAGCTGATTACATGTCGGTTTAATAAAATAATGCAATAATAAATTAATGAATTAATCAAACATGGAATTGAATTTCTTGCTCTTTGGCGCTGGGCCCGGGTACTGGGTAAACCATCCACGGCACAATTCGAATCCATGGCCGTGGACGGTGGAAACGATAATTGTCAAGGTGATAGCCGGGAGTAATTTTCCGATTGATCCACTCGCGAGAATTGCCATTTGCGCTCGTTACCATTTCTGGCCCGTTGGCCATTTGATTCGTCGCACAGGGATGGCCAAAAGATGGGAGAGAATGGCAGGGCAGGCAATTTGCTTACAACCGTGTGCCTCGAAAACGGGGGAAATGATCAGCTCAAGGAACCAAATTTAATTATCATCTACGAAATGGCGCGAGTGTTTGCACACGATGTGTTGCACCGTAGAGAGTTGGCTCGTCGCATGTGCATATGTATGTGCTCCATGTTTGGTCGGCACTGTAAGGGTGGGAGCTCGAGTAATATTTGCCACCTGGATCACGTTAAATGTTTCCCCTTTAGTGGGGTCCCTTAGCGGGGTTGATTGAAAATTGCTCTACCAACTTGATTTACTAATATCGTTTGTTGTAGTTCATTGTGATTAGCAGGTGTCAACTACACCCACTTCAGGGCAATCAACGATTGCTCCAAATTTTTGATTGGAATATGTGTTTTTAGGGGTTGCAGAAAAGAAAGAGTTTCATTTCCTTGCACTTTGCATTTAAATAAGCTAAAATGGTTGTAAATTAAATGTCCACGTTTAATAGGGTATGGCTTAGGATTAATCATCATATCTGTTAATTTAATGGCTTTAATAAGTGAGCATTAAAGCAATACGGCCTGGCCGTCCTTATTGAATAAAAAAAATTTGTTTGCATTATTCTTTGATGCTTGAATAATTATAAAGTTTCCATTAAGGAAATTATACTTCAATGCTCTTAATATTTAAATCCATTCCAATCGTTTAAGGCAGCAGTTCCACTTGCCTTTAAGGTTCCAACTTGCCTTTAACTAAGAAGTGTGAAATAAAACGCCTTTTCCCCGTACTCACTTCCGACACAGCAGTTGGGCAAATTCTTTCCGCTGGGGGTCAAATTTCGCGCCCCAAAAGAAAGCTCATGTGTGTGGTCGGAGAGCTTCCTGAGCGGAAGGCGTTCATTTTGGATGAATTCCCATTTTTCCTTTCGTTCACTGGTGGTGTGCTTTTCAGTTTCGCCTTCTGATCCGATTTCGTCCAACCGTTCCGCCCTGCGGAGTTCAACTTATCCTCCATTTAGTGGCTGAAAGGATATGGCTTTAGGCGCCGGAGACATATTGCTTCAGATTCGCTTAAATCGAATCGCTTGTCGAGGGAACGGCAGCGTTTCCGATCCGTTGTGCCGGTTCCTTATTCCGCTCTGCTTTCCAATCGTGTGCTTATATTTGGAGAATGGATGCTGCTGTTCGTTCCATTCCTTGCAGCACTTTCTCCATCGCCATATCTGTCACGATTGTTCAATAAAAATATGTTTTGTATTTATATGCTCCGGTTGGTTTTATGGGCGCTGTGCAATTGAAGATAATTTATAATCATCCCATCATGCCGAACGAAAGCGTGCGTTCGACTTTCTTGCAGCTGAAAATGAGGGACGAAACGAACCCATAAATAACCTGCGAGCTGTACAGATAGTTCACACACAAATACACACCACCAGGCCAGCCGGTCACAAACGTTCAGCTGTCGATGGTTCGATTTCCGTCGGAATTTACCACCATTTGTCTACCACGGCACAACGTCGGGCGAGCAAAGGGAAAAAAGCGCTGCCGTTTGCATTTAACGTCCCCAATCATTTAGTGACCATCAATCGTAACGCACTTCTTTCTCGCACACTTCGTACGCTTAGCTTTCGCTTTATTCCATCGTTGCTAAATTGATCGATCGACGTGTTTCGGAGAGACGTGGTTGTATTTGTGGTCATTTCAATTAATATTTGTATTTCCTGTATTTGCCCTTACCTTCCACAGATGGTGACGAGAACGAAGAAAATATTCGTGGGCGGGCTCTCAGCGCCAACCACGCTGGAGGACGTTAAAAGCTACTTCGAACAATTTGGACCGGTAAGTACCTTTCGGGCAGCAGCGTTTCTTATGATGTTCCATCTTGCAAGTAGGTGTCTGTTCGTGTCCGGTGGATTACCGTTGCCAGTTTTTGCAATTGCTCGCAGCGTGCTAAATCGGTCTTCAGAACCCAAAAACCGGTGTCAGTTGGAGTAAATCCTTTTCGGTACCGAAAAACTTTTCCACTTAAGCTTTAGTGCGGTTTTAAACTTTGGTAAATCGTAGCGAAGAGTCATCGTGTGTTTCTTTTTTATTTTGTTATTTTAAGGTTTTTTTTTGTATTGGCTGGGTTTTGCTTCCGGCTGGGATAGAAACATTAGATAGGATAATTGCATTCCGTTGCGGAAAAAAATGCGAACGACCGAAGGGAAAGATTGCAGTTTTTCCTTTTCCTCTCATACTCGCGCAAATACACACGGCTAGAACCTGGGTTCAGAAGATCGTAATCATTATTTTCATCATCAAGTGACTGCTCACCTAGAGCATTGGATAGATATCGGCAATTGGGGTAAAAACACGGAAACAGGTTGGTTGACATAATCCAGCCGCTGGGAAGTTGGTTGAGTTTCTTTTTCCATCTTCTTCCGGTTCGCTTCTTGCCCGACCACGATTGTCACCCTACATACGGATGCACCCTTGGCCGATTGGTGATGTTAGCATTTATCCAATTGTCCAAACAAATTCCCTAAAGCCATTTTAAGTTTCTCTTTTTTCGTGCTGGGTTGGGGCTTCGATGTACTGGTGCCAGCTACTGCCAGGGCTGCATGAAGTGCGATGGGGCTGTGAACCGTTGACCACGCCATCCTGCTGCGCCCAAAGCGCTCGGGGAAAGTCGGAAAAGTTAGTCCTGCTTCGAGAATCCGACCGGGATCAGCTTTGACCGTGTGGTTTTATTTCATTTTCACCTTTTACTCCAGTAGCGCTGGCTGGTACGTGCGATCGCACACACTGCGCACGTGACACCGCGGGCAAATGGCTACCGTACCGCGTACCACGACATCCCAGGCAGCTGCTCATTTCACCACACATTATGCCGAAGGCTCTTTTCCACCTTCACACCTTAGCATCGGGTTTGAAGGTGGGTTTCCACTCCGACTAGCGCTAGCTTTTTTCCGTATCATCAAACACACACACACACACACACAGTTGCTCAGGTGAGAAAAGTAAAAGGACAACACTTTATGTCTCGAGACAGCTGCGGTGGGACTGGAAGTGAAAACACAAACACAAAGTCGAACATGAACCCAAAGCCCCGAAATGGGATGAAGTGCAAGAGCAACAGGAACAATGGGAAAAAGAGGAAAACAAATTAAACAACCCAGTAAAGTCATATCTCGAAGACCGCCGGCGTACTGGCGGGTGTCTTGCTGGGGCGATCGTCCACTCGGAAGCTACGCTACGCTAAGCCCCCCAACCACCGGGATACAGGCTTTTCGCGAATGACAAAGTGCGGAAAACAGCTAATAGCGTTTAAGGAAACTAAAATTAAATTCATATCAGTTTGAGAAAGTTTGTTTTCGTACTGTCTGGCTGTGGATGTGTATGCTTTGTTTAGTGTAAGCTCAAAGGAAATGCTCAAGGGAACGTAGGAAATAGACGCTGAAACAAAACAGAAAAATAAGAAAAAAATCAAAATACTAAAACCGGGCACATTGCTGTTATCTACCGCAACCATGCGACGGGTTTAATTTTGAATTTAACCAAATAAGTTTACGCGCGATAAGAGGACCGTTGAAAAATGCGTTAATGCTAACTGTGAGATCAAATCATGATTTTTTTTTCTAGATACAGTAATTTGTGTTTAAAAAATAACAAAGTTCATTCAACCATATAGAAAATGAGTAAAATTTTTAATTGTTAAGAAAAAAGCCAAGATAATTTGGCTAGCATTAATTTCTTTTGAGATTTATTGCAAGTTGAGGGAGGATGTGTATGCTTTGGAAGCAGAGGTCCATATATCATTAAATACACGTGTAATGGGTTTATTAAAGCCAATGCAGTAAATTTTCTACTTAAATTTCAATATTGTGAGACAATACTTCATAGTACTTTGCTCATTAATTGAAATGATGATGATGATAAGTCCCACCTGATGATCTCAAGCTCTCTTTGTTTTCAGGGGAAAATTGAACAATGTTAAGGATTTACTGGAATATGCTTTTGAATCAGCAATAAGAATTCAATTCAACTATGACCTCTTGATGAAATTTTAGCGCACTCTGTAAGAGATTGATAATGTTCGACCAAGAGCTACAAGCGGTACAAGAGCGGTATAGGAGTTACACTTTGTTTTTTGTTTTAGTTGAAACTGGATCTTTACAAAGTCTTTTTTAGTAGCGATCACATAATTTCAGATTGCTCATTGTTAAAAGAGAGCATTGTAAATCGAATAGATTTTATATCTCTGTTAAAGTTTCATAAAGTTAGAGATAGGATAGGTCTACCCGTGTAAATTTTTATCAATGTATGAATAACATGAATATCACGTCAGCGTATTTCTGGAATTTCTGAATTTCAGCGAAAAATTCAACTGCACAGATTAAACTTGATTTAATAACAAATGAACCAGAACAATGCACTTGTTAGTAAATGCAAAAGCAACGAACTTGTTTTGAAAACATTGATTCTTACCACTGTACTAATAAGACAACGAGCGCAAGTACACTGCTGCCCGGCATGAGCTCATAACTAAATCAATATTCGGGGTTTCAAACGTTCCATAGAATTAGATCGAACAGATGAAAAAAAAAACATCACCTCTATATTGGATTCTTTTCAAACGAGCAACCGAAAGCGTCCTCGATGCTGAAGCAATGCAATGTCTTTCGCTTCCCCGGATCCGAATGTTCGCGCGATTGCACAAATCCGTTTTGTGCATGCATTTCAGGAATTCTGCTGGCACGCACATTGTATGCCAGCTGATGCCGCGTGTGTTTTGGGCACGACACATCTTCGGGCTTGCGACCATAATATTGCATCCCCACAGTTGTCAAGCGCAATCATACGAAAAATGCTATACTTTAGTTCATCGACAAGGGACAAGGTGTGGTATCAGCGCTTGGTTAGAAGAAACCGGTAAGGTTTCCGTAGACAATGGCGTACCGTGCCGTACCTAGAGCTGGAACACTTGTTAGTCAGCAGTGCTTTCGAGCGTCTATTGATCCGCCGGGTTGTTGTTTGCTCGGTCTGCATCATGTTTATTTGTTCGCTCGAGCACGGACGCCCGATTGCCTTTCCTGCACGTTTTGCACCCGTGGATCATCATCAGTGCTTCATTGATAATGGTGAAGAATTTGATGAAGTAGAAGAAACGCTGTACAGAATACACACACACAAAATGGGAACAATCGTATACACATGTGAACCGGTGGCAAGCATGTTCACGTGTTGGCTGCAGCGACACATTGCCAGCAACGCACCGGAGAGTGCAACGGAATTTGAACAATTTCCCATCACAATAACCAACTTTTCCTTCTGTTGGCCCACTACGGTTTCCCTTTGGTAGAGTCAAATCTTTCCTTCTCCAGTTTTCGCTCATTCTCTCTCTCCGCTTTCTAAAACGCACCACCGTTTTAAGATCGGATCGGGATCGTCTCGATTGAAAATGTGGCATCTTCATCGTACCAAAACTAGCGAACATCCCTTTCGCCCCAAAATGGAGCACCGTGGAACGTGCTCGTTTGCCCGGGATTAAATTCATGTGCAATTGATTTTCTCAATTTACACTCTATTTATCGCCCGCCTTTCATCCGCCTGTGTTTCTGTCACCCTTGCCCGCGATCACCCCCCCCCCCCGTTTCCTTTAGGACCATTTTCTTCCTACGGAATGGCGTATGGTACGGTGGGCGAACACACACCAGACCAACGTGCAGCACCAAGGCATCCCAACATAAACCAACATAAATGGGCAATGTTCGGAACAGATTCTATGCTAGTGCCAGCTGGGTTCTTCCATTCGGTTTGGAAAACCTCGGGACAAAACTTCCTCACCGCCCTGCTCTCGTCCGATGCCTTTTGTGGCGAAGTAAAATCCTTTCAATATATGTGCGTTTCCCACATTCGCAGTGCAATGTGCAGTTTCGCCCCGTCGTTCAAGTGTTCGATGGATTTGCCACCCAAATAAGCGTGGGGTTCGCCACTTTCGCTTCGGGAAACTCGCAATCGCTTTTCACTTGTGCGAAGAATGGATCAGCTTCCAGCTGCTCAGTTTTGCTCGAGACGATGGCAAAAACCGGGCCATATCCACTCGATCACCATTACCATCATCGCCGTCATCATCGGGTTGTCTTACCGATACGGGGTCGAGGTCCAAGCAGAGTGGTGGTGCACGTGCACATAATGTGAGTATCGGGATGGAGAAAACACGGCGCATTAGCAAAGAAAGTCGTGCACCAACCCGTTGGCGGTCGTGGTTGGGCGGCAAACCGGTCCGGGATAGGATTGTCGTACGAATTTATTGCGGTTTCCCATTAGATGGCCCGGATAAAGGCAGTGCCTTCTCGTTTGACTGGCTGCTTAAGTGGGGGTTCATTTTGTTTTGGTGATTTCCAGGAACCTTTTTGCATGCGGTTAAGATCGTTCCAGAATATTTCCGTTCCTTCTGCTTGTAATAGAAGCAATATTTACGAAAGAAATATAAAATCCATACACCCGTAGCTGCGCAGAAAATGCGCAGGAAATGCAATGAAATCAAGCATACTTTTTATTTTCCTTCAAACACATTATCACCGTCCACAGTTATCAACAAGCCGCGATGGGTGTCGTTTACCAGAGTGCTTAATCATGCGTATGCCGTATTTAAATTACGCGACGACGACTGAGTGTGTACCACACACTCATTAATTAAGCCCGAAGCTATGCTCGATTGAATATGTCTTCGCGTTGGGTTGTTTGTTACGATTTGATCCACCGTAAGCAATTTGCTAACAGGAGCTTATGCAGCAAATGATGTTGACGATGCAAAACCATAATCATAAAGTGAGCGATGATTTGGAGGACTCTGCAAATTTCTATTCTAATTCTTATGTGGAAATAAGTTTGAATAGAATGTTACCCGTATCAATGTTTTAAAACATACTCAGACATCTACTACAAATAAAAAAAAAAAAACAGACATTTTATCGTAAGACAATCAATGAAAATATCTTATTTTTATATAATCTTATTTCTTAATTATATTTCTGCTTAAATAAACTTATTTTACCACGTAGCTGGAGTTTGGCACAGTTTGGCAGCAGCGATCCGTTATTATCCTGCGTTTGTGCCTTTAATGGTTTCGTCGATCTATTCCATTACCCATCTCGTTCTTTAGTTTTTTGTTTAGTTGAAGTTCAAGTTCAAGTTTCTTAAACCATTGGTTAACAAATTAAAAAAAACATGAATTGAATAGAATTGAGTTAGATCCTTGCTAGAACTCAGCTAGAACCGTAATATAAGTAGAAGTCATAGAACAAAGACTTCAGTGTGTTTTATTTGTCGTACAATCTTTTCGTATTATTTATGGCACTGTTCACATAAACGTTACTTCAAAATGTGAAATTGTAAACGAACAAAATTGTATGTATCAGAAAGTCAAGTTTTGGCTATTCGGCTACCGGTTACAATAAGTTGCCGAGAAGAAATACCATGAAATACGCCCCGTTTACCCCAATTAATCAACAATGAAATTTTAAAATCATGTCCAATAGCACCAACATGCAGATTATACGTCGCAAATCATACATAATAAGACATCTCGAACCCCAGACCTACAACATAATCCGTACCCTTGCCACAAAGCAACAACTGTCAAACGACCAAACCCGCCAAAACAAAAGAACGCCACACTGTAACGCATGGCTGACGGCGGCTGTTATGATATTGAATTCTATGCGCACCGCAGCGTGCACATAAGCATTATGTTGTTTCACATCGTCGTAAAACGTTGGCCCAACTATTCCACTCTTTTCGCTGTGGCGCTACTTAATGTATGCAGATCGCTCTATGAATTTCCACAAATCCAACTGTGGAAGGATAATATCGTGCCTGTGCTGCTTCCCTGCTTACTCCGGGGACCCCATTTATGGTTGTGTCGGTTGGTGCTGGCTTACTTGGTGTCAAATCACTTGCATACACACCACGAAATGGAGCACTTGCTTCAATGCTTACAACTACCTACCCCAGTCGAATCGCGGCAATGCTTCCCACAGAAGGGGTTTAGCTGCATGGTTTTTTACGAGCCCCCCGATTTTCGTTCGCAATGTTGTATGATAATGTGTGAAATAATTGCAACGATTTGCGTTTTCCACATCCGTACGCGTACTCCGTATGATGGGGGTTTGCTTACAGCACAAAATGGTTGGGAAGTAACAAGTTTTGTTATAGCAGAAATCTTACAATCCTTGGAATAGTGCAGCGCTGGATCTTTGTTACCATTCGCCAAACGTTCGTACCACTACGGGCTTTTATTTTTGTATTGGCTCCTTTACACCTCCTCCCCACACACTCACACATCTCTGGCTACGAGGAGATGAACCTCCGGTCGGAATCCTTTACTCCTTCTGTTTGTGCCCTTGGGGGTATATGGGAACAGGGGGTTTGCTAAAGCGTGGGGCACGAAAGTGTTATGTGAACCATACGACAGTGCTTCCTTGCAAAAACATAACAACAAACGTACAAGTACACCCGGGTGCGAGGAACGGAGATCAAAGTTTTGCAGGGAGGAACAAAAGTCATATGCATATGGGGAGAGGGGGGCACTGTATGCTCACACGTGTACGTCGACATATACACACGCACCCATCCGTACTGCTGGCCGTATTCATACAACGCTCCACCACCCTACACCAACTCCACACCACTCCCTTGACAGCATTGTTCCTTTCAATCCAACCCGATCGTTTGCATACTCGTCTGCCATCAAACTATACCCGCGCGACGTCTCGGCAATGTCGAATGGACGTCGAACGGGTATAGTTTCTTATTTTATTTTATTGAATCATTTTATTTGCATATATTATTGCACATTTGCGTCATGCCAGATATGAGCTTGGATATCACAAGGAAGCATAGTGCTTTGTACCACCTCCTCTTCCTCCTTCGCCTCTTCGTCTTGAAGTTTTCTGCTCTCCACATAATCCAATGTATGTAGGCGTTTTTTTGTGTGTGCTACCCTTAACTTCCAGCTTGCTCGAAACTATTTGCAATGATTTCTCTGTCGCTATCGTTTTTGTCGCTTTGTGCTGTTATGTGTATGTTCTAAGGCTTCTGTGTTCTATACCGCTATTGGCTCCACTTCGCATAGCACTATTACCAGGCAAAGTCCTTTGATTGGGAGGCGGTCGCATTTTGCTCGGTAGGTAATGGGGAAAAGTTCAAACCATTCTCCGCCCGGGGGAACAAAGCAAAACCCCCATCGTGTTGCTTTGTCGGCGCATATTGTGTATGGGCGCATACACACATACACTCACAGAGTATCAAAGGGTTGGGGATGGACTGGAGTGCCGGATCCTGCTGCACAATTGCCAACAGCGCAACATCACGCAGCGAGTGGAAACACACATCGACCACTGTTTTATTGCCACTTGATACATTCGTTTGATGGTGTCGTATGGTTTTCGATGGGTCAACCGTACGAGCTCTTGTGCACCGCGTGAGATTTTGAAATCAATTTTTATGGTATAATTTTTCCTGGTTTCCGTCACAATTGCATACTGCCCTCTCTATTTTGTGGGCGATCATCAACGTTGTGTATCCATTACTTTTCAATAGTAACAAGAGACAACAAGTCATCAGTGTCGGTTTAAATGTTTTTCGGCGAAGATAAGATTAAAGATAGTCAAAAAGAAATGGTAGGAAAAATTTTTTTTTTTAGAAACAGCTAGAATTGACAGATGATTCCAACCTACCAACTAGGTTGAATTCTTGGATGGACTGTGATCAGTCTATTGTATTTAATATGCAGCCGCGATTTTAAGTTCAAACTTATAGAAAAAACTTTATTATTACAACAAAAAGCTTAGGGTTTCTTTTTATACTGAGGTTATTATAATTTTTAAAAGAATTAAATTCAGTTTTTTTAAAAGCCAGAAGAATCATTCAGCATTTTAAAATGATCTCCTGTTTAACAGAGACTTTGTGGTTTATTCTATGTGCTGAAACATAGTGACACTAATTAACAAAAGCCGATTAAGCTCTTTAAAAACCCCTCGTAGACGATGGGACCCCAAGCGGTCTTACACGGTCTGTCTTTAGATCTTCTTTTATCAACTCTTGAGATATCCTCGATGCACAGAGCCTCCAGGGGTCATTTGATTTGCTTTAATAATGATCCACTTCGATTGGTAAAATTTCGCCCAAAAGTTACATTTGGAAAGTGGTTGAAATACGTTTTAAAGTAATTAATAACTAATAAAATTTTCCAATCGTTCTTTCCATAATCCAATATTTATTTAAAATGTTAAATATTTTTCCCTTAAGCCACAAAGCCTTATTAATTAATATTTTGTTACTTTCATATCCTTCACCACTCATCGCTTTGATTGGATATGTTTTGTTTAGTTTAGCAGTCGTTACTAAATCCGTCTTTAATCTTAAAAAAACATTTCTAAACTATATCAGTCGTTAGGGCGAATCGTATTTTCTGTTACAAGTTCTGCTTACACTGTTTGCCATTTGAATTTGCCTTCGAGTATAATTTTTAATAGCCCTCTGTTCGTTTCGAAAAACGGCCACGACGATTGTTTCACTCCAATCATACGATTGTGGAGTTTCAGTGGTGTAAAGTGAACAAATGAAAAGTAATAACGAAGGATTTATCCTGCGCGTAAACTGCACCGTTTCCTCACTTTCATCACTTTAGACAAGCAAAACTCACACCATGAATAGCAGGAGAAGAAGAAAAAATACATGAATCCAGCACGGTGGAAAATCCTTTTTCCCGCTTACGGGTATCCACCCGGGGCGCCACCAAAGCGCGCTAGTTTTCCACGCGAAGCCGCGATCGCGAATGCATGACGACTATTTCATTTGGATTTTCGACCAAATTGCACGAGCTGGTCAAATATTGGTTTTCCCCCGTTTTGAATTTCTCGGCACAGAAAACGGGTTTGGGGGGCAAAATACACACAATCGAAGCTTTAGATCGAACCATCTGATAAGCGTCACGAAAACGTGGCATCCATCAGCGAGTGTGTCCGTGCGGGAGTTGCGGGTGTAACCGATAAATGGTATTAGCTATCGCATTTTTTTTGCTACCATGTTTTCTGCTCTTCACTGAAACATTCGTCCATCGTGCGCGCACACTTGCTGCCTGTCAGCCGCGTTGTGCTGCCGATGAGTTCCCCAGTTACAGAGGATTACTAACGGATGCACATAAGGATTCTGGCTTGTGCTTGCCTTCGTCGTAAGCTTTTTGGGTTGGGTGGTTTTTGCCTCATTTCTTTCGCTCCTTTGTATCGATTCCTCGCGCAGCACAGAGAAAAAGTTACATTAAACAATTGAAACCTCCGCTAATCTGTGGACATTTGCCCGTAGCAGCACAGATGGGACTGGGGCATGGTGATGCGAAACGACCACCATCAGACACTCGGATAGCTGTATGGATTCGAATTAAAAATCAATATTTGAACTACAGGATAATTGATTCGTTGCGACTTGTGGTTTGGAGATTGCCAACCAGCGGCAAGATTAAATTTCATCGACACAGCATGGCGGATTATAAAGTATTCCTTTGTATTTAGTGGTATTTTTTTATTGAAACAATAAATGTTCTTCGTGTACGATTCATATTTGAAAAAAAGCTTATGCATCCATGTTTCTTTTAATAAGCAGTAATGCTAGAAATTTCTACTCTCCATTCGCTTTGTTGCATTTAGAAACCCCTATGAAATACAATTCCTCCTCACTGGAATGGTTAGCTTAACGTGATTTAAATTAAATTTTCCTTGCTAAATCCAGCACGCTACTGTCGGGTATTCCACTTTAATGGATTATCATTTGATGACTGAGAAAAACGTTGTGGCTTAAGGGAATCGTCAATTGCATCGTACAGTGCTGAAAGTGGAAAAGGAATTTTAAAACCCTTCAACCACACTCGCCACTCACCGTGCTTTACGATCATGCTGCGAGCGGCAACGCAGAATAGAAATATTGAAACTGTCGACCAGAGACTCTGACATCGGTGCACATGCTGGTAGAAGTAAAAATAAACACTGACCACTCGAGGGCAACCCATGAATCCTGATGTCGTTTCTAGGGACACACGGCGTGTTTCAGACTTCTCCTTCACCGACGGAGATGCGAGTTAGAATCAACAACTGCAAAAACGCAGACAGTTAACCGGCCAAGATTAAAAGCTCAAACTCTTCGGTCACCTATGGCAGGATGCAAAAAAGGTTGGGTCAGCCTTTTAGCACGGCCACACATGCAGCTATACAGAGTGTAGTATAATCGGGGATATGAAGAAAGAAATACGGTACAGCTTCGGTACGGTACAGCTTGTTTCTATTATGGTTAGCAGCTCTGTTCGGTGTAGGATGCTTCAAAGGCACATAAATAAGAGTGTTTTAAAATTCATAAAGCATCAGAGGTATGAATTTATGCGACGAAACAAACAGGTTGACAATACGAGGGGCAGCCTTTGGCTTTCTTGTTTATGGTTTTGCAAAATGAGATTGGCAAAACTTATACTCTGAATAGGGTTGATGTATTTCTGTACAATATGTTTTAATTTATGGTTTACGTTTTAAATCCAATCACGTGTTGCATTTAATAGAGTTCTTGAGTAAAATTCGTGTATCTTAATGAAATTTCAACATAGACTTAGAAATTCAAATCAGAAATATGGTTGAAATATTTTATGCTGCTTCTCGATTAAACTGTTTTCAATGTAACCCGCATCCAAATATCAACCTGCATCAGCGGTAATGTGCTCCTACCCGTAAAGCATCCCACATTTTACACCGCCATCGTTTCAACGCGAATACGGTAGACAGATAGTTTCCCATCCCTAAATTAATGGTCTAAGTTTCCACTTGCAACACTCAAGATTTTGTCTCGCTTTGACCGCATCCTTCGGTTGTGGTCTGCCGTTGCGTCTAGTCAATGAGAAGGTGAGCTGGCAGAAATTATGTTACCACTCGTGTAGCACTTATTTGTGTAACCGGCGAACGGAAAATCCCAAACGCTCGCCCGAGACCCACGCTGCCGCTGCCATCAGCAGGCATCGTTATTCTATTCGCGCGGTTGAAAAGAGCAACTCCGCCCCCAATCGCCACACGCGCGCGTAAAAGCGCAGGCAGCATTATCATCCAAAAGCGCTACCGAAGAGGCGCTACAGGAACGAGCTCCTCGTTGTCGTCGAGTTTCGGTATGACGCGCTAAGTGAGTGCCCGTGCCCGAAAAACTTTCCTAGCACAATATTATAATAGAACATAAATAAACTAAATCATTTTAATGTTTATGATCATTATAATTATTGCTTTTAAAGTATGTATAACCATTAGCGCACGTACGGACCGTTACGACCGTGTTACGGTGCATCGAAACCGTGCGCCGTTTTTGTTCGCGGCAGTGGGAAGTAACCTTTTTCCGAGCGGGCGTCTTGGCGAGTGAAACATTGTGCAAGAACGTTCTATAGCTCCTTCCCATCTCCACGAGCTCCTAGAGCAATTTGATTTTGTACGTACGAGCGTCCGTTACGCGAGTGCTCCCGTGCTTATGGTGCCGATAATGATTGTCCCGATGGTATGTGTGACACGAACGAACCGTGGCTGTTATGGTTGGTCCACGAAAAACAAAAATGAAAAGATACCAGTGTCGTACTACCCGAGCACACTTTAACTGTCGTCTAGGGCCAGCTTTTAGCTTAGTGGATGTAGGATATTTCGGAAAATGGACATAGGGTGACCATCCACGACAGCAACGATAACGACAACGATCAGCAGTACCGACAAGCCCCGCTTTTCTGTATAGTGTCTGCTGAAGCATTCAAGTTAAACATTCAATAGCGTAAGGTGTGTTGGGAGATAGGACAAGAAAAAATGGTAGTTTAGGTCTCAAAGATTTTTTATCGCCCTCTATTGATGGCCTCAATTTAAAAACGACAATACCTAACAATTTGATAAATTTTAAATATATAATCAATATTATTATTTGTATAATAAACTTTAAATTTTATTCAACAATGATTTAAACTAAAAAAAAACACACAATCAATCAATTTAAGCTGATCAAAGCGTTCGAAACAAAATATATCTGGCATATGTTTCTTTGTAATTGTACAAAAAACTTCAATTTCTTTTCATATTGATTCCATGGCAAAGAGCCATCATAATTACAGGCATTGTCACTAAATTTTGGTCGTTGGGAACTAAAATCGATACAAGATTATTACGTTATGCTGCATAAATTAATGTTCTCAATTATGTTGTGAGTAGTATATTGTTTTCTCAAAAGACTGACAATGTTGTTTTGTCGAATGTATTTTAGAAGCATGCAAAGATGCAAACTGCATCACGAAATATGAGCACGGTTTCCATCAAAACGTCACATTATACATGATTGCGAATGAATGAAACAATGTCCACTCGAGCGAAACAAAGAGATTTGTAATGCGTCTGGAGAAGGAAAAAAATCTCTCTCGTCATCCGGTCGTCAGGATGTCGGAAATTTCTAAAAGATGCACCCCTATTTGCATTCCACCCAATTCTTTGTGACTTTAATCTTCTCCAAGCCATAGGCAGTTGTTTGCACTACCAGGAAAAAGGGGAATAACAAAAAGCGATTCAGATTTTCCAATTTTTCACCATATCACTTTACTGCGGGTCGCTTGACTGTGGATGCATCTACCATTTCCGTGAAGGTCTTTTTTCTTCGTCTTCTCTTCGTTGTTTCTGCCGAATTGGCCACTGAAATTGAATGCCTGGTCTTGCTCTCCGCTTTTATGTTCGGTTTTCCAAAAGATTTCCGACTAGGTACGTGAGTACGCACCCCTCAGTACCGTTTCTAAAGCCGTCTAGAACCATTTCGAGTTGAACGCCACTCGGTTTGTTCGTCAGTGTCAGAGGGTGGATAGAAAGCAAGGAAGAAAAGTAGCAGAAAATGCCTAGGTTCGCATCTTAACTTCAATGCGAGGTAAGAGATCAACCTAAAGGAATGTGTACGCTTCGTACGGTACGACGTTGCACAACACGACAACACCGCATGTAACTGCCAGTCTGCGACCTGCTGGTCGATTTTTACAGTCGAGCTGTTTCCGCTTTCCTGATTGAAGCAGTGGCCGGGAGTGGCATCCGCTTTTTGAAGGATTTTTTTTCTAGACTCTCCATGTTTTCTCAAAACTTCCTACATACACACACACACCTATCCACGTCCGGATGCGGATAAAGATTGCTGATGTTGCATTCAAACGACTGGCCCGGGTTTTTTTAGCCCTATTCCGGAAGTGTAATGGATGCGCTAACATCATTTGACAACGAAAGAGCGAGAGAGAAAAATAGATAAAAAAGAACGACACGGCATGTGAAAAGAAGCGAAAAAGCAACGAAATAAAGGCTAAGCTTGTTACACGAATCCTCTATTTCAATGGTTGATTGTTTGAAGTGGCTGTGAGCCAAGAGTGGGAAACTTTACGAGACAAGCCGTTTGCGGTGGTGAGCACACGGGTGCATTGGACTACTTTTGTGGCCTTGCAAACAACGGACAAGTGCATGTAAGTGCGGGAACAGGTTGATTCGCCCTCCTGGATCGGGCCTCATAACACAGCGTCTGCATATTGTTTCTTCTTCTGCTTGTCTATCGAGTGTGCGCCAGTGTGATGTGTGTACTGATGATGAAGAACGCCCACACGACCCTCTGCTGCATGATGATGATCTTCACTCAGCATGATGGCGGTGGTGATGGTTGTTGGGTTCGGAAGGAAGCAACCAAGCTCCCGGACAGCCGGGATGCAGATAGGTGGTGAACTGGTGGCTTTAGGTAACGCCCAGCAAAAAGTGCACCGCAGGTACAGGTTTTGTGGAGGAGTGTACATGTACGTGTCATTTTACAGTAGATTTAATTGGGAATGGTTGATGATGAAGATTGTTAAGGCTGGCACGATATGCATGCACATATACGTGCTGTCATCGACTCTGACACAGTTTGTCTTCATCACAGGGGTGGGAATTTAAATTAAATCTCGCACTAGAGCACTCATTTCGTTAGGGTAGTGCTTGAGCCAAAGCGCTAGAAGCAACTCGTTGCCTCTTGGAGAAGTACAAGAAAAATACCAAACGGGTAGGAATGAACGGATACACGAGCAGTTGTTTTCGTTAAAAATTATTCGAGCCAGTAAAATGTATGTGGCATTGTTAATTTTATTACACTTCCGTCCATCTGCAGAAATTGTTACACGTTTTTCAACGCTTAAAATGGTTGAATCGCGTTGCGCACCTTTACATAACCTCGTCTCCAGGGTTTTATGATGGTGTTTCAATTGTCACTCCCCTGTTCCCAGCTAGACGCTAGTTTGTTCCAACGGTCTTGTTTAATATGATTTAACTGGAAGTCATTCTTATCACTTCCATCCTTTAACGAGCCATTTTCACAATCCACACAGGGGACCCATCTGTTTCGAGTAGCACAAACACCGCCCCCCTACGACGCACTGCCATTCGATTCGGTGGCATTACTTGTCCTACCGGCCGGTATCATTAAACGTAACTGCTCGTCAACAACTGCCTTACGATAAATGGGCCACTGAGGCCACCAAAACCTTTACCACCTTTTTCGGCAGAGAAAATCGGTGGAACGCAACGTTTTCTTTTACCCATTTCTACTCCGCTATGGTTATTTCACGCTCAGGTAGCGAGTGGTTGTGCTTTTGCTAGGTGCATTAGGAATCTAAACATCGCCGTCGATGGGACCCCGGGACGGCCAGCAGCGGGAGCGCTATTCCGCAAATAACCAAATCATCATCAATCCCGAAAAACGAGAGCATCATCGGCCATTAAGCTTAACGATCAATTAAAACCTGATCCAAGGCGGAGGCGAAAGGGCTCTACCGGTTTGTTTGTTCGGTTGATGGTGAAGGTGGTTGTTCTGAAGCACCGAACGAAGCGACAAACAATGTAGTAGGTGTAGTACAGGGCTATCTCCGTAAGATGTTGGCACGCATTGCGTACTACAATAACTCTGAGAACGTTTGTTAGTTTTCCTTGCGTTCTTTTCGCCATACCTTGCCATTTTGGGGTTCTGCTGGCTGTGGCAATCGCTGTCCACAATAACTGCCATAATCGGTTCCTCGTAAAAGCTACGAACAATTTTACCCAACCGTGAATCGTAAGAAAGGTGAAGAAAATGGGCAGTGTTCTAATGAGGATCTACCAGCTTCACCTTAACGATCGCTTCTAACATCAGTTCCGTATTATTGGTAATATGTTGACATTCTCAACCATCTCGTGTATATTTTTTCGGGTGATTATCATTAAAAACATAATCATTTAGCCTTAACACCTCTTTTCCATTACAGGAAAGAATAATTTGTGCAATAAAATTATAAAATCTAATTAAATCGAGTGAAAACCGTCCAAGTTTGAAGGAAAGCTTACATTTTTTTCAACTCCAATGTGTTTTTCTCATAATCCTTATCGCTGGAGAACCTTTAAACATGTTTAAACACATCAAATCACATGTTCTACACCCTCAACGCTGAAGCCGGTACAACATTACAAACTCACCCATTCGTTTAGTGTGATGACGGTTCTTCTTAAGCTTCCTAAGCATTTTTGGCCCTGTTGTCGCATTGTTAACATCCACATTGTGGCACCACAATGCCGTTGTGTTCGAAAATAACGAACGTCAAATTAACCGAACACTAATTTTACTGCGTCAACCCCTCCTCCCCGCAGCCGGGCAAAGACACCATGCGCCTCCACCAGAGAAATCAACCACGTGAAACATAAACATCGCGAGAGAAATTATACCTCACTCACTGTGTGTGTATGTGTGCCATATAGCTATCGTTTCTTCATACTGCATTAACCTGCTAAGCCGACTTTCTTTAATGAGACTAAAGTTTCGTACGTTTAGCAGAACACTCGCAGAGCAAAATTACCTGCGTGTGTGTGTGTGTGTGTGTTATGGGGTTTGCAGATGAGCCGGCAACAAGACCATAACCATCTCTAAATTACCCCTTTTGTTTGTTGTGCGATGTGTGAACAGGTGAAAGGATGGTTCTTTCATGTGAGAGCGAATGGCGTACGGGGGAGGGGATCTTCTGCTGGTTTTGAAAAGCTTGAGGAATGGTAGGATAGATGGCATTGGAAGAAATTGTGTGAAGGAAGTGCTGCAATGATGAGATGCGGTCGAGAGATGCTGATACCGACTTGCCATCGCTTATCCGCTTGCCGGTGACCTCTGGTCTTGACGGGTCATCTTTCCGAGTGAAGATGGCCATCAGTTTATGTTTCTCCGTGCGAGGCAGCAGGTTGCAGCGTGCAGACGAGACGAAACGTACAGAAAGGGATAATAGCACGGTAACGATGGTGAAGATCTTGAAGCTAGAAATGATTGTTATGGTGATAGTCGATGGATAAGGATAATTTTCCGACCTCATGCCTCCTGGCATCGTGCTCGGACGGAGATGGGAAAAATGGGATACGAAAATAGCGCAGCTATCGCAGGCAGGTGGTATTTTCACAGCTAAACTAACAATCGCACAACTATCGTATCTGCTATCGCAGAATACACGACGCACCGTGGATTTCGCATCGGTTTTAAGGGTCTCGTAATGGTGTTTCTGTAAAATTTAACCACCATAATTTGCGACCGGAAACCTTGTCCTTTATAACATCCTTATTCATTTTTCCCAGCGACAAGATCGTGGGGTTTCTATTCTTGCCCTGTTCCCGTACCAACCTTCTCCTGTGAGTGTGTGTGTGTACATTTTGACAAGCGACTGTACCTGGTCGTTCGGTAGTAACGAATGGGACCACTTGAGCAAACTGGTTCCGCCTTCACGATGTTCAAATGGGTGTAAATCTTACAACAACCTTTTGCTACTACGTTCGTTAACCTATGTGCCTGCCCTTCATGCGGGTTATGCTGTCGTTTGCCGGTTCGGCTCTTAAGCAGGGCCAGAACTTTTACCTCACATGAGCACTTTCGAGCAAAGAGCAACAGCGCTACAAACAATTCCCGCTCGCTTTTCTTGCGAAAACTTTCCATCAGTTCCGGCCGGTGGGATTTGGCTTTTCTTCTTTCTCGATAGGATTGCATGCCTCGGCACATCCCTTACGTGGGACGCACTCACTCACCTGAGCTACAGCCGCGCGAATGCGCAACACAACAATCTAATTAAAATTTAGTTTGTACACGCTGTTTTCTCGAGTCATAACCGTGGTGTTGGCGCTTGAAGTGGGCTGCTCCCCGGCTGGATTACTGCAGTCTTCGTGCTCATCATGCTAACCAGATCCGTTGGGAATACCAACCCCAAAAATTAGTGCACATAGTCATTATGGTTGTAGTACCTTTGTTTGACTGCTTAGTTGCGATGACAGCGGCACGACCGTTCGAGCGTTCGCGTATGGCTGTGAAGAAGCGGAAAGCATTAAACATAATTATATTAATAATCGTGACAGGTTAAAAGCATGCTGTAACGCATTTTGGACAAATAGAACGTACGTACGATGGTATTCTGAGCAAGGTGTTTTGATTTTCCCAGCGGATATGGTAGTTTTTTTAAGGTTCCTATCTTAAATCTAATCGCCGTATGTTGACGTAATGGTCGCGAGATTCTTACAGAGAGAAATCTAGAGTACATGGAAGGAAAATGTTAATTAATTTATCCAGTAACAGCTCTTGAGTTTTAAGTAACATCTTAATATTTTTATTTCATTTGGAAGACATTCATTTTAATCTTCTTGTTGATTAAATTTTAAAAAATTTCTTTCTTTCACAGGTGAGTAATCGTCTTCCATGAAAACCCTTACCTGATGCTTTATCGTGAGTAAAACGGTATCAAAACGCACCCTTCCAACAGAACAAGTTTGAAAACATAAAGTCATCTCACTGTAACGCAAGTGACTGTTCAAGGTCTACCTTCCATATCCAGCGCCGGCGTCAAACAAAAAACGAAGCGATTTTAAACCCTTTTCTTTCGAAGCTTCTCAACACATTATGATTTGCGCAAACAAAAACGGGCAAACACATCCGAAACAACTTGCACAAGGTAACGAAGGAAATGAGTTTTATACTGACTTCGCAGAAAACGCAGTTTCGGCGCTGGTTGCAAAATGTGCTGAGCCTAGTTTTGCTGCTGGCACCCCAAGTTTTTTGGAACCTGCGAAACGTCGACAGTTCGACACGTCCTCTCACTTTGTGCACCGACTCAAAAAGGCTCCCTGCTTTTTTAATGTTGGGGTGGGGGCCACTGACGTCAACCGTTCGGCAGGCTTCACTCTCCTATCGCTTAGACCTTCCATTTTGTGAGACTGCTTGCTTGCGTTCCATGTTCGATAGGTTGCACATAAAAAAACCCTCCTTCCCCCCGGGGTAACACCCTCCGGGAACAAAAGACCAGTGAAACGGGAGTCAAATTGGAAATTAGAATGAGAAATCAGTTTTGCAGCTCAAGTCAACCGGAGACGGGGACGAGAAAATGGGAAAATTCCGGTTTGCCTGAAACATTCCTTACCGTTTGCACCGGTTTGGCAGGTTGAAATGCTGCCTCGTTGCTGGCTACTGGCTAATGTGTGTACTAGGCCTCGACACACGGAAGCCCACTTTCTGGATAGGCTTTGGGTGGAAAGTGGCAGGCCTGGATGGAGGAGAAGGAAGGAAAAGCGGAGCAGGAAATAGCATCGCTGCCAAACCTAAAGAAGGAAAAACCTGTCAACTTTTCACCAGTCATTCTACCGAAAAGTTGCCTTCGCAGTGTACTTACTGCCTGCCTTACTGTTGATGTCGTCTGAACCTTCAAAGTCGTGGAAGGTTTCTCCCAGTTGCTTCGCAGCGCGTATCAATAATAATATGGTTCCGAAGTAGACGTTTGTGTTTTTCCACCCGGAAACGATTTTAAAGCGTGATGTTTATGCAAAGACAGCTCGTGCAGACGTATGATGGCAATGAATGGGAATAATTGTAAAACTGTTTACCGATCGAAAAACGGAGAAATCTGTTGGAACGTATACGCTTTTCGCATGCTCTTCAGCTGATATTATTCTTGTAGTTGAATAAAGTAATCACAATTATACATTTATTGCAAATATTCGCAATACAGTAGCAGCAGATGGTCGTTTTTCATACGGAGATTCCGAGTTCCGAGATTCCTAGCGTACCCATCGCAAACCCCGAAATGTGCGAAAGTGATTCGATTGCCGAAATCGTTCCCATCAACAATGGTGCACTTTTCCACGGAAAAAGGCCTCATTCCAGGAACGCACACCAGCAAATGATTAATCGTCAGCAGTGAAATTGCTTCTCCGTGCTGTGGGCTTCAATATTTATCTTCTTAATTACCAGCGACCAAGCAGCAGGGGTGCCTTCCCAACCAACGGCGGTGAACACAGCCGTGATGGAACCGTTTGCGTACTAATGTGTTTTTCCGCTACAAAACGGTCGAGAATCGGGGCGGGAAGTCGGACGATCGGTGAAAGGATTCCGGTATAGCCACCGTGAACCGATCGAATAAGTGTGTGCATTGAGTCGTAGCAGTGTAGCCGAATACACTGAAAGCCTACTTGCTTCCTTTCTGTCCAGCAGCGCATGCTACAGTCGACAGGGCCGTGGGCGAAACGCAGATAAATCGGCCCGATCAAAAGGGAAGGATCCTTTTTGTCGGAGCTTCTTTGCTTACTTTTTCACCACCTCTTGCCCGCCGTCACCATCCCATATCTCGCTCGGGCAGTTCTTGGCGTTCATTTTGATCCGTTCAGTGTAAGGAAGCTGGCAGCCGGTAGGTTTCGAGTACGGGAAATATGGCCGAACCGGAAAAGGCTAGAATAATGGGAAAACAGTGATGCGGAAGACGGACTACCGGGAGTGCGCCCTAGGGAACACATCACTTAGACGAAGGACTTCACTCATCACCGTGTAGTCACGGTGTTCCGTGTATTGCGATCCGGCGATGCCACCAACCACTGCCGGACGATGAAAAACTGTCGTCATCAAGCACTCATTAAAAGCAAATATCAATCAAGAACACATCTCGTGTTCGTTGTCTTTGCCAACTTGTATATGTGTGCGTTTGTGTACGTTCTTATGGAACAACCGGTATTTTTTCCCTCCTCTGTGTATCATCTTTTGCCGTTAGCTCTATCACCAGAGAACGACCCAACCTACCCGTGAAAGGAAATCGAATTCCTCGTTGAATTTGCTTCCCCTTTTTTGTTACCCGCTCCGGTCCTCTTAATCTTCCGTTCGAAACCGTGGACAGCTATATCTCTTGCCCTCGGTATCGATTTTATCCGATCCGTCTTCGGACGATTGATTCGATGTTTCGGCCGGAAACGGGGCCCAAGTACAAGGACGCAGCACACGGTACGGGACAAAATTTATTGAAAGCAAATTCCCGATTGTCGATAAGAAAAAAGCTTGAGGGGGTGGTGATTGAGTAAGGCGAGGCATGGTTCATATTGGGAGTTTTTCTGAGATGCTTACTCTCGCACAACGGGAAATATAATCGAAAGCAAACAATTGCTGTGCGATGGATGGATTGAGTTTTGGGTGAAGGGCGATGGGTGAAAGGCTGGTTTTAGTAAGATGGAAATTTTGCTTAGTTTCGCCAATGCTGTGTGATGCCAATGTTGGAGCACGTGAACGGCATGGGCTATGATTTGAAGTTGATTTCCTATGAGAAATTTTATGGTGGAAACAATACAACAGGAAAATAGGTGTTTTGTTGCTTCTTTTTCATTGAATAACAACATCATCTACGCTTGCTAATACGGGTTAGGAAAGGATCTTCGTTACGTCAACTCCCAAGGAATTTAGGAAGAATCCAACGGATTACTTGCTTTCCCATAACAAAATCTTTGTAAATCAGTTACCTAACAGTCATCATTTCTTTTTTTTCTGCCACAAATTACTACACGTGCAGTTCATCGCATTGCAGCAAGCGAAATTCCTTACGCTAGAGCGCTCAAAATCCGGCATTATGCATAAAGTCAAATTTAATTTCAATCTCTATCGTATCAAGCGGTAGTCGACGGTCTACGATATAACCGCAAAATTGATTGAATAATATAGCAGGGTATCATCATCGTCATCATTCTCATCATTATTACCGTGTGCCATTCGTAGTTTTCTGACGGCAAGTGTTTTCGTTCGACAAGCGTCGGGGAAGCTGGGTAGCGACAACACTCAGACCGAACGCCACGCCGGTGGCCCGGGAGCCACACGGAACCACACGTACATGATACTTCGATACTATCCGAAGCTATCCTCCCGATGGGGCAGATTTCGAATCCATATATTATGCATGAACCGAACACTGGCACGGGGTGGGTTAGCGATCGCCGTGTTGCGAGACGGCGAGAAAGAGTAGGAGAAGATATGAGCGAAATAAACGTGTACGACGTCTCTGTATTGGCGTACAAAACACCTAGCTAAACCGTGTACTACTTCAGCCCGACTTCGTACATGGGAACGAAATGGTTAGTGAAGAGCAGTGCAGAATGGGCTGGTAAAGTGTCACGCAACGACAGTGGTGACCTTTTTTTAGCAGATCAGAACCGTACAAGATTTGATGGCACTACGTGTAATTAGACCTGATGCCTGTGATCTGTACAGGGACAGATTTAAGAACCTTCACCACTTATTCACCATTGAAAACAAAGTTCGAAATTAATAATAAGTTTTCATTGAAACCAAAAAAATGTAATGTTATCTTCTTATGTAGGATTACATCGTATAGCCTAAAGGAAAATCATGCTTCGATAGAAAACTGTTTGGTAATTCCACAAAAATTGAACTAAAAAATAAGTACATACATTTACCAGTAGTCGTACAATACATTAATTTAATTCATGATTATCCACAATTCATCCTCATTTATTGCATAACGCTCGGTAAAATTCGGAATAATAATGATTTTTACTATTAAAGATCGAACATGGCTGTAATCTAACTTTCTCTTCTCAATTGAATATATTTGCTTACCACCATTCATTATTACAAAAAAAAAAGATAATGAGCGCTATGTTGTATTTAGTAGTACTATTTATTTTTGAAATCCATTATAATAGCTTAAACAGGGGGGATATAATGACTGTAATTGTTTTATTCATACTGAAGCAACATTTTTCCATCATTAGTACGAGGAACTGTTAGATTGGCGAGACGCAAATGCCTGTCAACCAGTGGTTTTTTTTTAACAAAATAGATGCCGTTTTTCATACATTCGCTACTTCCTTAGTTCCGTTCTATACATCAGCGCAAGCTGGAAGCAGTCACCCTTGCCACAAGTGATTCAAGTGAAAGGCAACCTACCGTTGCACACGGTGCAAAACAAAACTGTACACAGTCTGTACCACTTGCACTGAACATCACGAGCGAGATTTCTGGTAGGTGGCCGGGTTTCCGTGCCGGGACCGTAGGTTCTACGGGTGTTTGCAAATTTTTATCGCCGCTTGTTGCTTGTATGGTGTCGGTTCAGTTACGTGTGATTCATGGTTGGTTCGTGCTTTTAGAGGGAAAATCTTCAGCAAGTGAGTGCGCGATGCCAAGACTCGAAATGAAGAGCGGGATATCATAATTTCAAATTGTTGTTGGGAGCTTTCAGTACACTTCACCAGAGAAGTAGTTGTCGAGGTTCGTGCGCATTGAAGATGATGGTGAAAAACTTCACTCAAACTGGTTCGCGCATGTTATCCAACCTTTTTTGTTCGGTTTGGTATGTGAATAGAGTGAATGGGAGATGGACATAAAATGCGAGAGAAACAGGCAATTTAGCGAAGCGTTGAGAAGTTGTTGCTGGTTAGACGGATTTACATACGCGTGCACGGCAACATACAAACTCAAAAACCCTAAAACACAAAAAAACAAACACATGCACAGACAGAGCAAAACACAGTAAACCATTCCGGCCATGCTGGTGGCAAGCGACCCAGACCCTGGCCGTGTTACGAGCGTTGGGTAAGATTCGAAATCCCTTCAAAAGTCAGCGACTCGTGCGATTGTTGAATATTCATACTCGGTATGAATTTTTCAGTGTGAAAAATATGTTTTCTTTTGTTCTAATTTTGCAACAGACTTTTTATTGCATAGTGACTGAATTTTCACTTTATCTGCCATTGAATGCTTTTGAAATCCATTGCTGTATACGTAGCGCAGCTTTTCGTTGTCTGTTGTGCTATCACTGTTATACATGAAAAGCATAACTTTTTGCGATGACTTGCTAACGTACGCTTACATTTTAATGAATGTGTTAATTATTTTAGGTTTTCTTTTTTATTGATTTGTTTTTCCTTTGATAATAGTTTTGCTCAGTACGCTAAAATTTGTTTCCAGAGTTGTTACACAGTAACTTTAGCGATATTGTAACAGTTCCAACAGTTAATTTTGTTAACTTTTTAAACACTATATTATTAGACCAAAGATCTATACGACGACGATTTAAACATTACCTTGAAACAGTGGAAAATGAATATTGTAGTTTAGTAGGACTGTTTTTTTTTTATGTCAGACCCGTAATCCAATTCCCAGTCGTGTCGCGTGCACAGCAATAAAAGCACATAATTTCACAATGTTCCAAATGAATGATGAAGCAGAAAATTTATCCTGTTAAGCGGCACATAAAATTCTTCCCCATCAAACCCAGTGACAGGTTTGACAGGATAGAGTCCGTTCCACAAAACGCAATGCAACGAAACGGTGTTCTACCATTACAGACAACCAGCTAACGTTCGGCACATCCTGACTCCCTGGACCATGGTTAGCGTGTCTACAGCCGGTGCAGGAGAACTAGCGGGAGCACTAAGAGGATTTTTAGGTTTTTAGTTGCTGACCATCACTCAAAAGTTGGTGAATGTTTTGCTCTTAATTTCCAACCACCCGCGTTACTATCCAACCATCGAGTAAACTAGCATCTGCTTCCTGCCGTGGCTTCCAGGTTTTGGCAGTTACGAGCTTAGGGATCCATGCGAGCGGTCCGGCTTTACGACGTGGAAGTACATAGTTTTGCTGTTTGGTCCCATTTTTGGTGGCTTAATATTTGATTTCTACTTCTTCTCGTGAACTTACGCCATCGTCACCTGCTCACTAACACCACGCTATTCCGACCACGCTCAGCATACGTCCTTTTACGTACTCGAAAAAGTATTTTCAGGAATGTGGTACCCGTTGCTCGCCCCAAAACTTTGGTTCGTCCGGGGCATCGAGTGGACGGGTAAACTTTCCGGTTGTGGATCAGGGTTTTAACTCCTAACCATCAAAGAGCATTAGATTGTGGTATTTTCTGAACCGGTTCCTTTTTATGGTTGCCCGGTGGCAGTTAGTAGCGACATTCCTTGATCCATTTGATGGCGAAGTGAATGATGTCACCCCTTCCCGCATTGGCGAGCTCTGCGTTCGGAAGGGATTATTTCGGGGCGTGTGCATTAAGGGAGGTTGTTTCGAGCGGCAGAATTGTGCCCCAGAGGTGCGTGATTTTATGTTCCATTGATTGGGATATTATGGCAGCAGAAAAGCTTTGTGGTGTAAATGAGATACTACATCATACATTTTGGATTGGGTTTTCGATTTCCGTGGAACGATGACAATTAGTTTTAATTTCAACAAAATTACGGATTTTAATGCGCTTGAATTCAAATGATATGGCTTCGATATCCACATTTTTCGAATGATACCAGCGTTGTTTTGCACCAAAAGAAGATACTAGCTCCCGTTAGCAAATTTCCACTTTCTGACCGCTGTACTGAGGTTCAACTGAACGAGGAAATTGAGCTGATGCCGTCCGCTATTGGAATTGATCAATTTTGGTTCTGGAAATGTGCAGCTTTTTTGTGTTGCTTACTCCAGAGCTGTGACAATCACTCGCCTTCCCAAAAACTTCCGTGTAGCGTTCGGTTTGCGTTGCTCGTTTGTGAGGAAATTGGTAGATCCGATTCAATTGACTTTTATACAAGAGCTTCCTTTTTTTTTACACAAAAAAACATACACACGCACTCGGACGACGAATATTCCTGGACAAATGGATTCAACGGTCAAACGGCACGGAAATAAAAACAATCAACATCGTATAAAATATCACCCGCCCGTAGCGGTACGTTTGATTGAGAACGAACCGTTCGTCCGCTGAGAATTGTTCGGTCAACTGTAAATTGCATCTCTTGTCTGACCCTTGCTTCAGTGAAAAGTTGTTATATATTTGTTGTCGTTGCTTTGTTTGTCAATGTTGAGCCCACTCCATTGGCATCGTTGAACCCGGGGGGAGGAAAACAGTCCGAACCACCCGTATCACAACTAATGGCGCACACTTCGACAAGCGCTTGATAATCGACGTGCAAAAGTGTATTAATCTCTTATTTTTTTGTGAACAATACGCAATGAAAATTTGTTTGCAAGTGTGTGTGTATGAGTGCATGTAAGAGCTGCTCGTACCTGGCCAGCGGGTGTACTGCAAAGAGGAAATGTATTTTCCCATCAGACAACATGCTGCAGTTTGATCCGTGTTCGGATGGACTGGGGCGAATGTCGAAGAGGCGGTTGAAGTGGATCGAAATTAAATGAGTGTCTCTCGGGAAACTGCGTTAATATCGAGATTACAATTTTCGACGCCCATCCAACGGACGATCCGAAAGCTACCAATGTGAAGCACCGGTGCCGGTATCCTTAATTTACACATTATTTCATTGTCAACATAATCGACTTTGCTGTTTCGGGTGAATTCGACATTTTTTTAGCCAATTCGCGAGTGGAAGTTCGATTACTAAGTAATCCGGTACACAAGGTTTGTGTAAGGGTGGTTGTTGTTCTGCAAGCGCAAAGCAGTTACGTCCGAGAAGTTTAAATTGCTTGTAGTGGAAATGATTTTACCACATATTCTCGCTCTAGTGGCTGCTACAGTATCGTTTAATACTCTCCTCTCGGTGCATTATTCCACTCAATTATGAGACAATGAGCAACATCGTTCATAACCTGCCGCGTATCTACACAAAAGCTCGTAGATGGAGTGAGCATCGCTGGTAAACGCAGGGTTGAATTACTGGTAATCAGTCTACAATCGATAACCGATACCAACTCGTAGTTCATCATCCTACCGCACATTGTGCAGCACACGGCATTTGTATGTTTGAAGGTTTTAGCACTCCTATATGCTTCCAACCGCAGCCCAAACCATCTACCCAGCCCTTTATCCTCGATTGCCACGTAGCTTTGCACATTTCGAAGCAGACGAACGAATCCCCCGACATTGCCGAATGTATAGCCGCGTGTGCAAATCACGCCATTAACCCATATTAGAAAATTATACGATTATAAGATGATCTTAATTTAGGTTGCATTATGCGGAGATAATTACGTTTTCGTCGAACACTTCACGAAGGACGTGAATTTGTGCTTCTCAATCAACAAGAGGCTTGCTCTCGTTTGAAACCAGCAAATGGGTAGCCGGGTGCGAAAGGGCATGTTATCAGTGCGTCTTAACACGCGATGCATACAATGCATTTAGTTGCTGTTGAATTACAGTTGTGGCTGGTCGGAAATTTATGGGTTTGAAAATGTGCTACGCAGATTTGCTGGATTTTGCTTGTACAAAGTTTGGAATTCATTAAAATGTTCCTATTCTCCTCATTTTATTCATTCAAATTACAATCCTGTAAGCTATTAAACTCTTTATAACTGTTTTACTTAGTAAATTTATTATGTCACACTTGAAACAAGTATTTGTAACCATCAATCATAAGCTATATATTTTTAATTTTTTGTATTTCTTTTCCATTACAGGTAAGCAAATAAATCCCGTGGTATTTCACCCACTTAGCGAAAAAAAAATCGTATGTATGTGTACCGGTTCATGAGTTAAGCTATTCTTTAAATATTTCAAAATAAAACTCAAAATTAAATCGATGAAGGTAGCAAAGATGAACTGATACAACAAGTTTGTTACATGTAGAAACTATTATTCTTGAGCGTGTTGTCCACTCGTTATTTCCAACGTTTTATGTCGGCTTTTCGCATCGATCGTGTCGGTTGAGACTGATCCTCTGTTGGCTGCAAATGCTACTTGCCTTGCCGATAAAGACGTCGCGGCCATAGCTAAAGTCAGAGCAGCAAGCTAACCCTGGAGGAAACCCCACATACGGAGCGCATACGGACCATGATATATGTTTCGTCATTATCATTATCCCGTCCGTTGATGCTGTCTCTGCACGTGGGAACCAGAGTGGTACTAGTACGGAAAGTACTTCCGGATTTAACAGATGGTGCAGGCAATGGAACACATATCAGTTAACCGACTGTGGAACGGCATTATTCCACGCGTCGCTGGATGCGCTCGATGCAGGCTAAAAATATATTTCTGGTGTGTCTGCGCATGAGAAAATCCGATTTGTTGTATTCTTGAATTCGTTACTACCAGCCATTACTGGACACGACGACGAAGATATTCGAACCTGGCTCGAATAGATTCAAGTGGGGTTTCGCCCGATGAATGTACGATAATGATGCAACGTCAAAAAGGAAATACAGAAAAAGCCATTTTCGGATGTTGTAACTCGGAGCAGAAGAGCAATTGTTATGGCAACAATATACTGACCCTGGTTATGGCACAAGTGATGCCTGGTATGAATAAAAGATTGAGGTTTAGTTTAAGGATCTACCACAGTAATTCTGCATAATTAACAGTGTGTGAAAGTATGGACATAAAAATCTTGTAAAAATGATAATAAGTCATACCAATTCGTTTTCAGTCCATTCAGATGTATATAAATCCTCCAGAGCTTCCTCCAGCCTTAACGCTATTTGTTACTTGACACAACAGTGCACCTTCCAAACGGCCTTAAAAATCCATCTGTCGTTTGAGAGAAAGTTTCGCGTACACGCTAAATCTTAAAGTACTCCTGAACCTCTTTCCAACTAATTGCATTATCCTGTTTTCACCAGTCTGTCGTGTGCAATTTCGCTCAATTTGCAACCCCACCATCGACTGTACTGCAATCTGAACGCCAAGCTTGCTCGGCCCTGCTTTCCGACACCTTGGCATCGCAATTAGATTGAATAATTTGAAAATATTCATCACCCCATCAGCAATACCATTACCGCCGACACCTTCGGACACATTGGGAGGTTCGAGTGGATAAGAAACAGGTTGCTAGTTTGGGATGGTTCTTCGAATTTTTATTCTTTTTCCCATTACTGTCCTCGCTTTTTCCTACCCTTAATGACTCACAGCGATCCCCGCCATTGAAAAGAAATTGAAGAGGATGAACTTTTCGGACGCCTGAATTAATTAAACAACTTTTTTGCGCCCCTGTCGTACCTGTGTGGCCATTCGCCCGGGTGCTGTTCAACCGAATTGGTGAAACAGTGCCTGGAATGTTTGAATTCTTCCATCCGCCGGTAAATCTACAATAGTGACCAGTGTACCCGGTAGGGTGTGTACACCCCAGCAGTAGAACAATTTCCTCCCTTGCCATGCCATTAATGCAATGTATACAGGTTTTATTATGGCACGTAGCGAGCAAATGCTACGGGAGCAGATTTGTTTCGGCATGTCTTGATGCGCGTACGCTCTCACCGCACTCGGGGTTGTTGGATCTGATCGAAATACTATCGCCCCGGTGTGTTTTGGAAGCACAGGGCAGAGGTGTATGAATTTTGGCATCGTTTTCATCTAATTACACTCGTTCGTCCAATTTGCTCGCTTGTGTGCTACAATTGTTCTTCTGCTGCCCTCAACCAGGAGCGGGTGGTTTCGGGACGGTCGATGCTGTACACCCAACTGCCCGGTACAAATATCGAACCGAACGATTTCTGAAAGAACGTACCAAGCTTATCGTCACCCTCAACATTGATTTTCGAGTCGAGTCATGTGCGGTTGGGTACGAATAGAGTGCTTAGATTCTCGGCAACCAAACGTTCACCCGATTAAAATGGATTTCGTGTGGTCATTCGTTGGTGCCGTCCGGTAGTACCTTCCGAGTCTGTTCGGTCCAGTCAGGAGAAAACATTTTAACGATTTATTTAGAAATTCAGCACAGACGGATAGACGAAGGTTCTATTTTGTCTTGAATGCAAAAGCCATTATTGTGTCCGCATGCATGGGAGCAGAATCAAAATGGCATCTTGATTGCGTTAAGCGCTTTCGACTATTTGTTGGTAATTACCAGAACTTAATGCATCGCCAGGATTCATGCAACGGTTTGATAGTTGTGATATTCTGGGCGGAGAATTCTACTAGAAAGGAGAGTCAAACGTGAGAGACTATCTAAATGGTGCAGCTGTTGGCGTTTATCGCAGTAATCAGCACATTAATTAAATATTACTACAATTAGGTTTTGAAAGTAATTTTTCAATAATTATGTTGTATAATACTTAAAGACAAACATTATTTATGCTGATTAGTCAACAAATATGTACATAGTATAAGGTATACTACGAATTTTTATTCCCTTTCAACTTAATGTCTATGATGTTGCTGAACCTCAAATTGGGTGTTCTGGGAAAAATTCTTCCAGGATGACATCTTAAAAGCTCACCCAGCAAAAAGTGTTAAATTTCGACACTTTGATGATGGCTTTTTAACGATTCCACCAACCGAACCCTTAGAACCATTTGTCTTCATTGTTCCTGTCCAGGGTTTTACGTCCAGAAAAAATGAAAACCACATATTTTCGGGACAGTTCGGATGCAATGATGTCGGACACCGTTGTCATAACAGGGTTTTTGTTGCGACTTCCAGATGCAACCATTGTGTCATTTCGTGTTTGAAGGATATAGCTCTATTCCACTTGACTGCTTCCTTTTCCCGGAGCTCATATCTAGGGAAAACATCCCCAGCCGCTCTGCGGAAGGTGATTCGAAGAAAATTGAATGTTACAGTGTCGTCAAAGTGCACTAAGTACGGATTTTAAAGCTCCTCACAGCACTATTTCAGAGACAGGCCATCCGTTCTGGATGCTCGTGAGTAAAACCGGTCCGCGTGTAATGAAACCGGGCACTGTAACAGTACGGTGTTTAGATATAAAATTACATGACACTCTTCAACTGGGATCTGTCCTACTATGGACGGTTTGACCACAGCTCGGACGATGCACTGAAAATTGGCTACAGAAAATTAGGTGTTATCATTCCGTTGCTTTACCTCGGCAAAAGCGTCGAACGGGCAAAGCAAAAGTAAGCACTTCGAACGGACTGGGTGGCTGTTGTCTTAAGCGAGCTTTTGTTACCGCAAAACCTGGTCCCGTTATCGCACGCTTTTCCAGCATCGACATCCGGGCGAGTCACACATTGTTACCCTGTTTGGGGTAGGTTGGGTTTGGATTTTGGCAAGCTGGAGCAAACAGAGTGGTGTTTGGCTTTACGGTCGATTTGATGGCGCGTTCGCGCACTTTCTTGTTTGCGCATTTCATGTCTTGTTAATTCAATTTTGGCTGAAGCAATTTCACGACCTTGGCGTCTCCCGGGTCCCGGCAGCAATTGCTGTGCTCTTGTTCCCTTCTCGGGCGAAGATGATGATCATGACGACGACGACGACGACGTTGACGGCGAAGTAAAACCGTCTTTAGTTTCGTTACTGTCTCCCGGTGTGTCGTTGCGGTTCCTTGGCCGAGGTGAAACTGATGGACCATTGATGTGTACGTCCAAGCGTCTTGCAGCGGGACGAGCGCTACCTTTCACCGGGCAGGGCAAATGGATACAGTTTATTTGTTACTCGTGCCTTGCAACCCTCGGGGCTGTGAAGATGACGACGACGACGACAGCGGCGACGATGTTGCAACATGCTGCTTTTAGTGGATTTCGCGTCCACGCCAGTGTTTGGTCTCACAGGCGCAACCGGTGAACTCAATCTGAAACGAGCGTGATGTGTGTGGTGGGACGGTGACCTAACCAATTTGTTCACGATGTTGTTGGCCATTGTATGAAGACGGACACTTTGTCCTTTCTTTGGCCACGTCCGATGTTGTCGACTAGCAATGGATGATAAAACGCTGCCCGGTGTACCAGGCAACGGTATTCGTGTAGCAAGAGTGAAAAGATGGCACCCACCAACGGAGAACCAACGTACAGGACGGTTGGAAAAGCAATCACCAAAACGAATCCTTACACATTGCTCACTGCAGTGTGTGTCTTTCAATTGCTGATTCATTGGACAGGAGGCAAGAAAAGGCAACGAATCTGGGTTTTATATTGTTAGGGAACACATTTTTTACACATCCATTTCCGTTTCATTCCAGCGCTGAGTTTCTGTGTGTGCTTGAGTTTTCTTGGTAACGTCCATCCGGATGCTTTTGCAAGTGGTCAAATGTTACTGCAGTTCGTGAAGGTGTTACCAATCTCCAATCGAATCCAAACGAATGCAATTGAACGCTGACTATGCTGAGGTTAATTTTACCCACTGCCCATCACATTCGGACACTCCCCTGTTCCGATGTTGGTTTGGTGTGTTTTATTGATTTCAATCATTTTACTTTAATGCACACAGCAAAAGGTTAGCTGGTGTGGCAAAACGTGCGTTTACGAATCTCGCACACCACGCAGAACGGCACTGTGCGGAAGAAAAACGGCCATGTGCGTCACGCCATCATCGACCGACCATCGGTCAACGATCGATGTCGTTTCCGATTTTATGTACTTTTTATGGTCAACCTGGGGACTTCGGTTTTAGTGGTTCTCCTGAGAACGGATAGCCATGGCCGGTCAATGGTGAACCCGGCACGTTACAAAACCAGATCGGTAACAGATTGCACGGGGCACTGTTACGCTTCCGCACGTTAGCACCAACTTGTCGGAATTGGCGGTGGATTTAGCATTGATTCTAGACGGTTTATTTCACGAGCAGCTGGATTTACTGATGGTGGTCTGTGGTGTGTACGAGTGAGAAATGGGCAGCCATCTTTACGAGCATCGGAAAGTTTACATATTGGTATTCTTGTGTTTTTGTCCAACTTGTCGTAAATTGGTTACTTATTTCGAGGTCAAAAAGGTGCTTCAGCTACCAAGGTTCTTATATGTTCCTATGACTAATAGTTGTTTGTTGTAGGGATTTTGGATATATTGGTAAGTGTGATGAGGAATCTTTAAGTGATGTTCTTTCAATTAGGCAGTAAAACCGACATGCATTTGAAATCTTCGTTACGATTCACAACGCCCAATCTGCTTCTTACCAGCTGAGCAACAAGCCGCACAGAAATTCTCAAACATATTCGACATTTTGTTACCGGTGTCCATCATTCTGCATCGCACGATAGCAATCATCACAGTACTTTCGTGGCTTTACAAAACTAAGATCTTCGAACGGCCACCAATCATGCTGTTTACATTTCTTGAACATTCGCACCAACTGTTCCACCAACTGACGTGCTCCGGTTTGCCGTAGTTGTTGGCGAAGAAAGGACAAAAAATCGTACGCCTTGAAGGAAGAGGACGGTGGAGAAGAAAACCATTTAGCATCCGCCGCACGCAAGAATAACAAATTTTTCCCCTTGTGAAGTAGGCCGCCGTCTCCACCGTAATGCGAAGGATACGGGCACGATTGGAGCATGCCTACGCCAAACGATTGCACAATCCGAAACGGGGCGCACAAATTCAACCGTACAGAAATTCGTCCATCCTGCTCGGTTCTCTGACCATGGTTCCGGTGCGATTTGTACCTATCAAGCGGAAGCACGAAGCACGAGGGCCCCAACACTGGGAGGAAAGAAAATATTTTCATAAGCAAAGTGGTATTAAAAGATATTATAATTTGATGCGCCACTGACAGACGCGAGCAGGGTGTGCACGTAAGCAAAACGAGGGCTATTCGCAAAAGCATGTGTGTTTGTACGGGCGTACGTCATAGGAGGAAACCGTTTGGCGTGCGTGTAGACCCTCGAGTGGATGATGGCGAATGCGTGCTTCAGTGTATGTGTGTGTGTGTGTGTGTTTGGATTTCCTTCCGGTTGCTTTTATCCCGTTTTTCGTCGACTCGTGTTTACCTTCTCGGATCTGAAGGAATGTTGGCCGGGAAAGAGCCCTCAAGGTGAAAGGCGAAAAAGTATCAATTTCATGCCAATATCAGTATTCGACCGAAAGTAGGTCTACCGTGTGTGTGTGGGATCGTCGAAGCGTGCGTTATTATTGCCCTTCGCCGTTGGTTGGTGAAGTTTTTCCTGTTTGCTTGCTCGTTCTGTATGTGGTTGGTGTGGCAAAAACAAGGACGAGGCTTTCCTTGGGGCGATGTTTCCGGCTCGAACTCTACACCTAAAGGAACCTCACCGGAATGTACTCACATGGTTCAGATGGAGTTACTCGAAGGATTTTCCAGAGTGTTGGACTTGGAGCGGGACACTCGTTACCGCGTTATGAAACAAAATATGAAACATGAAAATCGGTGAAGAACACGGCAAAACTAAAAAGAACGTTTGTCAGAATTTGAATGTATACATCGGTTAAGTTCAGGCACGACCACAGGCAAAAACAGAAGCAGAAACGATAAGATGCTAATAAAATGCTCAAACGTCGAAATTCATTCGTATGCTCGTTTTCCTTAAGCTCTCAGCGTGGAATTCCAACGAGTCAAACAAAATTTCCTGCACTTTGAAGACTACTCTTCTTCTACTCGGCTACACTTTGTCGATCTCTTTTCAAAAGACGGTACGGCCAGTACAAGTGGAAGATGTTATGGCTCGTTATATGAATAAAACACAAACTATAGAGCCTCCAGCAAAAAAGGGTCCTTTTCAAAAGGAAGGGCACAGTTTTCGGGCAACAAGAGAAGCGGAACGATCAAATATGACTTACAGTTTCGGGTACGGGTTTCTTTTCCCCGTGAGTTGCTCACTCCTCTATGGCAACTGATGTAGGCAAGCGGCGACCGAAGGAGCAATATTTTCCCTTACTCATCTCATATAAGTGGATTAGGGAAATTTGATTTCTCAGAACGGTAGCAAATTCGAACGCGCCGGTCAAGTCATTGAGCCGTAAGATGGAGAACACGGCATGGCAAATGTGAGTTTGGTCGGAGGATTGCGTAAAAGATTTTCACCTCGTTTGACTTTGTAATATTGTTGACGAAGAAGGGAGGGAAAAAGGGCTGCATGAAAGAAGTGGCAGCAAAACAGTTCGAAAGTGACCTGATCTCGTTCACAAAATGGAGAGCTTGCAATTTCCTGTCAGAATTGAGAATTAAAGTCCAACAGTCGATTCCGACGATGGTTCCCATTGGGTTCCGAAGTGCTGTTGCGCTCGCTACTATTTCCCGCTAATTACGCGATACGTTTGGCGTTGCATTAACATCCAAAATTTGCAGTAAATGCTAGCGTTCGTTAAAGTAAATGTGACTGTATCGTTATCGCGAATATCCACTCGCACAGGAACGAGGTTGGCGCATGCACCCGTAGCCACTAATCGCTTAAATCCTTGAAATGCGTTTCCCGTGCCCATTTCCCGGCCATAAGCACAAATCCGAGCTGACCGCCGGCAGTGACGCTGATAAGTTTAAGTCGGTGATGATTTTTTTTGCTCCCTCTCCCCCATCGCCTCTTCGCCAAACTTCTTCACGATTTAGTTCTCGGACCGTTTTTATACCGCTCCGAGAGATGTAATTATCACACTCTTAAGGTTTTTATTATTATAATTCCGCAGTAGGTCCAGCCACCTTCCTATGGCCGGAAGAGCAAAGGATCCCGTAAAACCTGGCCGTGTGATAGGTTCACCGAAGCTATAGCTCCAGAAAAACTGTATTCTACGATGACGGTTGCAATGCCTTCCGTTCCAGCCCGTTTCGTTTGTTCGCTTTTTATGAGAGTTTTAGCTTCCCACCTCTCCGTTTGAAGCTGGTGTTTGTCCTGGCCATTGGCAATTGAAGTGAAAGACGTTGCCGTTGGATGGTACTTGGGTAGTGGAGGAGGGTGTGGAGAGTTTTTCGCATAAATTTAATAAGCATTTCGTCTGTATGCCCTGCAACGTTGCTCTCGGTATGGTTTCGCAAAGTTGCACTTGTCGAGCGCGCACCGGTAACCCGGCTCTAGGCTGTGTTCGAGCCTTTGAATATCAGCATTTGGCTCCGGTTGTTTCGAGAGGGGATTTTTTATTCTTACCTTTGCTTACTCGGATTTTCTCACCAAATTCGGGAGAAAACAACGTTATACTTATCCACTGGTTTGTTAGAGAAAATTGGAACGAGAAGTGGGATGAATTTCTTTTCCTATTTTTTTGTTGTTGTTTTCCTTTCTTTCTTTTCGCTTTTCTCATCTCAACCTCAACCGAAAGCAAGTTCATGACGTTTATCTGCACCGAACATTTCGCAATGGCATACCAACAGTACTGGGCCCGGGTGTGTTTGTGTTTATCCTCCTGGTGCGAGGACGTAGGACTGCTTTCTGGAATGGCTTTTCGGCTAGTAAGTCGTCCGACTAGGAAGTAGATTGCAATGGAGGGGATTTTTTCTCCATTTGCAAACGATTGACCATCCGCAGCACCGTACATTTCCGGGGCCATGCCGTGCACCACTAACACAGGGTGCGGTCAGTGGTGTGTGCTGCGAGAATGGAGGTAAGTGGCACACTCACATACCCAGGAAACCCCCCGAAAAGTGGCAAGAAACGTGATATTTTCTCGGCGTCACCACCGCACACAGCCGTATCTATCGCCCGCGTGGTCCTCGTGTTATCTGCAAATAACGAGAAGATTTTTGTTCCGTTGCTTCATTCTTTATCCATTCGATTTATCCCTTCCAAGCAATGCACACACCGGAGGGAAGTTTACCATCACCTGATCCGGCCTCGCTACCGAGGGAACAAAAAAACTCTCCCAAAAATACGTCTCCTTAAGAGGGGAAGGCGGAAGGTGGCGAGTGATGGTGAGGATTGGTTGGCCGGACTGTGAAGTCCACTTGGGACGCAGTGAGAGCTCTGCTAGATGGAAAGTAAATATCGTAAAAACAATATAATCAAACCTTTAGGCTAAGAGCTCATTCTTATTTCATAAGATGCTTTGCTCGTAAGCTGTGAACATGAAACACGGGCACAATGTTTGCAACTGTAGCGAGCAGAGAAAGAATACTACCGCACAGGGTATTATTAGTGGCGAACTTCTAGAGTAGCAACAAAATTTTGGCTTAGCAGCACGAGCAGCAGCAGTGATAAAGTGCAAATACTTTCGTGCATTGTGTGATTTGCTTACATTTGTAGCAAAACATTTGAACGAGTTACGTCAATATATTTCAAACATGCATTTCCCACACTATTTGTTGCGCTACGAATGTTAAATTAACCAATCGAAGTGAGTTTTTCTGTTACATATTCATGTTTTCATATTTATCTCAGTGCGTACCAATAAAACAAGTGGAAAGTGTCAGAGTTTGACGAGGTACACGAGAATGAAGTTTTCGGGAGTTGAAACTCATTTTGGTACGTGTATCGGAATGCAGATAAAATTTCTTGTGGGACGGGATCGAACTACTAATTTGTGGTGTACACATCGACCTCAGCTGAACCTTACAAACCATGCACTAGTGATTTGGAGATAATAACTGCCGTACGATACAGCATTGGCTTTGTGTCTTCAAATTTTGGTCCGTCAACGTGCTCGACACTTCGAAATGTGTACTATGCCATTTTCAAAATTTAGTTACTCGTACATTTCTTACAAGTTGTAACAAACAAACTATTAATACGGATTACTCGACCGCATCACATGCCCTTTTTCCCACACACTTGTAATTGAGAGATGCGAATATCGAATATTTGCGAAAGCGTCTTTAAATCGTACATATTATTTAATAAGGTGATCTCGATTAGTCAGCTTGTAAAACAGATTTCACCACTCCAGCCGTTTTTCTACGTGGGTACCTGTATAGAATTATAAATGCTCTCAAATCGGAAATACTTATTAAATCCATTTGTTTAATAAAAATCAAACAAACCCACAATAACAAAACTAGCGAAAGTCTGTTCACAAAAGATGTATATCGGAAGAGATCTCCACAGTTCTAGTCATACTTATTACAATCACTGACAACTTCTTTCAATACCATCAACTCAACCAAAATGCCACTCTCTAATGATGCTTTAAACTGAAACCGGGCAACCTAAATAATGTCACGGACTGACAGGAAATCCCGCTCATCACTGGTGATTTATGCTAGCCGACCTTTACAATCGCGACCCATCAATATGGCGGATGCAAACCACGGGCACACCATCCAGGAACGCCTTCGCTGTTGACCGCACGTTTCCCTTTCGCTGGTCAAATAGGGAGCAATTTGTTAGCAAAATCCTTTCCATGCTCTAAAAAAACACAACTTTCCCTTAATCCTTGAATGGCTTATTCGGATGCCGGCGAGCATTACACCCAACCGGGGGCCACCCGTTTCGCCGGTGCCTATGATCTATGAAATGACTTAAATTAACCTCGATTGCATTCGATGTCCTGTCCGTGTTGCCTCAGCATGAAGGTCGCATCGGCGAAAGAGACATTTTTCTTCTGCGAACCAAGAAACGATTCGAACTACGAGAGCGCACCGAGTAACGAGGTTCCACGAGATGTCGTTTTGCTGTTCGAACCACTTGTGTGTGTTGAGGATGTATTTTTTATGTTGCTGTTGCTGCTCATGACGAAGGAGCTTATGGCGGTTGACAGGAATAAAAAATCTCATCATCATCAAAGCCCGGTGTGGTTGTGTGGTGGTGGACATCGGTAGACGGTTCCAAACGCAGCGCTCCAACCTTTGCTGTCGAAATGTTGAACGATATTGACTTTCTCTCTGACCGTTAAGTTTTCAAAGCCAAAGGAGCCGTCTGGTGGGAGACGGGTAGTGTTTTGGCGATGGTGGGGAAATCTGGACGACAAATAAGGGAACTAGTGTGGGGTAGAATGAAGGATCGCCTGGTAAACATTTGCCAGCACCGTCTCTCCCACACATACACACACACCCACTAATTCCTTTGAAACCGAGTCAACCGAACCCAATCCCGGGGCCCGAAGAAACACAAACCGTTTCCTGCTTCGCATATCAATTTCTTCCCAGTTACAACTCAATTTGTAAGTCATAAAATTTGCAGCACATCAATATATCCTTTCACCTCACCCGGCTCTCCTGACTGTCCATTTCCTTCCTTTCACTTGGCCGTTCCTTCGTTCATTTGGCTTTTCCGATCGATCGCCTTACGTAGTGCCGCGTCCTGAATTCGTTCATCGTGTGAGAGGGAGGGGGGGGGGGTTTCTTTTTCTTTTACCACAGTGTGTATGTGTGTTTGTGTGTGCAAGCTTCCTTGCCACTATTCCGGCGCAGTAAAAGAATCAGCTTTCCGCACGATTTCCCAGCGTACTTTGCTTCCTTCGCTTCTTTCACCCATTCCGTTCTGCGCCATTTCAAACCTTCTCCTTTTCGGTCCGGTTTTGTCGAAGAATATTGACTTTTCGGCCATGGCATTTTCTACCGACGCGTTTCTTTCTTTGCCACCGACGCTGTGCATGTTCCTGAAATTCGTGAAAGGGGTTTCCAATTTAAGATCGAACAGCTAGAAGCAAAACGCTCGGTTTTGCAGAGCGATGGCAGGGAAAGCAGTTTGCTCTTTTAGTCTCAATAAAAAGCAAGAAACGAAGTGATGCGCTGGGTCATGAAACAAAACAAAAATGTACACACAATCTTGAAGACACTAGCGACCGTTCCATCCCCTTGCTCGGCAGTATGTTTAGAAAACTAGGCTATCAAAATCCCCCCTGCATCACATACACGCACACACAAACGGTGGTAAATGCAGGAACCGCAAAATAGATAAAGGTTTTACTTCCTCACCGTTCGTGTTTGTGTGTGTGCGTTGCGTGTACGGATTGGAAATGTCGTAAAAAATTGATTGATTTATCCGTTTTGGATCCCGCAACGAAATGGGGGATGATATTTGTACACAGCTCACCCAAGCCGTCCGTCCGTTGGTGGCTGACCTGCAGATTACCGAACCCTTATTGCGACCCATATTTGTACGGTCGCTTTAACTGTGTATGATGTATGACTTGATGTAAGTCAAAAGCTTCATCGATCCACCAACATTTCTGTTGTTTTTGTGATGATTTACTGCTTGAAATGTACTATAGTTGAATATTTTAAAAAGAAGATTTCCATTGGTTTCTTGCAGTTTGATTGATGCCTTTATTCATTTCAAATTAAACAAAGTAGATTCCTCAATATTAAATTGGTACAGTCACCTTTTGTTAGTGTTAGTTTTTCATGCTTTATTTGTTTTGTTTTTTGATTCTTTTATTTGTGCAACGTTTTTATTTGAAGTTGTTTAAATGTTTAATAATTATGCTAATTTTCAATTTGTTCTGTTGACTTTTCGTAGCCGTTTTTTTTTCGTTATTTAAAAACGTTTATTGATTAATGAACTCATTTTTATGTGCTTATAAAGTTTTTATAACTTATTTAACTGTAAAATTTAGTTTTTAGTTTAACATGAAAAACACTTTCAAATCAAATATTACTTTAATTACAAATTTAAACTGACTCCTTTGCTTTGGACAAAATTTTATCGTCATGTATTTTTAAATGCATTAGCTGAAATATCACCATTTCTTGTACAAATAAAACAACCGTTTTTGTGAAAATAGGAACCAATAAGTGAAAAAGTACTCAGCATCCACTGATTGCCACACGGGAAAGCAACTCGTGCAGTGGAAGTATTTCAAGACACCCGTGACTGGGAAAAGAACGCTCCTTAATCGTCCAACTTTCAACAATCGTTTGTCTTTAGGAGGTCTCTGTCCCATCGGAAATATAGCTCGTGTTACATCACACCGTGTGTACTTAGCGTCTACCCTAGCCCCGTACTTCCAAACAAAAGCACACAAAAAATATCCTCTCAGCAGTAGGCCAAAAAGTTTTTCGCACGTTTTCCCGGTTCGTTATGTGTTACGGCGGGAGCACACACCTTGGCAGGGTGTATGAAACTGCACAAAAAGTGACAGGAAGTGCAAAAGAGCGTTTTACAACTGTCTTCCCGGCTTGATTCATACCACCGGGGTTGTGTCTCCACCCGTTTTGTGTGTGTGTGTGTGTGTGTGTGTGTATCTATCTAGTTGTGTAGGAAGGAGGTCAAGTGCACCTACCGTTTATAGTTCGGAACCGATTTAAAATATCCACCCATCCCAAGGACGCACTGAACCAGCGACGTGGGCAAATACCGGTACAGTTCTCTTTACGGTTGGCAACCATTATTCCTTCTGGTTGGTAAACAGGCATCCGTGACTTACGGTGAACAGGCCGTGGCACAGACGTGTGAACATATGCAAGAAGCATTCCTTTCGCCCTCATGTCATCAACCACCCTTCCCGCCAATCGTCACCAAATTTCCTCCCCTCTCAGCAACAATCTTAAACTTCCTGTCGTTTCGATGTTTTACGCTTTTCTAACCAAATTGTCGACTTGTTTCGGTTTCACAGTCCTAGCTCGTGGCAGGTTGAAGTAGAGTCTGGCTACGGCTCCTTACACCTTACGCCGGCACTTGGTATCTGCCACCGCTGCTGCTCTGTACAACGAAATTGTTTCAAAAATTTGTTTTATTGATAAAGTTTATGTATATTTTATTGCTGCCGTGGAAGAATGCTGAAAGGTGTATTATCGCGTTCTCGATGGATGGGTCGGCTAGGAATGCTTCGTCAAGAGGCATTAGGCGACATGTAGATGGGGGGTGGGCTCTCTGCTACAGAACTCGTACCGTGCTGTCGTTCGTTCACATTCGCCTGGGTACGAGCTCTGGCTGACGTCCTTGAAGACACCCACATTTCTCTTCGCTTGCAGCTTTGCGCTCAGCCCAGTTTTGCGAGCAGATCCTGGATGGTAAATCTTGCGGTACGTTCAGCTGGAAGCCGTTTCGGCAAGCACTTTGGCGAAGAGTTATGCGATTATTTTGAAAGCCAAAATGGTGAGTGATGCACGGGGAAAAAAGGCTTCCCAACCGTTATGCCGTCTCCATCTTCACCGAACCACTGAAGCAGATCATCTTTACTGATGTTTGCGAGTTTTGCTGCGATGCACTTTGCCGGTTTGGCTACTGGTTAAGCAGCGTTAAGGAATGATTCTTCAAGCTTCGTGTACTGCAGGATCGAGTGTTGTCTAATGAAGGAGGGTTGAATTTATTTCACCTTCCAGAAAAACCGCACACTTCACACCGGACAGAGACGGGCCAGCGCCTGGAATGCATCCAATGGAATGCACTCCGGGTGGCACCAAATATTATCACTACACCGGGAGAGATGTTTCGCGGGTGTGATAGATGGTTGCATAAATTTTAGTTTTTACGATCCACCAAGCAGCAATCGCAGCGGCTAAAGACACTGTACACAAACAGCAACGTATTACCTTCGCTTTTCACCGAGCGGTGAACAACTTTCAAGTGACTATTTATTCAAGACCCCGGTCTCGCGTTCACGTCGGCACACAAAATGCTGCGGGGTGCATTTAATCTCGCGATGGACCCACGACGATGGTTGGAATTTATGCTGTGCTGTTTATCGTGGACACGCTATACACCCATCGCCTCCAACTCATACCCCAACGGGAAGCCCATTTTCCAAATTTAATCCCACAATTGTTGTTCCAGCTTTTCATGCTCGAAACCCATGGATAGCTGTGTGCTGCTTTGTGTTTTGCAGAGAGTGTGCGCTGTTTAATCTGCTTTGGATTATGCTCTGATTCCTACGGTCCAAAGCGCATAAGTAATGCCATTTTACTACCACTGACCGCCCCGTTTCCAGATTAGCTTCCCCAGCCCAAAACCATTCGACGGGCGATCTTTCATCGCCAAAGGAATGAATTAATTTTTCTCCGAAGAAACCGTCCTCTTAAGCGCAACCGTACCTCCATTTGTGCGTCGGGTTCGGTGGGTAAATATTTAAGCTTGGGCGTGCTTGCCCCTACTTCCCGCTGCCCCCTACCACTCATCAACCGTTGTTTATGGTTGAATGTTACCAAAATTTTGGGTTCGTTGTGCACTCCACTCCAGCAGTAGTAGACGCATTCCGTTCATCTTCCCTTGTGCCAGAGGCGAGGATCAAGCTGTTTGCTGTGCAAATTCGCTTTCTTTGCACAAATCGCCCCACCGTGATGTCTTTGAATGTGGCTGACCCACGCGCGTACCATACCTGCTGGAGGGTTTCCAGAAGTGAAACAAGTTCTTAAAATTGATATATTAGCTTGCGCCTTACTCGACTGCTCGAATCGAATGCTTTTGTGAAGTATCATATTTGGGCGGCACATTGTTTTGTTTTAATTTCTTTAAAATGGAAACGTATTTAGAAATGTTCCATCGTATTTAAACAACGCGCATTGTTAGCGTTTGTTTAGACAGTAACAGCCTACAAATATTGAGCTTTCAGTACAATTTCACGCATTTAACATTTCATCATTAAAGTCACTCATGTGTATGGGTGGTATTTGACGACAACAGTTCTGATTCAGCTTCCGGTATGCGAACCATCTAATGAATGTTAAAATTCTACGATGTTGACCAAGCTCCATTGGAATGCCTACGACATCTGGTGGCGTGTTTTCCGGCTTCAAAATAAAGTAATAAAGTCGGTTTATTTATGTGATTTCGTTTTGATTTCATACAATTTCCGACATTCAATCTCGAACTCGAATTGAACAACCGATGGAGATACTAATGGATGGGTGCAGGACCAAACATTTAGAAGAATCTACCTGGAGCGTGCCGATCGGTGGCGAATGGGGTTAGGTAACTAAGAAACAAATCTCAACACTAGGAACAGAACTCGCTTCGGTGGCTACTTTATAAAACACAAAAAAGTGCTGACAGAGGGCGTTGGCTGACAGTTACGAGCTTGTTGTTGTTTCGCGCAGATGAAACCTTCACAGAACGGGGTAAGCTAAGGGGGAGAAGTAAGACTACGGAACGATAGTAATCATTCTAGGAAATAGTTATGAAATGTGTGTTCCTCTAGACCATGCTCTAAACATGCTGTGATGTTTTCCGTGTATATTTTTTCCCAATAGTTTTTTTTTTCGATCGGAAACGAAAAATAACAACACTATTTGGCTGACGTCAACTTGGAAATGGCTTATTCCGCATCGCTGTTGTCTTGAAGCCCACTGGAAAGATATCACTGCTGTCCCGCATGTTTGAAAACGCAAGAAGCGGTGCGGTTTTTTGTGGTAGCCTCTGAATTCTTCCGAACGTAACCTGAAACGATTGACTCCGAGGTTATTTATTGCATACGCCAAAAAATCTTCTCTACCCGCACGATACCCATCCGAATCACCAACTCAGTTTTGGTTCGCTTGTAAGGGTTTCTTTGCTGCCTGTCTCTGCTCCTAAAATGGTACTCCCTACCCTATCTCTCGCGGGACCCAACGCCACTGGTGCGTTCCGATTCCATTTCCGCTTTACTCGGTATCGGCATCCGATGGAAAACCGATTGCTGTGGATAAAATCCTTTTTCGTGCGTGAATTGCAGAAGCACGAACCTGGTCGCTTCGATGAAGGCGAGAAGCTTACAGCAAAAGGAAGCAAGCAAGACGCCATTCGTACCCGGCCACGATGGCCGGACTCGTAAATCATTTGTCAACCTGAGTACACCGTAAGCAGGCTACCTACCTGCTTTATCCATTTTTTACGTGTATTTTGTGCCTCCACCTATCTTTCCGGGTGGGGTGTCCTTCGGGTTGGACAACGTTGCTGGGTGCAGGATAGGGGAACGGTTAGATGATTGCGGTTTCGGGCTGGAAACCCCGAAACACCGATTTCATTGCACGCCGCCGAAGAATGTGTTCTGTTTCTGATTTTCGTTCACTGGGGGTTCGGCCGGGCGCCAATCGGTGGGAAATACGTCACGTTTTACCGATCGACAAAATATCGATTGCCCCCGTTGGTCAGGGGCACACACGTACACGGGTGAATTGGGTGAACAGGGGCGCGACACGGTCGTCGCGAAGTGTCCCTTTCTGATGGTTCCCACTCTGGTCACCAACCGGGGCCGGGCTGGATGATTGCTGTCGAGGGAAAATCCTGCGTTAATCAAGTAGCAGACCACTTTAGGAAAGCTTCGGTGGATTGAAGACTCGTTTTTGTTTGGTTGTTGTTGCTTTTTTCATTGAAGCTAAGCTCCGAAGAAAGCAACTTGAGAGTGCGTTTGTTTGTTTCTTGATTTGTTGTTTGATTGGTGGTATGGCACTTTCTTTGGGGGGCGAATGGGTAAAAACGCCACTCCAAAACCGTACCCACACATTAATCAAGCCACATTATCGACCGAAAAAAGAAAAGATTGCGTTGTCGTAAAAATGTGGAAGTGATTTTTGTTTCGTTGTGGTGTTTGATTGCTTTTGGAGGTTTGCGAGTCACTCGGCAATTTTGTAAAAAGCCCTATCCATCAATATGTTCGGAGGTTTCCAGGTGGACAGTAGCTGGTGGTTGGGCTTAGAATGAATTTTGGTTTCATGATATGGTTGAATGTATGACTTTTGGTTAAAAATGCGGCTAGGAGTTCCTGGAAATCAGGCAGAAAGATAATTTATTACGATCCAAGATATGGTTCGGCAGTAAAAAATGTAATAACAATAACCATTTTAGCACATTTAGCATCTTGACTAAAGTAATAAGATTTGTGTTAATGATGTATGTATATACATTTTTACTTGTGTACTTGATGCGAGTGATAGAACTAATAAGAGTGATTAGTAATCCAAGGAGATCTGCCGATTTATTTCCATCGAAATGTCCCTGGCTTTTAATTTTAAAAATACTTCGAAAGGATATTCAACACTTTAAAATGTTACATCCAGTTTTTATGATTTTCTTTGTCGAAACCGTAACAATTTTTTACGAAAATGACGTAAGTTTTCATCTCTTTAAAGTATCTCTTTGCACATGTGCTTTATGGTTACGTCGCAAATTCCATCAAATAGCTATTGTGTAACAAACGAACATATCTGCACGATTCCGTGAAAGATTTCGATTTTACAATGGTGAAGTACTGGATGGTGGCAGAAAGATTTCTGCTGCTGCGTTGCGGTGGTGCTTTACGATGTACTCCTCAAACCAACACATTCAGCTCAAATTTTCTCTAAAAGAGTAATCAGTAGCGTATGATTTTTTTATAGAAAGTATAAGTATCCATTTGCTTATCATATCACGCGGCCTTTTCACCTTTGCGTTCACGACGCCGAATGGAAACAAAAGCCCATAAACCCGCAGACTGTGCCACAAAAAACACGACCCGCCCGCCAAGTCTCGATGTAAAGCCATAAATGTCTTATCATAAACATTCGATATTTCATTTATTGATATCTCATTCGGGTTCAGGACGATTTTTGGTCTGTTTTTTTTTGTGAACACTAGCTCACACGAACGTAAATTGACCTACGATAATAACTAACCGACCTGGCTTTTCAAAACCCCGTCCAAGGGGCTGGATAATGTCCAGACGCTTTTCACCACGGTCTATAGTGCTTCCGACCTTTCTGCTGAATAGAAACAAGTATTCCATGGGTTGAAACATAAAACAAGAACAATGCGCCGGTAGGGTGAAGTGAAGTTGTGCTGTACCAGGCCCCCAGTATTTACTGATTGGATAAGGCCACTCAACCATAAAACATAAAAGAAAGAAACAAAAATAATAATCCACTCATATCGCAAAACTCATAAATGCATCAGCGTGGAAGTTACTTCCCGTGTGGTGCTGAAACGAGAAACATCCCAGTGACACGGGACGATGGTACAGCAGAATCTTGGTTTGTGCAAAGAACCCAAACTCCCAGCCAGAACCTTGAGCCTGATGGGGTCCAACCTAACCACACCTACAATCCCATAACGATGGCCAGGGAGCTCGTTTTCAAAAGCCAAACTTATCGATAGAATCCAGCCGTGGTAGGATCTGCCCATCGTTAATGTAGCAATAAAACAATAAATTTATATTTCTGATATCTTCCAGCCCAAGGGAACAGGAAGCCCCCTCGGGTGATGGGCAAGTAAGAGCAAATGTGTGGGGATTGACGAAAACCATGGGGTGCAAATCTGCTCACTTGTGTTTTTTGAAGGGTGATTTTTTGTTGCAGTAAGATAGCGCCGTTGTGATTAGAGGTTTTTCGGGTCTTTAAACGATGTAGGGCGATGCGGAGGGATTAACAGATGATAGTTTCTGTCATTTTAAAATTGCGAAACTTAAGTGAATTGCTTTAAATTTAATATCATTCGAGTATTTCACGTACTTGAATGATAAAAAAATCATAAATGTTATGTGATTTATTATTTTAAATGTTGCCTAACAATTTATGTCGGAAACTGACAGCGGCTAAGTAATATGACTAGTCTGAGAAGTAGAAAGCATGATCTTCCCCCTTATTTTTATCCCGTTTGGCAACCAAACTCTGCTAGTACCACAAAAGTAGAGGAACAACAACAAAAACTCACTTTCATACAGCTACTTTACCTTGGCTCTTACATCATCAAACCCCTAAATCCGAGACCAGTGCCATCCAGCCTGCAACAGAAGTATTTGCCCGTTTAGGTTCACGGAATGTCTCCTCATGTCGTATCGCAACGTCCTATCAGACACACCTGAGAAAAAGTTTGCCTTCTTTTATGAAAATGGCTTTTTTCCTTTCCGGCTTTACTACAGCATTCTAAGAATGCATGTGTCCTGGCCGATGTTGCCTCTAGCCAACCTGGCGCCAAACGCACACATTCTTGAGTATAGTTTGTGTCGTTTTTTTTTTGCTGTTTGTCCTCGCTTTGTGTAAAGCTTCTAGGAAATGTTTTTCCCACACGCCGCACATTACACGTGTCTTTCTTCACCTGGTGTATGTATGGTCCTGGTTACGCGACTTCCCGGCAGGCATAGATATCACTATACAGCCAACCGTGTTTTCTTCCCTTCGCTTCGTTCAGCGGAGGGGTGAAGGCACAGTTTCCGGAATGAATCAACAGAAAACGATGCGCCGAAAGGAACTCTTCTCTCATTCATTTTCCCGGGGCCAGATAAGTACGAGGTGGAGAAACTTGTGAAAACTATACCGATATTGCCACTCCTTTCCACCCAAAGTACACCTCTACTCTTCACTTGCCCCTCGAGAGAATTCTTAGTTCCGTAGAAAGTGGACCATTGAGAAATCACAAACAAGCCACATTCGAATTGCTAGGGTGGGTGGATAAAAATAAAGAAAATACATACTAGTTCTCCCCTCGCTGTCTACCTTCGGGGTTTTTTTTTCGTGGGAGGATATGGCGTAGCAGCAGCGAAATTTATACGTTACGTAAAAACGGGGAAAGATCGCAAACAAAATCGTATATCATAACTTTCCTTCACGCAACATGCCTTCATGCCTTCGGTGTGTTGTCCGTTTCACCTCGCTACCATTTTGGCTGAAGATTTTCCCGGGAATAGTTGCAGGTTCCGCCTCAGGATGGGATTTGGGACGAGCCTTTGGGGGTTTTTCGTCTTTCGTCCGATGCTCTCATACGTATTGGTTAGGCCACACAGCCCACAATCCCTTCCAATAGTGTGTCATTTCCTTTGACTTTGGCTGCAACGGTTTGGAAAACATTCGATGAAGAAAAATTGTTCCTGAAACCAAACGAAATCCTTTGGTGGGAATGTTTTTTTTGCTTACACATCCTAATTCGTATATATAAACCATTTGGTTTTCGTTGCCAGTTTTATGATTACTTGGTGTGTTTTTAAAATATAGAAAACCAACAATCATCATAGTTTATTATAAACTAATGTCACGCGTCTTAGTGGAACATTTAGTTAGCGACATGCAATACTGTTTTTTATTACTTTCAGAATATATAACCACTCGATAACATTGTTTATTAATAATTTTCTTTCATTTCTCTCTTTACCTTCCACAGGTACGTACTACAATTTTCCACCATTTACTAATTTCGTGTAAGTAGCGCTTCTCACATAACAACCCAAACTCTAAGCACCAGTTACTGCTATCATGGTTGCAAAATCCAGCACAACTCTCGGAAAATCTGATCTCTTTATACCGAGTTTACCTTTGAGATTGGTCCAACTATACGTATCGTCTTAGGGCTACAATCTTAAAACCCATTACCTACCAAAGTAAGCTAACCCTCGTTGACATCATAACCGACGTACGAAGCGGGCACAATTGCAGGGCAATTATGATATTCTTACCCCTCCGCTCATTGTCCATTACTCTGCTTGGCTCCGATGGACAGTATCCAAAATGTTGTACCTTTGAAGCTGAGAGCAAAATGCTGATGATACCGAGTCCGCCTGCTCTAATACTACTTTGTGAACACTTCCGAGCCATCCGGGCAATGCGAAGGGGAAACCACAACCCTTTTGCTAAAATGTTAAGTTAGCTCTGTTGTGAGCCACCACCGCGACCAATAATGCGATAGTGTGGTGTGCGGTAAAGTGAAAAAGATTTTACGGTTATGAGATGAAAATAGCGGAAGCTACTTCTCGACCGACCGCTTAGCAAAGGACAATTCCATACAAGCACCTGAACTACGGCATGTAATGAAAGCGACAACAAAAAAAGCATAACCAAAAGTAACGACCTCCACCTTCCTGAGATTGTTTGTATTTTTATGTGTACTTCCCGTTAAATGGTCTCAAATCTCGTCCTTTTTTGGTGGTGCCCGGTTTCTGGGTGCCAAATGCTTCGAGTGTGGTGCGAGGTTTTGACCGACAAAAAGCAACCAACAGGGGGCAGTTCTCATTATGTTCCGTGTAGTTCGTGCAGATGGTAGTTGCTGAATATTGGATACGGTGTGCAGGGTGGTAATGTTTAGCTGCCTTCAACAGCCCCTAAAAAGAAGGGGGTCCTGTCTGCTGCAGGAAGTAATGTGTAAATGGTGAGTGGAGTTTCGAAGCAATTGGAGCTCTAGGGTTTTGTATGGAACACCACATTCATTCTGTATTCTGTGCACAAATTCATAAACTAACACAGAAATACATACACTCAACACAAACACAGATACGTTCCGAAAGCATCAAACACACGGTAACACTTCGGCACGAGCAGCAACTTGTATTACGAGCGCGCATCGTTGCGGTTCAACGTCCTGGCGTACGTACGAAATAGGTACCCGTACCATACTGCCTTGCTTACTGTCACACTTCACTCCAGTCCCAATGATCAGAACACGTACTGCGTGTGAGCAAACGTTTTACCAACTAGGCAAGAGTTTGGTTCCATTCCAAGGCGAGAAAGAAGACTCCCATTACTTTACGAAGTGCAGCGGAACCTTTTTTTGTATGCGCGTGTCTCTAGTTTGTAAGGTATACCAAGTTGGAAAAGTCTTCACGAGGTGTTTTTCCTGTAGCCCACAAGCTTTTTTGTTCTCCACGAAAGTAGGTGGAGATGGCGTCTTTCTTTTGTCCTTCGTGGTCAGTGAGGACAGGATGGGGCGAAAGCAACGACGGAAGGTGTTGTAGACGACCGCTTCTTAAACAGTGGCTATTAGAAGTAATTAGAAAATGGAGAACGAGGTTTTGTATGTGCGAGGGTGTGCTGTGGACAAAGCTTTGGATGCTTTAAAGGGACAGGCAATATGAGCAGAAAAGGTGGTTCCATACGCTTTGTGATGCAACAAGGAATGTAATTGGAAGTGAAGCCCACAAAAAAGAAAGGCTTTTTAATTAAAACAGTTTGTTTAGTATTCTTAAAAAAATATTTTCATTCAGTAAAACTCCTAAACAAACTAATGAAACTAACTAAACGAAAAAAACCCGAAAGGCTATTTGTCGGCTCAAGAACAATAAGTCACCAGTCAGCGACGAAATAGTACTCGAACTGATTTTCTCTATCGGCACAACAACCTCAAGACGTCTAGGCATGCCATTTGTGGCTTTCTTTGACTATATTTAGCCATAGCAAGATAGTCAATTCTGCATACGGATGATTGGACCGGGTGGGATTTTGAACCAGTCCTTTCCTCTCGGGCCATCCAATTAAGCACTGTAAAATGTAATTCTGAAATGAAGAATAGTGAATCAATGCCTTGTAATCTGCAACTATTATAACCGAAGAATGATAAGCAAGAGTGCAACAACTTCAGGAATGTTGAATACCGCCTACAAGATTTTCTCCTTTATGCGAAAAATGGGAAAGATCTTCTTAACCCATTCGTAAAATAAATTACTGGAAACTATGAGAAAAGATTCGTAAACGGAAAATCAACCACTGATCAGATCTTTATCATGCCATTGATCGCGGTGCAGATGGCAGAACAACAAGTCCATTCTTTCCATCTATTCATTGATTTCAAAGCCAATAAGTGAATCCAGATCCTGGCACACGCTGATAATATAGACCTAATTGGTTCTTCTTAGTAGCGGAAGCTTACATCTGAAACAACGAACGATGCTAGGAACATATAGGACTGTATAGTTCCAGAACTCACATACTCCCCCGAGATATAAACTATGTCCAAAACTGACGAAATCCTCTTAGTCGCGCTCAAGAGGAAGATGTTCGGAAGGAAATTTAACGTATGTGGAAGGACAATAGTGAAGCCACTAGAACTACGATCTCTATGAGCAATACGACGATCTAACTGTCGCACAGCTAATAAGACTCTCCAGGCTCCGATAAGCTGGTTATATCATGCGAATTACGACCCAAACTTTAGATCCCTTTGAGATCGTCTACATGGATAGAGGAGGCAGTTTAGAGGACCGCTGCAGAAGGCCAATATCGCGAAGCGGTTGTAGCGCCTAATGACAGCCGACAGTAAGTAACCAAACGAAAGCAAATAATTTTAAAATGCATTTGTTATTGGAGCTCCCTAGCCACTAATTTACTTAATACTCAATCAATAATTTATTGTTGAAGTACTAAACACAATGCACAAAAACATATTTAAAAGTACAATTAACTTGTTTTGATGATCGTTGGCAAAACTTTCAGTAACGTGGAACAAATTTGTAACAAAAACCTTTTATTTCTACTAACGCCGACCTGCGTGGTGCAGTCAACATTGCATTGCTGTCAGCAGGAGTAGAGATAAAATGGCTTAGTAGCACCGAAACCGAATGAAAAAATTTGTACAAAATTGAAACGTGTGCTGGTGAAAAGAAAAATCTTGCCCATTTCCGGGTTATTGACTGAAAAGGGAATTTCTTTGCCAGCTTGCTGCTACACAAGCCCTTAGACAGTCGAACAAGATAACAAAAAAATCATTAGAAAGTAAGTGGATAAAACGGATCGAAAATCTATTTTCCCTCGGGGTTTTTTTAGTGCAGCTCTCAACTGGCCCAGCACCGCACGGAATCGCGACGTAATGGTCGATAAAATTTTAAAGCGGAACTATTTGAGGCTCATTTTCCGGCGACCGCAATTCCGAACCCATAATCGGGCACGTTGAAAGAGCCGGGCCGGGTTTTGTAGTGGAATTACTGGTTTCCGGTAGTAAATATGCATTGTTGGAGCAGCTCTGCTGTGGTCTTCCGAGAATGTCTGGTTAAAAGTAAAAGTTATGAAAAAGAGACTTTGAATGAAAATAAATGGGAAGATGAAAGTTTTTTCTTGGTAGCAAGAATTCCTCCCTATGAGTAAGCCATTCGCAGTAAACGAAGCAGTATCCTTATGTTCTGTTTGCCACCACACATCCATTTGACTATCAGTCATGTGTGTTGCTGTCCTGTTATTATTTAGCCTTGAAAAATTGTCCTATCAAACTGTTTGCCTGGTCTTGGCATGCAAAATTCGATTGGCGAAAGGAGAAACGCGCACACATTCGTATTTTATGATTCCTTTTATCCCGATAGCTGCGGTCACTTGTGAGCACGCTGGCTGCATGAGTGCATGAAGAGCAAAACAAAGTGCTTAACATTTAAGTTTATGGGTAAGTTTATTTTATTATCGATAAATAAAGCCCTCCTCAAACGAACGAACCACAAACCGTTGTTGGAGTTTCCTTCTGATCGGGCGACGCATTTACTGGTCTCCTGTGTAAGGCTAGAATCCAGACCAGTGACCGCAAAGTGGGGAAATGAAATAGAAACATGCAGAGCGCAAACGAGATGGAGCGAAAACCAGCAAAGGAACGAAAAACCATCAAAAAGGGATGAAAATTTTATCTTCTCTGTTTGACTCTTGGCTGACGCTTGTTTGTCCTGCACTTTGCAGTGTTGTTTTACAGTCGGTTGTCGGTGGCTCTGCCGGGTGGCAGTGCTTTCGAATTTATTTATTCGTTTTCCCCATACCCATTCCCGATTGGGGCCGGCACTGGTTTGGTCAGCTTTACCAATCGAATGTCAATTTCTGCTAGCTTCGGTTTCGAATCTTCTTCCACGATGACAACGGCACCGGGAACGCCGGGAAACATGCAATGTTTTATTGACATTTTCCACTAAGAACTACACCACGGCTGGGTCAAGGGATATCAGAATGAAGGAAAAAAACAATACGAAAAATCTCATCCCAGCAGGAAACGGTTGTGTTTGGATTATAGTATCTTCCAAGCATTTGCAGCTTCCTTTTTGAAAGCTTCCATTTTGAAGCATCGAACCCATTTGTTCTCGTACGTAATGGGCATGTATCACGATACGAGCTGATGGCCGACGGGGTCGTGTCGATAGTTTTCGTGATCATTGAAATCACCATCATCATCAGCATTATCGCCGGAGATTATTATCCTGTGATCTGGCCGAGGGTCGCTTTTATATTCTCCGGAGTGGAATCGTGCAAGAATCGTGCGCTGCAGGTTTTTGTGTAGGAACAGGAGTCGGATGTATCTGATTGTATAGGATGTATGGCTGCAGAAGGTTTAGAAAAAATCAAAATTTTAAAGCTTTAGAATAAGACTCAGTTTCCACGTGGATGAATATTACAGATACCTAGTCGTCCTAATTTCAATAGTAAAATGTTTAAAAAACAATGTAAAATATTTAAAGCATAAATCTATAGCTTTTAGAATGGGTTCCATTTAATGTCTGGTGTAACAAAATCTTTTTTTAGAATTCAACCTCTGCAAAAAAGTACCTTCATTGTGTCCGCTCACGACCCGTTGAAATGAATTTCGATATTTTCCCATTACTTCCTTTACATTCATAAATTGCGTTCAAATCTCCATCGACTCGCCCTGCTTCGTGGGAATGCAAATTCTCACACGCGACTATCCTCACATCGCTCGCAGACAGTGATCGCTAATGCCTTAAAGTGCTGCACCCTTGCTGATGTGTCGAGTGTCGTAGGAAGAAAAAATAAACAACCTCCTTTAAATCATTCCATCTTCTTGAAAGTGACGTTCGTCACTTTGGCCTAAAGTCTTCAGCAAAGGTAGTGAAGAACATCCAAACATTAAAGCACCGTTGGAAGATCACGAGTGAAATTGGATATGTTGCTGCGGAGAGCGGAATAAAACATTCCCGTCTAAACGCATCGTACCAATGGTATGTGTGTGTGTGTGTGTGTGAGTGTGCATCGTTCCACTTCTTCGAAGCGTGGCCGGAAAGCTTGGCATAAAATTTGCATAACATTGTCATGAAAATTGAAATCACAATTCTCAAATTTCATCGCCCGGGCGCCCTATCGGTACGATTTCGTGGTGCACGTTTTCGTCGTTAAGCATTAGGCGCATTTTGGGGGCGTAGCCGCGTGCGATTCTTCTAACCGCGTTCCTGACAGCAACGTTGCTACGAGTGTTCCGTACCACGGCCTACGGATGGAACATCTCCATTAAACCGTGCACAAAAACTCACCCGCCCCGCAGTGGGCAAACAGCAACGCCCGTGGCCGGATGGCAAATAAATCGCGAAAAAAGATACCATTCGCTTACCCCGAATTGCAACAACTTTGGGTCTGATGGGAAGACCCTGGAACACAGGACGCAAGGCAGGGTGACAGACACGGAACGGTTTGCGTTTCGGATTGCGTGTCGCCTGTTGGGTTCGGTGAAGGCACGACATCACATCACGAAAAACGCACGCAGAAAAGACACACAGCACGCCGACGGAGAAGAAAGTGAAACATGTACTTAAGGTTTCGTCTGTTCGCTTTTCGTGTGAATTTTCGCCCGTTTACGGCAAGCGGGGCAAGGATGCGACGAGAAGAATGTAAGGTCAATCGGTGATGATCGGACACGGGTGTGTTGCTGTGTGTGGTGCTGCGACGGATCTGAAAATACAACACATACTTACATTGTTGCTGGTAGGAAATTACCATCATTAGCATGCAAATTGAATTGTCACTTTTCTTCGCGCGCTGCTGCCACTCCTCGTTATGCTACAAAAAAGGGAAAATGTTTCTTTTGCTACGATTTTCGCCATCTTCAATGGTGCGCGATACTGGGGGCTGTTCTTTTGCGTCCATTCTTTAACGAACGATACTTGATGTTTCTCTGAGATTTATCACTGTGTTACTTCTGGCACGGCTAGACAGAGTGTACCGATTGTTGGAACGAGATTTTTCTACTTTTAACCATGATTTTAAGGGCTTCCTAAGATTCAAATGTAATACAAAGATATAGCTGCATGCGATGCAAAGGTTGAACTAAAGCATCGTTTATAAGTATTCTCGACATATTTCAGTTTTTTCTTTTTAGGCTGAAAGCTACTGCAACCCACGAATTGCTTTTATTCTATCTTTTCACTCATGAAAATCCAATTACTACATTCTGATGTCGCTTACGGTACCAAGTAACCGTAAGACGGTCATGCATTATTAATGTTGAAAATTTGTCACGAATTTCTGCCAATTTTGCAGTACTCACTAACTCACACCTTCCCATCTAAGATCTACGCAATGATGGATGATTTCACGCCCCGACGTGCAGGAGGACGTCAGCACAACAAAGCGGGCCTTAAAATAGGTTTCATTACACGTTCAATTGCACTTGCGTCAGTCAAGGAAACACAAGTGTACGTTTATTACCTGGCCACACACGGCGCCTCGGCGCTTGAAACTGTTCTAATCACACATGGTGCGCTGCTACGGAAGTTTAACCAAAAAAAGAAAAGTAAAACCTTCTAATGAAATTTGTTGATCTGCCACCGTGGGCAGACCAGAGTGAAAAAAAGCTACCGGCATGCTGCTCCATCAAATGCCACGCGTTCCCCATCGAACGAATCGGTGCACGAAGACCGGGCTTCTCCATTGCTTGGTGGCGTATCCTCTCGAGGGATATTATCGTGTTGCCGTTTGCGGGAGGATTACGCGCGTGCTGCTGCCTTCCTTGGGCATGCGTGTGTGAGTAATGTGTCACGGTAGAGAAATTTTCTTCTTGATATGTGATGTGTTCACTGCCCGTCCCATTCGTGCTTGCACCCTGTCTACGGATAAGGAGACAACGATCGTGCGAAATCAATTACGTACTGATTACTCGAGAGGAATGACTTAAGATGTAAGGTTCCCCGCGTATCGCTTATCGTTATTTTCAATTACGAGCATAATCGGTTTTTGCCTCTTTTTCGCACCGTGGCCAAGCTTCTATGTCGGGTGTATGTCACGTTCGCGAGGATTTTGTTTTCTTCTTACCGATAACATTATTTGACATTTTCTTTTCAAGATGGATGAGTGGCTTTACTGACTGAGGGTACGTTGTCCGTGTTCTTTCTTGCTTCACTCTTAAATTCTGTGAGGTTAAAATAGACTTTTCACGTACAAGATTATTGCAGGATCAATCATTATTCATAATACATCAGTGGTTATTGTTGTGAGCTTCGGATATTCCGAAATTAATAATGGTTGATGATATTTACATTAATTCACCTTTATTACTTCTTTTACAGCAATTTTTTCCGAAAAAAATTGCCATTGTTTAAGAATCAAACCAGACATTCCGAGACATTAGTGTTCCGAAAAGGATAGATGGTGGAACAACTGTTCCTGATTTTGTAATCGGATAGCGACTGATCCAGTTTTTTTTCTTCCCTAACCTGCATCACAACCACTGCTTCAATTGTTAAGGCGCGCCATTGTCTAAAGACGGCAGCAAACGATAAATGGATCAGTTCAAAACAGTTGAGCTACCGTTACCAGTCCGTACTAGGGCCGTGCCGTATAAGCGGATTAGAAACAACTCACAAAAAGACGACAAAATACTTCCGAAATCAGCATCACCACTGGTGTCTTCGGTGCCGTAGTTCGTCTTTTTGTGCCTTTCATCATACATTTTTTGCCCCTTCCTCTCTTACACACAACGCGGTAGAGCAACCCGCTTTGGGTAGAATGTTTCCCGTTAAACATTCCACAGAACAGAGGGAGCAAACCGCCTAAGAAGGCACACAGCATAACAACAAAAGCACCCACCCTCTAATACAGTTGCGTTTGGAAAACTAAGACGAATGCTGCGCACCATCAAACGTAACGTGGATTGAGGCAAGCTAACAACCAAACCGGGTGAAAAGGGAACAAAAACTTATGCAAAGCACTCGAAATGAAAAATGTCCGTGTTGAAGGCACACTCCTCGTATCTGCGTTTCGTCCAGATTTGCATGGCCGAACGGGTTTTTTTTTCATCCTTTTTTGTCCTCCGTATTGCAGCCGCCAAGAATTTCCGACTGATCTCGAGTCTTAGCCCGAATCCAAACCAAAAAAGCATTAAATTGTGCGTCAGACTTTGCTGTACGAACCTGCCAAAAACAATGGTTTGTGCAGATTTTGCTTTTCCCGCTCGCAAAAGCAATGGCCGCGCATCGTGGCACAATAATAAATAGGATTATTTACGAAGGAGAGTTTCTTCGATCTGTTTTCCACTTTGCTATTGCAATCCGTTTCGCTGGTATACTTTTATTTGTGTTTGTATGGAAAGTACCATGGGAGGCGAGTGGTTTTTTCACCATTCCCATCCATTTGTAATCGATAGAAGCAGATGTAATGTATTTGTTAAATTATATTTTGTTTTTTGTTTTGGTAATATCGTCATATTTAATTAACTTTATACAACAAATTCCCACAAGTTTTTTTTTAAATATTCAACTTTTTTTATGTTTACAAACTTCAAAGAAAAGACAAATATTCCGTTTTCTTCCATTATGACACCAAACACCAAAGTACCATCACACTAATTGGGCAACAGAAAATATGCTTCGCCTCAACGGAATCACTCACTGCAGAACTCCACTTACAAATACTTTGCGCATATTTATTACAATAAAAGTAAGACCGTTGAGTTTCAGTTTCATTGCTGCTTCAGGACTCCAGGGCACCGCTACAAATCGTACCGCACTTTGGTTGTTTTCTTCCAGAAATGTCCTCGGCGCAGTTAACAAGCGGTTTGGTAGGAATGAACCAACGAGAGCATGCAGATATTCAAAATATGCATTGAAAGGCGCTAATTGAGCCACGCTAAGCGAACGGTATTTGCTATGTTTTACGCTTCCTGCTGGAGTCTGGGTGCACTGTTGTCGTGGTATTTTTTACCGCATAAATTGTTAACTACTGTTTCAACAATTTCGCGCTCCTCTAAGTGTGCCGTTCGTTACGGGTTTTGGATTGGTTGTTTATTCTGGCAATGGACTGTAGCACACAACCTGGCAAAAAAGGTGAAAATATTCAAATGAACTAGAAGCATAACGATTCAAGTTAATTAGTGCGCTGACCTGAAACGCTTGTCAAGTAGCAAAGACCCATCTTGAAATTTGTATATTTTTGGCATTTTGGAACAAATTGACGTTTCTTTTTTAATTATTGCAAAGAGAGTTGCTTTCTTTTCTTAAAAGAATCCGCTAAAGGCAAAAATTACTATTTCATTACCATGAATTTAGAAGCTTGTTTCACTTATCTCTGTCACAGTTTGGCGACTGCATGCGGCATCGTGAAGTTTTTTACGCTCCATGCTTCAAGCACTATAAACTGCAACCATAAGCTGCGGAACGATCGTGTGGTTTACTTTTTTTTGTGCTGCAGGATGAGATTGTTCATTCGCTCGTTAAATGCACCACCATCGACACTTTGCTCGGCTAATGATATTACTCATAAATAATCATATTATCGTAAACTTGGTTATGTACGATTTTCAGGTTGACTGGTTAACCGTTTGGCATGGGTTTGTTATATATTTTTCCATAAACTTTTTCACTCGAAATTCTGTAACACCTTCGATGCGAACACGTGCTTTATCTCATTCAATCATTAAGCTTTTGCTATTTATGATGTTTTAAGTGAAGGCTTACTTATGCTTTTGATAATCCGATTAAAATGATTAAAAGCTGAAAATGTAAAGTTTCATACAGTTGATAATGCCAACAGTTGTTTGTATATTTTAAACCTAAATTTGTACGAATATTGTAATGAAGACTAAATTTGTCATAAACGGGCCAATGATTTCAAGTTCATCTCCTCTCGATATTCCGAATTGATGGTTTGTATTGCGCGAAAGTGCGAAAAGAGACACGAATACCGATGGAGAAATGACGCCAATGACGGTAGACTTGGAGTATCTTCGGAAGCTCATCCACCAGGTACCGCGGTACGTTGGGTTTGTGTATAGTAGCTGCAGTAGAAGTGAATGCTTCTCGCCCAAACAACCGATCGATGTACACATAAATTTACTCTTGAAGGCGTGAATGGCTGGTGGTAACATATTTATGTCATCAATGTGTGCAGAGGGAGCAGAAATTACAGTATTTATTACCTTATAGCGTCTGGAAGCCCCTTCGCAGGCATGTGACTCGTAAAAGGTGGTCTGACTTTTCTTTGTGTGTAAGCAACGGATAGAAAAGCTTAGATATTTTTACATTCTTTTCATAATAAAAACAAATTTGAAATTCAAATTCGTTGGAAAAGACATTTTGATTGTACATCCTTTAAATAAGTGCATAATTTTATGTTGAAATATATGTCACGACTCGTGTTGGAAATATTAATTTTTGTACATTATAAGCATTAATAAATTGTTCAATGTTAAATCATCCAAAAAAATCAACTAAACCTATAAGGTTGTCAAAAGTAATCGCTCACACGAATCCAGGAAAACACCAACAACTTAACCATCAGGAAGGAATCTCAAAAAAGGGACCATTGCAATGGCATTTGATGTTTGTAAAGTTTTGCTATAAGTTTTCGGCTACCCGATGTCTGCCTACACTGCTGACTATGATGTTTCCGCATTCTTTTGCCAACGTGCAGAAGATGGAAAAATGAAGGTAGTAAATCGCAGCGCATTGATAACAGAAATAGATCAGCATATTTTATCCTTTCCACTGGTCAGTCTTTCCTAGGGCAATAGATCACATTGGGTTAAGGGTTGCTTTTAGGGGTAAAAGTTTCGTTGAGGATAAGGGTAACTCGACGACGCCCAAGTCTTGTATACAGCAAAGGGCAGGAAATGAGAAAGCAGGAAGCGATATTTTCTAAGAGCCTCAAAAGATTTCCCTTCCAGTAGGCATTAATCTTTCCTTCTACCACAATACAGCCAATCATTGTACGTGGCCTTTTGAAGGTTCGTTTTCGATTGGAATTTAATATTTGCTTCTTTAACAAATGTGCCAATTGCTCACGGTTGGTATTGAAGTGACAGACAACGAATTGAACGGGAACCATTTTCAAGGGAATGCCAAATGAACGATGGCTCATTACCGAGTGACATACGGCTCACGGCCTCTCAAGATCACAAACAATCCGTATTTAACGGAATGTATCGATGCAAACAAATGCGACTGTCCCGGTATCCGTTGGCAGATGAGATTGGTCATCGTTAATATCAACAAAACGAAAATCCAGTCCCAGATCTACCCCAAAAATCTAATGACGGTGATGATGCGACCGATGCCGATGATGAGAAAGGCATGTTGTGTAACAGGAAAATCGTAAATATTATTAATGCGAAAAAGCCGGTGCCGGTGCATGGGGCGGGGTAAATATTTATATTTATGGTTGGGATCAGCAAAATTATTGATTTTTATGTGTTACCATTTCTACTTGTTTGTTCATATTGTTATTCCTGCGAGCCAACTCGCACAAATCCGCACACTCCACTTCATCAAAGCAATTCCACACCGCGGCCTTACGCAACGAAACGCCATTACAGTGAGCTCAGGGTCGGGGTATTTCCACTGGGTACATACTATGGAATACAGATTTATCATCCGTGCTGGGTTTTTATCTTAAATCATTTAACCCGCTGCAACGAACCATGGCACAAAATATGCTGCATGACAAAGATAGATGAATTATTAAAATTAATTATCACTTCAGCATCAGCAGAAAATCCACTTAAATTTTACCATCCACCAAAGCTCTCTAAAACACAACCATGATTCGGGGTCGAGTTCTAGCCGCCACCTCGGTATATCGGTAAATGGGACCTTAAAATATGGAAACCCATGTCCATAGGTCATCTTTCGTCCCTTTTCCATCCCCTTCGGTCATACTCGTCCGCCTGGAACCAAGTGGACTGTGAACCTGCTCGAAAGATTAATATTCACAGCTCCGTTTGCGTTGGCACTGAACCAAAGGACGGGCACGAAGGGTTTCAATTTGTGCTTGCGGTTGTGCCTGAAGTCTACCAGTCGGCACCCAGCTCTCGGGGAAGCTGACGATCTTTTTAATGGCCTGTTCCGGTTCGGTGTAAGACGTTCTCTATGGAAAGGAAAGCTATGCCATGGGAGTACCTCACTTTCACTCGCTAGCAAACACCTTTCGTTCTGCAGAGTTGGTTTGTGGGGTTTGCTAGAACCAGCTGAGAATTCTCGAAGGTTATAAAAAGGTTCCCTCTTGGGTAGGTTCCTCTTCAAAGCAAAGTTACGCCGTACGCATTCAAATGGTCGGAGAGTTTGTGGAGCATGGTTGGCGTAGAAACCTCGTTTGTGTGAAGTGACGAAGATCGCTTCGGTGTGAGCACTCGGACGAACCCTAAACAAATATCATTAACAGCAAGAGTGTTCCGGCGTAGCTTGTCCGCTCGAGCGTCCCGCAATAAGTAGCGAAATACTACGGTTATGCGATACCTTTTTTCTCGTCTTTCTCTTTTTCGCAACCAACCCTTTCCAAACGTTCCTCTTTGCTACTCGTCGTCTACGAATTCTTGGATCTTTTGCTTTGTGTCACCAATCAAGCTGATTCACCACCGATCGGACCTCTTGGTCCTGTGTGCCCTCTTTTCGGGTGGTTGACACCAATCGCTATTCCTCCCAACAGATCCTTTTATTATACATATTTTTATGCCGCTAGTTTGTTTGGACAAGGATAAGAAATCCTCGGTACATAAAACACACATTGCCAATGGAACCGTCAACACTGGTCCGAGATAGGCCGAGATAGTCTGCCGCCTTGGTTGGCTGTCCCGTCGTGCAAACAACGACAAAGCTTCATGGTTGTCATACGACATCAGCGAAGTCTTTGCTTGGACTTGGTGATTGAAAATATAGCAGAAAAAAGTACGCAGTAGCACAGAAAGTTTAAGTCCCAAAAGTCTTAAGTACGCAGGGAGTGCAAGGGCTTTCAGTTCAGAGCTCTTGGGGAGTTCCTTCGTTTGCTCAAGAAACGGACGGGACATCGGTTGAAAACGATCGGTCACAAACGATTACGGATGGAGTTGCAGGAATAGAGGGCGTTCGGTTAGCATCCCTTTTCTTACTGAACTGCAACTGGCCTGTGCAAAGCTTACGCGCCCCCCCTTCCCACCCAAGTTGCACACCCATTCTTCACACTCGGTATAAAATTCTGTGTTTAACTGGTCGTTAGAATGTTTGTACATGTCGTCCAGGTGAACGACGTCAAACCGGGCTAGCCGGCTAGTACGGAAGTAGCCATGCTGAAGAAAAAAAAGCAACGTGTGTCTAAATGGTATGTCCGACTCCTTGCTGTCTGTAATGGTCCGGGTTGGGTAGCACACACGCACACGCCACAGCACACACGGCCATGCTTTGGATCTCGAGTACAGAAGCTTGTTATTGTCTTGGACATGTCCGGTTCTGTGGGTTTCCACTTGAATATGGAAGGGTAAAGATTGTTGTGTAGTCATCATATTATATTACCGATCCCGGACCTTCCACCTATGTTCCATACTTTGGAACGGCCCCGAGCGCCGTCCCTTCTGACACATGCGGAATGCAAATATTTATTGAAATTATCGATTGAAGGCTATCCCTAATCCCTTCCATAATCGTTGGTGACAGTTTTAAGGGTAGAAACGTAAGGTGACATGCGTATCTTGTGTCCTGCCAGGATCAACTTATTACTAGCCGGTAGCAAGCCACTTGAAACAACATTACCGAACCAATCCATTCCCAACCTTGTGAAGCAGCATCTGCCAGGCATTTGAAGTAATAATAGCCACAGCAGATGCTTAAAATATGCGCAACCGAACGAGACCGAATCGTTTCGTAAACGGGTCGGGCGGCCAATGGTTTAACGTTAAACGTGCTCTGAGGAATGACATGTGATAGCTTGTGGGGCTTATGCGGTAGATCAATACATTTTTTTTCTCCTACCATATTTTGCAGATAGTTGAACAACCATTTGCAGTAAAAGAGCTTGACAGGCTTTTTTGACCGGCCGGTGTTCGGTCGTAAAATACATTGTGGGGATCTAGCATGGGGATGCATGACGATAGGAGCTGCCATAGTGTTCAGCTAATATGACCCAAAGGGAGGAGAGAGGCATTTTGCAATTTTACCCAGTCCGTTGTAGACTTTTCGTGGAAAATTGAACCATGCGTTCGAGAACTGACACGATACATGGTCCAAAAATAGGAATGGTCCACTTTAGGACGTTATCGAAAGTGACTTAAAATACGTTTAATAGCATGCACATGCAATCACCATTTGATAGGTTGTGCACAGAAACAGCTACTGTCCCTTGCGTGTTCTGTGCTGCAATGATAGTGTGTAGTTTAGACAACAGGTTTAATTTTCTTTTTGAACGTACGGATTCACCCAGTTGACGAAAATAGCTGCGAACATCAATTTCGACACCTTTACGGCAATATTGGCATCGATGGTTTGTAGAGGCATGTGTAGGCATCATGTAGAAGAACTTGTTGAGCACAGTTAAAAGTAGCACGTTGCAGTATTAAGCACGACTGGTGTTTTAAGGGAAACTGTTAATTTTGAATTTATTCCAATACAAGGTATTTCACACAACATGGTTTCCGTTGGAAAGTTCTTTGGAAAAGACATAATTTGGTTTTGGTGTTATCCTGGAGGAAATAAACACCAGGAAATAATCTGATCTAGTGGCTCAAAAATTTAATCAAACATGCATTCGAAATCAAATTCCTATTCATCCAAAGATAATTTTTTCTCTTCCGTTTAAAGCGACTTTTAAATATATCTTATATTAAACTCGGAAAGAGAAAAACTAAACACAAAACAATGATTTGTTTTACTTTAAAAAGAAGTACGTAATTTAAAATACTTAACTAATCAGGTGATGCATGAACAAAATAGTTAAAAAATGTTTATATAAGACAACATGTTGGTTTCCATTCCAAAATAGCACGTTGATTTCTTTGATCCGAATGTTATTCCACATACACATGCAGGCAAGAAAAGCGTCAAGGGCCTTGCATCTCGATGCGCCAACCCGCTCTTTTTTTCCGCTGTCACAAACTTTCTGAAGTCAAGATGGAATTGAAATAGTTTTCTCAAGCTGCCTGCTTCTTTACCTCTCCCATTCCCGTTTCTCGGCCATCGAACAGGAAGGCTTTTCTTTATGTCTCAAAATTTTCCACACGGATGCCTGCCCGACGAAAAATTCCCTCTACAGTGTTTTTTTCCCTTTGCTCATTTCTTCTACTGTTTCGACTTCTCTAAGTTGTCTTAAGTCGGCACACAACTTTGAATACCTTCTGTGCGATATGCGACGACGCGGGACGTACCGAAACTGTTTCTATCGGGGTGGTTCACTTGCACCGGCATGGCGGACGCTCTCTAAACTGAGCGAAAAAAAAACGATGCATTGCCACGATGCAAAAGTATAAATCCGTCAAAAGTTTATGTCTGCGTGAAACGTGAGTTGAAATGTATATATTTGTGCGGGGTTTTCGCTTGCCATACACGGGGCCGCGAGTTGACGCCATGTTCCGTGAGTCAGTCTGTCGACTGCTTTTTTGCCTGCCTGCGGAGACAAACGATGAGAATGTTATCCGTTCATCCAGGTTGTACGGGATGGTGAGGGAGGGATGGGAATGAAGAAAGGGAAGAGAAAGTTTTGCACCGAGTTTCGAAATTTTTCAGTTTCATCTCGTTGGCTGGAGGTACTTTACTTCCCTGTTTTTCCTTCGCTGGGTTCGTTGCAAAACTGTAGCAACTTTTGACGCTCGGAAGCCGTGCATAATTTCGCTTCCTGTTGTACATTCCCGTAAGTCAAATAGTGCATTAATGGACAAATTGGAATATGATTTCACGCATCATTTACTGTTGCGGAATTTCTTCGCAGCTCTTTTGCGATCTTCTCGGGTTGTTGGGCAGTTGGTTGTTACTTTTGCAAACTGTTGATGACTTGCGAGCGTACCTGACAGGTTTAGTGTGGTTCACTCTTTAGGATGACAGACAAACTTGCGGATACAGTTTCATAGTGAGATTTTGTTGCTTTGTCGTTCAATTTTTGTCCTTTCTCAAAATAAATTCTTTCACAAAATCATTAACATTTTTAAATCTTTCTCTATTTGCAGGTAAGTTAGCAAAACTAGAAGACCTTTGGTTACAAAACACGAAGACCATCAGAAAGCAATTATGCAACGAGGAAACGTGAATATTATTGCACAAATGATATAGTTTTGATTAAACTACTCGAGTCTTGAAACTACCTGCTTGATTTTAACAATATTATGGCACAAATTATACAGTTTTTATGTAACTGCCTTATTATTGAAACATTGAAATCTTCTTGATAAAATTCAATACATTATGAGCACAATTTAAGTACATCGGAACAACTCAAATGCAAACAATTACACACAATTGGGCCATCCAATTTGATGCTTACAATATGTATTCACACGACGGTAAATGCTAAATCAATCCCTTATCTCAACCACACTCATCGTATTACCTCGCCGATGTAAGATTTATGTGGTAATGTCCCGTGTTACCTATGTACATAGCCCCATTATCCATTTACCTGGTACTCGTGTGTGTGTGCTTGTGATGCGGTCAGTACCGAATGTCGTGACAACAGTACCCTTGGGATCAGTTTACCCCGTTTGGCGGTGGTGGTACGGGAATTGATAATAATTTTCCACTGTCGGAGCGCTACATACAAACAGCGCTCGATAAATGAATCGAAAATGAATAGAGTTAATTGAGCAATTAGTGGAAATTTTCGTGAAATGATTAATGCAAAATGACGGATCCGCTTCACCAACCGGGTGAAGAAGCGGTTCAGTTGCTGTCGGGTCGTAAGGATCGATATGATTGGCTGGTAAAGTGTAATGGACGCTTGCTCTTTGCCGATGACTTCTAGCGTAAGTTTCGTATCTCTCTGGGGACGACGGTACTTGGAAATGGTTTGGCCCCATTGATGGTGGACCTATGGTTGGGTTTAGTTTTGCGAGGGGTGGGATACAGTTTTATTTACACACGAGAATTTCATGGTTCATTAGGTACTAGTAAGTGTATTTGTAAGTTTATTTTGCGTGAACGGGTGGAGCGGGGAGTGACGGGTGCAACACAAATAGGTCATTGGATTCATTTGATCCAACTGATTTATTGACCTCTCTGGTCTGAACCCTAGACATTGACGGCACAACGGACACATTATCGGATAGTGCATCTTAATCAGGACTAAATTTCATCAGCTTCGACCACTAGCTGTAATTAAAGCTTGTGGTTAACGAGTGGATTAATGTGGACAGTTTTGCAAAGGGATGGAAATGATCGGTATCTGGATCGTCAAGAATTCAAATCCCAATCGTCTAATTTATTCCAATCTCCAGAATTCCTTCAAAGACGCTATTAATCCAATTGCAGTTCTTCTTTTTGGCACTTATTATAGCTTTAGTGCTGATTCTATCATTGGATTTTTATTTTATATCCACCAAGTAGAATATTTCAACCCCCCGAATATGATGCTAGTGCAAGCACATGCTGCGCGTCAACCAGCAATTTGCTGCACGTGCTCTAATGCATTCGGCTCCACGGTACGGCAGCACCAGCATGCAGGAAGACATTTTCCAACCCCAACGAGAGTGTTACCAAAGGGAAGTTAGTGCAAAAAATTCAACGCGCTGTACCGCTGCTTCATTCACTTGCACTTGACGCCGTTTTCCAACTGGCTCAGCACACCGGCATACGGTGGTGCCTTTCGAGCAACGTCCGTCGTGCAGTCGGCAGGGTTGAACTGCTCAGTTCATATGCATGCCAATTAAATATTTAAATAACATTAAACATATGTTTCAGTGTAGCGAGGAAAATTTCAATTTCTACCAAACTGGCTGGCTGGCTGGTGGAACGGTGGTAAAAGTAGCCGTACACATTCGTGCGCCAGTTGCGTTATAATCGGCAGCCACTACACTCACCACGGCCACTACCTTATCGCTTGGCTGGGGCGAGTGCGTTTTGTGGTGCTTCGGCAGTTATTTCATAAGGTTTTGCTGCGTCGGTACCGCATCAATGCAGCATGTTGCGCACTTTCAAAGGACATTATCATTTCGGATTGGACGATGATGATGGCAACGACGCGACGCGTGTACCGTATGGTGTTCAGCTTTTTTTTTCTATCCACTGTTTAACTAGCCCTGCCTGCGCCCTATTGCCACGGTCCTGCTTTATTGTCATCATTGCATACCGGCGCATATGCCGCCTGCACCGTTGGCATGCAAGCGTGCAGTACGGCACCAAACTCGTTGGTGCGCTCGTTGAATGACCTGCCAGTAGCAGCGCTACATGCCGGTTCGTAAATACGCGAACTTCGTCCACGCTTAATAGAGAAATTCTTCACTTTTTCCAATGTGCGACACGCTGTCACATACTTCGCGGCAGGCTATCGAATGCATTCGCTCGTGCGGGTGGTTTTTCGGGGAAGGCATTTTGCGAGATATTGCATCCGTTACGCAAGCGCTCATGCATGTGGGTTTAGAACCGATGGTGCACTTCATTGCACTCGAGCATTTGGAGAACCGTCTGGCATGCGGAACATTAAAGTGAATGTTGTATTCACCTTTCATTTGAAGGGGATAAATAAAGTACATCCCAACATTGGGGTTGATTAATAGTTTGTGATTGTTTTTTAATGTTTTAGCTCTTTATGGGAGCAAATGTATGAAATAAGAAAAACGGTGTAGCTGAACTTCAAACACTTGTTTGAATACATGATGAAAACTTTAGCCGTATTGCTTAAATCCATTAAAATCTTAATCTAACGTACGAATCACGTTTTTTTTCTATTGCTTCCCACTGTTTGCGCACCTTATCCCAGGTGTACTTGGCAGAACTTCAAATATTCACTGATAATGAAACTTCACGTGTACATGAAGTGTTTCATTCCAAGGATTTTGGCTCGTTATTGCATTTAATACATGTACATTGACACAAAACCTCAAATTAATATTGATCATACATAAGTCCAAATCTGCTAAGGTGTACTTCAATGTATTACCTTCATAAAGGTTGGTCTTCATTTATTAAAATACTTTAAAATCTGTCTAATTGGGACCACAAAAGCAAGCTGCATTCAAAGTTGTACGGTTTCTTCCAGGTTGCCAATTGTCGAATGTTTGGTAAGAAAACCTCTTGAATTTCTCGTCTAGCTCTGCTTGTCAATGTTAGAACCTCTGGTAATTTGTATTCCCACTGCCGCCAAGTTAGACGATATGATTTCCCATTACCGTTCATCATGTGCTCTTTTGCCTACTTTATGCATTAGCATCGCACCACACATCCCGCACGCTGTTTTCATTTCGAACGGATTATGGAAACATTTGCCATCGTTTGTAATGGAACACGATGGGAGACAGAAAAACTCGTTAGAGGGAAAGCTAACGAGCGTACCGTTTTTGGCTTGTGTATGTGATATTTTAGTTAAGAGTCTGTTGGGAGAGTTTGTTGGGTGAACAGTTTGGCTTTTTTGAGGCATCGAAACTTCGCGAGAGATCAGCGCATCCTTCGGGGTCCGGATATACCTACTCTGCCTCTACTGGCCACAGGTAAATGGGCTCGTTGGGCTGACGAGTGCGACGTTAGCGTGTCCGCATAACAACATCCACTTATCTGTGCTTTCCGCATTCCGGTTTCCGGTTAGCAGACGATTCGAATCCTTTACCACGCGAATCCGGCCACGCGAATTATAGAAAAAAATACATAAAAACCTACCCCGGCGGATGCAGAATACTGATGGACAGCTTGTGGCGGGACTTGGGAGTTGCGTTCTTTTTATGTTGTTGGCGCACCTAGATTCAGCCCACGTTTGCTGAGTGCTGCAGAGAGAATTCGTGTTTTTTTGTTGTTGCTGTTGAAAATGAAATGATTGTGGTCCTAGGTTTGCACAGTTATAAATCGGAAGGTAGCCGCTCGGGAAGAGTTGTGGGTTGGAGTAGGAAAATTGGAGTGTTCGCGCTCCGTTTAGCGTAGTTCCGGTTGGCAGCCAGCGTGTGTAGCACAAATGCGCGTCCCGGTTTTGTTGGTTGAAATGAGAAAAGCACACACACACACACTCGCAGCGTACAGCTTCATCTCCAGTAACAGCAAGTGGAAAGGCCACCACACATCGTCTGCTTTGACGTGCCATTTTGTACATTTGTTGCGAGCCGCCTCGGAATACACCGGTGCTTCCATCAGTGAGGGGAAATTCAGTACCGGTACAGATAAAAATGTACATACATAATGAAAAACGCAAAAGAGATGTTTCGAGCTTGGAGGCATAAAAGGAATGCTTTCTGGTAGCATGAAGCGCAGGAAAATGGACGTTTTTTTATTACTCGAAAATTATTTGATGTTTCATCAAAGGGTAACAAGAAAAAAACGCCGTTAGAGCTTCGAAATATAAAGAAACATTGTAAAATTTAAAAATACAGTTAATCACGAACATAAAAATTAAATTCAAGGGCCTTTTATACAAATTTCTTGAGGAAATAAAGCATATAATATTTCAAATTTTCGCTCATCAAATTGCAATATTAGGCAGCTGATTGAATTAGGTTGTATGAAAAAAAAACTATGACAGCATCAAGAAGACATCGTGAATGATCATAACTATAAACCTAGTTTTTGTATTACTGCATTAATCCAAACCGTACATAGCGTATTCTCTAGCAATCAGTTCGAAAAATCTCGTTTCGGTCCCACCCTAGTCGCCCTTTACCGCGCAGCAGCATCATCGTTGGATGAAATTTTAATAAATTTAATTCAATTGCAACAAACACGCTATTGGAGATGGTTTGGTGGTGAAACGCGCAAAAGCTACCTCCCGATCGAAGGCCAATGGTTGAGGCGGTTCAAATTACGAAGAAGGCTAGCCTTTGTAGAGAAGATTCAATTGAAATTTATTCATTTATGCCACCATCGCATACCGATGTGCGCGCGCGTTTACCTTTAGCCGTCTAGTGTCCTGGCCTGGTATCTTGTTGCTTCACGGGAAGAAAAACGCTCCACGCGTCCGAAGCCTTTCGCTATCCGCCTAGCCGGAGCATGTAACATATGTGTCTATATGCGGGCCCGCACTTACACTCGTCTCGTGGTTTTGACATTGTACAGACCCGCAATAGCAGTACGAAATCACTACGGTAGAAATTTCCACAAAAGACACTCTTACACTCCCCCGTATGTGTATGTGTGCTTCTTCTGTGCCGAATCGTCCTCACTGGTCGCTATTTCATGTGGTATTACGCTTCTATTGTTATTACAGCAAAATTTTGCCAACCATCGACGAGCAATATTGATTTTATCCAGCCATGCCGCTCCACGGTTTTGCCATTCTTAGCGCCAGGAAGGCAGAACTTCCTTCTCGTCGACAAATACATCCGGGCCAAATTTGGTTTCCACTCGGGCAAAGATTCTTTCCATAGTGTTGTTGTCTGCTTATTGAGTACGTTTCGCTTTCTTCGGTCAGCTCGAAATAGATGCAGGCGGCAAGTTGAATGCTCCAGTGGAAGATTCGTACTGCTGCGCCAAGAAGTTCTCTACCCTCTACCCCCGGCGGGCGTTTGGGATAAAAGTATTAGATAGCTTACCGCCATCCCGAAATGCTTGAAAGAAGAAAAACCACACACATACACAACGGCACAACCCACCATTTGATCCGCTCCCGTATCATCCCCTGAGCTGGTTCAAGCCAGCATACGCAGTTCGGTCGAGCGTGCGAAAGGAAAGTCAATTACAGATGGAAAATAGCCCTCAACGCTTTCCTGTCCTCCCTGCACGTCGATTGCATCGGTTTTGGTTCCGGGGTTTTCCCCGGGTGGGCATGAAGTTGCCTCCTTTAGCCAAAGATGTCGAACAGAGAGAAACAAACACACAGCAACGAAGATTGGATACTTGCCGGTTTGGAAGCTGGTACCTATGGTGGCACTAGATTTCTTCCTCATCCCACCCCAAAGGAAATCGGGGCTATGCAGTACTTGTTGTTGTGGTGGCGGTGATTTCGAAACTGAGCTTGGAACGAACTCCAGAGAGGGTAGTGGGTAGTAAATTTATATTGCATGCTGTTGCTTTCGGCGTACGATTCGACCGACAAGAAAAGTGCGCTATTTGTTCAGCGTGAATGTGATTGAATTTTTGCATATGTGGAACCATTACGTCGTCATTTCGAATGATATTGTTTGTGTATGAGGAGGCACGAGATTGTTTCTTACCGTTGTGTTGTGCAGCATCTAGATGAAATCGCGTAGCACAAACGCAGATTGCGATTACATCATACATTTTATTCTTTTCCTAATTTATCTTAAATCATTGCTGTTCTGAGACAAACTAAATAATATCTTCCAAACTCCTCTTCCTTCTTCCGTTATAAAACGATCAGCTAAATGTGGAATTGACAGTACAATAAGTAAAATTTATCTCAAAAGAGCGTTGCTATTTTTTTATTTGTAGTTTTAGCTACAAAAACACATTGGTCTACTTTAAAACTATGTTCAAATGTCATGGTCTTAGTGATGTGGGAGTGAATATCGTTAACGCTCAATAATTCTCGTTCCAAAAGCTCGTACAATAATTTTCCGAAAAATGAAGCTCTGTAGCTAAATAGCCTCATTAATGTCATTACCAATTTACATAGGTAAACTCTAGTCTAATGTTTAGCACCTAAATTACAGACTTCCTGCCGACTAATTGTCGAATGATACTGATACAATTTTGATCAAACTCTATGGAATGTCACAGTGCATATCAGTGGCAAGCTCCAGGTCATTTTCAAAGCATCAGTTGAATCTTCTTTCTATTCATAGCATCGTGCTTTTCTAACTTTGTTTAGTATACTGATTTTTAGTGTAGTTTAAAAAAATGTGATACTTAACCATTCTGTTACGTAATGATATCCCATGCAAAACTGCACAAACCATGAAGCAGCCCAAAGAAAGAAAAACGTGTGCTACTCAAAACCATATATCTTCGGTTACCCGTTGCCGGTTTGTTGCTGTCTCAAAATGATTTCCTTCCAACCCAACTCTACTTTGCCCGAACTCCCGTCGTACCCACACCCCGGTCACATGCGCACGGGGAAGTTTTGCAAGTTACGCCTCAAGCAGTAAACTCAAAAATCCTACCTTAACATCATTAAATTAAAAGTTGTTCAAAATGTATGAGACGATCATAAATAACGAATGATTAAATTAGCAAATCTCTGGCGCATAACGATCCGACCCGCCTGTGCCTTACTTACCCTGCCCTATCTACGGTGTGCGGTCCGTGACTTGCACAAACTCTTCTGAGCAACGTAATTTTTACGTGAAGAATGTGGGATGATGTTTCTGCATGCCAGCCGAATTACCGAGTTACCGGGTTACATACCCGGCACCATACATACTCGAGCAGGCTTTGCTCGTTATGGTTTCCTCCCCTTCGCTCCGTCTGCTGTTTGTCGTCGGGGGTGCAGTAAGGTAAACATAGAAGGAATCGGTGTAAAAAGGCTGAAGCGGAAGCGATGACACCATACTTGTTAAGATTTTTGCCACCCCATGCCATGCCATCCATGGGCAGGAAATGTATTTGCGATCGTTCGAGCACGTATGTGTATTTTAATAAGGACGAAACGGCAGCAAGAAAATTAAAAGTACTGACTGTGAGCGAGACGTACAACTTTCAATTTTTGTTGACATCTTTCGCTTTCGTGTTTGATTTCTTTCTTATACAGGCAGTGGGGCGAGAGTGTCATGTTATACCCTTATTACACGTTTGCAGATTAACACGATCTTCGGATACACAACCTTCTGTGGGCTTTTGTTTTAAAGAAGTACCTAATTGTACACAATTTTATAATATTTTTCTTCTAACCAAAAGTGGCACTGGGGTTTAAAAATAACAATTGATAGGATTGATACCGAACACCAACGCACTATAAAACTCCCAACAACTCAGTTCCCTTGCCGGTGGTTGATGTTTGAACATTTGCCAGCGCACAACAACCCATCATCGTTAACCTTCGATGAGGACACCGGAATAAAGGATGGGGATGGGATCCACGGTAATGATGCACACGCGACGACACACCAAGCGCGACTCAACAGCGCGTTAGTCGTGATATTGTGAAAAAGTAATTAAAAATTGTTAATGAAAGTATGAAATTTTGATGAAGCTGTTTTCTTCTCCCGCTCATTATTGGCTTCGTACCCTTTTCGTGTAGCAAGTGTTTAGGGCGCGAAGGTAGTTTACCATAAAAGATGGGAAACCTCCGACCAGGTGGTTGCAGAAGACTTAATGTTTTTAAAAACAAAATCCAAACAAAAAGACGATGGAAGATGAAGAAAATCCCGATTACCTCAGTTGGCCACTCACCAATTTGCCATGCGGGGGAGTCCGCGTGAGCGACTCGATGGTGTCTCATCAATGAGGCAAGATTGTAGGGATACAAACGGGCGATTCATAGGGAGACGCGTAACTGCGGTACTGGCACATTGTGTGTGGTAGTTTGGACACAATTATCTGACCTAAGCACGCACACACTCTACCGGTTGGAATCTTTCTGCTATTCTGCCTCGGTAAGTATGTGGTTAATTTCACTACCACGCTGTAAAACAGAGGATAAAATCCGTGTGAGCAAGTACAGGTCTACTAACATGCATCTAACATGAGCCCTTTTTTGTTGGTGTGTGTTAGTCTACCGCTGTATCAGCCTAAAGGTAGTCAATTTAGAAACATTCTTCCCCAGTGACAGATTGTGGTTGTGCGCACATGCTGTTGACAAGATGGAAACATTCTGCACATATGTTCTAAACCTTCATTTACCCTTCCGGCATTCTCCTTTCACTACTTGTCTTGACTACTTGATAACTGCGTCCGGTAAAATCGTGCCATTGGACTCACTCTCCCTCTCCAAAACAAAAAATGACCAAACTGACGATTTTTTTTTAGATCTAAAGTGCGAGCAATATGTGTTACTGCATAATTGATAACATGCGACCATGTTGCTTTAGAAGTGGGTTTTCCCTGCTTTTGTCTCAAGTGGACATTTCATTATACCTTTTTTCACGAATGGGGAGGGGGGTTCTCCTTTCGCAACGGTCACCATCTGCTAAACGTGAAGCACACAAACATACGCAAAACGTTAATCAAGTGCGGCTCCCTTAAGGGATGTGACCGTTTCGCGCTGGAGAAATGGCATCTCGTAAAAAAAGGTTAATTTTAATTACCATAAAACCGAATATGAAACAAACCGAAATGGGGCACGTTGTTGCGCCGGCACTTCAAGCGATTCCTTTCCAGAGGTAAGAGCAAAAGGAGAAAAAATAAAACGAAATGAGGAAACGCACAAACGAAACGGTGCTCAGTTTTGCTTTCCCGAACGCACCTTGACGATGTACGGATGGAACGCTTCGTTCAGCATCGTTCGAAATTGACGATCTGTGTTCGCATCGTCGGGGGAAAGCAGAAGTTTTTGCACCACTAACTACCACGCAGAATTACCCCACTAGAGTACTTCAGTCGTTCGCCGTTTAATGGTTAGTAATCATTTCACCGAAACAGAAGTCAACGCACCGCGCTGCTGCACGCTATTACACGGCTGCTGACTATAAAATGAAACACTTTCACCACGTCCAAAAATCATAGTCCCTGCTGCTGCATCAATGCCAGGCTCGTGTTTGGTTTTTATGGGCTCTGTTTCTGATTGCTCGGGCGTGCACTTCATCACCGGCAGAACTTTCAGCGCGGCACGGTGAAGAAACCACCTGCCCCCCCCCCCCCCCCCCCCCCCCCACATTCATTGCGCTCTGGAGCATAAATCCTCATCCACACAATGTTGGCTTAAAAGCTGTCGCTGTAAAAAGGGGTCAGCAGCAACAATGGTGGCGCAATGCAAGAAAGCTCATTTTTGAATTTTTAATGCTTCATCATACCGCACCAGGAGCTTTGCGGGGTTAGGTGATGGCATTCTCTAGGATATAATCTTAGTATTGTCAGACCACCACCAGCCGTAACTCTGCGCCGTTTGATGAGCTATCATCAGGTTGATGCGATGCGGATTAATTGATGATCGTCGGTTACTGCAGGTCAGAGACTGGTCGGAATTACCAGTGGTACGATGAATGACTTGAGCGACTTTGCGGAAAATGTTGACAGATCTAAACTTGTTCACTCTGAGGAGGAGTCAAGTACAAGCATTACGATTGTGGCAAGACTCAACTGCCAATATGCTTGGTTGCAGTCTCATTCTGTTCCATGTCCATTAAGTGCAAATTTATATTAATTTTAAACTTAATTTACAACGCTTAAATCCTTTTTTAAACTATGCAAGCAATCAGTAAATGCTGAATTTAAACATACGAAATCAAGAAATTCTGCAACACTTGAGCCCCGGAGAAAAAGCGTACAGATATTGTAGTGATTGTTCATCAGACGGTGATAATTAACATCGTAAATCGTTTTTTATTGTGTAGAGATATTTTTTTCTTTCTCTATTTATGTTTGCCTTTTATAGCAACTCGTTTTTGGAAACCAAAGTTTCGATTGCTATTTAACCGTGCTACTCCTATATGCACAAGCTGCAGACGGCACTACCATAGAAATGACCGTCTTGAACAAAGAGACAACAAAATGCAAAGAATCTCCCATTTGGTGTCTTGTTTGTCCCCCGAGTTTAATGGCAGATAACGAGCTTTACGGTTTAAGTCAACCAATGGCAAGCAACAACAAAACCAAAATACAGCGACGCAAACCCTCACAAGAAGCTTGTTATAGCTTCTTTACACTCTGGAAAAATTCTATGCCGGCGAAACGAAACAAGTGGCAGCGGGACTGGGCGAGCAGAAAATAAAAGTTGTAATTAAAAGCATGGTGGTGCTTCTGCTTCGGTGTCTTATAAAGCGTTGACTGTTCATAAAAGTGATGCGACTAAGTGAGTGTGCCCTTCCGTCCGGCTGCAGCATCCGGCGCCATTTGCTGTGACTACTGCTGGCAAATCTGCTGGCAAGGTACGGTGAACAAAATTAAACATAAAATATGTTAATTTCACATGCGATTCTGATGTTGTTTCCATGTTTACTGTCGTTCTTGTGGTGTGGCAGAGGAGGTGGGTGGATGGTAGTGAAAAAAACGCGAGTGTAGCAAGATGAGCAAAAAAAAACATTGGGTAAATACAGTTTTAAGAAATCCAAGCATGATGAGAATGAGACACACCAGTATTAGTGAAATTGTGTGTTTTTAAAGAATGCGGTGCTGTCTCGTACAATGGTTTGCTGCCACTGCTAGTATAAGCTTGCAATAAACATGATTTTTAACGTATCTCTAATTGTTGTTTGCTTTCATTTAATTAACATTACTTATTGTTAAAATCAGTAGCAAAAACCTACTGCTAATGGAGGTTTGGAGGTAATGGTAAAAACATAATGTTTCATGTATGTTGTCTAATATTTGAGACACGCAATAGCCTGAATTTATTTGAAATATTGTACGTTTGGTTACTGTCTTAAATGCGTCTAATCGAAGCTTTATCTATTTTCGTTTTGTTTTTCGAGAGAAACGGCCAGGCGGTATTGCCAAAGTTTTATTTTATTGTTGCCAAATATTTTTATCAAAACTCTTCTTTCACAAATGAAAACGAGTCATCTTAAATCAAATTAAGCTATACTACATCCCCATTAACACACCGTCATACAGAGCTCCGATTCCTGCTGGCTTACAATTATGAGAATATCTCTTCCATCTACGAGGTCTTAACGAGCAGCATGTTTTAAAAGGAGTAACCTAATTTGAATATCCCTTTAAAGGCACATCGTTGTCTAACAGACTGTTTGTGTGCCTTGCAAAAAATAGGAACCCGTACCATCAACATTCCCCTTTTGCAATTGACAGGCTTTCTCTCAATTGTCAACCTTAGCAAAAGGGTTTTGCAGACGCTAGTACAAACCTAACCAGCATTCCTCACCATTCAGTGCCTACGGGGAACGTTACCGACAAATTAACTTTCACCTGTGCTGCTGCATCCATCAGACACTGACGGTACTAACACACTATACGTAATACCTTTCTTCCGATGCTGCTTGTTTAAGCATTCATTCCATCCAGTGGAGAGGCCCTCCAGAGGCATTTCTTCCTTTGTACCACAGCGCTTCCATTCTGACAATAGTTTGAAATCTCGTTACTCCGACGCTCTTTCACGTGTGGTTGAGAGTGTTCTGTGCAAGCTACCAATAGTGATGCGAGTGCGTGTGTGCCGGGACAGAAGTAACTCCCCTGGTTTTACCTTTCATTTCATTTCGCATCCAAGCACTCACCCACCCTACGTGCAGACACTATCGTGGGAGTAGAGTCGCGTGCCCAGGGACGTTATTTGCTCGGAATTTGACACTTACAGCTCGTACCGCTCACCAAACCTCACACTGCTGCCACAATTTCGTCGCCCGAAAAGTGCTGGACTGCCGGTTACTCGACTCGGCAAACTCGACCGTCAGGAAGGAGTCTTTCATGGAGGACATTCGACTGAAATGTCTAAGGCTCCTCTGGGAATGGGCTTCACTGCCTTCAAGACAGAAGCGTCGGCTCTACGAACGCGAGTCACTCAACCAGTCAGTTAGTTTTTGGACCAGTCACTTAACGCGCAGTCCTGTGTGGCACGTTACTATCGTGCCTGGGTTGGGCCCGAGCCTGGGAAGGAACCAGCAGGTTTATGGAACCAGTTATTGTAGATACTTTATCAAAATGAAGTCTACTGGTGCTGGTCGCCACCAGCATACGGATGGGAAGGGGCACATATTATGTGGGATGCCTACCTTGAATCTGTCGCGACACTTTCGCGACGGTTTTTGGGGTTCGTGTTGGAAACGGCGGAAAGCAGAACACACTGTATACGGCCCGTACCTTCCACAAATCATGCCTAAAGCTCACCTTTCCAGCTCCCTGCTGGGAGTGTGGCGACGTGTGGCAGTAAATGGCGCGCAAAAGAACGATTCCATTTCGTCGTACTCGGTCCCGGTGGAATTGCTTTACCTCTCGGAGATGTCGACGCATGGTTCTGCCGCGCACCGGTTGTGCCAATCTTTCATAGAGGTTTTTCCAACGGGGGTGAACAAATCTTCACCGTTCGCACAAAACCACCGACCGTCAAGCTGTGAGTTTGTGGGTAGGATAAGGTCGTTGTGTCTGAGATATGGCGCAGGACAGCTCGGTCTGCGAGAGTACCAATTCCGTACCATTCCAAGACTAGAGCTTTGTGTGAGTGTGTGTGCATTGCGCGTAAAATCGCAACCAGTACGATCGTCCCGTTCTCTACACATCTACACAATCATACATCCGTTTTTTTCCTCCTAGGGCACACAGACACATACAGTGGTTTAATTTGATAAACGACTTGACATTTCATCTTCCCGCATACATTGGAGGCAGCAGCTATTACTTGCTGTCAGTTTTCCGAGTAGTACTGAGGGCATGTGCAAGCACCATCCATTGCTTTATTATTGCTACGCTTTAGGTAGCCTAAAAGCAAGAGCTCACAATGGAATAGAAGCAGGAATCGTACAAAACGGTAAGAATGATTTCATCGAAATTAGAGTCACTTTCGTTGAATCGTTCTGTACCTTCTGTGGAGTGTGGAGCAGAACCAGTTAGTAAAAGAATTGCAGGGATCGTAAATAGCTGTCATAACGATATTATTTATTTCTGTACTAGGAAAAGAAGCAAAGAAGGTTGTTGCAGAACATTCAAAAAACCAAATTATCAAGTTTATTTGTGTACTTGCTAATTGATTAAATTATGTTAGTTTGAATTCTAAAATTTCCTGTTAAAAATTAAAATGTTTTGGAGTGGCTTTGTGTTCAAAATTGACTCAGAACACCAACTATCATAGTAACTAACCGTGGTACTACTGTGCAGATCGCTGATATTAGACTGTGAACAGCTGAAGCACCATAATAATGAGCGATATAAATTATACGAGCTTTCGTTGGTTCGCATCAGCAAGCGTTCCGTGCTGCACACCAGCACAAACCAATCCTTCTGCCTGTTGTTTAACGTTTCGCACCCATTAGCCACATGCACACCGCCAAAAAAAGCATATGCGTTTTGGAAGTCTAGTGTTACACAATGGCTTTGAATGGCAATGTCATGGTTGCGATGATACGCTGTGACCTCAATCGGTCCCATAAAACGACACTTTAGTTTATGCAGCGCGTGACGGTAGCAATGCTTCATAAAATCCGCGAAACACTTGCCAGTGCAGCGATAAATCATACGAGCATAAATAAAGACCACCTCTCCAAACAGATGATCCAGGGCGTAGTTGAATGCGACGCGTTCTGCGCTTGAGTTATGCATGAATAACACTTGTGAACCAGGATCATATTGTCGGTGGGCGAAGAAAGCGCCGCCACAATGAGGTACAATGAGTTTGTATTTCTAGTGGCACACAATTAGATCGATTTGAAGAGGCAAACCCACAACAGCAAATGATTAAAGGCCACCTAAAGCGTAGAGTATTTGCTAAAAAATACGTCGTGTTCAATTGAATACCTTATTTAGGTCAACCGTAGTGGCCGCAAAGAGTGTTATAAAACAAGCGTTTATGAAAATAGTGTTCATCATATTGAAAACAATTTACGCAAACCTCACGATATTTTAAAGGATTTAACAACTCATAAAAAAACAAACCTGGAACGATAAAGTTCGTTAACTGTGTCCAGCCTGAAAGCTGTACCAAGAAACCAGATCCTACATTATAAATTGTCTAATGATGCTGATACGCAAATCAGCTTCGTGGAAATGCAATCCATTCTGTCAATAAGAATTCCGAACTCGTTTCAAGAATGTCTTGCCTTGCCTCTCAAACAACCCATACATACGTACGGACTTCTCCTCCTCTCTGGAGTGGAAAAAGTAAACCAAAGAGAGGCGTATCAACCCTCCCTAAGTGGGCGACGGAATGGACAGCTGGGCTACATTTACAACGATCTAAATAGGTCGTAAAAGAAATGTGATTTATGAGGGTTTGCCCATAGCAAGACGTTTGCCCTCGCATGTTCACTGCCTTCATACGTCCCTGGTGTTCCATGTTACGTCGGCCTTTCGTCAATAGAAATCGATTCGGAACTACTGTACAGTAGTCCACTAGCCAGCCTGGTCCACCTTTGGTAAGTGTGAAAGGTCACCGTGCTACCTTTTTTTTATTGAACCGGCCTGTGGGCCGAGGATTGTTAATGTAGACGAGGATCACGGATAAGAAGCACAATTTAGAAATGCCAATCCTTTGACCCGTACAAACCGGGACTCGCATCGAATCGGATCGGATCCACATCTACACAATTGACACCGTGGGTTTGTGCTTGTGCTGATGTGTATTTGTGTAATGTGGAAAAGCAAAAAAGAAAATGGAAAAGGTTTACGATTACAAATGATGCCCCATCGACGGGGTAGGTTCGTTTCCAACATTTAGCCATTTCTTGGCCATTTCTTTAGCTGATCGAATGCCGCACCAAATGACGGGGCTACAAGGGGAAAGAATATTTTAATGTTACCCGGATGAAAGACGACCATCTTGTGATACTCACCCCCCCCCCCCCGCCCGGTATCGCCGGCCGGACGGGTCAAAACGAACATAAGTCACCGATACGCGAGCTTTCGGTTTTCGGGTTCGAAGTAGTTTGAGTCTCGCACGATTTGCAGTTGACCTCACGTCAATATCCAATTTGTTTATTTGCTTCGTTCCGAACGGTGTACTGTGGTTTTGAAACAGGGGAAACAGACTGGTCAGGAAGGTTAAGGGTAGATTGCACCCTTCAGGTGGCTCGAAAATCAAATAACGGGTGGTAATAGATTTTCCTCTGCGAAGCACAAGCCCATTCTGCTAGCTGGGTTTTGTGTTGGGTTTCTGGTGCTGGTGCCATGCACAGTGGAAGCAACGCGAATGATAAAGCAGAAGAATGTCGAGAACATAATCGGGGTTTTATATAATACGGCAACCGGTGCGAAATCAATTTAGGTCGAAAGGAAATGGACCTGAATAAATCCGATTCCCATTTTCGAAGGATAGTTTTTATGGTTGTTTCTTTTTTATTTTTCTTCTGTACGTGTGTGTGTGTGCATGTGTATATCTATACGTATCAATCACTCAAAGGTGCGCATTTGTCTGTGTTTTGCGGTTTACGGATTGATGGATTGTCCTTTGTTGTTGTTGGCAAATGGACTTGTTTATTTTAAATCGGGAAAATGACAAAAACTCTAACCCTGGTTTGCAGGACATTTTACTACGTGGACCACTTTTAGCTGCATGGGACTGTTTTTGGGCTCTCATTGGCTATGTGAGTGGGTTTGTAATTCTTCATATACTCCTCACACAATAAACGTTATTTCTATTTCATTGGCGCAAAGAAACGCACAGCCAAAGATATGGGCATGTATTCATTAAAGCACATTACCAAATGGATGCTCAAGCATGGAAACATTAAAAACGATCAGCAATCGTACAAGCTGTTACTAGCTTGAAGCTATGACTATAAAATCACTTTTTACGACCCAGTTTGAAGCTGCAAATAAAAAAAAACTTTTCACGCAACAGTTGCGCCAACCTCAATCACTCCAACTCCGAGAGCGGAAGGATTAAATCGTCTTAAATCCGTATGGTGCTGCGCGTACAGCAGACAGTAACACCACCAGCCAGACAACAGCACCAGTACAAAATCTTCAAAGTTATAGCCCACTGCGTGGTGCCTTCAGAGAGTCATCTGTTGCAAATAAATGTGCGATGTTGATGGTCCAGAGGGGAAAGCAGGACTCTGCTCATTCGTGCTGCAACCGGTTGTCGATTGAATTTCCGATAAATAACCGATTTTCTCAGCCGCGTGAAACCATTTCATGTATGGAAGATGGCAGCAACAGCAAAACAGAAAAGGAAAACGTTCCAGCAAACAGCGTACAAAAAGTCGGTGCCGCAAAGATAGCTCCCGAAAGCACTCAAAATTGCCCGCAAGGGGATAATAAAGTTTTTGTTTTTAACCCGCCTGTGTTTTATTTTCTTTTGGTTGAGTTAAAGAACCAAACGCAGAAGAGTTAAATTGAAACGTATTCGAATAGCAAAAAGAAAGTCTAACAGCAAAAACCGGGCGGCCGCCGTCGTCTGGCGGAACCGCCAAAGTTCTCGGGCACAGTGAGCCGTGAGCATCGGTTTTGTTCTATCCGACTTTAAATGGGGACCACATCTGGGAATGCGATACGCTCGCGGTCAGTACCCGGCTGTGTGCGAATGACGTTTCAAAGTGGAGTGGAAGAGATGTAGAAAAAATATAGATACACATCACGACCCACCATGCGTCTCCATCGGGAAAAAGAGTATTTGAAAAATTGCTCTTGCCCCGCAACTGAACTTTGGTGCAAAAGTTCCTCTACGTTCGCCCGATTGGTGCGCCGGTGTGGGAAACCATCCAGCGAAGAAAAAGTTATGCCAGAAAGTACCACCCCGAAGAAAAAAAAAATGCTCTACCAACCACCTGCCCGGTACCTATTCCCGCGCTGCCATTTGCCGGGACAGCATTTTCCGGCCACCGGCCACCAGAACTGTACCAAGGCAAGCAGATGGGGCCACTCACTCTTTTTTAATGATGATGGGAAGCAAAACGAGCGCATAGTGTGCAACTGAACGTGTTCATTCAGTGAATTAATTTGACAGCTCAGGTGCTTTATGATTGTAATTAGACATGCCTGGCACGTCTTCGTCGTCGTCGTCGTCATCGTCCGTCGCCAATGCTGCCCTGCTGTGTTCCGTGTTCGGGAAAAGAAGAAAGATCACCCATCGAAAGTAAACTCGTGCACATGGGACGAGTGCCGGCAATAGAGCAAGTGCACGGCGACAAGTTTCCTTCCCTGCTGATGTACTATCCAGCAAAGAGCGGAAATCATCTCAACCCACGGAAGAGAAAATCGTATTTTCTTCCCTGTCATTATTTATGTTTGCAACACACCAACAGCAAAGCAGGTAGCAACGGGAAGGCAACCGGCGTGGAAGCTATTTCGTGTTCAACCCAGTTGTTCAACGAGAAGCTTCGAAATGGGCTCCATCCAAGATACATCATCACACCGCTGCTCGATTGAGTCTTTCTTTCGTTTTACCTCATGATCTCATCGTCTTGGGAGAAGGGCTCTGTTCGTCTATTTTTTACGTCCGCACGATTCAACCTGAAGAGACAGTATTGCTAGTGAAACTAGATCACTTTAAATGCAATCGTGATAGTTTAGTCGATGCTAGATAGCAGTGAGCAGGCATTCTGCTGGTGATGGTTCGTAACTCACTTGTTCAAAAGGGCTGCAGTAGTGAACAGAGTGCAGAGGGGAAAAATGTATTATTCTTTGTTTTGCTAGCGATCTCATAAAAATAGTATATTCATGCACGCATGTGAAATTTAACACCTTCAAAAAGTTTGAATTTTTGCTTCTTTTGTTTCTTTTAAATTCTTCATATTTGATCTAATGTTGCTATGAAAATTATATGAAGCTACGTGAATATAACACCTTCAATAACTCATACTTCTTCCGATCTCAACTACAAACTACCATGCGTCTCCAGCAATGGCGTAACAATCGATCATAAAATGTTCGCAAACTACCATGCGTCTCCATTTCAGCCAAACTGTACTGCAGCGTTATTCATTTATAAGCTAATTTAGTTAACAACATTCATACTGCATTGTTCTCGTTGTAAGTGTAGTAATTTTCTTTATTACAGTTATTTTTTTACAGCATGACTTTTTACTTAATTCCATGATCTTTATTAAGTTTTGCTAATAAATAAATTTCTACAGCATGACAACATATGAAACAGTAACAGTATATACGGGAATTATTTGTTTACTTCAAAACGATGCCAAAACGATAAATGATTTGCTTTTGCTAACCGCAAAACGATACAAATCCACAAAACAGATATGCATACGCCGCCTTTTGCACGGTTCCGCCGCCACTCATTCTGGTAGCTCTCCTACAACCAAACAGCATTAAATAAATTGAATAACCCATCAAACTGTCAATTAATGTTTTGCCTTATCCTCTCTGGCCAAAAACCCGCAGGTCTTCAAACTGCAAGACAATCGCCGTGTAATCTGATGATAAATTGGCAGAAATAATTATTGGGCAGTGAATGGTTTCCAATAAGCAAATTATATGTCCCAGGTGAAAAGCACACACGGCCACATACACGCATTTGAAATTGAAAGGACCTGACCACCGAACTTTGGCATGCAAAATTTTCTAAAAGGCTTTCGAGGAGGAGGCCCTCACACTTTCTGCCGTTCCTATGCGTTTTGCCTTCAGACCTTTGAATAAGCTTTTCATTGCGGATCTGATGGGGTTGTTGTGGGAAATAAGGTGCATGGTGGAGGGGAGATCATTTTCTATCCCTTCCATTCTGTTGTCTACCGGATATTGAAATTGGCAAACGTAGTCAATAATCAGACACCGTGTGCGGAGAGCAGTGGAAAACGAAATCACGGTAGGGGAGATTTGTATACAGCTTTACGAATTATCAGTATCATCGTTCTGAACAGCATTAGCCGTACACGGGGACATCAGTGCTGATCGAGATCTCGCACCATGATCTCAACCGATCGAACATATCCGCCCTTTTGTGGTTAGGGCGAAACCTCAAATGCGATGGTGCACCCATTTTCGTCAATAATAGAATACCAATTTTCAATTATGATGTTGCCCATCGCAGGGATTTCTAGCCCCGGTTGACGGGGACCGTGTAGTGGGTACGGGTGTTCCGGACGGCTGTCGGTTGCCAGAATAAATCTCTTTGCTTTGCCCTTCCGTTTCACCATCGGGCATAATGTGTTCGGTTGGTGCCGTTGGCATTTTCCGGAAACTCTGCAGTTGTTTCGATGTGCAAATCTGATTTTATGAAATCCGCGAGGCATGAGGCTAATTTTGGTTCAGTCACATAGGGTTAAACACCCTGTTTGGCAGAGCGATGCTGCTCGCGGTACTGCTCGACCTGATGGAGAATCTGAAACGTGGCGGTTCCATTGCATTCGGATCTCACAACGGATCCGGATGACCTCGGGGCGTGGGTGAACAATTGGTAGAATGGTGCAGCAATGGTGCAGCGTAAAAAGATGGGGTGATTGGATCCGTTGCACGTTGATGCATACAGAAATAAAATATCGAATAGCAACAAATTGAACTGTAATTGTCTCTAATTAAGTTGTACACCGTGCTGGTGCTTGGCATGCATTCAAGGACATCCAATTTTTGATGATTGAGACAACCCGTGAATGAATTTGATCTCATTAAAAAGTCAATGTATCGTTATGGTATGTTTTATTAAAATTGCTTCTGTTTTGTAAACTTTTATTTAAGAAACACATTTTGTATATAAAAATCAAACTGTTTACCAGCTCTGCTCTTTATTCTGTTGTTTTTCCAATATTTTGATACTTTCATATTCAGTATGTTCAGGGGTTAAATTGTACATTTTTACTTTTATTCGTTTACCGGAAATGATAAGTGGTACCATTGCGCTCTTTGCGATATTTTGACATTTTTAAATGTAAACACATCGAATTGAATCTCCCTACAGATTCTCTAAAACGGAAATGGTTTTCGGATATGTATCTTCAGAAGGCGATGTGATACATGATTTTTAAGGAGGTTCGGATTTTAACGACATTTGGATCGCAACGTAGAGCTGCTGCACATCATAGCAAATCCTTGGATGATGTCTTACGGGTGGCAGCATGTTTCGTCCCCTTGCCACACCTGTGGTAAATCACAACAGTAAACGCAACTTGTCTAACCTAACACACATTTTCAAAACTGATCTGCAGCATGTTACAAATTTAAATATGAGTTAATACTGTTTTTAAAGTCCGTTCTCCAACTATCCATCTATGGATTAGTTTTCTATACCTCTTAGTGGATTCAATTGTTTTACACTCCATTACCCATTCTCTACAAGTTCTGTGTTTCTGCTCTGACTGCAGCTGCCTTGAATGCATCAGCAGAAGCTAGCGGGTTGAAAGAAATCCGCATGAGTCGCAAAAATGGTAGAAAAAAACTCGGCGACTTCGAATATATTTATAACCTTTTGTTCAAATCTGCATAGATTTATGGCAAATGCGAAAGATTCACGTAGCAACCAGCACCGTCGAACGGTTTGCCGTCCTTCGGCACAACAACATTCGGATGAAAACGGTGTGGCTAGTAAAACCGCGTGCTGCATTGAATCGATGGTTGAACAAGCACCGTTTGCACAGTCCCGCAGATTTACGTACGAGCGCGCAAGAGTTCATCGTCAGCTCGCTAAGCCAAACTAAGCTAGCTCATAACTAGACTATGGACCGTGGGACCGTGTGTAGAACAGTGGAGTGTTCGTTCGCGTTGGTAAAAAAGGTCACTATCCTATTCTGCAAAAGCAGAACGGGTTTAACGGTCGGAACTGGTGCAAAAACAAATGCGCGCCACTTTTCGCACTCGAATCGTGACAACTATTGCCGTTGCAGGGGTTTCGAAATATTGTGGCAAGCGTTCGCCGTCGACCATTGGTAACCATCGTTTACTGTCTGTGTTTAGCTTTTATATTGCCTTCCATCTTTGTGCCTTCCGAATTGCTGTTAAGTTTTGTTTATGCTCGTATCATATTGGCTCCATAGTTCCTTCACATTGTGCAGTAGAAAAATTTGCGATTGCGTTTAACAGACACATTTTTTTTAAATTCTTGCTAAAGCATCAAGACACGTAGGAGTTGCCGCGTACGAAGGATGGTAAAATGCAGCAACGTTATAATGAAAACACCAACTTGGGAATGAAATACTTATGACAAATACTATATCATTTCTTATGTATGACGGTGTAAATTCATTTGAAAGCAAACATAGTTAAAGAGCAATTCAAAGACACTCTGATTCGTCCTATTTACATGATTTTTAATTTTTATTAGGCCCAAGCTATTTTTTAAAGTGTAAATCTTCAAACTCCAAATAGCTATATTTATATACAATGTAATACTCGTGAACGTCCTCCCATAATGTTCATTCCTCCACCATCTAGAAATATGTTTTTTTCTTTCATTCCTTCACGAGAACAAACTGTTTATTTCATGGATTGCGGATAATGTTCTCTTCCGATGGATGTTTCGGCGCCCCAGCGGATGCTCATCACGGATGAGAAACTTTTCACGTTTATCTTACCTGTTTTCACTCATCATCGTCATCATCAACAAACGATAAGCTGTAACAGCCCAATGCATACTGCCGGAATTGCCGAGGTCGTGCCTTCTCCCACACCCGGCCAAACACGAGAACATACGGCCTCTGCAAAATGGGAAAATAAATACCACGCGCCCAGGTGGTATCGGCCACTAGAGGCTGTTGGTTGGTTATTCAAGCGATGTTTCAAATTTTTAACCCTGTTTGCACGCATATTTTTCAACTGCCTGGCCCCCACAACCCGGCACCGCGTACACAGGCACACGTGGTCAAGAGGGAGCAAAATTTTCCAACGACGACGTCCGGCAACCATCGAAATGAATAAATAAATTATGAATTTTTATTCCCAGTAATGATAATAATTTGCATATTATATTAGCCGCTCCGTGTTCCGGTTTTATGAACACACATTCCTTCCTGTTTTCAACACCATCATCTGCACCTTCCCCCGCCATATATGGGCGGCTCATACACAAACACACACCTGCACGAGCCTTGCTACATGGTGCTGACCGCGCACTTTAGCGATGAATTTTAGAGCGTACGCGATTTTCATTCGTTAATGTTACCCTTCACTGCGCTTGGAGTGCCGTGAAAACCACCCAGCTTTCCCGACGGTGTGGCCCACGGTACTCGCGGGAAAAGCACCACACTTCCGGACCGGAACGCTCGAACCGTTTGTTAGCTCCAAGTACCACCGGCATCCTGTCAAATGTAAGGCCATTTTACGGGTAATTTCGAAATTTTTCCACGATCGTCTCGTCGGTCAGAGATTTATTTATCTATTTTTGTTTTTATGTTGCGCCAACGGTTGACCAGGTACTTATGTGTATGTGTGTGTGTCGAGAGGTTCTTGATGCTCCCGTACAACTATTGGGAAATAATGGATCGTGTTTTCATGGAGCATGAACCAGTGGCAATGGGATGCCAAATATTTACTATCTGCTTCACTGGTGTAGATTTTTCTACCTTGTGTAGCAGTGTAATAAATGTTTTGTTTGAGAGATGTTAGTGCTATTGATGAAAAAAGTTACCATATCAAGTACCAAGAACAGACTGTTTTGGTAAATGATTTAACTTATGATTGGACAATACAAAAACAACAACTAAAGGTAGATTCTTCAATTTCCAAATAATATTGAGTATAACGAAGACATTCAGTGATTGATTTTTAGAAATAATCGAATACCTCGAAACAATAGTCGTTAGCTCAATACGATAAATGGATAGCCGTCGGCTATTTGGCTTGAAGGTCCAAGAATGCTGTTGTTCAGATATGCTCAATAATAAACTTCACCGCTAGCCTATTTCATCGGTAGCGTTCATTTCACTGATTCACTTATTTCCCAACCTCTGTTGCTTATTCCTATAATTCACCCTGCAAATGAACATAGACATCATATGTGCAATTCGTAAAATGTGAATGCCATCTCTTCTAAACCTCCTTACAGTTCCACCTACATCTAGTTATAAATAGCCTATTATTGAATTTGGCTGACAGCTTGGCCTTATTTAGATTTGATTATTTCTCCTTTGTTAAGCCGTTTTTTTATCACAAAACAGTAAAATAATAAAAGATAATTTAATGCAAGGTCGCAATTTTAAACAAATATTTGATATGTCTGCAATAAAAACAACAAACAATCAAAGTCATACGCAACTTCTCTTCACTTTTGAAATGGTCTCTTTAGACATCTACCTTTCAGCTTGTCTCTTATCATATCCTTTAATCAAAGATACTGCTGCGCGTTCTTTTTTGCTGCCATATACGACAAGACCACTCGTTACCGGAACTAGTCAGCGGAAAAGTGAAGCAGCAACAAAGATCCAAACTGTAAATGGAGCAAATTTCCCCCCCACGCCTCCGATTATCTGGAGCAACTTGATTAACGTGAAGTAAACAAGCCAATAAATTACCGATCACCGTTGGCTGACTACGGTCATTACTGGTAGCATGGCACAACGTCCACTGTGACTTTGCACCGCTTGCGTTGTCGGGTTACCATCGCTATGGTATCCGCTATGATTCCGTTTCCTGTTGCAGCACTGGGATGGATGGAAAAATGTTAACGCCCGGTAAAGTGACACATTGCGACCAAGTGAATGAACTCAACTTTTCCTATTCACTTAAACTCACCCAGCAGGTTAGTAAAGTATCGGGAGTTAGGAAAAAAAAAACTCGATTTCGTTCCTTCTTTTTTCCCATGTCTCCGGAATGAGATTCCATCAAGCTCTAGGATTGATTTCAGCATGTAGAAGAACGGCTCCTATTAGAACAAGGTTGTAGGGGTTTTCTTGCAAGCAGATTACACTACAAAAAAGAACACATACATCGAAAGAAACCACCAGCAATTCTGCTTAGTGTTGCCCCGGATGCTTGTGGGAAGGAAATACAACATTTTAGCGTTGGGTTGTTATTCGCCAGTTCCCCACGCCCAAAATGGGAGGCTGCGGGGTGGTATGTAAAGCTAGGTTGAGCTTGAAAGCGGCAGGAAATGGAATTAGGATAATTTTATTACGAATCTCACAAGTCCGGACGAACGACCGGTTGGTTCCCCCGTTTGCCGTACGGTGCAGTTTGCGACTGTGGCAGAAACCATCAAGACAAATCCGTGGATACCCGGAAAAAACCCAGGGACACGATCGGAAAACTGTGCCTGTACAAATAACCGATACCTTTCGTTGGTTTTTCGTAACGAAGGGTGAGCTAAAATACTGCAGGCAAAGCGGTAATCGTACGAAAGCAAGCAGTGGCAAGAACGCAAAAAACACACCACAGCAATGCATGCTACAAATAGATAGCAACACTGTCACGGGACAGCGTCGGGGACGGTTACGTCGGCACGTTCGACGTAGAAAATGTAATTGACTCCCTGATGGGTTGATTTGACTAGCGGGATATTCATCAGGATTCGTTTTGGATATTCCCAATGGGGATCATCCCTCGCCGAACCGGTCCGCTCCAAATGCTTCCCGGGGTATGATCATTACCTTGGCAAAGGTGTACCATTCTTTCCTTTGTTTGATTCATGACATTCGGTGGGCAAACTGGTTAAGGTTAATGCCGTCCCTTGTATTGATTCTGATCAATGTTTTTTTTTTCTGTGGACGGATTTGGATACAAAATAGCTTTTAAAATTGATTTTCTTCATTTAATGCTGTATCGTATTTTCCAGTTGAATTACAATAGTTTTCCTTTGCTTTTCTCTCTTTCTGCAGGTACGTACACACACTAATGGATCGTATAGGATTGGCATCGTCTTCAAATCATGGTATCTGTATCATAAATATGCATTCACTGTACGGAACGTTTCCTCACCAATGCATGACAAAAGCAGCAGCAAAAACCATCACGACACGATAATATTATGATGGAAGATTAAACAACACAAACGGCACTTTTCTTGCTGCTGTCAAACCATTGACAGTTTCTTGACGGGGTTGCTTTTACTCATCCTATTGGACTGTTTGGGGAAGCAGAAGAAAAAAAAAGTACCACGAAGAAAACAAGAGTCTATTTTCCAACCCACGCGGACAATCGCACATGCACACCGACACGGATAAAGACAGCGCGACACAACGACTGTCACTCGAAACAAACCGGATCCTCTTGACGGGTTTGCCGGAAAATCCATTTCCCTTCGCTGTCATTTGCTCGGCCGCTTGGTTTGCTTCCAACCCATGCATAGCCCCTGCTTCTCCAGCTACCCGCCACCTCAACATCGCACTCTTTTTTTCGGTCCAATTTCAATCCGATAATCAGACCGGTTTTTCGAAGACCGACGTCAACCGACTTGTGTGTGTGTGTGTGTTAAGCTCGCTGTGTTGGTTTGTTCATTTCTCGAATGACCTCGTCCTTGACGGTCCGCACTCGTCGTCAAGCAATTCTTCCCGATTGCAATCCGATCTGTAACCGGATGCTTAAAAGGCTTCGGGTGGCCAGGTTTCGGGTGCCCGGGGTGCCACCCCTCTGGTTGTGGGTCGGCAGCAGGTCAACCGTATCGCATCCGTTCTGTCATCCCATCCAAACTCTTGACACAGCAGCTCGAACTGCTCCTTTCGGGCACACCGTTGCCGGAGAAGGCGAATTCGGCTTGTGAGTTGACACCACGTGCCAGAAACAATCCTACCCACAAAAAAAAACACACTCACACACCTACACACACTGCGGACATTTACGAAGGTTTTCACTTACGGCCAACAAACCAATGACCATCGAGTTGGTGCGTATCTTCATCGCGGTTTGCGTGTCAACCGATGGCGAAAACTTACCGAACGCAGTCTGACGGGCAATCTGTGCCCCCTTTTCTGTATCGAATCGAGCTGTGACACATCTCGTGTTCCAGCCAACCGGTCACAAATTTATCGGTTCTTGATTGCCCCGACCTGTCGCTGGAGGTGAAAGATTTGAAGTCGGAAAGTTGAATCGCTAGCAAATCCTTTTCTCCCTCTGAATTGGATCGACACATCGATGGGATATCTATACGCTGAGCGTTGTACGCGCATGAAGGGCAAGAAATCACTTTGTGTCCTGAATCATACTTCACACCTTATTTTATTTGCCGATGTAAGTTGGCTTATAAGTGTACTTCAGTGGGAGAATAGGAGCGTTCTCATGACAACAGTGCACAACGCACGACCAAAAGGCAGTAGCTCACTTTATTTTTCTAATCATCTACTTTAGTACACTTCTAGGCCAGAGTTCAAGTGGATTGAAACGTCCAATTATTCACCAAAGAGCGTCCATTTTTCTCGCTTTGAAATTATGCTTTTCCTAGCGCACCCTATTCGATTGTTTGACACACATCAAACAAATGAACAAACGATTAATGGCATGAATATCGCTTCAAAAGTCTTTCAAACACACCAGCACAAAAATGGTAACTTCTGTTAGGAAAGACTAAAGAGATTGGAAAACAATTTCACTTATTGTTCATGTTTCTATCGCCCCCAAACAATACCGTCAGCATTCGTCGTCTTATGGTACCCTTTAAGAACAAAAGCGACAAAACAACCGAAGCATGTCACCGCGTGCAGCTTCTTGTACCGCAAGAACGCGTGTGTGTTGGTTGGAAATTTATTTTTCCGCTTTAACCATAACCACCGCAGGAAGCCCCGTCAAAGATTTGGTTCAAATTGAATCGTAGTAGTCAAAAAAGCGACGAATAAAACGAGGGGAAGACCATAGGAAATAACATGCACTAGCAGTCACCGGGAATTCATTGTGCCCGGAATTGTTACTTCAATCGTGTGTTTGTGCTTGCGATCGTAAAACGATTTTGCGTGCAAATTTTGTTGTTGTCTTTTTTACTTCTTGCAACAAGGCGATGGGTATTGTTTTTTTTTTGTCGTATTCCATGTGTGATGTGGTGGAGTTGGATGAAGTGCGGATGGAAATTGTTTTTCATTCTCAATTTTCGGTTCCAATGGTTTCCCAGCGCGCGTGTGGAATGGAATTTGTACGCGTAAGGATATCCTAACGATATTTTTATGGCTTAGCGTCTATGTGTGTCTGTGAGTTGCCTTATTTTTTTTTTCTTTCGGACCACCACAAAACGCAAAAAATGACACGGACAGGGCGACAATTCTTGTGGAAAAGATTTTATGTTTTATTTGTTACGATTTCTCGACATCAATGTCACATTTGTTTGTAACTGAATTGGTTTTTGATTTTTCCAGAACCTTGGGATAGAAATGAGAACCTTATACCGTAATTTAAGGATAGAATTTTACCATCTACCATACCTACCAAGTTATGAATTCGTAATTTAGATGAAGGTTTGATTAAATCGACACTTTGCTCGTTACAACTATTACTTCTTATGGCTCGTATGCTTAACTCCTTCGTACGCCCATGCTGCAATGGAAAGGAATTATTAATGGATCATTTGAGTAACGAAATTGAATTCATTGCCTTACCCTCACCGCCGGGTAAATGAACCTATTTCCCGTAGGGGATGACACCCTACTGGGTCGGATTTTGCTGTCAACCAGTGGAAGCGTCCGATGCGTCTAATGCCCAGCCTTTCGGTTAGATCTTTCGGTCGGTCAGTTGAGGTTGATTGAAACCACATCAAAATGTAGTTACTAGTTTCAGTGCGGTTTCACGTTTCATCTCGTCTTACCGGGTCTTGCACACCTGCCACCATACGATAGGCCTTTCCTATTCTGCACCCATTTATCACTGCACTTACGCACCAGCCGCCTCGAAGCAAAGACACAAGATGCTGACGGATGGATCGGTTTGCAATACAGGTGCCGGTGTCTGCAACCGTCCCGTCTTCGTGCGCTTTGGCTCAGTTTAACAGCGTTGATACCTGAGCTTTGTACCGTGTGCACTTTCCCTTCCATCCATTCGGGCGAGATTGGCTTTTTGCAAACGGGGACTGGAAAATGATTGATTGCCTGTCATCGGTGAGACTGTGTCGAAAAGACCCTGGTGCCAGCGGGCACCAATCGTCCCGGGGCAACCAACCAATGGCCTCTTCCAAAAAGAGTGATGGTTATTCGATAGCCTTCAAACCTCGTGAAGCTCGTTTGAATAACCGCAAAATCCTGTTCCTGGCTGTCCACCCGGAACGAAGTTCGTTGCTTCCGCTTTTTTTGGGGTTTTGTTTTCACCCTATTGCCAACGGCAGACGATCTGTCTCCTTTAAATGAACACAACGGAATGCTACTGCAGCGAATGTGATTCCACAAACGGGTACTAGTTGGCAAAAATGGCAATGCAACCATAACTTCCCGGCCCCGCTGGTCATCACAGCCGCTCGTCATCCATGCGCCTCACGGGACACGATGATGGAGTGTTTGCTCCCGATGGCATTTGCAATGCTGGAGGCTTCAAATGGCTGAAAGGGATTTAATTAAATATTCAAATTTGTTTCATTTTATTACGACGTGTTCGAGCGCGTATTCGGATTGTTGGTATCGGGCATGCGGATGACGATGTCACGCACACCACCAGCGCATCCGATGACATGTGAATGCACGGGAGCCTCCTGGTCAGCCGTCGCTTTTCCGACCCAGTGACAATCCGTCCCATTCATCCTGCGTGTATCTCGGAAGTGCATTTACATTCGAGCGAAGTTAAACCACATAGCTCTGTGCTCTAATACCTGAGCTCTGCTGCGAAAGTTGTGTGATGCAATGGTTCTTCTTTTCATTTCCACCTCACATACGCTGAGATGATGCTCTATCCGTGTGTGCGGTTTCAAGAGCTTTGAGGACTTTATTTTAAGGACGAGAAAATGCTCATGTCATGAATTTTGTTCCCGTTTTTGTGTGTGTTTTTTTGGCCTGGTTATGCTATGAAATCAATTTAAGCTTTTTCTTTTGACTACACACACACATATATATATTTATATGGGCAAGCACATGAGAATGGAGTTGTATTTAGTGTAGGTTTTTTTTTTGCTCTCCTGTATGGTGCTTTCAGGTTCGGAAGGGGATTTTCCATTTATCAACAACCTTCAGCAGTAACCACAAGCACATTCATCCATCCATTTGCTGCTGCATGCTGTTGACTTGCTTGAGGTTTGCCGCTGTCGTCCGAACGATAGTTGGTCATAGTCAAAATCGTTTTTTTTTTCGGACGGATTGTAGCTGACTCGTTGGCCTGATCTAATGAACTGGCATTGTTCGGCGAGCAATTGGAGGGAGAAACATACAATAGAATACAAATGGAATGATCTAATGAAATGTTCCTGTCGTTTTTTTTCACGAGGAATGCCAAGAGAAGAACTAAATCAAAGAATAAAAGCTGTTTACACTTGGGTGGACAAGTCAATTTATGTTTTTTTTATTATTATAGTATTCTTATTAATATTATTTCTATTTTCTTTATGAAGAAAATGTATAACAAACATTTCGTTCTTAAGATTTTCTATTATGAAATTCAACTCAAGCTTTCGCGACATTCTGTAACGTTTCATAATCGACACCAATATTATTTCTCACTTCAAACGAGTATACACGGATTAAGACAAAATACAAGGAGGAAATACTTTGCACGTACTGTACACTACTCAACGCAACTGGCGATGATAATACGGCAAATACATCATCATTAAATTGAGAAAGAAAATAATTTCTCTCTTCAATATCCCAACGACTTATTATGATAGTACGTAATTTCCTCAACTAAGTAATATCGTATTCGTGTAAGAGCGCTATTTAACAATCTAATCAAGTGCGAGTCGAATTTTGCGGAGTCTGGGCAATAGGCATTTTAGAACTTTCCTTCTACAATTCTGCATTTAAGTTCTTACTAGAGCAGCAACAAGTGGCCGAACATTGTTGTGATTGAATATAAGTGACTCGTGTTTAGACTCACAGTTTGGTCGTTTTTTTTTCAATACATCGCTTTCAAACGAATATGCTATGTACGGCCGATCTCAACTCATGGTTTAATCGTTCGGAAGTAGTTCGCAATACATAACACCATTTTGTTGTTATGTAGTAGTTGTAGTGTTATGAGTTGTAGGTATCTTCCACAGGGAGTTCAGGGTTGAGCACTATTGTTTCCCTATCCATAATCTTGTTCTTATTGACAGATGCAATAATACCCACACTCCTCCGAATGACCTTTGACGTAAGATTGGTGAAAATTTAGTCGATTTCGTAGATACGCTTACCTACCTTTATGTCATACGTATCTAATCGTAGTAGTATTATTCATTTTCCATTCATGTGTTTTCGCACGTGCTACAAAACCTTCAGCTATTCTTCATCTATCACATTATAAAAAGCGCTCTAAATTATTTTCAGTTCACCGCCCGCACTCAAGCGCACTAGCTCTCCATGCTAACACCTGCCATTCCTTCATTCAGGTGCACTTTACGCAAATGAAATAAATATATTTTGCGCTGTGGAACTTTTATCATCACGCATTAGGTAGCCAACCTATCCTCGGAAAAATATAAAACCTTCAGCACACCTTTGAAAAATTACTTGCTTCACAACCTCCATTCAAAAGTAAGCGAAACGGTTGAGTTTCAACAAAAAAAAATTCCCTCACCTGACAAACTTCCAAGACCTTCACAAGAACTTCACACCATTCCGTGGTGGAATGAACCGAACAAACAACAAAAAATAATACGCGCCTGTTTGAAAAAGTGAACCGATCTGATCCCGACGGCCGTACCCGAAATGAAATCCACTGCCGGCCTACTGCCGGTGCGCAAATACTATCGGAAGGATGAAAAATTACATACAATTAAGATCGTCCTACTGGCTTTTCTTCTCATTGGAGCTTGCGTAACACGCTTGCGCTTCGCAACTCGGAAGCCCGGGGTGTACACCATTGTGGAATCGCGTTTTGTGCGAGCCCTTAGGATGAATTGCTCCAAATTTGCACCTGTGATAACCTTTAGCGAGCGCGCTTGGTAAGTTATGAGCACGGGTTTTCCTGCGTTTCAGCAAGGCAAAAGGGAGTGAAAATTATTCACACTTACGTGCATCTTTTACGTTTCTCGTCCCAAAAAACTGGGAAGATTTAAATGCTTTCTTCGCAGCGTGTTTCACAGCGCTGGTAGGGATGGATTGGTAGGAGGATGGAAAAAAATGAACTTACAAAGAAAATCTCACTTCATTCATTTTTAGTGGTACCTTCGAGGCAAACGGTTAAGAAATGTTACTACAATTGAACGCCATTTCTCACTTGCCCTCCTCGGTGCACACTCAGCAAGGCGTTATAAATTTTCCTCCATAATAAACTGAGGCGCTACGCGCGCTCTGTCTGTCACGGTAAGACTCGTCTGTCGCCACCGAACCCCGTGTATGAACGCTTCCATTTTTTCCGGCTCAATCAACCGAGCGCGAAAAGGTATGATGCGTTAAAGAATTGTTCCGAACGTGCAAGGCTTCCCACCTTGAAACGGCCACCCAGAAATGGGTAAGTAGTGTCACTTTGCGCTGGAACCGTATTACCTGCGGCAACTCATAGATAGGAGCTCGCCGGTTTTTTTGCCGAAACAGTGTCGTTAACTCATCGCAACCAGACAGTTGCACGTAAGTGCAGCTGGAAAATCTTGTGGCAATTCGGTGAAAATTTATTTACTCCTCCAGCACGTGCAGAACGGCCATTTTTCCCCCTGGCAAAATAAAAAAAGGAAAGAAAACCGAAGAGTAACATAACATCTGCACATTTCTCCGAAAAACAGCTCCATTATTCTTAATACGGAAAAATGGAAAAGACGACACCCACCGTTCTCGTACACTTACTTCACGAATTTCTTGTTGTTGTTTTTCCTTTCCTTTTTCTGCTGTCATCTGCAGCCAAGTAAGATTTCATCGTGCGGCAAGGTACAGCGTAAATGGAAACCCCTATTTGTGAAACGACGACGGGTTAGGGCCAATGGTTTTATCTATCTTAAACTGTTGCCATATTTCCTACAACCTACTGTTCGGTGACCCCATATCATGTGAAGGCGAAAGGTGTGAAAACGACAAAATAAAATAAATTACTAGCCTTAAAATATGACATCGATATATTTTAAGACGTATACCGGGTTCCCTGGTAGTGACAACGGCAAACAACTACGTTCCTTTTGAACCGGTTTTGAGTTTTGAAATTTTGCAACTACGAACATTTTCAATGCAGGTAATCAAAACTTTAAAAGCTTACAGCAAAATAGTTTTATTTTCTCGATTTTTTTTGTGAAATCTAAAAGGCAGAGTTATTCCTTTATCGCCTAATTTTCCAATATCCAACAGAATAGAAGAGAAGGAAATACTATCAATTTGCTCGAACAAAACAGCAATGCGGCATCCACTCGAGATACAAGATGTAACTGATAGGATAGTTAGATCAGTTTCCTTCGCTTTCTTTATTCAACTTCTTTCTTTCCTTCTTTTACACCTCTCCTGCAAAAAACTTCCACTGTCTTGGACGATATTTGAAGTGGCTAACTGTGTAGGTGGTAGTTGCCACTACACCATTAATGGCAGCTTACAATCGTAGGCAGTGCAGACAACAACAAAAACTTGCACAACGCCATGGGAGAAAAGTTAACTTCTAATGGAAAGCAAAATAGCAGACAATAAACAATATTGAATCATTCTGTTCTTGGGTGCTTGCTTTTGCTGCTGGGTTTTTGCAATAACTGCAGTGCAAGGATGATGGGATAGTGAAACTTTCCTACTCAAGAAAAGTTGAGCTCCAGGGAAACTGCATACACCATTTTTCCTTCCCTGTCAATGATCGCGTCGATGGATGGATAGGTTTCATTCGTACCTAATTGGCGACAGTGATGCGATGACCGTTGGTGATTGAAAAGATGGATTTTTTCTCGGAAAGTATAAAATATATCGGAAGAGAAAAGCTTCACGATAAACGATCGATTTAACACTTAATAAACAGGTTTTATCGGAAATGTTACAAATTTTTTAAAGTGACAATAATCACCCTAAGCACCAACAGAGGATCTTCGCCATGTAGAACTAAATTTTAAAGATTCGTTTTTTTTCTTCTCTTTGTGAATATACTTCGAAATTCGTTTGGAAGCACCTGAGTAAAACGACCTAGCTTCTTCGACCTCGTTTGAGTGGCAGTAGTCTCAATCAGTTTTCCATAAAACAACAACTTTTCATCTAAATTGTATAAGTTTTTAATTTCCATCTCACCGGTGCTTGTGTAAGTTGTTTCAGTCCATTCGCCTTTTGCTCTGCCATTCGCAAAACAAGTAAGTTTTGTTTTCCTTCTGTACCAATCGTACTGTACAGCACCATTTCACTTTGCAAAGCTGACAACTTTCCCAATGCTGTGTCTTTTGTTGCTGGCTCAGTTTATCGTTTTCCGATTCCACAAAATAAAAAGGGAAGAGGAGCTACACGCGATTGAGCATAAAAGGCACACATACACAAACTTACCATTAAACAACAAACATTTAACATACACGCAAACGCGATAGACACAGGTTGTGCTAAAAATGGTTGGCAAAGAAGACAACTACCAAAACAGATAGAAACAAAACGAAGCAAAGCGCATGGCTCAACAGACATAGAAAGTAAATGGGAAAGTTTAAATTGACTATTTAAATTCCGCTGATTAAAACAGATTTCATTCGCATAACAACTACTAGCCTTGGCTGTCGGCAGAAACAGCGAAACATTCCACCAACCGGGAGACACTAACACAAACGCCTGCCCAAACGCGACGCGACTCGACCGAACATCGGAATCTTTTTAAGAGCTTGCCGTTGCTTTCGGTGTTGTTTGGTGTTTGTAGCAAGCGCAAACAGTGGGAAATGAAATAACTGCGTATCGGTGAAGTCCGTAAAAAGAAGGGCCGCTAGTTAAAGGAACGTTTTATTAAGGCCTAGCATTGAGAACACGAGACGAACGAGTAAGAAGGACTGTGGCAGTAACGTTGGGTGCTTTAGGTTTTGGTTTATTTGCTTTAAATCACAACACGTTTTGTACCCGTTAAAATGGAATCAAATTTAATGACAGATTTTAACATCAGTCGCCAGTTGCCAGCATTTTAGCAATTGGTCAGTGACATCGATAGAAGGGTTTTTTTAGATTTCAATTAATACTGACAGGAAAATTGCTCTATATCTTGATTTCTTAACATGAACTATTGTTTATTTTAAATTTAGTTACTATTTGATTTAAATTTCATTTGAAATTCCTTCATCTTCATATTGTTGAAAACCCAATACAACGAAACTGCTGAAACAATTTACAAGCGAACTAAATGATTTATCCTTTACCCTATCCGATGCTATTCCACACCCGAAAGAGCATGTTTTATTGTTGCTCTCTAATAAGCGATCCCAATAAAAACCTCTCTGATTTCCTGCCCTGCTGTCATGGCGCTTCTTGGCGACCATTTATTTCATTTCCCAGAAACCTTTTCCCGCCTGGTGCGGGTTGATCGTTTTCCCACTCTATGGCACTCTCTAACTGAAGCCTTGGATCAGCAGCAGCAGCAGCGGCAGCAACCGGTGCCTGCCAACACAGCCTGTAAAGATATAAATCTAACCCGACCGCTGTTGTGTCGGTTGTGGCTGTGTGCAGGGAAATTTATTTTTCATTACTCCGTTCCGTTTAATGACTTTCGAATTCCAAATGAGCCTCGAAAACGAATGGAATATGCTGATGATCGGCGCCTATGATGGGGGTCCGGGAAAACGGGGCGACACGACCGGATGCTTCCCGTTGGGTTGACCTCGAAAAGAATGCCAATAGTTTTCCACCATGGTCCAGCGGCTGGGAGCGTGAGCTGGATAAGGCCTTGCCTAAATCGCGCTGAAATGGTGGTGGATAAATTTATTACCCGGAAAACTTGTTGCATTTGATTGCTATCGTCATCTTTGTCGAGCTCGTATTCTTATTCTTGGGCAATGGTTTATATTGTTGCTGTAGATGATGAAAATCTTCGGATGCAGCCATATATTACCAAGCAGATTATCGAAAGTTCCACTCGGAGAGAAATAATGAGGCTAAGTTTATTCTTTGCGCAATGTTTATTGAAATATTTTTAAAGAGATTCTCTTATCTGTAAGCGGCTGCTCGTGACGGTCCACGGATGGTTAATTAGATGATTTATACTGCACCTCTTTCCATTATACTCATCCACTTGGCTCGTCATTTCATTCAGCTACAGGAAAACAGAAGCGGCCCCCAGCGAAAGGTGCTGTTTGAAAGATAATGTTCTGCGTCTGCTCAGTAATTAAGAGCTCGAATTACGCGAAACCCATTCATTACGTACTAAACCAACAGAAGATAACATAAAACTCCGATTGAAACGATCGGGAAATCAGGTGCAGAAAGAATGATGAACCCGTCCAGTCAAAGAACTGAACGGAAACAATATCTCTTGTCGTACCGACAAAAGCGGTAATGAGCTAGTTCTAGCGAAGCTATCCACTGCCGAGCTCTCATTGGCACGGGATGAAAATAATTTTTATTGTAGGTTGATAATAATTAATTTTCAAGAAATATTACCAAACAAACACCAGTGGTAGTCGAGATCATTAATAAAAGTTCAGCATTATGGAGATGCCACGAACCACAACTGATGCAATCAGTGGCGTAAAATTGATGAAACGCTAATTGAATATTAATCATATTTAGAGAAGTCATGAACAATGCTTTATTTTGTAGTCAGAAATTTAATTCTTCTTTTAAATCATTTTATGCGTAATTATCATTTATCAGTGTATAAAATTTCTGTACACGTTGCTATAAGCAACCAATATCTGATTTATTTTGTTTGGAATAGTTGTTTGGCAAAGTAGTTTTACAATCCAGAGAGCGCTCACAGAACTATCCTGTTCAATAATCGTGCCTCACTAAACTTAAACCGCTTTAACAATTATTATTTTAATCTGCCCGCCCATCTCGAATGCATCGTCTAGTTCACAGGTTCACATACCGTTTGTTGGAGAGCGTGAAAACTACCTTCAAATTGCTCATCAGCCGTTGCTTCCAATTGCCATATCCAGCGCTCAGGAAGCCCATCCATCGTTAGCCGTGCACATCCCGTTTGCCTGTAGTCACAGAATCCCATCGCGGAATCTCATCGGGGACCAAGATTATAATATTAAGCGTGTAACCCTTCCGAAACGCAAAAGGGCCGGCATAGCTGATTGGGTGCGCCCAGTGCACCGAAAGCCACCCGTAGCAGTTAATGAAGGCCGTTCCAGCGATTGGCAGCCCCTTGTCTGGTGCTCTCGGCCGAAACTAAACCACGTTGCTAGCGCGCTCGGTTGCCTTCGCGGAAACCGATTATCCCACTGTGCAGCGTTTGTGCCTTTACCGAAAGGCTCTGTTTCGACAAATTATATTTTACACTTACGCCAACCGTTCCATCGCGATGCTACCATGCTTATCCTGTGCCACCGTTTACATCCTGCCCATAAACAGCGTGTATGGCTCTGTGAGCGCATTTGAGTGTGTGGTGAAGTGGATGGAAACGGTACGTTCGGGTTAATTTTCCGCTTATCGGCAAATTATGATCGAACGGGAAAATTTGTGAATTTCACCATACCGATGATGCTGTTCGCCTCTTGCTGCCACCCTGGTTTGTAAACTTCGCCCCCGGGAGTGATACGCTTCTTAACGACCCGCACTAGCAGGATAGTCGTTTAGGGAAAGGTTTTTTTTTGTGTTCGTCGATGAGAAACGCCACAAGCCAAACTGGGTGCACGGTGTGGTTCTATCAAGTGAGGGTACAATGTTACTGGGTTAGGAGACTCACACAAAAAAAAAACACCCAGCTGAAGTTTTCAGACGAAAGCTTTTTCTATCACCATGCACACTCGTATCGTATGATAGCACACCGGATGCACGCTGCATACATGCGCAATGCATCCTATTTGCCTGTGTGTGTAAGTGTTATAGAGCGGCTTATAAATATGCCTCTAGGGGTATTTTAATGGAAGCATTCTCACTCCCCCCCCCCACACACACACACACACACACACACACACACACACACACACACACACAAATTCCCACCCTCGCTCAATCCGGAATGCCGGCAGTACACAGTATCGAGGGCAGTAAATCGATGATCCTAAGCTATCATCTGCCGGAGCATTTGCGGCCATCCCTTACGGCTACGGTGTGCGAGGTCTTCGGTTCGCTGATATTCGACCTAGAGAACCCGGGAAATGAACCTGTGCCTCGCGGGTTTGGGTGGAAAATAATGGAAAAAGCACCCGGCAGACTTGGCCCGGGAATCGATGGTAAAATGGATTAAAATATCGTCAGCTGGCATCGGGAGACGCACAGGGATATTGTGAATAGCAGAAACGGAGGCTGTTAGGTTTTCGTTACTAACTGTCTACAGTTGGGATACCGATCGGTTGGTTTTTTTGCATCCTGATCTTTTCCCTCCCTAGCTTCCTTCAAGGCACGCTCATTTGCTGGAATATTACATTCTGTTACAACACCGGAGGCCACAACTCCAACAACCGGGAACCAAGCTAGCGTCATTTTCGTATCATATTTTCACCCAGTCGCATACTCACTCCGTTGGGATTGCAGCAATGCAGTCTGAGAGGGGTGAAAAAATTGAAGGGAAAATACAGTTAATGGGTACATTCGCAAGCAGCAGAGTACACCAAGGTCCTGGGCGGAAAATGCATTGAATAGTATCACCTTTTCTCTAGCCGGATAGTCCTCCTGCTCCTGGGTACCTTGTGAGAAGCAAAAATCATGCTTCCGGGGAAAAGATAAGTACTGTAAGAATGATTGCGAGAGAGGAAACCCCCGAACGGAACGAACAGAAAGTGAGGTCACCACACTAGCTAACTTCGCATTCAAATGGACACAACTTCGAGGGGAAAAGGGTTTTTTTCAAACTCAGAATCCCGTGCCGCAAAGCCATTTTCCGGATAGCCACAACCTTTCGTCCCTCATTTTCTTTTCGCTTCCGGGTAGAACAACGCAGGGAACGGCTTTTACGCAACGTTCCACTACGATACCGATGTAACAGTCGGTGTGGGGGTTCACATTGCATGTGATTAGTATGTTACTGAAGCGAACGAAAAAGAAACATTAAACGATGAACGTGTGGGTATGTGTCTGGTATCGGAAAAGCAGATACGAGCGCAGAACCCAAAACCCGCCGGAAAGTGTGCAGCGACCGGATAACAAGCAGTTCGTTCATTCATTTTGGCACTGTAGACTGTGCGCAGGGAAACGGTTCAATGGGAAAAGGATGGTTTCCTTTCAAATCTCAAACCTGCTGATATTATGACCTGCGTGATTTTGTACAATTCCGTTTAGTATACCATAAGACTTTAAATAGCCAAATCTGGGAAATTAAGTTTTGATGAAATAAGAATTGCAAGAATACTATTAAATAGTATTCCCACCATAATTATAAGTTTTGCGAGCATTACTTTTTCTATGTTTTAAATATTATGCTATCAACTTTAATTTTAAATGTTAGACTTCTCAACTATCCACTACCAGGACTACCAGGGACAGCGGCCAGATAGACTATGCTCGACAGTTTTAGCTCCACGAGAATTCCAAAATTATTCTGGAGGATTTCTGCTTCGTGGCAAATAAGGTTTAGAACAATTGAGGGTTTTATTGAAATAAAACACGTTAAGTATTGATTTCTGTAACAAAATTCACTTTTTCTGAAAGGTTATAATAATCATATAAGTTAAACATGATTTTCAATATTTGCCAAAATTTGCATTGTGATGTTTCATACTATAGACTAGTTTTCCATCCGTAAAGCCAATACTTCGTTCTTTTTCCTACAGTTCTAATGTTCCTTGTATTCTACCATGATCCCCAACATCGAAACCAACATGTTGTTGCTTTAATCGACACATTAGAGGCAGTAGCTATAAACAAAAATCGCGCTGGCAGCGCCCTAGCTTTAATCGCAGCTGTTTCCCACAATTCCGCACCAAATGACGATAATTAAACATAAAGATCTGCGCTAGATTTTACGCGCCAATATCGCATTACCCACGTCCTTTTTCCTCAGCTTAGGATTCCCGAATCCCGTGGATATGGTTGTGCTTAAATCTTCATGCATCTATGGCGCCAAAGTTGTGGTCGGTGCTTGGGCGACGGAATGGATTCGAAATATGATACGGCACGAACGACGTCGGTCAGCATCATAAACGAATCCGAATGTGTTGCCCTGCGAGATGATTATGATCACCGTATGGTTGTGTGTGAGTGAGTGGCCGTGTATGTTCTGCCCAGCCTTAAAGTGCTGGTGTTTTGATCCGAGATAAAGTAGAATAAAACATCGGGCATTGCTTTTAGTTCAGTGTTTGGTTCTTTATTCAACAGTCAGTCATAATAAAAGTATTGGTACATCAGGTAAAAAATAAAACTAAAAAAAATTAAATATTTTTGAAAGCTTCAAACTACAAAATAGATAATTCAAATTAATTGTGTTCTGTTTTAAAAATACGATACAGAAAAATATGGTTAAGATAGAATTAAAAAAAAAGAATTATATTAAGTCTCTTGATCTTCAAACATCTCGAACTGCTCGAATACATTGAACAATCATTTTAAGCCATTGCTGTAAATGAGTCATTAGCTCTTGATTGAAATTGCTGTTAAACGTTGAGGATAATCTGCCCGTCCCTGCTCCAAACCTGCCCGATACACTCCAATAAAACAGACTACAATATGCGCTGGTCCAAATACTGCCCGCAAACGTACATTGAAAGAGAACTAAACTTGACGTCTTACGTACCTCATTCCAAAGATGGTTTAGCGCTATATTTTACAACTTTCTAAAGCTGCCACCTAGAGTAAATGAAGCAGCAATTGTAGTGGAGCTTTCGTTCACGAAACTTATGCCCCAACCCGAACAGCCACTTACCGGCCGCTGTTCCGTTCCCAACAAACCCATCCACCGACACGTGCCCTTCGAACGCTTCGACGATGGCCCGCCTGACAGCCTGATTTCCTGTTCCGCTTAACCACAGCCGGTATACCCGGTGGTGTGCGGCTTTGGAACCGATGTGCCCGATGATGGGCGTTTGTTTCGGTGGTTGGCAAAAGATACTTTGGCCAGGCCCATCGGCCAATCGGTTTGCTGGGCGAAAGCGTCAAGGGCGAAAGTTTACCTTGCGCCGGTCGGTCGCCCCCTGGACAGCAACGTTGAGTGGTGTTGGAGTTAGTAGCCTGTCAAAAGCAAAAACCTCCAAGGAAAGGATAATATTCGTTACCGTTCCCATCCATCCATCCATCGAACCCATCAACGGAACGGAACTGGGCTTTTTGTTGTACCCGTTTCTCGGAACCAACCCTGCCGAAGACGGTCCAGTCGGCAAATACCGGGCCGCGGTTGGTACAGCTTTACTTTTCTTACCCTACAGCCCACGATGTGTTTAAAGATGTTTTTTGATGATCGTCTTTTTCGCATAATTAGAAAACTTTTATTATTTATGAAATCACTTTAGGAAAATGCTTTACGAGCAAAAAGCAAACTTTTGAACGTTCGGCTTTCTGGTTCGGTGAGCGTAAGCCTTTCTCTTCCGACCGTGTGCCACTCACTCGCGATTGCCGCGTCTCCTGTTTTACGGGGGCGATGCTTTCATTCGTTTTCCTGTACATTCGGGGTTCCTCTTCACAAAAGCATCTTCAACAAAGTAGAGTTTCTTTTGAAATTTCTTCAGGAACAGAGGGGGTGTTTTTTTGTTTTGCTGCTTTCTTACGGCCGGTCGAAATAGTAGGAAACGGTCGGTGACTACTGAGAATGGGAGTTCCCAGCGGTACCCTTATGTTACGCCTGACCAACTTATCTAAAGAACCAAACCAAAGTGTTTGGCATGCTGATGCTGGCAGGGAACCGTAAGTTTTACAAAGCAAAAGTGTTCGTCCAGCTGCACGAAAAAAGGGGTCAAAAGGGTATCCTCGTGGTGCGAAGGGTAGGGTGGCTAACAATCGGATAAATTTGACCGAACCGAACGGAATATAAAATAATGGTGGCGGACGATGCGACAGAGTGGAAAGATATTGATTTTTTCTTCCCCATTTGCTAAAGTGGGTTGGAAAGTTTGTTCTTGGTAAGAAAAACAGACCACATTTCTATGACGTCAAGGGATATTACTATTATTCTCTTTAAATAATCGAAACAATCTGTCATACTTATAAGAGCAATTGGGATAAACTAACACTATTAGTAATGTTACTAATAATTTCTTTAACGTGCACAATGCTGCCTCAAACGTTCTTGAAATCGTTTGGAGTATTTTCTTTAAAATTACTTGAATTACACACTTTCTTTTTCGTAGACATATTTTCGAGCTATTTCTCCAGAATTTAGAATTAACCTCTGAAAAAATGCAGTGAAATGGTTAAACAAGGGATCGAAATAACATTCGTTTTGCTTTAAACATGATTCTAGGTGCACATAAAAGAACCCTCACGAATGTATCAAAACGCTTCTCTCTCTTCACTCATTTATTGTTGCTGCTTGACTGCAAGAAGTGGCCAATTACAATAAACCTCAAGTTCAACTACGGAAAGAACAAAAGGGTTTAAGGTTGGGTTTAACCTCATCTATCTGCTCCCAACTCTAGCTTGCTACATTCGTGACCATTCTTCAAAAGGACCTCACTGTTTGTATGTCTGCTCTTATGTCTCTTGTACCGCAACTCTTATGCCAAGTAGAAAGCTATTCTTCACTGTTACCTCTGTTCTACTGTACAATGAAAACTTCGAATAGCTGATAATCTAGGTCATTGTCGTAAAGAGATGGTAAACATTTCGGATCCATCGTTCAATCCGTGCTCGTCTATTTGGTGAAATAAAGCTGTAAAATGCGATGCGGGTGTAGGTCCTTAAAGTTCACAGTAGTCCATCTTTAGTACCACTTTTGACATTTGTTATATGAGCTAATAGGAAATTACATGCAACGAGGAGATAGTAATAACAAATAAACCGCATAATGTTGAACTGAACACCTAAATGAGCTTGATTGAGGAACAATTTACTGTAATGACCAGATGAACTGACCGGACCAAAATCTCATCCGGACTAATCCCCAGTACACAGGACTGACTAACCAGCTACGGGGAAATAAAGTCACAGAAAGCCAGAAATAGCAGGACTAGACCTCTTCAGGTTGGTGTGCCGATAAAGAAGAAGACCAGAAGATTTAGATCATCTGGACCAGATGATATATTTGCGTTTACATAAAGTTCTAGAAAGCTAGTCCGTGTTCCCAAATACTGCGCGGTAATAAGTTAAAAAATGTCAATGATTAGGTACAGTGAACCCATAACAACCAAACATTGTTCATTCATAAAAGTATAACGAGCTATTAACCATGCCAAGAAAATGTAGAACTAATTTAAATATATTTGTTATATTCTCATTGTCATTTCAGATTGAAGATGCGATGCTAATGTTTGACAAACAAACCAACCGGCACAGAGGTAAGAGGATAAAGATTTAATAATTCTACTAGCCACAAATTTGGAGCCTCATGGAATGCAGAATAATTTAAACAAATATTCGACTAATTTTATACGAAAAATGATTTAATAAACGATTTTCCATAAAATGAAGCATGATTGTACAAGTGCACTGTACGGTACGCACAGTTTTGTGAAGAATTTGCCCCGATTTGCACATTCTTTTCTGTCGTGAAACTCATGCCCAACATGCATAAGGCAAGTGTGCACCCCGACTGGATGCAGATATTGCAGCCACCGGTTTGAGTTTGATCTGCACCGAAGCACCGGCAAACAAATCAGCACGAATTCAACCAATCGTAAACAAACAACAATAAAATCCAAGCACATCATAAACAAATGTCAACAGTGCTACACCACTGCGACCAAACCCAGCGCCAGCCAGTTCCTGGGTACTACCTACCACGACATGCTCGATACACACCGACCAGTACCGTTTTAGCTTCATCGATACCAGACGAAATCACAATCGGTTGCTCTTGCACTGAAAGGCTGCTAAGCTGCCACAGCACACTGACAGAATGGGAAGGAAGGCATGGGCACGGTGGGGAGGCGCCGAGTTGTGCCTGTTGGGATGGCTGTTTACCCATTGCACTTTCGAAGTCACGCCAACAGATGCATCTCTGTCGTCTGGCAGCCCCGAGTGCCATTCAGTGACGATGCAAATTTGTCCACCGGACAATCGAACAGCTCTGTTTACCGTCATAACAACTATCATCATCGAACCGATGGTTGGAAGAGGGGTGGAGGGTTCACTGCTAACACTACCGCCATCACCATCGCCGTCTTCATGTTCAGCCAGCATTAACATCATCGCCAACGTTCCCGCACTTGGAAGCAACTGTCAATCGTCATCATCGGATTTCGAGACGATGGAATGTGTGTAGCTTCTTCTTTCGTGTTCGAAATTGAAATGGTTTCGAAGCACAAATGAAACAAATGGAAAATGGTGCTCTGTTTGCGATTTGTGACGATCAAAATGGAGCGCTTTAGATGCCTGTAATTCTATTCTCGTTTCGCTGTGTGGTTAATACCGATGTACTTTCTGTACCATAACTTGCATGGTTTGGAATTTGTAACATGTAGGTTAATTGTACTCCGCAAAGTTACTGTTTGTGAATCATCCAGTCACTTATATTATTTTGTGTAAAAGCAAATATTTAAAAAATACAACCATCATTCAACAGCTTTATCATGCATGCATAACGTTATTACTGGCAACGGATTGTACAGACAGCCGCGTGTTGCTCACCATCCCTAGTTCCAACATTCGCCTGCAGCGAAGTGAAACCATCATTGAAATTGCATTGCTACCGCATTGATTGCACAAATGCATTAAAAATATTGCAAAATTCTTGTGCTATGAATCATAAATGTAACATTTGCGTGAAAAAAAGTATTTCTGTACAGTCCGATTCAGCTACAAACTGCGACGCTGCATTTACAATCATGTTTTCGTAGGGGAGGTCAGTCAGCGGTGGATCAAAAGCAGTTCGTTTTGTGTGGCTTTTTGCACATTTTAATCTAAGAGTAAAGTTGGAGTTTGGATTTTTGCCGATTTTATGCAAACGTTCATTAATATTAAATTTTACATATTAGTTTTTATGCAGTTTTAAGTAGCTCTTTTGATTATTAATCCTATTTTGTGTTCAATCCACTAAGTTAATTTTGTATTAATGATTCCTAAGTAGACTTTTTATTTTGTTTATTTAACTTGTTTTATTTAAAGATGTTTTTATTTGAATATTCATAAACAAAGCTACCTCTATTAATTCTTTGGTTGGAAATACCCTATCAACGAATGAATTTTATCTCCATTGTGCACCTTCCAGTACTTGGTGTCAAGAAACCGAAAGTGTATTCACACCGCCGAAAGCCGCTGGTCGACAGTAGATACCAACCTTATTATTGACACCTTATGTGACTGTGACAGACACTGCAACTAATCACTAAGCTCTTGGCGATGGTTTTTCACACTAAATGGAATACAATCAGACGAACGACAAAAGAAAACTGGCGCAATGGAAAAGAGAATCGGTACCAGTGGTATTTACCTCAGAATGCTCAGCAAAGCACGGTCCGAAATGAGGTTTCAGCACGAATACACGATTCGACTGCACTAAAGTGAGCCCAAAGAATGGAACGACCAAATGGTAAGCCCTATAGCGAAAATGGTGGCCAAGTGGCTAAACGCCATTGATCAGAAGTGAAGCCGGAGAGCATCCTTGCGAAGGGGCAGGTCTGTAACGAATGAAGTGTTACAGAAAAGACAATACCAAGCGTCCAGGAGGATGCGGCGAGCAAGAAGTGGGAAAAGCACCAGTAAAATGGCGGTTTAACAACCGTTTGACCATTGTCTCTTGGAAAGGGGACATTTTCCTTGCTCCATTTTCATTACTACCATCTTCCCACCATTCGATCAGCCTCGTAGGGGATGTTCTAACGTGTAAAGATGTTCTCACACACACCCCCACACTGTACGCTTTGTGGTGACAAACTGGAACTCGGAACTCGCAGACAGGATTAATACTGATAGAGGAGGATTTATTTAATTCTTTTTCTTCAACCTGACGGGTATCTGTAACGGGCGATGGCAAAAAAACGATGGGCAACGTGTAGTTTAGTCTGTTTTCCGAAGTGGATCACTTTTTCGCAGACGACAGTCATTAGACACTGTCACTCGTTCGGGTAGAATTGGAGCGGTGGGACAGATCTTACCATCAGCGGGAAATGAAAGGTTGAATGATTTTTCACGCTTTTATTTGTAATGGTGGGATAATCGAAAGGAAGCTTTTGTTTTTTTTTCATTCTATCATACAGCAATATGTTATTTTCCCATTTAAAATTTAAGTTATACAACATTACTTTGTTGTGTTTAATAAAATATGGATAATTTTCGTTTATTTTTCATTCAAGAGCAACTGCTAGTCCGTATTGCTAAAGTATTAATAATTGGTTTAAACGAAAAAACTGAAACAAACAGATGAGATAGATAATCGTCCTGTACTCTTAATGTCACTTAATAATCACTTTGCTACTTTTGCTGTCCTTTTGCTGACCTTCTATGGGCTAAATTAATCTTCCCGCTAATAAATCGCTAGAACATTTTGGGCAGCCGAAACATATTTGGAACCAAACCCACACACGCGCATCAAACATATTATTTTCAATTACAATTTATTGAACTGAGCAGATTATATTGTTCTTAAAGCTGCCTTGGTTAAGTTGCTTACTATCGTACCATTACATACTTTCCCATCATACTTTCCGTGCGCTTTGTAGCCAGTCATCAATTGTTGTGCTGGCTGCACCGAGTCACCGAACCGGCATGAATCTCAAGCCAATAAGCGCCATCGAATAGTATTAACTTTTGCGAGTTTTCAATTATTTCTCCCCACCTTCGGCGCCCCGGTGCAATGAAGCAAACGATGCACCTCCGGCAAAAGGAAATCCTTTCCCCATTGAGAGTGGTGCTCCAACACCAGTCCACCACATTCGCAGGCAGTATTCATTCGCCTCGGATATCAGTGGAAAGTCGGCTGGTCGGACCTCTGTGTATATGCGTCGGAAAGGTGAAACGGTAGTGGTACGCGGTGCGACTTAAGTAATCGAACCAATTCCTCAATCCTCCCGAGAGCTCAACACAACCGGACATTTTTCCCTTTTCTGCCATCCCACAAAGGATTCATAGCTCAAATTATACTTTTCCGAACAAAAGGTTGCACTTCGTTTCGTTCCTTCTTATCCTGAGGGTTCGTTCCTGTGTGCTGAACTTTTGCCTTTCGAAAAACGCAACCCCGTCTCCCTCTTCGTCCCACCCGTCCCTTCCTTGCCCATTGCATGGTGGGCAGGGCTCATTTGAGATTGGATTTCAATTATAACTTTATCCTGCACTCTTTCCGTGCTGGCAATGCGGCGAAAGCGGCTACGATCATGTTTTCGGTGCACTTTCACCATAGCAACCGCCACCGCTATAAAGTGCGCTTCGTTAAGATCCGTTGAGGTTTTTTGGTGTGGTGGGTGGAAAAAGCTTTCGGTACTCCCTTGCGACATTTTCACTGGAAAGGTGGAAATCTCAATGAAAAAATAAAAGAAAACCCCGCACACCGAACAAATCCATCCGACCGCGTGAGTAGAGCGAGGGATTTTGAAAGCATTATTATGCTTTTATCGCTTGCCAGACATAGACGGTAAACCGATAAAAGGATAGGGGACTGGCCCAAAGTAAAAACCCGTCCCTCGCCAAACCCCAAAGTTGTGAATTGACTTTACTTTTGGTGGAATTAAGCAAAAAAATCGCAGAAAAATGGCCTCACAACTACAACAGACTTTCACGATAGCTCGCAATCGAAATGGATAAAGCAGGGAAACAGCCGCGTTCGACTGCATTTTCGCGAATGCTTTGCAGTTATTCTCATTATTTTCTTCACTTCTTGTCCGGTAGCCACATAAACCCGGCGGAATGTGTGTTCGTGGAATGGTTGGAACATTTGATGAGGGAAAAATCAATTTAACTCCAGAACGCGGAATCGATACCTGCACAATAACCGCACTTTCAAAGTATCGCTTGGAGAATGCTTCCATTCGCTCAATGCATCACACATGGAGACAGTTGCACGATATATATTTTTCTGAGAAAGCAACCAAACAGCAATTCCGCTTTCTGCCATTGGACATTGCGCGAAAGGCTGCTGTAATGCGGCAATTTAATGAGCTTTCGATTGACCTTTCGTTTAGGAGCCTAAATTAATTGCTTGAAACGAACACTCTTTGCTTTTTTTTGTGTTTTTAGAAATAAAATACAAGGACAATAAATTTGCGAAAAAGATTATAATTCTATTTATAGTATATTCCTTAGACTAAAATCATGTCAGCAAGTTTCACCCGTCCGATCAATCTCCTTAACAAAAGCGAAGCTTTCCTTTGCTTCCACGCTGAAAATGTTTCCAGCGCAATAGGTGTCTATCAAAGCATGGAACACACTTGCTGGAAGAGCACTTGCGTCATGCAGAACATGGATTGCTCTTACGCTTTTTCTTCTAATATTGTTTTTATTCCCCCCTTTCGTACTTGCGTTTTCTTCTTGCTAGTGCCCGCAAACCGTGTATTCGTTTGCCGTGTGGTGAAAATGCCACTCATCTCTAAAAGCATCCTTAGCGAGCGGCAGCGTTGAAGAGATGGTTCCCTTTTTATGGTGTGCCGTCTTTTGTCCGTACCCGTGCGTTTGCCTCAAAGACAGTTGATGATTCAATCAAGCCGACGATTGGAATGGTAAAGCACCTTGAGCCATGGTTGGCGCTTTATTTCTTCCGTGTTTTTTTTTGTTCCTCTCAATTCCTCCACCTTCCACACAATCGTACACCAGCACAACCTGCCTGCCAGTTGTCAATCTATTGCTGTTAACATCTTTTTCACACCCAACACACTGTACCGAAAGTTTTTTTTTTTTTGTGCACAATTGGGAATTGCGTTTCGTTCGGACATCACTCAGGTGACTTGTTTGTGTCTGTTTTTTTTTTTTTGTTTTGTTACGTTGCCTGTGATCTCTTCCTTCAATCGTCGTGCGATGTACGATCGTGCTCATTCGACCCGGTGATGGTTCAATTAATTTTCTTTCGTCCCGCCCACAATGGAAATCCGGAAAACACTCCAGATGAGCGTGGATGAGCCTAAAAATCATTTCACATGCGAACCAATTTCTCTTGGAAAGTTGCGTTTTGGGTGTTGCGACACTCGACGTACTGGAACCAGGAAAGTGGGAGATTAAAACTCCTCACTTGCTTCGAGAAGAAAATCATCGAACTCAAACGTCATTTCGACGACAGCATTGCTTTCTTGCACGAGGACCACAAATAAGCTTATCGAAACCGGGTGCATAAGTATGCACGCTCGGTCAAGGAATCGCACTGAGATTGACAATGAATGTACGAGAGATGAGAGAATTCCCATCGAAACAGACACGTGCACCGGGATTGGGGCACAAATTGATTGATGGAAGGATGGACGGATCCAATCGATGGATGGATGCGCATTGTACCGATGAATTGACAGATGGGATTTGGATGAATCCTTTCCTCTTTGTGTTTGTGGGCTGGCTGGCAGGTCGACCTTGGGTAGAAACTCCCACGGGGGGAATTCGGGTTTGAAAATTTCTATACACGTTAAACAAAATGGGAGCACATTTTACGACGAGCGATAGAACTGCAAGAATTGAAAGTCGAATATAATATCTAACATATTGTTTTTATTTATTTGAACTTATTTGACAAACCCACACAAAATGTTAAACGACTAAAACAACATAGAATAGCAAATAAATTTTAATTTAACTAAATTATGCTTCCTTATAAGCATTTGAAAAAGATCTATTCCCTAAATTCGTTGAATTCGGTAATTAAAAAAAAAGTTCATGGCGATTTGTAGCTTTTCAAACCAATACATGCGATTGTGATGTTTAATACGATTTGTGTTGTGAAAACAGATTTGTTGACTACGTTACCTAAACCGGCCTTCGCAAGCTATTGGAAGATCCGTGGTAAATTATCATAATGGCCTGTGCAGGTGATGAATAGAAACGCCTAGGCCGCGTGCTTCCATCATCATTTCCGGGAATTATTTTCGAACATCGGTGCGGTTTTCCTGTTTTCCCACCGGCCTGTTACGTGATGCGATTATGAACGTTCCGGGTTTGTGGACTCTCTGTACCGATAGGAAAATGTGGAAATTCTAACAAACAGCCGCACACATCCGCTACCTGCCAGCTCAGCCGATTACGTTTGCAACCATGTTAACATGCACTAATGCTAAGCAGAAGCTTATCGTCTAACCCTAGAAATCGTTCATGAAAATCCCAAATCAAAACGTTGCACCTCCCAAACACAATTGTTCCGCTCGGCCCAGCTTGGCCATCCTTCATTTCTGCTCATTGTCAATTTAATTTAACCTAGCCTTTTTTTGCACGATAGCAAAAATAAAAGAAAACTACACCCGCTTCCTGTTATGCTCGAATTGAATGGGAGATAATATTGGCAGCAGTTGATGCACCCTTTTTCCCCCTCCGGGCTGGATCGATGGATGATCGGCTGCTCGCCAAAAATACACATCGAACATTATTTGTATTTTATCAATTTCCGAAAATTATGCGCCATTCGCCCAATCATCATCATCGTCCCTTTTCCATCAAGTGGCCTGAAAGGCTGGTTTGATTTTTGCTTCCCACACCGCACTGGTTCACAATTTCACTTCAATCGGACCTTAATTGGCTGGGCGATAAAAAGCAGCCATTTATGATGCAGTGCCCGGACCGGACCAGCTAGTGCTCCCCCGTCAGTCTGGCGGTCACAGGCAAAACAAACGATTGTGTCCCATTGCGTTGCTCGTGTGTACGCGTGGAGCGGGCACGGTATCTGATTCATGTGATTTACTGATTAAGCTGCTGGTGGGAAAGGATTTTTTGTATCTTTCCTGTACGCGCTGGAAATTGGTAGGACATTTATTTATAACTAGGAAAAAATGACGAACATCAGCTTGGAGTCCGTTTATTTGCGTGAACTGATAAGATCAGATTTATTCAGTCTTGATCACATCTTTTCTGAACAAATCATTCAGTAGTACAATATGCTATTTTGTTGACCGCGATGGCTTTACCAGCAGTGATTCTTACATATGGCTCACTTTTACTGGACTTATTTCCGTGTTAAATATCAACCCAATGGATGAATGACTCACGTCTTGTAATGTAGGTTGAAATGTCAACGATGCAGGTTGAAAGGAATGAAGGTGGACCGAACTACAACGTCAAGTTGAGCAAACTGCCCGTCGAATGTGGAGACATTTAGTGTGCGACATGGAACGGTAGGTTACAGACGAGACGAGACAATTTTTATGAGAAACAAAAAAACGAGAGACCGTACCACTTCACTTTAAATTCAAACGCACTGCTCTATAAGTCAACTGTTTATCGTACTTTACCAGAACACTAATTCTACAGCTCATCATTTCGAGTAGGCCAGAGTTCTTTGCGATTGCTTTTCCCACTTGGAGAAGCGATTAATTTCCGTGTGATCCACTAGCAATCGTTATTTAATGAAATATGTGAGCTTTGTTTGTCTCTTCACTTTGTTCTGTTTTTACTACCATTTTTGCCTACTTTCTGTAATATGTTTCACATTTCCATTCACCATTTCCTATCACTATCCATTTATCTGCACGTTGAAAGGTCTCTCCATCAGTTCTGTTTGGAGCAAGTCAATATTTTCTACAATTTATTTCACTCACAGTCAACAGCCAACCTCAGCGCCGAAAAACAAATACCACGTGCAGTCAATATTAATGTATCACTCGATTACCTCTGCGAGATATTTGCATAATCTCGCAATTGAGCCTTTCGGTAACGAGTAGCATCATAGTGGAGAAAACAAAAAATCGCTTCAAATGAACTCCACGCTGTGTGTGATGCCATGTAAAGTAATTTACTTTTTTGCGATTTTGAGGTTCGTGTTCGGTTTTTTTTGTGTGGTTGAGTCGTTTAGATATTCTTATCTTGAAATTCATGACCATTCCCTTAACGGCAGCTAAATCGGCCACTAACTGCAAGCCGGGAATAATTTCAAAAAAACGAAACACTGTCTCGATTTCGGGGGACCATTTTCACCTCACAAATGTATCGTTACGTTTAAGCGGGTGGCTTTCCATGTAACTACTTGTGGATTACTGTGGAGCAAATAAATGGTAATTTTGGTGTTGGTGATGATTGCCCGGGTGCCCAATGACACCCAAGAAAGGAATGGGAAGATTTGTACCGCGATTCACTTAGTAATGAAATGGTATTGTTTGTCGGGTAGGTAGGTCCGAGATTGCAACGATGCAGACTCCAAACAAAAAATAAACTAAAAGAAGGATAGATAGAGCGAAAAGTGGAAAAAAGATACACATAATCACAGGACATCTTGGAGGCCACTTATCGTGGCTCATTATGCGTTACTTTGTGCCTGGAGTAGACTCGACGAGAAAAAAGGCGACACTCCGATAGCGGTCTCAGGGCGTAATCACCATCTCACAACCATTTTCTTTTCATTGAATCGAGCAAGTGGCTGGAGGGCTGTGGATGTTTGGGGATGGGAAAACTGCAACGCCAGCGAGAGTCTGAGAGTAGTTTACAAAAAAAAAAGAATCCTTTGCATTCCACTGCTGCGAAACTTACTACGGGCTAGCACGGCAGACGGGCCGTGTCGCTTCAACACCTCACCACAAACTTCCACTCCCACATTGCAAATAAGCAGCAAACTCAACGCCAGCAAAGGGGACGCAAACATACACACACACACAAAAACGATACACACCATAACAATTCCGGAATTCCTTGAAGCTTCCCGCACGCCAGGAGGAACTGTTTAGCAAGATAGCTGTGGGTGACAATAAAGCAAGAAGAATGCAGTGCGAGTATCGCATAACGCCGCACAGTTTAGCCAGCATCCCATGCCAGGGTTCCCATTTGCAGCCAATTGCACTGCCATTGGAACTCCTGCTGGAGTTGGATACACGAGCGGAGCGGGCATGTTGGTAGTGATGTGATGGTAATTTTACAACATTTACTGGGCGTCATTCCGCGACTTCCGTCCGAGTATACGGTGCGATCAGTTCTACCACAACCAGTTGCTTGAGGTTCGTAGTGTGGCCCTAAAGTTGTAAGAGACGCTGAAGGTGCGTGAAGGGGAATTAAAACTAATTGTAAATAATAAACCTCATTTTACATGATAAGGAAGAGTTTACTGCGCACTCTGGTGCTGGGACGCATTCTCATTCTCCTGGCAGTGGGCCGAGCAATTGAAATGAATCGCTACAAAACGTAAAACCAGCAAACTTTACCGCTCGTTCCCGTGTGGCGATTTAATGCAAACATTCCTTCACTAAAGAGGTGCCCTATCTTTCTTTAAACGAATCGTGCTCCAAGTGTCGCTGGGGTTTGGATTTAAGAACCAAAAAATAAACACACCCTTTTCCTGGACGTGCCATTTCAATTTAGTTTGGTTTCTTGTGTGGCATCGACCAAAAAACAGGGCAAAGCTTCAACATTCCAGTCACAGTCTTTCCACTAATAGTGTGCAAACGTACTAGTAATGAGATTGAGACGAGACGAGACACTGTCACCCCGGACCGAAACAGTTGTCATTTAATATTCTGCTTCGTTAGTTTTGCCTGAAAGCGAGCCCTATGCATGAATGTGTGTGTGTGTGTGTGTATCTTGATGTGTATGCCTATTGGTAAAGCTCGTTCCTTTCACTACCGAAAAGAAAAACTATCCTTATTTCAAATTTGGAACCACATTCTCCTATCAACTCTAGCTTCCTTTTTTGTCATCCCTAAGTTTAGTATTGCGACAAGTCACAAAAAGCTAAAGTTGTAGCTTTTCGGGTTTTTTTCTCTTTCTATTTCTCGACAATTTTCGTCTGCCTTTGACGACAAGTTAGCAGAACTCGCTCGAGTGTGAATAAGTGCAACATTCTTTACTTCTCACCGTCACGTCACTTTTTCTGCCTTTCACAGTATCTCTAAAAAATGTGATCGAAAGTGGATCCTTTTTTTTGGGAAGGATGTTGCATTTGCTGTATTTTTTTTTTTTGTTCATTCTTCTGCTAAACCAACATGTTTGCTTTGAGCATTTCAGTCACAGATCATATGATGCTGTGTATCTTTAGAGAAAAAGCGTACTATTGGTGTGAGTTAAGAGAAACAATATCATTCACTGCACCTGCTTACATGCAAATACGTGGGAGAGACTATTTTCAAACTTTTCTACCTTTTAAATTTCCAATTATAAAATTGAAGAAATGAAGATATCAAATATTAGAAATATGTTTCACGAAAGGAACATGCTATAGCTCTCAAAATTTCATTTCATTAACTTATTTTGTTAATTGTAACGTATTTTACATACAAGTTTCAGTCACTATCAAAAGCTGAATTCATGTTTAGTTATCAAATTTAATTATTTAGCTGTTATTGAAAAAGGATTGGGCACATTAATCACATTCAAAAAAATGCTCTAAAATTAACAAAATAAATTCACGTTTAAAAACGATATCAATATATCTACCACCAATACAAACCGTCAATGTTGCAACAATGATATGATTCTGTGTTAAAATCCTATTTTGAATAGCATATTCTGTGAAGTAACAAAAGCGTACAAATTTAATTTATACGTCTTAAGTTTTAATAAATAAAAGGAACTCCCTTTACCAACCGGAAATTTATGCAACAAAGTTGCAAAAACAAAACCGATGCTCCACGCATTATTGTTTTCCGGAGGAAAAAAAAAACTTCTCCACAACTTCCGTCGTCGGTGATTTCTTGCTGACTGAGAAACAATGTATTATCCAAGCAATATAGGAAACTCCATCCCTCCTGCTTTCATTCTCGCCCTCACCTTAATTCAACTCTCTTTCAACCTGTCGATTCGAGGCACTAAATTCGTCCTCCGCTCACACTAATAACTGTTACGGACAACTGGTGCGAGATGCTTTCGGAAAATTACTGCAATAAAAGCTAAAAGAACGGAGCACCTATCCGTGAAACCACCCGATACGAGCGGAATGTGGGCTACACGCAACGTAAACGTCGTGCACCACAAAATGAGCTACGCACAGAAGAGGCACCTTTTGCACGGTGTACTGTCTGGTGCGCGCTTGCAGGGAGCAAAGGGATGCTACGTATTGTCTTCGGATTTTCCTTGCGAACCATTAGCGAAGAAGCGAAATGTGCCCGCTGACAGGAGGAAAAACAAATGAGCTTCTTTCCCTGTGTATGTTCGGCTGTGTGTGTAAGAGGCATCACGATTCGGTTGGGCTCATTCGTCGTGCACGGTAAGATGAAATGTTGCGCATCGCAGTGGGGAGAGTGTTTCTTTTCATTTCGGGATTATTTATGGGTAATCTGGAAAAGAAATGGGATACTTTGTCTCCTTGCCTGATGGGGACATTAGTAGTGGGTGGCGTGGAGGTTCAGCAGTGGCAACCCATGAAATACAACCGTGTTGATTTCGTGAGCAGTTTTTACTCACTGTTGGCAAGCTGAGCACCAATGTGGCAGTGTGTGCGGCGTTAGGGTTCGTAAAGTTCTATTGATTTATTTGTCTTATTCTGCTCTCCTTGTTCAAAAACTTACCTGAATGCATTGTATTCGTAGTGAAGGAATCTTGGAATAATTACTTCTAAATTTAATGAATCTTACTACCATCATCACTCACCTGCACTCTGATTGGATCTTGTTTTTTCCTTCAAATGAGGACATATATAACCCATTTTTTTTTCATTGCTCGTGTAACTTATCGGAGTGATTCACCCTTAATCATGTGATCTCACTACGATGGTGTGCAGCATTGGTAGGAATCAAATGTCAATCTCAGGGTGATTATAAATCATGTCAGCTGTCATGTCACGTTCAGTTTAAAAAGTACTGCTGCTATAAAAACACAAATCTGAACAGCCTCGATGTGTCTAATACCACAGTCACATCAAAAGTGACCTGAGGTTGTCATAAAATGACATTCGACGTACGCATTATTTTATTTTTGCGGTTCAACAATGCAAAAGCTTATCATGCAGGGGGTTATAGCCTATGGGTTTTTTTACACCAATGTTCGATGTTCGTTCCTGCATGTTTTATGCATATCCATGTTTACAACGCGTAATACTAATCATTTTCAGATAGTTTGAAGCATGACATTCAAATCCATCTGTTTAGATTTTTTGCGTAACGATGTTTATAATTGTACTACTATTTCGGTACACTTACAATTGAACACGCCGTGCTGATATAACCAGGACCTAATCGCTACCAGGAAGCTTGGTCCTGAGTTGAATTCATTTACCCTCACATAAATTCGGGTTAATAATCTCAAAGAAAGCCAGAAACGGCAAGTATAGACCTCTTGAGGTTGTTGAGTCGCTTAAGAAGAAGTCATTTCAGCTAGCGTGTGAATAATTATTCGTATCCAAACGTCCTGCTCACTAATTTCGCCAAAGATAGCCCATAGTATCTGTCAAATGAAAATGAAGAGAACTTTTTTTCCCAATTTCTTTTTTCCAAAACTGTCAATTATGCAATTTACCCCAATTACACTGCAATTTATGCTGCATTTATTGATGAAAGTGTCTGGGTTGAAGAAGTTTGTGGTACACATATTATACATGTCTAAAGAAACAATTTTACCAATGTAGAAGATTTTATCAACTTCTTCAAGATGACCACCCTCCACCGATACTCTGCTTCAAAACTGGATAATGTTACAAACTCAGCGTTTTTACGATGATGTCGGAGATACCTACACATTCATGGAATGCTAGAAAAAAAGAAAAAGGCAAGCATTTAATTGTCATCAAAATTGGATTTTTCTCATAGAAACGCTAAGTGAACAATTATTCAGAAGCAACAGTTTTGAATGTTTCAAATTCTTCCAATATTTGCTCATTTAAAGTAGATATGCAAATAAGTAACCATCCCGCATAAAACCCGTCCCGCTACGAGATGGGTATTTTTCACTTTAATTGCATTACTGCATGTAAACTGTGAATAGCAGCAATGCTGCTAACTAGACAACTATTTCACGCAGCCACACCAAACAGATCACACCGTTACGCGTGCAGCTTATGGTGGTTATAACAACCAAGACTGGAATGTACATGGATAAACTGTAGCAAACAAAGCAAAAATAAAACCGCTAGAAAATAACTCTAGACAAAACATGCTCATGTTTTAATTGCTTTCATTGTACACTTCATAAAAATGACATGAAGCATTTGGTTTTTCGTTTTTACTACGACGGTAGGGACTCATGTTTGTGTCACTTGTTTTCCCAACAATGTAAATGCTGTACAACGCAACAGAAGCATTCCAGCAGCAAATGGTTCGGGTGATACTGTGCCCTGAAATGGAGAAGACTTCCAAAATATAATTTGCAGAAAACAAAACAAAAAAATTCAACACGTTAAAAAATGTCCGCACAACGTTCGGGCCATGGTCGAACGATGATTGAAGATTGGGTTTTCAAACGAACCGACCATTTCATTGGTATTGGGTGTGTGTTCGTTTTTACCACCAACAACAATTCATAACATGCACAGCGGTGTGTCAACCCAATGCCACATACCCCATGCCGTTGTGAAGAACAGAGGACCATCAGTTCTCATCAGTGAACTTCGCCTGGAACGAGCAGACGAAAACCGTTTTCCATCCGAATGCCAGTCGCACTGTGTGGAGCTTGTGTTTGGACATGTCTCGCTGTGGGTTGAAGTGCTGTGGAATGTACCAAATAAAGCTACGCGAGCTACAAGAGGTCCAAAAATGCACTCCATTCTGCGGTCATACACTATGGAGAAGGATTGTTAAGCTTATTTGGAATGTTGTTGATGTTTTGCACTGCGTTGCTCCTGTAAGGTGGATAGCTGTTGAGCACATGAGCGATAGTATGTATGTTAAATTTCGACTTTTAACATTATTTCTAAATCAATTTTAAAAATAGTTATTCCAACAACAAAAACAAACTACTGTTGCTTTCATAAAATTGACATATCCTATGAAATACACTTTACCATCCCACTGGAACCGAATCTGTTTCATCTTAATCCAGAAATGCTTCCCGTTCGATAAAACTCCGGAAAAAGCGATTTTACTCAAGTCCCACACACTGTTTTTCTCCTCCGCACGTAGCAAAGCTAATGAGAGCTTAAACGGTTCTCTGCGGTCGGATGGTGATGATACAATCGTCCATATCCTTTAGCAAACTGACCAAAAATTGTCCACCCCTTTATGCATTCCCATCGGGGAGATGACGACAACACACTGCGGATGCTTCGTCCGGTTCTTGTTGTGGGACTTTTTACTTCCCCATACCATTGAGCAGCGCCAACCAAGCTGTACGACATTGCTAGAATTCTTGTGGCTTTGTGGTGCTTTCGTGTTTTTGTGTTCTCATATTCGTGTCTTCGTGTGTGAGCATCCTGTTTGTGTGATGATAGCATTTAAAAGCACATTTGCTTGTCTTTTTTTTGTGTTGTTGTATGGATGTGCTCCCTTATTTTCGTCTCCGCTCTAGCACTATACATGTCTACTGTGCTAAGCACAGACTTGCCTTCTTGCTGCACAAGTTTAAGAATCGTCTACCATTGCTCGAAAGGATGCACAGTGCTTTTGCTGGGCTGTGTGTGTTAGGAACCCGATCTTCGATTTCGACTGCCTGGCAAAGATGTTTCCGGTGCAAGGCGATGGTGCTAGGTTTGTTGGAGCGCTTCTGCTCCTTGGTTCTTGTTTATGGTCCCGGTGCGACGTGTAGAAAATTGTCTTGTACACATGAGAGAATTTGCTCCCGGACTCCCGGACAAACTTTGCAAATGAAACGAAAGTGAACGACAATGACAAACACACTCGTGTGAGTTGGTTTTTACTCCACCCGCTCCATCGTCAGTACACCCATTGGCACGCTGCCCCCCCTTACTTCACCCGTCGCAATAGAAAGAAAGACGACCTAAAAAGTATGCTGCAGTTTGAGTTTGTCACTGTACGAGTTAGATCAAAGGGGGTAACCGAAGTTGAGCGGCCGGCAAAGAACGAGACGCAGTGGCAAAAGCAAGGGTTTATGGTTCATTTCTGCTAGCAACTGTATAGCACACCACAACTATTTGCTGCTACTTCCATGCCATTAAAGTAAAAAGTGCCCAATACAAATGTTATTAAAAGTCTCTTTCCCGCATTTCTCGCCGAGTTGAGTGTAAGACGGTGCAATGGCAAACCGAAAGCTTCCTGTAGTGTGGCACGGTTTCAAGTGGAAAAAAGAAGAGAAAAACATGAGAGAAAATTTAACTTTGCTAACCACCCGGTCCCATAACAATTGCGACAATTGCATCTCTGTTGTGCAGTCACTAAAGATGCAACTGGGACCGAATTAAACTGCCCTAAGCCGTGCTGTTTGGTGTCGTAAGCTTTTTGTGGGTTGCATGAGCCGGTAGCAAGAAATCAAAGTAAGACCATGACAGTTAAATAATCTTTTAATTCAATCCAGTGTGTTGCTAAGTTTAACGCCTTTTTTCAGAAGAATTGTGCCCTAGAACAAGTTTGTCTGAAATATTACCCAAGAAATCTTTAAATCGCTAGCACAAGAACTAAGAACTGTAAAACGGTTCTACCTTAGTTGAGTTGAGTAAAACGGTTCTACTCTTTCAAAGCTTATCTTTAGTACTTATCCAAAAAAGTGTAATGAAGATTTTTGAAATTAAAAATATTCTTAAAGAATTTACATTGTACGACTGTTTTACAGAGACAACCGAAACCAATTTCTGGTAAAATCAAAAGTGTCCTTGCTTATGCTACAAAGAATCACTGTACAAATTACTCTCAAGTCTCAAAACTTCTCGAAATGTCTCATCTTGTTTATTTTTGGCAATCGAAACACACACACACACACAGTTACGTCGGAATGCTAAATATGTTGGCTCATTGGAAGCCTTGCCAGTTTCAATATACAAAACCTCAGCAGCATCCTCCTATTCGTCAGAAAAATGATGGTACAACATCTCTACTTAAACTACGTTCAGCATTGAACGTACGTTCAGCATTGTCGGAAAGTGACACTCCAGCGTTCCGCGAACGTTTGAATTTGTATGCGTGAGTGTACGCGCATTGAATGTAAGGAAAAATAATTTACGAAATAAATCAGTTGGAACAAGTTATTAATACCTTCTGCTTCACGATACGTTCACATCGCAAGCACATGACTGGTAAACACACATACACACCCGCCAACATCCGTTTCCATTCTTTGTTGGGCCGCTGGGAGGGTGAAGGATTTGAACGAGCTGGAAATTGGAATTTCTTATTGGACACGCTGGCAAAATCCAAATAAATAGCTACCGCCCAATGAGTAACGGTTTCAATATTACGTATTGAGCAGGTTCGGAAGAATTTTTGCTTTGCTCGATGCTTAATTTGTTTGCCCAAAAGCGATGGTGATGTTGGTGTGTTACTTTTTTTCTCCCTCCAAACAAACAACAAAACATCAAGTTCGGTTTTCTTTCATGCTATATTTTCCTTGGCACAATTTTCATACTAGTCCGTACCGTAATTACACGCACCTCTCGACCGCTTGAAGGGAAAAGCCCTCGAGCAACGGAGCAGAAATTAGAACAGCATCCATATTTCATCTTGCTTCACATCATCCGACTGGGCAGTGAAGACGGTTGGCGCGGGTTGCGTTTACCCGCGGCCAGTGGAATGCGTAACTAATGGGTGGCAAATGTCGCCAGAACGTGCATCAACTCGATGTAGTACAACGATGACAGGATCGGTACAATCTTGGATCGCTTTCGCAACGTTTCGCTTTCTCCCTTTCTCTCGCCACTGTAGCTTAATGGCCGAGTGGACCGTTTAACCAATAATTTACCTTGCCTCTAATCATCGCAAACGGACACAATGCTTGCCCCGAAATCACCCTTCGCATCTCATCCGCATATGGACGGCGGTGGTCATTTACCTTTCGCGAAATCGAAACCACATTTCTCACTGGGATGATGGCTGGCGGTCGTACCTTTCCGCAAAACAGGGGAGACGCCCACTGGGAGACTGGCGCCCACCATAAGTCAATGCCAGAACGGCTGGTGGTCGTCAATAAATAATCACAGCTTGATTTCAATTACCTTTACCTATCATTATTTATGTTATTAATATGTTGATAATTTATATCATCACCTCCTGCTGGGCCGAGAGTCGGCCGTTTCAGTTGGCCTTGATCGTGGCATTAGCAGCAGGAGACCTGCATTCGATTTCGAAACTGAACCCCGGAATGATTTGCTGTATCCTGGGTGGTTTTCGTTGTCGTGCATGTGTGTCTACTGGTTATTAGGCTGTTTGAGGTTTCACTGAGCAGTTTTTGTTTTCTTTTTCCTTTGGGGTCAAGCAGGTAAACCAATCTTATTTTTTACTTCTTCACCGTAGGAACTTACATTTCCGTGTTTTCCTACGGCAACACGTTGAGAAAATTGATGACGATTTTCCCAGTGCCCTATACATGTAGTGAAGTTTGCCAATGCTCCCATTTGCTGTGTGGTTCAAATTTGTGCTTGAGCTAAATCGGTGGAAAATTTATTGTTTGCGTGTTTGTTGAGGATTTTTTTTATCGATTCCTATTCTTATCGGACATTAATCGCACGGTAGGAAACATTTTTTTGCTGCCTCTTTTTTTGATGATTTTGAATGTTAGGGTTATTATCAACACAACCGTCGGTAAGCCTATGAGTTGGTATGGTGAGGCTTAGTTCTGCTAATATTGAACAATGCTGCTTAATTAAAATGATTCTTTTCTCAATTCCATGTCAAGTCCTTTTTAATAGTAATATTTTACATAGATTAAATAAAAAATATCCAAAACATCGTTTTACCAAAAGCAGGGAATATTTGATCTTCAATCAAAAGCAAACCCAGTCAAAGACGGATCCGACTGTTTAGCTATTGCTGTCGGAAATTGCGTTTGTCCAGTAAAACCAGGAAGATGAAGTTGAAATGAATCATTTTTAATGGTCGGTTTCGGTCAGTTGTGGCAATATACCTACGTATGGGTACGGGATTGACGAGCCGTGGGCCATTACTATCCGTTTCCCGGACCGGTGGACTGGACCACGCGTTCGTTTCGTTACAGAATTTAGATGACAGAATTATTGTTCTCACCGATATTTTATTTCTCGCACAAGGGCAAAAGGAAAAACCACCCCTCAACACGGTGGGTGGAACGAACGGACAGGCGGGAGATGGAAGGAACCATCATTTAGCATGGCGTGGCGTGTGGAGCGGCACCGAACAGGTCACGCATTTTGTGTCATATTTTAATTAATCATCAAACATGTCACATCCAGATGGAAATGCTACTGACGTACCATCCGGGGTCGTACCATCCGACCGTACCTCCGCCTTTTTCGTACTCGCTCCCCAAGAGTGCTTTGGAAATTGTGTGCACTGTGTGTATGTGTGTGTGTGTGAGTGTTTTTTCTTCTTCTTCACCAGAAACAGAACATTATCCCGTCTTTTTTTTCTATATACATCATTGTGCAGCCGTCTGCACATTGTGGCGATATCTTTTGCCTTTTCGTTGGGTGCAACGTACAGGAATGGGGAGGTTGCATTAGGGGTTGTCCATTTTGATCCATCTCGCTTATCGGTGTTTGCGTGCCCAGACATTATACTGTGCTGACTGGTTTGCGAAGGTGTCACCATTTACTGCTACCGTTTTACAATTTATCGGTGACCGATATTGGAGCGATCCACTCAATGTAGATGACATTAGGATGATAAATGGGTGCATTTGAACTCGTTGCCATTGCATGCGATGTGAAAGATAAAAAATCTACTGCTAGCAACTGAATCTAATGTAATAAATTTAATTCAAATGACGGGCAACCTGGAATTGCACGCCAACGATGAAACAATTACTGGTGATAAGCGCTGATTATGTCGAACTGCGTTTGGATTTAAAGGTGGTTTAAGTGATAAGTTTGAAGGCATTTTAAAAACATCGCGGTAGTTTCCAAAAACTCGAAACAAAATAAGGTAGCAATTTGTTAATTTTTGGTTGGCAAAGCTGTTATATCTGTTATAATTTGGTTGGTATGACTGTTATAAAAGTAATAATACCAGATGATGTCAACTCTCAGTAAGCACACACTATTTGTTATCACCCATTTGCATCAGAAGCGATGGCCAGCACCCAGCGAAGGTCAAACATAAAAATGTGTCCTGGATGATTGCAGCTCTCGGTAGCTGCCACTGCTTTGTTGGCACTTGACAGCTGGTATTAGATACTACCGTCCGATGGAAAACAAAAAGCATTAGTACTCATACCCCACACAAACACACATACATTTACAAACGCATTGCCACACCGATTGAACTGGGAGGATCATTTTTCAAAATCAAATCAAAATTGATTGAAGTCATGCCTTTCCGTTTTCGCAAACGCGGTTGAAAGACGTATGCTGAAGCGGTGGATGAGTATTTCCTTCCCAAAACCCATGCAAACGTTTGGTGATCGCACGAAGCAAGGCAGAAAAAACTCTCCCAGCCAAAGCATCGAAAAAGAGCTTTCGAGCAAAACCGTAAGCTCGTTGCATTATGAGCGAAAACCGGAAAAAGCGACCGGTTGTGGGTGAGAGTTCTGGCACAATCTGTATCCGGCATGTTCTGTCTGGATGTGATGTTCTCAATGGTAAAACGCGGGTAATGGTGAAGCCCTCCTTTTCGGTTCGCAGCAGCATTTGGTTAAGGCTTATCTTCTTCCTTCCCTCGCGGAAAATCATACCACCTCCCGTATCTAAAAGTTGCCAGTGACTTTTTGCATGATTTTCATACCACCCAGCAAAGTGTAAGCTACCGGGTAGCAACCCTTAGGACCGTTATTGATGATAAAGAAACCGGAAGAAGAAGTAAAAAACAGCACTGCACAACATATGGCATTTCGGCGTGTGATCCATTTTTACCACCTCTTCCACAGTTTCCCAAACACTACCATGCGACGCCATCCCCGGTTCTTGTATTTCTTTTGTCGTACGCTCCCTCACCTAGCCTGGATGAAAAATGCCTGCAAACGGATGATGGCAAGATTGGGTGTTGGAGCTTGCACTTTGGAAAACATTTATCTTATTCGACAGATTTTGTGGTGGAGATGGGGTGGCCACCGATCGTGCCCCGAAGGGCCCCAGTTTGAACGAGTCGTGATTGGGAAGAGTGTTTTAAAGTCAGTGTGACGGAGGTGATCAAACTGGGATGGGAATGGGCTCTTGTTTTTGTGCTTCTCTTCAGAACAGTCAACTTCACATGAAAATGCATGGTAGCTGCCTCTCCCATCTGTCTACTGTTGACCTTTTTGTATTTTTTTTTTATTTGGTTCTTTGGCTGGTTCGTCAAAGATTTTTGTTTAATGTTGCAAGCTTTTCATGCCTTGTGTTTTTGATCGAAGTGGTGTCAAATTGATGATGATGAAATAAAATATGACGGGTGGGCGGTTGACTCTACCGGAGATGGATCGATGGGTTAATAGATGGATGGTTAATATGTTTTGATGTGCCTCTGGTAAAACACCATTTTCTCTTCGACAAACCTATGTAACGCAACACAAATTTGAAAGTAAAAAGTGTTTGTTATAAATATTCCACGATTGTTTTTTTTTCATTTATGTCTCCTTTTCCAAATTGTTTGCTATATTGTTTCATCGTCAATAATTTATCTTTGTGAGAAATGTTTTCGTTTTTTTGATTAAATTAAAATACCATTAGCTTCAGCATAAATTGTCTTCAATGTTTTTACAAGGAGATATACAGTTAAAATGTTGAAAAACTTCAAATAAATTTCATTGATTTTTTTCCATGTCACAGATCAAACAATAATCTAATCTCTTGGTGAAAACGTATTTCTTGAATAATCAAACTGGGATTTTTCTTAAACATTGTTAACAAATCCTATCATTTTTCGTAATTCAGCGATTCATTGTTTTGATTTATATTATCATCGTCTATGCAATATTTGTTTGTACTTGAACCTTGTTTTTATAGATAGTTTAATCTTTATTTCATTCAAGTTACAGAGACAAAGACGTGTTAATTTCACCCCACATAACTTTGCACCAATATACCTATCGACTGAACCATTTTCATTTCAGGATCTTTTACGCACAACATATATCAACTTTCTATCACATTTTCTTGTAATATCTTAAGATTTCGTTCCTATATATCCTGTTGATGGCTCTTTCTGTATTGAATTTCTATATCTTTTTGCTTTTCGGTCACCACAAACGGTCACCAGCGTTTTAAAGGAAAGTCCTACCTCCTTCTTTTCTACAATCGAATCTGCTTTACCGTTTGCCATCATTAGTGAAATGCTTAACAAACACTCCCACACTCAACATACATAAATACAAGGTGTTGTTATGGACGGTATTTTCTGTCGAGAGGGTGAAAATCTCCAAGTACAAACACGCATGAATTGTGAACTAAGAAACCTCGGGCATGCTCTTTCGTGCAGAAAAAAATCCCCAACAGATTTTGTATTCAACTTCGCCATTGCTTACCTTCATCGCACAGGCACAAGCATAAAAATGCACACGATCTTGCAAAGCGTGAGTTTCGCTAAGGCAGGCATTATTCAAATTTTCAACCCCGTCGCAAACCTTCCGACGACGGTTTTGCAGCGATAAATCGCACGGGTTAGTGAGACTTTCTCCGCTGCTGCATTGAGCTTTTCCACACCCACCTACCACCCAGAGATGACTTAAAATTATTGCCGTTTTGTTGAAACTGGTTTGCGACGAGCTGAGTGTCTGATTATGCGATACATCGTTTGCACTGGCATTCAAGATGCATCGCTCCTATATCTCCGCTTCAGCAGCCTCTGACTGCATCAAATCACTGGTCGCACGTTTTGCTGAGGCACGAAAACGCAGTCCCGCTAAACACTGGCTGTATGTACACATGCCGTACACTGTGCACTCAAGAGAACAACGCGTGTGCCTGCACATCGCACATCGAGTGTAGGACATTATCCAACTTCTTTCCCCTTCGAAACGATAAAGGCGAAAAAGGGGCAAAAATGTAAAAGCAACCGGATGTAAGAAACAAAACCATGAAACGAAAAAGGAACTGCACATAAACCCACACAGATTCCATGCACAGACCCCGTACCCCATAATGCTAAATGTGCCCATTTTGCAAACGGAATCTTGCAGGGGGCCGTGGCAAGGACGATGCTGCCATGGCAGCCCATGCACACTCTAATGATAATCATTTGTCGTCAACGTGATTATTATGCTGGTAGTACTACGATCGTGCTTCCGGTGTACGGCCTTTCCCAGTTTTCCCAAGCTTGTGTATTTGAATCGGTGCGTGTGCATGTGTATAGGGTGGCTAGATATACATGTGTATTTATGTGTTTCGCACTAAGTTTTGGCTTTTTCTGCACATGCACAACTCCCTAACCCGACAATGACTTCCGACGGCTGTTAGTTGTTCGGTGAAAAACGCCGGGCGTTTTGTTGTGCTTAAATTACGCGTGTAGCAAAAGCATTTGGGTGTGGATAAAGATTGTTTTTGTTGTTGTTGTGTAATCCTTGCAAAAGATGGAAAAGGCATTGCTGACAATTGAGAACAAAAAATACGAACAAGGTTGTTGGGTTTTTTTTGTGTAAGCATGGCAGTTATAATATGTTTTGTTGTAAAGGAACATGATTTTGTGCGTGATTGTGTATAAAACATCCTTAAACCATGCTGTCAGCAAGCAGTGAAATCAATTTATAAAAGCTGTCTCTTGCAATTCCATTTTATTTTACAGTCTCTTACATCACGATGGTATATTTTATTATTCCTCTCAGGAGCACGCCAGTACTTTGGTGCTGGAGAGAACTAGAAATAATCTCCCGTAAAAGCAACTGTTTCAACTTTTATTTAGAACAAAACTTTCCACCGGGTTTGGGTTCAACTTCATCGGGCCTCGAGCCGTGTGCTACTGTTCGTCACGGTGGCCTCCGAACCCGGTACCCATAATTCATCCTAATTGGGCAATGTATATTCCAGTGTCATACCGAAAACAGTTTCCGTTTCTAAATACCACACGGTACCGCGCACCGAAACATTGCCCGGTATCTGTATCGGAAAAGTTTGCAGCATGTTTCCTACATGTCACCTGGCTGTTTCGTTTTTTTTTTGTATTTACTCCAACAAACGAAAAGGATCGTTCGGGTGGCTCCATACCGACAACACGGGGGACATCCATTCGGCCAAGTGAATGGCACTAATGTGTGTCCATTTTTGCTCACGTAGTGCTGCAGATCCCACCATTAGCCCACCGTTTCGGGCGGTCAGTTCAAGGTTGTAGGAGGTTTCGCCGGTAACAGAAATGAATGTGTTCCAACAAAACTTTGCACACTTTGGACGAAAATCTGGCAGACGGATAGTAGTACTCCCCGGGATTAATAATCCACACTGGCAAACCGACTGCCGAAAGTTCTGATCGCACCATTGTCTCGGATGACGTTTCGCCGCTAAAATACAACCGAACCTTCCGAACCATCATATATCCTCTGGCTGGTCAGCTCGTTAATGTAATTTAGCAACATTTTTATAAGATTAAATTTCATCATAATTTATGCTTTATGCCAACCGGTTGTGTTTCGCTCGCGGATGGTCACGGAGTTTTTCGCTGACTTGAGCGATTTTCCACACCACCGACACCACAGTTCCCTACCCAAACCCTTGTTCTTGCCACACGGGGGTTTTACTTCCACTTACCTATTTTCTTGTGCGCCAGAACGAGGACGTGCACATGTTTGTGGGATTGCTTCGCACCACGGTGTACCGCGCTCGCTTTGTGTAAGTTTTTCTGCCAGTTGCGGGTCGCCGAACCATTGCAAGATTTATGCGCGCGGGTAGAACATTCCTACCGTGGAAAATGTACCGGAAAACGATGATACTTCCGTTCTGGCTGGTGGGTTCAGTTGGGTTTAGGTATGCGTGGGGGATGGCATCAGCTGTTGAGCGACACTTGCTCGAACATGATTACGAAGGTTCGAAAAGGACAACGGGAATTATTGAACTCAAAAATGGTGGCTGCTGCGATGCTACTCAATTAAATGTAACCAGATGTGACTGGGTATTGATTCTGCTTATACAGTTCCATAAGACAATTCCATGTGGTTGTGATAGAATTAAGTACGAAAGACTTCAATTGATTGAAGCAAGGAAACTTATGTGCATTAGTAACATTTTATAAATTTTTCTTTCATTCCAGGTGAGTTTTCAATAAACAAATGTACCAAAAATAGAACGTAACAAGGTAATTTCTTCATTTGAAATAACAATATACAACGAGCAACGGAAAAATCGCAACTCATCGTGGTTTACTTTGACATCTCACGCCCATCTAGCAAATAACGATACAATCTGCCACTTAATGTAACGTGATCCTTTTAGTTGCCCAAAGGTAACTAATTTTCAGCTCCAGCAATATAAATTTCAATCAATTGAAGGGAGTGAAAACGTACAAAGACTCAGCCATGTTCTTCCCAACCCCGTGTAACAACGTGTACTTCCGTTGTTCTGAAAGCATCGCTTTGGAGTGTGTTTAGTCTTTTTTATATTATTTACCTCAACCACGCAGAGAACAAGAAAGCTGCTGGCTTAATTAACGAAACGAGGATATATTCTAATCAGCTTTCCTTCTCTATGATGTGTCAGATATTCCTTTTTATATCATGCATGCTTGCGCGATTGTATCCTTCCATCCCATACATCAGTCATCCATTCAGCTTGGCAAGAAGATTACATCTCTTACCACGTGGCAGCGGGTCGTGGGCATTGAGTGGAAACGGCACGGCACTTAAGAATTAATTTCTCCAAGATGCTGCTGGTTGAACAACCGAGCAAAGTTTGATTGACGAGACGCACAGTACAGAACACAAGGGTGACCAGCTGAATGTGCAAACAGAGTCGTCTTCGTCTTGTTACTACACCGGTCGACTTTAGATAATGGAAGTTTTCTGTGAGGGTTTTCTAAGTAACAGCAGCACAACGATGCCGGTACAGACATACTCTTTGTTCAGGTGATGAGAATGGAGGGAGAATACATTTCGCTGCGGATCAAAACTTGAGATTTGTCTTTCGACTTTACACCTTCTTTCGGTCCGTGATCTGTTTGTGTTCCCCCTGCGTTTTCCACTCCTCGGGCAACATAACCAAGCTCGACTCGATACACGCATACAAACCGAGACAAGTGAGTTCGGACCGTATAATCTTCCGTCCGTACTTGTGTCGCACAGTAAACAAAAACCAAAGTTAAAAAAGATGTTTGCAAATAAAACATATCCATTTCGGTGCTGCATAACGATGGGATGGAACTGATTTGTGCTTATACGTGCCATTCGTCCCCCGTCGTTCAGTGTCACACTAATTACATCGACTGTTCACTTTAATCTGATTCGTTTCCGCGCAACACAAATACTCCGACGAACAAACAGAGATGCTGCTAGAACATTCAACCATATCCTTACCATTTGATGTAGGCCTGGTTCCATAATTGTCCTTTCTTTTTTCTCGTCAAGATTTTTAACCCTGAAAAGCTTCTTGTTGTTTTTTTTTTTTCGTTCATCTTTGCCGCATTGAGACGGAACTTATTTTACGAGGAATAAAGAGTTGTATCCCAATGCTCGACACCGGGTGAGGCGAGACGCAAAGGAATGTTTATCCTTGCTTTTAAGCATTGTTCAGGCATCCGTTTTTACGCGACGATTTCCAACGCCGATTCAGGCACCCGTTGACAAAATGAAAGCGGCGTGATTATTTTTTCATACATCAAGACGATCTTGTCTAAGCTTCCAGAGGCAAAAAGATCGTAGCAAGATGATTCGCTTTACTCATTTTTTTGTACACCCCGGAAACGAAGCCTTTGTTCAGGTCTTTGCAAAAGTTTTTGCTAACCGGTTATGAAGGATAACGCTGGCCGTATGGTGCCAGGTACTATATGCGAAACAGATGAAATATACTTCTAACGCTGTGTAGAGCAATACACACACTCATACCGCTGTATCGCACTTCGTACGTGCGCCGGGCCTTCCATTGTTGGTGGATCCATTAGTCCAATGAAAACTTTTACCTTCCGACAGTGAGACGTGAGGCCAAAGAGGACGAATGTGGACCGAGGTTTGTGTTTCACGATTTTGAATGTGTTTCCGTTTTATTGTACATCCATCTCGTCACTATTTGATGTTTGTTCTGAACCAAACTGAAAGGATGCACGCAGATAAATGACGACGATGATACACAGGAATGCACAGATACTATGTAACAAAACAAGAAAAGAAACAATCTTAACAGTACCAGTCGCTGCGAATGAGTAGAAGAAGAAAAAACAAAACATTCTTTCCCGCAAATGACTCATCAAATAGGATAAGTGTATTAAAAAGTAGACAAAAACATACAGCAACTCCCACTCGCGAAGTGTCACGGTCGAAAAAGAATTGAGTGGAAAATCATTAAAAAGAAGCAAACCATTTTGACAAGTCATTTTTATGCGCCGACGCTGCATTTTCGGCCCCGTACGAGTAAGGGAAACTCTCAAAGGTCTATGAGGGAAGCAAATGAAGAAAAAAGAAAAGGCAAAGAAAAAAATGATCCCTTTTAATTACATTCGACCCAAAAATATGATGATGGAAAATTAATGAACAGTTTGCCTGTTGTTATCTGTACCAATGTTCCATCGTTCGATGGCTGTTTTGTGGTGGTACAGAGTAGAGCTTAAAGTATGTACATAATGTTTAAAAATGATACACAAGAAATACAACAACTGTTACGAAACAATGGAAAAGCATGAGTCATTTCAGGGTTTCACTGGTAATCTGGCGAATGTTTGGATCGTGGCTCGGAGGGTGTATTGAATTGTTTATATTTTTAGTTTACCCCTGTGTTGTTTTGAAAGTGTACTTTATCTATTTAATTTAGTTCATTTTTATTTAACTGGGGTTAGTTTATGTTGTTTGTTGGTTGTGATTTGCTGCTTCTAACATGTTCTCATGTACTTCAGAAGCACTCACCTACAATTCACTTTTATAAATTGTTACGCTGCTGCAACTAAAGTATTGCTCTACGCTAGTGTCGTGCTTAACATATCATTTGAATTTTTAGTTAGGAAACATTTAAATCTCAAAATAAGATTAAAAAAATACTTAAATCCTCAGAGATTCACGAGTCCTAAAATTTCCGTGGATCATCTAAAATTCATGAATCTCCAGGAACAATAATTAAGGCTTATATGAATCTGTAAGGATTTATGATCCTTTGGAATGGAGATTAAAATTTTTTAGTTCATTTAAAAGATTCTTTCAGATTTTGCCAACGATTCTTAAAACTGTTAAAATGAACAAATAGAGTTTTTGTTTATTTATTCGAGATAAAAAAAACTTGCCTTCTACAATTCATCATAGGCTTACTTAACTTTATTCAATAATGTTTTAAGCCATTTCAATTTTATTTTGTCTGCAAAACTGTCGTCGATTAATCTGCCAGTGCTACAACTTTCCCATGTTTACCATTTCCAAAAACTTCGTCTCAAAAACGGCACTCAGGATCAATTGACGGCCATATGTCAACGTGGCAGTGAAAGCAACTGAGCGAACGAGAGAAAACAACGATGCTGGCGAGATTTTGGGCCATTCAGCACGCAAATGAAAACAATCCACCCCGCACGCAAGCGTTCCTGTCAGAGACAGATGAAATGACGAATGCGCGCAGCTTTTTTTCGTTAGTTGGTACATTTGTGTGTTTTTGTTTTCATTTTCTTGTCCCACGGTTTTTGCCCCCATCTCCAGCCAGCCAGTCCGCCCATCTGCCACTGGCAGACAAACGCTTGGGCACTCCACCGCGCGGTGTTGGAGAAATATTGGTGAAATCAATTTATCAACCGGAAGCTGGTTGAATTGAATTTTAAATTCAGATTCACCTAAAGTGTAGCCAACCGGATAGCTCCCGGGGGTTGACAGCAGTGTGTGGATGTGCAATAAGCTGCTTCAGAACATCAACATACAGTACTTCACACGGAAGGTACGGATGGAGTGTGTTGGTTGTTTGTCGGTTTGTGCGGTGTCTTGCCACAGCTTCGACGTGCGAGGAAGGTTGCAAATGTTTGCTAAATTGCAATCGCCTTCGATTGCGTCGTCGGGTACGAGCTTGCTCATGACTCGCGAACGGGAGAAAAAGATTGATGTACACATCAATATTCGTTCGACGGGTGTTGGAGCAGAGGAGCGATCGAGCGGTCGTTTTTCCCACCCTACATTTCTGTATTTGTTTACTGTTGTTTTGAACTCAGATCCGCATTGACTTTCACAGCGCATCCATGTGGGTCGTGCTGTGTACCATCGTAACACTGCTGGCAGTAAAAAAGGGTTTCAAGATCCGCTGCCATTCCTTACCATTGAAGGAACATTAAACAGCGGACGGATTGGTAGCTTGATTTGCATTCCATTCGAATCCGTCACCCGTGCGTTCGTATGGTGCCTTGCATGTTGCCTGCTATGGATCCGTACCGTGTGCTGATGTGTGCATACCTCAAAACTGCAAGTCGCTACTGACGATTGTCCGCATCCTATTTCGACCAAGAGTCCCCGGATCAGGTTGTTTTGCGTGCAGTTTCGCGTAGCTTTATTTGCTCCAGGACAAAACCTCCTTTTACCTTGCAGTGTCATACGAGGATGAAACAGTCCGCACGTTACTGGAGAACCTGGCGATGGTGAGCATGATGATGATGATACTAGCAAGTTTCGATTGGTTTTGACCCTGCTAGCTAGCTAGCACCACTCAGGCAGGCAGTATCAACGCCTTTTCCTAAGTCTCGTAAGTCTCCGTCGTCTAACGTAATGCCTGTCAGGAAAATCGTTTACGTACGTGCGTCCTGCACAGTTCATCATGCTGGCCTCCGCTACGATTGTTTCCAATCGGGTGTGAGTGTATGTGTATGTTGTTTCTATGCACCGTTCAACCCCTTTTGCGGGTGATTTTCGGACATCGAAGACATTCCTGCGGACTTGCACGTCGACATTCCAGCTAACTGCATTCGGTTCCGTTCATCGGAATGCAATTGCGAAACGTTCGACGGATGGGACGTGCTTCTCGGGGACTCGCAGCAAAAGCGAAGTCGCGATCCTTCGTTGCTGCACAACTGTCAACAGCGGGTACGTATACCGACACCGTGCATCGCTTAAGGAATGCGCTTGTCACGCTGATGAACGATAAATCATCGGCGAAAGTGTTCATTTTGCTGCGCTGAGCTTCTCCGAGATGAGTTTACTGTATTTGTTCGCTGACAGATGCAAAATTGACACCGGTCGGTGCTGTTGGGGAAGGATTGAAAATCTTACCATAAACAGTACACGCAGACGTGTCGACATCGTAAGACAGATCGTGTCAAATGGCGGTCAAAGTTTCTGCGGTGACATCAAACGGGAAATGGATTGTTGATGATCCGCCGTACGACCCAGTGGAGCAACCGGTTTTTCGGTGCATCTCTCCTTAAAAGCTTTTTGTACTTGACAAGACCAGTGATGGAAGGAATCATAGGTTATAAATGATAACCAGTTTGCGTAAACTGTATCGTAAAGTGCATGTTCCACTTCAAATGCTGACTGACGGTTAGTAATCAACCTGATTGTTTGTGTACCATCATAAGCAACGACATTAAACTAAACCGTTGCGTTGCTACACTTGTTTGTGGACACGTTTAGCAATGGGTAAATCCTACCGCATATCCTGCAGGAAATCAACTCCCGTGAACCCGTTTCAGATTTAGTGTCCCGAAAATCAACCTTCCCCAAAACGGAATCCCTGAATGCCACACCGAACGGACACTGATTGACAGCTTGATTGACTGGCTGGCTGATTGATGTTTACTGAGCAACCACATATTTTCCAACCGGAAACTTATCGCTCTATGACATGGAGGCGATTTTGGGGATGGAACTTTTTGTGTGTATATATATGTGAGTGTATGCGTGTGTGTGTGTGTGTATACTGTCCTCTTAACCGTGATCACCACCCTGCTGTGAGATGTGATCGATGGTGAAAAAGAATTCGACAGCTGAATAAAAGCATGATGTAATACTAACACGAGGTGTTTCTTATCTTTCCCTGATACCACCAGACCTTCTTCGTCCCTGGTTCTCCTGGTACTGGTATCACGGCATAACCTTTTTGCGAACTATTACTCAGCAAACCATTAGGTAGGAACTTAAACTGTCAAACTCTCTTGACGTTATGCTTTCCGTTCGATGGTGACATTACCATCGGCAACAATGGAACCAAAGATTTAGTAGTTTGAGGACTTTTTTCTTCTCAATTTGACAATAATGAAGATATGCCACGCTTTGACAAACTTTTCACTCCTAGCAAGTAATTTGGTATTGTGTTTGTCTGAAGTACATGTTTTCAGATTTTAACATGGATAAAATATTGAATGCAACGATGAAACAATTGATTTAGATTTGCAGGTTCGAAGTTTTGATTTTGAAATAATATGCCAATATAAACCGAATTAAGGAATTAAAGGCGTGGAAACACATTAAATCGGTGTATGAAAAATGTTGTTTTTCACAGTTCACGTAAAGCATCACTCGTTAATTGGGTACATCCCGGCTGGCCGTTCCCTGCTCATGAAGCGGCTTAGCGTAAAGTGTCGGTCAGCGCTTCCCAAGCAATTCATTCAACTAACGAGCCGTTTAAAGCACACAACCTCAAACTCCATCACCATTACTGGTTTTGGGGGGCGAATGCTTGCGATGCACTGGAAAGAATCTTCTGAAATGGAACGGTACCATCCAAGGAGCAACCGGAACCGCGACAGATGTCGGCAATGACATTTTAATGCTCTTACTTCTCGTTAGCTTTTCCTCTCCCGCATGTGTCCCTGTTTGGCCCATGCAGCTCGTTTCTCGCAAGGGTGGCAAAAAAAGAAGATTCGTTTCGAATTTTTTGTCCCCAGTTTTCGACTGGCAGTCCGTCGTTCTTCCCGGGACGTATTCTAAAAGTGTGCGCACAGCAAACTTTCTCGCGTCGCATTCTGGCGTAGGTGCTCTTAACGCTCGCCAAAATGAATGGTACTTGTTTGTGCTGTGCAAAGCACTCGCAAGACTGTGTGTGCCACTGGCGAGGCTGCTACTGCAAGCACCAATGTTACCCGGTGGCAGGGCAACAATATTTCCACGAATCCGCCGTTTGGACGCGCGCCACTGTTGGTCTTTTGCTGGCTCAGGGAATTTCTTCACGTTCCCCTGCACAAGTGTGCACATGCTGTGCTTCTTGTGTTGCCCGGGCCCGTGGCCCGTCACCAGCTGCCGTTGCTGTTGTAGCTGAACTTTGACTCAAACTGTCATTTGACGGATGCCCCAACTACTCGTGCGCTTGAATGGCACAGCGAACGTCTCGCTCGATCCCAGCCAGTCCGGGCACCGCGCAAGCATGAAATTATGACTACATCTGACTACCTTTCGTTCGCTCCATAAAGTAGTCGCGGCGTGGAAAAGCATAAATCTCCAAAAATAACCACACCAACAAGAAAACTCGAAACCGTCGCACCAACGTTTCGAGAAAATTGCAAAGCATCTTAATTGCACACTTGCCCGCTACAGTTCTCGCTCCCTTTTCGTTTTTTTTTTGTTTTTGGTTGAGATGAAAAAGTAAAGTCTTTTCCCCCGTATTTGGTCTTCGACCAAGTGTCCCACCGTGGTTGCTTGCCATTTCCATGGACTTTTGTTTCACCAAAATTGCAACGCTAAAATATTTACCACATCAACTACCAACTCCAGTCGAATGCTGACGCTCGCCACTTCCACTGTCACTGGCTTATAGCGCAAAGAACTCAGTAAGAAACAACAAACTTTAACATAATCTTAAAGAACAACAGGAAAATCTGTTACATCAACAGTGGAATTCGTACAGTTGACAGACTCCCGGACTATTCAGTCTCCCGAGTGGCTGTTTATGGGAAGATGAACAAAACAGGACACAAATAGAATAAAAGCAGAATTTGAAATGGAAGTAATTTTAATTTTTCCTTTTTTAATCATCAATCACGTTTTGTGAAAAATACAACAAATCTATTGCCGGATTCAAGTTTGGTAAAATTATGTGATCTAATTTTCCTTGGTGGTAAAATTCAATAAGAAAAAACTCTCTGCCACAAAAAGTTTTAAAAACTCTTAAATTCTCAAAGATTTGATCGCGGTGTTCGCCTGCTTCCGGAAACATATAAGCAGCCCACGATCGAGAGTGTCGTCGTCTGAGAATCCAACATTCCGGCCTTTCTCGTGGACGCATCAATGCTTTGCTTAGCATCCGCTACGTAGGAGAGCCGTAAATCAATGATGTCTATGTCCTAAACGTATGAAATTATCTAGATTTAGGATTTTTAAGGGAAGCCAAATAGAGAAAACTGATGGAAAGAGAGGAACTGTTTTTCCGCCATCTGTTCCAATACCGGCCGCATGGTGAAAATTTGATCAGTAGTTAATTTCTCGTTTCGTATTACCCTCTGATAGTTTCCACTTTTCACTTCCTTCAATGTGAAAGTACTGTCCATCTATCCATCTTGTAGCTTGAATGGAGAAGAGGTTTGAAGGAGAATATCTTGAAGGCGATATTCCACACTGAGATATTCCTGTAGTCATTGCTGTCACGCTACAGATTATGCTGCTGCCAGATTCCAATCTCAAGTTATTGATACTCTATCGAATATTTCAGTAATAATTTGAATAATTCCATTTTATACTGCGGCACCTCAAATTTTGATCAGTTTGGGTGTTATTTCATCGGTGCCTGGCATCTTACTATTCTTGTGCCGACGAATCGCCTTTCGGGTTGCGTCATTACGTCATTGCCTTGAAGATAGGGCTAGCATCATATCGTATGCAGGTGAAGGCAGTGAGATCGTCGCGATACGACCTCTGGCTAGCAGCTGACCAGGGTACATCAACTAGTATATCTTACAAAAAAAATAAATTCATATAAATAAAAACACTCATCAGTTCAATTGTAGTAAATCCGAAATAGGACCTACACAAAGAGGAGCTAGCAAAATCGACCGAACCCTCTAATTTCTTAATTGAATTAAAGTTGCAATCAAATAGGAATACTCTCAAATTATCCAACCCATTTAGATCAATTTTAAGCCTGTTTCGATACAACACATGACAAATGTCATCCTATTTGATCCGTTTTCACGCTTTAATGATTACGAAAAAAAAGGTTACCGAAAATGGCAGGATTTCATAAAAGAAAAAAACACAAAATTTTCCCTGCAGAAAACGAAAGCTAATACAGACGCGAAAGAAGAGGAAACGCTTCAGTGCAACACGCAGTACAAGATAACACGGGAATGATAATACATCACCGTCATCCAAAAGCCCTCGTACCATGCCCCGCCACCGGATAAAGGTTGTGGGAAACATATCACTTTTCCCCAGCACTGATGCACATCAATCGCTCTGGAAACTCATCACTCGCTTTTCCTTTCTTTCTCACTACTTTATTTGCTCCCATTTTTGTGCGGGATTTTTTTCCCCGCGTGTACTGGCAGAAGATTCCAAACCCACGAGATGTGCGGATTTTAAATGAGCATCATCCATCGCATCATTACGGAAGAGATAGCGTTAGTTATTTTTGTTATTATGAATTTTGAGCACGCTAGACTGAATCTCAACAAAAACCCAAATGAACGACCAACGAACGTACGGATGGGTCGAACCGCCCAGCCACCTCTCCCAGCTTGATGCGGTTGGAATGCGCTCGGCAAAAGTTGCACAATTTAACCAATCGGCACGAAAGGTTTGATGGAGGTTAGACGAGAATTGGAGATGGCGTTGTTGGGTGGAATGGTGGCACAGGCTAAACAAGGGGAATTTTACAGTTTGCCCCATCAGCTGGCAATGAATATGGGTGAGATATCGCCTTCGCCTTTTAATGGCCACTGTGCCAACGGGAATGTGAAACCCGAAACAAGATGGCTGGGAAGATTGAACGAAACAAGTTCTGGAGCGTGAGTGTGTATGTGTGTGTGTACAGTAGAGCGTGTTTTTGTGTGCCGTCGAAAATCTATCCCGACTCGACCTGTGTTTGGGAATGGAAAGATGGACGGTAGATTGTAGATGGATCAAGTTTCAACCATTCGAAAAGTTTTGATGTATCTTTAAACTTAATCCTTTTCAGCATTCGGGGAAGGTGGAGTTGATGCGTCCTTCATTCATGCAATCGTGCATGTGGGGCGCGTCGTATGCCAACCGAGCCAGCATGTTTTTTTGATCGATTCTTACCCACGCTTGCCTTAATGCTTTGTATGGGAATTCTTGTTCCTTCAAAAAAACACCTCACAAAAGCGCGCTGGAACTCATCAGAGACCGAGAACAAAACGTTGAACAGAAGGCGGAAAAGGAGGAAAAGAGCAACAGAACAGGAAGAGGCATTACGGGAGGAAAACTTTTCAACTCCCCTTGCCACTCATCGCTCAAGTTCAATGAAATAGATAGCGGACTTTTCAAAGGATTGCCCTAGAGTTTCCCGAGCGGCCGACAAAACAAACAACTCCAGTAATCATCCGAAACGGATCGCATCGAACCTCTATGCCGGGACGGGATTCGCCATTAGTTTTGCAGGAACCTTCCCGAAGCACAATTGAGCGAAAGCAATCAATCGAAAATTGCTTCACTTCGTAACCGGGCGAGCTTGGTGTAGCATGGTGGGCGGTACTGGAACCGTCCTGACTCCCTAACAGCCATGGGAGAAATTTATTACACTGTCCATCCATATAAATTGCTCTGGGCGGTATGTAGGGAAGCGTTAGCCTACCGTGCGGCTATCTTGAAGTCCTGCGCCGTCTCGGAACCCGAAGGAACGGAAGGATTATGGTCTAAAGATGGGTGGGCTTACGGTTTTAATCCGCGGTGGTGATAAAATTGTTTTGATTCACCTTCCGCATACACTGTGGAAAACACTTCAAATCATTATAATTATATTTAAATTATAAACAAAGGGAATTTGTTTGCGATTATGGGTTGACACTAATGGGAATTTTCCAATCAACACTAATTTCAAATCATGCTCTACTTACGATAATTTCTTTAAAACCCTTCGATTAACTAATTTGTGATTATTTAACCACATTTTTTTGCAAACAAAAACAACACCCGAATCGAAGCATAAACTCTTGCCAAAGTGAAGCCGTTTTACGTCATTTAATATAACGGCTCGTCGAAAACGAAGGAGCTATCGTTACTTGGAGCTGGAAATAGAGCATTAAAAAATTGCGAAAAACAAAAACTCCGCCTACCCTGCACACCATTGCGCCACTTTACTCGCGCAGAAGTAAATCTTCTTCAAGCAATACTACCAAAGCGCGCCCCCGGAATCGATAGCAAATTTCAGCATCATTTAATTTTAATGATCCAATTTATTTTTTCGTCCCTCCCCAGTTTCTACAACTGCGGCGCCACTGTTTGCGGCTTTACCAGCACCGTTTGCCGCTTCCGGTTGAAACCACGAAGCTGAAAGATGATATTTTCCACTGTCCGGATGGGAAAAGAGGATTTTTCTTCTCCAATCCATTGCAATGGCATCTTATGAGTGGTGTTCCACCTCCGTTGCCAGCTTTACCGGCCCGGGTCTGTTTGTGTGTGTCCCTTTTCCTTCATTGCCAGCAGTTTTCACTTGTCATTGATTTGTTTCTATCTGCTGACAAAAAGTTCAACCTTATTGCGTTTACTTATCGGGTCATTACTGTCATCACGTATGTAGGTAGAATCGGAATCGTGCGGTGATTTAAAAAATTGATCATCGATGACATTGATGATTTTTGTGACAATGATGTGAAATGGTTTATTGGTGGTTTTCATAAACAATCATTGGCGGGCCTGAATTAATTTCAAAGTAATTGATTTCAACACAAACGGACAGCATTGCGATCAAAAACATAAAAACAGTCCACGGGGTGGGTTTCATTTTGATATGCATAGAATGTACGTAATTTATTTATTTACCATATTTTATTCATTTCGTTATAATTACTATGTCGAAATCCGTTTTAAGTCTATGGACGTCAAATTCTTGCTTTCTATCAAATATGACAATCCAAGCAAGCCTCCCGATTGAAGGATGAATTCTTTTATGAGTAAAATGTTTATCATCCGCTCAATCAATGTCAAAATGAAGCATTTATCTTGCGTGTTTCATCCAGGTTAGATCATGTTTACCTTATTTCATAGGGCCACGTTGGCCATAAGATGACCCAAAAGTAATTTTACTTAAATGTTTTCAAATAATATGCTCCTTTAGATTTTTTTACTAATACTGGATGAACTGATACTGTATGATAGCAAAAATATCATGCCAAACCAAATAAATACTTCACCATAATACAACCTGTTATCAATTCATCTGTCGAGATTTGCATCATTGTTCGATCCCATCATGATAAATGGAGACGCCTAGTGGCTTTTGAAGTAAATGTTTGCATCATGTCCAAAGGCCATTTCGGCATGGGCAATTCGAAAATGACAGATAAAAGAAGATGAATAATAATATATCAAGCACTTTTTAAATTTTTTACGACGTAGTAGTTTTCGAAATTAGAGCAATGCATTGAAGAGCACTATTAAACTTGTTTGCATCACTAGAAAAATTATGTCTTTTTAATAATATGGTTCTATTATGTCAATATCTATACAACTGAAAGCCTGCAAAACGTTAAAGTAAGTACCTTTATTGAAAGAATACCCAGTAAGACAGCGTGCTGTTAATTTACCCATTCGAGCAGTATGCTTCGTCAGGCTATATCATCCTGTGTGGTGGAGGCAGCATGATGGCATCCTAGAATGCATATAATAAAACAGTGTTTTAATATTATTCGTGCTTTTAAAATGGGTTTAAAACGTTTAAAAACATTTACTCTACCCGATGTACAAGCTTGGTGAAAGATTTTCCCTTAAATTATCGTTTAATTAAGCGGTCAATAAAGGGAAAAACAGCATACTTAAAAGACCCAATGTAAACATGTCAAAATTTTTAGAAAGGGTAAAGGACTGCTAATTTTCCTTAATTCACCTTTAAAATACCCGGATTGAGGATATTTAAGGGTAATTTAATGAAATTGGTCTCATTTTATTTTAATGGAGACGCCTGGTAGTTTGTTGATAAAGGCAATAAACTTCATTCAGACAGTTCCAAGGTTGCTAAAATTGAAGTTGAATTTGTATGAATTAGAATGAAAATTAATTCACAAAATTTGTAACTATTAGTAATTTACAGTATAAATAGAGTCTGCCGATTTGCGATGAATATTTGCTTAAATCATTTAAACAGCTCATCAATTTTGGCTACCAATCAATATAAAAAATACAAAATTATGATTATGGTTGCATGAGTAAAACCAATATTCTTTTACATTTATTCGCATGAGAAGAGTGCACCTTCTGCTCCTTAATAAAAGCTACCCCTACCACACACTGTTTGCTTCAAGCGAAATGAAAAGCAATTTTTATCCCGTTCAACAAACAGCACATAAAAATGGCATTCTCGTGCCACTAAATTTAATGACATTTGCAACACTTTCACCGTGAGACAAAGAAAACTGTTTTCCCATAAGTAGTATCCTTGAAGGGTGCGCAGGGCGAGCACTAGCCAAGGACGCTTTTGAATGCGCGCCTTCCCATTTCACTCATGCCATTTGCAACATTTGTCCCCGCGTACGTACCGCAAGCGACCGAGTAGCACTGTCGATCGGACGCTGCTCGGTGGGATCCGTTTGTTTAAGTGCATAAAAATGCAAAATGCTTTTGTTCTGCACGGTTGAATTTCATGATTTTTCTCACCATTTTCAAACGGTGCAAAGAAAGACAGCATAAAAAACAGGCTGGCGAGAAGCACCAGTCCCGGCTAGACAATTGTCTAAAAAGTAGCATGTTATTTTCTCTATGTGTATTTATGTGTGTGTGTGTGTGTTTTTTTTTTCCTTCCATTCTGTATGCTAGAAACCATTGCATCTTACGCTTCATATTCTCATTCGATTGAAAGCATTTTGCAAGTGATGTGAATGGGGGTTTTTGTTCCTTTGTGTCTGTGTTTGTGACTGTATGTTAAAGCCGTTGCACAAAACGGAACGAAGCGAATGATTCTTTTAAATTGTTTGTGTTTGGAAACCGGGGCCATAGCAAATGGCGACCAAAATGGACCGAATGGTGCTACATATGTACAATATACCTATGCTTCGTATGTGCATGCTTCAGAAACTAACAATCTCCCTTGGACGCTCTGTGCAAATTTGCTGGTTAGTATTGGTACCAGGCCGTCAGATTCACGCGAGTGAGTAGGTGGATCTGTAAATGGTTCGCATGAATAAGTAACAAATAAGCGAAAGACCGTGAGACACACGCGTACTGTACAACGAAACCATGTATATGCAACGCGAATTGAAAAGCCAGAAAGAATCATCACATACGTCGAAACGAAAGCCAGTTGCGTAACGGTTCCACTAGCATCCCCGCTTCCTTCTGCATTCTTCCAACATCTTCAAACTTCAGAGAAGGAAAAAGAGACAGAGAATCAAAGTGAAAAAATGGTTTACCGGTTCCCGTCCTGCACAAGGTGAATAAAGAGCGGTGTTTGAAGCACCACCATTCGCGAGACAAACCCCTGTAAAGTGTTGGTGCAAGTGCAAAGCGCGGAGAATAAGAATCCTCTAAACATACTTTTTATTGTTGATAAAAGCAATTTTCTTTACACGACAGAGCTAACAACATGATTCCAATGCTTCCGGCAGCATTCCGAACTTGTGTGAGGTTGTGTGTTTTTGTGCTTGATTTGTTTTTTTTTTCCTCCGCTATTATTCTGCGATGCTTTTCTTCTTTTACACATATTTTCTGAACGGTTTTTTTTTTTGTCTCGGAAAAGGCTCTTTCATGTTACGCCTGTTCAACGTTTTTCCATGTGCTTGCATGCGAGAAATGTATTCGACATGCTGTTATTTTTTCACTTACTTCTAAAGATATGCACAATTTAGGCACGGCTTGTGAAGGCTTTCCGTAAGCTTCATCTTGCTCGAGAGACTTACTTTGTGTGAAATGTTACATGCTTCTCACGTTGCAAATACTAATTTGAGTGTATTATCAAAAACTATGACAAAAGGAAATGATAAATGGTCGTTGGTCGTATATGTAGATGATTTGAATCTAGCAAAACATAAAGTAAATTTTGTCATGAATACGTAGTTATTCAATTATATATTTTTCATTACTCGCGCAACAACTTCAAGAGGTCTATGTCAGCCATTTCTGACAGTCTTTGTCTTTATTAGCCTGTAGCTGGAGTTGGTCGTGCGTACGGGGAAAAAACAATTCTCTGCTTTGCCCATTGTATTTTTCCGGCCTTATCGAAAAGGTCACCTTTATTTATACTAAAACCATGATCACCCACTGCCCAGTCGAGCATCATCATTAACTTCGAATCCAAATGTTCATCGATCGGCCAATCGAATATCAAAGCTGGCATCAAAAATGAAAGATAAAATCGTCGTTTTTGTGTGGCAATGTCTTCTCAGACTCTCGTGCCGCGCCAAATCACCAGCTTAAATTACGAAGCCAAGAATATTTCGTCCGCTCCCACCGTAAGTGTGAGTGTAATGAATGATGGAAGACCGATTCCTAACCAAAATAGAAGGAGTTTATGAAAACCAAAAAGAAACGCACAAACAGAACCTGTGTTGAGTTAGGCAAATGAGAAACGAATCAATTCGAGTGCTTCGAAATAAAACACACCAACTCACACAAACATATAACTCCTAGACTCGGAAGCAACCCGATGGAAGACCCGGCAGGAGCCCGGAAGTAACTTGGGAGGGGTCGAAAGAAAAAAGATCGCTTCTATTACAACGATGGGCCGTTGAAGGCGACGGAATCATAAATAAAACAAGCGACATAATTTTCCCACTTTTCATTTCACCTTCTGATTCTGATTATTCCAATTCCTTCCTTTTACCTTCACGCCGCTCCGTTGACTGACTGCGTGGTGGTATGAGATGTTTCGGGGGAAAACGGAGTGGGCAATCGTCATCATTCTTTCCCGTTCGTTTTCGTTGCAGTAGGACATAATTTCCCAGCTCCTTCATTCGCCGTTGTAGATTTTCAATTGTACCGTAAGGAGCACACGGAAAAACTTTGCTGCTCCATCGCTGCTGTGCCTTTGCTATCTTAATTTATGCGCTTCCACAAACCACTCGATGCTAATCGGAGGAGCGAAGAATAAAACAACACAACTCAAAAAAGGCCGAAACACGTTTAATTAGAGTGAGCTTTTTTCGTGATTCGTTTCCGGAGAAATAATAATCGGATTGTTCCCGTACGTTTTGGGCACCACCGTCTGGACTGGTGGGGTTTCCTCGTTTTGATTGTGTGGTGCTTACTAATATGAAATGAAAAAGGCGAGATAAGTAAAACGAATAATATAAAAGTTGTTTATCGATGATTTAGTGCCATTCGTAAGACGCAGTATTTGGGATTCAAAAAGAGATGGCGCATTGAAGGAATTTTTATAGTCGTTCGATAGATACCTTGCGCCCTTCGGCTGTAATTCGCGTTCTATATCGAAGGAAAACTAGAAAACAATACTTTTCAATTTATTGCATATTACCTCTAGAGCAAACGGATCCGTAATTTGTCTAATTTGTATACTTCTATTAATATAAGTATTGAAAGCAAAATAATTCTTTCATATTTTTAGCTTATATTTTCGCTATTATTTTCACATCCCGCACACGAGAAAGGAAGTTTCTTGTTTTTCTCTGACGTCTATTGCGACTGTTCCAGACGTGGAGACGGGTTTTTTTATGCGATAAACAACTTTTATCATAATAAATTCCTAAAAGTTATGTATTTTTAATATTTCATTGTTATAGCACAATATGAGTACGTTAGCCATTATTAAGGAAAAGTTGTAAATTGATATCGAACCATTCTTTAACCATCATCATGTTTTTTTTCTTTTCTTTCGCAGGCTTCGGATTTGTGACATTTCAGAGTGAAGATGTAGTTGACAAAGTTTGCGAAATTCACTTTCATGAAATCAATAACAAAATGGTAAGTACAGCCGTGAAATTTAAAAAAACACACAAACATATTAGATTTTTTTATGTAATTAATTAATGTTTCTTTCTCATTCTTGCGCAGGTTGAATGTAAAAAAGCACAGCCCAAAGAAGTGATGCTTCCAGCGAATCTGGCCAAAACGCGCACCGCCGGGCGTGGGACATACGGTGAGTTTGTAGTGTTGAGCGGTGCAGGTCCCTCCTCCAGCTCGCTCGGGTCGGTCGGCCCCTCCACGAGCTCCACGGTTGGCTCCACGTTGCGCTATGCCCCCTACCCATTGCCCGCCACTATCACGAGCCAGCAGGCGGCTGCGGCCGCCGCTGCTGCAGCCGCTGCCGCTGCCACGACCACCCACATCTTGCCCCTGTCTGCTGCTGCGGCTGCGGCTTCGGCCGCCACTCCTTCACTCCTGCAGTACGCAGCGGCAGCCGCGGCCGCCAACGCGAACAGCACGCAGCAATCGGCCGCACTTGCGTACGAACATTCGCTCAAGCGGCTGCTGGCGGCGAACGCGGCCGCGGCTGCCAATGCACTGCGACCACATCCGGCCGCCGTAGCCGCCGCTGCCGCTGCCCATCCGGTGGCTGCAGCGGCCTCTGCTGCGGCTGCCGCACACCACCAACACCATCATCACGCGGCCCACCATCACCAACCACGAGCCACGACCACATTGACCTATCCGATAGGGGATCTTCTTGGGGCGCAGGGTCTTGATCTGGCCAGCATGTACCCGTTACAGGCGGCTGCCAGTCTCGGTCTCTGACAGCCAACCACCACCATCATACAGGTGCAAAGGCCTCAGTAAATTGATGGTTGTACAACACTTGCCGAAGGTTTATCCTGAGGCCGATCCGTACCGCAAAACACTGAGAACACAAGGGTATTTGTTTCCAGAATGTGTTAATTTCCTTTTAAAGAGCTTTTCAACGAAAAAGACTTGCCAGTCGTAGATAATGGTTAGCAATGTTAACATCTCAAGTAGTGCCAATATAACTGCGAGAGACACTTTATAGCGCTCATCTCCTTGAGCAGAGGATTTTTTTACGCATCATCTGCATTCATTCCGTTTTTGCTTTTCATGTCGTAGTTGAAAACCTTGCAACCAGTACTGCAAGGTGACCTCATCGAACCATTAAATGCCAAATGCTGTGACCTGACCTTCAAATTGAGACCACTGTAGTAGTGTGTAGTTTTATACACGAACCCAATTGTGGAGCTAGCCACGTTTGGTGCGTTGTGTGTCGGTTCTAAAGTAGTCTCCTGGCCACTTTTATAGGGTGCAGAGATATTTTTATCAACAGTAGCCCTCACCCAGAGGAAATAACATAGAGTGAAGATACGAAACACGTATCCGACAGGTATACAGTACAAAACCGTTTTATATCAGCAAGGATGCTTACCACTACATTTATTACAGTTTTTGTTGTAGAAGTTTCCTATCGTAGAGTTGTTACCAAACCAACGAAAAAGCACGATGCTGATCCATTCCAGCTAATTTCAAGCTCTTTCAACAGAAGATTGTTCTAGTTAATGTACTTCAAATCCTGTTCATCAAATCATCATAAACATCCTTTTTCCGTGCGCCAACTTTCCGTGTTTGGCAAGAGCCAGGAGCAGCTCAGGTGTATGACCTTTACATTAGACATCCAACACCATCCCCGAAAGGCAATAAGCAAGACGCTCCGTGATCCAAATAGTAACAGAGTCGAATGAATGGCATCGTTCGAAAGATATGCTCTCGTGGGATTTCTTCAAGATTCTTGTGAAGTTTCATTTCCTTTTCTTGATATTTTTTCGCTCCGACGTACATACAGCTTCTGAAGCACAGTTCCGATAGCAGGTCGGCTACCTATCGGAATCGTACATTGTTAGGAAAAGTTTTTTAATAAACTCAAAGGCTACCCACCTGCCCTGCATTGTGTCCCACGGCATCGATCAGCGGGGGTGTGATCTTCTTTGTATTCTCAAAGCCAATAGCCAAATCATCCGCATTCTCATTAAATCTTTCCGCAAAGGCATCGGGCAAAACTTTTGCCCTTCCGGTTTTACTGGCCTTTTTGGGGCAAATCTTACCCGATACCCCTCGATGGGCGCGTAAAGTGGTAAGCTTAGGATCCGATTATGTGTTGTGTTTATTGCTTGCCATGTGGTTGCATCAAAAACAGAATCCATCTTCATTCTTCCAAAATAGCCCTCCATTGGACAACAAGAATAAAGGAAACCACCACTAGATATTTGATCTGACTTATGCATCCTTTTTCACAATATTGTGATAACTCATCACATCAATCTTATTTCTCGATGTGTTTGTGGTCGTGGCTTCAATATTATGTGATGGTAGGGAATGCACACAAAACCAAAAATGGTCAAAACACAAAGCAAATTTGTTAGAAACACTAACCATCATAAACCATTCAAAATTTTCGCACCTGTCCTAATGATTACCCATCGTTTCCGTACTGCAAAATTAACCTCTTTGGCCAATTTTGTTGACAAAGTACATATTTCGATCCTCATTGATAAAACATGTCGTAATATAATTCTATATGACACCCGCACTCTGTCGTTAATGGAAAATAATTGAAGATATTTTTAGCACATTTCAAGCTTCTTGCACAAAGAATCTCAAAGAAGATAAAATAAGAAGCTAGAAAACAAGAACTGTCAGTATTCGGAACCACAAACAAGCGTATATAAAGCATTCAGTGTCGAATAAAATGATTTGTTTGTCGCAAACGTTGCATTCTATCCACTAAAGCGTAAAAATGTGCACCAATCACAATGTATTATTTATGTAAGTCTCACAAAATTCACCACTGAAGCGAATAGTCTCTTAAAACAGAAAACAATAGATCGAACAAAATAGATGTAAAACACATATCCTAAACAGTCATAAAATGATATGCATATGCAACGATTTACTCATAAACGTGGTATGATGTGCGTAAATTCATATATTTGTAAAACATATAATCAGCAAATGATTGCATACTCGCAGAATATCTACCAGCTTACGGAGGCGAAAAGGCTACAAACCACACATGCAACATAGCTGTAAAAGTAAGACACTAGGTATTCTTATCGATGTCAAATGCTTCGCTGCATAATGTGCTTAATTGAGCAAACAATTAAAGAATGAAATCTCCCAGAATGTGATCGGCTAGGTATAAGCTAATTTTGTGAGTGTAACCATGTCAAGCAATAAGTAATATTGATTTTTCGTCAATCACAAGTAATATGTAGGAATATTACTTTGATTCTTGCCACTACTTTTTACCTTGTTGATTATGACATGTGAAAATGTATTTTAAAATTTCGCTAGGCTGCTGTAACATCATCAAAATGATTAATTCAAGTTGTAGAAATCAGAAACAAAGACAAACAACAATTAGTGCGTAGATCGTCTGAAAGCAACGAACATGAATTCCAATCAAAACAAACAATCCCTACGAGGGTCTTCCACCGTAGGACAATAATGGTACTGGTTAAGTTCTCTAGAAAGTCCTCTATAAACGCGTTTCTCATTCGCGTAACCTATGGCAACGGTTTTATCTCTTTACTGCTAGAGAACTCGAGTGATTAGTGAGTAGAAATTTGTTGAGTGAGAGTGCAGCGTGAGTGATAGTTTGCAGTTTGTTACCTGTTTGTTCTCAATCTTCGTTCCTTGCGTATCACATTATTAGTACCATCTGATGCACACAGTTCACGTGCAGGTTGTTAACATTTATACCTTTTTTGTATGAAAAACGGTTTTTCTATAGAATTTCTTTTGTAGCGTTACTATTGCCACAACTAACATCTCTACTTCTTCTTTACACGACCTAGTACTTAAGTTAAGTTTAATATATAAACATACACGAGGTAACATAGTGCTTGATTGCAGCCATTTGGAGAAGATTTCCGGAAACTTCCGGACTAACCGTCCGGATGGGGGCCCAAGGTGAGCATGAAGTAGAGGAAGAAGAAGCCCTAAAGGTAAGTGGCAAACAAGAAGCAAACGATCTTTATCACTTGTTTCGCAGTGCAGCGTAAGCCAACCACGTAACGATACCATCCCGTTCGGAATCATTTGCTGGAAGTCAACTCCGGAAATCACTCCAGCAACAAGCACTAGTACTAGTGGCTAGACGAGAAATCAAAAGCACATTGATTGAAAATCAACCCGTCGGTGGAATTGATACTGTTTTACGTATCAACCCGCAATAAAAGTGATACATTTTGGTGTGATATAATATTAGTTATTTCCTTTAGTATATCGATACGCTTTTTCTTCGCTAAACATCGAAACTTTTAGAATAGATTTAAATAGTGTGTTAAGAAAAATTGCGTGAGTTTGATTGCATTGCAGTTGTGTACAATTGAATACGGATTGTACTATTCAATTGTTGACCATACGATTCCTACATATCTGTTTTGATATTATTCATAGAGTGTTTCCGATAGTAGTGTGGAGATACAATATTGGAGTTTTGATATGAATTTTGAAAAAAAAAACTATAGATAGATGACAATACGACGGGGTAAAACAGCTCAGATTACAAATCATTAGTCAAAACATAGGTAAAACATAAAAAAAAACCGTAGTAGCTGATAGCAAATCATTCTGTTTGACACTGTTTGATATTAGTAGTTTATAGCATTTACTATATCTATTCCTTAACTTCAGAGTGTGTTTTGTGTGCGTGTGCGTGGTTACATATGTGTGATAGAATTGTTGCTCTCCCGGCAGCAAATGAACGTATTCGATCCTGTGCCACTGCCTGCCAGGGACAACATGTGGGTTAAGATGATTGTGTTGTTGCGTCAACGACTTCAACGGAAAACTATTTAGCAATTAAAGAGGAAAATGTTTCGAAAAACACCAAATTTGCTTCCCAAAAACCAAAAACCTTCAGTTCCTCGGACGATTCTCGTAATCCCATACAACGCGTAGACGTGTTCCACTCTGTGTAAAACTAAGCCAAGCCGTAGTCGTTTGCTGTGTTAATTTCTACTAGTTTCTACCGTTTGTTTTCCGTTTTCCATCCAGCAAGCTCATCCCCATTGTTTCTGATCGATCCAGCAGCTCGTTCATAGTGTTCTAGATGCCGTTTTTTCCTTGTGTTTTCCGTTTGTTGTTCAAGTTTTTTTGTATACTGGATGTAGTGTCGCTTTGCTATTTTATTGTCATTATTTAAACAACCCAAAAACAAAAACGTTGTTTTGTTGCCAGTTTCTTCGCCGATACGATCGATCATCCGCCCCGAAAAGCTTTCATCCTAAATAAATCCAAAATTCCTCAACACTATCACCAGCTCCAGTGGGATGATTCGATTTTTGTGTGCGATCTTGTATCGTTGTGCAGATCCAGCAGAGAAAACAAAACGGCGATCTACGATTTTAACCCTTCCAAATATCGTTTTATCTCGTACGTTTTGGTTGTATCGTGTATCCAATAAACGAAAGGAACCCTTTTGTATCTCTTACATTGCAATTATGTTTCTTTTCCGTCTGCTTATCAAATTGGTAACAAAATCCCCGTTTTTCACTAGAAGGTGTCTAAACGTAGCATTTTTTTTCGTTTTCTGCATTTTTAGATTTTATGTGGTCGCTGGGGACATTACCTGATGGTAAGAAAATTTAAATTTCTCTCTTATTACTACTACAAAAAAAACAACAAACTCTTCCTACAGTTCTTTCTTCCCTATATGCAATTATTAAACGAAGTAAATTAAAAAAAAAAACAAACAAACAAAACAAAAATCATACCGGTACCGCTTTCACACGGTGCATTTCGAAAAAAAGCAATTGGAAAAACATAATATATAGCAAAAACTGATTGTTTTCATTCAAACTGTCTCTCATCGAAACAACAAGCTCGTAACAAAATCGTAGCGTTAACTTTGCAAAACGAACATAAAAAACCCTAAACAATACATATTAGTTGATCAATTAATGGCAAAAGTTTTAATTTTTCTTACTATCAATCTATACCAAAAAATGAACAAGAAAAGACAAAACAGCGAACATTTCCATGTTGTAACTAAATCGTTCTTTTTATTTGTACACTTATAGTTTCATCACATCAAATGAAAGTGTTGTTATGCTCATTGCAACACCTACTGCTACTGACCTCCTTTTGTAGTGTAATGTTTAGTTTTACTCATGAAAAGAACAATATTCATGTTTAAATTATCTCTCTTCTTCCGATCACTTTTATCGTTGCATTCAATGTAAACTGTCATGTTTCATGAAGAATAGCAAATGTAAATTATTTTAAATTATTGTGCAAGTCTACAATTTGCAATAAGAAATCATCATGACAGTATGTGTTTTTTTTTGTGTTTAAATCTTCCTCGATGTGCTTTAGATGGAATTTCATTTCTGCCAATGTTTTAATTTTAATAAACTTTGCCTTAAATGTACCAAAGCGATGCTGTGTTATGATACGCAACAAGCAATGTGGAAATCTTAAATGGAGGCTTGCAGCATCATTATCAATGTGCATAAAATTGTGTTCCACATGTTAGTAGTCAAAATAAAAACAAAATCTGTTCTTTTCATCCGTAACTTTCCACCGCAAACTGCTTGCACACTTTTCCTTCCTCTATTTTCATCCGGAAATGTGTTTCTACAGGACAGAAAACTACAATTTTTGCAGATAACACACCACCACAATCCCGTACAATGTAGTTCGTTCTAAATGTTCGCTAGTTGTTCTATTCTTTTTTTCTTAATTTTATTTCTTGTTAAACATGTTTTTGTTGGTTTTTTTTATTTGAATAGTTGTAATGGTTTCATTTGACTAACGTTTATCTTTGGCCATGATCCTAAACTAGAAAAGAAAAAACTTTACCAAACACCACTGCAGTATATACGTTTCGTGCTTGAAACTTCCGTATCACTTTCAAACTTGCAGGATGAAATCAACGAATGATTTGCCAAAGGAATGAAGTGTACAAACCTTTGTTTATGTGTTGGCAAGCGTGTAAGTATGCATCAATCTGATTAGACGGAGAAAATGTTAGTTGATATTCACCGATTCAAAGTAGCTATAAAACGTAATGACCAGCAAACAAACAAACAAACCAGAAATCTTAGAGAAGTTCAGTGACTTGGATTTCATAGCAAGCGTATGAACAATTCATCTTTAGTAACAGTCTGTACAACACCTTCTACATAAACCAAACTTCAATACGTAGATTATAGTAATGAAAAAAAAACACTTAGCTTAATAATTCATTAGATTTCGAAGTATAGGTGATTGAAATAATACATGGCGTCTCTTACGGGATCCATTTTGCTAGTTCACTTTTGTTCCTTTCCCAACGATCTGTTTCGATTTCTAGTAGTATTGAACATAGATACCCGAAAAATATTCACCAACTGTTATGTACAGCGGTCTCTAGCACTCATTTATGTTCAGCAGTACTAGCAGGAGCTTAACTAAAGCTGTAAACAAATAAGAAGCTTTTGCAATAAGCCCAAAAACCCAAACCCAAAATAAAAGTCATATTCTATTCTTCAACAGGAATAAATTGTGAAACGCACGTTCAGCAACGTCTATCATTAACAAGACAAGAAAGTTAAAAATATATTGTGAACTAAAGTATGCATTTTATTTATCTACTGCTTAACGTTACTATCCACTATAAAGGATCATTTTCTGAGTCTTTTTTAAATTGATGCATATAACATTCTGCTCGTTGATTTCACCTGTTGCCGTTTGTGCTTGTGTAATTTCGACGTCTCAGTTTTGCTAATATTGTTTTCCCTTTTCAACTTTCCCACTATTGATTCCATTTTGCTGATGCCTATCGCAATCGGCAACGAAAACGAAAACAATAACTTAACTAAAATCCATCACACAGACAATTTAATATGGAAGAAACTGTTACTACTTTTGAAAGCAATAAAATAACCTAAATGATTTCTAATTGATGTTTTTCTCTTTCTCTCTCTTTTTCTCTTTCTCCCTTTTTTCTACATTTCGTTTCGTTCCCTTTTCTCTCTTTCTGTTTCATTCCCCAAACATTTCCTGCTGATTTACAGGTTTCCCCGCTGCCGCATACGCTGCGTACGCAGCCGGTCGTGGCTTTTCCGGCTACCCGAGCTTTGGACTACCGTACCCAACAGGTAACCTTAACTTGGCGAGTTTGCACGCACATTTAACAGGCAACCATCACTTACACCACCACCATCACAACAACCCTTCCCATTCATCCTCGTCCTCCGCCGGTGGGGGTAGCTCGTCGACGGCTGCGGCGGCAGCTGCTGCAGCTGCTGCGGCTGCCGCTGCCGCAGCCATCCATCATCCGTTGCTTTCCACCGGCAGTGCGTCCGTGTCTTCCTGCCATCCGTTGCACCATCACCACCACCATCACCATCCGTTCGAACACTTGGGGCACCTGTTTTCGCACCATCACCATCCGGGTGCGGCTGCAGCAGCGGCTGCCGCAGCCGCCGCCGCAGCCACTCACCATCACTCACTGCACTTGTGAATGCAGCCAAAAGTGCGTCCACCGACGGCGCTGGCACTACCGGTTGTGGGCTCTGTCCGAATGCACTCGGATTCTACCTTGTGCACGACCACGTCCTCCACTACGACGGCTACGGTAACTCCGTCCGATACAACTACGGTAGAGCAAGTGGACGAAACTGACACATCCACTGCTACGCAAGCGCCCGAAGTTGGGACAGCGAATGCTTTGATTCAAAACGAGTCCATTAGTAAAGTACTAACCACTAAAGCTACATCAAACACCATACCGGGCGAAGGAAAAAGTCGCTCCGGACCCAAATGACGAGGAATAATGGCGACCGGCCCAGAAACGACTAATCGCGCGTTCTGCTGTGGTATCGGCTCGTTTGATCATTGTTGCTCTTGTTTTTGTTGCGAACAGCAGCGTTGCTGCGACTGTTATCGCTAAATCTGGTGCAGTAGGACCAGATCACATACACTGGTTGCCAGTTTTGCTTAAAAATCGAATGCAATTCGTCCATTTTGAGGCATCTTTAGCCAACCAAACTTTAGGAAAAGCATTGAGGTCGACATGCTGTCACTTGCTTTAGCAAAAAAATTGGAGACATAAATAATTAATAGGGGCAGCATTAAGTTAACAATAACACAATTTAATAAAAAAAATAATTAATCCGCTAAACACTAAAGATCATTTGCTTCTAAACACGTAACAATATATAACGATGCCATTTGGTCCATAGCATAAAGGAAAGTTTCAAAAAATGTTTAGAAGTAATAAATATAGCTTTGAAAAACAAATCAAATATAATGAAAAATCACTCTTAGATTACACACCACACCAAGTACTTAAAATAGTATACTAACTCCCACTTAAGCTACATAGAATGTAACGATTCCCATTCTTTCTGCAAAAAAACAGCATTGAAATAAAACAAAATGTTCTTCTTCATAGCTCAGTTGTTACACCAGTTGCTAAAACAGATAAGTAATAGACACATGTAATAGTGTCACTATTTAGAACTCTCTTCGTACTAGCATTGAAGCAAATTGCGCATATAATGAAACCGTATTTAACTTAGCTTTGCTCTGTTGCTACATGCATATTATGTAGCAAAATATGTAGGTTTAAAATCACAATTTCATAAACGAGGATAATATTATAGTTAGTACAATTTAGATATCTGCAGATGTATTAACATTTCATAGTAAACGAACAGTTATTATTGAAGCGAATGTCTAGAAGAGCAATATTTTGGAAACAGATCATTACAAACGATAGCGAACGAACAAATATTTGTGAACTAAAACAATACGTCCTATAATTATATCGTTCGTGGTTTAGGACAGGCTTTTATTACGTTGCAAAAAAAGTACGTTTTGTCCTGCTGAATTTCTACGCATTATGACCATTTTTTTTTTCGTTGACTACCCTAAACATGAAAGACACCGATTTCTAAACACGCGGTGAGTTTTTGTTCCATGCAAGCATCCTCCATCGGTGCTGTTATCTCAAAATAACACACCACTGACCACCGGTGACGCGATTATTTCGAACTTAAACAAACGCATAAGGATGACATTTCGGGCTTTTCGAAGAGAGGAACGGTTCCGATTGGGAGGATGATTTTTTTTTTTTGTATTTTAGGGGTACCACCTTCATAATGAGGGATGATGGCAGCCCGACAAAATGCTGGATCATTTCGACGATGACATAATATTTTTCGGCGCTTACTGAAATGATTATAAATTTTCACCACTCACTCAGGTATGGCAGGGACATTTGATAGCGGTAGCAAAGAAAAGAAAAGGCAACAATGGTATCAAAATCCCTACACGCTATCACGACCCCTAGTCCGGCCATCTGGCCGCACCGTTGACAGGTATATTTTGTATTAAGCTTGTCCCGATATTTCACCCTTTTTTGAAGCAAGGGATGTAGAATAAAATTCCCCGAGTTCAAAATAAACACTGCCGTCGCACAAAACCTATCGCACATAGTATGTCCTAGCGGGCCGATAAGGGCGAATTCGTGTGTGATGGGGGTTGGTAACGTAAATATTTACATAATTCATAAAGTGATTATAATGCGCAGTTGAAAACGGCCACACACCGTCATGTTTGTTTTGGCCTATGACACTTTCAGTGAATCCGATATGGCTCACAGTGTCGGGATTTCGTGCGCTAGGTGTGGAATGTGAGCGGCAAGTGTCTACAAATTATAACACCCCTCCATACTTCAAGAAAGGTGTGACCTAGCGATTGAAAGCTTTCATGCGAGGAAACGTTTCAGTGGGACATCCCGTTATACCATAACCGTGAAATGGATTAAGAAATTTCTTTTCGAACATGTTCTAGAAATCTCGCGAACACCGGCGAGGTGCAAATGAGCATGTTATATATTATATCATAAAACAAACATCTACACTACTTTCACCGCGCGCCCAAAGCATGGCCCCGACAAACGATAGCGAGAGTGACAAAAGGCTTGGGAAAGTTAATAACACCCCCCCTCCAACGTGCTTTTCTCCTTGTTCCCGAGCTCTTGTGCACGCCACGATTTCACACACACACCCGCCCGCTCGATAGCACAAAGCAGACCGAAGTGTGTAAAGTTTATCACCATAAATTTACATATAATAACTGACGGCATAGTTAGACCGAGGCCAGGCTTTTATACTACTCACTGCTGGGTAAAATCGGTTCCATGTGGGTTGGCCCGATAATAAATTGAATTCCATCACGACCGGTGATATTTGCCGGGATAACTGCTGCGTGGTAGGTGAAGTGTTGAGTCTTAACGCTAGTGTCAACGCTTCATCGTACGTTCGCTGTTACCGCAAAAGATAGCTGAAACATTAAAAAAAAAAAACACCAACAATGCATCCTTTCATGTCAATCATCTGCATGGGAGTAATGTTGGGTGAAGAAGGTTCCCATCATTTTGTTTATCTTCCGTCAAGCGCTAATCGCAATTATTATCACCTGCCAAGGTTAATCAAAGTTGGCAGGTTTCCTGTAAAAGATATTGGTGATGGTACGTTTCTTGAGGCACGTAACAGAAGGATTGAATGCCTCAGTCAGTCAGTAACTCTCTCACGGGGATAAAGAACTAGATGAGTTTAGACCGAAAGATATGGGAACTAAGAGGACTAACAAAATAGTCTACTATAATAATCAGAAATGGTTAATTTTGATGTTTGTTTTTCCCATTTGAACACATTATTGCATTTGTTTAAGTGTTCATCAAATCATCACAGTCCAAAATAATCGAAGGTTCTTTGGGGCCTTTATACCGCTCTAGAGGACTTCGGAGTGGTGTAGTTAAACTCATGTAGTTTTGCCTCATAAATGTGAAATTATTATGTTGAAACAACTAACTTTTTTTAATGTTACATTAACTTCAAGAGGCGTAGGTCTGCCATTACTGGCTTTATTAACACGTCACTGGAATGAATTTTTTCCCGATGCTGTCGTGCAGATCCGCCAATTTGGCCATTTGGTCTTTCCCTATTAGTATCGGTAGTCTTCTAGCTCAACTACAGCTCAAGCTGATGTCCGATGTCCGGTCTGTAGGAACTTACTTCACCACATCATTGGGGTTTACTAATGTTTACTCACCACTGGACATCGTACATTCGTGGAACCTCCGCTCTGGCAGGTTTGGGCAGCTAAAAAGATTGACGACCATTCGCCACCGTGTGGTAATTGAACTCGGGCAAACACTTTCACCGGTGCGCTTGTTTTACCGAACGATGATGATATGATTTATAGGAAAACACCTGCCTCGAACACTGTCCGCCCCTAGTCAGGTTTTCCATTGGCTGGCGTCTTTATACTGCTTTACCCGTTTTACCCAACCATGCCAGAAATTGCATCCTCGTGGCGAAGCTTAAGGTGTAGATTTGCATTTTAATTAGAGGTAGTTAACGCTGGTGTTGCCCACCATCGTGCAGAACCCTGAACTGCACTGTTTGATGCTTTTCCAAGCGTGACGCGGTTGGCGCTTAGTGCTTTGCAATCCACAACCATCGTATAGCCTAGCCTACGGAACTGCTCGAGTGTAAGTTTTCCCGCAAATGCTTTCGCGGCGTGCTCAAGATACCTTACAGCAATCCGTTAAGCACAAACGGTCCCTCGAAGTGGTAGGCGAAGTTTTATGAGCATTGTTAGCGAAACGATTTGGAGCCGGTTGTTCAGGTTAAGTATTTTTAATGGACTATGGAACCCTGGCTACGGATAGCCCTACGCTTGCTCGGCTGTTTGGGGTGACCCGTGGGATGTGGCTGTGCTTGTGCGCTAACCATCACCGGGGCATGTGAGATAGTTCCGCTCTAGCTCGACGTTTATAATCGTTGTTTAAAATGCACCCAGCAGGCGGTATGTAATGGGTGGATATTTAGCAAGACCACCAGCTAACGGGTCCTGGAAAATTAAACCAAAAAAAAAAACCACAACAACACGAATGTTGTAGTCAACCGTACGTCGCAAGGGTACGGCGACCCTTAAAAGCAGGGTAATGGGATGTTAGTTTTCATTTCAATCAGATAAGCTAATTGAGCAATTAAGCGGTCACTGTATGCAAGTGAGAGCAAACATTTCTACCGAACCGTGGTTTTGTAAACACTATCCGGTTGTTAAAACATGCATTTCATTTGGTTTTTTACTGTTCGTTGTGTTATTTTATAAACGATTTATTCATGCATCTTTTATTTTACTATCGCAAAGTGCCACAGCGTACCGATTGCGTGGTAGCAACTACATCAGTCCATTACCATAACTCTAAACTATGTGTTTTTACACACACACAAAATTCAATTAACAAGCTTTTTTTTTTTAATTACTCAACCATTTCAAATCCGGGACTACAGTAAACCGGTCAAGTCTCCACCGTGTCAATTTTTCCAACTTCTACCCATGTGCATAAAGACTAACAAGCAGTACAAATGATACAGGCGAAGAGTGCTTACTACTCCAATCTAAGCGCTGCTCTTCCTTCGCAGCTAAGCTACTTTTACGAGGTGTCGTACTTTATTCTCAACATAGCTTTTCTTCCCATAACGAGCAGCTCGGTTCCATTACGAAACCAAAAGATCCGCCCCGAATGAAGCCATTCCGATGCATCTCTCGAGCATTTCCCCTTCACAAGCGGTACTTTCCACCTGAAACAACACCTATTCCCGCATGGAAATGGGAACCAAAAATTTCCCGTTGAATGAACCACGTACTCGACCGCGGAATCTATTGCCCGGCGAGCCTTATCTAGTGTACTACGATGACGATGTGTGTAGCAAGAATTGCTTGCTTGTGTGACATCGCAGCGCGCTCCTGGCCAAACTGAGCACTGGCTCACCAACATCCACATCCATAAGCCATATGAGTGTATGGGCATGCTTCTTGTATGTTAATGTGCCTTTACCTAAATGGCTTTTATTGTTGCAATAAGACAGTTATGCTGTCTGGGGTTAACATGGGTACCTTGCGTATAAAAAAAAACACAATGGGCCCACCCGATGGGTTTTGCTTTAATTGTGCAGCGGGTTTTTGGCTGCGAGCAGCTGTCCATTCCCACTGGTTTTAACATTTCCGTTCATCTTGATTTATCCTTTGCCGCACACTTTTTACACGAACGCCATAGCTCGTTTCAGATTGCCTAATACTATTTTCGTGTTTCGCGTGGTCTTTTGGTGTTGTGTTTGTTTAGTTTATTACTTTAAAGAGATTTGTTTTTGTTTCTGTTTTTTTTTTGCTTGTTATGCGTTTGAGTTCGTTTGCTAATGTGCTTTGTTGTATGTTGTTGTTTCCTTTTTTTTTCGACTCATGTTTTTTTCTATATTCTTTCTTCTTTTCTTTTTCTTTTTCTTCTTCTTCTTTTTCTACCTTCACGTTTAACGTCTATCCAATCGCTTCGTCAACCATTCCTTTTTTATCATGTGTAACGTACTGTCTCCGCACCTTCGCTTGCAACCCATTCACTTCGACACACGGCGCAACAGGTGTGATGGGCGTTATGCCCGAGAACCGTATCATCATGGGTGATTATCTGAGTATGGGTCCGTCGACATCATCCTCCTGAGCACACACGTTGGATGGAATTGCGGGTTGACATGGCACTTTTGTTACAAACGAAATCCAACATCAGTAATTTATTACCATTTCGGAAAAGTTTACCTATCATTTTTTTTTTTTCAAAAACGGAGTTATACTTTTCACTCACAAAAAAACACACACATATCTTAATTACCGAAGGAAATGTCAAACAACAAAGTCTTCAGAAAAAGGCCCTAACACACAACGTCAAAAATGTCACAAAAATGTAACAAAACTGTAACAAAACTTTAGTTTAATAAGCTTTGATAAACAATTTTCAATAAGACACAATGTCTGTTTAAATAAATTATAAACTTAACGATAAAAATTAGTGTTTTCTTTATTTTACTATGAGTTCTGGTTTCACACTGATCTTGGATGGAGCCGTTTACATTTTATCAGCTAAGCCCTACCGTTGTTTCACCCTTTTCCAAAAAGGCTTCAACGCTATAATTAAGCGTACTTCGAAATACTTTCCAATCAATAAAACAAATACAGTACATCACAAACTGCCCATACATTCGGGCACTCGGGACGAAGCATTAGTTCCGAATGAAAATGGCCACACTTGAATCAAAAACAAAAAAGAGCATTAAATTTATCGCAGCAGTCCTCCCCGTAATGGATCGAAATCGTGTGGCCAATGGAAATGGGTTTGCACTGCCCCACAAATAATACTGTATTTTGCAAATATATTTGCATGCGCTCCTGCTCACGTACCAATTTTCCACAAACATGGAAATCGGAGCTAATCCACTCACGAAATCGATAACGCAAATTAAGTCATTACGGTTTGCTGGCAATTGCCAATTTGCATTTCGATCCACATACAAGCGCACTGGCCAGTGTGTGTGTTTGGGTGTACATCCACGTGGAATGTACACCTTGACCCCCGAAGTTCATCTGTAGAGGGGTGACACAGTGGAGGATGTGGAGATGCAGACGGAGGTGTTTGTTGTTTGATTCGTGCTACTACTTTTACCCTAATCAAGTGGAAATTTGTCATTGTTTCGAGGCAATAGAATTAGTGCTATAAAATGTTAGGAATTTCAAAACAAATTCGTAACTGATTCCAAAGATCTTCTTTCTATCATGATCAGCATCTTTCAATCCAGGTATACCTAATCGAACTAGTGCTAGTTCGTACTAGTTTAATTTATCTAATCCTTATCAGTTATCCATGCACTACTGACGAGTGAATGTACTGCACTCACGCTCACTATGCATCGATGTACGTGTAATACCAGCCAAACTATCACATATCTAATCCGTGCCCCGGCTGTAGCCATGATAACAACCCCGGGGGTCAACGCGGTCACACGGTAAAGTGGCAAGATAATTTCAAATCCATTCGGTAGGCAGGAAGGCTTCGGAAGGAGCAAGGTTTCGGACAGGCAAAGTGCGAATGCATTTTAAATGATGTTTTCGGTTTGAGGGTAAATTAACATTTTCATTACAAATTCTAACATCGTGATGAATACCGGTCATCACCAGGTTACGTTCGAGGCGAAAATTTGCCTAACGGGCGATCTGTGGGTGTGTGTGTACGTGAGGATGCGGTTTGCAGGTGAGCAATTTATCGGATCTGGACAGGTCGGGGTTGGGACCGGAGGGTTGGACTGGTGATGAGTGAATTCAAACCCGGCTGGTCAGGGGAATGATGCTATACATTTACGACATGAATAATAAATGATGCTGATCGAAATAATTCACCATTCGAAGCGAACAATCGTGTATCGGGCACTGGGAAAGGTAGCAGTGACCAGGGTTGCGTAGCCAACCCGCATGCGAATGTCGGATTCTGCGTGAAGACATGATACATGGAAATGGAATTAAACGTTTGCCGAGCGTGCAACTAATGAAGAAACTTCTGAGAGGAACGTGTTTAAAATTGCATTTTTATATGTGTATAAAACGTCAGTGTTCATTCGATGGTGATGGTGGGGATGAATTCTAGATCTTTTTTCTCTCAATTTTTTACACGATATTTTCATCGCTGTGAAAACGGTGCCATCCAAAAGCCCATTGCATTACATATCCTCTTATGTATTTCCTACTCCTTTATTCCACATTCATTACACTTAACACACAAAAAAAAACACAAAGAACTTCGCTGTATGCCACATTGTTGATTTGTCCACCTCGTTGTCATGTTGTGCTCAGTAAAACATAGCAAACTTAAGCGGAACACACAAAATCTGCTGAGATGGAGACACTCCATCACATGTTTTATTTTAATAAATTTATAATAATTATGTTCAAACGACGCATCCAGACTTACATACAATTATTCTTAGCAAATAAATCAAAATGGAAATCAAATGTGCCAAACGCTTGAGTACTTAAAACTGTCAAAGTCAAAACAACTCGAAAATGAAAAAACCGAATATAACAAACACATATGAGTAGTGGTGTACCATTTATCCTTTATATTTTACACTAAAGCTAAAATAGGTTATAAAAAAATAACGCTTTCAACGAACAAGAAATACGCAAAAACAAAAAAACACACCAAGTAAAAAAGCATTCCAATCTGTGAAAAATCACACAAGTCAACCAAAACTGAACAAAACCAACGTACGAAAAAAATCAAACCATTTGCAAATCCGCTGGTGTGAATAAATGAAAATGATGAATAAATGAATAAATTCAAACCACACATACCCATCAGCTGGTGTCGATTGGAACGAATCGCACCTTTTCCGTTCCAGCCCAAACCATTATAATAGTGGGTTAAATGTTGTTGGTCGGGAGCTGTTTGTGCCCATGTTGTAAAATTTTTTGCTTTTTGGTCTTTTTTTTAATAACACAATACAATACAAAACCTGTACGAAAAGACAGTGTTGGAACAGTGGTTTTAACCAGCAAAAAAAAAATGCTGCTCCTGTTTCAATTGCTCATGGGAGAATTGAGCGACGATGGTGCAAAAGTTTTGGTGAAAAGCAACATCTTCCATCGGACGCATTTGGCCGCACGCAAAGACCAGCCCCGGAAGCTCGGTGTTAGCCCTTGATCATTAATGCATGACCGAAAAATCGGATGGCCCTGCCTAAACCGTTAACACACACAGAATCTGTCCAGTTTCACCTGAACCATTTCATTGCGCATTACCACACGGCCCCCTGTTGCCCCGATGTTGCCTTGTGCTGCATTAATTGATCCACCATTTAGGTAAGTCCACCCAGAATCGGTGGCTGTGGAAAAAGCACCACGTTATCATGCTTTTTCCCGTATGAATAATTAATTGATTTTGACAATTCCTTGCTGGAAGGGTTTTAGCCGTATCCATAGGACCGCAAACACACGCACCAAGTGCAATTCGGTTTCTAATTGGGAAAAATTTAAAATTAACATGCTACTTTTCATATCACTATCGGTCCTTTTTTATTTCGAAATTTTTAAAATAAATGTATTTTTTTTTATTAGTTTTTCAACATCAGTATGAACTCTACATGTAAAAAACATGTAATTTGTCATTTTAATAATGTAATTGGGCAACAATGCCTATCAATTGATGATGTTACAGCCAGCCGAGATGAAATAAAAGACGAATAATTAATTTAAAAAAACACACATTAAAGTGCACATGTTGGGAGAATTCTGAAATATATTTGCCTGCTGTCAAAGGCGTAGCACTCTTTTTTCTCTAAATAAATGTCCAATATTGATAAGCTCACAACTCGGTATACTTTGCCATACATTTTTTTAGAGCAAAAATAGGTCACGAAAAGAAAAGAAAAAAATAAATTATCAAACTACTCTTTGTCAAAATAAGATAAATCAAATGTAATCAAAAGTATAAATGCCAACATGAACACACAATGCACACCCCGCAATGCTGGTGTCGGTGTGCAAACGCATAACGCACACTGTTAAACACAACAAACAAACCTAAACAGTTTTTAGCAAATTTTATATCTTGTTTGGGAAACGGGGCTAGATTGGCCTTATCTTATCTGCTTACAACTGTCGCAAATGATTTCAAACACTAGCAAGCAAGAAAATACCACGCAGTGGATGCTACAATACATACGCTAAAATGCTACAATAACAAGAATAACAAAATAAAAGCAAAAAAGCAAAACATGAAAATAACAGCAAACACAGATCGCAAATCGCACAAAATGCCAAAGTTTATGATATGAACGTAATTATCAATGTTTAACAGCAAACCCGTTTTTACCATGAGTAAAATGCACGTCACGTGCTCGAATATTATATGGTGACAAATAAGTAGCCTTTATTACTTTTCCTTTTATTACTCATTCTAATTTTGTTTTGATAAAAGTACAAATGGACGTTTGAAAGTTTGTCATTCGTTTGCAAAAATTTTAATCGTTAAAAATTACACTTCAAAACCGAAGCGCGAGGTTGATTTTTTTTCTTTCCCTAGCCCTTAAAATTACCCACATTTTCCTACTCGAAACCCACTTGCTGATCATCGCGCTGCGGGCCAGATGTTAGCACTAAATTAAACTTTTCAAACCCCATCGAGAAGAATCCTTTCAATCGGCCCTTTAAGATGTGAGCCACAGGCGAGCACACATCAACCAGCATTCGTGCGGGCTTTGCGAAAGGTCTCACCCGAATGGGTTCTAACAATGTTTGGCAAGCGAGTAATTTCCTCGCCGACGAATAACACCACCGGTGCACATTCCGGAAAGTGTCGAAACCGTTTGGCATCTTGTACCACTCAGGCCCTGTATCTATCGGACGGCGTGTGTCTACGTCTGTGAGTGTGTGGTTTGTCTCTAAACGCTGTCATGAATCAAATTTTGGGCGCTGCTTCACGGTTGCCACCGGATACCCCTTTTGCGTTTCGTTGGTTTCTGGGGATCGTACGACACCGAGTAACGGCACCTTAGTCGGGTTGCTTCGACTGATTACGACATGTGTCGCAAAAATGTCATTAGAGCGATGCCCGTACATATGCGCTATGTGCTTGTGTTTAAGGGGGCAGGCCAATGGTATCCTTCATCAACCGTTGACTTTCTAGCTTGCTGACACCTGACCATACATGTGTGTCATTGTTTGCGTTTATATGTATGTGTGTGCGTGTGCCAGTGTCCCGAATGGAGGATTTCCGTTTGACGGTACCCATCGTACCCTTGTTCAAACATTGACATTCATCCTCAATCGTCCTAATTACTATCCACCTCTTTATCACCCTCGAACATTAATGGGGGTACGTTCTAAAGCTAAAGCGTGTTCTAAAGCATACCTACACACTAATTTACGGTACGAGGAAAGAATTGCACCACCGTAACATTTCCGCAGAGCCTTTCAGATAGGGAAAAATTGAGGAAATCTATATTATATTAGCTATTATAAAAAAATGCGTCTATTTAATCGCCCAACATCGAAACAAAACAGCAGAGACCTTAATGTGATACCTTTCTCAGCTCAGTTTTCAACAAAACCGTCTTTAATCACTACATCATGCTAAGTCCTCCCAGAAAAAGATAGCCTCACGCGATGGGACATATTTAAAACAAATTTCAGTGATAAAGTTTGAATTTGTTGTCCCAAATTCGAAAAATAGAATGAAAGGCTTTTTTCCTAGCTTGAAAAGAAAACAAAAAGAAGGGTTACCGTGAAAAGTCCCCCTAAGATGCTACCCTAAGCATCCAAACAAAATATCCCTTGTCATCACTAATAGCCGTAAGCAGGCCATAAGTCCCTGTGGCTTTCCATTACAACGGAACGACATTCACCGGAGGGATGCAATAATAAAAACAAAAGCAGGATTGAAAAGAGAATCAAAACTGTCATACCCAAATTTATGCTGTCCAAGATTATTGTTGACATTTTATTTATTTTTGTGGTACCAGACTCGATTTGCTTGCCGACTTGGTCCCATATTCACTTTTTGTGTGTTTTTTTTTTCGTTTTTGGCTACGCAAATGTTCAATCTAACATGACAAGGGATGATGTACACCTTCGATTATGATTACTTGGAAGCTGCTGGGGTTTTTTTTATTATTCAAATTGATTTGTTGCCCTAAAAAGAGTACGTCTGCCTCTCTTGAATTGTTTTACGGGGAATAAATTTATTAATACAGTTGTGTTGTATAAGTTTGGGCGAAAATATTGCTACTTTCATTTTTCTCAGGAAAGTTTAATCACACCAACACTTTCCATTACACAACCCACTTCTACTGCTGCGTCGACAAGACAGTTCATTTTATTCGCGGCCCCATTGCAAACAGCGAATTACTTAACGCCCGCCAAAACGAATATGCGTGGCGTTACCAACTGACGGGGTTTTGTCTGTGTGTGGCTTGCTTACATAATACCCTAACCGTGCCCATTGAAGCCGTTTGCCGCTGCGCTTCATAACAACAGCAACCCAAAAGCGGTGCTGCTTATGCGAGCGCACGAAGAATGTTACATAATGTGAATACGATACAAGATTTGCATTTTTTGGCCAGTAACGCAGTCTGATGAGCTGCTGTTCGCGCTTTCCTTTCACACCAAATGGAGCAAAAATGTTCCTTTTAAGCTCTCATGCACAGCTTCATAATGTTGCCGGATCCTCACTTTGCATCATGTAACTCCATTTTTGGGCAGAGCTTTCACTTCACCAGTTTGGTATTATTTTCGATCAATGTTTACCTTCTGCTGACGGTGCCGCTTCGGACGGGCGACAGTATCCATGCGGTTCCATCAAACAACCCAACCAAGCAGCAGCATTGTGGGATGAAATATCGAATGTAACAACGGTATGCCACCGACAGCCGGTTCCGGTTCCCACCGTTTTCCAACTTTTCTTACGCCCGTTTCTCTCGCATCTTACCGACGCTTGGTGTCCTATTCCGCACAAATCTTGTAATAGGTACCGGCGACGGAATGGCGACGGGTGCACAGCCTTGCGTAATTACGTTGAATTTCGATGAAATATTGATGCCACGTCTGGTAGCAAAACACTTTTACTCAAGAGTGTTGGAAAGTGGGGAGGAGTCGATCGTGAAGAAGGATCAGACGAAGAGCCTTCTTCAACCTTTTCTCCTCAACTAAAATGGACAGGTATCCGTCATTTGCTTTAGCCGAACTTTGGCTGCCTAATGTTTTATCTAACATCTTCCTACAGTGAGAGACTTCAACTCCATTCCCTGCTGAAACACCTGGATGAACCTTTTTTCCCAGCCCGATATACACTAACAGCGGGCGCACACTTGAAAGAGTGTGTTACACAAAATTCTGGGAGATAAATTTTCGTGCCGCACAAGCAAAGAACTTCTCCCATTCGTTACGCGATGTGCTCATCTTGTGTTCAATATTTGTAGCCCACGGAAACTTTTGCCACATTCGCTGCTATTCATGGCGCACAGGGGTTGGCTACGGTGTGGAATCGGATTACTCGATTTGCGACCATCAAACATCACCTTCCATGCTGTGCTATTCATTGTACCAACCGCCAACCCATGGCAACACGGTGGCAAATTGTTGGGTAAATGGAAAGAAACGATCTCGTGCGCTTTTTTTTATTTCTCCTTCATTTACCCACTTTCTTCGTCTTTCTTTTCTTTTGCTTCCAACGTAAAGTACCATGCGCCTCCATTCTGTGGGATCGCAGCTTTCGATGCATGGCTGCCAAGTAGTAACGGTTAGCTACCGATGGATGGGAGTTTAGTTTTCTTGTTTTCCTATCGAAACTCAACTCCAACTTGCTAGTATATGCCGGGAGCGCTGCGGGAGATCATTAATATAATGAGCAAAATTGTGCACTCGTCGGGTATATTCCGTGATTTTGGGGGCAGGGTTAGCGTAAGGTGGTTCCCCTGGTTGGGTGGTTGTAAACGATACACACGGTGAAAACTAGCTTGATGAATAAAGTTGCACGATTTATAAGATTTTGGATGAATACATTAAGCAAATTTTTTTGCGATTATACCTGCGGGTGCTTGAAAGTGTGAGCCTTGTAGAATGGAATTTTTCACCAGCAAGTTTTAGTGAAGAACAAGCAAGGAATGAAGAAAAGAGCAGATTTACATATGATGTTTTTGGCATAAACCATTTTTTTCGATTAGTATTTAAAGTTCTTCGGTGTGATATTTTTTAAAATATCACACCGACCAAAAAAAGGAAACCAAATTTGTTCCATATTCGAAATCGGTGCCCAGTCATTCTCATATACCTTAGAAACCAATTGATATGTTAATCAGATATTTTTTATACAATTTACTATTCTGTAGATACATTGATTTGTTAAATCAACACCGCTTGTGGTGAGTTTTGGACAAATCGTACGTGGGATTTACACTTTCTCACTCTCTCCCCTCGCCCTCACCCTTCGGAGATCCTACGATTTTAATTGAGTTATATTTATTTTGTTGAGCAAACTATTGACAAATATGCGATGAAAGTTGTAGCTTAAACTATTAGATTTTGAAAATTCGATATACTTTTTGAACGTAAATCCAAAACGTAAAGTTGTCATATGTGGTGTAGAGCTAATTTTATAAGTAGTCTTGAACGTACAGACTTTCCAGTTGAAATATTGACTACCCATTATTGGGAGCAGCAGAACTTGTAAAAAAAAACAAAGTGTTTAAATTTTTGCGAGGTTCTTACAGTTAGTCTTCTTTCAAGAAACATGTTAGTAATGTTTGTAAGTATTATGTTTAGATTTACAGTCTTACGTTCAACTCAGTTTACTGTACATCATATTGGTAGCACCATCCACTAAGGCTTTTAATATTCAATCAATTTAATCCAGAAACTGTGTGATTGTTATTTACTTAACGGTCTGTTTTCGAACACATTCTTTCAAACGTCCACGGGTCATTCATGCAACCGAATCACGTTCAATTTAATGTTTCGTTTATTCCCCCTTTTATGCCGGGTATACTTCATTGAGAATCACGCCAACGTGTCTTTTTGCGCTAGGTTGTTTATGAATTTTCATAACATTCATTTCCGCACCACAAAAAGGGACCACAACGATAGAAAGAAACCATCGGTACGTGAAACGTCAATTGAACAACGATAGCGTTGAAATAGATGAACTCACTGCAGCTGAAAAACATTCGTCGCTACGCAAAAACCGATGCAATGGCGAGCTATATGACAGCCAAGCAACTCAACCACCGAACGACATGTTTGGATAGCTCAACCCTTCTTCCGGAGTGATTATTTTGTGACAGTCAAAATGTTTCCAAATCATTTGCTCGAAAAAAAGAATCCCGTACATGAGCATGATAGCACAGCATTGAACAAAAAAAACCTTCGCCAAAAAAAACGTCACAAAAAAGTCCGATTTGACAGTTCACACTTTCATTGGCAAAGTATCTAGCCAAACTAGCCGAATGTTCGTCGTTGCATAAAGGCGTACAGTTTAGGAATCTATTTATTTATGAGTTAAATGAAAAAAAAAATCTGAGTATGATTTTATGTCGCTTGTCAATCCGCTTGAAACTTCCCGGGCAATGTGTTATTTTACGTTGTTAGTTTGGTGAGAAGGAAATGCATCTAAAAGCGTGTGTCCTTCCATTTCCTCCTTCACATGTTGGGTTTTGAGGTTAAATATTTCAGCATTTTTCTACTTTTTGTTTGTCGTTTGAGAAAACTGAGCTAAATGGCTGTTTGTTAGTAACTGAACAACAAAGTTTAAATAAATATTGAAAACAATACGGAAAAAACACCCTAAAATATTCAATGCGATTGTAAAGCACAAAACAGAAAGTAACAGAAACAGGTACAAAACAATGAAGGAAAGAAGACGATAGCACAACCGAATCGGGCAATGGCAAAAATCGCTCGTTAGCCGATCTGACTCTCTAGTGCCATCGATCGGAGAATATATTAGACTCGTAAGTGTAAAGTGTGCTTTTCACAAGACTGGGTTTTCATTTTGTTTCTAACCATAGTTAGGCGATACATAGCAAATGAAAACTATAGCCCTACGGCTCCTCGCTTCAGTATTTATGGATAGCGAAGCGTTGCGCCTAGTGTGTGTGTGTGTTTTGGGTATAGAAATAGTTTATAGCCGCAAAAATTACTGAACTGAAAAAAAGCAATCAACTACTGTGTGAAGTATCTTAACATGGCGTTTTTATATTAGAATAGTGATAAACAAAGCAAAATACGCAAACATTCTATTTCAATCCATTGCTGTCAGTAAATCTACGCGTGCTGTTGTTTCTTGAACAGGTTCATTCCTTTTGCGTATGTTTGAAGTGTGTGCGTGTGTGTTTTTAATTGTTTTGGGAATTTAAGAGTATGATTTTATCATAGCAAACAAAGCAATCAGTCACAAATTTTAGAACTCGTAGCTGATACTGATACACTTTCCATCTTCTCGTTTACAATCTTTGTGTGTGTGTGCGTGCGTGTGAGTTTGGATTTTGTTCTTTACGAGTGAAATTATTTGCTTTACCTACATTAATAATCAAAACAATGATTCTTTCGACACTACGCGATTAAAAACAACACTTTGTTAATTCTGAGAGTGTGTTTTATAGAATGTTCTAGTTAAAAAATGTAATCATTCCACAACGAATCACAATTGAAACATGAACTAGCAAATGTACACATACACTAATAAACACTCTTCTAGTATAGCTCCCATTCGTAGTGATTCAACCCGTTCTCTCTCTAAAATTCCTAGAATAGTCGTTTGTCAATTATTCGTTTTGTTTACAAAACTTAACACAGATATTAGAGTGTGGTGCTATCCATTTTTTCTTTAATGTCATAGTCCTTCTAAAATTAATCCTGTTTAAAACATTTTAGTCATACTACACACTCACACCACATTAAAATGCCGTACAAAGCTAACCATTTGAAAGTTTTCCAAATATTTGACACGGAAGTCGTAGTTTGTGTTTCGCGAAGCAAAAGAGCAAATGTGTCTTACCGTATTTACACTAGTATGATCAACAATATTGGTTCATTTATATCGGTGAAAAGTAACAGAAGAAAGGAAAGCGACTCATTTGCTCAAACAAGCTCGAGCGATAAGTCGTTTTACCTTCACCCTTAAAATATACGTTAAACCGAAGCAATTGTAATAAGCTCTTCCTATACATCATCTGTAGATACTTAAATTAACTAAAAATACCATTCGAGTACGGAAAGCGTTTTGTCCATAGAGAAATTAGCTGCCGTGTAGCAGTAAACTTATACCTTTGTTACCTTTAATTTCTTTTCGACAGAATGCATATAAAGCACATTACGCCATTAGCGTAGGGAGTTTTGTTACGTTTATCTAACAATGTTTTCTTATTTAAACAAGCGTATATTTAGTTGGTTTTATTACAATTTAATATGCTCCATTAACGATCCCCCTTTGTTGTTCTGCGGTGTTGTGTAAAAAAAGACAAAAAAGAACGATACCTCGTTAATGAAACCCACCTACGTGTGGGTGCAGTAAGTAGCTAGTTGCAGTAACCTTACTACATAGAATCAGAAGTTTGTTCCTCCGGAATATGAAAATATCGTACCAATCATACATATTATCTCCTGGTGCAGCAGTAATAACCGAACAGACAACGCATTCGTTTTCCTCCAGTTGTGTTTAAAGGGTGCGAAATCGAGTTTTCTTCACCGACATAAAAAAACGCGATAAGCAACGTGCTTGACAGGTTGCAAACTTTTGAGCAAAACTATTAATAACCACCAGCTACTGTAGAAAGCCAGCATGGTCACCATGTTATTTTTAACAAACCAATTTACTTCGCGTGGCCAACTGCCTTACACCAACTTTAGTGCACGTCAAATATTCATACAAACTGTATGTCCCTTCGCACTATCGTGCTCCATACAATTTTTTTTTTTACAATTTCTTAATCGAAATGTCAGCTGAAAGGTAACGAACCTCTTTGGTACCAAACTTCGTGACCGGTGGCAGTTGAACACGTCATGGTGAAACGGTTTGGCACCTCGTTGGTGTAACGAGTAAAATTTCAACAAAACAGGCCGCCCATTTTGAAAATGGTGATAAAATTCCGTAACCGGGTTTATTTTGTTTCTGAAGTAAAATCGCACTCAGCAAGTTTTGTCCCTTAGTAACACAAATTAAACAAGTAAAGTAATATTTCCTGCTAAGGTGCGTAAGTGAGTAATGGCAATTTCATTTCAAACTCATTACACATATTTGTATTTCAAACAATGTATTACTAATACTCTGAGGTCATTCATTTAATATTGTAAAAATTATTATTAGTCTCAAATGAGTTTACAAAACCGTTACCAGCAATTCCTTTCTTTATACTGAAAAATTCCAGGTGAATTGGGCTAATCGAGCTTCGAAAAATAAAAAAACCCGATATCTACTTGAAAAATTACCTATTATTTTACCTATTTTTTCTAAATGGTCATGGATGATCGAAGATATTGAAACTGTTGATCATAATCGAAAAAAAATCTTGATATTCAGCCCCAATGATGAATATCTTAACCAAATGGGTCTTCAGAGAGGGTTTTGACCGGTGTAACTTCAAAATATTCAGCGTCATACTGCAGAACGGATTTGTTTTTGTTTCAAGCGCTGTTTTATTACTTATGAACAGAAATCAGCCCAATCTCATGAATTGAGTTAAATCACACTCATCAATTAGTTTCACCCTATTTCAACAGCTTACAATACTTTAAACTGATCAGGTCTCACCATGTAATCATCTTCCCTCACGATGGTTTGCATTAACGTTGAAATCACCATTTTTTAAAGTCTTTGTAATACACCGAAACCCTCGTATCGATCGGTTTTAAGTCAATGAATAGCAATTTCCTAACATCACAATCATTGAATACCAAATTAGTCTTATTGATGAACTCAAAGATTAAAAACACAATATGTGATATTTGTTCACCGTAATTACCAGCTTGATTAATGACGTTTAGGATACGTCACAGTCAAATTTGCAATTGTTTAGATCCCAATCATTTTCAACCCGCCAATCATTTTCAACAAGCATGCAAAGAAAGTAAAAATATTAAACCAAACGGACAGTTTCCCTCCCCAAGTACTTTTTTGCTATTACGTTTTTCGACTGCGTTAAACTTTCATTACCATGTTTCTTTCCATCTGTAATTTTGTATGTATTTGTTTTTCATCTGTAAAATCCACATCCCAACATGTTGGGACAACTTTTGCTACTAATTTATCGTAACAACGAGAAGAAAAAGAAAACAAACAAACAATACACAACGTCATCGTGCTTTGCCATTTACCAACTGTGTACGAGTTTTGCGAAGGAGAGCAAAAAACAAACCAGGAAAATCATTCGTTTGAACTAATTTTCCCTCACTTACCAATCGCTTTCATGTTCTCGAGCGAATCTCTCCTCCTTTCTGTTCGATAGTCAACGCTTCCAAAACTTAACCGTAGCCAATGAGCAGTAAACGCATTACATTAAGTATATTAAAATAATTTCTCTTTGTCGCACACTGGCCGGTATGCCTCCTGCGGGCAAGGCGAACAAAACGCCACCAAATGCTGTGATTCTTCTTTTTTCCTATATTGGAAGCAAAACAAAAATACCCAACTACGTAACGCAGGGGGTATGAGCAATCCGCGACAGCAAACAAATAAGACAAAATAGTACCGAACGGGCGCGCAGCATTCAACTGTGCGGCGACATTGGTTTTTGTGCCCCTGTTGCCTATTCACGATGGCGACACATACTCTCTTCAAGAAAATAACTACGATCCAACTTATCTTACGGGAGGTATACTTACACTTTCTCACACACTTACACTTATACGATCAAGTGGAGCAATGCCGTAGAGTGAGCGAGTAGGACAAAAAGAAGAGCCCCGTGGCGTAAAAAGTTTATCGGCGCCAGGAGTCTGTTTTTATTTGCCAATGTCCAAAGTATGGCTTTTTTCCCTCTTACCTTCTCTGTTGTTCAATGACTGTGTGTTCAATTTCCACCTTCTCCTTATCCGCCCCATCCTGTAACAATGTTTTTAACAGCATAAGTAGGACTGCTCGCACACAAACACACTAAACGGGATCATCTTATTTTTCTGCCGGCACTTGCGATGACTCGAGATGAAAACATGCCGCGCGTAACGACAAACACAGCACGGAAGCTTTCGCAACCGCTCTTGCAAGTTTCACTGTTTATGGCTACCCGTCTAATTCCGATCGACTTATTCCGTAGAGGGAGGGCTTTCGATGTAGCCTATTGGAAAACGATTGCGCCCCGGGCATGCGGGAAATACGAAGCTAATTGCTCGAGAAGTAAATGATCATAATAATTACACAACTGTTGGCGCTCTGCACCGATTGCTACCATTAAATCTATCAACCCATCCGGTGTGCGTGCGGGGTTGAAATGCGCCATTAGAACACAACTGGAACTGGAAATACGAATCGATGCCGCTGTATATATGTATGTTTATTGGGTTCTCGTAATAAAACTGCTCAAAGTACCTTAGCCTTACGATGATAGATTACACCTTTGGCAGAGTCTGTTTTGGTTTTCTTATAGTTTCCTCTCTTCTGCCTCTTCCTTTCTCTCTCTCTCTCTCTCTCTCTCTCTCTCTCTCTCTCTTAATCTCGTCTAATCTCTCCATCGATCGATTCCGATTCGGTTCTTAGTTAGTTTTATTTAGCTCTTCGGTTAAAAAGCGCTAAACAAACAAATAAGTATCACGGTATGCAGCGCAGTAAGGAAGTAAAGCTGTCAATCTCAAACTTGCAAAATAAAAACGAAAACGCCTCAAAATAAACCGATGCGAGGAAAGCTTATCTCTAAAACAAAAAGCCCCAAAGAACTTCGACGAACGCAACACAGGGCATACGTAAAACGCATTTGCTTTTTGGGAAGGTAGGAATAAAATAGGGTTTCATGCCCAACCCAAAGCAAAACGGCTGCACACACACACATCCTTTCAAACGTTTGGGATACTGTGACTTCAAAAATGTGGTGTGTGGGCGTGTGTATCGAACTTTTCTTTAAAGTGTTTTTTTTTTCAATAATTTCAATCAACACACTCAAACTCTACTTTAGAAATTTTGCCTCGTTTTTATTTTGTTTTTACTATATATCGAATATCATTGTTTAGCTTCGGAAGAATTGTATCTTACCTGCTTTTACTTTCCCGTCTTTGGTCAACAATATGAAGAAGCTGTGTTTCTGCTCGATTTACTAATGGGAGCGTGTTGTTTCGCTTTCTCTACCTTCTTTTCTTTTTCCCACGTTTCATCTACAGTTGACATCACCAATGGGCAATTGACACCAAACAACAACACACCGTTGCTGACGCAGGCTCTTTCGGGTAGGTGTGCAATGCGGAGTTCTCGCATGCTTACTCATTAGAGAACGGCTTTTGAATGTTCTTTGTTTGTGTTTAAATTTTTGTTTCCTGAAGCTTTTGCTAAGTTTTGGGCCTTCACACTAATTGCGCTTTTTTTCGTAAAGATCATAGTTATGCGTTTTGTGATTGTTTGTTTAATTTGAATTTCATTGTTGTGAAATTTGAAAATAAAAAATTTAAATTTGTTTAAATGCAATTTTTCTAATATTTTTAAATTATATCTTTTGTTACAAACATGATTTAATTACTTATTTAATTGCACATTTACATTCTTGTTTTAACAATTGAGATTGTATTTCAACAAACTTGTAAATAATCAAGCTAACCAGAACAAGGAAAGTAACGAACTTGTTTAGGTAAACCTTTTTTTGTATTTCCCAAATTGTGCCGTCCATGCTTTATTACGACACTCTTTCATTTAATAACGTTTGTACGTGATTCGTTTTTTGACACGTTCTACAAATAAGCAAAGTTGTGTAACGATACTTTCAACCAGATTGTTTACAAACTGTAATATGCTCCATCTTCCAAGTATGCTTTTCTGATTTAATCAATACTATTGCCTCCATGTTTGATTGTGCATGACCCATTACTCATGAGTTTAAGTTAAAACTGAGAATACAGACATTCAAAGATAGCCTGTACAATTTTTTTCTCAAAGTGAAACAACAATTTCATTGAAAAATACTGCGAATGCGAAAATCAGGAATCCTTCCACGTTTGTGTGAAATATATAGGGTCGCAAAAATCCCCATGACTTACTTTTGTCAGTGACCACTTTTATATTTTACGTATCGCAAAAAAAATATATGAAATATTTTTACCCTAAAGTTGCTACATTTTACAACAACAAGAAAACTGTATAAGAAACAGATTCTACAAGCTGCTAGCAATTCTTCTTTTGTGACTATTGAAACAAGACGAATTTTAAATAGTTTGAAATAATTATTTATTTATTGCATCCAATCTTTTGTCTTATTGTCAACATCGTGTTGATATTTATACAAATTTTACACGACATTTCCTCCTTGTAAATTGCCTTATCCCGCTTGCTCGGTCAATTTTTGAAACAATTAGTAATATCATTAAGAATCAAGAAAGAGAGAAAAACAAAAAAATAACTATCCAGATTGAAGGTGCGCCTCTGCAAACAAATTGAAATGTTAATTTTGTATTATTTTTTTCACTACACACACACATAATATTTTCACAAGAAGATTTTGAATACATAACTTCTATATCTTCCATTCACACGAATGATATTTTGATCTCGTTTCTTTACTTTATCCAGTGATGAACAACTACCAGGCCGCTGCAGCGGCTGCCGCGCAAGGTTTTGGCCCGCCAGCATCGCCACACACCACCACCACTCGGACCGCAGCCGGCTTCCCGAACGCCAACTCGCCCGGACCGACGATCGACATGTACAGCTCGAGCGCGGCAGACAGCGTCGGATACGTTCAAGCCACCAGCCCGCAGCCATCCGGATTCCCAGCGATCGCCGTCAGCCGTGCCCCGCTAAATTACAGCCCGGTAAGCTTTATAGCTAAATAATACCCATTAAATACACTTCATTTCAGCTCAATTAGGCATAATCACTAACACGTGTACAACCGATTGGTACAATTCTTTCTAGGGCCAACTAATTCCAGCGGCATTCACCAATGGCTACCATTGAAACAAACTAAGCAATATTTGATCAGCATCGCTAGTACTTTGGACTGGAGTTTGATAACAACAAGCTTGTAAACCGTGAATTTGCTGATGAACCATTCAAAACGACGTGCATGGCAAGGGCCAGGAAGGAAGGTGTAAACGAAGGAAAAGAACAGAACGAAAAATGCAGAAAATAGCAACATCCTTTTACAGTGTCAGTTAAGAAGCAGCAGCATCGCTACCGCTAATCATCATCCATACTGTCATCATCATCCACAACATCTCGGCTACGATGGTCGCTAACGACGATAAACGGCTGTAATCGTGTGTGCCAAGGTGGTGGTCCGATAGTAGAAGATTCAAAGTTAATCGTTGCACCTGATGGCAACTGGCAAACGCGGAAAACCAAAGGACAAAACTTACGGTATGACTCTTTATATGATCATTTTTCTTAAACATGGGATGCGGTTTTAAAGAGAATCCCAATCGAATTGTTTATTATCAAATAATTTTAAAGCGATGAAATCAGTTGTTGTAAGAAATATGATTATACTTTGAATGTTCCCCGATCGTTTAGGAAAAATCAGAAAACGTAGGTAGCTTAATAATGGCTACATAATCTACGTTTTATTTTATGAATGAGTAAGAGAAAATTAAAAAAAAAATCATTAATGCCTTAAAATATTGATTTTGTTTAAAACCAACCGATGTTTTAAGAATAAGGTCATTTAGTGCTTTTAAGCTAAGCAATAGTTTTTTCACTTGTAAGTGATTTTTTTTTGTTCAAATCTATTTTCAAATAATTTTAAAATGTGTATGAGCCTATTATTACTAAGTTAGGTCACAGAGTTAGGTCCATTTCGCCGTGTTATGATGATGGCGGATGTCAATTACAACATTATTTCACATTTGTTGCTAGAACAGTGTGCAAGACGAGAGCAGCAAACGAGCCCACCTTTCTGATTTGTGTGCAACAGCTTACATAATGGAGAAAAAATACCAACCTTGGCTTTTTGAAGTGCGCAGACATCGTTGCAGGGTCTCATACATCTGTTTTGCCTTATAAGCATACAGTACATGCACCTTAAGCTGCTGCTGCTGGTTGATGTTGACACTTGTGCATTGTGTAACCCGGTTGATGTGGCCATGCACGGAGTTTGCTTCTTTCACATCCCTTTCAGAAGACCACAACATCACTCCCCCCTGCTTATGGTGAAGCTTACCATATTTTGCGAGTGGTACGAGGGGTTGAGAGTATAAAAGGCAATTCAGAAGTATAAAAAACCCTCACTTGACATCGAGTGAAACAACAATTTTAATAGGCAATTTTCACGCAAAACAAGCGAATGGAATACAAAAACAGAAGATAATGGATAATCGAGTTGAAAATATAATTATTAAACCAAACAAATACAACAACAAAACCACGTTGCAGCCCACGTTAAGTGCAGAAGGCGCAAATAAACGATATATACAACTCGATATACTAAATTAAAGAAATGAGAGAAAAGAAGAAGAACAAAAACAACACACACACACATTATAAATATATATATACATATACATACGTTAAGGTAAACAGAAAACTAAACTTCATTGTTTAAACTATGAGCTAAACGAAACAAACATCAACACGATTTGTTTTCAAAAACCCAATTTGTTATTACGAATAATTACTATTTACTTAATGTCTTTTTGAATTAAAGCCAATTTAAAAAGCAAATACTTAGCTAAATGAAACAAAGAAAAACCAAAATAATAATACATCACGCAAAATGGAACAAAAAACAAAACAAAGTGAACAAAAAAACTCATCAAAAGAACCAAAAATTTACCATTTCTAAACGCAAAACATCACAATACACTCTCCCTCTCCTTTTTCACGCGACAAACATTTCCCTGTCCTTTTTTTTCCTCAAATCGGACCGTAAATGGACCGCGCTAGTAGTTGAAATGGGAATGCACTGGATGCACTCTCTGGAAGCGACGCGATGTATTCGACTCTTTGCACTTGGCAGTAAGGGTAATACAAGCTAAATTTACCATCATTGTATGACCGTTGTCCAGGCATACGCACACGCAGAATCTGTATGCAACTCACTGTAAGGATAAGCCATTTTTTATCTCTTCATGTTGCGGGTTATGTGTAGGTGTGAGTTTGCGCTGGCAGTGTGTACGGTGTTGGGTCTTCAAACTTAACACGAAACAGGAAAAAAAGTAATCGATTCTCCTTTCTCCCTCTTCCAACCCTGTCCTAAAAAACACACACACTCAAATATTACATTGACATAACGAACACACGAATACACACTATCAATTATTGAACAATTATTACGTTTGCTACAAGCATATTAAGATTAACGTAACTTTTTTTATAATGTAAAACAAAGGAAGCTAGTGGTCTTAGGTATAAAAATATAAATATATAAATATATATATTTATTGAAGACAAACTGAGGCGCAACAAACACGATAATGAGAAGAAAATAAAACAAACAAAGGATGCGGAAAGCCCTTACATACCACTATATACAGAAACACACAAGGAAAACAGGATGGTAAATCAGGCAACAAGCGCATACCACACGCAAGTGGAGGTGCAAGTGGGTAGCAGCAGTTGATGCATGATCAGATCACAGAAATAACCACAACAAACCGTTCGTTGTTCGTTGTTTTCATAAAGGCACACATTTTGTCACAAAAAATGCCACCTCCAAAACTTGTCTCAAAAATTAGCAAGACAGTTTTGCGTAGTCGTTTTCTGTTTTGTATTCCGATTTGTTTTGTATCCACTTGCGCACCATTTTGCTGAAAGCGTGTTCGCAAATAGTGATGCTATGTGTACTTGCCTCAGCACACAGCCCCGAGCTCACGGAAATCGAACGAAAGCTCGAGAAGAAGATATGACATTTTACCACTTTTAATCGTCGCCGTTACTTTTTACTGTTTCTTCTTCGTTTCTATTCCCGTTTCCATTTTTCAACACGTGAAAAGTGGAACGAACAAGGTAAAAATAATATATACAAGGACGAGTTGATGGGGAGGGAGGGGGGAGAACCTGGGGTTCGACATCGCAAGCCGAACAACAAAACTAAATACACAATTACACAAAATACACACACAATATACAGAAAACAAATGATTATAGTAATTGAAACCCCCCTTCGCCCCCAAATAAAAAAGTCGAAAAAAAGATTGATGTTTGTATGAAATAGATATGGAGAAAATATTAAGTAAAAGCCCTGGAAACGTGGATGGTGAAAACGCAATAATTGTTATATTAGTACGATGAACACAGTGGCAGACACATGAACAGACGCTAGGACAGGAGCTAATATAAAAGTGCTGAAGCGACGAAGCGTGTCCGAAGTGGGCCACGGCCCGAAGCTAATTAATTAAAGTATATGAAATCAAGACGGTGGAGCAGGATATACGACCACATTCAATTCGATGGTTGATCCTGTACTGTCCTAAAGTCCCAAAACACTCACACACTCATACTCACTCACTCTTTACATGCTGGGTAAACAAGGAAATAAACAAATCAACTGATTGTCGTCATGTGCAGGTTCGACGGTTCCCTGTGCATTCAAGTTCAAAATACAGGATTCATATACCAATAGCAGAAAGGTATATAACATCTACACCAACTCCCGATTTCGATACGAAACTGGGCAGAAGGAAAGATGCAACACTCAACTCTACTCATAGCACGAACACACGCATACACGCACTCATATAAGCAAGGACAGCAAATGAAGTAAAATTACACTCCAAACAAATGGGAGCGTTTGAAAGAAAAAAAACTTTTACACCTTTACCCAGAACAGGTAAAACAATACACATGTATGCACACGATCATCACGTCACCCATCGTTTTCACATCGTGCGATAATAAGGCAACGCATCAAAATATTCTTCACAAGAAAAAATCCCCTTCTCACCATAAGCAAATTTCAAGTTATTTTAAGCGAATCTTACGATACCACAAAAGGATTCAAACTCATGAAATTCAACCAAGTTAAGGACATAATGAAAAAGTGAGGCGAGAAGGGAAACACCTTTAGCCATGCATTCGAAAGTAAAGCAAAGGGAAAAAACAGAAACAACAGCAAACCAAAAATAAACAACAATAAAAAAATCACACTTGTAAAATATTATACATATATAACTATGACGAAGTGACGCATGGAACACGGGAATATAAAAAGCATTAACACAAAAAGCAGCTGAGTAAATAAAAAAGCAAGCTGAAAATCATCGTGCGGATGAACGTTTAGGTTAATAATATGGAAGAATCCCGTACGAAGAAATAGAAACAGTGAACAGGAGAATTCCATAGAAGAAAAAGAAGAACTAGAAGGAATAAAAGCATAAATAGTAAACCAAACAATGATGAAGATGAACACAGAAAAAAAACACAACGCAGGAACATATGTGAAGGTAATAATAATTACAACAGCTGGTAAATTAAAAATGAAAAGATGAGAGCAAAAGAAATCCCAATAACAGAAAAACAACAACACACCCAAGCAAGCGAAGCAGCGAGAAGGTGAGAGAAAGAAACAAATCTTAGTTAAATATAAATTATATTAAAATTTAAATTAAATAATTGAAGGAAAAAAGTAAAACAAATATTTAAAATACTATGATAATAAATTACAATTATTATAAATTAATTTTTATCATAACTGAACAAAAGCTGGCACGTGCAGTTATAGATCGGCCACAAAAAACGAGCAAGCAATACGCGCTTGCAGAAGAAAGGGTTCGCGGGCGTGTAACGAATGCGGAAATTTATGCGGTCTAGGAAAGCTCTAGGGTAACTTTTGCCAAGTCTGTCTGTCTGTCTGTCGTGCCAGATACACATACACACTCACCAAAGTGTGAGCCTTGTTTGATTCGGATTCTGCCGCAGCGGAATCATCCTTTGCCTGGTCAAACTACCTTTTTAGAATCCGGCCCGGTCCGGTATCATAAGCGGGGGGACACAACAATACATAAACACAAAAATACACACAAACACACCAATGAGGGTAGCAGTGAAAGACACGTTCAGACATAATTAAGTAAGCACCAAACAAACCTGTGCCGTGTTTGTGCGATCGAGCCAAACGCATCAAGCGCAATAAACGTATCTGTTTCTCTCTCTCTCCCATCTGATAAACGAATGTAAGGAAAAAACAAACACACAGAAATACAAGCAAGAAGAAATAGGAAAGCAAGCAACATAAGAAAACAAACCAAAAAAAAACAAACAAACAAAGGTAAGACATTTTCTCTAACTCTAATGCTAAATAACGTAAAGTTTAAAACCACATCCCACAAGCAACAAAACCTAAAAGAAAAATAATAACAGAGGTAAACCATACCGTACCGCGCATAAAACTCTATACTGCAAAACAAATGCCTGATGTGTGAAACAGAAATGTGAAAGCAACACAACAACAACAAAAATCCAGCAACAAACAAACGAATAAAAACGCTGAAACCCCATACGTTTCTTCTCACCATAACTTGCAGGAGAAAAATTAACTGAAATAAAACAACAGCTAACAATGGAAAACAACAACAAAACTAACATAACACACAAAATTACACAATTCCTTACATACAAACATACGGAATGAAACAAATACCAGACGAAACAAATAACAAAATGAACAAATACAATTAACAATTGTGAATTATGATGATTATTACAATTATTGCTAGCTAGTAAAAGCAGAAAGAATCCAGATACCGCTCACAGAGGTAAAACAAGAAGGTACCATGGACCTTAATGGAAACAAGTGAAAGAAGAAAGAGAAAACAAGAAGAAAAGAAAAAAAACAAAAAAAACAAAACAATTCGATACATGGAGATACATTTACGGGAGCGCATGCACACTTAAAACATATTCTACTTTTATTAAGCAAAAAAAACAAACATACAAAATGAAAGTAAGCAAGTCCCCACCAACCAAAACAAAATAAAACAAACAAGCAAACATTTAAAACAAAAAGTCAGAAGCAAAGAAACACACAAAAACACAACCACACATAACAAAACACGTTCGCGGTCAAGCAGAAATAGGGCGTGCTGATACGGGATGGGCTGGTGAAGTGTAGCAGTTAAAGGTGTGACCGTGGTCTAGCTTCGGCACCAGGAACAGATGACCAGTGGAACCCACAAACACACACACACACACACATACATACACAATTACATACGAAGAAGCACGCGTGAGTGCGAGCCCCCGGGGCACTAGCAAAACCGCGGGGACCAGGCAAAATAAACAAAAAACAAAAAAAAACAAAACAAAATAAAAGAGGAAGATGAAGCAGGAGAAAACAAGCGATTAGCGATGGAGGCGCACAGGCACGAATTGCGGCAACCAGGAAATCGAAGTTACAAAGTCGTAAGAGAGTACACTTTTTGGGTGGGCGAATGGCATCACAAGGTGAAAAACAAAAAGAGCGAATAATAATCAATTTCACACACATCAAAGACAAAAAAACCAAAAAAAAAAACAAAGTTGTGTATTTAAACATTTATTTTATTATTATTTTGCATTTATCTGTGAAAGAAAGTGAAAAGGGAACCATCTATGGTTGCATTCGATTTGTTACAATCGGAACAATCGGAAGTTTGGAACAATTTTGAATTGTAGCAGCATTTCGAGCTTGTCAAACGGACGGTCCTACAGAGCCATGGGACACTGGAATTCGATGATTCGACAATTATAATTACAAGGACCGGAAGTGACCTGAAGGTAAGTCATATTAGCTATACTCATCGTGTTCAGGATTCTAACTTCAAATGTACAAATACTTTATAAACAAATATTCCCTATGATACACAAATATAACGGACCTCGAAAGGTATCTCAATCTTTCATGTATGTCGTATCCGAAAGCAGTGTCGTTTATAAATTGAATTTAGCAGGATTTAGTCGTAAATTCACTTTTTTTTTGTAATACATTCAGCCTTTCGAGTCACATTTTTAATGAAAATTTAGTAACACAACTAAAACAAACTAAATGTGTCTAAGCAAATGACATTTTTTATGGGTGATGTAAACTACAAATATTGATAAATGTAAAAAATTGTGCATAAAAGATATTTAATATTTCGATCACTACTTTCAACTATTAATATGTGCTATGTCCTTTCCACTTAACTACTGTGTTTTATCTTGATTTATTTTCCTCATCATTCATTTTGTTTTCTTCTTTCAAACTATATAGTTAGCTTATTTATATTAAAAAGGATGTGTTTTATTATGCCCTAATGACAAAAAAATCGGTATGTTCAAGTAATAGTTTTTTTTCCGTTGGGCTTTTGCAGAAGACATTTTTTTTTTACGAAATTGTTGAAAAGTACTTATTTGCACCTTTTAATAGCAGCTAAGATGCTGTCGCATAGTTCATCTTTTTCTTTATTGTTTTATTTATATCTGTATTTATGTTAAGCTCTAATTTCTTTTACACACAATTACTTATTTAATCAGCAGTTTTAACAATATTGTTTAAATTTTCTGTGAACATCATGATCTCATTGTTTTGTTCTGTTGGTTTGTAGGAATTAAAGATCCCGAAATAATTATTAAGCAACCGAAAGCTATTTACCAAGGATTCTTTTCATACCACCTCATTATTAGTGAAGCAAATATCACATCTTTAAGATTTCCTTTCCTGTCAAAGTTATATTGACATATTGACATGTTTCTTTTAAAAAATTCGTGATGGTCAATGTCATGGTTTGTATTTGCAATGGTGCAAAACGCGTCATTTGGTTAATTTTTTTAATGGTTAAGTGATACAACTGCGCTGTATTCACGCCTATAAACTAGTTAATCCTTTGTAAATCTACAAATGCTCCAGATGATCACCAACATTGCATCTTTTAGGCTTTATTTACGCCAACGTAGTTGAAGAGCTCACTTTAGTTACTGCTTTAGTTTCTAGTTGCTAGTTTTCCAACGCTTAGTAGAACTCTTGTTGTGTTGGAATTATAAGAAATTCATTCATAGGAATTAAAAGTAAAGACATAACAATTCTTAGCAATGGATAAGTATTACAATCAAAATGTAGATATTGTAAACGCAACTGATTTGCTGGTTGGTCTGAACCAGGTTAAGCTATGTTTCGCGTGTCCTAAAAATGTTAACATTTTTTTTCACAGAAAGCTACTATTTTTTTTTATTAATCAGCCTTATATATTGTTTGAAATGAATTGATCTTCAAGTTGTATTATCAAGTTATAATCGATTTTTCTTAAAATTGTAATTCCACAAACGTTTATAACTCCCTTATACCATTCTTTATATCCAAATGTTATGTCCTTTACGAATTTGTACATAATGTTACAGCCCGGTGCCTGGTTTATTTGACAGATACAGGCTGAAAGCTTAAACTTTCTTACTAATGATATGATCCGCCCCATTTCTGACTTACTTATTTATTTAATTTTACCACGTAGCCGAATAGTCAGTCCTTGCCACGGGAGATTGATACGGATTGGATTTTGAACCGGACCTGTCGTGTGAAGACTGACTCCACTACCTATACACCACTGACAGCAGCTTTAATGTTCGTTGAAATATTTTTTTTACATTGAGCGTTGATTATTTTTTCGTAGTTGCAAAAAATTGATCAATTTTTCAAAGTCATTTAACAGCTTATAACGGGTATTTCCGCAATCAAACACGTAGATAAACGATGTTCATGTGTAGTTAAACTCGCGATCATTGCTTACGCATACACAATTTAAATAGATGGTTGAGTTACTATTGACGCTAGCTAAAATGTTTATAATGTTATATACGAATTAAGAACAAGTGTTTATTGACTATGTTTATGCATATATGATTTTAAAATAAGCTTCATTTATATTGTTCTAACACCTTTCCTACATAACTATTAAACTGATAGTTGGAATCAATATAAATCTCAAAAAACACACACACTTGCAGGTCAACATTATGAAGCGTGTAAAAATAACTGCTCCATACAGAGTGATGTTTTTGTTACGCTAAAAATGGTAGAATTGTTATGTCCAATTACCATATACTGCATGTTCATTGAGAAAGCACACAACATCACACACACACAAAAATATAGATCCAAAATAGAAAAGCTCACATGGGAATGCACCAGAGAATGGGAAGGATGGGAAAGTGGCAGGATGAAAACAATCTATCCCACCATGAAATTAAATTATCCAATCCAATTAGATCGATAGGTAATTGAAATTAAAATTCTTCCCCTAACCAAATGGACCTAGGGATGAGGGTCGAATAGCGAAACACGGGGTTCATTTGTTCACACAGACTACTCGCACACATACAGTTAATAGTAGAAGGAAATTTAAAAAAAAGTTAAAGCAAACAAACCTCCCGCACTGGACGAATCATTTCCGAGCCATCTCTCTGATAAACACCGAATGGCTTTCGCTGGCAGTTGGCCTATTGGATGTACGGAAGGACACATCATCATGATCGAAAAATGTACCCAACGCTCACGCATACACACAAAAACACAAAAAAGAAACAAACAAACAACGCATACATTCATCCCAATTGATATGATCCACCATGAAATGGCCATTGGAGTTGGGATAAAAGCCGCCTGTACCGGGACGAGCTAAGGTAAAACATGAGAGAAAGAAAAATACGTTCATGATCCAGCTTCATCTCCACGGGCGTGTTATTGATTGACAGAGATGGGAGCGACTTTTAGAACGGGCTCCAGCTCCAGTTAGTCGAAAACCAGGTAATGCAACGTAGGAATGGGAAAGGCAAAAAAAGGGAAAATCCTACCACTCCTGCATTAAAAATCTACATTTTCCATTCGAACGTAGGAATGAGATGCGCCCCTGCGCGTGGGTAGAATGAATACAGTGCAGTGTGTATGAATTGGAAATTAGAAACTTTCCTGTACCGGGTGAAAATGGAGTAAAAACACACGCATTCTCTTCATTCGAACCAATTAACATAATCGCAATACACGATCAATGATTGGTTGACAGGTTGCATTTGGCTGACGAGTGAATGCCACATCCGAGTTGGCCGTCTGAATTGATTAGATCACTCATTTTTGCTGCTGTGCAAATGTAAATCATATGATAATTTAAAAACAAAAACTTTCAACTAACACAACACAAACGTCCTGAAAAATAAAGCGTTCCACAGTGTGAGTGAGCATTTATTAAGTGTTGTCCTAATACGGTCCACGAAACATTGCCAAACTGCAATAACCATTAACTCTAGGCAAATAACATTTTTCGTTTTTAAAGTAATTTCTCAAAAAAGGTTCAACATTAACTTTTGCTTTCAATATTCCAACATGGGAAACGCATGCCAATTAACACAAATATTACAGTACGATGAATCCAATATCATTTTCTTTTCCACTTCTCTAGTTTTACAATTCGTGATGCCTTTTCCACTGTTAGCCATTTTATTTGCAAATGCATCCCCAAAAATGAAACAAATGCTACCAAAAATACGAAAATGTGGATCGAAGATCGACAAGAAAAATGTGTTGATTTTAGTGCTTGCTTTATAACCGATTTTCATTTGTTTTTTTTTTTTCTTTTAGTTTCTGCAAAATGAATAAAGCAAACACACACAGAGAGACCGTGCTAGCCAATGCTCTCTGTCCGGAACGGAACAATTGGAGCAATTTTAGTTTTAATTAAATTTGCTTATTTCTTCGTGTAGTTCTTTGTTCCAATATCACTCTTTTCTGGTGCAACCGGAAAGCTCCAGAAAAAAAGTGGAAACATTCACATCATCAGTTAATTTGACCTTCCTTCGTTTTCTGTTTCATTATAGCAAAAGACAGAAAAGTTTTGTAGCAAGTGTACAAGCAGCAATTTTATACGTTGGTATCAGATTTCTCTTTTGGTTTACTTTTTATTTCAACTTAAAGAATACTGAATGAAAAATGTATAAAAAGGTATGCTTCTAATTCCTAGCACTCTCACAGGGCGCAATGAAATGTGAATGAGATTGGTAAATCAGGGCTTTGCACGTATCAATTGTGGCACACGTTTCGTATAGATGTTTTAATAAATTAGCTTTGCTGCTCTGCAGACATTGTCATTCCATTGTACTCCATCCTAATAAAACTAAAAAAAATGAAAATCATTTGAGAACCTTCTTGTTGGGTTAAACACTATTCATTTTGTTTCTTAAGTACGATATCCTTTATTGATAATACAAAGAACCATGGGCTGCAAACTAAAAACATTATAATAAATAAAATCGCATGTCAATAAGAACCTTTTTAGTGTTACTAGTATTTGACCATGTTTTAAGCACTTTGTGTTTTTTTTAAACATAGAATCTTACTCTCTAGAAACATACTCTACATACATAAAAACTCATAGACAGGTCTCATGCACAGTCAAAACGAATACAAATTACCATAGGAACGGAATAACCGAGAACCATAAAAATCTCCAGTGCATTACACAGCGTAAACCAGAAATTGATGCAGCTAAAGGATACGAAACTAATTGCGTCAGGACACTTCCAAGCGCGTGAGCAAGGACAGATATTGAAACGTGAAAACAGATTAACGCGCTATGCGGTAAAACAGTATACTATAGAAATAAACACAACTACCGTAACACCATGCGTGGAGAAAGATTTCCCATGTGAGAAGGATTTCAGCATTACAAAGGATCAACTCTGAGTCAAGCATATTTTAGAAACAGATCAAAAATAGTCATCTGAAAAGAACCTAATTAAACAAACCCAACCGTCGAGACCAAGACAAAGAGAACAACTCATGTGAACCGACAATAGTTATGATATATAATAAACTGAGATAGATAACGGCCAGACAATCGTTATCCTGCGTTCAAGCAAGCAACTACGTTATTCCTAGTTGAGTACCGATAGTACTCCTACTATCGGGATATTTCAGTAACATGTTGCTGCCCGTTGTAAAGTCCGGTAAAGGTCGTGGTGAAGGTTGTAGAATATATTACATACGCGATATTTGTAGATATTATATATAGGTATTAGAAATCCATATCTAATCCGTACGCACAAAATAATAAAATTAGCTTAATAAAATGCAAAACGAGCAACACTGTATTATTTTTCGAAAGAAATATTGATTGTCCGAGCATAGTAATTCTTCATAAATCCCTTGCTACATAAATCTTACCTACTACACACTGAGTGTGAAACATATTTCGTCTTAACAAGAATCCAAATAAACGAAAGATACAAACACCTTTAACGCATCCAGGCGCATCTCGTTACACCAATATTGCTGACTTAAGCTGCAATAATGTCTACTGACATCTTACGAAAAAGCCTGAATTGATAAATTTATCCGTTCTAAGGAGCACGAGAACATCCAACTATGGAATCAACACTTTTTTCGGATTTCTTAAGGAAATTTGGTTTTTCATTTCACTTAGTATCTGCAGCACTTTGTTTTTTTCCATACCTTATAAACTTGCATTTCCTTTCGTGCATTTTTATATTTACTTGAACCATAAGTAAAAAATGCCCTAATTGCTTAGGACCAACTCCTCATCATTCGAGTATAGAACCTTGCATACCATGCAAAACGGTTGAACGAAAGGAAACACATGCACATGAGGCAGCAGCTGGACAAGAAGAAATTGCTTCTGATAAGAAGAAATAGTAAAAGAGAAAAATACACATCTTCAATAGGGTACATAATGGGGTACGTTATCCTTGGATTGTTGAGGTGGTCAGGAGTTTTATTTGAGAAATTTTCAACACATTTGCATTCCACCAACAAATATCATTGCTTGCTTATTTAAATTTTTGGATACTTTTATATATCTATTTACCTTAAAGCTACACTAATGTATGATCATCGACTAGAAATGAATTCAGATTATAAAACTCTCAATTTACACTAACTAGCGCTGTCATGAAAACTTTGAAAGGCGATAGAAAATTAAAAAGATGTGTTCAGAATACAGTATAAAATCTTTCACATTTGAGTCATTTATTTTTGTGCAAAATTGTCATCTGTAAGATATGATTGAAACCAAAAAGCAATATACGTCTTTAAACGCGCAAATATCACCCTAAACTAATCTCTTCAAATAAAATGGTTTAGCATGAATCTTTGCTTTGACCACCATACTAAAAGCCTTCCTGGACCCGATGGTCCGATTTTCTAATCAAATAAAACCCTTACTGTCGACTTCCTAAAATTTGATTCACTTCCCGGGAAGAGCAATTCTTCTCATGGGTTGCTCCACAAAAGAGTTAAAACGTTTGCCGCTCGAAAAACAAAAAAAGTAGTACAGTAGGACGAACGATAAGGGTACACAACAATTCGATTTGGATCAAAACTGAAAAAATGGCCTCCGAACCAGTTCGCATGAATCTGGCCGCCATGATCCAAAAACTCACAAATCAAATCAAACAAACACGTGCGTGAGGAAATCGAAGAGAATTTTATCCCGCACTGCGGTTGATAGAACGGGCGGGGAAAAAGTTTGAAGACAACAACACTCACTCACTCACAGTTTCGGCCTCCACACGGCAACTATATGTTTATCGACGTTGAAGGTGTCTCCCTGTCTGCATAATGTGATTGCCACTGACCATTAGATGAGGTGCGTCACGGGGATTTGGGAGTTTGGTAGAAATTAATTGGAGATCCGGTATCAGAAATTGGATTGATGTCTGATTTTTCCGGCTACGAAACACCGGATCAATCCGAACCATCAAAGTGAACCATCAGTCACATAACAGGATGAGAGGATGGGTTGGAACTATCTTCCTCAACTCGGAACACATCACAAAACCCCATTTCCCATTAGTCTAAGAGGAAAGTCCGGTGCTTCACACGTTCTCTTTGATATGTTGACCATATCACATACACGCACACACACACACACTCGGACCTATAGTGCAGCAAAGAAAGCCGATACCTACCTATTCCTAATTCGACCTTTCTCAGTTGCTGCGTGTTATTAAATTTATCGATCCTTTTTTTTGTCGCTACTACAAAATCTCCCTCGCACCAGCAAAGATAGATGGCGCACGGTGGCGTCATGCTTCTTACCCAAGTTCGATTAAGTTCATACAACAGTGGAACCGGGGTTGTGGTGGATCAAAAGTTTTATTGAATTTCTTGACGCTCTAATCTCTGGTAAAACTGCTCAAAACCATCAACATCAACACAATGTCAGTGGGCTGGTGTGCGTTCGCGGGTGCTGGGAAAATAGCGAAAAATCAAATGTAAAGAGAAGGAGGGCGCATTTTCCACCCTTCTTATTTCCCTTTCCTTTCCTTCATCATCTAATGTAAACGTAAGGCTGTAAAAAAAAAAATCAGTTGATTTGAAGCTCTACGTTGTTGTGTTAGAATTTTTTTCACCAGAAGTTGTGCCGTGTTGTGTGCAAAATTGCCTATATAAATATATCGCCTTGGTTTGCTATCAGCGATGGAAGGAAAGAACTACATACAAACATCAAATCTAAGAACGTAACAGGCCAGACACAATGATGACTTTGCGATTGATATCGAAATAAACTGAAGAAGAACGGAAAAAACACATCCGACAAGCGGACCCATGCGCAAACACAAACATCTTTTCCCACGCGTAAACATGATGCCGGTGAAAAAAATGGTACGACGGCATCATTGCCAAATGATTGATGGTAAAATGATACTACCGAGTTTTTTTCTGCTGCGTGAAGACTTCCATCATGAAATGTTTACGGAAGGACGCAGAAAACGCGAAGGTGGCCAAAACGACAGTCCGGCTACAATACACCACATATTCCGCTATTGGTTGTTGGGCAGAAAGGGAGGAAACGAAGCTTCAGTAAGGCTACTGGAAAAATCACGAACGATATCAATCAAAACAACAGCAGCAGTCTTCGAAAACTTTTCCTTACGGCGATAAAATGCGAGAGCAAGTAAATTGTGAGTTTGTTTGCATTTGTAAGTTGCAGAATTGGAGGCCAATGCAAAGTTTTCACTTACGTGTTCGACCATAAACAAACAGTTTCTTGATCGATTCAAGATATATTATGATGATTAAGCATCAGTTCAGTAAAAACTTCTCAACAGTCTTTAGTAAAAAAAACATGCACACTTGCAACGACACCTATTTTTTCAATACTAAAAATAATGTAAATCCCTATAGATGTATTTATCGTTTCACTAATATGATGAAGATCACACAAGCAGCTGAGTTTACATAGAACAACGAGCCATAGCCTCCGATAATATTGAGGATTCGACCGATCAGAAAACCAGATTTGTTGGTTGAACTACGAAAGAAAGATCTTGTTGCAGGATGCGGCAAAGAAACTCCTGCTGAGGGACTCAACAAATAGAATGGAAAATGCCGCTGGATGTCATCCTACCTACTTTCTCTATCGATCAATGATTGATCTTGTGCTTGATAGCAGTGTAGCACTTATAGACTCAACCAACGAAGAGAGACTTCAACGATTGAAAAGATGAGAACATTTGTTAGTTTTATACGACAAAGCTAGACCATTGGTCTCTCTGATTACAACCAATTTTGAACCTAATAATGAAATACGCTAGTTATTGCAATCGATCATGTCTCAACAATTGCTTCCGTTTTCGCGGTAATGTGAGCTGTTCTACTTATTATTTTATGGAAGTTATTTTTCAATCAATTTTGTTTCTTCTTGGCGTAGCAATCTACTAGGCCATGGCTACGGTTTTCTGGTATACAAGACTCATTTTACTACGCAACCGAATAATAGTCAATCATTTCAACGTGTAACCGGTTCGGATGAGATTATGAAAAGGTCCAATTAATTACATATAAATTATAATTATCGAATTAAAATTTCGGTTGGAAAATCTATTTCCGTGTTTGAAGCAAGGAAAAGAAAAAGAAAACGGTTAGCACGGTTATTAACACAAGTTTAATAACTAAAAAAGGCATACATAGGTAAACACGCATAGAGGTAACACACACAAAATCCAAACAAAGAAACATTACATTTTACTTTCACTTAAATGCCTGTACTTTTTAAAAACCCATGCACAATATAAAAAAAAACTAACACCACATACTTCATTCGATTAACTGGTGGATAATTTTCCCGTTTGATTGCGTAGCGATCATATCACGCAATCCAGCACTTCAGTATCACCCACAGCCTCGCTGCTAATCCGCTTCGTATTGCACCACAGCAAAAATAAACCGTCCGTCTGAATCACGATAACGCAACAATAAGCAAATGAAGATGAAAATCACCATTCACAGAAGAGCGAGAACAAGAGCCAGATTAACTACACCACCCTTCACCATCAACCTCCTGGTGACGCTTAATACCAACGGCATGAACAGCAATGACAGTCCACAAACAAAAAAAGCGAGCAAATGCAATGGCCGTTCATCCGGTGGATTAATCGAAACAAAAACTATTGCGTAAGCCGAACAGCCCTTCGCAATCGCCCAAGAATTGTCGAGTACAAAATACGCAAATGCAATCCAATTTCCATCAATTTGTCACTCAAATGCCCTTCATTCCAAATGAGCAAGTAATGATCGGTGGGATCGTATCGGAACTAGCAACATTTGGTTGCGATTGATAGTTGTTTTACCAATGTTTTAAATTAAAGTATACGTTTTTTTATAAAAGGATTTTAAATAAATAATATACCGAACAAATTTGTTTCAATAAGTTGTTGAATTCTTTATTCCTTGTTTTGTCTGAAGCTATTGAGATGCATTTCCATTTCGCAAGAACATTTCACTGTATTTATCTATTGGAAGAGATCTTTGAAGAATTAAACCTTTTCTATTTATTTATTTATTTATTTATTTTCTATTTATTTATTTAATATAATTATTAAGGCTCTTAGCCGTATTATCGAGATAAAAATTTATTCAAACAGGAAAAATTGAACAATTTTATTGGAGACAATACTGCACAATTGTGACTATTAATGTTGACGGTGAACGGCCGGAAAAATCAGTAAACTTAAAATCGAAACAGAAAAAAGATAGTGCGATCGTTTTGCAAACAGTGTTTAATTAGCAGAAAATTAGTAAACATTGTATAATGCTATAATATTATATTCTATAATTTCATATAAATAATTTCTTTAATAAATTCTATTAACTAAATTCTTACAGCCTGCAATCTATAATCTGTAAATATGTAAATTAAACAAAAGTACATCATACGAATAGAGAAAAATCAATAATTTAACCTCAATGTTCACCTATTATTTAAAAACGATAATTAAATTATTGACTATTCAGAACCAAATTTCGTAAAAGCATTAGGCAAACGTGGAACAATATTAAATTCAACAGCTCTTCAAAACATAAACCATTCAATGAAGGCGATGGCTGTGCCGTCTGAAACTACAAGAAACCACCAGAGCCTAACCAGCAGAATGGGTCCCCACGGTTAAAAGTGGATGCTGTCAAATTGAATTGCGACGAGAAAGTGGAATGTAAAACAACATTTTTGAATTTCACCAAAGTACCAAAAACGAAATATAAAAAAAAACCAGGAAAAAAAATATACAAAACACATAAATTGAACAACAACATGTACCCAAATCACTCGCCTCGCTCAAAATAACAAAATGAAACGAGTCGAAAATGTTGTGCGAAATAGTTGACCTCTTCAAGTCTCACGCACCACGCACCCTTTCCCATCCTAGGAGCCACATAACTATGAGCCACACACACCTACACACATGCGCATACACTTACATATATTGCACATTCCATTATCAATGCCATTACGCTTCATTTTCCATCCCAGCATTTCACTTTTCCCCGGTACGGATGGTAATTTTTGTTCGCAAAACACACAACACGTTTCTGTCGCTGCTGTTTGTCGATGTTGGCTACATTTGCACAAACGGCTACTCGATGCAGCTTGCAACAAAACGCATCCCATGTTGACCGAAAAAGTGACGCCGTAATTAATTCCCTTTGACGCTACATAACTTCAATTAATCGCAAAGCTGCACCGTGAAAGAGCACAACAATTGCATTTGGTGGTGAGTAGGTGGCCGCCGGGACGATGTGCAAAGCTCTCGTGAAACACAGTAGCAGCACTGTTGTATACAACCTTTTTTGTTCTTTGACCGTCATTGTTTGCTCGGAACGACAGCATAATCATCCTTTCCATGCCGAAAGCTATAGCATTTGTTACAAGCATATTGCTTTTGTTTTTTTTTATTCCCGTTCATCATCTTCATTTGCGTTTCCACGTGATACAGTTGCAGCATAGAAGAGAACTCTTTTGCCATTTGTGTGTTTGTTGTCGAACTACTTTTTTTTCTTTTCTTTGGCAAAATATTTGACAATCACCTTAAAATTCGTTATAGGCACGTTTTAATCATCAGCCTGCAAGGTATTATTTCATGAAATTGGACTGACGTGTGAGATAATTTCATTTACTATGGGACATAAAAGTCAACAAAAGGAAATCTTATGAACACAAATTGTTGTTGTTATTGATTGACATTGTTTTGACTTGTGACACATTTGTGACTCCCAACTAGTGAAATTAGTTTGTAGCGTGAGAGGTGAGCGGAAAAAGGGGTCCTTTTGAGATCGGTGAGCTACAACTAGCAATTCGCTGGGGCCACCAAGGCGTTAAATCCGTAACACTAGCTACGAATTGCGCAAATTACGTTACATCGTTTTTTGTAAAAAAAAACCTTTTTACCTAAACAACAAAATCAAATTCAAGTCTATGCATTAAACTGTACCTTACTTTGATTATCGTTTTTTTTCTTTATCGTAACAACAATCTAAAGGGTTTTGGGTCGGTCATTTCTGGATTTCTTTGACTTTGTTTACCTGTAACCGAAGAGTAAGTCCTGTCCTGTGTATGGAGATTTGGTCCGGATGGGATTTTGAACCGGTTCTTTCGTGTGAAAACCGGCGCCACTACCACCATGCGAGAAATAAGAAGTTTCTCGATCTTGATGTCACATTACTCGAAATATAAAGGACTCTAGTCCAACTCGTGTTCATCGTGTTATAAAACAGAAATTTATTTAGTAAGTGTTGTGCACTTAATGTGATACTGTGTACTGTAAGTGTATTGAACTTTGTATAAGTAAGTGTTATAAACGACCGCTTTATGGTCATGGCTTGCTGCAAGAGTCCTCTAAAGCGCTCATGGCCGAACGCGGCTAAGAGGGTTGAGTCCAATTTTGGAAAAAAAAATCCATGCCTCAGAGGCGTATGTACTGGAAATATATTTATAATTTATTATTACTATATAGTACTAGCGTCGTTGGTTGTGACTGGTGTTTTGAGAAGAGAAAATTCCTCAGGATGTAAAAAGACCCATTGCACACCCTAGCGCGTATCTCCACATCAATGTTGCTGTCGGTGCTGACTTTTGACCCAAGATTAGTCAAATTGTGGACGACGCTCGTGCGCGAAGTGCACTCACCTTTTTGTAGGTTGCTGTGCAAATTAAGATTTGCTAGCAGGGCCGCTGATGGTACCAAGATCTGGACTGACTTATAGACGATGATCTTCGAAGTGTACACCTCCTAATCGCGGATGGCCCTCTCTCACACTAGGCAAATCGAATGAACAACAATACGCCTGAAATTATGTAAGAAAGTCTAAAATACGTTTCTACTCAGGTGAATTTAATGTATTCGTATTTTCTTAATGAGCCTTTTCTGATCAAAATTATTACAATATTCTCTTACGTTTAGTGAACTATATAACTTAAAAAAATGTGTGAATACTGGATATAGCTTGTGCAAAAATGATCCAAAAAATTGTATAAAATAGGTCACTAAGTCTTACTGTGGACTGCTTTTCTTCTTCTCCTTTCTTGCCAAATAACTTTAAATTCATTTACCTTACTAATTAACATTATGCATACATACGTAATAGTTATATATTAACTAATCTAGTTAATATATACATATACCTACATCTACTAACAACATTAGCAACCAGATAAGTTAAAAGTTCTACGAATTGGTAAGTACGTAAAGCTTTGAGATAATATTAAATTTTACTTACCTAACTTTAAAATACGCCCATTATTGAAATAATATCAACCAATTCAACAAAAGGGAAAATAGAAATCCCTTCCAAATCCTTTATTTTACGTTGCCATCGGATTTGTCCGTGCTTCAATGCACCCTTGTTCCTTTTTGTTATTCATCTTGTATGGCTCTTCTGGACCATACTGAACCACACTAACTCGTTCGAGGTTTCACGATCAACTAAGCCTAACATCACCGCATATGCACTAGCAGAAACACACAAACGCGTACGCAGCCAAACACATCTTGAATGCACTCAAATGCGTTCAAAATGGTGGAAAAATGTTAGCTGCGATTATTCATCACAAACGATCGAGCAGTAAAAAGCTGACACTATACATTTCCCACCGTACTGCATACATTCGGGATCGTTTCACACAAAAAAGCCTACATTTTTAGCGTTTCACTGCCTGTCGTCGTAAGCCAATGAAAAGCATTAACGTTAGCAAAAGAGAAACGGTGGGGGGTGCGGAACATGGACACCGCTAGCGCAGCACTGGACCGAGTCGGGTCGAGCCGGTTCGCCGGTTGTAGGAAATTGAAATAATAATTGAAATGAATTTAAGCTCACACAGATGGATTAATTGCTGCTGCCACTGTGGCTGCTGCTGCTGCACGGTGTGATGGAATGTGACGTAAAGCAGCCAAACCGGGTGTACGGATTTGCTAACACGACGCAAAAAGCTACCCACCCAGTGGTAAACTGCAAAACAAAGCCAAAAAAAAGAAGGAATCCTTCGTGTTTTGCCTTCGTTGAGATTTGATTTTATTCCACCGTTTTACTTAGTTTGCACAAAAATTCAACATTTCTCACATCAAGTAATGGGTCGGGTGGGGACAAAAAGTACAACAAACGCTAAACCCTCCAATCGTACCGGCCAAAGCCCTGCCCGATCGCGACAAATGATGGTCATTACACGGAACTGCTTTTATGCAGTTCCGGCGTGCGAGAAATTCATTTAGAGGCAGCACAAAACGTTCCGGAGAAACCCACCACACCCCACCGATAGTGAATGTTAATCGAACATGGCTGAACGCGTCGTGACAGAGCCCGTACACGCACACTCCACCCACGCGAGCCGGTCAGTGAAAAAAGGGAAGCAAAGGAAATGGAACAAATTTTTGAACTGTTTCCGGTTTTGTATCCGGTCACTCCGGAACGCACCATTGATGGGCACCATCGTGGTATTTCGAGATGGAGGAAATGAAAATCCCTTCCTCTCCTACCCATCCATATCCGTCGTCCAATTCCTTTCGGCAATTGGACAACCCTCCGCAACCGGGGACGAAACGTTTTAAAAGTCGGTACCCGAAACAGTACGGCACAAAATCACCGAATCAATCAAATGGGTAACGCGCTGCGGAACGCTTTCGGGACGTGATTCGATTTGGGTGCGCGTTTTTCACTTCGGCACCTCCGAAATTGGTTTAGGCGTGCGACGTTAAATCGTTCAGCAAATGGATCGCACCGAAAACAAACACGTGTGTCGCACATTTTTGGGAAAGTTAACTATTCACCGAACGGGCGTGATGTTGATTGTAAGAAGTTTTTTTTATTCATAGCTGTTTCAAAAAAAAAAATCCATCAAGTTTTAATTTCAAAATTCCACTGTAACTCTGAGCGTTACACTACGATATGTGAAGTACACAAAAATAAGATCTTTGTAAATAGTTTGATAATTAAGTTATATTAATTTTGTCTTCAGTAAAAAACGAGTAACTTGTTCGTTTCTATCAGGTACTTGAGTAAATCTTCTGATTCGTGTATATTTCTATATTTGATGGTTTTTAGTCGAAATGTTGAGTGATTCACTATTAAACAACTTTGATGATTGTAGGTCATAGTGTTTTCCGTTTGGCCAGTTTTTTATATTACCGAATACTAATTTCATGGTATAACACATGTACAATATAGTTAGGTAAGGCATTAATGTTGAGAAAGTTTAGAATTTATAATAGAATTTGACTGATCATTTATCTGTCATCCTGTATCTCGTTAAAATAGTTGACTTAACCTACCATCCAGAAGCTTCCAGTTCGTTCTCTAAATAGTCTAGGACTCTTACCAGATGTTCCCTAGATGTTTCCCTCCTGATATAGTTGGGCACGGCTCTGGTATTTAACCGAGGATGGTTTATATATCCTGGGGATTTTCTTTTTTTTTTGCAATAACATAATTTTGCGAACGAAGTTCGTTGGTTTACTCGAAAGAAATAATCGAACAGGTAGTACAGATTTAGGTCATAAAACCCTACAATATCAATACAATATCTTATATGCAATTTATTGAGTGATTTTGGTGAATTAGTCAGAAATCATCATGGAATATTCAATGCAATCGGCAGAAGACCATCAATAATAACAAAATACTTATTCTAAATGACTTATTATTCTTCATTTGAATCACTTTTTTAAATGGTTGTGAACCTTTTTTTTGTATTTTATTGAAATTCTGAACATAACAACTTTTTAAGCGTTAATTCTACTCTGTATGATCAAATATTTTGTTTAAAGTAAATAACAACATTACTAGTAAAAAACCACTGCATTACATGAACAATCAAAATGCCAAATAGGCAACTAATGTGCTAAGCTCTCAAATTCAGTAAGAAAATGTCTAATATGATGGCTTTAATATTTAGATTCACCTACATATCTGATTACTTCCACCAGTTTGATGGCATCGAAAGAACATCAGTTGGAATGAAGTTCTCTTGCACCAAATCGCTAAGCTATATTATGATGTGATGTGCATTATCCCGAATGTAATACAGCAAATCCATGCTTAATCAGGCTAGAATATTTGATTTCCTTACTTATGTGTCAACAATGCAAAATCTACTTCGTCACGTATCGAACAAAATCCTATGCTAAGCAACGAGATACGATTCAATCGTCATCGCATTGTTATACCATGCTAATCAAATTAACTTTCTTGCGGCACACTAACAGAGATCACCAAAGTAATCACTGCAACATTCCTAATGCTATGCACATTCACTGTGTACTAGGAGCGTAACTTACTCATTTATTATTTTCATGTATGATGCATCATACCTGGCATGCGCTCACACACGGGCACACGCTAGTGTACCCCCATTTGTCATCATCATTCACCCACTTTGCTGATAAAAGAGTCTACGAGTAAGGACAAAGCATCTGCCGAAAGAACGGTGGGACACAAAGAACAGGACGTACGCCAGTTTGTGGCGACAATGTAATCAGTAAACTTCTGCCTGATTAAACCTTTTCACTAGCTGTGACGAATGTGTAAAAGCGGTACGGTCCAGCAACTCCGCCAAGCGTTTATAATGGAGACATTTTATGGCAGTTTTAAGTACGGTTGAATGTTTACGCCGTATCAACCCTCCTGGAAATAAAACTATTGCATGAAGTAGCTTAGAAAAATGTGCAGCAGCAGTAACAGTAGAAAAGTGGAAAGAAAAATTTGGTAGCAGCAATATGAAACGATGTTTTTCTCTTCTAATTTCTAATGACTGGCCCCGATTCAACGTTCGTAAGTCCGATATTGTAGTTAAATAATTCACAAAAAAAACTCCACGAACAAAACTGAACACCATCCAAATTTACTCTTCAGGCTCATATCAGAGATGGGAAAATAAAACGGTGTCCCGCAATAGTGCACCTGTCATGTCAAATGGAGGACCTTCACTGTACCGATAAACCGATTCCCATCATATCGTGCAATGATGTTGTTGGGTGTGCTGGCTAATCTCGACGCCATGAAGAGAAACAAGCTTAACCGAGGTGGAAAATGGAAAAAGTTTTACTCACCCACAAACATACGCGGTGTCCATCGGCAGCTGCCCGAGCACGAGTCAAGCTTTTCCATCGCCAATCGACCAAATAGAGATCGAGTTAAATGTATGTGTATGTGTGTGCAATTCTTCCTTTTTTGCCCACCAGATGCAACTATAAATTGAAAACCCAAGAACTACAGGTGATTCTTGCCACGGTAGAATGGTTTGCGAAACCTAAAGTAGACCGGGTGGATATGGGTGAGATGAGAGTGGTCGTCAAAATTCCGACACATATTGGACAGTTAAACGGTGCTATTTTCTCGCTTTCTCTAAATGAAGGATGCAACGAAAGCGATACATAAAAAGGCACCTAAAGCACCTGATTGGGTGAATTACTTAGTTTATTTAGTGGCACGGGCGAATAAATATAGCCGACCGAGAATCCACACACAAATGAGTATTCTTCGTTCGTGCTACAATCGTCGACACGCGAATCAAATCTGTTAATGACTACAAGCTTTAGCACGAAAGAGAACGTAAGAGAGAGAAAGAATGAGAAAATGGCAACCCAGATGTTTGGTAGAAATTTGGAATCAAGATGAGTTAGGTTAACAAACAAGAAGACAGCAAACAAACAAAAAAAACACACGCTTCTATCACTATCACCCCACCCAGCCAGCATTCCACCTGCTTCAAAACTGATCGTCTGCCAAATTCTGCCACAGGGCACAGGTTGTCGCTGTAGTTGGGTATCCCAGGGCACAGCAACGCACCCCCACGATACCAGTGGACACCACTGGAAAAAACTAGCGTCAAAAGTTTTAATTAAAAACATATTTCCATACGAATAGTGATTCCTGTCGTTTCGGGAACTTTATTATATTTTTCTCCCCTTTTTATTTTCCGACAGTGGCGAACCTTAACAAATGGGAAACTCCGGACGGGACAGATGTTCGCGCGGGATGAAAAACAATTGAGTGTGCTTTCTTCTTCCTTTATTCTGCTATATTGGATGCTGTGTGTGGGCGTGTGTGTGTATGACAAAAGGAAATTGAAGAGACGAACACCGAACCTTGAGCTGGTTGACTGCTTGAGAAGTATCGAGCAATCACAGCGGAGTACGATTGCATCAGGTGTGATTGCGCGTTCGGGTGACCAATTGTGGTGCATCGTTTAGAACAAAAGTCAGTGTGAAACAAAGAAAAGGTTCTGTCTAATGGAGTCTTGCTGGCGCAAAATTACAATATGTTACTGTGACACTTTCCTGGGGTTTTCATTTTTTACCTTTCTACCTTTTTTTCTTTTTTGCACTGCTTTGTACGTAACGAGGAGTAGAAGGAGAAACAAGAAATTGATTGTTTTTTCTCGAAGTATCAGTTGAGTTTTTTGGGAGAAATAACTAGTAGTTCTAGTTGTCTAACGGTGTTTGTTTATCTTCAATCGAAATCAGTTAATATTTGCAAATTGTTTCTGCACATAGTGCCTTCTCTAATTGCTAAAAGTAAAATAAACAATCAACAATCAATTTAAGTTCAACGAAATGGCCCCTTATTTAACTTATTCGGACCATCAGAAAGGTGAAATGTTGAAATTGTAGCCCCTTACCCAATAATATATATATAAGTGTGAACAAAATACCAACGACTTAAAAAAACCGAGCCTCTTCCATAGCTCACCTGAGGCTTAATCTGAGGGTTTATCGAACAGGAAAAGCATATGAAGAAATAATTTAGTAAAATTATTTTACGCATTTTTAAGTTTATCTATGAATTTATTAGTTAAATATTTGATTAATTTAACTACTTATTAATTTACGTATCTGTCCACTGTTATATAATTTCATTTACTTCCTTTGGTCTAGTAACTGTACATTTCTCATTAGAATTATAATTGTGATTAAACCTTCAAGCGCCCTCATTCGCCTTACAAATTAAATAAAAAAATTCGAAGAAGTGCGGGAGCAAAACGAAACCTCCGATTGGTGATCCAAGGGCCCGAATTAGAATGGAAAACCACAGAATACCCGAACATAAAAGACCGGCACACGAAGAACAAAGCGAAATTGTCCGGAAAAGTGCATCGAAGCTTCGCGTCGTAGGTCGAAAAACTTGGGCGTAATGAAAAATGAGTGAAAACCACCAACTGATTTCTGCTACTTTGCCCTTTTTAATTTTTTTTCATGTACTCAAACGACAGCCACCAAGATTCTGATGACATTTTCCATTGCCTTGAATTTCGTTTTAGGTGCTTTTTTGTATGGCTCATCATCGTCACACAATTTTCACGTGTTTGCTTTTGTCATCCGGGCGCTTTTGTTTGACCGCTCGCTACCATCACTAGCAGGGTATGTTCGGAAGGATTGGGTTGAAGAACAGAAGCAACAAAAAAATAACAAATAAGTCAACCAATGAAAAGCTGTAGCTTAAAAGGGGTCGGTAAAAAAATCGTCCCACCTACCATAAAGTACCGTGAAGTAAAGGAAAAGACGATAAAGAATGGACCCGTTGGACGATGGTCTCTGTCGATTTTTGCTCCCTTGCTGCACTGACGGTGAATGGGACGGTAGGGCTCAACTGGTGAAGCTTTACCACATTGAGAGAGGTAAGGAATTGGGTAAAGAAAGATAGCAAAAAAGAGGTGACTATGGTGCACTGAAAAATGTCACCGATAGCAAACTTCAGCCCCAATGATAAATAGTGTCTATTTGTTAAGATCAAGATTTTTATCCTGGTCATTTTTTTTCGAGTTGGTTTTGTTTCTTGTGGTGTTTGGTGAAAAAGTTTCCAAGAATGTGTATGTGTGTACAATTTCTCAAACATCAAAGTAGCTCTTTGTGGTAATGAGTAACTCAAGTGAGAGCACTGATCCAACTAGCCTGCATATGACACGAACGATCTGGATGCTGAAAAAAACCACCAGCGAGATCAGAGTAATTGCGATGAGAAACTGTTAAAAGATAAACCCGAGCTGGATTATTCTTCTATAAAGTTCACTTTACGTGCTCCCGTTGAACTCTGTGTTAAGCTCGAAAAGCGAATTATTATACCTCATCTCTAAACTCCCACAGAAACCACATCGAGCTTCAATTGTTCCATCTATCCATCTATCTACCCCAACTTAGGAAACTGCATCGATAAGGTATCATAAAACGAAAGCTCTCACAACTCTCAAAGCTAAAATGAGTAACCTATTCCCCTACACCCATTCCACTAATAGAGCTTCACCAATCAATCAGACGAGAATCGATCGTTTGATGCGCTCCTGTGCGCTAACGAATGGAATTTCTTCTTTGCCCGTGAGCACAGACTTCCTCATCTTTGTCTTGCATTAGTTTTGCTTGTGGTTGGTTCTGGTTGAAACCATCACCTGCATAAAACATCACAGCCAGCCACCGATTGGGGTCGGGATGCTGATGGGAGGCAAAATAAAAGTTTTGCTAATTAACTTCATTAGAACTTTGCCTACCTTCACACAGCGTTGGTCGTTGAGCACGCTGAAGATACGCATATGCCAACGAAGGGCAAAATGGTAGTAACCGTCTTTACCTTTAATGCACGGGACGATGCAGCCTCATAAACATGTAATTATGCTTCTCTGAAATGAAAGTTTCACACATAATCACACACACACGCACTTTGGCCCGTTTTTGAGGAGATTTAACGTTCATTGGCAAGGGTGCGATAAGGAATCGAATTATTCCGCCCTTTGTATTCTCTAGCAACTTTAAAGTTTTTAAAACATGCCGTACAAAGCCCAACCTGAAATTTCATTGAAAGACTACCTCAACATCATTTTTAAGTGACCGGTAGGTCTGAATGTTTATAACGTAGATAATGTTTGATCAATGGTCATTACTAAATTTCAAATTAGTCCAAGTGATACTAAAAACATCAATGGCTAATGGGAGAACTGGTGAATTAGAATATTATCAAACGTTGCAACTATTGCAGTCCAAGTCGAAAAAGGTACAGTCTCTTCAAAACTTACAAAAAAACCATGATCGGTTTACTTCAAATGTTACATGGTCTGATGTTTAGTATTATGCCAACTATTTTTTTAACATTCTCCCTCTAATCCTCAAGATTTACGTAAATTTGAGATGCATGTTTATTTCTCAGAGCCAAATGTGTGGAGACTCATTACTTTCAATAGATGCATCCTTGTAGGCCCTAAGCAGTTGCAGTAAGCAGAAAAGGTAGTTGAGCTACTCCACTAGCAGTAGTATTGCATTTACTCATATCTTGAAGCAACCGAAGGGATAAAGTTGTACTAGCAAAGCAGCTCTACTTCGCCTGTCGTTAAATCACCCAGATTCTTCAGGTAATATCAGGTGATCGGAGCCCGTTTAATTTCGTGTCCTTCCGTGGTTACTTAGTCCACTCAATGGAATACCAGAGGTGTTGTACGAATTATGCGAATAAATTAAGGAATCTTATACGTCAAATATCTCCCAATTGACAGAAGAACTGACCGCACAATGATTAAAGTGTTTTTACAGAACTTTTTCGAACAAATCCTCAAAACCAGATCGTTTTTTTTGCCAAGAGAAAGATTCCTGCGATTCTAATGTATACTCCTTAAATCAGTACTATAATGAAATACGATAGATAATACTTAAATACTATAAATGAAATAATAACAGACCAGCTCATAACTATTCAAAATAAAAGCTGCACATGAAACCACATTTTTTCCTTACTTTCTTGATAAATTTTCATTATATCCACAATTTATTAGATTCATTTCAGAAAATTCAGTAACTTCAAAAAATTATTACTAATTTAGTCAGAATATTCCAACATTACGCATACTTTACTATTTTATACCTTTATTTTCGTTAGAAATAGCAAATCAATGTCAAATATACTCGCGATGGGAAATATGCTATGAGAATGCCATTTACAATCGATTTAGCTCAGCCGAATACAACTGTTTACTTGCCAGCCTTACCACATCATGCTGTTAAGCAGCGCGGTGTGCATGTGGCCAAAACTGTGTCGTATTGGATAAATTTTTTCCATCCGATAAATCTTCCCATTATCAAGAAATGGAACACCATTCACCAACCCATTCGGCGCTGTCCGGGTGCAATGATGCTGGAACCATGACACGATAGCATATAGGCGATGGGTGAGTATTTGGAATGCCACATATAACAAAATCGGGAAAGAAATAAGATGCCTGATAAAAGGATAGTGATTACTTTTGCCTGTGTCCACCGCAAGCATCCAGGCCGCGTCCTCGCCCATGTATATACCGGAGTGCTCCTGGTCTTGAAATGAGGAATGGAACAAGGTAAATATTGATGATCAAATCTTGTTTCGTTATCTTCGTTGCTCTCACTCTCGCCTGTGGTACGTATTCCATTCCCGTCTCAAGGGAGTCCTTGAACTCACGGCAGGACCGAGTCCAACCAGGAGACCATTTCGATGGCATCGGTCGAGCGGAAAGCTTACGCTTCGCCGAGCGAGATGAGTGAGGATGCGAAAGTAGCACATCTTTTCTTATAATAATATCTATTATCCCGATTATCCTACTACCACAACAATCTCCCACGAGGATCCGCATAAACCGGGATTCCCCTGGGGTGAGCTGATGCAGGATGACGGTGGTCGGTGGAAAGCTCATTACTGCTTATCGGGCACTATTCCCCCGCCCAAAAGTTTTCTTTTCCGTAGCAAGAAAAAGGTAAAATACTCGTCTTATTAGGTACAACATGTATAAATTGTAAGACCCTTTCTATGAGAGTTGCCGAATAAAAAAAATACCACAAATAATAATTTGCTAAGCTATGCCACGATCGTGAACGCATGAGCCCAGTTAATCACATCACAAACAAACAAAACAGTGGCTCGAAAACCCACGTTGTACAAGAGCCACCGCAAATGATAATGTGGTCAGATTCAACAATGGAAGTTGGAGAAGGATTTGTGCGAGATGAAAGTAATGAAAAATTTACCATCACAATTAAAAATGGCGGTAAGTTCAATTGATAGAAGCGTTAGTTTGGTTTCCCGATTCCAGGTTTCCAGCCTTTCACCTGTGTTTTTTTGCCAACATGTGATTCATTGGCTACCCATATATATATTTATATATATATATGTGTGTGTCAGTGTATGTGAGTGTGTGTTTTAGTTAAACCCACCATGTTGACTTCCTGCTAGCCTACCCAGAAACATGCCAGCCCCATCCCAAAGTATCATTGTTTCATCATTTTGTTAATGATATCCTGTACATTCGCTTAACCCGGCGGATGCTCGTGGTGGATCAAAAATTTCCATGCCAGTACTTCGTTTTCAAGCCCCACCGCGTGGAAAGTGGTTGTCCACAGGACAGGAAGTTAATTTGTTTTTTTCTCCCATGCGCTTCACCATACATCCTTCCATTCGATTTTTTTTAAAATCGTCAACCTGTGACGTGACACATAAACTGAAACGATGTTGCTCATTTGTTGGCCACTGACCCATGGTGGCCAATCACGGTACAGGGATGCATCCGTGCTGCACAATGGATTAATTTGCACACACACGCGCGACCACGCATCGCGCAACAAAACAGCTTGAATAATAGCAGCAGCGGTAACGATTGATGGAAATTGCCATCAAAGAGAGCCAAATAAAACACTACGGCACACAACAAAAAATCATTAAATAGGAGCTTTGTGCAGGTTAATCGATGGTTTTTCCTACCGCCACGCGGATTATGGCAAACCAGACGAATCGGTTAATGAGGAAAATGGGAACGGAACGGAGAAGGTGATTTAATTTCGGCCAACCAACCACACCCACACGTCCACGGACAGTGCTGCGTACAATAACGATATAGCGTGGGCCATTTTTTGAGCACCTCGCGCGTTACCTTTTTGCTGATTAAAACGTTCGCCAAATAATCATGATTTTTCCCTGGCGTTCATTTTAATAGCTTGCTGCTGTTTATTGCACTTTGCCGTGAATATTATTGCACACTTTGCGCGCCAGTAGTGATAGTTTTATTGTACGGAGCGATCACAACGAATTGGTATATGGGAAACGTGTGATCTTGACGAGTTTCACAAAGTTTGCAGTTAATTTATTTTTTTTAACAAACGTTTTTATTGTTTGAGAGGAAATAAAATGGCATGAATTTTATAGCCAATTTTAAATGAACTTTATGAAATTATATGGCAGTTTTATAGTCGGTGCATTCAAGTAAAGATACCTGAACAGTTTTATTTTATTTCACACAATCTTTCAGAGTGCTTCATTTTAAATGATCGTTAGCGCATCGTTTGATGCATCCGCCTTAGACTTACCAATTCAACTTTTTTTTAACGACTATTATTGCATCATTAGTTCCAACGCATCACTCTATGTGCAATATCAATTGATCAATTACTTTCCTTAAACAATTGTACAATTCGAGGTCCGTCTTCTTTAAACATCGTGCCTATTGTATAAAATTCAGCGACTTCTGTTTAAATACATACATCGGCTTCTCTAGATTTTTGTTTTGCTCTCATATTTTTAATGTAAGTGAAACTTTTATCGGCATTTCAGTATATCCCTGTGTTTAAGTGTTCAAAAGCAGATTAAGGGATACGCATACCAAACAAATGCTTGGGGCTTGGAGGGGTCTACCTGTAACGGGCCCAATCACAAATATTACTTAAAGAAGGTTACCAGTTTGGTGTCCCATCGTCAAGGCTGGAACGAGGTAGGTTAATATCAGTGTATCGTACAAAGATGGGAAAAAGATCCCTCAAAGTTAGACAACTTAACACCTCTAAGCTTACCCTCTATTCGTTGGTATACCTAGTGGAATATTCAAGTCAATCAAAATTTGATTCTGTTCTATTTGACAATCGTTATTAGCAGCTCGTCTGAAAATTGTTTGGCTTGTAATAGCAAAACACAGTTTTTGGGCATACGTCATTAAATAAAATTTTTAGATATTTTTTTCCGATTCCACATACATCCCATCTTCCCTTCCCTGCAACAATACACCATTTTCACCATTTCCATCTTTTCGATACCATTGTTGTAGTGCGATTTGTTCTTTGTCGCAAAACAGGCCTCAGTTTCGGCGATCACCTCTTCATTCGTCGAAAATTTCTATTTTTCGAAATATTTTTTTTTCTTCAAATGTGGCCGTTTTTCTGTGATTTCGTCCTTCAAGCGATTGGTACGTTATTGAAGAACTCGATATAATAGTCACTGTTAAATGTCTTACACTTCTCAAAATAGCTAATGAAGATTATTTTTTTCCAATCCTCAAAACTAATGCCATAACCTTGCCTGCTTTAAAAAAGCCATAAAATCTTTAAAACTTGCCATAAAATTGCCTGATCGTTGCGTTTTCCCTCGCTTTGGAGCATGTTCATTGCGTACAGTCCACTCGTCTATTGGAATCCAAAGTGTAGTGGGCAAGCCAGGTCTCAACCATGGTAACATATCGAATCAAAACCTCGATTTAATTTTGCTTAAACAGCTCCAAACACTGTTTCGAAACATCAACTGGTTGTTGTTTTGTTTGGTACGTTGAGTTTTCCATAAAACAAATTTGAAGAGAACGTCAAATTGTTTAACGTTACGTGGTTACAGAGATCAGAACGTACACAGTTAGAATAGCTATTTGTCTGCAACAAATGATCAACAATGATTACATTTAATGTCATTCGTTTTGAGTTCATTAATTTTTTTACGCTTTTGTAGCAAAAAAAAATTAATACACTTAGAATATGCAATGGATATAATTTGCTAAAAATGCTTGTAAGATGAAATATGATTAAATGTGAATAGCTACTATAACTTTGAAATAGAAACAAAATAGATCAATAGGGAATGATTCAATTTCAATATAATTAATTTTGAAATTATATGATAAATTATAAGTTTGCACTAAAATCTATTTCTGTTAAAAAATGTAGCAAATATTTTATTCGCTACATACTTGTAGAGCTTAGCGTACCTATTTAATCCAAAGGAACTATTGCCTATATCGTATTTGTCATTTGATATAAAAACTGGTTTGCTCAACATTATGCTATTGTAGCAATAGAAATAAACTTCGACTTAGACTAAACTTCGTTCAATGTATTAAGGTTGCCAAACTATGCTCTGACCTCTGTTGTTAATAAACACTGTTTATTTCACAAGTATCAATTAGAGTTTATTTCAATATCAGTTCATATGATCTGCCTCCTTCATCTTCAGTTTTTGCATGCACAAAGCTGAAGGACCTGTAATCCTGTAGAATTCGATTCACCGCTCCGCAGTCACCCGGATAATCGTCATTCTACTATAATTTACTAACGTGGAAATGGTAGCATTACAGTTTATTCTTCAAGCAGAACAATTTAGATCGCTTCACATTAAACAATAGACAATAGTGCAATTCAATAATCAATTTAGCAATCGATCGCACCGCGACCGATCAGTACGACACAAACAACACATGTTATGCAAGCGCAGCAATCCTTCGCACCGCTTCAAGAGGTGACACATTTTATGCGAGCGTAGCAACTATTAATGATTCAAAACTCAAAACTATTGCTTTGTTAAGTATTACGACAGGAATCAATCCTTCGATCGAAACCAATATCAAACGGGAAATGCAATTTTTAACATCTTTGACTATAACAAACAGACGAACAAACTTTTTGAAACATGAACCATGAAATCGCACAAAATCAATAGACACAACACCGGAAACCAAAAGTAACCATCAGCAATTATATCAATAAAGCGGTGTAGCCGACAAGCGAGAAAGATGCGGACGATCATTCAATCAGACGGTTATCGATTGAGTGTCGGAAGTTTATCTATCCTAACCATTCGCCTAGTTTCATTTCAAGAGCATTGAAAATCCCCCTACCTACGGTAATGCCTCAATGTCTCAAACGTTCCCGTAGAGGGAAATTAAAAAATACCCAACGATCGCCTGGACGATCATATTGCACCAACGAAGTAAACCCGAATGCTAACGGTACATACCCAACCTACCACAACCGGAAAGTGTGATCGTGACTGCACGCGTTATGCGCTACGAAAAGAACATGCGAGCGATCATATTATAGCGGGATCATAAAAAGAATAATTTCATTGTATTTGATGGCAATTTTTAAAAGAAATTGTAGCGTAATTGATAAATAATAATTTCGTTAGAATTACAATTTTTTTAGCCATACAACTATGCTGATTAAATCACCATTAATGAAAAGCAACTCAGAAATGATTCACAGCCACCAACGTTAATGGTCGCTATTATTTGTTGGACATGTTATAAAAGGTCGCATAAAGTTGTTAGAAGCTCACTACAAGCAATAGTGCATGGTCGAAAGTTTGGTTGAAATTGTAAATTGGAGCTGTAAATGACATGTGATATGTATCAATTGTGGTAATTGAGATGTGAAACAGTGAGTTTAGATGTCGGACATTACTTGACGCGTGTTACATTGCAGGATCGTGATCATCGGTGCTCTAGCTGGCCATGTGGGAAGCTTCATATTTGACTGTAGAAAACATTTAGGCGGATCGTGTGAGATTAAGAACTGGAACCCACCTGTGGAAGGATATTTCGTTTTGAAATATGTACCGACCTATATCGATAGTGTTTCATTACTTAACCTACAATTATCAACCATTGATGAACGGATATGTAGCGAGCTAGGAACTTCAATCTTATTTCTAAATATTTTTGACTCTCCTATGTTGAAAACTGCCTCGTTTACAAATTCATGCCATGTGCCAGTTATTATTATTAAAAAATCATCAATAATTCGGTTAAGTTTCGAACACAACACCTTCATTAAGGGCGTAACCATCGTTAACAGCCCAATCCGCATTATTCCACGAACGCTGCGCAACTTACTCAATGTGATGATGTTCACGATTCAATTGACCCAAGTTACTAATGTGGACTTCAACTTGTTTTGCACATTGCATAAACTATATATTTTAAATTTAGGACAAAACAAAATTACACACATTGTTCCACCCGTCGACGCATCATGCAATCCAACTTTGAAGACAATTTATTTGAATGGCAATGCGTTGGAAGAGATAGATTTCGAGGTGTTTTGGCCTTTCTCGAATCTATCAGTGATACATTTGCAAGGAAATAAGATCGAAACCGTTACTGGAAAGTTGACGAATCCGGCAGTAAATGTTATATTTCTGAATCACAACCGCATAACAGTATTAGATTTCTGTAAATGGGAAGGTGCTAAAGTTTCCAACATCAGAGTATCTTACAACAATCTGACTCGTGTCCCTCGTTGCTTGCATAAAATAATTCCGCGAACAGCTCGATCTATCACCTTAGCTTGGAATCAAATAGATTGCATTGAAATGGACGATTTCAAACAGTTGCCTGATTTACATTTGATCGATTTGATATACAACAACATCAAAACCATGCCAATGAACGAGAGCTCGTATCCTCCGAAGCTATGCAAAATTCAATTATTCGAAAACCCAATCGCAACAACACTGAATACAACATTCGAGAGGATCCTTCTAAATTTGCACAGTTTTGCGTCTCTGTCGTTAGCCAGAAGTGCATGTACAGTGTAAAGAATAAAGTATTTTTCAACGACTTAAAGAATTGCACAAAAAAATCCGAAAGTAGTGAAGCTCATGAACAACAAAACATTCGATACAAAAACGCTGAACATTTAGGTAGAAGTGGCGAAGTGTGTAGGTATGCGAAAGAAAAATCCAGTGTAGTGATCTACTAGTTGGAACAAAACAAAGCATGGATAGAAGTTGATAGTTTATCAACTAGGAGATATAGTTGAATTTGTAGATAATAATATTGAAAAGAATGCTTAGAAATTAAACAGGGTAAAGAAAAGATTAATTACCATAGTAGTTAAAACGCTTTTTCAGTTCGAAGGGATAAAGGTGCGAATAAAACAGCAGCAAATGTCGTCATCTTCATTTAGGATGACGAAAAAACTTAAGAAAGGTCACGCGAAGAAACGTCCTTTAAGTCTTTACTTTCACCGCTAACGAATTAGATATGGATTTGTGCTGGAAAGCGGTTATTGTCTTAAATTCATAGTTAAATTTACCGCTAGTGTTATGAGTACATGAGATACTATGCCGCGAAAGTGTATCAATTGAAAATGTAACAGCTCAGATAAAGGAAAAAGACCCAAATTCGATTTTAAACAAATCCTAGCAGAGCCCCATAAAATTGTTCTCCGTTAAGGTTCTGAATGAAATCTAACTTTATTAAACAAACAAACAATACATGCATTCCTTGACAGTTATCGCTTTGCTAGTTATCATAAGTAACTTACAAGCATCGGCACTCGACTCGTTATTTCATTTTTATTTTCATTTACTTTCAACAAAATGACTTCTAACGGTTTTCGCAAATCTTGGAAAGTTAAGACGCTGTATAATCTCAGCGGTTACGTATAATTTTTATGATAGAAAGATTTTGCACTAATCGCGGTCCAAACCTGGGCCAGTGTTTGTGTCGATTAAGTATTTGTCTGTTAATAATCGTGTTACAGTGTACAGCAGGCGTGCAGACAGTGTAGCGTAGTACTAGAAGTAGCAGCATCCGCAGCAGGAATCGTAGAAGAACAAGGTCAAAATAGAATCTGTTCCTTTGTCCCAAAATACCGAATGCACACAACAAAAAACAGAAAGTTATTGCTCGATCATAAAAAAGAATCATTTTTAAACAAAATTCATTTTTGTACCATACCATGCTTTTGTTATTTTGCTTTTCTTACTAAATAAGACATATTTTATAGTAATCAACAGCCGCATCTATAAAAGACCGGTCGCATCGTATGATGTACCTTAGTATAACAGTTCCATGATTTAAGCTTTGTTTGAAGTATGAAATTTGTGCTGAATGCTGTCATGTTTCATTTCATTTATTTTATACTGTCTATTACGCAGGTTTAACGAAAACAAAACTGCTTCAGACTAAACATTAAAAACTAAAAGTAAACCTAAGGAATAGGAACGGATGAATCGGGGAGAAAACGCGGGAACACAAAATTTGGGAAAGCATAGGTTAGAAGTCGAGCCTAAAAAGCAGCAAGAGAGGAATGGAAATCAAATAGATTGTCCACAACATTGAACAGACGAAAGCGTTCGTGGAGAGGATCATTGTTGCTAAGCTGCCTACGACGTTTAGCAATAGATAAAGAAGGACGGTAACGTAGAGAACGGGACTGGACATAAAGATTAAGAAAGATGAAAGTAGAATTAAAAGAAAGAATACGAGGGACGTCAACTTCATTCAACACAACAGAGGCAATAAAAGCAGCTTGAGCTTTTACTCGACGAGATTCCAGCGAGTATAGTCCAAGGAGCTGTAGGCGAAAAGGATAGGAAGGAAGGTTGTAACCAGAGCCAAACATTTTAGTGAGTGCAAAACGTGTGAAAGCTTTTTGCACTTTTTCAAATCTGAGGATGAGGAATCTGAGGGAATGAGTTAAGCCAGGTTAAGAGAGGATTTCCAAATCTTAATTTGCGGAGTTTCTCTAAAAGAATAGAGTAAGGGACACGGTTGAATGCAGAATGGAGATCAGGCATGTACTTGACGACTTTCGTCAATCAGTTTGTACAAAAATGAAACAAAGCTCTACAGATGGGAATTTTAATTCTTTTTAAGGATTTAAACCCGAGTTAAAGAGTTAGAATGAAGATTTAACTCTTATAGTCATTCTTCAAGATTTAATTAATTTCAATTAAGTAGCCGGAGGGGAGGGGGGGGATATGCTGCGGCCTTCATCTCATGATTTAAATCGTGAGTCAACTCGCGATTTAATGCTTCGTGGTGACCTTTAACTCAAGATTCAATACGTGAGTTAGCTCTTGTGGAAATAAAGGTTGCCGTAAAGAATTAAATCACAAGTTAACTCTTACAAGAGTGAATTCTCGATTTCGATCATGAGTTGAAGGTCGCGGTGAAGAATTAAATGTTAATTATTTTGATTGATTCAATTATTTTGGAATGAGATAAATCGCAAAGAGGTATAAATACTCTTCTTCAATATTAGTGTTAACTCACTCCCTAGAAAGGTTTAAATCATGCATTCATTCTGAATCATTGTGCACATCACTACAAAGCTCATAAGAGTTGAAACAACAGATCTTTTCGGCATACAGCCATGTTGATTCACTGATATATGATTACATACATGGGATAGAAGCTGGGAATGGATTACAGATTCGAGGATTTTAGAGGCTGCCCATACTTTGGATATGCCTCTATAGTTGACAACGGAGGTCCGTTCACCCTTTTTTAAAGATCGGAACAAGCCAACTAAATTTCCATAAGGACGGAAAACGTTCGGCACGAATGGACCATTGGAAAAGGATTTGTAGGTAAGGAGCTATAATGACATCACAACATTTAAACAAAGTTTCATAATTCTTATTAGGTATTTATGATGTAGAGGAATAACATTCAAATTTTGACATTCATTAATGCACGTTATATTGCAGTTTAATGAAAGAATTATTTTTTAACATAAATAATAAATAAAATAAGGCCGAATACACCCGGGATAAGGTGACATTTCACTGTTTGGAGAAGTAAATGTCTTCAAAGGAATGTGAATTGTAGCTAAGATTAAGATACCCTTTAGTTGTAAGCAAGCCTTCCCTGGCCGTTCTTGTTATCCAAAAAAAAATCAATAAAGTAAATAACAGATTCAATTCCTAAGCATTGTATTATCACAGCTTTTAAAATTTGCCTAAAGTCTTCAACAATTGGGTTCACTTCGCACGAAACACTTCCAAATGATATTTCTGAAACAAGTACTGTCCATTAACAGTTATTCTTACAAAGATTACCAATGTACTAAATGTGAATAACTTCATTGTGCAACTATCGTAGGTTGCAAGTGTAAACTTGCATTTGATCTGCACGTTAAACAATGTAAAGAATTTAGATTAGCACATTGGAAAAACATGAATGTATGCTAAATTTGGGAATAATTCATATGGATTATGATTAGCTAAATGTGTTAAGCTTGGCAGTTTTTAAGCCTTTAGAGAAACAGATGCAAATTATTGTTTACATAAGATAAATTTACAATTGCAATTAGTAGTGTGCAAATGATTTTACGTTACGTCTATCTGTCAGTATTTTAACTCGAGTTCCTCACTGCTTGACAAAGTTAGTTAGTTTCTTCCTTACTTATCCGGCGCTACAAGTCCACGAAGATAAACAACCAAAATTCTATATAGTTCCAGCTTCGGCGCGACAAGTGTTATGAGTGGAGAAGTTTCCCTACACTGTCGTATAGGCCAAAATAATTATTTATCGAAATAAAAGGTTTCGAACGTTATCTAATTCGAATGAAATAGATATGTCATACTGCATAATACATTGATTCTATTCAATTTGTATGAAAATCCAATCATTAGAGTACCTATTGAATCCAAAGAATCTAAACGATATAAGCATGTCATATTTGTCATTTACCGGCTTTATTTGCCATAGAAACTCGGGTTTCCCGATGGTAGCAATTCACCAGGATGAACTTCGATGGTTCTAGTGATCGTTTGTCATAATTGAGGAAAAACTAAATTCTTGTATTCGAACTACGCTTAAACGCTGTTCATTTCAGAAGTATCAATCAGAGTCCATCTCAAATGCTTACCGTTATCTTGAATTCAAATTTCGAAACAGGTCACAGGATTCCGAGGTTTGAAGACGTCTTCGTCGCTGTTGGGATGTCCTTAAAGGTTTGCTTTAACATTTGTAGTGACTTGCCCCGTATGGCGAACAAATGCCACGCTCTTGGCGGCGTTTCTTGTGAGTAAAGTTTAAGTCTCGGCCAGTGTTCATCGACAACAGAAGGTTCATCGTTATCCTGTGTGCACATGCTGAGCGAAAGAGTACATATCGCTGGCGCGATTTGCTGTGTCACAGTATCCAAGAGGAGAGTTATTCAACAGCAACGACTGTTTGGTCGGTCGGTAAATAGCACGAGGTTCCCGGTAGAATCATCATCGTTTCGAAACCACGAGGTCCGGCAAGATCACCGCTTTCGGGAGGATCACCCTTTAGCGCTCCTTTCAAAACAATCGAAACAAAAAAAATAATAAATCTGGCAGAGACCAGTCTGTACTAAAATAAGGTTTTGGAACAAGCCTGAGGTAAATACGGAGCACGTAGCCAATCACGAAGACCGCGGTGGAGGCGCCTGTGTAGCGCAATTTCGTGCACTCAAAACACAGGCTCGTGAAAAGTCCCTTCCTATCGATCTGAGCACTCGTCACCGGATGACTAGCTTGCATCTCAGTGTATTGGATTCCACACAGGCAGGTTGTACCACAAACGAAGGAGCGCGCCGTAATGTATATTTTCGTGCGAAAAAAATACGCATATTACTTTTGTGAAATAAGCCGCACTCATTTTTAAAACTCATTTTTAATGCAGTTTCTGAATCAAATCAACATTATGTTGCAGCTAAAACTTACAATAGTCGACTTGATCTTGATTATTTCAAAGCTTTAACCATTCGTTTCTTATAAACGTGTCGCTCTGGTAACCTTTGCTCGTTTAGTGTAAGTTTAGTATAAGTGTTACCACGTCGCAACTAAATGATTTTAATACGCGAGTTCGTTTTACACTTTTATTTAGCAATAATTTGAGTTAATGTTCACTTTACGCTTTAAAAAAAACGTCTTACTTCGCGACGATTACTTTTGCTACTATCTGTCCAATATTTCGTTGATCAGCTGATCGGGTTGTCCCTGAACCTAACGACCTTGATTGCCCTTTTCCCTGATTCGTTCATCCTGCGTCCATTGGTTGCCTCGCTCCATCGCTGTGGTTGTCCCGTTCTACTCAGGAGTGGCCAGCGCCATCTGGCGATTGGTAGCACGACTCTTTGAATATCGATCGCACATCGAGATCGAATCGACCATCAGATGACAGCTGGTAAAAGACAACTGCATGCTATGAATTGTGCCAACAATAAGTTTAGTACAAGTTCATTAAGTTTGCAGCCGCATATTTTACGCGTGATTATATCAAATACATTAAATGATTCAAATAAAAAAACACATACATACGTAATATCAATCAATTTGAAATACAATTGTGGCGTAATTGATAAATAATAATTTCGTTAGAATTACATGTTTTGAGCCTTACAACTATGCTGATTAAATCACTATTAATGAAAAGCAACTCAGAAATGATTCACAGCCACCAACGTTAATGGTCGCTATTATTTGTTGGACATGTTATAAAAGGTCGCATAAAGTTGTTAGAAGCTCACTACAAGCAATAGTGCATGGTCGAAAGTTTGGTTGAAATTGTAAATTGGAGCTGTAAATGACATGTGATATGTATCAATTGTGGTAATTGAGATGTGAAACAGTGAGTTTAGATGTCGGACATTACTTGACGCGTGTTACATTGCAGGATCGTGATCATCGGTGCTCTAGCTGGCCATGTGGGAAGCTTCATATTTGACTGTAGAAAACATTTAGGCGGATCGTGTGAGATTAAGAACTGGAACCCACCTGTGGAAGGATATTTCGTTTTGAAATATGTACCGACCTATATCGATAGTGTTTCATTACTTAACCTACAATTATCAACCATTGATGAACGGATATGTAGCGAGCTAGGAACTTCAATCTTATTTCTAAATATTTTTGACTCTCCTATGTTGAAAACTGCCTCGTTTACAAATTCATGCCATGTGCCAGTTATTATTATTAAAAAATCATCAATAATCCGGATAAGTTTCGAACACAACACCAACATTAATGGTGTGACCATCATTAACAGCCCAATCCGCATTATTCCACCAACTGCGTACTACTTACTCAATGCGATTATGTTCACGATTCAATTGACCCAAGTTACTAATGTGGACTTCAATTTGTTTTGCACATTGCATAAACTAGATATTTTAAATTTGGGACAAAACAAAATTACACACATTGTTCCACCCGTCGACGCATCATGCAATCCAACTTTGAAGACAATTTATTTGAATGGCAATGCGTTGGAAGAGATAGATTTCGAGGTGTTTTGGCCTTTCTCGAATCTATCAGTGATACATTTGCAAGGAAATAAGATCGAAACCGTTACTGGAAAGTTGACGAATCCGGCAGTAAATGTTATATTTCTGAATCACAACCGCATAACAGTATTAGATTTCTGTAAATGGGAAGGTGCTAAAGTTTCCAACATCAGAGTATCTTACAACAATCTGACTCGTGTCCCTCGTTGCTTGCATAAAATAATTCCGCGAACAGCTCGATTCATCACCTTAGCTTGGAATCAAATAGATTGCATTGAAATGGACGATTTCAAACAGTTGCCTGATTTACATTTGATCGATTTGATATACAACAACATCAAAACCATGCCAATGAACGAGAGCTCGTATCCTCCGAAGCTATGCGAAATTCAATTATTTGAAAACCCAATCGCAACAACACTGAATACAACATTCGAGAGGATCCTTCTAAATTTGCACAGTTTTGCGTCTCTGTCGTTAGCCAGAAATGCATGTACAGTGTAAAGAATAAAGTATTTTTCAACGACTTAAAGAATTGCACAAAAAAATCCGAAAGTAGTGAAGCTCATGAACAACAAAACATTCGATACAAAAACGCTGAACATTTAGGTAGAAGTGGCGAAGTGTGTAGGTATGCGAAAGAAAAATACAGTGTAGTGATCTACTAGTTGGAACAAAACAAAGCATGGATAGAAGTTGATAGTTATCAACTAGGAGATATAGTTGAATTTGTAGATAATAATATTGAAAAGAATGATTAGAAATTAAACAGGGTAAAGAAAAGATTAATTACCATAGTAGTTAAAACGCTTTTTCAGTTCGAAGGGATAAAGGTGCGAATAAAACAGCAGCAAATGTCGTCATCTTCATTTATGATGACGAAAAAACTTAAGAAAGGTCACGCGAAGAAACGTCCTTTAAGTCTTTACTTTCACCGCTAACGAATTAGATATGGATTTGTGCTGGAAAGCGGTTATTGTCTTAAATTCATAGTTAAATTTACCGCTAGTGTTATGGGTACATGAGAAGCTATGCCGCGAAAGTGTATCAATTGAAAATATAACAGCTCAGATAAAGGAAAAAGACCCAAATTCGATTTTAAACAAATCCTATTAGAGCCCCATAAAATTGTTCTCCGTTAAGGTTCTGAATGAAATCTAACTTTATTAAACAAACAAACAATACATGCATTCCTTGACAGTTATCGCTTTGCTAGTTATCATAAGTAACTTACAAGCATCGGCACTCGACTCGTTATTTCATTTTTATTTTCATTTACTTTCAACAAAATGACTTCTAACGGTTTTCGCAAATCTTGGAAAGTTAAGACGCTGTATAATCTCAGCGGTTACGTATAATTTTTATGATAGAAAGATTTTGCACTAATCGCGGTCCAAACCTGGACCAGTGTTTGTGTCGATTAAGTATTTGTCTGTGAATAATCGTGCTACAGTGTACAGCAGGCGTGCAGACAGTGTAGCGTAGTACTAGAAGTAGCAGCATCCGCAGCAGGAATCGTAGAAGAACAAGGTCAAAATAGAATCTGTTCCTTTGTCCCAAAATACCGAATGCACACAACAAAAAACAGAAAGTTATTGCTCGATCATAAAAAAGAATCATTTTTAAACAAAATTCATTTTTGTACCATACCATGCTTTTGTTATTTTGCTTTTCTTACTAAATAAGACATATTTTATAGTAATCAACAGCCGCATCTATAAAAGACCGGTCGCATCGTATGATGTACCTTAGTATAACAGTTCCATGATTTAAGCTTTGTTTGAAGTATGAAATTTGTGCTGAATGCTGTCATGTTTCATTTCATTTATTTTATACTGTCTATTACGCAGGTTTAACGAAAACAAAACTGCTTCAGACTAAACATTAAAAACTAAAAGTAAACCTAAGGAATAGGAACGGATGAATCGGGGAGAAAACGCGGGAACACAAAATTTGGGAAAGCATAGGATAGAAGTCGAGCCCAAAAAGCAGCAAGAGAGGAATGGAAATCAAATAGATTGTCCACAACATTGAACAGACGAAAGCGTTCGTGGAGAGGATCATTGTTGATAAGCTGCGTACGACGTTTAGCAATAGATAAAGAAGGACGGTAACGTAGAGAACGGGACTGGACATAAAGATTAAGAAAGATGAAAGTAGAATTAAAAGAAAGAATACGAGGGACGTCAACTTCATTCAACACAACAGAGGCAATGAAAGCAGCTTGAGCTTTTACTCGACGAGATTCCAGCGAGTCTAGTCCAAGGAGCTGTAGGCGAAAAGGATAGGAAGGAAGGTTGTAACCAGAGCCAAACATTTTAGTGAGTGCAAAACGTGTGAAAGCTTTTTGCACTTTTTCAAATCTGAGGATGAGGAATCTGAGGGAATGAGTTAAGCCAGGTTAAGAGAGGATTTCCAAATCTTAATTTGCGGAGTTTCTCTAAAAGAATAGAGTAAGGGACACGGTTGAATGCAGAATGGAGATCAGGCATGTACTTGACGACTTTCGTCAATCAGTTTGTACAAAAATGAAACAAAGCTCTACAGATGGGAATTTTAATTCTTTTTAAGGATTTAAACCCGAGTTAAAGAGTTAGAATGAAGATTTAACTCTTATAGTCATTCTTCAAGATTTAATTAATTTCAATTAAGTAGCCGGAGGGGAGGGGGGGATATGCTGCGGCCTTCATCTCATGATTTAAATCGTGAGTCAACTCGCGATTTAATGCTTCGTGGTGACCTTTAACTCAAGATTCAATACGTGAGTTAGCTCTTGTGGAAATAAAGGTTGCCGTAAAGAATTAAATCACAAGTTAACTCTTACAAGAGTGAATTCTCGATTTCGATCATGAGTTGAAGGTCGCGGTGAAGAATTAAATGTTAATTATTTTGATTGATTCAATTATTTTGGAATGAGATAAATCGCAAAGAGGTATAAATACTCTTCTTCAATATTAGTGTTAACTCACTCCCTAGAAAGGTTTAAATCATGCATTCATTCTGAATCATTGTGCACATCACTACAAAGCTCATAAGAGTTGAAACAACAGATCTTTTCGGCATACAGCCATGTTGATTCACTGATATATGATTACATACATGGGATAGAAGCTGGGAATGGATTACAGATTCGAGGATTTTAGAGGCTGCCCATACTTTGGATATGCCTCTATAGTTGACAACGGAGGTCCGTTCACCCTTTTTTAAAGATCGGAACAAGCCAACTAAATTTCCATAAGGACGGAAAACGTTCGGCACGAATGGACCATTGGAAAAGGATTTGTAGGTAAGGAGCTATAATGACATCACAACATTTAAACAACGTTTCATAATTCTTATTAGGTATTTATGATGTAGAGGAATAACATTCAAATTTTGACATTCATTAATGCACGTTATATTGCAGTTTAATGAAAGAATTATTTTTTAACATAAATAATAAATAAAATAAGGCCGAATACACCCGGGATAAGGTGACATTTCACTGTTTGGAGAAGTAAATGTCTTCAAAGGAATGTGAATTGTAGCTAAGATTAAGATACCCTTTAGTTGTAAGCAAGCCTTCCCTGGCCGTTCTTGTTATCCAAAAAAAAATCAATAAAGTAAATAACAGATTCAATTCCTAAGCATTGTATTATCACAGCTTTTAAAATTTGCCTAAAGTCTTCAACAATTGGGTTCACTTCGCACGAAACACTTCCAAATGATATTTCTGAAACAAGTACTGTCCATTAACAGTTATTCTTACAAAGATTACCAATGTACTAAATGTGAATAACTTCATTGTGCAACTATCGTAGGTTGCAAGTGTAAACTTGCATTTGATCTGCACGTTAAACAATGTAAAGAATTTAGATTAGCACATTGGAAAAACATGAATGTATGCTAAATTTGGGAATAATTCATATGGATTATGATTAGCTAAATGTGTTAAGCTTGGCAGTTTTTAAGCCTTTAGAGAAACAGATGCAAATTATTGTTTACATAAGATAAATTTACAATTGCAATTAGTAGTGTGCAAATGATTTTACGTTACGTCTATCTGTCAGTATTTTAACTCGAGTTCCTCACTGCTTGACAAAGTTAGTTAGTTTCTTCCTTACTTATCCGGCGCTACAAGTCCACGAAGATAAACAACCAAAATTCTATATAGTTCCAGCTTCGGCGCGACAAGTGTTATGAGTGGAGAAGTTTCCCTACACTGTCGTATAGGCCAAAATAATTATTTATCGAAATAAAAGGTTTCGAACGTTATCTAATTCGAATGAAATAGATATGTCATACTGCATAATACATTGATTCTATTCAATTTGTATGAAAATCCAATCATTAGAGTACCTATTGAATCCAAAGAATCTATACGATATAAGCATGTCATATTTGTCATTTACCGGGTTTATTTGCCATAGAAACTCGGGTTTCCCGATGGTAGCAATTCACCAGGATGAACTTCGATGGTTCTAGTGATCGTTTATCATAATTGAGGAAAAACTAAATTCTTGTATTCGAACTACGCTTAAACGCTGTTCATTTCAGAAGTATCAATCAGAGTCCATCTCAAATGCTTACCGTTATCTTGAATTCAAATTTCGAAACAGGTCACAGGATTCCGAGGTTTGAAGACGTCTTCGTCGCTGTTGGGATGTCCTTAAAGGTTTGCTTTAACATTTGTAGTGACTTGCCCCGTATGGCGAACAAATGCCACGCTCTTGGCGGCGTTTCTTGTGAGTAAAGTTTAAGTCTCGGCCAGTGTTCATCGACAACAGAAGGTTCATCGTTATCCTGTGTGCACATGCTGAGCGAAAGAGTACATATCGCTGGCGCGATTTGCTGTGTCACAGTATCCAAGAGGAGAGTTATTCAACAGCAACGACTGTTTGGTCGGTCGGTAAATAGCACGAGGTTCCCGGTAGAATCATCATCGTTTCGAAACCACGAGGTCCGGCAAGATCACCGCTTTCGGGAGGATCACCCTTTAGCGCTCCTTTCAAAACAATCGAAACAAAAAAAATAATAAATCTGGCAGAGACCAGTCTGTACTAAAATAAGGTTTTGGAACAAGCCTGAGGTAAATACGGAGCACGTAGCCAATCACGAAGACCGCGGTGGAGGCGCCTGTGTAGCGCAATTTCGTGCACTCAAAACACAGGCTCGTGAAAAGTCCCTTCCTATCGATCTGAGCACTCGTCACCGGATGACTAGCTTGCATCTCAGTGTATTGGATTCCACACAGGCAGGTTGTACCACAAACGAAGGAGCGCGCCGTAATGTATATTTTCGTGCGAAAAAAATACGCATATTACTTTTGTGAAATAAGCCGCACTCATTTTTAAAACTCATTTTTAATGCAGTTTCTGAATCAAATCAACATTATGTTGCAGCTAAAACTTACAATAGTCGACTTGATCTTGATTATTTCAAAGCTTTAACCATTCGTTTCTTATAAACGTGTCGCTCTGGTAACCTTTGTTCGTTTAGTGTAAGTTTAGTATAAGTGTTACCACGTCGCAACTAAATGATTTTAATACGCGAGTTCGTTTTACACTTTTATTTAGCAATAATTTGAGTTAATGTTCACTTTACGCTTTAAAAAAAACGTCTTACTTCGCGACGATTACTTTTGCTACTATCTGTCCAATATTTCGTTGATCAGCTGATCGGGTTGTCCCTGAACCTAACGACCTTGATTGCCCTTTTCCCTGATTCGTTCATCCTGCGTCCATTGGTTGCCTCGCTCCATCGCTGTGGTTGTCCCGTTCTACTCAGGAGTGGCCAGCGCCATCTGGCGATTGGTAGCACGACTCTTTGAATATCGATCGCACATCGAGATCGAATCGACCATCAGATGACAGCTGGTAAAAGACAACTGCATGCTATGAATTGTGCCAACAATAAGTTTAGTACAAGTTCATTAAGTTTGCAGCCGCATATTTTACGCGTGATTATATCAAATACATTAAATGATTCAAATAAAAAAACACATACATACGTAATATCAATCAATTTGAAATACAATTGTGGCGTAATTGATAAATAATAATTTCGTTAGAATTACATGTTTTGAGCCTTACAACTATGCTGATTAAATCACTATTAATGAAAAGCAACTCAGAAATGATTCACAGCCACCAACGTTAATGGTCGCTATTATTTGTTGGACATGTTATAAAAGGTCGCATAAAGTTGTTAGAAGCTCACTACAAGCAATAGTGCATGGTCGAAAGTTTGGTTGAAATTGTAAATTGGAGCTGTAAATGACATGTGATATGTATCAATTGTGGTAATTGAGATGTGAAACAGTGAGTTTAGATGTCGGACATTACTTGACGCGTGTTACATTGCAGGATCGTGATCATCGGTGCTCTAGCTGGCCATGTGGGAAGCTTCATATTTGACTGTAGAAAACATTTAGGCGGATCGTGTGAGATTAAGAACTGGAACCCACCTGTGGAAGGATATTTCGTTTTGAAATATGTACCGACCTATATCGATAGTGTTTCATTACTTAACCTACAATTATCAACCATTGATGAACGGATATGTAGCGAGCTAGGAACTTCAATCTTATTTCTAAATATTTTTGACTCTCCTATGTTGAAAACTGCCTCGTTTACAAATTCATGCCATGTGCCAGTTATTATTATTAAAAAATCATCAATAATCCGGATAAGTTTCGAACACAACACCAACATTAATGGTGTGACCATCATTAACAGCCCAATCCGCATTATTCCACCAACTGCGTACTACTTACTCAATGCGATTATGTTCACGATTCAATTGACCCAAGTTACTAATGTGGACTTCAATTTGTTTTGCACATTGCATAAACTAGATATTTTAAATTTGGGACAAAACAAAATTACACACATTGTTCCACCCGTCGACGCATCATGCAATCCAACTTTGAAGACAATTTATTTGAATGGCAATGCGTTGGAAGAGATAGATTTCGAGGTGTTTTGGCCTTTCTCGAATCTATCAGTGATACATTTGCAAGGAAATAAGATCGAAACCGTTACTGGAAAGTTGACGAATCCGGCAGTAAATGTTATATTTCTGAATCACAACCGCATAACAGTATTAGATTTCTGTAAATGGGAAGGTGCTAAAGTTTCCAACATCAGAGTATCTTACAACAATCTGACTCGTGTCCCTCGTTGCTTGCATAAAATAATTCCGCGAACAGCTCGATTCATCACCTTAGCTTGGAATCAAATAGATTGCATTGAAATGGACGATTTCAAACAGTTGCCTGATTTACATTTGATCGATTTGATATACAACAACATCAAAACCATGCCAATGAACGAGAGCTCGTATCCTCCGAAGCTATGCGAAATTCAATTATTTGAAAACCCAATCGCAACAACACAACAAATACAACATTCGAGAGGATCCTTCTAAATTTGCACAGTTTTGCGTCTCTGTCGTTAGCCAGAAATGCATGTACAGTGTAAAGAATAAAGTATTTTTCAACGACTTAAAGAATTGCACAAAAAAATCCGAAAGTAGTGAAGCTCATGAACAACAAAACATTCGATACAAAAACGCTGAACATTTAGGTAGAAGTGGCGAAGTGTGTAGGTATGCGAAAGAAAAATACAGTGTAGTGATCTACTAGTTGGAACAAAACAAAGCATGGATAGAAGTTGATAGTTATCAACTAGGAGATATAGTTGAATTTGTAGATAATAATATTGAAAAGAATGATTAGAAATTAAACAGGGTAAAGAAAAGATTAATTACCATAGTAGTTAAAACGCTTTTTCAGTTCGAAGGGATAAAGGTGCGAATAAAACAGCAGCAAATGTCGTCATCTTCATTTATGATGACGAAAAAACTTAAGAAAGGTCACGCGAAGAAACGTCCTTTAAGTCTTTACTTTCACCGCTAACGAATTAGATATGGATTTGTGCTGGAAAGCGGTTATTGTCTTAAATTCATAGTTAAATTTACCGCTAGTGTTATGGGTACATGAGAAGCTATGCCGCGAAAGTGTATCAATTGAAAATATAACAGCTCAGATAAAGGAAAAAGACCCAAATTCGATTTTAAACAAATCCTATTAGAGCCCCATAAAATTGTTCTCCGTTAAGGTTCTGAATGAAATCTAACTTTATTAAACAAACAAACAATACATGCATTCCTTGACAGTTATCGCTTTGCTAGTTATCATAAGTAACTTACAAGCATCGGCACTCGACTCGTTATTTCATTTTTATTTTCATTTACTTTCAACAAAATGACTTCTAACGGTTTTCGCAAATCTTGGAAAGTTAAGACGCTGTATAATCTCAGCGGTTACGTATAATTTTTATGATAGAAAGATTTTGCACTAATCGCGGTCCAAACCTGGACCAGTGTTTGTGTCGATTAAGTATTTGTCTGTGAATAATCGTGCTACAGTGTACAGCAGGCGTGCAGACAGTGTAGCGTAGTACTAGAAGTAGCAGCATCCGCAGCAGGAATCGTAGAAGAACAAGGTCAAAATAGAATCTGTTCCTTTGTCCCAAAATACCGAATGCACACAACAAAAAACAGAAAGTTATTGCTCGATCATAAAAAAGAATCATTTTTAAACAAAATTCATTTTTGTACCATACCATGCTTTTGTTATTTTGCTTTTCTTACTAAATAAGACATATTTTATAGTAATCAACAGCCGCATCTATAAAAGACCGGTCGCATCGTATGATGTACCTTAGTATAACAGTTCCATGATTTAAGCTTTGTTTGAAGTATGAAATTTGTGCTGAATGCTGTCATGTTTCATTTCATTTATTTTATACTGTCTATTACGCAGGTTTAACGAAAACAAAACTGCTTCAGACTAAACATTAAAAACTAAAAGTAAACCTAAGGAATAGGAACGGATGAATCGGGGAGAAAACGCGGGAACACAAAATTTGGGAAAGCATAGGTTAGAAGTCGAGCCTAAAAAGCAGCAAGAGAGGAATGGAAATCAAATAGATTGTCCACAACATTGAACAGACGAAAGCGTTCGTGGAGAGGATCATTGTTGCTAAGCTGCCTACGACGTTTAGCAATAGATAAAGAAGGACGGTAACGTAGAGAACGGGACTGGACATAAAGATTAAGAAAGATGAAAGTAGAATTAAAAGAAAGAATACGAGGGACGTCAACTTCATTCAACACAACAGAGGCAATAAAAGCAGCTTGAGCTTTTACTCGACGAGATTCCAGCGAGTATAGTCCAAGGAGCTGTAGGCGAAAAGGATAGGAAGGAAGGTTGTAACCAGAGCCAAACATTTTAGTGAGTGCAAAACGTGTGAAAGCTTTTTGCACTTTTTCAAATCTGAGGATGAGGAATCTGAGGGAATGAGTTAAGCCAGGTTAAGAGAGGATTTCCAAATCTTAATTTGCGGAGTTTCTCTAAAAGAATAGAGTAAGGGACACGGTTGAATGCAGAATGGAGATCAGGCATGTACTTGACGACTTTCGTCAATCAGTTTGTACAAAAATGAAACAAAGCTCTACAGATGGGAATTTTAATTCTTTTTAAGGATTTAAACCCGAGTTAAAGAGTTAGAATGAAGATTTAACTCTTATAGTCATTCTTCAAGATTTAATTAATTTCAATTAAGTAGCCGGAGGGGAGGGGGGGGATATGCTGCGGCCTTCATCTCATGATTTAAATCGTGAGTCAACTCGCGATTTAATGCTTCGTGGTGACCTTTAACTCAAGATTCAATACGTGAGTTAGCTCTTGTGGAAATAAAGGTTGCCGTAAAGAATTAAATCACAAGTTAACTCTTACAAGAGTGAATTCTCGATTTCGATCATGAGTTGAAGGTCGCGGTGAAGAATTAAATGTTAATTATTTTGATTGATTCAATTATTTTGGAATGAGATAAATCGCAAAGAGGTATAAATACTCTTCTTCAATATTAGTGTTAACTCACTCCCTAGAAAGGTTTAAATCATGCATTCATTCTGAATCATTGTGCACATCACTACAAAGCTCATAAGAGTTGAAACAACAGATCTTTTCGGCATACAGCCATGTTGATTCACTGATATATGATTACATACATGGGATAGAAGCTGGGAATGGATTACAGATTCGAGGATTTTAGAGGCTGCCCATACTTTGGATATGCCTCTATAGTTGACAACGGAGGTCCGTTCACCCTTTTTTAAAGATCGGAACAAGCCAACTAAATTTCCATAAGGACGGAAAACGTTCGGCACGAATGGACCATTGGAAAAGGATTTGTAGGTAAGGAGCTATAATGACATCACAACATTTAAACAACGTTTCATAATTCTTATTAGGTATTTATGATGTAGAGGAATAACATTCAAATTTTGACATTCATTAATGCACGTTTTATTGCAGTTTAATGAAAGAATTATTTTTTAACATAAATAATAAATAAAATAAGGCCGAATACACCCGGGATAAGGTGACATTTCACTGTTTGGAGAAGTAAATGTCTTCAAAGGAATGTGAATTGTAGCTAAGATTAAGATACCCTTTAGTTGTAAGCAAGCTTTCCCTGGCCGTTCTTGTTATCCAAAAAAAAATCAATAAAGTAAATAACAGATTCAATTCCTAAGCATTGTATTATCACAGCTTTTAAAATTTGCCTAAAGTCTTCAACAATTGGGTTCACTTCGCACGAAACACTTCCAAATGATATTTCTGAAACAAGTACTGTCCATTAACAGTTATTCTTACAAAGATTACCAATGTACTAAATGTGAATAACTTCATTGTGCAACTATCGTAGGTTGCAAGTGTAAACTTGCATTTGATCTGCACGTTAAACAATGTAAAGAATTTAGATTAGCACATTGGAAAAACATGAATGTATGCTAAATTTGGGAATAATTCATATGGATTATGATTAGCTAAATGTGTTAAGCTTGGCAGTTTTTAAGCCTTTAGAGAAACAGATGCAAATTATTGTTTACATAAGATAAATTTACAATTGCAATTAGTAGTGTGCAAATGATTTTACGTTACGTCTATCTGTCAGTATTTTAACTCGAGTTCCTCACTGCTTGACAAAGTTAGTTAGTTTCTTCCTTACTTATCCGGCGCTACAAGTCCACGAAGATAAACAACCAAAATTCTATATAGTTCCAGCTTCGGCGCGACAAGTGTTATGAGTGGAGAAGTTTCCCTACACTGTCGTATAGGCCAAAATAATTATTTATCGAAATAAAAGGTTTCGAACGTTATCTAATTCGAATGAAATAGATATGTCATACTGCATAATACATTGATTCTATTCAATTTGTATGAAAATCCAATCATTAGAGTACCTATTGAATCCAAAGAATCTATACGATATAAGCATGTCATATTTGTCATTTACCGGGTTTATTTGCCATAGAAACTCGGGTTTCCCGATGGTAGCAATTCACCAGGATGAACTTCGATGGTTCTAGTGATCGTTTATCATAATTGAGGAAAAACTAAATTCTTGTATTCGAACTACGCTTAAACGCTGTTCATTTCAGAAGTATCAATCAGAGTCCATCTCAAATGCTTACCGTTATCTTGAATTCAAATTTCGAAACAGGTCACAGGATTCCGAGGTTTGAAGACGTCTTCGTCGCTGTTGGGATGTCCTTAAAGGTTTGCTTTAACATTTGTAGTGACTTGCCCCGTATGGCGAACAAATGCCACGCTCTTGGCGGCGTTTCTTGTGAGTAAAGTTTAAGTCTCGGCCAGTGTTCATCGACAACAGAAGGTTCATCGTTATCCTGTGTGCACATGCTGAGCGAAAGAGTACATATCGCTGGCGCGATTTGCTGTGTCACAGTATCCAAGAGGAGAGTTATTCAACAGCAACGACTGTTTGGTCGGTCGGTAAATAGCACGAGGTTCCCGGTAGAATCATCATCGTTTCGAAACCACGAGGTCCGGCAAGATCACCGCTTTCGGGAGGATCACCCTTTAGCGCTCCTTTCAAAACAATCGAAACAAAAAAAATAATAAATCTGGTAGAGACCAGTCTGTACTAAAATAAGGTTTTGGAACAAGCCTGAGGTAAATACGGAGCACGTAGCCAATCACGAAGACCGCGGTGGAGGCGCCTGTGTAGCGCAATTTCGTGCACTCAAAACACAGGCTCGTGAAAAGTCCCTTCCTATCGATCTGAGCACTCGTCACCGGATGACTAGCTTGCTTCTCAGTGTATTGGATTCCACACAGGCAGGTTGTACCACAAACGAAGGAGCGCGCCGTAATGTATATTTTCGTGCGAAAAAAATACGCATATTACTTTTGTAATATGCGTATTTTTGCGTTGTATGCGTAGCCGCACACAATGGTATGTTTTCAGTATGCTTACGGCATAAAAAAACTCATTTTTAATGCAGTTTCTGAATCAAATCAACATTATGTTGCAGCTAAAACTTACAATAGTCGACTTGATCTTGATTATTTCAAAGCTTTAACCATTCGTTTCTTATAAACGTGTCGCTCTGGTAACCTTTGCTCGTTTAGTGTAAGTTTAGTATAAGTGTTACCACGTCGCAACTAAATGATTTTAATACGCGAGTTCGTTTTACACTTTTATTTAGCAATAATTTGAGTTAATGTTCACTTTACGCTTTAAAAAAAACGTCTTACTTCGCGACGATTACTTTTGCTACTATCTGTCCAATATTTCGTTGATCAGCTGATCGGGTTGTCCCTGAACCTAACGACCTTGATTGCCCTTTTCCCTGATTCGTTCATCCTGCGTCCATTGGTTGCCTCGCTCCATCGCTGTGGTTGTCCCGTTCTACTCAGGAGTGGCCAGCGCCATCTGGCGATTGGTAGCACGACTCTTTGAATATCGATCGCACATCGAGATCGAATCGACCATCAGATGACAGCTGGTAAAAGACAACTGCATGCTATGAATTGTGCCAACAATAAGTTTAGTACAAGTTCATTAAGTTTGCAGCCGCATATTTTACGCGTGATTATATCGAATACATTAAATGATTCAAATAAAAAAACACATACATACATAATATCAATCAATTTGAAATACAATTGTGGCGTAATTGATAAATAATAATTTCGTTAGAATTACATGTTTTGAGCCTTACAACTATGCTGATTAAATCACCATTAATGAAAAGCAACTCAGAAATGATTCACAGCCACCAACGTTAATGGCCGCTATTATTTGTTGGACATGTTATAAAAGGTCGCATAAAGTTGTTAGAAGCTCACTACAAGCAATAGTGCATGATCGAAAGTTTGGTTGAAATTGTAAATTGGAGCTGTAAATGGCATGTGCTATGTTTCAATTGTGGTAATTGAGATGTGAAACAGTGAGTTTAGATGTCGGACATTACTTGACGCGTGTTACATTGCAGGATCGTGATCATCGGTGCTCTAGCTGGCCATGTGGGAAGCTTCATATTTGACTGTAGAAAACATTTAGGCGGATCGTGTGAGATTAAGAATTGGAACCCACCTGTGGAAGGATACTTCGTTTTGAAATATGTACCGACCTATATCGATAGTGTTTCATTACTTAACCTACAATTATCAACCATTGATGAACGGATATGTAGCGAGCTAGGAACTTCAATCTTATTTCTAAATATTTTTGACTCTCCTATGTTGAAAACTGCCTCGTTTACAAATTCATGCCATGTGCCAGTTATTATTATTAAAAAATCATCAATAATCCGGATAAGTTTCGAACACAACACCAACATTAATGGTGTGACCATCATTAACAGCCCAATCCGCATTATTCCACCAACTGCGTACTACTTACTCAATGCGATTATGTTCACGATTCAATTGACCCAAGTTACTAATGTGGACTTCAATTTGTTTTGCACATTGCATAAACTAGATATTTTAAATTTGGGACAAAACAAAATTTCGCACATTCTTCGACCGACGCACGCATCATGCAATCCAACTTTGAAGACAATTTATTTGAATGGCAATGCGTTGGAAGAGATAGATTTCGAGGTGTTTTGGCCTTTCTCGAATCTATCAGTGATACATTTGCAAGGAAATTAGATCGAAACCGTTACTGGAAAGTTGACGAATCCGGCAGTAAATGTTATATTTCTGAATCACAACCGCATAACAGTATTAGATTTCTGTAAATGGGAAGGTGCTAAAGTTTCCAACATCAGAGTATCTTACAACAATCTGACTCGTGTCCCTCGTTGCTTGCATAAAATAATTCCGCGAACAGCTCGATTCATCACCTTAGCTTGGAATCAAATAGATTGCATTGAAATGGACGATTTCAAACAGTTGCCTGATTTACATTTGATCGATTTGATATACAACAACATCAAAACCATGCCAATGAACGAGAGCTCGTATCCTCCGAAGCTATGCGAAATTCAATTATTTGAAAACCCAATCGCAACAACACTGAATACAACATTCGAGAGGATCCTTCTAAATTTGCACAGTTTTGCGTCTCTGTCGTTAGCCAGAAGTGCATGTACAGTGTAAAGAATAAAGTATTTTTCAACGACTTAAAGAATTGCACAAAAAAATCCGAAAGTAGTGAAGCTCATGAACAACAAAACATTCGATACAAAAACGCTGAACATTTAGGTAGAAGTGGCGAAGTGTGTAGGTATGCGAAAGAAAAATACAGTGTAGTGATCTACTAGTTGGAACAAAACAAAGCATGGATAGAAGTTGATAGTTATCAATCAGGAGATATAGTTGAATTTGTAGATAATAATATTGAAAAGAATGATTAGAAATTAAACAGGGTAAAGAAAAGATTAATTACCATAGTAGTTAAAACGCTTTTTCAGTTCGAAGGGATAAAGGTGCGAATAAAACAGCAGCAAATGTCGTCATCTTCATTTATGATGACGAAAAAACTTAAGAAAGGTCACGCGAAGAAACGTCCTTTAAGTCTTTACTTTCACCGCTAACGAATTAGATATGGATTTGTGCTGGAAAGCGGTTATTGTCTTAAATTCATAGTTAAATTTACCGCTAGTGTTATGGGTACATGAGAAGCTATGCCGCGAAAGTGTATCAATTGAAAATATAACAGCTCAGATAAAGGAAAAAGACCCAAATTCGATTTTAAACAAATCCTATTAGAGCCCCATAAAATTGTTCTCCGTTAAGGTTCTGAATGAAATCTAACTTTATTAAACAAACAAACAATACATGCATTCCTTGACAGTTATCGCTTTGCTAGTTATCATAAGTAACTTACAAGCATCGGCACTCGACTCGTTATTTCATTTTTATTTTCATTTACTTTCAACAAAATGACTTCTAACGGTTTTCGCAAATCTTGGAAAGTTAAGACGCTGTATAATCTCAGCGGTTACGTATAATTTTTATGATAGAAAGATTTTGCACTAATCGCGGTCCAAACCTGGACCAGTATTTGTGTCGATTAAGTATTTGTCTGTGAATAATCGTGCTACAGTGTACAGCAGGCGTGCAGACAGTGTAGCGTAGTACTAGAAGTAGCAGCATCCGCAGCAGGAATCGTAGAAGAACAAGGTCAAAATAGAATCTGTTCCTTTGTCCCAAAATACCGAATGCACACAACAAAAAACAGAAAGTTATTGCTCGATCATAAAAAAGAATCATTTTTAAACAAAATTCATTTTTGTACCATACCATGCTTTTGTTATTTTGCTTTTCTTACTAAATAAGACATATTTTATAGTAATCAACAGCCGCATCTATAAAAGACCGGTCGCATCGTATGATGTACCTTAGTATAACAGTTCCATGATTTAAGCTTTGTTTGAAGTATGAAATTTGTGCTGAATGCTGTCATGTTTCATTTCATTTATTTTATACTGTCTATTACGCAGGTTTAACGAAAACAAAATTGCTTCAGACTAAACATTAAAAACTAAAAGTAAACCTAAGGAATAGGAACGGATGAATCGGGGAGAAAACGCGGGAACACAAAATTTGGGAAAGCATAGGATAGAAGTCGAGCCCAAAAAGCAGCAAGAGAGGAATGGAAATCAAATAGATTGTCCACAACATTGAACAGACGAAAGCGTTCGTGGAGAGGATCATTGTTGATAAGCTGCGTACGACGTTTAGCAATAGATAAAGAAGGACGGTAACGTAGAGAACGGGACTGGACATAAAGATTAAGAAAGATGAAAGTAGAATTAAAAGAAAGAATACGAGGGACGTCAACTTCATTCAACACAACAGAGGCAATGAAAGCAGCTTGAGCTTTTACTCGACGAGATTCCAGCGAGTCTAGTCCAAGGAGCTGTAGGCGAAAAGGATAGGAAGGAAGGTTGTAACCAGAGCCAAACATTTTAGTGAGTGCAAAACGTGTGAAAGCTTTTTGCACTTTTTCAAATCTGAGGATGAGGAATCTGAGGGAATGAGTTAAGCCAGGTTAAGAGAGGATTTCCAAATCTTAATTTGCGGAGTTTCTCTAAAAGAATAGAGTAAGGGACACGGTTGAATGCAGAATGGAGATCAGGCATGTACTTGACGACTTTCGTCAATCAGTTTGTACAAAAATGAAACAAAGCTCTACAGATGGGAATTTTAATTCTTTTTAAGGATTTAAACCCGAGTTAAAGAGTTAGAATGAAGATTTAACTCTTATAGTCATTCTTCAAGATTTAATTAATTTCAATTAAGTAGCCGGAGGGGAGGGGGGGGATATGCTGCGGCCTTCATCTCATGATTTAAATCGTGAGTCAACTCGCGATTTAATGCTTCGTGGTGACCTTTAACTCAAGATTCAATACGTGAGTTAGCTCTTGTGGAAATAAAGGTTGCCGTAAAGAATTAAATCACAAGTTAACTCTTACAAGAGTGAATTCTCGATTTCGATCATGAGTTGAAGGTCGCGGTGAAGAATTAAATGTTAATTATTTTGATTGATTCAATTATTTTGGAATGAGATAAATCGCAAAGAGGTATAAATACTCTTCTTCAATATTAGTGTTAACTCACTCCCTAGAAAGGTTTAAATCATGCATTCATTCTGAATCATTGTGCACATCACTACAAAGCTCATAAGAGTTGAAACAACAGATCTTTTCGGCATACAGCCATGTTGATTCACTGATATATGATTACATACATGGGATAGAAGCTGGGAATGGATTACAGATTCGAGGATTTTAGAGGCTGCCCATACTTTGGATATGCCTCTATAGTTGACAACGGAGGTCCGTTCACCCTTTTTTAAAGATCGGAACAAGCCAACTAAATTTCCATAAGGACGGAAAACGTTCGGCACGAATGGACCATTGGAAAAGGATTTGTAGGTAAGGAGCTATAATGACATCACAACATTTAAACAACGTTTCATAATTCTTATTAGGTATTTATGATGTAGAGGAATAACATTCAAATTTTGACATTCATTAATGCACGTTATATTGCAGTTTAATGAAAGAATTATTTTTTAACATAAATAATAAATAAAATAAGGCCGAATACACCCGGGATAAGGTGACATTTCACTGTTTGGAGAAGTAAATGTCTTCAAAGGAATGTGAATTGTAGCTAAGATTAAGATACCCTTTAGTTGTAAGCAAGCCTTCCCTGGCCGTTCTTGTTATCCAAAAAAAAATCAATAAAGTAAATAACAGATTCAATTCCTAAGCATTGTATTATCACAGCTTTTAAAATTTGCCTAAAGTCTTCAACAATTGGGTTCACTTCGCACGAAACACTTCCAAATGATATTTCTGAAACAAGTACTGTCCATTAACAGTTATTCTTACAAAGATTACCAATGTACTAAATGTGAATAACTTCATTGTGCAACTATCGTAGGTTGCAAGTGTAAACTTGCATTTGATCTGCACGTTAAACAATGTAAAGAATTTAGATTAGCACATTGGAAAAACATGAATGTATGCTAAATTTGGGAATAATTCATATGGATTATGATTAGCTAAATGTGTTAAGCTTGGCAGTTTTTAAGCCTTTAGAGAAACAGATGCAAATTATTGTTTACATAAGATAAATTTACAATTGCAATTAGTAGTGTGCAAATGATTTTACGTTACGTCTATCTGTCAGTATTTTAACTCGAGTTCCTCACTGCTTGACAAAGTTAGTTAGTTTCTTCCTTACTTATCCGGCGCTACAAGTCCACGAAGATAAACAACCAAAATTCTATATAGTTCCAGCTTCGGCGCGACAAGTGTTATGAGTGGAGAAGTTTCCCTACACTGTCGTATAGGCCAAAATAATTATTTATCGAAATAAAAGGTTTCGAACGTTATCTAATTCGAATGAAATAGATATGTCATACTGCATAATACATTGATTCTATTCAATTTGTATGAAAATCCAATCATTAGAGTACCTATTGAATCCAAAGAATCTATACGATATAAGCATGTCATATTTGTCATTTACCGGCTTTATTTGCCATAGAAACTCGGGTTTCCCGATGGTAGCAATTCACCAGGATGAACTTCGATGGTTCTAGTGATCGTTTGTCTAATTGAGGAAAAACTAAATTCTTGTATTCGATCTACGCTTAAACGCTGTTCATTTCAGAAGTATCAATCAGAGTCCATCTCAAATGCTTACCGTTATCTTGAATTCAAATTTCGAAACAGGTCACAGGATTCCGAGGTATGAAGACGTCTTCGTCGCTGTTGGGATGTCCTTAAGGGTTTGCTTTAACATTTGTAGTGACTTGCCCCGTATGGCGAACAAATGCCACGCTCTTGGCGGCGTTTCTTGTGAGTAAAGTTTAAGTCTCGGCCAGTGTTCATCGACAACAGAAGGTTCATCGTTATCCTGTGTGCACATGCTGAGCGAAAGAGTACATATCGCTGGCGCGATTTGCTGTGTCACAGTATCCAAGAGGAGAGTTATTCAACAGCAACGACTGTTTGGTTGGTCGGTAAATAGCACGAGGTTCCCGGTAGAATCATCATCGTTTCGAAACCACGAGGTCCGGCAAGATCACCGCTTTCGGGAGGATCACCCTTTAGCGCTCCTTTCAAAACAATCGAAACAAAAAAAATAATAAATCTGGCAGAGACCAGTCTGTACTAAAATAAGGTTTTGGAACAAGCCTGAGGTAAATACGGAGCACGTAGCCAATCACGAAGACCGCGGTGGAGGCGCCTGTGTAGCGCAATTTCGTGCACTCAAAACACAGGCTCGTGAAAAGTCCCTTCCTATCGATCTGAGCACTCGTCACCGGATGACTAGCTTGCTTCTCAGTGTATTGGATTCCACACAGGCAGGTTGTACCACAAACGAAGGAGCGCGCCGTAATGTATATTTTCGTGCGAAAAAAATACGCATATTACTTTTGTAATATGCGTATTTTTGCGTTGTATGCGTAGCCGCACACAATGGTATGTTTTCAGTATGCTTACGGCATAAAAAAACTCATTTTTAATGCAGTTTCTGAATCAAATCAACATTATGTTGCAGCTAAAACTTACAATAGTCGACTTGATCTTGATTATTTCAAAGCTTTAACCATTCGTTTCTTATAAACGTGTCGCTCTGGTAACCTTTGCTCGTTTAGTGTAAGTTTAGTATAAGTGTTACCACGTCGCAACTAAATGATTTTAATACGCGAGTTCGTTTTACACTTTTATTTAGCAATAATTTGAGTTAATGTTCACTTTACGCTTTAAAAAAAACGTCTTACTTCGCGACGATTACTTTTGCTACTATCTGTCCAATATTTCGTTGATCAGCTGATCGGGTTGTCCCTGAACCTAACGACCTTGATTGCCCTTTTCCCTGATTCGTTCATCCTGCGTCCATTGGTTGCCTCGCTCCATCGCTGTGGTTGTCCCGTTCTACTCAGGAGTGGCCAGCGCCATCTGGCGATTGGTAGCACGACTCTTTGAATATCGATCGCACATCGAGATCGAATCGACCATCAGATGACAGCTGGTAAAAGACAACTGCATGCTATGAATTGTGCCAACAATAAGTTTAGTACAAGTTCATTAAGTTTGCAGCCGCATATTTTACGCGTGATTATATCGAATACATTAAATGATTCAAATAAAAAAACACATACATACATAATATCAATCAATTTGAAATACAATTGTGGCGTAATTGATAAATAATAATTTCGTTAGAATTACATGTTTTGAGCCTTACAACTATGCTGATTAAATCACCATTAATGAAAAGCAACTCAGAAATGATTCACAGCCACCAACGTTAATGGCCGCTATTATTTGTTGGACATGTTATAAAAGGTCGCATAAAGTTGTTAGAAGCTCACTACAAGCAATAGTGCATGATCGAAAGTTTGGTTGAAATTGTAAATTGGAGCTGTAAATGGCATGTGCTATGTTTCAATTGTGGTAATTGAGATGTGAAACAGTGAGTTTAGATGTCGGACATTACTTGACGCGTGTTACATTGCAGGATCGTGATCATCGGTGCTCTAGCTGGCCATGTGGGAAGCTTCATATTTGACTGTAGAAAACATTTAGGCGGATCGTGTGAGATTAAGAATTGGAACCCACCTGTGGAAGGATACTTCGTTTTGAAATATGTACCGACCTATATCGATAGTGTTTCATTACTTAACCTACAATTATCAACCATTGATGAACGGATATGTAGCGAGCTAGGAACTTCAATCTTATTTCTAAATATTTTTGACTCTCCTATGTTGAAAACTGCCTCGTTTACAAATTCATGCCATGTGCCAGTTATTATTATTAAAAAATCATCAATAATCCGGATAAGTTTCGAACACAACACCAACATTAATGGTGTGACCATCATTAACAGCCCAATCCGCATTATTCCACCAACTGCGTACTACTTACTCAATGCGATTATGTTCACGATTCAATTGACCCAAGTTACTAATGTGGACTTCAATTTGTTTTGCACATTGCATAAACTAGATATTTTAAATTTGGGACAAAACAAAATTTCGCACATTCTTCGACCGACGCACGCATCATGCAATCCAACTTTGAAGACAATTTATTTGAATGGCAATGCGTTGGAAGAGATAGATTTCGAGGTGTTTTGGCCTTTCTCGAATCTATCAGTGATACATTTGCAAGGAAATAAGATCGAAACCGTTACTGGAAAGTTGACGAATCCGGCAGTAAATGTTATATTTCTGAATCACAACCGCATAACAGTATTAGATTTCTGTAAATGGGAAGGTGCTAAAGTTTCCAACATCAGAGTATCTTACAACAATCTGACTCGTGTCCCTCGTTGCTTGCATAAAATAATTCCGCGAACAGCTCGATTCATCACCTTAGCTTGGAATCAAATAGATTGCATTGAAATGGACGATTTCAAACAGTTGCCTGATTTACATTTGATCGATTTGATATACAACAACATCAAAACCATGCCAATGAACGAGAGCTCGTATCCTCCGAAGCTATGCGAAATTCAATTATTTGAAAACCCAATCGCAACAACACTGAATACAACATTCGAGAGGATCCTTCTAAATTTGCACAGTTTTGCGTCTCTGTCGTTAGCCAGAAGTGCATGTACAGTGTAAAGAATAAAGTATTTTTCAACGACTTAAAGAATTGCACAAAAAAATCCGAAAGTAGTGAAGCTCATGAACAACAAAACATTCGATACAAAAACGCTGAACATTTAGGTAGAAGTGGCGAAGTGTGTAGGTATGCGAAAGAAAAATACAGTGTAGTGATCTACTAGTTGGAACAAAACAAAGCATGGATAGAAGTTGATAGTTATCAATCAGGAGATATAGTTGAATTTGTAGATAATAATATTGAAAAGAATGATTAGAAATTAAACAGGGTAAAGAAAAGATTAATTACCATAGTAGTTAAAACGCTTTTTCAGTTCGAAGGGATAAAGGTGCGAATAAAACAGCAGCAAATGTCGTCATCTTCATTTATGATGACGAAAAAACTTAAGAAAGGTCACGCGAAGAAACGTCCTTTAAGTCTTTACTTTCACCGCTAACGAATTAGATATGGATTTGTGCTGGAAAGCGGTTATTGTCTTAAATTCATAGTTAAATTTACCGCTAGTGTTATGGGTACATGAGAAGCTATGCCGCGAAAGTGTATCAATTGAAAATATAACAGCTCAGATAAAGGAAAAAGACCCAAATTCGATTTTAAACAAATCCTATTAGAGCCCCATAAAATTGTTCTCCGTTAAGGTTCTGAATGAAATCTAACTTTATTAAACAAACAAACAATACATGCATTCCTTGACAGTTATCGCTTTGCTAGTTATCATAAGTAACTTACAAGCATCGGCACTCGACTCGTTATTTCATTTTTATTTTCATTTACTTTCAACAAAATGACTTCTAACGGTTTTCGCAAATCTTGGAAAGTTAAGACGCTGTATAATCTCAGCGGTTACGTATAATTTTTATGATAGAAAGATTTTGCACTAATCGCGGTCCAAACCTGGACCAGTATTTGTGTCGATTAAGTATTTGTCTGTGAATAATCGTGCTACAGTGTACAGCAGGCGTGCAGACAGTGTAGCGTAGTACTAGAAGTAGCAGCATCCGCAGCAGGAATCGTAGAAGAACAAGGTCAAAATAGAATCTGTTCCTTTGTCCCAAAATACCGAATGCACACAACAAAAAACAGAAAGTTATTGCTCGATCATAAAAAAGAATCATTTTTAAACAAAATTCATTTTTGTACCATACCATGCTTTTGTTATTTTGCTTTTCTTACTAAATAAGACATATTTTATAGTAATCAACAGCCGCATCTATAAAAGACCGGTCGCATCGTATGATGTACCTTAGTATAACAGTTCCATGATTTAAGCTTTGTTTGAAGTATGAAATTTGTGCTGAATGCTGTCATGTTTCATTTCATTTATTTTATACTGTCTATTACGCAGGTTTAACGAAAACAAAATTGCTTCAGACTAAACATTAAAAACTAAAAGTAAACCTAAGGAATAGGAACGGATGAATCGGGGAGAAAACGCGGGAACACAAAATTTGGGAAAGCATAGGATAGAAGTCGAGCCCAAAAAGCAGCAAGAGAGGAATGGAAATCAAATAGATTGTCCACAACATTGAACAGACGAAAGCGTTCGTGGAGAGGATCATTGTTGATAAGCTGCGTACGACGTTTAGCAATAGATAAAGAAGGACGGTAACGTAGAGAACGGGACTGGACATAAAGATTAAGAAAGATGAAAGTAGAATTAAAAGAAAGAATACGAGGGACGTCAACTTCATTCAACACAACAGAGGCAATGAAAGCAGCTTGAGCTTTTACTCGACGAGATTCCAGCGAGTCTAGTCCAAGGAGCTGTAGGCGAAAAGGATAGGAAGGAAGGTTGTAACCAGAGCCAAACATTCTAGAGAGTGATGCTTTTTGCACTTTTTCAAATCTGAGGATGAAAATGGAAGAGGAAGGCGACCACACTATATTCGCAAACTCCAGTATTGGTCTGGCCAGACTACAATACAGAGCTTTCAAACATATAGGATTTGAAAAGTCAGATCCAATACGACAGAGGAGACCAAGTGTACCATAGGCCTTACTAATAGTTTTGTCGTAATGCAAAGTAAAAGTAAGCCTATCATCCAGCCATACACCCAAGTCTTTCACCGATGACACCCTTTGGAGAGACGTGATACACCATTTGTATGTGAAATAAATATGGCGATGAGAACGGCAGAAGGAGATAGAGTAATATTTAGGAAGGGATAACGAAAGACAATCAAGATGAAATTGAAGCACCAAACAGTTGGATGTGGAGAACACTGGAAGGAACAGTGTTACATCATCTGCAAACATAAGGAAACAATCATTGGGAGGGCAGAGCAGATGCCATTGACAAAAATGGTAAACAGTAAAGGACTCAGGACGCTGCCTTGAGGCACACCAGAGAGACAAGCGAAGACAAGGACATTCAGGTCGATGCTCCAATTTTGACTGAGCAAAAACGATCACTAAGGAATGAGTTAAGCCTGGTTATGAGAGGATTTCCAAATCTTAATTTGCGGAGTTTGGCTAAAAGAATAGAGTAAGGGACACGGTTGAATGCAGAATGGAGATCAGGCATGTACTTGACGACTTTCGTCAATCAGTTTGTACAAAAATGAAACAAAGCTCTACAGATGGGAATTTTAATTCTTTTTAAGGATTTAAACCCGAGTTAAAGAGTTAGAATGAAGATTTAACTCTTATAGTCATTCTTCAAGATTTAATTAATTTCAATTAAGTAGCCGGAGGGGAGGGGGGGGATATGCTGCGGCCTTCATCTCATGATTTAAATCGTGAGTCAACTCGCGATTTTATGCTTCGTGGTGACCTTTAACTCAAGATTCAACTCGTGAGTTAGCTCTTGTGGAAATAAAGGTTGCCGTAAAGAATTAAATCACAAGTTGACTCCTACAAGAGTGAATTCTCGATTTCGATCATGAGTTGAAGGTCGCGGTGAAGAATTAAATCTTAATTATTTTGATTGATTCAATTATTTTGGAATGAGATAAATCGCAAAGAGGTATAAATACTCTTCTTCAATATTAGTGTTAACTCACTCCCTAGAAAGGTTTAAATCATGCATTCATTCTGAATCATTGTGCACATCACTACAAAGCTCATAAGAGTTGAAACAACAGATCTTTTCGGCATACAGCCATGTTGATTCACTGATATATGATTACATACATGGGATAGAAGCTGGGAATGGATTACAGATTCGAGGATTTTAGAGGCTGCCCATACTTTGGATATGCCTCTATAGTTGGCAACGGAGGTCCGTTCACCCTTTTTTAAAGATCGGAACAAGCCAACTAAATTTCCATAAGGACGGAAAACGTTCGGCACGAATGGACCATTGGAAAAGGATTTGTAGGTAAGGAGCTATAATGACATCACAACATTTAAACAACGTTTCATAATTCTTATTAGGTATTTATGATGTAGAGGAATAACATTCAAATTTTGGAATTCATTAATGCACGTTTTATTGCAGTTTAATGAAAGAATTATTTTTTAACATAAATAATAAATAAAATAAGGCCGAATACACCCGGGATAAGGTGACATTTCACTGTTTGGAGAAGTAAATGTCTTCAAAGGAATGTGAATTGTAGTTAAGATTAAGATACCCTTTAGTTGTAAGCAAGCCTTCCCTGGCCGTTCTTGTTATCCAAAAAAAAATCAATAAAATAAATAACAGATTCAATTCCTAAGCATTGTATTATCACAGCTTTTAAAATTTGCCTAAAGTCTTCAACAATTGGGTTCACTTCGCACGAAACACTTCCAAATGATATTTCTGAAACAAGTACTGTCCATTAACAGTTATTCTTACAAGTAATCTTTGTAATCAATGTACTAAATGTGAATAACTTCATTGTGCAACTATCGTAGGTTGCAAGTGTAAACTTGCATTTGATCTGCACGTTAAACAATGTAAAGAATTTAGATTAGCACATTGAAAAACATGAATGTATGCTAAATTTGGGAATAATTCATATGGATTATGATTAGCTAAATGTGTTAAGCTTGGCAGTTTTTAAGCCTTTAGAGAAACAGATGCAAATTATTGTTTACATAAGATAAATTTACAATTACAATTAGTAGTGTGCAAATGATTTTACGTTACGTCTATCTGTCAGTATTTTAACTCGAGTTCCTCACTGCTTGACAAAGTTAGTTAGTTTCTTCCTTACTTATCCGGCGCTACAAGTCCACGAAGATAAACAACCAAAATTCTATATAGTTCCAGCTTCGGCGCGACAAGTGTTAAGAGTGGAGAAGTTTCCCTACACTGTCGTATAGGCCAAAATAATTATTTATCGAAATAAAAGGTTTCGAACGTTATCTAATTCGAATGAAATAGATATGTCATACTGCATAATACATTGATTCTATTCAATTTGTATGAAAATCCAATCATTAGAGTACCTATTGAATCCAAAGAATCTAAACGATATAAGCATGTCATATTTGTCATTTACCGGCTTTATTTGCCATAGAAACTCGGGTTTCCCGATGGTAGCAATTCACCAGGATGAACTTCGATGGTTCTAGTGATCGTTTGTCATAATTCAGGAAAAACTAAATTCTTGTATTCGAACTACGCTTAAACGCTGTTCATTTCAAAAGTATCAATCAGAGTCCATCTCAAATGCTTACCGTTATCTTGAATTCAAATTTCGAAACAGGTCACAGGATTCCGAGGTATGAAGACGTCTTCGTCGCTGTTGGGATGTCCTTAAGGGTTTGCTTTAACATTTGTAGTGACATGCCCCGTATGGCGAACAAATGCCACGCTCTTGGCGGCGTTTCTTGTGAGTAAAGTTTAAGTCTCGGCCAGTGTTCATCGACAACAGAAGGTTCATCGTTATCCCGTGTGCACATGCTGAGCGAAAGAGTACATATCGCTGGCGCGATTTGCTGTGTCACAGTATCCAAGAGGAAAGTTATTCAACAGCAACGACTGTTTGGTCGGTCGGTAAATAGCACGAGGTTCCCGGTAGAATCATCATCGTTTCGAAACCACGAGGTCCGGCAAGATCACCGCTTTCGGGAGGATCACCCTTTAGCGTTCCTTTCAAAACAATCGAAACAAAAAAAATAATAAATCTGGTAGAGACCAGTCTGTACTAAAATAAGGTTTTGGAACAAGCCTGAGGTAAATACGGAGCACGTAGCCAATCACGAAGACCGCGGTGGAGGCGCCTGTGTAGCGCAATTTCGTGCACTCAAAACACAGGCTCGTGAAAAGTCCCTTCCTATCGATCTGAGCACTAGTCACCGGATGACTAGCTTGCATCTCAGTGTATTGGATTCCACACAGGCAGGTTGTACCACAAACGAAGGAGCGCGCCGTAATGTATATTTTCGTGCGAAAAAAACACGCATATTACTTTTGTGAAATAAGCCGCACACAATGGTATGTTTTCAGTATGCTTACGGCATAAAAAAACTCATTTTTAATGCAGTTTCTGAATCAAATCAACATTATGTTGCAGCTAAAACTTACAATAGTCGACTTGATCTTGATTATTTCAAAGCTTTAACCATTCGTTTCTTATAAACGTGTCGCTCTGGTAACCTTTGTTCGTTTAGTGTAAGTTTAGTATAAGTGTTACCACGTCGCAACTAAATGATTTTAATACGCGAGTTCGTTTTACACTTTTATTTAGCAATAATTTGAGTTAATGTTCACTTTACGCTTTAAAAAAAACGTCTTACTTCGCGACGATTACTTTTGCTACTATCTGTCCAATATTTCGTTGATCAGCTGATCGGGTTGTCCCTGAACCTAACGACCTTGATTGCCCTTTTCCCTGATTCGTTCATCCTGCGTCCATTGGTTGCCTCGCTCCATCGCTGTGGTTGTCCCGTTCTACTCAGGAGTGGCCAGCGCCATCTGGCGATTGGTAGCACGACTCTTTGAATATCGATCGCACATCGAGATCGAATCGACCATCAGATAACAGCTGGTAAAAGACAACTGCATGCTATGAATTGTGCCAACAATAAGTTTAGTACAAGTTCATTAAGTTTGCAGCCGCATATTTTACGCGTGATTATATCAAATACATTAAATGATTCAAATAAAAAAACACATACATACATAATATCAATCAATTTGAAATACAATTGTGGCGTAATTGATAAATAATAATTTCGTTAGATTAACAATTTTTTAGCCATACAACTATGCTGATTAGATCACCATTAATGAAAAGCAACTCAGAAATAATTCACAGCCACCAACGTTAATGGCCGCTATTATTTGTTGGACATGTTATAAAAGGTCGCATAAAGTTGTTAGAAGCTCACTACAAGCAATAGTGCATGGTCGAAAGTTTGGTTGAAATTGTAAATTGGAGCTGTAAATGACATGTGATATGTATCAATTGTGGTAACTGAAATGTGAAACAGTGAGTTTAGAGGTCGGACATTACTTGACGCGTGTTACATTGCAGGATCGTGATCATCGGTGCTCTAGCTGGCCATGTGGGAAGCTTCATATTTGACTGTAGAAAACATTTAGGCGGATCGTGTGAGATTAAGAACTGGAACCCACCTGTGGAAGGATATTTCGTTTTGAAATATGTACCGACCTATATCGATAGTGTTTCATTACTTAACCTACAATTATCAACCATTGATGAACGGATATGTAGCGAGCTAGGAACTTCAATCTTATTTCTAAATATTTTAGATTCTCCTATGTTGAAAACTGCCTCGTTTACAAATTCATGTCATGTGCCAGTTATTATTATTAAAAAATCATCAATAATTCGGTTAAGTTTCGAACACAACACCAACATTAATGGTGTGACCATCATTAACAGCCCAATCCGCATTATTCCACCAACTGCGTACTACTTACTCAATGCGATTATGTTCACGATTCAATTGACCCAAGTTACTAATGTGGACTTCAATTTGTTTTGCACATTGCATAAACTAGATATTTTAAATTTGGGACAAAACAAAATTACGCACATTCTTCGACCGACGCACGCATCATGCAATCCAACTTTGAAGACAATTTATTTGAATGGCAATGCGTTGGAAGAGATAGATTTCGAGGTGTTTTGGCCTTTCTCGAATCTATCAGTGATACATTTGCAAGGAAATAAGATCGAAACCGTTACTGGAAAGTTGACGAATCCGGCAGTAAATGTTATATTTCTGAATCACAACCGCATAACAGTATTAGATTTCTGTAAATGGGAAGGTGCTAAAGTTTCCAACATCAGAGTATCTTACAACAATCTGACTCGTGTCCCTCGTTGCTTGCATAAAATAATTCCGCGAACAGCTCGATTCATCACCTTAGCTTGGAATCAAATAGATTGCATTGAAATGGACGATTTCAAACAGTTGCCTGATTTACATTTGATCGATTTGATATACAACAACATCAAAACCATGCCAATGAACGAGAGCTCGTATCCTCCGAAGCTATGCGAAATTCAATTATTTGAAAACCCAATCGCAACAACACTGAATACAACATTCGAGAGGATCCTTCTAAATTTGCACAGTTTTGCGTCTCTGTCGTTAGCCAGAAGTGCATGTACAGTGTAAAGAATAAAGTATTTTTCAACGACTTAAAGAATTGCACAAAAAAATCCGAAAGTAGTGAAGCTCATGAACAACAAAACATTCGATACAAAAACGCTGAACATTTAGGTAGAAGTGGCGAAGTGTGTAGGTATGCGAAAGAAAAATACAGTGTAGTGATCTACTAGTTGGAACAAAACAAAGCATGGATAGAAGTTGATAGTTATCAATCAGGAGATATAGTTGAATTTGTAGATAATAATATTGAAAAGAATGATTAGAAATTAAACAGGGTAAAGAAAAGATTAATTACCATAGTAGTTAAAACGCTTTTTCAGTTCGAAGGGATAAAGGTGCGAATAAAACAGCAGCAAATGTCGTCATCTTCATTTATGATGACGAAAAAACTTAAGAAAGGTCACGCGAAGAAACGTCCTTTAAGTCTTTACTTTCACCGCTAACGAATTAGATATGGATTTGTGCTGGAAAGCGGTTATTGTCTTAAATTCATAGTTAAATTTACCGCTAGTGTTATGGGTACATGAGAAGCTATGCCGCGAAAGTGTATCAATTGAAAATATAACAGCTCAGATAAAGGAAAAAGACCCAAATTCGATTTTAAACAAATCCTAGCAGAGCCCCATAAAATTGTTCTCCGTTAAGGTTCTGAATGAAATCTAACTTTATTAAACAAACAAACAATACATGCATTCCTTGACAGTTATCGCTTTGCTAGTTATCATAAGTAACTTACAAGCATCGGCACTCGACTCGTTATTTCATTTTTATTTTCATTTACTTTCAACAAAATGACTTCTAACGGTTTTCGCAAATCTTGGAAAGTTAAGACGCTGTATAATCTCAGCGGTTACGTATAATTTTTATGATAGAAAGATTTTGCACTAATCGCGGTCCAAACCTGGACCAGTATTTGTGTCGATTAAGTATTTGTCTGTGAATAATCGTGCTACAGTGTACAGCAGGCGTGCAGACAGTGTAGCGTAGTACTAGAAGTAGCAGCATCCGCAGCAGGAATCGTAGAAGAACAAGGTCAAAATAGAATCTGTTCCTTTGTCCCAAAATACCGAATGCACACAACAAAAAACAGAAAGTTATTGCTCGATCATAAAAAAGAATCATTTTTAAACAAAATTCATTTTTGTACCATACCATGCTTTTGTTATTTTGCTTTTCTTACTAAATAAGACATATTTTATAGTAATCAACAGCCGCATCTATAAAAGACCGGTCGCATCGTATGATGTACCTTAGTATAACAGTTCCATGATTTAAGCTTTGTTTGAAGTATGAAATTTGTGCTGAATGCTGTCATGTTTCATTTCATTTATTTTATACTGTCTATTACGCAGGTTTAACGAAAACAAAATTGCTTCAGACTAAACATTAAAAACTAAAAGTAAACCTAAGGAATAGGAACGGATGAATCGGGGAGAAAACGCGGGAACACAAAATTTGGGAAAGCATAGGATAGAAGTCGAGCCCAAAAAGCAGCAAGAGAGGAATGGAAATCAAATAGATTGTCCACAACATTGAACAGACGAAAGCGTTCGTGGAGAGGATCATTGTTGATAAGCTGCGTACGACGTTTAGCAATAGATAAAGAAGGACGGTAACGTAGAGAACGGGACTGGACATAAAGATTAAGAAAGATGAAAGTAGAATTAAAAGAAAGAATACGAGGGACGTCAACTTCATTCAACACAACAGAGGCAATGAAAGCAGCTTGAGCTTTTACTCGACGAGATTCCAGCGAGTCTAGTCCAAGGAGCTGTAGGCGAAAAGGATAGGAAGGAAGGTTGTAACCAGAGCCAAACATTCTAGAGAGTGATGCTTTTTGCACTTTTTCAAATCTGAGGATGAAAATGGAAGAGGAAGGCGACCACACTATATTCGCAAACTCCAGTATTGGTCTGGCCAGACTACAATACAGAGCTTTCAAACATATAGGATTTGAAAAGTCAGATCCAATACGACAGAGGAGACCAAGTGTACCATAGGCCTTACTAATAGTTTTGTCGTAATGCAAAGTAAAAGTAAGCCTATCATCCAGCCATACACCCAAGTCTTTCACCGATGACACCCTTTGGAGAGACGTGATACACCATTTGTATGTGAAATAAATATGGCGATGAGAACGGCAGAAGGAGATAGAGTAATATTTAGGAAGGGATAACGAAAGACAATCAAGATGAAATTGAAGCACCAAACAGTTGGATGTGGAGAACACTGGGAGGAACAGTGTTACATCATCTGCAAACATAAGGAAACAATCATTGGGAGGGCAGAGCAGATGCCATTGACAAAAATGGTAAACAGTAAAGGACTCAGGACGCTGCCTTGAGGCACACCAGAGAGACAAGCGAAGGACATTCAGGTCGATGCTCCAATTTTGACTGAGCAAAAACGATCACTAAGGAATGAGTTAAGCCTGGTTATGAGAGGATTTCCAAATCTTAATTTGCGGAGTTTGGCTAAAAGAATAGAGTAAGGGACACGGTTGAATGCAGAATGGAGATCAGGCATGTACTTGACGACTTTCGTCAATCAGTTTGTACAAAAATGAAACAAAGCTCTACAGATGGGAATTTTAATTCTTTTTAAGGATTTAAACCCGAGTTAAAGAGTTAGAATGAAGATTTAACTCTTATAGTCATTCTTCAAGATTTAATTAATTTCAATTAAGTAGCCGGAGGGGAGGGGGGGGATATGCTGCGGCCTTCATCTCATGATTTAAATCGTGAGTCAACTCGCGATTTTATGCTTCGTGGTGACCTTTAACTCAAGATTCAACTCGTGAGTTAGCTCTTGTGGAAATAAAGGTTGCCGTAAAGAATTAAATCACAAGTTGACTCCTACAAGAGTGAATTCTCGATTTCGATCATGAGTTGAAGGTCGCGGTGAAGAATTAAATCTTAATTATTTTGATTGATTCAATTATTTTGGAATGAGATAAATCGCAAAGAGGTATAAATACTCTTCTTCAATATTAGTGTTAACTCACTCCCTAGAAAGGTTTAAATCATGCATTCATTCTGAATCATTGTGCACATCACTACAAAGCTCATAAGAGTTGAAACAACAGATCTTTTCGGCATACAGCCATGTTGATTCACTGATATATGATTACATACATGGGATAGAAGCTGGGAATGGATTACAGATTCGAGGATTTTAGAGGCTGCCCATACTTTGGATATGCCTCTATAGTTGGCAACGGAGGTCCGTTCACCCTTTTTTAAAGATCGGAACAAGCCAACTAAATTTCCATAAGGACGGAAAACGTTCGGCACGAATGGACCATTGGAAAAGGATTTGTAGGTAAGGAGCTATAATGACATCACAACATTTAAACAACGTTTCATAATTCTTATTAGGTATTTATGATGTAGAGGAATAACATTCAAATTTTGGCATTCATTAATGCACGTTTTATTGCAGTTTAATGAAAGAATTATTTTTTAACATAAATAATAAATAAAATAAGGCCGAATACACCCGGGATAAGGTGACATTTCACTGTTTGGAGAAGTAAATGTCTTCAAAGGAATGTGAATTGTAGTTAAGATTAAGATACCCTTTAGTTGTAAGCAAGCCTTCCCTGGCCGTTCTTGTTATCCAAAAAAAAATCAATAAAATAAATAACAGATTCAATTCCTAAGCATTGTATTATCACAGCTTTTAAAATTTGCCTAAAGTCTTCAACAATTGGGTTCACTTCGCACGAAACACTTCCAAATGATATTTCTGAAACAAGTACTGTCCATTAACAGTTATTCTTACAAGTAATCTTTGTAATCAATGTACTAAATGTGAATAACTTCATTGTGCAACTATCGTAGGTTGCAAGTGTAAACTTGCATTTGATCTGCACGTTAAACAATGTAAAGAATTTAGATTAGCACATTGAAAAACATGAATGTATGCTAAATTTGGGAATAATTCATATGGATTATGATTAGCTAAATGTGTTAAGCTTGGCAGTTTTTAAGCCTTTAGAGAAACAGATGCAAATTATTGTTTACATAAGATAAATTTACAATTACAATTAGTAGTGTGCAAATGATTTTACGTTACGTCTATCTGTCAGTATTTTAACTCGAGTTCCTCACTGCTTGACAAAGTTAGTTAGTTTCTTCCTTACTTATCCGGCGCTACAAGTTCACGAAGATAAACAACCAAAATTCTATATAGTTCCAGCTTCGGCGCGACAAGTGTTAAGAGTGGAGAAGTTTCCCTACACTGTCGTATAGGCCAAAATAATTATTTATCGAAATAAAAGGTTTCGAACGTTATCTAATTCGAATGAAATAGATATGTCATACTGCATAATACATTGATTCTATTCAATTTGTATGAAAATCCAATCATTAGAGTACCTATTGAATCCAAAGAATCTAAACGATATAAGCATGTCATATTTGTCATTTACCGGCTTTATTTGCCATAGAAACTCGGGTTTCCCGATGGTAGCAATTCACCAGGATGAACTTCGATGGTTCTAGTGATCGTTTGTCATAATTCAGGAAAAACTAAATTCTTGTATTCGAACTACGCTTAAACGCTGTTCATTTCAAAAGTATCAATCAGAGTCCATCTCAAATGCTTACCGTTATCTTGAATTCAAATTTCGAAACAGGTCACAGGATTCCGAGGTATGAAGACGTCTTCGTCGCTGTTGGGATGTCCTTAAGGGTTTGCTTTAACATTTGTAGTGACATGCCCCGTATGGCGAACAAATGCCACGCTCTTGGCGGCGTTTCTTGTGAGTAAAGTTTAAGTCTCGGCCAGTGTTCATCGACAACAGAAGGTTCATCGTTATCCCGTGTGCACATGCTGAGCGAAAGAGTACATATCGCTGGCGCGATTTGCTGTGTCACAGTATCCAAGAGGAAAGTTATTCAACAGCAACGACTGTTTGGTCGGTCGGTAAATAGCACGAGGTTCCCGGTAGAATCATCATCGTTTCGAAACCACGAGGTCCGGCAAGATCACCGCTTTCGGGAGGATCACCCTTTAGCGTTCCTTTCAAAACAATCGAAACAAAAAAAATAATAAATCTGGTAGAGACCAGTCTGTACTAAAATAAGGTTTTGGAACAAGCCTGAGGTAAATACGGAGCACGTAGCCAATCACGAAGACCGCGGTGGAGGCGCCTGTGTAGCGCAATTTCGTGCACTCAAAACACAGGCTCGTGAAAAGTCCCTTCCTATCGATCTGAGCACTAGTCACCGGATGACTAGCTTGCATCTCAGTGTATTGGATTCCACACAGGCAGGTTGTACCACAAACGAAGGAGCGCGCCGTAATGTATATTTTCGTGCGAAAAAAACACGCATATTACTTTTGTGAAATAAGCCGCACACAATGGTATGTTTTCAGTATGCTTACGGCATAAAAAAACTCATTTTTAATGCAGTTTCTGAATCAAATCAACATTATGTTGCAGCTAAAACTTACAATAGTCGACTTGATCTTGATTATTTCAAAGCTTTAACCATTCGTTTCTTATAAACGTGTCGCTCTGGTAACCTTTGTTCGTTTAGTGTAAGTTTAGTATAAGTGTTACCACGTCGCAACTAAATGATTTTAATACGCGAGTTCGTTTTACACTTTTATTTAGCAATAATTTGAGTTAATGTTCACTTTACGCTTTAAAAAAAACGTCTTACTTCGCGACGATTACTTTTGCTACTATCTGTCCAATATTTCGTTGATCAGCTGATCGGGTTGTCCCTGAACCTAACGACCTTGATTGCCCTTTTCCCTGATTCGTTCATCCTGCGTCCATTGGTCTCGCTCCATCGCTGTGGTTGTCCCGTTCTACTCAGGAGTGGCCAGCGCCATCTGGCGATTGGTAGCACGACTCTTTGAATATCGATCGCACATCGAGATCGAATCGACCATCAGATAACAGCTGGTAAAAGACAACTGCATGCTATGAATTGTGCCAACAATAAGTTTAGTACAAGTTCATTAAGTTTGCAGCCGCATATTTTACGCGTGATTATATCAAATACATTAAATGATTCAAATAAAAAAACACATACATACATAATATCAATCAATTTGAAATACAATTGTGGCGTAATTGATAAATAATAATTTCGTTAGATTAACAATTTTTTAGCCATACAACTATGCTGATTAGATCACCATTAATGAAAAGCAACTCAGAAATAATTCACAGCCACCAACGTTAATGGCCGCTATTATTTGTTGGACATGTTATAAAAGGTCGCATAAAGTTGTTAGAAGCTCACTACAAGCAATAGTGCATGGTCGAAAGTTTGGTTGAAATTGTAAATTGGAGCTGTAAATGACATGTGATATGTATCAATTGTGGTAACTGAAATGTGAAACAGTGAGTTTAGAGGTCGGACATTACTTGACGCGTGTTACATTGCAGGATCGTGATCATCGGTGCTCTAGCTGGCCATGTGGGAAGCTTCATATTTGACTGTAGAAAACATTTAGGCGGATCGTGTGAGATTAAGAACTGGAACCCACCTGTGGAAGGATATTTCGTTTTGAAATATGTACCGACCTATATCGATAGTGTTTCATTACTTAACCTACAATTATCAACCATTGATGAACGGATATGTAGCGAGCTAGGAACTTCAATCTTATTTCTAAATATTTTAGATTCTCCTATGTTGAAAACTGCCTCGTTTACAAATTCATGTCATGTGCCAGTTATTATTATTAAAAAATCATCAATAATTCGGTTAAGTTTCGAACACAACACCAACATTAATGGTGTGACCATCATTAACAGCCCAATCCGCATTATTCCACCAACTGCGTACTACTTACTCAATGCGATTATGTTCACGATTCAATTGACCCAAGTTACTAATGTGGACTTCAATTTGTTTTGCACATTGCATAAACTAGATATTTTAAATTTGGGACAAAACAAAACTACGCACATTCTTCGACCGACGCACGCATCATGCAATCCAACTTTGAAGACAATTTATTTGAATGGCAATGCGTTGGAAGAGATAGATTTCGAGGTGTTTTGGCCTTTCTCGAATCTATCAGTGATACATTTGCAAGGAAATAAGATCGAAACCGTTACTGGAAAGTTGACGAATCCGGCAGTAAATGTTATATTTCTGAATCACAACCGCATAACAGTATTAGATTTCTGTAAATAGGAAGGTGCTAAAGTTTCCAACATCAGAGTATCTTACAACAATCTGACTCGTGTCCCTCGTTGCTTGCATAAAATAATTCCGCGAACAGCTCGATCTATCACCTTAGCTTGGAATCAAATAGATTGCATTGAAATGGACGATTTCGAACAGTTACCTGATTTAGAAGTGATTGATTTGACGTACAACAACATCACAACCATTCCAATGAACGAGAGCTGGTATCCTCCGAAGTTACGTGAATTGAAATTATTCGAAAACCCGATTGCAACAACACTGAATACAACATTCGAGAGGATCCTTCTAAATTTGCACAGTTTTGCGACATTGTCAAATTTGTAAAATCTATTGTGCCGAGCCCTATAGTCAAGCCCATGAGTAATGATCTATTACATAACAACGCTGATAATTTTTAAACAACAGGGAAGCGTAGGCCCTCCGACGAGACTAGCGATTGGCAGAGAGACCCTGCAAGCCACCATTACAAACATAACACATAGAAACTAAGAATTATCGAATCAGATTAACTGAAAACACCCTCGCTACGAAAAAGGACTTACGATTGAAATTTGGAGGTGCAACTGCATCCCTTGCATCAATAGCACGTATTTTTTTGGAAGAAGTGAGTGCCCGATTGGCTTTGCAGTAGTAATTTTAAACGTTAAGCAAGACGAATCAGACATTAAAAAGTTAGGTTAAATTTTAAATTTGATTTCCAATCATTCAAGACAATGTTAAATGAGCGTATTTCACATGTTTGGGACACGAGGGCATCGCACGTATTGTCAAAATTCATATAAAAAATACATGTTGAACGTCGTAGTGTCAAATCCCTCTCGTGTGAACCCAATGTCACATGTTCAAGTTATTTTTTTTTTCAATTTTATTTTAAATCATTTTCTACAAATTGAACTCATACGGGTATCGCATAACAGAAACAGTCTAATGAAAAATTGTCCTACATTTGTACATAAGCTATGCAATCTGAACGCAATCCTAACACGAGTTACCAACATTGCAGGTGTGTATTTGCATATTTGTTGCACTTTAAACAGTCGCGCCACTTTAGATTTGAACGTGAACAACACTCCGCCAATTTGTAGACCAACAAAATTTGATAATGTTGCGCTTGGATTAAAATTCGCTTGTGTTTTGGACGTTTGAGAAACTATTGCAAGTCGGTTCACAAAGTAATTAAATTGAGAGTGTCAAAGTTTTTGACACAACTTGCTCATTATAAAGGATCCGAGTTCGGAACGTATGACGGAAGAGGGCGTCACCGTCAGTGGGGATAAAGAGGGTTGCGTTTCAATAATCGGACCCTTTTTTCAGTTGCAAACATAAAAAAGCAGAAAAAAAATTTGAACCCCACTACTCACTATAGTCGGAGCTGTTAAAGATATTACTGAGAGAATTCCGAACGTTTGCAACTGAGAGAATTAGCGGAATGGTGTCGAACCAGGTAATACGTGAGTTATTGTTAGGTCCAGAAGCGGATTAGTTGATACGCAAGCTTTCTAAAGAAACTTGATGTTACGACAGATGAAAAAGAATCGAAATAGCTTTATGAGACTATGAAAGCACGCCAAGGAAAGCCTCGAGAAAAGGTAATATCAGCAGTGTATCGTGCATAGGTTGGGAGAAAGGGATCAACCGTTAGATCCACTTCTAGTTCTTGGAATGACCAGCTACGCAAAAGCAAATGAAATTCTCATAATTTGGCCTAGTTAAATTTTTTTCAAAAGCTTCATATGAACACTGTCCTGAAAGTGAAATCCCATCCCTATTTCCTCTCACACTCTTGACCACACAACCACGGACGGGTGCAGAGTTTATTTGAATTATCTAACTAGATTCAATCATTTATTTATTGTTTACCACATGTCAGCATATTTCTTAGACGGCAGATGGAACGCATATTTCACTGTAGATAAACTGCTTGATCGGTTTGTGGCAATTCCCAGCAAACAGGCACAGGCTTTGTAGTCTGTTTGGTCGAAGGTGGAACGAAAGCAATGATTTATTTGTATACTTCTTGTCCAACATAACGGGTACGCTTATGCAACTGCACTCAGGATTGGTCATAATTTTGCATTGCATTTCCAACCCAGGGAAGGAGTTGAACCTGTTGAGATAAATATAATTCTAAACATTGGAAATTTGTCGTTCACATTTGCACAACTGTTGCATCATCATCTTCGGATCAAGACGGATGAAAACAACCGGTTGAATGGATGGGCTTCATGGGTCGGGTTTGAGACCAAGGTTCAAGGAATGCATCAGGAAAAAATAAACGTACTTCGGAAAATATCGGGCACTTCATCATCCAGCATCGAACGGACGTTGGAAGCACAGAATAACCTGAGCTTGACAGAATGACATTATGCAATGCAGGTTTATTAATAATGCATTATCAAACAACACTTGATGCCTGATGCAGCACGGGTAGGGAAAGCTCCCGGGACGTAAGCTTCCGAACTTGAATTAACCTTTCCCCGGAGCACCATCGTGTCCGACCTGGAGGTTTCACATTGGAGGACACATGGGTATTTCCCGCATACGATCATCGGTTCGGATGCGATTGCGGATCGGATTCAACTTCTCTCGGCAGATTTTCGCAATGAAAATTCATCACTTTCAATTCTTCCCTGCCAGCCCTCAAGATCGACATACGCCCCCTACTGCTCTTTGTGCAAGACCGATGGAAGTGTTCGCCACACCATCCAACCGCTCAAGCGAACCGGTGCAAGCAGAATCCGATATTATTTCACATAAAGCGGCAAATAAATCATTTATGATTGCATAATCTAGCTGCTTGGGTTGGGTTGGGCTAAACCTTAAAACTACACATGTGTGAGTGTATGTGTTTGTGTGTGTAGGGGTATGCCAAGTGACCGGTAGAATGCCATTTCCTATGGTCCCTTACCTGTATGCACTTCTAAGCCCGCTTTTTCATCATCCATTCCACAGAAGGGTGGGTTGTTGATACACCATTTTTAACCCAACCCTTGTGCGAGTGGCCAGCATCGGTGCGGTGGATCTGTTCACTTCCTGCCAGGACATTAACACACACACACACACAAACAGTCGCACCTCAACATCCCTAGAATGCTAAAACTAACGCTTTTCACCCTCTGAACTGCTCACACACTTCACAAACTATTAGGATAACTCCATAACGCCATCATCTTTACACCCGTATTGGTAAAGTTCCATGTGCAACGATGGTCGATCCCTTGAGGGTTCGGACTCTGATAGTGGTGTAAATAAATTCATTGGCCGCATCCTCCCTGCTCGTATCCGGCGGTTCGGCGGGAAACACTCGTGGTCGTAAATACGCGCACTACTCCCATTACGGTTCAGTTCATTTTTTCATCCTTACCATTTTTTATTTCACTCTCTGTTTGTTGCTATATCTATGAGTGTTTTCTTTACCTCACCCCTTACCCTTACCTTTTCAGTTTCTAGTGGGAGCGTGCCATTTTATCAAAAGTCTATTTTGGTTTAGCAACAGCAACAAGGAAGATATTCTACAAAATACTGTAACGAATTTATAAATTAAATTAAAACAATATATAAAAATAAAGCACATATTGAATACATGAAGAGTAATAATATTTTAAACGATACACACATGCAATGTGTAATATATAATTTGGAATACAAACATTACAAATTAAACAAAGAATAATAAACATAGAAATGATTCCTTCTGAACATAGCATAAAATTTAAAAAATCTAATATTCTTAAAGTACAGCCAAAAGCGAACCGAATTTCCTTTAATATAGAATAAATTTCTCCTAACTATACTGCACTATCCACTACTGGACGTCAGAAAGGGCCATAATAGCCTGAAGGAAAAAGCATATCCATTTATCTTTTTTTTATTTTCCGTTAGTCTTTCGATCATTACACCGAAGGTAGTACGAATCGGAGAAGATCGAGATTGGTTAGTTGAGTGTACAGTTTTGTGCCAAAGATCTTTGCCGTCCATTTTCGCTCTAGTTTTCGCACCCGAAAGTCCAGAATCTCTAACACACACACACACAAACAAACCCAAACGGAGGAAACATAAACCTGCTATCGTTATTATTTCCACACTCATTGATAACAACCGGGCAGGTAAACGAAGCTGAAGCCCGTGAAATCTATCCTGGCACCGTGCTTTGAGGCCACTGGTACGTGCCTACCAAGTACAAAAACAACCCTTCGTTAGAACGACGCTGTTCACGGATTCCCGAATACACCCAGGGAGAGTGGGTGGGCTACGGAGTGTACAGAGGGGGGTGGGGACGAGAAAATATCTTTATTTGTTCATTTACCGTATTTATGGTTTTTCACGCTCTATATCAACTCGGTCGAAAAATGGTTCCGCCACGGAATTGGCGAAACGGTCGCCACTCCAATCGCACCTCCTAGTAGAGTTTCACCCGTTTCGAAGGAAGTAAGATAAACAACCGGAATGCAGAGAACCGACCGTCGGTACCGGGTGGTCGAGGGTTTTGGGGCATATTTCCGATGCTTTCTTTATTTGTAGTCACATGCCTGGTGGAGCTTTTCGGAACGGTGTTGCTTCCACGCACGTTCTGATTTGAAGCTTCTCCTTTTTTGCACGGGTCGGGCATAAAGCAAAGTATCAGATATTGAGGTTTACGTGTACAACCAGATAAGGAATTTCTGGTTTTAGATGAACCCAACGAACGAACACATCATCGCCGATGAATGGTTAATAATAGTAACCGGTGCGCCGAGTACCATCCTTGTAGACGCAAACACATGTTTAAAGTCAATTGAGTTTGTTCGGTTGATTGGAACCAAGCGGAAGATGTACCTCGCTAGGATTCGTTTATTTTGTTAACAGGCCATAATTTGTTAGGCAAGCAGGAAAGAATTACTGCGGTGTAACAGCAACGTGTGAGTGTTGCATTGGTTTGAACATACTTTGCGAACATCACAACCATGACTCGATTGATTCGCGATATATATGATATTGTACATATTATGATATTGTAATACATAATTTAACAAAATTATGTACACATGTAAATAAGGTTTATTGTACTGTGAAAAACAGTCCTCCTTAGAAATGTATGTATGTGGTATAGTACAATTGTAAATAAAAAAATGGAATGGAAAAATTTACATAATATTACATTACGCTTAAACTATACTCATACTGTTCTAAGAAAATGATCAAAGTCGTACAACAGCGTAAGCTTGTTTGGACGCTGGACCAGTCCAAATGACGATATATGTTGTGTTATAAATATTTAACTATCTACCTAACTATTAGCGATATTCCTTTTTCTAAGATAGTTTTGATACCAAAGCTCGTTTAGCCATCCATGAGTCCAAGAATGTCCATAGTAGTGATCCACGATCTTGGAATTTAATCAACTTCCACAAACGAATGCTCAACAGCCTGTAATGGTAGGTTGTACATCACCTTAAGCTTGCCATTTTTCCCACCAACCCAATGTGATGAAATTTGTGTTTGTTTTTCTTCTGCAAACCCCAAACCAACTTCTCAAGATTCTGTTCTTTTGTCTGATTTCTTCTAGATCTTTCCTTCTGACATTCTATTTTTTTTGTCTTTTTATGCCCAATGCAAATGGCAGTTTACACCATCTTCTGCCTCGCATCAATCTTCCAACGATGGATGAAACTAATCGGTGAGTGATTTTAATTAAAATATAATTAATTACAGCAATTCAACACACTGTGGCAACATTCTGTCAAGGCAATTCATTCATTCCTGCCCTGTGAGGAACTCTTTCCCGTGATGGACAACGAAAGGCACAAGAAAAAATACATCGTAGAATGGGCCCAAGCCATTTGTTTAACGTACCGTACCGTAAGCATTGGCTGTACGGATCAGGTGAATTTGCAAATAATTCTCACCATGCCTAGCATCAAAATAAAGAAGCAGGTCGAAATAAACCAAGCGTATAAGTGTGCGTGCGTGTTTATTTGCACCTTTAAACGCTTCCGTGGTTTTGTTTCAGCTGAGTGAAGAATTTTGATGAGCATTACGTACGTATGCAACGGTATACAACGGTGAAGCTTTTGAGCTTGCGTTTTTTTTTTTTGCTTCCTTCGCTTAACACGCTTTCAATCCATTCCTGCCAAAGCCAGCCAGTTTTGAAGTGCTTTTGGGTTTTACATTCTTTTTCCTCTATTTGCCTCGTAGCAAGCATCACATGCGAACACCACGTAAGAGAACGATAGAGGAAAAATGAGTTGCGAAAATTGAAAACAACCTCATCGGGATTTTGTTGCCCTTACAGCCCATCTAAAGCCTTCACTCAGGGTTCGGATCAGGATACATGTTGTCTGATCTCCTTGAGCCTTTTACCAGCTTTGCGTGCCGTGAGTAAGCTTTCTCGTTCTCCATTTTTACAGTCAGTTTTTAAAATATTGCCCGCCAACGGAACCGACGCGTGTGAACTGGAGAACCATGGAACAGCCCTCAACCCAATGACGTACGCCGGTTCAACTGGTTGATGGTAGGATAAAGAATGTTTCACCAAGCACCAACCAAGCTGGATTCATTTTAATCTAAAGACTTTCCCAGGAAGGTGGGAATTACTAAACACCTTTAGGGAGTTGGGGACACTTTGGTATTATTTTGAAAGAAAAAACACTCACTCTAGCCACTGACCAGTAGTAGACTACAAAGTTAGATTGCCACAGAGAATCAAAAAACGAAAAGAGATAGCTGTTGGAAACGTGGGAAAAAGCACTACAAAAGAAGATGACCACCTCTACATACAGTGAGCACGAAAAAAAAAACAAAAAAACAACATTTACCTTCCGTTGGTGTGGTTAGCCCCCAGGATTAAAACTATACCTTGAACATCGCTTCACTCCCAGCGACCGGCACTATGGTAGAACATTTTTTTGCTTAAGCATATTTCCCTTACCCATAGCACTGGCGTACCATGCACCCAAAGGCCAGTCGTTTGCTATGTAATTTCATTTTTGTAAAAATAATTGGATTTTACCCAGGATTTTGATACTGATACTTTGTGGGCTGTTGCTTTCCAACGTCGGGTGGAAGAAGCAAGATAGTGTGTTTTCTCTTTCATTTCTGGCCTGTTATTCCACTTTAGATGCATGTAATTTCCACCTTCTCAAGAGCCACATTCAATGAAGCCAATGAAACCAGGCAAGCGAATCTCTTTCTCCTATACTGTCCACTTCGAAAGGCTTTGAATCTTTCCATCGTCGTTTGGACGTGATCGTGTCCGATGGTTAGCAGGTGAAAAGGAAACACCAACCTGTATAAAAAAGTGTACATTTCACCTCTTATAAAACGAGACCTCTCTTTAGGTGGTTTGCTATAGTCTAATTTCTTTCCACATTGTTGGTACCTGTCGCTCGATCTAACTGATTCTAATTTTTCTCATTTCCTCTGTATTCTTACAAATCAGTCGACCGAGAACGAACATTGCATAGGTACACAGCCCCACTTACCTAACTTAAACTATCTCTTCGTCCGTAATGGTCAGGACACGTGTGCTGGGAGTGAAAAGGATTAATTAAAAAATACCTTTTGCAGAATAAACGAACTAAAAAGGCAAACGGACCGGTCTACCGTATTTAGTGGTAAGATGCGATGTGGAATGGAACATGTAATGGGGAAAAGTACACATCGAATGCTTTCAAGAACGAACAGTGGTCAAGGATCTACAAACTAGCAGCGGGAGCATAAGAGAACGAAAACGAAATCCTGAACATGCTTAATGTTGCGGCTCTTATTGCGCACTTGTATAGATCGTTACATTTCATTTAAAATTTTAGACGGTTTGATCTACAATTTGTTTTGTGTTCTACATTTAATAAATTTATGTGTTTTTTTTTATAAATAAAAATGCATGTTCGTATTTACTATGACTAGTTTTAAAGTTATACTTAGCATAGCAAATAAACTTATAATAAAATAATTCACTTGTAAGTATAAGTTAAAAGTAAGATACTTTTAATAATGAATTAACAAAAATTTGGTAACTTTGTCGGGACCGGTAGTATATTTCGTAGCGACACCGGTTCTACACGACAGGACAGAGACAAAATCCCATCCGGACCGTTCTACTGTGGGAAGAATTGACTATTCGGCTATGTGATAAAGTAAAGTGAGTTAGCTAAAAATGTCAGGCATGACCTAGCACGGCAAAGTATGGAACAAATGAATCCAAAATGATCAATCCTACGTCAAGCTTGTTAAAATTTGACAGTACAATTGTAATATGTAATATGTAGTTTAGTAATATGTAGTTATGCATGCTCCATTGCCTAAGGTTGTCTTAGTACCTTGTGGCTTATGGGGCTTCCTTATACTATACTATGTTCTGGCCTCTCCCTCTACCTGCCTTGTTAACCTTTACCTGATGAAAGCCTTTCCCTGCTTTTTTCTATATGGAACTATCATTAAGCATATGATTAGCTCTTTGCGCCAAGAAGTTTGCCGACCACTGACGTCAGTCACTTATAACCCCTAAAAAATGTTACCAAGATCCTCAAAAGGTCCAAGAAATTCGATCAAAAGCCCCATAATTATTACACTAATATTTGATGCACTGAAGATGGAAACAAAAATAATCCATAGTTAGACCATGTTTAAACTAGATTTTCATTTATTATTTAAAACATACTCATAATATTTTTCAGAACCACACAGAAAGTTGACAAAAGTTGACGTATTTAAAGACCTTTTTGAAGGAGTACACTTTTAAAGCAACAAACTAATATCAATTGAAAATATTTAAAAAAATATATCGAAAAAAGATCCTCTAATACATACTTTTAGCAACAATTTTTTTAATTTTTGTTATTCTGTTATTTTATTTTCTGTAAAACATTAACTGAAAATACCTCTGAATTGTTGCTGTCCAATTTCCTATTGATTAGCTATATACCTTTTTAGCTGGTTTGAAGCGATCTAGATTTTTTATCTAGCATTTATTGATGTAGTTATGCATGCTATCTCTAAACCATAAAATATTGAGTGTTAGTAGCCACATAGTAACCATATCGAGATCATTTCACCAACACCAGATGTACATTCAACAGAAATACTTAAAATCAATGATTGCGTATGTAATATGTTTCAATATTGGAAAGTGTACACCAATGTATCCCTGCAACATGTTTGTGGTTTTTAGGGTTCACTAACGAGTCAAGCACCAAAAAGTATTCATGAGCGGTAACAATCTTCAAAACCATAACCCGCATCAGAAGAACATTTTATTAATGTCATAAACTCAATCGAAGCAAAAAAAACATTAACAACAAATTCATTCGAAAAACATTACAACAAACGTTTCCCCATGTTTGTACACCACGAACGATCTTCATCTTCATTACAACACCTATCAACAAGATCTTAATTTTGCTGACCCCATACCGAGAAGAAGCCCGGACATTTACCCCAACCTATTACTTTCTATTGAAATAAAAATGTCATCCCGGTCGCTCCCCAAATCGATAGCGGATAGCGAACTTTAATTTAATCCCTATCTTGCCTTCGCCCATACTCTCCGGCACCACACCACGGCTGGTGGCATAATTTTCCAATTAACCAAAGAGCTTCCACGTACTTCCACATCCATCGCAACCCACCAGCGCTGGGGAATAATGCCGCCCCAATAGGTTGCCACATGTTAGGATAAAAGAAACGAGCAGTTTGATGGTGGTTCCTTGACGCCTTTTTTTTACTTTCTTTCTTTCCGTTTCCACATGCACACACTCCCGAAGATATCAATTTCATCCGTGTTCGGAAGGAGGAGAAAAAAACACGATGGTGGGAAGGGATTTTAAGAGGTTTATTTAATTATTTCGATTTCGGACACTTTATCTCGAGGACAAAACCAACGAAACCGTCCGCTACCAGCGACCTCTGCAGTCACCGCGGCTTGACTTGGGTTTGATTTTGGATGGGAATGGGATGTTTCGAATCCCTTTTTTGGCCTCCTCGCTCATTTTTTCTCTCTCTCTCTCTCTCTCTCTTTCTATCTCTTTTTCTCTCATTAGTTTGTTCTCGTAGGCTTTGGTGCTTTGTTTTAAATGAAATTATCCTTTCGTGTTGTTTTTTACCACTCTTTACTTAACAAAAGCAAAACTAGCAAAATAGGACTAGTTGGAGTGAAAAAAGGATACAGGGGACGATTTGGAAATGAAATCAACATAAAAAAATGTAACACTGAGTTGATACGTAAGTTGCCCGAAAGGAACCAATGGCAAAACCATGAATTTCAACTTTTCTAGCCGGGCAACACATACCAATGCCCTCGAGAAGATGACCCTTCTGGGGAACTTTTGATCGAATGAGAAGGAAAAAGGACACCATAGTTAAAACACTCCACCTATTGAAAAGAAGAAGATATGCTCGGTATTTGGGGTGTGTGAGTATTGATTTTACGCTTACACTTTTTCGAACGGTTGTACATTACAAACCTAGACCCAGAAATTGAACTAGGACGGCAAACAAAACGGATAGAAAAATAAACAAATCTGGAAAAAATGTAAACACAAAACAAGGAACAGAAGGAAAAAAACCCCTTAGCAACATCATCTAATCTCTAATGAAACGCAATTTGGCTCCTCGCGATACAGCAACGTTCCACATAAAATTCTTCACGCCACAGGATGTCCGCGCGTTCAAACCGGAATCAACTGAAACCTGTAGAGTTCGTGTTTTTAGAGGAGGAGGACTCAAAAAATACACCATGCCACACTGGGCATTTGGCGGGATAAAATTCGAAAACTCAACTTTCAATTAGCGGCAAACCAAACATGGCTATACTTTTATATTCAAGCAAAATTCATAAATTTAACTAATATGGATGCAGAGAATGAGGTCGTCAAAGTCAACATTTGTTAAAAAAGGTACAAAAAATCCAGCTTATTTCAGCAAACCTTAAATGAATGTTACTCTTTGAAAACTGAACTAATTTTGATACGTTTTCTTATGTCTTACAAATGAAAGATCTCGTGTTTGTGATTTGTGACAGATTGAGCTTATATTTAGAAAATAATCAGAAAAAGTCAAACAAAAATATCATATTTTTAAACTTTGATTTGATACCAGAAAAGAAATTTGGTAGAGTTGCGTCGTCCATGTTATGCAAAATCATTCTTTCACCAGATAAGCTTATTGATATTAGCAGATATTGCAAAGAACCTACTAAAAACCACCACAAATTTTACAGAACAGACAGACGAGATCGTGCTGGAAATTGTTCACAAATTTTTAAGTTTTAAGGACATTATTATGAACGCTCTCTATTCATTGGATCCATCGCTATTTATAGGGCTGTAACACAAGAGGTAGTCTGACTTTACTGACTAATTCGTCCACACGGTCCCAATATTAATATTAATATTTGCCAGATAAGTTATGACTGTATTAGATAAAATGGATGTAAGTTTAGGTAATTGTAAGTCTTGGTTGCCAGGAAACAAGCAGACTAGTAAACAACCCTAAACGATAAGCGATCATCAGTTACCAAACCTTTAAAGACTAGGCACTCGCCACCACCTACGCCAGCGCTCACTACGGAAGTTTTCTCGCAAAGCAGTCTTTTTTAAAGCTACCAGAGTTCTTGATATATTTACCTGCCTATATATACCCTTATACGGTTAGAGATTATCACATAAATAGCCTAAAGCCACATCCTATTGACAACTTATACGTTTTAGTTATGTGTGTACGATTCGTGCCCTTAAAATCAAAAATAAAAGTAAAAAAAAACATGATAGTCCCTGAAACGGTTAAAAGAGCTAATGACTTTTAGTTTAATAACCCGCTCAAAATAACGATTGAACGCCGCTTGGTAATTTAGGTTTAAACTAAACATCTAATGAATTCTTGGTATATATCAATGATAACAATTAATATGTGCTTGACATTTCTCAAAATATGATTTTATCCAGTAAATTTTTTGAAACTACCCACTGTGCAATAGCCGAAGATATCCGATTTTCACCGCCCGCGAACCTTTCGATAAATTTACAATATTTATTCCGCTCAGCTTTTCTGCGGGGGATGCGCACGGTCCGATTCATCTGACCGTGCTGAAAAGTTGAAGCTACCCTAACTTCCTTGGATATCGTGGCTCCACTTTTCCCTTATGCTTCTACTCATCCACCCGGGGTCCAAAACGAGTAACAGAAAGACACAACGGAGGCAAAAACAACCTTACGGATTGGGTGACGATGGCGATCCGGTGATGGGATCAAGGCCGTTAGCTGGTTGTACGTTAGTGTTAGTTCCCTATTCAGTGGATCTTCCTTCCGGTAAAGGAGAAGGTAGAGTCCGCTCTTTTTGATTTCCGTATTTTTTATTTGTATCCCTGCGTACGGTTTTTTCATGTTGGGGTCAATTTCTGTCCAACTTTCTGCCTTTCAAAACAAACAGATACATGAGCCCGGTTAGGGCTTTACCGCACGTAGTAAGAAAACGCACTTCAGATTATACCCAAGAATTGGATTTCGTGACAGTTGGAACATTAACGAAAGCTGCCCAAATGCTTCCAATGGCCAAGATGGCAGCAGGCAGGACAGTCCCCGTCGTGAACCGTAAAATTATTATTATGTGCAAAAAGACCCCGCCAAAAAAGCACACGCACCGCACGAACCGGTCGACAAACAAATGGGATGCCGAAAGCGGACGATAATATCAATTCGTTTCGAATTTTGTTACCTTCCTAGCGGACTTGGTTCGATCTTTTTTTTATTTTTGTATCGTTGGCTCGCGGAAAAAACGGCACACCATTAGAGGATGATATTGGACCGGTTTGCTATACATGTGCCGTACTTTATTCGATGCTGTCGACATTCGACAGATTTTCTTCCCGTGCTTCGTGTTAGGATTTGTCCCGGTAAAAATCTTCCCTTTTCCCAGTCCACTTTAACCGTGCGGGGGTTTCGATTCTTGCGGCTGGTTGCTCAAATTTACGACACCGTAATTGAAAACTCGGCATTTTCCCAACCACAATCAACCCATGGTCGTCCGTTCCAATGCCGTGCCCACTGTTGGTATTGGAGACGGAAACGTATAAAACTGTCAAAGCCAGAAATATCGGAGCAATCTTGAAGAAAATTTTCCTCTCTTCGACACTCTTGCCTGCCTCTTGGTGGATTGTCGACCTACAAAGATGGGGAGAGAGTAGGTAATTAAATAATTATTTATGCATCTTGCCTTATAGGAAGCACCTGCGTAAGCGACATTAGACGAATCCTTCTACCTTCGTGGCAGGACACATCGTGGCATTTCTAGCGAAATACGAGAAAAATAAAAAGATTCCTTCCACCACGAAAACCAAACGGCATTCACTCGTCTTTGGTGAAGGAAATAATTATGCAAACAACTGTTTTTAATTAAACTTTGCAATAAAACCGTAACCAGCGCTACACATCGTAAGCCTCTTGTGTGCGTCTGTTGCGCGCCCACCCGTGTGAGCTTGTTGGTGCGTGTGTGCGTATGTTAAAATGGGAGCGTATGGTAATAACTTCTATCCAAAATGAAGGTACTGCTTTGCAGAAAGTTTTCCAATCGTAACCATCATCGTCATCATCAGAATCATCAGCCCTAGCATTAGTTGGCGGCACAGAACGGTGGAACCCTTAAAAAAGAACCGAACGGAAGAAATTTGACTCCTAAATTGATATTAAAACACTGTACACGATTACGGTTGCGTGCGTACGTACGTACACCAGTCACAATTCGTATTTTTGGGCGGCCTGCTGTGTCGATCGCCACCTTCCGAATTCTAGATCTTATACAAGCGTACACTGCTTTCCTGTTGCCCTTCGGAGACGTACTCGTACTGAAGGCGAACAGAAAAAGGGTTTACAAAATCAGATTCAGAAATGCGTTGTCCTTTCTTTACCCCAGCTCATTTCAGAGCATGTCTCTCCGGTCAATCATTTTCCTATTTTTCGTATTCAAACGAGCGATACAAGGGGCTTTCTCCGAGCTAATCATACAAATGGATTTTGGTCGAAAGTTTTGAAATCATAGTGGAAAGCTTTTTTGGGACGAGTAGTTCCGGTTGAATGTACTGTGTAAGCATACTTTGCAAATTCCCGGTGTGTATTTCACGAATCGCTGTGTTATTTGGTGGACCCATAGTTTGGTCCGTTGGGCCATAAATTTTAATCTTTTATAACACGTTTGGTAAGTGACATTATGCCCCTGATTATAAAAATGATGGGGTGTGGTAAAATTATTGAATTTTCGGATTTTAAATGCATGGTTTAACGCTTAAAGTTAGTTTCGCTTTATTTTCTATTAGATTTTACTAGTCTCCTATCAGCAGTACCAGAAGTCACTGTTTGATTAGGGTAGGTGCGCTACCACCAGACGTATCTGGAAGGGTCTGTGTTCAATCTGCCAAGGGGGTTTCTCAAAAATCGTTTCTTTAAATCTGCACGTCTTAATCGTTTAAAAGTTTTGTTTTATGTAGCAAAGTGTAGTTTGTCCTGAATTAGTTGCTCTGAGGCTACGCTATGTTTTCTTAAATAACCTAGCTTCTTATTTTAAAATTTATCTTTATTCTTGAATGTTTGTGAAAATTTATCACTAGATAAACATTGGAATGCGCCCTACATCAAGGAATTAATATCATCTTTATACTACAAAAAATCTTAATGATGATATTTGTTTCACCTCCTCACCTGAGAGAATAATCTTTAATATATGTATTAAGAAACAAAAAACAACAGATGGATAGATTTTCTTATTTTTACTTTGAAGTATTCAAAGTCTGATAGATTCAACGTCCTAGTTAAATGTTAAACATCATCTCTGGAGAACTTGACCAACAAAATGTGTGTCCTTGTTTACGGCATACAAGTAAGGCTTTTTAATTACATATCAAAAATGACCCCTCATTTAATTCCCATTGAAACCCATTTCAGGAATACGTTGTCATATGATGCATTTTGTCCCTACCCCGTTAGTTTAGTAATGTCTTAGGCATTATTTGCATCGATTCGAATCAACTTAAAGTTCCCTACGCTTATGCTCACGTTCTCCTTCTGATCCATTTTAAGCTCTCAATGGCTTTTCCGTCCCACATTATCAATCCATGTATTATATAGGAACTTTGGAAATATTTCACAACCATTAATTGAAGGAACTCTTGTAGAAACATGATCCTATCTTTAATCTTAGATCAGAAGATTTCTTCAACATGCGTTTGGTGGTAAGCGCTACAATATCATGATGTATCGTCAAACTGTATTCTTTTCTATGAGCTAAGTCTTTATAGCACAGTGGTGAGGATTCTGAGGATTCAAAAATACTTCTTTTTTTTATTGGATGCGGATCATCAACTAGAAAACAAAACGTGTTGAATACTAATTGCCAGAAAAGCAAATATTTCTATGTTATCTGTTTTTTTTCCTCTTATCGGATGAAATCTATCACGCGCAAACCAATAACATTGAGCCTTGAAGAGAATTAATTGAAGTGACAACTGGTCTCATATCAACTATCAATTCAATTGCAGTTTGTCATGACTAATCCCATCGATCTGATCTCGCCCAAGTGCTTTCTCTCCCAGTGGAGCGATTGTGGTTTTGCACTGAACAAGAATTCAATTACATAGAACCGATCCAAATCACCAAACGGACATTTCAAACGCAGTAATCGATTGCCACTGTATGGCACACTCTTGGCACCATCCCATGCAATGGAAAAGTTCTTATAAGTGAGAGCACTATGGTTCGTGAGGCTGCGTGTTGTGATGCCCATTTTTATCCAATTCCTCTCATAATCGCTAAGCCTAAACCACGCACGGAGCATTAGCGAACACCACCACCGGAGTAACTGATGCACACCCGATGAACTTGTTTGCGGTCAGCTCATCGGACCTTCCCCGTGAATGTGTCAACCTCCACACTGACATGTCCCATAGTCTCACGCCCAGGCAGAACGCCGTAGCGTACCAACAAAAACAGCAAAAAATGCATTGTGCGGTTAAATAGGACGAAATACCGGAGGTGGTGATGCCGCTGCTGCACCATTCAACACATCCTGTGTTGCGCTAGAACAAGGCCACACAAACTTCCGGAACATGGGGAAGTGGCGATAAGGACACACACACACACACACACACATACGAACTAATTTTCGGCCAACCCGTACACCAGTACACAGGGAAGAGAAATGGTTTCAGTTGCTATGAATTAATGAATAAAATAATTCATTAAACAGTTTGCACCAGGAACAGCCACCAACGACGACCTGCGCAGCGGCTGCGCCCGTTGAACATACTTTTGACCGTGGGAGTACCTGGACGAGCCACCTGAACCACCAAAGCATCTCCCGAGTTGAACCCCGCACCCTGGAGTTGTGGCCAGTTACCACAATTTGCTAGAACGCTTGTCTACCGGGGACCGGGAAAGGGGTGATTATGTAGCACTGGGACACCGGGAAAGGGAGAAACACGACGCTTCCTGGTTATTCCAATGACCGGTCTCGCACACTTGCCCTAATGTCGGTAGGCACAGGCGGTACAGCGATAATGAATCAATGACGCCAAGCTCAAATAGCACTAATTCAAAACCCGAAAACCATTCCACACCACCACGCCTCTTGGTGTTCCCGTATCGGGGGCGGGCTCTTTCGCGAATGTTGTGGCCGGCATGACATCCATCTATGCCGCTTGGTCCACCCAGCCACCCCAGAGACTCGCCGCTGTAAGCTTGTGGGAAAACTCGCGCGACCCAGCGAAAACTTCAGCCGTTATTTAAATGGTCCATCATTAGCTGCAACTGCTTTAATTAGAAATTAAACTATTCATTCACCAGCATCCGTCCACATTTCGGGCAAAAACGACACACTCACACACCCGTGCTCGGATCTCTTGTACGAGTTGGGCTCATTTATTTACCGATGCAGCTTTTCTTTTTTTTATTTCCTTCTCCGTAACACCAAAGAGCTTTCCACTGAACTAAAAGTAGGAGTTAGAGAGAGTGAATCTGACTAATTCCCGTTTCCGTTCCATCGTGGCAACCGGCAGTAAATTCTGGGTGTGCGCTTTTGCCGTGGAAAATGTGGCCGTTCAATTAGGCAAGGTTAGAGCAAAGCTGTGTCGCGAATGATGAAGCGAGTTAAATCGCTCCAAAACGCAACGTACTGTGCAGTGAAGAGATGCTGCTTCTTTTTTTTCCATTTCAGGTGTATGCGCGCGTGTGTGTAAGTGTACGCTTCTTCTTCGGTTGCTAAGTATCGCGCTGGTACCATAGACGACGACGACGACGACGACGAATGACGGTCTGGTAATGGATGGCCATTTCATCGCTACGATTGCTGCACAAATGCAGTCACCGAAATCCTACCTCGAAATGGTGGTCGTAATGGACGGTGGCGTATACCCGCTATGCGAATACCGTGCGCAACCCAACACCCCGAGTAAGTAGTAGTTTAACTAGTAGGTAGCAGTAGGCGGGCAGACAGAAATCATATCCATTTATCAAGCACAATTTGCAAGTTTAATGAGTTGAAATTATTCTCTCCCAGCCCGGGAACCAGCTCGTGTACCGGTCGCTCTGTTGAAGTTTCATTTTGGCCCAACCGCTTGCTGCAACGGGCGCTTCTATCCGGTAGGGCTAGAGAAGCAGCAGGCTCGACGGCCATATATGAGAGCAATGGAGTTAGGATCAGTTTTCTCGGTCCTAATCCTTTGGCCATTTCCCGCAAAGCCTACCGCCTGCAGTACCTGAAGCTGGCAAGCGCACCAGAAACCAACTTAGTGCCTCCCGTCTGCTGCCCACAGCTCGCCGAACGTAGAAGATTTAATTTATAGTTTTCTCCAGTCTCAGATCTCGGAGACGCAAGAGTAGCGCAGTAGGGAATGGAGAGGAGAGTTTAAAAGGAACGTAGAGAGTCACTAGTTCTGTCTTTGGAGGATCAAAAGATGGTCTAAATAGTGGGACGGAGGGTGCATCTGGAGGTGTCGTAGCCCTTTTCCCGTACCTGGTGTGGTTCCCAGGTGTGTGACTGGAGCGGACTTTGATGAAAGTGCTGTTGGGCCTTGGTACGAATGATCCTTTGCCAAACGCAACCGTTTCGCCCGTCCAGTCTGGTCTGGTTAATGGGCAACCAGTGAAGTGAAGCGCAACCACTGCAAGTCGACTGGCGTGCAAGTTTCGGTGAAACAAACCGAGAACAAAGAAGTTTACGGGTCAAACACGAAATTATCTCACTCTGATTCGCTTTTCTCTGGTCCCGCACCTACCTGAGAGCACGCTAAAGCAAAGGGGGGGTCTGATTTACCGACCCCTAGCGGTTCAGGATGTCTCCGGGAACAGCGACTTCATCTTCGTCTCTGACTCTGTTCCGAGACGGTTGGCCGATAATCCGTCAAGACACGGTGCGCACCGATCCATCGGGTACGGAATGGTAAGGGAAGCTGAGAACGCAACCTGTGACCTTTTCTCTTGCTGCACTCCCAGCGCTGCCCAACACACCCAAAATTGTCCCAGTCTTGCCATCGAACCGTGGTGATTGTGCAGCTGGGCGGAAAATGATAACGATGAAAAGGAAACGAAGGATTCCTTAGCATCGGGCGGTACCGGGTCTTGATGGATCATCAACATCGTAACGTTGGCCTTCCAGTCGGAACGGTTATGGCACGTTTCTGCCGGCATCCGGTTTCTTCTGTCGGGAGCCAAAACAGAAACACACAATCAGGGCCCGGAGGTAGGGGCCGGGGTCAGACAAACCGACCATAGTTCGAGTGCAATGTTGTTCGACCGACAGCGACTGCTATCATCATGCACCGGTGATAATTTAAGGACGAAAGCGTTGCGCCCTGCATGGAAGATCGGGTATGAGGAGGATGCCAAGAGCTAACGGAGAGGTTGCATATTGCGAAATGAGGTCTTTGGAGGATTCGGATTTACGATGGGGATTGAAGTGCACATAGCAGACATCTTGTTCGGTGTGCATTTCGTGTTTTTTTTTTTGCCCCTCAGTCACTGAAGCCATTGACAGGTCCGTACCGTCCAATTGCCAGCCACGGGAACCTTGGAAGAAATCGTCTCGTTAAGGATGCTCTTACTGTTGAGCTTTCAAATTGTAGATCTTCTACTGCAATTAAATTAACAGTTTTTCCACCAAGCGCAGGAGCGGCTTTTGTGGGCGAACGAAAAAAAGTCCTGCACCGGTGGCTTCTAGCTCGAGATTACAAAGCAAAATGACAAAAAATATCTCTAACACATTTCATTATCGTCGTCTAAGCTAACAAAATAAATGAGAATAATTTTTAAAGTGCAAACTTGAAGGTTCACTGAAAGTGATGTGTTCCACGAAAAATTTCATTTTGAGGCAAGCGAATGATCAATATTAAACTCTGGATCAATGTCAAATAATGCCATTTCATAGTTTCACCATTGTGGTCTGTTGACGGCACTATTTCTCATTCTCTACAATACAGCAAACTTGCTCATACTTTAATCCAGAAAGCATCGCAATCATGCAATAAGAGTTGAGGAAGATGGATTAAGGACAAAAACGATCTGGATTGTACATGAAGCTAGAAGTTTCACTCTCAACAGCATTGCAGGTGTGTGTGCGTGTATCCATTAGATTTCTAAAGCCGATACCAATGACCATTGTCAGCTCTTATCCTATGTGGTTCTTTAACGGGCACAAGCAAAACTTCCTGGTTCAGGTTCTGATACCGATTTCGCCTGATGATGGAAAGGCAACACCGACACATTTCCAGGGAATGAGGATCAATTTTTCCAATCTTCCAATCCGTAAAGTTGTGGCTTCGGTTGTGGTTTTTTTGCAGGAAGAGTACGGGTTCATCTGCCACGTACGCAACAACAACGGTATGGCTAGGATATGGAGCGTATTTAGTTTTCAGAGATCTTTGACCTAACGGATCTGCTCTGAAGAAACGTCAATGAACGACAAAAGGAAATATATGGAGCGAATGGAAGCTTCGGAGCTTAAAATGAAAATACGACCATTTTCAAATGTATCTTTTATTTCGCTCCATTTTCATCAAACGACCGCTTGTTCTCATGCAGGTGCCACAAAGGTTGAACATGGAACAAGATTTGGTTCGTTTTTCCGTAATCTCATCAATTCTCCAGATTTTGCTGTAGTGCCAGAAGCTTTTCACTCTCTCTAGCTTCATTTCCAACCCTCAAGACACTAACTCAAAAATGAATGATCTCTTGACGAAACGATTGATTAGGCTATTGATGGACATTTGTTGCAACAAGCAAAAAGATTTCAAATCGATTCAACAGTAAACGATATCTCTTTACAACAAATTTCTTTACAGTTTGCTATGCATCGTTATGGAATGAAATTTCAATCATGTGTCATTCAAATAATGCCAATAGTGAAAATATATATTGCAGTTATCTTACTTAATGCTGATAAAATAAAGTTGCCTTAGTGGAATACTTCAAGCAATAGATGTGCAATCGTGACCACTTCAAGGCACACATTGTTTTGTGTCCCTAAAGCTGGGTAGAAGCGCGGCTCGGTGATGTAATGGTAGTGGCGACACGACATTCGGTCCAATCCCAGAAATGACAGGCATAGACTACTTGAGGTTTTTGTACCGATTGGTGTCAAATGTAACAAACCACAATTGTGTCCCAATGGGAGGGGGGGATACCAATATTCGGGATTTCACTTTTACGTATACATGAACGTGGTTGCGTAGATCATAGTCGGGCAGTTGAAAGTTGTTGAAACAAATATTAGAATATAACTGGTCCTAGACATATTTACGTCCTACTCCAACCTGTGCTGGAGCGGCAACAAAGTCATCGGCATTTCATTTTGAAGCTTTCTTTTCCCACGGTATCAGTTCTCACATGTAACATCTTGCAGGGCACTAGTACGGGATTGCACTTTTCAAGATGTTTTTATTCATTAAACCAAACTTTGGCTGGTCTTAAAACAGCCAACTTCCGTGTAGGGTCGAGTGCATTACATTTGGATTTGATTTCCGTAGCAGTAACTATATCTGTTTGTTATGCAATATTCAGCGCCGGGAAAATGGAAGCAGAAAAATCACACACTTGACTTGCAACTCACGTTACAAAACAACCACCATCCGGGTAAGTAGGGGATTTAAGTGTGAAAGTTTAAATACGCTTTGAAGAAAGCGTAAGTAACACTACCCTACACACACACAGACACACATTTTGCACCAACACGTGGAACAAAATCGTGGACCAAACTTTTGTGCCCGAGCTTCATCTACCGTCTCCATTTGGTGCGCTATTTACAGGGATAAGCATCTAAAATCAAAGTACGGCAAAAGCGCACGGTTCAACGTGAGGAAATGGCAACGAAAAACAGAAACTACCAAATGGAATCCACGTGGGTTCTTGTCCAGTATAGGGTTGTGGTTTGCTGGAAGCGAAACACACCAGCACAAGCAGGGATTTTCTATCCGAAGCTGCTAAAGTGAAGGAAAATCCTTAAAAGCAACCAACGAACTGATCAAAGTAACCGAAGCTCTAGCGCCTTAGCGGCAGCGAACCCGTTACACGTGTGGATATTGTCGACGACGAGTGAGGTCGACAAGCGGGCAATTGCGGACAAATAGCGATTGAGCCGTTACATGGTCGGGAAAACAAACCTCATATCACACAAGCAGCAAATTGTTCCACCAATCGAACCCTCGGTCCTAACTTCCTTCCGCCTGCGAAACGCCATGAAGCGGAGCAGCTTTATGTCAGCAGCGCCCCTGCAGCATTTATTACTCGATATGATTTATTGGATTAAAAAGAAATAAATTATAAAATAGAATTCGATTTGATGCTGGATGCGAGTCCATGGGTTGTTGCTCAAACGTTCACCTACCGAACAGTGGTTGCCGTTATAGTGTGATGGCCGATAATCCGAACCGCTTGCAAACAACGAGCGTTATTAAATCCGTATCATTTCAAAATTATCTTCTACGTTGCATAAATTCAAATGTATTCATTGAATCAACGTTTTGCCGATTTATGGTTCGTTAATCGCTAGCTTTATCCTTTTTTCTCCCTTCTATTCCTGATGGTGACATATGAATGCAACAAGTGTACGGCGATAAAAAGTGTCCCTTTCATGTAGGTGAATCACACACTATTTTTAACATTTTATTTTTATTCTTCCTCGCTTTTTCACTACACTTGTTCAAATACGACTTTTTTATATCTAGCCCAAAGTGATTGCGACTAAGCTAGGCGAACAGGAACTTCAACAAAGTGCGAAAAAGGATTATTTTTCCCCCATTCGGAACACGGACAAACACCCGAACCGCAACAGGGTCAACAGCAAATCGATACAACGTGGAGTACCTTCCGTCCGGCGGCAAGGAGTGCGAGAATCTAACCGGGAATTGGAAAATATTATTATGTACCCGAATTGCACACGAATTTCGCACCGTACATGACTTTTATGATGCATTGAAAAATTGCACCGCTTTTGCAGAGAGGCACAACGTCCATCCTCGTTGGGGTTTGATAGTAATTCGTTGCCGTTATTTTTCCCACCATTCGATAGAATTTTCCACCACTTTTATTTGCATCATATTTTGGATATTAGAATATTTTTAATTCGATTTGTACTTCCCTTTTTTTTTATTTGCAAATGCTGTTTTTTTTTCGTTCTAATACCCACCAGTTCTTTTCTGTGCGGGGATTTCAGGATACCGCCAAAACTGGGAACAAAAATTGCGTTTCAAAATTTCTCGGAAAAAGTGTCCACCAGTGTGGATTTATATTTGCTTAAAATTCTACGCATTTATCCATCCATGGATTGGGTTTTTCTTCGTTTATTTGTTATCCGCAATAAAATTACGTGCCATGCCGACACTGACTAATGCTACCGAATGGGACCGGTGGCCTGAGAGTGGGTGACCGGAGGTGTAAAAGGTACAACGCATTTTATTCGACACGTTCAACACCTTCCCAGCCAGCCCGTACCACCTACATAATGGTCACGAAATAATCAAAACCACGAACACCTGCTCGGGACGACCCTTTCGTCTGGTATAAGCGATATTGTACAGTACATGTATAATAGTAAAGTGTATATGTATAAATATACGTATATAAAATCCATTTTTCATTGACAAGGAAATATGGAAAATAAGAAAAAAAAAACTATCTCCTACACGATATTGCTTTTCAAGGCTGCATCCATTTCCGGTGGATGCTCCTCACTTATTGCTCGTTGCGAAACCGTTTCAGCTCCTGCATGATGTTTTGCAGCAATGGCGCCGTTGACAGTTCCGCCGATTGGAGAACACTTTGTGGTGCTGTAATGCGCGTCACTTCCATCCCACCGACCGGTCCGGACGGTGTATGGAACGGGCCGGCACTCATTGGCCGTACCATCGGTGAGTGTGTTCCACTACTCCACGCTCCACCACGCGCCCCACCGGGCGTTGGTGAGGCAGGATTTGCCAATCTCGTCCCGTCTGCGGGCTTACGTACCGGTGCGGCCGTTACCGGGCGTATGGTGGCTGATGACGAGCGGGATGTTTCTCTGCGGAAAGAATATCGCAAGCGGAACGGTGCGTAGAGTTAGTAAGCGAGTTTGCAGGATGTGCAAACGCGAATTTCGGTCCTGATACCGAATCTACCTTACAACGACAGCTGATTTTCCTCGGTTTTCCACCGGCCGGATAACACCGGGCAATGGGATCGAGTTCTTCTGTTCTTCCTCCCGTTCGGGACCATCGGTGTACAGCTGAATGGCCCCCTCAAGCAGACCCTCGAAGCGATTCCTTGTCATCACAGGGTCACGCATAGGACTAGCGATCTCTGGAAGATGTCAGTCAATTGTAGTAAAACAACAGTTTAGAATTGACTCTATTGCGAACTTTTCTTACCATCCATTTCCTTCTTATGCATCTGCCATACGATCGGTCCTACCACGCCCGGATCAGCACCGTCACTCTGAGTTCTTGATAGGTGAACCTCTGTGTCCGTATTGTACTGACTAGTACCGGCCGTATCTGGCCCGGTCGACTTCATACCCTCAACGTACGCATCTGACTGATCTAGATGAGTCATGGTGACTGGCTCCAGAACACGGCTAAGCGGCTCCGGTACAAAACATCTATTCGAGAGAGACTATTTTTAGACAATCGGCTATTAAGATGGCCAACCGATAACAGCTCACCTGGGAAAACTTTTCACCGAAGCCATACTCAGGTACGATCCAATGCTACCGGAATCCACCGACATGCCACCACCGCCACCGCCGCACTGCTCCAGCACGCGGATCTTGTCCCGATTCAAGGCTTCCACCGGCAACCCATGGCCATCGCCATAACCTACCAGCGGCTTACGCTTCAGATAGTGCTTCAGGATCACATCCGTGTTGAAGGTTTCGCTGTGCCCGTACGGGCCCGGCACCAGCTTCGGTTCGCGATCGTCATACGAACGATCGCTCGGACTAGCGCTGCTGGCGGTGGTCGTCGTCAGTGGACTCCTCGCCGGTACCAGTCCCGCACCACCCTCGAACGATCCGACCCGATTCTCGCCCAAGTACTTCCGACGCCGTTTGTTTTCCTTCTTCGGCTTCTGGACCGAAGCGTACACATTCTCCGCGCCACCGTGCACGGTCAGCAGCGATTGCAGGTGGAACTGTTTCTGCAGCTTGTTACTCAGATTGACCGACTTCTCGTCCAACAGCTCGTGCTGCTGCTGCTGCGAATGATGCAAATGCTGATGATGGTGGTGGTGATGTTTCTGCTTGCGCTTCGGATAGTACACGGACGAATCGGACGAATAGCTCGAGGACGAGGAGGTTGGCCGTGTCATCGGTGGTAGCGGGAAATGGATTGTGGGTGAGGGTTTCTGTGCTATTAGGCTCACGTTAGCAGACGGATCACGCGTGTAAGGGGACGGATGTCTGCTGCTACCACTTTCACCCGTTTTCAGCGCATTCAGCTCCTCGGTAATCGTTCCCGGCATTACGAGTGCCTGCGTTGACTCCAGCCTGCAAATGGGACACGGGCATGAAATGTACTTCCGGTAAGCCCCTGAGACCTAATCCAGTGAAACACCACTGCCACTCACTTCTTCATCTCGCCGATGTGCTTCCGTTTGCCGCGTGCCAAAAGAAACAGTCCAACGCACAGCACCGCAAGCAGCAGGGCCGCCACACACGACACCACAAACAGGCTTGGATTCTGGCCGATCAACGCTATCACGTTACCGCTGCCGTTCTGTGTCGACGGAATCAACGGTGTCGCCTGAGGCTCCTTCAGATACGCTGCAAAGTACGGAAAACGGGACAAAGTTCAGTATACAGTGCACCACCCGGGGAAAAAAAACCACGACAAACGAGTTCAAGTTCTGCGGTTTTTACGGCAGTGAGGTCCGATTTCGGTGTGTTAGAGGTTTTTGGTTATTAAGCGTGGCCGGTTCGAACCTGCCCGATGCGCACTACGGTACGTACGGTCCGCTTTGAGGTAAACCATCGTTTCTAGCACGTGTTCCATCTCGTCCTGCGACATCAGCTTCATGTCTTCGGCAGCCGTTGTTGCAAGCACGGGTAAGCCCCCCACAAACACTGAGTAGATTATTTCGGTTTGATTCAGCGTGTGGCTGGGAAGAGAGAGAAAACAATAGTCCAATAAACAGTTACCTTTAAACTTGTATACACTAAGGCAGCAAAACGATACCCACTTCAGTTTGCAAAAGTAAAGACCACAATTCAAAGTAGTTGATTTAATACGCTTAACTTCCAACTAAGTTACTCTCTGGCGAAAATGAACTCCTACACGACTAGACGTAACGTTGATAGTTTGAAAAGTAAAGTGAAAATCCTTCACAATTTTCAAGTAAATAATTATTGTATAAATATCTTCCAATTAATCGACTCTTCAAAATTGTTACTCCTTATAAATATGAATTGAAAATAGAAAAAGACAATAACCCTACGCACAGGTTCAGGGGTAGTCAAGGAAATAAGTTATTCTTTTAACTCAATAATATAAATAAAAATTAACAATTGAACTCCAACGAAATATCAAATTACGAAAATGTTCCTAACATCACTCACGATGTATTACTAATAGTATGATGCTCAATGAACATTTTGAGAGGAATCATACATATTAATCTTTAGTAAGGAGTCATTTGAATCGACTCTTGAAAAATACATTAAATCATAGAGTTATGAATCCTCAAAGATTCGTCAATTTGTATGTAAACCTGACTTTGAACTGATAAATCTCTGGAGGTTTATGAATCTTTTGAATAGACAATCAGTTCAATGATTCATTCCGATTTATGAATCAGAATCAGATTCACCAAAACTCAAATAACAATGTAGTGATGTTGGTGGTAATATATTGATGACGACCACTGTATGTACCGACGGAACTGAGGCATCCAATGGCAAACACTCGAGTCATTCAGCGACAAAAACAAAACCCTCTAAGTAGGATCAAAAGCATATTTTTCGGTTGGTGCCCCCCCGGCATCCCTACGGCACACCCTGATACCACTCTTGAATCCTGTCTCCTATTAGCACTACTCTGCTGGAATCCACACCGGCCACTCCGTACAACCACAAGTACGCACTTACTTCGTCATGCCCGTCGATCCACCACCAGCAGTCCGGCTACTCTTCGAGCGATTGTGGTCCCGACCATCGTCATCCATTGACAATCGATCCTCCTCCCGCAAGTGGGTGGTATTGTGTATCAGGATCCGCACCTTCCGCCGTCCGGTCGAGTATGCGTCCTTGTCGTGATTGCGCCTAACCACCGTCCGGTCGGGGCCTCCATCGGCGGTACCGTGCAGCGTACTGGAACGATTACCCAAATACACACAATGCTACATGTACACATGAAAGAGCACGGAAGCCATTTGTTCAAATATCGAGCAAATCGTTCGAGAGGATGCGCTCCCAAGTAGGTTAGGCCGTTTGGAGTCTTTGTCTTTCATTCCCTGCCGGTTTTTTTCCTTTTCGTTTGCCATCCATTCTACTCTCCGTTGCACGCGATACGGCGGCTTGTTTTGAATTTTTCGACGTCAAGAGATCGCCACTCGGGAATAAGCGGCATGCAATGGGACATGGCATAGTAGCAATAACAGCAACAATAAAAAACAACACAAAAGAAAACAGGACATATGGCAAACAATAGACCGGGAAACAAATCGGCAACCACGGTACATAGGATTGTGGGACAGTTGGGTGATTGGACCGCGGTCTCAACCGTAACATACCGTAGCTGTTCTTCGGCTTCTTCACTATTCCCACCTCCGCTACCGCCTGCACCCGCCCCGCTACCTTCCTGCTCCTGTGGGTTGTGTCCTCCGATGACTTCCACTACCGGCGGTACCGGTAGAACGTCACTCCCTGTACCGTGGTCCACCTGCACCAACCGGATCACCTGCCCCGTGTCTCTTTTGTGCAGGATTTTCCGTCCCCGAAGTTTCCGCCGCCGACGTTCCAACCGTTCGTACGCAATGACGTTCCCATTCAGCAGTACCCGAGCGCCAGCAGGGTTTGGATGCACACCGGAAGGTGGCTCAGGTTTCTGTCCAACCGTACTAGCCTTTTGTTGTTGCGTTGCTAAGCCTTCTTCATCCTGCCGAGAAATGCCGTACGGTGGCACACGGCGCTTGGTACGTTGGGTTCGTTCACTCTCGCTCATCGACTGTTGCTCGAGTGTATTGTTGTTGTGCTGGTTGTTGCTGCTTCCGTTGATACCGAGATGTAATGCCTGTTGCCTGCCACCCCCCGTAAGGGAAAAGGAAATCTGCGTGAGTGATCTTGTCCACCGGTACGGTACGGTGAAGAATCGTTTTGTCTTTCTGCCAGCGAGCCTTACCTAGCGAATGCAACTCGATACAGCTTGGCCAGTTTGCCCTCCAGTGCCGGATAGTCCTGCCGTCCGTACAGCCCACCGATGACGGTCATCAGCCAGAAGCGTCGATCCGTGGGCGTAACGTTATCAACGGTATGGCCGTAGTCATCCTCGGCCGCCGGTCCCTGGTTCGTATCGTCCCCATGAACTCCCGGCACCGAAGATGGGCAATCGAAGATGCACAGATCGTCGTACCCATCCGGACCGCCGTTACGATCGATGTACACGGTGGCTACAACCGTGGCAGTCTTGATGATGGCATCCTCGCTGATTGGAAACCGTTCGAAGGGATTCAATACCGAGCTCGGACCATCGCCGGAACCGGTCCAGAAGAAGTCTCGGATGTCCTGGTCGGTTGCCTGCAGATAGTTACCGATGATGTAGCCATCTAGTGGTGTTGGGCGAAACGATCAATGTGTAATCGGATTAGTGTATCGGTCTTTAAGTTCGGTTCTTAAGCTATTATATTTCAAACCCACTAAAAGAGCTTACTACCCTGTATGCTTCCCAGTTGCTCTTAATGCAAACAATTTGTTTTGGTACCCAACAACCAGTAAACAAACTCATAAAATTCCCATTTACATTCTGCTTTCATTCCCTACGGAACTACCCACGCTCTCCACGCTCTACCGCGACCCGAAAAGAAACATCACGTCAAATCGCTCTCGCGAGCGCACTCTAGTAAAACGAGCCCCATGATTTATTGCTCCCGAGCAATTGGAAATCGAATCAAAATAATATTAATGCATAAAGACATGAGTAGCAGTTTTGCAGCGGTTCCGGCGAAGATTTATGCGATTGTGCGTAGTGTTAGACGGTTTGGAGTTTTGGAGTTCCGTATTCCGCACCGTACGCAATCCACCACTTTCACCGCGCGTCTGAAATGGATCCGATAAACTAGACCATCTTGTCCCGGCTAAATGGCAGGTTTCACTGGCCAGGAAACATATTGCTTACAACAGCAGTAGCAGTAACAACAAACAACAATAACACGGCAGCAACTCCAGCGGGCGTGCGGGGTACGGGTGGTGATGGAGTTTATGGGAAACTTTTCCGCTTATTCGCAGTCAAAAACTGCGGCCCCCTCGTCACTGCGCCGGATTTACGCTGAACCAGCAGGAAAAACGGCCCCACCGAACCCATTCGGTGGTACGGCGAAGGGATATTTTGATCCACATCCGGACCGTTAGCTGCTTCACCATCCTCGTCGAAACGAGGACGAACTTTTGCCGGAAATTGAATGTGCAGGGAAATCGAGGGGCGTATCGAATAGCTGGCTCACCGTGGCAACTCCTGAAAGTTTGCCGAACGCAAGCAAGTTATGAGAAATTGCTTCGTTTTTGGACCCCACATTCAGTAAAGGGACCCAAACGGTTGTGCAAGATGGTAGACCGTCACGCAGGTAGTATCAATTTACTTCCGCATTTACACCGGTTATCGATTCAACAAACAAGACCACGGATCGAAGACTCGGAGCAGAATACACATCGACAGTCGAACAGAAACAAACTGTCGGTTACTTCGGCAACATTGACTCATCGGGCTCCGTGGTGGTTCCATGGTACCCTTTCGTTTATGCAGCCCTTAGTACGCTTTCATAATTTATCCTCTGTCTTCGTTAATCGGGTTACGGAAAAATAAGCATAAGCAACATCAGCAACAACTTCCGCAATCGATCGAATGATTAAGATACGAAGCAAATGGTATGAGTTATCTAGAATCATGATTAAGTGAAAATGGTTTTCCATTATCAACCGCAATTACCACGACACCGAATGTCGATCAGTCTGATTTGTAACTAATGGTGGGATAATTGAAATTATTCGAATGATATTTATAGAGTGCTTACAACACTATACGATAGTGTAAACAGTTCAGTTTCATAATTTCGTCCTTTGTATTTCTTTACTACGTTTGTGCTTTGTAGCTAACTTTTTATTAAAGATTTCGCTTACTAGGAAACAAAGATAATGCTGTTTTGATCATATTTTCCACAATCATTAAAAAATATTTATGTATATAGTGAAAACATAATCATTAACCGAATGCAAGACTCTTTCCCCGCTTATAGGGCAGTGCCTTTTTAATTCTCGAACAAGGCAAGTCAGGCAACAACACACCGACAAACCCATGGAGTTTGAGCAACCCATATAGAGTTGCTCCGTCAACCTGAATGAAATGCACCAGACAAACACGTCATTGAACAAAACATTTTGATTTTCTCTTGCAAGTCTGTTTCTCACCTTGGAACCCTGCTCTTGATAGAGCACTGACCAACCCGCATCTGTGAAATGTAATTGTTGCGTAATTGATGAATAATAAATTTATTGGAAATACACATATAATATGCCAACGAGACAACACCTAGGATGGTTTTTTTTAATTAAACACCTCATAAAAATCAACTTTTAACCTTTAACTTTAAAATAATAAACGGTATTGCATCGGGATTCGAACTACGCAATTCTTTCTTTCATTATAGCCGTCTGCTGTAATGGCGTATTTCGGGGACCGCCTGCACTGGCTAATAACAATAAAGATTAAACAAAACCGAAACTGTGATATCTGCGACAAACCAAATACAGGGCGCCACATGATTATTGAATGCCTAAAATGTAATACCAAAAATAGGATGACAAAAAAAGAATTAAAAACAAGATGGAAGGCAAAACAGGAGATACAATTAAGAATTTAACACAGTTAAAAAAATAGACAAAAAATAACAAAAAAAATTGGAAAAATGGCTGCACATAAGGCAAAAGGCATGAAAAAGGTATTGCCTAAGGAGGAAAAAACAAAAGTAAAAAGAAAATAGAATTAAACAATTTGCAATTAGCCAGAAATTGTTGCCTCATGTCCTTTGCACTGCAAAATACGTGATAGAAAAAAGTCAAAGCATAGCGGTGAAAGAAAAAATAAAGTTATTAACAACAGGCTACAAACAGGATCAACCAAAAATACGGACTAGATAGATAGATATAATAGATATAAATAAAAAAACGAAATAACCAACGACAAAATCAAACCAAACCAAAAGATAAATTGTTCGACAGGTCTGCTCTATTCAAACTCTGATTGTGAAAATAACTGGCATCATAGGAGGAAATCACCTCGACAGAAGAATAAGAAGAAGAAGAAGAAGAAGAAGAAGAGAGAAAGAGAAAGAAGAAGAAAAAAGTCCTGCGGTTTTGAGGACTCCTGCAACAGACCAAGTCCACGAAAAGGTTGTAACATCAGATAACTGCGCAAATAATTTTAATGTTACAGTAAAATTGAAGAATCTTCTTCCTATGAAAATAACACTAAATGAAGACAATATATTCACTAAGCTATGTGCTCGATGCCTACAGTAAAAACCGAAAATATTGCATTATACTACTTGCTCGATGCCTGAACTGTGTTTGATATTGGGCTTATATTTGGCTTTTCTTCATCACTTATCAGCGCGAATATGTGTTTTTTTCTCTTACGACATAAATCACTAAAACACGAAATTAATCAGAATTGAACACGATAGAATTTTATAATTTTCGCAAGTACATTACACATGCCATGAAAACTCAAACCTAAAATCCCAAATCGCAATGAAGAAGTTTAAGTGCCTACGCCATGTGATCAAACTTATCTAAGAGCAAACATGTTTGACAGTAACAAGCCTTCACTACAAATCGTAACCGCTTAGAGCATAAATGCGGTCATCCCTTCCGGGGGCAATCAATCATCATGGCCGATGGCGCATTCCATTCCCTGGACAGGAATGATGGGTAAGCAACTTACCCTTGCTGTCTGTGTGTTTCATGCTTTAACTTGCATCATTGTGTTGGATCCTTTATTTCTACGAATGGTATCTGTACAACTCCACCAGTCCTGCAAAATTTCCGACACCCTTTCGCATAATGTCTTCCCAACGGTTTTCAATATCCGATTATATTTTATACTTACCCTTACCGGGCGCTTGCCTCATCATCAATCGACCGTTGAAAATTCGATTGACCATATATTTATAACATATGAACGCGTGCAAACGTACACGCACTGTCGTATATTCGGGACGCTTTAGCCTTGAGTCTCTTTCTGGCTGATTGCTTTCAATCCGGGTGTAGATATTTCACTGGACGTAAAGCTGGTATGTGACCTCATCTCGAAAAGGTTCCCGTGCGAAAAAAAATAAATAAATCGTTTCGTCGACCAACAAAACGGTTAGTTTATTTCCGCTAAATTAATAATTCTCTCTCTTTTTCCTCAAAAACTCAATCGTTTAACGCTAACTACGTGTTAGCCCAAGAGGGAATGAGAAAATAGAGCTAAGAGGTATGGAAAAATCGTTACCAGACAAAGTGCACTTAAAATTTATCATCACTACCCGTACGAACACTATCGAAGCGAACTAAAGCGGGTGATGGATTTGTCGACCATCCGGTAGAGAACATCCTTGCGTGAACGATTATGGCCTTCCCTAGGATCACGCATGAAGCTCACAAGCGTTTCGATGGTCGTTCCGTCCTAGGTTCAAAACTAACTATAGACATTTACCACCAAACAGTTCGTCGTCTCAGTAATAAACCACTTATCTTGGATTAAAATCTGACGACCGATTGAATTTGCACTGTTTTACCTTCGACCCGGTTAGCGAATGACAACGGGTTGGAAAAGTGAACTGTGTATGGCACAACACACACCTACACACTACTATATGCACTAAATTAACTTCCATCACAATTTTCATCAATCGTCCCTTCGTTGTCCGAGTCCCTCACGGTGTACGTCCAGGTCGGACGACATGCTAACGGCTCCATCCATGATCTGGTATAAAGTGTATAATGAAACAAAAAAAAGGTCCAAAATTTCCTGCCCGGAGTCTCATAATTCTTTGCTCGCGAAAATTCAATCGCTTTCCAATACTTCATTCTCGCACCCCAAACCTCATTGCATCGATTGCGTCGATCAACGCGTCCTTCCTGCAAAACGTACGATCGATTGATCAACGAGACGAAAGAGTCGATAAATTTGACGATGATTGTGTGGCTGCATCAGTGTATTTTTTTTTCATTTTCCCACGCATACGCACAGATTCAAAATGATTTTTCCTCAGCATCTCTCACATACACCCAACCACATAGATGCAGGTAAGAAAAATATTTGGCACCGTGCCCAAAAACCCGAAATCCACCTACTGGTGGGAGTGTGAGAGTGAAAATTTGTCCCGAGATCCAATTCATCCTCGCAGGTAAGTGTGATTTAAGTGTCGCCCAATAAAATCCATCATTCCGGAACATTCGAGCATCCTTTACCGGGTCCTGGTCTTGATTTGTATGTGCGTGTGTGTATGTGCCTAGCATGAATCGGTATAGCTAAATGTCAGTACGTCAGAATGCTAGCTGTTCCTGTGGGCGTACATATTGGCACCGGAATCGATCCAGTCTGGGTAGAGTATCAGCCTATATCGATATCAAATCGGCATCACTCATCACCTGGTGACGTGGTTTTCGTTGTGACCAGTATCGTTGACAATCCGCGGTACGGCTATGAAAAGGTTCTCACGGCCAGCTGGTACACAAAATCTGCATGGCCTTTGTGATGAAAGGCACGTTTACAGGGTAGCGTCTACGGTGGTTCGGTTTTTGGACATATTGCCCCAAATGGTGCCAACGATGCTACGCCACCGCTCGCATACAATCCTTTTGAAACCAGCCTTCCTAGGCATATATGTGTGTGTTTCAAGCCAAGCGGATTAATATCCGTTGCCAGGGCATCAAAATTAGATCAACGCTCGTTGAATCGAAATTTGTCAATAGACTCGACGGCAACAGTTGCCCCATTTTCCTTCCCGCGTTTAGTGGATGGACCCGTGTGGTCGAACACCATCAGCAAATACGCGGCCCTGCAGCAAATGTGGAGGTGCCTAAAATGTCACCTTCCCTAATCCAAACGGCTTGTGCTCGGGGGTGAGTGCATAACAGCTGTTTGAACGCTGCGTACACAATCGCAGCGTCCACGCGATTCACCAGATCGCTATATAATGGTTCATAATAATCAGACGAGTACATTTTGAGCCATTCAGCCACAAAGCCATACCTAGATCTAACCATGGGTGTGTAGATGCGATAGCAAGAAATAGTTGCTTCAGCAGTGATGATGAGTCAGGTGCGATCCATTCGTGATGCAAGTGGCTCCAGCTGTCAAGTGCATCAAGCTAGTTAAACTCTTGATTTTCATTTTTTCGATACGTATACATTTTTAAATGAAATGCTTTCTATTCGATTAAGTACTGCAATTTATTAACGATTTCATCGCAAAAAAGTCCAATCGCACATCGAAATAGACTCACCAGGCGCCGGTGGGCTGGTCATGACATTAGAATGATACCGGACTTATCAGTCTGTAAAGTCCTGTTGGGTGCAGCTCCGCATGGACAGAGCGAGTATGGTAGGGCCAAATTGAGATATAGTGATGTCTTCAGTCATTGTCATTCGAACATGTTATTCAGCATTAGTAGTTACATTCGAGTCTATAATTATTTTCACCGTTTATAAACGTTCGTTTATGATTGGATCATTTCCAAACATAGTTTATGTAGGTGCTACGTTTGTCTTTAAAGGCATTGGATACAATATTGTTGTGTGCCATGCATACCATTGATGAATTAGATACAATTTAAATATTTCCTAAACCATCGATGTAAGGAGGAATTTTTGCAGGTATTACACTGCTATTGTGCCGCGAAGCAAAAATAAGAGAAAAGTGGGAGAAATATATAGTGGGAGAGATGCAACAATCAGTATATACAAATAAGGAATTTGGCGATTCGTAGCGGCGATAAGACGTTCTTCTTCCTCCTTGTTGTGATTGCTCTATACGGTTTTTTTGTGCCAATATCACAGCCCTCTCTGGCGGCTGGGAATCCATCTTGCTGACATTCCAACTCGATTCCAAGCTAATTTAATTAGCTGTATAGTAACTCCTATATTACTGCTACAGGATTTATAATATGCAATTACAAAAGTTGTTACAAAAATATACGTGTGATACGCATTAAGGTCTAAGGAATACTATGGGACCGATGCTAAACCCATTCCAGAACCCCCCGTACGTAGAACTAACGATCCAGTTCTTTGTTTCAATAACGATTCAACGATTTTCCTTGTTTCAACAAGACCAATGTAATTGTTAGTTCAGAAGGAATTCACCACCGTTTACCATTTAAAACAAACTATAGAATAGAGGAATCGATTCTCAAATTTCAGGGATGTTTTTTATTTCAACAAAGTTAAACATCCATCTTGGATACTAGGAATACAAGGAAATACAAGAACCTGTGTGTTTCATAACTACAACTACGCTACGATCAAATTAAAGGCCATTAATGTTTATCCGCAAGCCTATATGAAAAACCCACCGGTTCACCAACACCTGCGCATATTCTCTCAAATGTTCCATTCGGTATGTTAATGATTGGATTATGGTACAATTTCAATTCACGTAACTTCGAAGGATACAAACTCTCGTTCATAGGGATCGATGCAATTTTGTTATAGGACAAATCGATCACTTCTAAGTTAGGTAAGTGTTCGAAATCTTCTACTTTAAACCGATCTATTTGATTCGCCACCAACAAAACCGATTTAGAAGACTGTGACAATATTTTGTAAAGACAACGAGGAACACGAGTTAAGTTATTGTAACTTACATGCCAACTATGCACTTTTGTTTTGTCTATCTTAGCCAGAGTCATGCCATGTGTCATATTAGACATCATATGCCATTTTAGTTAATGGGTGTGAAATAAAGCAAAAAGCATTCCGAAATGACCGAAATGACCCGAAATGCATTACGAAATTATTTCAAGTTTTACTTTGTTTTGAAAACGATTAGATGAACATTAATTTGTTACAAAAATGTATTTCTGGTTGATTCTTCATGTATTGTTTGTAGTACTGTTAGACCAATTTGTTGCGTCGGGCAGGAGTGATCCATTAATTACATTAAAATACTAACGTAATCGGCCGAGTATGCCGAGTTCAAACGAATGTGAATCGTATCTTAGATTAAGGTACGAAATATCAAAGAAATAAATATCAAATATATGTATATAAATAAATATACATATAAATATATAAATATCATATATATAAAATATATTTTGGACGGCCATTGCGTAAAATTTTCAACATGCGCACATTTTTTTCTTTTCAATCCTTCATCTCCTTGATTTTCTATTCATTTTCTTGTTTAAAATGCCGTTTCCCGCCCACGAGTGAAGTTCAATAGCTGTTAGATAGAACAGATCGGGAAGAAAAATTTTTATTTTTAGTTGTTAGTAATACTGCACACGACTTATAATATGAAACTGTGGATGTATGATTCATATATTAGAAAAAGTATTTAATAATCATTGTTAAATCGGACCTAGTAACCAAACAAACAGCAACAAAATTAAAATCCAAAATTATTGGAAAAACATACCGAAACAATATGTTGTTTATCAAACATAAACCGTCTGAGATAAAGGGTTACAGCTTTAATACATTCGTTGATACATTCGTTTTAATACATACACAAATAATCATTTAAAAATGATTAAATTTATCATTAGGAAATAACATAAATCTGCATCCAACTTTCGTAGCAAGAAAACGTTTTTCGTTTGAAAGCGTTCCTACAGAGATGTTACAAGAGGTAGCTAATAATCAGTGCCACAAAGTGCCATTGCGTAGTCAGCGTTTTAATTCGTTTGGACAGTAGCGTGCTAATTGGAGTATCCGTCTGTCTCCATTATTCGATAAGTTGACAATCGTGCTGTGAGTGTTATCGATTTAAATCAATAAATAGAACACACATCGCAAAGGGCTCTCTTTCTCAAAAGAGCTAAGAAGCTTCTCGAGAATTCACGCACCATCCCTATTCGAGTAATAGGAGTCTTTACTCATGACCCTAATCCTCCTGATACCTTTGCAATTGATCGTTGATTTATTAAAGAAAACATAAAAGATCAAAGAGGATCTTGATTATTTAGCATCTAACTTGCCGAAACCGCTTTTAGTCTTGGAAAATTTAAACTCCCAGGGAATCGAATGGGGGAACGATATCCTTGATATCCTTGAAATAAAACAACCTTAACAAAAAAAAAGGTAAACCAATCGTCATCGAAATACTTCGTAGGACACGAAATACATTTCAATACCGGCGAAATCTGCCATTCAAAATGCAAAGTGAATTGTTAAACCCTGTTAAAAGCTCAAAACCAAAGAATACAAAACAAGGTACAGAACTAATTAGAAGCAAACAGTTACTTATGAAATTATCAAAATTTCAAGTAACGGACGGACGCCGATGATTCACAGGATACTCACATACCATTTTGCATTTCAAAGAAAAATTGATTTTTCCGACGAAACGACAAAAAGGGTCATGTTAAATTTCTTTCTTCGGGTTGGTTGAAACCGTTCAAAGGCGATTTGACAGAAAATACCCTGCCAAAAAGTCATCTTGCAATACGGCCAGTAGAGCCACACCACAAGTGACAGAGGTTTTTCTAAATCGCGGATAAGTATCAGCAAACTGTATGAGATTTGATCATTAATATAGAAACAATGGCCATGGACTATTAAACAGGAAAATAAATTATAGTTTGACAAACGCTAGAACAATTGCTCTTCATTAATAGAAACACGAAACAATTAATGAACCAGTGAACATAAATACAAAGTATGACAACCAGTAAACGAATACGATCGATACCCGTGTTACGCGGTTCTCGACTTGAACGGATGCTGAGATACGCGGATTTTAAAAATTTGACATTTCAAATAATTTCGCATGCAGAATTCAATTTTTAAATTTCAAATTTCTAAAACATGTTACATTTCACCATTATAAAAATAATATTCATAACATTTCATTCTAATTCTTTGAAATAAACGTAAACATGTATCTTTTGAATGTGCTCAACGTGGGAGAGAATATTCGATCCCTTAATACATATAATACATATATATATACCATGTTTTAGAGGAAACTAGAGATACACGTATTGTCGAGATACGCGCTGTACTATGTAGTATAATTTATCAAAACCAAATCGTGCTAACTTTTGTAAGAATTCTCATCATTAGTTCTTTCAGGAAAACAATGCTTTTGAACTTCTTTTTTTTACTTTTGGTATAAATGAAATGAAGCCGTTTTGATAGAAAATTGATCTTTAATCGACAGGGAAATATTTTTCTTTTAATGACCTTGCAAATTTCAAACTGTATAACTTTAATGTTATATTCGGTACGCTAACGATTGGATTTTTATACAATCTAAGTTCACGTAGCTTCGTAGGATATAAACTCTCATTCAAGGGAATGGAAGAAATTTGGTTAAATGACAAATCGATCACTTCTAAATTCGGTAACTGCTCGAGATCCTCTCCTACCAAACGATCGATTTGATTCAATGCCAAATTAACTGATGTAGCTCCTTCTGGTAGTATTTTGTACAGGCAACGAGGTACACGAACTAAGTTATTTAAAAATATACTCAAGTTAGGTACTTTGGTACCCTGCCAGTTGCAAAAATCCAGCACCTTTATACAATTACGAACTAGTAACACATCTTGTATTCTCGGATTCGTCAGCTGACCAGTAAGCGTCTCGATCTTATTTCCATTTAAGTTTATTCTAGTCAACCCCACAAATGTCCAAAACACATCCCAATTTATGTCCTCCAGAAAGTTATATTGCAGTTGCAACACTCTCAATGAAGGACTGCAAGTTGCTTCTGAAGAACGTACAATGTGAGTAATTGTGTTGTGAGACAAATCTAAAACATCCAGCCTATTTAAGGTGCAAAACAAATCTAAGTCTACACTTGCAATTTGTGTCATACGTATGGCGATTTCCTGTGAGTTATTTAAATTGCTCACGGTTGGTGGAATAATAGTCATAGGACTTTGCTCGATGGTCACATTTCCAATGGTGGTGTTTTTATCAAAGTTGAGCTGAATTATCGATGTCTTGTAAAATGTAAACAAACTCACATTACAATATTTTGTGAATGAAGCCATTTGCAGCATTGGACTATGAAAAATAGCAATTCTGTTGAAAGTTTTTCCCAGCTCGTCGCAAAATTCTCCGTCAATTTCCATTATTTGTAATTTACGTACTGTCATACTAGGAAAATTCGGGGATACGTATTTCATAAAAAAATATCCTTGCTCAGATGGGTTCCAATTTTCTAGCTCACACGAGTTAACAGTTCTTTCTGAGCAATCGAATATGACAGCCGTCACATGCACGAACAGAACAGCAATGGTGATAACACTGAAAAATCACAAACACAATGCATGAAAATTTTATAAAACACTTCACGTTTTGAATGCTGTTAATACCATGTTCTATACGCACAGAGTGGCATCTTCTATGCAATTGTGTCGAAATCTCAACTGAAGAACTTTTGCCGTACTACTTGTCTTCCGGAGCTTTTATAGCTTTGTGTCAAAATAAGTATAGATGCCATTACTGTTAATTAGTATAAAAATCGTAGAAAAAGTACGGAAACTACAAACCGGACATATTGAAAGCTTGTTATGAAAGGCGATTTAATCATCAAAATAACATTAACAATAAAACACAACTCATATAGTGCTACCTAACCTGTTACTTAGTACAGAAAGATTTATCTCGCTTTATTATTGTCTCGATAAAAAATATGAGGGGAACAATGCACCATATTAAATGTGTATTAGTTTTCACTTTAGTCGTCAATTCAGCTCAAGGCGTAAAAAATAATCTATTATCCTTTAAAAATTGTGTCATCATCATTATCTTGAATTACCTATCCCTTTTTACTCATGAAGATCGTTCATGCCTTATTGCAAATTAGTTATTCATTATATTCATCACGAGTAAAACAACCGTAATTGAATATAAATCATGGACCGAGATTCACGGATGATGAGTTTCAGATAAATTAACGTATCTAGAATTTTCGCGTCACTCTATTGCCCATTAAATATCAAACCAACAAAACCTTTAAATTATATTATTGCACACTTGATATACAATTATTGTATTCTGTCAAAATCACCACATTCAATGATCAATCATCATGTCAAACTTGTGGCAACCAATTATTGAACAAAGTTTTTTGTTTTATTTTTTTTTATTTAAATCACCGGCTAGATAAGTTGGAATGTAACTCTGTGACATTTTTTGTTTTTTTTTTATCACATTTAGTGAGCACCGGCAGAGTTAGAATAATATTTTAGGCGTCTGAGGAACTTTTATGTCCACTTCGAACCAAGGCGATTCTTTATCGTCGATTTCGGAACAACTATCGTCGATTAGGTCGTCGTCGGAAGTAAAACAATTTAAACACAGTATGCAAAATTTGGGTGATGTGCAATAATTAACGATTTAACCTACTGTCTCTTCTTCTATTTGGCAACAAAACTCATATTTACGGGCTTTTTTGATATTTTATTTACCCATCCTATATTGGGAGTATCAGTGCAAATGAAAACAAACAAAAAGTTAAATGTAAAGTTGTTGTAGAAATGCAACATCATACTACATTTATACAAAAGATCATTACAAAAAAATTGTTTAAATCTCTCTGTCTCTCTTAAAAGCTCGCTTAATAACTCTTTTGCTGTATTGCGTATAACTTATGGCAGCTTTATCTAATGTACAATTCACATTCGTTTGAAGACATTCGTTTCTTCACACAGTGAAAGGTCACCTTATCCCGGGTGTACTCGGCAAAACGCTTAATTATTCTTTAATGAGAAAAATCACTATTTACCAACCAACAAAGGGTACCAAGAATAACCATTTCTTACGTATTGTAAAGTAAAAACGACCATATTTTATATATAATTTACGACCATATATATAATTTACGACCATATAATGGAAATGCATTCCTGTTTAACATACTGAACATTATTTCGTTAAAATAGGCATTCCAGAAGCCACTGTTATCAGACATTCAACTGCATATTGAGTGGAATATTTCTAATACTATAGCGTTCTCCAAAGCTTAGCTTGATTCGCTCAAAAGTCCCATTCGGTACGCTAACGATTGGATTTTTATACAATCTAAGTTCACTTAGCTTCGCAGGATATAAACTCTCATTCAAAGGAATGGAAGGAATTTGGTTAAATGACAAATCAATCAATTCTAAATTAGGCAACTGCATGAAATCTCCTATTTCCAAACGATCGATTTGATTCACAACCAGAAGAAAATCTTTACAATCTTCAGGTAATATTTTGAACAGGCAACGAGGGACACGAGTTAAGTTATTGAAAGATACGTTTAAGTTTGGCACTTTGGTACCCTGCCAGTTGCAAAAATCCAGCACTTTTATGCGATTGCGAGCTAGTAACACATCTTGTACTCCCGGATTCATCAGCTGACCAGTAAGCGTCTCGATCATATTTTCACTTAAGTCAATTTTTATCAGCTCCTCAAATGTCCAAAACACATCCAAATTTATCTCCACCAGTAAGTTACACTCCAGTTGCAACACTCTCATGAACGGTATGCAAGGCGCATTGGTTGGACGAACAATGTGTGTGACTTTGTTGTGACCAACATCTAAAGCCTCCATCTCTTTTAAGTTGCAAAACAAATTTAAATCCACACTTCCAATTTGCGTCATTCGTATGGTTATTTCCTGCAAGTTGAGTAAATTGCTCACCGTTGGTGGAATAATTCTCATAGGACTTTTTGCAAGGTATATGCCTCTTATGTTGGTGTTTTGTTCAAAATTGAGCTGAATGATCGATGACTTGTAGATGCTAAAAACACTTACATTACAGTCTCTCGTTAATGAAGCAATTTTCAACATGGAACTACGTTCAATTTCAACCCTATCAAACACTTTTCCTAATTCTAAGCAAAACTCTGCTTTAATTGAAGATGTTTGTAAATTACGTACTTGCACATCAGAAATGTGGGTCGGTGTGTATTTCAAAATGAAATATCCTTCCTCAGATGGGTTCCAGTTTTCAAAAATACAGCATGGACCTTCTAATTCTCTGCAATCGAATGTGAAACCTCTGACAAGGCCAAACAGACCAGTAATGATGAGAACACTAAAATACCACAAACAATTAATGCAAAGTTGGCAAATCTGTTACTGTTGCACGTTTCTAATACCATGCTCCATTCACACGTCTTCTCGTATTTGAACCAATTGTGCAAAATATCATCACTTTTCCTAAAATCCTAGGGCAGAGCTTTTGTTGTACTACTTTGTATATTGCCACAAAACTGTGATCGTTTTATACCCATATGCTTAAATTCAGTTGTAAATGCCATTTTTGTTAATGACAGCCGATTTGTCGTTTGTCTATTGTTGTTTGTTTCTTTTTCATTTTGTTTTCGTCTATTGGCTACTGTGGAGTGAAATATATCTCATATTCATGTCCTCCCTGTTTTTATTAAAATGCAATTATTCTTTTTTTTATCGATGTTAAAAAAACCCAACCGTTTTGCGCTTCGTTAGCTTTCCTGAAGGTATCAACTACATGCTCTTTTTATTTCATTATTTGTATTACATCTGTCTCTCTTTCTCCTCATCTATCTCTCTACCTCATGTGCCGTCACTTTTTCTTTCTGTTTTTCTATCTACTTATTTGTGTTAGATATTTCAAAACATGTTTCAAAATTAGATTAGATATGAAAAATGAAAAACGATACATTAACTAACTATCGTTTGCACAGTCTTATTTGAATTCCCCTGCAAGCTATCGCAAAAGGGTACAAGAAAACCTATCAAGATCAAGAGCATCCTTCTTCAAATTATTTTATTATTGAAGAGATCATCCGGTGGTTACTCTCTTTGCTCGGTGCTTTTTATCTTTGCAGAAATAACACATCTACCATAATCTAAGAATCGTGTGTCAACTAATAAATTATTGTTCTAAACTGGATCAATTTGCTTTGTACTTATCAAATTTCTTATATTCAAATTTAAACTATTCCTTTCGATCGAAACTACAGTTAGACATTAATTTCGGTGATGATTACTCATAACCTGATTTGACCTGCCAACGAGGAAACATTAGAAAATTTTTTTTTTCATTTATCATCGAAAGCAGGGGTCTCCATTTTTTTCAGTTCGCGGGCCGCATTGGTTGAAACTATCGTAACTGGGGGTAAATATGGGGTTCGAATCATATAAGGGAAGATTTCAACCGTTTGGGGGAATTTTGCAATACACTGGGGAATATTTTCAGTTCATGAAGAGAAATTTGCAATCATAAAAGAGGAGTGTGCAAACTTACAGGGGAATTTTGCTTTTGTTTTGAAAACAATTGACAGATTGCTCTTCAGAGCGTTTTTGTAAAAAAAAATCCCCAATATGTTTCCACATAACCCCTTTATTATAGCAAGTTTCTCCTCATCGATTGAAAATATCTACCAATGAATTGCAAAATTCACCCAAACGGTTGAACCCTTATATGATTCGAAACGCTGTAACTCAGCATCTTGCGGGACTGATATCGACTGATATATTGCACTGATATTGCTCTCAAAATAATTTCTTTATTGAATTACTAAGTTGATTGAATTTATGCATTTCCACTTAATGAGTTTATTCAAAGTAAACAATGAATAATAGATTAATTATAACAGATAAACGAATAGAAAATATTTACATGCAAAATCCAAAATTTCGCGCTATTTTAGTATTTATAGTAAGTCTCTGACTCGTGAAGCCCAATACGAACGATGCACGTATCAGTGTAACGCGGAGCATTACTTCCTTACGAAAATTTACCACTAAAATAAACGAAACCAAAAACATGACTACTCAAACATGTATTGTATTTATAAACATGTATCTGTGTTGCAATCCGTACTGTCAGTGGCGGGTTGAGCTCATTGGTGACCCTGAGCGGAGTTAGAGGCCGTGATAGCTGGAAGCAGTGGGGTTAGTATTGAAGATAATATAATGCATATAATCATAATGCAATGTAATAAAAAGCATTGAGCGATATCAGATGATCATACTCCAACTGCCCAGAACCATTTTTCGTGGTCATTTACAGTCAGTCTGTGTTTGTCTAGAAATTATTGGATTTGTTTTTCTGTTTGAGTTTTGCCTAAAATAAATTTGTCCATCGCTTCTGAGTGTAATTGGGAATGTTGGTGTCATGACTTTCGTCCGTTTGAATCGATCCTCATTTTCAAGATGAATCCTCTTTTTATTGTCTTTCTTATTCCTTAGGTCTACAACTTCCTGTCTCATTTTTCTATAGTGGTCTATTCAGTGCTCAGTTGGTAGTCTGCGGAAAACGCTATTCTTGACCATCCCAAAATAGAACCAGCACGTTCGTTCCAGCTTTTTCTTGGATACTCCCTACCGGCAATATACTGCTGGTCTCGAATGAAAAGATTACAATTTCCATATTGTTAAGTTACTTCTTATTGTTTTGCCGATTGCTTAAACCTACAATCTCTTGTATCTTGTATCTCTTGTCTTGTATCTTAGGTCTTAGAGTCACTCGGATATTTCTATCTTCAGATACTGTTGTAATTTACGATCACGTTTGTTGTTGGGTAACCAGAGCAGGACTACTGTTTGACGCTGATCTCTCGCTATATTAAAGATCAGCTTGACATGACGAATCCGAAATGCATATAATGTAAATGCCTAATCATGTTTCCAAAATGTAATACCTATACAAGATAAAACTATGAGAGTGTTTCAAACACTATTGCAACAAAGAATTGTCTCATAAACGCTAGAGAGTAAAGGAGAATTGAGACCGAGATCAGGGAACAGTTACATGTCACTTTATTTTCCGTGTACTCTTGTCAAGTCTGAAAATCAAGCTGCCCTCGGAATGAAAAGTATCCTCACTTTCTCTCCACCAAAAACCACTCTTGCTTTCTCTATCTCATACCTACACTCTCGCCACATGTACTGAACTACTAAAACAACAGCGGGATTTTTTCCATTCAAATCGATTGGCCGATAAAATGAACTACTAATTACGATTAGATGTGTAGGACATACTCATTATACCCTCCAAATTTATAATAATCCTCTCAAATGATCCATTCGGTAACATTAAAAACGGATTTTTGAACAATTTCAATTCACGTAACTTCGGAGGATACAAGCTCTCGTTCATTGGAATGGTTGTGATGTTGTTGTACGTCAAATCAATCACTTCTAATTCAGGAAACTGTTCGAAATCGTCCATTTCAATGCAATCTATTTGATTCCAAGCTAAGGTGATTAATCGAGCTGTTCGCGGAATTATTTTATGCAAGCAACGAGGGACACGAGTCAGATTGTTGTAAGATACTCTGATGTTGGAAACTTTAGCACCTTCCCAGTTACAGAAATCTAATACTTTTAAACGGTTGTGATTCAGAAATATAACATTTACTGCCGGATTCGTCAACTGTCCAGTAACGGTTTCGATCTTATTTCCTTGCAAATGTATCACTGACAGATTCGAGAAAGGCCAAAACACCTCCAAATTTATCTCTTCCAATGCATTATAATCAAAGTTAATGGTATCCAATTTTGGATTGCATGATGCGTCGACGGGTGGAACAATGTGTGTAATTTTGTTTTGTCCTAAATTTAAAATATCTAGTTTATGCAATGTGCAAAACAAATTCAAATCCACACCAGTAACTTGGGTCATTCGAAACAATAATTTTTTTAAGTTGAGTAAGTTGCGCAGCGTTCGTGGAATAATGCGGATTGGGCTGTTAACGATGGTTACGCCACTAATGAAGGTGTTGTGTTCGAAACTTAACCGAATTAGTGATGATGTGTGAATTTGAATAGCAAATAAACTGCAAGATTTCGAAAACAAAGCATTTTTCAACATAGGAGAGTCAAAAATTTTTAGAAATAAGTTTGAAGTTCCTAGCTCGCTACATATCCGTCCATCAATGGTTGATAATTGTAGGTTATGTACTGTAACACCATCGATATAGGAAGGCACATATTTCAAAACGAAGTATCCTTCCACAGGTGGGTTCCAGTTCTTAAGCGCACACGATCCGCCTAAATGTTTTCTACAGTCAAATATGAAGCTTCCTACATGGCCAGCTAGAGCACCGATGATCACGATCCTGCAATGTAACACGCGTCAAGTAATGTCCGACCTCTAAACTCACTGTTTCACATCTCAATTACCACAATTGAAACATAGCACATGCCATTTACAGTTCCAATTTACAATTCCAACCAAACCTTCGATCATGCGATTTTTCTTGTACTGAGCTACTAACCACGTTAGTCGACCTTTTATGACATGTCCAACAAATAATAACGGCCATTAACGTTGGTGGCTGTGAATCATTTCCGTGTTGCATTTTATAAAAAGTGATTTGAATATTATAGTTGTATCGCACAACAAGTGTTTCTAATGAATTTATTATTTATCAATTAAGCTGCAATTTTATTTCAAAAAGGCCGGAAATATTTGATACGTCTATTGTGGCTGGTACGTGTTGTTGATTTGATTTAAAAAACTGCATTGGAAATTAAATGCTAAGTATGTTCCTGTCGATGGAGCATGGCTTGACCGCGCAGCACTTTCAGAATTGCGCCAAACTGAAAAATTGAATCGAAAAATGGATTGCGACCCAACTAGATTTCTTTTTTATGAAGGAATCCACAATCTGTCTAAAGTTTCCACAACGAATCTAAACTCGTTGGGAAAGAGCCAAGACAGGAGGATTTACCGTCCGACTTGGCGAGAACAGTCAAACGCTAGTTCTTGTTGAGTTCTGGTTTGAAAGTCCCTTTATTAAAGAATTATTCTAGCTTATATACTAATTTTCTGCTGACCGATCGTGGTCAGCAGTTTTATACAATTTTCAGTTTTGCATAACTTAATGCTGACCGATCGCGGTCAGCATTTTTATCCTGCTCGATATCGTTTGTTTTTTAAAGTTGTCTTGCATGCATTTTGTTCCGTCGACCGGCCGTGTTGACCCAATCATGTGGTGCTGTCGTCAACACTGTCCAAAAGATGGGAAAAGATTGTGTTCGCGATCGATCCCTACGTTGTGTTTTAGTGTTTCTTTCAAAACCGGTGAAATGTTCAAATGATTGTTCCGGGTTGGCCGTTCGGCGTACGTGCTGCTCTATTTCGTGGTTGTTTGTACAATGGTGTAATTTTTACGCATCCGAAATGGCCGTAGCCCTAACGCAGCCAAAAATTAAGCTAACGCTGCCCCAGTGAAAATATTGATACATTAAACAGGTGCGCGGACAGCCAACAAAAAGGACGTCACAACAAAAACAAACAGTGTGTGACGTGCAAAGCGTAAACAGATTGTACAAAGTGACGGAAATTACTTTTCTGAATAAAATCGATGCCCATTCGGGCCTATGAGGCTTGGAACTCCGTAAAAAAAACTGTTATGTCTCTGCTTTTGGGGTGCCCGAGTTGTACAATAAACACTGATTTAAGACATAAACGATACAATACTTTATTACTAAATATATTTACTCGCGCACCGCTCGCAGCACACCGAACGCTTCGCTATCTCACAACCGAATCCATACTCCTTCGCTTACGCGCTGACCCGATCTTGCGGTTAGCGCCCTAGGACACTCACGCACACATCGCACACATGACAATTGCGCGCCATGGCCGAGTGGCTGTCAGTGCTTGGCTCCAACTGATCAGGTTGCACCATAAAAAACCGTCAACGCTTATTTATAGACCTGATAAAAAAAAATTAATTCTTTCACACAACAAATATGTAAAACAGAATTAAGACCGAGATCAGGGAACAGTTACATGTCACTTTATTTTCCGTGTACTCTTGTCAAGTTTGAAAATCAAACTGCCCTCGGAATGAAAAGTATCCTCACTTTCTCTCCGCCGAAAACCACTCTTGCTTTCTCTTTCTCATACCTACTCTCTCGCCACATGTACTGAACTACTAAAACAACAGCGAGATTTTTCCATTCAAATCGATTGGCCGATAAAATGAACTACTAATTACGATTAGGTGTGTAGGACATACTCATTATACCCTTCAAATTTATAATAATCCTCTCAAATGTTCCATTCGGTAACATTGAAAACGGATTTTTGAACAATTTCAATTCACGTAACTTCGGAGGATACAAGCTCTCGTTCATTGGAATGGCTGTGATGTTGTTGTACGTCAAATCAATCATCTTCTAATTCAGGGAACTGTTCGAAATCGTCCATTTCAATGCAATCTATTTGATTCCAATCTAAGGTGATTAATCGAGCTGTTCGCGTTATTATTTTATGCAAGCAACGAGGGACACGAGTCAGATTGTTGTAAGATACTCTGATGTTGGAAACTTTAGCACCTTCCCAGTTACAGAAATCTAATACTGTTATGCGGTTGTGATTCAGAAATATAACATGTACTGCCGGATTCGTCAACTGTCCAGTAACGGTTTCGATCTTATTTCCTTGCAAATGTATCACTGATAGATTCGAGAAAGGCCAAAACACCTCCAAATTTATCTCTTCCAACGCATTGCCATTCAAATAAATTGTCTTCAAAGTTGGATTGCATGATGCGTGCGTCGGTCGAAGAATGTGCGTAATTTTGTTTTGTCCTAAATTTAAAATATCTAGTTTATGCAATGTGCAAAACAAAATGAAGTCCACATTAGTAACTTGGGTCAATTGAATCGTGAACTTCCTCGCATTGAGTAAGTTGCGCAGCGTTCGTGGAATAATGCGGATTGGGCTGTTAACGATGGTTACGCCTCTAATGAAGGTGTTGTGTTCGAAACTTAACCGAATTAGTGATGATTTTGTAATAACAATACCTGGCACATGGCATGAATTTGTAAACGAGGCAGTTTTCAACATAGGAGAGTCAAAAATTTTTAGAAATAAGATTGAAGTTCCTAGCTCGCTACATATCCGTTCATCAATGGTTGATAATTGTAGGTTAAGTATTGAAACAGTACGGGTTTTGGTCGGTACATATTTCAAAACGAAGTATCCTTCCACAGGTGGGTTCCAGTTCTTAAGCGCACACGATCCGCCTAAATGTTTTCTACAGTCAAATATGAAGCTTCCGACATGGCCAGCTAGAGCACCGATGATCACGATCCTGCAATGTAACACGCGTCAAGTAATGTCCGACCTCTAAACTCACTGTTTCACATTTCAGTTACCACAATTGAAACATAGCACATGCCATTTACAGTTCCAATTTACAATTCCAACCAAACCTTCGATCATGCGATTTTTCTTGTACTGAGCTACTAACCACGTTAGTCGACCTTTTATGACATGTCCAACAAATAATAACGGCCATTAACGTTGGTGGCTGTGAATCATTTCCGTGTTGCATTTTATAAAAAGTGATTTGAATATTATAGTTGTATCGCACAACAAGTGTTTCTTATGAATTTATTATTTATCAATTAAGCTGCAATTTTATTTCAAAAAGGCCGGAAATATTTGATACGTCTATTGTGGCTGGTACCTGCTGTTGATTTGATTTAAAAAAAACTGCATTGGAAATTAAATGCAAAGTATGTTCCTGTCGATGGAGCATGGCTTGACCGCGCAGCACTTTCAGAATTGCGCCAAACTGAAAAATTGAATCGACAAATGGATTACGACCCAACCAGATTTCTTTTTTATGAAGGAATCCACAATCTGTAAAAAAAAGATGGGAAAAGATTGTACAAAGTGACGGAAATTACTTTTCTGAATAAAATCGATGCTCATTCGGGCCTATGAGGCTTGGAACTCCGTAAAAAAACTGTTATGTCTTTGCTTTTGGGGTGCCTGAGTTGTACAATAAACACTGATTTAAGACATGAACGATACAATACTTTATTACTAAATATATTTACTCGCGCACCGCTCGCAGCACACCGAACGCTTCGCTATCTCACAACCGAATCCATACTCCTTCGCTTACGCGCTGACCCGATCTTGCGGTTAGCGCCCTAGGACACTCACGCACACATCGCACACATGACAATTGCGCGCCATGGCCGAGTGGCTGTCATTGCGTGGCTCCAGGTTGCACCATAAAAAAACCGTCAACGCTTATTTATAGACCTGATAAAAAAAAATATTCTTTCACACAACAAATATGTAAAACAGAATTGAGACCGAGATCAGGGAACAATTACATGTCACTTTATTTTCCGTGTACTCTTGTCAAGTTTGAAAATCAAACTGCCCTCAGAATGAAAAGTATCCTCACTTTCTCTCCGCCGAAAACCACTCTTGCTTTCTCTTTCTCATACCTACTCTCTCGCCACATGTACTGAACTACTAAAACAACAGCGGGATTTTTCCATTCAAATCGATTGGCCGATAAAATGAACTACTAATTACCATTAGATGGGTCAGATATAGTCATTATACCCTGTAAATTTAGAATAATCCTCTCAAATGTTCCATTCGGTAACATTGAAAACGGATTTTTGAACAATTTCAATTCACGTAACTTCGGAGGATACAAGCTCTCGTTCATTGGAATGGCTGTGATGTTGTTGTACGTCAAATCAATCACTTCTAATTCAGGAAACTGTTCGAAATCGTCCATTTCAATGCAATCTATTTGATTCCAATCTAAGGTGATTAATCGAGCTGTTCGCGTTATTATTTTATGCAAGCAACGAGGGACACGAGTCAGATTGTTGTAAGATACTCTGATGTTGGAAACTTTAGCACCTTCCCAGTTACAGAAATCTAATACTGTTATGCGGTTGTGATTCAGAAATATAACATGTACTGCCGGATTCGTCAACTGTCCAGTAACGGTTTCGATCTTATTTCCTTGCAAATGTATCACTGATAGATTCGAGAAAGGCCAAAACACCTCCAAATTTATCTCTTCCAACGCATTGTCATTCAAATAAATTATCTTCAAAGTTGGATTGCATGATGCGTGCGTCGGTCGAAGAATGTGCGTAATTTTGTTTTGTCCTAAATTTAAAATATTAAGTTTATGCAATGTGCAAAACAAATTCAAGTCCACATTAGTAACTTGGGCCAATTTAATCGTGAACATCATCAAATTGAGTAAGTTGCGCAGAGTTCGTGGAATAATGCGGATTGGGCTGTTAATGATGGTCACACCATTAATGTTGGTGTTGTGTTCGAAACTTAACCGAATTATTGATGATTTTTTAATAACAATATTTGGCACATGGCATGAATTTGTAAACGAAGCAGTTTTCAACATAGGAGAATCTAAAATATTTAGAAATAAGATTGAAATTCCTAGCTCGCTACATATCCGTTCATCAATGGTTGATAATTGTAGGTTAAGTAATGAAACGATATCGATTGTAGTCGGTACATATTTCAAAACGAAGTATCCTTCCACAGGTGGGTTCCAGTTCTTAATCTCACACGATCCGCCTAAATGTTTTCTACAGTCAAATATGAAGCTTCCCACATGGCCAGCTAGAGCACCGATGATCACGATCCTGCAATGTAACACGCGTCAAGTAATGTCCGACCTCTAAACTCACTGTTTCACATCTCAATTACCACAATTGAAACATAGCACATGCCATTAACAGTTCCAATTTACATTTCCAACCAAACCTTCGATCATGCGATTTTTCTTCTACTGAGCTACTAACCACGTTAGTCGACCTTTTATGACATGTCCAACAAATAATAATGGCCATTAACGTTGGTGGCTGTGAATCATTTCTGTGTTGCGTTTTATAAAAAGTGATTTGAATATTATAGTTGTATCGCACAACAAGTGTTTCTAATGAATTTATTATTTATCAATTAAGCTGCAATTTTATTTCAAAAAGGCCGGAAATATTTGATACGTCTATTGTGGCTGGTACGTGTTGTTGATTTGATTTAAAAAACTGCATTGGAAATTAAATGCTAAGTATCCAGGACACTACTGCACCCTCTGTATACGGTACTACCGTGAATCCTGTCCTTTGTTTACCTATGTTTGTGATCCACCCTCTACGAATGACATGCTTAATCACCGCAGTTTTAACGACCTGATGGTGTACTGGTAGCCGAGCTGGTCTTAATAAGACAGGACCGGTTCAAATTCCCATCCAAACCAATCCCCAATCCAGGACTGACTATCCGGCTACGTGGTAAAATAAGTTTAGTAAGCCAGAAATGGTAAGCATAACCTAGTAGGTCGTTTTGTCAAGAAGAAAAAAAACTGCAGTTTAAACACATGCATCTACGCATGAGTTGTTTATAAACACTACAGGGGTCGTCGGGACGACCCGGTGGCATGCTGGTATCGGCTATGAGGTAAAATAAGTCGATACAGCCAATTATGTTTTTACAACCCACTATGACACTATCGTCCTACTATTAACTGCTCGAAATAGTGCCCAGATCACTATGATGTGTACAGAAAAGGCCGTAACAGAAGAAATAGTAACAAAATTAATGGTGACTGCGTTCTTATCGCCTCTCATCTTCATTTACTTGTATGCTCTTCACCGGATGCTATCGAGCAGCTATGGCTAAAAATGTAGGAAAATAAATGCACATTTATCATACGGGGTCCACCTGATTAAATTCACCCAGACTTGTCTAACCCAGAACTGATCGGCAAACGGTATGCTTCACAATTGACGATGCTGCATACAATACCAACGAATTGTTTCTATTATTGGATTTCGCTGATTTAGATCTCAGACGCAACGAACTGCAAAGTACTGCAAGCTAATTTTTGAAACCCGAGAATAACATGCAACTGCCTATTTCTACTTGATTGCTTGTACAGCAACTGGTAGACTTACACAAATAACACATGCAAAGCTAAGGATAACTCCCTCTACCTAACCTTCGTATGCGACGATAATATACGCTTATACTCACTCACAATGGATTTCCATTATCCACCAATTTAACTGTATCTACCGAGTGTCTTGTTGTTGTGTTTGCTTATAGAGACTTTGAGTCTTTCGACTGCTTTCGTCTCTTACCGTGTGTCTTCGAAGTGAGTCGAGCGGCAACAGTACCCTACTTCATTATTTCGTGATTCAATCAACCCCTGCTACGTCATATCGTGATTAACTTCCCGCTTCTGAATAAAGTGCTACTTTCTTCTGACTGGTCATTTCTGGACGGAAATCCGGATGTTAACCATGCAACCGAACTTTCATGGATCATTTGTATGCCTATTGTCCGGTTAAACCACCACGACGAAGCCCTCCTTGGTCTAACCCTCACTAATGCCAATTAAAACGGAATAATTGTTCCTGCTTTCGATATTACCGTAAATGGGGAACACAACGCCTAAGTTTTAGATTCATCACTGCACATAACGCGTATAGAAGCTACAACAGGCAACTTCACTCCCGCTTCCTTTATCGCGTACAATGTTCATTGTTTCATTCATTGTCAACCCGAGAAGATGTTGGAAGTACATCTCTAACTACAACTCTAAACGCAAAAAAACACTATTTACCAGCTGTTCTCACCTATAATGACACAAATAAGAAATCTGTACTTTATTTGTTGACCGATTCATGAGTGCATTCGCTACTATCGCTACCAACTTTTCTTTGGATGCGGCTCTTAATAATGTGCCGTTGGTGATCGACATAAACATATTCGGAAACTTCGTACTACAAGCGCTAAAACGAATCAAACCATCTTACAATCCTGGGCCTGATGGTATACCAACTGCAGTGATGCTTTGGCTGGATATTTGGCTCGTTTTTTTTTTTTTGGATCTCAACACGTTGACATGGTTTCTACCCAAGAAGCAGTGTGGCCACAAATCTTGTTGGATTCGTGTTCTAATGTCACTAAAACACACTGATCTAAAGTCCATTTTTGATCAGGTGAATCACCACCAGAATCACTGTTGGCGAAGTTTGCCCACTGGTGGAGTTGCGGCGCTTTGGTGGACTGCTTTAAATCGTATCTCACCACTCAACACTATCGCGCAAAAATCGATAAAACCATATCCAGAGAGTTCGTCAATTCTTCAGGTGTTCCACAGAGCAGCAAAGTTTATGCGTCTCATCTTTTACCATACACCTTGGCGCAGCGTTGCCGTTGGTCCTTGCAATTGATAATCTGGTCACTCGTCGTGAAATTGCACAATATACTTTGATAAGAAAAATTCTCCGGAACCATTTAATAGTACTAGAGTACATGTTCGATCTCTAAGATGCCATAGGCCTTTGAAAACTGACCAAAACAGACGTGCGTATAGTGATAATGATCTTATGACTACTATAGTTTGTGCTGCGTTTGTGAATTGTGACCTCCATCCGGCGGGAGGCGGGAGCGGTTGCGGACCTCCATCCGGCGAAAGCGGCCGAATTTGTGGAAAAACAACAGCTTTGCACCACGATAATGCGCCCTCCCATACGGCCATCATTTTGAGGGAGTTTTTCGCAACAATTGGCACCCATATTGTTCCGCAACCGCCACATAACCGAAACGGCCGCTTCGAGGACACCGTTTTGACACTATCGAGGAGATAGAAGCCGCAGCGACGGCGGAACTAAAGGACATCCCAGCATCCGCGTTCTCCACCTACTTCGAGGAGTGGGCGAAGAGGTGCATTGCATTGGAAGGGGATTACTTCGAAGGTTAATCATTAAACCATTTAAAAAAAAAACATATACGAAATATTATTTGGATCACCTAAAAATAATTTAATTCTACCAAATGTTCTATTTGATACACTCTCGAGTGGATTGCGATACAAATACAATTTACGTAAATTTGAAGGATACATACTCTCATTCAAAGGAATAGTCTGAATTTTATTAAACGACATGTCGATTTCCTCTATGTTTGGCAAATTATCCAAATTTTCTATTTGAAAGCGCTGTATTTCATTCAGAATCAGTGAAAAGGATTTCTCTGTCTCGGCTACTACTTTGTACAGACAACGAGGCACACGAGTCTAAATATTGGAGTGAAAACTCAAATTGGGGAGTTTGATACCTTGCCAGTTGCATAAATTTAACGATTTCAAGCGATTGTTTTTGAGTAGTAAATCAAGTAATTCCGCATTCGTCATCCTTCCCCTAAGCGATTCAAGTTTATTTTCTTGCAAATTAATCTGCCTCAGTTTCAAAAAAGGCCAAAACACCTCTAAATCAACGGCCGTCAGTTCATTGTACTCCAAATTCACTACAACTAAACTAGACATACAATTTGAATTCAATGGTTTACGAATCCACTTTATTTTGTTGTGGTCCAAGTTTAAAATAGTCAGATTGGCTAAGGCACAGAACAAATTCAAGTCTACTTTTGAAATTTTTGTCATTTGCAACCCAATTTCTGAAAAGTTCACTAAATTGCCCACCGTTGGGGGTATAATTCTCAATGGATTATTTTGGATAAGAACTTCTCGCAGGAAGGCGTTGGGTTCGAAACTAAAACGAGATATCGATGATTTGTAGACTCTAAATTGGGTTACATTGCAAGACTTTTGAATAAATACTGTCGTTAACTTTGGAGAGTCATGAACTACTACAGATTTAAATATTGTTCCCAGCTCGCTGCAAAACCGACCATCAATTACCGATGCTTGCAAAATGCCAACAAAAACTCGCGGTGTATAATTCAAAATGAAGTACCCTTCCTCCGATGGGTTCCAATTTTCAAACTTACACGAGCCTCCCAAACTCTCTCGGCAGTCAAATATGATGCACCCAGCATATCCAACCAGCAAAACGATGATCACATCACTGAAATATCATACACATAAATCAATATCAGTCTTGCAAGATCACTCTCTTACACCTAAAATACCGTGATTGGAACATATTGCACGGCAATAATAATTCACGAACGATTCGCAACTCCAGCTTGGTCTATTTGGAGTTAGCAGAAACTTTACCTCTTTTTGTACGATTGATGTTTCTCTTTCTCTTCTGGACCAATTGTGCCAAATATCATTACTTTGGCTAAAACCCTAGCGTAGGCTTTTGTAATTTATGTGTATGAAATCGGAGAAATGTGGTAATAATTTTCTCGACCAAAATTATTGAATTTTATCATTAAAAATGTGTACCGTTGAGACGGCCCAAAAAAACTAGGGATACGCTTTAAAGGGTTCTTTCAGCTTGCGGTTGCATCGTAGCTCCTTCTCATTTTGGCATCCATAGCGAGGGCCCCACGCTACGGTATAGTTCATTGTTCATTCAATATGTCCTACCCAGTACCAAAGAATCTCTAAGTAGTAGGCATTCAAGAAATTATTATAAAAATATTTGTCTTTGTTCTATAATGGCCAAGAGTCCATAAACATTATTTACAGTCGAAGAAATAGTTCAAATGTTTCCCTAATTTCTCATTGAATGTAGAGCATAACCGTCGTCAACAAAAAGTCAGATAAACACAAAACGCATTACCATTATTTAAAACAATCACTTATAGAGTGCCAAAAAAAACACGCACGCAAGCTAATACTATGAAATGCACTCATGCATCAAACGAAAATTACAACAAGGATTCATTTCGACAAACCCACAAAGTGAGTACTTGCTGTCCGTCGAATTATTTCGCATAACCGCAGTTTGTCAGCTTGTTAGATTCAATGAAAACACCCACTATAAAGTGTTCAAATGACCCAACAAAGAGTTGATGACATTTCCCTTCTGGTGGGTCAAAACCGAAACAAAAATATATCTATTTTAACGTGACCGTACTATGCTTGAAGAGCCCAAAAAATGCTTAACTACAAAAGAAACGAAAAACTGGCTCTATGTTGCAAATGAGTCCATTTCGGTGCAAACCAACACATTGTTCGATTATTGTTCTAACATCCGACATTTCCCGACCGTTATGCAGATTCATCTCCCTCCGGAGGGTCGGACGAGTGACAAACGAAGAATAGCGTAACGCGAAATCTGCTGCTAAAAATCAGACCACTAAAAAGTCACATGAGCATCATTAGCCGTTAGCAGTAATGGGAACAACAACCATCCATCGGAACGCCACCAAAGCGGGGGAGTGCAAGCCTCCAGGGACCGATCATCATCTGGTGCAGTATGGTAGCAACAGCAACATCAGCATCAGGAGCAGCAGCACCACCATCAGTGACATCAACCAAAACCATCCAAGCCACAATTCAATTCCCGTATCATAATAATGCCACGCTGGCCGATGCTCCCAGTTCAAAACCATCCTCGGCCGCATTCAAATGAACACACCGGGAGAGAGATCCACAAAAGATACGGCTTACCTCACCGCCCACAGACGTGCATGAACACTAACGTAACACCCCGACGTGACATCAACCGTGAACTATATCCAAGCAAGCAGAACCCGTGGCCCCGTTCTGACCATCATTTTTCGGTGGAAAATAGATTTGCTGTTAATTTATTTCTCGTAGCAATCCGTGGCTCTATCCCTCTCTCTCACATACACACACACTCATTCTCTCTCTCTGTTGCTCCCTCTCTTTCTCGCTTTTCTAACAGTCTAGCAGATCCGAACATTTAATGCGATTGTGTCGGAAACGATTGTCCCGGGAACCGCCACACACCCCGCGCACTCTACCGAGAATGCTTTTTATGTGCGGAAAATTATTACTTTATTCCCGGCGGTACTTCATGGTGCTTTCGGTGAGAGAAAATTCACCCAATCTGTGCGTTTGTCCGTGTTTGTCTGGTATAGTCTGGTGGGACCGAATGATTAGCGTTTTGATGAGTATTCGGGGACAACTGTTGAGCCTGGGTGCGTTTGTTCGGTCACACATTTTTACATCCGGCAAACATTTAAACAATCTTTTCCCGAAGTTTTGCTATTTTATCACAACAGATTTTAACAATGAGCTTGGTAAAGTTTAAGCCGAAAATAATTTGTACAAAAACTTGAAAACTGTTCTTTTTTTTATTGATACAGTACTTAAAATGGCCTGAAAAATGCCGTTAAATAAGTAAATTTCTGTTATATTCGAAAATCGTCTTTCTTCAGTCCATTTTGCATATCGAAATTTTGGATACACGGCAGTTATATATTATAATTAAATCACTTTATGCTTGAAACATTGGCTATTGGTTTCGTAGGCCAGGCTTTAAGTATATAGACTTGTGTTTACCACATATTTCAATACCACATATTCCTGCGAAGGGACGGTTCGGGTGGGATTTTAAACCGGTTCCGTCGCGTGGCAATTCTACACCGAATTTTTTGCTTTATTGGGAAAAAATCTTAACGTTAGAGTTTGTCTATTACCCACAATTAGCATAAAATATCTCAGATATCAATGAATGATAAATCCCGGGTCAGAAATTCACAATTTCATTGATGTACTCAAACAGCTTATTATTTTGGGTATATTTTAAATTGAAAATTAGACATTATTACCAAAAATCCTAACTGTGGAACTTTTCGGAGAACCAGCTGAAAGTTAATACATAGAGAAATATAGTTTTTTTTTGTCCCACAATCATAGTTTTCAATGAACAAACTAATCAATTGCTACAAAAACGAAATTCAACGATGAGATATTATTTCTCAATGTGGATTATAAAATTGCAAAAATTTTTTTCAATCAATACTTAACATCTATTTAAAATATTTGGCAAATTTATCACCTATAATGTTAACGGAATAAATAATAAATTGAATTTTTGAAATTGAACTTAACTGTAAAGGTTCTTACCGCAGGGTTGCAATGCACTACACAAGTAAGCAATAAAAGTAAAGAGTTTTAAAATATCTATCCTAAAACTTAATCTACAGCAACAAAATGAACGGCTGAAATGATGAAACATTAAATGTTTATATTTTACATTCCATTCGAAGTGCGCGCGTAACGGCAGCTTATCTTTCGCAATCACAACTGCGTCCTTCAAACAACAGTGCCCCTTGTCCCAAGCAGTCACAAATACACACATCCATGTTTATCCCGGAGCCTACGCGTCTGCTTCACTCAAATAATTGAATTCCACCCCAACGGCACGAAAAGTACCGCACAACCAAAACGTCAGCCAATCCAGCGGGCGCGCGCAGCAGAATCGGCAATAATTCCGCTACATCAACGAGCAAACGATTAATTTCCAATCATTGGCAGTTAAGCATGCCAGCATCTATAACGCTCATTTTCAAACTCCGAATCATCCATTGCCGGGTTTCGCGTCCGGTAACGTTCGGCCGGGGGTTGGACGACATTCGCAACTGTCGTCCACATTTGCCACCCCAAAATGGTGCAAATAGATCACCGCAAATGTCGCAGCATCGGGCTACGGTGGACCACCGGCCACATCAAGCCCATCCCGTGATTGTAGGCCACAAACAGTACAAACAATTCCATTCGTTCCAGTCGGCTGCCCGGAAGCACATCACCGGCCGTAACCGAATGGCCAGTTGTTACGGCCCCGGTAACCATTTGGCCGTTCGCGCGTTCGTGTACGCGTGTGTGTGGATTAATCGTAACCGTCCACCAAAACGACCGGGCCAGTAATCAAGGCTAGTGATCGGGGCTAGGCCACACAGCGCTCCAGTCCGTGACTTCACGAGCAGGAGGGGGCAGTGGGCTGTCCATATTTGCATATATTCAATATATCACCCGAACCGACTCGTTGCTGAAAATGAAATTAGAGGAAGAAGCGAATCTCGACGGTAGTATCGAATACGCCACCAACTAATACGCTGCTCTAGACACATTATTTCGGTTGGCAAACACGGTCACCGTACCGGAACCGACCGTCCGAATCGATTCGAAGAGGAAACTTTTGATTTAAGAAGAACCATCTCCAAATTCTCACGGGACACACCAAAAACTCGATCTTCCGATCAGCTCGTGCTGCCGATTCGGGGCACGCAACCATTCGCGACCTTTTCACCTTTCCCATCCGGTGGGTTTGTGAACCGGGTGGAAATGTGTCGCCATTTGCGCACGAACGCAATCCATTACCGGTCTTCCTTTTTTTATTTCTATGCAACAGACTATGACAGATAGCGGCAAACAGGAAGAGAGAGAGAGCGAAGGGACACACCAACCTTTCCTAGGTATCACAGAGGCAGACAAGAAGTCCTGAAATCTATTTTCCCTACCATTGATTCATTTGCAAACCGATACCGTTTGTACGCCCGATAACGGCCGGTGTTTGTGTGTTGGGGGGGATGGGAAGTTTGGAAGAAAAACATATTTCTTACCCATTTCCCGTGCTCGCCGTTCAGCTACGGTAAGCAAATTCGAACCCCGAAAAACCATCCGGCCCATTTTTATTCGACAACCTTTTTGCGCACATTTATGTCGCTTATTTATGGTGCACTGTAACGAAGCTCATTTTTATACGGCTCATCCATCGGTAGGTTGTTCTTTTTTTCACCGCGGTAACTGATCTAATGGTTCCCGGGGGATAGAACCAGTTCGATTCTTTTGGTATTCGAAATCGAAGTTTTCCCGGTGCTTGCTGGTTCGTGATGTTTCCTTTGGTTTTCGGGGGCCCTTCTTGGTACGGTAATTTGGTATCTCTGTAGAAAAAACAATAACAAAAATGCGCACAGAGTTACGACTGCACAATACCTTTCGGTCCCGTGTATTTTGTTGCCGAATGTTGTCATCTATATATTCTACTTGAGCGGGTGAAAGACGTTCAATGGTGGGAAGGACACTCAACCCCTAAGTTTACTTCTTAACAAAAACAAACCGAATGACTAATGCCTGTTTGGCCGGATGGCCTAAGAAAAGTTGTGGCAATCTGTTATGCCTAAAGGTTATACCTTTGAAATTTGTCATACTACATCGACAATGGGCATATACATATCCGGTGAAAAGTATGATTTTTAAGATATTTTTTATAAGTAATGAAATAATAACTTATCTTTTGCCAATCATAAAGTAAATAAAAACTATGTGATTTTTAAAGTCGATTTTAACAGATTTTTGTTATCAATTTTACCAACTCCACCATTAAACATTACGATAGGATTATCAAATTATCATTCGTAACATTGATACACTCATATTGTTGATTAAATCTGATTCAGATTAATGAATCTTTATTGTCTCCAAGTAGAATAAACTACTATGAATCGGTATTTTGATGATTGAAGTCCGAACGTTTTTGGAAAAGTCACGCAATTATTCGTGCAATTATTAAAAATTGTTGCAAAAAAAAAAAATATTCGAGTTGAATCGGTCTATTCCATATGCAAACAAAAAAATAGTGCCCAATATTAGTAAATAAAAATGTCACAAGTTTATAAATCTATGAAGCTTCATAAGTTTTCCCGTCTTTAGAGATTCAAAAAATTTTCCAAGTCGAATTATGCTTCAAATGACTTATCACTCAATATTCTTCATAAAACGAAGACGTGAGACGTTACAAGAATATCATTGGGAATAGTTATTTTGGCGCCTGCAAATAAAACAAATATCAATCACAAGTGATACAAATTACGTACACAAATTTCACCATAATTCTTCTACCCTAAACAAAGCATAATTACCATTTCGAGTAACGGAACCAAATCTTCAAATGCTGTGCGACCAGATTTAATTGCAAAAAAATTCGCCCCAATATTCCCGTCAGTAACCATTTACCCAATTAGTCCTTAAAGTCGCTGCAGCATCCGGAGATATTACGCTCCATTTGTCCCGTCGCCGTTTATTCGTGCCCAATTGGTCGCAGTTACTTCTGTACCCACAAGGTGCCCAATTTACGAAGGAAACAAACTTATCCGTACGTACCATACCCGCAGACAAATCACCATTCGTTAATAGAAGACAGCAGAACAGGAGCATGAAAAACAAAGCATCAAAACTCATTTTCTGCCGTAGCAGTACAGCTGCTACTGCTACTGTCGCTACCATGCGCTAGTACCAGCGTGGCCTGGTTTGCACTTAGCTGCATCCAGTAGTAGCAGCAGCTGCATCAACAGGACAACCATGACGTGGCAAACTACGGCTCGCGCACTGGACAACGCTTAATTCAATTAAGTTGTTGTTTTGCAAGCGTAATTAAGTTGTTTTGCTTCGGCGCTCCGTCCACTGTACGGATACGGCTCACCGGCATTCTTCTATCCTATCTCCGGTTTACCTTCTTCCCGTTCCTTACTGGTGCACTAACAGGGCAAGGTTTTCCTTACGCGAGCCGGACCGACTGTCATCCGTTTATTTGCCGGCAGAAGGATGCTGCTGCTACAAGAAGCGGCCACATTCCTGCAGTGTTATTGTGCACGGCGTTAGAAAAAAAATGTCGTTAGTCACTGACGTTGACTTTCACGAAATCAGCGCCCAAATAATGTACCTTTTTTGTGAGTGTTTTTCACCCTAGAGGTCTCACGGCGCGTTCGCTCAAGCATTTCAATTATCTTTGTCAATCAATCAGTCGTCCGCTCTCGGGGTTAGAGGTTCGGATAAAACAAAACAAAAACACCGCCAAAAGTGGACGACCACTTTGGCGCTACTTGGTGCGATGTAATGCAACGATTGGTGCATCGCAAGCATGCATCCGATCAAGCATCACAAAACAGGCGGTAAAAAAGGGGCGCAACATTACCATCTCGGAAGGAAGTGACCGTAAAATTGCATTCTCTCGTCCATTTGCAGGGTTTTACACGGAAAACATCGCGCAGTTGGTTGCGAAACGGAGTGATTGGATAGAAAAATCGAAGAGACTTTTCATGGGAGCGGACGGAAAAGAAAAGTATCACCCATTCCGGGTGGTTGCGATACCATGCCAGAAACGGAGGAAGACATTTTTTATCAACGAAAATTAAAAAAAAAGCGAGAAAAACAGTTCCAGTTTTCCTGTTCATGGGATGGATGCAAAAAATTACCTCTATTCTCGAACAGATGCGGATCACTGCTATATCCTTGGGTCGGTACTGCCACCAGGCTGAACATCATCCCGCCAACCAGTAGCGTCAGGTAACGAAAATTGCACTTCATTATTTCTGTTTGCCTTCCTCATCAATCCGTTGAGCAGCGCGGCATTCGACTCGCGGCAATATCTTGCCTGTTTCTGATCGGTTGCAGCGATCGACTTGAGTTTGCATTCGCATAGCCACTCTACACCAACATCTCCCTTGTTAATCGTTCCCGTTGGCGTTGGATTGAGCAATGGCGTGCGTCATTTGCAATCTTTTCTTCGCTCAATCACTACTAGCTGGGTCTGCTGCAATTTACGTGTCGGAACAAGGGAAAACACTAGAGGATCCTTTCCTCGCTGGTCTATGCATGGGCACGGGCAAGCTACTGCAATCGATGATGCTCTGGCCGATGAGCGTCAAAAGCAAGCACGGCCTGGTACACAATCGCTTCCAAAACAAACACGGCCAATGGCAATAAAGAGAACATCAACCTGCGGAAGGCTCGGTACGCGTGCCTGTTCTCACGTTTGTTTACACTTATCCATTTCCTTTTGGCTCACTTGAAACGGGCTGAAGGATTTACCGTATCACTTTAACTTCAAACGACTCTGTCGAACTGGACACGCCGGACATGAACTGGCGAATCTAATTAGAAGGTCACCTTTGCTGGCCTTTCAAACGGGTTTTTTCACTACTAACACAAACAGCACAACACTCTCTTGCTACCTGTCACCTTGGTAAGTATCTTCGCTGGAATCACTTCGCAAAATGCGCTCCAAACGTCAGATGATCCGCTAACGAACAGCAAACTCTCGCTACACGTCGTCCATGTGTTTATTCATGGATGTATTCAAATCTGCGTCACAAGCATGCACTGACTACACTTTCTTTACACTTACAATTAATCTTCCAAAGTGCCAAAACACACTCACCCCACTATGATCACTGTTCACCGGAAACTACAAAACAGACTGATCTTCACGCGGTTGGAGCACGTCCGAAATTTCTGTCATTCCATCATTATCCACATTTGATTGTGAAACATTATTTTACGCTGCGGTACACACAGTGAGGTATCGCATCCAATCCGCATCATCATAATTCAACCGTACCGGGGAGCGCTTCTGACAAGACTGCGTTTTTGGCCATGTGCCCAACTGCACCTGTTCCCCATTCATTATAGGTACCCACTGAAACACACCCATACATACTTACTTTTCGCTGATGGTAGTTTTTCTTTAGATGTACCACCCCCGTATACAAAGGCCCCTGCGGTTGTATGAGTGTATTCGATGGACCCTTGTATGTTTGGTTGTTCGCCATTCTTGTGTTGTTTAATTCCATTGTTGTCATGGAAACTCTATGCCCGTCTTTTAGAACTCCTACTGCGAGTGAAGAATAGGGGGAGCGGGGTGCATTGTGAGAGGGGTTGATATTTTCCTTTTGTACCGGGAGTTTAATGGACCTCATGAACGATGCGCGCCAAACGACTCTTGCCCAATGTCCAAAAGATCCGCAGCCCTTGGTTCGGATACCCGGGGAAGGTGTGGGATGGCCACTATTGTTGTGTCGCTGTGTTGTAGTTAGGTTCCGTAGGTGTGTTACCTATGTTGTCAAGGGAACAAACAAAGCGTAGTGTACGCCCTGTGGCAATACACGGTAGGCAGGCGACACATGTAAACATGTTCCCCGTTACAATTCGAGTTCGGGCACTACGCACACAGCCTACTCGAATCGGTACATCGGAATTAAAATGTGCCACAGGGTTGAAGGGGCGGTCGAGACGGGAAAAGGAGAAGAAGATGAGAAAAGTTTAGTTTGGGCTACCATGACGCCATGATTATAACTTCCCGATAACCGATGGTGTCAGAACAGTCGCACGTGAGTGACGCAAAACATCGGCTCAATTCGATGTTCTATGCGTGTACTAAGACACTTAGCAGAATTTAGTACAACTGTTAAATGTTGTGTCTTTCACGTTTTTTTTTGTGTTCTATTCCACATTTTGCACCACCTGATTAATAAGCACACATTTTCCTATTTATTACGCGGTACAGTAAATTAGTTCGCATTATTCAATTGGACGAATCAAATCAACTGATTATGCTACCTTGGTAGCGGTGTAAAAATTACACCGCTCGATATTTACATACACACTGTGCATCATTTTACGATCGAGGGAAGTACGAATCCAACTAAAAAAAAAGGAAGTATGTACTATGTGAACAACAATTTGCACAACATTATATGACGGTGAGTGAGTGTTTCATGCCCCTTCCCACTAACCACCTGGGCTAATTCCATTGCACTAATTACGTTTCCCTCAGCTCAGTTAGGTGACCTTTCTAACTTATGATCGTAGCAGCAGCAGTAGCAGCGGCAGTAGAAAAATATTAAACCAGTTGCCCTATCACTTCCGCTGACCGATGATTTAATTTTAAACGATTAAATTATTATTTAACCGGCAGCGCTGTGCAGATAATGTTCCTCCCATCGTAATAATTGGGCACGTGGTGTTCGAGGATGCCGATAGACCACACAAAACGTGTAAGCTATACGCATAAAATTGAATTGAGTGGTAATTTAATTTGTGCGTGGCGTGAAAAATGTAAAAAAAGGGAATTGAAATGGTACTGATATCATGGTTAAACTTTTTTTTCTATTATGTAAATTCCTGTCCCAGAGTGGTTTACAAAACTATAGGTTGTTCCTATGTAAACAACCGTTCGTATCATTATGCAAAATATTTTAGCTTTCTATAAGGAAGTTCTCCAATGTTTTTTTTTCTTTTAGCTTAAGTCAAACTAACCTAATTCTAGACCTGCCCACTGCTATGCGAAAGAAGCGCAGCATGTTGCTGTCTGTCAGCTCCGACGTAGAAAATCGGTGTCACCTACATACACGGAACAAACTACACCCGAACCTCGACCGGCAGATAAATGCAGTTGCGCCAGGTATTTATGCACAGCAAACACCTCTGGACTCTCGCCCACAACCGGCACTCGGGGTTTGTAATTGGAATGGGATCGAATTGTGAATGGACCACTGTTGGAAGTTTGAATAGAGCAACGGAATGTCTGCTTGTTTTATTTCTTTTTTTTTGCCGTAGTGCTACGACCGTTTTGCAGAACCGAAACGAAAATGAGAACGAAGGCAACCTTCGCATAGTTTAGCATATTTTCCACCACAACACTAGATTTCCGTCGTGGTGTTTCATTCACGGAATTGTGGCATTCGAATGGTGCGTATTGAGATGAGATCACTACCACTAGCCAATAATGTTGTAGAAATTTCATTCATCAATGCAATTGCTTTGCCGTAATACTGTAAACATGCTACAAAATACCCTAAACATGTACGTATCTCAATCATAACCGTTAAGTCAAGTTTATAGCTCATTAATTGCTGCTTAAAGGTTCCGATATGCCTACACAACTGCTATTGTTTATTAACCCATAATTAAAGTGAATAAACGCCTGCTATCATCCGATCATTTCTCACCATCAGCGCTCAATAGATTACTTTGGCAAAAATTAAAGTCGCCACCACTGCCCGGGATTGATCCATCAATCATCAGCATCAAATCCACCACCAGAGTGCTCATTCACATCCAACCCGGTGGGAAGAATTAGAATGCAAATTAATATTATAAACCACCGCCTCAAATGAAGTGACTCAATTATAGTGCTCATTTACCATCATGGGTTCCATGGTTCATAATTGTATTCGCCTTCCCTTCCGTGGATAATTACCACCGTGGGTCAGCACCTGACTCAAATGTATCTTGAAGCAACGGGAATATATTGCTTTCCTTTTGCCAAACCAAACACACACTCGGAAGATTTGCTACTAAAACCACGACATCCAACTTTGTTCGTGTTGGACGCGGTTTGCCCAAAAAAAAACCCGGAACAGTTCCAACTCCAAGCAATGCCTAAGCGGTTTTGTGTTGCGTGAAATTTTCCAATATTTAGCTACACCGGGCGCAAAAACGAAGATGAGGTACTAATTCATCTCCCGGACAACTTCGTGACATCATTATCACCCGAAAGATACCCACGAGGGAAAGAACCGAAGGGGTTGGCAGGAAGTGGAGCTGGGGCCTGTGTTGTGTTTATGAGTGGATCTCCAAAATCTGGCACCACCTTTCTTATCCTTCTCGGGAGGTTTTTCATCCACAAAGGCCCAAGATCCTTCAAGAAACTGTCACTTTTCGCGGTACCGCACGTGATGATAATAAATTCAAATCACAAAAACCACGCAACGCAAGCCGCAGACCTATGGTAAACGGATGGTTCGGCGCTGGGAAACGGGAGGTCGGAACCAACGGGAACGATTTTCCACCCAGGAAGCACTGCTCTGCTCGAAATCTCATTATCGTCATCACCATTTCGTGCGGCTCGCATCATTCGAATGCAAAAAGGCTATTTTGGGTGTTGGTCACCGTTTCGGGGCAGTCCGGGAGGTAGGAACAACCCTGTCTACGCTACCCTGTACCGTCCTCGTCGAAAGAGCCCCCCGACGAGCGGCAGAAGTTTATCATAATCGGGAAACTTAATTCCAAATTAATTTGATAAATTATTTATCAACCGGCTTCATCTTTCGTTACATCTTAATGCTCCGGCAATTATAGTCAGTCATCCAGGCAAACCGGTTCCAGGCTGGGAAGCCTTCGTCACCTTTGCTAAAGATGGGCGATTTTTCCGCTAGAGGGCTATGAATGGAGGAAATCCACTTCCATGCCCCAGAGTTTCTGAGTTATATTGTGTGATATCTTTCGATTCCCGGGATTGACTCTTCCGCGTTTTACCGTAACGATGCCACGTCTCGCAACACAAACACCGCCACAATTGTTGTTTTGGTCCATTGCAATCCATTTGATTTGTTGATGATTCAGCGTAGAAGATGATAACCGCTCACCATCCATCTCATTCCCTCGCTATATTGGTTTCATTTCCATTATTGGGTAGGCAGATCGCATCGGCAACCCGGTGGAAGCTAATATTAAAGCTAAGCCACGAGTATTGCACGGAAACCGTGTTTATCGTCAACCACCATCTTAAATACACACAAATCAGTCCTTTGGAGGCACGCTCGTGTACGCGTGAAAGGACACAGTACACGGTAACAGTGGCGCCATCTATGAGCCGCCCCGGGAGGAACAAATTCTGTTGACTCGCGCATTGGTTTCAAACCCATCGTGACGCTAGTCGCACTGGGGCGAAGTACGTTGTTTATTTGTTTTTCCAACACTCAGCCAACCAACTTCGAGCAGCACCGAAGTTGGTTCGCCTCTTGTTGCTCGCGGTCACATTGTTTTCCCATCAACACCAATACCCGCGCCGGGTATTACTGTTACGCTCCAGAGACAGAAGCTCCACGTTCAAAGACAAGCCAAATGATGCCGTCCCATTCCATGCTCAGTTAAATATCCTTGCTTCCGGTATTTTTTTTTTTTGTTTTTTTTTTTGTTCCGTCCGCCCAGTGCTCCACCCGCCTGATCAGGGCTGTGGATTTTACAGCGTTTGAGAAGCGCACTCTGACAGCCACATCGAGCAAGCAAAGCAAATCGGTGCTTGTTTTTCGAATCCGCAGGCGGTTTTGGGGTTTGGTTTTGTCACTGGTGGAAAAACTGTGGAAAAACTCAACACCTCTCAAACTTCCCACCCATCAGCCCACCGTTTGGGGCAACCCGTTGCAACAGAATCACACTTTCTAGGCGTCTGAAAATCTTAATTTGTCGATTTCTCGACGCTGCACCAGCACTATCTCGACGAGCCAATCTATTCTTAAATATTTACGAGCGTATATTTATTTCCAATCCTCACCCGGCTGCAGTATATCGAGCTCTTTACCGCCGGTGGAAAATTCTTCTCCTTGCAGACAGTTCTTCTGTCCCCCATTCCTGTCTATTGCCCAATCCCTTTTCCTTACCCATCTTTCTGCTCCGTATTCTATTCTTGCTTCGTAACCACCCAAAACCCCCCAACATACACACACACACACAGTGCTGTCACGTCAACGATCCACGACGATAGGATTACTTCGTTCGATTGGCTTCCGATGGCGTTGCCTCAAGGACCACCGAGTACCATTCTGGGTTCCTTGGGTAGTGGAAAGATTTATTGCTTTTCAGCTCCGTTGATTATTTTCCCCGTCGATGCCATCAGCACTCACAGTTCCTCCTTCCAATTCCGTCACGCAGCAGAGTTGCGGCAAAATATAGAAGAAAGCGCTCTCGAAAGCTTCTTTGCACACACACACACACACTCTCCCGGCCAATGTCGGGTGGGTTGGATGGATGGGGCGGACGGATCTATTATTGCTTCATCTATTTAGAGCAAGATTTGGTGCTGGAAATTTTAATTCCCGCTCGTAATCTTTGCTGTCTCAGCTCCTCGGGGCTGTTTTGCTGTGTGGCGATAATGTGAAGACGGAGTTACCCGGCCGGTAAATGTACGACGGTAAGGAACTCATCATTTTTCCCAAATAAATCGGTATACAATAACAAAACCAGGCTCTACCCTTGGATCGTCGGCCAGAAGCTTACTATCGGTGGTTTTCTGTAATGATATTTAGAAATTTAATTTGTAATGATATAATTAAACAAAATATCTTCATGCTTACCTTCCGATGGCTTTGACCATCTAGGGAATGCACGGGATTATTGTTGGATGAAATTTTCCTTCAATAATAAACACCAAAAAGCCACCAAAATACCAGACCATTACATTTTATTAGGATCTACTTCATTTCTTCCAGCACTCGGTAGCCACTTTCATGAAGTCGATTGCATGTTGCCTTGGTGACTACAAATATAATAAAATTGCTACTAACTTACTAACCAGTTCTATCGCCTATTGCCACAACCTGGATATTGTGTCTTAATTAACATCATCAAGTAAACCCTTACCCTAAACTACTAATGGGGTACGGAATGCTACATTGTAATAAATTGGACTGTGAACCTCACCAAAGTAAGAGAGAAGGATTTTGTATTTTTATTTCCAACAAAAACGCTTTCAGATTTGAAACATTAAAAACCAAAATAAAAGAACTGCAATAATTTCTTTCCGTCCATCGAAAAGCTCCCGTACGGACTGTGCCCACGCAGCAGCAATGGGATTAATGGAGATTGGAGCAGAAATAAATAAAATGTGCATTAGCATAACAAACGGCACGGATCGTGCGAAGGGTCCACGTTGCGATTGTCAAAGATTATCGTGATTATTGAAGAAGGTAATTAGATTTTGAAGCGTATCGCGTCTGCATGGACGGCTGCCTGCCGGGGGTTCCCATCCGATCCTCCCTTTGCCAAACACACACACGCACACACACCCCAAGGTGCGCGCACACACACAGAGAATCATTCCATGTGCTGTGCCAAAACAAGTTTAATTAATTTCTGTACGATCGATTTCATCGTCTAGGCAAGAGAGAGCCTCCTGAGCCCCCTCCCAGTACAAAACCGGCGGGTGGTTTTGAAGTTGCGATGGAGCCCTACCAGCACCAACGGTACACGAACCTAATAATCGTGAAGTTAATTTTAATTAAATGGTTTTTGGCAAAAGACACGAGAAAAGCCTTGGCTTCATTAGGTAGCTTCCGAGGAGCGATTTGGGGTATGTGTGCTGGGTTTGGCTGGTTTTGCCGACAAATCAGGCGTGCACCAGGTATAAAGGATAGGCTGGAAGGTGGATGGATGTAGAGGCCCCCGGTAGATATAATGCAGCAAAATACCCTACATGGTGGGCCGACGGATTTTGGACGAAGAAATCCCACCATCCGATATGTTAATAGTGCCGGGTACCCAATGGAATGGTCCATAGCGAGGAGAGGAGTAAGACAAAAAAAAAACTCAAGCCTTATCGGGCAATACTGTGCGGAATCTATTTACGACCGATTTGCGTACAGTTCGGAGAATAAGGAATAGAAAAAGAAACGCACACATTCGATACTACTCGCTAGCAGATAAGGGCCGTGAGCAGATTGATGCTATTTCGGGTGTCCGTTTAGGCGGAAGCGTTATTTTCACTTGACTTTCAGTTTCTTCAGACTGTGCGCTTGGCAGTAATCCTGATACCAACGCTCGTACCACATCGCACTGTTTGTGACGGCCTTCTCCTCGCTGTAGATGGGCTCGTAGTCCAGGTAGATCGAGGCGCGGATCCGATTGAACAGCATAATGGACGACATGTACGACAGCAGACCGCACGGTGGAAACGGGAGCCGGATTTTCGTAAACGGGTGCAGCGCTTTCACCAGCAGCTCCAGCAGAAACGCAAGAAAGAAGGTCAGAAACAGCGGGATCTGATAGCTGGATGGGCGCAGCTTTAGCGTATCGTTGGCGCGCGAGATCCGCTGACAGAAGCGCGTCGTATCCTCGATGCCGGACTCGTCCGTCACGAACACCGGATAGCCGGCGATGTTTTTGGCATTCTCGACCAGTGCGTCCTTCGCGCGCACCAAACACCAGGCCGCATTGCCCGCGTAGATAATCTGCTGCTTGCCACCGGGACCGGCCAGCTTCGGGATGCTGCCGTTAAACTTTAATGCCACCTTCGTGATGGACGGTACGAACCGCTCGTCACACTCGCCGAACATTACCGGTGGCCGGATAGCGATGGTTTTCAGCTTTTCTGAAAGAATCAACAGACACACAAACGCGGCGACGTTTAGTAAAGATGTAGTGGGTTTGAAGAGTTGTTTATACCAGGTGGCAAGAGCTTAGAAAGGAGTTGTTAGCATTAAACATTATGTTTAGCTGGTGGCATCCAAAAATTATGCCATGTGAATGATAAAACGCTTTTCTGTGTTGATTTCTATGAAATGTTATACGTGCTATTAATTTACACATAATATCCCCAACGAAAGAAAGCTCTTTGAAAAAAACCCGAGTGAACATAATGATCCAGAAAAGAAACAATAATATGTTTGTATGTTGTTAGATTCTTTGAGTATGTTAATTAAACATTTCGTTAAAAATTCTTAACTTATTTATGAAAGTGATTACATGTTACGTGGGGGCGCCTGGTGGTTTTGTGGTAGCACCAACGACAAGAAAATGCTGCTGCTTCCATACGACAAGCCTGTTACCAAATCTTATCCCAACCGTATGCTAGACTTATTATCCGGTCACGGTTAGAAATGGTTAAGGACAGTCAGAAATGAACACATCTAGTGCTCGGCAGATTGTAGGACGAATAGAAAAAAAACGAACGAGGAATGTATATAGTTGAACTAGAACGTAGAATTGAGATATTTACGTATCTCCAATTTCCACGTAACTCAAATTAACTTTTAATCATCATTTAAATGTGCTTGGACCAGTCCAGCGAACGAATACTTATTTCTATGTTAAAAAAAAGTATTCAAAATTGATATTTCTACGTTTATTGGGATAATTACAGTACTTTTAAAAGAAATTGATAATAAAATGTAACGTGTTGTTTATGTTATTTGAAAATTACGAATTAAAATTGTTTTCCGCATACAATACTCCGCAAAATGCCAAATTTATAACAAGTATGTATCACTGATTCCACGTAAGTCGAAGGCAACGCAAATTTCGGGTTAAGACCACGAAAATATTTAAATGACTAATCCATTACATTCCAGCGTACGAAATTTCGTACACAAAAATACTCTTTCATTAAAAACTGTATTTATTCAACTGAAGTGACCAGCACATTTTATTATCGATGCCAGATGATAATTTAAGTAAGCCTTTTGTGTTAGTAACTCTTCGTGGGTTAATTTTAGTTAAGTGTTTTGTGTTGAGTAATGTGAAAAAATTCAAGTAGAAACAAGTTGATCAAGTTGATATTGTTTTAATTTGTGATAAAGTGATGAAGGACTTCCTTATATTTTCAACAAAACTCCAAAACTAATATGAAAAGTAAAAATTTGATATACTCTAATTTGCTTTTTTATTTAAATATATTGAGCTCAGAAAATGTCTAAATAGAAATAATGTTTACATCCACCATTTAAAACATTCCTGGATGTACTCCAAAATTTCATGTCATTTGGATTAAGATTTATTTCGCCAGGGATGTAATGAGTAATGATTACTTTAAAAAATCGTAAATGGAACTTGTGCACGTCAATAGTTTCATGTTAATCAATTTCAACGATTTCTATTCTGTACAGTTCATTTTAAGCAATAAAGCGATTACCGAATATAATTGGTTTCGTTAGTGATTATCATCCTTCAAAATTGAATTTAAGTTCAATGCACAAAACAAATCAGTCTTTCACTGTGCACTAACTACTCGAAGGTGCAATGATCCAAGGTTAAGGTTGGTTGCATTACTTGTTTTTTGTTTAAAATTAAATGCCTGTAGTCTTAAGTGTATGGGACAGTTTGGTATTTCATTCAAGCCAGACATCACAAGCGTTAATTATCTCTCAACCATTTGTAGTTCTCGTTCTCATAAACAACATACTTTATTGCACAGAAATGGCATTCCCATCCCTGAGCGCGGGGAACAGTATGAGAGAAAGTGAAAGGTAATCATAACCATCTTCCAACCGGACCCAAATTAACCTTCCTCCGACCCCAGGGTAAAAAAGGAGCTGAACCGCAACAAACTTACCACCATTCGCCAGCAGCGTGTCGTTGGCCTCAATGGTAAGACACTCCGCCCGCCACTTGGAGGACGCATAGCCCGGTATCTGGAACTCGCTGTCCTTCGCCGGAACCTTCGTCTTCGGTTCCGTCTGATTGCAGATGATGGTAAAGTTGGCCTTCCCAAGGTACGGTGTCATGTGGATGAGACAGTCGCTGGTGAAGACGAGCCGGGGTACGTTGTACTTGCGGCACAGCTCGATCACCCGGGCCGTTCCGTCCACGTTGACCCGTTGCAGCTCGTCATAGTTTGGCGGAAAGTCGAAGTTCATGTACGCGGCCAGATGAAACACGCAGTCAACGTTTTCGAATGCGTGCTCGATCGCTTTCGCGTCACAGATATCGCCGACGAACGAGACAACTTTCTTGCTCTCGGTGTGACCTTCAGAGAGAGAGCGAGATGAGATGGGTGAGTGAATGGTTGCGGTCCACCGGAAGAGAGCAAAGGGTAAGCGTACATACCGAGCCGGTTCTCATAGGGGTTAAGGTCGACCACTCGTATTTCACCCACCTTGTTGTCCCGCTCCTGCAGAACTCTGATCAAGTGTTGTCCGTAGAATCCGGAACCGCCTGTAAGTAGACGTGCGCGTGAAAAGAAACAATTAAGACATCGATCAACGTTCGAAGATGTAAGGCATGTTAAACATCGCCGCTTAAGTCGAGCGGAAATGCTGTAAGTTTGCAGCTTGTTTAAACGCATTCTCTGTACCAACTACCAGCAATCATACTTGACGTAATTAAAATTGTCACAGTAAGGAATGCGCATTCCTCAAGTTCGTATTCTCGTTTTCCTTACCGAAAATATTTTCGTCATAACCTTGCCTGTTGTACCCTTTTTTATTGCTGATTGGGACTTCATCCACAAACGTTTGTTCGTGCTTGGTGGCCTAAATTTTTTGCGCCCAAAAATCATTGACCGGCAATCAACTGTCAACGCGTTCATCGCCTTTGCAACCCTTGGGCGGAACCATGACGAATAATAATCCACCTACTCCCCATGACGGGGCCCCAAACAAACAGACAAACAAAACACAAACCGATATGAAATACGGCTCCACCAACGGGGTCAGCAAACTCTTCCTTAACGTCAGAGGCAAGACAAACGAACGAGGGAAGGATGCACCCGAATGGGGTCGAGGAAACGCCACCCTCAATTCCTTGGACAATTTTCCACCGAAAAAAAAATGCTGACTGCAGGGAAATTTATCTAGCAACAAGCCCTGGTAGCATCATTGGAACCATTCGGTTGGCATGGGAGAGGGGATTGGTGAAGGAAGCGCGGATTGGTGCGGGTTGTTTGTCGTCTGTAAACAATTTTAACGAAACGCACTGCTTCTCCTTCCCATCCCTCTTGGAAGTACCGAAGGCTTCGCGTTGGGCACGCAGAAATGTTTCGAAAAAACCACCGCGTCCCAAAAATGTTTGTTACTCGCACGCAGGCGACAGTCCATGGATGGAAACAGAGTCGTATAATTTTTGCCTTGCCAATAAACTTCCTCGGAACCGAAAGCAAAAACGTAAAACGTTGACATACAAAAAGAAAAGAAAAAAACATGTCTATACAGTAAACAGAAAGGTTAGTACTAGTATGAGTTTTGAACGGACTGCAGATTAGAAGTTGCTAAGATTTTTGTACAACGAAAACGCTTTGAATTGCTTGAAATGATTTGTCAGTATAAAATATAAGACATTTGATGTTGATTTTCATTTTGATGCCATAATTCTTTAAATAATCTTGAGATATCTCTTATATCTTGTAGCCTATATCTATTTTATATTTTATCGAAATATATCTTTTTAATAATCCTAATTTTAACTTCATGACGGGTTCAATTTTTGATGCATCATGATTACAGATTCACAATATTTTTTCGCAATATTCCGTAATATTGCAGAAAGACTTGAGGGCTAGAGGGCAAAATAACACCGGATAATCCTGCCCATAAAGTTCTATTAGACAAAGATATTGTCAATGGTATAGTGAAAAGTGTGCCAGAACATGGCCTATTTTCAAGATTGGCATACGCTACACGGTTACATGAGCAAAAAAGCTGGATGACTAAATTGATGAATTATCTCAAACAAAGATTATTGAAGAATCGATTACGGCACAACGATTTCTTTAACAGGGCAATACCAAAAGAGAGCGTTGTTGAAAATATAAAGGAACGACATTCCGAACTAAAAAAAAGCATAAACTGAACAATAATCCATACAAAACTTCATTAAAGGGCAAAATCGTTGGTATCAGATTACCTATATAAATAGAATATCATAAAAAATCCCGTGAATGTTGGTTGTAAAACGAACAAACAAGTATCGAATATGTAGATATTTTTAATTATTGTAGAAAAATAATTGAAAGGAGAAGCATTCTTTGAAGAAATTTACCAATAATAGTCACACTAAACTAAATTTTAAAAATGCTTCCTCAAAGAAGTATGTACCAAAAGACTCGCCGGAACACGTCTAGTAGTAGCAACACAATCGACACAGCTGTGTGTTCTATGAAATGGTTTCCCAAATGTGCCAAAAATAGCTGCGCAAATCTTTGTTTTAAAGCGGAATTGTGTTAGCTGCGGATACATGTCAATGTATTACTCACTGTTAATAATGTTTTTATACCGTGTGTAATGATAAAATGAAACAAATTTCTTACAAAAAAATCCGGAAATGGAAACTACAAATTAACAAGCACTTACGAATGTCTATTTTTTCTCTCTCTTTTTATTTATTTGTTCTTGCAATATGATCCATATCACATTTCCCGTATTTTAAAATCGCTTGTGCGAAATTGTGAACGATTGGTGCAATGCGTTCCCATCTTGCGTTTTGCATACAAATGGCTTAATACTAGTTTATTTTTATTAATCTATGGATTTTTTTCAAAAATATTTTTAAAAACTACAGTGAAATTATTCTATCACAAATTATGTATGATTTTAACGACAAGATAATTTTACCAAACATTGCCAATAAAACGTTCTCATAACGCATTACTCTTGTGACCAGACGTTAAATATTCAATACATAGATAAAAATGCATGAAAACTTGTGTAAGAAAAGCTTGAACCCGAGCAACACACAAATTTAATCAACCCGTTAATCATTGCCCAATTTACAGCTTCACACTTCAAATGGTGTAATTAAGCAACGTAAGCGCTCGATTCGTCCACCACGTCCGCAAAATGCACTGCTCGGTGTTTACCAATGCAGGACATTATACAACTAATAAATGTGTTTCAATATTGGCAAATAAAACGATTTCAGATAACTGATTTTGGGCACATGCGAAAGCGCATCCAGTCACTGCGGCTTGTGCAGCGGTGAATGGCCACCAGTCAAAACCCCAGGAGAAAACCCAACAACAGCGCAAGTTCGGAAGGAAGGATGAAAGGAGTGTGACGAATCCGATTTTATTCACCTAACTTTACATTCCACGATACCGTTCGCTGTCTACCGCGCCATCCGTTTCCCTGTCCACTGGTGCTGGCAAGCAAACAGCAGCATCAGTTTATCTGTGAAAGTAAACAGCAAAGCACCAGTTCACAGAAACGGCACCATGCGAATAGGAAGGGTGGAAAGTGCTCTTAATGCTACCAGTCCAAGCCGATGACTGGCTGCGAGAGAATTTGCAGAGGCGCATCAAACCGGCAAAGTACACAAACACAAGCGCCAAAGCGTAGTGAAAATGCGTTCACTTTTCCTTCCAGCGTACGATCAAGTGGAACCGGGAAGGGTTTCATGGAAGTGTGTGTATGCGAGGAAACGGGATAGCGAAAAGGAAAAAGCATCACGTCCTTCCCCATAAACCTCGAGCGAGGTTCGTTCTCTCCACGGTGCGTCGCCAATATTACAGATTCATTATGTTGATAGAATCATCATCATCGTTTTGATTTTGTATTTACACATAATTTGAATTTTAAATAAACCGCTCGTGGAGCGACTGCTTTCGGTCCGATCCGGCGGTTCCAGCCGCTTGTCGCTTGGGGAAGCCTGTAAGCCCTTTCGAACTAGTGTATCTGTTGGCACGGCTCCTGCAGATACGTACCAGCGCGCTGGCAGTACGCGCTTTCACAGTCCCATGCCGTCGTACCGGAAATCTATCAACCCAAATCAACCCACCGGTTCGGGCTCAATACCCGATGCCAGTTACAGGTTGAAGTGTTTCTCAACCAAAAGCGAACTGGTGGTTCACGCTAGTTCAACGCAGACGAGTACTGAACTTTAATCCTTTGCCTGCTATACCGAATACCGATGCCAGTGACAGTGGTAAATGAGAAACCGGTGAACTGAACTGTATTTCTAAGAACCCAACCGGGTTTCGGGAATTGGTATGCTAATTCACATCATCGTTCGCACTGTGCTGTGGAGAGCAATGTCATTGTTTCGGATTTTCGACTGATCACGGCCCTCACGGGATGGTTGTGATTTATCGCCTTGGCTAAACACACGGCTAAACGTAACCGGCAAGGGAAAGCTATCTGTCTTCTATTGGAATTCGAAACCATATGATAGAGAGATAGGACAGTTAACGGCAAATAATAGGATTCTACTAGAACCAGTGATGAGTTTCGTGTTTCCACTATACATGCAGGAAGGAGAAACTGAATAGTGTGTTGGAAAATCGCAAGTAAATTTTGAAGCTCTAGAATAACTGTATGGCTGTAGCTCATGTACATGCTAATAAAGCTCTAAATGCCAAGAATGCATGAGAGACTCTAAGTGGACTTGTGGACCTCTAAGTAAGACATATTTTATTCGCAATCCCAAATGGTCTCGGATGATAAGTCTAATACACCGAGGATCCTTGTTCGAATCTCATCTACCACGACCTCCACAAAGCGCGAGATGAATGTCAGACATGAAATGCATTTCTAGCGTTCAGAGAAGTGGCACACCAGCAACATTTGTTGAGAACACTTTAGCATAATAAAGTATCTGATTTGGAATGGCGATGTTCAAACACTTATGAGCGTTCTATAAAAATGGATTGACACCCTGTAGGCCGTTTTGACAGTATTTGGTACATCTTATTCGTGGCCATGGATATTGGCTGTCTCTCAACTTTGGCATTTAAATTGTTGATGTATATCCTCTGCTTAAGGTTTGCGCAAAAAGTCCTGTCGATCGTTTCCAAGTGCCTTGGACAGCATTAGTAAACGAGCGCCTTCAATCGATAGTTTGATTTAGTTCATTTACTTTTTATGCATCTTAGATGCTTCTGGTGTAAGCTGCATAACAATACTCATCTCGTCCTGTTCCCTTTTCTTTGGTAGCGGATTGTATTGACCTACATGGGAAACAAGGAGAACACTTTACCTTCAATCTTAATCATCTGATGAATCTACTGCACCTTACGGTGACGCCTTCTATCAAGCGGCACGTAAAAATACCTCTGCTCTCAACTAGGATTATATTCAATGCTCCGAACTTCCCACAGAAGGGAGATGATATTATAAAAGCCATATCGGTTATGTCCCGAATATCTCACACTATAAAATTGCTTCGATCCAAAGCAGTACTTACCAGTCTGCAGTACGAACAATGCATCAATAGCCTGACTATTTTCGTAGTCGTTATAATACTAATAACTGAAAACGTGAACAAAATTAGTCTGTGCGCAATAGGCCAGAACAGAAGGCCAAATAAAATTGGACATACAACTAACCGACCGGGAACTCATATTAAAACTACTTGTCACATCAAAAAAGGTGATAGAGGGTTGGTGTTATTGATAACTTACCCGTATGTTTCGTTCAATTGGTACTAAACATGTAACAGTTTGCTGGTTGTACTCTATTTTATTACCAGATTTCGAAAATTAATAATTCCTTTTCAAAATACCACAAACATAATTCCATATTTTCCAAATCTAGCAGCACCAAAGGGTTCTGACACTCTTTAAGTTAATCGATACCGCAATTGTTGTACTGCGGACTTCAAGATGAGATTCAGGTAAGGAACCACGGTATATTAGATCCAATATCGACGCACATGGACTTGGAAGCAACGTGTATTCCCTACGAGAGAGCTTTTGGAAGGTGTATTACTTATTCTTATTTCATAAGGAACGGCCAAGTCGTATTGCTATGTGTTATTTATTTATTCTATAGACATTTGGAAATAATAAATTAATCGACGAAACGAGCTTTGAACAATTTTCATTTCCATTCATCACTGTATGGAAGCGTTCTGGTTGTTGTGGAACAATTTATTTTCTAGATGCATGACAAGCAAGTGCCATTTATCAACTTAAAAGGGTACAAAAATACTTCGCGAAACATATTTGAGAAATGATCAAATTGAAATATGTTTAATAGTAAAAGAAGTATTTATATTTCGAAAAGACTAGAGACATCATTTGGAATAACCCATTCCGATTGTATATTTATCAAGTAAAGACGATTAAGAACGGTGACAACACGCTTAATCCCTTTTTCACCCCCTTCTCCTTCATTCTTTTATCCTTCTTTCCTTTTTCTCCCACATCCCGGCAACTTTACTAAACCGGACAGATCGAATTTTGGGGGGTTATGCTCCACAGTCCAGTGTTTCCCAAACTCAATATCATACCGCGCAGAAAAACGAAACGAAAAATGCAAATTTTTCTTCACCCAAAACTCACCAACAGAACACAAACCGAGGCATTTCATTGGCGTTCGGCATTCGAGTGGAACAGTAACAACAATAAGCGGCAACAATCACACAAATCCTCGGAGCAACACAAGGAAATGGGAAGATGGAAAATACAGAATGTACGAGCTGTGGTGGCCAGTGTTTGTCTTGCAGGATAGGATTTATGCAGAATATTGAATTTAAGCCAAACGGCGCTCCTGTTTCGAAAAGCACCGGCGGACAAGGATGGTACGATTTTTTCCACTACACAGCGGATATGAAACCACACGGAAAGTCAATCAAAAAAGCGCACCTAAAATTCGACACACTTAAAAAATACAAAAGTACACCTAAATAAGCGTTGATGGCGGTGGAAAAAAGGAATTAAAACACGCATAGAGTGCTGGGAACATTAAAATGCTCCTGAATGTTACGCTTTTCTACTGCTTCCCAGGAGAACGTACCCCTTGTATCGTACCGTGTTGATGGAGAGCCATGTCGCTTAACGGTTTAGTAAAGCCTTGGTGGTGAAATGAAGCATCCGCTCTTTCTTTTCGCAACTTTTTTAATGTGACAAAACCCGAAGCTGTTCCTTGAATCACTCTATTTATCTACCTCAAGCAATCTCTCTCATTCCACGTGCAGCAAGACGGTAACAAATTCTTCAGCGCGTATGTACGAGATGAGTAATGAATGCTACCGATAGCAGTTGGGGAAACACCTCCTTCACGTACTACCTGCACACCAATATGCGCACCTCTCGTAAAACGCTATTAAAAATTGTAACACAAAGCCGAACGTCCTCGTGCTTAAAATGGGTCGGAGTGAAAAATTAGGAATTTCGTTATTAAATTTCCACCCAGTCACGTTTTCGACTTATCAGATTTGTTCGACGACGTGCGTTTTTTTTTTGTTGGATGCCAGACCAGCAAGGTGCTAAATGTTCTACCGTTGATGGCATTCTTTGGCCGCTGAAAAACGGTGTAATGTGTGCGCTTACATCGACGGAAGGGGGCGACAAATGGGGCGACAAAGGGTGCGAAATGGAAAAGGATACATCACCAGATTTAGCAGGTATTGACAATCATACCACAACTCGGCAAATTTTCTAGCAATTTAATTTGAACTCTGTCGGCGATACCTCCTACCGATTGCTTGCCTGGTTTGGGATCATATTTTCGACGTTTCTTTTTTTTTCTCGCTTCTACGTGACTCTTAAAATCTGATCTGGCACATAATCAATCAATAACCTGTGAAGGGTGCGCTTGAGTTGCGTGGATGTGTATCAATAACAATGAAAAATGATTGGAAATCTTACGGATGACATATGGTACACACTTTTCTGCGCACAGTAAAGATCGCTGTACAGGCAGGTTCACAAATTTGCTTTGAATCTTGGGCAGGCTGTTAACATAGAGTAAATAATATTTTTAATCATTTTCACTTTAGTATATTATTTTCGATATCACTATTATTTTTTTTATTTTGATTTCAAAGATTTTTATAAAATTTCATATTTTAATAGCACGTTACTTAGTGCAATCGTACTTTGGTCTAATAGTAACCTTCGGTCTAATACCGAACAAAATAGAAATTCAAAGATAAAATTCACGTAAATCTTGTGAAACACTCAAACAAGTGGTAGTAGCTTGTGACATTTCTAGTAAAGATTTTACGAATGACTTGCAACAGAGTTAGAAAAAAGGGAATAAAATGAATATGACAACAAGCGTCACCTTATTATGTTAACTCTTAACTCAAACCCAAAATTCTGCATACTCTCAACACGATGCAATAGATTTTTAATTAAATTCTCTCTCCACCAACTCTACTATTTCTAGGTGTAGATGCTAGAAGGTCATAAATGTGGACTTAGTCCCCCCAAGTGTCCTCCACCTAAAAACTGTTAGTCGGTGACACTTGCACTGAAAATTTCAAAAAATTATGTCAGGATAGTGTGATGGAATAAGATGAGAATAATATCGTCTTGGGATCTTAAATAGACTAAACTAACCTACAGAATACATATCAGTTGGAGATGGCCAATTATTACAGAGTCGCAATCACGGGGTTAGCCATGTACGGTTATGCAACCAAAAAACATACCATTCATAGACAAAGTGTTGCAAGTTTTTCGTTTAATTCATAGAATTTGCTACCTGATTTCGAAGCAATTCGTATAATAGTGGTGTATAAATTTACATACTAAAGTTGTCTGTGTGTGTGTGTTGTTGTGCGAGGAACATGTTGTGTTGTGGGAGAAAAAAGCATGTTTTTATCCATGGCTGCAAGTGTGGATTTGCGATGAATACATCGTTCGTTAGAATGCTATATTTGTTTAACCAACTGTTTAACACATTTTGCAGGATGACGAGCTCTGTAAGTTGCATATTCCGCTCACTGTCTTGCAACGAGTTTGTTACGCTCGATTCTGGTAGGAAGATAATGTCAAGAGAATGACACAGAACGAAACAATCCCTCATATTTTGTTAAGGACGTTGGTTAAGGCAATGATTAGAATGATGGCGTTGATGCAAACCCCAGAAAAATACCGACAAATACGATTGATTGACGAACGCGCTCAACCAGAGAACTTCTGTAACAGGACCAGTGAATGAATCATGTGTTGGCCTAAAGAAGCAAATAATGCAGTTATACCTTTATGTTTTTTAATATTTTTGTATATTTTTTAATAACAATCCATCATATCAATGTAGTACAATTACATCACATACATGTGCTTCATATTCCTTTACTTGTGCCAGAAATATTGCAGTATTGTTACCAAGATACAGAATTAGTTATTCCGCTCACAGCAATTGTTAACTGACATCGTGGGAGGTTCAAACCGCAGATGAGCTAACTTCGCTGACAAAGACACCGGAAATGGATGAGAGCAGTATCGTACGAAGATAAAGCGCACCTTATGCCGCACCTCTGAGTGTGGCGGTGCTGTTTCAAACCAGTTTTGGGTAGATACAGACCGGACTGAGGCTTGTTAATTGCTGTCATTAAATAATACTACGCACGGATGATGCGGTTGTGATGTTAATGTTTCCGAAATGCACATATTTGCGCATTATCATTGGGGTTGGTATTGATCTTTTGCGACATTTGTTACTATCGAAACTTTTTGTATTGCAATTGAACTGACTGTAAGAGGGTTTAAATATTGTAAATTTCATGTGATCTGCATGTTTATAATCGTTATTTTGATTTCACAACAATTTCTCATGCGCATAAAATTGGCAACCATTTATTAGTCCCCATCTCTCTCTCTAACTTTCATATTACACAAGACTTCATCTACGCATCTCCTAGTAATATTCAACCACGTCATAATATGCACAATAGCTGGGACGAATGTTTTAGTCCCTACATGTTTTCTCTCCAACTTTCGTCTATTCCAGCAACCAAATTTTTACGTAAGCTTGACGGTGACTTTTTCGAATACGGTCGTCGAATCACTCACCCGGACCGAACCTCCGCTAACGAAAGCCAAACAAAAAGATATCCAACAAATCTCGAAACGGTTCGAGAAAATGAAGCACATATAAAATAAAAAACCGAAAATCAGCTATCTCGGGTTAGCTCAGCGCGTTTCGTAAACAGCCTTCCCCAAAAATTCATCTCGCTCGGGCGCCTTCCCCATGGTTGCTGGTGGTTTAGTAACAGAGTTTTACAAAATACCAACCAAAAAAAAAGAGACAACAAAAGTCGCTTGTGCTAAGGTGGTTTTAGGCTTAAGCTAGTTGCTCACGAACGCTGCTTGGTTGCGCGAAGAAGTGAAAGAAGCGCGATGCGATTAAGAAATATACACCCGATACAGCCGAAACTTCATCGAATGACCAAATCACACCGATGCTGCTAAGGGGAGAAAAAGAAAACAGATCCACACACACACACACAAACAAATGGAGCCGAAAAGATTTCTTTGTGCAAGACGCATTAACTAGCCACGGTAGCGGAAGCAGCTATATAGTCAACTCGGCAACTCCATCCCCGTCCACATGTTGGCGCGAACGGGACGCGCAAAGCATCGGTGATTGTAAATCTGTACGCCCGTAGCACCCCGGCATATCAGAGCATAGTGTCTCGGAGATGAATAAAGCCCAAAAATTTTAGTGAGACAATTTCGTTGAGAAATTAATTCCAGCACCCCTTTGTTTCACTACACTGCGCACTCCGTAGAAAGGTGAAAGGTGATAGTGATGATTGTTGGATACTCCACGGTTTTTCGTTTTTTAAAATCCCCGTACAGTGGGAGTGCCCCATTATCTTTCGCCTTCGTTACGCCAAATAACCCTTTTGCCCTTATGTCGTGCGGAAGGCCGTACGAAAAACAATCACAATGAATGCGTTGCGATCCAGCGTAAAAAGCTTCCCAAGGTCATGCTCGATGGTGAGCCTATTTTTATGATTGGCAAACCGTGTTGATGTTAATGTTCATAGTGCAAAGAAGAGATCGAGAGAGAGAGAGAGAGAGAGAGAGAGAGAGAGAGGTTTGAAATTGTTATTTTGACAACCCTAAAACAAGCGTTGGAAGAAGTTTGATTCGAAGTTAATCCACCCAGCCACGACGTCGATGGTGGAAAGCCATTAATCATTTCCCTTAAGCAGCCGCTTAAGTATCAAACCATGAACAAAGTGAAAGATTTGGCTCGCTGGTTGCATAAGCAACTCACGTCATGTGGTGTTGTTATTGATCTCCTACAGCTCAACTAAATAAGAATGGCTATTTAATAGGTAGGATAGTAAAATAAGTAGCTTGTCATAATGATCGTACTGATCTTACTACATACCCGTAACTAGCACGATTTCTTTCTGATCCATTTCCTCAGATATTCAGATGGTACTTTGTCTCCACTTCGTGTTATCACACATGCAACACTATCACGGTACAGTATTCTCGATCGTCGAACCCTTGGTGTTATCAATTTTCACTAGCGATTTTCACACGCACACTAAAAACCAACTCGTCACAATGCGGGATGGTTTGTTGGGGGTGTTGTTATGACCCAATACGATCACCACCCTGATCAGGTCACATAACTCGCTTGACACGTCTTCACAGCCGTAGCGCTTCAGCAAGCAGTTGTAGAGGTGGACACACAATTGCACAATCACACCCAGCTCAGTTTTTGGGGGTGAAACAAGGCTTAATGTGGAGCAGGTTGCAACAAGCTATCAACACGCTATCGGCACGTTGAGGATCACTGTGCACCAACGAGATACTGCTGGTGTGATTTTTAATCCACCCGTGGAAATCTGGCGCTTGCACAACGCTTGAAACACGCACAGTAATGTGACGAATTGCAAAGTGGTTCGAATTTCTGCTTATCTCAAATTTTGGCTCTCAACAGCGCAAACAAATACGAAAACAATTCAACAATCGCGATCGAACGCGCTGTACACTGTGCGCCAGCCCTGTTTTGCTGACTGTTGCTCGATTGCTGGAACAAAAGGGTGCTACTATCTGCAGCCGAAAACGCGTCCAAGCTACGGGCCGTCAACCGGTCAACTGATCGAACGCAAAACCACCCGAACCAGTGGTCCAACGCACCACGATCGCGAAGAAGTTATACATATTATTTCGTATCCGTCTTCTTTGTCTGCTTCGTGCGATATCTGCGTGCTTTTGGGGAGGGTGGAGGAGTTTTTTTTTTCTCATGTTGTGCTGAGATCGATGGTGACACGGGGCCATCGCCGAACCGGACGAATGAAAGCCAACGCAAACACGACCGATCGCCAAATGGAACGAATCACGGAGTTACCAACCATGTGACTGACATGCTTCTCGCGGTGTTATCATCGACTTAAGGGTGAAGAAATGTAGGGCTTTCAAGGTGAGATGCTGTTCTGTTTTTCCTTTTGTTATCTGCCTCTCTTTTTCTATTGCTTGGTACTCTCCACTCTCCGACTACTCTCCCCCTTCTTGCACACTCCCACGAGGTTGGTGGCATGTGTGTCTGGGACCAGCCATCAGCTCCCAGGCACCGGACACAATAATTATGCAACACTCGTCGAATATCGGTTGCCGACCGATCGGTCGCCGGCTGATCGGAAGCGTTGTGGTGAATTTTTTTGGAGGCTGATGGTGCCTTTTTTTTTTGCTTCTCTTTCACACTGTTTGCGTGATACACTTTTCTTAATGGATTTACCACTTTACGCTTCTCGTCGTTTTCTTTCGTTCCTCTGCTGTTCAAGGCGGGCATTCTTTTGTAATAATTGTTTTCTTTTCTGTTTCGTTAAGTGAGATGAGTTTGTTTTGTTCGTTTGTTTGCTGCTTGTTATTGGTGATTGTTTGGTTGTGGTGAGAAGATTAATCAACTTGTAATCCACATTTGCGTGTGGACTTTACTTTCTTTTTTCGTTTCAGGTTTTTTACATTTTTATGTCGTTCTTTTACTCCATTTTGTTACCTACGTTTTCTTGTTTTGCTTACAATATGCACTTTATTTCAATCTTAAGCACATTATCATATTTAACATTATTTACTGCATTTTGTTGCTTAATTTATTTTCTTTGATGTTCAGTTTTGTGGTTTAAGCTTGTTGTTGTATTTCCTTTCATGTTTTTTAGTATGTTCTGGGTTACTTTGTTTATCCTATGAATGTAATTGATTTTCGTTTATATATTTTTTTACTTTACTTGCTTGAAAAAAATGGATTTAATTTTAATTAAGCGTACACCCGAATGAAACGCGAGTCATTAAGGGTTGAATTGAGGATGGATGCGACGAAGACTAAGTATCTGCTTACCGGAGAGAGCCTTGCTAGAGTCTTGAACGTCCTGGGCCCTTTATGAGAATGCCGAACTCATGCCCCTACAAGGCATGCAGATGCAGACTCCAGGCGTGGAAGATAACAGTATGTACGTTGACTAACTGTAGTGGATATTGGACCTATCGCAGATGAGATGCAGCTAATGTTGGAGAATAGTAGTCCTGGACAGTGGCGGTTCAAGTCACTTGGAGGTCCTTGGCGGAAACGTATTTGGGACACCTTAAGACTTGGCAGTTATTAAGTGTTGTTACAGAAGGCTCCTAGTACTGGGGCGAGTTTCCTGGAAACGGATAGGTGTCCTGCCCTTGTCAGAACGATGTGCTCAACTGTGAAGCTCAACTGTTGTCAAAGAGACTAAGTCAACCATACACAAATATCAACAAAGGAAATAATATACAAACTTTACCGATTAAATTTCGTGAAAAGTTATCGGAGAGAAAAATTGAAAGAATAAGTACAGAAATCGAAGAAAGGATATGAAAACTAGTAACCTTCACAGCAGGCATAATCACCTTCATATAACTACACATCAGAAGTGTCCCCATTGTGTTATTTTTTTATTTTTGTTTCTGTTGCATTGGTATTATGCGGATACGTTAAACATACACGTTATTGCAAATAATGTTACCAGCAGCAATCAACGTGCGTATACTTTACGAGAAAGCAACCTTTCCCATTATACCTCATCTACTACAACAATGGATAACACGCAACGGCCACGCAAGCTGCAAGGTTAACCGGTGTGCAGATGCAGTAACCGATGTTAATTACTTGAATATAGATCGATACCAAAACGTTGTACTGATCTTTTCGCATCCCATCACAATCCCACTCTACACGCTATTCAAATTCGACCCGGCGATTAGCAGTCGACCCACCTGTACCGCGCATAATCCCAATCAATTTCACACACTAAATGATCGAGTTAATCATGGCACTCGCGATGTGTCGCATTTATTAAACTACGTAGTGCACAACACCCGCATTAGCTGCTTCCCAGTTTTCCAGCCAGACCGATGCTTGGCGATGCTTTAATTTTATCACCAAATAAATCACCTCGCACGGTGAACACCGGTTCCCAAGCCATTTTATTGGCCACCACTACCCGCCAAATTGCTCTAATCCAATCCCATCATTTGTATCATATTTTTCGAAAATTTGCATGCATCTGCACACACACACAAACAAACACGGTGTGGAGTAAAATTGATTCATACCTAAAATTTGGGCCCATAACCGATTTCAGTTTTCCGAGCATAAACTGTGCAGTTCCGGCCATAAAATCGATGCAAAACAGTGATGAATTGATGAATCTACTGACCGCGGTGCAATTGCGCTTGCAGCACAAAAATGCAGGACACAAATATTCGATAGCCTTTAACATATCTACCGCAAGCAAATCGTTTCGCCACGCATCGTAACAGGGACGACGCCACGAACGGTCGGACGTAGCCGATTCTATTGAACTCAATCAGCGAACTCAATCGAACATGTTAATGCTGACAATAATTTTCCGAATGAAATCAATTAACACTAATTTTAATTAATTTTATCATATTTCATCGTAATTATTTATGCTCAATCAGGTGGCGCCCGATGTAGGTATGGGAGCGCGTGTTATCCTGTGTGCTGCTCTTTTAATTCACTGTACCTTGCAGGACCTGCTTGTACAAGGTTTGGTATTAATTTTAGTTGTTCGCTTATGCTCCTACCATCAGAAGCGGGACAGTGTAGCCATTCTGGACCGCCTCCATATGTTATTGTCCTCTTTTTTTTGTCCTATGCAATCTTTCATCTCGTTCCGCTTGCTTTATTTATCTTTTTATTACTATTTTCCACGTTTTTTTTTCTTTGTTGAAATAAATAGCAGTACATTGGAGATTCGTTCAAAAAATGCGCTGGACTGTGTGTTCATTTTGTTTCCTTTGTTTGCTATCTATCAGCATTTTATACGACTGAACGCATCCTGCTCGATGCGGTGCATCCGGTGTATGGAGCCATGCAGATAGCCTAAAAAAAAGAGACATTGGATATCGCGGTATTGATTCCAGGGGCCAATATTGATAAAGCAATCTGTCAGGTGCAAATGCTGACGCTTGCATGGTTTGATAGTCACGGCCACAGCAGTTAAAGCTAGCGCTGAGTGAATGTGCCGCAACTACCTGAAAGGCAAATTGACCTCAAAGTGTAACGACTTTATTAAGGGATTGTTACTATTATTTACTATTGTACTTTATGGTGCAATTGGAAATCAAGTGTAAAATGGGGTCGATAAAATGGTAAGTGTAGTGAGCAGCAATCCAAAAACGACAATATCTTTTAACGGTGTTAAAAAGTAGCTACTAATTGGTATATACGTCCTCTGTTGTTGTAAATGACGTAAGACATTATTGCATGTAGGAACAATTACAGCTGCACTAGACCGTCATTGTAGTGATGACCCTCGACAAAGTGTAGAAATTTATACAGCCCAATGCCTAAATTTCTCATTGACCAAATATGTGTTGAGGTACCTTTGGTATTATTCTGAATGAATATTTCGCATTTTTCACAAACAACCATGAGTCAACAATTCATCGACTTAGAACGTTTTCGACTTTCTGAGTTACCACTTCGTTATCACTTATCACTTCGAAAGCGAAGAAACCACTCCAAGCACCCTACACCACATTCAGCATCTTCGTAAGTGTTTCAATAAAAATGTAGCCATTTTCAAGTGATGTATAAATTATTATAAGTATAAATTTGCAACAACCAAATCGCAAATGAATCAATCGAGGTTTGTTATGACGTTTCGAGTACATTAACATCGCAATCCATGTTCTGCCGTCCCCGATCCTCGATTTCATCGTCACTTACTAGCGGATCTAATATGGATCTAAAGGATCTAAACTAACCTAATTAACCTAACTAATCTAACTTTAATCATTTCATTGAGCAGGAACATAGAGGTCGGACGATCCAATCGCGGTTCGCCGATCATCCACGCATGGACCACACACGTAGGACCGAACGTAAAGGGAGATAGGTGAGAGTAGTGCTAGAGACTCAATGTGATCATTTAATCTATGTGACCGCCACGAACATTCGCCTGACGTTAAGTACCCTGTTCTCGAGAGACGTTAGTCCTAACAGCAAACATCTCGTCCTATAATCCAGGTGGTGATTCCAGGAGCCAGAGTGAAGCGAATAAACTTTCGCAGGATGGACTCAAGTCGTGCTAGTGACCACGAGTGGCGGTAGAACACCAAATGACATTGGCGTACTCGAGCAGCGAGCAAACAAAACTGCAGTACAGCGTCTTAGCACAGAGAAGATCACGAAACTCTTGGGTAAGATTGACAATCAGGCCAACAAGACGATTGCCCCTGGCGACAACGTGATCAAGATGATCCTTCAAGGATAGCCTACAGTCCAACAGAACTCCGAAATCCTTAACGCACTGCAAGCGTTCGAATGGCCGCAGATTTTGTATTCAAAAATCGCTTAGGCTAGCGATCGGCTGAACGTTACTTTGCTGCACTTCGCAGGGCAGAGTGCCAGAGCATTACGTTTGCACCAGGAATTAAACAGCTCAAGTGATTTCTGTAATATGGCAAGGTCAGCAGGACAGCAAATAGCAAAAGAGGGTTCTTATCATCCAGCTGTGTGGTAAGTTGAGTCTAGTAAACCAAGCTTCACCAAGCACATTTTTACGCCAAGAAGAAAAAGGAGAAAAAGAAAAGGAGGAAATATTCAAGTACGAAAACCACTAAATCCTCCAGACTAAAGACCTAGCGTCCTAACCCAGACCGGCATAAAAGGACATAATCACACTGCAACCAAAGTGATAATTCTATATTCGTTGAGTAGAAATATCTTCGTTCGTACTTTCATTTCATGTCATCGTTGACGTTGTCCTACTACAGTCATATTATCTGCATCTGCATCCTCCTATCTCCGCTAGCATCCGCCCAGATAGCATCCGCTGTCTAAAATTGGAATTCCCATTCGATTGCTTGTGAATGAGGTTCTTTATACGCTGGTAGACAATCCTGCCAGTCGTCTTTCAGATGAGGTAAACGGTAACCAAAACTAACACAAATGTTATTGATATCATTTCGACGCATCCGATATTGCTGGTTGTGGTGGAAATACGAAAAAAACGAGTCAAAATCATAATTTATCCTGCCTCATCATAATATTGTTTGCAATTGCTTATCTCTTATCCCGTACCACAATCTCCAATCGGTCGGAAGCATCAACCGGCTGTTCAACAACCTTCTTTCGGCGTATTAACTCGGCACTTTTCGTTTTTGTTCTTGTTGTCTCAATTTGTGCTGCACTTGTAAATTGCATTTTAATTATCGGCACGCATTAAACCCTTCGCACCGTTATGCGTTATGCTTGCGACCAATTTGAGCATTATTTGGACCACATTTTTCCATGTTCGCACCGTGGTCAAGAACCGGCGCAAATGTGTGCGCTTCGCTCGTGCATGCAGTGTTGAACTCAAAAAGGAATTTCGGTGCTGGTTTTTATTTTCATGCCATTTTAGTGTATGAAAGAGATGTTCAACCCTACCGGTAGTAAAATCCAATGGCCCAAAGACAAAATATCCATTCAACCTTCACGGTACTTTACGCACACCGTGGTTGGGTTATGGGGGGCGCATGGGTAGTGTGTTTTTCATTAACACCTGCGCCAGCAGACGTCGGCCAACATCATTATTATTATAATTACAGTGCGATTTTCGGTGTATCTTTAAAATCCCATTCAATCTGTGTTTGCAAAATAATGCTCCAACGGCACCTACACCCCGCCCCGAGCGCCATTACACGCATTATGCTATGTCGATACTTTACATAATAAAAAGGCGGAAAAAAAGCAACACGCGCCAAAAAAACAACTTTCTGCACTGCACATCATTGCGATACGACTTTTCAACGGTTTGTACAAGGAAAATCGGTTGACTCACCTGGGAAAGCGGAAGCCACACTGTTTTAAACCTTTTGCTGAATATCCATTTACTAGGTATCATTGTTGATTGTATGACAATGGCATACAGTACAATCTTTAAGCTTGCTTTATTAAAATGTTTTGTTCTCTGTTTGTTGGGCATTATATATAAAAATTAAACTGAAGATGACTCGCAAAAAGTAACATGAAAATACAGCATTAAAATAAAACACATAACGCATAATAATCAACAAAAACAAGAACAAAAAGCAAAATAAAAACATACAACGACATACAAATATGTTTAAAATGTCAAAAACACTGAAGTGAATTATATAACAACACTGAACTGAACTAAAAAAAAACTGTGTGTTGTGGAGGGAAGCAGATCAACACACACATCGCCTCCTCTGTCCATGCGGACGACCTAAAAGGAGTTTACAGGATGGGTTGTCCGGTGTCATTCTCATGGCATGACTAACCCACCGAGGAGAGGCGATTCTAATCCACAGTACGACAGTGAGTCCTGCTTTGTGCTTCCACGCATACCGGGCCAAAAAAACAATCTGAGCATCTTTCTCTCGTACCCGACTAAGAGTCTACTGTTTAAGTTGAGCAGCTTCCTCAGTCGGTAGAAGGTCCAGTTGACAGCCAGCTCTCTAGCGTTTATCTCAACATTAATGCTGCTATCCGTTCCTATTTTTGACCGAAGATAGAAGAAATTGTAGACCACTTAGAAAGTTCGGTTACCTTTCTGCGTATTACTTCACCGTAAGCTAAGATTTGTTATATTACACATTTCATATTCAAAGTTCAAATCAGCTAGTGGCCGAAGCTTCATTACTGAAGGAAAAAAAACAAAACCATTACTACCTTGCACGCAATTACCTTCCATACATGCTGATAGCGTATCCCATACTCACCGTAATTCGATCGTAATGATCCATTGATTATTGTCTCACTGCCATCCAACACCAAAACCCACCATGCGTTCACTTTCACCGTCGGGCAAAAGATGAAGCTCCGAACTATCACAACAAGGTCTTATCATCCAATCCATTTTCGGTAATGATGACCAATAAAGGCCAGTGTAATAACGCACCATTCGATAATTGATCTTCTCTGTTTACGGGAAATGAACTTCCGAAGCCGTGTGTCGGTGTCGACCATCATCGTTCCAATCTCCACCCAAATGAAAATGCACACAGGTACAATACATCAATATCGTTCACTTACGAATGCGCCGGGAGGTTGGATTTGTTACTTTAGTGTCGTTGGAAATCACGTGTGCAATCACCGTCTGGTTCAATCAACCTTCGCCCACCGTCGGCATACCGCACGCATGAACACACAAACACAGTCGATATTGTTCGTTTTTTCCCTGTTATTATTTCAATTAATTATTATTTTCGTTATCATGATCATGATGCTATTGCTATTGCTAGATTCGCGTCCATAATAACACTACCGCCATTTGTAACTGTTTCAACTGTTGCTGTCGTTGAACCTGTTCCTGGGATACGGCTCCTGTTGAATTCGAAGAGTTGAACGGCGTTTGATAAGTGTTCTTGTTAACTTTTCGATAATCTTCTCTGTCATACTAACACTTTCTTTTGCCAGTTTGGTAGTACTAAACTGATGTTTGCTCTTTGCTTGGCTTTCTTTCCTATTGACATGCATTAGCTTAACGTTGTCCAATTTTACCATATTTACGTCAGCAGTTTATTATATTATTGTCCTTACTGTTCGCACACCATGCTGCGAAGCTCTGTTTACTGCGGGATTGTTTGTTCAGATAAACAGAACAAACTCGCCAAGGAGTGAATGGGGTTTTATTGCTATATACGAGAGAAACCTACACGGTTATACGGTTGCTACCTAAACGGATTAATAAGGGGGTTTTACGTGTTTTTTGCCTCCTTATCGAACTGAACTTCATGGTTCCGATTTACGATTACAGAGTTTGGGGATTGCTCGTTTATGATTGGACACATATTTCAATCTCTATCAGTTTTTTCTGTCTTTCTCTATTACCGTTTTACCATTTATCAGCATGATTTACTTCCATGTTTTTATACGTTTATCATTACTTTGCTTTTAATTTGAATTATTCAGTTATGTCGTTTAAGGTTTTAATCCAATTTTGTTCTTCGAAACAAACAACCAGAACTGTGTAAATAGTTACATGTTAGGGGTAGTATTCCGAACAATACACTTTTTTCTAAGTAACAAACCTGAAGCGAGTGAGGAAAATTTCCATTTTGGTTTAACAGTAAGGGATTAAAATTCTCTAACGCAATTGACATAGAATTCTTTGTTTCGCAAATTTTTGTTTAAAACATATCCATCGCCTTCCTTTGTATTCTTCCTTACTTACTTAATATTTGTATACCGTCGTTTAAACATGACTAGATTTGATCGTTTTATGTAATGTTTCGAACGGGGTATTTTCACATTTTGTGTATGTGTGCATATGTATAAGGTAATGAGATCTTTCCTTTACATGCCGTTTTCAACAGGCACCAAATACTTGCTACAAGCACATACAAACGAAAGTAAAAGCAGAAGCATGTGTGCTTAACTCATCGTTACCGAGTAGTTAAGAGAAATAAAGTTTATTAATACAAAAGTGCCAATCATTTCCTCCGTTTTCTGTTTGAATATAATCAATTGGATTTTTGTAAATGCTATATAGTATCAACATATTTCTAAACCATCGATAAAACATCAAATCGAAACCAAAACCATGTGCGAAATTCGGCAGGTGTTAAATTGAATCGTCGAACAGAAAAAAAAACACTGAAAATGTTACCATAAGTAAAATTTAATTTAAAAAAACGCAAAACAAGTGCCATATGCTCATTACGCTCAAGCATCACTTACTGAACTAATGACTGAAAAATAAACTACAAACCAAACAAACAATTAAGCTCCAATGTTTGTCCTAGTCTAGCTAAATTTTGTCACACGCAATACCAAAAAATTTTAAACCTCGTAAAAGCCTAACGTTTAAGCAATAACTCGTGTTTTCTCTATTTTTTCGCATTTTAAACCTTTTTTTTTTGAGATTCAGCTAGTCCAATGACGTAAACATCAGTCATATTGTAAACGGTGCGTATATGCGGCTGCACCGTGAGGTTTTACCCTTTTTCGCCTAATATTACTTTAGCATTTGTTCTGGCTTTTTTGGCGTTATCACATGTTCAGTGTTGTATAATTACATCATTAACCAAACGACAAACTGTCGCCTCTGGCGGGTAGATCGATAGCTATGGTTATCTCATAGTCCCTTTTCTGTTTCATGGTTACGTTGCAGTATTTCTTTTGCTTTCTTTTGTAATTTGTAATTTAGTAATTTGGCAAACTACTTTTGCTGGTTAGCATTATTTTTGTTTGTTTTGTTTTACGCCTTTCAATCTTTCCTGCCATATACATAAGTACAGATACGTCTTCTAAAGGTGCAGGGCAATAGGAATGGATTTTGTATGGTTTTGCGTTTCATACCCTTGCTACTCACGGACTGCCAATCATATACTTTTTTTTTAACGGAACCCCCTTGCTCGCAGTACCGGGACAACACACGGTACTATACCGATTTCTCAAACTACCATCATCTAACACACCCATAACGGAGCCAATCAGATTGTATTGCTCCATATACCGGTCCACCTGCATAATCATGGCACAAGGTATCGCATTTCGTGGCGAGCGCGTGACAATTAAACAGTGGGTATAATGATGCGGATTATGCATCGGTCTAGCCCAAATACGATGACACTCGATTTTAATCTGCTTAATCTAATTGCAATAACAACGGGTAGCGCTTTGGATATAACAAACATCAAGTATCAACGCATCAACAACACGAGTCTCTGCAGAGAAGGGAGAAGGGCGAATGAGGGAGAGGTGAATATTTCTGCAAGTCTTTCAGAAGAACGGTTGTAACTATATCCTGCCATCGATTTTGTCAGCTCGCTGCTTAATACACCTTACGAACACGACGACCAAAACGGACGGTTTTGCCTATGTCTACGATGGGCATGGTATGCAACCGTTGTTTGAGTGTACCCGGCATCAGTAGGACAAAGCCGAGGGCGAACGGGAACCAACTGTGAAATCCTTATACTGTGAGAATACTGATATCTAAAAGTAGAGAAAAGAGAACAACGATTAAAAACTGTTATAATTCGCATATTTTCGTCAAATACTCTAAAAATGTCAAAACATTATTCGGAAAACGTCTAGAATAGTTAAATCCAAAACAGTCGTTAATAACAGACAAAGGAAAGGTTCAAAGAAGTTAAAGCTCAAGAGAAAAACCTAACGATTTTAGATTGAACCATCTTAGACTGATTGTTTATAACTGTTAGTGAATTGAAGAGATTTACTCTCCAATAATAAAGTAACAACTATCTCTCAAAAATATCAGTAACGAACGTATTCATTAGTAATGTGAACACATTACGATGACTTGAATAAGAGTGATTGAGCTACATTGAAAGGTTACCTCTTAATCCGTATTTATGAAGAATTATTCTTTTAATTAACTCTACCCTGCCTAGCTCGGTAGTTTACCACTTTTTTTAGCGACCAACAACTCCACCACAATAAGTGAATCGCCGCATTAATTTAAATAGCTCGTTCATGTGTGAGTTACTTAAAGATACCAGCTCTTCAGTATTAGGTTTGACTTGGTGAGGGGTCAAGTCAAAGGACGTTCAAAATATAAATAGGTCTATGTACAAATTACACCATAATTAATAATGAGTTATAACACATTTGCTTTCTTGCTCCTTCAGTCGTTCCCAACATACACATCACATAGTATCGTACGGCCCAACCTTGGTTACATGATGAATCGTACAGAAGCGAGTTAAAACCCGAATATAAATAAACTGTTGTGAGTCATAGAGCTCAACCCCAAAACCAAGGGATTTGCTTGTCTAAATTTCTAAGTAGCAACAAAAAATAAATGTCATCATAACCATAAAGCCACATCACAGAGAAGAATAGATCGAACGGTAACCGCTTCCATCGATAAATCAATTAAAGATAAGAAACGATTCACAACCAGATGCCTCTACTCGAATCGGAAGCTTATCTTGGACCCCATTAGATGGCTCTTATCATGTAGTTAACTAGCGTTTCTACATAAAAAAAAATCACTTCCACACAACAATATAGTGTACCATCAAACGAGTCGATCCAACAGACGATGCGAAATGAAACCTCAAGTTGCGAAAGATCCACCACCAAACGGTGCCAATTGACTTCTCCTTCCCATGTCAATCATTTGCATCTAGTGTAAATTGGTCTAATTGACGTAACTACTTATTAGCGTGACGATGGCGACCCCCAGACGGTGGAGCATTTTGCGCACCGACGCGTGAAATAATAGAAAGTGGAGGAAGTTTTACACTCCCGAGTGCCTACCTTATCCTTCAGCTGCTGGCACAACTGCAACGCAACGGTAAACAGCACCAGCACCTCGTTTAACCACGGCACGGAACATTCTGCCTGACAGGAATCAAACTTCATCGTGCCCTGAAAGTTCGTCAGCTGGTACGCAACAAAGATTAGCTTGTGGCTCTGTATGTAGAAGCTGATCGCCAGATCCTCGGGCAGGTTCGGCGAGAGCGCTTTCATGTTACGGCTCTTCATCAGCTCATCGATTGGCTTCTTGCGTGGGACCACGAGCGAGGTGCGACCGCGCTGCAGCGCGCCCAGAATGTTGCCTAGTATGTGCAACACTTCGTCGGATGTTTTGAAATGGTACGCACTGTCCACGTTGTCGATGTGGTTGATCGCTTGCTGCAGATGGTTGGCTGCATCCTGCACCTGTTGTATCTTCCACGGGTAGTCCTGGGTGATGGAGGTACGCTGGATTTGTTGCTGTTGGCGCTGTACCTTAAAGTTGATGTCCTGACGAAGATAGAAGAACGGTAGAAGTTTCAACCTTCCACTGCAAAATGGCTCTCATGTAGTAGCGCGCACTTACCGCGTGTGTTATGCTGTCCCCGGTTAGCGTGACGATACACTTCAGCTGTTCCGGTGCGGCTGTAAGCACAAACTTGTCCTGCTTCTTGCCCTCGTTACCGTACAGCGGAACCGGAAAGCGGTGGGCACACTCCACCAGGATAACGTGCAGTTGCTTCAGCACTGAATGTACCTCCTCGTGCAGTACCCACTCGAATTCCACCTGCTGTGACGATTACGGAACCAGCAGAGCAAAAAGAGGTGAAAAACATGGCCCAACATGCACCACACGCGAAGCGATCATCGATGAAAAGAGTTGCAAAGGGTAATGCTTTTGTCAATATTACATCGTTTTTCAATTATATTAACACGCTTCCTTTCTGCGTCGCATGCCATCATTGCGGGAAAGGGTGTTTTACTCCAGCACCGGATACTACGCTAGTGTGTGTATTGCTCGTACAGCAAGAACTGTACCAAAACATCCTTTAATTTCAACGCAACGGCAAATGATAGCCACGTTGCCGAGACGCGAGTGAACAACCTTGTGAGATAAAATTAGAACACTCGAGTCTAGCCAACCGCCTCTGGATGATTGGGGCCTTTGTGCCCGGATCGCTAGACCCGTAGTGGTGGCGTTCGCTCTCTTGTCTCGTCTCACAAATCGATAGTGACGGTACGGTTGAACACCTTTTCCAGCATGATAGCACGCCCGCTTCAATCGCAGCGATTATGCATAATCACCGACGATAAACGACATATTACTGGCATATCATTGACCAACTCGCGTCAAGGTGACGCCCCCTTCCATAGTATACCACACTACGACGGATGCTCGTCGCAAGCGCTCTTTGCATACTGATAGTGAACTCACCCACTACACCCCACATTTTTCCACTTCATTCATTCAGTTTGCTTGCTTACCAGATTTAGGGCTTCCTCCTTCTCGCAGTCGGCCATCTTCTGTCCTACTTTGCGCTGTGGCGGTGCCCGTCTATTATACGGTCCACTGCTACTAACCGATCCGTAGCTCGTATTACTCTGACGGAAGCTACTAGCACGATCAAACTCTGACGCAGATCGATTCCCTGCAGCTCCGGTATTCCTGTTGCTGCTAGCGGATGGAGCGAAGAGTTGCTCCAGATAACGCCACCGATGCTGGGCGGACACGGAGGGGTTCGGTGTGGTCGGCACACTGCTGCTACCGGAACTGTCCGAATCGAGCTGGTCCGAGAATGTTACCTTCACTTTTTTCCCACTCTTCCGCCGAGAGTGTGGTTTGGTGAACCAGTTCGATCCGCTGCTATCTCGATCGACAGAACCGAAGATAAATAAAGTGCGTAAAAGAAAAGAAACCCCCAGTTCCCCAAAATGAGTGAAATTTCTGTTTTTCCCCTGGCAACATCAATTTGAGGTAACGTGTTAATAGCTTTGCTTCCAACAATCACACAAACTCCACTAGACGGTGATCATTTTTTCTGGGTTTTGTTTATTTTTTACACAAGCATTATTACATCCTTCTAGTTGATAAGGGAAAATGGCCCTCACGAGCAACTAATGACCGGAAACAGATAGCGAGAGGTCCCGCGGTGGCCAAACGCTTGCTCGATCCACAAATTTTATCGACGGAACTATGACTGCCCTTGGCTAATAGACTATGGTTCATTATCCATGAACAAACACGAACAAACTTCCAAACACGAATGTTCGCACCAAGGAACGGATTCGGGGTTAAATTGTTTGTGGTGTGTTTTACTTTACAACAACACAACTCAAACCTACCGTTTTTACTTTCACACACTCTACTTTGCAATCGGATTGCAATTATCTTTTGCATTAACTAAACTTTTACCACCTTTGCGTTGTGCAAGCACTTTTTCGTAAACAACTTTATTTTGACAGTGCCGTCGTAAACAGTCATCCTCGGGGCGGGCGGATGTTTATAGTGGCGAGGCGAAAGCTTTCCGTGCGGGCGTGTGCCTGCACACTTGCACGTGTTCGAACCGCTGAGGCTGTGGTCTTTTGTATGGTTAATGCAACGACTTTTGTGTTTTGATTATCCGTTCGTAGCGGAACAAGGGAGAAATGTTAAAAATTCGGTTTATTCGAATGTGTGTTTCTATTATGTTAAAAATATAGAAATTTATGGGAATTTACTCGCTTTGTAACAGAATAACGATTATCAGGATTTAATACTTTGGAAACACGTGTTTTTACACAAAAATAAAACCATTTCATTATCAACGTGATTTTCTTACGTTCCGAGCCCCAAAATGCCAAATGAAACAAAGTTTTTATCGTAAATAAAGTTAAACACCCTTCAATTTAACATCCCTTTGATCACTGTGCACAAACCCTCATGCCACACTATGCTGATATCTTTTCGATTGGGCACAACGGAACGTTATCAAACCAATAACTCTCAAATTGAAGGACTGATGTAAACATACATTTTTTACATCGTTGCATCTTCTAGAATTGAAATAACGCGAGATAAAACCACCCCTTCCGAAGCGTATCATTTGATTACCACCGTTCCACGTCTCGTTCTTCACTGGCGCTGGTACAAAGGGGAAAGATGTTGCAGCACTTTGAACTCATGATCACGTTCGTCACTACAATCGCAACAACGAATTTTATATTAGAGAATAATGGTTTTCCACTTGAGCACCACTTGAGGCGAATGAGAGTGAAAGTCAGGGAGTCCCGCGTCGTGCTAACCGTTCCGTTCACTAAGTACTACTACTGAGTGCTATCTGCTGGAGGTAACTACGCGAGGGTAGAAATAGTTTAAGCTATCCGAATGGAAATACTTACAATCGCAACATTTGCTCAAGCTGTGTGTATTACTTGTTGGTAGTTGTTTAAAGCCGAAGTTCGTCCAATCAGAAGGAATGCTTTCACCTGAATACCGCGCACCGTGCAAGCCGGCGTCAATTTGCAACCAGCCCGAGTCGTGAAATTCCAATACACTCCGTGGTTAAGAAAACAGAGCACCAAAATCCCACCCAACTACTCTTGACGAAGATCGTCCACTGGAATTCGTTTTGACCGCTGCCCGCGTGATCAGTTTTTTTTTCTTTCTTTCTTGCGCGTCAAATTTGGTTCGATAATTATCAAAATCAACAGCACGATAAACAACAGAACATTGGAGCGTGTGCGAGTGTTCGGGTCGTGCGGAGGTAAACGTCGTGATGATAACCGCACGAGGGAAGGCCTCGTATTCACACACGACACACGTTGTTTGGACAAAATACACTTCGATCGTACGGATGCGAGAATTGATTTCAACTACAGTACCATCATAGTGCCGCCATCGGTCTGCTAACAACCCAACAAAACGCGGGAAGTGGTGTTTCTCGGGCCGGTTCCACTGATTGACTAGTGTATGGTTTTCGTTTTGTTCATTTCGAATTCCTCCCAAACATCGACCTCCAGTATGTTTCTTCACACCCCGTCTACATCTAAGATAACGCAACCGTTTTGGGGCTGTCTCGGCTGTAGTACGACAACTTACAGCCAAACGAGAAGACGTTCCCGGCCGGAGCTTATGCCGGCATCTTTATCATCAGCTGTTGAGCTCCGACACGACTATCTTCCCCCGGTTTGCTGATAAGCTGACCGCTCCATCCACCACCTTTTGAATGTTTGTTCGTCTTCCTCTTTACTATGTTTTGTTTGTCCGGAACCCAGCTGAACCATGTGATGAACATGAACGCCACTGACCTTCGCCGCCGGTGACTCGCGGAAAGTGCATCAGGTGATGGTGGTGTTGGAGATATGCATGACACATCGATTCGTTCCGGTAGTCAGAGTTTGCAATTAATTTAAACTCTTCACAAGACGATGCTGTTTGGATGGAGCTTAATAGGCTTTGATGCTATTCATTTGCAATGATTAAAGTTCATGCTGTAGGTGCATTGCACGATACCTCAATGACGGATTGTTAATAGAGTGTTGACCGATAGAATAGTTTTCACGATCATGATCTGATCACGATCAAGCCATCATGTTACAATTCAATCAACAACATACAATTCTTATAAATTTCGCCACAATGACGTCAAACGAAATGAAGTATGAAGGTTATACGTATCGCATTTCTACAGTAAAAAACAGGAAAAGGATTAAACGTTGTATGCACTTCATAGAATCGTTGTTTTCGTTGTCCGTTGTCCTACAGAAATTGATAATGTTTTCAAAACAGATCAAGCGTACAATTGGCAATACGCAACACGACCATGTTGAGGGGAGACAATTAAATCAATCAACAATTAACTGCTGTGTATTCTCAACGGTTGGGTCACCTCGATTGGTACCGAAGTCACGAAATACGCAATCGAATACGATCAGAACATTATACACAGTTACATTTGCCTACAGATTATGACGTATTGAATAATGAATATTCAAATTACAAACTGTGGAGCGTCGATTATCTGTGCTCATCGCGACTCGACGGTTGCCGGTTACTTGGATAACACGGAAAATGGGCACATCTTCTTTTTTATGATAAAAGATAGCGTGTAATAAATGATGGGTAAGGCTTTTTTAGTGTATAGTTGATTGTCCTTTTTTGTTTTACTGATGCAAACGAAATTATAGATTTTGCTTTTAGAGTTTGAGCTAATTTTATCCTAAAAAAATAAAATTTGGTTTTTAGTTCTTATGTCATCAATAGTGCCAGGAATATGCCAAATTTTCATTGGAACTGTCATTACTAAGCAGCCCGGCTAATCGGCGCTCCACTGTACTTATTTCGAATTGGATTCGACTACTACACGACTACTTTATTCTATATTGCTCCCAAGTTACTACTCTTTTTCATTGCTGTCCACACAAACATGTACCAAGTACTGGGCGTCTCCAGCAAAAAGGAACTGTTAACAATGCCCCTAACTAGCCTTGTTTCATTCGATCGAAAAAATATGTTAAATTATAATTATGAACCATATTCGGACAAGCCTTTGTTAAATTTTTAAGGGAGTTAAGTGTAGGACTGTAAAGTTACTTTTTTAAAACAATTGTCTTGAAAGGGACGAATAGCCCTAGGATACGTTAAACGTGGGGCTCAAGGAAATGATGTCTAATTTATGTAAAGTAATTTTAAGTGCTAAAACATAATATTATCGGACATGTCCTACACCATGAGTCGCTGTTGGATCGCTTATGGCCTTCATTGGTTTTTCAATTGTGCATTAGCTTATTTGTATCTCTTCTATATATCTGAAGATCAAAAAACACAACTTCGCCGTATAGCTCCATGAAAATGAACAACCCAACAACAAGCCTGGTGAATCTAATTCGTTGGGCAATAATGAGATTATCATATACCACATCGAATTAGTCACTTTTCTACACTTGATCAGTGGAGGATCCAGGTAGTCCGTCCGTCTCTCGTAGTAGCTCGTCCGTCCTCGTCCTCGCCCGGGGGGAATTGTGACCATAATACAACATAAGATTAGGAGCCCCTCTAGCTGTTGGAGGAAGTGAAAGCTACTCTTTCTTACATTACAGCTGTCCTCGGAGTCCCCTAAACGGCAGGGCCACCGTCTATCGGCATATCCGCCACTGCTTAGATTGATGTTGGCTTACACATGAGGAATCAATATCTCCTCCTGTAAACTTGTTCAAAATGTCGATTGAATGAGGATTTAGCATAGATTCTGCTAAGAAAAAAACAATTTCTTTGGGGATTTAGCATCCCGAAGTTCTCAACTCAACTGTTCTCCTTTCGCTCAGTCAGTCAGTTATAACAAGCACGGCCTGGCAGATGGTTACTGCCAGAAGAAGCAAACTACTTACCTTACCCCTTTTCGCATCATCAGATCATTTCGTAATGTAACAACAGTAAAACGCTTAACAAAAACAATGGTTTCTTTTTATAACATACTATTTTTTGTATTAATAGTTTTTTTTCTCCCCTCTCTCTCCTTCTCTCTTTCTCGGTTTCAACTCATTTTCCGTTTCCAGCACATGGTGTTCGTTTGCTTGCACATAATTCCTTCGCCCTCGTTGTACATCTCTTTCTATTTTTCCTACACCGGTTTCTACTGTACCACCTACTGACTCTTTCTGGCCCGTTCGTTCCCTCAACCCGGTTGCTTCCACTGCTGCCTCTTGCATAAACTCCACCATTAGAATGCATTTTCTTGTCCCAAAATGAAGGATGCCTCGAACAAAACCATTTTACGCTGCTCATGTAAAAAGTTTCCGCTATTTTTGCCATTCTTGTGTGTTTTGATGCATGTTCCTGTTCCTGTGCATGTTTAATGTTCCTTAGGAAATGGGTATGCATTTCTTTTACGCGCGTAAAAAAAGGAACTTAAAACTTTTGCTGGGGGCGCGTGTGTTATGATTGAAGTTTGTTTTTATGTAATTGTTTTTTTTTTATTATTATTTATTCTAGTTTTGTGTTTTGTGTGTACTATTTTCGTAATATTTTCTAGTGTTTTGCTTTGCCATTCTGTTACTATCGCATTCCTCTTTCCAGGATCGTTTTGATCTATCCTAATAATCCTTTTGTTCGTTTCCCCTACATTACCTCTCTTTGTTTGTTTCCAACCTTTCTTCTCCTTATTTTTGTTTACCAAAGCCATAACTACTTTTTTTTTGTTTTTTATTTTGTATAATGGTGTATATATAGTATATACCGTTTCGCTTCTTCATTTCCCATTATGCTTTCGCTTTGTTTTTACTGCATTCCGTTTTTTTCATTCCTATTACTAACGCATTTTAACCGGACATATTTTGCAACATTCATTTGCAATTATTATGTTTTTGTTTGTTTAGCTTTTGCCTAGCGGGATGTTTATAAATTATACACAGTTCTCGTGATTACTGCACCTTTTTTATTCGTGTTTTTTTTTCTTTTATTATTTTTTGTTTTGTTTATTTCTCTTTGCACACGTTACTACTTTCACGAATACGTCTTTTTTACTTGCACGTTTTTAGTGTTCCTTTCTGGATTTTGTTCCTATCCTTGATTTTGAAACTAAGCTTTGTTGTAGCCCTGGATTCTTTTTGCTATTATGCTAGGGCTGTGAGATGTGGAGATTCATAACGTATTTCTCCATTTGTTTTCTCTTCACTTTTATTTGTTTCAGTTCGTGTCATTCCAATGAATTAACCAATCTTATAACCGGCATGCAATAATGATCCAGAGGAACCTGACTGCTGGAGGAAAAACAAGGAATCATACGGGTTAGTAGTAATTTGAAGATCTTCGCGTGAGTTAGCCGGGATGGAAAAGAAACTCTACTAACAATAATTCAAAACCCAAAATATGATTTCCTTCATTTTTTTCACTTTTTTTGTTTTTGTTTCTATACTTCCCCATCTCCACAATCGTTATCACACAGTGTGTACTTAACGAATTCCGGTGGAGTTGGAGTTTTCTCAGCTCACTTCATTTTATCGTCGACCTGTACAACAGGATGATGATAAAAGTGGTGCGGCAGGAGTTTAACTCACATTTTTCTTTTGTTAAACTTATGCTGCAGCTTTGCCAGTTGTCGGATAACTAAACAGTGTCCTATTTCCTACTATTCTTTTCAATGGTATTATCATTCCCAGATTGTGAGCAGTTCAGAGAGCCCCCACTACAGTCGATTTAGTAGATCCTTCAAGCGTATCTATAAACCCTTACTTAGTTACATCATTCATGAACAAACAAAAAATGTAGCATAAAAAAAACACAAGGCAAAAATAAACATAATCATAAATAATAATTAAGGATAATGATAGTTAACTAAGCTATACTCTGCAAAAAAAACCAATGCACACAAATCAATATTTTCTGCAATTGCCTCGCAAATTGAGGACAAATGGATGTATCGTACAGCGTTTCGCGTAACGGATACAGAGGGATACACGGCATCGTGCCAATGCAAACAAACGATGTACATTAGGGGAGCAATTAATCGAATGATTGAGCGGTTTGAATATTACAAGTATTGCCGTCACCGTAATATCCGCCTTAGTGTGAACGTTTGACAACATAATTCACATTCTCGACAATTGATTTCTTTGTTACCCTACTATTATTTACAAACGATCCCATAAAACAACAAGATTAGTGACAAAACTAAACCAAATAATTCAACAAACGATTGATGAAAGGAAAGGCAACAGTGGGAAGGTGAATAGAATAGAGAAAGCAAAACTGATGCATACGTTAATCCTTAGTTCTTAGTGTTACGCTAGTACGAAATGTAGGAAATTGCTTTAGAAGAGCAAACACACAAATAAACTTATACTTCTCTGAACCGATTAATAATTTACAAGTATTTTGCAGTATACTGCATCGAACAAGAAAAAAAAGGAAACACAAGAAAAAATCCATCCCTAATAAGACACGCGTTCACTCTCCGGTTTCCCATCCATGCACTATATCTCTCACAACGGCATGGCTTATGCCATGCTATGCTCTTATTTTGTTAATAAAAAAAAGCGGGATGTTGGTTCAGAATATTCATGTCTATCGCGTGATCTTCGTTTCCACATACCTGCTGCACCCCAAAATACCTCATGCCCTTATGTGTTATCACTGAAAAAAGAAAACAACTCAGTCCTTCACACCTCGATTTGTTACGATCCTACAACAGCGACGCTCACAGACGGTATACCTTCTAACTCCGTTCTTTTTTACGATTAATAAGTGCACTTATCTAAAATATAGATTTTTGTTTTATATATTACCGCGCACAATCTGGTCGCACTTTATGCGCATATGGTTTGGTTCGTGCTTCCGACACAACACACTCACACACAAACTACTCACACACTGTTACACCACCAATCAAACAAGGGCCTCCGACTAAGGGTGTGTGTTATGTTGCTAGTACATGAGTTTACAGCGGTAAAGAGGCCTAATGTCTGTATTTCTGGTCTGGTAGCTATAATTTCAATGCCGATTCCCTGTTTCTTACTGGACGCGCACATAATCGTTTATACAAATACCACGGACCCACTCTTGATGCTAGTAATCTTTTACTCCTGTTCTGCCTCTTTACATTACACATCTAAGGAAGCAGGTCAATACTACTACAAACCAGTTCCGTTTTTACCTTAACAGCTGTGATTGTTTACGTCCTGTTGTGTGTGTTCACTGCGTACTCAGTACCTGTGTGCTTACATCCCATCAACTGTACGGTGAGGTAGCAGCAGTCTGGCACATGTACTACGTGTTGCTCCCGCCCATCGCATACCTGGACGACTATATCCTTCTGTTCATATTTGGCTAGTATACTGGAATTAGTTATACCCTGCATCACATTCTAGTTCATCAGTTTTGCTTCGCTACAAGGATCTTTTTTCCATACAGTGGTTAATAACACTCTGTTCCATGGGTACCGTCGTGTTCATCATGATCATGGGTAACAGATGACAGGGTCATGATTATTTTAATCGTTTAAAAGTCGTTAACAATCCAGCATTCCAGAAAACAAAAAATCTCTCACACGTTTGAGTATATAGGTTTTGTGTGAGTGGGGTGTACACATTTCATGCTTTTTTTTGTATTAGTTGTTATCAACACACAAAACCATAATGTGGATATTTTTTGAAGCGCCCATTCAAAACGTGTTTTTACTATTCTTCACGCAATCTAACCTTTGGAGTGGTTCGTTACGCATTTTTTGACATATATTTTCATGCACATCATCGTGTCGACATGTAAGTGATGTCCATTCCATACACTATACTACATTTGCTTTAGCGGGTCTACATCGATTGGTTTGATCGTTTTAATCCGACCATGTTCTATCGTTTTCACATTTTCTGGTGCTCTTTCTCTTGGAGGATTATATTGAGCGCTGGAAGTTTAGTTGTTACTACGGTACATGTATATAAAACCTTATCTACAGCATTGAAATGAAGATAATGATACAGAACCAAGAAAAACAAACAAAGTCCTATACAAATTTTGTGTAATTCATTTTGTAAATGATTTTAACTATATCAAATAGGAAAACCTTAACCGCACAAAACAAAACAAAATCGAACGAAAGTATAACGATCAGGGTGGTTATTGACGAGCTGTGATGGATGACTAGCCGAAAACATAATCCACCAATCCATCAACCTAAACTGATGCCAAAGCCAAACCGTAAACGCATAATGCCTATATTTCCTATTCTCTTGTGGATGCGAGTCTTCGCTGTTTATGCTTTACAAAATACATATCGTGTTACCGTAATGATTAACTTTATACACAGCCCTCTTTCTATTTATAAGCGTTTGCTTACTTCCGCGCTCCATTTCTCTGGCTCTAGCTTATGCATATTGGCATATGCATTTGGTTGATGACGACACATTTAAGTGTTTTGTGTAACTTAGTACCTGCCTTCTATTATGCCCATTAGATTTTTCTTCCTGGTGTCCTGAAAAATTCAAATGTCCCTATTGAAGTGTTTATTTTTTATATCAACACTAGTTACATTGCGATTGGCACAGCCGCAAACGGTGGCGTACGAAAATTTTGAAACAACTTGAATCATTTTTTCCCACGGTATTTACTGGAAATAACAGGAAAAATTATTTCTCTAAAAACAAAAGCTGGAAAAATTCAAATTAATCGAATCGCCTTCACAAAACGAAATATAACCGAACGGCGCCAGTTCAAGCGATTGTTTGAGTAAAATAAAAATTTAGTATGCATATTGTTGCCTTTCATTAGCTGATGACTGTTTCGATTGAATGTTTTTACAGCATTGAAACATAATCCATCAATAACAACAGCCTTACATTTAATTATTATCTTCCATTTTGTATGATTTGATGTATTGTAAACCTTTTGTAAGGATGAAGAGCCGTACTCCAAAACAAAATACAGATGAGTTTCTCTGCAAAGCCTATACTACATGCGTAATCTAGCACGAACTACGCTCATCTATCTACACCGGACATGATAAGATTGTTAAGGTGAATAAATGTGAGGTTTTTTACATTATATGTTCATTCATCTTACATATTATACAGTTGCATTACTATGTACACTTAATTCTTTGTTACGCTGTCGTCCGCTTCTAAGCGAACTTTGCCGAGGCAGATGATTTCTATGAAAACGTTTAATAACATTATTACTACCATAAGCGTTGGGGGGTTTAGAGCAGCGCACATGTTACGAAAGTATGATTGAAAAGACGGTTACCATTCTTTTCCAATTGAAACATATTTTCGTTTGTTTGCTCTTTCTGTTTGCTTTTATTTGTTTCTTTATGACTTGTTTTTTTTTTTTGTTAATAGATAACAACGAGTTTAACATTGTTTGCGACAAGGCGGTCAGATATTGTCCACAACAGTGGGCCGCTTCAACTTTTGCTCGTTGCATGTACGTTTTATAATTTTATGAGTTTTTATAACCCGCTTGTTCCTGTTCTGGGATATCGGGAGGAAGCAGCCCGAGCTGAATATTGCAGCATCAAAACACAACGCATGCTACTTCCTCCCAATCGAACAGCTGCTACTAATTGAGCGTGTGTTAGTTACATCATATTGCCGCCTGCAAGAACTACATATAATCATATCTACAGCATCAGTGACTCGGCACGACTCGTTTGCAATTTTAGCATGTACTAACCAACAAGTTTTGCATCCCCAATTGCCAATAGCTAACGCAATGAATTCTATCACCTTCACCATGTGTTGATCTAGTTTGTTTGCATGTGTTTCCTGTTTCAATATGTTAGCATTTTGCGTTTACAGATGAGTTTACTCTGCCTTTAGTTTTCTATTAGTTGTATTATTTCCTTAACTTGTTTTTCGACACCTTCAACCGTGCTTCAAAGTTCTACGATGAATTTCTGTGTTTAATTAGGGACATTACTTAAAATGCTATTACTTCTGCCGAACATTGTTCCATCGAACTACGCTACGAAAACTGGTATATGTAGGCAAACAAATATGCATGAAAACAAAAACAATCTCCTATCATTGCTACATTCCTGTACTATTATATTTTGCAATAGTTTTTTTTTTTAATTCGATTTTATACCTTGCCTTGGCGATATTGAACAGCAGCTTAGGTTGCCCCTACTTTTTATTACGATATTCACCCTTCTTCTTCTATGAAGCCACTTATTCTTCGCATCTGTTAGGTAGAGAGCGTGGCAGTATTATTCGATAGCAACTACATGCGTCGATTCAAACATAACGAATTTCCGTCTCAGACAGATGGTAAAAAAGAACATGTCCGGAATTTTTCGACACAACAAGATGCACAGTAGCAGTTTACTTGCTTCTTATTCGCACATAATTCTCTTCTTTTGTTGCACATAATTTGCACTATCATCCACTGCACTTGATTCGTTAGAACAACACAAGCAATTAACACGCCATATACAGAATCATAGCAGCTAACGCTGTGTACAATGAACTGCCCAAGGATCGTCAAATGTTTAAAACGTTCTGACGGTTCTAGCACACGAGTTTACAACGACTTGCAGCCGCAATCACGCACAGAACTTGTTGTGTGTATTTATTTTAGCGTCCCGAAGCTTACTACAAAAAAACCACTCGATCGTTTCAGCACTATCGTTCAACAGGTAATTTTGCTGTGAAGTGTTTTTTTTTTTTTGTTTCGTTTTACTTAGAACTGTAATGGCCACTGTTACCCTGTCCCCCACTTCCGTAATGACTTCCACCACTACTAGCATGAGCACTTCCGTAGCCACTGTTACCACCGTAGCCACCACCACTTGTTCCACGAGCGTGATCGTTGCTCTGATAAAAATGTCTTTCGGAAGCGTTAGAATGGGATGAGCTTCCGCGGCCACTGCCTCCACTAGCTCCACTTCCTCCAATACCATCACCACCACCACGGTCACTGTTCGAACCATGGCTCTGAGTATCCATTCGACGATAGTACAACAGATACGGTACTCGTGGCGCACGGGGTCGCAAAACATTAAACTCCGGTATCGGTTTGACGATACTATCATCGTACCGAATCCAGCTACCGTAACCGGAATGATACACATCGGTAATATAGTGTCCCTTAGACGCTTCCTTGCCATCGTGGTACACAACCGCAAACAGTTTATACTGCTTCTGCTTGGCTGAGTAACTTTTACCCTTCGAGGACATCAGTTCTGCAAACAAAAACATTCAATTAGTATAGCGATTATAAACAAAGATACTGCATAGACGGTAGACGGCTTACTTGAATCAATCTTCAATTCTATCGGGAAGTCCAGCGTTTTTAGTATCTTCGTGCACCCGTCCATTTTGTAGTCAAAACACTTTAGATGGAGAATCAGTACCACGGGTAGTTCTTCCAGCGTTACTTGCTGCCAGGCGGCTACCTCTTGCTTCGTTTTCGAACACGTTACACCCTCAAGTTCATCACGACCAACCAGCTGCTCAAGAGCTTCTTTTACAGATGCAGCTTTCTGAAAAAAAAGTAAACGACATTTACATTATTATTATGTATTTATATATTTGATGTCTTCAAACTAATGAGAATACTAGCAGAGAATAAGTTACCAATAGCTATATGCAATACCGCTTGGGCATTCCTTTTGAATAAAAAAAATGTGTATAACTAAATTCTAATTCTGCATAATCTTGAGCTAAAAAAACTTTAGTTTTAGCCAAATAAAACACCGATTTAAAAGGAAAATTAACAATTTTCGAAGATTTTTAAATCAAGAATTTTACTTTTGTGGTAATTGTTCAGGTGCATATATCGAAAAGAGGAAACTATAAAAGCTATAGTAAGTAGACACGTGCAGGACACATGTATTAATTAAATATTGTAATTTAACTAAATAATTAACAACGAATTCAAAAAATAACTAACTTATGAGTTACAAATAAAAAGCGTTTACATTGATCATGGAGTCAAAAATAAAGATTTAAGTTAAAAATTAGACTATTGTACCGAGAGTGAAATAATAAACACCGCAAAAATCATAACTATTTATTTATTTCGATTTAGATACAGATTCGGAATGTAAGAATGTTTACCTTTTTGTTTAACAAATTGCAAAACAGATTAGCTCTTAAAATTGCGTCTGAAACACAAAAGACGCCTCACAGCTATTCTATTATTAGACCGCGAATGAATACCAACGATTCTATTTTTAAAATGCGCTCATTCAAATGAACATTCAGAATGAACACAACACATTCCAATTCATTATTACATACCTCTATATCCAAGGGAAGTGTGAAGAACGGTTGTATGTTGTAGGTCGGTGGCACACCATCGCGCTGAACGCGGGATCGTAGTTTGCCTCGGAAAATATCGCTTATCGGTGAATGCCCGAAATCGGTGGTACGTGTCACTGTGCCCTTATTGCGATTACCACAAATAAGCTGCAGAAATATTAGAAACGAGAAAACAAATTGTAAGGAATATTCTTGAGCTTTAGAAAATGTTAAATCATACATAAATGTGAAAACAAACAACTACTAAAAATACTATCCAACGCAGAACCTTGAAATAAAACCTATAATAAGACAAGGGTTCATTTCTACACAAATTGCGTTAGTGAATTTTAATTTCCCCACCATGTACAACAGATATTCAAAGAACAAATTCACTCTTGACTCTGCCAGTAACGGTATAGAGGGGTGCGTAAAGGAAGTTACTCTCTTGTTGAAGAAAAGTTTTTTTCTAAGAAAATTATTCTCGCCTGAAAACAGGATTTGAACTCATGCTTGCGACTCGCGCACTAATAATCATGACGAGACACGTTGTCACACGGCCATGAAGCTAAGTCCCAGACCGCCACGCTGCACAACTATTTTTACAGGCTTACCATCCAGTCATCGGCGTCCTCTTCCGCGTGCGTCTCGCCATTCGATGGTTCTTCGCCGTTCACATTGCCTTGCTCTGATTTAACCAACTTCATGAACTGTCAATATGCGTCAATAATATAGTCACCATTAATAAAGTTGTTAAGCTTGAAAATAATACCATCATTCACAAGAAAAATTAATATAACAGAATCAATAACTACCTCTATCATTTCATCGTTAAGGCGATTTAGAACACAGCCAAGGAATTCTTCCGCATCTTCCTGTCGTCCTTCGATTTGGAACATGTCTGAGCGAATTCCATTCAGCATCTTGTAAATGACGATCGGTTCGAACGGTGTGTCGACTTGTAGTTCCGGGGTTTCGTCCTTCTTGCCTTTTTCTCCGCGCTGCGGTTTCGACCGCATTGGAAGCTGTGAAAATTCACTCACCAACGAACACCTGTGTTCATTAAGGAATTATTAGTTTACCATCTAAAGGCTTGTGCGCGGCGCTTCAGAATTCGTTCTTACATGGCATCGATGAACGGCTTCGGATGTTTGGAATTTTTCGCAGCTGGCAGATTACGAATTGTTCGCATCAAATGATAAAACGGTGGGCAAGCCACTAGCGCCTGCAGTATAGTGTTAATGTAGCAATAATTAGATCGATTGATCAAACCACGAGGAGTTATGCTTGTGCTACTGTTGTCAATGATGTACCCGCTTAGAAAATCTGAAAACAAAACAAACAAAAACGTTATACTCATTTTATTACTTTCTTTGTGTAACCAAGAATAACAACACAAAAAATACAATAATAATTATTCTGTTTGTTTCAACACTACTGCCACTATCCATCGATATTTCAGTTGAAAGGGCAAACTCTCTGAGAAACGGGGTAGGTCGACCGCTAGCAAGTAAAATCACAAACCAATCAGAACGATTGGTCGGCGTGACCACTCAGAAAACGTAACCTGTAATTATTCTCTCCCATTTGTGTAACGCGTATATTACTCCACGAATGACAGAGTAGTTCGCTGACTTCCAAATGGAACCTTGTTTGACATTGTGTTATAGAAATTAAAGATATAATTTTTTTTCTCGGAAGCGAGATTTGAACTCATAACACAAGCCTTGCAAACAAATACATACATAGACACGCACTAGTGCATTCGGCTATCTCGTACGTTCCGCAACTTACCTCCAAACTTCAACGAAAAATCGTCCTTCTGATCTCCGATGGATGTAGCCGAACCTGCACCTGCTGTTGCATCAGTGGATGCTGTCTTTTTCGATACAGTTGTTTGAGCGACTTTTCCTTTGCCGGACGTCACCTGAGTTGAGTTTGTTGTACCGCTGGCTGGCGTGGAAGCTGCAGCAGATGAATAGGACATCGGTGCACTTGTTGTTGACGGCGTCTGATGATTTCTTTCATACGGTTGCACCTTAGCCACCGGTTTTTTCGCACTCGATGTAGACACATCAGCACTAGACGGGGGATTAGCAACTACTGACGTAGCTGAAGTTCCCGCCGGTGCTGTTGTTGGCCGGTTAGAGGAGGGCGCAAAATTAACTCCAGACGATCCTGTAACGTGATGCTGAGAAGAAGTAGCGCCTGTACCAGTAGATGTGCTACCTTGTGCTGTCTGTCCGACCGATCCCGTAGACAAAGCTGCTGAAGTACCAGAGACTGCCGTTACTGTTCCTTGCGCTGCTGTTGCTGTTGAAACCGATGACGCCGAAGACGACAGTGCAGAGGCCGCTGACACAGACGATGAAGATGAAGACGACGTTTGGAACAGGCTGGCCCAGGTTTTGTTGGGTTGCGGCGGTGCGGCACCGGGTGGTATCTGTGGCGGGGGCACAATTATGGGTGGTGGAATGTTTAATGGATGATCGGGTGGCGGTATGTTTAGTGGGTGGTTAATGACAACCGGTGCTTTGGGCGCAGACTTTACCGTGTTAGTATTAGTAGATATGGTAGTTGATGTAGCAGACGGCCTAGGTAAAATTACCACTTCCCCGGGACCGTGTTGCTTCGCCAGTTCCGCAGCTCCGACCGAGCTCGCCGTTATAGCCGCAGAAGCTGCCGCTGGAACAGGCCGCAGCGGGATCGCTTCCACCTTCTTCGACTCCATCTGAGGTGGAACGACTCCGGCCTGTCCGCCGCTGGAACTGCTCACTCCGCTGGGAATTGCTGCGCTTGCCGACGAGGTATTACAGCTGTGTGCTGCACTCGAAGAGCGCTGGTTGTGATCCGCAAACGGTTTCTGCTGCTGTGATTGCTTGCTGGAAGATAACGAAGTCGAAGAGGTGATCGATGATGATGAAGTCGCTACGGTTCCAACCAGTGTTGTGAACGGCGCCGGAGATGTGTTTTTATTCTGATGACTGGTCGAACTGGGAAACTCCTTGTTCGGTATCGCTGAAACTGAAACCGAAGCGGTACCCTTCTTTGGTCCCACGCCGCTGTTATTGACCCACCCACTTCCTGTATTAGATTGCCCTGCCGACTGCAGGGCACTACTACGTTGTGGATTTACTCCACCACCAACCACAGCCGCCGTGCGCCTATGTTCTGCATCCTTTATCGTGAGTTTCTCCATTCGTTCATGAGTACCCTTCACGAATTCCGACTGATCGGAACGACTTCTTGATGGAGGGGCTTGCGATGCAACAGCCGCAGCATAGCCGAGAATTGGTAGAGGCTGTTGCTGCTGCTGATGTTGATATCCCTGATTTGGCACATTAGTTAATGCATTCGCCTGTTTCGTTGCAGACGTGTTTTCTACCCCCCGATGGGTCGTCATCGCTGGCGATGTTCGCTCGTTTTGCTGGGGAATTGATGTAGCGGTGCTAACATTTACAGTGGACGGCAGTGGCGATGTGTTCGTCATTACAACGGCATCAACGAGCTTCGGTGAGGTATTGATGTCGGATTTACGGTTGAGGCTGCTGTTGTTATTTGAATCATTTCCGCTACCATCAATCATATTACTAGCAACACCAGCTACTGTCGATGTTGCCATGCTTGGACCCGTCTGTTGGAAAGTTTGATTGGTAGTTGATGGTGGAGAGTCCGTCGCTGCACAAACAAAACAAGAAAGTTTTTTTTATGTAATAGTTTTAAGATCCCACGGTCGATTATCGAACAAACCGTTAATACTTACCACTTATTGTAGCTCCTTGTGGCGGTTGAACCTGTTGATATTGTTGTGGCTGAAGAGATGTCTGTTGATGAGGCGTTGGTTGTATCGGAGCATGTTGCGATGGTGGAGGATGCGCTTGGATGTACTGCGGATCAACGATGAAGTTGTTGTTCATGGGTTGTGTACCACTGTCCATCACTGGCGACGGTAAAACTCCGGATGGTGGACCGTGCTGTTGCTGTTGTTGGTGCTGATCCGGTGCCACCATTAACACCTCCGTCGATCCATCCAATGGCATCGACTGTGGAGGAACAGCCCCAACCAAGTACCCACCACTAACCATCATCTCCTCTGGTTGCGGAACTCCCCCTACGAGGTTATGCTGTGCGACCGAGGTAACCACTATCGGAGAGTGCATGGTAGATGTTGCATTGGAGCTCGTCGGAATGTTACCGTTTCCGTTGTAATCCTCAACCTGTGGCAGAGAAGCTGCCCCTACATGCTGCTGTTGCGGTTGCATGCCATATTCCTCTGGAGCAGCCATCGAAACGACCGGAGCAGGTGTCATAGCGTGCATCGTGAAACCGGGAACGTTCGGATCCAGTACGTGACCCATCGTAGGCTGTATCGACTGTGGTGGCGGTGGCGGACCCTGAGCTAACATTCCACCCGTTGCACCGCTTCCATCATCTTCGTGAACAGGCATATATTCACCCGTTTCAGGATGATAATCAAGCGCCATGTGCGGGGGTTGGGGCCACATTGCTGCCCCCGGGTGTACACCTGGATCGTCGTGACCTTGCCCCTGGCCACCATGTGGACCGCCTCCGTCATCACCCTTCCCGTCGTCGTACAATTGATATTCTGACGGGATGTAGGACGGATACACCAAATTAGGATAACCATGCAGAGGTGCATTGTAGTACATCTGCATGTGAGGCGCGGCCATGAACAGCGGCGTACCAGTGGCATGTTGAGCCATCGGTGGCAAAAGGTAGAAACCACCGTGCAGATTACCGTACTGTGCTCCAGCAGCACCCATCATCGGTGGCGCTTCGATATGCATCAGCTCGGGCGTGTGTTGCTGCGGAGGATGCGGTGGTTGTTGCTGCGACATTTGCTGTGATTGCTGACCTCCTCCACTAACAGAGGTAGGAGGAGTTTGTTGCTGACCTCCACCATGACCCTGCTGGGCCTGTTGGGGCTGAGCCTGCTGTTGCATTGGGGGTTGTCCGCCTTGGTGGTGTGATAGCTGTTGCAATACACCCTGCTGAAGTCCCTGATGGTAGCTTTGGGCATGCTGTTGTTGGTGATGATACGACTGGTGCTGCTGATGTTGTATGTAATGCGACACGTATCCTCCCCGCGAACGAGAATTATTTCCGCCACGGTTGTTCCGCCCTCCACGCCGCATCGTGCCACGTCCCGGCATCGTTACCGGCGTTGGTGGCATCAGCTGCATCTCTGGACTGGCCCCAACATCCGTTTGCATGTAAGCACCCTGCGGTGCGGTAGTCGTCGCTAGGTACGGTGAAATCGCCGGATATCCATGAACGCTCACGTTCGCTGTTAAATTGCCAACGAATACGTTGTTCGGTACCTGTGCACCTGTTGGTTGCAACATCTGCACCGGATACATTCCGTGCGGTCCCGGTGGGATGTAAGCCGATGTCGGTATTGAGGTGTACATGTGCGGTAACATTTGCTGCTGATGTGGGTTCGACACGGAAACGGCCTGTTGCTGCATTTGCTGATTGCCGTTCTCCCGGTCAGCATTTCGACCACCGGTATCGCCTGTACTGTTGACACCACCCGCACCGCTCCCACCACCATTTCTACCACCAACATTATGTGGCTGTGTTTGAGGTGGACCTCCTTGGCCGGGCTGCTGCTGTCCTCCTGTAGCTTGTTGATTGTTTGCTCCCGAACCTAGCTGCTGCTGCTGGTGTTGCGGCTGTTGTTGTTGCTGCTGCTGCTGCTGCTGAAGGTGATGCGGATTGTTGGTGTGTGGAGGCATAGTCGCAGCCGTTACTACGGAAGTCCGTGCTATGACTTCTCCTCCTCCTCCTCCTCCTCCTGCTCCACCTGCGACGCTCGTGGCCGTCGACTGGATCGAAAAACCGATCCACTGTTCTCCACTAGCGGGGACGTTCTCTGTATCGACGACGAACGCACTACTGCTGTTGCCTTCGTTTACTGCAATAGAGAACAGAAAAGATTTACTTTTAATAACAGCATATGCAAAAACGGGAAAGAATGGTATGCGGCCATAGGGGTACCGAAAGGAAACACACCAAAAAAGATAGAAAATAGAGATGTACGCGAACGAATGAAATGAAACAAAACAATGAAGGAAACTCGCGTACAAAGCTAATCGAAGGTAGTACATTAAATGCGCTCACACGCATAAACAATAGTTGTGCCATTAACAAACACGACGGAATATATGCAATAGAGTGAAGGAAAAACAAAATTTAACAGAAACTGATGAATTCACAAATCCTTAAGAAAATGAATAAACATATGGTATTTAGTGCCATTTTTTTAGTTGTATCTTGTCTTGCATCACCCCCAAAAATGTTCGTTTTGAGCTATGGTTTTGCGTTACTTTATTATTTTTAATTTTGTTTCTCATAACAATCTTATCGGTAGATCACAAAGAGCGTAAAATGTATCAAATTAACCTTTTTAATTAGTTTTCTCCTGTCGAGCCATGTAACAGATGCCAATTGCCAATAGCATTGATTTTAGTTGGTCAGAACAACAAAAACAAATAAGAAAGAAGTACAGAATAATATATTTCAGTCAATCGTCAAAAGTAACACAAATCTCTAATTTGATAGGTTACTTATTAGTAAAGTACAAGCATTTCAAATAAAAAAAAAACCTCGTGCAAAAATTTTATGTTAAAGACTTAATACGAGCAATAAACTGTGTAGTAAAATGACGTAAATCAAGCAGGTGCAATTGCATGATCTTTGCTACATTTTAAAGATGCATTTTCGAAATGAAGTGCTAGGTGTGTACGTGTTTGGCCGTATTAATGTGCGAATAAACCATTTTGAATATTAAGGTTCGTTTAACAGGGTCAAGGAATAGAAAAGCTTAAATCATAAGTAAAAAAGCCAGGCGTAAACATTCGATCATACGAATACAAGGGTTATGCAAAAATAAAATACAGCAACCGCGCAAATAAACAATATATATATCAACGAAATAGTAAGTAATTCGATTCGAACATGTCTGTTGGTTTAAGCAACAACGCTTACCGAAATTCGGCAGCGGTGGTGCTGATGTTGGTGGCGTTGCGACGATCGATGTCGTGCGAAGCAGACCCGCTCCTTGAGACAGATACGAAGATCTGCTAACAAGTCCAACATTACCGACAGTCGAAGGAGTGGACAATAGCGGGGATGGCTGATGCTGCGGTTGATCCAGCAACACAAACGGACGACTCGAACCTGATACTAGAGAATGTTTCCGCACGGGTACGAACATCATTCCACCAGGAGGCGCTGGTGGTGTTGTTGCTGCTACTACTGGCAAATTCTCCTGTTCCGCGTATTCCTTTCCGAACGATCGAGGTTTGGTACCGCCTCCGCCACCAACAATGGTCGATCGGGGCAAAAATACTACCGGAACCGGATCGAAGGCTCGCGCATTGGGGTTTAACCCGTTCAGCTGAGTTAAATGCTGAGGAAGCCCTACAGACACCAGGTCTTTCCCATCTCTCTGCTCTATCTCCTTGGGTCGCTGCATCGGCGGAAGGTATGCTACGCGATGTTCGCGTACCGTACTCGGCTGACAGGGTGACGATCCGCCTTGGGCGGTAGCATCGGGCGCGGGATACAATATACCCATTAAAGCGGACGCCTCATTCTGGCCGGCATCGGTGAGGTCTAGAAACTGATAGCTGCTACCTTCTCGCGTATCGTCCTCGGTACACTTCATCATCCGTCCCGAGGATGATGAGTCGGCGGCTGTGTGACGGCTGCTCTTGTTTCGCACCCTTCACGACCACGCAGCAGCGAACAGCGATCGACGCGACGATCTCGACGATGACGATGGCGGCTGTTGACGGTGTGTTCCGGTGGCGGATTCCGGCGAATGTTCATTTTCCCGCTACCCTCGGTCGCGGATGGCACCGGTCTCTAAAGCCGGACCAATCTCGTGTATAGTTTTAGGAGGCGTCGTGCCTGTACGCTACGATCGATATGGCACCGTGCTGGGTCTGCACTAGATGCGACAAACATCATCAGCTGTTCTTGCACTCTGTATCAGATGCCCCTCTCTGAACATCCGTTTCATTCCAACTCATTCGTAATCGATGCCTTCTGCCTACATGTACACATAAAAAAAACACACACACACACTCACTAAAGCATTTTACTGAAATCCATCGCTTTCAACAAGGTTTAACTAAACGTTAACAATACCGATCTTACTGTACGTTGGGACCGAATGATCAAAACCATCGCAATGTTCCCATCATGACAAGATTCGCACGGATGCAGATAACTTTGATAAGCATGCAAAAGAGCGTGTGTAAAGTTGCCGCGTTTCGCTAGTTTTATCAAACGGCAAACCGATACACCCACTAGGAAGAAAAAAAAACATGGGGATTTGCTAATTTGTTTGCATCAACTATTGGCAATCGTACATCACACGATGAGTGAAAAAGAGAGAGAGAGAGAGAGAAAGAGAAAGATAAAGAGAATAAGAGAGAAACAGTTTGATTGGAAGGAAAGAAAAGAAAAGAATACAAAATTACATTACATACACACAGCATTGTACATGAAGATGAAAATAAAACAGTTAAGCTTCTACTACGAACACAGAGGTTTGGGAATATCAGCAATTATGATCTACTCCCAAACATATCTTATCATTGCTATCAACGAGTCATTTAGACTTGATAAACAAAACAACAAAACATGGAACGAAATTATACAAAGTGGAAAGGTATTTCTGAGATGGTTGAATCAGAATCTATTCAAAGTTACAAGATATAGCAAGATATGACTGTTTTAACCCATTATATAAGCAGAACATAGAATAAACAAGAATTGACAATTTACAACCATTACAAAAATAACGAAACATTTTCATAAAAAATTACGTAACTTCAAAACATTAAGCTGCGGTAGCTAGGCGTCTTTTGCATACACAAACAATTGGCCAAAGGCTAAGATAACTCAGTGCAATTTGAAATTTTCAAACATTTAAGGGATCTAATTTACAATTTTTTTTAGAGAATAGTTTTGGCCAAATCATTCAAGAAAATGATGCAGTTCATGTTGCAAATTTGCAGTTTTCCACATTTGTCATGGTCCGGTTAATTGTAACCGGGGTAATAACACTCTCAGATATCAACAATAATTACACGTAAGATGTGTCCATCCGAACCAAATCGGAATCGGGCGGTGTCGAATTCCTACTTTCAGATCGACTTATTTGGCGAGTGACGGAAAATCCCATGTCTTAACACTGACAACAGAAGTTGAAATTTCCATTGAACCAATACACAGCAGGAAAGGAAGCAGGAAATGGAAATGTTACCGGCACGGCAATCGTCATCCGTTCACAATCTTCCGCAGCTTCAGTGTTTCGCTTTACGCAAACGTTTAGCGATGCAGTTTTGCACTCCACAAAACAACTACAAAGAGTGACTTGATCCACCACCGGTGCAGTTGAAAGGTAAGGCGATCTAGTCATTAAAGCTTCACACTTAACACACACACACACACCCAGGCGTTGGAAGGGAATAAAAAGGACGGGCGGATTGAGGCACTTGATGCACTTATCTATATTTGGCATACGGGTATATTGAGGTCATCCCTTCATGTGGCGCATGTCGATAAAAGAGAGAGAAAATAGGTGTAATGCAAAGCGGCGCACATCGATGATGATGATGATGATGTGTATCCATGGTGTTAGCATATTTTGGCTTCTTGCAAATTGTAAACCACTTTGCTAACAAAGATGTTGGAAGTATCCGGAGCTGCACAAGGTTCAATGTAGTTCTACCTTCAAAAGGAAATTAAAAATCGTTACGTGCCTTCGGTTCATATCGGTTCCCCAATCAATGTACCACACCCATGGATGTCGCTTTGAACGGTCCAAAATGTTGACCGGGCTTAATAGTTTAAGGTTGGTTTGCTGACATACTTCATAGTGGCATAGTCGCTGCATACGAGCGAAGTCTTTTAGTAGTTAATGAATTTTTTTTTTCGACCCCAAAGAACGTCTTCTAATCATTGTTTACGTCTAGTGCATAAAGACTTAAGAATGCAATTCCATTGTACAGTTCCCCAAATGAAGAGCTTTCTATGAAACATTCAAGAACTTTCTTCTTGTCAATAGTTCCATGTTTTAACGTTTTCTTCGAACTATTTACCTTATTAAAAGTCGACAACAGGCGATTAAACTGTTTCCAAAACATTGGACATCGTTCGGGGACAAGATAGTTAGAATCGTAGAAAGGAAAACGATAACAGCCGGGATAAGCGCTACTGGGGGATTGTTAATGATTTCAAGGATAATGTTGCTATAGCAAACAGCAGTTCAATGAATATTGTTTTCTTGATGTTTAAGTACGAGTGCGAGCCGCGTTTAAGTACGAAGCGAGTACGATACAATCGCATGAGATGGAAAAACACCAATGGAGGGTGTTTTCCGTGGAGCACTTTAACAATTTAACGGCAACCAACGACGAAAGTAATTCGAAAATTCCCAATATTCGAAAACAATGTTCCCAATTCCAGTGAGATTGGTCGGGATATCAAACTGTCAACATGTACAAAATAGTCAGCAAAGTTTAATTGTCTTTTTTAATAGATAAGTAAGTAAGTAAGTAAGCGACATTGTGCAAAATTGGTTAAAAAATATATTTAATTAAAAATTGTATATTAGAAAAATATGAAGCTTTCACAATGAAAAATGACAAGAAAATGGCTAAAGAAAACAATCAAATGCCCCATCAATGTATTATGTACTGTATTGATGTGCGCACCGGAGTGCATCAGCGACTTCGAGAAACCGGTTCCGAACTAATGAACGCTGGAGCAGGATCCGAATTAACGGCTCCGTGGTCAGTACCGAACTAAAAGGCCCCTGGAATGACTCCGAATTTACTACCTCTAACAGGGTTCGAGGGTACTGGCATTCGGCATGGCTTTAAGGGTACAGCAGTTTACCTCCTTGTCATGTGGTTTTCAAGTTTATCTCACTCTAGGGCTTTCCTGTGCTACTTCGCACACCAGGCATACCTTGAATTTGAAAGATGTATCCGTTTTCAGTACACATGGTGGTAACTTGTGATGTCATCAATTTAGCACTACAAAAACAAACTCTTTGAACAAAGAACTGAGATATGAATACAATTATAGATTGTAGGCCGATAGCAACATTTTTTAAGTACTATTTTATTGCAACAAAACCACAATTCGGCTTGACAATATTTGCATGTAACTTTAAATGGGAATCGGAGACGATCCATGAGCTAGCCTTGGAGTAGCCTATGTCTATTGGCCTCGGTGTACATACGAAGGTGTGGAGCCAGAAAGCTAACCGAATGGCTAATGGCCAAGCTTGTAGGGATATATATCTTCCGTTCCATGCATATCCATATCCCGTTCCTTACACATATCTTGCCATACCCCGTTCCTTGCGCGGAACATTTCCATGCGCAGGTTCTTGATCTGCATCTTCCTTGGTATATCATTCGCAGTATCTGACGCTTGTACGCTACCCTACTAATGCTCAGAGAGTACCACTTGCCTCATGGTTACTGTTTCGGCAGTGATCATCACGCGTTCGACGACATTTGGAGTCGATACAGAAGTTATTTGTTTGAGGATGATTCCATATAGTTGTTGAATCGAAATCGATACCATAGCTGATAATTTGGAATAGATTCCAGGGGTAATGAATCGAAATTACGGAACCGATAGTAGGAAACGGTTCCAAAATAAAAAAAAAAAATGCGCTCTGGGCCGTCTTTCCCAAAGGCAAAAAAATATCACTATGTCGAAATCACATTTTTTGCTATTGTCGCTGTAAGAGCACACATTTTTATGGTACTATTCTCACCACGAATACCGGTACTCAGTGCGGAACAAGGAAAAGATTGGAATTTGGACTCGATAATGGTCCTGTCCTGTGAGACTCTCAGAGATGAATATTTTTTCACCAATATGTTCCTCAGCGAAATCAAGCCCACATCACCCCCCAAGCTTTGAACTACGGTTTTCTCGAAAAAAAAAACATATAACAATATTACTATTGTCACGCTTTCCTGTCCCTCCCGTAACACTCCATCAATGTGAACAAGAAGACTTACATTCATAATAAACCTAATGCAAGCGACGATCGTGTATATATTGAACGTCATAAAATCCGCCATTTCCGAAGCGAATCTTTATGCCGCTTTGCCTTTCTTGTATCTCCCCAACGACATACCAATGACGTTACTCCCTGTTCCTTCTACCAGTGTGACAAAACGCATTGAGGAATGTACACACATACAACAGGCACATGCAATATCCTAAGGCACCCGGAAAAGAAACACCGCACCGACGAAGACGTTGACGTCGAATGCTGCGGTTTTCATGCTGCGGGCATCTGTTTTCGCCATCAGCGCACGGAACGAAAGGGAACACAACCGTTCAACGGCACCATCCGTTGTGTCCATCGTCTTGATCAACGCAAACTGCCCCTGTCTGCCTTGTGGTTCCGAAAAAGGTAGCTGAGTTCCCAAAAAAGGGAATCCGCCCAAGGCCTCCACACACAAACCACGGTGACACATAGGGCCTTATAATGGACTTGGCGACCATAGTATTACAGCACAATATGAGCCGCGCGCGGACCATAGACGCTTCCATCTGTCAATTTCTGCCGATATGTGATTGTCACCACGCTGTCGCCAGGATGACGTTCCGAGAAATTCCATTGAGAAGGGTTTTTTCTCTCTACTAGTTTTCTGCCCAAATACACCGAAAATCTTGACTTTTCTTTCCGGTTCGTTGGGCTGCGGTGTAAGCGCGCGTGTGTGTGTGTACGTGCATGCGGATCAATGTAGAGAATTGCAAAAGAAAAAGCTTCAAAGAACCGGCACAGCAGCATCCATCTTTTCTTTGCTCCCCATTTTTATGACGAATGACTAATGTTGTGCAAAGGAAAAGAAAACTTGTAGACAAGCGTATTGACCAGACCGACCGGTAGAACGGTTAGCTCGGAAGCCGGTTTTGCGTTCGTTCACACACACATATATAGGGACACTACATCACAGCAAATTGATGTGTTTTACAGAGCGAAACGCAAAATAGAGAAAATTAAGAAGGTGTAGTAATGGGCATTGGGGAACTAGAAACGCTATGCAAACTATAAGTGTTCTCTCTTTATCACCATCGATGCAAACAAAGGACACATTTCCTATTGAAAACCGATAAAGATCCAACAAATGCTAACTGCAAGCACCATAAGCGCGCTACCTTCGATCGTTTTGACATCGTCTTCTGTCGCCCCCTACTTAGACCTAAAAAAACATAACCACACATCAGGAGGTACAAAAACACAACTTACCGTTTCAAGCTGCTGCTCCATCGCATGGAGACGAACGAAACAGTACATCCGCCGTCCGTACGGCCGATCCAGGGTATTGCTGCTGCTACTGCTGCTAGCGTTGATGATGGTAATGATGGCAGTAGTTATGATGAGCTGAAAACGACGACGAAGACATTCGTCACCACTGCAACGTTGCCGGGATTGGGCTTTTTCTCTCTCTCTTTTGTGGTGTTGTGAAAGGTTTGCAAATCGAAGTGATGCTACTTGACGCGCTCCAATCAACACATTACACTGACCTATGCACGCGAACTGCTGAAGAAATGTGTCAGCTCGGTGTCAAGGCTCCCTTGAATACTGTTTACCGTCTTCCACTATCTGCCTTTGCATGCGTTAAGTATCAACAGCTCGGTTGCACACTGTATTGATGAGCTGATGGGTTTGACACGAACTTAATCCGGAATAATTTTTCGAAGAGTTGCGGCCCACGTGGGAAGAATTGGTTGTGCTTGGTTGCGTGAAAAAGGGAACCGAATTTTCTTCGGCAATATTTTTGCTGTCCGTGCGAATAGGTCTCGGTACCGGTTACGGGGAAGTGGGGATATTTCTTCTTTCTTTCCTTCACTTTAATACACCGCACACACTTCACACTATCGTAACACGTACGCAACACATATATACACACACACACTTTCCTGAACACGATGGTGACTCCACCATATGCGAAAGATTATGGGACACTTCTTCTTCATGCGACGTTTACCCGAAAATAAAAAGAACACAACAGATAGTACACCCACAACAATAACGTTAGTCCTCCCCCGTGAAGGTGGCAATTTGCTGAATTTTCACACCAGTTCGGATGAATGCTCGTTCACGTCGCTTTATCAACCGGGATGCTTTTTCACTTTTTCGTCGCCTTTACCAAAGATCTCGACGAAGTCTTATACGCTCCTTTTCGTATGCCGTGTATACAGAATAACGGATTACTGCAATTTGAAAATATTTCCACAGACGCTTTTCGTATGCCACACACTATACACACTAACCAAACCTGTGGAGAGAAACAAATTTCTGCGTAAGTGAGTGTGCCTTCTTCACGTTACGGATCACGTCGCCCCGGTTGGCACAAGGGCGATACATAGCCGGCGTACTTCCGGTAGGAATGATCAGATTTTGTGCTGAGACGGTCGGCGCACATGTATACTTTCTAGGCGTTAATGCTCATTTTTTGCCTGAATCATGACAATTATTTTCTTATACAAAGAAAGAACTACACGCAAGGAATAAGAAAACACCCATCAATTGGTTGAAATGTCCAAAACATGAAGGTAAAATGGAGAATTTGCAACAACAAAAAATTGCAAGTATTCGTCTCCACTACCTACACATGCTGACCGCAAACACACACACACACACATACGTGCGCGATTCACGGGGGGTGCTTAGGATGGAAAACGCGAAATCAATTCTGCATAATTTGGAGCTTACTGCGTTGCTGCAATGAACAAGAATTCATTTCGTGGACAATTATTAAAGAAATTTTCCATTCGCTGCTTTTCAATAACGGGTCGTAATCGGTGGCGTTCATAAAAGAGGGCCACTATCGCTATTTGACAGCTGTCTTCGCACGGCTATCTAATTAGAAGCAAATAAATGTTCCCGTTCCGTCTCTCTCGCAATGCGTGCCTCTACGTGTATGTGTGTGTGTGCATTACTGCGATACTCTCGTCTTCCGTGGGGTCGTCCACTAAAGCCGAAATATGAAACCCCTTCTTTTCGCAGTAATGCGGTCTACAAACCCGTGGGCATTGCAGGAAGTTCGGGAAGGATTTGTCAACCGGAAAGGCAGCCGCAGACAATACTGCAAAGAAGAAGAAAAACAGTTCAAACTTGCTTTTTTCTTACTCGTTAGCTCTGTCCCCTCTCGGAGGGCTCCACTCCCTTAAAAGAAAGATCTTTTCCGATTAGGCAACGTCGGCGTAAAGGTCGACGAGCGCAGCAAAGTAGGCTGCTCCCCCATGTTCTTTTCCTACCCCGTTTTTAGTTTCACACACACGCTGACGCACGCACCGGCACATCAGCACGGTCCGTCCGTGCTGGGCCAGAATCACCACCGTTGAACACCGTCAAGCAAAAGAAGGAAAAAAAACGGGGTGGTGCGCTTCTTTTCTTCTTGCTTCTTTTATTTCAACACACTCACTCGGTTGCTGCACGAAAAGTTGAAGTCGGCTTCCTTTTTTACCCTACACACATTAGCACAATCTCACTCTACGTCTGCCGAGTTAGCGGAACCGAGGAACCGCCGCTCGTTAGGACACGGTTTTCCGGAACAGTTCTCAACCCCGATGGGGTTGTCACGAGTGCTGCTGGGTTGCGAACGGTTTGCAATCCTCGGGTAGTGGAAAAAATCTGCTTTTCCTCGCACTTCGACGAGCCGACGTCGTACCGGATGTGAAAGAGTTTGTAAAATCGACGAAACGCGTGCTGTCAAAATGCGAGACAGGGTCGATGTAGATGCATCGTTTCGTCGAGAATATAATCGAGCAAAGGCTCATTCGTGGCGTTTCGTCGATTGCGATCATGTAAAAATTCACGGCGGTCACGCCATTCGGTCAATTGGCGGGTTCAAAAAGTCTCCACTCATGTTTTACCACTAAACTTAGTTATGAAAATATCAAATGAACTCCTTATGAAAATATGAAATGAACTTATGTATAAACAATATTTTTTTTTCATTTTCAAACCTTCTACAATCTCTGGCGTCAAGGCGGCAGTGCGCAAAATTTTAGTGTTTGCGCGTAATGTAAATATATTTCTTATTTAATTTCAACGTGTTTGGTTACAATTTTGTTCGCAGCATAATTATCACATAGTTCACCAACATCCCTTCTCATTTGAGCTTTCAAAGTATTTCAGCATATGATTGCAATACCATTCTTTATGCAAAACAAACGCGTTTGACCCTTGCCCATTGCAGACCATCCTCCAGCACCCTCATAAAGTCAACAGGTCGTTATCGTTTCTTCGCTGTTATCAGGGTGAATTGTGGTTTTGCCTCTTCAGTACGACAACACCACGGTTTGTGAACGATTATAGAACAACACCTTAAACGTGAAGTGAACATGGCCAGCGCAACACAACCGGTGCATCTGAAACTGGAACGTTTCGGAACCGTTTTACGCGTAACCATCAACAATCCGCGCAAAAAGAATGCTCTCAACAAACAGGCATACCAAGATCTGGCTGATACCCTCAATACAGCGAACAAGGATGACGGTATAAATGTGGTTGTACTAACCGGTACCGGAGATTACTACAGTTCGGGTAACGATATGGTATCGGCGGTGTCCGATGAAGGATCGGTCGAAGAAAAGCTTGCTCGTGGAAATGCTATTTTGCGGGATATGGTTCGTGCTTTTATTTCATTCGACAAGTTGCTGATTGCTATCATCAATGGCCCGGCGATTGGAATTGCGGCAACCACTGCACTTTTGAGCGATGTTGTGTATATGACGGACTCAGCCTACTTCTACACGCCGTTCACAAAGTTGGGCCTTTGCGCTGAAGGATGCTCCTCGTACACGTTCCCATTGCTTATGGGTCGAAGCAAGGCATCAGAAATGCTCCTACTGAACCACCGTATGTCTGCCCAAGAGGCATTGCAGTTTAACGTCGTCGCAAATGTGTTTAAACGTGATGAGATTGAAAGCAAACTATGGCCTCAGATACTGGAGTACGGTAAACTTCCAATTGGATCCATTAAAGCTGGTAAGATGCTGATCAATCGTTTCCAGCGCGATAAACTCTACGAAGCAAATGATCGCGAAACGGAAGCACTAATGGATCGCTACCAGACGGAAGAATCGCTGAATGCGGTAATGGAATTTATGATGCGGAAAAGCAAAATGTAATGCCAGTCATCTTGAAATGTAAATACAATTCTGGGGTTTGTGGTTTTGGATTATAATATTTGCTACACCTTTTATGCTCCATTGATGACTGTGCTTCTTTACTTGATCAACTATGTGTTTCGTGTTTGCTGTGATCGTGTAGCCGGAGACGAAATCAATCCTAGCAGCTGACAGTCAGCTTCCAGCAGGGTAAGATCTTTGTTCGATCCTAAAAAGCGCGTGGAGAGTTCGAGATCTTTTACCCGTAGCCGTACTCGGGCACCTCTCACGTAATCTCTGAAAGATAGGGGTTCCAAGTTGAGATAAAAGAAATCTATTTACAAACTGATGATTCCTTACTCGCCATTCTTTGTGGGGCGTGTGCAAACGCAATGAAACTTCCAGCCAAAATCTATGTAAAGGTCATTTTCAACTATATGAAATATTTTTCCAGTTACTACTTTTCCTTCTGGGTCGCCAAGCTGAAAAAGAAAATTGAATGAACAGAAATTTAGATGAACCAAAGATGATTTACCAAACAACCAACAGGTTCTGGTGCTTACATCAACAAACTTTGAGTGTCTTAGCAAGGCGGCGAACGTCTTTGGTGGTTCGTTGGTAAGTTCCGGGTTGAGTGTTTCGCTGTGTTTTTTATAAGCTTTCGCAAATCCACCTACTTTTTTATTAATTTCGACAGATGCGTTTTCTTCGGAAGGCACTGCTGAAGACGATGAGGGTGGTAATGCTTCAGAACTGAATCTGCTCCAAGATCCAATTCGAACCGGATGCATTAAAGTCCCACACACAGACCGTTGGCTAGCGAATCGCAGCAAGTGTGCCATTGTGTAATGTTATCACTTTCACTATAACTACCGGCTTTTGGTGAACGCGGTGTTTGCGAAAGATGGAAAATTATTGCACGAGCTCAATGTTTTGGTCGATTTGATAGCTGCGTGAACGGGTTTGACAGATGACGTTGACGTACTGACATTTGCGCGCTGTCAGCTAACGAAAACAAACGCATCGTCGTCGATCTTTCATTTTGCAGTCTCAAAAGCCTCGATGCGAATACGTGTGCGGGAAAAACTGAAAGCAACAAACCGATTTCTCGGCTGGTACGGCTCGCGGATATCGTAACAACCCTGGCGGTCATCGGCCGTGAGTGTACTGCTGCGGCCGGACAGATGGATAAGTCCAAGTCCACCGCAACACGCGCCACCGTATCCGGCGGTGGAGGTCGCGTTAAACCGGACAAACAATCACGCAAGGATAAGAAGGATAAGGTCGGCAAGTCGGGTGGTTCGAACAAGCGCAACAAAAAGAACAAGAAAGATAGCCCATCACCCATGACCCGGGTGGTCATTCGCCGTCTGCCACCGACAATGACGGAAGCGGTGTTCTGCGAACAGATATCGACAGATGGGGTGCTGCCGACCAATGACGAGTTTTACTTTGTTGGGCCCGACTGGACACTCGGACATAATGCATCCTGTCGGGCGTATATTAACTTTACCAATCCGGAGGACGTGTTCCGGTTTACCGATAGTTACGATGGATACACGTTTGTTGATGCCAAGGGTATGGAACATCAGGCCGTGGTAGAGTATGCGCCATTTCAGAAACTGTCCAAAACTCGATCTCGCCGAAAGGATCCGAAATGTAACACGATCGAGACCGACACACACTTCCTTGCGTTTCAAGAAACATTGGCAGCGGAAGAGCAGGAAGCGTTGCACGGTCGGGGAACGCAAGAGTTCAGCTTTAAGATAGAGCAAGGTAAGTCTAATAAGCTGGACAACTATGTCCTTGCATTGTCCCACAAACGCACATTTAAGTGCTGTTGTATACTTGCACATTTCAGAGGAGAAAACCACGACAACACCTTTGCTCGAGTTCATCGCACAAAGGAAGCAAGAGAAGCGCGACGAAAAGCGTCGCAAACAGGAGGAAAAACGTCGAATGCGCGAAGAGGAACGGCATATGCGAAAGACGCAGATAGCCAAAGCAATGCCGGACATTATCCGTGAAGAGGTGATTGCTGAACTTATGGAACGGACGGTTTTGTCACGTCCGTCAAATCCGACACAAAATGTAGCGAAACCGGGTGGAAATTTCACCGCCAAAGGTGGTGGGCCGGATGGAAAGTTTAAGGATGATAAGGATAAAAAGTCTAAGAATAAGAAAGATAAAGAGCGTAATCGAGATAAGCAGGGTGAGGATACGAAAGTGTCGCAGGACGCAGGAAAATCGGATGGCGGTAAAAATGCGACCGGCAGAAAGCAACAAGAGCGCGATAAGGCTGGCAAGAAGTCGAAAGAAAAACCAATCCGGGATGAGCCCCGATACAGAGAGCAGAACCAGCAACAGCCACAGAAGGGAGAGCGAAATGAAAAATCGAAGAAGGAAAAAGCACCGAACGGTCCTTCGGGTGGAAACGGAGAGCAAGCGTCCACGTCCAAAGCCAACACAGGTACGCCCACGAACGATGGTTCTAACAAGAAGGAGGTAAAGAAGTACAGTGAGCGACGCAAAGAAACGCGTGCCCGTGCTGAAACACGATTCGCTGAGCAGGACACCAGCACCGAGCCTAATTCAGCCAAAGACGCTCGTCCGCCGGCCACCGACAAGGTGGTGGAAGTGAAGAAAAGCATACTCACCGCCAACGTACCACCGTTCATACCGAAGGAAAAAACCACCATTCTGTTGGCTGGACACACGTCAACAGTGACGAACGTTCCCGTCGATCAGAAGCTGGCTGAAAAGATGGCCAAAGTTTCGCTGGTGGACAACGGCAAAAAGTCACCGTCGCCCGATGGTGCGGATTGTTCGGCATCGGGGACAAAGCCCAAGCTGTCCGAAAAGCAGAAAGAATTGCGTGAAGCACGCAAAATTCGGAATAAGGATCGTCCATCGATTGAAATTTATCAGCCCCGCAAGCGGATAGTGTCGGGCGGTACGGGAAAAAGTGAGGACGATCGTGGCCGAAGCGATTCCGATCGTCCCTCGGACAATGTATCGGCCTCGGCTTCGGCAGGAGCGGCCGCTGAGTCGGGAGAGGGGGTGAAAGAACGCCGGCATAAGCTAACGAAGAAAGCGTCCGATCGGCAGCAGCGAGAACGAAAGAATGGTAGAAAGAACTCGATGGAGGCGGATAGTAGCAAGGAAACAGCCGCAAGCAGTGTACAGTAGGTTGAGCTTTTGAATCTGTTTTTGAACGCCGTCGATGCGTACCGCATAGCACTCGCCAACTCGTAAAAGGGTCCTGCAATGTATCGATAGCTGCAGCAAACCCGATGCTACTGGTTGTGGTTGGAACACGGCTATTAGAAACCCATATCCCTTTTTGCGACGCGATTAACTGAAACAAAATGGAACGCGTGAACTGTGTTCTGAATTGTATCGCGTTTAAAAAATAGTGTCCCTGTTGGTGTTTCCGTTTTTCATCGAAAACAAGCTCTGTTGAATGTCACGAGAGATCGTTTAGAATGCATAATAAGGTTGCCAATGTTCACGAAGGAAAGGATCGAGATCTAAAACACGTTGGAGGTGAGATTCGAAGGCTGCAACCATGAACTGAATAACTTGGCAAGGAAGATACAAACAGAATAGCTGATCAGAAAGCATTCACGGAAATTACCAATAAAACTCATCAACCTACCGTTGATTAAATAACTTAACGCTTTATTAATATAGAAGTATATGGAGAGTATGTATGATTTGTTCAAATATTTAGTTCAATAGTATCGCAGTGAAGATTAGTGTACAATATTTCATTTTAAGCTTAAATCAACATTCTAAATTCGACCTCCAACGCAAAAAAAGGTCACTTCTGGGGATGTGATTCAGTTTTGTCTCTCTGCCAGCTGCTTCAACTGTCGCAACACCGTCTCCTGAAGCTTCTTCTTATCACGCTCCGATTTGGATTTCATCAGCGACAGCATCGATTTCTTGTCGGCTTCACGCAATTTTTCCAACACCACTATGATCGTTGATGGATGTACCAGCGAGTATCGGTTCTCGTCCTTGCCGTAATCATGCAGATAGGCACTCCAATCCTCCGAGATGAGCAGATCCAACAATTGTCGAATTTCGGCGAAGTACTTGGAAAGATCGCCCTCGCGCAATCCGGGCACCGGATCGGATGAAGCAAACAGCTCGAACTGCATCAGATCGAGATTGATCTGATCGAGCGCACCGCCCGATATTTGTCGTATGTCTTCCGAAAGAATTAACTTCGAAATGGTCGTTGCGATGTGTTCGCACGCCTTCTTACAGGCGGCCTGTGCCACCCCGGGCAAGATATAGGAAAAGCTTTGGAATGTGCTCTGCAGGAAGGCAACCATGTCCGTCACGAAAGGTGATGCGTGACCGTACGATTCCGGCAGCACCCAGTCGTAGTTTTCGAGTTCCTCGAAGAACTCATCCAGCTTGCAGCACAGCTTGGTCGATACCTGCTGTTCCGCTTCCGAGCGTGCGACATGAAACAGTGCCGAAGGTGTCTGGGTGACGCTCTGTACCGTACCGGTCATTTTGCACACGAACGAATCCAGGAACGGACCTGCCTTTTCCAGATACTGCGTATCTATGATGATTTGGATGACTTGCATCAGCGCCAAACTTGGGCTTCGGAAAACGGCCGACAAGCAGCCGCTGAAACTGCGCGTCAGCAGCAGATTGGCAGCCTTGCGAACCATCGCAGCGATCTCGTTCGGTGATAGCGTAAGTTCCTCGGAAAATTTCATACACGCGTACATGAACTCCATCGCCTGGTGGTAGACTTCGGGAACCATCCGCGAAAACGGAAATTTCTTCGGGAAGGGTTGTGTTTCCAGTTGCTCCGAATGGAACGGAAATCGTTCCAGCACCGCATCGTACTCTTCCTGATTGTGTGCTTCTAAGGGCAGGAAATCACTCTTGTCCAGAATGTCACGGAATTCGTTCACCCAACGTTGCAGCAACACCTCGTTGTAGTGATCGCGCATTTCGAGCAACAGATCCCACAGCTGCGTCACGGTGTAGCCATAGTTTTTGAGCGTAGTGATGCTCAACATAATCAGATTCTTGATACGCAACAGTACGTTCGGATCGGTACAGGAAGACGACGACATGCTGAGCACATTGACCGCGCGCGATAGTGAAGAAGACCACAAATCGTCAAGGTACGTTTGTGTGACGATATCGCCCCCTGTGTTCATGACGTGATCCTCCACCACAAAAAATCCTACGATCGAGTAAATGTACGTCTTGTACGCTTCCAGATTATCGTGCATTGTTTGCGGTGCTTGCAGCACCAACTTCGCCTGATCCCGACGCTGCTTGCGATAGTCCTTCTCAAAGTACTCTTTATCGTTTAGCACCGTGTAGATGTGCAGACAGCGATAAATGGGAGAAAAATCGATCAGATCTTGCGCATTAACGTCCTCATCATCATCACCAAAGTCCGAGCAGATCGGCCCACCTTGCTTTGCCAGCGCCTTATACTCGGTGATTATCGTCTCCAGATCACGCTTCTGTAGCTCCTTCGTATGCTTCATTGCGATCTCGCCGATCTTTGGTGAAAACTTGCGAATGTTCTCCAGAAACTCGCGGAAGTCTTCCTCCGACGATTTTTTGATGTTTTCCTTCAGCTTCGGTATCGTGTCACGCATTTGCTGGGAAAATCGATAACCGGCCACTTTCGGCAGGTATTCGCTTTCTAAAACTTCGAGCGTTTTCAACGCAGGATAGTAACGCTTTTCGCGCACCTGCTTCAATAGCTTGCTGTAGCATTCCAATACCGGCAGACAGCTCGATAGCCCTTCAATAGCGCCCGCTATGTTTCCCTCTACCTTGCGTGCCTTCACCAATTCGTTACCTTTAGCGATCACGCCGGCCGATGCTTTCCCCAGACCATCGTTCAGTGTGAGTACTTCTTGGTTAAGGCCCTGTGCCTGAGATTTCACATGCAGCAGTTCACGGATCGAATCGATAAATCCTTGATAGTACAGATTGCAGATACGCTCGATGTCCTTATCGTGCGAACGGATACGTGAATCCAGCTGCTCGGAGATCTGGTCCTGGGAATTTCCCTCCAGGATGGTGCGAAACGTTGGCCCCCAGTAGTCATCCACTGCTTCGATGTCTTGCATAGAAATGTTGGCCATTTTCACTGTTTAATTAATTAATGGCGTAAATTGCACGCCGCGATACGTTTTTGTTGCGTTTCTCAGGGTGTAGTAAAAATATTGCGTTGGTGAGTTGTTTGTTGACAATCATTGGTGCACATAGGGTTGCTCTCGGTCATCAAATAAGACGCACGATTTGAATTTTATGTACAAAAAACACAATCATGGTAAGAATATCGAAACTTTCGTTCAAAGTTGCATTAATAACACAACAAATTATTATTTAACGTACATTTTTGTTACACGCAATTGAGTAAAAACTTTAAAATGAAACTGTCTGTGGCGACCAGAGCGCCTGGGTAAAAAAAATGCACTTTAGCCAAGACACAAACCTGCGTCACCTAGGGAGATTAGTGCGTACTAACAAGATGTTTGTTGGGAAGTTTATCAGGATGAGAACAATAAGGTCCTTGTTTGTAGGAGACTCGAAAAAACTAGAACAAAAGGACAGGAATTCACGGAACGACTGTTTCGCGGAAAGAAAGACACTCTTACCAACACATACGAGGCGACAGATGCTCAATGCTCCGTATGCTCCGTATTAAAATCAATTATTGGAGTTTCCGTCTAATGGTCGATCGAAGACCGAAGTGGTTAAGTTGTGCATTGTACCCAGCAACAGAAAAGTTCAATAAGAACAGGATCCAACTTCGGTGATGCCTAAGTGTCCATCATCAACCATAATGATTCTTAGGAATTTTGTAGTGACCAAACGCCTTCTAAACTTATCGGATGTACATAACTTAAACTAGTAAACTAGCGTGTGTTTTGGCACGTTTCGGGTTTATTCTACTCCGTTCGCTATTATACGATGTTACGGTTTTGGCTCTGTGCAATGTAAAAGTAGATTTTTAACGCCTAACTACTAACGGTACCTAAGCAAATTCTTAAGTTATTTCATGGCAACGTGTGTCGTTAAATCGGTGTACAATTTGTTTCTAAAATAATGCATAACGGCTATGTACAGTGTGACTTATCAACTAATTCTTACCGTTCCTTGCTGTTAGTCTTATGAAATGGCTTTTGAAGAAAAGGGTGCGCTACTAATCACATTCGCTCAACAATTTATCACACTTGGCATGTTCCGCGGGTACTTCTTCCTCTGCACCCGCTTGTGGTACCATCACACGGTTAATGTTTTTCAGTGGTACTTTCTTTGGATTTCGTTTCGCTTTCAGCTTTTTCGCGTTGCGCCGATGCAAGCAGAAGAGTATGATAGCGAACAACACGATACAGCTGGCCACCGCTGCCGATATCTTCATCCACGCCGACTTAGCTTCCGTGTCAAGCTGCCGGGAGTTTCGGATCTCCATACACTGATGGAAATCGGCTGCCTGTCCCGCATCGACCACTAGTCCCGCTTCGGCATTGCAGAGATTTTGTTCTGTAAGTGGATATGATAGGGTAAGTAAGCTTCGCTGCCCTTCATTACTGTCCGATCGTAACTCACCTGATGATGTAAGCGGAATGCAGTATAATGGCGGATACATGATTTTGGCACGCCGAAGAACAAGCTCTGCCGTTAGCACCTGGCAAGCGCAGATGGGAATCTGTGTGTTGTTGAGTTCGACCGTTTTCAGGTTGCACATGGGCGAAAACTGGGCCAGTGTGAGCTCCTTCATCGGGTTGGACGAGATGTTCAGCTGCCACAGGTCCGGAAGGACACCAAAGTTCGGTAACCGCTGCAGTCGACAGTCGGCTAGACCGAGTACCTGGAGCGGTGCTTTGATAGGCTTTTCGAGGTTTGCTAGGGCCGTGTCCACCTCGTACAGTGCATTGTGGCTGACGTAGAGGTTACGCAGGACGGGTAGCTGGAACAGTTCTAGCGGGATGCTTTTCAACGCGTTATACGAAAGATCGATGGCCTGCGAAATGGACAAAAGAATCATAATGTAAACAATTTTTCCAAGGGATGAGCGACACCCTGCTACAACCGACCTACCTCTAGGTTTGTGAGGGAGCTGAACGTATTTTCATCAATGTTTTGTATCATGTTCTCAAACAGATACAGATACTTGACAGCAGTGTAGCGGGTAAAAGATTGGTCATTTAAATCTCGGATCCGATTGAAACTGAGATCGAATATCTGAAAAGAAGGGCGCCGTAACGCGGTGCAAACATTAGTAAAATCGTGAAACGAACGATACGGCACGGGATGAACCGCGTAACCAGCATCTTTTCTAACCAGGGACTAACAAACCATGCATCAAGTGGTCGCACGAAGAAAGATCTCACTCGCACTTTTCTTGATCGCGAGCTCCGCACCACACCACGCTGTTGGGTTAATTGATTTAAATTGGTTTGTTAGTCGGTTCTGCTTCTCCAGTACCGCGAGATACCGAAGAACTGAATCAAAAAGTTGATACAGAACGAAACAAACGGACCAAAAACACGCGAGTGTAGCATGCTAGAATTCGTGTGGTACAAGAATAACATCAATATTGGTCAAATTTACGAGCATTCGCCAAGCAGCAAAAGGGGAAATCGATTTATTTTAACTCTTGATGATGCCGGATGTGTTGTGGATCACGATTCCCGGCGAAGTAGGTAGAATGTGTTTACGCTGATCTCGAATCGAAATACTACGCTAGTCGTGTAGTCTTGGGGGATTTTTTTTCTTTGGGAAATAAGGCCACTGGAATGTAGATGCTTAGCGAATTGTTGAAGCTTTTCCAACGAAAAATAAACTAATGTAATAAAACAATTCTAGCAGATTTCACATCTACCACCGCGTGCTGCTGTTCTGAGAGTTCTGGTCGCTCCGTTCTTATTCCGGGGCACTACGGTGCAACCCAATTGACCTTCTGAAGGATCAACAATTGACCGGAATTATACACGCACCAGCACTAGATCCATTCCACTCACCGGCTGCCAATTACTCACCTCCAGACTGGACTTGAGCGATTGTGGAATTTCCTTCAGATTTAAATTCGCACAATTGTAGCCGACCATTTTGTACGTCCGTTCGAGCAGGCAGCGCTGGGGTCGATCCAATTCCGTCGGTAACGTTGCGAAGCCGTTTGCATAGCTGAGCATAAAGATGGCCGTCAGGGTCAGGGTTTGCGAGGCGATGAATGATACGCCCGTTTGTCTGCTTACGATCCGATGCATGGTTTGTGTGGCGTAGCTTTAAAGCTGTACAAACCGCATGAAAGAGGGCAAAAACAAAAGCTGTTTAAATAGGGGTTCCATTAGATGGGGCTACACACATCCCGCCACTGAGATGATGATCGGTCAATTGTTGCAGAGATGGTAACAATACTACGCACTGACGTTTCGCAGCATTTACAAAAGTTTGCAAAATCATGCTTGTGATGTGCCATCATTAGATGACTACTACGTTCGGGATTAGTACTGTGCCGTACCTCGTGCTGCTTGTGTGATCTTGAGTGTATGATTGATTAGAAAAAAAGATCACTGCAAAAGTCGTGAGAATGATAATTTTATTTATTTATTGGTGGTAATGGTGAACGGAAGCAACTAATCTATTACTCGCAGCTTCTGCGATCGTTACACTTATTCACCAAAACACTGGGAGGAAGAGTTGGTTTCATTCTTTGCACTGATCTTACACTTTGTTGCAGACTGAATCTCTCAAACGCTACGATCACACTAGACACCCTGTAAATATAACAATCTCACAACTATTTCCCTGCTAGTTACAGCTACTAGAACAGTCACCGACGACCGATCGACTGGGTGGGTGTGGTTATCACCGTCCCAAATGCCGGCGTTCTGGACCGTTGAGTTCCAATGGTGAATTGTACCGTCAATCAGCTTCATCAAACAATCGATTCGATCGGCACGGAGTCAAAAAACTGGTCTATGCATGCGTTGGGGAATGGCAATTCTTCTTCACAAATCCCTTAAAAGGTAGTGGATGGAATGGATTCGCATCGTTTTAATTTAATTTTATGAGGTCACACACAATTAGGCGACACTAGGCACACAAAGCGTGTTCGCTTTCATTCGGTACGCAACACAGGTGTTGCCTTTATGGTGTGTTTATTGACTGTTGATTCGCGTGCGCCACCAGGGGACTCCATTGCGGTTGTCCGTTGACGATGTGTATTTTTTTGCGCTTAGAATGCCACATCATTATTTGGGAAGTAGGCATGATGAATTTTATGCCACTGATGAAGTTTACATTACAGCACTAAAGTGCAATAATTAACACGCTTCTTTCACTCTTAAGAATAGCTATTACCTGGGCACTATCATAAAAAACAGGTCATCAGCGGCATTCTGTTTACTCTTCCGATACGATTTGATTGTTACTATCAGTGCAGTTGCCTCGCATGTGAACGCACTCGAGTATCACTGTCGGATGCACCGCATATAATATATCCATCGAGTGGATCGCCCAGATTGCACTGAACTAATTAAGTCATTCGAAACCGGTGCAGACAACTAATTAGCACCGAATGACATCAAGCAGTTGCTCAAACTTCACAGCTCTAATGTATCTATGCAATCTGTCTCCTCTGTCGCGCGTGCTTTCTAACACTGTTGCTCACTAGCGTGCATTTTGTGCAATGAAGCGTAAAATAACGTAACACCCAGCAAAAGACAAACACTACCCGGGCGGCACGTACGAGCGTGGATTCGTGATTCTGCATTCGCGATCCTGTTAAATGCACCGGAAACGTCAATTGGCTGTCGACAAACGTTGCGCCCGGCCAACGGTCAAAGAACACAATAAATATTTCGAACTTCCAAAATACACGTCCGGCTGCCAATTAGTGTCTCTGGGTCGATCGGTTAGCCAAAGTGTGGACATTGACGTGCAACCCAGCTAGAACATGTTCGAACGGTGTGCGAAGGTCGAGAAAAACTGTACGATCTGTTTTTTCCCAATGCCCTCCGGGCGAACTCGAACACCAAGCCAGACGCACTCGACGTGCCCGAGACGTCAGCAGATCAATATTTGCTGCCCCACATCACCGTTTGCGTAAGCTGGAACATTTCTCGTCTATGTAGCACTCTCCCAACGTCCAAAAAAGAAAAGAGGGGAGCATCTTCGTAGCTGTGAGACTCCCGGGTGGAGAAGCGAAAAGTCGGTTAATTGATTTAATTTCGCTTAATTGAGTCAAATACGAGAGTCGATTGTTTGCGTTGGCGGCGGCATCCCAGGCACAGCGTCTCACGAGATATGAGTGACGACTGGCGGTTACTATTTACTACCGCCTCACCTCGGTATGCTATTGTTTTGTTTCGGGCGAGACGTGATACACTTACAAGTGCACACACACACACTCACACACACCCAACGCTTCGTCCAATGAATTAACCTTGGTCGGTAAAGTGTAGCAAAATTATGATCGACAGATGGCCGTATATCAATCACGGTGATGCGACGATCGGATGTAGCGCATTTGTCGAGGAGGAAACGTGTTGCAGTTTTTGAGTGAACTGTACACCGTTGGTACTACGAATTCCGACGATCGAACGTTGACACATGACAACGAGCTGTCATCTGTTAGTGGTGTAACGAGCTGGTGGTGTATGAATAATCGAGGAAAAAGCTTTTTGAAGCGATCTTTTAACGGGTAACATGCAGTACGGGGTGATAGAACAGCACATGCACAACACGCGTTTGTTTATTATCAGTGAGATAACCAGTGGCATTAATCGATCATCCATCGAGTCGAGAGTTAGATAATGGGGTTTAACGGGCTTAAAAACAAGGCGACATTAAAGATCGCTCACAAAATTATCAGGAACTAGCATTAGAACACTTTAAATGTCAAGTTTTCCTTCGAAACATCACAAAGAAGTAATTGCTTCTCCTTGCACTGAAGGATCTTTGGAATATTTTAGACTATACTCCACTGAGACTTTTCTTATCACTCAACAAATAACTCATCCCGTACCTCTTGAAGCGAAGATGATGCGCACGGAAACACTTGAAACAATGTTCGTGAGGATGCGATTATTAATACACAAGCACTTTTACAATCTTTATCAAACATCAACAGTCGCTATTTTTCAAACTACGTCGTTTGAACGAGTGCGCAGTACACTTTAAAACTCTTCATGATTTGCTGGAGGTATTCGGTTTGAATAGTGCACTAGCAAGGTATTCTTCTAGAACTGTCCACACACGCTCTTTGATTGTGCTTGACTAAACAAAAAAAAATCTTCAACTGTTCCACCCCGAAAAACGCCCAAGTTCCGATGCATCTTATCGTAGCATTCCACCTGATACTGGGTATCTATCATTTGTCACATATAATTACTCACACTGTTTCGTTTCTTTCGTAGGTTTTTCTTCTTCCTCTGGCCGTCTTAAGAAGTCACGATAAAGCACCTTGCCGAAAATGCTGCATACCAGCTACCACCCTTTAAGGTCCGGAGCATATCTTTACGATTTAACACTACGATATGGTTTCCGCCGCCGTGTATCAACCTGACGATTTTGGCGGTCTTATCAAACTTTTTAGAGGACGTACAGGGAACTAACACTAGTAGGCATTCAGTTCAGCACTACGCGCTGACGGGGTTTGCCATTGTTTGCTCCACTTGTTGTTACGTGGTAAATCACGTTCACCGTTCACGAATTGATGTTAATTAAACATCCAGTTAGCATTGTACTGTAACAGACATTTACACATTTGCTTCTCGAGGGATCTGAAATCAGAACGAGAATATCTACTCCAGCGTTTGCAGGGATTGTGTGACCGCACCGGGCGCACTTCCAACCGAGACTGAATCAGTAACGGACCAATTCAAAATCATGCTCCCCGTGTTGACGGTTATGCATACGGTGTGCGTAAGCGCATGATCTCGTGCAGCACGTATGTTCGTGAGCGAGTTATGGGACGGGTAGCATCTCCTCCCTGGCTGGAAGCTTATCAGTTGCACTGCAAGATGATGAGCAGGATTATCTGTGTAAGACATTTGATGTACAGCACACACAAACGAACGTGATAAGATTTGTTTCATTACTGACGTGGTTTGGTTAGGAATGGAAGTAGCGTTCCCGGGGTCAACGTTGGCCAGAGGTGTCAAATTCAACCGGCACGCCCGGATCCATTGCATTGAAGGTCAGATACCTGGTCCGAACAGGTAGAACGGTACACCGAACAAGGCTTTCTTTTCACTTCGTTACCTGTTTCCCTTTCGATCGGAAATTCTAATTGCTTCAATACTTTCTTTCGTCGTTAATTAACCTTGAAGGAGTCTTGTTTCATTTATTAACCAAAGGAAAGTATGCTATAAATTATTACCTGTATATCTATACTAGTGTGAGTAAATGACGATGACGGGGTTTCCAACATGTCTCTACTTGTCTTACTGTAAAATTTCACACTAAACTGAGTCCAGTGGTGTTATGTATTGTACGACAGAAAAAAAACTTTACATCAGTTCATATTACTTTGCTATAAAATTTAATACGTTTGCCGTATTATTTTTATGCACGCGGCGTTTGTTGCGTAGCGTACCAAACCACTCGTAAGATGGCCCATGTTTTGGTTGTCTTCATTTGTCCTAATATAACTGTCTGCCTGCTTCCAACCGGCGTTGGCGGTTGCAGATACTCGTTGTTATGACGAGGTACCTGCGTAGAACCCCATGTGTGAGAAAAAGAAATGAACAAAATGCTTGCAGTGCGCTACCCCGAGAGGTAAAAGTGTAAATCTTTCAAACCACCAAGAGCATCCCTAAGTAAACAACAGCATCTCATACTCCTCAAAGAGGTGAAGAAATGTGCGATCATTAGCTAGATGTATGTATCATCATTACCCGCGAAGTTATGCCGTGAAGGGTATGACGCGAGTGTTACTTCACGTAAACATCATCCGGCATATGCCATCATGCTCGGTACGCAGAAATCATTCACGGTGTCGTGCGTGAAACCGTACCCACCATCAAACGAACGCTGCGTGCTGGTTTTGCACTACCAGTTTTTCCCAGCAGTTGGGCTAAGAAATATGAACTCGTGACACCATTCCGTCTGTCGACGACGACCTTCAACTTCCGCTTCCGCTAGTATACGGTAAGCGACTGTTCGAACAGACCGGCAAGATCCTCCTCCGATTGGCCGCGGGGAGCTAGTTTTGTAATACGTTGCTGCGGGAGCGTTCCTTTGACAAGCGCTGGAATATCGGAGTAATCGAAACCGAGTGCTGAGAGACCATTTTCGATGTTTAGTTCGTGCATGTACCGGCGTACGATGTCGGCAAGAATGGCTCCTGCATCCTTACGATGACTCTGCGGAATGAAAAGAAGTATTAGTAATTTTCATCCAAATAGCTAAGATAAAGAAGAGAACACCTTTGATATATCTGCTCCAAGTATGCTGGCCGCCTCCAAGTGCCTATCTGGACAGCTTGCACCCGTAAATCGAAATACGGCCGGAGCCGTCATCACTACTGACAGGCCGTGTGGTATGATTGGATGGCTACCAGTGTAACCTTGCGGGATGAATTCCTTCACCAAACCTGCAATCGGGTAGGATAAACCATGGCACAAATGTACACCCGCATTGCCAAACCCAACGCCCGCCATGGTTGATGCCAAATGCATCTGCGACCGTGGCCCAAGATCATCCGCATGAAACACGGCACGGCGGAAGTGTTTACTGATGGTCTGCAGCGCAAACCGAGCCCATACGTCCGAGATGGGATTGCTGCCCTGGTAGGGTGGTCTTAGTTTCGGGTTAGTTGGTGCCGGACCCCGCTCCGTGTACGGAATGGCGGTGAAACTTTCCAGCGCATGACAGAACACATCAAACCCGCAGTAGGCGGCCACCTTTTCCGGCTGCGAAAGCGTGTGCAGTGGATCGACTAGCCCTAGAATAGGGCGAAGTGCTTTGCTGGAAATTCCCGTCTTTGCGTGCAGCGGTTTATGGTCGAAGATCGCTACACCGGTCGTTTCCGAACCTGTCCCGGCGGTGGTCGGTATCGCGATGAGCGGTTTCAGCGGTACGGTTACCTCCTTAGCCTTTCCGATCGGGGCGTTCACATAGTCGAGAAAATCTGCATCACGATCGGCACTGTACAGGTTAGCTACCTTGCAGGTATCTATCACGGATCCGCCACCGATTGCTACGAATGCATCGAACTGGTGTGATCGTGCGAAATCGATCACTATCTGCAGGCTTTCATTTGTTGGTTCCACTCGTACCTGGTCGGACAGCACTGTCTGAATGCCGGCACGGCTCAACGAATCGAGTCCCGCCTTCACCGAGCCCAACTGTAGCACATTCCGATCGCTTACGACGCAAACATGTTTGGCGTTCAGGTTTTGCAAATCATGCCCTAGCTCGCGCGTTACCCCCGGTCCGTAACGGATCGTCGAGGAGGACATCTAGCAAGGGAAAAAGAAGAAATAACGTTCGTTATCATGACCAAGTGTACAGGAATTGACACACACACACACCTCAAACGCGGTATCATTCGCAGCCGATGGGGAATTCTGGTTGACGGCGACGGGTCGCGAATGTGCAGGACAGGTGCAGCTATAGGAAAAGGTATTTTTCTGAGATTTCGGTTGAAGTATCACTTATTTTCAACATACCTGCCATTAGACACCGTTCGCATTAGGCTCACGATTCGGCCACGGTTCCACATTTTAGCTGCACTATCAATTGAACAATAAAAGTATCACTCTAAACGCTATCACAGCTCTAGCGCACAATAACAACTCACTCTTCATCGACACAGCTGATGGTCGATCGTTTGCTAGTAGATGTGAGATCGCTAGAGGTGGTAAATAAAACTACGAGCTAAGGGGGTGGTCACTGTATTGAAGCACACAGTTTCAACCCGCTTGATATTTGATGATATTTTGAAATAAATAAGAAATTTATTTTTATATTTATATAAATTATTTTAATAAATTTACAAATAACAAGTCTATTACAATGGTCAACTCAAACAAAATCAAAGTTTATAATTTTGAACATATTTGTTTATTCTTTTAAATGAATTACAACGTACATTTTATTAGGGAATTTGAAATATATTTTCAATCGAACAAAAAATGTCCGTTTGTTTGTCATATGTTCAAAATATATTTGATATGAAATATTTGTTTATTTCAATTTATGAAAATTACATACCATTTTTCACTACATTACATTACATTACATCCAAAATATAAAGTTTAAACTATTATTTCTCCAGTTAACAGGCCCAATAGGCAAATTTTTGGCCTAACAAAATACAGACGAGACCTCAAATACCAACAGGACTGCCCGCCTTTGTTCAAGGCTCTTTTATCTCTGGCCATCTCCGTCAGGTTCTCGAATAACTTATTTGACGGTTTGAATAAGTTATTACGATTGAACAGCTTGGTGTCTCATAACATAACCAGCAGCCTTAATGAACTGAAAATATCGTAGAATATGCAAGTTTTTATCAACTCCATCGTTCTTCCAGCACACAAGTGAGGTTCAAAGCTTTCCTTTTCATTAATCTCCTATGTTTTATTTAGCGCATGACGTCGTCAATTTTTTAAAGTTAATACATTCAGGCCATCGATGCAAAAAATCAACTTGTTTAGTAAAATCGGATATCAAGATATATTGTACAAAAAAACATACACACACTGGTTCCGGTTTGATAAAACGTATATTTCATCAAATCCTTTTGTTGGTTTATTTTGGTAGACACCTCAATAATTTAAAAATAGCAGAATTAAAATGTAAATACTCTATTGCTGCGGATATTAGACATTTTTGTGCTTCTCTGAAATGCAGACGGATGTGTTACGATACTGATGTTCCGTGTATATGTATTGCGTGATCACTTGGCGCGATTTTATCGAAATGTTGTTTTCTTTTTATTGGAAAGGGGGGTATCTGTTGATGCTGCCCACCAGCATTAAGCCGAATACTTCCGGTGATCGAAGATGATGAGCTTTACTGCGTTCGGTGTGTTACTTCCCGATATGTTTTTGAAAACAAAATGGCACTGAAACGAAGCCTGTTCTGTGGTGCACGTTTATAAATACTACCAATTCACGTTTGTTCAATTTCACGTTGTATGTAATCAAACTTTTATCAAACAACGTTACACGCGAACAAAAAGTTTTTTTGTTTTCCTGTGTTTTTGTTTGTTTTTGCAAATGAAACTAGGAATGTTGTTCAGACGATGATCCAAAAACATGTAAAAAGTATACATAACATTAAACAAAACTAAGCTACCACTACACAACTGCTACCGGTGAGAGCGGAGTACTCGCTCGTAGTAGTATACCATGAAGGCTCCTTAATCGGATTGATACGGGGATACCAGAGGGATATCAGACACCGTCCGGGACGATGCACTTGTTACTCAGCTGGAACTCTTCGTCACATTGTTCGCCGGACGTACATTGTGTTGGAATCGCATCTTCATCTTGTGGATCACCACAAGGAAAGGAAGTATTTGAAATCAATGCTGCTTCGATGGTTAGAAAGTAAGAACTTAATAAATAGCAAAAAAATCTGCATCGTTAGCTGCCCGATCTGTTATTTGCTTACTGTCCGATAAGTACATCAAGGCTGTTGTACGAGACACGTTTGCCCAACTAGGCGTTACCATTGATCGGGAAGCCCAGTGATCGTGTGTTGCGTTTAAGTATGCATATTGTATTGTTTGCTACTGCTATAACAGACTGTATTACTGCTGCATGTTTACGAAATCTAAGAGCACACCACGTGTTTCTGTTGACTTTGTGCGTGGTGTGTGTACGTGTGAGTGTGTTCGCGCATGGAATCTCCACTTTCTAATTTTTCCACCCAAAACTTCTCACATTTACACCTGATTGATCGGTTCGTATCGATGGACCTTCGGGGTCTTCGGTGTAGCAATATCTTCCGTCAACTTTTGGTAGACGAACGAGTTCTTCGATGCGAGCAGCGCCTGGCGGTAGCGTTCGCCGCGTCGCTTGAAGATAAGAGCAACGATCTTCGCCACCAGCAACACCAGTATCAAACTGCCGATCACGATACAACCGACCATCAGCGCGACACTGGAAAGAGCGAACATGGACGCGTTCTCCAATATGACGACCTCATCCACGTTCGTGTCCTCGTTGTCATCCTCGTATTCACCATTATCCTCGTCATCCTCATCGTTGGTGTTATGCTTGCCGGTGAGGATATCCTGTTCAATCCTCTGAATTCCGTTCGCGGCGTCTAGGATGTTTTCACGCTCCTGCACTTCCTCCTCCTCGTCATCATCATCCTCGTCGTCGTCATCATCGTCTTCTTCGCTGTCCACGTTATCATTATCCTCACTATCATTATCCACCGACTCGTTCGAGAATTCATCCAGCTCGTTCTTGCTGTCTACGATCTTGTTCGATTTGGCGTTCGCCTCCGCCAGCACATCAGCGTCAGCGTCCTCGGAGGCATCATCATCATCATCATCTTCAGTGTAATCTTCTTCCGTTTCGCTGTACGATAGCGTATTAACAGGATCACCGTTACCGCCCTGGCAGATTTCCCAGGCAAACTGTCCCCACTGCTTCAGTGTTGCCGAGTTGTCCGTGCGCAGGATATTCATTTCAGCGTGTGTCACATGATCTTGTGCGTTATCCGCCATCGAGATCTAAAATGTGCAAACAATTGAGACATTTTGTTAAGTATAACCACTTTTCGTAGATATTTATCAAAACGTGCGGTGTATTTTACCTGCTTCTTTTGCAGCCAGTCGATAAGCGTTGGCAACCGTTCGTTGCAGCTCAAGGAGGTGTTACGCATGTCGAGTACGCGCAGCTTGGCCATCGTTTCCAGGTCCGACACAAACACTTCCGCGATCTGGTTGTACGACGCGTTCAGACGCTTCAGGTTCGGAAGTACCTCCTCGCGCTTCGCCTTGACGGATGAATCGTCCCAGATGGTTCGCAGATCGCAATCACTGATGTCCAACTCGCTGAGATACTGCAGTGGGTGGAATATCTTGCTAGACAGACTAGAGATTTGGTTACCGGACAGGTTCAACTGAAAAGATTGGACGTTAGAAAACTCTTCCGCAAACTGCAGTACAGCATGCAACACTTACGGTATTCAGATTGCGGTTGTTCTGGAATGTTTTCTCATCCAACTCCGTAATCATGTTGTTGCTCAGATCCAAATCCATCAGCTTGCTCAGATGGGCCATCACCGGGGGCCGAATGGTTTGCAGATTGTTCCAAGCCAAGTTCAATCGCGTCAGCTGTGGCATCGTTTTGAACGTGTTGTCTGCCAACTCGGAAATATCGCAGTTCGAGATGTCCATGAAGTACACGTTGAACGTACCGTTGTACGAACTGTCGAAGCCCTCGTTCGGTAGATGCTTCAGACGCGGGTTGTTATTCATGCGGATGATATCCAGCATCTTGTTGCCGATGAACGTCTGTGCGGATATTTGCTCCAGGTTGTTGTACGACAGGTCAATCTGACGCAAGCTGCTCAGCGAGATGAATGCCATCGGCTTGATCTTTTCGATGTGATTGCCCTTCAGGATCAGGTTGGTAAGTCCTTCCATGCCCCTAAACATCTGGTTGTTGATCGTGCGGATCTGGCAGAAGCTCACGTCAAGCTTCTGAAGATCGGCCGTCACGAACTCTACATTGTTGCTGATCTTGTTGTGTTTCAGGTGCAGGATCGCGAGCGACGTCTTTCCGAAGATGTTCTTCGGCAGCTCGGCAATATTGTTCATCGAAAGGTCCAGCTCTTCGATGGTTTCCACGTTGTCGAAAATGCCCTCCGGCAGGTTGCTCAAGTTGTTCTCGGACAGGTTGATGTAGATGATGTTCTTCAGCTCATTGAACGCGTTCGGTTGCAGTTCGTGCAGCTTGCAGCGCGAAATGTCCAGCTCCTCCACGGTCGGTGCCTTCAGCATGTAGTCCATATACGGGGTGTTGTGGTTTACGCTTTGCATAGCGCTCAGGTCGTTGCCCGACAGTGTCAGCAAGCGTAGCTTCGTGTTGTTTGCGAACGTATCCGGATGAATAATATCAATGCCCGAATTGGTCAAATTCACCGAGTACAATTCGTCCAGACCGGCAAACGCTTGGGGGCTTATGTACACGATTGTGCAGTTGGTGATTTTGATCGAGACGACATGGCTGAGACCAATCTTTTTGAAGAATTCTGGCCCCAGTTCGATCGGGTACTTGGGTCCTACGTCCAACACTTGCAAATCGGTGATGTGGGAAGTAAACTTTTGCGTTTCCAAATCCAAGCGACTGCACGTGGCAACCATATATGCGTGCATGTTGCGCTCGCAGATACATCCCCGCGGACAGTACGTGCTGTTGGATGACTCCACATCGTAGTCATCGTCGTCCTCATCCTCGTCGTAGTAATAGTATTCGTCGTTCTGCAATACAATAAACGGATTGTAATGTATAAAAAGCAGATACTAGACACCAGATTCACTTAATCGCCGAAATACTTACACCTTTGCTGACAGTCTTGTTCTGATCCTTTGCCTTCTTGGCTGGTTTGGTTTGCTTCTTAGCCTCGTTGTTAACGTTGTTGTCGGCTTTCTTCTTCTTTTGCATCTTTATCGGCAATTTTTCCGGATCATCATCATCTTCATCATCGTCTTCATTGTTGTCATCATCGTCATCATCACCATCATAATTGTACTCAGTGTAGTCATACTCGTCATCGTCGTCATCGTCATCATACTGGTCACGTACATTTCGCTGGTCGACATTCTGCTTGCCATTAATGGTACTCTTCGGTTTCACAGTCGTGCTCGTTGGGGACGATTTGGTCGACTTCTCTACTGGTTCCGGCTTCTTGGAAAAGGATTAAAAATACAATATTTCATTACCCAATGGGCACATAGCTAGGATATTACAAGCAAAAGTCATATGACAACCAGGATATCGTTTACGTTTCTGATACAATCTCGTGCACTTACAAGTGGTTGAGACAAAATTTTGTCTATACCGGAGAAATCGATCGTTTCGTCCGATTCATCATCATCGTATTCATCGGAACTGTCTTCGCCTTCCGTTTTAGCGGTGGTCTTAGCAGTGGGCTTAGCGGTGGTAGATTTGGAAGGATTCTACGGGAGTGATTTCCAACGGGGAGTAGTAATAGTAATAGTAGAAGAGAAAAGCACACGAGGATATTAGAGAGATGTAAATGATAGTCGTTGCCCGGGCAATGGTGAACATAACGATGGTGATGAAGTAGACGATCGGAACAGAAAGACATTGACGAAACGGTCACGGTATGAACAGAACACGACAAGAATGTATTGTCACTTACATCTTCACCGAAGGTCATAGAATCACTGCTTAAATCCTCCACTTGATACGAATCATCAATGTCCTTCGTCAATGATGAAAATAGTTTAGGTTTACTTTCAACTCCCTGTATTCATATTTTTATCACACCAATTCGTTTACTTACCACGTTCTTGCCGTTACCCTTCAGCAATACCTCCTCGTAACTATCGATATCTTCGTTGATTTTTACCTTGTTGATAGCCACCGAACCTGCCGTTTAAAGTGCGTGATAAGTAGTTAATCTCTAGCTGTTTGCAGTTGTTTCGTTCATTACGGTTACTTACCAATGGTTGACACTTCCGGCTTAGCTTGTTTGCCTCTTTGCGCGTACATCGGATTCAAATCGGCGGCCTTTTTCGGTAGAATAGCATGGTCCTCCTCCTCCTCCTCGTCATCATCATCGCTATCGGTGTCGATCAGATTTTCCTCCATCTCCGGCAGCATCTTGTTGTAGTGTGGATCGTGTGCATCCGGTACGATGCGGGTGCTTTCGGCGAGCATTTTATTGAACAGTGGATCCTGCGCCTTCGGCAGATCCGACTTGAGGGCCGGGCTGGAGTTCACGGTAAGCGCGCATAGCGCTACCGTGACCACCAGTAGGTACTGGCATCTCATCGTGTGGATTGAACCTGTTGGAAAAAAAGATGAATAAAAGCAACAGAGGTTTAGTCGAAGGTAGCGAATTTTAGCCGCTAGGTGAAACATTTGTTAAAACAAATATTGTACTAGTGGCGTTTGCATGCGGTGGGCGAAAAGCATGGAGCACATGCGTGATTGCACTCGACATTCTTGCACAATATCGTAAGCGTTTCTTGTATAAAGATAGAGCCAATGTAATTGGATGTGATAATCTGAAAACCGGATGTAATAGAACACAGTTAGTTAATAAACCAAACAAACATCATTTACGTCCATCCACTCGCTAAAGTCAATTCAACAACTTAGTTCATCTCTTTCCTGTTCATTGTGATGTATGAATAGTACTGCTTTGTTTATTTTACAACACTTCACTGGTCCGTACTTGGTAGCCAGTAAAGAAGAGTAGTTTAAAGACATGATAAATCTCAAAAATATGTCCATAACGTCAAGCACACCGTGAACCACATTAAATGCAATTTATGTTCGTTCTTCACTACCAAAAACGAGTGTGTGCCGCCTGATCAAGGGTGGATCTTGAACAATTTTTGATTACACTAGACCACTACCCACATATTCCGTACATCACCGCATACACTGCCGTGATCATGTTGTTGATTATTTTTCACACATCAAAACTGAACGCACACTGCCCGTGGAGCCATGAACCGCATGAAGTGTTTACAAGACGGCAGCGGGAAATCGCGCATCGACTGAGCACATGGTTGTACTGTTATTTCAGCTTTGGTTCTAAAACACCGAAAAAGAACCATTTATTTAGACACTTCGTCCGGGGCCGGCGCCTTTAGCTATTGCAGGTTTGGCGGTCGAGACAAGCGTGTTGGCTCGCTTCCGAATGAAGCAGTTACGGGTAAATTAATGCTCCTAATCAGCTTATTAGTATGCCGCACCAGGTAGGCACCTGGAAGATGGCGATTTCCATACCAAACTCGATTATTTATACGTTCTTACCGTCTGCAGGTAGTAGGTAGGAAACTGCCGTAGTTCCAGCTCGTTTCGACTAAAGAGGCAGTGTTAAATACGTCTGTTCTCTGCTACCCAGGTATCACGCATCGTCGTTGCCGTGTGTATATGGTCAAAAAAGCTCTTAAGCGTGCACGTACAACGAGAACGATCACGACGACAGCGACGACGAAATAGATAAGACTGTCTGAATGGTGGCGATAACAGGGCAGGCAAACAACCGATGCGATAGTCACGGGCTGCTATCTCAATCGGAACTCGCTATGGAATGCTACACACAAACACAACGACTCATCCTCCCGCCCGCGAGGAGATTGGTGTTGGTGGTTTAAAATTACGCCACGCACTGAAAATGTCCCGAGTGACGATTTCGCAAACAAAAAAATTCCATGGACAGATGGTTTGAACGAAAACCGAAGGGGCGTTGTAGTACATCTCACGGATTTTATGAAGATCTGTTTTAAAGAAGTCTTGAAAGTATGTTGGTGGTTTCACCGTTATTAATTGCAAAACCCCTTTCACGTGGCCATTGAGTTTCGGACAGCTAATGACACACTGCACACTGCATCATCCCAAACAAAGGCTAACATTTTCATTGTGTTTCTCCGTAAAGAGATTATGACGTACGGTTCCGGCATAGCCATTATAGGCGTTCCATACTTCTTCGCTAGGCTAAAGTGCACCCTTAGACGATCGTGGACTAATTTTTGCACGTAGTGCTTAGCTTGCGATCGATGAAAGGAGTTTCGAACAGCTCATGCGATCGTAGCTTATTAGTCGCCAAAGTTCCTAAAACGCTGCCAAGAAACCGGTTTTCCTTCATTGTTTTGCATGCGCGACTGTCATTCGAGATCCACTCCCATTCGGACGTTCGGGCGGAGTAGTAAGATGATGCATCAATGTCATTACGCAATCGACACTGAGCTCACAGTCCACGGTTCCAAAGCGATGGTAGAGCCGAAACGCAAATGCAAGATCGTTTCGGTTTTTGTAGCGTCAGCTTCATAATTTCTTCCAAGCCAGCGGTTACGATCAATTAACATGACATCTGGGTATGGGTAATGGACCACAATCCATCAACGCGTCCTCCACCGGGATAAGGAAATGTATATTTTGAGACAGCTTACTGTGCATTATGTGTTCGAGGTGAGATATTTTACCTTTCCAACCGTCTGTCCGTGGAGAATCGATTTTCCCCTGCCAATGTCTTTAGGGAGCAGTATAATTTAGAGTGCATTTTTGTCTTACTTTTGCTATTTATCCTCAATCAGACACAATCAAGAGATCGTACCCCAAAACGGTTCGACAGTAGGGCGCAGATCTATTTCCTGTGCCGACTTTAATGTCTGATCTTGGAACGAAGAGAAAATCCGATTTTACCTCTTCCAAGAGTATTTCTTCCCCAGGGTGTGGAGACCGTTTGTTTTGCCGCTCGGGAAGTGTAGGTTCCGGCATTGGTTAACCATCGTCGTAAAGCGAAAGTTGCTAAACGGTCTAGTGTGTACACTTCAAGGCATTCAGAAAACAACCACAGTCTTTGGACGGCAGTGTTTTTTCGATAAATAATTTCTAATTTATTGTGCTTCGTTAAAGGTGTGACCCGCATGCTATGCCCTTCACGCAGTGTAACGGTTGAAGGTTGATCGATCACTACCGGGACACGTAGGGTACTACAATAAGGCACACTTTAAACACTGACTGAATCATTACGAAAAACTAAAACACCACTAATTGATCAATTCGAACGTTAGTTAGTATTTGCATAAAATCTAAGTCCACTTTACCAAGCTGCACCGTAAAATGCATCTCCAAGCACAATCGGACGTTAACTTCCTTCTATGCCCTTGCCGAGTTCGTGTGAGTTAGGTCGAGTTTCCAAATATGGCGCTACACGGTTCTAGGATGGTGGTGCCGATCGTCGGTTAACGAGTGGCCGCAAAGAGACGGAACGGAACGGTGCATTTTTTTCCTGAATATTAAATTACCACCACTACCACCCTCGGTGCAAGACCTCATTTTGCTGGTAAACTAATGCAAGAGCAAGAGCGCTAAGCACTTGAAGCAGGTCGCCAGACTACGGCAGTACATTGCGCGTACTGGCTTGAAACTTCAAAGCCGACATCCGAGAGAGGGCAGCTCAGTTAATCTTCCAGCTTCCTTCCATTCCCGCCGGTGTTGCGCTGCATCGTACGTACCTAATTGAGCTGAGTAATTGCATTTTAATATTCGTCTGCCCAGGGATGTGAGGATGGGGCAGAAATGCAAATACGCAGATTCAATTATGGTTAAGCGCGTAAGCTTTCGTTGGGCCAGGGGCAGGTAGCTTAAACTGCAGGTATTACAGTCAGCCTTTGAACCGTTAATATCGGGAATTTATATTTGAATGATTAAGATAACTCAATAAAATTAATATCGTAATGTATGTTTATGAGAATTAATCTTATCCGTCGATTACCTAGGGGAGTCGGGAGGAGTTAAAAGGACTTTTATCAATATGAGGTTGACGGATATGTAGGAGAGAATTGAAGTAGGAAAAGTTACAATGTACTATCTACCGTAGAGTATAATGCGTAATATGCGCGTATACTTATATACAACGCTATTAGCAGGATTTGAACTAACGACTATCAATGTATCAAGTCTACGCGCTTGCATTGTGCTATGTCAGCTACCGAATGAAGTCTAGCTAAACAGGCACCAGGTTCTAATTGCTCTTGTGAACTGTAGCTAATAAAAAAACGAGAGCAATTTTTATGGTTTATAAACAGTGTCAAATTTACCAATGGTTCCATGAAACAGTGAATGCATTAACAAATCTATCTCAAGTAGCAGCCACAAACTGGGAGGCAATTAATAATGCGTTATGTCTTTTTAATATCCCATCAACGTTTGGTGCTACTTCCGTTCTGTTCGTCACACTGCGATACCGTTTCCCTCCTCCTCTCATAATGAACGATCGATAATGATCGACAATTGTGGCGTTTTCAAAGGCTCGATCTGTTCATCACCCGGCGTCAGAAGCGTTAGACCCATTAATTAATGTTGTCGCAAATGGGGCGTGCTGGTACAATTTCATACTGGAAGGGTCATCACGATCGCGCTGACGATGTACCGGGGAAACTAGTTGGTGAGTTGGAGTTTGTTGTTTTTTTTGCTCCATCTAATGGTTATGACACATTAGTGTTAAACAGAAGTGATTGAATTATTAACTCGGATTTGATGGACCTTTAATGTGGCGGCGATGAATTTCATACCCGGCCGAGGGGTTAAACTTCTTTCCTCCATTGCTTAACGTTTATCTTGTGTTAGACGGGGAACGTTCTGATGAAGTAAAGTTTATGTCAATTTCTGTACTAGCTTCTTTTTTCCCCCTGGGTGGCTTAATACCGTAACTCTTTCTTAAATAAGCTCCGCCGAAAGATGCTGATACGGGATCGACACTTAATGGCAGGGACCCATCAGCACCTGGTGGTTTTCTTTTATATAATTATTCTTATCGCAAGTCGGTTTATGCTGCGCGTTTGGAGCTCTTACTGTGTGCCGAAGGTTTGAAGAGGACAGAAGAACACATACACACACGCTGGTAGAAGTACGCACAATTACTGCTACCTAACAACCGCTTCTTGTTCTACCGGTGCGTTTCTCGCTATCGTTCTTTTATCCGATCGTGGAACGGTTGGTTAACCTCTAGCGCTGCCATAACCGCTAGCCACTGCGGTGTTGTTCCGAGGCCATTTCCGACTCTCGCACACTCGGTGTGCGCTTTCCGTACAAACGACTCACCGAAGAGCGTTCTGGAAGTAGAAAATTGCCTTCAGCGTTCGTATGAACGTTTGTGGTGGTATGTGTAGGCAACGTTCGAATGCAGGTACAGATACTGATGCACTTTTGTGTCAGTGCATGAACATTCATACACACACACACATACAAATGTTACGAGAAGCGGAGGCGCTCGCATCCGAACGCACCTTTACCCGTTGGGGAGGCGCTGTTCAAACCCCAACCCATATTGAGGGGCCAGATCATGCTGTTTAATTGCAGTGGCGTGTTTTCTTTTGACCGCGAAACGTTCCCGGGCAGACCAACTTTCGACGCATCATCATCACATCGAACTCCTCTTCCCCCATGGTCCCAAAGTAACTTCTGTATTCATGCGAGTTTAAAAGGTTACTCGGAACAGTGAATTTTCTGCTGGTTGATGAGATCTATCTGATCATATCGCTACACTCATCGCTGCTTGAGTTTGGTTGTACATCTTTTCTTCCTTCTCGCGTTTGGGCGTCTTCAGCAAAGACGCGTCCATTAATAAATTTATCCAGTCCCTTGATGGGGAGGTTCAGATTCTTAAGGGAAACACATCTCATGCGGTGAACCGGAAACGAGGCGCTACAAAGAACACACCGCCAAAGTAAGGGACAGAATTGGACAAAACCACAAACTTCGCGAAACCTGGAAACTGTGTTTAAAGATGATGATGGAAAGCTGACTGCCAATCGAGATGAGGTGAGTGACCTTAATGGAACGGACAGAAGTTGCAACTTGTCAAACAGGCTATCAGCGCAGCAGCTGTTGTACGGAATACGCGATCATATCCACTAGCAAGGAAATTCAATTGTTCTTAAATAATGCTTGCATTTTAGACGATCTTTCGAGAATATGTCACATGTGCTTGTAAGCAGTCATTTGGGATGCTTGCAAAAGCTGAAGGACTTGTCGTTTAAGAGTTCTTTTATTTAGAAGAGCGTTTGCTTAAGAAAATATTGTTATCCAGACAAACAATTGAAGAATCTTTTCAGAATAACAATGAAATTTAAGTTTTACATTCTGCAATTTGTAGTTTTAGTTTATAAAGATAAAAAACCATTAACTCACATGTTAAATTGACAAAATCCCTTTACAATCACAATACTTTACGAGCTTAATTAATGTTGGCACCTCCATGCATGCCTTTGGCACTTTGTATGAAGCAAACCATCTTCCGCCAGTGGTCTTCAAATCCATTTAAATGTCAAAAAAAGATCTCCAAGTTTAAGATCATAGCAAAAGATATCGGAAAAAAAATATTTGTATACGTATCACCGAACGGAAACAGTAGCATAAAATTCTACAGTTCCCATCCGTCATGCGCTCATCAGCCATCGATCAATCCTTAACACCAGCCAACAGTTGGCCCCAGTTGCTGTACGACTGGTACGTGATCCTTCTCAATAGTTTCAACGCCCGGGTGGGTAATAAATTCCAGTCTCAGCGTAAACATTCGTACATAGTTATAACCGCCGCGGAGAAACCGTTTCGTTTGCCAATGGTCTCACACGTTTCTTGCTGGTTCGTTTGGAATGCATCCAAAAACTTCAACATCGTGTAACACTTTTGAATAGATGTTCTGGTGTTTTACGCGACATTGCCAGTGAATACAAACGGTAGGTTTTGTATCGTATTTGCTAAATGTCGTGAGGTTACGATTATTGTTTGGAGGAGCGTTCGTTTGTTTTATGAAATAAATAATATTTCAGTTCCGCCTAACCGATAAGACGTATCTTTCTAGAAGATACAAAATCACCCACCCATTTATCCATGTTGGGTGCTATATTGTGGTTTTTATCAAGCGGCCGACAATTTATCTTAGCTTTTTGTCCCGACAGAAAGCTTAACAGAGAGGCGCCTGGAAGGCTTTTAACGCTTCTCGATCGGAACCCACAAAAGACTGTACAAAACTGATCTTTGGTAAGTGGAATCCAATACACCACACGCTCGTAGCTCATTCTCGATCGGCTTCATTCCAATCCGCCATTGTGCGGCGACACCCCGATGGCAACGGTGGTTGACAGCTGCGATAGGTGTAGAATATATCAATCACACGACAATCTCGCCCACTGAAACCGACCGAATGAAAGGTATGGATGACCAAATTCCGACTTTCATAAGGCTAGACACGGCACGTAGTCTCGTAGCATCTGACTCGGGGAGAGCTGTGATAGACAACGTGTAGGCCATTCTGTACCGTAAGAGTGAAGCCTGATTAGAGCAAGTCGCCGCAGTTGCACGAGATGAGCACTTCTATTGGAACTGCAAATGACGTCTAATTTGTGGAGCCGATAGTTGTTCGATTCTTTGGAGCTGTATAAACACTTGCGTGACTGACACAGCGGGGAGGAAGGGGCCGTGTCGGCATGTAACCATGGATTGCAACGGGTGGTAGCAGTGAAGGGAAAACAGTTGTACGTACCGTGGGTAATACTAGTCTACCGGCACGCAAGCATGAGATTGCTCTGTGTGGCATTGCGTCGCAACACTGACGGTTTAATTAGAATGCGACGCATGCGGGCACGGTGACGCAGAGATTGCTTCAAGTCGACGCTGGCGACACTGGCGGCCATAAATTGTACCCGTACGGTAACATAAGTATTGTCCCCTGGCGACGGCGAACGGATACGTGATGTCGACGATGGTGGAGGATCGGTGATCGACGGTCGTCTAATCGATCGTCGCCGCCATTCGAGGCGTCCAATACTTGTATATATCTTCGGTGTATGCATGAGCGGGGGTTAACGAACAATATTTTACGATCGTATATTAACTCGTGCAACTATTTCCAAACAGTGGTACCGGGCGTGGATCGTTTAGGTCCGACAAAACGGCCCACTGAGATGGCTTTGGGTTTGAAGTTTGTCCGTAGGAAACGATGATTTACCGTTTATCTCCTTTGCGGAATGATGATCGAACCCGAAATTGGGGAATGAGAGTCGCGCAGGGCGATTTCCCGAGTAATATACTGTCCTCCGTATAGCTGCTATCAGGCTAGACCGATTGATTTTAAATACCCAATATCACACACTGTGAAGAAGGCAAAAAACCGCGTCCGATTTAGAATCCATAATTTATGAGCGCGAAGTGGGAAATAAATTTGATCATCGTCGCCGCCGATTCTTTCGTAAAGTTTCAGCGTTTCTATGCTTGCCAGCCGTTTGATCTGGAACTGGACGTACTTAAAAGAATCAATAAAATGATAGCGCGATAAACACATAAACATAGATTTCGTTCAAATATAAAACCGGCGTGTGTCTTGTGCGTGATTGTTCTGATTTCAATGCTTCGTTCCAAAATTGGATGGTCGCCCGCCCTTGTTTACGATCAGTCTGCGTTGAATTGTTTCGCAGACTCAAGACAAATCGGTTGATGTATGTTAAACAACGGTGCAAAAACACCTCTCAACATTAGACTGTAATTACCGGGGAAATTGGTGTTCTTTCTTTGCAACGCGCAATAAAATTGCGGTCTAATTTCAAAAGGGAGTTTGTGGGATTGTCTGTTCGACTACAGGAAAATCCTGATGGGTCGATTATAATAAGACATTGTAAAATGCCCGTGTTCGCATTGGAAACACGTTGATCGTACCACGTGCGTGCGTGATTTTCCTTGTTGGCAAATGAGCTATTAGCAGCCGTTTAATATCGGGGAGAGTTCATAGAATGCGTTTGCTGCCGTTTGACGAAGTATACGTGATCGTTTCCAACCTATCATCCCGTTGGCCGAGCAATGCGTGAGAGAATACATCACCACAATAATGCATCGGAAAATCCGTCTCGTTCGATGCTCATGTTCGGCTACGGTTCGACGTAACAAGTGTACAACAAGTAATTAACACTGACAGCTTTACAACGTACAACGTTAGTGCAATATATCTCCACTAATATCAAACAGAAGCGAAAGGAAAAGTGCACTTTCAGTAGCACCGTCTATATCCCATCTCAGCTGCCGTTTGTCTGTTTGTGGTTGTGCTGGATTACCGGAAAAAGGGCGAATAGTTTACGCACTGTGTGTGTGGTTTCGGATGGTGTATTTCACTGTTGGTGTTGAGGGGCCGGTGGCAAGGCCACATGGATTAGAATTCCAACGAAGCCAGCTAAAATCCTTAAGTCTTACGCATACACAAAACACAGCGCACTAATGTCAAGTGGACCGGATTGAGCGAGCGAGAAAGGTGACCGGGGGAGGATTGTTTGCAGTACAGACGTCTGTCGTTACGGTGTACGACCGTTGATGCGACTGAGAGTTCACGTACCATGATCTTGAAGAGATCTCATCCTGTCATTTAACTTCACGAACGGAGCTCTACCATTAGCGTGGTCGTTCGTGACGGCGTGCAATCAAGTGTCGCATTTTTATGGAAATTCAATTTACTAGCACAATGATGTTTGGTGGCGTTGAGCTTATTTGCATGATCAACAATAAGCTGTGGAATGGTACGTATCGGTGCCGGTTGGGGGAAGGAACGAATTATGCTGGAATTAACATGGAATCCTACTTAATTGTCTTGTTGGAATAAAGGGATATACAGTTCGGCTGAGAATAAAGATCACAAAAATCCTTATTTATAGGATATGTTTGGGAAAAAAACACTATTGTTTTTTTTAAGCAGCTATATCCTGTTTATTGCATCTTAAAGCATTTTATATATGAAGTTACATCATCGGTGAGAAAGATGGGTCGTTGAATTTCATCTGAAACGGCGCTCAGTACTACGCTAAGGTCGGCAGCCTAGCTACATGATAAAAAAAATTCCAAAACCCATTCTTCAATAAATCTGACCTACCAGATCAATACATCAAGATGAGATAGAGCCCGATTTGTGTTCAATTGGGAACCATAATGGAATTTTCGGCGACTATCAAATAGGCAATGCGTGCTACGCAGCAGATAAGAATGATCACAATCAAGCATAGTTCCCCGAACTGCATATGTTCCAAGTATATTTTAAAATCATTGAAAACCCCAACCTACAGCTGTGCAGCTGGACATAGCAGTAAAACGTACCATTTATTGCGCTAGAGATCTCACCGAGGGTTTGCGTCAATTTCAGATGCATGTTAATTACATCCACAAATAATAGATTCATAATATTTGCGAAAGGTGTAACTGTGAAATGCTGGGAAGAGTTCAACTTTAACAATACGTTGTTGATCTTCTCAGAACGATACTGTTTGGATGGTAGCTTTCATAACTATCTCCGGTTGAAGTGAATCACTTATAACGTCACAGCTGTTGATGATTACAGATGTATTAACCATTAAAGGGGTCGTAATACAGTGATATAAAAGTAATAGATAGATCTGTCCTAAATGATCAATTAGTATCAATACAGCGTGCAATTACTAATTGACTACTGGGAAATAGATCAACTTCAACGTAATATCGTTCAACAATGTATTCACCGCTCTATGTAAAACACTTCCGGATTCACAGTAAGGGATTAAAGCTGTCATCAAGGAGATTTAGGATCGGCCCTCCACAGTCACTCAAATACAAAATGAATGATGTATTATTATTTTACAACTGGACACCCGGCATTAGACATGCAAATGGAGCGGAAGGTACGTGGACCGCAAGTAACGTCATTATATCTCCCGTGCCGATCCGTGAGACACACGTGTGGTCTCTCGATCACTGTCCACCCCGCACCGCGTAGTTCCTGGATACCCTAAATCTCCATCTTCTATACAACTAGGCAAGGCCTAGGTGTTTCGAATTCATTCGTTAATACAACCAATCCTCGTGGAGCTAAAGCTACAAGTACACGGCGTTTGAAGCCGACATCTCCAGTGACGGCTCTACATTCCTCCTTCTAACGATTCCTCCTTCTCGGTAAAACGGTGTGTGAGAGATGTAGTTTCACCTTTTTCTGAAACGCCGCCGTGTTGTGGTTTTGGCTTCCACCCGATGGAGCCACATTTCAACGTTTGCAGCAAAAGGGGGTTTGATTATTTGCATTTTTATTTACTGCACCTCCACGTGGCGGTAACGAAGGAATGAAGCACACCTCGCCGTACGATCGGTTTTTCGGGAGAGGTTCGTGCTCTAGACAAATTAAGGAGCGGACGACCATTATTAATACGGCGGGGAAAACGAATCCGCGGAGTGCAGTCCGTGTGTGTTGGGGTTTATGTGATCTTTGACATATTTATGCCTGTGCAAGCTATTTTACGAGGCGAAACTGCACCGCGACGAAAGCGAGACCGTCCCGAACGAACTGCGGGCTGATGGGAATTTGAGATGATGTATTATGCTTTTTTGCTTTCTTCTTTTATTTCGATCGCCTTTTAACTCTCCGGTCGGCTGAAATCTCCATTTGTGCGATGCATTTGGATGCATTCTGTAACCATACCAGAGAAAAATGATGTTTTCCGGGCGCGCGTGTACGGTTTAAATTCGTGTAAAAGAAAGATTTTCGATTTGCCTGCAAATGGCGAAGATTTATGACGTTTGTGGATATAAATTCGTTGCTCTGCGCTTTTTGACAGCTCAGTAATAGTAATAGTGGAGAATAATCGCGGAAATGTATTAGAAATAGGACAAATTTTCTCTCTTTCATCGGTTGTCTTGTTGTCATTCCTCGTTCAACAATAAAATGTTACCACAAATTTCTTACTCTCTGGTATGCAAAGCTTAGTCTTCCCAAGTTACTGCATAAGTTTATCTTGAAGATCTTTTAACTTCCGCTACGATCATGATAGCCTTAGACGAAAAACGCCAAAAACTAATCGTCTGTGTTTGGGGATAGTTTCCATGATCGGAATTTCATTAGCGTTTAGAAGAAGCAGAGTAGCGATGAGCAATGCATATCAAAATACATTCAAATATACCCTTTTTTAAACCGCAGTGCATGCATTATGGAACGAAACGTTGAATGACACCAACAGTACAGCCTTACTGACGCTGAGCGACTACGCTACAGCAGCGAAAGGAATCACAAATACTGTACTGAAACAAAGAACGAAATGTTACCGTCATGAATATTGATGAGAAGGTTTGGAATGAACCTCGAAGATGGTGATTTTGTATGGAGTTGAGGAGTTAGCAAGGTTGGGAGAATGTTGAAATGAAAAGGTGTGCTCTCTGGTATAAAAATCGATCTTACGTTGGTTGTCTGTGCATGATGAGTTTGGTTGCAACTGAGAACATTCTGGCAAGTCGTTTATTTTGCTTTAAAATTGTTTGGAAAACCATCAAGGGTATCTGTGGTCAGACAGCATGGACCATAGACTTCGTATCTAAGCGGGATGCTAGTAGCTAGTACGTGATTTAAGGCATTTTAATGAAGCGGTTAGTACTCTCCTAGCAACACTACCCAGACAAACAAAGACGTTCTTTGCAGTGTGGCAAAATCAGGTCATATCCCGCCTTTGTCTGGCTTCTTTCTCCACTGGTGGACCTTTTTCTCCGATAAATCCGTTCGCTGGGGATGGATGTGCTTTGCCTTTGAGAGTCAGCACACACAAATGAACCATGTTGATCTGTTAGAATTCCCTTGCAAGAGTGGTCCGCAAATCATTGGCTGGTACACTGGCAAAGGTCTTCCCAGTGAAAAACTTCATTAACCAACTCTCGATCCAGTAGGAAATGTCTGGAATACCAATATATGCATACCTCTCTCTTCAAGCCATAACCTTCCCGGTCTTGTTCCTCGTGAGTTTTGCCATGCTCGTGCGGGTTTTTTTCCACCTCTCCAAGATTTGACTTCATGGAGCCAGATTCACACTCGGAGGTCAACCCACGCATCCGAAACCGAAACTGCCACACTCGGAGCGCAGTAGGTACCGGTTGTCTTTTCTATCGCTTTGTGTCATTTCTTGTTTCGTGCCCGCTTTGTCCGCCTCCGAGATTCGAGTGTGGCAGTACCTTGCGTAGTAGTAATCTCTGGGGCTGATGATTCGCGCCGTAGTTTATTCTTCTATCACCTAACCGTGTCTGGTGTGGTTTCCCCACTTTTTTTTAGCATTGGAAGAAACGGGAGCACCACATGGATACCTCGCAAACCGCGGAAACCCCTGACAGTTTCATGAAAAGCTACATGACCTAAGCCCTTTCAGTCTTGCTTATGGAGAACCTAGTGTTGGCCGGCGTGGGGTTGGAAGTTATGCCGTTGCAGAAAACCGGTTTAAAAGAGTTTGCTCCCACATTGTCATAGTGGTGCGTCAGACATTGGCTGGTGATGTTTGAAACACTGAACTGAAGCATAAGCAACGATTGATCCGGATCGGTTGAAGGAGCTTTTTGCGATCGAACTTTTGTTTCGCTGTGATTGGTACCATATGGTATGTTAGAATGTAAAGCATGAAGTGCATTTGTTTCGACAATGCCTGAATTCTAGAAATATATTCTACACGATCGAATGTATAAGCTCAGTGCTATAAACTGTTCCTACCAGACATTTTTATAGTGCCGATAAAAGTTTATAGTAAACGACTATTACTTGAGACTCCTAGAACACGTCGGAGATACAACATGGCACAGAAGCAGACACAGAGGCTTCGGTTTTTGTTTGCAATCAGCACTCTTGAGCTGACAATCCATGGCCCTATCGTGCACGTTCCGCGGAGCAAAGCTTCTAGTTACTACCCAACACCTAAAGGGCCTTCGAGTCTCTCCACCAGGAAGGCGTCAAACTTATCTACTCGAATGTCGCGCTTTCTAAACCAACAAACACGCGTTAGTCCATTTTTCTTCTCCAAGTGGCAGCGCCGCTAACAGTTGTTTACTCTGCCACAAATTCAATCGTGTACACGGAGGACGGAGCTATAATGGGTACCTCGATGTCTTGCTACCATTCCGTTACGGTGTGGACAAATATGCCCGTTAATTAACATAACTTCCAACTGTGTACGATACGCTGCCGTTAAGCGTAGGGGTAACGTTTGTTATCAGCGAGGTGGCACTGTTGTATTCATTCTATTCTGTGTGCATTAGTTGGATAATGTTAATTGTGAGGTTTCAATCATCTGTTCTTTGAGTTTATGTTAATTATAGCGCACTGGTGGACCATTAATGGAGCCCTTTACCCTTTACTTTTGTTTGCTTTTATAGGTTATCAATTGCAATGCAGAAGAACGTCTCAGTTGGGCATGATATCAGTGAAATCCTGAGTTTATGGTCATAGTGGCCGAAATTAATTTGAAGTGTACAATCAAGCTCACCTGATTGTGATGGCCCAGCTTGCGTCAGCTCCTTTGGATAGGGGAAAATTTTCTGATAAACTAGTTCGATGCATCCGATGCACGTTTCCTGATAAATGACGCGCGCAATGTGACCCCCTTTATGATGGAAGGGTGCACAATGGCTTGTGCGGTAGGTAAACAATTATCACCAGTCACAATCAAAATTCCTCTCACGTCTTCAAACAGGCCACTTGAAGTTTGCTAAGTGGTGAGATGGTGAGTACGCGAAGGGGATCAGTGAGGGAAATGACCGAAGATCCCAACAGGCTCTTATTGCACTCATTTCCCATTCCGACGTACAGGTTCTTTGTTTGCAGTAACAACGACAGTAGGTGGCGAGTCCTCGAATAATCTTTTATCAAGTTACGTGTAATTAAGAGTTGCTGTTCTGCTGTTGCAGCTGGTCCTGCTAACACCGTTTTACCCTTATCGTAGATACGGCGTTGAGCTTCGGTGGCTCATGTACATCTTGATCAAGCATGTCAAAATGGTTTAAAAAACCATTTGCTCAGAACTAATGCTTGGTACCGGATGTCCAAACAAAGAAATAATGGTTTTACTCCCCATATCTGATAATGGTTTGAAGGATTTTTTTTTCTGATGGGAGGTCGTGATGCGATTTCGACAGTGGAACGGATCGGATATTGTATATATTGCCCATATAAAAGTGGTGAATTATCTTCCTGTGAATGATTTGAAACGTGATAATCAACTACGTGTGATACGTTTGGTAGATGTCATGAAAACTTCTGGAGATGTTCTTCCACCAATATCTTCATGATCTTTAGAAAGACAGCCATTCTTTGTCGAGTGATATGAACTGAAATTGTAGATAGCAAAAAAAAAATAAAACGTTCATGTACAGTTCGTCCGGAACGTTCGTCTTGGACCGATGACAATCGGTTCCATTAAACCACCACGTGCCAGCTGTTTCGGGTAGGACACGGCCGTATGGTGTAAAGGGTAACGCCGTATGTTGTGAAATAGCAACGCCACGATAAAACAAAACACAAAACTTGCTGCCATTGCAAAATGTCTTCCCGTGGCAACCGTGTTCTTATTGCGTGGTTTGAGCCGGTTGTCTTTGACTCATGTTGTTTGCCTTTCCTTCCGTGCTTGCGTATTGGTAAGAGGTTTTGCTGTGTTTTTGGGATGTGCTGTGGAAAGTTTGAGGGTGGTGTATACAGTCGGATGATGCCTACCGATCACTTCTCTTTGACGTGCCGAGCTGCAGCTGGGGTAAACGGACGATTAAAATCATTCCGTTGAAGAAGCGCAACAGGATGTGAGGTTAGGTGAAAGGAAGCCCCACAGGATCATGTCGCTTGCCGACAAATGGCGTCTTTCTCTATCGCGATCAGTGTTTGTACCTCCCCGCTTACTCATCGAATGGAAACCGATGGGCAGAACGGGAGAAAGTTTGATTTACATCAAAGAAGGTTTCTTCGATGCCGGTGATCGTTTTTTTCCTCCCATCTTTGCTTTATTTCTTGCTTACGCGCGTGAAGCATTCCGAGCTTCCTGTGCCGTGTGTCAAGCACGCGCGATTTCTTTGGATATGATCAGCGGCGCCAGCTTTGCGTATGTGTGTGCTGCTTGCTGTAGTCTTTCTTATGGACTTATGGATGACTCTGAAAATGGCGCACGGCGTTGTTGGACGGGCGATAATACCTGGTTCACCTTGAATCATCATCCTCATCATCAACGGCGGCAGCAGCAGAATCGCTCCACGTTCGCTGCTAGGGTGAAGTCACTGGCTACGTTCCGAGTACACAACTCGTCAGCAGGTGACAAATATTGGTTCTTCATTCGGAATGTTGGAAGGCCATCATGCTTCTTCGCGTATCGAATTTCTAGACATTCGTCCACTAGAGCTTGAAAGGTGGAAGGTGCAAAACTCGCACAAGACGCACGACGCCTGCGATCGGTCGATCTTGAAGTGGGGATTTTGTGAAGGCATTGCAGACATCTTCAGCGCACTGCTAGTTGACAGTTGATAAGCTGGTTGGTTATGAAAAGGTCTTCAAGTGCTAACCGTGAGCTTGGTACCGTTATCAACCATGGCCAGTTGATTGCTAGCAGGAAACATGAGAACTAGTACAGCGTTCATTCCATATTCTACCATATTCGTGGGAAATTATTCCAGCGCTACGCTCGCAAGGTTCAAACGCCCTTGGACATCGTGATCTCGAGTATACTTCAATTGAAAACTGCATCACTCTTGCAATGCATTTGGGACTGTCTACCCCACAAAAGCGATGCACACATGCGATCGACAGTCGGGTGCGAGTGCAATATAACCGATCATAACGATTATGGTGATGACGATCATGCGATGTCTGCACACTCATTGGAGGGATATTTTATTGTAATGCTTTACCAAGTGCAGTTAATGTTTTCAAGTGTAATTGGTAAACACATTGCAGCTGAAAGTAAACTGTGATTGTATTGTATCGGCATCTTGAAATGGTAGGGGAAGTATGGTTGCCAGACGGTTTTAATCGTTCCTCACTTGAGCGGAAAATTTATGAAACTTTTGAACTGTATGCCGATTTCCGCTTCGGCAAGATGTGTATCGTTTGTATTGATTTTTTCATTTATACTTTTGAGGCTGAAAGAAAGATGTAGAAGAAGATTCTTTTGATGTGGTGGTGTTAATGAAGGATTCTAACGTAAATAGCTGCGCTTCATTGACGATAGATGAAATATTTGTTCTTTATCTCTCTTCCTATCTGCCTTCTGAGTAAATTTAAGCTGAACTACCTGCTCCCAGAGAAAAATCAATAAAACAAAAAAAATACATCCTGATCCTTTTCCAAACATTCTCTTCGTCCTCGGTACGCAGCGAAATTGGTAGATTCACGCTGACAAACGTGTAATATGACGTCCATCTCTTGGCAAGCATGAACCTCCCCCTGAGCAATCCATTTTTAGAGATCTGGATGTCATTCGGCATTGTTTGCTCGTCTGCATTGAGTTTCGCCTGATTCGTTTCGCCATAAGCTCAACAAAGCTCACACCGGGAAAAAAGACCCATTGTACGTCGGAAAATGAGGTCAGCGTCCGAATCGCCAGCCAAACGCGATTCCCTTTTGACGGTTTCCACACACTGCTGCACAATGTCACCCTGGGTTCCAGAAGGACAGACGGTCCTTAAGGATGTGCAGGTTGTCGTGAAGAGAAAGAACTGCTCCTATCTACCTGTTCAGATTGACTCCAAAGAAGGCACGAGAAACAGCATAAAATTTGCTACCTAGAAGCCATTCTTCATGCCATCGTCTTCGGTTCGTGTCCGTATGTCTCGCAGCCTTCTGCACAGCTGCCCAGAAGGAGGCAGAGAATATATGCTCAAGACGAAAACAGAAATCACAAAAACCGATCCCTGTTTCGCTGCTCGAGAAACGGGAAAGCGTTCGGCAATGGTGGTTGAAGCAAATGAAGCAGCGGGCGCAACATACTTCGGCGGAAAGCGGAAAGAAAACTATATGCTGTGCGCGTCAAGAAACGGGATGTTCGGCTTATGCTTTATGCTTATGCTTCTGGTGGCTTTACACCAATACTACCACACACTACTAGAGCATGAAGGGTCTTTTCTGGCGGAGATCTTCACCAGTGTTGGTGCGATCACACTGTTAAAACTGATCTTTGCCGTCTTCCTTAGGGTTTGTCAGCCTACACCTTTTTTCTGTTGCGCTGCATGTTGCGCTCTGCGCTGTGCGGCTCGAAAAAAACAACAACAAAAAGGGCCGCCTTTGGCGAAAACGGAAACCTTTTTTAAGGTCTGCCGGGTGGGTGGGATGTAGCGATGGGTGGTGACGGTGCTGGTGGTGTGTAAACGGACGAACAACCACAAAACACCACGCAACATGGCGGCAGTGATGACGGCGACAACGGCGCATCGACGCATCGGCAACAGATGCAAACCGATGGATGGTGTTGGGGTGCAGCTCATAAATGAGTTTCCATTGGTGGTGAAATATAATTTTGTTTTTTTTGCTCACGATTCGCGGAAGTAGAAATTGAAGAAATATTTATATTGTTAACGCGCTTATGCGCACTGGTTGACCGAAATTGTAAGCACCGAAAAGGAAGCGTTACGCAGCGTTACTTTTGAATTATTAAAAATATCGTTTCGCTTGTTTTTCAGTACATGGGCTTGTCCCTTTAATACAAATACACAAATACAAATACAAATACAAATAAATATAAATTGCTATGATTGTATTGTAGTAAATTACGTAGGTAGATTCGATTAGTAACTTATACATAGGTAATACTACAAATTGCAAGGGGTTCTCACAGTACCTGATAACCGCGAAAATTTGATAGTTGAATTTGTTTATAGCACAAAATTCCAGCATAAAAAATTGTGAATAAGCTTTCATATTTGATACATTCAATATATTTTGATTTTTGTTGAAGATTTCTTTCCCAAAGGTGCCTGAAAGGCTGAATATATCACGAGCAAAGAAGAAAATGGACTCTGTAACATTTAAGCATAAACGATATTGCACCTGGATTTAACGCCTCCCCACCGGATTATAGCGGTCTGCTATAATATTGTGTATTTCGGGGACTGGTAAAGCAACACTACCAACTAACAAAGTAACGAATAACGCCGCTCCTACTAGACAACTAACGTATATTTTTGAACAGTTGTTCAATTCTGTTCAATTTTTAAACAGATATGCTCAAGAAATGTTTTCTTGAGCTTATACATGGTAACATTTCTTGGGTTTCAATCTTTCACACTCACGATGATGGATTGAATCTTTTCTTGACCAGCTCCTCAACACAAGAACCAAACTATCAAACTATGAATTACTTAGAAACGACTTAGACAATGACTAAGCTTACAAAGCCATAATATGTTAAGCAATGGGCTTGCAGGTCGTTAAGCTCAGTAATGGTTCGATCCGATAAGCGATTTCCCGCGTTGTGGCCATACTAGTCTAGGGAAGTGCTGTTGCGTTGATTACGCCTCTACTAAAGATAGGAATGTGGTCCACTATACACGTTTTCTCTTGATAAAAAAAGAAGCTCAAAGGATTTATTTTGATGTTTGTGGCGATATGTTTTATGTTATCATGCACCATCAAATATGGGTAACTAGGCATAACCAACTTTTTTTCTTTTTTAGTTTTGAAATGAAGCGTGCATTTTTATTTATTAAATTTGTAGTAGCACTTTTATAAAATCCGCATGTACCGCAAAGATGTAGAAATAATGGAAAGTGAGTTTGTTATTCATGATCAGCATCAGGAAGACCGAGATTAGGTTTTTTTGGTGTATGGAAAGATGCTTTGAACGGAGATTTCTGTTTTATTTGTCAAGTTCAAACAGTGAGGCATATCGTGACAGTTCCATTGTTGTTGAACCATACACGATCGGATGCAATGTTCGATCGTTTCCAACCTCCCAAATCGGGCCACGGTACGTTCCGCCTTGATCATTACACCCGTACAAAGGGTTGTGTGCGTTCGCTTGAAGGCTCCAGCGCCGCCGCAGCAGAACCACCACCAACAACGACATCACACGTGCACACACACCTTCACCTGTACGGTTTACCTGGCGAAATAAGCTGCTTGCGCAGCGCAATCATGTTCCGCGGGTCGACTTGTTGAATGCGTGCCACGGGGTTCCGTGTGTGTCAGTGTAAGGCAGATATGAGTGATGACATATTGGGTCACTGTTTACTCACCTTTCTGGGGAGCTCTACTCCTCCAGCTGCAGCAGTAGACGTGGGAAAGACGATGAATTTTTCGATACGGCGTAACTTTCCTCACCACTCGTACGCACACGCGCACACACACAGACAAAACACTCACACCTGTGGATTTGTCACACTAACTACCTGCACAAACACAAGCCCAGACGGACTGCTGTCGACGGTGTAACTCCGGAAATTGCTAGTCGTCGATCACTCGTTGCTTATCTTTATCGGTGGATGGGGAACTTTGGTCGAACCGCTAAATCGCTGTTTGACACTTTTTTGCTTAACACTGTACTTTTGAAACCCGAACCGAATCGGAAGCTAGATAGCAGGGAAGGTGTTAGAAAAAAGGGGTGGATTAGAGTTTTGAGCAAAAAAAGCAATGAATACTTTGTATTAAAAGTATAAATCAAACATTCGGAAACAGTTTCACACACACACACGTCCAACGCACGCACACAGGGACTCATGTGCACATAAGCATTCACTTTCCAGATCAATGTTGCACTTGAAAATTCACGATCACATTGCTATAAAATACTATCGGTGCATTTAACTAACTTGGTAGTAGCATTTTTATAGCAAGCAGATGAACCTATTTTTTGTGAATACTAACTTTTTCCAATCGGTGCGAAGAAATTGCGTTCGGTAAGGAACGCGCAACACTCGCGTGCGTTCACTTTGAAAGGTATGAGAGAACTGCTTTTTTCTCTACGCAGTCATACAGTATGCATGTGATCAACTTGCGTTGTTCCCGTATTGTGGCCACTTGAGTCCGTTGTGCGAGAGAGAAACGGTAGGCGTCGAGTTTAAGCGTACAGTGCTTACCAAATGTTTACGCGAGAAATTTACAAATTTCTTTAAACGCAGTAAAATAAATTAAAGAAATAATCTATTTCGTTAACAATTATGTATAGTACCACAAACTCAACTCATTTCCGGAATACTGTTTTATTGACAGTTTGTATGTACAGTAAATAAAACCCAATTGCATTGTTGTAATTTGCTTGGAAGATTTTTTAATGTAAAAATAAGCATTTTTACGCCATACACTTTTTTTTATAAAACTTTTGTTCTTTAAATTGTTCAAAGAGACCTTACAGAGTCCTGTTCTCATAAAAGTGTGTTTTATTGTTGTTGAAGATGATTAAACAATTCATTTTGACACGGCACAATGGTGTATTCGGTAGCGACGTCGGTCCCACAGGACCGAACCGATACCCAATCTTTTCCGGACCGTTCCGTCATTGCAAAGACTAGCCATAAAAAGTCGATACGACCTTGCCATTTTATTTCTATTTAATTTATTTATTAACATATAAAGACGACTCTTCGTCGTATTTTCAGTCGTATATGGACTAAGGAGTAAAATTTTCTCCTTAGCTTGGCTTTTGCCTTATTCCGGGCATATTCGGTTAGCTGCGCCGTTCGAAACGAAGGAAAAAAATCATTTTATTTGTATATTTCTAACAAATTGTTATCGCTTCGTGATCTTGCTGACTCTTAAATGTTCTGCATCTGTATCTGCATAACTGTTTATCTTGTCGTTTCTTATTACATCTGAACCATCCATCCGTCCCAGGACTAGGCTTTTCATGCCGTTTACCCCGTTTAAACGACCTTGGTAGATAATGAAAGAGTATATACGTGTAATTAAAAGAAAAAAAGGATTTTAACTGTTTTACAATGTTCGTTTATTTTGTTTGTTTTGCTCTAAAACCTCTTAAAACCAAACCATTGTTTAGACACCCATGAAAAATGACTTTTCTGAAATACTTTTTGGAATAATATGATAATTTTTTTTCATTAATCAAACTTCAAAATAATTTTTAACTGTTTTGTTAAGATTAAAATGGTTTCTAAAATCATTGTGTTTTGCTGCTTGACGTGCACTGGCGCACAATGTGCTTTTACGTTGCGCATTGCAGCTTTGTGAAATATTTCATATGCACGAAACATTTCACCGTTGTTCGTGAACCGTTTAAAGAATAAATGAGATTTTTTCCTCAAAGTTATCAAGGCACAAAAAATGGAGCAATCAAAGGGAAACAAGAACAATTAATTTATTTGTTCTTCATCTTAATGCACGCGCTTTTCATACACAAATCGAAACTGGAAGTGTCAAAAACGTATAAAAAGTATCCTACGGAAACGTAAATGGCAACAAGTTGTCATCATTATTCTGGTTGATAAAAAAAAATCGCAAACCTGTAGCGGTTTTGAAGGAGCTGCTTTCTTTACCTCTAATGCGTTAAAATCGCTTCTTGTGCATTTCCATTTCTGGACTGCACACCTCCCCAACATCGGTTGATCGGTTCCGAAATCGTGGAAAGGGATGCATCACGGACAGCTGCAATTGTTGCAGAGCTCTCCGAGGTGGCCATGACAACGCGACAAGCGGCAGTGTCCTTTTATGGTTGAACAATGTGCAACCAGCATTCACTCGGATAGAATGTTTTCTTTTGGTCATGTTCTGATGAAAAATCGAAAGTTTTGTGTTGGTGGTAGAGTATTGTTAAAATTATAAACGAAATATAGTCGTGAAACAGCATCAACTCTGCGTACTCTGCGTGTAGGAATGCAAAAATTAACTGCAAAATGATCGATTTTTGTTGGTGTATGTTATTTTATTTTAGGATACTCTTGACGAATGACGGTCCAAAGGAGGATAAAATTCTCTTACAACACTACCACAGTCGTTCTAGTCAACTAGCCTGACAGTATGCAAATCGGATTTGATTTGCTGACGATTCCCGAACGCATTTGTTGACGCTTCACGCAATGGGGCGCAATAGGGCGCAATGTACCCTATCGGAAAGTTCCTTTTTGTTGCATATGCGATCGGATTTTGTTTGCGCCAGGATAGTCTGATTAGTGGGATGAATTATGCAATCATTCGCGTATTGAGCTGGATAAAAAGAGCTCAGCTATATTTCTTTTTCATTCTTGAATTACATAGTAATGTATAATAATACTAAATATATTACACTGAAACTAATTTTCGATCTTAACACATTCTAGTTTCAAATTTTTTAGACATTGTAAATAGTAATCGTCTGACTCAACTTTTGTGTTGAAGTTGGTTTCAATAATTAGCGGATTAATTTCTCATTAATAAACTTGTTTGGTTATCTATATGTAAATATTTCTGTGTACACAAACTATAAGTTCAAACTACAAACATGATATGGAAATCAAATACGATTTAAATATAATAAATTTCTCGGACAATGTTTACAACATTTCGTGACTAATGTAAACATTAATAGACAACATTTTGCATGAGACATGAGACACACAGAACATGACAAATGCTTGCTGACATATATCAAACGCAGTAGTGTAATGGATTTAGACTTTACTCTAACTTTATTAATAGTAAAGGCTTCAAAGTTGTATGGCCCCCAACAATAATGTCTCTGATATCTTGATTCCTTGGCATTCCTTGGTAAATTCCATTTCTATGTTGGGTGGTACCTTCAAGAATATTATTACACCAATGTAATCAACATTTCATTAACCTCTAGCTATGATGAAACATATTTGAGTGCTCTGAGCTATGCTACATAAATCAATTCGACTATTCACATATTTCCATCAGAATGCACCACATTCTAGCGGCCTAACCAGACCAATTGCGCGTCCTGCACATTCCTGGGTCCTGCTATATGTGTCAGTGGATATCTGATGGTTAGGATTACACGCATCAATATCTCACCATGGAGTGTTAAAAGGGTGCACGGAATGAACCCATGGTAAACATGAGCTACCGTTTTAGATTGTATTTGATGTTCCTGTTTCATTTTTTAAAGCTCTTTCTCGACTCAATTTTCCAATTTTTCACCCTACTTGCACCGGTTTCACCTGAGGGGTTGCATTCCGGAATGGAAAAACAATTGCAAAATCAATAGAACTGGTTTCTCATGGCTTTTTCCCCCGTTTTCGCTCCGTTCCTGCATCATTCGATGCATTTTGTACAGAGGACAAACGGCTTATGCAATTCCGGTGCAGTCCTTTGGTGTTATTCGAGTATTTTTGTTTTGTTTTGCTTTGCTCATGTAGCAGTGGGCGTGAGTGGAGGTTTTTCCACCATTCACGTTGTGTTTGGTTCGCATTTCGTTTTATTTTTCTGTTTTTGTTTTTATTTGCACCTTCCCATGCCTTCCTCTTGCCTGCTGATTTTCCTTCCCCGTGCTTCGTTACGGAAATCCGATACGCAGAATTCGATTATGAAAGTTCGACTTCCCCCTCAGGGGGGGAGGTTTTTCCGGTCCAGATTTTCACACTACACCAACACACACATACACACGCTTACCTACGGGGATGGAGTTCAGCCAGGTTGGGGAAGGTTTTATTTACGTAGAAACAAATCGTTCAAGGTTCGAAACGGCTCTCCACCTCGGCACGCATTCATTTCCAAAACGGACGTGTAGGTGGAATTTTCATGCGCTAATTGCATTTAAGAATCCTACTGCACCGGCGTACACCTTTCCCGGTCAGTCTCAAGGTCTTGGGAGTGTGTATTAGTTTTGGTGCATTACAGGCAGTGCGTCCGATAGCAGACACGAGCCCCTTTAAGCCCTAGGAGTAGATAATCCAGCAGGTGGATGGTTATGACGGTTGTGATTAAAAAAAATTGTGATTAAAAATAAATCATAACACTGCATTGGACATTGGTCGCACAGTGCATTGGCTTTGAATGGAATATAAAAAAATAATAGAAAAAAAACACTCTTGGGTGAATTTGATGAATCAGCTACAGATTAATAAAGCTGAATAATTCTCTGAATCGAGTAAGAAAGAATAATCGATTCTTTAGAAATTCGGCGAAATTAGAAAAGAAATAAATGTCGTTATATTTATGGAATTCAACAGATTCATTCAGCTCTGATGATTGGTCTCTGCTGCATTGGTTTCCGTAATTGAAGATTAAGATTATTTGAGATGTTTCATACGAATGCACAATGTTATTGGCAGAAGCTATTAATTAAATCTATAGAAATCTATATAGATTCGTGAACCTTCAGAGGATCTTTGATCTTCAGAGATTCTTTAATCTTCATTCATTAATGTTTTTTTTTTAAATCGACTCATTCTTCTAATGAATCCTCACTAGGATCATAAGAATAACTCTTCCCGAAACATAATTCAAACACAACACTTAACGAAACCATACACTATGGAAAAATAAACAAATAAGCTCGAAGTTCGATGAAGCAATCCTCTCGCGACAACCACATTGTGCAACTCTCGCACGTTTTTCTTCGGCTGGTGTTTATTAAGTTCTTCTTGTGGGGTACGCTTTTGGTTTGAGTTGTTTGTTGTGAAATGATGTGCTGTGAAGAATTTGTTCTCTTTTTTTGTGCAGCTCGGTTTTTTTTGTTGTTGTTAGGTAGGAAGTTAAGAATGATTATTATTCACGCGTTCGTGCCCCTTACGTCACCTGCTTTTTTAGTCGTCTATCGGAAGCAGCAGTCAATCGGTACACCGGTGGGGTTTGGACAACGCCACCTAGCAGCGAACAAGAGCACCAAACATGGGCTGACTGGCGTTTGAATTTCCGCTTCTTCCATGTCCGTCCGCGATGCCACCCTGCGTGGGGTGAGAAAGGCAAGATATTAATATTTCAACACCCGAATGCATTCGATTTCGGCGTGGCTCGCAAACCGGGAATGAAATACGGAATGTAGAATATTGCTGCACTGGTTTATTTTTGGGGACGCGCGTCGAATGATTCAACCGGTACGCCTGGGGCACTCGGAATGGATTGGAACACTCCATCGGTAAGCTAGAATTTAAATTGCATCCAACAATTGGGGTGGGCGCAGACATGAAATGGAAACGGGTTGCAGTAATCGATGAAAACTGATCGTAAAAATTATGGCAACCCGTAGCGGTGTGGAGAGCAAGGGGTGATTGCACGGTACGAAATGGTGGCCTAATTGCTGCACGAGGAAAGAGAACTCCCGTCTAGATGGGTTCATTCTGGAACCGTGCCATACCAGACCCATGAAAGCTTTGCTCCACTGTTCCATCCCTGAAGCACGTGTTGTAGTTTCCTTTCATCAGAATAGGCTTTCAATGCGGGTATGCTTTTCACAGCCTTCTACCTTTGGTGTCCATGTTGAGTCCGCGGTCTGCTTCTAAAGGAAACAACAGAACCGAAATCGAAATGGAATGATAATTATAAATGATGCGTGCAAAGTGATCTAATTCTCTCTTTTCGTAGCTTTTCTTTCGTGTAGCCAGCTACAGGACCTACCGCAGCGTGTTACCAAGTCGGTTCTTTGTGGTTTGAAAGGAAATCGAAGTTGAAAGCTTTCGAATGTGGAGCATAAAGATGCGTAATTATGAGCACGTGCCGTGTTGAAATGGATTGCAAATAATATTATCACAAACAACGGATGAATTAGAATAACTCCTTAAGTCATTTACAAATGTCTAATGTCAGTTTTATTAGTCAGCATCACAACTCCAACACTATATTTATTCTTTTTTTCGATTTGCTTATCATCATTGCTCAAAACTTTGATTTGTTTATCATATGACGCGGGATTTCTTGACTTCAATTCAATTCAATTTAATTCATGTAATTTTATTTATTCGTCAAGATTCTTTGTATCGCTGCGATGTAAATCAGCCAAAATATAAAAAGCTTCCAGTAAATCACAAGTTCGTTCACCTCTTCAGACTTGATATATCGACATCTTTCCGACCATCATCAACCCATCCCGACGCTATCTGATTAGTCATGCTGGTAGCGTCCAATGTTTGCCGTACAGCGCGGAAATGATGTGTTCCTGCATGTGTGGACGCTTTCCCGAGCATAGATTTATGGCTTTTGATAATGTGGGGTGGAATGGGACGATTCGGCAGCTGTGGTGGCCACTGGAGACCCATCAGCTGATACTTTTCTATTTGCTTTCCGAACAGATTGGAAGGAAAAGCGAGTACACGGAAAGGGAGTTCCGATGCTACACATTTGAAGATTCCTTATCGAGGCACCGCGTACATTACGTTTTATGATGTTCGTTTTAGCATAAGAATGAAGTATGTTTTCTTTTAAAAATTTAACGACACGATGCTCCGTTCCCAGAACCGGACGCACGGTGTAGTAGAATGCACTGCACTGCGCTTGTCTAATCTAAAACGAAACATTTCTCATCGAGGGTTGTCCCATCATGGCGCGCATCCCTGGCTCGAAACGCAACCATTTAACAAATAATCAAACTAAACTGGATCCTCGTTCTCATAACGAGGTGAATATTGTTTTTTTTTTGCTTTTTCCTACAATTCGTAGCGTTTGTCTGGTTTGTAAATACATCAAGCCTTTATTAAGCGGTGACGTGTGAAAAGCGTCCACAACAAAAAAAGGTGTTATTTCATTTTCATGCACTCACTTCAGCAAAACGATCAATCAATGGTTGGTCAAATTGTTCCTTACCTTTATGGAGGGTTTTGGCTGTTTTTTTCCAAAACAGCAGTAACTTAGCAACGAACGAGAAGCTTCGTTGAGGGAAAGGACAGAACAATGCTTCCCTTTAGAGCATATTTTAAGCACCTGTGTGTGCTTGTACATTTCTTCGTTCTGCGCGGCTTCGAAAACCTACCAGGTACACTGTACGCCCTTCCACGGGCGAAAGATACAACAGAAATGAAATCGGAATGACACTTCTGAAACTGGCAAAGAAAAGTACGACGTTGGAGCGCGTTCGTACGAGACGCAACCAAAACCAGCCAGGTAACCCTTCAACGTTTAATACAATAAACATTCCACCCTTTCGGATGCGAAAATCCCTACGCAACGGAAGAAACGGGCAGGAAGAATACCATGAACAACCCCTTGGTTTGATTGGAGCTCGTCCATTTTGCATCGTCTTTACACGTGTGCAATAATATGTGGGCACTTGTTTTATTTGATTCATGAGTTTTGCACAAAACCCGAACCGGTAATGAAGCAATAAACAAACCGGGTGGGCAAAAAGGGTGGAAATAAAGGTAAAGGACAAGCAGTGCGAGAGCAGTATAAAAAGATGTGATGCTGCTGAAGCCAGAACTATTTTGATGGTAGTCGTCGACCCGTTTTCTGGATATGCTCGAAGGTAAACCATTGCAGTCCGTCTAGCGATGCGTTTTGCTGTGGGTTTATTTAGACTTAGGCAGACACAGAGATAGAGAGACAGAGCGCAAAGAGTACACTTTTCCGTGGAATATGCTCGAACAAGAGTTGCCGACGTTGGACGGGCACGAGGACACACACACCGGGTGGTTTTGTGCGTGTTATCATGTCGCGCACACTTCGTAATGAGTTTGTGGATGGCCTTAAACATGCAAAGGTTTTGCTTGTTTGGAAATGACAAATGAATGTTTTATTAGATAGCTTTCTCGGAGGTGGTTGTGTATTTGTTTGCTTTTTATTTTGTTTGTATCATGCATGCAAAGAGCCAACAAGGTTAGACGATAATTGTTTTACGGTATTTTTCTTACAGAAAGAGAGAGAGAAAAAGGGGTTAATAAATGTAATATAATACTTTTTCCAGAATAATATCAGCCCGTTAAAAAAATGAAGCTTTTTTATGTAAAAAAACAGCAAATAATAATGAAATCTTCCACTTGAAGCAAGAAAATCTCCCTAATATGCTAACCATCTTCGAAAACGCCAGAAGTTATGCAATTCGCATAAAACAAAATGCACAATTTGCTCCAAACTCATCCCTAGAACCAATGCGCATGTTGTTGCTCCCGTTAGCATAAAAAGCGAAACCGCTGTGGTTGAAAGTCGTTTAGCTAACGCTCTACCAAACTATTAACTTCCAAACCAAGCCCGAACAGTGCACCGAAGGGAAGAGGATAGACACGAAAAAGTTCATTCGGGCGCAATGGCACTGCAGGTGTTTCGAGTTGTTCCATGCCGTGTACAGGAATGTGGTAGTAGATTGACTTCTTGCTATTGTGTTTGGCACAGAATAGAGACATAGTTGAGGTAGGACGAAAGGATATTTGAGAAGTTTTTTTTTATTTTGTTATACTGTGCACTTTTTGTGTGGATGTGTGTATTTTCCATTTCTCAGCCACTATTGTAGGCTCGATTATTTTTTTCCGGTTGGCATATTACTTTTTTTTTCCTAGTTCTACTGTACTGTCATCCTGTGACCCACTAATGTACGTTTCGTGGGTTACTGGTTTTGTTTCCGAGCGTAACATTCTGCACCGTTTGTTGATTTTTATTTCCGCCAACACAACTCCCCATCCCGGTGCTGGTGCTGCCACTGACGGTAAGACACACAGCAGGGAGGATTGCATGTGTTTGCTCTCATTTTGGGGTGCTCTGCAGTCTGCCATAACAGGTGGGATGAATAGGAACAGGGCCTTACCGTGGGCAATGCGATAGGGCTCGAGGGCGCCAATCAAATAGACGACCCAGTGCAGACTGCAGAGGAGGACACGTACACGCGAAGGCCTCTGAAAGATAGCGTGATGATGATGATGTGAAAAAAAAACCCACAAGGTTTGTCTCGCTGCTCGTGGTAGTTCTGTTGTAGCCCTTAGGTCCGTTGTGTTGTCTGGTGTTGAAATGGGACCACAAAATTAACAGCAACGAAAAAACGTACCAATAAACATTGCGCGCTCCCCGTATGTGAGTCAATCGAGATTTCCTTTGACGAGCTTGGCAAAACCGCGAAACCTGCTTGTCTGGCTGGTTTGCTGACCATTCCGTACAGTATGCGACGAAAGGGACTGCTAACTGCAAAGGGTCGTAAAGAGAGGAATTAAAAAAACGAAAGAACGGGAGCATTCCCACTGCACAAAAAAAGTTAAGGGAAAGGTTAAAAGGGGAAAAGTGTGAAAGGGTTGAAGGAAAACGAAAGCTTGCTGGCTGAAAGGAAAGGTGAACAAACAAAAAAAAAAAACATGCACACAGACTACAGCCAAATGAAGAACGTTCACCACCTGAGCCGGTAGGTCAGAAAGAAAGCAAAGAAACATAACTATCTCGAATTGGGCTAGAATGACAGCGATGATGCCCTTACAAAGGGATGAAAATCCTCTTCCCTCTTTCCCCTAACATCCCCCTCCCTCCTCACCCTTTCGCGTCTGATACCGACCGATCAACCTGTACCCCTTTTGGGGGATCCTTGTGGGCAAAGTCTGGCTGTCTGGCTGGCTGGCTGGCTGGCTGGCTGGCTGGTTGCGTTTCGTATGTTCGTAGTCAGCCGAGCTCGAGACCAACCGAACACTCTCTCGTAAGCACTCGGGAATGAGTGAGAAATGGAGAGAACAATATGGGGTGTTATAATAAGTTTGTAGGAATATTTTGAAGCTTGAAGCTGGTAGAAAATAGACTAATTTAAGTCCTGGTGTTGTGATGTTACCTATAGCAATGATTATAAGTTTTAAAATAGCTTATTTTAAACTGCGTTGAAAGGTGCTTCGAGTTGTGAATCTTTTTTGCAACATATTTTTAACATTGGATTTTTTACAAATGTAAATATTCTGCCAAGAACTAATAAAGCTTATAGTTTATAATGATATCTAAGGAATTTTCAGTAATTTCTTCAATCAATCTTATTGATATTGATAATGGATTCAAATTCTGATAAACATCGCTCAGAAGAGATCGCTCTTATTATTAGGATATTGTTATGATTTCACACAATTAACGTACGGGGTAAAATAGCAAAAAACATCAAACTTAATTAATAATAAAAAGTTAAAAAAATTGGATATTATAAAAAGTAGAAATTAGCACTGTTCACTCATCATGTAACGTAATAAATGACACTTCTTATGTTCTATTCACACCACTGCAAAAATATTTATCATATTGTTTAATTTTGTAATTTGAGATCGGATATCTGATAACTACGTTGTTTTATGCAATCACATGTTCTCCGTATCAACCTACATGATCACATCATTCAACAAATGAAGAACAAACGTACTACGTACAACTTTTGGTTACACCCCATCGCGTTTAGCCCGAGATCTCGAAAGCTTCCTGCGTGACTGCTACACAGTCAGCAGCATGAAAGCAGTGTGCATACAGACGGCGAACGAAGCGGTTGTTGCTTGTTTGACGGTTACGTCGCTGTCGTAAGGGCAACAACTTGTTGTTGGTTTCGAGAGTTTCGTGCCCGTGAGGAAAACTCCAAAGAAAGCAAACATAGTCGAAAACACAGCGCGGGATGGTTTCGTAGGGTAATGCGGTAGTCTTTTCGTAAATAATTGACTAGAATATACGGAGCAGTAGTTTTTCCTGTGTGTTCGGTATCCGATTGGACTATTTCAGTTTTTGTTTTTTTTTTTGGGTGATGTGTGTGTGTGTGTGCGTGTAAAAAAAACAAATAGCTACGACATGAGCTAAAGGGCGCCAAACAGTGGACGGAAACGTGAAAAATAAACCTCGCGGTGTACGGTGTACGTGTGCTTTTAACGGTCTATTGTTTCGAAGTTTGAGGATACACATTTTTTGTTTTGTTACAAATTGAATTTCCCAACCTTAAGACAATGTTTGGCATTGAATTGCCACGATCACGCGTGTGAGAAAAAGGGTCACACGCCGGAAACGAACCTTCTAAATTGATAAGTAAAAAAAAAATATTCAAAACGAACGCAGACGTAAACGCTTTATTTTGCACGCTCAGTGTTGAAACTCTTTTTGCGTTCGGCTGGGTGATCATGCCGACCTATGCGCAGCATAAGAACACTTGTATAAATTCGTTTTCGCGATCGCGATCACCGCTGTGCGGTGTTTTTGTACTCATTTCTATTTCGTTAATGATCATGACCTTCACCGTGAGGATCGTCGAGATCGAGGGCTAGGGGTGACATTTTCTGTCACTAGGTCCGGGATTTGAGAGGGTTGTAAATATCACTTTTATTTTCAATGGTTGCCAACAGTTTAAGTTCTTTGATGGTATGATCGTGTGTGTACGATCAGGTACTTTTAGATAGGTTGAAATTTTGGTTTTTAATTCGAATCCCTAATATAAAAGAATATTTTGCCTTTGTTGTTGCTTAAAAAAACTAGATTTTTTTTATATTAGTTAATCTTTTCTGTTTACATATCAGAAAAACTATGCAAAAGACTGGGGAATATTCTCGTAGGAGTGCGCAAAACATGTGGTAGAGGAAAAACCCTACCACAACACAACTCCACTCGATAAAAAAACCAAATCCCACATATCGTGCAAATTGAATGTGCTGGTTTTCATTACTTTATCCTAGCAGATTTTCACGAATTTCACCTTGAGCGAAAACGGGGGATGGTTGGAAAAACGAATTTCCCAGCATCAACTGCTCGGACGATTCGGGCACGGTGTGGATTAATATGATAAACAAAAGCCGAAGTGTTGCGGTTTCGTAGGCTATTGGAAATGAATGTGGTGCTGTTATTTTTTTTTGTTACTTTGTTTTGGTGTTCTTGTATCTGCGGCTCTTCGATGCGGCTTCTCACACGCGGTGTGTATTTTCATGCGTTTGTGGCTTTGTGTATATTCTAGTTTGGGAAGTGAGTGGGAGTTTCTTTTTTTGTGTGTCTGATGTCCTCCAAACAACTAACAGAAGGTGATGCAAAAATTCGAAGGAAGAAGCAAAACCAAACACAAGAAAACTCACGACACGTTGAGCATTGTGCAAAATACATCCCCCAGAGCCCGCTGAGGGTGGCGAGAGCACAAAACAAACATTTTCGGGAAGTTGGCGAATGAGTTTCTCAGATCTCATTGCAATTTTTAGACAAGAGAAGAAAATAATCGAAAAACGCAACACAGACACGCACACGGACATCTCGCGCAACCGGTAGGACCGCGCGAGGAATGTGTGAGATTCGCGAAAATTGGGAAAGCAAAACAAGCGCGGTGGTAAAAATAGTGGCCAACAGAGTGAATTATGGTGAGGTGAATTTTTCAACCAATTTGTTTTTGTTGCTGTTCTGTTTGTCTGTACCGATGGTGGGTGTAGGTGTGGTGTGAAAGGGAAGGGGAAAAAAGGTGGCGAAGCGCCAGCGGGAAGGCGTGTGAAAAATTGACCGGAGAAATTGGGAAAACATAAATTGACTCCAGTTCAGCGCACGGACCGCAACCAACGATCCAGCGTCGGAGTGATGGCGTCCGGAAATTTCTCAATTTAACTGAAGCCCACGAGAGACCCTAGCAAATGGAATGGCTTTGCGTGGTACATGTTTCTAGTACAAGGCTGGAAGGTACAAACAACACAACACACACACACACCGCGTCGTTGACAAATTGTGTAGTGGGAGATGAAAATTTAGCTGGCGTTATTGCGCGTGTAACAGGACAGGCAAAACGGTGACCAGCGACCGAACGGAAGCGATACGCTGTTCTGTCTTCTCGGTCGCCCTTTTTGCCCATAACGGAAGCAAGTACCGTATCACCGGGTGACGGATAAGCTGTGCCGGTGTGACGGGTACTGTGTGCGCCAGACAACAAGCGCCCAGCCGCGGAACGGAACCATCACCACCGCCGTCACCGATGGAACCGATCGGCCACTAAGGCATAGGTGAATATTTAATTATAGTTGTTTATTTTTACCGCCTCGCGTTTGCCGTGCATCCGACCGTGATGTACGTCTAGGAGGGTACGATCGAGGGTGAAGGTAGAATGTATGTAGAACGGGGTGGATAAGTGGTGACACGCACGTATTCCCATCGCAGGGAGGTAGACGAACGCACACGGTTTTAGTTTTGTGAAGAGTAATAAACGCACATCTCACATGTTTTGCCGTTTGAATTCGTTGGAGTTTCGACCAGACGGGAAGGAATGTCCGAATGTCGCAACCGGGAAACCCTCTCTTTGAAGGCCGGCTGTTGCAAGGATAGAAAATGTGCGAGAGAGAACATAAAAATTCCGCTTCAAGTGAACTCGAAGTGGTTCACGGGAGGGGGAGGCGTGAGGATATTAGAAAATTGATAAAATGTGCGTTTGTTGCCAGAGTTGCTGAGCGCTTGCGTTTCTAATCGGGTTTGAAAAACTCGCTTCAAAAGACGTTGTAGCCCTGTGTAGCTAAAAAGCTATATGTGAGAATCCTTTTTTTTTAAATAATGAATTATGGCACTTGTTGTTAATTAATCTTCTTCTTTACCGACAAAACAACCTCAAGACTTCTAGACCTGCCAATTCTGGCCTTTTTTTGACTCCATTTACTCGTAGTTGCTTAGTTAATCCTGCGTACAATGGATTGGTCTGGATGGGATTTTAGACCGGTTCTATCGTGCGAATATCGGTGTCGCTAGCTTATGCCTAATGATTAAGAATACTATTAAACAATCTGTTGGTTAAAATAATGTTAGAACTATGATGTAATATAAATTGACTTCACTAGAAATGTGCTATAGATGGATATCTTACTCCATATTATGTCATTTAAAATTGATTGATTGATTGTTTCTATGGCAGAGTAAATATGTATTTTGTGTCTGCTGCATGTGAATTGCTATGTAGTCTTCCAGAACCGATAGAATCTCGAATGTACATAGAGTGGATTTGCTAATATTTAACCAACGCCAATAAAAAGAAAAAAATGATAATTTTATACCCTCGTTTTGCGTCATTGATCCTTAGGTAATGATATTTAACATCTATACCGTATTTGTCTTAACCGTAAACCATGCAAAAACAATACACCGGCTTGCTAATTTACTGTAAGATAGAGAGATTCGACAAAAGCCCAAAATTAAGTACAGAACAAAGTGAGGAAAAATTTTCGGGTCGCATGTCATCCTCAAATTGCTTCCAATCACACCGTCAGAAGGATACAGTTTGTTCTACATCCGTGCAGAGTTCCGGGAAGGAACCCACTTAGTTCCGCCGGGTTTGCAAAACGAAACCACGGCCCGGGCGGCAAAAGTGTTCAAAATTAAAGATCGCGATCTTTTCGCTTGGGTATTGCATACCGATTGCCGGTGTGGCTCCGATACGGCTTCGATTCGGGTTTGTGACCCATCGTGCAGGTCACCATGGGGCATTAACCAAGGCCATCGGCTGGGTTGAGGGTTTGAGATGCGTGATAATTTGCGTGTGTCGGATATTTTGGGTCTGCACGCTGCTGCTCTTGTTGCCGATCGTGTCGCAGCGGTCGGATAGCAAACGGTGTTCCAATTATAGCGTGTCCATCCAACAGCGTGTGCGGCTTGCCAAAAATCGAACCAAATTCGACCGGCGGCGGCGGCGGCAGGTATTTTAGTGGCTTTGGCGTCGATCAAAGAGCGTACGGATTTATCGCGATCAGTCCCGATAGCTGATGGGGTTTTGATGATTTGGGGGATGATGGGGGAAGAAGCCTGAAGATGTCGGGGTTTTTTTGGGATGGTGTAATTAGCAAACGCCAGTAGGCGCCTAGTTTGCCGCCATTCTAACTGCACACCTGGTGGTCTCGTTTTCTGCGAGAGGCTCTCTCGACAGGTTATGATTGTCTGTAAAATCACTAAAGTGTAGGGTAATGGCGTTTTCTCAAGGAAATTTATCCGGAGGCTTTCTAGGATTGCGTGACGATGATAAACTGTTCGTGAGGAACTAAACAGTTTTATCAGATTTATTTATGTTAGGCACGAAGAAGAATTGCCCAAAAAGGGTGATGAAGTTTTTTGTGTACCAAAACTAATTTCGTATGGCTTGAGCTGCTTGATTTATGTACGAGAAATGGTCGACATGGTACTGTTGGTATTATTTTACGTAAAAAACTATTTAAAGATTTTTTATTGCAATACATCGTCTTTTAAAATTAAGTATGCAGACTTAATGTATGCAGACTTAATTCGTGAACAACATAATTTTTTATCCTGCCTATCCACAAAAAAAAACATCAGTTTACAAATGGTGCGATAGCATATATTTTTTAGCGAACTTTCTGATGAGTAAATAGGGGCCATAAATTTGTTCCATTGTACTACACAACAGTTTCATGGAGCATGAAAGCATCCCGAGTACGAGTCGTGTGTACGGTGTAAAAAAGGGTTCCCACATTGCTAATGGTTGTTTATGGCAGATTGTTTGTTCTGGTTCTTGTAGCTTCAATGTGGGGAAATTGCATCAATGCACCCGATTGGTGATAACCAGGATTGTTTACGAACATTGCATCATCACACAAATAACGCTGATAAGATTTCCAGAAAAAGAATCCATCCTTAAGCATCGTTTATTTTGCTTCGATGAGAATTTCTAGAGCGATGGGATTTATTGATTGGACTTTATTTGCTCGAATGCATCGATATTGCTCGAAGTTGTTTATGGATGGTACCGTCGCCATCACAATCACCTTTAACCGGTTCCAATGTACTTAATTACTGGCCACCGCATTGACCCGGTCGTGTTAGTAAACGGTGGTAGCAGGGTTTCCTAGTTTTTAATTCACTTGCCCCTTAACGTTGTTAGCAACTGGGAATTCAACTAACGCTCGAAATGACTCCAAAAGTCAACCGCTGAATCTTCCATGCGCTTCTCGCTGCGTCATTGTGCGTCACTGTTTCCGTAGTCGTCAGTCACTCGTGGAAGGTAATATTTCAACTCTACGCTACCGGGCCCGCGGTGGTCGTCACTGGTAGGTTTACGTCATCGTCATTGGACGTGAAACTTCGTGGTGCCTAACATTTGGACTTCGGGATTTACCAGAAGCAGGCAAAAAAGTCGGGGAATTTTACGGCGCTCTTACCGGTACGACTGATTGTGGACCATTACTGACCACCACCAATTAACCGTCAGAGGTATGCAATTTTCATTCCTTGTGGATATTCCCGGCTTAAACCTTCCCAGCAGCTCCATTTGGTAGTTTTCAGCACCTTGTGCGTAGAAGATTGCCAATTTTTGCAGATTTATCTCCCATACTTTAGGGTTCGTCGTCACCGAACGGCTCTCTTTTTTGGTGATGGAAGTGGTGAAGTCGGCAGCATAAACTTGGCACACATAAATGTACAGTATAAAGTAGTAGGGATGGGCAACGTTTGCCACGGTGTGGTTGTGAGTAATGGAAGACAAGATCACTAACTCCCTCCCTTAATCAGAAAAGCTTGGCCACGGTAAAAGTTGGGCTTATAGCGAATTGGGTAGAAGCGAGTTGCGAACAAATATAAATAAAACAACAATTTCCATTTTCCGCAATCGTTCTTCCCCGTTAACAGTTGAATGGTAATGGAGCACCCGGATCTATTTTAAGATTCATTTACAAAACAGGTACGTGGAATGTAAAGTGCGGAACAGAACGCATTTTGCCGGAACGATCTCCACTCGATAGTTTGGTAGAGTTCGATTCAAAGTTAGGTGATGTGTTGAATAAGCAGTCGTGGAAGCCTCCTAGTACAGCGTAGCAAGCGTAGAACATCACCTTCTACTTCATTTATCACCGTGGAACCGTCACACCGGGCATGTGAACTGATTAGCGTGAACAGTCCGCGCGATCATTCACGGTACCGCAAAAGGGTGAACTCAGTGGAGTTTGTAGAGCTCAACTGCAACGTGGTACAAGGCCCGTTCCCGTACGATGTTTAGACTTAAATCGTACGATCGCTCGGTCGTACGGTCATCGTCGTGTTTCGTCAGCGTACCCCTTACGCAGCGCATTTTGTTTTCATTTTTTTTTGTAACCTAAGGCGAGGGTTATGGCTGTGCTACGCTGGGTTAAGTCTGTTGGCGGAAATCGACAATTAATTTGTTGCACAGGTTTGCGCAAATCCTTAGCCAACATTTCTGAGTTATTCGTGGTGCGGATACGCCGGTCTGTATGAAAGCACCGAAAGATACCGCATAGGACTAGAACTAAAAGACACCCCCTGCCATTGTGAGCAGAAGCATGATCTTCATATGCCTTTTTAAGGTCGCTTGGAAAATCACGGCATTGAAGCACCATGTACGGGTTCGCCCATTTCGGGTGTCAAAAGATAACATCAAAAACATGGAAATTGAGGATCGTGTGAGCTACCAACTGCCTGTCCAACCCTCGGTGGCAAGATACGGTGTCTGATTTCGACTACTCCGATGTTGTCCTCAGAGAGGGTCGTAGCCGGTACGCCCTCGTACAATTAAACGTAGCCGGTACGCCTACGTACAATTAAAACCGGCATAAAGATGAATGAAACTCACATCACTAGTACGCACGCAGTTTGTTTGGTGATTCACATTCCCTGAGCTTAGATCGTTAACTTTATAGCGATGACATAAAAATCTATTTTCTCCTTCAACTGTTACTGTTGTTTGTTGGGCATTTCGGTTCTGGAAAGGGGTTGCTTAGAAGAAACAACCTGATGCCGACGATACGAGCTTCTCGTCCCAGCTTCCGAGCAAGTTTTCTGGGGTACGCACTTCGTTTCTTTAATTTATGATCAATTTCTAAATCGGATCGGGCCGACTTTTGTTGCCGCGTTTCCAAACACGGCGTAAAGCTTAACGCGAGATTATGTTTGTGTCGCACAGTACGGGTCCCAAACCATTGCCATCAACGCCCTGATCAATTTTCTCCGTCTCGATGCACCGAACCGTTGGATTACGGTGTGGAAATAATTCAATTCCTCACAAAAGAAAGTCAGCAATTGGGAGTCGTCTCCAGGGCAGAGAGAGAAAAATCGAGACCGAAACTATTGCTGGTACGTTTAGGTACGGTAGTTACTGTGGTGGAAACATAATACGTGGTACGAATGAATGTTGGTGGTTCCATACCAAGGAAGGAACAAGCATAAGTGATCTCTTATTTAGAAAGAAAAAAGGGAATGGTAATGGTGTATTCAAATGTCGTGGGCGATAGAGAACTCCCTGCAGGAATTGTAAGGGAGAAAATAACATGGCGTTGTTCTTCCCGCAAAAATGATTAATGTTAGCAGAGTTAACCGTGCACCGTTCCAAAAATACCTTCTTAGAAAATTGGGGCAGAAAGTTCTTATTGGAGAAACCATTTCAGTAATGTGTTTGAATTTTGGATGTCTAAACATGTTGCGTCCTTATGTAGATTTTAGCATGGATAAAGTATTGAAATATGACATTAAGTTACTTGCAGTAAACAGGCACTATTTCAAGAATAAAATGATTGATTCGAGGCTGCAGATTACTAAAAAAAACCTAGATTACTAGTGCGAAATAAAATAATCATTCACTGCTAGATAACCGCCCCATGTAATAAACCCGACAAGAATCAGATGGGTAGTTCATCCAGAGTGTAATTTAAGCTTATCTATGCTAGTAATGCTGCTCGTTTACAGTTTAATGCGGATGATTCTAGCTGTAATACCTGTTGCTTTGCCGCTTCACGAAATGCCTGTCCTTCCGTACTGCCTTTATCTTACACTCGTCGTTTTCGGGAAGACAATACGAGGCAATCAAATTGTTTTATTATCACCGAACACATGTTCCCGTGTACCTTACGTTTATGCTTCCTAAGGTGTCCACGTACGGATGTGTGACAAGACGACAAACAAACGGAAAAACTCTCCACCAGGGTGGCAACTACTGGAGAAGCCGATTCCGTAGTCGTTTTCGCCGCCTGTTTAGCTTTACACCGTAGATAGACAATTTCCAATTGACTTCCAACAATGGAGTGTTGTCTTGTCGTCTGGAGTGCTTTTTTTTTGCTTTAAGACGCTTCCAAATGTCTTCCCCTTCCGATCACGCGGTTGTTGTTATGCGCGACGGATAACACGTAGTAAAACATTGAATCAGCATCACAGTAAAAAAGGAAGGCAAACCGTCCCAGCATCGGCCACAGGAACCACACCTTCGCTCCCGATGGCTATAAACGAAAGACATCCATTTCTATATATCAGCACTTCGCGAGGTAATGTGTACGGAAGAGGTGCACTTTCGATACGGTGCGGGTTTACTGATGGGGCAAACCTCCATCAACCCCGCCATTGATGAGGAGAGTGGCACTAAAAAAAAACTATGCTTGGCAAGCGGAAATGGAGCATAAAGTTACCCGTGATGGTGAAGGTAAAGAATGCCACTAAGCGGTGTAAAAGAAATGAGCTCCGACCTCTTCGATAGCGACTCGCGGATGAATGGAATGGTAACGATCGAACCATTTTTCAATCAATGTGTTTCTGTGTGTTCCATCATTTTTTACATCTTGGGACACTGGAGAGTACACGTGGAGGTGAAAAATAAATACTAGAGGCGATAATCGGTTTTTGGCTTGTCTTGCCGCATGCTTCTCACCATTTTCTTCGCATCAGCGTAAGAAGATCACTGCCTTTGTATGCCCTAGATGAACACGGAACTGGACCGCCAACGCGGTAAAAATTATCTTCGAACAGAAAGCGGACAATTCGGTCCCTTGAAGCCAGTTGCGGCGGGTGCTCACCATCATCATTATGATAAACCCTCACGAAGCTTGATGCATCTTGACGTCTCAATTATGCCCTTGTTTTATATTACTCTACCTTTTTCAGACACTGCCCACTGTTCTGGACGTTGCAAGCTACATGACGGTCCCTTGGATCTCTGAATGAGGAGACCACCTGACTTGAGAGTTGATGTTGAATGTTTTCCGTTTTTATTTTCATTGGGACGTAATGAAAAGGGCTTAGAAGATCTCTCAATCTCTGATACTCTCCCAGGAGACCGGCGAGTAATGTTTAACCGAGAGGTACTCTTCTGCACCATCGGTCACTATGTTCACAACACTTTAAACATAAAAACACACGATCGGACCGTGGAATACTTGAATAAGGGTGATGGTCTTTTCCTCGTTGTCATCCAACAAGTCAACCTATTTTGGGATATTTTAGGCATCCCGTATAGCAAAGGGTTAAGTTTTGTGATCATGGTATTGACAGCGATATGTTTGCGGTTTCCCTCAGTGGGTGTGGTGATGTACTTCACTCACGGTACGGGGTGCATCTGAAGGGCATGAACGGTGGGTACCTGCAATTGTTTATCTTGTCCACCGCGACAAAGTCATATATGGAGATTGTGGAGTGGAACTTTTTATCTTGATTATTTGTCTCCTGTCGGTTGAGTTTTTCATGTTTGAATATAAGTGAATACATTTATCGATTGAAAGTTTGTATGTGTCTGTGTTAGGGCATGTGGAAAAGATTAGATAAATTGCTGCAAAGGGAAAGAGTTGGAACGTTATCATGTCTGCCCGATCCTACTGAAGGAAAATAAACTTTTTTTCTCTCGAATGCACAAAGTGCTACAAACTTTGAAAGTTACCTTCCCATGCGATGCGTTGGAAAACTTCGGTGACCTTTTTTCTTGCCTGCGTTGGATTTCGCAACTCGGGTGGGAAAGTTTGGTAACTACGCGGTACAGTACTCCATACCCAATCAGCGTGGTTTAGAACGTGGTACGCACCTTGACATTTGCGAACGTGCGCCTGCCGTTTAATCTTGAGCTTGTACGCTGTACGAAACTCTTCCAGCTGAGTTATCATGGATCATAATGGTGCAGAAGCATAAAACATAGACGAGAGTTTGAGGTAAAAATATGCAAATGAATGCAGAAACAATGCAGTATCGGTCGCAACAACGCACCCGGCAATGTGATGTATGTGTGAAGTGAGTAGTCGAGTACATGGCGAGATGGAAATGAGATGCAACTTCTATCGACGTTATATGATGGGGTTGCAGATGAGCTATGTTCTGTCTGGCGCTAGGTCAGGGTTTAAATGTAAGAAATGATAAATGTAATGCCGTAATATAATTAAGTGTTAAATTTTGTTGAAAAATATGTGAAGAGGTGTTTCGCTATGCATTTTAAAATTATGTTAAATTTAGCTAAATTAAACCAAGTTTAGTAGTTAATTTAATAATGTAATAAAAAATGCTATATGCAAGGCGAATTTATTCTTTATGCCAATGGTATTGAAGCTTGTCATAAAAAAACTTTATTTCATTTTTATTATAAAAAGATTTTTCAGACAAATCGCATTATGTAACTAACCGCGATTTGCCTAACCCTGGCATAGAAGGAGCGTCATGGTATAATCTACGAAATGGTTAAACAAAGGGATCATTATTTATTGCAAGGAAATTTTTAAAGGAATTCAATTGCAAACCTCTTTTTAAATAAAGTGCCCAAGCATTACGCTTACTGGTTACATTCTTGCTCTAAGTGGCCATTTTGTATCTTTCTTTAGTCTGTTGCCGGTAAACGATTTGACGTCTAACTGACAGTTTAATGTGAATTTTCTGCAAAATCCGGAAGAAAAGCTTTAAGCGTCGATGGTTAGCTAGTTGGTTGAAGTATCGAAAAAGGTAACTGTCTCCATATCTCAACCTTAACGAACTCACTCAGAACTCAGTCTCATACGACACAACACACTGCCACCGTGCGTGTGTTTGTAGTGTGAAGTTTTGCACAAATTTGCTTCGAAACACTTTAATTAAATAACCTCTTGTTGCACACTTGAGTGGCCAATATTGCCACATGCGAACATGTGCACGCGGTATTCCATCGGCCCTTTTTCGAGTGGACGCGTGCGTACCCTCTCTAGCTGTTGGTGCAGTACACTGGAAGCTGGCGTGGCGTGTGGATTATCTGTGATGGCGCCTTGAGGTGTAGCAAATCGTTACTGTCAGGCACGTTCGCACACCTGATTAGCTTATGCAACGGTTTGAGGGGAACGCTTTCGAGATGCAGCGGTGCAGTTTGTAGCATGGTAATGAGCGAAGGTAATCGGTGACCTCGAGCAGAGTGCTGGAGTAACTCTCTTACACTTAGCGGCACGCAATCCAATGTCTGTTTATCTCGGCAGAGTCGAAGATCAGTGTCGAGCGATGGATATCTTTAGTGCACGGTGGAGCGGTTGTTTTGTGGTTGATGTAATTGTTAAAGTATTGTAAATTATAAGGAAACAGAATGGGAAACCGAAACGTTACTGTTTTTTGTTGTGTGGGAGTCCGGAACAACGACTTCACTTTCGCGGCCATGGTCAAGGTCAGACAGAAGGAACTAACGAACTACGTGTTACCGCCCCGAAACCTTTTGATATTTCTTCCTATTTTCGACCTTCAGCATCTTCCCAACAAGAGCTTCACGCAGCTCGTGATTCTATGTTGATGTAGTGGTGCCATCGCTTTGCAACTATCATCGGAAAACTGGAGATCGGAGCTGGGTGGGACTTTTGGGATATTGAACGAATGTAAAAAAAAAAACCAACCAGGTGCGACTCAGAAACCCCAAACCAGGTAGGCAAACAAAACTGATGAATCATGGCTTGCGGATGCTTTCGCATAACCGGTTGATGACCAGTGGGTCGGTACGGCGGTATTCTTCTTCGTAATCGTCTGATGATCGCGCCACTATTCATCTCGCGAGTTGGTGCCAAGGAAGGCTATAGACAGCTGATGAAAACCAGTATCAGTGAGCGGGTTTTGATTCACTGAATAGTGATGTATGGTCGAACTCTGATCGTTTGAAGTTGGCATTCTTATCCAATCCAGGAAGCTCTAAGAACACTGCTTATAAAATTTGGGAACTAACAATACGAAAGTCTTTACTTCTTCATTCCACGAACTTGTCAAGTCGCCCTGTCGGTTCCAAGTAGACAACTCAGTTCATCAGACCATCGTCACGCAATGCGTACCTTGGCAGTGGAACGAAACGCACCTTTCATGATTACGGTCCACATGCCGGACGGTGGCAAGATCGTACGATCGATCACCTGATGTCACTCGGTGGTAAAACTACCCTCTCCACCAATGAATCCAAAGTTCATCACGGGAAACCCCCTTGCAACCGACAGTGTGTCTAGAGTCTCACAGCACATCGAAAAAAAAAGCCCACAGCCCACTGTGATCGTAGCTTCCAACTCCAAGCAGCCAGATAAGTTGCAACGAGATACTGAGTAATGAGTAGCCTGCATCGGTTGCATAAAAATGTGCCGCAACAATGTTCAAGGTAATGTTGCCTTTTTCGCTCCAGCAGTAAACTTCAAACGAACTTTCCCTCCTCCGGTTGTGGAGATCGAGAAATGAAAAGGCGAAAAGAAAAAAAAACCGGAGCAAATTAAAAAATTAAACTAAACTATACGCCGGCCATACATTAAGGTGAATGTAATGTGCAGGTACGGAGTGTCATTTCACCAAGGCGTTCCGTGCAACCCTATTTTGGAGCAGATTATAATGCGCTTTTGAGCTAGGGCGTGTCTTAAGGTCAGCACGCGGTTACACTTCGGAGGTGGTAGCATCATGAAGGATTAGTGTCCCGTGGTTTAATTTATGATCCATGAAGCAAGTATCTTAAGATAGACACTTTCGTTCAAACCCCTTTTTTGAAGCGGGTTGCAATGGTGAAAACGTTGGCAGGTTTTATTCTATTTTTGACACAAATTAAGATGATTCCGATCGGAAGTAAAGATTAGTTTCTAATCCGATGGAACGGCAGAGAGGATTTGGACATCATCTCAGGCCCACTCCCAAGATTTGACTGTCCAATGCTTGCGCGTTTGTGATCTTTATGAGCAGAGATCGGAGATTGTTTCGTCAAGATGACACTGAAGTATCATCATTGACCGCTCAAGTACCGTTGCAATCCGCGTACGACCGCTAAGCCGGAAGATGCAAATTTGACCGTGACGAGTTTCGGTCTCGTGTGTAATTTACAGCCAGCATGTTTTTCCACGACTAGAGAATGGCCACAACCGGAACATATCACCAGAATTGCTCCAGGTCGTCATTCCCGTGGTGGTGAACTTTTAGGGTTTTTGTTTTTTTTTGTGCTCCATTTTTGCTTTTCCTTCTGGATGGAATCAATTTGTGCCTTGCCTTGTCCTCGTTGTGGTGCGGCAAGCTGCATGCTCGAGCGACCATGACCGGCAATCTGTCGCTGAACGCTAGACGATTTGTGTTAAGAAACGATTGCGTGGTGCTTACGCTTGCGCCCGTTCCAGGACGGGCGGGATAAATCCCGTGGGTTTTGCCAGGGATGCAGGCGTAAAAATGCAATCTGCAGTATATTGTGCCTGTGTAGAGGGAACGACGAAGAAGCAGTGCGTGTGTGGTATGGTAATGATGATGATAAGTTTATGCTAACGCTCCTACAGGCAGGGTAACATGTTGCGCTACTGGGAACTTCTGAATGACTGTGCCAACATGTGGCCACTTATGGCTATGAACACTGAGCGGTAACACTGCTTGGGAACAAAGTCGGAAGGGCTTAAAGGTTTGCTTCTCTGTTTTTACTTGCCGAACCCGATACATAAAATCTGGGACCCGTTGGAAGAGCATAACAAGAACTTGGATAAGGATAAGGGACGGAAGGACCATGACTGCGCTGAGTACGGAAAGGGATGCTTTATCTGTGGGAGGTTTTTTTTCCTTCCCTTCTGGGAAAAGAACCATGGGACGTACTTGTTGACGTGCCAGACGGTTCGGATGTAGTGCCACCGGTATCGGTTATTCGTTTTTAAGGAAACGAACACGAGAAACGAATATCCCGGAAGAGTAGGAATCTTCAACTGCCTATCGCTGGAGTATGCGGCGCATATCGTTTGAATACACATCGTACACAGTAGAGTCATCCGAAACCTAGTCGAACGTCCGATAGGTTCGCTATGATTAAACGATTCCTGGAAGTAAGATCTCGATGTTATGCGCAACGGAGAGCAGAAGAAAAAACAACGCCAATAGCACCCAAAGCTCACACCATTTAGGCCCACAGCATGCAAGGCAAGTGATTGAATTAATTATCGAACGGATTAAAACATGAAACAGAGTATGCCGCCAAACCCGGTACGAACTGACCGTTAGAATCGATTCGAATCGGTTGCGCTTTTAACGTCAGCGTTTTGAGACGAAAAGCAACTCGATGAGCTGTCGACGATGGTACGTAAAATTGTGTGATAACCTCACTTCTATGACACTGGGGAGAAAAAATATTGGAATGAGACTCCCTTCACGCCGCTTTACGTCAACGGCCGACCGAGTTCCCTGGTGTGGGGTTCGTGTGATTTAGGGTGATTAAAATTAGTCACCCGATTGGGATTGGATTATAATTCTTGAATGCATTTTCGGACACTTCAGCTAGGGTTACGCTGCAGCAGACTGCTCGTTGGAATTTGGGAACGCTATTGAGCACATTCAAAACATGCAATCGTTATCGATAGTTTGGTCCCAGGGTAATATACGGGCGTCTGAGCGGTGGATTCTTTTTCCAGCTTCCCAATCCACGATTACGAAGCTCTAGTGGAGTAGCCTTAAATGAGGTGGAAGATAAGAGCGTGTGGAAATGGCTGGAACTATCAAAACAAATCATCTTCATATGGTGCGGTTAAAGTGGTATGGGAAAATTATGCCGATATTTATAAGAGGCAAGAATTTATTTGCGATTCTGCTTGATCCGCATTTGTCAGGGTACATTGGAATTGCTTGAGGGATTTCAGTTTAATCCCCCAGTTATGGTGACAGAGAGTCAAATGTGGTGAATTTTTCCACACACCTCCAACATTTTGTGAACAAGTTTGCTTACAAAAGACATTAAGAAATGTTGCTTTTAAAGCTGAAGATTTAATTAATTAAGGCCACACGCAGAACAATTGAACAACGTTGCTTCACTATTTGATGTAGAGAGAGAGAAAAAGAGTCTTTACGTTTTCCCCAATAGAAAAGGGTGGCATGTGATTTGAGATCCAAAATGACTCAAGTAACATTTGCCCACTTATCCACTGTGTCGGCACTGGTTGAAGATTGGATGTTGTTGTACGTCCCAAATCAGTGCAAAAGATGGGAAGGGCACTACAAACCAAGGGTAACGTTATGCCCACGGTGCGGTGCATCTGAGACAGCGGACATGGAATCCCCATTTGGATCAAACCACCCAGGTCCACCCCGGGTTAATGGTGGGAAAGTGACCGGCGAGATTCCATTACGCTAGAAGTGTCTTCGGTTTTTGGCGTACACGAAATGGTCCCACCAACTTGCTCTATAAAACTGATGCTCGATTTGTGTTGGAGTGGTGTTCGTTCGAGGGTATATTATGATGTCAAGACGTGTTGCCCAAGAATGTGTATCGTACGAGCTCGGGGTGCTTCGAGTGTGGTTGTGACGAGTGAAGCCGGTCCGTATTGAGCAAGATCGATGAGGCGGAAAATCATCTCCAACCTGTGGCCAGCGATTGTCGTTTACTGTCCGCGTGAAGAGCGTTCTAATTGCGTGTCGTCCCTTGGGCATTCGGATGATTGTGTTTCGCTAATTGGTTGACAATGCTTAGCGCAACACGTGCGAAGTCGTCATTGAGTGATTGTAGCGGCGATGTTGGCTGTCGGAAGCCTGTGTCGGAAGACGTTATTCACGGGCATGTCACAATACCGATGCTGCGACAAGAACGAATTGACCCTTTGGTCATAGTGATAGGGGTGTGGGGGTGGTGGGGTCAGTTAGTTTAATGGCAGACTGTTGCACCAAAAGTCGCACAGTAATGGGTTGGAACGTGTTAAGACGACTCTTGAGATTATATCGCACAGAAAAAAAAAACTCTTGAGATTTTAGGTCCAGTTAAATTGAAAAAGCCAACATCCATCAGCATCGTTTACATGCGGGCCAAAGTAAACAGTCTGGCTTAAAGCGAAACAACAACAACAAAAAACGATCACTCAAAGAATGAAGCAAAAAAGTGCAATTGCCTTTTCGAAACATCGCATAAACTGACGATGAAAAAAAAATGAAATGAAAATGGAAAAGTAAAAGAAACAAAGCCGAATGGTTTTCAAAAACATTGCCAGCTCATAAAACAGAACCGGAATGTTCGGACGCTTCCGAATCGTACCATTTTTGGCCTCAATCGTTACCGGTACCATTCGGTCAAAGCCCTGGAAAATTTGGTCCTCCACCCTCCACGTCCGCAACCATCTTTCCTTCGTCCGAATCGATTCGATTGCTTCGAAAGTGATGACATTACGGAAAAGTGGCATGAAGTGGTGGAAGAAAAGGAATATGTAGAGAACCTGCACACAACATCGGCAGCCACTAAGGCACCACAGTTTTTTTTTTGTTTCCGTATGCTTCAATCACGATCACGCGATTGCCTTCGGGTGTGGGACTGCTCCATCGTACTGTTTGGTATTGTTTATTGAGAAATAGTGGCCTTATTGCATGTAGCTGATTAGCGAATGGACATTTCGTTTACATTTTAAAAATGTTATTGCCAAAATCAACGTTTCGAAATTTTGTCAGTTGTTACTTTTGACGTTTCCTGCCGTGCAAGTGAGCTAAAATGGTATTATGGTGCATTTGTGCACACTGATGTCATCACCTTCCAGGGTGCCATGCCTTTCCACTCTGTTATCGTTGGTTGGCTGGCTAACCTAAAATTACGATGCCCATTCGGTTGATAGAGTCGTGGCGAACAACTTCACCCATTGCACTATCGTCCCGACTGTTGATCTTCTTCGCTTCAAGTCACGCTGCTGCAGCTTTGGGTTTGTTCGCATCATAGTGATGCGTGTCCGATCGGCACGCAACCAAATCAGAACACTGACAGCTCATTGATTGGATCGACGGATGGTGACGATCGCTGCAACCCAGTTATTTGTGCCGTAAATAATTGCTCCAATTACGACGTGCACCGCACAGTGCCATTTAGTGCGTGGGACCCACCGCGACAATGGCGACGTTTGATGGGGGTGTGGGAGAAGTTCCGTTTTAGTCTCGTGCTCCCCTCGCTATTTCCGGGCATCGATCACGCATGATCGGCTGTCAATGCGAGTCTTAATCAAATTGTCACGAACAGCACCAGACCGGGTGCAGAAACGTCGCAGTGATCTGTCAAGCTAGTCTATCAAAGGATCCGACTGGGATGGTATTTCTTGGTTTTGCGTAGTTACCCCAGCTACCGTTTTCGGAAGTGATTATCAAGTTTGCTTGAGCAAAGTTTCTAAGTTCTAGCGAAACTGTACGCTACATGCTGTTGTAGGCGATGTTATCAGCTTCACACCATGTTTGCTTAAACCAAGCAAGAGTTCTTGCGGAATAACAACGTTTACGTTCTTTCAACATGCTATTGCCAAAAGATTCCACACATTGTAGAAATTTGCTCTGAAGCCCATGGTTAGCTCAGCGCGGTAAGCGTGTGGATCATCTTTAATCTTGCTCATATTTACCTTTGAAAGGTGGTAAAAATGGCTACAGTAAACTAATTAACATTGCCACAAGTGTTTGCGAAAGTCTGTCGACTTTACCTTTATTGGTTGTTTTAATACTAATAATTAGCAAGCTATATGTGGAGCGGTGCGATGGTTTCTTGGTTCGAAATTTGATCCAAAACACCGTAGATCGTACAACTACATCTCATCTAGAATGGACTCTCGTGATTATTTGTCTGTGTGGTAAAAGTATTTCTAGTAATCAAAGTTATTATTACATGATTAGCATTACATTTATTCTATCTCTAGTCCAAAAAATAAAGGAGAAACTCCAGTAGAAGGTCAAAGATATATTCATTGCTGTAATTCGGTAGTGGATCATGCATTGTACTATTATATGTTTAAAAAACTTCCTTGTGGCCGTAAAGAAAATAAAAAATGCTATGCAATGAAAAAGTTGTGACTTCATCCTGGAATAGCACCCTCAATTCTAAAGCTTATCTTCATTCGTTGGATCAAGTGCATCTTGTAATAAACAGAGATCTGAGCTGATCTTTAAATCAAATTTGTGAACGGTCAATAATGCAGTGTTTTGTAAATGTCAGCTGTTCGCAGCAAATGGAGCTTGCAGAACACGTCAACCTGAATGCGGTAGCACCAAAGCGGATCATCGTCGGCTGCACGCTCAATGAATTTATTTAGCTCTTGAGCTGCTCCGATGGCAAATTGTCTGTCCCGTCGCAATATTGACTGTCAATTGGTGAATTGAACTGTCTGTCCTCTCGGTCTGGAGCCGCCGTATTCGCTTATTTACATAGCACGTGTGTACGTGAATCGATCATGGTACCGCTTGTTTGTCCTGATCTTGAAAGAGTGCGACCGTGAGTCATGCAAATCCAACCCAGTGGAATGGTTTCTTCCTTTTAGCCGTTTTGTGGCCAAATAGTTGCTAGTGTAGTTCAAGGGTAGTGCACGTGAACTTACCGCGAGATTGGATATGCAGTTTTCGGACATCGCAAGGATAACGTCCTCCCGCAGGCAAGGCAAATTTCCTATTTCCTTGAACGAACAGCACAACCATCACCGTGTGCGTCCTCCAACCGTGTTTCGTTGGGCAATCGGTGTCTAGCACTCTGATGCGAAGGCGTTCCAGAATGTGCTTTCGTGGGATTTGTGGTACAAGATTTGAGCGGACTTGAAGAGCGAGATCCTAGGGAGGGTAGCAGTTGAGTCAATTTATTTGTCTCGCACACCGCGAACAAGAAATCGGACAAGTATTATTAAACAATTTAGCTGTCAGCACCGCGGCACAGGAAGGCAATTCCGTCCGCGGCGACACTTGTGACACTTGTGTGTGCATTGTCGTTTCGGATATGGGCTGTCGTTTTGCATATTTATGGGATGTTCATTCGTTCGACAGTGCAGAAGATAGCGAAGAGGAATTTAATATGCATGAAGATCGCGAAATGCATCCTGACGGACTTTGGATCTCCGAAGGAAAGCAGGAGTAATTGTGAATTATTCAATAAAATGACGGTTTATATAGCTTACGGACAATTATTGCAGATCATCTCAATAATTACCGTATCGTTAAAATGCGTCTGTCAATGTCCGCAACAGCTCGAAAATATTCTTGGAATGTCCATTCCATCATTCCATCAGCAAAAATCATCATCACTTAGTCATATGTACATTTACGTGAATTTCCACACCAACATTCTTCTTCCTCTCGCCCACATTATCAGTGATAGTAGTATGTCGTTAGGTAAACATTTGTGCGTTCATTCCCGTACCAACCGACACGGGACAAGAAAGAGGAGTAGTGGAGTGCCGATCGAAACACACGCTCAAAATCCCCTTACAGTTTTTGGTTGCAAAAAGGGGAGAACTCGATGTTCTTACTGTTTGTATTTGAGTATCTTGATAACACGTAACACGGGCCCGTTGGTTACTGATGGTATGGACAAAAATAACGTTACGTTTCGGGTTCCAAGAAATGTGCCACCCTTGATGACACACGGCAAACTTCCGGACCAAAATGGCGGTAGTAATACAGACCGTGTGGCTTCAGCTCGACCACGCCTAAACGTAATCTGTGGGCAAAATTTGGCGTATGATACAATCAAACAATCAGTTACCAACGCTGAGCATACACACACGGGCTAATCGGGTCGGAGCTTGGAAGATATTTGATGTCCACCGTTCGTTACCGTTGGGATATTCGTAGTTTAGAACATTTATCGTGAGAAGATCTTTTGTGCGAGTAGATTGAAATTTTCTACCCTGCGTATGTATGCGCTCGAGATCAGTTGCAAAATGGAATAAAAAGCGAAGAGATACAAACCCTATCTATCCAATTAGGAGCTCGTATCTGGTTGTCTGCATAACAGACGCTCCACTGATTAGATAGCCCTGCTGTTCTACTAATCGTTTGCACATTCAAAAGCAATTTACTAATTGAATTCCGTTCTCTCGTTGCTTTCTTCCACCCGTTCATAGATCAGATGCAGTTCCCGATCCCGATCGGTGGCACGATAATCGTTGGATCGTATCACGGTGCGCGATCTACCAGAGACGGTGCACACACGGCACGGCACGAACACCACGCGCATCCACATTCCCCTGGATCGTGCGACGCAGGGAAGCTGAAATCCGCAAACGACGAAACGATCGCAATTAAAAAGGTTAAAAGATGGACTAGCTGCCGCGGGATACCAGCAGCTTCTGTGCTTCGACACTCATCTGTCTGTTGGTGGAATAGCTGCGGCATAGCGCGTCGTACTCATAACAGGGGGCTGTCGGTGATAGAGTTTGTGAAAATTTACACTCACACTCGATTGTCACACGCGTTCGCTATCTTATCGCGGTATCGCTCCGATCCTGTGTTTTAGTGAACTCAGATTTCTGCCAACTACGTGACTACACCCTGTGATGAGGGTCGTCTGTGTATTAGTACCAGCAGCAGTACCATCGCTATCGCTATCGCAAATGTAGCGTTGATGTGATAACGACCCCTCCGAAATAACACACCGTCCATCTTTTTTCCCTCCCAAGCTGTGAGGGCAGATTTTTGGAAGGGTGCGGTTTTAGTTGTAACTACAAAATGGAACACTTGCCGAAGTGCTCTGTGAATGTTGAGGATTGATAGTATATCTGGACCCGGAAGTGTAACTAGTCGTTATCAGCACATCACCAATTTCTTTGCTGAGCACATTTCCGACACTTTCTTATCTTACTGTAGTTTATGGTTCGTTGAAAATGTGTGGCAGTACACCTCATGGAATTGGAATTCCTCCTATTGAATTAACTACAACACATGGGGACACATGAATTACGCCTGTTAGAGGAATTATTATAAAATTACCATTCATCCCGCGATTCTAAACTCAACGGCCAAAAGGGCACGTCATTATCAGTGCCGCACGGTAGCAGTTGTGTCTGTGGCGCTTGGGATGACCTTGGTGATGTGACTCCTCAATTCGCATCTACGAAAACTCCAAAACACAAAGTGCTGTGGCTTTTTCTTTAAGTTGGGGTTGGCAACTTTCAGCATGAATGAATGTACAAAGCCGGTCTTGAAGAAGGATTGTTTCAACGTAACGATGGGTCACCGGTTTCGTAATGAGCGCACCGAGCACAAACACACCAATACCTGCGCCTCGTACAGTAATGTGCGGGAAAAAAAACAATCGGTAAACCTCTTAATGCCACAACAACAACAAAAAATGAATCGCAACACGGTGTGCGTTTTGGTTGTGCGCAAGATCTACGAAAAAAGAGGAAGAAACATAAAACAAACTCATGCGATGGTTACCGGTGTATAGGCTACAGAAGGAGTAGTGAAAGATGCGTACGCGGGGTTGGGTGTATTTAATCACACCGCATCATCACACTGTCGCACCGCACCGTACGCGTACGGCCTCCGGTGGGCTGCGATGCCGGGTGATACATGGGGAGGGGAGCGTTTGAATCGCATTTACTTCGCGAACGAATGCGCCAGGGTTAAACGCCATGCCGGTATGATCGGCAACGCTAGTGTAGTTCCGACGATTGGCGCAACGCGACGCGCGTAACGTAACGCCCGGTTCCATTATCGGCTACGCATTGCGCTTTTCGAATCGATCCGAAAACGAATCCTTTCTGTGGGGTGTGCGGCTCGGTATCCTTCCGAGCACCTGGGAGTGAATCGTGCCTGCACGCATTATCGGTTAGAACGGCGCTCAGCAGTGAAATCACGTAAGATGCAGCGATCTTGTGTTATGAATATAGCGCGAACAGTTCCATAAACGTGGTGGATTACTTTATGACACGGCTAGTATTTGTGTGTATTTGAGCACGTTGACGAAAAAAGGGGTGACCGGTGTGTAGCGCTATGTGAAGCTTCCACCCTTCGGGGGTTGGAACTTGTCATGGAGTGTAGTTTAGGGGCAGTTTCGTTATCATCAACACCCGCTCGGCTATCTTGATGTGGAAGCGATGTACAACCGAAAACGGAGTTCACCTTTCACAACTCTTCACGTTGTTAGCAGCAGTATTTTAGCCTACTTTGATAAATGTGCTTCACCCTGTTGATGGATATACGGTCGCCTCGTGTACGATGATAAAACGAAACAGTACCAAGCAATTTGTATCATCCAATTAACTGTAGTTTTCTTCTGTTTATGTCTGTTCGTTAATGCCGAGCGCGCTCGAATGGCACGAGCTTGGAAAACTGTTCAACTGTTCTTATTTTCCTTTAACTGGACGCAATCGAATAAAGCTCACCATTTACGTTGGTTTCTTCTTCACATTAGACTTTTTTTTCTATTGTTTGAGTTTGTCGTTGCTTTATTGCGCTTTTTTTACCACCTGTGTTTGCTACTTTTCGCCAGTACATTGAATTTTTGTGCTTTTTAGCTACATCTTTAACCATTTCTTTTTCTCTCTTTCTCTCCCCATGCTCGGGATTATTCCTGTACAGAGATGGAATTGCAGTGCTAGATGGGTTTTCGTTCCTTCATACACCGATGTTCGTATGAAACCACTCAAACAAACGCACACACACATACGTGCTAAATGAAGGCATAAAAACCCCCACGGAAAGAAAAACTCAACGAAAAAAAAAACACGTCCCTAGAGTGTACCCCGTCGGGTTTTAGGGGAAAATTCGAATAAAGTGCAAAAAAGAGCAAAACAACGAAGCATCTTTCGCATTACAACAGCGAATAAGCAGAGTAAAAAATTGTGAAGCAAAGTGTGGTGCAGGAAAGTGAACGAAAATAGGCGAAACAGTGGCAAACGAAAGCAAAACAGAAAGAAAAAAAAAATCGTAACACCGCAAACCAAAGTAGGCCACCGTGGAAGTGACGTTGCAGTTGAAACATCACACCCGCCACGCTGCAAGCAGTAGGCGTTGTGGTGGCATTCGCAGTGGAAAGAAAGTGATCAAGAAATCAATCTTACCGATTGCACAATCTTCCGACACGTCGTACATCGGGTTTGGCTGCGTTGCAGAACGCAAACTGTGCATCCATTCCGGCGAGTGAGAAAGTGTACTTTTTTTTTAAAAAGTGGTGAAAAGTTTCCTCCCTTAGTCCCTAGTGTGCGTGCGTGTGATTAAGTGCAGTTTGAAGTGTGACGCAAGAGAGAAGATCCACGGAAAGTGAAAAGAGGATCATTTATTGGGGCGTTTCGAGCGGTTGGTAGCAGTTCCGTAAACGTCCTCAGGTGCAGCATTTCCCCCACTCGCTCCCAATCCATCAAGATGCACAGCGACTGGATCGTTTACAGCTGGAACGGGATGTACCTAAGCCGATGTGACTGCTGACATGAGTCATTGGAAGTGATCTCGCACTATGTTAGATGCCATTTCTAGACGTAAAGAAGTGATCTCGATCAATTGCAAACGCTTGTTGTGATCGTGTGCGAGCAGAGAGTGGTGATTTTATTTTTTCCCCTGGTGATATCTCGTAGTTTCCTGTGTGGTTTTCCCCGAGAACGAAAACAAAAAAATACACCGTCAGTGGCCTTCATATATTGAAGGGTGTTCAACTTACAACAGAAGAGGAAGACATTCGACATTTCTATTCCCGGGTGTCAGGAGGAAGGCGAAATTGAAGACACCATTGGATTGATGCTTCACAACGTGCAGCGGGAACGCATCGTATGACACGCGACCGCAGCAGTTTTCCCTTTTTTAAACCCCGAAGAATTTAAAGATCATCAATCGTCGGCCGGTGCAGTGTGATCTGGTGCGAAGGAATCTGCTCGATCTTCGATTTACACTTGAGGCACCGAGGTACCGAGGTTATCATCGCAGCATCTTTTACTGCTACCGTTTCTACAACGAGGATCGTCTGAGTGTATTTGTGGGTAAGTTGAGAGGAAATTGTTGGAAATGGTGACGTGTGTGAGTTGGGAAATGTTTGAAATTAGTATCGGAAATGTATTTCATCTAATTTATGGCGTGTTATAAATCGTTGAACATTAGTGGGAGCGGGATTTGTCTGTTAGTTAAACACGACAAATAATGTTTACAACTACCTAGGTTATTGATGTACAGCTGGTTCTATTTCTGGAGCACATTTCAAATCTCTTTAGTGATTTTGCGGTGCAAGGGAACCCTGCAAACGATTGTCCACTGTTTCTAGCACACCGGGGCTCGGTGATCGTTGCGCTTGGCAACACATTCGTTCGAGCGCATCCGCAACTCTGATGTGGATTGTTTAAAATTTTGATGCTGTCCCGGTCAAAACCGTAACACACCTAACTGCAATATACCGATAACAGCTTATCAGCAATCAATTAGGTTCGAGGACTCGGCAGGAATGTTTTTCAATTTGAAAATTGTGTCTCTCTTTGGCGGTGCCCGGTATCTTGCGGTAGGTAGGATGCGATTGCCTGACCACCGATGACCGTTTCACTATGTTGTAGTTGATTACAGCGTCTGGCCTAGAGTCGAATGCCCATCAAAGCGGCACACGGTGTCCGGTCGCTTCTTCCATAAAACCATCCATCAATCGACAATCAATCCATCGTCGTGACGACGATCGGTGCCGCATTGTGGACTGACGTTTGCGCACCCCATTAACACGTCAGACATCTAACGTTGGGTGTGGGGTTTTGCTACGCCCAATAGTTTACAGAGTACACGTGCACTTGTGTAATCGTTCGATCGGAGTTGCGTTGCTATAAAATGTAAAGATGCTCAGAATTAACTGCTCAAAGTCCTACTCGTAGCATCGCGGGTCGAGAGTTGCTACTTAGGCGTCATCTTTCCACAGGAAAGTCCACTTAGTTCCAAGAACGGCCCACAGGGAACCGATGACTTCACTAATCGATTTCCATTACGTCTGTTCGATTGACACAATAACACAACGATGACGGAGCCGTTTCCCATGAGTCACAGTGGCAAATGGGACCATTTCTAAGGCGTTGCTGTCAGCTGACAAAAGAAGACTTTTAGTCATTATCGGATCACTTAGAAGATGGGGACGGAACTCCATTCTGCGTACTGTAAAACGAACTTGATCGTGCTTAAGTAGTCGATTTACTACAATAGCGTTTTAGCGCCATATTTATCTCTTTGTTGCCAATTCTGTTTTCAGAATACGGAACAAAGACTAGTGGCGATTTATAGAATTGTTATGTACAACAAAGTCGTACTAATCAAGAGCTTTCAAGTAGTGGCTAAGAGTTCAGCGTTGAGTTGATTACCTACTCAATGAGTTTCTGTCTGTTGGCTTAATACTTTAATGGAATCGAAATGGTAGATTTAGAATGGACAAAGCATTCAATGGCAGTAAAACGACACCGGAGTATGTCTTCCAAAAAGTAAATAAAAACAAGGAAGATTCTGGGATTTCCCCATTCGACGCGAAGGACATCGAGTTCCGATTGTCGTTGATCTTCACAATTCATAAACCGGCCGGCCGACACAAATGCCTACTATGTATGGCATCAGCATGACTACTGTGGAGGATTGTAAGCTTAATCGGCTGATTTTTTTTTAACCTTGACTTTAACCGTGCGATCGCCCGACGACTGAAGTTGGTGTCGAAAGTGCGGTCACATTTGCACAATGAGTAGTATTTGAATCATCGCGGGTTTTTAGGATGCAGTGAAACGGGCGGGTCTATAAACATTCGTAGGTTATGACCCTTTTACCACACCCGGTATGGAGATTTGTGCTAGCCTCGCTGGGTGTTGATGAGAATAAGTAAGAAAGGAAAAAGAGCACCCATAATTTCGCATCGACCTTAGAGCGTTTTATTGGGGAGGATCGTTGTTGTGAGTTGAGGTCGACCACCTAGTTTTACTATGCACTTTTGTACTGACCATGAGAAGGGTGGTAGTTGAAGTGACGCAACAAGGTTGAATTTAAAGATTAAAGATCGTACCTGTAGTTGTAGAAAGTTTTTTTTTTATTAAGAAATACAAAATGCAAAGCATAGGATGAAACACATTGTTGAGTGGTAGTCCTTACATTTGGAAAGTGTTAATATCTTAAACTGTATAGACTACATTACATATCAACACATGTTTTGTCCCAAACAGGGGCTATAACAATCATCAACAGACAGTTTTTCCTCGCAAAAGAAACTTTTTCAAATACGAAAGCGCTTACTGATATTGGTTTTTAACAGATAGATATCGTTAGCATGACTTGAATGTGGTACAAAATAAACCTGCTACACCTAGATGCAGGAAGGGATCGTCAGAGGGTCAGACGCGCAATTAGCAATATGTTATGGCGATGGTGAGTTTTCTCATCTCATGTAACACAAACGAGAAAAGGACACGATGTGATCGAGCAGCAGTAAAACGCACATGGGAATGATGTTCAGCCCTAGCGAACTTGAGTGATGATGGATGGACACAAAATGTTCGCAGCCCATATAGGTGATCCACCGACCTACGGCGATGACGACGATCAACGACCTTGATAAGATATGCGTTACACCAGCGAGTAACGCTAGTTGTTGGTGTTTGGTGTGGTACATTTTTGGTCATCGCACTGAGCAATGTGGGAAGCTTATCGACATCGGTCGGCTCGTGGTCAATGGCATCAGCTCAACGGCGGATGTGTACGTAAGCTGACCACCGCAGCGAGACGGGATGTGAATGATGAGGGTACAGAGTTGTCATTCGCATTTCCTGGGAAAGCGGCTCGCACACTGATGAAAGTTGTCGATTAATCAGCAAACAGGAATGTACATCAGACAGTTGAATTGTTTGTCGGTGTGGGGTGTCGAGATTTGTAGAAAGTACGATCATCACAGAAAAGATGCAGGCTGTTTCCTGCAGCTTAAGAAGAAAAATTGTCTACAGGAGTGGTTGCATAGAGACTACAGGGAAAAAGTGGGTTGACCCAGAAAGCTAACATTTCCAAAAGCCACAGAAAATCATGTGATATATTGCAAAACTGCCTGATATTATGTTTAGAAATCAAACAATTTTTGACTAAACGATGTTTCAATTGGGTTTATTCAACCCACTCTTATCAAGCGCAATATTCATGTAAAGCAGAGAAAGAAACTCCATTCTGTCTGTTCTGCCTAGTTCTTGATTGGTTTCCTCGCCGTTCTCTGCCTGTTGATGGTGCCGACACTTTGACATGTAAATTATCAGACACATACTTAGCATACTCATGAGAGACTTCCGCTGCTATCACCGAAACCACAAACCGCTGGTACACATTAACCACAAGTTCTGGACACATTTGCATGGTGGTTTTGTGGATGTTGAACAGCGAGATTCGTGGTGGAGTAATGTGATACACAACTGCAATATTGCGCTAAACAGAATCTGAACTCGCCTATGAAGTTGGTGGGTTGAAAACAATCATGGCAATAGCGAACCACTGACGGACAACCCATGATATGTCGAGCTAGAACATTTGAATCATGTACATGCATGTCAATTCTTGAGAATGTTTATAATAGTAGCAAACTAGTGCTGGGCGAATCTGAATGAATGAATGAATCTAGAATAATCTTTAAACTGAATGAATGAATCAGAATCCCTATTACAAGGATTCATGAATCGTCAAAGATTAATCAATTCGCATAGATAGACTCATGGATTCATACTAAAAATTAATGATTTCTTTGATAATTTATTAATTAATTCTTCATGACTAGTTAGTTCTTGATTGGCTACTAAACCAAGTCATAGTTGTTTACTAAAATAAGTTTCTTAAGAATCCTCGTTTTGATATTACGTCACTTTAGCGCCATCACTCCACCTCAAATCGGACCTAAAACGCCTCCTCTGTCAATGTGGACGATCTATAAGGACTTTACGAGCTGGATCGTCCGGTGTCATTCTCTTGACGAGATCAGCCCACCGGAGCCTGGCGAGTCTAATTCACTGTACGACAATAAGTTCCATATAGCTCATAGAGCTCGTCATTGTAGCGACTCCTCCATTATCCTTCCACACATACGGGGCCATAAACCCTTCAGAGCATCTTCCTCTCGAACGCAGCTAAAAGTGTTTCGTCAGTTTTGAACATAGTCTATGTATACAAGACAAGATCTGTACAAAATAATATTAGTCCCATTTACATGTACTTACTATCTTAAAACGGATAAATCAACTCTCGGAAAGCTTGAACTCACGAAATTCACTAAAGGTTTGACAGATGTCAGGTTGAAATACCATTTCTTGTTACGAGGAGTCGCCATAGACGATACTTGATCGACGTTTTTTGGTATTTACGACAAACCCTTCAACCACGAGACAATTAAAGCTCCGTCTCTTTTCATACGATAGAGAGCTAATATTCTTGGCTACATGCTACAAAGTTGGCAAGAAAACGGTTTTTGCGGGTGTGCTCGACTGAGAAATTCAGCATGGTAGCTTGTTTTTATCGTTTCCTCCCCACAATTCCGTTGATTACCGATCAGACGTGTGCAGTTAAACGTGAGTGAATGGATTCTGTAATTTCAATTACCAGACATGGCTTAACGGGTCTACCGACAGATCAAAGGGTAACGCTTTGCGAAAAAAATGTCCATTTCCTGGCAAGATCGATTCTGACTGATTAAAGTTGCGAAAACCACGTGCCAAAGAGGTTACAACAAGCGGTCTGGGATATTTTTTTTGGTTTACTTCTCCTAAAGGGGGGTACACTCAGGTGCTGCAATCATAATTTGTAATGCACCTGGTGATTATTATTATGCATGCCTCGCATGCATACATTCCACCCGATCCTGATGGGGTACACCGCAACGAATGTTTCGTGGACGAGATCAGTATCGTGGCCAGCACGGTATGAATGAAAACGAAATTGCAATAAGAATACACATCGCATATCGCGCCATTGTCCGGTGCGCTGATGATGGTGGAGAGATTTGCGGCAGCATAATCATTCCATTATGCTTTGTTTTCATTCGTGCGCATTATGTGGTCAGCACCGTACCGCCGCGACGTTACACGAACCACTTTGAGCGCGGGTGCATTCGAGTGAATCCGTGACAGATCTGTTTCTGGGGAGGTTAGCAGGCGTGTTTGTTTGTTTTAAACTTTGAAGGCCAGCGGGAAGAGTTTGTGTGTGTGTGTGTGCGTTATGATTGCTAGCTGATTTGTTTTTTGGTCTCAGGTGGTGCAGCATAAAACAAAACATTTCAACGCGCCTGGGGTGTGACGGATGGATTGTCAGGAAGAAAGGGTACAGTTTGTGGCTTTTGCTTTAAACCAGCTTTGATGATAGCTTATTACACTGTTTATGAAACGTGTGAAGTAGCATGACTGTAGAAGGAAACTAGATTGAGGAATGTAGTTTATGCGGCTAAGATATAGAATTCCAGCAACTTAACTTTGCCAAGTTCAATGCCAATGAAGCAAACATACATAATAATTCAGCATGGGATTTTTTATGAATTTGCGGTTTTGTGTTTTGTGTTGTTGATATCATTCAACAAACTGGTTTAAGTGCTAAGCATAAAGACGGAATTTATTAAAATAAATTTATACCGCAATGATTTCATTACCCTCTTAAAAATAAATAAACCATCAGATAAAATAATGCTATTGAGATACGGAAGTAGCAAGGACTGCGGTTTTAACTGCCAATCATTCAGAATGAGAGAAGTTTTCGAACATGAACAAGGGCCTAGTACAAACCGGCGACGGTTTTTGTGGGTTTTCATTCAGTCATTGAAATTTGAAACTGATCCGTTCGAAGTTTGGCCGTTGACGAACCCGTTGACGTGTGCGGTGCGATTTGATTCCTTCTGCTAACCTGGTCAATTCAAGCACGTCCTCCATCTAACACCTTTCACTAAAGCTTTGTCATGGCAAGGAAGGAAGTGTTGCTAAACGATCTATGCTAACTTGCTGCTACAGCTACTCATGTGGAGGTACATCACGCCATCGCTAGAAATTGGAGAACAACACGGCAATGTCGATCGAACAGGCACGGGCAGTACGCTGTTGATCGTTGATACCTTCTCCCTAAAAAAAAAGCAACCGAGCCGTTGACGCTCTTCTTTGCGCTCGGAGCCGTTGGAATTGTTCTCCCTGCGCGAGGTGCCGGTTAATTAGGGTCATTAGCAATTCCGTAGGGTAGCCGGAAATTGAATGCTCGGGCGAAGTGTTCAGGTTCCAACCGGACACCGGACTGTACAGGGTATAAACGTTCGCTGGAACTGCGGTTATCGTAAGCAGAATTGAATCGGTTGTGGATTAGTGTAGCCGTCGGTGATCACATGGTGTTCAATGAGAGAAGCACGTGGTAGTGAGGAAAAAAAAGCTTGCGAGATGTTTTGACGAGGTTCTAATTACATACAAGGCGGATGTTTCTGATGTACTCCGCGTGTACTGGATCAACCTAAGGGCGTGAATCCCCTGAGCTCTGAGCAGGGGTTTGTTGGTTTGATATGACTTGACAGATCGTGAAGCTCCAAATAATCGTAAAAGATAGTAATTACATGATACACTGAGCCACGACAGATAACGCGGTATAGGAGTTTCAGGTATCTATCGCATTCAAAGATTAGCTCTACTGGTTAAAAATATATTCACGACAACGCCATGCCCTTTGGGTAGGATGATGTTTTAAGGAGGATTAAAAGATACCGCCTAACTGACATTGAGGTTTGTAAACAAGTTTACGTTATACGAGTGAGGTTTCTGTGGTATTTTCATGAGGTTCTTTGGATTTTTAAAGTAATTGTAGACATGTAATGTTTTTAAAGTTACTTTTTATCAGAGGAAAGAAAAAGTCTTTTATATGGAGTCGATTTTAATCCGCCGACGGTCAATTTAATTTTAATCCACTAAATCCTTTAATTAACTAACACGATGTGATTATAGATTGCTAATCTATTTATTGGTACTTTTCGCATACATATTGCACCATAAATTCAACAACTTTGTCGAATTAGAACATAAACACACCTGTCGCTATTATCAAGCCGACAAATCTGGCCTTGCAATAGTGCACGGAGGTACTTGTATTGCACAAGCCCCTCATATTATCGTCCCCACGACTGGACACTGTTCGAAACGATAGTATAGACAGGTTATTATTTGATAAAGGTTGGCACAAAATTATGCTTGACAATATTGCCTATTAAACCGCTACATTTTCGCCACAACCTGTCAATCAGGGTTGGCTGATGCTTTCCATCTTATTGACAATCTTGTGAACAACCTTTTCGTATCGCTTTTATTTGTCTTCAAATCGTTGTAGGATGACAAATTGCTCGTTACTGGGCACTGACTTTAAGACCTCCCGCGAGACAAATTATAAACATGATCGAGCAACATCGGCACACTCGCCGACGATCGTACGCTGTAATGGTTAAGCATTACAATTATAACAACAAACTCAGGATGATGAAGTGCGTGCCACGGACACGTTGGGGGCCGAACCGATGGTGTAAGCATTTAATTATGCAAATTGTTTAATTATAATCTGGCCTGAATGAGCCGGGCGTTAAAGATCGCCATCGAGTGTGTGTTACTGAGGACAGTTTGAAGGTGTCTGAAGGCGTACCATTTTTTTACCGGGCGGGCAAGGGTGTATTCTGAGTTTTCCTCAATAAACCGTGCCGAATTGAAAAGTAAAACCAATCGTTCGAGCATTAGAAACGTTAGATGGGAGAAAATAATTATGGGTTAGCTCAGTGACCAGCAACATATTTATTGCACTCTATCGGAGCCCGTACATGGGTTTGCAGTAAGGAACTGACATAAATCTTCCACACGAATTCCGGTCGATTTCGGATGAAAGGAAAGGGAAAGCGCGTGTGTGTTTATTTAAATTGGTGTAACTGGAGTTGATATAGTACGAAGGGAGAAGGCACCAGAAAATGGAGGAGAGAAAGTGAATGCTGTAGGCAAAAATATACATTTGTTTACAAGTGAGTCTTTTGCTGGACGATAGTGATTGAGTTTAATCGATTTTGGGTGTTGTGCCTATCGTATCACCTTCATTACATGGAGGACACTCTGCGAGGAGCAGATAAAAGGCCCTCGCTATAGAAATTGTCCTGAAACATCATAGGGGAATACGTGCCGGTAATGAGCGCAGCGTAGGTGCATTAAATAATGGACCGAATTGAAACGATCGTATGAAGTATGTACTCCACACACCGGTGAAAGTGGCGTGATGCCTTTCATGCCGCTCCCAGTATAGAGCAACCCCCCGGGGGCCCGACGGTTGCGCGATAAAAGGAAATTAATCTCGCGAAAATGTGTACGGTTAAAAATGGGCGACGAGGAAATGGCCGAAGGAAACAGCTCGTAAAAAAGCCGCCCAACACATGATGCACTAGCATCGGTTTATGGTTTGGTTGGAATCACTACGTGCTGCGTGTGATTATTTGTGTGCAGAAAATCCGGTCATAAAGTATGTCTATGAGGAGTTTTTTTATGAGTGGCCGTGCCATGCGTGTGCTGTTTGGCCATGCTTACCAGCGCATGGGCCAGTGTTGGGAGAACGGTTACTTGGGACTCTGATGATGAGTGCCTATTTTGGGGTCGGGCAACCGGCAAACCGGTAACATTTTAATTACAGCGTTTCTTCGCCAGGTGGCGCCTTTCTGAGTGGCGAATCTGGCACGTCCAGCTTGACGGATTTTCGTCTTCCTAAGGGATTTTATTTGCGTGTTTCCGGATCCGATGGGATGAACTTTGCGTACCGTTAAGTCCTTCCGAAACCGCTTCGCTTTATCACCTTTCGCAGAAAAGGTGCACTTTCTAAAGCGATAAATTTCTAAAACTTGCTAAATTGAACCACCACAACGTTTGCTGGTACTCCCGCTGGAAATGCTTCTCCAGGCGCTAGTCATCTCTTACCCTTGTAGCCCAGAAGATCGTTCGCTAATTGAAAGTGGTGATGATTTACCCGTCCATTCGCCAATTCACTCGCGGGAGGTTAGCTTCGTACACTGCATAGGGTGGCAAACTTTGCAGGAAAATTGGTTCGCCAACGATGGTATTTGTTGGCGGTGTTTTATGAGTCGCAGATTAGTGCCGTAAAGCTACCGCAAATTGCATCGTCGGAGAATGCAAATCGGAATTGCATATGTGGCCGAAGCATGCCGTCGCAAATAAGCGTGCCAGATGGGGCACAAACAGAGCAGCTCTCCCATGACAGCCAGTGGTGTGTGTGCTGTATTTGGTGTCTCAATCCGTCGCAAGGGAGGGCAATTATTTACAAGTGCGAGAGTTTCCATATACCATCGTGACCATGGAAATGCATGGGAATGCTAGAAACGCGCAATAAAATTAACAAAATAAATCAAACTTAAAACGAAGTATGGTCGTACCGTTTCAAGCGATTCCATGTTTTTAGATGGATATTACATTGCTACAGGGTATCTTTTATTTCCCTCACTCACAACGGAACTTCAAAACGTCGCTACTGAGGACTTCAGCGCTCTAAATTATCGCGGAAGTTGACGTCTTTGTTAATAGGCAGTGTCCGATGAAGATAGACGCATTTGATAAGAAGTGTCAAATTTACAGTGAAAAGCGTGACTTAATTGTGGCTATACGGTTGATTCACGCCGATGCCGACACCTTGTTTGGAGAATAATTGCCGGTGTGCTATTTACGCAAGATGTTTGCGACCACTTGACGACGCGTGAAGTAGCCAAGATCACGTTTGGGTGGCTGTTTGTTTACGTTTCCGTCGTATCACGTGCAGCCGGATGCCGGTGTAAATTGGCAAGAACCGACAGAACCGAGTGTTGATTGGCAAACCCTGGTTTGTTTGGTATCCTTGGTACTGGGTGTTTTTAATTGCATAAGAAGATAGAATTTGTTGTATTTCAGTCTTTAAACAAGAGCATTCTTCATCTCTAGCATATGTTTCATAAGAAAAACAATTGAAACAATAATTATAATGTCTTGCTGATCACTTCCTGTGTTGGTGCTGTTTACACCGATCGTCTACGGATGGAGCGATGGGTAAAACGATTGATCTATACAGGTTTGAAGGTATACTGTCCGTAGATAGTAATTACACAAGCTAATTCCAGAACAGAACTCGATCTGGTTAGAGCGACCACGAACGGTACGTGTCAGAATCTCGGAAGTTAATCAGTTACCCGATTCTGTCACCGAGCATGGAACACCTTCTCCTCTACGCTATGGTTAGCAGTCTAACCTGGGTAGAAGGCTGACCTGGGAGGTGGTACCGGCAGCTCGAGATCTCACACGTTTTCGTCTGCTCAGTGACGTCCGTGATGTGTGAGATGAACGTCTCGTGTAAGGGTTAGGGAAAAAACGGACTACACGTGGCCTAGAGATCACCGTGTGTTTGCGTGCCTATGTTGATTAATAGACCTTGGTGCTGGAAAGGTGAACGGGAAGGTGCTTCCGAACGCGTCTAATTACACTTAGCCTAGGAGATGAATTCTTGTATGATTAGATGCGGTTGTTTGGTGGTTCTCGAATTGAATCGAGAATAGTAGAACTTTGTCCCCGAAGGAACCCTTGACATCTTCCTAATACTTACATCTTTCGTACGATTTGCATGAAGCTTCCCAGAAAGGTGCATGGATGCCACCGATGGAAACAAGTTTAGCATTGATCTCTATTTTCGTTTTATGGACAGTATGATCTGAATGCATCGGATGCATCCACCTGTATGCATACAGATTAAAGCCAGACAATATCAGACGACGATGTCGTTCTAGGGTCAAGCGGTTAAAATGTATTGCAAATGACACAATGTCAACACTTCTGGGTGTTACGCTTTGGTCTCAGATTCTGATCCCCAACAGGTACGTCCATTGTGTTCGCCTTCGCCAATGGTTAGGCAGCAAGGAATGGATTTTCGAGCCAGTTATGGATGTTGGAGGTTTTTTTCCTTTTTGACGTGTGCGCAATGTCACGCATGGGAATGTTTCCTGGGCGGGTGACATTTTGTTGTTCTTGACAGGCTATAAATGCTTGTTTTAAGGTCCAACGCTCAGTTGTTGTAGAAGTAATCAGCGTGATAATTATAGCGATTTAACTACTTTTTTTATTCTCCAAGGGAATATGTTCTTCCTTGTTCCTGTAATCCATATTTGGGGTTGATTAATTACTTAATTGCTCAGTTTTTTTTATATTTGTTTTAAGTCGTTTTGTAAATGAACAACACACACTACAAATTAAACCTATTCGAGAAGATAATGATGTTTGATCAAACTATTATATTGATAAACAATAACTTGAATGTATATTTTTGTTAATGAAGGCTCTGATTAATTTAACTCAAACTACGTCTAAAGTAATATCTCCGCTTGATTATTAAAATGCTGCTCTCTAAATCGATTCAATGATACTTTTAAAGTGCCCTCTATTAAAACCCATTTATCATCATCATCATCAACATCCTCGCCTTTCAGCATTATCATTCGAATGCGTACAGTTCATTACGTCCAGTTATGGTACGAATAGTTCCGGCGAGTGACAACAGCAACCGGATTCCTGCAATTATTATGTTTTGCGGCATGTGCTGAATGTCTCTGCTTGCGCTGAGGTCATTTTGAAGTTGAGTGATGTGTAGATCGCGTTCATCTGCGAGTGCAGTGACAAGGTGGTTTACGATTTGATGGAGAAACTTCGTAGTACTTGACGAGAGTCTGACTATGCTGTCGATATGCTGAAAAATATCGCAACATTTTCTTCACTTGTTCGTTACATTTAAGTTCAGCTCACCATTGTTCCCTTTTAACGATTAAAATCGTTTTAAAATAGTCGTCCAATAAAAGGAGCAACGTTTTACGCTGCATACATTCAATGTCACGGTCATGGTCGTTCGGTGATAATATTTACTTCTTGAAGCAATCCAATAACGCTGCATCCTATCCAACCGGTTCAACTCACAAACGGGCTTGTAATGCGTGCTAAAATTGTGTCCCATTTATTATGGTCAGTATTTTGTTTTCTCGCTCTCGTGCAGCTCATGGGGATGTCTGCCCTTTAGCACGTTTTTGAACGGTCCCATCTCGTTGGCCCGTTTTCTCGCCAGAGAAAGGGTCACTGTCGTCCATACTGGAATGGTGCATGCGCTCGTGCCGTCTGCATGTAGGGTGGGACGGCCCGGAGACGGCTGAAGCCAATGGTCAATGGTTGTTGAACGTTGATTGTTGTTTTGATTAGGGCAAATAGTAGATGATCGTTATGTATGGTAATAATCGGTAATGCTTACGAACGGAGCACGGAACAGAGAACCTGAAGGGACAAGATTCGTTGCCTCTTCTTCGCAAACAGCGCGTGATGACTCTGTGTCCATTGAATTGGTGCGCTTTGGGGCGTATTGGATCTGGATAGTAATGAGGAATCGGGGTTGGTGGGAAAGGTTATTGATTTGTCGTACGGAATAGGTACTGAGGACAATCAATGGTTTGCATTAGAGTAAATGAAGAGAGTCCGGTTCTATCTAGCGTAGGATCAATGTTGGGTTGAAATGGTTTTTAATGACACTTTATACGCTACACTAATCATGCTGATGCTGAAGTCCAACAAGGGTCTGTAAACAAACGTGCCGTGGCATGAGAAGAATGAAGAATATTGGGTGGCAAAAAAAAAGATTTTCACAAGCATATTGAACTGCGTTGCAGTCTGTGTTGTACGTTTGTTTTTATCCATCGAAGTAGAACTTGACTACAAGATGTTGTACTTGTAATGATAATTTGCGATGTCCAAAGATGTGTTTTATCTACTTCGTCTTTAACGAATGCATTGAATGTCTTGCTAGCTTTGAACTTAATTCTTGCACGGACCCGTTGTAACTAATATGCGATTCTTTCATTGATGACCTTCAGCGTATTAGATCGAATGTTTCTAAATGTATCCTGATGGAAATAGTTGACTACAATGTGATACGAATGTGCACAACCGATGATCTTGTTCTCTGTGTCTTCTTAAGCCAACAAGCTACACATTATCCTACAAATTTAGACTACATCTGAAATGACTCACTCTGACACTGATTCCCGCAAACGTTACTGTTTCCTAGATGCTGACTTCATTCATTTCGGCGCTACAAATATACCACGCTGCCAACATGGGTCAAACCTGCACGGCACTGCATTTCATGTATTTTCCATCGTGTCAACCGGCTGTCCGTCATACCGATCCGTCATGTGATGTCTGACCTTGAATTATACAATTTCTTCAGCCACGGGTTGGGGTTGTGTGTCACGTTTGCGCCAGGCGCCCACTAATCCACCCACACCCCTGAAACGGTACGGTGCGAGTTGCAGTACGGCTAAATCCTGTCCCGTCCCGCCGAACGGGTGTCGTTAAAAACGGTCCACAGACAGCTCAGGAACCACCACAGATTTGCCACCGAAGGAGGCGCACGCGAGTGAAATTTTCCTTTCGATGGTCGTTTTTCTTTCACTTTCAAACGCGTCGGTGCGACCAGTGTCGCGATCGATGGTAAGGGTGGTAAGTATGCAGCCACTGCCTACTCCACCCCCCCTCCCCCGCTTTGTCGACAAGCCCCCCTCTTCCTTCCCCCACTTTGTCGTCAAATATCGTCAAATGCCAGCGACAGTGACCTTTCTTTTTCGCGTGATTTTTGCTTGCGGTTTAGCCGTTGGTACGTTGGTACTACGTCGAAAAATCCGTTCGTCTGCAGCTATTCTTAGTGAGGAATCCATACCGATGCCGCGCGCGGAATAGGGGTGGTGGTTGCATTTGCCGTACAAATTGCATCGCGTTTTAGCCACACGGTTGGCCTCCCCGGTTAGTTTTTGACAATGGAAACTGTTTTAGCGGTAGTGTACAGTGTGAAGGAAATTGAAACAATTTTCCTTATCTAACAGTGGCGCTGCCAACACAACCGTCCATCGGGTTTGCGAAAAATGGACCTCGATCGCGGGACAACGTTCGCGCACTAGCTTTGCAATCCAAGTACATCATTGGGGACAACACTGCAGACAAGTCAGTGAGATAACGCGGCTCAGTTGTCAGTTCAATGGCGGATAGCGTAACGATAAAAATACATTAGCGTTCAATGAATTGCGCAAGCCGTTCGCTTGTGTTTTTTTTTATTGGTTATATCTAATGGCTAACTTATCATAAAGGTTGGTATGGGTTTTTATTTAAGAATGACATATGCACCGACGTACGTCACTATCCTTCCAATAAAGTGTCCTGTATTGATATTGAAAACAGAAGTGAAAATGCATTTGCACCTTATTCAGATGTAAATGTTGACAATTGTTTAATCTTATTTTTCCCCAAATTATCTCTTTACAACCTCTGTCCATATTTGAAGTACTCTCTTGAATATAGTCTCAGATGTACGTTAAGGCGAGACCGGGGCCAGGTGAGATTTGCACTCAAATATATGTTGTGTACGTGCCATCTTCTAGTGCGGTAAAATCGTTAGAATATTACACACTGACACCGAACCTAATGTGAGTTAAGGCCATGTTTTGAAGACGATTGTTTACTTTTCGTTCAGTTCTTACGAACTCTGGTGAATTACGATCGGAGGTAAATAGAACTTCCTTTGCAGCAATGTTAGTTAAGTGAAATGAACATGGATATGGACATAATCTAACTGTAAGAACAGGCGTTTCTTTTAAATCTCACTTACGCAATCGCTGTCGATCGTGTGAAGGTCAATTCGATTATAAATACATCCGAGAGGCAGCAAAGAGAGTGTGGGGCTTAAGTGCACTACTTAAACGTTCCAACTAGACAGTGACCTTGGAAAAACGAGTGTGCTATCGAAGCGCCACGTTTTACATGCTTCCGTTACGTTTGATTTATTGGCACTTTGAGAAAGAACATTCGTATGATCAGGTTTTGGAAGTAGCTGTTTGTAAGTTATGCAACATGGGAACCGCCTAGAATGCGAAACATACTTCCTATTTCAAGCACGTTATTGGCAACACTTTTGGGCAACAGTTTGGTCGCAAGCGGTCTACCAAGAGCACACTGCTTCGGCGACCCTGAACGGTCTGTAATAGCGATAAGCGTCTTATCAGCGTCCAGCCACACAATCGATAACACTCTGCTGGTGTTGTGAACTTTAGGGAGAGGTCCGTATGGACCCGGTCACTCTTTGCACCAGTCGATCTTTCGACCATGTGCCCAAGGGAACGTCCCGTGAGCGTTATCTTTTTTTTTTATTTCAGCGTTAACAAAATCGATGAAATAATACAGTTTCGAATTTTGCCTTTATTTTCAGACTTCCGGAGTACGTGCATGTGAGAAGCGAAATGATGGCCAAAAGTTGCTCGAAATGTTTGGTGCTATTGGCGCTACTAGCCACTGTTTGCTTGAGCACAGGCGAAGCAGAAACGACAGCTACGACAACATCGACTAAATGTCCACAGCAGTGCACTTGTGAATTCAACTCTACGATCCGATGTACCAGTGTGATTGGTTTGAGGAGTCTGGATAAGTCGCTACCGATCGCCCGATTGGATCTGTCCGGGTTGGAGCTAACGAAGGTACCGGTGGTACTGGAGAATGTGCGCAACATTACCGAACTGGACCTTTCGGACAACAGGCTCGCGGAGGTGAATCACTTGGGCAAACGCATCCGCAAGCTTGATCTCAGCCATAACAGAATCACGTCTGCTAAGTTGGCCCGCATACCACCGTTCGTGGAGTCGCTTAACCTGACGTACAACGACATTACCTACCTGCCATTACACCTGATGAAGTTGAAGAGGCTACGCTACATCGAGCTGGCAAACAATCCGATCAACTGCACTTGCGAGACGTTACACATCCGCAATTGGCTGACGTCCCGGCACGTGTGGTCAGACGAACACATCAAGTGTATGGCACCGGCAGAATTTAAGGGTCAACCATGGTTGCAGGTCCGTCAGTTTGACGTATGTAATCCGTCCGTGGTGGAGGAACGCAAAGAAGGTTACCGTTGGGATGACTACGAGGACGATAATGAACTGATGCTGGGGGATGCTGCCCATCACGAAGTGAATGATCAGGACGAAGATGACTTTAAACGAGAATACCTCCCCGTTGGTGAGAAAGTGAAGCGTAACGAACCGCCGATCGTAGTGGACAACTATGAAGATGAGGATGGTTCTGGAGGTGGTCCAGCAATTGGCGAGAAATCTGCCATCGGGGAAGAAGAACGGCGGAAGGTGTTCGAAGGTCCGGCTGATGAAGGCAGTGGAGAGGATGCTTTTAGTGCCCGTGTGATCGAACCTGCGGTGGATGATGGCGAGGGAGACGAGGACCTAAAGGATGATGGTAGCAGTAGTGGTGGAGGAATGCTGATGGGTTTCGGACACATCAGTCATGAGGATCCTCATAGTACAATGGGTACCACGACTGAACCACCGATCGATGATGGTCACAATTCTGAGGAGGAACCAGACGAACCTCCGATGGAGTCCCCTAGCATTAACGAAGGCCTCGGTATCTTCCGGAAGGATGAAGACGATGTTTCGCCTGAAACGGATTCGACCGAGACCACATCGGAGGCTACGAATGCTCGCGTAATGATTGGAGCGGCGGGTATAATGAAGACGGCTAGTGAAACGGGTAATATTGGTGGATCCCATCATCCATCATCCGAGACGCCTTTGGTGGAGGATGGCGCAACAGTAGCAACACAATCTGAGGAAGACAACCAGAAGACGTACTTACTGCTTGCCGTGTTGGGCATCATCGTAGTGTCGCTGATCGTAATGGTTGTGTGCAAGCGGAAGCCTGACTCACGCAATCGGCGCGGCAAATATGATGTGGAGACGGCCAACGGTCAGGGGCGTGAGATGAAGGAGATGAACAAGAACCTGCTCGAGAAGGGACCGGGCGAACGGAATGGACATGGTGGTGCAGGAGCTCCCGAACAAACTCCACTGATGTCTCCGGACAAACCAGACTTCGAGCGGGTGTTTGGAGATCCACAAAAGACCGCTTTCAGTCCAGTGAAACCTGTGCGGACGTCACTCGAGAAGCCGATGGAATCGTTCAAACCGATTGCAGCCGAACGGCGAATGCACGAACCGGTACAGGGTGCACCGGCTACGGACAATAACAATACGACCGGTTTACCGAACGGGAACGGTGCACTACACAACGGCGATGCACCGGCCGGAGTGCACAAGCCCAACCATGTGCCATCAACGAACGGGGACGTCACCGATCCAGACGGTCATCTGGCGGTCCCGATGGAATCGCCCCGCTCCAAGCGCTACAGTCCAATATATGTGCCTACCTCACCCAAATCCGATCGTTACAGTCCGGTGTACTCGCCTGAAACGGGTCGTGTGAAAATTAAGCTTACCGAGACGCCTAAACCGAAGACCCCGATCCTGGTGACGAGGAGTCGTTCGCGGGCGGGCGATATCATCACCACGATGGATGATCAGAAATTCTAGGGCACGGTTGCGAAGAGGTGGCTCATGCAGAGCAGCAGTGAAATGACTACGTTACGTCATACCTCGTGACACACCGGATATGGCCCGTGACCATGTGTGACGTTCGGTTTCGGATAGCGTGTTATCGGGGTGTGTCTCGATTGAAATCGCTGCTAATCTTCTAATCCTACCTCGACTAAGGTGAACTCCTGCGTTTTAGAATTACAGTCGCGATCGAGCTCCCAGTACCAGAACGAACAACTGTCATTGTTTCCCCCGTTGTGTGATCTTTCGTGAGTTCGTGCGAGCTGGCTAATGCACAAAACCATATCCTTTGTCTTGGTGCCTCCCATCTTCCTAAAAGCACGTGCCGTCGTCTCATCTGTAAAGTCTTCTCACATAGGGCCCTTGAGAAGCGATGCTGATAATACCATCAAGTGTAGCTGTTTCTAACCAACTCGATTCATATATTTCTTCTTCATGCCTGTCGCGTCACGCTTGTGAATGATGAAGCGAGAGGGTTTACTATATCGCGACAAGATCGATGAAAATGTACATAGTGTTTAGGAAAAGCAAGGGACAGTGAGATCGATATGTGGGGTAGGTGTAGAATAGTGGTAGTAATAACACCGTAACACAACACCCATATGTATTCTAATTTGCCAAAATACCAATTGCGTTCGATGAGACAGATGCCTACGAAATTTATCCTAAAATATGAAAAGAACTTTTGGAGAAACTAACCATCGAAAAGAAATAAAGAAGAAACCATTAGTATGTAGATCGGAATAGTAGGAACCGCAGCATTGTGGTGCTGAAATGGGAACGTATCGTTAAACATATTCAGTAAGTCATATAAGATCGCTTAGGATAGAATGTAGAGATCAAATCGGAATTGAGCGTGCAGCAACGGACGGGGGCAAGAATAGCGGTATGTTTTGGAAAATCTTTTATCAGAAGCAAGAAGCAATGCTATAAAAAGAGTTAACTAGTTCATGAAAGAGAAAACGATTTATAAGGAGAGTTCATACGATTACATTACTATAGTTCGATCCAATGGTGCGAAATACCTAGAGGGGTAAGGAGGTGTACATTGAATGTGGGGATCGTCAGGATAAACACAACAACACAAACAGACACACAGATAGAATGGGAGGATGCGAATAGTTAGAATAATTATATGCGTGGTTGGGAAATCGGATGGTCTACGACGAATGCGACGAACGTCGGTCTTTTTAATGGAGTCTAGGTTGTTGATGTTACTTGTTGTAAAAGCGGTATATAGGTGTGTCTTTCATACGGAACCCTGTTTTATACAGCCTGCTGGCTGTCACACACATACACATATCCTTCATATCCCCTTTGCTTTCATCCTGTTTGTGGGCCACCGTCGAACCGAGGAGTTAACAAAGTGCAACACCACCGCTGGTGCAGAGAAGATCCGTTTCTATCGATGGAGCGGCTTGCCACAGTTAGAAACCGAAGAAGATAACCGAGTCAAACCGTTTTTGTTTTCTGCTTCGATGCGTTTTGTGTAGGAAGAAATGTATTTAAAATTTTATAAATAATTTATACTTCGCGTGAGAAGCTAGAGACCGATTGTGAAAAATAAAAGCGACAAAAAGTTGTAGAGTAAAATGAACGGTATTGATTTGCTGTTTTATTTAAAAGCGAAATGTGGAATGTCAATACGGTGAGTGAATATTGCGACGTTGAAATATGTATGATTGAGGTAGTTGATACAACACTTAGGTTTGTATTTGAATTTGAGAACTCGAGTAACTTTAATGGAAATGGGTTATTTATATCAAATTTTCACCTATTTGTTATTCAAGAAGAACGGCCAGGCCGTATTGCTTATAATGTTATTGGTAATTCGATCTAAGATACAATTCACATTCGTTTGAAGGCATTTCCTTCCCCACACATTGAAAGGACACCTTTTCCCGGGTGTACTCGGCCGACGCAGCTGGTTTGAAAGTTGATGTGAAAAATTCTGTTTCGTTCATTTTCCTGTGGCATGTATTAGCGCCATCTATCGTGGAGCAAACTTGCTAACGTGCGGCGTCCTCTAGCGGCAACGTTAGGAAACTCGCGCACCTTTATAAGCTTGGACGCTACATAAAAGCATTTATGATGTGTTTTCTGCAGCACAGTGTAGTTCATTAGTGACATTTTTTGTTATGATTTTAAGCTCTTTAATCCATTTTTATCAATTAAATTGTTTGTGAAGAATATATTTGCATTTTGTTAATTTGTTTTTCCTTGAGAAAATTTATAAAATGTAAAAACTTATTTTTAATGTAAAACTTTTTATTTATTCGGATGTAAAATTAAGATGTAAACAATGGAACGCTTATCTGTAGTAACTATATTTTACTCATTTGAAAAGCATACCTTGTTGGATGTCATTATTTGCTTAAGTATGTCTCCTGTTTATCAATATAAAGGAACTTTATTAAACGTTCACTTAAAAACTAACGTAACCAGCAATACATACTGCTCCATTTTGTTTTAAACTGGTAAATACATCCTTGATCCCTTTCCGGGAAATGACACTGCTCTATTTCTTTAGCACCAATGGTGCAATAATTTCTATACTGCTGGTTTCACTAGAATCACTCGCATTTCTCGCTGCGTCGTCTTCCATCGCTAACAGGATAGGTTTTATCCTACCCGAGGTAGACGGTTGTGGTTCGGTCACACTAACGACGGCCGACGCGGAAGCATTAATCTGTAGCGGAATGACGGCATAATCATCCAGCTCATCGATGATGCGTTGCTGATCCGTCGGCTGGAAGTAGTTTTCGACTAGATTGATCTCGGACGAACGGGCCGACCCTGACGTCGGAATGGGGGGCGGTGGTCTGTCCGGTAATGGCGGAAGCTTTCGCTTTTGTTCCCGGAAGCTGGACACAAGTGGGCCACGCCTTTTCGCGTACGGACTCGACTGCCGGTCGGCGAAATCCGTAATCTCCTCAATGCTACCGTTCGGGTTAAGATGCTGGAGCGGTTTAACTTTGCGCTTCGCGTAAGGACTATGGCTGATGCCGGTGAAGTTTTCCATCGGTTCGTTGCGGATTGTTGTGGCGGAACTGAGCCGGGGCGGTGGTGGTGGTGCCGAACGTTCACTAGCGGAAGAGGGTTGATGGTTAAGGGATAGAATATCGATCGAATGGTAGTGTAGCTCTTCGTTTTCCTGCCGATCGCGCTGTTCCAATTGCACCGGTGTGGACGTGTGTACCTGTACCTCCGTTAGCGACACGACACGGTTCGACGTGGGACGTTCGTAGATCGATCGTGCTGGAGGCGGATCGGCCGTCGGTTCCAGCGAGGATGTGTCTTCGAACCGTCGCGACAAGACATCCTCACTGCGAGTTCTCGCTCGCTGACGTGTTTGGATGCGCTCTTCCTCATCAATGTCATCGTCGTCCTTGACCTCGGTTCCGGACGCACGGCGATTACGGCGCCGTTTGCGACGCTTGCCACGCAGCATCAGCTCGTCGAGAGAGGCGAACGAGGCCGCATCTAGCTTGGGGAGCAGTAAGGCATCCTCGTAGCATGGAGGTCTTGATTCCCGCGCATCAGGCGCATTCTGGGGTGCATCGTGCTGTAGTCGTACACGATTCTCTCGAGCTCTGAAGGGAAGTACATAGGAAAAAAGCATTAATAACAGTGGATATTCAACTGCCAGTGGAGAGACTCACATTTCTCTTAATTCCTGCAGGTTATGTTCCCGATCACGTTCCGCAGCAAGCTTTCTGCGCGACGAAATGAATTTCTTTACCGACGAGATGAGACAGAACAGACCGAAAAAGGACAGCACGCCCACCATTAGCCAGGTCCAGATGCGTTCCGCGTTGCCAATCGTCTCGTAAGGATACCAAATCGATCGGCAAGCACCTTCCCAAGAAGCACCAAAAAAGTCCTCCGGTGTGTTGCACTGCAGGTTCTTTCGATCACCAATCTGTAGGAGGACAGAAGAGAAAACGCCCTCTTAAGCATGTTGCGAGCACACCAAGCACAAAACCACAACTCCACTTACTCTTCCCGGTGGATCGGTAAGAAATTGGAAAAATTGAAAGAACTCTTCGCTCCGACAATCACACCGCCACGGATTGTCACCCAGCCAGATTTCGCTCAGAAATGGGTTCTTCTCGAAAATGTCCACCCGAAACGGGGTGGTAAAACGATTGCCGGACAGATTAATGCGCACCAGTTCCGGCAGCCCGGCAAGCGTTGTGTTACGCATCGTCGACAGTCGGCACATCGAGAGGTCGAGTGTTTGCAGCGTACCGGAGGACAGTGTGTCCGGTATGTCGGATATCAGGTTGTTGGAAAGATCGAGCTCGATCAGCTCACCCATCGACGCGAGCGCATCCCAATCGATCGTGAGAATTTCGCACCAGCTCACATTCAGGTAGACAAGCGAATCGGCCGAGATGCGGCTCAACCGGCTGAAGTAGTTCCGGCTGAGGTTGATGTGCGTTAGCAGATCGTTCGTTTTGAACAGCTTGCCATCGATGCGCGATATCATGTTGAAGGAAAGATCGAGCGTTTTGAGGTGCTTCAGGGCACGGAACGCTTCCGGGTGGATGCTGCTGATGGAGTTGTAGGACAGATCGAGATGTTCCAGCATCGCGCGAGATGATTCCAGCGAAATGTTCACCGTGCTGGTGAAAGAATCACGATCCAGCTGGCGCACCATATTGCCACGCACGATCGCCGTCATGAGGTTCGGGAAACCGTGCAGATCCAGCGTGTCCAGGTTGCAGTGGGATAGGTTGATTTTGCGCAACGATCCCGACTGGACCCTTGTGTCCTCGTGGACGAGTGACAGCCGATGGTTGCGTGCCAGGTTCACCTCCTTCAGTGCGGTAAGACCGGTAAAGACAGTTGACTGCAGTGCGGATAGCTTACAGCTGTTCAGCTCGAGCCGTTTCAGCGTAGTGGATTGCATGTCCGACACGGATACGATCGGATTGCCCGATAGCTTCAGATGTTCCAAGCTGCGCAATCCTTGTATAACTTCGTTGCCGGAGATTTTCGAAATTTTGCACTCGCTCAAATCGAGATAGCGCAGCGACAGGCTCGTCAGTACGAGATTATCATCGTTGCTGGAGAAGCTTGTGAACGGGTTCTTCGCCAGGCGTAACTCTTTCAGATTGCCAGCTGGTAGCAGCAAACGGTTCGGATGAATGTCCGCCCAGTTGGAGATGTTATTCTCCGACAGGATCAGTATCGACAAGGAAGACATCCCCGCGAGTGCATCCGCCGGGAGGCGTGTGATTGCGTTCGCCGAAAGATCCAGATAGTGCAGCCTTGGAAACTGACCTAGCTCGGGAGGTATCGTAGTGAACGCGTTGTCGGAGAGGTCTAGAATTTCGATCTGTGGATGGGCGTTCGTATTGGTATGTTAGACACGAAAATTAGTCCCCTCACGGCAGTTCACTTACATTAACGTCCGCAAAAACGGGAAGCTCGGTTAGGCCACGCCCGGAACAATCGACACACGCCATGCTTTCCTCGCAGTCGCAGCTGCACGGTTCTGGGCATACTTCCTGTCCCGCACCGAGCAGCACCATCGACCCGAGCAGAAACACTATCACAGGTACCATTTGGCGTTCCATGCTGTCGGAAACGGAACGAAACAGAGGCGTTGGATTACTTTCACGCGAATGCGGGGTTTTGCGATTTTGCAATAGCACGAACGGAATCACTAGTAAAGCACAATCAGATAGGAAAATTCGCTAAAAAAAAAATTAAGTCCGAATGAATCATAATATACCGCGTTTGGGAAGAGACACACAGACACCTCAAGAACGGCCTTTGTGGTTGTCTGTGTGTGTTCTGTTGGGGTTCCTCGTTGAACGGGGGTTGCAAACACGGTTAGCGTTCACCGTTCGGAACCTGCAACGCACACCCTAGATAAGATAGCGATTATCTGTTCGGTGAGCACTGGGAAATATTTTGGGGCAGCATTCTATCGGCACTGTTTCGATCGGAATTTTCGGCTGGCCGTTTTTATCCACACCAACTCTGGTCGGTGGTGGGATTTATCGATTACATCCCGATTTCCACCCTATTGTATAACCGGGTGTGCGTTGGGAATGGGGCTAAACCGGATACGCAATATCTTCAGGCACTTTGTGGACAATCGATCGGCAACACTTACGTTTGTGCATGATAATCTCAACACTCGTTGTCACCACACTTGAACACTTCGCTTCGAACCGCGGTCGCTACCAGTAAGCAGTTTCGAAACAGGAGGCGTTCTATTCGATGTTGCTCATTTAATTTTTCTCGATCACTATATCACACCCTTATACGCGCTCGGTTAGGCTTAGCTGAGTGAAGTATTCGGGAAGGCTGTATAGAATATGAATAATTCAAATAAACGACACTGCACGGCTACCCATGGCCCGTAAGCGATTTAACGAGTGACATGATCGAACAGCGCGAGTGGAATGGGACGTTTGTCGCTTCTGATGGTTTGCTGTGGTGAGCAAGCTCCATTCCGGGGATAGGTTCACAAACACCTTTACCGGCGTGATAAGATAAGGCGTGTTGAGCAGAGTTTTCGTACGGCCAGAAAAAAGCTCACCATTCCGAATGAACCCTTCTGCCGCCATTGGTGATTAAGCATGGTGGTGAATATGATTTAGTGAACCACTTTTCCAACACACGTACTTGGAGTGAATCGTTATGGTTGATTCTTGAAATGGGGCTAATATTTGGGGCTAAATGCCTGCCACGGGGGAAACGGGAAACGCTGGCGGTGCTTAATCGGAACCCATAAATTGTGCACAAAATCTGACAAATTCCACTCATAAATTTATTAATCACGAAACTATGGAACGGATCGCAAGAAACAGGGCAAAGAAAATGGGTATCTTATTGTGATAGTTTTCGCCCCGGTTTTCCTCGTATTGGCACCATCCGTTAGCGTTAGTTGGTGCGAGCAGCAAACATTCGCATTCCACCCCGTGAGTAGGATGATAATTAAGTGAGCTTATGATTTGCTCATTGATTTTAATGAGCAGAAAATCACCCCATTTACGTCACTAATCGGAAAATGGGGGTCCCGACCCAGGGTGGATAATGGGGATGTCGATCGATGGGATCGGTTTTTATGAGCAAACATTTACTGTCCCCGGCTCCTGAACGCAATGTCTCCGAGGAACCGTTATCGTTATCGGGTACAGAACGAACGAAAGAACCATAATTGTATTGCAACCCTTGGCGCGTGCTAATGCTTTCCCGATTTTTCCGTAGGTTTGAAGGTACGGTAGAGGGTTGGGCTTGAGATGCGGTATGTAATGACCAGCAAGGATAAAGTGTAGAGTACAAGGACAGGCTCGAAGGGTGAGTTCGAACTGTTCGCTTCGTACGCTCGGCTAGTCGCGTACGAGCTCGTGCCGAAGCAGTGCTTGGATTGGGGTAAAGTGAGATAAATATAATCCTTCGTGCGGCGTGCGCCTTAAGATGATGATGATGTTGTGGAGTGTGGGAAAAGGAAGGAGGGTCTCGGGGGTGGAAATTTTCCTAGCCATCGTGGAACGAGACGTGGAGTGATTTCAGCGGGATGGATGAACGGAACCTGTTGGCGTTTGATGTCCGTATTTCGTTGGATTAACCGCTGTGGGCTTGGACAGATGTAGATGATATATAGATGAAAAGTAAGAATGTTAAACTTGTTCTTGATTTTATGTTTTCTTATCGACTTAATTAAGTTTTACATGCCATAGGTATAAATTATTTTTTTAAATAAATACCAAAAGTTTTCTTCGAAACTTTTCACTGCTGCAAGGATGTAAAGTGGTTGTATTTTTCGAGATGTTCGAAATCGAGTTTTCAATCATTAAAACTGTTTTCAAAAATATTTACCGATCACGTTGTTATTCTTAAAAATATATTAACTTCACTTTAGAGATAAATATTGAGCATTTTGTGTAATTTTAATAAAGGTTTAACAGGTTCAAGTGGATGTAGATCATTCGGTAAATGATCTTATTAAATAACAACAGTTTTCTTTTTACTTTGCTGGTATGAATACAAATATGAAGAATCAACCTATAGTACTAAAACAAATTTACATTAAATCGGAATCGGAATCGGACCTGTGTCGTTTATCGTTTCTATCGTTTTAAGGTGGATAATGAAGTTTCCCGATGGTTCGAGTTCAAGTTAAGGGAGCAACTTGGGACCACTGCTGTATTTGTTGTACATAAACGACCTTACATCTGAAATACCTGAAGATTACTGTTTTTGTACTCTGATGATGAGGCGACTCGGTGGTGCATGCAAGATTTCCTTTTTTTTAAAAACAAAATGGAAGCTTTTCAGGTGTGAACTGTCTTCCTGTGATCCTGTCTTTGTCCAGAGAATGAGAAGCTTCAATGGTGTTGATTTATATTTGATTTCTAGTCCTTCGTATCAAGGTTGTCAAAACTCAATTTTTCTACTTCAATATTTAGGAGTAATTTAGTGCACCGAATGTTTGGCCACACAAATTGTTTTTTTTTTAAATAAAATAAAATCAAGCAAAGAAGATTTAGAACCAAATTTTAGTATTTAAATATAATTAACATCGTAGTCTAGAAAACAAAGGTTTGTACTATAACTGTTACATGAAACAGTAAAATTTAACATTACCTTAACAGATCCACACATTTAACTTCATCAATCATCGCTTTACAGACGATAAGGAACAAAAAAGCAGCATTTTATAGCTAACTTCCTCAACGACATTAATCGAATAGCTTCATAAGAATACAGACACATCCTAGGTCTAGCGTTTGGTCATTGAGAAGAAAATGTCATTTCCGAAGGCTTCACCAATCGTTAGGACCCCGGTGTTTCTTTTTTTGTCTATCTAACACGCATCTAGTAAACGGGCCACCGAAATCCTCAACCACACTGATTGAACAATATCAATTTTATGGTTGCGCGCGCGACAAAACGGCCAAAATATGCAAATTAGAAATAATTTTCCTCGCACTCACAACGCATATGATTACCGCTGGTGAAAGTAGGCTGAGGGTGCCGTGTATTCCCGTGTGCCGCTGAAGTTTTCTTTCTTTTAAACAGCAATAAATGGTGGTTCAGCTGCGTTAGCGTTGGGCGCGTCTGCAATCGCTACATATGTCTTCCGGTGGTGAATAGTCGCATTTGAATGCTGAACTAACCGTTCTAGCCGCGGTGGTACATCGTCTCCCCGAACTGGTGCCAGGGTGTATCATCTAAATCAAGCACAAAGGTCGATTTGAAATAATCACAATCAATGAACGTACAGAGCGAAGCATCACCCACGGGGGCATTATTTTTCTCCGAGCTCATGTTCTCTTCGGCGAGGAATATCGCACCCGGAAAAGGTTGCGGTTAAATGACAATCGTAAAAAAATGCAATCGAAGACAGACAAGGAACTGAAAGGAATCATTGATAGAATCAGGGGAGGATGGGTGACGAATGTTGTGGAAATTCTATTTAGTTTTCCCGCGGTTTGTGGTGAGGACAGAGGAATGGAAAAGTGGAAAACGTGGTATGCGCGATTGATAAGCCACTCGGTTGAATAGGATGAAAGGAGAGTGGAAGAATAAAGCACGAATGAGAAGAAGTACGTTAAAGTGTGTCTCATTTGAATAAACATAATATAAGTCATTTCTTTTAAATGCCTAATGGCCGTTTCAACGCTTCTCAGTACTTTATACAAAAAAAAAAGATAATAAAAGGGAAAAACTGAATGCATGCGGGTCTTATAGAAGCATGTTTTTATTTGACATTATTTGTTGTATGTTGATTATGCACATATATGTTTATGTCGGAAGGCGATTTATTTCCCTGTTTTGTTTGTTATTCCTGTTAAAAATACTTGTTTTCTTGTATTGTTTTAGAAAATGCTTTGTTAGCTGTTTGCTCGATAAAACTTTTCATTTATTTAACAAACTTTTTTCATATATTTATTTTGTCCTTTTTACATTATATATGTGAAACGTTAAAATGAATTTTGGATTTCTTTAATGAGTTTACTATATTTTTCAATTTTTTCCATTTTACGTTTATTTCATATGTATTACACTTCAATGAAACTCGACATTTTTAAACAATGCAAAACATGCCATTATGAGACGGCAATGGGGATGAATTATGCGACATAAGTAAGTTCGGCCAGGCTCATCAATTTGGCGGCGCACAGATTCCACCACTTCGGCTAGGAAGGATTTTTTTTCTGTGTGTGCGAGCATTATTGAATATAGTGATAGTGGCTCGTCTGTTCTACGGAAACACACCCTACGTTCTGCATAAGAAACCCATTAATAGTGCCCACACCGAAGCGAACCAGAATTCGCAGCAGAAGTTCACTAACGTTCACATAAATAAGCAAACTGTAGCTGAAATAAACGTCAAACAAAGTCCGATAAAGTGTGGTGCAGCAGCGGGACGTGCGATGGAGAGAGCGATGCATGCGGGAAAGAGAAATGCATTTTCATTAGTGCAATTGCACATGGCCGGAGAAGGAGAACGGGAAACGGGGACAAGAAATAAAGGATGTAAGAAGAGGTCTTTCTTTTACCATTTCATTTGGAGCTGAAGATGGGTTTGTATGTGTGTATGTGTATGATATTCTTTGTTATAACGATAAGATACTTTTTTTCCTTTCGTGGGCAAATTTTGTATCGTTCCTTTCGCATTGCAGTGCAGGTTAATTAATTAGAAAAAGTTCTCTCCTCCAGCGGAAAGCATTAGGGTATGATTTATGTATGGAAAGTGCAGGAAAATTGTGCCGGAAGGTAGTTTTTATCAGACACAATTGTATGCTAAAGTTTAGTTATAAGCAATGATAATGTTATAGAAAAGTATGACGCGTGTTTCGAGAGAAATGAGATCTTTTTTTTCGTATGTATCATATTAAAATTGATTAAACAGATGTGACAGTGCTTTTACTTAAAGCATGCAAATAAATCTATCCAAATTTGATTTGTTGTGCAAACCTTGAACATCTTAGACCACACCTGACTTGTTGGAGGATTGTTCCTTTGTGGAAAACAAATGCTTCCTAAGTAAACATTACGACACAGTAGGCGAACACCCGACTGCTTACAGGACGATAAGAAAATATTATTTACACCCAGCCGTTGCCCAGTAGCAAACGGATATGCCCGAGAGTGTGCAAGAATGTCGACCCAACTGTCGGCTAATGGAATTATTTTTGATAGCATACCGCACTTTGATCATCGTAATTAATCGGTCATCTACGTTCGGGCACGCGCTTACTGTTCAAAGCTGCAAACGTTTTGAGTGGATATGTGACGTTACGTCTTCGCTCCGAAAACGACGCTGGGCACTTCTTTGATTTGGGCTATGCATTTGTTTAATTGCGAAAAGCGAATTGACCGGGGATGATGGTGACGAATTATGAGGTGAAAATAAGGGCAATGTTACGGTAGGAAGGAATTTTCTTAAGATGGGATATTTATCTTCGGAAAATCATTACCGCATGGCAATGGATGGATGGTTGGTTGAAGACGGCGCTGGTCAGTCCCAATGGAAGGATGTGTATTTGTTTAGGATTCTTTCTTAAGGTACCAATCGTTGATGGGTGGGAGAAGAAAGATGACAAGGGATCAGTGTCCAGTTTACCTACACATTCGGCATGGAAAATCGTATCAAAAGCCAAAATGAAGTTTGGCATGAAAATGTCTTGAAATTTCGTCAGTCGTCTTCAAGCCAAACAGTATTATTAGCATGTAATAAAAGCAATGCTAAAGTCATGCTCGTTTGCTGCGCTGCCTGCCCAATGCTATTGGATAGGCCGTTTTCCTCTAACAGGATAAGCATGGCTTACACATTTTGCTGGCCTTTCGAAAAAATAAAAGCGAGAGCAGCATGAGTCCACTTTTCGCCAACAGACAAATCGCATAACGTGTGTAAAACTCGTACCAAACACAAGCAAATCTTACCCGCGGAAAGCGCACTCGTTCTTCGTAAATCGGATTTTCCATTCGACAGATTTTCGGCCGGTTTTCAAAGCCTCTGCTTTGGAATGCGTGTGTGTGTGTGCGTTTTAGGAACTTATGTTGAGTGGAGGTTGAGGTAAAAACAACGGTAGCGAAAAACCTTCACATTACAACGCAACACAAGGCGCGGTTAGGGTTAAGGGTTGACTAGCTGTATTGGATCCTTTTTTTTCATCGAAACATACACTTTCAGCGGATTCTTTAAAAGGGGTAATAATATCATCCAATAAAACATTCGAACACATGATTCGATTGGGAAAATACTGTAGAGGGATACAACGGTGGAAATTCGCCTTTCTTTCCTTATGCTGGTACACAGCGGACAGATGTGCGATATAAATCCGAGTGGAGTAGATAGATTTTGTTTTACTTCCCATTTACTGGTCAATGCTCAATATGTGTCGTTTCTGGCTGCGAAAAGAAAATGAAATTGCTATGACTAATCCTCGTATTGGTAATCGATCAGGTCAACCCCAAATATCGCTAATGCATGCAAATGTTGGTAATGTTTTCGATACGAATCAAAGATGGTATAGATTAGGGATTACTATAAATATTTAATAATCTTTTAAGATTTATGTGCAGTTGCTCTATGCTATCTCAAAGTAGCTCTTGTTTTTTGCTGTTTTAAAAGAGATAGAAAAAAGATGCTTAAAATGGTTGGGTAGGAAGAAATGCGAACGAAGTAAAAATTTAAAACTAACTAAACCTGTTTTAATTTTTATTTATTCACGACTGGTCTGTTTCTGGTTAGTTATGAGTTTGGTAACAAATTTGTGAGAATGTATATAAAATAAATGGTTATGCGTTTAACACTCACCTAGGCGATCCTTCAGCGAAGATTTCATTAAGGTTGGTGTTGAAAAGAATAGCACGGTATATTGGTGCGTGGCCATATCGTTACCTGTACAACTTATCGGAGAATTACGGTGTAGCCCCATTCGATACGACAAACTGTAGCCAAGATTGGGGCTAGGGATTTGTGGCTTCCTAGCAGATTGAAGTTTGACCAGTTTTGTTATATATTTTTGGAGAATGTTTTAGCTGTGTTGAAGATCCTTGTTTCTTGTCCCTTGTGCCTTGTTGAAAGAAAAGATGGCATTTCAATTAAAATTGTGTTGAAAATTATAAACGACCCCAAAAACTAATTCCCTGAAAATAGTGATTTATTTTGTGTTTATTTATTTACCGTTCTGAATCGAATTACAGACGGTTTCAATTCCCGGACATTCTTCACATTCTTAATTTGTTGTCTATAGATTAAAAGACAGTAACTTTAAACGAGTAAGTTAATGTATATATAGTAGTTGCTTTGTATATTAAGTTGATTCTAGAATATCATGGTAATCAAATACAATTAATAATCGGTGTGGTAAAAGTCTAGGTATGAACATATGCAGCTAAAATGTGAAGAATTTCCGAAATTTGAAGAAGTCCGCCATTCGATTCAGAACTTTATTTATTTATCTATTTAATTATACATTTATTACAAATTGCTCCTAAGCTCCGTTGTTAACAAATTGCTCAAACTGTACTACCTTTTTTTTCTTGGCCACTCTACTTCTCATACTTTGCTGATGTATAGCCTGAAACAAAAGATAAATACTATGAATACTTCCTTTGATTTTGTAAATACTTTATATAGAAATAATTTATTTTAAGTATTTTGCATCTTATCATAACGTAAGGTAAAATTTCAATGCCCAATATTGTTTTCAATTTTAATACACTCCACCTTCTGCTCCAAGAAAGATGAAACGCCAGAAGGTATGCAATAACATGCTTCCTTTTGCAGATGAACCTTTATGCTCGTTGATCTGTAGCAATCATAAACTAGCGCCAATAATTTTATCAAACGCATTACTTTACCCACACTCCCAATGTTTCGCCAGCTTATCTAATGGCAATAAAAAAAACCCACATTCAAAAGACTGTACGCGGCTCAAGAAGAAATATCACCTAGGAAAATAAAAACGGCCGTCACACTTAAATCCTGGTCGGTGAAATTTATTTAGCGTCCAATAAATCAGTTCTGCCTATATTACCAGACCATAATTACGTTGCGGGTGATGGGGGTAGAAGATGGGAACTTGGGCGCCACAAAATCTATTTTCCTCGCTAAACACGCAAACATCATGCAAAACACGACACGTTAACGCCACTAAACCACGTGTGGTAAGAAAATGGTTTGGCTGGACGTCAAATAAATCGCGATGGTCGACCAAACGGAGGTGCGTAGCAACGGAAACCGAACGGTGGTAACATAAATAAGACAATAAATAGATAAATACTTATCTAAACTTTTAGATCATGAATGATTCGCATCCCTCATAATGCTCAAAGGCTGTGGTTCGTTCCCATTTCCGTTAGAGAAAGAGGGAGTGAGATTTTCTTATGAACGGTTGTCGAGCAGATTTGATTTAAGATTTTGCACCGTGCGTCAGAAGACATCCGAGCAAGAAGCCACGGGGATATAATTTGAATAGGAACCACCGTGAGGCCACAACCGTTAAACGAACCCGTAGAAGAAATGATGTGAAAATAAGGATGTCATGGGTGTCTTTACGTACGGCCAAGACGACACACTGGCGTTCCACCGCAGCAAACTCCTCACCAATGGTACCTTATGGGCTTCAGCAGCTGTAAGCCCTGCACAGCCACATACGTAAGTTCGTATCCTTCATGGGCCCAGTGGGACCAATGCTGGCCGAGCAAATCGGAACAATATTTCACATTAAACTAAATGAACGGGGAGATGAAGCAAAGAGAATAAAACAGATCGAAACGTGAAAGAAAAACCGCAACTCCGCAGTGAATTATACGTCCCTGTGTGAATTATTAGGAACTTGCCAGTAGAACCCGAGAGTACTGTTTGCTATTGAGAAGCACAGAATAGACAATAAAAAAAAACACTGTTCAGAACGTGCGGGCATACATGTGTGCGAAATGTAATAAAAATCTGATTTAGAAAAATTATGTAGGGCATATATTTCTATTTCATTCAAATTTCCACCTTCTTGTCGTGGTACATTGTATTTGCTGGGAACTCTTTTCCCATCTCAGGGGACTACTTGCGTTAAGGTAAGGTTAGTGAGAACGAAAGAAAGAGGGAAATAAGACGGGTTGTACTGAAGAAATAAGACAGGGCTGGTTTTATGAGAACAATTTTTCATACTTTTACTAACCAACTGAACTACCATGAACCAACTGCACGCTGCGCCAGTATGTGGATTTATTTGAAAACTCACGCACGGTATGGAGAGAGATTTTTCCACAGTCCTCAAAATTAAACACTATGTCATCATTTAATTTCTTTCCCGCTCGATCATTTCAGTACACTAGTGCTATGGTTGCGTTAACTAGCATGATAAAGATTTATGAAACTTCACTGTAAAGGTGTTTCATCCATCCGCTGGGTGGTTCAAAGACGGACAAGATTACATTTCCGTTTCCGTCACAAACATCGGAAACGTAATTCCATCGTTGTTCGGTTTGTGGCTTTCGTCATCACCGTCGCACATCAACGAAAACTGCAAACTGTACACACCCGGCAAATGGAAGGGCAATAATGGACGTTGAGTAAGGTGGGCGGTTGAAACCAACTATCATACCGTGAGCAAACAATAATTTTCCTCCCGAAGACAGTTAGCTGCTCCAAATCCTCGGCGCGTCGAAAAACGGCGAAGAAAAGGAAACGGAAGATGTCACCCGAATAGGGCCGGAGGTTTTGTCTGACAGGTTGAACGACGCTATCTGTGCCGATTCGGAAATGTAGTTTTTCGGATAGTTTTACTAGCAGCTGGATTCGTTTGCCGGGCTTAAAATGATTACTGCACGGTAGGCGCTGTCAAATATCAAGGAGTGTGGAGAAATTTCGCAGCATTTTACTGTACGATCAATGAACTACATTGTACTGCTTGCAGGCACCCACACTTTATTCATACTGTTTCAAATAAAAATCGGCCATTAAAAGTTATAAAGAGAGAGGATGAGAGGAAATTTAAATAAATATGTAGAGTTAAAGTTAATCAAAACTTCTTAATCAGTTATGTACTTCTTTGGGTGGATCTAACGGAAAGCGGCGGCCTGGGGTTTTGTTTATTGCAGCGCAAATGCTAATGTAAAAATCCTGTTAATTTTATGGTTGAACTGAAACAATACAGTTCGAAATCATTTAAAAAATTATAAACGAAAAGCTGAAATATATTTGTTCCTTCTTTTATTGTGTTCAATGATTATGTAGATGCAATTTGACACACATGGCAAAATTTTAACAGAGGGGAATTGAACCATACAGTAGAAAAGGATAATAACATTCATGATTGAATCAACATTAATTACGATTTATACAACATCATTGGTGACGAGATAAAGGAACGATCTTCTGCGAGTACTTTAGGTAAACCGAAACAACATCGTGCTTGGACATATATTTCCCGTCTGTTTATATGCATGTGCATGAACAAAATTTTTACCATTGAGCCACTGCGAAACATGAAACTTAGGAAAGCAATAGTTTGAGTCGTAGTGAATAATTATTCAAACAAATTCAGTTTGAACACCATTCTTTTCAACTAATCGTTGTACCATCAATGCGTTTGTATCACACCTACAAAGTATCAATCCTATATACATTACCGAAAAACGGTTATTAACATGAGTTTGGTTAGGAGGATCTTCCCAATATTTAAAATATAGTGTTTCGTAAACAAAGATTAATTGAAAACGAAAGAATACTAAGCGTTAAATAAAGTGGAAATTGCATACATTCAGGCGTATACCTCTTGTGCATTTTAACACATATGAAAACATGTTATGCAAAGCATTCGTTGCAATAAAAATTTGATTGTTTTTCATCTAAATCATCGTAATCTAAAATAGCAGACGACAAACTGAGATTTCTACTGTTTGGCCTACCAATAATCCATACAGGCCAAGTGAGCAAAGAAATATTTCTTAATAAACCGGTAGAATAGTTGGAGTACCCCGTCATCACATAACGACTTAATGTCGAACACATTAATAACCTCCACTTTTATCAGCATGATCCTGACATGGTTTGAAACGAAACCTTCCGAAACGGTTTCAGCGAATAGTGCAAGGTTCAGGTGAACATTTCATGAATCCCGCTCACCTTACTCACACCTCCTTTCCAACACCGGGTATTTGCAACTAAAATATTAGCCATAAGCACACTGGCTCCTATTCACAATCACGTGAATGCTTCCGGTGAGCAGTGTGGCGCGAGATTTACTGCCATTCCGTTACGGGGTGCGCCCGTTTGGTTGGAAACGATCAATGAGGTTAGCATTAAAATGGGAGGACATGCCACCACCCGGATGTACCACGCTGCCGGTGGTAATGAAAAGAAACGGTTAAAGAAACTACTCGACGGTGTAAAAGAATGCCCACAGCGACGACCAAGAAGGTGGAGCCAACCAACTCATCTAGGATGAAGGATCCTTCGTTCGCGCACATTCCGCCTCCAGCGCCTTTGTCTGTGTTCCTGCGAGCTGGAAGCATCCCGCCAGCTAGGCGAAAGATAATAAATAAATTATCTTTTATGCCCGCATGCAATAAATTAATAAATATTAAACCTTCATTAAATTTGGCTTGCGGTTGGTTGTTTTTCTTTGACTCGGACGGGGCTCGTACGGTGTTTGTTCTAGATTCGGTACTGGCAGGAGATATTTGGTAATTAGTGGTAAAGCGAGGCAGTGACAGGGGGAGAACTGGTGAGAGGAAAGGTTCCAGACCCCTGCATCCGTGTATGGTTGTATGCATGTAGCTGCGCGGCACATGGTGTGCAAGAGAAAATAATCTTTTCTTAACATTAATATGCGAAGATGTAGCCAACGGAAGCTTTAGCCTTTTTCGTGTGGAAAGGGCGGATCTTTTGCAGCGTGCCAACGTTTCGCTATCGTGCCGATGGTTCGGACCAGTAAGGCTCTACCATATCGTCTTCCACGTTCTTCCCCTTTTCCCGCACCCTCAACTTTCGCTATTTCGTATCGGACAGGAAGGGTATGAAAACGGTCATAAATAGTTCGTTTGAAGGGGCAAGTAAATGCCACGTATGAGCGGGATTGTATGATTTGCAGGCTCGTCTTGGTGAATCGTTTAAGCCTCGACTTGGGGGTTGCTGGTTGGGGTGTTTATGTAAGGCGCTTTCCGGTTTGTTAAATAGGCATCGGCAGGGATGGAAGCAGAGGCACTTGCTTTCGGTGGTCGCAAAAAGGGCCGCTCACTTGATGGTTTGATTAGTTACACTTGATAAGATTGGGTTGGTAGCTTCTTCACTGTTGAGCTATAGTTTGGCTTTTCCTGTACGTTTTATGCTGTTTTTTTTTGTTTTCATTTCCTTTTTCTAGAGCCTGGACAAGCGTGATATAGCTGCTGCAATTTCATAGTAGCCTCGAAACAGTCATAAAACTGCACGAAGAATAAAATGATCTCTGATGGTAACATTTATGGCTAAGTTTGTTATAAATCTAATAAATCTAACTTAACGCCTAAGGTTATGCAAAAAGCGCGATAAATTGGCTTCTAATGCAGCGATAACACTCTGATAACGCTTTGTCAATGCTTTTTACATTGGTATCTCGCAGAAGGCTCAAGTTCAACTGGTTATTTCTTCGACGTAGTGGATTAAAATAAATCGTTATCAAATAAATAGCAATTTATTGTAATTCGTAGTTCATTATAAATCTTAGTCACCACATTGCCATGTGTATAATGCGTTTGCAATGCGTTTGTTTGTAATGCGTTTTGCATACTCTTTGGCGCCAACTCACTCAGATGCTGTTGAACTGTTGAACATATTTTAGTTGATAAAAAATGGGCAACTTATTCTGATTTAATTCATTTTAGGTCAACATTCAATTGTAGGTCAACATTTAACACATCGATATTGGAACAGCCGTTTTAGCTAATCATGATTTATTTCTTTGGAGTACAAAATATTTATTGCAAAGCGAGAGATGTGTGGTGAAGGCATTGGGAATGCAAATGGAATATTATCTAAATTGGCAGAAAAAGTCATGAATAGAAAGCTGCACGATGTGATATGTATGCGAAATGGTATAGTTGAGATAATAATTCATTAGACATGTGATTTAGTCTAATAAATGAAGGTGGTACGTACTTTCCATGCTACTTTCCTATTCTCACTGCTCGTTAGATGTCGCAGATTAATCATCTGCAAATCAGTCGAGATTGCTTAATGGGATGCAGGAATGAGTTCACCGCCATGGGCATTTTAACGCAATGGAATAAACAGGAAGCAACAAAAAAACTGCAACCAAATCTCATACGCTTCCACTCCACATCGTGTTGACAAACGCAACGTTCAAAGCTCCAAACGCCGTGAGACCTCCGTAAGACTCATAAATTACTCCACAAAAGCTACCGGTGAGATTAAACGACTTGCAAACGAGACACGAACAGCCCCGGTGTAGATGAAGTGAAATCGTTCGAAAAAGTACGACATTCATTTTTCCGTGCCATGTGCGATGAGTAAGCCCACCGCAACCTCCGCAACTGCTTCCCGCTCAGGCACAAGATAAGCCGGCAAACGGGAAAATTCATCCTGGCCAAGGCAAGTCGGAATGCTGGCCCGAGCCAGCATCAATCTGCAAACACCGACAAGGACCGTTGGAGAGTAGCGTAGTAGGTGTGAAGGACAAATTCTTCGAAGAAAGTAGGTAAAAGGTAAATTTTTCTTTCCACTACCTACCGGAACAGGAGGAAGATTGGTTTTCTCTCATTCTGGCGCGTCCTGTTTCGGTGCAAACGTCCTGAAGAACAGTGGAGGAATTGCATGTTTGCCCTGTTTGCTTCCCCCTTTAAGACGGCCAGAAGATCTTATGAGACAATAAATCATGCACATAATCGTTTGGAGATAATAATAATTTAATTCTATTTTCTTTCACACTTTTGCGTGCGGACAAAAATCCTGCCTTCTTGCGCCACGTTGCGGCCACGATTATCATACGCCTCGCCGAAGGAAACACCCCGGGAGAAGAAATTTTCGGATGTGTATGGAAAGTTTTAAGATTTATTGTTCCGTTATTTTTACACCTCATCCACCTTGGTAGAGTGTGAAGGCAGGGACTAAGGGGGATGGTTTTGAGGGTCTTGGTAAGGATTTACACGACAAACGCTCGTTTCACGTGCAGAATGAATCCTTTTCACATAAAATCTCATCATTCCATATCCACCCGCATTCCCATCCCGCAGGTACTGTTGAATCGCGTCAAAACGAAGAATTACGTGTAATTGTAATTAACTGCGGTGTGAATGTTTTTATTATCAATTTTACAACTCACACCACCATCAAGAGAAGTTATACGAACCGCTCGTTATAATGCCATCTTCTTGGAACGGAAATGAATATTTAAATTTTAAGCCCAAAAAGACAAAGCAAGGATGGCTTCTAGCAGGGTTTTTAAACTCAGCAGGGTCAGGTGGAATTATCCTGTACAAGTTGATCTGGAATGTGTTCCGGAATGGATTTTTTTCCTTTACAAGGCTTGTTCAAATGACACATCTTCTTCCAGGTCTGGATATATGAAACTGCTGTTCAGTCATAATACGTTGGAAATACGTGTTAAACAACCAATATACATATTACTGCATCACAAAATAATAGTTTTCGGATAAATATGTCACACCACAGAGCACATTTTTATACTGAGTTAATGGACCCACAATACCCGGGAGCTACTGGAGTTATTCGAGTGGAAATAGCTAACCCAACCCGTTAATCCACCGGAATTAACACTTTTATGCTACCACTTATTTGCATCGATGGGCCACGCGCTTGCAGAGCAGTGCTTCTATTCTTAGAAAGACGTTAAAATATGACACAATTTAGGATCTGCGACCAAGGAAGAAACAATTTTATCGGCTGGTCATTCATAAATTGCCTGAAAGTGAATAAATTTTCGTGTAACAATCTTTTGCAACCAATAAGAAATAGCGTATGGATCCGCAGTTTGTAGAGCTTATAAATCGGAAAACTTTGCAAGTGCATTAGGTGCAGCAACTTTGTGGAAACTCGATTTCACCTTTCAATAGTTGCTTGGATTGCTTGGTTGCTGTCAACTGGAAAAATAAAATCCAGCAATGCCTAAAATTTTGCCACTTTAACACGAAAACCCTGTAGTCTTTTGGGTTGGCATACATTCAGGATGGTTTGATGGTTGTTTATGGATGAGAATAAACTGTATATATTTTTGAATTTTGTTTCTCATCCTCACACTGTCACCATAGCAACATACACGCGCAATCGTGCGTTAATCGAGGGAAAGGAATATCACGCACCCATCGCGCAAAGAAATGAAGTGGAAGGATAAAGAGTAGAAAAGAGATTACAGTACCTATTCTTGGGCACTCGCCCCTCGTACATGGACATGGAGGGTTAAAATCCGGTGACCTTTTTTCCCATTTCACCCTCCACAACCGACCCAAACAATGAAAATTATCCTTGCATTCAAAGCGCCTTGCAATCAGTGCAGAAATTTATAATCTTACTCCGAGTTGCGTTTGACTAGATCGAATTAGAAAAGGGACTGACATGCCTGACGCCATAATGATGGTTGTTGTTAGCAGCTTAAAATAAATCAAAAAACAAAAAATCAATACGCAAACTTGTCATCATTCATATGCGATTCGTCGTTCCGGTTCAGAGGTTTTGTTTTGATAATTTATGTACGAGCTTCGTGTTTTATATTTCTTGCTTTGCTTTCATACAGCTTGAAGAAGTATTTACGTATTTCATTTGCTTTGTTTTCAACGTCTTTACAATTTGTTTTAGTTTTGTTTTGTTTTTATACGGATATTAAGAATGTGTTTTGCAAACGATCACGTGCGTCATGACTACCGGTGTTCTATTTGTTTCTCCTATGGCGTCTCCATTCCTATCGCCCCTCCAAAACGCTTAGTGGAACTAGTTATTGTGAGCTTTCATTTCTATACTTTTGCTTAAAACGTTCTCTCTACGTTCAATTGCTACGGCTTGGGGGATTTGCTTTCACTTAGCATAGTAGAGCTACGATATCGGTCAATAATTGTTCGCTTACTTACGGGTACGTTTCTGTTTCTTTATTTTCGCGATTAGAATTCACATACGGGAAGAATGCTTAATATTGGTTTGAGATACAGCGTGTAAGTGGATGGGTGTACATCTACCATCCGTACAATTTGTGTGATGGTTTTATTTTTACTCGTGACTTTCCTACAAGCTACACAATTTTGGGGGGATGTTGAAATGGTGTGAAAAGTGTTTCAGTGTATCGTGCAGCAGTATGGTGATGGGATGACAAATCGTTCAAAAACGGTGTGTTGTAGTGTGTGTATGTGTGTGTTACTTGTGATACTTTAAACTTGAGCTAAATCTTACAACTATGCTTGCTTCGTATTCTCTATTGAGCCTATCCTTCTGTACGTCCATATCATTTTGCTTTAGTTATGACTACGATTACGATTAAGTGTGCTATTTACAGTAAAGGTTTTCAATCATCACTATCATCACTAGCATGTGTGTGTTTTTGTTTGCTTATACTAACTTTTATAGCTCGCACCCTAGCTCGCATCCACGAGAGAGTCGTCTATGATTTGATTTTCGTCATAAATGTTTTGTTTTGTTCTTAATTACGTATAAAGAATAGGTTAAGAAATAAAGTTATGCCAACATTCGCTACCATGGTTGGATTTAAGAATAGAAAAACAGTTGGGGAAAAACAGACGGAAACAAATAGAAACAAGCTAAGAATTAATCAACGGGAAAGGTATTTCATACCGTGCATTTGTGTACGTTTTTTTTTCGATGTGTTTCGTATTTCTTTAGAATAAGGGAAATCACGAAAACTTCATGATTTCTGATGGTTTTTTTGTACACGCTAAATCAAGAGCACTTACTAAAATGAGCTAAAAATAAATAGTTTCCTTTGCAGGCGACCGACCAATAGCAACAAAACAACACTCGGAAGTTAAATAATAAATCCTACATATCGCTTCACCATTCTCTCCATTGATGGCATCCATGGCAAATCAGTTATGGCTCATGGCGGTATTGTTACTATTGAAATGCTCACACAAACTACGATTGTATCCACCGGCACAAGGGTAGCAAATGCATGAAATGCAACTGGTTCACTAGCGGTTGTTTATCCAATGTATCGTAATCGATGTACTATCAGCCCCGGGATCCATCAAAAGCCTATTTGGGAACGTTGGGGAAAACGATTGCTCACTCTGGCACTCGGGTGAGCTGCGCCCATTAGGTATATTCCAATTAGCGGTACCGCTGCTTGCCAAAGGTAACACCGTAAGCCTATTTGATGGGAGGATTTATCAAAACCGATGATGCTTCACCGCAAGCGCTTCCCACTATCATCACCTCTCCGCGGAAAGCTGAACCGGGGGCACATTTTTGCTTCCATTTCTGTACCCGTGGTTATAAATTTAACTCGATTTTATCTTTTTCTGTTAGTGGTGTATCAAATAGTGTGGTTTTAAATGTTCTTTTGTATGCAATTTTGTCACATTACCTATTAGTGTTTGTGAAGGAAAAGGAAAAATTTTTAGCACGCCAAACACACAACATAAGTAGCTGTGGAAAATGGGGCGAGAGGAAAAAACCAGCCATACCGAGTTGGAAAAATGATCATCAAAATTATTATAACCAGATAATGTAATAAGCACCGTTTTGCCCCATCATACACACGTATCGTGGGGTCGCCTTTTGATTGATCGATTCCTCTTCGGTGCAAAATAAGCCACAGCACTAAACCCAGCAGCTATTGGTTTCGGTGGAGGGCTGTGAGGGTGCAGGGCGTTGGAGGTTGGAAAAATGTTTGCACCCAATTTTCCAACTAGAAGCGGGAGAAAACCGCGATTTGGTCTCGCAAACGGTACCGCACTGTTCGGAAATGAAATGCACCGCAAAATTATCCGCTCGCGCTGATTGATGGGAACCACTACCGCAATATCCCCCACGGTGGTAAGTGGCAAGTAGGGTGGGTGGGAAAATCATGGAGGGGAGTTTATTTTCCGCCTATTAATTAATAAATAATCATAAATATTATGCCCGTTGCGTGCAGGTCCGTGTTGCCTGTTGAGCTTTCGAGCCTGGGAGTAGTTTGTACGCCTTTTACGCCTGGTGAAAAGTAATCGACCAGGGAAGGTGGCCAAGATGGGACAGGAAGAAAATGGGGATGATGCGCTCAAAAACAAAATAAAAAGCCTCACAACCGCACACACACATACACATTTACATCCCGATACTGAGCGATACAGGCGAGGAACAACGAGTGGAATGTGTAAGCCTTTTTGTTTGTGGGCGATTCGGTAGGCAGTTGCGCATCGAACTGGGAGTTGCTTTGTTGTTGAACCGGAAAATCTCTTCATTTCACCACATTATACCATGCGCCTCCATTGGACCAGAGGGGTGCTTGTGTTCGGGGGATTGCCGGTGTGTGCCGATGGTGTTGCTTTCCATCATTAAATCAATCGAACTTGGACGCGTCCACCTCAGCTTGGACAAACCGCTCTTGCCTTACTGACCCCGCCCTTCCCATGGGTGTGGGGCATTTTGTGTGGCGGGTGCGCTCTTTCATGAAATTGTCAATCAGGTTTTCCGGCCGATGGCGTTTCGGGCGATTTTCGACCATTTTCCATCATATATGCGTGTGTGAGGGAATGGGGGGTTTGAGGGTGGGGCATAATTTCTGCTGTACCAAAAGTGTTCCGGTCCCGCTTTTTACCAATTCCATTCGGTTTTAATTATATAATTAGGAGCGTAATTCGCAACAAACCCCACCACACACATTGGGGGAGGAACCGATAATAGCGCACCCAAATTGTTCATGGCGTACAACATGGCGATCATAAAATGTTGCTGCATGTGGGTGCGTAAAACAATCACAACAAAGAAGCGATTGCGTGCTCCAAGCACGCACGCAAAGAGGGGTTATGAAGGTTGCAAAAATCACCGCCAGCCGTACATTGAATATTGTTCCCAGAAAAGAACGCAAGCTTTACCCGTTGATCGTTGATGCGCTGATGAAAGCACTTTTAAGCACTGCCACGGAAATGGTGAAAGGATTTTTGCCCCACCAGTCTGGCACGGGTACAAATTATTGCGACGGTTGCATTATTGCGACGTGGTGTTGAGTACGGAGATGTGGGGAGTATAAATGATCAAGTAAACGGGCTCCACCGGAGCCGTCTTTTCCCACAATACAGGGAGGAATGCGGAGAATTGGAGCAGTACGGGGGTACGCTGCATTCTTTTTGAATGGTGCGCAAGAGCTTACCAGTTGGGGACACGTGAGCGCATAGTAGTTGTGCATAGCACACCTCGATGCATTATTGTGTTTAATTATGCCGTGATTACTTGGTGTATTTTTAATAGGATGTGCTGAGCGTTTTCTGACATTTTGGAACAAGGTTTTTGGTACATTATGGCTCACAACATTATGAACGCGCGGCGAGGATAAACAATCACCCGAGCTTTGTTAAATAATCTTCCATTTTCATGGGCTTAGTTTATAGGAGTTCATTAGGAGCGCTTCGAAATCGACTCCAAATGGCTGTGGAGTGTGTGTAGTAGTGAAATTTTACTTTGAACGGAGATAGAGAGAAAGATAAACAGTAGCTAGGGAAGAGTGGAATGTGATCTTCTTAATAGTGTTTCGATTCGTTGGTAAGTAAATCTACACCATCTGCTGATGTATATCCGAGCAACGATAAATGACTAATACTTTTTTTACAATCCGTACATCTCGGAGGAACTGACGGAGGACACCGTTTGCTTACATCTAAAACGTTAGGAAACGCACTGTTTAGTTTCTCCAGAATTCTCCATTAGATTTGCTCTGCTCTGTTGTGGTCTTTGGTTCTTAAGCGATCTTTAGTCCTTCCTTGTTTTCCTGCGACGATCCAGCTTAATCCCGATCAGCATGATGGAACGGATGCAACTGTGATGCTTCGTGTAAGCCGGATAGATGCGGTGCATCGTGCAGTGCCGCCAGATGTGCCTGTTCGCCCAGGTTTGCCAACTGGGCCGGATCGTACAGCGACATCTTGAGCCGTTTACACTTGGCTCGCCGATTCTTGAACCAGAACTGCACGTTTTTGCTCTCCAACCGGGGGAACTTTTGGCTGTGGAGAGAGAATAATAGAAAACGCAACATGGTGCGATCGTAAGTTGAAGCGTTTTTGAAATGAAGTTTCACGTTTTCAGAGTTTTATTGTTCATAGAAAAAGAACCTACCGGTAAGGCATACGGTTGAGATCCTCGGTGTACTTCAGGATGAGATTATGCGATGGGTGCGTGTTCATCGAGAACCACTGCTCTAGCTTCGGTACCTCCGTGACCGGATCGATGAAGGTTCGGTTGCGCTTCCTTCTCTCGTCACTGTTGAACGAAAGGTTTAGACCACCCTGCCCTAGCGGACCATGACCGCCCGGGTTAAACTCACTCTTCAGGTGCATCCCGGCCGCACCTTGCATCGCGGGTATGTAGTGCGACATGTACATGATCGAGTGGGACAGCATCGGATTGTTCATCGGAAAGGGCAGCTGGCGTTTCGAGTCCGGCGACGGTGACCGGTAGTCGTCCATGTTGCTGACGTCCGGTTCGTCCATGTCCAGATCCTCCGAGGCGGGTGAACGTGACGATCGCTGCGGGGAACTGCTGCGCTCGTTGGAGTAGTTCGATTTTGGCTCATCGTTCATCAGCGTCGAATCGTTGGCGGACTCGTTGTTGCCGTTGTTGTTGTTAGTGCTGCTGGTATTATTGTTGTTGATGCTGATGCCACTGGTGTTGAGACCGGTGCCATTGTTATTGCTGCCTGTACCGGAACCATGGTTATTGCCCGCGTTCCCAGTGTTGGAGTTACCCGAGCTATGCTCATGATTCGGAGAAGGGGACGGCGGAGGACTTGCCGAGCCGGAATTGTTTTCCTGCTTGATGGGTGTCTGATCGGAGGGCGTGAGTGGATGATTACGTTCGTGGATTGTAAGCGAAAGCGGCAGCTGTGGTGACATCGGCCTATCGAGCTCATCGTCCATTTCATCCTGCGACAAGTTGTCGATATCTTCCGATGGTGCACTCGGGGAGCTTTTCATATAGTCTGCCTGGGACATCATCATACTAGGCGTTCCAAAACCATTCGTCATACCTTGTCGCATTTCGGCTCGCTTCTGTGCAGCACGCGCATTCTTAAACCAGTATACCACGTTGTTGACGTCGAGCGGTTTCCGGCCACGGCGCGATTCCAGCGAGTTTAGCTGCACCACGTACGATTGGATCTGTTGCCGGGAAGGGTGTGGATTTTCCTGGAACCAACGCTGCAACTTCGGCAGCTCCATCTCCGGATCGAAGCTGGTACGCATGCGTGTCTTCTGGTTGGGATACTGCGAGTGGACGGTCTGTAGGGCGGGATGTACCACCAGATTGTGATGCTGGCTAGCGTGATGTGCTGCCGCGGCAGCAGCCGCCACGGCACCTCCATCCCCGACCAACAACGCTGCGTCCCGTTTGGCCGCGTGCAAACTCGGAAAGCCATGACTAGAGAAGTCGAGATGATCGTTCTGCTGTGGGTTCGCAAACGGCAGTATCTTGTGGGCGATCGGGTTTGGCTGCGGGGCCAGCTGGTTGCTCCACCACTGGTCAAAGTTACGGCGCGTCTCCTCGGTGATCTCGGGCGTAAAGGGGAACGTGTTTTGCAGTGGACTGCGGCATATTTGCGATAGCGTTATCTGAAAGCAAACGCGTAGAGAGGGTGAACAGATTAGTTTCCGGGGCACGATTTAGCGCGTCGCAACCAGAAGGGCGAGATTAGGCAGCATGTGCTGATCCGTACCCACTTGGTAGGATTAACCGCACGACCTAGTGTATTGGCCCAGTGGCCACGTTTACGTGTCACGGTGTTGTGCACGCTTGGGAAAGGTGTTAGGTAAATATGACATTTATTAAACTTTCCGCTTTGCCGTATCTTTACGATCTACTAGCTGAGAGATTCAGCGCCAATGAAAAATGGAGCTGAATTTAGAACCTCGCCTCCGACGTTGGATAATATTTACGGTGATCTTGAGCCATAAAAGGCGGCAATCACATACAAACAGCCGCACACTCCCACACATGCAAACAGAAACTGTCTTTCAATATCCGTATTTTTGTATCAACACATATCTCAAGTACCTAATCAGTGCGACTCGTCGAGGTAAATTGGCTAAGTTTCTTTTATTTTTCGTTAAATCATAATAGGGGATGAGGGCGATTTTAATTTATCTTATCACACCGACACACGGCGTCTTGTCATCGCTTGTCTGTGATCACTTCAAACGTTGTGTTTCGTTTGCAAACCACACTTACAGTGAGGTCACTTTGAGATGATAGGAAGCGGGACTAGAAAGGTAACCTGAATGCGAATGCTTAACTTAACCTTCGGCAAGTGCCATTTTTATCGTGCACTTAGGTTGTACAGTTTTTTTTCATAGAATTGACACTCAAACAAAAGCTATTGTGGGGTGCGTAGATTGCTTTAAAGTCTTCACCTCAAAGATAATCACATCACAAGCGTTGAAGCGAGGAGGAAATATTTCAAATAAATTAAACCCTTATGGAATGGTCTTTCGGAGAATATTTTTTTGAGGTGAAAAGTGTGTAGTTTGTGCACGAAAAATATTATACTTCACTGCTAAAGTTTATGAAGTCTCCGTTGAGCTCAGGTTCAAGGATTGAAAGTTGGTTCGTTCCATCCAAACCCCTTGGAGGATCCTCTCGAATCATCATCTTCTAATCTTATTAGGATAAGCAGAGCTGTTTTGCTTCTTTAAAGGAAGAAGTTTTACTGCACGAATTCCAGTGTTGCTGGTGCACAGCTTCCCGAACACGATTAGGCGCCAGTTTGTGCGATCGTCGAGACGAGTAAGTGCCTATTGGAAGAGTTAAATCCTTAACCTTCACCTGCCCGCATATCGTTTGCTCGCATACGGTTACGCGGCCCGTTCGCTGCTCCATACCATTCTCATAATAAATAGATTTGTTTTTCCGAAAAGCTTTTCCCTCCCAGAACGTTTCGTGTACATGCTTCCGCTGGGATTGCTCATCGCCATCATCTGCGATATCTTTAAGACGTTCGCTGTACACTGGCGCTCTTAGTGATCCTTCGGATTCGGGATTCTCTTTCCACTGTGGGGGGTGGCGTGGGTGGTTCGGTGTGTTGTGTGTGTGTGTGTGTAGGTGGAAAAAGGCTTAACGGTGGCAGGAAGATTTCAAGTGTCTGATGTATTATAAGCCATCCAGGAGATCTAGTCACATCGGCGACGAAACAACGAGCAAAACGGGCGAGTTCGTGTAGAATCGAAACGGAGCGCGCGTGGAAGAGTAGATGGGCTGCATGCTGGAATTAAGGATCGCTTGCCAATTCCGGTCTGCGCTTAAGAAATTCCGAACAACACGCAAGGATTCACCGTGTACGCACAAACACACTCACACACACTCACATGTACGGACGCCAGTGAACGATATCAAGGACGGTTGCTTTTGTCCATACTGCTGAAGATGTGTTTATCTCTTGGGATATCGTTGGCAGGTTGGTATCAATGGGGCAGATGGTGCAGGAATGTGGAACTGATCCGCTGTTAAAAGCCTCCGGTTGGGAATGTTTCAAAACAGTAAGGTGGACATAAATGTCGGTGAGCGGTGGAAACAAGCTCTATTTGATATGAATATATTCCTTTTATAGTTGTACTAGGAAAAGTGTTAAAAGGATGGAATTGTAGTTCAAGTTCCAAAATTAAGCCACAGCCGTGATTGGTAACACCATATGCAAATTGCGTTAATTCTACAAATAAGCACACCACTGTACATTTTAGCCCGAAGGCACTCTGGACGATGCCCCATTCCAGGGATGTGGGGATTGGGATAAATTCTTATACTTAATACTTCTTATTTGTTTGTCTGATAGAAAACCGTCGAGACTAGATCCCACTTCTGCCCTTTACGGCCCCCCGTTTTTGCTGCCCCGCAGTTCCGCGCGTCCTTGCTCTCATAATGCGTATTTACGCCATTTTCTGCAAATCCGCTATTTTCAAGCTCACACGACGGTGATAGCGGGGAATGTTCTCGTGCTTGTAAGTGTGCTTCACGAACACGAATTCTTTGCCGGTTGCGTCGACCTTTCGAGAAGGAGCACTGCCTTACGCCGTATCGTCGGTATCGGTATGCAAATGTGAGCATGGTTCGTTTGTGTGCGTGTGTGCATGTGTGTGATCATTATCATTAAGAAACGATATTAATTTTAATTTCGCTCCGTAAGAGATTACAGGGCAAACTTATAATCTTACGAAATTCAATCTTAATTCTTTGAAATATATCTTGAACTGATGGTAAAGTCCTCGTGCGTTGAAATCGGTCGTCAGTATCAAATCGGATCAAGACTTATCATTCGCTTCAGTCCGTAGCAGTAGTAGTCAGCGTTTTGACTGGTTAAGAAGGAAGTGGATAAATCGGTTCCATGTTCGTGGGGTTGTCAGTGCGAGAGTGGGATCTGAGCGTTTCTAAACGGCCATGATGAATTGGGATGGGTTTCACAACATCCGGTTGTAGCTGTTGGGAAAGCCCGGAAAACTTATGATTAAAATCGTAGGCATCGCTTACAAAACGTGAAGCATCCAACCAATGGGGAGCAATGGGGAACGGATGAACTCTTCACATTGAGATGTTCGCGCGCACAGTAGCATCATAAAATCAATCACCCTTTTGCTAGGCAGCGGGAAGTCCGTGGTTCGTGGCTTATGATTGATTTCAATTACCCCAATAAAACATAAAAGCCGTGTGTATCAATCAGAGCAGCAAATCACGGCACCGAGATTGTGTATGTGTGTTGCCCGGTAGTCGATCGCAAACGTGAACGAATCTGAAGCACAACGCACAGCTTTTATGGCAGGTACTTCAATCGGGTTAGATGTGGAGAGATTGTAGTGCCTTGTGGCTGGGGCTGAAGATATGGATCGCACGTGGGGAAAGAGCGAAAACCTCTGTGGTGTTGTATGCTGGGTAGATAAGTTTGGCAACATGTACGACAGGCTTTTTTGGAAGTAAAAAAAGGCATAAATCGTATGTATTATCGGAATTTTTGGGCAGTTCGAGAAGCAGCTCATTATAGGGTTGATAAGCTGAAATCTAGTAACAATTTTAGGACCGAGATAGAGTACCTAATATCCTCGGAAGATAGTTTATCTGTATTGGTAATAGGACAAATCAGTTTTGCTATTGCTTTATATTAAAAGTATTTTTTTTCGTACACGATATTCTTGGTAGGTTTGTTATTATGTTCAAAACATTATATAATGAATTCTACACTACAAAGAGCTTCCTCTTATAGTTTGACAATATTTTAAAAAAAAATTGTTTGTTTTTTTTTTCATTAGGAATCACCAGTTTTTGGTTTTGTAAATTATTTTGGTATAATTTGTACCAAATTTTGCATACTAATTTAATTTTGTTGTTAAATTTGATACTTTTAAAGTAAATCATAAGTAAGAAGCACAAAGTTTGTGGATTTTTTTTGAGAACTCGATATACAAATATTGCTATGCTACTGTATTTGGTTCTTTGGAACTGAATATAGTTTTTTTTAATTACATAACATCATAAATACATCTTGATGAACATGTGTAAATTACAAGCACGTAATGCACTGCAATGGCTTTGCTTGCTAATGCAAAATCGCTTTCAACGTTTCAAGTCCTTTTGAGCAAAAGCTGACCGATTTGTCAAAACAACATCAGATTAACGTTGCTTTTCACTTCAATTTTCATCTTTGATGAGCGAGAACTGCAAAACCGACACAAACACGAGCTACTTTTAATCAAAATTCATTAAACCTTAACATTAAACCATGCAGATGGAATGAAAATAACACTACCGCAGTGAGCGATTGTTAAAAGCATTTTTGTGACGTTAAACAATGTTTAAGAGGACGCTACGATTTCCAAACATCGAGAAAGTCATCCATTCATCCCAATAGAATCGAATTCCCCGGCTAGTGGGGAAGGCAGGTTGGAAACGAATAATTTAATTAGAATTAGCTAAGTAAAACCACTAACGTTCGGGCATGATGAGGTTATGCGGAATGTTAGCAATCGAACATAAGGATGGTACATTAACCAGGGGAAATGCTATTTCGCTTTCCCTTCCATTTCTTTTTTCCAGCAATTGAACTGAAAGTGAACCATTTCGCCTTGAGATGGCATCCAGCTGTTGTAGAATAAATATTTGTGCAAGGAATTTAGCATTACTACCATCCCTGCTGTTTCAACGGATCCCATTCTCGAGGGAGCATTTTTAAAACGCGAGGAATAATGTCTTCGATGTGCTAAAATGGAGACTGTTCTAAGAAAAGCTTACCTCATCGAGGGGGCAACCGGTCGATCGTAGCAGTGCGTGTGACTGGAGAATGAGGAGCTTCAACAGTTTATCCTTAATTTCGGCCAGCTGGGACGGTTTGTTGCGCAGGATCGTAATCTTGAGCGTTACGACCGAGGTCAGCTCGCCGAGTATGTCGCTGACCGATACGAGCGGATTGTCCGAGATGGCATCGAGCGATAGGGATTTCCAGTTCTTGATTGATATGGAGCCTGTGAAGTGCAATGTAGTGTTATTAAAAGTTATTGTTTTACTTTCAAACAAGAATATATCAAGGGCAGCGAAGCAGCTTTAACAAATCAAGAATTAAATGAATTAAGGGGTCAAACAAATTGAATCATCTTCTAAAAATACTTTAAAAGTAAAACCCAAAGTAAAACAAGACTTAAGTTGAAGCCTTAATAAATTCAAAATTGCTTTGAAACAATCCTGAAACTAGTAGTTACTACTGAAATACTAAAGATTTTCGATAGCGTCCTAATAAGCATTACGATTTGTCTCCTTTATCACACAAACGAGCCACTGCACCTACCTCTAGCTGCATTGGAGATCTCTGTGGAGTAGCCGAGCCGCTGGAGCGCGGTCGTAACGATATCACAAAATGGTGTCGAAGCCGGGATGATGACGTAGCTGTCCGTTTCGATGTTTGGCCGTCGCTTCCAGGGGCTGCGGGTGTCGAAGTTGAGCGTCGCCTGCAACGAACTGACGGACTCAACCACGCAATGAAGCGGCAAGGATTTAGCTGAAATAAGAGCAAGAAAGAAAGAACACAGTCAGAAAACACAACCATTAGCCGAAAGCTTCACTTCCATTTCCGGGCGACACCGCGCCGGTGTCACTCAAACCGTGGCATTCCCTTTTGTGTCGATAAAATCTTTCAATAATCTTTTCACCGAGATGAAGTGATGGACCCTTCCTTCCGGGTCTGGCGGTCGGGAATCGCTTCAATCTTTCGCCCCGAAACGGGCGAAACGTCAATTCGACACCGCGGGATGGATTTTTGCGAAGCGCAAAATTTTAATCCCTCATCGAGGAAATTTGGTGGCCGCATCAAGGCTGCCGACTTGAGCTAATTCCATTTCGAAAATCATAAAGTCAACATTTTAAAACCGTTTCATCAGAGCGAACGCTCTGCCGGCAAGCTTGTAGTTTTGTGGAGCGGCACGGAAAGAAAATCACTTAAAGAAATTTGCCAATACAAAATGTCTAGAACCCGATGGGATTTCGGTGCACGCCGTGGTAAGTGTGTTGAGTAGTGGGACGTAAAATTATCTCTTCATTAAATTTGATACCCGTCCCATTTCGGGGGGTTGGTTTGATTGAGACTTTCAAGTCATCTTCAAACAGAACGATGCGGGTGGTAGTGGCGGTGATGTCGGTTCAAATCGTTCTTATCCTTCGGGAGTGATAAGACTAACCGGGGATGGAAAAGCGTACCGATGGTGAAAAATTGGCAGGCTGGAAAATCTGCTACGGTACGTCTTTTAGCGTAAGCGTCAAACATCGCAAACGACCGTCAATCCGCTTTACCAGTTTGACGACCAACGACGACAGGTACCGAAGGTCGTCCTTTGGAGGACTTTTCTTGAAAAAAAATCACTTCCCGCTTCCTGGAAGCTGATCGCACTATCTGATGGGGAGGATGCTTTGAGTCGACATGTTTACCGGTGAAGTGATTGCTCGGTGCAGTGAAGCAATGTGCAGGTGGGAGATGTAATGAAAAGGTATGAATGTGGGAGTTTAAAAGATGCGTCGACAATTTGTAGTGATGTCAATCGAAATCAAAGCTGATGGTGCAGAAAATCGTTGTTGCTTTTAAATACAATTCGTTGCCAGAAGGAAGTCAAATATCCTCAAGCAGTACATTATGTTGTCGCTCTTCAAAAAAAATTACGAAAAATTCTCAACAGTGCTCGCCGAAATTTTGTTCACATTTTTTTTTCTCGCTCAGCATTTTTTATCGCGCTCGACCCCAGCCTTGTATTAAAAAAATAATAAACCCCTTGATTCAACCTCAAAATCCCAAAACCCGAAAGTTTCATTCTCCCTACAAAAGATATGCTAAAATACAGGTGTAATTCACGTACAGGACATAATCCTTCAAGAGAGATTAGTTCATTCTTGAGCTCCTTCTTTTCTTTTTGTTTGCTGCTTCCCGAATTGAATGTCCTTTCCAGTTCCGAGCAGGGATAAGATGAAAAACGGACTAAGCCTTCCCCATTAATGCGGGAAAACACACGTTGACCTCTGGATCGCGGAAAACACGGTAGGGAAAGCTCTTAAAAATCTGATATTCATCCGCACGCCGTACGTGTGGGTGGGATGGGTGGATAAAACTCCTCTTTTCTAATGCGCCTACGTTTGTGCGTATTAGTGCGAGTTAGTCTATTTGCCTGGCATTATCGTTACGGTCACACACCCGTTGGGATAGCGCGTTCAGGGAATGGCACATAAGAGATTCATCTCCAACTCAACGTCAATGTCCTTTGTAAACCACAGCACATGGTCATGTATGTGTGTGCGTGTTTGGTGATGAACAACAGAAAACAGATAGAGGTGACTGAAGACAACACTGGTTGTTTGTGTGGAAAGCAGACTGAATGCAACCCCTTTTTCCCCAAAAGCGCTTTACCGTTACTCTCGTCCCATCCCAACGGAGGAAAATCCCCGATCCTAGACACACTCTCTTCGGAATGTAGTATAAATAAAGGATGAAAGATTTCCACTCATCCAACTTAAGAGGGTTCGAGTCTTCGGGCATTCGGATTAGCGTCGTCTCCTTTGGATCCCCTTTGGCAACGGAAACTGTGAAATCTATGCTGGATCGATGGTAGGAGGTACGTAGGAGATAGGGGGAGGGGATAGATGAACTTTTTCCTGCGCTGTTCTTTCCACTTCTATTGAAGCGTTTCGTATCGTTGAGCTGGATGAAAACTAAACCACCTATTTTGGCTTTTGTTAAAAGGATATCCGTCTATCCGTCCGCCATTGAACCACTGAGATTGCCATGTGAGGAGTGGTTTGTTTGGGATCACTAGGGGATCTGGAGGGAATAGGTGTTGGGCAGCTTTGCGTAAAAAATGTGTTTGCAATGCTGAATTCTTGCTGATTCAGAGTGGTATACGATGAAGTATTGTAAACATAATTTAAATATTGTTGATATTATTATTAATATTGTTATTATAATAAATTACTGCTATACGACTTTATAGTAATTATTATTAGTGTCGGTTGAATCTTATTCAAAATTCATGTTTGCTAGTATAATAGCAGAAAAATATTCGCTAATCTATGAGAATTCAAGAATCTTTTGTGAGTCAACTCCCGACTTAAACGAATCCTCACTAAAGATTCATATGAAAGATTCTTCTCAAAAGATTCCTTAAGCAGAACATCAATGATTATTTAACACCTAACTGTTGAACTAAACTATTGTTTCTTCTTCTCCTTTATAGGCACAACAACCTCAAGAAGTCTCAGCCTGGCGTTTCTGGCTTTCTTTGACTTTATTTACAACGCAGCTGGATAGTCAGTCCTGCGTACGGGGGATTGATCCGGAAGGGATTTTGGACCGGCCCTGTCATGTGGAACCCGGTGCTATTACCAACACGAAAAATTTTGAAGAATCTTTGAAGTGGAAAATAATATCTATGACATTACCAACAAATCGAGATGTGAAATGTGTTTCATATGAAGATCAAGACTACTTAGATCACAATTCCAATAAGATTTATTTAAGTACATTTTTAATCTAAGTTAATTTGAATGGCGTTAAATAATTGTGATAATATTTCACCATCGTCTTCGTTAGCCTCGATCATGTTAATGCATTACTTCCCACGGGAAGAACAAAGTATACCAAAATCCCGAATGAACCAACATCCGCACTAAACGGTTCTGTCAGTTACGGTACGGTTCACACTGACGCCGTACTCGATCGAGGCATGCAAGCATTTTTGAGTCTTCCTTTAAAAACAACAGTACTCATTCAAGGATGCTTGAGAGCTGCTAAGACGAGCGAAAGTGTTAACTCATCTACATGGCCAAGCCAAGCAGGGCGGGGTGAACACACTGCTTTAGCAAAGGGGATTTGATAGTTTCTAGCACACCGACGTACACCGTACATGCACAGCCGGGATGCAGCCGGGTGCCAACTATATTCTTTACCCTGCGCCGTTGACGATACGATGCGATCTGACGTGGTGCTATAAGACGGATACTTCAAGACACCAGACCAAACGATGACGCGATGATGATGGTAATCGTCGGGGGGGCCAAACGGAACAGGCAAGTGTTATTATGATTAAAAAGGAAGTTTTTCGCTACTTTGCCCAAAAATCCCATCTTCCCTTTTCCTGGATGGGAAATTTATTTTCCAATCGTGCAGTGGAACATGCATCTCCACTGTCTCTCTTCAAACCATCCCAAGGAAGAAGATGCTCACCATTGATGTGCGCCTCGGTATGTATGTATGTGTGCGAGCGTGCCTGAGTAAGTAGCGCTGCTGCTAAGTCCCTAGTTAAGAAGCATCAGGATTGCACCCGAAAAACCTAGCCCCTGGTTCGAGTTTGCATGCAGTTTCCTTACGCCGAAAAATGAAAGAACCATAGAAGCGTTTTAATTTGCATAACACGCTTTTCGGAAAATAATTGTAACAGCATTATGTACTGCAGCTGGAACTTTTTGTTATTAAAGACATACACAAAAAAAAATCCGACGAAGAAAAGCCGTCAGTGTCGTAAGCTTGTAGCGCTTTGCTTGTCAGTGCGAGCGGCTAGGTATGTCAGGATTTTGGGAAGCTTTAAGAAACTGAACACAAACCACCCGGTGAACCGAATCCCATCAAAGGGAAGGGATTGAAAGTTCGTGAACTTTCATCGCATCGGTGGCAAGACACTGTTACCATGTACAGTGCTATTGTTCTACTGCACAATTGGGGTGGTGGTGGTGTTTCTTAAAGTTACCGAAAGGAACGCTTCATTTCACGCGCGATACTTCTACGGTAGTGGGAACACATATCCGACAGGGACGACTTCCAGTCGGCAAAACCGACAAAACGAACGCAAACCAAAGCAGTGCATTATTAAATGTGTTCCTTTTTCCTCCCCCCTTCCGAAAGCACTTCGGTTGGTAGGGTGGCTAGGTAAAAATTCATCATCGTAATACGTTGCCCTTCGCCGTCAGAGGTGGGTGTCCCGGGTGGTGAAGAGAATATTTTAATTAACCCCTTTTTGAGAGAGATTAAAGTATTTACGAATGTGTAAGCACTGATACTGACCACCAGTGACTTCTTTTCCCGCACGCTTTCTCTGGATGGCGTTGGGCGCTATCTCGGTTTCTGAAACCCCTCCGGGCATCTATCGTCAACTGTACGGTGAGATGGGTTAGAATTTCACTCCAGGAGCGTCTATACCTGTGTGTTACCGCTCGACTACTACGTCATGGTTGGGTCTTTCTTTAGGGTGGTCAGTTTTGCTTTCAACAAGCTGTTCCTGCTTTCTCTCTCTCGCTTTGCCAAATGATATGAAATATGAAGTGTAATCCCCTATGTTAACTCGATAATACCTCTTTAGCCATGGGGGACACCCGACGTACACATCTCGATGTGTCTTTTGAATCCTTCCTGTACCTCTTCATTGAATACCGTGCCTGTGGAGGGTAGATCCCACATCCCTACATCCACTACTAGCAGTGCAGGAGCACAAAAATTTAAAACTATTAGCTGTGCCCAAGTGCTGACCCTGATATCTCACCACCCGGCCACCTCGGTGCATTTGGGTGGAACGGCGAGAGTGACCTTTTGTGGTGGGCGATGCGTTTTAACTCGGAGTGGATCAGAAGAACTGAAGCTGAATGCGATGGTAGTTTGGAGTCCTTGGGAAAATCCCGTTTGTTCCGAAGTCGAAAGGCAGTGGCTGCCTGTTGAAAAGGGGGGCACGAGCAGCGAAAGCTTAAATCCCAGGCCACAACAAACTGATTCTGATTCTTGCTGATTGTCGACATGTGTTAGCTTAACCTATGTGCCCGTACGTTTCGGATGTGGCCGGAACGGTTACCTACCCAAGGTTCCTGGACAATCCTGAAATCCTTGCGCTACACACGTGTGTGGTTTATGGGTGTGTGTGTGTGTGTCTGTGTGTGAGTATGTGTGCCTTCATTGCTCAACTGACCGTTCAGCAGGATGAAGTCGGTAAACGTATGTCTTTGGAACCGAGATATCGTCAATGGGGTTAAAAGTTTTAGCCCGTGTTAGATGTCCGGTGTGTCTCGGGAGGGATTTGAGGTCTGTTAGGATTGTGGAGTGTCTTTGGGGAGCATGACGTGTTCCTGAATGTAATATAGACATAAAAAAATGCCTGAATGGTGAGAGAAAAATGTGAATATTTTTGATAACACATGCTTGTTTTGATTACTAGGGCTCACTGCCGCCCTGGCTGTGTTCGTATCCCATCCGGAATCGATCCCAAAACCGAATGCTTTCCAATAAAATCCCAAACACATTTCATATCCACTTTCTTACTTACAGTCGCTGGAACGTCTTATGCAAAAAGGGTTGACTTATCTGTTTGGCAGTACGAGTGCCGAGCGTTTGGTTTATATTCCACTCGGATTTATCGGAATGTATGCTTAAGCGGCACAGGTGTCTTACGGTGGCTAGAGCAGACAAGAAGCAACTTAAAACAATCCCTACCTACAATTTGAAGCTTTCGCACGAAGAACCGAAGATGCTAAAGATGCCGTTTTGCCCTTCTTAATCCTTACCGAAACCTGGAACTCGTAGCAAAGGGTGTGGAATTTGTCACTTTCCAGCTGGTGGATGCTGGTGCGAATTCCTGTAACTAGCGCCATGCCGTAAACCGTACAGTGTACGTGCGTCCGGCTGGTGTGTGTGTGTGTGTGTCCGGTTTCCGGTCATCCTTTTGGTGTGAACCGTTTCGGGTTGGACCAACTAATGCTACATAATCGTCTCCGGTTCGTCGGACAAAACAAACACCGACCTCCTCACTACTCGAAACCCTCTCCACAGCCGGTAGTGTTCACCTTCGAAGTCGAATGTCTTAGCGCACTTTTCTTGAGCGCATACCTTGAACTTCTTGTGTGTTTGTATGTGGCAGAAAGGGGCAGCTTTGTTTTCCTTCTCGGGGCGGGTGTTCCAGACGGGGGAAACCTCGAAGCCTTACAGGGATGTGCGGATTTGTGCGAACAAAATCCTTTTTCCATCAGAAGCGAACCTGTATCGATTGGAACCCGGTGCCGTGGAGAGGATGGACGCGGTGGACACAAATCCCCGCTTGTACCGTAGAAGCCAAGACCCACTCCCGGTTTGGGGAAACCGGTGGTGTGTGTGGTGTGTCCGGGTCAAAGGCAAACAATGGCGATTTTGGTACGCCCCGAAGAGCGTACCGATTAGATTTCGCAAAATAAACCAACTGAAACGGACTAATCCATTTCGGTGTATATTCACGGTGGCGGAAATCTGTCAACTCTGAGCGGTGAACTTGCCACAGTTCCACATCCTGACAAACGGAGACACACACACACACGCAGAGCACAAGGGACTCCGGGCAGTGATCGGAGGAGGGTGAAGGTTGAAGTATTTCGGAGGTTTCGGTTTCGAGATTTGTCACCTCCGACTCCACATTCCTTCCCGGACTGTCGGGGTTTCAGCGGCGATGGGCAGGATAGATTGATACAAATCCTATGGTCTGCGGCACAGACTACCGAACTATCGATACGCCATGGCGTCGTGTACGGATACAGGGACAAGGATAACGAAAGCCACTTTGGAAGCATCCTCTCTGACCGGGTTGGCAGTGAAGGAGATTTGGAGAAAAGTTTGACGTCGACATGCTCCCGTAAACACCGCCTCCCTGGGTTCATTGTTGACCTACGGACATTTCTGATCGAATCGGGGTTGGATTGCGATCGGTTCAGTTGCTTCGGTAAGGATGGCACACGGGTGGAAGTTAATCTCATCACTCAATTGCCTGACCTGGCAGGCGACCGGAGCCAGCAACGGGAACAATTGGGACAAAATGTCCCATCCGTCGTAGCGAAGCGTCAAGTTCACTTTCGGTGAGCAGTTAGTGGATAGTGTTTGTAGTGGAACAGGGATGGTTTCGCAAAAAAGTAGCGGCTTAGCCCGCTGGTCACACTAACGCAGATCGGTGAAGGTGCTCAGATTGGATCGGGAGCGGAATGGGATCCGCGTGCGAACGGATGCGGATTAACGATATCGGAGACAGACCGACTAGCAACGACGACCAACGTTGATACAGATGGTTTTATTTAGATCCACCTAGAAACCGTTAATATTCCTCAATTTTAATGCTTACTCAGCTCTAGAAGCTTGGTTATGAGGTTAAAAAAATATATGGCGAAAATTATGTATTATAATAAATATATTATAGTAATTGCAACTAATTTTGCATTTGCAGAAATTTTTGTGTTTTTTTTTGTATGGTTATTAATAAAAGATTTTTTGAACGTTTTATTACAATCGTATTTTAATTTTTGTTTAATAATATTGTTTATACTTTTCAACTCGCAAATTTCGCCAATCGGTGATTCAGAAATGCTACATCCAGATTCCTTCCCGAAAAAAGATATCATAACGTTTCCTCCCAGACAGTGTCGAATCTTCAGTTTCGAATATCCGGTATCAGTTGATGAAAGTCAATTAAAATAATTCCGAAACAGCTGAGCCAAGCGCTGGTGTGGGCGATAAAACTTTTCTCCAAACCCTCCGATCTTGATCCGCACCCAGCTTCCAGTTAAATTCGGACTGATTCAAACATAAAGCCTGAGGAAAAGTACATGTACGTGTATGTGTGTGTGTGTGTGTGAGAGAGAGAGAGAGAGAGAAAAAAGCGAGAAAGTAGAAGGCAGAGTGAGAATCCATTCCTACATATCCTTCCATGAGGAGCTTTATGGACGGTGCCGGCACCATCGATGGTTTAATCCTTCGGGTAAATCCCTTTATAGAAAAGTAACCCAACCAGCAACCGCTCAGCTTACTTTCCTGAGTTTCCAACCTCTAAATCACACAAACACACACACATACAGATAGAGGGAATCTAAACCGGATTTCCGCCCAGCACCCGTTCGGTCGTATTTAGTACAAGACGAATGGATGAATGGATGGATGGATGGACCTGGTGGTGGATTAAACTTTGTCAAATATAGCCCATGACAGCGAAACGGAACAGCGACAGAGCATCGCCAAGTTGGGTTGCCCTGTCAGTGGAATCCATCTCGCCCTGTATGGCCACCGTATCCATGAGCTATTTACATTTGGATATTGCCAACTAATAAGGTGCTCACAAATCACTATCATCATCCCGGTTCGGTTGGCGGCTTTCTTCAACAATGTGCTTGCGCTTCCCATCTCATCAACATCGGGTTACGGCCAACGCAACATGTGAGAGGCTCTCGTACCACGTGGTAAAACACGAGTTGGTACACATCTCCACCACGTTGCCTGCGTTTCCGAGCGTAAGTCTTGCCCTGGAGTGCTGGAAATACGCTGCGTCTTAAGATGCTGGCGCACATTATGGCGGAACTGAAGTGAGTACGTTGCGGAGAAAATCTCAACTAATTAGAATGGGATAAGCCGGTGCTCACTATGTGGCGAAGTGAGGAACTAAGGCTGAACGGTAAGGTTAGAAGGTTAGTTCTTTGCCTTTGGTTAAAGGGGGAATTATTTCTTCCATTTAATTCCTTCCTCTCTTACCATCTCTCTTCATTGCCGCATTGGGATATTGTTGGAAAGTCGAGATTCCCAACATACCCGCGTAGGACACTGGAAGCATTAAGGACACCGGGATATTGTACATGAGGGGGTAGGTATAAGGAGCCACACACCCACACAACGACGTTGTGTGATGAATAATGATAACAATAGTAAAACTAGTAAAGACGACGCCCGATAACGATAGGACAGACGCCGGGACGACGATTTCACCGATGGGACGGATCAAGAGCCAGCCGCATCCTTCACTTCCCTACCTCCCGGATCTTATTAAGGCGTTCGGTTTAAGTCGACCGGGTACCTTGCAGTTCCCGGCAACGCACCAATACAGCTGGCACAGCTGCGGCGAGCCCTTCGGCAAATCTGCAAACGGAAAGGATTAAGCAATTTGTCGGTACCGGTGTGCGTTTCCGAACGCTTATTTCGATTTTCCGAGCGTACACTCTGAATGAGTGCGTGGGATAGCTTCCCGGTTTTGATAAGAAATACACAGCCACGGGGAAAACGGAGGGGTGGAGGTGGGATTTTACGATATGTTTATCGTGCTTGCGACGATGAAACAGTTCCTTCGAATTTCGTGCTCCGAAACCTTTCGCTTGGTCTTGCACCTGTGCTCACGCCCGGGACCAGCCTCTCGGATAGCCTCGATGAGACTTCATTGTAGAGTGTCCTAGATGAGGAAGTGCGAGGAGTGGAAGCTACTCGGATCGGATGTTTAAGAAGATGTTTAAGAATATATTTATTTGATTAATAATACCTTTTAACTCTTTCCCGCTATTCCTTTTCACCCGCAACATCGGTGGTGGGATGCTGATGTTGGCACCGGTTGCCAAAGCCTTCTCCGCCAAAGGCTCGAGACAGGTTTTGTGAGCTAGGGCTCCTTTAGAGACAGCACGACACAGTGCCCGTGTGTGTATGTGCGTGCGCTCGGAGCTCGGAGCTCGGAGCCTACCGAAGACGGTTGATTTACCGAGGCCTGGGTAGACTGGGCGTCTCGAGCCCACGGACATACGAGATGAGTTAATGTCGACTACGAAGACAACAAGCAATCCGGCGCTGCTAGAGCGTTTCGAAATCCTTTCGAGCGTTTGAGATACCCCGGGGTTCGGGGTACATATTCCTTGCATAGCCGACATGGTAGCATGTAGCCAAGGTTCTTATTGGAAGTATTGAAGAAGGAGATTTAATCAGTGTGGTACGAGACCACAGCAGCGGAAGATGAGGAGAGGTATTTAGAGTTCTCTTCCTTACCCATCCCACAGTGATATTCTTGCCCCGATGAGCTCTCAGTGCCGTACCATACCGAAGTGAGGGATTAGAGACTTCAGGAGCGATTTATGGAAAATTATAAGAGCAAGGGATAATGATAGCGGGTTCGCGTTCCCATCGCTCGAATGGACTTGTTGGTTTTCGGAGATGGAATTATGCCAAGTACCGGAGTGCGTGAAATGCTTTGCGTTTCGTGAATCGAGATGCTTCACAGCACGTTGCGATAGTGGGATGATTACCGTTCAGACACCCCCTGGGTAAAGCTAACCGGCTCCAACCAATATCTAGCTGTAATCGCCTACACGCCCAGACGATGACGTTTGGTTTCGGTAAACTCTGTGCAACTATAAAATGAATGATTCATTATAATTGCTTTCAACCTAAAAAAAGTCTACTTCGAACCTTATCAAGGAAAGTCATCCTCCAATCCAACCGGCCTGTGATTAGCTACCATCCCGTCAGCCTTTGCTAGTGGGGGTGGAAAAAGGACACCCTTATCCCGCCGCTCGGTAGCCGGAATTAAATGTATATCTTCGCTTTATCGTGCTTCTTCAGGAATCGTTAATAAGCCTGCTTGTCTCCACCATGGAGTCCGAATCGTGTTCCCAGTTCCGCCCAGCTTGGAAGGAAGACTTTAAGTGGAACAAAACATAATCCGACTCGATTGATTTCGTCTCGGCTAATTCTTCCTTTTTCCCCTTGGTATTTAAGCGCATGGTCCTCAGTTGATACACTTCCGTCGTCCGGTGTCTTAAGTATGTCCCGTCATTCATCCAAACGGGACATTCGCCTGTTTTTTTTGTTGTGTGTGGCAAACTTCATTTTAAGGTTACCGTTGTCACCATTTGGGCCGGGAGGTTTTGATCAGGCAAGGCAGGGATAAGGATTAAATCCTTCATTAAAATTAATTCAAGATAAGAATTAAGAAAAACAAAATCAGCCTTCCACTGTTCCGCTGCTGGAACAGAAGCTCGATGATTAAGTCTTTTGGGTAAAGGAACGACGCCCTTTCTGTGCGGTATAATTTGTGTTTTCTGCAAGAGATTTCAGTACAAAGTGCGCAAAGAGTTTGCAAACCCCGTACTTTATCTACTGATTATCATATTTGGAGGCAGAACAAAAAGTAGAAATTGACGTCCATCAAAGAATTAAAAGAGGTTGATGTTAAGTTAAACATGCAAACTTTAAAGCGATAAAAGGATGTGTTAGAGAGTAGATAATGGAACGAAGTTGATTAGTGGTTTAGGTTTTTAATGAAAAATGGTGTTTGAAAACGTTGAAGTTAAAAAAGGAAATCTAATGTTAAAAATGTGTGTTCGAACTCGGGGTTTTCACTGTCAAGCAATAATCACTTGCCACATTTTATATTCAGGAAAAAAGCATAAAGCTATCATGACAACTTGTCAATAAACCCATAGGAAGCAATGGATCAGTAACACAGGGACATACAATTACCAGAAATGTTACCACGAATCTACAAACCAGCAAGCAAATCCTCAAATCTGGTGCGTGAAGATTTTCTTCAGCCAAATCAGGCACAACACAATTTCCTGGCTAAGAATGGTGGAGATAGGAGCGGAAAAGTGAACCGCGAGAAGGAAAATATTATTCAATGAGCAATGGGTGATCAGGCAATGCTGGATGTTGATTCGGTTTTTTTGCTTCTCCGTTTTGCTTCCTCCTTTCTAATGCCAATCGGGCGGATTATTGACGATACCATTTATTTTATCATAACGATTATTGTTTCCTATTACTGTAAAGGGCACGGGAACGTTCGTGTCTGATTGGTGCCCGGAGTAAGTAGTATTTTGTAAGCGCGGAAAACTCGAACGTCTGCCTCGGATTGAAGGTTAGTTCTTTGCTGATTTGCTTAGCTTCTTCTATTTTTGTGTACGATTTTTATTACCCTCTTTATTCGCTTCTCTACCTCTATCTGCCCAAAATGGAGGCTGATCGATCGGTGCAGCAACAGCAGCATTGGAAAACTTAGCCTCGAATGCGGTTTTATTTTCCTGTTGAAGCGGAAGACCAAGAAAATCAGACCATTTGCGAGTTCATCATCGGTTCAGTCGCGTAATGCGTTCCCAACCCAAGTGCGCAATGATATTCGCGTAAGTGGGTGGTGATTATGTTGGATTTCATCTTCCCTTTCTCTTTCTCTCCCGCTTTCTTTATCACTCGCTCTGTCTTCCTGTTTTCGCTAAGATAGAATGCGATTTTATAATCGAAACAGTCAATCAGCCCTTGGGGTTGCCGGGGACCGATCAGCAACATTTCTCCTGGTCACCACCACTAGCTTTCGCCACCTGTGGCATCACCGCCACGGAATGCATATTAGTGGCATTACCATTTGCTGCTTATTGCCGCGTTCAATAATATAAATTTAATTCCATAATAAGCGGATAACTTGCTGCGTAACCGTTTGTTTCGTTGGCGTTAGCGCCACGTTGTCGGGATGGGGTTTACCCTACATTTTTTCTAGCATTACTCTCTCTTTCTCACACACAGACTCTCGCTCTGTATTTTTAATGCACTAAAGAATTGCTAACTTTATGTGACGCTTTTCCTTTTCAGTGCGGATGTTTTATCAATTGCATCGGTTGGTAAAGCCCATGTGCGGATTATGGGTAGGATTACTCGAAATCGAATTAATTGAATTTTGTCTTTAAATTGGTAAAAGTACATACAATGAATGCATCAGGCATGAAACGGTGAATGAAGTTAAAATTGATTTCCTTAAATTATTCATAACTTCAATTATAAGCTTCCATCTATAATTCAGTTTTTGGGAAAACTAACAACCACTTGTTTCAAATTGTAGTAAGTTTTCATTACATTGTTGTTTCTGTTCCGGCAAAAATGATGTTTTTTAGCTAAATTAATGGTTTTTAAGTTGGAAATTAATTATTTCCCATTTATGTACGGATGTAAAGTGGTGCAACCTTCATTCGGGACTGTGAATCAGATCGAGCAAACGTACCTATTTGTTGAACAGGATATTTTCACCGTTAAAAATCCTTTCCATAATCCTTCTTTACCCTGCCCAATCCTGCCCACCCGCTTTTTCCCGCTAGCTTCAGAACGCTCAGTGGTTGAGCTATAATTACCATAACCAGATCAATTAGTTGCCACCGATGAATCAAACCAATGCAAACAGATGAGTGAAAAGCGCATGAACGCAAGCAGACTGCATCGTTCTGTGCTGCAACGCACACCTACGTACCCCACCCACACCTACCGGCCACCACGAAGCAGGTGGTAATGAGTTGCAGGGTGTCAATAATTGAATCGAATGGGCGCTAACCGGGCGAGCTATTTTCAGTGTGCTTACCATTTGCAAAATACTCATCCGAGCCATCGGGATTTTCTTCCATTATCCTTCCCTCCTGCGTACCCAATTTTCCCACAGTTGAAAAATACAGAAAAAAACAAGCATTAAAGAAAAAATTGCTCCCCCGGACATAATTCGCGAAACCAATCATTGCCCATCGGTCGAGGGATTAATCTTATAAGCTTTTTCACTCGATACTTCCCGCCGATTACGCAAGGGATTTGTGGCCAATTGATGATACATAGAGGAATGATGATGATGATGACGATTCGATTCGATAATTACACAGGTGGCGTTTGATGGGGATGAATGGAGATTAAAAAAATGCTCAAATCTATGGCTCATTGGCTGCTGATGGATGCGTTCGAGTGGACATATAATTAAATATTTAGTTTCTTTTGGCTACGGGTACCATGATCGAATGAGTCATTTTAAAGGCAAAAATAAAGGATCCTAACTGTTGGACTGGCGGTGGAGACGCCTAGCTATTTGTAATACTTTGTCGTAATTCGTTTATAAATGAAGAGTAATTTATGAGATAAGAATGAAAATTAGTGAGAATAGAACACTTTTCTTAAATAAATTTGAAATATGGCAATTTTTTTATTTTGTGATTTTTTTAAATTTTTAAGTCTTGTCGCCCCCATTTGAATTCTTTAAAACAATACATTTCAGTATACCCTGTATGAACAACTTAGTTGCAGCATGTAGTTCTTTCAACCATAAATTAAAAAAAAATACATCCGTAACTCGCCCATCCCACCCTGTACACCCTACCCTCCTCCTACCCCGTTCACTGACGGTTAGCTAAAAGCGCAACGCATTAGTACATACAACTTGCACCCAAAGTAATGCCGTTTGTCGTCTGCTTAAAAAATCAATACGCTAAGAGAACATGACACGAAAAATAAAAGAATAAAGGCCACGCGAAGGAGGAGATTATAAATTTTAATACCTGCCGAGGTTTTGTGCACTCCCCTTTCCCCGAGCCACCTGCGAGCTACAAACTGCCGAGGCCCCGATTTGTGGCCGACTCTAGCTTCTTTTTAGCCCATACCGGACCTGTGCTGGCCAGGCCTGAGGTATTGATTCGGTAAGGTGGCTCTGTCTAGAAAGGGGTTTACGGTTACACTAGCTAGTTCACGTTGAGCTCCCGTTGGCAAATGGCTTAAGTTATGCTAGCTGTAGGTCACGGGGTGTAAATCAGATTCAGGTCTGATTTTCCTTTCTTTTTGTTTTTTGTTTTGCTGTAAACCCTTTTTTTAACATGGAAGTGTTGAAACGGTGGAATGATCCACCCAGCCGTTTCAGGAAAAAAAAGTAGAAAGAAACCCCGATGTAATGTGATTACGAGTTTTGCAACTGAGCCTAAGACACTGCCGAGGGGGTAAAACTTACATTCCTTTGGCAGCAGGAGTTGCAAATCTGTTTAAACAAATAAGATTTCCATCGTTGAGTCCTGCGGGTTGCGAGTTCGACGGTGAAGCTTGTTATCATAGCTGGTTAGCCCAGTTTGACTGATTTGTCAATACAATAGTTGTAAGTCCGTAGAGAGTTCATTGTTGAGTGCATTTTTCATGGCTTTTCATTTGAATGTTTCATCACATACCGCATATCTTCATAACTTCAATGATTCAGTAAGGGGAGATTGATAAGAGTATCCGGACACCGGATGGAAAGCTATCCATTTAGAACTCCGATCGGTACGGTTCGAATGGAGATGCAGGAATGCAGCGAAGAACAGTTGCATCAAAGAAGCGTTACGAGTCTTTGCTGTCTTCACAGCAGAAATGCCTTAAGTCGCACGAGATTTCTGCCCCGGGCATACATACCAAGAAGATCCACCATTGTCTTCGGGAACCGGGAAAACATAAGATCCACCCCGTCTGATGATTGGCCGAGGGTCTCTTTGGCCTCCTAATGCCCAATGCCACCGTTCGTTGAGCTGCGTGCATTCGAAAAGCGAATAAAAATGATCTTCTTATTGTCGAAGGGACGATGTCACCTCACCACCGTACTGGCTGAGGTTCGATAGTGGCCAGATAGTATAAGTCGCCCGACTCAACCCCAAGTTTGGGCATCGTAGCGAACGTCGTGCGAATGTATCAAGACGAGACGAGATAAGATTTATTCAAGATTCAATCAAGAGACGCAATCCACCTAGCGAAACGTAAGGAAATTATCTGTCAGAGGTTTTGTGTCACCGTCGTGGACAGCACAAGCTCGGGTCAGCTTGAACTTGTGGTTGGGCGAACAGACGCCATCGTTGGGTAGCAAACGGGGATGGCAATATGAAGGGATGGTGGCTTTCGATTTGACAGGTGCGCCACATTTGCAACGGTTCGGGAATGGGAAATGGAGCGGATGGAAATATTGCGGAAAGCAACAACCAATAGAAGATGCTAAGTATGATATATATTCGTTTAATACTTTATAGGAAGGAAAAGATCTTTATAATTTCTACCCCATCGATTCTCCCGCTACGGGCCAAGTTGCTCTTCTTTCCAATGCACGCTTAAGCCTTCGAAACAGAATACCTTGCCCGAGATGGAGGCTCTTGCGTTGCAAATACTCATCATACACCGTTGTGAACACGCACACACACCGTTCCCGTTCATCGACGCTCAGCTTCAGATCTTAAGACAGCAGTAGCACTGCAGTCGTCTTCACTGTGTAGTCATCGTATAAACACGTTCGTCTATGAAATAAAGCGATCCCAATGAAGCATAAAGGTCTTCTCTAAGCAGGTGATACGCTAGTCAAGACACATAGTCTCCGCCGTCGTACTTCCCCAGACCTCGACCAGTCACCATCAATCGCTGCTGGTTTTGTCTGGTTTGTCCTGCAGGCGGTAGACACCGATTCGGAACGTGTATCGAAGGATTTTCAGCCAAATCCGTCCTCGATGCCTTAATCCTTTTAGGCACAGCGTACGGTAGACAACTAGACCGGGCGCATCTTCGAAGGATGTCCCCGCTCTTTGGATCGTCTCTGTGGCATCTTCAGTGATACCGGGAAGATGACATCCACCCGAGAGGAAGAAACTGTCGAAGACTTTCGGTTGGTATGGATGCATCATGTACCTTCCGATACGGTCCTGGACACAGTCTATACCCGGTTCAAGCTACCAACCGTCGTATCTCCATTATCCCAAGACAAGCTGACGGGATGCAAACGGGTGCCTTTCTTCCCTGTGATGACGATTTCTTTCCCGCAGTGTCTACACTTCGATCATTTCTCAAACGCTGTGAGATAAACTGTGGCAACTGTGTTGGTTTTGTTTGCAAAGTTTGTGAAATTAATTAACTCGTCCATCTTTCCGGTTTTTGCTTACGGCCAGTGGGACCGTAGCAAAAGTGCGTACTTGAAGGGCCCAAACAACTGATTAGCCGGCGTGCGAATGTGACTGACGAGCTGGGTACTGTCAGCACGTTTTTATGTCCGGTTATGGCGGAGGTTGAGAAATGTTGCTTGGCAAACGGGGAAGTTTTGCGAAGTGTAAATATTTATTGCTATTGCGCTGACCGGGGCTAGGATGCTACGGTTGGAACAATATTGACTGGAAAATGAGTTCCCATTATCAGCGAGATTGATTGTTGGCTAAATGTTGATTTGTTTGCAAGCAAAAGTTTCCGTTCGAATGGTTTGACCTTTGGCAGTGTATAATTTTTTTGTGATATAATTAATAAATTATTTCCCCATTTTTGCAACATATCATTTTAGTTTCCTGTAGTCAATCAATTGGTTGGTTGATTGTAAATGTATGAGGATTGATAAACATTGACGATACTTTCGCGTCTAAGTCAGTGAAGTATGCTAATCACTTAGTAATTAATCCATTACATCCCGGGGGTACGAAACCTTAAGCCAAATGGTATGAAGCTTTATATATCTTCTACAAATAATTCAAAACAGAGGGCATGGTCATTATTTTCATTAGGCTATCTTCAGAACTGAAGCTATGTCAAGAACAAAAATTTAATATTTTTTAGTTTAAAAAACTTTACTTTTTCATATTTTTTAAAATTTTTACCAAAAGTATGTTCTATCGGTTGTCTAGTATTATTTAATCACAAATTTGATCTATATAAAAACCCGTTAAAATGCAAATGTAAAAAAAATTTGATTTTTCCTACTCCTTCGATTTTTCTCCTCTTGACTCTACAATACAATTTTTAAATAAGCAAAATTAACTAATAAAACGTTAGTGGCATGAAAAGCGCTCCCTAATTGTCATTCGATAACATTAACAATAGCATGGCCATTTATTTTAATAAATACAGCTGCTCAAAAAGAACATTTTTGCGTATGAAATTTCATAAGTCGAGATGATGACTAGCTCATTCAAGATGTTATCATTCTGGTCAGGGCAATACCACCACGTCCTGCCGAAACAACTGCGGGCAATTAGCATCCTACAATCCTTGGGCTATAAAAATCTCACCAATCAGGAAGCAACTGGTTGGATTAGTAACTCCAGTACTTGGTGCCAAGTAGCACAAAACGATGGCATCGTTTGCTACCCGCTCCTATGCATCGATGCCCGCGTGATAAAGAAGACCGACGAAGTCAGGCGTACGGAATCCATTGCTTCACGCCACTACTGCAAGTCGAAACTCATCCGCCCCCAAGACGCATTGCCGATGTAGAAAAAACTTTGCACGCTTCTTACGCTACCAACGCGTACCAAGGGTACCCCCTTGTACGTTACAAACAAACGGCACCAGCGGCACAGATAGCCGCCCATGCTCCAACGGTTCCTTCATTTCTACCAACCCATGGCACAAATATCATATTTTCCTTAATCTCTAATCCTACTTTATCTTGTTATGGCAGAAACGTATTCCCTTTTTCGGTCCGTTCGCACCGGTCAGCTTTTGCCTACCGTCATCGTTGTGGTTGTCGTGGTGGAAAACCATATTCATATTTCCCCTCCCCACATTTCGCCCCTTCGAACGCGCCACAAATACCGGTGATACCTTGAAGGTTAACCTGGTGAGTGCAATTTGCGAGTGGTAGAGTGAAGCATTCAAGTCAACTTTGTCACGTCCACTCGCAAGGGGACGCCTAATGGTACAGGGCACATTCCGGTGCAGCCAAACATAGACAGTGTAGTGGTGTGCGCGAAATGATCGGTCAATGACGGCGCCTCGAGTTGTTGGATTTATTCGAGCTACAGCCTCGCACAGGGCCGAGAGTCACACAAACGGGACGTAAAATCACACTAATCCCCCGGACTGCTTGCATCTTTCCGTTCGCCACCACCCAACTCTGACAACCCCCTGCTACGCGCGGTGACCTTCGAGAGGTGTAGCGTGATTGTTGGATTTGCAGTTTGCCAGTAACGACTATCGTCTCGTCGCTTCAAGATTGCATCGGATGCTAATCCCTTACCGTGAAGTTTGTTTATGGACGCGCGGATTAATGTGCCGAGAATGGTGCCCGCTTCTGGGACGACGGGTTTCGCCAGTGTGTAATTAGCATCTGGACTGCAATGGGGAAAACAACGCCACGCCGTTAGAACGCGACACTTCCCGGGAGTGGGAACGGTTGCCATCTCAGCATCAACCGATTAACCCTCAACATCGTTAGGGGCGAGATGGGGCCGTCGACAATGTGGAACTCACCCGATTAATCCCATCTCGCACGAGAGAAGCGATCTCAGCGGTCCATCGCAACGCCATACGTATTGCTCTCGTCGATTGAACCCATACTCGGAGAGTGCACCATGAAGCTGAGCAAGAGTTAGAGTTTCGCCTATGTACATAATGTACGCTCGTGCACCACGCGTTCGGTACGCGCGAGTATACAAAACAAACGTCGAATATAGCCACGCAATAGGAAATCGTTCAAGTGGGAACTTCCATTTTGGTATGTGTGTGTGTGGGCACGTGAGCGTATAGCATAGCAGCCATTCTCATCCGCTTAATCTCATCCACCACATCACGGGTGGCTTGTGTTTGCGGGAGGGAAAAAGCGCAACATCCGGCTCACATCCACAGCCCCGGTTTTGGGTAGTTCTTTGGCGTTCGCTCGCTTACATACACCGTCCATCCGTGGCAGGGTGCCGATGCGAACGTGTCCCACCGTCGTTCACTTACACTCACAGCCGCTCATGGGCTGGGGCTGGCGAAGGGATTAACACATACTGGGAATTAGAGCATTAGCTCGTGAGTTTGCCGGATTACTTTTGGTGGGGCAGTTTTTCGCGCTCCGTGCGATATCGCCCAAACGGGTGCACCGGAAATGCGGAAGGTGGCTTCACATACAGTGGGCTTTTTCGGCCGGGGGCTCATATCCGTCCCTTCCCATTCACGAAACAGGAAGTTGTTATGCGGATGAGAGTGTTTTGGATTTCAGGAGTCGGGCGGATGACTCGCAAAGGGACTCTGCCATGTAATAGAAGGTTTTCCATGGGAAGGTCTATGCAATTCGTTAGAATGGTAAGCAATTGGAAATTGGCGCCATTTTTGCAGTTGTTTGAATTGCGATCTTTATTTTTGTGTTAATACGTATAAATTGGAAGTAAAAAGTAGATTTACTTTTTACTTCCATCATCATTATATTGAAGTATTATACCAAAAATATTAAGCAATCATAAGAAAATAAAAACTATAATTGATTATCTAAGTTCAAATGTTGATGATTACTGCGAATAGACCATGTATTTGAAAACAGAGACGCTTCTAATATGCAATTACTAACACCTTAATCCTCATATTCTAATCGATGTCAAAGGCAAAGTGAACTTTCTTCTTCGTGATTCTTAAACCTTAGAATAAGTAGAACCAATTTTAATCCTTACTTATAAACTCATCCCCAAACAAGTTCCAACGCACCTCGGCGTACCACATGATAACAAAAATAACTCTACTCTCACACACATTCACATACGGGTAGGCCACAAAGTTTCCTTTTGGATCAGTTTCCTTGCATAATCCTTCCTCAACGCGGCCCCGGCTGTGACGTCTTCTCCGTATCAGGGTGACGTTTTATAGTTTTCTCAACCGTCACCCATCCGGGAAGCTTCAGCGTGTGTCTGTCTTGCCACTCGCAAACTCGGGCTAGACGGGATGGAAAAGAAAATGCGCCCTCAAGCCTCTGTCTAAAGCTGCTTTAGACCTTACTCCTTCCGATGACTGGTGGGTTGAGGTGGAAAATCCATTTCTTCGACTTTTCTTAAATCCAAAATCTATAAATTCTATAGAATTTTCGACTTAATCCTATCGTCCTGCTTACCACCAGTACATATATACATACACACACACTCGTTCGCTTCTTTCGCTCTCGCAAGTGACGGTTGTCTTCAAGATCGTTTGGCAAACTCTTCACTACACAAACGACCGCATGGTCTTGCTGTCTTCGACTTCCGGCACCATACCGGAAGCGCCAGCTTCACGTACAACAATCGCTACCTGCTGGAAGATTTTTCCCCATTTTCATCTCTCGCCCACACGCTCTATCATGTGCACACGTCTTCTCGGTCGGGTGGTTCATTCCCATTCATTCGGTGAGGTGAAAGCTTTCAGACACATACAAACAGCGAGAGCGACGAAGTACACGGGACGGAGTCGCTTGGTGGTGGGTGATTTCGGCAAATCTTTACTCCACTTACTGGTCCGTCGTATGAATGGCGAAGGATCAGGATTTCCCTTCGCATCTTCCCGATTACCCTCTAGCCGGGTCTGGCAGTATGTACTACTACGAGAATTTATCCCAAAAACCACACCAACCAACTCGAAAGAAACCGGCATTAACGATGTATGTGTGTGTGTACAATACATCGTCCTTTGGTGTGTGAGTAGACCACCATCGCGAGCAACGGATAGACCGAGCGGTCCTCGAAATTCTTCCAAAACAGCTGGCGAAACGGAGACCCGGTGGAATACTGCGAGGGATGGCGGGTGCAGTATCAGTGTTAGGATAGAGATAAAGCTTCTTAAGGATTCTTTCCTTTCTTCCCGGTCCTACATCACACTCCCCAAAAAAAAAGGTAACTGGTTTCCTTTCGGTTGTAGCCGGATATCTTAAGAAGAGGTGAATGGGGTTGGTTTTTGGGGCTGATTTTGTGCTGCCTGCGGACTATTGCTTACGGGGGCGGTAAAAAAGGGATCAACAGACAACGGGAAGATGGTGGGGTGTAAAAAGGGATTTAACTTCCACCCCCCAAAGCCCCCGTTCGGTGCAACGAGCGTAGGATTTTGTGCTCTGATAAATCTCACCCTATATAAAGATTTCGACCACATTTCTCGACCTTGGGCACTTGAAATCCGTACGTCGGAGGATCTAAAGTGAGCGCCAAACGGGATTCTAACTGCAGCTTGCTTCGAATACGCGGAAACGAATGAAAGAAAGCCAAACCCAGGAGAGTTGACAGTTTAAAGAGAGGCCCCCCAGGGTGAAGACAATGGAGTGGAGGCGGGATGGTAGTTTGGTGTGTCGTAGCAGATAAACATAAACCGGAATAAATCACGTCGCACAATCCATTCGCACTCCGTTTGCTTCCGGATTGGGCGGGGGATGAATTGTTCACTGTACTTGCCCCACAGTGTTACACCGCCCCCTGATCTTACATCGAATGAAGGATTCTTTTTCTGCAGCTTTTTTCTTCCCCGTACCATATTCGTTACTCAAGACGTTATACCCTTTCAACAACGGTGGCACGAACGTTTCCTAATTGGGTGACGATAAATCATAAATTATAAGTACACCACTATATTTCTCTGCCGTGCTATTCGTTTCCCCTTTCCAGGGTAGAGGCGGGATGAGGCAAGGAGTGTGCCTGAAACCCCTTTTTCTAGTTCGCATTTGCCTCTTTACTTGCCGTTAAGATATTCACCATTCGATTTCACCGCTCGCATATACCGAGAAGAAGTAAGACAACAAACTTGATCCAAACTTCCACCGCCAGATTAGTGCGTTTACGCGATTTCGATTCTTTTCTACCCAGCTAGAGGAATGATGATAATAATAATAATCCCTCCCTGGTTAAGGGCGTACGGTGCAGTGGGAATTGGCAACACGACCCACCCGACACGAGGCCCGAACAAACGAAATACGCACAACTTAATTTGTTTGTAATGAAAAGCCATCGGCGAATGATGAAGGAAGAACGGAGAAGAAAGTCCTCCGGAAAAACTGACTTCCCTCCATCCCTCCCGCTTGGCACGCTTACCCTCTTTGCTTAAGGGGCGCACTCCGCACACTGATCGGAGGGTTGGAAAAATAAATTGTTATCGTTTACTATTAATTAAGTGGTACGGGCGGGACGCGACAAGAACGGATGTAGTGCTGAAGAGAAAAACCCTTGTTAAGAACACACACACACATGCTACAAGCAGTCCATACCGGTGCGGCAGTTAACATTTTCCCCCTATGTTGTGTAGAACTCGTGATTCGAAAACCATCAGTTGCAATCGCATGCAGCAGACCGGGACGCATTTGGACCGTACGGTTCGGATGATCCCTTACGCTGCTGCCGCTTCTTCATCTCGAACGCGAACGCCACTCTAATCCTCCGGCCTAGCTTAAACTCATCCTATCCGGGTAGAGTGTTGCGGCCAACCAAAGGAGAAAGGGATGGGGATGGAGTGGGGAATGGAGACAACGGCGGCTTGTGTTTATCTATCACTTCGTTCAACGTCAACCATCCGTCAGAAACGCACACCCCATAAATCTCGCTGATGCTTGGGATCGGAAATTCAGCGATTTTGGGCATACATACAACCACGGCTATGGCACACATACATGGGTAGGTGAAGCTCGGGTTTATCCTTTTCCGAAGTGAGTGCGCCCTAACTACTGTCGGAGTAAGAAGAGACGAAAAGCGGGATAAATGTATACGGAGTGTACTATGTTCGTGGATCATCGCGAATACAGTGCGGAACACACCTGCAGCTCCATTTGATGTTGACTTTGTTGACAAAGCACAGTAATAAATTTTACAACTAGGGTTTTTTTTGTAACTGAAGAAGAATAGTAATAATTACTTGATATAGTGGAGGTAAATTTTTTAAATTAATAATAAAGGTAAAGGAAAAGGAAAGCCCATCACTGTATCAACTTTATTCATCACGGGATTGAGCCCAAAGATCAGCCCGTACCCATTCCGTGTGGGAGGGCGCTAAAATCACGCATCAACAGTTCAGATTTCGATTCCGCCTTTAGTCTGGGATTTCCTTCTAATTCTTTCACGTGCATTGTGTTGGGAGTGTGTGTTTTTGTATGGATTTTTCGAGGTTTCGAGGCCCACAAACGGCAACAACCTATCGCGATTGTTTGCGTGACTCGCATTTGCTGCCAAGGGGGAATCGGAACGGTTGTGGGAATGGCATTTGCGTCAAGATGCGTTTGTGTTTTTGGGAAGTTGGGAAAGGCTTCTGTGCCCCTTACGCTTTATGCGAGGGTTATATGGATTAAGGATTAAATGTGGCCCGAACGATGAGATGTACTGTTAAGAAAGTCTGTTAATAGTTGAACAAATTTATGTTGAATTTAATACTGTTTTCTGGCTGAACTCTGTCTGTTTATGTCTAAAATCTGCATGAAAATTATGACCGGTTTTAGTAATAAAATAATACCTCATATCTGAATTTGTACTTTGTACAAATTATCGTTTGTACTTAAACTATAAAGATTTATAAGTAAATAAATATAAGTATTCACAAAATATTAATTGGTAGTGAAAGCAAATGCAAAGTTTTGAATAGTAAATTTACTAAATTTTCCACTAGACTTTATTTCTTAGTACATCAAATACACTGTAAACATGATTAATCTCCCCACTGTCCGCTTGCCTTAATTAATCAATCTCGCTTACGCAGAGTATCGTTCTGTGATCGGGGTTCATGGTTCCGATTCGATACGATTCCATTATTCCTAAGCCCGAACGAGCGTACATGCTCGCCAGCCGTCTTAATCCCGTTGAAGAAGGTAGCGGCTGAAGAAACACCAGCCCAGGGACACAAAAGGCCACAACCGCACCATCCTTGGAGAACCTTGGGACGAAGGATTTCACGGGCCCACTGTTTGCTATCGGCTTAAGACGCAACTCCTTGCACAACTCCTTGCTTATGGTCGTGATACGGCGCGGGCAAAAGGATAAAAAAGGATTGTCGTGGGACGGATGGAACTGGGAAGAGAATGGCAGGCTTGAGAGGTTCGTGAGCCCATACTCAAGCATGAACGCCGGGGACGCCGTGGGTTGAAAAGATGATAAAAAGGGGGAATGACGACAATGGGTCCCGTTGGCCGAATATCCGGCCCTATCATTATCTCTATCCGGACGCGCGCGCTACCCACCGATATTGCACATTTCAGGAGAGCTAACATACGCGCACATAGAAATCCACACACACATCAAGCCACGTGCACATGTATACGGACGCAAACACAAACACGGTGGAATACGGATAATAAAGCCGCGGATCAAGCATCCCTTCGAAGGGGTGATGCGGCCAGCATTCGATCCGCTTTCCAAATCTGCTCACAAACACGCTCACTTTTCTCATCGACTCACACAAAGAACACTGGAAAGGACTGTACGGGCGAAGCGATGGAAATAATATAAATCCTTTATCCCTAATTCTTTATCCTTCCAGCGTTAGGGGATGTATTAAGCGAGTGTAAGTGTGTGTGATTTTTTTTATTCGCCGATTCGCTATATCGCGCGGATTGGTTATGGAAGGCACTAAATGTGTGTTAAAGGAAGAAGAAAGGAATATGTATGTGTGTATGTGTGTCTAGGGTACACATACAGCCAAAAGAGAATTCCATGCGGCGTTCGGTTTGGTATGGTTCCATTCCGACTTGATGGGATTAGGAGTAAATCCAGATAAAAGGATAAAGCATTATTCTTTGCTCGCAAGAGGAAATGTGCCTTTGTTCCCGTTCGTTTCCCTCCGCCTCTGTGCTACTCCTGTATCCTACCCGTCGCATTGCACACATTCACAACTACGTGTGTATTTCATATCAAGCTCGAATATCCTTTTCTTGCTGATATCCCACACATCCTACCGTTTCGATGTGTGCGGCACGAGTCCTTTCGATCCGGATCCGGACAAACTCCGGCAGTTTCCCTCTGGTATGATGTGTGAGATCTTTGTTGGAATATTCCGAACCGTTTTTCCTCGTGTCGTACCGGAGAAGGAAAAGTTTTCCCTGATCCGTTACGTCTCCAAACACACGGCTCCATACCGAATTCCACGCGTCTGCTCTGCCGGACTCCAAAGGATATAAGCGGAGCCGTGGCAGTGTGGCGCACAGAAAAAAGAAAGCTGGGGAAATCCTTCGCACTGAACCGGACGCGGCCGTGGTGAAATGAAAATGCGAACGCGGAGGGATTTATTCCCGGTCTCCCGGCTAAGGATTTACTCACAATAAATCTTATCTTGCGCCCGACAGCTAGCAGAGGGGTACGAAAAAAACCCCGGGATTTCGGATCCCATGTCCATGCTGCACCATGCCCCCTAAAGCCTCCCCGGAGCGATACGATCATCCGCATCCGGGATATGGTATGGGGCAGCTCGAATTTCGGCGAAAATGCAGGTTCGCTTTCTTCACCTTTTTTGCTGGTGCTGGGTAAGGATTTAGCTGAGACGATGGAAAAGCGAATGGATTTGTGGATTTCTTTTCTGGGTCCTACTGCCGTACACACCCACCGTCTGGCACCTGCCACTGGTTGCCAGCCAGCCTGGTGGTGATGGCTAGAGTTTTATTTTTAATCGATACGACGCCAGGCTAGCGCTGGATGGTTGGGTTGAAGCATTTTTCAGGCGGTGATTAAACATTACACTGCCGGTAAAAGCATGAGTAATCTTAAAAGGAACGAAAGAATTAATTCTTTAATGAGAATAATATTTGCAAGAAAAATATTAATTATGTTAAGCGTTGATAATAAGCATTCTTTTAATAAATAATGCATAAAATAAAACAAAGATTTAAAATTTGTAGGTTAAAAAAAAACAACAAATAACTTCATAAATTGTCATATACGAATCTTTTCATAAAACAAATGTAAAAATAGTTCAAAAACATTAAAATACGACAATGTTTAAAAAAAAAGTGCTGTAATATTTGAATGTTGAAGTTTTGAATTTGAAGTGAAACCATAACAGTAGAAACAATATAATAGCAAAGAAAAATCTCCTAATCGAACATAGAACAGGATAGTAATTTTTTTTAGATGTTCGATAAAATTTTAAAAGTATAATGCAATGCCTATAATTAGCATACATTGGTCCCATCATACATGTTTGATATAATAAAAAACACGCTAAATCAGTCAACAACCTTACCCAGTGTGCGTGCTCTAATCTACCAACAACGGCGCTAGGTCGGTGGAATCGGATAAAACGGAGGAATGAATGTCGTCGACACCGACTACTGTTTGGTTGGAAATCTCGAAGAGTGTTTCCTACGCACCGGGGGGACAGTACCAGGGAGCCGGGAAGAAAACTCGGCAAAAAGGATGAAGGATGGATTAAGTCGATCATGTGTGTGCGTTTCTATTTCGAGCTGGCGGGTATATAGAGCCTTATCGAGATGTTTTGTGCTTGCGAAAACGGATGGCAACAAGCAGGATAAAAACCGGGGTGGAAGGTGGTGCACCGGGTCGGCGGGTTCCATTGTATGGGTGGTAACCGGTAGCTCGAGAGATGAGCTAAGACGGAAAGATTTTCCCCTTGCTGGCATTTCTTCCACCGTAAAGCCCACCCGCTAGTGCTAACCTCTGGTGTCGGTGCTTCGGATCCGTTTCATCCGGGCGGATGGGTAGGTGTGTGTGTGTTTGCATGCATGCCTGACGGTTGTGTTTGAGGAAGGATTTAGTCTCATCCCGGTAGCAAACCGATGCGGACCGGGCGAACCGCGCGATCCTTCGCCATTCCGAAACCGAAAGCCATTGAACTAACAGAGAGACGGAGAAGCGCCTGATGTTAGCGGTGCGGTGGTGGATGGCTTGGACGGCAGAACAATATCCTTGCGAGACGTTTCGCAATGGAAGATCCGTGATGCTTCACACGCCGCCAGACTACCGGGAAAGGGGAAGGATGCAGAAAAAGGAAGGGATAACGTTCTTCCTTTGCCTTCCTTCGCCGGAAGTGGGGAGGACCTTAACCAGTAAATCTAAGAACGTCGTCGTTGTTGCCGGCGTCTTGTCGAGTTTATGTATGTTCGGATTAAGGAAATCCTTGAACGAGAGGATCCTTCGCTCTAAAGGCTACCCAACGCGAAAGCCGAATGTTGGAACTTGAATCAGGAACGGACGTCGAAGGGGAAAGCATTGCGGTTAGAGGCACAGGATAAGCGGGGAGAGCATTTGGATTTAGTCCCCAGCATTGCCACACCTGCCCGGTTGCCATCATCTCCGTGATGTCTGCGTGGTAGCTAGAAATGCTGATGATGAAGGTCGGGATTTTGAAGAGGTAAAATCGATACCATTTGATTCTGGCAGGAGCTACGGGGCAGTGTCATCGCTTTTACCACCGTTGGTTATGTCCACATAATACGTGACGTTGGGGAGGAAAAAAACCGCGCGAAAAGAAATTATTCATCACGGCGATGTGCCCCCAGTTCGGTACGAATGGGTGTTATAGGTAAAGAGTCTTTGTTTTTCATGTTGGACCAGGCTGCACTAAAAACACTTGGCAGATTTGGCACAATCACGAGGATTAGAGGTTCAACGGGTTTTCCTGAAGTACCACGAAATATCTCCATTATTGAGTAAGGCCCGGCTGGGTTTTCAAATCCATAGCGAAAAAATAAAAATGCACATACGCCACGTTCCGCTTGGTTCGTATGGATGGATCTCCGGTGAAGATCAGCGTCACACTTTTTTGTCGTTCACTACGATACGAACAACTCCGGGATGCTTCTCAGACGGCACGACCCATCAACAGATGCACCTGCTATGGGGAGCTATCGAGGATTAAGTGTTCGTCCGGTTGTCCCAATACGGCAGCACACCGTACCCGGTCGGTGTACAAATTGTATCCTTTCGGTGTCTCCTCACACTGTGGCCATGGGTGTTTATTCTCTTTATTTTGCCTGTATGAGTGAGTTTTCCAGTCGAGGCTTTTGCTGCCCCGTTGCTCAAGAACATCCCAGCATATAGCTGGGAAGCTTCCCAAGGGAAACTAGGGAGGAAAGCTTCGCGGCTTGCATGGGACCCACGGTGCGATAGATAGACACGTCGGTGCACGAATGCTTGGGTCGGGTTTTATAGGTTAGAGCGACGGTTATACATAAATAAAGTCTAAATCCCCTTTTCATCCATACTCGGGGCCAACGGAAAGGCGTACCAGGCAGCCACCGATGAGGTCACCATTTCGCGATTTCGTTCTCCCGGCTCGGCATTTGTTTCTTGTCCTTGTTTGTTTGAAAGTTCGTGGTTTTTTTTTTGTTGTTGCATTCATTCGTATTGAAAATGTCGAAATGGATGTTAAACATCCCGCGCTATGATCGTGTGCCGCGGTGTTGTTGATCGCAACACGCAATGTACGCCTGATCACCTGACCGGGATGCGTTCGACTCATTCTTCATCGATTCCCATAAATCCTTACGGGGTGCTGGGTCTCACTAGCGCCGGGATTCATTCGCATCAGCTGACGATGATGGTGCTGTGCAAGTTTCTATTCCAGCGCTCCCGAAAGCGAAAGGAACAATCTCTGTCACCTCCATCGGGGCGCGCAAAACGGCCGGTGTCAGAACTTTCACAGACCAGTTTAACGGTCGCGACTCTAATCGCGTTGCTACTGGAATGAAAAACAGAGCAAATACAAAAATGGCCACCGGCATCGGCAGCGCCATCGTCGTTACCTTCTGTGGTGCGCTCCAAACCGGGCGACCATCCGCGAGGTGTAGGCATAATCCCAATTCGACGACCTGTTTTTTGAAATCCAAGAGGATTAAGCACCAGCAGTTTTGTATTTTTTTTTTTATTCGTTCGTTGTTGCTGCGAATGTCCCGGTCCGGGTAGCTATTTTTGGGCCCTGCCAATGCCAACGATGACAACGGTGCGTGAGCATCGACGTCCGACCAACCGGAACCGTACCGTGGTTGTTGCAGTTTGCAGTTGCCGGATTTGAGAAGAGGATTTTCCACCGGGCCACCATGCAGGATACGAACCATTCGCTGTCGCTAGACACGAAAAGGATTGCGCGATGGGATAAATGGTCGGTCGTTTGCGTTGCTTCTGGATGCAGGCGTTGGAAGGCGAGCGTAAAAACGTATAAGATTGATACTCAACGGTGAAGTGCACAGCAAGAAAATAAAAATAAAAATACACAACATTGTTCGTGTTTGTTTTGTATACTGTAACTGTTTTCTAACGATTTTGAATATTTTGCATCGTCAATATTACAGCGCACCTTGCTGTTGTTGTACGTCAACAACGAAGAGATCCTGTATCAGCTTCTGATACGAATCTCCGAAACAAATACATATAGCAGAACCAACTCAGAACAAATCCGTTTCCATTTAGTTCAATCTACCTCTTGGAATCCCTCGGTGCGCTATCATGTCCATTGCTCCGACCATCGAATAGGGTATGTTATCATTTTTCCGCGATTTTCCCCGAGGCGCTAAAATGCAAATAAACGAAAAGCGGGAACAGTATCCGAATAATGATACCGGATCTAAATCTCGTTCATCCGTAGTGTCCATTCAAGGCTAGCCACACACACACACACACACACACACACACACACACACACACACCAATCGGTAAGGTATCGTCGTTGCTCTGTAAAGAGTGTTTGCGATCCAAATGCGTACGATCAAACGGCCTTCGAACGATCCAAAATTGCTTCCACGCTTACCGGTGGTCAATCGATTAAAACTCCCAACTGACCGGGATGGCAAGCGCGAATCCTTCTATTCGCGCGATTCTTCTACGAAACACGACTGTCGGCTTCTATGCATTCGCATTGACCCGGTGACCACATAGCCAGCGAAAGCGCTCAGTTATGGGCGGAACGATTTTTCTAAATCCTGCTAAAATCTAGACTCACTTCTGTGTGCGTGGAGGAACAAACTCGCAGAAATAATTTGAAAAGTACAATTTTACAACTCGTTGTCGATGTAAGGATTAAATCACTTCCGGCAAATGATGAAACGATGGGTTACGAAGGTTTATTGTATGTTTTCTTGTTGTGTAACAAAGTTTAACTTAAACAGACCCAGATTGATATGATGTTCATTAAAAAGTGGCAAATTATTGTGAAAAAAAATTACTAGTTGAATTTAAGTTTGTAATGGATGGTACGCGTTCAATGAGTAGAGTTCCACTAGTAATTTGCCTTTGGTTTCGTAAATAGAGCCAATTTAATATGTTAGTAAGATGTACCGAATACTCAGTGTGTTGCAAACAAAATCAGTAAGGTTACTAAGGAGATACGACGTTGAGTTCGCTTGAATACTCTCAAATTAACGTGTGCCGGATACCCCCAATCAATGCACCATAGCGACCTGTCCTTTTACCTAATCGTTCAGTTTGTGCTTTGTTTGCGTTTACCATCTCAATGCTTCAAGCAAGCAAAACGATTGAGTGGGATTTAAAATAAACGTAACGATTATTGTTGATGGATTACAGATCGGGACTAAAGGAAACAGGTTGAAGGTGAAGGAGTAGAGAGCATGTCGTTCATTCAATTGTATTTATTAACCAACGGATTATGCTCAATTAGCGTACCGCCTTTTGCATGAATGAAGAGTATTAACAATACAAAATGCACCCATTAGTACAACACTCACATCGCCTAATTGAGCGATGGGTCGAAGATTGAGATGCGATAAAAATTGTCGGATGATGTAAGCTTTGCAATAAATCGTACCCGATACAGAACAAACTTACTTCTATTTAGCCAACTACGGTATCAACTGTTCTTCCGGCACCGTACGTGACGGGCTCGAGCATCAGCACGTGTTTATTTGTCCATTTCGTGCTCTTTGATGTGTACTGCACTGCCTTACCGACAACGACCGGTGCCGGAAGAGTAAATTGATATCCGGGGAATAGACCGATTTACACAAGGCAGTTCAATTCTTCATCCGAAAAAAGGTGGAGCATATGCAGATTTACCGCACTAATTGATAGCATGGCGTTAGAACCTTCGGTATTGGAGAGTTCGTTGATCTTCTGACGATTTTTTTCACGTTTTGTTCGTGTGTTTGTGTGTTCCAGCCCGGGGTTGATGAGCAAAACGATGCTGCATGATGGTACGTTTACAAAAGCAGCCGAACTCCCTGGATTTAGAGGATCTTCATCCGCACGCATCGATGGATAACGCATCTTCAAGCACCGAAGGGCACGTAGCATGCAGTTTTCGGAGCGCTCCAAAACACTGGATGTTGCCCTAGCCGGGAATTCGGCAAAACGAAGCATGCTTTTGTGCTGGGTGCTCGTGTTTATCGAAGGATAATACCCTCTTTTCAACAGCGGCAACCCAGGCACGCACGCAAGAGCTCGGGTGGCATATCACATCACGCGTTTTTGATAGGTTTACCCCGATATCGGACGTCATCATTGTGGATGGAAGGATAATGATGATCACCATGGTCGCCAGTAACGCCGGAAGCTTTGAAGGTGATCAGTATAAAATCATGTATTCTATGTGGCAAGGCAAAGGGGCAGGCGATACATCGTTGGAATGGAAATCAGATACAATTAATTGAGATCTTTTAGCGTTTTTTGGTGCAATCGAAGCAGATTTTTATTAATCTCCTTCGCTATAATTTATGTAAATCATCTTTTCATTGCATGATGCGCTTTGATTGGTTACGTTTAATGATCTAAATGTTGTTGGTTTGTGGTGTGCACTTTAATAAGAATATTTTTTGATTGATGATGAGGATTTTTTAATCTTTTATATTTTGTGCATTAAGTTATACAAGTAAATCTTCATTTATATTTTCATTATGACTACTTCACCTAATGTCAGATATGTTTAAATAATATCCTTTGGCCAACATCGAACCAATTGACATCCACACACACAAATGCCTGGAATTTTATTCCAAACGTACTGTTGATGCAATTGCTCACTGTAATGCCAGAGCCTGTTTACATGTTAGTGGGACATAACTAGTCCCCTTTCAAACTCAATACCAGTAGAGCGGATAACAATGAATAAATCCTGCGGAAATAAATAAATCGTGGATTCAATTTCGAAAAGCATTTCAATTAATCAAACTCGCCCGGCCTGCCGGAGGATTATGGGAAGAATGGGAAAGTCCATGCTGCGATTAAACAGTGCCCGGTTAAGCATTAGGAGTAATAAGAGTATAATTGTTCGATATTGGACAAAGTTATTCGGTTAGTAGCATGTTCGGGTGTAATTATAATTTAGTTTTATTTCAAATCATATGTTTTATATTACGTTTTGCAGCAAAAACGGATTTCAACAAATAAAATCTTCCACCTCAACTACAGTGTAAACGCATAATATGCTAGTCTGGGAAACAAAACTGATTCATACCCTGAAAATAAAACCCCCGTTCGGGATAAAACAGGGTGGCAGAGTGGTATGAATTCTCTACTATCTCTTACCCAGGTCCAGCTCAATCCATTAAACTATCCTATACGGGAATTAGTTAGTTCAACAGTTTTGCCAGACTGACCTCTCCACTTTTTACGACCTCGAAACACGGGCAAGTGTGATACTCGACAAACACACACCTCCAACCTACACTAGCCCATTCTTTCACCAGTTCCCCAATGGCATGTGGGTAAGTGAAAAGCGACGGTCTGGAAAGCCCAAGCCCGAGCCCGCGTCATAGGCGCGGGTGATGCGTGATTTTACCATACCCCACAGCAAACCCTCACAGCGAGACTTTAATCTGGCCTCGGAGGTCTCGCGCTTAGCGCATTGGTGTTTTATATGTATTTAACGGATTATGCGCTACATGGAAGCCAGCATAGGCAACCCCATGCTTGCACACTCCCCAAAACCTTGCACGCGCCTACATTGTTGTTGTCCCGAGCGTACGGACGTGTTGTTGGGTGCGCAAAAATTTGTACCCAGAACAGCAGCTCAGGACATAGAGCGGGTGGTCGTAGGGTGTAGGACCGCTGTCGCTTTTGTCGAAACTTTGCAGCGCGTTGCTCGGTGTTTGGGATTTGAGGATGGGTCATAATTTAAAAGATCACGCATCGATGTAATCCAGGAAGTTTGGGGATGTAGAACACACCTGGTGGAAGGGTGTGTGATGTATGGCGAAAGGGAACGAAAACAGGGATGAATAAAATCGTAAGAAGATTAATTTAAAGCAGTAGTATTCGCGATTCGATGTTCGATGATAGTATTCGATTCGAGCCCTGCTCGTGCAGCTGACACAAAATGAGAGCAATTATGTGACACGAACTGGAACTCTTCATTGATCAATGGAATATGCATAATTTTAGCAGTGCTTTGAAATAGGAGTTTGAAGTATGAACCCAGCAGAGCTTTCGATGAGGTCATATTAAATCATTACAACAAAATGCTTTAAAAGATTATTCTAGGTATTAGGTCTTTTTTTATCAAATTAATTTTAAATCACTGCTATACTAACTCTTCCAATCAGACAACAAATTAATTTTCAAAATCAAAACATTGCCACGTTTCTGCGGTTGATAGAAGAGTGCGCTCGAATTAAACAGCTCTTCAACAACAACCAAAATAAAAAAAAAAGATAGCATTGCAAAGGACTCCCGCTTAACCACCGATTTGTGGACATTACTTTGCCAATTGCCACTCGAGGTCGAGTCACGAAATTAAAATTGCCCCCAGGGAGCGCGATGGTGCTGATAAATTGTTTAATATTTTAAATGGAGTTTGCCTGCAGCGAACCCTCTTCAAACATCAAACGCCGCCAACTGGTACGCTGTTGAATGTTTGTGCACTACTACTCACCGTTCACTTTGCTGAAGTCAAAATCCTGCCTCCGATCCTGCATGGCGGCGGCGGCTGCTTGTACGGCGGCTACCGGTGACTGTAGTATGGTCCGATCGATGTGTGGACCATTGACGGGGTTGCTATCACGGCTGGCCAAACCACCCGGCCCGTTCGGACCCGGTCCGTTGTTTTCCGGCGCCGTCAGTGAGCTCGAAACACTGATGCGTGGCGTTACGGAGCGATTAACGGTGGCAGCGGCTGCCAGAAGAGACTGTGACACACTGATGGCTGGATGGAGGTTGGTCGCGAGTTCTACGCGCGATTGTCCGGCAGTGGGGGCGTTGGTGGATGATCCCGTCGCACCATTGCTGGGTGCCGGTAGGTGATGGTTGGCGGAACCGTTTACATCGGTTGATTGGGAACGATCTGCTGGTGGGTCGGCGGTGCTGCTATTGCTGCTGACCGAGGAGGACGAGGCGGCCGTGCCGGATATTGCCTTTGGGCTGGACATTTCTGCGTCTCGTTCGGTAGTGTGTGACGGGGATACTGGCATCGATGAGTCCTTTTTGGGAGATTTGGAACGCGTAAGGGCAAGAGCTTGCGTCTGAAAAGGGAAGAGAATAAGAAAGTTTTGATGAGTAATGAGCAATCCAAAGCGTAATATTTATAGTTTATTTATAGTTATTTCTAGGGAATAACTTACACAAAAATATTATAAACCGGAAGAAAAAAAAATCAATTCAATATATTTAAAAATATCAAAGGTATAAGTAGTCACCCTGATGTGGAATCGTACAAATTGATTATGCAAAGGCTTTTTAAATCAAGAAAAAAAATCAACAAGTATTCCAGAATTATCCAGAATTATTCCAGTTTCCAAGGGTTTCCAAAAGTAGTGAATGTTGTGGTTTTCGCTTATTGGCAGTAATTCATGCTTCGAACTTCTATTTGTTTATTACAAAAACAAATTATTCATTTTTTTCACCCAACAGTAGATCCAAATACTTAACCCGCAATCTCACTAACCCCTTTTCCTCTGCGACCGTCTGAACAAAATCAGTTTCAATTAAGTTAACAAATACCACCGTCCGTTCTTCGATGCTCCCTGTTTGCACCATTTGGTTGACCTTATGTGCATGAAATCGATCGAAATTCCAAAGCACCAGAGATTGAGAGAATGACGGCCAACTGACACCGACACCCGTTAGCGTATCGGTGACCAGGCGCGAACGATTTCTGGGTCGGATTGATTGTTGGACTAGTTTTAGAGATGGCGCGAAACGTCATCCTGCCATGATCGACGATCATACGAATTAAGTCTAATCGGGAACGCGCCCTGGAATGATGCGCTCTCGGTCCGATAAATTGACCGATCGATTAGAATCACTTTGCAATAGTGAAGCTCCATTTAAGGAAGCATACGGAATAATCTTACGATTTTGGCGTGTGACGTACATTGTGATAGAGCGACTTCAATTAATGTGTTTATATTTTCACCGTGGTGATCTGTTGAATGATTTTTATACTGTGGCTTTGGTTTTGTAACGCTAAATCCTCCATTTAAGGCTTGCCACGTGCAGTTCGCCCTAATCTACTAATGTTGCCGTGCATAAAATTTCATGAATAATCCGCACCGTAAGTGGACAGGCCTGTTTTCTCTTTATTCTCTTCACATTCTTGTTATAGAGGCGTACACTCCAATCGTACTATCGGGCCCATCTCATCGGGTCAATCGATGTTAAGTAGTGGCCGCGGAGCAAAACGGCTTTGACCATAATTGAATGGGTGGAGAAGCCGTAACGCTCGTGCGGACGGCGTTGAAGTGTGGCTTCTGTAAAAGATCAGTAGATCGGTAGGAAGATAGTCATCGCGGGCGGAATGTCGTCTCAAGAAGGTGTTGGCTCGCCTAAAGTCTCTGGTTATTGAGACATTGAGTTTTAAATGCTTCATTTGTTTTGTCATCAAACAAAATATTTAAATCTTCTTCTACCTACTATCTATGCTACTTCTATATACTAAATACGCTATTTAAATTTTTGATAACACATTAATTTTGGTAGTAAACATTGCATAGAAATTATCCATAACATTTTTCACACAAATCATATAAATTTCCAACCCATTTGATCATCACCACGGACAATCGCACACCGAACTAGGCTGGTCAACTTTATTTGCCTTCAATTGGGATCAACTTCTCGAAATGGTACGATCGCATCAATGTCAACCGACCATTAGCTCCACCAGCTGGCTGACGACATTCGAACTGTCCGATCGAAGCGGCTTGGTGACGTACAGACTTGCACCGAGACGGCCGGAGATGGGTTAAGATTAAGATTAAGCGCCATCAGGCGTCCGCAACGCTGCGTTCCAAGACGCTAAGGGGTGAATGAAGGAGATGGTGACGCTTTCGGGCAGCCATCTGTGCTCCGCTTTTCGGAACAGCACTAGACCATTGTCTAGCTAATTGTAGCTATTATCACCATGCTTGTCGGTTAGCCCCATGAACATCTCGCCGCGTGTTTGTTCGCAATGTTTGCTGTTTACTTCTGTTCTGTGATGATAAATTTATCCGTTTCTGCTACTGTTTTGGATGAATGTTTCTTTTTCTCTTTTCGTCTTCTGTTCATTTCGTCCGTTTGACCCTTTTGTGTTGCCGGTTTTGTAAGCTTCACTCATCCCCAGAGGGCGCTAACAGCAAAGTAGCAATTAATTGAAGGACAATTATTTAAATAATTTTACCCCGTCAAGGGTTGATACGCTGCGGTACAGCAGGACACTGTCGGCGATGCAGGTTAAACATATGTTCTCTGCCATGTTCCGTCCGCAAGGAATGTATGATCCAAAAAAAGCGAGAGAGAGAGAGAGAGAGAGAGAGAGAGAGAGAGAGAGAGACACACATACAGACCAAAACTAACAACCGGAAGGTAGTTTGAAAAGGGCTAAACCCTCATCCGTGAGGACGGCGTGCAGCGACCGCAACATGAAAACTGAAAACTGCAGCCGAAAGATGGTCGGTTACACGGAATAAGGGTGACACAATATATACAATTGTGCCCTAAAACGCACCTATGCAGCGCGAGTCATCCTGCCGATGCATCCTTTCCTGTTCTGTTTTCCCAGTCATCTTCGCACGGGGTGCATCCATCCGTTCTAAGCAGCAGCACTAGGCAGATTGCAACATAATAAACGTACATGAGACCTCATAAAATATCTCATCGGAACGTTTGCATGAGGGACAATTATGTGGCACTTCCTTTCGCTGCAGCACCAGCAGGGAACGGTGGAATAACGATCAAAAAGTGTGTAGCAATAACAACGCATCTCGAAGGATACCGCAGAAGGATATCGCTTCGTTCGCATGCATAAAGGGACAGAATCAGACTAAAAGGATAAGGGTGGTATGCAAAACAAAACAAAAAAAATCCCCCAACATCATCCTTCATACACTAGCCACACAACAAAAGGACACCCGACCGAAACGGGTTGACAATGTCTCACTCTCACTATCGGGCAGCAATGAATCGAACAAGGCGTATAGTGAAAGGACACTAAATTGGTGGGTTTTGTTGCGCAAGCAAAGGTTTTTTTGCACTCAATTCCCAAAGAGAACAATGTTACGGAAGCATGAAGTGAGAGAGATAGTGAAAGAGAGAGAAAAACAATACGGGTTTGCTCACTGCACAAAGAGTCAACAGAGACATTCCACAGCAACCTGTTGCATCGTTATGTAGTGGCCTTTTTCCGCAAGATGTTCTAGACCCTTTTTTGTCACCCCACGTTAGTGCTATTATGTGTTCGTGTGTTTGATGCCAAATTTTTATGGCCGTGCCGAGCGGCCAAAAGGTAACATGCGGAGTGCCAAAAGTAGCGCGCAGTGCAACGCGGCTACGTACACACCTCACAAACGACATTTAGTTTTGCTGCTTACCTTTGGTTTTATGTTCTCGGTTAATGTAGGATTAATTAGACGAGCTTTTGATGATACCGGACGGAAGTGGTAGATGAGGATGATGGTGAAGGAGAGGATTTTCAGCCCAAAAGATCGCGCACCATGTTCGTAAACTGGTGCAAGTGCAACTGCAACCGGACATGTTAAAGTTGCGTCGCGACTAAGACGGGAGACTGCATTTCTACACCACACCAGATGAACACATTAAACTTTTCAACACCAAGCCCGAAATTATGATCGGTAAAAGGGTGAAGATTTAATGTGCGGGACATCCTGTGTGTGTGTGTGTGGCGAGTGGACATTGAGCGAAAAGGTGCATGGATGGTACTACCGGCGGGAATAATTTTAATGAGCCGGCTGTAAGTGTATGTTGGTTTTTTATGTCGAATTATTCGTATTAATGAACCATTGCTGCATCCCAAAATACAGGCGAGTCAGAAAGTAGTGAATAAGTTTTTGTGGATTGTTGCTTTACTGGGATGGTTTATTTGTACTTTGAACAATGTGTTAAATTATAGGTACATTAATTGTAAATGTATTTGTAAATCGTCTGAAAGCTCATCAATTTCATGGATCATTGAAATTTATTAAAGATAGTTTAGACGCTTTACTTTCTCGTTAGTTTTGCGGCATTGCTAACAACAATACGAAAAAAAGTTAAGCCGCAATTGAACCATTGCCATGTTTTGAACCCAGCGCGAATCACAGCGCTTCTTGAGGGTCCAATAATTCCAACACTATTGCAATTGGCAAAAAAATGTGACAAACGTATTTATAACATATGACATTATGTATCGAATTTGAATATTTGATAACGATTGTAATTGTACTTCTATTGGTCTAAAACACTACAATAGCTGATGGGAAAATGATCTAGAAATAGAAAACTTCCATAAAATTATTATTAAAAAATCGCAAAAACAAGTTCCGCGCACTAACAACCGCAATAGATGTAAGAGACAGTCAAAGTATTACATCACACGTTGTATTATTGCATGCAAAAATTTGCGTAAATTATGTTGTAGACGACAAATCAAACTGTTAAACATACTTTGATCAAAAATATTTAATTGTTTAATACAAATTTGTTAGAGCATGCGACATACATACTTATTAATACTCTTATACATTTAGTATAAAATACAATACTTATCCTTAGAAGCTTAAAAAGACAATTTTCTTGTTTATTTCTGCTTTACACAAAGGAGCTAGTGCTATTGATTACTTATTAAAAATGCGTATGGGAATCTAAGTGCACAAGAGCGTCGCCCACATGTTAGGTGACGTTGTACGAAACGCGTTAAGGAAATAGCTGATAAATAATCACTTTAGCAAAAGAAATAAACTTGTTTGGTTAAAAAACATATCTCTACAACTTTTTAAATTATTTAAATTACACCACTATTTAAATAAAACATTGAATTTCATAGATTTGTGGTTTTTATATTGCTTCAAATAAGAAATTAAAACCAATTAAAAAACGATTATTTTCTTAATTTGGCCTTTAAAAATAATGTCCAAGAATTTTGTCTAGCGATTCCAATGTAAACTGTTCATTGGAAAAGATTTCAGAAATTGGAGTTGACTTAAGTTTGAAATTCCATGTAAATGAAATGGAAATGAAGAATTGAATTCCAAATTCATGACGTTTCCTTCAAGGAAATTGGTGCTACATACCAGTACAAATACGGTCCATGAGAATCCGAGGTGAAAACTCGTTTAATACGTTCAAGATGCTCGCTTTAACTGCTGATCGCTTCCGTTAAATTCGTCATACCAAAAAAAACCATCACCCACATCACCCCATCACCTTCCGGAATCCGAAGCAAAGGATAGGCGCCTGTAACCCACCAGAATGATTGGGTGTGAAAATGATAAACATCATCGCCTGGGTAAGCCGGAACTTGTTCTCCACCCGCTCGCAATCGGTAGCATAATTGCATCTCTTCATCTGCAGCGGACGAGAATGCAGCGAGCAAGTAGTCGCACACAAAGCCGAACAAAAAAAAAAACAGCACACACCGTTAAGAAGCAACAAAACAGCACTGACTGGGTGCAAAGGAAAACCAATTCAATTCGACTCCCAAAAAAATTAAAACAAGAACAAAAAAAAGATGCTACGCGCGCACGATGACATCGGGTGCGTGCCGCGGTAGCAACAGTCGGTTAACATTTTATTTAATTTAAATATAAGCGACTGGGCAATTCGTAACACTCCCGCAGTCATCTTTCTCTTCACTTTGGCCGGTTGGGTTTGGGTTGCATGGGTGATGACGGCCCCCACGATGGTTTGGCGCTGAAGCATAAAAGTGGCATCATAAATTCGTCGTCAACCGGCTGGTGTCCCTCTGTGTGCCCACGGTTGTGGGGATGGAGTGATCGTCGTGTCGTTTTTTGCTGCCGTGTTCGTGGCTGCTTTACTTCTTTTGTTCGTGTCCGGATGAGTTTTGTTCTTTCGGTACGGACTGTGGCGCCTCCAGTACCGCCAGTACGAACGAAAGGAGCAGCGTTAAAGCGTGTTCATCTGGCGAAAGATTGTAGTGGATGGTTGCTTCAGTGTGGATTGTTGTTTTTTTTTGCTTGCTACCCTCAACTATTTATAATATGGTTTTGATTCGGACGTTTTTTCGCTTCCAGTTAAGGTGCAGTGTGGAGGTGTTTTTGTGTATGCTTTGTTTGCTCGCTTGTTCAATTCCATTTCTTCTCCATTTCCTTCTGAACAGACAGTCGATAACCGTTTTTTGGCTGTAGAATGATCATATGCTCCCGTTTTTCCGTATGGACTTTTCACTCGCAAAAACATTACACTTTTTTGCACTGCACGCTGCAAACTGAATAAACACAGTCAAGTGGCACGGGTTTCGAGGGTCACGCTATACGCTGTTCCACGCTCTCCTTTGCTCTCTTAATCGCACTGTTCTGCTTCTCTTCCGTCCAATTCCAACTCCAAGCAGCTTTTGTATGCGGCTACAGTAGTCCGAACATCGCGGAATCATAAACGGAGTAAACCTCACAACGCGTCATTTATTGGGTGCCAACATCGTCCGATTGAGTGTGCAGGGAATTGGATTGGTTTTATTATTGTTTTTGTTTTGAGGTGTGTTTTTTTGTTGTTGGAATGCAATTCTTATTTCCACCGTGGATCATTATCCGTTTCAGGAGCCAATGATGGTGAAATATGGTCGCGTTCTTGAGCAGCATTTTGTTTAATCGCACAAAAAAGGTGTTAACTGTCTGTAAATTTGGTAATGAGTAATCGGCAGAGTTTTCGGTATGACACTGTGTACGTTAGTTGATGGCAATTTGTGTTATTTGTACTGTACTTCTTGTGAATTAATTGTATTACTTAAGACAAATAATTAAGTTAAAGCAGTAAATTAAATTTATTAGTTAAAAAATAATTGAAAATTTTGTGAAATTGATAATCAAAACTTTAGTAAAACATAAATTTTGTGCAAAGTTCTTGTTTCCAACAAAAGTAATGCAGGAAAAAAATGCTATTTCTTAAATACGTTATTCCCTCGGTACTTTTGTTAAGTAAAGTTACCAAATGTACAAAAAGTTTTTCTTCTTGATTTTTTTGTTATTGAATTCGATGAAGATTTATTGCCTTGCGATACCTTCAAAGCATTGTTAATCCATTCAATAGAACAGGATTGCATTTTTGTGTTTTGTTAATCTACCACAACCAATTGATCATTAATTTTATGCATCGGACGCTCTTCCTCACATTTATTTTTTTGTGGTGTATCGGCGTTATTGCAAGCAGCCAAACGATCAAACCGCAAATCGTCTTCAAGCTAATTTACACAATATAATCCTCCAAATGATCGGTGAAGAAGGTTGGGTTTTTTTTCCACGTGATGTGCATTTTTGTATTCGTAAAAAAACTGCAATGTGCAAAAAAAACCACCACGATGGAATCAAATAAACTGACACTGAAAAGCCAATAAAAAAATGGCATACCGAGCTACCGAACAGAAGCACCCCGAACAGAAGAGTCGCCATTATTATTATGCGCTTAATTAATGAACCATGCTGCGTCGGGTTTCGGTGGTGGGTTGCTGTGTGGCCGCTTGCGTTCTCAAACACGGAGCCACCGCGGAACACCTTGAAGCTAATCTTTGTTAAAATATTATGAAAATTTCTGTGTTAACAACAGTACAACTCCACTCCGATCCGGTGGAAACGATGAAGCAGAACGAGCATGGGCAGATGAAATTATGAATAATCATACTTTTTTACTCCGCTTCTTCGATGCTGGGCTCGATTTCCTCGCCAGAGCAGTAGTTCCACCAACCGTTTGCCTTTTGTGTATGGGTGGTGGACAAGGTGGAAGCTGTTGCTGTTGCGCTTGCCTTCCGTCTCCCCTATATCCCCACTAATGAAGCGTTGCGTACGGTGGTTGACTTTTGACGTGGAGCTATCTCATCCTTTTGTCCTGCAGGATAGACATTCGGTTCCCGCGTTTCAGCTTACACCAAAAAATGCTTCACCCCTTGTGTGCCTTTGTGGCAGGCATTTGTGGTGGTTGTGCGGTTGTAAATTTGGCGTCGCACAAGCCGCCGCACCAGAAACGCACCGGAGAACTCCCAAATCCCGGGACATCCGGGGCGCAATCGAAGAATAGCAGGGCAAGAATGATAAGGGAAAAAATTAAAACCAGGAGCAACATCTTAATGACAAATGATTTATTGTAATGAATAATAATAAAAGTTTCACCCTTCGCTCGTGCTGGAAGTTCCAACATTGCGCAGGGATGGCAAAGTTGAGCATCATGATGTCCTCTCTTGAATTCTGGAAGTTGTTGGAGGTTTTTTTACATTGTTTTCCAGGAGTTTTTCAACCATGTACCTGTTCAGGCTGAGTAGTGATAAGTGAAGTTGGCGGTGTTGGAGCGTAGGCATCCAGATCCGCGGTTTTGATAAGACGCGACAGCTTCTCCAGTCTGCTGTGTCGCCATTTGCTACCAGCGGGAAGTAGTTGCGGGAATAACTTTTTTTGTGCAACCTCACCATGACAAGCTCGAGGTTTCGATCTGCCGTGATTTATTGAGCCCGCTGCACTAAAGTTTACTGGAATTCCCATGCACTTGTGAGGAGGACCTATCGTACCCTCTAGCCTACATCCATCCACCGTGGGACAGGCGCGTGTATCATCAAAACACGCCCCACACGGAAGCGCCGCACATCAGTTTAGTTATTGCTAAAACACGTTCAATGTTCAATCTATTTACGTGCGTGCACGATGCGCATCTTGCACATATAAGTTGCACATTGCAACATCACATCACGGTTGACGTTCGCGTGTGAGCAACGGTTTGGACTTGGCCGCAACGGGCTCCGGGCGACATCCGACACCGAGATCCGATCCGGCGCGATCGCCATTGCCTTCAATTGAAATTTATCAATCGATTGATATCAATTTTAATCAAAACCAATCTCGAATCCAACTCAGAAACCGGGGTACAAACGGTGTGCAGGGGTTTTACAGCGCCTTTGCGGAACGGAAAATCGGTAGAGAATTCTTGCTGACGCAAGAATTAGTGCGACGGTTTGCTGGCTTGGCCAATCATCTAAACCGTTTCGTCTTTGAATAATAGAACGTATCAACCGGCATCGAGTTTGCAAAAGGGCATTGCGCAAATAGACGTGGCGCTTAAGTGGACGAGTGATTTATTTTGAACTGGTGCTAACCCTACGTGCTGCCGGCAGTAAGACGCTTGTAAGCGAGCTGGTAATCTGAAGCGTTACACTGTCTTCTCCTCGCTAATTAACCGATTTATGGAACGAATCGGGTTGGTGTGTGCAGTATTGTTATGGAAGAATGTGCCATGCATGAGTGTTGTGCAATGATTTATCATACGCAGGAAGAGGCAACTATGGCCGAGTACACTCCGAGGATAAGGGTGCCGTTTCGCAGTTCGTTGTCCCATACTGTGTATGTAAAGTGTATCTATATTATTGATGAACACTTGATAAACAATTTGGAAAAACCAAGTTGTGTTTGAATACTTTTTGGAATTCATTCTACAAAAAACTATGTGACAAAAATGTTATGAAGTGGTAAAAAAAATGATGTGTCTAAAAATGAACAAATTTGAGTAATTCGATCTAGTCCTTGATCGTGAATAAAACAATTATCTCTAATGGTAACATATATTACTATTTCATCTAAAAAGGCTTGAATAAAAAATAAAATTGAAGCAAATATTTGTTGTTGTTAGCGACGAGTACAACAAATAAAAAAGGGGAAAAAGATGACGATTTTAAGTGTTTCTAATCAACTCTCTTTACTGCATAATTGCAACACGTAAATTGCTTTATATGATGTCTTTTTTTTAATGCGGTAAACACTCACCACAGTGTAGTTTGCCTTTGTTTCCAGCGCACAAAAACCCACCCCTGGAGTGCCTTTTATTGCATACGATCGTTAAAAAAATGTCATTTTTTGTAACTTTCTCACTTCGATGCCATCCCTCGTTTGCTGCATAAAATCAACGATAGTGAATGCAGAAACAACCAAATAAAAAGTTTACCCCACACACATAATCGTTTAATTTTCTTCCGAGTGTTCGACGTTTTTCTTCAACTGATGTTACCTTCTGTTTTCTCCATTTCACTCCATTTGTTCCGTTCTTTCGGAGTGTGTTTCGTTTCTGTGTTTGCGTTCTACGTGCACGTTTTTGTTACTCCCTAAAGAGTTCATTTGTAACTCGCTGATTGCTTTCATTCTTGAGGCTTTTGTTTAACAATGCTGTCACATTAGCTGTTACACGATTGTCTGACTTCCCCATTTGCCCTTTTCGGGGACTGACTCGCCTGCGAAAACCCAACCAGCGTTTGATCGTTGATCGCATTTCTTCCGTTTCTGTTCTTGATGATCTAGTAAAGCTGCGATAGTGGTCGGTAGGGTTTTGCTGTCGGTGGTGTTTTTTTTTCTTAATGCTTCCCTCGTTTATTTATCGTGCACTTTGCATGTCCACTTCCTTTCCCATCCATATCACACTCGGTTGCCCTTCGCAAAGAACTGATCCGTTGCCGTTTGCTTTTCCCTACCAGCGTGCCGATGGTGGTTATGCTGGTTATGCTGCGTTAATGTGCATGCATCGTCGAGCATCGTCGATCGAACTTTGGAGCGAAGAAAAAAAAACACAAAAGCGAAGGAAAGCAAACAAGCAAGCGAACAATACCCGGAACACCGGAACTACTTGTCACTGGAGTGCGATAAACAAAAGCGAAAAAAGCACCCCCCTTCTTGACGGGTTTTAGCACTATCTGTGTAGGATTTTCGCAGCTACCCGTTGGGTGCAGGCGTGGGAGCATTTTGCTGACCACGCAGCATTCCCAATGTTGCATATACGCATTGACTTCACCTTGCGATAGGCACTTGCACAGGCACGAAATTGTTATCAATTTCGGCCTACATTTAAACCGTTGCAACGAAACTGCAACGTTTTCATACAGTCGTTTTCATACCCAATTTTGCGTCGAGGGAATAAGTCATATTACACGACTATTTCCTGGTAACGCGGTACGGGAACACACTAGTCGTCTTTTTGCCGTTTTGCTTATCTCGCAGCGGAAACTTCGTCTCATCTGCAGGCTCGAATTTCTTAAGATAGGGGTCTAGGTTCAAGGGAATTTGCATGCACCATAGCACGATATTCGATAGCTGAGCCTGCCCGATAGCAAAATCGACGTAAATACGTCGTTCTGCTTAAGTTTTATCGGAAATACGTTGCGAGAAGGCAATAAACTGCTGCGGCAATCCAATATCCATCCCGTATGATATTAAATGACTGAAATGGTTCGTAATTTGAATCAAGTGATATTCTATGTGTTTCAACACATTCCTGCAATTCCTGGGCTCAATAATTCACTATTGCAATGTAAAAAAAACAAAAATGTAAATGTAAAAATGTAAACAAAATAGCTTTATAAAATTTCGAACGTCGTAAAAATCTTCCGCAGTAAAATTCGCTAAAATTAAGTTAATTAAATTATGTTTCAATCATGTTGCTGTTGAAAAATGAAAAATACGAAAGCAAATTTTATTCTGGGTTAACGAGAGCGTCTCCCACATTTTGGTGAGGCGAGCCCTGCAAAATATTCTACGTCATATTAATATTATATATTTATATATGATTAATATAAAAATCAAATATTTATTTGAGTGTTGAGAATTCGGCTTTTCGTATTGTCAGTCACATAGGGGCTAAATATTCACAAGGCAATTCCTTCTTCGAATTTTCTTCAACCTAGACGTGCGTGGTTGTACAAAAACTCTAGGGAATGTGTTTTTAAAGAATAATTTTCATTTATTGATTCATTTTACTCAGAAGAAGTCTGGGAAGTTAAAAAAAGTGCATTTTTATTTCAATTGAATCCCCCACATTAGACTTTAATGTTTCAATAATAATTAAAGGTCGCAAAATTGGGGCAATGATAATGTTCTTCAGTATAACAATCTCTAACAAGCGATGCGCCTAAAACATCGTATCGTAAGATTACGAAACCACGAACACACAACATATCCCCAATACGTCCGATGAGCTGTTTTCACCCAAAGATTGACATTCTGCAGAAAAAAAAATTGATGTGCGGCAAGGGACAACCCCAAAAACCTCAAACATGTTGCATTTTCCTCTGGTATGTTTTCCAACCGCCTCTTTGCCAGCGTCCTGAAATCCTACATCGCTCCAGCATCGCTTCCTCTCCTTCCACCCAGATCCAATGAGACAGAAAGGCGCAACCGAAAGATCACCATAAAATAAAATACTTCAAACCGAACATAATCACTCGGGCCCGTTTCGTAAAAGGTGATTGCTACTGAAATTTATTTCTCCACATTTTACGTGCGTTCGGGGGCGAAGGCGACCAGACTGGCCAGAGGGCAACATGCAGCATTGCCTCCGGTGGGGCTGCGTGGTGTGTCGGGCTTTGTTCTCGCTCCTTGTTGCACTTGCACGTAACAAGTGGAGAAATATTTTTATTTGTTTGATATTTTTCTACCAAGTTCGATCGAGACCGAAACGTCCAGTGGTACGTGAGGGAAGTGTTTGTGGCATCGGAACAGGTACCGCCGTGGATCGCGGCTCGTCATCAGCTTCGTCATCTTCATCACTGTCAAAAGAACACGATGGGGCTGAGTTTTCTTCACGATTCTTTTCGCGCTAGTGTATGTGTTTGTGTATGGGATGTATACGATGCTTCAGCAAATGACGATGACGAAATGTACATGATCCTGAGCGCGCTCTCAGCTTTACGAGACAAATCGAGAGCGTATGCAATTTTTAATGCATTCTAAATACACACAACAAGTTTTTCTGCCTGCTTTCCTTCCTGCCAGGATTCCTCTTATACCCATCACCCAACGACAGAAGAAAAAAAGCAACAAAACATTTTGTCTTTTTCATCCATCAAAACTCCGTCAACGGTAGCAAAGACGGCAACAGCAAGCGGCGATCGATCGAGTGACGATCGTTGGATGATTTCTTACCCACATGTTTTCTCAGTCAACTTATCTCTCTCTCTCTCTCTCTCTCGCTCTCCCTCTGTTTTGTTTTCCTTGTCTCACGCTATCCCTGTTCTGTCACATTGCGTACAGCCTTTATCCCTGTTTCCTTATCCATCGTGTCCCTTTGCGCATTTGCACAACGAAGGGAAACGGTCTGGGAAAGGGAAACGGTCGCTTTAGTACTATCAATCTTGCTCCCCGTGTTTCCTTGCCATCATCAAATGCCGTCGTCAAGCCCTTTCTTATCTGGTGCGTTCGTTCTGTAGTCTGCGTTTTTTTTTTTTTTTTGCTGCCGCTTTATACATTTTGTAGCATTTTTTCCCTGCATTCTCTTCGGTTTCTGCTACGGGAGCTGCGCTGCGGGTAAGTGTTCCCAATTTACACATGTTCGCTCATTCCATTCTACCCTTTACATGGCCCTCTGTACTCCCTTTTTTCCACCACCCGTTTGCAGCCCACCAGCACACATCGCGCACACAGTCCATCATTCTTGGTCGTGGTGCTTTGGAGCGGATGAAGTTTTTCGTGGGGTTCGTCACTTGAATTTCATACAAAAGACTTCGATCAACGACTTTGCAGCAGAATGCGTCCCGTTCCGCGCACCCGCACGCAACTTCCAGCGCGATTTTGTTTATCGCTCCGTGCGCTTCCGTGGCTTGGTGTGGTAGGTTTCGGTGACGGCACCCGTTGCCCTTGCCCTTGCATCGGTGATAGTGCGTATCGCGGAAAACGGAACAGTCACCGATGGGATGACCGCAAGCCGGGCGAGAGAATGGGATAAGGCAAAAATTGAGGACAGACAGGCGGACAAGATTACGAAGAACTCAAAAACGCAAACACGACCCAGCGAGCAGAAAATAATTACAAATACGAACGACTATTAACTGGATTTCGTTAAATTAAATGCGACCGGGTACGGGTTGCATTTGACCGTCGACGGTGGCCCTTGCTTAAGCGGGCTAGCGCTGCTTATGCCGAGCTGAATGGCTAGAGATTGCAACTAGATTTCATCGTGCGTCCCGCGCTTAAGAAGCCAGAGCATACGAAAACACGAGAGTGAGAGAAAAACGTGCGAAGTGTAGAATGTGTGAGTGGATCGGTTTAAGTATACGCGGTACCGGCACCCGGTTTGAGTGACAGCTTTGCTACTGACTGACAGCCCGCGGACATCCACCATCTTCTTCGAACGGACGCGCAATGGTTCTGTTTGTTCTGCAGCTACCGGTATTAATTAACAGCCCACTGCCGATCCGGAAAGGTCGATAAAGCCGGTGGCCGTGTTCGCTGTTCGTGTAATAATTGAAAGTATGATTTTAAAGCTAAATGCATGTAAAGCTTTTTTTACATGAGCCTGGTAGGTTGTAAGCTTATGTTGATTATGTGAGAATGATGGGTTGCAATTTGAAACTGTGCCCTGTTTTTGGAATCTGTTCATCAAAGTACGTTTATTTCACGGCCGTTGCAGTTAAATTACTAGCCTACAACAGAGGCTAGAAATTACAGCTCTTATTTTAAAAATTAAATCTTTTAGTATAGTTTCCCTTTAGACATCAAAGTTCTGCAAACTTTGATTGCTATTGCTCGTTACTCAAGCTTTAGATACGAGAGAGGATGGCCGGTCAACGAAAACATTAACTAATTGTGATTGCTATCTATTGAAGTTTAGTAGCAGAATCTTTCATGATTCAGGTTTTGGAAAGGTTTTCTTCAATCATCAAAACAATAAACAGGTAAATCACAAAGTTACAGCTAGAAAGAGAATCTTCAAGCTCAAATAACAATTAAATTACTTGACATGTTTGTCATATATTCGTTACACAAAGCTCTAGTACTAAGACTACTAGCGTGTGTTTTTGAATTGTGGTCTATGTGTACTACAGGCAGGATAAGATTTGATAAATAAAAAAAACAATAAGAATATATGACCGTCAGAAGATAAAAATGATTATTAGTAGCAGTAGCTATCAGACAGTCGACTCGGCAATACCAATTACGAATCAAAATAGCATGTTGAGATCAAATCGTTCAAATCTTGTTTAATATTGTTAAAATACAGATTTTTGATGATTTTATAACTAATTAACTGTAGAAAATCAAACTTATAGTTAAGTATGAAAAACCTGAATTTGATAAGCACCAGAGCTTATAATATGCGTAATATGTGTATGCTTAATAATTAATTAAAATTGAATGGATAACCTTTCAAATGGTTATATTATCAATGAAATATTTGAGGTAATTGACATTGTAGCATTTAGTAAACAACAAATAAATTTGCTAAGAATAGATTTCACTACGTTAAATTACAAACAAAACAAAACAATGAGTTTACCGTCGAATTCTGACAATGTTGCATTTTAAAAGCGAGAAACACAACAAAACAAATGCAAGTTTTTTCTGCCTTTGCGGAGTGTTAAGATTGATGATGATCAATAAACCGATTCAACGATTGCTGTAAGTGAAGTTGCGCATAAACACCTCCATGCCGGCCAAGATTAACGCATTCGATGGAGGTGTGGAACATTCTCTCGAAGATGAATAACAAAAAAGCATATACTTTAGCACATCCTGAAATATGAAGTGCGAGCCAAACGGTTAATCGAATTTACCTGCTGCTGGCAGGTGTTTGGTAGTGTATGTTCTTTTCAGGTAGATTCCGTTCGATCCTGTGTGAAGCCTAAGCTCGTTACACAAATCAACGGTTTGTACCAGTCGATAACGCAAGATTTTTAATCCATTCCAATCGTGACGGGATCATCATCAGCTGCATTTGTTTGAACGTTGCATTAAACGGGTTGGTTGGTATTAACAACAAATCGAGGAAACAAAACGGCTCAACGCGTACGCGAAAAAGGGGCACGAGCGGAGATGCGCCCAGAGAAGAAAGCAGGGAGCAGAAAGAAATTAATCATATTATTAAATTTTGTTCGTCAGCGTTTCATCGTTACACCGGCGTTTTTGGGAGGGTTTCTCGCCCGCTTTTGGACTGCGACTTCACCATTAAAGGGCTATGATTACCATCCGATTCCGAAACCCGCTTCCGTTCGATCCGAAGCCATACACCAAGAAGGAGATGCACCGCGGATCGCGCGCATTCTTGTGATGCGCGCGATTTAAGCCCTCGGGACGATTATCGGGATGGGACATGGAACAAAATCGAAGCAACGCACAAAAAGACCCCAAGAAACCCACACTCCCCTTTCCAGACAGCTCAACCAGAACCAAACCCGTCATATCCCGTTTTCATATCATCGTTATCGTCAATTCGTCTTTGAATTTCATTTTACATCAAGCTACAGCTTCATTCAAATGGTCGCATCACAAATGCACTGTATCGTTGCACCCGAAAAATCCATTAAAAATGTGTACACCACCGCTGTACACACCCGCGGTTTCCACACCCCAAAACCGTCGCTGGGTGGATCACCGACCAGCGGTCCGACGGTCGATCGCGTGATGGATTCGTCGCGACCAGGATCGCCTTAGGGGCGGGCGGATCGCATCAAGAAAACTGAGGAAAAACAGCTCCTTTCGATCCGTCCCACCAACCATCTTCCCGGCCTTGATTTGAAGGGCCATTGGCCGAGAGTTTTCGAGGGTGAAGTTGAAGTAGCATAAAAAAAGGAACTACCAGAGAATTTTAATTCATTCTCAATTCAAATTTCTATTATCCCTTCGAGTGCTGCAATTGCAAACTCACCAAGGTCTCGCGCTGGGCAGCTACTTTTGGGTGGGTTGGTGTGGAAACAGGGTGGTTAATTTTGTCCTGCTGCTGTCCTTTCGGCCCTGCAGCACGATGATTATAGGGGTGCTCCTCTCGATCGATCGCTGACGAACCTGCTGACGCGGAATCGAGCTCACCGATCGAGCTTCCTGAAGCGCTTCCGGGCATCATTACGTGTTCTCGGCCGAGTTTTCGGAATCAACCGGGCAATGATCGGTCGTACGGAGTTGGCCCCCGGGGGCATCAGAATTAGATTCGATCGTCACCCCAAAACCACCACCCGATCAACGCGTGCAAAAGGGTTGTGTGTGCATGTGTTCTAACCATTTGGGGTTGCTGTCGCTTGCGCCATGTGGAACCCCCGTTTTTCTGTTTCCCTCCAACTTTGCGAGCTCGATCGCGCAGGAAGCTTAATGAACGTTTAATTTTTCCAACCTCTCTATCCGTACCGGCCGAGTTCCAGTTTTTGGCCACACATTTTTATCCTTTTACCCACTTTTTTTACCATGACTCGTTCCATCCTTTTTCGCGATTTTGCAACGCTATCATCTGTCCAGCGCTGAGTGTTTTGTATCCATCAAAGCAAACGGGCAGTGTGTGCTTTTAATTGAAATACGGTCATCTACGCTACGGCCAGGTCAAACCACCGGGCCCACCTGATTGCCCGTTTCGGGTTTCTTGGACAGTGGTCATCCATCCATTCTGGGAATGCTAGTTGCAATGCTTTTCTGGCGATTCGAGACCCTCCCATCTCCTTCGATACACTACGGCGGTGCATTGATTTTGGGCCGGTTGTATTCGAACGACCAAAAACCGGAGTAGAACCCGAACAGGGTAAAATTATTATTAGTACTCCTCCTGTTCATGTTCTTGCCTCATTTCAATACAACTTGTTCTGCCTCTCTAGAAAAAAAACCAAACGTTCCGAGAGGACAAGAATAAGAACCCGCGGAGTGGTGGAGTTCGGTACGGTAGGGCAACCGAAGTGAGGTTCATTTATCAAGCCGTGGTTTTCTTTTACAGGGAGAAGAAATTTGCACTCCCGTCCCGGTCCCAAAACCAATGGCAATGCCGAAGAGGCAGAAATGAGACAGACGACTCTTTATAAATCAATCTCGTCAACTGTCAATTTCGGTAGCTACTGTGCGAGTGCGTAAGTATGTTGCTGCAAGTGTAACGGGCAAGTTTCATTTTCTCCACCCAACTTCCTCGCGTTACCCTTTCCTCTCCCTCTGCTACCTTTTCCGTCGTCAATCCTGCTGTGTAGTGGATTCTGGTTGTAAAGCTGGTTTTTAGCTGCTTTTGTGCTGATTATTTTCGAGTCCTTGTTCGTTTTCTTCCAGCAGATGAACCTGCGTTGATAAATGGTTGTTGTGGATAAATTGTGTGCGGTTTTTCGGGGAGGATTTTTAATTCTGTTACATGGACCAACAGCAACTGTATCTGGAATGCACCTTTAAGGCATTTAAGATATGTATTAAACATTTTTGAGTGTAAACATTTTGTTAAAAAGTTAAAGTAACATTATTACCTTGATATTATTTGTCTTCTCAAGAAAAATTGTCTTTTCTTTTCAGACTTATACATGTTAAAAACAAGTTTTATCATGGCTGTGTGAATTGAACTTGGTTTCATAAAGACTTTTACAGGGCTGAACTACATCTCATTTTCCAAAACGTTTTTAAGGATCGTCAGAGAGAATGTTTTTTTCCCAGAAGTTTTCAGTTTTACTGATTTTCTTTTTTTTTAATGATTTATTTTATAATAAACTCGAAAATCCTATTCATACTTCAGAAGATAAGAACGAATAGATGTTTAGTTTACCTTAAATTTAACGATAGTTTAATCAAGCAACATCATCTCCGGACCAGATCATACCTGTGAAAGAAAAAAGATAGTGAGCAGTTTTAGAAATGAGTTTCAACGCTAAATAATAAAGTATAATTCGATCTTGATGTACCCAATCAATAGAAGGCCACGATCACCTATTTAATTAGCTGGCCGAAATGCACGATTAACCCGATATGTTCACTTCTGAATGGAATGCAACGCCTTATCTCACAGTTTAATAATCCATACGCTCGCCCAAGACGATATCTCGACCCTCCACTATCTGCTTAAGGGATGATTACTCGCCGAGCTTTGACTTTCAATATTTGGGCACAGCTATGCGCATTTCGCGCGCTATTGCGTATGTGAGCGATGCGTTGCATTTCAAACTGCATCACCAATCGATCTCATACCGCCAGCGGTGCAATTGGTTCGCATAGCAGCGCGTGAAATTTCACGTGATCCCTCCGGCCGTATCCAGACAGTCCACCGACGCGCCGAAAAATGTGCTGTGATTAAATTTCACAGATTTGTGGAATTCGCGGTCCCGCGTCACAACAATGCAAACCCCGGGGGCCGGTGGCCAATTAAACGGCCGCCGTCGGTGCAATTATCTACCCCGTGGGCGACGCAGTTTGTGCTTGCCAGTGCCGCAGTTCACCAGGCGAAGGCGCATAGTTGCGAAGGTGCGAAGTAATTTTGCCTTGTTCGGTGTTGTGCAGCACCGATCGTGCTGATCGTGCTTTTCAACAAGGAACGTGTTTACAAGTGCCAGGAAGTCTTGATGCACTGGGCGAGGGTGGGCAAGATGGTTGGGAACAGTCCTTTTTATCAGTGCGACATGGTGGAAGTATTTGAAGCTCTGATAAAATGGTCCATCATAGTATCGGGACAATGTGAATTGTTTTTAAATGTAAGTGATGTAGAAAGAACCGACATGTTTCCTGCGTGATTGCGACGAATATAAATTTGCTGGCCATTGGGTTGACTAATTTTTCGATTGATTTTTACTTGCTTGCTTTACTGCTTTGACGTGAAATTGCACTTGATTTATAATCGCATCAAACTTATCCATTTTCCAAGTAATTAACATACATTGATTTAAGGTTTTCATTGTCGTTTCTTACTATCGCGTTGGAAGAATTTTATAATATTTTATGATGTTTTTCCTTCTGTTTTGTATTTCCTCCATTTGTTCGTTTATTGTGGGTTGTTGATTGCATTTTAAAAATTTGAAGCATGCTAAAGCTTTCTAAACTGTATAAAAACTTGAAATTATGCCTACAAGTATAGATGTTTAGTAGTATACTGTTTAGAACTCCATGAGTGTGACTCCTGTTTACTAGTTAGAAAAACAGTTTGAATGTGTCTAGTAGAATGTGTGAATATTGTAAATGAAAAATATTTCCAAAACATTTGGAAACCACAAATGCTTTCACTAGAATTTCTTTAGATATTCAACCATTTTGTTAGGCTTGGTAATGTATCCTATATTTGAGAGCTCATTCCAGAAAATAAACACGGTAGCCAAGATCGTTCGACGCATGCATGTTTCGAACGCATATCGACAACCAGCGACAACCTGCCCGGGACCCGTGGCCAACCGTCATTCTTGCGACATTCCATCAGCTTTCCAAAACTGCCGATACCGAATGTCCCCCTAGACATTGTCCCGTCCGTGGTCCCATATCCTGACGCTTTGTGTGGGTAAAGCCAAGATCTCCTCGGTCCGCAACCGCAACCGCGAACGAAGCGAAATAATAAACGAACAACAACGGTGGCGACGACGATCACTAGACCTCAACTGTGCCTGCAATCACAGCCTGCAAGACAGGCATCGTATCGCATCTTTTATCATCATTATCATTCACCTCTGTCGCTTTGGCTAATGCCCCGCGGTTTTGCGGAATCGCAAATGTTCGATCAACGCACACACATACACATACATATATCGAGATCCATGAAAGTGTAGTAAGGTGCACCCTACGGTGGGGGTAGGAGTAAAGGTAGAGGATAAAAAAAATAACATACATGAACCATTGGACAAATACCGAGGGCCACGATCTGATGCAGTTTCGCGATGATCGCTTCTGTATTTTCTCCATTTTCGTCGTACGCGTCCATCAAAACGGAACCCAAGTTTTACGATCACCAGCCATCGTCACCAGCCTCGGGGGAGATAAGAGAGCGTGCTCCAATGCTAATGGAACGCACCAGCGAGCTGCAGCATTACAACCACGGCCCTGCTGCACGTCCCGCTACGTACGAAACGCAGTCGGAGTTTAACATTTCCCGCAGCGCCGTTTAAAAGGAATTTCGCCATGAGTTTTTGGAAAAACCTGGCGCAACGAAGGCCGAGATTATCGTGTCTCGATCGAACCACAATCGATGGTGAAACACGGGGGCGGGAACGAGCTCAAGCCGGAAAGCTGCAAGGATTCATCATGGTACGCCTTCAATCGCATCTCAGCCAGGGCGAAAAAGTGGAATTGTTTCCCCTCCATGAGCATAATTCCGGCTAAATGAAAATAAATGTCGTTGGAATAATTTTTTGGGCAAATTTTATGTACCGCTTCGAATGTTTGGAGCTGGTGACCGTTTTGCTGACGGTTAGTGTCCCGGCTGTCGGCATGCGCATTCTCAGACCATGTACAGGACGTTTACGTCCGCTGCCAATTCACTGGCTCACCGTGATGAGCGTATCGATGACGACGATGTCGTAACATTTGTACAACATGACAGTGGGACGTCCGTCACTGACAGACAGTGGCAGGTGGTGTTCTAATAAAATGCACTATAATCCGTTAATATTACTTGAATAAGTTTTTTTTGTCACCGATATTGAAATACATAAACTAAACTTGGTTTTATAAAGCATACATTCCATTTGAAAAGGCATTTCAATGAAATATCAAAATGAGACCATACATACGATGAACCGATATATATTAATTTCATTGCATTAAAGTTTTAAATATTATTTTTCACATTAATAATAATAAAATTAACATTAATTAATATTGTCATACCATTACAATATAAATTAGCAATTACTAATGTTACTCATTTTTCATAAAGAGGAAAAACTGAAACTCTTTTTCACAAAAGTACTCGGCGACCAATAGTTAATTACAACCAAGTTTATTGCAAGTTAGGTAATGCCATCATCCATTTTTAATATCCATATAATTTAATAATTTCCATTACAATGTTCTGTTAAAATGAACCTGAAATTGTCAACATAAGTTTCAGTGTTTAATCAAAACACAAATGAATGCAAGTATTTATCATATGCGAAGTGTAGTTATTTTATATTAGATTTAGTATTAGTATACTGTCATTCATGTAAAAACAATAAATAAGGTTATAGATTTTTGAATTGATTGGTGGTCTAAAAACGGTTAACATTGAATCATTTGCTGCTCAATCCTAGTTTATAATTTTGTAAGGTAAAAAAAAACACAGAATCTTTAATTATACTGCTTATTTACTTGCTTAATTTAAGTACAATTGATGGTCTTAGTTAATAGGAAACGATGTATTTAAATGGACCAATGCTACTGCACATCAATTTCCACTTGTAATGATCATATTCTGGGTTTGACCCCCCGGTGAAGACTATTAAGCTGTTAATAAGCATTGAAAAGGAGCTCTGTTATAATGTAGCATACTTGAGCATTTGTTCATAAAATTAAAAAAAAAACTCCAAAACCCAGTCCAATAGAAAGAGAGAGTGGACACACGCACCCGGAATGTCTTTATCCCCTTAAATTACACGCTCTTTCTCTTTCTTTCGGCACGTAACTACTCACGATGCCATCAAGGAAACGATTGTTTAATTCGATTTTACTTTACAATGATACGTATTATTATAAGTACTACATCAAGATGCGGTTGGTGCGCACATCAACATAATAATTCGTTAGCAAAAACACTTTCGAGCGTTTGTGCGTGAAGCAAAAACAAAACCAAAAGTATACACTAAATCACATACACACGTATACACAAAGTAGAGCACCCCCTGTCGCATGGAACACAAAAAAAGGAAAGGTGCGCGATATGTAAAAAAAACATGTTTGCCGGACAAAACATACATCGATCTTCGTCCCATTCCATCAACACGCGGCCAGCCCACTACGATGCGATCATTCGCACACGCACTCATACACACACATACGACACACCCGTGTATGCAGAGAGTGCGTTGGCTTCCTTTTGGGGCGCATTCATCCCCACCTGTCTTAGTAGTCCCTTCGTGATCGTCCCTCAGTCACAAAGGAATCTGTCGCACAGCGGCGAAAATGCATCCAAACACGATGGAAAGGAGAACGCGTGCTGGAAGGACTGAAAATAATTTGATATAATTTGACGTTTGATACATGATCTTATCCTCTTTTCGCGCTTTTCGTCATACGTTTCGTACGATGAGGCTATGCCCACCAGAATGGGTACAACCACACACGCATACACACACACACGCGTATCGAGGGACATTGTGCCAAGAGGATAACAAACGGTGGCAAAGTGTATATTTAATCGATCATTGATCTTGGGCGAAAATATTTTTCAGCTACTGCATTCTCAAGAGCATCCCCTCCGCACGGCGTCCCTTCAACCCGTACTCCCGTGCAGCACCTCATCTTCAACCCATCGGCCAAGAATCTCCTTCCAAGCGGGCTTGATTGGAAATCGGTTTTTCGTCATTCTGCCACATTTTTCGCACACAACCAGCGCCTGGTAAAACATTCTTACCTTCCCTTTCATCACGCATCCGCGTGCATCCCAAAATGCACTTGCTGCGACGAATGTCGTACGATAAATTATTGCACAAAACCGTCCCCAGCACAGACTGAGCTCGTTTTATGGTGCCTTTTTTTTCTTTGCTGTTTGGTGGTTGCTTGCTTAAATGATCAACCGAATGAGTGGCGATCGAGAGAAGATCATTATGTTATCCTCAATCCCCGCCGTGTTTCGCTCCGACGCTTCTGCAGGATGATGATGCAAACGGTGCTCGCACACACGAAAAACAAGCGTCACATCATCTTTTCCTTCCTTTCCGACGCGTACCGGCCACCGGTTCGAAATCACATCAGAGATTCGCATTTTCTCCAGAAAGGGGAAGTTTTGCGTTTTCCTGCTGTTCTTTGGCAATATCTGTCACTCCTGTGGGGGTTGAGGTAGTGATTGGGTGATTGGGTTGCGGTTTTGAAGAAGATTTAAAACACGATGACACTGTTGTGTCATTCGCTGGTCGTGCTTGTTGTGTAAATCTTGTTAAAATGTCACATTAGGGATATGAGCGAGGGGTCTGTTGAATATCTGGGGGTTTTGCTGAATTTCGCAGAGACCTCCTTCGCCCGATCCCCGTTCGACAATCGAAATGGTATAGAGGGAATTTTGTACGTGTATTTCGTGTTTTATTTTCATCCCTCAAGCTGCCTTTGCTGGTATGAGGGATTGCTTTTTTTAATGCATATATGTTTTATTTGTTCCCGATACACATATGCTCCAGAATGCCCCCACGACGCTGCCAGATACGATCTTCATGACTTCTTTTGGACACACGCATCACCGATCTCGATCGCCAGTCGACGATTTATGAATTCAATTTGCACAAATTTCGGGATCCCAGCAATCCCCGCCGTCGGAGCAGCAAATGAAGGACGTCTGTTAAAGTGCTGGTTCCCCGGGAAAAAAACGTCCCCAAACGTCAACCGAACATCACATCAGACGCTGACAGTTTGGACGAATGGATGACTCGTTTGTTTGATAACGGTGCATCATCATGCTTCCCGCACTGGGAGTGTGCAGTACCGTTGAAGTTGAGCTGAGCGCTGCTTTTTTCGTAGAATCCGTAGATAACCGCTTCAAACAGCTTGATGCGCAGTTGTGCGCAAAAAAAGGAACGTAGCAGCTTTTCAACTACCAAAATCTCCTTGGTATATGCTAAAGCAGAAATGTTTCACGAAAAGAAATAAATTGTTAGCTGCGTGTATTCGAATGCTCGCGCCCAAGACATAATGATGTATCATAAATGCCTCATCGTATGGGGCAACCATATCATATCTGGTCGAATAAGCGACCCCATTTTTTTGTACAATGTGCGGCTTTCCCTATCAGTCGCGGCACAGATTTTGCGAATTGGACCTGGATTGGGGGGTGGGGGGTGTCTTTGCAGGCGTGTGTGTGTCGGTTGATTAGTTTATAATCGTTATAATCATATCGAGTTGGTTATCTGATTCGATTTTCGCACACCCGCTAAATCTTCTTTTCTCTCTCTCTCTTTCTCTCTCCTTATGTCCTATTAATAAACAAGAAAAATGGGCCGCTTTAAACGCTGCTTAGGCGGCTTTTCACAACTTTTGCATCTCAAACACATTTCACACCCTATTAGGAATGTCGTACTGTCAGATGAGAGGAGTGCAAAAAAACACACACACACACTCCAAAAAATCATCATAAGCAATTTAAACTAATGCCTACCGGCGCTTACACCTTTGGGGTTGGATTATTTATTGTTCCGTAATAAATTGTTCCACTCCACAGAGCGTCGCGCAAGTACACCGTACGATAGGGAACTAGGAGAATCGTGGATGGCACGGCGGAAAAGCGAATGGAGATTTCGCACCTTCGCACGAGAATGTCGCAAACAACGATGATGAGCTGCGGGCGTGCTATCGAAGCATTGTGGCAAATCTTTATATCATCCGAAAGATCAGTATGCGGTTGTGTTAGTAATGAAATGGTCCAACTGACACGACACGTTTGGATTTGATGAGCTTTTGCAAAATAACCAAATTTATTACGGGGTTCTTTCTTAATTTTTAAACTAGAAGAAATCTTCGTTAGTTGTTCATTAATGTTGAAAGTATGTTTATGTCATTATTAAGAAATCAACCATTTTTTTTTGTTGCTAACATTTGTGTATCTTTTAAATATCGGGTAACTACTGTGTGTATATTCAATTTTTTTTTGGGATTGTGTATTTAAGATAGAATTTTAATTATACTTTAAATATAAAACCCTATTTGCTTCAAACTATCTTTATTTTATTCAGTTTTTTTGGTTCTCATTGTCTTCCAATAAAATGTATCAATCAAGTAGAAATTTGAAAGTTTATATCCTTTTCTAATTTGAAAGAATTAGAACGATTCAAAGTTATGTTCAATTATGCCATCAGTGATCAATTTGTACCTCTGCTGGACGTATGATTTATGAAAGTTACTGAAATAAACATGAATCAATAATAAAATTTTATAAAATTTATCGCAAAGAACAATCATTTGTCATATATTTCTACCCAAGAAACACGGCCAGACCATACTGCTTAAATCCAATAATATCTTAATGTAGAGTAAAAATCGCATTAATTTGGACACATTTTCTTCTTCGTATAGTAGAAAGGCATTATTTTTATAAGTAGTCGGTCGATTTTCCATATTAATGTCATCCAAATTTCAAACAACAATGGTTCTCAAACTGGAAATAGTATTCTTAATTTAGATAACTTTTATTGAATGCTTTAATTGTTTGAAAACAAAATCATCTATTGAATCATCAATTGATTTTTCAACTTTAAATGTAGAGAGTGGTTTTATATTTGAAAACATAGGTTGGAATTTAGATTTAGGTTAGTATCGATACCAACGCTTTTGCAGACCAGTGTAAGTATATCTCTTCAGTGTGATAATAAGTAAGTTGTAAGTAATTTAAACAAAAAAACAAACTTTTTTATTTCACTTATTTTATTCTAAGAGCATTTTAAAAATCTCTCAAAAAGATCTACAAACAAAAAAAAATTGTTCTTCCCGCATCCAACTTCCGATGATTCCATTACCGTTTTCACAGTTTAAAGAAGTTTAGTTTTTATTTATTTCATCCAATATGACGGCTTTTGCCGTATTATCATTTCAAAGAGGTTGTTGACAGTTTATTGCGGTGTGGCGCAAACCACACCCAAGGATTACAACGCAGCTGTATTGTAACAGCGGTTTAAAAAAATAAGCCAACGCTCAAGCGAGAAGAAACTGCTGCTGCTCATCCCTTTGCGCATTGCGCGGCTGCGGACATTCTGCGAAGAACATTCTGCCATCGACTGTTTCGTTGGCGCCTATCGCAACAAAAGGTAACCGTACGAGCTGCGCCACGATTCGCCAGCCTGTAGCGAGGGCTCGAGCTCGTTTCAACTCCGCGGGTGACAGGAAGCAGCTTTCACTCATCCATGGCGCGATTCAACGCAACCGCGAGTTTCTGCTTTTGGCGGCCATTTGCAAAACGCGACGGGATACTTGCAGCCATCGGTAAGTAACGGGGAGGTTCCCACCGGCCCAGACCGAACGGAACGGTAGGATAAACGGGCAAAATGGGTCGTACGCATTTTTGGGTGCGATTAACAGGCGTTACACACCTGGACGATCGTACGCTAACCTTTGCGCAACGAATGCGCAATACAACTACCTTGCGCTGGTATATACGATTCAGGCTAGTGGTTGTAACGTGCAAAGGGAAAAGGGGTGTTACAGTGCGGCAAAACGGGATCTTATAACCTACCCGTAACACAGGATGTAAAACCTCGCAGCAGATAAACCGTCTGTGCGAGCGAATTAACATCAAACGAGCGAAGCGATATTGAGGGTTTTAAACGTGTTTATTTGCCTTAATACACACTAACGCGTGATAAAGATAACGCGCGTACGAATGTCAGATGTTGGATATGGGATCTGGAACACGGGTACTGGGAGCAACCCCCTTGGCAGGTACTGTGTGGTACAATAAAGTCACAATAATTATTGTCAGCCAGATTAGCGAAACCACCGCATCGTCAAGGTACCAGCTAGTGTGATCCACATGTGATGATCAAGCCCGCAGGGGTTGACACCGACTGCTGAGCTATGCAACGTTTCGTCATTGGAGGGAGAGGAGTAAAACACACACACTTACTATTTACAGTACGATTTAATGTGCTGGAACACTTTGCGCCGGTTTCTACACCGAGCTCAGTTAGTGTCACATCAAAGAAAGACAGGGCCTTGTACGAGGGGTGAACTTACTTTTACTAAAAATAGCTATCATGAGGTTTATCTACACACGAAATTGTCACCATATTTTGCTTCTTCAAAAGCATTCTAGCACATCTATCCAACAACATTGAGGCCAGCGTGTGTCCACTGTATCGAAAAACCTGCGGAAAGTCGTTCGTCATAGAACCGGTCCGATCGAATCCCGAAATCATCGCGCTTCGTAGCGATTCGAGATAATCACTCCCCATAAAAACCTCCCTCAACACGGCCCGGAACGACCCTAACTCCCCGACCAGACGATGATGATTAACCGCGAGCGGCATCCTCAGTCATCCTGGTGGATTGATTTATAGGTTAATAAATTTATTAGATGTGATTTGAGTATAAATTAGTCAGCCGCCTAAAGTTCGGGGTCCGATTAGAAGATCCGATCGCTGGATAGGAACTCCAACCACGCGGACGTATGAAGTCTTCATCTCCGAAGCCCGCGATGTCTCGAAACGTGATAGCGTCAGTCAAAATGGGAAGGTCTAGCTAGTAGGGAGGCCTTGTGGAAAGTGAATGGTTGCTTAAGATGATACAGGCACCGGCGCAACGGAGAAAGGATGGAAGCGATTATTTATGCAATTAAAGAGTTTTTAAAGAGTTTCGACGTGGCAGATATGGGTGTCGGTTTTATTAATGGCTTGTCACTCGGTATTGGAAGTGAGTAAAGTTTGATAAAAAAGCAAAAGTAAAAAGACATGGGGGGGGAACTTTAGCAAAGATGAATTTTGTGCTATGTTGAAACTTCAGCTCTGTGTTGTGAGGTTACACACCCCAGCAAGACGGGGGTAACAAACCGTTGCGCTAGAAACCTCTAACGCAACTGTTTGACAGCAGTGCAGGCAGGTCGCACCATGAAGTAACCCCCGAAAAACGAAACGGTTCTAACGTTCTAATGCAACTTTACTCGGCAGTAACTAGCCAACTACCCTGGTTTTTTTTGTGTTACTGGATGGTGTTGAACCGTTAATTGTTTGTTAATTATTTTAACAGCAATACGAAAAAACCCCGTTGTACCTGTCAGTGCATCGGGCGGTAGTGCGCGCGCTTTATGCTAAACCGTCACAACTTGCCAGTTGACAAGTCTTTTCCGTCCCGAAAACGAGGGTAAATTTCAACGCCTTCTTGCAATTCGTCAGCAAGCAGCAAAGAAGTAGTTTTGTTTTCGTTATATTTGCAACAGGGGGTAAAGCGCGAGTGGGGGTTGATTGTTTTTCCGGGCGGCAATTCGCGGGGAGGATCGATTAATCGTGCATACATGTGTGTGAAGCCGAAGCCAGGTGATGACGCTCTGATGGATATGAGGGGTGAGGGGCCTTGGCAAATTGTCCACAGTCGGTCGACACAGTACCCACGCTGTCAGGGTTGATTGGGTAATGGATTTTCGTTATCGGCTCCGTTCAAGCGTAAAAACTAACGGACAGACGATCGATTCGATTGACGGGTTTTTTTTCTTCTGTCGCTGCTCGTTACTAATGCTTTCCTTTTCCTGTGCCTTGTTGTCGGGTTAAGTTGGCGGTTTCCCCAAAAAAAGAAAAAAGTAAACGTTTCAGTTTCACTTTCATGTGTGTTTCCTGAAGGTGTATTTATATCTCTACGGTTTTTTTTTTCATTCTTCTCACCCCTATTTGGAGCCCTATTTGCGTATCCACACCGATGTGCACTTCCGCAAAGTAAATGAAAGAAGGGGCTCCCGCTTATCGGGACGGAGTAGGCAACACAGCAATACCGATTCTCGGGGATGGGTTTGTTTTGGGTTGGGTGTTTGTAGAAACCGACAGCAGAATCGAATAAGCTTGCTGATACTGATAAGCGCTAATCGGGACATAATCAGCGGTGCGCTTAAAACGGAACCCCTGGTGCTGTACGAGCCAATCGATTACCTGTTAGATGGGCGCGAGTTGCAACGTGTTGTCAATGGAATAAATTATGTGCCAAAAATTAGCCTTCAATTAAACCAAGCACAGATTCGCACCATTTTTTTTATCGACATCAAATCCAAACCAAAACCGCATCCATCATCGCGGAGGGTGGTGAATAGAATTGTGCAAAATCATGGTGCGAAAGGTGAGGTGAGCAAGAAAAAGATTTTAAGTCACCAGCTGGTGTGGAGATTATCCTCATCGAAATCCGTGTTCTCAACTTAATCTTAACTCACCCATAAACTCGAACAGTATGATAAGAATATCAAACACAAAGTTCCGCAAAATATGAGCTGATTTCACACTCTTAACTACCCTTATAAACGTGTTAAAAGAAAATACCACACGTCATCTACAAATACGACCAACAACGCATCAACGGTCGCTTATCAATGTCACACTGCCGCTAGTGCTGTGTGTGTGGCTGATGGGTGGGAAAGCACTTAAAAAATGTAAACAAACCACCATCCCATGTACGTATCTGTGCAACTCTTCCACCCTGCGTCTGGAAAAAAAAATGCGGTCATCACTCACCCAATAATTACTGGAGAGCGTTACTCATCCAATCGTACCACGGAAATAACGTAACCCTCGCGTATTGAATGACATGATGAGTTTAGATGAAGATTATCCAAAACGAAAGAAAGGACACTTGGAAGGTTTGCTAACGGATGAAACTGAAGATATTCTGAGGTCTTAGACAACAATTATCATGTAACCTGTTTGGCTGTTTATCTTTTATTGGTCTCACTTTTATTCTCTCTTTCTCTCTCTCTCTCTCTCTCTCTCTCTTTCTTTCTTTCTCTGTTCCGTAATGCTCATGTAAAATTGTTTTAATTGCACTTTCCCTTAATTGAAAGCGGTCCCTTGAGGTCCAAGAGCACAACATATGCCGTACGGTGATTATTACCTTCTACCCCCCACACAACCACATACAGTCATGAGGAAAGCCAGCAGAATGTTCTTCCCGGTTCCATATCACTGAGCACAGAGGTCTGACTCCAAAGCACAAAAAAAAAACATCAGTCACAATCCTGGGTCCAAGCTAGATGAGCGCATGTGAGGAACGTTTTGCAGGAAGACACTTTTCACGCATGGCTTACGCAAACTGCCACGCACCACCATATCCTGATGGAACACCCCTATGTGAAACAGAATGTCTGCAAAGAATGAAACATTCAAATGTCCCAGGAACTCACACACCGGGATACATCATCAACAATGAACCTAGGAACCCAAGTACAAATTGTAGCCACCTTTCAAGTGCATCCCGGCTGCATTGGCTGCCTTCACCGAAAACTTCGTCAACAATAGCCGGTGAAGAATCCATCCCATAACGCAATATATGCCGCATCACCTTGGTTCTCTGCAACTCCACCTCGTCTCGCCAAAAAGGGGTTGATGGTAGTTAAATAGATATCGAAATAGATTATGTTAATTACAGGCTCCAGTGTGTTGCTGCAGCAGGACGCACGACTGATGATGGTGATTATCATTATGATTATATATTGCGCTATATAAATACTTTTCTGTCTCATTGCGCGATCCCCGTTGTTGTTGCTGTGGTGCGTTTGCATACGGTCAACGAATCTCGCACAACTCGCACCTTTCCCGGTTTGTTTTGACCCCGTTTTTGCACAATCAGCAAATGGAAGGTATTAAGTATGCCGCTCGCCGAATGGGATGGGTCAGTTTGGACGGTGACTAATTTAAGTCGGAAGTTGTAAAAAAGTGATCTGATCCTTCCCTAACCTAGCCGTTCACTGACCCTCGCATTCGTTCGGCCGGTTCGTACCGTTGATCGCAAGGGAGGAAGATGATTTCTGTTTGTGCTAATTCGAAAGACGGAAGCACCAGCAAGATGGGTTCTGACGAGCAGTTGGTCGTTGGCCGAATGGAAGGTGATGGATTCTTATGGATATTTTGTGCGTGTGAGAATATTGTGAGATGATTGTAATCGGATAGGAGGAGGAGGTTAATAGCTTTGGATATACATGAAAGGGTAACACGATTGAACTCTTATGATAAATGTCAAGACCACACAAATAAGAAAGAGCCAAGATGTCCGATTGAAACATGAAAAAAACACTATTTGAATATTATTGTGCAGCGTTTCAACTGGTAGCATTGTCATCAGGCGGTGATGGTTATTTGTAAGCATTACGTTAATTTTGTACTCGATTCCTGTATGTCTAATAATATTATTGAACATCACAAGAACGCATGTACCGTAAATAAAGGTAAACGGAAAAAAGTTCAGTTTCCCATGGACAATCCTACACTTCCCCTAATAACTTACCGTAGTCATTTGTTTCCGAAAAATTAGCTTTTTTTCCGTGCTTCCTGACCTTAATTACCAATTGATCATCCGTCTCTGCTAGCACAGCTCCCTGTTACGGTTCGGTGGCCCCACCGGTGCCACCACATTACGAGAGATGGGTTTGGTCAGGCCGGAAATCCAACAGTTGCATAATACTGGCGCACCATTCGAAGCGCATCTTCTCACGTTTGCATATCGCCATAAATCGTGTCCATAGCTATAAAGCCAGGACGACGACGCACCTTTATTTGGAATCGATTCTTGAACCATGAACATTCGATCATTTGCTGCCGCGTTGGTGTTTATTTCGGTTTGAAAATGAAATTTTACGAATTAAAACTCCCTCCCGGTAGGGACAAATCTATCAAATGGAGGGATAGTGCATTGCCCATCCGCTGCTTAATCGAATGTGACGGAACGATGGAACCGTACGAATCCTGCGTCCAGCGATTGTTACATCCCGAAGAAACCCGCCAGCAGGAAGTTAATTTTCAACCGCTTCTTTTCCACTCGTTCTTTTGGTTTCACTGCTTGCAGAGGGTGGATTTTGTACAACAAACTGTTGCGCCACAGTGCTCGGGTGCGTGGTGACCCGCCCGAGATAATGACTCGTCTAGGGGTTGCCTTTGAAAGTTCACATTAGCTGACTTGAGTAGAATGTACCAGAGTCGTTGAGGAAAGTCCTGCTTTTACGTGTTCTCCCCTATCGCTATTTGCATGAAGGAACCACTTTTCTTTGCTTGCAATCGGAAAACGAGGGTTGCTGGTGAAATTGCAACGCATTCGGCGCTCTTTTGGGATAGGCGTCGTACCTGGGCGTCGCAACGCGTATGAAGAAGGTTATGGCAAGGAAATAAGATCCTACCATGCACATGCATGCACTCTTCTAGAAACAGGATGAACTAATGGAACCCCCTGTTTGGCTTTTCAAGTATCGTCCCTTCCACTCCTTTACATTAACCCAGGGGGGGATCAGTTCGTCAATCGATGGCAAACCGTTCGCTCCCGGAGCAGACCATGCATGGCTCATCAGCGAAGTGACATCTGTCAATTTAGCTTCCTGTCATTGTTTCGTTTCGTACATGTACGCGTACGCTTTTTCCTTTTCCCCCCCGTTCGCATTCGATAGGGGTTGCGTACTGGCAGGACTTCCGGTCAAGATCATCGGGGAGGTTCTGCGAGTTCTACCAACCGTGCTCATCCATGGATCGAATGGTGCATGGGTCGAGTTTTACATGAAACCTGAATAGGCAAACTGCAATACAGTGGAGTCGGTTACTGTTGTTAATCACAATCCCAAACATTACACCACGCACAGACCGGTTACTGAATGCCTTCTGAACTTTGAATCGGTGTGGTGGCCTACAACAACGCCAACAATCGTTCGAAGCCGGTAACGCATCTGCACGCTAACACCGGTAGGGTCATAAATTAAAATCCCGAAACTGATAAAATCCGCGTTTCTATGTATTAAAGGATTATGTGCAGCAGGGTACAACGCGGCTTAAGGGCACCGGGTGGTTCGTACGTATGTGTTTGAGCGTGGAGGGAGACGGGTTTACATGCAGTAACCCCACATTGGGCCCAAAAGTCACGAAAGGGGTAAGGCACTATGCACCACATGTGGCCCACCACCACAGGTTGACTCGGATCGACCCCCATTGGAACGGAATCAGATCCCAGTTGTATTGGAGTTAGAAATTCTTAGTGCTCTCGCGGGTCATTGTATCGCAGGGTGTTTGAGATAATGTTTTGATTTAATTTATTGATTTTTTAACATTTATTTATCGTTTTTCAGATTCATAGGATAGGATAGCACAAAACTTATTAAAATATTCATCCAAAAACGATATTGCGTTTTAGTGATAATGTTGGAATTCAATTTCTTAAAATTTCCGCCATTAATTTGCTATCCCTTTTTTATAATGACGTCAATTTTACCAGAAATAATTCTTAAAACTTGGAAACTCTTATCTTACTTTCAACTCTTCCAGCTGTACTTTCAGTGTACTAATAACCGAGCGCACTCCAATCCATAATTCTCCCGCGCTAATGCTCTCACACTATTTGTCCCGAAAAAAAAAACAAGTTTTTTGTTCACTTTTTATCCGGGTTCTGTCCCGCACTATACCACACCGCACCTTCTTGTGCCGTTTTTAGAAGCTTAGCATAGTTAGTTCAATGGATAAATGGGTCTACAACGATTCGCGCCCGGTTTCGTCGGGCCTATGAGCGTGACAAAAAAAGACACCCCCAAAGTCACACCGAACCGCCAAGAGTCGAACCGGGCCGCGTATGAAAGAACGGAAGCTAATCCGCGGAAAATACGAACATGCCGTTCGACTGGGCTGTGTGGTCGCGAGGGCCCAGTTGGGTTAGTACGTGTGTCTCCTCCTTGGTATACTTTTTACCTCGCTTTTTCGCGAGCGCCCTAGTGTGGGTTTGTTAGGATGAAGGATTTTTGTTGCCCACTTGCCCACTGTGCCGTGTCGTGGTGTGGAATCTATCGATGCTGCCAGGTCTGCTGCTCCACGGTGTCCCGTCATTGGCCATTGTTGCAACGTTGTAATGCGCTGGCGAGAAAGCTCTTTACATAGTGCCCGTGCACGAACGACGGCTACCCAAATGGGCTTGCATTCAAGCGCAATGGTAGAGCAAAAAAAAAAGAGAAAGACAAAAAAAAACGCCCCTCGATCGAGTGCATATTTTTGCTTTGGCGGAGCAAATTAAACCCATTCCGTAGTGGCGCGACACTAAGTGCTGACAAATGGGAACGGCCAGAAGTCGACCAGATTCGATTCGATTCGAACGCAACACACTTTCGCCACAAATCATAACGCGTGCGGGTCACAATACCTGGAATCAATCTAAACGGCAAATACAGGGCGGAGGGTGTGGGCCCATCATTCCCTGTTACCGTTGTTGTTTCTACTACCGGGGGGCGGGGGTGTCCTTTTATACTGACCTTCGGCGATGGATTAGTGCGGACACGGGACCGCGAGTTTCCGAGCTTGCGCTTTTAAGCTTTGCACAGCGGTGATACGATTTACGAGCTGTTTTTTTGTTACTGTTTTCATCCTACTCACCGGCCGGGTGCTTAATGTCGCTTGTTCAAAGCATTGTTTCTTTTTCACTCCATCGCGCTGACAACATACTCTGGGGTTTATCTGGCCGTGCAGGAGAAGCGCAAGACGAATTAACATAAATTCAATCGCAAATCTTAATCATTAACTGACCGTAGCGTTTCTTCCGTTGTGGATACACCGCGTTATCAGCCATAAAACAGACACACACACACGCTCGATTGGAAGCATTATTATTAAAATGTATTTTATTTTATATGCCGCACGGCCGGTTTCTTTTCTTTCGCGGCAGGCAAACACAACTCCGATAGGCAAACCGCACTGGGGAAAGATTGAAAACGTTCCAACACAACAGCACGACAGATGCGGCTTAAAAAGATGGAAGCTTTATGGATTAAATCATTCACGGACATAATCGGAACGGTCTACCACGGGGTGCATACCACGTTCGATAGAGATGGGGAAGGTTTTTCGCTAATCCTTCAACGGTTTTTTTATTTTGTTTTTCGTTTTGCGTCCTTCTCCTTCTCCAACCCTGATCGCTGATGTGTCTTAAGGATCCATGCTACGGGTAATTGGTCCCGAAAAGGTGGGATTAGCATTTTGGCCCCGGAGTCTGCGATGTTTGAGGTTTGGTTAATCGGGAAGAAAGTATCCACCGTGTGGAGCTTATCGGGCGAAAGGCACTTTCCTCCTCCCTCCCGGGACCCATCGATCGCGCAAGTGGTCGGGTTCCATTAAGTTCACCGGAATCACCCAATCAAGTTTCAACAGTTGGAAGCTGGGTTTCGATTTCGGTAGCCTGCCCGATGATGAGGATGATGATTGAGTCGAGCCATTTTTTGGCGCAAATAAAAAGCAACAGCACAACAGAAAAACGGCAGAGCCGGAGCATTAAGCAAAACACGATCGTAAAGTTAATACCTCAGCCTGGAGGGAGGAGAAGGATTTGGTTCGGCAAAAGACCACAGATAGCTGCGCGGAGCCATTTCCAATCCGATTGGAACGGGTGCGTTGTGCGAACAGAACGCCAACAATCAGCAGGACATTCGGCTTTTTGGGGGATGGATTTAAATTCTCACCTAATTTCATGCGCTTGGGCTGAGGCGGTTGCGTTCGAGGCAGGCCCGTCAGTATGGGATCGTGGGGTTTTGGAGTGAATTTTCGAACGAAGAAGCGACAATAAATAGGTGGCAGACGGTGGTCCGGCACTGTGTACCGGAGGGTCTGTGGCTTGATCCGATCGCATATATTACCGATTTCCTTACGCGAATGCCTAACGCCCCGTTGGAATGATCGCACCAGAGTGAACCAACTGCAGTAGCTCACCGTGAACATAAAGAGCACGAACAGGGACACGAATTATAATCTCACCAAGCTGTATTTATTTTAGCCCCATAGCCGGCTCGTCTCCGCTCACAGCGGCTTTTCGATCGAGGCCTTTAATATCGCAATAAATATTAGCCAACCTTCTTTGATCCTTCTGGCAATGGCAATGGTTCCGATTTTGCAAAGCGAGTGAAAAAAGAAGAGCTATGCAAAAAAATCAAACTGCCACACAACTTATAAAATCTGTAACATCTTCACGCACAACGATCGTGTGCGGAGCGTGAGGTGGATCATGTTTTTCACTGTTTCGAAGAAGCTGCAATGAGAGTTTTGAGGTTTGCGCGTTTTGTATGTTTAAGTTTTAATGTTTCTTGCACAACGAAACCAAAACGGATATGATGCGTACGCGGTGTTGTTATGGGCACATTCCGGCTTAGCGTCTTGGTACAATTTGTGAGAAGAAGCGAGATAAACTACTGCACGAAACTGAGAAACAGAGTGAGAAAAGACGCCGAATGAAACGCGCCGCCCGAGTTGGCAGTTAATGTATGAAAATCCGTCAAAAGATTTAGCGTTTTCACTAATCACCCCAAATCCGCCGACTTGTGCGAATGAGCTTGTTTTGGTGAAGTTTGTTGCCTTTTTTTCTACTGAAGTCGTGTTTTTTTTAAAGCGGGAACCGAGTAGATAGATAAAGCGGGAAAGATTCGGAGCGTTGGGTGGTAAGGCAGAAATAAAATTAATCCCACAGCACGATGAGGAACGGTTTCGGAATGTTTTGAATAATCTTGGATTTAAGAAACAAAAAAAGAGCATCATAATTCTTCTAGCCCGTTCATCGGTATTAACGTCAATGAGGTGAGGTGACTAACCGGAATAGTGCAACAGTGATGTTCTGATAGTTAGAGTTGTTCGTCTAATGCTCTCCAGAGTCGTAATGGTTCCCAGCGCACATAGTTTTGGTACAATTGATGAGTACTGGAAGTATTGAAGAATTTATGCATCGCCAGCAAAAAAGAAACAAAAAAAAAACAACACCGTTGACACTAACACAAACCGACTTCATGTGCGATTAGTATGATTGAGCGAGTTTTAAGCCTCCCAAGGGTTCTAAAGTTTCCGCTTTACATTCCTCTATAAATAATTCTTCACTTCTTCGGTTTTGGGGAAATAATCTTATCCGCCCGCTCGTTTCCCTTCTATTCCTTACTTTCGTCACCACATGTGCGCTTCCTGCGCGCTACGCGCCTCAAGACGAATGTTGACGGACGGATAATCTGTTCCCTTCGCGAGGTTTCCCTCCTACAGTTGGCCTCTTACAAACGGCGGGGGCACCCGTTTCGGAATCGGTTAGGAAATCTCGCGTGCAATCGCAAGCAAGTGTCGCAACCCGGGCCCGAGACACGCAAAAAGGCCGCAAACAAATAATCAGCACGACCGTTTGCTCTGGTGCGGGACCCGGAGTGTTGAGACCCACGTACCAACGTACGGTGTGTGACACAGAAAAAAGGCGACCAGAACGCGCAGCTCGGCAACCGTGAAAATTTTAATCCCACATATATTAATCATACAATAAATTAAAATAATCCAATCGGATTTAAATAATTAATTTATTTTGTATATTATTTATTCCCATCTTACGGTAGTGGTGGAGTGCATCTGCCTCTAGACAGCGAGTGCCTTTGGTGTAATGTCTTGGTAAAATTGCGAATAAAAAAAAAGCCCCCATGCGTTCCTTTCTCTGCGGTTTTCATGGACAAATCCGCACTCCTTCGAATCCAACAGTGGCTACAAATCACCTCGCGAACTTCATGATCCGACACGACGAAACGATACCCTTGATTGGTGGCGGAACACCGAGCGGATCAAGTAAAACGGTGTGTACCACACTAATTACTACTCCCAGGGATTGTGACCGTAACAGTCAGTGTGTCGCAGTCAACTGGACCAAATGTGTTAGCATGTGTTTTGTAAAGTACTCCACGCAAAACGCACATTTCAAACAGGGATAGGAAGGGCAGGAATCATTTCTTTCACCCACAAAGTGTCACAATTACGAGTGTATGCACACTCCCCATGAGCTTCTAGTTACGTATTATTTGCTTTTACATTTTTTAGTAAATGTTACCCTTAAGAACCGAAGGACATTCTGGAGGTGAAAGTCGTCAGTATACTCTTTCTATTACTACCGGAGTAGTTAACTTTACAGCACTTTTACACACACCGAGTACACACAGCACGCACCTTCAGACGCACTATAACTGCCGAACGGAGGTCGGAAGAAACATTCCAACCTCAAAGTCGGCGGTGCAGTGCACGGGGAACCGAAACGGAACGCGGCAACGGTGCTCGCAAACCGAACCGAACCAGCACTGCCTTAATCCGGGATTATATTTATTTTCAGGCGAGTGAGCTATAGCTTTGAACGATTGAAATACGCAGTGAAGAATTCTTTTTCTTCGTCAGACATTCAACCAAACGTCGTCGTCGGATTGCTACCGGAATTTTTCAGTCGTCCTTGAAGAGAGTGAGTAGATTGTGTTTTATGTATCTCTTGTTTTTGAAGTAAACTTAGAAGGAATGTTTCAAAAGTTAAATATACTTCTTGTTATTAGAGTTTGCAAAATAATCACTAAAATCTTTACGATTCAGATAATCAAGAGCAGTATATTTCTTTTATTGGCAAAATAAAAACAGCATGCGCCCTGCTGCTTTTTGCATAAACCTAATCACTGCATTAATTTGTTATTCTTCGCACATGGGACGGGATTTGAATGTTGTTGTTTTTTTTTTGCTCTCTGCCACTGCACCTCTAATCGCTGTATGCATTTCATTCATCATTAAAGCGCTTCTCCACCGTCGTGCGCCATCATCGTTCGACATCGGCATGGGCGTTGTAATTACAGCGAGTTACATCCATGCTCGCTCCATACAAACGGGCGCTCCAACAGAGCCGGCATTAATTTTTACACTACCTCCACTACCACGCATTCACTCTCCCACACTCCGTTGTCAGCCATTTACACCTTTCAGAAAACCGGGAGAAGATGGTCCGAAATGCTCAAGGTGTTCGAGGTGCCCGAGCGCACTCATTACATATCGGACGCTTGGGGAGACGGCGCACTGTTGTGTGGTAGAAAATCAAGAACCATTTGCTTTTGCTTTGCATAATTTATCATACGTGGCTTAGGTGTGAGTGTGTTTTGGTGGGGGAGCAAGCAGTCACAAACCGTATCCATATGTTCCGGTTCCTTCAACGGCAATGAATAAGATATTCAATAATCTCTGCCCGCGCAAGGTTTCACTGCTCCGTCTCTCGGCAAGCTGCAACCTGGGATGGTCTGGTGAGGATTATGAAAAAATCTCCCATATCCCAGAACCGATTTCCACTATCTTTACGTCTGCGGCTACCGTGGCTAGCTAGGGTGGGTGGGTAATTTGATGGTTCTGAACGATGAAGTATTAATTTTTTTTTGTTTTTGGTTGAAAAATACATTTCAATCCCCACTGCGAGAAAGGCATTCCAGGCGGCCAGAGTAATCTTTTTGATGCAATAAGTTTTTTATTCGTTACGCAAAAGAAACAAACATATTCATATACTGATTTGCCATTTTTCACCCGCTCTCTCTCTCTCTCTCTCTCTCTCTCTCTCTCTCTCTCTCTCTCTCTCTCTCTCTCTCTCTCTATCTGTTCATTTCGCTGACTGTGCACCGCCGTGTAACCTTTTGTTTTGTGCGCCTTTAATGCCACGGGATTTAAATCCACGTATGGCTGTATGCGGATCGAAAAAAAATATACCAGCCGGCCACTTAATGCGCGCCAAGAATCGTAACGTGCAAATCAAATCTCTTGACAGTAAAGCCGCGCTTCGGTGCTGGACAAAGTAAGCTCGTACGGTACACAACTACTCATACGCCCGGCCACGGGATAATGGGATGAGGGTTTGTTCTACCAAGGTGAAGGAGGCGAAATCTTGAAGGTAGCAACAGTACCATTGCCAACCCGGCTGAACTGATCCGTCGGCGCGAGGAAAAGGATTAAGAAGATTAAAGCGCGCACGTTCTACTCGAGTACCAGCGTGCTTCTTCCCCTGCCCGTGCCATACCTCTGGCTTAAGCCACTGAAATCGTCTTTCGCTCATTTTTGTAGCTTGAGATTTACGTGTGAAAAATACATCCACCTTTCCCCCCCTCCTGCAATCCTTCCTGTAGCCTCTTGTAACTCCACAAATCTGTTTGTGGAGAATTCTCTTGTCGCCAGCTAAACCCACAAGCTTATCGAGATTGGCTACGGAAGGCATTTTATTTTGTACTTCGTGCCGAGAGAAAATCCAAGAGAAAGAAAGAAGGCAAAAAATGCACATCCACCACCGACCACGACAATTGATTGCGTTCCGATTTGTCCGCGATGCGTGCTGCTGCTGCTGCTGCAACTGCAGCAAGGGTGCAGCGAATCGGTAAATGCCACATAAAAATATCAAAAGTGATTAACCGTTGTGGCCACCGACCGATAGGCGCGCAATTTTACGATCTTAATCCCCGGGGTCACCCGGCCAAACGCGATGGGGCCGGATTAGAGCGGGCGAAAGGCAGAAATCGTTCATTCTGCCAAACCGCAGGGTAACCACGGGCAGATAACATGCGCTCACAGGGTGGGGAGTTTTCTTTTTCCTTTGTTTTCCCCGTGGCCAGCAAGAATGAAAATTGATACGCGTGCTGGTCGCGTAAATCAATTCGTGTCCGTTTTCGTGACGGAAAAAGGAAAGGTACGGATCAAGCTACAATGTTTAGTGCACCGTGAGCGATCCTCTTAAGATTTGTGACCATTTTGGGGGGGAGGTGGGTGATTTTCGTTGGTGGAGTTGGAAAAATAAAAGGATCAGCTTGCGTTTTTCTTCGTCGCTGGCAGGGGTAACGGTACGGAGAGGAACGGATTACATCACGCACCCGTAACCCCGAAGGGCGACCTTTTTGCTTTTGCTCCACTTGGCCTTCCTTCCCATCAAAAACCATTTGCACTGTGCCTGGTGTTGCGCCCCTACCCCAAAATGTGTGACATGCTAATACGGGTCAACGATGTTAGTAAGTGTAAGTTTTTATTTACTACAAACGCTCCAACCGCACGATGACATTGATTCCCGCTAACCTCGCCACACGTGGTAATTGATGTCACGTTCGGCGGTTTTCCCTTTCCATTGGCGAGCGTCTAGGAAATTTATCGTTAATTCGATGGGTTGCGTGAACTGTCGTGAAATGTTACCGATACAGTATAATCTTTTGACGATTAGCAAGAAAGATTATGGCGGGTAATGTTCTTACGCTATCAATGTTTGAAATAATTGTAACAAATTTTAAGTGGAATTGATTTAATCATCGGTTTGAAGTTGTTTGAAACCGAATGTTATTTTAGAAAAATCTGAGTACACCAATTGCTCCATGAAAAACCATAATTTAATTACTATTAATCGAGCATAGACATAAAAATTTTACGATGAAACATTGGCATATTGATTTGAATTTTTGCTGTAAAAATGAAGGAATCATACATTGTTTAAAGTACCCACAGTTAACCCAGTACATTCTAGGGCTACGAAACTTGAACTTAGTTCAAATGGCATGAAACTTTGTAATCTTTTTAAAAATGGTCCATAATAGGGGGCTAGGACATTGTATTTCATAAGCCATCTACAGCACTCGAATTATCTACAGAAGAACAATTCAATTGTTCCAAACAAAATATTATCTGTTTAATTTTCTAAAAATTATATAATCAAATAAATATATTCTGTTTTATTTATTTTTTATTTTTATTAAAATTTTATCAATATGGCTTCCGATGGTATGTTAAAAAAATACATACTTTGGAAGCTTTCTATTTGAATTCGTTTTTACGATTTTTTTAAACGCACTTTGCGCCATAAAAAAAACTTAATTTAATCGCCTAAAATTAATCAAGAAAGTGTTCCTGGCACACTTAACACACTTAAACATTCAACTGATCAGTTGTGCCTCAAAAAAGCTGAAAACTTTAATTAAATAAATACAGTGTTTCAACAAAAAAGGTAATTTTGTTATGAAATTTCATATGCTGGGTTGTAGTGGATTAATTATCTCTAAAATGATAATAAGAACAACGCTAATCGTACATTTTTTTACTCATTAGTATAATTACGAATAAAAATGTATCAAGAACAAATTGTAACAATTTATATCTTTAATCCATTACAATTTCTTTAAAAATATTTATACCAAAAATCATAAAAGATTTTAGTTCAAAATAGCGCAAAATGTAACTTAAAAATATTTGTTACCGTTTGATAAACGCACGCACTTGTACCGAAACAACATTACGGGATCTATGCACCGGTTGCAGCTATTTCCCCCGTATAGCATAAATACCCTTTTCGCCGTAAACACTTCAACTCATGCTTCCATCACGATCATAAAATGGCAAATTTCTAACGAACTCTGCATTCACCGTCAATTAGAGGATCATTTTTCAATGTCCTTTACTTCATTCGGTTCCGATCAATGGAAAGTGCACTGAACCCTGCGGGGGCTGTTCCTCCGCACAAGGAAAATGTATAGAATATGCAAAAGATACAAAAAATAACAATTGTAAAAGAAAACAAAACAAACCCTTTTCCTTCTCTTCGGGCAAAAGGATGCCCTTTTTACAACGGGACTGCAGATACATTTACAATTCTATTTTCGCACTGGTGGATAATGAATGGGTAAAAGATAGTCAAAAGATCATGGATGCATCCTAAATGGATAGATGTTACGATTGCACCATGTGCAGGATGCCATGTATCGGGTCACAAACACAAATGGGATAAAAACTCGTCCACCACCGGCATACACAGCTTCCAGCCGATGGATTAAAGGATGGTAAGGATTCTTCGCTTCGACATCCTTCAAAAGGAAGGTGTGTAAAGGTGAGCGAACCAACGGTTCCGCAAAACAATGCCCTTCACGCGAAACAACACCAAAGAAAAAGGTGCGAAAAGGTGCGATGCGAAAGTCCTTGCAAAACGAGGACCCCGGTAAAAACAATTCCTTAAGCTGTGTTGAGTGTGTTGTTTTTTCCCTCTCGTGTTTGTTCTATTGCTTCTCTTGGTGCAATAAAACCGTAATTCGTTACGTGCCTACCGAGGTGTCCTCTTTGCCACCTTGTTCCTTACTCGCACGGGATCCTTTTGCTTGCAGGATAAAAGAGAAATGCAAGAAAGCCGATGGCAAGATAAAAATATCAGTGTGTAAACACAGTATTTCGGGATCAACCCTGAACCCGGTGTGGTATGTAACCCGGGATCGGGGACGGTCGAACGATAAGACGGACAGGAATTGGGACGAATTAGAGACGGAATAACAAACACCGAAACTAAGCCAAAACAGGACCTTCCGTGCTCATATTTGCTGGAAGTGTTTTTTTTTCTGGTGCACCTCGGTGCCCCGATTAGGACGGCGAAAACTGTTTGCGTTTCACATCACCGATCAAGGATCGTGTATGTCCTGCTATCATAAATCAACGTCTTAAGTCGTCCTTTCTTGGTGGCGTGGCGGTAGGTTCATTAATCTCGATTAACGCGACACGCACGATCGAACCCGATCGACCCCCTGGTAGCTTCTTCCGAATACATCCGTAAACCTTAATTTATCCAGAATTCTCAACCCCGGACATCCGTTTCTTCAGAGTCAGCAGTTGGGTAGCTTTCCTCGAAAGGGGATTGAATGCGGATTATAATCCGTGATCTGTTCCGTGTTGCGTACACTCCGGGCTCGACACATTCTCACTTGGAGCCACCCCGTGGCTATCCTTTTTATTCTTTCTTTAAGATCAACGGTGCGGGAATAAAAATGGGATTAAATATTCCCATCCCATATTCTTGTCTTGGGATAACTACTGTCTCTCTGCAATGGTTCACTCCGTCTTAGACCGCTCGGGGAATGACGGGGAAGAATTTGGGATTATAGAAAGACGGAAGCATTAATTCGATTTATGACAATTAATCGATTGTTAGCTAATGAGGCAGATTTCTCTACCGGGCCGAGGATTATAGGCGTCCCCACCCGTTAACGGGGCAGATTGTGTATAATTCCCGTGTTCTACGAACTAGCATCAGCCGATACGTTGAATCATCGCCTAACGATTGCAACTTGAACTGCTCTTCCCGGTTTCGTATGCGTTTATCGCATTCTTCAACCACCAAACAACGACGAAGGTCAGACACAGGCGCTTCCGACTGTCGAGACGCACCCGATGAATAATGCCCTTCGGTTACGGAGAGCTCCGATAGCAACCGTCTGCCGACTGCCGGTTTCCTAGCATAATCAGTGTAATGTTCTGCAGCAGCGTGTGCAACAGCGTGTCCCCAGTCCACCCACATCGCTTAACGTATCCTTAGCATAACGCTACCAGCGATCCGATAGCGGAGAAAGTGACCGTGCTGATATCAGACACATCCATTAGTAGACGACCTTCCGGCGATGCGGGTGTGTAAAGAGGGTCTTGGTCTTTTTTGTGGTCTGCTTAAGACCGGATGTGCTAATCTGATCTGCGAAATAGAACTGACTCGGTGGCTTATCAAAAGCAAGCGGCTTAAATTTCATAGGAAGGCATCATACAATGGCTGCAATCTATTGACTTAACGTATCACAAGAATTACCAGTCTCTTGCATAGACAATGAACGCGAGTTCGAGTCAGAAATCTAGAAATCCTATGATCGAGATTTAGGAGATAAATGAAATTATTATAAAACACACACAACCGCTAATTCTCATTGTCTAAATTTTGTTTTCCTTCTGTTCGCTGTAATCCACCTTCCACTACCAAATATCCCATTGTTTCAGGATGCACTTATGCATAAAATTGTAGCTTATCCTGTATATGGCACTCGAGGATACAAAAAGATCCTGTTTGCACGGAAAGATCACAAGTTAATCCCAGTGTTAACAGGATTACGAGATAAGCATCGCTACCTCGGGGTCTTGCAATTTGCAAATGACCCAGAAGCTGCCAAAAGTCAAGCACGATGTCAAGCGTACAAGCTCATTACCATCGATCCCGACCATCTACCCAGGGGATGATCCCTGTCGTTGAGAAACGGTGCTGCTCTAACCTTGCACATCCTCATGAAGGGGTTTCCTTCGAAGGTGTACAGGTACGACACCAGCAAGATCTTTCGTCCTTCGACCGTTTAGGACCTCCCAGCCGGGTTCGGGGTTATGGTTGTCTTCAATTAACTACACTCGCACTCACCTGTTCTCCAGTGCTGGCGGCGACCCAAGCTTCAGCGAAGGTTTCCATTGCACTCTGAAAATCCATGCTAAACAACATGCACCACGCCGTGTTTTTGCAGGGTCACTGTTACAATTGCAGGCCTGTTTTTTTCTCCCGTGTTTGCTAACTTACACTTACACACACTCTATTGCCCACTAGTCACAACACACTGCGGAACGATCGTGTTTGAGGCACCTTCTGCAGAGGTGTAGTATCTATGCCGGTGCAAGTCAGTGTTTTCCAGGTGAAACGGCACCGAAAATGTACACAAATGTCATCACACATGCACGAAAAATCGTATTGATCACAGCACTTTTCTTACACACTGTACCACTCTACACCGTATACCACACGCGCGAGTATTGGAGGTGGTTTAAGGTTTGAAGAAACTTTCCTAAATTTCATCACCCACCGGTTTGGCTTCGTAGCATTGGGGCAGCAAATTCGACCGGTTGCTGAAAAGCTAGCTGCCGCACTGATCAACCTCCGATGTCCGATTGCGCGTTGCGTTCGACTCGACGGCTAAGGATTAAATGCTAACCGATTCGCCTGTGCCGAACCCATGAAGAGTGAGCCTCCCGATTCCTTGCCTTGCGACGCAAGGTGTGGGGATGGGTGGAGGTGAGCGTTGGTGGTGTGATGGGTACGATAGGGAAGGATGGGGGTTGGGGTGGTTCTCATAATCGGGTACCGGAAGCTGCCGATTTGCGCGCCTTCCGACAAACACTCTCACTCGATCTCGGATCAGCTCCCGCACGTTCGCGGCGTTCCGTTTCGTCCTTTTCTGGTGTGTTTGGGTTTGGAATGGAACTCCCGTCACACTCTCACTCTCGAAGGGGGTGGAATGTAATCGTCACCCCCCTTCGTTGTTACCGATGGTCCGACTGATAAGTTAGATCGAAGTGCTGAGCATAAATTGTACAGCTGATTGAGACAAATCGAACAGATCGTACAGATCGAAACTTTGATCATGGACTATGAATGCGAAGCATTAAATTTTCTTCAACAGCATCTCAAGAACGTTCCTCCTTCCTGCTCACTTTTGAAATTCACTTTTCTTGATTAACCGTGATAAGCATCCTAATTTATACTGGCCTAATCATGCATCACGACCACACTTCAGAGCACGCACAATGTTCACGAGGTTTTTCGCTGGTTGTAAAACGATCACACTTCACGTAATTCAGAACGTTCACGCAAAATCGTACGCACCGTGCGTGTATGCCAGACGTACCGTGTCGTACGACAAAAGAACACACGGAGCAGAGTCGCGCAGCGATCCACTCTGGTCCGGGAAAAACAAGGAACTAAAAAAAATTACGCTCCACTCGTAGCGTGTTGCCGGATCCGGAAGATTTCACGCAGGCAGGGTTCGTTTCGAATGCGCACGAGTGAGATGAGTGGATGAGTGTGTTGATGCGTGCTCGCTCTGGCTAGTGCCGGTGAGATTGGGACACGATGTTGGTACGAACTTGGTTCGTAAATTCGAAAGATTAAACAGTGCCGAACGGTTGTTACTACAGTGTGACTTTAGGTAAATTAAAATTTCATCCATGAATTTAAAACTACATTATAACAGTAAAGGATTATTTAAATGCGATTTTATTTAATTTAAAATTTACTGGACCTGATATCGATTTGAAATGTCTGGATTGTAATGTAGGCTGCATAATTTTAAATTAATTTTGTACTTTTTATGAGCTTAATATTTTTTTTATGAACATTGATTAATGACCAACAACCATGATGATGATGGCCCAACCACACCATACGATCAAAAAGGACGATACGATCTTTAAAATATTTGCTAACATTTTTAAGACCTAATAACGAATGGGTGTTTGGCGGTTTGCCCAATTAGTGTTTCTTTATGGATTTGTTTCAGGATGGTGTAGCTTATTTAAATAAAAACCTACCTTCCATTCCTTAATTGCAAACTAAGCTTATAACGGTATCCAATGAGATATTTCAAAATACTCAGCATGATTTTTGGGCCAAAGTTCGTAGAATTTCCTACGTGCAATGGAGATTGGATGTAAAATCAACATTCAGTATCTTTTGATGGTCTAAAAGACATCTTAAAACAATGCATATTATATCGGAGAACTAAACATGTATATAGCTGAATTAACTTGTCGAAACATTTGACTTTTATAAACAAATTGGTGCATATCTTAAAAAAATGTGACATTTGAAAGAGGAAACTTCATGCAACTACTTTTTGGAGCTGCATTGCTTTATTTACAGTCTCACTTCCCATTCGTTCAGCACTGTATTTGTGGAATGTTATCGCACGAAGCCAATTTCATTCGCATAATTTCGTGACTGTCTGCATTTGACATGCCAAGAAAGAGATGGCAAAGCAAGGGGAAAGAGACAACCAGTGCAGCGGTCCTCCGAGGATGCACGACAAAAATTTGTAATGCCGCTTCGGATGCAGATCTCCAATCGAAGGGATAATCGGTGCCATTTGTTATTGTAAAATTGTTAATAATGCAGGCGCCATGATGGTGGAAGATTTGTTTAAAATTTTGTATGTTCTGTTACCTGTAAATTGAAAGAAAATTAAAGAAATGATCACTTCATGCATGCTGGATGTCAGTTAAACTATAACATCTGTTGATTTTTCACTATAAAAAGAATTTAAATAATTGATTTGGTTTTTTACTAACTTTCGCATAATACGTTTTTTTTCTTATATATAGCTTATATTCATGGGTTCCAGCATGTTTTCCATAGTCTTTTATGTTAATCTTACAAAACACACTCGTTTGGTTACATTCCTACCCTTCCGTAATTTAATTCCTTTTGAACAATCGTGAATGTTTGCACTTTTTTGTTGTTGCTGCAATGCACTTTTTAGGCACTTGCATTTCTTGAGGAACTCACACACACAATTTCAACCTTTCGACGCATGTGCTGAGTGGAAAAGTGGGCGTGTTTTATGCTGGTTGAAGGTGTGCGTGAGTGAACTCAGGGTGCATTCATGCATTCGTGTACACGCTGTGCAGGGTTCGTAGACGAACTGTAATTTTAGTTCCCGCGAAATTTTATAAGTTGGTCTAAACATGAAGTGAAAAACAGCCTGCTTTGTTTAATCCGGTACAATTTCTACTAGCATCAATTTCTAATACTATTGTACCCTGGACTATAGCTTGTCTGCCAGTGTACCGTTGTATCTTCGAAATCTGATTTGTAAGGTTCTTGGACCGCAATTGCTGACTCCACCTTTCCACACTTTGCTACTCGCGGAACAGAAGTCTTGCATACAGCATCCGGGATGTGCTCCTTGTAATGCAACGTGGATAATACGCAACGTTCTTCCGGTGGAACCGCTCAGACTCAGCGCGGTTCCGATTGTCTCACTCTTCCAGCTCCCCAATTGGTTCGCTGTTCGCATTCTCGGCTAAGCTTTTCGCAGCTTCGGTGGATCTGGCAGTGGGTGTCCTTGGTCTGATAAACCGCCTTTTTTATCTTCTTCTGAAAATGAACACTTCCTAGGAACATATATATTATTTTTCTTTGTAGAGGGGTTTTATGTTTGTTTTGTTTGAGCTTGTTTTTTCCTGCAAGGGTGATAAGGGCGAGAAATACATATTTTTTGCAAGCTTCGTGTTAGATGTGTTCGTTATTTAAACATTTTTGTGCTTATCCGTCGTACGGGTATAAAAAGGACTGCAAAGAAATCTCAAGCTTGAAATTACAAGTTAGTTGCGTTTTCTTGTTTCTACAATATGAATATGAATTGACATGTTATTTACTTTTATAACAACAAGAATGTGTGGTGTTATTCGTGTAAATGTTTTGTTTTAAATTATGAACCAGCAATGTCTTGTCGTTTATTATTCCTGGTTGTTGATATCCTACATTCTCTTGTTGTTAAGCTGCGACATAAGCGGTTAGTTCTAATTTTACAAAGATAATGTTTATTTAATAATTAAAAGTGAGATTCTAATTGATCCATCTTTTTGTGGGTTACGTGACCATGAATGTTGTATTATCTTTCCAATTTGAGCAGCATTATTTGCTAATAAAAACCTCATACCGAAAAGTTGCGTCACCATTTCCCATCGTAAAATTACCACATTTTCTTAAAAGCAATTCCGGGGTTTTGCTTTTGTGGGGACAGGCAGAACTCCTAATAAGCACCTGTCCAACACCGTGGCAACCTTCACGTAGGCTCCAACCACCAAGAAACCGTTCTGCAGAAGGATAAATGTCCTTTCAACCGCACCAACTCCACCGGCTCTACTACTACCATCTGCCTACTTCCTGTACTGCTCCTTACAAGTGCACGCCACCGAACGAGCTCCGGCTCCAACGTTCCCAGGGTACCGGTTCGGTTGCGATCTAATTCAGAGCGGGATAAAATTTAATTATTTACAATCAAAGTTTTATATCAGCGCATATAATGACATTGTAAATTTTCATATCTTCTTTAATGTGCAGACTTTCCCGCTCGGTTGTGGTTGAGGTTCTCCGTTGCCGCTGCAATTGAGATGTGCGACCTGCGCATGGGATACTAGAGGTGAGTGGATCGGAAGCGGAAGGGAAGGTTGTCACCCGACAGGGAAAATCGAGCTCGATCGGTAGTGAAAACTTTGCAGCGCTTAGTTCTAAACTATGTTGCAGAACGTTGTGTTCGGTTGGTTCGGTTGTGGATGGTTCCATGAAACGTATCTATGCTTAAAAAGCCAGCTGGAGCAGAAACTGCATCCAGCTGAAGCTATTAAAAGTAAACAATATGATAGAATATGCTCTGCTCAGGATCATAGTTAAGTATAGGAAATTTAATTTATTTATTTTACTATACAAATCATGTTATAGCTACACAGCGAGATCGGTCGAGTACACCCGAGATAAGATGCTCTTTCACTGTGAATTATACCTTAGATTAATACTGCAATAGTTTCATACAATAAGGCCGTATCGTATGGTAGATAGTCATATTAGAAAAAAAAAACAATTAGAATAAAAACAAAAAAAATAAAGGTAAAGTTAAAAAATGAAATGGTTAAGACATAAGTTAAGTTAACTATTAGTCAGCTTGGGATAATTCGAAGCCATAGAGTTCCTAAATTGACAGTCCAAGATCTCCAATGTTGAAATAACAGAAATAGGATAAAAGAAACATGGAAACATTAAGAGTTTATGATCAATTTGCTGGTTTGTAAAATGTAACCGAATTTGATTGTTTATATTATTTAAGTTTTCTTGTTTCTGTTATTTAATAAGATATTTCGACTAAATTCTTGATTAGTATACCACTGATTAGGAAGGATTACTTCTTAATTCTTAAACAATTAGCTAACAAAATTGTTCTCTTATTTCGAAAGCTATTTTCGACACATTGGGCAAATAAAGAAATCCATCACAACAATTCCCCCAGCTAGGTTACATCTTCTCCCGCAAACGAAAATAAGTTTACCTGAAGTATAAATATGCTTTATGGGTGGGAACGGCTTCTACCATGTAAAGCCGACCACCGGCCAACACGGCACGTGGACTAAGAACAGACGGATACTGCGTTGAGTCGTACGCATCTCCTAGAAATTGGTACAGAACGTACGGTGGTTCACTGGCTAGCATCGAACCACGTTGCGAAACAGGCCCATTCGCTGGTGGAAAACATACGGAAAATATTACCGACAAAATAAGCTCCACACCGCGCTAGTACGCTAGATGCAAGTTTTAAAAGATCTTTTTCGGGTGGGAAATTTCCTTCCGCTGTGCGAGGCGGTATTGCGTGAATGTTTCCAGATGAACTTTTCCACAGAAGAGATGTGATACGCCTTGTGGGGGATGAAGTTCTGGGAGTTATTACGACGATTCGAGGACCGTCGAGGCGGGTGTAGATGCAGAGAACATAATTCTCACCAACGCGTGATATATGGCCAGTATTTGTCTCAATTAAAATTACAACGAAAATGGTCACTGTGGTGATGATACTGATGCTACACCGTCTTGACGATGACTTCACTGGTAGGATCTACCGAGACGATAACCATTTCTCCCCGACTCCCACTAGTTCTCTAGGGCAGTAAGAAGGACTGGGGATGGTTTTAAGTAGCAAGTAGTGGTAGTTAAGAAAATTGTTACAAAGACTTTTTGGAGGTGTGTGGTGGAGATTTCTTTCATGTTGCATGAAGTTTTCCATACTCCGGCGAGTGCAGTGGTGTGCCTCCAAAGCCTTCGTTCGATGTTTCGATACAAAAACCAATCCGAACTAATTGGCACCGGAGATCCATTAAAAATAGTTGCCACTTAGCAGCAAGAGCGATAAGAGCGATGGAAACTTCAAACGCCCGGGAGTTCTTAATGGGGAAAGTTTGGCTCCAAGAAAAGGTATGGGACGTGCTATTAAAAATTTTCAAGATCTATACGTTTGAGGATTTCCATGGGATGGGTTTGAAAGCTGTCAATTAAAATTTGTTTCGACGGTTTTTCAACAAAATATCATAGAACTCGGATTATGCACAGAGCGTTTCCAGCGCTGGTGGCGGAATTTATGAAAATAGACGTATATCAAGTGAATATTATTTTATTTCTGTTTATTTTTAATTATTCCAAATTTTGTTCAATTTGTTTTTATTGAAATAAAATTTTTATTTGGAATTGTTTACTTTTACCAGTACTTATGATTATGTGATCTATGTTTAAACTATGAGGCATAATTACTACCAGGCATTGTGGAAAAAAACACTGATTTTCGTGTTATAACTTTGCCATTTAAAGAATTACGAAATAAACTATAGTAGCAGATTCATAATTAATAATACTATAATGACTATGACTGACTATAATTAATAATTTCAAGAGTTTCGTGTTCATTGTTCAGTTATGATAAACTAATTTTCTTAGAATCACGATGGTTTTGCTCTCCATGTTGTCATGACACATGTTTAGCTATTGGTTGTAACGGCAGTTGTGTTTTGGAAGGTCGAATAATTATTGATCAATAAAGGTTTTCTCCAATGGTAGCATTCTTGATGCTTTGTTTAAAAAAAATCACGCAAAAAGTGCCATTTTAAGGTAAGACCATGAATTACCATGGAAAGAGACCTGTGTAAGGCTTTTATAGATGAGCAAAAGTTGAAATACAATCATAAATCATCCAGAAGTTAAAATTTAAACGTAAAAGTAAATGAGTTTAGTCTCAAAAGTTTTTTTTTTATCACGATAAACAAAATCTTCCTGTAGCAGTTGATTTGAGTTTTTCTAAACTTCAGAACCATCGCGCTAAATCAACCGACGAATAGCAGCAAAATCAATACCGCTGCGAGAAATAAGAGGGGCCTATCGTACCTTTTTTCCAAATGAGCAATCACATCATAAAGCATAAGGCATGTCATCGTCATCGAAATCCCCAAACGTTTACTTTGCTCCCACCAGCAAAGGTGATTCCGTACCGTTCTTCTCTGCTTTGAAGCTGAAAAATCCTTCGCTGCTTTAGATGGGACGTCCACGTTTCAAATCATTTCCCATTAACCTGGGGACAGGAAAGAACGTACCGCAAAAGGCAAAGGACCTGAAACGTTCCATCTTCCTGGTCCACGCAAAGAGGCGTGCGGACAGTGATTTAGCAACAGTAGGGACAAACAAGGCGGGAAGGCTGTGAGGTGGTCTTTCCGTTTTACTGACTGCAACGGGGATGGAAGAAAGGTTTGCTGGTGATGGTGCTGGCAGCCGGAAAGATGAGATGTGGTTGGAGTGATGGCATTTAACAGCTATTACAAGAAGTTGTCATCGATAAGAAGCACTAGAAGCCAAATTTTATCAGTCGGACGGAAGAATAAAAGCAAAGAGTGGGTAGAAATGGGATCGTCTTTAGGGACAGAGGAGGAGTGAAATTTTGTGCCAACAGGGGGTTTGCATCCAAAAAGTGACAACAATGTTTTTGTGCATGTAATCCCCAATAAACTCTCAATCCTTGCTTCAAACGTCATCGGTCTGATTGATCGTGTTGGGTTGTCCAATCGTTTGGATTGTGTACACTCGATGGATCAACTGGTCGGCCCGATGAGGTGAGCTGTGGTCATAAGGTGTAGTCTATCAGTACAGTAAATATTTGTCTCCTCATCGCCTGCATCAGCTGTCTAGCAGTATTGCTTCATAGAATCGGTCGATCGATCGTCAAGTTGATCGGAGTCGACATATGCGCGTTACCTAATCTAATCTGCATGGGAGAGGAACCATCAAGCCCTGCCGGTGGAGTATCGTAACGAAACGGGTATGTAAATCGATGCTTTAATTAGCATCGGCTTCAATTGTAACGAGGCCAACAGTAAAATGGTGGGATACTATGTTCCCCATAGTCGTACGACAAGGCTTACTGTCTAGATTGGGGAACATTCACTACGTTGCTATCTGCTTATCTTGTCCCAGTCTGAGTCAATCAGTTACCCCCGGTGTATGTTAATTCAATCAGCACCCAGTTGCACTTCCATTCGGTTGAAGCTCCCGTACAAATTAGAGTGACGATGAGCTTCTCATCCAATAATCGTTATCAGTCCCGGGGCGGGTGTCTTATCGGGTACCTCATCCTCATTTTTATTTACGTACGAGCAGAGAGTGCGGATTTTTCGACGCGAGATATCATGGCCAGCTATCGAGCTTCAATTGCCATGTGCTGGCCGCATGAGCTCCAGGTGGTGATGGTTAGTTGCGTATTTGGAAGACTTGCGGGTGATTGATGCACGCTTAATCAAGGCTGAGTCTATTGAAAACTTAATCACGTTAACGTGTCGATTGATTTGGGCGTTTTGAAAGATATTTCGCTTGGCCAGTCAAAGAAGCATTGACTTGTAAAAAAGAACTTGAATGATTTGTTGGTCATCAAGGGTGTGTGGTATTGTGCGTGGTTGGTCTTTAAAGGATGCAACGAACACTGCTTTTCGGAAGCTGGTGAAATACCAATCCTTGTCTGCAACAGTGTTTGGTAATAATCCGGATTCGGTATTTGGATTGAGGCATGTTGGTACCGGCGTCGATCGGACCATCAGGACCAATCCCCCGTACACAAGACTGACTATCCAGCTACGGGTAAATAAAGTCAAAGAAATCCAAAAAAAGCAGGTTTCTAGATCTATTGAGGGTGTTGTGCCGATAAAGAAGAAGAAATATCAGGATCGACTCAGGGGCAGCTCGGTGGTGTATTGATAACGGCGCCGGTCTTCACACGACAGAATCGGTCTAAAATCCCATCTAGTTCAATCCCCCCCCCCCCCCCCCCCCCCCCCCCCCGTACGCTGGCCTATTCAGCTACATGTAAATGAAGTCAAATAATGTGTTTTATGAGGTGGTTGTTCCTATAAAGAAAAAAAAACATAAGAATTAGGATTAAAAGAATTAGTGTCTATTTTTGAGACGGAAGCTTTGAGATAATCTGATTTATTGTATTTTAAGACACAGATCATACTCATTGCATCTTACAGAACCTGGCAGGATGATCAATTAATTAATCTATGTTATTCAATTAACTGATGTTCTTTTGGTTATTTCAGTATTTCAGTCATAAATATTTGGAATTATGGAATTGAAAATTGCACATGCTCTGCTTCAAGTCACGTTTTTGTGTTTTACTAAATGGCAGATGAAAGGGGCGGCCCGGTGGCATGATGGTAGCGGCGCCGGCCTTCACACGAACGGACCGGACCAAAATCCCATCCGGGCCAATCCCCCGTAGCAAGGACTGACTATCCGGCTACGTGGTAAAATTAGTCGATACGACCAGGCCGTTCTAACGAAAAAAAAATGGCAGATAAAGCAAAACGGTCACTGGTATCTAGCGTAATGTACTCACGATTGCTAAGATCGGATCATGCAAAATAGCACCAGATTTTGTCCTTTTATATTGTAGAATACTGAAGCTGATGAATTCAGCGTGTGAGCCTGTGATGTGATGTGTTCCGTGCTTTGATATCTAATCTGAAACTCTCAAAGTCATCGATCGAGCTATTAACAATTCTATAAAATATCAAGAATTGAATAATGTTAATATTAATATAATAATAATGTAAATATTAATATAACGATATTAACTACAATTTCTTCTGATCTGCTCTTTCACTTATTGTTGCATAATTTCTTAGATCTATGTTGTGTGAATCATTTGAAGATGTGACGCACATGAACCATGGAGCCAACGATATAAAACGAAACTCGCCAAAATGGTTAGATGCGAAAGAAGAACAAGTTGGAAAAGTATTGAGATAATGTTCCCAGCTTCGTTGAGCTCATGTCTGGTTTCGTAATTGGAAATAACGTTTGGAAATAGTTTTGCGGGTTATTTCCGGTTAAAGATTTTTCAAAGCAACGTGCAGTGTCGGATATATTTCTACACTGCGCAATGTTTAAACTGATAACGTAGAATTTCCCCGTTGAATGGTTAATTCCAGCAATGTGTGATAGCGTGATCAAAATGTCACGTGCTCGATCAAATGTTGCTTGTATTATCCACTATCCAGTTGGCTAAACATATACCGTCATTGTTTGCCATATCGTTTAATGCAAATAAATGGTGCAATCGGAATAAGCTATTAGCCAATCGATAACCGTACCCTAACCATGTTGGACCATGAATTGTTGATAATGTCGTTTGGGATAAGCGTGTTGGATATAACAGTACAAGCTAAAATAGTCGCTGAGCTAAGCTGCAGGCTGGCTTGTTGATATCTTGCCCTGCTGATGTGCAAACATCGACACCCGACTAAAGGTGTTACCGATTAACGCAAGAGAGCGGAGAAAAAAAAACTCAACAAGCTACAGACGACGACATTGCTTTGCTCAACCAATTTGAAAAGTGGACCCCCCCTGGTTTCGACTCGATGATGACCTGGTCCCGCGATGAGTCCTGATAAGCTGCGCTGTGTCTTGTGTCTATCTCGAATCTGGGCTCTTGCGGTTTTGACACCTTTCTGCCGTTTGGGTCGCACATCGAAGAACATCCGAGCCGACTACTATCGAGTGAGTTGTTGTTAGCTGTTATCACCCATCGGGAGGAAGCCTTTGAAACGTGGTGTACAGTACACGCTGCTACAAGGGTGTAAAGGGTGCAAAAGGTAGATGGCAGAAACGAGGTGCAGGTTGTCGTGTCGAAACGCTTCGTTGCCACGTTCTATCCGGGTAGGATCGTACACCTTCCGGAGCTTCAATCCAATAACGGGGTGCGGTAGACTTTTCAATAAGTTTAATTGTCAATCCGTGTTCGGTAAGCGGTAAGCGGTGGAGCGGTGCGGGTTGATGCAGCGAGCGGGGTCGTCTTTATCATTGCCGTGCGTTAAACGACACATTAACAACGACGCGTACTAGAGGGAGCCAAGCGCCTCCACGTCGACATTAGACTAAAATGAATTTGTGAGCGGTGCCCCATCATTTCCAACTGCTGCATTTGGGCTTCTTCACAAACATCAGCAGGAGAAGAACGCGAGTATGACCACCGAAGAAAATACCGAAAATCAAACAAATTGATTGTCAAACTTGATTCCAATGGTGTAAGGGGACGGTATTTCGTCACACCATTTGCACCGTATTCGAGATTGACCACCTCATCAAAACCAATACCATGCCCTTATCGAAGCAATCTGGGCAACTTATATGGTGGTTAGGTAAATCACGGTGGATCTTCTTATCTGTTGAAACGCTCTTTTTCGGTATAAATTTGAGCCCAGCGATGGATAGTCCCTTGCTTACATGACGGCGAGTGATTTTCTACCCGTAAACCAAAGCGGGTTTCACTTTAAATTACAGTTAATATAAGCAATATTAGATGTATAAGGCAATGTTGTTTTGAATTGTTACCCAAGTGATGTTGATGAGTATCACATCTTACCGCGACTATGGCTTGAGAGCAACGAATTTATCGCTAGGAAATTTACAGTACTCAAAATGCGTTATCAGGATATTAAATATTCGATTGGTTATTGTGTCTTAACTAACTTCAGTTATACTAGTAATAATGAGCTTAACTTTTTATTTATGCCAACCACATATTTGTTAAATTTTGCCACATTTTTTTAAATATTAGGAAAAAAAATTATATACAATCTCAATAATGCAGTATTACAAATGAATAATATTTTATATAAAAATTTGATCTCAATTGATTTTTGTAGTCATCAATGACAAGTCATCTTTGTTTACGTTTATTAGACAATGATGAGTTCAGTTCAGAACTACTCGTACGTAACATTACTAAACTTATCCAAATTAATACATCGCTTATTTATCAAAACGTTTCAAAATCTACTGTAAATCAGCGAAAGCATAAATAATTTCTTTAGTGTCATGTTGCCTTCAATTTCACCAGCAATATTTCAAACTGCACATTCATGAATGACGGCAAAAAATACATGACCATCACCATTAATCGTTGGTCAGACCCATAAACCTTTCATTAATAAACAACTCTTGCAGCCTTACGGTTTTGAAAACATCATAAAAACGCCCTTAAAGTGTCGGCCCTTCCTAACATAAGCGGGCATTAAGAATAGATGACATCGTTGCCAACAGCTTTTTCCTTTTTGAGAAGTGGAGCTTCTCATTTATTCTCTTTTTTCCTAATCACAAAGAAAAGAAATAGGTTGAGATCGAAATGAATAAAGTTGCAGTAGAGACGTGCTTATAAAAAAAATGGCGGAAAGATGATGCTGGAAAAAACCAAAATAAAAGATGTATAAAAATGACAACAACAAAAAAGTTGCGTTTTAGGAAATGCTCCATCAAAGAGCTTTACCATGAAAGATTGCAAAGAATAAAAGCGTGCTTAGTGTGTGCTTGCGCTGTCCTCGATTTGGGTGGAGTCTGCAGTGAGCGAAAATGAAGCGGTGCAGTGAAAATGTGAAATACAGCAAAGAAAAATTGCTTCCATTTTCCTCTTACGTAGCGGTGGTCGGTATTTTTCCTACTGCTCTATGTGTAAGCATGAAAAAAATGAGCTGCCAATGAAGGATAGAGCGAAAACCCAGCAAGAACCTTACCCAAAGTCGCCAGCAATCTCGGTAAAAGCGGCCATTCTGTTTTATTTCTCGTCTCCTGCCTGCAATGTCCTTTACCCCTTGGTGGTTGTTATCTACTAGGAGTAAGCTCCCTTCTGTAGCATTTATGTCTCATCGGTAAAGAGGGAAAAAACAGGAAAATAGCGCGAGCTTTTTGATAAAATATTTTGTTGAAGCAACTTAGCACTGGGGGGAAAAGAAAAGATCGGGGGACTTGCAACTGAATACGCCTGCATTTGAAGCCTGTCGTTTTACCGTCGAGATATTTTTTTCTATTTTTTTTGTCATCTCCATAAAGCCATCCTTATGTTTAACGTTGTTCCTCGTTTTCTAGGGGTTTTACGAGTGTACATAATGAGCGAATAGCTCGATCTGGAAGGTTATAAGTATGCGAGGGAGAAAGAATGATCCACATTGGATCGTGGCGATGAACGAATAAAAAAAACCTATGTAGAGAAAAAAAGAAAAACCAATAGATAATGCAAGCACGATGCTCGGGAAAAGCATAAGCCCCATTCGGAAAGATGGAACCATCGGAGGAGGAAAATAAAAAAGCGGAAATTTTTCCCGTTTCGTGTCGTGCACGGTTGGGTCAGATTCGCGCGCCGTAGTACATAAGAGGCAAACGTAGCGCTGAGCCACTGAACGCTATCATCTCTTGCTAGCCCGTTTATCTGCTTGCATATCTCCTTGTCTTCGAGCGTGCTAAGGCATGCCGTTCCTTCGCCCGTTCCACGGGGAGCATGCGCGGATTTGGTCTGGGAAAAACCGAAAAATACCAACACACCGAACGGACGTGCACGTGGCATATAGTAGCATTCTCCGCCGTGTCACCTCCAGTGTCAGTGTTCCCCACCGGAGGATGATTGTGAAGAAAAGGCGCTGGGAACGTTTTTAGGCACCGCCCTGAATTCCGCCCGAAAACCCGATTGGAATTTGCTTTTGGGTTAGCTTTTCCCGATCCTGATACGATCCGGGGTGCGTGGATAAATCGTTCCGACGGTAGCGTTTTGTGGACACTAGGTGATGTGGTCTACGTGCCAGATCTCGGGTTGGAGGATTGCGCCAACCAATCACCATGCGGTTTAAAAGCTCCACTTTACTCCTACGACAAAAGGAAGCATTTTTGCATTAAAGTAAGACCCCCCGATGAAGGTACGGTTTGTGTCATTTGTATTGATTTTTTCATACACCTGCACACCGGTCATACGAGGGCAGGCTTCCCTGGCTGCATTGCGTCCGGTATCGATTGCCGTTTTCGAGCGCAATGTTGTCCTCTGCGAACGATTCACAAGTTGAAGGACAGCATCGTCCGCACATGGTACACCATTAGTCCGAATTGAGGTTCGTCGGCAACCAAAAATAGACTCAACGCGTAGAACTGACGTCCTAGGACGATTGTCGGCCCTAAAGTCAACAAAAACGTAAAGGAGACATGAATGATGTTTGCATTGAAGTCGTCGGCCTAGTATGGTAGTTGGGGGGTTTCCTGGAGCTAGTGAATATTTTTATCACTGGCCGGGGAGTAGGATTCGGTCGCACCGACCATTCAGATAAAATACGTCAGTGGCTGCTTCTTTGGATGGGAAATATTGGATCAAACACATGAATATTGATGATTCCCGTAGACAGACATGCTTGTTGCTAGGGGTGAATGGTGCTAGAAAAAATCAGTAATAACTGCAGCTCATGCAAAATTCTTTCATGCTAAATTCTTTGCCAATCACAGCTTCAAAACTACTGTGCTATTTCCAGCAACAACTTGTTTTTTAAATAAAATACAGTTTTTGCCACTACATGTTGTCTCGAAGACATCCATTTTTGGCTCTAATTCATCAATTGCTCGTGTCTGTTGATCAAATCTTTGGCAGAAACGGACAAAGGGAAATTGTCTTCCAAATCTCTTTAAATTATGAGTTTAAAATTTAAATATTTTTGACATTTAAAAGACAAAATGACAAAATTTGATGACTTCTAGACAACTGTCAAAACTTGATGCATTAAGATAACAAATTATGCAGGGCTGTTAAAAATGGATGATTTCGAGACGGAAATTCATGCGTTAATGCGTAAAAATACAAAGTTTAACAGCATCGCCTGTAAAAGGGTACCTCGTGGACCATTCTGTATTGAATCTTTTACAATGGTTTCAAGTTCAAGTCGAAGACTCGAATTATCATCTTTATAGATTAAATCATAAATTAAATAAATTTTTCAAAAAATACCCAGAACTAACTAGACCGTTGGGCTAGCCCGGTGGTATATTGATATCGGAACCGGTCTTCACACGACTGGACTGGTCCAACATCCCATCGTGATCAATCCTCCTTCCGCAGGACGGACTATCCGGCTAAAGGTTTTTAACAAAACAAAGCCAGGAATGGCAATACATCTTGAGGTAAATGTGCCGTTAACGAGGAAGAACGAAACTATCATATTGCATAACTTTGCAACCATGTGTTTTCAGAATACAATGCAGAGAATCTATTTTATTTTTCAAAAGCTCGAGAAAGTCTTGAATACTTCGTTTAGTCTAGTACAACTTGAAACCCAGAAATGAAACCAACTTCTTCACTTGAACCCGAAAACTAACAAAGATACCAATTTTTCCGAAAAGTTGTTTAATAAATTAAAGATCAAATAAAGTAACAGATCATGGAAGAAGAAAAACGACACAACCCAAATCACCAAAATTCAGACCCTCGCAAGAAAAAGGACTACTCTATTGGATGACGTAACATTACGCAGCAACATGGCCGAGAATAAGGTGACCTTTCACTGTGAGGAGGAATGGTCTTCAAGTGAATGTGAATTGTATCTTAGATTAAGTTACCTTTAGTTATAGGCAATACGGCTGTTGTTCTTGAATAAAAACATAATAATAAAACAGAAAGCAACGGATCAATGTTAAAATCAGCTTTTCCTCCTACGGACATGCTCTTGTCAAGACTGACCATATCAGGTAAAGGCAAGCGCGGCCGTTTGATCCACTATCTGATGGTAAGTGTATGGAGTGGCGCTTTTGGACCTACATGCCGTGTGACTTATTCCCGAACGTGTAGCAATCTACTCGTGCATCGAAGATATCTTTCGCGGTACGATGTACCCCCGATAAAGGCGATGTTGATATAGCTTCACAGACAAATGACACATTGCCGCATCCGAATGCGAAGAATGCAACCCGATAGCAATCTACCCCCCCATTATCTAGTCTTGTGTTTTTCCCACTTCTAAGTGTTTCAACGATGTATAAGATTTTTACCGAACCTGGAAGTGTGGTTTGTCGTGGCGGTGAAGGGCAAAAGAAATTAGAAAATGTTTGCCCGGGGTGTGGATGAGCAAAAGTAAAAATAAAAAGCTCAACACGAGTAAAACGAAGGAGCGCGAAAGATGGCGCAGAGCCGTGGCAGCGTGTTAACATTATCACCTGAAGAAGATATCACACATGGCGGCATTTTGGGCGGCAAACTGTTCTGTACGAGGCAAGCCGCACTCTATCGGTGCGAGCGACCTGCGTCATGATGGTGCGCTGCTTATCGTGGTAAGTGATCCATTTACTAGTTTCAACTCGATTCCATTAGCCAATCGTTTGCATCGTCAATAACCTCAGAAGGTTTATTTGCCTTACAGCCAGTGGAGAATTGCAATTAATGATGATGGAATGTTACGCTCTCGTAATTAAAATCGATTTGATAATATAAGCTTGCAAAAGGTTTTTTTTGTAAGTAGACTATACTAGAAACTATTTTTGGTAACATTTTACAAAGACACCAATACATACTCGGAAACAATCATCTTTGATCCCAGACTAGTGATAAGACTAACGAGGCCATATACCTCACCTTTTCCTACCCAAAAAGAAACGAGCTGGGATGGCGATAAGGTGTTTGGCTAAATTAAAACGAAAATCAAATCACCAATACTTATCATCTCGTGTAAATCTTATCTTGTCTTCCGTCCTCCGCGCCAAAAGCTAAAGGAGCGCGGGGTACCCCAAACTCCATCCCCGGGAAGGTGAACATGTTTCAGAAATTAATCAAAATTTTCCACTACAACCCGTGCAGTAAGGCGCACTTCCCGGCAGGTTGAATCGTGTTGTAACTGGGTTTTTTCTTCTTTACAACCAACTTGCCACTTAACTCGTCTCACTGCCTAACGCGTAAGACACTACACATTTCCACAACTGTCCGCAAAAGCTGTACCACGGTTCCGGTTTCCCCGTGGTGGGATGGGTTGGGTTTGGGTGGGGTGAACGTAAGGGTCACAGAGTAGATAATGAAAAGCGCAAAGCGGCACGCTTTTATCCTTTTTGATGGACAACCGTCACTGCTACCAAGGGAGGGAAGGCGGTTGCATATCAGGGTGTGTTGCCGTGATGTGGTTTTGCTTGAGTGGCGTAGTCTTTTGGCGGTCCGGACCCAGTTCCTGTTCAATGCCGAGATAGAGTGATTAAATACAATTGAACACTTGATAGGTTTGTCTGTGGTGGGGTGGTTCGGACAGAAACAACCACAGCAGACGATTCCTCTATTTACGCAACTTCTGAAGAAGCACATTGTCGTAAATGCAATCGTATTATCGGGAAAGCGAGGGTCGAGCGTTGTAAATCTAAGTTTAGTGGTGAGGCAATAAAGATATCAATAAATCTGTTAAAACTAGTGTAAGTATTCTTTTTAAAGCATATTTTTATTAAAACTGTAACACCATGACAAAAAAAACTCGTAACCTTCACACATTAAGACCTGTAGACATAATCCTTTCCAGACCGATACGGTCTGGCAGAAAAAAACATTAAAAGTCATTAATTTTGAGATACTAATGTTTTAATTGTAAAAATCTGTCGTTAACAATAGAAAACGTATTTGTTTTTTCAATCTTAACTTGTTAACCGTTAGAATGGAGATGCCTCTCTATCAGGATTTCTGATGACTTCGACCTGAAATTTTCATCTGGTTACGACTATGGAGGTTTTTTTTTATCTATTTATAAAGTATTGCTTTGTTATAAATTAAGCCTATTGCAATTAATTGAAACGAAAAATGCATTGATGATTTTGTCCAAATTAAAAAAGGACAAACTAGATAATGGAAATGAGGGAGAGCAAGCTACAAGATACAATAAATGATTTTTTGTGTGATCACTTATCAATATCCACAGCTACTGATTTATGGATATTACCTGAGTTTTCTTTTAAAACTGAACAATATCAGGTTTCACTGAAAGCAAACAAATACACTAAAACTAACACCAAAAAAGTGACAATTAAAAATTGCATTATGAATTATTTAATTACATTTCAACTAAATCGTAGTTGAATTTGATTTTATATAATGACTACATTATTAAATTTCATCAGATTTGATCACACAGCACAAAAGAATAACGACACAGTATTTTTTCCTTGGCAAATCTTTAACTAGGGCCTTTGATGCCCAGTCTATTCAACAAATCATTACATCTTGGCTCCGCATAGAACTTTGAGAGGCGGGGAACTGCTACGATCAGACTATAGAACCACCGAATAATGTTCCAGCGACTTAGTTTCGGAAATTATGGGCTTTTGATCATCACGATGCAGACAATGCTTCTTTGTCCCATTATTGTTGTTTATTTATTCATCTATGTGTTTAAACGGTCAATCCTATCATACAGTCGTACAATTATGTAAATACTGGTACAATTTGCTGTCTACTGCTTGTATTTCTACTTGCTGTATTTCTTAAGATCTGCAATACGCAATTTTTGAAATCATTTCAAATTTACATTAATTTGCCTAATATTGTCTAAATTGCAATCTTTTTCTTTCCATTCGACCACACGCTGTCAAATATGGCTTTTTATTTAATTAAACAACGTAAGGTTTAAATTTTTTTAATGTTATCTTTTGAAAAATCGCTGAATTAAAATTTTGCTAGAATTCGACGTACTTGAAAATCGTTCCACTTTACTAGTGTTTCATAGAGAATGATTGTATGTAATTAGCTGTTGATTAAAAAAGCTATCTAATTATCACACCTTTCAGTAACGGAACAATTCGGCATTAACCAAAACCTAACTTAATGGTCACACTCTAACCGGACATGTAAGATGAATGGGGCCTGCCGCAAACATAAACGATGCTTCTTATTTGTTCCGCTTCAAATTAACCTCCAATGTTCTTAATTTGGAAATATTTCTCTTCGACAAAACCAGACAAGCGCATGCAACGGTAAGAATGCACTTCATACGGGTGTTGAGACCACGCGGACGTACTACCGTGGGTCATTAGCTTCCACAAACACACAAAGCATACACACCCGCCGGAATCTATTTGTACAGATTGACTCGCTCCGGAAGGCTGGATCAGTCCAGTCCAGTTGGAGTGTCAAAAAGGCATCCGTTTCTTCCCGAGTGCATCGTTCCTAAATCCAGCAACGGCCGATTGTGTTTGCGCTCACCGGCGGAGGCTGGGTGTGGTGTGTTTGTTTTGATTTCCTGCCATAGTTTCGGGACGTCGAGTGGACCACGGTGGGATTTACCTTGCACTCGGCGTACGGGTATAGGGCTAGAAGGTTTTCGTGGGTTTTTTTCCCTAGGTGGCCTAGCTTCTCCCAATGAAGCATGATTAAGGTTTGGGAGATCTTTGTGAACGGTGAAACCGGACAACAATTTGTACGGCTCAAGACGATCCGTGATGAAGGGTAAACTTGATCTCTGTTAGTCGATTTGAAGCATCAGTTAGTTTTCTCAACACGGTAGCCTTTTTTTGGGCAGTTGAACAAATATTTAGAGCCACTTAACATTTTTCAAATGGTAGGATTTCTGAGTTGAGAAGTAGAAATTCTTTGCAGGGTTTTTTTTTGTAACCAAGTTGGGATTTAATGCAGAAGATGTTTGTTGGAGACAACCGAGAAGATGATTTGTTGAAAATAATCCTTTTACTAAGTGTTGTGCCATAAATATTGGTGCCTAAAAACAGTCGTCCGCTAAGATTCCGATTGTATGTTTAAATTTTCCTTTAAAGAAAATATAGTTTTTAATGTATGAAATATGAAACCACTAAATATGCTCACAAATGTTTCTAACAGTAAGGTTTATTTCACATAACCTTCATCTGCACTTGAACACCAACCCAAGAAGCAGTTTCGTTTTTCTCACATGTTTTAATATACATTTGATCAGCGTCCTTTAACATATCATAGTCCTATCCTCTTGAAATGTCTTTCCTTTCCTTGTAGGGACAGCTTTGGGTCAGTTTAAGCAAATCGGCTTACAAGAATGAACCCAGCAGACCTAGCCATCGTCTTTATCCGACCATCGGCGGCCAATTACCTTCCACTGGTGAGTAGTGCGATGAAACACAAAATTGCAACCGTTACAGAAACGAAACCGGAACAAATGCAATAAAAAAGAATGAAGAGTCTTGTTCCATTTTCCCCTGTTATAGAAACCATCCCCGGGAAAACTGGCCGCTCCTTGGCTTGGTACATCCATGATCCGATATGTACCGATACAAGTGGATGCTGAGCTGGTGTATTGCAGGTCACTGTCCCTGTCACTTGTCGTGCTATTATTTGCTCGACGGTGGAACAATCTTATTTGCTCACCGTCTTGTCCATCGTGCTTCTGGATGGTCGGCTTAGAAGCGAACGTCATCACAGGACACGATGAACACGACAACTGAGCCAACTCTCGAGGCAAGTGACTATGGTATTTATTTTTTATCTTTCGATTTATTTTCTATTAGCAAACGATAAATAACGGGGTCGTCGAGTTGATCTGAGCTGAGCTGTTGTCGGGTGCGGTCAAAGCATAAATTGAGTCAAAAGGAGCAACATTCCCGGAAAAGCGTACTGGAAGTAGATCTGAGTAGTCCTTTGGAATTCGGTTAAAAAAAACCTAAGACCATGCTTGGACAAGACTAACAACAAATCGAGTCGCGATCTAAAACGTGTCAGCCGGACGTATTTCCCAAAACGGTCCAAGGTGGACCGTTCTTGGACGAGCATAATGCCACCGCCACTGAGCAATCCAATGGCAAATGCAATGAATACGATATAAGAGGCTAAGGAGCATCCTGGCAGCAAATAACTCACAGGATATATGACAGATGACTTTATGATGTATAATTTATAGCTATATTATGCTTGTTATCGGGCTTAGCATTGGATGCTGGTGCTTCGTTTCGTCCCCGTTCCAGTTTTCCGCTTATGCTTCCGCCCTCGAAGGAGGGAAAAGGGAGCAAAAAAAAACCAGCAAAAACTGGTGGCAAATGGCTGATATTCGGGCGCTTAGCTGTGTGATGGTTGACAAATTGGAAACAAGGGGATGTTTTGTGTGAGTTTAGTTTTTTTTTGGGTTTGTACTATGAACACAGTAAAAGAAAAACGTTGTGTTGATCGGATTTGGGAAAGATGTTTTGTCCAAGCTTATCATTAGTCGTACTGAAGATAGCCTGGGAAGACAAGATGAAGAAAAGTTAATTTTAATTATGATTAAGTATATTTCGGTTAGATAACAAAGACTATCCCTCTTTTCGTTGAAGTACATACATTTATGGCAAGAAGATATTGCTTTATGTTGTAATTAAACTATTTAAATATAATTAATAACGTGGGATTACATTATCAAAACCATGTTGTTGGTGCGTTAATGGTTATACATGAACTATTCTTAATTTATAAATTAAATCTTACTACTATTTACTTTCTTTTCATTAATTATTTGCTTTCAGTTTTGCAGGAAAATTATGTCCAAAAATACAAATTGTTGTAACTTAAATAACGAAACAATGTACTAAAGCCATAATTCCAGGTCATCTTGAAGCACAACAAACTGCTCCCATATAACGCAAAGCGTTATGTGCAACGGAGGGCAAAAACAAAACAAGGTACAAATGGCATTAAAATGAAAGAGGAAAACCCTACCAAAACCAACATTAATAGTGAGTGTATGAAGTGCGGATATTTACAAAACAAAAGCTAATTTAAGGAGCATTAAAAACAAATACCAACCTCAGTTATGAAACCCCGGAACAACGGACCAACTATCTCACCAAGCGTTGGAAAATCGCGTAAGAAATCTACGCGGGTATGGTACGCTTTGGTGGTATAAAGTTGGCAAGCTTTGTTTTTACAACAACAATGCATCACCGCACTCGTGCAGTTCCTTACTTCTTTTCCAATGCTACTGCTGCCGTTTCGTACCATGATGGAAGCGATGAAATGTGATCGCACAGGGAATAAGTGGCGTCGAAATAAATTGTTTCCTTAAAACCGCATCAGAACGAGCTTGCCCATCAGTCAAGCAGGGTGCTGAGGTCAAGCTGCTGTGGTACTGAAGCAAACATTAAAATTAAAACGAAAAAAAAACTCTTCACGGCGCAGAAGGGTTCGCACTTTATTGCAGCGGAAAAACTCAACTCTGTCCCGGTTGTCGGTTGCTTTTGCAAATGGGATTGTAGCGGAAGGTTTTTGGTGGTTTGAGGAGGAATAAATCGGGTCATACTTTTAATTTGCCTCAGTGCAAAATTCATCCACGAGGAGCACGCGGTTCGGTATGTTTCGGGCAGGGCTCTGCTTCTATAGAGTCGGCCACTAGACTGACCGTTTGGGGAAAACAAAAGCCTTAAAGAAAAACAAGGTATTAAACCTTACGCTTATTTCCTCGTTTGCTGAATGGATGGATTAGGAATCATATTTATTTTAATGGTTTTAAGTTTTTTTGTGCGGTTTGTGTCTGTTTTTCAGAAGGAATTCTACACACAAGTGCAAGTGAAGCTAAAAGGAGGAATAATGAGCTGCTGAATGGGATACTTCTTTTGTGCACTGTGTTTTTTTCTATTAAAAAAGCATTGAAAGAGTATTTCAATAAAAGAAACTGAAAATAATATGTACTTTAGGAGAAACTGAAGCCTCGAATATGAAGCAAAGCAGTTAGCAATCAATAAAATAGCAAAAATAAAAGATAGAATTATGTTTGTAGGTTTATAACTTTCGACTGATAGGTATGAATAACTTCTAGATAAGTAGAAATTGTGACATTAATAGAATCATTTGAGAATAGTGACGATGTTTTGATACTTCCAGAACTCGAAAAATTATATCTTTAACGAGTAACAAAAGTTATTTGTTAAAAAAAGAGCAAGTGGGCTTAATATTCGATAGTTCTAAAAATACCGGAGTTCACGGTAATAAAAAGGCAGATTTTCTTGCTAACGTAGGCGTCATAGGAAGCTTTACAAATAACCGATCTATCTCTATCAAAGAATTTCTTCGTTCTGTTTCATTTTCAGCGGTGATATGTAAGAAATTGGGGCAATTATTTTTTCCGGAGCTCTCTACCAATGTCCATGCGGCATTGATTAGTCAGATTCTCTGTAAATCCAACATTCATCAGAATGATATCTTATCATATTTACTTTGACACTGGATGGTCATCTACAAAGTATTAATTATTAATATCGTCCGTAGTGGAGAACAGATCTTCTTTGTTTAATGCAGTGGAATTGCTTATAATAAACCGATGAATTAGAATATGTTGAATATTTGGTTGTACTTATTCACGATCCAGATCCTCGCAGGAAAAATGATCACTCTATTGGATGACGGAACATTACGTAGCAAACCCGGCCGAGTATACCCGGGATAAGATGGCCTTTCACTGTTTGGAGGAGGAAATGTCTTCAAATAGCCGTTGATGAAACATGTGACAGCAAGATATCTAAGTATGTTTTGAACGGTTATGGTCAACAACTAAACCTATTCGTGATTACTTGAACCTATGATTTACTTTGAATGTCAGGCGTGGATCCAACAGAAAAGGGACATGATTAAGGCCTTCTATCATTAACACCATTTAAACAAAGAACAATTGGAAATTAAACAACCAATTGGAACGGATCGTACCACTAACGATAGAACAAAACCAAATTATACGCTTAACAATAACATCAATAATTCCATCAACATCTTGCATACTTGAAATACAGTTTCGAATGACATGACCCCTGACCACACAACTCATAACCGAAATGCTAAAGCACTACAAGAATAGTAGGCGGCTGGAAAATAAGTAAATAGATAGATTTAAAGTGTATTTGTGTATTTGTATTGTGTATTTGTTCTATGTAGAAATGTTTCTAAAAATTAACCGTCAAGGTTTTTTCCCGTATTGTTAAAAAAAGGTATGAAAGCAGGACCTTAACCATTGATATGGTGCGCCATAAAAATTAGGAAAATGTGATATTTATTCATTAGCTTCCCACGACGGGTGTCATCGGTGAGGCTTCCGTAATTTCTTTTTTTAAGGGTTTCAAGGGACTACCTGATCATCCTTTTGTGGGCTACGAATGTGGAAAAAATTTTTTTTTTTGCACGTACCCGCTTCTTTTCATCCCTTCACTGCCACAACGCGTTAATTCCGGTCCATCTGCTCGTCCTCAAAATGAAGCAAGATTTCCTCGCTGGCCAACCCACGGCACCAACGGTAGGGGAAATTAATGTCTTCTGAAAAGTGTTCAAACTAGAGCGAAAACCAAACGGTATCCGAAAAAGAGAGTGTGGTTTGTTTTATGTTTAGAAATGGGCATTTTTCCAAAAAAAAAGACGGACATATTTCCCGTATCAAAATCGTTCATTGCGGACGAGCTGATGGGGGAAGAAAAACATTATCCCAGTTATATTTTTTCAATACATGCCGCGTTGACACGCACGGATGATAAGAGCACGGGCGGGAAAAAGGATATTTTTTAATGAATAAGATCAGAAATTTTTAATTGAACTGCCGAGATTGTCCCGCTTCTTCCATTTCCTTCTTTTTTGTTTGGTGACCTGAGGAAACCGAAAGACACCCACTTTGCCCACGTGCTACGTTTGCTAAGAGCGTTTCGGCAAGGTGGTTGAGTCTTAATTTTTCTTTTCATGCTCACTTAAGCTAGGATTAATCTATTTCTTGGTGCATGCTTCGGGAATGAATGGTTTAACGATTGTGAAGCTTATTTTGTTTTTGGGCATTTTTTGCCTTATTTTTTCCGTTGAACCAACCACAGCAAATTTTCCTTTCAGGTCGTTTGAAGCAGGCAGATTAGTTAAGGTTGAGTTTTTGTATTTCCAGCAGTTCGTCTCCAAGAGACTTTGATTTTTGGTCACGTTCTCAATTAAAAAATATGGGGAATCATTAATCGGGCTTCAGCTCTTGGATTAGTCGAACGATTTCATTGCAGAAAGACAAATAAAGGATGTCCAATTTATTAAATGGAACAGCATATTTTGCTTCATTAGATGTTATAGCAATTTTTCCGCTGCTGTCCTTACGGAAAAAAATAAATCAATTTCAATGATATCACGTGTCATTTCACGCATAATACTGCGCATTGAATTGTGACGTTGGATTAGCCGACTGTCACTGATTGATTGGCCGACGTGGTAGCGATCGATTCCGCCTTTAATCGACTCGGGACAGCACATACTCGTCAAACGATTTTCAAATCACATTTCGCGGAATAATTGTAATCTCTCGTAGCGAGCGATAACCGTTTTATCTATTACAGCCTTAGTCTCATTAGACGAGCATGGCACGGGTTGTCCTAAAATGGCGGAACACTGGTAAGCGATAAGCCGGCTGACAACTTGGTCAGTGGTTCAAGACACTCTCAGTGGCTTTTGCTTTTTAAGACCGATGGACACGCGCTAGTCCACTTGAATGTCATTCTATAGCGTTGCTTACGGTCTCTGAACCGGGCCTTTGGGTTTGTGGGCAGCCCGGGAAAAAGGTCCCAGTTCAAGTACACCGGCACGTACTCTTGTGTGGGGCGGAAAGGTATGGTATAAATATGGCACGGTAAGAATCAATCACACGCTCACGATTTTCTTTGATTTATTAAAACAACACACTTGATCCGATCTGTTTGTCGATCAATCGAGGTGCTGTGTTCGGTGAGTTGCTTTATCAGTGATATCGTTACAACGAGTCTACGGTCATTCAAGCTCTGCATCACACAATTGGTGGTGGCATATTATACAAGAATAATAAAAGGTGGTTAAGTTACACACGAAAAGTTAAAAATAAAACTGAATTATGCTTTTCGGAATTCTAAAAGGAAATAAAATTTGGTTTTTAGTGCTCATAAATCTTAACAGCATAGAGGGAACAAATGAAAGCATATTGTTATTAATTGGAAGATGGAAAGATATCTCAACCAATATTTTAACACTTGATAATCGAAGTTTACGGTGCATTTATTGTAATTTATTTTGAATAACGACAAGTTGCGTGCTATGATTATTGTGTTTAATTCTACTAATTTGATCTTTTACTAATTAATTTAATTAATATGGTTCAATATTAATGCATGTAGGTAGTGCATGTAGTTTTAATGAATGATGATTTCCTTTTCCTTTACTTTACCAGCACCACAAGTCAAATCGGAATAGACCTACCAATTCTGGCTGTCTTTCATTTTATTTGTATGTGGCTCGTTAGTTGGTCCAGCGAACGGATTGATCCGGATAGGATTTAGAACCAATCCTGTAATGTAAACTTGGGGCCGCTACCAAATTCACTTCCGTGCCCAAATAATTACAATTATCGAGAAATAAATCTGTAAGGCCATAACATTTTATTACTTAGAATAATTATCGACTTATGGAAGATATAGATATAGATAAAAATTTAGTGTTCCTTAAACTATGCACCAAATATTTTAAGTGCATAATTTTTATTCCATAGAACTTTGTTCAGCATTATTAATATTTTAACTATAGCTTTTATTCCCAAAAGTTAGTGACTCTTTACTAATATTAAACACTATTTATAATTAACTAATTTAAAGTGATCTTTTTATTTTTATATTCAAAGAATAACCATTTATTGTGTTGTGTTATGCTTTTCCAGATTAAAAACAAGGTGTGTAATTTTAATTTGTTTCCTACCTTTTTTAATTTTCTTATATAACAGAAGTACACTTTTTTATATACGACGATCGATTACGACGAGTAATTGGTCGGCTCTGGTATAAATTCATTCTGAACAGTTTTGCATGAAACTCATTTAGTCGATGAAATTCATAGTCTCCACTTATTATCCTCGTCTTATCACTGATGAATGGAGTGCTTCTCATTTTGCAAGGGCTGTTGCGTTCCCGGGTGCGAGTTTGTCGCCAATGCAAAGTAGCTTATTGTGTGAACGGTTTTGGTTCACTTCCACAATGCGATGATTCCGGGGGCTAAGGGACTTTCTTTTCGTTCGGTTTCATCGTTGAGCAGCATAAAATCATTTGAATTATTGATTCACACAATTCATAAAGCCGAGCTTCATCGTTCCGTTTTGTGAGCAAGCGGCAAGCAAGCGGCACCCGGAAGCTGAGGGGTTGGGCTGAACAATTGTCGGGCAGGCCGTGAGGATGGTCCAAGGATCAACATGGTAATGAGGTTGGCTGTATTGCTGGATGGCACATCGCTACAGCGCTAGTGCATTGCGAAGCGTTACGCCAAATGGCACAAAGAAACGGTTCCCTTCAAGATGCTCCGCTCGGCAAACTGGACGATGATGAATGCGAAGGACGACGGCAGTAAGGTTGATGCTTGATGGTCGGTTGGTTTGATGGTTGTTAAAATTATGTAAACAGTTTTAATCCTTCGCCGCTGGTGGATAGCGTGCGCAGGCAAAAACATTCGTCTTCGGCTTGATGTGGATGCAGAACAAAGCAACGTGCAGGATCAGCGTGGCAACGAGCGCGAGATGAACGGTGCAGAGCTGAAGAGGGAAGAAAATAGGGAAAAACGTAAGCGCCCCGGTGACAAGAGACTTCAGAGTCCATTAATTATCGTCACAATATCACGACTCTCAAAGAAAGAAACCATTTTGACAGTTGTTTGACAGGATTAAACGGCATACCAGCAAACGTTCACTTTTGTTCCAGGGCTACTAGATTAATCAAAATGTGAACTATCTGAAATAAATGCTAATTTATCTAAATCTGGAAGCTCGTGTACAGTATAAGCATAAAAGCTCAAATATTGCCAAAGAATACTCGGTATCATAAATGTTACTTTCTTAAGGGTAATCGCTCCCTTTTCTTTTGTTTTTTGGATAGATCATTCAAATCGCTTCCCCCACTTGCTTCTCACACGCTCGTCCTAATATTTTGCTCACACGGAGCTACCTTCAACCGTAAAGTTAATTATGCGTTTCAATCAAATTTCCACTCCTGACAGTCAGTTCACTTCAAAGGAACCGTACCCGATACAGCCGAAAAAAGGGGTTAACTCAATTTAAAAGCAGCTAATGCGCTCCCTAACCATGCAATGTAGCTTCTTGGTTTTCGCTTACCGTGGTAGGTTTGGTAATTCGATCAGCGAAGATCGATACCCGTCGTGGTGTGCGTGGTGGAGTGATGCTGTCCTAGAAAAATGGATATCCCTTGAAATTGTCAAAAGTGCCATATTTTACCCCCGTCTGTCATACATCTTAGCGTCCGTAGATAATAGAATTCGTGACTCCAGTACGCGACTCGAGCAAGAAGTTTTAGTTCCCTCCCTGATTAAACTCTGCTTCAGATGCTTCCTAATCATTCGATACGATTAAGCAAAATGAATGCTCGGAGTGCACGTATTGCAACCTTGCGTTAGATAAAACAATGGAATACAATACTTTTCGCTTCTCTTTTTGCGCAGTCAATCCTTCAAAGGAAGCATCTTGAAAGCGTCTTAGCGTCATTAAAATGAAAACTCCTGCAGAACGCAAGTACATGAAGAACAAAAGACAAAATGAAACACTCTTTGCTCGTAGTGCAAAAACATAATGCCACTTTTCACTTCATTTTTTAATGCTTCATTATGCAGAATGCACTTTCTTTCTGCGTCTTTTATGGTTTTAACTTAAGGTCTAGCTGCTTCCCGGTTCTCGCAGTTGATTTATGAACATTTTTTTTAACGGAAGCTATTTCGTCTATTGTTGTTTTGTTTTTATTTTAAATTTTTGAACAAATTTGTGATTTTTTGTGATTAAATAATTCCTTCATTTTTTCCATCTAACATTGCATTAAAATACATTGTTGTTCTATGATTGCGTACTATTGTTATCTATGACTATTGTTGCTATGAAATAGAAACAGTTTAAATGTGTTGTCCATTTCTGAAAATTCTTTAACCAACAAACTCTTAAAAACTGAGGCTTATGATTTAAGAAGGCGTTTTGCATTACGCTTAATGGAATTCCACTAACACTGGGATTGCCTGGTACAAATATTATGGTAAATTAGTATATAAAGATGCCGCTTAGACTGTTTGTTATGAAAAGCACATTTTGTCTTACGAGTATGCCCGGAACTCAGGTAACTCAACTAACTTTGATTTGATGGCAGGATTCGTGTGCTGCAGATGATCTCTGGAGATTTTCTGATACGATATCTTCAAAAGTCTATTTACCACCCAAAAAATAGAATTTATCTGCATTGTGCCAATACTCATGTAATCAATTAAACTAAACATAATCTTTTGGCATTGGACGTTCACCTACAGCGTATAAACATTGCTCTAGCGATTTTTTGTTATTTTGTAAAGTATAAGGCATAATGACATAGACCACCTTTTTTGGTATACTATGGTGTATGAGTATGAAGAGAGCACAGTAAAGAGTAGAAGAGAACCATTCTGGTTTGAAAAGATTTGCTATTTATGAAAATAGCTCTAAAATCTTACAGTGTACATGATAAAACCCTCTGAATATCTACTCTCCCTCATCTTAAGTATTCCCAGTATTTAGTAGTGTATCGTTTATTGTCATACCATCATACCGCCATTGTCACTATTTTTAGATAGTCGGAGAACCTTGGATCATCGGAACAGAACTGCAAAGTACAACAAGAACAAATCCTCAACCAACGTATGGCGAGAACGAAAGCTTTGAACTTCGGAAAGACTAGAAAAATATGGACCCCATTAGGACAAATCGCCAGAAGGAATTGTCTACTAAATGTTCCTTCACTTGTCAACATATATCTTGACAATAAGGCATAAAGTGAACTTTTTTTTCGCATATTCTTACCCCACGAGCATATGCGATAGGAGCACAGGTATACTATACCTGAGAAATTAAGCCAGTAGTAAATAAACTCAAGCCAATTCTACATCAAAGGACATAGCTTGTTGACGGTTCGCTGACAAAAATGAAAGATCTTAACTCAAATGAGTGAACAATATAAAAAGAAAACAGTTGTATGCATTGTACGCTTGAAGGATTCATAGTTTTAACGGTTAACACCACAAAACGAGCACACATACGGCAACATGAAGTGCCGAAAACATAGCAAACAACACTCTTATTTTGAGGTGTTGATTAAAAAACAAACACGACTCACTGATCTTGTCCTGTTCACTAAACCGTGGCGAATGTTTTTCCTTCCTTTCCTTAAGTGAATTTAATTACACGATAATTCCCCAAGCGGGATATCGATTTCAATCCCGTGGACGGTGGTGGAAATAATTTAAAAGAAACAATTACTTAAAAAGCAGACCAGTAAGTTGAGATCCTCCTTCGTCTAAATGACCGCAGATACATTTCCCGGTCACGGTTTCTGGACGAGCGAGCAGCAAACGGCAACTTTCCGCATCACTTGTCATGCTATTATAGCTCGCTTAAAGATGACTCCACTCACTTAAGCAGTTTCACCCGTAAGAACTGTGATTGTAATGAGAAAGAAGCTGGTTTGGTGTTTTTTTTTGTTCTATCCTGCGCTATTCGTTCTTTTACGGACTGCTTAGCAATTGCGTTCAGTCGACCGGTGGTCTTTAGCCGTAGCTTACGCAAAAACCACCACACCGGAAGACAATGCTGGCTGTCACAATCGTCCATGACGGGGCGGCGAGTGAAGGAAGTAATAATATCCTTTCGCGCTCAATTACAATCGCAAAAAGCGTGTAAGTCAAGGAAACGTTTTTCTTTTCCACAATACCAGCCATAACCCGTTGCAGGAAAGCGTACAGGGGGAAAGATGTCCATAAATTGACTCCGGCACTCTCTAGTTTGCCTTGGTGCGCCATTGGGGAAAGCCTCATACCGCCACCGGGTGAACTAATGCAGGACGTTCGATGAACGAAGGAGATAAATAAAATGGGATTAATTTATAATTAAATGATGATAATTTCCGCGCGCTCTGCATGGGCAAGGATTTCTGGTTCCGTGGTGTACAGAGAGACCGTAGCCGAAGAGGACTCTTTTTCCGAAACATAGCACAAAAAGGGTGACCGCCAATGGGAAGGGGTCACCGAAAAAAGGGGTTTTACCGAAATCCCACCCAACCAGTAACCAGTAGCCGTAGCAATTGGAACGTGTTTTAGTGGGCATGTTGGAAGTTGGAGACACGAACTCAGCAATACGCCTGTTGTATTAGTAACGCAGATGATTTCGACAGGAGCGCTTCCCATGGTAAGCTTAGGTGGTTATTAAGACGTAAGACGTTGGTTTTACGCGTTCCGGTAAGTTGCGACAGGACGGGGCATCTGTGGGCGTCCGATGGAGCTGTTGAAGGATTTGTTCTTGAACCATTGCAAGAATGGGAAAGTTTTCTTAAACTAGTTTTAGTCGCCTTTGTGAAGATGTAAGCGGTTAAATCATATGCACGATCAAGATGTAAAACTTCCAACACGAACTCAATAGTACCTTCATGTGGAACGCACTTTTGAGTCGACTTGCAGTGTGTTGCCGGATGGAGCATGATAACGATTTTGATAAGAGAATCGTTTGTTTTCCGTTGTAATTTGTGTTCGGTATTTGGGGGTGGTATTTCAGTTTCTCACAGCATACCTTTGCGTTTCTTTCACCGCTGGCATCTTTGCTCTGGCGTAGCTTTCAGATGCTATGTCTGCTTTCGAATTAAGGCATGGAAAATTACAACAAATTCCTTCTTTTCTCAAGACAAGCAATAAACGAGTTAAATCTTTGGTATGCTGCAAAGTGTTTTGATGTAAGGCTGAAAACGTTTGTTACTGTAGTTTACTACATGGTACTGCAAACAGATATTTTGATTACTATAAATCTTACATCTTTTCTTTAATGTTCTCAAAGTTCACACTTGCTATATTTTTCAAATATTTATAGCAAATACAAATTTCAAACACTCAACTGTAAAATGTCAATTGGGAAAGTACGGTGGGACTTCCGAGAAATGTTTTATTATTAGCGACACAAGAAATCATATCCAATCGATCAGCACACTGATGCGACAAGGCTGTTGTGTTACATGAAAACAAACATTTTAAGTACTTCATAACAGACTTTTCCTCTACACTGCACATTCCAAACGCTAATGCACACCTTACTAGCATCGATACAGACGAAAAGCTTCCGAAGAATGTCGATTCATCTCGCCATTCCCTCGGGGAGGCGGGTGGCAGAATTGGTTCTGCTTTCCGTTCAATTAAATTTCGCTTAAAAACGCATTCTTTCGGCCTTATGCTAACCGAATCGAAAATGAGTAAATTTCTGTACGAATCGCAAGCAACCACCGCTGACGTAGGTTTCGTGCTCGAATGGTTAATTCAATGGCAGATACGATCCATGTTCGTTTGCACCATTTAGTCGTCGAGTTCTGTTTCGCTCTGCTTTCTCGTTATGTTTTCAATCATCAACCCGCCAAATCGAGTCCCATCCCGTATCCCGGTGGGAGGGAGGAAAACCATCACCGTACCGAGTGGCTTGGGTAAGGATCTCTTCGGAACGCATTAGTGAGGTTATTTATGACACCGGCTTGATGGGCAACCATCGAACCATCCGAACGCGAATCGAAAACGATTTTTCGCTAGCTTCTCGTTACCCGAGTGGAAACCGACATGGCAACGTGGTAACTGAAAGCGCCATTTTAGCGGCAGCTGGAGCAATGCTGGAGGAAATAAAACTGCTGCCAGTGGAATGGTGGTACAGTCGATCTCATCTTCGAATATCGAGCCATCGCGTTGCGGTGTACGAATTCTTTCCACCAGTTAAACCATCTTGGATCCAGCATAAATATGCTAATAATAGACATAAACATAGCCACACCCGAAAACACGAATCGACACGGATCTGCTTCCACTGGCAGCATGTTTTTCCCAGCTTTCATTTTCCCATTGATTACGTTTCGCTGGTCGGAAAAAAATGGGAAGAAACAAACTCTGGTTCGCTCGGAGCGCCCTGTAACGGAACGCATAAAATAGGAAATTGTCCTTTCGGAATTGTCGGGACACAACGGTATAGATGGGGGGGGAAAGGGAATGTGATTTTCCCCCATTAACCGCAAACAAACACATGGGAGCACTTCAAATCAACAGCTCGTGCTGGTTTCTCGCTTTCGCTTGCTCGCACATTGGGAAAATCGGATCGTAGGTGTGGAAAAGCGTATAAAAGCATCCCCTTTTGCGGTGTACGCCATCGTGCCTGCTGCTGACAATTCCTGGCAAGCAACCGGAAGTCGACTCCGTCCGCCGGGCAGGCGGTTCAGTACGTTCGTTTGGTGCGGTGTGGTGCGGTTTGCGTAAGAAGCTCAAACCGGCGGGAGCTACAGAACCAGCGCGCGGGAAGAAAACAGACAACGGCTACAAATTTGGACGATATGTTTACAATTTATTCACCATTCAGCAGGATCGTTGTGTGGGTGGTTTGTTTTGTGGGGAGATGGGAAGAACCAGAAGGGATTTCTAACACTCCCTAGAGTTACTACCTCTCCCTGGTGCGTTCCCGGGGCACTCTTTCTCTAAGCTCGAAGCACAATTCTTCCGTTACGGTTCGTTGTCATATGCGTTGATGTCGAATGTGATTTGATTGCGGTTTGATGAGCAGCAGGTCGTGTGAACAGAAGTATAAAAGGAGGGCAAAAAACAACAGCGTCGTTTTTAGGCAACTTGCGTACCGGTTCTCCGTACAGGTTCTCCGTACGACTTCCCAATGGGTAAAGATTGCGCTTTGAATGTAATGTATGGAAAACTCGGTTACTGGTTTAAAACGACGACGAACAATGCTATATGGATGACGTTAGGAACAATCAGTACGATGCGATGTACCGATGTAATGTTCGTTATCGTTTGGCAACTATCTCGCAGGAGCTGTTTCTAAAATCAGTTTTTGCACAGTTTCCTAGCCATGCTTCACTAGATATTGGATGATTCTAATTTAGAACAAAAGAAATCGGTCGATTAAATTACACACTTCAAACGGGAAAAGGACTTTATACCGTAATTAATTTTTAAATAGTTTAACACAATATTTTACATCTAGATTATGATAACATGATATGATGAAGGATTGTTCGAGGATTGTTCAAAAATAAACTACTCAAACTAGACTTTTTACAAGCATCATTGCTGCAGAGTATGCAATCCGCAATGCAACGACGCCTGAAGCTATGCAATTCGTGCAAAAATATCTTTAATTAATGTTTAACACAGAAAACGAATGCCTCTATTCAATCGTAATATTCATTTAAAAATAATATTCTGTTTTACGATTTGTTATTGTGTCTATTTGGGCGTATTATTTACATTTTTTCATACATGCTTCATAATTTGGCTTTAAAAAGTTTTCTCTGTAAATGTACAATGGTGCCATTTTGGTTTTTTGAATTTGCCGTTACGACCGTTATACGTGCCTGTTTTTGGTTTCTTTAGTGACACTATGGTCAAAATCAACAAAAAATAATGATTAAATTGCACGTTTTTATTTACGGAACAACGATCAAGCCATTTATCTTTGTGAAATGCCACTTAGCAGATTAGCAAACCTTGTTCTAATAGCAAATAGCTCTAATAAGCAAACCAATAATCTAATAGACTTAGCAAAAATAAATTATTTTTGATAAAATTTCAAAAGTTTTATATGATTTTAAAGATTTTCATATCGCTAATAACATTTATAGTATAACATTTAAAAAAGGTTTTTTTAAGATAACTTAAGGAATTATGTAAAATTTGGCAGCCAATTGCGAGAAAACGACTACACGGCTATGATCCGTGATAGATAAATAAATTAATACTCAAGCAGGCAAAAAAATAAACATACAATTCAAAACGACTATGACCAGAGTGTCCCATGTCTAGAAGCAAACTAAACGGACAAAGTGGAATGAAACCACATCCGCCACGCCGGAAACGATGAATGTCATAAAAGCGTGACTTGTGTCGTTTTGTTTACGCGTTTCTTATCTCAACGGAGCGATTCTGCTTAAGCTCTGGTTTTCAGGTTTTTACGAAAATCATCGACGAAATTCCTGCCCCTTTTGGCCCACCCACACACATACACAATCAATTTAACGTTCAGTCCAAGATTTCAATAGGACAAAAGGGAGTAAGGGATGTTTAGAAAGGGAAAAAAAAGAACTGATAGGAAACCATAGCGAAAGAAATAAAAGTGCCAGAGACATCGGAAAATCTTCCAATTATCTCGCCGGTTGTCAGTCAGTAGTAGTCGGTAGAGGAAAAACCTGTTTCAATTGGTTGGGCAGGAAAACGTGCACAAGGGGACAATGTGGCAGGAGGAGAAAAATTTAGGAGGGAAAAAATCATAACATCGTGCATTGGTTTTTTTTGTGGAAGGTAAATGAACTAAATGGTAAGGCGTCGGGGAATAGGTGAAGATGTTTCCTTTATCACAAAGGCGAAAAAATACTTATCTTACGGATGTCGGTTGAGGGTAAACAGGCGGTAACCGGGTACCAGCATTAAAACATAAAAAGAAAACCGGGAATTATTTCTTTACGCTCGATCGGTTTTCTTTAATTCAATATTTGCGCTCCCGCGTGTGCAGTGAAGCGACATTCGCGAAAGATGATTTTTGAAGAGAAGAGGAAAATAGCAAGTAGAAAAATCTTCTAAGCTGCGTTTTTTTAAGGCACGCGATAGAAAAGTCAACAAAAAAATACACCAAACCATCAGCATGACAAAAAGCATTGCGATCGTGAAAGATGATTAACCAGAAGCGAAGGAAAAAGAAAAAAAACTGCAAACCAACAAGTACTCCATCTACTTTCATTTCCTGTTGGGTGAATGTTTCGGGTTGACATGCTTAGAAGCGATCGTTCGTCCGTTTCGGTAGAAAATCCATTTTCGCGTGGGCTGCAACCAAAATCAAACGGCTTGCCATTTCATTGAGTTTTCGAAACACACTTGGCTCGTATGTATGCTGCGCCTCATACTAATTTGACAGGATGTTGCTGGTTATGGTATGGTAGGTTGGGGTAAGACCAACAAAAAATAACCTCAAAATAAACCCAATTTAAATGTCACCCAGGCGGTCCCAGTTGCGAAAAATTGTTTGAAAACTGGAGAAATTTGACTTCCTTTTACGTCCATGGCTGTCCTGCATGTCGTTCAAAGGTGTGTAGTGCCAGTGGTCAGAAAACTAATAAATAAGTAATTAAACTAAAAGACGATTCGAAATTAATTTGCTAATTTGATATAGAAATTAATCAAGATACGTTTGACTTTGGATATCATTTTCGTTGATTTTCTAAAGATAACATACAGGACTATCTTATTAAAATAATCTGAATGCACTATCTTTTTATTTATTTAATCAATTAAAACGTAATATAAAAGTTTCAAATTGAGCATTACTACTCTTAAGTAATGTCCATTAAAGTCTAGTTATTATTTATCTATTTTCTTATAAAGATGATAGCTCTTCGCCATATATTAGCTTAACAGCCGCATATGGGTTACACAGAACATACACATTTCTCAGTGCATTTCCTGCTTGTCTGTTACATTTCCACGGCTATGCTCGATTATCTAATTTTTTAACTATAAACTAACTTTCTTATCAACTTTTCTTTTTATTTATTTATTATTGAACTGATCCGACCACCCAGTAAAAATTGCTAACCACTGGCCTATCGTATTGACTCTACTCTTTCACAGAGCTCCATTTACTAAGCAAACAATTAACAAACTCCAAACAAACCCAAACGTTGTGCGTTAATGTTTTGTTGCTTGTTTTTTCGGCAGTAAAAAACATACTTCCTTCATACTTTTGCTTCTTTTATTGCACCAGCGGACACATCCGCCATCGAGTGCATGGTCGATGTGAAAGCGGTTAGCGAAAATGTACTTCCCGTACTTGTGGCGATGGTCACATGGAAAATCCATTTATCCTTATTAATTAGTTTAGAAAATCTAGCTATCTTTTCGTGAAACCCGTGTTTTTGTGACCTTTGACAACAGTGAAACGGTTCAATCAGCAATTGTTTTCTGTTGATTTTTTTTTGAGTGTTAAAACATTCTAAAATGCCATCCAATTTTTTTCTATTCCTAGAGGGAAATATGCACGCAGTGGAATTTTCCCCGCATCTGACTATCGCAAAACATACGACGGTAGGGGGACTATGGCTTTTTCCCATAACAAGTGGTTTAGCCCTTTTCCCTTCATTTTCATCGGAACATAAAGTCCATAATGCTGAGGGTGACTGTTGAATAGGTTGGTTGGTCTCGTTACAAAAGGGATGAGATGACGTTCGCTTGATACTTTAACATGTATGGGGTATATGTGTGTGTCTACTTGTGTGTATTTATACCCCGGGAACTCACCCCGTAGCGATTCCTTTCGTGCGTGGTTGTCATGCCGTCGCCTCGCACATGGTAGGGAAAAACAGGCAACCGTTTAAAAAAGCGCAGGGATTCACCATGTTCGATATTTTATTGATTCCAATTAGAGGCCATAAGGCTAATGATGTTTTTGTCCCAGTAAAGAAACGGGTCCCGTGGTGATAATAGTGCTGAGCTGCTGCTACTGCTTTCCTTCCTTTCCTTTATTGTTGCACGTCGAACGAGAAGGGATCGAATGATGGAGTCCATTCCTTATGCTAATCGATGAAAATTGACGTTTTGAAGGGTGACTTTGTTGTGTGGGAAGTGATTTGAGCTGGATGTTGTGGGAAATTGAGGGATTTTGTATGTTTCGGGTTTGTTTCCTTAAGCACATGTGTAGCGTTTAAAGGTTCATAACGTAATGATCCCCTTGTGCATCGAAAACAATTTCCTGCACTACGTTTATTTTTCGATGTTTTTACATTCACTAATGGATTAGTAAAATGGGTCATTTTATTGGGGGTTGGATGCTTTGTAAATTATTTTCAATAACCATACTCAAACAAAAAAGTGTCTCCTTGGCAGGTGAAAATGTGGTGATTTGAGCCATTTTATCAGGTTAAAATTGTACCCAACGTGGAAATATTTTAAACAAAAGCCTGTTGACGATGAGTCGTTTTGGGTAACTGACCTTCCTTTACAAACAACACCAACAATTGATAGAGAATCGGGTCTGCTCCGCTTCCCTGCAATTAATTTATCACTAACTTCTCTCACGATAGTAACTTCGGCAAGATAGTCTTTCGGTGGCTGACGATCAGAATGAAGGAGATGTTTTCCCAAATTCCAGTAATGACCGAGATATACAGAATATATTTGAAACATAACGGTAGGTGCTGATGGGGATACACTTAAACACACACCAGGCGTCAGCTGATCCTAAGCTTGCAGGTCGATAGAAGGGGACATTCCGCGACCCATTGTTTTGGGGTTTTACACGCCGTGCAATGGAGGCGCCTAGTCACACCGCGCGTTCGTTACCGACTACAAGTTCCGTATCCACCTCGGCGTGATTCCACAGTCTTTTTTATAGCCTGGGGTTGTCTCCTTAACCTTTATCTGTTTCCAAGTTTGAACGGAACGTAAAAGATTAACTAAATTGTGGTCACGCAAAAAAAATGGTAGAGCAACGCTCAAGCACATCCCAAAAAACGCCTGCGAAGGCGTCTTCATGGTTTGGAGGACCCACCTTTAAAACTGTATTGATGTATAAGGTGCACATTTGAAAGATGGTTTTGGAGTGATCCGAACAATAATATTCAATAAAAGTTTAATAATTTTTTATCAGGGCTCAATGCTTACCTTGTTAATCCTGTGCATCGCGATTGTTAGAGTTTAATTTTCTAGAAGTTTTGAGCCACTTTTGGATACATTTACCTCTTAAAGGTTAAACATTCCACGATCCTTGTGAATGCTACGTCTTATATTGGTTTTATTTATAATTACTTAATCGGTCATTGATCGGTCATTTCAATTCCTTGGCTTTGCGGAGGATAAAATTATCGGACATCTGCAGCGCAGTGAGAACCGTACATCCGGCTGAAACGTGTTCCGTTAAGGATGGGATTGCGGATCATTGCGACAAAGACAAAGTACTTACTTGCCGAATGTTCTGATCGTGACAGGCTGGGTTGTGTGGAGAAGCTGAATGAAATACGAGCTAGCTGAGCTGTTTGGCATGCCTGACGTTGGCCAAGGCCTGAAGGATAAGACAGTGAGGACAGGTGATGATCCGACTTATTTCCTACCAGGAAGTCGATCGTCAACAACTCGTTCGGCACGAGGTGTAGAGGTACGCATCGAGTTTGTCAAAAGGATCAAATGAAATGGCGGAAATGGGGTGCAGTCGGGGGTGGAGGAGAGCAACCCTGGACTGATTTGTGGACCTGCAATGAATGTATCAAGAAGAAGAAGAAGAAGTTCAATATCTTAAGATGGATTCTAACTACCGAAAACGTTTCGTGATCAAAAGGAAGTAGAACTAATCGTCAAGGCCACGTAAGAGCCGTTTATTTTATTGCATTATTTTTATAGCTTTTTGCCATCGTCGTAAGTTAATAAAGTAGATGATTGGCTCAATCGGGCATGAATGGAAAAGATTAATTTAATAATTAACATTGCACACACAACCTAAATCAAACAACCTGTTGCACAGTTCATCATTCCAATACTAAAACGCTTAACACATAATTGGACTAGTGCACAGAGAAAGTCCACGAAAAACTCGAACTTCAACCATTAATCCACGATGCTTGCCCCTTTTGCCAGTAATCCGTCGCACGGGTTGTCCACCGCTCGCTCACCTTTACACGCACGAAATCGCACGTACGATAAGAACCGGCAATTGCGACCGGCTTTACCAGGGACGGTAGTCGTAAGCCACACTACGGACCGGTACGCTTAAATTGATTTTGATTGAATTAGAGTATCTCGGAATCTTCGCCGCCCGACCCGGATGATCTTCGCGATCATCGGCACACAGCTAGACAGCTAGATCAGTCTACGGTTTCATTCGCGACCCGATGGCTGACCGGTGCAAAAGGTGTACAGTAAGGTGTTGGGTTCGATCTGTGCCGTGTGCTCTCCGTTAGATTCTGTGTGCTGGTGTGATAGACCGCTTCCTTCTATGGCAGCATCAGTGAATGCGGTAGGAGTGTGACACCAAACGTACCTCGTAAACAGTGAGTGTGCGGAATCTGATTTTAGCCGATGAATGGAGTTGCTAGTTGTGTGTGTAGGTGTGCGATAAAGAGTACAACCAGGGTTGACATTTTTAAGATGAATTCTCTAGCCCCACAGATCATTGCCCCCGTTGCGGTGGGATGGCGCCTCGAAAAATGCTTTCCTTACGACGCTTTCCATCCGGAATCGGCATCTTTCGAGGTTCCGCCACCAAACTGCAAACGTTCCAAGAAGTGCAAACGAGGTTTTGGGATCATGATTTACGGCGTGTTTGTGACCAAGCGGTTGTGTGTCGCTTCAGCATCCCATCACAAACACAATAGATACATCACGACGAGTAGATAACGAACTCGCGTTTATCAGATCATCCGCAACAGTACACACACACACACACACACACACACACACACACGGTACCAGGCCGATAAGAAGACGTCACAAAGATGTCACCGTGATTGGGAACGCGCGAGATTAACTCGATCGGTACCGTGTGCGAGCTGGGGCCGGGCAAGCACGTTCTAGAACTATGTTGTGCTAATTTTGGATGCTGCGTTCATATGACGTCTACCAACGTCAAACCAGAACTTATTTACGGCATAATAATTTGTTCGGAACAATTGAACTTTTCTACAAATTGGAACCGTCTGCACACCGACCACGCTCATCTTACGAGTGACCACCATTTAGTTTGTGCCGGCACTCGTTTTTGGCCCCGGGCCCGCTTATCGCCTGTTGGGTCCCGGGCTAGGGTGCAGCATATATCATCCTTAATCCACCACGGTACTTGCCGCCCTTGCACGGATGGTAGGGCGTGTGCAGCCCTGTAGGGGTTAATCTCTGTTCAAACGGTTCCCCTCCCTCTCAGCGCCTAGCCGCTACCAGCACCGTTCTTATCAGCGGCATTCCCAGCCGGTGCATCGGAACTTGCGGCCCATCGTCTTCTTATCATCCATATATCAAGCTCCACTGTTTGCTGTGCTGGGAGATGAAGATCCCGCATTCTCGGTGGCCAGACCCTGTCTGCGCCTAATGCCTTGAGCCGTCAACAAGCGGGCGCGCGTCTGCTGGACACGTTGGCCCGATGACAACGGTCGGTCATCACCGTGATCCACCGCGTGAGATGGATGATCTTTATGCGCTTGTGTGTTTGTGTGAGTGCGTTTGTATTTTCTTCTTCTCACCAGGAAGCAAACCGTATCGGACTGGACAAAACCATTCGCCGAAGGGTCACAAACGGGCAGAAGTCTGCTGGAACTGCAGCCTGACGCAGCTTCACGTGTCATCCAGTGAGGACTCGCAGGAACGGGAATTTCACAACCATTCAATGTGATCACTCGGTTCTATTTTCCACCCATATTTAGTTTGTGATTGGTGCCATCCGAACCGAAGAACAGTGAAGGTGCTGTGATGTGATTTGGAGGAAGTGATTCGATCGGCGTATTTGTACACAACAAGTTTAACACCACAATCGAAGTTCAATCAGTGCGTGTGTGTGTGTGTGAGGTTAGCTGGTCATCGAAATGACGTCCGAAAAAGATATGGATGTTTGCGATGCGCCTCGCAATGGTGAAAGCACGGGGAATGGGCATCGTGCCGTTGGTGACACTCGACAAGAACACGATCGTGCGAATGATACTGTCGATCGGGATCATGTGACCGAACAGGTGACAGTGAACGAACCCAAGGAAAGCTACGCCGTGTACAACAATGGCAAGAAGGCGGAAAAGATACCAGAGATGGAGAAGATGTTACCCGAGGACGTGGAGAACATGTATCGGGATATGCCGCTTACCAAGGATACGTCCTGCGGGTTGTGGATATTCCAGGGTCCTATGTTGCAAAGGTAATTTAATTGCTCGATTAAGTGTCTCAAGTGGGTCTCCAGTTGTGTGGTGATCTCGTTCCAAAACTAATCCTTCTTGCCTAACGCGATCAATCTCCGTCTCATTCCGGGCATTGCCAGATTCGCCAACAAGAAAGTGTACGTGTTCATGTACGGTGTGGTGGGTTGCATCTTTTCCGCCACCTATGCATACTTCAACGGTACGATCACGACGCTAGAGAAGCGCTACAAAATTCCCAGCAAAAACACGGGCATCATCTCGGTGGGGAACGACATCAGCGCACTGCTGCTGTCCGCCATCTTAAGCTACTACGCCGGCAAGGGCCACCGGCCGCGCTGGATCGCGTTCGGGCTGCTGATGATAACGGTGTTCTGCTGGATGACGGCCCTGCCCCATCTGCTGTACGGGCCGGGTGAAGCCGCCCTGTCCCTCACCACCGAGTACGGTGCCACGTACGATGCGAACCAAACGCTAGAGGTGATGGAGGCACAGAAGGCCAAAACGCTTTGCCGAACGAATGGTGAGGCACGGGTTTTATCGCCTGCTCTGTCGCTTGTTTTTGGCCGTTAATGCAAATTGCGTACTTTTAATTCCAGCGACCCGCGGCGCGGAATGTGAACGAGAGGAGGGCACGCTCGCTCCTCAGATTGTACTGTTCGTAGCACAGTTCATCTCCGGGATTGGTAGCTCCCTGTACTACACGCTCGGTGTCTCGTACATGGACGACAACATCAAGAAGTCGAAAACACCGGCCCTGGTCAGTGTTTCGTACTTTCTGCGCATGCTGGGTCCTGCCATCGGGTACGCGTTAGCGTCCTACTTCCTGAAGCTCTACATCTCACCCTCGATGACACCGACCATTAGCAACACGGATCCCCGCTGGTTGGGAGCCTGGTGGATGGGATGGTTAATTTTGGGTGCCGTCCTGGCCTTCTTCGCCATCTTTATGGCGATGTTCCCGAAGCAACTGCCGAGAGCCGCCGCCCGGAAGCGAATCGCACAGGAAAAACGCCGGCTCGGTATGCAGCTCAGTGATGCATCGCGGCGCGAAGATGAGCTGCCGGCCTCGTTTAAGGATATGCTGAAAACGTTCAAACGATTGCTGCGCAACAAAATCTTGATGCTCAATAACATCGCGTCGGTGTTTTACTTCTTCGGCTACATGCCGTACTGGATCTTCACACCGAAGTACATCGAAACGCAGTACAAACAGTCCGCTTCCACTTCGAGTCTCGTCACGGGCACGGTTGCCCTGTGCTTCTCCGCAATCGGGGTACTGCTGTCCGGGTTGGTCATCTCCAAGTTTAAACCAAGAGCGCGCTATATGGCCGCCTGGAACGTCATCGTTGGAGTGCTCTCCGTGATGGGCATGATCGCGTACGCTTTCCTCGGTTGTACGGCCAGCGAGGACTCCGTCATCGTAAACATTCCGTCACAGTATGTAGCTCGTTCGGCACGGGAGTCACAATGGTAAATGATCCTCACGTTGCAAATTGTTTCAAATTGTCCCACAGAACGGACCTTACACCGACGTGCAACTCGGCCTGCCAGTGCGACTACGTCAAGTACTCTCCGATCTGCGGCGAGGACGGTAACACCTACATTTCGGCCTGTCATGCAGGCTGCAAGCGTCAGAACCAGTACGGTGATCTTAAAGTAAGCCTGACATTGACTCGCATCCCATCCGTTCGTTCACATGAGACCATTGGGTTAATCGCCTTATCTTATTGGTTGTCCGGTTGCTTCCCACAGATCTATGGCGAGTGTTCGTGCATAACGTCGGTGGCAAATTACACCAGCCCGCTCTACACGCAGCTGCTTTCGGATGGCAATCGTACCAGCGGCACGCGCGATGAGAATGCAGTTGAGTTTCACCACAAGCTAGCGCCTAGCTATTTCTATAACGATCCATCTCACTCTAATGTGACGCCTTTTCTATCTCTTTCGCCGCCCAGTTTACACTCGGTGGATCAGCTATAGCCGGCCCATGCCCACTGGACTGCCACCGGGAGTTCGTCACCTTCCTGGTGGTGATGTGCTTCTTGAAGTTTTCCGGCGCAACCGGACGGGCGAGTAACTTCCTGGTGTCGGTACGCTGTGTCGACGAGAAGGATAAGGCCGTTTCGATGGGTTTCGGCATGATGGTGCTGAGCCTGATGTCCTTCATTCCGAGTCCGATCTTCTTTGGTCTGGTGCTGGACAAAACGTGTCTCGTGTGGGGTAAAACATGCACCGGCAAGGGTAACTGTTGGTTGTACGATGGTGAAACGTTGAGGTAATGGCAGGATCAACCGTAGCTGCTTTGGTGGGAGTTACCTTACCATCTCGATGTTTCCAATTCTAGATATTTGCTAAACTTCATAGCGGCCGCCTTCGTACTGGTGGGCACACTGTTCGACTGTGGCGTATGGTATTATGTCAAGGACTTGAAAATATTTGACGACGAGGTGAAAGACAAGGAGATTGCACTGGCTGACAAAGAGGAGGAAGCCATCACGGACCGGCCAACGTAGATGGACGGGAAGGGGTTGAAGAATTTATTCTTTCCTCATATGCCAATTCGTTTGAGGCAGTTCTGTTTTTTTTATGAAAAGAAAACCAGCTTTGTTGTATAGTGAAACTATGACGATTATTTAAATAATTAGCTATCCGTTAAGAAATAAAAACACACACCATGAAGGAGATCGATTTGTTTTATTTGGGTGCATAATGGAAGAATTAAGGCCGTTCCGGTGGCATGATGGTAGCGACGTCGGGTTTCACACGAACGGACTGGACCAATCCTCCGTAGCAAGGACTGACTTTCCGGCTGCATAGTAAGGTAAATCGATACGGTTAATTTCTACGAAAAAAAGAATTATTGCACAAGACAATTTTTTTTAATATGGCTAATTTTAGTTACTTGCTGTTTAATGTCATTTAAAAAACCGCAAATAATTTGGATGATTTGTTCTATTAGGGATAGAACGGGCTTTTATAACCAAACATAAATAAGTCCTTAACAAACAATTTGAGAACAGGACACTTTGGTTTCTTCTCCAATTTTACCGTTTCACAGATTAAAAGGCCATTTCTGTAGCTATCATCGCATCATCGCGGCTCTCTTAACTGCTGTTAGCGCCACCTGTGATTTTTTCAGAAACTATGCTAGCTAAGACAATCACCTGGAAAGCATGCAAAGCGCACTCTGTAGGAATAATTGAAAACTAAATACAGTGGAACGTTTCATTTTAGCAAGTTTATTGTAGTTTTAAATAAAACATGATTTGCCGTTACTTTTGTTTTTGGATTCAGTGATGTGAGTAGTGTAAACAAAATGAGGACACCAAGTCCCTTGAGAATATATATAATTATTAAAAACTCTTGTAGTATTACGTGTACGCACGGATTCTGTTCGACTTCGCCAAAGAGATCGGAATCACCCTATGATTTCTTTTCCTTTCCCATCCTGTAGCCAGTACGCACTGTCGTTTGTTCTTGTTTGTTTTTTTTTGTTTTGTTTAGATGTTGAAATGTTTCGGCGAACGCTCCCATAACGGTTGAGACAGACGCTGCCACAACGCAGTCTGACATGCTCTTGGAGACAGATCTATGCTATATCTACTGGGAATATCAGCTCTCATGGACGACAATATCAATAAGATCAATAAGCAAACATCAGGAAAGCACGTCATCGCGCTGACTATCCTTCGCCAAAACTCTTGTGGTTTATAAAGAGTGAATCGTGAATCGACTCAAGAAAGTAGCAGGTCCTTTTTTAGACGAAAAAAGTAATAGTAGTTTTCTTAAATAATTGGAATGATTGACGAACTAATGGAATAATGGTTTGGCCATTCATTATGGATATTAAAACAAACATTTAAACAACAAACTTTAAGTTTTTCTCTGAACAAGGTCAACAAAAAGTTGAGCAACAAAATTACATACGAAAATGGGGAAATAAAAGGTCGATGAGTTACGTATCAACATATTATTTTAAATAATTGAATAATTTGACCTACCTTAGTACAGGAAGATTATGAAAATTTATACGCATTTAAATATTATTAGCATGCATCATTATTGCCAATAATGCTTCAGGGTTCGCAGCGCGGTAGTGTATTTGGTGGCGGTGCCGGTTTCACAACGACAGGATCGGTCTAAAACCATATACGGACTAATCCCCCTTACACAATACAGGCTATGCCGATTCGTGTGAATAAAGTCATCTACCTAGACCTCTCGAGATTGTTTTGCCAGTTAAGAAGAAGGAGAACCTCTTACATACTTTCTTTACTGGAGCTACAGCCGCTTCGCAGTCTTGGCCTGCTGCAGGAGTCTCTCTAAACCGCTCACGGTCGAGATCCTTCGACTGCCAATTCTACACCTCTGCCTTTCTGACGGAAGCATCAACGGCATCACTCCATTTCAATTTGGGCATATCACACCTCTTCTGTCCATGTGGACGACCTAAAAGGACTGTGTCGTCCGGTGTCATGCTCATGACGTGACCAACCCACCGGAGTCTGTAGTTCGCCATACAGCTCATAGAGCTCCTCAATGTAGCGGCGGCGAAGAAGAATCTCGTTTCATGTCTATTCTGAGCTACCACGACTCTTGAGTTCTCAAAGACAAGTCAAAAGCATTTAACGCGTTGGATCGTGGATTGTCAACGTGGAGTTTGTGGAAATGATATGATTTCCTTGGTAGGTATTGAATATTGAAATAACATTACACTGCGTACAGTTTAAAAATAATAAACTTTTAAGTAAACAATAAATAGACTAATTGTTCTCTGTATTAATGTCACACACCTAAAAGTCAATTACCGTTTATCGTAGCAGAAAATCAGCACATCGTGCATCATGTTTTTGAAAATGAATTAATCTTTTAATTTTTTTTTTTAATTTTACACCGTTTCCTGTGTGTAGTGCAATACTAACATTGCATTCTGCGTAAAACGATAATACAGGCTGAACAAACATTAATTACCTACAATCTCTCTTTAATTAGCCGAAATTTTTTCTTTATCTGCTATTTTTAAAAAGAACATAAATCACATTACGAATTGTTACCACGGATGGATGGTAATACAATAAAATTAACCATGATCCAAACGATAATTACCTTCATAATCTAATACGCTCACCTGCTGCAGTACGTAAGAGCGAGTTCAAATTAATGGCACTAATTAGAACACAAAATTATCACTTAATGCAATTGCAACCAAACCCTATCCTATCATCGGTTCTCCAAAAAAAAACACACGCACACTCACACACACACACACACCTAGGTGGATGATTGACCTTTAATGATTGCAATTGATCCGAAAATTATAATGCTGCACCGAACGATTAGCAGTTGTTGATGAAGCCAGCCAATAATTATGCTCGCACAACCAGCCCGGATCGTGACTAATGACCTTTTAGCACCGGCAGCATGGACGGGTGCGTATTCATTCAACAAAATATGATCCCACCATAAACCGTATCGGGGCTGTTTGTTGTCCACGTGAAGCACTTGGTACGGGATGTGCACTGTTTGTGCACGGTTGGGCTATTGGTTTACGAGATCATCATGGTCCACTGTGCTGGAATGGGTCAACGAATACACAAAGAAATGAGTTTTGGCTAGCAAAACCAAAACAAAAAAAAACATAACAGAACATATGTACCACTCGCTTTATCCTATCAAGTGGCCAAAATCGTGCTGCGTGATGCTGTACGATCAAGCGCCCTATCGCACCACCACGTATCTGAGGCAATAAAGGTGCTTAAGTCGCTGATAAGCCGTCCGGTGGATCAACGTCGTCCGACCGTGTAAGCCGCGGCCAGTTGACGGGTGACGGCCTTGCGTGCATCATGAACGGTAGCTTGGCGAACGGATTGAACGAGGGCCTTAATGCCCCACCGCCAAAGATCGCCTTCGATCGGAGCATTTCCGCGTACAGTGAGCGGGATGTGCAGTGTGGCTTTTGGGTGTGCCGTGGACCGTTCTGGCAGCGGCTCGCCAGCAAGAAGCTGTACGTGCTGCTGTTCGGGCTGATTGGGTGCATCCTTAACTCCACCACCTCGTACTTCTACGGCACGCTTACCACGGTGGAGAAAAGCATCCAGATATCGTCCCGCACGGTCGGCATAATAACGGCCGGGTCGGATCTATCGTTCGTGCTGGCGTCGCTGTTCCTTTCGTACTATGCGTCGAACCGCCGGAAACCGCTGTGGATTGCGATGGGAATCGTCAGCATGGCACTGTCCTGCTTCGTGAACGCGCTGCCGCACTTTCTGTTCTCCAAAGGACAGGAAGAGCTTGTGCAGAATGTGGGTAATTGGACGAAAGGTGGAGATAACCTGTGCCGGGAGGATCGACTACCTCCGGACTGTTCACTCGACCTGGGCGATATACGGCCGCAGCTGGTACTGTTCTTCGGAAGCTTCCTGTCCGGCATCGGGACATCGCTGTACTTCACGCTAGGTCTCACCTATCTCGATGATAACGTGCGCAAGGAGAAGGTACCGTTCCTTTCCAGCTTAGCCGCCTTTGGACGACGCATGGGACCGCTGGTAGGCTTCTCGCTGGCTTCCCTCTGTCTCAAGTACTTCGTGCACGTGGGTGTCGATCCGGGTTACGATCAGAGCGATCCACGCTGGATCGGTGCGTGGTGGATGGGATGGTTAGTGCTTGGCTCTATGCTCATCCTCATTGCTCCATTCTTCGGTAAGTGTGGGTTGTGGGGGGAAAATTGGCACGATTTCGCAACCGTGAGCGCGACTGCATGGCGACCGGTGGATTTGTTTGGTGTTTGCATACGTACGAGATAGCACCGTGCCGTGTGCTCGGTAGGCAATAAAGGAACTTCTCACCCAACGGTCAATGTGGCACACCGTAGCTGTTGGAGTGCCTTTGTGTGTGTGTGCATGTGTTATAAGTAAAATATTCCCGACTGTCATTTGCAGCCAGCTTCCCGAAGGTTCTACCCCGAACGGCGGAACGCATATCCCTGTCACGGCAGGCAAGTCGTACGAGCGGTACCCATTCGACCGCCGAGGAGGAGGTGGATGGTGACAGGAAGGTGTCGTTCGGTGACATGCTGGTGACGGTGCGTCGGCTCATCACCAACAAGGCGTACGTGTTCAACAACGCGGCCAGCATCTTCTACTTCTTCGGGTACATGCCGTTCTTCCTGTTCCAGGCGAAGTACATCGAGATCCAGTACCGATTAACTCCATCCCAGGCAAAGTGAGTAAAGGACAGTTTCGGTTGTGGATACTTTCGAATGTAAATGTTCCTTTGCATTACTGCAGCATGGTTACAGGATCGGTTTCGCTAGTGTTTTCCGCCCTAGGAATATTGATCGCTGGTATGGTGATCCAAAAGCTTCGAGTTACCTCCCGGCAGCTGGCTGGATGGAATGTCGTCACGAGCATTCTGTCGGCGATAGGCATCGTTGGTTACGCATGGTTTGGCTGTTCCGCGCTCAATAATGCGGATATCGTGGCTAAGTAAGTGGCTACTGCTGAGAACGCAAAGACGTTTTGTAACAGATAACATGAACGGTATTGTTTTTAGTTCACAGGACGCTAATTGTAGTCTTGGCTGTAACTGCGATTTTGTCAAATATGCTCCAATTTGTGGAAGCGATGGACAAACGTACCTTTCACCGTGTCACGCTGGATGTAGAGAGCTGATGAAAGATGCTAGTGGAACGACGGTAATCTAGAAGGTTAATAAGTAACGAAACTCCTCCTTACTACCTCCTTTTTTCTTGCTTGCTGCAGCTGTACACCAATTGCTCCTGTATTCCAAATCTCGTGACAGGCGGCGGAAACGTTACGTCCAGCTTCGGTTCCGCCATGCCCGGAAGCTGTCCGGTTGATTGTTGGACCCCGTTCTACTTCTTTCTCATTGTGATGTGTCTGAACAAGTTCATCGGAGGAACGGAATCGGCTGCCAATTTCCTCATCGGACTAAGGTGGGGAGATGTTTCTCCTGAGTGACATTCTCGTTTTATAAAGACTCTTCTCTGTTCCACAGGTGTGTGGAGCCCCGCGATAAAGCGATCTCAATGGGGTTCTCGATGGCGATCAACACGCTGTTTTCCTTTCTTCCTGCACCGATCATCTTCGGTGCGATCATCGATCGTACTTGCGTGCTTTGGGGACGCACCTGCGCCAAACAGGGTAACTGTTGGCTTTACGATGGCGAAGCATTACGCGTATCAATGAACTATACGGCGGCCGTGTTTGTCATCATCGGGACGTGCTTCGACATGGGCACATGGTACTATTCGAAGAACTTCAAGATATTTGATGATGCTCCCGGCGAGGAAGACGGCAAGATCCCGGTGGAAAAGGAGCTTGTTTCGCTTGTAAACAAAGGGAAGGAAGATCCTGCAGAGGCTACGCGAGTTAACTAACCGGTTCGGATGTGTTGATAACCTTGCCACATCTCGGGTGACATCTTGGGCGGTATGTCGTGTGCCATCCGTCACCATCTATCCCTTGCGTCGGTTATCTCACGTTGAGCGAGTAAACCGCTTATCACTTATGCTAACAAGCAACTGTGTGTACACGACAAACTGACCCATGACACTTGTTGGGTCCCGCACTAAGCTAGTGGAAGCTGCGCAGATTGAAGCGCTCAGAATATATGATATGAAGCGTAAAGATAATGGTCGTAAAGTTGTTTAGATGTCGTTAATGACCTTGAGATGATGATAGTTATTATTATTATTTATTGAGATATTTGTCGCATCTGAGCTTCCTTTTCTTTCTTCATTAACACGAGTGGCCTACAGTGAGGCGGGTTAATTTGAGCAGTGAGATGGTGTGATAGATTTTCACACGACAAGACGGATGACAATCCCATCCGAACAGTTTTCTTGTAGTGGTGATATAACAAGAAAACAATCTTATAAACCAGTTATGGAAGTTATACTTATCTTGCTGTACAATTGGTGACGAAACTACTGGTGACGAACTACTGCACTAGCATGCTGTCTATCATTAAAGGCAGCAGATGTCCGAAATAGCTGGCGTCCCATTAGCACTAAACAACAAATGGTGGTAACCGTAATAGAAATAAACCAGACGCCTCAAACTGGGTGTCAAGTACTCTCTTATTGACGAATATCATCACACTCGACAGTTGGCTAGTTGTGGCATATCAAGCAAAACATAAACGGATACGCTCTTTAACACTTTGCTGCAACTGGCTTATATTTGATGGTCCATGATGTGTATGATTCCCAAAAATTTGAATGCAAGAAACGCTCGACTAAATCTAAAAACTCAGCCTAGATCTAAAAAAAATAACCAGGATAATTATTTTCTTCTCAAAACTGGCCGTAGTGATTAATTTCTGGTAGGTGTGTGATTCTCGTACATTTGAAATGAAAATGAAAGTTCTATCTACGCTTTTTTTTTTTTTGGACATTCATGTTAATGTGAAGAAACAATAGGCATATACATTGCATATTTTTACGTCCATACTTGTAATCTTTTAAGTAAGATCATTGACAAGTTGATATTTATTTATTAATTTATTTACTTACATAATAATATTTGCCACAGAGATGTAAAAAATGTTTATTTAAACCTAACTGATGGATTATTTACGACTAAAACTGCTCTAAAACTGCAAGAGACTAATAGATCAGGAACGGGCAATAAATTCAAAGGAATATCTCAGATGGTATCGGAAAGACGACAGCGAGAGGTGAAAATAAATGAGACGAAGAGTTAACCACACGCAGAGTACGAAGAAAAAGATCGGCGCCACTAACTGAGGTGCAACGTCTGGGAATAATTAAAAGCCGATGGATACGGAAGGAACGATTTGGAACATATAGAGGGATTAAAGCGAGAAGCGTAAGCACATCAATACAATCAAGCAAGAGGAAAGCTACAAATATAGTTTGGGCCTGGAGGCGGCGGTCTTCGAGTGATTCAATAACCGTCAGGGGACATCTGGATTCGTAATTGTGCAAAGATGCAGAAGAACTACTGAGGAATTTTCGGATCGCAAACCTGGTGAAGGATCTCTGCACCCACTCAATACGGTTCATGTGGTCCTGAGCTGTATTGGCCCATATCACAGGGCAATACTGAGGCAAACACCAAACCAGCGAGCAGAACAATGTTTTTAAACACAGCGCATCAGAAAAATCCTATTCAATTCTACTCAAAAGACTAAGCATCGATATGAGACGTCATGGTGATACCACTATGGAACCAAACGCCCAAGTCCTTGATCAATGAGACTGATCCTGATATTAGCGTTCAGGGACAAAACCAACCATATCAAAATTAACAAATATCAGATGCAATTGTCTATCAAAGAAACATGAATCCCCGATTATATGATGCAAGGCGATGGCATTATCGAAATTTTAGATCACTAAAACGCTCCTTAAATTATCTCTTCGAGTGCGGTACCTGTGTAGTGTACAATCGATGAGAACGGCGAGTTAATACTGTGTATGTGAAAGTTTCCACACAATTTCTGCTGAAATTAACCAAAGATAGACGTTTCACCGATACTATCATGATTAGCATCGCTTAGGGTACGATCAGACGCGTTGCTTGATAGAATGTAAACAACACCGGCAATAGCAATACATCCTTAGGTTTTTAACCACAGCTGCTGAGCAGCGCGTTGAATCGCTGAGAGTTCAGTAGGCACTAATACAGACGAGCATACAACAGGAGTTCCATCGCTATGAATGTGAACACTACTTGATGCGTATCTATGACAACGGAATTTGCGATAAAGATTATCTCAGTGAGTGTGATCACACTGAAGTAATGTTCCCACAGATCGTAATCAGTTTCAGTTCAAGCAATGAGTAGTTCGGATGTGAAAGTCAATCGGAATTTATGGTGAGTCATAATTATTCCGAATTTTGACTGCGTTGTAGGCAGTATAGGTAATTCAGGAAAAAAATGATTGTTCGTGTAGTGCACAAAATATATTGCTTAGATGGAAATGGATCGATTACATCAACACTGTTATGGTTGTGTTGTTCATCAAGGGAATTGGACAATAATTTACCATTGCGAACAAAATATGCGACAAACTTGCAAACAAATATATTTATGCAAAAGCCAGTGCGATGTAATGTAGTTTTCCGTAGATGTCAGAAATGGGAGTGCATTGAACTTGGTTGATCACCATGAAGGCATTGAGAATCTTGCGTGGGTTGTCAGGTTTGATAAAGCCGCTTGTAATTCGTATAGATACATGCTTTACTAGCTTAGTGCGTCTTAAGAAGAACATTGCTACAACTGAAGAAACTTTGATAATCCTGCTTGTGGTCGGTTCTACGCAAAGAATGAAGCAATAGCAGTACATGCAACATTTGTAGTTTCATGTGTGTGTTTATAGTGTTATAGGATGTGATAAAATGTACATAAAAGTGATGATGTGATATGTATAAAAGTGTGACCGATGGAACATCTTCCAGCAGATAAAGATGTTGTGGATAGGAAATGAAAGCTCAAACAACACCCACAAGGTACGTCTCTATTGAGTTCGATCAATGTCTATCATTTTATTTTTCGTTAGTAATTACATTAGTTACACACGAGCTGGTTTTTGTTATGTGTTTGTTTAGTTTTTGCCTAGAATCTTCGTTTTTTCACTGAATACATTAAAAAAAAGGTGAACAAATGAGTTTTGTCCAAGAAAAACACAGAAACGAAAACACGAGACAGTCTAGTCTTTCAATTAGTTGACGATTTTCGTTTCTTGCTCTCTTTTCAATTCATTTCGCCACTATCATGCTAGTAATAATATTCGTCAGTGTTCCTATTTCGTTTTCGTTTGTTTTTTTTTCTTCGCTACTTATTATGCTTTTCCCTATTTATATTCCCTACCTCTTCCAAAACCGCGAAATCTATTCCATTTGAGCCACTTAAACGCTAAAGTTATCACAGATTTTGCGAAATTTTTTGTTTCGTTCGATCGTCGTTCGTGTTTCGTTTTCATTTTCACTTTGCGTGTTATTTTGTGTGTGTGTGTTTTTGTTTAGGTATCAGTGAAGAGTTTTTTGTTTAGTATGCTACAGCGGAGAGTTTTTCCGTTTTAAAAATACTGACCGACCGGTTCAGTCTCTACGCCTGCATCCGAACGTGTGTTGAAGGGCGTGATTGCTTTACTTGCTGGCACGTTACCACACTGGAGCACTCTCCAAAGTCCACCGTACCGGGCTATTTCCATAAGAGACTCGCATCGGTGCCAGATGAAGCCGAGCATGAGAATCGGAGGCGATGTGCGATGCTGCGATGGGTTCGAGATAGCACAACCAGTCGCGGTTGAAGCCAGTGCTTGTTTATTGTACAAATCTGTCGGAAGTAGAACGGAATGGACACTCGTCAGTCTTAGCAGATGGGTTTGATCGGTGTCAAAAGAATACTTACGATTTAAAATGAATGTGAATATCCTTGAACCCATGCTCGGTTGAACGGATGTCCAGCGTGTTCGGTACCTAATCTAGCGACGAAAAACGAAATATTGGTTAACTTAAAAGCAAACGAGCGCAAATTGAGAACCAAATGTGCGACTAGCTACCTGCATGGATTGCGATCGCAATTCGCTTTCAAATCGTCCGTTTTTTTTGACATCAAAATAACGCTACTGTTCCCCATTTTTAACAGTGTACATAGCTACACATTCGGTAAGTTCAGAAATTCGATGTACATTGATGCACGCTAAAGCAGAAGCGGCCATTATTACAGCCGTCGGAATTGGTATCTTTACTATCAAGCTTCTGCGTTGCATACGTCTACTGGGTTTATGTCCTTTTGCTACTACCTTTTTTACTACGATGGATCGAGCAGGTTCGCCTTATGTTTTCGGATTGCGGTTTTACATATTTCTGCAACAATCCACCCATCTGCTAACACCTGCTCCTAACGCTGACATACGACGAAACATTGCTACTCACAAACGGGGTGGGCGGGGAACTGTAGGTTTTTGACGCTTTCGGGTTTTACTAGACACGCTAAATGTTCCGTTTACTCTTTGCTAAAGTTTGCTTCTCGTAGTGTAACTCGCTCCTGCTAGGTTGTTATCTTTCGTTCAATATTTTGTTTTGTTTGTGCATTGTCATAGGATTTCCTTCGCTTATCACAGACATTGTTGTTGTTGTTGTTGTTTTGCTTGTTAAAATGTAACGATTCCTGTTGATGAGGCGCTTGGAACCTAGGGGATGTCAAAAAGTTTTAGATATTAGTTTTTTATTCTTTCATCACGGCCAACTATCGTTACCTTATCATCAAACGTTTCCGTTGCCTTGGTACAGGTCCAACTCATTGTCCTTTGGGTTTGTTGAGCATTGCTGTTGAACAAATAGATAAAGCATAAAGATCAGTCTAAATCCTACATCGTTTGTAGAAAATCTTCCTATAGCTTACCGATTGCTTCGCTTCCCATCGCTTCAAGGCGGATTTGTATCGTTCGAACTCGTGGCACCAATCGGAGTAGATTTTTTGATAATCGTTACCCTTGCTCGGAGCCGTACACCTGCAAGGATAGTTAAGGCAACCGATCTAGAGTCTGCCCACGTGGAACATCAATGACTGAGTCCAATACTTACCGATGAGCATCCACAACCAGACTGAAGCTGCACAGTAGCGAACCGCCGATATAACAATCGTACCGGCCACTGTCCGCTTCGTTGATCGCAATCACCACCAGCCCACCTTCGGACGTTTCGATGTGCTTGGTAACGCTGTACCGTACCTCGTACCGGCCACGCTCCTTCGAATGATGGTACCAGGTGACCGGTTGGTGCTTCAGGATTTCCGGTACCCGTGCGAAACACCCGAGATGTACGCTCTGCCCGAAGGTGACGATAATTTTCTTCCGCATCACGTTCGTGTCACAAATGTCCGACGTCCGGTTGCCAACATCCTGTCGTGTTAGATAAAAAAAAAGCGAACGGTGTTAAAGCGAACATTTCCACAGCTCAGCGGTGGATGTTCAATTTTCGTCAAATCGTCAAATTTTCCAATAATCGTGATTAAATTCGGTATCGCTTTTTAATGCGATTAAAACGGTTAGATAATCAGCACTCGCCGACGGGCGCACTAACCCGTTGTGTACTGGTCTGGTAAGGGTTTTATCGGGACGGGGAGGAACCCTTTTAACTCCGGTTTTCAATTAACGATACATTATGCTGATGGCGCCATGAGGACGACCACCAATCGTTCTAGTCGAGCGTTTGGGTGAGCTAGCACATTTTTTTTCTTCGTTGTTCCGCTCCGGGGATCGATAGTGGTCTCGTGGTGACGATCACTGGTTATGGCCCAATTCTAAAAATCAATTTCATCGTTATAGAGTGATTGCACACGTCCCGGATTGCTGCGGCCCCCCCTCAATTGGTTTTCACACGACGCAAAACAGGGGGGCAGGCGGAGGGACGGAATTCCAAAAGGGATTTCGAATCGAGCTAATGTATCGACAAACCCGAGAGGGAGTAATTATTCTAATCATTACACCGGCACACCATTCAACCTTGGGATGCCTTTCGGTTGGTCGCATGGGAAAATGTGCACATACCACACTAGAGCCATTTTTTCCCTAAGCGTCGTCCCTAAGCGCGCGCAATAAAATTGAAATCGATACTAATAAATACGTGCGAGCCGATGGGTTTTAGGTGCCGACAGTAGGGTAATTGTGAGGTGTTCGATTTTCCCCCCCCCCTCCCCATACTGATATGTGCGTACTAATGGAATCGAATGAAAATGGTGGCACACTGTGGATGGCGTGAAGCACCCGGGTATGAAGAAACGTTTTCAGTTACGATAATTTCGATCGATGCTGAATGCCACAATTGTTACGTGTGATGAGTAATTATTTATTTGTGCATGATTTTATGTTAGCCTTTTTATGAGCGGTGAATAATTTCATTAGCCTAATAGCTAAGGTTTTTGTATTTGAAATATGGTGTTATTTTTCAATTTTAACTATTGAATAGCAACAAAACTATGAAGCTTATAATAAGCAGTGAAAGAGTTACGATGGTTTTTGCATTAAAATTGCAAAACAACAGTGTGCAAAGCACTTGGGTATACAAAAACTCCTAAAACTATGCAATTTGACGTTCAAAACAATCTAATGTGAATGTTTCAATTCGTTGTAAAATAGTTCACCGAGTGTTCGCCGGTATGATTGGTTAACATACCTGAAGGAATCCTAGTTGATATGGTCTACAGCTACCACTGTCGCGATCCCAGCCACAGTACGGATCCTGTACACACCGGTAGCAGCTATCATACCGTCGATTACACATAACCAGATCGATCTGCTTGATGCGCGAATCGGTGCCAATGTACAGCGACTTGTACCGCTGACTAAGCCGCATCACCTGAATCGCTTCATTAGGTGCCACATCGAAAATGTCCAACAGTTTTGCCCGTGATTGTCCATCGTGGAAGTACTGTACCACTTTGTAGATGCGACCCTCGTTCGTCGCCAGATAGTACACCAAATACTCCTGGTTAAGGATGTCGATACTAATCCTGTAATGAAATTTAAAAATTGTGTTAATTAAAGTAGGCTTTAAGGTTTCAAGGATTTGTTTGTGGTAGGACATTGGTCGATACTCACTTGTCAACGACCAGCTTCGTGAGGATGAGATCCCGCTTGTAAAAGACAGGATTACCATAGTCATGGGTGATCGCACGATCCATCAGTGGGTGTGATCGGATGAAGTTAAGTACAGCGTCCGGTAGTGTGGTTGTATCCTCCACACATGTTCCAGGTCGGGGTTCAGGTATCTTGGAACTCATCACCGGTAGCCAGGCGGAGTTGGACGTTGCTTGTTCTTTGAATTTACCTATCAAAATAAATATCCCATTCGATGAGTGGAACCCATTCACAAAAAAAAGTCTGCTCATGCACTGTCACCTACCGGCGAACGCGGAATGGATTTCTCCCAAGCTAAAACTACACACGGCCGATCCCACCAACCCGTTCGTGCTGGTCGTGAAGGTAGCGTAGAATCGCGTCTTATCCGTTGGCATCTGGTACACGTCCTGGATCTCGTTAAAGTAAAACGGAAATTCACCCGATATGCTGCAGTTCAGCCGCGCCTTCAAATAGGTCGCCCAGTTCTGGTTGAGGATGTTTTTGCCACCGGTGTCCTTCTTGCAGACGCGTGCCACCCGCGAGTACACCGCCTTGCCGCAGTTGATGTACTCGACCGCTATTTCACGGAAAAAGAAGTACACGTACTCACCGATATCGAACGATCCGACAAAGTTGGGCTCTGCGAAGGAAGGAGCAGAGAAAGCAACGCAAATGAAATTATCATTAACAGGTGCAATGCTCCATGATGGGATGAAGGCAAAATAACTCTATAATAAATAAATCCAGCTTTATGTTGTACGAAACAACTGCACTGAAGGTGCACTAACGTACTCTGGTCAGGGTTTTTTGTTTGTGTTTTTTGTGTTCTTATCCAACCAGAAGGCAAATAAGCTTAATTTCTCCGGAGAGCAAAGTGCATCCGGATCGTGGGCTGTGCTTCGGGTTCATTTCCATTTGCATGCAGCGGTTCTTATTGCACTTAGCTTTTGCTACGAAGGATTTATAATGAAGTCGTTGCGTTTCAAGCGGTATCGCTTTTTACCCGCTGCTTCGGTTTAAAATTGCTTCGAAGAGTAAAAATATTCTACTGTGTACAAACAGATGAACGACTAGCGGAAAAAAATATGCAAGGAGAATGATTTGTGAGTAGAAAGTAGCCAATATTCCTGGGAAACTTTAAAGTTCAAACATTTTCTTTAGTTAGTGAAATCTCTGCAACTAATGATACCTCTGTTGTGTCCAGTAAATTCCACCAATACCTCCAATTCATTCCTTCAAAGTCGTAAGTTACCATTCCTTTTTCTTCAATTTCTGGTTAATTACAGCCAAATATGTCTCTATTCAACGGGGGTTTATTTGTAGATTCAGGTGGATTGATATGAATTTTACTCCATTGTCGTTGTTATATTATGGGTCGTAATTGCCGTAATGGCTGCTTGCTAGATCTTGCCAAAACATGAACTTATAAATGGTAAAATTCGTTAGTAAAGATCCGAGTTCGGGTTCTTATTCTTCACAAAAACGCTGGTCTTTTTACCGCATGAGCAGAATCCTTGCCAAATCATGAATGTTTTTACCGTATTTATCAACGAACACAAGTTTGAATACCTTAGGGACCTTTCCGCGAGCAGAACCCTTATAGAATTACACCCTCGGCATTTGTTTAAAATCGGCTTTCACGTAAGTTTCTCCGTCCATCAAAAGCCAACCATGCGGTTTTGTTAGTACCTAATCGTACCGCTTCCGAGGCCGATTTCTGGCCAATATTTGTTGTTTGAGGTTTCGGATAGGATGTTTACAGACTCGTAAACACTTAAATCCCGCTCGGCGTAAGATTCAACGTACAGTAGAGCGGTCAGCGTTGAAATTATAAAAAATTAAATAGTCCGAGTCCGACGTTTACCGATTAGAGACAGAAAATCTCCTTATACTGTTTAATCTACAATCGATTTAGGCAATCTGAGTCGTTTTTCCAGCTCCTGAGTTGACGCAAGATGTCTGTGCACAATCAATTTTCACTTCTGCTTTTGCATATCGAATAACTCAGTGGATAATTCATGAAATTGTCTGTCAATTGGACAAATAGAAAATGTTTAATTTGACAACGAACCGCTGTAAAAAATGTTCCTTTTACAACCCCTGGTAGTGCCACTGTCGTTGAAACCAAGTGCCCCATTTCTAAATGGACTAAGCCTTAAGTAGGGAACAAACATACAATATGTATTGTACTTTATTGAACTTCATTGAAATATTCTTGAAGGTTGTTTCCCAAGTCTGGTACAAAATGAGCGTCTAACATTGCCCAGAAATGGCTGACAGCACGCTGTAATCGCTAATCATAAGCTTCTTACATAAACATTGGAACTCCCATGTAAGTTACCATCCAACAATGGACCTAAACTCCCATAAGTCATTGCTCAGATGGTCCACCGTAACGGGATGAATTCAAAGATTGTTTGGTCGAGCGTTCATAAATCCATAAACCTTCACCCAATGGGTGGGCCGGGATTAAGATCATCGTACCGAAACAATACGCCCGTAAGCCGTTTCGGGAGGGAAAGGATGCTGACCAATTAGGGGATTGTTTGCCTGTTTGCTCTCCGTACCCTGTACGAGTCGGCTGTATTTGTCTTGCGCTAACGTACGATTGCTTGCGGTTTTTCGATTGTTTCCGCGGCTCATGATTTTAGGTTTTCGAGAGCAATATTTCAAAAGCCGCACGCACTGAAATAACCGGTGTTTCGCCCTGGGTAAATAGAAATTTGGTGTGATTTTCGGTGCATCCCGATCTGCCCTTTGCTTGCTCACACTCGCGGTTAAACAACCAGGGATGGATGGCTGCAAGAGGATCTTGAGCGAACTAACGAAAGCGCACCACTTCACTCATCGCAGTTAATTACCTTCAATGAGATAAACACTTGCTTCCAATACGGAAACAACCAGCAGAAACCCTCACCATCAGCTTTTCATCCAGCATGGGAATGGGTACGAAACGAAACGGGATTTGTGGTTGCAAGTTTAGCTGAAATGTTATGTGCTTTGCGGTTTTTGACTCCCGCAACCGAGAGAGCAACAGCAGCAGCGGCATATTTGCATCATTCGAGATGGTTACATGAGAGGCTGCACGAAAAACGGCTAGTTTGTACTGATCGGAAGCACGATTACGGCAGTGTTGGTCCCCCCAGCGTATGGGCAAGGTGGGTGGGCATCAAATAAGCAGCGCTGTCACAATCCAGTGTGCAAATTGATAAATGGCCAGCGGTCAACCAGCCAAATGCAGCGTGTGATGTTCTGGGTACCGGCGGTACGTACGCATGCAGTAGGTGTACCGAGGTGCTCTAAAACATTCCATTACATTGGAAAAGAATGATGATTATCAGCAGTGGGAGCATTGCAGGAAGCACCGGGAAACATCCGTAGAGGGGAAGAAAATTAAGCATAATAAATTATACTCACTATCCAGCCACTTGGAGTCGTACTTGAGCGTACGCTTGAAGTTGTACATCTTCTTCCCGGAGGACATCTCGTACAGATCCGCCCGGAATATGACCGTATCCGCCTTGGTGAACTCGGCATTCGTACCGGAGTACTGGGGATGACAATGAGACCGAGGGGTGGTAATAACCAGGATGGGACCGAAGTGAGGGAAGAGTAACAACATGGAAAAATTAACAAATGAATCCGTTTTTGTTCCAGGGCGGACGGGGTGGGCGAGTTTTTCTTGTTCCTTGTGCCCAGTGCAATGTTGCCCTAGATGCAGTTGGAAATGATTAGCACTTACCAGTGCCGGTAGACCACCGGGATTGCCTTCGTGCACGTAGATGGCGGTCGAGTTGTCGATGGGATCGTAGGGACACTTGGCAACACCGAGGCCGACCCCGGGTACATACTCTGACCGTGGCAAGTGAGTTAAGTTTCGCTAAGGATGATAGATGAAAGGTAGTAGTTAGTTAACTGTGTGCACAGATTGAAACTATTCATTCATAACGCCTTGTTAATGGAGGACAAAAAGGAACGGGACTAGGAATTTGAGTGGAACCACCAAAAGCTTACATTTATACTGTGTAATCCGTTACAAATTGTAAATTAACCCTTATACTTTGTAGTGTCCAAAATTTGAGTAAAATTAACAGTATTCTGTACTACTTTTATTAATTAGAATTAGAGAGTATTTTGCTCAAAAACACAATAACATTGATTATAATAGACTTTTTTAATCGTTAGTTATCTCGATTTCTGAAGATGGCTGGGACATAATTTATTATCATTTGTATTATTAATTAATTAATTCATGTCATGGCCGAGTTCACTCAGGACAAGGTGACTTTTCACTGTTTGAAGAAGGAAATGCCATCAAACGAATATAAATTGTTCAAAAAATTAAGCTACCGTTGGTTACAAGCAATACGGCCTGATCGTTCCTTTCGAATAAACAAAAATAATAATAGTGTTAATAGTGTCTGTCTAATGCCTCAATTTACATAATGTGACATTAGAACTCGTAAGTAATGATTTTTTATTGTAGTATCACCCAAGACACAAACCCTAAGCATACAGCCCTGCCGATCGATATTAATAAATAAATCACAGACACAAAAAAATAAAAAAATGGCCAGCAAATAATTTTTATTTAAATCAACGGAAGTAATTTCATGCAATACAAAACACAAACCAAAAGAACATATTAAATAATGAACAATACTTAGATATTTACACTTTTTTACTTTATCGGTTCTCCTATTACAGTTAAGTCTCTTTGTTTCATCAAATTGTTTATATGTCTATTGATTTTGATGTGAAACGTTGCTTTACATAGCGATTTCCTTTTCTTGTCACTGCCATCATTACAACAGTGTCATGTTGCTAATAATAGCAAAGAAAAACACCCATCCGAATGATGATAGCAGGAAACAAATGTCCCTCGTCACGCATCTCTATCGCACCAGGAGAATGGTGCCCACCGGGTTCTCTTATCTTTCGCTTTCGGCTTGAATTATCACGTAATTGATTTTTGAGCACACTCGAACGGAAAACTATGTACTGCTATTTTACACCATCAAGCACAGTTTGGCAAACATGGGCGGGGTTTGATTTCGCTTGGAAATAGTTTCACGCTGCGATCGAGCGTAGATGCTGTAAGGGTCGAAAACAACAAAAAATCCGTATACATTCTTGAGCGTGGGAACCAATCCTATGAAGCCTGAACGTACGGACTCCACCGAGTTGTGATGCGCGATGAAATCAAGTGTAAAGGTTCGTTTCCGTGGAAAAATTGCCCGCGGTTTTTGGCACGTTTTGGCGCATTACACTCGACACTAGAGACGCGGAATGCACGCTGTTGGCTATGGAAAATTTAAATATTTATTGCTCTAGCTTCAACTACAACTTCTGTAGTGTGTTTGGTAAATCTTTCGCTTCATAAAATACCTGAGTCGATATGGTTGTGGGAAAGGAGGTAACAAACCACTTAAGAAGGATGCTACAAACGAAGGATATTATATCTAAGAATTTAGAACACATCAAGTTAATACTGTCGTTGACGCTGAAATTTGTTTTTTAAGCATGAGTTTTTGACGTCGCCAACTTGATGCAATCAAATTTTAAATTTAGGTTTAAAATATGAGTTTTGGGATTGGACACTTCTAGAGCTAGATATAATTGAATCATTAAAAGCGTTTAGAACTTGAGGCATTAGAGCATTTGAGTTTTAATGACTTCTAGAGGCTTGGTAGCCAAAAGGGGCTAGAAATTTAACCGATTTTGTATTGAATCTGTCGTTACTGATTGTATACACAATTGATTGCATACTAATAATAATTGCGGGAGAATGCGGATAATGCCAGAGAAATCCGCTCATCTCGAATATCCGCGTATCTTGATTTTTTTTAAATATAAGTCATACATAAGTCATAGCATAAGTTTATGAGTCGTATTAAGGGACCGAATATGTATTGCCACGTTACAAAGCATTTGCATTTTCATTTAATTTAATTTTATGTTTCTTTTTTTCAAAATTTGCAATGAAATTTTACGAAAAGTGATGTTTATGATGTAACGTGTTTTTGGGATAATTTGAAATTTGCTGATTCGTAATTTAATTTTACGTTCAAAAATTCGCGAATTGTCAAATTATAAAAAAAAACCGAATATCTTCAAACCCACTTAAAGCGAGAAACGCGTTTATTTAATCCTTAATCGACAAAAAATTAAGATGATCTCATTTTGTATTCATTTAGAGGCAAAAATACATGAATAAATTATAACAATATGTGACTAAGAGACAAACATTGGTTTTGAAACAACATTTTGCGGCAATGAAAGTAATAATTGGAAACATATAGAATATTTCGTTCAAGGTGTAAACCTAGTACAACAAACGGTGCTACTTACAAATATTACAACATCCTTTGGGCTGTGAGCGTTCGTGCCACAAATGTAGAGCCTCGTTCCATTGTCCATTGGCTGAATGACTCGAATGTGATTTTTGCAATCAAACATCTGCAACGGAAGCGAACGGAATAAAAGAGTACATTAGTATACTAATTGGTGACCGGTCGAAGTGGGATAAATTACTCGCGTAACCTACAATTGAGAACAGACCATCTCAACCCTCCCGCCATCGATAACTGTTACAAAATTATAACTTAAAAACAAACAAAAAAACATCGCCACACGTCAACAATAATTTTCCCTCTTTCCTTGGAAGCTAGTACGAATGGGGTATTTATTGTTTTCTTTTCTAAACCCGAATTATATAATTTATTGGTACCGGAGAGTTATGAAAAGCTCTATCGGACGGGGTTAGCGAATGAAGTAGGAATGTGCCAAACGAGCGACATTCAACTGCTGCTGCAGTGCAGTGTGCAGCACGAAATGGGAACCGGAAAGGTGCCGCCATTACGTCTGAATGTCAAATCAATTATACGCGAACGGGAAGTGGATGATGTAGAATTAGCGAGTGCCCTCAAGCACGAAAGCTTAAAAACTGAAGTATTCCATTTTTCCCCCTTTGGCTTCCTAGCTGTTCATAAATGAGCATTCACTTTGCTGCGTTTTTGTTTGGTGAAGGTTCACGAATGAGGTTTGTAGCGTTTTGTTGCGTTTGAGATGCAATTCTTGATTGCATGAGATAAAACTGTTTGTATCAGCATGGATCGAATGGGAATACAGCATACATTATTTGTTCAAACTAATATCTCTCCGATAATGTATTTAAATGAAAAAAAGTAAAACAATGTTCGTTTTGTTTATATACAATACTGTAGCAAAAATGTGTATACATAAATCGCACACTAAGCGACCATTTTGTCCTGTCTAACGAATTTGTATCGCAATTAAACTCTCCAGTGCTATCCAGATTAGGAAGGAGCCCAACAGGATGCAGCATGGATGCAATTGCATGCACTCTTCTGGCGCCGGCTGCGAGTCCACTTAAAGGCGCCGTGAACCAACACTCTAGAAGAGGCCACTGAATGTTTGCCACTTGCTTACGTTCGTTTATTCATTTTTTTCTTAACGCTGTTAGGTTGCCCCAACCGAAACCTCTGCTTCGGTACCTTCTATTGGAGAGCCTTACGGTTAACAGATGCACTAAAGGAACCATTTTCTCTGCATGCGATATAAGGTCGATCTGCGCGGGATAATGATGGGGACCAAGAGAGAAAGAGCGAGCGAGACAGTGCGACGCCAATCTCCTATACGGGAGGTGTAAAAAACGCTAGATTTTAACCATGAAAGGAAACGGTTGTTACTACAGCGTACCCTAAAAGGTGAAACTAAAGGGCACACTCATGGTGGTTGAGAAAGATAAAGCGCAGCGGTAATGAAACGTCGGTGGCTTATACCTTCGTTTTTTGTTCGTATTCCTCCGAGACATCTTATCCACGCCACTCGAAGGTGAGCGCACCGTCACTGGCTGGATTGACGCGTGGCGGCAAGCCTCATTCTCAGTCGCGCGTGCTATTATTCTGTGCTTCGGTTTAATTTCGATGTAATTTAATTTTAATATAATTACAGCAGCAAACGCATCCATTGGGAACAAATATATAACCCTACCCACATCTCTGAACGGGTTTATTCTTTCATTCAGATTATGATGGCACACAAAGTTGATTCTGGATGGAATTTGGAGGGGAAAAAACTATCCTTTCACAATTTCACAACACCCTCAGCTCAAAGATGAATCACTAGGTACCCAATGGGACCTGTACAGTGTAAGGCTACCGGCAAGTTCAAGGGACTTCCCACTTTTGTGCAACACACTCACCAACACAACATGGCGGGAACAAATGAAACACCGAGAGTCACAAAAATCAAGATGGCATGTCGGCTTTTATGCTGCACATCATGTAGCGTTCGAGCATTATACTGGTGAGCTTCATCCACCATACATCATCCAGCTCAATGTGAGGGAATTTTTTTTTTCTCGGTATAAAGTAGCCGTTTTCTTTCCCACCGGTACATAACACTCGCTGGATCTTTACGGCTTCGTTCTGGTTGGCGATAATTGAAGGATTTCGGTGGAGCAAAGATCACTAGAAAGGATATTGCTGCATGAGCTGTTTTGAAACTGACGGGAGAAGTAAGATTGGTGATGGTGAATAAAATAAAATAAAAACACACGCAAAAAAAAACCGGTCGCTCTGTAAACAACCAAATTAGATAAGAAAAAAAGTACACGAGAAAAAAAAACTTTAATCTTCTTTCTTAGTAAAAAATTTCCACTTTTAACGCTGATCACAAGCTCAATGATTAAGCCTTGCAAGAAGTGCGGGTTGCGTTAATTAAAGTTCTTAAACGTTTTGTAATCACGATACCGCACACCGCCTCTGTTGTGGTTTTAAGTGGCTTGAGTAGTAATGAAAGGCTCACTTGCAGTTTTGAGTTTAGAGTGATTGCTTTGGTTTTTTCCCCGTTTCTTATACCATTCTCTCAAGTCGAAGCGTTTGAAGTGATGGCGTTTGTTTCAATTATTACTGATTTATTGTACACTGATAGAGCCACACACAAACCGAAGCACGAAAAATGTAATCGGGAATGGACTGAACGATAAAACAGATTTATTACTTTCGTGACGGTGTGGGGCACGGTTCGGCTGTGTGAAAAAAAAGGAAAATAAAATTTTGATTTCATCTCTGCTTTAAATGTAGTCGATCGAAGGCAATTCCAAGACGGTACCGTTTTGTGGGCATTGTCATCGTCTTCGTGCAGCAATCAATACTACCAGCACCGAAGGCTATATTTATCCGTTCGAGAATGCATCCCCATTGTTAGACAGTGGGTGGACAGCGTTTCTGCGTGGACAGGATGCGAGGGAGGATTTTTTTATTCGGCCAATCATAAATTTTTACGATCGTTCCATTGGCAATGCAATGGGGAAGGTTGGCGAAATGAATTATGAAACGTGTTTCAAGTGCTTGCTTTTCGGAAGTAACGGACAAACGCGACTCGGTACTGTAATGGATTATTTCATAGGAATGGTAATAACGTCATAGGTTTGTGACGGTAAGGCGAGGGAATGGCGAATGTTTAAGCTATTGAAACATAAAATATGGCCTATGTTCCGAGAGACACAACATGAATCGTTAAATAAAATGTAAAACATTATAGTTTTAAAATAAATTTCAACATGAACATTTTCCATTGAACTGCATATTAAAGCGACCAAACTTGTGGAACAGTGTTTTGGGTGTACGAGTAAGTTGGAGGCATTTTTTCTCCAAAAATTTGAGGATTTTAAATAAACAATTTGTTTAAAGCGTTTGTAACAGGGATAATCCATCGGCAATTATTTCTTTTCAAATAGTTTTTTTAAATTTGAAATTATGAATTGCGGGTTTTGGCCAAGCATATGTCCTATATATATATATTTTGTGCTAAGTAAATGAATAAACAAATACGATTATTTTGGGTACACTTCGCAATCATCTGGGTTTTTGCATTGACAGATTCATGGAGATTCAATCATTCATCTTCATAAATTTCCGACAACGACAGCAAAGCCTATCGCACTTTGGTATTAAAGAACTGAAGTAACATTTCTCGTGAATGACTCCAGTTTGACATTCCAGGTAATAATGTACCGGTGACATAGCCTTTTGTGTCGTTTGTAACATGTTCCCTACAAATTAAAAATCGTAAAAAATTACGAAATTTGAATCATTGAAATATAATGGCTACAAAGACCTAGATCACATTGAACTGGAATGTCTAAAAGCTAATATTTTGTTCATAATACACATGAACTCGTAAAGATAAACAGTATAACGTTGTCGATTTCAAATTTCATTTCGTAGTCCGAAAATTTTATGTGCTTTTTTATGTTATTCAAACGAAGTTGCTCCCCAATCACATCAAAGCTTCGTAGAAACGATTTTGGATTCCAGTACGCACATCGCTCATGATAATTTTTCACGTTCCAAAATTGGTGTTAACTAATTTTATACACAAAGCAGCTGCTGTCACGTTTAGGTATAAACTTTTGCTAGAACGTAAAAGGGAAATTTATTTGATTGTTTATATAGTTTCAATCAAAAACCAACCATAATGATTTACGTACCAACGATCATGTTGAGTTATATTGATCGTCAGTCAGCACAGAGAGATGTATTTCTCGCACATAAAACCTTTTAAATGGAATAAATTTTACCACAATACATCTTTCACCAGAAACGTAATGAACCATTCATCGGAATCTCGCATATCAATCATGCAACTCTACAAACGTTACGTCCGAAAAGCCTCATAAAATGCTGACCATAAGCTGTCGAACACGTCGCCAAGGCTGAGGATGGTGTCGAGTCTTGAACGGCTACCACCGTTAAGCGATGGAGGCTCGAAAAGCTCGACAACGTGTCCCGGTGGGAAAAAAGCAACCGGCACGATACACACACACAGTAAAAAGACAGAGGCTGGATCAGTTGAAAGCTATCCGTTGTTAGGCCGGCATTTTGTGACTGTGTATATATGCGTATGGGAATTCCGTGCTGCCCTGTGTTGGCAGCAGCATTCGGTTTAATGGGTGCTCCGGCCAACAACGGAATCCATGCCATAATCGAACGAACCTTAAGACCCATTCCAGCCCGGCCACAGCAGCACCGAAGAGAAGCTATCAAGCATGAAACAGTTGCAACATTGTACGTGATGCATTTAAAATAAAACGTGAATAATTTCGAGTTCTCTGTGCTTATGGAGGTGCTGGTAAGGATGGTCACGGATAAGGAAGCGGTACATGGTGCAGCAGCAGGATGATTCTGGCCCGTTGCCAGCGCATTCATGCGCTTCCCGAACAGTGGTGGTTGGTACGGTGCAAAGTGCTACAAATTTCTCCCCATCCAATCGGGATCGTTCTCGCAATCGTATGCCGACGCGCGACCGGCGAGCGATTTGGTGGCGGGAAATGTTTGCAGAGGCACGCTGTAACGATCTGCATACGTCATCGGAAAGTGACTGTGAGAGGGTATTTTAGGAGCAATCGGGTTTTAAGGATGTTGCCGGACATCTGCTGCCGTCACGCGCCGAATGTACCACGGCAAACGATGCAAAAAAGGGAAGCCCGCTTGCGCACGTGTGCACACGCAGCTGGTATTAACATTTTTGGCTACCTTTAATGTACACGTAAAGGTGGAAAAGGATAGGAGTTGGTGTGCCATAGAACGAGCAACTTGGGCACCATGGGCTAGTGAAACCGATGTGAGTGGTCTAAATTGTTGATAATCATTAAAAGTTTGTTTCATAAACTCACAACAGCTAATAGGCTAATATTAGTTAATAAAAGGGGCTTGCATAGGTTTGCAAATTATTTGTCAAATTGTCAGCGTTAGTACCGAATCCTTATCCTTACTTATTACACCTTATGAGTTCCTGATATGATTTTTCATCAAGATGATTTTTGTAACTTTCCAGGACTTCAGTCACGTCACAGAGCAGTAGAACAACAATAATTTCTCATCCCGTTTGCGTACGAAATTTACACATTCCACTACAAACCATAAAAACTTTACGTGAGGAAGAGAATGTCATCAAGCGATGTGGTACATTTTATCGCAAAAAGGTGTAGCTCACGCTAACCATTCTCGCAACGGGATCGTCCCTCTTCCGCGCATCAACTGCGGTATTGCAACGCAAAGAACTTTTCCTCTCACCAAACAACCAACAGTACCGTGTATCCATCAGCGGTTTTCATGCCGATACAAAATGCAAAACACATTAAACCCCTTCGGTGATACACGGGAACTGGTTAACGCCATCATCATCATCATCATCAGCGGTACACGTTGTCGGCATCATCATCGACGTCAATCGAGGTTGTTCGAGGTTTTCCAGTTGCTATACATCACCTTCTGCCAATACCATATATCTAGCATCGGTTCGAAGGTTGGCGTTTGTACTGCCTTATATTGTCATAAACAGAAACCTCAAAACCAGTAGGGAATTGGGACTATTTTTTGGGCACCAGCTACTGGGCGCCTCCATGGAAGTCCAATGAACCGGGCACGTTACACAGTTATGCCGTCGCAGCTGCATTTGCATCAGGAATGTGATCAGACACCGCATGCATCGTGCAGCAGCGTGAACGTGCTGCATTGATCGTAGCTGCATTTGACAAACTGGGTTCCTGGGTGTGATTCGGCCAACAGGACGCTCGAGAAAGAAATCGTTGAACTTTTCGAACATGAATGGTAGGAAATTACACGACCCACACGAAACGTGATGCAATTAGGGCTGGTTTTGGGAAATGAATTTTTAGCGAACGTATTCGAGTGGCATGCTGGATGAATGTCTTCTGGAATAATGTACCTTTTGCCCAATTTGCCCCCCCATTGGGTGGGGAAAGCATTTGTGGGATGAGGAACGGTGTTGAAATCTTAACATGTTATGTATTGTTGAACGATAAAAGAATATGCTTTGTGAGGATGAGTTTATAGCTGGAGCCACTTTGCTTGATTTGAAGTACAACCGAAATTGTTTGAATGCTTTTTAATGTTATTCATCCCCATTGAACCGCAAAGGACACTTACCTCACTTTTGCCACGTGACACACAGTTCCGGATGTCCGCTCCGGTGGGATCGAGTAGCATGGAGTCTTTCTGCAAGTAAAAATAGGATATAACGTTTTATTAGAACATGGCTTCCATCATTTAGGGAAAAACGGTCCCTATACCATAACTAAATCCCGTTTTGTTTGTGATCTTCTCTATCAATTTCAATCACAATTGATCATAGATTAGTTTAGAATTAATTCAAAATAATATGAAATCAGGAAAATCGTAATCAAACACCTCTCAATGATGTCCTTAATAAAAGATGGCGTTGTTTTTAAGATAACGCAATTTTTCGAATTTCGATCGAATCGATGAAAAATACTCTAAACAATACACTGTCAACTACTTATATTCTAAATTTCAAAGTAAATACACAGTAGATAATTTTGTAAAACGTTTCAGGCGGGTTGCAATTTGATGTGGGACACCCTTAAATTTCACTTGATGGTTTCGCATTGTATTATACTAACTAAAAAAACCACACACAATTAGCTTTCTGAACAGGAACGGCCACCACAAAAGCATTATATATGTCTAGAAATATTCAAATTAATTAGCACCCCAGCAGTTCCCAGCTGTCCTCACGTAAATGTCCCAAAAACTGGCATCAGATTAAAACTACCATAGGTGGTCGGATGGTTCCATTGAAATGTAGGCACCAATTTTCATTTGCGAACCAAGCTCATTTCGTTCACCACAGTGCGCCTAAGCTGCACTCCACTTATTACCCCAACAAAAAAGGCACACAATCCGATTATGAATTCCGACACAAAAGCGCCACAAAATCTGATTTAAACTAAGAAGAAGGAATCCCAGTAACTGGTTCGCCATCGCATTGTGGTAATGGGTTGTGTTCGGTGGATCGAACGGACGTTGTGCTGCCCGGGAGCGCAGGCAAGTAAGTTCCATTTTAGGAGCTTCAATTGATCCTGATTTGGGAACAAAGGTACGTTAGCCTAATAATTTGCAGCTAATTCCATTATCCGGCTGTATTTCAACGAAAAAAAAAATACCCAAAAATCGACAGTGGGGTAATCTGTGTTGGTGATTCGGTATATTTGCTTGGAAAAAAGCAAACCCCGAAACTTCGAGATGCAATATTTCGATTTTCTAATGACCCAATTAGCCGCCTTTGCATTACGAATTCGCTTGACCTTCGCCAGAAGTTGTTCCAAAAATCTCACCACTGTGGCAGATGGGGATTCGTGAAGCGGGCATTGTTGTTTTGATTTTTGGTTTCTCGTTTAGACTCGTGGCCTAAACCCACGAAACAGAAAACGGTTTTTGCAAGCTCAGCTCACAATATTCTCACCGCTCTGCTTCGTCGCTAGTGGCGAATGGAACATGGGAAAGGGTGAGCATCACCGTAGCAAATGGAAAATTAAGTCTTTGTTTTAAAGAGTGCTGTCTGTACGAGGACGCCCTGTTTGCGCTGTGTCTGGTGCTGCCAGCTTAGTGGTGTGTTGCCAAACATCGCCCCGTGGGATTGTTGCTCGAAGGTGACGCACCAAGCCGGCTCGTATTGTAGGGCTTATTGTTGGGAAATTGAAATAATTAAATTGAGATCTCTATTGCATCGAAGCGGCCGAATTCGCCAGGAAACGGTTCGGTGCAAACCATTCTTATTGTGGCTTGGATGTTTTTATAGATTTATCCAACAAAAATAGTATGGCTGGTTGTATAGTTAAAAATGGCCTCTTTGTCGCTCACAGTTGTCAGGTGATTTGCGTGTTAAGTACGATTGGCGGCGTATGAGAAGTTCCATAAAACGAAATGCTTACTAAACTAATTGTACACAAATCTAAAGACAACATCGTAGTTATCATACAATTTTGAAGAGCGTAAAAAGAAAGTTTGTCCCTTATTACGCAGGTACTCTTTGTTTTGCTAGCTATCTCCCTAACAAACACGTCGCGCGTGTTTTGTATGGATGAGTAAAGTTTCTATTTTCGGTTGATGGGCTTTGTAGTTTAGTGTAGAGAATGAATTGTTTGTTTGCTGGCAGAACATGAAACACGCTCATGTGCGTATATCGATGAAGTTGACGTACACGTGCTTGCGAGTGGGTGAGTGGGTAGCAGCTTGATTGATTTTCCATTAAACCAAACGAAGATGGTTTCAATTCGATATCGATCTTGGCATACGAGAAAGTTTATTCTTCACTTATGGTCGTTAGGGTAGTTTTTTTTTGTCCTGCCGATAGCACAACGTTTCCAATGGAAACTATTGTGTATGACGATTTAGTAAAAGCAGTTGGAGTTAGTTTTTGGTTCAGGAAAGTTTGTCTTGTTTAAAAAAGCTACACATTTAATAAAGTACATGTCACAAAAGGGTTTATTTCCACAACGTCCACGAATGACAGATTGAATAAATATATATTTTAATTTCTTAGCGTTTTTATAAGTACAATTGCAATGTTTTAACATCTCTTCATTTTAAAGACTTCGAGTCCTACTCTTCAATGGTGTGTCATGGTGAAGTATTGAACTTTTTATCGAAACTCGTTAGATGGCCATCATCACCATCACCTGCTAAGATCTTTCAACTTAAAGAAAATGCCCATTATGTTACGGCAAAAATGGCGAACATTGGATACAAAGAAAATGGGACAACAGATTCATTCGAAAGTTCCAGCGAACACGGTTGCCCTCACCGATGTGCAACCACGATGGAAAAGTTGATAAGATTTCATAACGATTTTATTGGATTATAGAGAATTATAGTTCCGCATCGGAAGAAAAGCTAAAATCGGAAAACCTACTACATCCTAGTGGGAAAATCGTAAAGCCGAAGCATCCGTTGTAGTCGTTCGGATTTTTTTTCTTTCACGGCCAGTAGTCGTATAAGAACGGCTCAAGCGAAGAGGAATTAAAAATTGATCAGTTTTGCTGATATTTTTCAGCATATAAAAGGAAAAAAAAACGAAAAAAAGAAATCAGCTCCACAATATTGGTACGAAAGAAAGACGATGGCTGAAACGAGCGTCAAACAGTTTTGTTCAACTTCTCTGTTGGAATTATAACTAATGAAACCTCGGGTTGGTAACGAACAAAAAAACGGGTCGAACCAGGCGTTTTGAAAGTTCAAAACGGTGGCAAATGGATGTCATTCCTCATTGCTTCGTTTTCATCCGTTGGATTCCGTCCCGTCAGTGCGACCCGTTCGACACAACGGATCGTCAAAGATTAAATTACTAGAAAATGTGCCACAACGCGTATCGGTAGGTGGGTTGATTTGAGAGAGAATCCATGAACCAGAACCTACCAGTGTGTTTTGTCGTTGTTTCTTGTCATTTTCTTCCGATGCGTAAGAGGCTTTATTGGAGACATTTTTTCCACCTCGGCGAACGTTCGATTGAGTGGTTGAACCGGTGGTGGTATGGATTTATTGGATAAGTGATTAATGATTTTGCACTCGAAAAGCGACTAGAGATAGATTTAATTTCATTACACATTTTTGTACTTTGCATCACGGATGGTGGCACAATTTTGACGATTCTCCCAAGAAAGATAACCTAACGGGGAGGGACAAACAGGGACGATAAAACAATGGGAAGATAATTTTCTGATAATGAAATTGGGCATTGATTGAAACAAAAAGGGAAGAAAAAGAAGGATAAAATCATCCTGAAAATCGATTATCTATTTACAATCAGACGTTGGTGTGTATCTGACTTGGTTGTGCTAAATTACTATGTTTAGTTATTGGAATTTAATGCCTAAAATTAAAACAATGTTTGCAGAGCTATCAGAGAAATTTACTTAAGATATTAAATTGATTTTAATTCATTTCTGCATTGAAGATGACGAAATATCCATAACATTTAGCATAAATACTCAAAGTTGGTCGAAGCTGTGAATATGATTTTTTATATGATAATGTAAACGAAGGCGATTTTAAAGGTCAAAATGTTCATATTACTGACATTCCAATAGGTACTGATTAATTCTGAAAAGTCGTAGATTTGTACAGCTTGATATTGCATGGAACAGTATATAAAATATGTCGTACGTTATACGTAAAATATATCATAATTAGACAATGTTAACAGACCCAAAAAAGACCCGCATGTAGGAGAGATTGTTAGAAAACAACTACCGATTTAAGCTAAACGGGTAAATCCTCGAAGCATAAACACACTTCTAAAGCGAATATTGGATTATTGTGATTATTTCTTCTGTCCTGAACGACATATCATACGCATCGCACCGTATCCAAGGCAACCACGCTCCAGGAGCGCACCATATACGACCACTCATGTAGCTATTGCTACTTCTTGAGTGTAAGCCGTACCCAAACTGTCGTTCCCAGTGTTCCCAATGACAACCGCTTCAAGTTGGCTTTATTTAATTTGATTTAATTAGTTCCCACTTTTGGGCGAAACTTTATTTCGAATTATCGAGCAAACGAGCGACAACTTTTCCGATTCCTTTCTATCTTTCGTAGGAAAAGTAAGAAAAGTCCTAGAATCGTATGATAATATTCGATGGTAATGCTTACAATAAGCATATCAACGTGGGTGTTGATGCGGTTGGCATTGATATGTTTTCTTGATAGGGAATGTTGGTATTAGTAATATTTTCGACAGTTGCCAGAATCCTGAATGGTGCTGATTTCAAAGAGGTTGTTACGAATCCTTTCACATGCATGGCCTTTTCCAGCTCCAGAGAACTGGATATTCGCGTGATATAGACGAATGGCCAATAGTTTCGATAGTTGTACAACGAACGAAACACACATCGAAAAGGCAGTAAAACCTTTCCGCTGCATAAGGAGTGTACAATTGGTAAATTGGCCCAAATGCTACCTTAGAATACCATCGAATTGGAGAGAAGGAAATTAATTCAATTCCGTTTTTAATTGCATTGCTTATTATTTCGTCTGTGGGTGTGTGAGTGGTTTTGTACACCTTTGCCCCATGGCGCACCTTCGGGTACATAGATGCGGAATGAATATGAAAGTTATTTCTCCAAAGGTGGTTTATTTAATTTCCCCTTTTGCCGAAATTCCTTTGCCATACCAAAAGCTCGATTCACTTTATTTGTTGAACTATGTATTGTTCCGTTCCCTGCTTCTCTTCACTTTGATTTGCGAAAAACAGCCCTTATCGGAGTGTAAATAGGAAGTTTCGCTAACGGAATTTTAATTCTTTCGTATCCTGCTTCCAGCAAGTCCGGTTCGTTAGTCTAAAAGTGAGTTCCATCTTTTGGACAGAGCTAGTGTACCGGGATATCTTGTTTTTTTTGCACTTTGCCCAACGGGAACATTTTCTTCTAGCGTGATCATGCAAAAAGGTAGAATAATTCCAACGAAACCGCAGCACAACAGAAACACCCCGTACCCATACCGAGGTTGTATTTTCATTGTGGTTCCTGCTCCTACTGTTGCTGCAGATGATGATGCTGTTTGTAAAATGCCAATTTGCAAGTCCCATCCCATTTCGATTACAGGACTGGCCTTCCGTCTGTTGACTTAGTAACGGGGCTAGATGGTACTTTTTCTACTTGCCTAAATCATTCATCAGTCGAAGGGTCGCGGTCTAGGTGTAACGGTCGCTTTCTTTAGGGAGAACCGTTCTCGAGATGCACCTTGGCGTTTTGGTAGTTTGAAAATTTTGATTTGAAACCAACCACCAGAATAGCCCCAATCCCATGCAAGCAGGAGGGAAACACGCCTAACCGCCAATTCCTATTAGACAGACCGTCAATCATTGGCCCTTTCCGATCAGTCACAGGGACGTGCAATGCGAAGCTGTCGTTGCTTGCAAAACACGCGAAACCGCAGAATTTGATCATCGGGCTAGCAATTTTGGTCCATTGTTATGGAGCGCTGATGAGATGTGATTGTCATGGTGGTTTGTCAATTGATAGCGGGTGGTTTGGCAAGTTTAATGAATGGTGGGAATATTGATGCTTTGCACTATTTAATGCCAAACATTATTTACGAGACAATCATACAAATATGATTGGAATATCGCTGTATGATAACTACCTAAAGAAATAAAAATAGAACCATTTTTAGTATTGAGTTGACATGTAAGTAGTACAGTAAGTTGACATGTAAGTAGTTAGTAGTTTTTTTTAAACTTCAGGTAATTTTGTGTTTTGAGAAATGATTGTTCATAAGAAATAATTACTTTTTCCAAAATTTCTGGCATGTTATGGAATAGTAATGAATCGAACATATTTATGATTTGTCTGATTTAGAAGAGCAGTGAAAAGAGTAGAGAGTAGCCACTATAGAAATTGAATAGTCATTATTCAGAACCTTTTCGTGCAGACCTTGACCATTGTTCATGTCAGCTTTCGAGCGGTTCAGTACAGTTCTAGATAAGTTCATTCATCGATTAGGGTTTTTAAACGGAAGATTTAGACGTAAGATTAGGGTTTAAAACGTAAGGCACTTCTTTATCGATACAACAACTTCAACGCATCTGGATATGCCATGTCTGGCTTTCTACGACTTTACTTAACCGTAGCTGGATAGTCAGTCGTGCGTATGGGGCTTTGATCTAGATAGGATTTTGGACCAGTGCCATGTAAAGAGCCGTCTATTAATATACCATCGTGTGTTAAGTTCATGTTAAACCACAGTTATTGTTCAGTTAATGTATGCTAAGTTTAGGATGATATAAACTATAATTCTACACAGACCATAAGTTTCCGTAAGTGAATATTTAATGTAGTTAGCTATTGAGCTTGCTGTTTTAAGTTGGCATTTATTTCAACTTCTTTGAACTTGAATTGCCTAGAGTAAACAACAAAAATCAGATGAATTTTTTACGTAAACAACACGTTTTTTTGCTGGAAACTTTCCATGATGTTTCTTTTAAAAATTAACATCTATTAAATTTTTTAGGATACATATTAATATTAGAATAGTTACAATGTCATTATAAATGCCAATAAATGTGCCAGCCTATAAATGTGCCATAACATGAAATTTGAAAATTCGTGTTCTTAATTAACCGGTGGTCCATATTTGCTAAAGCTCCAGGAACTTACTGGTAGACCTAACTTATTTTCTTGGCTGAACAGAAAATATGAACAAATGTAACTTTAAATAAATCACCCAATACAAGTTTTTGACTTAAAAACTTTGAATCCAGTTTAATAAATTGGTCTTGCAACATGTCTGCCGCTCTATATCTCGCGTGCAATTTATCAGTATATGATTACAAAAAAAATCCATCAGACAACACGATTTAAACTACAATAAAGCTCAACCCACTTCCATCGACACCATCACGTGGAAATGAAATATTTCGACGCAATTGTTCTAATCGTGCGATATATTTCATTTACGAGCTGGCATTCGCGAAATAAATTTAATTTATTTCATCGACATAATGTGTCTGTTTATATTTTTTGTTTGCCTAGTTGTTTTACTCTCCTTTATGCATAAACTGTCACCACATGCCCGAGGAAAGCTCTGCATACCCGCACCAACACATTAACCGGATCTCCACGGTTAACCAGTTAGAATGTGTAAAAATGTGGCTTCGCGGCCAACCACGCATAGCACGCAATGGAATCATCGATGCGCGGGACGTGGCATTAGTGGGCCGCCTGCCAACGTGTGCGGTACCTTGCGCTTCTTGTCGCATGCATTCCGATCACCGTGCATGCACATTATGGTGGCGATAAGTGTGCGAGACGAATGGCTAATGGTGGCAGTTTACCGCGTGAAAATTATCACGCACACGCGTACCCATGTGCGTACTGGGATGGTTGGGTTGGATTAAATACGCATGGACATAAAAGACCCGGGTGGTGATAATGTTCCCCCTACAAACATCCCCGTACAAATGTTTATGCTATAGATTCAACGCGCGTGGCACGAGTAATGGCATGCAGCGTTGCAAAATACCATTCGCCATAGAAATAGTTTCCATCAGCGAAGCGGAAAATGGGGAAAATATTTAATTTCTCAAAATTAAATTAAATCCCCACTCATCGGTTAGGTGGCAGGAAGGTTGCATTTCAAGCGCCGTTTGTTGCGGGTTTTTTGTTTTGTTTTTACCAGTGTATGGCTATGTGTGTATATGTGTATGTGTGTGTGTGGCTTCTTTTTCAACTTCCTACTCCAATACGCTTAGTCAGCAGAAATCAGCAAGTTTTCAGCTTCCTAAACCTATACACCATACCACCCGTAGGGCAATTTATATTTTCATAAAATTTTATTTCATTACTTTCGTTATTTATGACGTGCCGGTAAATCGTGGCGCCATCTTTCGACGGGTGGCAGGAAACAACCCGGCAGACGGACAGGCGGAAGGAATGCATTTTGTAAATTGGTCAGTTTTTAATTGATATTGGAATGGGTGCAGCGCTGGTGGACTGGTGGGGTTTGATTAGGATTTTTCTTTCCACCCAACTGTTTTCTCCCCACAGCTCCGACAAATCGGCTCCATCACGCCGAACTACATGGTGGATCTCATTGGGTTCTAATCAGAGCGGTTCTTTGCGGTTGGGTGAATAAATGTATTTATGCCCGGTGCACGCGTGTGAGTGTACCTGGTCATTAAAGCGTAAAATTTCCATTCGGTTCGATCGGTTTCCTACACCGGTTGCGATGATTTGCTTTATTCAATTTTATTTAGCAAATACAAAAACCCCTTACATCGTTCGTACCGAAAGTAGAAAAATAATTCATTTCAAAATCGCTGCTTTAAACACAACGCAATTCAATTGAACCTCGTAAAATAAAACATGGAGAAGTGTTTTGTATTGAAGCTAATATTTCCAGCATTAACCGTGCGATTAATAATCCTACCCGTGCTTTTGTTACCGTATGCTTGGATCAATTTTCTCCTGAAGCGTTTTTATTATTTAACGATGAAAAACGTCATTTCTGTGCAATAAATTCACAACTAATCACCTGCGAGATAGTGCGATGATCGCCCATCCGGTAAATGGTTGATAATCCATCATTTTCCGGACGGGAGCACGCGCACCCAGCTAGCGAGCCCCATTGATTGGTGGTCATTTTTTCGGCCGACTCACAAACACATTAAGCGTGTCAAATCCGTCACGAAAAAAGCATAAAACGAGTCGAGCGCTACGAAACAGTTGCTGCATTAAACATTACTTCCAGTGCGAAATCTGTCCGAACCTAGGGAAAAGGTCACATTTTGTCAGCGGACAGTTAGGATGGTTCAATGAAATGGGAAAGACCTTCCATTTGGGTGTTTATACTGAAAAGAAAGGCTTGCTAGCAGGGCTGAACAAGAAGGTTCGATAGAAGCTGGGTTCCATGGTTATTTTTTTCGCTCATGTGGAATATGACGCAACTACAAATCATTTGACCGGAAATCGAATGTCAGTCCTGGTGCCACGCTATCCTATCCTATCGAATGATCAGAAAACGACGGGAGGATGACAGTTTGTTTACCCAAAACTCGCAAACGGATCCTTTCCCTGCCACACGTATCGGCTAGATGGCTGCCCGTGTGCGAAGGATATCAGTGCAGCTTCGGAGCTCATAAATGTTAATCGTTCACATATCATTTATGGCTTATCTACTGTCGTCGTTGTTGTTCCCTCGTTTAACTAATCCACCCCGTAGAACTCTAGCCAATGTTTATGGGATGCTGACGCCTAGGGCGGATTTTCGTTGAGGTTTATTTGTGTGTATGCGTGCTTTTTTTTCTTCCCCCATCCTTACGAAATGGCTGATTTGGCTGCGTTAAAAAAGACTAACGAAGCCAAACGTAACACCAACGCAGTTTAGTATCGTGCCGAGTCATCATCGTCTTCATCCGGAACCGTATCGGGACTTTCGCCGGATGAGCTGCTTGGGTGACGCTAAATGGTCACTGCCCCGTTCGACCTCCGTATGATATGTCGTGAGCAAATCTCCTCAAAGATCACAATGTTTCATGGTTGCTCTATGTATTGTGTACTGGTTTTTTCGGGCGTTCTCTGCATCGGTGACAGTTCGATTTCCGGTCTATGTGGGTGTTGAGTGTATTATTTTACTAACACATTCCATTTCCTTTGCATGAGGATACAGTAAGTTTTTCATTTATTTCTCGTGAAGCGAATCATGTGGCATTATTAAATAGTTTATATCGCACAGATATTGATTTTAGAATTTTGGTAAAAGCATCATGCATATAATATTTTCTTAATCTTTGCTACTTTAACTAACATATAAAATAATGATCTATTTCCGTTTATTTAATAAATGCTAGAAAAATATTAGATGAATTTTGTTCGTTTGGAAATATTCTAACCAATGAAATTATTTAGCTCCTCGTTGTATCGGACTTTTCCGACACAATTACCCGCTAAGAGCGAATGAAACCATTTTCATTCTCTTCATTTTTCATGCATTCTTTCTCTAGACACTGTACACCAATTCCAAACCAATCAGTATTCCACTGGTAGAAAATGCGTGAAACGTTTAAATGCAATTCAGCTGTACTGTATTCTACAAAATAATGTCACCTTCTTGCATTAAACACCTATCATCTGACCTACATTTTGAACTTACCGAAAACCGATATACAGAATGTACTAACGGCAACCAACGATACGATCAAAATCGGTTTCTCGATGTGGGTAGATCGATTAGCAGTAAAATTAAATTCCCCATTCAAATAGCGCTCTGGCAGCGGTGCAGCAAAATGCCTACCGAAGATAAAACACACACCCACGAGAAGCCATTTCGTCAACGTATCGAGTATCGATAACGATTCCACAGATAATCTCACTTCCTAGCAAAAGTCACATTTGATGGCACCTTCTAATGGTGTGATACTTCCGCACTTCTTATGAACGAAACGAAAAAATCTACCATGAGTAACGTGAAGCAATTCGTCGGATGAAGCGTCTAAAGGTGACACGACGCACCTTACCGTAGCGTTGTCCGGCCTATGTACAACATACGAGCCAAAATACTCGATGTACGATGATACGACTCGAAACCATTAAGCTAAAGTCCACGTTTTCCCAACCTACGACTCGACGGCCATACAAACGTGAGGTGGAATTTGTGAGCGGCATTCTTAAAATGTGCCGAATATCCTAAAGCCACCATATCCACTCGAGCTGGTCTCCCAGACTTTTCTGTATATGTGTTGGTTTTGGCCATCTTCTCTTCTCTCATGTCTTTATTACATCTTCTATCTTTTTCTCCTTAATTTCTATTTTTATTTCTGAGGTTTTTGGAAACCGACAACCTTACACGCACGGGATTTGGTCACGAATATTCCAATGATGACGTGCTTTCGGTGTGAGCATTTTGGTCATACCTTTGTGTTTTTTCTACATTTTGTTTCCACCAGTAGATTTAAGTGCAAATGAAACGGGAACGCCTCGGGAGACAAACTTCTCACCGTGACATTTGTTGGACATTCGGAGTACGGTAAAAGATAAGCGTCTGGGCAGAATGGGTGATCCAGTGGACTGGTAGAAAAGTCATCTCGATAGAGACGAGTCGCTGGGGTAATTTGATAAAAAAGGTTACTGACGTTGCTTGATTGCAGGATGCTCGTGATGATGATGACGATGATGATGGGATTGTTGATTGTAGACAGTAGGCTGACAAGCAGCAAAGGAAAAAAATCTTTCCCTTTGCACGCTCACTTGAAGTTTAAAATTATAGAGAAATTACTTCGTGCAAGAAAAAGTGTTATGGTCCTAGCTTATTCGAGTTATTTTACCGTTTTCTAAAAATTGTTGAGTGTACATTTTGATGGATGGAATAAAAATAATTAACGAAACATTACTCCTTTTCAATCCATAGGTTTTCCATACATCCTAACGAAACTGAGAGCAAAACAAAAACTCGAGCTCAATTACCAAGTCACAGCTCTTGTCATAGCTAACCTCAACAAAAATCCCATCATGATCCTGAACAAAAAAGGGATGAATTCGCGAATAGAAAACTAGGCAGGTAGCACACGTTGTAAGATACATAATGTAAGTATAATCGAGAATGAGATGAAAAACCAAAAATGGCACATACATAGTAGAAGAGAAAAAACACAAACGAATAGAAAAAACGACATCAGCTGCATTTTAACTCCAGCAGTAATTAATTTAGTTTGCTGGAGAAGAGTTGCAAGAGCGATCACGTATGTATCTGAGTGTGCTAGTGTGCTCATGTGGTTCTTCCAAACCACATGTGAGAATGGTGTAAATCCGTGAATTTTCCACAGGAGACATGCACTTGCTAAAAAAACAGTCAACAAAAAGCTGGACAAAACAAAAGCGCTGTGGTTGGCGAAACGAGCGGCTTACCTTATTTTAACGTTGTTTGTAGGAAAGAATTGGAGCATGTTCATACTTGCTTTCTTTTTTTTTCATTCCTGTTACATATCGTTATGCTTTTTCCTTGGTAGGTTGCCCGTTTGAAATGAATGTGGTTACATTAGAAACACCATTAAAGGGACTGTTCGCGCAGAACAAAACTGTTTATATACAAAAGTGTTGACAGCTGGGCACGACAAGGGACAGAGGCGCAAACGGTTGAAGCGCGTGCTGTTGCACCAGTCGCAAGGTAGAAGCCAAGAAAGGAACGCAACGTAGGAGTAAAAATAAAGTGCAATTCGCGTAATAGTAATTCAAAACCAAATTTCTCGCATTAAATCTTTCCGCGACTTGCTCGCAAACAGAGACACACTTAAGACTGTAATGAGACCGTACAGTGCGTGTTGTTGTAAAGGAGCGAACTTTTACGAAAGGTGTTTGTTATGGACACAGTCTTCAATAGTGTAACGCATGCTTTATATTATAGCAAATACTGAGATAGTGAGTGCCTACGCGAGGTACTCAGGATATAAAATAAGTGACAATGAGTGGGCGCGATCTCTCTCTGTTCGTACGTCGTTGGTTATACATCGGATATCCTTAATAAAGCACGATACGTTTATAACATGTTAATGAGCGTTTTCTTTTTAAGAATTGTATTTTTTTACTATTTTTATTTAATAGATTTATTTCTACTTAATAAAATCAGTTTGATGTGGCAGGGTAATGCTTTAATTTTATGCCTATTATGGGTTCAAATGGAATCGCGTATTGAAACAAAAGCAATACGATACTCAAATAACTTAAAGAGGTCGCTGTTGCTATGCAAGTGTTATTCCAGAACATGTAGTTCTCATAGGACCTGATAAAACCGTAATAAAGCACTGTCAATACCTCAAGAGGTCTAGGCATGCCAATTCTAACTTTCTGTGACTTTATTTACCCGTAGGTGCATAATCAGTCCTGTATATGGGGGATTGGTCGAGATGGAATTTTGGTCCGGTCCGTTCGTGTGAAGACCGGCGCCGCTACCATCATGCCACCGGCCCGCCCCGAACTCTACATAATCGGCTTTAATATTGGTAGCAACAAGACCTAAGTGGTCTAAAGAAACGAGGAATTCAACTGGTATTATTAATTTTAGTATCAAGACGCACTTAACAGCACCTTAACGAAGTGATTGAAAATAAGCTCAAATATAAATTTTAATCGCTAGCTTAATAATAACCTTTGTGAGATATCAAAACTATTTGGCACAGTAAACAGCCATTAAAAAGCCAACTTTAGTTGGCACAGCCATGATAACTGTATATAAACATATCGAAGCATGGAAAGCATAGGGAATTATTCTAGGGATAGTTAATCAATTGAACAATTCATTTCAAGTGCCGCTTTTGTTGATCTGAATATTTTTATGCTAAAGGTGAGTCGTCCGATGAGCGACAAAAACTAATTCAAGCGCTTTTTGCTTAGCCATATTGGAATCGTAGCACGTGAAAGGACTAAACGATCGGAATTAAAGGCCATAATAATAGGTTCCCATTATTTTTATTTCAAGCAAAACAAAACAAACACATCCCCTTAGTAATACAATTCAATAACGTTTAAAAATGTATTTACTTTACAAAAACAAAAAATATCAACCATCAGCTTAAAAGAAGGGAAACCCCTCACTAAGGGATGCTTCCGGTTCCTGTAGCGTATATTCCACGGTGATGTCCTTTTCAAGCAGCACGCGGAATCGCTTTGATCGAGAAACAATATATTTTATCGTAAAATAGCTCAACCACAGGGATTTTTTGTTGTCGTGTATGTGGAAGCGGTGGGAAATAAACATGCTGTTCACAAGATGCCTGACGACGTGAGGCAATGCCAGCGGTACCAGCAAACAGTGTGCAGACGTGATAAACAACGGAAAAAAAAGAAAACCCACACACGAAACAAAAAACGAAAGAGAAGGAAAAACACATCAATTCCGCATCCGGATACCGGACGTCCTGTCTTTTGGGAGCGCTGGTGGTGATAGTACCACAGGTTGATGTGTTGTATTTTTGCTCCTGACTCCAACAAACGGCACTGCAACAAGCGTGGTGCATCGTTCTCGTTTCCCAGCTTTTCCGATTGTCCCCCCCCCCCCCCAGCGGATCAAGCGATAATCGAACGCTCCCACTGAAGTGGAGGGGTTGGTGAGTTTCGGTGAGGTCAAAACAATTTCCCTCATACCAAAACTGGTACGGAAATGACTCCATCTAAGCGGGTTGTTTCAGTGTTTTATTTTTTGCTCCTGTCTCCACTTATTCGTTAGCTACACTTTGCATCAGCCGATTTGTCGATGCAGTTTTGTGCCTTTCCGCTGGCTGCAATGCAAACGGTTGCACCTACCGGTGAAAAGGAAAGATCAATTGATTTGAATTCGTACGTTAGTTTCATCACCATAAGGACCACAGTTCACCTGGCAGCACCTCAGCTCATGTTTGCCGGTGTATGCGCTGTTGTTTTTTCCCACCCCAGGGGAGGATATGGTGAGTTTGTTTTTGTTTCATTTCAAAGCAGACACACACATACACAAACACAAACAAACAAACACCCAAAATGACCGCAGAAATAGCTTCCCGCTGGCTTTGAAAGCGGTACACTTGCTGCCGTGCGTCGCCGGGCGTACGGGAAAACTATTCTGTTTGATGTGTTTTGCAGATGGAAAACTTCACAAAACTGTGCGCTAGAACTGTTTGCCAGAGTTTGGCTTATCGAGTGATTGGGCGTGGAGTGTGATGAGATGGGAGGGGGTAAGTATGCAGGAAACAAAAAAAACAACAACAAAAACAGTAGGAAACATTTGGTGAATTGCTTTCCGCCTACAGGCGCATCCACCGGTTCGAGCGAGGTAAAAGGAAAACTATCAATCGAAAATTGCCGTTGAAATTCGATGGATAATGTGTAGCATCTACTTAAGGGGTGGAACCCCTAGAGCTCATTGATGCTTTTTAAAATAAGTAAATTACTTATATTATTTTGCTAGAGCTTGCTCATGAAACAATGGCTTGTTCCTGTTTGTATGACTTACCTCGCATGATGTCATGCTAATATTTTTCAAATTTAGTTTGTACACTCGGTTCCTGAAAGAAAGAAGAATAGAACGATATTAGAGGCTTTGCTTTATCTAAATATTATCAGACTTATCAGCTAATACGTTAACAGGATCCGATTATTCCTATAGAAAAGAAATGAGCGTCGTTATTATGTCGTGTATTTGAATCGTGTAACTGGGAGTTGGCTGCAATTTCAATCAATAGGAACAATCATTTGTTTTTGCTGATACTCTATTCGATGGTGTATATGATTTTAATTCATGAATCTGAAACAATCTTTGTACTAAATGAATGGAATGTCTAAATGAAAGATTGTCTACTCTAAAGATTCACGAGCCCTGAAGCATTAATAAGTTATGAGGACCCTTATGAGACCTTTTAATATCATAAACGATCATAGACTCTTTACCAAATATTCGTGTAAATTCTCAAAAGCACTGAGCCCCACTTCACTAATGTACTGAGTTAGTTATGATAAATTTGCATTAATTCATTTATGCATCATTGAAGTACTCATTTGATTTTCGAAGTTGTCGATGTCGAAGTCGAGCTAACTACAACATTAAGGTTTAAATTACCGCCATGATCCTGACTACCTGCTGATCTTAATGCGGTCCGAGGAATCTTAAGATCCCGCCCTTACGTAAGGGTCCTACTTAACGGACATAACCCTAAAAGGTAATTTAAGTCCACATTGGAATTAAGCAGTCGCTTTGATGCGTTAGATAGGTAAATTGATAAAAATCTCATTATGTTAATAACTATAACACTCTATTATATAAGATCACTCTATTATATATTAGCGAATTCTCCAATTTCACATAACAAATTTAAAACAGAACATGATCGTGCTGCATAGCTTGAAAAGTTGAAAAAAACACACCCATAAATATTCCAGCAGTAATTCACCACACCGCTTAGAGTGAAACAACACACACACACAAAACCAACGATTCGCAAAATCATCGTAAAAACGTTTTGGTGTCGATAAAAAGCACCTCAAGTTCATTGGTGTTAGCATAAACAGCCGAAATAGACACCAGCGTGAGATTAAAACTCCTCTCTACCGCTTTGCACCTGCCAGCCACCGTTGCTCCGTTACTAAGCAGCTTCATCAACATTCCGGACCACCTTCTCAACACTTCTCAGCCGCCATTTCCATGAATCGATCCACTTCTGACGCACTTAGTACAGGCTTTGGCTTCGGTGTGTTTGGCTTTGGCTTCACGTAAATTATTTTCCGCCTCATGAAACCTCGGGGCATCAGCCGCATGGAGTGGCCTTTCCGGTCTTGCATGTCCAACCGTGCCCGGCCACCACTCACCATTTACCGGAGGCAATTTTCGCAGCCACCAGGCTTTGCACGAGCTGTGGCAAAGAATTGCGTAAGAATACTCTTGAAGCTGTGAAGAGCAAGGAATAATGGCAATCATGAAAGAAACAGACAGAGACCGAGAGACAAAACCGACCTCTGAAAGCCTATACCCACAAAAAAGGAACACGGAAGGAAGTGACGGAAAGTCAGGCAGCACAAAAACCGCACAACCGTTCGAGACCGATTCGCACACTTTATGAATTATTTATCTCTCTCTCGTTCTTGCGATGCTGCCCAAGTTCACTTGCTGCCAGTTTCCGCGGTTTGTTTTTGGGAGATCAAAAAAAAAAAAACACACACAGGAAGACGCACCCGGATCCGGTCCTACTTCATTAGCAATTTTGGCTACGCACCCGGTAGCCGACCTGGAAACCGACGACACTACACCGCACTGTCGATCCATCAATTGTGATTCCGAAATAAAACACCTTTCGGTCGGAAACATATTAAATATTTATCCAGCGTAATAGACTACCCATTCCCGGACCTACGGCTAACCCACCCAACCAAGCTATCCAAGGGCATTCCCGTTAGCGTTAGCTTCCCCGGTCAAAGACGTAACAGCGCCATCTCGGGAGAAGGCCCCGAAACGTCGGAAAAAGGAAACAAAACGCATGAAACACGCTAGAAGCCGGAAAGGTACGGCCTCCTGGTGCTACATCTTGCATCCGTTTTCCGGTTTGATAAAATCTGACAGCTGTTACCGCGAGTCCGCATTTCCCTGTCGGCTACACCGTGAGCTCCGAAGGTTAGCTAGGGACGTTCCTGCTACAGTAACGAAGCGCAACGGAAGGAGTTATTTGTGTTGAGTCAGTTGTTTCCCGATTTCCTAGCGACTAAGTCAATCTTTATTTCTTCCCCAAAACGTCCCATATTCGGCCGGGCGACCGATACTCCAAAAACGGTTGGGTGTTTTATTGGGGTGGAGCTTCCTGGATAGGCTGCGTAATGGATACCTTTGCCGAGGATGGACTCCGAGGGTCCTAAAGTGGGTGTCCTAATGTGCTGCAATTAAATTGTGCTACCTTCAGCACAAAATACAACACAACCCGTGGTCGGCAATTAGACGGTCCATTGTCCCTCCCACGTTCGTGTGCCGAGAAAGGGTGAGCGTGTTAAGAAAATTGTTTCTCCAAGCAGTGAATACCAGGAGACATTTAAATACAAATAACGTGTGATTGTTTCTGACTTCTTCGAGAACCGGCACTGACGCGTTTCGCGAAAAGGTAAAGCCTGCTTGAAGTTATCGTTTCAGTAATGAAGCTTTTTGATGCTTCCACTTGGTACGTTACTCGTTTTTGGCGCTACGCATCTCGTCACTGCTGTGTGGCCTTGGTGGAATGGTTTCTTTGAAGCCTACTTCAAAATCTTAAGGGAAATTAGTCCCTTTCGCGAATCTTCCCCGTTCGTTCGATCGAACCCATCCCAGCAAAAAAGCAGCTGGAAGCGGTTCTACAGACATTCTTATCCACAGTTTAGGATCAAATTTCGCTCTTTAACAATGTGCGTGTCCTCGAACGGGCCCAGTCCAATATGGTGGTGCGCCAATGTGGCACAAGAAGAAAACGGAGAAGGTAAATAAGCTTATTGCTGCTACCTGTGCCTGCAAAGCAGCAGCATAAGATGAAAAAAATCCGCCGTTGACGACCATCTTTGGACAGTGGATGTTGCTCGGAAATTAAATTACATTGCGACTTCAAACACCGAACAGACGATGATGCGCCAGTGCGCGAAAACGAAGAAGCCTTCGAGGAGGACAACAAAAAAAAAGTGTTTCCTTGCCGTTCGCCAAAACCAACGGGATAATTTAATTTTGTGCCCTTCGAAAGCGTTTACCTGCGCAGCGAGTGTCCCACGGCTGGAGTTTGGTTTTGTTGGCCAAAAGGTTGAAGCTTCTGGGGCTCTCGAAGTATTTCCGCTTTGTGTATTGTTCTGCTCGTGCAATTTATCTCTTGTTTTCATATTACGATGCTGTGTTCCTGGTTCGTCATGTTGGTTTGGTTGATTTATTTCATTTGAAGCTTTATCTCTGTAGGGACAAGTTTTCTCCGTCGTGGGCGCTTTCTGTATAATGCTCTAGTTTGTGGTTTGTTGTACATTAATTGTATTGTTTCTTGTTACAATGTGTTGGACTGATTATTTTTTAATATCAGAAATGTTTTTTTTAACTAATTTTGGAATTTCAGGTGTTTTTAAACTTTGGACACTAAGCACTCTAATTTCTAAATACTTAATAATCCTTAATAACCCTTAATACATATTAATAAAAAAATAATCCATTTCTTTTTAGAAAAAAAATGTTTTCATCTTAGTACATCATGTTTCTCCACATTATTTCCAAGAAGGTTTATTGTAGGGATAACCTTTTCCATTGTAGATCATGAAAGGATTTTGGTTGTTGATATTTTTCCATCAAGCTAAGCGCCGAACTATCCTTGTAAGTGTTTGCAGATTTTGAGGAAATTTCTCTCTCCATCTCATCAATGAGTTTAACCCACACTGTTTTCTGTTATCTACGTGACTGCTATAAATAATGAGATTTTTTACGAACGCTTATATACACGAGAGAGGAAACCTGCAGTCCTCTTGAGTTCCATTTACAGCCTTTGAATGGTCAGTCTAGTGATTCCGGTGAATATCTCAAGAAGAACAGCGAATGTATTAAGCATTAAGACGGCATGTTAAACTGTAGACCGGGGAAACACGAATGAGGTAATTGCGAAAAAATGAAAGCTCTACTAGTCAAGCACTTCTCCCATAAGAAATCTTTAAACATTCCCTGGTCTTTTGATTAGTTCACATGTTTTCGCAAGTGGTACACTGGCAGTGTATCTGTTTCGGAGAACAAAACCCGTAACGAAACACTAATTGCAATTTATGACAAATTCTCCACCAACTAAAGTTGTGCAAAAAAGGTTCACCTTACCAGTTCTTGAGCATTGCACTTTTCCAAGAAGTATCGGAAGCAAACGTTGGCATTATTTTAAAAACAGAAGCAAATAAGAACTAGGCCAACGGTATGGAAACTGTGCCAGAGTGTCGTGAACCGAAAACCGAAACTCTCTGCTGGGAAAACAGGGTTCCACGCCCTTGCCATCATATTCTTAGACAACGTCAGTGTTAAGGCATTTGGCGTTGAATTTACTCCAGCTCTGGCTATGAAGGTGAGTATGACCAACACAAAAATGATACCATTCAACGGATGAACTTTTGGTTGGAAATTTTTCCACCGTTTATCTTATTCTTGCTTCTCTTTTTATACTACTTTTTCCACACGAACCAACGCTAAGGATTGCAGCCAAAGGAAACTTTCTCTACTTGGTGCCTTCTGTTGCTTCCGTTAGCACATCTGGATTGTGGTGCTCTTTCGCACTCCGGCTGATGAGCAGTTTGAAACGAACAGAATGTACTGATGCCTATCGCACTGATAAAACAGCAGGCAAAAAGATCGGAAAAGTCTCTGTCACTGGTCGTAGACTAGACTAGCCCTTGTCTGTAGAAACCAGGGAATGGGGGAGCGTGGTGAAAAATTTATTTCAATTTGCTTCCGAAACGCACAGCTTCCTTCACTCTCTTATCTTATCACTGTCAGATCCTTCAAAGTTGATCCTTCGTGCTCATTGTTTTTGGGTTTGCCCGTGTTTTGTACGCTGTGTGTTCATTTTTTCTTTCTTACAAACACTATCACCAATCGTCAAGATGACCGTGTTTTGTTCGCAGGACGAGTTTGATTGTGTGAAATCGTCACCCCACCGGTGTCCGATGTGCTGCTGAACATTTAATCTACGCCGGATATACTTCCAAACAGTCAACAGAAAACAAATAAAACTCACACACTGATAAGACATCCTTGGGAGAGCGTGTTGGGTGGGATAAATTAAGAAAAATACTCAATTCATTAGGAAGTGACATTAACATATTTTAGCTTCTATCGCGCTAAAAAAATCAAACCCTCGTTTGCAGATTAAACTGCTGAATGCTGTCGGATGAGCGAATGTAGATCTGCAAAGACTGGCAGTTGTTGCTACTACATTTCTGTACGTTTGTCGATAATCGCACCAGGGAAGACAACAGCAGGAGCAAACGTCGTGAATCATGAGTGAACAATCGCTCCTTAATACGGCTGCAGTTAACTGTTGATTCCGGCACGGTGCAGGTTAAATCATTCGTTCCGTATCTCAGACGGACATGAAACATTTTCTAATTAAGCTACGGAACACACAGACACAATTTGTCAGTTTTTTGACAAATTAGTAAAAGATTCCCTTGCTAACTTTGGTATTATCGTGGCGCGTGGTGGAAAAGAAGACAAATTAGCGTATTAGCTCCGGGGTATCTCTCTAGGGTATCGGGGTATCGGGGTGTTTGAATTTGGAAATGGGCGCCCAAAGGAAACTGTGTTACAAATTGTTGCTTCTTAATGCTGTCCAAATGGGATTAAGCTGCATGTGTTTGAGAGAAAATTCAATGTAAGGAATGATTCAAACCAATGTTTCTTTCATATTTTTATAATTATTATAGCAAACAAAATTATACGCGTGGAGTAACACTGTTAATGTTTTTCATACTTCGAAGATTATTATGTCCAAACCACCTCAAATCACTCGTTGTGGACGAGCATAACCCAACATCATGTGCAAGGTACGAATTTGGCACACGCAAATATTATCCGTCGGGTCACGAAAGCGAAAATGGAAATATTCAAACGATTTACCATTAATCCTAACACCACTCATTAGGAAGCAATTTCAGTATCAATTAAATAAACCATTCAAAGCGGATGCTTTCCATTTTACCGAATGCGAAACGATTATGTGTGCTTTTGCCGGTTTGGGGTTTGAACATTTCTGCCACAGGTTTTCCGATTCCCACAGCTTAGCATACTTCGGCTTAGGTTAAAATAATCCCTTATTGATGAACGATGATGATGGGTTCGTGATGGGTGTTGCGCGACGGCTTTACACTGTAAATTTTGGGCTGTGTATACAATCACACGGCACCACCACGTCCGTATGTTGAGCACGCGTACCGTGTACGCCAACCCTTCGTGAGCGAACGTGCGCGTACTGCTCTTGATACTGCTGTGCATCCACTGCTGCTAGAGCACCACACTTTACAAGCGCTTCCAGGTAACTGATAATATGGCAATGTGACACCGGTTCTCATTATTCACCGGCAGGCCCTTGAAGAAGTCTCGGGCATACCGGACTGGGACGGGTACAAGTAATTAAAATTGGCTTCGTTAGTGTGAAACCTACAACCCGTCGAAACCGAACCAGGAGCGGAAACGAGCGCGTCCGATATGGGGTGTGTGACGGTATTTCGATGGTGTCCTGATGCCGGCGGAAAGGATTTTGGAAATGAACGTAACACACACGCGCTGCGTCGTTTTGGTGGAGGCTCAAGAGATGGGGACAGGGGTATGAGCGGAGAACAAAAGGACATCTGGAAGGTGACGGAAGGTATCGTCACCATCGTTACCCGTAGCTCATAAGTGTTACCGCAGTATCAACTCACCGTAATAAGTACGATGTGATGATTATTTTCGAACAAACTTTGCTTTCCACCTTTCCACCCGAGCAAAGATGATCCGTGAAGCCGGAGGGGAGAAAAGGTGGATTAGTGGTGAGGCAGAGCGCCAAGTTTCTGGTGGTAAAATATTTACCGAAATCCCGAAACCGAAACCCTCAGACCATCAGACCTGATCGTGCTCATCATGTTGCTGCTAGTCGTTGGCAACATCATTCTTATCCTCATCAATCCAAGCACTTCCTCTGTGAGAGTGTGAGTGTGTGTGTGTGGGTCGGGTGGGCATAAGGAAACGGAGGAGGCGTTGGTAACTCCCGGGAAAGCAATACCTGCTTAAGCCTTTGGCCCGTCTAATCTCGGCGCTTCTGGCACCTCGTCGACGCTGCTGAGGTGAGTCGATCCGCACCGAGATTGGCCCAGAGTTTGTCTTCACACGTGCCCTGCACGTGACGCATCCCATTAAATCTTCATCACTGTTTGTTTTATGCCAACGGCAGGAGTCGGTACGACGGGTTTTCGTGCACCGTTTCCGTGGAGGTCGAAGGTGAGCTCTTTTTATACCATACATCCCCACCCGATCGCACTCCAATTTGCCTGGGACAGCATCGAGACGGGGCAAAATGGGATGGATTCGGTTTACATCGTTATCGCGTCGCAAAACCCTCGGCAGCAGCTGCGATGAAACGGAAAGCTTTCAGCGAAGTGGTGGTCTTGAATCGGGGGAGGGTCCCGGTCTCGCATCCAGGTGCTTTCTAACTGCAGATCAGTGGAACGACTTAATAGGAAATGAGTTGTCTTTCACTTTCAATTTGCTTGCAGCTACAGTTTGCTTTTATCCCGAGAAGACGTGTTGAGATGGTTTTGCCTAAGTTCGTTTTTTTAAAGAGCGCCAGAAAAGAGCACCAACCCCCTTGGATGGAGCAGCATGACAGCAGGCAGGACGAATATACAAAATAACACTTTGATCCTAATTCATTATGAAACGCACCGTATGCGTACCAACCGTTGATGAAACACACGTTTTAGAAAGCCAGATCCGGCGCTATCCTGCTGAATCATTCCCCGGGGACAATCGAATTAGAAGGTGCTTCCAAAAATGGGTCTCGTACATCTAACTATGAAAACGTACAGACGTGTACATCAGGCGCATCAGCTGCATCGTTTCGCGCACACGAAAAACCTCGCTGCATAAAGCGCTTGCCCGCCTGCTCCATTGTTTCAATGAACTCTCCGAAACCGGGCAGAGTTTGGGGAATTATTATGTTTAAGTGCTGTGGCCTTTAACCACGCACACCGAAACACACATGCACACAGACCGGCTTGACGTCAACGTCATCAACCACGCTGAACAATGATGCCGATGGGAAGATAAATGCGGGCAAATAGCGATAGGCTGTGATGGCTGATGGAGAAAATTATTATCGGATTATCGCATAATCGCTTGCTTTTGTCATTTAAGGCCAGCAGCAGGACGCGCGCTCGCTATCTACACCCGTGCCGAGACTGTATAAAATGGGTTAATTTTGATGGATAAATTTTGGTGCACAGGAGAAGTGTACCCGTTTCGCTTTCGCTGAATGCGACCGGGTTTGGAGCATGCCCCACCGGAGTACTGTGTATAAGGTGCCTTTGGCGTTGAAATTATGTCAAGGCGATGAGATAATGTGCTGATTCGTTTCATGTTAATCAAGCCTCAATGTCGATAATTAAGGTTTTGAATGGATTGTAGCTGGCAGATTTACATGTGCAATGATAAGCGCGATGTAAGCTGATTCTAAGATGGTTATTATGTAATTAGCGATACAAGTACGTATCGGATGGCATTGGCAGCAAATGTATGGTAATTGATATTATTAATCAAAGGACGACACTACGCGCAAACATTTTGATTTGGTCCTATTTTCTTGTTGATGTAGATGTTTGAATGTGTTGTGTTGTTGTTCTAATCAAGCAACTAATATAATCTTCGAATCACATTTTAAAACGATACACGCTGCGATCGTTGGGAATACATTGTGGGAGAGTAATTCGTGATAAGTGAGCACTGGGTGTCTAAGCTGAACCTCATACATCTAGAGCAGTAGGTCCTTCAGCCATTACATTCTCTAACTAAGCGAAAGTATGGAACGAAGTAGAATTTTGTATAGCTCATTTGATGCACATAACCAAACTGGTTGTAATTCATCTTCTAATGCACATTGATTGAATCATCATCAACTGTTCTATCCAGGGGACTTTCAGGGTAGTCTTGCTCTGTGTCTTCGTTTGATAGATTCTTAGAGAAACAGGTCAAGTGCTACATAACGCATTGAAAGGCAATAGATAAGTGATACTCAAGAGCAGAATGCATAAATATCCGTGCTGTTTGAAGGATAAGGTACAATCAAGTTTGAACCCAGGTGGATAGTAGAATAGTATTACTTTACCGTATCTTGTAAGAAGAACACTTTTGTCACATAAGTTCTGGAGTTCAGGTTAAAAGTGTCACTTATCAATTAGATGTATTTAAATTACCTTAAACCTTAAGAGAAATATCTTTCGTAGGCTTGAACTTAACAATTTGTTAATATTTAGCTATTTCATTTACTATACACCTCGTGAAATTTTGGGATATATTGTAACATGCAATCTGTTAACTTATTGCTCCAATGATCAGCTACATTCATATTCAATCGAAAACTTCAAAACCCTGTGATCCAGTTCTTCTTGGAAAATCTTAAACTTTCACTCCTCAGATGTAAATGGCACTGGTGGCTGCATTTCAAATTCGAAACACATTCACCAAACATCCATGTCATCGTAAGTCATTTGCAACAAATTAACAACCGAAACCATTTATCACAGATCACGTCGACATCCATCTTTCCCATTGTCGACCGTACAAGTTCCTGTCATTTCCGCCCTCCTCCCATGAACTGCCACCACCAACCCGACTCTTGTGTCTGATTGGCCGGGATTCGATTTATTCCCAGCTAATCCTGCGATAAAAATCAAACAATAATCAACCGCCCTTGCGTCTCGTAACAGTCGGCAAACGGGGCTTCAACTGTTGCACGGTCGTATACTTACATGGCACCGACGTACAGCGTGTCCCGGTCCTCATCCATGTAGAATGTTCGGTAGTAGAATTTGCCGCACTGGAACTCCCGTACGTGATCTGCAAGCAGGAGAGGGAAATAGAGAGATGATAGAATAAAACCAAAAAAGAAAATTCACATATACAGATTTAAGACAAAAGCACTGGGAGACTCTGGTGCCAGAATGGAATGGATTGTTGTTTTTTTTTTTTACTTCTCCGGACCAAATTATCGTGGACACACAATGGCAACGGTGCGGAATGGGTTGGTGACTTGGTGGGGACTAAAATAAAGCACGAACGCAGTTTGAGACAAGGGCATCTTTCAAGCGGAGAGAAAATACGACAGGACTGGCTTTGTTTGGGATTTGGCGTTGCTTTGTTTTAGGTTAGGATTTAAAGGCTGCCAAGGCTTTCTTTTTCGTGGTGTTTTTTTTTGTATTTCTCGCTTGTTTTGGGTTGTTTTTTTTTAAGCGTTTTGGTAGGTATGTACGTGTGTTAGTCGTATCCATTTGCATCCATCCAGCATAAGGTTTTGCTGTGTATGTTTGCCTGTAGCGTATTCTACGTGTGCATAAGCTACTGTTTGCAGCCTCCATCATCGCCAATGGTGGATGCTTACAGTTCAGTTCCGAAGCTCTGGAAAGGAGTGCGAAAGAGAGCAAATCTTTACGCGGTGAAGCACCCAAATCTGAATCCAAAGGAAGCTAAAGAACTTGGGACGAAACAAAGGCACACACAGCCACATTGACAAGGGAAAGGCAGAAACATCTGAATGGTAGAAAAGTGAAGAAATATTTGATTTTCCATGCAAATGTATTCATTCCACCGACGGTTTATGCTGCTTTTTGTCGTTTAAGCGATGGGAGTCGGTGGAAGGAAGAAAGAAAGTGAGTGGACTTATGCCTCTCGCCGTCATCCCTGACCATTGCCTTTGAAACGGTTTCGGTAATGGTCTGTGTGTTTACATTCTGTCTGCACGAGGCCATGCGTTTTACGGAGCAGCTTCACGAGACTGCACCGGGAAAAAGCCGTCATACATTTGGGCCCGCGTAGGAAAACGGCAGTGGCCAGAAGGGAAAAATGGAAAATCGGTCGAATTGAAGCAAATACAAAAAAAAAAGACACACCGCCACATTCCGAGCAAAACCCGACTGAACGTGAGCGAAAGTGAACCTATTTTTGATTCGATTGCTTGAACGCATTTTTATGCTCGGACGGTCGGACCCTAGGCAAAGCATTTCAAAATTTTCTTTTTCAGTTGCTTCGTTTTTTTTTCTCTGTTTTGCTCCCTCTCTTTTAGTACTAACAAGCACGTTTTTGGGAAGCTTGCACTCGTTTTTGGCAAGCACTTTGTGACCCAATGAATATATTGGGTTTATCTAAATGATCGATATGCGTCGGGGCGAGTATTGCGTTACGGGTAGCCTGTATATCGGCTAAGGATTGCAATGAAAGTAAAATAAAGAATGGTACACAGAAAAAACGGCACACAGCAAACCGTAACTAAACCAGCTTCAATTCGATGGGTAAAGCAGCGTGAGATGCGAATCGTATGCAAAACTGCGTACCATAAATGCGGCCTTGATGGATGAATGTTTGAGAGCGTTTATTTAATGCTTCAATGTTTTCTTTTTATTCTATTCGATTTTGGCAAATACCTTTCTCGAGTGGGCAGGCTGATTTTTTTCCTCCTTTTTGAGTGTTTTGTTGATTCTACGTTATACGACGTGCTCAATTGAATACAGTTTGAATTTTGCGCTTGGTTAACGGATGATTTTCATTTATCGTTTTTTGGGGGTAACTTTTTTTGCTGTAAAATTAGGTAAAGATGATTGATACCATCAAGCGGCAAACGCAGATGTGAATTGATTATACCGGACATTCAGCAACGGACGGCCTTTGAATTTTCTTACTTTACTACTTGTGCAGTACCTTTAAGGTTTATTGTTTTTATCTAAGGTGCCACAATGTTTTTGGCAAAGATGTAAAATGTGAATATTTTAATCTGTTAAAATCTATTTTGCTTTTCATTTCAAAGTGACTTTTCATATTATTATGTTTTTAATACTATTCTTCTGCACACCTTCCTCACAGTAGTAATGAAAAAACAGAACATTAATTTAAATTTTTATACTTAATAATCCACAAGCATAAATGATTGCAATACAATATTAAAATTGCTGAATTAGTTTAACTTTTTTTAATATTATATTTTACTTTCATATTTACAATATTCTTCAAAATATGTTCATTAAACTACATCTTAACAGCTTTCTACAGCACCAAAACACTCCAAAATTACCCTTTACGGTTAGCAATGAACTGAGCAATAAAAATGCTTTTAACAACAATCCAACTTTCAAAGTGTTTCCCATCGCTCCCAAAGTTCCTTCCTGCTTCGTTATGCTAGCAAATTCAGGTGATGAAAATGCTTTATTTCAATCGTTTCCTACACTCATTCGCTTGCACCGTATATCTGCCCAATCTCGAGATGCGTAAAACTTTCAGCAACTTGATTTCACAGCACGGCATGATCACGTACCACTGTGGCAAATGCTTGTTTTTTTTGTTTGTTTAACTTTTTTTGTGCGTTTGGTTCGATTTTCATATTTTTATAATTTAATACCCTTATCCAAGCGGACCCACTGCTCCGAAGGTACAACTGCTTGGTGGCAACCCAACTCAAAACGCCAAGATAAGCAACAGGACAGGAGTGATCGATGCGCGCGATAGGGCAACGACGAGGGAAAAATAAATTATTTAAAAGTAAAACATCACAACGCACCGCTGCCAGCTTTCAACTCATCGGCCTTTTTCAGCAAGTTGATAGACTGTTTCCCCCGGTCCCTATGGTGGTGGTGCCTGATCGAACAAGAAGGTACGAAAGCTAATACGCAATACGGAACCCGCGGGAACATCACGGCGAATTCCACGCAATGCGGGAGCTTCTCGTCAACAATTTATTGTGCCACCACACTGCACAGTATGGCTGCCAACATTCCGTCAGCTTGAAGCTGTCTTTTTTTTGCACTAAAACGATTTTAAGCGTCAAATCCCAAAAGGATTCCCGTGCCAACAGTCGGAACAGTCGAAAGGTTCATGTTCTGAATCAAATATATCCTTGCTAGGCTGGTCGAAGAAATAGAACACTGCTCAAAGCGGGCATTCACATACGCGAACTGAAGTTATGGTTTGTCCATGGTGGTGTTGAGTTGTGAATCGATGAACAATTTTCCGGTTGTTTGTGAAATCCGGTTTACGCAAAAGCAATCAGATCAAATGGAACTCGAATCTGTGGACAGAAGTCAAAATGCGAAAAAAAAATGTATTGACCACATTAAGGACTTGATAGAGATGTTAACTTTTAAAAGCTCTTTGCTGCTCATTTCCTTCCAAATATGTTCAAACATTGACCATTCAATGTCAGGCAGTGGAGAGAAGACCTAGATAAATTGTAGATGCTGCTGTTCTGCATGTTTTTGTCCCTTTAAATCCATGATTCAATCGAATAACAAAATTTTGTTCCACAATATATTTATTCACTTATTTACTTACATAGTTATAAGGCACTACAACCGCCTCGCGGACTAATTCTGAAGCAAGAGTCCTCTTTGCCGCTCACAATCGAGCGCATTCGTGTGCCAATCCAACAACTTTTTCTGGCGGACGATCTGCCAGGCCACCTCTGTCCATGTGGACGACATAAAAGTACTTAACGGACTGGGTTAATCGGTGTCATTTTGATGACATCTAATTCGCAGTACGATAGTGAGCTCATCGTACAGTTAGTACAATTCGTCATTGCAGCGGCTCCTCCAGTGTCCTTTCATGCATACGATACTAATAATTCCTTCCCCAGACACGAAGAAGAGTGTTTTTCAATTTTGGACCAAGTCCATGTCTCAGTAACATATGTGAGTATTAAAAATATATAAGGACCATTCAATCCCAGGTTCGTTTGTCGTGACAGGTGTTTAGAGTGGATAAGTTTCTTCAGACTGTGGATTTGTTGCTGCGCCATTTTCTTCAATATCTGCCGCATGGATCTCTAATAGTTTCCAACTATCTCTTATACTATCTTGTAATATAAGGGAGATTATTTTGCAAGCGGTATTCAACTGCACTCAAGCCTATCTATTTTCTTGTAAATGGTGTTGATGCCAATATTCCAATCACGAGTCATCAAACACCACATATTTGTTGATATATTTAAAATCAACTGTAATATTGCAAGGAACATGTCTTTCTGATCCAAACTACACGTAAAAGACAAACAAACCCTTGCATAATTGAATAATTTGATGGCCTAAAGCAAGCATATTGAAAAAAAAAACAGTTCGAAATCTTCCTCGCTGTCAAGAATCAAACCGTTTGCCACGCAAAAGTCATCTCCGAGTAAATCGATCGTGAATGTCAAGAGCCGTCCGGCAACATGCGCACGGTGCAAAAGTTCATGATCATTTGTCTCAATTGAGGTGACGGTATACTTTGAACCAAGCGGAAAATAAAACACGCCCGGCCCCAAAAGGTAGGAAACCCCCGTGTCGGTGCTTCTGACGGAGATGATGTTTATCGATGTTCAACATGCAGCTCTTTTTCAGCCCATCCGCAAGTCCTACTCACATCGATTCTATTCCGTAAGCCATAGAACACACTCTCCCGCTAAAGACACATCGAAATGGATGGATCATTTTGACTGGGGCTGTCACACCTGAGCACCCGATATAGACTTGAAGTTTCCAGCTTGACCTCGTTTCCCGGGTTTCCCGAGAACTGGGTTCGTGCTGCCACACCGGCACCAGCGCTTTCGGGCACTAGGCAACTGTTTCCTTTTCCAGCCAATTGATCATCGCGCAGAAGGAGTTGTCTGCCATCCATTCCACGTTACCATTCTCCAACCCGGCCCAGCCCATGCCGGTGCACAACGGAGACCATCGAGCCGGCGCATAAATCAACTCCATTTCAATAGATTCCCCATTAATCATTTTCCAATTGCGGTTTTGGAACCGTGTACGGTGTGCGGCATTGCCGTTACCGAGCCCGGACCGCGTTGTATGGCTTTTGTTCGAGTGTATCGCCACGCGCGTAATGGAGTGATGTGTGGTGCGGCGTGTACGGATCGTGACTGAAATCTGTTAACAAAACACCTCCATCCACGTGAGGAGGGTACAGGAAGCGAGCGTGCCATGGCCCATCACATCATCGACGTTACCCACCGCCGTAACCGCCGGTACACGTGTGGGACCGATGTGCGAATCGATTCCGTGTCACATTTTTATGCTTGATGAAGATAAAATAAATGGTGCTGAATAAATCACGCATCCGGCGTCTAATTATAGGCAGCAGCAATGGTAACCACCATCGGCAGGAGATAGCACCCGGATGTTCCTTCTTTTTTATTTGCATTGTTCTTCTGGCTCGCACTGTTATGACACCGGTCGTTGTTCCCTGGAACATGGCGCGGCAAATGATGCTATCAGGCGGTATTGGTGTGGTAGTGCACAAAAAGTGAGTCAAAACCCCTTTTTGCTTCGGTTTGGCCTACACCACTGTCACACTTGCAAGCGCTCAATGGCCGGGAAGCTTCCAATTCCTTTGAACAGCCCCTACATGGAGGCGCCTGGTAGCTGGTGGGTAACGTCTTTTTTTTCTACGAATCCAGGTTTTATTGGTGCATTGGAGTGGAAGTTGGAAAGGAAAGGGGGAAGGAACAGAATAAAAGAGAAACGCTTTTTTCATCAAAGGATCTATCCAGCGCCCTCCTCCTTTCCTTCTCGCTTCTCTCCCATTGCCAACTCTGGTACGGAACGAACGCAAACCAAGACGCATAAATCTTATTGGCAGTTCACAAATGGTCCCAGCCACGGAGCGTGTCGGTGCTGCTCTTTTTTTTACCCTGATCTTCTATACGGTAGAAAGAAAACGAACGCGCCCAGAAAGAATTGTTCCACTCCCAGCCTTTCAGTACGATTTAGTTTAACATTAGGTTACACATGTACCATAAGGATCTCGTCGTTCGTCGTTTTGCAGTGGAAAGGTTCTGGTAGGTGCCAAGGAAAATATTGAGAAGGCTTATCCGGAAGAGATGTTTCCACTTTCCGGTGTGGGTTTATGCTGAGGTAAATTTGAGGGCAGTGAAATTGCCCGACAGACTGGAGGAGGCCTTTGCATGAGGGGCGAGAAATAATGGCAGGCAAAGAAGAATGGCTTCCCACTTGGGTTTTTTTTAACTTAGTTGAATGTTCTGTTTTAGGGTAAGACTAACTTCGCTTAGTATCGAAGAATTTTATAATATTTAAAAATAGTATAAGCAAGATTTGAATTGGAGGTTTTACTTATTATCTATCAAGGATGTTTCAATCACGCATAATATTTTTTGAATAAAACTTGGTTTAAAATACAATTCAGCCAATACGAACATGCATATCACGGTAGTATGCAACGGATATTGCGAACCATACTCAAATCTCCACGAGACAATATTTACCGTCCGTAAAGAGGAAAACTATTTCAATAAATTTCGGTCGAGTCGGTTGACTGCACACTTTGCTTTGAAGGGGTGTTTCGATCTTGATGCCGACTGTCCACCCATCTTCTTCATCCACCGAATTGTTCCGGTGGCTGGTTGCAGATGATTTTTTTGTGTGCTTTAGTTTCTTAGACGCTTTTTTGTCAAATGGAACGCACTTTCAACCCGAAACAAAAACATATCTCCCAAGACTCTTCTACGGCGAAGCGATGAAAAACAGGAACCTTTCTTCAACGGGATGATTGCCTCTTAACCTTCTGAATCTGTGCACAAACTCATTCGCAAATGGGTAGCTGCAATAAAAATAGTCTATCGTGCGTTTAAGGAGAAGGGCGAAAGCGCGAAAGAACACTTTAGCAGACGAATAACAAAAAACTTGGTGCACATAAAACACAAGCTGAAATGGTGCGCAACGTGTTCCCAGTGTAGCTATTTGGATACTGCTCGAATGACTTGTGTGATGTCTTTCCTTCCATTTTTGCCCCAAACATCGCCATTGCGATGGATAATTTTCGGGTTACGTATCTTATCGATCGGATTTTTTTCCATTACATAATTTCCAGCAACTATTAATTTATCTGCGCCGACCAACCAACCAACCATCTTGGGTTGTGGAATGAATAAGACATCACTGGTTCGTTATCTGCAATGGTTTTTCCGCGATCGATCCGCGCTGTTGTGCTGTGATAAATCTTCACACACTGTGTGGCCTGGGGTGCAATGCTGGCGCAAAAACCAATATCCATTACTCACCTTTATTACATCGAGAAAGTTTGCTGGCCAAAATCGCAACCTCCCCTCCAACCCATTGGGCACGGTGAACCATTAAAACGTCACCTGGCGCTACCAGATGGTCTTGTGTATGGACCGCACCGAAGAGATTTGTGATCGACGATACTAATCATACGAAATTAGTTCTTCCAAAGGTTATCTACACTTGCTACTCATCGAATGAGCATGAGAATGTATCCATCACGAGCCAGGAAAGCAAACAGTAAAGGAAACTAACTGCAGAGAATAGCACATCCGCAAAAGCTTGTGATTACTGCACAGTTGGTTGGTCCATGCTTTTTTCTTACGGATTTGTAGACCGATAGCAAAACTCCACATAACCATACTTTCTTTCCATTTGTTGTTACCCACCAACAGTGAACAATCACGCTTTCCTTTCACTGTCGAAATCACGCGACTCCATTACGATCATCTTCGACAGGCAGCGCAGCGTAAACGCATAAATCACCTTCCGATGCAATAACTCTATTAACTGGCCTTTCCCACACCACCACGCTCAAACGCACCCACACAAACACACTATTTGGCTGTCCGCTTCTCGAACGACGGCATTATTATTGCACAAGAGTACATTCGTTGAGGTTGTTGTTAGGTTATGCCTCCTGCCAGCGTTGGTGCTAGTGAGCTTTCCCAGTGTGTTAAAGCGCCCTGGCACGGGATTACGCGGTAGTAACATAGAAAACTGGCAACTGTGTTGCGTTGTTCCTTTTTGTGCCCTTTTTTGCGGAAAGCGCCATGCAATCACCAACGCAGCAGGAAGAATGGTCTTGGGTTTTTGGGAAATTGTTTAACCATTTTCGCGCACCGAGATGAAAGCACTCACAGTGAGCTCGTTTGCCATAAATCATGGAAGGTGGAAAGGACGTGGCCAAGTTTTCCATTGCATGCTTTGTACCGGTAACAAAAACAGTTTTATCAGTAACGCTATTTTTATGGTAAAAGGACCTATTTCTGTCTGGCGTTAATTCTCAATGAAGCAAAGTTGAAGCTGCTGAGTATAACTTAATTTGGAGCAGCGAAATAGTCAGTGAAAATGTTTTATTCGACTATAACAAAGGCTTGTAGTAGGAGAAGTATTGTGTATTAAAAATACTATTTTGAATTTACTAAATTGTTTAAAAATTGATATACGAAACCAAATGAAATAATTTGCATAGTACCGGTTTTTTTTTATCGGGAACGTCTTTAATACGTTTGATGTTATGCAATCTGCAAGGCAAAGGAAGCTAATTAAGCTGTATTAATTGCAGTTTTATGATAAAACATTTAAAAGCAGGCTTAATGTAACGGATAAAAGTTTAAATATTTTAAACATGCTTGAATTTCAATATTTCATCGAAAAATTCAAGTTTAAAGACTATATTCTATTTGATGGATTTTATTTCTTGCCACCACATTGTGAAGTAACTCTCGTGCAGGTGCAACTACCAGCTGCCCCATTTCATCTGTCACCGATTAAATGCAATCCAGAAATGCCTTCCATAAAATAAATTGCTCCAAGATGTTGCCGGCTACCTTCTGCTCGGGAAGCGATCGTAACCTGTCATTTTACATTTCCACTGCTGAATCCATTTTCACTTCCCTTTATTTGTGCTTCTCACGGGAAGTGCACATTCGGGAAAATTAAAAACCAACCCATCGTGGCACGAGCAGTGAATGGCCAGGATGCACAGGCTCTCGGGGTGTGCGAAGGCTGAAGCGGTAAATAAATAAAATAATGCCAGCAAAAGCCATACGCGACTCGGCAAGCGGTTGCATCCGTTAGCTGCATTTAGCTAGTCGGTACGCCCGACGATGAATGCTGCTCCACAATCGTCCCCTTAGGGATGATTCCTCCCAGAGGGAAGTGATTGTAATGTATATCCTAAAACGATCGCAACACTGATCGTACCTCTTTTTTCAAAACGTGTACATTTCTGTTTGCCACAGCACGACGTAATGCTGCCCAATTCACACAGCAGGGCAGCGCGAGAGGACGTACCCTTGCAGCGCCTGTTCAGTTTCGGTTGGTTTCGTGCAACAAACTAACAGCCTTCGTCAGGGATAACGCTTCGTTTGGGGAATGCAGCTGCACTAGCAGCGAATTATTGGGCAGCAAAAAGCGGCAAATGGAGCCCGGCAAGCTGCTCAGGATATGTTCTGACAATGGTTCCGACTTCCAACCACCAACTGTCACGCTGGCTTGCAATAATGGGTCGTTGGAAGAACAAAAAAAAGCATACCAACAGAAGAACAGGAAACATTAGAAACGTAGAAGCAAAACCTTGTGCTCAAACACATCCCGAAGGAAAAATAACAGCTCCACTTTAGTAACAGTAGGAAGTAGCGAACGGTAGCAAGCGACTGCAAAGAATGAGTGCCTGACACGCAAACTTCAGCAAACTCCACCACGGTGGTCGCTGCCTCCTGTTATCCTGTTAAACAACACCACTTGTTAGATAAGACCTTTTCCGCCCGAGTTTAGACCACGGAGCATGGTGCATATTGGTGCGTTTCTGACCGGAACCGTTTCACCAGGAACCGACGACCGAAAGTTTACATCCACCGTACTAACTACTACTGCGGGTCACTGCGTCATTAGGAAAATTAAAATTCGTTCCAATGGGTTGAGTTTTTTTTTCTCTTTTTTGAGTGAAACCTCAGTAAGATACCTCAAGAACAACTTGCCTATAGTTGCCTATCATCCCCGTTTACAAAGCGCCTCAACGGTGAGTCAAATGACGACTTGGGTGGGAAAATGGAAAGGTGACAGCAACCCGTTAATTAAATTGTTGATCGTTCCTGTCCGTTAATTGTCTGCTGAATAAATAATCGCTCTAAAATGACCGAAACTCCAACCGGGTGCGATCTCGACACGGGTAGCAAGGACCGCAATGATGAGGAAAGTGGACGGTGAAAACAAGAGTTAAAACAGAGGCAAAACTATAAAAAAAAGCAACAACCCACCGAGCGCGACTGTCTTCTTCGTTGGGTGACATTTACAAGAAATAATACGCTACACGATCGTACCACGCGATGTCACGCGCGTAGACTATTTAGTAGTTGGTTTAATAATTCAACCTTTCGCCTGGCGCTTACAAACCGCCCATCGGGTGAATAGCTTCCACCCGGAATAACCGCCACACCACTGCGGTTGGATTAGTAGAGCTGTCATTTTGTAACTTGAACCTCTTTCCTGGGTTCCTTTTTGCTGGTCTAGGGGTAACTCGCCCGGCGGCAGAATCTGGCGAAGGAAACCGGGGACGGACTACAAATGATGGACTATGAATTTTTGAACGCTTTTCCTTGTGCTTCGTGTTTTGTGTTGGCGGCTTAGCGGTGTATAATTTGTTGCATTGAACGATAAGGCCGTTCAGTGGTGCATCCGAATGCAGAAAGGACAGAATGCGAGCGAGTGCAAAATTGTATACCCAGCAATCATTGGATAACTATCGGCTTCCTGACTTCAAAAGTGTTTGTGATGTTTTGTACTGTACAGTTTCTGCTTTCAATCGACTTTTTTCTAGAGTCTGCATGAGTTTTTTAGAATTACATAGTTTAAAATGCATTACAATTGTAACCTTATATCTGAATACCTTGGTTATGACGGAAACGTATTTATTTTTTTTTTTTTGTAATAAAAACCGGATTTACGAACCAGTCTTTTATGCGTTTTGCATACCTACGGTAGATTACTGATGTAGTCCAATTATTAGTTGACTGAAAAATATTAAACTTTAAGTAAATTACTGATTATTCATAGCAAACTAGTCGTCTGAATGATATGACAACCAACATGGCGTACTATTACAACTGAAATCTTTAGGTGAATGACCGGGTGAATCGGACTTAGATTAATAAATCTTTAAACTTTAAGAGGCAAAAAAATCCAATTCTGATTCTCAATCTTCTTAACTATTTTAATATTATGTTTACTCATGGGTAACTTGGTTGCGGTGTTGGTCTTCACAAGACAGCACCGTTTCAACATCCCATCCGGATCAATCCATCGTACGCAGGAATGAAGTCTTAACATGCAGTGCGGGTAAATAAAGTCAAAGAAAGTTAAAAACGGTAGGTTTAGACCTCTTAAGCTTGTTTGCCCTTAAAAAAGAGAAATTTTTATGAATCCCTGACGAATCATGGAATTCGGCAGTTTCTAGAATTCTCAAAGATTCGAGAATCTTTAAGATTTCATGACGGTCTCTGATTTAGAACATAATTATTTGGTTGCGAATTCATGAATCTTTATAGACTTTTGAATCCTCAGAAAGTTGAGTTATGTGTTATATAAGTTTATATAAGTTTATATAAGTAGTATATGAATCAGCGTACTCATCATATTCATAAAACACAGCATTACTGATATCTTAACAGCAGCATAATTTTTACTTGTTTGCACCGTACTCAAAAGGTGCATGCTGCATTCGGAAGTACTTGACCAGTTACACCCTTTACAGGGTAAACCACTTGCCGCTAATGCTTCCTTCTACCTTCGTCTACTTAATCATACGTTCGCACCATCCACGAAATGCATTTTCAATTGCTGTAAATGTCACGCTAAATTCCCATTCGCTGCGATTTGAGAATTTGTGACCATGCATTTTACGAGCTATCCGCTTACGATGAATTGGACGATAGAAGTAACTCTGGTTCCTATTGTATGCTCTGCACATCCTTTGTGCTGCACTCGTCCACCATACACACACTACACAATTGTTACAATGGCATGCAATTGAAGAACCGGAAAATGCACTCACACACACACATACACTATGCATTTTGTTCGTCCGACGTAAAAAGACGGGACAGCAAATGGCAGGGAAGCTTTCGCATTCTCGTTCCGTGTTTTTATTGCAACTAATTGCTGCGTTGTATTACCGTACCTTGCTCGCAAAGGTTTGGATTAGAACGGCACGGGCGCTGCAACTGGTCGGTGCATCAGGGAGTTAAGCTAGCTAGCACGTAAGCTGGTAGGATTAATCAACGGTATCTTGAAGACTTTAGATTTCGCTTTTATTGGATGACTTTTACTGCTTCGCTTTTGCACGATGGCAGGCGCTTGTGAACGAGCAACACACGCTTTTGTTGGTAGTGCAATTGCAAGTTTATGCCATTCGTACTACCCACGAAGCAAGGGGTAGATCGGTGGATCAGTTTCAAACTTATCTACTAATTGCATTCGACATCTATAAACGCACTCCAACCCAAGCGGGCATGTGTGTGGTGAAGAATAAAAAAAGGCACCCAGAAGTAACATGTAGATGTTCTCTGCGGAATAGCGATTCAGTGCTTAATGAGATGCTAAAATGGGTACATCACACGGATTGGGTGGGCGACTCGTTTGCCGTAAATTACAGTACCGTGATTTGCGTGCAATGTGGTAGTTGAGATAAAACATAGGTTTTGCTGCAGCTTAGACGACCATAATCGTATCATCGAGTGACTTATTAATTTTAGCATGTACCATTGCGGTTTCACAATGGTATGGTGTTGCAAGAAAAAAAAACCATGATTAGAATTCAAACTTGGATGTTGTTCTCTTACATGTTTTGAAGTAAAGTCCAAATCTGGAGATACGTGAAGGATTCTCCATTTTTAAAAACACCTTATAAATCGAACATATTGACCCTACTTTGGCAAGGGATTTTAGCTGTAAGTTTCTTAACCAGCGGGGCACGTATTCATGTCCATTATTTTTCAAGATATCTAAATTATTAGCTCGTCCGTTTGCGTCCGCTCATCACCAAAGAGCACAAACTTTTGCTACCTACTTGACTGTATCCTCCTGCCGCATGATTGATTGGTATTAGGAAAAAAAAGAGTAAATATATTTAGCAACTCCCTTATGCAATAAGAAAACAAAAAGTTATCCACCAACACTGAAAGCCTCCCTGCGGGGGCCAGTAATTAACCTTAACTTTCCAAATGAATGGCTCCCACCGGTTACCCAAAACCCATATACACTTGCTTCGTTACCATGGCTCATAAAAAATGGTGGTAAGAAACCCGGTTCCGAACCGATGGGCTCAACGAAAGACTAAACTTTTCAAATTAGCTTCCAATCATCGCGTGAATAGGAAGGACGACCACAGGCTGTCAGGGGAGGGGAGCTTGGTTCGTCGCCGATCGATCTGTTCGTTTTGAGTGAAACTTTTCGTGTGCATTTTGCGCCCATGCGAAAAACAACTGACGAAGAATAGAAAAAAAAAACACATTTTTTCTTTCACTGAGCGTTTTGATACTGATGCGACTCTCCAACGAAGAAAGTATGAAACAGCGCCCTGACATGGTAGGCCAGCGCGAGGGAAAAGCTCAACGCACTGGGTAAAGCTAATTTCATTAATCTGCAAACGTTTATCGTAAAACTTGGCAGCATTGTCTGCGGTTAAGCCTCGTCGAACGTGACGATAAACTCCCATCCAGCCGTTTTCATCAATCGGTAAGAGAAAAACGACCACGGCCTGATTATTGATCGACTGGCGAAACCTTCAAACGAACGCACTGGCTAGACCCCGGCCCATAATGATTCATTTTCGTTAAGCACAAACGCAAGCGGGTAATGAGCTGGCACAATTTTCTCTCGCCCACCATAGCAATTATTAGCAAATGAGGTGAAATTTGAGACGATGAAAGAGTGCCCAGAATTCTCGGAACACGAGGTTGTTTTTTTTTTATTCATCCTCTTTGCGGGATCCGTTTCAAAATGGTGGTTTGCGTTTTATCTTGAATTCACTAGAAACGCAAGAGGATACTTTGCGTACAAGAAAAAGAAACGACGATTCAAAGTGGTTTCCTTTTTTGTTGCTAAACGACCTACACATATCAACAGTGGAAAAAGAATCTTCTTTTATCAGCTTCATTAGCATAGAATAGAATGACCTTTTTGTTGTTTTTGAAAAAAAAATCGCATCGGACTCAGCAACCGGTAGCGCAAATAAGCAACCTTCCTGCTACAATCTTACACAAAACCCATGCTTTCCAATTTTGTCTCCGTTTCCAATAAATGAGGAAAAACGATACATTGTGAACTCAACAGCGTAAAATGTTTTCGATGGGAGCTGAAGCAAGGGAATCAATATAGATTTCGCTTTGTTTTGTTTATTCAATTTTAACTCGCTACGAGCAGACTGTTTCTTGGGTGCAAAAAAGAGACAACAACGCCCTAATAGAACTTCATATCCTTGGACAGTTACCAACGCTAGCAGCTTCTGTAGAAGGCTTGCCCAATAAAATTGGAAAGGATTCCCATTCACTGGAAAAAATACCTCTTTTCCCAGCTTCCCTTGGAACACACACAAAAAAACATCCGGCCTTTCTGCTAGTGTCCAAGCGCGGTTGATTCAGTTTCCGGAGCTCTGTTCTATTTTTTTAACCTCGCTTTCTTCCTTTTTTTTGACAATGCTATTCGAGGTACTTTCTCTTCGATTGTTCGTTACGCTGCCCCCCGTACACCATCGCATACTCCAGCACCGAAAACGTACCGAGTGAGAAAAATGTCATAATACTGCAAACGAGTTCGAAAACGAGTTGGCCTCCGGGAAAGAAAGTGGACAACATCCGGTGATGCTGATGCGGTGGGAAGAATCGGAACGAATGCACGAAATAAAACCAATACAAACGACCACGGCGGCCGGAAAGACGCTCAAGATCGGCACACACATAAGAGCCCACCAAGCTCACGTCACATGTACCGGCTTAGGAAAGAAGCAGAAAAAAAAACCCAGAAAATGACCCTTGAAATCCAATTTCGCCTAATTTTATTATGATTTTTGTTGTATTGTTGTCCATTTGGCCATGGTGTCGTACGTATGAGTTTTTGGAAGTTCGCGCGTAGCTGGGGTAAGTGAGCGAAAGCGCAAAGTGAGGACATTTTGTAAAGAGCAGGCTTTCCTCGCCGGCTGCCCAGCAATGGGGGCAACAATGCGACGGAAGAATGACACGAATGGTTGCAAAATTCGATCCGGAAAGCGAGCGAGATTACTGCCGGTGTAGGCCCGGGAGCCATGATAGTAAATTCAATCAAAGCCGGAAAGTATGACAGACCTCGCGTGTGCTAAAAAAGAAAAAAAAGGTAACAAACGAGCCTGCCCGTTTTTCGTCGGAATCGGTTGATTGGATTTTTATTCAACGGTTAGTGCTCGTTTTTGGAGATCATGTTGAGATTTAAACATCATTTGCCGGCAGCTTCACAGTGGAGCGCAACTATTGGTAGGGTTGCCGCACGCTAGCGAATCCAAAGACAAGGAAGATTTGATGAAAGCGAACAGTGCGCCATTACTATAAATTGTTTCATTGTCACGATGGCAAGACGTTGCGAGGGTTTGTTTTACAGCGGCCAAGGTCATCTTGGAATTCCATTGGAACAATCAAGTACAATGACAATAAAAGGCAACATACTATTTGTGTAAGCCTTTCATTGTTAGGTTGGGGATGCTAGGGCTCTTTGGAAGGTGACAACTACAGAAGTGTAATCAACTCATGCAGCTATTTTAGTCGAAAACAATGTTATTCATCGGTATGGAAAAACGATCTTAAAAAAAAATTGTACAATCGAAATTAGTTTAATTGTTAAGTTTTGAAATAAAACTATGCTTAATATCAAATTTTAAAATTTAATTTGTTGATACAGAAATATCTCAGTACCAGGTATTAATTGATAAGATAAATATTGTTAAAACATGCTTTACCATTGCAATAACCCTTGCAGTTGAAGTATGATTATTGCAATTTTTTTTTATTTTCCATTCAATGAGTTCAAACGTGAGCGAAAATGCGCAAGGAATATTTTACAAATAATAGCGTAGATCTGCATTTACATCCTTTCGCTATACAATATTGAACATTATCCCAGCTGATAGACGCCTTTCCAATCGTCAGCTGATCCTGGTGGTTTGATAACCCGGAAGCAGTTTTCCCAGCCATTAACCAATACCACCGGTACGGCATCGTTTGATTCTATTCGCCAGAAAGCTTCAACGATCGAACAAAAGCCGCTACAGCAGCATTTTGGTTATCACGACAGCAGCAACAGCACTGAAACTTTATCATCTTGCGAAACTTCCAAATCTGCTGAGTCATCATTAGAATAAACGGAAAGCATCCGAACGTAGGAAAAAGTACTCACATTACTGATCCGAACACCAGTTTGCTGTGGCTTGGGATTGAAAGTTTTGTGCTTCTGTTGTTGATAATTTTTTTCCCCTTGCAAAGCTTCATTTCTTCCGCTCAGTGACCGAATCGGGACTCCAGTGGGTCAAGAGCGTCCGTTGAATTTCCGGCGTGATGCTAGTACGTAAGGAAACGTACTCCGATCCAACTCGAATCACCCAGAATCATAAGAAAACGGTGGAGAAGGATATATTCCTAATCCAATAAAATCCGGCTTAATTAGATAATGGAGAAAAGTAGTTTGACCGATACCCGGGCCTCCTAAGACACAGTTCCCTATAGGGAACCTCACTTAGGGAGTTGTATGATGAGGTGGTCTTGGCAAGCATAATGGGAGTTATAATTTCTTACGCCTTTAGCTCACTTTTTCTCTCCTTAGAGAAAACCACTGTTCAGACATTCTCAGCATCTCGTGGGTAGCAACTGCTCTACTGCTGCGGTCCATGGCTACAAGCTCATCAATGGAAGGACCCGAGCAGAAGCTTTAATATCAAACGAGCAAAAAGTCACACAATGGGGGAAATGCAAAAACGGATCCGAAGAAAAACTAGTTTTCCTTCTAGTGCGTCTTCAAATTTTCTATCCAGAACGAGGGAAGCAAAAGGGAAAAGCAAGTATGATCAATGATATACCAGATATACAGTCATCGTGGGCCGTCCTCAAAACGGATGTCGCTGGAATTGTTCGTCGGTTTCGCTTTAATGCTCAGCGCCATGCCATCGTTCAACGTTGCTCGGTGCTAGGCGTTTCGCTTCCCTAAAAATAGCAAAAACTAACCGAAAGACGTTCTGCGGCTTCAATAAAAGGCACAAGAGGAACTTTTTTCCATAAGGGATTAGATTCAGTGGAAGAAACTGAAAGCGATTTTCATTCAACCGTACGGAACGATGCGCACTCGAACGGGAAAGAAACGCACTTGGACTGCCATCATATTGCGTTCTACGAATGGAAACGGGACACCGGAGAGCCAGTGTGCGATGCATTTTCTTCAAGACAAGCGTTGATCTATTCTACGGCGCAAAAAAAAAACTCCGAGAGATTGGAATCTTTTTCCCAATCTTACCGAACGCCTGTCGAGAAGAAAACGTTACGTTGAAGTACTTTCCAATATTTTTACCATCGATTTCTGCCCCTGTTATTCTCCACCCCTGAAACGGAAACGGAAAGAGTGCTCCTTTCAGAGGCCATTTTTCCCGAGAAGAGCATTATTTGACTCCCCATTCGCCAGTATGAACCCCACATAGCTGGGGGCATCTGAATGGTTTTTCGATATGGCACAGTGCCCGCACCATCACCTTCACCGAGGTTCGGTCGTGACAGTTGGCGGCGCATGCATAGACACATTATGGGCTAACTTCCGGTCTATATCAGGGGCCGTGGCCAAGTTCGAAAGGTTTGCCTTTTCCTAAGGGTCGCTGCCTGTGCCAAGCTCGTTGGCCACCATGTCGAACTTTGATTGTGTGTGTGTGTATGTGTGTGATAGGGTGAGGAGATTTTCGCTGCATTTCGATTGTTTGGCAAATAGCTTCAGCATTTGTTCAAGTGCATATTCTCGATTTCGGGAGTTTGTGATTGTGTCCGAAAACGGTGTTTTAAACAATAAAAAACATTTCTGCGATTATTTGCGAGTGGCTTGGTTTGCTGAATGGCTGTATAAAAAAGGAAATAAAATAGGCGATGGATTATCCATCGCGAGGACTACTTATTGTTTTATGCTAGAAATGGTATTTTGTTGATGATTTACAGAGACTGGAAGGCGTTTTCAGACATGGAATGAAGCTTATTGATGTTACGTTACAAAAAAGAGGCAAGAAACCCTAGACCAAATGTGAGCCATAAATTAGAATGGAAAATGATATAGACATAAAATATAATAAATCTTAAGATGTTTTTCTCTTTCTTGTCACAATACTTTTTATAAATATTAACATTTGCTAATTATTCTTCTTCTTCAGCGGCACAACAAGAGGTCTGTCGTTTTTGGCATTCTTGGACATTATTTACATGCACCCGAATAGTCAGCCCTGGAAGCGTACGGGGAATTGGTCTAGATGGGATTTTGGTCCGGTCCGTTCGTGTGGAGACCGGCGCCGCTACTTCCATGTCACCGATCCGAGCTGAGCATTTATTGTATTTGCAATTTTAATTTAATCTAATTTTTAATATACTATGACGAATAAAATACGAAATGATTGCAACAGTAGAATTATTGAACCCGAAACGAGATTGCGAAACCGACCCGAAAAACGTGTCTTAATCAAAATTACTGGTCCATTGGCGTAGATAGAACTCTAACGGAACTATTCGACTTCTGAGCTCAATTTAGGTAGGGTCAGGCAAATGCAACTATAAATATTTTAAACCGTTTGCCAATCAATTCACATTTTCTTTTCTATCCTATTCTTAACAAAAATTCAGTTATAAACTTTCCAACTGTTCACACATTAACATAACACATTATCGACTGCCATTCTGGGCCAGCATATAAATTGATACATGATGATATCATTCAATGAAATTGAAGCTCCTTGCTCATCGCAATCCAACCTACCATGTGTGGAATAAAAATCCTCTAACCCTCTTTTAGCAACGTGCCCTATCCACCATGTGAAACTTAATCACTAAACCACTCGGAAGTGCAAACAGTTTTTCATTTGCATAATTCATCTCCTTCAAATGGATGATTTTTCCATTAGGCGAACACCCCTTTCGCAATCACACGCGCCTGCAAGCCCGCGCGCGAATCGTGCTAGTGGAATCGGTTGCAAAACAAATGTATAATGCAGTATCGTTTTCATCGGTACGTCATCCTTCGCCTTTTAGCCGTTCAGCTCGACGAATGGTTACCTCGATTTCTCGACAGCGCTCAATCACACACGGACATCCACCAGTTGTGGCAGTTCACTCAAGTCCTTATCAAAACATTACACACACATACATATACACACTCACACACGAACTCGTTGCCACCGTCAACACCTACAGTGTCGTGGTGCAAAGCGTGTTTCCGGAATCTCGAATCAATTTGTAAATCCTCCCGTTTTTCTAGCCGCTCGAGTGGAAAATCTCATCGATATCGAAGCACTTTTCTCACCGTTTAAACAGTTTCGGGTGGATCGGAACGACGAAAACCCGTTTCAAGAGAGATGGAAACGAAATGTAGAGAAATGCTTCATATCGCTGGGTTGAAGCTGTTTCATCCTTGGAGGAAAACGCGGTGAAAATCACGACCAAGCCAAAAACCCAGAGCAATTGGTAACCCGGGGGCGAATGAAGGCGAGAAACACCGAGGCAGTGAAATCGTCAACACAATAAAATGGAAAGAAAAACATCCGGAACACATCTTGAGGCACCGATCGAACGATGAGCGGCTGTGATGTAAGCGGCCGGCAGGAAAAGTGGAAAATCCTGCCAAACATCGAACGTCGATCGGATTGGACGCCCTGGTAGTGACGGGAAAACATGTGTGTACATAAACATTTACAAAGTGCGATGGTTCTTTACTTCGTTTCTCTGTTTTTTTATTATTATTTTTCTCTCTACTTACCCACTCAAGACACACTTGCACCACCTTTTCCTTTTTGTATGCAGATCGGATCTGAGGTGCTGTTTTCTATTTCGTTTTTTTTTGCACATTTTGTTTGCCTTCAAACTGATTTGGTAAAGCAGGTTTCCTGCACTCCTCTTGTTCTCGGGTTCTATTTTCAGAAACTACCGGAAGACACTAACTCACATAGAAAAAAAAAACGTCGGTTCACCATCACTCCTTTGGCAAACAATCGAAATTGTGCTACGACAAAAAAAAGGTTCAGGAATGGTTCGATTTGATTTTGATAGATTTGCTTGTCACATTCGAATCTTTTGTGAATGGTTTCACTTTAGATAGGCACCGTTCGGAAGAAACGACAGCATTCGTTGAAAAATTGTTGTTTGGGACCATTTCCTTGCAATTCGAATATTAAACAAAAAGAAAACTAACGTAGAAACCCCACTTATAGTAAATGCAAATGGTTTATTATAATTCAAAGCATCTTTAAGCCATAAAAAAATGGTTTGTTATAGAGAAATAGAAAAAAAATTCACCAGAATCGTTAAAGTTAATGACAGCAAATTATGAGCTATTTGTTTAGAGAAGTTACTTGCTTGAATAACATTTTTTGGGGTGGCCCGGAGGTGTACGGCGCCAGGCGCATGACAGGAAACCGGGACAAAATTCCATCCGTACCAATCCTCCGTACGCAGGAGCTTAACTATCAAGCTAAGGGTTAATGAAGTCAAAGAAAGCCAGAAATGGCAGGACCATACCTCTTAAGGATGTTGTGCCAGTAAGGATGAATTACAATTTTGTGGTGTAAAGTTTCAATATATCGAGTTCGTTTCGTCGATTATTTTTCGTGCAATATTACACTTATTGCTTTACAAACTGTACAGAAAGTTACCTCCAATCAAGACTGTCTTTCCCTTTTGGATATGGTACAACACATAACAAAAAAGCTTGTGTGCCACACCTACTTAACCAAGAACAACAATCGATTTGTAGTGCACATATAGCGAGGCGAAAGAATTGCAAACAAGTCTCATGGCTCTAGCCTGGTCCAATGATACCTTTATATCCGGATCGTTACACCTCAGGATGGCCAACATCGTCATTACAGTTGCAGGCGTAATGATGTGTAAGGAAAGCTCACTTGCAGAATGAGGCCACTAACAACGGTTGAGGCCGGTGGGTACCACTGCCTCCCGACGACCATTTTTTGGGCGAAAAAAATGTAGATGTGGGCAAACACGTCCGGATCGGTTTTCCTCGCTGGAAGCAAACGACACACAACCGACCACACGTGGCGCTCGGAGTGTGGATGGCCGGCGCAAAAATAAAAAAAGGCAATCACACACCCACAAATCCAGCGCACACGATGAAATTGAGTCAGTTGGGCAGATGCAGAACATGCAGCACACGTGCGAACGGGTTTCGGCAAACGTAAACGGCCCTCAACTGCTGCTCTACCGGTCGCACCGGCTGTACGATTGCGAAAAGGGAATTGAACATGGGCTCGAAATAGGAATATCAGGTGTTTACATCAATTTCCCATTCAATGAAAATTGAATCGTCCGTACACGGGCACGAAAAGAACGTATTGCAAACCATGCAAACCATGGCATGTACCACTGCAAGCGAAAGCACGACGATCGGTTGTTTAGCGGCGAACAAAAAAAAAACTGAAAGCAAATCGAGGACATAACCATCACCTAAAAAGGTACACAAGCAAAAGGTTGGTGTAGTGTGCTTCTTTCGCGCGAAGTTTACACAATCGAAGAGTTTTAACACAAACATGCAGCTATATAAGGAAACGAACGATCAGCCATGCTGCAAACGTGTCTTAACGCTTGGGTTTTTTTCCTTATTTATTACGCTTCACTGCAGAAACAGACCGTAGGCGAAATTGTTTTTCTGCCTCTTTAAGCTTCATGCGTTCGCGTAAAAACCTGTGCAGAGTTGCGCTTAAACTGCCCCACAGCTATGAACCTTCTAGTGAGAAACACCAACACACCCATCGGTGGGAGTGTAAAGCTAGGAGGGCTTAGTGGTGAGAAATTTATAACCCGGTCAGCTTTCGCATCGTGCTGGGAACAAAATTTTGTCCATCCCATCCTTTTATGCAGAACGGTAACGAACTGACCCGAAAATCCATGCGAAAGCCAGTTGTGGTAGGCCAACTTCAATTTATGGAAATTAAATCGATTCGTTCACTCTCCCACTGACCTCGTACAAAAGCGCTCACACACACACTCTGACGTATGCTGCAGTTCGGTTCCAGTTCATAACACGAGGCGAAGGCCATCCGGAAAATGAAAATACCACCGCATGGTAGGCCATTTACTGCTCGATTCTATTTATAAGGGATAGGGATAGTGGTCCACCTGCGATAATTTTCCATTCCGGCACTTTCTTGAACGCGTTTTATGCTTCAACCTCAAATGTGCCGTTGGGTTGGGAAAGATTGAAGCTATCGCGTAATCAAATTACCGAATGCATGGGCTAGGGCCCAAAGGAGGTAGCCGCGGAGTGTGATGGTGCTGGTTAGGTACAGTACAATCTTCCTTTCATCGCTATTAATTTTCGAATGGTCAGATACTTTCCGACAAAGAGTTCCGAACCCGCTGTTCGAACCACATCAGGTCGAACAGCTTTTACTTAATCGGCACTCAACTGCATAAATTCCACATCAGGATCATACAAAACTTATAAAGTGATGTGTTATAAGTAAAACAGCTCGTATTACGCTTATGAAGAACTAAATATGTTTGAGGAATTCTTCCTTAGAATTCTCTTGCACAGAAAAAATCCCTCCCAGTCACTTACAATCACAACCACAATTTAATAAACTCATAGTCTGGCATTTGTTACTACGTTTGAATGCCACATTTAACAGTAAGTGGCATCCAAACTATTCCCACCAAAGTTTCCCCAGCACAACTACAGTTAAATTGGCACTCATGCTCAGTAATGCTTCGCAAGGTGTCTGGCCATGGAGCTTTTTAACTCTATTCGTATAATAATTGACATGTCACACGGAGCGAGTGTGGCATAGGGAGGCACCACGACTGAAGAATGCGCACCAAACTCTTGTGCCTCAACGTGACAGTGAAATTGCACCAGCAACTTTGTCCAGCAAAAGTTACACATAAACTGCACCTTGCATGTAACTAATATGCTTACCGCAGGTACGGTGCTGGTCGTTCACGACCGGCCCCTACCCATTCCGTTTTGAGGGTTCAATAAGTGCAAGGTTAGTGTCGAGAAAGTGCGTTAAAGTTTTGATTGCAAACATACTTCCTTATTCCACCTGACGGCTCGAGGCGTTTTGGTTCTACAGCCAGCTAAAGCAAGTGGCAGTGTGAGTGATATGCTGTCAAAAGTTGCCCTCAGTTAGATTCCAGAGCGTTCCGTTCGTCTTTGTGGGAATTGCCCAACAACATTCGCAGATAGCACGGTAACCCAATAACGGCTAAATTGATTGTGCTTGATCTCGGCTTAATTGCGCAGTGTGCTTTCCACAAAATCATGCACAAAAATGAATGGAAACTAATTCAGTAAACTCATCCACGTTTGCTAGTTAATAAAATATTTTCTAAATATTGCATGTCTAGCATAACCGGAACGGTACAGTAAAAAGGTCATTTAATTTTATATTACTCTTGCAATACAAGTAACCAAGCGCTTACAAGTACCCAACCAGTAGCGAAACTCAACCACACTGAGCTGTTCAATTTCTGCCCCACATCGTCAATCTTTCGCATCTCGATAGGGACTCGTTGAGTGTTAAAGCCGATCAGGATGAGCGGACACTCAACAATTGCTAGCGCTCCTTCGGAAACACTAGTCCAGTGATCCCCGCTGGCACAGTTGCTTACGTACGTGTGTTGTAGGGAAGCATTTTCCACTTTACCGGAAGTTATTTACGGACAGCAAAAATGCATTCCAGCACGGGCATTACTTCAACCGGTCGGCGCTGGAACGACACGCTCCGTACCAACTCTCCGGTACTCCGGTGTGCTCCGGGTATTCAATCCCCGTTCGAGAGCGCTTTGGGTCAAGCCGAACGACTGCGATGTGCATTTCCCATTCCAAATAATACACCACCGTGTGCCCTGTCTATTCTATGCTGAGCGTGTTATTGCAGCGTACGAGCTGCAGTCCATTTATGGTGTGCTTTGTTTTTATTTTCTTAACTCCCTTCGTGGACATTACTTCGTTCACCCATCTGGAAGAGTACCTTTTTTACTTCCTATCCATCAGGTAGTTAGCAGAAAGAAGAAAAACTTCATACACACACGCACACACACATACACCGAGTCGTTTAAACCTCTCGAAACAAATCGGACTGTGTTTTGCAGCGTGCTGGGGCACCCAGCACACACGTCGGATACCGCTACCAAGTGAACGTATAAATTCACTTGACATAATCTTCCATAAATAATAACGACCACCGGGAGGTAATAAATGGATTTATTTGCATTCGATTACGGATGCATGAAGACTTCACCCCGTAAAGTAACGACCGCTTGAGGGAACAGTTTGGCCGAGGCTTTGTCACAAGCTTCCCCATTGCCACTGTTAAATGGTCTGGACATCAAGGAACATCACCTGCAAAATCCCCCTGCAATGGTTTGCTTGCACGACTGTACCCGACTTTTGATTCATTTCCTTCTCGGAAAGGGTACCTTTATGGAAAAGTTTCCAAGAACCGGCTTCCCGGCTGTCACATTCTTGATGTCGCCGATTACATGCTGCCATGTTTACCGAACGAAGGCACAGAGTAAAACCATGCACACACACAAAAAGGGAAATGGAAAGTGGCCAACGGGAATGCAACAGAATTCTTTACACTCTACGCCGATTTCGGTGGTTGCGTTCTTGTTAAAGCGGACGGTGAGACGGGTTCCTCTCTGGCAGACAATGGCAGACTAGCAGCCCAAGCGAGACATGCACATAAGTGTGGTCAGTCTGTATGGTGATTTTTTCCGCCGTACATTGTACGAATGCTTCATTCCACACCGTCTGACACTGACCACCCATTGACAGCTGACAGCCAATTTATCCTTCAAACCGTTATGCGTCCTCCCAGACTTCCCAGGCAAAGTGTTTTCCGAAGTATTCAAATGCTGGCCCCGAAATGGAACGGTCCGTTTCGGTAGCAGCAAGAGTAACCGAACGAGGGTGTAATTGTTTTTCAAGTGTTTTGCTCTGTTTACTTACCGTAATCGTACGACAGTGTGTGTCCATCGGAGAGTATATGAAGAGCGAGCAAGTTGCTTGTACACGTGTGTGGTGGAACGTGGTCAGTCGGTAGTGAAGGACCTCGAGCTCACTGTACAGTACGCAGGGCCTTTGCGGGGAGTGAGCTGAGTCGGCAGGAGTGACTTCAGGGGAAAGACGGCAAAAGCAAAAAAAACACGACAACAACATCCGACAGGAAGGATAAACATTCTCCACTCGAGCAGCAGGATAGTAGGCGGGCACTCCGGGACAGGTTGCAGGTGAGGAATCGGGAGGACAGAAGGAAAGAACTGTCACTCCTGGCGGTGGCATTTGCAGCAGTAATGCACTCGTCCCACTGTATATGTGGGCAGTGTTGCCAGAGCGAGACGCAGGAAGTGTACCATTCATTCCAGATTGGCCGGAAGGTTGGCAAGGGTTCGGACCGTAGCTTCTCGAAACCCAAACCGACGGGAGAGATGCAGCCACAAGGGAAGAAACGGACGCGTAAAACCCGGCACAATAACGTGAGCTCCCGTAGCATAGCGATTGATGAATGTAAAGAAGAAGTAACGGAAGTAGTTTTGCCGCACAGCGCACTCTGTGCGGGGCCTAAAGGGGGCCTAGATGGCACGAATGGTGTAAAGGAAAATTTTTCGACCAAGTGCTCGCCGAGTTGTCAAAACAGGATGTTTCTGTTGTTGTTGTTTTTTTTTTTTACTGTATGTTTGGAGTGAATAGTTTGGTGCTGTCCGAGGCACATACTGATGACGACAGCAGCAAACCGGTCTGGTTAGATCGGTGAACTGCGTGAACGCGAGTATATTACAATGCATGGCAATGACATTATGCATAAGTTTGTTGCACCAAACCGCCTCAAAGCCACCAAAATGTGGTGCGAGTTCTGCCAAGTTGGAAATAGATGGAGTGGAAAGTAGAAAAAGGATGGGGCATAGAAAGTTAAATATGTCCCAGACATTGGTTGATGCACCAGACATGAAGAGTTAGAGGTTTGCTAGACATTTAAAACACTTTCGAAGAAAAAAATATTCAAAGCATTCAAAACATCATGTGAAAAAGGAAAAAATAGTGAAAATTAAATTATGTCTTAAATAATCGACTTTTTCGACAACTTAAACCACTTTACAATTAATATACTACAAATTGGTACCAGCAATCATTCAATTCAGAATAAAACAAATAATCCACTATTGCTTTCTAACATATCAGACGATACAACCGCTTCGCAGTCTTGGCCTGCCGAGTCGACACCGTCGTCAATCAATCCATTATCTCGGTTTTTATGACCGACGCCCTGGCAGGCTTACCACGCCTCCTCTGTTCATGTGGACGATCTAACGGGAACTTTACGGGCGAGTGTTATTTTCATTACATGACCAGCCTACCGTAGCCTGGCGTGTCCAATCCGCTGTACGACAGTGAGTTTATCGTACACCTCGTACAGTTTGTAATTGTAGCAGTTCTTCCATTGTCCTTTCATACATACAGGACTAATAACTCGTCTAGAACGCCTCTTAGCCGCGGTTTCGTTAGTTTTGGAAAAAAACATGTCTCAGAGGCACATGCGAATTGGTTGCCATCCTTGAAGTAAATGACTACAAGACTACGCTGAAATTAAAACGTAAAACAGATAGAGATCATATGCTCTTTAAAAAGCAATAGAGTTACTGTGGAGGCTAGAATGCCCAACGCTAATTTTGCCATATGACGACAAGGCGAATTCGAAATGAAAGCGAAATCCCTTACCTTGTTTACAAGATCCAATTGAATGCTATTATCAAAACCGCAACCCATAATCTAACAGAGAAAATCTGATTCTACAATAAGGGTACGGAAAATTCATTCATCTTTCCAAAGTAACCGCAACTTCTCCCAAAGAATGTCCACAATCTGATAAATGCCAAACCAACCGCTCCAACTCGAACTGCTCGGTAAGAGATGATAAATTTATTCAAGTGTCCAAACGAGAAGGGCAAAAAACATCCCTAACCTTCCATAACTACAACGAAAAGAAAAACTGGGCCAAAAGACAACGAAAGGCAACCCTACAGTCTCAATCATTTGTCATAATACATGTCCAATTGGTGGACTTTTTCGATAAACAATTGCCGGGATCGATGTTCCCAGTGTCAACACCTTGCATAAATAACCAATCATTTCGTCCGCCCGTAGGTTTCAGTTCTCCCAGCGCATGGGGTATTTTTTGCTTCGGTGGTATCAATATGTCAAAATGCTCCCCCAAATGGTGTTCGGACCAATTTCAAGCCAATCATCTACCACTGGTGAAGTTGTGGCGGACCTCGCTTCATCCTTGGTGCGAGATCATTTGTCGTTGTTCGGAGTTTTTCCCTTTTTTTTTGATGATCCGACCAAGTTCTGTATGTACGTGTGTGTGCCGGAAATTGTTAGAAATTGACAGATCAAAACTTTTTCCCAGCGTATGAGGGAGTGTGTGATTTGTTGTTTTTCTTCAGCGCTAGACTAGAGGACTCAAACGGTGCCTCGAAGAGGTCGATTGAGTCCATCAGCAGGTTTAATGTGCCTTTGCTTTTGCCGTTGGAATCTATATCTTGCGTCGTATGAAGTTTGTGAAAAAGGTGGGAAAAACAGCTCGATACACCTGCGGCCTCCATGCGTCCCATTTTGACGACAGTTATTTATTTTGATTTTTTGTTTATTTTGGCATTCTTGTCACGACAGTCTTGTGGGTGTCGGTTGTTTTTTTTCCTTTTTACGCAAAGGGTCGTCCATTTCTTCGAAAAACCTGGACCATGATCTCGCTTGAAAAGTTTCATCGCTCAAAGCCTGGTGCTTCTTTTCTTGTCCTTTATTCCTTTCCCACGCTTATGGCTAGAAGCGTGAAGGGGAACAGATTTTGTGACGGGGGTTTCTTTTTTTCTTCGCGTGATTTTCATCGCTCTCGCTCTCTCATACTCACGGCGATTACTCTTTGTGCACTACCTTCCCACACACATTTACAAGGCACATACTTTCTTAAGCCATCGCACACTTTGCCACAAAAGCGATAGCGGCTCGTCAATGAAGCAGAAAATGAAGAAAGTTTTTTCTTCCGCTGCTAGGATTTTGAATTTGCCCGTTTTTCCACACTCTTTTTCCTTCTTCCCTTTAAAATACTCTTTTGTGAAAATGTGTGCACGCGAGATTGTGTGTGTGTGTGTTGGTAAGTTTGAACTTGGTTCACTAGGAAATGTCTCAGATGTCGCGCGTTTTCCACTTCCCAAGCCGGTACATCCGGGATTGATGGGCTGCCCGACTCAATCAGCTCAACTCTTTCGCTTTCAGCGTAAATCACGTAACATCATTAGCATCTCGAAAGGACGGACGGACCATTTGCCACTCGGACGCTATATCCTTTTTCGCACATTTGTCCAGCTTTACGACCGACAAAGTTAGCCGTTCCTTCGCTTCTGTCGGATCGGATAGCCAAAGGAAAAGAAGCAAATCCTCTAAAAGGCGGATCCTTGACTGTCTCGGGAGGTCCATTGTCACGCTCCGTTTTTCGCGTGTTCCAGCCGTGTTCCATAATTTTCGAGGAAGATCACTGCAATAACCGTACCATTCGCAGTACGTCGTACAATTAAGTGTCCAACCTAGTGGAATGGGAAGGTGCGTGTGATCAGTGAGAAAAAGCAAAAGCAAGTCAAAGTGAATTAGTGACAGCTGAAGGCGCGAAACGATGCCAAGACAGCTTTGAACCGGACCGGTGCCCGACCGACTGTCCCAAGCAGGCCCGGCAGCAGCGTACAGTTTCATTCGCCCTTTCGGTACTTGGGGCTCGGATCGGTCTTTGCTATCATCTGCTGCAACCACCCACTTACCCACTTTGCACACTCCTTCATCCCTTTCCGTTACATCTGCTTTGTCAACCACACTTGATGGACTTCGCGTTTTACGCTTCGGCGATCCTTTTTTCCACCGCACAACGGGCACCCAGTGGAGCTAAGTGGAACGTAAGGAAAGGCTGATAACGGCGGAGAGCGGTAGCAAAATATCGATCAGTGTTGGTTTAATTTTATCGCTCCCTTTCCTAGTCACAGCGTTATTCCTGGTCACGTCACCAGATGCAGCAACCGTGAATTTGTTCACGCTGTTCCGTTCGGTTCGGATCGTTTGCTTTTGATTTTCCAGCGGATTTTGTTCCATTCTTTTTTCTCCTTTGAGATATTTTTTTTCTTAGTTGCTTAAAACGAACGTTAAAGTAAGCAAACGGTAGGTGGTGGGTCCAGATTTAATTCCCCTTCTTCTTTCTTCACGCTGCCACTTTCAATTGGCGATGCTAAACACATTTTCTTGCAGGCGTGATTTTCCTACAATGAGAACCAACTCACCCCCGAAAAACGATGAGTGTGATTCGTTTGCTTGTTTATCAACTTCCACCCATCGCAAGCACTTGAGTTTTGATTAGTTGTTTTCCAACTTTCCAGTCATTTAAAGCCATACACTTCGCGCACGAGAAAGAGAGAGCAGTGAATAATCGCATCCCCGTGAACTCATTGCACGAGCAAACGGAAATTTCGATTGTCATTCGGTGTAATAAGAACCGAAGCGGTGAGTGCTTGCCGATTTTTCCTACCGTCCTATGTTGGACTCCTGCTACTGACAGATTTCCCACTCCACGGTGTGCAAATTTCGCTCACAATGCAGCGAATTTTCCACCATCACCATGTAAGTGGCAAACCGTGGACAGTCGCCAAAGTGTCCTCTCTGTCATTGTCATTGATTTCACCGTGGTTTGGTTGGCCCGTGTGTAGGTGGAGTTGCCCATCCAGCCAACTGGACTGGGTAGTCGATTTGTTTAATTTCGTTGCAACCACCATGCGAAAAGGGACTACAAGCTTGACATACGTACAAAACTAAACTGTGCAGAAGCAACCATCACAGCAAATGATAGAGGGGCGTCGAGGAAACCAGGCATGATTTACACCGAAAAACGACCAACAAAAACAGACAGGCCACTCGCGTTCCGTCTACCGGAACAATCAGCGGCATGGTCGTGTTCGTAGTTCATAACATTTGCGTGAAATCGTGGTTTTCACTAGACTAATCTTTTGAAGGGTGTTTTTCGTACGGTCAAAGTTTACAGGAGGGAAAGTTTTGCCTGATGACAGGCAACAGTTTTCATCTCAGTAGGTTGTAACGCGTTTGCGTCTGGGAAGCTAGGCATTGTGATAATATATTCGTAATGGTAAGAAGTGTCAAATAGTTGCTTTATTTGTGCGAAAAAGGAGATTGAAATGACATATGCACGGATATGTTAATATGCTGACATACTTTTGCACTTGGAATCTGCAATGAACTTTTAAAAATATTTCAATTTACTTCCGACGCTCATTTGCGTAAACAAAATGATTTGCTCCAATAAAAATACACTACAACATTAATCTCATAGCACAGCACGTATCATAAACTTATTTCGTTTGTTTAATCTACCCTCCATTTGCAGCCATATATCCACAGAAAAAGCTCTTACATGTGCATCTTATAACAAATTACACTTCTAGCTGAAAACCTTACAATATATACACAATATCAACTCCCCCTAATGGTGCGATTTGGAGCGTACTTCTTCCCCGACAACTTATACAACGCACACAGTGCTCACAAAGCCGTCAAACCTTCTGTTACATGCACATGAGTGTCAAGAGTTTTGCTTCATGCTAGTAACGTTCGCCCTTTGGCTGGATACCACGTAACCCGAAATTGAATTAGATGCTAAACCGGCATGAATATTTATTGTTTCAGAAGAGGATTTATGCTCACACTACATGCTGTGCTGTGTCTATTGGTTGTACCAAGCGGTCGGGTGGTTGGTGGACAAAGTGTGCGGGCAACTTACCGTGTACAGCCAAGAGAGACGTCAGTAACGACGACATTGTCATGTTGTGGTTTCTTGTCGTGTGCGTGTTGTAGAGCATACGCAATCGCGTGAATTTCTACAACGCACCATGCGCCTCCATCGCAGACTGGTGACATTAAAAAATACTGCCAGCTTTAAACAGCGGAAATGTACAACGTAGGAATAGGACCATGGTGAGGTGTTGAACGCGCAACGCTCAAGGGACATTGTCAGTTGCTTCAATTATCTAAAACAATGCCCCGGCAGCAAGATGACAACGGGCAAAGCTTTGCCGACAAGGATGCGACCATTCCGTAGGACCGAAAACCGCAACCATTTGTTGTTGTAATCCGACTAGTCCACAGCTCAGTGAAGCTTCTGTAGTAATGGTACAGTAAAAACTGTGCAACTGTTAAGCTACAACCGGGGAAACATATGCCATGACCCACTCCGAGAGTTGCAACCTCAGCTGTAAAGTATTAAACGATACGACTGCAAACAAAAACCCCACGGACATCGTCGGCAAACGCACAATGGGTATGAGAAAATTATTCTAATTAATTTAATCTTCACTGTGCCACCACAACACAGAGCGTTGGTGGTAGATGACCAGGTAGCTGTTTAACATTTATTGTTTACTGTTTTAACATTTGTTTTCTTACGAAGCAGCTCAAGAAGTTGTCGCTTCCGTGGGATGCCCATTAACCTGACGGCGCTGATCTCTTTAAGACGAGCAACATTGTACATTGTGTTGTGTTTCTCCAGCTTTTTTAATTGAATGATAAAGGCAACGACTTTGCGTAGATAATTATCTTGAAAACTGTACATTTTTTGCAATAAACATCCCATAACGAAGTGTGAGTTTAAATAAATGGACTAGTGACGTAAAAAAGAACACCAACACTTGTTGTTTTTGCCTCTTAATCAGGATCAAAGAATTTTCCATTTCAAGTACTATATAAACAAAGAATTTGTTACATTTTCAATTTATCAATCTCGTTTTTCTTCAATTTTACCAACAAATATGATATATTTCTAAGAATGTTACTCACATGTACTGAATAAACTATGATTTAAATATAAAATTAGTTCATTACGAAAAACACGTAATACTAACAAAACTTATTTTTTCCTGAAACAATAAAAGCATACAAAAACAGGAAAACTCGGCATCAGGACAAGAAAGAATAAATCGGATCACAAAAACTATTTGCTGAAATGTATGTGAATCAGCAAACAGAGAATATAACCAACTGCTTTTATTTCGTACTCTACAAATTCACAATCTAAGTCAGGCATCTAACAACCAACATTTTCTATTACAAATACACTACATTTAGTCATGTATAAAGTCGATTTGTCACAGCTTAAATTTTCAACTTTATTCGAAATTATTCAATCTTCAACTAAAAGTGTGATTTAAGTTTAACGTTTATGTACCGTGTTCACAAGAATTCGATGTCCTCATGTATTCCATACGGTTCCTCCAATCCAAAAAGAAAAAAAAATTTCAAAACTAGCTCTTTGATAAATCTTTCGCTTTTTCTGCTTCAAATTGAAAACACACTGCCCAACCATCGACTGTATGCCATGAGGCATGCATTGCAGATCATAAACTAAGAGTCCATTTATTTGCTTTTCTGAAAAGTATTCTCATTTGGAGATGTTTTACTTATCGCTCTTCATATCCTTTTAGCCTATTGAAAATTCCCCAAAGACACGTTAGCCCCATCAGCAGCGGGTGCAAATGTGGAGCGCAAATGAACGTACTGCACTGTATGCGAATGTTTCACTACACCGCTTCTATCCATTCCGAATTATCGCAACCCCACGCTTCATGCATACCGCTCCCATCGTCAAACTTTCTTTTCATAGCGTTTCTTGCAAGAAAAATACTGAAACGAAAAGTAACAGCTACTTTTCCATAACCCCGTCCAGAGCCATTCGACTGGAAATGGAGAAGATATCAGAAGTTAATTACTGCTCTGTTCTGCAGCCATGCGTGCAAGAAACCCCGAGCATTTTACCAAAGACGGAATACACATTGCTCGTCATCTCGTACACCTTCACCCAGGCACACTTTCTGAAAGAAGATCAAATGAGAGAAGATTTTCCGAGCCATTTGCCGCACAAATTTACAGCCCTTCTGCGGGGCATTTGTTGTGAAAACGAGCTTACTGCTGCTTTACCCACAAAATGGAGTGAAATTTAATTAAACACACACACGCAGACACTCGCATGTTGTGCTTTAGCTAAAGGCTGTGGCTTTTGCCTAAAGTATCCCCATGGAGTGTACATCTTTTTCCTTCCTATGTGTACCACGAACGATAGCTTTGAAGATGATCTTTAAGTAAACTTCACCTCATGATGCTCTCATGTTCATTAATAACTCCCGCTGGTTTGCAATTATTTCAATCGTATAAGTCGTATGTATGGCGGGAGAAAACAAATAGCATAACACGAAGACATCCATTTACGTAGTGCCCACAACTTGCCACTTCCATAACGCCCACATAAATAAAGCCTTAACCGGATGATCCTCACTGGTGACTCACCTTACCCGGAGGCTATTTCGACGGCCACACTTTAACGCTACCGAAAAACTTAACCAGCCCCTAACACCTCGCAACAAAGTGTCGCACAAAGTTTTCGTTCCTATCTAAACAAGTCTTTTACCATAAAAGCGCCTGGGCACACCGACAACTGCGTGTGGATGTACGTGTATCGGTGTGTGTGCTGAAACCTACCATCATATCTTAAACGGGGAAAGCTACACATTGCTGGTGCGAGCAGCAAACGATGGTGACTAGGCGTGTGCGGTTGGTACCAGCTTCAAGAACCCCCGGTCAACCCCTTTGATAGGGTGTCTAATGGAAGGTGACAAAACTATTCCACTCAACCGGAGGTTCTTGTCGTTATGGGATCATCTTTAATAAAGTTTTGAAAATTTAATTGAATACCAACGGGAACCTCAGCCACCTGTTCCACTCCATCCCGTGTTTCCAGGTGGCTTAAGCTTGCAGCATGGCACAACCGGTATCGGTTTGACGGCTTCGCAGGGATGCATTTTGCTGATAAGGAAGTTTGCATATATGTGTGAATTTACGAAGAAATTTAGCTATTTAGAAATTTTTTAGCTTATGCCGCCATGGAGTGTGGCTCGATAATTTCAACGATGCCCGTAGGGATCTCTGGCAACGGACAGCAAGAGATTGTATGGGTGTTTAAAGCTCGGTTCGAAATGTATTAAGTATAAACCTAAAGTAAAGTAGGTGAAAAGTATCGAAAAAGTCGCTATTGTTTTACTGCTATTGTGTGAATTAAAGGAAAGATTTATGTTTAAACCAGAAATTCATTACATTCTTTGGAATATGGTGTGCAAAATAGGCAATTTTACAATGTTGTTTCACATCGAAATCTCTGCTTAAATGTTTCAAACAAATCCAACACAAGAACGATAGTTTAATCGCTGGGTTGTTTTACTTAGAACACAAGCAACATGTTTCCAATTCCTGGAATGAAAGATGTATCGATGAACAAGCTTTAATAACCAAATGAACTTTTCCTTTTCAAACAAGCTCTATCGATGATACATGAACAAACTCACATGCAAATGATGTCACTTCCTGTTTTGGTTTCAAGAATTAATTAGTACGAAACTGTTTTGGTGGTTTCGAGTGGAGATAAAGCAAATGAGGAGTTTGAGTGGCTTTCAGTTTAATTAATTAGCAACCTTTGGTTTTCCTATAAGTAAATCCCACAGCTAAACTGTTTGAGTTCTAATGGAAACGAGAGGGATTTTTACAATAAATCAATGTTGGTGATTGTGGAAAACTTTAAGCTAAAAAAAACATAATCAACCAATCCAGACCAGTAATAGCAAGAAGATAGTAAAGCTATCTCGATAGAATCGCTTAGATAGGTACTTAGAAAGTAAAAGCTACAAAAACTGCACTAGTCTGTTAAAAATAGCATCTTTTTATGCACACTTTCTCCATACGTTGGTGCTTCATAAGTTATAGAGAGAGTATCCTTTATCATCATCACTCCCAGCATTCTCCGACTGGACATAAATGAAACATGCTGAAGCACACACTTTTCACACCATTCAATCAGCAATGAACACATTCGTCGATCGTTAAAACATCAGAAGAAGGAAAAAGACGTAAGCATATCTAGACACATACAAAAAAACTAAAAAGCTTTCATTCAATCTTATACACGACCCAAATCCGTTGCGAATGTCCAAGAGCCGGGTCCGCGAGTGGGATAGCGCGCAGCTGACAAGCATACAATCGAATGAATTCATTTATCTGCTTCACGTTTGTGGTGAAGCTCACCGTAGGAACCGAGCTTCGAGCGTACGGAAAGATAAAAAATTGAAGAAAGAAAGAAAATCTGCTAAAACATTCCATTGCCCTGGCTGAACTCTGCGGTTACGGTTGGATTTTTACACACATGGTTCAAGGTTTTGTGCCAAACGGGAGAACTGATTTCTACTTGTGTGCTGGAAACTAAAATTAAAGGATTCGTGCATCAACCGTGGAATCCCGTCGGTGAATGTGAACTATTTTAATTTTATGTCGCACGTACGACGAGTGACAGTATGCTGGAGCAGCTCTAGAAGAGCCCGCTTTGCTGCACAGCAACTTCAACGTGAAGCTATTCGAAAAATCACATCGAAATTCCAACCATAATGTCGTCCAATCTAGTGCTACTAATCAAAGTAATGTTGCATACGGATTTGCAGAGATCAACTGAAACGAAGTCCAATTAACTACGGAATGCTTATTTGTTTCATCGGACACAGTACAGAACCTCCAACAGAAGCAAAAAATCCGTTTCACTTCAAAAGTACTAAAAAAGCTTCCCTTTTGAAATCACGATGGATCACGTTCATGAACATGGAAGCGGCTTTCTAGTGCGTTCATTCCTTTGCATCTGGCACAGTTTAGTGCGTGAGTGGTGAATCTTTTCATGCCTTCATTCCGACAAGCATCAATCTCGCCGATGCATTGTTTCTTCCCGATGCACCCCGATTAATTGATTGAGGTTCATAGCTAAGGATAACACCACCGTCACCGTCAACCACACCAGGCGGCTCCATGCGCAGAGGAAGGCGACGAAGGTATGCCAATTACTCTGCTGCGTGCACATCCATCGGACGGAGCGCACAACAAGCTCAATCGAATTTCGATCACAAATACGAACATGCGAACATGCACTACATGTCGAACACAACCGCGAATTATCGCTTGCGCGCTTTACGCTCTGGGCTAGAGACTCGCAGGCTTCATCATTTATGAGTTTATGAAGGATTCGGGTTGCATCAGCTCGTACGTACGGTTGAGTTGAGTAATTTGACGCAGCTGGTTGGTATGAAGCTCAAAATATGATTTTCGGTTCAAGCTTTGGACGTGCGATTCGCAGCACAGTCGATGAAAAAATCTAACTTCTCACATGATGTGATCGAATGAACGCCGGCGAGCGAGATCTGACGAATCTGATTGGCTATGAATGCAAAGTACACAATGAACGGATGATTTTTTTGTCTGCCAGAAAATACCAATCGATTAATTAAAACGTTTTAAAGGAGTATAACAGTGAAGTATCGTTGCTTTGACTTAATAATGCCCAGAATCATTCAAAACTTTGAAACAATTGTTGATTAACTTTAAAATAATTTAATTTTAATCCTATCTGCTAATATCACCCATCATTACAGTTCCTGAAACGGAGAAAACCAGGCTAAGAACAAATTATCAAGCATTTTACAGGAATTCCTTTCTTGTCGGAAGATTGCTATGGCTTCTCCGCTCACATAATCTCGCTGCTAAATCCACTAGAACACAGTTTAACAGCTTTGCAGGAGCTAATCAGATTCGTTGTCAGATTTTATTCGAACATACCGTTAAGCTGCTTCGTTTCACAAAATGGCTGCAAAATGATACTACTCTTCTTCTGTGATCCGTTTAAATAAAAGCCCGTTTACATGAGCTGCACCACCAGTGCCGGTCACCTTTTTTACTTGAAGAAAGAACATTCCGCCGGCTAGATTTACTACGTGAAAAATGCTAAACGTTACAAAACTGATTTCTCACTTTGCTGTTTGTCTTATGGCGGAGTGCGGAGAAATGGCAAAAAATGGAGCAAAAGCTGAAAGCACCTTGTCTTTTACCGTCGCGTTCTCACTTGCTCCCGTGTTTCCTTTAGTTTCCCATACCCTACAGCGGGCCCTGAGTTTTAAATGACCTGTATTTTGCCTGCACGACCCCATTGGCTACCATTAGGCAGGTTGGGTCGCCCCTAGACAACCTTACCGAAGCCCCGGCAGTCGACAAACAGGCCTCCCACCTAGGCAAGGTTTCAGGTCGTAACACTGCGGCTTACCTGCAGGCAGAGGACAGCTGGACTTCACACGTTGCACTTGATGCGGCATCGCACTAACCGCACCCTTGCCTACCATCTGGCCCCTCGTACCGTGTCGTTCAATTTCATTCCCTTCTGTATTCCACCCAGCAAGCCCCATTTTTCCGTTATTGCCGTAACTTACCCGGAAAAGTCCCGTAAGGTAAGGTTTTTTCTTGTTGTTGTAGACGTTACAGACTGCAGTCCAACGTAATCCTTTTTAAGTGACTTATCTTCGTCCCGTGCCATGGTTCCTGCGGGAAGTAGGAACGGGTTTTGCAGGGTAACCGAATCGAAGAAAAACGGTCGTTTTTCCATTATTCTAGGAAAAGACGCTTAGCTCGAAATGGGCGAAAACTGGTGCTGCAAGGTGGGGCGCGATTGGACATTTTCACCATCACCAATACCATCGTCAGGGGAAAGCATGAGCCATTCAATTCGGACTCGGAGGTTGCTCGAAGGGACGGAAAAAAAGGGGTGCATAAAACGTTTTGCACATTGTAGCTGGTGCAATTAGTTTTATAGCTGCCTCAAGTTGCAACCTGGCCAGGTTGCGCACGGGCCCGAACAAATGGGAGGCCATTCGTACCATTTAGCACCGATACAGCGTGCAGAGAACCCGGTAATCGGATATTGCATTTTGCCAGGAGATCGGTACTCTGTGTAAATAATGGCAAAACGGAACGAACACGATGCCGCTGGAACCGAGCATGTTTCACCCACCAGTATACGGGGCGTTGAGTGCAATGGATTCGATGGCGTAATGATTTACCCCTTCGGGAAATGTCCCTGGGAAGACAGGAACGGTTCTCTTTGTAGAAGAAATAATATGGAGAACACTCACTGGTCAGAACATGCCTACCAGACTCCGGGCAATTCAAATTCCTTTAGGAATCAATTATAAATCGCAACAGATCAACCAACGGGGAAAAAGAAAGGAAAGATGTATGTAGCACCTTTTTAAACCTATCCATCAAGGTGATTGAAGACGGTGATTTAAGCTTTGGTAGCTTTGGTGATACCGGACCCTCGGTATCATAAATTCCAATATTAATTATCCTGGACACGTGGCACCAGGGTATGCCATTTTCTAGGAAGAATGTATGTCGTGTGAGTAATGCGCTTGAAGAAAATAGCAGGAAATTCCCTTCAACATGGGGTAGATGGTGCATTAATTCTTTGTGTCTGGAATGCTTGATACCACATGGTTTAAAATGTTGAGCTAAAATGGTATGCAATCCTAACATATATTAAATTATTATCCTTTGGTGAAAAGGTTGAAACAGATAACTAAATATTTTTAATATGCTCCCTTGATAATGATCAGCTTAAAAAAATGATTACTGATATCAAATTTCAAACGTGGAATGTATATGAAGCAAATTATGAAGTAACATAAATGCTAAGGCATAAAGACATTTGGATTAAATCAGAAACCAAAGTAAGGGGTGCGGTTAACGAAGCGATTATTACATCAAATTTATAATTATAATTATTTGTAATGTAGAAATAGCTTGCTGTTGTTTGTAACAAAATACGAATATGTATCGAAGCAAACACTTTCTGCAACAAGTGATTAAAAAATAGTATATTCCTGGATATGAATGATCCCGGCACACACGTATGACGCTTAATTATTTGTTATATATTGGAAAATCAAACATCTGCAAGGAATCAACCACTTGTACAGCTAATGACCAATGATGTCAATACTTTGGGAATTTGTACTTGCTTCAAGTTGAAGGTATATACTGTAAAATTGAACAGTCGATTAGTTTGAAGCAAGATGTCGGCTGGCTAGTTATGATTATCGAATAACAACAAACAACCCTACTCTTAACAACAATATAGGTCGTCCAGACGACTTCGTTCGTCCATAATTGTCTTTGATTATTGCCAGACTACTGCTGTACTCACTACTGTTAATATAGCATTCAATCGATATCATGTGTAAGGATTTGATTGTTGATTTGAATGCCAAACCGGTAGTTAAAATTCACACCCATAACACATCATATCCATTCATCGTGGGACATTGCTTCACCCTTCAATGCTTTTCCACCCCATAAACGTTCCAGTAGGAGGGCCTAACAAGTGGAAGCCATCGCTTATGCTTACACCCGCAATCCAAAATGGCTTTCCTAGCAAAGCTACGATCCCCCATTTGACAAACACCACTCACATGGAGCGACCCTAACAAAGGAAAAAGAAAAACCGATCCAACCAATTGCTACAACACATCAAGCTTCTGTTTTGATTTATTTTCCTTTTTACCCTCCAAAATATATCCGCAGCGAGCGAAGACCTCCGGGTAACTGAATACTTCAAACCCATACATCCATGGAACGCACGTGCTCGCTTACGTTGATTGACGTATGGCTTGGCAGGGTTTTACAAGGAGCCGATATTATTCGCTTAAAACAATGCCAACCCGCTGCTATCTAAGGTATTTCACCTTATGGGGCGCTGGTTTTTTGTTCCTTTTTCGTTCTTCTGCTTTCAGGGGAAGGTCTCAAGTGTCGAACGATTTTATAACGTGTGTCCCGTCTTCAATCGCAATTGACAAAAACGCTTCTTCGGAAATTGCACGTAAAATGGAACGAAAAAAACACACACACACACACACTTTTCATTCAACCGTTCCCGGTATGCATCGACCCGCTGTAAATAGAAATGAAACCATTTTGTTCGACACGTCCTTCGACGGCCATCGCCTTCAGTGAACGACTCGCATGGCTCCGCTGCAAGCTCAAGTGCATAGTCCGATGTGTAGCATCATCGAGAGAGGCGTGATGGTACGAAACGGCCCTACCGCGGGTACCGAGGATATTGCAAAACGGTCTCTTCAATGGTCCGAAAACCCTTTCGGTATTTAGCCACACCCCGTTAGGGGATGCAAACAGATTTTTTTTCTTCATCCGACCAGTATTTCGTATCAAAACCCCCTTTCTAATAGTGAATCCGCTCGGTATGTTTATGCTTCATATATTCCACACAACTGCACACGTGCTATCACAAGGGTTCCAAAAACGAAGAAAGAAACCGCGAACGGGTAAAAAGGAATCGAAAAGGGAACGGCGACAATAACAAAATACAAACAAAAAAAGCACACACACATACCGACCAACATTTCACATAGGGAATAAATTATTATAAAACACACAACATAACAGCACCAAATCCCTGTGCATGGTCGGCGCAAAATGTGGAAATCAGCAAATTGAAACCACCTACCTCCGTGGTGGCGCAGATGGAAGGGCCCATTGGTGGTGCCACCGCAGCACGGTTGCTCGTAGTAGGAGTTCCATGTATTTTCATAATCTCCCAGCACTACGCCCGGAAGCAGCAGTAGCAACAGCACGGCAGTAGACACCATGACCAGCAGCATTCTCGGTCTGGTCGGTGTTCCCGTGCACGTTGCGCCCTGTCCGACCACCGGTACCGATGCTGCTAAGGATGGGTATGATGATGTTGGTAACATTGTGGTAATGTTTCTCGGATTTCCAACCATCCCGTGCACACAAACCAGCGCCCTTTAACACTCAGCGCACTGCTTTTGCTTTCTTTTTTCCTATTTGCCTTTACGCCTTACGCCGACCTCTAAAATGTCGACTCTTTGCTACACGCTGGACGAAAAACACACCGGGCGCACTAGACACCGTGCGCAATATACACTGCAAAGCACACTTTCGAAACTCACTTTCGACCACGGATGAAGGCCGCTACCTTTTTGCATTTGCCGTACCGCGATCAATAAGGTTTCGATGGTTTTGAAAATTAAATACCGTACTAACGCGATGCCACAGCCCCGTGAATGTTGCGCTACAAACTAAAACCGTACAGAAGGGTATCCGATGTTTTGGCTGGAACTTCACTTGAATTCTACACTCACTTGTTCATTTGTTTGTTGCGGATAGTTTCCATCACACGAGCTGGTGCTCGGAAGCTGACGCTAAACGGAAGGCCAAGGTAATCATCTCAGGAGCGCTGCCTTCGATTCAATATGAACGACAGCTGTTATTCGATGCATACATTTATGTTTACCATATGAATTGCAGCAAGGACTTCCTTGAAAGCGCTTTAAAAGCTAACACATTTTTAATCGGCTCTTGATGCTAAGTTACTTCCAACATTCATTTCTGTGAACTTTCTTCTAGAATATTGATCGTTCTTTTGTACCACACCGTCTATAACATCCAAGATATCGTCACATCTCAAAGCATCCTTACGGTGACATCCAATGACAAGGTGTGTTCCACGCAAGACTTCATAACTTCCTCGTGGGAAGCTTGATTTTCTCCGAAATACTCATTCACCTGCAGCTCACTCATTCAGTCGCTGTACGTTCAATGACTTAAGTTTGCTTGACTCATGCCCACTGCATCGAACCGTTTGCTACACCAAAACAACTGCCTACCCAGGGCAACGAAACCCGTAAATCACACAGACAACCACGCGCCGTACAACACACACTTCACTCAAATTACGGCTCACAGAAACGGCTGTCTAATGAAATTCACTTCGATGTGTGCCTTCGACACGCTGGTGGAAGGCAAGCCATTAAACATAAGGAACGGTTTAAGCTAACGTTTTCAGCATCGCTTCGAAGCACTTGCTGCTTCTACTACCGCCTTAACGCGGACGCCCAAACACCGCACCACCTGCATGTTTCCTTCGTGATCTGCTCACGAAAACTCACGAACAAAGCGCTTTGGCCTGGTTTGCCAAGAAAGTCTCGCCCGTGCCGGAAAAGAAACGCACACCTGCAACGCTTCTGGTCGTGGCTGTAGCTTTGCAAACCCGCTAGTGCCACCCGCTCGAATGGTTTGGTTTGTGGGAGATTGTTTCTGTACTTTGTTTCTGCAGCGAAGCAAACGATAGCTATCCTCGCAAAACGGCATCCGATCAAAAGTACGTCCGATCCCGACCGAGTTTTCAAACAGACTGACTCCGTACTGCGAACGTTTGCATCCGCGTTCGTGGCGGTCGGTTACCGTTCAAGCCGGTAGGATGCTTCCAGTCGCAGCATAATAACCACAAAACACGCACACATGCAAGCACACATATTGACATCGTCCCGTATCGGACCGTTTTCCGAATGGTAGATGAACCACTCTGCCCAGGTTCGGGAAACCGGGCAGATGGGTTGATGGTTTGAGAATGATGAGAAAATTCTTTCATTTTCATCTCACACTCCCAGCGTGTGTCTCACTGTCTCACCTCCATTTTCACGTATACTTTGTTGTGGGTAATTTTTCCAACGCATGGGATATTCATTTCTTCAGAAGCGAATTGATTTGGAATGAATTTGTGCGGGGAAAACCACCGTTTGGGACAATTGTTCATTCTTCCCTAACAAAGGATAAATTGAATGATATTAAGTGCGCGCGCATTGCAACGAGGAATCGTATGAATCTCGAGCAGAGTAACGCTTCGTAACGCTTATAATGGTGTAAACAGCAATTTAGCTTGTTTATCCAATAAAGTATTTCCATTTACCTAAGAACTAGAAATACTTTCAAAATTATTGAAACCATTTCTTTATACTGTATTACACCACAGCAAGGATTGATATATTGTCGTACTATTTATTGCACTTGACAGTTTAAAATAAAAAAAATAATGGTTTCAGTGATACAATAACATTGATATTTCATAGGCATTCAGGAAAATTGCGGCGAAGTCCAACTTTGCGGTCATACGCCAACTGTCTATAATTACAGAACACATCTTAATAGAAAAAAAGTTAACAATTTTATGGTATCTTCGACTTTTGATAACCAGACATGTCACTTCGGGTTGTTATTGAATTTGATTCAATTTTAAAAATTCTGTTCAATCGAATCCGATTGCCATTTAGCTGATTTTGTTCTTCGTTAAAAGGATTTAATAAACCATCAATCGAAGAAATTGTTATAATTCGCTATTTCTGGGAAATTGTCTGCTGTGAGATTGTCATGTGGTCTTAATAAACGTTTTCACTGTATCGGTACAGTGTGACGCTTGGCGTTTGAACAATGCTGAATTTTGAATGCTCTTCTTGGTGACAGGGAACTCATATGGAAAATCGCCTAACAATGATATATTCATTCATTTGTTCAAAAATCGAAGAAGCAAATTAGTTCCAACTAATTTCTATAGTATCTTCTTCTTCTTTATCGGCACAACCCTGCCATTCTTGGCGTGCCATTAATGGCGTTCTGTGACTTTATTTACCCGTAACTGGATAGTCAGTCCTAGCGTAGGGGGGATTGGTCTGGATGGGATTTTGATCCGATCCGTTCGTGTGAAGACCGGCGGTGTAGTATCCTCTCTGGATATATATCCCTTTGCCTTACATGGCAGCTTATCTATTTTTTAACAATAATGTCATAGGAATGGCCAACTACACTGGTAGCAGCGTCCATCCTCGACAGGACAGAGTCAAAATCCCATTCGGACCGTTCCCCCAAGGTTCACTATTCAACTACATGGTAAAGTACAGCTATTAAGCCAGAATTCATCCTAATGCCATGAATAAGACTATAATAAGAATTTATTGTTTGTTTTTGTTTATTAGAAATATAAGAAAATAGTAGCTCATCTAATATAACAGTACTCAACTCTACGGAATTTGTATCGGGTAAACAGATTATTAAAATGTCAATACGTTGCCTTCGTCCTTTCTTATCTCATGAGGCCTATGACGTTGGACATCATTTTTAGCATATTTAATCAGAATATTCTGATTTTCTGCCTAAGCATTTGGGGAAATATATTTAAATCCCAGATTTATATTTCCCATATTCATTATATAAAAAAGAATAGCATTTTTAATGTAATAATATCAAGTCAATCAAAATATTTTCCATTTTTTTTTTCATTCATCATTCGTTCCATTCAGAACTCGTCCTCAACTTTTCCATTTTCAATCTCTAAAAATCATTAAAAAAATCTTTATATACCTCCCCCGAGTTCACGTATACCGACCCAGCAACTTCTCGCTCCCATAAAGGCGATAACACTTTGCAGGACATTCTGTGGACATTCTCGTCCCGTTGACGCCCTACCATATCACAACCACAACTCGCCCTCCCTCCGTGACGGTGGAACACGTACAAGTGGTAAATAAAAATTTATGCTACCGCTTACGGCGCACGGGCAGCGAAACAGCGTTCATTTGCGCGCGAGAGAGGGTGCGTTTTATGTAGTGACCATGGCGTCCGTGTGTGTGCATGGTGTCGTGGTGTGCTGCTAACCGCCCGCGCTGCAATTGCTGGTCACATCACGATATCCGATGGTACGATTCCGTCTGGCTTTGCTGCTACAGATCCGGTACAGATTGTGTGCGCCAATAACCGGAATCCTCGTCTCGAATCTTCACGAGTTGCGAATTACTTCCCACTTCGCCCGGCGTTTGGCTAACGATGGCTAACCCCACCGGGAGATCTAATGTCCGGCTAGACGAGATGGCTATACTGTCGGGAGGAACAGGACACTACTCGGAGATGTACACCTAGCCGGCGGTCCGTTCTTTCATTAGCATATTTCCCGCAGGTTGGCGGCTAATTGGAACGCTAATTCGATTAGGATTGGGACTTATTGAATTTTATTCCTTCCAGCTTGTTGGACGCAGAGCAAACGAGTTCCTGGTACGGTGCCTCGTGCTGGGTCTAGTCATTCGCGCACAGTAGCGATGCTGCAATTGGTAGTATTTTTGAGTTCTTCGAAGGGAGTGCGATTTACTCGAGCTAGAGTTTAACCCATGCGGTACCGTTGGAATGTTGCCATCAACAATGCTTTGCCCAGTTTTGCACGATGCGATTTTTGTCCAGGCACGCATGGATCGTTTCCGAAAGCATACGTGTTGTGACTTTTTGTCAAAACATTCAGCAAAAAACTTTCGCTTTCCTTGTTTCCGTGCTAGCTGAATCGATAATTCTTCAGTTAGTCTAACTTGGAAAGACAACCAACATGAGGTTCTTGCTTCGACTTCTAGCAGAGTTCTTTCAGAACACAAAACACCACCTGTGCAGGTGTGTTTGCATAGCGCTTCAATGCCTGCTAGTTGGAAAGATTCTTCGGATTTCCGCTGTATCCGAGTGTTAGTGTGAGTGGGGGAAAATTAAAGCTTTGCTGAAAAACGACACAGAACAGATGAACGAAACAGAGGACATCACCGAAACAGATTCACACTTTGCTGTGAAGGTGAGAAACAGTATAGTTCGAGACGGGCGCGTTTTATGTGTCTTTTACTTTTACGATTATTGTTATGGTTATGAAGTTGAAATGACCTCCCAAAAATACATTTCAGAGACAGCGAGTGTTCAAAAAATGTTATACTTCCATCTAAAGAATTTCCTTTCAGCTAGAACATAGAGAATGGGACAGGAGAAAAAAAATACACGCAGGTATGTATTCGGACGTCCCTTATTTAGACCTTTCCTGAATAGAGGACCGTACAGCTGACCTCATCCTAATAGAAAAGATGGTTAATAGAGTGAGTTTATAGGCCGCACTGGTTCGCACTTAATCTCGTACGGCCGTTATTCATGCATCAGAGAGCAAACCTTGTCCTGTACTCCTGTCCGTACGGGGACCATCAACGTTTCTGTTTGATGGAGGATATGTGAGATCGTTGCTAAAAGCCGTTCCCTAAGCCATTTACCGAAAAAGGCTGCCGACCATCGCAGTGGGATTAATCGATCGGTGGATAAATGAGTCGTAAAGCTGTTGGTGTTGATGTGTTACGAGATGAAGCAGCAATACGAAAAAGGGCGCGAACAAGAAGCACAACCTCATGGTGCTTTGCGGGTGAATAATTTTCATCAATCGCTAATGACCCACGAGACACGAAGACAATGGTTATGCTATGTTGAGCATTCCATAAATATTGCTCTGGGAAAGACGAAGCTTAGAAAATGAGAATCGACCTAAAAGACAAATTTAGTGGTTGTTTTTAAGTGCATAGTAATCAAGAAATGAATGATTTTAATATCTTCGAATGTTAAGAAACTTTTGACTATGCTTAACTGTGATTTTGGCTTTAAAATTTGTTCGATTTATACGTCCTTGGAGCTAAAGCTTCCATTTTTTTTTCATATCATTTCAAACTTTAAAAACTATTTTCAACATTTCAATGGCGATACCTTAGTATGAAAAAAACATATTGAATTAGAAAGCAAATGCTTTACGCAACTTTTACGCTAACATCAACACTTTTTCATAAAAGATTCTAAATTAAAGTGAAATTCTCAAAAAATAGGCTTGTCATGCTCCTCACAACACCATCCCTACTCTCTAATTGTTCTCGTACTTTCCACAATCGGCACTACACTTACCGAGACACTACACTGACTATGCCTACCAACGGCCCCGAATTTCCAATCAAGGCTCTATTCAAAATCCGGTCCCATCGGTAGCGGTAATTACACCCATCGGTTATTTGACTCGATCGATCACACCAAGGACCTGAAAGCAGTAAAACCATTCAGCACGAATGATTGAAATGGAATTTCTGTTCTAGTTAGGTACTGACGAACCTGCTGGAAATTTTTCCCAGACGCCAAATTTTCCAGAGTGTCCGCAAAAAAGTATCTCAAGTACGGAGAGGCTTTCGATCTTGCAAGTAAAACGGCCATGGCAAATTTTGATTCAATAGAGAAAGGTCGAAAAGATCATTTGCTACAGTTTGGTTTTGTCAGCCATTACCAACAGATTGCACTGCACGAAACATTGGGTATATTCCGATGAATGAAAACTCGATTCTATACAGTCATATGCAACATTGCAGCTTACGAGAGGATAAGGGAAAGAGTAAAAGAAAAATTGTGATTCTTAACTGTTACAAAATTGTCCGTAAGGCCTGTCGATAGACAGACGAAAATCAGACAGTGTGAGTTTAATGGTCATCATTCAGACTCTTCACATTTTCAAATGTTGTTATAGATTGCATTTACAAGACGTGTCGCTCAAAATGAAAGTGAATAATCATCAAATTTCGTGGATCAATAGGTATGAAAAGCTTGAACATTCTTTGGTTTTGCCTATTTAATCAACATTGAAGCTCGAAGCTCTAACATTGAGGTGCATTCACTTTAAACGGATTTTGCTTTATAGTTTAATGAGCTTTTTCGGATGAGTTTTTTTCTGACATAAATATTTTCTTATGTTCAAGAAGAAGTCCTGCCGCTGTTTATGATGCTAATACCTCAGTTTTGATGTACAATTTCACGCCTCCCGATTCTTGGTTTATTATTCCATCCCGAAGGCAACCGTACCTCAAAGACTACGCATCCGATTAAACACCAGCCCTGCTGATAACCATCACGCACCGGGTCGCTTCTTTTCTGCAATCAGTTGCATTTTGCTCATTTGCGAAACCCATTTTCATCATCATCTTTGACTGCGCGACACAACCATGCATGAGCGACCAAGAAAAGAAGATCCATAATACAGAACAACACATTTTCTTGTCACTGCGTCTGTTTCCCATTTCATTCCCCTTGTCACGCCAATTGCCAGGCACGAAACAGAGCGCATAAAGCATCCGCAATGTTTGAGAGAGCTCGATTGGTACCTAAAATGAGGCTGCTTACTTTGTGCTAGGTGTGAGACAGTTTATCATCTCTCCCGGGCCGGGCAGGGTCGCATAAAATGAATGCATGATCGAGATAAAGGATGCATTCGTGCGTGGTAAAGCGTCGCAGTTGAAATCTACCTTTTAATGGTACATAGTGAACCTATTTTGGAAGGTGTTAAAAATTAATTCTGCCTTTTTTTCACCTTCGACGTTCAAGAGGGGAAGCTTACTGGATGTGGACTTTGTGGAACGTATCGTGGTTGTACATGAGTTCAAAAGTTCATGTAATCAAAAGCAAATCTTTGGAACAGTGTTGCTTTAATACTTTCATCAATTGTTCTGCTTTTCAAAAGTGTTTTCAATTATTATTTAATTTTCTAATATCTACCATTACCTTTAATACCTAGGACCTGGACAAAGGTCCAGCGTCAAAGGTGGTAGCGACGCCTGTACCACACGACAGAACCGGTACACAATTCCATCCGAACCGTTCCCCAGTTGTAAGGGTTGACTATCAGGCTATCTGGGAGTTCAAACAAAAAAACCAAATTTCTTAGCCAATGGCTTTATATTTTACCTTTCCAGATTATCATTCTACGACTGAAAAAGTTGTACAAACACCCTTTCGGAACTATCAATCATTGACTGAATGCCTCACATAGGGCTACCCGAACCATTTTGATTTAATAAATTGTATACAGCAAAACATACTCTATAATTCTATACTAAATCCAGTCTAATCCTGTCTTTGGATGGAAATCTAGTATGAGTTACAGAACTCAGTGGTACTACAAATATGGCACCAGGATATAAAATATCTAGTTAAAAGTGTACGGTTAACGGTAACGCTTTTCTTGAAAGTCCCGAAATATATCATATTTAACGTGAATTCACATATCAGTCTTTATGAAGCATTTGACATCCAAACACTCCAACGTACACTTTTAAACCAGGATATAAAGCATACTTCCTGGAATCAATTGCCAGCCAGGCAGCATACAGGAAAGCGGAAGATCAAATTATTGCATAGCCGTTCAGATTCTCGGAAAAATTGGACTTCAATCGAAAAAACTATTTCAAACCGTAAGGCAAGAATCGAGTTTCATTTAAACACCTCTGAGACGTCTGTCTCAGAGCCCCTTCGCCTCTGTCTCTGTGTCTCTCTCCCCTCCATACCAACCCATGAATACCTTCCTTGCCCCAAGATCATCGTATCCTTGTTGACATTTATTATAACACCACACTAGCGTGCTATCCATTACACTGCAAATAGCCTATCCGCTTACCGTTTCCCTTCAATCGGTGTGTAATGTTTTGTTTTGTTTTTCTGTGCCGTTGCTGTTTTGTATGGTTCCCTTCCCTTTCCATTAAAAAATAATCGCACCACACGTCCGCTGGCCATTCCGCTTCCGTGCTGCGTCGTTGGCAGTCGAAACCCGTCCATTATGACGTGACAACACGTTGTCACCAGCGGACAGCCCTGTCAAAACATGGCAGCTCCTTCCGGATCCGTGGTAAAACTCAACCACTTCACAAAAGTAATATGTGCCCCATGTTCTCACTACCACTCATTACCATGCGGCCCCGAAAATGGGTTCCTTTTGTGTCCGGTTCGTTGCGTTTCCTCCAGACCTCTTGTTTTAGCTCTTTATGTGTTCTCCACCGTAAAACAACAAAAAAGGGACAAGGTGAGATTGCACTCGCCAGCAAGCGATCGTCTATGCCGTCTGTTTGTCATTTCTTTGAACGGAATCCGAGCATGGTACGTACGAAAACGCACAACCGTTTTTGGAGAACACACCGGCGTCCGAACCAACTCCTTCACCAGGGGGTTCACCGAATGGTGGAACGATTCTCGGGAATGAAGCCATCAAAGTGTGAACAAAATGCTGCTATGAACGATGGTCACAACCGGCGTAACTCGAACTCGTACGAAAAACCGTGTATGCAAGCGGATTGTTGCCTTGCAGTCGTTGAGTCGTGCAGGAAGAAACGAAAGAAAAGGCTCCACCGCAAAGAGACCCAACTAGAGGGACGCATACAAACCACACAGCCGGTAACTCCACTCGGAGCCAGTTTAAAAGGTGTGATTAATCTTTCTCGCCAAAAATGCCTCACTTATCGGGGTCGTAATCCATTTTAACCGGAATCAGAACCCTTGCCGATGGCGTCCAAGGGTACCGGGGGACTTGTCAAACACGGAAAGCAAGTTGATGGATATTGCGGGGAAAAAAACAAGCTGACCTCTTTCGGGAGGTTTACGATGGAAACATAGAAAACACCCACACCCGCTCGTAAAAACTCACTCCGGAGGTTGTTAGTTTTGGCATCATTAGTGTTGGGTTCTTTTATTTCGGGTTACAGCAAACCATACCATTGCTGAGCTATGGGCCCCACAAGACACAGTCTTGTTAAAGCATCACATCACCTCTTTTGTAGTGGTCTCTGGTTGCACTAATGCCGATATCAATATTACTATCATTATGGTTGCTTTGCAATTCCAGCAGCACCACTATAAAGAATGAACTGCAAGCTGTTGCGCTTTGAAGTTCCTCCATCACGACCTTCCTACCGTCGTGTGCCATAAGCCATATCCACACTGTAGAACATGTGTTAGGGGCCAAGCAGTAACTTCGCACCATCCCTGGAGGTCCTGCATCGCAACCGTAGTCTTCTCAAGGCGTCTTTCACACTAACACCACGGGAACCGATGGAGGTAAACCACATGGGACAGGAGAAAAGTGTCAACATCATACAAAGGCCGATATGTCGGATATGTGACCGGCACCGTGGGTCGTGGCAATGAGAGGTACCAAAGAACTTAAAATACCCACAGCAACATCGATGCAAAACGATGTGACCGAAAAGTGAAAAACAAAACTAGAAGCGAAAGCCCGGAATATAAAGAGAGCAAAGTATTATGTTACGGCCACAACATCATTCCGTTAATGTTGTTCGTTTTTATTTTTCTTGGGTTGAGAACGACGAACATGTATGGGGCTTACGATCCATCTAATCCTTTCCCTGCAAGCGGCCAGTAATAAAAATAAAACAACGCTAGAATATGCCAGTGTACCGAAAAGCATCTCGGAAAAGTGATGGACCGTAAACAAAAGACTTGAGCCATGCCTTGCTTGTATTTCTTTCTTTTTTCTCCAGATATTAAAGAACGCTTTATTTTTTCTGGTTCATTTGGTCGGTGAGGCTTTATACAGGCGGTGTTACAGTAGGCTTTTATGGACTGCAATAGGTAGGCTTTCTCTGTTTTCTGTTGTTACGATTATTGTTCCAGTTTGCAGCAAGGATCATCCTTTTATAACAGCCTGACTGGGAGATCACCAAAGCCCCTATTTTTGGTACTTTTCTTAACCTTGTTTTAGGCTTTGGCACAAATGCCCAAATAGTCCTCTCGGGATACCGCTTTAGTTTGGAAGCTAGAATTTGGGAAGATTGGAATCTTTGCCCAAAAGGCAAATATACCAACTTGATTCTAAATCCCGGAAGGGTTTTGCTAAAAATAGAGTATGTGAATACATTTCTCCCCGGCTTTTTCCATTCAACGCTCCTTTAAGGATATTTTAAACTGATCTTGTTTTACATGCTTCACAATACGCTTAGCTTCCAATCAAAATCGTTCTCATCTTCAAAGAATCTATTTTAGAAGGAAGCTGAAGTAGCTTATTTATTAGAATCTTCCATCGTTTGTACTATTCTCTCCTTAACCTATTTGTCTTTAATTGTGTGTGTTTATTTATAATTTGTATTTTATTTCATATCTGTTGTTAATGCACTTAACAAAAACCTTTGTTTACAGGATTAAGAGAAAAAATATTCCACTATCTTTGATTTTTGTACACTTTTAGCCTTCATTCGATTCACACATGGATGAGATATGTTTGAATATAATAGCAACTGTGGGTCTCATTCGAAAAATGACGGTTAACTTAGTGTCCTAAATCCCGCAATTGTTTTTATGTGGATACTTTCTTGGATTATTTATGTGACTGTTAGAGTCCTCTATGGGACCGATCGACTGTTCCGCTCCCTTCATGCTGGAACGAAATCAATAAACGATATTGGACTTATTGCGGGTGAAGGATAATATGGAAACCCGGGCTCTTTTTATTTGGAACCCAATTCTTTTGGGTACCTTCCTAGACGATACTATGATTCCATATCATATTTCAATGTAACATTTCCTACCATAATGCTTTGTTTCTGCCAATTCACCATATACAATACAGCCATAGTGATCCGGTTCTTGTCAGTATCCGTAGCTTCGAATCGCTTCTTCCTCTAATTTGATGACGATGTTTCCCTGGCTTTCACACCATCATTGCAAAATGCAAAAAAAAAACAAAATGTTATTTGTTATTTTATTGTCAAATTGTAAAAGTATGAACATTTAATGAAATGCAGCAGACCCACCTCCTCCCTTCCCCCCTTAACCCATCTCAAACCCTCTTCCTCCCTTACCCTCCATAACTCGCACGAAAACACACCCACGACCAATGTTTAAACAACTTCATTTCTATAAGCACATACCACATGAGTTTTACAAATTTATTTTTTTCCTTCTTTGTCCTTCATTATTGTACTCAAAATATAAACAAAATATTAATTCTTCTTCATATCCTCCTCATTCTTTTTCTTATCGTTTTCTTTTTCTTATTTTATCTTATTGTTCTTATTCTTCTTCATCTGGGATCTCACACCAAACAATATGTCGTACTGGCATGACCTGGTCACCAATCACCGTTTCGCATCGTACATGTTTATTAAAAATGACACAAATTCCTTTTTTTACATTTAAAAAAACACGGTTGAATTCCACTAGTAGTTGTAAAGAATGGCAAGAGTGTTATCACTGGACACTTATTTTAATATTATTACTGGATGGCTATAGTTTGTGCAGCTTTCAATATGCACTCAACTTTAAGTATTTTCGCTTTTCAAGTATTACTTTGAATGCTTTTAATTTCTACCACATTTTGCGTTAAATTACATTTACTTTGAAATACTTTTAAAACAGGTTGTACAACCCGATTCGCAAAGGCTTAAATTAAAAATTAAAAACGATCGGTTTATAATAGTTTGTCTTAGTGCAAATGTGTACGTTTGGACCAATGGTTACAAAAACTTACGTCTTTTCCAAAAGAAGATGGTTCAAAAAAGTTCTTAATGTTACATCATCCTCAGCGAGGATAGCCAACTGCAGAGGAAACTCGTTTTTGGCTTTGGTCGCCAACTTACCGCATGCACTTTGTATCCTTCCCTGTCCGTCACTTTGGCTCCTTCCACTGCAGGGCAATTTGCTGATAGACGGTGAACCTCATCATCTTCAAAGACCTAGCTTCCGCCTTTGTGGCGTACCGAACTTCTTCACCAGCGACCGGTCGCATATAAATTCTTAAGATTTTCGTCATCGTTTGCGAGTGGTGCTGGCTGTCGAGATCTTTTAATAAACCCACTCGCGTGGCCTCTTTCATCTTCATTTAGGACAACTTCGGAGTTCACAGAGGGAGGAGAGAGGACAATTTTCATTACGGGGTTTTGCTATTTTACAAACCTCGTACTGGTGGTTGTCTTTCTTCCGTTTCGGTTCACATTCCCCATGGACGCATTACGAGTTGCACCAAACGACAGTACCTTCTTGACGTCTGATGTCTATTTCACGTTGCGTTGAAATGAGATGAAGTTTTCCAAGTTCCATCCATTGACAGCGTCGAAGATGCTCAGCTCGGTTCAAGATGGGTTGTAGAGTACCTTTGTAAACGCTGTCGCCCCTGCTAAAGTCTAATGTTTCCGGATGAAAAATCAATCCACACTGTGAAGAAGCATTGCTGCGTTAAATCCGGAGAAATGGATGATGATTAATAAACGGTACAGCTTCCACTGGCCGTCTCTTTGGCGCGTTGTTGTGGCGGCGATGCATAATTCCCCTGGGAGTTGATTAAATATTAAAAATTGGCTACGAATTATTACCCATTCCCATTGAGGTCGGTACGGTAGAAATACTCTTACGTCGTCCGGTGCGAGATGGTTCGAAGATTGATGAGGGGTTGTATCGTAGACAGGACCAGCAGACTGTTGGAGTAAGCAGTCGAGTGCATTGCAGTCCAATCGTTTTGGTTTCGAAATCGTTCGGCAAATCTGTTGCGCAAATAGACCAAGAACGTAGATCGTTGTGCCACTCGTTGCCTACATCATCTTTAACGACAATCACCGCACCGCCATCATTATTGGTCGCGAACGTACAAAAATGGCATATCTTTAGCGCTACTAGCGAGGGCACCGTTCGAGTCTAGTCTTTGAAATAATATTTACTTTTAATTAAAAATGCAACGATGAATAAAAATCCCCTATTTTCTTGTTATCGGTCGTAACGTTGACGTTCTACTCGTTCTCCTCGAGCAAAAAAAAGGATTCCAACCCGTTGCCAACGAACAAAGCGTGCGACTGTTGTGGTGAAGGGATGATAGGATTGTAATTGAGTGAATGAGCCCCCTCTCCGCCGCCCTTCGTGGTATCATCCGTCGAGTTGTCCGTGCCGTACGTTGCCATAGGTTGATGACGTACATTATTGATATTCTGGAATGCGCAAAATGTTTCACCCTCACCGCCGTCTGGCTCATTCAATTGTTTCATCCGATGATGTACACCTTCGTATACTGAGCGAAGTAAGATTTGTTTAAAATATTAAGAAATGAATGCAAACAAATATATTCGGATCGTGCAGGTTTTGCTTTGCATGTTTAACGTGCTTTTGATATATTTATGAAAGGAATTCTGAAAAGGATAGCACGACTATAAAAATGACACTAAAATGCATTCATTATATAATAAATGGTCGATATTGTATACAATTGGGAATTACAATTGGCACCAAATGGGAATTTGTTACACTGTCATTTAAATAAAGGAATTCCGTTTTAACTTTGTAATATTGAATAATTTTTTGAACATCGCTTTACAAAAACTTTATACACCTAATTTTGGTCCCGATGAAAAATACATTTTAGGCAGAACTTTATTGCTCAAATTTGATGTACCCAATGATTTCGACCAAAACATTGGCCAACGTGCAATGTAAGTACCACAGGTTGAAGAGCAGTTTTGAATTTCTTGAACCAACCATGATTTTGCGTTGGTCAGCAAATGCTTAACACTCTAGAACAGCCATTGCTGATACAAATCTACTCAACGCACAATCCCAGTCTGGTTTTTGCTTATTTACGTGATGTATCCCAGTATTTGCAAAACTGTTCCGCATACAAACGTAAAGTACCCGATAGCGATGCACGTGGTCAGTTGTTGTAACTCTTCCCTAAAAATTGTCCTGAAGAAAAAGGGTTGAATCAACACGGACACTTGAACGAACCGAGCACGTAAATTAAATATTTCTCCCGCCAGCAGCATTCATAGTCCAGAAGGAAAGCAGACGAATGTTGTATAAAACCTTAGGGGAGAACCGATTTCCAATGTCCAACAACTACCGGTCAGCAGAAGTCTGTTGCGCGTCACTTGCTGGCAAAAAACAAGAGGGTGAAACATTATTTATTATTTTGTGATTAGCATGATATATTAAAACCGTTCCATTTTCCACATTCGTCGATTACTGTGAAGGATTACAATTCCACTTACTCCCGGGTAAAAGGGGATCAGAACCCAGAACAGCTGCTTCAATCTTAAAACCCTCCGTCTGCAACGGCTGACTTGCATTCTAATGATGGAAAACGGTCCACCACGCACATATTAGCCGCCTGTGCTGTGCCGCCTGTGTAACTGTTGCCTAATCCTTGATGTTTGTTGTTGATTTGATCACCTGAAGTATGGTGGTGAACGTCGATGCGTTCACATTTTATCTTGCAAAATACGAAGCGGCAGCATGGGGTTTACTGCTTCGGCAAAATTAAATGCAGCAGCTCATGTACGCCCACCGTACAGTCAGATGGGATGGCAATTAAAATGGTTTAATCTCCATGTTCATATTAACAGGCACGGCTGGGATGCTGCATAAAGCCTGTCGGCTTACCCTTGTCGGCGTGAAATATTTTGGAAAGAGTTTTGCCTTTTATGTCTTAGCTTTAAGTCGTTCTGTTAGTACATATACCACACCAGGAGTGTAGATTGCTCTTCCAAAAAAGTTTTTCGAAAATTATGAACAAACAACGAAATACACTCTGATAGCTTAGCTCTAGTGGCTCAACAAGATAACCGAAATGGAGGAGTTAATGGAGAACAAGGATAACGCGTAGTAAATTATGTAAATAAGTGTGCTGGATGCATTTAAATATTTGATAGTTTAATTTCAAATAAATCTAAACACAAAACTACAGATAGCAAATCAAACTGAGAAAATTTTAATTTCGGGCGAATAATGCTCGAATTATTCAAATTAATCAAATCTTATTTAATTCTCATAAGTGTGTATTTTTGACTAACAGTTTTTTTTATGGATTCCAGTTATTTAAGCTCGAACTTTTTCAAACGCAATTGCATTTCATGGAAGCAACTTTAATATATTACCAGCACACGTTCGGCTCCATGCAATACCACCGGAACGCCGTACGCTTCAACATAATCAGATTTTAATCGCACTCCCTAATGGACAATTGAACATTGTCCTATGAAATCGGACATGAGCACTGAGTGACGCTAACAAAAACAAATTAAAAAAAAAACAGAATACCGGTGAACCAAAAAAATCCTCATCAGTTCAGCACGGATCAAACATTTTAATTTATCGACACTCATGTGCCGCGACTCAACCCACCTATCCCATTCCACAGCTTTGAAGAGTGAAAAGATTTAATAAAATGATAAAAGCCTGGCCGTTCTCGTTAACCAGTGACAGTAGCAGTGGTACCCGCCGCTATCTTCACCTTCACCATCAGCAAACTCCAATCCTCCAAATGCATCACCAGCTGCAGCTAGGCGTTGGTGCTTTTGCGCGAAGTGAACACACAAGAAAAAACATCGTGCACACAAAATTATGCACAATCGCGAACGAGCGCTACGATCAAACTTTTTTAATATAAATTTATGTCTTCTTCAATAATACGGTGCGATTCGTTCCGGCGTCCCTTACTCCCTGTGAAGCACAGTGAAAACATCCGGAAGCATCCTAACTAGACCAATTTTACTTATACCTCCCCTGAAGCTTGGCTGAATCTGTGGGAATTGAAATCAACCAAAAAACTGTGGAATTCTGTTTGTCTCTGTTAGTAAGCGAGTGCACAAAAAACTGGTATTCCACCACATCAACGATGGACACGGATCTTTGCGGCTTACGGCAAAAATGTGCTTTTAATCTTCGAAAGCAAGCTTTATACTTCTTCCATTTCAGAGGATGACCGTGCGAAAGCTCTCGTTTTCCGCACAATCAAGTTTTGCTTCCGCACAGGAGCCAGCGTGTTTTTTCGTTCGTCACTAACAAACTTTACCAGTCCGATGTTCTGCATTCCTATTAGGGAAGTTTTATTAAAAGATGCAATCGAAATTCTTACTGAAAAACGTGTCACTCGAGGGAACAATTTTTGGTTGCATTCAGTTGTGGATGGGCCTTCGTTTTTCTTTTTATTTTAAAATGTCCGTAATTGAATGTTGATAGAAAGGCGTAAGATAGGTAATTTCATTCGTTTTTACTTTTCATGCATTCAAATTTGTTTACATTTTGATTGTATTCTAATTCTCTAAAATTATTTTTAATACTGTATAAAGTGAGCTTAATTAATAAAGCCATTTTTATTTATTCATCCATTTTGGTGGCCATTGTCGTATTTTCAACACCGCTTGTACTGTCTTTTACACACTACTTGTGTTGATTTTGAACAATTCGCACTAGGAATTTGCTTCTTGCTCTTAGGCTTATCCTGGAAATGCAAACAACAACCAGTTTAATTTAATCACTCAAGTGATTCTATGAAAATTAGAGTGAATGAAATTCTATTACAGTTTATTTAAAAAAAAAAAACCCATTAATAAATATACAAATAAACATCAACATAAATATAAAATAAAATAAAACTAACTTTAAGGGATGTCCTTACTAAGCTACCATCTATCATGCTTTTTGTCTATTTACTAAATTTGGGTGATACGGAGTGTCACACAGAATTCACAGTTTGGAAAAGTAATTGTGAATTCCCAGCCAGTGTGATTAGCATGCAATATAATCTATAGCTGCATGCAATACGACCTTTATGGAATGGAAAAAAAAAACATTATGAGCAATGATATAACCCCTTGTTTTATCTAAAACTTCACCACAACTACATAATTTACTATTATTAATTATTTCGATTTCGAAACCAGTTCATTATGCGGTGCCAATAACCGCTGGTTGTGTTTTCGACTCAGTTGGGCAGTTCCGATGGCGCTAATCTAATCAAAGGATGACCCAGTTCCATAGAAGAAGCTTCAAAGTGCGAATTACGACTTTTTTCCCGTTCCACTGTCCATTCCTCTCTGGACTCACCGTAAGCCAAAAGCACACGATATGCGAATGTTGCGTGATTGCCACATTCCCTTCGGCGGCGTGCTGTACTTTTTTTCTTTCGCTTGCTTTTCCGTACTATTGGCCTTTCATTTACTTTCTTCGGACGCTCATTTCGTGATTGATTGAGTTTGGTTAACGAGTTTCCTTTCCGTCAGTCTCGCTTTTCGATTTGCTCTCATTCCGTTTTCTTTATCCGTTATCTCAGTCCTCGATTGCTTCTAATTACGATTGGGCTGAAGGATCCACCGATAGTGTACAGTTAGCGGAAGCTAATATTTCCTCCATTTTGCTGTCCTGAATATTCTAGTTCTGTGAACATGAAGCAAATAAACTCCAGCACCATCTTCTACGGCTTGTATTGACTTAGTTAATGAAGCAGGTGAACGAGCGAAATTAATCGCACATAACCGGGAGCGAACAAAAAAATCGCAAGGAAAACCATTCCCTGCAGCATCGTTACCAAAATCACGTGCATGTGTTGGTGATGGGAAAATTACTAACAATCAAAAGCAGATGGTAGGAGAAATATTGTTCCGGGTTGGATTACTACCTTCACGATCCAATCATGATCCTTTTAGGGAAAGAAAGGAAATCAAGGCTACGCCTTTGTTCTCAGAACGATCGAAATCATTCTGTTCGACCGCCAACACGTAGCACAAACTCTCTCAAGAGGGCTGTATACAAGACACCTCGAAATGTGCAATTGACTTTGTGGTGAAATTTCGTTAAAAGCCAATTGAAAAGGATGATTCTAATAAATCATTTAACTCATCCCGTTTGCGTGCGATCCATCTCCGATCTTCGTTCGACCGATCTAAAGTGGTTCATCTTTCATAGCAGTTTAGCGCGCGAGGCCGTTACCGTAAGCCACCAGGCGCGTCCATTTCGTGCTATCATTACGCTGCATTTCTGACTGTAGCGCCGGATGCGCGTGAAACACTTGAAAAAATTGAAACGTTTTTTTTCCCGCTACCAGTGCTGTGAACGTGTCCGGAAACGAATTGCTCGATGTATGATGTGCTCCATTCCATTTTGTTTTTTTTTCAACCAACAGCAAGCACCACCTTACGCGCTCCCATTGCCCAACCACTCACGTTCGGTGAAATGTTGCGATGATTCACGATTGCCAATATCGCAATTTGATTTTCCCATCCGTTTGCGTGCATTCCATTTCCTCGGATCTGTATTGTGCCGAGAAGGATAACGGTACGCGTATGTTTGACTTATTACCTTTCGCAATTGGAAAACCAAAAATACAGTGTGCCACGGTACCACAGCGCGTGGAGCAATTTCTCATCGGACCCTTTTTTCCTTTCGTTTTCTCTCACACCTATGTGAGTGTGCGACTGGCCACTTCCGTGGGGTGTCGCTGCACAAAGGAATGGTACCGAACCCGAACGCTACTTCTTCAATTATCGATAAAGGAGACAGAGGAAAAATGAAATCCTAGCCTATCGCTCGTTATCCGATGAAGATAGGTTATGATTGCACAACAACAGCATTGGCATGACTGGTAAAGTTTCATTGGACAGAAACATTTTTTTCTCCTTTTATGGAATGAACCCATACAGACTTCGGATCAGCAATCACAAAAGATGCTTCAAATCATTCACCAGTTGGAGGGTTAATGAAAAAGTGGCTGGTGTGAAGAGAAAAACGGACGCAATAGCGTTTTGCAAGGCAATATTGTAGATTTGTAGATAAATTGATCACTTAGTGGTACAAAATTCGACCACAATGCGTCCGTATTGATAACTATGAACAAAAATCACTCATCATATTCCAAATCCGTGTGAGATATTTGTCTTTATGCAAGGAATATTTTATCTCCTTTAATTGGCCCTACATAACACATTCATGTAACGAACACATTAAAAGACTCCACACAACACGCACTCATGCATAGAAAACCACGTAGCACAGTTTTTTGTTCTGGATCTATTCTACTTAATTTAATTCGATCGATCATCATTGCTAATTGGTTCAATCGAATTGGTTTAATGTAGTTTAAAAAAAAGATCACTTCAAATACCGACTCATGAAATTTATAAATTACACACGAAACAAACGCACTTCCAATTAGTGTTGAAGGGGTGTAGTAACTTTATGTTTCGCTTCGGTTACAGTCACCCCTGCAACGTTACGGATCGAATAAAAAATCAACTGCAAGTGCTGTTTGTAGTTATCATCCGTAAACCATCCTATTAAAATCGTTTCCTCATTTCATTCAGCCAAAGAGTGTCCGCCCTCCACCATTACGCCGTATCCCCACGGGTAAACAAGTTCACAATATATCTATTTACCGTATGTTAAAAAACAATCAAATTATTGCAGTTATATTGTTTGTTTGACGAAAAAAATTGTTTTTATTCTATCCTTTTTCACTATTACCAACTATGAAAAGCAAGTCCTCTGTGTTGTTAATGGCAATCAATAGCGTGCTACATCGGTGAAACTAAAGTACGGGCCGGTTATGTTGATAGTAAACGGCAAAATAATTTATTTTTCTCATTTGGTTCTCCATGTAATCACGAGTCATCATTAGCATGAGCCTGGTCATTATGCTACATGCAATTTTTGTTGCTGCATTTGACAGCTTTGAGTCCCGGGCAAATTTCATTCCAACGAACAAAAGTACAATATGATAATAATGTTAAAAATGCTTGAAAACATAGCAGACAAAAAATATTTGACATTCGTTATTATTTCGCAGTAAATCTATTCAAAACATATAATTTTTTTTGTACGAGATGCCATAAATCGCCGGCATACATTTCTGTCTGAGGATGTGTGTAATGTCAATGGAACTCATCGAAACAAAATTGTCGGATGCTTTAAGTATACTTCAAACGACCAATTCCTGGTTCTGTTGTAAGGTTGCACTTTAACTTTAATTTCAAGTTGAGGGCCTTGCAGAAATTTGTTTCATACATTTAGTTTTCTTTCTTTATTCGTGAAATTTATCCAAAGGGTGTTGATGTAATTCAAAATTTCATGGACAATTTGTATTAGAACTTACAGAAACATTGTGATAGCTTAACTCTAGTCAAAGTTTGATCAAAGTTTATCATTCGCAAAAACGGAATACGCCAGGAACACTTCGTAAGCTTGGACATTTTTGTAGTGTTTTACAGCGTCGATAGTTTGGGAAATATTCAATCAAAAAATATACATCGAAAATTTTAAAAAATCTTAAATTCAGCATATTCATGGATGATTAAGTATGAGATAAATTGATACACCTACTTTACAAAATATATTTCAACAAAATTGGAAACAATAAAAGCAAAAGTTGAAAGTATCAAATTCAAAATTCATTCATTTCTAATTTTAGTATATGCCTAGTATTAACAAGAACGCCACGGAACATTGCAATAAAAAAAACTCGATGAAAAGACAATATTCTAATCAGAAACCAGACATCCTTACATTAAGTGCTACCTGAAACATCATCAAAAACCATTTCCAATAGTGAGTGACAGGTAGGAAAGATTGTTTTCAACCTAAATCCCGCCAGGGAAATACTTCGCAGTACCAGTTACTAAGAAAGGTTTTGAAAAGGGTCACCATTGTGATTTGGACAGGTTTCATTAAAATTTCCTTCACCATAAGAGCACTGGTCTTGGCAAATTGAATTGACCAATCTTAAGCACGCGACGGTAAGCGTCGTCAAACAGGAATGGGATTTATAAAATGTAATTTAGACAATAAGCTTTCGTTATTCGGCCGGTTTTGTGTTTTAATTTACGACCGTTATTTTATAGCGATCGAATGGTTCTATGCTTAAAAGAAACAATGCTTCCGGGCATTCCACGGCGATTGGGCACGAATTAGGGAAATTAATCCACACAACAAACCGATTTCCGATGCACTTTTGCAAATGAAATTGGTGCGAAACAGTTATCTGAAATAGTTTTACCATTCCTTTCTTTGGCGAGTAAACTAAGAACGGTGAGTGTATATCGGGTAATCAATTTAAATGCATTCAGAATTATGTGCCGTGCACCTTTTGCTTGTTGTTTGCTTCTTCTGTTTGCAGGGAAGAGTTTCTGCACACCGCGGGTAAATTTCCTTACAGATCCTTAACAACCGCATGTGTTTCTTGTCTAAATGCATCGCTAAGTGTAGAGAAACGGAAACAATCGGTGCATAATTGATTACGAATTAGTTTGGAGTTGAGATAAAGGATGGAAAAAATAAGGATGGCAGATACAATGGCTGAGTACTTTTATCTTGCTTTGTACTTCACTAATCCACCCAAAACTACAATTGCATTGGCGCCTCAGTAGGAATGTTAATTCTTGAATAATAAAAGATTCGACTTAAATGGGCGAAACTGGTTTGTTTGCATAGCAAAAAACTTGAAATATATAAAAACGCGATATAAATATCACTATATGAACACCTTAACCATGTCTTATGTAGACACTGCCTAAATGTTACCCACTGAAATAATGTGATTTTAAGAGCACTATCACATGCCTGGTAAACCATTGTGGCAGATTATTGCAAACGGCCAAGTTACATCCGTATGGATGAAATTTCACAACCTGCTCAAAGCACTCGAAATGGCCCGGCGTAAGTCCTAACCACGCACAAATGGCCAGCTAAGCGGAAGAAGCCGGATCATCGTCAGCTCGCCTCCAACGGTGAGCATGAGTGGTTTCCATTTCAAGCATTTCCCATAGGTCAGACCAAGAATTGTTGATGATGAAAGCCGCTACCGCTGATGGCTTGCAGCTTGCAACAAACCGAACATTGGCACTTGGGTTGGATCAAACGAAATGAATATTAATTATAACTTTGTTGGCTTTCCAGATGCCGCCCAGATGCCGACCTTACGGAAAGCGGAAGGTAAATTAAATCGATGTTTGCCTTTGCTAGAGTTGAATTTCAAAAGACTCTCGCTTTCCCCGTCAGCCCTGCTTATTGGCCATCTGGGCTAATGACAAACTAGAAGTAGCAAAGCGAAAATGCAGCTGGCGTACGAATCATAAGGCATGATACAAGGGAAACTACACGCGCTGAGTGGGATTTGCTTTGATCAACTCAATCAGCAATCGAAATCAACAACAACAATTCAACGACCGCAGACCCCGCAACACAGGCGGTCATATAAATTCATGTCTTGCACTGGCTCTGGACTGGAAAGGAAGCGATTCCTAAAATAGTGGTAGCATGTTATGCCTTTATTAATAAACGAACTAGAGTAGTGTGGGATGAATCCTTTTCGAAGGTCAGTTTGCAATTCAACACACAAGTGCGTTTCAAATTTCGATAAACGGTACATTTTATTTACCAACTTTCTCTTCTACAAAGGCCCGCATATCGACATACAAGATGTTTGTCGTAGAACTCTTACACAAAAATGTAGCTCAAATCGTGTTATCTGTTTATCTATTTATTTTATGTACCTATTCTATATTTATTAATTTGAAAGCATTTACCGAATCATCAACGTAACATGCCCAAATGCTTCAAAAAATTTACGTTAATTTTACTTAGTTAGGGTTTATTTATTCATTTTACAACAAATAGGATAAATGTACCAATATTGGTTCTAGTACCATTAGTGATAGAAAATATGTTTCTCTATGAAGAAGCAACGTTAATCACCATTAAGCATAGTGAATTTAACGAAAAATTCACTTTTTTGTTAATGTTATATCTTACCAATAATGGTGCTATGGTTCCTAATGTAGTGGTATCGTGTACCAATCATGCCTCTATTTTTTGTTCATTACTTTATCACTAACACTCCCATAACACTGAGGTAATTATTCAGATCCATTGTCCATCTTCCGTATGTCATGCATGACATTTTTTTTGAGTTTGGAAATTAATTTGTTCCTTAAATGATAAGGTAGACTATTGCTTCCCTTAAAACTTGACCTGTGCATTGATTTGTTTATTACATTCAATCCTAGTAGCCTGCTTTTGTTGTTAATTTTGTTTGGCACGAGTTTTCTATGCAATTGATACTACTTGTGAAATTGAATCTACAAGTTTTGATACTCTGATACGTAGATATGTTTGCATTTCATTTAAATGAATATGTAACAATTGTGGGCAGTCAGAAAATTTAATTTATTTCTTTAGCGAACTTTTTATTTTCATATTGATCTTCGCTGCCCGTCAAATGGTATGTTTTTGGCAATTACCTATAATTAATCTCCGTTTAAAATGACAAATATCCGTTTCTGAACATGTTGTGTTACTTGTGAACGGCTATCCTAGTATCTGAAACAGTATGCAATAACTTCTTTGATGAAGGAAGCGCTCCACATATAAGCACTGTATAGAACACCGAGTAACAACCGTGAGACGGAAATGAATTTGCAATTGGTTGACCTGCTTTTGCCATTAAGCCAAAAGCAGTAGCCAAATCTAGACGATGGAAATTTTAAAAAAATCATAAAACACTTTGGATGACCTGCTGGTTTTTTTCTGCTGCTGAAAAGGAAATCGAAAAAATACATTATGGTAATCGCTTTTTCTTAGCAGCTATTTTTTTTTTTGTATCTCTTCATGCTGTGAACTAGAGTGGTTGCCAATTTATTCTTTTTTTTTCGTTCGACAAACCGACTACCCTTTGCAACCAACTAGTTCTATGGAAAATCCTGCTTAATTTTTGTTAGTCTTATTCTATTGAACTCCTGGCTTGTTGTGAAGCAGTTCCGGTAGTTTTCCTTTATATATATATTTTCTCACCGTCCGTGGGGTTATTTTGCCTAGAGAGATGGTAGCCTTCAACATCAGGTTTACCGGCCAGCTTCCAAGTGGCTAGCAGGCTATAAATCCTCCTAAGCAAATAAATTACTTTGTTTCGACAGTGTTGAAATAAAAATTTCCCAGATTTCCACTGCTTTTTTCAATCGTTGCTGCAAGGAAAATTGGACGTGTGATTTTCTGTGTGTATGTAAGAGAAAGGGAGGATTTGTGTGTACAGTTTCAACAGCTTCCGGACCGAGCAAAGGACACACAACTTAGTGTTGGGGAAGCAAACGAAAAGGCAAACGTAAAAACATTCCCAGCAACGAACATTCATCTCAAATCTCCAGTCCTTCGACAGCACCGCGGGGTCAATTTAGGGTCAGTTCGAGATGGTGTGCTAAGATTGACCGAATGCGATCGCTACACTACACACATATCACACTGGGCAAATGTTCAAAATGTGGTCCCTTTTTAGTGTGGTGTTTTGGGCAACAAAAAACCTTACGACCGCCGGGAGGACAGCTAGATTATTTCCGTACCCAATCGTACGCTAGGGGTAGCAGGAGAACGAACCGGCAGCGAACGCTGCTCGAGTTTACCCGCGCACGTTCGATTTCGCAAAACCGTTGTCAACGGGAATGTTTTCTCGCATCCGTTCGCGCGTGTCATGGCTGGATCGAATTGCGCGATTGGACGTTTTTAATTTCCGCTTCACACATACAGTCTGTTAGCATCGTTCGATCGCGAACCTGAAGAAGAAGACCTGGTGAGTGCTTTTGCATTTTGGGGTTTTGCAAAATGTCATCAAACGAATGCGAATAACATATGAATCTTATAGATCGATTTTACCAACTTGTGATACTGTCAGGGGTAGATTTGGAAGTGAGTTAAAGTGATGGTTGACTGCTCACGCTAGTGAAAATAATTGCAAAGTAAAGATTCACCGTTGAAGTTAAAATAAAACAGTATCAAGTAAAACAAAATCTATTTCCTTCCTTTATACACGCTAAGGAAGCCGCATTGTGTTGTTATTGCTGACATAACCGAGTGAATCTCTAAGATCATCAGTTTAACAGTTATCAACAGTTAGATGATCATAGTATTGTTTTTATTATTTTTTGAGAAATTACAGGAGCTTCATATAAACGCATTTTGTATGAGACCTTTGTGTTAATATAAAAAAAAAAGTTAAAAGTTCAATTAAGGATGTGTGAAACACCTCAAATATATGACAAAAAAACATTTTAACAATAAATGAAGAGAACCGAGAATTTAAAAAAATCACAAAAAATATAATCCATAAGAGAAAAGAGCATTTACCTAAAAAAAAAGATATAGCCCTGTCAATAACAACAACAGCAAAACAAATAAAAAACAATCTAGGTAGACACATGTTTGTTATCAAGAATCTGATACCTGATGAAAAGCGTTGAAATTAAAAACCAAGAAGGATGGTAAATGGAAAACATGTATTAAATTTAAGTGCAAAAGTCCTTTTTTATACCAATGCCTCAGGAGTCTTTAGCCAACTCTTTCAGACTTAATTTGACTTTACTTGCCCATTACATTTCAGTGATTCCTGAACCGGATGGATAAAAATAATGAGAAGGAGATAGATAAAGATAGAAAGAGAGAGAGAGAGAGAGAGAGAGAGAGTAGTAAGTCTACATTGAAGCTAAAATTATTGAAAAAACAAGTTGTAACGACAGAGTCCACTCAATAGAACCATTTAAGCCAGTGATTATGATTCGGTTTGACATCGATGTAGTTTAAAACCGCCACCACAAGAAAGAGGAGTGAATGTGCCAACAGATGAAAAAGGAAAACAATGTGAAACTTATTAGACATTACCAAAAAAAAATATTCATCATGTTTCATCTAGTGTCCAAGTATATTTTCTCTCATACTTTCGCGTACTCTAGGAAACATTGTTTGAATTATGTTAATTATGTTGAATTATGTTTCAACTTTCAGAAAAAGAAATATATTTTTGCTTTCATTTGTTAGCTTTCAAACTTTCTCCCAGATCTCGATCGTTCGCTGAATTCGGGTAATGTTTTGATACAAACAGATGGGTTGTATGTTTCGATTACTGTATCACATACCACTCACTCTGCGTGAATGAAGCTAATAACATCATACCCAAAACAGTATGAGGTAGGTGGCATGAATTACGGACTGTTTTTCTGCAGATTTTTGTATTACCACCCTTGTTTGTGTTGCTGTTGTTTGGTATCGCTTCTCTTTCACACGTAACATACCCAACATCCCAATTTCACATTCACGTGGTAAATAGCACACATGAGAAGAACCTTTTGGGTAAGCAAAGGAAGAAACAGAAAAACAAAACACACACACACACACACACACACACACAGGACAATAAACCCCAAAACTGAGGCAGACATGATTAAACTTTAACGAAAATTGTCAAACAAGCTTGACGTGGCGTAAACTGATAAGGGTTCACCCCATGAACCTAAGCAGATTGACTCTGGGGCGCCTTACCGGAGCGCCTTGCTGGATGTTGTTTGCCGGTTAAATTTCTGTTGCTGGCAGCCCTGAGGCCTGATCGGGTTTATCAACTAGCATCGGGAGAGAGAGAGAATGAAAGAAGAAAGTACGAGAAAGAAAAAGTTTAACAAAAAAAAACGAAAGCAACAGTATTACACCGGAAGAAAGAAATCGTCTGCTCACATGCGGCCTACGTTTGTGATCGATTGTTTGTAATTGTTTTAAGGTGGAAGGGCTTTCATCTTAACCGTCATTCTGTCCTTCCTCTTTGCGTCGCTATCGCTTCGTATTTTGTGTCAGTGCATAGAAGGACACACTGGGAGTCTGGGAGCCAGGGCTGTATTTAGCTCCAACCCTGGTTGGAAAATCGGATATCCATTAGACAGCCGACTTGCAATCGACTAAAACGTTGATTGGGCGGATTAAAAGAGAAACGGTGCGTGGAAAACAAATATTTACCTTCATCACGGCAGATTTCCGGCGAGGGATTGTGATGTATTTTTCGTCTATTTTTTTCTGTGTGGCCTGTATAAAAAAAGAAGGTTGCACGGAGGTTGCTTTTATATTTTTTATAATACTCAGCGCCAGCGAGTTCAATTGGCTTTACCATCGTACCGGATGTACACCAAATCCGTGTTGGCCCTTACCCGGACGACTCACTGGCGCTTTGAAGTATTGACTTATAGTCTTTGATTTGATAAGGCTTACGTACCAAATAGCAGCAAATAGATATGGGTAGAAAAAGGGGCAATATTCTTTGAACAATTGGCTACAAAACATTGACGATTTGGTTGTTTCTTTTTTACCATTTGTCAACAATGCCTCTCGGAGTAAATTTCATTTCAAATATAAAGCCAATAACGTTTATTTGGAAAGCTAAGGCCCATGCGTATACTGCGTCAGCGTCAGCTTGGATACTGTCACGTATAGATTTGATTGGTTTTTCTTTTAATCTCTATCCATTTTTAGAAGACATCCTGTGAGAAACAACCGTAAGTAAACCAATTGTGATGTAAAAGTACACAGAAAGAGATAATAAGATAAAAGATGTAAAATATTACATTTTATGCACATTCTTCAAATTACATTAAATTCATAAATAAATTATCGAATTTAAAAAAGTATTACAGCTAGTTCAAAATTTACGTCAAAACATTTTTTACAGTTATAATTTCATAATTTAATGAAATAATTCTACACAATATCTCAAATGCAAAACTAATGTATCCTCTTTATCACTGTCAAACAAAACATAAATCGTAAACTACATTACATTAAGGATTAATTTAATAAATCTACTAATTCGCCAACAGAATAGCAACAATGAAGTTGAAAGTATAGCAAGAGTATCTTTCTACATACGTACAGTCAAAACGAAATCATATCCAAAACATCCAACTTCTATTTTTGGAAGGATACAAACTTCGGAAATGAGCAGCTGTTGAAACACGAGCTTCATTAGTCCATCATTAGCGGCTTCATCGAACGTACATTGACCTTCCTAGCGACACCAAACCCACCTCAAACCCATCCACTTGAATCCACTCATTCTAGCAAAATGGTGATGTGCTGTTGTTTATGCTTATCCCAAACCGGATCCCGCCACACGGATCGATTGGTGGGATCGGATGGAAACGTACTACACACATGCCGTTGTACACATTCGCTATAGCCCAAAAGAACACTTACCCATCCATCTCGAAAACCAACCACAAAACGTCCGATATGTCCGATACGAGAAAGGGACTGTACGCCCAACGAAAAGTTACCCCGGGAATTCAAAACATTTCACGGGCTCACGAGGTTTTGGAGCCCGACTTGATGAGGTTTTTCTCTACGGTCATGTGTGCGTAGTATATCGGCAACCCCGTGCGTACGTGGAAGAGGACGAACCAATGACAGTGATGAACAAACACATACACACACACACACACACACACACACACACTTTCGCTGGTTTGTGTTGAGCAAATAGAGACAAAAGCGAACCCTTAATTTGCATACTTACAAGGGTGGAAATTTGGTCCTCTAAGCCAGTACACTGGCTGGAACCGGTCGTGAAGTTGGCGTAACGGAGCCCACAAAAGGTGGACATCGTCAGTTGGGAAGGTTCTACATGCATGGAAAATGAGTTTGTGCTAGAAGTTTAATCCGTGTGGTGGGGCCATGGTTTGGAGCACAGGCAGCACCAAAAAGGACAAACAGCGAATCGATCACCGATCGAGAGCGGCATCGCGGGCAGAGCTATGCAGCTGTATACACCGGTGTATATTCCAGGAAGCGTTTCACCTTTCGGGCGGGAAAACTGGAAAACTTTTACACAAATAAATCCCAAACAAACTGTATGGTGGACAGCAGCAAGGGTAATGTGGCGAGCCCTGGGTGAATGTAATCAGGATTCCGAACATGGATCCTTTCATTGTGTGACGCAGGTTGGCGCGTACACTCTACTCATACTCATGCCAGGTGAAATCGTTTGATAAGTTTAACAACATCAATTACTATAATTAACATATTATTAGCATTAGTATGGAAATTTTTACCTCTCGTTTATCGTCGGAAGGCGATTGACTGTGTTTGTGTGTGTGTGTGTATCTTGCAGCACACGATGCACGAATCGAGGCTGAAACCATGAATCAAGAGCTCTTGCAGATCCCCGTAGCAATAGGTCCTCAGTCCGGCGATTGGACAAAATTTAATTAACCCATTACTGCAATATGGCACCCGTGGATAAAGTGGTTACACTTTTCACTAGCGCTTTCGCTCTCCTTCGTGCAAACGATATCTTTGTTTCCCATCCGTAAAAGGTAATTTCACTAAAATGACGCCACAAATGCAGCCTTCTTTTTTCTGCTTCCTTTCATTGCACAAGAGCCATTACTGCGTACCCGCTTCGGGCTGTGGCACATTTGTTTGCAGAAGTTGTGCTACCACTTCCTCTTTCCGGATGGCTCATTTCAAACGTGGTGGCGGGTGGCGCAATGGGTTCGCTTTTATGGGACACTTTAACGACATAACCTCAAACATTGACCGCACGACATGAGTTTGAGGTTACGGTCAGCCTATGACCGTCATTGTACAATGCCACGGTCATTTTCTCTCGTATATCACTATCTGTTCGGAAGGGGTGCATGATGAATACATTGTACTGTCCGCAGGATACTAAACGTGTACGGTAGCTACAACAGGTCATTTAAGCATTAGACGAGCAGGAAGAAACATTTTATTAACGTTCACCATGCAAGCATGTAAAACAATGCACTATGAAGCATCACGGTGACAATTAGATGTGTTATCGATGTTCAATATAGCATCGGCGTTGGCTTTGAAGGCTTTCTCGCGAAGAAATAAAACTAAAACGTAAACTATAATAGAACCATGTTTTCTGATGTACGTAGAAATGGAAGTACTGTAACTCTTTCTATGTTCGTTATCTAAAGAATATGGTTCATGTATCAAATGATTCTGATTCATACACTCCTGCAGCCAGTGTACCACAAGAAAGTGCATTATCGTTCATTTTGTTTATCTTTTCCATGTCTGATATACCGTCAATGAAGAACTGCAATCAGCATTTGTTCGTTGAAGATGTAGTAATCGGTTGAAAGGTTAAAAAACAATAATTAAGGCTCTAAATTTCGATCTTCAAAATTGCTCAAAATAGAGTATTACGAAGTACAAAGTGGAAATTAAAAATTAATGGAGGCACATCGGGAGCTACATGATTCACACGCTTCCGAAAGGCTTACAGCATTCCAATTGCCTTCATGAAGTTAACAACATCGCTTGGACGAATAATTAATTCAAATGCCTAGGATTATTAATACGTTTTCGCACAAATTTCCCCATTATTAAAGTAAAGCACACTACATACCATAGATGATTCAAATCAATGCGATTTAAAACAAATTATATAAAATAAGAAGTTTCCTATACTTTGCAAACAGTTAGACAATGAGAAATGATACAAACGTGTTAAAAATCAATGTAGAAACAAAAGAAACATTAACATTATCAACATAAACATTATGCAGGTTCTTTGCAAGGTACAGATATAAAGATATGTAATAAAAATAAAAGTAGTTCACTTTAAATTTTTTATAGTTGTTTGTGTTTCCTGTATTTGGTTTTCATTTCTTGGTTGCCTTGCAATAACACAAAGCACCTTTTAATTCACTTATGTCTTAACTCTAAATCAAATTTGTATTCGGGTTCCTGAACGGCTCGGGTTATGATTCATTTAGTGAACCGTCCTACGTCACTGACTTAGAGTCAAACAATAGTACAAGCTCAAAAGATGCTCCTGTTGAATATTTTGCTTCAATCATACCACTGCTGCGTAATTTAAGCTGACGCTCAAGTGCTAGGCAATTATTGAGCGAGCCCAAAGACAAAAAAGAGGTATCAAATTCAAACTACGTGCTAGAAACTTCTCCTCTTTTGCGACCTACCCTTCCCAAACGATTACGGCCGTACGTGAAGAGACCTAAATGGACGACACTCTCGCAACGTGACAGGTGCGGAGAGAAAATAAAACAGGAAACAACTAACGCCACGACGGCACGGCCACCGTCACAAAAGGAATCATTTCATCCCGTTGATGTCACACTTGAGCCCGATCATTGAGGCTAATGGAATATGAAGCCACACTTTTACGACACCGCGTTTTTCTCCATCCATACAGCCCTCAGACACCCCTTGCACACAGTCCGAGCGCGTCATGCCCTTAAGAAGGCATTTGTCTACCAGCTATTTTGGGTAGCGCTCATTGTCATTCATCGTACGCAGTACGCCGAAAGGATGATAATTTTGCACCACTCATGAACGACGTTTGCATTATCCTTTGACGGGTATGGTGTTGTTGTCCCTTAGGAAAAGGTGGGCGTTGTCTTCGGCCGTGGTAGCAAATCTTGTTACATCTTTAGGCTGCACGGTGAGAGAAGTTTTTCAGCGGTTTATGGAACGGTTGCAGACTGACAGACAGTTCTTACGGATCGCGCGATATTATTATCGGACCAGATGGGCTGGGGTACATGTTGGGTACAATTAGCCGATCTTATCGTCACTTTGTCGCTGCCAACGCAATTGAATTAAGTCACTTTTCTTATGGACTTATGGACGAGTGCTGTGCCGTTGGTTTATGCTTTGGTGGATGTTGATGCCGAAAGGATGGTGTTAATATTTTTGTCTAATTGCAGAGAACGTGAGCTGTCTCTGTTCATTTAGCTCTTTTGTAGTAAGCAATTGAATTTTAAAGCAACGCAGAAAAGAATAAACATTTCGTGATCGTTCAATGTTATTGCTCACTATTTCGTATTCATTCAACGTAATTGTTCATGGTAGCGTAATAATGAATATTAATGCCTCCATTTTTGTTTTAGTCAATCAAAGAATTTCTGTTAAAAAAAGCAATAAAAAATATAAGATTTGCGAACCTATCAAGCAAAATTAAAGTTTACAAAAAAAAGAAAAAGATATTTGAAAGAAAAATATTACACTTTTTAGTTAGAAATTAAAAACGGTATAATATAAAAGAATATTAATAACAGGATTAATTCCAATCGGATACCTGTGTAATGGAAAGTATAAATTAATATCGTTACACCATGTCATTGTTAAGATTTCAAATGGTAATATAATATTACCTTAGCAATCCTCTCAAGTCTACCAGGAAAACTTGTTACCATCACCATCGCCAGTCATTACTTCCAGTTAAACAAGGTACTCCCTCATCCAGCGAAGGCAAACACGCATAAAACCCAAACAAATCCGTTAAAAGCTAAAGACGCATAACGCACACGGCACTCTCTGCTACGCAACATATGCATGTAACTATTTACGATTGCCAAGTAAAAGTAAAAACACCCTTGGGAAATTGTACATTAAATGAGACACCGGAACTCCTCCTTTCCACTGATATCATCGCCGCTGAATTCAGGCCTGTTTGAAAACGGGAAAAATGCCGGTTGCTAAACCATAGCCGGCGAGCAGGCAGCAAACAACACGCTGTTTGTCGCCTGACGTGGGGAATCTTTTATTTTGTAACATGTAACAGAGACGCTAGTCGGTACGGTTTGAAACGAGGGTAAAACAATGTGGCATAAATTTTTATCATTATGACTTCTAATCACAACCGTACTGGAAACCCGTAAGTAGGAGACTTTTTATTAGGTCGCTTGAGTTCTTGACAGGGATTCGTTTGTGGAAAGAAAGCAATCGGTTGGTGGTTTTCATGTAAGTCGTAATTTACTTACTGAAGCATAATTTATAAATCAATTCGCAGTGCATAAATTAATGAGCAACACTGGCAAAAAACATAATCATGAGCGAGGCAGCCGTTAAACTCAACTTAATAACAATTCAAAGCAAAAGTTATGCACTGGAGTTTCTTGTTTTTTACTCTAAAAAGGTGTTGGGATAACACGAAAACAAAATAATCGTAAATAGCTCGGTTCCATAAAGAAATGTGAAATACCATTCTAAAACCTAGGATAATGAATACATTGAAATGCATAGGCTTATTTTATAGTCTTGGCATCCAGAGATATATTCAGCTATGTATTGTCTTCCTATTACAAAATACATGAGCCGAAATTTTATATATTTTCCCTACCTTTCCGTATCAGGATTGGGTAAAAATTTATACTATTATCAACTTACTTGTCTTCAGCAGCGCATAAACACAAAAACAATAGGAGAGTCAATTCTGCATCGTACGATACTTAGAGTGTTCCGCACAGTATCTGGAATTCATAATATTATCACACTTCTGCAACAAAATTAGAACAGAACACATCGTCAAGCAGAGACCTAGTTTCAGCCAGATTGGTTTTATATGTGTCTTGAAAGTTCAATAGCAGCGAAAGGTGAAAACTAACTAAAGTGACTAAACAAACTAATCTTCATCAATACTGTACTGCACAGTATTGATGTACTGTGCTGCTTAATATAAGAGTTATTCCAATTCTACCAAAAAATGGTAAAAAATATGTTCCTGAGACGCAAACAAACAAACTTGTTTGGGCAAATCTCTAAGCAGTATCTTGTAAGATATTTCCGAAAAAAAATGCGGGGACAATCGATCGCGAAGGTTAAGAAAATATCAAAATAATACTTAATGATAGTAACTTGTTCATTGAACTTCATTGAACTAAACGTAAGATTCAAGTAAAATATTTGTTATTCAACAATTGTTTTGAATTTTACATACCGGAAAGTGAATTTTGACATTATCTGACAAAATCTTTCGCAAACGATAATTTTAAATATTTGATCATTTTTCCGGTAATATGGTATTTAGAATAAAGAAACGTCTTCAAAACACACAAAGGATATGCGAAACAACTCTTCGGCAATTCCATTTACCTAGCAAATATGAGAACATTCTGTTTACAACCGTCTAACCAGATTGTCTTAACATGGACATGAGTTTGAAATTGGTTCCTTTCGAAGAAAACGTACCATCCCAAAGGTAAATAAAAGTATCCACACGTAACAGCGCTGTTGCTCGATCGTTTCGCGCCAGTTAGCTGACAGTTAGCCCATGTTCTGTGGCTTTCTGAATCGGAAACAGGCGAAACCAGCATGCTGACCGGAAGGTTCACACCATACCCAACGGGTACACCTGGGAGATAAACAACTACACAAACATGCACTTCTGATTACGCTCGATCCTGCCAAGGCACTGGACTGGGAGCGAGTTTTCGTCATGACCGTGCGCATCGTTTACCGTTTTCGAATGCATATTCAAGCTTCACAGTGTACCGAGAATCTTTCAGCCGGGCACGGAAGTGTTGCACTTGTAGAAAACCGTCCTGGTAGCGTGTACTGGGCGTGCTGATATGAGCGAGTACATCGTTTATCCGTGATCCGTGGTACCTAGGTTAAGGAGCCGCAACCATCGCAACGGCGGTAAACAATGAAGCACAAGGTACCATCATCATTGCCGCCCTGAACATGGATGCGTGATCCCGGTGCCTTCCGCTGCGGGACATTTATCCGAGTTTATTCATAATTCCGCTGATAATAATGCGACAAGTACGAGTTGCGTTGGGAAATTCCTTCCTAGAACGGACGGCACCGGACAATAGTCTTCGCTGCTTCGGTTGAAGCGAATCGTTGGGCGAAAGGTGTACATGTAGGGAACGATTCACAGTAGCGTTGATGACGGTGGTTTGCCGATGGTGCTGTGCATAAGTGAGGTGGTCAGCAGGGTTTTGCTGATGACACCAAGAAGGAATGGATGCACTGGCTACTCATGGGGCAAATGTATAAATGAGGATCGTCGAATGTTGGGTTTACATTTTTGAGAAAATGTTAAGTAAATAATATAGAAATAGACCACAAAATGATTTAAACGCAGTAAAACAATGAGATTGTTATTGGGAAATTAAATTGAGAGAGTAAAAAATATCACCAGTTTCTTACATATAAAAAATCTTGTTGTGAAATTAAAATAGTTCAAGACTATGTATCGTTTTAAAGTTCCTCATGATGATACATATCGAAAAAACCAATATTTTCAAACTACCATAAGCGTTTTGGATGTTTGCAACTAGCTCCTTGCTGGCAAGATAATTAACAAAATCGTCTAAAAGTCAATCGTGCACAATAGATAACGGAATACGGCCTACCTCATAAGGGATGAATCGATGCGTAACGACGTCCTTCAATCATATCGTCCGTGTTGCATCCCCGGTGAATATGTGATGATTCTACCTTTAGAATCTTCCCTACTTGGAATCCTCATACTTCCATCACCACACACGGTTATCGTCACCGATTCTTTGATGAAAGTCCATCCAGAAACCAAGGTGCATCATGAGTGCACACCTGACCCACGCAGCATGACGCTAAATGCAACCCAAAGGAACGACATCGAAGCGATATTCGATAAAGGTTTTGCGTGTTGGTTCCGAAATTTGGTCCACGATGAAGGATGGCGCGTTGTTGCTTCACCCCTTTTGTGCACCGAAACAATGCCACCGATAGCACCGAAGCAAGAAGGTTCCCCGTTTTGTTCTTGATGACCATCCCAGATGACGTTCTGCTTGGGCGCCTGCTGTGGCTGGCTCGAAGGAAGATAATAATGATGTCAAGCGGCGATGGAGCAGAACTTCAGCACTGTTGGACAGTTTCTGCAACGACTAGGGGCCATTTTCTGACCGGCCACTAGCACGAAAACTCTACCGAACCGTAACACGGCTAAAGGCTGTATGTATGGCCACAGGTCTAGCAACAAAATACGGAATTGATGGAGACGGAAGCTGGGCATAAAGATTCCAACGGACAAAAGGGTGAAGAAGTGGTGTTGTTCTGTGTGAGCAGAAGTCAAGCAGATTGCAGTACCGCAGATGCAGATGCGCACGGTTGAAATCATTGCTGGGTATGAAAGGCAGAAATCGTCCTGTGTGGAGTACGGGAGTATGTTTACTTGCCTGCCTTCTCTGTCCCCAAGGGAACGATAATAATTATTGACAGATATTGCCCGGGCCAACCAGGGGTATCAATTTATAATTCAATAACATGTTTTGGGCCCGAACATATGCTATGTGACTTTTTGAATAGGACCAGAATATTTATCGGTGATGTTTTTGTGCAACAAGCAACGAATGCATTTCTGACTAACGAGCTAATATTATAAAAATCATTAGACACATCGAAACTAAGCTATCGGTTTAAGCATTCTTACTCTCTCTCTTTATACATTTTCATTACCAAATTAAAATGTATGCAGAATGTCGAATGTTATTGAGGTCTTATGAGAATCTAAGCAGTTGTATTCGTTTGAAGCTTTTGCTTTGTTTGATTTTTTTTTTTTTGGTGATGGTAGACAAACAGTAGAATCAATCATTCTTATCACGATTTTAATTCAAAATATTCCCAATTTCAGAATATCACAATGGTATGTTTCACTATGCCCTACAATCGGACTTAACGAGCTACCTCCGTACCAACCGTACCTTTGCTGAACGAAATTCAATTTGATAAAACATATTTCCCAGATGCATCATAATTGTTTAGCCCATTAAACATCCGGTAGAACAAAACACACTGCACTTTGCCGTCGTTTGCTTTGTTTCGTGCTGACCAGAACCGACACAACGGTCAGAGAACAAATATCATCCCGCTTTGCATGATTGCTCTGTCCCCATGCGGGGACCATGCCACATCCATATGGGGACGATTTTTGTGCAACACACAGCCACAGCAAATCGAATTCAAATGAACTGTGCAAACAAAATGCTGCTGATTAGAAAAGCATGGCAAACCTGGCGAAAGGTAAGCAAACCGAAGCTCCCAGAAGCTCCTGGAACTACCGGTTGTGATTGTTTCTGACGCGCTCTTGGAGTGGTTGATGCTTTCGAGATGGGCACAACACGGCTGAGATGAGGAATGGTATGCCATCTTAGCCATCGTTCGAATAGAAGCACGGCACTTGTCAAATATTCATCGACAGCTTCAGTCTCCAGTCTCTCATCAAGTGTCCAAACAAAAACAAGATTTCTGGGATTTCCAGACCGGTCGTTTTTGTTCGCACAGTACCAGAAGGTGACAAAAGGTTGAGCACCATTTCGTCGCGTGTCAGGTTATGGTTGAAGAGTGCTACGTTCATCTTGAGGGTCCAGGGCTTGCCACTATTGCACTTTTGTCCTCGAAGCGCTTTTCCTTCGGTGGTTGTTTGCGTGAGGATACGGTTGGACGAATGTATCGTTATTGTGAGGGTCACACCACACCCTATCCGATCCTGTTTGTCATGGCCCTGGCTGGATCCGGTGGGAGCACTGTGTTTGTATTAAATCAAATAAGTGTGGTCCTCGGAACTGGTCGAGGATTGGGAAGCTCCGGGTTTGGGGCCCCGTTCAAAATGCCACCATCCTTGGTACCTGGTGTTGTTTGGTGTGTATGTAAATATTTCATCAACCTGAAGATGATTGAACATTCCAGGTTTTCTTTCCCAGACCCAAACGCGTTTTCTCTGGGAAGATGGTTGCTTCGGAACAATAGTCCACAGAAGCTGTACATGTGCTTTGCCAGAAGCTCGGAATGCAAACATACGATTGCCACATCGATTGTTTGGCCATTTTCCACTGCCAGCATATTTTGGTTATGGAAAAGGTAGCTCGGCGTAGGCACAACGCGCTCCAGTTTGTTCCTGTCCTTCAGTAGTGCAAAGAGCACTTTCTCCAAGGGCTCGATGCCACAAATTCTTTAGAAAGTGTTTATTTACCCGACCCTTATTGACTGTGCGGGACATCATGACAATAGATTTGATGATTGCACAGATGGAATGTGAATAACAACAGGTTAATGTTCATACTAATTAAAAGCCTCTCCAAGAAGGACTGAAGTTCTGAATCCGTTTGATAGTAGGTGTGGTTCATGTCGTAATATACTTTACGTCATATATATTACATAGTCGCTACTTATTCATCTTCAATAAATTAAATTGAACTTCTATCACCTTCACTAAATAACATCCACATTACCTACGTTTTTGCCTTAATTGTGGAAATCATCTTTAGTCATACGAAGAATAACTCCGTGCATATTACTCACTATGCAATGAAAATAAAAAAAATACATAAAAAATAGAAACACACGATAACACCTAGCCATTTTCGACGTTACGTTTTCACATAGCACCGATCGATTGTTTAGATTGCGCCATGATTGCGCTTAAATTAATTATATATCTCTTGGATTATGTAATGCTAACATTCTTTTTGGCAAATGGGAAATATACTTTTGGCATAAAGATACGTATTCTTTGAAATTTATTATAAATATCAATAATATGCTACTTCTTTTTTTTCGTTAGAACGACCTGGCCGTATCGACTTATTTTACCACGTAGCCGGATGGTCAGTCTTTGCTACGGGGGATTGGCCCGGATGGGATTTTGGTCCAGTCCGTTCGTGTGAAGACCGGCGCCGCTACCATCATACCACCGGGTCGCCCCTTTATGCTACTTCTTGAATAATAATGCTACTTCTCATGCTCATGCTACTTCTTGTAAATAATAGAAAAATAATCCGACTTTCACATAACACGTTTGCTAAAACAATTTTAGTTCTTTCAAATATTTCTTTGAATATTTTTTATTTTTCGTTGGAAGAACTCTTCTTGCAACGTATAGGAAAAAAAATCATGCATATCGACACTATTCCAGGAATTGATAGCCAATTCCATTGCCTTAAATTGCAACAAACGCCGTCAGAAACGAGCAAACGATAAAACCAATGCGCTCATAATCGGTTGCATCCTGCTGCACTAACAAATAGCACCAGAATCGATCCTTTTTCTTCAATGCCTCCAAGCTGCAATTGCGGACGATCAATAAAAACAAAAATCTAAGCTCATCAAAGACGCTATCCGATGATGATGCGATTGGCAAAGTCACGCTATTTACCATCTGACGGGCCTGTGTTACCATTTGTCGATAACGTGCGTATCCTGTCACAATATCACTACAGCTAACGATGAATTCCCCATGAAGCCGTCGTGATATCCCTTTGTGACATGGAACGCGTTTGCCTACCAATTGCCATCACCGTGCACTTGTCAGCGCCAGATCGCACGTCGCTGATGGCCGTGTGGCCGTTATCAGGCGAATCGATCCCATCACCCATCCGGACAACAATGTGCTCCTTTCGGGCGCACACTCAGCATGATAGTGGCCCGGTCCGCGAGATAACGTGCAAGACTACCGTGTGTATGTGCGAGTGTGTGCGTATGTATCACCAGCTAAAGGCTAAAAAGGGTTCTGAATGCAATTGGGTAGCCGATCATGAGTGAAAATGGAAATGCTGGCCAACGCTTATCGGCCGACTCGGTTCGACGAGTTGGAAGACAACCGATAAACAGTCGCAGTTTAAATCAAAGCCATTAGACGGGAATGTCGGCAAGTAAGAGACTAAAGGAACAAGTGGGAAACGCAGCATTGACATCGAGATCAGCCTGATTGGACCTGCATATACTCGCTGTTGCCAGTATATGCTATCTGCTGTGGAGTGTGTTTGTAATTTGATTTCTTGGATTCAGAAATACCATTACGAGAGAAATAACTTCCTTCTTTAAAGCTAGAATATATATGGGTAAAGTATTGCACATTAGCAATCAATTGAATTGCATTGTAATGGGAAGTAATATAAAATATCACTCAAATGTTTATTAAAGCTCAAAATTTAGTCATTTTTAAATTAATAAAGCTAAACCGAAAAAATATGTTTAGTATTTATAGAAATGTAAATATATATGAATGCTTCAAAACCAATATTCCCTTAATCGTTATAATGTGAGACACAAAATCATTATCTAGAGCAAATGGGCATTTTAATGTCTACTTAATATACAGTGGCTAACATAACTATACGGATACATGACAGTCTAACAATTCAATGTAGTGGCTTTTAGGCCGATTTGCTAACTGAATTCGATTGGTAATTCAAAGGAACTTAAGGAACAACAATATTATAATTTAAATATTAAATATTATAATATAATTATTATAATTTCCTTTACAGCCACAAGTGGATGAGAGTAGCCCTGGACCGAATTTTCTGGAAACGGATTAGTGACCTCGATGGCATCAATGTCAGCACGACTAGTTCAACGGTGAGCGGGTCAAGAAGAAGTAAAATATTCTTTTAAAAGTAATACAAAAATTAGAATGTGATCATGGAGTTTTCATTAACAAATTAAATGATTTTTGAAAAAACTTCCAACATAATAAATATTGGTAAATCTTGTTTGAAGAAGCAACTGGTACTTTTTTTAATACTGTCAATGTCTTTTCAACAATGTCAGCATCTTATAAATGGGCATTTTGATTAACACTTCGTAAAAAATTTGCTTTTATTGTTGCTTTATAACAAAAATTAAAATAGCTTTCTGCCTTAAAAAGGTTTATTCGACCCTGACATTTCAAAAGTATGACAAAAAAATAAAAAAGTCATATGTTTTGAAATTTTGTATTTACCGAAACAAATTTTTAAAGTTACTTTTGATTTATAATTGAAAATGTTTTAAATTATCAAAGAATGTATTACATAGGTTTAGAACTTCTACTGCATATTCCTGAAACAGTGTGAAATTCTAATAATAACAAGACAAGATTTTTCGCAGCAGTTGACTGTTTATTAAATAAATTCATAATAGTATTCATAATAATAGTATAATTCTATAATCATGTTTATTAAATTATGTCTCTGAACATTTCTCTTCGTTTTACCATAGAACTCAATTAAACTAATCGATCCTCTTTTGTTTCAGTTCATTCGAAAAAAAGCCTTTCAATGAACATTATGTTATGTGCGATGCAAAATCAATCACTGGATACATCCTATCTCATCAATCCCTTCTTATATCTCCAAAAAAAATAACAAACCGTTCACAAAATGGAATTCATGCTGGCATTAATCTGTAATCCTTTAGAGCTTGGATCTTTCGGATTGGCTGCGGGTTTTACTAAGCTTCGCACGCACATTCTTCGCAATATTCCTTTACCTTCCATAATGGACCTCTTCCGTTAAAATATTGAAATTGATATCATTCGTTTTCTCAACATCAACAAAAAAACCCGAATCCGTGCGCACGAAGGAAACAAATTTCCTCCATAATCCAAGCAAATGTAAAACGAACCATAATTTCATGCTACATTTTCTTTCCGTTCCAATCAGGTCGCGTAAGCGGTCGCTTTCCCTGCCCTATCTCAACCGCTCTAAGTGGTTCGATTCCTTCCCATCATATCCGGCTATGATTATCCGTTCAATCATCTCAAGCGTCGGTTGTGCTTTCTCGAGTCCGATTGAGTTTCACAAACACCTGTGAGAATGTTTTATTATTCTTGCTTTTTTGTCTTATTGCATTTGAATTTTTCCTCCCCCCCACAAAAAACACGTTCACTTGAGGTACATCATGTGATTGCCCATTACTTAGCTCACTTTATGGGTTTCATGCATATACCACACGCACCACAATCAAATGCTGATGTTATGCTTTTTTCTCATTTTTTCTGCATACCTTCCACCGGTTGAGTTTACAATCTACACTTGTACGAGAAAAGAAAAATTACAGCAACGCGTATAAAATGATACGGTAAGAGCACATCGAGAGAAGACCGACGGGAGATAAAGGAAACCGCATTGAAATACAACTGCTTCATTTTATTGCAAAATTATTCAAACCACTTCGCTTTCCGGTCGCTCGGCAGGCAGCTTTGGAGGATCTAGAATTGGAAGGATATTTTTTCTAGCTACACTTCTCTTTTATCCTCCTGCATCCAACCTGAAGCTAAATCTAACGGTTGCGCATCGCTTACTTACATTTTTCTTCTTACGCAGTTTTCACGGATGGTAAATGGTTGGCGCCATGTGCAGCCAGCAGGAAAATTATGTTATTTCACGTCAAATAGTGTACCTCATTTGCGCGCCCAGAAGTGACACTCAGCAATGGTCAGTTTATAAGGTATATAACCCAATAAGAAATAACAGGTAGGAAATTAATTGTTGGCATACTTTTGTACAGTAGTACAATAATAAGCCTATAACAAGCCCTATTCAAAACCAACCACTTTCTTCTGCTCAATCGATTGTTAATGGCAGTCGAATTAAATTTTGAATGATTTGCATTGCTAAACTGACGTTGCAATAACAACGGCTTTAAAAATTGTAGAGCTTAGCAAATATATCAATCATGAGATGAAAATCAACCATGAAAAAACGAAGAATACATTTACTATTGAAAAAAATCATTTGTGGGAAAATGTTCAAGCGAGACTTGAAGGTTCAAACATACTAGTACAACTACAACTTACCAATAGTTATTAACAGTTCACCATCGAATGATACGTATTCAACATACACCTTTCATACGTATTCGGTAAGATTTCATCCAAATTTTTGTCAATTGAATGCATCCAATAGCGCAGAAATTATTCAAAAAATTTTGAATACTTAAACTTGGAGAATGAAGTTCTAATAGAAAAATTATCCCACTTTACTAGAAAGCTTATTAACCCATAACAAAACGAGTACAATTGAAAGTTGTAATTGCCAACGTACAGTTTGCGTTGGATTAGTTCCCACTAAGCGCTAACGCATTCATAACACAACTTGTCATTTTCTGTTTCCTAGACGGATGTCACGGGAAATGCATAACCAAAACCCCGAAAATAAATCCTCACAAATGCAACTTCATCGTGCTGCTGGTGGTGCGAACCGAATTCGATTAGCACGTGTCAACTTATCACAATAAGCGCACAAACCCCCAGGAACATGCAATCGTTTCGGGGGCGGCCTCAACCACAACAGCAAGCTGCGTGAGAACTTCCAACTCCCGGTATAAAATTCATAATTAATCCCAACACCGAAAAGTGCCCCGGATGCATGAGCTTTTATTTCGAATTGCATAAACTTTTGCTTCGTCTCGATTTTTGACTTGCTTGCGGCTTGCCGTTTCCGTGGTACAAGACATTCACACGCACGTCAAAAGTGTATGCGTGTGAAAACACACCGTCAAACTGGTGCTGACGGTGGGTAGGAGTATCCACTGCCACAAATTTAATCCCGTATGAAAATAGAGGTAGATTTGAATAATTAAAACTGACAGCCAGAACAACGCTCAGTAAAAGAGAGAATGTATGCGTGCGAGTATGTGGATGGATGGGGGAGTGGTGTTAGGGTTGGTTGGTTGCCGATTCGGAAGCAAGGACAGGGTGTTTGTGGCGGTTTATGCTTATGTTTGTACGCCCCACGTACACGTCTTGCGATATGTTCTTCCGGAACAAGCGGAAGCACAAAAGATGGCTTCACAACAAACGGCGAACGGATTCGAACGGGGTAGTTTTACCAACGTGGATCCCATGTTTCACCATATGCAGGAAAGCATGGGAAGAGTCACAGGAACACCGCAAAGAGGTTAAGGGAAAAATCAAACCGGACAGACAGGCTAGGGAAAAGTTTTAGTCAGTTTAGTCTACTCCCACCCTGTTCCTGTCTCACATCGCCTCGAGATGAAGGTTCGGTAAAAGATGGAACGAATGCTTTTGAATGGTAAAATGCGCATGGTTTTAGACTTACATGTACCACCTTTAGTGAGGAAATGGTTCCTCACGCATACGCACCTACATTCCCATAAGTCTCTAGGGACCCTAGGCACCGCTGCCTAAAGCACATAACACAATTAGCGAATGTAATTTGCCCTCATTACTTTCCTCTTTTAACACGCCCCATACACACCCAGGCACATAAACCTACAAACGTTTTCTGTGCTCCGTTGCGCTTAGTTTACTGCTACCATTTCGGGTGTACCGAGACCTTTACCTTTACTCACTTCGTACAAAATGGCACCGCCCGGCAAGAAGCATTTCGCTGTACCGTATGGTCATAAAAACGGGCGAATGCGTAACGAAATGTTTGCAAGCTTTCTTCTGTTCGGCAACCATGCCACTTATGTCGCAATGTGTTATTTCTGTTTTGGGGAAACACTCCTAAAGAGACTCGTTATGTATCTGAGACGGCTTCATCCACGAAACAGTTTGCATAATAAAAAGCAAACCAGTTGTCTGTGCACGATGAGATGTAATGCACTTTACAGGGCTGATGTTTTATGGAATGACTTCCAGTGAGCGCGAAATCTTCAAATCTGAAATCAACGAAGAGGAACAAACATTTTTCATTTCTTTTACCGTTTCAAAATGTTGGTAAATTTTTCTAAGTAATACGATACAAAGCCTTGCTCATGTTGCGACGAAAAGAATTATTTGTACAGTTTGGGGTAAAACTAAGAAATGTCTTCGCCCATTGTGCTTCGTGGTTCAAAGGATTCTTTTTATTGAAGTGCCTGATATGTTAATAAAAAAATTGTAAGTTGTGACATCCGGCTGTTCATCATAAATGTAATATGCAATGTTTAGATGTAGAATACCGGAACACGGATTTTTCATGCAAATAAAGATTGGAATTTTTTTATTTCCTTTTTTTCTTGGCCCATTGAAACGGCACGTTAGGCTAAAATGGCCACGTCACCAATCAGTTTCCAGAAAATTCGGTCCAGTTCTTTTCTAACCCTCTTTGTGAGAGGTATATCAACACTTGATCCACACACACATTCCTAACGGGACATGGATCCGGCATCCTCATCACGGCCTGCGTCAACATCAGAAAATTTGATCCGCCAAACATTTTAGTTAGCTCGTATTTCATTCTACATCTCCACACGCAGGGCGCAGGAGCTGCGGACTCCAAAAGGAAGTTCGCAGTATCCCTGCCAAGATCCCGATTTCATTTTATTTTTAAACTTAAGCTCCTTTGTTAAGCACCACGGAAAATAAAACGACCGAAAAGATGCCTAAACGCAATGAAAAGATACAATAAATTATTAAGTGATTAGGTAATAAATTGAACAGAAGAAAAGCTTAAAAGAACTGATGATTTACAAATATCTTTTCCACGTATAATATAAGTTGATCAAGGAGTATGAGGAAGAATGTAGTACAGGTTCAATAACCCAGATAACTTAGCTATCCTAGCTAACTACAATGTATTGATTTATTTTAAGTGAAGACTTTAGCACATCACTAGATGGTTCTTGAAATATTTCGTCAAATAAACTAAGTCATTAGCGACTTCACTCTTGGTAAGTAATTCGTCTGTTTTTATGCAATCGAGTTTATCTCTTTTTGGCTGACCCACTATGGGTTGCTATGGGTAACTTTTCAATCATAAAACCGAATGTAATGCCGCATAGTTCAGTACATGGTAAAATGCTTATTGTAAACTATAATCTAAAATACTGATTCAAATTATTTACTGCAAAGAGCCAATTTGTTCTACGGTACAAAAAGTTCACTCCTTCCTATTTCCATTGTTTTGACTTGAATAATGCACATGTGTCCACTTGGAACATTTGAATGATCCACGAACACTAGAGCGTCATTGCACTGATAAATCTGGAATGATCAGAAATTACTTACACTTCATTTCGTTTTCCTCTTCACTCCATGAAATAGTAACAAATGTACGACTACCAATTCATTATCATCATCCCGATCATCAGCATCATTCCATCAAATTATCTTTTGCGGACTTCCAAAGCGGTCAGCTGCAGTTTACAAATCAAAAATGAACAGTTCATGCGTAAATGTGTCGTTTTCAATTTTGTTGTCCCATTGCAATGAAATATATTTTCTTTCTATTTTACTTTTTCGGTTGTATTATGCGCACACGCGTGTGTGTGTTTTAATATTACGTGAAATAATTACCGTCCACCGTGCGCTGCCACATCCGCATCTATCCAGCAAATTCAAATACAAACATCGTGCGCAATAAAATATACTCATCCCCACTTTATTGGGTAAGTCCGTGGGGCAAAAACCCACCTTGCACACTCCCGTAAAAGAAAGAACAGGGTAAAGCGATTGAATGGGGGTTAAAATGACACAGGTACACTACCGGTGTGTGTGTGTCTGGGGATCCGGTGCGGTGCGGTCAGCAATTTCGAGAACAGTTGATGACATTTTAATGACATTCACATATTTTAAGCGGAAACTTACTGCACAGCTCTGGTGTCAGGCACTGGGGTAAGTGGGAACGATAATCAATGGGTAAATGGGAAAACGGTACACTGGTTCATTTTCCCAGCATACTTTTCCATCTCCACCCCGTTCTTAATACCTAGACAAACAGACAAAAAAGAGTGCGTTTTTCATCATACGCTTGGAGGTAACATTTATGTCCACATTGGCTCATTTTCATCACTGTCTGACCCTGCTCCATTATGCTACTTCCCACCATCAAAGATAGGGAATGTATCCATCCAATCGACACCGATCAGTGGTCGGTGGTACGGTCGATGGGTACGGGAGACATTTTCTGCACTGCGGATGCCACTTTCCACTGCAGCATCCTCATGACTGGCCGGCTCTCCATGCGCACTAAATTTTAATTATTTATTTAAATCAAATACGCTGCCCCGCTGAACAGTGTGGTGGCCCACGCATAACAAACCGGTCAGCCAGCAAAATGGCAGTTGAATCATCATAAATCTTGCCACCCAAACACACCCACTCACATAGGACTGCCACATTCCACATCAGCAGTGCTACTAACGGTCAGAGGCAGCAGTAGCAACAGCATTATCATCATCATCAGGCGAAATAATTATTATTGATAATAAACATGAAATAAATACCATTCCAATGCGTAACTGACGAATGCACTGTGAAGTGGAAAACTGTGTGCACTTTCCACTTTAAACTGCGTGCCGCTATTGCATGTGGTGTGCAGTTTTTTAAGCTTTTTTAAGCAATTCATTATTCCATGAGCATTTTTCAAACATCAAATACAATCCTCCGAATGATGATCCTTTGGACATGTTTTTTCGGAGAGTTTGTTATTATTCAATAAACACAATATCAATCATCAATAAGGAGGAAGCGCCAATAATTCCATTCTCATGCGCATTTACATTTTATAAAAGCATTGTTCAATGCTGCCGTTTTTAAAAAGCTTTTTGTCTAAATAAAGAAGATGATTTCATCAAAACAAACGCATAAACATTTCCTTCTTGAAAACAGGCGTAAAATTTGGGTTTGGTTTTTTTGTATCGAAGGAGAAGAGTGTTCTTCGAGCGAAAATAAATAAAACCAAAGCACAAACACTTTTTATCTTACTTATTTCAGACGATAAATACCACTTTTTTCAGCAATCCCAGCTGTTATTGCTCAGCAAGAAATTATATTTTAGTCCCGCATCCGAAATCCCCGCATTCGGTATGGTGATTGTTCGCGTGATCCGTGGTTTCCATCCTGTTCAAATCCGCAGCCGGCAAAACGGGACGACAAATGAAAACAGTTCGCCAAAAGTGTTTAAAGAAGCGGGCAACATAAACAACAACACTACCACCATCAGCTTGGCAGGAAATGCTGATCTTTCTAGAACCATTCAGCTGTTTGGCAAGGGTCTCTGGTTTGTCTATTTGTGGTACGACAAACCTGCGCCCGTCGATAAAGTTATCAAAGAATTGCAGGACGCGTTTAATGATGGCCGGTTTGAGGATGACACTGCTTGGAAGCGTTTGGAATGTTGGAGCAAACGAAAACAATTTTCTCGACAATATTCAAATTATGTGCGCCACCCTTCTGAAGTACTGCGAGAAAGCTTGTCATGTTTCGCTGGAACCAAGCAATGTCCCAAGGTCCGATGGCATTAAACAATAAACTGCCAAGAACAAACTAAGACCCTACTTTGCATCACAACATGCAGGGATGAAAGCAAATCTGTGAAATGTGGACGGGCGGTATAATTTGGGGATTCATCTGATTTAGAATACATATTTGCTCATCAAATCTGGCAACAAAACTTATTATAATCAAAATTTACTACAATAAGGTTTGGAAATGATTTTTGAACATCACAATTAGTACGAACAAGGTTTTGTGTATCGCACATTTTTATATTATTTGTTACAGGCTAGTTGAGTTGCATTATGATATGGTATCTATTTAAATAAGGCTAATAAATTACTTTTTAGCACATAGTCATAGATATTTGGCTTAACACCTCGTTAAACTCAACCCGTAACAAGTGTATAGTGAAATACACATATTTCCTTAATAAAAGCATTTTAAAAATAAAACCATTTCTATTTCTTCCCCTAAAGCCACTCATATTATTCACACAACGTGCAGATATATCACACGCCCGTTCTTGGAAGGCAACATGAAAAAGACGTGAAAAGTTGTTACTACCCCATCTTCCGCCTCACTAGGTGCGACGTAATTCGACCCATTTTCCCCCACCTCACGCACAAAATGCACCCATCAAATTCCGCACAATGTTCATTAGTTGGCTTTTATGCCATTTCACATCAAAGCGCCGGTAAAATGTCAACGCCAAACCATCACTTCCTTCGCAATACTACAGTACACTCCAAACCACTTGCAAGGCATCGCTTATCCACGGTGTTGTGCGGTGTGTGTTAAGTAAGACAACATACTTTGAGGGGTGTGTCTATCGCGGTTTTGTGGTGCTTTTATTTTTTCGGAAAAGGCTGGTGAAAACGCCCTAAGCTGTGGAAAACACAATCGGAAAAATGCGTAAAATAAAATCATATTACGGTATTGCAATCACTTTTTCCATACGCTGTGTTCGCGTTTCAAAGGGAACCATTACGATTGCGGACTTGAAATATGAGCTTCTATTCGAACATTTTCCACCCAACGTGATGGAAGACGTGAGGTAAACAGCAACAAAACACCGCGAAACAAAAATGGTTCAAACATTTCAGGCACTTTACGGTTTGTTGCGCATGCAGAGACGATCTTCAGCAGGAAGATTCGTTTCAGCGGTAGAAGCTTTTCCCGTGCACGACCGAAATCCAAAAATGTTAGTGATTGCTTGAAAAAATCGTCGATAAAAGCAACCTTCGGAGCAAATAAAATGCTAAATGCATAAATACAAAAAAAAAACAAAATTGCAAAGAACAAAAACCGAAACCTGCCAATCCCTTCTAAGGTAACGCCGCATTTTCATTAACCTTTTCGAAAAGATCGGAACCGAAAGTCAGCACCGTAAAGGCAACCAACTTTTTGGTATGCGTGCATTGTACAGAGACTAAAAAAAAAATTTCACACAGAAAAAGTTTTCTCTTGTACCCGTACTAGGTATCTCACACCACCTAGATATGAGATGGAATCGGGCATGGAATTTATGATACGTTGATGGAAGAAATATGATTCCGTTGCTTTCTGTGCGTACCTTTCGAAAATGATACAAATTGGAAAAGTTCAACAGGAATTTTCCCTCATGTAGGATTTTCTTTTTGCTCCTTTTTCAATTCGAACTGCAGTGCAACACTACCAGTGATAATGAAAGATGAGGGGTGCGCCATATTGGTGGTTTTCGATTGGTTTCATAATTAGGAAAAAAAACTCATCCTCATCATCAAAAAAAACATAATGTATGTTTAAAATTATTATACAATAAAATAAAATTGAGCCTATAATTGTAATGGAAGATATAATTTATTTTCACAAACTGAATTTAGAGTATCATGTTTTGTCAAGATCTTTAATATACTATTTAAATACTTTGTGAAAGTAGTTTATTTTGGTTAGCCAAAATCAAGTCAGAGATAGTGAGAAATAGAGAGTGGAGTGAAATGAAAGATAAAATGTCCATCGTAATTTTTTGCGTTCCAGCAAGAGCATTATAAAACACACAAACAAAAACATATATTTATTTAATTGATTTTAACAATATTGTCAGCGCCATCTAGTAGACTTGCCAAATCTAGCAGCGTTTTAAATTAATCCACTTACCAATAAATTCCAGATTTCATCAAAGTCTAAACAGTTTTAACTGTGTGCCTTCCATTGAATTTAATTTGGTAACCCCCAAAAACACCATAACCAATTAATTTTAACACCAAACACATGATATCACTTTCGTCTAATAGAACCTTACCGAATCCGGCCACCAATTTGCATTCCTTCCTCAATGAAAACAAAAACCCACGACACAACATTTTGACTTCATGCGGTAAGCTGTAGAATGAAAAACATGTCGCTTTTCAATTGGTTTGAAAGACAGTTCCTACCTTTATCTGCAACCCTGTTTCACTATATGCTCCATATAAGCACATCTTGCTGCATGGTAAAATATGCCTATCCCATATGAAGCGTCAGTTTGCTCCTCCCCATAAAGGGATCCATTCGGCTAATATCGTTTCGAAAATTTTATCTTCAAAAATTCGATCTCTTCAAAGTGGAGAAAAGTACCATCAGAACAGCAAACACAGCCAAATGAAAAGAAAACAAAATCTGCTCAACTCTGTTTCCCACCCCAGAGCTGGCTGCTTGTCATTTTGTTAAGGAAACTGCTAGCCATACAGATAATAATGAAGAAGCTGCGACGCTCGGTAACTTTTGGTGCCGTTTCGCCGTTTTCCGATACACCCAGGCATGCACTGGGTGGAAAATTTCATTTGCTAAACTTTGGCCCTCACCATTCCACCACACGCGCCGATTGCCTCAGCGATATGCTAACGATAACTAAGGCAACACACTAGTCAACGCAACGGAACAACATACTTTGGCCTTCTCCCGTTGCAGCTGTACGAGGATGGGGAAGTGAGAGACGAGTTTGGAAAAGTCTGCATGTGATCGGTCTTCCTTTTGGGTTCTTCGGTGGATCCTTGTTCTGTCCTGAGAGAGGCCCCCGAATTTCAAGAGTTTCAAAGTTTTCCTCAAAACACGCCTCCCACTGCACCTTTTTCTTTTCAAGCCCATTAGCACGAGCTGCACAGCAAAACCCCATACGGGGCAAAGGGAAAATCATCGTCTAAAAAAGGGATTTTTAATGAACTTTTCCCTAACGGGCCAGTATTATAGCAGACGGAAATGTTCCGTAGTATGGCAGAAAGTTCTTCGATAGAAAAAAAAAACCCCACTCACAACCACCAAAATGGGAAAATATCTGTACTACACGCTGCCTTGCCTCTATGGGCAGAAATTATTAATAGCGATAATCATAAGGCGAACGAATCGGGTCATATTACCACTGTCTCGGGTGGAACAAGCGCCAAATAAAGGTTATGGCAGCTGCATATGGTTGTTATGTTCATCGCAAAACATCAGGACAAGAACAGGAACCGGGTTGACCATACCTTCCGAGCCCTTCCTAGTGCTCACCGAGCAGCTGCGGTTGTCGTTTGCAGGAAAGAATTGTAGAATTAACCAACAGCTCCACATATTGCAACCTCGGATTCATACAGGCAGATGGCACGCTAGCAAGCAAATAAGCCGATCCTTTTTCACATTCAAATTACTGCTTTCGTTTTAAGGATTAAAATAACTTCAGGCCATCCAACAACCTCCCTCATTGGAAGCCTATTCCGTTCGTCCCTAAAACCTATCGCAAAGGTAGCATGTTGCTCTGCGAAACGAAATGGACATGACCATTGCTTTCCATATTGAGTTGTTTTGTGTGCCTCCGTCTTCTCCAGAACCGTATCCGTAAATCCGTATGCCCTCGAGCTACTGATGATACTCAATTATGACGTTATGATTATTGCGGTTGCATTGGGAGAAAATTCAATTTCCTTTCAATATCCATACATCGGTTGGCTTCAGCTTGGAGAATGAAGTTCGTCCCAAAGCTGACTGTCGTTTGGAACACGGTCGTGCGTTTCCACTGTCACATACCATCTGGCAAAGGTTGGTAACGGTTTCGTTGGGGTTAGAATTAATTAGTGGAAATGGAAAGAAATCCTTCGAAATGGGTGACATTCAAGCAACAGGCCCAAAGCATCATCGGGCGAAGTTGAATGGGTTAAATGAGATTTGCCCCTCTTGATACGAACGCTAGGTTGTGATAATTATTTTAATTGCAAAACGGGATGTGTTCGATTTTTGCCATATCTTTAAGTTCCTTTTAAGGGTGTAAAATAAAACCATTGTTAGAAAATGCCTTTCAATATGCTAGATATCATGTAACATGATTTTTTAGTTCTAATATAATTTCTACTACAATGCGTGGTATGAGAAAAGTATATCGCCTTGATATACGTAAACTTTAAAGCTTTTAAACTTTTATTCAAACGAAAAAGTAATTTCTGCTTACAGACGGGCAGAGTTTCCCCTAACACGGTTATTAATTGAACGCGGGTCCACAAATCTTTATCCGCTATTTATACTAAAATTCTTCCTATCTGATGTTAGCTAACGTTATGTATCCCTAATTATCTTATGCAAATTATTCTATGTTACTAATGTCTATTCCTATCTTTACGCATCTTTACGCTTTTTTTGTTTTATCTACCCGTAGTCGGATCCTGCAAGCGAAGGATAGACCCTGGTGGGATTTTACACCGGTCCTGTCCTGTGAAGATCGGAGCCGTTACCAATACACCACTGATCAGCGGCCGTTGCGTCAATAAATTAACAACAACAAATTATACGCAACTGTTAAAAATAAGACCAGATGTTTTTCCTTTAATAAGAACTGATTTCAAATATAATACATTTACACACTCAATTTTCAGTGATCTACGATACTTATATTCAAACGATTCTTGTCATTTGTAATCATCTTTCAATTATAAGAAAAACTGTTATGACAACATTCTTTCACCTGGATAACAATGCAATTAGTTTCTCTGTGTTCTTTCATCTAAAAGATTGATACAGAAAATATCGAGTTCAGAGTAAGCTTAATTATCATCCATGATACCCAATTTCTGCCACAACTGTCGTCAATGGTATAATCGTTTGAAAAATTTATTGCAATATTAAAATTAAAACCAAACGCCTTTGAAGCTCTTCTTTTTATGAGTCATAACAACAGTTCAGAAGCTCGTTTCAGACGAAGCATAATGAGCTCTGAGCAAAACATTATACATAAAATAACAACATGAAAGCATCATCACCGTTCGCCGGCCTTCAGCAAACAACACGCATAAGAGAAAAAAAACTCCATCCCATCCACTTTTACTGAAGATACCGCGCGAAAGTCAACCTTCGGTAAAGCGAAAAATGGCCGATTCTTATCGTAAATTGGATAATCGAATCAAACAAACGACGGACCCCGACGCTCAAAGTCGTCTGCACGCCATGCTGCAGGTCGCAGTTTCAAACGGCTTATTTACCCAAATCACCCGAAACGGTCAGTTGATTCAATTTAGTGCGCCAATCAACGGAACGCACTTGACGCACCGAACCGAACCGCGTACCGCTGCTGGGGTGGTGTCCGTAAAACCCATAGCCCCGTGGCAACGCACTCCAAGCTCCAGCTTATCAGTAGTCGCGTTCGTTCGCTTCATCTCGCGAGTCACGCTGATAGAACGTACTCGCCCATTTCGTAGAAGAAAGCGACGCGGCACGATCGCTTTTGCTCCGGCCCCCGGGATTAACGGTGATCAAACAGAAGCCAAATAAAACAGCCAAAGATACAGCCAGCGAAAGAAGGACAAAAAAAAGACTCCCCGGAAAATACGGAAGCACAATTTTCACTTCGCCAAAGCAAACAAAGTTATCTCGATTATAGTGATTATAGAGCCAGTTTTCTAACAGCGGCCGACTGAAGGCCTTGTGGAAATGAATCGATTTCATGTGCTGATTTCGACCGGTTGGGACACCTCCAGCACGGACGTTGCCGATGGTGAAAAGTAGTGTGCCTACTAGGTGCTTTTAATTGGTGTTTATGCTGGCTTGGCAAACCGGTCTGCCCGAAAAAAGGATAACTGTCGGTGGAAATTCTTCCCACGCTAAGGGAGAACGCTATTATCTTCTTCAGAATCGAAGCCTTATTTTTCCAATAGCCGGGGTTCTGTGCCGTACGTTCCTGTTTGCAATAGTGGTGCTCAAGCGTACCGTAGTGTCCAACGTGCGAGTGGTTTATTAATTCGCAAATCCTCTCGCTGAAGTTGTTGCTTTAGTATCTCGTTACCATTTTCTTCTATTTTGCCCCTAAACTACAATACTTCGTTCTTGCATTCGACAAAAAAAACAAAATTAACGATGGTTTGTGTCGCGAGTGAACGTGCGATCCGAAGGACAGTTCCTACGGTGCCTGTGTGGCCACTGATAGCGTTGATAGTGATGGCCGAGCTAGGCCAAATATTTGGCTACCACATCCGGCACATCGAGGAAGAACCGAGTCACCAACTGCAGCAGGATCTGATGGACTTTATCGATTTGGTACCGTTTGAGGATGTGCAGCGATTAATGCAGTACTACTATCACTACGACGTGGAGGTAGAGAGTGCCTTCGATTATGTGTCCACCGAGGACTACACGCAGATCCGGCTGGACATTGTGAATCTTGGTGAGGTGCGCAGCTTTCGCCGTTACCTGGACAGCATTGGGTTCAGCGTGGAGAAGGTGTGGACCGAGTTGAACAAGCGCTTCGATACAGATGACATCTTTGCCGAACCGGACGAGAGCCTCAGGATGTGTGAGTGAGGGATGGGCACTACTATGAAGGATCACTATTACATTGGTTGGAATAACTAGCTTGGAATCGTACACCCAATTCATACTGGTGGTGCATGTATAGCAAACTTCTTCAAACAGTTCGAACAAAAGGATTAGAACCGTTTGTTCTCCACTCGTATGAAATCGGAACAGTTCCTAGAAAACGGTCCGATTATGCATTCGCTCTAACATTATCCGACAGTAGCAATATAAATATATCAATTCAATGTTTGTAATACGTCGTCATTTCCAATTATCTTATTGCAAACCGATAATAATCCTGTAGCCATTATCCAATTCGAATGTATCGGTTCTGCACGATAGAATGCCTTTTAATTAAGTTTGGTTTGATAGGAAACAAGCTTTGCACAAATACTTCCATCATTCCTAAAGGATAAGAATAAGAAACGACACAAAAACGTACTAGTGATACTGCGTTCATAGGCACCATTCCTTCACAACGACGCTTAGTCAAGTTTCAGTCTCTACATCTTCTTACAACCGTAGCCTAGAAACAGAAACGCACCGTCCACTGACCGATTGTGTGCCAGTCAGCAGAAGTAACTTCATTATTCAATCATCCATGAAAGTGCCATTTTACGTCACCAACCTGGTAGCCAACCGCACTCACATAGGGGCATCGTGCTGCCCAGTGTAGAGCAGATTTCAATTTAAATTGATTTCACGCCGTCAAAGGCTCGGCATCGCCACCGGAAGTGCATACATACAAATGCATCCAATCCGTCCATTGCCCGTGCCTCCAAGACGATAATCTTGTTTCGTGCGTACCAAAGTTGAATGGGCGAACCCGCGAACGTGTCCCCGGTGCGTCGACCGGTTTGTACGCCCGATTCAATCAAGAACAAACGTAAATGCGTCTTCATTTGACACTTCCGTCGTTAGCATCTAGGCGTCACTTCCTTCGGAACCGTCGGAAATCGAATCAAACGTCCGGAAGCTGGTCGAATGGTCGGTGGCCGGGCCTGGGAGGGTGCCGGTGCCTTTATGAAATGCCGGACCGAAGTCAGAATGGAATAATATTCAATTAAATTATTTACGATTTAATCCTGCACTTGGGTGAATGATTGTCCCCGTGATCACCTTGGGCACAACCTGCATGTAATGGTAGCTGTTGCATATGGTTTCGCCGGGTGGTAGTCCACGTTACCGTGCTGATACCAAACCACAATACGGTTCACTTCCGTTCGGTGTCAGCAATTTCTGAACAGGCTTTCTTGTACTTTGGGGATAATACGTTTGGGCGCGCTCTTGACGTTGGCCATACAGTTACGATTATATGAAACATGGCAAAAACAATGGGGAATGGGAAACAGTGTGCGTCACAAGGTTTGCATTTGAATGGCAATTTGAAACAACATTTTACGTTTCTTAAAAACGTTGTAGATAAAGTTGGGACGAACCTGTGGTATATTGGTGAAAGTAGTCCTTTTTTTTATTTTTCATGAAGCAGATAATTGAAGAAGAACTGCTGAACATGAAGTCTCGGAGAAGAGTAAAACTAATAAAGAGAAAGAGCATACAACATCACAACACCATTAAAACAATACTCCTCTTTGCCATGTTCTATGACTTTTTCTGGTATTGTTTTAAGATCATTTCATTTTACATGACATTTGCTTATGTTTCGCTTATTTACTAATATGACATCTTTAACGGAATGCTTCCCGTTTAATTTATATTCTTAAGATTGTTCTTATGACTTTTATAAGTTTATTAAAATTTTATAAAATGAGATTGTTTGTGCCTTTTATGTGCACATTCTTCATATTTTAATCTCCTTTGCTAGGGATATTTATCGCCGACAACAATCCGTTGGCTTGTTCAATACTGTAGAAGCTCACTCCCCAAAAGCGAAGTACGTAGAGTGAAGCTTGATTGTCATAAACATAAAACCACAACAATTTCCAGCTCCTGCTGATCGGGAAACCCCACCGGCCGCTGGTTGATGATAATTTGGTTGATTGTATTTGGTGACGCTGATGAAAGTTGTGACGATTGCATTTTGGAGGTCGGTTTTCCACCCAGGTTGATACCACATGTACCGTCAATCTGCAGTTGAACGGCCCGGGCTGGGCTGCCTGCCGGGCGAAAGCTAATGAAGCTTTTCCTTTCGGTCATTTCGATTTGCTGCTAGTTGCCAGGCGGCAGGCGTAATTCATCTCCTCACACCGTACCAAAACCGGTCAACAACTCATGAACGCATGACAAAATGGTCTGCCCGCATGTGCACTGATACAGGGTGTTGCAAGTGTAGCAAATTAAATTATTAATCAATTACTGTTTGCTATCGAGTAGTTCCGCTAACAAGCGGCAGAACACAACAACGGTTTTCGGTATCGGTTTTGGATGGTACGGACCGCAACCGATACGCTTACACGATGCCCAATCGAAGTAAAAGTCGATACAAAACGTTCCCTATACCACGACCGGATAGTTTGGGAAATTCCCAAACGAACCTGAAGCGAATGAAAAGAAAAAAACAAAAATCCCATTTTTACCCCTACGTTTTCCCCTTTCCATCTCGAATTGTGTCGATTGCAGTAAATCTCACCACCAGAGGATTGAATGGATTAGTCGATGACATATTGGCGCTGCTGCCGCAGGACGAAATAATCCTGCTTTTCTTCGACAAGCTGGAAACGAGCAATGACTTTTCCTTCTTCTTCGAGCAGATCGGTAGCGGAGAGTTTGAGAACGTACTCAACATGCTGCAGGTAGGTTTTGTCCAAACCGTACCGTCACCTGCACTATTCCCTTTTACACTCCGATCATTCAATCAACGAAATTGTCACCCCACTTGTCCCACGGCGACCCTTTCGGACCCTTCGGAGCACGCGTGTAATGCACCAAAGCCCAGGAGGCAGATACACACGCAAAAGGGATAAATGTCCCGAACTAGAAAAAAGTAGCCCATTGTTACCTTTCTGGCATGCGAACAAACATACCTTCATATTTTGTGATAGATTTTGATAGCCATTTTCTTACTACCTTTTTCGATTTCTTCCTTAGTCCTCGCAGCAGCTGCGGATACTGCTCTGGAGACTACAGCGTCACGGATTCGATATTCCCGGTTGGATACAGCTCGTACAGAAGTATTTCAGTTTCAGTAGTTTCTAGTTCTTCGTCATCCTTTTTCCTCGGGGGATCGCTCGTTTTTTTTTTAGGCTCCAATACAAACGGGAAATACTGTAATTGAATGCAACCGGACACGAAAACATTCGCTTTTATATTTCGTTGTGTTCGGAATACTAAAAATGTGTGTTTCTGTTTAATATTTTCTTTAATTTGACGTAATGTGCGGTAAATAAAACGATAAGTAAAGGTTATTAACCACAATATTGCTGTAAATAGTTTAAAATCATCAAGAATATGTAGCGATTGATGAATTTTCTGTCTTTCCTTAGCCTGCGTGTGCATATGCGAAAAACTATAGAATGTATTCGAGTAATATTTTGACATGTTTTAATTTGTGAAATACATTGTAACTGTCAAATATTTGATACTGGCAACAAGTTGGATACAATAGTTAATGCTTTTTGCAATCACCTCAATATTTCCTAAATTGCAACTCTCCAATGATATGTTATTTTTCTAGACAAGAGATTTTAATTTTTCTGTCTGTTGTTCCTCCTGCAATAAAATACCAGATGCACTTCCGCTTCCGGTGCTTGAAACACTTCTCTTTCTCATCCTTGTTCTATATTCATTCTACCGCTATGAGACAGGTAGTGGTAACCTATTACTTTGTTCCATTTTTATCTCATCAGCTGTTTAGTGTTTGCCTTCATATGATTTCGTCTCTTGGAATTTTGCTTTATTTTTCGTTTTCCTATGTTTCATTTTCAATCTGTACCATCCCTCTGTGTACGCAAACATTGAAAATAGCATTATGGTTTAAAATGATGGTTTAAGTTTTAATTTATTTTTTAACAATCTTGTCATATTTAAACCCGCTTCAGACAATTATGAGTAGTAAGTTAACTTGTTTTTCTACTCATCAACGTGAATATCTTAACCAGCTGGTCAAATTTAAATGACATTCAGCAAATAGATTTTTTTTTGTTTCATTGTGCACAATTTGTTCAAAACTATTTTTTGTTCTAGTTAATATGACATATGGAATGTGGCGGGTTTAGCTCATTGGAGGCCATTAGCAGCGTTGGATGCCCTGATAGTTGGGAGCAGTGAGGTTACTATTGAAGATAATTTAATGCATATTATCATAATGTAATAGACTGAAATGCATAGAAGCGATATAGAACGGTCATACGACAACTGTCCAGAACCATTTTTCGTTTCCGCCGCTGTTGGTGATCCGCGGATAACGCTATCCTTAACCATCCCAAAAGAATGTTCGCACCAGAACGTTCAGTTCAGCTCCTTTTAGAATAATACTGATCTCAATTGAAAAGATTATATATTACATTTTGTTAAGTTACTTCTTAATTGTTTGGCCAATTGTTTCAACCTACAGGGTCTTTGGTCTTACAATTAGATTTAGAGACTTCATCTTGAGATTTTGTTGCACTTTACGGTCATGTTTGTTGTTGGGTAACAAGAGCAGGACTAATGTTTGACTATGATCTTTCGCTAGATTATAGAGAAGTGTATATCTGACGAATTTGAAATGCATAACCATATAAAACTTCCTCATCTTGGTAAGACGCCTTCCGTACAAATAAAGCTTTGAAAATAGTTGCTCCTGTGTTTCCGTCATATAATAGCTATTAAAGACTACACCATGATGGTGTTGCAAACGTTATTGCAACAAAATATAATAAAACGCTGGATAGTTTTTTTAAAACCATTACTATAATTAATGCAGGCAAGCTAGGCACGTTAAAAAAAAAATTATTATTATTTATTTCTAGTCCTCGCTGGCCAGTGACTCCTGACCGAACACTGTGGCCCGATCGAACCCGACTTCATACTGCTCGACGACTACAACGCCATCGCCCGTGAGAATGTTACCGGATTCGATCGGACCGTTAATATTTATTTACAGATGGATTTTCCACAAGGCAGCAAGGAGCTTTTATGAAGTATCGTTAAAATCAATCCTTTCAATAAGCTCAATTCAAAAGTTAATTTCAATTCAATAATTCAATTTCAATTGCATAACCGTTTTTGATAATGTTAACACTATTAACAAATACAAAACACAAACTATTTCATGTCTTAAGTAGCTTCCGACTACTGTTACTGGACAACAAATTCTTAGTGGCCACCCTAAAATGATTTCTAAATGCAGGATAATCCATCACAATGTGCATACATACACATTGGCTTAGCTCAATTCCTGGAGAAAGTCAAAACTTAGCTCGGGACTGCATCAGCTCGGGCCCCCATTCAGCTGGGTCTCCAGTAACCGCGTAGTTTGCTTACCTTACCGTTAGTTTGCTTACCACCACTTCATATGGATATCTTTTCTGTAGCGGAAAAAAACATTCGTTTTCTCTTTATCGCATGGTAAGCAAAGTTCGTCCCATTCATTGATCAACCCGCTTTAAACCGGTTAAAACTTGATCAAAAGCGCGTGTTTCGCAGATGCTCGCATATGTTCTGTTTGCGTGTCCTTCGGGCGACACAGCCAAGTTCCAGGAAGAATCTGGGTTAAACTGTTTACCTTCGGTAAACACACACCCGCGTGTTTCCGCGTGGTTGGTGTTAAAAGTATAAACTGTCATTCGGGGAAATTTCCCAACGCTAGAAGGTGAACGATAAACAAATCTCCTGTCGCGGAAGAGAGAAAGCGAGCGTAGTAAAATACCTAACTAACTCCAACAACTACAAAGTTCAAGCTGTTCACCCCACTTTCTTCCGATGTCCCGCGTTAAACATGTTTCTCATGGACGCATCTTTAACAGGAATTAGTCGAAGAAGAAAAAAGGCAGCGCCCCAGCAGGGTAAGCTTAACGTGGGGACGGCGATCTCCATTATTCTCAAGTGCTTTGCTGCAAACCGGGAATAATCGCCCCTTTTTTGCTTACTAACACAACCCTTTCGTTTCCCAGGCGGTTTTCTTGGAGGAACCCATCACTGGGACAACTGTGCGCTTAGTTTACCCTTCCAGAGTTAAGTCCGGCTTGTTAAGTCTACATAATGGTACATGAGTCAACGGATGGGTCTTGGTAATCCCTCTCACTCACCAACTAAGTGATATCCGTTTTATTATTCTTTTAAAAAATGGTACAAAATATTCTGTTAGTACGATATACAATTCTACGACAGGGTGGTCTAAATGAGTGATCCCTTCCACAAAATTAAGGTCATGCTGTACTATCTCACATGCAACGCTGAAAAGTACCAGCATCTCAACTGTCCTTCCGTTCAGTGTGACTTTGTCTCTCCATTTAATAAACTTTCAAAAATTAACTGTCAACAGCTAACGGAAAATTAAACTAGAACAGTTACCATATCCAGCTTCGACGTCTGCTGTCTATCTCAGTTTTTAAGAGTTTGCTACGAGTACGATTCAATTTCCTCACTGTAGCAATAAGAACAAAATAAAAAAAAGCCTTCCATGAAAGCGGGCACATCTGTCGGCACCGTAAATTAAACATTGACTGCAAGCATGCCGGCTAATGAAAATTATGCTACAGCGATAAAAACAGAAATCTTCGCCCTGAACCCGTGGTCCTGGCTCGAAGTTGTTGTCAACGTTTGGCAAACCAGCGCATCGTTCATCGGCAACCGGCAGACGGTATTTAATGTGAATTTCAGTATGTTTGTCAAATAACAATATTAACTTCATGGTGCTCGTGGTGTAATTAAACGGTAAGAAGAAAAAGACACTAGCAAAAGTTTGGACACGAGTGCAGAAAGATGTTATGAAGCTTGTACACTGCCAAAGCATTTGAACATTGTGTTATTAAACAAACAGAAACTTACTCGTGTTATGAATAAGAAATTTTTTTTTTTTGCTTTTTAATGACTGCTGTCGTTTATTGCTCGAATATTGAAGATTAAGATAAGATTAATGCTTTTTTTCATAAACTTATTGTACATAGTTAAATTCGGTCGTTTGTTTTGTGTATACGGCTTGTATTGTAAACTTTGTTGAATTGTAGCATTCTATCGAAAGTAATAGATTTTTTTTTCGTTCAAAATTACACAACATCAAAAACATAAGATGGTCGCATAGATATTGCAAAAAAAAAAATAGCCCCATCATCATGCTGTTCGTTGCGTATAAACCGGTAATAACATTCTAATCACTCAAACGATGCCTACACAAAAAAAGCGTAAATACAAACCTTCAAACCTACACCTACAAAAAGCATACTTCATTGCACAATGGGTTTCAAATGAAAGACTGGACAAAAATTAATTAAATGAAATTAATGCGTCCTTTAACTTAGTTTTAAATAGTATTGGGAAATAGTAGTTTGGAATAGTATATAATAGTTTTATTACACCTGCTAATAAAAACCAGTACATTAATTTATTATTCTCTAGCGGCACAACTTTTTTAAGAGGTTTAAACCTGCCATTCCCGGATTTCTTTGGTTTTATTTACCCTTAGCTGGATATTTATTCTTTCTTACGGAGGATTAATCCGAATGAGATTTTGTTTCGGTCCTGTCTTGTGAAGAACTGCGCTACAACGAATACACCATCAGGTTACTTCCATAAAAAAAACACAATTTGTTTTAAATTATTTTTAACTTATAACCAATGAAACCCATTTTTAATTTTTCTGTAGAAATTTCACTCCTTTATTTCTTTTGATGTTTAATGTATAATTGATTAACTTATTTTTCGGCATCTGAAAGAACACAAGTATACTTTGTTTCGTTTACATTACTATACGTTTTAGGTCATATTATTTGCTCCGTTTTTCTCAATATTGCTCCCTCCTTTTGAATTAAAAGACAATCCGTTTGTTTGCTAATTGCGACTTATGCGACAAATCTACTTTAATTTGAAAAAATGTTCAACTTTTCTTTTAGTGTTTTAATATGTAATTACAACATTTGTAATGTTTATTGTATATGCATGTTATAACAGTGAAAAGTTCGTCCGGCATCATAAAAGGGAAATTTAATCGTGTATTTATGACTCAAACGTTTAAAGTGTTTAAACAAGTTCAATTCGTAATTCGTATTCGTAGTAATTCGTGATGGAGACGCCTAGTACTTATTGTGTTTAATTTAGCAGATCGTTTATTCGGGAAATCTATAACAAAATTCACTCTGGCAAAATGTTTTTTCTCAAATAGGTATTATTTTACAGCCCAATATACAAATCTTCTTTTTCTTAATCGTCATCACAACCTCAAGAGGTGTAGACCTGTCATTTCTGGTTTTCTGTTTACACGTAGCTGGATAGTCAGTCCTACGTACGTGATTGATCTGGATGGGATTTTGGTCCGGTCCGTTCGTGTGGAGACCGACGCCGTTACCATCATGCTTCCAAGCCGGTTTTTTTTTAATTCTGCCTGTTAAAAAAATAACAAAATGTGCAATTAATTTATAACTATTAATATACAGTCTATACCCGAGTTACGCGGTTCTCGTCTTACGCGGATTCGAAGATACGCGGAATTTAGAAATTTAACATTTCACGGAGTTTTGCATGCAATATTATCATACAATCATTATGCATACAATTCAATCAGTCACAAAAATAACGTTTTATTGTAATTCTGTAAATAAACGCATAAATATCCATTTTGAATGTGCTTCGTAACGTGGAAACAAGTATTTGCTCCCTTAATACGACATATAAACGATGTTTTAGAGCGAACTCGAGATAAACCGATGTTCGAGATAAGCAAATTTCTCTGAAACGCATTAATCGCGTATCTCGGGTATAGACTGTATAATAACTGCTAATAATAAACTGAGTTTTGGACATTAATACCAGACCAAACACCCAACATGCATTTCGGGTTGAAACAGTGAGACAGCAAAAAGTGTCGGAAAATTTGGTTCCTCACTAAAGGCTAGTGGAAAACAAAGGGCCACAAAAGAGAAAATAAACGTTCTACTTTATGGAAACATCATTTAGTCAATTTAACTCGCATCAAGCGAACTTTACGGTTGTGGTACACGGCAACATCAGGAAGGTTTCGGGGAAAATTGCAAGGTATCAAACAAAACAGAACCACGAAACTACCTCACAGTTTCACTGCCTTCTGCCGAGAACACTTCAGAAAGTGGTTATGGTGGCTAAACACTATGGAAAAACGATGTAAACATGGGTCCTAAAAGGGTATGGTTTTTTTCGGAGAAGAAGCTTACATTTGAGATAGTACAAGGTGTGAGGAAAAAGTGTTCGATGATGAAAATCAATCACTGCTACGCCTTTTAGTTAGCATTTTTTGTATTTCATATTATGAGAGAGTAAAGAGTTGAACTGAAAATCTGACTCATCGCCACTATCGCAAACAGTTCTAACAGGGAAAAGTTTCGTTCTTCCTTGTTTCATTTTTTCTTACGATAACTGGCAACTGCAACGATGAGATGAAAATGTTTCCATTTGCTTCTCGATAGTGAACCTCATCGAGAGAATATTAATCATTCCAAAAGTGTGTTAATTCATCGTCATCCTTTTTCAATTCTTTGGCTCGATGAAAGCATACATCAAACGATAGCAATCAGTATCGTGTTTAAGTTTATCGGTGTGTTTAGGTTTTGTTAGTGGATGGTGATAAAATAAGAACGACGGTCATCGTCGTATTTCAACGCCTCTTTCGAAATCCACTGGATACGGGCAGTTATCAGTACCCTGTACCCTTATAAATTCCAATTATAATGGACGCTGAAAGAAGGAGCTATCTCACGGGTGGATTCTGTAGGTGGAAGGTTAACTGTAAGAAATTAAAATATCTCGCATCCCTAAAATAAGAGAAAAACAGACAAATCTTCCATCTTTCCTTACGATTACATCCCCGAAGATGAAGTAGCAGGGTACTAAGGTAAAGGAAGCTTTTCTTTGAAAATGGAGAAGATTTACTATGTGAGGATAGGAACACACATTCCGCACATCCTACATACCCTAATATCTAACCGTATAAGACGTGGTCCTCGACTAATGATTTCAACCAGTTTCAACTGTTAGGCCTCTTTCGACCCACCTTCAGAAGTGCTACTTTGCCTCGTAAATTGGGTCACCAACCTTTTTCGTCGTATTTTTTTCTTTCTGTTTATTCAGCCACTTTTCCCGAAGGTTCTAAACAAGCTTCACAAACTACCTGCCCTCCTTCCGCAGATTTTTCGAGCAAACTTCCAATAAAAATCCCTTCATCCAGAAACGCGGCGCTAGATAAAAATTGGCTTAGAAGCACCGGACAAAAGTTGTACCGAATGCATATCAAATTTATGCTCTCTCCTTCGCTAACTTTCCACTGCCTTGGCACGTGCAGGGAAGGATCAGTGGTGGCAGTTTCTGAAGTGCGATCAAAGTGAAACTCGGGCCCGGTTTCCGGAATTCGTTATCGAAGTATTACTGAAGAATTGAGTTTTTGCACCGGGTGGGATGAGATACGAAGAAATCGGAATACCTGTTCGTAATCTGAACTCCTGAGGGAGAAAAGAAGGAAAACATATTCTTTTGCTCCTTTCCGATCATTTTAACGAAGGGATTGATGCTGTGGGTATTTCCTCGGGGCTCGTGCATTAGCCTTAAAATATTTGCAGTCAGACTGAATTTGTGATTGTCGATTCGGTATTGAAATTAAGAACATTATTTGTTTTCCAGAATGGCAGAGGGTTTACAAAGTGACATAAATGATTATTCTTCGTACTATGTACATCTGGAGAATGTGCATAACTACACGGAATGAAATTCAATTTAACAATTTATTTATAAGTTTGTCACTCTGAACAATTAGTAATTAGTTGTCATTATCAATAATCATTATTAAATCACATTCTCAACTACAAAATGTGTCACATAATAAACGCGCGGAGTAAAAGTAAATATATTGTATAAGTATATATTGTAAAAGTAAAATACCTCCGAAACCGCTCTTCTCAGTCGGTTGCATGTACGGCACGGAAGTTAAACTCGCTTTAAAGGGCGATTTCCATTGGGGTAACACTATTATAATACTCCAATACTAGAATTTGATCGTACAACGTTAACGTTATTATTACCAGGCTGTATAACACACCTTGTTCTTCCCACCGTGACTTGTAGTGCTTGTGTACCCATTGAGATGGTTACAAAGTGTTTTCTTACAAGTGTCAACAAGGAGTACAATGTCCGGTTGTTCTGAACTGGCCTAGAATCACTATACCAACTCAATTTTGAGATTGATTTAATACTGAGAAACTAAATAATCAAGACTGGCTAAGGATGCATCTAAAGAAAAAATTTCCAGCAGCCCATACGTTTGAACATGTTTGCGTTATGAACTAAAAGCTTGCATTAATTATTTAATTATTCTATGTCAAGGGTCTCTATCGGTACAAGCAAAGAGCAAAATATTCACACAAAGTTTGAATAACAGGGCATGGACGCGTTAAATTCTGTGTTCAGTTGTAAATAAAATGCTTTGTAAAGAGAAAGAGAGATAACTTTTGATGATCAGACGATCAGGAAAATAAAGACGGTACTGAGACTGATCTGTACAAATGTTACATATGAGAGTGCTGCTCCATGGTCCATTGGTGGGCTTATAGTCCATGGGTTCATGTGCCGGCGTTCCATCTATCTATCTTTCAGAGGGTCGTGTAGCGAAAATAATCAGAACCTAAATCAAAATTACTTTAAGCTTTATAACACTACCGATTTCATAAGATGCCAAAAATAATTTTGTACAGCAATAGCTATTCTTTCCCTACACTAAGCGCACTATCGCCACAATACACCTCAATCCAAAACCACCAACTACTTTAACTTCTCCACCCAAAGGAGCAAAATTCAACCAAAAGCGGTCGACGATATACACACGAACTCATCATTTATGGATGCAACGTTCCGTATCGGAGCGAATGTCACTACATCCGTCATCGAAAATCCATCCCCGATGGATGCCCGTGGTATGCTCGTTATTCTTCATATCCACACAAACCCGCGATACTCGCACGAACGGTGGGATGTGGATTGCATTTCCATGCTAAATGTTGTGAATTCAATTTCACGCTCCGAACCGTGATGCAGGAAAAGAGCCACGGACAGCCGGAAGGAAGAAGGCGCTGCGCTTTAACGGGACGCATGGTGCAACGATTTTAATTTATGCGACAACGTCACTACGGAGACACATAAATACATTTCCCACAGGTGTCATCATTCAGCCAGGGGATAAATGTGGCTGTGGTGGCTTTTTGTATGGACGTTCTACTTTTCCTTGAATGGTGCTTCCGGGTTTGGATGCTGATGCAGGATTATGGGCTAAAGCGGATCCTGTTGAGATTGGTTCTGCTAGAGGATCGAACTATGAGCATGATTAAATCCAAATATAACCTATCTTATAATCCCTTCGTTACGAGCAAAATGCTTCAAATTTACAACTGCGTTGTTAATTTTTCGTAAATTAATACACCCAATCGCCGCTATCATTCAATTATTCGCTAAAATGTCCTAGAATCACCCAAAAAACTACATGCGCCTTTTATTTTTGTAAAACAATTTTATTACGTTCTGTCAATTATATATGTGTTATCGCTATTACAACTCAAGGCATACATTTTGATCATTCCATACCACATGAATATATTCCCTTCAACGGAAACATGCAAATCTACCGCGAGCATACTAACCATATCATCGTAATCATCCATACCGTCACTCTTATCTCTAGTTTGTTCATTGTTGAACTCAACAAAAATGAGAAAAAGCAAGCTCAATATAACGTTACTTTTAAAAGTTGATAATGTTGCCTACACTCTGGATACTACACCATCACCTACCTACCTCACACTTTGGAAGGACAAAAATGCATCTCCACTGCCGCATACACAAGGGTATTCGCTTTCCGGGCACCTATACTCACCTACGCCGAAGCGCCTCGCAAATGCCCGTTGGGAAAATTTATTAAACTCTCGAGTGTTTTTAATTACAAATTGCCCTACCGATCGCGGGAAAACCGGTTCCACCGGGAAATCCCGGAAGCGGATTTGGTAAAGCGGTAAAAAAATATAAGCGTTGCTTTCGTTTTCCACTGCACTCCACCAACCGTGCTGTCGGTTGCTACCATTTTGTTCTGTTGTTTCGAATTTTAATACTGTTTATGTTTTTCCTTCCCACTACCACCCAGTTCCATCGGTTGTGCTTTTTTTTACGGTCATAATGGATTTGTTTTGCTTGTTTTCTGCCAGCGCCAGGACGCTTTTGTTTTGTTTGCTTCTTTGGCTGCTGCTGCTGCTTTTCACAAAATGGGTATCTGTGCCTTGAATATTCATGTTTCGTGTGGGTGCAGTTTCGATGACATTTTCATGATATTGCTGCCCGGCGGGTGCACTGGCCGTGAGGGAACAGCAGATTTAACAATCAGCTCCGATCAACGGAAAGGTTAACAGTTATTGGATGCTTCGAAGAAGAAGATTCAATAATTGAATACCGTTTATTTTTGCGCAGTGGATGAGAAAACACGAACTGGAGCAAAAACAATCGAAACTGTGTGTTTCGCTTGTATGAGTTATGGTACATCCATTTAAGGGCCAAAGGATGAAACGAGGTTTGGTGTATTTTATCGAATTTATTACAATGCATTTTAATATTCATCAGCTCAGTTGATTTTGATAACAAAGAAACATTTAATCAGCTAATTTGAGATGCTACATACCGTCGAAAATAGTTTGTGAACATTTTTACATTCATTTTACAGTTTACAGATTTATTTTTACATTTTTACAGCATGTGTATGCTCTTACAAGCTGTTTTTTTTATATGCTGAACTTTAGTCATAATCATGCCTCAAGTTTTGTACATGCTAATTTATGATTTTGCGCTCTTTGCCACTGCAACACGAATAGGAAGACTTTAGCTAAAATTATTATGTTTAATTTAGACGTTGGAGTCAACAAGGCCGTACCTTGGGAAGGGGACACTCGATGATCTTGTATCTGTGATTTATTTTATTTTCATGTCCGTGGTCATGGGTTTTTTTTTATGTTTGATTGACGCACAAATTTATGAGCTCACAAACAAATTTCGGTTATTCAAATATAAAACGACACTTACAGCCGATAATTACATTACTAGAGCAACTACATTCTGCACTTAACTAAAAAAATTAAAAACATTATTACGGGAGTTTTGAACGATCAATGTCGAAACAATTTAACTAATGTTTTCGACGAAATTCAAGTTGATAGAATCCCGGAATAATAAGGATATAAATCTTTTTAAAAATCCCGTTAACATAAAATAACGATTAGCACAGTTTGGTAGTTCAATTCCCTTTACTTTTGCAGAAATCAAAGTGCTTTTCAAATAACTCCACAACCTGCCGAACAAGTAGTGGATAAACCTCACACATCAATCTACACAGCAAGGCAACAAATGATAATTTTTTATCTCTTCCAGATGAAGCCACATGAAGCAAATATTCAGAGACAGATGAAGCAAATATCAACCTTATACAAATACTCCTGCATTACGCTTTCCCACCTCTCATCAGACTACCCTAGCTAATGTGTTCTAGTCGGAAGCTGGACAGTCTTGTACATTTTGGTTAGACACTCAGGAAATTAGCCTCATACATCAACCGTACACTCTCCCTACGCCGTGCTGATTAATTGCGAACGTCGAGTAAGTTGACGCATCCAGTCAGTTCGTGGCCGAGGCCAAACGATTTCCTTGAATTAATCTAAGCTGTGTTCCTTTCGATCAGAATTCAAACGGACTAATAACTATCTCTCGCCTGCACCTTGGAGAGCTGATCGACGGTGACGCCATTTTCAGTCGATGCAAGCATCAAACAACCCCGCCAACGGCACGGTATAATGGGTGGTAATTTCTCAAGAAATTGTCCTATTCTCGATGTAACGTGGTGCAATTCGTATGCAAATGCAAATCACCGCTTCACAGGATGTTTCCATCCTACCAACAATCTGCACCCGAAAACGCTGCGCCAAGCGACACAAGCACGGGAAAACAATTAATTACAACGGTTCGGATGTTAATCCCTGCTGAGTGTCCGGACGATTCTTGTCACATCGTCCTTTACCATCGGGACGACACCGTCCTTTGCCGGGCCGTTCGTATTCATTCCACCTTTACCATTGACCGGCCCGGTAGAGCCAGAAACTCACGAACGACCACACCAACGGTGCTGTCGGTCGTAATTTCCTCAATTTAATTTTTAATAACCTTCCTGTCCAAACGAAGACACACCCTCGCCTTCACTCTTCTCGTGGCGTGGGTTGCAATGGGGAAACGATGGAAAGCCGGACCAGTAACATCAGGCAACCAACCACACCGTGTTCCACCATGCTGCATGCAAATAAACGATCAAAGTTTTTAAATTAGCTTCTAAATTGTTCGCCCCCATAACTGCCCAGCCCTTCCTACAGCGCAGACGTTCACCCTTTTGGGATGGCTGACTCGTAACACGACCACTTTAAAATACCAGTTTCCGTTGTGAAAAATTGGAAATTAATGTAAAAGTCAACATTCACAGCAGCGACTTGGAGATTGGGGTGCACCCAAACGACCACCTTCGTTTTGGTAAAACTGCACTTTCGGTGGTGACCCTTTTGCGCTTGTATGCTCGACCACATGAAGCCAACCAGTTCGCGTTGCACTGTCAATGATCGTCACTATTGCAAACAAATGTTTACCTCCACGCTTCGCATCGATTAGAGAACCGTGCGGAATGTATGTAACTGCGTCTCTGCAGCAAAGCTGCTAGACGGAGGTACAAAAAGGGATCGGTTAAATTACATGCAACATCGAATGCGGATAATACAATGAATCAACATAAATCTGGTAATCCTTGTCCTGCCCTTGCACGGGGATGTTTTCATTCCCCTGAAAGCAAACAACACAATCGGTTCTAGGGTTGGAAAACGACAAGATTTTAAAAACCGATTATCATCTGCTCTGGGTGCGTTATTCCCCCATGTACGTGCGTGCTAGTTGTCGAATAGTAGTAGTAGCAGTAGTAGCGCCGGTAAATTTCACATCTCCCAACCCATGAAAACGCGTACTTTCAGCACCCAAATTCACGTTGTAATTATGAAACGTTATCAGCAGAAACAGCAGGAATAAATATTTGTATCATACACCATACCGAAAGCACCCCGAAAAACCATCGCTCGTCGGTGCCGGTCGAAAACGTGAACAGTATTGCGGCAGCAGATGAAAAGTCCACAAAACATTCTTGTGCAAGCCGGTCGTACCGTCAATGCCCCGGTACAGGATTTAACTCATGCGGAAGGATTTACATTTCGACATGTTTCTGTACCGAGCACACCGGAGTGGGGTCTGGCATCGGTGTTTACTCAGCATAATGTGCAACACTGGCGAGTGGTTAGCAAATGGGAAATAAATCTTACGAGGCACGTTTCCACCGACGCATCACACAAACCACAAAATGTGCGAAAACTGTGAGACAGAAACAGTTCACGAAACCAGACGAGCAAAACAAAAAATCGTTAGTTTAATTTCTGCAGCATCATATTTTATCCTTGCAGCATGCGTGCTTGGATTTGGGTTTGTTTTCGTTTATTTATTTTTTTTCTGAGTAAATAGTACTCTACTGTAAATCATATTCGTCTATGCTTGCAGCGGGTAAACATATTGCTGCGTTTCGCCTATTCAGTTGCGCTGAGTTACAGATGTAAATTACGCCGGTTATGCTTATTCGTAACCCAACGCTTGATCCCAACCGGTTGTCGACTTTCGATTCCAGCGGAAATTTAATTTCCTCCCCAAGTTCAAACCCTTAACAATCAAATCGTTCAATACTGTCGTCGTACGCTTGCTTACCAAGCCTGGTTTATCAACCTCACGAAGTCAAGGTAGGAAGTAAAATTCTGACAATACTTTTCTTGCTGTACAGCTTCACCGTTCAACCGGCAACCGGACTAAATTCATCCACACATAACGTCAGACGGTGCTTAAGATCTCACACTCCCAAACTGGTACAAACTGGTTTGCTTTCTTCGCCAGACTCATTTCTTATCACGATTGAAAAGCGGCTAGAGATTCAGCCTCCGGATCTGCTCCAGGAAAGTAAAAACCGACAGCAAAATAAACAACATCGCCTTTGAGTGATTGTCACTTTTGGCAGTCAATTTTGTGCCGCGAGGGCAACGTCGATTGACGATAGCGTATCGGGAAGGGAACGGAATAGCGTCTAGTCAACAAGATTTACGCTACGAATTGAATTATACGTCTACGACTCATGATACACGGCAATGTCACAGTACGGGGCTGTTCCCCATTTCCCATTTATTTTTTTGTTTTCCATTTTTAGTGTGGAAATTGTTATTATTTGATTTCCAACTCGTCCGGTGATCGTTACCGTACGGTCTATAGTGAAAGTGAAAGTTAGGTTCGCTTGTTCATTGTTGTATCAGTACAAACAAAATTATATCAAGGGGTCAAGAAACGAAAGAAAAAAAACCTTTCCTCGCTACAATCATATGTGAATTTGTAACTGATAGCTTCCATTTTACTTTTTATCCTCAAAAAAACAATACACGAAGACACATACATGCAGCATCTCCCGACCACTAGCGAACCCTGTGACCAGAGTGGCATTTGCTCTTGTTTCTAATGCCCCTGATCGTCCAATGCGAAGAAAGTGATTCGCGTATGCGAATGTGCTTAAAATTTCTGTTTCACTTTCCGGGCACGTAACGTCTGTCGAAAGTGGAAATATCTCCCGACTGCAAAGTGAATACTGTGGATAGGGTGTGTATCTGAAGCGTTCATTTTCGTAACCGAAACCACCGATCTAGCCTGTAGTACGGAGAGCTCTAGTTTTGACAATTTGTATCTCACCCCCCCCTACCCGAAGCAAAGCGCTGGCGAGCGATCTGATGGCAATTCGTAAAACAATATCCCACAGCGTGTAATTTGAAGTCGATAGCGGGACAAAGTTAGCTGAAGATGATGTTTGCCATTCGGCTAGTGGATAGATTCAATTATGGTGCTTGTAGACAGTGTGCATGATGTGCATCAAAAAGATGAATCTTTTCCATCGGCTCGGGCTGTCGGAAAATGGGACCCGTACAGTAAAAAAAAGTCACATTTTGATGATTTTGTTTATTCGATTACATGTTTTAGGCGATTATTCGAGAAGTTCAACACTTTCGAGAGACTCCATCTCAAAATCCGAGATGAAAATTTCAAGAATTATTTGGGGAAATAATTATTTAAGAGGTTAATTTTCATTTTTTATCGATTAATCTTTAATGGTCTTTCTCAACAGACTGAGGAATTTTGTCTATTTAAAACACTGTCCCAAAGAACGACGCTGGGACTGTATGGAACTTCATTAGTCTCAATACTCACATACACCTCTGAAACATGGACTTTGTTCAAACTTCACGAAACCTTCTTAGCCGCGTTCTGAAGAAGTCACTTAGAAGATTTTTGACTCCGCATGAGTAGAAAGACTAGTGGACGAGCTCTATAAAGTGTACGATCTCATACAGCGAATTCGATTCGCCAAACTCCGAATGGCCACTCATGTCATTAGAATGATACTCGGATGGACCCTTTCAGGTCATCCACATGGACAGGGGAGGTGTGGTAGGTCCAAATTGAGATGGAGTGATCACATTGTTGTGTCCCCTAGAAAAGCCGCGATAACAGATTGGCAGACGACGGCGTTCGATCGTGACCGGTTTAGAAAACTCCTGCAGCAGGCCAGTACCGCGAAACGATTGTAGCGCCGGATACGTAGGTAAACAGTCTTAAATGTTTCTTAAATGTTAGTACACACTACACCTGAAATTGATCCCAAATCGACTAAGCGTGATCTCAAATGAACCGAGATTGATCTCAACTGGCCCAATGTAAACTGGAAACTACGTTACGTTATTAGCGTTGCTTGTTAACTACTCGTTGTACATCCAAAAAATACAGACCCAAAGCTAGTTTCAGTTTATCTAAAACTTATTCATTTTCATTATTGGCACTACAACCTCAGGAGGTATAGGCCTGCCATTTCTAGCTTTCGGTGACTTTGTTCACCCGTAGCTGAATAGTCAGTCCTGCGTACCGGAGGATTGGTCCGGATGGGATGTTGGTTCGGTCCGGTCGTGTGAAGACCGGCGTTGCTACCAATACACTATCGAGCCGTCCCCTTATCTAAGGCTATGTAACCATTAAATGTGATCTTTATTTCTTATAGCTTTATACAGCTTACTTTTTCTGTTTGGATGTTCCACAACCTGCACTTTTACATTTTCAAATTACAATGTTATTGACCATCTGTTTTGAATAAACGTAGAAATCAGCTCAGTACAAATCTATTCCGAATACATCCCCTACGAATCGCAACGTAACGCAAGCGTCCATAACAGGAAGCAAAGCCACCGTAAAGCCAACCCAGCTTCCAACCAGCGCCATTGCTCGCACAGCTGCTAAATGACAGCATTTCGAAATCCTTCCGCACATCAGCCCGACCGATTCAGCTACGCTCCGAAACGAGCAATTCTTGGAAAATTGAAAAATTATCATCATGTTTATTGCACTGCCAATCCTAGCGGCACAACTTGCATGCATCCGGCGAATACCACGAACTAGCATTTGAACGAGCGAGCCCAGCTTTAGCAAATGGCATATGATGAAATTGAAATCGCGACGACAAACTCTCGTTATACTAATCTATACAAACAGCGAAAATTTCCCTCACGCTTTGCATCCCCAAAAACAACAAGGCGCACGATGGAAACGACCCAGGATCAATCGTTCCCATCCCCAGGAAGGCCCGTGTGCGTGTGTAGGGATTGTGCTGTCTGTACTGGGTGGTTATGAGATTTTTATCGTCCCGTATCGCTGCTCCGTACGCTATTGTACGTAGATGTGGGTTCGAACTTTTCACGAAAAAGTGTTTTTCGTTGCGAAAAGGAAGTGGATCACACTTACACACGCGCACTCACACACACAAACAGCCGTCGGGAGCAATTTGAAAATATGCCAAACAACCGAAACATGCTTAAAGCCGTTTGTGGAATGTGTGCACTAACATCCACCGACCGATACCGGGTTGGAAAGTGTGGAACGAGAGCCGGATGTTTATGCTCGGGGGTTTGTTTCCTTCTTTGCTTTGCTTTAATCACTACCCGTTTTGCTTGCCCTTGTCTTGATTGCGATTCCTCGGGTGAGCTTTTGTTTTTGTTTGCTCCGTTTATAGGGTCTTTGCGCCATTCCAGTTCGTCACCCGGTTGGGAGACCCGAACAAAACCGGTTCGATACGAAAGTCTTCCAAAACAAAAGTGCAGACAGGCGATAAAAACATGCCGACATGCTTCGACTTAATTAGTACTAATGGTCGTTCTGCTCTTTTTCACGGACCCGTTGTTTGCTTCTTGTCACCATTTTATATATGTATTTATTCGCTTGCTCGTACGCGACGAACCGTGCGGTGAGGAATCAATTCTAAGAGGCGCTCACAATGCGCTGCCAGTGGAGTGAAGTTGGTCATACTGTTTGAATTTCGCACCCCTAGAAGCATACGTTACTGTTGTTGTTTTTATCGCTCCTATCAGCCACTTTCAGCGGTCTTGTACTCGAAATTCCAGCAGAGTTGAAGCCATCCTTCCTATCCAAGTGGGCGTAGGAAAAGTGCATACTTCAAACATTGGGAGTGCCTCCAAATTCTCGGCATGTTGTCTTTCGAACCAGCCTTCCAGTGTTGCACACCATCTGTCAACGGGTGGCAATGAATTTAGAGTTGAAATTTATGTTCACAACTTCTGGCACTGGCTGGCTGGTTTTATGAGAAAACAGGCAACGAGATGAAACCATTCCGTACTTCTACAGCCGAACGAAAACCCAGACTACTAACCACATCCCAAAACACAACCCACCATAACCAACGACCGGTGTGGCCGCGGCTTTCTGCCGGAACCATCCCGGATGACTCTCGAAACTTATTGTTCCGCAACGCCTTGTCTTAGCCGTGTAGAACTTTCATTTCCATTCGTGACCGTTAAGCGCAATAACACGGCCCACTCGCATCGCATCACAGCGCCAAGAAAATGGACCCCCGGAGATGAATTAGTGACTTAGTTTTAATACCGCTAGGAACAGTCCCAGCAGCAAACCACAACTCATCCAGCCAAAAGACGCATTGTTCGCGAACACGCACGGTTGTGTGTGTGTGTGTGTGCTTATTAAGGAAAACTTTCGGCACGACTTCTTCCCAACTTTTGGACACTGACTGACTGGTGTGAGTCGGACGGACAAATCATGCCGGATTGGTATTTGCGATGGAAATTGCTTCCAGCACAAGGGTATCGTTTTCGGATGCAAGGTACCACCGTTCCCCCGAAAGTTGATCATTAATATTTCACTCCATATGAGTGGCGGCCGAAGTTTTCCCTTTACTGGTGAAGTAATTCTACTCCCCTTGCTGTTTTCACATTCCCACCCCCGACGCTGGCAGGAACTGTCTGGACTTTGACCAGCCTGACAGCTTCAATCACGTCTTGCGGTTTGGAAAAGTTACAACCCTTCGTGAGTGTACGTGAAGATCATGCAACGCGTCCGGCTGAAAATATTCACCGATGTAGAATTTTACTTCATTCCATCCCATACCAAAAACCCATTAACTAATTGAAATGTGACCCCATTCCAAACGTGCGCCTCACACGTTTACTTTCCCGCCCGAAACACCCGGTCATCCTTGGAGTTGGCCGGGTACATCACGTCACGATTAAATATTCAATTAATTCCCCACTTCCCGGTGGAAATCAAAAGCCTTATTGCTATGCACGAGAAAACGGTATCTAGCGCTTCAGGTTCTTCGAGCATTAGCAACATGTGACCGTGCTAGTTTCCGTTCCCGATTGGCCACATTAACAAAGATCACCCGAGGACAATGAAAGTAAGTGTTGCTTCTCAATCACCACAGCGCACCACATAGGGTGTACTGATGCTAAATGCGACCGCAACCAGATTTTATGAGGTCACAGCATTAGCTTTCGATGCGTTTTTATGAGCACACGGTCGTTAAGGGTCGTTTCTGGTAGGCCAAACACCAACGTTGTCTCCGCTCCTGCTGCAGCAGGGAGCAGTAGCCTGATGTTGCGATTTATATGCAGGAGGTACGTTCATAAATAAATTCTAATTTTACTGATACGACCCGCCACGTCCGGCTTCGCTTCCGCGCGGCCAATTATCTAGCAAGAAAGCTAAGGTCTTTTGTTTTTAGGCGAGGGAAAACAGTGCAACAGTGCGCCAACTAAATGCTAAAATAAACACAACCACAAGAGAAGCACCACACTGTACGGCAGTGTTGCTTTTATGCCACTCTTCTGATAGACACCCAAAGGCACCCCCCGGATGGCGATGCGCACCGGAGTAAAATGGATACAAGAGAAGGAAAAAAAACAATTAAACGAATGTATTTCAGTGAATGGGGAAAAATCAGGTTGGCACACTTTCCCCCGTTCGCTTTCCCAGGAAGTGAAAGATAAATTTATTCCCATTTAATTCTTAATTAAGATCAAATGACGATAATAGATGGAATAAAAGATTCGCAAAAGCCTCCCGAATGCCGTGACGTTTGTATGCTGCTTCCAGTTGGTGTTTTGTTTGTTCTGTTCTGTGCTCTTTTCTCCCTTTGTTTGTCCGAGCTCGTGGGGATGGAAATTAAATTAAAGTGAAAATCCGAAGGCTTTCCATTTCTGCTCCCCATTCTGATACTGGGGTGTGGTGTTAAAATTTTATCACAAAATAAACGGCAACGGTTAGGATATTTATCCTATTGAAAGATATCGTGATTTATTGCCCAAGGTACGTCCAAGAGAAATAAAACGAATGAGATAAGAACGAATCGTTTGCTAAGTGTGACAAAGCGAGTTGCCGTCAAAATGATACATCATTTTTCTAACGAAATCAACATGAAAAATTTTGATGGACTTGTAGATGTCACGTGAACAAGAGAATATTTAGGAGGATATTGAAAAGTATTGAGAAATTGTGGAAAAACTTCCTTCAAACATAGCATCAAAATAGAGTTAATTTTTATCAATCTTTCCTACAATATATCTGGTAAGGTACAAGGGCAATAACATCATTAGATTAGCACCAGTCAAATTATTACCTTGCTATTTGCAGTTGTTACGGCAAATAAGCAAAAATACACGACACAGTTTTTGAAGAGAAATTACGACTCTCTATGTAACGCAAAGAGTACACCGAACAACAGAATTTATAGGAAATAATCCTATACTAATCATTTTTTTCTTAATTAATTAAAAACACTGCGCATCATAACTATAATGCATTTCGTTGCATTGCGAAAAATAAACGAGCTGTAAAGATTAATAAAGTTAATGAAGGAACAAGATTTACAGTTTAAAAAACGCTTTTCTATGAGGTTTGCGTACTTTTACCCACATTATCATCTTTTCACATCACATACTTTGGCTGTATCGTTCAATCATGCAATCATGTAACGATAAGAGATGCCGAAGCGGAATATCATGTATTGAGATGGTTTGTATTATTTGTTGTAACATTCTTTTTCAATTTTCTAGAGCTACTCTTTCAAAATATACATACTATAAATCATAAAAAACCATATAAACATATAAATAAATAATACAGCACATATAAAGTTTGCAAAAAAAGAAAATTAAAATGTAAAAGAAAGATCAATGTTAGAGGCAATTTGCTTTAAATGAGGTAAAAACAGCCTTGTAGGCTTTATACAACACAAAATTATGAAACAAACCAGACATAATCATAAATCAGAATGTTGAGAAATACTTACAGGGTTTTTTAAATATTTTTCTCATGTAACTCGGCTGCTCTGCAATATTTTTCAAGATTTTTTTTTTCAAAACAAGAAGGTCACTCACAAAAACTAAGAGACTAGAGACAAAATTCGACGAATTCAACATTGAACAGTAACATAACGTGCAAATCTACTGTAAACTACTTTACATATTGAATTTTTCCCCAAGCTTTGTAGCTTCACTTCACTAAAATTGCTGCTTAAAACGAGGAAAAAAAGTTTTTCATATTCAGAAGTATGCTATAATTTATTTTTGCTCCAAGGTTTACTGAATACATTCTGCGAGCAGTGTATTTTAATGAAACATAAGAATTCTTCCCTAACTTCCCATCTCTCATAGACGTTTTCACCGAAGTGCGCCCGAAACGCTGCATCATTCCATACTGAGATCACCGATAAATACTATCCCCATCGAGTTCAAACACTCGGCCACACTCGACTCTAATTTTTTTTTTGTAGTCCCCTCACGAACGTGCCATTTTATCGTATACAAATTCCATTTCTTCACTACCGGTTCTGCGGCCCAAAGTGCTAAAAGAGCGCACTGATGTGCAAACTACGCGAACGTCTACACCCCATCCAGTTCACCTTTACTTCCCGCACCGAGTTGGAGTGGGACAGGAAACGGGGAAAGCCCCCATCGAAAACCGATCTCTATCCTATCGGACAGCCGACAGATAGTCTGAGTGTCTGAGCATGGGAGGAGTAGCTAAATAAGAAGAAGAAAAAAGCGAAAGAATTACATCACTTGGAAGGCATGAATTATTCAAAACATATGGCCGATGCCAGGACCCGAGAAGCAAAGTGGCTCCTTCAACCCTCCACAAACGGGACGACGTGTACGTTTTTATATGTTCTCCCTTTTACATTTCTTCTTGTTTTATTTCTTGTTCTTTCGCCCGGTACGGGGAGAATCCTTTCCTGTGCGATGCTGCCATAGTTCGAACTTTCCATGGCTGCTAAAACCGTACCACAGCGCCACCACTAACCCTAACTACTCACTATTGGTTCTAGCAGGCATTGGGAAATCGAACCGTTCGAATGTTACCGAAGCGGCATCGCATCATCACATCAAACCGATCAGGACCGAGACGCTGAAACCGTGCAATATCCATTTATCTCTAATCAAATAGGCTCGCCCTTGTACGGCACAAAGCAACATCAACGCACCTTTGCATCAAAGAGCCAACGTCCCAGTGGAAGTTGTTCCCCAATTTCGTCTTCATCCGCTAGGAACGCTGTACAAACTTTCATAAAGGTCTATTATGGTCTAGCGCTGCTAGCCGAAATGGCTACTCACATTTGCATAGCAGCATAACGATCTGGCGAGTCGGTGCCGATGCTTGCCATTGATCTGTTGCAAAAACAAGGGTGGGAGCTATATGATGGCATGGGCTTCTATTTCCAGTTTTTTCTTGTATTCTCTCCAAACAAGGGTAAGTGAATTGGTCCGTTAACGCACACAAACAGATGCAACCAATAGAACTCTATATAGCATACAAGATTTGTAGTTTAAGGTGCAGATGGGCTTTGCAGCTTATAAGTCGGACAATTCAAAATATAATACAATTGTAATGCCTGTCTGTAAAATATAACCATTTAAAATTAATAATCTTTTAGAAAATCGGTACAAAACAATCCCTATTGATCTATTGATTTCAAAACGTTTGTAATACACTATTTTTTTCTATATATCATAATGCTGGACATTGTTTAACATACACATGTCTTCAGTAATCATCCTCGTACGGACATTATTTTTTATTGTTGCTCACTACAACACTCTTATCATGCCTTTCATAATGGTAGGACGAAAAAATAAACATTGCATAGCGAAACACACGACGAAACACCGATAAAAGTACGTCAAACTTGAGGCGGCTTACCTTGAATACGAAATTTCCACTGTGCTTTCCGCCAGCCGTGAAAAATATGCGAAACATATTCGGCATACATTCGGCGCACGCTAGGCGCAACCACAAATGCATCCATTCGTTTCGAGCATTACCTTCACGCTCATCACCACTTCGGTGCAATTGGGTACGCTGCCGGCATTCGCCGGCACATATTTTACCTCCAACGGAATGGGCCCTACGCCAGCGGCATAATGCCGAAACCAAAGCATATCGAATGTGGAAGATGCGGTGGAGTACCATTGCCATTTATCCACCACCGGCCACCAAACCCGCCCCTGCCCACCGATCGGCAACGGCGGTTGATGCCGAGGGAGAAATGGGAGTAAGCAGCACGCCGTGCACTGGCTGTTCTGCATTTTCCAGGCTGCGCGAATAAACAATGCCCTAAGAAATCCGGACCCCGCACCGGAAACCATCGGGGCGCAATGAGCATAAACATAAATAAACACATGAGCATAAAATTCGACATTTAGCAACATGAGCAAGAGAAAACCAAGGTAACATTAAGACGGTGCGCCGGGATGGGCAAATGCTTTTCCTTGCTTGGGGAAAGCGAACCGGGTGCTCGCACACCGAAAGAAAAAATAAATAAATAAAAACACGAAATGGAAATGAACAAGCAGCAGTTACAAGCGTCAAGCGGTGGGGACTGAAAGGAGAGACGTTAAGAAACAGGAAACACACATGTATTCTGTTCCGCTTCCGAGTCTTCTCTTCCGGGACAGGAGATCTTGCCGGAAAAAGCAACGTACAAACGACGAACCGGAAAGAAATTGAATCTTTTACATTTTGCACGCGGCCAATGCGATTGGAGAGTGCGCTGCGTTAACAGCAACTGGAAGCTTGTACATGTGTGTTGCTTCACCAAACACTGGCGGATGCTGATGGCTGTGTGCCGGTTTTGCATCAGTTTCGACAAGGCATCGAGAAAACAGAGGGGAGTAAGGTATTTTATTAACGCTTTTCTTTTCGCATTATCATTCTGGTGTAGAAGTGCAAATAAAAAAATGTCACGCAACTGGATAAGAAGCATGCTGATTCGCTACCTCATTTCCATATTCGAATTAATTTCGGGACTGTTTTGATGCACCAGAAAACACCGGAGCTCGCAGGAGAAGTACGGCAACAAAAAGCAAAATACATGGAGGAAATCTCGAAACCGGTAAAAGTGGGACAGCGAACGGATGGAAAAAATATGCCAGCATTTAATTTTATTAAGTTTCTATTGAAACATGTTAAAGTATGATTTGAAAGGATGAAGTGACATCTTCCGCCGTTTCCATGGTAGCGTAGTAGTCGAAGATGCGCACGGCAATGGTAGGTTGGTAATAAATGCGAATTATGATCCGTCGCAAAAGGAAGTAATTTATGTTTCGCTAGTCATGGTGAGAGCATTCTCCACGGCATGTACCGAGAGCAAGCAACTTCACAAACAGGGTGGAACCAGACGGGATGAAAAAAAGAGCAAAAAAAATATAAAAATAAGGCCGAAGTTTACAGCTTGCGGTTGGTGCAACCACAAAAGAACAGAGCAGAGACCGAAACGGGTACGATGAAAGGTAAAACGCGTAAAGAAGTAAATATCCATCTGTGACAGTGTAAAGTGAAAAGCTCACCAAACATAAGGGTAGCAAGAAAAAGCAACCAACAAAACACAGAAAAAATCAGACACCCTCACTACACAGTATTACGCTTTTGAGAGAAATTTTCCAATTCCGGAGCCAACACACACACACACGCGGGATATGGGGTTGACACAAATGGTTGGCTCAAAGTAGCAATTTGCAGCGACTTTTTACAAGGTTTTCCACTTTTGTGGTTTGATCCACCTACGTAATGGTGCTGGTGTTTGGTGTATACTCAATACGAAAAATTTTTACAACCGTGTGCGCATGTAGTAAGCGCCGAGTTTAAATTTGTATAGGTGTACACATGGAGATTTGTCGATGCAGAAGCTGTTATTTGCACCCCTTGCCGGAAAACATTTGGTGTGAAGTGTGAAGATTTTGAGGTTTTATTTGGCTACTAAGATGAGTTTAGTTTTTTTTTGTTATGCATAAGGATGTAAACAGCGTTTGTGAAAGATATGAAGGGAAATGGTGTTGCTGAAGTACGAGACTAGGCGCCTCCATCTGTGGAACGTTTTTTTGCCTTGTCGATAAATTTTTAGTTTTTCTCTGTGATTTTGTTCTTGGTTTTCACATGTTTCGTAAAAAAAATACGGTAATGTTGCTTATTTTTGAAATAATTACCATTTTAATAGTTTTACGCAAAAAACCAAAGGAATTAAAATACAAAATTTTGCTATTTTTTCGCGTTAAAAATTATTCAACGGTCAATTCGGATGTGAAAACTGGTTTGCATATTTACCCACAGGGGGTGCAACACACATCAATCGAGCGGAAAAATGGAAAGCGTCGCGATCGAGGTGGGGTGATCGGCGGAAGACAAAAGAGCTAACCCAGCCAATGAGGATGTGACTTTTTAGCTCCACCTTAAAGACAAATTTAATGTTATTTACGTTGCTTAATACAAAAGGACATTGACAAAGTGTTTAACTACGCGTAATGTAATCTGTGTCATCTTTGTAAGAAACGTCGATCTTACAGGTTACAACAACCAACACATTTAATTTATAGTGGTACTCGCATTCTAATAAAATTATATTTCTTATTTTATATTCACATTAATTATAAAATTATATTTCAGTATTCTTGTTACTCTAAGTCGTATTCGTTTCCTGAATAGTATTACCTTCGTTAAAATCAAATTATTTGCATTCCCATTTGCTATAAGGGAATCGTTCAAACCGTAGCTTGCATTTTTTAAGCCACTTCTGAGAAAAGTTCGGTGTCAAGAATAGTGATCATTCACAATAAATGTTATTTCGTCTTACTATAGAATGTTGACCTCATAAAATTGTCTACGATATTTTTTTACTCTTTTAAAAATTAAAATGTTGGATAGTGGATTGATTTAAATCGATTCATCGGATAAAAAACAACAATCGTATAATGCAATTATGATAGAATCCCTAAAAGCACTTATCCTCTTCCATCAAATGAACTTCATCCTCAAATGTTGACGACAAGCTTCATAGCATTGTTCCAACGCGTTCGAGAGGAAAATTTTTGCTATGAAAATCTTTCCCACCAATTAAGGCGATTCATTGAAAACGGCTACAATCGCTCTTCAGCCCCTGCTACAATGTGTCCATTATGTGGTAAATTATTTCCAGTCTACATAATACTACCCAACCCTGTCCATATATAGCTAGCAGAATGGAATATTTGAAGGTTCCAGCCGATAAAACCTCGGGATAAGATAAGATGAATGCCAAAGCGAAAACTCATTAAGGATTTCGACTCACTGCAGCCTGCAGCTTCAGCACTCGTTTGGATTGTTCTTAACGGCCTATTACAACATGCACTTTCACACGAGACCATTTTCGGTCGACTAAAGACGGACCTTTGCTCACGACAAAAAAAAACACCCACCCACCCAACGGGGAATCAAATGCCTCCCGAGAAAAGCACTTCCGCTTTCTCTACGGGTCATGAACACTACTGGCAGTTATTGAATCGGATTCATCCGGATCGGTTCGGCGCAGGGTAGTGGCAACAAGGAAATTGGCGACGAACAGGAGCATTTTAATGCGAGAGACAGAAAGAGAACGAGAGAAAGTGGTGCATAAATCATGACCAAAAGTAGCAATTAATTAAATGAACTATGACTTCCGTATACAGTTGCAGCATTTCGGGGATCGTTTCAGTCGCCGGCGCAGTCTAGCGTGAACCGCTTCTCAACTTCTCATACCCCACCATCAGCCATTCGTGGGGGGATGCTACTTTTGGACTTTGTTTGTGTGTGTTTTTTTTCCAAAAAAACTGTACTGGACGGAAACAGCATGAAATCGGAACAGCTTTCTTTTCTTCTGAACATTCTAAGATAAATATATACTTTTTGCATGCTTGTTCATTTCATCGCATTCCATCTTATTCGCGTTCCTCTTTTCTACCGGTAGGAACAACTTTAAGTCCCACCGGAGGGTTTTGAACTGCATCCTGCTTTCTTTTACATTTTCCTTTTTACACTTTTTCATAACATTATTCTACTTTCGCTCACCCCAATCCGTCGGTACTGTGGCCGTGGGTCGGTGTAAATAATTAGAAGTTATGGAACCACCGAACACCCAAAATCGTAACCACTGGCGGCAAACAGTAACAGACTAATAAAGATGATTTAGGCGAAACGGCTAATGGTGGTAGTTTTCACCAGCGTGGGCTAATTTGTGGCAAGCGTTTGATGAGTTTCTTTTCCAGAGTGCCAAAGACGCTAACTAGCCGAAGCGGTAGATGTGTATGTGTGAATGTAGGCGTGTTTGGGTTTGATTTATTTGTAAAATTTTAATTTCACTACTTGAGATATATGAAAAAAATAATGGAATAATATATTATTATAAAATATACATGTTTTATAAAAAATAATATATGAAAATATAAGTAAATCCAGTTTTAATCATTATAAACCCCACTATTTTAAGGTTTGAGACTATTTAGAGCAATGAAATCAAATATCGTTTCAAAATAATATTTTTCCTAAGTGTTAAATGTGATAATGACCTTGAAGTGCAATGTATTGATGCACAAAAGAGTAAAGTATTTAGATCAATCCTTTAACACTTTTTGTTATCGTTTAAAAATTACTACACTTCTTATAGAAAGAATCTTCAGACAATATACACTTTTATTTATATGCTATACACATGTTAGATTTGCACCATAAAATGCCTAAGTGAGCAATTTTGCATCGCTGAATCTTCATCGTTGAATAAACTTCGGCGTGTCGAGGTAAACAAAAAAAATGTATAAAATAAACCTAAACAAATCTGATCGAAGGCAAAGGAGTATGGCAGGCCAAAAAAGTGTGTATCAGTAAAAAGTACAGTGAACACGCAAACGACAACCACCACTCGCAAGCTTATTGGAATACATTGTTCAACTTCATTTTCATTTGCACCGTGATGGGGCAAAAGTACTATAAACGAGTGGCTTACAAATATATCGGATTATCATCTTAATTTTTTTTTCTTCACCCTTAATCCTGTCCAACATAGACGCACGCCTGCTCCACACGCTGACCCCTTATAATGTGTCATCGTTTCCGCATCACTAGCAAATGTCCCACTTTTACACATCTTCCCAAGGATACTTTGCTACGGCTACGGCTCGATAGACATACATCGATACCTCAAACGACAATGGAATTATAATATGCTCCCGCATAACGTGGCAATTGATCCTTGACTACGTCCGTACCCCTATATATTGGGACAGTAATCCACTTCATTTCATCGGGCCCAACGTTCTGTCACGGTGCAGAAGAGATGGAAGTTGACCAGGAAGGCTTAGTAGCATTTCATTTGCCATCCAGTAATGTTCTGAACCGTTCGTCTTCTGCCATCCCTAACTATTTCCTCCTCTCTCGGTGTGTATCGCTTGCTTTTGTTGTTTCCCCAACCGAAGACCTTACTTCCTCTGTAAGAATCCAATACGGAGTTCTTTGCTGTGTACAACGTTTCCGCTCATTCCACAACGTTCCCATTTGTTCCTGATCGAAAACTCGCACAACAAACGGTCTCACCACCTTACCAGGGCTTTAGGTCTATCCAAAGACAATAAAGTCCGTGCTGCATTCCGGGCACACAAGCCCATACCGTACGATGTCTTTTTCCTCGAATAATCCCCACCTATCCCGGGACCGAAAACTCGAACACCCAAACAGCCAGTGCGCACGGTACAACGCATCCCACAACGCAACACAATTGCAAATCGGCTCACAGCATGTTAACAGATTACGTCGGTAATTCTCTTCATAAAACCACCCCGGAGATGCCCGGGGAGTCAGTTCGCTTGCAACGACGTACGGAGAACATTCCTATTCATTAGCATTTATGAGCCCGAAAAACCTAACGATGGCGGTAAAGAGCGAAGCGGACATCGGATCATCATTTCCATTGCTTAAAGTGACCCGTTGGAGCTGGTGCAGCTGATGAACCCGGGTACACGGGAAGGAGTTGGTGCGGTTTGCCAAAATGGCCAACCTAAACCTGTACCTAAACAATGTATTTCATCAACAAGGTACACGATCCCCTTGTGCTGGGTTGCAACGGGAGAACTTCTACAATATTTGAAGCTCAAGACACAACGCCCCAAACTGACCAATCGGAAATCGGAATCCAAGCTCGGCGGTCGGTTTTGGTTGAGAGGCAACACAACAAGGGCAAATTGGTGCTCACAGGCTCACATACGGAAGACCGTGCGCATCCGCTCCGATAAGCCCAACGTAGCGTATCTTTATCTCGTATCGGACTGTCTAAAGGACTCTATTTATCCTGCTAGAATCTACTGTTATGACAATCAAACTGACCTCCCCCCCCCCATGAACTTACCTGTCCGAACGGGTGGTTGGCTTCATTTTCTACTAGATGTGCTACATTCCAACACTGTCACGTGTTTTGATGCGTTATTGCAAGCAGCAGCTTTGAGCATCTTCCGTCCGTGCCAGTGTCTGGTGAGAGGAAATTACAATTTATTTTATATCTTCTCTTCAGTACACCGCCGCACAACCGAAAGCTTTCAGCGTGTGAGGCACGAAGATTCACACACACACACAAAAACTCGGTCACTGGCCACTCGCTCGCCTCTAATCCTTGTCAATGAACTAGAGCATGCACTATTTATTCACAGTTCGGTGTGAAAACTTTATATACCCGTTGTTCAACGCGTGCAGCCCGGACATAGTCATACTAGAATCATCTTCTGACTGTGACCCTTTTTATCATCCAGTTCGGCGTTATTTAGCCTACTGCGTTTGATGCTACACGCTACACATCTAGCATCGCACATCTACAATTCCCCTTGAAAACTCGCTATAAGAACCGCTGGACGCTTTGCAACCGCATATGCCTCTCGCCTGTAAAAAAAACTCACGGAACACCAGGGTCAATTTGTGCCGATATGAAAGTGCATCCCAAAACAATGGCATGTTTGTTGGTTTGTTGGGTCGGAAAAGAAACGCGAATACAATGTGATTCGCTTCTACACACAGACCCGATTCTTTTCGGATCAGCAAGATGGACGTTCGGATGGGATGGCTTCCATAGTTATCTGGTACTTGAATGAAGTCACTAAAGCTAATGGATTCTGTTTTAATTTTCTCCGGCTTGGAAGTATTGTTTCGCTGGTGTTTTGTGGTGCAATACTTTCCCTCTTTGTTATCATGTCTATATTCATGTTTGCTATACAATCGCTAAGAGCTTCCAGAGCAAATATTCGTAGCAATTTCATACTTATTTGTTCTTCTAGCTGACCTGTTTTTTTTTAATCTTTCCTTCAATTTACTTCCAAAAAAACTGAATCCCTCCTTCTATTCTCTCCCTGTTTCTTGCTATTTCCACCCTGTTTTTCTTGCTTTGCTTCATCGAACGCTATACAAACTGGCCGTCAATACACTTTTAATTAAAAAGCATAATTCCCAGCAGGTGCGTTTGATGTTCACGTCTTACGCATGCCCGGACTTTGGTAAATTGTGTAAGATTTTATATTAACACTGGGTCGCTTTTTTTTCCCCAGTTTCATGTTGCCTTTTCCATGTGTTTCTCATTATCGCTAGCCGGAAGTCGCTTCCTTTGCCATGGCTCGCGGGGATTTCTCCGAATGCCATCATTAGTGCAACTTGTTAACGACAATCGCCGGCTCGTAGTCGTTAGAGATTGAAATACACTTCAAACGAGAACACAGTCGCACTATGGTTCACTTATTATCGAGCAAATTGTTTTGATTGATCTCACTCCCGGAATCGGATGGTAGATTGCTACTTGTTTTACGTTCGTGTTAGTTTTACGTTCTTCCACTTCTCGATGCGATAATTACTTCCGTGCTGGAGGTGATGTTTGTGCCAAGATTTTGCAGTTACGATATTTTCCAATAGCGATTAAGCACGGTTTAAAAATGCTCATAATTTTCAATTCGCTAAAACCGGACCCATCAACACCATAATGAAATGCATACAAAAAAGGAGAAAACAATTTGAAAAAACGTCTCACCTTTGACTTTTGATATCCAATTGCCTCGGACACCTGATGTGCGAAAACGCAACTGAACACCATCGCCCTGAAAGAGGTTTTTGCCAGTACACTGCTTTTGAGGCACTCTGAAAGCGACCCCGTGAAATGGCATCCGGGGAAATTGGTGATACCACTCCTTCAGGTGCCACAGCATGAAACATTAAACCATCATCAAGTCCGCTCGGCGAGTTTCGTATTTTTTTGGTACATGGTGTTTTGTTTTTTTTTTCGTGTAGCTATGTACCTGATTCTCGCTGCATCAGTGGTGCAGCTGTGCAATGCACCCGGGATGATGTTACATTGAGTCGTCTCTATTACGCTCATTTCCATTTCGGGCACTTTAGGAGAAGTGCCGGATAAGTTTCGTACCGTGTCTTGCGTGCGTGTTCGTTTGTGCTTAAAATTTGAAGTATCTTACATGCCAGTAAAGGCTCGGAAAAGGTAAAGAACCTTTTCTGCACGAGATGGTTCGGCTGCAATGTCAATAAACGGTACAGCTTCATCCTTCCCGAACATAACTCTTGCATAGTGGAACAACTGTAACTCTATCTTTCGAGTAGCAAAATTAAGGGGAATTTCTTTTGCAAATGCGTGTTTTCATGCTGCACACTTTGATTTTGTAAGGAAACGCCCGTTTCATATACATATATAAAAAAATATATATATAAAAAATAGACAATTATATTGAGCACGAGATTGGACAGCTTTTACAAAAGTTTCAATTTTGAATTCTGTATTCTATATTCTGATTCCGAATTCTGTATTCGCAGATGGGTGAGCATGAGTCCAGATTTTACAACAATCTTACAAACTCATTGCATTTAGTTTATTTTATTTTAGTTCATATAAACATTTGTATGGCTCGAAACATTGGATTCATGTAATTAAATCCATCGTAAAACAGTATCTTACACGTAAAGACATTTTCGTCTAACGGCAAATATGTAATTTTAGTAAAAGGTCGAGGTCGAGTAACTTCAGATTGTAAAGCTCATTTACAATAACTGAGCGATTCTTAACGAAATATAACATTTTCACAGCTTTGTTGGTAATTGGAATGGAATATTAATGGGCAAAGAAGACTTACTGTACAAAATGAACGTCCTAATATCGTCCTAATACAATAATTAACATAACATAACTCAGTACATCGTGGTACATTTGTTGACAAAGATCTTTTTATCGGCACAACAACCTCAAGAGGCCTGCCATTTTTGACTTTCTGTGACTTTAATTACACATAGCTGCATAACCAGTCCTGGTCCGGATGGGATTTTGGTCCGGTCCGTCGGTGTGAAGACCGGCGCCGCTACCATTATGCCACCGGGTCGCCCAGCTCAACCAACCCAAAAGGGATAGAATTTGTAGCAATGTTTTCATAACATTTTATGTCAATTTCAGGAACTAAGTTACAGTTTACTAGCTACAAAAAAAAACAGTTTAAACAATTCATCGTTTCACATCGGGTAATGTACTTGTGCGCCTAGTTTTTGACTTACATATGCATAACAAATAATTTTCCCGCGTGTATTCAGTGCTCATTGGTGTACGATCGCCACGAGAATGTCCTGTTTGACAAATGTCGTCAAATAGTCAACTCACGCTGACTACCCCATCCTGTTCAGCCCCATTGCCTTTGGGAGTAGCGGGATCCCAAAACAGCCACCCGACCTCGCCTCCCCTTTCTGTCTTTCCTTTCCGCCCATACGATACGCAACGTAAACGCCACGGGTAAAAGATCGGAAGTGCGATAAGTCCTTCAAGTGGTGGTTTTGCCTCGCGGTCGCTTCCGGCCATGAAGAGCGCTACCGCGAAGCACAGTTGCATAATTAATGCATCCGGCTCTGCAGCTTCGCCCATAACGGTTAGCGCAATTGCACTCGCAATGGTTCAACATAGTAAAACTGCCTGTTTTTTTTTCTCGCTAACCCTTCTACTTGCGACCTCCGCGCTCACCGGATGACGCGACGGCGAACGACTGCTGCACAATGTTGGCGGAAAATGTTGACGTTGTGCTCTTTTGTGTTGCGTTGTGAAAAACTCGAAACATCGACCACGTGAAGCCTGCAAGGGAAACCACCCGGGGAAGGAAAGGCTGACTGTTTGAGGTACCGGGAGTTGGCAGAAGTGAACAACTCTCGCTCGTTCCTCCGCACGACTGCACGCTCGATAAGTGAAATGATACACTATTAGCGAGCATTAAGGGCCGCAGTATCGTTACCATTCGGTGAGCTCTCGTGCACCGGCGTTACCCCAAATGGTATGGGATTGATGTGTTTACAAGTGCACCATTCCCGCGCTTGTGCTCCACATCGTACCGGAGAATACGTGCTGGAAAAATGGTTTACAACGGTGGACTTGGAGGTTGGATCGCCTCCGGCTAACCAATCGTTATATTCGTGATCGAGGTATATTTGTACGCGACCGGTTATTGATAGGGCGGCGTGCGCATTTTCCCATTTTGCACCCCGCGGATGCTATCGGGTGAAATGGTTGAAGGATATCAGCACTCCATTATTCAAAACTTTATGGCAGGACTCGCTGGGTAGCATTCCGCGTACCGATGCTGCGTGCCCGCAGTGGCTTTGTTTCGGGCGGAGGCCAAACAAATTAGCGTCCAACATGATTGGGCCATGGTGACAATTTACGATGGGAAACTTTAGCCACGATGGAAAGCGATGATCGGCGTAACTGTAGAGGATTTGGTATTTTTTTTTAAAGTTTTGTCGATATTTAGAAGGAAATTTAAGATGAAGTAGATCGTGCAGATTTAGGCTCAGTAATTTATTTATAATTTTGCATGTCATTAGTCAAAACAAGTCAAAACAGTCGAAAATTATGTTTTTTTTTGTTGGGAAAATAATAGATTTAAAAAAATGGTAAGTACGGAAAATTGGAGAAAGATAGATTTTAACTGAAACAAATAATGAAATATTATGATTACATATAATAAAACATTATGTATAAGATTAGATGAGCAACTGCATTGGGCACTGCACTGAGTGCAATTGTGGCATCATGAAGGACCTTGGATAGCGAACGAATTCGTTACATTTTCTTCATCCTTCGATAAAGTTCTAGTTCACTTACGATGGATTTTATGGTTATGCTAAAAACTGAAACGTTTACAATCATTCCACCTTAATTTGATTCTACCCCACCTCCTCTGTCGATGTGGATGGCACAGAAAGACTTTTTTGCTGAGGTCGTGTGGTATCATTCTAATCAACATTAGGTGCGACAGTTATTCCATCAAACATTTCTTTTCAAGATCAAACATTTAGCTACTACTCGAGTTACGCGAATGCCAGAGAAATTTTCGTAACTCGAATTCCCTTTATAATATCGTTTATATTTAGTATTCAGTGATTGATTTCACCTTTTCACGCTACGAAGCACATTAATAATTGATGTTTGTACGTTAATTTCGACAATTAGAGTAAATCGTTAATTAGATCGTTAACCATCAATTAGTGAACTGGGTCGTTTTAGTTCACCAAAATGCATGCGCATCTCTATGCATAAGCATGCTGCACTATTTTTCGAACCGCCGTCTTGCCCCATCAAGATGGTTCAATCAACCTCTCCTACCATTGTCACTACGTATGTCCTTACGCGCGGATGACTTGCTCACCCCTCTTGGCAATCAGAACGTCAGAGCGCCACGATGATTCTTTCCTTGTAGCAATCCGTTTCTCGCACAGCGCACACTTTTGCCTCATTTGCTTTTCAAAAGTAATCCCCGTTCTCGGTGCCGGCGAGGCCAATGCTAGCCCCACATCACCAAACGTGACGATAATTATTATTATGTCGATAAATGCATAAATTTTCACACTTGAGGCGTTAAAAACGGTGCGCACGAGAAGTGTTTAGAATAAAAAAAAAATCCTGTACAATAGGTTGTCGGTAAGGCACCCGAAGAAAGAAGGAAAAAAAGGACGCGACGTAAGAACAACCCAACGCTAACAGCACGATTCACACCCCATGAGAGCACACTAACCGCGTACGCCTCGAGGCACACACACACACACAAACGCGCGTTCAATGAATCCAGCGCGAGGAGAAGTGCATAATACTGCATCCCGGTATGAGAAACCGGGGTGTGATTTTTGCATTCGACAAAGGCAGGAAAAATAAGGGACGAATATCTCTGGTGCATCCGTACCCACCCTAATGCGACACGCAATCAATTGTGACACAAGAGGCTGCAATTCCGCGAATAACACTTGCCTTACTGTCCCGGCACCAGCTCTTTGCTTGGTGTATATTTGCACGGTGAAAGGGATGATCATCCCGGTTTGTTTTTCTCACCGAGAACGAAACCGAAAAGGCATCCAGCAAACGGGGCAGAAACAGGCGAGATAGAAAAGCAGCCGCTCGAGCCTGACGTAAATGCAAATGCACTTCTCACCCGATGCATGTTGGGCCGCTTGTGGGTTGCGGCACTCCACACTGTAAGTCTGCTGGGCAATGCGTTGCACTGGCAAAGGGGGTTTAGCAACCCTTTTTACACGATAGTGCACCTAGCAGTGACTTACCGCCAAGCAGGATGCATTTTGTCGCAATGAATGACACGCCATGAAGAGAAAGAAAGCGCATCAACAACAACGACAGCAACAACAGACAACTCCGCCAAGTTAGGAACGAACGTCCTGCACCCCGGAAGGTGCGACTGAGTAACACTTCAAGGGTTGGAAATTCGTTTATCAGCAACACGACAGCAGCATTTCGCGGCAAGATGGTTTACCTCCTTTTTCTGCTCATTCGCCCTTCCTTCTGCCCATTTCATCATCACCAGTTCGGGTTGGTGCAATATTTGCACGTATTATTTGTTTTGTATGTTCAAAGTCCCCATTTTTTCCTGCCTCAATAGAAGGGTTGGTGAAAATCTTATCGCGAAGCAAATCCTTATTTCACGCCGTTGAGGATTGTGCGTTGTGTGATTCCCTCTTTTTTCTTCGAATGTACACGCACATGCAGCATTGGCAACGTGTTCCGGTTCCGTTTTGTGCGAGTGAGCGCTGATGAGATGATGATTTTTGATTAGTGCGTGGTGGTGGTGTTGGAAAAATTAAAAGACAAACACCGAATTTGCACGTGTGAATGGATCGATTAAGGAACCGTGCAAAGCAGTGCCGGTAACTGGTGTTGATGGAGATAAAATATGCTTGTATCACTTGTAAAAAAATATACATACAACCTAGTAGAACAATTATGCACGGCAACAGAAACCAATTTTTAATCAGCTGACGGTGATTCCGATCAATAACCGTGTGCTTTTCCATTTTGTGTGTAGAATGCTCCGCACGTGGTAAGGAAATGTTGTATGAGTTTGGTTGTTTTTTTGTTGTGTGTATTGTTTTTCCTGTTCTTGGCTGTAGCTCCCTGTTTTTGGCATATTCGGTGAGTGGACACGGCAAAAAACCAGACGTGCTGTCTACTACGTCAACCACATGATGATGCAAAAGGGCGAGACAGCACGAAAAAAGAAAGAAGCGCGCCAAACAAAGCGGATGCATAAACTGTTTGACGAGTGTTGGCGGTGTACAATAAAATAAAGAACTTACAATATATTGTATGTCTCCAAATTTCAACTTAGAGCTCTAAGGCTTAATTTTTGTGAGCCGTAATAATCAGAAGAACTAAAAAAAATATATATTTAAATATTTAATTTCCTCTTGAAATCTATCTAAGATTGATTAGCAATATTTTATTAAACCTAAGCATCAGATTTCCCTCCATGTTTGAGGTATCGATAACGGGCAATAATTTCGGTAAGTAAAGTTAATTCTTAATCTTTTTGCCAAAAAAAATAAAAGCACTAAGTAATCATCCGAATCACCAGAATGCAACTCAAATTTGACAGTTTGGCAATAAATAACAAAATAAACGTCAGATCGTTTTTAATTTTTGTTAAATTTTGTCAAAAATTATCTCCCTTTTGACATCTGTCAAATCGTAATTAAGCAATAAATAATTCACAACCGCTTCTGGAAATTTAAAATTTAAAGGAAATGGAAATTTTAATACTTTATTGCTAAAATATTCCAACGAAAGGATTAAAATGTTGTGTGTAAAAGATTTTTCTGATGAATTTAAATCCCGTGATATTCTTTTCACTGAACGCTTTACAGTTTAGTACCGGTAAGCTGAAACCGAGAACCCCACGTTTCCCATCCCATTGTTTTGGGTGAACGAGGTGTGAGTAAGGACATATGAAAAGGCTCGCTGTCGAGACTCCGGTACCGTACGGCACCGTCACCACCGTTCCACAAGTGCCACCCCTCCCCCTTGGGTCCATAAACACCACCTTGCCAGCAGACTTTTTGCACGATCCACGGTCGTTCACATAAAAAGGGGCAAGGGAATGGGCCGAACCCTTGCCCGTGCCCGAGGAACGAGGCACACCCCATTAGACACTCTTTTCAGTTTTCTTTTCACACCACCGTGTGTTGTTGAAATCCATCCTGAGTTTTTGCACAGCGGCGCGCACACACACCACTGCTCGACGAAGCAGCCCGCGCAATTTCCCTCACAACCCGTCATAGCAACCGTATGTTGTTTCTCGCTCGATTTTGCACACCGACCGATGATTGTGTCTCGCTCTACCATGCGTACAAGGGTATGGTTCTTGATGTGACGGGTCTCGTCAGGTAATTCGGTAGCTAAAAGCACACCCAAAACGTGTTTCGGAACGTACAACGCGGAGAAGGTAAAGCAGAGCAGCGCACTCGTTTCATTCTGACCCGGCCCGCTTCTAGCAGGAGATGGGTTGTTTGCTGATTTTTTTTGCGTAACAAAACCACCACCAACACCAGTGCAAAATACCAGACGAAACCGTCGTGTGTTTCGCAACCTCGTGTCCTGACGAGCGGCTCTCGCAAACACACATTCGCGCTCGCCTATTCCCACAGGATCATTTTTCTCGCTCTGTCGCTCGCTCACTCGCAAGGCTAATTTGGCTGCACACATCTGGCTCGCGGGAAACCTTTCTATACTCGGGAAAAGTGAAGTTTGCTTGGCCGCAGTTGACGTAACATTCGCGTACTAAACTTAGCTGAGTATTCGTGCCAATTTCCGGTTAATCTGGTATTGGAATTGTGAAAAAAGGTGTTCTAGTAGGCGATGAAATGCGCGTATCTCATTATTGTGTCACAATGAAAATTTAACACCGTTTGTGGTGTGCGTTGGAACCGTGAATCCTTCCTTACTACAGCGTAAACTGTAAACAACAACAGACATTAGGAGCGTGTCCATACTCGTGCGTCCAGCGGTGTTTGACAGCTCAGCTTACCGTCGGCGGTACTACTTTTGGAGCCTTTCTCGCTCTCCCTGTGCTCGTGTTGCTGATGCTCCACCGCACCAACACACACATCCACTCATCGCACGCAATCGTGAGAGAATCCTTGTCGGTGTGGTGTCGCTTGCTCGCTCTCGCCTACGCACCGATGGGGCCGGAAGCAGAACTGTCAGTTCGCTTTCGTTTGTGTGTGAAGTTTGTTGCAGTGTACATCGCTACGGTGCTGGGTCTCGGATTTTGGCCAATTTTTCGGTGAAAAGTGATTGCCAACGGTGTGAAAAGTGTTCCAGCGTGTGTCGGAGTGTGTCACGCCGTGGAAATGGATCCAACTTGGGTCTGAAACGCCTAAAGAAGCGAGTGTTTCGCGTGTTGAGCCTTAAGATATCCCCGTCCCCGGAGTCTCAACGGACGGCAGGATCTGCTTATCAACGGTTGCTGCGGATGTTGTCCCCGGAAGGGCTATTTGTGCGCATGATAATAATACAAACAGTGCGTTCTGGTGTGTGAGTGTACATTGTGTGCGTGCAGTGTGTTGTAACGACAGAAGCTGTGAGGTGTGGTGACAGGTGAGCTAAATTCGAACAACTTGCATTTATTGTGATTGTTGTACCAAAAGGTAGAAATATTCAGTGAAAAAAAGTCCGTTCATTGAACACGGGTTGGCTCCGAATTAAGGTGCCTCTCTTTCTCTCCCTTTCTCTCACACTCCCATTCGCGTTATCAGGCGGGCTCACTTCTCGCACTTCTCGCACCGTCTCTTTTGAGCATGCACGAGAGCACGTGAGCATGAGCAAACACAGATTGTGCAAGTGAGATGGTAGTGAATGTGCGAGTGAGAGATGGTAAGCAGCTCATATTTACGTGAACACGACGCTGGCTCGCGTATTGCGGATATCAACAAAACAAAAGGAATTTCCACAAGCAAAACTTTCCCCGAAACACTGGCTGACGAAGCTGGCATGTGTGTATGTGTCTATTTCATCCAGCTGTGTTAGTGTAAACATTTCCTGTAACGGCATTTCCGCCCGGCTGGCTAATGTAGCCAACCTTTCCAACTGGAACAATTTTTCCACCTCCAGTGTCTTATCGCTGTTTCAAAAATCTAGACTGCACTTTTCTTGTGGATGGGAACAGGACGGCGGAGTTACCTGCGGCTTACGGCAGGGTGGTTTTCACACACAAACACACAATCGAAAGCGGAAATTCGGTGGAAAACCATAAAGGCAGCCTCTTTCCCTCCGCTTTCGGTTTACGCGCCTGTGGAAAATGATGGAAATTAATTGAACGTAAATCAAGGCGCTTTTTGTCCCGATTGATGAGGCGCATACTCCCCAGCGTTACTCGTAAAGAAACGCATTGATTTTGCCCCCTTTTTGTCCTTGGAAGGGTTACAATAGGGTAGAGGGCGTAAAGGCGTACCATTCAGAGATTGGTTTTCGAAATCAGTGAGAGCGGAAAATTGGTTGATTGATGATGAATTGTTTTTTTTTATATTTTGCGGTGTGATGACGGCTCTGTGTGAGAATTATGCGATCGTTGCCTGTCAAGAGTGTACACACTTCATGAATGGCATGCAATACACTCCCGAGGACATGGCTGGGTGGGTGGAAGCAAGTAATCGTAAGGCTCGTAAATAAATCTAATTAAAGTGTCACGGGTTCTGGCGCTGCACAAAACGATCCACGACAAAGCCTTCCAGTTTTGTGGGTTTCGTGGTGGGGAAGGTTTACAGAGGTCATTGCTGTTACGTATCGTCCTACACAAGCGCTGGCAGGCGATGGTTTTCCTTTTTTCCGCAAGGCGACAAGAAAACCAGCATCATGCAATGTGTATGAAAGGGAAAATAGGCTCCATCTAATTAACAGGAAGGATTGCACTAGAAATCCTCAAGATCTGTAACTTGTTCCCGCGTATACGTGTGCTAGTGTTGGTAACACAAACGCAAACACATCCGTACAAACAGGCGAGGATTGACCTACGTTACCAAACGGGGCCAACACCCGACAGCTCTATATGGAGCAGTTGTAAGACTACCGAACTCGTTCCACTGTTGAGGTTTTTCTTTCAGTTTTGCCCCTCTTCGAACACTTTCCATGTTCCATTTTGTTGTCTTCAGGTTGGTATGGCGTTGTACACGTAATCGGAAGGAAAAAGAGCGGTAAGAACTCGAACTCCTCCATTGCAAAGGAGCACGGGCCGTGTGTTTGCACCGCCTGGTACCAATTCCAAACGTCCCGAACATTTAGACGAACGATGGTTCATGCGTAAAGCGAAGCCCCCGTTGTTACAGCTGCTAATGGGTTCGAGGCTTAACGAAGTCGATTTTCACAAGTTGTGGTTGGTGACTACACCGCCTACATCCTTACATGCCTTGCCACCGGTTCGCCGATGGCAATTTGTGCACGCGACTGTGGGCTGTGTGCGTGTATGTAGTTTGGTGTTTTTTTTTTTTTGTAAGCTACCCTTACCATGTTGGCGAATGTGCGAAATCCCGAAGCACGGAAAACGACCGAGAGGATACTTTGCCACACGTACGCACCGTGAATGGCGAGAATGCGTTTAATGTACTGCAGTAACCATTTCCACGGCGGGAAAATGCTAACCCAAGAATGTATAGAAAAAAAGCACCCACCCATTCGCTTTGGACGTGGTTTTGGGAGAGGGACCAGAACCTGATTTAGCTGATATTTTGTTCGATTTTTGCTAATCCACCCTTCCCGTGCGTTGGAGACGAGAAACGTGGAGAATCAGTCGTTTTCGAAGTCCATATTAAGGGGGTAGTGTACTATGCAAAGTTTAAACCATTTTTTTATTTTTACCTTTTTTGGAAGTTGCACTAGTAAAAGCTTTGGGCTTTGTAGGACTCTATTTCAAAGTTACAGCCTCAAATCTGAAGCTGTGTTGCTAAATTGTAACATGATATATTTTTTTTATTTAAATTGTTCTAATTTTTATTAAAAAAAGTCTATGTATGGCGCCAAGAAGATAAGCGGAGATTGAAGACAAAATGTTGATTGACTTCAAAGGTTGTTTGTTATAGATGCCCTTTAAAACTCCACACAGCACCTGGTGTCCAATGTACAGCAAGGACTTTGTCCAATGTATAATCCTATAATTATGTTTGATTGACAGAATTATGTTTGTGCCTTAATTATTTTTTTCAATTATTACGATATTGTCAAGGTTTTTTATACACATTTTTTTTATTACATTTTGACATATTGTCAAGATTTATAACTATGAAATTTAAAAATTGTTTAGTATACATTTACCCCCATCATACTGTTGGTCGTTTCTTTTTGCGGTGGGGCACATTACTTCAATATATTTTTTTATGTTACTGGAATGTACTGACTGTTCCAATTACTCTAGGTCAATTATTTGTTTATTGTTCAAAATCTTAATCGCAGCGCTATGTGTAGCACTACTCGTGTAGAAGCACAACGGTCAGTACAACACCTGCTGAACCAAGGACGCTAGAAAACTTTTGAAGATATCGTTTGACGAAATCTTTCGAGGTCATCGGCATTCCACAAATACTGCCAAAGGGTTAGACAGAATTCTTGGGTCAAACACAGGAATACTTGTGAGATAAGAAGAATCTGTCATTAAAGTCACTTTGCCAATTTAAGAAAAATCCCGACATCACCTTTACTTATTTTTCAACCAGTCCAGAGTATACGCCTCCCTTAAAAAAGGAGAATGAAGGGATTTCAAGCAACGGTTATGGTAAGCTGTATGATGGTGTGCAACTCTATTCTACGTGTGATGGCTATACCCTAGAATGGGAGTTTTGGTTCTTTGGTATTATTTTACCGGATCGCATCGCAAAATTATCGATCCTCAAGGGTGTGTTGTGTGTCGGTGTGACCTGAAATAATTATTACTTTGACACATTGCCAAACACTACGATGTGTCCTCCCGCTTTACTTTGGCTACCATTTAGTACATGTTTTTTTTTTTACGTATATTTACTCGCTATGCTGAAGGGAAGTCAATCCGCAAGAAGCCTATATCGTGCTATGTGCTATTTTCATTGGGTTTCCTCCCTGTCGTTCTCGGGCAGTCGAACAGCCGAGAAAAAGCTGAAATGCTTCATTGGCACGGTCAATTGAAATGGCCCAATTTTCTGCACACGGTTTCGGGCGGTTTTTTTTAATGTGGCATATGCTGCTACTGTCTCGAAATAGGACTTTCCACCTGAAACAACATCCGGAAGTGGAGCATCAAAGCAATCGATGATTATCCCCTGGAGTCGTTTCAGAAGAGTAATGCATTTTTGTAACGATCAGAAAGAGGATGAGTTGCCAATCTTGTTCCAAAAATTAATAAAATTTTTAGAACTCCTCTAAAACATAAAAATCCGTAGAATCCTGCCCTTGTGATATCCCGTTTTTGCTAGGCAAAAACATCCCCTGTAAAGCGGACTGCATAAAACCAGGCGCATACATCATTCAAATAAATACGCCCCACAGTACTGCTGTACATTTGCCAATTCAATTTTGCTCGTTCTACAATTCCACACTCCAATCTTGACGTATTGAATAATGAATGTAGGTAAATATCGAACCACTCCTGTTTGCGAACGGTAAAAATATGAATGTACTATCAAACGCAAATCAAATATAACGCGCTGGCAAACACAAATCCGGCGTTAGTACATTCCTATCCTTTTGGGGTGCGATTAAACTTTGATGAAAGTATTTTAGAGTTATTCTAGTGGTCGCATATGGCTAACCATTTCTTTTGTGTAACTGACAATCGCTTTGACAATAAAGTGTCGTGCAGAGGCGACTTTGTGAATTGACCATTGTACAGTATGTTTCCTTTTTTCTAATATCATTGGATCAGATCATACCATAAGTTAGAAATTTTAAGCCTTCGGTCTGTATCTGTCAAATAATACAGGTATCGGGCTGTGTCTTTCTCTGTATCTGGCTTAGAGTATGATTTCGGCCATTGTTAGCTTCGATCACCTTCCAGCGATTGATGGCAGAAAACAATAGAAGAATGTTAGTAACGCAATGCTTGAATAGCCCCATTCTTATCAGATTTCCTGTTTGCTGAGTGTGGTCGAAATCTATCCAGACTCATAAAGGAACTTAAAGTTTTAATGTTGTTAAGAGTTTTATTTACTAATCAATATTCCTACCACCTATTCTACATGCTGCTCATCATTTCGCATGCAACAGAGAGTACTTTAAAAGTCAACACAACGCAAACACATCGCATGATCGCTGTATCTCCGGTTTCAGGAAAAGCTAATGCGTTGTAATACAAATTTGTACCGTGCTTTACCGCTTTCAAGGTCTCTATATTGCTTGGTAACCCCGGATGTAAGGAGCAAACCGGGTAATTACTGACACACACGTTAAAGCCTCTGAAGACGATCTGAACCCACTCCTGCCATGCTGAATATGCTGCTCCGATGTTCTTGCACCGTGCGGGAAGAAAACATTAATAATACTAAACACAATAGAGCGTTAGAGCATAGAGAAGGTTGTAATAGGATTTTCTCGGTAATCACTGCTTTATATGCCGGTTGGAAGATGCACGCGACCGAAGCGGTACATGGAGATGTCCGGACTGCGCTACAGTTTGCCTCATTTTCCCCTCATTAACGGCGGCGGGCAAAATGGCTTGCTTGCTCACGTTCCATCAACGTAATCCCTGGCAAAAGGGTGCACCGGCTCCACATTGTAATAGGGTTAGCCTTTCTTTTCCTTTGATTGTTTTGCCAATGAGTGAAGGAGCCTGGTAAATCATCATACATCACACGGGGGTAATGATGTTGCATTAGTGGAGATATTACAACGATGACGATGGATGATTATGATGATGATGATAATGATGAGAAGTGACTCTTGACATCGAATTAGAACAGCATCCAAAGAATCAACATTTGCTCCTCTTAGCAGTAGCTGACCAACGTTGATTAAGTGTTACATGACTCTTATCATGCCGCTCAGTCTGTCTGGGCGGACGCATTCGTACGGTAGAAGTGTTTACTATTGGCATGTTATTAAACATTTCCTTTTCGTTTGTCCGTGGGCAGCAAACAAGAATGTGTTCATCCTACCGAACCAAGAATGTTTTGGCAGAAAAGCTTCGCAAAGCAACTGTACGTGCGAAGAATGTCCATTTCTGTTCGAATCAATCAACCATTTATCTACGCTGCACCTTGGTTTGTAAGCCAGCGCAGCATTAAAAGAGAATGTCCTTTCCAAAATAGGAAATCAACCAACCGAACAGCATTGCGACACAAATGCTAATGGGTCAAACCGATCGATCATCCATTTATGGAGCAGATTCGAGCTAATTTATCAAACCCCCCAAAACCGATAGCAAACTCGCTCAATCTCGATGGCACTCGATGAGGCGAAGACACTTCATTATGACCGCAATGGAGGGAAACCAAACCATATACCGTTCCACAAAAACCAAACCGCACAACATCCGTCTACGTTGCCCGTTCCGGTGTGTCTGGTTGCGATTGAATATCGGCCAAACTCAAGCGCCCGAAGGGCCTGCGTGCGGAAAATCTTGTTGCTGCGATTTGTGTCAACGAGCTACAATCTATCTTTTCGACGCCTCGCTCTATGTTTTCTGGCGCATAAAGCCTCGGCGAAATCTGAACCGCCGCTTGATGATGGGTTTCGGTTGCTTATGAGCTTTCCCGAGGTGTTCCCGCAGACGCCAGCAAACGCGCCAGAGAAAGACCGGGCATCGTGAAATAATGCCTAATATTCGGTCATTTGTTTTGATTAATACACAAACCGCCTGTACGGTCTCTCCGGGTACTGGTTTTCGTGACGGTAAACCGTTTGGCGATGGCCCGTGTCGCGCTCGTTTGTTGATTAATCAAATTTAAAAAGACGTCGCCTAGCGTTATCGTCTTTTCGGGGCGGAAATATGTTTCGAATCGTTGAAAGCCGAAACCAAGGGAAAGCCCGGGATGGGCGAAAAGGTAGATGGCATCCAATTACTGAAATCTGAAACGCAGTCATTTTATGGCCAACTTGCTTGCCTAGCGGTGCGCGTAATTCGGTGCAATTTAGCTTCCGTTTATTGGACGGTTGTTGGCAATGAGTGAATGTTATTAATGAATGATAAGAAAATGCATCGGTACGCGCTGAAGATGGTGGTTGGGGTAAAGCAAATTGGTTCAGAATGGTGACTTCATAAGCCAAATGACAATCGATGACAATCTAAATACCAAATTTTTTAATAATAACCTTACAAACACGTATTACTGTTTACTATTGAAATTGAAAAATATCAATGTTTCAATCGAATCTGACAACACGAATCGTGTGGAGTATACTTTATTCGTGCAAAGTAGGGTTCTCCAAACTTTTCAGTCCATGGGTCGCATTGGTTGAAACTACGGCGTGGGGGCCACTTACACAGTACAGGGTTTTACATTAGAAAGGATATGGCGAATCCAACTTACTGAATCGCACAAACAAATATAATAAACACAAAAACAACCAACTTCAACAATGTCAATCTCAAAAACTGGAATGCCACATCGGTCAGCCTGTTTACGTACAAGCGGATTCAAGAGTTGAACTGCAAAATGCAAAAAAAACTATACTTGAGCTGTTAAAAAATATTACAACTAGCCTAAATTAGACATTTTAATTAAAATGGTAACATTAGCAATAGCGAAGCGGGCCGTACTGGAGACTCTCAAAGACCGCATGTGCCCCGCTTACCGTAGTTTGGTGACCCCTGGTGTAAAGCAACAATGTTTTACGAAATCAATCCCTACGATATTAATGTTTGATTGAATATTCAAGCTAACTTCCAGCTCCTTTCGTAAACCGACGCAAAAGTGGTCGGGCTTAGGGACCCCTTGTCACGACGGATGAGTTTCTAGTGAATTGTTAACTTTTTTGAGGATGTTACTACTCCAAGCATTGACTCGAAGGAGGGTTTAAGAAATTCGGAACGATTGTTGCGGTAGAGGATAGTTCGGGTTCGGAGAATTAGGAAATTCAATCTCATGGCAAATTTGTTTCGGACCGGATATTTAGGTAACTATTCGAACTAGTTGAAGGTATCGCAAATCACGCGCTAGTTTGAGTTGTTGCTGATGTATTGCATTTATTAGTCTTTGCACATTTTGTTCTTATCGAAAACTATACATTTTTTGTTCTCGTATTTTTGCAGCAATTGAAGAAAGTAATGGAGCAAACGGCCGTTTCTTGTCGACACGGCACTCACGACAGTGATTACGGAAATCATACTGCGCTTCGTGAGTCGAATTGTCTGGCTTTCTTGAAGCCAACAAATGGAACCAGCTATACAAACCCCCCAATCCGTCATAATGCAGCATAGACCAGCGTTTTCCCGTGTCTTCCTGCCAACATACCATGATTTTGCATGTTACTGATGGGAAAACGAATGACTCATCACCCGTGTGTGTTTGTGTATGACCCTTTTGTATCCAAAGTGGAGCGGAAATGGAAACGGTTCTACCGTAGGAATTGGTCCTTTCCCAGGGGTCCTGGATGGGCGAAGTGCAAATAATTGCACTGACCTCGGAAATAGGAGGCTCCGGGTTGTTGACTTGGTCACTGCATTACATTCTGCAGTGTGTGACGCCGTTCGTCTATGGGTCTCTTGGTCTCAGTTGTGCCAGTCGCCATGAAGCAAACGGGATTCTCGACAAAAACCATGGGTGAAGGCCAAATTCATCCTTTTATGAATATTAAATCAAATTTATACAACGGTACCCTCTGCTGGCTGGTTGAAATAATTTGTGGCGGAATGGAGAAGGGATTGTTGCCCGCAACATGCAGTACTGCACCCCACACTCGCCGGAGGAAGCACAGACGACCGTATGCAGTGCAGTTGTAATTACGTCTTTCGTTGTTTGTAGACGATTTGTCCATCGAAAACCCGTGCCGAGATTCGATTGGTGATGGTCAGTCAAAAGGTTTTCTCTCTCTCCCTCTTTCCTTCTTCTCAATTATTGCCAGAAGTATGTGTTTGCTCTGCATCTATTAACATACATTTTTCAGTGCTTTTCGACACGGATTACTTTCGCTCCTTCACTAACTTTTACGGTTGGTAGTTGAGTTGGAATGGATTAGTATTAGGCAAACAGCAGTGCACTGCATTCTCACCGTCCAGTGCTGCCTTGTTCGGAGCGTTACGTTTGGTAAGGTAATGATTAAGGGTTGAAGGGTTCGGGGTTTAAAATTATGAACCATCCTACAATCATGGGAGCGTGATTATTGGCAAACAATATGCTACGATATGCTATTACGATTGAGCTGACCTGCAACGCTTTATGGCAGGTTTGTCTCAAAGGGTTGTTTTATCAGCAATTTAACAACGGATCATGATAAGCATAGCTTACACTAGTCTAACGTTTCTTGGAAAGCAGAAAATGTCAAATATTTTCTTGTATTTTCGTAGGTTTTAATTTTAGAAACAAGGCTTTTGTGCTGAAAAGATGAAGAAACTTTACCATGCATGCTTGAGGCATCAAACTAACGATGCTCTATAGAGAACTGGCTCTGCCCTGACCTAAGTTTTCCAGCTGCAACCAACTTAGGACATTGACCATCGTCCACATGGCGCCGTTAGCGAATGAATGACCAAGAACAACTGTCACTTCATTTCAATCAATCCTTATCATATGCAAATCGGACATGCATCGTTGAATGATGTCGCTGGAATGATGGTTTGCAAAAGCAGTTTTCACAATTTTATCCCACCCTGTTAGCTTCTTCGCCTTTCTGCTGTGTGAGTATATGCTCGATTCAAAGGAAAGCACGCTAAAGCTAAGGCTACAGATACAACGCAGAGCCTTTCAAGCGTTCGCATCCAAACCAACGAGCGAACGGAAGTGGGTGATCTGGGTTTATACACAAATGGGGAAAACTTTTTATGTATCCCACCCTTACAATAACCGAGACCGTTTCCTCTGATACGTCGGTGTGTACCCCGTGTGGCGTTGCGCGGAGGAAACCCGTCGCAAAACATTTCCATGTCACAGCCGATCTGTTTATAGTTTTTGAGGAGTGTTTAAAATGAGTTTGCTGCCGGATGGGCACGCTCGGGTCGGATGGCGAGTATACGGGGATGCACGAGAAACAACAACTTTCACCATATGCCGCCTGGTTGGTGTATCTCGGACAAGTTTCCCGGTGACTTCGGATGTGGCTAAAGGTTTGCTCCCGGGGCTTTTCCGTGAGCGCTCCCGGGAAATTTCACTCACCACACAACATACCGCACCGACTCCGATGGTTTGGCATATGGAAAGCTCGCAATCACATACACAAACATATACACGTGCAAAGTTCGGTGGTAAGTTCTGCCACGTACCCCGTACCCCCTTTCTATCTTTGGAGTTCGGAACCTTGAGGGCACCACCGGATAAAGTGAAAAGTTCGACCGAAGTTTACGAGGGCAGTTTGGAGTCGGCTTTTAGAAGTGTGTCGTTTTTTTTATTTCTTCTGCAGCACAGAACGTTGTTTGTGCGACGAGTGCCCGATGGTGATCGTTATCAAAATAAGTAGTTTGTGAACTTCTTTTCCGATGGCTCTTCCCACTGTTGCTGCTGGATGCAAAGCTCCTGTTGGGTAGGACAAGTGTCTGGCAGGTAAAACACATTCGTCTCGGAACAGGCATTCGTCGGGCAAAGCTGTGGAATGCTCTAGTGTTTCGTTTGCTTGGACGTGTTTCGTTTGCTCCAGTGTTTCGGTTTACTATGCCGTAGTGTGCCAGGTAGCGGCGATAAAAGTAAAAATACTGAGATGATAATTTAGATACATCGCATTGGAACGTTGATACCGATCTTGTGTTTGACGGTTAGGTATTCAAAGCAATCATCAAGATTCTGACTAAAACAAAGCACAGAACTTTATTGGGGTCAGTCCGTGCATGGTGGTGATATCTTAGCCAACCGCATAGGTAAAAAATCCAACCCGCTTCGACTATTGCACGATTTCTCAACATCACTGTTCGTTCGCTTCTCAGTGCGCGATGTGAAATAAATCAAATATTTCTAATTAATTCACTAAATTCCAGCGCAACCGACACGAACAGCTCCTGATTGTGTACTAGCGTTAGTTGATAAAACTTTAATGCAAACCCCTTTTACCCATGGCCCCAAAAGAACAAACGCGCAGCAACATTACAATAGCTCTCTTATCTCAACCGAGCTCACCATGGGCCAGGAACTTGTACAGGTTCCAACTCTTGCCAAGTGCCGCACGAGGGCTAATTGTAATTGATTGCCGTCTCGGTCGTGTCAGCCATTTAATAGCTACCTATTCGCGCATTGATGCTAATATTTTATTCTTACAATCAATACTGTGGGCCACTTGGCTGGTTTGGCGGATTGCTGACTGGCCCGAGCACCGGGACACCGGGTTGACGGGTGATTTAGCATTTTGTGTTTTGAGTAGCAACATATTCCATCGGATTGACGGTGTCGGGTCGGGGAATGTTTGTGTTTGTTATTGTGCTGAAAGCGTTCCATTCGGGCGATAAATGAAGCGCTTAGTGAATTATGCATTGAAATTATCGCTCCTGAATGGTTTCGCCAAACTAATGTAATGTTGGTTTGATTTACGACAATAATCAATTGCACCGACGCATTGACAAAACGGAGTAATGCCACTACACGCACTCCAACCACGTCAGTTTGTGCGATAAATTTCAAGTGAACATGCAAGTGTAAAGGCTTGCAAAATCGATTGCCTAATTGATGATCTAATTGGCGTGGTATTTAATGAAAATGGTCTTCGGTTTTACAATTGTTGCTTATTTGATTATTATTTTTTTGAATATATGCTTCTTTCCATGGTTCCAAGGTCCTTTCTTTGTGATGAGAAAGATTTAGTAAGTTTATTGTTTATCTATTTTATGCCGCTATTGTGCTGCTATGAATGGTAGGGTTATTTTTTCAAAGTTTATTGTTTGTATTTTTATGTTGATGTTTTTTTTTATTTTCAATTCATCCCATTCATTAACATTTAATTTCTTTAATGTTGAACATTATAACAATAAATTAATTTTTTTCAAAGCTGATTAATGTTAGAAACATGCGTAGTACTTGTCTGGTAATTCAGTTTTTTATCTTCTTTGGGTATTTGTAAGATACAGGGTTTCTTTTTAAATAATACTAAGCAAGCGAATACAGCATAAATTACAGTACATGACAAGTCAACGTCCTTAACACGACACGACACATAACACGACAATTCCATCAGGCATAAATAAGTAAACACTAGTGCCGTCGATACTGGTGAAGTACGTCATATAAGTAGATTACATAAGAAACCCTGTTAGGGCATTGAAGTATGCTGCGATGGTTGTCATTGTCGCTAGCGTTATGATATCACATAAGAAACCCACTTATTGGTATGCTTATTTCGTCGCTTATAACAGTTTTCAAAGACACTTTATTTTCAAAAGCAGCAAGTAGTGTTTGGTTTCAATCTTTTGAATTTGAGATAACGGATTGTTTTTTAATAGTTTAGTTTGACAGATAGTCCGGAACGAATCTGTAACTAGTTTTCGTTAAAACGGTTGATTGGTATTTAGTTTTCGTTAAACCGGTTGATCCGGACCAGGAGGAATCAGTTTCAATTTTGAGCTCAGGCCAGATAGACACATGGAATTAAGAGAAAACCTTTTGTAAAAAACACAACGTAGGGGAAAATAAACTAAAAGAAATCCTGAAACTCAACAAGTAGTAAGAAAGTTCTACTATGGCGGAAATTCGATTTACGTGGATCTGCGTGATCCGCTGTAATGTCGTATATCTATCCTTCCAGAATATCTGACTACGCTCTATTGTTTACAATAATTAGATAAATACCAGCATATTTTTATTGCAGATATACTTTTGCATGTTTCCAATGGCAACATTTCCGCATTCAGGCAAACTTTATTTAATGAAGTCAGTACATATTACAGCTTCAGAAATATTTTCCCTTCATTAGTTTACAGCAAAATAGCAACAAATAGTTGCTATTGCATCGAATACCTGATGGTTCGCCATTTATTATTACCTTTTGTTCGCTTTTGTTGCCAGCAGAGCAAAAATACATTAGACATTCCTTCTCTTCTTTCGAGTAATTCTTCAAACGAATCGCAAGGTGCACGTAGTATAATGAAATACGTATTCATTACATCAATATCATGCCGCATCAGGTCGTTTATTTTTCAGGACGCTTAACTTTTCCAGAAATGGGTAACATTCAGGTGCAGCATTGGTGGTATATGGTTTTGTGAGAAAATCCGATCATAAAACCCCCATTGGTCACAGTGGATGGCGTACCGCGGTGTAAGTACCGATGCGTAGTTTGCCACTTCAATCTGTCGACTCAATCAACACATCATTTGTGTGACAAAAATGTGGAAAGATACTGTATTTACGGTGTTCAAAACTGCACGGTAAAAATGCAAATTTTACAAAACTTACTCCCCAAAATGTATTGTTACCTTAGAGAGGCGTGTTAGGTCGAATAGGCCTGAGTTACCTGTCTCGCTGTTTCGAAATTGGCCTGTTTCTGTTTGTTGTGTTCGGTGACGGTATACCGGAACGATATGTCCTTTCAAAGTGGGGAGTGCATTTTAGAATTCTTCATCTTAAGTTGTGTAAGTTGATGGAACGTCACGGAGAAGACATTTTTCGGTGACGTCTTCCCCGTAAAGGCTAGAATCGCTTATCACGGAGGACTTTTTGATCACACAAACCTTGATGTAAGTCCTGTGTTTTTTGTATTCTCTCAGTGGTAATTTTTTAGCTCTCCGTCAGTAAGTTGTTTTTCCTTGCTTGCTATGTGTTGGTTGGTTCTCAGTAATACCCCTCCAAATTCATCTCCGGTTACTTCCTTTTTTTTTCTTACTTTGTGAACTAAAATCACGTACCACCTTTTCCATTACTGGCATTTGCTGATGCTGTCAAGTTAGAGCTCGGCGCAACCGTCTGGAAACCACAACAAACATCACCAAGAAACGAACCGCCATCCTCGTGTCCTTGGTTGCGTCTTCGCTTGTACTAATGTTCCATCATCATCTCCAATCTTGGTAGTGCTCTCTCCCGGTGGATGCGAGAATAGTAGAACGATCGCCCGAACTGTTGACGGTTGATGCTCTCCTTATGCGAACGTCGAAACACCGTACCCATGCATGGGAAGGGGCACATGTGCTTCGTGCAGGCCCAGAACGCGTCCGGGTGTATGTACGGGGTAGCTTCGAAGGGATCAAATAAAAAATCGATTAATCTCCCTCCGACTGCGACTGACATGTGCCGAAATAGTCCACCATATTACGTATGCCGGACGGGTTTCCGAGTTTGATGGGTTAGCGACTGACGAGAAGCGAAGATGGAAAAGAATCCCCAGTGCAAACGGTGGTGGCGGTGCAGAGTTCGTGCAAGGATTCTGAATTTTCCCAGCATACATTTCCCAACCGTAACACGCTCGACTTCCCCCATGCAGACCCAAAGGGTGGGTATCAAAAGGCTCCGCACCGGTAGCCTGGTGGATGGTGTTTACCTACCTATCGTGCGTTTGATGGAATTACGCTACGAAAGGAGTGTGCGTGTGAGTAGGTCGTACCGGTCAGGAAGTATACCAGTGCCGTTGAATGGACGTACATGAAAGTGACAGGATTTGCGTATTTCCCAAACTAAATCCTTCATCCGTTCGGCTGTCCTTTTCGTGCTCGGCTATGTCTAGGTATTCTTACAATGCGGATTTTATACACGCTCTTGAGTCTTTATACTCGGCTGTGTGTGTCACCGGGTCGATGCTGAAACTGTCAGCTGTGTGATGACGACGATTCAAAGTAATCGAAACAAATCAATCAAACTGGCACCCGGAAACCCGAACCTCTCGGACAGCATCGCCACCCTGAGCTCTGGGTGGCGCATGGTCCTGAGGATTCGTGGACCCAATAGTCACATTCGGTTGGACTGATGGGTCAATGTCGGGTTGGACGGGAGCTGTCATAGCCATGCGTGCGATTAAATTTCGCTCACCGAAAGTTTATTAACCAATTGCGTCGTCTCAGCGATTGATCATCATTTTCCTAACCTTCCTACAGAAAACGACAGTGAGCAATAAATGTTTAGGTGCATTATAAATTTAATAACTGTAGAGTTTAATTGTACATAAAAAAAACTATTCATTTTGTGTATTTATCATGTCACAACTTGAGATTTAGAAGCATACAGATCCCTTAACACTCACAGATGTATTCCTGATATCGCAACATTATGACCTACACTGTAGGTCATTCGATCTTCTCATGGCAAATTGTGTGTTACGTCAACCTTTCACCCTTAGAGAACGTGTTTGCCAGGGATGCTTAGAGACTCTCACATTCCACGCAAAGGAACCTTCCTTCAAACGACAACTGAAGTCGTCTCAGTTTCAACGGCACATCCCTCCAATCCTGAAGCAATCAATCATTTTGGCAACCGTTTTTCGGATTTAATTTTAATCACCGACTTCCGTCCGGGTCGCTCCGAACCGATATTCGGGCGGGGTGTGCGTTACTTTAGCTGACATTTTTTTGTTAACGGTTTTTCTCTCTTGTTTTCTTCTCCTTTCGCAGAATTTAACCAGATTTGAACCAGCTGAAAGCGAACGGAAACTAAAACGGGGAAATCAGGTGAAAACAACAGAAAAAATATCGAACGTTCCTGACCTGTTCCGCGTGTTTGTTGAACTAAAATCGGTATCCACCAACTTTCGGATGTATCGCTGATGTGCTGTTTGTATGTGTGTGTGTGTGTGTCCAGGTGTATACATGCACGCTAATTAGTGTGTTGCTCGTGTACGTGTGCAGCTAAGGCACCGCGCTTTTTTATGGGAGCCATTTTTGTGTGAAAATTGTGCGGTTCGTGATTCGTGTGTGATTTTCAAACCGTCGTTTGTCCGTGGTTGTGTGGTTCTGTGCCATCGGAGTGTGTGTATGTGTGCGTGTGCTTTGGTAGGGTCTGTTGTAGGAAAAAAAACCCAGCGAAAAGCGAGTGCGTAAGGGTAACAACGTGTAAGCGAGCAGAGACGGGTTCAGCTTCCTTTTTTTTCCTAGCCGACTTTTCCGCCATCATGCCGGTGCCGCAACATCGCAGAAAGGAATGGCCGATGGCCCAGTTTATAGGTGAACTGCAGTACTGCTGGTTTGCGTTGCTGGCTGGCATCGTTATCGGTATTGGGTTTGCTGCGGCCGTAACCGAGGAGCTTTCACCAGGTGAGTGAACCTTTCCCTCTATAATCCACTGTATGTACGATATTTTGGCTGCTTTACAGGTACTGGTCCATTAAAATTCGCTGCCCGTAGTTGCAGAGCGGATATTCGAACCGACCCTGTTACGGGGGACGGGTAAGACCGAGATCGATAGTGACCGCACACATCACACTGCTACCGCCCGGAGCCGCCATTCAGTCTGGAACTGGTGCAGCACGCCATCACGCGATGGGACCGTGGTGAGGTGTAAGGCCTCTGGTGAAGCAAAAAACCCATCGACACCGAATGGTGATTGATGACTGTGTGGCCGTACAGTGTGCCCTGCAATTGACAGGCTAAATGGCCTACGGGTTTGAGGGGTCAACGCTGAGACGAGAACATGTAGGGAATGGAGAGAACGAGCAACTAGGCCAAAAGTATGGCGTCAGGCTTCCTCTTCAAATGTCGAGACTGCCACTTAATCGGTGGAAATTTTTCTCTCCCATTCCATCGCTGCGAACCAACGGCCATAAGTACCGAAAATACCAGCATCTCCGCTGCAGCAGTTCCCGGCTTACGGTGCGTGTGTTTTTGCGAACGGATCGATGTAAACCAAAATCTTCCAACCAGCAGCGGCGGAAGTAGATCACTCGAGCGGAGCACGACCCACAAAATTTCCTTTCTGTCCCGTTTCTTCTCAGCTCCTCTTTACCCCATGGGTAGTAGCGAAGGCGAGATTGATTTACCGACTTCCGCTGGGGGAGCACGAGTACCTCGACGCAAGGAATAAATAATTCATTGGCCATGATTGGGGGAGGTATTGGTGGATCTGCTGCCGCCTGCCATATTGCCGGCAAAAGCAGGTTCCGTGCGTAACGTCATCATCGAGTTCTCTGTCTAGTTCTCGCTTTCCGATCCAACCCATGCCGTCGCACGGAAGCTCCTGAGCTTTTCCGATCGATTGATGAATCGACAAGGTTACTGGTTTAGGCGCTGATTGGGATCAATTTGGGAGTGATTTGGAACCGGCCGTCGAGCGATTATTACATCCTGGCCAGCGAATGGTGTCGAAAGGATTCCGCTCGTGTGTATGTTCGGTGTGTGTGTGCGGTTGAAGCATGCATATGTAATCGATTGACAACCGGTTTTGCGTGCGGGATACTGGTCGGTAGATTTATGATGTGCCCGGTACGATATGACAGCGTCGATCGATGTTACTGGGTTGGATCGGTTGGTGAGGCCATTATGTACGATGTGGAAGTTTCACATCTTCACACTTCCGGTAGATAATGATTATGATGATGTGCGAACAGCGGCACATTTTATACTCTGTTTTGGGTGTCTTAATTTGTATTGAGAACTTTGCAAAGCTTTCACAACTCACCCACTTTCAAAGCTTTCCGATGTGACGAATGGGTTAATAGAGATAGATTTCGGCAGAAGTTTCAAAAATTGGGAGGGTTTCCACCTTTAGCTCTAACACTTTCCAGATCAACTTGAAAGGATTTCAGAAATGATTCTAATTTTATAATGAGAATTTTTCATTCCATCAACTAATTGTTCTGTATATCAAATAAGCTTATCAGATAAATTTTTATACAAATTAGCAAACTAAGTTAATACGGAACTAAAACGGTAAAAGATTGGATCTTGTTTTCATATTAAAAATGTCGTTTAGCTGATTGAGAAATGTCAAAAGAAACCAGCTGCATTACTAATTTGACGCACATTAACCCACGTTTGCTATGTTTATAAATGTAAAGATTGATGTAGTTAATGTTACAATGCCGTGATGAATTTTTTAAGATGATTTCTCGGAGAATTTTTTTTTGATTATTTAAAAAATTGTTCAATTCATAACTAATAAGCTTGATTCTTATATACATGCTATGGCGAAATGCCTCGTTGCTTACCATTAAGTTTACATTCCTTGAAACATAGACGAATCAGTGTGTATTTGTTGTTCAGTTTGTATCTGTGGCAAAAATTCTCCAAAATTGTTTTGACTTCGCAGAAGTGTAAGGTATGCTACTGATTAATAATTCATCCAGGAATCTTCGACATTACGAACATGTATGTAATGACTATAGAAGGCGTCATCTTTTTTCCTTTGTTTTCCTTGTCTTAACGTTTCAACTCGTCCAATCCGTCCTTCCGAGCTTTATATAACCGATATGACTTGAATAAATGTGTGTACAAGATAAAGTTTGAAGATAAATTGTTGTTGCTATGGGCATTTTATGAGCCATATAAGTTTCGTTATTTTAAAAATTAATTGCGTATTAGCAATTTATGAAAATACTTTAATAATTTACTGCGATATGGTTGTTTCACTTAACAACAGATAAAAAGTTTCGACCAGAACCAAACATTATACAACCAGGCATCAATTCACCGTTCGATTGTTTGCTCGATTGTTCCACAGATACCATCTTAAGATTTAAGTGTCCTTTTTTAAGTTACGATAGGCTCCATAGGTTTTTATGTGCATTAGCATCTTTGTACACATGTAACAGAAACACCTGACGTTAAGTATTCCATCTTGTACCGTGTATGATTTTTTAGTCCATTTTCGCGGAAAGGCAAAAATTATTTAATCAATCAGATGCAAATTCTTCAATGATCAAAGTATGTGATGTTAGACTTTGTCATGTTATTTATTGAATTCTTCTTTATCTTCTTCATCGGCACAACAACCTCACTAGGTCTAGGCCTGCCAGTTCTGGCTTTTTGTGACTTTATTTACCCGTTGCTAGATAGTCAGAGTCCTGCGTACGGGGGGTTGGTCTGGATGTGATGTTGGTCCAGTCCGGTCGTGTGAAAACCGACGCCGCTACAATCATGCCACCGGGCCGCTCCAATTCTTCTTTATAGGATGCATTAACCCTGTTGGTGTTTGCCTTAGATGAAAAGTCGACATAAATGATACTTCGCCGAATGTTACATATAGGAATTGTGTTTTGTTTAACTGCCAGCACCGATTGAACATGGATGAATGGTTTTGATTCGATACGTTCCAATATGTTCACAGGCCGACCAAAACCTTGTACAGACGGATGGACAGCCCCAAAAACAAGTCGTATCGTATATCACCGCAGAAGGGTTCGTTCTCTTGCGCCAGTAACTTACAAGGGTAAAACAAAAAATGCTATCAAAAGCTGCCTGTTCGGTGGAATTGTTTTCTAAACTTTTATGTTGCCTGTCCGCTCAAACCGCATGTTTGCATTAACAACGTGCTGTGGTTTTGATTGTGCAATAAGTTTGTACTCGCTATCCGCCGGATTACTGAGGGATCGAAAAGCGCCTGCGGTACTTACTTTGGTTACTATTTTCACAAAGGTACGGCTACAGGCGTGAACTGAAGATTATAAGAGGCAGCTTTTAAACATAACCACATGCCATCAGCCAGATGTCTCGTCCCCTCTTGCACCCGTCGCGGAAAATTCCCCCGGCAGGCTGACAGAAAAATGCACAAAAATTCCACACGGGAGCCAGAAAATCCATCGGGGACAGTTTTAGCTTTTCACACTTGGTTTCGTCGTTTCGTTTTCGACGGTTCTGTGGGCTGCAAGCATACAAACGTGTGCTACCTTCTTATACCTTTTAAGCGAAAGGGACCGTAAAATGGTCCGGCTGTGTATTATACCGTGCACACCACCGTACACACCTTCGGTTCGGGCCAGCTGGCTGGACTTGCATAACCGAGATCTCCATTCTCCGATATCCACTTTAGCGATCCTTCGCCATCGTATCGCATACTCTTCACCATCATCCACACGATGGTGTGGTTCTTCCCTGGTGACCACTGCTTCTGCTTGTGCTTGTGCCCACGTTCGGATTGATGAAGTGAGAAAGGTTTCGCGGTGTGGAGCAGCCTTGTTGGTACCGTATTGATGCTCGTACTCCACGTATGCGCTCCTTACCCTTTCCGTCCGCCCGTGCTTGCTTTTATGGGTTTGGTTTAAGTTGCAAAACATCGGAAGTGAAGCTATATATGCATCGATCTAACGCCCGGTAACGGGGTTTTTTACGCTTCATACGCTCGTTCCCATTCATTCTCTGCCTGGTTGGTTTGGTGCGATGCTTGCATCGGCGTGCCTTCTCGTACGATTGTGGATCGCCTACGGTGAAAAGTATCGTAAAAATAGACATAAATATGTTCATATTGATGTTTTAATGAAGAAAATTAATCTCTTAGTTTACTTACCCCGTTTTTCCTTGTTTTACTTTCCATTTTTTATTGTGTTAAAGTTCTGTTTAAATTCTTTTAAATTCAGTTAGTTGTCTTTTGGTGTATTATATAGTAGATTTATCTAAAAAGTGTAAACTATTTTTTCACCGTAATACTATCAAGCCTTTTAACTCTAGAACTACCCGGTCAGTCATTTTGTTTGGTACGCTTAATTTTATTCACATTATTTTAGGGGTTAAACAATTCTAGCGTAGATGATGTATGATATTTCTATGGTCTATGGTTCTATGGTTCTATGGTCTAACATAAACTAAAACAAAAACACAAACACATAATCCTGGCCTTCAAAATTCATTGTAAAGTGACCAGAAATTAAAAAAAACGCCTAAAACGCTTAGAAGTTTGAACATAAGACTTTTTTTGTTCTTTGGCTAGTTCATAAATAAATTCGAAGAGCTGCATTATTTTTTAAAATACTGTTTGAGTAATTTAGATCATACAATTGGTATAGACCAGGGGTCCAAACTACGGCCCGCGGCCCGTATAACGCTCTCGAGAGCCTCCAGTGCGACCCTCGACGCTATGGCAGTTTTATCAAGTTAAGAAGTTGACTAATTAAAATAAAAGTTGTAATATTTTTTAACTGTTTAAATATTTTTTAATGTAATAATCAGTAACATTAAATGCTAGAAATTGTAAAAAAAAAATCATCTTGAGCGCAACATTTGTGTAAATTACACGTAAGATAATGTGTTCGTCCAATAATGCCCTCTGAAAAGTTTGGAAACCCCTGGTACAGATGGAACGGACTGCTGGCATGATGGTTGTGGCACGGGTCTTCACACGAACGGCCCGCACTAAAATTCCATCCTAACCAATCCCTTGTAACCAAGGCCAACCTATCCGGTTTCTGGTAATATAAGTCGATGCGGCCTGGCCGTTCTAACGAAAAAAAAAAATGTTACAGACGGTGTTTAACACTCCCTTATCAATAGTTTCGACCTTTAGTTTTCCTTGTTTTAACAACTTTATCGATCGATTATAAATTTTCCCATTTCATTTTCGCTAGCTCATTAACATTGCATAAGATTTGGGGTGATTTAATGTACGCTTTGCTGATGGTTCTTGTTACCATCGGCTCTTTTTTTCTGTATGATTTCCACATGTGTTGGTATGTGTGATGTGTTGGTACGTCTTTTTTTTTGCTTTTCTCTACTGCAGACAAAACAATCCTGCAGACGGACCACGAACGCTTCCATCCGTACGCTGCCATCTTTCCTTTTACATCCTGCATATCCCATAAGCTCTGCCCGGTTTTCACACACATGGCTTTAAACGCAATTCCAGCAAACCCATTTCCCCGTTCTGGTAGTCCGTCTAGCGGTGGTGGTGGTGTGTGTGTTGATTTTCCACAGCAATAGCATTGTGCAGCAGTGTTTCTGTTTTCTTCATCGATCTGCATACCGCAACGGGGTGGTGGTGGGTGGTGTTTTCAAGGGAGTATACACAGGGCTGTTAGTTCCGGAAGACGTATGTCGTGTGTTGTGTAGGAAAGAAAACGGAAACCAGCAGACACATACTAGAAAGGTAGCGTTTTGTGTTGGTACAGCATTGAAGCGGCCCAGGGCACATACACCTGCTGCACAAATACAATCTTCTCTGTCGTATGGCTCTTCAGGATTATGTATGGGAGGAGCATGTCTCACATACGGCCCGGTCCATACGGACACATACACACAACCACATACCACTTAGCCCGAGAAGGATGTCTGTCGGTTCGGGGAAGACTCTGGATGCTGGATGTGTGTAAGGACTCACTTGCCAGGGACCTTAGCGCTTTTCGTACGTCCTTTATTTTTTGCTGTTGACCAACCCCGCATCTTTATCCGCCCAAACATCTTGCTGCAAAAGTAAAAGTATCCCGAAAACAGGACCACCGTTAAAGCAGGCACGAGATGCACTGAAGCAGGATGGATGGAAATACGAGGATTAATATCACATACCACATCTCACGCGCGGGGACGCGCTCATGTTTGCGGAGGTTCGTTCGGACGGCGTTGGGGCTTTTGTTGAGGTTTAAGACAAACCACCACTCGGAGGAATTCGGAGGCAGACACACCGGGCGCGGCAGGTTTTTGGTTAGGATAAAATAATATCCACATGCTCCTGGCATGCCGGGAAGGGTTGTAATGCCGACAAAAAGAGCAGGATGCGAGCTCTCACACGGAGAATTAATAGCAGGAACGTAACCATCCATGTACGGCGCACGCAGAAACACCGAGCGGGGACTGAAAGTTTAAAAAGGCTAACGCTCTCGTTTTACGTATCGTCTAGTTGTCTAGACCGTGCACGCTCTTCCCGTGCCTTACACAAATTTCTCGACCTAAATGTGGAAGAAAACTGCGCACCGTCCGTATCGCATAAAATGAAATAGAAATAATTACTGCGCGCTTAGGTTTTCTGCATGCCGCACAAATGCATGTGCATGGTGTGTCTGTGTTTTCTCATTCATCCTTTCTTTCGATGTGCGTGTTCAATGCTCCACCGAACGGCCGGTACCGCATCGACTTCTTCGGGACGACGTGTGAAAGTTTTGCAAACAAAACACCAAACATCCATGCATCAACAATACCCCGAGCAGTCACCGGAAGCATGCTCCCAGCCTTGGGTAAAGAAACGTAAAAACGAAGGTTCGTACAGCAAAGCAAAAACAAAGGTCACAGAAAGCGAGACATAAAGGTACCATAACAAAGCAGAAGCATAGCAATGCCAAACAGAAACAAACGCTTTTTTCCCCAATGGCCGAAGGCGTAGCGATGGTGTGTGCAGTCGTCGATTGAAAGCTGAGATGTATGTGCGTTATATATGCCCATTGCAATGATATGTCGCTTGTGCGAGCGCACACCAGCGATGGAGGTTGGAGTGTTCTCCCCCGTTTTTGCGTGTTTTTGCGAAATTTAAAAAGTAAGGGCTTTTGGTGTCCTTTTGTGCTGGCGAAAAGTGTGAAAACACACTTGTGTAATGTGATACCGGTATACGGAGCGACCGCATTACTTCCCTGTCTGCACATTTCTGCGTTGCTTCACGTGGTGCGCCATGTTTGTGGTTGCATTATTTCCAGTAAAGTGCGTTTTTTAATTATGTTTACCGCACTGTAAGACACTATATATGTGTCGTTGTTAGTATTGCTAACTATTCAGCGTTTAGCGTGCATCAATGGAGTATTTGCTGTTGGAGTATGGAGTTTATGCTGTTTTACCTTCCGCCTTTTCAAAACCTCCATTTTGGGGGACATAAACACAACAACCTCGAGAAGGTCTAGGTCTGCCAATTCTGGCTTGCTGTGACTTTATTTACCACGTAGCTGGATCCTGCGGGCCCAGCGAAGCTACCATCATGCCACCAGGCTGCCCCGATGTATTCATATTAGAAATGTGTACTATATTCCAATAGTGCTATGATCATTGAAACTACATGAAACATTGCCTAATTTTTTGCATATTTGTGTTTGTTTTGCTGAATGGATGGCAAATCCACAATGGATGTGTAATCATGCTCTGATTACGAATACGACCTCTAGTTTAAATACGAAGATATTTAGTAGCCAACTCTAGTGAGTTATACGCAGCTTTTGCAAATAGCAATGTTACGAGCTTTTTCAGAATTTCCCATTCGTGCAAGGATAATTTTTTACAAGAGAAACATTTGTTTTACGGATGTTCTTGTATATGTAATGAAGTACTTGGGTCGTTAATAGCCACGATCTAGTGCCGTTGTCAGCCAATTCAATTGTCCTCCCTTCATGGCGGACGCATCGATGCATTTGCATCTCGGTTTGAACCTACGGAGTTTCTTCTGAAGTGCGGGCTACTTCTTTTTTTGTCGTTTTCGGTTTGGAGATGCTTATAGCACCAAATAGTTACCAAAACCTTCTGCTTAAAACTATAAACTTGCGCTTCTCATATATTAATTTTTGCCGCTTGAGTGAGCTGAAGTCAATTGCCCGAAGATAATCCATTTACGTTTTTTTTACAACTCTGACTGAAGTCCATAAGTCACATAGCTTATGTGAATGACGGAATTATATGGGTTTTGGGCAGCTTGGTTCGTCGCGACAGATGTGTTGAGTGGAAAACTTTACTCGGATTGGAAATAGACTACCTGTTGGCATCTTAGAAATTAACTAACGAAAGAATTAGGTGAACATAATGCAAGATCTAAGTTACAATTTGAACATCAAACAGCAGATTCTGCTACTGTGAGTAGGTTGCTGCATCCTTCTGTTCCGGATGATTGCGTCCCGCGATGAACAGTAATCATGTAAAGATTTATTTCCTTGTTATAAAGCACAAAAATAGTTTTATTATCGTCGATTCGCGGTTAAAATAGTTCGAAATCGCTTCCTTCGGTCCTATTTATATATTTTTCATCTTGTTCGCCATCGCGACCGCTGCTATAATGATGGTAGGCACTGTTCCACCATCATCCTAATACTGGAACCCTACAACAGCTAGATTTTGTAGGGTGTTGCTGCTAGCTTAATGCCTTACCTAGGATGCCTTCAAAATCTGATTTATCCCATTGTTAAAATATTTTAAAAAAGACTCCTAAGGTCCAAAGCCTTCAAAATCATACAACTAATTTCATAAAATAAAAGAAATGATGCAAAAGTTTTAAAAAATGTGTGCAGTTGTTTACACTAAAAAGCGTCAATATCAAGTAAAGTTTTTCTCCGCGTCAGTTGCTTCAAGTTAATATTTTCTGTTTTAAAATTAATTCACCTCGCCATCTCTCTACCTTGCATTTGGCATTTATTTTAGGATCTATCAGTTTTTCTAGGATCCAGAGTTGATTGACGTTCGAAGATAATCCATAATTGATTAGGAGTTTATAATTGATTTGCGGTTAATCCGAAGATTCGAAGTGCCAACATTCTCAGAATTGGTTCCAATCGAAATCAGAATCCTATTTCTGCTCCACTACTATCACACTTTAAAGCAATACGGCCTGGCCGTTCTTTTATAACACAAAAAAAACAATTAATTCTTTCTGCACATTGTTTAAAAATCTGGACTTAAAAACTGTAAAACTTAATTATTTTTTGTCTACACTGTATCACTATGCGGATCCCTTTTTTTCTTATGCTATGCTATGCTTTCTTATGCTATTATGACAGGTTGTTGGTTTCTATCCCAAGGCTGTTGTAAGGTTCCTTCGATAAACAAACATTTTACATCAGTAAAAAAAAATCATACTTTTTTTTTCTTTTAATCGAATGGTTTAACCGGTCAAATAAATTGATCCACTTTCTCACCCGGCACAATTACTGTCATCGCATAGCATGGCGGTTTTAAAATGGGAATTTGTGCTTCAATTTATATCGTGTGCTTTTCGGATTGATGTCCAGTTTGCTGAAATAAGCGCTACTGCACTTTCAATCAAACAAACCTATCCAATTACCGTCAATAAAGGGGACAGATGCAAATAAATTTGCATCCAAATCAATCACCATCACACAGCACATCGCTCATTGCGCGCACAAATTACATGCCTGTTCTGGAACGGTAAGGCGCGCTTAAGAAAAATACATCAAACCACACTCTGATACACACTTAAACTAACAAAGTGCAGGTGTTTCAAATTAACAAGTTTAATCGATTCCTGCTGTCGCGCATTTATTGGGACCGTGGTACATCAAAGTAAAATGGATCAAACTACTTAACCGATTTTGGGGTGAACGGTGGGAGGTTTTCCCGGATGTTAACTAGCTAGGCGCAAACCGCGCACAAATAAACACCAAATGGTTCCGGTTTGCACTGGTTCGGGTGGACCTCAGTAGAGGAAAGCCACATTTTTCTCTTGTTGATTATCTCTATTTCCGCGACTCCCCCATTTTCCCATCCGGGCGCCCAAACACAAACAAGGCAGCCCGAATCTGGCGATTACGTTAATTTGGTTTTCCTTTCCGGCACCGTCCGTGAGCGTGCGTGTGTGTGTGTGAATCGGGTTATTGGTTGTAAATCCATCGGGCGTTTTCGGCTGGAGCTCAGTGCCAATTAGGATGAAACGCACACCGCACCGGGTCCCCTGAAGCGAACACAACCCGGGAGGATCAACATGACTAATCCCAAAAGTAATCAACCAACCCTTCGTTTGTTGCTTTGTGCACACGCTGCATTTGTTACCGGTGCATGCTATCTGACCGTTGTTAGCCAATAATTTGGCCGACCGACGGGCGCTTATGTGTGCGTTCCATCTCGTTGATGATGCTGCAAATCCGGGGAATCGCGTGTGCCGTGTGGAATACCGAGGTAAGAAAAGAGCTCGGAACCGGGCTCAATTCCACCAACCATCCGTCGTTAGCCAACCGGACTAACAAAACTCGCAAATCAAATCAGCGACCAAAACCAATTAGCTTACCCAAACGGAATGCGCCGGAAGTATGCTAATGAAACAAATAAAACTTTTGCTCCAGCACGCTTGGAGTTCTTCGGTGCGTTTCGGCTTTTCCGATCCGATCGACAAGAAGGTTTGAATTTTCAAGGGCAAAATGTACAGCTAAAACCATCAGCTCTTGCCCCTGTTAAAACACATCGCGCGCTGCACGTTGCAATGCGACAACAAGCCAGCGAATTTAGTGACCGATTGTCTTCCGTTCCATGCTGGTAACGGTCACACGACACGGCCGAACGCTACGTTTGATATGTGAAACGGGCGTTGTTTTATTTCTCTTTTATTGGTGCTATGAGCATCTAACTCTCGGTACACCGACGCACAGCGTGCAGCTTGTTAGACTAGTCGCGTTCCACGCACATTACAAGCGCGCATCCCAACCCCCAACCTCTGACGTGTGTTCGACCATTGCAAATCGTGTTTGAAACGGCCCTACCGTTCGGAAACAGAGATTTTTGAAGCTGCAAAATCGAACAAACCGCGGCGGTTGATAAAGGCGTGTATCCATAAGTGTTTGCAAATGTTCGTCGTCTGTTTCCATTTTTCCTGGCGGGACAGCATCACACAAATGGGACATGACTTTGTGCGTGTTTCTGTTCGCCGGGAAGGAAGGTTTTTGACTCATTTTGTTCCAACTTTGTGTGTGTGTGTGTGTGTGTGTTTTTTTTCTTGGAAAACAATTCACGACCTTAGCGACGTGCTTGAAATATGGCCGACCGGTCAGAAGTTTTCAGGGATCACGCTTGTGTGCATGTGTTCGTATGCCGTAAGTACCCCGTACACTTCCTTCCGATACCTTCCTGGATGATGCGTTCATTTGCAACCTTCATCCAACTTTGGCGGTGTGGAAATTGGAGTGGTATGCTATATGGCTATGGTACTGCATTCTTCTGTCCCTACTTGTCCGTTCGTGGTTCGTATGCACATATCATACCACCTACCACCACGAAGTGTTACGGTCTTCCCCTAGAAAGGGGTGGACATTGGCCAGAGCGCGGCAAAAACACACAAAACGACCGCTTCGCTCAGTTGCAGCTGGGTTTTTTTTCTCTCTCTCGTTCCCCTGTTACCGGGTGGTTGCTACACAAACCCTTAAATGTCATCAGTTCTCTACAGAACGAAGGAAATATGTGGCCCAATCTAACGGCACATACCGGAAAGTACATGCGTTTACCCTTGGAAATCGGCGGCCACCCCGTCATGCGGTTCGTCGTTGGGGACAGGAAGACGGAGGCGAAAGTAGGGGTTATCGGTGTTCATAGAACTAACTCTCTCTCGCTCTGTCTCACTCTTCCCGGTTCATTTAGTCCGTACGCTCCGAGGAAGCGTCAGGTATTTTGTAATAGAAATTCCAGGATCAACTAGACGAGATGGCCGAGGCCAGGAATCCATGGGAGTGAGATACGCAAAGTCTCTGTTTACCTAGTCGTTCGCCCGGGTTCACACCACACAACTCCGGTCCGGTGATGCCCGGGGAGCGTCTGTGTGAGTCTGGAAATTGGTGAAAACGCGACAACGATGCGTCACGAAACGTACCGTTGCTGTTTGCAGTATCGTCATCTCCAACATTGAAGGAATGAAGGGTGACCGCCGGGTTGGTGGATGCTGTGCCTTGTTGAAGAGGGTGCAAGTGATGTGAGAACATGGGCCAGAAGAGACAGAACGGCAACCGGTAAGCCTATTGGAGCGAATGTTTACCGAAGCTCATAGACTCGGAAGGGAAGTATCTCTGCTATGGCGCGAGTTGATAGAGCCAGCTACTGGGGGAGGTTCCCATTCTCTTATTAACCGTGGTGCATTACCTTCGGGAACTGTTTGATGGGTACGGAGTTTCTACCACCACCATGCCCGTTGACATAGGAGACCTCACCTGTTTTTGGTAGGGATATATGAAAATTGATTTCAAATCTTGCACGATCTGACCCCGGAACAACCCGTTCGTTTGATGGGTTGAAGGGGTTTTGTATCTCCACACAGAATCCATCTCGTATAGCCAATGTCATCGGATATTGGCAATCGGATATATCAGCCACTCACCGATGCTTTCCAGTCGCAAGACACGTTCATGTTGTGTTAAGGATATTATACTACCCATTTTCTTTTGCTGTTATTTCGTCGTACCGGGATTCTTTTTTCTGTACAGGTGTTCTAAAGGTTCTTCTAAAAGGAGATTGTATATTCTAGGCGAGAGATTTTCATAGAAGATAATCGAACTCTGTGCTTTAGTTTGAACTGAAGATTATGAATGTCGAAATAAGGCAAAAAGTTTAAAACCTTAGGAGTTTTATGTGATGATGTCGATGCTCTGTATTGCAAAAGGTGTTGATAAAACGATCTAGTCTCTTCTTGGTTTAAGTTTGTTCTTTTCAAACCTGCTAAGCATAAAATTTTAATCACACTTTTGTTCCACATGTGTCCTTCACTATATTTCAAAGAAAACAGCAGCATAAATATAGCTTGAAGAGAATTGGTTTTACTGTCCGTGCAATAAGATAACGATGACACTGGCGAGTACGATGACTATGGTGTTCTTACTTAGACAAAACACATCCATAGAAAGAGGAAACCATAGGCGGTTGAGAATTATTATTATTAAATTCCTTACTGCATACTCACCGTACGATTCTGTTTCGGACAGTTGAGATGAAATGAATTTGTAAATTTCATCCCACCACATATCAGCCATCTGGTTCCTGCAGTCAGTGACTTTTGGCAACTCGACGTACTCTTCACCCATCCGCACACGTACCGTCTTCCAACCGCTTCCCGGTTGGAGGCTTACATGCATACATGTACGTCGAGCAGTCTAGCACACAGCTGAGAACCACACAATAAGCGGGGAAAGGAATGAATCGATTACATTTCATTTGCGGTTGACCACGTCTGAATATTCAGGAACGAAGGAGGAGAGGCTGGAATTCGACTCTTAGCATTTGCTTCCGGTTGGTGAATCTGATACGACTCAAAAGATGAAAGAATTTCAACTATGCTTTACTTTCGAAGCGGTCAGCTTGAGGAGGTCTCATCCTCTCCCCTGTACCCCCACCCACCCCCTGTCAATTTGCGTTCTGGCTCAACGTTCAATGTTTTGTTGAGTGGCAGGCCTTGTGGCAAATTTTCACCAAATGAATGGTAAGCATTGACTACTTCTGGCCTTCCCTGCGGTGCTACCGTGTACTCATGCCGACGAGATAGGCGAGACAGTGGGTGAAAGATGCGCAACAAAAAACTTCAACATATATCTTCACATCCAAACATCTGCTTCACTCTTAAGATATGGGTTCCGAAATCCTTATTGGATGGGATGAGCTCGGAAAAATTGGCAACATTGAATGAAGGTCTACAAATGTGCTGTTTTTTTCAGTTGATCTTGTGCATCGCTGTTTCTACGGTGGTTGGTGGTTGGGTTAAAGGTCGGAAATCTCTGCCCCGGACATGTTGCTCATGTTTGGGCACACTTTGAGGTTTCCGAAATCTTGGCCGGAATGGGGAAGGTTGTGTTGTTTGTAGACAAACTGTCTCAATGCATGTGTTGGTATAAGTTTAAAAAAAGAGCAAGAAAGCCACTTACGTATGGCTCTTGTGTGAAACTAGTGGAACTTTTCAATTGGCTTGTGTCTTGATTTGAGAAACAATCTTGATTGGTTGTAACTAATATTATCGACATATGGCATTTAGAACATTATACGTTTATGGACGAATCATTTGCGTAAAATACTATCCACCTGATTATCTATAATTATTACTATATTATACTTGTATGTTGCTCTAATCGTGTCGCGTTTATAGAAGCAGTTTCCTTTTAAATATTGATTCCTCGACGATAGAGGAAACTAGGGCAGTCCCGGATAGTCTCCGCTGAATGACAATTTCCAGCATCTTCGTGGACAAGTATGGCCATTTAGATAGTCATAAACAGTACTTCTCTGATGGCTCATCCTCTGAGAATTGTACTGGTTTCGGTGTTTTTAAAACAACCACGGAAGTTTTTCATAAACTGGAGTAACCATGCTCAATTTTTTATTGCTGAACTAGCAGCAATATTTTTCGCATTAGTGCCAGACCGCCAGATGAGTATTTTATCTTCACAGATAGACCTCTGCGCTGTTGAAGCACTCAAAACAGTGAAGTATGTTAAGAGCCCTGACTATTTTTTGCGAAAAAAATCTAGAAGTACTTAACTCCTGGTTTGATAAAGTGTTTCGTATTTCGCTTGTATGTATTACCTCTTTTTTTGGTGTCAGGTGCTACGAAAAACCGGAGGTGCTGCTAAAGACTGATTCTCGTTCACGAGTATACCCATTATTTCCAGGAATTCTGCCTAGTCGGTTGACAGAATACATGGGAAGCAGATAATATCGGGAAATTTTATTACTCTTTATTACTGGTTTGACAGGCACTTTGAAGGTAAAGCCTTCGTCCGCACGATTTCAACGCTCATGTCTAATCATTTTGCATTGAACGCTCACCTTCAGCGTATAAACCTGGCTCCAACGAAGGTTTGCGTTTGCAATACAGTCCAACACGGTATAGATCATCTTCTGTGGTCTGTAAAAGGCTTCACCGATGCCAGAAGTTCACTATTGACGGTATTAGCGACAAACAACAGGGAACCGAATGTTCCAATAAGCGACATTCTGGCGCCAAGAGACCTGCAGTACATGAATATTATTTTCGAATTCACCAGAGAATACGGCTTAAATGTGTAAATAACTACCTTTTCTTCTCCTTATACTTACAAGTAGTAAGTGTTATATCGTTTGTTTGTATTTATGTGAGCATTGCTGCATGTAGCGCATTGAGGCCAAACAGGCACGAAATGTAAGAGACTCCATAATAAGTTCTCAAAGAGACGACAACAATAGAACAATTGAACTCCGACGCATCATTAGCAGAACCCTTATAAACTGAGTTTACTCGTGATAAGGCCGTTTGGTAGGAGAAAATGTCTACTAACGAATTAAATGTTTGTAAACCTCAGTCGACGGCATATATGCGGCATAGACCGTAGTACATAAAATAATAATAAAAATGTTGCACTATTTGCACTACGATTGAAGGTCAATGTTATTTACCTGTGAAGATGCCTAAATAGCTTAAAACTGAGACGATCATGTATCATTATTATTGGTCTTGGGTTTCTACTGTGTTACATTGTAGATTTCGATATTGAACTCTTGCTTGGAGGATTAATCATTTATTAATCATGGAGGATTAATATTTTACTGCGCTATTGTGTTATTTGATTGCTTAAAAAGCTTACTTAAGAAGACTTACTTTAAAAAACTGACTATTTCGTGCATTTTATTTTTAATGTTTGATTAACTCTTCCTATTTGCCACATGGTGGAACTTGTGTCAATCGTGTGGATAATATTAAAATAGGTGTGATCTAATTAAGTGTTCGAGATTTAATTGCGCATTTTTAGCTCCAGAGTCAAATTGTGTCTCGAAAACACTTTAAAATAAACATTGTCGATACACAAAAAAAAGATCGTGACTGACCGAACGACGCTAATGGAGCAAGCACGAAACATATTTGCAACCGTGACAATTTGGTGTGCCACCACCCTGCCTGATGCTTTGGGAATATAATTTGTCTAATTTGCTCGTTTCTAGTATTGCCGCTTCTGCACATTTTCCTTCTCATTAGCTCGTGGAATAAAATTGACCACAGTTCATCAACGAGCGTTGTGGATGAACGAACAAACCTGTGGTGTGTGTGTTTTCTCTCGGTGGCTCTTTTGATGTTGCACGTTGCGTATTGTTTGGTTTTGCCACCAACGCGTACCGCTCGATGTACATCGTCTAGCTCCTTCCCCCTGTCCATTATTCCATCGGGGTAAATCTGTCCTGTCCGGTGTTTAGCTTCGTCCACATCTTGTGGTGGTGGTGGTGGTGGCAGTTGTCAATTTTCATAATGCAAATCGGGTGAATAAAATTTAAATTTTTATGCCGCACAACATTTGGACCGCTGCGGAGTGTAACATCTCTTAGGTAGATTTTGGGAGGGCACCGGAGCATGGAGTTCGGAGTTGTAAAAGTGATACTTAGCCGTGGCAACTAGACCGAGCGCACAATGGAGGATACGGCGTATGGTTGGTGTACGGTACATCTTTCGTGATTGTTTCGTTTGGTGACTCTGGCTAGGTTTTGTCTCTGTCTCCGTTGGGCTGCGGAATAATCACGATTACTCCCAACGGGTCCCTTAACACCGACAGGAACCGCTGGTTCGGTGGTACCGACCGCAATTAAGGACACCTGTTACAAGCTTGCGTATCAGCGTATTTTGAGACACTAATAGCATCATTCATGTTTTGTCTCGCCTGAGATAGACGAGTTAATCTGTTGTCTAGTGACACGGTCATATCGCCATGCAACGATACAAAGGTGATGTTTGCTGCTAAGAATCTCTTCATACAAAACTTGATTTGAAAAGAAAAAGTTATCAGATATTCGTTACGGGTCGCAGGTGTACACCTCTAACATATTTTTGCTTCAAAATCGTTCACTCTTCTGTAAGAAATAGCTCATTGACTGCTTCGCCATCTGACGAGTTTATTAGTCTCCTGTTCCCTCCAGGAATTATGGCAAGGTGAGGCAAATTATTTACACCCTGCGCTATAAGGCCCAGGATCCCAAAAACTCATAATCTTATTCTCTCCCTTCCCACATCTCATCTCAGGCTTGGAAACATACCAGTTAGAACAATCCCTGTTCTGCCTGTGCCTATCCTGTTGCGCTCGCGGTACTGTCTCACGTGCGCTTTATGGCGTAATCTCCTTCTCGGTTCCATTTTAGGTAGCTACTCGGCTGCTTGTTTTTTTTTTTATTTCATGGCTTGCTGTGGATTTTTCTGAGTAATCAACCCCCAGCCAGGAAACACGTTCGAGACACTTCATCGAGTCGTAAATTACGGGCTGCCATACGCGACTTCACTGCTGCACAAGGTGAATAGTAAGACAGGTTCTTTTTTTCTGCTCCCTTCACAAAAGCGGAAAACCGGCAAACTCTTTGGCTGCCTTCCTGGGAGGAGGGTTAGTTTATACGAAGACATTTGTTGGTATTTGCATAATTTGTGCCCTTCTTTCGGCTGAAGTTTGGGTGTCTTCAGGATACGAAAGATGCGGACGTGTTTTAGGGAAAGCGAAAGCAAGATATATAAAAGCACGCTGTTCTTGTTTGGCCTACGGTCTTCTATAGTATCAAAGCGTGTGGAGGCCATTTTCAGGATTTCCAACCACGTCTGCTAGATGAATGGATAGCATTTTTCCTTCTACGAAAGTTTATCAATTTACAGAAGGCGTCCGTACCACAACCAGGAGGGACTGCAAATCATCGTCCAGTTTTTCGGGAGGGCCGTTTTCAAAAATCACCTTCATCGGTTGAGCCCAGCGCGCCCGGAAGCAGAATGGCCATTTAAAAGGCCTGAAGCTAACCATAAATTGAAATGCGGTGATACTTGGGCTGCGGCACCCGCGTGTACCATCAGCACGCCAAATGGAAGGTAACTTTTTCCCGGTAGTATGGAACCGACCGGAATGAGAAGCGTCTATGATATGGGTGATCCTCATGCAATTTTGACACGGCAGGGACGATACGTGAAAGAAAAAAGGAGGTTTGTTTTTTTTTCTCTCAACATCCCAAAATTGTAGCAATTCTAAGCTTATGCGGTTTTTGAGGTCCCTGAATAATGAGACAGTAAGGGGAACAGTTGGAAGGAATAGTTCCGCCGACGTGTCTGCAACGCTTGCCTGCTGCTGTTGATGCTACTCTACCACTGATGATGATGGAATGGAACTTTTGCTGCGGGATTTGAGGTGAGTCCCGGACAAGGTTTTACCATTTGCCGTAGACTACTCAACCCGGGGGCCGGGCAGACAAACTGCCGCAGTGTAAAGTTGCAACAAATCAACGAACCAAAACCAGCTGTGGAAGTGTCGGTGGTAGAACAGGAGCTTCCTAAGGGGTCTTAAGCTTTACCACTGCAGGCAAACAAGACAGTTGGGAGACCGTACATCAGACCCATCTTATAGTAAATGCCGCAGTCGTAAGCAAAATGTGTGTGATGTGTCGTGCCGGAAAACGTAATACGAAATCGGTATTACTGGGATGGGATATATTGAATTTAGTCGCTCATGGTTTAAGTAGGTCCAGCTCTGCAGTATTTGGAGTGTTTTTTTTTTGTTCTTCTCCCTCTTCTCTTGATCGTTTTCCGTTGGGGGAATTTAAAGCGTGTGGGAGCGTTAGCATGTGTAAGCGTTATACCGGAAGTAATACAATTAATTGGTGTGCAACGTAACACGTAAAAGGTTTTTTCTCAGTCCTCCACAAATTGAAAGTTAATTGAAAACAAATCAAATTAAGCAGTAAATGTGATCAATTGTTTTATTAAAGGCAAGTCAGCAGTGCGTTTTGCTTACGGTCTTTTTGATTATAAATAAAAAAAAAATAAATTTATTTGAATACTTTCAAAATGTTGTCCAAATTTCAAATATCCAGGAGATCAGCACCTGATTCTCATTCGTTTTCATTTGGTGCTTCCGAAAATAACCGCAATAACGCAAGATTAAAATAACCTGACCAGCAGTTTTGAAAGACATCAACATCATAAATAATGTTTGGGGAATATTAGTTCAAGCGGTCTCTGAAGATGAGTACTACAGAAGCTTAAAGCTATCATAAGACAGCTTTGAAGTTATCATTGGACAGAAGATAGATGTTACCATTAGACAGCGTTTGGCGGGGTGTCCCAAAGAGGATTTGTTCCAGTTTGTTAATACAAATGGAAGGTATTCCTTATATGTTCAAAATTGTCAAATAAAAAAGGCGAGCATATGTTTATAATAATTACTATATGTGCTGCTTCAGTAAGAAAAGAAACAAATATTGTTTATCGCAGTCGACATACTTTTTCTTGCATCGTTGTAATTTTTTAAAAATCGTGAATAATTTAAATAAAAAAACCACAATACCGACACGAGCAACATAAAACATGCATCTGCGTGTTGAAGGTGATGCTATGTTTCAAGCACACAAAATGAACACGTCGAAATGCACTCGCACAATCAGCAGTAGTTCCATCTGTTGCTGCATACGTTAGAGTGTGAATGATGAGTTGAGTAACGCTTCAATGTTTCGCTGATGCCGTACTAAGCATATGTGTTAGTCAGCAAAAGCCAACCTCCAAGTATATACTATTTTCGCAATGGAGTTATATTTTGTGCAGTCCTTCTGGCACTCATGAGAAGTAGCTGTATGCTTAGTAAATAGCAAAAAAGTGTTTTTTCACTCATTTGTTTCCCAAACACCGCTTGTAATTTACACTGAGCAATCAGCAGCATTGCACACAAGTAAAAATAATTGCCACCAACCAACCTGACGGGGACGAACTTTCGTGTTGTTGTTTTCTTCTTCTTTTTCTTGTGTTTCACTCTTGACATCCTGATGTGGCACGGACAAAACTTCCGCGAACGAGACGCAAACACGCAGCATAAATAAATTAACGAGATACCTTGGTTTCCCCGGTTTAGAAACTGCTGGTTTATGCCGCCAACATTATGCTGCACGTGCCTCTGAGCTCATTGGTGTGTGAGGCTGTGCCACTGCTGCCTTTAGTGTGATGCTGCCACAGTTTCAATTGCCGTGAGGATTTTTTGCGATCTTGTTTTTTTTTCCTGTTCGAGTCTTAGTAATGAGAAGGTCCTTCGTTATGCTGGGCGGATTCAAATCACGTGCATGGAGGTCCTTTCTCTTCCGCAGTTACGTCTACTCACTCAGTCTAGGTGTGCTTGGAAGGTCATTTCGCAATTGGTACCTCGTGTCATCGTAGCTTTTTTCAATGTGAAGTTTAATTTAGGTTCTTCTTTCATACCAAATCAGAGGCTTGCGTTTAAGGCGTTCCTGTAGCCAACGACACATCAGAATGAAACCGTCGATGGGTGAAAGTGAAATTGAAATGTTGGCAATGAGCACTGTTTGTTTATTTGTTGGTCCGCCCGATAGGAACGCGTGCACCATGCCGAAGTGCAAGACACGTTCAGCAGAGAGTAACGAAAATTAAATTACGAATAATTTGTCTCATTAAAATTATTCCTCTATTTGTTGCTTCTCTACCAGACGTTCCGCGTATTTTCGAAAGAATAACGAATGACGCAAAGCGGTGATGATGACGGTGTCCGAATCGCGAACGGAGTGCGGAGTGGATGTGTTGTCCCTTGCAATTAGTTGGTGCCAGCGAGCGGCGGGAAAGGAGTAATTAAATTCAATTACACATCACACAAAGGGCAGCATCTTCTTTACGTTTCATTTGTCAAACCTGCTAGTGGGTAGTAGTCCCTCTAGGAACAAAGAAGCGCAATAAAGCGTACTAGTAAGCTGCGTAGGCTGGTGAAAATTGTCTAGAATTAAACCATTATGTTGAAACCATTCCATGCAAGGAAAATATTGAAAGGATTACGGATGGATATCATTTGCCCACTTGCGGAATAGTGAATACTCATAATTGAGGAAGAGCCACTAGGACGAGAGCTATACCGTATACCTTTTGTGGGTTGGCTCATTAAAATTTGCTTTGCTATAGGTTAAATATGGAACCAATATACTTGTTCTACCTTCAGAAATTTACATAGCAGTTTGCAATTTTGTAGAAAGTGTGTGACCGTTAGTAGCAGCTCCAGGCGGCTCATATCACTTTCCTTCTCTAACTTGAATTTCGCTTTTTTGCTGGCTGGTCTATAAACAGTCGGGGGGTTTATTTTTATTGCATCTTACCTACCGCTGTTAGTACACCTTTTAAGAAAACTTCCCAAAACTAACACCGTTCGAGTCTATAGGCGAAAACATTGCTCATCAAAATTAGAGACGTGAAATCAAAGGAAAAGTTGGGATGCCCTAGGAAATTCAACCAGGAAATTTGCTGGTCAGCCTGATTTGCACTTGCGCCTATTTTGGGTTCACTCCCCTGCCCCACCCGGTATAGGTAGTCTAGTACTTTGTACGTATTCTTCGCTGTGAAACCTTTCATCCGCTTTTGATTAGCTGAAGTTATATTGTAGCTGCTGGCAGTTTTTCTATCCTGCTCATCAATGGCTCCAGTTCCATCGAAATGGCAGAATGGAAAAGTTTCCATATTAGCGTAAATTAATGTTGCTAATACTCTACACAAAAAAGAGCCTGCGGGAGCTTTTATCAAGTATATTTCAGTGTGAACTGTACTAGTTGTTATCGTCAGGTTCGGGTTGATGTTAACAAAGGAAATGTCTTATTCATCACCGAATTATAATGAAAGTCTCATACCAACGATTAAGATCAATTTAAGTAAGTTTAGGAAATCATTCTTCTTAAATTGATCAGCTTCCATTAGAACGAATAAATGCTTCGAAAATGTGGGAATAATATATTACATCGGATACAAGGAAAATATTAAATGTCTCGTTACCTTCCTCGAATGCAGCGGATATGTCAAACTTGCTGAACGGTCTGGTATTTTAAACAAACACAACATAATTCGAATGCTGTTCTATCAACAGGCGATAGCTCATTTTTTGATGAAAGATTCCGTCATTTCCAAGTTGTACACACAGTCCTGTCTGATATCGAACAGAAATGAATGAGCACCGTGTTATTCAATGTTGTCCCTGCCTTTTTGGGAACGAATTTCGTGTGATTTGGAAAAAATATCTCCATATGTAAAGGTTTTCTTATTGTTATATGTATATGTTTTGTTCGATGTGTTGTCGAAAATTGTCTTAGCTTACTTTTCAAATTGTATGTATTAATTTAGGGGGTGGCCCGGTGGAATGATGGTAGCGGTATCGGTCTTCACACGAACCGGTTCGGACCAATATCCCAACCGGACCATTCCCTCGTACGCAGGACTGACTATCCAGCTACGGGTAAATAAAATCACAGAAAGCCCGAAACGGCAAGTCTAGACCTCTTGAGGTTGTTGTGCCGATGAAGTAGAAGATATTTTATTTTTGGGAATTGCTGATCAATATTTCAAACCGCGGTGAATACATTTTTCCGTAAGTGCCATCCATCGTTCAAATCGTATGTCAACTTGTTTATGTAAACCAACCTTACTGCATGAACATCATACTATTGGATCTGAAGCAAAACAAGCAATTTCTTCCAGCCTTGAGAATAACATAAAAGTCAACTTCCACCGCAAGCAGTGGGTGTAAATTCAATGGAGTTACGTCGTAAATTATTTCAACTACAACGTTTAGCTTTTGTGCCCTTTTACTGGGTGTTGTTGTAAGTGTTTAGCACAGTTAAGTAGAAATCATCTGCGTATTCCTTACATTTGGGTTTGAAATAAAAAAGCACTAGAAGCAAACAATTTTCCACCCCCAGGCGATGCGAGGTGTAATGATAGCAAAAGCTTTAAAATGTAAAATAAAAAGAAAAGTTAGCCTACGTTAAGCGCATTTTGTGTTTGGATATAAACTTCAAACAAACCCCCACTCATTGTCCGTTCAGTCTTTGCCTTCTTTGGAGAGTTGGTGGTAAAGGACGTAGTGCATTAAAAGCGTATTTATTCGAGCAAAACTTTTTCATCTTCATCCTTCCACTAAGCAAGTTAAACCCCGATGTGCAGTGGATGTGTGCGGGTGTCTCGAATAGCTTGTGTTTTTATGCTGTTTTGAATGCAGTAAGCGAGAGGTGGATTCGATTTTTAGTCCAATTTCCAAAATGAGATAAACAACTTCTTCAGGATTTCTATTCCAAAGGAGGTGTTAGCAAGCGCTTCGGCGGAAAGACGCGTTTTGCCCTGAAATTGTTTTCCAACCGAATTTCGATTACAATAACGGGAAGAAAACTGTCTTCCACACACAAACATACTTCTCCCGCCCTGGGCTACGAGAAAGCCGAAATGTTTGCAGTTCCGTGCCCAGCTAACGGCCTTAGTCCGCAGGATGTTATATCTTCCAGAATTGCCTTTTTTCTGTTTGTTTGCTGGCATCCAGGTTTGCAAAGTGTTTTTTTTTCTGGTGGACCAACACTACTGGCCATTACTTAAACTCACGTTCCTATTAAATTTATGTAAATTAGATTGTAAATTTAGTAGAATCTTTTCTCTTCCCGCCACCAAGCGGGGCTTACTTTGTCGCCGGTTCGGACGCTAAACATTCCTGCCAGGCGGGCACTTGAGGTGAGTAAAATTCACAAAACTGTGCAGAAGGTAGAAGTACACACCGGTCAGGTGAGTAGGAGCGCACCATTGCATGTAATAGTGTCGGCACAGCTTAAGGTGGTCCATTTCGTGGTTCCGCTGAGGAGCTGAACAAAATAGGAAGGGAAAACAGAATCTAAAAATGCAAAATAAAATCGCCAATGTGATAGGTTTTTGGTGTGTTTGGTTTTTTGTATGTGTGTCTTTGAACACTCTACCGTAATTTCCAGGCAGCGCCAGTAGAGTAGTGATGGGTCAAATGATTATTTTGAAGGAGTCGGATTGATCCAACGCTGAGAAATGCTAGACCCGACACCTTTTGATCCGGAGGACCAAGAATAAATGCATATAAAAGCTGTTGGAAAATCCGAAGAAAATTGCTAAACAAAACAGAGAATAACTTCAGACAGCCTCTGGAAGATTCATAGCAAAATGTCGTAGAATTTTTGTATAACTGTGAAGAATTGCTGCAAACTCAGATTCGGAGCATCAGAGACGGTTCAGGAATTATTAAACATTTCCGGCGCATCTGAGTCGGCTCCTGAGTCATTGGAGTCACGAACGATTGATTCAGCTTTAGGAGCATTGTCGAGGAGTTGAAGTAGACGTTCAGTGCCAGAAAAGTGAATTCCAAAATTCGTTCCAAAATGCCCATCACTACAGTGAAGACAGTGTAGCAAGAAATAACAAAACCTCACCAAAACTTTATTTTAATTTCCCGCGATATTGTTACTTTCCACTGGTGCTGTGTTTGCTCATTTCCCTAACGTTGTTTCGCGTATTTTTTTTGTCCGATGTTGGGTTCAATTATGTGATGCAATTGATTTCTTTTTTGCAGTTTTATTATTGTAGTGGCCACCAATGCCCAGGTGTGCCTGTAAGAAGGTTTTTACTTTGGCGAAGAAAATACGTTTTTTCTCATCTAAGAGCATTTCTGCTCGAAGCTCTAAAAAAACATAAATAGGTTGCGTGCTTAATCCTGTCCTTTTACGGGAGAGTGTAAAAAATGAATGTTCGTGCCACCGCCCTGTGAAGCGATACCGCCGGTAAAGGTTGATAAGAGATTTAATTTGCTTTCGCTTAGTGTTCAGATTTGGTTTTGGGGGTTTCGTTTCCTTCCATGTTGTGTGTTTGTGTATTCGTGCTTCTTCTTCACGCCTACCCACATACCGTTGGCGGTGGTGGTGTGCGTGACTTTTACATTGTCCTTTCCGGTTTGGGGTTCGGGCTTACGGAAGGAACAGATCGGGCCTGCCCGGCTAGCAACGGATGGTCGCATTTCACGCGTCCTAGAACGCATTTGATTGGATTTTTTTGGGAAACCTTCTCAAAAGATCTGGACCCCCCTTGCTGAGCGATTGTGCACCATGTAGTGGGGGACGTTTGTGTGTCCGTAATTGGAGAATGATTGGATAAGCGTTAGTTCCTGGTAGTTAGTGAAAGAAGAGACCAAAGAAAAGGTATAATGTAAGGTACCAAAACAAAACAGAAAAAAACGCATATTTGAGAGATGGTAAAGGTATTCAAGGTTCTCCGTTTTGGATTAGGCACAGGATGAGTCGAAAAAAGGTATGCTGAAGTTCTTGTGGAAACCTTTCCAGCCTAGCTGACACTCAGGGTCAACTGATAATGGAAATTTGCTGTTAGGTTTTTCATTTTTTTATCTTTCACTGTAACCTCGAATGCAAATCTGATAAACTCATTTTTGATGAACAAACAATGGTTAGGAAAGCATTTTTGCCGTTTTGCATTTTTATGTGTTTTCCTATTCGAAGGACTTTTCGATGTAATGCGTCCAGTAATGTTATTATTAATGTGATGTCTTCTTAATGCCTGCTTAGGTGCGTTCAGGGCTTAAAAATCATGTTGTTAATACTAAAATTAATTAAAACATAATGTTTTTATCTGTGTCAGCTTTTTTAAATTCTATTTAAGAGAATTATATTTTGTTTTGTTACGTATGCGTCATAAATGATTAAAAATGTAACTATTTCATTGTACGACACTGAAACAAATTTTGGTCCTTGATTTTTACTTTCTGGAAACAAATGGTGGCAAATCTCTGGCAAAGCTCTCTCACGGTTTGCGTCTGTAAACAGTCTGATAACATGTTCAGTTGTAATTGAGCGAGTTTTTGCACAGTTTTTATCTTATTACTCTTGAAACTTAATAACGCAGAAGTTTTGGCTAAAAAAGTAATGTGAATTTCTTTAAATTCTAAATGCATGAATAATGACACTGGGCCAACTTCGTTTATTGGATCCGTAGCTAGGACTACGTAGCTATTCTACTACGTGCTAAAATAAATCGATATGAGCAGGCCGTTCTAATGGCTGTGAACGAAGAAACGTAATTGCTTGAATTACAAAAAAAAAATGTTTTGCTTCAAAAAACCTAAATTGTGCTTAATTTTTGATAAATTAAGGTTGATTAATGTATTAATACACAAAATAGAGTTTCGTCAATAGAGCTTAGCCATTCCTTATACATTAAACTTAGAGTTTCAATGTTTATGTATGCTTTGTAGCAAAATTATGTTTTTTTTTGTCAATAAACTTATGGTAGAAACTCTTAAAAGAGTTTATATGTCTTAACCCATTGCAAGGTAATCTTTTGTTTGTTTTTGTGATAATGTTTGACCTACAAACCGAAGGATTCTGTTTCTGTAATGTAGGCAAGGTGTTTCGCTGTTTTCTTGCATGCCTTCCTCTATTCCTATTCTCTTCTTGTTTGATAGCTAACCGTGGGATGTACGGCTTTTTCACTCGCGGTTTTCGTGGAAATTTAGTTAAATGTTTTCAATTTCTTTCTAGTTCCTGGTTTCGTCCGTGTAGTTAAATTTTCGAGTAAGTTCATAACAAGATGCAAGTACCGAAAAATTACTTTTGTTTACAAAAAAAATCCTTGGCGAACTCTCATCCATTGAGTTGAAGGTAGAAGAAACAAGCCTGACGTAGCGAGGTTGTTGCTATTGGAGGCAGGCATGCTATGTACAAACGCAAAAACTATTTTAATTAGTTTCGCTAGACGGTTTTGTGTTTGTTTTTATTTTCAAGCAGAAGACATCGTTGGTGAGAGAATTTCTTTGAAAATCCTTTACACTTCAGTGTGGAAGCTTTAGTTCTTGCATAGAATTTTATTGCCAAGATCTAAGCGAAAGGGTGTGAGCGTCTTCGATAGAAACGCTTGAAACTGAAACCATTAGCCACTTTGGAGTGGTTTCATTACGAAGGAAATTGAACCTAACAACGATCAGCCCGGCAATCTCCGTTTTCATTAGATCTCTTGAGGTTGATAGTTTTTTTTTTTATCAGGTGAATGTTGAGGATATCTACTGGGCCAACCTTCGTCTTGTAGTCTTATAGGCAAGTGTCGGTGGAATACTTCAACGTACTTCGTATTCCAACCGTCGATTTGAGTTTGTTCATAGACGCTTGTTTGTTTTTCTTTACCTCATCTGAATGACTTTGCTATCCGATGCAAATGAACCTTTAATTTGTCCTGAGTGGTTTGAAATTTTAATTTGTCCCCGGTGTCTTCGTGCAAGTCTTGTTTGCAGTCGTTTGTCGATTTGTTTCGGTTTCGAGTTGCTATTTGTTTTTGTTGTGTATACTAGCATTAGATCTGAGTTTCATTACGTTTGCTTCCTATTTCTCTATTCGAGGAAAAGAAATATTCACACCATCAACGATCTCCTTTGGCTGAAGTAAACCCTTTAACGAAAAAGGTTCCGAATTCTCGATTTGTGGTTCTTGTTTGTTTGTTTTTGTTGTAAAGCAACTGCCTCAAATGAAGAAGATTTATTTATAGAAAATTAATTGGTGTTTCAAATAGATTTCGAAAGTTTTGCTTATTAGATTATATATTTCGATGGAGGTCTCAATTCCTCTGTTGGAATAGAAATTGGCAACAATATTTTGTCGGTCTGATAGAGTCTGTCGAAATGTTCAAATGTATCGGACAATTGTGGTCAATCCTTGTCGTAATCGATCATATGCAGAGTGAACGAAATGGTTTTTTTGTGGTTGGCATAGTTTTTTTTTGTGGTTGCAACGATTGGTAGTTGCCATATTCGCTTCTGGCTCTTCTAACTCCACCAGAGAGATGGTAACTATCATTCTTCCTGTGGTTCTGAGAAATCCTCGGTTCCTTCGGGTGTGACACGTCGGTCGTTGGTTGTTGGATTCGTTTCTTGCATCTGTTCAGAGAGAAAGTCACCGCATATAAAGTGCCTGTGTGCGACAGCTGGAATTGGCTATATTGATATTGATGCCATTTTACGATCACAACTTCATCGAATGTTGAATCACATCACTGTGGCGGGGTAAGAACTGTGCGATGTACGAGAATTGCACTACCGTTTTGGGATGGAAATTTCATTCGTCAACTTTCCGCCGCTATCGTGCACCGAGTGTACGAATGGTGTATACGTCTCAGAGAGGGAGAAAGAAAATAAAATGCTACCAACCACTACGTGTTCAAGGGCGGAATAGTCTGATGGAAGGTTTTGTCTTGGCGCGAATTGATTCATATTCAATTGTGAATATCCTCGCACTCCACCATATTCAGATGTGTAGTGTTGTCTTCACCGGGATCTACGTTCGCTTGGACTTCTGGTGTCTTGTGCTGTGTGCATTGGGTTTACTCTTTGCCACAAGAAGAAAATGTATTTCGATCAGGAGTGGAGTATAAGTTCGTAATACCAATAGAAAAAAAACAGAAGAACTATTGGAAAGGTAAATCAATGATAAGGGCGACGTCTACGACGACACGTCCCATGGAATGTGAGTGATGATAGTTCCAATTGGGAGTTATATACTTCCCTAGTGTTCCCATAGGTTTCATCGCATAAAAGATTTTTATTTTGCTTTTCAATGTCAACAAAATCTCTCCTTATCACGCTAACCTAAAGCGAAATCCAAGTGTATTAATTTAACAGTTTTGTAAAGCTTGGGATAAAATCAATGTATAGAGACTAAAATTCAAATTATTTAACCTAAGTTATGTATTTTTCGTTACAGGTAAGACTATCACTATCTGCCAGTCTCGGCTACCAATTCACCATAGTAAGTACGATCTGTTCAAAATAATTTGTGAGTATACTTTCTGTTGCAGCCAATGTTTTTTTTGTATCGTTTCTGACTATTTCCACATTGCAAACTGTTTTATAATTTGAAATTTTATCGATGCTACTCGTATTCTTAGAGATTTGTTGGACAGTTTTTATTTCAATTTTTTAAATATTATTTAATTTATTTATTGAATTATTATATTATTACTTTTGTTGTTAACGAATGATCACTAACATAGATCATCATCAAAGAAATGTTGAACACTGATAAGCATTATTGAGGACCAGTATCATTCCATTCTTCGTGTTATCATAAATGTAATGTAATTTGTTAGCCAAACATTAGCTATAAACATTGTTCAAAAAACCAATATGTAAACTTCAAAACTTATATTTACAAAATTCATATTTTGAAGGCCAAAGCTAGTGTAGACGCATATGAATAGGCAACACGGAATACACAGTTAGGTTACATGGGTTAAAGCATTAGTGTTAACAGAAATAGTATGCGTGATAGGATTAAGAAAACAATTTGTATTTGAATAAACTTTATATAGATTCTAACTAAGTTAACCACTGAGTACGGACGTAATGATTAAGCTATAGAACAGCTAGGTTTGTGGCAATTTTTGAGTTCTTATTCAGCAATAATTGGAATAGTCCTATATGGTTTATAATATCATAATAATTATGCATTATTCGATACATTATGATCATAAGCGGCTCGGTAGCATGATGGTAGTGGCGCCGTTCATCACACGAACGGAGCGGACCAAAATCCCATCCGAACCAATCCCCCGTAGCAAGGACTGACTATGCGGCTACATGGTAAAATAAATCTAGTGTTAAGTCTAGACCTAGAAGTAGGCAGGAATAGGTCGTTACGGTAAGAAGAGAGAGAGAGAGAGAGAGAGAGAGAGAGAAAGAGAGCGAGAGAGAGATGATCATAAAATTTTATTTTATTCCATGCTGAAAATTTACGTGCGACTGTTACAATACTTTAAGATCTGCGACTTTAGTTTAGCGACACCCAATTAAAATCATAAAAATCATTTAAAAGTCCACGAAATTATAGTTTCCGTTGAATTTGAAACTCAAACGTTACGACAAGTTTCCAGCTCGTTTTTCCCCACCTAGTTGAGTCGGTCAAGTGTCACAATTCGAGCAGTTTCATTTTCTCCTTCGGTATGGCTAGCAACGTTCATTATTTGTATTATGATTTTTGTGGAGAAAAGCAGTGAATTTCCTTTTCATGGGAACGTTTTGCGTGGTGTGTCATCGTATAATTTTTTTTTTTTAAATATGCTCGTATGGTGTATACGTACGATGTGTTATTTAAAGTGCATTTCTATATTCCACCCTTGATAAAAAAAAGCTTATTTATTAGTTATTTATTTAATTTCCTGTATGACGGCTTTTGCCGTATTTTCAACATCGCTTGTGTTGAGCATAATATAATACAATATAATACAAATGGTACAAGGCATTTACTCCTTTCAATTTGCCTTATTTCGTGTTTATAATTATTGGATATAATTTATTAATAATTAATATTTATTATTAGGTATTATTAATATTTTTATAAATATTTCATCGAAAAATTCGCAAATTGATTTGTGTTTTTATTGTTTACATTGTTCCTACGAAACCTTTCGTAATTATTGGCACAATGATTTATATTTCCGATGAATCATTTTGCAAAACAAACATATTGCAAAGGCGATAAACAAGAACAGATGTTGAGCATGCTAGTGAGCGTGAGAAATGAGAAAATGCGAGTGAGATGTGTACGATGAATCCATTCACTGGAAGCATTCATTCCGTTCGTACACATTCATTCGTACGTTCATTTCCATTCATTCGTTGAGCCGACTCGATAGCGTACGGTTGTGTTTTTACGACGACGGAAAGTTTTCGTTCCATCCGAAGCGTAGTTTTTCCTCTGTGTTTACCCGAAGGGTTTTTTTTCTGTTGATGTCCTTCTACAGCCAAGGGTAGGTTCGAAGGATCGTACGGTTTGTACCGTGGGCCAGTGGTTTTCCGTAAACGCATCCCGGTCGGTGGGTTTTGTCGGTGGGCCGGTTTCAATGGTGCTGTTGTTGTGACGTGCGCAAGTGTATTTTTGCTTCGCTTCCGACGGCGGCATTTTACAAGCAAAATGTGCATTTTTCCAGTGTGCATTCGAAGGTGAATATTATGCAAAAGAAAAGATATATGTGCTTGGCGATGAAGTGAAAAGGTGAAGAAAACGAGTCTGCCAAGGGTGACGCGAAGCAAGAGATCTGATGTTTTTATTTTTGTGCCTCATTGATGCGAGTTTGTGTTGTATGTGTGTGTATGTCTACAAGAAGAGCAAACGCAAGTGTATGTGTGTGCGTGCGTGTGTGTATGTTTGTCTGGTATGCAACAGAAGCAACAATCATTGTAATGAAGATATGTTTTATGAAATGCCAAAAATGTTCGTCAATTCCATCCAACATCATCCACAGTCCAGAAGTGTTCTAGAATTGCATATCTTCGGTTGAGAAACAAAGGACGCTCAGTTCTCACCGGTCAGTATGTTTTATTTCAGCCCCTCTTCCTGTGTACCATCTCGTGGGTGGCTTGAATGTTCCCATTTGCACATGTTCCCATGTTCCCATTGCTGCCTTTCCACTCTCGTATTATTGTTCCGTTCTTTTGGCGTATCCAAAGTGACTCTGAAACCGTTTCTGAGCGGGTTTCGAATTGCATTTTTTTCTCGTCTACTGTGTAGTTCTTAACATCCGGGAGGTAAATGGCCCTTTTTCGAGTAACGAAACCACCCTCTAGCTTCCGGAAAAGCGTGATAAGGCACACAACACAGACCGAGAGTATACGGCGACCGGAAACAAAAGGGCAACGTTGCACTCTTTGATAAAAATGCATTTTTTGGGCAAGCCTCTCCAGACAATGGTTTTACGAACTGTGTGTTTTTTTTTCTTTCATGCCCTAATGTGCCTCGTGCTGATGTGTATGTGTGTGTTTTTGTTTTTTTCTTTCAATTATTGTGATGAGCTTTTATCATTTCTTGTTTTGTACACTTATTTATCGAAACATTGCTTACAACATCGGATTGGTTGCTTTTTTGTCGTAAAGAAATGCTATTCGACAGCATAGTGCGTGAATGATCACCGTGGTTTAAGATCACAGCTTCAACCACACTCACACTGAGACACGCAAGTGGATACAAATTTGTGTACGTGTATGCGACCTCTGCGTGAGATGGGAGAAGAAAGATAAACAAAAACTAGTTTTCTCATAGCACAACCTTTTTTTTTGGGTCGCTGTATAGCATTAATGACGCGTTGCCTATGTTTGGTGGAGGTGGGAGCGAGATAGCAAACCGGCAATTTGCTTTCGTGTGCGTTTGTTGACAGAGGTTACTGAGCTAATATTGAAACGTTGTAATTGTGGTTTAGTTTTATGTATAATATTTGATAAACTTACGTTACGTTTCGATATTGTGGATAAAAGTTTAGCAAATGATGATGATTAAAGTGAGCATTGCTTCATTTCATCAACCTAGAGGGTTTGTATACATCGCTTGTTCGTGGTTTCAACCAGAAAGCAGAAGTAAAAACCACACACAATACGCATGGCGTTGTGTGCGTGCACGTGCTGCATATGTGTAAAAAGAATGTATGAATGCACCGTACGCACACATGCATCTTCCGGGCCACATGAAATAAGAAGGGGATTATTTCACGCACACACGAAAATCCAATGGGTTACTTTTCGCGTTGGCAAGGGAACCAGCCAGGGCTGATTTATGAACATTCGTCCGTTCCATCGAGGAACGATCGTGGTGAGAAATGTGTTATTAATATTTTGAAACATTTGTACGGCACTAAATCGTTTGTTTGTCTAAAAATTTTAGTTATAAACAAACAAAAAAAATAACCGCACGACTATCTGTTATTCCGGACAAAGCTAAACAATAAAACACTCTTGATGCGTATCCAAAAATAAAACATAAGTATGTTTCATGTATGTCAGCACGAAAAAAGAACCCCATTCAAACGCCATTTTATGGTTGGTTGTGTGTTGACAGATGGTTAAAATTTTTAAAATCGATCGTCTCATCATCATCCCTATTGAAGGGTGTATGGATGACAGGCGGTCTTGCAATAACGACGACTGATGTGGAAAAAAATGTGTGGACATTAGCCATAGAGTTCAGTTTTGGTAGAAACTTGGCGCAACATTCCACCTATGAACGATTCTTATATTGGCAACATTTGTTCTTCCTTCCATGGGGAAGATGTATATGTGTTGGTCGTGACTCAACGTCCCCATTTGGCCACGTGGAAAGAGACAATAACCTTTGCCGATTTTTTGTTCAATTCCATTCAACCTCACGAATACACGCGATTTTAAACAAAACGCGCGTTCACCCTGTGCATGCTTGCCATCGGCGACAAACGGAAAGATGAAGCGATCGGAATTGAAAATAAGAATTTTGTGTGAAATGAAATGATCACCGACGACCGCAAAAGCAACATTGAACCTCCCGCATGCACAATCACAAATGGTAACATCGCGAACCGGTTTCTCGCACAGCAGATAGAATATGTTGCAAAAGAAGGGGGAACCGTTCGCGTGCAGACAGATGAAACAGTTTAAAACAAAAGGAACCCCAATGGACCTTTGAAGCCCCCGGACTCAGTAATGTGGAATTAAAGCGGAAGATTAAGATGCGAATCGGACAGTAACAGAGAAGAAAGACATGCACGAGAAAACGAGAAATAACTTAATTCCCAGCGTCAGAATTAGAGTCTCTCGATACGAACAGGTAAGGGGCAAAAGGCTATAGCGAACATCAACCGAGATATGAAGGAACGAAAAATCCCCTCGAAACAGTTCTGCATGCTGGCAAGGTGTCGAATTTTGGGATCATCATCACCGGCCAGGTAGAAAGAATTTGTGGATGATGATGTGTCGTTAATGTAGCAGATAACAAGGACATCTGGTGGTCGGCGTTTTGGTCGTTAAAAAGGCCGATTAGATAAATGGATTATAAACCGGCAAAGGCAAAAGAGATGTATTTTGTGACGTGTGGGAATGTTTAGGATTTTTTTTTATAATAGCTTAATTTATTGCGGCATCTGTTGCTTCATCCAACAGATGCAGTTAGAATGGCGAAGAATTTCATAAATTTTATCATTTTGATTGTTTGCACTCGATTTTAGTAAATGGTTTTAAATAATTAAGTGGAGCAAATCGCGGAGGATTTGTAGGTTTGTGCTCTTAGTAAATATAAATTATCTGTTAAACCTGTTAAGCCTGGATGTCTGGTGTTATTCTTATGACATGACGAAACAGTGTTCAAAATAATGTGGCACAGGTAACATATTTTTTTTAAGATGTAATATTTCTGAGCATGAGCATAGCAGCAACCATTTAATTTGGTTTAATGAATCAAAAGAACAACTTACCTTGAAAATCCTTGAAAAAGGAGGCATCGTCCTTGGACACATTTGAAACATTTTCCGTTACGTACCGCTGTAACTTGTCATCTTTAGCGACAAAGAGAGACCGCCCTAAAACGACGACTTTTGATGCTTAACTCAAAGCATAGAAGAGGGCCGCGTAACGTTCAAAGCCAACCCAACCGATAAATCTTAATTATGTTTATGCGTCTTAACCTTTCCTATACACTCAACGTCAACTCAACTCAACCGTTCCTTACACGGACGTTCGTTGTGCTTCTTTAATGTATGAGAGAATTCTGTGGACAATCGAAGTTCGTAGTCCGTCAGATCAGTGGCGGTAGTCCATGTTTATGTGAAAGCCACTCGCTTTAATGTAAGCCGAGTTTGTTGTCGCCTTTTGCCGGGATTCCTGCAGAAATATCTGATGCAAGATAATCGGTTCGTCAAAGCATATTATCCTTACAAATGGAATAAGCATTTGCCGCCAAGAAGATTAAGATCCTGGAATTTCAACTTCAGGAGCAGAAGATGGCCAGCGAACGGGGGGAGGTTGACGATGTTGGGGAGTAATTTTTATTCATTAAAACTCTTTCGCGATTTGCTGCCGGTTTGTCATTTGCGATGAATCGATTCTGAAACTGGCTGTGCAAAGATCGTACCAACCAGCAGCAACTTAGTTCTAGCACCGTGAAGAGTGCACGAAAAATCAAAAAGCGATGATAGGGCAGCGAGTAACAAACGAGCGATAATTAAAGAATACACAAGCAGTCGCAAGGACGAACGAGCGGCAAAAAAAAGGAACCTGAAACAAAGAGAAATGTCCTTTGGCCATCATCTTCGTTTTATACTATGCTGTGTCCCGGTTTGCAACGTACGCTACGGGATCCACTTTTTGCCTTTCGTCGTTGATGGGTTGTCGCCGATCCCGGGAGTTCTTTTCGTGGAACTTCCCCAAGCTTGTATGGGAAGGACATTGCCAGCCAGATGTCCGAAAGAGGAGCCAGGGTCGTTGTCAGGTGGAGATCAGTTTTTTTATGCTGTTGTTGCGTTAGTTGTTTGTTGTTTCCTGTGGTCCAAGTCCTTTTTCTGTTCTTCGTTTGACTACAATCGGCGAAGAAGGCGGAGGTCCGCGTTTGTGAGGCCGAAGGATCGAAATAAATGAACCGACGGAGGATGTGTTTTGCCGTTTTCAAGTGTGTCGGCATCATTCTTTTCATTCTACAGTGTGTATCAATAGCAACAGAAGCAGCAGCAACAGAATCAGCAGCTTGTCCACCGTTTTACCGGAAGGTTTTTCGATGAAATTTTCCCTCCGACGTTGTGATGATGACCGTTTTTCGCCTGCAGAATGCTGTCCCTCGGTACAGCGAAACTAACAAGGATCGGGCACACGGGATGGACAAACTGAGTGCTAATTGAGTCCTTTTGAGGTACTTTTTCCTTGCCCAGCTCTTCATTTCAACCCGGACTCGGTGTTGTTGCCTCTACTCCGTGTCCTCGGTTACTCTACGGGTAGAGATTTTGAATGGTTTGTTTGAATTGTCAGTTGAGGTGGGGTTTACGAGGGTGGAAAGATTAAAATAAGGACTACAACAACAAAAATCCCAGGAAAACATGTTGAGTTGGAGCTTTCTCTTTAGAGCTGGTTGATAAAACGAGAATGGATCTGACTACCCTGAAATTGGTATCTTTCCTCCGGTTTTGGATTGGAGCCGAGTGAACGAGTTTCGTAGCATCGAACTAGAAGAAAGTAAACGCTTAACTGACGAGCGGGGTTCGTTTTCTTGCGGTAGCAAAACCCTCTTGCACGCTGAACTTTTTTTTTGGGGAAGAATTAATTTGAAGGACAACAGAGGCGCACCACTCTATGTGCGGGAAACCCCATTTGTCTACAAAGGATGCTCTCCCCCACTTGACAAAGATGACGATTATGGAACCTTTCTTCGTGCTCGTTTTCTGCGCCACTAGGTTTGGGACGTTGAACACTTTCCAGATGGCGCCCAGTCGCTTCGACGAACCCGCCGGAGAGAAATATGGACGACCAAAAGTGGAAAACAAAGTCGGTTGTGTTGTGCGTTGACATCAAAGTTTTCACCAAGCAGACGAAGTGGGTGATTGTTTTTGTTTTTTTTGGGGACAAACTTTAATTAAAACACCAAACGCAAAGTTGTTGATTTAAAGTGGCATCTCTCCAAGGCATCCCGGTTAGAAATTGGTACACTCGAGAAGCTCTGTCTGGGAAGAAATATTGCTGTGCGCTACGCTCCATCTGGTTCGAACAGTATTGTGTATGTAGTAGGGTGACATTCAACAAGACTTGTTGGCAATGTCAGGGTTCTTCTTAGCACATCATTCAGAGCACAGGTTAGCTAGACAGCTTTCACTTTGACGATCGGCAGTAGTATGTGGTTAGAATATGTCATTTTGTGTTTAATGCTTTTAAAAAGCAAAAATATTTCTGCGTCAAAGTTAAAGTTAATAATGAGACATTCTTGTTACATAAATTCGGTATAAATTCAGTATCGGTATCAGTCGTTTTAAGAAACAGTCTACCACAAAAGAATAAGATTAGATTTATTTGCAATCTACTAGAGTAGAACGATCTACTGGACGATGCCTGACTTATAACGCATATGGTCTTGGAATGCTAAAACTGACAGACCACAACGCACTTAGAGAAGTTATATCATCTTAAAATATAGCCTCAAAATATTTAATCCTTGCTTTTGGAGGTCACGATAATTGGTTTAATAGTTTACAGCAATCATTACAATCACACGTGGGAAAAGTCACAATTCAGCAATGATTCTTGTTGGAGATGCTCGTACGTTCGAGTACTGACGATACTCGTCACTCTTTTCTACCCATCATTAGGCATTCAGGCTAGCCAAAAGTTCGTTGCCTCAACCGCAAACGAATGCTGGCATGACCAACTCCGCAAGTATCCCACAGTGGAAGGTAACGCTTACGGGTACACATTCCTTTCCAGTCAGTCAAATTTGGGTACCATGACTGCGTAGTTGAAATTGCTGCTGTAGCTACTCTGCCGACTGTGTTGAATATCGATCGATATTTGGTAGAAAATTCCTTTGCAAACCGCGAACCGTTTTTGGGCGAACTTTAGCGCACAGTTTTGAATTTCTTCTTCGTTCTTTTGGGGAAAGCTTTTTTCCTTCGCTAATCTAACGACCTCTGTTTGGAAAGTGTGCGCGCGTGGGGGTCGACACTGCTGCGAATGTGAAAAACCCGTTTTCCTCCTGTTGCGAGGCTCAGGGTTTGAAATAATACGGAGAAAAAGTCGATTTACGAAAGCATCTTTCGGTAAAGGCGGAGAAGAAAAGTGAGGAAACATAAGATGAACGAACGAATGGACGTTTAGTTTGAATGCAAAAGACACTGCTGTTCCGTTTGAAAAGGTACAGCTATCAGAAGTCCCGATTTGGTAGGTAGAATTAATCGGAAACACGCACCGATTGATTTGGATACATCGACAAGAACGTTTCGAAGCTACGGAGAGTTGGCTATGCATCGGGTCACAACATTGTAACCAAGTATGTGTCCAGGTTGCAGGTTGACTGTTTCGTAATTAAATCGATACAAAGTCTTCCCGTGTTAGCTTCACGGTTCGATCAACAATGGTCCAGCGTAGTTACACGTTCCAGAAACGATCGAACGCTATGCTCTCGACCTACGGCGACTCCGATGCTTTGCAAACTAGTGTCTGTTTCAGTTTGTGCGGACACACACACACACCGGTTACATGTGCCTTTCTCGGTTTCGTTTCCATAAACGGAACCGGTTTCTTGGCCGGTTTCGGTCTCGCAGTCACAGTTCCCAAGTCGCGCTTGGTACGTATTCCGTTGTCAGCGAGAGTGAACAGACTTTTGAACTCAAACGAGACGGTTGAATCAGCATCGATTCAGCATTACATCGGTTAAGAAATATGCTGCTGTTTCTTCATTTCTTGTGGAATCACTCCAAACCATTGGGGCAGCCACAGTGTGGTGTTGGTAGTGGTGGTAAATGTTGAAGTTACACGGCACAGATCTCCACAGCGACGGCAATGCACTCGAGACTCGAAAGAGATGCTGGTCTTCAGGATTCCAGCATCTCAAACCGTAATAGACAGACACAGCAGCGACATACCTCCCAAAGTCTTTCTATCGCTGGCAGGCAAAATACAATCGATAGGGAGGCATTGCCACGGAACAGCTTGTTCTTGTCTGAAAGCTTCGTGCAATTGGGGCCGATTCGATGTCAGTTTGATCTTTTTTGTGCAGCTGGTGGAGTTGGATCTGGCTGGTGGAGTTAACTGTTTCTAACTTGATTTTTATTATAGTTTGTTGCAGAATCTCGGCTTCATAACTACACTTCCTAACGTTGTGTGATGGAAGTGTGCTGTTTGCGTTTAATTGTGTTTGGCAAAAAAATGTAAAATGATGCAGTGTTTTAATTTCAACACTACTAAAGAGAGGTGATATTAAATTACTAAGTTACACTTGCTGCTTTGTAATTGTTATGAGAAACGTATTTAAAAAAAAACTTGTTCAAACAATGTTCAAAAATATTAAAAATACTTTTCCGACCTCATTTGTTTTTACTCAAATTGTGACAAGTGGCATAATTGGTACTTCACTTAATTGAAGTCTCTCCACTGTATTCGGAATCATGATCTACACAAGTTTGTTATAACAAACATTATAATAATGTGAAAATCCTTCCAAGTTAATATTGCATTCGAACGATGGCGTTTCAATAAATGCACCGGCTTCTGATTGATTTTTGTTCAGAAATCACATCGCGCGCACTGTTCCGATATTGAGCCTTTCATTAGTGTCGCCGAGTCAGTAGAGTAAAATTCTAATAAGCATCTGCCGCTTTACGTGTGCATTTCTTTGAAATGAAAATTCTACGAAACTGTCTCGGCGCGTATACCATCCGACCAATCTTTGCAGTATCGGGGAAAAGGGACACGTAGGGCAGGATGGTGAAATTGATGATTTTCTTCAGCACATTACTCCTGCGAAATGGCATCGTTCCAATAAAATGAGAACTGCTCGACAGTGCTTCCTGCCATCAAAATCGGACGGAAACACCCACGGGCGCGGTACGGTAAATAATAGCTGCAGTGCCAATCCGGGCGGGCAAAAAAACAGGGAGGAATATTTTATGAAATGATTGCATTTGATTGCATCGCGAGCTGAGACTATTGAGCAATGGAGAGAAGGTAATACACGTCAACGTAAAAAAAGAAGGAATGGTTGCAAACAAAACATCGACTAAGAATGAAATAATCCAGTTCGCGGTACAAGGGACCGCGTATCATCGCGATGTGGAGGGCGGCTGTATTTGCTCTCCTCGCACACGATGCACCATCGATCGACCTTTTGCTGTGAAGTCGATTGTATTTGGTTCGGTGTGTGCAATAAATCCCTCATCACCTGTCATATGCTCGTTATCATCATCGATCCTCTACTAGCGCTGCCGCGCGAGGCGTGCGAGTAGATCGACGTATCGGGCTGTACACTAAAACGGAAAGATAATAGCAGTGGGTAAAAGGGTTTTTTGGTCGTTGGAGGAAATGTACGGATTTTGAATCACTCCAGGAGGGTTTTGTTGTTTGTATTTTTTATTTTCATCTGCAATAACAATGCGTTTCCTTTCTTTTCCCACAGGACTCTAGAAAACTGTGGTGTCTGTTGGCAACAGTAGCTTTTTCGCAGTTTGCTTATAAATACGGCTCGCTGTTTTATGTATTACAAATCTTCTATGCACTGCATTGATAATAATTATTTCATTTTGCTACACATGCAATCGACACACATTACGGTATGAATGTTTAATTTAAAACAGTGGTGAAATGATTGCTTGCAAATAAGACGTATTTGCACAATCTTTGAAGGGAGTATAAAGTAAAATTACTGCTGCGTATTGATGTATTAATTATTTATCCATCGAATGGCTTCCTGTGTGCAATCAGCTTTGCACACATGCCATTCTTCCCAACCCGTTGCGATTTTTTTAATCAATATTCCTGTACTCCGTTCTAGTTACCTTCTGTTAGTGTGAATAGTGTGCATTTCATCTTTGCTTTAAGGCAAAAGGTTTCGATACGATCGATACGCAAAAGTGAATGAAATAATCATAATAATCACACCACCCGATTGGTGTACTGTATCGCGTCCAACGATCGATTTATTTATTTTGTGCTAGAGCGTGTGAGTGTTTGAGTTCCCGATTTGTTTTGTCCATTTGTGCAGTGATCCAGTGTGTGCATCATCCGTACGGGGGGCCAGAAGCATATTTATGTTTGCCGCGCTGCTCGAATAATGATTATCATCGGCATGTGCGTATGCTATCGGTGATGATCGTATGTTTTAATGCGCTGGTAGTGCTGTTTGTGCAAATGAGCGATAATAAATTGCAAAGGCAAATAAGAGCCGTGTCGAGAGAGAAAAATTACCATTCGACATAGCTTATCGTTTATGAGTTCGCGTCGTATTAAACCGTTCTGTTTCCTGGTTTGGAAGATCCCGAAGTGTGGATTTCCCGACCGGCCGCCAATACTGTATTAGGTTGCACTTCGCCCTAGGTTGTGGGAAGTGTCCGCGCTTTGCTTTCTACTGTGCCGTGCCGGTTTATAGAAGATGGCCTCGACGAGCGGAACTAGCGATGGGTCGAGGCGTACGATCCTCACCGTAGCGTTCGTGCTGCTGCAACTGTTCCGACCCGGTGCTGGTGATTACGAGAACACGTGGAATTTCTACTACGAGCAGCCGTGCTGCGGCAGTGGACAGTCGAACGTCGGAGGGATCGGTTTTAATGGGCAGCATCATCTACGACATCACAGAGGTAAGCGACAACAGCATATCGTGGCATTTTGGATCGATGGCAATGGCAATTCTGATGGCAGCGGTTATTTCATTCAATTATGCATCAATAAAGATGCACTTTCGGGAAGGAATTTGAATTTACGGTTTGTCGTTAGCTTTGAATACAACGGAACATCATAAAATAAGACCGCGAACGGCTAGCAAAAAAGTGCTCCAAATCGAATTTATGCTCGTTTCATCCGCAACTTCATCGTAATGAAGATCATTAAAATATGCTTTCGGGTTTCGTGAGGGTTTAAATGAAAAAAATAAACCTTAATCAAAATCATTGCTCATCAACGGAGCGGATTTGAGATCCTTTCCAGCATTTATACGTACTGCACTCCTGCTAGTGGAAACGATATTTAATGTCCGAAGTAATTTTATGACTCTCCGCGATCGTCTGGCGATGAGGAGCGATTTTACTGTCGTTTGCTTTTTTGCTTCTTTGTCCAGAACCAACTGTGTTTATTCGCTTCGCATCAAACCAAACAGCGATGATAAATCTTCCGACCAAATGACGATCGACCGATGCCGATCCGTGGGATGCTAATGATTTTTTCTTCACGATTCTACGTTTTTTAATTGGCCAGCCAGAGCCAGCGTGTGTTCCTTGGGCGGTGAAGCAGGGTCGATGGTTGGCCATAAAAAGCAACCCACTCGCATCACGATTTGGCTAACCATAACGCTTGAAGCGCTTTCCAACTGTTTAGTGTTTTATTTTTGTGGATGTGCACAGTGAACACTGTTGAAGGAAGTCTAACGATCCTTAGAAGCTGAATTATGTAAAGAAAATTAATTAAAACCAAGTCAATATATAAACTTTGATAGAAGCAAATGCGTGGAGCGAAATCAATGAGTAACAATTTATTAATGTAACTGCCGTGGCCAGAATCCTTATTTCTTAAACGAATGAAAAATACCACAGTTACGTCGTCCACAATTGATTTCTAAAATGATTAATTATTTGTAAAATAAATTTTAAAAATCATTTTTTTTCTTCAATTTATACTAAGAGCCTCTTGTCCACCGATACCGCACATTTAACCTTAGTGTGCGCATTCACACCACACAGATTCCTTGTGTGAGCAGCAGTTTTGTGCTTTCGGATGGCTGAGTGATATCATAAATTGCCCAAAATTTGGCCTCGTTCCCCAACTCAGAACGAAGTTTGGCGCTTGTTGCTTCCCCAGCAAGGACGCGAACCGAGGTCCTGTAGTGCGTTTGTAATGCGAACGAAATTGGGTACAGTCATGCATACGCGCGGGACTCGTTCTCGGGCACGCTATCGTTCGTTCGTTCGTTTTTTTGGTAACGTAACTTTTTTAGATTGGTTGTAAAATTAAAATTTACAACCGATCGTAAAAGCTGCACTGCTGTGTGCGCCTTCCACTAGTCCTCGCCGCATATTATCAACCCGAAGGAACGATCGATGGATGGATGAATAGGATTTGTTCGGTGTTGTTTATCCCTGCTATGTACAGGCCGTATCAGGCTGATAATCGTTCGGTTGTTGGAAATATGAAGTAGATTAATAATTTAGCATAAAACCTGCAATTGCACCGTTCCCTGCTAAAAGCCTAATGTTTAGTGCTAAACAGGAAGGATAGGAACAAAAGAGCACATTGTAAGAAACAAGTCTCAATCGTCCCAGATATGGTTCGTTTTGCTTGCAAAGTGACAAATAAACATTAGGCTGATTAAGAACTAAAGCTGAGTTCGCAAACCAGTCATCGTCATAAAAATGTAAGGAAAAACAACGCCTACAGAAGCAGTAACTTGTGATGATTAATTTTGCGATGAATAAATTTTAAACACTGCAGCTAATAGTCGCTGTGCTCATCTGGCATGCGAAACGATCAATTGATGATCCGGATGTGTAGCAGCAGCTTGTGCATATCGGAATATTATGTTGCGGTTGAAATATGTGCCCCACGCCTCTCTGCGTAAGCGTAAGTGTGTCGATTTTATGACAACGCCAGCAGAAAGCAATGCGTTTTCTGTCAACGGTTGCAAAATTTTGGTTGCGTTTTGCTAGACGACCAGTATCTGTTCGCATTAGAGAGTGTGGATGGGTTTGATTCGTCTGGGGCGCGGGCTTACGATACGGGTAAAGTGAATCAAATTTCAATTTGAAATCGATTTCTAACGCCTGAACTTCCTCTGCTACGTTGCTGGAGAAGGATTTTAGGTTGTAGTGGAGTTGGTGAGCGGGTTGGTTGGATTCAATCGATTTTGAAGGATTTATTTCTAAACCCTATCCATCTGTTACCGATTGAAACTCTGTGACTGCTGGTTGCGCAAAAGTCACAGCTTAAAGCATGTCAGAATGCTAAACGGGAAATGCTGGTTTGGTGTACGTTCTCACTTTTGCCGAGAAAAGATGTATTCAATATGCTAGAATTGGTTGTAATTTTTATGTCAACTGTTGAACATAGGAAAAGCTAAAAAAAAATTCTTAAAAATTAAAGCAATAATTTCATATATTGACTCACCTTCATCCTTCATCATTCAATACTTATGTTCACTTCTTTATAAGAACATCTATCACAAAACTGTCGTTCAACGTTGTCTATTGTATGAAAATAGCATATGTCCCCTTCAGCTTTTGTCCCTTGTGCAATAAAATACGTAATGAGAAAATAGTTATCACTTCTTTTTTCGTCCTGTTTATCTTCCCGTCTTTTTTGTTCCGCTCAAGATTGTTTGTCCGTTCTGTTGCTAGTAATCTTCTCGACGCCAGAAGGGCCAGAGAGAATTCGATTCGTTCCGTCCTTCGACACCGCATGGTGCGCTAGTTTGATATTCCACAACTAAAGCGACGGAAAATGTTTGTGATGTGTGCACGCTGACATATTTGCTCGGAAACGTTTGGTCCTTTCGCAAACAAAAGAAAATGACCCGATCACGCCGCTTTTGGATGCGTGGTGCCGAAGAAAGGAGCAAACAAATCGAGACCTTGACATCATGTTTAGGATTAGCAACTTCGTTGAGATTTCAACAGTTTCCAGCCAAACCATTTCGAAGGGAAGGTCAGAGTGGGTTTGGTTTGGTGATAATTTTCTATCGAGAAAGTATGGCCGAACATGAAAAAATAAACTTTCTCTATCTCTATTTTCTAATCCATTCGTGTCCCTTGACGGTCGTAAAATATTGTCATTAGAACTTTATTCTTCCTGAAATGGGTGAAAGTTTATTTCGTAAAAATTATTTCTCTACTGCGTGTGAAGGGACACAGGACACGGGAAATTAGGGTTTGTCATCATCGTAGCTGCAGGTCGACCCCATTTGCAATGGACTAGAACTGTGTCCCCTTGCGAGTGGTTCGTTGTGCGAGACACGTTTTCTAAACTGGTCTTTGCCTGAGGACACGTGCCGTAGAACTATATTGGATTGGTATTGTTCGGCTTTTGGGAAATTGTTTGAACACGGGTGCGCGCTGCTGGTTGGTGCATTCGCCCTGTTGCATTGAGCAGTGTCGATAAAGTTTTTTTTTTGCATACAGTTTTTAATTTTCTTAGCCATTTTATCAAAATCGTCACGTTTTAGGAGCATTTCCTGCAGGAAATCGATGTGCTTTAATTTCGCAGTCCCGAAGCGGCGAGTTACCCGGTAAAGCAGACGTCAATTGTTGCTCGCTTTGTTAAGCGCGACTGTAAGCCGTGATTGTGATAATGAAGTTGTCCCAGGCTTAGGACGGCTTAATGTCAGACTAGCGCATAGGACGCTACCAAACACATTCCCTTACCGGGGTGAGGCATTTTTTTCACTCTTGAAGAAACGGAAAAAACAACAGTTATCGGAGAGTGTGCGGGAAGCGCCTATTAAACATCGATTGTTGCGTAAAAGGAAAAGACGTTCCTATTTGCGAGACACACTTCAACCGTTATCTGTGCGGTACAGTTCATAGCAGAAGTGAAGCTCACGCACAACGTATAAAGTCCCGCCGAGCGTCTTAACAGTGGATTTCGGGTGGGCAATTGAGCCACATCGAGGATTATTGGTATTTGCCATCGTCGCTTTCGGATGTTGCCTTTAGAGGAAAAGAGGCTCAGTCTGATTGTTCGCGACGGATATGTATACGATCGTTGCGTGCCACTTTGCTATAAATAATATCGTATAGACGGTGTAGTGGTTTTTTTTTGTATTCCATTCTAAGGCCGGTGTACAAAACGTCCACGTAAGGCTGGTACAAATTGCTGCTCTTACCACTACCTGCGTCGACCGGTGGGATCCGTCGATGTTGCTTCGATATTGTAATGAATCGAAACTTTCCGAAATGATAGATGGAAGGTTTTTTAGGATAGAAAATAATTAACCTGTTCGTGTTTTCCTCGATAATTTTTTTTTTAATCCTGTCAGAAGGGTTGTGAAATGTTGATTTGAGAAAGGCGACCGGCGTCATAAATTATATCGCTAAACTATAAATATCCAATCGAGAGCAATCGCAACAGACGCCTTTTTGTTCATAGATGGCGCTAGGCCATCGTGTTGCTACGGCAATGTATTAATTAGAGCGATATCATAATTTATCCCTCGGAGTTGTGTAAAATCCCACCGATAGACGTGGCTCTCTCGAAGCTGACGCATACTCGCGTTATGCTGGTATTAATCGCGTTGATGATTTATATTTGCCGTTCAAGTGTACCACTGCTGCCAAGTATGGTTTTCTACGGTACAGTGACAAACATAGGAAACGATAAGTGTTTCTAGGTTGCGTGCTGTAAAAATGGATCTTATCGTGGTATATTTCAACTCTTGTTTGTTAATTTACGATGTCTATCGTGTGCGCTGTGTGATGTGTTATTAAATATAAATATTGGTTTAAGCTTTTATTGCTTCAGCTATAGATTAGCGTTATACATGCTTTGAATTTGTATCCCAGAATATTTGGTAGAATATTTGTGTAGATAGTATGTTTCTTCTAGTTGGATAAATGATTAATCAAAACAAACATTTATGTGTTGTTTCTTTTAAGGAATGTTTCATCTTACTAATATTTGTTTTTATATTTAAATAATTACATCAATCTTTCATGGATTTAATGGTGGTTTTTTTCTACAAACGACAGCTAAATACCATACCTATTGTACTTTCATTTCAAATGCTGGCTATCGGACTACAAAGTAAAAATAAGTCTCCATAGCCATAAAATGATTTCCAGCAACTTGTTCAATCAAAATTAAGATGGGTTGTATCTCATCGCGACAAGAGGCCGATTCATTGGCATCGATGTGGTTTATTGTTATGTTCAACGATTTGAGTAGAACTTTGCATTTTAGCGATAAATTTAACTATTTTTCAGCTCATTATTGTGAAAAATCATTGCTTTCAGAATGGCTCTGACTGTAAACGACTCTGATGATAATTTTGGTCAGTTAGAACAACTCATAATATACAAAACCAGGCTTGTCCCACCCTTCATTTAGTTTGATTTTTTTTCCAGAGTACTGATAACCGTGGCCCTTGCGTTGCCCTTGGGTTTAATGTGATAGTTTTTAAATTAAAACATATTAAACTTTTTGTTCGGATATAGTCTTTGAAGTTTTTATATTTTACTTTTTGCTTAACAGACTCTAAAACCGCTTCGCGGATTTGGTCCACTGCAAGAGTCCTCTAACCCACTAACAGTCGAGCGCGGTCGTCGACCAATCCATGTTTTCTTTTAATAGTCATAATAATGACATCTCTTTGTAGTGGCATAAAGCAACTGTGTTAAACTTACTTTAGCTCGCGGATTCCGATTTTCATGTCGAAATCTTCCTGCGTAACAGTGTGAATATAAAAGATGTTGTTGTGGATCAAATCACAAACAAGTTTCGAGTTACATGAGCCGGATTCTAGTTCCTACACGTATCAGACAATATTCTCATATTCCTTTCCACCTGTCTGGCGTATAGAAGAATGGTACAAGGTTTTCATATTTATCAGAATATCGTAACTATCCCATTCTTGATCAGATACCTTGATGGGTCGTGCATGCTTCTCATTTCGGATAGGAATGTTACATTTGCGTAGATGGGATGTAAATTAATTAACTTGACACCAAAGTGCCAACGTGCCCGCGCCCAAGTGTGGTGAGCTTCCTGCGTTCTTCAGCTGAAACATTCCAATCGTTCCACTGCTAAAACCCTTTTATTTTATCAGTAAAACAACATAAAAGTAGAGCACAAAAAAATAAACTCTTTGGGGCGGTAGTGCGTGCGGAAGGCAAACGAACGATCTACATAAATAAGACTTATGAAAATTTCTCAAACACTGACGCATACCTAAGTAATACAATAGAGAAGATGAAAATTTCATACACACGAACGCAGAAACAAGAAGAAACGATCGGATTAACTGGGCTCGCACATCAGATTTATTCCACGCGCGCCACTAACATTAACCCTTGCCTGCCGAAGGAGGATACCTATAGAAGGGGGAAGGATATTATTCCCTCGTTTTCAACTAGAAGAAAGGTCACATGCCCTTGCTACAGCATGTGGAGGAGCATGCAGTGGTGGTAATCGGGATATAATGTTGGCACGATTTTGTTTTAAACTACGGTCGTTTCTCATCGGTACACGGCGGTTGGTTATCGGGTGATGAAATCGGCTCCCTGTTTTGTAGTTTTTTTTTTTATGAAGGGATATGGTCCCCTTTACATCCCTTTAATTCGTTCCTTTTTTTTAGTACTACGGTGTAAAAGCACGCGAACGCGGATCTTCGCCGGTTTGCACTCGAAAGAGGACGCAAACAGTGTTCGGTCACAGTTTGGTCGATGTGGAGCAAAATGTAATCCCACTAAAAGGCTCGTAGAGCACAGGAGTGTGTACGAGGGAAACATTTTCTCCCGTGCCTAGTGCTGGTTTTGGTCTGGAACAGCGGCACTGTAACGGCTTAACACACGTACGCATACAGTCACACAATCACTCATAAATTTACACCAACTTTCGTCAACTCTAATGAAGGTGGACCTTCCGTCTCGGTAGGTTTCACGGTGGCAGGATACACCACCACATATCGTGCTCCTACGTCTTTCACGGTCCGTTTTTGGTGTAGCGGCGAACTGATCCCTTTATGATATGCGTGTGACATGAAATAAAAGTGCGAAAACGACAACTACCCGTCGGCCGTCTTTCACACCTTCCCGAAAGGAGGCAGGACGTCTTAGAAACGTCCACACGCGTCGAGCGAGCGAGCGAGGACGAGTGAAACAAAAAGGAGTAAAATCATATTAAGACGGATTTATGTTTTATGTGATTTCATCTTTCGGTCGTAGGCATTTTTGCGTCTTTTCGTCCAAACGTCGTCCCATGGGAGTTTGGGGCGTTGTGACGATAGAAAGAGCGAAAACGGAAGACCTCAGGTTGCTAGAAATACGACGGCGTGGCTGTGTCCTCTCGGTGTGTTGCAATACTTTAGAATACCTTCAAGTAAGGCGCAATGTTAGCAAGGAAAATGTGGCTAGGTGTGAAGGAAGCCGCCTCGATGGCTGGTTCGCGCCCCGACTTGGATTCAGAAATTGGCAGGAACCCATTACGAGAGGTGAAGCGTGCGCGCGAAATTACCATTTTGATTTGATTACTTTATTTCTCCTCTGGTGCTCCTCTGCTCTTGTTGCGTTCGGATGATTTCGGAAGGGTCGTTCGTGCAGATATTTATCCTTTTTTTTATGCTATTTTTTCACGCTTTTGTGGGAATATTTCTTCATTTTTTAACAAAAAAAAAACATTTACAAAAGGTTCTTGCATATAGTTTGTGGGATATTTGGTTATTATCCTGCGGAAGTTAGCTAGCAATGTATCGTACAATTTGTTTCCTTTCTTTGTAAATACTGCGCACGAGAGAATGGTTTCAGATGGTATTTGGTAGTAAAGCACACTTTTTGTTAAAACCGCAATGGTTGACATTTTTAAATAGAATAAATAAATAACTTTTTTAAATAAAGGGAGGGATAAAGAAAAAGCTCGAAATCAATTGTAGCACCTAGTCTGTCTGAAAAAGTATCTTTTGAGCGCTTAAAAATTCTGCTATTTGAATTAAAAAACATAACAACATAACTACAACATAACAACAAACATAATTTTAGTAACTTCCTCTTTTTAATTTTGCTATGTGCGTTTCTAACATCGTGGCGTTGTTTAAGCGTGCTTTATAAATTATTGTTAAGAAATTAAAAAAGAATGCCCACTGCTGAGCAAAACTTAATTGTGTATCATAAATTCAAAATAAGTTCACTGTGACTAATATTCTTGTGATAATTTGATGAATTTTAACTACTAAGCTGTTTGATTTCTTTACTTATGTATTTTATATCTTTTTTATTTGTCTGTTTATGCCGATTTATTCTTGAGGGATTATGCATGTTAATGCTTCCAAAATTGTCACACAGTTTTGTTCGCCTTATCATATCGGTTAGGTATTTATGATAATTAAATGTGACAAAATTGGAATTCATGGATTAAACCATCAATTAAATGTACTTTTGTAAGGATGATGACATGTTTAAGATTTTATGTTGTCGCTAGACGTTCTACACTCAGCAATCATATACAACAATCATCCAGGCCAGCTTCAACTTCATACATAAAGTCCCCTTAAAAAAGGGATACTACACGTAGTAAAGGCATGCTTTTGCGATTTGCTTTCATATGGTCGTCGACCAAGAAAACAAAATCCGAACCGAAAATGGACGAGTGTACCGGTAGCAGGCTAAATGGAAATTTATTAACCCCGGTGAAAGTTCGCTGTTGTCGGTGTTTCGTAGTACCGTCGGCATGCTGCCAAGTAGTAGTATAAACAGGAGCGTTTCGATATGGGGAACAAAGAACAAGGCGACAAAAGTAGTAAGATTTTCATTTTTACTTTTTTCCACCACACCAAACAAGAACGCTCTCGTCCCGGAAGACGCATGTTCTGTGTGTGTCGTTTCATGCTTTCCCACGACAAGCCGTCGGCATTTTGGGTACACCGCGCCGAAGAGCACTGACTTGTTTTGGGTTTGCTTCTAACGAACGTACGTACGGAAGCATGCGTTTCGGTGCCGCGGGTTGTACCGTTCGTGCGATGCCAATAAATTTTAATAACAAGAAATGATTTTATTAAAATAAATGTAAATTTAGACATAAATATTGCTTGTACTCTCTCGGTGTGGTGGTGGTTTTTTTTCTTACTCTCCATTTTGCCGCTCCGTGAAAAAGGCTACCATCACACTACAAGACACGCAGAGGCGTTGAAGTAAAAATAGCGTCACTAGAGATTTAAGGCAGCGTACGAAAAAACCCGACGGGAAAATTATTCCAACACACAAATACTGCTCGACGACACGCGAAAGGTATGTTTGCGCTTTGCAATAGGTGTGTGTGTTTTTTTTGCGGCTGTTCGGGCATTCAAGCTGCCGAATACTCAAGATGACGGCTGGCTGGCATGTAGTAACGGTTTGTACGCACTTGAAATGAAAGCGCCGGGAAAAAGCGTCATATCAGCCATTTGGGCAAAACCGAGATTACCGATCGGCGTGGTTCGCTTATAACCCCTGAAATGGGTACCACTTTGAAGGTGAAACACCAACGCTTTTCCTCGCGAAGAACATTTCTGCGAAAAAGCACTGCAAGCAGAAGAATTGCAATATTTCGCGTAGCTCCAGTGAACGTCAAAAGAAACGTTTCGAGTTTCATTTGCTGCGCTGTACATTTCCACCCAACTCGCCGTGTTCTTAGACACAATTGAATCCATGTGCATCATTCGCTAGTCTCCTTACCTTACCTTACCTTACCTTACCTTACCTTACCTTGAAATTCGCTTCGGTTTTCCTATAAGCGAATTTCAAGTTGAGAAAGGATCCTCGTTTCGGAAATGTACGTCCCGAAAGCAATTCCTCAAAGTCACAACATGCAACCATCACCATCGTGCCAGATCTCTGGCCCCACGCCAGAACCATAGACAGCGAAACGGAGAAGCCAACCCGTGTAATGCGCTACTTGCCTTATTTTATTTCCTTGAAAACGCTTAATGCCACCACATGAAAAAGGAGAACTCGGAAGTATGTTTTTGCTTTATGCTACTGATGCTCCGCGAACGAGAAAAGAATATAAGCGATTTTATATGCCTTTTGCCGTCGGATTGTGGCGAGAGCGCACCACAGCCGCAGCACAGGGTGGATAAATATTTGCGAACATTGTGCAGCGCTTAATGCAAACGATTGCAACGTGGACGCGAGAGCTGCATAATACCACGACATTGTTTGGTTTTTCCGCGATTTGGAGTTGGGAGTTTCGTTTGTGATTATTAATCAAGTCGTGCCCATTTTGAAAATGTAGCAAATGGACGTTCGTTGTGTTTAACGTATAGCGGAGAGATATCAAATACAGCCAAATATTGACATGTCGTTTCCCAAATTTCAAGATACGGATGGTGGAATGAACACCAAAACAAGAAATTAGACGCCGACCAGCACCAACTTCGCTCTTACAACCTGTCGCCGACTTCGATTCCCCAATTATATTTTTGGGTTCTCCTTTTTCGCGTATCTGTTTGCCACCTGTGCGCGTCGTGTTTTTCGTTGGATCGGATGTGAACTGCTTATCCATAATTTGTGTCGACTAGAGACAAGCGTTGCGACGCCCCCAGATCCCGTTGCTAGCCAGTGATGGTGGCGGCTTTTGGGGCAGTAAAAAGGTTAAGGCTCACATTCTCGACGGTTCGCCGGTTGATCGTGCTTCATGTTCTTTTGGGTTTGTGGTTAATTTTTTTTTATCGTTATTCCTGCTTTATGTTGGTTGTGTTGTCCTCCCATATGCTGGAGGCCACCGTAGGAAGTAGGTAGATTACACGGAGCTACACTCGTCCCGTGACCTGGCTAACATTTCCCGTCGTGGTGGCCAGACCTCACCTTTACTCGTGCAGTCGTAATGAAGTCATCAGGAATGGATACGGTTGGCTAACTTTTTGACGGCGCCTTTTGGTGTGTTTTGTGATGCGGCACTGTTGCTTTCCTTTCCAGACCGACCTCCCTTGCCGTGGGTGCGTGCTGGTTCATACGTTTCATGTCTTAATTTAGTGTTTTCGTAATTTTGTTCCTAGAAATTTTCGGGCTCTTCCGTCACGCTGGAATGGAGATGGGTTGCCGTGAGCTAAAATCGGCACAAGACATGGGAAGAAATAGACGAAACAGAGTGGCATACACGCACACGACGCGAGACGCAACCCATTCGTTGGTGGCAAACCACGGCTAGTGGAGAAGATTGAGCAATACGAACCAGAAATGTTGCGTTCTGGAAAAGCTGGAAACGTTACTGCACAATTTACTGCGCTATCTTTCCCTTTCTTTGCGTTGCGTTAGCGAGGGCTGTCAGTTAGCGCTCCTGTCAGTGCTCTGCCACCATCCGTCCGACCGGAGGGAAGATTTGTTGGTCCGAAAATGGAACGTCGAGAGTGAGAACTTCTGGCCGTGTTCTCAAGTCATTGCCAGGCGCGCATACCTACATGTCTGCAATATTCATCACCACCTGCTTTTTCCCGTTCCCGTCCCACCCTGTTCTCACTGGCTTGGGCGTTTCATTATGTGAGTCAAAACCTGAAGGTGTATCTCAAAGTATAGGTCTTGTGCTTTGACCGCGAAATGGCAAACGTATTAATTCTTGTCTTGTCTTGTGTCTTGTTTCACCAAAAACGGCGTTCTCTATGCATATCGTGTGTTTTGCAGTCTGGCTTAAATTGGCATACAAAAGCAGGTATTTAGTGCTGCTTTTAATGGCCTTGTTTTTTGGAGAACGGTTAGATTTTGGAGTGCTCGGCTAACCACTCGGTAACTTTAAATCTTGACTTACTCGTACGCTCTGGATACTTTGCGGCGAGGGTTTTGCTTTTTATACGCTTGAAAGAAAGCTTGTTATTGGTTTGAACTGTAACGAATAGTTTGTGGAGAATGGCGTACATAATCGCTTTATTTCTACGAAGCTTTTAGTTTCGTTTGGTATTAAGATTTGAAAGTGGGTTGGCTGAAGTGGGTTAACAAACAACCTCAATTTTGCCAACTAATCGTGCTTAAAGGCTGAAATTCTGTAAATTTAAAATTTGTTTGAGATACACAGTAGCAGTACAACATCTGAAGGTTTTGAATCTCGTATTGGAGAAGTCTGAAGATCATGAATTCGGAGATTTATAATAATTCAAATAACAATCATTTGAATTATTATTTTAATTATTTTTTGTTGCATATACGACCTTCACACAGCTGACGATGAACCTCGTTTTTTAATTTCACTTTCGTCGGCCATAATCCTGTACGCTAGAAATCATTTTGTATGTGTATGACAGTATTTGAGCAAGTCTCAGGCAATAGCACACACCGTTTAAACTTAAATGCGTTACGATACGGAGTTTTCGCTAAAAATGCAAGTCGTCCTAGAGGGGCGAACAAACGTTTACTTTGGCCAAACACGCCCCATTAGCAAAGCATTTTCGCGATTGGCAATGGTCGAAGAACGATGCGAGAGAAACATTGCAGATGGAAGGCTTTACAGCCAAAAAAAAACCCTTTTTGCATGCATCTTTATGCACACGCCTGCACCAATAGAGTGCATCATTGGCGGTAATGAAGAAGGCATGGCCCCATCCATAGACGTGTGTGTGTGTGTGTAGGTTTGTGTGTGATCAGCGTCGTCAAATGTTGTAATGAAAAGGGGAAGAAAACCCCAGAGAAGAAGGAAAAGAATACCAAATTCCCTCCATCAATGAGGAGGTACAGGATATCGATGGCGTAAAGAAACACTTGAGAGCATACCTCTTGTACCGTGTGGGTGCCATGCTTACTGCACCGGTAAAATGATCTTTCATACCCCTTTTAATTGTGCTATCCTTTCTGTTTCTTTCTGCCATTCCGCAAAAAGGAAGATTCCAAGGGGATTTCTGTTTCCCTTGCACATGAAAATCCTTGTGCGAGATTTTAACCCAAACGAAAGGGAAACTGCTGCACTTGCATGCATGCTCACCCTAGCAGAGAAGACTGCATATGTGAGAAGACTGCACACGCGCCTCCCTTTCGCTTGCAATTTCGGTAAGACGGTGCAATTTTTAATTTTCATTGGCAGAAATTGTGCACCGGCTGAACGCTGTGGAACGGCTGTGTGCGAGGGAAGAATTGGGAAAAACGGGAGGAGGAATGACTCTCGAGCGAGGTGCATTGTTTTCAGACATGGCCGTATGTATATGTGTGAGGACCTGCACGTCCTTGTGCCTGCATGGATGGATGACTGGGGAAGAAGTGTTAGACTAAAGGGGCCGCCATACGTACGTATGGCGGCCGAGTGTGTTAGTTTCGTGAATATTCCTGGCAGCGCTTTTAAGGATTCGCTTGCCATACGTGATTCTTTACCGTTGTTTTGATGCATCTGTCTGCACCGTACAACGTAGTATCTGTGTGTTTGTATGGGTGCGCATCCATGTAGGTGTTGTTAAAACACAAGCTAGCCCCACATTTGTACAAGCGACAGCAGAAAAAAAGAAGCTAAATGTCGTTCTCCGGTTAGAAGGGGTTGCATTGATAGATGGCCGACTGCGTCGCGGTTTAATGGCCGCCAATGTGTACCGGGAACCTACACAAACTGCGTATACCAACAGCGGGATGAAGGAAGGATTAGGGTTCGTACTGCTAAAGTGCTCTCGAAAGCAAAGAATGAGTGAAAGAGGAATGCATTCTCTTGGCGTGTTCCTTTTTTTCAGGAAACAATGAAAACCATCTTCTCTACGCCTTTCAGCCATTCCAGACGCACGAGTCCCGTTTTGCATCATTTTTTTTTCGACAGTTTTTCCCTCCATCTTTGGCAGGACGGTTGCATCCGGAGGAAAAACATGGATTTTTTACGCCTTTCGCGCATGGTACTATTTTGTATCGGTGTCTGCGTTCTGTGTATTGCTGGCCCGAAGATGGCGATGGGTAACATTTTGCGCACGTCTTATGTAAGGTAGAAACATACAGTGCTGCCAAGAATGTAACACACTTGACAAGGCAACTCAGCGCCCGGTCAACGGGAGTACAATGGCCGGATTTGCATACCAAAAGCTTTTCGCTGCAAAGCGCCAACCACCCATGCTTTGCGGCGGGGGTGACACGTGTCCATCGTCTAACGCAGGGGATGAGGTTGTGCATATGATTTGCCAATCGTGTGCTCTGTCAGTCGCGTCAGTAGTAAATGTGTATGCTTTTGTGCCCTATGCTCCGCCTTGCTGTTTGCCTTTGTTGGGCCCCATTACGTTTGGGCGTGTGACGGAAACGTTTCGAGAGTGTCTCGGCCGACCCACTTGAAACTCGCAAGCTAGATAGTAAATTATGTGTAAAAACCATGCATTATCTTAGGGAAGGTGTGAAAAATATCTTACGGAGAGCAGGGTGACATAAGCGAAAGAATAAGCAATTTGGTTACACTTTAACATTGCGGTTAGTTGGTTTGCCGTACAATTCGCTTGTTACAAACCTTGCAAGAAGGAAATTAAATGCTTTCTCAACCAATGCAAAAGTCTTTTGATACTTTTGTAGTCAGACTTTTTGAAGAAACCCTTTTTGTAATCTTAATTACTTTATGTTACTGTTACTACTATGAAGCACACGTGAAGGACATGCATGTTAAGGTTGCTATCGTCATCCAGTCTCTTCAGTCCGAATGTGTATGCGTCTATTTATTTTCAATTTTCCCTATTTTTTTCTGGAATTGAACTACAAACATCGAAGATGTATAATTCCATTACTAACACGCGTTTATGATGAAGAAATTACTATTACGTTTGATTTTTTTTACGCGACGTACCTAGTAAAATTCAATCTGAAGAATTTATCTTTGTTTGGGAATTCTATTGGAGTTATGAGTTTTGACGATCTATGTACATGTAGGTTTTTTTCTTCTTGTATCTCGTTGATGTGTGTATTATTTTCAGTAATGTGCAACTAATTAGTAAGTTTACAGTCAACATCCATGTACTTAGTTATAAAACATCGGTGTCGATGGCCATTTGTATCCCAGGGGTACTAAATCTTAGTCCAAATAGCGTGAAAATTTCTAGTTCATCTTGGAATACTCCAAAATAAGCACAATTTCCATTTGGTTTTCATTGAAACTGGTGATATGAAACAAATAAAAATTCATTTCCTCTTTGTTATTTCATAGACGACCAAGCCTGTCTTATGACTTGAAAATGACACGATTCGTCATTCTTAAATAACCATGTTGAATGTTTTAAAGTAAACTTGATAAATAACAGGTTGTAAGATAGGGATATTTTGGCGTACGAAATTTCATAAATTCAAATATTCATTAAATTCATTTACGAAATAACATAAATTCAATTTATGCTTATATATATATATATATATATATATATATATATATATATATATATATATATATATATATATATATATATATATATATATATATATATATATATATATATATATATATTATGTTAATAAATAGCACTATGTTTAACACTACTATTGCTCTTATTATCATGCCAAGTAACGATTTACTTGTGTCAATGTACAACGTTCAAAGAATTAAAAAAGAGCAAACTATTGGAAAACGATATAAAACTCAGTGCTTTTATTTGTATGTTTAGTCTGTCACGAGTTCTGTATTGATTTTCATTTTAATTATCACATTCAATCGTTGAATAGTTAAACAAACCATAAATAGGATTGCTCAATATTATTGATTTCCATTAGGAATCCCCTGTGAGGAAACTTATCATACAAAAACAAAGGCGATGAAACAGAAAAAGTACTAGTACGAGCCATTCGAATACAAAAACCCTGAACCATACCAAATGACCTCGTGCTCGTACGAAACGTGACAGTTTTTGTAGCACCTTCCGGGATAGCATGAGGTAGAAGACAAAAAAAACAATTCCTCCGGCCTAGTCGTCGTCCTTAAACGGAGCAGAAGCGGCACAACCATTGTTGTTTTTCAGTGTGTACTTAAAAGAGACATGCCTGGGACGTTTGTGTTGCTGACCCTTGGACGTTGCCCACTATTTGCCGCGGTTCATTGGCGTGGAACCGTGGAGTAAATGCAGTTTATGGACAGGGCCCACCACTATTGGTTGCGCTCATCGATCTCGAGAAAAAGAGTGCACCGGGTTTTGTCTTCCTCCTGTTGACAATGATGGTTACTAGTATTGGTGTGTGTGTGTGTGTGTGTATGTGGTGTTGCAAGGACATTGACAGGGACATTCGGTCAGTCGGGTACGGTAGATATGAGGGTTTTGTTGTTGTTGTTGGCATTGTTCTGTAAGCAAAGCGTCTTCTCTGGCCGGGAACCTCATGATGTCCTTTGTGCTACCCGTATCGGGAGACAGGAGTTATTGTTACGACAAAGTCATTTCACGGAAGGGTACAAAATCGATGACCCACTGTGTGGTGATTATGTGTTGTCCAGGTGGTTATATGTGTTTTGCTGGACGGTATTTTTATGCTCGCCACCGGACGGATAGCAAATGTCGTTCTATTGTGAGTATTTATTGTTGAAATGAACATAGCCACATATGCAGAGAGGGAGAATTTCTAGTTGGATCTGGTGTCATCTTTATGTTTGGTATCCAAATGGAGGGGAACTTCGTGCTTTTCGCGACGGGAGAGTTGAAACAACGATTAATGACCATGTGCGAGCATTGGCGTTTCTATGCCTCCAATTCTATTTCCGATTGCGACCACTTGGCGACCCATGGCCCTATTCTGCTTCCGCTAATGGATTGGCTTAACATTAAAGTTGCCTGCCTGAACGGAACGGAACGGTGCCCGTGGCTGCTGCGGTTGGTTGTTAAAACGATTGACCCACTAGAACCCTGCCTCAGACGCTGCAAATCGGCAGTCAATCAGCGAGAAAGTCCAGTCAGTAAAATCGTTAGTCCCTTGCGGGGAGAAACAAATGCACCCGCTGCTTGCTGATCATGCAAACGGATGAATTGCTCCCGGATGATAATGGTACGAGCACCGTTAGGGTGCACTACAGCAGCTGATGTGCCTTGGTGTGCAACCGGTGAATTGTGAATACTGGCAGGGACACAGAGACAGAACGCATCAATTGCACTGATGTGCCAATTAATTTTGATTGATTTATGCATTCTGGCTGCAGCGGCCGGGTTGCAATTGCTGTTGGAAGGATCATGTTGATAATGATGATGATGATGATGATGATAGTGGTATAGACTCTTTGTTGGTGATCAACCGTAGCTGTGAGCTGAGTAGTAGTACTCAACTGACAGGAAGACATTTTTCAATGGTACAACACCAAAGAGTTCACTTAACATGCTAGACCTGGACAATACGGGGAATTACTTACACCACCGCTGCTCTGTCTGTGGGTGAGCATGGGTACTCATATCACGTCAGCACGCTGTCTGCGAGTGACGGGTTTGCATGAGCAGATTAATTGAAAGTTAATTGGGCGACATGTTATACTCCGCTCAGTTTGATGGAATGTAGACACACACTGCCCGATATGTAACGGTTGGATATCAGTTTAAAGCCGAAAGGGACAAATAACATGTCCAGCGCTTCAGACGCACAACTGGTAGTGGACACCACAAAGAAACCTTTGGTGCTTAATGCGAACAGTAGAGTGTTGAAGGCGGTGTGCGTGAGTCACGCAACATTCCCGTCGAGAGTTGATCTTGTACTGCTCCAGCCGATTCAAGAAGGCACTATCTGAAATTAGTCATCGTTGAACCATTTCGAGTTCCCTTCATTGCTTGTCACCGGCCAAATGTCTTCACTAAGCAGCGCAGCTAAACTAAAAATGAGGGCAAACGATGGTTAATTTATGTCCACTTTTTACCGTCACCTACCGGTGCATATTTCGAAACAGAATATCGGATAGTATCGATTTTTGGTAATTCCGTAGAACTTCCACCATACATCGGTTGCACAGCGTCGAAATAAAAACGATACTTTTGTTGCGACGAGCGAATGGTACTAAAATTGATTATATTTTATTCACCATCACGTGACCGGCTTCATTTTTCATGTTCACCAGGCGAAGAAGCCGACCGCTCTTTTCGTGTGCGTGTTACCTACAAACTGTTCGAACCCAAATCGAACCAAGGGAGTTGCGCTGTTTTTGTTGAACAAACTAATTATGGACAGCTAAAAAAGTAACGACACAGCTTACCGATAGATAAAATGGGGGGGAAAATAAAACTTCAACGCTGCACAATTTGACACCCACGCTCTCGGGAAAGGGAGGTACCTCATGGCTATGAAGAAATAATATCCGGCACATTTGCTAAAACAGTGAATGGTGAAGTCCGAGTTGTTGCTGCCTTTTTGTGGCATGTTTTAAGGCCGGCATCGAATGGCTCGTTTGTTTTCTTTCGTGTATTCAGATAATTTTTTGTTTGACAGCTATTGTGGAACACAACCAAACACTCGCGATGAGGCGAAAGGTCTCTTTGTGGAAAGATAGATAAGTGGCCGGACCCGTTATTGTGCGGCATTTAGACATAATTAGCATATAATGATGGTTTTGAGGATGGATATTCATTTTTAATTCCCTTGCACCTAGCACTCTGCGGATAGAAGTTTTTTTTTGTTGGTTTATTTTATCGCAGTTGATTTGGGTGGTATTTATCTTTTTCCTTTGATTAGTTAGAAGCATGAATGGGGTTTTACTAGATCGTTTAAAACAGTTTTGTTTTTTTTTTATGTTTAAATGTGAATCGTTGTATTTGATAAAATATTTATTCATACATCATTTGGTTGCATTCAAGGCATGTTTAAGGGCAGAATAATGTACAACACACAAAGCAGATAGCATCAACTTCTAAGAATGAATTGTGGCAAATAAATGAACGAATATGAATTATCGGGTCTATAAAAGAGTTTCTCACAAAAGTAAACACCACTTGTGCCTTACGGACATTAATGTCTGGTACTCATGTGTCAACTTATGTTGGACATCTGTATTTTACTGAGATATTACTGGGGTACATTTGAATATATTTGGCGGTGTTGTAATAAAATGACATCATTTATCACAAAACAATGACATTTATTTTATCATTGGAAAACTTGACTTCTATCCTACAATTAAAAGAACGGTTTTACTCAGGACTTTCCTATGCTTCTGGAAACTTGTAGGAAAGAATTACATTACATTAAATCAACACCATTTAGAATAATTCACCACTTGTTTACACTAAATTTACAAAGAAGTGAAATATTTACTTGCAGATAATCATACTTTGCATGTGGCGCAATCAGAACAGTATCATATTTTAGTAACTGATTCTTTGTGATCAAACCATCATCAAAACTGTATCGAACTCCGCTAACTTGTTTGTGACGATCAGTGAGGGTATAATGGCCAGAGTATGAGACTAGCCCCGAGTCAGTAAATTTGCATTACCATAATTCCCGTCTCGTTGCTGCTGCAGTCGTAATTTTTACTCGCTTCATAGTCAATGGTTAGCAGTATTCGATTGTCACTTGTTGGTTTTTGGTTTGGTTGGTTTTGGAATTGGGTGTTGATCTAGAAGTCATTGTTGTTAGAAATCTGTAAAAAGTGAAATTTTTGTTGGCCAATTTATGAAATGAAATGTGATAAATAATAAATAAAATCACCCGGGATAAGGTGACCTTTCACGGTTTGGAGAAGGAAATGTCTTCAAACGTTTGTGAATTAAAACGTTTGTGAAGTGAAATTTGTCTTAGATTAAGCTTCCCCATTAGTTGTAAGCAATACGGCCTGGCCGTTCTTATTGAATAAAAAAAAAATAATAATAATAATAAATAAAATGAAAAGCACTGGAAACTTACTCGTTATCCTTAGGCCACTACACAAAAGGTGAATAAAAAACAGCAAACTTGAAGCGAAATGTTTTAAATCGATACACTGTCTAATTCTGTACCGATTGTACTTATGTTTTATAGAAATAATGTATCAATAGTCGTACGTCCGTTTGCCACCCCCTCAACCTTGCTGAGAAAATTTATTTGCATAATAATGCAATTTTTTAACAAAACAACTACTGAAAATGCGCTTCAATATATTTCCGACTGTTTAAATTAACCAACTTTACTTATCGAATCAATGAACGAGGATAGGGGAAACTCATAAAACAACTTTTACTTTTTAATCCCAATTATATTAGCATAACTGCCAACTGCCCTGCCGATCGCTCTCCCCGAAAATGTGGCCCCATTAATTCAACCTCTTTTTTAAAATCATCTCATTTCCTCCGAAGCAGTGCAATATAAGCATTCCGCACACAGCTGCAACAGCGTGCAGGGCCTCGCCGCCTGATTTAAAATCAATTTGATCAAAAACCTCCCATCCAAACAAAAAAAACGAGATTGAAAGGCTACTTCTTAGAGAAAACATTATCCTATCGAAAACCACGAACACACAGGCACCACTATCTGGGCACGAATTCCCGTCCCGTTCCACTTCATCTTCCGAAAACCGCCATCCGAGCGCGCGTGTTGATTGTTTCGATCGATTTCCGGTTTCGGTACTAATTGAAACTTATGTTTCCACGCCCGGGCAGCAACTGCACTGCTGATGTGCCCGTTGTGGTATGTGTATGACTTTGGCCGTAGCAGACTTCTGGTGCCAGACGTGTACAGCACGATTGCGAATTGAAAATTAATTTCCAACCAAACAAGCTGCATGTGTCCAGCCTCTCATTTGCTCCGGCCCGCGAGGCGGTCAACCAACCAAAGCCGGTTGGTACTCGTGCCGAAGCGATTGCGCTTTGCCCCAATATTGGACGCGCAGCAAATCAACAGTTTGCATTAAGACTGGGTCTGAGTTTCGGTGCACAATTTGTACCGTGAAGCGGCGAACAAACGATACGGTGGGTCTCATTTCGCATTTTGGGATAATTTTCGATCCGTTTGGATCGAGTGGTACGTGTGTATATGCGTGGTACTGATTATCGTTCGGTTCTGCGCACCAATCGTGCAATGGTGCAAACGTTGTGCGTTTGATTTGATTCCGTGTTTTTTAACGAGTAAGAAAGAAGGTTCAGTGCAATACTGCTGGTGGCAAAAAGGATCACCCGTACGAGTTTGCTCTAATTTGCATCCAATTTAGGGAACGGCAGGACGCGTTCTTGTTTGCTGTTGATGCGCGAATTCTTCCGGGCCAGGCACGTAATTTAACGCGTTTTGTTGCGTTCGGCGCGTTGCGTTGGGAAAGACATTAATTTTATTGCAATTAAAATAATTGTTCACGTGTATTTCAACGCTTGCATCGGTTGCGGTATGATAGAAAGTATGTAAACTAATAAGGTTTCTTTCCACTCATAGAAGCTGTTAACCTTTAAAGTGGAAAGTGAGAGAACTTCATTGAGAGAAACTTGGAGAAATTATTCTAAAAACGTGCTGGATTAAATTTGGATTTTTTTTATTAAGTTGCTATTATATAGTATTTATCATCTATCTGTTCATTTATTTATATCAATTCTTTATTGATGTTTAGTCGGGTTTCTTAGGTTAGGCAGGTCAGGTACATATTATTTGAAGAATTTTGTTATATCGTCTGTATTTTATTTATACAATATTGCGTGTGTTAATAATTTACTAATAATCCATTATTTTTCTTTTCAGGTTCGTTCATCCTTTTCTATTAACATTTCAGTGAGTCAGTGAGTAATAAAGATCCTTCCAGCAATTATCTTGTATTATATAGTTTTGCACTACCATTGCGAAAAATCACCATCACAACCCAATGCATCAACAATGTGCAATTAACAGCTCTTTCTATTTAATCGATTCGGTTCTATCTAATCCTTACCAACTTCTAACGACATCACGCGACCAACGCAAGAGCGCGAAATTGAGCTTAGAATTAATGCTAACAGAATAAAACACGTGAATAAAAACCATTGAATGGAAGGGAAATGAATCCATATAGCCTCATGACAAGCAAAACTTTTCCTATTACATTTCACTCGGAAAGAGTTTGTTAATAAAGCCTTTCCGCGGCTTGTTGGATGAGAATGGAAGACACCCTGTTACGGGCAATGTGTTTTATGTACCAAAAAATGTTTTATGAGTTAAACAATAGCACAAACTAGGAAAAGTTTATCCACGGCAAAACGGACCACAGAAGTGGACGATAGTATCCACTAGATGGTGGTTGACTTTTACGTTGAGGGCTCTATCGTTCCGTTGTTTATGGGTTATCGTTTGTTGCAGGACATTCTGTGTGCATGATTATCCCATGATTTGAAGCCGAAGGTTTACATAGGCTTGCTTTGCCTTGATGCACTGCAACAAATTAATGCGTACCGAAATAGTTCGAGGTATTTCTAATATCCTGTGTGTTATGTGATATATCCTTAGTTATGTGATAAGATTTCTTGAACTTATAGTGTGTTGTTCATGGCGTTCTATTTTATCTAGATATATTTATGAGATGAAATGCCATATATAATGAATGAGTTCTCCATAATATCTACAATTTTATTACTTGGACCAGCTTGGAAGCTCTGAATTGTTTACATATTTAATCAAATAATCAGACCCATAATTGCATTCAGATCATAATTAAAAGAGAAGCAATTTGTACGTTTCAGTGAAACCATTGCCCCTAGCTGTCCAGTCATGGTTTACAAGCAAACGATGCAGTCCAAATTAGATTATAAAAGTGACATTCCGCATCGTCTCCCGCTCGCTAATGATTTCTTGGCTTCTGCATGAGGCCCTACTCGTCCGGTAGTGGATAAAAAAAACTCGCGCTTATCGGCACCACTAAAACGTAGCATCCTGTGCCAAATGTTCTTTGGTGCATGAAAAGAGCATTTTTTTGTTGGGTTTCGCTTTCGCTTCCGTTCACACCTGGGGACGTCGGTGGGTAAAGCTGTGCGATTTTTCTTCTCAGCTCAACTGTGCGACGATGGGTGGTAGGAAAAAGTCGCAGAATTTAACCTTTTCCTTCCCCGGTCAGCGGGAATAACAAATACAAGTGACGGCAGTAAACATAGCGCGGTGTGACTTCTTGTGCAATCGCTCTCCGCAAGGAAAGGAAGCATTTAATTTAATTAAAATAATTAGCGATAATTGGTGTAAATTGTGCAATTTTCCTACCCCGGATAGTAGGCAACGAGGAAGGACACGATTTGTGAAGTCGTAGTCGCTTTCTTACTGTGAGGAAACATATTTTTCTCGCTCATCGTCTATGAAAAGGGTTTTTCTTTTTTTTTTTTTTGAAACAGTTGCTGATCTGCTGCAGTTTTATTGAGGTTTTAGTTTGGGGAACAAAACCGTATTTTTTCCTTGTGTTGTGTGACACAATATGAACCACGAAACATAATCCTTCCGTTGTTCGAGGAAGGGAAATCGCTTTTCCGTTTGCAATGAGTTACTGCAGGCACACTCTTTCGTGGCAAATAAATTCGCACTGGAAAGTAAACACGGCATAGCACATTCCCACATTAACTAATATATTTCCCGTAGCATGTGTTTTTCGCATTGTTTGTAATTCGTTAAAATTTCGTATTCAGACGTCCAGCATGTAGTGTGTGTATGTGTTGTAACCAACGCTAAACCACCGACTTATAATTATCGTCCAAGTACAGAAGGGCGTTCGCTGCCTTACACTTTTCCACCAAAAATTGGTTCCTGCAGGAAATGGCCTGCCCAAGACACGCTGGTGTTTGGAGCAGTTGGTATGAGAGAGCTTTTCCCTCCTTATTGGGGAATGAGTGTAAATGGAAGAATCTATATTCTTTGCCGGAACCGGAAAGGTTAAATTGCGAAAAGGATTAGCATAGAACCAGTCGGGGCTAATAATGAATAGTGTGTATAGCACCTGCGACGAACGTGTATGTGCATGAGTATGACGGTAAGGATTAGGCATGGACGAAGATTTAAGCCTTCCCGCCCATAAAAGCAATGGTCGCCCATAATTGACCTTTGCTCGATGCGCATTTTCTTGAACGCGCTTTTCCATTCATTCTTCCCTATCCAGAGCACCCCTTGTAGTGGAAGGTGAACTTTATTTACTCACTAAATTTTGATGAAGGATGAAGAATGTATAACATTCAACATAAAATATGTTGATTTAAAGCAAGTTATATTTACGAATCCTCACCCTATGATTCATTGAGATTGTGATATTATGTAAATATAGCTTACTTATTCGATTTTTTTGCTCATAACGTCGTTTACAATAGAAAATACAACATTCATATTATTCGTAGGTAGGCATTTCTAAGAACTCCTTGCAATATCAAATGTAAACACAATCTGCTTTTTTCCATAAGTTTATAGTATACACTATGTCGTGATAAGTAGATTTTCATTCTTTTAATGTTTTGATTTGATTTTTGAACCGTTCAAGATATCTCAAGGATAAATGAAACTGCTTGATAACCCAATTGCTACTGTAAGTTTTATTAATTCTATTTCGCGGTGTGTAACAATGCTTTGTACTTTTAGCTTGGTGCACACAAAGCCTCTTGATTTTTGTGTCTCCCTTGGGCGTTGGGAATTGTGTGATGAAGCAGTGCTGCCAGACTTTATAACTTATGCATGGGTTGGTGTGGGTCCGTCAGTGTAATGTTTTATGTATACGCATTGTTTCCATCCTATTCCCCATTTTCCGTTTTCGACTCAGAAAACGGGCATAGCAACAGGAATGGGCATCCACACAGCGTACAGTGGCATCAAGACACATGCGTATTGATGCTGCGGTGCGTGTGGTGCTATCCCTTGGCAACCTGAGGCAGGTAAACTCAACCTGCCGAAGTGGTTAGTAATTCTTCGAACGGTCTCCAAATCGACCGTATCGGAGTGTCGTGTTTGGGATATTAGACCAGGGAAAATGGGATATCCTACATGACGAGTGGGTCCCACGGGTGTGAAGATGAGGCGATCCCCAGTACACTCCAGCCCAGAGTACCATAGTAACCGATGCTTCATCTCTGTCACCCTGGCTGACCGGTGCTCCGACGTGTGGATGCCGAAAATTGAGCTTCCCGACAAGGCTTCATGCATAAAAGAAATCTCCATCACCTTCGAACTTGAACGTCGCGAGAGAAATGATTTCAGTTCCCATTTTGCGAAGGGCTAGTGCACCAGCTTCGAGCCCATCTTTTTCTCCTCAATTTGGGTACGTACGGCTACCGTACTGCTCTGGTCGGTAGTAGGTTCTGATTTATTAGTGGATCGTACCCGACCCTAACGGGAAAGGCCCATCTCAGGTGGGATGTTTTTGTAACGGCCCCTCCAGGCACACAACCTTTTTGTGGTAAACGATGGTAGGTGACGTTCGACCCAATTTTACGCCCACTCACCGGGCTCTGCGTTGGCAACATGTGGCTTGTGTCCTGCTGCAACCAGGCAACCGATCCTACGAAAAAAACAGTCTCTTAAATCGTTTCACCCTTAGCACACAGCGAAAGAGATTTCAAAATGGCTGCTGGAAAATTTCGTTCCACGTTCCGTATTTTCCCGTAGCAAAATCGAAACCCAGCAACCAAACCGTTCGGTTAACTCCCACTTACCCAAGCATTCCCTTTCACAGATCATTAAATCGAACATCGCCAAACAGCGAGCCCCCCGGGCTCTGAGGGGTGTTAGGCTTTGTGCATGAGTGTGCTCTCGCTCCGTACGACTTGTTGCCTTTTGGGGTTTTTCACCATAATTTTGCACAAAGACCACCACCGCCCGTCGCGTGAAAAACGCTCCGAAACATCCCCGACCATATGGAACCGAGCGCTGAGATCTCCCAAACCCGTTTGTTCCGTATACTGATGCGTGTACGTCATTCAGCAGCGAAGGTTTTGCGAATCGGCACCGGATCCCTTTTACAGCGCTTGCAAGTGGTTTGCAAAATTATTCGTGCGGAAAAGCTGCCACAATTTCTCGCCACCCCATTATGGCTCCCCTTTGACTCGTGGAAGGACCGATTTTTGGGCAGTAAGAGTTAAACGCATGATTCCGGCATTATTTGGAACCCCGGTTTGTTGAGTCCTGTGTTGTGTTGTCGCATATGTGAAAGCGAACAAATAATGCGTAATCGGTTTTTGGTAAAGCCCCTAATGTGTGATGCCTTCTGCCGTACATTATCATGGATGGAACGAGAGAGGCGGTTCATTCTTTGCCGAATTTTCCGGCGCTTAAACGACCGCTGAGTTCGTTGGGTGTCCTAGACGCAGTACGTTATTCTATTCCCTTCAGTGTTAATGATTGACAGGTTCGCTAAGCGATGCGATCAGCTTTGGGGGGGATGGTTTTTGGAGTGCGATTTGGTCCCGGAATAATACTCATCCTGTGTGTCTGTGTTGTATGTGGGTATACACCCCATTCACGGTAGTTCAAAAGGGGTTGCATACGGTAGTTGACGCGATGCTGTCAGGAAATCCTGTTGTGTCGATCGCCATTGTTGGTTCTGTTTGTTTGAACCCGCTTGACACTGATTTTCCATCCCAACGCGATATGGATGGGAATGATGTTTGGCCGGGGCATGTGGGTACGCTGTTAGGCATGGTTGATAGACGAACAGCTAAAATATCGCATAAACGAGTAAGTGATTGGGCAATGCTTGAAACAGGGAAGGGTTAGCGACCATATTTAACACAATTTGTGGCATTCAAATGGTGTGCAGAAGCACATCACCGGGATTCGGTGGTGGGGCACGCGGCTACGCTGTGTGATAGATTACAATCCGTGCCATATTCTGTTCGTCGTTGTGTTATCCTCAAACCAGCATCGTCGTTCCGGTGCTGGATGGATGTTCTTACGCCTCACGCCTGTGTCGGGCCAAGGACACAAGAAACCCCTTCTAGATGGATTAAAATTGATTGTCTCTTTCTACTACCGGTGTACGGTACAAGGCTATGGTGTTGCTCTACCAGCGCTAGCAAACGATGAATAAGATTCGATGAAGTGATCAATTAGATTGAAAGATAAATTGTTTCACCACCAAACGGGGTCAACTGATGAGATGAATCTTGGGCACGTGTGGCAAAGGGGGAAGTTAGTTTGATGAGAGCAACCGACGAGCAGCTTGTTCTGCCGTCGTGTGTCCTTGGTCAATTTGCGTCTAGTGAAGCTCGTCCTCACACATTCGGCTTGCTTCATGTTAATTAATTATCAAGGTAAAGAATGTGTTTTTTTTTGCGCTTGTCCTTGTATGTCCTAGCAGTACCGAGAATCGAAAGAGTAGATCCATCAATAGAGCTGCAATAGAGTAGTAGGGTGGCGTGTGATTGGAATGTTCGTTGATTGATGAATTAAGCTCATCGAACAGATAACAAAAGAGGAAAATTGTACAATGTGTGCTGTTGTAGCTTTATCATGCTTGGTGGAAAGTACACTCGGTATATTTCGAAAATTAATGTTTTTGTGTGTTACGGTATTTCACTATTCCCCTTTTTCGCTGTAAACTTAATTCGAAGTGCATTGGATAATCCATTTCGCTGTTGCTGATCGAACAGTTCCGCAGTGTCAGAGCCATCGTAGCTTGGACTCGAAAACTTGATTAGCTCTATAACCGGATTTCAAAAATGATGAACGTCGTAACTAGTTAAATAGTTTGTCAAATTTATAATGTTTAACCAATCATATTGCACCGTGCGAAATTTCAAAATCAAAATGCTGCAAATGATGAAAATGCTAAATGCTGTATTAATCAAAGTAAAGTGTTTGTCGTTATAAATGACACATATAAATGATATACATTATATTTTGCAATATTTTAAAACTATTCAAAACTTTTACTACTTTATTTTAAAATATTCAATATAAGTGGTTTTTATTATTAGGCTATTGAAACAATATATGTATTGATTGTAAAAACAATTACACCAAGTCATAATGTACCTAAATAAAAAGGATGAGCGCCACTGTGCCACTTCAATTTTAAAAGCGCAAATGAGAAAATCGGTGGCCCAGTACTGGATTAAACCGTTTGTAATAGATTTGCTAGACAAAAGCGAGGAAATATATCTCGCTATACAGTTGAAACGAGCTTCCATTTTTGGGAACATGCTACTTCCAGCACCAGGATATTTTCAAGGATATCGCATCGCTAGGTGTTGAATGGAGCCAGTTTGTTTCCCGGAAGGGCCAAAGCATAGGTTGGGTGTATTTAAATTAAAGGCTTAAACAATCTTCGCTTTTTCTCGTTTCGTTGCCGGTTGGATTGAAACATTTGTGGAGCACATGACTGCGGAGTAAAGGGGTAGAAAATTTCCTCCCCACTGCGGCTCTTCCATCCTTGTTCCCGCGGCTCGATTTGTTGGCGATAAAGAACGATTCATCGGTTCCCTTCCGTCGTCGAGATCGTTTTGTTGGTTTATGCTGTGCCGCCATTACCGTCTTGCATTGTGTTCAGTTCGCTAACGTTACCAGAAGAGGTCGGCAACATTGCTCGACTACGACCGACTCGACATTGCTTTTGTGGAATGGAAAGTGATGGCAGGGGAGAGAAAATCGGTAGCAATGTTTGGATATTTTGCCGAAATAATTACCAATAAAGCAAACCTCCTTCTGTCTTCTTCCAGCGAATTTCCACCTTTCCTGCTGCTGCGTGAACCGACTCGAACGCGAGTTGAAGGATGCGAAGAATTATGAGTTTAATTTTCAGATTTCGCTTGTAACAGTAGAAAACTCTCACTTGCGACGAAGGATGGTAGCAGTATGGTGGAGGCTGCCCTTTTTCCCTAACCAGCGCAAAGAATTGCTTCAATCGTCTGTTAAATTTCTTCCATTTTCCTGCCTTGTGCGCGATGAACAGTTTTAGGCGCTCCACCAGATCGGTTCCCGGTACACTCACGCTACAACCGCCTGTGACGCCACAGAAAGAGTTATTGTTGCTTAAAGTTTATTGAAATTGTTGCCATGATTTATGATCGTTCGGTTTTGCTGGTAGCGCACGAACGAAAGCGTGTGAATAAAGGCGTGCGCAACTGCGCGCGTAATTTTGCCACGCATTTTTTGTGTATATCTTTGTTTTGGTACGGTTTTAGTGGCCCGGTTGTATTCTTTCTTTTCCTTGTTAGTACCATGCTCCAGCCACGAATTGTTCTCCGGAATCGGTCGGAATGATGGAATCTTTTCGCACACACCGATGGGATGACTTTTGAGTCTAGGCATTCAAACCACGAGCCCTTTTTGCGCGCACCCACATAAAGGCTGCTGTGAAACTTTCGTTTTATTGATCGGCTTGTCAAAATATTGGCCCTTTGGGAGAGAGAATGCATGGGAAATATTTTACTATGGCGAATGAATGCCGATGCGACAAAGTGTTTCCATGCCTTTCAGTTTGATGGGTAGTATAAAACATAAAAGGTGGTACATATTTTTCGTGCTCTCTGTGGAAAATTACGGAACTGTTCTACATTTTCATACCAGCATGGTGCAACATTTCGCCATAAATGTCACGGCGGTAGTTTAGTGGGGTTGTTATTTAGCGAGTGAACGATAAATTGTAGTCAAATAATAACGAAATTTGGCAATTTATTAGGTGATAATGCTACAGGCCATTATTCTATAATTTGGCAATGTTTAAAAGGAAGTTTACAATGATTGGATGATTACTAGGCGTTGAACACTTGTAGCTTTTGACTTATTAGACTGATTTTTTTCGTATTGTGAGGAGGGCAATCGGAATAATAATATGCCCTGTTTTAATTGAAACTATTTTTGAGGTTTTGGTCCAAAACTCAAATGGAAAATTAGCTTTAAATATTGTCATCATGTGGACGAATCATATTATTCACGTCTCTATTTTATGAAGATCTCTAGAAATACACAATATATGGACCGGTTTAATTCCCAGGACATTACTTTCGTTATGAAATCGATGCTAATCCATATGTTACAGCAATAAAGTAAAATTCAATGGAGAGAGATAAATAATAACCAATAATAATTCCGTATTCATATCACGCTTTCGGATATCGTGGCAATATCTGTCTCGCCCTTCCAAGAACTTACTGTTGTCAATATTCTGTAGGTTGTGATGCTTGTTGAAAGATTTCTAATGGTTCAAACCCGATCTCAAACGACAGCACGGGGTACCGAATCGTTTGCAGAATATCAAGTTTAATGCTTTTAATTAGTTGCGATCTAATTGTGTGTGGAGCAAGGCGAAGCACAGGCACTAATACATCCGTGCTGTGTGGCATATGGTGCTCGAAGCATTATGTACATTTATTTATGCTCACCACCTCACCGCACCACGTGTGCTTTCGAGATGCGCATGAACACTCGCGTACCATCGCGTTATTGACACTAATGCGCACTAATACTAATGTGTGCACGTGTCGTGTGTGAAGGGGAAGTGTTTGGTGGGTTTAGGGAAAGGTAAGTTTTATTACTTCCGTCCTACCGAAATGACGACGACGCTACCTTTTCGGTCTGCTGCGAACAATGATGGTGGCACGCGCTACATACAGAAGGAGATTTAGGAGGAGTAAAAAGGTAATGCTGGCTATTTGTATGTTGATGCTGTTGTCATCGTCGTCGTGAGCGTTGTCATTTCATAACTATCAAGAGACAATTAATTAAAATTTCGCTTCCAGTTAACGATCGTTTGGTGAAGAAGTGTGGGGCCCTGAGGTTAGAATGCATCCTTGTTGGATGGATTTGTCGCTTGTTTAACCTTTCGGAGTGGTGCAAACCGTTTCCGGGATGCGATTTAAGTTCGCCGCTCCTTGGTAACAACCTTACTCATAATAACGGATGCAAGAAGCAGAACATCAGAGCTTATACTTTTCCGTTTCAAAGTTTCGGTGCAATATCTGACAGGTTCCATACACTGGTGCGTTTTCCAGAATGGCTTTGATTGCAAAATGGAAGTAAATGTTGCTGGTAAAACCACCTGCAAACATAAAACCAGACAGGGGCGAACAATGGGCCGGATAGCAAGACGAATTTGTCGTTGTTTTCCCCTGTTCCACCCGGGCTGGTTGGGATTCATTCGAAGAAGGTTTTTGTTTCGTGCGGCTGCTCCTTCGACTGTGCAGCATTTTCCAGAGGACCTTGACACAAGCATGGCACGGTCGCGTCTTCGATGACAGGTTCTTGCGAATGAGCGCATCCGCTTCAATCCGCATGTCCTCACAACCGACCTGTGTTCGCCCACCCGGCCACAACTGCAACAGTCTGTTACGACCGGTTTTCTTTTCCAAATGAAACCCATCTTCTTTGCCCAGCTTATAATGTTTCGCTTCTTAGTACCACTCTGCAAACAAACACAATGCGGTAGGCAACACGGAATGCGGTAATAAACCAGAAGAGAGGGGTATCATTAAGGACAAATACAACCGCAAACATGATCCTTCCTCTACCGGAGCACGCTCTTACCTGGGAAGATCGTGGCACGATTCGAGAGACGGTTCAATCATTGTCATCATTATTCACTCAGTCCGCGGCTCAATCGGCAGATGATTGAACATTTGAAGCGATGCGTCGTTATATGACGTTTGGGGGCATAACCTCCCCGCGTTTGTTGTAGAGTTCATGCCAGAGATATGAAGCTCAAGCGCACAATAGTACACAAGTACTCTTCCATCGGATGCGTTCGCAATGCTATTGTGTTTCGAGTAGGAAGGACGTAAAATATTGCTTATTCAAGAACCTTTCCCATTATCCAGCGTCTGATTATTAAAAACGAAGGATTACGTCTTATTTTCGTTGAAGTTACTTTAGGATGTAAATTGAAAATGGGTGCGTTTTCTGTTTTCTTGAGAGGAATGTCGTAACAAAGCGGGGGAAATATTGAAATGGAATAAAATTCTCATTAGTAGGTGCCTTTGTTTGTGGCTCACCTATGCTTGGGAGACATATTTTATGAGGTTGCCCAACTCTGGAAAGGATAGTTGTGTTTGTTGATTGTGTCAAAATATCTCTTTAGCCTTTAGCTTTGCTGACCGCTACGCGTTGTGGGTGCCAATGCGTGTCCTAACTCTCTGAACGACTTGCATACATTATGCTAGAGAGTTTTTTATTTATACCACAAAGGGACATTCTCGTGACAGAACGTAGGCTTATTTCCCCTTGAAAGAATTTTATTTTTGGGGTTACAAAAAAAAAACCCATAAACTACCGCTCAGAATGGATAAAAATGTCACCGGGACAAAAAGGAAAAAGCAATAGAACGGAAGTAGCCATCGAAAATCACAATTGCTTTTCCTGTTGACATTTGCAACTACGCCCTGCTTTTGCATGATTAAAGTAAGTGAGTGATGGAGTGTCTAGACCTCGGGTCTCGGGGATATTCGGGATCGGCAAGCAGAGTTTTCCTTTGTTCGTTTCTGTCTTACCCCCTTTGCAGCAGAAATTTGTCATTCTCCACTTACATACCGATTCCGTACTGCACGCGGTAAACACGGCTGAAGGTTGATTTCGAAGCGTTTTCCGGATTTTCCGGACTTACCTTCAAACAGCACTAGGCACACATAGACGTATAACGGCCACAAAAAACGGTATAGAATAATAAAAAAATCAGGGATAAGGGTTTCTTTTTTTGTCGTAACTTTTCCTAATGTTTAGGTAATGTTGAAGTTAGAAAAGAATAAAACAGTGTTTAAGAATGTTTGCCGTCCCCGACAAGAGGGCGGTTGAAAAACCTTTTCTTTTTTCTTTTTTTCATTTGCCCAAACTATTACTCTACATGGAAGTAATGTACAATAAATGTAGAAAATCGCCAATATATGTCTTACCCTATTTATCAGGAATAAAAACGGAAAAGGATGTTTGATCAGTTCCTTCTCAATTTCTATTACTATGCTATATGCTTGAACGAATTCTACCTACTGAAAGTCGGGCTGAATAATGTTCCATCGAAAAGTCGACTATTTGTCTAACCTAATATCGATAGCAAGCTGCAAAGGGTGAGCAAACTATTTTCACGAACAAGCGGGGTACCCAAAATTCATTCCATACTACGAGCACACGCGACGGAAACTACTTCCTAGGTGACGATGAATTTCCAAAAATAAGGGTGCATATTGAGCAACTAGCGCAAGATGACATTCGTGGACGAATTGGGGAAAACGATATGCCTCTGATATACGCCACCGCACTGTAGCCGGCTATTCGGTAATAGGTTCGTTTACTGTTGGTGTCTTATTGTTGCTTTAGTGAAGCCGGCTAGTAACTGCATAAATTAAGCGGGCAAGCGCAGTCAAAGTTAATAAAGTAAAAATAGCGCATAAATTTCGATTATATCATAAAAATGGTAGTATTTGCTAGTCATGCGTACGACAGGCCGCTAGAAAAGTAGTTATTATCCTTCGCCCTTGTGTTTTTGTCCGGGAGAGTGTGATGGAATCAGTGTGGTCAGTAAAAGCGGTAAAAGCCGATGGGATTTGATAGCACGCTTATTCCTAGCGTTCGTTCTGTTTATGGTTGTATTTGGATTAGAAACATATTTTCCTTCCGCTGGAAAGAGTGAACGATAAACAGTGTTGCCTAGTGGCGGTCCATTGGGGGTATAAAGGATATAAAAACTAAAGGGAGCAAAACTATACCCTCGTTACGAAGGGACGCACATTATGAACAGTCGTCTGCAATAGAATTCTGATAGTGAAGAGAGAGAAAAAGCAAACACGTGGACGAAAAGACGGTGAGTGAAACATATTTTCGATATTCGGGGAAATTTTAGTACCATTTATCCCATTAATAATCGTTCGAGCTGCTAGGCAATAGAACAGGAGGGAGAGTTTGTTTAAGCAACAAGAAAGTTTTGTTGCCTTGCCAGAACACAATGACGGTGGCAGAAAGAAACGGAGAAGGCAAAAAAAAACTTATGAGTGTGTGATTTTTATGCTGCCCGAATGATGCCCAAATGTTGGTGCTGCTACCAGTTATTATGGGCATGTGGGTATCGTTTGCTTTCCGTTTCCCTTAGTGCCGCCTGTTTTACGCTACTCAATCGGACAATCTGTTCCTAGAAGTCTAGTCAATATGTGGAGGAGAGTTTATTGAATGAAAGATGACTAATGAGTTTTGTTTTCGTTTTTTTTTAAACAACCGGTACAGAAGTAGAATCAATTTCACTCTACATGTTTGCTGGCTTCTTTGGAACTTCTGGGCAATTCTTTGTCAACTCACCACCAAAATAAACACACTCACACACACATTTGTTTTCTTGTATTGAGATTATGTTTTTACGATAGTTTTTTACGATGAGTCATGCAGTACCGTTGTGCGATGTGTGCGGCTAATCAATCGGAAGTAGTCGCTTAGGAAAATAGTCACCTTTGGTGGTAAAAATAAGTGCGAGTAAAACGGGTCGCTAATCTGTTTTGGTGTTTTTTTCGTTGATGGCACAACAGCTTGGTTTATGAGCCGTTACCACATGGTTGGATTTGATTGGAAATATTAATGCACAAATCGGGGAAGAATTTTCTTTAGAGATGTTTGGTTGGCATGTACGAAACCCGCTGTATTTAATTTAATTTTCAGTGTATTGTGATTTAATATGTATTTTCAAGTAATGGTAAATGATGGACAACAGTTCAAGTTTCTCTTAAAATACGTGGTTATTTAATTAAGTTATGTTTGAAAAGAAAATTAAATCAAAAGAGGCAAATTCATATTCTGTAGACATTATTCCTAAACCCAAAATAACTGTAATTTGACGTCACCGAATTGTCATTTATCCAACATTTTCCGGAATTATGTCATCCAGCCCGAAGGCTATGGAAGTGAAATTCTTTAAAAGGTCGGGATAAACAAAAATTATGCTCACTTACTAACATTTCCCCCACCAGCTGGAACAGATAGCCCACACGAAGATCAAAGTTGATATAATAAATACAATAATTTTTAAGTAGATTAGGGGATGGAATTCTCCAGAAGCTCTGGAAACGCTGGTGCCTCCCTTACCATCAGGCTCGGCAACACGAATCGGAATTACGCAAGCGATATTTTCGCGAGGATCCCACAATTGCGTCATGCTTCCGAAATTGTTGTAATATCTTACCCGCCTCCTTGAGGGCGAATTTTCCTCGTCCCGTTCATTCCTGGATGCGATTAGAATGTATGATAAAAAACAAGCTCTAACCTTCCTCCATATTTCTGGGTCACATCCTTGGGGGGATGGATAACCACTAATGAATGCAACGCTCCATTCGGCAACGCCAACTTTTGTTCCACGGCCACGAGCCCACCCGGTTGGTTGTGTGCTTATTTGCTTTAGTAAATCAGTCACGTCGTTGGTTTGGGGCAGGTTTTGATGATTTGAGTGTTCTCTCTCATCATTTCAGCCCCTTCAATCAATGCCGGGACGGTGTGAGAAATATTGGAGCAGAAGGATGGCTTTGTTGGTGGTGTGGCCGTTGTACTGGGCGGCAATATTTACACTCCATTCTCTGTCTGGGAAAGAAAAATACACTGTCCCAGAAATAAACGCCATCTTCGTGTGGTCTTTACTTTAGCCGCACATCGTTTTCTTTGCCAGAGGGAGGAAAATTAGATCCCCAGAAAAGCTGATTCTTCTTATTGTGGAGTTTTTTTCCGTTTGTTTCTCACCGAACCAACTTCAAGCCAAACCCGAGAGAACTCCCCGTGCACGGTGTCCCAGATTTGTTGTTCCACCGTTTGTGCGGATCTTGGCTGCCCCTTAAAACGTGCTCTCACTGTTCAAACACCTATACAGAGCCCCTGGAACGACGAATCCCGGAAGTGACGCCATTTTCTCTTTGACGGCGCTTGGTTTATGTTGTATTTATGTTCGCGCAGATTGCGTTTCGTTCGGAATAAATATTGACATTGGCTTTATGGTTGAGCAGAAGGAAGGAAATGGAAATGGAGCGAGCAGGCGAATGGTTTAGTGCTGTGGGTCAATCTTTTGTCCACCACAGGGTAACGCCCAGTCGATGGGTGCGATGTAAAGGTTATGTTCCGTGACACCGGTTTGGGTGGAATTATGCTTAAATTTGGCAAGAGAAAAACAACGCATAATACTTCCTTAGCGGATCATGTCACGTTTTCAACTGCTAGCAAATGATTAATATTCATATGGCATTGGTTAGGGCACTTTAAACTTGTTCCCATTTAAGTTGTATAACAGATAATATTCTTTAGTGGATATATATAAAGGGAATTTTAACATTAATTTCGAACTTTTTACAAAGGTAAAACACATGAAATAATGGAGTAAATATCAATATTCGTGAACATGTATCAATATCTTAATCATGTTTTTGAAGCGAGGAACATATTTACGATGAATTCGGAATATGCAATTCGCGAAAAACAAACGATCCGCGTAGAATATTTACACAATTTTCACAGTCCTCAAATACTCTCATCTCATCACGAATATTACTTCCAATAGACAATAATAGCCAACCGAGTCGCTTCGGCAAACCAATTTGGTGGGATTACTGGATTCATTTTTGGATAAATTTAAATCTGAATTATACCAACCGAGTGTCTGGTCACACCCCCGGGACACTACAGATAGCAGCTGTTTCTCGAGAACGTTTATCCTCTGTGACATCCCGCTCCATTCGATACAGTAATCATCGCGCACCAAAATCCGGATTTTGACGCTGGGATTTCTTGTGATGTTCTGCTCCAATCTGTCCGCGCCGTTGGCTCTTTCTGCGAATCGTACGATAACACACTGGTTAAGGACTGTCAGTGTGATACGGTTACCTTTTCTACCACCGGAGTGTACAGAAATATATGTGCCTCGGTTCGCCGCTTCCGAGGTCAGTGTTTGAAGTTCACACTCTACAAGCGTGTATATTTCTTCAACCCACCCCTCAACTGTCAGAATTCCAAAAGCGATGGCAGCATCCCTGCGCGCTACTCTCCGTCGCTCCGGGCGTCGCAGATGACAATTTTGCATAAGTCCGGCAAAGCTTTACCACGAAACCGAGTTCACGTCCTGTAGTCCAAGCTAGCCGGGCTGGAGTCGCAGCGAAATATGGTGGAATATTATTTTTACGGATTATGGGATCTCATATTTTTTTTATCCATTCATCCGTCCACGTGGGTTCCATTTGTACATTCCGCATGCAAACTGCAGTGGTCGGCGTGGCGGTCCACGCCAAGCTCATTTCCATTTTCCCCCATTCCCGGCAGTAGCGTGAACCGTGGGCACAGTGCGTTGAGCGTACCCGATTTTACATGTTATCAGCGAAACCAGCTGGCACCGGGTAAGTAAAACCCCTCCAAAGCACATGGTTACGATTACGGCTCCGGGGGTTTGTTGCTGCACTCAATCGGGGTTGGGGGTGGGCATTGTGATGCGGTAAAGTGAATATGATGCCTGCCTGGACTGGATTACAGCTGTAAATCATCAGCTAAACTTTTGGGCAGTGCTTCCGGTTTTTCCCAAATTGAGATCCCTCTCTCTCTCACTCTCCCTTTCTTTCCCCTGCTCTCGCTTCTTCTATATACCCTCGGTATATGTGAGACGTTTTACACTGTGTGTATGCAAGCTGTTGGTTGGTGTGGGAGTGTGTGTTTATGTGCCAGAACGTGTATGGTTCCTACACTTCACCGCGAAACTTTGTGGAGAGCTCAAGGTTGTCGGTTCATTTTTCGGACATTGGTCCAATGCTGGTGGTAATGGTGTGACTAGGCGAAGCATTAGAGGTTTTCCATTTTTTTGTGTGTGTCTTAAGTCTTTGTGAGCACATTTCAAATATGCAAATTCAGTCACCCATATGCAAATGTGCGTGTGCTGCATGTGTGTTTGTGTGAGTGTTGATGGAAAACCCGTGAAGTGTAGCCCACGGAGCAACGATAATGGTCTTCTTTTCTCTCACCATCCTTATCCGACGCTTAATCGGATATATTTACGTTTCAATATTTTACCATCCTAGCGTACCCCATAACAAGCGCGATTTAGGTGCAGAGTGTATGCATTGGGGCAAGTTTTTGCACGGTTTTCAATGCATTCGGTGTGTTTTACTCTGGATGTGCGAACTGTGCAATTCCATCTGCAGTACTTTATGCGTCTAGTTGCGTTCGCCATCATGGGCACAGCGGATTAATTAATGGACTACGCCGAACATGGCGTGTGCTAATAAGTAATGGGGAGCATTTTAGTTGCTTACCTTGCCCTTATCGCAACGTTGATTTTTGCAAGTATCGATCCTTCCATGAACGGAACATTTTAAATATGAAAATAGTTCTGCTAATATTAAGTACTTAAATTATTTTTGAGCAGATGCCGCGCTATTTCGGCATCATTAGTATTAGCTTTTTTGTTTACAAGCGCTATTTTTTAGTGTGAAACACTTAAAATCAAAAATCTCGCGCTATCGTTGATTAGTTTTATATAATTTAGTGGTACGATAAAAATTTAACAATTAGCACTTTTTCAACAATCATTATTTTATTTTCCTGGGGCAGCTCGGTGATGTATCGGTAGCCGCACCGGTCTTCACACTACAGGACCGGTCCAAAATCCCAACAGGACCAATCTCCCGTACGCAGGACTGACTATCGAGTTACGCGTAAACAATGTCAAAGAAACCCAGAAATGGTTTATTTGTCCCAAAGTATTTTTCCTATCCAATGCTGTTATGCATTTTGTATTATATATTTTTTTATTTATTTCCATTATGCTGATCATAGGCCGTATGATCAACATTTTGTATTATTTATAAAATTTTTATTTGTATTTTAATAACATAATATATATTATGTTTTCTTCTTATTACTGCATGTCCAGGATCGATCTAGGTTAATGAGATTCAGATTGTTAAAATCGAATTAAAAAATTAGTTTCAGATTTAAAATCAATATGTGATACAATGAATACAGAACAATTTAAACACTCAATACTCAATTAGTGAAGATCGCATGAAAACGAACATCACAAAAGAAATTGCAATTTTTCAAATACGCATAATTCATTGTAAGTTTCCTGCGATTGTTTCATTTTGCCTATCATTGAATTTGCACACCGAATGTGGTTTTTTGATGAACGCAGCACTACCGAAAATCGTTCGTAAAATATGAATACAATTGCACGTAATATGTAAATTTTGCAACCGTAATCGTAAATCATTGGAAAATATGAAAACCGAGTAAGAACTTGTGTGATTGGGTTTTTGTTTTGTTTTGTTTCTGCTTTGTATGGGTTCTACCCATGAGTAAATGTATGCAATAATTGATTCGGAAAGGGCTTCGAGATGCAGAAAGAAAGAAGGAGTGCTTGAGTATATCTCTAACGTTGACAAAACGTTTTCCGCCACGTACACCCGAAAAGGGGGCGTTTGTTTGTGTGTGTGTGTTTTTTTATAAATCAGTGGTAAAAATACGCAAACGCACTCTCAAAATATTGATTTATTTTGCATAATTTAACAGAAACATGCAGCTGCACTCATAACTGCCAGACGGCCGTTTTAAAAACCAAACGCCATCCAACCGGGGTATATCTATGCGTAGGGACGGGTAAATTCATGTTCAGTGGTAAAAATACACCGCGCCCCCACTTCCCAATTGAACCTGACGGACCGGTTTGGTTGTTTTATTCATAAATAATAAGCCACTCAAACCGGGAACCAAACCCGACGAAACCAGTCGGATTTGGTTGGTCGGGATGGCCGGCAAGCGTGTGCTTATAGAGTAGTCAAGGGTGGTAATCGTGACGGCCAGTGGATCGTCAGTCAGTTGGAGGACCATGCGCCTCCATGGGACGGTCGGTTGGATGCAGTTGTGGCATGATGCTATCAGCATGCAGCGGACTGTTAAGAGAGCAATCGTGAAAGTGAAAGTGAAAATGAAATGAAAATTGAAATGAACACGGACGGTAGCAATGGTAGAAGCGACGAGCGAATCGATTATTAACACACGCTGTGGTGGCCGGTAGTTCTGGGCGGTTGGAAAAGTTGCGTATCATTGCTACATCCACCGGCCACATTCCCCATTGTGTGCAGCCCGCTTGGCGCCCGACCATAAATCACAAAATCCTCGCTTTACTCTACTGCAATTTTTTATTCGAATTTGTATCGCACGGGGAAGGGAGGAATCGGCTAAGAGGGATTGCATCGATGCGTTGATTGCATTTCTGTGCAATGCGTCAAGTGCAGTGTGGAGTGCTCATCTTCGCACATCGCACACGCATAGTTTCGCATTTGGTATAGCAATGAGGGTCTACATCAGACGTGAAATGTATTCCGTTCATTACCGAGAGTTCTATAATCCCAGGTAAAAATCCACGATTTTTATCAATTTCCAACCCCTCGAAAGGGTGAATTCAATCGAGAGATGGTCAGTAATGCTGCAGTAGTTGTATTTTACCATACCCCATGTTGTGGGCCACTTGATATGAGAGAGTGTGTGTGTGTATGTGTGTGTGGTGTAAGTCGTACAGCACACATGCATAGCGTTTCGTCGTGTAAGCGACTGAGTCTGTGCACTTGAAGAACACTGCTTTATATAGGCAGTATGGGTTCGTTTCCATAGCGAAGTGGAATTTGTAACGGTCGAACACCAGCACGCTGACCATCATCAACTCGGTATGAGAGGTCAGCCAAGCGATAAGTGGTGCAAAAATGATGAAGGGTTGAAAATCGCTCCGAAATCCGTCAATCACAAACCGTCGGTTCGGTACGGTTGAAGGATGAACAGATACGCATTTGCCGACGTACCGTACCGAACGTTCCCCCTTTGCCACCGTACGCAACTCCGATGGCCCTCGGATGCATGAGATGCATGAGAAACTCTGGCATTATTGGATTTAAATATTTAATGCATGCGAGGGAGTGACGACTGCGAATGCACGACGCACGTGCATTTTTGGGGACGCAAAAGTCAATTGAATCCTTCCGTATATTTTGCTTTTGTATTGCAAAAGACACTCCATTTCTGAAATGTATGCAGATATATATGTGAAGTAAAGCAACACGGCTACGGTGACGGCCCTTTCGGTCAAGTATGATACTTGTCTGCTTGGTCTTATGCAATGCATCATCGTTACACCAGGTGCCTGCAACGTCCATCAGTGAAATAACAATGAACTGCAACCTTTCAAATGACAGTACCAGACAGCGTCAGCTTCTCTTTTTATCACTGAATACGTGCAAGTTATGGCCAGTATTTCAACCAGCCCTGCTGGAAGTAGCGCGTGAAATATCGAAAGAGATATTTCACTCTGTTCATGGCTGTTGTTCCCTTTGCTCACTGATCGTGGTGCACCAGTGCTCGTCAACTCGCAAAGGAATTTGGTGAGGGAGAAAAAGTGTTCACCACAACCGGAAGTTTACCCCATATATCCATAATAGAGCGTTTTTGATTCACTTTGAACCAGCAATGGTGCATTAATTGACAGACTGCGTTAGGTAGTCTTACTACTACTGCTGCTAGTGTTACTATTACCAAGGTTTCGCCTAGTATTCTTGCCAACCAAAACCAAAAACAAAACCGAGACCGTTTTACCGGACACCCCGGGGGTTGTCGAGGTTGTTCACTATTTTGGATTACAAAACGGAGCGCCATGTGCATCCAATTTGGGCATCTGTTACTGATGTGCGCCAGACAAATTTTCATCGATGCTCGATCGGTGGTCCATCAAACCGGCGCGTCCCAAACGGTCGCGACGTGTTGAAAATTGCATTCAGCTTTCCCTGTGGTGCAGGCCGGAAATGCTAGCGGATGTATGTTGGCACGTTGTTGCTACATAACAATAAATTACTTCCCGTCAGCGGTAGCTGGCACTGAAACGCAGCACCACCGTAACTATGTGAGCCGAGTTGTCCAAGGGGTTTTTAGTTTTTCCGGCTCGGAAAAATGTGTTTTCGGATACGAATATTTTTCACCCAAGTTACTGCTTCACGCCCTGATTGTGCATTAGACCAGTCGTGTCCGTATATCTTCATCAGTTTTTGGGCATTGCGTGAAACTAGTTTTGTTTTTCGGGGGTTTGTTCTCGCATATGTTGTAAAAAACATAGAGTAACCTTCACGTGAAAGCAATGTGGTTGTAAGCCGCTTTACGATTGCAGCGAAAGTATAACGAGTCTCATCAACAACGTATTCGTGTAAGCGCGATAGCGCCAGTTTTTAATGAATACTTGTCATTAATCTCAATACACTCGTGCGGGAAAGTAGGAAACAGCTAGTAGTAGGAAACAGCTACGGCAACCGGAAAATTCCAGCCGGTCTAGCTTTTTATAGTAATGAAGTAGTCTTCTAATGAATGGATTTATGTCCCAGCATTCTATTGCCTTGGTGACGCAGGGGTTAAATGTTGTTTCGTTTTTCACTCCATCAGTGGTGAAAATGTTCTTCTCCAATGTGCGTTCGTGTCATTGCATGCTTTTAGGCGATCGATCAGGATTGTGTTGGGAAATAGTACTTTCATGGCAATATGTTTACGATGAAGAGAGCACCTTCCATTCATCCGATTGACCGCATGATTGAACAGGAGACAGCTTCTGTATCGTACGTTTCATGTGGTATTGAATGCATTTCCAGGATGTATGTTTTAAAATAATCAATAGGATTTCTTTTTTTTTCTTTCAACAATTTTTGTGCCGGCTTTATTCATCTCTGAAAGGACAGCAGTGTTCTGGGTATAGGTTTACCATTGCAATCCTTTGATTGGGGTTTCGGGGTGTTTTGTGTGCTTAAAGTAATTCGCAGAATTTTGCTCCTGTCCACAATCCTGCAATCAATAAAAGTTGCAATAGCATGGATTCCATTCGTTGTTCATACCTTGCACTTTCATACGGCGCTGACGCTTGTGTTGATGTCGGAAAAGTTGTGGCAAAAATGAGCAAAATCGAATGGAAAGAAATGAAAGTGTGCTGCTGCACACAAAGGAAACAATCTACCGAACGCACAACTAGGAAGGAAACGAAACAACCGCAATGCATTGGATTGTTCAATTTTCCCAAGTGTCAACGAAACTGTACTAAATTTCGTTCGGAACCAAGCATTGCAGCCAATTTATACTCCTCCTGCACCATGTAACTTTTCACCGGAGGTAATGACAGTTGCGAGAAAAATGAAAATTTCGTTCGCCACAGTTGTCTGTCTATGTTTGTTCTGTGGTTCTTTTAAAAATGGATTAGAATTATTTTCCTTTCGGCGAAACGTCTGCAGCTTTTGGAATGTTTTATTCGAGGTGGACAAATAATCCAAACTGTCCTGTGATAGAAAACGACAAACATCGCGAAAAGCAAACTACGTAAACGATTATTTTTATCACTTTGCTATAAGCCATTGGTATTTCGGACGCGCATTCTTTCCATCTTCGATTTCTGCCGGCAGTCTCTGTTTCGGGAGATGAACGACCGCAACTGCACTTCCGATGCGACACCACCACGGCTATGCATTGCATTGGAATTTGTTTTCCAAATCGGAATTTTTATTTCTCTCGCCGGTGGTTACGTTTTTTGCATGCGGCGAAGACACCGCGACACGAAAAAAGTTCATCCGGACGGAAACTGGAAACGATTTGAAGTTTGAAGTCTTTTGTTGTCGTTTCGCTGCTTGCTTGCGTGGGAAAAACTAAAATCAGCAAGTGAGATTCTTGCGGTCTTGTGAATCCTTTTGTCAGCGATGCCTTAACTTTGTTTTCTATTGAATGATGCGAACAGTGGTTCTATTCGCCTGCATTCAAATGAAGCATCGGTAGCTTAACACGCTCGCAAACATTCCTTATTTCGGGTGAGGATCATTGGGTTGGTTTGTGAAAATTCGGCTCAAACCTTTTCCCATTTGTTCGAATTGTTTGTTCGTTCGTTTTGTGGAGAGTTGCAATAAATTTTTAATGTAAGGGAGCTAATTAATTAGTCTTGGTTAATGTTAACGAATAAATGTTTGATTAAGAATTCTTTTGAGTAAATATAGCCTCAGCAATGTGATGCTGCTAGCGAGTAAAACAATTTTTGATTTAAAATAAAACTTTTAAACCAAACTCGCCATCGAAGTTTGCATTGTGCATAGAATAATCCTAGCTATCGTATTGTTCGAATCACTCTTGATTGGCTCCTGTTTTGTTTCTCCGCTGTCGACTCGAAGCGATAAACCGTTATCGGAAAATAAAATTCATTGCCCACCGTGGATGGTGGGTTGTGGGGTTTGCTTTCTTTCTTTCCATAATTAGCTCCACAGCTTCAATTTGCTTTACCATCACTGGGCCTCGCTCGCTTTTGTGTGCGTTCGGTTTCTATTGCGTTACCGTTTGTTGTTTGGTGTTGTTTTTCTTTCGCCCACTTTGTGGTCAAAGTTTAACTTCGCTCCAAAAATGGTGAACGGTTTTCCTTTCTTTTTTTTCTCCAAACTCTTGACTTACGGACAGAGTTTTACACAGCATAGTCCAACCCCACAATTTTCGTGCTTCGGTTCGGCGCTTCAGAAGATCGGCGCACGGTTAACGCAACGTCTTAGTTCAGGGGTAGCAAAACAACACGCTGGGTTTCAGCATGTGCAGGTGCAGGTGAGATGGTCTTCATTAAGAGCGATGTGCTCTTTGTTCTGTTTTTTTCCCCCAGGTTTGCTTGTTCTGTTACCGGGATATAAGGAAGCCATTTGTCCTGAATTCGGGTCGGTTGGGGGAGGAAAATCGAATAACAATTTGTTGGCAAAGTTCAGTTGGGAAAATCAATACTTGAAAGTTTCGTCCGCTGGCCGTTTAATTTGACGTCCCCTGTCAGGGAAGTTTTCTGCCGGCGACCGTTGTTTCAGCGAAAAACGCGGAAACGAGCATTCGCGAGTAACCTGGGACAAAGCAAAGGTGGAATTGTGTATATACTTGCTAGCAAACAATCGCAGACGGAATAAGCTTATTGTTTTTGCGTGTTTTATTTTTTTTCTTTGCTGGACAAGAAGTTTTTCAACCTACAAGCAGCGTAATTACGATGGAACTTTACCTGACAACTGCAAACAATTCATTTACCAAGGATTTAATTATCAATCTCAAGTAAATAAGCCGGATAACATGATAAGATAGTGAATATATGTTCGATATCTAAATCCACCATAACGACAAGGAGAAATTGCTTTGTGCATATTGTGAATTCTCCAGCCCATGTGCGGCCGACAATACGGCGAAGAACTATAATTCTCAATCGTATTTCGTTTTTGATCTTACAATAGAGTGCTTTTTAACTTCAATAACTAACCCATGCCTTTTTCTGATTTCATTTCAGGTAAGCCTTGTTTCTTCTTCCAAAGGAGGGATAGTCCGTTAGACAAACCTCAAGTGCTGAGGTATCAAGCATACTCCAAATGTAGCAACTGCTTCCCTAATTAGTGTCAATCATTAGCAACATTGGGGCAGATCATACCATAAGGTAGGAAGCTTAAGCTATTAGCCTGTATCTGTCAAATAATACAGCTACCGGGCTATATCATTACGACACATTCGTAAAAGATACAGCATTTTGACATAAAGAATGACACAAGGAATCATGTTTGCGTAATTACATTATGAGAAAAATCGATGAAAATTTATAAGTTTGAGTTTTATTTCAATTCATTTGAAACAATGTGTAACTATGATTGTTAAACTAATACTTTTTCAGTTGTTGAAAAAATGATTTTTTGGGCACATTTCCCGTGTTAACCTGGTTCAGACCAGCTAGCAAAATTCTTTGTTTTGACATTTGTTGAGCCTGGCTTTCATTGGGAAAACAATCCTATCCTTTTTTTGTAGGCTTAATTTGGCTTGCCATTTGTATGGGGAGCTGTAAGCTGCTAAACGTAGATACGTCAAAACGCAAACCAAAAAACTGACTTAGAATATGATTCCTGCCTCTATTCAGATTACTCTCCTGTAAAGAATCAATATGAGAGTTGTTTTTTGTATTTTCTTAATAATTTACTCGCTTTGTACGTTTCTCGTGTGTTTGCTAATAATCTGCCCAAAAGATCAAACGGGTGGATGTCTTCGCTGTAACATTACTGCCTTCGGGTAATATTCAATTCAATTTTTTCGTCGTTATGTGCTCTACAAACAGCACGAAACTATGATTGTAAATCATAAATTTCAATATTTGTTCTACCTTTTCGAGGAAGATTGCAGCGTACTGTTCTGCTGCTCCTCGATTCGCCGTACCCAAAAGTGCAATCGAATTCTCGAGCGATTGCACGATTTATACTGGAGTGTAAATGAATCAGAACAACAAAAAATGGATTGCAATCGAATGCAATCGGTGCAATGTTGGGATATGGCGGTAAGAACACAGACACGGAATGAGAGAGTAAAGAGCGAGATTGAACGCGTTGCACCCTATGGCGAACTATTGATTGCTACCGTGCTTGATGAAGCCTTAAATTTCGTTTCACCTGAGTGGGAAAGATTTTACCCGGAAGGCTCACCGAAAAACGACGTTATAGACGGCTTACTCCTAAGAAATAGTTTACTTTCCATCATCACTTCCTATCGAGGTACGCTCTGCACACGCTGATAGGTTCGTGGATTAGGCTTCTCTCGACTAGCAAGCAACATGGCATGAATTCGCCAGCAGTTGGGGATGTGAATGCAGGGTTTTTGTATACTCCATGTATAGACGCTGGACCGGCAGAAAGTTTATGGCAGTGCAGTTTCTATTCCACCATTTTGCACACCTTCAGGAATTGGTGTGCGCCGATTCTTGAACGGAACAAGAGCCGAAAAGTGTGCGGATGTATGAATGGGCGGACCCACGCGCATGAGAAGATATTCGCCGAGAATAGAAGAAATCGTGACTTATGCTATTGCGAAGGATGCTGTAAAAACATCGCATCATCTCAGCTCTACCATTCACCATGCTGTGCCAAAGGGGAGCAGCACACGGTGAAGGTGGTGGATAAAATAAATCGGTAAGCTGCAGTAGAGGTACTTACTCCCCACCCATTCATTCGGAGCACGAGGCAGAACAGAATGCACACCCCTTCGTGTGCCAGAATAGCTGCATCGTGGAGTGTATTGCAGTCTCCCATTTTCTTCGCCCAAGCGCTGAAACAGGGTGCATGTATGCATTCGGGCAAATAATACGATTTTCGCTCCGGTGATGATGTGACTTTTCAACTGTGTGCGCACTCATGCACCAGAGAACTTAACACCTTCTGTTTTTCCTGTGCCAGTACACTTCGGAGTCTTCCGCAAACCCCGTGTGTCATCACGACTTCCCGGCCGAGATGGGTGGGTTTAGAGACAGCCGTATGGAAAAGTCACTGCAACTTCTGCAATTCTGTGCGACTTTCAATCTCGCTTGTTTCGGGTTCTTTGGTTCACTCGTGAAGGAGTTGCAATCGGTTGCGATTGGAGCATAGGAGGAACATCATAAGAAGCACAGGGCAGCAACCCACTGATGTGAGATTGTTGGCGGGAAGCTCGAGTCGAGTTGGAAAATAGTTTCGGAAAAAGTTGTAACTACGGACGGGGCGAGATTTGGTGCACGACCGTTCCCAAGTTCCATTCCGTTTGCCCCTGCCTGCACGGCATTAAATTGGAAATTCGAGACACACAGCGTTCATGCTTTCGCTTCCGGTGTGTGTGCAGCACGGGCACAAGCTCGTGTGCCCGGTTGTTGGTGGATCTAATAGAAAGTGGGACTTCTTTTTGTATAGATTGCAGGAATTGGCTTCCATGCTAGCAAGACCCCAACAGCCGGGAAGGCATGAGGTAGAATCCTACAAATTTTGTACAGAATATCATTGGGGGAGGCAGAATGATGAGGAAGGTGGGGTAGTGAGGTTATGAAGTGCCGGAAGTTCGGTTTCGCTCGACCGTGTCGCGCCATCCTGAACGGGAAGTGAGGTGTGAATTTTGTGCTCATCACGCTCCATTGATGGGACCGCGCGTTGTAAGTGTGTGTGCTGAGAAATTATTTTTCCTGCCAAGAAAGTAACGGCGAACGAAAATGTCAGAGCAACCAATCATGAAACGTTCGAGTGCAGAAAGTACCTTGTGGTTTTGGCCTTAGAATACTTGTTACAGCGCGCTAGCAGCGGTACAATAGATACACACAGTTAGATGTTTAGATGCGGATTTTACAATGGAATGGAACGTTCCGCATACGATTGCAATCTGCCAGATGAAATCATGCCCGATGGGGAAATTCGACCCATTTGCAAGGAATCAAGTGTGCTTTTAATTATTGCAAATGGGATTCCTTATCAGATGAGTAACGCTGCTTCAGGAATTGGCGTATTGCTGTTGCGTTTTGTGTCAGCATTTTGGTTAGATTTCTTATTAGCTGATGGAGCTAGGTGGAGCTGATGAAACGAATTTCGGGTACAACAGGATTAAACTTAGCTTTCACGGTAATTTCACTGGTATTTTGTGGAATATTGAATAATTTTCTGTGAAGTATAATAAAAGAAACTTCATTTTGCGGAAGTTTTGATACTGTGAATTATAATGAAATTTTAGTGACAATACGGCGAAAAACAGGAAAAGTACCAAACATAAAATGAAAATTAGATTCTGGTAGTCAGCTGTAATGTATTAACATTCCATTGGAAACCTATGATAAGCTCCTTCACTTCACATTTATCCTGACTTCCTAATCAAGTTTGTTCTGAAGTTTTAAAGAGAAAGCTAGAAAATCTTTTATTGTTGCTCAAGTTGTACGGTTGGTTGAATTTCCCGAGTGTTCCTTTTCCAGTTGGGTGGTAGTACACCTAGAGTGAAGCACCCGTGAGCCAAACGATCGAGCGAGCAAGAAGTTATTGATGGCTTCGGGTGCATCGTTCGTGTCAAGTTCATTCCGCAAGGTGATGGAAATTTGCCCTTCTCACAGCGCAAAACACGGATCACCATATTATGGATCGTGATTTGTGAAGGACGTTGCCTTGTCAAGCAAGTTGCAGGAATGTTGCTAATAATAATTACTTTCTCCTGAGGATGATGTGATAAAAGCAGTGCATTGGTTTCATTCCCACATCTAGGAAAGTGTAAGTAGTGCGTTGGTTATAGTGGAAGGTAAATTGGTTGATTGTGGCTTTGACCAACGACACCGTGTCAGGACACTTACTTTTACCCTTGCCCAGTGTCAAACGACGTCTGTCAAAGGTGTGGTCTTGGCTGGTTGCAAGGTTCTGCCGGTCTCCGCCAAAGCGTATCAATTATTAAATTTTCCACTTTTCCAGACGGTGGCACTAACTCGTCCGATGCCAAAGGACCAACTAATAACGGCTCCGACAGTTTGTGTACGTCATGTTGCTAGCAGAAGAAATGTGTATGTTTCCTTGTGTCTGTGTGTATGCTTTACGGGACATGTGACGACAAAGTCACCGGGAAAAGTTGGGAATCGCTAGCACCAGGCTGGCGCTGCTGCCACACTACCAATCCGATTAGAGTCAATGAAAAATTAATTACTGTACGTTTGATTCCGCTTTTTAGCTTTCCATTTTGTGTGCATCACTGCGCATCATGATCCTTGCTCGGCTGTACAGACAAGCGTTTTCTTGTTAGTTTGGTGGAAAATTCTTCACCTGAAAACCTCACGGATTGTCTCGTAAGCTCGTTTGCTACGTTAAAGATATCGAACCATGTACAGCTTACGTCGAAGGCGTTCTACTGTCATTAAGTTCGGTCCGTTTTGCCACATTTGCCTCCATTCCGTTCATTGGGTAAAATTTAGTTTCGAGGCTGCCCTTGCCAGAAGAACCCTTGTTCGGGGTTGAAAGTGGTGATGAAAATGAAGTCATTTTTGCTCTCTGAATACTTTATGTTATGCAAGGCGTGTGTGGCGGATAGTAGTGACGGTGGGTAATGCCTTGATGTCTGCCGTGGTTCTGTGGTTTTCTTTTACATTTACCATTTTCACCTCTTTGGGAGGATACACCTTCTCTCTCTTTCTCTCACTCTCTCTCTCTCTCTCTCTCTCTCTCTCTCTCTCTCTCTCTCTCTCTCTCTCTCTCGATTCAAAAGTGGGTTTTCTCCGTCACAGACGGATACACAACCGCAGAATAGAATATTCTATCAGACAGACAGATCCATCTTGCTGTAGCGGGGTTTCCCATAGTGTGACATTTGAGTCTGGATATGACAGTCTCCACGTCTAGTAGTGGTGAAACTTCCGACCAACGCTGCTTAAAGCGCTCCATGTCTGGTATTGGTGTGGTTTTGAGATCCTTTTTCAAAGCAATTCTGGTGCTGCTGAGGGCAATGTAAAAGGTCGGTTGAATTTGATAGGCCAACTTCAAGTTGTGGTAACTGAAAGCAAACCATTGTAACTTAAAGTACATGTTGAGAACGTAAAATTTATGTTAATATATTTCCCTATTGCAACAAAGTGTTCAACTCAAGTTAGTCGAAATAAGACTGGAGTTTGGATTTAAAAAAAATACTACCACATAATGCCCCCGTTCAAAAATAATCCCAAAGTCAGTCGAACTTCAAGATTTTCCTCACTGTAAAAAGCGTCCTCCACACTAGCGGATGCTCGGTATTTGCGCTAAACCCGCATCATCTGCCCCAGAAGCGCGAAAACCCCGACCGTAGTCATAAATATTTTACGAGCAAACTAGCACCATCTATTTGTCATTGTCGGATCGCCGAATCTGCGACATAGTTTTTCCACGATGTCAGATACCATCCATTCCAAGGTGTTGCTTCACTGGGACTTCTTCCCATAACAGCGGGATGATGGTGTTCTCATAAGAAGCATAAGTTATGAGTGCTGTATAAAGCAATGATTTTCGAAATAACATCACCCCTCTTACTTGATGTTATTGTGAACAAATAGTGGTGATCTCTATAAATATCCCTTTGCAAAGATGAGTTCCAGTTTAAAACCTGTTCAGAAAGGACACTTGACAGGGCGCTCGTAATCGTGTCAGTTGATATGGTGCACCGTGTCTCATCATGTGGTTATTATTGGGTGGGTGCAATAAGGAGCTCGTTTTACAACCGGTACTACACAGTGCAGGGCTTTCGTGTAATGGAGACGAGAGACCCAGCCGAGACTGGTTCTGTTACAGCATAATTCACCTGATGTAATTAAAATTGTCACAAACAAATAATTGTCGTGTCGTAATCCTTTGATGAGGAAACTCAAATTCCGTAAGCTATCTACTTAATTCTATCACTCAGCTCACACTCTCCTTCCTTTGGAGGTACCGAAATTCAGTTATTGCCGGTAGAAAATTCCCAAGAAAAACCTTTCACTAATGGCAACGGGAAATTTAAAATGAAAATAAACAACGGGCGTGTGACTCTGGATTTACAAACAGCTGTCAGAGGAATGTTGAACGAATATTGATGAGATCGGGAGAAAAATCAAAAGGATAAAAAAAAGTTCAAATTCTACGAAAAAAAAGGTTCTACATGGAAGTTAAACGAATACGCACCCACTTAAAGATGTTTTCAGCTTTGGCGCGTGTTTGTACTAGCTGTCAGAATTTTACTTTACCTTTACCCCAACGATGGCCGAAAGTTAGCTATGTGCGGTAAGGTTAACTAGAGCATGGAATGTTGGTCAAAACTTTGCTAAGAAGCACGAGCGGGGCAACAAGAACGCACTGTGTGTGTTGTGTTTTCATTGGTTCATCGTTTTGCTTACAAATCTAGAAAGGAAAAAAATATGTGGGATCTACACTTAACAAACACAAAAGGAAAAAAATACTCCAATATAAAGAAAACCGTCCCCTTGGGGAGTCACATTTGGCCGAAAGAATTATCCTAAATCAACAAAGTGTTCCCCCCTTAAAAAATCAATTTCCATCAGTAAGGGTGAGAAGCCGTGGTTGTGGATTTACGAAATCCGGAAATAGATGGAAGTCTGTATTGCTTGCCACACTCCACGACTTATTGTCTGGGTGGGGCACGACCGCGTGTACCATACTTTATGTACTTCGATTTCGAGTGTTGGCATTCCATCACGAAACTTTGGTCATCAGTCACCCTTTGGTAGATAGGCCGATTTGACGAGCATCGGTATGGAAGTGAGCTTATATTGGAGGCGCAGTATGGGCTGTCTACCATCGAACACCTTGGTGGTCGAGTGAGGTGGTTTCCCGGGATGTACTTCCCGAGCACACTGCATTAGACGAATTCCTCGCCTTATATTTTCATATCCTTTTAGAACATAAAGTCAAAAGCAATAACCGAACCTATTACTTCCTTTACTCGCACTAATGCAACAAGGGCTGCTAGGGGCGTGAGGAAGGCCCAGTTGGTGGGGTGGATTTATGCCACTGAAAGCGCAGTAACTTCCTTCATCACAAAGTCAACTGCTTTTGTGTTTGGGCTCTTTTGCGCTACTCATAAACCTTCCGCCGGTTGTTGGTTAGCGATCTAAGCGAGCGAAAGAAGTGGGCAACCATTCCTTTTATCATTTACACCGGGTACCTCTGTGGGACCTTCCACACAGTCACACGCACACACAGACCTTCCCGGGCGACACCTAACAACGACGGGGTGGGCTTAAAGCTTTTAAGCAGATTTGAATTTGAATAATAGATTTTTCCTACCATAGCACTGTCGGTCGGGGTTTGATGCGTTTTTGTTTGGGTTGTGGTTTTTCACTCCATCCCCGATGGTGGTCGGCAGATTGGGCAAACATACCAAAATGTCCCCGCCTATTCTCGCTCCCCATCTCCTCCCCATCTTTTATGGGGCCCAAGACGTGAAAACTCCAATGGGAAATTTTTGCTTCAAAAGTCAACCGGTCGCGTGCGCGTACGATAAACGAAGGTTCGTCGCTTGTTTTGTTTGTGTGTAGGTAGGTGTAGTGGGAGGTGTGTGAGTATGACCGAAAAAATAATGTTTTGGTTTTTGTAGCCGCGCAAAGGGAGGAAATTTTTTTTTCTCCGCTTTTTAGATTTCTCTGTGTGTGCCCTTGGTCGGTGAAGGAAGGCGCATAAGGATGTAACGTGTTCATATTTTCTTATTTCAATCGGATGTGTTTGCTTCCTTTCCGCCCGAAGTAAAGATGTTCTTCTCTGTAGCAGAGAAACGAGTCTCGGTTGGAAAACTGGAACATTTCTAGTGAATGAGCCCGCACAAAACTCTCTGTTTTTGTTTTTTGTTATTTAAAGTTGCCCAAACCAATTCCATTTTCGGGGGCACATTTTAGCAGCAGCCTGGCTACTATCCACAATCTTCCCATCGGGAAATATGGTGCAAAGCGTTGCTGGTAGCAGAACGGACAAGTTTCGCAGCCGAGTAAAATGAGGGAGAGAGAAAAGTGGCATAAATTTTCTTATTATTTATTCGACAGTAGTCCCCCCTTTGGTACTTGGCGGTGTGTGACTATCGCTGATAGTGTATGGTACCAACCACGAAGACCATTTTTCTCGGCTGTGTCCCATAGGCCTCGAGTCGGTGTTATTGTCGAGACCACGAATTATGACAATAAGACTCGTTTCATATGCATGCTTGGCGCGGTACGCGACAGCACAGGACTTGGACTTTGTTCCTCCTGGTTTTTTTTGTGTTTGGCACAAGGAACAGTCAAGAAATGTCCAACGACGTGGTTTAAACTGCACAAGCGACTGATGAAGCTGGCAAAGTGAACCCGGCCACGATAAGGATAAGGAAGAAAGCGAACGTCGCCGGCATTGCCTTGGTTTAGTGTAAAGTGGAATTGAATGATTTATTTCGTGTGATGGAAATAAATAATAAAATAGAAAAGTCGCCTTACGCTTTTCCGCTTTTCAACAACCATACACTAAGCCAGCATTTGTGCAAGCGTACTTAGTTGTCGCTGTTGGTAAATGTTGCACGGTGTAGAGCTTATTCATTCGTATCGCTCCTTATGCTAGAAACGTTGTACAAAGCCGATGCTTTTTGGATTAAAATGCAGTCTCAAGTAGGAGATCTGTATTGTATTGTTTTTTTCGAAAGACATTCGATTTATGTGAATGTAAACTGCAGTAGCTCACTTTTTTATGTGATTGAATATCATCATTAGATGTAATTCTCTACATCTGCTGCATCTTGTCTGAATTCTTCTATTCCTGAAATAACTTACTAAAAATAAGAGAAATCCAGCAACAGCGTTCTACATTGATCGAAATTGCTTAATGCCAAGTCTGGACTATACTTAAAGTGATGTAGAATATTTCGTTCTATATTATCCAACTTCTTCTATTCTATGTTATAACTAATATCCGCAACATGGATCGATCATTGTCATGATATTATGTGCGTTTTTCTAATAAGGCTCACTTCATATAAATTGACTGAGCCTATTGATAGTTTTACCACTTTTAGATAATATAGATGAGATCCTTCAGAACCCCTATTTAGATTGCTTTGGTGTCGATTGATATTGCTCACTGGTCTTAATGTATCTCAAAATTTAACCATCAAAATTCTTTCAATTAAATTTCCTTGAGCAATCGACAGAGCTTACATGGCATTTTATTCCTAATACAGAATAAAAGTAACAGATCGAACAACTGCCCATAAATTCGTTCCGTATAATAAACGCTGAACTGAATAATAATAGCTGAAAAGAACAAAATTTAATAATGCAATGTTAGTAACAGATGTACTCGCAATAGATATGACATCCCGCAATAGATATGACATCCTTCGTAATCTACCAGCGACGTCGACTTATAAGTACGCCAAATATTTTTTTCATTGACACTAAGAGATCGTAGTGGCCAAAATGATTTGATATCCTAATACAAGGATCAACAGAATAAACAGCTAGTTCTTCATTTCTGAATGGCCATTAAAATGATAATTCCAAACATCAATACACGCACTGAAACATAACAAAACAACAAGCTGGCTAAACAATCGGTCGCATTTTCTTCGCAGTGCATATTTCAAAAAACATTCCAAAGATAAACTAGTTCAATCGAACAAAAATCGGATTAGAGCACAGGCATGCATTCTTTTGTCCGATGCTTAAAACTAAAATCTTTTAGCAAGTGTCTCAGCACATTGTACTCCGATAAAGTGTTGATCTGTTCAAACATCTCGGCTACGAACAAAACGTCAAATAGAAAGGCTGTGTAGCCCGGGTTATGTTGTTTATTCTGTTCCGTTTCGTAGTTCTGCATGGTGCACTTGCAGCATGTCAGCGGTACTGGCTGCGAACGACGGAAGTGAGTGTGGTTTAGGGTATGTTGGAGATACGAAGCGAGAGCGTGTGTTAAGGCCAAGATAAAACGAACACGAAAAGTGTACTTGTTGAAAGTTTTTTTTCCGAGCAATCACTGCTGCTAGTTCTGTGTTAGCTGCCATCATGAAGCAGGTAAAGTAGAAAAGGAAACTACGGGATAAAGGAGCATGTTGAATGGTTTGTTGTTTGTGTGTGTGTGTTTTTTGACCAACTAGTTGGGAGTGGTCATTTGGTTGAGCTATGGAAGGAGAACAACTGGGACCTCAACCGGTACTGTCAGTCACGATCGGTTGAACAAAGTCCGTGCAAGCAGTGGGGACGTTGAGACGCAAAAACATCATACAAATCTGAGAAGAATGAGAAATTCTAACAAGTCCCAGTTTTAGTTTTTTTTTATACAGTTGTTTCACAGCTTTGCAAGCTGTTTGTGGATTGAGATCTTCTGAAATCGTGTGTGGCAAAATCGTTTCGATTGAAGGAACATGAAAAAGTACTTCAGGGTTGAAGGAGTTGTTTTTTTCCTGTTTGAAACGATCCGATACGTAAGTGGACATTCGAACACAACATGGGAGGAAAAAGAACCTTTAGGGAGGGCTTTAGGCTCAGCACCGGATTAGCCGACGAAGGGCTAAGAAAAGCTCTCGAGCTTGCAATAGCCGCTTATACACGGGCCTATCCGAGACCAAATACCGTCCTTCACAAAAGGTTATCGCCTCTCACCGACGCTCAGTGGGTGTACTAGTTGAAACTGTAACGCTCGTTATCGGTGTGAAACGATGATAACGGAACCGCTTATCTTTCTTTTACGGGTATCTGAGCAGATTTCCGTTTTTGTATCGCCAACACTTTCATGTTGTGCCATACTACCGAGAGCAGAGCCGTAGGATTTTGTTGGAGCTTAAGGATAAATGCGTTGTTTTGGATATTGTATCATAAGCGGAGCAAAAATGATTCCAAGTCTTATTACTGTTCTGGAATTTTGAGTCGCAGCACATTTAACAACTACTCCACTTCCAGGGGACAGCGTAGCGTGTTGGTTCTGTATTATCGTTTCCTTTCACCTGAACAGAGTTAAAATGCTAAAGGAATTGGGGGTTCCGTTCATCGTGCAAGCTGCGTAATTTGATAGCTGCTCTGCTGCGAAGGACACGTCGAAACACAGACGGATTGGCATCAGGCTCGGATGTTATAAAGGGAAGGTTTTCTGCGAAAATTGTCACTAAAGCGGGACACCAGACTTCTTGGTCCCTTCGGTGTATATGTTTTTTTTTTTTTTTTTACGTGATGGTAACCGTGTAAGCGAGACACACGATTTTGCATCGATGTTGCGGTGTTGTTCTGCGTACAAGCGGGTACGGTGAGAGGTGCATTTGGTGGTTAAATTTGGTGGTGACGAACATTTTGCTACCTTCTTAACCTTTCCGGGGGTATGTTGTTGTGTGTACGTTGTGGGATAACCAGTACCAACATCGATCGAAGTATCAAATTTTATGTCCGAAATTCCACGAATTGTGAAAGTTTACACCTAGCCGCATCGAACCTGAAACATCCCTTCCCGGTAAGCGGTGCGTCCCCAAGGGCACCTGTCGCCTTGTTCACTGTTGTTCCTAGCCTCCGTATGTGTGTGCATGCATACGTTTCGGAACATAGCGTGTGTTGTGTTGTCAAGCGTGCCGGTGGCACCAAGTTTCGCACTGGTTGTCTGATTTCGTTGTCCTCCAGGAAAATAACCCGAAATTTGAGCCGGCGAGAAATTTAAGTAATTTAAACCAACGCTAACACGGTTCGTTCACACACGTGGTGTGGTGTGTAGTTCGTTCGCTCTCGGGTTCTTCAATCCCTGGATTTTCCCCCCGTCATCCTGTCCCACAATCCACGGTGAAGCAGGTTAGGTACGAGAATAGATGGTGGAATTGTTGCATGTTGGCAATAGACGCCGCTGTGCATGGGGAGTGATCGTACCTGTCAACTTTCGCCCACGGAAGGAAACATAGATCGTAGATAAAAGGCTTTCACGCCATGCAAAAAAGGTGCAATGCAGGTCCGTTCTGTGTGTTTGTATTCTCAATTCATGCGAGGGAGCGTGTCCTGTTAGAGAATTCAAAGCGCACATTCTGTCTGAGTGCAGCACCTACTCGCACAGCCCGACACGACTAAAGGGAAAAACAGCATTACTAAACCCCTGTTTCCGGTGTCTTTACGTGTCCTCCTTGTTTCTCCCTGGACCACCATACTTCAGCCTTGACTGCTACCGCTTCAATGTGTGTTTAAAGCATGGTGTGTTAATCGCTTTTCACACCGTGCAGAAAACATAAAAGTTGCATTCGGTTTCATCATCCTAACGCGTGTGCTGCACTTCTCTGATTCTGCGACCTTGCACTCCCTCATGGGTTGTGTGTGGCGCATTAGGTGCAACCACCCATGTGCAGTGTTGCGCTCATCCCGTTTTATTTTTCCAATGGTGCTGCTATGCTGATCGTGAGTGTGACAATGTTAGCATAATCCTGGGCTGTTGTGTCACCTGTGTCTCATGCACTAACCGGTTAGTGTATTACAAGCCGTGACGGTGTATCTGGCATGTTTGTCACTTATCCCTTTACACCGGCGTTGCACCAGCCCTGTGGAATATGAAACACACTTATCGGGTGCCATAAAAATTCAACCATCCTCGGATAGATGAACGGGTGAAATGGTGATAAAAATATGCAAACACACGCAGGAAACTATTAAAATTGTGACATTACCACCAGGCGTGTCGACCCAACAACCAGCCTTGCCTCACCAATCTGGTCGTTCGATGATGGGGTTTCGCTTTCTATCCTGATGCAAATCTTTCTAGGTCTTTGCTACGGATAATCACCGGCACTCGGAGGGCTTTTATCGCACACACGCAGAAACGCAAATGATGTCAAGTCCTTGAGAGGAAGTTGTTTTGAAGCATCCATTAGCGTTAAAGGATATGGGAAAAATCGCACTGGTACTAATACAATAGTTGCACAACTGTTTAAATTTGCTGAAAAAAAAATTAACTTTCTTGTTTGTAATGATTCGATAACTGTTTGAAGTGAGAGTTTTACAATAGCTTGAGATATTATCTTGTTTTTTTTTAGTACAATTGTTAAAGCAATTGAATGATTACAATTCCGTTAGAATTCGCCAATTGGATGAATACATCATTGGTTCACTGATCTGCATGTTCTGTAAACTTCAATTTTCTGCATTTTTCGTACCAATTCGGACCAAGAAATAAAAATTCGAATGTCCAATAAGTAGCGGTATTGTATTCATGATATTTTATGCAGTTCACTACACATCCTTTAAGAATCTCTTCACGGCATGCATAACACAGCAATACTGATTGTCGTGTTCGAGCGTAACGAGTCCTTGTTTTGTTTCCTCCGTGTAAACTTCGTCTTATTAAAACTTCGAATGACATAACCCCGTGTTGTATGAACCGTATTATGCCGTTGTTCGTTTTTGGTCATTTTTAAGATTAGATGTTGAAGGTAAGATATATGTTACCTACCTTGTTTCTGTTGTACTCCGGAACAAATAGCGAGGAAGGACGGCAAACAAGCTGAACAAACTTATAACGATATTCGACCCGGTTTTTCATCAACGATCAAGTGTGATTGACGTGCGCGTGCATGTGCGATTTTGGTCGTTTCAATTACGTGTTCCAAATGAAGGCACAAAGAAAAGGAAACGCTTGGTAGAAAAAAAATCCCTTTTGTTGTACATAAACACCCAAAAGCAACGGTTTGCAGATTTATCCTGCCTTAAAATCTGGTTCCCAAGAGTTGTTTTGAATTTGCAAAACGCCATAATTATTTTGACATCATCCAACACTGGACGGACGTGTGTGTAGTATTTTTTGTTGCTCTTTCTTTACCTAAAGCAAAACGTAAAACATAAATGGAGACAGGATCATCTAAAAGGTTGTTCTTTTTTGTACGATAAATGTCCAAAGGAGGAGTCACGTAATGAGTAGTGCAACGCTAAAGAATCAATAGTTGTTGACCTCAAACACCAAGTAGATGTAGCACTCTCGTGATGAAGTTCTTCGGCAGAAAATGAATCTACTCTCTAGAACTAGGTAACTAATGCTGTATACTTCGTGTATATAAGTTATTTAAGGTCGGATCTTGCATTCGAAGCCTGATGATAAAACGTTCCAAGGGAGCAAAAAAGAGACATCCCTTCTGTACACCTTTCTTTCGGCAGCAAGAGTAAAAATGCACAATCTCAAATTGGACCGACGATCCCGTCGGCCGTTACTGATGATAATGATAATAAACATAAGGACGATACGCTACCTGTCAGAAAAGTGTGTACACAGCGCTGTCTGTCGATAGGACCGAAGATGGATTAAAATTCCCTCGTGTGGGAGTTTCGCTTCGAGCTTCGAGAAGCGCCCCAGCCGAATGCTGTGCTTAATGCGTCCTGTGCATTTGGGTGGTTGTTGGTGGCTGTCCGGCTACTTCGCGGGCTCAGTTGCAATGGATCCGATCCCAGTGCAACCTTTGCAAAAAGTATCTATCTCCATGGGTCGCACGTGTGTGTCGGCCAATAACAGCACGTATATCCATCATTTTGTCCAATGGAGGTTCCATGGCGATGGCTCTGTGTTTCTGTGCGAAGGGAGTCACGCATGGATGCATCCTGGATGCGTTTGGAGTGTCACCGTGTGCCCTTTGGGACATGGAATACGTAACCGTGGTCGAACATAATTTATGTAGATGAATTACCGTGGTCGTATCCCCTCCCTTACATGTGCGCACATTTCAGGAACAGTTCGGGGTCGTTCTTCGATATCGCGTGATGGAAGGCTTTAGGGACTTGGTGCTTTGGGGATCGATACATATCGGTAGTGTGCAATCGATCCATTTGCTCGGAAATATTCGCCACAGAATAATGGGTAAGAGTTTGACTCGATGCCAGCAGTCTGCACTACTGATGGAATAGTGGAAACAGGAACTGCAGATGCAATCGTCGCTATAGCTTCCAATTAGGTAACTTTCCTGTCGTTTATATTTTTACAAAGTTCTTGTCAATGTAAAAAAAGATTTTAAGATGCAAAACTTTTACAAATTTATTAGAGTGTTTCCAAGAGGGCTGTTTCGAATTCTTTTTCTATTAAAGTGAAAAATATTCAAAATGAAGTTCTTGAATTCGCACTCGATGGGAGTTTTTCTCTGTTCTGTTTTGTTTCCTTTTTCTTCTTTCTGCCAAATATCAACGTCAGATTCGATTACGCATTTCACGTGCGCTTACCCGCTTCCACGCAAGACACTCCCGGAAGTGATACGATTTTAAGCAAAACCCAAAACCTCTCCCAAACCTTGATGTTTGATGGGTGTTCTTTCTCCTCGGCCTGCCAGACAGGCTGACAAATATCGACGGGTCGCATTATGAAAAGCGACGTGACGGAATCATACCAAATTTGCCTGATTGTGGAGTTGCGGCATATAATGTGCCGACAGTGTGACCACAGAACCTTCACCGTTTCGACTAACAGCTGCAGATGACGGATCGCTTTTGAACGCAAATGGAGTGTCTGGTGGGCTTTCGGGTCTTTCCATGTTGGGATGTGGAAATCATCCAGAACGAACTGTGAGTGAGAGCTTTCGGGCATATTTGACGTGCGTCACATCATCTCATCATCAGCGCACTTAGGTAGGGAGAAAGAAAGCATAAATATCCGTATCTATCGCACTGGGAAACTGTGCTGAAAATATGGATGTTGGGTTTGATTGTGATGCGAACGACGACGTGATGTGTAAAAAGTAGAGACCGAAATACCATATTTTGTTCGCAAAAAAAAAGCGTACTGAAGTAGTGGTCTTCGTATGTATAAACAGATCATTCATACTTTAGCACACCACCTTACCGAGTGTCAGCTTTTGCACTGATGTTCATGTCGATATGTATTTCCTTCCAAAGCGCCGTTCGTCAATATTCTTCTGATAGCAAGACTAACAAAAGACAAAAGGTGTTTGAAAAGTGAAAACAACTGACATGCCATAATCATTGCACTTGGACTGAGACGTTACCGACCGTGTTTGGGTCGTCTATTGTTGGCAGCATCATCATCATCATCATCATTATGACGTGATCCTCTGCTTTCCACTTCGTCCATATTTTTTTGTACAAGTGCACTCGGTACTTGGGAGCATGTCTCATCGCAAAAGTTTGAATGTTTGTGGTACGTGACGAATCGAAATTATCGCAGCTTGCTCCTTCAATGCATAAGACTGACACAATCGGTTCCAGTGTGCAAAGGAATCGTGATGAGCAGGTTCCGAATTAAGCAGGAGAGCAGGTTTTCAGTAAGAGCGTGTTCGATCAGACTGCTCTGTGCTAAGATGTGGGAGCATAAAGGTATTCGGTTTTCTGTTCTCTGAACAACAAAGAATTTTTTTACTCAGGAAGAACGTAATGTTGTTGTTACGATTAAATTTCAGACGATTGCCTTCCAGAGAATTTGATGTGGTAGAATGATTTCATTATCTAAAACGTCTCAAATGTTATTTTCATAAAGCTTTGTTATTTTACTTTTTCATAAATGTTATGAAATACCTTGATTTTAATCTTTACAAATCGAATAAAAGTTCCAACATTAAATGCAATTTCTATATCTCCACATTAAGTATAGCTTGTGTACGGCAAGCTGTTCCGTTTTCAGATTTAACTCTGCCAGTGTCGTATTCAATTTTCATTATCCAAAAGCAACCACCACTAGCCACCACTTTATTTGTTTCAGTTCCTGTAAAATTCTCCATGGAAATAAGTCTGCTCATGGAGTCTGCTCATGTACCGCAGCAAGCACAGTGTATGACACGCAGAAAAAGCGAAAGTATGGATTCTGGCGACAGAATCTAGCGACAACGCCGGCACACATTGTATGGAGTGGAAAATAAAACATCCCTCGCCAACAATGTACTCACAGCTCTCGCGCAACCGCAAGCAGACGGTCAGGGGTTCTAACACTTGCGGGAATGTTTTCACTTTCATATATGCATACGTACCACGACCAGCCAGCATTTCCACACAGCTGGAGAAAATCGTGTCACAGCACATTCCAGCTGGATGATGTGAAATTGCTCCGCATTCGAGTTGTTTTGCATCGGCGGCCATTACGGTAGAGCAGAATGCAAACACCGTTTCCACCGCCGCCATTTGATCCAGCTATGTTGTGCGGTGCTATTTTCTAAGGTACCCTACTTTTTTATCCCACATAGAGCTTACCGGAAATTTCAGAACGAAGACAATTTTGCTTATGTGAATGGATGCAGCTTTCTTCCCTTTTCTTTTAATATCCCACTCGAGCTCCAGAAATTGGGTGCTTCGCTTCGGTCTACGTAGAAGAGAACGTACTTGATCGAGCACGCGTGTAAGTGCAAATTTGCCGGAGCGCAGAAGTCCACATGCTTTAATGCACCACGAATTTGCTGGCATCTATTCAGTTTAAACATACACACACGCTCACGTGATGGTTGTTTGGAGGCCGGTTTAGTTCCAAACGTTATTTTGTGCTTCTTTTGCTTCACGTTGTCATGATCGTTCAAGTTCGAACATAATGTTTGCTCATGAAGAGTTCGAAGAGTCGTTTTCGTTTCTTGCGCAAATGCTTTCAGTTGTTGAAATTTTGTGCGTTAGATGGCTGGAAATGTTAGGGTTTTTATAGAAAAAATTGCAATTGGAGAAATTAATTGCAAAATGTGCTGTTTTCTATAATATTCGTTGAAATAATCAAATGATGAATGATCAGTTATAATCCTTATTCATAATTTTTTCTTAGTTTTTAGTTATCTTAGTTTTTCACTACATCAAATGATTATTTCTCAGCTCAGTAATACCAAATAGAGTCGGGTTAGCAATCCAGTTGAGTTAGCAAATTAATATCCCCGAATTCGTTACTTAGATTCATATGATCCGCGCCGGTCACTAGCAATAGTTGTAATGTTTTACTTCTTCCGTAAATTTTGCGTTAGTATCGAAAAAAGAGAGTATTTTCCACTAACTGAACCCACACTTACATCGAACCGAAGATCATTTCCGCATTCGTATTCGCTTAGTGCTCTAGTGGGGTATTTATGAACGAAAATTTGCAAACGACATCGATAGAGCGAGGAAGAATTATTTTTGCCAACGTTGTTGAGCATATGTTTCGCTGTACTTTCCTTCTGTTTTTTTTTTTCTTGCACTATCTCAGATCTTTTGAAAATCCCAAAACCCGTTTACATTCATGCTGTGGATAGCACTGGCATGTTATCGATAAATTGTCTGCTTGCCGTTAGTACCCGAAAAACAAGAAGCAGTTACCGATGTATGGAGGGTATAAATTCCGGAGTCTGTGGTCCAGCCAGCCAGCCAGTGTAAATCTTGACCGAACCTGGATGTGTTGTGTAGTACGAGCGGAAAATCATTGCTCTTAGACTTTGTGGTCGACGTAGCTCCCGTATCGAACGGGAGGAGTCGTGTATCAGGAACCATTGTACAGCAATATACGAGCAAACTTCTATGTTTAATCTTTTCCATGTCCTTTGACACCCTTGGACGCGCAGTGAGAACAAACTAAACAAGCAAAACAAAAAATATACCATCGCTGCAGGGATGGCGTGATCCGTTTTAATCCATACCATTTGGAGCTTTTCCAAAGATTTTCTTTGCCACATTCTTCTTGCGGTGTATTTTTTATTCTTCACCCAAACTCGGTCCACTTTACGGTCGTTTTCATTGGGAAATTTATTCGATCATGTAAATGGCACGTTTCGTACGGTGGAGGAGCGAGGATCCACTTTCACACGGTGTGGGGTGTACACGTTCACCTCTTCTAAATGACGCTTTTCTAGTTGAAACAACAAATCCCTCCAATCTCCTTCCCACTCCTCTAGTTACCGTGTTTCCCGTAGACTAACACGTTCGATCGATGTTGGAGAATCAACCACTGATTTCGCTGGAACAGAAAGGAAATACGGTCTCGAGCAGTCCACTTAGAGCCGACATTAAAATCGGCAGAATCGATGTTCCGAAGTATGTTAATTAGCATGTTAATCCTCTTTTGGGTCGAAATGTTGACGCGAACCCGGCGGGAATACCTAAGTGGAAGGAATTAGCGTGCGCTTCATAAAGGGACTCGCAGCAACGGTATGTTTACCCTGCTGCCGTTAGCATAATAATGAACTGTCATTACATTTGGCCGGCCACGGCGGCGATGACAGTGACGATGCTCGCGTAGAAGCATCCCGCTGTAAGTCGGTTCGGTCGTAATTCGCGTGAGTTGCAACATCAACGAGCAGCGACGAAGTGATTGAGATACCCGGCCGGGTCTTCACAACCTTCTCCAGGACCACCCGAATGTCTGGGCCCGTTAAGTCCTTAAGGAAGTGACAGGGTAAGGAGGTTAGACAGAAGGGTGTAAGCGAAAGCTGTCGTAAATTTAGCCACCGCCACACACACACACACGGGTACCCTATCCCAACCGATGGAAAAGGTAGTGGAAAACTAGAGTGCTTCTGTGAAGGTGGTCTAATTCGTTGAGGTTTCTGTAAGACGATCGAGCAACAACTCCGCCCACAGGGCGCGAGGATTACAGCGTGTTGTTCGTTGTTTAAACCCTCATTTCGATACAAACTTAAGCATATTAAATTCGGGTCTTGCACACGCACCACGGTTTTCGTTGCAGAACGAAGTAATGACGTTGTACTACTCAGGGTTGTATGCTGGTGGAGTTGGAGTCCTCTGTCCGGGAGTGTGGAGTAAGGGTAGAGCATACATAGTTGTGATATTTTATGTAAATTCGTTGAATTATGAAGATGGTATGCTAAGCTACTCAAAGCACACGCGCTAGTTTTGCAGCAGTAAGAGTTTTAGCTTCAAGTATAAAAATGTGAACATTTTGTCATTTGCATTCAGTTCAATCAGGCTTAATAAACGACTAGAAACACTTTTATTGCCCCTGTTAGCAACCCTCCTTGTCGCCACGACGAACGGTTCGCTTAAACTAACGAACGCTAATGGATGTTTTGAAAGGCACACTTTCTTGGCCACGTTCTTGTATGTGACCAGCTGGATCTAGCGTCCTCTTTTCCATCTAGTGTACGTTGTTTATACTTTCCATAATCCACTGCTTCCACTAAATCAGTGCACTTTTCACTGCCGCCGCTTATATTCCATGTCCGCTGTGCTGTGCTTGTGGCATCGGTTGTTTCACAACGATGAAGACAACCTTTATCCACCCCATTCTCGCTGACATGTTTCGACTTAATTAGCCTACCACTAATGGTGATAGTTTTTGACACTATTTTTTTACCGCTAGTGGGTCGGTCGTTGCAAGATCTACAATGCTGGAGAGATGTTGTGACGCTAATCCATTCGTTGTTTTTCGCTTGAACGGTGCAAACAGTGCTGATGATAATGTGTGTTTGTGCAGCGTGGAACAATGAACCCGCACACCAGGACCAGTTTGTTGTTGTTAGGTGAAGGAATAGTTTTATCCTGTATCCATCGCCTAGATTTGTTTTGTTATAATGCTGTCAGTGTTATTGGGTTTGATATACTGAAAAATTGTGAGAAGATGCTAAGCTCTGTTCGCTGCAAAATGGATTGCTAAATTTAATGTTAATGTCAACGTTTAACAGTAAAGGAAGATGTTTTCTTTTTGGTACATATTCATTTATTATTAAATTCTAGCAGTAAACAGTACGAGCTGGTCGGTCTTTATAAATTAAAAAAAAATATGGCAGTGGTGTTGTCGTTTAAATCAGTTGAAATTGCACATCATTTCTTATTAAATAAACAATTTTCACAAGAGTTTCACCTTACAAGTCAAAGAAAAATTATAAAGAGTTGTCTAAAAGTTTCCCCAGTTTGTTTTTATTGGGTAATATATTTCATATTCATGTCGCGTGTTGAAAAGTAATTTTCCCGTACAATATAATCGTCCATTTCAGCAGCATAATTTTACCACCAATACATCCTCTATCACATATTTTGTTTATCAGTGTAGGGGTTTTTTGTTTGCTACAACCGTGCTACAACAAAAAAAACTCATCACTAACTCGTCTTGTGCGTAATTATGCCACTGTCACTACAACTTTTCGTTTGGGATAGTATAATAAAAGAGGAAAACCGAACACACGGCTCTTTGTAGCGCCGCTCCAGCAGACGGAAGCAACGCTCGGCCGTAGTAAGAACACGAAATAACACACCTCACGAAAGCCACACTATCTCACAGGGTGGGGAAGGAAAATTGGGAAAAAGTTGAATATTCTTTGTCTTCTTTTACGAGACGGTACACTAGACAGAAATTGTCTACCGGTGTAGACCACGTTTTGCTTCTGGTGGCAGGACTAGTATGTGGAGACTACTGTCGCGCCTGCAGTGAAGACAGCAGAAACAAGAGAAAAAAAGTATAGCTGCACACTTACTGTTTATTCTTCGTTGTTCGGCAAAGTTCTGCAGGCGTGCCGAGTTCCCGTTTCCGGGACTGTAAGTTCCGGAGCATTATCACTGCGATGGTACGAGGGTGAGAAAGAGTGATAAAAAAAAGCTCCAACTGTTCATGTCCGCATGTCGTCGTCCGAAGCACGCACATGGATCATCATCTGCTGCACCGTTGTCTAGTAAGAGGAACGAGACATTTCGCGAATCCAAAACGAAAGGAAGTTCCGGTTCCACTAATGAGTGTACCTAATAAAAGGCAAGGGCATCGTCGTCGCACCCGCCGGTACAACACTGCACAAGCGAAGAAAGCTGCCGGAAAAAAATGATAGCACATTTTTGGCAGCACGTACGAAAATTCCTTAGAAGATGACAAATTCCCTTCCAAAATGGAGTACGACACTCACTACTATAGGTGGATTGGTGAGATTTCATGGCTGTAACTAATTGGCTGAGTAAAGAAAGATTAGTGAGAAGGCTAAGTAAAGGAAGATTAGTGCTGTTTGCCTCGCCTGGTTTACGATATGATGCGATCTGTTTTACCATTGTGTCAACATAACCGTAGGAAAAGACCTCAAAAATTAAGTTTCCTTTGATTTTGTTTGGGGAAAAACTTTGGGTTTTCCAACCAACGTACAGTTGGGTAAAACTCATTTGTTAGCTGTTTCGACATTCGTACTCATATACCAACATTAACTTGTTTACAACTTCCAACAGATTGCATGTCTAAATTAAGCCAAGTTCAAGTTGCTTGGTAACGGGATATCATCCCATTCATGATCCATTCTACCAAACTTCAAACCGAAAGGATGGTTACATTTCCCTAGAAATTATACTTTCATTGTAACACATTGTAACCATCCGTATTATTTTCCCGCAGAAAACACGAATCTCCTCAGTGCATGCCAGCATCATCTTAACGATGTTATTGCCATTAGCCAAAGCTAATGTAAACTATTCCCGGGTTTTATTTTGGCACCCTGCGGAGAGCGGTTGTTGTGTCTCCGTGCCTTTGTGCGTGCGTTGGTGTGCGTCTCAAATTAATTTGTAAACATTTCCCTCCTGACCGACCTATGGGCGCATACGCCATCCTTTCACATCCACCTGGTACGAAGTGCAATCACATTAAGAAATCGCACACGGGCGAGCGAGAAAGCGTGTGGCGCTCGCTCTGTGCTGCACGGTATAACCTCGTAGTAAAATGCAGCGATTCTAATTTGGAACGTGGAGCTGAAAGTGAATAAATATTTAATTTCCGTTTTGTCTGAGCCGCTCTCGGTCCCACTTACCCGGCCTGCGTCAGGATCTCTGCTCGCCTGACCTCTCCGGGTGTTTCAGTATGTGTGTCTGGGTTGGGATATTGCCGGAACGCGGATAGGTTAGCATCTAGCAAAGTTTATTTAATTTGTTAGGAACGACTCGGCATCGTGGAGCGCGCGAGCGCCGTCGACTACTCGCCCGAAGTGTTATGGACAGGGAGACTTTAGGCAGGGACGAACGACAAAAAAATGTAGAGGAAGACGTCTAAGAAAAGCCAAATGATGTCTGCCACGTAAGAAATAAGCACGGGATGGTTGAAGCTCATAAAAATAAAAAGAGAGATCGTTTTGTGGTACCGTTTTATGGCGGTTTCGAACGCGAACAGGAAAAGAATGGTTCTCGAGCGTCTTCGGTTTGGGGAACACCGTGTGGTCCAACACTCCACGACACGACAGGTCCTTCTTTCTTGTTTTTTTTTCGGTGGGTTGGTTTGCTCCCGGGAAAATACTGTTTTTCTTAGCACATTTCTTACACACATTTACCATTCCCGTCAGTAAACGGATGGTGGTATGGCTGAAGGGGTGGGGGTTGCTTGAAAATTGTTCTTTGGGAAACTTTCTTCTTTTTTTCTTTCCTTTCTACAAATAATCCTTTCCCTGTGCTAGGGATGTGTGTTTGTGTTCCTGCTTAGTGCACATTCACTCTATACATCATTTGCTTGGGTTCAGCCACCACCACCCGCCTGGCACACAGAAGGGCTAAGATCCTGTTGCAGTGGAAAACTTTTATGTGCTTACTTTGTGGTCGGGATGGCAGCGATTTCCTGCACGAAATAATTAATTTTATAGCCATTCCTGTGCGCTCGTCGCTCCGTGTGAGTTCACTTTATCGTCTTCAGCAATGCAAAAAAAAAAGAAACGTGTCCTACGATCCATTCTAACGTATTCTTTCTTTTTTCTTTCTTTTCCCAGGTATGGTTCCAGATAACTACTGCGATGGTACTACGGTGGCCGATGGAGCACAAATGGTGGGACAGACGAAAACTGTCAAATTGTCAGCTAGGATGAAATGTGACATTGGTAGCGTCATCCGAAGGGCATCTGAGGAAAGGACGGAAGCAACGTGTGCCAAAGAGGGTATTCTATGTTTCACCAAATCAAGCCGATCAGAGCGCGGTGAATACGGAACAGCAGAATTCAGCGTAGCTTTCTAATGGATTCTAATGCTCGATCTCTCGGCGAAGGAGAAAATCATTCATTCAACCGGTGTGTCTGTGGGACGAATACTTTTTGCCCCAATTGTGGACGCTATTTATACGATGAAAAACCCACAGTCCGACCGGTCCGTGGCTGCTGTGTGATCCGCTGTGTGAATAAAAGCAATCGAAAGACCCTCAGAAAGGCAACAAGCGTCGGTGGTAACATCCATTACAACAACGTTGCGAACAAGTGATGGTACGCGCACTGGGAGGGTTTTTTTTTTGTAGTCTCCTCCTCCTGTCCATTCACTCCCGTTCCGGTTGATCGGGCGTGGAAATGAGAAAAAAGGGGCAAATGGAGAACCTTCCGTTTGCTTGCTCACACCCGGAATGTTTCATTCAACCGTGCTCATCTAAAAGTGACGCGCCGGAGCTTGGCAAGCGGTTTGCAGATAAGCGAGAAAAGGAGTCGGTTTAGATCTTACCCACCTGTCCCCGAGGAGGATCCCGCGGGAAAGGGAGACAGGATGTCTCTATCTCCGTATTCTGTACACCGAATCATCGGTACGCGCCGGTAAATCATCCGGGCCCTTCGCTGTTTTTTTCCTTCCAACTACCCATTGGGTACAATTTTCCATTTTCCAGGGCCACGTTTTTCCATCCATCGTCGTCCGATAAATGGAACTTAAAGAACAACAAAAAAAAAAAATCACACTCGGCTTGAAAACGCGATGGAAATGGATGGAGAATTGTACCCATCTTCTAAACCGAGAGAAAAGATCGTACAAAAAAAAAGGTTGACACCGTTCAACGGCCAAGCACACGTGTATGCGTGAACATGGGAATGGGAAGTGACGGTTTCACGTGCCGGCAGAAGGAAATTGCTTTGATAGTGTCACTTCTCTTTCAAGGATGAGTAATTTTTCAATTTTATTCAATTTACTCTTCCATCTTTCCCGTGATATGCTCACAGGAAAAAAAACCGTGCTCTGGGATGAATAAAACCCATCGCCTCTCTGCTGCTGCTCAACCGGCACCGGGAGAAAAGAAGCTACACGTTCCTGTGATGGACCGGGCCCCCTTTACACCTGAGGAAATGGAGGTCTTTTTCGCTATCTCCATTGATATGGCTCCCTTTCGAGAAGGTGGCAAAGGATCATTCTTTTTCCGGCTTTTTTTTCCAGCCGACTGCGTACAATCAGCCCGCTAGTCACTCGTAACCTCACGTGTTTTGTTATTGGTAGCGTTGCACGGATGAGTAGCGAAACATGTCGTATGTTCCAGCTTGTACGGGGTGTTAAAAAAAGTTATTTGTGAAAAGATTTTTCTCCTTCTGTAACATAGATAAAGTTGCCAAGCAACTCATCATTGTTCAATGTGAGATTATTTCGTTTAAACGTTCGATAACAGAATTTAATTGTGCCCATCATTTTAAGGCTTATTCGGACCGGAATATTGTCCCAGGACGACATAACAATGGCTTTGCTAATTGCAAAAATTTTTCCCTATTTTAACAAGGAGTAAATCCTTCCAATTGTCTTACAGATCTGGTACCGATTACACGAAACCTTTTCAATTTTTAAGCACATTCATAACCCTTCCCTTTGTTGAGATACAACTATTAGTAGTTTAGGCGTTCGTGAGAAGATGGATCACCATATTTCCCGTCCACTTCTACATGGTTGCCACCAGGAACCTAAGCGGTGCGCTAAATTGCGCAACTAATTCCCATTCCCATTAACCGTACCGTCTCCATCATCCATCTTTTTGGAGCGCTGCTAATTCTTGTCCAGGAATCAAAGCTTAATCCATCTTAACACTACCCCCAAGGTTTTGTCGGATTCTATCACAGCAAAAAGCCAAGTAGTAGAATCCCAAAAGGAGACCGATTCCTGTGTTAGGGCTAGTGGTGATGATAGTGACGGGTGTTCTTTGCGACATAAATCACATCTTCTGTGTTCTGCAAACCGAACTACGCCAGTGGAGGGTTTTGTCAACCATCTTCACTTCACTTCGCAACGATACGACGAACTTCGCTTTTCTTCTAACGCGGTGATGAGTGATACGATAACGATGGCACGATGACAGTTGTGATTATCGGAGCAGATCACGTGAAGAACCCGGTAGCGACGACGGTGATGATGATGACGGCGATGATAATGATGAAGGTGGTAGAAAGAACAACAGTAACTATAATGAATTATGATTTAAATATTATGTAAATCACCTTTTAATTTATATTCATAACAATGGTAAGCCGGGGTAGATAAAGTTTTGCTAATCTACTCGCTCCCAGTCCGGCCATCCAAGTCCGTCTCCTTCTGTTTGATTCCTGCGCTGGGTGTTTCCCCTCTCTGCCTTGATGATTCTGTGCAGATTCTGTCTTTCCTCTTTGACTGGTGTGAAGGGGCTTTTGGAATCTTTCCTTCGTGCAAAGTTGTATGCCCAGCGGTTCATCCTTCATGCCACACTGGGAAATGTCGGGGAGAAACTGGATGGACGCTCTGGATTCACCGCTTTGTGGCGGGATTGGTGGAAGACGACGAACGTGTGTATTCTAAAATTTTCCTATCCAAACACTTCCGATCGTCTTTTGCTTACATTTCTCACTTTGGAGCCGTCGGCAGTGGTTTCGGTGAATGGTGTAAAGGTGTTGGAGCTTTTCGTACTAGTTTTCTTGCGGAAGCTCTCTTCGGATGCTAAAGAGTATGCCGGCTTGCCAAGGTTAGTGTGCCGAGCTTATACGATATGATGAGCTCTAGTGGCTGTTTGCAAGCTTTCCATGCATACAATTAATGGCCGAGTAATCACCGTCACCATCAATCTTGAAAAGGATCCTAGCGTTCAAGGTTTTTGGGATGTGCGTTCAACAGAGCGTCTTGCAGACCAAAAACCTTTGACACACATAGGAAAGTAGTATGTGTAAGCTATAGATAACTGGTGAAAGAGGTTTTGTTGTGCTCCTCGGATGTTTTTTTTTTTTATTATTTGGGAGCATACATTTGTATTGATTACTGTTGGTGAGCGAACGGTCTTCAGGACAATTGCTTATTTGAGCTTACCAGTTGTTTAAAGAATTTATTTTTCTTTTAGTTTGCTATGTCTCTTAATGTAACTTTGCCATATGTTTCAAACCTCATTATGTCTATGAGTTTATTTGCAAGAAATCATGCATACTTGTTTATGTACAGCAGTTCATAATAGACTCACGTATTCGTATATTCATGTTATGGTTTATGCCGTTACGTTCCTAATGAATGATGCACTATTTGTAATTGTTGAGTCATGATTGTTGGATGGATTTCTTCCGCAGTACGGCCCCGGTAACCGGATATGGTCCATCATGGTAATAATTTTACCGGCTGTCGTCCCATAATTCATTTCCAACCACTATTGCTGCAAAGAAAATGCTACGCTGAGGAAGAAGCGTACAAAAACACATTCATAGAGGAAGGAAAAGCATGATTGTTCTTACCTTTATAACATACTATGTTTGGAAAAAATACTGTACACTAAAATATTGCTAACTAATATGTTCAGCAGATGATGGGTAAATTTTATGCTCATATTATGCTTAACTTGTATAAGCTTAAACTTGTGTTAAAACGATAATGCGTAATGTATATAAGTGTAAAAGCATAATACAACTCTTCAGTTGAGTTCAACACTAGTTTCAATTGTTTCGTTGCATCTATTATATCGCTACCGATGCATTGTTACGCACATTTTCTAAAGAGATCCCTACTGTGCACATACGCGCACAAAAGGCTCCAAATTGTTTCTATTATTTCAACACAGCTCATATGTTTAAAGGCAAATGATTGCATTTCCTTTCGGCCAAGGTACTACACGCCGGTTTTGTCCTCAGTGAAACACCAGACGGAGCACTCCTTGATTTTTTTCTTCTATTCGACAGGTTGGCCTGCGCAGTACTAAATTTTGCCTACATTGTGTAATTTTTCATAAAATTAAACATTTATGCAAATGTTTTCCTCCACCAAACCCTTGGTGCTGTTTCTTCGCAACGGGACGAATAACCAAAGGAAATGCCCTTCTTGAACACCGCGCGCACACCCATACCGTGTAATGAATGATAATGAGAATCGGAAATATATCATTCATATAAATACCGGGACAACCGAGCAGCCGACTCTCAGACCGTTAGCTGTGGGTCCTGCGCATTTTTTATTTCATTTTAGTTTCAACCATTTTTCTCCGAGGACTAAAACGACCGGTTGAGGATGGTAACAAAACTGTTTCGAGGTACAAAAAAAAACCCTACTCCAGGAAACCCATGTTGAAGTCTTGGTGGACGCAAATCCTCAATATAAGCTTTTGATGGGAAATCCCATTTTTTGTTGATTTTTTTCTTCCTTTTTAAAATAAATACTTTTCGCCACAAAGGTGTATATATTACGTGGTTTAAATTTGGAACAATACCAAACTTTCGTTTATTTGATGCATCTGTTACCGTTTTTGAAGGAGACTTTTTTTTTTGAGTTCGCGTTTCGGTCCTTTCAATATTTCTCCTTATAAAACAAAAAACAAAATCAATACCTCCCGGTGGGCGCCAATTTCTTTCGGGTGGGAATGGTGGAAATCGATATTCGAATAAATTAAAATACCCTTTTTGGTTGTTTATGTACTACTAATACTGCTGTGACGACAAGAATCTTACCGTCATTCTGTCGTTTCGAAAAAAAAAGAAAACAAGTGAAAAAGTTGAAAGTCAATTTGGGGAAGTTTAACTTCACTTCCGGGTTCCGCATCGTCGACTACCCCACGAGGTGGTCGGATGTCGCATAACGGGAAGGGTGGCCAGCTTTTCGTCTTTCGTTCCTGTTTTCGTTTCGCTCAACTGAAGAGAATCGCAGCTCGCGAGGGTGTCGTTTATTGTGACCTTTTGCACACCAACTCCAGCTGGCGAAGGAATCAGAACGGAATAAGGCGCAATCATGCTCCACAATCCATCAATTCCAATACCCGATCCTTTGGTCGTGTCGGTTGCGCTGTGGCAGAACCACAATTATTCATTGCGTTCAAGCACGGCGAGAAACGCATTTTGAGGTTAAATGATGGGCGCATGGAGGAAGAGGGTAGATGGCGCGTGTATTGCTACGAACCGTCGAAGGGTGCGGTCGATGGGAAATCAGCTCAGTAACCGCGACATCGAGCCATCCCCCTACGTCCGTGTATACACGGTAACTGATTGGAAAGAATCTTCGGTCGTCAGCGAAAGCCTATGCCAGTCCACCAGGTGAAGCTAATATATTTACCTTTATTGCCTTTCCAATCGCTGGCAGGAATAAAGAAGTGATTGGAAGTCAAGGATTTTGTCGCTTCGCGCGCGCCCCATCTGCCCATTTGGGTTGGTTACGTTCCACATCGATGGCCTATCGGAGTTTTTCACCTGAGTTGGGGCGTCGATATGGGAAAGAATTCCTTTTTGTTTTTGCTGCAAAGTTCACGGCAGTAAACCAAGTTCAAGGCAGTAATTTATTAAAGTTTGTGTGGTGATGTACGAATGCAAATGAAAATCGAAATATATGAAGAAATAGTTTCATTGTGTTGATTTGAATCATATTTGAATAATACATGTGTTTTATATGAGTGTATAAAAGCAAGGTAGTGGCGTTTTGGTTCACCCATACCAGTGTCTAACTTGATTAAAGTTTTCTCTAGAGTCCCACCCAGAACGGCAAAAAGCAATGTCGATGAATGTTTAATTGAACGTAAATACACAAGATTTTATCCGCACGGTTGTTCCGCATCACCGCATGAGGGTGTTAATTCTGGTGGGATTTTTTAAGACAGGAATTCCCCGAGGACAATGTACAACTGTGAGTTTATTTGGCAAAGATTTTGTCTGTGGAATGTATCTGTTCACGATTTGTTTATGTGGTTTTTCCCTCCGTATACTTTTTCGTTGAGACAGGATGCATCAAATTCCTAAAAATTGAAGACACAAATAAACGAAGATACTGTCATTCAACACAGCCCTAAGAGCCCATCCTCTTCCGTCTGTCGCTTTTATGAACGAAACTGTGCACATTCTAGCGTGATCTTGGCGGGTGAATTTGTTTTCCACTCCCCGGTATGATTACTGAAAGCAAGCCAGGTCAGGTAGATGCACACACGGAAAAAATCACTTCAATCCTGTGGAATAACGTGTGCGTCGATATGTGTCTTATGTTGTCTCGTTTTTTTTCGTATCCGGGCGTCGTTGGGACAATGTTACTCCTGGGAAATCAGAACTTGACGTAGATGTAGCGTAGATATAGGAGGATCCAGTTTTGCCGAATTTTCCATACCGGTTCTCGGTTTCATTGAGTATGGATTCCCTGGTATCAAGTAAGAAGGAAGCATTGGTGCTAAAAATGTCTGGTGTCCTTGAAGGTACGCACAATTGTCTTTTGTCGATGGGAATACAGCTGGTAGTGGTATGGTAAAGTTAAAGCATAAATGACTTTTTATAGTGCATTTGTATACGCAGATGAATGATGATTACATATATTATGTTAACAGAAAAAAATCGAAAAAAAAAAAATCGCCGAGACTTTTAAGTTACAATATTCGTTTCATGCACACAAAAAACATCTAAATCTTCATATGTACAGCTTCAATACTTTAAAGCTCTTTTCATGCTCCTCATTCAATATACCGTCACAAGTAATCATAATCGTAGACGACACATCATTACGCAAATGTTTACCCACGTGCACATTGATCGTAACAAGAACTGATTGAATATACAATAGGGCATGAAAATTCATCTAAAGGGCATCGACAATATTTTGCTCCACGAACCCTAATACAATCAAGCAACGACGGAGAATTATTGTTGTAAATAATTTTTTGACTCCACCTTTCTTGATGTAATTGTTTAATACAGCAAGGCACGTGCTCCAGGTGCGTTTTTTGTTTTTATATGCCGAAAAAAATCCGACTCTCATACTGAATATCCCCAAACGTACAATTTAGTATGAAGGGATTTTTGAGGGACAGATTGAGGTGGTCTTTTCCCCGCCCGCACGCAGCAATGCCTTACGCGCTTCATGTAAATCATAATATATGCGTGTCGATATTAGCGCTCAAATGTAGCCGTAATCAAAAATTTATGAGAATTACCCCCCCAGTCCCTCATCCGCTCTTTCGTTTTCCCGCTTACCATACCAATCCCACCATTTTGTGGCAATTGTTTGTTGTGGTGTCATAGGAATAGCCACCGGAAAAAAGGACGTCTAATGGGCTTGGGCTACAGTAGCTTGTCGGGTGGTACGCTTAGTAGGTGATATATTATGCACCGTTGCGGAAGGCACGTGTACTACTAGGGGCTTTCTTCTTCTGCTGTGTATCTATTATCAAAAATACGCCGGCAAGCTCTTCTGGTACAAACAATATTCTTACTTTTCCGTAACAAAAACTCCCACTCGTGCCACTCGTCCGTGGTAGGATGTACGTTAAATTTATCCAACAGGGCCTCCACAATGTGTATATAAAGAAATTAATGCTAACCGGAAAAAGGGAACCATACATGCATGCAGTGCATTATGTTTGGTGGGGACAACAAATTCCCAAATCCATTACCCAAACGATTACGGTATGAGTCTTGATGGGCATTTTGGGTGATGTTTTCCGAGCAAGATGACTTTTATGTGTAGGGCCCGGTTAGCAAGGGCATTCATCAGTGCGGTTCGGTCAATTTGCTAGGATTAAAATGATTTCCTGTCCTTTTATTTGGTTTAATTTTGGTAAAGGCTTTTCATGCGTACGGTACGAGCAAATATTTTTGATAATCATTTATTTATCTTGTTAAATAAACGTTTCAACCACAGTTATGGTAGTTGGTATGTTGGTAAGTTTTTAAATAAAATAAAAATAGTTACTTATGTCATGCATATTGCATACATGTTGAGGTTTATGTTTTCGGACGATTAGTCACATCTATGAAATCAGTGTTACAAAATATTTCAAATTGGTTTAAAAACTACTGTGTATTGTTTCTCATGATAGAATTTATCGATGATGCTACCTACTTCTAATTTCTTATTTCACTTTCATGACAGGAGTTTAATTTTACACAACTTGGTTCTATTACTGTGACTGTTTGTGCAAGAAAATCAAACAAACACCAGCACGGTTCAAACCCGATGGCAACCTTTAACTTCAGCCATTGTTAAGCCCTAACAACAATCTCCTTTTAACCTTGTGCCTCAGCAATTCGATAGCGTGACTTTGATGAATTAGTCTACAAACCAGTCTATCCGGTGGCTTGTAGTGGTTGGTACCAGGCACTTTCATCCCAGGCAAACCTTCATCCTGAAAGTTCCTTGAGGGCACCCACAGGATCAAGGTGCATGGTTTGATCGTTTACGTTGTGTGGCTCTCCCGGCCTTTTGCATCATCCGAGGTCCTTCCCTTCCAGTCTGTCTGTCTTCTTCGTGTGATCCTTTGTCTGTGTGTGTTTGTTTGAGAGCTAATGGTGCCGAAGCTGTAGACATCGTACCGGCAACCGCTATCAAGGTGTCAGGAAAATCCTGCTAAATAAATTCACTCCCATTATTTATTTGATGAAAAATGAAAAGCCTGCTTCATCCTGACAAAGTTTTCAACCTCTGCACGGGCGCACACCACGAACAATCGTTCGGGATGATAGTCCAAATGAGCGGCGATGCATGGATGGGGGCTGGGAACGAACGAACACAGCGCATTAACTTATGAGGATCATGCTTGACTTCATCATCAAGTGTGGTAACTTTGAGGTGGTACGCTCCATAATAGCACATCCATCTCTTCGTCTTTGTACGCACCGAATGAGGGTGGTCAGCTAGCTAACGGTGGTTTGCACCGCTTCCTCCACCCGGTGTGACAGTTGTGAAACCGCCGAACCCTGGAAGCAGTAAAAATGTCACTCAATTTATTTGAGAATTAAGAAAGTTTTATTTTCGCCCCGTGTTCTTCGGTGTGCCTTCCGGGCAGTTGGCCAGTAAGCGCGGATAGCGTGTTAGAAAACGGTGGTATGTGTTTGTCAATGAGAGTGAAAACTCCCACTTCTCTCTGTGGTGGTGGTGTTGATGTTGACCAGTTCGAGGTTTCTAAGAGTTTACTGACACACGTCGTTGGCGCTAATGTAGCTTGTGACCAAGTCGACACTAAACTCTGTGCTAAGTAAAGGAATCCTAGACGGAAGTGCTGCTGGCATGGGAAAGCTGGTGGAAAAGTTTATACAAAGACCCCCCTAGTTTCCATCCCGCCACAAGCCAGGACAATCGCTATCGGTGTCCAGAACGGATTCATACAAAAAAAACCCCCGGTAACTTGACGCAACCCGGACAAAACCAAATGTTTGAACTTCCAACGTCCAGCACGGGGCAGAACAGCATATTTGACGTCGCCAAGTCAAAACTATGCCACACATGAACGAGTTGATGGTGTGGTACGAAAGAGACGAAGAATGGTGTGCTGGTGGGTAAAAGTTGAATACCATTGTCACTCCGTTTGACATGGCAAATAAAAAGGGAAAACTCCTGGCCAAAGCCACTTGAGTTTCGTCGACTTTTTTTTTCTCCTGCACTTGCTTTCAATGGTCTCGTTTCGACGCTGGTTTGGGAATGAATCTAGAAAGTTTTTCCTTTTATTTTCTCACTTTTGCTTGTTAGTCACATGGTGATGTTTTTGGTCGTGCTGGTTGGATGTGGATCATACGGTGCAAAACAAATAATGGGATGACGAAGAGCCGAATTATGTGCCCAATGGTGAAGTTGGAATGAAAAACCCATGCGAAGATATCAGCAGTTTGTCAACACGTCCTATAATTGATGAAAATTGTGCTGAAAGCAATGCTTTATTTTTGGCTTCCACCAAATGGACACCAACAAGTTTTCTGATTGTGGTGCAAGCAAGTCTTTTCCGAAACCTTCAGTTCCCCGTTCAACGTGTACGAGAAGAGGAAGTAAAGTTGTCCTCATGCTGTGTGAGAAATAAAATAAGCTCCAACCCCCGATAGGCTTCATTTCCACTTGTCGTACCGGGTTGTTTTAGGTTCGTGGAGTTTATTTTATGTTGCGTTGGGTGATAAGAAACAGTATCTTGAAGGGAGCGTGTGTTTACACATAATGTTTTGTTGTTTCAAAGCCGTCGAAAATGGATCGTTGAATTGGCAGGATGTTGCTATTGCCACTTTCGAAATGTCTCGTTGTGCCGCTTGTTATAGGAACTCTAACTCTAAGGAGGGTTAACTCTTAGAGAAGTCTGCCAGTCAATAAAAATCCCAGTGTCTCATACTGCTAGACACACGCACCCGACATATGGTTTGTTCGAAAAGACGAAACCAAATCTACTCAACGCAATCAAGGGAAAGACAGAAAGCCTATATGCCATTGATTCGCTACAATGGTAAGAACCATATTGTCACCATTCGACATGAGGCCCGCTGATCACGACACCGTCATACACGATTGCCGATCACATAAACATAAACGCAACAACTTCGACTTCAATCGCTTTCTTGTTGTGCTTTTATTTGCGGTTTTTTCGGCATTTATTGTTCCGTATATTGTTCCTGCCTTCCTCGTAACGCGACAATGAGGCCCATATTGATCGAAGGATAACGCCAAAGCTTTCGTCTTTGGCGTGGGAAACCCATTTCTTGTTGCGGCTTTGGCTTTCTTGGCTATGTAGCGCATTGTGTGTTTGCCAACTATCAAGGCCAGACCGGTCGAGTTTATTTTTTGAATTTGCGCTATCTGAAGTCTTTCTCCAGCATCATCGTTTTGCTCTATTGAATACAAATTATTTCCATCCCATCGCGTGCTTCCTTTCGCCAGCATGGGTTGCTTCTTGAGCGGGGTTTGATACAAATTGAAAAAACAACCCATCTGACACACCAATCGACTTATTCAGGATGGTATAAGGATAGGGATAAGGAAAGCTTCCTCACCCACACAAAAGTTGCTCTGAGAAAACAAGTTAAGGATTGAAATTGTAGAAAAAATTTACACATTTTTCCATCTCTGGCGCTAGTTTCACGGAAGGAAAAAAATAGAAAAAAGGAGAATTTTCGCCTAGCTCCCAGATTGCAGACAGCAAGAGGATAGAATAAACCACTCGTTTGCTTTGTGTCAACCTTTTATTCCGAACTTTCTCCTACAGGGTAAAGATACAGCACTTTCCACCGATTCTTTCAGCATCTCATCATCAGTTGGGAGGATTTCCCCGCTTGCCGGAAGCATTCACCTTGCATATCCTTTCTTCGTGGCTACTCGGTCAAATCCGTCCGAAGCACTGTTTCCAGGTGTTCGACCATGTTCACAATTGGTAGAATGGCTGATTGATCCTTTGAGTGGAGCAACGCCAAAATAGACAAAAAAATATAATAAAACAGTGGATGAAAAAGAAGCCCGCTATTTGTAGAAGTTTCTTGAAAGTTCCAAAGAAATCACGAGAGCTTTTTATGCGCATTTGCTATTTTCAACAGTAGTTACAATTTTATTTCCTGCAAATTGTTTTCAATCGACAGCGCTCACAGGTTCGTCTTTCGATTGCTTTACATCCTTGTGATTGTTTTGTGTGATAATTAATTCACTTGAAGAAAACCAGCATTGGATTACTATCAACAGATTTTGTTAGTGGAATGGTTATAACATTCAATAAGCGATAAAAGCTGTTCTGAAAAGTGGAGGAAATTGTTATTTGTTGTGCAGTTTGCATACAACGAAGAGTTGTCAGTTACGAAATGCACCCCATAAGTTATGCAATTGTGTTAATGTAACGCCTAATATCAAGCAAAAAGCGATACATAATGCGTACGATTATCAATCATTTGACAGTAGACGCCTATTTTCACGTTATAATTTTTAGCAGTGAAACCGAAAGCACGTTGATTTAATCAAACCGTGAAAGGGATAAATTAGAAACAATTGCAAAGTGTCATTATTTAAATAATAAAACCATTCATAGGGATGCTGTTCTGGTCCTCTTCAGCTTAGCTAACCCAATGAGCTTTTCATGTACACCATTTAGTACTTTAGTCGTGCACATATGTTGCCTTCTATTCGTGTGTCAATTTGCAGTTATTTTTCATCGGAACCGGAAAAAGGACTTTTTGGCGTTCGCAATGACAATGTGCGGAAATTAATCGAATTGGAAATTTCAATTCTTCTCACCAGCGCCTGGAAACAAACGGGGGATTGTGAGTTGCAGGCAAGTGGTAAACGTTCAATAAGTTCAACTTTTTATCGACAAATGGTGTTACCAAAAACAACCGCTTACTAATTGCGTGGTAATTTGCGCCGTCACATGGATTGTGCCTGTTTCAATCCATTAACGCCCCGAAACGAATAACGAATTGTTTTGAGCACATCGTTGTTGGAATTTGTTATACACATGGTTGGTTTTACTGGTTCCGTTCGGTTTGGATGTTTCTTACAGCACAGTAGCGTGTCGTCGACATCTCGTTTTTTCATTCAATTTTATCCGACGACTATGTTTTCGCGCGTTACACGTACTACATCGTTCGCCACCCCTGCAGGATATTTTCGATCTGCATGAGATAAATGTAACGGTTACGGTTGTCTCACTTTCACTGGCAAAAGCAGCTGTTCAGCAGAAATAAATTGCAATCGAAGTGTCGATTGTACAACATTTCATTTTCATTAGTGTAAAATATGATTAACGAGGTAACAATTGATATTGAGTGTTTTAAACGAGTGAAGCATTTGCCGATGCCCGAAAGGTCGCTTTTCCGACCTTCCATTTCCCTTTTGCCTTCCCCTTTTTCGGATTCCATTTTTAACAAGCTTTTCCCATTGTTCCCGAAATTCGATTGAATTTTTTTTTCATTGCAAATGCGATTCGTTGTGCCATTTGTTTCTTTTAATATCTTTTTCGCCTCATTTTCACATACCCACGGGCTCATATTGACATACGTACTGCGTTCCTGTGTGGTTTCGAATTACGAGCGAATGTGCTGTGTGTGTGTTTGTGTGTTTGTCTTCTTCTCTATATTCAGCTGAGCCACGGGAGTGTAGTAATTAATCAAATGAAAATTATTGACATAATTGATTAACATTACCGTAGCCTGCCGCAGACGGATGCAAGTAATTTGCATACAAATGCAAACGCGCCGACACAGCTGTGTGCGTCCTACCGCCCTATTATGCGGCCAGCTTCCGGCCTACATTCTCCGCACAAAGTGTTTCCTTCAACTGAATACCTTTTCCGGGTGCCATTAATCATTATTTCACCATGTTCGAGTGTATACAAGTCAGGTGAATGTGGGAGGCAACGGGGTTGGGCGTGTAAAAAGTTTTGGAAAACCCATTTTTTTTGCCTTTCCATGCCAAAAAGAGCAGGGGTGGATACATTTTTATGAACTGCCATTTGCCTTTCCATCGCTATGTCACACGGGGTAATGGACAGTTTCGATTTCGTTTACTACTTCGCACGCATTCTATGCGTGCATTTGAACATTGTTCGCTTGTTGATTTTGTGGTAGAAATATCGACACCGGAGGCTCTTGTTAAAACTGATTGGTTAATTAAACATTCTGCCCCCACATGCGCGGGGCTGTATCTGTTAGTAGCATGTCTCAGAAATCAGAACTATCGAATAAAAAGAACTATTGTTGATGAGACACCCTTGGCATATTTTTATAAAAGTAAAGTTAAAATTAACATTAATTATTGTTTCCTTGCGATTTCGAAAGTTCACCTCTCACTGCTATAAATAACCTTCATTGTGTAATGTACTTACTGTTACTTTTGCTACGGCAATAATTTGACAGCCCTGGCAGCTTCAAGCTGCAGTGCGTAGTTCCCGGTAGCATTTGGATTAATCGTTCGTTAATATTTAATTTTAAAATGAATTGCGAATAATATTTGTCTCAAATTCTGAACCGAATGGTACAGCAGCGGCTAATGAACCATTGTAAATCGATAGCATACGTTTCGGTAGACCAGAACCTCAGAACATACGAATAAGCCGTTTTATGGATAAATGAGTTAACAGTGGTTTATTTATTACAAAATGGAGTTAGATAATTGTCATCGATTCAAACGCAGTTTTGCTGCATAAAATGGTTACACCAATGAATTACGATTTTTTAATAATTCATCATATTGGTAGGATGAAATGGAATAACTGAGCGAAATTGGATATTTGTTGAACATTATTCAACGGTCGATTAGATTGCGATTGCTGGCTTCGAGCGTTTGACCTTAGAGGGCGCTGTATCGATCGGCGAAACTGATCGAGTCGGGGATACCCGAAATAAGAGGATCAATGATCAAGAGAAAGCGGACTTGATAAAGTGAACCTGCCGAACGAGGTAGAGATTTTTTTGCTCCTCTAAATAACCAAATTTGAAGCAATTTGGCAATTAAAGATTACTAAAAAATTGCTTATTATCACCGTTATACGCAGTAATACAGTTTACAAAAATTCATCAAGTATCTTAAAACTGCATATATTGGGGGAATTGGTGGATTAAATATACATTCGAGCCTACCATAGTAGCCAACACTTCGGAAGCAAACTCAGAAACTTATAAGGAAAACACCTTCTCTTTTTCATCGTTCCCAATGTACCACTTCCTAGCGACAGTCACAGTTAGAAAGCGGAAACAGTACCTGCATGGAATAACGAATAGGCGAACCTTTCTTTCCAGTGGCTTCTTGATTGATGGAAGTCGGTGCTTCTGTAGCTCAAAATAAAACGTGCCACCGGCGCTTTGCACTCATCGGCGGTTTTTTTTTATGAAAGTGGAACCATCCCAAAAATGGATGCTCATGGAAAGTGAAATTCGAAGTTTTAGTAACACACCCCGCCTCACCACGCAGAAGATGTCTAAGAGTGCGGAAGATTTGGGAAGCCGTGTTGATGAAGGCTCGATGGATGGAAACTGAGACTCCTCCCGGTAAAGGTTTTCGGTTGGCTGAGCCTCTTTGAAACATTCAGTATGACCGGAGGACGATCTAGCGTAAATTTCCACTCGAATATTCTGCTCAGGATTTCATCACCTGCTCAGCTGTGCGTAAGGGAAAGCGTAGAGGATACCGTCGTCCTGTAGGCGCTGCGAGCCATGGAACTTTTTCGAATGAGAAACGGCACGCACAAATACAACGACGGTGTTGCTGTGGTCCAATACCATCCAGTCCACGATGGTGGCGGGATGTTAAAAGCAGCAAAATCCTTTGATAATTTTCTTCTCACACACCGAAAGAAAAAGACCAAACATGCTTTTCCTCCTGATAGGTTCCCTGGCGGGTATTCCACGTACGCACCTAAAAGAAAAGCTTTCTTGGGCTTCTTGCTGTAAACATCGTTCGAAATGGCATGAAATTTGTTCTCATTTCATCCAGCGAGGATGTTGTTCCTTCTGGTCCAACCTGATGAAAGGTTTCTTCGGTGGTGAACGTCACCTTTTGCGTGTGTATGTATTTTACAAAGGCTCGTCTCTTCGGTCTCTAAGAAAAAATAAACGCTCCGATCCATTTTGAATTTCGCGGTTGTGAGTCGGTGGATTCTTTCAGGTCTTCGTCACATTTTTAGAAACCGGTACAGTAGTAGTGTACTTGTGCTTTCGAAGCACGTCGACCGTATATTGACTGTTCCGCCATCTGTGGCAGCAAGGCAAAGAGGGGAACATTCTCCGGCAAGGTAGGCGTGTGTTCACTACTTACTGAGACCCTCCACAAGCCAGTTTGCAGCAATGATGATGCCGCTTCAATACTTTATCGCTTCCGTTCCGTTTCGCTTGGTTCGAAAATTTGAAGGTAACTTTTAGACAGCTCTACCATCCAGCTCCCATTACCCGGGCCAAAGGATCACGCTGCTGATCAACCGCACGGTGCCGTTTCTCGTGTGTATGTTCAATGCAGCAAAGAGAAACGGCGGAAACAAATGGCTAGGAAAAACTAGCATCTTTTAAATTTCCTTCCCAATGATGCATGATGTTTGCTGCCGTTCTTGGTTTCGGAAGGTTTACTCTTGCTTCTTCATACCTTTCTTTTTTATAAGATGATGAATTTCACAACACGGGCAGAAGATCATAGGGCTAAGTGTACATCAGGTATTCGCTTCGCAAATGGATTGGCTGCAGATGTTTCTGTTTACTTTGCGATAGCGATCAGAAGCCGGTTTGCAAGTGTTTCGCATGTGAACCAAGCAAAGAAAATTGCTTTTCGATTATAGTAGTAAAACGGAGTGCATTTGATGTTTGTGTATGTTTACGAGTAATAGTGTATGCACTAGCTTTTTTACTATAAGCACAATATTATAGTTGTGCGATTCCCGCGTGTTGCGAGTAGAAATCAATTTCCTTAAATTGTAATCATGGTTGTGTTTGGAGAAACATGTTTACCCCAAGATTGCTAAATCTCAAAAACCTACATCAAATTTCAAGAATATATGGAATACACTACCAAGATTTGTGATCGAAACAAACTCCATTTCCATACAAATCACTTCAAAATTGTTATTTGCTCATTTTTTTTTTTGCGGCAGGACTTTTCATTGTTATATCCAGTTTATTGTGCGGACATTTGTCAATTTATTGTGTATCATTAATATTGATTCAAGAAGTTACGAATTCGAGTCAAGTCAAGTCACGAATTGTCCGATTAAGGTGAAATATACAATAATAATTAGTTTCTATTGTAGACGTAACTTCATAACACCTTTCTCATAGAAGTTTTGGCGAAAAACTTACGAAATTGATGTTTTCTATCATTGTTTGATCTTTTGTCATTCGGAATGTTTTTAATGCGAGCAAATTGTGTTAATCGCTTGATGTAAAGTGAGCTCTTTATAGCAGAAACTTCAAAACTTGCCCAACGAAGCTCCCTAAGTTTTTGGCGCTAAATTTGAGATTTGCCTTTATTTTGATGAACAACAACAACTCTTCTATAGAACAATTGGCTGGCTATTATTGGCCAATCACTTGCTTTAAATCGTCGTGTGTATATGGTCATACCGAAGCAACTCATAGTAAACGATTTCCTTGCTATCGCTACAAATCGACATTCGAACCTTCTTGGCCTTAAGACCAGGTTTGGTCGCCGTTTCAATAACTTGATTGCTCATTGGTGTCGATTGCTTTCGTATAGCATTTGACCCTTTTATCATCCCCAATCACTATCTGTGTTAGAAACGAGTCGATATTATTCGATATTCGTTGATGTATTTGATTCTATAAAGATGACGATAATCTTTAATGTTTTGAAGTGTTAATGGACGTGGTATCCTAAAATCGAGCGCTCTTTCGAATCAAACTTTACGTAAATGGTTTGAAATTGTTAAATAGTAGATCTCTTTTTCCTATATGCGGATGCTGCGTCAACTAACATGCCGGTAGAACCTTATCGATGTTAGCGATAATGGATGGATTTATGTTTCTCCAACCTAATGTATCAAAACACACATTCAATTCCTTTTTATTAAAATGTCAAACAATTGCTACTTTTCAAGAAATGCCATACAATATTCTACAAAACAAACCTCCATTGAATTACAAATTCCCTTATTAGTTCAATCGTTTTGCAGCAGCAACATAATTAATGTACGGTTGTTGTGTTCGGTCGGTTCGATTCGTTAGGAACGAAAAACTTTACAGCAAACTCACGCAATTGACAATTTTGTTTGCTGCATTGTCTACTCCATTTGCAACTATGTGCTTCCCCGTTTCCTACTGTTGCTTCTTATTGCACTTGTCATTGTGGTGTCGCGATAAGAAGGTAAGTCCGGTCGTTAAACAGCCCGGAAGTATTTGCTAAACGACTGTTTATTCTTCGATCCATCCGCCAGCCCGGTCGTTTGTGTGAGCAATCATTTTCCGTCATCTTGCTTCTTGTACCCAACGCCTTGCAGCCGGGCCACCGGGCACTTTTAGGAAAAGTTTCCCCCCCCCCCCGGTTTAGTTACTGCACTGTGCGAATATGGTGCAAACTTTCTAGTGGTTTATCTCGAGGCAATGAAAGTTGTGAGAAGCCGCGACAGTGATCACAGCACGGGTGCCCTGAAGTGGTGGGCTGTGCGTTGGTGTCGACCCCGTTAATAAATTGTCTTCATTTATCAACCAACCGCCTGCTGATGGCTCGAAGGAATGAACTCGCTGCGTTTGGGCGTTCTCATTTTACGGTGTCGTTGAGCTGTGCTCTGGGTGGGTGGGTGATTTTTGGCAAGGGCTGTTGATTAGGACGCAATGAAAAAAAAGTATCTTAACTTAAATAAAACAGCATTCTTGGAACGTCGGTGCGCGTCTACTCATCTCGAGAAGATAAAAGACCTTCGCCTCAAATTACACTTTTGCCTCGAGCCAAATCTAACGCAAGTGTTCCATCACCGGTTTCCATCGCTGGCGCAAGAACGCTCGGGTGTGTAATCAATTAAAAGAGCAATGTTTGGAATGCTTCGCACAGACGTTCACTTTGCTCCGCAAACTGATGCTCTCTCCATGGCAAAATAATACAACCGAACGCCCATCAACGCTTTAAATGCTTTAAATAGTGTGACAAACCGCTAAATCGATTTATTCCAGACCGACGAGCAGAGGACCGATCGGCATTGGGATAGTGGTAAGTGGGACCACCGCTCTCGTGATGATGCTCGAAAACTGCAAACCCCATCAGCGAAGCGCTGCTTAATGAGCTGAAGAGTTATTTCGCTACGTACCGTATCGGTTGCCGCTTGCTGTGGGTTCAATTAATTAGCAAGCCTATTTGTCGAGTAATTGATCGAATCCATTTGGATAAATTATATTCTTCCCAGCGACAAACTTTAAACTGCAGCTTTGAACGTCTTTAATAACTACTTCAAAACGAGTGCCTTACAATCAAAAGAAACCTCAACCAAAGCGGGATTCACTCGTTTTGCTGTGTGCACATGTGCGGCTTGTGTTGTCTACTCTTGTGCTGCTCCCGCTCAAAGTAAGAAATCCACCTCTCAATGGACTTTTCACGATGGTACTATCCGGCTTCCAAGTCAGTTTACAGTTGATTACGGTTTCGATAACTTCAGCTGCAACTGTCCTGGCAGGCACTTCGTGTATGTCAAGTGCAAGACGCGCACATAAAACGTTCCCGAGCCACACTCCAGGGTCCATTCGATTCCATTTCGATTGGAAGATTTTCTTTTGCCCCGGCCCTTTCGGTTCTGGTCGGTGTCCTTCCTGCTCAGCAGATGGACGTGTGTTACAGCATGTGGTTCTTCGCGTACTTGAATGTCGATGTCAGCGCTTCCACGTGAACGAACACACATGGAAATATGTGTGAAGATCGGAGAAATTGTCCGTTTGCCTCTCCCATTTTCCACGAGATACAAGCTTGCCGATTCGCTAGAGGTATAACCACACTTTAATCACAGTCTAGACGAGGATTCTGTGAAGTCCTGTGTTTGTGTGTGTGTATTGAAGTGCTGCTCAGTGCTGTCATTCTTTGGAGTTCGTTCCAGTCACGAGTCCACCACATGGTTTGTCGATTGTTGTCTCTTTTTGCGACCGGCAGTTGTCTGCGTTGGTTTTGGTTTTCCGGCTTTTGGAGGAAGTTGTCCAACCGGAACACATTCGGGAAACACTGTTATCAGTCAGAGACTAGAAGAGAGAGAGAGAGAGAGAGAGAGAGAGAGAGAGAGAGAGAGCGAGAAAAAGAGGGGTGGTGGCAACACAAAACCCCATAACCATTGGCGATTGGAATCGAAATCCAATATAAGACAATTCCCAGATGACGAGTTCCCAATCATTCTGTGTGGTACTACGCCGTGTTGTGAGTCTCCTCACCATTTTCTTCCCCAGCTCGATACTTTTGCGAAATTCGTGACACAAACAAGTTGCACATGAGCATGTCTCTTGAACAAAACGTCCTTTCCTTGTTCTTGCTTCCTCCGCTTGCAAAGAGTATATTGGTCAACATCAGTGTTGTTGTGTGCCATGGGTTAGTATGGTTCCGTCCGTGCGTTATTAGTTCCAGTGGGGATTGCAACCGGGCATGGTTACCGTTCTAATGGCCCTGAAAGCAAACCCACTCAATTGCTGCTGAGTTTCGGGGGTATTCGATAGGTAATATTCGGTTCGAAAATGGCTGCAATAGAGTGGTGCGATCTCCCGTGTGATTACCATCCGACCGATTCGCTATCGTCTTCCGAAAGTGACCTGTTTGGGGTCATTAGATGGCACCCAAAACGGTCTCTATGTCGTCCCCGAAGAATTTGCCAGTGTTTAGGGTTGCCGTAACAAGCAACTGGGCATGAAGTTTATTTTTTTCTTCCTTCGATGCGCCAATAACGTAATGTGATTTCTTCATCTTCCTGTACACTCTGCTCTGTGGCAAAGATAAGCTACCAAGACGGAACGTTATGGACGGGGTATAGCGTTACGAAAGAAATCGTCTCACTGCTGTGACGGTTCTGCTGCTCTGTTTTGAGCGAAAGGAAGCGTTTGCTGTAATGGATTTCTTTATTGAATTTAATGCATATTAAATGAGCTGCACCGCGTATCCTTGGGTTCCTCCTTTCGGATGGACAAAGGATACAGATGCTGGGTGTTTGATATGCGGCCAATCTATAAGTAGGTGTTGCCAAGTTACAAACGCACCGGGCAAGACGAACAATCCGCCCCTAAAAATGGTTGGCGTTTTTTTCGATACCGTTTCCTGATTGGCGTCTTCAGCTTTCTTACGAGGTGCAGAGCATCACCGTAATGGATAAATGGTGTCGTTTTCCACGCGGTAGATTTTTCCGCACTCCACACCTTTGCTGTACTGCTGTATTTTAGTTGAAAGTCAAACGAAAATGAATAAGAAAGCAAAAGATGTTCGTTTGATGGGGATATATCCCTTCGGAAATCGATTGCATTAATTATTAATGGTCAGCAGCCATCCAGCCAGTCAGCCGTCGGTAAAAATAAACACATTAAATCCGACCGAAGACGGCTTGTGTGGCGGATTTAATTAAGTTCGTCTAGTTTTACGTTGTTCGTCCAATTACGTTTTAGTATAATATTCGTTTTATTTACTAGCTCTATAGACATATAATGTTTCACTGTTGCCTGTTTTATCTTTCAGATCATGTCCGAGAGTTTCAGTGTGGGAAGTTTTACTACAGAAATTTTTACCTGGACGAGGAACGGGATGCTCTCTACGTGGGTGCAATGTAAGTAGTTTAAAGTTAGAAAAATTAACAATAAGCAAATATCGGTTTAATATTTACATAGAAGTATGAAATTAAGCGACAAATTTTTACAAAACTATATTTTAAATACTATTTTGTTACGTGGCGCTTTATGCAATTTGAGAATTTTGATTCTGCACAACGGAAGCGTAACAATCAGAACAGAAACGAAACAATATTCCAACCGTGCTGTCCGTTTCAGTTAAACGATTTCAAATGTAACCGATACGCTTGGTTTGCGTTTCGATTTGAGATTAGTTTCTTACGTGTTGTAATTTACTTTTCACCTATTCGAAACTCACCCCCACGACGGCAAGGTTAATGGAAAAGTAAACATGGGCCCGCGAGAAGAAGAAAACCATCATTTCCTGTCGCAATTTTTGTCCCCGTTTGCGCCAGTTCGTCCATTATCGCCATTTTCAAACAACCCACCTTGAAAAGATCAAGCCATACGAAGGGGCCGCGCAAAGAAAAAATCGCCCGAATGCACAAAAGCTTTAAGTACATCTTAATGTAAATTAGATTTTCACCGTAGCGTCACACCGTGGGTATTTTTTTTTTATCGATGTCATAAAAGCTGTGTTGCGTTTTTTTCTGTGTTTGCTTCTACCTTCTCTCGATGGAACTTCTCACCGGCACTTTGGCGAAGATCAAACACGGCCGGCGACTCGGTGCTATCATAGTTGCGGTACGCGATTTGCTGCAGTGTGTATCTTTGCGTTGATTTTTCCTCCCTCGCCACGGCGGGTATTTCCATTATGCGGCTAAAAGTAGAGTTTTCCTAGTCGAGGCGCTAAGAGCGAGAAAGAAACAAGGAAAAGAGCAGTGGCAAAAATTATGTTTTCAAAGAACCGTTTTTTTTTGCCTTCCTGATCCTGCTGCTGCATCGCTTCTTCCTTATCAATTTTCTCAGCTGCGGTGGCCGAGCTGGGTGGTGGGACAAGCAAACGCGGGACACAACTGGCGCAACGATAGTGGAATATCAAAATGCTTCGGCAACGAAATTAAACATTCATAAATTGAAAAAGATTTTCCCTATCGCGCGTGGCGACGTGTTTGCGCTGGTTCGGAAAGATTTTTCTTGTCACTGCTTGTACCATCATGTGCTCTAGTGCCGGTCGTTTAGAATAATATTTTAGAAGGTGTAAGCAAATGGAGTTTGCGCGATCTTCACGTGGAGAAATGCTTGATATTGGGAGCGGTGAGAAACAAAAATAAAAACGCGACCATTAGTGGAAGAAGAGCTTCAATTTTGCGGACTTCTTTGACTATGCCGTATAACTCCTCTATTATCGACAACGGAAAACAAGGAGATATTTTAAAAACTTATTAAATTAAGTAAACACTCTTTTGAAACACCACACACATTCAGAAAGGATTAAATTACAACCTCTTGGAAATGGACTGAGACAAAGGGGTGTGTTTCCCGCTGTCGGATAATCAAATCCGTTAATTTTCAACTATTCTCCCTGAAACAACTCATTATTCATCAGATTGGTATTCTTGCAGTGTCGTCCTGATGCACGTACCCGGTCCAATGTTGCCTCTGCCCTTCTTTAGAGGGTGAGAATTTTTATCACTTTAAATCCGTTTGCTTCACTGCTTCGACACGTTTCACTTGTCTGGAAGTGGTGCCGTGGCTGTATGCATCTTGCAAACCTTCCAAGCCCATCCCATCATCCCGAGACACGGTGGTTGAAAATGCTGTAGTGATAAAGGCGAGCAAGTTTGTGCATCGGAAAACGCTGGGAAGTATTCCTACCAACAAAGGTGTACGGGATGCGGCATCTTCAGTTTGACAGTTCTTTACACCGATTTCTCGCGCCTCGCAAAAAGGGTGACAACTTTTACCGAACTACGTTTCCTTCGCTATTAACCGGTGCCACCATCGCGGGATGAGAAGAAGCGTTCCACCCTTCTCGATGAAAACTTTGCGCACAACTTTGCAACGGCACCAAAACCGGACGTCTGTGGGGCGGAGTGTGGATGCGGGTGATGTTAGTCATGCTGGTTAGTGCTGGTACGATAAAAAACAAAGCGAAGTCTCATTAATAATTTTATTCAACCATAATTATATTATGAAATGAATTCTTCCCACCCGAATGCAATTTCATTGGATCTCGTCGAAGAAGTAGCAAAAACAGCTACGCAGTTCCATAACATTGACTATACTTTCTTCAGGACGGCATATTGCTACAGTACGCACTCTCCGTCTAGTGTTGGGCTTTCGAGAACTGATACTACATTCTCCTTCGGTATAAGCACCAAAATATGCTCAAAAACCGTCATTGCATATTTTTTTGTGTCTTTACTTTGGCTCCAATGTGCTCCATTGAATGGCTATACCAGCGCACGAGGAGAAAGTTTTGTTAGTTAAGTTAATGTAGTATATGAGCCATAACGGAGCATGCCGAGCCGCCGTGGAAAGTGCCAGTGCGGCACAATTGCATATGCTGCTATGGCTGCGGTACTTATTTTTTTTTTTTACTTGTGCTCGAATGGAACAAGGGCGACTATAATTTTTCGGCTCTAGTTTTTAGAACACCAAAGTAACTCATGTTGGGCAACTGTTAAACTTGTAACGGCTTTTGGCAACGAACAATTTTTCACTCATTTGTTCGTGAATGTTTCAATAAGCGACACTGATTTTCTGTTTAGATGAAGATGAGCTGGTGCAGGACTTTTTGTTAAAAGTTGTAAAGATCTGTACGAATCTTTGGATTATTGAATCTTTAATCACACGGTTTAGTAGTCATTCTGGACATTCGGCAGTAGCAGACCGGAAGTCGAAAATCGAACCGATGTTAAAGATATTTCGAGAAAGTTGGTGCATTTATAGTTTATAGTTATTAATAGTAAAATTATAAATAAATAAATCTCTAAATAAATAATAGAGTACACCTTGTCGGTCCCACCACACGGATGATAATTAACACTACATTGTAATATTATTCATTAGCTATTTTATTACAGATAGGGGCTGCATAACCCATTGATGTCGTTATATCAATATAAAGAAATAAATTTTTACTTCTGATACATATAAATTCTGAATAATTCGCAGGAAGCCCATAATATAGTACGTCCTATCTTTCCCACCAAAACGACGTCATTTAACATTGCCTTGTATTATCATTCACTAGCTGTTTTGTTACAGTAAGCTATTTCGTTAACCACAGCTTAGTAAAATATCTGCTTCAATATTGTGCTATTGTAAAAGTTGGTTTTTTAGTTTACCATAGTAATGCAAAGTTTGTAATCTTAGTTTACAAAACGCCTTAATCGTTGCTGCGTAAAGTTTCTTTTCATCTTCATTCATCACCTTATTGAGTGTTGATGACACTTTGCTACACTTCAAAGGGCTACAGCTTTTGCCACGTGTCCCCAACGATGTATCGTGTAAACTCTCCATCCACCTCAACCCCAACCTCATCCATGGCGGCGACGTAAGTCCTTCCTGTGTATGGTCAAACAGGAAAACGATCGTCATTTCCGTTACGGTGCTTGGTGGTCATTCTATTCCGACAACCATTTGTGGGGATTACGCCCAGCCCAACACACACTAGCACCCTTCGTGCAGGGATTGCTTGGATTTAAGTGAAAATTAGAAGAAAAACTCATACTACTTCCCTCTGCTCAGCCCTAACCATTTCCATGTGTGTTTGAATGTGAGCAGAACAAATGCTTATGCGTGTGTGGACAGGGCGAAAGGAACGAACGACTAGGAGACGTGCTTGCCTGTATCCGTCAGGGATTGTTGAAATTCCGGTCGCGTGCGTTCCCTTTCGGCTTTGAAGTTGCCAGGGTTTCCACGGTCACGCCACGGTGGCTGCGTGCAGAGACAGTCTGCCCTTCATCCTGTGTCGCTCGGTTGTGAGTCTAATTGAATTTATTTTTAATTACACTACCGCACACGTTCCTGCTGGCGGTGGCACGTGTTGTTAGAAGCCTGGGCCCTGGAATAAAAATTGATCCGCTTTCTTCGGTATGTTACACCTGGAATCCAGGCGTCCCCGGTAAAAAGCCTGGTTGGACGATTTTGTGCAAATATCTTCACGTTATACTTTATCCAAATTGTTTGCGGTCCTAACTGTCGTTGGGGCTGGCACAAAAAAAGACTGTCTTTCGTAGGCTCTACTCGTCTGGTCTACCGGCTTGTTACCATAGCAGAGGGTACCGGCCATGTCCACAACTGCACTCTCCTGATTGCTATCGGTATGGGAACGGTTCCGGAAATAATTGCGAAACTTCCACCGCCTCCCTTCGGATCTCCGATTTTGGGTTCGTTGCATCCGTTTAGTTGTGTTGCAGTTTCTATCCCCATTTTCCAAACGGCAATCAGTAAATAGCGGTCGAGCACGGCAACAAAAATTCCTTCATTTTTCCAACCTAACTCGGTGACTGGAAAAAGCAAAAAAAAAAAAAACACCTCGAAACGATTACATTTGGTCGGTATTGGTGGCGTGTGAGTTTAGTGTGCGACAAAATTGTACACCCTCCAACTTCCGCCCCGCAATCTGGCCACAACGTCGCGCATTACACAACGCCGTCCCGTTTTATAGCCGGCGGATCCCTTTGCCCAGGATAGTCGGAACGCAGTAAACATACACAACAATTAGTGGGTTCTATTGCGCTCGCTGTGTTTGCTGATTGTGCGGTATCAAGATTGTTGTTACGGGTGGATTAATTGGAGTCCAACGTTGCGCTAATGAGCGGCAATCACCAACAGTAGCCCTGGAGCCGAGGCACATTGGTACGCACAGGATGTATTTGCGACCCCAGAATGGTCGCATGCATTCGTTTTTGGTGCGCGTGTTGCAGTTGGCCTTGTTGATAAATGGCTTGCTTTATCGAAGCTACAGTTAACTGCGTTGAAGTGGTGGTTTGGGAAAGGATAGTGTTAGCGGGAAAGTGCTATGAAGGCAATTTTTCTTGCGGCTTTTTCTCTATCCTAGGCTGTTCGGTGACGTAGTGCGGTTTGTAGACGTGTCAGGAAAACAATTTCCCGTCCTGCAGAGAGTTGTTTATGGTGTAAATTTTAACTGCGTCTGACAAGGGTATACGATCACTACGGATACATTTAAAAGCACTGAATGAATATGTATAGTAATGTTAGTTTGATATGGTGTTCAAAATCCATTTTTTTATAATGAAATTACAATGAGCTTGTAATTTCATACTGCTACTAAAGTAGTTAATTTATATTCGATACCGATCGTGCAATATTTTTGTTGATATAAATTTGTCAACAATGTTGTGTATAGTTAGTATAGTAATTGTCTATTCAGAGTCGGATCAAGCACTACGCAAATTAAGAGGCCTCATAGTGTTTCGGGAAGTAAGGATGCTCAATAATTCCCGCAGAACCTGTTCCAACGGCAAGTCTTAAGAGGCCCCAACTGCTGTTCCACCTATAGTCGTTACTGTGCCTGTTATCTGAGGTGTATACTAAATTATTTCCAATGTTGTATACATACTTCTGAACATTCTGAATTGCGCTACACTACTAGTTTTAGATCCGTTGTACTTAATATCTCACAGGGTTTTTCCTAATTTCTGTTTGATTTTTGTGTTAAGAAGGATCTTTGAATAATTCCAGGTCATTTGCTTCGCAACTTGATTCATTTATTCAACAAATTTGCGGTTTGATTCACTTCTCTATGTAGTTCCCAAGCAAATCAGTTCGAATGGATTTTTGATGATGTTTGCTTTGGTTCCACCGTTCCAAGTCGTTCAAGTCGCATTTATTTTTCACATATACTGCCCCACCCTTACAAAACGATTGCGTGAGTTTGCATCTTACCAGTAGGTAGTAGATTCGAGGGGACGCTCATCTTTATTCCCACCGTTTGTTTTACGATGGCCGACCACCCGCCAACGCTTGCGATCATAATTGAGCTACGGGTTTGGCACATTACGTTGCGTGTACTCTCCTTTTGAGTTCGCGAGAAAGCTTTTAGTTCCACGTTTTGCTCTCCCGGAAAGGGGGTTTTCATCATAAACAAACATTTCACCATGGTGCAAAGTTCAGGGTGATCACCAGAATCCGCGTGCGTTTGTATTACCCACTGTCGCCGAACTCGCCCGACCCCATGCGGATGATGGAACCGACAATGGCCCCGGCCAGTCCGTCGCACTGTAAAATATGGTGATTTAATTTTACTGCACTTACCCCGTTCTTATGTGTATGCATGCTTCTCGATGATGTGCTGGCGTGTTCTATTTTCCTGTGGAAACTTTTAGCAGGCGGAGCGATCATTTGCTGCGAAGAGTTGTTTGAAAGGAGCATCACCGCCATCATGATCCCGTTTTGAAGAATTGTTTTTACTGCTTGATGGCGTCACACTCACTTTATGTGCTGATGGAACGTTGACGTGTTCTTTGTGTCTGTTTTGCAGAGTCGTAGAATGATTGTTTTCTCCTCGTAAAGCGGTCTTGCTCATGGGTTGTCGTAAAATAAAACCACCATTCGCGTGAATGCATCAAGATGTGACAATTCGATGCAAAACTGCCAGGAAGGCATGCTTGTACTCTAATGGGGTTAGTGAAATATAGTCTTTTGATTACTGCAGAATTAGGGTTTTAGTAATTCAGGGAAATATATAGTAATCTGTAGTATAAAGATACCGTTCTTAACATTCGTTTTTCGGAGAAATCAACCGAAAATATACCTTACTCTCTTTACAATTCATTGAAAGATAGTATTTTATCTTCGCTCGGAGTAGTGAAATAGAAGATTCCTTAACCATTCATGCTTCCATCAGTCTTTTATGAGATCTTTCACTGTCTAATCATGACTTTAAAGCGGATAAATATCCATCGTGATTAAATCTCCTTCCACGAACATTTAGTAAAATAATTAAAATTACCTTCGTTAACGACGAATTCAGAACTGCTGCATCGAGCTACGGTATCAAGGAACAGCCAAGGGGATTTACACAGCAACAAGCACGAGAATTCAAGGCGGTTTGATGTATAAGTGCGACTGACGCAGCAACCCTTCCGGATTGATGGATCCGGATTACGTAGAATATCAAATTCCTCCCCATTCATTCATCTAACCATCCATATCTTCCAGCCAGCGTTGAATGTATATGGAGCGTTTGCCGGGTGTACGAAACGGTTTGAAAATTGCCCTTGCTTTGTTGAAGCAAAACATTTTCTTAGATTCTATCAACCATTTCACCGTGCTGTGAAGACACGTGACAGATTTCCTCTTCGCAACAGCAAATGGTTATTCGATGACGAACGATTCTATCCTGTTTCGAAGGCACCCAACGGGAGGCTTCACAAAGTATTGTGTTACCAATTAAGATCTACGTTGGCAGTTGCTAGAAAAAATGGTTTAGTTAAACCTGTTTCCATGTATGGTTTTTATTGATTTGCGGGTAGCAGGATAAGTTACCTCATTTATAGGAATATTATGTATACGCCTCTACTATATTCTGTTTTTCAAGGATTACTTTGCCTACATTTCATCAAGCGTATCATCAAGCGGTACATTATTTTACTTTTGTATTTTTTTTAAAATGATTTCTTTGATTATTTATAGAACTTCTCAATAACTTTACTTACCCCAAACAAAATCTACTGACACAAAGAAAGTTAAGACATAAAACATAACGGAATTGAAAATACTCGTTTATTTGTTTATTCTTCATTCCGGCTTCATACTCAATAAACCGATAATAGCCTCAAGAGGTGACTAAATTAATATTGCCATATTTATATTCAATAAACGATATTTCTCAAATTGTTATCTTCAGTTTAAAAATGGCGCGAATGTTATCTGTTTTAGCCCCAACCATAACGGAAACGATAACCTGCTTGTCCGTGCATTGACAAACTTTCGATGAAAGGCTATAAAAAGGAAGTATTGGTTTTTGCCCTACAGCGCACTTATCCTATTGCGAAGCACTACCAGCTATCATGCTGGGTAATCGCTAGCGAAGAAACCGTAAGCGAACAGAGGCACGGACGTATAATACATTCAACCGGTGCGATGGCGAAAGGATGGCAACCAGTATGTAAAACTCTTTTAATCAACATATTGTTCATTCGGGTGAGGCAATAACAATAAAGAGCTTCCGAAGGTCAACCCTTCGGTTCTCGATCCTTTTTTGTGTGTAACGGTTGTTTGGGACCCCATTGGGATCAGCGTGTCCCCCCTCACCGGAGTAGAAAAGCCGCAAGCAGAATTTGGCACCCCTAACGGATGTGAAAGGTGGAAAAATCACCCATTTGCTCACCCTTTCGCCTACAGTGTTGGTCAATGTGCGCTTTTATACCCAATTCTTTCTGCTCCCCGCTCGACTCAAATGGTTCGCGTAAGGAGGGACGCTTTAGAAGGGTACACGATAGCCCCAATTTCCAGTTTTGGTCATATCGAAAAAAGCCGTTCAATCGGTTCACCATTCATAATCCCATATGCGTTGTGTGAGCCCTTCGGTGGTTGAAAGCGGGGCTCAGTTTGCTCCAACCGGAAAATATAGTTCTCTGACCAAAAAACAACTAAACCTCCCCTTTCTTCATTCCTTCCTCTTTGGCCGTATCGATCCTGATAACACACCGTTGCAAACTCCATAAACCATTGGCAGGGTTCAAAAGGAATGCCTGGATAACATAAGAAGTGTACAACGCAGAGTAACGGTGTAGGGAGGATAGCTAACAACGGGGGAAACAGAAGGATCCTCGATGGATGACACCTATTTGCTGTGAATAAAAACGTGCCCCCAATCGAGATGGGAGTGAACAAAGAGGAGACATTAAAAGGGGCTTTTTTCGGCCATCTACGTCTATCCTTCGTCTACATCACCAGAAGAATGGCCCAATATTTCTCTGGCGTGTTATGGCAAGAACTGCGTTAAAGCGTGAATAACCGTCGGAAAGGGTTATTTTCGATTGTGTCCGAAGATAAAATAGAGCATCTGAAGCGTGTACCGTGGGAGGCAACATACAACGCACCTAGGAAGGTTAGTGGATGAATTAAAACCGACGCACAGCGGAAACAGTTCCACGGTGTGAAGGTGTGTGCGCATGAATGCGTACCAAGCGGATAAGAGAGCTTTAGTGATTCATCGTCACCAACCACCACCACACCCATTGAAGAGGATTGGAGAGATCATGTCGGGGGAGACCATAACATGATAAAGGGATAAAATGTCCCTTTTGTCTAAGAGGGTAGGTACCCTGCAGGGAACGTTCGTTGATCGCGCCGCAGGCTATGAATTGGGTGCGCAAAATACAGGCGATACAGTAAAATATTCCACCACGGTTGCAAAATGTCGCCCGTTTCATGTGGCCCAGGAAGCGACAGAAAAGGACATATTGGATGTGTACACTACACAAAAGGCAAATCAATTTTCCGCTACTCTGCATTACCTCGTACGCGCATATATTTATTCGCACCCCTTTTTTCAGAGAAATTTCCCAGAATTTCTGTGAGGAAATCGAACTGGTAAACCCCTTTTCGCGTCACACACTTCCTGTTGGGTCTGCTGTGAGGGGAAAGTATCTGTTTATGTATGTGCTTAGTTACTTGCCTCTTCTATAGACGACCGAAACAAGCGTGCGAAATCTCACACATGTACAGTCTTCGATCACCATCAGTTCCAAGTTCGAGTGGTCCAGTTCCAAATCCCACTTAACCGTCCTTCATTTCAGGGTGTGTAAATATTCTCGTGCAAATTTTCCTAATCTTCTTGGGGTTTTAGTTTTTTTTTCGCGCTAACTAAACATCCCCATTCCATCAGTGTCCCGGAATCGTCCTGAGAGGGAAAGCATTTTCTACCTAATGAATACAAATCGTTTTCCTTCCCGGATTGCCTTCATCCCACCAATCCGGGAAGACCTGCAAATGCGGATAGTGAGAAATGGGAATTTGGAAGAATTCTTCTCTTTTTATCCTTTGTTCCTTTACAACTGGTCGGGAAATGTCGTTAATGTTTGGGGAGATATTGTTGGGGATGCGTCCTGCAAGGTACGGTAGCGAGTGCACGCACAGTCGGAAGGTAGAAAATGGGTTTAAATGGTTTTAAGCGCCAAAGGACGCGTTCGCGTTCTTCACCTGGGTTCACTCGTTCAGGAAATGGACGTTTGCTTTACTGCAGACAATGTTGATTTTCTTCTGGCGGGTGGAAAACGGACATTGGCGGCATCTCGCTATCGTCGTGCTGGTCCTCTACAGCATCAAGATTTTCGACGAGAAGGCGATAGAGTCGCAGTTAAGAGTGTCATTTGTTTCTGAAAGGATAAAGAAACATAAAGGGCCTGTTAATGAAAATCACTCCTGACAATGGTTTTTGGTAGCTTTAGTTCAAAAGAGGTGCTGCAAGATCGTGGTAGTAAGATGCAGCTTGATGTGTTTTTTTTTTCGTAACGAACATTCATTTCCGCACAGCGTTTATAGCTTTACAAGAGATTAAATTTTATCTTGTAATAATAGCTCGGAACGTAACAGCACTAGGGAGGAAATCATTATTTAGTGGTGGCCTTTTTTGCCAAAAGCAAAAGAGTAACAGTTGATTATTTGCAGTATGAAGCAACTGATAGTGGTATGAACGCGTTTACTTTCAACGATTAGTCAGTGTTAAAACATTGTTTCATACAATCTTTCTTATTTTAAGTTTTCATTTTCCACAAAACATTTTATGTAATTAAAGCATAGCCTTTTCCAATCAAACAGCACCATCTGATTGTTTGTTGATCGGTTTGGACATTTATGTTACCTTCTTTAATCTCCCATTTGTCTTCATTTCTTGCTCGTTTTCTGTGGGGGTTCCCATGTGTCCTTCGTTTCGTTTTTCTTGCTTCTCGTTATTATTGTCCCTCTGTTACTATCACTTTCTGCTGCATTGATTCTTTGACAAGCGGGATTCAATTTGACAGCAGGAGTTGGTTGATAGCTGGGAGTGAAGCAAAAAATCCCTTCCAGCTGGGGGAAGAAATAGATCAGTGAGAATACGTTGTTGGTTGTTCGAATTTTTTTTCGGACTAGGATAACGATCAAACCGAAAAACCTTTGGCAGCTTTGAAGGGGAGTTTTAGCTAAACTCAATATACCACCATGGAGTTTGTAAGTGCGCGTTGATATGCTTGTATAGTTTTTTTTTTTTGGTTTAATGCAACACAAACGGATGCATCAACTCCCGAAAAAAAGTCACCCCGATGATTGTGAAACACGATGAGAAGAAATAAAAGAGCCCTTAAACGGATTAAATGATCACAAGCACCTACCACCGTCACCATTCATTCACCGACAGTTCGGGATTTCCGGTAACAAGATAGAATCAGGGACAGGATTTACAGAACCGCAGGTTCACACACACACACACTAACTTTTTCGCTTATCAATGGCACTCAATCTTTTCTGCTGTGTGGCACCGAGAGATGGCTGGTTTTTCCTTTTCGGCGCCTTTGCTGCTGATGGTTTTATTTGGCTCTTAACGATGTTTAGCCATCACTGTACTACCGCAGCTGTTCGTGCTGTGATGCTTATGTGGGCAAACCAGTTTTTGTGTGTAGCTGTAATTGTGTTGTCGCTTTTGTGTGTCAAGTAAAGCCCAAGGGTTTGTGGATTTAGCCGTTTTTCTGTTCTGTGGAAATTGGTTTAATCATTTAACGCGACCATCCCAAAACTCGACCACTGCTCGCGTTTGGGAGTGTCTCTTTGCCTTTGTTTTGTGTAGGGGTTGTGATTTGCGTGTGAGGTTTGGTTTGTTTTGAGCTACGTGGGGTGGCTGCATTTGAAGATGATGCTCGGAGATACTTTTAAGAAGGGACCAACCAGTGCTTTTATCTTAAGTATTTTATTGATACTTATGGGATTCTTTTGTTAAATATGAATGGAAAAGGAGAATCGAATCTGCCATTTTCAAAGTATTACTCATGATGGGAAATAAATGTTAATTATATGATGAATGTAATTAGGAATCAATACATGCAAGAAAATGATGCATCCTTCTAATGATGATCTATTAAACTCTATTTTTTATGTTATTGATTTATTCCTCCTATACAACCTGAAGTACAGGTAAATCGTCGAAATGAGGAAAAAACAACAGGAATTTTCAAGGTTCTTCGCTGCAAATTGCTTGAAGTTAATCTATCAAATGGAATAGACTTGCTTGCCTCATTCATGGAACACCATCACCCCGAAGAGACACTTATTTGAGTAATGCTAATTTTAGGATTTTCAATAACCATTCCTTCCGCTATGACGCACATTTCGCACAGGCAAATCTTCGCTTCACTACCCGAGCTAGTCTTCCAGTTGTTCACCAGCTGTTGCTCTTCCTAATTGAGAGTCGATTTTATCAATTTCTACTTCACACATCCATCCCGACGCACAATCCACCGTGACCGACTCGGTGGAAGCTCGCAACTTTTGGGTGCATATTTTGTTCTTCGTTAAAGTGAAAGAAAACGTAAGAAATCCCAACGGTAAGATGTAAAATGTGTCTTAAAAGTTTGGTTCATTTGTTTGCCCGCTCTTTGCCACTCGCATCCATAATCATCACCATCTGCGTCCTGGGTTTGATAAGAGTTTCGTGTTTCATCTTGCCGAAGAAAATAAGAAAGGAACTCAAGACAAACTTTTTCAATGGTAAAAAGTGTCCAACACTTAGCGTGGTGTAGTCATGGTGAAAGTGATTGAGCATTTCCGCTTCAATGACTTTTCCATCCTCGAAGGTGCTGAAAGAAGGGCACAATTGCTCGTGTGTGAAATGGAATTTATTTTAAGTGCTGTAAAAGAGATAACTTTGGTCGTACGAGATGTCCCTTTTGTGGAGGCGTGCTTTATAGTTCAATAATACATATATATGGTGATAAGAATCAGGGTTCATCTTTTCTGTACAGATGTACCATGACCGAGAAAACATTTCTTCACACTATCATTATCAATACAACCGAGCTGGGAAGATAGGTTGCACTATTCTACATCAAAGATTTATTTTCCCTGACGAGCTTATTAATTGGCATTATGATTCGCTCTTCACATCGTCCCTTTTGCAGAAATACCATCAGATAATAAATCCTCTTTTGTCCAGCCAAGGGTTTCCAACGTATCTTGATGTGTATATGCGTGTGAGTATGTGTGTGCGAATGCGTTCACAAATCAAAGCTTGGAGTTCTCGAAGTCCTCCCAATTCCTGAGATCCCTTGCTGTTTCGTGCTCCCAGTGTCCGGAAACGAAGTAATTAAAACTTTCTGATGACTGGCCGTGCGATTTTGTATCGTATAAAAACACCCCTTTTTCTCGGGCACCTCCTTTAGAACCGTGCTGGCTCTCCCAGCCCCAAGTCCAATAGCGTGGTACAAATATGGAGTTCCGATAGCGTTTGGAATTTGCTAAATAGCTAAAGTTGTACCATAAATCCTGTTCACGAACCATAAAGTCATCGTCTTCCGACGCCAATCTCTCGAGGCACCCGAGATATGTAGAGAGGCAGCTGCTGTAAGTGGTCGTTGGTGCATGACCTGGAAAATACAACTACTCCTTCCAGGCTGCTGACCTTTTCTCGAGCCTCGAGGTTTCATTTCCGCCATGAGACGGCCCTCAAGGTCCGCAAGCAAAAGGTGAAGAGGACCAATGGTTTAATTTCCCTTCTGACTTCTGCTCTGTCCACTTCCTGCGTGGTCCAGTCAGTGCTGAGGATTCAATTAAAATTTGCCTCAAATTGGATTATACACGTCAAAACAATAAATAAATTTTGCACTTCAGGATGCTGAGCCTTCGGTAAGGGAACTATTCGGGAAACCTCTCGCATTTGCTGTTGCACATACGTGTATAGGGTACGTGGTGGGTTCCCTTTTTAGTCAAACCTTGTAGGTGTGCAGACCTCAAGTGGTTCACTTTCAATGGCGAACAATTCTTCCAAGCGAGGGTCAAAGCCGTCCGAATCGTCTACTTCGTCTAATTTCAAACAATTCCAGAAGGACAACTTGCAAGTGCCCTTTAAAAATACATACCATCCAGCTGCCGATGTAGTCAAGTTAAAATTAAGATTTTGGATTCCAGTTCACTTATATTCGTTCATTTCGGTTCACAGCCGTTCGTGTGCTATCGTACGTCTGGTAGGCTAGAGGATTGTCCCGGGAAGAATCTCACTACAACTGGACACTTCGTTTCCGGACAGTGCAGTTGCTGTGTCGGGTAACGCACTCAACATTATTGCCACAAAACCTCCATAAACCACTTATTGAAACGTGGTGCTCAACGGGCTTCGTAACCCCGAGGGGTGGTAACCGTGTCTGCCACGTCTGGAAAATCGCCCGATGCTCAATTATCCTGACTATAGGGCGAAGTGTCCGAATGTTGGCAACGGCTGTTGCGCGCTCGTGGATGGTTTACGATTTTTGAAAACTCAATTACGGAGAAAAACGATTACGACGTTTTACGACAACGTTGATCACGTGGTGGTACCGTGAGATTAGGAAGGAATTCGGTGCGAGGAGAGAGTTTGTTAAAAAAAATGTAGTCTCAAAAGCCTGATATTGAAAATGGCCGAACTGGATCGATACAAACACCTATAAAAGTAGATTTTTATTTCACCAGTTCCCTCCTCCACCTTTGAATTTGGAAGCTAGGACTCGTTTTACATATTTCTGGGGCTTACTCAACCAATATTAAACGTCATTAAATTACATATATATAGCGTTAGAAATCAGGAAATGATGTTTTAGAATCAAAATCAATTGTTAAACCAGTTCAGTGTCATATTTACAATGTATTAGTAGAAATAAGGGTACCTTGGCAGTTTCGTTGTGTATGCCTCGCCTTAAATCCTTAGAGTCTCATTTATCTATTACGGTCTTCGTCAATTTTTTTTGGGATGTTATTTTATTCCTTTGCTCCCTTGTGAATAACACTGTGCGAAAAATTTGAAGTAGAATATGTATGCCCACAATTACAATAAAAAATATTGCGTTTTGTAACCCCTTTCTAAGAGAAAATGCACCCTTTTACGTGTATGTCTTATTGTTGATGTTAAACATTTATGTGCTATAAATTGTGATGCTGTTCCAGGATTGTTGTTTTGGTACGGAAGAATGATAGGATCAAATCAGAAATTGAATAAAAATATAGCATCCACCCCCGGGAGAGAACAATTCCATTCTATACAGCCGGACGATAAATTCCCCGGAGAGTAACTACCACTCTCAAAAGAAAGCGGTCATTCAATCATAGTGGCATAAATAGATATTTATTGAATTTTTCCCCATTACAAATGCATTCGCAAAATCGAAATGCTGTTTGTTGCTGCTACATCATAAATCCAAATTAAACCTGTCAACCAGCTTACTTACTGTTTGGTGTAGCGTAGCAAGCGCCACATTTGTCGGTGCAAAAATAATCAACACACTTCAAGTTAATAACGCCACACCGCGTCAAACCTCTGCGCGAAAACACTTCCGCCACAATTACGCTCAGCTTTAACTAATTTGTCTCCAGCGAATCAGTACAGCATTTAGCTTCTATTCATTTCAAAAGTTGCGGACATTTTTCACGCTTAATTTTGCCCTTATCTTAGTTTGTGCTGAACTTTTTCATTGCGCCATCCATGCTGCTGCTCATTTAATCCCCTATTTAATGGTGGTTCGGGTAAGCTGGAAGGGCGCTGCCCAGGATCAGGAAGAAAAGAAAACAAAATGAACCGCACCTTAAAAGACAAGCGGGTGTGACAAAAAAAAAAACCGAAGCAAGCAGAAGCGAAAAATTTTAATTGAAATTTATGACAAATTTTGCTACACCCGCACAAATGGGTGAAAGCCGGTTCGGATAGCGAGTGTGCGCAGGTGGTACATTGTGTGGAGCACAAAAAAAACACCACAAGGAGGATACCTCGTAACTACCACCTCTCCAAAGTAAAGAGATGCTTTTTCATTCCGGCTTCTCTTCGTCTTACGCAGCAATGGAGAAAATTGGATAAAAGCAGTCAACGTGAAGAGGATATTCATGTACTCTGTCATTTTCCTTGCCGGAAAGATGGTGTGACAAAAAGAAAAGAAAACCAAACATAACGAAGGAAAAAATCCTCCACAGAATGATGAACGACACTTTTCGATTCTTCCCCCTCAAAACCCACCAACCCACCGAAGTGACCAGAGTTCGCGATAAAAAGTAATCCCATTTTTTCCGGTAAAAAGAAAATGCTTTTTCTTCTCACTATTGCCAGGAAGGAAAACAGCTTTTCCTTGGCTGATGTAGCTGCGGGATGAAGCGGTCGAAGAATTTATTTTAATTTGTTAACTCTGCGGCTTGCTCAACTCACCTGAACGTCCTGGAAGTAGTAACAGCTGGTTGGTAAGGACTATTTTCACATTTCATGTTTTCCACCCCTTTGAAGTACTATTTGGAGTGTCGGTTTGGCAAAGTTTTCCTGATTAAAACTGATTTTTTTCTTTTCGTTACTGGGAACATTTTTAAATGAAACTTTCCAAACTTTCATGTTCAATGATGTTGGGCAAGTTGTAATATTAACTGAATGTCTCGTCTTATGATCTTATTAAAATTTTGAAAAACAATTTTGTACATGATTCAACTAAAGAATCCGTGTATGTTGTACTAAATAACGAATAGTTAACGCAGAACCCACCCCACTTCTAACTAGCATCCAAAAAAAATTAAAGAATTCTGTGTTGCTGCAAGAGTCCAGAAAGGAATATCTTCTAACATTTGGGACGTACCCCTGCCGGTGGTACGCTAGGGAATCGTTTCAATTTTCTGCCAAACCATTCTCAGCGTTGCACGTGCACAAGGTGTTGGCCAGTTAAGCTGTGCCCGACCGTAAAGTTTGAATAAAATATGGGAAACAAATAGTCGGGGTGAATAAAATATAAACTAACGAGCTAAGGCATCGCTTTACATTTTTTTTGCGTGTGTATCATGCTGAGAAAACGAAAAACAAAAAAAAACTCTGCACGATACTTGGTATTCTACACCTCCTGCGGGTGGGTTGGTGTATTTTTCACGCGTGCAAGGATAGATATGGGGCATGTTTTTCCCCGACCCACTATTTTTACCTTGCTGTAAGGTACCAGCGCATAGATGGAGTTGAAGTTTTGTGCGGTATTATGTCAGGTTAAACATCGATTTACCTGAGCAAGATGATGATGGTCGTCCAACACCGTGTGGAGAGTGAGCTCTCAGATCCTTCCTTCCAGTGTACATCGTCTGCTAAAAGGATGTTTTACTGTGACCTATGGCCGAAAAGGGTACGTCCAACCGGTAGAAGCTTTAACCGTACACATCAGCACGGTACACGGATCCCTCTGCTGTTCATGTAGGTGGTTATTTGCTCGTCGAAGCGAGCACCATGAAAAATTAACCTTCATCTACACGCTCTCGCACACTGCTGTGTGTTCCGCAGCACCAGGAGTTGTGGACCACAACACCACTTCACCTGAGTCGGAAAAAAGGGTTTCGATGTTTGAAATATCCGAAGCTTGTCGGGTGTAGCGCAAAAAAAATCCCATACGGAAGGAAATAACAAGCCATTCTCCCGTCCGGATCTTCAACGTGCCGGTATAGTGTGGTGTTTCCCCATTTGCCCAACCCATTTCCCGATGGTAGAGGCCTGAAAGAGGATACCGAAATATATGACCCCGTAGAGATTCATAAACGCAATTATTTGCGCTTCCACTCTTGGTTGTCTTCCGGTTTCCAATGCCCAGCACCCAATCGCTCCGTACTGGCTGATGTTCTTCTTAAGGAAGAGGACTCTTTTACAACGCATGCACGGTAACACAGTACGTATGTGAGCAAGTGTCGGCCACAGGAGGCGATTCACCGCCATGCATCCCTGACGAATTGAAAGGATCTTCGGTGAATATTTGCTCAGCATGTGTGGGCATTTCGTATCGGATTAAACACTCTTCTCTGCTGTGCTGCGTTGCAGCTGCTGCGGTTCAGTTAGACTAAGGTAAGCGCTTAATAAGACACGCTTCAGGTGGTGTATTGTCCGTAAACTAACGCATCCCTTCAAAACGGTGTGATAGCAGGCGATCTGTGCTGTCCGGACGAACAATTTTCAAAGACTTCCTTTTTATACTTTATAACACACATCCACACACATACATTCACACGATTAGTGACCCCGCTCTACGTAAAATCTACGTCAATGGGTTCGTTTAATTGTGGTTGGAGCAATCTTCCTTCGCCCTTTGTGCGTACCCTGTCCCCTAACCTCAAATAATCGTTAATCAATTAGTTTTTCCATCGTTCCATCTTCATCCAAGCTTGATGGTGCTCTCACTGCCAAGATCGAGTATCTCGAGACGTTCCACTTGTTGTATGTGTGTGTGTGTGTGTGTGTGTGTATCTGCCATCGTAATCAAGTTTACTCGTTCATTAGTGCACTCGAGATTTCCCGTCCCGGAAGTCAATGTTGGTGCGTGCACATTACCGGAGATGCGCATTACGGTGTAATAAATAATCCCATGCAGAATTGGATGGGGCAGTCGACGTTCTTCTCCTTCTCTTTTAGCCTCTTATGTTTTTCTGTGAACGCATAAGTTTATTCGTGTGGTGTCGTAATGTCAAGAACCGTCAAGCAGTGTAACCACACCACAAAACTGCCACCCTTTGTCTGTGGCCATCTTGCTATTGGGATTGTAAACCAAAAACCCGGAAATGCTTAAATGAATGTTAGGGAAACTTTGCTTTCTTCGCTTTGATGTTGCTTCTTTTGTAGTTTAGTAGTCTCCCTTTTGTAGTAGTATGATAGCAAAGAACAAAAAAAACTGACACGGGTTTATACGCCAAACGAGAGAGATTCTAAAGAAGATTCCCTTCTTCGAGAGGATCGGAAAAGTAAACAAATAATTTATTATCCTTTAGCACGGACAGGCTGGTGTTTGCATTTCGTTGGACGTGTTTCCATTCCGGTTTTTGTTTTGTGTATTTATATTCTTGAACCTTATGCTCCTTATGCTAACGGAACAAGGGTAACAAGTGAGAAAGATAAGCAGAAGATTGTCAATTTGTGCAAATTATGAAAAATAGCTTAAAAGTGTGTCTACAAAAGGGAAGATTTTTTTTTCTCCTATATCAAGGTATTTTCATTCCCATTTAAGGGGTTAAATTGAAAGAAAAAATCTTTTGCATCAAGGATACATGCCGTTCTGTAAAATTCCTGGCAGATATCCTACAATAGACCTATTTCCAACAACTGTAAAATGGAGTATTATTTCCCTAGCAGGAAGCCAATCTATTTCCTGCTTCGCCACCTTCACACATTTATCACAAATACTACATAATACACACACATCCACACACACAATGATGAAGCCGATTGTGGTTTTATGTGGAACTTGCCTGCACCACCTGGTCTCCGATGCAATATGCACAATCATCGATGTGCATAGTGGTGGCACTCAATAATTATCCCTGGGCACCTTAATCAAACCATGAAATTATAATTGCTCTATTGAATTCCTCCACTTTCCTCACTCTCCAGCTAGTGACGCTGGCGGAACGGTATTCCGCGCTGGCGCAGGACCCCAGAGAAACCTGGTGTTGCCAGGTTTAATTGGCACACTACTGTGTAAAAGCGCATATTGTGCTCGAGCTCTTGGGCGGAAAGCTCGAATTATGGTTGCGTAAATATTCTCTCCCATTGCTCCATTTTTTCTCCCTCGCTACGGGGGACAGCTAAGGGGTTCCAATCTTCTAGGTAAGCATCGACGATGAATTGTGTGCCGATCGGTGGCGACAGTAAACGGAAAGGCGTTTAATTATTTAGAGAGATTATTTATTCAACAACTTCCGATTGATTGTGTACGCGCTAAGGTGATGATGGAAATTGTTGGTAATTCGCACCTTTTTGCAGTCTGTAAATCGTGCTAAGCTTTGGCGTACTTTTAATGCAACGCTTAACAGTTTTTGGTTTACCCGGTTGAACCATTATGTTCAAAATGGAGGGAGTGAGAGGAAAATAGAAATACCTGTTTTGTGAACACGTCTTTTTGTTTTTCTACGCTTCTACGCTTAGTGGAAATGGAATAATTCTATTGTCGATTCCATCTTCCGTCACAGCAAGATAAAGATTGCTTATATGTAAAACTTTAATGATATTAAAAGAGAATTCGTCGCTTTGCGATCTAGATTTACAATGATTTTTTTTCTACATTTCAAAAAATTATGCTTCACCCCCTTTTTCCAGCCATCCGGGAGGAGATGCTCGTTCGTTTAATCCTTCCTCCTCTAATGGTATATCGTCAAAAGGAAATGCACTCTCTCCGTTGGCAGCGCGTCAATTGTGCGAACATTTCGCATTTATTTGCCATTTGTCCGAGCCTGCCCGATGCAGCGTTTTGTAATTAGATTTAATTTTTAATTAAGTAATTTCTGCGTCTGGTGCTTGTTGTGTTGTGATCGCTCTGGCTTGTCCTGATAGACTGGTATAGGTGGTTGGTAATTGAAAGGCCGGGATGAGCGGGTCAAGCTTTTACTGTTCATCTGGCTCTGTGCGATAATTGCATTACGCTTGAGCAAGAAGAAGTTTTATTGCACAGTTTCCTGTTTTATTTTATTTAAATTTTATTTTTTAGAAGTGCCGCCAATCGTGTTTACTTATTTTGTTACAATGTTATTAATTTTAGAAAATATGTGCATTAAATTTTTTTAATACTGCTTTAAGACGATATTTTTTTTCTAATCCAAGTTATTATAAATACTACTGATATGATAAACCTGTATTACGAATTAATTAATAATACAGTCTTGGCAGGAAACTACAGAGGATAAACTGGATTAGAAAATATTTGGCGATAAAACACCAAAACAAGGGAAATGAGTTTTGTAATGTATCGTACATGTATTGAAAAATGATTGAATTGTGGGAAAATGGATCAATTCCAAAATCACGCACGATTACAATTTTGTCAAAATTATATGTGTATTATTAAATTACACTTACATTACACTCTTATACAATAGTCTTTGTACAATTTTACATAAATTATATCGCTAGTCTCTCACTGCTAACTTCATCAAAACGATTATTCCCAATGTTGTTAATGTATTAAGGGATCGTGCTCGGTGATCGATCGAATCCGAGAATGATCCGGCAGAAAAAGAGGAAAGAAGCATTAAAAACGAAAACCCAATCGGATACAACCTAGCTGCTGATTGGTCGATCCAAGTTCCATGACAGTTCCATGATAATTGCAAAGGAAATCCAACAAAATAAGCACCAAGAAGAAGTGACTTATTACAACTAATAAATGTTTCATAAATATACTCGATGAAAACGAAAAAGTGGAGCGTGGGGAGCAAAGGGAATGGACTCTAAGGTACGATTGATTATCCAGTGAACAAAGCGCAAGAAGCACTCACAGACACCAAGGTGGGCATTACACGGTCTGTTAATATCGTGATATGTTTCTTCTTCCGATTCTACCGCTTGTTGGTCAAAACTTTACCACCTTAGCACGAAAACGCTAGGATAACAGAACATTGCAAAGGATGTAAAATGTACTTGTGCGAGTGTGTATCTTGCAAAAAGTAAAGCAAACACGTGTGTGGGTTTGCAATTGCGAGTAGTTCGTACATTATTCCATACATAATTCATAAACCGATGGGCTATTGCTGCTTCTGTTTGTTGAACCCGGTAAATTATGCTCAATAAAGGAAGAGCAAACTATACGGTACGGGGTTTCGTGTTTTGCCACAAACAGAAACATGAGCTCTGTAATCTAGAAGCAACGCCAGACCGCGGTCCCCGAAGCTCCATGGCACGAAATGGCACGAAGCTTTGACCAGCCGAAGGACGATGATTGTGCAGACCCTTGTGGGGAAGCCATCGATTCAATGTGCCTGATTGGAGTTGGCGGTAATTATTGTCCCGCCGGTCTGTTTCTTGAGTAATTTTACCTCTTCTTTATCCAAGCCCAGCAAAGGTAAATGACCCTTCTCAAAGGATTCATTAGCAGGTGTTGTTGAACTGGCAAATGATGTGCCATGCTTATTGAGAGGTTCAATTTAGACATAGACCTGTTCGAAAAGAAAGCAGTTATTGTTTCCTGGAAAATAGGGTACAACGTAAGAAGAGCTAATGTTTGTAAATGTTGGAAAAGTTGTAGTTCTTTTCTTTACAAGGCGGAGATGAAATTTCGAATTCTTGTTTGACTATTGAGTTGTAAAGATTTTTTCTCATGTGTAAAACCTAACATTATATAGTTATAATTTTCTAAGCTTTATAATAATATCTTCATTCACCCCACCCATATTGACTCATGCCAAAGGGCCATTTCATCAGCTCCGTTCATGTCTAGCCCAATAGCGCAAAGCTAACAGGACGATAGTTGTCGCTAATAGGTGTTTACAGCAAATCTGGCACAACAAGTCGATCGAATCCATTTCGTCACGCCAATGGAGGTTTGTTCTTTTCCAACCCTGCCCAACAACAACAGTGCCTATCGCATCCAGAGTTCCCGTGCAGAAGCAGTCGCGAACACAAAACCACGCGGAGGTTAGCGTAAAACGATCAATTTTAGCAGAGATTTTTTCGCAATCTTTAACGTCCGTGCATCATCTCGCTCGTGCTTCTTTCAACCCCTCAAAGCTATTGGAGGCCATGTAGCGCAGAAGCCCTACCTCCTTTGGCCGATGGGTGGTAAAAGGTTTCGCGTGAATTGTACTGTAGGAAAATGAAAATGTCAAAGCAGCAAAAAACCCCACCAGAGTCACCCTGCTGTTGCTGTCTTCCTGTCCTTATCGACAGGCGAAATCGTTCGTCTTTCGTGAACAATATGGTGGCGAAGTTGGCTAGTTTTTTGTTTGGTTTTGTTTGCCAAGACCTTTCGACCCAGACATACATACACGCAGAGCCACTTTCGATTTCATTCCATTTTCCCTTTCAACAAGGGGACGAGTGAATTAAAATATGTTTTCCACTCGATTAGCATCAGAAATCATTTCGCCAATTCGACCCAACCGGTTCGGAGGACCGATTGGGTAAGTTGCTATATTTTTTTTCCTTCCCTTCGTTGTTGTGCTTCCTTGGGCAACGATTGGGAAGCTCTCGATCTCGATTTTGCGTGGGGGATGGTGGTTCCTGCGAGGAGAAATTCAATAAATTTTATGCCCTGACTTTTACTTGCATCCGTTTCGGCGTGTCTGCACGCGCTCGACCATTCCATCATCGTGATTTTCCATTGGCCTCCGTGCCAATATAATACAACACAAAACCTATCCCTTAGCTCCTGCAACTTCCCCTTTCCCACCTTTGGCGCAATGGTGCGTGTGTACCGCCTCCTTCTGGCCGGTAGAGGACGACGTGTTTTTTTTTCTTGCGCTCCATTTTTGCAAGAGGCGTAATTGAATTTTCCGCTACTTTCTGGAAGGAAAATAAATTTCAGCCAATGCTTCGGTGCAGACGGGTGTGTGACGGTTTAGTGAAAGTAAAGATTTGTTTTCTTTGCTCATTCGTGCGTGTTTAGCAAGCAAGTGGCAGCATCGGAGGCGGTCGCGTACCGTACGAACAATGCTTCACCAAGGTTTGACTCATTTCCTTCTGGTGTTGGCTCTCTTTGTGCGTACGCGCGTCCAGAAGGAATTAGCTTACGTCATCGGTGGCAATATTGATCATCCATTGTGTCCAGTGACGAGTGGTCCTTTCGGGATGTAAATGTACCGGCGCTGTGCTCTTACAGGCCGGATAACCGGAACCGGATGTGACAGAATGGTTGCTTCCTCCCTTGCTCGCACTGCCCGACACTCAGGGTCATTAATTGAAAGAACAATTCAATGATGATATGAATTTTCCACTGCTGTACTGCTTGATCACAATTAATAACGGTCACAGGATATATGGCCCGGAAGCAGCACTTTTGGATGAAAAATCGATTCAATCAGCCTTTGAAGTGAGATGAGTTGCTGGAAAATTATTGTATCCAGACCATTGCATTCTGATCGGTTGCTGGTTTCTCATTATCCGGAACATATTTATCACTAGATGGATATTGCCCACTTGCAGGATTTTTAAGAATTAAAATGCAGGACTGAGCATTATCAACATGTCAAATTTTTAGTTTTGTTGTATTGATAACCTAATTGATAAGATTTATTCTTACTTCGTCAGAGCCTCTGTATTGAAATAAGTGTATGCCTTCTCGTAAAAATGGGTTTTGGTAGTGTGAATAGTTTCTAATGCACAGTTTTGTGACTTGTATACTGACGAGATCATGAGTACAGATTAATCAATTTTAGAGAATATCATATTCGTTTACGCGATTTAGTACGATGTGCTTGTACTATTCATTATATTTAAGAACCCTGTACCGCCAGGATGTTTCTTTTTGTCTGCTCCATGAATATTATCATTGTTTATTTTAAGCAACCAAATAACTTTCAATTTGTATTCTCTGCGGTGATTTTATTAGATTAATTCATTTATAGTACACTGAAGAGACTACATTCGACTCTTGGGGTACTTACACTAGATCCACCGGACCTGTTCGATTTTATTAAAATGTTTTTTACTATTGTCATTTTTTTTTAAATATTTCAATAGATAATTGTTATGCTAATAATTTTGCTTAATCGATGTGCTAGGTATTAATTTTCTATATTCTAACAATTAAGCTTATGAGGATATTTAAGTATCGAAAGGCTAAATGAAGCTTACAAAAAGTGGAATACAGCCAACAACAATGAGATTGCATAGGTATGCATTCATTTCCGATTTGCTATGAAGGACGTTGTTCATTTTCAGCTCCAATTAAAATAGAAAGTATTTACATTCGTCTCGATTAACAGATTTTCCGAACGCCCTTCAGCACTGTCAAACCTAGCAATCGTAATTTATTGATAAAAATGAGAAAATCACTGACCATCCATCACACGATTCTCACACAAAAAAGGGGCGGACGATTTTGGTCTCCTGGCAAGCTGTTAAATGGTAAGCAGTATCCGATCGTTCGCTCTGTCCTAATGACAGAGTATGTGTGAATTAAATGTAAAACATTTACACCATACGTTACTCCAGCCCTTTTGGTCGACTGTGTCGAGACTAGCCCTAGTCTGTTGTCTGATCACAGTGGATCAGTTGCACAGTATATGCATCGTCTCGATGTGAATGAATACCGAACGATGCCAAAATCGATAGCTATGCAAAGAAAGCCAAGATTTGAAATATTTGCTATCAAATCAGGACGAAAAGTAACAATGTGCTAGTTAGTTGTTGAGGTAAACCTGTCTGCTGTCGGATAGTTATGGTGCGTATGTGTACTTGCGCTATGTGTCCGATTTGTGGATAGTGAATCAAACTGAGACGCAGTACAGTGGGATGCATAACAGGAATGGGATGTTAAATTCTGCAATTTCCTGCTAAATGTAAATGAAAACAAAAGCCATTTGTGGCGATGCCGACAAAGCCAAACCCGTCCTTGGAGGGAATGGCTTCGTTGTGTAATGGTAACGTCATCCCTCTGCTGCTCGTCACTTTGCTACCAATCGCACACGCTTTCGTTCGGACAAAGGCGATGCATTTGTTGGAATCCGGACGTACAAATCCCACTCCAGAGTCAGAACGGTCCTGTTCGAATGCGGTGATGGTTGACCATCCCCGGTTACCCTCTGCCCACAGCCGGGAATGCGAGAGCGCATAATTCAATTTATATTTATGCATTTGCATCTGTAAATATATGTGCGCACGATGCCCATTTCGCTGTCGGGCCCACAGATTTATATGAAGTGATTATTTAATGTGCGCGCCGTTTCCACCACCTCGACCTGGAGACCTCGTCGTGGCTTTTATATTTGTTCTTCATCCGAGTCCTTAAGCGCACCACAATTGTATGTGTGCCCGGGTTTATGGCAATCCATCCACAGTTCGAGTGGACTCTGAGCGCTGGCTGAGGGAAGCGTCACCGGACGACGAATCCAGGGCACTTATATTGCGGTAGGATTACGGAAAGTATTAACGCCACCGGAGAGAGCAATCGGTTTGTCGGTTTCGACAGTCATCTTTGTCCGAAAAAATCGGATGACCCTCTGTTCACACTGCACTTGTGCATTTATCCCTGTACACACAAACACACGCGCATGAAGCCATGAAATTGTCATCGTTACACAATTCTGAATGTATTGTAACGATGTCGATGTTGTACCCGATTTGTGTTTGGATGTGTGTAGCAATTGTCATTTTAATGAGGTATAAAACGTTGCCTTTTAGTGGGTACTCGTACAATTGTTATTGTGCGTTACATTGGAAACTCGTTACAAAAATCCTTCTACCCGTTGAGTAGTAGAGAGAGTTCTGCTCCCATGTTTGGTGTACCTACGTTAGGGTGGATTTAATTTTTGAGCTAAAAGTTAATACGATAACGAGCAGCACGACGATACACGGGCAGCTCTCTTGCGACGGATTACCGTTTATCGATGCACGGGCATTTTTGGCCACTTTGGAGCTTTAATTATAATCCACCATTGATTAAAATGTTAAAAATTAATAGCTGAACGTTTGGTGGATTTGGTTGCTTTTTTTTTGCTCCACATTTTCTGCTACACGTACCAAAGCATTCAATTCATTTAATGATCATTACGCGGAAACATTACGAGCGCTTCGAGCTGTTAGCCATGATGGTTTGGCCATAAAAGATTAGATGCCCGTCCGCTTTAGAAGAAAAAAAATTGCTTCGCAAGTGTGCACACTGAATGTAACGATCGTTAGAAAACTGAGAATGCGATACATAAATTTCCGAACGCGTTTGGCCGGCCGAAGAAAGCGGCTAACAGGAAAGGAACCACATGGACACACATACATCCTAACGTACAACATCCAATCCAACAATGGTTTACGGGAGAGAAAGAAGTTTGGCGCGCACCAGTCCAGATGGGTTTTAATTGAATTCCGGTCAGCCAGCCAACCGGGGATCGATCGATCGAAAGCTGTGCTTGTGGTTGCTTACGCTAACGCCACAAATCTTCCGCCGTTGCCTTATTGAAGCTGTTGGCGAATAGTTTTGCTCATTAATTGCTTCCTGCTCTTTTAGTTTATGTGTCTGGAGTCTGGTGGATGGGCCATCGCAAATTCTTACAGACGCAAACAGGAGGGAAAAGTGCGCGTCGATGTGTGTCTGGTTTGTCTGGCTGAAATTTAGAGTGCTTAGTTTGCGATAAGTGTAGCAATGTTTGAATAGCGTAATTACATCACCCCCATCAGGCTTGCTGATGTAATTCGACACAGAAGAAAACGTTGTAGATTTCCTTCCCGTTTGGTTGGTGATGACGCCAATGAAAATACATTAAACGTTAATTATATTTTTATGCTGCAATAATAATCTTATACTCAAGGCGAAGACGTAGACTGTTGGAAACGCGTACGTTCTGTGTTCAAACGTGGTTTATTTTTTTCAAAACATTGATCTACAATTTCTTAAATCTTAAATCTACGATTGATTAAAAATTAGCTTTGGAAGGATTTTCTTTGCAAAACTACGGGGAGCTGGTGTAGAGCTAATTTCTTTACATGTTATCTGTCTATTCTGTGGTCAACAAAATACTGACAAATTAATTCCAAAAATTGCTTTTTTCATCGTTGAACTCTCGCCATTTTGTCGTAATATATATAAATTATCAACATACAGCCTTGGAAAGTATGCTCAAGTACTTATTTATCTAGCTTATAATTCAAATGAAATTCTCAATGCCGTATTACATTATTGCCATCGTTCTATGAAATCCTCTTAATATTTAATTAATGCCCAACGTTTTTGCTTCGCAAAACCGCCTGTTGGAAGTGCTTTTATCAAATAGCGTTGTTTTAAGCAGTATCAGGGCTTTTTAAATTAAATAAGCGACACATCTCCAAATAAGGACAAACTTCCCCGCTAATAAAGGTCGTCTGAGTAAACTTTTATCCATGATTTGATTAAAAATTGCATCATCGTTCCCCGTATTTCATACCATTCGACAAGGCATACAAACCATCAGGCCGAACAGTAAACGGTGCCGGTTTTTTCATGATGTTTACTTTCCATTTAACCTTCACAGGGGCTAGTTTTGCCCGCTAGTGTTTTGCTAGAAGTTTTCTGCTCGTATCCGTGTTTCAGCTTGTAGCAAGAGGAACTGTGTGCCATTTTTCAATATCTTTTCACAAAAAAATCACAGATAGTAGACGAAATTCGAAGTGCCTCAACATCATCACACACACACATACCCAGAATCGAGGCTATTCGAGTGGGGAAAACTTTATTGCAGCTTCCTCTACATAGGTCATTTGGGTCTCTCTTGGCATGATGGATGTTTTGCCGTTTTTTTTTGCTGCTTCTCATTTTTTCCGCAAAACGTGCATCCTTGCTTTCATCTGATCGCGTTTTTATCACAGCCCGCTAAAGACTCCCATGGAAATTAATTAACAGTCGTGCTCTCGTTGCAGACTCTCGGTTATAAAGGATTTTGTCGCGTATAGTTGTGTACCTCCATTAATAAAAAAACGATACTGTAGTTAAAGCATAGCAGACAATATGTTTAAGTGAGTTTTTGTGTACTTTTACTAATCCATTACTTTTTCCACTCTTTTGCTATTTGCAGGGATCGTGTGTTTAAGCTGAACTTGAAAAATGTCAGCATGACATCATGTGAGGTAAGTCATGAGACGCATTAATAAATGTTCACCATAATTAGTTTTAAAGGAATAAATGATTTTCAGAATTGATTTCAGTATCATAATAGAAAAAAGTGTTTTTATAGCTTCATCAAAATTGTTAATTGAATCCCTCATCATGTTTCCAAACAGCTCCCATGAGCCAAGAAGTCAACGTTGCTTTTCAAAATCTTTCAAAACTTTGACAAACATTGTTCGTGAAGCTGAGACGCCTAATTTATGCCTACAAACTTGTCTTCATAAGGTTGAAGGATGAAATTGATTAATTGCTCCAAGTCGTCGGCTTTAGCAAATTAGTAGCCAAATTTTCGGACGAACAGTTTTATCGCTTCCAAGTGGGAACATTCATCGTGAAGGGTCAGTTTCAGTCGTTCAGAAAGGATCATAACGAAGAGAAGAGCTAGCAGGTAGAACGAAACTGTTCGTAACCAGTTAAAGTGAGCATTCTGTTCCGTTGGGTAGATATTACCCGTTCCCTCGAAGATTTTGAAGATGAGAAGAAAATTGTAACAGTAATGTACAAAACAGATTTTAAATTAAATCGCTTAAACGCTTTTCTATTTTGTAAACAGTTGGTATTTTTTCTGATTACACGAAAAAGAAAATCCTTGTTTTTTTTTTTGTTTTTACTCATGCTATCCTACAATGACCTTCGTAAGAAGTTCACCGAAAAAACGTTTAACATTTTTATCGTCGTAAAAGAAGAAATTGTCTTTGTAAACCGATGCTCCCTTTTTGCAATTTTCCGCTTAGGAGAAGAAAAAAATCTTTTCACGCCCGGGACACAGTCAAACAACCAAACTGTGGCCGAAATTTTCTTCATCGAGAAAGGGAAATTGTTGAAGTAAAGCGTGAAAATAGCGACGATAAATTAGATTTATGATTATTGTTATTGTTTCTACCCTCACTACCATCGATGCCACTTTCCGCTGTTTCCATTCCGTGGTGTGTTTTGTTTCTTAAAAAAAGGGGTTTTGCGATTGCCTGTGGGTGACAACAAATGGTGGATGATGTTCAAGATCGCTGGTGTTGTTGTTGTGACAAGGAAAAGATGGAAAAATTTAAATTACCGGACGTGCCGGTATGCTGCGAGCTGGACCAACTCTTTGTTCCCTCGTGAACGGTCTACGCTGTTTGTTCCTTGTGCTCTCGGCCCGTGACGAAATGGTGTTGAAATATATTTCCTCTGTCCCGAACAGTTCCAAAGGAAACTGGAAATGAATCTTATCCCCGGTATGCCGCCACGGGGTTCTATGTCATTTTAATTGCAGTGGAAGCGACAAAGTTTGAAGTTTCTATTGCTTACAATTAGCTTAAACTATCTGTTTTATGTGCCATTTTCATTTGACGCATGACTTGATTTTAGAAGCATTACACTTTGAAGTTTACCGATTTAAAGAAGCACGTTCCGTATGTATCCATTCGTTTGATTTGCAGTTCGTGGTAAACATGGATAGGGAAGTGCAAATTTTCACTATTTTATGAGATTCACTTTTTTATGTTAACCATGCGTTTTTTATTTATAGTAATTTTGATGAATTGCAGCAAAAATGGGTTCTTTTCAAGTTCCTGCAACATGCATTGTCTAGCTATTCCTCTTCCTGTGCGATGCAACAATCTTTGTGTAAATATTTCACATTATTGTTACATATTGGATTAAAAAGGAACTGTTGCTTTTCTTATAGCTATGATTGACACAAAACTCCACTGCACCTTCTAGTTTTGTCACGTGCGGGAATTGATTTTTGACATCGTTGTCTCATCTTTCAAAGATTCGTGTAGTTTGCTTGTAATTCCCTTCCCCTAATAGAACGAACCCATCCTTTGCAAAACCATTCTTTGCCAACCCTTTACAAACTTAATATCCTCCCGTCTGCTGGTTGGTTGGTACTCAGTTGTTTACGTTTTCCCCTGCTGACTGCTAATCGATGCCAAATGAAACTCAACTCAACCCCTCGGGGCCCAAATTTTCATTCACAGTCCTTTGGCGGGGGACAAAATCTTTCATCCAACGTCCCCAAGGCACTTCTTTATCATTTAAAGTCAGTTGGCAGCTCTTTAAGAAGCGGGCCAAGCCGTTGTAAGTACCAAACTTTTAAAAGGTTCATCGAGGGGGAAAGTGATTTTTCCTTTAAAATTGTTATCTTGAGGTAGATTATTGAAAAACGGGCAACAAATGCCTACACCAGTGTCTTTAACATCCTGAGGCTAAATTCGCATTATCAATCGTTCTGTTCGTGAGTTTGCAAAATGTATGCTTTCACGGGGAGATAGAGAGTATTAAAGTGTCACCACTGTCTCGAAAGTTTTCCCTGTATGTTTGCGAGTTCAATATATACTACAAAAAAAAATGGAAATTCAACCCGTAGATAGGTGCTGCAACATCGGTAATGTCGTGCCGAAAGTGTTCAACACACACAGCCGGATGTTTGTTCATTTTTCACCAATAAAAGCCGTTGGAGATTAGATCAGCGCAGACTAGACCCGGCTAGCAGATAAGGCGGCGGATCGGAAAGAGGTTCTGATTTACGCGAGAGCTATTCAGGGAAATGTGCTCTGGTTTTTTTGTTTCTCCTGCAAGGAATTGGGGAGGTTTTTTTGCTCGTCGTTGATGCATCGCTAGGAAACATCCATTGCAAATATTTGAACACAAGCGTGCTGCGAACGCGAGGGCATGAGTAAACGTTTTCAGGAAGCAAAGTTTGGATTCACCGACGGTTTGAGCACCATCAACTGATGACGGGATAAAAAGGGAAATTGAACGTAAAAAATCATGACGGTTGGTGGTGGTGCAAAGTATTAATCCGAAGAGTAAAGCACCCGTCTGTGGAGGTATCTCTCGGAAGGTTTCGGGAGCTCTCAAACCCATCATCCTTATTGCCGACTTTACCAATACAAGTTTGCGATTCGTATAAAGCGATGATGTTTGGGAAAAAACACTCTTTTGCAGCGGTAAACATCGTCACACATTATGGAGAGTGGCGTTGTAAATGTTGCTGCGACATGTTGTGTTGCTTTCTATAATTCCTCTATTTTTTATACTTTCTCTAAACCCGGACTAAATCCTTTATGTGTGCTGTCGACTAAAACGAGAGGCTCCCTGGTGGGATCTACGAAAATCGGAGAAAAACGATCAGCAGTGAAATATGTTTGCATGGTGTGGGATTTTCGGGTTTTTCTGTCTTCTTTTTTGAGACATATTTGGTGGCGGCAAAGTTGCGTGCTGCAGTACACTACCATTCGCTATGTTACTTCCCAACGCGTGGCATAACTCGTTTCGTTGCGGATAGGATGCCTGAGGGTGAATTGGGCCAAAAAACACTCAAACCCGAATCCTTTTTCCGGCACCAGCTCCCACCATGAATGGTGATGATTACGGGTGATGGGAAGGTTTGCATGTTTGGTACGAGGCAACATTCCATCCATCAAGTGTACATGTTGAAAAAGATTGATGAAAGCAAAGCATGACGAACAATGGGCGTCTCCCTGTTGTGGCATGATAGAGAGAATGGGACGGTTTATCAGACTTTATAAAAAAAAAAACAAAAAGAAAGATTGACTCTCAGCATCACCATCATCTCTTCATCCTCATTTCCATCGCATTAGGCAGTTTTACTGCAGGAGGTACGTCTGTGTCTACGTACGTGTTGACGACTTGTTGGTTCCGGTTGGTTTACACGCAGAGATGCCCACTTACTAGACGGTTCTTTGCGGGTAGTGGGATTCGGCATTTTTGTAAACGATTAACTGCTGAATGCAAACCCGCAATGCTACTGCAGTGCCAATTGTTGTGCTGCGTTGAGTGGCAATGAAGAATAGGGATGGATCGTTTATCAACTCGTAAGCTGCTAGGTGAAGGACATACCGGGTAATGGCGCAACTATTATCTACAACATGCAGTCTGGAAAGTCAGTTTCACTGTATACCTGTTAGGATTTTTATGAAAGTTAGTGATTGCGTAAATCTTGGACATATGGTCAGCTACACTGATGACCTGCGATGAGGTGACCGCATCGTTGAAGTCGTCCAAAACTTTGCTGGCCTACGGTCAAAGGTCAACACCGAGTGCAACATTGCAGAAAGTCCGGGATTATGGAGAATATGGATCGACTGTGTGCAATTTAATGGACTCCTGTAGCAGGTCAAATCATGCTTTTCGTTGACGACAAAACAGTGTTCATAACATTAGAATTTATGAAATTGCCATCCAATCCGAGTGAAGAAGTTAACGATTATGGATTAAATATATTTCACGCGAATGCATACTAGACCTGTATACAAATAAGTGTGTGTTTCGAAATTAGAAATAATCCCTTTGTTTATAAATCTCGAAATAAGTGTGTAATTTGCAAATCAAAAATTTGTTTATAAAATTAATTCATCAATTAGCAAAACGAAACTTTAAGTTAATGATTTGAAAATTGATTCATTTTCTCACAATTTGAGTAAACATGTACTTCATATGATTAATTTTGTCCAATCCACGTATTAAAATCAAGCTCTTATTAATGTCACCAACTCCGTCCTAATCATGAGCATAAACTCGAAATCAAAAGAAGATACATGTCAAATTATATCTGAACTATTGGAGATCTCAGAACTATGGAAGACATCTTAAATAACAAAAAATTCGACAACGTGATTGAAATATCTGTTTTCCCGCATCTTTACATATTAGGTATCAATTATGCAATGATCAGCAAAACTTTTTCTTTTATCTTGTATTGATCTATTGTAACACTCACCTCAACCAACCCAGCAAAGACCTCACCACATGAATGCTTATCGGTAACTCAAGGCATATAAATGACACAACATCAATAACTTCATCAAATCGACCATTTCAGTTCTACTGAAACGTCACCATTATCTTCCGATTGAAGTATGTATGTCTGTGTGTGTTTTTTTTTTGTATTCATGTTAACAGAACTAAAAGTCTACCATGTTAGGTCATAAACGAATGAAATCATCACACCAAGCCTATACCCAATCATTTTATTCTAGTGTCGATGGAGACGCCTGGTGGTTATGTTTGTTGTCTTGTCTTGGTACGGTGGTACGGTGTGGCATAGAGAAAGGAAATCATGAAAACGGGAAGAATCTAGGCAAAGAGTAACCTAATGTGAAAGATGGCCACACATACACACACACACAAGTGGCGTTTGTATCATCTTCACGCTGGGTTTATCATCAGAACTGTCTTTCGTTACAGGAGGTTTTCGGTTTTTTTTCGAGGAAATTCCTTACTATTTGCTTGCTCTATCGATTTTCGGTCAATAGTCAGCAGGAGCCCGTTTCGGATCGTTTGTGTGGCATGTGGTGAAGTTTTATTGTGGGTCAGCTATTGGGAGTGGCGGAAAAAAGAATCACAATACGGTACATTCATTCCGTTCCGTGTGTATCCGTTTCACTCTTTTCGAACACTTTTCCTCCATTCTGCTCCATTCCACATACCGTTCGTTCATTTTCCAATTTCCCAGCAATTCCACTTTCCTGCAGCACCTTGCACGAAAGGAAAATCGTTACCTTCAACGATGACGATGTTGATTGGTCGCTTGCCTTTGCTGCTGCTGCTGTTACCTCATGGGATCGTTTTTGTTGTGTGTGTGCTTTTACCATCGGTGATGTATTTATACCCATTGCCCCTCAACAAAAACCATCCTCACAAACGACCCATGCGGCAGAGAAGACGGCGTTAAATTGATTGACTTGTGCCAGTGGGCACCAAAACGTTTTCTGTTCGATTGCGCATCAACAAATCGCCTAAATTCACTGCGATCAATGACGTCTGAAGATCTGTCTCGAAGGACGTCGATTTCGTGCTATACCCACTACACCTCGTGGCCACCGTCACAACAGCTCTTTTGTGATGTCTTTTTTCTTGTAAAGTTAGTTTGACTCCTTGCTCTGTTTGCTGGGCAATTTCATCCGTAAAATCGATACTCAATTTCTTCGTTGTAGTTATTTCTTGATCGTGATCGTGTGCGTTTGCTTTACTGTAACAGAAACCGATGGACTCGGCCGGTCATCTCGTGCATGCTGATGAGCACATTGTACTGTCGTAACAATAGCAAGAAATGTAGTGAACGATTTTTGTCTACATTATGTATTCTTTGTCCAGAAGAAGATACCATTCTTTTTTACTATCGCTTGTTTCATTCATGCTACAGGGCGTACGATGAAAGCGAGCTACATTTGTTTGTGATTCGGAAGAGATGATCATGACCGGAGTCTTAGCAGCAGTAAACCACATCAATTTTCAATTGGACAAAAATAAAGCGTAGACCCTTAGTGCATACAGTACGTAGTCGAGTTTGTGTGTTTTAACATAATCATGGCATGCAATGTATTCTGCTGCAAATTGTTTACCAACCCGTTGGTCGTGAGTTGAATTACTAGTAGATGGGAGGATGCTTGGAAACGATAAGGTATTCGTTTATTAACTTTATCTGGTTTACCAGTAGGATGCAAACATTTGACCAAAGACAATCGCAAATATTTGTTATGGCATCAAACCATGCATTTATGCAATACTTGGAATGGTTCGCATGATAGTTGCATCGCAATATTGAAATGTTTTTGATTATTTTACTTGTTACTCCAAATTTCGTAGAAAAAAATCGAAAAAGAAACAAAACACAAACATAAATAATGCAATTTAAGTAATCGATGCATTAAAAACAGCTGATTTGACATAGTAATGTACTGACGCACCTACCGGTCTCCTATAAGCCAGCTGACCAGAACTTTGCCGAAGGTCAATGGTATAATTAATTTACTTACTTCAGTTACTTCATCTTGATTTCAGCAATACGAGTTTAGATATTCCGTTTGAGGGTTTGTCCCAAAAAATAAGACCGTCGCATCCGAAAATCATTGTGTAGGTTGATGGTTACTGATAGAAGGTGAATCATTAATTTATCCCTTCTTGGTATGCTTAACGAAGTTATATTGTTATATTTCTTGTTATCGTGAAGCCGAAAAATTCCCAAATTACCAATGTCCATCTTGTTCAGATAATTTCTCACTATCTGGCTAACCAGTTGCTCAAACCTACCTGCAGAAGGGTAGGCACTCATTACTCTTAATCTCCATGCTTAAGTTCTGCTGCCCTTTAAAGTCAACGTCTAGTAAACAACGTTCGGAAATAGGCTTCGTTTTAGGCGCTTTGGTCTTTCACCAGAAGAGCACATACATGTATAACATATATGCTAGATCGGTTATATCCGGACGGCACGACATCGTTAACATCACTCAATTTTTACGAATAAAAAACTATTCACGTAAACTGAAAAAAAATTGAAGAATTTTCCATAAATCGCATTCCCTTTCGTATGCTCACTGTTGTTGGTTACAGTAAAAATTTAATTACCATTTATGATTTACGACACTAACGACTCACTTACTGTACATTAGCTTTTCATACGTCACTACTCATGGCCCCAGAAGTTATAGTTTAAGAAGTTTAATCTGGCCCCAGATTAAAATGGCCCCAGAAGGGCCATTTTAAAATGACCATTCATTGCCGGTCGATAGTACCAGAACAGATATTTACGCGAACCCCGTAGCTAGGTTGATAAATTTGGACCAGAAAACTAGCTATAGTTCAAAGACACATTAAAAAAAGGGAAACAGGAAACGAAGATGATACTGTCCACTGAACCTTTCCGCTTTTTCTGTAGTCATTTAGATGATGGCACTTCAGAAACGTTCGTAACCCGATGTAGCCGGAAGAAAAGATATGATCTCGAACTGTCGTGCCGTGTTTTTCAACACTCCAGCAAAGTTTTCGATCATCTGGCAAAAGTGAATTGTACGGGGATTGTCGGGCCCGGGAACGGACATCCTGTGTTTAGTAGCGGAAAACTTCCACACAGCACACAAAAAAGCAGTAAAACCAGGACAGTGGATGGAAGGGCGGTAATTGTGTGAGAGATCAAGGCCGGAACGTCGTTCTAATGAGTACAAACAATTCGATAGAAAGAGTCCCAGGTAGCGCGTGGAAAAACGGAACGGTTTTTCCGAAGCATTAGACAGCTTCCGGGGGCCAATGTTGCCGACGAAGCGTAAATGTAGCAATTGTTCCGGGTCTGTGATTTTCCGTACAGAAGGTGGTGGCCAAAGTTTGGCATGAAATTTATTTGCGCTCCGGGTATGGGGTGGATTGGACTATCTCGCTTTAAAAACAAAAGTGGACCCACTCATATCAACCTCACCCCCCCCCCCACATTTCACTTTGGTGCTCCATCTAGGATTTGGTGTGTTTTATTGTTCATTCGATTTTCGGAACCGATGAGAGGAAGGTTACATCGACTGCTTCATTCCCCTCTTACTCCAACCACACACATACACACGTGCATGTCCCGTAATTCGAATAAAAGGTTCTAATTTATGGTTCTGCCGATAAAAGGATCACCGGAGTACGGACTAGGCCCGTTTGCGCTAGCGTGAGGTGTAGTTTAGCTCAAAAATTGCTGAACACATGAATATCTTTCTCTTTTGGGCGTCTCTCAAGCATGGAACCCCCGGAGCTGCTTAATGAAAATCGATCCATTTTTAAGGCATCGATTGGTTCCAACTATTTACTGCTGAACGTTGCAGAAGCACTATCCGTAGTTTATGTTACTTTTATGTGGTTCCGAACAGATAGAGCTTTCGCCTTTAGCGTAATTTACATGGAAAACATTTCAAACTGTTTTTCAATTCCTGGTTTAAAAGAAAACAGAAACAGGAAACTTTTTTTATAAAAAAAACAGTTGCTGTGTCTGTTGCTTTTGGCAAGTATCACTGCGTAAAGGGTGGTTAGAAATATGTTGTTGGTGGAAATATGGTGTGTAATAAGAACTATATTTTTAAACAATAATACGTTAATTGGGGTTTTAAATTATTTTTTAGAATATTGCTAATATTAGTTAAAAAATATTGTGATCCAGAAAATTTATACAAGTACAATTTATACAATATTCCTTAAATCATTCCAAGAAATAGCATTCCGGCCGAAATTATCGGAGAAAAAATCTTAAAAATGTCAGAATGTCAAATAAATGTATGTCAAAAGAACACTTTTAAGTGAACTGAACTGAACTGAGCCGCGGAACCGGTTCATGAAAATTATAACATTTGTTTCTTTTAAATTGAATTTTCTACAAAATACAATTAAAAATATACGTTTATTTTCGATCATATTGATGATTGTGGATCATCATTTAAATAACAAACACGAAAATGTGCCGATAACTTGATTGTACTTTTACTCTCACTACTGTACGCTCCTTCCTCATATGGTGCGCTTTTTAGTGAATTCTTCATGTACTGCTTTGAAATGTCCAATTGTATCGTATAAAATTTGTTTACGATGACGTTTTACTCGTTTAAAAACTGTTTCAAACTAACGTTAAAAAATCCTACCGTCAAAACTATCGGAATTGATCAATTTTCTCGTTTTCGAATCGTTTTCCCGTCCCAGCCTGTTTTCAGGTTCCGATCATAATGGAAATCCTTCATAGTGTGGCACTCGAATTTATTTTTCTTGCCAAACATTCGGCTGCCACTAGCGGAGTTTGAAATTTGTCACTGTGGTTGCAGCATGATGCTGCAAAAAAATGGACACACGGTTAGCAAAAGGGAGCCGTCCGAACGTCAACGGAAAATGCTTTGCACACCCTAAACCACCGCACGTGTACCAGGCGGAAGCTACTTCCAGCGCGTACCGATTTCCATTTAGAATTTGTTCTCCCTTTTTTCTGCTGCTTCCATCCATTAAATCACTCCCGTTCGGTGTGCCCGTTGGCGCATGGCGATGACATGATCAAACCATTCCAAAAATCATCGACCATCTTCCTCGCTGTCGGTGTCATGTGAACACCCTTCCCGTCGCAGGCCGCCATCAGTTATAAACTCGCCGAAACACAGACGAAAGAAGAAACATAAACAGTGGTGACGATGTGTGGGTGCTTTATCTCTCATTTCAATTGTGCCTGGCTTGCCGCAAAATATCCGTCTCTTCCGGTTATGAATATTTTTTCCTGCTTCAAACGGTTCACGAACACAGTCACCTCTCGCACACAACCGCAAGTCACCGCGGAAATACGTCCGGAAGAGGATACCCTTCGCTTTAAAATGTCCCAAAGATTGGATGATGCAGCAGAATATATTTAAAAAATACATCTCCCTCACAAAAACGAAACAAGACCATTTTTGTTCCATTCGATCGGTGCGAACGGGCAGCACAGCAGCGCGTACTGTGTATCATCGGTGGCAATCCTCGAACAGCATCCGGAACTTACGCCGGTACGCTTCGGGGCAACATTCCGTCATCTACCCACGAATGCCTGCGTCCGGCAGATTCGTGAATTTTAACACCGTTGTGCTTTACTGCGGTAGTTCGTGATTGGTCACATGAGAGCAAGCGAGAAAAGGGAAACGAATAAGGAAAAAAAAGCATTTTCCTCTTTAACATCCGGCTTGCTCGTTTTGGTCTGGCGCGTCAACCACTCGGGGGAGAGATACCCGTTGACAACCGATTGATGTCAAAATAAACTAGCATTTTGTCGTCTACCGGGAGAAGGTTGGTTGTGATTTTTGTTTTCTTCATTCCTTCCTTTTTTTCTACTTGCTTTCTCTGATCGCTGTTATTGGGGTTGTTTTTTTCCTCGTACCCCTTTTATTTATTTCCTTAAATATGTACAAATACTGAAACCTACCCCCGGATTTGATGTCTGTTCCGGTCGAATGACGCAACATGCCCGAAAGGCACGGCCAACCGCCGGAGCGCGCATCTGTTGTATGGAAGGAGGTGACTGACTGACCTGCGGCAAAATCGGTCAGACTAAAGTTCTATACCCCAAGTTAGCATTTGTTTGCTGGTCGGTTTGCTGTTCGGGCAGAACCACTCATCGAGCTCTGGCTAATGCCCCCGCAAGGCAACCGCAACCGATTGCGAATTTTCTCTGCGGCATGGGTGAAAATGCGTTGAAAAGTTTTCACTCAGCTCACCTCAACCAGCATGCACGCATCTCTGGGCACGGCAGTGTGGTATGTATCCTTTCCGGAAAAACAACCATCATCCCCCCGAGGGTACTGACGGGATTGTAGACGTAAAGGATGATAATGTAAGGTTTTCTTTTCCTACGGATGTTTAAGTAGAGAAAATCCTTTTTCATGTAAATGGAAAATAAAGAGTCAAAAGAGAGGATGTCGAAATCAATGCAAGCAATAGTAAAAGACAGACAAATAAGTAACATGACAAGTAGATGAGGTAAATTAAAGAAACAAGTAAAGTAAGCTAAATGAAGAACATGAAATAGGGGAAAAGAAAGAAACCTCAGTATAATTTCAACTACCTCCCAACTTTGAATATTAAAGATGTTTATTATTTTGCCTCACAATTCAGTGTCCCTATAAGGGGGTTATTAATTATTCATCCCTTTGTTTTATACCAAAATGGTAGCAGCTGCAGAGAGTTGTTTTTTCACAAGAAATAATCAATTTTCTTTATACTGTATCGTGTATTATTCATGCTATTTCTTTTAGTTATGTTTTCTGGGCTTTTTTGTTTGCTTGATAGTGTACAATTTTCTCACTTCTTTTACCCATTCTTTGTTATATAAATTGATTATTTTTTTTGAATTCAAATGAATTGACTTTATAACATCTCATTTTCTTATCACCAACCCTTTTACAAATAGTTTCACATTATTTGATACGTTGATAAATATAAATCAAGCGGCTCGCCCGACGATGGAAATTTTGTCCGATACCGAGACCGTCTTAAATTGGTCCAAAGTAATGAACTTATATTCGTTAAGAATTACATCATACAGCACCTAACAAAATGTTGTTAGGATTCAAATCCGGGGAGCTAGAAATTCAAGAAGTTTTGTGCAACCTGGTTCGGATCCAATTGTATTATATTTTGGGGCATCATCTTGCTTCTAATACACGTAGTATGCATATCTATAGAGGTCTGACCTGGAGGTAACATTCTACACCAAAAATTAAGTGATAAAGTACCACGTTAAATTTGGCCTTGTTTTTTTAAAGTATACCACGTTTAGAGATCAGTTCCTCAAACTGTCCCAGACGATGTTTTTGGCATACGTGACATGTTCGTATTGGATTCATGAATGCGGTCCCATATTGGAGGCTACATCTAGTCATGTGCCTGCTGGTGCAGCAGTTTCTCGTTTGAAAAAAAAAGATTTCTTGACCCTCGTATCAAACGATGAAAATATATGATCGACACAAGCGCTTTGTGCTGATCGCTCATAATAACAACAAAGAAAAAGAAAGTCAACACTATGCACATTTTAAAGTAAATATGTGTATTGAAAATGAAATCTAAATCAGAAGAGAATATGAAGCACACATAGTGACCCACACTTGACGATGTAAATTTGTATTCGAACTTATTGATCACGGTGTATATCCACATCCCGCTAAAAAAATAACATTTAAATCCCCGGAAACATGCCATTAAAGTCACAATGCTGATTCCACCATGATCATGTGCATGACGATACGATTTGCAGCATGACAATGGCAATGAAAAGGCGATTCTTAATGCTATATTATAACCCCCCAAACTGACGGCAGTGGAAAACCCGCAGATCCGTGTACAGCAATACGGCAGCAAGTGATTGGAAACTTGATTCATGTCCTTTCATGGATAATAGCACGGCTTCGAATCTTGAAGTGTAAACTTTGGGAGGGAAACGTAGAGCAAAAACGACGGCAGTAAAAATAAACTCATAAACACTCAGTCAAGACAGCATATTGCGGATTTATCAGTGCCCTCCTGTGAACTGATTTAAAATAAACATATAAAGGCACTACTTTTTTCCGACCAAAACAACATCGACCCCACAGAATTTCCCTAATGTGACGGATGGTGATATTTTTTCTTGTTTCTTTTTTTTTTTGTTACAATAACCCTCAACGAAAGGGACGACCCGTAACAAACGAACTTAAAAAAAAACCCATTGCAAACCAGATCGAAATCGAGAAATGGAAAATATAGATATTCGAGTAATGAAGAATGGCAGTCGGAAATGAGGTTTCGGTTCAAAGTCCTGCTCTTGCAATCCCTTTTTCTCTCTCTTTCTCTCTCTCTCTCTCTCTTTCTCACTCTCTTTCTCTCTCGCTTTTATTCCGCACTCGTCCCTGTTTTTTACGCGTGTGTGTGTGTCTTTTGTTATGTATTTACCTCAGGCACTCTCGTATGTGACTACCCTAGCCACCCACAACAAAACTAGCCTCCCATGGGGGAAGGGTACTATCGAGCACGAATAAAGGTGAGTGATGTTCTGTGTTATACTGTCTCCGGCCATCAGACAAAAGTGCACTCTAACTTTACGCGTGGACCAAATGTGGTGTGTGTTTGTGTGTTAAAGTTACGAAAATGTTGTTGGAAAATATGACAGCTGTTTCTTTGATTTTCTTTTTTTTTATCAACAATTGTGTTCTATTTTTCGTACGCGGCTTGGTCCCTTATGCGTCAAGGAAATCTAGTGCCGATGGTTGTGATTTTGATCGAATTATGCCTGTCAAATTGTGTTACGTCTGTGTTCGCTGGTGTAATTTCGAGCTGTTGGGTGTGGGTTTTAAATGGCAACGCTTCCTTCACCGATATCGAATGGGATTTCCTTGTACCGAGGTGTAAATGTTTGAATAATGTAACCACATATACCCTCCTTGTACATATTTAGTTGGTATGACTAAAGTTAAGCTCGTTTCTTCGACCATAAATAACAGTCTCAGTCTCACTCTCCCTTTGACGCTGAACTGTCCTTCCGGTTAGTAATATAATTGTACACCGTTATATCTATTTCACTACCTTATTCCCCTCGTTATTGAAACGTTGGAAAACACGGGAAATTAACACCATTAAATGAGCATCTAAAGCGCCTTATCTTCATGCCCATTAGGAGTAATGCCGCCGTTCGTACTACAGACAGGCAGACGGACAAATAATGTTGCATCCAGAAAATATCGCCCAGACAAACCCCGAACCTGGACCTGGTTGCAGCAAAACAGTCTTTTCCGAACTCTACTCCACTTGAATCGAGTGCAGGCGCGCTATCTTTGCCTTCCGGTAGGTGAAGCGTGGTGGCCCGCCCGAACCTGTTAGGTGGTAAGCATCAGGTCGGAAAACAAGCTCATATCGTGTATCGTCATCACTTTTTGAAGTGTGAATTTATTAACAATTTAACAGCGGAGATAGCGGAGTCTGAGGGTAGCGCTTACTCTCTTAGTCACCTTTTCGAGAGAGTCGACAAAAACACAAAACCACGTATCCTGTCGTTTTCCGGCCAGAGAAGCTTAACGGAGGAATCGGTTCGTGCACAGAAGGACGGCGGAACAGAAGCGCCTGGTAAACCGGAGACCGGATGCGAGATATGCCAATCCTTTTGGCACCCGGAGTCATGCTACAGGCACACACAGCCGAATGCGAAATGGATATTCCAATTGCTGCAGTGCCACGATCTTTTAACTTTGGCAAAAGCCGGCCTGGCAGCGGCAGTCTATTTATCATCTGTCACAAAACGCTGATGTAGGAAGGAACCGAAAAAATCGGTAGGGTGTTTGCTACATGTCAAACAAATGGGTACTTTCGTTTCCATCCTCCACGTACATTTACAGGCTGTAAAATCCGACAGCAACCGGGGGCTAAAATGGCAAGCAGATCACGGCATCTTTTACATTCGTTCGTTTCCCTTCATGAACTGTTGAGAGGGTGGTCTGTATGTGTAGGGAAGTTGGTGGGTAGTGGTCGGAATAATAGAATAATATTTAGATAGAATTTAAATTAGAGCGATGGAAGCTGACAAGAGAGTCAAGTTAGAAGGAGGGTTTTACGATAAGAGCTGACGCGCCCGAACAGTATGAAGCGGAAGGCGCCAGCAAGGATCAAACTAAACACTCAGATTACAGTGCTTGCATTTCTATGTTGGAGGAGGAATTCAAGAAACAAAAAAAAACCACTAGCAATTGTGTCTCGTGCCTTGGGGAGAAAGTCTAGCTTCCCCGCGTTTTGTTTTGCGATTGTATGCGATCGAGACGACTCTCTGACGCGATGCGATGTTTGACTGTAGGCTAAAATGAACACATGACCGCAGAAACCATTTATCGGGCAACGGACCACCCATCGGATCGGGTTTTAGTGGAGAGGGATGTAATAAGGAGGTTTTTCCCATACCCGCCCACATCATTGACCGTGCCTTACAGTGTTTCTTTTCGCCCTTACATTACCCTCATCTTGTCGGAGAAAAAATGATGTGTTCATTGTGCGTGAAACGATGCTAACTAGCTATTTCGTAGCAAAATGGCATTAAAATGCGCCATGAGAAATGTTTCTGACAAGCGTCACTGTGTGTTGCGATATTTTGTGGCGTTTAGCAGTGGTTTTCAACCGCTTGGATAATGGGCAAATATAAATGTTAATGAAACAGGCAGGGTGAATTCTGAAGTACGTCAATCAGATTTTACGAAGTAAATACATGACAACGCTGTTAAAATACTTGCTCAATGGAACGCAATTCTGGCCGTATGGGCGGACAACACGGATAATAAACACATTTGGATTTGTTGTTGCTGTAAATATGACGCTGTACGATGTAAGTAGAGATTTTTTTTTTGTGAAATGCATGGTTTTATTTTACGTTGTGGCTTAAAGTTAGAAAAAAATTATCAGTATTAAATCCTTCGACATCATCAATTTTTATCTCCCCGTTTAAATTCTTAGTCGTAAATGAGTTAAGCTAAGTCAGCCCAGGCATACTGAAGCTAATAAAACTACACCAAGATTTGAAGCATTTGCTTGTTTGTTAATTTGTTCTACCAATGAGTCGCCAGAAATGCAGAAAACTTTACGAGCACTTAACACGTTTCGTCCTAAGTCCCCCCAATTATGGGTGACGTGGTATATTTCCATGGATCTGCTCTTGAGCAAAGAGAATAAAATATTTGTTTGCATTTTTAATACGGAATCAATTAAACAAGCTGCTTTGTGTAAATTGTAAATTTGCAACGAAAAATTGCCGTGATTTACGGTTATTTTAAAATGTGATAGATAGGTATTGTATTTCGTATTAAAAAATAAAATATTTTTTACACTTTTGTAGCTCGATGTTAAAAAAATCTTTGCACATCAGTGATGGTTTTGGCCAACTTGTAACGATTTTACTAAATTAATATTTTGTTTTCGTTTGTTCAACAGTTTTCTCTATTGTTTATTACATACTTTTACACGTTTTTTAAATTTTGGTTTTACAAAAAAAAAAACTTTACTGATTCACGCTGATCGTGTTAAGAATTCGACTAAATTTATTTTAAAGATATTTTTCGAGTTAAAGAAAATTCACCTAGATTCGCATAAATACATATACACGCATAAATTCAAAGTACGGAAAATAGGCTCGGTACAAATTTTGTTTCACTCCAAGCTTGAAAGACACTGCCTTTGTATGCCCACTTCAGCCTGAAAAGATGGCTTATCAAGATGCTTTAGTTGACCCCGTAGCATGGGCAAGTGAAATTTGATACGATAAAAATGTAAAACGCACCAAACCTGAAAGCCACTGATGGCGAAGGAGTCGAGGATTAGCAAATGAAACAGAGCTGATGGCCTCACACCACTCAAAGCGGCCATCGTACAGTTGTTTAAATATAAATGGTACCCCCAGCGAAGGACATGGATTTAATCTTGCAGTAGCTACGGGGAAAGATGGTTCAGCAGACACGCAAAGTGATACACTGATTTCGAACGATTTGTATGCTTTGCTCGTAAAGAAAATCCAATGGAAAAATAATATCTCAATGCGAGAAGCGAGCGGCACCGATTAATGCTGACACGGCGCGGAAAACTTCACTTCCCGTTTCTTCCACACGCACGGAGACAACGTTCCGTTTAAACACATTTTCCACCGTGGTCGATAAGCGAATCGGCACCGGGTCCAACCATAAGGGACGTTCAGTGGGACGACCGTTTTGTGTCTGCAACTACCATCATCAGACCATCAGAGGGATGACGTTACCTTTTGCCAATTGAATTTTTCAAACGTTTCCGAATGATTATTCACCGTTAGGAAGGTAATAGTCGTGGCAGGAAGAGAAAAGAGAGATAAATCAGTTCAGCATAAAAAAACACACAAGAAGGTGAACCATCCAACCACCAACACGGTAAGGATGCGTCCGTTTAACAGCAGCCAGCAGCGGCAGTCTGTTTGAAGTAGTCGACTTAAGTGGCATTATGCCGTTTGCGTGTTTGCTTACGCATTCCATAAATAAAAGATGATTCAAAATATTTACACTCGCACGAGAGTGGAAACAGACGACCACGATGATGCTAACGATGAGACACGAGGAACGATAAGGAACGAATCGCTGTTACAAGCGCATGGGAGAACTTCTCCATTCCAATATCCCCATACACCGGGTGAAGTTTTGGTGGAAACTGTTTAACGATCCTCTGATTTTTTTCCATTACCTTCAAACATACACATACACGTACACACATACAGCGGCTTAAAGAAGTAAAGATAATAAAAAAGGAACAGAATCATTTTTGGCGACCTGCAATCAAAGGAAATCAATTTTGTGCTGCTCACCGTACGGGAGGAATACTCGCTCGAATCGCATCCTGATCGGTCATAAAGCCAGCACAAGCAGATCCCACTCCAGATGAACAGTGGGAGAGAAAAAGACGCAGACGGCGTACATATTTTGTTATATATTTTATTTTGTTTTGTTTAACTTCTCAATCCAATCATCAGATCAGATTGCGTTAAATTTATAATTTTCCTTACTGCAATTGAATTCTTGGTTCGTTTTTGTAGACCCACCGGTTTGACGTCTTTTATCAACACCAACGCTGGAAATCAATCTTTCACAATCAGGAGAAAGATTTCCCTTTCCCCAGCTGACTTCATACGTACATTGAAGGAACGTTTCATATTTAAATAGCCGATTGCAATCGGTGTTACTAACCGGTTTGAAGGTTCCTGTATCAAAACCATCATAAAGCACTCGAAATGTAGCTAAAACCCTTTCGATGCTACCGAAATCCATCCCCAGCCGTTCAGCAAACATTACACAAAAGAGCCTTATCAGCAAAGCGTTCGTTTGAAGTTCATTCGCTAATGAATCGCAAATGGCTCCGGTACGCTGGTGGGTCGTTTTTCTTTTATTTATTCAAATCGCAATCTGTAGAACGCCCTCCGGGGCTAGATACCGCCAACGTCGGGACGTCTCGTGGTACTCGACAGTTGCACACGGGAGACCCTCCCGCAGTGCTAACTATAACCTTGCCACGCAACAAAAAGGCTAGATCATAATCATCCGTACTTCAACAGAGGTTTAATAAGATTAGCGTTTGGTCGACTTCCACTTCCCGATTCGCAGAAAAACGGGGGAAAACATTTCTCCATCGTGAGGATGTTCGATTTTGAAATAGATTTCCCAAGGCGCAAAACACCCCTTATGCTGCGCCTTTTGATGGGTAGTGCTTCAAGCAGCACTAATATTGACGAAGGGGTTTTGATGTTCGGGTAATGGGAGTTCTCTCAGGTCCCGTGTCTCTCTCTCGCTCTCTCTCTCTCTCTTTGTCTCTGGAAACAACACAAACTTCATACGCAGTTTTTATTAAAAATCTTCCCATTACAAACGCCCCGCATTCCATCGAAACTCCCTTCAAAGCGGAATACTGTATATTTACGCGCCGTGCAATATACAGCGTCCGTGACGCGGATGCACGTACACCCCAAACATATTGGATAGGCTGAAGGACCTTGAAAAATGTGCTCCGTAAAAATACGACAAGTATTAAAATTAATGCTATCAAACGAAAGGCACGCCACTGTTGTCGTGCGCGTGAATCGAATGCCTAAAACATAGACCTACAGATTGTGTTCTAGCGTTTAAGGGTTGATTAGGTTGGCCTTTACGGATGTGCCTATCTTTCTAAACGAAACAACAACTGTATGAGGTTTACACATTTTCCTGCATTCTAATCGGGGGTGAAGAGTAAGAGAGAGAAAGAGAGAAAGGAAAGCTACAAAAGATAAATGTGTGCTCGTCGTCGAAGGTTTTGCGCTTCTCCCTTTTTCCGGTGAGGAATTACAAACGATACTTTGGGACGATTCTTAACCCCTCCCGATACTCGTTCAGTTCGCGCACCCCCTACGTTCATAAAAGGGACCAAATGTATGTGTGTGTATGTTGATATGTATTTGCCATGGTGCCGTTTTCCAGGGGGAAACATTAAAAACCGGTTGCACAACACGATGGTTGAAATGAAATCGAAATCAAACAGGGAAACATCAAATTGAGACAAGGAATGTGACTATGTGCGCTTAATAGACCGAGGCAAGAACTGCGCCAAACACACACAAACGGGAATGGTTCCACGCGCCATCAACCTGCTTTTTCGGTGGCATGGTCGATGTGTCCTGTGTGGCTGGGTGAATTTAATGAAATTTGACATGAACGTTCGCCCTCGTGGTCGCGGTGCCGCCACGGTTGCCTTTAATTTGAGCGAAAGTAAAAAGCAATACACTGACGCACACACGCGGGAGCTGCCAGGTGCAGAGCACCCTCTGTTCGAGTCTAACAAGGTTTGGCAGAAACGTTTTGTCTTTATGGGTTGCGCTTTGTATCAGCCTGGGATGGAATGAGCTGTATTTACTTATGATTAAACTGTCGCAATTTTTCTGTCATATTTGTTGAGTTGAGTTGCACCCAAAGTTTTAAATTATATTGCTTATTAACAATATTGTATTCTCTTTCTTCTCGTTTTAGGTAAGTCATCAAAGGTGCTGAGTGTGATACATTTAACGTGCCAGGCTTAAGTTCACCAATAAATAAATATGTTCAACCAGATTCCATGCAGAGTATGTACATATTTACTAACTCCATTCCACATTCATAAGATCCATAAACTTTTAATGCAATTTTCAACATTCCAGTATGTTGTTTTAGTTCCAAAACACATGGCGAATGCTTGTGTAAAACCCCTACGTATTAATGGAACCTACAACATACCGTTTTCTCGTTGTTCTGTTATACGCGCTGCGCAAAATATGTTCCCAAAATTTCAACATTTCCATCAAGTGAAATTTAAATTCACGGTGATGATGAGCGGCTTTGAACCTTTCTCCTACCTATCCCAACTGCACTCATTGCCCGGGAAAGGTCCGGGTTGTGTCCGATGGAATTATTTTAAGTGCATCTCAAACAAGGAACAACAGACTATCGAGATGTTTGGAAAGCAGGAGGAAAGCACTGGGAACACATTATTTCGGCATCTGGGTCTTTAATGTCCTAATTAAATCTGTGTACGCTTGCAACGCTGCTATGCGCTGTCGCACCTCATTATACTCTCGGGAAAAAAGGTATAACCATTCACGAGGTAACCATGCTCCATGGTGAGAGCAATTAAAGTACGTCATGAAAAGGTTTACTGCATTGAACATACAACTTAATACTCAGAGAATTGTTGTTGACGTTTTAAATATGCTATGTAAAGAACTAAATCTGTTTTATATAATAATAAATTCCTTTGCTGACTGAATTCACTGCCTTTTGTCATATTGTAGCTGTTGGGAACACTACAACAGCGGGAGAAATGTCCCAACGACCTGTCAGGTAGCCAGGGAAAAAGAAAAGCAAAATATCAAAGGAAGAAGCAAAATTGTAAAACCGATCGCAGGATGAGCCTGCGACCTCTTTGAAAAACGACAAGTGAAGAATAAAGGCCAATTTTTTGGCACACGTTATAATCGAGTCCGGCAAAAAAATCTTCTTCTTAGTAAATTAGTTAGAAAACCATAAGTTTTCCAACAGTAGCAATATTCAGCCAGCATGGAAAAGCGTGTGCTTGGTATCTCATCCTGCTGATCGACCGACCGTCATGATAGAAAGCCACTGGGTCTGGGCATTTACAAAATTGTTGAAATATAAAAATAGATAAAAAGTCAAAGCGATTCGAGTTACCTTGCAAAAGGTTGAGCTTGTTTGGAAGATTCTACAGTTACCTTTATTTATCTACCGTACTTTTTAAATCATTCATGGTAAATGACTACATTCGTATGATATAGCCGCGATGTCTGCCATAAATGTCCTTCACTTTAGTCAATTTCACATTTCGTTCCTTTTTTTTCAAAGCGTTTCTCATATTCCGAAACCAAATTCTTGGCGACTTTTTTCACGAACTGTTGGTTGTCTTATTCTTAGCTCACTGGGACTCGTTTTTTGCTACGTGTGCAACCCGGGCCATGCGTTCTTCTTGTGTTTTTGTTTTATTTATCCACTTCACCCATTATCCTTTGCTCGTCATCGTTGCAACACGAACGTGGTGACAAGCCTTCTGGGAGAGATTATACTCTGATTGCACGTGTCCTCAAGTGCCCGAAACAGACCGGGACCGTTGGACACACGGGCTGTGTTTGGTGCGTTTGACATTTTCGCTTTCCATGCTAACGATGCAATAAGCAGTTTGTAATCCACTCGTCAAGCACCACCACCTCAGGCTCGCGAGTTTCCCCCAATGGGCCGTATTTTTACTGTTGTTCTTGTACGCCTCTGTTTGGGTGTGTATCCTTGCCTTACATTAGGCGAAATACCGATGTAAAGCTTGTGAAAGGGTTGGTTTGGGAATTTCACCTAATTTGCCAAACATGTGCCGAGCAGCATGGTGGACAGATTAAGACAGTGTTTTCGCTGTTATTGTGCAAAGCATTTTCCGGGCCAAGACCAGGAACGGAATGTTATTTAGTGCTTCACCCAACAGGTACAGGCAGGCATGCAGCCAACATTCTAGACGCAAGGTTCCGGAATGGTCTTTCTTGATGGACAAGGTTAATGATCTTTCTTTTTTTGTGTTAATGTTGGCTCCTGCAGGATATTCTTAAAGATGTACTATATGTGTTTGGTATGAGCCTCTGTATAATATACAAATATACAAGCCATTTAAAGCTTACAGCTGTGACGATTTGATAAAGTTAATGACGGCCTTAGCTTCATTAATTGAAAACTCTTGAATATATATTATTTACGTAGGTTTTTTTAAAACTATAATAATCCTAAATTCAAGATACTTCATTTTTTCTAATAATAATAAATTGTTAAAATGTTCGACCGATTTGTGTTTGCTGAGTCAACATCCATCACGCACGACAACTACATCAACAACAATAATCGTCGGTTGCCGTGGCACACAGCTGGCCCTGACCGTGTAGATAAATAACAAAGTCATCGATATGTACAGCGAAAGAGCACAACACGCGAAACGGATCATGACACTTACACCACCAACGAGAAGGTTAGATGAGAATATCTTGAAGATCTCCAGCTGCCGGCTTCTGTGCTACCCTCTTTTCAAAGGGCTATCCTTCCGACATTGATCTTACAGCGAAAGAACCTTGAGTGCATGAGAACAGAGATGCACCTTCATGCTTTGTATGCGTTTTTGTCTGGCTGCTGGTCTCACAATTTATGTTGGCACAAAGCAAGAAATACCTCCCGGTCGCGTTATCCTTGCATCAGCTTCCGGTTGGACTTGTTTGCGGTTGAATCATCTCTCATTGACCGACGGGCATGGAATACGGAATTTACTCCAACAAGTACGTACGTCCACAATCGGGTACGCAAAGGTCGGAACCACCAAGGTCTGCAACTCCTGAAGCTGACCAGCGAACACAAGCAAGCATTCGTCTGCAAAACGGACTCGCAACGATAATCACGCTCCCTTCCAAAGCACTGCCAATCCCCTAAGGGGACTGGTAATGCATCCCTTTTTTTCAGGTTGCCTAACGGCCAAAGAAAGAATCATTGCTACCTTCTTCTTACCTTTTGAAAAGCTTCCACTCCTTTCACTCCGCTCACTTCAACGATTGTACCCGGAAGGAAGTGAAATCCACAGGGAAACATCTTGTTTTTTTTTTCTTTCTATTGCAATTGGTACAGCTCTATCTTCGGGCACACGCTCTCACAAACGGATAGACAGCCAAGACTTTTCATTTTCTTCCCCACCGATAAGATGAATCGAAAAAGGTGTGCCGGAAAGGATCCAACCGGAGAGCAAGTGTCCGTCCGTTCCGTTGGCCCGAGGCTCTAGCAACCGGATGGAGCAGCGTTGCAAGCGTTTGCAGGATCTAAGATTCCTGGCCTTGAGCACAAGGTCCGGCACACAGCCGTTTCCAAACAGGGGAAGGTTACTGTGTCGGTTCACGCTTTTCACGCTGCTACCCAATAATAAGAAGTGTTGAAGCTTTTCTTTTGCACCTTTCCGGTCCGGTTGCTGAAGGCGCGACGTGAGGTGCCAGCGGCCAGGTTCATGGTGGGAATGTTTCAGCATGTTTTCGCTTGGCGACTAGCGGTTTTGTTACCATCCTGAGCAACGGTCAGAGGAACAGGTTTTTGGTGAAGATATTCCCAAGAATCATCTTGACGGTTCTCGTCCCCCATATTCGGGTTGTGGAAGAATATTTTTGCAAAGCTCACCGGAAATCCCTACTGCTGTTGATTTTTTCTTTCCATCGGAACAGTCATCCCCCAAGACGATAAGATTATAAGCCATTGTTGTCCACGTTCGTAAGCAGGGGAACCAGAAGACTTGAAAATGGTCAGCTCCAAGAAGAAGGGCAACATAGCTCGAAGGGATATCCTCGCCGCGGGGATGATCTTCAAATTCGTACACAAAAAAGTGAACATGACGGCAGTCTTATGGTGAATCGTTTGCGAGAGGAACAGTGCGGGTGACGGACGGTTTTTTTTTACGTTTTGCACTTTTTTGTCCCTCCTGCCACCTACCACCTGGTACCGCTACCCGCACGCCAAACGCGGCGGGGATCCTTTTCCGGAAGCCAAGCTTTAGAAGGCGTGATACACCATCGTTATCCTTTTCGCCTTTGATGAAGGTGATTTGTTTATTCGCAAAGCAACTAGTGATGCTGTTTGTTGGCTTGCTTTTTTCTTCATCGTCTTCTGGTGGATCCTGCCCCAGGACGAAGGAGAGCTTTTTCTTATCCTAAATAGTGCTTACCAACCGCCAGAACTGCTTTTGCTTGTTGTACCGCACCGTACAGCAGCAGCAGGATGTGCCCGTTTAGCTATTAATTTTGACTGAGTGAGCTCTTATAAATTCAATGGACTGAGGATGGAGATGGTTCAGCTTCTTGACGGGATGGCTTTCTTCGGGCGATCGGTGGCTTGTTAGCTGACACGGGGTTGAGCTTTGTCGGTTTTACTTTCACGTTCCAAGTCGGACGTACGTTAATCAAATGCAAATGATGGTGGTTCGTGCTGCGAGGCTATTTTACCACCATCTGGAGTGAATGTTTCACTCTGTTGCATGAACACTTGAACGAATGATTTTTTTTAATGCAAACCCACATGATGTGAGTTTGTAGACTAAATATTTCGCACGTTAGGAAGCTCATTCGGTGAATCGTTCCATTAGAGATAATGGTAATAACTAACTCGTCATATTCATGGTGCTGTCAGAGTACAAGCCGATGCTTTATAGAGTAATGATCATGTTGTTTTAAAATATCATCTTCTAACAATTTTTCTCCCTCTCTCTCATCATTAACTTACGTTCAGATGGCAACATCGCAAGTGCAGGAGGTCGCAGTAAAAAATGCGAGAACTTCAAACACTTAACATATAAATAATAATGCAATAACCGCAGGACAGAGAAGGACAGGACAGTAGACAGAGAAAATAGACTTATAACCCTTTCCAACGAGATAATATGTTCAAAGTAAATTTTTTTATCAGTATATGTAATATGAAGACCAATTTATGCAAATTTCCGTCAATTTTACGTAAATTTTCCATTTAAAATTGTGAAATATTTCAAGTGTATAAGTAAAATTTATCCAATTTTAAGACTTTTGGTAATTAACTATCCTTGATTATGCTGGTTTTTTTGCCCAATGTTCGGCTCTTTACAACTGAGGTTTGTCTGCATAAGCAAACTATTTTTAATTGTCTGTATTTTTAATTCAGTCTTCAGTGTATAAAATTCTTCACTTCGTGAATTTCCTTCGGTTGTTGTTTGTTGTTTTTATATATTTTTAGCAAGTTCCCAGAAACAATTTAGTTGGAATTGCATCGTAACATCAGTTTTTGAGAAAAAATATTCGCTATATATTTTCGTGTACATGTTTTCGTGTCGCTCAACTCAATTCAATTCAAAATTAGAATCATTTCCGACGGTGCGGTTCCGTTCGGCTCCATAAAATGGACAATATTTTGCATTCAATAATAAATTTAGCAAGTGAAACAACTTTACCAACTAGCATCATAAATCAATTTCTTTGAATTTGGAATAGCGAATAATTCACAATTATCCTATCCCACCACTCAATGAATTACACTGTTACTCGCAAAAAGTACAAACCGTTCGCTGGTTACATTGGGATGATGAAAAACGCTGTTTTCCCATACCTGCTAATTTGAAATCTCTACAGACATGTTTTCAGCTAGCCATGTACCTTCCGCACAGACTCTAGCATGAGCTTAACAAAAAAACGCTCGAAAAATTTTCCATCCCTGCCGTGCTTCTTTTTCTTCGCTTGTCTATTTTATCGACACGAAGTGCCGGATAAAGAACCCACATAACAGACCCGGGCAATCATTTCCACCGTATACGCGAACGGTGTAGCGACTTCGAACGGCGAACAATTGAGCATAAAACCCCACAAACCCATCACCACTCAACGGAAGTCAGTGCAAACATGGAACCAAAAAAGGCAGCAGTATGAAAAAAAGCACACGCCGAAGATCTGAGGAAAATCTCGCGAGTGAAGGATAATAAATTTAGTAGAAAATTTTTCAGCTTTCAAACCCTTTTATTCGGTAATCGGCGGCGGATGAGTTGAGGTGGTAATGGGAATTTGGGGGTTGAGTGTGTGTGTGTGTTTTTTTTCGATGCTGGGAATTTTGGTCATTTTTTCATTTTTTCCATGAAGTAGCATCTCTATACCGCAGCTTTGCATCACGTGTGTGCGTGTTTATTTGGTCGAAAATGTTGCAGCTTATCCTGTACCACATCTCCCGTCATCTGCGTGCGGTTCTCGGAAGGGTAGTAGTAGTGGAGGTTTCTTTTTTTTGTTTATGTTGTACGGCCAACGTTGCCAATTAGTTTTTGTTTCCCTTTGAGATTTTTATATGCATGGTTGGGTGTTTTTTTTTTCTCTCGGTACAGCAACCAGGAAAAACTCTCCATTTATTGGGTTTCCTGTTTCCTATCGCATCTTTAATTATGCAGGCACGCAGAGGTATGCAAACATGGACGGTTACGTGCGTCCAATGGCGGCCGACCGTCTACGGCTAAGTGAATCCTTTTAGCGATAATAAATTTTGATTTTTGTTCCAGGAATATGGTTTAATTACGCATAGAAATAAAAGCGATGGGAGATACTTTGATGCTTCATTAATTTTAAATAATTTAAAATAAAATCATTGTACTTTAGATAGAACATTTTGCAATACTTGATCTCTGTAGTTAAAATCCTTTAAAAAAGCCGCTTTGTAGAATAACACCACATATGTTTCGTCGTGAGAAAATCGATCGAGATGTTTAGAGCATTTTTTTTTCTGTACGTGATACGGTGAGAGTCTGTGACACCTCGGACGAAGAGTTGACATTGATGAGTCATTGAGTAACGTACATTGTCAGCATGATCACCAGTTATCCTTCGGTTTACCTTCCAGTAGCATATACTGCACAAAAAAACGGATGAATGGACAAGATAAATTGACAAATATACATCCTGATATGGTGTGACATGCAGTATGTGCACCGCTGTTGTTGTTTTTTCATCGATTATTCCTTGAAGCTAGTGTGTTGAGGAAACCAGAACACACACAGACAACCCACAACGCAAGTGAAAGTGCTGCAAAGAAACTGCACTTCTGGTGGCCTTGTGCTGTGGAAGGAAGACTGTGAATGGCACAGGACGCAGGACGAATCGGAACTGTTGAAGGACGTCTGAGTAGGTCGAGTGAGTCTCGACTGACATAGGACGGCTTTCGTTGTGGTCTTCACGTTTTGCACCACATACTCTTCTGTCGCTTACGGAGTACGGTTACTTGCCTATTTCCCAAATTACAAGAGCGCTGTGTTGAAAGAGGTTTTTTTTTGGTGTGTCCTCGACTTTTAAAACAGACCGACATGATGTTGTGTTTTATTGATTTATTCCCGTTGTGGTTTTATCATTGAAAAGTTGTCCTTGTAGGTAGATTTTGCGTTTTATATTGAATTGTATGAATTGAGCCCTTTTTTGTGGAGCTCATTGTGAAGATCACTGTGTCAATTACATAAAAGTGTGAATGCAACTTTGTTCGTGTTGGTTGTTCAATTTCGTCTAATCTTATTCATAATTATAAAGTGCTTATTTAGCTTATGCAGTGGGCCAAATATACTCGGAGTAAAGTGCTCTTGCACTGTTTCGGAGAAGGAAATACCTCTAAACTAATGTGAATTGCACTTTTGATATAGATTCCAGTAAATGCAAGCAGTATGGTCTGGCCGCTTAAAAAAAAAACAACTTATTCGTGATAATCTTACCAACGAAAGAATACCTTCATTAACGAGGCAGAAACGACTTATTACCGTGGGTAAGCCGTTAACTATTAACCCGTCACAAAGTGATAGGAATTGTGTTGCTCATTAAATCATTTTCATGCGCAAACAAAAGGGCTTTGTTTGCTTGTATTTGCATATCAAAGGGAAGGAGTTTCTATTGATGCATCCGAACCTTCCTCCCATGCAGCAGGTCGAACATTCGCATTCATTAGTAATGGTGTTCTCAGTGCTAACCCACACACTGCATCGGAAGCCGAGCGGGATTTCCGGCTAGCAGAAAGTTCAATCAATACCATGAAATGGGATTCGTTATGCTTGTTCTTGTTTTTTTTTTCTTTTTGTAAAATTTCTACTCCTTTACGAGAACCAGCTGACAGCCGGGCATTAAATCCAAATGTCAATCCGTATCTCTCCGGGCACGAATGCAAATGAAATGCTTGATTGCTGATGCATAATATACGATGGCAGTCAGTTTCATCAACCTCGCCCCCAAAGCTCTGAAATGGAACCGAAGCCCGGTTCTCAGATGTGTTAATTATCTATGCGTAATTGCGGCTCCCCCGTACCTGTCACCGTAATGTGGCCTCCTGGCACAACACACATGCCCTGTGTGCGGAAGTGAATCCTCCAGGAATTGAAAATCCTTGCCCGAACGCACCAGCATTGGAAATATGTTGCCGTGCCAAAAAGGGAGCGTTTGTGACAGTTGCCCACTCATCAAGTACACAGTTTAGCAAATATTTGCACACATAAATCCCCCGCTTCGAAAACCCAACCAAACCCACGCATCAAACCCCCCGTATGAAGTCATGCGAATGCGAAACTCGTTTTAGGAGCGAATTTAATTCAATAATTTTCCATCCCAATGTTCCTCCATTGCCATACGCACAGGAGAACCCCCGGCATCCCGGGCTAAAGCATGTAAATCATAATTTATGCTGATTTCTTCCTGTGTGACAGTTCATAATAACTGATTGCGTTCCATCAAGCCGGCGGGGCTTATGTGGTGGGCACATTTGTGGGCTCGTGTGGGATGTGTTCTGGCAAGCACACAAAAATTAAAGTCACAATCATTTTTACAACCTTCGGCATAATGAATACTGTGGCAGTCGGTGGGATTAGATTTGTGGGGTCTTATCCTCCATAACATCATACCTGAGGCATACGGTTTCCATTCCGCCTAGTACAACAGTTGGTAATCTATTCAAAACAATCGTCGTGATAATGGTAATAAAATTTTCACAAGATTTTATAGCCATTTTATAGCAGATTCAGTTCAAACGGTGGCATTAAATTGCAACAGAGAACGACGTGATTTTAAGACAATTTGTACTTGAACGGTTGAGTGAGCTAAACGTTGTGTACCTTTTTTCAGTGTTTGTATGAACATTTTTCATGAACTGTACGAAAAATCATGGGAAAACATGGAAAAATAAAATAAGGAATGAGTGCAAAATGTGTCAATTTCAGTTCGCTTTATCATTCCAAGAGTCACCAGCAGTCGGGTCGAATTGCACAAAGGAACTCCGCATGATTCGAAGAAAACTGGTGGTAAACGCGGTAACAGCGGATAATGTATAGATTACGATATGGTTACACCGTACGCACCGTCCCTTTCAACCATTTCTTTATCGGTACGGTGGTTTTTGACAATGGAAAAGAATTTCATGTGCAGATTTTGTTCACTTCGCGTAACTTACAGAAGGGTGGCAAGGATACACCCAGCACATATCGCGTATCGTTATTCGCGAGTGTCAAATTTAACATATTATGCCATTTCATCACATGCCAATCTTTATCTCCTATTTGAATATAAATCTAAAGTCCGCGTGGATTTCATCCTTGTGTGTGTATGTTAGTCAGTTTTATAAGATACTTTCCCTCAGGGAGAAGTAAATCGAATACGGTTCAAATTACGTGTACACAAATTTTGAGTAACCATATGTGAATTGTATTTATTTTTTTCCATTTTTAAATACAATATTCATTGCATTTTCATTATATTGCTGTTACTGTGACGAAATGTTCCATTTTAATGTATCAACATAACTCTTGACACCATGTTACTTTTGTGCTTATACCATAATCTCTCTTTTGTGTACAACTTTAGCTTTACAATCCAATTTTTACTAGTATTATCAGATTAAATGGTAGCATTAAGAGCCGTTTCGCAACTAGATGCTGTGATTTAGACGTACAAGCAAGAGATGTGTCCATTCTAAAAGTCTGCTTCATCATTCCTTGGAGTTTTCGTCTCTAATCCGCTCAACAAAATTTACCACCGTGTCCATCAGACTTCAGTCGCTTTGTTTTAAATATTCACAGCGTGAAGAACGATTATTTCTTTGTCGAACAAGGAAAACATTGTGAAAGACATTAGTGTGGAATAGAATCCAGCCACCGAGAACGGTAAAAGAATCGCACAAAAACCCCGTACACCGCCGATGTCACACTGAATGGCGGATTACGACCGGATTTACTTGGGCTGTGCTGTAAATTGCTTAAATTCTATTTGTTTTAGTAACGCATTCGACCATCAGCCTCTTGCCGCGGTGTTTGAATTTTGATAAATGGATTACGTTTTCACACTTGTGCACAAGTTTCGCACTTTAGCTCACGCTTCGATCGGATAAACTTATCTCGTACCATCTTCCGGCTGCCTGTGATGGGTGTAATTAATTATTCCACTCGCCCCCCCCCCGGAGGCACTTATTGAGACGATGATTTAGACAAATTTCCGTAAAACCATACCCATGCCAAAAAAGCGACGGTCCGTTCTGCCACGACCAGCCACAACCACAAATGATCCTCCTTCCTGCTCTCAACCGTAAGCTTCTTTGTGGCCTTTCGATTTCTTGAAGAAAATTCGCGCACACCGGAAGCTTTCCGTTCGAGCGTTCTTTATCTTTGGCGCTCTAATGAAAACCGCGTACACCAGGCGCCGGTTGGTAACCAGGGGTAGGATCGGGAACTTTGCAAAGTGCCTACGGGCTCCAAAAAACACTAACCTCCATCCGCCAAGGCGCGCGTGTGTTCGCCAACAGCCGACCAAATGTTCACACCTTTTTGTGTGCCCTGCACACCGATTGCTATCTAATTATTTCATTGTGTTTCGGGTTTCCGGGTTCGCAGTGTTCCAAAGCGATGCCCTCCGCCTCCGCAACCTAAATGATGCCCGATGAAAGGTGGAAATTTTGTTTTCCTCATTAAACTGTCAACACACACGACCACGACCAAAGACAGTGTGCGCGTGGTTTTTGTTGTGCGGGAACTCTGGAAAATCCATGTGCGCCCATTGTTAACCTTTAGCAGTAGCAGCAGTAGAAGAATTTCACCAGCATCAGTTTTGCGAAGTTTGCCTCAAGGAACGCTTTTGAACGTGTTGGTGAAAACCCCAAGAGCGCCAAAAGGAACAACACCGTGTGGATGCGATCCCATCGACCTTTTTTTCTGGGAAGGAGTTTGAATTTACAGCGCCCAGAGGGTGATCAAACAAGAAGGTGAATCCATTCTTTTCTCGTTTCGTGTTTGTGGTTGATTTAATGATGCTTCCGTTTTTGCTCCAAACCCTCCATCCCGAATGGAAACCGTTTTATCCTAAAGCAAACACGTCGTCAAACCGTGTATATGGTAGGCTTGCCGAAAATACGTTTCAAGATAAATTTCTTGTAGGTTGTCTTCTCGTTTCCAAACCACGCCTGCAGCTCAAATTCTGTCCTAATGGAAATTAGTGGAATATTGCGTGTTGGGTTGAAACATAAGTTCCGTCCTCAATTAAGCAAGAGGAATACTTTTGATCTTCATATTGCATAATTTTAGCGGTTTCATCTCTCGATTTCGATGTTCGTATTTCCTTTAAGTTTGTAAGATAATATTTAAAATACCTTTTTTATAAATTTCAATGGTATGTGTTGTTTGAAAACAACTGTGTTGTCCGCTTAGATAACGTTGTAGCGATACCATCTACTAAAGTCGCTAAGGTTCTAATTTCACCATAAGCTAAAGGTCTCCGTTTTTGGGGCATCATGGCGTTGGAGTTCCTACCTAGCTGGAATCTCTCTACCCAGAAGCATCAAGCTAACCTGCTTGCTCCGAGTGGGTAGTGTGTATGGTGGAGAAATTAATGCGTATGTAATTAGAAAGCATACTTCTTTCGATTTCGGTTTGTTGCTGCGCGGGAAAAGGAAAACGACCACAACACCCTCGCAGCGAAACGGTAAACAAGTTTGCAATTTGCAACGATTCTTAATCACAATCACATCTAATTAATGATTTCAATTTATAATCCCATAAGGCCTATCGGGGGTGTAAAAGTGAGGGCACCAAGCATTTACACACGTAACATGCTCTGGCAATGCTCTTTAGATGTTGCTAGTGATGAGGAAAGCAAGCAAGATCATTAGAGAATCGGTAGCAAAATTCCTTCCCAAGGTGTCGAAAGCATCTGACACACAAACAAACACACCAGAAGGAGGGAATAGACGTTGGCGTGAAATTTGTTTCTAATTTAATTTCACCCACCGATCACCCAGAGGGCAAAAATCGTCACCGGGAGTTTCCAATTTGTCAATGGGAAGTTTTCTTTTTTTCCTGTGCCTCCTATTCGTCCTGTCTGCTGTCTTGCACCTGTCTTGTTTGCTGTTTGATTGTTGGGAAAACGGTTCGACTTTTGCGTGGAATGTAGCTTGAACTTCTAACCAAGAAAGCGTGTTCCGTGTTTTCCTAATCAAGAGTACTTTTGAAGCACTCTCCGGCCCATACTGCCACATATTCATCGCCTTCTGCAACACTCCCGGGAAATGGGTTGCGTAAAAACATCTGCCTTCCGGTACCGATCTCAAGAGTAATGTCGTTCACCCGGTTCACCTATCCAGCCGGTGTGGAAAGATGTGTACAACACAAAAATTTCTAATTTCTAATCGCGGATAAATATTCAACACAAATGTGCCAAACGCAACGCTTCAACGGAAGGGAAGGCCAAAATCCGCCTGCAAATGAAAATGCCAAATGCCCTCGGGCGGAAAACACACGGTCTCTTACGAGTTGGAACTTTACCGACAGTTCCCTGAAGGCATGAAGGCATGAAGATGCAGGGAAGTTTGGTAAAGAACACGATTTTAATTAGTGTCAGCATTTGTAAAAACTTTTAATAAAGTATTTTCGTTCGGTTTTCACTGGAAAAAGCAGCGAGGGAAAACAGTGCGGTTTTGGGTGTTTGGCAGCATACGGCCATGTGCCTGTTTTCCTCCCTTATTGCCGCTAGGGGGTGGCACGGTGATTGTGTTCTATTACATCCACCCCACGCCTGTGAGAAATTCTCAAGACGGCGCTCGGTAGCACGCCGCCAACAAATGGTGCGAATCCCAGTGAAAGTGTTTTTATTTTGGAATTATCGAATTGTTGTTTTCATTCCAGGTCGGTCGAGGGTACAGGGTACAGTCAGAACCCGTAGAGGGGTGTATGGTTTTAATTAAATCTCTACGTTTTCGATCGGAGCCGACAACGATTTTTAGATGGAATTGACGGTCCTAAAAGTTGGAATAAATTCGGTAGATAAATCAACCGTTGGCCTATTGGGTCGCGAAAGCAGAAGAGCAGGGTCCGTGTGATTTGTTGTGTTGTACGTGGGCGAATTTATTTAATGTTTTCTTGTTGTAATGCAAAGGCTCTTAAGGGTGTGGTGATTATTGGGGGACTACAAACGGCGATGGTCTTTAGTAGTTTACCATAAGCCGCTTATGTAAGAGGGTGTTGATGAAAAATGCCCTAGAGTTAATTTACACGGTAATGTGTTGTATTTGACGGTGTTTATTTTGGTGACATTTGGTCTAGCTATTGAAATAGTATTGTTTTTCATTTCGAATCAATTCCGATTGATTGCGCATAATTATGCCACTTTGCTCTCAAATTCCATTATTTCCAATTATAACAAAGAAATTCAACAGAAATTGAAATTGTTAAAATCATGTTTTGTTGTTTTTGGTCCGAATTTTCCTTAATAAATCAAAATGTTCTGCAAGACATCGTATAAAAATGTAAGATGAATGCATGTATTGTTTCCAAAATGCAAAACATACCATTAAACTAACACATGAGCCCAATAAATTTAGAATTTATGAAACATATTTCCTCCTGATTAAACCATCTGTTCTGTGAAATATATTTTTCCCCCAAATAAGAAAACGAAATACTGCCTCATTTTGTGCAAAATCCGGAGCGACAACCCTTGCATACCCCTATCGAACTAACGAGACGGAGACCGATTTATCACGTTTAGCCATTTTTGGGGACCAAATATGTTCTAGGTCCTTTTAACCACCATCATCCAGCCATACACAAACACCACCAACTCTCATTATCATCATCGGTTACGTCCGTACACAAGCCATCGATGTGGAACAAATTAGCTGACGCGATGTCCTTGCCCGCGACTCTTTGGTGCAATATCGACGTCCCATTATCATAACGCGCGAAAGGAAAAACGTACCTTGAAAATGTCGCAAACGCACACAGCAACACGCACGTTTGTGTAAAATATCGCTTTATGTTTTCTCCCGGAAAACTCGGCGGCCGTGACCGTACGCGCTCGACCCCTGTGGGTGTTGCGGGTTTTTGATTTTCCGATTGGCATTTTACTAAAATACCATTTTCATTCCACAAAAGCAACCCTTTTGCCGGAGGTAGATGCGAAGAATTTTACCTTTTTTTCCCCCGCAGTGTACGGTTTAACCAACCGTGCATCACCACCACCACGAGCATTAACGAGCTAGAGAAGAAGAAAATATGCGTCTCTTCGTCTAGAAGAAGGTCCGGAGACGATGGCGACAACGTAAAGTTTGTCGGTTTCGGTGATGATGATGGTGCTCGAGTGCACGCTAGAGTGAGTTTTAAAATTTAATTAGGTTCTTTGATTTATTGTAAATTACCTGTCAATTATGCACGAAGCATGTAGATTGGTGTAGCATCACCGAATGGCCGAGGGTGCGTGGCATCGGTGTCGTTTAATCGATATTCTGCGATCAAAGCAATTGTGCTGAAAATAGAGGTTAGCAATTGCTTCTACCGTACAAGAACGAAAATTAAAAAAAAAAAAGCATAAAAATGCAACGATAGCAGTGATTAGGGACACGTTAGCCTGTCCATTTCTAAATGCCACTACCCGTATGATGGAGAAATGCTAAAGCACGCCCGAAGAAGTCTAATGCATCAATCACATTTGGCATTTGTTGTAGTGATGGCTCAAAGAAAAACGTTCACGTACATTGTGGTATGGCGATGGACAGACATACCATGATTAGAATTTCATTCCCGGTGGTTTCAATTAAACTAGCGTCTTCTAAACCGTCACACCAGCGAAAGGAAGACGAAACGAAGACGACTCCCGGCGGGATGGATAGTATGATTAAATAATGAAGCATATCCTTCGATGTTTCCGGATGTTGTCATTATCTGCGCACCGTACAGCGAGTCTCGAACGTGCAACCATGAGGAAACAATTCCCGATTCCCCGTAATTGCCGTTCACTTGAAGTCAAGCGGACGGGAACGGTTGACGAGTGGAGACAGGTGACCATTTGCTATTAGTCTGTTTGTTTGTTTGCTGTCGGTAAACAGTTCATCTTCGTTAGCCGTTAATTAGCGATGACATCGTTCTTTAATCTGTGTTCCCTTCGGTTGTTTCTCCTTGTGTTGCGCCCGCCTTGGTTCTCCATCTCTGGAGATTATCCCGTAATGATGGATGCCTGGGTACGGATTATGAGGGTTTAAGTAAGCGAACCAACGAAGGACACGAGATGGAAGTCCAGGTTCTTTGCTCCATTCGCAATTGCGCAATTAGTGTGTGTATGTGTGTAAAAAATCGAACAGCTTTAATGAACAACATCTTTATCCTTTTTCCTTTTCGTTGCAGCGTGACACCATCGTACTGGATCCGACCAGCTCGGACATACGGAACTGTGTCTCCAAAGGCAAAAGCGAGGTAAGTGCCAGTCAACACGTTATTGTTTCGATTTCGATAGGATTGTGAACACTGAACACTGTTGGCAATGCCTTGTCAAGTATCAAATGCGATTTTCGGACAATAATTCATTAATAATTGTTTGTTTGTTACCAACCAAAATATTTTTATTTTCCATTCTTTCGATTGACATTTGATCTCTACTCATCACAAAATATTACTGTTTTTGAATTAAAAGGCACACATTAAATATGTTACACTTTTTTTTTCGAGTGACTGTAGTATTTTGAATACTTGTAGCATATTCAACGATGGAGGCGCCCAGTGGTTTGAGACAAAGTTCTAAATTCCATCCGAATAACACCCCTCGTACATCACAGTTCTAATTTTTTTTATGATTTTAAAGAATCAATTAAGAAAATGTGAACAATACAGTCTGAAATACTGCTGATTAAATGAAATGAATTGAATGAGAATAGATCAGTATCAACTGATAAGTAACAAAACATTGAACCAGAACTGAAGAAGAACTGATTTAATTTTCAAAGTTTTTGAGAAGAGTAAAAATAAAAAGTGTTGGTTCCAAATTCTGCACTACATCTTTGCGATGTCTGATGTCACAGATAACGATAAATAATAGAAGTGTTTCAACTACAAAAAAAAAATACCCAGACGCATCTCATCTAAATGATGCATGCTCTGGGTACGATGTTTAACATGTTAATAGCACTGAACAAAGGAGAAAAAGTACATCAGTAACTGGACAGACACATTTCTGTAAAGCCATTCTTTCCCTCCCATTTTTTAGCCTTCGTTTTGTAACGTCGTAACCATCTGTATCTTGTTGCATTTCCTATTTCTGTAAAGGCAACCAGTCTGTTCTGCCGGATCTGGATCCGTTCTTTAAACTTTCTACCATTGTATCATCCGGTTGTCTTCGTGTCGTCTGTCTATCTAGACGATGCTTGAAGGAGTGAGAGTTCTATTTTTTTTAGTAAAATCGAGCCTCGATCTAACCCCGCAATGTGCTGGGGTTCAGTGAGCTACTGTGTGACTTTTGTTCTTTGGTGGGGCGCACTCTCCACTTCGCACTTTAAATCAGTGCACCAGAGCAAATAAATTGCAATCTGTCGACCATTTATCTTACTACCAAGTGGGAGGCCGTATTCTGGGGAGTGTGGAAAAGATTCAAAAGTGCCGCCACTTCTCAAAGTGGTGGTGTATCGGGAAGAAGCAGATGTTGAACTTTATCTGAAATGGCCGCCGGTCCAACTGTGGTGCCCTTATACCATGCCGCTTCACGGACCGCAAACGTCTTGAATGAATTTTCCAGAAGCCAGACGGGAAAGTTCGTTTCTCCTCTTTAACTGCAAGGAAAATGCTGGTTAAAAAACGAATGAACTTTTCCCAAACTACGACAAAACGGGTCACAAAGGACACACTTGTAGCGGGATAGGGCGGGAGTTTACCCGGAAGAGGATCCAGAACTTCTTAATAGGCATAGGTGCAAAAGGAATAATTCTTTGAAACACATAGTCCTGGAGGGTTGATACAAAGGTACAAAAAATGTACAGAATCTAGAAGGAAACGCTCGAGCCTTCCGACGTACCTCATCAATTGTACTTCTTAACTGTTGCCCAGCCAGGGTTGGCCATCTCCTGATCCTGATCGTTACTCGCAAAACCTTACACAACAAACTAGTTACAAAGCAACGTACCGGTGGCAAGATGGGATAATATAAATTTTCAACAAAACTTTCTCTTAACTTTTACTGGAAGATGTGTGCAGTTGCTTAAAGTATCCCCACCGAGGACCAAGCAAAGTCTTCTACTATGGAAACTAAAAGAATCACTTCTTGCCAGTGGATGGTTGAAGGATGAAGCAGTCTAATATACACCTTTTTCCAGGATTGAATTCCAACGAGATAGACCATCTCCACCCCCTGTTAATGTGTGTGAAGGATAATATGTAAATGCTCTCAAGGTACCGGAAAGTAGTCGCCTTTGCCACTAAAAGAACATAAGTCCAAAGGCAAATGTTATGCCACCTTTACCTTACTTCAATCAATTTTTCCTTCTAATGGTGCTGCAGGAGCAAGAGAGAGAGGGAGAGTGCAAGGATACATTCTTCCTTGTCTATGCTTGCAAAATCCGGAAGTAAGTGATACCTTCACACGCATTTACGCATTCAGCGTGGGTTCCTCTCTTGGGTTTGTCTTCCCTTAATCCGCTCCTCTATCGTATCAGCGTACACGACGGACAGGATTCTGTCCATGGATGTTGGGGCGAAAATTTCGTATCGTTTCATGCGCAATGCATCACCCAATCCCCAACCAAGCAAGTGCTGGAGCTGGAACGGGTGAGGTTTAAATCTGAAAATCATGCTAGGTAATAACGAACGCTGCCAGATGGTTCGGGAGGAGTTCGGAAGACGACACGGGAAAGTTAAAATATTTACTCAATTGTCTCGTGGAATTTATGGTACGATGTGTGCTAATTTATGTGCCTGTCCGCAAATACCACATTTCTCCCAAGACGTGCGTGTGTAAGGTGTGCGTTTGTATACTGCATGATACGGTCGACTTGTTTTAGTCCTGCACCTTGCAACATGGAAGAACATAGGCTTTGAAGAGATGCTGAAAACGCGCGGTGGTTGGTTTGGAATATATACACAAGACATTGCTGACCAAATGAACATCACAGCATTTTGCTTATGCAGTTGAATTCGCGCACTACAACTTCGAAATTAAATCGTCAAAGTTCCGTGCTTTGTTGTATTTATTGAGGGTCTGAGTGAAGTACAAGATTGTGAATTGATTTTTAAGCTTTACTACAGCTTCTAGAGGATAACTCACAAGCTTCTCGACGCAAACAATATCCGTTTAATCCTTCGACAACACATCAAGTGCCAATTGTCTATCCTCTTTATGTAAATGGTAGAAATCTCTGAAACGACATCCATTTCAACGAACAGTTGTGCGTTTGGAAGCAACTCTGCAACGATTGCCCTGTTATCCTAACATTGTTCTAATAGCAAACAGACACATAAAACATTCTTTACGTCGTTTTACTATCACAGATCGATTCTCTCTCTTCCCTTCTGCCGTGTTTCACTCACTTCCGGTTGTGAGTCATCGCTTCGCCCCTACTCGCCCTGATTTCCCTATGCTGCTGCTGCTTATGCATGCGTGACATATGTATTTCTTCTGTTATCCGATCTTGATTCATAGTGTAGCCGGAATGGGATTGGGATGGAAAGATATCTAGTTTTAGTCATCTTTATGGGTGACCACTCTACGGCCGGGAGAGTGGGAAATGATGGTGACGACGATATTTGCCCATTGGAAAAGCATTCGAGGACACAGTGTCTCCTTCGTTCCCGTGGCCTCACCGATAACTATTGTCGATTGTTAGACACTATATTGATGCAAAAATTTTCTCGTTCTCGGACGCTTGGTCTCTGAACAAATCACGACTTGGTCAGCAGATTTTTGTGTACAGTCTTATTTCTTGCCCCTTGTACACTTCGCTTCGCCTGTATCCTGCTCGCATCAACTTTATATCGGTTTGGATTTAACGGACACCGGATTCTATCGGCACCGATTTTCATACAAATTTGAATCGGAAATGGTTTACGGAAGGATCGGAAGGGGAGAGCCGAACTTCAAGTCTGTAAAACCAGCAGAAACCCGGTTCGGTTTGGCCTCACAAAAGTCAGTCATTGTGACGCTATCGGATTTTCGTTGTCCATTTCCGGTCTTACGTTTCCCGGTTGTGTCCCGGAGGCAGCAGTTAGGGGTTTGCTGATGATGGTGATGTATGACGTCCGTACGATTGTTGCGAACTTTATTTTACCCCCAAAAATGACTGCACCCTTGTACTGTCCATGTGCTTTTGACTCCGGTTGGCCACTTTGTTTAATCTGGTCGTTAAGTTTTATGTGGATGAATGCAAAATTCACTACTCGGATGTGTAGGGTTCGGTCAGTTGTTAGTTTGTGAGCGAATGAACTCATGCGATAGAAACGGGAATAGTCAAAGTTTCAGATTTTCATTCGCGTTTGGCTTTTATTTCTACTCCGGAAAACTGTCAATTCTATGGCTGGTCGTTTCATGGCGTTCGATCAGCAGCATGAACAACCCACATAAAACTGCACAAAAGTGAAATAAAGCTGAAGTGTAGGTCTGAGCCGAAACTTTGCCCATGAAAATCATTTACCACTATGTAAAAAGCGTTCGATTTTTGAGCCATGTGTCACGAAACTGAACGCCCTGACGTAAAGCCACTTTCTCAACTTTATCGAACAATTTGTATCGTTCCTTTGCCCCTTCAACCACACCAGACAAGGAAGTTAAGTTGCTCGTTTTTTTTTGTTGCGGGCTTTGCAGAAGACTACTCAAACTTATCACATAAATCGTACCTCACTAAATGAACAGTGACGTGTACGACGACGCAGACGGGAATGTGCCTCGCGGATAATACCGTGACACAAAATACCCGACCGAAGGGGAAAGAACCCGTGGCGGTTTTGTATCGGGCAGGGGGTAGACTAATGGAACGCGTTGCCCTCTTTGAATGCGTAGTAGGAAGGGTGTAGCAAATTTATGAACTACTAAATTGAAAATTATTTCCCGATAAGCAGGCAAGCAGCTCACGGGCATGGACGTGGGAGGAATTATGGCCGGCAGCAACACCAAACACCCGTTGCGGGAGGATGTCTAACGGGCAAAAGTTAATCACGTTCAACATAAATTACCCAACGTGTCCTTTAGCCAGTGCGGTACGAGATTTGGGCTGTGGTTGGGAAGCAGAATGTAGCGGGGCACGGAAGAAACAAAATACCACTTTTTATTCGAAATAAAGTCACTGGCGTGCTTTTTTGCGGTTGATCGATTCAACTCGGATGTTACCCAGTGCAGAGGGATAGGGAATGATATAAAGCGTATCGCGACTTGGAGGACATTGGGCAAGTCGATTACGAATGATGAGCTATTTAGGGTATCATTAAGACAGGAGGTTTTATGTGCAATGCTAGTCGTGGATGCCTTGGTCATTCACGAATATAAAATTTCGAGTAATTTTTAATATTTAGTAATTCAGTGCAAAGTTTGTCACAATTCCTTACAGCTTTCAAACAGCACATGCGATAAGTGTCCATAGATTTGCATAAGTGACCAGATTGAAGTGGTTAAGGTATTCGGGGTTTTAGTGCCACAGGAAAGAAAAATAAATTAAACACCCACCCGAGAAGTTCCGCATACAATGATAAAGATGAGTTCGTACCTCCAAGGAATTATGCTATTAAACCCATGTACAACAACTACCGGCGTTACGATAACTACAGCGCCCTGTAATGGAATATTCTTCAAGGCTTTGAGGTCCATATACCGAATGGGATTCTAAAATTGGAATGTAACTACGCAAGCAATCCTCAATATCTCAGCGTCGAGGAAAGGAAGAATCTTTAGGGCTGCTGTTTCTAAAATGCAATACAGGATATTCCAGACATGCCTGTAACAAAGACAACACTGGTTTGAGGCCGTACCATCGAAGGTCTTGTTAACATATTCACGCCTCTGACCCATCGATTGTATCCGAAAGATATGCAAACCTTATAACCACATTCAAGAAGAAAATGTTATAAAAGATTTCTCTTTCAATTGACCTCCGCTGACTACAGAAACTTGTATTTTCTAATTTATATGTCACCATCTCAGGATACTGTCCACTATTTGCTATGCGAACAATTCATTTGCTTTCGTGGGCAACGGTCTCAACCGGGATTCCTCTTGGGACACTGGGACCATACTCCGAAATGTCTTCATTTCGAATGACCAACCAATTGCATCATCATCACGTCATAGGGGGACAAGTAAACACGCTGATATCTTCCACGATGTCGTAAATAATTCACGCAGCTCTAGATAAGAATACGCCTGTCATACAGCTTACCCTTAGTCGGTTTGCAAAATTAGCCTGCTTCATGACGGCAGGTCTCAGCGGATCGGAGTTCAACCTCTGCTTGCTGGACATGTCGTGAACGGGGTACAGTACAATAACAAACGGCAGAAGCATCTTTACGGAAATGGACTCCCGTTCGGGTGGTGGCGGTGATGATGATGGTCATCAAAGCATTATCCAAACCACTCAAGTGTATCATGCTGGGTATGAGTGTATTAGCCACGATTGTGGTCAAGGATCTTACTGGGCACTAAATGTGCTCCTTAAGTTTGCCGTCGAGCGTTCTCAACTGACGGGTGTGATGATATTTACTTGCTGTCGAGAGGAAATGTCGACCACATCCCCATTTTGGTTACAGAAGGAAGTCTCATTAAAATTCATTGGCGTTAATAACTGTTGCCTCGGACCTGAGTGTATGTTTGTACGTTACGAATCTTACATCGGCTTGTGTAAGAAAAGGATACATGTAACACACACACACATACATGATGTCTTGCACAAAGTGCCCGATAGGACGTGTGGTGTACAGGAAGAAATCACTCTCATGATGATTTCTATTTGCTTCCCTCCGAGCTACGCTTGTTGCCACATTACATTCCATTTGATGAAACATGTTCCAACTATTCATCAGCAAGCTTTACATTTCTTCACGATGTCTGTCGGTCAGATGCATGAATTGATTAAAAGTTTGACACGTCCATTCTCTGTGTCAACACTGTTAACTAGTGTGACAGTGTGTCGACCCGACGCGCACATCCACGTGGTAAAGTGCAATGATTCGTACTTGATTTAAATTTTTAATCACCCAACTGTGTGTGTATGTATGTGTGTGGGTGTGCGGTAGTCCTCATGACATGGAATGGCTATTCGTTCGTACATTTGTTCCGGTTTTTACCTTTCCAAGATATGTTTGAGTTACAGAAATCTCGCACACGATTTGTGCGCGATCGAGCTCAAATAATTGGCCTCGGACAATCTGATTTGCAACTCTATAAATATTCTATGCTTGCTAACTACTCTGCGGTGTCGATGCTTTCGGTAAGGCTTTTTGCGTCGGATATTTTTAAACCAAATTTTATCCTTCCCATGTTCTGGACAACATTGTGGAAACTTTTACACGAGCACCTCGAAAGCATATGCGGAACTTTTACAACTCACCCACCCTATCACCCTTTTAAATTCTGAGGAAACCGCGTTGCCCAATTTTAAGAGGATTTTAAAAGCAAATCAATGTTGAGTTACACACGTAACGGTGACGGCGGTGTTGTTTCATTAAACAATTTACCGAAAACTATGACATCGGCAGCATGTGGTGATGTACTATCCTACAAAAACTATTTGATCAACTAAGCTCTTCATTGGAAAGTGTTCTATTTTTTTTTTCTTTGAAGTAAACGTCGGCCAGGCCCTGCCAGGTAATGTTGTAAATTTATTTTAGAATTTCCCATCATGCTTTACTTTGTTGCGAATGGGTTTGGCGGTGATACAGATTTCAGAACCTTCTCATCGTGTGGCTAATTGGTATGTCAACCCTTGTTGATTAGGAATTTGCATTCTATCCTGCGGTATTTCTTTACAACATTCCTGTACATATCGAAAAAAAAACCACTCCCAACAAAAACTGTTGCTGGTCATCTATTTCCTGAAACTTTAGCTACTAATTGCAAGGACCCATGTAGCCCTACGTTAATGAATATACCTTTGTGTTGTATATTTACGGAACCGACCTAATGTAAAACTTTCTTTCATAAGTCATTAGAGGTTCCATCCATATTATCTGTTTGCAACAACATGTGTTAAATTTTCTGTGATAAACTAACAATTTAACTGTTTTTGTTGTAAATACATCTTGACAAATACTGATAGAATATATTTAAAACGTAAATCAATTATGTGAGGATGTGATGTGCGATGGGAGGATCCGACTTGTTCTGTACGGCCAATTGATAAACGAATTTGCTTTGGTTCTCAGTTGGTCACACTGAAACTAATTCTTAAAAATGTTGTGCTTTTACTCCCAGAATTTCTCAGAATTCAGATCTCAGATTTCGTTCCCTTTGTGTCTCATTTACATTCGTTTCGCTCAGTGCGGCTTCAAATAGTTCCATGACAGATACATAAAAATCCAATAACTTACTACCTCCGTTTCCAACCAGTTGCACTATCAGCCGGTTGAAAAATGTAAACTGTTTGTATTTACTCACACTGCAGCCTTTTTGCATCTCCGGTTGCGAAATAAAAATCATGTGGGTTACTCACCTTCCCGCCCTCACACAATGCGCTAGCCTGTGTATGTGTTTGGTATGCAAATTTGCGAAATATTTTAATTATTCCACTCCGATAGTAAAATGCCCGCCCGTTGCAGACGGTGTGCGTTTGCATCGTATATGCATGGATGCAACGCTGCACATTTGCGCACGGGAGCATAAATAAATCGGATGTAGGCCAATGGAGCTCGCCAAACCGAACAGCTACGCGTCCAACATTCGGAAGTGGGATGTGGTTCGAAGAGGTCTCGTGGCGTTTGGACATGTAGTCGGTTACGAAATGTTTTAAAATTTGGACCATTACAAATAGCGCTCCAATGCCACTTGTAGGATGCAGAAAACGAACTGCACGCTGGCACTTTCACACAAAAAATAGATGGTACGCTTGCAGGAACTAGAGCTTACAAAGAGTGTGAGCACTTGATACAAATGTAAATCGGACACTCCCGAACCTTTTTGCCAACGGACCAGAAATTGGGTGAATGATGATGAAAGGATAGCAATGCAATTTGCACACAGAGACACAAACTTTTTTTTAGTTTAGTTTTTTAGTATTCGCTACAATTGCAACACACGGAAAACGAAACCGAGGTTTCACAATTCCGACCAAAAATCTATTGCACAGGAAAAAATAATAGTAAATGAATGGTAAGGATGGTGGCACGGCGTGTATTCTACGTCCTTGTGATAGGGATGAAATGTTGTTCCTATATTCATAGGCTTCATCAGTAGCGCATATGTATGTGATTGTGCATGTATGTAGTTATGTTTTGAACATAATTTGTGTTGTTTTAATGCTGAACAAGAACTGGAAGCTCTGATTTCATGTTCCGGAAATGTATTTTCTATGTTCCGATTTAGTTTCTCTTTTTTATTGTAATGCTTCGAGCAAAGTTTCGAACGATGATGATGTACATGTCTATTTTAGATTTAAAAAATGAGCAATTAATTGTGTTCATGTATTTACCTTTTTTACTTTAAAAAAGCCCAAAATAGACACTAGTGCAAGTACAACCTGCTCGAAACGCTTTTGAGTTCAAGCACACGTCATATGCGAAAATAAAATAAAATATCTGACAGTTACGAACAGAAATGCTGTGACGGATGAGCAATAAAAACTCTCCGTTCTATTGCGAATAAAATATCCTCGTGGAATCAATTGAAGATTTTTTTCAACCTAATATACCTGTTGTCATTTTAGTTACCGCGCCTTTAGCATGCCTTGAATTGTTGTAGGACTCTGCTGAAACGTTCAAGGTCGTGCGACGCATTCTTGCCTTACCAATATCTCTTTTCTGTTGCATGGATCAACACCACCACTCCATCTCAGTCTTGGTTCTACACATCTTCGGTAATACACCTACTACTGAACTGCCTATAACGACTTCAAGGCCTGGGTCATCTGGTGCAATTCTGATAGTGAGTTAATCGTAAAACTCATTCAGATCGTAATTCTACCGGCCTTTTAATGATACTTCCTTACAAATAGACTAAAAGTCTTTCTGAGCATCTTCTTCTCTAAAGCGGTTAAGAAGGTTTCGTCAGAGTTTCGTAGTCCTAATGCTTGTCGTAATCATGCGGGTTACTTGAGACAACGTAATTTGGCCTGCTTTTAAGTCTCCAGGCATCTCTGGAGGAGCTCGACACAGTTAAGTTCCGTGTCTTGCTGTTGTCCCAGAGGACTTTCAAGAATGTGATTCAAATTCCTGAACTTCTCTTTGTCGCAGATATGTCGATGAGAAGCAAGACACAATTATGCACATGACAATAGATTTACCAAGTGAAGAAGTTCCTGGTAAAGCGTGTTATGACATCTTACTGAATACGTTATAATTATGCATCCTAATGAATTACTCAAACCCAATTGTAGCTTCTAATTCAATCGAAGGACAATCGCTTCACAACGTTTTCATTAAAATAGCAATGCAATTACGATCAATTGTCAAATTCAAACTGTCTACAATGGGAACTCCCTGTGCTGAGAAAGGTGCAACACAATAAGATGGTTAGTGCAAATTTATTGCCATTTATTGACAATTGATTCCAAATGGGAATTAATTTGAAAATCTGTTGAAAACATTCAACATTCTTCGATTCGGGCAGAGAAAATGGGTATGAACAGTACGGGGACCAACTCCACATTAGTGTATCCTTGGGAAATATCGAGTTACGGCGGGTATGCAAATTAACCTTCATAATTGAAATACACATTTCAACACGACTACACTCGCACCAACCATTTTCGACTCCTGGGGATCATATCAAAGCTCTTGAGCAATGTTTCTACCGGTAAGCTGGAATAGGTCAGACACACATTAGGTGATTGAAATTTATGCTTCAATGAATGTTAAGGTGCTGAAGTCTGTTTGCTTGCAGAACGTGATCATAAACGTTCGGATCGGATGTGTTGTTTTGCGGCATGTTTGTGTGCGTGCGAACTTTAGGATTATTATACGTACCACAAGGTTAGTTGAATTTTGAACGTTCATCATGGAGTGGTGAAACATCGTTTGTCTCCCCCTTAAACTTCCGCAGTATCTGGTGAAGCATTTGCTGACAACGTGAAGCTTTTGCTTGGCTTCGGTTGATTTCGAGAGAATTGAACACGATTTTTCGCTGATGTTCTGACAATAAAAAAATCGCACTCATCTCCATCGGCAGGTTCTACGGGGGATGGTTTCTAAGCACGTTTTGTTCTCGTAGTCAGGTACGGCCTTTTATGCAAACTTCATGGGCTCCACTATCTGGCACGTAGGCTCGTCCGGGAAATGCGTTATTGCTAACATTCCGCCACAATATACCCAATGATGCCAATTTTTCCCTTTCGCACAGCGCTCAAAGGGCCGTTAGAACGATTGGTAAAAATTCAAATTTACCCACCGTGTTACACAAGTAAAAATCAATTTATTAGCATGACTAGGCGGAACTGGTGTGGCTAAAGGGGAATTTGTTGACACCGGGAGAATGCTGCTTGCTATGTAGAGCCTATGCGCGATGCGTTCTAAACGAATCATCGTACGCGTAACGGCGATGACGACGACGGTATTAGTAGAAGCGCCAGGCGTGCTTTCGCACGACAGCCCATGAGCGAGGCAAAACCATACGCACACGAACCGGTCACGAACGGGTCACACACAGGCATGCAAGTAGAGCACACATTCCTGGTCCAGCCACCGTGATGCCGGTGGAAACACGCACCGTGTGCATATTTTGTGTCGCGGCGGGGTTCGTTTTCGTAAATTGGTACGCTCTTCGGCGGAAATTGGTTTAGTTTTCAAGACACGCACACGGATGCGCAGCAGTTGGAGTCTTTTTTTTTGTTTTCTACAGCAGAGCAACCAACAACAAGCAGAAAAGAAAATCTTTAGTTCGAGAAGGATTTCCACCCACGTACGTAAGTGTGTGGAACGCACATCGGAAGAATGCCACTTTTGCCCGATCGCGGTTTTGAGTGAGCAAGGTACAACATTTTCAGAACTCGCCGTGAGTCCTTCAGTTTTGTTTTATCTCTTTCGTTGCTCCAATGCGTCAAAAGGGGTGATTTTCGAATATTTCACCCAAACAGCATAAAACAAAAATAAAATGGGACGACAACAGCATATCGAGAACAAAACCGGGCCAATATGGTCCATCTTGCGGTTCTACCACGCGCCACGAACAATGGACAAGAATTTTGCTTTGAAGAAAAGTTTCCACAACGGTGTGGGTGTGTGGGAAAATTCGCTGAATCATCTACAAATTGCCCACAAAAAGTTGATCTTTGTCCGTTTTTTTTTCTATATTATTCTTGTGCTTTTTTCATCCATATTGTGCATTGTTTTCGACATATTCCCCATATGTGTTTGTATGTGTGTGTTCGTCTACATCCTTGGGAAACAACGATTATTGGGAAGTATTTTGTGAAAGTATATGAAATTCTTCTGCAAGCCAAATACATGCACGTAACCGATGGGAAAGATGAAATGAAACTTTTCCGTTTTGCCTTCAAGCATCCGTCGAATGATCAAACGGTGATGGTGTTCTTTTATTTTATCGTGTCCCTATCACTTTGCATGACAGACAAAACAGCTCTCGAGTTGCAGGGAAACTCTTCCGGTGATGGTTATTATGGGATATGTTTGGAAAGGAAAAAAAAAACCCGCACGTTAAACAAAAGTTCCGTGAATGATCCGTCTTTCGAGCATGCTTTTGTTCGGTGTGACCTTGATGGGTAAAAGATTGGGGATGTTAAGTCAATGCAACACACATGCAACTTGAATGGAATAGTTGTACTAATAAAAAGATGATTACAAAATGATGCATGAGGTAAACTGTTGAATTAAATCATATGAACCATCGATTTTTCAACCAATTAAATCCTTATAAAAATCCTAATCAATGTAATGGGTTTAAGCAGACGAAATGTAACAAAACAGTGATTTATAAAGAAAGGAATAATGTTTCGCAACTAAACATTTAAAAAATAAATCTTTACACTTACCACCCTTGGGGCGTACAAACATGTTCATGTCTTCAAGAATGTTGGTTGTTTGTGAACACGCACTCACGTGCCACCACAACGTGGCCAAGCAACCACGGTTCACTTTTTAAGGGGGTAGTATACACATCTCACGTAGGTTTTTTTGTTGATAAATTTACAATGTTAAGGAAAGCCGAATTTTGCACGCAAAAATGAACATGAAGGCATCCATACAAATACCATCTTTTTACTGATAAAGACGAAAAATGTCCACGTTCGATGATAAATAAAATTTTGCATAATGTTAAAAATTAAATTACATTTGATTCCTGTCTGTAATTCATTATGTTCTCCAGCTTGGAAGGCATGGTTTTGAAATAATTGTAAACATTAGCACACTGCTCCACTTTAACAATAGAATGGAGCATTTTAACATTGGAACAAAACGACTTAGCAACTACGTGTACAATATACGATCAAATGGACACTCCAAAAAAAATGGTTTGTTAATAAAATGATTTTTTTTTAAATGCATACTATACTACCCCCTTAATATTTGCCCAAGTATGTGTATCTTAAGCTGAATGGGTGGAAAAAGAAACGGAGCGGTTGCAGTGGATTGTGGATATAAAATTAGTTTCAAGGCATAAACAACATGTTGTTCTAAACAGTAAACAGCTTATTCTTGATGAACTCAAAGCAGTCAACAGCAGCAGCTTATGCTGTACGTGTGCAAACAACGCACATGAAAGGATTGAAGTAGATGAAACGGTTTGAACAGTAAAAAATGTCCAAAGCTCTTGCAAAAGCTACCCTGGGTAATGTTTGTTTTGAGGAACGTGTTGTTTTCGTGCTAAGCTACAATCGTAAATGAAGCTAAGTAGAAGCAACAGTTCAAAACATTAATTCATTGCATTACAACGCATTAGTATCCTTTTTAACCGTGTGATATATTATTTAGTTTATGAAATTTAATTTACTATTGCATTTAATTATGAGAATGAAATTTGCTGCCAATGTTTTTTGCATCATCCTTATTTTCATGCGCATATTATATTCCTTCTTTGTGAAAACGCGTGTACGTGTTGCAACAGTTTCACCCTTATCTTGTATCAGCAACTGAAACGGTTATTTAAAAAGCCATTACTCAACTTGTAGGTATTTTTTTCTCCCCTGTCCAGAATATGTTGCAACAAACACCACATGGCTGTGTAGAGTAGTGCTTATCATATCAGCAATTCAATCCAATTAAAATCACTTACATTGCAAACGGTTGTTCATTACTGGGCCTCCTACCTACCTAATGTGCCCAATTTAATACTCTTCGGGAGTAAAACCCGCTCAAGGGTCGATTGCGTGAACATAACATTTCAAACTATGCTTCTAAAGTGGATGGAAATTATGCACACGATCAACGGGGGACCACCGCATGTACGAAATCGGCTCAACAGTCAGTAACTGCTTAAATGATCGCCATAAAAGGTACACAAATGTCACCAAACGGGGATGTTTGGGGAACGAACGTTTTCGTTGCTCGTAGTGCCTCGAGTGTCCACTTCATCAAGCCCCAAGGCTCGCCCCGATAGTTGTGGAAAATGATGGATTTGTTTAGTGGCAGCAGTGTAGGGAAAATGTTTACACCAAACATCGTTGAAGCTACTCAAGCGCACTAAATAGTTAGTCGACAAATAGGTGTCATTAGTTATCCTGACAGTTGGACGTATTGTTGATGTGTTGAGGATTGGAGTTAAAATTTAGATTCCGTTGATGAGCAGGGGGTTTATTGTGATGTTGTTGAGATTATAAAATGTGTAATTTGTGATTGTACGCAGTATATCATCCTTCACCAACAATTGTAAAGCTTTATTTATTGATAAGGTTCTTCTTTAATAACATTTTGCATTAAGGAATGATACTACTGCATTATTTATGTATCGCGCAAAATTATAAAAAAGCACAGCCAAAATTTTAATCAGCAGGATACTTTATCTGAAGCTTCTGCTTCGTTGGATTCTAAGAATCAGTATCAAGAAAAAAAGCCCAAAATAATTGCAGAAAATTGAGGAGCTTTCCTTGTGCTTGGATAAAAGATAAAATCTAAAAGGAATCCATCTCCTGGTGCTGCGCAAAGTTGAAAATAGCCCGAAATTCCATAAACTGGCATTAACAATACACATTTTCCCTGCTCTTTCACTTTATTTGGATCACTTTTACACACATTTGCTACATATGTAAGAACACGCCTGTCAACACATCGGGCTGTTTGGAGATGTGTACGCGTAAAGCAGAAGAGCTTATAAAGTAATTTCATGATTACGTAAAGATCCACGAACCCCGTTTACTGTGAGCACTTCGCCATATCTTCGCCATTCGATATCACGCCGTGTAGGCTTGTTCTCTGCTACCCTTAAGCCATCAATTTGCGCTGTGATAAATTACATTTTCCCATCGAAAGAAGCTCCCCAAGCGCTAAGAGGTTACGAGCGAGAGAGACGGATAGATGAGGTTCGTCAGCTTTCACTTCACAAGTCGCTTAGGAAACCGCTGCCTTGTGCAAAAAAGGGACACAGTGAGGCATTACGGCTCGGTGCAGGCACCCATATGACAGCTAAATACACTTCCCGGCGATTCACTTCGAAACATTCCGCGAGAGTACATCGGCCGGTGGGAAATGTGAAGAAAGTGGCAAAAGCTGCTCCATAGCAAGGGTGGTAATTTTGTTTGTACTTTATTGTGTGATCTTTTGCTTTGCGTGCCCAGGAAAAGGCCCTTTGGGCTAGAGGGAAGATTGTGCGAGCCTAGTCAGAAGCATTTTGCCCGTGTGAAGTATCAACGACAGTGGAAAAAGGTTTCCCTCGAAGCGCACTGAAGAGATGTCTTTTTTTTTGCTCCTCTTAAAGACAAAGAAAGGGGCTTTCCCCCAGCCCATTTTTTGTTATTCCAATCCGAAGGGAGTAAACGACAAAGTGTTCCGTTTTTTTTATAGATGGCAACTTCTTTCAAGTCATACCTTAACCGATGCAAGCTCTTTCAGTGAGCAAACTTATAATGAAACTGTATTGGGATTTAGAATTTTCATCCAACCGTACCTGATAAGCAGAGTTCAACCGACATTAGTCATATTCGTCGCTCAAAGGACGATCGCATAACTCAAGTGTGTAGCAAATTTCCTTCTAGTCTCACACGCGTTGCTTCCAGGTATTACTAATTTCGCCTTGATAGCAAACGAGAAGGCAGAAGCTAATTCTGTCTACGGCAAAATCATCCAATTCCTTTACGCTCCGAGCAATCGAAAAGAGTGTTCCTCGTGTTGTGTGTGTGCGTGCCGTACAGAAAGAATTCCTTTTGCAAACTTTTACCAACCCTCTCCCTGTCGTAGGGTAGAGGAATGTTGCACAAACTCTCCTTCAAGCCGATTAGCTCTGGCAGCCATGACAGCGAGAAGTTAATTATGAAATTTTTCAATTTATTCTCCTTTAAGTGGTTTTCCACGCATGCACACATACAGACACACGCATTCGCACATATCAGTGGTGAGGATACCGTTTTCGTGCAGATAAACCGTAGAAAGATAAAACAACATCGGCGCGGAACAAATTCTTCATCTGTAGTCAACCTGTAGAAGGGAATGCTGTATGAAAACGGTTGGCGGTAAATAACCAAAAAAATAAATTTAACGACGGAGAAATTGTTTTCAAATAGGTCCAAATTTGCTAAGTAGACACAGGCACCACAGTAAAGTTCAGGAAAAACGGAAGAATCCGTATATTTCGTGCACGGAAAGTTTTCATCTCACTCCCATTTTCCAACTAATTTGCGCATCTTTGCCAAAACAACAGCAGCACACCAGGCGGGGACGAAAAAATGCAAAACAAGCCTTGTGTGGTAAAGAATCTTCTTAATATCCTGCACAAAGGCACACTAGAGATCCAGTACAGTCTGACCACAAATTTGCCCTTGGGGTTAGCACGGGGAAACGATGCTCTCACATGAAAATGATTGCTTTCCCGTCCAAGATGTATGGTTTCTTTGGATGTTTTGATCAATTTGAAGCGGGGTGAGTGACTTTTGTAAAGTTTCTGCTTCATTAGTGCAGGCATTTATAATCGAGGTTTGATGAAGATCTTTCCCAAAAATCTTGTTGAAGATTGCAGGTACACCGGAATGTTCATTAAGAACCTCGCTTCGTAAATTGTTCGCTCTTGTTTGTCGTTAGTATCCTCTTATTCATTAAGTGCTAGAACATTGTTGACTACATAATAAATGGTAAAAGTGCTCAATTGTTAATCATTTGTGAAATTTCTGAGAAACAGAAAACGGTCAGAAAGATTACTTATTTTTAATTGAAATATATAACGAACGCTTCATCAGAGATAACAAATTATACAAACCGAATGATCGAATGCTTCTGTCAAACTCTGCTAATTAAGGATAAAATATTTTAAACGCTTTCTTGTGCGATGTGATAGTACAGTGAAAGTAAAAGCAACGTTGCTAAATTATGCGAATGAGACGGTAGAAAATAGTAAAACTACATTAATATTTCCCAGGCTTCGTGTTTTTCCGTGGGGCAGTTTCAAGGGCAAAACCGAACACTTCAGACTTGCTCACACTTTCACTACACCAGACATCTTGTCCCTAGTACCTTAATTCATCAACTACAAACGATCAACATCTTCTTCGAAAGACATTCACCGAAGCGTTCCTTCGTTCCTTCGGTGTCGCTCATTTGCCGAGCGCAATGAATCGAAATAATTATTGTCGTTTGAGGATTTCCATGGTTAAACTTTCTTTTTTTTTTGGTCATTTCAATAAATGTATTTTAGACATTTCGTCTAGCCCTTGTGGTCCGTTTTGGAACGTGCTCTTTCGCTAAAAACAAAACACTTACTGTTGAGCAAAAAAAAAACAAAAAATGATAACCGACGATGGTGGGAATATCGTTGAGAAATTTGAAAGAAGCCAAGCGGACATGTCTCCTTGCACGATCCTTGTTCTTGGCACAAGAGACAGATGCAAAGCCTTAATCGATTGTCTGTCCCTACCCCCGAATCTTCTTCTACTGATCCGAAAACGTCACTCCCACATTTGCATAATCTTGCAACCCTCCTTAATCGTGCAGTTCCAGCAGTGTACCGACCTTTCACACAGTAGACAGTGGGAAGAATTATAAAAGTGTAGAAAGGTCACACCGGTTCGTGACTCGAGTCTGGCCAGATTTGCTTACAAAGGATGTTGTGAGCTGCTGCTGCGCCTGGTGACGGATGCCACCGGATGTCACCTTGACGGTTTCATTTTTGCATCCATCGATCCATTTCTTTGCTCCTGCAAGTGCCTGCTTCTTTTCGTCACAACTCAAAACTAGGCGAGCTGTTTCGGTTCGCCCCTTATCGCATCGGGTACAGCGCCAACATGTGATATTACAGCCTTTGGGGATCTGCACATTCTACAAGCCAAAACGTGAAACTAGTCAACGAGCCATGAACACACCATCATCTTTTGTCCGAAGAGACCGTACCGAAATGTTCAATCGGTTTATTGGAGTTTGTTTTAAGTTCCGACCGTTCGAGTATAGACGAATGCATCCAAAAAAATAAAGGAACATTCTCCATTTTATTCCATAAGTTCGCGAATCCTTCTCTTATTGTTGGGGCATGTTTGGTTGGTACCGAGAAAAAGGGATAAATCCCATCGGTAAATCTCAGAACTCAAATTGATGTTTGACGATGATGTCCTTGGAAGACATCGCTTCTCGTCCGTCCAATGTGTTAGTCCGCTGAAAGACGTTCGGTATCTCTGCATGGGAATGTGCTCTTTGCCTGGAGCTTTGCTTTGTTTTGCTTTCGGATTCCACGGTTTGCGCTCCGATGTCAGATAAAACCGTAAGGGAAGACCCTTTAATCAGGGCCTCTTTTTCTGTATTTTTGTCAGCTCTATATTTTATCGATACGGAGTGTCGTGAGACGTGCACTTTTCGTAGCTTATGATTGACTTTTGCCGTTCAGCTATTCAAGCGTGCATGGAATCTTCACCGAGCAAGCGGACGGATTGTTTAACTCTAGGGATTTGTGCTGCGATAACAATCCCTTTCAGCTGCTGAATCAGACCTCCGCGCAAACGTACTGGATTGTCTTGCAAACGATTTGCCCTGGCGCGGGAGAAAACTCCCGATCGATCTTATTTCTATTCGATATGCATACATCGATAGGTCATGTCAAGAAAGTATGTGCATCGGTCGGGTTGTGAGTGTGGAAATTGATGCACGTTCTCAAGTGCATTATACACATCTTCTGTGCAAACAATAGAGAAGGTGAAGGAAAACTATGTGTTATCAGATGCATGCAGATAAGAATTCCTTAGTTCAGGAACTCAATTGTTATCTTAAATAAAAATATACTTATTGATATACTGTAAAGGTTAAATAAAGTATGAAAAATGTACAATATGTTCGAGAAAAATGTTTAGCATTATGTAATAAACATCACACAGACAGTAACATTAATCAGCCATGAACCCTTGCCTCGAAATGATTGTACCATAGGAAATTAAATTATGATTATATTCCGTTCCCGTGGCTGAGTCGCCTTTCCACAAATTTCCCTAAGTGTAGAAAACGAACGACCAAGAAGGGGGTTTCTCTTAATATCATACTTTTAAAAAGACATTAAACCCCCGACAACTCCTCGCATACATACGCCCAGCGAACAGTAAACGAGCGTATCGGTAAACACTTCATGAACTCACACCTCTTTTGGTGGGGGGTAGATTCGTTATTGCAGCAGGTTTGCATTTCCCAGACGTTCGTATTTTGATTCACGGCCACAGACCATGGAGGAAGTGGGAAAATATCTTACAATTATTGGTAGAGGTCGGACGGGATGGTTCAATTTTGCTACCCCTTTAAACATTAGCATTATTATGATGTGCTAATGCAGCTATTGCGTGTTTAATTAAGTGTACTACGAATGGAAAATTGTAACGATTTTACGGAAAGGGATAAAAAAAATCCACAAAAAATGGGGAGGAAACCACTCTGTAACATTTTTCCGATAATGTAGAAAAACGCCCCAAATCGATAATTTTCTTATGCTTCGTTCTAGCGCCTACGATGAGCAGGGCAAAAAATCTTTTCGCAACAGTTTATAAATTGTTTTCATGCTCTTCTTACACGTTTTCCTTCGCAGACTATGGTGCAACTATGTAGAAGGTATATAGAAAAACAAAACATGTTTGAAAATTACAAACAGCTGCAAGCAAAAATACTAAAAACCATAATGTTCATCCTCTCGCACGTCGAAATAGTTTGGGGTTGGAAAATTATGATGTTGATACTTCTGGCATCCGTCAGGAGCAGTTTTTCGCCAGCCCACGCCCCCATCTACCTTACAGCAGTGTGCCAAACTACCACTTCCTGCATTGCCACGTGCACTCGCTTGCCAATGCATAAACTTCACTTCACAACTTCATTGCTCCTTTGTACTTGTGTACGATCTGTGGTAGTGGTGCATGATGATGATGCGTACTATATTGTTGTTGCGTGCTTCGGAAAGTTTGTGTCGGTGAAAAACAATGGAACCCATCAAACCCCTTTACACACCACTGCCCGTCCCTTGGTGGGCGAAACATGTCAAAAACTTGTGGTAAATTGGCGTACACTTTGCTGGGTGGCATTTTCCACGCCACACTCTGAGAGGCGCACGGCATTCTTCAGTGTGAAACTGTAAAAAATATGTTCTAAAGCAAGTGAATATAGTGCGGTTTTTCCTGCAGAAGACTAAGGTGAATGTTATGCCGCTGTCGATTACAATCACTGTGTGCGCCCGATATTATCGGTAAAATATTGCAAACAAAGAAAAATCCTGTCAAGACTTGCAACTCGTTAGAATTGTGCGATCTTGTGCAGAAAAACTTTTTACTGCATGGATGCATGCATGATCGTAACCATTTTATTATTTTTTGCCTATAAATACGCTCTGATGTGTTAAATCTCACTTCACTGAGTGACTAAAATATACTACAGTATTTACCTGAATGTTTAGAAGTTTGCAACTGAAGACGAAAAGCTTATTAAAAATAGAAGAAGCAAAACATCACTACAGGAAATACAATTTTCATACAACAACACACTCCCGGCGTGTCTCTGTGGCAGCCCTATGAGTCTATCGAGCAATTCATGTCCACGCAGCTGTGAAACATCTCTAAATTGTTCATACATTTTTACACTACACGTACACACACACTTCGTGCATGATAAATAATCTCGCAACAAAAATGTGTTCGAAAAACATACCTTCAATCGAAAAGCTACTGCTCGCGTGGCAAGTTCTCCATTTCCCAACAACATCCATACGGTAACGGTAGCAACGAGAGAAGAAGAAACGGACAACCAACGAACGGTGCAGAGACGAGCACATCAGCAGGAAAAGTTTAATAACCATCATAAACAGTTGATGCATGCAGTCGTCGTCGTTGTCGTCGCTTGGCGTGTGTTGTAGTCGCACTGAGTTTCCAATTTCCGGAAGCAATAACTCAACCAATTCACAGTGTGATATGTGTGTATGTTTGCTTTTGGTTGTTTTTTTTTCTTCCTTTGGTTCTTTCCCATTTCCATACTTAGTAACGTTTGTTGCACTGGCATGTCCTGCTCCGGGAGGTGTGCAAATCGTACCGAAACGATGCAATGGTTGGATTTGTTGTGAGACATATTTTCCTGCTAAATATTACATGGACAGGAAAAGCGAGCGATATGGTTGAAGGATTTTTTTTGCCAGTTTCATTTACAAGTGTTGCAGAATAGGATTGAATTTGTGTAACAATATATCGTGCTTGTAGTAAACGAATCAATCCAAAACCAGTACACAAGTGACGTCGGTTTTAATGGGAATAATTTTATACTAAAATGTATCACTACAACTGTTGCATATATCGATGTAATTATTGCTAGTATTACGCTTCACACCTTTAGAGAGTAGTTAACTGTAGGTTCATTTCATAAAAAAACCTAAAAAACTAATCCACTCATGTACACACTTTACTTTGAGGCGTGCAAAGAATGGAGTTAACTTCTAACGTGTCAAAAACTATTATTGATAGAACAAATTGTTGGTGTTTTAAATCATAATTTAATTATTTTCTTTGAACAAACGATTATTTATTCATGCATCAGAACATTTTCCATCGCTTTTCACTACCTTTACCCAACGTTAGGGAAATTATCAGAACCCATCATGAAAGCACAACGCCTCTTTGGTCACTATACTTTTAACGATCCAATGTTAGGCCATAGCTTAGCTGGAGAAGTAATACTCATAAGAAAATGCTCATTCAACCGGAATAGATACATATCCTTCAAGAATATCAGTAGTAATGTCCGGGAAGTGCAGCAACGAATACTACAGCACAGTATTATCATGATGTAGAATAACTTTTTCGCCCCTCGTCGTTTTATAGTATTGTGGTCGCAATGGTCAACTTAAATCCATCAAAAATCGTCGATAAACATTGGATTGCCGATGACATTTTCGGTTATTGGTAGCGGTTCGTAATAGACCACATCATAGTCCCTCCAAATGCACAGCATGATATTTCCTTTTGATCATAAATTTTGGGGTTGACGGTCGCGTTTACGCTATTTTGATTAGTATGGTTATTACCTCTTTACAGTGCCAATCATAATCTAATGTAAAAAAAACCCTTCCGCCCTTGGAGCAGTTGTTCACAAATCAACTGACAACCGATGACTTGATATGTCACTTTCCAAGTTATTTCCATTGTTTTTTTTTTAACAATGAGGGGGGTGAAACGAAATGGTGAATTAGTGACAAGCTTCAACTGCCCTTGCGAGTTCGTATGATCTTATATGATTTTCTTCAATTATTTCTTTAGTTTTACGTCTTCCCACCTTTGTGGCTATGTGACGTACAATGTTGTCAGATAAAACAAATAAACTAGTTCTGCATTTAATTAAGTTATCTAATTTGAATTTACTGAAATAGCTCTATAAATTACGTACGACCAAGATATTATTCAATATGATCACTCTACAATTCTGTTTTTATCCTACGTCGAAGGAACTTTCGAACAGTTCTCTCATCATTTTGTTCTCTTCAACTGCAAAACAGGTTCACTACGGCGAATCGTATTTGAAGGATTTTCAATAAAACTTGTCCGTACTGACCGTCCGGTTTGCTTAGTCACGGGCACAGACGTTTATTGTTGAAAACTTTCACCAACGAAGGCATGAGTGTATGCTGAATTTTCCGCGGTAAAATTGTTTTAATTTTCTCTTTTTTTTACACCGAAACCATGAGGGTTTTTTTTTTATTCTGTGTGTGTGTGTATGGTTGCGTTGAGTAGTACTACGCAATAATGCTAGGGTAGCTTTTTGTGATCGAAATAATTGAGAAACGAATTAATCCATTAGTGCTATTTCATGTTTGCTGGACGTTTTACCGCTTGTGTTGTTTGCCTCACCGCTAGTTTTGTTCGTTTTACGGAACAAAACTGTACCGCTGGTGACAAACATAGCCGGTCGCTTGATTGCATCGATGAAGTTGTGTAGTTATTTTTGGTAACCTTGTTTGCTGGAATTTCTCGTCATTGTTACCTTGTTGAACTAAACATGAAGTTGGTGAAGGTACTGCTGAACTTTGACCGTTTGTAGATGGATATTTTACGTGTGGTTCATTTTGGTTGCCATTAGTTTGTCGAACAGTAATTTAGCTATTAATTCAGTTCACTTGACTCATTGATAAAGTTTCTAAAATTGGGTATAAAACCACGAGTAAAAATCTTAAAAAAGCATCTTTTGTAAAAATTCCATTAATATAAATTTTACCTGAAAACAAACGAATCGTGACGAAGACTTAGCGTGTAACGAACACAGAGCTAACCGGTATAGAAATTGGGACACTGTGATTTATCGCACGTAATAAACGTATCGAAGCATTGAAAAAGGATAGCTTCACAAGTTCGCCTGTTGAAAGGAAATGGTCGCACATGAACACACCTTCGTACGACGATTACCGGTCAACGATCTACCCAACGGGGTGCAACAATTCACCTCATCTCACCTCTTTTTTATTACCAGATCCAGGTTTGCCAAAACCCGCAAGTGTTGCACCGCAGGAAAATAGCATCCGGGCAAAATGATCGCGCCCTCGCGCTTTCTCTCACTCCGCTCTGGCTCGTCTTCCTTCGATCTTTTATTCCGCAATAACCGAAACACGTTTGGAAATATAAACAATCTGATAAATGATGGAAATAAATTTGAGCAGGAGGGCTGTTTTTTATTAGTTTCGGCAGCTTCTCCGTTGATGTCGACATCGTCTGCGGTGGTCTCCTTGGAGGTCCACGAGCAATATTGATGGTTGCGCAGGCAGCTGATTGCATTTCGAAGAGCAACTATCAGAAAGTTTTATTAGTTCCGGTAGGAACAATTGAACTTTCTCCACAGCAATGCGACCGTATTCGATGAAATGGTGGTGGAGAAATTATTGCCTTCTTTATGTATTTCGGTGTGGTTATTTGGACGCTTCAGTTCAGCTATATTTTGTTGGAAATTCGTTCGATTTCGATTTTTACAAATTGTTAAATAATTTACTTATACATTTTTATACATCTACAGCACAGCGCACGATAAATTGTGTGTCGCGGGGTAATTTTAATGAAATTACCCCTGAAGCACATCTTCATCACAATGCAGTTATGCATGTAATGAAAGAAAATGAGTCTAATAAGAAAGGAAATAAAGCAAAACGCTTTCATTTGTTTGTTCTGCACGATTATGTGCTTTGCAATCAGACCCGCTGACACCCGAAATGCGCCAAGATTGACTTTAAGCGCCATTGCACATCCGAACATCAATCACTTCTCTTCCCGACGTTGTATGACTTCTTGATGCTTTTATGGTAGTTTTGTGCTCCCTTTATCCATTTAGCTTTCCTTTGATGATTATGACACCGATCATTTGGCAGAGGGGAAAATCATGCACACATACAAACACGCAGCACCCAAAGTACGTGGACGCTAAAGCGTTAAAATTGTGTTTGCCCCGTTGGTAACATCTCATGATTGGAGAAAAAGAAAAGTTCCTTCGACAACTGTGGTATCATACTTCGCGTTGCTTGCAGGCATTTTCTACTTTCCCGTTTTCCATTCGTGCTCTTCTTCTCCTCGGAAAAGAACGACCCCAACGCACCCTACCCAGTGTCCGTGACAGTTATTAGCTTCATTCTGATTTTTATGATTATTGGTTTAATGGAACTCGCCACTGGCTCTGGCTGGCTGGCGACAGCATCATCCGTGCAACCGTGGTACACTGCAGTGTTTCAATTGTGCTGGAAGGGAATATCAAAGGAGAAAAGAAAAACATTCGTAGGCGGAGAACTGGACGTAAAAGAATTATGGACATGCGACAAAAGGCAACAACGCGCCTTTTACTTCCCTTGGGAGAAATTCGTCTACGCTTCGGTTGGCTGTGAAGATGGACGTTTTGTAAATTGATCCTAGTTCCACTGCTTTCCTGCTACGCACCCCCTCGCGGTCTTGGGCGGTGCGTTTTGTTTGACTAATAGATTTACTGTGATTTTTATTGAATCTACTCACCCCGACGCGTATGATTAAAAGGGCACACATGTATAGGTTTGTGATGGTAAGGGTCAAGAGGAGAGTGCCGAACAATGATGAGCTTCTTTCCATTTTCTCCTTTGTTGGTTTGTGGACGGAAGTAAAGTGAACAAAGATGGAAATGAAACTAGTGTGAGTCATGTCGACGGGATCCCAAGAGGATAGTTAATGGTATTTATCTTAACTAACTAATCATTCCTTCAGAAGCGAGAGGCAGATTCACGCTAGCACAATTTGATTCTCAAAGCATGCCTGAATGTGATTAAATATGTTGCGTTTATTATTAGTTTAGCATTAGCTGAGCTCGTTACATTCCGATGTCCTGTTGTGATATTGTGTTATCATAGAATTCCATTAGTAATTTTCTCTCTCGTTTTGGTAACATCCTGTAAATCTGTTGTGATCAAAGGACGGGTTTGTCTCATGCAAAAAGTTTCAGAAGCTACAATTCGAATAAGGAAGTTTTATGCTGTTTTGTTGTCTTTGGAAGCAATTGAAGTGCGAAGCGACTTACGTTATTACTACTTTTCAGGAGCAAATTACATTACAAGTGCATTACACTGCAAAGAGTACTTATATGCTTGAATTCCTATACCCACACACACACACACACACACACACTCAATTAAAGTTATCTTCTTAAGAACGCATCCCCTGGGAGGAATTATTTGTTGGAAAGTTTGTTCTGCCGCTTCCAGCACACGCTAAACGCTAGCGAGATATGTAAGTGCACATCCCCTCGTAGGTCTCTCTCAAGGTATGCGCACACGCGGCCATTTTCTATTAGGTAAATTGCACATATCAAGTTATTAATTGTTAAAGTTATTACAATAAATTATCGCACAATCTTCTGCGAGTGTGCTGCACCGAAACTTGCCCACTTGCAGTTGGGTAGAATTTATGGCAGCAGTGAGCTTCTTGCGTGTGTCGCCTCTGTGAGCATTGCATATGTGACATTTCGCGTGTGGTGTGCAGTCGCTGTTCCGGCACATCCTTTTCTGCAGCCTCTATGCTGCGGCTGATGGATCTTTGCGACACCGACGCTCCGGACGTACTCACTGTGGCAGCAGATCCACTAGCCCGAGGTCCCAAAGGACCAAACCTCTAACCGGCTTCTGAGACGTTACCACCATTACAACGATGCGAAAGAGACGCTTGCCGGCAGGAAACTTCTCCTTCATGCGAGGTGCCATAAATTCCAACGTCAATATTCATAATTCTCTTCCGCATTCCCTGGGTACACGATGCGAGGTAAATCGTACCTTCTGCCACCTGCCGCGAACGGGAGGCGCCTGGCGGATCCCCCAAGATGGAGGCGCCTGGTTTTCCATCGTCCATTGGGGTCGGCGAGTAGTGTCACCGGCAGAAGTGATTTTGCCATGTGCAAGATACCGTGGTTATGCATTGCATTCCCTTCGGCCAGGTGGGTTCAAATAATTGCGAACCGCATGATTTCCCGCCCATGATATCGAGAGAGTGACATGGTGGTGAAGGAACGGATTGCAACGAAGAAGGCGCCGGTAGTAGTAGTTTATGCGGAGCTGTTCCTTTCTCCCCAGGTTTTTTTGCTCTCGTGATAGAAACAATGGGGGTGGAATTTACTGAAGTTATTAGAGAAAGTATAATTTATATTTATCGTACTTTCCCCATGGGAGAACCATATGGTGGAAAGGTACCAGCACACACATACTCTCATGGATGGTTAGAGGCCACTGTCAAAGTAAAAGCTCGCGTGCTTTCCGTGTCGGAGAGGAGAACAACTTCCAACCAGGAAACGACCGACTAGCGTCCCGACCATCAGGCAGAAACGGCATTGTAGGTAAAGCATTGCGCTTACCGTGTTGTTTATTGTTGGAAACTTTCTCTATGACGGGCAAACTGTTCCATTCTGCTGTTTTGAGCAGCAACACATGAAGCAGAAAGTGGAAAAACGTTATGCCCATTTCCATCAATGATATGATGGGCGGGTGTAAAAACGCCATGTGTCTGTCGCGTTTGCAGTCAATGCAACCGATGCAGAAGACAAAGTTGCAACTGAAGCGCGGCTCAGTTAGGGGATAGAATTTAGAGCGAGAGGAAAAGTATCAATTTGGAGGTATTAGATATATTCCGTTCCTGCCCCCATCATGGATCTCTTTACGCAAGTATTGTTGATATTATATTTGCAGTTACTGCTGTCATTTGAAGTGAAACTTTCATCATTCGTTCGCACGGCAAACAGCTACCATTTTCAATTTCGTTCCAAATATTCAATGCGCTTGTGTGTGCATTATCACGAGTTTTGTAAAATCGTTATGCTAATGGTTGTTTTTTTTTATTTCAGATGTTCGATTGCAAAAACCATATTCGAGTAATACAACCCATGGACAGTGGTAACCGATTGTACATCTGTGGCACGAATGCACACAACCCGAAGGATCTGGTGATCTATGTAAGTACATTGTTAGATTGTAATATTTGTTATCTTTATAACGGTTCTTGTTTCTAGTATATTTAATAATGTTTTCACATCAACCTATTACATCCAAGCGTATGAAATTTCATTAACAAAATTATCCCTTTGTTAAACTCCCAATTTCAAGTGATTTTTATTTTTTTAAATTGATTTCACATTATAATTTTAAGGTGTATTTTGTACCAGTGTAGCTTCATGTTTCAATTGTGCTAATTTTTGTCATGTTTTGTGGTCTGCGTAGTACACATAAATTAGACCTAATGTTGCGGCACCGCTGCACTTATCCTTTAAAGAGACCGTCTGGTTTTCTGTCTGGTTATCTTTATTTTAATAAGTTGTTATAATCAAACAATTTCAACGAAATTCTAATATAGTCCGCTGTTGACTGTACTGTCGCAATAGAGTTCGTTAATAGAGTTAGTTTTCTCTCCGTCCGCTCTTTTTATTGCATTGCAGGAGAGCAGAACCTATCAACGGTGGTACACAACCTACCCTTGTAGGTTTTTTTGGTTGACGTTTACCTTCGCTCTACATTCGCTATTTGTTAGGCCCAGCAACTAATTTCGTCTAAATTTTTTTCTGCCTTGTCTGCATGTCTGATGACAACCAGATTTTACAGGCGAAATTTTGAATGAAAATAATAAACAATTCAATTTATTGATTTGTGGACATTTTGGATGACAATTGTGACTTTGAAGGAAGGATTTGGTGAAGAATTATTAAACTTACTCCAAAACGACAATACAGTCTTACGATAACATTAGCTGGAGCTTGAGCTATAGAAAATGTAATAGTGTGATGGCGCGTTTTGTGAAATTCAAAGTGCTAAGCGTTCTGTGTATAGCCTCAACTAAGCTAAATGTCATGGAGTACTCAATAATGACAATTGGTTATCTTTATCGTGTTAACTAGCGTGCGTACTCCTCATCAGAATGTTGGACATTTCCCTCAAGAATCATAATGGCATCAAATGGACAACAATGGAGCGGAAGGTCAACTTGAAGGAAGATTCGGTTTGTTTTTTTTTTGTTGGATGAGATGTGATCAATTTCACAAATGTACAATCTTTGGAGGCCACAAAGAGAATAACAATGGCTGATTAGATGCGTGACAGATAAATAAAAGGTTAAAGACAGCAGGTATTATTGATTTTACATAAAACCTATACAATTGTTACATTTAAACGTTCAACAACTGAAATTCCAAAGATGGTCTGATGAATTTAATGTATATACCCCCAATGTTGAAATTTTCCTAGATGGGCAAGAAAATACCTCTCCACTTGGAATCAAATTTTGTACATTCTATAATGAATGAAAATTTTAACACGGTCTCGCTAAACCATCTCTTCTAATGATTATAACCTGTTTTTGATTAATCCGAACATAAAACAACATTTGTATAAAGCATTTGCTTTAAAGCTGTAAAGTTATCAACGTTTAATGAAGCAGTGGTTAGGGAAAAACCTTTTATAAACACGCCTTATAAACAGCCTATTTGCGTTGGAAAGGAACGAGTATCGCTAACTACAATCGTCTAAAGCGAAAGTCTCAATTACCATTTAGAAAGGTCGTGAAAAAGGGTGGGCGCGATTCGTTCATTAGTGAACAAAAGAAGATCGCTTTGTATGAACAGTAGTGGTGTTCCTTTATCTGACCCTACCCTTACTCATGTGCACTCGTCGGAAAACCGTCCACCGTTATGTGTCATATACTTTTCACCTTTCTCGAGCCGAGTGGGTAAGTCAAAAATCAAGCCATTCATACATGCGGCATACCATGGTGCCAAAGAGAGGAGCAATGCACATAAAAAGGTGGAGTGCAATCCGTTTTTTCTGGCTTTGCAGTTTACAGCAAATAAGGTTTTTTTTTTACACTGTCGGTTGCATGTAGGTGTGATGTTGATGTCCCCTTTAAAACGTGTCACCATAAGAAGAAGCGCAATGCACAATTCGGTGATGGTGACGGTGAAGGTTTTAATGGGGAGTAGTTAAAACCGCGCACCACCTGCGGGATTTAAGGATGAGCGGGAATAACGTAGAAAAAGGGCCAAAAGAAGAGTGAGACATTCTGCAACAAAAGCAGCAGATGAGCTGCTCGGTGGTCATTGCCGTTTGTGGCTTGTTGTGGCCGCGTACCTCGGGTGGCTTCTGCTGCTGCTGTCCCGTTAAAGCATCATAATATCCTCTTAAGGCATAATCCGTTGCAATAAAAATTAACGCCGTGCGACCGGCGCCGCACCATTTCGGCCAGGCATTATATTCCACACTCCCACTTCGGCACCTCGCAATGAACGGACCTCATTTGTTCCGTATCATAATGTTATTGTTTCCCAGAGTGGCCTTTGCCACGGTTTGCTTTACCTTCGCCTGACGTCGTCGGATTTATATAGCTGCCTTCGGTGCTTGGGGAATACTTACACAAAAAAATACCCGGTAACCGGAAAAAAGGAACGAGAAATTCCTATTAGTATATCCCCCATGATGTTGTTTGCAAATTGGCAGATACAGTAAAAGATGCCACCTGCGTGCAGCCGAAAGTGCTTCCGAATTCATAGTACACGCATTATTCCTTGGTGCTACACCGCCGAGATGGTTGTGGCCATGTTGTCTACCGCATTGTTTTAGCAGGCATTAAAACTTTAACATTCATCCCGGAAGCTTTACACCCCTTCCTTGGTATTACAACTTTAAAATCGATGAAATAGCCTCACCGGGGGGAATGGAATGTTTGCCGAGATTATTATTTAATAATGGATCGGAATATTGGTATAACGATACCGGTTCGTTCTAAAGCGACGAGGTCATCCTATTCTCCCCAAAAGTAACATCTTCAAATATGGGAAGAAGTGTGGTGACCCCTAGATGGAAACCTTATCCCATGAAGGTATCACAAACAATTACCGACCAGGAAAGCTGAATCGATCGCTGGGAAAAGTCTCGCTTGCCAACGGACGATTACGGCACGTGGCATTTCCTTAATGAAAACCGACCGTAACGTGTAGCTGGAACAAGCTTGAAGGAAAGGTTTTTAGTTACGTGCCGGGTTTTACGTTCACCAGCGCCATTTCCTAAATGTCGTTTACATTAAATTAAATTACAAAATTTAAACTCATCAAAGGATCGTTGTTTTGTGAGATCCCAGTCTCAAATTGAGCACGGAGATGTGAAGTGTGTGTGTGTATTTGCGCGTCGGGAAGAATATCGCCATGGAAGAATGGTGGTTGACTTCTCGAACGAAAGCATAGACACCACTATAAACCGTTAACGCCCCGAAGTGTCAACATCCATCAAAGATTATAGGCTCATTAAACCTGCCCCCGAGGCTCGAGGACGTCTTTGTCAACCTGCCCGAGCGCGTAATATCCTCTTCATTTTCCATCTCGCACACAAATGATTTTTCATGCTGGTAGAAATGGTGCCAATCGTCACCATTCGGTGTGAAAGATGGCGGTCCAAACCGGCACCTTACCCCAGAGTGCGTGTGGTAGCGGGATTATTTAAAAGTCGTAAACCGGCTAGACCAAAAACTTTTGCGTTAAATGTAATTTCCGTGTAGTTGGGCTATGATATTTGTTAGCACAGATGGAGTAGGGATGTATTTGTACACTTTCATTGCTTGAGCCCTAATGCTAATCGTCTTAGTGGAAGAAAAAAACTCACCGTTTTACTTCCACTGCTAAGAAGGTGACGAATATTAGGTTGATGATGCACACCAAAAGCGTGGTTTCCGGTGTTTCAAGACCAGTTAATGACGTCGTAGAGTTTGTCTACGGTTGATTGTAGTCGACGATGGCCTTCGCCGGTCGTAAAAGTGTAAATCTAATTAAAGAATGAATTAACAGATTTAAACACAAACAAAATATAAAAGCAGATGGGATAACACTGTGAACTTTATTTTAAATTCTTTAAACCGAATCACAATGTTTAAGAAACAACTAAAATATCTAAGTTTCATGAGTTGTATGGAAAATGGGCCAATTTATATTTCATCCTTCCTACCCATTCTGTTAAAAAAAATCGCTCAGCGGTCTACAGTGCCTTTCATATTCCTACGCCCAATTTCTTCTTCACCGGTTTTGGCACCTTGCTTACAACAACATTATCGCATTCTTACAGTCGATTGCATTCGTAATAGATTTTGCAAAGCAACGAGGCATTTTCATTTCTTTTCCCCTGGTGAAATCAAGGTTTGTTTGGTGCGAGTGCTCTTTTACCTTCTCCCTTCCTGGGATTTTTCTTCCTCAAGCTCAAACGGTCGCGATAAACATTAGGAGCAAAATCACCGAAAGCCTTGTCAGGCAGTGAGGAAACAGGATCCAAAGTGTGGTGTGGGACAATCTCCAAACTCCCGGACGGTTGTCGAATAATAAGGCTCCTACCATGGTGCATCGTACCGTAACTATGAAAAACTCAATCAAGTGGAAAACTTTGTGCGCACTTGATGACGATCCCTGCTCCAGAACTGGGAACACGACGGGATGTATACAATTGTTTCCACTGAGACTTTACTCTAGCCCTAGAAAGTTGTGTGTGTTTTTTTTAGTCTTGCCTTCTTTCCACCATTTATGTGCGAGAGGGTGATCGGTTGAAGTGGATGAGTTTTACAAAAGTGTCCTCATTCGTTCGGGCGAAACTTTGAACCGGGCCTGAAAGGGTTGCATCATGGTGTAAACGTTTTGGTGCAAATATGTAATGAAGCGAACGTAATTAATCGATCGTTCTTGCCACATTGTTGAAGATGTGGCTTTAATTACCATGGCGGGTCTCGGTTTGTTAACACGATAAGGACCATTAAATGCACACGTTCGATTAGATGTGCTGCTAACCTTTTGTGTTCGCTTGTTTTAACTTCATAGGAATATGGATCATATGGAATTTGAAATATTTAGTGACAAAGTGTATTATGGGTTTAATAAAGTATTTTTTTTTAAGTTATTCTAGCTGTTCATTCAATTGGACTTTCTTTCAAGAAATGATCGAGGACAGTTTTCTAGTGCTGGACTTTTTAAATTACAGGTTGATGTTACAACGGTAAAAAACTATTTTCCCATTACATTATTTATCGTACTATCAGCTTTGATTGATTGATTCTTTCAACAACAACAAAAAAATCCTTGAAAAGCTCATCGTCGTTCTGGCAGACTGCATCCCTCAACTGAAAAATGCAATAATAAAGATCGCGTTGTTCACCACCGTGATTTATGGTTTTGTACGTACGAGGTTTTTTTTTTTATCACAAAGCTTTCGTCATCTTTAAAGCCACCAATAATCCATAAGCTGCGTGCTATCTGTTTGACAACAAGATTGCGTATAAATCTTGATGCAATCTGTTCTCCTGGCTGCTAGTTTTGTCTAGTTTGATAGATGAGAGAGGAAAAAAGCGAAATCAATCTCAGGCAAACAATGGGAAAACCTGACAGTTCACCGTCTGCATGAGACGTGATTCATTCGCGATGCAGTTTTTTTTTTAAATTTATTACTTGCATGTTCCATCCGATCTTCTTCTGACTGTTTCAATTTTCGGCCGATCCTGTATAGGATAATATAGCAAAAAAAAGTCGAGACTTGATAAATTTATTGCTCCGTGTTTAGAGTGTGGTTCAGGTTTAGTTTGCATAGTTATAGCTTTGAATGTGTCGAAGGTAAATCATAATGGGAGAGAAAGTACCAGCAGTACCTTCAGTGCATATGACTCGTGTATTTTAATCCAAATAAGTTTAAATAACAGATTTATGCCATGATGTGGGTTTTCTTTAGTAACAAAAATCGGATTATCTACAAAAATATAAACTTCTGTTCCTTGCAGTCCAATGCACCGAAACGAATGAAAGGTTTTACTCGTTCAATATTATTCATATACTGCGGTAAACAAACTAAAGCGCACTTCTCCTGCCCGCGTCATTAAATGACAGCTCTTTAGAGCAATGTGTGCATTCCTATCCGATTGCTATGTTGTTAGTCGGCTATGGCAACAAACATAATGCACGAAAATAACCAATCAACTCAGGAGGTGGATGTGTCCTATAACCGCACGCGAACGCACGTACAAATCAAAGCATTTGGCAAACAAACTATAATCATTCTCCTGTGATTGGCAACCATATTTTGGAAAAAAGGGAAAATAAAAAATAAACCTTTCCATGCGTTTCTCTTCGGATACAACAGTGCGGGAATGATGGTATTTTAACAGCATTTATGCGTTATTGTTTCCAGTTGGGTTCCATTCATCATAGGCTAGAAACAACATAACTATACGTTCCGCTACTATACGATGCAGGTACAGTGCGTTGCAATTGAAAAATGGTCCCTCAAAATGGCAAACCCGTTTCGGGTTTACCCCGCTTTCTACTAACGCAAATGAACACCGAAACTCCTATAAGGATAGCGAGTACAGGCACGCTTTTATTTCACGGTGTTTATTTGCAGAGCTAAAGTTTCCCGTGAGCTTTGTTTGAAATTCCATCTAATATTTATGTCACCGGTGAAATGCCTTCGCAGGATGGTGGATTGCCTTTTTCGAGCTTTCTTTCTAGTCACTTTTTCATTGGTGTGTTTCCTATTTTCCTGAATTTCCACCGACCGTTTTGGTGGACAAAGGCTTGGACGATTCTTTTTTGTTTTCACCCTCGTTTTAACGTATACGCAGTTGCTCCCCTTTACCAGCTTCAAAGTTTTCTACGAAAAATGACAACACATGTATCACCACTAGGGGGATGCTGGCGAGTGTGGGAAAAGTCTACAGTGCTGCCCCACCCGCTACCAAAAGCGCTGGACACAATGGGCAACTTGCTCACTTTCAAGCCTCCCAATATTCGATGGTTTGTTTTCATTCATTTATCCGGCTGTCATTTTTAGCCATTCATCGCAAATGTACTCAGCCTATTGATCAACCTTGCTACCCCTTGTTCACTATTCTCCTTCTACGTGCTAGCTTTTCCTTTCCATTTAATAAATATGCTTTTTTGTTGTTTGTGTGTTATGCGCTGGGCGATCGAGTTTGATCAAGTTTTTCATTTGCTTTGTCTTTCCGCTGGTTTGTTCTATCATCGATTGCCTTTTTTTTGTAAACCGTCTACCCACGCTAACGCTAGCTGTGTAATCAATACATATTCGAATGAAAAATGGAATTTCTACACTCCTGTGCCGGGTAGCTGCAGAGTAATGAGTGCGGATAGAGCAATTTTGGTATTTGATTTTTTGTGTGCTCGGCCTTTCGTACATTCGGCTGGGTGAAAAAGCACCAAACCGAAGAAGAGGAAACAAAAAACAGCAATAGCACTATTGACAACAATGACGACAAACGTGCATTTCTTGTTTATTCTTTTCTATCTGCTCTAATCCTTTCATCGATGGTGGGGATTTTTTTATCCTCACTTGGAATGCTGTGCGTAAAATTGATCACTCGTTGGGTTTTGTTGGAAAATTTTTAAACCGACAAAACTGAACGAGCTGGATTTTTGGTCGCTGACGGCATTTGGAAGGGTTTGCGGTATAGGATTTTTTTTTGTCCAGTTTGTTTTGATTCACTTTCCGCCGGACACTTTCCCGAATTCGACCGTATCCATTTTTTGATTCATTTTTGTTTGTTCTCGTTTTCCCGTAATCATCCGGTCACTACCATATTTTTAGTCACTGTTTAGTTCAATTGGGATGAAATAGACGAAAAAAAAACGACGGGACCAACCGATCAGTTTATTGAAGCTTTCTTCATTAAGGCGTAAAATAGCGACGATTTGTCGATACCTTTTTTGTTCCTACTAACGTGTATCTATTTTTATGTATTACAAAAAAGAGTTGAATCATGTTTTATCCCTTTATCTATTTTTTTCAGTCAAATTTAACGCATCTGCCGCGTTCTGAGTATGTGCCCGGGATTGGGTTGGGAATAGCAAAATGTCCCTACGATCCGTATGACAACTCGACCGCCATCTACGTGGAACAAGGAAATCCGGGCGATTTGCCCGCATTGGTGAGTATTGTACTAAGTCGAAGGTATAGAACTATATTTAGCTCGGCTTTTTGGCAGTTGTTCCACAATTGTTTGGTTATCAAAAAGTTGTCGATATTTGTATACTCCACCAAGATGTGCAACTGCAGATATTTCGAAGAATGTAAACGTTAGCTTACGTACGGTGATATAAGCTGAACAACAAGCAACGAAACAACAGAAATTGTTAATCGAGTGAAAAATGCTGATGCTTTAAAAATGCAATCACTTCCTATACCAGAGCTCGCCTTCTCATCAACCTCTCTAAAGCTATTAAAGAGAGAGTCTTATTTACTTCCGTTCGATCCGAGTTCGAATTGCTACAAAATCTAAAAAAAACACACTATGGCGCACACTTATCACACAGCACAGCCCCAATGTCGCTGCCGTTTACCATTCGCACGCCAGTCAGCGTGCGACAGGAAGCTTTTATCACCTCAGCAGTTGGAAAGCGAGCGAGTCTTCCGCATCAAGGCTGGTATACTACTATCATCGCGTTCGTCTACCGCCACTGCCACCGATGGAGTGAGAGTTGGTAACTGGTTGGGGAAAATTTATGCATTTTCTTATTCGGAAATCTCTCACACTTCGCTGATGCGGAATCGGAATCACCACCCCTCGCGGCCATTGGAACAAACATCCGAACATCCTGACACAGTTTCTATGAAGGTGCAGCAAGCTGCCACAAATTCTTGGTGCCCTTTTCTTCAACTTTCTTTCACGGTATTCTGGTGAACATGAGATAAGCTGAAATATTGGATCACATACGTACCTACCCACACAGTACCTTCAGTTTAGTTGCGTTAACAATAGCTCTAGGTTATTACCTAGTGCACACGGGAGGGACGGCATGATGTGTGTGCTTACGTCATTCTTCTTTTAGTGACAGTTTTTCGTTATCGTGAAGGCGCGTTGGATGGCAGAATAGCTTCACAAACGCTTCAAGACATCACCACACCATCGTACAACAGTGTGTGAACTGTCTTTTCCCGCACATCAATTTGCAGGATCTAAGTCTCATCTCCTCCACCGCGACTATGTTGTCGGCCGTCATGAGAACACCTCTCCTCCGTACCTTTACTTTAGCCCGAATTGATTTATTCGTTTGGGAACTAATTTTATTACTGGCTTCGCTAACACTGTTGCGTGTCCCTGTTTCAGCAGCTCACCCGCACCGTGTACAGTCTTGAACAGTTTCACACGCGCTCTCGTTTTCTCGTTTCAGTACTCCGGCACGAACGCCGAATTCACCAAGGCCGACACGGTGATATTCCGCACCGATCTGTACAACATGACAACTGGCAAGAAGGTGTTTAACTTCAAGCGTACCCTGAAATACGACTCCAAGTGGCTTGATAGTGAGTATAATTTATGGTCTTAATCTCTTACACCGTCCCGCAACACTCAGAGCGCTGCTTCGTCTAATGCGGGAAGGTTACTCCACACAGCTGTAACCCATATATAGCGCCAGTGTCTCTACCATCGTGCCAGAAGACGTACGGACAAAGGCTTTCGGTGCTGCAGTGTTGCCAGCTGCTGCTGCGTTACGAGAGCTTGCGATGTTTTATGTGTGGCAGATTTGGCTCGTGGTATGCTTGTTGGCACCTTTGCTCAGTATTCACACTGGCACACTGAGGTTTGTTTAGGCGAGAAGCGCGAACGAGGACGAAACAGAACGGGTTTCTTCTGGGTGCACAATTGTTGTCAAACTCTTGGTACCTACCGAAAGATCTATCCGACGTTCACCGTATCTGTAGGCAGGGATGCTTTGTGAGTGCGGGGATGTGAGTTCTGAGCATCCAAGAACTCGTCCAGAGAAAGACGACATCCTTCCTTTTGCGTTCTCCCAGCACACACGTTGCTCCAGTTTTTCTCGCACAAATAGTCGTGCGTACACGAGACGAAAGGTCCTGCCCAACTCTCGATCGTTTGCGGTGAGGTAATTTATCAATTTGTACACCGGATTGTGACAGGCGTCGGGAAATGTGCATTTGTGTGTATGTGTGTATGTGTACCGTACAGCCTACAATCTCCAATATCTGACCAGCGTTAGGGACCCCGACCAGCGCCATTTCTGCAATGCAGTGGCGGAAGCTTCAATCCCGGAAAACTGATCCCGAAGCACGTTCCAAACGTTCCTTGCCAAACGCGCATAGAAATGAGCCTCAGTAATGACCATCAGGATCATCGGGCACGTCGGCAGGAAACGTCTTGAGGTTGCTTTGGTTTTCGGGGCCTAACAAACCGCAAAACTTGTCGGGTACGCGCGCACCCGGTCCCCCAACGGTGGGCCATCCTTTACCGGCCCACATCTTCGTCTTGCGGTCGTCGTCCGAATGTGTCCGAACTGTTGTAATTAACTGCTAATGACATGTTTCGCCGCTGCTGGTGCTGGTGGTTTCGGTTGCCCGGTGTTTCGCACTGGTGTGCTATCCTGATTGTTCGTACCTGTGCGGTCACCAACGGCAGGCCACAATCGTAGAAACATGAAAACGATTAGTCGCCGAAGCAGTTGGTTGCTGCTTTATGCGAAGGATATCATAAATCAATGCTGTCGGTGTAGTTGTGGAACAGCAGCGGAGAATGTGAATGTTTAAAAATAATATTTAAGCATTCATACAATTCCCCGATAATTTGTAAAACACACGTTGTAATTGAGCTTTTTTTAATCGAATCTCATATGACACGTAACATCATCATATATTGAACCATAATTTCTGCCTGAATTGTTAATTTAGCTAATTATTTTTAATTAAACTATTACCCTTTCTTAGTTTTTAATTCATAAAGTACGATTTATTTTTCAACCATTTATTCGTGCAATTATCCAGTTCTTTGCACTGTGAGAATAAAAAATCCTCCTCACCAAACTGGAAGCAAAAACAAAATCCAGCAATGCAAACGACGAAGATTGCCAGCAATCATTTGAAGTGGTCCACTAAGATTTAATGGGAAATGGGTATAGACACGACAAAAAAACCCCCCAAATAGGAGATTCTAAATTACTTTCCCGACTTCATCAAACCTTGATCTCTTTCCGGGTGTTTCATTTATATTTACTTTTGTTGTTTTGTACGCTTCTTTTCATTCCTTCCTGCGTTGGGGTTTTTGATGAAGGAACCAACCACGTAATGAAAAGTGCCGACAACCACATTAAAGAAAGATCTGTTGTCGATTTTTTGTGTTTATTTTTTGGTTTCCATTTCAGTTTTCCTTTCAGTTTCGTCATCCTTTCTTACAAATCCCCTTGCACGTGAATTCCGAAGAGCAATTTACTCCGTTCAGCAAATGATTCGCAAGCGGTTGAAAATGCTTTAATCATATTCAAATTCCCACTATCCCTTTTTAACTTCACCAGGCCTACCATGCCCACCCTGCTCACCATGTAATGATGACGAGGGTGAAAATCCTTGTACAGAGATTGCACATCTCTCTCTCTCACACACACACTCCTGGCTCATAATATTTCCCTTGGGATGGAAGTGACCATTGACATCCATCTTTGCAATTCAAATTTGTTTCTCGTTGGTCACCCTGTCTCGTCTGTCTTTAAACCCGTTCGGTGCCTTGTTCTGAGGTATTATTTCAATGAAAGGGTTTTTTTTTTGCTGGTCGGATCCCGTACCATCTCCGTGACATTCGCAGCTTCACTTGTGCAAGGGTACGGCAAGCACTGGCAGTTAGTTGCCTTTTCGCACAATTTATATGCAATTAGGGACGGTCGGACGGGTTACCTTACTTTAAGTACAAAGTGATGCCTGATGATGAAAGTGAAAAGATAGCACGAAAGACAAGGAAATGGGTTTATTGTAAAAAGGAGTGAAAAAAAGTCTTTCTTATGTTGCAATACAACTCACAAAGGATCAGCGCTTTTTGCTAGTGCTTCTTTCGTTAGTAAAAAGGATGTTTTTGTTAAATTCTTCCTTTCCCGTTTGAAATCACTCCAGTATGTTTTGTTCCAGTTGCCGGTGTTTTCTTGAATTGTTGTGCCAAAATAAAAACTCAATCCCGAAAAATAATCTATTTTCTTCCTCCCTACCCCCGTTTTTGTCACATTTGGGGTATGTTTTGTGTGTGTATGTGCATACTGCCATTCTGCAAAATTTCATTGCAAACTAAAAAATAAAAGGAAAGATTTCAGTACTCCCTTGCTTTTGCGGCATAAGACGTTTTTCTACCATCCTGTTGCTTGCACACCCCACGCACAATAAGGGACACAACAGCGCAGGCACTGACGAGTGTGGAATTATTTGTTTTCCGGTATTGCCTATCTACGTGCTAACAAGTATCCCCGGGGAGTAATATCTATGCAAATGTTGGTCCATTTTGGGTCCGTTGAAAAATGCGATCCTTGGTACTAAATTAACTCGAGATGTATTATTTTCTATTAGATTTTATTTTATCACCTCCGTTTGCTGTGAAAGGCCGTCCTCTTTTGCACCGCTGCGGGGTTATTATATCTATTCTTTTTGCTATCTTTGTAAGTCGTCTTTTCTTGTTTTTTTTCAAGGGGATGGTTGTTTAGCATTTTCCTTATTTCCGGTTATTAGATTTACGTATCGTTGCTCATTCACCCTCGGTGAGGTGAGATTTGGTATTTTTTTCTTTCTCTATGCATGCAGTAACAAATTTTTGTGCCAAAATTTTCTTATGACTTTTATTTGCCTTCCTTATGCAGAAGGGGAAAGTTTCGAGCTCAAAGCAAAACAATATCTCCCACCAACAACACCCCGGTCGTGCCAACCCACAACAACACGTCAGTGCCCTGCAGATATTTAAAATGAATACTCATCTTCTTCGGGGTTTTTTTTTTCGCTTAACTTTTCCCATCTTCGGGGCAGCTGTTGCAATCTGGACCAGCTTGCAAATACCAAATTGCGTACAGTAGAAACGAGCGAATCCATCTCGGGCAGTTATAACTCAATTACATTTACCGTGCACACACCCACCCCCCAACCAACCAACCCGGGGTTGACTGAACCCGGGCAATGCTCAGGATACCGTGTCCGATTGGGTATGATGGATGCCTTTTTATGAACTTCATCGCGTAACGTGTGTGTGTCTTTTAAGAAAACGAATGGGACAGTTTTATTCTTCAACATCTCAATAAGTTTCCGAGCCCCCCAGGGTGACTGACCATATTTTCCCACCGGTTTTCCATCATCCAACTTAAAAAGGAAAATAAAGGCGGGGGATTGTAAAATAATTTCGAAAAGGACATTTGGTACGAAAATTGGGTACACAAAAACTCGTCACGTACCGCCACACGGTTCCATATCCGGCGGGAACGTAATGTGGTAAATTATGATTCCGAGAAGTCAACGGTCCGGTGTGCGGAAAATGGGAACCGTAAAATCTATTTTCCTTGTTTTCTTCCGTGCCGTTGCCGAGGTGTGACGATTTTTCATTCGCTTTCGTTCGAATAAGGTTTTCCACATCCTCACAACCCTGCTGGAATATGGGCAAATTATTTTCGAAAGGTATTTGGTTGTTTTGTGGCGCTGCACAAAAAAGATCATCACCTTTTTCGGTAGCTTCGGTGTAGCTGTACTGTGGACGCCCAACACCTGCCTGTCCCAATACGTTTGCTGTGAAACTTTTCCACACGGAACCCACACATCCCTAGCTGCTAATGCACCATCCGGGCAAAAATTATTTCCCAACCATATCCGTATACGTGCCCGTTCGGGGTACTATAAGGAATCGTAAAAGTCGTCATATCGGTTGTTAAAAACCGGCCATCACCGGCCGCCGAAAGTACCGCTTTTGTGGTAAAGCAGCAAGGTGTGTAATATTCGATACGAATGGCAGCTGTTACATTCTGCTGCACCGTGCGCGGGCTTAAAAACCGCACCATGTTGTAAAATAATTTTCCTCAAACTCAATCTGCCTCATCCCTACCGAGGCGGGGTTTTTGGGGCACTAAAAGTTGTGGCCAGGTTTACGAAGGAACCCGATTGGCAGGGAAGATGGCACAAAGGAGCTATTAAATGTCTAACCATGTGGTGCGCTACCTATCATCGTCTCTTTGCTCAGCGGAATATTGTTTTTTTTTTGTATTTCTGGTGAAAGAAACCCCATTATGGAAAATGTAAGCTGAAGTGAAGCGAGTAAATGTAACTTTCGAAATAATTCAATATTTTTCCAACATGACATGAACAAATAAACCGTCGATCAATGTTAACCTTTAATGGACTATATAGAAATGCAAAATGCAGTTCAACGGCGATTAGACCTTTTTCACATCGGTTTAATGTTGGCGTTGAGCATTTCACATTCCTAGAATTCATATTCTGCACGTGTGTTATCAAAATGACGGCATCTTAAAATCAGCCCTGACGTCGTATGTATGCGCCCATTAAATATGCCCTTCGGTTGACTGAATCCGTCTGATTTATGCTTCAGACCAACATGCCGAGGCAAGTGTACTGACCCGTGCCCGGTCGCGTTCATCCATTATTCAGCATGCAGAAATTCGTAGCATGCGCTCAACATGGTTTGTGCTTTGCCTAGGCCTTTTGCTCCCACACGGCCACACACGGCGCTGACTTGGCTCGTCGGGCTTTTACCCGACACACTGAGAGGTCAGCAAATGGTGCTGACTTGTTACTAAAACTATTCAAAAGCCTCTTTTTATTTGCTTTTACTGTGCATGCTGGCATAAATGCGCCAGTATTACGGCATAAAGCAAAGCTTTCACAATCCTTTCGCGCACTTTCCACGGCTTTCCTTGTTCTGAACGTAGGGCAAATGCAGGAAAAGATTTTCACTCGTGTTTTTTTTGTTTAGCTCAATATGTTGGGTGTGTGAGAGAGTTTTGTATTGCTTTGTGAAAATGCATATGTGGCACCAAATGTTTAAGATATGATTAATATCTCTGACTTTGTCTGTGCTTTGAAAAAGGTCGAGGGTACAAAGCATGTTAGAAAAAAAATCCTATTCTAATTTCGCGAAACTTAATGTTTCTAGAATATTTGACTAAAAATTTTAAATCGGTATGTCAAACTAATTATACGATCTCTGGACATAACCGTGATACCATACGATTCCGACAGAGGGCGCCATAGCAGAGCAAACGAGTCTCTTCTTACGGATTCAGTCTTCTAAGTTCTTCTAAACCTCAAGCGACAATTGTAGTCTCATAAACTTAGACATCAACCCTCTTTTTCCTCGATAGCGAACATATTCTTTTCTTACCATCTAAAACAGTGCTCTCACTCCAATTTCTTCGTCTGCATTTCAGCTTCTACAACTGTTGTTCAGCAGTGCAAATTTTCACACGTCCTTTTTGTCCTAATGGATGAAAGAACTTCTTTTATGCTATCGACTTTCCCCAACGGCCGGCTACATTATGAATGGCCACCCACCCTTAACGTCTGTGCGATTCTCTCTGGCTAAACCCCTGAACATAGCTGCAAGATTTAAACCACTCTAGCACGCTTAGCGATAAGCAAATATTAAGCACTATTCAAATGTTGCCAGCTAGCAGGATCGGTGTAGCAGTGCTCGAGGTGAAATATCTTCCTACATTCATCTGCTGACAGATGGGCAAAAAGGGGTGCATATCAAAACTAGCGAGTAACTATTTACCGTGCCTTTTTTCAACGCTGTATCGCTCTTTCAACATCGTCCATTTTGATGTGACCGGTCGCTTATACCGTGTGAAAAAGGGGTTAGTAAGCTAGTGGGAAATAACGTGCTGTTTTTATGTCTATGTGTGGATTATTTTTCATTATTTGTCCAGCCAACCAACGCCCATTAAAAGGTGGCATCTCGCAAGCACTCATTTAAAGCTTCCCACTAGGTTGATAATTTTTCCTCCCTTTTGGTGCAGTGCAAGAATTAAAAAGTGTAGGGTAATCTTTCAAAAGAAAATATTCTGATGATGTGCTAAGGAAAAATGTAAAATGCTCTGCGAATGGAACCGTTAGCAGCAACAGAGTGGGCTTACTGTGGGCGTTATATGTTCCATTCAACCATATGGTCGACGCTTTTAGTACCCCGCACTCTAATATAGTTGAGAGTTGTAGAAATCACTGCTTGTGAGGGTGTTGCTAATTTTACTTTCTCCATTCATTCATCAATCTCAACAACTTCCTTTCCACCATATGCAGTTGATGCTTTCCTTGTAAAACTTGGATGCATCTACATCATCATCTCCATCGGCAAACAACATTACGGTGAAAGCATTGCCCCGTAAAACAACTCTCCGCACGGAACAGAGCAGTGTTTATGCTTAACACCACTAACCGTACGAGCGTACATAAGCTTTTTGCCAAGAGCTTTCCTCGATCGAGCTGCTTCTGTTTCTTTTTTTTTTTTGCTTCGTATTTTGCATTTTCCACACCTTGCTGCACAGGGCAAAACAAAACGCGAAGGAACTAAATGCGCCATCATCACACAGTGCTGACCTTATTTGCATGGCAATATATACACACATACACTGCACAAGCACAGAAGGGGGCGACCGTCTTGCTGTGCAGATTTTTACTGTTTGCTCTTTCAACTGCACACTCACGTATCGATGTATGTGTGTGTTTCTGCATTTTCGATCCATCCGAAGCATCTGAGAGAGGGGTTTGGGCCGTGTTCAAAGAGTGTGCTACATGGTTTTTCGCTTTTCCTTGTTCCTCAACATTGCCAACATATCACGTTTTAGTTCTTTCCCTGCATTAGCTCCCGTTTCGCAGCATTCCCGTTGATGTATTGCAAACAACGCCTGGTGATGGTGTGCGCCGGCCATCATCTCTCCTACGCGACGTCGGTGTGTGACCGTCAGCGGGGGATCTATTATGCACCAATCTCAGGTGTAAAGTGAAAGCATTTTTCTTTCGCAAGTTAGCAAGCTTAAGTTTGTTTCGTTTGTTTTTTATTTTGTTGTGTTTTGTTCTCGCTTGTCAATTTTTGAATTTTCTCGTGTGAAACTGTATCCATTTTTTTTCAAACCTCGCTCTTTGTTGCACATGCAAATGTGTTGCTCTTGGGAGGGTTTTTGTTTTCGGCTTAAGAACCAAGAAATGCCAATACATTCCGGAAGCGTTTCGCGATAGTTTGCATCCACTTGCTATGCGATCCATTTTTATAGTACCAGCTGGCCCTTTTCGAGCAGCAACTTCCCCGGCAAGTTGTTTCAAGATCGTTTCCAGTGATGGGGTAAAGCTACTAAGGCAAACGATTTTCTACCACTTCCGCTAGCTTTATTTCCATCAACCGTCACCGTTCGGTATTTCCCGTGTTAAATTGGTTGTGTCATATTTTCTTGACGCCAAAGGTACGACATGAAAGCTGGCTGCTTTGTAAAAGGAAAATACAATCAGGAACAAAAAATATTCTTTTTACACGCCCTTATGTTGGTGCTGTACGGTAGAAAGGTTTAGGTGAAAAAGGCATGTTTTAGTAGTGAAAAACTTTCATCATACGTAAAAATATGCAATCCGATGCAGCAATCTGTTACATAGATTGGCATGAATGGTTGGAGGTTCGCTTAACTTCATGCTCGTTAAAAGCTGTAGAAAATGAGGTGATGAATGAGTTAGCAACGCTTTTCAGATATGCTTAGTCCAAAAATTCGTAGATTGATTGAATGCTTAAGCTTGAATATACCAGCAAACATATTAAACTACCTTTCTAGTCCCCCATTACAAAACACCATTATTTTTACCATGTCACACACAACGCGGTGCTGTGAAGGCATTTCGGATTCAAATTAATTTCCGAAATATGTTCACACCCTGTTAAAAAAAAAGTGCTCTCACTTGCCGTCATTATGTTTGGAGTGTCTTGCCGTGTCGTCATCGTGTCGAGTTTGTCGTTGAAATGTAATAATAGTAATCATAAAAATTATTTCCTCCATTTTGCTACTACTTTTACCCCCTCATCCTGCCGGCTCGTGAATACGTGGTACGGAAGGAAATACGGGTGGTTAAGTGATTTTTTACTTCACACTGTACCTTTCCTGATACAGTTATTATCACGATGTCGTTTGTTACTTTTTGTATTGTTGGGTTTTGTTCATTCCGTTGTTCGTTCCCGTTGCATTCCACGCGAAGTGCCAGTAATGGCAGTAATTCCGCGGTGTAAAAGTGCTTCCATGCGATTTTGGCCTGCACTTACGGCAGGGTATTGTTCTTATCGTTGCAGCTTGCAACAACAATCAAAAAGCGTCAATGAAAGCGAACAGTTGCGTTAAAAATGCATAGAGCGGGAAAAATGCTATTAATTGGTAAAGCACCAGGCGTCTCCATTGAAGTGCCGTTCTGGCATAAGTTTATGTGAATTTTAAAATGTTAATTTGACAAATATACTGAGTTTCGCATCATTTTAATGTAATGGTTTTGTATAATACTAATACTACTAATTGTGAGGCTTGAATTTTATAATCTATGTTCCTTCGCAATTCTTACTTCTTCAATAGAGTATTTAAAATAAAATACTTTTTCGTTGCCATATTTTATTGCTATGCCTTCCATTCTCTTTAAAAATAAATTAAAATTAAAATAGGTCCTCGTAGAGTTCAACTGGCAGCCCATTAGGCTAACCATGGCTCTCACACCCGTCGACCCTTGAACGGACAGTACTTTTTCGTTCGTTAGTCTAACAGTGTATGCACTTTCACTTTGACTGGTGTTGACCAATCGTCCGTCCGTATTCCCACTACTTCTCGTTGCTGCATTTTTGTGGCTACTTTATGTGAACGAACGAAAAAAAAAAATCGCCACAGGTCGCACGAAAATGGTGAAAGTTTTAATTTTCATTTTAGATAATGAAGATAAACGTTCACGCTGCTGCCACCCGGCAATGGATGCGAGAGTTAAATTAAGTATGGCGGACGAGGAACGAAAAATAAAGGAAGGAAGAAAATCGTCGGAGTTGCTACCGAACACGAGACCGAGCTCGCTTGAGAACGAAAAGAGAACCATTTAGGAAGCATTTTTGTGTGTGTTTTGATTTGGGTTGGGTTTCACCACCTTTCTTTCTGCTTCCATATATTTTAATACACGCTGTAATAGTGCAGTCTCGAAGAGTGTTGTGGAACGGTAGTTTTTGGTATGCTTAGAATAAAAAAAAGACACCATCTTTCACTTCCGAATGCAAGAGTTTCAATTTTCAGCGCCTCAAACATGGCCATAGGGTATATTTGGGTAACTAACTGTGAGATTTTGCTTTAACGAAGAATAGGAATGAATATGTATATTTAACATTTTTATGCACTAAAATGGTGCGAGGTTCGATATCGGAACGAAATACACTTACCTGTTTGGTGCCTTTGTTTGTCCATTTGTTCCATTGCCTGGTTTGTGAAGCGTGTATCCCCTCCGGCGTATTTTTTTTATCGTCTCCAAACACTTGTATGTGTTCTGCGTCAGTTTGCACGAGGAAAAGTTTTCGATTCGAAATACCTGAGAATGGAATAAAATACGATCACACTTCCCTCCCGGAACCGGTGTTCCAAGGAAGGATTGCAGTACGCCAAACTTTCGCATCCAATAAAGTACGATTATTTTAATCAGACTCCAATCAGGTTCTCTCCCTTCCATCGCACTGCACGTTATGCTTCTACAGAGTCGTGAAAGTCGTGAAATCTTGCGCTTCCCAACACTCCGCTTCCTGAATCCGGAATGATTGGAGTTTATAATCTTCTTTATCGATAAATTTCGGACAAAGTTTTGTTATCCAACCGAAGGCGTCCTGTTTCCTTCCTATCCACGTTCATGTTGATTGTTTTGCGGGAAAAAGTGTTAGTTTTTGTGTTTTTTCCTTTTTTTTTTGTTCAAGGAAGAATTCTATCAACTGGATTTTTCTTCCCTCTTTGATTCAAGGTGTTTGGTGTTGAATGTCACGGGATTTGTTTTTATCTCCTTCAACAACACTAAATTCTACCCACAGGAAGTCAATCTCTTCTTGAAATTGAAAAAGTTGCACCAAAACTTGGCTGGAAAAACGCGAATATTGTTATGCGATCGTTGTTTTTAGTTAAATATTTAAAAGAATTGAAGATCTGTGCTACAAAAGGGTTTCATTTTTAGTATTTGCTCCCATTAGGGTATGAGTTTCGTAACGATATTTCAAACGTTGATACAAAACCAAAACATACGATTTCAATCATATCATCCTCCAAGAATCCCATCATCGCACAGATTTAATAATCAATTTGCAGCCTGACGTACGACGAAACCAGAAACAAGCTGGTATCCTTTTGCCATCGTCTACAGCAGGAAGAATTTGTAGAATCATTTTCCACGACACGATCACTCCGGACCCGGTGTCATTACTATGATAATTTCCGTCCGTTTCATGCATAAAAATGTGTTTCCAGTGATCCGGATGGCTTGTCTCTGTATCTGCACCGTCTGCCGGGTGGAAGTATTTAGCGCATTCGCGTGGGATCCAACGCATGCATATTGCACCACCCGTCTACGTACCGCAGAAACTTGGTTGGCCATGTTGTTGTCGTTGTTTCTGTAAACGATTTTGCACTTTCCGGCTGTTCCACCCGTAACATTTCCAATCCGTCCCGGTGCCTTTCGCCACCAACGGGTGCATGAAAATGCATTTGAGAAAATTTCAATATTCCCTCGGTCTGCGTGACATTACGTCGCATGATCGAGTGCTGTGGCGGCACACTTTGATGCCGTGGACCAACCCGGTCGTTCGTACGGGGCTCATGACGCACGGACAAGTCGCTGTAACGACTTTTACAATTTATCCATCCGCTGCACCATATGACGGTGTGGCAATGGTTGAAGGATGAAATCATTGCAGCGATTGCGAGACGGAAGTGCAACAGTGTTCACTTGTGTGGTGGAACGACGAACACGTTACGTACACTTCGTTCCAAAAGTAGCAACACTTGCATGATGATGGTGATTTCGATTTGAACTTTTTTTGCAATTTTCAACAAGATGCTGTAGATCGTTGAGTGCAAGCGAATATTTAATGTTTAATCGGTGCAGCGATACAATTTATGTTTAACGAGGTGTTCAGCTAAACAAGCTTATAAGTCACGCTAAATAGCATAGCTCTTGTGACTCAACCCGTTGGCGTAATTTTGCGTGAATGACATGACATTTTGCACAAAATTACAAAAAAATGTCAATTAATTCTGTGGTAAACACAACATTTCAGGAAGTTTTGTGAGCGATTATTTAACAATTTTAGAAAACAACTTGAGTGAATATACTGTACGTACTAACCAAATAGAATGATAGTAAATCCTGCTTTATAACATTGCGCAAGCACGTGCTCGAGTACAGCATAATTAATGCTCGAAAACCGTTTTTGTACAGCAAGTGCCCTAAATATTAGTACATGATATGGGTATCCAAGGCTCCAAATAATAATAATAATACACATGAATAGACGAATGACGTACACTTTGCTTTTTTATATTTCTTGCGTTATTAGATTTAAAGGTTCTCAACAATGTTATTTAGAACTATACTGATGTCTATGAATACTAAGATGTGTGCAATGATTCCAGGAAGACATTTAAGTCATTTAACATTGGGGTAGATCACGCTCTAAGCCAGTTTTTTGTATGCGTTTTGACGTTTTCAGGCTTATCCGCTTACAGCTCGCCATACAAATGGCAAGCCAAGTTAAGCCTAGGAAAGAAGGATTAGATTGGTTTCACAATGAAAGTACCCAAGTACCCAAAACCCAAACTCGACCAATGTCAAAACAAAGAATTTTGCTAGCTGGTGTGAGCCAGGTTAGGCCATGTTTCCCGTGTGCGAAAAAGGTAAACAAATTTTTTTTTATAGAAAACAACTAAAAAAAGATTATTTTAATAATCAGACTTGTATATTATTTCTTTGCATTGATATTAAAATTAAGTTACTAAACTTAAATCGATTTTCCTCAAATTTTAATTTACAAAAATGAACCCTTGTGCCATTCTTTATGTCAAAATGCTATGTCCTTTACGAATCTGTACAGAATGATACTGCCCGGTACCTGGATTATTTGGCAGATACAGGCTTAAAGCTTAAGCTTTCTAACTTTTGGGATGATCTACCCCATTATTGACTCTTCTGATCTAGGTATCTGCATTCATGGATGATATGGAAAGGTTGATATCTTCTTTGGAATATCAGTCAAAATACTAGTTGAACTATGATCTTCGTTGTATTTATCCACCGAGCGAGAGATTATTTTATTGTTTAAGTTCATTCATTCAGTTCAATGGAATACATCAGTTAATTTGCCTTCTTAATGGATGTTAATAATACTATTATAATTATACTTTTACTTATGTATCCGATTTCAATCAAAACAACCCGAAACGAAACGCAAGCAAATTACAGAATACTATATTACCTAAACAGCACTATCCAATGGAAGTATAATCTTGTGATGGTGAGAAAATATGAGACGTCGATTTTGGCGATGCCTCTTCCATTAGATGGCTAGAATTCCCAAAGGTGTGAGTTACCAAAACCATCCCATTTATTCGAATGATAAAAGTTAAAATATTAAAAAAAAATGCTCCAAAACCTTCGGGACAACTGAAAAACCATCATCGGTGCAGAACGTCGCGTTGAACGAGAAATAAAAAAAACATAGGAACGTTGTCCATAAGTCGTTATTTTTGTTCCGTACCGTAAGCGCAAAAGTGGTCCTGAGTAAAAGCCACAAAAAAAAATCGTAAGCGTACGAAAGCGACACATTAAAAAAGCATAATCAAAGCACTGTGTTTTTTGTCCGTGCAAGCGCGAACTTCCTGTGGCGTCTCCCTAATCTGTCTGGCGGGGTTTAGTAGAAACACACGAACCAGGCGGAAAGAATTGGTTCGTGTTCGCATTCCGGCCAATGGTCTAGTGCAACACACACATTCCGGCGTCAGCCAATGCGATTGGGGGTAAATTTTCATTTCGCGTATTTTGTTTTTAGTCTTTCCGACGCCATTCCTCGAGCTGCAGTAAATTTGAGAACGAGTTCTTTTAGATGACAGCAATGTGTGCTTGACCGTAAGGATTGTTTCCCTTTTTTCTGGCAACACATCCTCGTTAACGTGTGCAGCGGTGGTCCTTTCAATTGGGAATGAAGTGAAAGTGTTGTGCTGTTCCTATCCGATTCTGTTTCGCTAACAAATCCTAAATTATGCCGTGCATATGGTGTGCCGTTTGGTCATTCTGATGTTATGTGTTTGCTGTTGTCGTCGGTAAAACGGATTCTTTTCACTGCGAGTGTCATGCCGGAACTGGACAACCATCATTCATCTTCATTTAATTCCGAATTCCCAGTGGGGACGAATTCGGGTGCGATAAAAAAAACCAGCACATCTTCCCAGAAGATCGCATTCCAGAATTTAATGGTTAAAAAAGGAATACACACTCTCAAAACAACTCAGCAAATTGGAAAACTCGTCCTGTGGCTCTAGTGGCCACACTGTCCCCTCCAGCTAGGACGAAAAAGTGAAAGTGTCCCATTGTGAATAGTGCCTACCACCACGGTAGGCATATTTTTCATCAAAACCCATCTCAACCGAGAGAAAAAAAAGGAAATCGGTGGAAAATTGAAAATGCATTCACTTCCGTCCGGCCTGTGTATAGGACACGGTTCGCGGTCATCTTCTCTCTCGCCTACTGACGGCCAATGGAGAAAATGAAAGTTAAAATAATTTATGGCACGTACATAAAAGTAAAGTTTTTGGGTGCATGTACATAAATTTAATGGAAAAACTCCTTCCTTTCTCTGGCCGTTTTTTTTCCTCTCGTTCTATCTTGCCTCTATTTCACTGTCTCTATTTCATTTCGCTACAATTAGAAGGTACATTGGTGGTCACCTGAGTGTGCCGGATGGTGTCAAAAAAAAACCAACTCCCCACTAGTCTCTGGTTTCCCTCCGGAAAAAAGGTCCCACTAGTAGATGGTCATCCTTCCCGTTTGCAGAGTCATTTTCGGTTCTCCAGTTCGCGCAGCATGCGGAAAATTTGCGTTTTTCACAAATCGTCGTCAACGCCATCGTCTAGCGGTGTGGCATGGGAAGGAAGAAATAAAATATTCCATATTCCCCTCAGTGTGCGCTTCGGTGGTCTTTCACGCGAGATGCGGCACTCAACGCGCTGGACTTCATTTTTCATTCCAGTTACAGCGTACCAGCAGCAGCAGCCGGACTAGCCTGGTCGGTCCCATTGCGCGTTGCTGCTTGGGTTATCCTGAAGGATACAATTTTTAATTAACAGACTCCCACACTCACAGTTCATCCGGCCATCGCAAACGGACGGTAGCTTTGGTTTTTCCGGTTTGGAAGTCATCATAATAATTAATGGCACTGCAGCAAGTAGGCAGCGGTATCACCGTTGGGTAAAAAGTAGGGTTGGAAAAACCATACGGCGAGAAATTGCTCCTTTACCATGAAAAAATTGCCACCTTCACCGATGCAATGGTTGTTTATGATAGCGCTGTATGCATAACGTTCGGAACTCGTATGATAAAAATTTATGGCGAAGTTTTAGCTTCTAAGGTGATCTTTATCCGGTTCCGGATGTAAAACACAATCGAACCGATGTAGCGGCCACCATTGATTATTGTATACCCACAGACGTAATACAATCCGTAACATAACTACAAGACACCTAGGCTTTTTAGAATAACATACGAAATTGAAGATCAAACAGTATAATTAACTGTTAAAAACTTGATCTTGTGATGCAATGGTGAGGGCTTTGGACGAAAATTTCGTGTAATTTGATGTTTGATGAATATATTTCTAATATAACCGATTGGATTCTTCTTTTTTTTCTTACAATGCAATCAAAAAAGCAATCAAAAACCAAACAAACAAATACGAAAAAAAACATAGTCTTATTCATAAAAAATACATAATCTTGAATGTTGTGAGAAACAACAGCATTTTTTTTTTAATTTCCCGCCTTTATGATATGTTATGATAGCATGATTTATGATGATATTTTTATATTTTAAAATTTGAAACCACACCAAAATTGTTCATCTGTGATAACAAAAAAGATGGTTTTCAGCATCTCATCAACATCTTTCCAATTATGGTTCTTTTCTCGTAACAGCATTAAAAATTAGCAGCACATTTTCAATTAACATTATTGCCTGGTTTCCTTTCCATCTAGCAAAAAAAAAACACCATGGAAAGTAGTTTTTATTTCGTTTAACAACGATAATTTAGAGATTCGCTTTGATGTTCACGTAGGAAGTTCCTTTATGTGCAGCCATCGAAGGTTTCTGGCGGTGCAGTGCAAAGTGTACCCATGTGAAAGAGTTTACTCATGGTAGAAAGGCAGAAAAAAGATCAATAAAACCAACAACCACCTGTACTAAGTAATGTGGGAAGAATAATGCACGAGTACCTTTTTTTGTGCTAGTAACGAAAGTGATGCTCACCTCTCCAGATGGGAAAATGAACAAACACATTGAATAAAAACTGCAAAAAAGAATACGTCACTACTAGTGTGCAGCACAGATGGGAAACTAAAGTACCGGTAAAACGAGAACAAGGTGAAAACGTTTTTCCTGGTGATAATGCGATCAAGGGTCATTGTAAGGAAAAATGTGAAACTATGAAAAGTGTTTCTACTAAAGCGCAAATGAGCAAAACTAACATGACATAAGGGTGACTAAAACAGAGGAAGGGATGGAGTTCTCCTTGTCGGCATTGCTGTTCAGGATGATGAAAGAGAATGAAGACCATTTAGTGTTTTCTACGTGCTAGTGATTGACACTGTTCGACCCGTGTGGGAAAACCTGCTTCATTTGTAGTGTTTTCAATCAAACATTTTATAATGATGGTTTTTCACTTCGTTTTTTTGAAGAATTGTACCTATCTTTATGTCAGCTTGTTGTGATTTGTTGTGATTTTTTTTGCACACAATAGAATACAAATGTAGGAAAATAGGAAAAAATTGAAAGGACTCTAAATAAAAGTATAGGTTGGCGACCGAAGTGCAGTTTTTCCTACGGTTTTTGTCGCAATGGTACACTAGCTGTCGACCGATCCTTTCTTTTCCCACTCTAAACCTCTAAAAGGAAGCTCCGGTTGTTGAACATGGACCGGAAATTTTCTATGCTGTCAAAGCTTTTGCCACGACACACATCCTATTCTATCTGCCGTATTTGAAGTGAAAGATTATGCGAAACGCTGCGTGTGTCGAGGATGGAGAGGAAGTGTTTGAAAAAACTCAATCAAAGTGTAATAAAACCAAACGCCGGTGTCACCGGCGGGACGTAAAGGACAAAGGCAGCGGCGATATCGCGTCATGTTCCGGTATGTTGCAGGATGCAAAAGCGCCATCTCACAATGCCAACAAAGAATGAAACGTGTGCCAAAGTTTCGCACTCTACTCGTTCCTCTGACGTGCAATGGGAACGAGTGAGTTGGTATTGCCAAGGATATCTTCTTTTTTTTGCTGTTGTCCCACAGTTTGTTCTCGTCCTCTGACAGCTTTAACCGTGTGGTATGGCACCCGTATTTTCTTCCTAGTTGCAGCATACCGACCTCAACTCAAATGAGACATGCCAGCGCGAAAACACAACGGACACGTTGAACTCTGGCGTTTGAGGCTGAGTAAAAAACGTGCCCAGGCTTACGCAAGGAAAGTGTCGCGTGGCACCACGGTTAAGTTGGTGTTGTTTTTTCTCACGCTGGATGTACATGAGTTCTTCGTAAACAGCACACCGAAACGGTTTTACAGAACTGTAACAACAACTACTGCAGTTACGCTCGGCTGCCTGTGTGAGCTTTAAGTTTTTTTTGTGCACGACGAAGTATTGTGCAACTTGTCTAAAGAAGGAATGAATGGTGCTTTTATTCTCCCATAACAGAACAGAAGACAAACAGTGAATACGTCTAAACGGAGGACAGACCATTCTTTCGATCACACTTGCACTCACACCAAAGATCAATCTCGCAACAAAACAGTGATATTACAAACTTTAAGATAATGAGTATAGAAAATGTTTAGTTTTTAAATATTTTGTTCGAAGTTGAATTTCCTGCGATTTTCTGCTTCATTTTCGTTGTATGGAAGATTTTTTTTAAATTTTAATCTTTTTCTAAACACATATTTTGTTTTGTATGTATTTTCCAACACATATTTTGTACAATCCAAATATTTTTTTTTTTTTTAGTATTTTCATACTTTTATATTTTTGTACACTGTTTATTTGTTCCTTTTGTACATTTTGAGAAAAAAGATCATTTATTTATAGCATTTCTTTCCTTAAAATTTTGCTTCCAAATAGAGCTAATAAAACTGTGAAATAGAAATGACTTATACAATTTTAATCCTCTGATCGCGATGAGCTTTTATTGAACTGCAAGAACGGGCGCATTTTTAATGTCAAATGAATGTCATTTTAGTACATTTATTTTGCTTCTGTACTTTTTCGTTTGTTTCACCTTGGCTCATGGCTCAAGTGCAAAGCTTTTGACATCAGCAAAGTGGAACGATGCCCCGTCAACTTTTTGATATTAAATTCTTCTCCATTTTTATCATACCTCTAACTGCCATGGTTCAAAGTTACGTATTTTAGGCTTGGGAAAGCTGGGCTTTCATCGCCCGGCATCATCATGTAACCAACCTCGCAACGCTGAAGAAAGTAAATTTTATCATTTAATTCTACAATACCTGAAAGCTCCGGGAGTGTGTGTGTGCGAGTTTTGTATTGCTCAATTTAATTTCAATAGAATGTCTCAACCGTCAAAACGGAACCATTCTTGAGTTGAGGCGAGACCAGCACCCAGCATGGTATGTGTTGCTGTTACCGAAAGTACAACATTTTTCCATCTTATTCCACACACACACATGTTACGATAGCCATACACACAATCGCCACGTGTCGCGCGCACGATCACGAAACATAATGTCGGTAAATGAGCAGAACAACAGTGCGACAAACTGACGGTAATGTCCCGATCTGCTACCATCCGCCGTGTGCGCAAAGTGTGTCTAATTGTAGCGCTTTATTGCTCTCAGACCACGCCAGTCGGTCGCGCTTCGGTCGGTCGTTGAGCACACTGCTTTTAACCATCCCAGCAATGGTTAGTGACACTTCACGAGAAGGCCAACGCCACGTTGTCGTTCTCCAGTACTTGGGCGCGGTCGTATACGCTTTTGGAAACCGTGGTTGTATTTTTTGTTGTGTGTGTTGTCCCATCACAGCCAAAGTAATATTCTTCGTGGGCATAGGGAGCTGGGGAAGTAATTTTCCTCTTTACCGACACTTACACTTCTCGTACACGCAATGTTAGGACTCCCAGCGGAAGACAGACACACAGGCGTCCCGGATGGTATGAGATCGACCTGCACACAAAACCAAGCACCGACGGTTTTCCACCGAAGCAGGAGCAGGTGAAATAGGGTTGGGGGTGTGTAGCGTTGTGTGCGGTTTCCGTCAAAATGCGCACGTACTTGTGCTGTCATACACGCGGTCGCGACGCTTCCGTTTCGTGAACGGAATTTCGTGCTTTGGTTGACATTCGCGTTTTTTGCCTTACTTTTACTTTTCTTTCCCATCGTCGCTAGATTGCTAGCTGATGTTTTGCTATAATGTTCTTTTCATGTGCACAGCATAACCGGGCACAGTGAAGGCAAGTGTGTTCAATTATGTTTGTGGGAGAATGTTGTACAATGGGGCAAACATTTGAGTCGAACCATATATACGTGCACTAATAACAGCAGAATGAGCTTAATTGAACGGTTGTCTTTTGTTGATCAGTTGATAATTTAGTTAAAAAAATCTTTTATTCTTTACTGTACAGTTGCGAACATTTCCTTTTACATTTCACATTCTCTAATTATTCTTGTTATTTTGTAGGGTGTCTGCAACAATTTTAAAGTTATTACTTCTGCACGTAAGAAGGAATGAAACATTCTGAAAAAAAGCCATTAAACCAATTTACCATGAACCAAATGCAAAGAAAATGCGATTAGACACGACACTGTTCGAAAAGAATTAATTAAAAACGAATAATCTTTAAGATGTTCCCCAAAACACCCAAACTGTCATTGTTACGCCAATCAGTTTGCGTTTGACATTTGTTCAACGCTAAAAACAATACAGCAGCCCCAAGTGTGCTGCTATGCGTCAGATATACGCCTACTGCGGCAACAATTTACTGTGGCACCGTTTGGTAAGTTCCCGCCGAATCTTTCCAGCGTCATCTTTGAGATTAATTTTTGCTCCGCATCCACATACCCTCCAGGACACGAACAATAAGGACATTTTATGGATGCTTCTCACGTACCTGTGGGGCCGTCTTGACGATTTGTCTACTCAACTCGAGCGTTAGATATTTGCTACCGTTTAGAGACTCATTGAAGAATGCTTCAGAATGCAAAAAGCAACACAAACTTTGCTTCGCCAAAAAAACGCTCCCAAATTCATCCAAAAACTGGTTCTTGAAGGCAGAAAACAAAATCAAACCTCTTCCCTCTTTGCTTTTAGCAGAAGATGGGGGGAAGATCTTGGTTCGTTTTACCTTGGGACATGATAAAATAACTGTATTTTGTACAAACTTTCCCACATTACTGCTGCATAGAGAGTGTGGTGAAGTGTTTTATAACTTTAGGTTGGGTATTTTTTCCCGGGCGTTCCCTCGCACATCGGAATCTCGTTTCATATTCAAACCGTGAAAGGTATTCCGTAAAGTCTAGGAGCGAATGAACAACAACAAAACGAAGCAGACTGCTAAAATAAGACTGCCACTATATAAATGCAGAATAATGAAGAACACGGGCAAAGACGAGAAAAGTAACCAGCAGAATTGCTCAATTCAGTTTTCTTCATGAATTTTAATTTTTATTTTTTTTTTCTGTGGGTCCTTTTTTTCTTTCTCCATCCAATCGTCATCGGCCAAACACCGCACAACCGCCGGAGATGCCGGCAAAATGTGTGGAGTAATTAGTTGGTAGCTGGTACGAGCAAACCTGTCCCGCCTCCGGTGCCGCCTGTGGGCTGCACCGCATCCGATCCGATAGCACCGCATCACCTTGTGCGTCGTCTTTTCAATTAGTTTTCGGTTTTCGGGTGGGCAAAAACTCCAACAGGAAAAAACAACCATCCGTGGGCAAGAAAATTGCTTACCAAAAGTTGCTGTTTTACAGTTTTGTGAGCCAAAATTGTGTGAGTGCACAAAACTTTACCACGGCTGGTGAGGATTGGGTTCTGAAAGCTTGGTTTGGTGGAGGTAAATTAAATGAACTCACTCACTTTACCGGGCAGTGGATGGAGTGGAGTTGTGGGAATGGTGCCCCCAAGAGTTAGGGTAATAGTTTGCCGTGCACCTTTCAGATGGGTTGGTTTAGTAAGGTTAAGGCATTGGTGTTATATGGTGGTCCGCAAAAGGCGCAGTATGGGGCAATTTTCAACCAGAGCTTAATGGGATTTTTATGATGCGATAGACCTCAGCATCCTTACCAGCTTTCTCCTTCGAGGTAATATTTAATTATGTTTTTTTTTAACGGCGTTCTATTTCCTAAGTGCATTTCAGTTACGAATGGCGAATGGTCACTTTAAACACTCATTGTTTCAATTCCGGTCGTTCCGGAAGAGTCTTAATTACTTTGATCTGCTCCTTGGAACCACTTACATGTAACGGTTTGCCGAAATCCGACCTACATCAATCATGAAATGAGGGTGGATGCAAGTACTTCATGAACCTCTGGACGATATTTTTTTGACGATCGTTGGCCATCTTAAATTGGGTAGGGAGTAAGAAATGAACGTGTAATAATCCACTCAAACAAATCCCCCGAACGAAACGGATCGAAGGAGCTGAAGGAGTGTGTTTGGGTAAAAGATTGGAAGCTATAGCCAACAAATTCCCATTCATTCCCCGGTGGTTTTTTTTCTCTCTCGCCCAGATACACAAACCATGCGGTTCTTTGCGACGCCAAGTTCCGGCTGGAAAATGTGGCAAAGTTTACCGTGCAGAACAAGCGGGAAAGATGGCCAAAGACGGAGCAAGTTTTGTGTACAGTTTTCGTTTTTTCGTTGCTATGTTTTGTTTTGCGTAAAAAAAATCCCGAATCGCTGGACATCGTTAGACAACCTTCCCTGCGCAAGCAGCACCAACGGCAGAAAACTTCGTCCAATCGCTCGGACGGAGCTGAACGGGTTTCGTTTTCTATCTGTGTTATCAACTTTCAAATTTACGGTTCGTTCACAGTACAAGTCTCATTTTGTGTCCTGTGTGTTTTTTTTGTTTTCTCCTCATTTTCTGTTTCTGGGTGGGGACCCCACCCTGCATTCCACTGCTCCGGCATTTTACTGGGATGAAAACTTTCTCTTCACCTCATCCATTTTGCTTAAGCAAGAAAAAATGTACGTTCCAAAACTTGGCTGCCAAAACTATTGCCGGACATTCTCTGCCAGCCGTAACGATACAATTTGTTCCGTATTAGTTCGCTTCGTGATGCATGCCGAGGTGAACGGGGACAAATTTTGTTGCACAAAGTATGAGCCAAGTTAAGCTGCAGTGGGTCCATAACTGTGGACGATACAAATACAGTTTGGGTCACAGTCATGCAAAGAACCAAAACTTTCAGCCCCAAAATAGTAAAAGAAGGATGCCTGTTTTAAAATGTAGTCCCGTGCGGAACTATGTCCATATTATGTGTATTTTCTAAACCTATTCATCACATCTCACTCTTAGCCCCTATCTCTCTCTCTTTCTTTCTCTCCATCCATCTCTAATACATCCTGTTTTGTCCATTCGTTACAGAGCCCAACTTTGTCGGTTCGTTCGACATCGGTGAGCACGTGTACTTCTTCTTCCGGGAGACGGCGGTCGAGTACATCAACTGCGGTAAGGCGGTCTACTCGCGTGTGGCACGCGTCTGCAAGAAGGACACCGGTGGCAAGAACATCCTCAACCAGAACTGGGCGACATACTTGAAGGCGCGCATCAACTGTAGCATCTCGGGCGAGTTTCCGTTCTACTTCAACGAGATCCAGGACGTGTACCAGCTGCCCACGGACAAGACCAAGTTCTACGCCACCTTCACGACCAGCACGAACGGTTTGGTCGGGTCGGCCGTCTGTAGCTTTGACATCAATGAAATACATGGCGCATTCGCTGGTAAGTCGATGGGATGGGGTGTGTGTTTATGAATTCCAGAACAATTCCTGAACCCGGGCGTCACTTTAATAGTCAAACACTCGTGATGTAACTTCAATCGTACCAGCTCCGAAGGCTAACCATTTCATTCATGTGTCAAGTGTGTCCCTCTAGTTGTTCCGTTCACTCTCTTTTACCGGCGTTCGGATTGACTGGAAATGAATTTCCATCACCAGTCATTGCCCGTGTCTTGAATCGTTAGAAGCGGCCCTGTGTGACAGCTGTCACATGTCGTGATAAGACCGTGTGTCACGATTGTGATTTACAGAATACGAAAATAGAACCCAGGCCCGCTCGTATTTTAGATCACGATGTTTAGATGGGCGGTGTGAAACATAATCCATATCACTGCCACGGCACTTTCGCCTCCACAAACAATTCATACTATAGAAGGTCACGATTCCAATTCACAAATCGCTCCATAGACAGCTTTAACTTCAAGAAAGCAAAAATGAATTCCGCTTGTATCACCAATATTTGCCCACGCATCATCACGACAGTTCTAACGTCTTTTCCATCCCTGCTTTTGATTTCCCACAGGAAAATTCAAGGAGCAGGCCTCATCCAACTCGGCCTGGCTGCCGGTACTGAATTCAAAGATTCCCGAACCCCGGCCGGGCACATGCGTCAACGATACGTCCACCCTGCCCGACTCGGTGCTCAACTTTATCCGGTCCCACCCACTGATGGACAAGGCGGTCAACCACGAGCACAACAATCCGGTCTACTACAAGCGCGATCTCGTCTTCACCAAGCTGGTCGTTGACAAGTGAGTTATCATTCGTTGCCAACATTCGTGTAAGCTATTCAGTTTCGTTCATTCCGCAGAAAATTCTTGTGACATCTGAGAGGAAGCGGTAGAACCGTTTCAATTTCACGCCAAATTATACCTCAACAACCTGAAGTATGTGTTTTTGCGTGCTCCTGTGGACAAAGGTCATCTCACCGCACACCGTTGTAACGGATTACCGATTGCAAAAATCCACCCGTGAACGTGGCATGATACCGTTCCGTACGGGAATTGAAACGCCTTTCGCTTACGGCTAACAGCTGAATGGGGCTTATCGTACATAGGAAGGTCCTTTTTTAAACGTGGCCTGTTCAGGCAGGGCAGCTTCAGCTCCATGACGGCCTTTGCCTGCATAATGGTGTGTGGATTTGCTGGATTGTGTGGGATCCGGTTCACCTCGAGCAATTGCAATTGCAACGATAGGTATGAATCGTCAAGCCATACCCGGTCGTGGGACCTTTTGCGAATCCTAACAGCGAACGTTCGGCATGTTCCATCCCAAAAATCCCCCGAAGGGCAGCTTTGTCAGGTGTATTGAAATGGTGATATATCTTGCTTGCTTCGGAGGGGGAACTATGCCGTCCAGAAGAATGCATCTCTACATTGAATGCAATATTCGGCGGCATGGCCGTACGACAGCGTACACCAACCAATCGCCAACAGAAAACAATACCCAAAAACACGGGGAGATGACCACACAAATAATGAAATGGTGAAATGTTGCCCAACGTTACCGGGACCGCGCAAGGACAAGAACGTTCGGAACCTGTTCTCGGTCAGCCCACGTGTCTGTGGTTATTGTGCTGCTGCTACTGCTTCCGGGCTTGTACCTTTAATCCACGGTACGAAAATGTATCCAGCAGAGGAATCCCCAAACACTACATCCTACTGTGAAACCGGGTCACGCCGACATTTGATTGGGGTCACACCCTGTTCCCTGGTGCCGAAATTTGGTGCTTGTTTCTTGGGTCGAGCCTACTAATGTAAAATAGTTGTTTGGTCAGTACAAACAAAAAATATTGTCACACACACACACACCTACACGTGCGTTTACACATGGTACAGATTCATTTTGTATTAATGTTTTACAACTTAAACCACATAAATAACACATTCGCTTGATGAAGCAGAAACCGGATCCGATTGTGTTGGATACGTTGGTGTTGGTGAGCTTCACAACACAATTCGTGGCACTTAAAATTCCACTTAATAATTAAACAAAAACGAACAGCCCATGCCGGGAATGGTGAACATGGTTTTCATTTCAATCTTTGGCATCCCCGCCCCGGCAACAGCCCTTTTGCTCCGATCCATCCGATACCGGGTACGGCTCAGCGGTCCGAGATTGAAGTGTTCTTGCCGTGTCCACTAATTAACGTACCGAGAGCAGCAAATGGCGCTCAGGCATTGCCACACTGCGCTAGCAGATGTCAAGTGATATCAACAGCCCACCAACCGGTGGGTGCGTTAGGAGTGTGACGGATGTTGCTGAAAGTGAAACAACATTGCAACACGGATAATTAGTCGCGCACTAAATCATTATTCACGTGTGCGCACATACACATGCGTTTGCGTTTATGTACGCAAAAAGCTTTAGTGGTGCGATCACGGTATCACGGCAAATCGGAGGAAATATATCAATGTGCTTGGGAACACGAATCTATAGCGGAAGTGCAGCAATCCGGATCCGCATGAATTGCCCATTTCCGGGAGCAATCAATCGAGCTGGGTGATTAAAATTAAAAATCACACCAACGACGTGCATTCGATTTTTGTTAAATGTATAGCAACGGATACGATCGTTAACTTTTCGCTCTGATCGTGCGTTGCTGTGTTGTATTACGAATTTATGACGAATCGAACCAGCAACATCCATCTGTCTGGAGAGATTTATTTTCCGACAAAAATATTATTTAAAAATCAGTATCACCGATTTACTGCGAACAATTTTTACCATTCGTTCCGAAAACACTCGGTTTCGTAAGCAGCTTTACTAAAAAGCTTGCGCTCGAACGCGAATCAAACGAAAGGAGGTTTTTGTTTCGTCATTCGTAGAACATTTTAAAAAATATTCTTTTTTGTATGGTGTGTTTTATTGTTCATTGTGTACATTTATATTAAGCGTTGCAAATTCCACGTTCCACAGACCGATTTTTATCGTAGTTGCAGATTTGTTTGTCTTCCGTGTCCTTAAAAATATCAAACTCCATACACACACACACACACACACCAGGCTTTTCTGTGCAGGTGAAATTATTAATTCGCAGCCAGAAACTTTTCGGTTCAACAATTTTTATTTGTTGATCCCGCACGATTGGGTCCCTTACTGTTTGTATTATTTTTACGCATTTTTACCGCCCCACGTCAAGGGTGGATATGCTCGGTTACGGGTGTTGTTGTCGCGCGCAAAGGGAAAATTCTGCTGGGACGCACTTTGTCGTCCTTCGTCGGGAATAGCATACACGCGCGGTGGTACACCATAAATAATAACGGTGCGCTGAAGTAAACTTTTTCGAAACAATTCCACATCAGATGGAATGTGAGACGAACAGAGAAGAACGGTGGTACTGGTTTAAGTAAGGACGCGACGGGATCGATGCATTTTGCTGCAACCGGCTTTTTAATCCAGTACACACCGAAGGATGTACGAGCGCACGTATTGCAGTAAAGAGAAGATGAGGAGATCATGCACACGACCGCGCTCATTATGAATAATTAATTGCAAGCGAAAAAGTTTATTGATGGCTAGGAAAAGCGTTTGGGTTTGAAAGGGCGGAAGGCTGGGGAGCACCCAGTGGAGGGTGATATGTTAAGCAGGGATTTACCCTCCGACCGGGCGCTGTTCGAGCGGTAAACCAACCCGTTTGGTCACCTGCGTACATGGGCAAAAGCTTGTGAATTCCACTGAAACCGCACAGGACAAGTGGTAAAAAAGAGTTTTTAATAAATGATAATACATGTACACACACACACACTTGCACGAGCTCATGCTCGCATAGATGACAGACTGGGGAACCGCCAAAACCGTTCGATCAATGGTAAACCGCGCTCGCGTAAGCTTTGGTTAGCGTTCGAAAATCTGCTTAAAAAGATGACATGTGACCCATTAGTATACCGTTCACTCGTGCGGGCATGTGTCTTTAAATGAATAATTTTCTAAACCTGCGTGTGCATAATTGCTTGGGAATAATCACAATGGCGATAGAACGTTTTTCTTCCGCAACAAAAATTCAACAAATGCTCAGTTCATTTGGGGAATAAGTTTATGTGTATTGTATTTATTAAAAAAAAAGGCAATTTAAGATTGTCATTAGCTTTCGCATACATACAACCGTACCAATCGATAATCAATTCCAACTCTGATAGCATCATTTTCGATGCTAGAAAAGAACAACGTCCGGGCAATTGTGTGACCTGTGTCGCTAACCCGTCAAGAAATTACGAATTCGATTGGTCTAACTTGACAGTCAAATTGCTTTGCCTCCAAGATATGAAAAAGCTAAAAATGCAAGGAACTTAATAATTTATTACAGGAATTATTGACGCCCCGTATATTCTCAACAAAATTTATTTCCCAGCTCTAGGTAGACAGTTAAAACCAAAACAAACTTTAAGGTCTGAATTTAGATCTACGCTAAATAGTGCTAATCTTCCTATTATTCAAATAATGGTAACATATAAACATAAACAACAACATAAGTAACTTAGTCGATATGAATATGACGATTAACCAGGTTAAGCATTGTTTAAGACCAGTTTTCTGAGGATCAACAACCCAAATAAAAAAGTGCAGTTCTACGAAACTTTCGTTAAATCCACTATTTGTATATGGAGGAAATCAGCTTGGGGTCGTATATTATAAACTACTTAAAATGTATGAAAAGATTTAGCTTATCAAAGGATTTTTCAAATATTCCATGAATCATTGGTAAATATTCTATTAAAAAAGTTATTTCCTTCTACAAATCTCTTTCATATTATTAGATTAAAATGCACCTTCTTATAACTTTTTTAAATTAAATTAATTGAATACATTATTTAATATTTATTTTGTAATTTTTCTTTTCCACCTTTCAACATTGTTGTCTCTTATGAATGTTTTTTTTAATTGTTATTTTCTATTAATTTAAAAAAAGCTAAAATTTGATAAGGGGAATAGATCGGTTGAACGATGACATATTTCCTATCTGCATGAAATGTTTTTCCTACTCTTAACGAAAATGAGACCCTTTAAAACACCCACTGACATTCTATCACACGGTAACGAGCACGCAAATCACTAACAGCGTAGTAAAAACATCATTCACGGTGGTCACAAATAAAGACTCGACCACATGGGTGCACTTCATCACGAGTGTACTAATTCGAAAGCCGCAACCTCCCCAACCGAGCGGATGGAAGCTGTCGGTGGCAACAATGCTGAGGTTTTGTCGGGATATAAGCAGCTAGGCAGGGATTCGGTATCTGTTGTCCCTCCCCGGTCGCTATCCCTGTGGTGGAATTAATCAGCAAAGTTTCCGATAGCGGATAAAGCTGTGTTGTGTTTTTGCTATCGTCCATTCAGTTTTTCCAATGAATCGACAGCAATTTTGAGGTTTGAATGGGGTTTAGGGAGTTGGTGAAATACAAACCATTCGCCCGTGAGCATAATACACATCGAATGCCGTGAGGTTAATGTGTGGCAGTTTCCACAAAAAAATGGGCGCTTGCTTTCACGGTGGATGCCACCGTCGTGCTTTCACGGTGGGTAGTTATTGGGTGACACTTTTAACCTGTTGGTGGTCTTCTATAACAGGAATTGGAATGTTTGTTTACACGTCAAACCTCCACCGAACGTGACCTTTCATTGTCGACAGTGTGCTGATTATGATTAGTAGATATGTTACGCTCAATTTAACCTCTTGTTCGTGCTGTCTGTTTATTGTTTGTTTGCAGGATTAAAATTGAGATCCTTAGCCAAGAGTACACGGTGTTCTACATTGGCACGAATGCGGGCCGTATCTACAAGATCGTGCAGTACCTACGCAACGGTGAATCGAAATCAAAACTGTTGGACATTTTCGAAATTGCACAGAACGAAGCGATACAGGTGATGGAACTGAGCCAGAAGCGCAAATCACTGTACGTCGCTACCGACTATCGGATCAAGCAGATCGATCTGGCCATGTGCAACCGGCGGTATGACAATTGCTTCCGGTGTGTGAAGGATCCGTACTGCGGATGGGATAAGGATACGAGCACCTGCAAACCGTACGAACCGGGACTACTTCAGGTAAGTGTACCATAAGAATGAACATTGGTTTAGCAAAGTTTTGTTACTATATCTTACATATTCCTTACAGGACGTGGGTAACGAAACGTACGACATCTGTGACACGAGTGTGTTGAAGAAGAAAATCATCGTTACCTATGGTCAGAGCGTCCATCTCGGTTGTTTCGTGAAGATCCCCGAGATACTAAAGGACCAAACCGTCACATGGTATCACCACTCGAAGGAGAAGGGACGCTACGAGATAAAGTACAACCCGACCAAATATATCGAGACGACCGAACGAGGTCTGGTGGTAATTTCGGTCAACGAAGCCGACGGTGGACGGTACGATTGCCATCTGGGAGGATCGCTGCTATGCAGCTACAACATCACCGTCGATGCGCATCGGTAACTGTCGAACAGCAGAGAGGGGTCCTTCTTCAAGTTCATCCAAACTAACTACCACTTTTTTTGCGTTCCAATTGTTTCAGATGCACACCGCCGAATAAAACGAACGATTATCAGAAAATCTACTCGGACTGGTGTCACGAGTTCGAGAAGTACAAATCGGCTATGAAAACTTGGGAGAAAAAGCAAGCAGTAAGTACGACGAATTTACAAGCGACGACTACGCTCCAGGCCATAAATTTACGACTGCACTTTGGGACGGATGCGTCCGGTTGTGTCTGTGAACACAACCCTGTCATCATTCTATCCGTCCAGTGGCTTACGGGATGGATTGAATGCTATCGTTTTGTAATACATGAGAGAATGATTTTGCTGCTTGTTGAAAGAGCTTCTTTCGTTGATGGGACCATTATTCCTCTAGCGATCTATTTTATGATGACGCTTTATACCATTATCACCCGAGGGACGATCCAACGTTCTCAGCGTCTGGATGTTGGCGGGATTTTTTACGATCACTTTACCGGGAAACGCTCTGAAACGAAATATAATTTGATTTTACTCTTGTGTATCGCTTTTCGGACGCCTTTTTTGTTCACATGCAAGTTTATTGGAACAGCTGGCTGATGGGCTAATAAGCAAAAGCGACTGCACGATTATTCAATTCCGACTGTAAATAACTTAAACGTTTCAGCATAAAATGCCTTGTAATTTAATAACAATACGTAATTCATCTGTAAAGTAAACTACAAGTAAACTGATATGTGTTACAAACTAGTTAAACTTGGAATGTGTGATGTAAATTTTCTTTTATTTATAACAGATTTTTTTATTTTGCATAGTAAATTCATGTACATAAGCACATTGTTTCATTAATTCATATGTTTTATTTTCAGCAATGTTCTCGGCAGAACTACAGCAATCAACATCCCAACGACGTTTTTGCACGAACGCCTAACGTCTGATCTTAAGGTACGTTTTAGTCAACTTTACATACAACTTAGGCTTATCTTAGCGAATCCAAGAAATAATCTAATAAAATTTCATCTTTCATCTCTTTCAGGCGTCTCAGGCATGTAAAAAGATAGCTGCGAAGCACGTGAATGTCGTTGAACAACCAAGATAATACTCTTTGTACGCGCTTGCTAAAAGCGCACCAAAACCACACCAGAAGAACTGATCTAGTAGTGTAAAGTATTAACATGGAGAAATGATAATGTTTTTTTTTAAAGCATGCACTATACCGACGGCACCGACTCATGCAAAAAGAAACCGTAAACAGTAATACAATAACTAACACAAAATCAACAAATTTAAGAACAAACCGGAGCGCGACCGGCTGGAACTGTACATCATCAGATCTGTCAGGGCGGCGTACCGTGTAAAATTCGGCCCACGGGCTCCGGTATGTGTGTTTTGGGCGATGGAATATCATACAGAATCTTTTATTATTCAAATTACTTTTTTATTTTCGACGGACAAACTAATAACTAATCGAATAGCGGAAGCTTATTTTTATATAATTGTTGGACATAAGTTTAGCTTTTAAGTTACTAGTGAACACAATGAACTCTCTGTAGCGCTTAGAATGGATTAGAGAAAAGGGGGAGTAGCGGTGTGTTTGTGTAGCAAGAAGTGCAAGGAAAGCAAAGGGAAGCGAAAACCCGTGATGAGGAAGTTAATGTGAATGCTTGTGGAAAGATGCAAATGCAACCATGCACCGAGAGACTGTGTATCCGCTGGTACGCAATTTTTGCCGTACCACTACAGAAATCAACGTGTATAAGAAAACACACAAACAAAGCAAAACACACATTCAAAACACCTAAGGAGTGACGAGATCAACACACTGATGGGAGCGGTATTGGCGAGCGTTTTAGGTTAATGGTTTTACTTTGATCGAATAGCGTCCAGTTCAATGATCTGTGTGTGTGTGTGTGCGTGGTTAGCACTGTTATGGACCGTGGTTTCCGCTCAAAATGTCGTTCAATCCCCAAGCAATATTCAGCGAAGATGAAGACGGAATCAAAGTTTTGGTACATTAGGCATTAATCCATCTGTTTTACCTAAAAACAAACCATGACAAGCTTGTTTAATTTTGTACAGTGTACGGTATGTTTCGGTTACGTGAATACCCTTTTTCGAGATCTATGTACTGTCCGGGGAGGTCTCAAACACCGAGACACAACCGAGCAGTTCAATCGTAGATCGTATACAAGCAATAAGTATGACCGCAGGTCGCAGAGAAGGTGGCGCACATCAACCCATCACGCACTAGCCATTATCCATCCATCAATGAGTGGAGAAGGCCAGAGGCGTGGGATATAGTGTGGTGTGGGATGAACCCTTAAAGTGTTACATTTGCCATTCATCTGCCATTCTGCAGTATTATCGATGTGTTATATAGAAAAGCCGCTTTTTGCTGACCCGTACCCAACTACCAGCTACTTCCTTTGCCGCCATTGTTCACTGTTCGAACGATGGTGTAAATTGAACTTTATTTCAAACCTAGCACGTAAGAAATGGCTATGACACAGTAAAGGGAAACGCTTGGCAGATGGTTGTAATCAACTGTTTCCCTTTCCGGCCACACGCGTAGAAACGTTGTGTTTGTGCCCCCGGTGGTGTCATCGCCCTCCCATGGAATAAATTACGTCGAGCTTTTCTAACTAACTAACACAACAAAACATTAACAAGACGCGATAAAGAAGAATACACAAACGACAGAAAAAAATCAAATTATCGGACATGGTTAAAGATAAGTGCGTTCGATCCACCCCAATCATAGCATATCGCGTAGCTGCTAGAAACGAAAGTTGGTAATTAATTGAAAAAAAAAAAACATTTAACCAGATTGTAAGAAACGAAAGCATTTGTACATACATGGTCCGAACGATGGCCCTTTCCATTACGCAATGCTATCCTTTGAATTTCAGTTCTATCGCACATTTAACACAGCAATAATTTTCTATTTTAAATTGTTTATCGTGCTGCCCACTTTGATTGGATTTTTGTCCTTTTCCCAAACCAATATCATCCAGACACGAGTTGCAAAGAAAGTTGAGGAATGTTCTGTTTCTAAGTTTACGGAGAACTGTGATAGTAAAGGAGGAGGTGTTCATCTTTCCTAGCTCCTGCTGTTTATTTCGATGCCCCCATTAGCAACCTGCCTCACATTTTCACGTACAACGAGTAGTAAAATTGAGCGAAGTAATTATCATACATAAAAAAAACAGAACAAATATCACCACACAAAACCTGTGAAACACACACGCACGTGACAAACATTTTATACGCAAGCTTATGTACCGAAGCCATCCCTTTGTACGTACGCGTGTAGGATATGCCATTAAAGCTAATCGAAAATCCATCATCAACTCTACTTCCTTCGCTAGCGTAATCATCTCCAACTCCAGTTCACATGGAATGTTCATTTTCTTGCTCCCTCCCTAGCCTAGCGTGTACTAAACGAACTAACAACAAATCTAAACACAAACACAGTTAATATACTATCGCTTAACGTAACACAATCTAGCGACAACAAAACAGACGGCTAACTAAACGGAGAAGAACATAAAACAGTCCATTTGCAGGCAAACAAGTGTAAAAATAGCAATCAACTATACAAGCTTACGGAAGCGATTCTGTCCAATTTATATACATACATATTATAGCCCTGGTTAGTGACTGGTGATTCATTACTGTTGGTAACTTACCAAGCAGCAAAGCAGACAGCTAACTAGCAGAAAACAGGCTAAAACGGAAGAAAGTACACTTAAACTACTAAACGTAAGTGAATGAAGCAACACACAAAGAACAAAACAAGTAAAAACAAGCAGGCGTTCAAGTAAAACTCTGAAAAAACACGCATAGACAAATAGCTAAATCGAGATAGTTCAAACAAAAGGTAGAGCAAAACGAAAATGAACAAAACAACACGAAATCCAAATTCCGATTTGAATGGTGAAGCGTAAAAATTAAAGTGGTTTCGTTTCTAGGTTAACGTACCGAAACATGTCCTTTTTTATCGAAATCTCTGTAAAAAGTGGCAAGCTTTCATGCAACCTTGAAAAGAAGGACACGAAGGAGCCGGCATTCTAATTCTGTGACACGCTATATAGCTGTAATGTAAAAACAAACTCTTTCATTAGCGAGACCACCTATAGTTGGGCGCTGTTTGTGCGTGTACTATGTTGAACGGAAGTAGAGCGGAAAATTGCAATAAGGTGAAGATGAAGAAGAAGCAACATACTTGAACTGATTTGGTGCTCCAAATGGCGGCAACTATTAAGTGGAAAGCAGGAAACATTCATTCACACTACTAGCACACACATATATATGCAAACGGAACTACGAAAACAAATAACAATCATGTGAAAGAGAATGAAAGAGAGAGACAGAGAGAGATAAAGAGTAGAAACAGGAAAAAAAATACAACACACATATAAAAAGGAGAAACATGAAGAAATAATACATGGAATTAATGAAGCTGGCAGTGATCGTGAATATTGGTAGACAATTGTATAAACGGATGTGTTTACAAGGACTAGAACAGAAGTGTAGTAACGAGCAAAACAAAGCAGTGAGCAGATCACACCTAGTGTCCGTCAGCCAGCAAGCAAAAGCGATATAAAATCGAAGGAAATAAGTGGATTCCAAAGTAAAGGATTTTTGGTTTGATCAATTACTTTCTATCCGATACTTGACCCGTTACTTCTCTTGCGCTGTTATGTGCATTTGGACGTGTCTGTGAGATGACGAGAGAAGAAGGACTACCAGACTTTAATTAATGCACCTGGACAAGAATGTACTCTATAAGCAGCGAAGAAAAATCAATATTAAATGTTTTTAACAGGTCAACAATAATGCCGATGCTAGATGTCTGCGGTAGAAAACACACACAGCCACACAACAAAACAAAACAAAAAACAGAATCAGACTTCCGATCCAATTTAAAGTTAGCAATAGAATTTGTAGATGTGAATGATAGACAGGCAAGCAGGTCAGGCACGACACGGAGTACATGCAAAACCCATGAGTGAAACAGATCGGATCCGGATACATGGTCGTTGCTTCATTTACAAAACAAGTAAGACAGAAACGGAAGGGATAAAATGTACAGTTCCAATAGTTTCTAATGCAGATGATGTGCAGATTCCAAGTGCAGTGTAGAAGATCAAACATTTACCATCACGATCGGCGTTGCACGGTCACTGGATTGAATGGATCGTTCATCTGGTTGAGGAGTGTGTAGAAACAAAAATCCATGTCTAAATCGTGGATCCTTTCTTTCTTTGGAACTCTGCGTTTATAAACAAAACGATACACAACACAACAAAACACACGTGCATTTTAAAAACTTCCTTTTTCCCCGCTCTTTAAAATATCGTCCCAATATGTGAGTCGCCTCTGGGCATGTATGGATACTTTGGAAGCAAACATTCAAGCGAAACAATAATTCCAATCCCAGCAAATCACGGAAACAAACTAACAAACACAAACACACACGCGCGCGCGTTAACGCAAAAAGGATATTTTTTGCGAAAACATTAGTAAATAAACAATTGATAAATTGATTAAGAAAATAATCACTGCGTGAGGAGTAAGGTAGATTGTCCATTATCCGAATATATTTTTGTGTAGTTAGTATTTGTTTTATCAGGTGTGTTTTTAATTTTTTTTAAATTAATTTCGAACAACTATTAAAACAATTCGAGCAGTTAGTATATTCCACCATTGAAATATTTCAAACACCTCGGTAAGCTTTTTCAGTGCGTGCGCTCTTCACAAAAGCTTTCCCTGATGGGAAGCTTTTATGCTGTGATGCAACATACCCACCCGGTACCGTGGGGGCTCCCAGCGGCGCATGCCCACGCTGCACCACCATTTGTCCGATCATCGGCCATTCTGTTTTGATTCCTTCCTTTCGGATCTTGTGAATCACGCGCTTTTTCATCAACGTCGTTTTTCCCCTCCCTTAGCGTATTTCTCCCGTTACGCTCTACGCACACGCTCTCATGGGGTGTCTGCAGTGAGCTGTTGCTTTGCTCGAAGAGAAGAATCATCTCTCCGTGCTCACAGAGTGACGTTGCGCACCATCAATCTCGTCCGATGTGGGAGCAACGTCGGAAACAGATCAAAACATACTGCTTAAGAAAAAGGAAACGCAGCAACCTAAAAATTATTGGAGATGAATGGCGCGGAGTAACGATTCTCTTTTGATGCGTCCACTCTCACGGGGTATGTATGTTTTGGGGCTCGACACGCTTGTGCCCTAGATCAGGGGTTGGCAAATCGGTGGACGGGTAAAAAAATCGGTCAAGACTTTGTGCTTGATGTACTTAAATTGAATTCGCAATCGTGCTGCCATCTGGTGGTGAGGAGCATATCTCACAATCAACAGGATCCTTGATAATGACTTTTCCATTGGGTTTTTCACAGCAGTTTGCAAGACTTCATGAGGTCCACCACTTCTAAATCTAAAAGAATATTTAGTACTTCGTACGCGTATTGATTTGTGGAAAGATCATGAAAGTCATAATAAGTTAGTAATTTTGTGATAAATGTTTACGTTTAAACGTTTTAAAAAAAAGAGGACCTCGGATATTTCGCTGTAAATTATGTAATACACTAACAAACGTTTGACAGTACAGTCTTTTCCCGAGTCACGCGAATAATGCGTGCCAGAGAAATTCGCGTAACTCGAATATTCGCGCAACTCAGATTCCCTTTATAATATTGTTTATATTTAGTTGTCAGTGATCGATTTCTTGTTTACACGTTACGAAGCACATTAATAATTGATTTTTTTATGTTTATTTCGACAATTAGAGTAAATGTTTACCAAAATTAATGTTGTTAATATCAAAAAGTTAATTTCGAAAATTTTAAATTTGACAAATACCAATTTCAATTCCAAATACAAAATTACATTAATTGTCAAAACTTTGGGTTTCGCGTATCTCGAATTCGCGTAACTCGAGTGTCGCGTAACTCGGGAAAAGACTGTACACTATCAAATGTTTGATCGAAAACTGTTTAGTGTTAGTGTCAGTGCTGCCATCTAGTGGAAATTAGCTGAAATCGTGGTGAGTAATAAGGTCTGTTGGTGCATTTGTCTATTGTCTTAGAAACTGTCAAGCGACAGCTCTATTCTGGGTGTTTCAAAATTCTTTCAAGTAGAAATCCTGCAATCACGTCCCAAGTCTGTCAACTGAACTCTTGGCTAATTAATCCAGCAGTAAAAATAATACCTTAACGACCTCAACATTGTGTATGAGCTTGACATGCCCTGACGTGCAACCCTTGCCAGACAAACTGCTCCGGAGAGTGTGTGAGCACGCGGTCGTGAGCTAACTTCTCCAGCCGCGAGCCAATGAGAAAGCAGCATAGGAGAGCCGTTGTCATAGAGGAGAAACCGTGCGTGGCCTGCTGTGCAGCAGCAACAGCACCAACAGCAGCAGCTGGTCTGGTTCTTGTTCACCGTGAGCTCGCTGCTTCATTCGACATTGGTACGTTCTCGCGCGCGAACGGTATTCGGTATGGTGCCCTATCCCCAGCCGCACTCGTAGCACTAGGGCCAGTGCGACCTTCTGTGTTTCGTTCGTTTTTTTTTTCATTGGTAAAATAACAAAACAATTGTAAGTAGTTGAACACGCGACAGCAAAGATTGAACAATACGGTTACTGATAGCAGGATAGGAGGTTTCATCCATGTGTGGCGAGTTGCGTTTAGAACGTTAAGTGAAAAGTGGTGTCTCTCTGGAGGAAAATCAACATATGCCCTGCCCACAGAACTTGTGGGAGCTGGTGTGAAAAGTGTTGTGAAGAAAGTGTGTTGTAATTTCGTGTAGTAGATCCGTGAAGGAAAATATTTCCCGTGCAAGTTGTACAGATTGGAGTTTGCGTGCATGTGTGTGTGTGTGCGTATGTGAGGATCCTGTTGACCAGTTGCCACTGGTATATCACAACGTTACCAAAAAGGAGCCACCTACAGTTCGGTGAGTGTATGTGCGCTCGTGTACTGGCCATTTGGTGAGCGAATTTAATCGATCTGATTCGTGCAAAATTTCACATTGGTGTATGGGCGAATTGTCCCATCCATCCCGTTCCACCTACCCCGTTTGCTGTGCTTTGCAGTACGCAGTGCCCAGTATGCCAAGCCTTGTGAGAAGTGAATCGAAGTAGCCAGGAATAAAATCACCAAACCCAGTGCTTTGTTTGATGGGAGTCAGGCAGTGTGTGATAACGGTGTGAAACAATCATTTCTCGCTGCTGTCCCGAAATAAAAACACGGAAAACGGAGTCACCAGGCGTGAGTGAAGGTGAGATGAAATCGAGAGCGAAATGGTCCTTTCCTGGCGAGAACTGTGTGCGCCCAGAATGGATCTGCTCACACCGTGCAGCTTGTTTTCTTGTTTTGCATTGAACGGGGAACATCCAAATCTACCACAAAAAAATATCCTGCTGCTCTCTCTCTCTCTGGATGGTTGTGTGGTGCTGCTGCTATCGTGGACGCTTGTTGTTAGGGAAAATTGGTCAAATTACCGCACAATACACATCCGCGAGATGCCCACTGCACCCATCACGTTGCCATCGATTTTCCATCATGTGAAACCCTTGCGTTGTGGTTTGGGGTGGGTGGTGGTGGGGGGTGGGGTATTTTATTTGCTTTACTTGCAAAGTAGGCGTATGGGATCTCCGTCCCGTTGCAGTGATGGTGGGCAAAAAAGGATTCCATTTTCGATTTCCACCAAAAACCGTAATAACATGGGCCCGTTGTTTGGTGTATGTGAGTGAGCCGCAACTCAACCGCGACCCGCAATGTTTCGGCGTGTGCAAACTTTTATCGTCGTCGTCCTGCTGCTCGATGTCGATGTTGAGACCATGCTGTGTGTGGGACGGTGGTGTGTGTGTGTGTATGTGTGGCACCATTGGCTGCATCGTGGAGTGGGAGATTTGGGGTGGCCTAGAGAGTAAACAAGAATAAGAAGAGAGTCCAAAATAAAAACACACGCACGGCGCGCAGAACCACTCGTCTTGCCGGACCGGGGCCAAAGTGGATAACCTTGGATACGGTTCCATACTTGGATCTCATCTCCCATCGGTCGCGTCACCGTTTCGGTGAAGTCGTCGGATTCGCTTCTGATCGAAGCGCACACAGTAGGCGACGAACCCCCCAATGCGGGACCGTACATTAGCATTTGTGTGCCACATCGTTTCGCTCCCCGTTGTTTTTTTTTTTTGTTTTGTTGTTCGTCTTTCAGTCCTCACATGACACTTCCAAAAAAGGCTTCAATCGTTCGTGTCCCCGTCCGGCGTCTGCATTTAATAGTATCGAACGCGTCAAAACGCGACACACACGTCGACAGTGGTGGCACCCTGGTTCAGTTCAGCGCGCAATAATCATCGCCAAAAATGTTGAACATGTTAAACGTTTTCACTAATGTTTTTTTTTCGTTTTTTCTGTTTTCTTGTAGCCCACATCAGCATACAAAGGAGACGAATCCGCACAAACAAAAAAAAACCCCGAAACGACACCCGAGACACCCAACTCGCACCCAACACACTCAGCATTAGAAGGTAGGTAGGGGGGACCATACCAACGATATTACATCGTAAAACGGAACGGAAAATAAAAGCAAGAACACAGCAGGCAGGATGGGGATAGGGGTGGAGTTTGGACCATTTTGGTTTCTAGAACAGCTCTTTGGTGCAACGGTTACGGGTTGTCCTTCAGAGGATGGTCAACTTCTCCTTTCTTCGACGATGATAATGTCTCTGGAAGCGAAAAACTCACACACAAACACATCAGCAAATCTGGGTCAGTGAAGTCTCCTTCGGGATATGCCACCATGTCCTCGTCGGATGCTGTCCCCGTCAAAAGCGATCCATCCGTTCGTTCATCTTAACGCAACTACTCATCTGGGTGCCGTACCCCACAACATAGTTTCGTCTCGCTTCTTCTAAGGTCCGGCGCATCGTATTACCCACATGATAGTACCATACCGCCAAAAGGGGAACGATTGTTTCAGGGGGGAGTCGGTAGAGCGGTGAGGATTATTCTGTTTGCTGTTGCTCCATTCAACCGTTTTCCATCGAATGCGGTCAACTGAAAGTAAAACTTCCTCCCCCATGGATTGGAACGATAAGAACCCACACCGCCCCCCGTGTGTGTGAGTGTGTGGGAGTGGACAAACCTGGGTCCCATATTTGTAAAAGGACACGCCAGCTAGTTGGCAAGTACAGCTGATTTTTCACTTTCTTCCGAACGAATTGTTGGCTCGTGTGTACGCTCTTGCATTTATGAGTAGCAATTGCTTATGCCCTCGTTCTATCCCTCGTTTTGTTGGCCCAGGGTAGTTATCAATCTCTTGTTCTTTTTTTATTTTTCAATTGAAAATTCCTCTTGGCATGGCATTCGTTCGGAATCGTGCCATAAAAGCTAATCAATTGAATGAAATTGCGTTTGTTCGATATTAATAAACGTATAGTTAGCATATTGCATAGCGATGGTTCACCATTCAAGTGGATGCGTGGTGTACTGGGATCGGTGCCCTAGTAAAAAGTAATGGACCTAGAGAATTAATTCTAATAGACGGAGATTTTATTTTTCGCTATAAATTCCTCGCTCCTTCTCTCTGCGTCAAAATTCACGCATAACTATTTTATGATTGCTACAACAGCAATGTTTAGCCGGCAATTTAAACAACTCTACAGCAAAGTGTACTTTTCATGCTTCAATAGGGTGAAAAGGAAGAGGAGCGTGATTGGGCTATGCCACACTGTACATTTTGATGTCAATACGTATTTTTCCGATCATTTCTTTCTAATCGGAAGCGAAAGTCATGATTGCGATGCGACTTTCTGATGTCAGGATTATAATGCGATTTGTCATTAGGTCATTTCAAACGTTCTTTGTATGAAAAATGACAAATGATCCTAACATTTTTGATGTTACAAACTTTAATCAGACCTAAAAATTTGTTTTTTTTTCAGAAATTACATGGTCAATTTTCATTCTAGCACAACTTCGTTTTTTTCTCTTTTATCGGCAAAAACCATCAGAACAGGTTTAGGCCTGCCATTTCTAGATTTATTTGACTTTATTTACTTTATTTACTCGTAGCTGATTTTTTGGCGAGATACTAGGTCCTAGAACTTAGTATTAAACCTTAGATACCTGAACTGATTTTTTTTGCATTAAAAATTATGTTCTAAAGGGTTTTTTTTTCAAATGGTTATCTAAAACAGAAATTAATGTATTAATTTTTGTTCCAAGTTTTTCCTAATTTATATTTTAAAATGAAAATATCTTTCTACTTTCCAACCCTGTATCGACATGTTGAAAAAAGCCATACACAATCGGCAAAATGAACAAACATTCATTGCGCCCCCTTCTTACAAAATACTGTGCACAAAAATAAGGCGCCAATTAAAAGTGATTTCGTTAGTAGGTTTATGTTCTCTGCTGGTGTTATGTTTGTCTAGATTGCACACAAAATAATAGCAATCATTCAACTATTCGAAGACGGATCAGTTTGCTCCACTGACGGTGGTATAATTCCAATCGTATAAGGAAAGTTCCCTTCCTGTGGTATCAAATATCACACAGCACTTGGGCTGTCCGCAGTGTGTGGTGGTTGATAGCGAAGGATGAAGCACGGTGTACGGTTTCGGTCCTTTTGTTCGGTCTGCTTGCAAACACCAGTTCCCGAAGCGAACACCAAATTCGCCAGTAGGCGAAAGATCCTTCCGTTTTGATATCCTTTGCTTGTGAAGCATATTATTACGAACGATATTGAGCCGTGCTGGTTGTTCCTTCCCGTTCCGAACCACGGCGGACGGAAAAAAGAAACCAAAGAGAAGAAAAAGGAACCGAGGAGAAATTTCTATAGGATTCAATTACATAATTCCCAGCCCGTCTCATCGCAAGGAGATGATGACGCAGCTGTAAACTATTCAAAATTCCCACCGAGGCGCGAACTTGCCACTTTCATCCATTGTTGTAGCTAGCACACGCTGTCGTGTCGCACACGCTGGATGATTTTCTCTTTGTAGAAATATTTTTTTAACGACCTCGCAGTTCATTCATACTTGAATTATGATCCGGATTAGAACGCGGTGAAAGGTTATGTGGATTATTTAATGCACCACGGATCATTTGTAAAAAAAAATCGGATTTGCAGGGAAGATCATCTTATAATGAAGAAGTATTTGCTACCAATATGTGAATATTCTTGAATTCTTTTAAGAGTGATTTTTTTTCTCCTATGAGTTCTTTGAACACTTTATCACCAGAAGGAATACTGTCAAACGTGCCGTGATTCGATATCCATATGACATAACATTCCGAAGTGGGTTCGAAGAAATGGTCGCTTGATTGAAATTCCACACCATACATCAGAACCAGTCCCGGTGGACTTCTTCCGAACACTATAAAATGAACCACACGATATCGTGCTGTGTTGGAATGGACACTGTCCTGGACGGGAGATGTCCAAGATTGTTGAGGGTTTCAAAGAATTCCCTTACCATCAACACCTGTGTCTTAGCTTTAGTTAATGGCGGGGAAAGAATTTACCATAACTTCTATGTTTCAACACTGTAACACTGTAATAAATGACATTAAAGCAGGGTACCTTAAATACTTCAAAGCCACACAAGCGAAACAAATAAATCTCTGTAGCAGGAAAAAACACATCCCTACAACCATAAACCATCCACTCTACCAAGGAGTTAGCTTTTGTTGCGTTTCTTCGTTGCCGTTGATGCAATTTTGCTCCTTCAAGTGGATGAAAACACGAGAAAGCACTTGACTTTGTTTGAAATGCATCAATCGACCGAAAACCAGACCAGCCCGTGGCAGCTGTTGAAATTTGTCTGACCATCTGGAACACATTACAAAAAAAACTCTGCTCGAACAAAATACAACTTCATAAACATTAATCTCATATCTTGCAAAGTAGTATCAACAAAATTGCATCGAGTGGGTATGTAGCCTTGGATGCTTCACGGTATTTTTTTTTATAATCTCTTCAATCTTTGCAAGCGGATAGTTTTTTTTATCACATTTTCATTTTATTTTACTTCTTTTCTATTCGTCCATTTCCTGTAGCATTTTATCAGTTCATTATTAAGATAAGCCTTCACCTTCGAACGATACTAGTTTGCATAAGAAAACCCACCGGTGTCCCGTTAATGGATAGAGAAGCATAAAGGGAAGCTAATGAGAGGTCGTTTAGATTATACAAACTTCTTTTTATGACACGCGGAGATGCCCCAAAAATTGGCCCGCCCTTAGCAGGGACTTGTCGTTCGGAATGAAACGGTTCTATTATCTTGCGTGAACCATAAACATATCTCTCCCACCCGCTGCTTATTTCGTTTCTTCCAGTTGAGATATGATGGACCCAGTTGTCGACGGCTGACGTCTTTTCGGAGTATTAATGATGCAGGGTCGGCACAGTTGAAATGTGGTGTTCTGTCATTATTAAAATGTGTGTCATAACACTCAAATTACATTTTTCTAATACTCTAACGAGTCATACTTTTTTTTCTACAAATTTTTTTAATCTTAATTTTCTTGTATTTAGAGTACAAAAAAATTTAATTTGAAATTTTTTCGTTTCAATTTGATTGAAATTTGTTTACCTTCTATTCAGTTTTATTCTTCTAAAAAATATCACATAAAATTTTACTGCCTTCGCGGATAGCAAACAAACGGTTTAAGAGATTCACAACATTTTTATAATAGGTCATGATAAACTGTTATTAATTTTATCATTAACTAGTTTTCTATTTTTCTTACAACTCAATTATAATTAAAAAAAAAAACAAACCTCGTATGATGATGATATGTTTTGCAGTCATTGCCACTAAATTGTGTCTGTAATATATTTTATATGCCATCAATTTTTGACTGTGTGCATCAATTTATCTTGAAATTACCAACTTTTGTCTGTAAGCCATCAAACTTTGTCTGAATTGATCTGATTTTCTATTTAATATTTTAATTTTAATATCTGACACTATTAAAAATTGGTGACTTGGTGCTGAGGTAAAGTTTTTCTGCGACTAATGTAATATTATTTTTAAAAAACCCAAACTTACACTATGCGAGTGCAGAGGCCTGATTGTCCCAAGTGCAGATAAACAATTACAGACAATCGTCAATTTACAAAACCTTCTTCCTATTATTGATCGCTCATTTTGATCAAATAGTAATAAGAAATCATTAATATACCATTCCGTATGTCGAACATCGTACGATAAAACCCCAGCAATTAGTAGCATAATATTGAAAGCACCCTTAAGACATATTACACATGACGGAATGGAAACTAACCACAAACCGGTACGACATCTCTCGGACTAGTAATGACGAAAGCACTATCCGCTATTCTCTTCTTCTCTCTGTTCTTTTTATTTCACTCATAAATACGCACGATTTTGATGTTTTCCTATGTTTCGGATGTTTTCGACACAACGACCCCCACCCAGAACCGGCGTGATGCATACATGATTAGATGGGTTCCATATTTTTGGTGCCCCTTGCATCATCATCATCGTTAAACGAAGCAACCAGACATGCGACATGGGGTCTCCCGTGATTTCGAAATACTTGCTCAAACACACACGCATCAAACAGTGGAATGCCAAAATGAAATAACTCAAACGGACAAACCAAATTTTCGAACCCATGAATGGATGTTGGAGCGTGAAAAATTGGCCTTCGTTCGGTATTTTAATCATGTTGTTCTTGTTCTCGATCTTTATGAAGCAACGGGTTCGGGGTCTCGTTGGTTTCCCTCGGTAGCCAAAGGGGCCGTGCTTGGCGTGCAAGTTGGTAGGTTTTCGTTCGCCCCCCTTTTTTTCCTTGCATGAAACATCTCATAAAGCGTTGCGAGTCCGGGGCATAACCGACAAACAGGCTCAATATCGGTCTTTGTGGCATCATCTAAGGCAATCTGTAAAAACCATCAAATGGAGAAACATTTTTCTTCCCACTGTTTGCATACCTCCCACCGAGGTGCTTCCCTGCGCTTCCTTCACGCTGCCAGTCGTGCTCATTATTTTTCGGTCTTCAGTCCAGTTGTTATTCTGTGTGGATAAGTTTCTTTTCTTTTTCAACGTCACTAGCCGTTTTTTTATTGACTACAACAAATCAACTCTTCCAGCGCACTTGAAGTCTCCTAAGCTCATGTCTTTTGATTTGTTTGGAGTTCTCTTGAGCCTGTATATGAGAGGACATTAGAGGTACAGATTAATGACGGTCAAGATGGTCGAAAAGACTTATAAAAAGCACATCCCCAGTGATGACGGTTTTAATCTCACTCGGTGCAGCCATATTGCGCAAAACGATGGATTGCTACGCGAGTGACTGCTACAGACTGTGGATGACAGACATTGATGCATTTCCGAGGTAGAGAATAAAAAAAACTGCATGCCACTGGGAATATCGCACTAGAGGACTCATACTGTTGGCCTCCACACACACAACAAAGTATCCTTCCCCCACGAGACCGATCATAGTACCGGTCGTGTACTATGCGGTAGTTGTCAAGCTGCTACTACTGCTACTGATAAGACTGTCAGCAGACGCCAGCAACTCGTTGCAGCAAATGGAGCAAAACCTACACTGCAAATGAGAGTATGTGTTTGAATCGATCATTCTATCCGGTCGTCTGTACGTACGCCTTGCACGCCCTCAACAATATATGTGTCATGAAACTCTCATCCGCGTGGTTGATGACGTGTGCAAATTTAATGAGAATTTGTAGGACGAAAGCCACATATTTCGTGGTGGTACAAACTAGAAAACAATTCCCAGCCGCAAGAGCAACCTGTCCCGCGTGGATTTGTGTTAAGTGTCATTTGTTCTTCCCGTACATTGAACATTTTATCATTCCTCTGCACACTTCTCCTCGGGACACTGTTGAGTGTGAGACATTATTTTAAAAGTATACGAATTATCTAATGCACTTTGTTACACATGCATCAAGTGCACTTTAAGACACTGCACACGACCTAATTTATTTCTCTGAAACGTATTTAATCGTTAAATTATGATGATCTTTATGAGAAACAGCACACCTTTCCGACAGAAAGTTGAAATATTATGCGCAGAAAGCTCTTTTCCGTCGCTGCCTCTTCTGTATACGAGAGAAGTAATTAGTTGGGATTAGTTTCTCCTCCCACCTCCAGCCACCCTGTTCGAGGTCAGCCTTGAAAATGATTAAACAGCAGCAATGAAGTAAAAAACAAGAAAAACAAATTCAACGTCATGAGCAAAGGTAGAGAAATACATTAGTTCCATTATTAACCTTTCCGGTGGTGGTGTGCTATATTCCTGTTAAATCCCCTACGAGTTTGGATAGCTTTACCGAAGCGATGGGTTGGCCACTTCACGCTAATGAAGATTTATTTGCATGCTCAGCTATGCCTCATTTTGGTTTCGCGCCGGTGGAAAAACTGATGGATTTCCTTGGCATAATAGTAATAAGATTGCTTTCTTGAGAATTTGCTGTGTTTTTTATTGGATTTTGGGCCTTCAACAAATCAATCAAGATGTGCATTGGAAGATTTATTTCAGAATATATTGCAAATAGAACGAATGATATGAAGTGGTAATATTCGACATTTTTCTAACAATGTATTCAAAATTAATGAATTTGCTCGCTCTAAGTTAATGCTGCTCGCTCGATAATCAAATATGAGTGTTAACTGAATCGGATCCAGATGCATGAATAAGTATTTTTTACCAAACAGATCACTCTGAATCTCTATTATGAAGCTTAAAAAATCTTTATTCTTTTTAAATATTAAAGTTTAACAACGATCAAACCCTGGTGATTCTAGTGATTTTAATTCTCGATAGCACGATATTTACTGCAGAGTTACAGTGCGTATATCTTAAATCCTTAGAGATCCAGGAATCTTTCGAGATTTTTGAATCTCCAAATCTTCGTGAACTTTTGAAGAATTATGATTTATTTAAGTTGAGTCATTTCCAAGTTGACTTGTGATTCGAATTGCTTTTCGCTGACATTTCAACAGCTAGATTTATTCAATAGCTAGTAGTATAACTAATCTAAATATGAAGAATAATACTAAATAATACCACTAAAGCTCTTAAGCTATTTTAGAGATGTTTTATTCATAAATAGTTTCAAAAGACTAGATTATGTTTCAATAGGAAATATCAAGGAATCCGTAGAGATAAGATGTGACTCTCACCTTCACCACCAATATATCGGATCAAACAACGAGGCACGACACCGTTTGACTATCTATTTACATACATTGTAGTTATATTGAAACATTCCGAGCAATTGTTCTACAAAAATAATGTATGATGCAAACAATAAGAAACATGATCTATGCGTCTCGAACAATGGTTAATAAGCGGAAAATTTACCACGTTAAAAACTTCATAGATCTTACTGATGCCGCCTATAAAGCGCCACAATACTACTATTTCATAACGATTATAGTTTCTGTGACAATGTTCTTCACTATTGAGCATCACACAACAACTCTACAATGTACAACGAGACAATGTTCCGGCGCGGTGTAATAGCAATGCCATTTTCAATCGTTACCCATCATGTACCGACAGCAACGAAAGCGCGATTCCGAGTTAAAAATAAACTCGTTCGCTTTTGTCATTCAACCCCGGGCCCGTTTTTCATTATGATGACGATTGTGGAAAATTATGCAAACCCCGTTCCGCTTCTTCAACCTTTCCCCTTCTGCCAGTGTACCAACCCAAGCACATTGCCTAGCTTCTCGATCTCAAGGTTTGGTTTTGTTTTTTGCATCGACAACTCTGTCGCATTGATTGCAAATGTTTCTACTGAGGTTCGGGAGCGAAGGGACAAAAAGAACAGCATAAAGTCCCCAACCCATGCACCACCACGCTAAAACAAAGCCAGAACTGGGCGACAGACCTCGACCTTTTCAGCCGAGACTAAATATAGCAAAAATGCATATAGGTTGGGATGGGAGGTCAGGGTCTGATCTCAGTGCATTGAGGATATAGGCTGCGGAAGGCTCTGAAAAATGGAATCATACTCGCACACCCTTGCGCGCACTACTCGCCTCACCGATTCGCCAAACACTTTTCCGGTTGGTCTAGCAGCAGAGGGCTTTCCACCGTTGATTGTCCTGGAAATGGTTATTAAAAGTGGTATGCTAAAATAAAATTCCTACCCATGTTGGTTGCAATTGCACCCAGTCGCGACATTACGGCATGAGCGTTAGGGAGCCCACGAACCCAATTTAATGCAAATTATGACCTTCTTGGGCACTCACGTCGGTCGGTAGGGTGTTGCGTTTTAATGAGGCGCAAGTTCAATAAACCCCCACAATTATTGTCTCGCCGAACTATGAAACGTCCATTGGAGAGAATGAGCAGTTTTGAGGTTCATTTATTTCTTTTGTTCGTATAAATGTAAAGCTGTATAGCATTCGTTCGCACAGAATAGTCTTTTATAACCCCTCTGCCCATTCGGAAGTCGGTGGTCGTTCCTTCGAACGGAACATGACTGCTTTATGACCATTATGCAAAGTGCAGGGCTCTGCTTCGGCTTGTTCCGGTACACAACAGCAACGTCTAAATAAATGATTGTTTTTGAAGCAAAGGCAAATAGAATACCTCCGAAAAGCAACAATTCGCGCCGTGCATGAAAACAAAAACAGAGCACCCATTAGTGCCCGTTCCGGGGGTCGTGGGCCGAGTGTGTGGACTTGAAACTGACAGCATTATGTCATGTCCTAATATCGACAGGGGCCCGTATGTTCGCCGCGCAACACCGGAGTCGGCACGAAACATAAAAAAGCACTCCAGTGTTATTTTTGCACCGGTCTGTTGACGTGATGTTTGCTGATGGTTTTGTTGCTGGTAGGCCCCCGCATGGCACAGTCGGTGTCCCCGGTCGAGCTTTTGGCGTTGACGGTTAGTGGAACAATTTAATCACCACACTTCGGTGTAAAGGTATATGGATCGGTGTGGTTGTTTTGTGTCTGTAAAACAGAACCGTAAATTTACATGTTGGGGAACCGTCTAGAACCGTCAGGGATGAGCAACACAAAGGCTTAGAGAAATGAGTACAAGAATAAGACATATTTTTATAATATTGAAGAAATTGTGTTATTTACCAATTAGTTTCGAGAATATAAATTATTTAATATGGTATAATTTTTGCTTAATATATTTGTAGTTTTTATGAGACAAGTTGTCAGACAGACAGATCTCATCTAATATTTAAAAATTCAATGAAAATCTCAATGAGGTGAGATCTTTAAATTTGGTTAGGTTATACGCTGTGATCAAAAATGATAGTTCCACCCAGGTTTTTCTAACTGGGACCCAAATGTGTTAAATGCTGCTTCCATTTCCATAATAGTATAATGAATTATTCAAATCATTAAAGGAAGATTTATATTTGCTAATGGAATATAACAGTTTTATACTTCAGACAACAGTTTCTTGGACTATTATTTTTTTTTGTGTCTCTCACCCCTGTTGTTCTAGCCAATAGGAGTTTGCGGCTTTGTTCTTCTCCGAAACTAGGCACGAAAAATTTAATCAAATCATGTTTTAAGGCTCTTCTCCTTGTACGCACCGGTGTACAGGCGTTATCATCATTTCACCGCTCGTATGATTCCAAGCAAAATGTGTTCGTTAGGGCAACTGACACCCGGATTAGCTGCGAATGACACGCTTGTCTCGGTGATTCAGCTTGCTTATGCACGCGTCATGCTGCGTTTTATCACGCCAATGATAGGTTCACGCTTCGGTGGACGTGTCGTCACCAACGTTCACCATCACACGATATCTCCCGCAATGATGGGAGTGAAATTATGAGCATCATGCAAATGAGCCACGCACTTTGGAAACAAAAGCACCGCTGTTCCCCTTTGGTGACGAATCTTCTCGCGTATGTAAGCGCCTAAGGATGGAAGTAACGAGCGAAATAAGGCTCGATAAAGCTTTAACCGGACTCACACGCGCCACCAACGCCAACGTTTGGAACAAACCCACCCAAAACTGACCGATGAGTTTTCGCGTGCCCTTAAATTATGCACATTAAGGCGCCTGTTATCACCGATGTAAGGGCGAAAGTTTATACGGTGCAAAAGAGTGGAGAACGCTGAGAAAAAGCTGCCTTGTGCCAAAACCGAATGGAGGCGCTGCTTCTAAGTAGAGCATACACGCACACGCACACGATGGCTTTAGCGAGCAGCGAGAGTTTGGAAGTAGCTCATAAATCGTGCATAAATTATTCGCGAACTCGACCAATACGGCTACGTGCAGGTTTCTGACGGGGCTCGCTAACCGGAGTAAAATTTATGGATTTCATAAAAAACACCCAGCGGTACGGTATCTCCTCTCGCGTCTTGGGTGAACGTTGGCCCTATTCTGTACGGGGCTTTTTTTCGGTGGTGGCTACGCAAGCTTTATTCGCAAACGACCTTGACATCAATCATTTCCAATTGTAACGACATTACTTCTCATTTGAAGTACGGTGGCTTTTGCTCCAGGCGCTGAACATTTCTTGTACGCTGTATCTCGTGGCAAAAGTTATCCATAAAACATTTCGATATAATTCTATTAGGCGAGTCTCTTAGTTACATTTTGTATTATTTATGAGAGAAAACCATTATGCTGTAAGATAAAGGAAAGCATTTATACAACAGTAAACTCTCGAGGGAAATGGAGCAATTTTATTATAAATTTATGGTTATTTTATTATAAAATATTTAGTCATACCGGTCATAAAAATTTTGGCGTAATGTCAATTTTGTAATAAGAGAAGCGTCATAATTTGCTCAAGAAATTAGAATTTACCCTTAAAGTAAAAAAACTACAATCATTATTTACTGAATTTAAAATCTCCCTGAAATAATTCAATATTATATATACAAACATTAGGAAAAGCGTTTCAAAATAAACTTCCGACATGTAATCAGAGAAAGCTAATCTAATATTGTGGTTAACAAACCATTTGAGTAAAGTAATTCATATGAGGCATAGCGTTTGGAACAAAATATTTGTTTAGACGAAAGTTTTTATTTGTCTGACTTATTCATGATGTTCGTGAACTCATGTGTCATGATTCATGTCTGACTCAAGCATGATATTCGTGAGTCCCATACTCTTACCAAATTTCCATGTATACCGATGTCTGTTCGAGGTTCGAATCTCATTTGGAATGACGCTAGATAGTAAGAACTGACGTTCTTGGACGGTTATTAAACCAAGAATAACTTCTTGTTTTATAGACCTTCGTGAAGTGTCCATCTGCCTTTAAATTCGTCATGGTGTTTTTGTTTTTGATGCTTAAGATGATCGTTTTCTTTAAAGGATTCACCTCAAATGATCGCAAAACTGGATAGCTTAGACAAATAAGCAAACAGACGATTTACCATCGCCTTGCTGACTATGAAAAGCAATAATTTATGTAGCTATAAAGCCTGGCTGGAGCGCCTCAGTCGCAATTCCAATTATCTTACTATTTCTCCGCATTTTGCCATTCAAAGCAGACTCTGGCGACATTAGGCCTCGATCATTGGCAGTGTACCGTGTGTGGGTTGGGATATTACATGTACGACTTAAAATTCCACCCCAACCGAGGGAATGCAGTGCCGTAAAAACGGAACCTGCCACACCTGAAACCTGAGGCAGACCGTCTTTTTCTTCCACCTTTCAACCCTAATGGCATCAAGAACCTACGCGAAGAACTTCGCAGCTGCAAATATTCAACAAAAGAAAGGTTCGCATAGATGGTGTGTAAGGTCGACAGCCAAAGTTAGTGCAAAAAAAACGGCAAATTACTTTCGAAACAGACCGGATCGAGGCAACGGCTTATCCGTGGGTGGCATCCAACTGCATCCCAAATGCATTTCAATTACATCCCGCCTCCAACCGCATGGTCGCCTTCTCGACGCAGAATCCGGTCACCGGTCCGCCGAGCTCTCGTGTCATGCACATGTAGTGATAATTCAATTCATTACAGTACGTCGACAAACGGACGGGACGAGGACAGACAACAATGACAAATGCCAGACAAGAATGGAATATAAATAAGTCCCACTGCTGGCCCGCCTCACCCGTCGCTTTTGTGCGCGCGTGTCTCATAAAATGGATGCGATGTGGGAGGTTGCTGGCTGAAAAGGATGAGTTATGTATGTTGGCATGCGGCAATACCACATGTGCAGGTGGGTAAGGTCCACTCACGTGTTGGACCGCTGTTTACTTTGTGTTTGATTTCTTTTTTCTTGCTATTTCCAATACCCAAACACGTCCTTTCTGTTGCGCTGTTCTTCATACACACAGCCACTCGATCGATTGGGAGGACGGAGAAGCTGTGCACACTTTGCTTAATTCTGATAACAAATATTGAAATACAATCACATCCCCATTTTTACGGGACCAGCACGAGGTGCCGGTGGCCCCGAAGGCATCAATTGGGTAGGGCTTTGTACGGTGGTAAAAGATGAGACCGGCGGTCAACGGACAACACTGTGCCGGTGGCCAGATTTGCTTTTGAAAGCTGAGAGTTTGCTCCACAGATCAATTCGTGTGATTGCGCGTGCAACAAATGAACAAGATGGAGATGGTGGTTTGAATAACTTGGCCGAACCTTCCCATTAACCAACACATATTTGCTTTGAGAAGGGTTACACCCGGCCGAAAGATTTTCCAATGAAGTTTACACATACTGCACACTCGTCCGAAAATGGATGCTTGTTTCACCGTTTGCAATCGAAACCTTCGCAACACCAATTCCACACGTTTCTAGAGCGCATGTTTAGGGTCTCGTTTCAACGCGGTCGTATTTCGGTAGGTTTTATGTTGCATCCGGGGGGTGGGTGGTACAATCGATCCCAACTGTTGATGCTGCACGATCGAACCGTATCGGTCATGAAGTAGAGCACAATGATAGAAATGCTCCTATCGTAGGTATTTTAATTAAGCGACAAGCAGCGGAAATAAGACTCCACCTATCGATAAAGTACCTCTGTTTAGGTCTGTTGGACTTTGGGTGGTTTTGTTGACCGTTGTCTTGGTGTGGTGTGAAACTATACGTGCTTTTACATGGTTTGTCAATGGCATTCTCATTTGCGCAAGTGTTTTGCTTCGTCTGGCTAAGTAAATCGAATAGCTGTTTGCTCTCTCTGTTCGACGTTTCTCAACATTGTGCTGGTCATACACGGTGGGGAATGGATGGGATATATATTTTTTAATATTTCGTTATACCCTATAGTTCTACTTTAAATTATGTTTAATTTAAATTCATGTGTTGACAGCGTTATCTGCCTTAATTATTCATCTTTTAATTTTCAGAATCGAAAAAATGGATGCAACAAAATTTAATTCCGTGATAACATTAATAAAGAAAATCATACGGATATATTTTTTGCACAAAATTATTTCTATTCTTCAGATATCTCGACTTTTGAAGATGGTTAAATAATCCCCATGCTCCACAATCTTCGCGGTTCGCCATTAACAGTGTTTCCCGGGGTATTTCTGACCCTTCATAAGACCACATGAGACCTTCATAAAGGAACATAAAATGTGATCGTAAAAAATCAATGAATGACACTTCCGTTTTTGTACCGTGCTTGCCCCACTATTCGCTGGACCTACGGTAAGTTGCATGGTCGCAGCTTCAATGAGTCATACTGTTGACACACTCAGCTCAACCAACGATCAATGCATCACTGCCACTGCAGAAAAAAATGAACAACAATATGTTTAGAAGAAGGTGACAACTAAACGTGTACACATAACACGCTGCCTTTCCGATCATTATTTGCCCACCCTTTTAGCAGGAAATATCGAATGATGCAACAAGAGTGAGCAAAAAAGTGCACTGTGAAACACTAATCGCTGGAATTTCCTGCATCAGTGCACGAATGACGATGCGAATAAGGCTAAAGGCTGAATATACACACCGAACCAGATTTAATCATTAAACAAAACAACCAATGCACGAACTCGGACTAAATTCAACGAATACCAACAATGCATTCCCCGCGTGAGGCCGTAAGTTCGACGATGCGTGCCGCTAAAAGCTCGCGCGGTGATAAAATTATCTCTTCCTGGCACACCAACCAATTCACCGATTACCAATACTGGTCACGCGCCAGGGTTTTGCCTGAGTGTGACGTGAGGTGTTTTTCCCTTTGCTTCATTCATGCGATTTACGTTACAGTAAGTGATGCGTTTGTGGCGCAGCCGGTTTTTACACTTGTGAATAGAAGCTAAAGCGGTGAGCTTTCGGGTGGAACAAAATCTGATAAAATTTGGTCAATTTACTTGTACTAAATTGAACATTCAGCTAGAGATGTTTGGTGTGCAATATTCTCTTTGGGGATATTATCGGTTGTCAGCGTGAAGGCTTCTTCGGGATAATAGAGATGTAACTTTATATCGATTGTTAACATGAAAAGAGTTAATATTTTTTCTGGATATTTTAGTTAATGTTTGGATAAAGTTTTTGGTAATATAACATAAATTTGAAATGAAACTTTTGTGATGTATTTAAAAAAATATATTTTATTGCATTTTAATAGTCGATTCTCAGACTATAATTATTAAAAAAGTTTTAATGATTCGAAAAGATCTCCGAGAATTTCCCAAAAATACTAGACATTTCTATTCGAATAAATGCATTGACAAATATTTTAATTGCATTAACAATTTCCACTAACCAAATTTCAGAAGATTGTGCGAGTTGCAAAATTATGAGGCATTATAAACAATAAAAATAAGATTTTCCCAACACCCTTATCAATGATGCTCACTTTTGAAGTTATCGAGCAAAAAGGATATCTTTTGCCAAACCCCTTGACATATTAAACCCTCGATCAACACCTGCAATAAAACCGCTTGCCAGGCACTTTGCGGTGAACAGACAAAGCAGCTAATCCTAAACAATAAAAAGTGGAACCGAAAGCTCGCCAGGAAAAAGACGTTGTTGCTTCTGCTGTCAATTCGATAAAACTCATACCGCAGTTCGATCGATGTAGTCCGCTTCCTTTCCCACACGCCGTCGCGTTGTGTTTTCGAGGTTGCGAAATTTGTCCAACAATCTGTCGGCTAGGGTCGACTGTCTCATCGAACACAAAAAGTGCGTATTTGCTCTTTATCCCCCCTCACTGTCAATCCTTCCTGGGGAGTTTGCCATTAGTGTACGTGACCAATCGATGGAAGTCAGCTGCGAGCCTTCCGAAAACACACGTCGTTCGCCCTGCCAGCATTAGGAAAGTAATGACCTACCGAAACACTGTGACAGTCCCACACGGAGAGAAGAGGGTTCAGCAGAAAGGAGCTACATTTATTCCACCCATGAGGAAAAATCCTCTCGGGGGAAATGTGTTTAGGTTTCCGTTGGAGACAAATATGGTCCCAGGTTTCCGACACTCGTAGGAAAAATAACGCAATTTTGGTCCTATGTATGGAACCTATTTGTTTGCCACCTTCTCCAAAAATACCTCCCTTTGTCCGTTGTGTTGCCACCAATTTACTCTCTGCTCCAGTTCCTTCCCTGCAGGAAATTGGACTAGGGCCGGACTCATGAATTTAAACCAACGCAAAACGTCACGCCAAGGTACAGGTTTGTTCATTTTTTTTTTTCATTTTCTGCCGTACGATTCAGACGTGTCGTAGAACTTGCACCTGCGCTTACTACATACCGTGAAGGGAAGGCTAAAATAATGTACCACCCTATGCTGTCGAGCACGTAGATCTTCGTCCCACTGGTACGCGGGTTGAAATTGCAGCAACACAGCAAGATAAGCCAGCAACAAGATAAACGCAACTACGAAAATTCGTGGCTCTCAGTACGAAAATGGGCGAGCTTACATAATTTAGCGCGAACGACTGTGTGTGATCCTGGGTCCTACCGACACCGACACCAGACGCCTGTAGATCAGATAAGAGAGACGGAGGACTCGATGTGACGCTTGCAAATGGATGGATGCAAGTTGTTGATGGAGAGGTGGGTCTGTGTGTGTGTGTGTAGCCACCATACCACTAATTTATGGCCACGTCCATAACGAGATGTGAGAGTTGTTTGCTGAGTGATTTATACGAGATACACGTCTTGAAGGTAGACTCTCCAGAAGCACCTGTTTTGTGCAAGAGTTTATGAATTTATTCAAAGTGTCCAAATTGATTCTTTAGTTGCACGATATTCAGCACCGTATTGTTTCTTAAACAACGTACGGACAAGGGCTTCTTTGCGTTATTATATCTCGCTGATGACCGGCACGAAAGCCTAAGTACGGCCCCAAGAGAGCAATACACCATAACTCAGCAGTACCCGTACAACAACAGCATTGTTCAAAGCGCTCCGTTTGGTCTATGGATTAGAGCCTCAAATTAGGTCACGGTACATAAACTTCATTCTCAGCAAGGTATTCTACAGCAACACAGCGTAATTAAGTGCTAATTTCCCGTCTTCCTGACGATCGGTTGCTCCGGCACGAGTTCCGTCCGGGAAATTTCTTCCCGAAAACATGTCGATAATAGAGCTTCTTAAGCTTTAATACAGACATTTAAATCAGGCCGAGGTCCACGTGTCCTTGTTAGCGGAACTGATCAACTCACCCACTGAACATTCCCGGGTAGCATCCTGCTCGGTACCGGCTCACATCCGCTAACCCTACATTGCGTGTGAATATTTTATAACACCTCAAATTGCGTTATCCTTTCCGTTCCGGGAGGTGCTTCTCACTTCTTGGCAAGGGAGTGTTGAAACGGTTCACCCCAAAAACAAAAGGGCAAAACTTCCGCGCACTGAAGCAAACTGGGAAGATTTGCGCAACAACATCACCCGTCCGACGCGGTTTGCACTCAAGCAAAGGTTTAGGATGGTAAAGTTTTTTTTTCCAATTATGCACAAACTTGTACGACATTCTTGTTGGCTGGATCGATCTTGGCGGCTTGAAGCCGTAAGCACCGTTGGGTATGCATTGGTTTTGGCTGGTTGGTTGGCGCTTGGCGCATTTGAAAATGATTAAAAAAGGTTATTAAAAATTTAAACAATCCCACTGCCCCGAACACAATGTTCGCGGTTGTTGGATGTGCGTGAGTTAGTTGCATTTCGTTGCCCCGTTTTCGATTACCTCGTGATGGTCGTTTTCTTAAAGCTCTTTTACAATCACTCGCTTGATGGTGGGTGGTAAGAACCCATCAACGTAAAGACTCTAAGATAAAACGATATAAGTTATGTTACGTGTACATTTGTGCGATTGCTCATTCAATTCTTGTACATTGGATAAACCAGGAAAAATAGACAATAAATATTTGATATATGTAGTTCTTTTTAAATATTTTGCAAACTTCTATGAATACTTAAATTGAACTTTTGTGTAAAAACATTAAGCAGAAACAACTGTCACTTTTCCTGATTATAATAACTACCAGGACTTCATCAAATACAAAATAATAGTACTAGTAAGTATAATTCAATACCAAATGTGTGTAACTATTGCTTCATGGCATAACATATTTGCGCTCATTTTGAAAGCAGATAATTAATTCAAACATTTGGCACACACTATAAAAATGTTAAATGTTGGTTTTATCATTTGCAATTCAAACATTAATTTTTTAATGTACGATTAATTCTTTACAAGAACGAAAGTAAATTTTCAAAACTTTTCCTTAAGATTGCGAAATTAAAACGCAATTAAATATTTTATTGGTTAAGTTGCACCAAAGCAATCCCATGTTAAACAAGTATTCTGTCTAGTATTTCTCAGTCGATAAGGTAAATAAATTTTCGGGTATATTCCGGGCAATGGATGGAAAACACCGTAGCTCAACTAAATTTTCTTTCGGAACAGATGTTGGACATTGCTTGATGGGTTTTGCCAAGCATCTCTATGCACTTCTATTGGTTTTTCTTTTTCGTATGGTTCATGAAACAATTCGCCCATGCCATTACCTTACCATATTGCAAAAAGCTTCCGTCTTACTGTTTTTCCCAGCACCAAAACGCTCTCACCTTCGACAATCTGGTACAGTTATAGGTCATCTGTTTTGGTTCGTTCCTGAAAGAGATTTTTTCCCCTTCAAACACCGGAAATTGATGGGCAAAGGGCCAAAATAAGCCTCGTACCTGAGCAGAAAATACATCGATTCAGGCAAACAAGGAGCGATCCGTTAAATTATGATGTTCGTCCGTGGGGAGCAAAAACCAATTGATTTTTTTTGGGTTCTTCGTTCTTTTGTTGTTTTTTTTTTTTTTATTGGCACCAACTTACCGAAAATGCCATCCAACTGTTGCAACCATTTTGGGAGAACTGTATTCAAGCTACGCAACATGGTCGCGAGCCGCGTGGAAAGTGTTCCGCAATTGGCAATATCCTTTCGCCTTGATTAATCACATTTCGATGCTCGTTTGCTTCGATGCGATTGGCTGAACACTTTTCCGATCACATCCCTCTGTACTGTGAATGTTCCATCGGAAGTGAACTCATCATAGCGCGAAACGAAGTTTTAGTGCTCACATTCTGGCCGAATACGTTGATCGAGATGAAATATTGCCACCAACAATGGCTGACCAACCAAAGGTTGGAAAAATTGTTGCTCATTCTCAAGGCTATCATGGAAATGTCCGCTTGTGCAAGGAATATCTTCTAGCTGTCCTTTCCAAAGAAAATACCTTTTGTCCGCAAGGGAATATAATTCATTTCCATGAATTACATTTCTGTTTTTCCTGTTCATGAGATAATTTCTTTATTCAGTTTCAGTTCTGAAGTAAGAGAATTAGGTGTATCTCCCTGTTGGAAAAGCTCATCCGAGAGTTTGTGATCGGAAACGTCCCGTTCCTTGCAGAATGAAGCATACTGCTGGGTCCACGAGTAGAATGAGCTAGAATGGAAATGGCTGGCAAAAACACGTTCATGCAAATATGGCACGCCACTTCACCTAGGACACTTGTCTTCATCAAGGTGTTGCTTCAACGATTTCTTAAAACCAGCTGTCCATTGCTTCACGTCCGCAAGGATCAAATCAATCCACTCTCCATACGAAACGACAGTGGCGGTGTTCTGGTAGCGATATGGCACCGGGGATGTTTTTTTTTTTTCTTTGTCATACGCCCCTTGGAAGCAATCCTCACCCGCGTCGGTTCTTTCCATTTGTCGACCAGCCGAGCGGATGATTGAATCATCTGCTTCGAGTCACGACACCGTCTTCGACGTTCTGTTCATCGCTCAGCTTCTCACCTGTAATGGAACTCGTGCCTAGTGGTGCTGGTGTCTATGCCATGCTAGAAGGTTGTCAAATGGAATCAAGTTAATTGGTTAGAAAAATACCATCTGAGTGTTGCGGTTCGGCAGGCAAACATAGTTGAAGTGAAGGGATTACTGTTAGTCGTTTTAATTTGATTAGAATGTCAGCTTCATATTACCGCATTGGCACCGTCTTGCTAATAAAAGAATGGTGTTAATTATACAAATTATAAACTAAGAAGTGTGTTAAAAGCAGTCCAATTATCAAAAGTAAATGTCATTAGTAGTAGTAAGGCAAACAGGGATTTTTTTTTAGCATACTCCCAATCCTAATAATCAACAAGGCACATAGTCTTATCGAGGTTTAAAATTAAGATTACATAGCAAGCTGCTTTGAGTATAGTTGATGTTTTATGTCCTGAAGCAATTTTATGTGAAGACCCTCAAGGCACATCATGTTGGGTTTTATAAATTAGAAAAACTGCTTTCGGTCATAATCTTTCATTGTGCATTTCATTCCTTTGAGCGAATTTACAGGATTTTCTTCAGATCCTGTACATGAAATGAATACACGAAAAGATATTGGATGTTTATTTAACAATCTGTTTGATGAATTAGGTTTCACATTTTAGTATAGGATGCCTCCGTGTTTGGGTAATAGCGACTCAGTCTTAATAACACACCTCGAACAAATCGCCTCCCTCGTATGTAAGACTTACCGTCATCATCCTGGACAAATAATCTTAAAAGTTTGTCAAGGTATAAGTAGAAGAGAGAGAGAGAGAGAGAGGAAAACTAACATTCATGATGGATAAATGCAAAACAAGTGCAACTCGATCCATTTATCTGCAAATGTGTTTAAACACGCATAAAGCTTCTCTAGTTTGTTTAAACTTTCTTCCACTGTTTATGCGAATATGTTTTCAAACTAAACTGCAAGCAAAACTTTTCCATCACAAGCCAACCAAAACAACAGCCAACTTCCAGCTAATGTTCACCTAACATGCACCACCCGCGCTGGTGATCATTATGTTGCAGAAGTCTATATCTATGCTCTTGAAAGACACGACCAAAACCCTATAAAACGCCCCTGAACGAATGACGCAGAGAAGCTCTTGCTTTGCATCGAGACTATTTTATGATTATTACGACTCAGCCCCGTACCTCATTCAACACTCCATCCTGCACCATTCCGGTGGCCTTTGATATCACTCCCATGTCACTGCCTTTTCGCTAAGTGATAATCCTAAACTTGAACTTCATCATCCTTTTTCCAAACTGTTAGAAAGTTTGGTTTTTCCTTTCTGCGCCTCTTGGCGAAGGAAAGAAAAACCTGTCGGATTCATCGCTTGATGCCTCACCCAACCGATAAACTTTTCGTCCTCGAGCTCCAAAATACCCGCATTGAGAAACAACTTTCAAGAACAATTTACAGATAACACACAATCTTTTGACAGTTGCAGCTTATCGGTTTGGCGCAAATGAAATGGAGCTTGGAAATGTTTTTTCAAGTACGTGGGAGATATTTTAAGAGAATTCGGAGAAAATATTGACCTTATGCAAAGAGGTATGCTGTGAGGCCATTTCAAAAAAATTGAATTAATAGACCTGATTTTAATTTTTAGTTAACTTGTTCACCCGTCATCACTCGTCTGTGTTCGTTATCTTTATAGAAAAACTGCTTACTATGGCCCTTTTCCTCATCATGACACACTCTCTTATCTTGATCTCACTTTGATCTCTTCATTACGTTCGTCTATTGCTGCCGCTCGGTATTCTGCCCTAAGTTATGGGTTGTTTTTTCCCTGCTTCAATAGTGCTCGATGAACCGTGCAACTTGAAACAACTTCCCACCCAATTTACTTAATGTCAGAACAACACTCCTTGTGTGCTGACCTTTCCTAACAATTTGTTTTTTTCAGCTACCCTGGACAAGCGAAGTGTGGCTGCTATGTCTCGTGACTTTACTGTGACTTGCTGTGCACCTTTTCTGTGCTGAAACAGTCGCATCCACTATAGCATCTAAAGGTTCTCGTTCGGGGTTTGGCCGAATTTTTGTCGTCCACCCACTCGCAAACACGTTAACGAACTTTCCACAACCCAAAATTAAGGAAGTCTTTTGATCGAATTTTAACACCAAAAACCAATCCCCAAACCCGTGCCGAAGAACGGTTCTACTACAGGGGATGTTGTTATTTCTCATTAAGGAAAGTTTGGAAGAAAATATCCGCCAGCGCCCGGGGAAGATAAAATGGTTGAAGAAAATTGTTTAATTTGACTTTTGCCAGACTGTCTGCCGGGATACAGTCCTCGGCTACAGGGCAAAAACAAAACCTTTGCATCCGCCAAACATTCACCGATGGAAAGAAAGCAATGGGTTTGTTATAACATCACAACGCAGATACGCCTACGGGATTTCTGCAAAACATTCTGCACGGTGACAGCAACAAAGGAGAAGAGATTTCGATGAGGAAATGTAAAAGAAGGAACATTGTTGGTGGCGTTTGCTCGGATGTGGTGGGATAAAGCATAACGCGTTCATTTGTTTCCGTTCGTTTCTGAGCGTTTGAAGATGTCGTGGGTGTTGGTACCTAATACCTTAAAATAAGGCATTCCAGACATATTACTTTAGTTTTACGTAGTAAGTCTTATGTTTTAAGAGAATGAAATAATATTATTCATAATAGAATATGATTAAGCAATAACTAAATAGTAATATAATTACATTAAAATATGTAAGCTCTTCACAGGACGAAGATCTTACTACAGCAATCCCTCTTACTATAGAAAAAATCCGCACAACTTTTAGCTGACCTACTGCAATTTATCATCCGACAGAAAATGATAAAAAGTAAAAATGCAAACGAGGCAAGATTTGTCACTGATGAGCAACCACGGTGCCATTAGTAAGTCGCATTGTTAGCTGCAGTGAAGCGACATCGCCCAAATGCCTGCCAGCCATTCCATTCACTGTGATTGTCATTTCGGAAACTTTTTCGTGGCGGTTGAGTCAAAAAATGAAATTCAAAGATGAAATATGTGTCCGCTCGATCGTTCGTAGTTGTTGATCTTTCTAATTACGCTACTCTTACCGAAAAAAAAATAAATTAAACGAACACGCCGCCTGGAAACATAATTCAAGTTTGATAGCGATGTGGAACCATCGCATCGAAAACCATCGCTACGAAATGTCAACAGCATCAGGCGCCTCGCTAATACGATTAGATAATGAAAAAGGCACAAGCTTACCTTGCGCACCAATGTGTTATGTCGATGTTAGAGGCTGCGGCACCATAAAACACCCCCATTACGGGTTCCGATTACGCTTAATGTTTATCCGAATGGCTTGTTTATGTGTCGAATTGGAATCGTCCGTGTTTTGTGTGTGTTTTTTTTAAAGTTATCTTTTTTTTAAATTAAACTCTACCCACCAACACTACTAACGAACCTTTCTACTATTTGCATATTAAAAAGGTCTCTCCCACTCTGGATTGGATGTATCTAGCGGAGATACCGAATGGAGATAGATAGGGTGCGTTAACAGCTCATCTAAGGGACCCGCACCGGTGTGCAGTTTCCACCGATATGAAGTGACGAGATCCGATAAACGAGATAAACCTGCCCCATTTCGGGGATATCGTTTGTGCGTTGATGGGCGCGCTCAAGCCGATAATCGGACTGCCCTGAAGGGCCACCGGTCGCTTTGTAATTCATGTACCCGGATTAACCATCCAAGACAGAGCATTGAAATATTCCGGATTTTGGAACTCTCCCGCTCCCGGTGGTTTTCACTACCAAAACTGGAGAAAACATTGAAAGTAATCCCCAGAACGACCCGGCCGTTGAAATATGATCACATGTACCGGTGCATCTTAATCCCGCCTTGAAGCTCATTAGTCATTCATCGGCTAAAGCGATGCACTCGAGATGGTGCGTGTGTGATTGGGACACACGGGACAAGAAGGCTTGAATTGATCGTTGAAGCCATCATTGGAGCACCCTCATCGCTCAATCGGGAACGGCTGTCTTGAACGGCGATAGTCATATTTCGATGTTAATTTAATCCCATTTGCGTACAACAAAGAAACGTGCGAGCGGGTTGGTCCACGAGTGTTTGAGCGCGGTGCGGAGAAAAAGCGAAAGGAAAACCCACGCACAGGCACAAAACGCATCCACGCCACGTTTGTCGATGAAATGCAATGGAGGCGCACGTCGGCAATCAATCATGGTTCCTTGGCGTGCATTCGTTATCGCTGGCGTTGTCGCCAGCTTCCTCTGGTGATGGAATGTTCTTCCGGTTGCGAGTGCCACACTTGGGACGCATAAAACCGCAGCGAATCGATAAATCCCCATTCGAGATAGAGGATTGATTGCATGGTGTGCTCCAGAACTGATGGTGAGATCCAGCTGCGTAGGCGATCCGCACTTCTTCGTCCGCTGGATACGACCAGCATCAGCAGCCCAGGGAGATGGGGGTCAAAGTAATACATAGTAACGCGGGCAATGTGTGTCCACTTATCCACCCGATCCGCACGTATGAGGTTAAAACCGGTAGCGATATTGTGGTAGCTATTCCTCTCGAGTGTCGTTTATACTGCATGCTTCAGGCATCACATCACCTTCCCACGTCTCGGATGTCTTGGATCATTACCGTGGAGGAGAGGCTTCTTGAGCTTGACAACTTCGAGTGCACGCATTTCGATGTCAAGACTCATGTCTAAGGCTCTTGCATTAAATTTGGTAACTTACACCAATTATCTGAGATCGAAGCGGTATACATTATACATGTTCACGTTCATGAATATTTATTTTCGAACTTCGGTTTAAAATTGTTTTTTTACCTTTTATGTGTATTAATTTACGTGCCTTATCTTCAGTACACAATTCAAACCCCAATTTTTCCACCATCAAACCTCAATAATTGGGCAAAGACCTAAAACAATGGTGAAGAGTTGCGTTGTTTCAAACATCGCAGCCAAAATCAATATTGGAACATCATTGGAATTGCTAAACGACGTTCCTGCTAATGAGGTAGAAATTGGAAGCTTAAGCGTGTCAGCTTTTCAATTTCGCAGTTCCATCAATCGGAAGCACCCATTTATTGAGCTTTACCTTGAGTTCACCTTCGCCTACGGTGGTTCACCTTCGCCTATTATCGGCCTTGGTGTGTTTCGATTGGGTTCGTGATTTTAATTCGTGAGCACGAGCTCCAAAACTTCAGGATCCCCGTTTTTAAAGGTTTATCGTCCAATATGATAAGGAATGCGTTCACTTTAATATGAGCTCTACGTTGAGCCTCTTCTATCGCACTTCTCGCATTGTGGTATAAAGCTCATCAAATACTTTGATTGATCGGTTGTCGAAGGGGAAGAAAAACAGGCCAATACACACCACAACCTCACACCCTTAACGGACGACGCTCCAGATAGTATGCGTTTAATCATATTAATCATGTACACATTCGGCATCAATCAAATCCTTGGAGTTAACGAGGAGTGGGATCATAGAAATTGGGTTCGAGGGGGAGCCAAACACGCAGACACACACGTCGCCCGGTTTGTGCTTACGGTAGGTTATGTAAATATTGCAGCTGTGAATGGTCGGAATTATGTTGTGTGTGCCCTCTCGTGTACGTTTCGCTTTCTTTCTCTCAGCCACCCTCCAAACCTGCTTCAATATAATCATGCAGCAGCTTTCCGTTTGATGCATTCCTCTTTAGTCAATTCATTCATTCATTCATACCACATTTCTTTTCGTTTCCCTGTTTTTCTCGCCCCGTCTCTCTCGCGATGTGTTCCTTTCCTTCACCGTGAAGTGCCACTTTATCCGCGTTTTTTGATGAATTAAAGCGAACGGGTCGGTGGGAAAGATGAGAACGGGAAAGATAACAAGGCGTGCAACCGAAGAAAGAATAACATAAAACAGGCACGAAACCTTCGTTGCATGTGCGCGGTGATACATGGTGCCTCTGCTCGCATTTTCTCACCACCTTTTTTATCGCTTACGACAACACTCAGCACTTTCTTTCGGGTGAACAAGTGGCACATGGAACGGACGCGCGGAGAACGCAAAGGTAACGAAATAAGCTTGACTTTTATGATATGGAGCATGAGCATGACCTACGGTGGTACCACTTCCTTACCGCTGCATCCCATTGCCCGGGTTCGCGCATATGTCGTGCATATGTTAACGTCTACGTGAGCATCAGCACACGAACTTCGTCGGCAAAAGTGCATCACCACATGTTCCGTGCACACAATGTCCGCGATCTGTCGATGATGATTGCCCCGGCTGGAGAGGTGTGTGCAGTAGCCGCAAATAAGACCCCCGTTTGACCAGCTTGCATCGTCTGCACGATCGCACGGTGATGAGGAGTGTTTGCATCTCCCGGGCTTACTGTGTCTGTACTTCGCCCCGTTCTGCGATCCTCCCTTGATCGCTTTGTTCAGCATATGTTAAGTACCAATCGAAGCGGCTGCTTGAAACCCGAATACCGAATGGTGTATCGGTTGGGTTGTGCGGTTGTCTTAAATGTAAATTGAAATCGTTCACATAAACGATCAATTGAACGCGGGAGAGGCCTGCATGGGATGTGCGATAAACATTCGAAGCTGAATGAAAAGTGAAAGATATTTAACATATTAGTCCGAGATGCCGGAATCGTTTCGTCGACAGCAGGGCTATTTGCTATGCTTGGGTACGTCTATTATTAGCATACAAATTGTGATGATAATCATAGCTTCTCATTGTTCCACTATGTAAACCACTTGATAGGAGGGTCGTATTTAGATTATTCGATGATATATTCTACAATTGTAGTTCTTTTATATATATTATATATTTTTATTTAACTTATTATGCTGTGAATTCATTCGTTCCAAGGGTCATTCTAGTTTTGGAACTTCATTCTTAAAATTTATAATTTGTATTAGTTCTTGATACAGACCAACCCTCATAAAATGAGAAGAAATCGGTGCACTGTGTTAGTCATTATGCGAAAAACTTGTTATGCGGGAGATTTTCTCCATACACTTTTTACGAAATGTGCCAAAAAATACTCATCTAAAGACTAAATAATTTAGTTGATAAAGTTATGAAAACATATTCTCTTTATTATTATCACTTATTTTAGTAATAGTACAACCGCCATACATACAACCGATTACATATCATCGTATGGAGTTGCGCAAAAACATTGGTTTAATGCAGTATGTATCAAATTAAAGTGTCCAGTTTTTTTTACCAAAACCATTTGTTTTAGCCCAAAATTCGAAGAAAAATAACGAACAAGTAAAAATTCAATCTATGATCTTTAGACATCTCGACTGCTGACCGATAATGTCTTATTTTGTGGTCATTCCTAGGTGGATTTCAAAGTTTCATGCTGTTTGGAATATGATTTCTTACCCGTTCAATTTAATATGTTAATGAGACATCGTCAGGATCATGTTTTCTCATATCAGCAACCCCTTCATGCCTTCAACACCTTCAGAACCACCCATAGCAGAATATTCGATCAGTTCTGGGTATGAGGCCAGGACTTAATGCAGATTAAAACCAGCACATGATATATTGTAGAGTTGACAGACCCAAGATTAACATTGTTTCAATAGGTGTTTTTTATGTTGTTATTTGTTTTATGGAAGAAAAGTGTGGCTTCCAAATTGTATGCCAAATCCTGCATACCAATGACGTGCAAGTCATATTCATCGTGTAAAAATGAACGATGTCTATCGAATCTTAAAGCTTTCCGAACCTATTATGAACATGAGTAATGTTTTAAACTATAACAATTTAAACGCAGCTTTAAACATGAACAGATAACCAAGAAGGCATAACGCGCAAATCAAAATATGCTGCTGGTTGCATCGTGAAATTAAATTTTATGAACATACCTCCCAAAAGTGACTCCACTTCCATACGCAATGAAGGGAAACGTTTCAAGCTAGCGCAATCCGAAGGAATACAACAGCTGTGCCCATTTGTGTTTGCACAATTTGTACACAATTCTAACGATCTCGTACAGAACCGATTGATACGTCGAACGTTAGCCACCCTGCGGTATAGGGCCACACTCCATCGTCCCTGGAAAGTGGGTTTTAAATTTATGAAATCAACAACATTGTATCGTTCGGTTCGCTGCTGCTGCTGCCCTCCAGACGCCCTGCACACTATTTGGTACCATTCATGCCGGGAGAGGTCAAACTGATCCCGTGCTGCTCCGTGGGTGCTGCAGGCTTTGCTGTAGTACTGCACTCTATGGGTACTGTCATGTTGCTTCGATTGCTGCTTGATATGCTTTCTGTGTTTCGCGTCCACACACTCTTTATGCTCGCTGTACAATTGTTTCCCACGAGTCGCGTACATCGAATTAGTTATCTACTTTTTTGTCTGGTCCTTCCGCTGAATATTATTGGGCAGTTTTTTACTGCGGCGCACGTTGCTGCAGAAGGGCAGGTAGGTAGTAGCAATACCATGCTGTGGCCACGCCAACACCCATCCAGTGTTGCTCCGTTTGATCTCGCTAGGGCACAAACGTAAAAGCGATGACTTTGTGACGATAGAATGTGGCAAAAGTAAACACACACGCTGCACATTGCCGTTCCTTCACTGCGAGGCGTGCAACAACCAGGCGGAGCAGCGCAGGATGAGGCTGCAGTAAACGAACCCTTTTCCTGCTGCAGAGTTTGTTTTTGTTTCCATTTCCTTTTGTGTCTGTCGGGACGGGTGTTGAAACATTTGTTAGGAGTGTTTTCCGCTTTTTTTTCTTCCTTTTTGTTTTCCGGCACTTACGTACGGTATGCTTCCGCGCGCTGTTGTTGCAGCCGCCACATCCGCCTCATCTAAATGCACCGACCATAAACTGCATTGTGAGTGTGCAGGCGGACACTAACATTCATATGCCCGGTAGGGACACCCATCGAAGCAGATCGTGCATCATCGATGTTGAGCGTGTAATATCTGAGGGCATTCGAGCGTCTCGTGAGGATATGGTTCGTACCGAATTTTTACCTTAATCCCTTGCTTTTGCTGTGAGAACGTACGTTTGGACAGGGTCTGGGAAAATATCACTAGGTCATTGCATAGCGTCCCCGGAGGTTAAAGGCTATTTGCCAATGTTTGCAATTGTTTGTACAACTGGATACGCGATGTAGGAGGATTAAATCCTTTTAAGGGGCAAACAAGGTTTCAGTTGCAAAAGAAAGATTATTTCTTAAACTGTTTTTTTAACTTTTTTTATTTTTGAGCTAAAAATATTGGTTTCATTGGATTGTACCATAAAATACATAAAATACAATAAAATATCTCTCGAATTAAGGGAGATATGCATTCTGTGGTTCGACAAAATGTAACTTTTTTGGGTTTTGTTATCAGAAAAACTACATGGTATTTTAGATAAGTAATGTCAAAAGCATTGGACAGTATTCGCATGAAAGTGACAGTTTGCGGCTTTTGGTCAAAACCCCTTGAAACTCAAAAATTCAAACATATTCAAAAAGAAGACACTTAAATCTAGTTCTTGTCACAAGGGTTTTTTTTTACAAAATGGCGGAGGTTTGAAGATGAAATTACAATAATCGAACGAACATTTGTCACCTTTTTTATAGTAAATCAAAGATTATTTCAAAAGAAAATGTTATGACAATTACTAGAAAATTGCACCAAGAATATGGACCTAATGGCGGTTTGAAAATTGATTGCTCAAGAATGTTAACCTGATATTCCTAAAACCAAAAGCCACAACCAACTCCAGTAATGTATTTCAGTTGCATTTTTTGTAATCAGTACTATTTTTGTCATGTTGGACGTTCCTCGAAAAATCTTCTTAAATAGGTAACGAAAACTCAATTATTGATCATTTAAAAACGAACCAAATGCAACGAAATGAAAAATTTGTTCAGGTCTTTACACAAATCTTACTAGTTTTGCCTGTTACTGTACGTGTAGCGTGAATATTCAGTCTTTTGTTTTCTTTTTCGTGTTTTACATATTTTTCTCTATTTCCATTCTTCTTCATTAAATTATTTGCTTATTCGCCTTCGACTGTTGTCGCCCATTACATTATACTTTGCCTTTGCTATTTCCGCCTCAACAAAAGCTGCTGATCCTCACACTAGAATTGTTCCTCGGTGTTGTATGAAATCAGCGATAAAAATAGCAATACATCATAAGCTAAAAAAGCATCCCATAGTACAGGCAGCAAACCCCAAACAAACAAAGACCGACAGTACACCAGTCCAGCCCAACGGGCATATGGTGCACTAATGATGCCCGGCCGCGATCACAATGATGCTGTCTTTGCTATGGCCTGGCTGGCTACTGCTGATGGTGTGGAACGATAGTGACCTGCATGATGGTTTGAAGCAGACACACGACGATAGCAGCATAAAATTCCGCACCTTTGAACGCCGGAACCGATAGGTTGCAAAAGCCTGACTGACCTAGAAAAAAAGCTCCTAGCCATCCCTTTGCACTTACCCTCTCACACTCGTATCGCTTCATTATCGGTGGGATCTGTTCCATCGGTAGCTTCGTAATGGTAGAACGATGGTACCGTCAAATGTTGCGACACGCTGCCAACGTTTCGTTGATGAAGCGATGATGTCGCCGATGGTGTCGCCGTCGCATTTTATTGCAAACGCCTGGCGGATGCTGGTGCTTCCAGTGCGGCTCGTTTGACGACGTTCTGCTTCTAACGATCTGTGACCCCTGAGCACCCCGGGGGATGGAGATGATGGACTGTTACCAAATGCAGCCCGAGCTACTCATCGAATGGAAGTAATTTTTCACACTGCAAATGTAATTTATTTCCTTTTCGGTTTTTTTTCTCTCTTTACGTATCAATTCTCCGCACTTCTTCGCCCCAATGAAAGATCTACATCATGCTTTACGTACTTACAATTTCCAAAGTGCTCCACGCTACTGCGCCACTCCTTACTATGAATCAGAAGGTAGGAGGAAACAAAAAGAGAACTCCCGAATGTAATTGAAATGACACTCGAAAGTGCCAGCACCACTAAATTCGAAGGTGTAAATTACCATCGAGATCCAACCAGCGGATGCCCGTTCTGCCCTTCCGTCAGGAGTTGGTACACATATACGACCGTGGGATGTTACCTCCGTGCCTGGTTCCATCCGAACGAATGCGCCGAAACGGTGCACAGACGGTGTCAAAGTTTGCCTTTTGCTTGGCACCTACGCGCGATGCACAATAGTGCGCGGCATAAACCATAAAATTGCACCAAGAATCGATGCTGCATTGACAGGGCGGCTGACAGACGAGCTTCGAGTTTTTCCCCGTTTTTGCCGATCCTACTCGAATTGGATTCGCGGCCCGATGATGACGAAGCATTCCCACAGCCGCTCGACGTCATCATCAGTGGCCAAACGATACAACCCGTACACCCTCCGGGTGTACGCCGCGTGGAGAACATTTGCAAATGGCGCACGGATCGTAATAAGTCTGTACAGTGGGGGTGGATAGAAGTTCGCCTTCTCGCATTCAACGCAAAGTGACTGCTCCTCAGGGAGTAGTAGAAGCTCGTTCGCAAATCTTGCCACCTTCGAGGGTAAATCCTAGTTGTCCTGACAGTTATTCTCTTTCATCCGTCGGTTGCATTCGACGAGTTAGCGGAAAACGGTGCCTTGTCCTAGTCAGTGAAGCAAGTTCACAATAATATGCATTCATATTCTGTACCTACAAGAAACTTAAAATAATGGGAAAAGTATGGTAAATAGTGAGAATAGAAAACAAACATACATACAGCTTGTTAGAAACTGTTCGTTGGATGTCGTTTATTTTGTTCGGTTTTTTTATTATTGTTTGTCTCTCTGTTGGTTATAGTTTGCATCACTAAAATGGTGTTTACGTACACTTACAAACAATGACATGCGTCTTCTTTCATACCATCCATATAACACTCTTCAGAAATACTTACATTACAAATTGCATAATTCGATTCCATAATTACCGTGGTAGTGACACTAGGTACTTCCGGCAGACTAGTGATGCGTGTTCTATATTTAAAATCTAAGCCTCTTTAAATACGCTGCCTCAGCTAATCTGGTAATAATCCTGTTACCAATTTGAACACAAAAAGAGCACATAGAATAGGAAAAATATATGAAAAAAGAAGAACAAGAAGGAGAAAAGGAATTATTTAAATTCAATGCTTTTTATAACCAAAACATTTTCTGTATGACTAAGTGTTGGGTGAATCAGATCCAGATTCATGAATTTTATTCTTTAAACAAAATAAAAGAATCTGAATTTCAATTTCAAATTTTCATGAATTTTCGTAGGTTCTTGAATCCCTAAGATTCAGTAAGTCATTGAGCTGATTCAATCTGTTAAGTTTGTTGAAGATTAATGAATCTTTTGAGAGTAGCTCTATGATCTGAATGACTCTTCACTAAAGATTCACAGGAGTGGCTCTTCTGAAAAAAAAATCATTAAGCACAACATTACTACAAATGTAAATGAAAGGAGTAACTCTTGCTCGTATTAGAGGAGTAACCATTGTAGGAGAAGGTTGTAATATTTTTGCAAATTGCAATATATTCGCAGTCACATAAAAAACCAGCTACGATATAATTCCACTAAATTATGATCCTGTAGTAAAACAAACATCACTCGAGCAGAAAAAAAATCGCATTTCATATTCACCTTTTACTACTCCGGAACCCATTTACCCGCGACGAGTTGCTGTTTTATTATTCATTGTGCTGAAAATATTGCTCACTCGCGAATTTTTGATTGCCGCACAGTGCCAATATGGGCGAATCTGCTCGGTGCGGCCCGTAAGGCGCATAACAAACAATAGTCATCCACATGGGTTACCTCTCTCGGATCAATCGTACACAGGCATCGAATAGATGAAGCTGGTTGCAAATATTCGAATCACCGGTATACATAAGCTTCGCAAAAGGAAGGAGAAAACTTTTTATTCCTGCGATTGTATGTGTGTGTGTATGTACCTCCGCAATGGGTCTTTCTAAATATGAACCCTATAACTGGAGCATTCTTTAAGAACCTCCCATCGAAGTAAAAGAATTTATATATGTGTACACCACACCGTGCCATCTCACCAAGCAGAACGCGGGCGCACCAGCAGGAGGCGCACCGTTGCCGTATTTGAATTCCCCAATTTCAATCCAAAAGACTCAACGGGTGGTTTTGAGAGGATCTATTGATTTGGGGTAAGCCGACGAAAAGGTCGAACAAAAACATCGTTGCCATATTTCATAAGCCACCAAGGGCGCGACGAGAAGCGGCGATCCGTGCGGGAAAGGATGCGTGCAGTCCTTGAAACATTCTTCGAAAACCCCTTCTAAGGCTAAACACGACAAAAGCTGCCTCAGACACGTGGAAAAGCGAAGACGTATGTTGCTAGGGCAGTGTTTAAATACATTTACACAGCCAGTGGCATGTACGCTGGATGAGCAAAAAGTGATGTTTATGTTCTGCTTGTAAGCAAATTCGGATCCATTCAAATATTTATCAAATCACTGATCCACTTTAACTGATTGAGAACACTTTATTATACACCGTGTAAGGTGCTGATTCTTGGGAAAATCACTGTATCGTCTCAATAGCAGAGAACCTTCCCAAGTCTGGCATAGTGCACAATTTTTGGGTCATGGTTAAAAGACGGTCGAAACCAACGAGATTATTTATTTGTCTTTCTTTGCCTGCCCCAAACGCTTTAGCTCATCCTCGTTCGGCCGTGCGCTTTATTGTGGCGATGTTCTCGATTGGATTGCGCTGAGATAGCATCGTTGGTCCAGACAAGAGCCGGTAGAGCCATGATTCTGTTATGATAAACCTCAAACAATTCTACAGAAGCAAAACTAAGAGGGAACTGTGTTGGTGGGAAGAAATAAATGCATGCTGAACCGTATCAGTTTTGGGTTAGCAAAAAACCACCACGGTTTCATAGTCCAAGCTTTCATGGCAAGGCAAAAAACATGTTTGCGCAACGTAAAGCATTTCGAACCCCAATTCCGTAGAAGCAAAAGGGCAAACGGGAACTCGACCAATCTTACCCGAGGTTATGTATCGATGCAGGTTTCATGATCAAATTGATTAATGAGTAAATTTTCACAAGTGCTTCGATTCATTAAGCTGCTGCTGAACTGGATTTGCAGCGCGAAAGATACACCAAAGAAGATTCGAGGATGATCGCGCATGGAAGGCTGGACCCTTTTGCTATTTATTTCGGGACAATCTTTCTTTTGCCAAAAAACAAAAAAAAAATGGCAGAGGAGGCATCACCGAAAGTTGGAAGATCCTGTTTTGTTTTTGTTGGTAATTTTTCCTTCCCCATCAATAGTGCAATAAATTATAACCGTTACAATTTAATGGATAATGAAACGTTTCAACAAGCTTTGATACGCCGAAGCGGGAAACGGGCACAGAAAATTGCACCGTTTAACGTCCCGAGTGTTGGTGGTGTTTATTTAAACTCTTGATCATGCTGATGTCGATTGGCCCCTTTTGCGCGAAGGGATTTGACAAAGCATAACAAAACAAATTGATCAATTTGTGTTTATTTGCTCTCACGTTTTTCTTTCCGTAGCCACCATTTACCAGGAATCGATGCCATCTACATTCTTGTTGCGTGTGGTGGCTGCCTTGTGATCTTGCAAACTGGCTTAATTTATCTGTACAACATGATTTCTCTATTAATTGCTGTCGTTTGTTTTGGTCTTTGTATGGCGATGCTGTGAACACATTGATGGCAGGGGTTTTCCGACGCTTGAAGTAATTCGGAAGTGGAAATGGGTTTTTGTAACGATTTGAGCCTCATTTGATCTAAAATTCATGCAATGTTCACAAGGCGTTTTGCTTCTTGCATTTTTCTTTATCTCTGACACACCCCATCATTATTGTTATTTTTTATAATTTTTGAATTGATTGAATTTACATTTGAAGATCTATAATGTTTGGACAAATTTAATCAAATCTGGTCTAAAACTATGCTCCTACTGTACCCTTTCTCTATCGTTTCTCATTAATATCTAGCGTATTAAAATTGCGGATTAAAGAAATAAAAGACAATTTCATTTCAGGCGTAACAAAGATTTCAAGATAAAACTGTTGTATTATGACGTTTAGTGTGATCAACGACTTTATTAAAATGTCATTTTTAGTATCAAATGACCGAAGTCAATTTACTGGTACATTTATGTTGTAAAATCCTTTTTCCTAATAGTGAATCTTCACATTAGAGTTATAGTTCCTAAAAGCGGATTTTTTAGAAAAGTTTTCTGATGCAGTCGCAAAATTCAAAAAGGTTAACTTTCCTGACCAATGCAACATAACATTTAATGTGTCTCTCGGAGCAACATTCAAAATTGTAGGTAAAATTTCTATGGTTACCAATATTTTGTGTTATTTGTTATTGATTTATAAGAAATAACAAACATATTTTTACATATTTTTTAATATTTTTATTTTACAATAATTTTGTTTCTGTTTTTGTCAACTTAAACAGAAAATACTAAATATACAAACTAAGCTTAAAAAAACAAAACATGACAAGTTAAACGTAAAACGTTAAAACAAGTAGAGAGCTTACTTGTTTTAAAATTAATACTGTTAAATTGTTAAATCGTGTAAAATTATATTGCTTCTCAATCATATCTGATAATGGATGCAAACCCCTGCCTGGTAATGTTTAGGTGATCGGTATGCTAATGCCATTACAATCGCGCGGGAGAACTAGAAAGTGATAATTGTAAACTTGGCTTGCAATAATTATGCACGAACAAGTCAATCGTACATTAATACCTGCCCGCATCCATTACAGCTTCCCGATTGTACGATCGTGCGATCAAACGTTTATGTAATTTTTAATTAATTTTCAATTACATACCACCCGTACCTGCCGCTCCTTATGCGCTGCCGAGCAAGAGGGTCGGACGGACGAGTTTATGTTTTCCGTTGTCGAAATGGCATGTTTGACTATCAACTCTGCGGTGCTTCGCCGCCACCGGTGTACACACGATACGACTCCTTTGCCCACCCAGCGGTACCGGGGCTGATCGTGTGCACACTTAAATGACTAGTTTCATTTCTCATGCAAAACGCTGCTACTACCAACCAGCCCGACCGCAGCACACACGCGGATAGCAATTACATCTTAAGCTGCGAACACCTAATGTGGTGGCCGGCAGCGTTCGAGCAGCTCATCAGAGACTTTAAGCACAGCGTCAGCATCACATCGGCAGCTCATTTCGAGCCCGGCGAAGAAAAACGAAGTTAATAATGATTATCAAGATGAATTTCTTCCCATTAAAACGGGCGAGCCAGTTTGTCTGGATGGTGTCAGTGTAGGTTACTTTTTCTTCTCCCGATGCTGGTTTATGGTGGCCGAGTTTCCTCCACACTCACGCTGCACCACCCAGCCGGGATAAAGATGGAGAATGGAAAAGAAATTTGTGCTCCTGCCCATCAACACACTTTAGTGTAATTATTTCATTCATTTTCCACCTCCAACACCGTACCAAATCGCCTTCCTGCTGAGGCCACGTGCACTTATTTGCTCACCTCTTTTCTTACGACGAGCGAATCTAACAAACATGGGATGCTTAAGTGTGTTGGGAGAATCCGTAGGGAAGACGTGAGCTTTTTTTCGGAATAGTTGGATGGCAAATTAGCTGTAGAAAAGCCTTCGTAATCTATATTTAATCATACTTATTTCACCGCTATGGTGGTCGCTCGTAAAATGAGGATTAGAAAAATGTGTTAATTTTGCATCCGTTTTTGTTAGCTGCTTCTGCTGCACAGTTCTGCGTTCGTACGAGGTGCTTGATGGAACGGTTTCAACCAATAATCGCTACCAGAAATTGGCATTTGATAGAGTACGAGTACGTCTGCTAACTAACCTTCCTCAACCGTAGAGCTGCTGGTGGAACGGGGTAAAACCATCTAACTTCCAACCCTTATAGACCGTTTTACGAGCAAGCGTTTTACTATCGCTAACAGCGAATCCAAACCAGAAGGAGCCCAAAAATCTTACGGCAGGAAAAACACGTGAGCACAAGGGCGCTGAAAAATTGACTAAGTTTAATCAGCTTCTACGCGGCGCCCCGTCACGCTTGCCCGGGAGGCCTTTTCTTATTGGATTCCACCTCCCCCATTTATCGGGACAGGCGAAGAAAAATCGTGCCAAAGAATATTAGTTCCAGCATTTTAAAGCTACCGCTGCGCTTGGTTGGTGCAAAACTTTGCTCATAAAATTTTAATTACAATCCTATCGATCCCATACCCATCTCCATCCCGGCTGTGTGGGCGGCATTATGGTCGCTGGCAAATGGAACAACGTTTGGTAGAAATTTTCCAATCCCACCCGGTAATTCATTTCCCATTCTACTTGTGCTTCTCTCGTTGGCAGCAAAATATGAAGATCAACGCGTCCAAGATGGCGACCCCGATCGAAGAGAAAGTTGATCAGAATCTGAAGGTAAGTTGTTCGAGCACGTGTTCAGCTGATTACAGCCAATATGTGTCGATCGGATCGATGCTGATATGATTTTTTTCTATATTCAATGCGCCGTTTTGGCAGACCCGCACCGGGATGGTTATGATAAGCGATGGCAAAAGCAAACCAGAGCTTGCCCGGCTGCATCTATCGATGGAGATGATCACGATCCAGAAACAGGACACGACCACACCCGCTCCAACACCCACGAACGCAACACATCCGCCTATTGAGTCTAAGGTAAGCCAAACTATTGAGTATTATAATAAGAATATTTATTTATATAAAAATACTAAAGCTACTGGTTAAAATAGACATCACACAGTGTAAAGTGTTCAGATATTACTTGCCCAGAACTTGAAGATTAAAAGATGTAGAATGGTGTTATTGAATGTATGTCAATAGGGTTTTTATACACAATGCAATGAACATACAGATAGTAGAGCTTTTACATTACCTATATCAAATTTACCGTTTTTACAGGGTTTTCAAGGATAATAGGCAAAATAAATGTCATTTCTGGATTCTGTTAAAATTGAACTAAAACGAGCTGAAGTTGATCTGGAATCCTACGCACTATCTGTATCTCGCTCTAAAAAGAGACTACTCTATGCTCTCACGAATGTCACGTGGAAAACTGTGCAAATATGTGAATGCAAAACCTTCATGTGAGAATGAAAGGGTGTATGAATGACGCTTTTGTTATAGAATTCTCGGTTGACCCGCTGGTGTATTTTGGTAGTGGTGCTGGTCTTCATCCGACAGGGCCGGTCTAAAATCCTATCCGTACCAATCCCCCGTACGCAAGGCTTGAGTATTCAGTTGAGGGTAAATATAGTCAAAGAAATTCAGAAATGAAATGACAATCCTTCTTGATTTTGTTGTACCACTGAAGAAGAATACTGACGCCTCTGACTCTGTCAGATGAACTCGGAAATTCTGTAAATACATGACTGATTTATCCAAACTCCAAGAGTACAAACTCTAAAAACCTCTTAACGCATAATCCAACTGTTTGAATCTGTTTACTAAGTGATCAGAACAAAAATACCTCAATACCGTGTTAGTGCCCATATTAACTTTAGTAGTTAATGACTTTTTCATAAAACATCAGGCAAACTTTATTCAACACATTCTATTTATCGACATCATGGCCAACATATTTCAATGACCTGCCATAAACTACGTCTCAATAGGGGGCATATTATTGTTTTGCATTGTTTTAAGAGCATTAATCTCGAATGATGATGTCTAAATAATAAACAAATGATAACACCCAACCGAGTAAGTCCAGTCTTAAGTACCATTTTACTCATTCAGGAAAGCGAACTATTAACCCTCACAAATCAATGAAAAGGTCATTCCAAATCACCCCTATCGTGAATCCGTTATTTCAATGAGCGTATTCGTAAATTTTGGTTTAAATAGGTTATGTTTACATCATCAATGGCAAGTGGTTTCTTTTTTTTTTTTTGTTGTGCCCAGACTGATACTTGATAAGCACAGCCGCGCTGAAAGTTGGCGGCAAATTTCTTTTATTTTACCATGCATAAAAACACAGACACACCGGCACACCGACCAACGTTAACAAAACTGCGTAAACAAACCACCCAAATCTGACAACCGAAAGCCAGCGCCCCGGGCAATCGAAGACCGGCAAATTCCTGGTGGTCCGACGAAACGGAAAAGAAACCTCTTTCTCGGTCCTCTACAGCCCGCTCGGCAACATTCTGCTAAAAAGGGTGTGCACAGGCACCGCCGAGCTAATCGTCCAGGCAACATTAAACCGATACCACATTAGTCGATTGGCGGCCGTAAAAACTAATTATCGCTTTAGCGTGGAGCTTTTTTTTGTGCAAATCTCCCTTCCAACCAAAGCTCCACTGTGTTTACTGTAGATCTTTCTCAGAGCTCGTGTATGCCGGGTACTTGTGGCTGTGGCTGTTTGCATGCGAGGTAATCCAACGCAAAACCAATTACCCAAACGTCGCCTGTTTGCCTGAGCATGTGTTCCTATATGAAATAAAATTGAACACCCATGCATGCATTAGTGAATGGAGTCTGTTTGTACGGGCCTTGCCACAACCGTATGATTACATTATCGCCAGTGATAATGTTCGCTGTTGTGGGTCAACAGGTTTAGGAAACCAGGAACCTTACCGTGCTGTAATCGGTTGATAATTGTTTGTTTGCTTTTATGCTCTTTTTTATGGTGACTGATACGAATTGTACACTGTATGTACAGTGGTATTAATGGCAAATACTGCATAACAAATTATCAATTTTAAATGGTGCTTATATTTAAAGGTTCTTTTTCCGGGGTTAACGACCTGCTAGCCCCTGCTTGCTACATATAGTAGCAAACTGTTAATGCAAAAGCGAAACTAAGCACGTACCTTTTTATAAATATGATTAAAAAAACAATTTTGTCGTAAATACTCGTAAACGCCGTGTTAATAAAATATCTCACGGGTTCAGAAATATTTGCCAGCCTAAAATTTTAATTCCATATAAAAAACCAAAAACTGTAAAATTTTTAAATTGTAAATTAAATTAATTTAAATTGTAAATGTAAAAACAGATTTAGTTGCTTTACTTCTCAAGGTTTTGGACAACTCAAAGACAACTCACACATTTGTACAACTTTCCGACATGAAAGAAACGTTGATTAAGGGAATTTTCAGGAGCATATAAAAATTGGGAAATATTCGCAGCACATTCCAGTTCAACTTGAATAGAATCCTTAAATGCCTGTAACTGTTCCACTTAAACTGTGAAAAACCCTATGAAAACAATCCTTTCATAATCATTCATTTTATTCGTATACGTATATCCAAAAACCTTGAGACTGTGTTTTCTCCTACACGACAACGATTGTACATGTGTAAGTGTATAGCTCATTTTGCTTATAACAGTCATTGTAGGTAAGTGAATTTCAAAATTAAGTACTTCTTGCTGGAATTTAATTGATACACACAAAACTTACTACGGCAGTTCCCGGAATTCCTTTAAAAATGTCGATTATAACGCATATTTCGTGTACTAGTGCGAAATATGATATGAGGTAGCTGTATAAGCCAAATATTTATAGTAACAGAATTCACCCAAAATAAGATAAACACTGCGTTAAGCTCAACAAATGATAAAAATAGATAAATTTCTCATTGCCATCGTGCTTTAAAGGAAGCTGAGTCGAAGTGCGTCAATCGACATTTATTTCTCATCTCGTTCACCTTTCCTACACTCCCCAGGAACGCATGGTGCAGATCACGCGCCAGAAAGTGGGAGGCCTTGGACTGAGCATAAAGGGTGGCGCCGAGCACAAACTGCCGATACTGATATCACGCATCTACAAAGACCAGGCGGCCGACGCAACAGGTCAGCTGTTCGTTGGGGATGCCATCATCAAGGTAAGTACCACCGGTTATCGTGTCCCAGGTGTCCTGTTGGTGTGGAAACGCCAGTTTTTATCGCACCGCAGGGATCTTGTTCCCTTTTTTTCCGTCCATGTTTAAAGTCACGCTGTAGGTGACCTAAAGACAGAGAAAACCCCACCGTAAGGTACCTGTTGGTATAAACGTCAACTAAAGGCAGCCACTGCCGACAATAACGACAAGGGATCCCAGGCTAATGGCGCTGGTAGTTTCGACGACATACTACTTGGGCTGTTTTCAGGTTTCTTGTGGATCCTGTTTTTGTATTTCTGTACATGATTCTGCACTTCCTTTTCGGCGCTTCACTTTCGAATGGATTGCAACGCAGAGAGGACTTTGGGGTAAATATGGATGAAAACGATAAGAAATACATCCGCTTGTTGAGCCTATCTCCAGCCAACCATCGCAAACGAGTCGGAAATTTAAATTTATCCCCCATCAAATCATCACAATTATGTTAGGCGAGGCAAAATTTGTGTATTTCTGTGAAAGTTCTACCTCATCTTGTCTCGCACCAAATCCTAGCAAAATTTAGGGAAACAATTTCGAACACCAGAACGAGGCCAAAATTGTTTTAATCCTGATTTGTTGCAGTGTTGTTGTTCCTTTTTTCCTATCCACCCCAAAGGTTCTGGAAGCCTTATTTCACGTTGTTTCATCCTTGTGGCGAAAGCACGGCCACAAAAATAATCAGGATCACTTTGCAGCTCTTCAACGGCGGCCAATCAGCCTGGTGCTGCATTCAACCAGCCAAATTGATTCTCCTAGGCAGCCTTCCGAAAAAGAGGGGATTTCCGGAAAGTAATAAGAGTACTTCCCGTTTCCGGTGCCAAGTAAACCGGCCGTAACCGTCCGAGTGTACTTTTTGTTTCACAAACCTTCGTTGAAACCGCGGGCGGAAGTTTCCGTTGGGAAGCTTCCAAAAAAACAAAAAGGGAATCCCTGCCCGACACTTTTCCGGAAAGGGAAAATGTGGTTAATCCCAACGCTCTGCATCCACATGGAAACCGGGTAGTTTTTCGAGCCAGCGCATTTCATTCATTCTCCCCAGGCCGCGGCTTACGGGCTTACAATTAAATTTGAAATTTTCGAAATAGAAAACCAGGAAAAATGGTTTCACATTTTCCTACAAGCGGTTATTTTGTCATTCAACGTAAGATTGTGCCACAGCAAACAGAATCATTGCATTCGATTCATATTCGCGATGTTTACCTGTATTTTAGGAATTAATTAACAGGGACAGCTTAACGAACGGGTTGTTCTTTATTCTTTTCTTTATCGTTTATTCGCTTTTTGAGATGGAGACGAGACAAGGAAAAACGGTTCCTGACTCGACCTTAGGCAAAGCATGTCGGAAAAGTTTTAGGCAGCCGTGGCAGATTAAATCATCGTCGGTAATTTAGAGTGGAAAGTTTGGTTGTTGTTTGGATTCAAACATTAATTGCTCGGTGATTGCCTTAATATGACGACTCTGTCGAAGTTGTGTAAGAAGTGAAGCTAGCAGAAATTCCAAAAGATTCATTTGGAAATTGTACGGAATTGTAAGTTTGGTATACCTTTTGTATCTCATACCATGGCCTTAAAAGTAAAAATTACATTATATACATTTCACATTAATTGGGAGCCATTTTCGAATCCGAATCGTGAAGGATGAATCTAATAATGGATGAAGTCGGTCGTGCTGCTGCGTGCCAATCTCAAGAAAGCTAGAGTGAAATATCTTTTTTTTAATGAAGGTCTTGTTTCGATCATCGTATGGATATTGCGAAACTGCTGCAGCACTCTCTTAGGCAGACAGATTGTTAGGTAGGCGTATAATATAGGCTACATTCACGCATCCCACTCATTTATACTTTCAAACAAGCATACACGTGCAGGGAGTGAAGAAAGACACGAATTTCGGACGCTTGTACAAATCTTCAGTACGTCTTACTCGATGGGATGCACACATAGTAGAGAGTGTTTATTGAGAGCCGACGTCCCCAGGGACAAAAAGCAGTTCGTCCTCACGAGCTCCGTTGATTAATCCGAGACGAGCGCTAAACATAAACTAAGATCATGTAATACCCGCTTCATGTAAAGCTACACACTCATACATCTACTTAGATGAGTGAGATACAACAAATATGACACAAAGTCAAACATATTGGACTGCTAAGAAAACCCCAAATTGAGATGTGGTGATGGTGTTGATGCATCCGCCAAACAGGCAGGGATATTGGATTGGCCAACGGCGGATTTGGCTCAACCGTGGGCGGTTTAGAGGACCCCGGCTAACTGTAATAATTCGAACTGCGTTCAAGAATCAAGGATCTTGCAGACTCGTACTACACGCAGTGCTATCAGTGTTTCTCCAAATCGTGAATCCTGACGCCGCACCCACACACATTGGTGTTGACATGTTTTATTTGATATTCGATATTAACAAAACTAAAGCTTTAAGGAAACTTGAGATCGAATACAACAATCCCTCGGTATTCCTTGGCCAACGGTCCCAAATATTTTGCCACGCAGAGCGACTGTGGCAGGCACCTTCCGAAAAATTATTGTTGGCCGTATGGTCTATATAATAATAGGTACTAAACAATGAAGACACAATGAACTAATAAATCAGGTTCGAAGGGAGATTATAAAAGGTCAGTTTTAAGTCTAATTGTGAATTTATGTCGCTGTGACGATTAATACTTACAACTTGGCTGTATTTGATTATTCCGGGAAAGTTCATTTTATCATTTAATGTCGATCATAAGAGTACTTCATATTGAATCAGTGTCATCTGTTTACGCATTTAAGTTATTTACTTCTAGGGATGGGAAATAAATTCCCATCAGGGAGACAGATCATTTTGTTCTTAATGCGGTCGAATTTCACTGGCAAACTCATCATTCTAGGATAATTGGTTGATGGTACAAAAAAACTAGCTCTAATTACCATTGTATTCATTTTCTTACTCAGTACACTCAGAAAGATCCGATCTCGCACTAATCCTTAGCTTCATACGCACAACAGCGCTAGGAAAGCGTTTAAAACGTAATAAAACCTTTCCCTCTTGCTGCCGGGATTACAAAAGCCGGGGAAAAAAGGTGTAAAGTTTTACGAGTGTTACCTAATGGGTTAGTGCTGTTTCAACGAGTTAACCGGCGTCGAGAATGACTTCAACCCATTCCTCCCATTAGACATCAAGTTCTGTTTTGGCAGAATGATTGTACTTTTAATTGAACATCAACAGAATACCTGCGTCTGTTTTATGCTCTGCTCGTAGATGTGACAGCTGATCCCATTACTCACTGCACGAGTCCTGCAGAAAAGTCCTGTCACATTACGCCGTTGTCTCAATCGCACTAACTAATCCCTTCCTGGTAGCACCAAAAACTTCGTCTGCCAGCCATTCATTTCATCAATCGGACCGGGAGCTTAGAGCGAGCTTTTTTCGTTTATCCTCTGTACACTCATCTGTCCTTTGTAAAAGAGTATACCGAGGGAAATAAAACCCAGATAAAGTCAGTGTACTGAAACACTCACCAACCCGGACGTGTGTCCTTGGGTAAGGTAAATGTAACAAATGGCGCCACTATGTTCTGTTCCGCGTGTGGTTTTGTGTCCTTCCATTACTCCATTTGTTTCGTGTATGTGTCGCTTTTGTTTTCCTGCATCATGAAAGCTCTTGACCACAAGAACACCCAACAGTGCACCGAAGCCAGTAACCGAGTCCGACCCGGACGGTTTAATTAAGTTAACGAACGAATGTGTCAATATATCTTTGATGACAGGAAAAACGTTTGACAAACGGAGGACACGGGACGTTTGGGAAAGCAGGGGACATCTTTCTGTCCCCGTCAATCGCCAACGGGCCACCCAGCCAAATGAACATCAGTCATTCATTCATGGGTTTTTGTGGCTTATTTGATGTCATTTTTCCAAAACCACCAGGTACAGTGTTTTACGGTGTGCCTTTTACCATTATTAAACGTTGTTCAATGTGTGGCGCATTGCAAATAGCACGTTCTGCTTTTGCTGCCGGACGACCATCGGTTGTAGGTCAAGAGTGGTAAAATTTTCAAATGTAATTGTAAAACTTTACACACCTATAAAAGCTTTCTAATCCTTTTTCCAGCTGATGGTGTGTTTGGTATTATGCACCGTGAGTGCTCAAAACTCGGAATCAAAAATTCATCATAAAACTGAAACAACACAAGAGTAAAGTTCAGACGGAACGGATTGAATCTACAAACCGTTCGGTACAGTTTTACCCACGCAAATTCATGGCTAAAACCATAACAAAACTAAACGAAACTTGTGTTACAGCGCGTGGCTTGCAATGATGTTTTAAAAATTCAACACTTCGTAGCCATAGCCTCAGGGCTTCGAACTATTTCAACTGACCAGCTAAAGATACGCCACAGAAAAGGTGAAAATTCGAGCCAAAATGTTAATTAGATTGTGGGAAATGATTTTTTATGCTTCATATTTTATTCACTTTAGCGCACATTGGATCGTCCCAACAACTTGAGCTTTGGGCATTGTTTTGTAGGTACGCAGAGCAGAATAAAACTAGAACTGGAAAATTATTGAGAAATATTGTTAGCTGAAGCGAAATTTTCTCTTATGTGCTGCTTAATACATAGCTATATTTATTTATTTTAAGTATTATGGTTTATGTCCTTCTGTTGAGCTAAGCCTCGACTAAGATTCTGGCCTCAACTCTGGGACTATTGAGTATGTCGCTAATAGGGACATCCAAGTTCCCTATTATTTGCCACTACTGCCACCAACAGTGGTCCTCTGACATCATCAAAAACTTTACAAGTCCACAGAAGGTGGTCTACATCGTGAACCCCTATTACAATTACAACTCCAAACCATCATTGGAATCAAGATTGTACACTAAAGATGAGCGTTCAACGCAAAATTATTAGACATGAGCCTTGACATTATGCGGAGGAACACTCTACTTTCAGGGAGTTCGTCAAAACTAGGGTCGTTTGGAGACATTTGGAGATATCGAGTAAATAAATCTCCCGAGGATCTGCATCGCATACATTCTGCCAACAGGCTAGATAGAATTCCTGGGGAGAATAAGCTCACTCGCGACAAAGGATAGGCCTTTCGTACAAGTCACCTTCAGACGCGTTAGATTTTTTCCAATTTACTCACTTTCCCATTGCCAGTGATACCAGATAAACAAATATAGTCGTGAAAAATTCGCAGGTCATGATCAAAAGCAATAAAAACGCAAATTAATTAACTAAAGCCCCACCTCGCCTTACCACGTTACTCGTAAAACCGATACCATTCACATACCGTGTGTAACAGTCTGCCACAGATGAAAATGAAAACAGTCAAGTAGTGTTTAACATCCTCCGAAAAGTCAACGACATCAGACGAGCTCAGTGCACGTCATCTTCGTCTCCCTTTTTTTTGTGTGTCCAAGACTCTTTCAGTATAATTGCTCTACTTTTTTTTTGTAATTTCAGGTGAACGGTGAATACATTACAGCCTGTCCACATGACGACGCGGTCAACATTCTCCGGAATGCTGGCGATATCGTGGTCCTCACTGTGAAGCATTACCGTGCCGCTACGCCGTTCCTGCAAAAACAATGTAAGTTTCTGCTTTTATTTCGTTTTTTTTCGCGATTCTCGTCTAACTACGGACGTCTGCAAGCCAAACAGGCAAATGTCATCCTTTCCGCTTAGTTTCTCGAACGACTCCACGATACGTTCAGACATAAAAGGAAGTCGGCAGTTAGGGGGTGGGTGAGTTTTTTTGTGTACCACCTTTTCCCTTCGGATTCGGTCATTTCAACAGAAAAAAAACTGGGTGAACGAATTGCGAAACGGAGACAAAACCAAAACGACAACAAAGTGGAAAACGACTCTCTTCAAGCTGAAGTGCTGTAGCTCAAGTTCTGCTGGGTACTGTTGTCTACATCCTTCTGCGTGTATATGTGCAGTGCGAAGGATAACGCGTTCTACCTTCTGTTGCTTTTGCGTTTGGGTGCTTACGGGAATGAAAGTAGCATTACGAACTGTTGCGTAACTGAATTCCAATGGTTAAGGATTCGCCGTTACCACAAACACCTCTGAAGCACCCGAGCGTCTCCATGATGTAATTTCATTTTAGTACTCCTTTTAGTACAAACTGTACTTTATTTGAAAGTTTTCTTAGTGAGTCTGGACATCTCTGCAGGAACGGCAAACTCATGTGCACTAGATAGCAGTGTTAAAAGCAACATTTCTTGAACTTATTTATTTTGTAGAGCTGTAACTCAAAAACTAATTGAAATTGTTTTTTTTTTGAGTCTTTTTTCGTGACTTAGCACTCATATTTTCTGGCAAAATAAAGAGTTTAGAGTTTTTAGTTTTTAGTTTAGAGTTGACCTGCTGCGATTTATCTCGATGAGATTCTTCTCAACGATGAAAAGTCTATGTATAAAAAACGTCTTTTCGTTGTCATCGCAACATTGCCACGTCACGATGTTCTTTGAAATAAAGGAGTCGAAGTTGATTAAGATTGTAAAGATTTAAGATAAGATTTTTTTTTATTGTGATTCTACACTACTTATGCCACCTTTTAACATTTTACTAGATTTACTAGCAGCCAGATAATCAGTCTAGTCTATGGAAGAACGACCCCGAGATATGGTGTCGTCGCCACAACTATTGACCAAACCCCTACTTTAGTCCACCCCTAATACAGGCAGTCCTCGAGATACGCGGTTTTTAGAAGGTTGACAGCTAAGTTAGTTTATAGCACAACATCTAAGCAAAAAGGTGTAACATTGATCGAAAATAGCTTCCTTTGTCATGTAAAACCCTGCCTGTCCAGGCAGTTCCCGAGATACGCTGTTATAGCGGACCGCCATAACCCGGGAAAAATCTGAGTATCCCGAATTTTCGCGTAAGTCGAATCTGGAAGTAAAATCGTTTATGCTTCAAAGTTAGATAATTATCTTATCTGCACTTCATTTATTCAGCAAACCAGGCGATTGTTTGATAGATTACATTGAAATAAACTAAAAACAAATGTTTGATATGCCTAAGGAAGCTATTTGAGACCAATTTTATACCATTTGGCTTAGATTTTGTGCTATAAACTAACTCAGTTAACTTAACTAACTGTGCTATAAACTGTCAAATTTCCAAAAACCGCGTCTCCGAATCCGCGTAAGAAATATTAAGAATAAGAGGAACGGCATATCTCGGGGACTGCCTGTAAAGGAATCTTCCATAAAATTTTACTTTAAAACCATTGTGTGTTTGCCACCTCTGCCGGACAAGAAAGCTTTTTCAGTCCACACACTTTAGTTGTTGCTAAAAACTTTTCCTACCGGAAGCGGAGCTCGCTTCCAAGTTGCCGGCAATTAGCTTCTCCCAAAAGCGATCCCTCCAGTGCTGCTTGTTAGTGTTCAGGCAAGCGCCATTTATCATGCAGAAGGCACTCTCCGTCAGTCACCTAGTCGGTGCCTGGCAGTGGTATAGAACCTATCAGTCATCCGGACTGCACCTTCGGGGCTGCATCGAAAAAGCTGATTCCATAATTTATTTCATTACTTCTCACACCCACTACAGTAAGCCGAGAAACGCCCGAATCGGACAATGATGCGACGTGCGCCGAGCTGAAGGCGGATGAAAATTGGAAATCGGTCAACAGTAGCCGACCGGTGTCCATCAGTTCCGAGCCGGACAATCGATGGATCGACTTGGTATCGGGTGCGTGTGCCGTTCGTTCGGCAGCATGTTTTCACCGCTGACATTGATACCACCGTTTTTTGGATGATTGATTTGTTTCCTACCCCTTTGCAGTGCCCCTAATGATGGCGTACGTCACGAGGTACATCTATGGCACGGACAAACTGCGACCGAATGCGTTCGAGGTGCGAGGACTGAACGGGACCACTACCGGCATTATACACTGCGACGATCTAGCCATACTCAGCCAGTGGCTAAAGTACATCACCGACAACGTGGTCGGGTTGACAAGCCTGCAGGTAGGGTGGATCATGTTCCGCGAACTCCGCGGGTACGCGTGCATTCGGTGCAACACTGAATGAATCATTGCTCTCCACCAGATGAAGCTGTTCAACCGAAATTTCCCCGTCGGCGAACGGATCGAGTACATGGGCTGGGTGAATGAGGGCGTCATCAACAATCACATCTCCTGGCAGAGCTACAAGCCGCGCTTTCTGGTGCTGAAGGGTACCGAGGTGATGCTGTTCGACTCGCCCCCCCTCAACGTGACCGGCCTGACGAAGGCGAACGTGGCCTACAAGGTGTACCAGACGATGTTCCGCGTGGTGAAGGAGTCGGAAACGGTGGACTCCCGGCAGCATTGCTTCCTGCTCCAAAGCTCCGGTCACGAGCCGCGCTACCTGAGTGTGGAGACGCGCCAGGAACTGCTGCGGATTGAGAACAGCTGGAACGCGGCGATCGTTACGAGCGTTATCAAGCTTGGTGTAAGTTCTTCACATGCTCTCGGCTCCTCGACGGTGCCGAGATGAATGGGTCGTCCGCACAACGTAACATACATCCGTTCCGTCTCTCTTTTGTGTAGCGCAAAACGTTCGCCGTGTCCCATCACGGCAAAACGGGCGGACTAACGCTAGACTGGCAGGCCGGATTTTCGCTAACCGAGGGTGCGGATGCGGCCGTTATCTGGCAGTACAAGTTCTCGCAACTGCGCGGCTCCAGCGATGATGGCAAATCGAAGCTAAAGCTGCACTTCCAGGACCACGAAACGCGCACCATCGAAACGAAGGTACAACACGACCTTTTTTCTTGTGTTCGCGCTTGCTTTCCAAGCATTTTTGTGTTTTTGCGATTCATTTTTGCAATTTTCCCGGGCGTTCATTTCCTGCCATCTGCACCTGACACCGGGCGTTTATATTCCGAATTACGATTTTGACTTTTAATTACGGCTTCGGATGCTCGAAAATCTGCTTTCGGCGTTTTCGGGTCGTGTAGTAGTTTTGGGGTTGTTCGTTTTTCGTTCCACATTTCCGTTTGCTCGTTTTTTCAACTTTTTGATTGAAATTTGCTTCCGTACGTTTAGGAACAATCCAAGTTGATGCTCGGTATATGCCTGCCGTAAACAGTGTTGATGCTAATTTCGGTTTCTTTTTGTCTTCTTTTCTCTCTTTTGCTTCACTCATCCATATTGGTACCCATTGGTTATGTCCACCATCATCATCATCATCACCTTCGATTCGATATTCCCCCAACATCCCGCATTACGTTCTCGGCGCAAAGGAGCTCGAGTGTCATGTGCTGCAAAGTTTGCTGTTCTGCATGCATGCCTTTCTGACGGCGAAAGTTGCTTCCGTCGATCCCACCTTCCTGAGCTCGATCCAGCAAGCCTAGAACGGTAGGTCCAGCGGATTACTTCCCACCCGGGGTGCTGTGATGTGCTTCTCGACGGAACGGGACAGTTGAGAGCTGGGCGCCCTGGCGCCGGGCGGTACCAACTTTCCCAGTGCCCAGTTCTGAAACTGGTTTGTTCACAGCGCACCAGCCAGGTGTCCCGGTCGAGCAAATGCACAAACTTCTGGATGCTGTCCTGGGATCCCTCGTCCACGTGGGATGGCCATTGTCAACCGAGAGCTTACAGACTTCAACGAACTGACCCAAGATGTCATCGCGCAATACGATTAATTAAACGATTATATACCCAACGCCGTGCGGATACCATAAGCGTCGAGTGGATGCTGACGATACTCGCGACACCTTTGAATTGATGGATGGATTGATAAACCCCCCGGCGGACCGTCCTGCCGTGGAGACGTTTAGCTTTATCCCGCGCGCCGGTAGCATTAGTCTAGATTGTTCGTAAAAGCGAGAATAAGCGTGGAGAAATTAATTCGTTGGCACATACCCGCAATTAAAAATAGCCACTTAAGGATAGGTTTCATTCGTTGTGATTGTTGGCTACTGTTGTTTATATAGCCACCATGTCGAGCATGGGGGAAAGCTCCCGAGAAGCATTAGGTTCGATTAGTTTAGGTTTTGTTCTAGTTTAAGCAAATAGTGACGGGCGGACAGTAAAACTGAGACGAATATTTCTACCCAGGCTCAGAGTGTTGATATCTTCCCGCTGCACATAAGAATGTCTCTCAAATAGGGTTATGCACTGAAGTACGCAGGGTCCTTTTCTCTGGAAGATCACCTCTTGAAGATCTTCCTTCTGCTGTGTGAGAAATACCATTCTATATTGAAAGCCAACTTCATGTACCAGCAATGTTTACCGTGGTGACTTGATAAATCCAAAGAGAACGTTAGAAAACTCCTTTCCTCCGTGAAGTTCGCACTCCAACCAGTTGTGGAATGAATACGTGACCGAACGCCTTGACTGACTGACTGACGAACTCCCCCAACGCGAGCAACGTTCGGAGTCCCTGGGCGCACTGATTGATGGCAGTAATTTCCACTGCGAACGTTGTTCATTGGCGCACGCTTCTTCGCACGTCTATCAACTGGCCTTGGGTCATGTAAGGTGATTTGGACAGATTTAATTGCAAATCCACCAAGAAGTTGGATATTGTTAGTTTTGTTGGGCGATTTGGAGCGGTGGAGGTTTTGTTAATTATTAGGTAACAAACATAACTGAGCTAAAGGAAGGATACGAATAGTGGTGTACAATTCCCACTAGGGATTCGATATGTACGTGTGATGGCGGGTTTGAGTTTTATTTTGTTTCATCAAAAATAGTGCACGAGGTCCATCGAAAACGAACCATTTTGAATCGGCTCGCTTGTACAGTAAACGTGTGGAAAAATAGTCCACGACTCGGTAGGAAAATTATACCAGCAGCACCATCAACATCAGCTCCGATGTTTCTCAAATAGTTTATATTATTAGACGCACACAATGTTATAGTAACAGTACTAGGTAGCGCAACTCTTTCAGTGCCGCAAACCGAGCACACTGGAAACATTTACCCACCAGACGGCAAAAGCAAACACGTTTAAAGATGTAGTACGATATTGGGAGATTAAATCAAAACCCTAACTCTGTCACTTCTCCCTCCGCCGAAAGCCAGATGTAAACAAGAAATAGAAACAGTTTAATAACTACACCCAGCTAACTTGGTAGATAGATAGTATGTGCAAGTAACTTCCCCAATTTTAACACACTTTAAAGCAAACGAAAAGGATATCAAGTCGAAAAGCCGACAGCAACGTCAACAATTATAGGTAACCAACCTAACGTCTATAACCGGATACTGGAAACCATCTAACCCACAAATAATATTACTACTACTGCTGTTACTACTACTTGCTACTACGTGCTGCAAATCCATTACCAATATAGTCAATAGATCAAAGTCTACAAGGAAACAAAAGGAAGAAGCAAAAATCAAATTACATTACTATCACTTTGCTGGAGAAATTCCTTTCCAAAGTTCCAATACAAACCAAGTACATGAGTGTAACACATCAACCATCGGAATCTGTTACACAAAAACAGGGCACAACGTTAAATGGGTAAACAAAAATCAGAATAGTTAAATAGGCAAGTTACATTGCTGTAAATTAGGAAGATAAACGAAGAGACTTTCCCGCCTAGTAAAGGCTACTGCGCTTCGCTTATCAACTTAGTTGGTTCGTTTCTTGGTTTGAGTTCATTTCTTCCTTCTTCTGCATCTTTCAACTCTGTGCTTCGAGCAGCATGGTATATTTCTACTTCATGTGTTGGTTACTTATTATTGCTCTGTGCAAAGTTAATAGTTTTTTTTCTTCTTATAATATCCCATTTTTGTTTTGCTTTCTTCTCTCTTTACTTCCCTTTTCTTCTACTTACTGTCTCCTGATCAGCTGATTTTTATCTTTGTTTTTTTTTCTAGATATAAAACTGCCCAGCCTTAATTGTAACAGAGTTAAAAAGCAAAGCAACAAAATTCAGTATTGACCCCGAGTGGCCACGTAAGCAATGGGAAGCCTCCAAACAAAAACGATGCTATTAAAATTTGCATTTTCATTTTTCCCCAATAATTCAAAACACCTCCGCTCACATTAAACAAAAAATACCAACTAATTATGTCGCTTTTTCGCGAATTATCGATGAGGCAATTACTTTTATGTGTCTTATAAAGAGGAAGAAAAAAAGAAGCACAGAGTATATTAGCAAATTGTAATACATTACGATGTGGAAAAGAAAGGAAATATCAATCGTCATCTTGCAAGTGCACACTGAACTGAACTAATTAAAAATTAGTCTAACTGCTGTTTACGGAATCGCTCCATATTGCATCGGTGATTTGAGGAAGAGTTACAACTTACACACAGCCACACATATTTAAAACACACCTTTAAGCTCGTGATCCCATTTTGTGCTGAAACCTATCTGTTGATACTTACTGCTTTAATTGAAGTGCAAAAGGAAACGAAATGGACGCGTGTTTCCTTTTACTTTGGGAACTTCACGCAAACACATATATTGTTGGGTCTGTTATCGTCGCAAAAGAGTTTTGGTGCTTGTTAATATACTGTTCCCGTAACCTTTAAGCTTACAATCGTTGATTGCACAAAACATTAGAAAACTGAGTAAAGCAACAACAAACAAAAAGCAAAATACTTGTTAAAACCCAGAACAGAAATCTATTTTCACAACATGCCACCCAAATATTTCTGCTCGTTCGCTTCTGACGTTGCCCCACCAGGTGCGGGCATTGTCTTTTACATTTGCCAAATGCGCTTCCGGAGGCGACTGGAGAGTGGTTGTATATTTTTTTATTATCGTATGTTAATGGGAGAGAAAAAAATACCATTTTGGCGCGTTAGTACACTGTGGATGGTGATAGTAGGATATGTAAGTTCTTTAACATAGTTCGTGGCACGTTTTTCATTGTTTGAAAATTTTGTTGTAAATCAGTGTTATGAGGTAAATCCACATAGGACAGTCCATCACCATACTATGAGCTAGGATCACTCTTACGATTTATTTGAAGCTGCTCATAATGAACAGTTTTTAGTTGGTCCCACCATACGCAGACTGTTAGCTACTTCCCCTTTTGCACGGGAACATTTTGATCGCTTCGCAGCGCAATCATCTTTTATTTTACAATATTAATTCCCTTAGCACATCCACACCGTAATTTTATCTTCAAAAGTCCTACAAATGGCAGGCACAACTACAATGTTTACTGCTAGAGAAAGTCTACCACTTATTATAGCAAAAAGTCACGTATAACGCAAACAAATCTAAAGTAGGTTTGGAATTTTACTGAAACAGATTTTGCATTACTTAATTAGACGTGTTTTGTTTTGCAAAATGTGTGAAACTAGGGTGAACATTAAAATGCGAGTAAACCATGTAAGGATCTTCTAATGCAATACAACGCGGATAATCAAACGGTGTTCGTAACGTGAACACAGAATTTGTATTTGTACGTTATGCATGTATATGTGTGTGTGTGTGTGATAGTATGAGAGGGAAAGAAAGACAGTTCACACAGAAAACAGAAGCTATATACAAGAATATACAAAATATTAATATTTAACGGAAGGTCTATCATCCCATATATTTACACGCGAATGATTTCCCATACACATTTCCCAGACACGCCACGCACACATACACGTATAGCTGATCACAGGACATTTGTCCAGTGGTTTTTTTCTTCCAAATCCTCTCTTTGTAACTACAAACACGTATGCGAGGTACGATCGATGGAGCTTCCCACATTTGATCGCATTCAGCACCCGTACGTACGTAGAGTTGGCGGTGCGATCGAAACGGCCCGAATCAAACCACTCAAATCTCTCCAAAACCGGAGCCTGCTCCATTTACTCTGGTATGCGCATATGCACATTCTTCGAATGCACTGCCGCCCATTTTAAGCGACATAATATACCAAAAGAAAAAATATACACGATCGCACATACAAACAAACATTAGGCACAAATGATAAGGATAAGAAATTGATTGAACATCACTAGAAGGTGACAATGGTAGATGATGTGTATTAGAAACCCAATTCTAAATCGTGTTTAACCACGTGGTTAAACAAACCCGTATCAAGGAGTGTTCTGCCAGAGCAGATCATACTCTAAGTCAACCAATTTCCAATAGATTTATACGTTAACAAGTTAGCTAGGTTTTGCTCTTTGTGCACCACCATCACCACCACTACTTAAATGAACAGTTTATTTCATTTTCCACGTCTACGTTAAAAGATAACGCAGCTAGAAGCGATGGAAAACCCTAACTAAATGATGATGCTCAAATCGAGATGGGTTAACAACAGTCGAAGCGCGTTTTCATCCCTCCACTTTAACCTGGTTTTCCTTGGTGATCCATTCGGTAGATTTACAACGTCAAAAATTCTCACTGGAAACGCGCTTGTCTGGGTGTGGATTTTTAAATAACTCCCCCTCTTGTTAGCTCAGTCCTGCGCGCCCATGGACTTGCGGAAATTGAAACCCCAAAATAAACACACTGTAAAACTGAAGTGTAACGCGCCGTGATACTAAAAAATCCGAAACGTTGCTATTGGTGCATGTAGTTTGTAAAGTATTCCTGGGAGTTTATTTCTTATTAATTAGAGTGTGCAGGATTGCAAAACGAAATGTACATTCATCCCCAGGGTACTGCGGCAACAACCAGACGTCGACAAAACATCATTCATTTGTTTGTAATTTACACGCGCATCCTCCCGCTGGTGTGCTGCATTCGCTTTACTCCGATCCGCTGTATTGAACCATCATGGTGGTTCGGTTAAACAGCTCGAGCGTCAGCGAGCTGAGAAACACCGGCACCGAGTTGTGTGTTTTGAACTGCGTTTCGACCAGATCGCGTAACGATGCGGCATAATCCGATTCGAGCAGCGTCAGCACACTGCCGTCCGACGCGAGCGCAAAGTTTAGATACTCGTCCGGACTTTCAGCGTACTGGCTACGCAGCTGGAAGTAGCTACCGCTGATCCGGTCGATCTTGAAACCGAACAGCAGGTTCACCACCGTGCGGAAATCTTCCGACGACTGCTGGTACAGCTCCTTCCGTTGGTCGTACTTGGACTGTAGTTCAACCAGCTGCAGCCGCAAATCGACCGATTCCTTTATCTTCGCCGTAATGTTGCCCGTTTCGTCCGTGGTGTGCAGACACTCGGTCAAGTCTTGGTTCGTCTCCTGGAGCCGCTGTATGTGCATCTTGAGCCGCTCGATTTCGGCCATCAGTTTCAGCTTGCAGGCATGCTCGGCACCCAAATCTTCTGTCGCCCGACTGTTGATGTACCGGAGCACCTTCGATTGTGGTCCGGTCGTACGCTTAATCTCCGCCCGGAGTGTCATGTTGTGGACCTCCATCTCGAGCTCTTCCTTCCGGCGCTTCAGCCGTTCATTTTCCGTCCGAAGTTCATCGATTTCTTTGCGCAGCTTCTCGTACTGCTCGGATGTCAGCACAAAACCTACATAAAGCGAAGTGGATTGCACCATAAGTTACGTTGAAAAAGACGTTGATTTCACAACAATCTTCTACCAACAGCATAATAGCAGAAGAAGGCTAATTCCTACACAATATTTCAAGCTAATATCGCAATAGTGGAAGACGCTGGCTTACACGATATCTTCTACTGTGATTGAAAACTTTGCGAAAACTACTGAAACACGCTGATTAGAGATTAATCAAACGAAAATATACTTACTGATATCGGGCATCACTTTGTTGGCTTGAAGTTCTGCTTCCTGCTTTTGGCAGAGGTCCTTGTACCCGGTTAACGTCTTTTCCAGCATTTCAATTCGGGCCCTCAATTGCTTCTTGTCACCCTCACTGGCTACGACGGAGTGGTTAACTGGAAGGTTTAAAAACATATTTTAATAAGTAACAGGCATCTTAACACCACTCGCTACTCATCACCGGAAACCACTCACTGGTTAGATCATTCTCGTAGGTTTCGAGCAACTGCTTCAGATAGTCCCTCTCGCCGGTAACCAGATTCAGCTTCTTCTGCGCCCGATGCACAATGCTTTGCAAACCTTCCTGGGCCCGTTTGTAGTCTGCCAAACGTCCGTTAAGCTTCGCGTTCTCCGACTGCAGCTCGTCGATGCGGACCTGAATGTGGTTCTTCTCCGCCTGGGCCGAGGATTGTTCGCTCGTCAGCACCAAATCCTTCTGGAGTATCTGCTCGATGTGGCTGCGCATCGACATCGGGCTCACAAATCCCTCCTTGGGCGAGTAATCTTTCCCAAGCTGCCTCCAGTCGTCAAGCTCCCGCTCGATGTCTTTCACACGCACCTCCAGAGAAGCAGTTTCGGCCTGCTTTTGTTCGAACTGTTCTAGGCGGGTCTGCAAGCTGGTCACCTGTTCCTCGAGCAGCAGCTTGTTTTTGATCAAATCCTGCAAGTTTTTCAACTGTTCCGTCATCCGGATGTTGTCTTTCTGCAGCTCGTTCACGTTCGCTATCCGTTCCGAGGACACCTTCTTAAGGCTTCTCCAGTCCTCGTAGCTGCCGACCTCATATTCGAGCGTTTTAACGCGTGATTCCGACTCTGCCAAACGGAGCTGGGTATTTTCCAGCTCGCGCTTTGTTTGATCGTACGCGTCCGCTTTGCTCTGCAGCGTGTCGTTTTGTTCTCGCGTCGTGTCGAGCTCGTCCTGTGCCAGCGACAGCTGTTGCTCGAGATCGGCGACCTGGGTGGAAAGATCGCGAATTTCCATATTGAGCTCCCGCGTGTCGGAATGATACTTTTCCTCCAGTTTCTGCAATGTTTGACGCAGCTCGAACTGTTTACTGTCGGCAGTTTGCTTCAACTGTTGGTACTGATTGCGTGTTTTAGTCAGATCTTGCTTGGAGACATGATCCCGCTTGCGTAACACCTGCAGATGCTTCTCTAGATCGGCCACCTTCTGCCCGTTAAATGCTAGCTCTTCTTCCAACGAAGATATCTTGTGCTGGTTACGCAGCTGGGTCGTTGCCATCTCCGTGTTAAGGTGTTCAATTTCTTTTTTAAGAAACGTTATCTGAAACGAGCGCCGTAAAATAAAGTAACGTCAACAACAAAGCCGGTACACGACCAAAATGCCACACGGTAGTGACAACAGCGTGTCCCTTACCCTTGATCGAGCCTCCAGCAAATCCGCCTTAATACGACGCATTTCCCACGGGCTCTGCGCAACCAGAGTCGACGTGTACCCGGTCGCTGCAGACGAGAAGGAATCGGCACTGACATTACCTTCGAGCATCGTATCGTTGGTCCCCTCGCATCCGGAAATGCGGCGCTTCTTGCGATCTACGATGAAAATAAAACAATCAGAAGAAATGTTCGAGAACTTGAAACAAGCCTACATGAACTTACTCAATTCGAAAGAAACATTGTTTTCAAAACTCAGGCGGCTTGAACCCATCGTGACCGACGAACTCAGTCCGTACTTCGTTAGCGTCTCATCACAACCTTCGCCATCCATCCTTGTTTCCATTGCTCTGTGTATTTACCCTTGCACTTTGGAAATTCGAACACACTTGCCGTGCCGGTTTTGGTATAATCTTGATCTAGGAACGTATTTATACCCAGTTTGTCACAATAAGTGTCGGATTTCTACCATTTACGGAATTTGCAGCGCGTAAACTACGGCAAATCGGCAAACGCACCCGTTCCGTGAAAGAATGCTTATTTTGGCTGAAAGCTTCGTTGAAATGTGTGGATGAGTTTGACAGTTTTCGTTAAACGGTGTGTTTTGACGTTTCGCACAAGCTTTCACCTGAATCCGCCAGACGTCGCACTATCGCGATGGCAGAATGTCAGGGATGGAAAATCAAATGAAATGAGTTTTTTAAGACAAAAAAACGGGTTTTAACGGTTATTGAAGTTTGTTTCACTGCATAAACAGTATCGACTTTATAAACGGACTTTAAGCTAAAATAAATTGCGATGTCATTTTTTAAAGCTTAATTTTTTTAATCAATTTTCATTTAAGTAACAAATTGATGTAAAATTAATAGGAGTTTCACAAAATAATTATTGCAAACAGCATAACGTCAACAGCAAAGCCGGCAAAGAATCAACGTCAACAACCAACACCAACCACCACCGCCAAAACTTTTTTTGTTGATTAAGGTTTTTGATTTCTCTAAAATCGGTCAGCTTGTGAATTTTTAGTAGCAGGAGAGCATCCAACGACGAGGTAACATATTGCCGTACATCTAAAATCACTGAATAGGATTTTGGGTATTTTGCAGCAGGAGACCATCCAGCGAGAAGATGACACTTTTTATAATAAAGTTACCTTGATCGATATCGAGCAACAGGAGATCATTCAACGAAGAGGTAACATTTTGTGTATTAAGTAATGCTAAAGGGTGGATGGGTGAAGAGTGGTGGGTGGTGAATTGGGTGGTAATGTTGAGTGGTGGATGGTGGGTTGGGGGTAGTGTTGAGTGGTGGGTGGTGGATGGTGGGTGTTTTTTTAATGGACGTTGGAATTATCGACCGATCTACCAACCAACCAAAATGGAGACCAACCATTTGTTTTCATTACAATATTTTCATCCAACCACGATTGGAACCTAGAATTTAATTGAATTATTTGCAACCAAACAGTGAATTGGGTGATCTGGGGAAATTCAGGAATTTTTAACAAATGACGAGAAAAATGCTAACCACAACAAAGCGCACATGTTGCGTCCATACAATCCCACCAATAACGAATCAATTAACCTAAACTAATTGACCATTGGTGTGACATTGCTCGAATCGCGATCGATGGGTATGTTGAAAATGTACCACAGAAGCCGTGACGGTACGGACGGAAGGAATGTGCCTCATGCCTCAGTCACCCCCATCACAGATCCAATCCCTCGCCAAATGGAAAAGCTGACTGATGGTGCTGGCAAATTATCAAATGTGCAGTCAATTGTCGAAGCGCGGCACAACTTTCCCGCTGCACGGGTGCTGCTCATCGCCAGCATCAGCTCCAGTCCTGGTATCCCGCACCCAGCGAATGTTTATTAAAATGCTGATAATAATCCGATTTGAAATTTAATTTTCGATAAGCCAACGCAATAGGTCCCATCCTCCCTGGCGCGCACACACACACCCACGCACACTGGATCCACACGGGCAAAGAGAGTGGGAGACGTAGAAAAACGTTAATATGTAAGACCCTCTCCATCGGCAAGGGCAAACAATCCAGTGGCCAGTTCGGAAACGATTGCTGCTCGAACCAGCGAAGCACTCGCAGGGTTGGAAATATCTTCGACTTCGGTCGGTGCGATGCGATAAAAATGTAATCCGTTCCACCGTACCATACAGCAGTTTCGTTGTTTCGAGTATCCGCTAAGATGCCACGGTAACGATGGATATGGCAGCAACAGCACAATGTTCCGAATGGAGCACGAAACAGTGAAAGATAATCCACGGACAAGTTGGGCAGGAAGGTGACCGATGCGGGGAATACGGAGCCGTGAGGCCAAAGAGTGGCCAATTAGTAAAAATGCAAAATTCGTTTAAACAAAGCGAAGCAAACGTAACAAAAACAGCGCCGTCCGATGATGTGGTGCTTCTTATGCTTCACCTCGCCTTGGAAAAGCTAAATTCATCGCCATGACTTCAACGCTACCGACGCGACTGTTGACCTCTGGTGTGAAAATATGATTCGCCTTAAACCGATACACCATCGATGGGGCACAGCTGGGAAAGAGGGTGGTATCCCTGTCGCCCACTCTCATCCGTGGTCCGTGTTGGTACTTTCTTGCAAGACTTTCACCCCCAATATAACATTCGGTGTATGGGCTGCTAACGCAAACACAACCTATGATCAGAATAAACATTAAACTGAAGGAAACAAACAATTTCCCCAAGCCTAGCACCAAGTAATAAGCCTGCGATAAAAACTGCAAGTGCATGGCAACGTCTAGATTCAAGCGAAGGAGGTTCAAGAATGTTGCATCGAGTCTCATCTCGACCGGACCGAGCAAAAAGAATTCCATGTTATGCTATTTCGCTCCTCTTATTTCGATCTGGACAAAGCTAATAACCACTAAACAAACAGTTATGGATAATAGCACAGTCGGCAACGTCAGTAATAGACGGAAATATCTTCAATGCAGACAGCAGTTAGCAGTTTACAGCCAGCAGGAAGTGCACTTCTTTAATCAAATTGGCAAACAGCAGAGGTCCAAGAATGATGCCTTGTGGTACCCCTGATGAGTTGGTGAAGGGAGCAGATACGAACTTCACCACAATGTTCGAATCGGTTAAGTAACATTGCTCATTACTCGTTTTTCGTGAAATGTCCGTGATCCTTTATGTTTGAAGGCCTTTATGTTCACGCGTCTTGCCACTCGTCGGTTCCTTTCGGGTTACCAGTCTGCGGCAATTCCCTCCTATCCTCATCGCTGTCGCTTATTAGACCTTGAATCCCTACAATCTCGGCATTCCAATTCCGTTAATTTTAGTTATTAAGTCATATTGTTTAGCCTCTAAGGCAGACTTATGTTTTTTTAATAAATAAATAAATAACATAATCGAACTTACGCAAATTTAACTCCGTTCCTTCATAACTTCCTAGGAGTCCTAAGGGATTATTGATTATGCCAGACATGTGAAATGCTGCTGAGTTCATTCAAAACTCATCGGAAAACATTGAAAAATACAATGAAAAATCTACTAAAAACTGATGCTGACAAATCAATAGGAGATTACTGAAAACCTTGAATAAAACTGTTGAAACCCAAACGGAAAACTGTGTGGAAAACACTGTAAACTGATTCTCCAGGAGGAAATCCTGCCTAAACACTAAATAGCAACTGCACAAAAATCCAATAATCCAACATCCAAACCGTTGATTGAAACTTTTTTGAAAATCACGATTGCAATTTGTTGCGGGAAACCCCATGGAAAATTGTTTACAAAGATTCCTGAGAAAACTGATGAAAATTGCAGGATAACTCAAACACGCTGAAAAACAATTTGCAAATTAATAAATTATAAGAAAATTATATACATGAACAGTCAAAAGAAAATCCAAAGTGTATGAAGACCAGGTGGTTTCATCCCATGTAAATTGACAACTTAATCCAGGAAAAAAAAATTTGACAGGACGGGTGAAAACAAAACTGGTACTAAATGCTTAGAAACATATGTAGTAGCCGTTGATTGATTCATCAAAGTTATTAGTTTGTGAACGAATTATGCTTAAAAGTTCTCCCAAAATCGTGTATCTGTGTGATTGGCATTACGTAAAGTTATATTCTAGGCCTTGGAGACGTGGATTGATGTGGATTAATGGAGGTTGATATGACCCAAGCACACGGGTAGGAGCTGTGGATTTCAAGGCCCTGGAGACGTGGAATCATGGAGGTTGATATGACTCAAGCACACGGGTAGGAGCTATGGAATTCGCAGATAAAGTACAAAAGTGCGATCCATAGGGAGGATATTGCGCTACAAACAAGAAAACGAATATTTTAACATCCTAAAACAAGCAGCCGCTTCCTTACTGTAAGTACCAACTGTATGTTTTAGTTGTATATTTTACTGTCATATCGTATTAGGTTGCGCGGGGCGTGTTTGTGTCTGTGTCAATATTTTGACCCGTTTCGCCAAATGCCACATTAAACTTTGGTTAAAAAAAAACAGGTTATGAGATCACCTGGTCTTCATTCACTTTGGGTTTAGTTAGCCAATTTATATGGGATAAGACCACCTGGTCTTAATACACTTTGAAAAGGAACATCTTTGTTGAATGATCTACTATTGCTAAAGGTCCAAATGGACTGTTGTTCAAAAATTAAGTTATCAAATAGAGTCTTGAGTAAAAAAAATCGTGATATTTATATCCGTTCTTTTAAAAGAGTGAACAAATTGCGTTCGTAAAAAAGAGCGAATGAAAAATGAAAACGAACTGGACTAGTACGCTCAATCAAGAGAGTTACGACATACGACGATGAAGTATTCAATCCCACCGGCAATATAATTTAAATACAAAAAAGGAGCGCAAGATTCGCGGTTCGCAATTCGTTCTTTTTATTCAAAAAAAGAACTGAGTTATACTAATTCACCAAAAAGAACCTCGAAGCGCATCTCTGTTGTAAACAACTGTATTGCTCAAAGTCTTTTGCACTCTTAATGTCTTTTATACACTCCTTCATACGCTTTCTACTCATTTTGGCCTTAAAAATGGCTCTAAAGCCCTTATACGCCAGGCATGTACAAATACTCATTTTGGTGAGTAAGACAAGCTGCTAAGCGGTTAAAGCTCCTGTAACCAATGTTTTGCGTAGATCGCATAATCTACCCTCACTGGCCTTGACACGTCTGATGCTGCATCGATGCCCACAAACTGCTTCTTGCCACTGCACGCTACAAACCATCCATTGTGCCCTTCTAACTAACCAAAGAATGGGTCTTCCGCCAGTCCTCTTAGTCGGGATGGAAAACTTTTCCTGGAAAACCCCCCACCGAACCGGGTGGTGTAGTAAGAACGAGACATTTGTATCGCATATTTTTACGCGCAAATTGTCGTAATTTGCCGGGAGAAGCATTTTTGCCGGTGAAATCATTCAAGGACATTAATCACACTCCGTGAACGGTGAAAGCCGAGGAACCGAGTGTAAATATATTTTCCACGTTGCCGGCATTTTATGTTTGTGTTTTATCTGTGCTGTTATTGATGGTGAAACAAAGCAAGGCATTATTAAAGGAAGAAAAGATTGATAACTAACTAATAACATGCAAAAAAGTACTCACTGCAAGTTACAACTAAATTAAGAATAATATATTGAACTATGTTTTATTATTTGCTCTGTATTGAAACCTTTTTTTCAATTTTCCACCAGTGAAAGTGTACTATTTTACATCATGTTCTTTATCTTGCCAAACCCGCCGTTGCTGCGACTAAATCCCTTTTTCGACAAAACGATCTATCATCACCACAAGCGCCCCATCTAAAACCGTCTGAAGCTCCATCGCAGTAGGCACGGCGAAACATGTTTTGCCGCCGTATCCACAGGCAATGGCGGCACGGACGCACCAGTGCAGAGCCGATGCGAGCAATATCAGTCCAGTGCAGCCGCTGGTCTCGAGGACGAGAATCGCAGACCGTTCTAATCGGTGGCAAACAGAGGTTTGGCCCACCAACACCTGCTCCGGCACCGGTTCCTCGACGACGAGCGAGCCAAAGGACGTGTCACAACAGCGGTGTTCCCTAAACAGATGCCAGTCGCGCGACCATTGCCTGCTGCGTTGCTGACAGTTTGCTTCGTTTTGCTTTCGGTGCTGCTCCAATGTGAACGAATCTGTAGTGGTGTGTGCACTTTTTCCCGGGCGGTATTTCTACAAACCACCCACGGAAAGCTCGGGCTCGAACGGAAGCTTTCGGCTGGTGTGAAAGAGACCGCAACCGAGTGGTGGGCACGGAGCTTGAAAGTAGGCTGCACGCACACTACCGCACCAGGCTCGGTGATGCACGGCCGGATGCTGCAGTGTTCGTAAAAGCTTCTCGCTTCCAGCAACCGGATGCCGATGTTGCCAGCTGGAAGGCACGCTACTACAACCCCGCTACTACAGATAGTACGCAATCTCGCTCACCCGCACTAACACACCGGCACGGAGTGGCCACCGGAGGGTGAAACCGTCAACCGAAAGTGAAAGCCAAAGCGAGATAGGCGTGTAGCCGCTGTAGAAGGAGACAACGCCACGAACTTCCAAGATTCGAGCCCCCGAAATCGATCCGTCCCGGCCCGAGCGAAACCCGAACGAACCCCTCCGAACAGGACAATAGGAGAAAAAGAAAGGGAGAGAGAGAGAGGGAAAGAGCAAAATGCCACACCGAAAGCAGAGTTTTGTACGAGGCACAGCCGCTAACCGAGTGCAGTGCGTAGGCGGTTGTCGTAGACGTAACCACCACGTGCTACGGGTCTGTCTGCACGCACGGTAAACTCTACTATATCCCTTGTGCTGTGTGTACAGTGTGTGGTGCTTGCAGCAGCTGTGGCTTGGTTCTTACTACTACTATATAGACAGTCCCGTCCCGTGCACACCTCTACGCCGCACTCCGCTACGGTCCACCAACCGGTGCTGGGTAGAGGGCGCATCAACAGTCGCCTTTGAGCCGCGGATCGGTGCACGGCGTTGTTGGTCAGAACACTTTTCTACGTGCGTGTGTGTGTGTGTTTTTTGTGGTTGAAAGTTCTTTTTTTGCCTTTTCCCAAATTTCTTCGTTGTGAAGAGAAGGACCTGGACCGTACAAAAAATCCTACAATTGTGTTGTGCTTTTGAAGTGTACAGGAAGTGTCGTTTGTGTTTCCCTTCAAGTTGTTTAATGTTTTTATACGCATAATATATGAGTATCTAAACTTCTCAGTCTGTTCGTATGCAAAAGAAGGAAAGCTTTTCTACAGCGTGTGTGTGTGTGTTTTTTTTTCTATGTGTACATAACTGTACATAACGCGAGCAATACTCAAAACCGCAACGTGCTAATCCTTTTCTCCCTGGCCCACCCTCTGATACGCGCCGGACCACCAATTTATCGACCAGCTTAACCTCCGAGTCCGATGATAGTGACCTTCTAAGTGCCCGGCCAAGACCGGGACCGACGGTGGACCGGGAAATGTCCCGGGACTGGCTTTTGACTGTTTGCCGTTTTGCCCGGGGCAACACGTGCACGCGCGTGTTTGTCCTTCGCCCGTTGGACAGATGCAAAATGCAGCGTGTGTGTGTGTGTGTGTGTGTTTTGCGTGTGCATGTGTGCAGGATTGCTACTTCCAGATGCATCCAACGCTCTTAACAACAACGAACGACAAATAATTTTAATTTACGCATCACGGTTCCACTAGTGAAAAGTGGTTTTTTGTATGCCCCAAAATTGTTGTTAAAAAAGGTTAAACTTTTAGTAAACCATTTCGCACAAAATGTTACCCGCAACCACGTCCTCGCAAGCCAATCCCTTCCCCAATGTGCCCTAATGCCATCACCGACTTTGGTCGTCTATTTTTAAAAGGCACCACAGGCTCGTCTTCAATGGAGCAGCAAATATTGATTTTCTTTCTGCCTTTCGAGACTCCACACAGCTTCCGAAGCAAAAAAACACAAAAGGTAGCTCCCACATCCCAGGTAGGATGGAGCTGTTTGTCCACCTTGACAACTGAACTTGCCCACTTCGGGCGTGGGGGTGGTACGGATGAGCGCGAACGGTACCGAAACGGTTACTAAGAAAGGACAAACAAAACAAATCGATAACAATCCATTCACAACGACGCGTTTTGTTGCTGGCGGGCACCATTCGGGCACTTCATTCGGACATTCCCCGTTCATCATGGTTCGCTCGTTAGCCCAACTGGCTGGGAGGGCTTCAGCTTCAATGGAATAATGATGGGATGGGGGCAGAGTGGCAGCGAGGAAGGAAAGGAGTGATACCCACCCTCGCCATTTTTGTGTGAAGAAAAAAAAACATGGGAATAGAAAACTCCTATTGGTTACAACGCGCGCACCAAAGCAACCGTTGAAAAACAGTAGAACAAAACCTTGGGCATAAAACAAAAATCCCTCGAGTGGATTGCTTTGATATTTTGGACAGAGGATTAGTCCCATTGTGCTATGATGCTCTAATTGATATCATTACTATTTCTCCAATTTTCCACAGTTTTTGTGCACCGGTTTTTTTAATCTCGCACACATACACACAGTAACCCGTGGCATCAGTGTTTTGTTGTGCACCGTGTGTTGCTGAAGCGTTGTTTGCGGCTAGAAGAAGCAGAAGAAAGCTAGCAACGACAAGCAGAAGTCCGCACCATTTGTAACAGCCTACCACCCATTTTGTTTTGGCAAAGCAAAACAATCGCGCATAGTCATTTTTCTTAGTAATAAAGTGCAAAACAAGACAGAAGGAAAAAGTGCACTCACAGCACTTGCACTCCCCCCCCCCGTATGTATTTGGTTGTGAAAGTGTGACAAATAATAGCTCTGCGTGCTTGTGCGTGTTGGCGTGTGTGCTTTAATGCATATGTATGTGTGTGCGTGTGTAAGTGTACCTCTCTTTTCGCCACCTGTCCAGCATCTGTCAGTGAGAGTGAGTGAGTGAGTGAGTGGCCCGCTGTGTGGCGTCGCCATGTGCTTGTGAGGAAAATGTCCGAGAATTTTGATTGCGGGTTTTTCTACGCGCTTTCGTGCTTCTAACAAGCGCACTGCGGTTGCCGCCGTGTACGGCAGCAAGGCCAATAGACAGCTGCTCGTCTGCTGTACCGTGCCAGTTCAACAGAAAAACCTCAACAACAAGCCTCAAACGACAACATACACCACCAACACCCCTACATAAGGACAGCAGTGACGGGGACCGCGGACCTCCCTCCCTGCGGATAGTGAGATAAGGCTGAGAAACGTAATGAGCTTTCGTTGGAAATGAGTCGAGTTTTTGCACCCCGAACCGAAAACCCATCGACAGTCGATTGCTACGGAAACGTTTGAACGGCGGTATTGCCGTTGTACCGCCATCCAAAGTTCTGCAAGAGGAGGGCAAGACAAAAAAAAAGGTAAGTGTCACCGTGTACGCGTGCACCGTCATGGAGCAAATGATTAACCGGAAAACAAACCGCGTCAGCACGAACGGGTGATTGGCGATGGTGTGCAAGCAAAGAGCGACGATTGACGATTGTCTGAGGAGGTGAATGCGTGACTGTACCACCACAACACAACACCAACAGCGCTGCGAACAAGTCGACAAACCGGGCGGTGGGAACCTTTTTTTTTGGCTCGGGCACGGGTATTATGTAATGACTGCTGTAACAAAAGGCCTTCACAGGCTATTCTCTTTCTATCATTGTTCATTGCTTGTTCCGTAGATAAGTTTCCGGGTAACTTACAGTGGGAGAACATTAAATGGGTGTTGTGATGAAGCAGCGTTGTTAAATTCTTATCAACATTTTTTTAAAGCGATAAGAATATTACAAATGTGTGTTTTATTCACCTGAAAGCACTCAACCTTCTGCAATCATTGGAACCTTCATCATTGAGCGACAGAAAAATCTTTTTCATATCAACAATGATCTCCATTTCTTAAGAAATATTGAAATGCAATGAGCATTTCTCTGCTTAGCTTCATCATTCCATTGCTGAAATGACTTAACTTTTCTGATGGTCGTTTGTCCGTAACTTCCTGCTTCTGGACCAGCTTAGTTCTCCGGTAGGAACAACAGATCCGGTCGATTCAAACGAAATGGAGGCGCCTGGTGGTTGGTGAATTTTTTTTACATTTTGTTGCCAAAAATCCTTTTTTCCTGTTGTATTTACTGTATTTTTATGAGTAGAACCATTTGAAATATTCAACCGTAAAATTTAAAAATCTTTAATTTCAATTAATAGGACTGGTCCGGTAGTTCTAGTGTTATTGTTAATCTATCAGGTCGATCAGCTGTGACAATTTGTCTTGATCAGTTGTCAAAAGCGAAAGTTTCATATTATGACTAGTGTTTGTGTTGTCTGTTGGAGAAAAGAGCTTTAACGAAAGGCTAGCTTTCAAACACACTGTCATGAATCTATATTCTCGAACACAAAACGCAGACCCGTATATTGTCAAACTGGTATCCGTCAGCTAATTTTAACGGAAAATTTCTTCCGGACTTCCGAAATTTTTTGATGATATGAGTAACTGTTTGAACATTATGGTTAAATTAAGATTCCAATAGATTTAACCAAAATGGTGTGGTCCGGTGATTATTTGAAAGCGGTGACGGTTCTCACACAACAGGATCGAGACATAATGCTATCCGAATCGTTCCCCCGTAGCTAGGACTGACTATCAGACTACGTGATAAAACAAACAATTCGGACTGATCGTTCTTCATGAACAACAAAACATACTGTTTGGTGGAATATTCGTTCCATAGTAAGTTATACTCGTTTTTTTGTTTACTTAACCAAAATTAAGGCTCTGTAAATTGTGTGAAAAATATCTGATGAAAGTTTGAAGTCACTCGGCTCAAGTTATGAACATAGAACATTCAAGATTAGCTAAGTTTTAATGATTTTGCTGTAGCTTCATTATTCGTCGGTATATTGACAAGATGTTCGTGAATCCCTAAACTTCACGATGTAGTAAAAAAAATATCATTTTTTTCATAAATGCAAACTGTATATCGCCCCCTTAGCTCCATACAACATTTCTTTTGAAAAAAAGTATTGAAACATGTAATTTTTATTACTAATTTTACCCATTGGATTATCTCACATTAAAGAAAACATTACTGTATCAAAGTTTGAATGGATATTTTACAACGTTTCTAACATTCGATCTATTATAATCGTTGAAATATTTTAAAACAAAAGACCAAATTTTGAACCACCAAATAGTTCCTAATGTACCATTTTATTGTTACTCTCCTGGTGAAGCGATCCCAACGTACGGAAAATGGCCTACAGAGGGAGCGAATACCATTCCCCGGGCATCCGACACACTTTTGGGAAACATTCCACCGGTAGCAATCTCTTTTTCCCCGTACATCCCACATGCAACCTTCCCCTTTCTGCGGTAATACATTCAATTCCAGCAGCAATTGCTACTGCGTGAAACAAATTCTTCCAAATCGGATATCGGAAAATTCACCAGCATACACACAGCACCGGGCTAAAGCAATATGTGCATTTTCACAGCAAGAGCAGCAAAAAAAAAGAACAAAACCATTATGGTAGTTCTTCCTTCAGAACGCTGTACGTGTGTCCGGTAAGCTCGGTGTATGCTTCATTCTACGCCTGGCAACAGCCGAATGTACCGAACGTACCAGCAAAACCTGTTCATCCTTCTGCTGGGACCTAATTTTGGGAAAATAAATTTTCCCGAGCACAATATTATAGCGAAACATCGAGTGGCAGCAAACCGAGTAGCAGAGAAATAAAACGAGGAACAACTAAAAGTATCAAGAATATTGCAAATACCCTTTTCTGTCCATGTTTGTACTGCATCTACGGTGTGCGGGAGTATCGAGTGTATCACAATATCGGAGCATTCGAGCATTTCGCCGAGCACAATGTATTTCGAAGCTAATGGAATTACGGAATTCGAATAATCTCCGTCGCTCGGGGTTTGCAGTTTTATCGTGGAATTTACTCCCTCTGCGTTCCACCAATCATTCCAACGATTCGGTACAGTGAGTACCGAACCAATCCGATCGTACGTGGTGTAAAACTGTGTCCCTTCGCTGTTACTCGGGTGAAAAGCCGGATGCCGGATTGTACGGTGCAGCCATGATTAACCAGAAAATGTTATTAACATGCGAGTAGATTGAACTCGCCCAAATACTTCCGGATGGGGAGGGGGGGGGGGTGCTGTATTATGCTGTGGAAAGCAATGTCAGGAAGCTGCTAAATGGAATATTTATTTCACGGAAGACATGTGCCGTTACGCTCGCGGAAAATTTACCAATCAATACGATACATATTTGTGATTGCTTTCAAGCGAACCGTATACTTTGTTGCATTTATCTCTTCAACAAAGCATCAAACGTTTGAAACGCTTTTTTCCAAGTGATTTTGTTGTTGTGTGTACATCTTTAACATCCTCCATCGCTGTTGGGCTATGTTTGAGTCATTTTAATAACGAGCTGTTATCATCCGAATCGCAACCACGTTGGTTTTTGCCTCGTTTGTATGTCTACATCGTTTGGACTAATGTTTTAAGACGCCCTGCTCTATTGTGAAGTCGCAACAACGCAGCGTCTCCGGAACCACCGGATAACAAAACGCTATGAATAGAATACGTTTGATCATGTTGTGTCTATTATTCTCTCTATCTTTCCTTAACTCTCCTTCTCTCTTTCACTCTCTGCGTCCAAACCCTAAAAAACGTCACCATTGTCGAGAAGGACATTTCATTTCGGCAACAGGCCCAGTTGAAAAGAACACATAACCAAAGAAATACCATCCTTTATCTCTCTCTCTCTCTTTTCTAGCTCATTGTCTCTCTCTTTCTCACGTCTTTTCTCTCTTACAAGAGTGGGAGAGAAACAGAATGCCTGCGCGACGAATGTGAACAGCAAAATATGGCTGGCATGTTTTAAGACGCTGGTTAGAGCATAACATGACCTTCGCTAGCCCAATAACCCTAACCTTCAGCAAACCAAGTGTGGGAACCATCCAAGCCATACATACACACACATGCACTGGGTGAAAATACCGACAGGAGACAAGAACGAGTAAGGCGAGCCACGTATGCGGGAGAGACCACATTCCCCAAGTTGTCATTATGCCGGGCGAGCATGAAGGTATGACCGATGCCGATGGCGAGAGAAAATGGTAGAACCACCAGAAAATTAGGGTGCTTTTGAACCTGGTGCTAAAAATAGACACATTTTTAGATCTTCCCGAACTTTCGTTTTCCCACCTGTCCGTACCATCCACCGGGCGTCTCCATTTCGATATTTTACTATCCACCAGGCGTCTCCATTCCGTATTGATGGACAAAACCCGAAACCTGATGTGGGTTTATAACTTTTGCCAACCGGCGAATGGCTGCAAAATCGATGGGAGAGAAGAACGAAGAACTTTATGCTCTACCAGGGGAGTTTTTTTCGGGGTGAACCTTTACCCTCCATTTACCGAGGCAGTGGTCATGGGAAGCTCGGGAATGGCAGTCCGTTAGCAGCAGGTAAAGGCTTAGCGTTCACGCTATTCACTTCGTTTAGGTTTATGTGATTTACTTGTGCTTTCCGATTCCTGGCTTGGGCTTTCGCTTAAAGTGCAAATCTAGACGTGCTGTATGCGAAGTAAAATCATGATGTAAATTATTCACTGTACGCATGTAGTTTCAATCTGTTCAGCCAGTAGATAAGCAAGCAGTGAAACATTTCATCAAGTACTTAAATTTTAAGCTACTTTTCAATCTACCAAACTTTAAACCATCGTCTTTGCTTCGAGGAAAACCCCTGCTCTAACCTTTGCGATCAACTCGCAAACTTTCCCATCATCTTCAACATTAACGCTTAACGCATAAGCGAATGAAGAAGGAAACGAAATATGTAAAACAGATTACTTCACCACGGTTGCATTCCGATGTCAGTTTAAGTGGAAGCGAATTTCCATCATCCGCGTTTCCCTGCGAGTGTGTGTTACCGAGTGATGTTGGTAAAATTCAACTGAAAACAATACGGTACTTTTGCTGTTTGTGCTTTGCAAACGAACGGAGGGAGAGAACGAACGATAGCGCAACAGAAAGAGAAAAATATCATTAAGCACATATCACAAGACGCTGGCAAATATGAATTCGACCGGAAAATCCCAAAAACCAACCTCACACTCTGCCACTTTTCAGAACTTCGGCTACCACCCACTAACAACTACGGTGACGGGAGCTCAACAGCTCACCCATTTCGCACCGGTCAGCTGAGACCCGGATGCTCCTGCCCACCTTCCCCGTGTATTCCACGCTGCGTACCCCAGCCCAGCAGGTGATCCAATAGCATCGACCCCTAGATTCCCACCCTCGAAAGTGGTTTTATTTGTAAACCTACGCATCCCACCGCCTTTGATGTAGCAAAACGTGGTCGCTGGCGTAGAACGATCTTCGGTGCTCGGATGGCAGCCGGAGCACAAACGAACGTTTGCGTACGCGAGAGCGAATGTGCGCGGAGTAGCACGAGGAAAAGTTTGTTTTTCTTTTATGATTATTGCGTACCGTGCATCCCTTTCCTGCTGGACCGGTATTCCTCCGTCCCGAAGCGTTTGCCTTGTGCTTTGCCAATTTAAACCATTTGCAACAAGCAAGGCATCCCTCCTGGCATCCCTGTGTTGTGGGGTCTGGTGAACCGTGAAGGTGCAAAATTCGAGGCCCGAAAAGCGAGCGCCAAGAAAAGAAAAACGCGCAGATCGGAAAGCAGATCGTGGTTAAACTTTTCCCAAACAAGCGTAACCAAACCGCTAGCGCGTTCCTTTTTTTTCCCCCACCAGCACAGCCAAAACACGTTAACCGACTGCAAGGGCAAGAGCAGACGTAACATCAAGCACACAACACAATCCGATCCTTTTATGCCTCTACCATGAGGGCCGATGGCCGATGGGTGGTTGATGGGGATGGGTGGTTTGTCTTCCTTTCAGAAAGCAAATAACGAGCTGGAAACATATTTCACCAGCCAACCGTGCACTTGAACCGGGAAGAACAACCGGCTGTATCGGCGGCAGCAACAACCGAATCAACGCACACATACCAGCACAGTGACGTGCACACGCATTCACACACATATACACCGAGGTGCCGGTATCATCTTGCACACCGTTTGTGTCTAACGCGTACCACCGCTGTGTTGGTGTGTGTGTTCTGCGGTTCGGTGTTGTAATTTGATGGGAATAAATTGATTTCGTGTCAATCGAATCAGACGCCCGGTGGATCATGGCAGCCTGGACGCACCACACCGTTGGTGGGACTGGACGCATTCGTGCTAGCGGCAGATAAATTGGCTGATTATTTGCCGAGGGTGGTTGAAGGGATAAACCATAGTACCTTATCGGTAAGACCGACCGACTGGTAACATTCTATATGTTCATACACACTAGCACACAGCACACGAACGCTTCTTAAACGAACTGGTATTGTGTTCTCAACATGATGACATTACGTCGATCCGCTTGGCGGCGTATAGTAACATTTGCTCACTATAGTATTAACCGTAATTTTCATTAAAACTAGCCATATTACAGTCGCTGCCGCTAACTTTGGCCTCGAAGACACCAACTTATGGACAGTGTGCATCCAGTTTTGTCTCAAAGTCACATATTTTTGTTTCTTGTTTATAAACTGTGACTTCTACATGAGAACAATATATGTTCATTCGAATTTTGTGTCGATTAAGGACATTTGAGTACAAAATAGTTTAGATCTTTTTTTCTTCTCTTGAGTATATGGAATCAGTCAAACATTAAACTTTATTGCGTAAGCTTAGTTTTCCAGGAGTGAGTGGATAGTGCGCAAATTTGAAAAGAAAATTCAAAAATATCTAAACGTTTTAAACGTTAAACCAACTGATCAAATTAGATGCAAACATGGTTGACGACGCCCTTTGTCAACCAAGCCTCTTTAAATTATGAGAACTAAATAGAAGAAAAGCTATAAATGATTTTTTAAAGTAAATTTTAACTAATTTTAAAAGTTTTAGATGCAAAATTTCATATTTTTAACATAAATAGGGAAAAAGATTTCATGAGACAAAATTGAATGACTAATCGTAGGTTTAGCTTATTACCATTACCACAGCCGCGTAATGTCAGAGGTTACTTAGATTTTTTGGATAAAAAGATTTTGCTCTACTCGCGATCCAAATATGGGTGTATAAACGCAATGAGTGTCGATATAGTTTTTATTTGTGTAAAAACATTCAATTGAGTTTAAATAAATTATTATGTTTGTACCACATTTGTTGTTAATACAGATATGGTATGAAGATTTTGTTTCTGCAACCAAACATTATACTGCTTGCCTCACAAACTCACACACATTCCCATTTCACAGCAGATACAGAGGTATTGTACGAAATGACACTCTCGAGCTCGCCTTTAACTTCCAACGTTGACCTTGAAGTTGGTCAACGCACTGGAACTTGCTGTGCGTATGTTATACTTCCCGTTCTGTCTCGATATACGCTTCGAGTAATTATTTCGTCACCCCCAAATGGTTGACATACACTGGCCGAAGGGTGAGTTGATGAGCTTTCAATGAAGACGCATGGTCGTTCGTTTTGTTTTATTCACCCCCAAGTGCCTTTTGCTCCGTGCCGGGCTCGGCTTTTACGGTTTACAAAGCCTCTGTTTGTGATGGAAACCATAACAGTGACACACGTTGGCCTGAGCGGTGCATGGCTGAAGCCACATTCATTACATCCATCATCTGTTAAGCATGATTTTTATTCACGCCCATTACGATTGATTTATTTACCTCACACACACACCTCACTCGGTTTGGTCAATGAGCCATATAAAAAAGGTACCAAAATACGAATGTTACCAACAATTAACACAAAAGCCAGCCACTAGCTTACGTGCCTTGTTAAAAGCCGCCTGAAATGCCTTAAACATTTTAAACTACTTTCGCGTTGCGTGTTTTCGCTAATGAGAAACTTTCTGCACACATATTGAAAACACACATATTATTTGCCTCTCACAAACTTATGTACCTTTATACCCACACTTGCCAGACACTTACCGCAGATAATGGAACCTTCGTTCCCGTTAACCTTGCCGCCCATGAACGATGAAAAATTGCTAAAGTTTTCAACACTCCAAAGTGGCCTGTTTCATATTGGTCCACGGACTGCATCCGAAGCCGCAACGCTATTGCGCCGCACTGCCATTGCAAATGGCGGAGTTTTGCAATTATGAGCACCGGCCGTATTGGCCCTTGCTGCAAGAGCCCGTCGATCGTAGGCGAAGACTTATGCACATGTACCGACACACACACACACACACTCACATGCTGGTACGATTGAATTCTCACACCTTTGCCAGGCAAGCCACCAAGCACCACTGTATGTGCCTTTCGGGTTCGATAACGATGGTAGAGATTTATAGCATTGCAACATCGTTGCGCTTTATCGTGAACAAGTTTTGTAAAGGGAAATGTTTGAACTACGCAAAACTTACCCTTAGCCAACGTCTTTTCATGTGACATTCACCCAGAACTTTCTTTTAAGTCCAAGTTATGGTATTCACGAACATCTTCTCAGCCAATTCCAAGTAAATTGTTTTATAAAAGGCAGTGCCAATGATGACGATCGATTAGAAAATTAGTAATAATCGAGAAAAGAGCATGTTTCCCTTTGGAACAACCCTTTCCAATGGGAAGAAAAACGCTCTCCTTCCGGTAGGTTACGCGAATCGGGCCAGCATTTTTCTCGTACGGTCCTCCTATACATCGTCGCGATGTTGACAAGACGATACCAGCAGCAGACTCACATTCCTCGTTCGGGTTTGCCGTTGTAATGTAAGGACGTCCCACGACATGCATATTGAATTTCGATACGTGCAGGATTATATTTTTGCCATCATTAGCATACGGCCATGGTCCCGTCAGGGCGACACCAAAACGACACTATCTAGCCATGGTGTCAGCCAAGACAAAGACACAAACGGCGTAAGAAGGTTAAGGAGGTCATCGCGAACGGACGCTAGGCGCGTTGTCTTTCGTCGAAGCACAATTGCCGCTCTTTGCAGTGCTTGTACCAAGCCTGTTCCTCTCACCACACCCCTATTCCTTCCCTATCGTGTCGAAAACAGTGCTACACACACGGAAGGCGTAAGGTGAGGTTTGTGCTTTGCATTTGCGATCGTCCCCATTGGATCGATCCTGCGCGATTCTGTTCAACCAATATACAACCGAGCGGGCTCTCCACCACGCGAGCTCTCATGTTTCCTTATTTCAATTTTCTTTTTTTTCACCCACTCTCGAAAGATTTTTCACTTCTGCTTTTGGAAATTCTTTGGAATATTCGTTCGCTTACGGTTTGCCACAAAATGGCGACCACTATTAAGTACGGAGCGTTTCTGCACACCGTACCACATCCGACGTCGAACCGCTTTTCCTGATCTCGGTTTATCTCGCTAAAGGATCGAATAGATTGGTAATCTGTTCCACAAGCAAGCAAGCGGAAAGAAAGGAACGAGGTTAGCCCAGACTCATCGTTAAGCTAGCTGCGCCCTTCACATCCTGGCACTTCACATCGCAACATCATGGCTGTTACTTTCACGAGATTAGTGGTTCACATTCTACCCACACTATTGAACCGCCGTATACTATACACTACGCTTACGATCACAACGACACCAGCTGGGACGGATTCTGGCATGTTTCGTAGGGCTGTCGGAAATCAAAGGAAGAATACCAACTCTGGATACTTCGCTACAACACGCTAAAATGCAGCTGCATCCTATCGTAGCCAAAGCCGGAATTGATTATCGTGTCCTCGTTTGGCATGACTTCGGCGGTGCATATGTTTGACGCACATACATGATACGGATTTACAGTCTTCTTTTATCCTGTTGTATGGTCCTGTTTCTTCTTGGTGCGATCGATGCCATAAGGGTGGTGTTTATCATGGTGGTGAATGCAGAATGGAATTTACTACTTCCGGCTCAAAGAAGATGTTTTATTTAACGAACCTAGTACAAGCCGTATCGATAAGGTTCTTTGAACATTGTGTAACATTATGTGAACTTTATGAACGAGTGTTGAGATTACATTTTTGGGCAGATACTCTTTTTGAGTGCAGTTACTAATGTAATCGCATGCTGAAAGTGTTCTTCGCGTTAATGAGATAGCGCCATAACGTTATTCTGTCGTGCGGTATGATGGATTTTTTTTTACTTCCGCAACGGTAAATTATATCCTAATTAAACAGTGTGTGACAAAAGTTGTGTATAAGTATTAATTCACCACTTCAACTTCTCAACTGAAATACAATCCTGGATGTTAGTACCTTGCACTAATAAAATGACAATTTTACACCACACAGGTTGAAATGGCCATATTTTCCACAACATCAAAACAAAAACGTAATATAAACAAAGAATAGAAATACTTGAAACACATTTTACTCTTAACACACTGTGTGTTGTCAGCGTTAAACAGGGATGCAGCTTGGCCATCTAGAGTGAGTGATTTGAGTGATTGAAAGTGAAGAAAACCTCAACGGGCAACGGCGACTTTGATTTTGAGACACTTTTTGAGGGAAATGAATGCCTGAGGAAAATGCCTGACTGAGGTTTCCGACAACGTCTCAGCGCTTGAGGACTCGCTGCTTAAAATGTACTTAAAAATGCCTATGGTTAATTTAATTTTCTTACCAAAAAAGTATGTTCAATTATGGACAGAAAATGTTTACATTCTGATAAATTAAGCGTATCCTCTATTTTCATGGTTACTATCGCGTAATTCGAGGTCAGTTATCAAATGTTTTAGAAAACTTATTCCTACCTATCAGTCGCAGTAGTACAATCAAACCAAAACGTGCGGCCCGCGTGCCAGCGTCAGCTACCAATGTACCATTCACCAGGCGCCTCCACCACAGTACAGCGAAATAAAATGAGCTTTATTGACATTGTGTTTTGATCATAACACATCGATAAGTACAACAAACCATAAGTACTTACAAACAGGGTTACACCACAAAACAATTACCACACTACACGTTGATTTATTTGACCACAAGAGGTGATTTGTTTTCATTTTGTTGAATGAATGTTTTCAATACGTGCTTTTTTCAATCATTAAACAATTCGTAATTAAAAATTAGTAATTTGTTCAATTTGTACGCCAATGTTTCGATACGCTTGCTGTTTATATAGTTTGCCTAACTAAACCGAAAAAGATTGAATATATAATCACATCGAAAGCTGTACTGAATGCTTGATTGTTGTCAACGAACCATCATACATCAATTATCAGAATGTTTATTTATTTATTGATATGTTCTGTAATATACGTATTTCTTCTTCTGTTTTTATTTATTTTTTTAACATTATCAACTCAAAAATTGAACCTATCTCTACTCCTCACGAACCCTTACCCACATTCCGTCTCTACCCTAATTTATCCTAAAGGTGCGCTTTAATTGACACACGACAAAACACATTACGAGCGTGTCGTTTGCAACCGTACCGCGCCCCAGCAACTGATTCGTCTAGCGCAGGTGAACTTGTAATACCATTCCGATGTCCCAAAGGCGATCGATAAAGTGACCTTACAGCTCTGGTTGCCTCTTTGTGAGCTAATTCAGGCCGATTGAAGTGTTGATTGGTTTTGATGTTATAGTTTAGCTCCATTGCTCCTACACCATTCTACCAAGGATCGATGAAACATATTCTTTCTTACGATTCACTTTTTTCCAGTATCGCATCACATCGCGACGATTCTCGCGCAAATAGCAAAAAACAAATCATCCCAATCTCCATTTGCTTGTCTTTTTGAGGTGTACGAGTGGAATGAGAAACGATCTCAACTCCGGCGAATAACTTGCATTTGCAATCTCGCAATAGCGTTTGCTTTCTGGTGCTATTCAAACAATTTACTTACACCCGATGCCTGCCTTCTGGCCACTTATTTATCCACTTCCACAAATTTTAATTGGATTTTAATCGTTCGAAATCATCTTCAACCCAGGCAAATCGATGCAAGAATTTTTGCATGTAAACGAACAAAGTTTGTGCTAAACCACACGATTACTGTTCTGCTGTGTGAAGCACTTTAGAACAACGTTGATGTCATGTAAATAAAATGAAGTAACACAGGGAAATGTAAATAAAACTCCCCTGAAAAGATTGCACCCGTACGGCTTACGACCACAGGCTTGCTTCTCGGTACTAAATGACCCTTTTCCTGTAAAATGATAATTCCTGAGTGACGCAATACATCAAATTATGCACAATTATCCTCCTACATTTAGAACATTCGGATGAACTGTGCGGTCGCATTCATTATTTCCCATTTCCGATATTGCAAATTAAACATTTTTACAGTTTTACCGCTCCACAATGCTTTTATAGCTATTCACGCACACATCCAAGCGTGATGCCATTTGTTCTTGTGGGTTTTCAAATATTCGGGGTCCGTTTTCTTGCGAACCCGGTACGAATTAGGGCGTCATTTTGTACACTGTTCCATGATCGAAAAACGCCGGAAAAGTACGTGGGCGCTTGATGGGATGGTGACCTAGCAAAAAAAAAAGGAAATAAATAACTCCAAAACAAAATATTGACATTCCTTCCAACAGGCAAAGACCAGTTACCACCTACACCAGCCACGGTTCTAATTGAATCGGCCTTATACGCATTACGTACAGGTACCATGCACTCCAGCACGATGTCCCCTGTTTGTTTCTCACTCTTTCTTTCTTGCTCACTATTTCACACCGAGCTTTGCATAAAATCGAATCATCGAAACACCCACATGCACACGCGCGCGTACACGCCACCATTAAATGTGCGCGAAATTCACAACAACCACAGAGCAACTGCTTTTGCCATTTCGCATTTCGATACCACCGAATAACAATGAAATGATTATGATTTACGTTTCTCGGGTTTCCACGGGCAAGGCCCTTCTGTCCGGGTTTCGGGCTTGGCTACATCAGGCACCTATCGCCCGCAATCGTCGATCAGGGCCTTTGAAAGCGAATGGCGTCATTTTATTGTGCGTCGCGCTCGTACGATTCGGGTAGGTGCGACCATCAAATCGCGAACATCATGTTGTACCAGCGCGTTCAACTACCGAGCGGTGGATAACGGCTGCGACGCTTTCGATTACAACACACACTCGAAGGCTGCACCACACGTCTAAGTGAAGTGCACACTGCAAATGCAAATGAAAGTTTCATTTGCTGAAAGTCATTCGTACTTTGAGTAGAATGCAGGGGTACAATACTTTAGTTGACTGACCCATCATTTACATATGATTATTGTGTGACAGCTAAATAATGAATGTGATCTTTCAATTGATTTCGTTGCGTTATTTTAACTCAGTATGTATTATTTTATATTCGATGCATATCTACAGCGTATCAATCTGGCAATGACAAAAGTGTGTAGCTGGTACTTATCCCCTCCTTCCCATTCTTTGTAATTCATTGTGTTGTCCTTGTGAATGAATGTTTTTTGTAGTGCCATTTACAAACCGTTGAGGCAACAATCGTCTTTATGGACAGCACCAAAGCCCCAAAAAAGAGGCAGACTAGACAGGGTGTTCTACATTGTCCAGTCTGTATCTATTTCTTGTTTGTTTTATTGAAGTGCTTGAGGAATTTGTACTCTCCGCAATCAATACATCGCTGATTATCCGGCAAAGAGTCGTTATAAATGTGATAAATAAATAAAATAAAATGTATTATTTTATGCCAAATTCAAGTGGTTGAGTGTTTTAAAGTTCAGACCAAAAGTTTCTCCTAAAATTGTCGGTAGCAAAGAAATCCCTTTTCCTTGCTTAATTATCTTTCATCTAAGTGTCGTGAAAGTTTGCATACCCAACACTGACCACGCATCTTTACAGACTTTACGGACTGTGTAGTCCGGTGTCATTCTAATGACGTGACCAGCCCACCGGAATCTGGCCATTCTAATACGCTGTACGATAGTAAGTTCACCGTGCAGCTTTAAGATCTCGTCAAATTAGCGGAGCCTCTAACATCATCAACCTCCCGTCCCTCTGACCATCTTCCTCTCGAACGCAGCTAAGAGGGTTTCGTCAGTTTTGGACAAAGCCCATGTCTCAGAGGCGTATGTGAGTAGTGGAACTATATAAGATACATATAGCCCCACCTTCGTTCGTCACGACAGGTGTTTTGAGTGGAGAAGTTTCCTCAGGCTGTAGAAAGATCGGTTGGCATCCAGGTGCGATCACCTATTCATAAGTCACCCCTGCGTAAGTTACGATTGGTTAGCAGGGCCGCTGGTGGTGTCACAATCAACATGGTTTTTGGCTCGTTAATCCCCAGCTCGAGGTGTTCTGCCACCTGCTCAATCTTCAAGCATCCGCTACGTTGCCGTGAGCCGTAAACCAATGATGTGATGGCTTTGTATCTATTTCTACAATTCTCAGCCCTTCCCTCAGCCTGTAATCATACCTGACAATTTAAACAAACTGTGATTAAGGTGACTATCGCTGTCACTGCTGCTCCTAATGTCCTAAGCCGAAACATTCTACTGCTGCAGTGGAAAGATCCAGTTGTTCCCTCAAAAACCCAATTTTTACTTTACGTTTGACACTGAAGTGCCTTATTATTTTCCTGAAAGCTAATGATTTATAGTTACAATCTACAATGAAAGATTATATGTTACAACATAATTAAAATACGCAGTATATATCCCAGAGGTTTAGTAGTTCCGCTATGTGAATTGTTCCTCCATATATATGACTAGGTACTCTGTTAAAGATACACAAACACATGATTGGGCTCATGAAGGTAGTCTTTATATATTAGGGATGTATCCATAGATGAGGCCCATGGATGAAGAAGAATTGAGACCCATTTATGTTGTTTAATAGTGCACAAAAATAATTGCCAAAATAATTGACTGGCACATGCCCGCACTCGGCTGTGAATGCTGAAGAAAAACTCCAGCAACAGATATAGTCCTATGTTTAGATCACTTCTGGGAACTGAAATGAATGAATATGGTATTTATAAGCAACTCTGATTCCTTTTTATCTATTGATAAACAACCTAACTGAATTGCTTTAGAAAAAACATTCTAATTTGATCAATTTTTCTGTCTAAAAACATTTCTACCTGTTGAGCACAAGCTACCGTGCGAATCGCTACATTGGGTGATGCTTGGTGTTTTGAACTTTAAAAACCGAACCGGCCTCCAGGTACGTCGAACCTGTGCGCAAGGACTTGTGCAAAATTGTTACCGCTTCCCACTGTTGCTCCCACAGCAAACAAACCCGAAGCAGCAAACAAACAAACTTATTAACACAATTATTTTTCCACTCTTTGGAAAGTCTAATTGCAAGGGCTTCGTTGCTCCTACGCCGTCCCGTTTGCACATTGACCTCAGACACAGACGGTGTTTCGTTCCGTGCCCGCGTTCCTTTGCGCGCTGCATACTACACACAGCACACAGGCGCAAATCTTCTTCATTCCAGTTCTCACCATGCGAATAACTTTTCAATTATCGCATCCCGGTACAATTCCGACTTTCGTTCAACCTTCATCGTTTGTTTTTCACCAGCAGTGACCCGGTCGAACTTTGTCCCCCCACTCGCTAGCAAAGGTTAAGCTGCTAAATCACATGCAGTGGCACTCAATGGTTCAAGATGTGTGTCTATGTAGCATTTGGGAATACAGCAAGTGCCGGTAAGAACGGTAAGCCATTTATTTGCTAAAAAAAAGCAAATCGTTACAAAAAACTTTGTTTCCATAATTCTTTATTGTACGGCTTTAGCAACACAACTTGGATGGAAAAGATTTTTAGGTAATTAAGGATAGGAAGATTTGGTAGAAGTTGCTTTTAGTTGCGTTGCACAGAAGAAACAATTTTTAACGTTGATGACTGTTCACACTTTAGAAAAAAAACTCAGAGCAGGCATCACCTTTTACACTGTATAACCTCAATTGTTGAGTGAAACGTAAAAGTCGACTACATCCCAACGAACAACAAAAAAACATTACCAGAAACCTGAATCCGCTCGCATTCTAATCCAATCCAATTAAAACGACCCAACCCGGAACGAAAAATGCTTCGGACTCGACGGGATAAAGACAGAGGGTCATTGACATCGGTTCACCGGTCGAAACTAATACCCTCGCCGAAGGCAAACCATGCTCGTTTGATTGATAGTACGTGACGTGATGCCCAACGAGGAGATGATGCGAAAACGGACCAGACACATATGCCACAACAAGCCCCGCTTGATGCGAATGTGCGTCCGATTGGATATCGGAACGGGTTGGGGCGCATGATAGATTGGATTCTATCGATTCTTCCTTGAAAGAATGTTTGGCCACCGTGCATGACAACCGAGCGGGTAAAAAACCAACTACTCTGCTTGCACAAATTGCGCCGCCGTACTCAATTTCGGCACTGCTGGCAAGATTGTGCGGCATCATAATGATCCCGGCCGCCAACAACGAACACCCATGCCCGATGAGGTTGGGCTAATGTTGCCCTAGCTCTTAACTAATCTTACCCGTACCAAGCAAAAGCTCACTCTCGTGTCCTTGAATTTTGGGAGCACACTGCTGCGACTACACAACTGCACGATGGGCTGGTCTCGCAGGAATCGGGACGAATGAATCCCAAATCCCAAACCCCGGTACGAGACTAGAATGCAAATGTTGAGCTTTATCTACCCGTGCGCCAGCAAAAAAGGGTACTAGCGTTCTACTGCTTGCTCAGCTCAAGTCGCGTCCCCCTTCTACTTGGCCGCTTGTTGAATCTGAAGGGATCAGCAAAGGCAGGGATACTGAGTGAAGAAACAAAAAAAAAGAGCAATGGACTATAATTGAAAAGGATCCCGGTAATGCCGTCGACGTTTTTCGCTCCGTTTATGCACGGTCACTGTTCTTGGGCGACGATTGCGTGTGCGTACTGACATTCCGTAGGTTTAATTCCTATGGGAAAGTACGCGCTACGAACTTCATAGTTGAAAATGCTTGTGTAAGCTTTCAGTAGAAAGGGTGCCCCATGAACTCACAATTTGAGCAGCAACATTGAAAAGCACTGTGATGCATGGCTAACGATTGATCAATCTTAAAAGCCCTTGTTATGGTGGCTGCACGGTTGATGGTAAAAGCACACACCTTTATCTTCCTATTGGTGGGGCTCGCAGTGTGTCGCTCACTTGAAAAGAAATCCACATTTTTCGGAAAACCACTATAATCGTATCCTTTTTCATCGTCTTACACAATCACCCAGTCAGAGCGCTAGAAGCGCATATCAAAATTAAACTTTCTACCTTTAAAATCCCCTACCCGGTACAAAGCAAATACACAACCTCAGAAATAACGAATCGGTGCTGTTCCTCGATCCTTTGCTTGTGATCCTTCGCCAAAACTGACAAAACATATCCGTTTAACCCAACTACAGTGGAACACCGATTTTCCTCGCTCATCGAGACTCGACGGATACCGGATAATACGGATAATTGGAACATTTCTTGACTTACCTTATAAACTTTAGTGAATATCTATTGGTGAAATATGGTAAATAATAGTGTTAATCCTTCTTTAAGTGTATAATTTATTTTCAACTTGAGGTTTTTTGTTGAAAACACCCTTTGGTTTTTTTTTTTATATTGGATTATATTTTATCTTAGACTATTAAAATTTTCACTATCAACGGTGATTTGACAGTGAAAATGTCATATCTTCTTTGGTACTGTCATTTCCGAGTAGATCCAAGTCGTAAAAGGCATATCAGTAGTTTTTGTGTTTGTTGATATACAGATTGTATACTTTTGGGCGCATTTCTGCAAACAGCCTAACCAGGTATGCAATCTGCATGACAAAAAAGTGTTTTACTAATTTGAGCTTTCTCCCCAGCCAAAAAACGCGCAGTTTTTTTTTCCAAGTCATTAGTACAGTTTTTTATCACCTTAATAAAGTTATTTTTTGTATATTATTGCTCTACGTTAAAAAATATTCTTGTGGTAGCACATTATCTAGAAACGACTGTAGCTTTCGGTACCGGTAACCGGGCAAAGGAAACACAAAATCACCCAAAACCCTAACCTGGCACCATGTTTCTACTCACGAACGGTTGACGAAGGCTATATAAATAACATACAAAACCGGCTTTCCCTCTGATGCGGGCACCTTGACAGGTCAGAAAAACTTCAACATGCTTACCCTCACCCAAACACACACGTACGTCTTATCTAATCTATTTTTTCTAAGTCGTTTTTTTAAACTTACCCGTTCACCCCCAACGGCCCGTTACTGGGAAAATACTCACTTGTACATCCCCCGGAAAATCAATGCTGAATAATGTTCTTCCCGTACAGCAGCAAACCCATGTGATGGTCAGGGCCAATGCCGGTACGGCGCATGTTTACCATGGTGATGAATAGGTGACATTTTCCCCCATTACTAGCGTGCCTCGGGATACAACAGACGGGCGTGGATTTCCTTTATTTTTTTGGGGCCGCTTTTTATGAAAAGAGCTGCCCCGTTGCATACCACCCGAACGCTTTGACTTCTTTTTGGGAATACTGGAATCAGATGTCGGTTTAATCTTATCCACTTGCCTTTACGGATCTTGATTGCAGGCAGGCAGTAGAAGCGCAACACGAAGATGACGATCATCATTTTTAACGGACCCCTGCCCTGCCAGCCCGCAAAGGTGGACAGTTTGCTCAGCTGCCCGTGCCCGGGGATCTCATTGCCGGTCGCGCGAGCGTGATGACGCAAAAATTAGCTACCGATTTTTCTCGTCCCTACCATTTTATCTTATCCATTCGATCGGCACGCACACCACAACAGGATGAGACCCCCGAATTTGACATGGACATGAAAATGGTACATGAAAGGAAAAGCTTTCGATGCGATTCCCAACACAGGACACGAAGAAGACGATAGAAAAAAAAACTCTTGGACGTTCTCACATCACACGACAGAGAAACTTCGCTGAACGGTTACAATTATCGACCAGGAGAATTGCGTGATGAACTCGCGCTGGAAGTTACCTCAATTGTTCGTCAGAACGTCGTCATCGCCCGGGACCATTCGTCTAACGGACGGCCGAACAAATGAACCTCGACAAATGGTGACATTTCATCGAACCTCGGACGACAGCGCGGGAAAACATTTGCCAACCAATCATGGTGAAACTTCACCAAATTAGCGTCATGTCAAATTCGCTGCGAAGAGATCTAACATTCAGACTTCCGGTGCCCTGGTTCCAACAGTATATGCTTGATGGAAATGAGCGAGATATCGCGTTTTGACCGCACATTCATTCATCATTGCGTTTTGCTCAGCGTAACTAAAGAATGAACTCATGTTTGGGGCAATTAATTTGCACTCGCCATTGAACAGAGTTGTACGGAAGAGCCTTCATATTCGACAAATTGATAAAAATTGATACTCCGTGGGGGAAATTTTACAGATTGACGATGCATATTTGCATGTACCCGTGGCTACCGTTTATAAGCCTGTAACCGTTCAAGAACATACCAGCAAAGTATGAAATCAGTGCGGAACGTAATATTGAAATATGACGCAAAGTTTCATCTATTCCGAGTATCCAACGGGGAGGTTAAGTGAATCACTGACACACCATTGACCGTTCGTTTTATGGCCACAACTTCCAGCACGACCGCACATCGGTAAGCCCACATCTTTACACTCACCTCGCGCCCGGAACGCATAAATCCCTTCCTCCGAAAACGACCATGGAACTAACTTTTTTCATTTAACTCGGATTATGAAGCATTTTAAATGAATCCACCTCCTCTGGGGGATGAGTGTTGGGGATGCCTTTCGTGAGATCTCTCTTTCTATCCCTGTTTTCACTGCCTCTCTATCACGCACTTCATCTCGTCTGGTGTGTGATTGTTTCAAGTGCGCGCGTGAGTGATTTGTGGACAGGCACACACGCTGTCGACGGGAGTCAATGTCAACATTTTACGACGTAATTCAATCAAACTGCTTCTCCTCCTGGCCGCACAGTTCTACCAATCTGGCCGGCGAAGAGTGTGCACAGGGAAGTCCGAAGTAAACGCGCACGCGGATCCGAACAACACCGCCGAAAGTACATAAATAATTTTACTTTACTGCTGTATTTGCTCACTGGCTGGTTGTTCGGTCAATCGGTGTGTTTTTCGGGTGGGATGTACGCCTTTTCGCGAAGGGACATTTGATGGACGGAGGAGTTCGGACTGAGGGCAGGAAAAAACCGATTCGCTGTGTTTCAACGACTGCGCAAATAACTGACAACATATCCACAACTGCGCCGAAAAGTCGATTGTGCATTTCTAGATTGCAACTGCCGTGACAAGCCTATGGACTCGCTGAAAGTTTGATATACTTAAGCTATATCCTTCCATTATCGTGAGCTTAAAACACAAGTCCCATTTTCGATTTACGGCTCCCATAGACTGCGATGTCCTCCGATGCTGGGATTTTGCTAGCAAATTTACTGCTTTCAATTACCAAACCCTTCAAACTGCTCACTCGCCCTGTGGCTAGCAAGTTACTTCCACACCGAGAATGTGGCTTGGAGTGGCATGGAAATGATGCCTACGTGGCACGTAGTACGTGTACGTCCAAACCCCGTTCGGATGTGAAACGATAAGCTGCTCCGTTTTAGGACATCAGAAGGAGAGCAGCTCGGGGAAAGGTAACCAACGGTCCTCGTCTACCAGTGCTGCCCGGGCAAGATTGGGATGAGTTTAGTTGTGTGACACAGTAATCCACACTGTTAGGCGTATTCGTAGTGGATGAGAATTCTGGCGCAAACTCGGAACATATCTACCGGGCAATGTCTTCATGATACGTGTGCACAAATCGACCAAACAGGGTCCAATAGAACCACGAGTCTCCATCGTCAGAATAACACTCATATCTCATCATCACGCTCGACGACAAGTTGTCGCTCGTTGTCTTTATCCTGGGAAACGAACAATCAGTACAACTGCAGGTAAGTTCATCATAGAACCATCGTTGACCACACGTTCTGTGTTGTTAAGGGGATGGATCGTTACCCTCAAATCGATATGAAGCTTGTGGTTGAACTCACTTCCACCGGGTTGTGGGCGTCCCGTCCTTCTTTTATACACGAGAAACAACGATTGTTAGCTGCGAACTTTGCTGGGAAGCACACAGTAATTCCCCTGCCGTGCCGTACAGAAACGGAAGTGAGGAAAAGCTTTATTGGTGCATGTACCTCCAGATGTCAATGTGTTTCGTCCGTTGCACATTTCTTCCCGGAGCGAATGTAAGACTTCCCTTACCGCACACAGATGGCTTAACAGCTGATGTTGAGTGAGAAAACCTTCCAGTCAGCATAAAGTAATTACATCTTCACCACCCTTCTGTCACCCTCCCGGTGGTATGTCCGATTATGGCAATTGAGCACGATAAGGTGATAATGACTAATTCTTGCCTAAGCTCGAAACTAATTACAAATTCCAAGTAATGCTGCTACAATCAAACTCGAGGTGGTACAAAATGCTATTATACATCACCTACCGACACAGCGACGTTATTGTTATACTAACAAATATGTCACAAAACTTGTACAAAACCCCACAATGTCCAGCTAGGGACGGAAAGAATATAAAAGCGAATTTCAAAACGGTGAGGCTTTTCGCAAAATGTGGTCTAAAGGAAATCTCTCACCTTGCCCTGGACAACCATTCGCGTGCTACAGATTCTTTCGGTGTGCCCTTTTCCACATGTTTTCCTATTTTGGTGAACGTATTTTTGTATCCTCAATAAAACCTTCATTGTAATGAAAGCAACGCACAGCGAGGAAAGAGCTCGAGTACATCTTATGGAGGAATGTACGTACCATCTTTCCTTCGGGGTCTCTGGGGATTTATTTCCTCCCCGGTTTTTAAATATTCAAGGATAACCCTGAGAATGCCCAACCTTGAAGCGAAAAAGAGAAATTCTTTCATCTTGAAACGCTAAACTGGTTGTAATCGTTAGTGCTTTAGCTCGCCCAGCGATCGTTTTTTATGTTTGCTACGGAAGAATCTGTACAACATCAGCAAGGTAAGCGTTTACAAGGTGTGACCGAATCTTAATATATATTTACGTTGGTCGGTTCCCTGCTACTTTGACACATGAAGGAGAACAAGAGCTGGGGGTAATTAAGAACCACGCCACCATGTGAAACAATAATTTACGTTTAAAGAAAAATATGTTACAAGAATTATTCTGCAAGGATGGGTCCTCGTCTCGTCTTCTGATACGTGCTCAAAATTACACACATTGGTTGTTTTTTTCATCACCCGACCAGAATTCTGGAAACATGACATGTGGATAGGGTCGTGATCCCGCAAAAATTGAATGTCATCCGACCGGGACCGGGGACACCGACGCTACTGAGTTTTCATCTATCCGAAGGATGTTATTCACCCGACTAAAGACACATATGCACGAGTGCCAGGTACCGATCCGACCGAATGTCCGGCTACACATACAGCACACCAATTCTGTCCCAAATCCCTATCGCCCAGGACCTCGTCCAAACCGATCCAAACGTGGCCTAATGAAGCGAAGAAACCGTACCCATCTGCTTTTCCCAAACCAAAAAAAAAGGGTTTTCGGAGTCGAGATGACACATCCGAGGCTACTTTCCCGTACCGGACCACAACGCGGTGTTGGGCGACTTTTCCATTTGCACGATTGCCCAAAGATAGATGTCCCGATCTTTTCCGCTTCAATTCACTAAGCTGGTGCGTAAATCATCGGGAACTGTTGTTTTTACCCCAATACTCACTGATCCCATTTTTCCTAGCAATGTTTTATTTTATCTCAAACGTTGTACGATGTCTACTTACGATTTTATAGTGTGAACGGAGGCGAACTATTTTTTTGTATGTTTTCTACATGTCCAACAACTCCAATTGGTTCAGCCGCCAGGACTTCAGTTAAGCGCGACAACATGAGTACACTGAAAGCTCATGTAAAAAAAAAACAAATAATACTCCATCGTCGTGCCGCGGGTAGCACTAGCAGGGAAAGAAAATGTTTATCCTTCCTTTGAACGCGTTGGCATACGACGGAAAACATCGATTCTGTTGACAGCGACAAATAAAAGCGAACGTGCAAGCATTCCCGGCGTCAAACACCGTTTGATTAGTCCTTGTACAGGTGGAAACACACAGACACACACGCGCAAGGGACGCTGCCTCATGGCCAATCACCTCACCGAGTGGACGTATGCGCGGTACTGTGCCGGTAAGGATGTTACTCGATATATTACCGCTAGTAGTGTACGCCTGCCACGTTCTTAGCCCTGAGAACGCTTATCCTTGCCACTTGCGCCACCACCGTTCGGACAGAGATACTGGATGCCGGCACGTGTCGGCGTAGTCACAACGGAATAAGCTTCTCCAATACCGTTTGTCCCTTCTTCCCCTTCCCGGCAGCACACCGCACCCGGGCATGGTGGTGGCACGCTCGCTTCAGCAAACCACAACACAAGGTTCCGAGTAGCGTAAACGGCGACACGACGAGGCACAATTTCACAGCCCGGTGAGCTTTTTTCTTTGCTTTTTTACGTCCCCACCCAGCCCCGCATTTCCCACGTTCTAAGTACGTATTTTATCACCCTCTTACGCTACTACTGCCCATTTTCCACTCAACTGCACTCGAGAAGCCATTTTTCATTTCCTTCTCGTACACGGCGGGACGTTTTTTTTTATTCTCAAGCGGCGCTGTTGTTGTTCCTGCCGCCCACTGCGTGATGTTCCACGTGCCTGTTCCGCGGATGCTATTGTGAACTTGGTACGAGAAACGCAATTGAAGGTCACGCTCAAAAGCATACATGCAGTCAGAGAAAACGAGAAGGATGCGAGCGAGAGAGAGAGAGAGAGAGAGTAAGGAAATGTATTGGTTATAAAGTTTAGTCCAACTACCACATGCCTGGTGTTGTTTGGCTGGACTAGCCACGCTAATGGTGGGTGCCGATGTGATACTACCCCCCCAAGGACTGTCGCGACTCCAACTACGCAGCTCATCCAGCTAGCCACCCCCAACCATCATCGTGTTGCGTTTCGGATTTACGTTTCACTGCGTGCGGGGAAAATACGAGCTTGTACGGACGACATGCCTACTTCAAATGTGAAGTGTGTGAAGAAAGCCCACTCGAGCTGACTACTCGACCACCACACCACCGGAAAATCGAACCTGATGAGCAAATGATGATTGTGAGCAAGGTGTTATACGATACCGGGCACACTTTAAAAGCTTCTCTGCTTATTACAACACCAGCACGAGCCGTGCCTGGATTAATAAGCGAAAAACGTTACATCTTGAAACCTTCAGCCTTAAATCCCTCGATTTGGAGCGATCAAACTCTTCTAGAACGACTGGCGAATACCGCAAGCAGGGCATGAAAGGCTTATTGATGGCCGCTACTAGGAACAAAACAATATCTAGTTTTAACCAACGAGTCCCCGAGTGCTCGGGCTCACTCACCAACCGGAATTAGGGTGTACGGTACTGAACGGGCACTAAGCTCGCTCCGATTGCCCGCACAACAACGACGCAATGCACATTTTGTACGATGTGCACGTACGTAAGTCCATCAACATGAGCAGTGTGTATGTGCCTCCGACGAGATAATGGACTTCAATTGTTTCGCTTGTATTTATTGCATAACACTGTCAGGATTGTGCTTTCTGTTCTGTGTATTCCAAAAAAAAATCAGGCTTAAAACAAAACCCCATTCGATTACACAGTAGAATTATACATATCAAGAGGAGAGTAAAATTAATCATTGTATCTTTGCTGAACCCTTCATATACCGTTTTTTTTATAACCTTTCCAGTTATTGCAACACATCCCAATCAACGGCATGAAACCCAAACAAAAGGAATGAAAATTTATCGTTATTAGAGTAGACAAAATCTTTTTTCTTCCTTCAAATCTTATTGTCAAAGCATTCTCGGCAAAAATGATTGTTGGGAAAATTGTACTCAAACGATGTTTGCTCTTGTAATATATACATTTTCTTCCAAATTCAACAAAGATAACCATCGATATTACACAGGTAAAACAAATTATACATCAGCTATTGAATCGAAATCGTTGAATCGAAAGCTTTCACACGTGTATCTGTGTCTAACGAAATGTTTGCATTACTCCGACGTCTTGTTTTTCGTAATCAACAATAGATTTCCTAGACTTTTATGGTCTTCTTATATACCTATTGTTCTTTCTTGACTTAAGGGAAAATATTAAGTCAACAATCCAACAAAAAATGTGCGGGACATTTTCTTTACATTTCCTCGAAGCTAAACAATTCATCAATATTTCATCTAAATTTCCAATAAATAACAAATAAATAAATATATAATACCAGTTCAGTTAAACGCAGTTACGGTTTAATACATAGTATCGTTGGCATATGAATACTTATTTTTCTCAAAACATATTCTAGAAAATCGATACTCCAGAATTCAAGGTAAACAAGTCAACCAATTGATTTTAAATTATTATCGAATACTATTGACGCAAGTTAACAACACCTTTCGAAAGCTTTATTCTTTAAGTTAATTTAGTTTTCGATTTAAACACAAAATACTGACAAATGTTTTGTCAAAAATCACCATTTTATCATAAATTGATATTCTCTAAGTTTGACTATCTTCTTTCGCATTGTTTTAAAACTTTCGAATTGTAACATTTATTTCGCCGCCATTTAAACATCAGTGGGTAAGGTTAAGAGTTGATCTACGTCCTACGTCCATGGCGCCACCCTTAGTTCCACTGCTACACTGTTAGTCCTTCCGTTTAATGAAACGCCAGGACTTGAATGTCTTCAATATTTCTGTCCTATCGATTCAGCCGCCATGCGAACGCCATTCAAAATGATGGCTGCTATAAGCATTTTTCAGCCATTGAAAAGAAATATTCTCCCCGACAGGAACAAATCGAATGAACAGCTCAATGAAATTAAAACACCTGCACAGCGAACAATGAGCACATTCTTCCTTACGCTTCAATGGAACACGTGCATGCAAAAGTGCAAAAGAAAAAAAATCCCAAACACGGGAACAAATGCGAAACAACGACCAACAAGTTCCCTTCTTCTGTTCGCCATGGTTGTAGCACCAGCCATCAACCAGCCATGGTTGTGGCACAGTTTTCCACAAGGACAAGCGGCACAAGAGCTGTGGTGAACCAGCTCATCATAGCGCTCACATGCAGTGAAGAGTTATTTAAAGATTTGCCTCATGTTTTACCCCTTGCGTGATGTTTATTCCTTGCCAGTAACATAACCACCCAAACCACATTTTCCAGTCAACGTCAAATCAAAACGTCAGTCAACCGTCACAAACACACATACGCACACCACAACGAACATGCGACATGTTTCTTTTCCCCCTGGGGAAAATGCAACCCAGAAACAATCTACAAAATTCATTGTTTTTGGGTCTACCCGACGGGGAAAATGTGGCCTCTACCGTGCGCCACACAGGCACAGGCAGGCTTTGCAAGGCCTGCTTTAGCACCCTTTCACCGTACCGGAATGAATGCTGCCTTCATTCGCTGGGACAGTCTTGAAAGGGCATTGTTGTACATTGCTATTGGGTTTAAATTCCCGTACCCAACGGTACCCGTTGGATACCCAGGCAACCATCAGCCTTTCCCAAAAGATCTTCATCAATTGCTAGCAAAACTTCCTTTCGGAGACGGTGCTGTTCACGCACAATGGGCCGACTGGGAGCGTGTTTGAATTGGCGCATGCCGGCGTATCTCTCCAAATCGCCAACTCCTTAACCTTGCGAGATTAAGCTCACCACTTAACTTTCGAAAACGAAATTATCCTAATTAAAACGACACTTCAGACCACACTCCCGGGCGATTGTTCCCCCTTGCTCTTTCCCACCCGCTTGCTCTCCTTTCCTAACTTTTTTTTTGTGTAAAGTTGTTTCCATCGCTTGAGAAAGTTCGTTACACATCCCAACCCAACGTCTTCCCATTTGCCTAACCAATCAACCGTTGATGAGCGACGTTTACTCGTTATGGCGCGCCGGTGGCAAAGGCCGGGCCGCGAATCAGCGCCGGCTGCCGCAGGGAAATGGGTGAGAAACTTTAAACTTTAACAGACTTGTGCCACATCCATCGGTGCGGTAAGGATTGGTGGCAGGTGAATTGATACAGTGTCACTTACGACGACTAACTTCTCTCAAATCTAATCGATGAGCGGGTAAATAGTGGACCCGATCCTAATGGTTATCATTTTCGTTTTGAGGTGAAAGTTAATTAAAGAAATTGTAGCAATTTATATTGCCAGCAAAAAAGATTACGACAAAGCTTATTGATATCTTATTAGTAAATCTTTCCAAAAAATCATTTAACGATAATATTTTACATTGCTAAAATTCTTGTGAAGATATGTTCACCCCTGTCCACCAACACCACTTAATACTCTTCTTATAAAAATTCATGTAAATTTAAATTGAAAATTTACTGGGAGTATACAAAACGACGGGGGGTCCAATAAACTCTTATTAAACATTGTTATTAATTATTTCTCAACCACAAAACTAAGCCAAAACCAAGTCCAGTTTATCGGGGACCGAAATTTTAAGCGCTTTAACGCAAAATTTAATTACTTCACCCACCGTTCACCAAGAAGGCCCAGACAGAGTGGGTGGGAGGGAGGTGAGAAGGAGGTGGGGAGTTGGGGGAGGTGGACAGACCCTACAACGCACCGGGATGCGGTTTACAAGCACCCGGAGCACATTGCCAGACATTCAACCCATCTTCTCGGGCAGGCAGCCCACTTTCTTCTTAGCAGCGCCTTTAGCTTCCCCATATTATTCTGCTATCCTCTACCCATTCTTCCCAAAGCAGCTCAGTGAAATGTGAAATAATTTCAAATATTAACAAGGCTTCCGAAGTGAATGCAGGAGAGTGGAAGAAAACGAAAATTATGATGACAGCGCAATTTGCGCACTTGTCAAGCTTTGTAAGCGATTGACATGAACGGCGACCGCCACCAATCGCCTCCCTGCGCTGCCACGTTTCTCCTGGAGCCCTGTGTGACCATCACGTCCAACACGTCCGTCAGCTCTCTTCCCCCTCCCAAGTTTCAAGCAAGTTTCTCCGGCACAAAGTTTAAGCACAATCTGGCACATTTCTGGCTACGTTTGCCTAAACGCACCAACTTTCCCGCACAGCTAGTGGGCAAGTGAAAAGAATTTCTAGCCAACTTACTCTGCAAGTTGTAAAAGTGCTCGTACCACCCAGAAAAAATAGCAACTCTTCACCCAATATATTCCGTACGGTTTTGACCTGCTTTCACAAGTGAAGGAAAAAAAAAACTGGACAGATAACTTTACCTGCATGTCAGGGTGTGATCAGGATGATAACGCATTCCTCTTTGTCAAGCACGCATGACACTCACCATCGTCCACGGAGGATGGTCTAGCGTAGTATGTGTGAAGAGATGGTTTGTCATCTTATCAGTTGCGGTAGTTACACACATTCCCAAGCAACTGTCATCCCTGGTGGCTATGATCTGGTGTAGTAAATTGGATTGTTTGTTAAATCGTCTACACAAGGGGACTTCCGTGTAATTTTTCTGTAACATAACCTACAGGGTTTTCCAGTTTCAGCGAGAAAGTTGAGGTCATTTCTGGAGTTTCTTCAAGCGGAAGTGGAGCATCTTCATTTTTTAAATTATTGATCGGACAGACTCAATGCTATACACGTCTGCTTAATGTCTCTTCTATGGCAATAGCATAGTTAGGCGAGTACCAGCGTTACGATTTGCTGCACAGGAGGAAGGGAAAGGATTCAACTTTGTGTTACGTAACATAGTAAAAGACAACACTTTGATTTTCGCTTAAAATGTATTCATGGAAAAAATTGTTACGTTACGAATTTTCATACGAATTCCATGTTGTTGTTGTTGATGGTTGATTGTTGATGTGGAAAAAAATGTGTGACATAATAGGGATAGGGATTTTAGTTCATTTGTAATAGCCATTACAACACACATTTGGTTACACTAAATGGTTTGTTCGTACTGTCAGCTCCATGCCAAATCGAGGAACATCGGGATTTTCGTTAGGATGATCAGGTATTTCAAGATCTTCTCTCTTCTAGCGAAAAGGTAAAGCCTCGAAAATAAGCATAGTTTTGGCCTTTCGACAGCAGCAGACACTTAAGATTAATACCAATTTGCATGAGTACTGCATAGTGTACTCGCGTGTGGTAAATCTGAAAACGGACACCACAGACAGGAATCTCCTCTCTAGTACTTTCTGGTTGGTTTTCGGTTTTCCCGTGTCAATGCCTAAAACCTTTATGAGCTTTCACCTCACATTTTCGGGTTACCAGCTAGGGTATTACTTCGGAAATGCCTGATATAGACGGTTCATCACTCCAAGAAAAACATCTCGGCGTCGCGCTATGACTACTTTATTAATGTAGTCGGGCGTTTCAGCTTTGAAATCGTTGCTGGCAACTAGCAGTGCTAATGAGACCCTCCTAGCCTCCATCTAAGATCAATCACCTGCAATGCCAGCACATTCACTCACAGCAATGCTAGTTACCGATGTTGTGTACTGCCGGAGTAACCGCTTTTGGGACGATTGCCTCGGTTGGCATCGGCTTAATCAGCTGGACCGATCTCAACGTAAGTCGTGATCTCGCCTCTCTCCACACGGATTCTTCTTTGCTGGAGGCGGGACAGGATTGATGACCAACGAATGGAAAATTCGACGAAAAAAAAGTCCGCTAGATGGCGCCTCCCTAGAAAAGGATGGAAAAATAATAGGAAACAGGAGATAAAGAGTAGGACCAAGCAATAACGAACAGAAGATCAGAGAAGCAAGCGATCTTTCTCTTATCTTTCCAACCGCCGATGCGAACAGTAATAGTGTTCAGTGCTATCAAATAAAGTTGGTAATGCCAAACCCAACAAATGCTTGCAGCAACGGCAAATAGGACGAGAAAACACTGTATTTAGCATAGCAAAAATCACAATTACCACAAGCAGTAATAATAATCGTATGTATAGAGTGAATAAGGTTCAAGCAGAAATTTACTTTTTTAACATCGATGTAAACAGTCAGTCTGGCTTGACTAGTAGAATTTACTCGGTATTACTACCCTTAGGGCATTTTCGATTCGTTGAACGCCAGCGCGCTAATAATAAACTTTAGCCAGATATTTTAATTAAAACAAAACAAGCTCCTTGGTAAAGACTTGGTAGTGCTAACAAATGATGCACCCTACACGCTCAACAATATAATTAAGTGTTGCTAAAACTTCATCGTGGATCATCGTGTCACCAATCAAAAACAACTCAGTTTATTAAACAAAATTCTAAGGCACGCAAGACTGTCTGTCTACGACTTCAGTCTTTTGATTTTATTGTTAAAAATGTGGACTTAGCGATCTTTAGATGAAGTAATAAAAATGCATACACCCGAAGACATTGGCATTGTTACTGTATGTGAGTCGCCAACAACGGGTTTTCTCTGTACCATACATTTTCTCATATTTTCCTGCCGCACCATGTTGTTATGCTACGACAGATCATGCTATACGAATATTTTTCATCCTTCATTAATTTACAGCGTAACACCATCAGCGATAGCTATTGTTCACTTTGTTTCGCGGTAACAAGTGCCTCTCGAAACATAACACTCGCACACAATGACAGCCAGTTTTACATTACGATTCCATCCCTCGGTGCCCGATTGATTCGCTTATTCTACTGGCCCATCCCATCCGTTACCGCGGCAAAAAACCGATCCGGTGCCGATTTGGCAATTGAAATCCTGCCGTACACCCAAGATGACAGTTATTAGAAAAAGGGTTTCAAGCAAACGACTCGAGCTATTCCAAGTGCTTTCTCGTTCCGTTCTCGCGCTCTCAAGACACTCGGGCCGGGGGACGAAAAGCTCGTCCCATCATTCCGCCTTTCCACTCGGCAACAATTGGGGAGGGTGGGTGATGTGTCTTCGGATGCCAATTTCAAACCGATACCCGGTTGGATACGGTTCCCACCATCTTCTCCATCATACAGTGGCCCGCATAACGCAATTCAGGATTAAACCGTAACGCGATATGCTAAAATCTTCTGCCCTCCATACATTCATCCCCTCAGGTTTTCCGCCACAGTGCCACCAGCCGTGGAATGTGAAGTCGCGCTCGAACTTTATCGCGCTCGATGGGATGATGATGACAGCGCGTTATGTTACGTCCCTCCCCAAGCGGGGTGGAAGCCACAGCAAAACAGCATCCCGGATGCTCCAATGATGATAATGGCGTACCGGGAGGTAGGCGGCGATATCGTGTGATGCAGCAAGGGCATTTCCCGAGTGGCACGATGGTAAAGAATACCCTCTTCATTTTCGCCACACAAGGGTCACCAAATGGTGGCAAGAACAAGAAGAAGAAGAAGCGGGAAAAGTGAAAAAAACACGCGATCCACTCAAAGATAATCGATTTTCCTCCTGCTGGGATGGAAAATGGATGGGAAAGGTACAAAATCAGATTCGCTTCCCTGACCGCACCATGGTAGCATTCTGCTACCTTGGCGCGATTTTCATCAAAAAAGCAAACCGAAAATCTACCAAAATCCTCACCCGCTATCGCTTCCCGATCGTTTTGTTCGTCCCGGTATCGCGCCATTTATCGTGACTCCCGGTGGGACCGGAGCCTAACCGGCGACCGCTAAATACCAACCAACAAACCACCACAAAACTGGACAAACAAAGCGCGAACGCTGCACACCAACCAAATGATGTGTTAAGGGACGAAGCGGAACAGTGAAACGAAAAAGAAACCACAAAAAATAGGCAAACATATAAAGAAGGCACCCGACAAACATGCCTTCCTTCAAGACGGCGGAAAGAGACCTAGGACAACGGGCATCAAATTAATATTTCCTTTCTGGCGGACGATGCCGAACGTCAATAGGCAAAAGAAGGCTACGCTTACAAAAAGTCGAACTGCTTTCAAGCTAGACCACCACCACCCCCACAACATCATCGATCGAGGTGGAAAAAAAACGATTGAGGGACAAACTTTCCTGTTGAAAAATGCCTTGCCTCCGTTTGGCCTCAGTCGCCCATCCCGCCCATCGTTTCCCGATTCGCTTCGGTCTGATCCGATGATAATTTTCCCATTTTTCTGCCTCTGCGAGTTTTCGATTCCGATACGCCGGAACTCAATGGACCGTGTACCGTCGCTGGCTGCACCTCATCATCATCGGGACCTCATTTCTGCGCTGATTTATTGCCCGCCTCGAGTAGGTTGGGATGGTTGAAACGTGTTGCATATCGCCAACAAGAGTGAATTTTGCGAGAAAGTTCGATTTCGCCCATACCGAACGTTACGGCACACTCGAGTAAGTGAGATTGATGATTGAGCGTATCTCGAATAAGAATCCGTCCATACAGCAATTCTACACGCAAATCGGTTCGGTGCGAAAGTAAATACCAATTCGAGCATCCCAACTGGAAACGATGTACCGATTTGCATAGTACAACAACAGCCGCGCGCGCACAGGCATACGGTTCATTAACGCCTTCCAAATCGCATATCAAACCACACGTCGAACAATTTCAATTTCGAACGCATTTTCCAACAGCATTCCAAGGAAGTGTTCCGTTCTAGTGTAAACATTATCTAAACGATTCCGAGAATGCATCTCGTTCTTGCGCTCGCACAAAACGTAACGTACTTCAGTGAAACGGGCGCCACATTGCTTCGTCTTGAGCAAACGCCCAGTGTGGGTTCCGAGAATGTATCATCCATGCAATGTGATAATCTGATAAAGAGTTCCTGCTAAACAAACGTGGTGGTATGGATTCCACAGTGATATGTGGTTGGACAACTAGAATAGGATGACAGCAGGATAGGCTGATTTGGTCAACCTAGTTCCGCGGTCGGGGTCTTCCATACATAGCTAGCATGTAAGAAACCTTCCTGAGATAGTTTCTGAAGACTGTCCCGCACTGTATTTACGGATGAAGAACTATTTGAGTTCCTCAAAGCTAAGTAGAGATTTTTCGCTATAAAATCCAACGAAGTGTCCCAAACCATCAGCTTATGATGTATGTTGACTAAGGTCCTTATGTTTATGTAGCGTTAACCCCCACGAGCAAGTAATGTAGAGATGAATAGAGATTATGTAGAGAATTTCGTGATAACTAGCATTCTAAGCACCTTATTAGCTGAGACTTCCATTGGCATTTTGGTGACTTGTGTAACTCAAAGGTGTGACCGATTTTGGTCATCTCCCAATTCCCTCTTCTATTCGAAATCCCTTAATGTATATGTGTGGATTGGATTCCTTTTACCGGTATCAATTCTGATAGAATCGATCAAATCCATCAGGTTAATTACCTTGCGCACTCTACTGGATGGTTAGTGAAAATTCTACTTTCTACTAGACTGGGACTCAACATCAAAATTAACAAATAACGAGAAGTGATGAGTAGATTAGCGAATGAATGAATTTCCTTGGAAAGTAGAAAAGTAAGCTGTGGGAAAGAGCACAGTGCGGTTAAAAAATCCTGTACACGCAGAGCGGATGCACCAACATTTCCACACCTGATTTCCCGGAGATAGTTCATAGCAATTTTATAATATTTTATGATGAAAAAAATCAAGATATCAATAACTTGTTGGTTGATCATTTGCGCTACATCATTGCGATATGAGACATGAGGTGACAAAGATTCAAGACACGCAATCATAGAAGTTTATATTCGAGTGGATAAGTGGAAGCTTTAGAACTGTACAAACTGCCATGCCAGCTAGCAAAATCACAGCAACATTTCCCGTATCGGGTGGCAGTTCTCTAACATCATGTTGGTGTCTGAGATGCTGCTCATATGCTTGCAACAATGTATTACAACCACTAGAACTACATTTCAGAGGATTTATTGTTGGAAATGGGATCAACTCAAGGGGTTTTACGACCATTGCGGCTTATTTTGAACCATGATAATTGATTGATTGATTTACCATTGATAATTAAAACATAAATTAGCTATATAGCCTGGCCGTTCCTCTCGAACAAAAAATTAAAATTAAAACGTAAATTAGAATTTAAATACCTGGAAAGAAATATCATTCTTTTCGAACCTTTATTGGGATTTGAAATGAAATTTGGCATCATCACCATCCTTCTTGAAGAACGTAAACTGTATATTCCTATAAGTTTCATTACATGAAAGATCTTTGTTTGGGAACGGCAAGGAAGTAGTGCAGCGATGATTCATAGGAACATTCATCTAGAAAAATTCTGAATAAGTTTGAGAATCCATATTGTCAGAATTGCGTAACACGAGACAAGTAGTACAACTTCGTGAATTTCATTTCCAGCTGTAAACAACAAGCCTTGAGATTTAATTACCGTTCACCTAAACTTGGAACTGAACATTCCAAATAATTTTAACGGAACTTTGTCTGGTATGTTTCAGAAGCCTTAAAAAACAAATATTTTCTTATCAAAACTTCTTCCGTAAATTTGGTAGACGAGTTGAAGCATTGTTTTTTTTACTAAACGACTTGTCAAGTTTCTACTGGACCACCCAAAAAGTACAACACATGATACTTAGAAACAAGTACGAACGAGAGACATGGACAATTGCTTAACCAACACGAATATTGGTACAAAGTTATTCCACATTACTGTTGCAGAATTACTCGAAACCCTGTTGTGTTTGTACGGGCATATGTTACTCCACTAGTAATCATCCAACTGTGATAGCGATAACGCCATACGGTTCTCACGCCAAGAGATTCTGCGCCTGACGATATGTGATCCGCACCTCAAAACACCAAAAATGGCTGCAAAAACATAGAAAATATTAAACACACGTAGGGATATGTTTTTTTTTTTTTTTATTTATACTGTCTTGGAAGGAAGTGGAACAAAAAACCGTCAGATTTCCATCGGTACTAGGTGTGATGCTGCATATTGTAGCATTGGCACAGTGAAGAAAGTGAAACATAACATCGGCAAGAAAACCCAGGATGGTTCACAGCATGTTTGAGTGTCACAGTGCCTACTTACACCCATCCATCCATCCATCCGGCGCGATGAAGCATCTCAATATGTTCCTTCGCCATTATTTGTGTTTGGCCCTTCTTCTACTCCGCTACAGCGGTCGGTCTTCGAAAGATGCTTGTCAGCGCCACGCTGCATGTGATAACTTTCTATCGCTCTGCACAATGTCAGCCTTTAAGCGACAGATATCTCACTCAACCGACAATAGCGGGCTGCAGTACAGCAAACGTGCGCTGAAAAACATGAAAGCGATTTCTCTGCGACGACAACCGGGGAACACAGCGGTTGCAGCCCGCACAGTGCTTCCGCCGCCATGTACTAGCGATTTGCCCTCTATTTGGCCGCCAGATGTGATCACGCTACTCATTCGGTTCGTACTTGAACGCGTTTTGTGTGCGTTTTTGCGCCGGGCCTATTACACAATCGGTTTCCATTGTTAGACATCATTGTCAAGGCTGTGCTTTCGCTGTGGGATGATGGCATACTCTGCACGAAGGTAAATGAACGCTGTTGTGATGTGCTGTGTTCGGTGCAGGCGAGGATTCGTAATCTGCTTATGTTGCGAAGTGTTACGGAACGAACCAGCGAGTGCGCCCATATGACGCCCCACTAGCAGTAGTGTGAATTTTAAGCACATATGATCGTTATGCTATTTTTTTTTGAAATCCCACATAAATAACAAATCACACTTCAATCACACCTTCCTGGTAAACAACATCGTGGCCGAGTAGTAGAACCGGTCATTCCGTGCGGCCAATCGTCCATAACTCACTCACAACGTACGGCGACAAACCACTGGACGGGCCTGGCTTGATGGGAGTACAATGCGTAATTGATTTACTGCCCAGCGAACCAGCGAGACGAAGTGTCTGCCTGGCCAAACAAGTTGCGTTGTGGCGGTGTTTGAGTCAGCACCACCGCCTTACACACTACTACCACGCCGCCAAACCACGAAACCCGCACGTTCTCTCTTTCTGGCAGTACGTCTGCACACGCCGACCTCAAAACACGCCAGTGTCATTTCGCTTAACGCGCTTAGTCGCGCTAAGATTGTGCCTACACATTGGACTCTCATTTGAAACTCATTGCGCTGTTCCATCCTTTCTCTTTTTCTCGTATCATCACCGGATTTCCCCCAACCCGCAACTGGAATGATCTTCATTAGCCGAGAATCTGTGATTGTCATTATCAACGCTAACAAACGACGACGGCGCAGCGATGGCGTCGTCGTTCGCTAATTGCTCCTACGCGCCCGATCCGAGTGCTGGCGACGCGAATCCATTCAACTACGGCGAGCGCAGTCTGCTGGACGATCGGGACAAGCGGTACGTAGAATAGCATGCCAACGTGCACCATTGCTGGCAGTGGTGATACGCGTGAAAATTTGCCTTTAAAAACATTACTTTTTTCCCTTCAATGCAGTGGAGTGACGCGAGCATCGAGCCTAGCCCTACCGAACCACACGCTGCTGGATCTGTTGGAGCAGAAGCAGAAACTGTACGACACAATCCACCTGACGCCACCGCCGAAGGGCAATGGTACCCGGCGCCATTCGTCCGATTCGTTCCCGATGATCGAGAATGAGAGCTTTCAGATACCGCAGCGACAGAGCAAAAAGTCGGCCCAAGCTTTAACGCCCGGCCCGCTGGTGCCACCGCCCGTACCGAAGCGAACCTTTCAGGGTAACTTTCCGCGCAAACCGCCCGACTCGTTCGAGGTGCAGAAACGTGCCTCGCTGCTCGCCCTGGACAGCTATCAGCAACAGCAGCAGCAGGTGCAACAGCTACAGCAGCAACTGCAGCAGCAGCTTCAACATCAACAGCAGCAGGCGCAGCAGCAGCAGCAGCAGCAAACCTACGCCCAATTTGCCCGCGCCGAGCGTATCTGCAAGTCCGCCTTTGAGGATCAACCGTTCGGCTACTATCCGGCGCCGAAGAGTGCGAAAAGCAGTGGATCGGGTGTCGGTGGCGGCACCTGCCACAGTGTCAGCGCGACCAGCTTCGACGATCTGGCCGAACCGGATGACTTTGTGCTGTTCAGCAAGAAGATGGCCTCGATCGAGTCGAACCGCTCGTCGAGCGATTCGAACAAATCGCAAACCACCATCGACACCGGGTACGTGTCGGCAAACGAAACCGACCGTTCCATACTGACCGGCGGCAGTTGCTCGTCGGCCAAGGGCGGTGCGTCCTCCTTTCGCAGCCGGTTCTCCTCCGAGGATACGCAGTCCTCGCTGGACAGTTTTCTCTCGTCCGAGCTACACCGTACCGATACGATCGATTCACTACCGCTGAACGATTCACCCTTTAGTCTGAAGAAGAATGTGTTCAACTTCGATCTGAAAACGTCGCCGCTCATCCGCGGCAGCAGTACCGTTTCGCCCAACTCCATCGACGAAAAGCTGGACAACTGTTCGCCCCGCAGCATCGAAAGCAAGGGCTCCCGGAAGCTGCCGACCGTGCCCACGCGCAAAGGTCCCGCCAGTGGAATTGTAATGCAGCCGAAACTCCCACCACCGGGTAGTGCTGGTGGTGGCAGCAGTCGCATGACACCGCCACTACCACCGTCACGATCCCAGCAGGCCTTCGAGACACGGAAGCTACAGAAGCTACAGCAGGCTCAACAGCAGCAGCAGCAGCAGCAGCAGCAAACGCAGCTCAACAATGTAGCGTCGGTGCACAAAACGGCGCTGGAAAGCTTGCAGGAGCTGTACAGTAGACCGCTGGGTATACGGCGTAACATCCACCGGCCACCGCCGCTCAGCCAGCAGCAACAAATGATCGGCGGAGCGAAAGGTTCGGTGATTGGTCAACGCCAAGACTCGACCATCTCGAACGACGGCTTCGCCATTACCTCAAGCCCGGGCTATCATAACAAAGCGATGGAGAGCTCGTTGCTGCAGCAACATACCACTTCCAAGTTCACCCGTTCGACCATTCGCGGCAAGGTCACCATGGACACGCCGACTGGTGGCGTTGCTAGCACGAACACTGCACCCAACAATCTGACGGCTATTCTGAATTCGGCAGGTTTGACACCGGGAGGACCCAACGTTACTCCCACGTCCATCACTCCGGGATCGGTTAGTTCGGCGAACGCCACTAGCGATGCTATGGGAGGAATCGGGGTAACCACCAGTACGATACGATCCGTACCGCCGCGTGTAAGCATGCGACAGGACTCCAGCATATCCAGCGACAGCTTTAGCCAAACATCCAGCCCCAGCTACAACTCAAAAATCATGGAAGCTCCGCTCCTATCGCACGCCGCCAAGATGCCCAAGGTGTCGAAACCGATCGCGAAGAATCTGGACGAAATTACGAAGGAATCGCCGGCGGACGTGAATGGAACGGCCGCGATCATCAAGAGTGCATCCACCCCGGCCAGCCTGCAGACGATCGTGCGGCTTTCCAACGGATCGAACGTTAGTCTACAGCACAAGGTAGGAAGGGTCACAGTGGCCAAGAGGACGCAGCAGAAACTAACCACACCTCATTCCATCCATCCTTATTTGCAGAAGTTTCAAATTTTAAAAGCACGCAAAAACTCAAACCCCTACGTCACTAGCGGACGGTTAAAGTTCCGCCTCTGCCAGATACTGTTAAATGCCGTCGGTTTGCTTGCGATTGCCGGTGGACTAGCGGCCTACTTCAACGCCTACCCGACGATTAAGTTTGTCAATCAAACCATCACCCGGACGGCCATCCCTTCGTCGTCCCCAGGTGGCAGCGCCTCGGCCGGTGCCGGTGTTATGTCGTCGGTGCCCTCCTCCGGCTCGGGAGTTCCCACTGCCGGATCACCCGGGCGCACGGCCTTGGATCACGCCGGTGGGTACCGTGGCGATCGTAATCCAGCACCCGGTGTCTGTCTGCCGGTGATCGTGAAGTTCTGCCAGCAGCATCGGGTCCCCTACAACTATACCGTCTTTCCGAACTACATTGGACATTTCGCCCAGCCGGAGGCACAGATCGTAAGTAGCGTCGCGCGATGGCACCTCAACCGTGCAAACGCCTAATGCAGACTGTGATGATTTGCAGGAGATCGATCTCTTCGAGGCGCTGGTCGATGTGCAGTGTTACGAGCTTGTTCCACTGTTCTTATGCTCTCTGTTTGTGCCTAAATGCGGTAATTCCGGTTTAACCGTACCGCCATGTAAAAGTTTGTGTATTGGTAAGTTGATATTAGTTGCTGTACGTAAGGTGTCTTACGACTTACGATGTCCTTGCATATGATCCACACCCGCACAGAAACGATGCGTCGATGCAGTTTCTTCTTCGACGTGTTTGGACTGGAGCTGCCAGAGTATTTGCGCTGCTCGATATTCAACGATGCCGTATCGGACCAGGAGGAGTGTGTTGGGATGGCCGAGTACAAGGAATCGATTATACGATCCCGCCGGCCAATGGTTTGTTCGGGGTTTCTCTGTGACAAGCGGCGTTGCATACCGAACGACTGGAAGTGTGACGGCCACGTGGACTGTCTGGATCAGACAGATGAGGCACACTGTGACTTCTGCGGTGACGATGCCATTCATTGCGGCGAGGGACAGTGTATGAGCCAGAAGCATGTGTGCGATGGTACGGTGAACTGTCCGTACGGACAGGATGAAAGGAATTGCAGTAAGTCCTTCATGAGCTGTAAAGCCAGGTCAGTGTGTGCTTTATTCTATTCCGTGGCTTTTTTTTAGTACGACTTAGCGAACGAAATGGTGATCTCGGCCGTGGCACCTTGGAAGTCTATAAAGCGGACCTGAAACAGTGGGCACCGGCGTGCGTTAAAAACTGGGATCCGGCGACGTCTCCTACCATGATCTGTTCCCTCTTGGGTTACAGCTCTGTCAACTCTAGCCGCACGGCAATGCGAGGTTCGAACCGCACGCTAATCAGCACGAAGGATGCCTCGTCGATGTGGCGCATGTACCAAAAGAAGGACGTTAACCTGATCAAGGAGTTCAACAGCTGCGACATCAACTCGCGTTACCCGGTGGCAGAGCTGACGTGTTCTAATTATGGTACGGTAACTAAAGCCCTCCCACAAATACGAACGGTTTATGTGAGCTGTACATCCATATCTATCTCCAAACAGAGTGTGGCAAGGTACGGAACAAAAAGAACTTCAAGGCAACGAAACGGATCGTTGGCGGATTGACATCAAGCCCCGGTGACTGGCCATTCGTAGCAGCCATTCTTGGTGGTCCGGAGGAAGTGTTCTACTGTGCCGGAGTACTGATCGCAGACCAGTGGGTCTTGACGGCTTCGCATTGCATCGGCAAGTAAGTATCGCCCAGCAGAGGAGAGTGGCCATGGCGCAATGATTTCATACCCAAATTTCATATATTAGCCACACGATGCGGAACGTCAACGATTGGACTATTCAGCTGGGCATTACTCGACGGCACTCCCACACCTACTACGGACAGAAGGTGAAGGTCAAGACGGTCATACCACATCCGATGTACAATCTGCACATTCCGCACGACAACGACATTGCACTGTTCCAGGTAAGAGAAGGGAACTTGATGTGTGACGTTTGAGTCGTCATATATCACTTACTAATCGATCCCATTGCCCATCTTCCCAGCTTGCCACCAGGGTAGCCTTCCACGAGCATCTGCTTCCAGTCTGCCTTCCGCCACCACACATTCGGGAACTACCGACCGGCATTAACTGCACCGTTGTAGGATGGGGAAAACGGGAAGAACGTAACTGTAAGTACCATTCCGTTACGTCCACTGATGAAGCGGCGAAGTTTGACAATAATCTGCGCTTACTGCAGCCAATTCACATTCCTTTCGTCACATTCCATGCGTTAACTTAAATCCTAGGCCCTGGCCTTGGCCTTTCGTTGTACACTCGATAAGTGCATTACATTGGAAGCGTTCTTCCAATTCCAAGTATTTTACTGTGCGTACGATAACACACTGTTTGAGTCGACTTCACTGCACTGATAAGCAAGAACTCCGTCTCATGATGGTATTTTAGAAGTTCGTGATCGCGTATTCATCGTTCAATCGTATCTAGTGGCTCATTCCTCAGAACATAGAACGAGTAAGTAGGTCTTGGCCGAGTAACGAGCAAGACAAGATCGTCGTTAAGCCCGAACTACATGTCCCAACGAGAGTTCAAGAATTGACAGTGCATTATAGTCTTTTCCAATTTTTAGGAATTTTAATTCTTGGTCCACTCATTTCGTGCTGACCTGGATAGATTCTGAATGCTTTTTAACTGACACTCTGATTGGTATCAATCGAGCCCTATAAAGATCAGAACCTCTGGCTTATTCTTCGTCGCCTTAATCCTCAGTCCAATATTGAAGGCATCGCATTGTAGTTGAGTGCACACTTTGCACTCCGACTTCCTTCAAGTTCTGGCATCTTTAGTTCCCATTTTTAGTGACAATTTTGGTGACCTGGCGAGTACCCAACTAAAGTTCTCAAAGTAACTCTTAAACAACTTTTCAAGGTATTCCAGAATTACCTTGCCCTCTTTGAACGGTGATCTCCAACTGATGAATGAACCGCATCAATTCCCGTTCATGTTTCTACCTTCCGATAAGACTGGCTACGAATGGCTTCATTTTCAGTTGAAGCATAGTTCCAAGAAACGAAGTTGCAATTTAAAGCGGCAGCAGAAGATTCCTTTGAACAACAGCACCCAGAACGTACCATGCGCCAGTGTTTCAACGCACAAAGAATGTCAAAAGTGTTCTCTCCCGTAAGCGTGATTCTAAGCTATGGATAAACCATTAAATCTACTTTCCGACGGGACGGTAAAAGAGTTCGACTAACGAATGAATGGGGTGCGTGAGTGAAAAACAACAAACAAAAGCATCAAAGCTAAATATCTTGCAGCCAAACCAGCGTGTCCATTGATTGGAAACAGATGAGTGAAACTCAATTTCCGGTGGAAACATTCATCCAAACATGAGCATTTGTCGTCTAATACGGCCGGGGGGACATGGTAACGAATTTCAGCCGGACAAGAAGTAACCGCGGAGGGTTCCGATAAACCGTTGTCGTTGGTTTTCCTATGATCTGTGACTCGTTACGTTTGCTGCTCCAACTATGACCGTTTTTAAGGGTGGAATGAAGTTAATTTTTATCGATTACTTGCATTGTTTGAAAGCCAAAAGCTTCTTTCCAGTTGAAATTCTGTATTGGAAGTGGGTGATGGAAAGTATCAAAAGGAATACATAAATTGCTCTTCGTTTTCCATAAAAAAGATATTGAATGGCTTTCACACGATTATACTCATTCCTATTCTGAAGACGCTTAGCTCTATGTGTCATCATTCCATTTTCTATTCCACTTGCAGCAACTCCAAATGGTGCATCGTACGAACCGACGCTCAACGAGGTAAACGTACCGATCGTAAGCCGGGATGTTTGCATCGATTGGTTGGAAACGTTCAACGTGACCGAAGGCATGATTTGTGCCGGCTATCAAGAGGGTGGCCGGGACGCATGTCAGGTGAGTGTGTTTGGTTTTTCCAACAACTTTAAATTGTTTCAAAAAAAAAAAACAAAACCTCGATAAACACAATTCATGAATTTGGATGCGTTTTACTAATACTTCCCTTTTATCCGGTTACTTGCGCGACGCACAGGGTGACTCCGGTGGTCCACTGCTGTGTCCTTATCCGAACGAGAAGGACCGCTGGTACGTTGGGGGTATCGTCTCCTGGGGCGTACGGTGTGCCCATCCAAAGCTGCCCGGTGTGTACGCCAACGTGCCCAAATTTATTCCATGGATTCTGTCGCAAATCAACAATCACTCCGTCTTACAGACCGATACAATAGGCCGATAAGTAGCAGGATACCGGATGGTGTTAGGGATGGCGTTTTTTAGAAACGCAATGGCAAGCCGTTTTACGTTGTACAGCCCAGTAGTGCAGTGTTTTTCTAGTGATATTTGAACAATACGGTTTGGCACGTGGGATCTATTGATTTACTACTGCTACCACATACAATTCAATACACTGCTAGTAACGAGAACGATGAACTTATTAAGAAGACTTCCCGGATCCCTCCCGGATGATCGATGTCGCTAGTATGGCACATTATTTAAGAGACCCTGTAAGGCGAGCATGGGGAGGAATAGGAATCGCTTCGGGACAGGAAAAACCACCGGAAGCAATGAATCATTCATCTGGTCTGTGGTAGATGGTGTTGCTTTCTTTCGTGTGTATGTGTACGCTCTGTATCACTGTACCCGTTTACGCAACGACAATATCCGGCCAGACGGGATGAGACGGATGTTCACCGTCAACCATGTCTGTCAATCAATGTGCCATGTGGAGTTGCGAAGGCATTAGATAAAAAAAAAACTCACATACGCACCCGCATCGATACAAACAGCGAATGAACCGTACTGAGACGAAAACTTTCCCTTCTACATACGGTGCATACTAATCTGTTGTTCAAATATCGCTAGCGTAGAACCCAAGTTGTCGTTGTTTATCAAGGCCTAGCCACCCCACGAGCCATACAATATTTTCATACACGAAACATAAGGCAGCATAAGGAGTCAATTGTAATAGAAAAGGGTAAGGATCGTTTTAGAAATTGCAGGAAACCCAATGACAATAACTGTTGGACAATAATAATTGTACGAAATAGTTGCACACGTTAAGACAATGCACAAAATGCATGAGTTTGGCTCGGTAGGATACGATAGTAACGCAACGCACTCACCTTGCACCTCAGTGCAATACGGCTCGATCATATCGGGGGTTTTTTTATTTGCTGAGGTGCAAGAATGCAGTCGATCCCGACAATAATACGAACCCCGTTTGGTGATAATACATCTATTTTTATCAGCAGTCAGCAGTCAGGTTTAGTGTGCGACAGTGTGTGTGATGGTGTGACAATAACGAGTAAAACTCGAACCTCGAATAGTGGGAAATGGGGTTGTTGGTGCAGCATTTGGTGTGAGTACGCCCAAAAACCAGTAGATTGTATTAAAAACCCAACTCTTCAAAGTTTAATACCAACCAGAGAAAGCAGACTAGCGAGTGCTTACTTATATTTATTGGTGTATTGTTAGCTTCGGTTGTGGAACGCGTTAAACAATAGTTACATAGCATAGGGTTTTCATTTTAGTGGGACCCCATTTTTGCATGGATTTTAATGCCGTGGAATGGATTACCGAACCGGCAGGGACACGGGATGGTGGGTGCGGCAAACAATACAAAACTCCATTGTTACGAGTAGCAAAGAAATCGTTTATATTCTATACAATCATACACAGCAGCATTGATGAACAGATACATTTTGGCACATATGCAAACACACCTATATTACATAGCCTATACAATGGTAAATTATATTGATCAGCACTATTATTATCATTACTATTATCACGAGACAAAGTGAAACCCATTACTAGAACTATCGACTGTTGATGCATTTGGATGAGAATTTAAGGGAAAACGGAAAAATGGTAGGAATGAAAACAAAGCCTGGCCACTATTTATTCGCCACGACGCTGCATGTTGTCTGTAGGTTTGCTTTGTAGGGTGTTGTCCGGTGGTAAACAACATCGGGCCATCGATTAGCTATCAACATGGCTGAATGGTGTATTTTTAAAACGGAAGTAAGTGTATCGGAGCATCAGTGTGCCGATGTGCGTTTGCTTCAACAAGGCTCACTGTCTGTTTGAGAGGATGCTGGAGCAGAGTTTTGTTTGCTGGGCATTCTGGTTATACACGGGATGGAATACACTAAAAGTGAAGGAATGGCCACAACACCATTTTGTACGTTGTACTGATAAATGTTGTAATAGTAGTGAATTTCTGGCTCATGAAACGAACATTTGGCAGCAAAGGCAAAGGCTATCGAACCGGTTCAAATGTTTTTTGTTTTCTATTTCCATTTGAGGCCAGTTTTCGCATGCAATGTAATCGAACGACTGGTGATGTTTTACTGTTCCACTGACCATAGACAATACATATTTTTAACTATTGTGCTATTGTTATTAACAATTCAAATTTCAATGTAAGGAAGACGCGTACTAGAACCATGTGCAATGAACAGATAAACAGAACCGTTGGGAAAAGATATATTTAAAACAAATGGTGGATACATATTGTTTTCCTTACTATAAAAAACACACATCCACCAGTGCAGGGACAATAAACACGCGCTAGACAGTAATGTATAAAATGCATTTAAAATTGCAACACAACACAACGAGCCCAAGCTCGAGCAGTATTTCCACCAAAACGATCCATGCTGTTTGGTTTTGTGTTTTGTTTTTAAGCGTAATATAAATGTGAACAAAGATGGAATGTCATAAGAAATTTAAACGTGTTACGATAGTAATATTGCCGCCTAGTGATGAAGACTCATTTTTTTATCCGTATATACTCTCCCGTGGCATGGGCACGAACCTGGCAGATGGAAATCACCATGCTGAGGCATGACGTGGCGCGTATTATAGTTGTGCTTTTCCTCGGAGCAAGCTTTTGTGTAGAGGGATATGATAGGAACCCGATACAGGTTTGGTAATGTCCTCACCGAAACACACTTACCAACACCCCGATACACGCGCAACTTAGTCTGAATGTATGCAAAATGAATGTGTAAGCTGTGTGTGTGTGTGTGTGTGTAGGTCGCTTAGAATTATGTACAAATTTGAATTAACCATATCCGTGTAAGCACGTGTAGCTTTAGACACCACAAGGTAAGTGGAAAATCAGGCAGGAAATGAATGGGAAAAGGAAACCGGTGCGAAACGTCACGATTTTGTAGCGAGTGATAGGGCGAAACAAAACCACACACAGTAGACCTTTTATCAAAAAAACACTGAATGATAGAACTTTATCGTATAACTAATAACTAATAACCTAATGGCACGTAGAACCCAACGCGAAAACCCCTAAAAACAAACTCTAAGGACAATACGCACACGCGACGGTGTGTTAGGATATTACATTAGGACAGCTCAACGTGAATAACGTATCAGTTGACGAGTGGAATACATCAGTGACGTTCCCTTGGCGACTATGGTGCGTTCTCACTTGCGCAAAGCGTTCTCCATTTTTATACACGCACAACCAAACAAACCGTCTGCTTACCAATTTCAATTGTCTTATGGTGTGAAGGCATACAAAAAGGAAAGCTAAGAAATCATCATTTAAACGTACGATAAAGATTATAATAGTTGAAGCACACACACCCCCCACGGGGATGAACACACAATGGTCATTGTTTTAAAAGTATGCTTATATCGTGGACACCCAGCATGGCGTAGTAAGTGAAGGAAAAAAAAACTCTATCTTACACATACTGCATGGGAAACGGGAACGATTTTTGGTCTCATTTTACATACTTCCTTACTCTTCCGTTTTGTGGTCGAACGAACCAGAATCAGGAGTCCTCTAAACCGCTCACGATCGAGCGCCATCGTTTGCCAATATCGCGGAGGTTCAGTTCAGACGCATCAATGCACTACACTTCAAATTAGACTTACAACGCCTCTTCTGTCCATGTGGATGACCTAAAAAGACACCAAAGGCTAGATCGTCCGATGTCATTCGAATGACATGACCACCCCATATCTCAACATCAATGCTGTTATCGGACCTCTCCTTTGACTCGTTGACTTTGGCAATTTTTGACGACTTCAAAAGTGCTTCAACCTATCTGTAGGACTCCTCTGGGTGACGGATTTTATAGTAGGGCCTGGCCTGTTGGCTGTTGGTGTACGATTTTCCAATAAGAATTTGCTACGTAGAAAACATTTAAACCAATAATGTCTATGTGATGTGTTACAGACTCACATAGTCTACATGGCATATAGACGATGGTCTCCAAAGTTTTCTCTTCTAAGCCGCGGATGGGTTGTCTGGCATGACTAGCGCTAGGCTGAGAAGTAGACAAGCTAGACCATCTCCATGGCGCAGGTCCTTGTGACATGCAGGCATGTGACGATGGTCTTTCGTACTAGTCTGGTAAATTTGGCTGGGAAGAGCTCATTGCGTCGTTATATTTTACCTTGAAGTCATTGAAGTGTTGGAAGATATGATACTTTTGCTCCGCTATCTGCTCAGTATTTACGGCATGGTGAAGATCTGATCAGTGGTTGAAGAAACGGTTATATTTTGTTTCAAGTTTTTTAGAACAAAAGTACTAAAAATCATATGGGGAGTGAGTGGAATGTCTACAGTCGTAGTGACAGTAGTAATTACCATTTATCCGTGAACACCTGTACTACACACATACACGCGTACAGACACACGTACAACATATCTTTACGTGAATCGTAACACCACTGCTCCTGTTACACCTTACAGCACCCACCAAAGCGTTTTAGGCTATTGGTGGTTGAAAGTATAACTAACCTTTTAAACAAAACGTTCATACACAGCAGTTCGATTTAGCCGAGGGTCAATGTAATGGCTTCCAATTTTTCGGTTTGACTGACCCGGTGAAAGTGACGATGTGTGGTAGACAGCGTTGCACAGTTGCGTGCGCTGAGGAATGATCAGCAAGGAACTAGCAATGATATGTTTGAGTTCGTTTCAACGCGTTGCCATTTCCTTCTTACTATCAATGTTAGCCAAAAGCAAACCACTAAATAGCGGGGTAGGTTGATGAACAATAAACATATTACGCTCACAGAGAAGAATAATGACAATAATGCGTAGAGCTAGATCGTTAATTGTTTTTTTTTTTTGTAGCGATGTTAATTTGATTTTTTCTGTGCTACTTGTCAAACGAATGTCAAAAATACAAATCATGCTTCAATCGTTGGGTTTTTTTAGCCATAAGAAAACAAGAGTGCTTAAACAACAAACGTTTTACAAACAAACAAACAAACGAACAACTAACCATTTTAAATAAGTATAACACAACACAGATGGAAAAATAGTAATACCATTAAAAATACATACATATATATGCGTGGGTTTCAGCTTTAACTATGTCATAGAGCAGTTTGTGCAAGTGAACAAAACAAGATGAGAAAAAGCACTCACTCAAGCCAACCGAATACGGTTGACCGTTTGTAAGAATGTACATCGCCTGCCCGAAGACAACAAACAATACAATGCACCTACATCAAAATACAATAGTAATGTAATAACATCGTGAAACAATGTAGAATTTATGTTTCATATTTAAACAAAAGTTTTGAGCAAAGATCATTTAGTAAAACGCCCTATAGGTACATATCAATGTAAAACACATACATAACACACACATCACATCGCCACTATGTACGTAGTTTGTATTGTACAAAACAAAGAAGAGAAACACAGAAAACATAAACCTAACATAAAGAAAATCCCACACATCGATGGTACAGCAAAAACCGGAAATACCAAACATACTCAAAATACAATTGGTAAATTAGTAAGCAGGTTTTTGGCAAACCGTTTAAACTGTATGTAAGTAGTTACGGTAGTGTTAAATATTGCTACCATACCAACACTTCCTTATCCTAAGAAGCTAGCTAAAGAAGAAGGAATCAACAAAATCAACCAAACCCAAAACACACGCACACACTAACTATTCATGCGAATCAAATAGAGAGAAAAGAAAATGATAGATTTTATGTATTTCTTCATATACAGAGAGACAAGCATATCTTTTTAATACAAGTTTAAAAAATAAACCATATATATATATATACATATATAGAAGGAGAGAGAGAGATAAAAAGAGAGAAAACAATGTAATATTCCCCAAGCAAGTAAACAATTAAAAACAAGCAAAAGAACAAATTCCAGGCGGGAGTTTCACAGTGTAGCGAGATGGTTCCTCATATAACCATTATGGCGCATACGCATAAAAGTAATTATATATATATATACATATATCACTGTTTATAGGACAGGAGGTTGATTAGGAATGAAATAAAAAAAAACACACACACAGCAAATGTTCCATAAAAATTGTCATAAATATATCTGTCATACAGAGCAAATGGAAGCTATTGAAGGTACTTTATCCGTTAGGACAAAACGACACTACGCTCCGACATGTTTTGTAGTGTGCAGTGCGAGAGCGACTAATTTAACGACACTTATACCGCAACCCGGGTTCCGTAAGGCTATGTTCAAATATTAGATATTGTACCTTTTACACTAGCCGGCTGATATGGAGCTGGCTTCAAATACAACTTTTGCTACAGTACATTATTTGGCAAAACAAATAAACGAATCAAACCAGTACATTAGTGTCATGTTCAAGTTTAGGGACAAGCCAGCAAAGACGCCACAGCTATGTTTTGCACAATGGTAAAGCTTACAGCAGGCTTACATTAAACGATACAATGCTCCACATTGCAGCAGTGTACATATTTGTTGGGCTTAAGTATTTAAAAAAAAAACATATAGTAGCTGCAACAGCAAACCAAGCCAAGCGCCCGCAACGTATAGAAGCTTTGGTAACGAATAGGAGCAACTAGTTCCGTTCCGGTTGTTAGTAGCACTTTTTTTTTCCTTGCTTTGCTAGTATATACCTGTGCCACTGTTAGGAACAGCTCAATGACAAACCCAAACGAGAAATCATAATCGGTGTGTGAGTAAGCATATACTTTGCCGTTAAAGTTTTGTTGTTGCTAGTACACAGCCATGTGTGCAACTCTGTACTAAGTGTGTACTAAAATCGGACAAACCCACTAGAACTCGCTGGTAGAGCTGGTTTCGTGCAAACTACTGTAAGATAAAAAGGGTAAAGACACACACACACACACACAAAACGATAAAGGTTTTCATTATAGAAAAGACAAGAAAAACAAACAAACACATACGCACAAAGAGTAACCGAGGGCTGAATATAAACAGTGGGTAATGGGAAATTACTAGCAAAACGAGGCAATCTGAATTTCATCGAACAAACCAGTTCCGATCACTTCCCACACAAAGCACACACAGATCGATTGGTCGATTGGAAGCTTTAGAAATAGTCTAAGAGAAAAGAACAAAACAACTCACTTATAATAGCAAACATTTGTGTGTGTGTGTGTCCCTCTGGATGATGTATTGCGTTCATTCCGTATCCTTTCTCTTTAGGCAAACGGTTCGGTAAGGAAAAAAAGCTTATGTGCACTAAATTGCCCTTATTTTTATACCACTTTTGTGTATGTGTGTGTGTGTGCGTTAAATGTTTGTTCACCTACTCTTAAAGTACCGTGTCAATTCTAGAGTGTATTGCAAAACACTCCTACAGTAACCCTCGGCTGAACGTCGCGAGGTCATCTCCCACCGGCATGGGAAATTTGAGACAGTTTGGGGTTTTTTGTTGCAGCATGAAAAGTTTTCTGTACGAAAGTAAGCTAGGCTGGGAAAGAAAATAGATCGATAGAGCATTTCGTGTTTGGTAGAGGATGATCATCAATGATCAACGGACAGCCGAGGGTTGGAGCCTCCCTATAACATCTTATGTACGAACCACGAGGTTTTCAAACTTTATCATAGACGAGTGAAAGGACAATAAATCAATTATCAAACTCATTGCCGTTTACCAGACGCCCACTGAAACGTGCGCGAGGTTGGCATTCAATTGCAACGTGTAGTTACAATCATGAATTAAACCAGTAGAGCAACCGATTCAATCCACTTTGTGTTGAGGCAAACACATACACCAGTTGATGATCGGTGTGGAATGTAGGGTACAATAAGAATTAACTGCAAAAAGGCAGCTTAATGGATGGAAATCCTCCCAAGGAGTGTAATTGTGTAGAGGCTGGACAGGCCAGCTACCACTAGCGGTTGGTTTTACGCCACAGTAACAAAATAAAACTAGAATGGATTATATATTATGGGAAGCAGCCACCAAATACAGTCACATCCCTACTCGTATTTCACATGAGCAGGAAACTAAGAGGGACAAGGAAGGGAACGGAAGGAGCAAAATGTGTACTGCCCTTACCTGTAGATGTGTGCGTGTTGCCAAAAGAAAGAAGCAAAATAACTTCCCCCCAAAAGAAGTCCTTTACCGCTTTACCTAACCTCCGCAAAGTGAGAATGTAACTTACCGCTATTGGAACGCAGGCGGATACACACTAGAATCGCTACTTGTATACAAAACTAAACTAAACGCCCAGAAGAAGGAAACAAACAAAAACTTAGGCGATCACAAACGATGTATGTAATGTTTAAAACAAAAAAGCCATCTGAAGAAAAAAAAACTAACAAATGTGCAATGACAATAGAAACTGAAACAATTGACACAACAACTAATGGAAATAAAATTGTAGAACGCTTTTTATGTAAGAAAACAGATCGTGTGATGGTGTGCGTTTCTTGTTTACCGGTCCGATGCTTTCGCAGTACACCAGTCCGAACTAGTGCGAACTATAAATTATTGTTTGTATGTGAGAGCTAATCGCCTTGTTGCATGAGATCGGAATACATATTCATTTTTTGTTATAAAATTTCTGCCCAAAATGAACAATTTCAGAGAAAAATCCACCTACACTCTAAATACTACAAACTAAACCCAAACTTGATAATAGCATTAATTAATTATGAAATTTGCCAGCATATGTTGCGTTAATGTGGTTTACGTTAATGTTAACCCCGAAACTACAAAGCAACTTGTAGCTCGTTGTTATCATTCCACCGTTCCTCAGCACGTGCTTACAAATCCAATCTTATTAAGCTTCACGTTAATGCATCAGAGTAGTATGGGGATATCCACGAAAGACGATCTAGACGGATAATACAGAAATAAAATTATGGTGGAACAATAACCCTGTTAAGCCTGCAATAACCAACCAATAAGCTGATTTTTGCGTTACTTCAAGACGTACATAAGTGATGCTGAGTCAATATGAACCATGCAGATCCATGCCCACGCAACGAGTGCTATTTTGACACGGACACTTATTCATGTCAGCGTCAATTTAATCAGCTGAAATAACAACAGGACGATCAGTAGGCTTACAAATCGGACTTTCCGGTTCAAACTGGTACCGAGCAGTCAGCTGCACAGTCAGGACTTCTGGCAGTAGCGTTTCAATGCTATAATTGAGCAATTGGATTGCAGCTAACCCTGATATTTTGACCTACACTGTATTCCAGCTGCCTATTACACTTGATATAAGAGTATTGCCCTAGTATTGCCTATTGCACCTAGATTATTGTGGATTGGTTAAGGATCAATTGCACAGTGTGTTTTCCGTACGCTTCACTGTTTGGGGTGTTCTGTTATGGGTAAATAAGATTACAAGGTAGCCAGTCTTTAGGCAAAGCAGGCCAACTGGAATAAACTGTGTGGTTGCCATAGTGCTTTCTTTGCTTTTGCAATAAGGACACGTTCTTGCGATTAACCTGTTTGCACACGGTTTTCTCGAACGATTTATTCTACACCCAGTAATTATACATTTGCACTTCTTCTTGTCACTGATCGGAACACTTTCTATTTATCCGAAATAGATTCGAGACCCTAGAAACATGAAGAAAGTAAAACAATTTAGAGTATTGTATTTACATGGCGAGTAATTGAACAGTTTCAAAACTTACGTTGCACTTGTACGGGTTGCCGGTCAATCGCATGTCCCTGGTGTACATGACACGTTCCCATCTTTCATCCGTATTACGCCGATACGCCTGCACAATAATGATGTAAATATTAATAGTGTCCCTGTCCCAAAGATTGTATCTGCATCGTTAGGATGAACCCGCGTATCGGTTGGTTATGTAAAGCCCAACAAAAAACATCGGTGGGTACGACTAAATGCAAACTACCGGAATCAACACAAGGCGCACGTTTTACTTACATTATCCAGTGTTAGCTTGTGCAGTCCGTACAGCGCAAACCCGGGCACGGACAAAATGGTCGCAATTATTCCAAACGAAGGTAAAATTTCGAACCACATTTTGTGTTTTGATTGCAAAAATTACACCAAAACTTCCCAATCACCGAGCTCGCGCAGAGGGAAATGTTCCTTCACGGCTGTCAAAATGACACTGTGCCCAAGGTGCTTACAGAAATCTATGCAAACCCAGGATACAAAAATGCTGCATGGGAACCATTCAAGCGTTTCAAAAACCCAAAGCAATGCCTTGTTTAAAGACTAACAAGCTTTTAAGCAGCTGTCTGTCAAACTTTTAAGCAAGCAATGTCTTTCGCATGGACATCTTCAGCAATCCAGCATTAGTTTTGCGAGCCGTTAATTAAACCAGGAACAACGCAGGACATAAAATGTTCAGTTTCTCATTCTCATTTATTCCATTATAATAATGAACGATCTGCTCTTGTGTTCTAACGGATTTGTAATAGCATTGTAACATTTTTCTTTTGTTTCTACCCTTCCGCTCGGTGTTATTGTTATCAATCAATACTATGCGCTACAATTCTAGTTTACTGGTATCTTCTCACTTATGTTTCCGCACTGTAAACCCCTGTCGTCCCTCCCATTAGGACATCCCGGCACGGCGCGTCGACGTGCTAATGCTTTCCTTTAGGAATGTTTACAGTTCAGGCTATTTGTGTGTCTGTGAGTGCGTTCCGTAGTATTCGTTTTCAATCGTTTCCTTCCCATCGCTGACAGGCCGGGGGGGTTTCCAGCTCCTATGGCTCACGATGTGATTGGATGGGTGGGTTTATTAATGTGAGGGGCGATCCATGTGTATATGATATTGTATAATATATATTTTTTAATATAATAATATTTGCTCTTGTCTTGTTGTTGTTGTGTTTCCATTTATACCTACATGCATTGTATCTGTTTTTGTATTATTCTAATGGCATTGCTACCCGTTCTCATTGCACTTCCTAGCGCTTCGTTTTCCTGCCTCTTTCTACCATTTTCCTTACAGTCCCTTACATAATATAAGTATTTCACTAGTTTCTCTTTTACGCTACATGAGATACATCGTAATGCTAAACGCATCTGTTCGCGATACGCTTACGAAATAAACGCTATCTGTTCGATGAAATTCATCAACAATTCCTTAGTTTGGTTGCATTTTGGGTTGGTTTTTGCTTTGCTAATGGTATCGTGGCGGTCTCTGCCCGCTTGACTGGCAATTCCGTTTACAGTAAATGGCATCAATAAACACGAAACGCATGTTTCGTGAGTGAGTGTGCGTTTGTATGTGTGGTATAATTTCATTCCACTTCTCGCTTTTGTTTAGTTATTAGCTTATCAATCTGCTATGGCGGTCAGTGATGCGAAAACAATCGTTCTATGAACACACACTCGCACGTATATGTCGTCGATCAGAACGAAACTATAACAAGCCGCTTTAACCTATTCTACCTTATTCATTCTATCCATACGATATCAGTGCCTCGGCCACGTTCCCATCATTAAAACTCGAATAACGAACGCCTGCTCTGGGACACCTCGAGGAAATAAGATTACTTCTGGGTGTTTCATCGAGATGATCATACCCGGTTACATCCACACCTTAGCGCTTCACACCGAACAGATTTGGTATGGATTTGATCTTCTTTTTCGATCCGTTCAGATACTCCTTGTACATGTCGGAGCGCAGGTAGCGTGAGTAGGAGTCACTCTTCATCAGATGGTAAACGTGGGCGGCTGCCACATCGAAACACCAGCGATTCGGTGGTGCCGAGCTGCTAACTGCTTCCCGTGCCAATTCCATCGATTTCGAGTCCACATTCACCGGGCAGGGTGCGTCCGGAGCAAGGAACTCCAGATAAATGGCATGGGCCGCATCCTTCACCTTGGACTGTGGTTGTGCCTTCATGCTCTGTACCGATTCCCAGAACCTTGAAAAAGCGGAGATGAAAGAAGACGCAATATAGAGCACATGCCACGTCATTTTTATAATGATTCGTGACTTACTTGAGATTTTCACCACTAAATTCTTTATCCAGGAATTTTGAAAACTGTTCCCGACCGACGGGATCGTTCAAAAGTTCGCGCAAGCTAAAGCCCCATCGCTTTACACGCTTCAGCGATACGTCTTTGCTGTAAATGGGGAGCAGAGAGATGGAAAGCAGGATGGAAAGGAGACATCGATTAATTGTATGTTCTTGTCATTGTCATTCGGATTCGCAACTTACGCAGTTCGATCGGCGTCCCACATCTCGGTATTGTCCGTGATCCAAGGGTTCGGTTGATCGGGCGGGTTTAGAAAGCAATCGTACTCATTGTATTGCTCAAAATACGAAGTGTAACTGTAACGAGAACAAAAACAGAAATGTTATTCGTCATAGCACGATTGAAAGTTTACAATAGTCGGTCAAAAGAAAAGGAAAGATATAAAAGGAAAAGGAAAATATAACAGGAAAAATAAATGAAAGCAAAAGCGCAATTTTCAAACGAAACCAAAACACATTCAACCTTAAAAATAGGAACAAAAACAGAAGAAACAAAATCTTAAAAAGAAACGCATTCACAGTTTGCAAACGAAAGCACACAACGGCCACCGCAACTTACGATTCGGCCACTTTGGAGATTTTGATCGTGCGTCGTTCGAGCTTCAACTTTAGCAGCTTTATCTGGCGCGTCAGCTGCTCCACCGGATTACTGTTGCCGGCCGTCCCCGACGAACCCGACCCAAGGCTGGACGCACCGCGCCGGTACGCCTTCTTGATATCGACCTCGGTCGTATTGACGCAACCCGGCATCGGCCGATGTACGTCCCAAAATGCACGCTCCTGCGAATCCAGCACCTTACGCTCCAGCTTGTCCCGCTTTTTGTCCACCTTGCTCTGTGCTTCTGCCTGCATAAAGATAAACTCCCATTTGCGCGAAAACATCTTCTGCAGCTTGGCCAAATTTTCCGCCTCATAGTCCGCCAGCTCAAGGCGCGTCTTGTTCTGCATCGTGCGCTTGCACAGGTACACGGCGTAGTCGGTGTTTTCCGGTTCCCAGCAATTCGAGGGCCAGAAGTACGGTGTCTGGAAGCGGTAGAACGTACCGTCGTTCTTCACCGTCAGCTGATGGTCATCGATCGGGAACAGGTAACCGTGGGACGCGAGCAGATGGGCCAGATGCAGCGCCTCGTTCACGTCGTCTATGCTGAGATTCTTCATAATCCACGCTATCAGATCGGCACCAGTGAATACGGACGGTACTTTGCTCATGAAGGCTTTGATGGTGCGCACCGAGACGCCACCCTCCTCACCCTGCATCCGCTCGACGATCGCTTCCATCTGTAAAAGACGAGGTTCGGAGAAGAAAAGCAATGTATTACCATCCGGTTCATTACCACGGGACATGTTCCAAGACCGTGAGTTCTTACCTTTTTATATACTAAAATGTTCGGCGCGTCCTGATTCAGTGCCGCCTGGGTTGCCTGGGCATGGGAGGGTTGGCTGCTCGGTTTACCGGACGATCCACTCGTACCAGCAGCGAGCGCACCCGTACAGGAGGTCACCGCTACCGTCGTTGTTGTTGTTGCTGCCGTACTACTGCTGCCTGTACTGCCTGGTGGCGGCACACCGATACTATTTCCCGTTGTGCCACCCTGTTGTAACACCGGCACGATAATAACTGTGCCCTCACCCTCCTCGGCACTACCACCACCTTCATGGCCCGTCACCATTTCCCGGTCCTTTTCCTTCTCCCGGTCACGCTCTTTGTCCTTTTCGTTGCCGTTAACGTTCATCTTTTTCGGTGCACTTATCACTACTGACACTGCCTTGTCTTTATCAACTTCCGTGGTCATTGTTACCATCGTCTCCCCCAATCGTCCCCACCCACCCGGCCGGAGGCTCTACTGCCACCGGTTCCCCTTTTCTTGCACGATTCGATCTACACCGCCCCTTCCCTCCCTCCCTCTTGCGTCACCCCGTTCTTGGTCGTGGGGTCTACCGAAACCGGAAGTGCTTAATCAAATAATGCATTTTTGAATCTGTAAACGAGGAAATGAAGTTTTAGTTGGGAATTGCCTTTTCGTACGTTTGGCATGTATGCTGCAAGTGCGTCTGTATTTGAATGTGTGTGTTTGTGTAGTGTGGCAAACCATGGAAAAACATGCCGCTCTCGGAGTAGTTGAAGTATGCATATAAACCCCGGGCCGCTTCAGCTAAAATTCGTCCAATTACTGCTACTGAGCGAGCCGGTACCCGTCCGTTCCATCACTTTTTGATAAAGCTGGACCTCCTTGCCGTTCGTGTCGGGACGGATTGTTGCTCTGCAGCAGCTGGTACGGCAATCAAAATATTGAAAACCCATCAGCCATCACTTGATTGGTGGTGGTGGTGGTAAAATTTACGATTATTTTATGGCCACCGTGCTGCGTTCGATCGTAAATAACCACTCGTCCGTAGACCCAAATACAGCCATTCCTTCCGGAACCGATCGAACGAGCCGGCCCTAGCGCTGTGTGCCACGGCAAGCTGTGCACTTAAAAATAACCCGTGACATAATTGCAGAAAGCACGGCCTGTTGCCTAACATGCGACAAATCCCACAAAAACCCACGATTTTTTTCGCAGTTCGCAAATGTTTTCAATCTAAACACGTGTTCTTCATTACTAACTGGAATGTTGCGGTGCACCAAAAAAGGAAAGGTTGATAAGCCGAATATACAATTCGGGGTCTTTATTCTTTAAAGACCCCTTTCAATTTCTTTATTTTTGCCACTACATCTACAAACCCAACATGAGGTTTTGTTTTTGTTCTGCCATTTGTGGCTCACTTTGGATTTATTAACTCTGAGCTAAGCATTAGAACCGTGTAGCCGAGTGAGATTTCATGGCCTTTTGTTTTTTCAAGTTTGGTCGCAAAGTTTAATGCCTGTTTCTCTTCTTTAACACCTTCTCCTTCCAACCTTCTTCTTTCAACAACAACCCCAAGAGGTCTGCCATTTCTGGCTTTCTGTGACTTTATTTACCCGTTGCTAGATAGTCAGAGTTCTGCGTACGGGGGGTTGGTCCGGATGGGATTTTGGTCCGGTCCGTTCGTGAGAAGACCGGCAACGCTATCATCATGACACCGAGCCGCCCCAATTGGGTCACCTACCCTATACAATTTCCGTCATCGACATCCAATAATATTCATCATCACTTATCAATCAAGTAGATCAAGTAGAGAATGATTAAACAAAGCAATTATCGCGAGCGGAAATTATGCATAATTCTTAAAAACCCCATGACAATCCATCCACAATTTGAGCACTCAACTCTCATTTTCGCAACCAACAGGGACGCAAAAAAATTCGGAACGGTACGAGATTGACGGGGGTGAGTGCATTCCATTAATGAAGAAGTGCCGACGCGCACTCAATTCTGTCGCAAATGCAAACCATGTAACATTCCGACCATTCCTTGTTACGGTTAATTGCCCTGAAAAGCGTTTCATCTGAGGAAAGCGTTGTGCTGGTGCCGGGCCTAATTATCATCGCGTAAAGATCTTGTACCACCCTTCGCCAGCACCACCCTGCCTTGCCCAATCGACGTCGTCATCATCCTCATCGTTCATCGCTCTATCCCTATAAACAAGCACAATTTGTGATTGCCAGGCCCGTGAGTGTGTACTGGCTTGTAATCAATCATTCCCCCGGCAATCTTCAACGATGACTTCGTCGATGACACAGCGATGATCGCCGGCAAAAAGTCTCATCGCATCCACAGACAAAACCGAACCTGACGACGACGGCACTAAATAAATCGTTGTGGTTTTGCCGCGCAGAGCAAATGTACAACATGCGTGTAAGCAGCGAACGCGCTCGAGTGGGCAGTAAAATCAACAAACCTTCCCTAACATAGCAACCAAGGTTTGTTAAATGTATGCTTCCCAACATTCCTCCAATGTGGTGATCCTTGAAAAAAACAACAACGAAAGCATGCACTGGCTTTAAGCAAACCCAACCAGCGGCAAATGGACTGCTAGTAAGCATGCTAATGCTACTCTGGGTGGCTAGACATGGAGTCACCACACATCAGACGGGAATGTCGCCAGCTGTGCGTCAAACGTTGTGGGTGACGTTGTGCCTGAGTCTGACAAGGTGGACAAAGGTTAAAATGCTACCGAAATGGAGCAGAAACCATCCCACCGTCTTTGGCCTTCCGTCCACACTTCCGGGTTCGTGTGAACACACGAGAGGGCAAGTCCAGTCAAAAGTTCACCACCATCACAGCGAATGTGCATGAAGAGAGCAAGGTTGTGTGGATTTGGAATTACCAATGGGGTTGGGGTTTCTTTTCCCATTACTTTCTCGTCCAAAACAGGAGATCAAAGTAGCATCGGAGTAAACACGCACCACCGGAGGAGATGGCGACGCCTACTCCTCACGTACACACACTGTAACTCCTGTCCAACGAATGGAGTTTTTTTCCGCCTCTCCGAAGGAAAAGTTTCTCCACGGACGCAAACGCTCAGTGAACTTGGATACGGATGCGATTGGGGAGCGTTTTCTGCTCTGCGTACGGAGACACAGGATCTACGATGAGAAAACAATCAGAGGGTGAGCGAATTTTCCCTCCTACTCACATGCTGCTCACCATCGCAAACAAGAAAGCATGCAGTTGCCCGTGTCCTTTGACGTACATCACCCGATGACGGAGCCAATTGCGACGATTGCTTTTCTCATCTTCCAGCGGCAATCTTTTGTGAAACTGTTTTATAGCGTGTGTTCGCTTCTTTTCCTTCATCCACATCGAGCTGCCATCTCTTTGGTGGCGATAGTCGTCAGCAGCATCGTCCTATCTGCTCTCGGTCATCTCTGTAGGGCACATACACAAACATGCACACACGCACACAGGCGCGCGTAGGAACCTCATGTATGCTTACCCCGTGTTTCTAGCCGCCTTTGACCAATATAACCGATTGCCTGCCACCACCTTTTCCCGTGCGGTATCGTATCTGCCATAAGCCGAAGAGCAAATCGTTTTTCCAGCCTTCCTTGACACTACTTGGCGCGCGCTGGCCCGTCATCAGCATGTTTTATCCTTCGACCAATTCATTTGGACCTCCCTATCTCTGACAACACACACAGCGCTCCCCGTTGTTTCCCCGTCCCGAACTATGCTAATGTATGACTGTACGTGTAGGAAGCTTGGTGGAGGGATTTGGGACTTTGGTTTCGTACTGGCTTTCCCATACTTACGTTTTTATCATTCCGTAGCAATCGACGATGCGCGCTGTTGCTATTGGTGCTCTATAGGCTTGCCTTCTGCTTTCCCGGGGACGCGGTTTTAAGCGAGATATGTTCGCCGCCTACTTCGCCACACTGCTTCTGCTGTCGATTGGAAAACGCAAGCGCTCGGTGTCCTTGCATTCCGATCGTCTGGCTTGAATTATTTACGCTTCTATGCTCACGGCTTTTGGAGATTCGTTTGCTGTTGCCAACACCAACACACCGAACACTGTGCCGTGGAACGATTTCTCATTAACACCTAGACTTTGCTCGTTCCGGCCGCCGGAAGCTATTTGCCGCACATTTCATACTCATGCAAAACACTCTTCAAGGATTTGATCCTAGCATGACCAAAAACTCGACTAAAGCACGGTACTGTTTAACACGTTTCGCTCAAACCCAGCACGATGTCTGGAAGGACGATAGAGAGAGTGCGATATCGTCTCGCTTTCACCTCATTTGCAGGGATTCGCGGAACAGCTTATCACGTTCCTCTGTTTGGTTCACTTGAGCGGCATGATTGCAACATAATTGCGAACTTTTCCAACTTTCCATCCCTCGATCACACACACACACACACACACACACACACACACACTATGCATGCACTTTAAAACCACTGCTTTATTTTTACCTCCTCCAAAAGGTCGCTCCGCCGACGCGAGACCGCTTCATCTTTCGGATGGTTTCACTTGGAGGAAAATTGGCTTGCACTTGCACTACGATCTGGACTAGGTCGAGCCGAGATTTCCATTCGCACCCGCACACACCCACCGACACAAGCTACATAGGCGCTGCGAAAAACACCTCACGCTGCTCTTCAACCGGGGTGAAATGAACAATGATCACTGCTTAAACTGGAAAATGCACACCAATCACTGCAGCGTTTTCAGCTTCGTTTCGATTTCTACATCCGCAAGAAGCTGAGCGCAAAATGTGCATTCGAGCGCACAGCGCGATACGATGACAACCCTTATCGCACCCAACAGCAGCATCACCAGCAAGTCCTGCGAACGGCCGCGTCCTGTGTTTGCACTGTTTTCTCTTCGCTCTGTTCTGCTTGATAACTTACAGCTCACGGGTCCTGGCGTGGGTAGAATTATCCAAGAATCATTCTTCCGAAGGTAGCAGCGTTCCTTTTTTTATTCTCTTCTTTATTACAGCCTACAACCGATAAAGTTCAGCAAAGAGAACAGCGTAGTGTTGAAAGGAAAGCGAAAGATAGTTAAAAATGTACATTTACGAAGGAAATAATGAATGAATGAACTGCATTCTGCGCTCCCAAACACAACTAAACTCAGGGAAGCGAATCTGCAGCTGTCACACTCTGCAGCGCACAGCACCCAAGCGGCAAAACGGCGCGTGCGGTTTGTGTTGTTCCAACTGACGTCAGTTCATTTGACAGAGACGTTTAAAGCGCTGATTCTTGCCGTGGTGAAAGATTTCGATATCGGCTGAAGAGCCGATATGACAAGTGCACTGGATTGGTGTTGCGTTAATGCTTCATAAGCACTGCATTAACGACACAGGAGCTGGATTGGTACTGCATTAGGACTGCAGAGGGGCTGCATTTACGATGTAATAGCGCTGAGGTAGGGACACTAATAACGCTGATTTAGTGCTGCATTAACGCCACAGAAGCACTGCACTAACGTGGTATTAGATTAAATGTTTAAAAAAATAATCTGCGTGTTAAAGGCGATTCTGTTTCATTTTTTTTGTATGTGTAGCAACCATTTTTTATTATTTGCCTACATAGTTTGCAACTATACTGGTTGAAGCAGCTTGGTTCTATGCGGAACCAAAAAATGTTTCAATATTATCGTTCCGGTTACGTCGAGTATTTGGCAATTAAAAGTATACACCTTGTAGATCACTTTTTTATTAATAAATAGATACGATAGATGCAATATGCACAAAGGCTTTTGCCCATGTTTATAGACCACGGCCTAAACGGTTGGATAAAATTTAAATAACACAAACATTATTACAAAACAACGCAAATACAAAGAGAACTATGCAACATGGGAACCTGCATGCACGTTTCTAAATGGTCCAATAAATAAAAGAGCCAAAATATTGGGTAATACCTGCAAAACCCTACTGCCGGCAGGAAAAAAGGGACATTTGTTTACGCCACGTGTTGTCAACGATAAACGTTGGATGGGTTTCAAACCCGAACGGATACGCTTTCGGTGCATTTTGCGCATACGCAACCTCTCCTTATCAAACAACGTATTTTCCCTTCGGGAAAAAGGGGGAATCCCTTTTGTTGCAAAACTGTCACTTATTGCATTGTGGCGCTGTGAAAAATCGATATTTCTGAACGGGATGGAGCAATGAAAATAACACTACACTGTCATACCTGAGCAGAACGTTTGCAAACAGCTTTTACAGCAGGCACGAGAACGGTGTGATTCATTCGGTAGAGTGTTTGAAACGAAAATCAAAGACGCGCATAATGCTAAAGTCCGAATTTCAGCACCAATTTTGGGTGACAAAGAAAGCGGTACAAAGGAAATTAGGTGCGGCAATGACTGCATATACGATGTGTCCAAGAAATCATTCGATTCCGACACAACCGGTCGTATGCTAATGCATGTGTTTGTTTCCTCTTTGTAGGCAGCAAGGAAGATGAAAACATTGTGGCATCCGATGGGGAGCTGGATTCGAAGATAGAACTTTTCCGTTCGGTGGCAGAAAGTTGCAGCAAACTGTACCGCATAATCGATCAGTATCAGGAACGTGTATGCATACTGGCGCAGGAGGAGAACTCATTGGGGAAATTTTTGCGCGAAGTTAGCAAGGAAAGTCCCACCACCGGCAAGATGATGTCCACCACCGGAAAAGCGATTTCATACTGTGGCCAGCAACGTATTGCCATTCGAGTCCCACTGCTGCGCCTACACCACGACGTACACACGTTCAAGGGACGGGCCATTGCCGACACACACCATACGATACAGCTGATGGAAAAGGAACGCACCGAGTACCGGGCGGCACTGAGCTGGATGAAGTCCGTCAGCATTCAGCTGGATCCCGACACTGGCCGAGGGTTGGAAAAGTTTCGCAAAGCCCAACGGCACGTCAAGTCAGCCAAAACCAAGTTCGACAAGTACACGCTGGACTGTTTGGAGAAGGTAAACTGTTCCATTTACCGTGTAAGGCTGATTATTTAACTCTTCTTTTTTCGTCCCATCGGATGTAGATTGATCTTCTGGCAGCGGCAAGGTGCAATATGTTTTCGCATGCACTCGTAGGTTATCAGAATGCCATCCTGCAGTTTGCGAAAAAGACGGACGAAACCTACAGGAACACGCTCAAGAACTTAGCTAAAGATCCACACTATAGTTTCTCCATATTGAAGGAATTGACGCAAGCAAACCCCAACGAGGAAGAGAAGGATGGCGCATCCGGGGAGCAACAGCTTGTTGAAACCCAACCCGACGAAGTACCAGCCGATGACGATCAGATGCTATTCTTCAAGGTAGTGCAACACACGGTGCACGGTTTATAACACGACACATCCACAAACTACTGGTATTTTCTTTCCCCACTCTCGTAAACAGGACGATTACATGGATGACGTGGGGACAAAGGTGGCAGAGCAGCAGAATATCACCAAACAAAACGTCCTAAAGGACGTCGCATTAGAAATCGATGCGCTTCTTTCGGGTGTTCCGGAACTTAGTGCGAAGGATGGACCGACGACGAAATCGAACCAAATGCAGAATGACGCCGGGGCGGATCTGCTCGGTCTTAGCTTGAATGATGAGTTTTCCGACTTCATGTCGGCTCCGGCACCATTTTTGCCTTCGACGCTGCTGACGAACTGCACCCTTACCGACGAGGGTGGGTTTGATTTTGCCGCCAGCCTGTCCGGGTGTGTTGAACCGATGCAGCAAGAGCTTCAACAGCACGACCTGGAACGGATCGGCACGAACGGTGGTAAATCGTCCGAAAAAGCGACCGACATCTTTAGCACCTTGTTACAATCGTTTTCCAAGCAGGGACACTCCACTGGAACCACAGGAAACAATGCCGATACCGGTTTAGCTGCAATGAAACATGGCAAGTTGAACAATAGCAACAGCAGCAGTAGCAAATCAACGGGTAAAGATCTTAGCGGATGGTATCAACTATTTGCCGAACTAGATCCACTCTCCAATCCGGACGCAATACCGTCGAAAACGGATGCACCCAACAATAGTATGGCCGCTTGAGTGATCGCACTGTTTCATTTCATTGTTCTTTTCTATTCCTTCAATTTCTTCCTTTCTGTGTCTGGTTTTTTTGTTGTTTTTTACGTGTTTGCTTACTGTTGTCGGTATATCTTTCGGAGGAGTACCTTCATCCGTTGTTCGTTGTATCGTACCATTTAATTATCACTGTACCTTTATCCGAGGAAGAATAAAACAAAGTGTCTACTTACGAAACAATCTGGCGAAACTTTCTCGATGCGGTATTTTCGTCACATTCTTGCTCTGTTGTATGTTTTTTTATCCGTTTTATTGTGAGTCTCTTCTCTTCTATCCAGTTTTTTTTTTAATTTGTTTTTGCGTATCTCCTCTTCTTCCTTCTCTCAGCTCCCACATGGCTCCCTTTTGCTACCAACAATTGTGATGTTTGTATCAAAAAAGGCATGTGTTTCCCTCTGCTTCTACAAACAACAAAACAAAACAACGATCACATTCATTCCACACCACCAGCACAAAGGGAGGGGGAGAGAGAGACTGTTGCTTCCATATGCGCTCTACACTGGGTGGCTCAGTTTTGTGGGAAAAGTAAAATATGAAACATTCTCGATTGATACACGATGAACTGTACCGTACCTATGCTGCTCTGCTCTCGATCCGTTTTAGACGCTTCTGACGGACCGGAAAAGAAAGTTGAAAATTGCCCCTAATGAATTGATCTGATTTTTGCTACAGAAATTCTATATCGCTCACACCAAACTAATCTCTTCGTGCCATTTGTAGTAGAACATGCCGATCCAATTCACTGATTCTGGTTATAGTATGTTTTGTTAATTTTTGAAAACCGTTTCCTAAATAAATTAATAAAATTAGAGTAAACTTAACAAGCGCTCGGCGACACCACATTCTACTGCTCTAGCAGCATAGTGGGTTGGAAACAGAAACGTCATTTCCACGGATAGTAACAGGACCGTTTGAAATACAGGACCTACCCTTCCATTTACATTGCATAAAGTGTGGTACCCCATAAATGAACAGAGCATGGTGAATCTCGCGGATATATACAAACTTCTGTGGCATAGAACATTTTACTTTTGAAAGTCCGTCACTACCTGTTTGATTTGTCTTCGAACTGTTTGCTTAGCATTGAAATATCTTTTTCTGGTAAATAAGGTGTGCCTTTTTCTGTGTGAGTGTGTGTTTCCTTACCATCTACAAATGTACTAGCAAACTAGTGGTGGTTGGTTTTTTAGCAGATGTAGACCAAATTTTAACATACATCGAATCCATAACATCGTGAGCAGTTTAAAGCATCAAACAAATTTGTTTCATAAAGGAAAAAAAAAATACAAGAACCTTTCATATTGAACCATAATCGCTAGGCGACTTCATGGTACAAAGCGCGAAGGGCATTACTGGAGGAAATCTGGCCATGGAAACACAACCCATCATGGACATGACCGTTACGCGCACAAAGAAATCAGAAGGATGGACGAAAAGGAAGGAGAACATAATAGTAACAAAACGATAACAACAATTAGCTTTCAATGGTCTTCTGAGTAGTCAAACCTTAAAATTTCATCCCGAATGCTGTGGAAACGTAGAGAAAAGCAAAACCATAATTAGTCTTCCCGTTCCCGTTATTCCAAATCTCTTGCTCAACGTGCCATACTTACTCCTCATAGAACTGCGAGTGTTGCGGTGTCATGTGTAGTAGCTGTTCGAGATTTTCGAGAAAACCCCATTGTCGCAGTATATGCTGCCGGCCGCTCTTATCTAACAGGTTTCGCACGACAAACACGGCACCCATCTGTAGTTTATTGTCGTTGGCAACCTACGCGTGAAACTGTGTTAGTGAACTGTGCACTGTGGAATGCTAACCGTAGCATTGACTTACCAAAAAATCCCTGATCTTTTTGACAATTTTTTCATCCTGCAGCACATAATCTTCATCCTGTGCTCCCGCCGTTATGTTACCTATGATTATTATAGCTTGCTCCTTTACCTCCGGTGGGTGTGGGTCGTCTAGCACGAGACTCACCTGGTTGGTGAGATTTTATTTATTTAAAAGAAAAGAAAAAAAAAATAAATGAAAATGAAGGTCTCGTTATCGTTAGACCCCAAGAGCGTGTAGCTCCCCTTTACTTACCGCCCTCAAAACTTCACTCGAATGTTCCGACATGATCGTTTCGATATGGAGAGTATTGCTCAGCAAATTGCGCAACAGACCGAGCGTTTTCATAATGACACGCTCATCCCGATCGCCCAGCAATTGAAATATCCTATCCGTTCCTAGTGTGTTGATTATTTTTGTTTTCACATGCTGTTCGGCCTGTAATCAGTAAACAATATGAGTGCTCGTTCTTCAGCATGTCTATTCGGTTACAGGCTTTTTCAACGCGTCACTTACCTGAAAGGCCATATTCATCAATGCCCAACTTCCGTTTAGCCTAAGCGCTGGGTCGGGATGTTTGGTAAGCTCACAAAGCATCTCGACAGCACCGGATTCGAGCATTGGTTCCTTGGCAGGTGAGAATTCTAGCAGCAAATTGCATATCGTCGACGTGACAACGGTTTGCAACTCAAGCGACGGATCGCCGGACAACAAATCCATCAGCGGGCGCCACACCGAATGATCCTGTTAACGAGAAAGTGTTGTTAGCATCTGTGCGCCCAAAAAACTAACCTATTTAGTTCGCTTGTCACACCTGAAAAGTGGTTCTAAGTAGTTGCACCGAACGAGAAAGTGAATGAAGACATCGTACCGCCGATAGTCGAACCTGTAACAAATACCACGTGTGTTAGCAACGTTGCATCTGTCGCAATGTCATAAATACTCACCTCCGGACATCCATCCTTCAATCCACTTAGCACCTCCTCCATTAAACCGTCCATCTCTATAATGCGCTTTCTAATTTCTTCATCATTGGCCGCGAGAGAAGCAAAACAGCGGAAAGCACCCTGTCTCGACAACACCGACGGGCATTTGACCAGATTCGCTAGCGACACGATCAAGTGATTGCTGATCGCGGCCAGCCGCTGCAGCTCGGAGTCGATTTCGGCCAGATAGGCGAGCGTTTCTGCGGCCGTCGCACGCGTATCCTCCTCGAACTCGTCCGAACAGAGCCGGGCCAGGCAGGGTAACGTTTTGTAAACGATCCGATAGTCCTCGGCCGGCAGTGAACCGGCACGGTGTAAATACGTGAGACACCGGCTAGCAGACAGCTGCACCTGAACGTCACGCGTCCGGGACAGCAATGCGGTCAGAATGTCCAGAATCGATCGATCAGCGTGGTACGTCGCGTGAACGATGTTCGACACCGACTTGTTAGTGAAGCACATCGCTGCCAAACATTTCAGTGCAGGTACTTGCAGCGTCGTGTTGTCGCAGATCATGAGACGCGCTAGAAACGGTATCACATCCGCCTGGCATAGGTTTTTCTGTTGATGCGAGGAGTGGCAGAGAGGAACGAAAATGTTTACCACATACATCTGACACGCGAAGCTGCTTCTCGGTGATGCAATTTCTACGAACAGAGAGCATACATTAGAAACGGCGTTAGCCTAGTCAAATGCTTAAATACTTACGAATCAAACGTTTGATGTTGTTGATATCCGAATGAATTAAATCCAGCGGTGCAAAAGGGTACTGCACGATCGTTTGCAGTGCCCCCAGACATGTTTCCATCAGCCGTTCGTTCGTGTTGGGATCGAAGATGATCGTTATCAGCACGTCGACCGTGTTGAAGCGCATCAGGGAGTGGACCTGCGATTCGGTACCCTTGGCAAGCGAACCGAGCACAATGCCGGCATCGATACGCAGCTGCAGCGGCTTCCCGGCGTTGCACAGTAAAGCAATTAAACGCGGCACAATTCCCTGCGATATGATCGATCCTTTCTTTTTGTTCGAACCGATGACGGCATTCTTGAGGCAGACGATCGCTTCCTGACACTTGCAGTTTTCCTCCGAGTATAGCTCGTCAATGTAGGAGCGGGAGTTTTCCACATCCTGTTTGTGGGTACGGTTGATGGAAAGTAAATAGGACATTTTAGCTTCAGGTCCGGATGGATGTTTCTCGACAAATCTCTCGCACAAAATAGCACCAATACCAAAGAGAAAGCAACATTGGTTGCGTTTGTTTATAGGGGGGACCTATTGCGCTGAGGTTGAGGTTATAAAAAAAAATATCCATCACAGTGCACTATGTTTTTGTCATTTCCCCGACCCCCGCCGTTACCCAAACGAGTGCACACCAACACCTTTCAAACAAGACCAATGAAACATTTCAATCTCCCAGCCCGGCTTGGTAATTATTAAAAATGAGCCACAAACTGGTAACTTCTTCACTCGGACGCAATATTCGCAACATGCACCCGACCGCAAACCATTTTCAAAGCGGCCGAACCACATATTACGCACCAAACACACCGGAACCGCGGAATTTGGGCCTTACCATGAAGCAAGTGAACGGTTCCATTCTGTAGATTGGGCTTATATCGTGAACTGCAAAACCGTTCCGTGAACCGATCCCGGGAGCTTACGGCGAACAGAAGCCGGATAGAGCGAAAGGGTTGCAGCTACTTTTGCAAATTATTTTATTGCGGGTTTGCAAGGGAAAAGAAATCCAAAACACACGCAGTTTGATTTTTCACATTTCTCGTTTGACAGCCGACACAGTACTCAGCAACGGGAGGTTCGATCGGTTTTGCTTAGCGCTGCGAAATAGGTCACCATCTTGGATTGTACATTGACAATCGCCGAAGGTTCCATCGTTCAAAAAATAATTCCGAAACAGAACTTCCGTACATTTAGAAGATATCTTTTTAAGAATATTGTTATTGTACTTTAAATTATTGCTATGCACTGTCGAGAACAACCGCTTCTCAATTTTATTCCCAAATCGATCGGGATTCCTGTTGGGTCTGAAACCGATTGGGGTAAACATAATCTAAATTGAAACAGATCTAAAGTGTTCTTAACACTGTTGCCTTTTGTGGAGTTTTGTTAAATGGGACTTGGGATTATCCGAACAACTGTCACAACAATCTACACGATCCGACCGGAATTTTTCTACACAAATCATCATTCCACGTCATTTTCAACGATAATTTTGTTCCAAAATCACCCAACTTCAACACAAATAACAACATTCCTAGCATTTTCTGAGCTCTACAGCGTATCGCACTGAAAATGAATCGAAACAACGAAGTGTCGGAACTGATCGATGTGGAAAATGCTTTCTACATCGGCAACTACCAGACGTGCATAAATGAGTGTAACAAATTATCGGTACGTGTACAAATGCGTGCCCGTCTGGGAGCCATTGCAAAGCTTGCCCCATTAACAACCGTCCTTTTGCACCCATTTGCAGAAACCATCGCTCGAGAAGGATATCTTCCTGTACCGATCCTATATAGCGCAACACAAGTATCGAGTGGTGTTGGACGAAATCAAATCGACGAACGATACGCCGCTCCTTGCCTTGCGCTATCTAGCCGAGTACATGTCCAACAGTGGACGAAAGGAAGCGATCGTGTCGATGTTTGACGAAAAGTTCCAAGGAGATATCAACGAGCTGCACGTCGTGTGGATCATCGTTGGGGCTATCGTTTACTGCAACGAGGAAACGTACGAAACGGCTATGAAGTAAGTGTGCAAGATGCTTTTTGTCAAATGTGATTCTTACTGTTATGTTTCTTCATGCCAAATGAAGGGTACTGGTAGGAAATTTCAACCTCGAATGTCTTTCCCTGCATATGCACTGCTTGCTGAAAATGTCTCGAGTAGATCTGGCGAAACAGGTTGCCACAACGATGCAGGAAAAGGACGATGATGCCACACTGACGCAGCTGTCTCAAGCATGGCTTAACATTCAAATTGTTAGTATAGCACTAGCGCTACGGTACTATGGTCACTCCGTTATGCTCATCACGATCCCTTTTTGAATTTTTCAGGGCGGAGAAAAGCTTCAGGATGCATTCTTCATCTTTCAAGATCTGTGCGATAAGTTTTCGCCCACGCTGCTGCTGCTGAACGGTCAAGCCGTGTGCTACATCGGACAGCAAAAGTATGACGATGCGGAGCAGGTACTGCGCGAATGCTTAAACCGTGATCCCAACAATTATGACACGCTGATCAACCTGCTGGCACTGTCTCAGCAGCGGGACAAAAACAGCAGCCAGTTCAGTCGCTACCTAGCCCAAATACTGGACGACCATAAGGGCAGCAGCTTGGTGTCGGCATACAACAAAAGGCAGGCCGAGTTTGATCGACTGGTGCTACAATTTGGTCCATCCAATACCAAACCGATCGATGAAATAGTCGCTTAAAGTAGACATTCTTTATGTGTAACACGTATAAATTTAAAATGTATTCCAACACTCTGTACTGCCTACTAGTAGTTGTTTGTGACCACTTTATTTTGAGTAACGTAGCATTCTGACTAGATTTCTCCTTCGAGAAATGGCAACATTAGGACGTTATTTTTAACATCTCTTCTCTTTGCTGCTGCAACCGGATAAGCTAAAACGGGAGAAACAAAAGCCCCTTAGAGTCATGCGAACAAGCGATCTCACCCACCCACGGTTAGAATGGGTTACCTTTTCCTGGTGTCGTTTTTGTACAATTTCGCTGGCCGATTTTTTGTATCCTTCATTACCGATAGTTGTCAGCAGCTTCTCTATTTCTGCATCTACTTTTGCTAGCATCTTTTTGCTACCTTCCCCAGCAGCTTTTCCTAGGCCCACTGTCGCATCCATCAATTCAGCCACAATGCCAACAATACAGTTATGGCTTGGTGCACATTTCACAACGAATTGTGCTTTGCTGAATGCCCGTTCGTCTGTATGTAGAATGATCCCATTGCAGTGTGTTAACTGCTGCACCGTGTCCTGTTGAGTTTGCAACAACCCGGCAAGGTCCTGTGCTTTAGTGTGTACGTGCACGATCGGATTATGCTTCCGTACGATCGGTGGATTGTGTTCATTTTTCAATTGCCTAATCTGTTGACATATATGCAGCATACCGTCAATGCTTTCCTCGAGCATCGGATCTATCCAACTGATGGCGCCAGCCCAATCGTCCCGCAACGTGCTCGATGGAGATAAATGCTGCAACAGCTCCTGTGCCAGGTATGGAGTAAAAGGTTCCATTTGAACTAGACCTACTGTGAGACAGTACCTTAACACGGCACAATGTAACGTTGCAACCATAGAAGAACCATCAGGTTTCGTGTTGATTTTGGTCGCTTCCTGAAAAATAGATGATCGCTCCTTTAGTTGCAAATAGACGGTAAGACATGTGACAGCAGTATACCTACCAAATATACATCACAAAAGTTGCTGTAGAAAAACGTTTTTAACGCAGCCGTTGCCAAATGAAAATTATATCCTTCAAACGCTTCTCCACACTGTTGTACCGTATTTCCTAGCCGGCTTAATATCCAACGATCCATCAACGTTAACTGATTCGCTTCTTTTCGCAAATCCAAACCGTTAGAAACACCAAAACGTTCCGTACATCCGAACGTGTATCGTGTTGCTTGCCAAATTTTGTTAAAAAACAGCTTGTTTGTGTACGCTTCCTGAACGTTAAAGTGTATAAAGTGATTCTTTACATTCGAAGAGCACAGCGTAAAACGTAACGCATCTATGCCACATTCCGGTATACCCTTGGGAAACGTTTTGCGCTGCCCAGCAACTGACTTGGATAGCTCGTGCTTCGATAAAATGCCTTGCCGGTATGACGCTTCTGCTTCTGCTTCTAGTTTATCCAGCGAAATGCCATATATCACATGGTCCGGTTTTATCACGTTTCCCAAGCTTTTGGACATTTTCCTACCGAACTCATCGCAAATTATCCCGTGTAACAGTATGTTTCCGAAGGGTAGCTTTCCTGTTAGTTCTTGACCAAGCATTACCATACGTGCAACCCAAAAAAATAGTATATCATGTCCAGTTTCCATCAGCTGTAGGGGATAAAACTCGGTGGAAAGCTTTCCGGGCCATCCCGTAGACGAAAATGGTAACAAAGCCGAGGAAAACCATGTATCTAGTACATCGTGATCCTGCTCGATGGATATTGCATCCTGCGGGATATTTGGTAGCATCGCAGCACATTTTTCCCGAGCTTCCTCTATAGAACGAGCCGCTATCCACAGTTCCTTTGTAGTTTCGTGGCGAATAATATACGCCGGGATACGGTGGCCCCACCAGAGCTGCCTGGATATACACCAATCGTGGCAATTTTCTAACCAACGGAACCACTCTCTTTCGAACGTTTTGGGAACTATCACCAGATTGTTATCCTGTACTGCTGCCATGGCGCGTTGTGCCATTTCTCGGCATCTTATGAACCACTGTGGTCGTAGTAGAAGCTCCACAACATCTTTGGATCGCGAGCATAGTGGTAAAATCATCGTGTGCGACCTTACACTACGCACTAACGAAAGTTTCGTCAGGTAGTCCATCAATCTTTCACGAGCTTCGTAACGAGGCAAACCTGTGAAAGGTCCGAAATGTTGCTGCACAATTCCGCGTTCATCGATGACCTCGACCGTTGCCAGATGATGGCGACGCGCCATCTCAAAGTCAAACCGGTCGTGCGCGGGCGTTATCTTGACCGCACCCGTCCCAAACGAACGATCGACCGCACTGTCGAAGATGAGCGGAATTTCCTCCTTCCGTACGGGATGCCACAGGAAGGTGACTTTGTTTCGCAGATGAGAATACCGTCCATCGTCCGGGTGCACGGCAACAGCAACATCGCCGAGAAATGTCTCCGGACGTGTGGTCGAAACGACGATCTCTTCAGTCGATCCTTGCACCTTGTACGCTATGTCTACCATTCGGCCGAAGGTAATGTTTCTATCGTATCCCGGTACGGACACTTCTGTGGGACCTTCAATTTCTACATTCTCTACCTCCACGTCCGAAATGGCTGACTCCAACGTACAGGACCAGTTAACTAATGAGTGATCGCGGTATATGAGGCCTTTGTCAAACAGCTGCACAAAAGCTTCCTTCACCGCTACCGACTGATGTGGATCCATTGTAAAATATTCTTTGCTCCAATCCATCGAACAACCGAGTTTCTTCAGTGCCATCCGGATACTTTCTTCCTTTTCCACTTTCCATCGCATTACTTCCTGCAGGAACTTTTCTCTTCCGAGACTATGTCGGGTCAGCTTTCGTTCATTGAACAGTCGCTTCTCCACGACCACTTGTGTCGCAATACCAGCGTGATCCATGCCAGGAATCCAAGTCGCACGTTTTCCTGTCAGTCGTGCTTGCCTTACCAAAGCATCTTGTACGGCGCATGTAAGTGCATGGCCCAGATGAAGATCTCCGGTCACATTTGGTGGGGGTAGAAGCAGATTAAAAGGTATTTCTAATTTGTGACCATTCTCAGCCAGGAACTGAGGCACAGTTCCGGAGTTGGAGTGTCGTTCCACCTGCGATGGTTGATAGGCCGAGGCAATATCTGATGATTGCGAATGATTAACAACGAAATACCATAAATTTGTTTTACAAAACTAGAGCAGAGTAATTCTTCACTTGCTTACCACGTGTAGATCCATATCCTCGTACGATAAAACTTGTTGCTGTGAAGCCTCTCGTCCAGCGTAGAGGCACATTCCGACGGAAGACCCGGAGCATGTTTAGCCCCGCTAAAGGTTATCTCATTAGCTACGGAAAATTATAGGTGTCGGCGCGGAAAAGACCGGCCCGTTTCAAAACACCATCCGTGTGTTTATCTTTTTGACAACTACAGCATGCATGCCCGAATGGTCAAGAGTAACAACATTTGAACATTCAGCACTTTTTGGTTTGTTACCAACAAGTGAAGCAATCTTCGTTCGCTTACTATCATTAAAAAAATATTGGATTTTATTGGCAATTCGATCAACAATTGTACACTATCATGCCATCATCAACAACAGCATGAACAATAGTCGATTTTGATGCATACCGTTCAGTACTAACCTTGATACTAATGCTGAAACAAGTGTCTAGCTACCTTGGTCTAGGAAATGCATTCTGTTTTGACAGCGGACAGCTTTGTTGTTATTACGTGTAGTTTCTGCTCCGGGGGGTTGCACAAAATTTGCTGCGAAAACAGCAAATTACACAAAACATTCCAACATGAATTTAATCGAGGATGAAAATGGCCAGAAAAAGGATCACATTAACGAAATCGTCCTTTCGGAAGACGTGCAGCGCGCCATTGAACAGGTGTTGCAAAGTTCCGACCCACTCGACCAACCAGATTTCAATCCGACCGATTACATCAACCAGCTGTTTCCGAACGAACAATCGCTCTCCAATATCGATGAGGTGATATCCAAGATGGAATGCGACATAAGCCTGATCGACGATAACATCCGTAGTGTGGTGCGCGGTCAGGTAAACACGGGCGAAAATGGGCGCGTTGCACTGAAGGAAGCGCAACAGTCCCTGACGCAGCTGTTTTCCCTCATTACTGACATCAAGAGCCGTGCGGAAAAGACCGAAGATATGGTAAAGGAAATAACGCGCGATATCAAGCAGCTCGATTCGGCCAAAAACAATCTCACCTACGCCATCACCACCCTTAACCATCTGCACATGCTGGTGGGTGGGGTTGAGAACTTGAAGCGACTCTCGGAACGCAGACAGTATGGAGAGGTGCTCAATCCGTTGCAGGCCATTATCGAAGTCAATCAACACTTCCAACAATACTCGGAGATATCGCAAATTCAAACGCTTTCCGCACAGGTTCAGCAGATTCAGTCCGAACTGGCCACGCAGATAACGGATGATTTTAAGAACTTCTTCTCGCCCACGAGCCACAGTAATACGAATCGCATGACTCTAACGCAGCTAAAGGACGCGTGTCAGGTTGCATCTGTCTTGGATAAACCTGTTAAAAAGAACATTCTCAAATGGTTTATTAGTAAGTTTTGCCTTAAAGTATACGGCCTGGGTTCTCATCAACATACAAAACAAAGTTTTGGGTTGTTCGAAAATGTCATGCCCTTTATTCAATTTGTTCCACTATCCCGTTCACAGATCTTCAGCTCCAGGAGTACGTGCAGCTATTCCACGAAAATCAAGACATAGCTTGGCTGGATAAGATTGATAAGCGGTACGCCTGGGTAAAGCGTCATTTGCTAGATTTTGAGGAAAAGTTTGGAACCGTTTTCCCTACCGATTGGGAAGTGTCGGAACGCATCACGGTACAGTTTTGCACGAACACGCGCGAAGAGCTGTCTAAAATTATTGCCCGCCGGAAGACGGAAATCGACGTGAAACTGTTGTTATTTGCCATACAAAAAACCGCTAATTTTGAACAGTTGCTCGACAAACGATTCAACGGTACAACGCTCGTAGAAGCTACTAGCGAAGAAGTGCGACAGGAGCGCGGGTCGTTTAACAATCTAATCGGTAGCTGCTTTAAACCTTATCTGGATATATACACGGATAGTATCGATCGGGAATTGACTGCACTTATCGAACAATTTGCCCTGCAGAATCAACAGATGGTCGTACCGAAGGAAATTAATCCCGGAATCATTCCGAAGTAAGTACCCTGTGGCCACACGTACATGAGAATATAATTAACATTTATTCATTTGTTTCATTTGCAGTTGTGCAGATTTGTTCGTATTTTATAAAAAGTGCATGGTGCAATGTATGCAGCTAAGCAACGAAAAGCCCATGTACGATTTGGTGCTGCTTTTTAAGAGGTACCTTCGGGAGTATGCAATCAAAGTGCTGGAGGCTCGCATACCGAAACCGCAGCCCCCGAACACAACCACTTCGTCGATCAGTTCTAGCATGTCGCTGCTAACGAAAGACTTCCAAAACTTATCGACCGCAGCTGGACAGGTGATTCATAATTTCTTGAAGGAAGGCGAAACGCCAAGGTACGTAACTACTTTCGAACTATCTGTACAATACTTAACCAGCAGCACACTTGTTTTTAGATTTTCTTCGGAAGATATGCGTAAGATTTGTTACATTCTGGCTACTGCCGAATATTGCCTCGAAACGGTGCAACAGCTGGAAGACAAGCTGAAGGAGAAAATCGACAAACAATACATCTCCAAGGTAGACCTTTCGGACGAGAAAGATGTGTATCATCGAATAATTTCCAACTGCATCCAACTGTTAGTGCATGATCTAGATGCAGCCTGCGAGCAATCGTTGCTGCTAATGACAAAGATCGCTTGGCACAGCATCAGCAATGTGGGCGATCAGAGCGGCTTCGTTAACCAGATCATAACGAATCTCAAACAAACGGTACCCGTGATTCGGGACAATTTGGCCAACAGTCGCAAGTATTACACACAGTTTTGCCACAAGTTCGTAAACTCATTCATTCCAAAGTACATCAACACACTGTACCGGCTGCGTCCGACCTCTTCAGGGTCGTCGTCCGCCTCGGGTTCGGCGGCACTGGTTGCAAGTGCTTCCAGTTCCAATCTTGCGGAAGGTGCCAATAGTGCGACGTCAGGCGGTAACATTCTCGGCTGTGAGCAGCTTCTGCTCGATACGCACAGTCTGAAGACGGTGCTGATGGATCTGCCCTCGATCGGATCGCAGGTTCAACGAAAACCACCCGCCAGCTACACGAAGGTAGTGGTAAAAGGTATGGCAAAGGCGGAAATGATCATTAAAGTCGTAATGCAGCCCGTACATCCGGCTTCACTCTTCATCGAGCAATACTTAAAGCTGATGCCAGAAAGCAGCGTGGTCGAGTTCCACAAGATACTCGAGATGAAGAATGTTCGCAAGATTGAACAACAACAACTGGTGGAAGCATATAAACGGGCTTGTCCTCAGTTGCAGCAGCAACAAACACCGACCACTTCCTCTTCTTCTGGGACCCACCACGCCGAGAGTGGAAACGTTTCACAGCCAAGCGAACCAACATCGGGTGGAAATTCAACCCAATCGCAGCAAATAGCGGCTGCTGCAGCCGCTATTAGTGGCGCCGGTTCCAGTATTATGGCCTTGGGAGACTCCCTCATGGATAAGGGAAGAATTAAGAAGATAGAAAATTTAATCAAAAATCGGCTACCCAACTAGTGCCGGGTATAGATCGACAAAACGGGAAACCCATAAGCTTAGCGGGATCGATCTTAATAAAATAATCAATTATATATTTCATCGGATATTTGCGCCATTCGTTTTCTGTTTTGTGTTCTGTTCTGTTCTGTCCCACTTGTTTGAATCGAAGGTAAAATTTACTTCAGCAACATGTAAACAAATTCTTCATAGTTAATTCTACCGTCTCCATCGATGTCAGCCTCAGCAAGCAGGTCTTCCAATTCCTTCTTGGTTAAACGTTCTCCAAAGTTTTGCATCACATCCGATAGCTCCTCAACGGACAGGAATCCATCACCATTTTTGTCAAACACTTTGAAGGCCGCGTAGAGCTCTTTCTCATCGACCGGTTCGCGCGATTTCCTTTTCATCAGAGCTACAAACTCTTCCCACTCAATTCGTCCATTTCCATCGGAATCGACTTCGTAAATCATTTGCTCGAGTTCGGCCATTGTTGGGTTCAGTCCTAGGACTCGCATTAGGTCACCGAGCTCGGTCGTCGAAATCGAACCACTGCCATCACGATCAAACATTTCAAACATTTCTCGAAACTGTTGTTCCTGCAAATCGGAAAGTTCCGACTCAGTCATCATATCGAAAATTTCGATAAATAGAGAACAATTTCAATTTTTTTTCTATCAATCGAACTGCAGTGTACGAAAACCGAAAATTATACTGCCAAGAGTGCAGCTTGGTCAGAAGAAGCAGCCTACCTAAATCGTTTCTATGAAGGCATTCAAAGTATTTTGAAGAAAACGCAAAATTGTTGGATAATCATAGATATAATTTATACTTGGTCATCAACCCCTCGGCATGATGGTAGCGGTGCCGGTCTTCACACGAACGGACAGGACCAAAATCCCATCCGAACCAATCCTTTGTACGCAGCACTGATTATTCAACTACGGGTAAATAAAGTCACAGAAAGCCAGAAATGGTAAACCTCGTGAGGTTGTTGTGCGGATAAAGAAGAAAAAGATCAACCCCTGAACAATCGAAGCTAGGCAATCGAATAGACCAATACTAATTAAACCCTATTAACCGCGTCCTAGAGGGAAATGCTCAGAGGAATTTCTGGACCCGTATGTATGGTAGGACAATGTAGGACCAACTACAATGACGAGCTCTATGAGTTGTACTATCGTATAACGAATAAAATTCGAGTCTAGTGGGCTTGGCCATGTCATTAGAATGACACCGGACAACCCAATCCGTAAAGTCCTTTTAGGCTGTCTACATGGAAAGATGAAGCTGAGGGGGAATATACCAGAAAATATGGGATCGGCAATCCAAGGTGCTTAAAAATGAGCGTTTTAAAGGACTCCTGCAACAGCTCCAGACCAAGAAGCATTTCAGCAGCACCGAATTAAATTATTTTACCAACTGTTTGATGAACTTTTATTTTATACTTTTTTTATACTTTTATTCAAAACAAATAAGAAATTAATCTTTAAGCATGTGTCCGGTATCGCACACAAATCTCCCATTGTACGCTGGTTTCGTTAAAAACCAAGCGCTCAACCGTAAGCTATGACCTTACGAGGGACGGTGTAAATCGGTGACAGCTAAAAACATCAACATAAAAAAAAACATCACACACACAGAACGGGCTAGAGCGTGGTGAACTCGTCTCTCGAACCAATTTTAGAGATGGTAAGCCTATTGCTTTGATATTTGTGCCCGTCCCGGAACGGGTAGGTTGGCAGTAAAACAAAACATATATCAGCATACGCACCTGGAACTCGGACATCATCGATGTGTACGTCACCCAAGAGGAAGTGTGCGGTTGTCCCAGCAACCCCTTCTTACGAATCCCGCAGCCTGCTGCCAGAGTGTTACGGAGCCAACCAACCAGCTACGCCAGGGTTACCGTTTCTCGTCCGTTTGCCTAGTGTTTAGTGTTGCTGAAATAACGAGCATCGGATGGTGCATGCATAGTGCCTACGTACGTAAGAAATGTGTGGTGCGTTGCGGAAAGGGTTTAAAAGTCGATAGTGTGATAGCCGACGTCTCCGCCGTCTGCTGCTATTGTTAGTGGTGTTACATTGTCGATTTCTTCACTACGGCGATCGTCTCGCTCTCGGTTTCTCAACAAAAAAGAATGAGGAGGGTGGGTGGTAGGGCGATAATGATGCTCCCCGCACCTTTCGTGCTTTTGCTCTCATTTTCGTCCTTGCAAAAACTCACCCATCATGCAGCATCCCCATCATCATCATCCCCGTTGGCTCTGTGGGTGTGTGTAAAGATCCGAGCGTACTGACCTATGCTCCGAATGTCAAGTTTTGTTTAGAGAGAGAGCGATGTTTCATCTCTGTTTCGCAACATAATGTGTAGCGCATATGTGGTCCGTCGTGAAAGAACCCGAAACATAACGTATCTTGGGTAATCAGTGCTCCGGTCTGTGAAGTCCCGAGTTACCCTTTGGCATAAAACAGTCGGGGTTGTAGTGAGCGAAGGTGTCGCCTACCGCAAGTATTAGGATTTTTGTTGTTGCTGCTACAACCAGAGCTTTTGAACATCTTTCCTTCGTTTGTGGTGATAGTGACATGTACGGAATATAATGGAGTCGTACTTAACATGAACAAAGGAGTCAATTGAAGATCCCAGTTGCTGCATATAGTGATGGTTGCATAGCAATCTGGCAAATGCAAACTATATGTGAATTGAGTGAAAGCGAAATCCTAGCAGACTTTTTTTGCGATTGTGATGTAGAATGAAATATGGACAAATTTGAAGATTTTCAAAATTTCATGTTGAAATTGAATTGAAATATGCAATTGATATTATGGTAAATACTTAATTGCACGGATCCACTAAAATTTTACGTGTGCCACGACAACTTTTACTTCGTGCGCCACTGTCCAACCATGCATGAGAACATAATTGAACGTATCTTAATTGAATTACTTATCGTGTTTATCTTACCCTACCATTCCACTGGGTGTAGAAAGAGCATCGCCCAGAACCCAATTTGCTTCGACGCTGAAGCATAAGGGATACACCTTCATGTACGTTGTACTTCTCTCAAATAATCGCAACGAAAGTGTACAGCCTTCGTTTTCCGTGCCTTCTGAAGAAACAGAAACAGGGCATACTACTGATTGCCTATTGTTCTAGGATTGTTCATTTGAGTGTGTGTAGTAGTAGGGTTTACGAGGCTTGGTGAAACAATCGGAATCAGTGGGCTCATTCTCACTGAGCATAATTTAGCACGAGAGAAACTCCAACTACCACGACAACACATATTCGTTCATTCATGCGTTCCGTTCTGCGTTGTGTGTCGTTACCAGCCTTGTGTGTTCCTACGCCGCCGCGAGAATTGTTCTTTTGCTGCTCTTGCGTACGACTGCGCTTATGTGTGCGTGACTACTATCAGCTGATGCTTCGCTCCGGTGGAGCTGATTTTTATAATTTCAGACAGAAGGAAGAAAATAATATGACGGAACTCGAGTGTATTGTAATGAAGCTTAGAGCTTTTAACGTATTATGGCTTAATATTTTAATATTGATTTCTACTTTTAATTCTACTTCTAGAAAATCGTCTTGCGCCATCATTAAAAAAGCGCCCGGTACGCTCGAAGGGTCTGTATCGCAAATAATCAACGCGGGGGTTCGCGGCATAAGGAGAGAGAAAACCATTCAAATCCATGGACGATTAATAATCCACAAGCTGATGCTCTTTTATACAACAAGCGAAATTTAAACGCAATTCCAGCACACGCACGAGCAAACCCCTACGAGCAACGAACAGAATAAGAAGCTCATTCGCATCAAGGAAGAAGCATCTTTGTATAACCGTAATATTTCAGTAGGCTTGAGAAAAAACATACTACGTTTAACAATGAATCGTGACTGTCACGCTGTTGGGGGAGGTCTATCTAAACTGAAGGGACAGACATGGAAGCTGTTCATAGACAGGACCGCAAATGGGTCACCCACGTTCGATGGTATGTATATCAATGATCTACAGAGTTTCCTACAGGGTTTGTCATACTCAAGTGTAACTTACCCATTTTTACGCACCCAACATCATAGCCGAGTACGATGATGAAGGAATGTTTGAACCGAATAGTGAGCAACATATACATGTCAAAACGTACGGCGGTGTTTCGGGACAAAACAACTTGGCAGTGTACGGCGGTACGAAACAGGTCGCTTCATCAGAATCTTCGACCGATCGAACGTTGATGCCTAACCGCTCACGGGGGAGTGTGATGCGCCTTGATAAAGCCGACATGGGCCTGTACGGTATCTGCCCAGAGACAGACCCGTTCTATGCGGTGATTTGTGATATCTGTAACAGTGTGGTGAAACCGCAGGGATTGCAAAAGCACATGACGAACAGGCACCATTCGTTGATCAATCACACAGCCAAACTGAACGCCAATGGAAACAACAGTGCCAGCACGACTTTGGCCACCATCGGAGGAAACAGCAAGGGCAGTAATAGCTCACTAGCGGAGCAACAACACCTAAGCAACAGCTATGCATCGACAGAAAAGACTGAAGGCATGATACGCGCCGGTACAAACAGTGAGGTTTCATCGGTTGCCCGTTCGGACGGTAAAACGATATCGAGTTTCTATGGTACACAGAATGATGATGTACCACTGCTAGAACCGTCCGTCAGCACAGTACCACCGGTAAAGATACGCTCTACGGGTAGTGGAAAAGTTAAGAGTAAAACGGCAAAGAATATTTCCACACACGCCGCTGGAAATACTTCATCGTCATCCTCTTCCTCCAAATCATCTTCCGGATATGGCAGCAACAATAGTTCGCTTTCGTCATCGTTCTCGAAAGCATCCATATCGACATCGAGTCATACCGTGGCAGAAAGCAACGGTGCAGGTGCTGTGGCTGAGTTTGGACGTGAATTCCCTGCCGGTGTTGCGATCGGTAGCAGCGGGGTACCCTTAGTCCTGATGAGCAACTGTTCAGGCGTGCTGGAGAAGAAAGCAACTTTTGCTATCGGCAATTCGAACGCACCTGGCGACGCTTCGTCAAGCTCCGGTGCGAATCAGTCAGTGAAATCGTCTTCGAAACGTGGTTCGAAGCAAGCTTCCTCTTCCTCATCCAGTTCCTCACCATCGTCCTCTTCATCGTCTTCATCCTCATCGTCATCATCGTCCTCTTCTTCCTCGTCATCATCTAGCAGTAGCAGCAGTAGCAGTAGTAGCAGCAGCAGTTCTGGCAACATAACGCAACAGTTGAAATCGTCATCGGACCGGAAGAGTGATTCGCGCGCACGAGAATTTGATCCAGATCGACACTGTGGGGTGGTAACACCTGATGGCAAACGACACTGCACTCGTCCCATTACCTGCAAATCACACTCACTTTCGCAACGACGAGCTGTGCCGGGTAGAAGTAAAACGTTGGACAAACTAATAGCGGAAATGCGCGGATATGGTATGGCCACCGGTGCTACTTCTTCGACACACAAGGATGATACAGGACCGTCACCAGCCTTTCTAGATGTGATGGAATCGAGTAGTAGCTCCTCTACAGGATTCGACGTTAGTGGGCGTAACACTGTTTCGGGAGAGAACACTAACCGATCTTCCACATCGCAAATGGGGAGCATTGGACACGATGCTGCGATAGGTCGTGGACACGGTACGGCAGGTGAAAGTGGTAAAAGCTCGCATCACTCATCAAAGTTACCATCAAGCGAGCGTTCGAAGCACAAAACGTCCTCCCGGTCGCACGGCTCAGCCAGCGGTTCGGCAAGTCATGCACAATCAAAGTCATCTAATGCTCATCATCGCCAGGTCTCGATCAAGCATGGACAATCGCGTGACACACCAGCGCAGCAACCAACAACGCTTTCCACTGGATTAACGCAACAACCGCTAGGACCACCGCAGCATGCACAGCAAATAATTTCTGCCGATATGCTTGGATCACAATTTGCTAGTGAAGAATCGATCGCAACGAATCCAGTGCTACCGGACCATACTGCAATCGTTATGAACCCAAATACGAATCTCTTGAAGTTGTCTGTTTCTGGGCAGTTGCATTCCGGAAGTGCCGTCGATGGTAGCGATGGTTCACAGCAGTACGGAACGACCAATTTAATGCAAACTGACGGGTTAACGGTTACCCTTCCACTATCTGTGATATCCTCAATGAATCTGGCCGGCACAAACTTGGTCAACATGACGCATGGCACACCGGCGGGAGGCGACATTGGTGCGACCGTTGCAGGACAAGTTGCTTCTAACGCCGTTTCCAATGGGTCAAACGCTATGCTGCCGCCCGGAGTCGTTGATTGTGGTAGTACCGAGCAAACCGCGTTCATTCCTGCCGAACTGATCGATCAGCTGCCGCTTGTGTCACCGAATGGAAATGAGTTGCACGATCATAGCGCTGCTTATCGGTTGGCTACACATGCGGCTACAGGTACCGCGCCTGGTCAGGCTTCGAATGGGCTTACCGATCTGACCATACCGTCGTACAATGATCAGATTAATTACACACTGCAAACATTCGCTCAAAATCTCGTTCAATCAGCCGACGCTGTACAGCAGCAACAGCACCTTCAACAGCGGCAACAGCTGTCCGGTGTTCAGCCACAAGCGACGGGTCAGGTCGATTTGGTGGACAGTATCGATGATATAGTGCCGACTATAAATCTTCTCCCAACCGCTACCAATCCACTGGTCATACCACAGCTGCAGGGTGACCTGGCCGATTCTATCATTCTGACACCAAATCAGTTATCTAGCCTTTCCTTAGTCGAGCAACACTTTATCGACAACATTTCGGGCCTGAAGGCAGTATCCGAGATAGATCCGCTCACCGTGAACGGTCCAGTTGATATATCTAAGTTGATGCTGCTAAAGAAGGTAGATGAAGAATTCCTTAAGGAAAGACAGCTCCAGCAAATGCAGCAACAACAGGCCTTTTCCCACACAGTAGGACCGCTTGATGAGGCTCGTGGCGTTAAGATGTGGTACAGTTCGCTACCAAAACCGCTACATGTGAATAATTTCCAATTGCGCCGTCTAGCCGGAGGATATGTGATGAACCGCAAGTTGTTAAATATTCGACGCAATCTTTTGCATGAAACCGCTGGTCTGGACGGGAAACGGTTAGCGTCTCCCAGCGGCTCCTCGACAAGTTCGTTGCTGTCATCCGGCACGCCTCATTCACCGCTCGGTGCAAGTGGTACAAGAACGGGCACACTAATCGGTGGTCGTACTGGGAGCGATATCCTGCTGGCTTCGTTGGCATCCCCGACCGGTGCCGGTAAAGGGAAGGTAAACGATGCGGTAAACAGCATGAATGGTGGTGCTGGTGGTTTAGGAAGCCCTACCGGAGCTAGTGGTGGCATTAACGCAGCAATCAATCGAAACAGTTCCTCCCATCGAGGTCAGCGGCGATTAATTCTAGCGCCCCAGCAGCACCAGGGGCGGTCGGAGAAGTTGTCCTGCCTGCTTAGCAACGCATATTTCAAGGGTCTTATCTCTTCTATACAGCAAACGAAAGAGATACACCACCAGAACAATGCTACAGTTAAGAGTGTGGATGATGCGGCCGGTGTTGGTAGCATATTGACTGCTGAGCGCGCAATGCATTCGATGAAACGAAGTGCATCATCACTCACAACACTATCGAACAAACGAATGAAGATCATCAACAATCTACATAGTTCGACCGCACCTCCGTCGGTTCTGCTGCAGGGAAGTGGCGGTGGTAGCAGTGGAAAAAATAAGTCGAAAGTATTATAATCACTACTACTCATGCTGATCCTTATGACCACAGGCTTGTCAGCCGGATATTCCCAGTTGCGGGACATTCAAACCGAGCCCGAGCAGAGATTGCCAAAACAGACTACGCAAGTTGATAGGGCTATGTTCTTTAGCGTGTGTCTGATAAGCAGATGCGCTGTTGTATATATTACTAAACCCAAAGAGGGGCAGTTTGCTTAAAAGGCGACAAGACATTAGATAATTGTGCAGGAGCTATTTTAATCATTCTCACCACAACGCTTTCGCCCATCTAAGTAACCAATCGAAAAACACACAAACACGTACATGAGCTCCACGGGAAGAAGGGGAAACGCTTGTTGATTCATTATCGATACTACATGTTTTAGCATCTAGTCTATACCGAGCGTGAACAATATTATCCCAGCATTGGCTTTGGCACACAATTATTCTTTAAAAAAAGAATTGAAACCAGAAAAAAATTATACTGTCCCTCCCCTGCCAGCACTGCTTTGCTCCATACGGCAGCTGTCACGTACGTGTGTGTGTTTGCGTGTTGTGTGAGTGTGTGTACTGTGTGTTGTTTGGTGGAAAATATGACTGTAACCAGCGTGAGACGAATATCGTCCTGGTGTGTTTGCTGGGACGTAGGCAACCAAAAAGCCTAACCCAGCAAACCCCGGATCTTCATTAGACTACTATGATTATTCACGGAGTACGATTTTGTCCTGCAAAGCCTTGTGTTTTGACGGATATACAGGCGCTTTCTCCTTGCCGGAGAAATAAGTTTCAAGGGAGTGTGATAGTTAGTTCGTTAGGCTCGTAGTTTACTTTAACGTATTTTAGGCTATAATAGAAGACTATACATAATATTATAAGTAACAATTTAAAACAAACTAGTTATCAACAAAAAAACACAGAATCTAGACTTACACAAGGAGAAACACAAAAAAAACATAGACTGGAAACACTGTTCTTTTGGCATTGGTTGAGAAAATTCAAAGTTTTGCGTGATGGTTTGTACCAAACGAAACTGCAATCGTGTTGAGAGGCGCCATTTGTTGGCTCGAACATTAGATACTAGCTTCAACACTAGAACTACACAGCGTTTTTTTCAAATGGGCGTTACTTTATTAACAATTTTGAACAGCTGGATTATGTTTTAATATTTTATAAAGTTCATACTGTAGAATAGATATGTAAAACTCATGCATCAACTATGATAGAATTGTTGAAAATCATAAAATCGGTTTGATTAAAAGGAAGCGTACGAGTCCAAATGTCTCAGCTCCGCGTAGTGGTAATACTTTGCCGTCCACAAGTTTCGCAGAGTTGTTCTCCCTTTACGCCTGCAGTACAGATGGCGAACACTACTACGGCTATTGTGTTAGCATACCGCAGTAAAATGTATAATACTGGAAACACAATTCTGCGTATGATTTGTGAGTTTTCGGAATGCATCACCACTGATCGACTTTCACCGATGGTACGCTCTCGTCACTATTGTGATGTCGCCGGACGGCAAAGTGTTAATCACGAAATAATCACGGAACCGTGCAATGGGGACACTAAACGGGAAATAATGTGTAGTGAAGAAAGGTAATACAATTTCCTCAAAAGTTACACATTTTTATTACCGTTGTGTACGAATCTTTTAACAAAAGACTTCAATGATGGTGAGGGCACAAACCTAAACGGATAAAAAATATCAAAATACACTAAAGACTAGCGCAATCCGCAACGCATTTGCATACTGAGCCCTTTCTGTCTAGATGTTTGCAACTGTCTGGTTTGACCCGTACGCTTGACGAGTTTTGAAATCACAGAGAGTCGGTCAGTAGATATTGATATGGTATGCATGCCAATATTAAGAATGATTTCCATGTAAAAGAACAGAGCAACTTTTGAGTCACAAAGGAAGGAAAAATATACTAGTAAGTGGAATAGAAGAGCTTTGATCATTTACGCTACAGACCGATATGCTACCGGGATGCGTTACCTGCCCGTGTACTTCACTGATTATCTAGTTACGAGTAAATGTTAATCGTAAAGCCAGTTCACAATGGTTAGAAAGCCACCAGAACGAGAAACACTATACATGTTCTATGGATGGAAAATTTCACCTTCAAAATGCGTTTCAATATCTCAACTTCAATGCTGTTAATAAACGGTGGTTCATTATAAACCTGAAGTATGTTGTTAACCTAAAGGCTTATCATTTATTACATACACACATACACATAAAGAGACCCCGCATTGATTTAATGACGACGATATTGCTTTTTGAATTTATCGAAATGATAATCATCGGTCGCTTTTTTCGGAACACGATCATCCCCGCGCTGATCGCGCTGATGCTCCTCTTGGTATCGTCGCTTCGTCGGGGCAGGATTCTCGATCCGATAACGATTATGCTGCATAAAGTTAACTGCCATATTCGATGGGACAAAATGGGACGGGAGATCTTTCTTCCTTTGCTGCTCCTGCATATACTTCAGCTTGGCTTCCTCCGTCGCCTCTATATTTTTAATTTTCGCCTCAATGCCAAGATCTATCTCCGGGATACCGCTGAGCATTTGATTGGACAACATTTCTTCCGAACGCTGGGACGACGTTTGACTGAGATGTGCCGGAAGTGAGAGCAGAGCTGCCTCTTCCGGGCTCAGATACTTGGTGGAAGATTCACCCTCCACCTGGTTGTCCTGCTCTTGTGCTATACCTTTTCGTTTACCGAGTTCCTCTTCAATGTACCTAAAAGTAAAGAAGACGGTTGATATATTACATATATTCAATTCCTCTTCATACTTCTGTTCATTTTAACATACTTCATCATTTCCTCATCCTCGTCTCGTTTGTTTGTTTCCGCCGAAAACTGTGTACCTATCCCTGTATCGTATGGATCCTCGACTGCAGCTTTCAGCTTGCCCGCCTTTAACGCTTGCATATTTACCATACCTCCAGTTTTAATATTGAACGGATCTTTCTGCAACAAGAAAAATTTGCTTATTACGGAATGACAGCTATCTCTCGGGCTACAAAACAGTCGTTTCGTCTACAAAAATAGTAAGGGCTGAAGATCCTTTCAGAATAAATCCCACACCGAACAGTGGCTTCGGGGGGAATGCAGTGCCTCTTCGAAGATCTTTTTTACGGAATTTCCAATGCCGTAAAAGTTAGTTAGTTATAACAACGTCACCAGACCATAGTTTCAGATACGTACCACTGTAACCTCTTCTTCGATCGTTATTTTTTTACCAGCCGCCAAGCTGAGAATGTTTACACCATTGCGCCTATTACGCAACCTTTGCCGTTCTTTGGTTTCCTCTAGTTTGGATCTGAAAGAAAAGAAAATGTACAGGTTCCACTAACATGTGTTTTTATTATAAGCGTATCAAGACTCGTACAAAATCCCAGCTTCCGTATCATGTTCCTGCTCATCGTCTTCACTATTGGACGGTTTCCTTTGCCGGAGTTGTTTTTTGCCTTTTTTCTTGAATTCCACTTTCACCTGGACTTCTTCGCTTTCAGACATTTTTTTTAATTCCTTCAGTACCCGAAACAAATGTAAAAATGCCGTAAAATCGTAAAAATATCTGGCTTATCTACAATGTAAACAAAACGCGTTTTTTCTTGCTGTACTTCTAAACAAAACAATCCTTCGCTTTGACAACTGCGACCAAGATTCACACACTTGCCAGAGTCGCGGGTATTCCATTGTCAACATAAAGTACCAGTACCAACCTGGACGCTGTCTATCAACAACACGCATGGCACTCGAGATTGTACGTTCAAAACAAACATCGTTCTTTTTGGTGCCGATACAGCACACTGTAGTCCCTGCAAAATGGGGAAAATTAACAAAAAATCACCAAAACCCAAGCTAAGTTCCAAGCCTAATGATGATAGCAACAAGATCAAAGGACCTTTTCCCATCTATCGATCGACACCGGTTCAACTAAACGGTCCGGAACCAACCAGTTTCAAGGTAGTAGAAAATAAACCGAATAAGAAAGATAGGGTAACGAAGGGTACAATATCAGAAAACCCGCAACAAAAACCAGGCCCATCACTCGACGAGCCAGAAGATGGAGCAAAAACGAAAAAGCTTCGCAAGCTGGCCATTTCACGATTATCCAAAAAGGAAAAGAAACAGTTCCGCAAAGAGGAAATGTTGAAAAAAGTCGAACTTACGAAGCAAGCTTTCCGGCAAGATAAGGAACGAAAGAAGCGTGAACAGACGGCCATCACCGGCGACTTGAAACCGTTGCTGGATGCATTACCTTCGCTAGAGTCTCTATTTGAGGTGAAATCAGCCGCTGCACTTAAAACGGGTGTACCCAAGTACGATAAAAAGGCTGAACCCAGAACGAAAAAACAGCGACAAGCGCAACGTCGGAACAAAAACAAGCGCGAATTCATGAAGCGTTGCCGTACCATCAAACGGGTGCTAAACGATCAAGCATTTAAAAAAGATCCCAAAAAAATGATCGCCGACTATATAAAGAATGCACGCAAGGAGCAGTCTGAGTTGCTGTTGAAAAGTGCATCGTAAAACCGTGGTACGCATGTGTTCGTAATTAATGCCCAGAAATATACATAGATTTGGTTTTATCGGTAACGAAAAATATTGTTTCATTTTGTATCACCTGAGAGCGCAATAGCGTTCCGCGTAACACGTCTAATATCGTACAGAAAACAGTGCACGGATAAATTTTCTGAAACGAGCATCAGCATCAATGGAACTGAAGTTTTCTGCTGTCGATACAATGTTAACAGCTCTGAGACATGAGGCAATGGTTGGGATGATCTGTGGACGAATAAAAATCATTACAACTATGGTTACAATCATCTTACATGGTTCATTACCTTCGCACAATAATACGCGCTATCGGCACAGGAGGAAGTGACTTTTTGAATGTTTGAGATTCTGTTGCAAACAGGTCGAAGGAGAGCTGTAAATTGCTCTCTCGTACCGACTCAACAATGTCTGAAGAATGGTCCTCTTCGATTAAACTCTGCACAATATCAAATCGATCGAACATCCGTCGAAATTGTTCAATTCGTTTAAATCCGTCGTTTTCGCTGTTTAATGTTACGGTTTCTGGTTTTTGTTTCTTAAAGACTGGTTCACCGGAAGACGCCATCGCACTCTCTTCATCTTTTGAATCGCTTGGCACTTGTTTGGAAGACGATGGTTTTCTGATAATATTACAATATTTTTGCATTGATCTCCTTACCGACTCGTACAGTTTCGAGTCCTCTTTGGGATAGACAGTTGCTCGAGGGTTTGGTTGATTCAGCGTTGCGTATAGATAGCTCCACACACACCGTTCTTCGGCGTTGGGCAGATCTGGTTCAACAGTGCAATACTTTCGCGATGGGTCATACCGGAGAACGTAATAGCTGGCCCGCACTAGAATTGAGTAGACTTGGTACTCTTCAAGTGTGAGTGTTCCGGAATGACCAAGCAACAAGCTGTATCCTTGCTCGATTGACATTACCATGCCGTTCCATCTAACTAACAATCGATTCTGGAAGGAAGCAAATGAAACAATGCTTAGCAATAGTCGAGTTGTTGCTTAAATGAATGTCGCATTTCATACCATTTCCATGAGAAATAAAGCTTCGTGATTTTCCACATATTTGCCAGTGGAATCTTCATATCCGAACGCTTGCCATTTTCCTTCCACCCTCGTAATGCGTATCCGACGATGATCATTTTCCCACACTCCTTCCGAGTTGCCATCCGATTTATTTACTCTTTCTTGCGACAGTAATCGACGAAACTGGTCTGATTAAGCTTGAGGTTAACAATTTCGCTTATGATCTTAAGTTATCCTTGATTACCTTTCATTCGTTCCAGATCTGCTCGTCGCGTTTCGTCCAATTCGTCCAGCGAGACCAGCCTATTGAACTGCGCTTGTACTTCGTAGGATTCGGTATGATGTTTCACCATATCTGCACCACTGTAAAAACCACTTTAATTTACCTCCTTGCAACGTACCCTGGTATCTTACCTTAGAAGTCCACATCTTTGCTTACTGGTCGAAGCCATACTTTTGCTGTGAAAAGTCTATGAATTCTACCGGTTGTGTTCACGCTTCTGAAAACGCCTGCAAAGATCGCATGTTTCGGCTGCACATATTCCCAGTGTTTGGATAAACAAACGTTGACGTTTGCTCACACACACAAACAAGTTGATTTTTCATTCATTAAAAAAAAGGGTTTTTCACTTCTTGTTTACTTTATTTTTTTCTCAAACTCAACTCAATTTCTTTGAAAATTTAACGAAATACGCCCAAATTTAGTAAACAGGAAAATATAAGGTATTATTATTTGGGAGGTTAAATTAAGAAAATAAAATTTAGCACACAATTGCGAGTTATACAAATGTAAAAATTACCTTCTCAGTGGCAGTAAAAGCTTCAACGATATGGTGCAGATGAGTAGATTACGCAGTATCGTAGTACCTAGTACACAATGTATGATGAATGATTAGCGTTGTCGATTGGACCGACAAACTTCCTCGCCTATTTTAGTCATTTTTTATCTGAATCTCCGATGTTGCTTTCCATTCTTCGTTCAGATGCACCTTACAACCCAAATCTCTAAGCGCTGATTTCACATCCTGCGTGATGCTGGGATGATCGGCCAGTGCTTGATTAAGTACATCTTCGATGCCTTGTGCCACGAACGTATCGCACTGATCTCGCGATCGCGACACCATGTTCCGCACTGCCCAAGCCGCATTACGCTGAATTATCTTGCTCTTCGGATGGATTTTCATCGTTTGAATAATTGTCTCGGAAATACCTGTCTCAAATAGGACCTTACTATTGTTGGGCTCCCGTAATGCCAGTGTCGAAATACACGCTAGCGCATGACGTGCAAATGTTTCATTATCTTTGTGGCGGTTAAGCGCCGACTCTAGCAACGGGGCTGCTCCGCACTGGATAATGTGCTGCTTTACCGTGTCATTTCCGGCAAGTGCTTTGAGCAACTTGCACGCTTCGCGAATGATTTTCATCGAGTCGGGAAACTCAACCATCGCATCAAGAATGAACTTAAGTCCACCGGCTTCCTCTACCGTTTGGCAGAATTCGTTACGCACCGTTAGAGAGGCTATCGTTAACATCAAGTCGCTGATTAAGTCGGGGTCAGATTTGAACTCTAAAATCGTATAAAAGAAAAACAAAACATTCATTCAAATAACCCAAAGATATTATTTTACTTACTAGTAAGCAATTGCGTTATCTCCGTGAGCGTTTCGCCCGCAAGCTGACGGGCGTGCTCGTGAGCCTTGCCAAACTCCACCCGTATGTCGTCATCCAGAATCAAATAACGGAAAAGTGTGCAGGTGTTACGGATCACATCCGGTTCGCTTCGGGCAAGGAACGGTTTGATGGAGGGAATTGTTTGGTTTTCTTCCATTATCATCTGTCGATTCATTTCGTGAAGTATGCATGCTTTTTGTAGCCACTTCATTGCTTCACATGCAACTTTCGTGTCGTGAGCAGCTTTCAAAGTTTTCAAAGCAACGGCCAACGATTCGTGGTTAAACACATCTGGTTGCTTATTGATGATTGCGTTGGCGGCAGTGAGTAGTTTATGCAAAGCCTCATCATCCAATTTATCGTCACTAGTCAGTCGCTTTACTATGAACTCATAAGCACCTAGTTTGGCTGCCAACACACGATGTGGAACGCTCTGTAAAAAAACAGACAAAATTGAAAATGAAGTGACATTTCCATATTCTACGTTCAAGTGTTACCAGTTTGCATTCTTCGGTGATCACGGCCAGATGCTGGAAAACCATTTGCGGATCAGCATCCTTTGTTTCGGTCAGCCGTTTCAGTTCTTCTATGCTCTCATTCAACAAAGGCACACCAGTGTCGGGATTAACGTTAAGGTCTTTGATAATGTTGCCCAGATGAATACCTTGGGCTTCAAATTGCTTAATCGTTTCCTCTCTAGCTTCCTCGATGGACATAGAAAATTCCACTATGTTCTCCTTCACCACATCATCGAATGTTTCCTGCGTGATCACTTTTGCCATTGTGGCTGGCTGCAAAGGAACCCACAATCAGGAAAATATCGTTGACGGAAGTAAGCTCCATTAAACCTTACCTTTTTTGATGATGTCGAAATCGGTGCACAAAATGAAAAAGAAAATTGCTGTGACTCAGTGTTGCCCACGCACGAGTGCCACACACGCTGTTGCAATTCGGTACGAATAAATTTCCACCCAAACTTGTCTATGCATAAGTTTATCAAACTGAAGCCCTACGTAACTCAGTACACAACAAAATGTTTAATTCAGGTGAAACCCACGGAAATTTACTGCCAAACAAAGCTTGCTAAACTTTCACCCTTTCGTCGTCTGTGGAGTAGACGAAATAGAAAGAAACATGATCAAAACAATACAGTGACAGTTTGCATGAATGCGTTCGGGGTGCAGTAGGAATTGGATCACGTTGCACAATGTTTTACAGAATTACTAACACTTGAGACTTTAAAAGAGGGAAACTTTTAATCGGAATGAATCTGATACACAAACACATTTCATTCATAAAGCTTGCCAAATTTTTATTGTAGGAATAAGCGCTAATTTTCATTCAATCATTCTCTACCAATGGAAAACACCAAATTTGAACTCCATAGTGGCCCAAAATTTGACAGCTGCAGCCGCAAATGTATCTGTCAAACTCGCAACAATCCAGTCTTGTTATGAAATTGTTTCGTGCACAGCTGTAGTTTGAGTGTTACAAGAAAATGTAAGTATTTGTTTTGCTTTCCGCACCGGTTAGTGTTAATTTTAATAATTTTCTGTGAATCCCCTCCTAAACAGTATATCCACAATGCTGCGACAGATATCATCGATGAAGCGTGCGTTTTCAAGTCGCCGATGGCTTTCGTCGACACCAGCACCGAAAGTAAATCCGGCCATCCTAGCAAACATAAGAGCGTCCGATCGATACAAACCGGGCAATCGGTACCATGGTTTCATCTGCACCCAAGCACAGTTTATTGCGGATTTTAACATGACGGCGTATATGTTCCGTCACGAGAAAACTGGCCTCCAATATCTGCACATTGACCGGCAAGATACGAACAACGTGTTTTCGATCAATTTCCGCACAACCCCGTTCGATTCGACCGGACTGCCGCACATCTTGGAACATAATGTGCTGTGTGGCTCGCAGAAGTTTCCGGTCCGGGATCCATTCTTCAAGATGTTGAATCGTAGCTTGGCCACGTTCATGAACGCTATGACCGGGCCCGATTACACGCTGTACCCGTTTAGTTCGACGAACGAGATTGACTATCGAAATTTGCAAACTATCTACATGGATGCAGCATTTCGACCGAATCTAAAGTATCTGGACTTTCTGCAGGAAGGTTGGCGGTTGGAGCATGCCGAACTAACCAACCCACAATCTGAGTATGTGTTTAAGGGAGTGGTTTACAACGAGATGAAAGGTGCGTTCTCAGAAAATGGGGCCGTTTTTGGGCAGAAATTCTTCAACAAAATCCTACCAGACCACACGTACGGGTACGTGTCGGGCGGCGATCCGCTTGATATTCCACAGCTGAACCATCAGGATTTGGTAAACTTCCATCAGAAGTACTACCATCCAAGCAATGCGCGCATTTTCAGCTACGGTTGCTTCAATCTCGACAAAACGATGGCTTTTGTGGATGAACAATACTTGCGTGATTACGATCGAATCGATACACGGTACAGTGTGATACCACCGCAGAAACGATGGAGCAGTGCGAAGAAAGATCACGTACGCTGTCGCTACGACAACATGGGCGCTCCTCTAGAGAAACAGAACCAAATCGCCATCGGTTACCTGATGACGGATATAACCGACGTGTACGAGACGTTCCTTATGCACATTCTCACTGAACTGTTGGTAAAGGGGCCGAATTCTTTCTTCTACAAGAACCTCATCGAACCAAACATATCCGGTGGATACAATCAATTAACCGGTTTTGATTCGCACATTCGCGACACAATGTTTGTGGTTGGATTGCAGGATCTAGCGGTCGACGACTTTGAGCGTGTTACAACAATATTCGACCGCACGGTTGAGGAAGTCATCGAAAAGGGCTTCGATCCGGCACACATTGAAAGTGTACTGCACAGCATCGAACTGACCATGAAGCATCAGACCAGCAAGTTTGGTCTCGGACTGTTGTTTAATCTAACTCCGCTCTGGAACCATGATGGAGATTTGGTACGTGCGATGAACGTTAGCGAATCGGTGCGGATGCTGCGTGAAAACATAGCCAACAATCCGAAGTATTTGCAGAACAAAGTGGAATACTATTTCCGGAATAATAAACATCGGCTTACGATGACCATGTCGCCAGACGAACACTATGAGAAACAGTTTATGGATGCGGAACGCAAGAATCTTCAGCAAAAAATCACACAACTCAACGAAACGGACAAGGAACGCATCTATCGGGAAGGAATCGAACTGTCGGAATCACAAAAAGCGCACCCAAATACGGACATTCTACCATGTTTGCGCTTGAACGAAATCGAAAAAAAGGTCCCCGAAACAAAGGTGGAACAGCAGCTAATTACAAACGTTCCGACACAGCTTTGTCGCGTGGATACGAATGGGGTGGTATACTTTCGCGGCATACTGGATGTGAATGGGTTAACGACGGAACAAAAGCTATTACTCCCTCTCTTTAATACGATCGTGACACAGTTCGGCACGAAAGGCATCGATTATAGGGCTTTCGATCAGTTGATCAGTTCCAAGACGGCTGGCATCGGATTCTCTACCCATTTGGTAGAAAATGTGCACAATATGCAGCAGTACGAGTTTGGGCTGTATTTCGGTACGTACGCACTAGATAAGAATGTGCCGGACATGTTCGATATCTTTCGACGCATTTTCAACGAACTCGAGCTGAACGACGTTAAACGGTTCGAGATGTTGCTAGAAAACTATCTTTCGGAGATGTCTGTCGGAATCGCACAATCGGGGCACATGTACGCGATGCAGAATGCCAACGGTTTGGTGACCGAATCGGGCCGGCTAAGGGAACGATTGATGGGCATTGAGCATTTGGCGTTCATGAAAGATTTGACACAACGTCACACGGCGGCAGAAATACTGGATAAATGTCGCTCGATTACGAAACTCTTCGAAGAATCGGGAATGCGCTGTGCACTCAACTTTACTCCCACTTCAGCAGAACAAACAGTACAGAACTATGGTAAGTTCATTGATGGCATTGCTCTTCGCAGCACGGTCAAAGTGTGGAACGTTTCGGAACCGCTAGGAACCGAATCCGGTTCCTCCTGTCGCCATACGATCATGAACATTCCGGTTAACTATTGTGCAAAGTCGATCCTAACTGTACCCTACACGCACCGCCATTATGCACCATTGAAGGTACTGGCAAAATACCTTTCGGCCAAATATTTGCTACCGGTTGTACGTGAACAAAATGGAGCTTATGGTGCGGGTGCCAAAATTACGTCAGACGGTTTGTTCAATTTCTTCAGCTACCGGGATCCCAATTCCCGCATCACGCTGGACGTGTTCGATGAAGCATATGATTGGAATGTACAAACCGTACCAAAGATGGACGAACAAACGCTGTTTGAAGCTAAGCTGGGTGTGTTACAGCAACTGGACGTTCCGATTGCACCGCTAGAGCGTGGCATGGATCTGTTCCGGCAAGGTATCTCCGACGAGCTGTTTGGAAGCCATCGCGCTGCTGTCCTTGATGTGAGCAAAGAGCTTCTGCTGGAGGTGAATGAGCACTATCTGAAACCCGCTGCCGTTAAGGTGGTCGGAAAATCGGTACTAGGGCCGGAAAATAAAACCCTTCCCAAAGATGCTGAAACGTGGACAACGGTTGCTTTGTAATGTGCGGCTTAAAGGTGTGCGGTATATAGCGAATAGAAGATAAAATAAACCCGATATGTTTCTATTAATTGAACCTGAAAATATGTTTCTCATCCATACAACTCCCGAACGCACAATTAAAAAACAAACCATTTTACAACAAAATAACCATTCATTCATGTATACATGGGGGTTTACACAATTTACTCATAGAAATGAAAACGCTAACAAAAAATTGCAGACAAAAACCGTTCTTACACATGTAACCCTATTTCGTCTGATTTCAGGGAGTTGGGGGAGAGTATATATTTATGATACCGGAAAATCGTTGCTAAATTTCAAATGTAGTAAAAATAAAACACACCCTTCCCTCCACCGTTTTCCCCGCGTGTTCCATAAATGCAGGATACCAACTGTGGAATGATGTCGTGTTTATAATATTCTTTCGCAGCATGACTGACATGCCCCGCAAAATGCTCGGGAAGAGTTCGTTGGATGGAAGAAGCTCTCTTTTCCTGTGCGATGCGTTGTTCTATACTCTGCCACTCTGCCAATGGTGTCCATTGGTTAATCCATTGAAGGGCTGACAAGATTGGTGGACAGGATCGTATGGTTCTCGTTCCTGCTTGCGAGGCAGAATGGCTTTATAATCGTCTATTAGCATTTGATCTCTGTTCCTAACCAGCTTGTTTGAATATGTTTTTTCTCAAAGAGAATGATCTCCTTTCTGGCGGCCGTTTGCCAACAAATTGTTTTACGATAAAACATATCTGGATCTGTTATCCAAGTTCCAGTAATTCAAAAAGCTTATACCCAAGCAAGTGCTTTAGGTAAATGTCCGCATCCACAGAAGGACATAATGATGGTCTCGTTTAAACACTAGCTTCTAATTCTTCTGTTGCACAAAACGTACGCATAAAATGTCGCATGTATCTTCAAACGGAACCGTCACTAACTTTTTCTTCTACCCTTTTGCACCGCAACACGATACTTAAGCACTCGCGCACGTAGAAAGCGTGTCATTTAAATCGCCATACATCCTAGATTCAACAATTCATCACTTCTTCTACGCTTGTAGATGCTCGTAGAAAAACACGCACCCTTTTTTCGTTTTGTTCAAGAAATTCCTACCTAGCACGATTCGTTTGCTTTCCGATCGATAACGCAGGTCGCGAGAGTGTCGGTTTGCTCTATTCATTATTCTAATGCATCTGTTCAGCTTATGTGCGGGGGGGGGAATAGCAGCTTTTGGTGCGCTAGTACGATCAACTCGTCTCGACTTTATGGATTATTGTACCGGAAGATCGCGACACCGACCACACCGATCAGGATTGTGCCCACGAGGTAACCCCACATCATCATCTGGAGTAGATTTTAAGAAAACAAAAAATATTCAAAGATTTCACCCTTTTAAGCACAGGAACATTTTCTTCGTTACCTTGGACGATTCATTGTTTTGCGCTGCTGGTGCAATTTTCGTCTTTTGTTCCAGTTTCTGTGCCTGGCCAAGCATCTTCTGATACAGGTCCCGTTCGTTACGAGCCTCGCGCTTTGATTTTAAGATCAATTTGGATAATTCCTGTCAAACGGGCATAATAATCATTTTACCAAGTAATTCGACAAGCACTATTGAGTTTTGTCCTTTCCCTTACCGACTGTATAAGCTTATCGTCAACGTCAATCGTAGCTGCTTTTTGAAGAAGCGTTATAGCACCTGCAGTATCCCCTTTAGCATCTAATATCTGTATAATACAACAAAAAATAATAAGACCAAAGCACGTTTCAATTCGAGGTTTGTTTGGGCTTACCTTGCCCTTACGAAATAGAGCCTTTGCGTTGTTTGGCTGGCACTTTAGCACATGATCGACCGACTTGAGTGCAGCTTCGTAGGCTGATATTTTAAGTTGAGCCAACGCGAGGTTATTGTACACTTTCATACGATCTTCCAGCAAATCCTGCAGCTCTGTGTTGGATAACTGATAAGGAATTTTTTTTGCGAAAAAAAAAGATTACAGTCTTTAGACATGACTTTCGTTGATAAGAAAAACGGTCCTTCGTTTATTTCCTGTCTCTCTCGTAATTGGCTTACCTCAACCGAGCCGGCACCAGATTCCATCATGCCTCCGGCACTGACCGTATCATCGAGATATTCCAACGCTCGTCGATAGCTCTGAATCGCCAGGTTGTACTCTTGGCGCTTCATCCAGTAGTTGCCGCGCAATCGTTTCTTGTTACCAATTTCCTTCCGGGATGTGTACGTTCGCGCTTCGATGTCGCTTTCCTCTCGCATCGACACCAGCGTAACCGTGTACGTAATGGTCGCATTTGGCGGAACAGACCGTATTACCGGATCCAGTTCTGTGGGATCTTTCAATCCAAGCTCACCGTACGCGAATCGAGGATTTACGATCACTTCCGCAACTTCGCCCTCATTCATTAGCTTCAACGCCATATCTAAACCTTGTACCACCTGTCGAACGGATGAGGTTACGATGGGGGAAAGGGAAGAGAAGTAATTAATGATAAACGTTTCGTTATCATATATCGATGCGTACGTACCTCTACATCATCGATTTGCACCACAACATTACTGTGCTCCTCAACCACCGTTCCATCCTCGAGCCTTCCCGTATATGTGATGGTCACAAGGTCTTTACTTTCGGGCCTCAGCTCCGAGTGTCCTTTCTTCAGCACCTTCTTCAAGAGTGTTCCGTTGCCCAGAATGTCCATGCATTCTGAGTCTGCCTCATTTTCCTCCGATGCATTCGGTTCGCTTTCATTCTTTTGGTCTGCTGTGGAGCGGCCTATTTCGGGAGTTTTCATGTGTGCAGGCTCGAGCACCGATGAAGCCAACTCAGCCCGCTCCTGTTCGTTCAGGTTCGAAAGGTCTTCGAAGGAACTGCTGCTTGACTTTTCCGCATCCATGATGACTCACGTGAAGTTAACTGTAACAAGCAGGAAAGTAAAGAAACACAATCCAGAAAGTGTTGCCATCAAACGGCTGATATCACGCAATCGCCGACCCAACCCCCTCCCGCATTCGAGTAAACTAGATAATACCCTTCACTTCAGATCCAACAAACAAGCTGGAGATCAACGCTATTACAACACTTGGCAAAACAGGCTTTCGCGGTGGCCCCTATCGAACATTCTGCGCAATGACGTCGTCAAAAAATGGCACTCGAGACTAGATTGAAATGGTGAGGGGTGAGCTTATTGAACAATTAACGGAAAGCACATGGATGACCAGCGTACATCCGTCCCGCTTTTTATTGGTTGCTGGTGCAAGGTCGAAAACACGAAAAATACGAAAATAATGCACGCAGCCAGCAACTTACCTTCAACGAAACAAAAGTTTTGCTGTCCGCAGTATTCACAGAAAAACAAATGCTAATAGTGTGGGTTTGACAGTTTCGATGAAACAGCAAAACAGCAATACACGACGAAGGAAATAATCGATCAACGTAGAAAAGGCACCAATTTGAACATAATGAATTTTTCTCTTCGTTTCTTAACTCATTTCAGGGAAATCTGTGGATATCCATGTAAAGCATTATGTTTGGGATTGTGAACCATAATTAAAATTAATTTGCAACGGAGATAAATTTTGCAAAAAGTTATATCGTCTGCTGGCAGCGCCTAACGTCTGTGATTCCCAAACGTCTGCTGCCAAAGTTACGTTTGTGCTGTCAAATCTTTCTTTTGTCTGCCATTCTGTCTCTTTCTACGGCAATTGCCTCAATTTTCACATGTGCGTTTCTGCTGCTCCGAGCAAAAATTGTAATTTTTATTGATTAATTGTTGTTCCACCGTTTCCCAAATTACGCCATTGCAGTGTAATACCGACGCACCGGCTAGTGTGATAGCAAGATGAATCCGGAAAAGCTGAAGAAAATGCAGAGCGAGGTGCGCATCGGCGGCAAGGGCATGCCCCGCCGTAAGAAGAAGATCGTTCACACCAGCTCGGCCGTCGACGACAAGAAGTTGCAGCTGTCGCTGAAAAAGCTCGGCGTCAATACGATCCCCGGTATCGAGGAGGTGAACATGATCAAAAACGATGGCTCGGTGATCCATTTCAACAACCCAAAGACACAGGCTTCCCTGGGCACCAATACGTTTGCCATTACCGGCCACAGCGAAACGAAAATGATCACGGAAATGCTGCCCAACATCATCTCCCAGCTCGGACCGGAAGGTTTAAATCAGCTGAAAAAGTTGGCCACGGCGGCCGCCGCCGAGGAGGACGACGATGTACCAGAGCTGACCGAGAACTTCGAGGAGGTGTCGAAGAAGGAAGCGGAAACGAAAGAAGCTGCCGCCGCAGCCAGCTCCAAGACGCCAGAGGTTCCCGCTTCTTCATAAGCTCTGACACCCCCTCATACACACCCACTACACACACACAGGCTCTGCTCTTAAGTAATACAAGCTTCCCCTTGCTCTAGTATAACCCGATTCTTTTATTTCCGAGGGTGCGCTCCTCCGGACACACAGGGGGCACGGCAAGCCGAACCATCGCGCAGTAAACAAAACACATCGTGTAGCTCCGCATAACAACGAGAGCAATCGTCTCCATCTCTCCCATCACAAATCATAGTGCATTTGGCTTGCCTGCTGGTCTCTGAATTCATCTTCGCATTGTGAATTTCTTAACAAACACAACCCCGCACACTACGCCTCCTTAGATTGTCGGATAGTGTTTCTTCTGTAAGCCATGGTAATGGAATTGCTTTGTTGAACAACCAAGTTGTACGGACACAAGTTTCCGTGGCTGGAATGTATGTTCGAAAGTATGGTGACATTTTAAGAATTAAAAACTAATGTAACTATCTCCTCCGTCCGTCATGTGACGACGCGTGTCTCGAGGTAGGGTAACTGTAAAGATGGCATTTATTGGTAATGTTGTTTCATTTTTGTATCGTATGGAAGGGAGTAATGAGAAAAGGAATGGGCCATAACTCTAGAATGAACGAGCAGATAATGAACAAATTTGCTATGTACCAACCACAACAAGAACTGCGGGTGTTAGTATGCCGAAATTGTGTTGGGCCTTGTGGATGTAAGGAACAGTGTTTCCAGAACACTAATCGTACGTTTTATTTATGCATCATGATATTGATGCAAAAAGATGAAAATGAATCACAGATAACCTTACGCACGTACAAAAGCGAACGAAAAAGCTAGGTTATGTAGCGAATAGGTAAGGCGTACCTGTAAACAACGTTTGTCCCTTGCGTGCAATTTGCATCCTGCCACATAAATTTGTACGAATAGTGTAAAGGATAAATGCGTAGTGAAATAATAAAACCATAGATTCTGACCAATGAAGGTAAATCCAATTATTATCGCATCTCCCACATTGTTCTCCGGAACACCAAGATCTGTCAACTCGCATGGAGGTTATGTACACCCGGCAATCAATAAAGCTAAAAATAGTTTGCTTTCTTCGCAAACGTTTGTTTCGTTTTTACTGGCGACGATACGATGGTACGATGCTACAAGCGAACCTATATACCACAATCGGAAATGCGGTTAACCACTCGTTTATGATGAATCTTTTCCTGATAAGAAACCCTAAACATAGCGAGCTGTTTATTGCCAATATGCGCCCCTGTATGACATGTGTATGTATGTGTGAATGGCATTACTTCCGCATTTGCCTTGTGCGCGCGCTTGTTTTGGCTGGACAATTAAGGACATGTGGTCATACTAATATCGATCTATCCTGCGACATGGCTACACTATGAATAAATTTCCCACAAGGTTGAAGGACAAATGTGCTTAACGACAGTTGAAATTGAAGAACAAATTTGATTTTATCCCATTAATTTATCACGGACAACCACAAAAAGTGTCTTGCACATGAATTTGTCATCAACTGAAAAAAAAATTGCGCTCAGAACAAGCCACGTGCGATCTCCCCCGTTTTATTTACAATCAAATTGGTCGTCTCTTAATTTCAGCAGTATTCTCGAAGATTTATTTTGTATGCTAAGAATGGAACCTTTTATACTCTTCGCTAGAACGATGCTACTACAGTAATTGCCAAACGTGAAGGTAAGTTTAATCCTGGCTGGTGGTTATTAACGGTACGTGCGGTATTATAACCTTCCATCATACATTGCCGCCTTGTTGGCGTACATTTTCCTATCCTATGTAGGGTATCTTCTTTCGCTGCCTTCTACCTTCGGAGACTGTCATGCTATAGTTATCAAAAAACGAGTTGAAATGTAACAAAACTGTATCGAGTAACACTGAGGATATACACAGCTAATGTAAATAATCTTCCTTACCCTACAACCCCCCCTTGCGCATTACCCTTTTGTGTGCTTGTGTGAGTGTATTTTCAATTTCTCCTATCCTCTATACCGACCCGGCGGGGGGCTGTATATGACTGCGATCAACTTCTTCCACGCGATTCCTCCGAGACCCGCGGTGATGGTGATGGCGATGGTGTGCTTCTGATGACGACATGGGCATTGATGCTGCAGGTTCCAACCGACAGGTGCACCAACATGCACCGTTACATGAAATCGTCGTAATCATCGTAATCATCATACTTGGTGGTATATTCGTTCAAAGTAGACTGAAATTAATGATATCAGAATTAAAATACAATGATCATTCTTTGTAATAATTGATGCTCACAAACGATCCACTCACATTCTCTCCTTCGACGCGCAGCTTTGCTTTCACTTTAATTCCCTTGGTCTTCTTTGGTTTGTCACCTTTCTCGACCTTCTGCTTTTCCAAGTACAAGTTGTCTAGGGTAGTTTTAGCTTTCCTGATATTATTTGATGATACTGCAACACGATGGAATTCAGAAAAATAGATCGTAAACCATCGTGCTCACTTTAGTGTGCAGTTGCCTGTACAATCATACTTACAGCTGGCAAATAGCTTTAGTAACAGCTCTTCTAAAAATCCTTGATATTCTGTATGAGCACGGTAGTTTGAGAGCTTTTTGCTTATCGCTTCTGCTAGTTCGCCAAATTCCTCCTTGGTGGTCGGATGCATTCCATCGATACCGTTTCCAGATGACATGGAACTGATGCCTAGCGTTTCCATGGCCGTTTTAAGGTCATTCTCTTCCTGCAGCTTCTGCAATCTTCGCTTTTCGGCCAACCTCTGTTCAGGTGTTAGATTAGCTTCTTCCTCCTCTTCTCGTTGAAGTCGTTCCAATTCCTCTTGTTTCTACAAACCAAACAAAACACGGTAAGGCCATAATGCACGGTATGTTATTTCTTTCTCTTGAACCTTTTGCTGGGCTGTTTTCTTGGGTTTGGCATTTTTAGTAGGTGTATCTTCCTTGGGTGCATCCATCTTTTCTTCCTCCTCATCATCATCCTCCCAATTGTCCTGTAAAGCAAAGCAATAGAAGTAGAAGAAAGCATATAATAAAACTTACTCCCCCGTGTATCGAGAAATATGGCAACTATCAAGCATTGGTGACGTTGGCTATTAGCTGTTAGTAGGTAGGGGCTACTTTGATTACAGTCACGGTAAGCGCCAATCGCTTTCCACTACTGGTCCAGGGAGCATGCACACGCATGCACGCTGTACACAATTCACATACCTTTACATCATCCTCGTCCTCGCCAGCCCACTTGTTCACGTCTGGCTTGGCAAACAGCTGCTCGGACTTTTGTTCCGCCAATGCTTCTGAAAAGATGCATATTACGTTAGAGCTAAATTATTTATAGTCCGTCACACAGTGCATCACTGCATTGGCTGGCTCGTGTGGTGTGCCATTTTCAAACGTTGCCATCGTCGCGCAATCCAATCCTGTGATATCACCGTCGTGGCACTGCTGGTCAAAGCACGGAAAAACATTGCAACCAGGATATAGGTGTGCAAAAACAGGAAACACACACAACGTACCCCAATCTTCCTCCATCGTGCAAAAAGGGGTTCGAAACACGATAGTTGGCAGCGTTTCACTATTCACAAGTAGATTGTTGTATCTTTTCCTTCGAGAAAACCCTCCTCCAAGCAGAACAAATGTCGTGGATAATTTTTGCCTTTCTTTTTTCGATTGTGTATTTTTTACATCTTCTTGACAAGTCTTGAAGAAAAAAACTCACGAACTTCAAATGTGCCGTCGATTGTCGCGTGGTGTCGTATCATCTATTTCAAATAAAATATAAAACATTTCCGTTTTTGGACCTTGCTGTGGTTTAAATTACTTTGCTTCCACGCAATAAACAAGATTTACACTTATTTTCAACAATTAACAAATATCTATGTGTATTTTTCAGCTAAAATATATTTGAATAACCGTGATACGTGATTCATCTTCCAAGCGACCAAATGCGCTACATCGATATTTTATACCAGATTTGGAAGCAGAGCTTGACAGTTCAATTTCCGTAATATGACGTTAGTAATGTCAATAGATCTTGGCTCTCTTTCCGGTTGCCAACTTTCGCTTGGAAGGTTGTTTTCAGTACGATCAAAAAGGATTTTTTGATTCAGGTAGATCCAAAAGACCTAATTTCTTCGTGCTCCAACGCTATTCACTCACTAATCACGCGTTCTTTTGCTTGCAGGTGTAAACAAATAGACAGCCGAGATGGCCAAGTCCAAGAATCACACCAATCACAATCAGAGTAAGTTGAAGCGCCACCGATTTCAACCCGATGTGATGTTGGTGATGGTGCCGGAAATCGCCACATAACATTATGATATTGATATTTTCTTATTCTCCAGACCAAAAGGCTCACAAGAATGGTATCAAGAAGCCCAAGCGCAAGCGTCATGAATCGAAGCGTGGTGTAAGTAAACCTTGTGGAGAACAGGTGTACACGAAGTGGAAGTGTTCGGGTAGTTAATTGTACCGGTGTGTTTTCTTTCTACGCCCTTTCATGTTAACAGATGTGCCAGAAGTTCCTGCGTAATCTTCGGTTCTCGAAGAAGGGTAACGTTTCGCACGAGGAATCCCTGAAGCGCGCCGAGGAGCGTAAGGCCAAGTACGCTGGACAGCCCGCTCCCGTCAAGCTGTAGGAAGTACGGAATATAACTTACCGTACAATTTTCCATGAATGCGCGTACAATACGGGCAGAGTGAAGGTGGATGTGAAACAATAAAGCTACGTCTAAAAGTATAGCATGATGTTTATTATAAATACTCTCGAAAGCTGTCGTACACAAGCGCTTATTCAATAATATTTTCTAGCTCTGTAAAATCATCTATGTTGAAATCGTCTGCTTTGTTGGGGCTGATTGTCGTAGAAGGATGCCTGGTAAGTTTGCCTGCCTTAAGACGTGCCGTAACAGTAGAGGAAGTTAGCTTGAACCGTGGTCCCGCCAAAGTGCTTTCCTCCTCTTCCTTATTTTTGCACTTGTTCTCATCCTGTGCGTTGGAGGACGTTTTCCCTATTGTTGCAAGTCCAGATACTGACTCGGATATTCTTTTCTTCGAAAAGATGGAATATTTGGCAGAAGAACTTCCGCTCTGTTTTGGCTTCTCCGTGCCAGTTACACTGGGTAAGATCATTTGAGGATTTGCACTTAAACCACCGCGCATGAGTGGCGCAAGTCCAATGCTGCTCGTCTTAACTCGCAGATAGGGGGAATTTGAGTCCATAATTTTTCGAACCTTTTCCGACAAAGGTGTACTTTTGTTGAGGTCTGTTATTGGTCGTTTTCGACCAGCTGTTGGACGTTGGTCAGGAGTATTGGGCACAATTTCATCCGGAGAACCAAAGCTTTCGGACGACGTATTGGTGCATGTCTCTTTTGCCTGTTGCATGAGAAGTTGTTCCAACCGAAAAATCTCACTATCGCACGTCGATAGATTGTCTTCCAATGTTTTGATTTTCCTTCGACATTCGATCAGATTATTTTGAAGATGCGTGATCCGGTCCGATTGCTTCTTTCGCTTCATCTCTTGCGCTTGAAGCTCACGTTTCAAAGCCACGGCTAAAGTTATGGCCGCTTCCCGGCTCGTATTATTGTTGAGCATCTGTTCCACCTCTTGCACGGTATCATCCAGTGCTTGCTTCACCACCATATATAACTGTAGCTTCGTTCGCATGCTTTCCAACTCTTCCTGCACCTTGATCAATGTTTTCCGATCACCTCGCATCATGTCCATCTCATGTCTTAGGGCAAACATTGCCGTGTTTTTGGTCCGCACTTCCTCTTCCAAGCCCAATAAAGTTTTCCGCATTTTTTTCTGCTCATTTTTGTGTTCGGCTGCACTGGTTTCAAAGGTTTTCAGCTGTCTGTCCTGCTCGCGAACTTTTAACGTAAGATTGTCCAGTTTATCCAACAGCGCAGCATTGTCTTCGGTCGTGTCGAGATTGGTCGTTACATTGAAATACACTTTGATGAGCCGTGTTGCAATGCAACGGTCACGACACTGCGGACAAGTTTTGGACCTGTAAGCGATAGCCCGATTACAAAACGTTCAACATCTTTCTTCCGAGCAGAAGTGTTAACATGATCTTACCGTTCTAGCCATTGCAATAGGCACAGGTGGTGGAACATGTGGCCACATGGTGTAATATTTACCTCGGCCGATGGTACAAATAGATCGGAACAAATGGGACACACTAAATTCATATTAATCCTATTAAACCACGGTAAAAAAATAATACAACTAAATAAACACCGGATTCGCGCGCGTCCACTTCGTTTCAAGACAAGACTTCTTCTTCGTGTACTTCTTCTCGTACTATGAATGCAGAGCGAGGTATCGAAAATTAGAACCTGCTTATCATATTTTCTATGGGAACGATAGTAAAGCTTGAATATGAAAGATCCATTTTTGATTCAAATTATTTTTGGTGATTCGTGAATCTAAACGGCTTTGCATCGTATGGGAACCCCGATTAGCGGAAAGCAGCAGCAGGCAATGTTTTGGAAAACTGGCAGTTTAATTTCAATAAGGGCTCAGCTGTCAAACAGTTGTTGAGAAGGTTGTGTTGAGTACTTGACAATCACACGACATTCGAAGCAAATTCGTGTTTTTACCGAAAAGCCAGTGCTTCCCATTCGTTGTGGTATGAGGCTACTAATTTTTAGGCAAGTGATGATGGTGAAAAGTAAAAGTTAATAACAGTAAACAATAGCATACAAACGACATAATGGTTGTGGTTGATCAATGGTTGTGAAGTGATAAATAGCTATCTCCAGGAGAATGGAAACGAAACAACAATGCACCAAGTGCGTTCGTCTTCAGACCGCAATAGTAGAGGTATGTGTTTCTTGGAAATGTAAACTAGAAATTGTTATGCCGGTAGTTCAAGTTTTGAGTCACATTTATCGAATAAAGTGTCATTATAGACACAGGAAAGGATTATGCAGTTTCACAGGACGCCGAATCCAAGCGTTAACTTGGCGAATAATAGAAATATGATGCGGCTAGGTTAAGGCTAATCTGTTTTAACAAATACCAATAACACAAGAATCTGAAATCATTCTTCGGACTGCGCACGTCGAATTGAAAGCATACAAATTGAAGGAGTTTGCCAGCGTATAGATTGGTTCAACAATATTTAATTCTTTAAATAGCATGTACTCTTTAAAACGTGACAACGGAAAAGCCGCTTCAGTAGTATCGTATGGGTCATCGTGGCCATAGTATCATAAAACGATCGGTAATAAGTAACCAGTGGAGCGAGTTTTGGACAAGCACACAAAACTAACAGTATGGTATATTTCATTTATTCTTAAATACAAATGTACTATGAAACAATGCTGCTAGACACGATGAGATCAAGTTTCTTGTACGTCTCTTAGCAAAGTTACGAACTACTATGCTTGCGTTACTGTAAGCAAGTTTGCACCGATCGTCCATATTTACTGTTGCAAAACGTTAAATGCTCGAGCATAAATATCCGTAAGACAGCATTAATGTTCTTGATCGTTGGACGACTAAGATTTGCCTCGTTGTCTTCCGGTTTGTGCCAGTATTTTGGAAATGGAACTGGAATTAAATGCAGCACTGGGATATCTGAAAGAAGAGGAGGGAGACCAAGATATGCAATCTTTTCCTTAAAACATTGCCAAAAGCATCATACTTCTCTTGAGAAAAGGTAGATGATCATCTTCGATCCGGTTGTATAGCGTTTGATCGAGGAACATAGTACCACCCTTGGGATCTTTCACCAAAAGCTTGTTCTGCCGCAGACTATTCTCGATTTTGCTCAATCGCCGGTGGTAATTACGAGTGTTGGGGAAAAAGTTGTAAAACTTGGGTTCTTCACTTCCAATCAAATCCAACAACACGAGCAGCTGGACACGATCAATTTCGCGCATCGATTTGCCCAATGCTTTCGAAACGTACGGAGCCGTAGTCCATTTGGTTGCCAAATGTTTCGAACCGTACAGAGAGTCCGTTGCGGACCACTTCCGGAACGCTTCCTCACCATCGAAGAACAGCAGCATCAGACTCAGGTCCGTGTTGTTGCGCAAAAGCTTCAGCGCCGAATCAGTCGTTTTCGCCAAATTCAGCATCATTGCACAGGGGACGGCCGAATCTACGGCACCGACGAAGGCATGCTCGCGAAAGTATTTGCTATCGTAATGACAGGCCAGAGCAAGAAACTTATCTGCCGCGGGGTTCAGTTTGCCAACGATGTTGGTAAATTTTAGCATTCCAAAATGTGGTGCCTTCTGGTTAAACTCATCCAGTTCCACGGTGAAGCCAAGGGTTTTAAGTTCGTCGATGATGCTTCGCTTAACTTCACTATGCGTGGCGGTGCCAACAATACGGGGCTTGAGGATGCTTTTTAGCATACTTTCGAAATGCGATTCATTCGTTCGCGTCGACACTATACGCATTTGGTCAAGTGTTAATTGGGCATTAGACTGAAAAATAGAAAAGCAAGAAAAAATTATTCAAAAATAAATCTTAAACGTTACACTCGAACTTATATGTTGTTGAAATATAAACTCTATGAAAATGTTCTCAAAAGAGTGTATAGAAAGAAGGATATTGTTTTATTGAAATTTTTTTTTCAATTGCACAGCAAGAAGAATTCATCAAACATCAGGCGAGGTAAACGATGGAAATTTGTTGGACTATGACAATATGGTATCGTAACATCATTCTGAGTACATTGAACTCATTGCGGAAATTAACAAATGCATTAAACAGCTGTAAAGAATAGCTATTCAATTTATGCTTTTCTATTCTATGCTAATAGCACCGGGAAGTGGCCGTTCTTTTATGCATACATTTTTAAGCAAAAAGTGGGGAAGTGGCAAATTGCATCATGGCTGGGATCTACTTTCTCTTCTCTTCGCAATTTGTTAAATATCACCATATTTTTGTATTGTTTGATTTTGTAACATTTCTAACCAAACGTTAGTCTTTCTTTCTAGTCTACGCTTAAAACATGTTCATGTTTGGCCCACCCCCAGTGGAGCCTTAATGATAATGCATGTGTTGGTTACGCATCATTTTGCGTATGTACGTATCAGCTGGAAGTCTTGCTAATGGTAGTTTGCCTTTTGCCCATATTATACAAAAAAAAGTAAAAATAAAAAAGATCGGTTTCCAAATTTAAAACCGTTTATAACTAATAATTGATTCATCTTAAATACGGAAAAAATATTTTAGCTTTATAAATGAAGTTCTATCAAAATGATACAATTGTTTGCTGCTTGATTGGGCGAAGAACAGTCTAGCGCCGTTAGCACACGATGAAAGTGAAACGGATCGCAGAACCACACTGCGAGTAGCAAACAGGCTCCATTTCCCACCAACAGCAATAAGCGTTAGAAGCATTCCTACCTGTTGAATCGGTAATATCGTGAAGGTCACTAGAAGGCAGGAAACGAATGGCAGCAACCACTCCATTCCGCTGGTGTTGAACATTTTCGCTGTTCGATTCGCGTGTGTTATTCGTACTTTATGGAAAGAGCAAGTATCACAGTAGACTTTTTGCGCAATTGATAACAAACCGGTAAACTGAACTGAACTGAACTGAATCTTATATACGTAACACACGAATCACTGCTAATCTATGCTGCTCATTGTGGTGTTGTTTTCTAGTGAGTATTATTAGCTAAATTTCTAGTCCACCACACCATTCGAGTCTCTTTCTACCATTCAGATACTGTGGTAATAAGACAGCGATTAGTAGTATGTGAGCTGTAGCAGCAACAGGTTACAAAACTACGCAAAAATCACACCAACGATCGAGCTTGTGACTCGAGTGAAAGTTACCCAACACGACCGACCGAGCACGATGACGCGCAAACATTGAATGGGAAACACGAACAACGCACTCACTGCATGTTAGTCGTGCTGGCATGCTGACTTCACGGGGAGGTATACCGAAAGACCCGCACCCCATCCCCACTACCGGAGGGAGGACAGTTTTATATCTTGCTCCATCGCATTCGGGCTGCCGGCGTGCGATGTATGCGAGGAATTTCCAGCCACTTCACCAAACACAGCCTCCTTCGTTAAAACAGTGCAGGATAATTTTTCACTGCGCTATTGTTTCGATGTAGTATTTTTTATTACTTTTATCTATTAACGAGCGTTGCGTATTTTGTAAACAATTGAGTTCATTTCACAAACTAACAACCTTTACATATGTGGACAAAATGTGCAAATGCGTAATTGCCAACCCGACTTGCTTGAACTAATGGATGGAAGCTGGCTGTTTTGTTGTCTTGGTTACGCACTGTCGTTTCAGGGGGCACGTGGGTGCTCAACCATGCATTATCACATTTTAAGGACTAGAAACTGATAACGAGAAGAGTAGAGCGACCGTGACAAATAAAGCACTTCCATGAGGGTAAAAAGAGAGCGAAATGAGTAGCGAAGGCCGGCTAAAGCAGGAACAAGATTAGACAGACGGCAGAATATATTGGAAATCAAGACGCCACCGTTTTGGGGGATGATGAGCAGCTTGGCTGGGTGTAAAGCAAAGGAACGATATCATCGTCTTAAAATCGAACAAACAACAGTGGGACCTGTTTCGCTAGGCGAAGAACTGGAGCAAGGACCGATAGTTGTGCTACCGAACTGTGCGACAAACTGGAAAGAAGGCGTTGTGGCATGGAATCGGGGGAAAACAGATTAAAGGACGATTCAAGGATACAGAAGCACCCAACCGATACGGCAGGGTGCATCGGGAGTTGTGGAATGTTATGTCCCTGGGAGACGGTTGCGGTTTTGCCTATGATAGACGGTAATCGGTGTTTGGAAGAGAGTTTCGTTTGCTCATCCCACGCTCATCTACCGCATGCTGCGGGAAATCCTTGCAAATCATCTGTTATTGATGCTGGAAAATGAGCCAGTTTTTATGTCACACGATTAATATTACAAAGGATTCGATTACGAAGTTTGTTAAATATTCATGTACGCAAAGTGGTAACACTAGTGGGATGATTTTTTTTGTTTGTTTTGCAAAGTATGTATTTACAAGATCTTCAGAATGGAATCATTTGTTGATAAAAATGGTCTAAACACAATTATCTAATTATATTTGTTGATTCGCAATCAACTGTTTTGTATTTCTTTTTAGATAACGTCGTTATCGGTTTTGTGCGTCGATAATGATAATGGCACAAGATGTAGAATGGTTGATTTCCGCTGTGTTCGTGGACTTCAATCAAGAGATCTCCCACAGTTTGATGACAAATTAAATGTCAAATCCATTACGTTTCATTTATATGGCCTGTCGAGAACATAGAAATTGGAGTTGTTGTTTCATTAGTTGAAACATTAGGCAAACTCTGCGACTTTATTCCAGACGTAGACAGCTTCCGATGGGTTTGAAAATGTTTTTCTAAACTGTCACATGCAAATTCGTCTGCCAATTCATTATCCCGGCCTTTTTGGTGGACGCATCAACGCCATCACTCCATCTCACTTTGGGGTTTCCACGTCTCCTCTGTCCATGTGGACGATCTAAAAGGACTATACGGGCTTGGTCGTCCGGTGTCATTTTTATGACGTGACCAGCCCACCGCAACCTGGCGAATCTAATTAGATGTACGACAGTAAGTTCGTCGTACAGGTCATAGAGCTCGTCATTGTAGCAGCTTCTCCATTGTCCTTCCACACATACGGGGCCAAAAATCCTTCTGAACATCTTCCTCTCGAACGCGGCTAAGAGGGTTTAATCAGTTTTGGACAAAATACATGTCTCAGAGGCGTATGTGTGTACTGGAAGTTCTATATAGTCCCATAGTTGACAGGTGTTTTAGGTGGAAAAGTTTCCTAAGACTGTAGTATGACCGGTTGGCTGCCAGCACCCTAGCGCGTATTTCAACATCAATGTTATTGTCGGTGCTGACTTTTGACCCAAGATAGGTGAAATTTTGGACGACTTCGAAAGAGTGTTCACCTATTTGTTCGTCACCCCTGCGTGGTGCTACCATCAACTTGTTTTTTGCCTCGTTAATCTCCAATCCGAGGTTTTCTGCCGCCTGCTCAATCCTTTGGTAAGCATCCACTATATAGTAGAGCAACGTTTTTATTATGATCATTCCAATTACAAAACATCCCGTATGATGGAAAACAATCGTATATAGGAAAGGATATTACTATGATAATACAACCAAGTTCTGGTACCTCTTGAAGATTGTATACCAAGGGTCAGTTTAAAATCCCAAATCTGGAACGAAAATGCAATGCTATAATATATTTTTGTACACATTCTCATAGACCCTGTGCTAAATTTTGACAGTGTTTGGTAGAGATTCGATTGTGTATTAACTGAGATAAATCAATCCATGAATAGACCTCCATTTCCATTCATTCAGAAATTTCCACTTACCAAGTGCCACGACAGTACAAAATAGAATGCCACGACACAACTTGCTGTGGTGTATTTTTCCTGTCTTGCAGGCGTCTTATGTCCCCCGTTCATAAATAAGAGGATCAGATCAACCTGTTACTTCCTTGACGAAAACACCAAAATTAAATCATTACTAAGTTTGTACACCTTTCAACCTTTTGGAAACCAAAAATCAACAGGACATTAACAAGCGATAAACAAAATATAAAGCTTCGGGTTTGAAGCCTTGTATCACACGTATCGTCACGTACCACATAAACAATATAGCTCTTATTAAACCATACATTAGCATGATCATGCATAATCTTATTCTCATATATGAGCTTTATACGTTCCATTAGAATGTACATTTGAAATGAGAAAAGTATTTTGATGTCAGTCGAAGTCTTTTATATAAGTACCTGAACTAGCATTGGGGTAGATTTGGAATCCTTCCTGCGTTTCATGAGCTTCCGTTTGGTAAAATTCCAGTGGGTAGTGGGAAATAATCCAGTTCTTCTGCGACAATTTCTAGTTCAACTTCAACTCGAAACCTTTAATGATTGTATACAGTTGGAACAATATCTGGATTCTATTTAAGTAAAACTGAAATATGTACAGAATTTTCCACTTTTCTCGAGTTGTTGCCAGGTAGTACAGTATTCGATACTGTGGAAAGCATTCCAATTATCACACTTGCTTGCAAAGCTTTTCTATGTTTCGAATGTGTCGGTTGAGAAAATTTTAAACAGCATTAAACTCATCTTGAATAGGATTCAGAAGGTGTGAAACCTTTGCTATTACTACATATTCCTCAACATATTCCACATCAACTTAAAAACAATCAAGAAATGGCTACAGCTTTGTCACAAGAACTTGAATACTTTGTGATAATTGCCGCACCTTAATGAACTTTTTTCACAGACCTCGCCCTAGATACTCACGGACCGTTACAAAATTTGGCTAAAAAAAAACATACAAAAGCGGGAAAAAACAACACCCCAATGAAAACTCAAAACCGAACCGGATGCATCTGGGCGTACATTTTGCGTATGGAATTTGTAAAACAAAAGCCATGTTATAACAGCATAACATACTTGCCTTTACATCAATAACAGTGCAAATCCCCCTTCGCTGGAGACCGCTGTGACCGAATGATCCGTTATTTGCAACGAGACTGTGTGCAACGAACTGTAAATTTATGTAAATACTTTTCCCCCTTTGCTCGGTGCAATTCGTGCAAAGATTTTTTGGCTGTAAAAAAGTTTGACACACCTGAATCTGTAGCGATGGTACAATTTGAACTTCACCGTACTGCTTAACGAACAAGAGAGAATTCGCTTTACGGGTAAAGTGTATAAATTTCCCACAACACAAATGTACGCAACGCAACAGTTCTCCTTTGTTCATATTGTATTTTCTTTTGATACGGTGAGACTACATTGGATAAATTACAACAATTTTACCACTCACAACCTTTCATTTGCCCGAATCCTACGTATCACATTAAGCGCCGTTCCACTTTCGAAGCGATTTGCGTTTTCGAACTGTTACGACGTTTGGTAAGGATTAGCGAATAAATAAAACTTTTCGTAACATTAATGCATGTCCATCGTTGTGGGAGCTCCCCCACCGGTTGGAACTTCTTTTGTGAAATCTATGTCCTGTTTATCACGTCCACCGTTTTGCGTTCGTATGTAGATAGTTGATAGTTTCTTCTTAACGTCTAGCTTCCTCGTAATCGACAAGGATTAGTTTGCTGTTGGATCCAACAGCCTTACAACAAAGAACCCCCTTTTTTGACATACTTTCTCCCATATTAACCCTAACACGTATCTGTATCATAAATTAGCTTCTATTCCCTAGAGATAGTGAGTACTCCTATCATTAAATATAGCACTGATCGCGATCTTGCTACCGGGAACTCGTAATACTTTTCGTTTGCTGAAACAATCGTTTCCCCAGTTTGGTTTGCCGTGGTGCCGATTGTTGTGCTCAAATGGAGAGATGCGGCAACCTTCCCGTACGACCGGTGCATTTATGGACAAGTGAACAGTAAGATGGTTGTTCGATAGTGCTGCTGCACAAGCTGTGTGATTTGAAACGTAATACTTTCCGATGCAACGATTTTGGCCACTACGATTTGTATCATTTATGGCATTTGTGCTCACAATAGAAGACGAATTGTTTGTTCGATTTCCTGGGTTTAGGAACTTGTTGTCGCATGATGTTTCTATTGCGTAAATGACGCCAGCAGAGCTGTTCAGTCCCTTCAATGCTTTAGCACTGCCACAACAGCATCTCCCACCGTTGCTAATGCCACACGTCATCTCAGTTTGCTAACCTGGACAACGCATAAAACTACTATCATGTCAAGTGCGTGTTACTTCTCTATGAAAATCATCCGATACGGTTGACTAGAACTGTACCACGACGCTGACGAGTTTAAAACAAAACACATTAAAACCTACACATGTTACAACGTCGCTGTCGCTCAGACAATCTACAATTTAGTGATCCGCATACTCCAAACTGCGCTGAGCTGATTGGATTAGCTTTCGTACCGCTACCTTACATATGTCGGTAGTCCTCTACACACCGCCTGACATCTGTTCCTCCTTGCATTGTGCTAGCGAGCGGACCGATACGCGCGATCGTATCGAACGGTTGAGCATACTCGACCGAAGTTCTCCACGGGTCGAAGCCCGAAGGGAAGCACCGATTGAGGTCTTGGATGTGGCACGGGTAAACCGCTCTACGGGCAGATCATCACAGGTATCAACGTCGTCCACTTTCCTGTAAAAGAAATTCATTTGGTGTTAGTACACTGTAACGTTGGATTCGCGCACTAACCAAGCACTTACTTCGTTAGGCAGGGGAAGTCCCAAATCTTTTGCCCTCGTCCGAAATCTTCACCATCGGCAAGCGTTTGCGGCAGGTCGTGTCCAAGTGTTTCAGGCAGCAGCAGGGACAGCAATCCCCCGATGATACCCAAAATGCCCAGCACGATCAGTGGCAGGGAGGGCGAGATGTTGGCCAGATAAACGACGAACGGTGCCACAATGCTCGCCACGTATCCCATGATGTGGATGAACGCGACACCCTGTGCCCGGACGACCGTGGGAAGCAGCTCGGCCGCGTACTGCAAACCAATGTTGTACGAAATGTTCACGCTGAAACGTCCCAAAATTGCCAATGTTGCTGAGTAGGCACCTAGAAATGGCATAGATTGGAAGAGAGGATTGAGTGTTGGTTTGCGGAGAAAAAGAGCGTTACCGTGACACCTACCCATCGGTACCATGGTGGCGAACAGACTGAACAGTCCACTGGCAACCATCGTTCCGCAGGCTAACCATCGCCGTCCCCAACGATCCAGCGTCAGAGTGAGGAAGGTATCGGCCGGCAGCTCCGTGGCGGCAGCAACCGTAAAGGTGAAGAAGAGATCCAGCCCCAGCGAGCCCACGTTTCGCACGTGACCATCGAAGACGAGCGAAATGGCCATCCAGATGACGATCAGCAGGATGGTGATGTTGCGCAGGCGTGGCGTCTTGAACAGATCCAGTACAGAGTAGTTGCTATTCGCAGCCTCTTCCTCCTGAAGCCTCACGCAGCTGTCACTGAATTCCTGATACACCTTGGCATCGATCGTCTTCTTGTTGATCGTTTCGAACTTCTTAAGGATTCCGATGGCTTTGTCAATCTTACCCTGCGAAACGAGCCATCTGCGGAAATGGGGTTTTCAAAGGTGGCATATGTTAGAATCACTTCACCGCTGGCGCTTTAGTGCTTTCCCATTGTGAAAACTTACCTTGCCGATTCCGGTACCAACAGTGGGGTAAGGATGGCCAAAGCTAGCGGTGCTGATGTGACAATGGCGAACGTTTTCCAATCCGCCAGATAGTACGCAATCCAGGGCAATGCGCAGGACGCGGTGGTGAAAAACAGCGCGATCGACATGTTTGCGACAAAGGTGCGCCATTTTGGGCCAACGTATTCCAAAACTGTAATGATAGTGGCAGCGAAAAGAAATGTTAGTTTACTCCATAAAAGTCACAGACATGAAGTCAAACATGGTTAAATAACAAGCCTTCAAATAGTGTGAAGGCATTCCATTCGAACGACCTACACTTGCGGCGGATAAGATTAATGAACACTACCTATTATTTGCTCTGGATGACAAATTTAATCATCGACAAGTACGGCAGACCAGAGGGCATGAAATATTCATAACGCTACATTTAAAGGTGTATGATTGATTGAGGGCAACAGGTGTAACCTGTTTACCGGCACGCAACAGTCCCACATCTGGAGCAAATGAACATACATCATAAACTGGACGTCTATTACGATCGATAAAGGTGCAACTAATCACAACTTTAAACCTTTTCACCGGCAGCAACAGAGGGTTTGTTTCTATCTTCTAGCATTTAGAGTGACAAACAGCTCCTACTCTCCTGTGTGTGAGCTTTGCCGTAAAAAAAAAAACATTATCTCCTCGGCCGTTTGCGTGGGCAGTGTGAATTATAATGCTTGAGGAAATGTTATTTTGCACTCACACGCACTGCTCCAACAATTAACATGTTTATTTATTCCGTCACACCATACGATGGAAGGTCGGTTTTGATTGTACTTGTTTATACATATTTGTTGTTTTTTTTTAGTGTTGCGAAGTGTCCGTGTTACTTAAATGTGCATTCAGCGTTAATAACGCGTACCGACGGATTTGTTCCAATGCATATTCCGACTGGCAGGGCAAAACGTACCCTTACGGGGGCAGCAACGTTGGGGCAAAAGCAACGTCCAGACGGTATGCTAATTGGAGCAAGAACAACACCATTAGAATTAGAAACAGCAAGTGCCATTAGAGCACCGGAATAATATGCCAATCCGGAACTGCACACCTGTTGCTGATGCTCAGTAGATCATCAAGATAATAATTAGTTACAGTCGCTTGAATAGATTCCGTGTACGTTTTCAATTTCCTCAACGACTGGGTATTCGTTTTACGAACGAACTGGTTTCAGGTTTAAATTGGCTATTCAAACGCACGTTTTGTAAAGTGACAGAATTATGGATGAATGCGAAATGCCGGTTTCTGTTACCAAGGCAACGGTCTACTCAAGTGACCTCAATCAAGAACAGAACTTGTTCACAGTTTGACACCGCGAATGGGGTTATTGATTGGGGCGCTTAAGGATGCGGCTAGATATTGATCTGAAGGTAGTCAAAGATCAGTATTTTGCACGAGGCTGCAACACAGAGTGCTATAAGAAGTAGGTAAAACCATACCATTTGCATGACAAGCAGTGAAAGGCACGAAGGACGAAGCTCCCTGCTGTCTAGATGATCGTGATAAATAACGACTTCCAATAACGGGTACACGCAAACTGCTCTAGAACGGTGAACAAATTTACGACAAATACCATCGGGTGTCCGATTCTATCTTTTTCACTACCTCACGGGGTGTCAGTATTGGATTGCCAATTTTTTAAACTAAATACCCTTTATGTGTAGCTTAAAAATTCCTCTGCAAAAATCGTTTTTTTCTGATTTTTATGCCATAAATTAGAACGTTACTTTATCCAAATTGCCTCCAATCGCTGAATGTTCTTTGTCTGTCGTATGAATCGGTGGGCACCTTTCTTGCGTGACCTTCGTACGGTACAAGAATTTAACTGTCAGCATCGAGTACCGAACAGTGGCGGCCTGTTTCTTCACTAAACCAACTAAAATAATGAGGTCGCTTCGTATAATCAGCGAGAACGATCTTCCAAGAACCAATGCTAGTGAATGCTAAATCAAGTGGGGGGGATCAGGCCTAAGTATAAGTGAAAGGAAAACGGTCTGAGGAGAGACAAACATTCAAACGACCATTAAGAAGCTGCCCAAAGTTACCAACAACCTCCCTATCTTTACATGGGAACCTTGGGTGCCGGAATCGAAGAAGCTAAAAAGCATATTCGAGGTGTACTCCATAAGAATCCATGTGGGCCGCTGCTACGGGTAGCCTTATAAAGTACAATCACATCCAAGTTTTGCACTTGGAACTGGAAGCCTTACCGACAAGTGCCAAGTTGCCCACCAAGCCACCAAACGGTCCGGATGGCCTTGAACAGTGCCGTGTCGTCGCTCAGGCAGTGGTGGAATGAGTGATTTAAACAATTCGCGGTCACCGAAACGTTCACATTCGAAATTGGAGCGGAAACCATAAAACCGGAACGAAAATTAGCTACTCAAGAAAAAAAAGGTCCGGGCTTGCTCGAAAAAAACTTGCCATAAATTGGACGAGGTGAAGAACAATTTTTGGACATGTGTAATGCATCAAAGGAACAGGTGCCACCTTTAGGGAGAGGAGACCTTTCCCGTCTTGGCCACACGTATGGAAGTGGTGTGCCCTTCAGTGGTAAGCGCGGCAGAAGTAGACACTGCTGGCAGATAACCTTGCGCGAACCTAGGTTAAGTTACGGTGTTGACATTCCTTAACTGGGGCATATGTAACCGTTGCCGAACGTACTTGAACTTGGTGCGGGGGTTTAGGTTAGTGACCGCAGGTTAGCGTGCAGATAGCGGAGACATGATGGAGCCGTACTCCAAAAGGTTGAAGTTGGATAGGTGTACACATAACCACCGGAAATCGACCAACGTACCCGAGACGAGCCGCTAGATAATGAGGAATGAGAGAGACGTCTAGAGAGACAGAGTTCCATCGAGCACTGATGTTAATAAAGAGATCATAAAACCGATGCATGGAAACGATTATACAATCGTGACGACTATTACGTTGCGTTGCAACGGTGCAATCAAGCACTCAGCATCTGTTAAAGTGCCAGTACCTCCTCGCACGAAGAAAAAAGGGCTATGAGAGTGGAGTTGTTGGGACCATTCTTGGCATTGTAATTATCGCCAACTTATCTCAGCGTACGATGAAGTCATACGCTTTTAAGAAAACATGAATGTAAGTGAAGGAACCATTCACCAATAAAAGTACTGCACTTTGTTCTGGGATCTCCACTGTCCCCTGGACAAGCTCTTCCGAAAAAACGTACGGGGGGGTATAAAGTTTCGTTTTCTTTCATTAGCATCATTAACGGGTTGTGGTGCCAGTGTATGACCCGTACCGTGAGATCCATTCAATTTGTCATTATAGGTGGCCTTTTTATGTTTGCCGTTATCATAAATCTGTCAAACGATGTAACTTCCCATACCGGAGCGAAAAATAGCCCTACTAATTGCTGATGAAGCATTAATTTAACTCTCCCCTTGTTTCGAAAGGTACAGAACCAGGTGTAGATAATATTTATTACTTGCTTTAGTTAGCAATATGCACCCTCGCGAGTTAGTACAATAAGTCTCCTGTCTGCTGCTTTACAAATGGTCAATTAGGTTATCGTTAAGCGAAGCTAAATAGATTCGCTACCTCACTGAGATTATCACCTGTGTTCGTTAGCAATTCCACGCGATCGTGCTGGGTAGTGTGCTGCATTACAATCAAAAAGTGGTTCACGATTTCGATTCGTATCGTTGGTAGCATTTAGGTGTAAAATTACAAACCTGTGGTGTAATTAATTAGTCACTAGCACGATCATGCTGACCACAACCGTTGTTGTATGATCCCAATGCGGTAGATCGGTAAAGGTGAGACACGGAATCAGGTTAAACGCGTACTTCCGATCGCATTCTTTGACATGATCAGTACACGTTGTTCTAGTTCTGCTTATCGTAACGGTCAGTTCTACATGACAAAAACCTCTCAAAGCTCTATGTCCGGTACGCGAACCAATTAACCCAAGAGTTGTTAAAGTATTCCAATCTGAATTAAATCATGACATTTTCATCATGATATTTATTGCATGTGTTTACAAGCAGGTCAACACAATCGGGATAAGAACGGTAGCGGCACGGTGCACATTTTTATGCTCGCAGCTACCACTTACTATTGCAAACTGCGACAAAAGGCGCCGATTGCAGTTTGAAGTTTGCGTTTCCATAAATCCTCCCCATTCCAAGGCGATCACCTTCGAGCGCCAACCGCCGCGTAACCAACCGCTCGGATGTGCATTTATAGGCTCCGCAAGAATCAGGGGCAGAGGAAGCTAAATACATATAATAAGGTCGCATCAACGTGCAAACTGTGCATGCATGATGTGCAGGTGCTGACCGCTGTCCGTCAGTTTCACACGGTGCGTCGTGTCAGGACGGTACGGTGAGCTTAGAATTAGTTCGGACAGGCTAGCCAACGTGGACTTTGGAATTTGCTTGTACGTAGGTAGCTCGACGTTGGAGATGGGCGTACTATTTGATGCATAATACAAACAATGTATATTAGATACAACTTACCTAAGATGTACATCATGGTGAAGCAGTTATCGAAGGCAAACCCGACCAGAAACCGGCACAAGCTAAATTGCCAGAAGTTGCCTACGAATGCCGTAGCGACACCGGCCGCAAAACCGACGATATTGCAACCAGCGAGTGCGGGAATGCGTCCGTATCGATCGGCAATCCAACCAAACAACAGACCACCGACGATCGCACCCAGGAAGAAGATAGACTGGGCCAACGTTGGAAGATACGCATGGTCGCAGACCCATTCGAACTGTTGGAAGAAAACGGAGAGAGTGACAGAGATACTTAGATATACGGCTCGGACATCATGCTGCGGGAGTTGTTCTTACATCAGTTGCTGCCGTTTGGTACGGTACGTCCGTAAAGTTGTACTCCCAACCGTGTCGGCAGGGTTGCGTTGGCCAGGATGGATCCGGCTTGCGTATGTTGTTGGCGAGCACCTCCGTGAAGTTAACGGCATACATCGTGCACTTGCTGTAGCTGGTCGGTAAGCTCCCATCGCCGATGCCACCCGCGTCCAGGTGTGCTCCAAACGATTCATCGACGGGAATGGCTAATGCACGCCTGTGGATAACGAAAGCAAACAAGCGAAGACATACAGGTTAGCAAAAACAGGATGCTAGCGTTCGAGGGGGAATTGCTGGCCACCTTCACTAGCGCTAATCACACCATCTTGTGATTGGCTAGGTTGTGCCGGGCACCTTGTGGGGTCATTTTTCCTCCGTCATGATACGGTTAGGAATACGAGCAGCCATTCGTTGGAAGATGATGATCAACATCGCGGGGAACGTTCACTTCGGGCTCCGGGGCCCAGGCACGGAACAAAGAAACCCGATCGTTTGCCATGTCTTGCATCCTTGAGATGCTATAAAAGTCATTGCTCCAATGGTATCGGTAGCTCCCGGCGGGATTTTGTTTCCCTTCACTCCAAACCAGTCAATGAACCATGAACATTGTTCCAGGAATTGTTGGGAGTACGATTGTTAGCAGGTTTTTTTTCGAGTTCACGCCATATTTGCTTTTCAAAATCGACAGGATGGAGCAGATTTATTATTAGATCACAAAGCCTAACCTCCTGGTAAACCAAAAAAGAGGGAACTCTCTTACAGGTTATTGTGGAGCGTGCCAAATTATAGTGATTTGAAGCTGCGGCCATAATCGATTTTGATTAGGTTGTGCTTTTCATTTGCAGTAATTGGACACTCGGTTGATCCGGGATGACTCAAATCGCTTCGTTTGTCTTTTCTTGTGTAGGTAGCAGCAACATTCAAATGCTACTCCATAAACCACAAATGGAACAAATCGCAAATCAATCAACTGCTTCGCCACTGTTCACCTCACTGCGCGTGACCGTGTTCCGTTTTGCCATGACGGCTAGACGGTAGCACCCGGAAGTTTCGGAAGAATTCTTCACCAACCGGCAGCAGATCCGTAGAAACCGACATCATTAAGTTTACCCAGATGCGGTTTTAAGGCTATGGCGAATTGGGTTTGGCTTAGCAACGAGGTTTATTAGCGTCGGATAATTAATGTTCCTGTGTCGTGTCGTTTGACTGCTCGTGCCCGAAATGCCGGCATTTATAAAAGATTGACACGAGAGAAAACAAAGAAAAAAACCTTTTAGTTTTAGTACCGAATGTGCGAGAATGCTGTTGTGAGGGCCGTTAAACAGGTTTTGCGGAAAGTGTTGTGTTTGTCATTTTTGTGTTTGGAAACACGTTATTAATCCTTAATCTTCGTCAAATAGTAAGCTTGAGGAAGTCGGGAAACTTCAACCTCTGTTGTATGACAAATGTCACTTGCTGAAAGGCAGCATAAATTATAGGCTTGGCAATTGTTCTTCCAATTAATGAGTTAACCAACACTGGACCGGTTTGGATATTTATCGTATGACTTTATTTTTTTTCAACTCCTAATTCAAATTGTCCAAATTCGTGACTGGAGATCACCATGAATAGATTGATTAAAAAAAAAAATGCTGATTGAAATAGAAAAATCAATATTTTGCTCAAAATCCCCCCACGTTCTAATAGCCAAGATCACGTATATCATCGCGATCTCGTGATTGAGATATGAGCCTACGGCCCATCTATAGTCATCTGTCTACTTCACGGCAAATCATGCTCCATCCAAGAACTTAGAACTCATTGGACACATTAAGGACGGAAATTGAATTACAACAATAACCGGATTCTCGACCTGTTTCGTCATGGCGGGAAGTCGGCGTCAAGCATGGACAACTTCCGAAGCAAACGATACGTTACTTTACACGCAAGAAAACCAAATCGCTCAATGTTTCAGACACCTGGGTTAGTCCCTTGTTCTTGCCTATTTAAAGCCCGGCTCGGAATATTAAACCGCGCGTCTCAGAGGCATGGATTTTAATCGAATTTCAAGGTCTATTAACAGAATCGGCGTCGATTGCCGCCAATATACCCACAGAGCACAGCGGAACAACATTTGAAGGGAAACCCTTTTTCACGGCTATGGTCAAACCATTAGGAGAGCTGGTTGGTCGTTCGCGGTTGGCGCATTTTTTTTGCTGCTGTTGGTTCACTTCCGCATGTGTTGCGTGCCATGTCCATGTTCTGAGACGCGTTCCTTTGTGAGCGGAGGTTTGGGGAGGTTTTCGTAGTGGAGTTAAGCATTTGGGTTTTTTTGTGCTAGTTTAGTTCTGTACAATAAATTTTATGTTGCTACCGTTTCGGTATCATGGAACAATTCTTTCGACACATGATTATACTTTAATAGATCCTGATGGATATATCTAGATATGAATGATTTATTATCAACGCAAGATCATGTTGAGCAACTCTTGTTATCTCATCAAACCTTTTGGCGAATGTTTCGAAATTAAAGCCATTGTGGTGTTCAAGCTTTCGTTCAAGAGACTCGATAAATTTGCATCTTTCAGCCAGGCATTCAAAGAGATAAAGAGACGATGACGTGTTTGGACCACCATAAACCGTTAAAGATAGCCAAAAACCTCGCACCTCCTAACTTGTTTGGTTGGTTTTTGGGTAGGTCAAATCCAGTAGAATGCGATTGAAGGCAAAAAAGACACGCACAAGTTTGTTTTTTCCGTTTTGTAAGTTTCGGTTTGATTTGTTGCCTTGCCTCAAAATCGACTCGTGAGTAGTTGACAATGTTTGGTAGCAAACAGGATTATTTTATTGAAATTGTTTGTCCGACGCTCGAAATTAATTGCAAACAAACGTACGGTTTAGTAAATGATATGCAAAGCACTTGCTAATAGTCTTTTCTTTTGAAACTATTTCCGTCTTTATACGTCGGGATTTTTGGTCCACATCGGACCGGATTAAGTTGCGCCATTAGATATAACATTAAAAAATTGGAGTACTCTTCAGTCTTTGAACACATGTCCAAATTGGACTTAAAGAGCAGGGCATTTCATTCATATCGACGTGTTTGTCTAAATGTAGCAACAAATTTACTAATTCCTGACCTCGAGAATGATTAAGGAAATCACGAAGTTCACGAATCTGTAACATCATCTCCAGACAATCAAGAGCGATCATGTCAAGCATCCTTACGATCTTTAGGGCACGGTTTCTTTGACGCAAATAACCATAATCTCGGAGGTTTCCTCCAAAGGTATCCTGTAATTGTACTCCATCATGTTGGGAACAATACGTTGAAGAATGACGTCAGTTGGATGCCGGAAACACGGATATGAGAGTGTCGTTCTTTTTTCAGTTTTAAAAAGAAAACGTATTATCCAATCCCCACAAACCAACACACATGTAACATCTGAGTTACGGAGGCATTACATCGATGATAGACATTTGCCGTCAATCGATTGGAACCCCGTAACTCTCAACTTAAAACGGTCGTAGTGTTTCCTGTTGTAGTTTCCGGGACAGTTGATCATCGGGTTGATGTACGGAAAACCGTCACCGCACACCTTAATGGATCTTGAAAACTCAATTGGGTGACCAAAAAAAAGTGATGTCAAATGTTGTGCACCAATTCTTGACACACTTCCTAGTGTTACCGATGAGCCAATCGGCATAGCCGTTACCTTTTACCACGTGACCGACCATGACTTGGCGGGTCAAGATAAATAGGTCGTTGCACAGTGCTGGACTTCCTTGTGTGACCGGAATTCCACGAGCCTGCGTTACGTCACTCAGCGCGTAACAATGCATCAATGTTCGATTACGGCGAATTGGCCTAACCTGTGGCGCGTTAGGTGGAGTCACCGCAACAGGGGTAGAAGGGTTCCAGTTCTAGCTGAGCTGCTGGACTTGACTTACTCACCTCGGACTTTCACTCGCGCGTACCCAATGCTTGTGGTGGCTTGACCCTCAAAACATATAGACACACACACACACACCTGACAATGGTCCGGATTTCCACCAGGTGGGTATATATGCATGGTGTGGCCGGTTTTTCTACTCCATAAAACATCGCACATACTTTACGTGCACGCGTTGATTCAAAGGTGTGCGGCAAGTTCTTCGCATTGCAAACATTCGCTTAACAGACAAACACACACGCTCAAACCCGAGGGGGGTGCACAATTTAATTGCGACCTTCAGGCCTGGCGCACGTCAAGCCGTTCTCAATTTTTCGTCTTATTCTACCAACGCAAGCTCATCCATTTCTGAGGCGTATGCCCGCACAGGTGAGCGCATGTTGTACGAACATTGTGGTTACTGCGGCAAGAAGCAAATGAAGCAAAAAAAAAATGCAACCAATTCAAAACAATGCCGAAGGCGGTGCGCCATTCGCTGCAACATAAACACAATTAACATGGCACACGATCGTAGGCATTCCATCGCTTGAAAGGATTAGAATTTTACAAAGTTATGCGCACAAGAACAGTAGCGAGTTGGAACATTCGCTGGAGAAAAAGGCACCCGCCTTATCATCGAACATTGGTTGAGCGTTCCTGCATTTTCATCACGGCAGATAATGCTCGTACAATATTTGAATTATTTTCCGTGGAATTTCGCAATGATTCGTGCCACCATGCTGCTAATCACTCTAATGCGGTGGGTTTTCTGCCAATACTGCCCGAAGTCGCATTGGAGGGAGAGTCGCTACTACTTGGTGTGCAGTGCTTGTGAAATGATTATTTCACAACGAGCATAGATAAATGAGGCCATCTTGTTTCTGGTGGGGACAGAAACCGTCCTACTACAGCCAGCCAATATGTAGTAGCAGCTCCAGCAATTGACCAGGAGTGTGGCTAGCGTGAGCTTTTACCCCTTATAGGCGCAATAAAACTAGGCGGCTTACTCCGATGATGGCATGCGAAATGCATACTCCGGTTCGTCTATCGATCACTCTGGCCTTAACCTGGGTGTGGTGAATTTAGTCAATTTGCGCACGCAATTCTCCTTCTCGGTGTTCTGTCGGGTTGATTTTTCTCCAGAACGAACACCTGCGCCAGAAGTCGATGACGCACCTGTCGTAGGTGAGTAGAGCACAGCACAGTAGGCACCATTAGAGAACTACTCCGTGTTGACCTTATTGTGCGACGCACTAGAAAACCACATCCAAACGGGCAATATTAGTTAAGATGATTCGACACTTTGAAGGAGGAAAAAAAACTCACAGCTGTCCACAAACCTTGGGGAAAAGAGAGTGTGAGTGTGTGCCGGCTTTATTTCCCGGCGTGTCGCTCTCGGTAGTGCGTCTTTGAACTTCAATTCTGCTGCAGCTTAATTAGCGTGATCCGTTGCGATTCTTTGCCCACCGTGCAGCGTCGCGAAACGCTGTGGTGTAGTCGCTTGGTGGCGGTGCGTTACCTCGAATTTGGGTCAAGTTGAAGTTGAAACTTTTCGAGTAGTAGCACGCGCACACTATGCGCCATTTGCTTTTTTTTCTCTTATTGTTGACGATTTTATGTTGGGAAATAGAAGAGCCATCGCATGTGCATGTGGAATACAAAAAAGCTGTATGGTTGCCGATCGACCATTAATCGATCAGATACAGCACGGTTCGATAGAGAAGACCAATGAAGATAATTACACTGTGTGTGGCTGAACGCAAAATTAAATGACTCACAAACTGCCCCCACATGTGGGATCTCTGGCCGTGGAAAAGTGCGACGCCAGGCAATTGCGTAACGGCACGACACCCCGAAATATTGCAATTGTTTGTTAAATACATGGAGCAAACATCATCACAAATTGGGGAATAATTACGGGTTCATCTGTGCGCTATTGACACTTCAGGGTCGATGAATGTTATGTGTTGCGTTAGCTCAGCTTGACTTTTTAAACTGCGAATCGGAATGGTTCTGTTTCAGGTCGGCAAAAACCAAAATTTGTATCATGTCACGATGATGGCATATAGTACATCTTGTACTACGGTGTACGATCAGCATCGTTGGCTACTTTACACGGGTCAGCTATTTGTAAGTACAGCGCGGACGCGTGTGTGCTGTACCTTTTAACGAATGGCATTGCTCGTCGTGTGCGATGGTGTAAACCGATACTAAATGCGCTGCGAATTGGCAAGAAGGAAGCACATTGAGCTACAACACACTGATGTGAAGAGGGGCCACCATGTTACTGCGGGTGAATCAATGCATCGTTTTGTGTGCCAGCATATGAGCGTTTTTTTTCCTGCTGTTGTTGAACTGCGATGTAATAATAATTATTTTACTCTGTCTGCCCTGTTCAAGTGCGGATTGCATTTCTTGAAGAAAAGGTTGCATTTAATGTGCTGGGTCCTTGTCTCACTCACGAGGAACGAGGAAGTAAATCAAGCATCTGGTTGATGTTTTACAGTCGTCTACGATCGAGGTAATTCCCTCCCGCTCAATGGTTAGTCATATCATACTCGGAAGAGGCTTGGATAAGGAAAATTTGATACCTCATCTCCGTTGCCGGTTTTTGTATTCTTGAAAGGGGCCAAAGATACTGGAGTTGTTTGGTTTTGAGGTTTGTTCGTCGAACTCGTCTAATTCATTGCAAACCAGCGGTAGGTGCATCCTTCATCGATCGAAATCAATGGAAAGCGAATATGCAACGATATATGGCGCGTATTGGTGCATTACGGTTGTGTTTTTTACGAAAACAGGTGGAATAAAAAACTCCAAACATCGTCGTAGCGTCCAAAAACCTTGACAGAGCCATCGCGTACTACTACTACTACCTACGGCCACTGCCCATCGTTCCGTCGATCGTTTTTCTTCGTCCCTCCAAGCGTTTGGTGCCACGCTCTAGCGGCTTGCTTCAAAGACGCTACGATTTTATGGTCAAAACAACCGATCGTCATATCGGGGAAGATTGCGATCGCGGCTGCATAAGGCACCTCCGTATCACACCTACGTATTGGTGTGTTTAACCACCGGGTACTTACAAAGTGTATCAAAATGGCTTTAACTCGCGTGAAGCAGTTGCCGCCACCAACACACCAAAACGCATCTCTTCAAATATGATGGACGTGCTGGGCCGGATTTCATCGAACCATAACCTTCCCTTCGTGTGTGGTTGTGGTACGATCGCTAGTACACCGTACCATCTACTAAAACCACTACAAAGGTGCTACTACTTGTTGGCTCGGAGGCCACACCCATACACCCGCGCATACGTACCTTTCCTCCACGGACAGGTGTTGCAGTTCCGGCACGTAACACCAATGCTCCTCCGGCACGAGGGTGATGAATATCTGCGAAAAGTACACGAACGCCACGAAAAACGCGAACGGTATCATCAGCAGGAACAGTATCTTCTGGTAACGTCCGAACTCGCCCACGTGCGGTAGCAGATCGTCAAAGTCTACCACCGGTTTTTCGGCCACTGTTGCCGCACTACCGTTGGTGGTCATCAGGACGCCATGCTGGTTGGTGTTTTTCGTTTCGTGGTGCTGCTCCATTGCGGCCAACTTTTCCGCCTGGGCACAATCGGTCACGAAACCATTGTTGATGAACGCGTTTAGCTTTAGGTTGGCGCTGAGATTGCTCAAACTGGTGCTGTTGTTTAGTCCCGGTTCGCCAAGTTCCCGTTCGTCGCCCACGTGGACGACAGGGATGCTTTCCTCCGGTTTGGGCGTCATTTTGTTGTTTGTGTGTATAGCTTACTTGCTTTTATAGGTAGATCACTGGTAATGTTTTTTTCCCCGTTCTTCTTCAAGTGGTTAATAGTTTAGTTCCACACACATTCACTCACACACACCCAAGACACACGGGATATTCACTTTCACTTGATATGCACCCAAGAAGAACTAGTAGCAAAGAGGGTAATGCTCCTTTCTGCTCACACTTTCTCGAAAACTGTCACGTTTTTTTTGGGGCTTTACTACCGCTGGTGCATATTTATTGGCCGCTCATCAGGATCATCTAATCTACAACCGCAACGATTTGCTTGCACGGCACGCGATCTCGTACAGCGGGCACACTTTTCGTGGTGGTTTTGGTCACCTTTTTTGTTACTGAAAGCTCTAGCAACGTTATCCAGTACGGAGTTTTGCGCGCTAAACCCTCCGTACGCGATAAGTGCAAAATTTCGGTGTCTCCTTGTTCTTTCCTGCACCACGCAAGTGTGTCTGGCTGGATCTATAGCGGCCCCCCAACTCAAAGCGCTCTTACACGGACGACACGGCAGTCTGCGGATCGGACGTTTAATTGAAGTCCGGTTCGATGCCGCACCGAGGATATATAGGCTTGGTTGGCCGGGGTCGGCCGGGAGAGCGCGAGATCTGCGAACCCGAGAGCAATGGGATTTGTCGTAGATGCGTGAGAGACGCGCGCGTTTGTACGACAGTCGATGATCTCTCGAATGTTGTCCCCCTTCGTCTAGACAACCCCGATCTCGCTCCGAAGGATACGCTTTTCCGAGACTATCCGTAGGTACGCCGTCTCGGTCTGGCCGCAGCAAAATGCAGGTTAACGCGCAGGTGTGTTACCGAACTCTCCGCTTGCCAGCAGTGCGTAGGCTCGTCTGCCGGAGGTTTTTAGCACCTTTGTCGAGCTTACCTGTTTGTGAGGTTACAGGTAGCTAATATGAGGTACATTCTTCTACCGCGCATTTGTAGGTGGCTTCGTGTACCTTCGTACCCCTACCAACATAAAACCACGATGTGCGATATGCACCACAAGCGATCGGTTCAATCCGGCTTATACCTCCACGAGCACACAGTGTTGTCCATTTGGAGAACGTTTGCTACTCAACCGTCTCTCACTCTCTCGATCGTGAATGCGCGCCACTCAAACCGTGCCAGACGGTTAATCCTAGCGGAGGATCGGTTGGTCGGGGCGTCGTCTGTACGGACACTTCCTCGGATGCATGACCCAAAACGGAGACTTGCTTTATGGTTGGATTTTCCCAGCCTGTACAACTAACCTCACGGGTTGGGAATCGGGTTTAAAGTGTACATAATAGACTTATCCGTGTTTGAGCTGACGCACCCACATGACTCACCCAAGTGCGATCGCGATCTGCCTCGGGAAAATCGGGTCTTTCAGTGGTTACGCTTCTGAAAAAAACATGTCTAGCGAACAATTCGTGCACAAATGTTCCCCTCTGTAATTTCCCGTCGCTGTACTCGGGTTCGTATATAGCCAAAATATTGGCACTATGGTCTCTCAGTAACGTACTGCTAATTTCCAAATGTGTATTTGCATTACATTCTTAAGTGAATTCGGTTTCACGTAGTTTAGCACATGCGCTTGGTGCACGTGTGTATCTACATAGCGGACTGTGAACATCGCAAAAACAGCGCATAAGTGTTGTTACTTGCCATTCATTGTTTTGGTTTCACTGCAAATTTCCCATCCCGGAGCAGAACGCATTAAAACCCCTGCTGTGGTGTGTGGAGTAAATCTGTGTTCGATTAGAACCCGAACATCTCTCACGCACGTGGCCTGTAATGGGTCGAAAACATTGAAATTAGCTATTAGTAGGCCGTGTCCGTAACTTGCTACGGATACAAACACGGATCGTGTTTTATTGATTCGTCTCGTATGGTATGCAGACCTACTAGTTGAATGGTTACTAATGTAACCGGGCTTCTTCGATGTAACCATGCCTTTTTCAAACAAGGTTGGCGAATTTTTTGATTGTGTATAATATTTAGACCACCCTGAGTTACCCACTAAGCACGCAGATACGTGGCCCGTACAATCCATTATTCCGTGACTGCATCCGTATAAGTATACATTTTTAAAAAATGCTGACCAACCATCAGCTCGTTTGCTGTAAGGGGTTTTTGTTTTGCTGCTTTTAGCGATACAAAAAATCCCTTTTAAAATCCTGAACTACACGCATCTAGCACAGTTTACTGCCGTCCGTTTTTTTCTGTTCCTCTCTGTGTTTTACCTTTTCCAACAAAACTACCTCTGCTGCATTCTCCGCAACGGTTCGGATCTTAACTTTTCCATTCCGTCCGCTGGAACAAAGAGAACTTTACGCCGTGTTATGCACGGATGAGCGTTGTTCGGTTGCAATTTCCTTGTTTGCCTAGCTGGAAGAGAACGGTTCGAGTTCTGTACTTTTTTATGGTTCGATTTCCAGTGCTCCTACCGAGTGTACGTGCTGTTTTTTGGCAAAGAGGGTAGGCTTTTACATACCGATTTCATGGAAGGTTCGAAAAGTAACACATTTTTTATATACATTTGGAAGACGGATATGGACGACGAGAGATGGCAGTGAGTTTTTTTTTTTGCTTTCAAAACTCTCAGACATCAATGGAACATTTGTGTTCTTGTTTCATATTTGTTTACTTTATCTTTTCGGTCAATTTTACATGCAATTTTGTTTATCGGTTTTACAATTCATCGGGAGATCATTAGTTCCGTTTAAGAATCAAACAGTAACCTAGTCAATCCAGTTTCCATACGGCGTCAAACGATCAAAAATCAAACGATTCGGGACTGGTCGAATCTAATCGATACTGATTACTGTCCAGGTACGTAACAAGCTCAATAATGCTACGAAGCAGACGTACAACAGTTACGTTTCGTTATGTGAAGGAAGATGATGTTGATTAAGAGACACATAATGTTCTAGTTAGTACTGCATTCTTCACATCTTGTTAATTTTTTAATGTCAGATTTAATGGGTGAGAATGAGGTATTTTGTGAGGATCTTCTCTTTTCGTGTGAGGAATTGAGGTATTTTGAGAAATACCTAGATAGACCGTTTATCACAAGAGAATCCAGTTATCTTTGAATTGAAAACCGTTTGTTAAAAACACAGGTGCGCTTTATGACCCAAGATATACGACAAAGCTGGTGCCCATCCTACCGGATCTGCATCCAAGCATCAAGATTGAGTTGCCATAATGTTTTGAGCAATACCCGACACATATTCTATGATCATGAGTTCAACAAAGCACAACAATTTATCGCCAATGGGATTATTGGACAGCCAATGGGATTATTATTACACTTATTAGATCATGCAGACTCATAATGAGCTTTTCAATAGAGTGGATTTTCCATTATTCTTCCACCAATACTGAGTTATAAGTTCTGCTAAACATTATTCATCTCGATCATGACTAATAGGTTTTCGTCAACTTTGAACAGAGTTCATGCTCCAAGAGCGTATGTGCAAACTCGGACTAGAATGTTTTATCTACACTCAACTGGAACCATTACATCTGCTGATGGAATAAGATCCAAAACATTCTCCAAAAGGGTCCTCCAGAATGAACCTGAACTTGGTATATAAATCTTAAAAGCCAAGAAGTTATCAATTAGTAATTTGGGGTTTAATGGAAGGCCTATTATCCACAAGTAATTAAATGTCTACGGAAATATTTTCTGTTAACGTATTACATTCTCCTAAGATCACCACTATCAGCATTATGATCAAATATTCAAGATCAGAACGAAAATAATAAATAACGATTGTGTCGTTCAGTAAGTTAATCAAGTGGCGAAAAAACATCTCTTTTAAAGCCTCTTCAAATTACCCACCATCATTAGTAAATCGTTCGCACAAATGATAGATCATTCTTCTTCCATACAAAATAATAGCAACATATAAACGAAAATCAAGGACTTTCCTTCCTAGAAGCCCATGTTCTATAGGTTGCCTGTCTATAACGTGTATATCCCCTTTTTTAAGTGCTAGTAAATGTACTTTCCCCTTTCTGAAATTGGCCGGCTCTTGACGGATCCGTAATGAACGTTAATTGTAAATGTCCTTCCCGCTTACGCACCGAAAGGTCTTCTGAAATGACCCGACAGAGGGACACACTTTGATTAAACCCCCGTTTGTACATACGATACTCATTGATACATGTTGGTAGAATTGTTTCACTTTAGTTCCATTGCACCTTCCAAATGGTGCTGATGGTCATCCCTTGCGTTGCCATGTGATCGGTGCTTATTGCGACCCATAATCAAACTCGCAGTGCGCTCTCTCACTGGAGAAACGAACAAAATGGCAAAGAAAGAAAACAACATCGCGATCTAACTAGTTTTCCCCCACCCGGTTTTGCCAATTGCTGCCCCTAAAGCATCCGCAATCGTCTCATTAACGACGCACCGGTTTTGTGCCCGGGCCGCCAAAGCTGCCAAAGTCACAGTGGTGATCTTACCCGAGGACAGAACGAAATTGCCGTCATGCCCCGTTCGGGTCGCGCAGATTGTCCGGCAGCTCCTTCCGGTCTCCTCCTGCATCAACCTCACGTCTGGTCGTCTGAAGCATGGTGGAATGCTTTGCTTCCGTTCCGTTCCGGCAGTGCTACTACCACCTTTTCTCACGTTCATCGTTTCATCCGGCATTCGGTGACCATGTGGGAGGACACGGTCCTGACATTATTATAAGTTGATCTTGTGTGCGTTTTGTTTTTTGCTCTCCTCTTCTCATTCGAAACTGGCTTGCAACTAATCGTCCGAAAGCACCTGTTTTTGACGCGTATTGTAGTGTGGAAAGGGAGTTTAAGTAAAAAAAGCAAGCACTCGCAAGAATCTAAATCGGATCGAGCCTAAGCTGACAACCGGAAGGTTAAAAAAGTTGTCCAATTGACACAGGGATCATACGGACACTGCATAAATGTATTAGAAGTGTGATTTTTTAGTTATTCAAAAATTGTTTAAAAAATAAAACCATAGGTCACTTACAATACTATTAAATCATTACAATCCGGGTGTACCAAATCTTTTCATTCAAATGGCATGAAACTTTGTGGTCCTTCTAGAGATGACCCAAAATCAGGGGCTGGTACATTATATTCATTTAGCCATCTTCCGAGCTCGAGATATCTGAGGAATAAAACTTAAATTGTTATAATTTTATTCCAAATTTAATCAATTTAGAATAAGATAAATAACCTTTATTAATAAATTTTGACAAGTTCACTAAATTTGTCCATGAAGAAGTCCATCATTTCATACAATTAAAAACAGGCTGAGCCATTTAGTTTAATAAGTACAGCTTTTTTTTAAAAAAAAAAGTATATCTTTGCGTATGAAACATCATACGCTGAGGTATATTGGGACAAGAAGTTGATCTGGATGAAATAATTTACATTTTCTCGTCCAAATACCAATCAATGCAACACTAGCCTCCCTTCGCCCCCGATTTTCTCCCAACCTCCCGCCCATGTGTACAGTCAGTCCTTGCGTTTTTGTATTTTTAATCATTCTTTCGTGTTTTACCTTTTATTATTAGTACCGTTGGAGGTGACCTTCGACTGTGTACGCAAACTTTTAGTGTCTAGGAATATTACACGTCGAAGTTCTATTTCAGTGAATTTCGTGATCAGTGGGAAAATAGACAAGTTCACACGACAATGACTCTATTCTCCTGGACGGGACGTGGTCTCTACTATTCTCCGGTACGCATTTCCTTTTTCCGGTTTATGACATTCGGGCCCCTTACCCATTCAAGGCCCACCTCACCAAGAAGCTGTAGGTTCATTAGTATAGCTCCCTCGTGGTCCGGCGAAGGTCCGCGATAGTTTGGATTTGATTACTCACGATTTTCGGCAAGTTTGTGTGTGTGTTTTTTTTCGCAACTGCACAATCCATTTCGGGTTAAATCTGGCCCATTGCTACACCCGAACTTAGCAGGAAGTACTGCCAAGGTTAGGTCGAGAAGCGGTAAAGGTAGGATTTATCTGAACCATCTCGTGTGCACCATTAATATGCAGATGAGGGCCAAACGTGCAGTGGAGCTACATTAGTACTTTACCGTTAATCCTGGTCTTCTACGATCTCCAACGAACCTATACCAGTTATATTATAGCCAAGCAATGGCAGGAAATTCCCAAACCCCATCGGTCTTTGTGATTCAACTTAAAGACCAACAACATTGATTTACTAATATCGGGTACTGATTGAATGGCGTGTGCGTACTGTTTGAATGTTATATGCAACACCCACAACTATTTCAGGTGAATGTAAACTGCTGTTGTAAGTCTATAAAACCAAACAGCCTAAAAGTGTGCGCTATTATTTCAACGCTATTGCTTAATAGCCCGGTCGTTATGTCAACAGAAGCAAGCAGACGAACCCGTTGTTGTGGGAGAACTCTTTGGTGTGGCATTAATTAAAGCCGATACCCCAATGGTGTATACACATATTCTTCCTATCGATTCCGTTTCGGTTGACCGACGAACGGTTGGTTGGAATGTGACGAGGAATCACCAGCTACGGTTCTAGAGTTTCGATGTATGAAATTCGATCGTTAACACGATGTCTGATCGTGTTTATAATACGCGCGATCAGTCTGTAACGGATAGCACACTATGTTCGATGCTAATGATATTACCACCCGTTCAATTACCAGATAATTAGTCGCGATTGGTCACGCTTGATTAAACGATGTGTTTAGTTTATTGTATTTGATTTTTTTATACTAATATTTCACCTATCTTAAACGGAAAGTAACATTAACAATTTGGGTTCACGATCATCATAACACTGCCCCCGGCAACAAAAACACACTGAAATTGCTTGAGGCGAAATGTGCGAAAAGCTTAATTACGTTCCTTTGAACGGCTGAGTGTTAAATCAATTTCCCGCCAACACTCTCCGCGACAGGTGTTAAGTAACTTGTCTCATACCGGGGCAAAGAGAGCCGATTACATCGCAACATGACGACGATTGCTTTTCGTTTTCTCGTGGAAAAGAAACACAAGCCTAAATAGAGTTCGGATGTTCATGGTTTATTTTTGTCTCGCCAGAATCTTGCACAGTACCTGTCTAATGGCGCCTCTTTACGAGACACTACCTGAAGCTGTTAACGTACTATCGAAACTGTTTGAACAAAAAAGTCTTAGACGCCATTATAAAGGAAAGTTGATTGTCGATCCTTACCTGTACAATAATGTTTCAATGCTGCAAAACGCATGGCACCAGGAGGACTAGAAAAAAATATTTTCTTTGTTCGTGTTAATGTTATTTTTTCAACGTCTTTATTACTTCCACACCCAACCCGTAGGATATCTGGTATACCCGCAGCGGCGGTATATCGAGCCCTTACACGAACCACCCTCTCTAGTCCGCACATTTACGGTTCAGCACAAAATACTTTCCATTGCCTATCGCCTATCGCACTACGCCGGTTTTCTACCCATTCCGGTTTTTTGTTGCACGTTTACAAGTTTGATTCATTTGATTCAGTCCTATCTGAAGTGTTGAAATTCGGTATTTTGCGACTTAGCAACAGCTTGCAATACGCTTTGTTATTTGTTTGATATATTTTGTTCGTTTGTTCGTCACGCCAATGTCCTCTCTCTCTCTCTGGCATGGTGTGCGTGGTACACGACACGATGATGATAATATTTTTTTATTCCATATCTAATGCAACGGATTTGCATCGGACAACCACCACACAACACACACACTCATGCCCCTCCTCCGTGGAAGGGTTTTGTCGTGCTAATTTTCTTCTAGTGCGTGCTGTGGTTTATCTATCACCTACCTATAAAAATGGGGTTCGTTCAATAAACGCTACAACATATTTACATTATACACACATTGATACACACACACATAAACACATACATATTTTAATGCTTAGCTCAAGTGCGAACCTTTACATTACAGCGAATGCTTAATGCGAACCTTTACATTACTGTACGATTGTTCGTTTATGGGCTTATTAGGACACATTCACTAACGAACGTGGGATACTTTGCTTCCTCATTGTGTAATTAGTTTTTATCATAACTACATTCGATTGCATGTTTTTCTCGCTTTTAAATGTCAGATCAATCAACAGCATGTCAACTGTAAGTGTTACAACAAAGAAAAGGGACATGAAAAAGTTGCTACTGCAGGGAAACAGTAAAAACAGAGATTTAGTTTATTCGAATATGTAAAATGGCAAAATAAACCAAGAGAGAGAATACTACACTTATCGTGAATAGAATGAAAGTTTAATCGTACCATTCGAACCAGCTAATAATGTGTTTATCTGTGCTTTATAAAAAAAAGAGAAAAAACCAAACCAAAAAAAATCAAAAGGCTCAGCTGATAAAGTGCTCGATACTCTTACACTAGCGTAAACCATCATTTAGTATTTCTTCTCCTGTAATACGTTCATTCTTCTCCATCATCTCGGTGGCACATAACAAACACAAACACAAAAACAAACCCCAACTACCTATCGCAGCACCTAATATGAAAGAGATCATCTCGAGAAATAAAGCGCGCACTATCGTGGTTGCACTTGCTTTCTGCTTGCTTTCCGGACCACCCTTCGGCTTCTACTTATCGAAATTCATCACGTACTCCTTCAACGGACCGGGCAAATTTAACCGGTTTATGCTCGGTGCCAGCTTCTTGTCCAAACTGTTGTAGATGCACACGCGGCACAGCTGCTTCAGGCTGCGTGGTTTTTTGTACAGCGTAATGATCAGGTGGCGCAGATTGTCGATCGAACGATGCGGTACCTGTGCGATGAGCAAATTGTGCAACGTTTTCAAACAGTTAAACAAAGGTTCGTGCTTCATCGAGTAGTAGAACAGATAGATTATGCGCTGGTACGTTTGTTCACGATCGAGCAGTATAAATTCCTTGCGCGTGATCAGCATAATGTAATAGAACAGCAAATAATTACGCGCATTATTGCGGAACGAACTGCGCAGATTTTCGTTCCCATTGGACGGGCCTGTGCCCGATCCTGGACCGCCCGGTCCGTTTGCTACCGAGGAAGCATTGGCTCCTGCGCCGCTGCCAGCCACTCCACCTCCAGGGCCACCAACGCCGTTGACAACACCGCTTGCACCGCCCGTACTCCCAGATGCGGAAGTGTCAGCACCAGTCGGTGCACCCCGAATGCCACCGCCAAAGTTGATGAAATCGTTTACGAAAATAATCGAAGAATTGCTGCTACTCGCACCGTTCGTCATTAGTTTGTTGCTGAGCGAAACGTTCGGATCGGTCCCGTACTGGATCAGCAACAGTAACAGCTCGTACACGCATAAAATATCCGGACAGGTGCGCACATTAACGATCATATCGATCACGGACTGGAGAATGTGCTGGGAGGTGATGTTGCAGTCGAGTCCGTACTGCAACAGCAACAGGAGAATGTTTTTGATGAAATCAAAATTGGCGCGCTTCTGAATATCACAGTTAAGCGTAAAGTTCTCTGAGACGGTAAAGATGAGCACATGCAACGGTGTTAGGTTGGAACGGTAGGAGCAGTTCGGGTTGGCACCGTTTTGTAACAATATTCGAATACAGTTCAAATAGCAAACCTATCGAAACACAAGACGGAACAAACGGTTAGCTTATTTGTAGTAAATTGGAAAGCAAACAATGTACCACCGTACCTTCATTGAATGTGTGAAATGATGTAACGGATCCTTGTTGATGAGTGGCACCAAACAAACCATTATAGGAACGGAGCCATCGCGGCCGACAATGTTGGGATCTCCTAAAGCGAAGAGGCAAACGTTTTCTTTTCAAATACCGCCACGCAAAATCATGGGCTTTGGGTATTATTTAACATACCTCCTTCTTTGATAAGCATGTTTAACAACTCGTAGCATACCTCCCAGTCTCGAATGTGGCGAAAGACGCAGGCCAATGCACTGTTACCTGTTTGATTGATTGAACTCTTAGCACCGTTCTGAAGCAGAAAACGCACCAGATGCAGTACGTCCCATTTGTTCCATTTGTCGTACCCATATCTGAAATAATAGAAGGAACATAATGCATCATTTGCCATTTGCCATATAATTCTCAATGCCTCTGTAATACAATTCTCTATGCCTCAACAATTCGATAATCATAACTTTCATCTGCCCGCAGTCCAAGAAACGCCAAACAACGCTAAATTGAAACGTTTTTTTCCAATATCTAGTAGATACTAAAGGATTTTTAGCTAGGGTGGCGGGAGTATATTCCTTTCTCGGTAACCCTGTTCTGGCTGTTTTATCATTGACATTAAATTTATGGTATTTCTTTACACTAACAAAGGATAAAATATTGTTCTTTACATGTTCTAACAATCAATTGGATCGGGGACATATTTCACCATATTTGAGAAGAATTGTGTGGAAAGGAGGATATATGGACATTAAACACATTATTGTCGAAATCTTAAACAAATTTCTGTCGTTTTTTTTACATTCTTTAAAAGAATCGTGGGATTAACGATTTAAAGCGAACAAAATGCATTCCTTCTCCAATTAAATATGAGACAAAATCATGAAATTACATAATTTTTTTCAAGGATTTCAGCGCGTTGTACTGTATGTTGAAGCACATTGTTTAGAATACACACTTGCTTCCGTTTAAACTTACCTAGCTTCCTCTAGCGCATACCGTACGATGATTGCGTGCAACGGTGTATTGCCCAATGAATCGGGACTATTGATAAGTTCTTTGCATCCACGCTCCAGCAGTATGCGGATTGTGTTTAAGGTGTCTTCCGCTGATTTCCTGGCCGCCAGTATCACTAAAGCGGTACATAAAAATGTTATTTATATGCAAAATACTATTCAATAAATATTCAGGAAAGATCTTATACGTACCAACATGCAGCAGTGTCATTTGTTGAGTGCACGTACGCACTGTCGTGATGGCACCGTGCTGTATGAGCAATTCCAGAAACCGTCCATCGTGCAGCACTGCTTGGTGAATCGGGTAGTACTCGTCTTTGATCAGATTGATTTCGTCCGAGCGTGTCTGCACGAGATGCTGCACACACTTCCAGGCACCACGTTCGCAGGCAATGTGCAACAGTGGCTTTCGCACCCGGAATGGCATCCATGGTTCTTCCATCTTCTGTGCCAGAATGTTCAGTACGTTGATTTGATCACCATCGATTGCATAGCATACGGCGTTCTGTAGTTTAGTGTTGGGACGCTCACAAACACCTACATCGTCACCTTGATCTGTAAATTAGTAAACAAAGAAATTTAATTGCCAACTTACACACTTATGACGGGTGATAACTTCCAACTTACTTTTGTATTTCCCACTTTCTTCGCAATTGTGCGAATGTGCACCGGGAAAGCACATCCTAGCTTCGGTATCTATTCTCGCACCGTGTTTAAGTAGCAGTTCAACACATTCTTCATAACTAGTAAGAAAAGGGAAACGAATTAAAGAATTAGCTAGAATTAGCCGTACTGCATATAAAATCAATTGCTCTTACCCTTTCAAACAGGCTATATGTAATGGTAATGAACACGAGCTTCGGTTTACATCCGGACGATGTCTTTGAAGTAACCACCTAGCTAATTCTACATGATTAAGTCCTACGCTTTTCTGTAGCAAATTGTATCCTGTTTCATCGTGTATCGCAAGAATGTTTTCGTACTGTGAAAGAAGAAAAAAAATTAAAAAAAACTATTTGAAACAAGTTCCCTTGATCACCCAATACATTCGTTAAAAGAAGCGTACGATCGTACCAGATCTTTTAAGTTTTGTACTATGACTAATTATTGCCCGCTCAAATAGTTTCTGAACGTCCCAGTTTTATCTCATTGTAAATTAAATGTATGCAGCCAAGGGAACTGTTCCCTGCGGAAGTGATTCGTATTCATCGATTGATAATGAATGCACGAGAATTAGTTATTGATGCGTGCGTCATACTAATTCTCCCGTCCCGTTCCGTTCCTGTTGTTTTCTGCTGAGTCGCCCCCTAGGGTCAGACTGGAATTTACCGCAACCGTGTACCGCAAATCCATTGGATCTTCCGGGAGCGAATGAGAAGGAAAGCCGCAGATGCAAAAGATCGTTTCGATACGCGGAATTGACGCACGTTCGAAGGGTTTCGGAGCACTATGCCTTCATTTGCCGGGTGATTTCAATTTTGCTAATGATGTTACGACTCGGTGCCACAGCACCCATTATTTGTATACAAATCGTAGTTCTGTTGCCTTGTTAATGTTTGCGAACACGAGTAATACATGTTGATATTTTTGATGTTACGAATAAAATGATGCACCTTGTAGTTAGTATACCATCATGCCATTTTACTACGTTTCTATCTAAATGCTAATGCCCAAAGAAAGCTTAAACATTAAAGGCTGACTTGTATAAACCCATACGAACCTTCGGTATTTGCAGCAATAGTGGCTCTAACCGTTGAATCGATATCTTTGGATTTGCCCTGAGTGCGTCGAAGATTGTATTCACCTTTTCTACCGTCGTTTCCGACACTTTGTGTCCATCGCGGTTCGAAAGCAGTGCGCTGCCGGATCGGAACACTTGACTAACCGAACCGCCCATCCTTCTTAACGCGAGTTGTGCCGTCTCCCAAGCAAAACAGATAAAAGAACAAACCTATTCAGGTCGCTGGAAGGTTTTAAGGGGTACTACTGTACGTGTGTGGGAAATTAGTTTTACTATTTTGCAAGATTACTAGATTTTGTACTGTATCGCTCCGAATGTACACAGATTACACGGTAAGGTGCTGCACATGACTTTTCTCTAGGAACGTGTTTAACGGCTCGCACGCTCGAAACAGTATACGATGGCCTTTTTTTGCCACACCGGTCCTGTGCTCTCCTGAGTGGAGTGTTACTTGGTACTGCACCCAGCACATCCAGCCTATTACGGTAACACTATTCCACACTACATCAACAGACACTTTCAAGCACAGCATTAAACAACACCGCAACGCGTCTACATTTGCCTCCTCCAGGGAGGGCACAGGACAGCTCTTCTCAGCTGGAAGCTTTGACTTATTCAATTTCGCAGCTTATGACGCAAAAGCGAAAACACATCTCACAAGATTACCGCTGATTGTACTGCTGCATTATCGATAGTATTAAAAACCTCTGCTGCTACTATCGTCTCGGGCGGTGCAGCTAATACTATTACAGTAACAATGACAACGGCAGAACATAGCAGCGAAGTTGACCTTTAGCATTCTCCACTCGAAGCGTTGTTGTTGCGTTTTGTACAGGTTTCCCTCTAAAACTAAGGGCCGCACTTATCCTTTTCTACGCCGTTCGCATTATGCAATTTCACGCTGGAAACGTACGCCGAACGCTGTACAGTCGTAAGCAGCTTTTCGAACATTTTTTAACACCATTTGGTTTGATGGTGCACTTTTGCACAGCGTCGCACTTGTAGCAGATACACAGATGGAATGAATTCTGAGTTTGTTTCAGCTGCTTTGAAGATAGCACTAATCGAATGAGCATGAATTATTTAATCGTAACTAGCAATCACAGCCAAGGAACGAAGAGTTTGCATAGTCTCATGTTGCTTTCACAGTACCAGCACAATCTGTCACCATGTTTGTTTGGCTGAAAATCGATACACCCTAGGTACGAATTCCGATTTTCTATTCATTGCTCGCGTACACCGACATACGATATTGTACTGAAACAATCAATGCGATACAAAACACAGCCAGCAGATTCGGAACATCGAGTATAGAATGGGGCCGGATTTTGGTACACTTCTAATAATACTAGAGCTCTTCACACGCTCACAGTCTTTCAAGCGCACTAATGCAATTGTTGCTTTCTGCTGTTTTTTGGTTTTTTTTTTTTGCAAATCTTTGCTTGTTTTGACGTCCTTCTGTCCCAAAACATTGCGATCGATCCAGATGCCCACGCAGCAAAGCATATTGACGTCACGAATTGTCACTGTAGCATACTATTGTTTCTTATTCGAAAAATGTTGTATGGGTTTGAAGAATAATAATCCTTTTCCTAATAAAACATAAAAAATTGGCCAATAATGTAGATTGACTTAGCTGGAATACGCATTTTATTCCGTGTTATGCTGCATGGGCCGCATACGGTCGGTGACATTGATGACAGCACGCAGCTTTCGGCGTTTGACAGCAGAAGTGCCAGCAAAAGTCTTTCTAGCTATTCGCATTTTGTCGAACACCTCGCCGTCCTCGATTTATTCCATTTTTCATTGAATAAAGGACGTGTCTAAGCAAAATGGTACGTTGGAAACGTTTTCCGAATGTGTGTGCAGTAAAGTTCAATGGATATTTGGGTTCGAAACCGTTTCAAAACAATGGTTCCATCTGGTAGAAGAGATTCTAACCTCACAAAACGCAAGCTAGCCGATGAGAAAAGGGCAACAGTGCACAAACAGAGCGTTTTAAGACCGTCTTTTCCTGTTTTACTTCCAGAAACCGTTGATGCTACAAGGACATCAGCGTGCAATCACGCAGATCAAATACAACCGTGAAGGTGACTTGATATTCTCTTCAGCGAAGGATAGCAAACCGTGCGTATGGTACTCACTGAACGGCGAACGTCTCGGTACGTTCAATGGACACATCGGAGCCGTCTGGTGTGTCGACGTGGATTGGACGACGACCCGGTTGATTACCGGCGCTGGTGACATGAACACATTGTGGGTATCTTCGCAACGAGAGCGTAGCAAACAACGTAACAATACGGAAGAACTTACATTGTACCATTGTGCAATTTTAGCTTGTGGGACGTCGAAACCGGCACAGCCCTTGGCAAGATTCCGTGCAATTCGTCCGTACGTACGTGTAACTTTAGCTTCTCGGGCAATCAGGCGTCTTACTCGACGGATCGTGCGATGAACCATCCGTGCGAGCTATTCGTGATTGACGTGCGAAACATCGACGCAAGCATCAGCAGTGCCGACCCAGTATTGAAGCTGACGATGAACGAACAGCAAAGCAAGATCACCTCCATGCTGTGGGGCGCACTGGACGAAACGGTGATCACGGGGCACGAGAATGGCTCGCTACGCATCTGGGATTTGCGCGCGGTGAAGGAACTGAACTCGGTAAACGATCACACCGCCAGCATCACGGATATGCAGATGTGTAGCGATGGTACCATGTTCGTGTCATCGTCGAAGGATTGTTCGGCGAAGCTGTTCGATTCGGATTCGCTGATGTGCTTGAAAACGTTCAAAACTGAGCGACCGGTTAATTCGGCCTGCATTAGCCCGCTGTTCGAACATGTAGCTTTGGGCGGTGGACAGGATGCGATGGAAGTAACCACGACATCAACGCAGGCAGGCAAGTTCGACTCCCGGTTCTTCCATCTCGTGTACGAGGAGGAGTTTGCACGCGTCAAGGGCCACTTCGGTCCAATCAACAGCATGGCATTCCATCCGGATGGCAAAAGTTTCGCGACAGGCGGTGAGGACGGTTTTGTGCGTCTACAAGTGTTTGATTCTTCATACTACGAGCATACGTTTGAGTAGTCCTAGTGCGGCTAGTGCATCGCGCAAAGACGGCATTGTTGTGCTACTGAAGTACTGAAGGAAGTACTAAATCGAACATTAATCAAGCAAAAAAGCGTAATACGGTGTGTAACTAGCGTGATAAGTGAAAACGTGTCGAGTCTCCCGGTAGGCGAAAAAATCTAGCTTACTTTGTCGACGGCGGAACCATGTGCATCGGTACCGTGCGTGCAGGTCATTTGAAAAGAAATAAACACAGGAGTGAAGAATGGGAGCGGAAATTTGCGTACTTATTTATGTTTTCTAGTTAGTTACGCAGCAGGGCGGATTTATTTCATTTTTTTCTATCTTGTAACTAAACGCTTGATATTGATGTTAATTTACTATTTGACATGGGGAAATCCTGCTTTTTACAATAACATGTAAATTTATTTGAATGGTTACTTATTTTTAATGTGAAACTGTACTAAAAAGTAGTTTTCTAATTGATTAATCAGAAAAACATTGTTGAATAGTTCTCCGCCTAGTTGCACCCTGCTTTCCGTCGATTACCACGGCCAATTACAAATGATAGTAAGATAGGATTTATGTACTTTAAACTTGCATAAACAAAGCCAAAGAGCTTTTCGAATGATTTAATGTAACGCAATTGCATTTGATTAATCCGCATTTCATCAAATCCAACCCGAGTGGCAACGGCTATTGAGTCACCCTGTATCGTAAGTACTGGTCCCATCGCTTTAAACGCACAATGACAGCAGCTTTATTGAAATCAATATGGCTGTTTAGCAAAAAACAAAAAAAAATGCAGAGGTGCAAAAAGTGTATCAGCATCTCACAAACTCTGCAAAAATGTGTGTTTTAAGGTGAAATCAGTAACATTTAGAGCACCTTTTGTACAATTTTGGCACCGTAAAGAAAGTTAATGAGGGAGAGGCTTTAGTTTTCTGTACCATCGAATCAGGAAATCGGAGTAAAAGGAGAAACACCAAACACACAAGTGTTCGTTAGTAGTATCAGTGTAGTTCGGTGGTTTTAACTTTTGGTGGCGATTTTGTACAATTTGGTTTATGTTTTCCGCAAAACGGTGATTTAACGCTGGGGTTTTCGCTAGATGGTAAGTCTCTTGTTATTGATTGTGGTTGAAATGTTTAGCAAAGGACACACGTTTTATGTAATTCCCGCACATCCATGGTTATAACCGCTTTTGGCGCTTTTCTTTTCTCTCTATCGTTCCATCCTGCTCTCGCGCTACCGTGCGCCCGTTCCATGCCGTTGCACTTCGGTTACCTGCATTCGGGCATCACCGCAGCGCATCACACAATACGTTGATCGATCGACAGCAAACGGACAAATGTGTGAGGTCGTGAGAGTTGCTTTCGTTACACCACTTTCTATTCGTCCGGGCGTAAAGTAGGAGCACGAAGTTGACCGATATTTATCGTTTGCCTTGGCCTTCCCTCCTCTGCACGCGCGAGTTCCATGCGTAACAGCGGGATAGGAAGAAGCAGTGCAACGGAAGTGGACCAACAGCGTGCTGGGGTGCTGTAAATCGGTCGGTCAGTCGGTCGAAACAGCTGGAAACGCGTGGGGATAACTGAACGGCGCCCAACAAAAACAATGGATTCTGGCAACGGTGGCATCAGCAGCAGCAATAGCAGCTGCCACAAAAGCGATCTGAATCTATTGGTGAAGAATATTGTAAAGATTCTGCTCACCACCTCGAAGTACCTGCACTGCCCGTTTTGTGCCGACGAGTACCTGTTCGAGTTTACGCTGAAGCATCATCTGCTGAAAAACCACGAGCGCGACCTGGAGAAGATTGTCCGCTCGCCGGACGCAAGCATACGCTTTTGCGAGAGCAACATCTGCCCGTACTGCGGTGCCCTGTTCTACTACATCTCCGCCCTGCCGAAGCATATCATGAACAGCCACAGCCGGGAGTGCCTAATGAAGTGGCAAGCAATCGAACAGGAAAACAGCCTGGTGCGAAAGCTGGCCAACGATCCGAGCATTCAGTGCGTGCCGTGTTCACCCGGGTTGAGCGATTTTTTCGACGAGCTTACCACGGGCAGCAGCCGACAGTATGCGGGTGGTCCTCCTAATGCCGGTAGCAAAAACATCATCCAGCTAACTAAACCTTCTCCCTTGCTGAAAACGGCCCTTCGGAACGTGAACCGTATTACGGCCGCACAGACAAATGGCGGTATCACCGCAGGTGGTATCGATGCTTCCGGTACGTCGGCCTGGTCCAGCTTCGGATTCGATAACTCCCAAGCGCCGCGGCGCAACCTCACCAACCAATCCGTCCGTCGAGAGCTGCATTTCGGTGACGATCGTGGTCTATCGTCCGGTGATGGGGCTAGTGCTGGTTCACCGTCGCTCTGCAACCTTATTGCCGGTAGCTGCTCACCCTCGCCCAGCAACGAATCGATCTCCTCGGTTCGCAAACCAAAGTTCCAACGGAAGCGGTTCAATCTGCGCTCCATTAAGCCAAAGCTAAACTTCCGCAAATACGTGCTGTCGAAGTTTTCGAAGAAGTATCACTGCAAGATCGTTACCAGCACGCCAAACAATTTCCTCGACGATAGTAACGGTCGCGACTCGACACGCTTCCTGCACAATCAGGAACGCTGGAACCGGATTCACTTCGAATGACGAAGGTACGGTTCGCCGTTCTCGTGCGTCATCGAGTATCTGTGCGGGTTACTGTTTTGCTGTGTATGAACCGCGGAGGGCGAAACCGTTGGAAGTTTGCATTTGTTTTTCCACACATCTCATTTATTTATATCGTGCGTCGTGTGCCTGCATGCGTATATATTGTAACAAATCCGTTCACAGTCTCAGAACGGCGATAAACCCAATGGCGGTATCAACCTGGCTGTGCAATCATTTCTTGCCGCGAGCTATAGCGGTGATGGTGACCAGATGGAAATTACAATAGTATAATGTTGGCGTTTTTCTTACAATATGCTACCAGTTGGGGAGATTCTTCGGAGATAACGAAAACAAAAAAGGGATAGAAGTCTGTTGTGCGTATTACGATCGTCATCTGTGATCGGTACCCTATGCCCTCTATGCGAATTGAAGGCGAATCGTACGTTACATCGTAGTAAGCAATGGATTTACATTCTCCGTAGAAACAAGCCTTAAGAGCAAGATGTGATTGCTAGGATGACGACAAGATCGGTCTAAAATATGAGTAGACGTAGAAATTTAATAATACTCGTGCGATTGTTTCGACAACATGAAGAAGAGGAAGCAACGCAAAAAAAGCGGTTACAAACAAGGATCATCCCACTATTAGGGGAATTGTTACATTGCTCATAAATTATTCGTAAAAACACCAATTCTATAACTGGACCAATATCAACGCCACACGAACATATTCGCTCGTGTATCGTTCGCTTCCAACGGTAGATTCGAGTGAGGCCACGCGCGAAAGTGAATAAGCGTTTTAGCGTAAGACAAACGGTGGTAGAATAGTAGAGATGTATTACTAAATCGGAATAGTATCGCATTTGATTCACTCGTTAATTTATTACCTTCAGCGATAGAGTGTTTTAGACGTTTAGACTACGATGCGCGGTAGTAGTTTGTAGTGTAGGAACAAAACGAACGAAGAATTCGAAGCTCCCATTCTCTCTTGCCTTGCGATTGAAATTAATCTACCATACAAAATTTATGGAACGGTAAATCTAAAAAAAAACACCAAGTTTTTCACCATTTATCTACTAACGAATTAATGCAAACGAAACGAAAACTCCAATACATATTATAAAACAAAACAAGGAAAACTTAGTTAAAGAATTTTATTCGCTTCCCTCGCGCGCTTCCAAAATATAAAAAAGATCGTTAAAAGAGGAGAACAAGAGCAATCGAAACTGTTCTGAGGTAGAGAGATGGATGTTTTTCCAGTAATCGAAAGCAATTATCTTACACTAAAAACAACTAGCCTTACGCGGAAGTATATTCTTATTAGCTATACAAACCTATTAAACAACGATAAACGATCGCCATACGCGCGCCGCATGATCAAGTATAGTAGACGGGCAAAGCGCCGCCATGGCGGTGGTCAGTTCGCGCGTTATAGTGTTTATATATTTCGTACGAAAGGACTATTTACCGGACGATCTAGAACCGATCCGGAACGGCGCATAGTACCAATCGAAATAGTAATTTATCGCCAACCAACGCAAAAGGTAATCTCGTTAAAGTACTTCTGTTAATAAACAAAACCCTCGTATTGCATTCCGTATTGGATCTGGTTTCGGAGTTTGAATGGAGTCACACATGCACGGTAAAGAAATGCTTTTTCGTTGAAGTTTTGATGAAATCGTTAGCTCTGCAAGATTTATGTATTATCTATAATAATAATCCACCCTCGTACGTCTTACCTGCGTCCCGATAGTTCATTCGTTTTCATTCGGTCCTTTCTTTTAATCAAACTCTCTCCTGCAGACCGTGCAGGGCACGCACGCCTATTCCCATTTCCAGCGTTCCTCTTTTCCTGAGGTCTTTTTTCGATCTTACCGATCATTCCCCACGATCCTTACCATCCTCCACTGTCCTAACCTACGGAAGAGTACTGAGCAAAACTGATTCTACTATGGTTTAAAGTGTTCACTACCGCACACCATCTAATAGCGCTTAACACAGTTTCATTCATGCGTTGGCCCAAACCGCAGTCGACTATTAGCGAACATCGCTCCTCTAACGCTAAACTTCCTGAACACGGAAATCGTTACTTTGCCTTCCGGATGAGCTAGCGCACTAGTACGGAACTTTGAAGTGGATAAACGATAGTGTACACAAGCATGTTTTCCATGCGTTAATCGGAAGCCTGTTTGTGATAGTAGAATATGCAAACAATTAAACGATAGCGCACGCTGTTTAACTAATAATGTATCACTTGAAAGCGGATCTGTCTTTTGTTAGCTGACTGGGCATAATTAAACGTTACAAAACGTTACAACATCTACCCTCAGCCTGAGTGTCCTTCGTGTGCTACCTAGCGACTGTAATTTTTGGAATGTGTTCCAAGCACGCAAACAAAACTCGCTACTGATCGCTATGCTGAGACTGCAACACACCTTAAAGGCGAGCTATTTCGGTTAAGTTGGGGTTTGACTTCTTACCGGCACCACCACTGCCACCGGAACTTGCCGCACCACTAAGGCTGGAATAGTAGCCGGATTTGTCGTGCACGTGTTCCACCATGCCACCGGATGTTCCGGCACCACCACCACCGGTCAACGGTGCCGTCTCGAGACACTCGCAGGACAGACTGGAATCGGAACGGTTGTACGGACCGAGCAGATTCTCGGTCGATTTCGTAGTGATCGTGGTGGTCGTGGTGGTGGTCTCCTGCAGGAACTGTGTCGGTGGTGGCGCATAGTTTTCCACGTCGACAAACGCCGAGTACCGTTCGTAGCCGTTCTTCTTCGGTATCGAGTTCCGGTGCTGGATGGTGATGGTCGTTTGGGTGCGTGTCGCCGTCGGTAGGTTCGTTTTGGACAGGGCCGCACCAACAGTACCGCCTCCGACCTCGAGATAACCGTACCCGTACCCGTACCCACCGTAACCCTTCATCGCGAGATTGTCCCAAGATTTGGGCTTGTGGACGGCAGGCAATGCTGGTGGTGGTGGAAATATGGCAAGCTGCTGCTGCTGCTGTTGCTGTGCCTGCTGCTGCCCGGCTGCGGGATGGTGTTGCGGATGGACGTACTTCTGTATGTAGTAATGGTGCTGATGTGTGTGTGGTGGTCGGGCACCGATCGGGACGAGTGCGCCACTGGTAGTGGTGGCGCTGTTGCCACTACCACCGGCCGGTGGCTTCTTGTGGATCGATCCGGAAGCGGACACCGTGGTCGATTCGCTGTGCGGCTCCCAGTAGAGCGTGTCAGTGCTGATGGATGTGCTATACGATGCGGGCGAGTTCTCCGCCGCAGGGTTAAACTCGCTCGAGGTGCACGAGTGCAGACTACAATGGCTCGCGAGACTAGCGTTTAGGTCATACACTTTCGAATGGTGATGATCCTGTAATGGCAAATGGCGCGGGCAGTGGGTATGGATGGGAGGCAATGGGTAAGATAGAAAGCGAGAAAAGATTCTTACTATTTCTAGCGCACTAGACAACATACAGTTTCTACAACGTACAACAATGGTTCAATCAAGATGGTAAGGACTACGAAACAGTACGATCAAAATAAGGCAAAACAGAGGAGTTAACGAGGGCACGTAACTAAAAGCAACCTTTTACGGTTAACATTCGCACGATCGAACTGCAGAACGGCCTCTAGTGACGCCTGCAACACACCTACGCCGCTGACACCAATCCATCGAAACTTACGTGCTTATCTTTGTGACGGTATAGATAGCTTGATTGTGAGTGATGAGGCTGCTGTTGATGCTGCTGCTGTTGCAGCTGTGGTGAAATGTGTGGTTGTGACTTTGGCCTCGGAATACGATCCTTCCCACCGTGTTCCTTCCCCTCCCTGTCACGGTGTTTGTGCTTGTGGTGGTGATCTTTATGGTGTTTCGATTTGCGACGCGATGGAACACACTGTGGATCACAGCACGGGCTCGCCAGATCGTACGCATCCAGGCTGGTGTTATCTTTCTCGCCGGATCGGTTTTTGTCGCTGCTGCTACTACTACTGCGCAGAAAGTGTCCCATGCAAGGATTGCACGAGTGCCCGTGCAGGTGACCACTGCGCCGGGACGTACCGGATGACGACGATTTGGTTGCTTTGGTGTCGTAATTGTGAAGACTTTTCGTTGGCGAGGCGGAGGCTTGCTGCTGCTGTTGCTGCTTGCAGCCAACACCCGCACCGAGTGAGCTACTGTCTAACGAGGAGCCACGCATCATATGCTGATGGTCCTTGCAAAGTTTGGCCGCTGTTGGGTTGTTCGGTTGAGCACAGGGTGAGTATTCGGGACCGCTGGCACTATCGCACGTACCAGCAGCTTGAGAGGAAGGATGGATCACGTAACGATAGTTACTATCCAGGCACTGTGGACAAGGAAGAAAACCATTTTTATCGAACAAATTCATAGGATTATCGCACTCTGAAATCCCAACTTACATGATAAGCCAGCATAAATTGTGCCGGTGGTGGTACAATGTACGTTTTCTGTCGGAGTAACTTCTTCACGTCCTCGGTCGAGGCTGCCGGACGGCAAAACGATGGCCCAGAGCTTGATTCCACGTCCGTCGTCGAGCCGGGATCAATATCATCCCCCGTCGCAGCGTTCGCCTTCTTTCTCGCTGGTAAGCTGTGCGTTTTCCACTTACCCTCCAAGAGTTCGCGCTCCCGCAAGCAAATCCTTTCCAAATCGGCCATCTTGCTTTTGAGCAGATCCTGCAGCTGGATGTACTTCAAGTGTAACTCCACCTGTGGAAGAATGTAGCGAGAAGGGTATGCGTTTAGAACTCGGCCAGTACCCTGCCGGAATCGATGATTTGCCAATCGTACCTTCCGGCAGCAGTCCTCGAACAGCACCACCATGCGCATTCTATTATCACAGTTTTTGATAAAGTTGACCAGATCCTTGTGTTCGGCCTTCTCCATATCGTAACCGTTGATCGAGAGGATGACGTCGCCTTCGCGCATCCCGGCCCGGTACGCCGGACCATCGTACTCGACGTAATCCACGTACGTGATCACTTCGACCTCCTGTTCCTTTTTGTAGTGTATGCCGTAACTTTGTAACGTAAAACCGTACGAACCGTTCTTCTTCTCCACGATAATCGTGCGGCGACGGCGATCTTCGTCCGGTTTGGTGGAAGTGACGCGATCCGGCTTTACTTTTTCCAGCACCTGTGACTGTAAACAGAAGGGGAAACGTATTTAGGAATTGATTTCATACCGCAGAGCCGTAATTTATGGAGGGTTTTCGTCCTATCTGTCATACAAATCTATCCTGTACATCAAACACGTGGTGAAAACCTGTGGTGTATGGTGAGTACAAATCAGCCTAAATGTATGCAAAACACATCACTGATGGTGATTCAAGATTTAGTACACAGTACAGCGGCAGTGCAATGCAGAACACGTGCTATCAGCTGAAAGAGTTACGTGAGATCGTGGATTCAGTGTTTAAAAATGAATTAACCTAAGACTATGGATTAGTTAGTTTAAGGACAGATATTCTTAACGGGCTGCCCGATACCAACCTTAACGGGCTGCCCGATACCAACCTTAACGGGCTGCCCGATACCAACCTTAACGGGCTGCCCGATACCAACCTTAACGGGTTGCCCGATAACAACCTTAACGGGCTGACCGATAACAACCTTAACGGGCTGACCGATAACAACCTTAACGGGCTGCCCGATAACAACCTTAACGGGCTGCCCGATAACAACCTTAACGGGCTGCCCGATAACAACCTTAACGGGCTGCCCGATAACAACCTTAACGGGCTGCCCGATAACAACCTTAACGGGCTGCCCTGGACTTATTTCATAACTGTTGAACGGGCGGGTGATATACTTCGGGGCCCCTTTAGCATACGGAGAGGGTTAAAGCGACGCTTTTCTGGCCCATTTCTAGGTCCATTCATACAGTTTTTCCTACTAAACAGTTTATTTTGGGGCCCGTCACACGGCGAGGCCCTAAGCGGCGGAGTAGGCGCCGTTAGATCCGCCACTGGATTAATTTAACATGTAGAAGAAATCGAATGCTGTAAAATAAAATCTCTCGAATATCTTGTAATAAATTCTAATCAATACACCGACAAAATGCAAATGCCAGTACTATATTATGATTCCGGACGTAGGCTGAAATCAAAATGCTTAAAAGACGTAAACTATCTCAAAAAATTGCTTTGGTCGTTTGTCCAAAAATTGGCGATTGTCCAAATGCAAAGAGCTGGCAAGTCATTTCGAGACTTTTACACATAAAGCCTCTTGCAGCATAGATTAATTTATATGCACCATAACGTGTGCTAGCCATATTAACAATTAGAAACGTCCTATTCCTTATTCTTGATGTAAGGATTTTATTTTCAATAAAGTCCAAGAGTCCAACCCAGCTATAAACGCTAAACCCAGCTGCGAAATTGATAAACGATGCTCGTTCTAAACCGCTCTAAAGAAAGACACATTAGAATGGCGACTTTTTGTGTTTTTCCCCACCACTTTTTTTAATTCTACTCTTCAATAATACATAAATGAGGCATAAATGAGACACTTCATCTTTTAAAAATACCATAAAAATGACTTGATTTTCCCCAAACTCCCTTAACAGTTTTTTTTCGTTATCGACTTATTTTACCACGTAGCCGGATAGTCAGTCCTTGCTACGAGGGATTGGCCCGGATGGGATTTTGGTCCAGTTCGTTCGTGTGAAGACCGGCGCCGCTACCATCATGCCACCGGGCCGCCCCGACTCCCTTAACACCCCCTTAACAATTGATAAAAGATAATTGATGAGAGTGAGTCAGAGTAATTTAAAATAAGTTATTGTGAAGCAACATACGTTTTATATTGAACTGTGATAAACGTTGCACATAAAAGATCAAACCTTCTCGATCAAACCACACGGATGCCCTTTGAGGGAAATAATACATATTACGATCTAAATTATATCCACCGTGTACGACTTCCTACTTAAGAATTGAATTAATTTATTACGTAATCTTAAGACTGACACAAAACTCCCCAATGTTTGCAATTTGCACAACCATGTTAACTTATTAATTAGTTGAATTGGTTTATAGAGGCTTTTATTAACTTTTGTTCTTCAGTTGTATATATGTGCTGTTTAATTATTCTCCAACAAATAATTTACCCCAAACATAAGGACATGGAAGGCCCTGTATAGCCGTATGGTAGGGTACAAAAAACAAAAAAACAAAAAACCTAAACGTGACATGTGATTGCGTGTTCTTTTCCTCGCCGGTACACTTTCAATCAACTAATGCTTAGTAGTGGGATGCTCCCGTTTGCCCAGGTCCTACAGGTGTCGTTTTATAATCGGCAAAGGAAAAGCAAAACCCCCTGCTCACATGAGTGCGGACGACTTTTGTGTATGCTATCTCATGGAACATCCATTAAAAAAAGATCATCACAACACTCTCCCAGCTGCAATGAAGAAGTGCATCGTGCTGCACCGCATGGTCTTTGTTTCCCCAAGAAGCTACTTGCTAAATGGGCGATGTTTTCGTTTGGTTGTATGGGCCGAAGAAAAGAGCCCCAACGGGGTAAAAGGATAAGTGGTACCCGGTTTTGATTACACCACGAATGTTGTCTTCCATCCCGCTGGCTCGCCTGCTTAAGTGAAGTGCCTGTTGTGTTTCGACCTAGACGACTAGTGCCTGGTGCGGTGATGGTGGAGCAGTAGGGTGACTTTATGGTCGTTCGTTTTTTGAGCCCATTTTTCCACTCGGACCAATTGTAAAGCGTTGGTCTGAAGTGAATTTTTGCCCCGGGTTTCCTACTCTCACCGTCACACCAGGAGGACACCGTTGCTTTTCCAAGAATCGTGTCACCATCGCAGTCCTACACTTTGCACCTATTCCATTTCGGCCCGGAAGCAATGCCACCCAATAGGAAGGGGGAGGGATAAGCATTTCGTAAGCTATCGATTTCTTTTACTCCCTTCCGTTCCGTTGCGGGTTTGTTCAAGACCGGGCTCGCGCCCTGATACTGTTGGCGGCAACCACAACAATGTAAATCATACACTGCTGCTATGCTACCGGCTTATGGTGACACACAGCACCAAACACACAGCCCACACTGAATGGGGCTTGAGACGAACGCTGCACGGAATGAACGATAATGGTTCTGTAGGCCACGTGAGCGTCAAGTGTGGAGAAATTTGTCGTCGGTGCTGTTGGCGGTCGCATGTCACGTGAACCGGCGCGTCATTTCCACCGCTCGTTGATAATGGAGAGCGCATGATGAAAAACGATCGAGACACAGCAACGTAGTGTGGGAAGAAACGCGCAGGCAGGAATAACCGGAACTAACAAGCAGCTTTGTAAATAAAGGATGCTTCCGAAGGGAACCAACTAAAAAAAAACCACAGCGCCGCTAAAAGGATCTGCAGGAGCAAGGGTCTGCTATCGGGTCACTGAGGTTTTGCTCCGTCTGCCTGTACAGGCATAGAGTGAAGTTGTGGTGGATGGGATACAGCGAGATGGGCGCGCTAAGGCGTACAAACAAACGCAGAAATGGTATTCAGCCACGTTGAAGACTTTCGAGACTACTTGGATGGAGCTGGCGCACACAAAGCAGTGTGGCGAGAAGTATGAACCCAAGGGTGAACATCTTCAATTCATCATCTCGAACAAAGTAGGCATAGATAAGCAGCATAAAAAGCTGGAACCGGCACAGGGGAAGTGTGTGGTCGGATGCGGCGCAATGTTACAGTTATTAAAAGAGATCGTCATCGGGAGCAGGCGGATTTTGTCGAGAATGCAACAGAAAGTGTCAGAATTGAGCATTTCATCATTTTAATCTGGAAATATTTCCTCCCACACCAGGGTTTGGCAAGGGTCGGTTGTGGTTGTGCCGCTTGTGGTGACAAAATAAATCCACACGGGTGAGTAAAAGAAGAAATAAAGTAGACGCCATTTTTAATCTTTTAGTAGTGTACCACTCCCCGAATGGTTATAAGCAACGCACTAGTCCTCGTCGGATTATGTGAGTGAGCATGTATTAAGTGAACCAATCTTTTTAATTCCACTGTGGGACATTTTATTTAGAACACGCACCCTTTCTTTTAGTATCCAGTTTATGTCTTCCTGCCATAACCTAATTGGCCTTTTTTACATAAATTTGATAAATAAATCAAAATTATGCAGCAGAATTTATGCAATTTCAAATATGCTTATAAGACTTTAGTTTCATAGTCTTAAAGTTCTATTTTCGTTTCTTTTAGCTACATATTTACAAATCGGGCCCTAGGAAATGGTGCGTCTAATACACCACTGGTGAGTCTAATCCGGTGAACGACAGTTCGCCGTACAACTCTTAGAGCTCGTCAAGGTAGTGACTCCTCTACTGTCCTTCCTCAAATACGGGGCCTTCTGATAAATCCTTCTGAGCATCTTCCACTCGAACGCGACTAAGAGGGTTTGGTCAGTTTTGGACAAAGCCCATGTCTTAGAGGCGTATGCGAGTACTGGAACTATATAAGTTACATTTAGTCCCAGCATCGTACGTCGCGACAAATGTTTTGAGTGGAGAAGTTTCCTCAGAGTGTAGAGAGACCGGATGCCAGCCAGCACCCTGGCGCATATCTCAACATCTATGGTTATTGGGGCTGACTTTTGACCCAAGACAGGTGAAATTTTGGACGACTTCGACAGTGCGCTCACCTATTTGTACGTCAAATATCCGAATGTCTAAAATCATTAAAACTGCGTTAAATCAATATTCTATGGCTATTCATCAATCTTTGTGGGTTCATGAATCTATCTCTAGAAGCACTCAACAATGTTTGCGGGTTCTTAAAGCTTAGACTCACGGAGATTTAGAGTAGTGTTGTGCTTAATGTTGAATCTTTTGAGAAGAGTCAGTGGGGAGTCCTTCAAGTCAGAAGTAGACTCTCAAGAGATTTATTAATCCTCAAAGATTCATGAATCCACATGAATCCAATTAATTCCTAAAGATTTCCACTCCCAACTTACATTCGAAAACGCGATTTAGAAATAATTTTTATTATTTCTGTTCCTGAAATACGAATTGTTATGTAGATGAATTATGAATAAGCACTGCTAGAATTCGGTGGCGTTGATGTTTTACCTAGTAACTATTTTGGTTTATAATCTGTACATGCCACTTTTCGTTGCCTTCATCGTTAAGCTTAACGCGTTAATTCTCAGTTTTAGAAACTATAAATATTACAAAAAAGCAAAATACTTTATATAATTGGATGTAAATATATATAAAATCCAACATTAAACGTTTTAAAAATGTTCTGTTTATTTAAAGTGTTACTACTTATTTCATCTGTATAAAAAATCTTCTTTCAACAAGAATACAAAAAGAAAAAAAATACTAAATTCACTACTCGTGAGGATTCATAAATATCTGAGGATTTATTAATGTTCGGAGTATAGATTCAGATAGAAGTCCATTCAGTTCGAAGATCCATTCAGATTGATTAACCTGAATCAGATTCTCCCATCGCTAATTCAGAGTTATTCATTCGGATTAATAAGGAATATCATATCATAAAGGGAATAGTACTCTCGAATGTCCCCGATATAGACGATTTGTATGATTCTTCCTTAAGATATATCTAAATGAATGATAAAGATGTAATAAATAGGCTTATTTTGACGTATTCCGGCCCAACATTGCGTAACTCGTTCGACCAAACGAGGAACTGTAGGTGCTAGAACGAAATCGACATTATTGTCTTAATCTCCAATGAATATTCTATCAACCTTCGTAGCATTGCTGTTCTCGCTAAAAAAAAAACAATCTAGTTTTGTGGTGCAAAATTAGACATAAAAGCAAACAACGCAGAATCAATTTTTGTAGATGTGCGATGAGAGAAAAAATGCGTGGAAGTTACGCAACTTAGTTCACATCGGTTAAATCATTTGTAAGTTTTAATGTCCGCCAATGTGAAAAAACTGGGGTCAATCATGAAGTTTGGGTAAAGCTAACAATAAGGTAGACACTACAAATCATTCTTAAGCTAGCATCCCACTTAAATATCTTTTTTTTTAAGAATTTATTGAACCAATTCCTACCAATTGAAAGCGCCGTAATCGCCGTGAAGTTATACGTTTCGAAACAGTTCGCGTTCTCGCGGTGTCGTGTCACTTATCGCCACCATATATCGAACGAAAGTACACGGTCAAGAAATCATGCATTCCCACCTCAGACAAGCCAGTCTAAATGAGAATGTTAATTACATTTGTCTTAGCAGCACGTTTTTTCGTCCCCATTGGAAACACACACCCAACGCATACTAATCGGTGTCCCGTGGTGATGAGTACTAAAAAAAAACGGCATGACATCATCACAGAGAGACAGTCGGAAACGGAACGATTTCCCGCGGAGGGGATGATTATTGTTTTCATGTGCCGTTGCGTTCCACTCACCACCCTATCCACCTCACCTCTCTTCCCACGTTTCGAGGTGCAAACAGTGGAGGTGCAAATTGTTTCTTCCGTCCCTCTATATTGGCATATTTCACTACTGTTTTCGTTTCCTGCATCAAACTTACCGACGATAATTCCAGCTCATCGTCGCTGTACAGATTGTTTCCGGAGCGATACTTCCGGCTGTTCCGGTCAGGGTTCATCTTGATGCTTGTAGGTTCCGCACTGCACTACACACTAGGCGACCAGTACACTACGACAGATGGATCTGTTGGATGCTGGCACGCTCTTAAAATCGATTGCAACTAATGTTTTAATCATTAGCATCACACTTTAATGGCAGCCACTTTGAGCAGGAGGTTGTTGATCTTTCGCTGATTACGTTTAAAAACAGTTCCATCAACATTTGGCACTTGTTTCGCAGATGTACAAGAATTCTCCTTTGTACGATTTAAATGTACACACAAGCACACACACACACATCCATGCACTATACATTCGCACCCACTAGTCACGGGGTAGGATATGTTTGATCCCTTGCTAACCTTTTTTGCTTACCACTTCTTCCTCTCTTTTTCTCTGTCTCTCTCGTTCAGTTGCCACGTTTGAAGCGGTTGGCAGGAAGAATCGATTTTTGCCCCCTTTTTTGCGTAATTTAAACTTCCCACTTTCTGGACAGTTTTCTACCATCGATTTTTGCCTTTATCCCCCGTGAAGCACGCGCCACCTGCTTCGGTGCGACGACGACGATGGCGGTGCACAGGTGACATGCGAGATGGTTGGCACACATGTCCTGGATTATTGTAACAAGGCGTGCTGTGAAGGACATGTTTTTCTTCTTTTTTGTTGTTGTTTGCACGCGAACGAGTAAAGGAGAGCAAAGTGGATGTGGGATAGAAAACAATGTGGAGCACCTCACTTCGACTACAATTTATGTCGTTTGGTTTGCACTATATTTGCTAAAATCACGCACGATAGCATCACAATTAAAGAAAGCTCGATCAAATAAGGAGTGACCCCTTGATACATGGGAACAAAACGCCCAAACAAAATTTTCACAGCTCGCCGTTGTGTAGCGATTTACCAGATGCTTGCAGGAACATCTTCTTTAGTATCACGCACTGCAAGGATTCGAAGGAACAAAGCGGTCGCCATGTTTTTCATTTTTTACTTCTTTTTCTCCCACAAACTTTCATATCACAAAGAAATACTTTCACGACGGTACACGAGCGAGTAATTGGTTAAATGTACTAGCAACGAATGAAAGGAAAAAAAACAACAACGATGGGACACGGAAGAAGAAGAACGGATGTCTTGGTAGACAGCCACCGCCTCCACGAAGCCGTCTCACAGGAGCATGCCGGGCACGGTGCGCAGATGGAAGAACGGAAGGATAACCGTCGGCCACCCGCAGCACCCGTACGTTATGCACCGTACGGTGCTGCTGTAAACGAGCTGGGTGCACAACTAGTGAACGACCTCCCGCGGGTGTTAGTGGCTAACGTTCGACTAACTATGACAGCACCGAACGCACTTTTACGATGCTGTGTTTTCCTCAACAACCACCAATGTTGCAAGACGCATGTGCTGAAAATTGCATCGAGTTCTCATTATTCAAACACCGCTGGACTGCTGCAACCGGTATCAAAGGACAGAATTTTGAATTGCTTAAATTTGGACTGCTTCCGTAGTAAACATTTTCCAACTTTTTTACAACAAATTTGTTTGTTTTTTGCAAAACTGTTGCCCTGATTTTGCAAAACCAATTCTGCAGAGTGCGAGTAAATCCGTTCGCAACGAAAATTCATCTTGCTGACGTGTACATTCCACTTTAGAACACGACAGTGACGTTTGAGATGTCAACGGCGGTAAACGTCACAACAGATGGAAACAAAACATTCTACCGGCGTCCCGCGATAAAAAGCACGCTCTTTTTCACAGGCTATTTTAGTGTAATTTTCTCGTAGATAACTTGTGTAAACCAATAAAAACTCCATCAAATAGTGGAATCGTTTCATAATGGCACAGACAGCTGTAGCGAATCAATCGACATTGCTTCCTCTCGGTATGTATTATGAAGCACCATCAATGTTCGCACTACAGACCCAAAAGGAAACTACTTATCCCTGGCTCTATTTTCGCTTTTCACACAGAGCTGGTGGATAAATGTATCGGATCGCGGATACACATTATCATGAAGAACGATAAGGAGATTGTGGGAACTTTGCTCGGATTCGATGACTTTGTCAACATGCTACTCGAGGACGTGACGGAGTACGAAAACACACCGGAAGGACGGCGGATAACTAAACTGGACCAGATCTTGCTGAACGGTAACAACATCACGATGGTAGGTGACATCACACACCGGAAGTAGGCGGTATGCTATAATTTGTGAACCGCAGATACTAATGATTGGTGTGGTTTATTCTTACCTGCCTTCTAGCTTGTACCCGGTTCCAGCGGTGACCTTCCAGATGCATCCTAAACCAGTTGAAACTGTGCTGTGCACGGATGGATTTTGTGAGATGGGTGTGAATTAATATAATTACTAAAGAAAAAATAAGCCAACTAAATGTAAAACCAAAAGGAACGCAAAGGTAGTAATTTTATTATATCAACGTAAGAGCGATGGAGGGAAAGGTTTGTTAGACGCCGACAGTTAATATCACCGGCATCGCTTCCACCTCTTTAATGTTTTGCTTGATTTCTTCCTCTTTTTCCTTATCTACTTGGTCATTTCCGAGCACGGTAAGAATGGCAGTTGGCGTGGTGGATCGCAACGTGGGTGAACCGGGGGTGCTGGGAACAACCGTGGTTAGGCCATCTTCCGTCTCTGTGGTGTTTTCTTCTGTAGTAGTACCATCATCATCATATTCTTCCGCACCAGTTACATCTGTCGTTAATTCTTCGGACGAATTTTCTCCAACGATAGTAATCTTTACCACGCCCTGCGCATCGGTATTATTAGTATAGACCAACTCTTCCGTTTCCGCCTTAATGTGATGCTCTTCCGGGGTGAGAGCAATGTGCATGAGCGCAGGAAGGACATTGGCAGATTCCAGATGTGGTACGGTGGATGTTTCCGTGTCCATACGGCTACTCACTGCCTGTTCCTTTTCCTCGCTAACCACCACGAAACTGTTGGCAATGTTGGCAAGAGCCGCCCCAAGTCCAGTCGCGTCCGGTGCCACCGGTACCGCGGTGGAAGTGGCACACAGGAAGGCACACAACTGTAATAGGGAAAACACTTTTAATTTCCATCTACGAAACACTAATATCCGGCTTTGGGGACCATCATGGTCGTGAAAAGCAACGCACCACAAAAGAAGACACCGCAGTCATCATCATCGTCGTTCTCGAGCGTTAGAATTGTACTAAGTTCCTGTCGTTACTAAACGCAGGCCTTGCTGTGGCGCGAACCGTTCGTTTTATCTGACCAAGCAGGACGATAATAGGTAGTGTACTCAGTAAAGAGCGAGAGGAAAAAATCGCGTTCATTCCTCCTCGCAGCCTCTCTACGACGACGACGACAACGCATGGCGTTACTGATTTGTCGTGAAAATTAGCATCTTCATTCGTCACATGTGGGGTCGTGAAGGACTAATTTAGTACTACGTCAGTATTGCGCTTGGCACTTTTTTTTTGCAGTTTTCTTGTTGATTACTGTTCTTTTTTCACGGTTGCACTTTTATTGACGATATGATGGAGAACGATAAATGATTCATTGCAATTATGGGGAAAAAGGATGTTTCACCGGTGGTTTGGGCGTTACTTTAGAGTAAAATTCATTTCTACGCCATCGAACAGTAAGCCTGCGGTCTTCCAAACAACGCTTTGATCTTCTAAAAGTCCTACATCTAGTGGATTGCATTAAAATGTTAGCTTCTGACAAGATGCTAATTAATTTCTAATGTCTTCCATTAGTGTGGAATTGGATCACGTTTCATGGTTCGGTTAAACTTCTAATTCAAAAGCTTTTAACTTTTTCGCGTCCAATCACCATTACAAAAACACGCATTCAAAAGCGATAACTTTTGTGCGTTTTGGGTTGTTGGAATAAATCGTTTATTGAGGAGAACGAAACGTAAATAAAGTGATTCATCAATCAAGAAACAGCTGTGAAATGCTATCCATGGTCAAGAATCACCAGACGGCGTCCGTGGCTTCATTTTGAAACAACCGAAGATAAAGACGCATACGTAGCATACTTCTCCATCAACAGGATGAATTCATCAATTCTCTACCAAACACGAGATCTACCCAAAGGGGGAGGGGGAGAACCAGGTTGGATTTGCTATTCTGCTGGTGTGAATCTTCTCGACCTGATAATTAGTGATCCGTTTCTGTGTGCCGGTATGTGTAGGAATCGATCGATCGTATTACATGCAATACAACGCGAAGCCGAGTTTCGCTTGATGACGGCTTGCCTAATTGTGGCCATTGTGGCGATATATCGACGAGAGTGTCATCGTGCCAGCTAACATCCGCGTGCTAAAATTGGTGCGGTCCGAAAGAAATACACACATATATATATATAGACCCGATAGGACACACCGGAGATCGGTGTCATTCGCATGTGAACGTCCGGAACGAAGAGCTGTGCGCGTTCGATCCTCTGCGGCACTCACTTAGTATTGTTAGCAAACCATAATCACGTGTCGGAGCAGAACAGAAAACAAATGGCTACGAAAAGCACCTCTTTCTGGGCGGTTGTGGTGACTGTAATGTGCTGTGTATTGTGCGTGCAAGCAGGACCACTTCCGGAGGAACATCCAAAAGATAGTTCCTCCGCGTCCGAGGAAGAACAAGGCCATCCACTCAACTCTCTGTACAGTCCGGCTGAATACGGATCGACCGTTGGAAGTGATGAGGCTACACTAATGGGAACGAACAGCTCCTCCAACACTACCAAGGAGTTGTAAGTGGACAGGAAATCGTTTTTAACGCTTCATCAAAAGTGGTATAACTAACATGACCCTTCCTTCCTGATTCGTAACAGGTACGTGATCAAGGCGATTGTCTATGAAATTGGAATACTTGCCGATGTTCCTGAGAATGAAACACTAGAGGAAGGAGATGAACCAATCACGTAAGTAGGAACAAAAAAGAAATCTCCCAAAACCCCGTGCTAATTGTTCGTTTCAAATTCATTCCCCTCCCTACAGCCACCAGCAGGTCGATCTGTCCTTCTTCAGCCACGGTGGTAACAATACGCATCTCGACCTTGGTGACATCCCGGTACCGATTCAAACCAGCGTACAGGGGCAAGTTTTTACCGGCATTGCACCGGTTCACGTCGGTACGGTGCCGACCCAACTGAGTGATCTGCTGTCAGCCCTACCGATCGCCGGTACGGTGGTGAACATTTCGCAAACGAACAGCTCGTACGTGGAGGTGCACAAACACAACATTACTGATGCGGCCATCCTGTTGAACAGCAAGCAGGGGCTGAATAGTTTACCATTCGGAAGCTCGGTCAGTCAGCCACTGGTGCCGGCCAGCGTCGATGAGACGGTCATTGGACTGACGACTAAAACGAAACAACCGTCCGGTAGTGCGGACGATGGGGAAAAAAAGCATGAGTAGCGGGTGGCGAGGGAGTGCGAGGGAGCGATGTGTCAGGTTTTAGCGCATAAGCTTATGTTTATATTGAATGGGAGACGATATGAAATATACTTTTACTGATTTGTATTCGTTTGTTAATCATTTTTTGAAGTTCCCTACGTTCTCAGTCGTCGAGAGAAGGAAGCCACTGAACAGTATTAGCTTGCATGATATGAAAAAATGTGTAATAAAGTGGCTCAAATATGAATGACCTTCATTATTATGTTCAGCGTATGGAAAGGTCAGGAAAGCAAGAAATTCAACCCAAGTTTTCATAAATGTGTTCTTGCAAGAATTAATTATCACGGATTACACATGAAGTAAAGTACATATTAAGATCTTATTCGTGGCGTTTTTTTCTGTGGAATTTAAGTTATGTCTACTACTACGTGATTTTGTCCCTCAAGTGAATATCATTACTGGATTCATTTTCAATTCTTCTGTTAGAATAGTTTTTCTAAAGTTCAGAGTATGAGGTAATCCACGTTCCGTTCCATAGCAACGATGACATCGTGGAGATTTGTTGCCAATTCATTCAATGTTGTTCAAATTTGTTCCTGCCCCAGGAAGTTCTTAATTGCATCACCGATTCCTGCACCACCGTCCCGGGAATATTTGCCGCCTTTCAAAGTAACCGCGTCAGGAAATTCGTCCGTGGGACTAGTAAACATTATCATTAATAATTCACCCCGATTTACTTCATTCATCCGTTAAGCTGTTTTGATCAGCGCTCGATCACGTCAATGATTAGCACTTCCTAACAGTAGACGGTCAACAATCGACAGACAGGCCGATCATCGCACCGTGTGACAACGGAGCACGATGGTGACGATGACTATAGGCGTGGAATATTACCCCGTCTTTGCGAACAGGGCAGGGTAAACAATGCGCGTCTGGATCGAGGAATCTAAAATTCGGAAAATAAAGCATTAATATTAGAGCATGTGCGAACACTTCAGTTATCTGCACTGTTTATTTGGATTATAAAGAATCTTTTCTTCCCTCCTAGCGTACGTATCGTATGGTAAATTACTTTTTTGTTTTTTTTTTTTTTTAATGGTGCCAACCTCATTTCACACCACAGTATTTACTCTTCTCCATGTCTCTCTCTCTCCCTCGTTCTACTAACAGGATTAATGAGTCTTATATTTTTCACTTTTACCTTTCTTTTTATACATTTTTTCCTCCTCAATTCCTCCACCATACAGGTGTCTTGAAATAAGCTTGCTATCTGTGTGGTTTGCGCTTCCTTCCCCTCTTTTATTGTTTCCCCTACATCATCAAACCTGTATTATATGCTTCCGTGCTCTGTGTTTCGTTATCGTTTGCATACAGCAGATATAAGACTCTGTGAGACGAGTTTTTAAGCTATTTCCTCATTATACACTAAAGTTTATGCCATGTACTAGTTTGCGGGTGTTCTTTCGGACACGCTAGCCAAGTGTGTGTGTGTGTTGGGATAAGAGAGAATTGGGTTTGCTTTACGATAAACCTGTGCAAATCTTGTTAAAGACAATCTATCGCACTTTGCTGATCAGATGATCCGCCCGATCGCTAGGTTAGAACAGGGGATCTAGTAGTGAACCGCTACAGTCATTTTCGTACTATTGTTTGTTGCTTTTGTCTTTTAACTGACACACATGTCTCGTTGTACAGCGTTGTTTCTCTCCTTGACCATTATACACACCCCAGACGCGGAGATAAAATTGCAAGCAATCGAGTAATAGCGACGACACTTCCCGATAAAAATCTAGGAACTTGTTTAAATTGCTTTGCCATCGTCGACACGAGCGATAGAACTCAAAGGCTTTATTCAAAGCAACTGATCTTTCCGCATCGTCTCACTATCATTCAAAGGTGCAACAGAAAAAGTACAAACGGTAAATTAAATATTCTAATTACATAGTGTACACATCATCACCGTACCGCGCACGATCCCATTAAACAAACACAAAACATGGATAGAAAAAAAAATCGTAATAAAAAAATAAATGACAAAAATAGAGTAAAAGTTACAGTTGTAGTAATTATTATTTTAAACTCAATTTAATTTCAAATATGTTACATGGGTTTTCGTTTTTTTGCCCTTCCTTCCCTTCACGATTTTACACAAAAAGTATACGTGTCTAAAATTTGTTGCATTAAATTACCTAATGAAACGTTATGAAGAAATTAATGGACAGCAAAATTAATTCGCCCGTTGATTACATTACAATGTGTTCGCATGCACACACTCGGTGGTGCTCGGAAACACACGTGTCACATGTGTATATGTGCGGCGTTTATTGATCGCGAAACGGCAGGAGAACGGCAGGCGAACGGCGAAACGGCGAACGCTACACTGCCGATAAGTTTGCATGGTTCCTTCGCGAAAAAAAACCGATATTATGCAGGATTTGGTAGTTCTGTACTGGACACAATCGATCGCGTAGAAGGCCGAGGATCAGCATTAGATTTGAAGAAAGGAAGGATGCATGTTCCCACTGCCTAACTCGGTCTTCGATCCTCATCTGATCATCCTCCCGTTGTGAATATCCAAACCCATCGGTTATAGTTATTGTGATTTAAAATAGCCCTACCTTTTTTACTTCACAGGTTTAATCTAAAATGAAATAGTGAATAAGATAAGAGATAAGAAGACCCGATAAGAATCAAGATAAGAATCAAAAGTCGATATGCATAGTAATGAATGTTTTTAAGGCAAATTCACAACAACAAACAACAATATTTTAAAACTTCCGGTAGTGTGAGTTTGCTCTTGAAATACATCATACAATACGATGGTTTCATTTACCTATAACATGACTTTCCAGTTCGATCGTTTTCGCCATCTTGTTGCTGTTGGATGTTGGCTGCGGGATGATCGTAATTTCGTCATTAATTTTTAGCGGTTTCAGCAGTGAATCGCCACCACCGAATGGATTTCTTAGTCCGACGCTGGACGACGACGATCCGCCACCCATGCCGGATGAGGTCTGTTGCTGGCCTCCACCCATACCTTTGTTGCCCTTGCCGTCGGCCGTCTTTTTCGCCACCGTACTATGCGCGGAATAGACGTGGCTTTCAAACTGTTTGTACATGCCAAACGTGGCTGTGCAGACGGTACATTTGTACGAAAGATGGGCAGGTTTCAGGGTCATGTTGTGATCGCGTGATACATGGTTTAGCAGCTTCCATTGATAAACCTGTTTTTATGTTATTTAGAAGTAAGAAGGAATTTATGTTATTTAGATGTAAGCATATTTCATAAACGTAAACAGTTCCCTCGGATGCTTACCCGACCACACACTGGACAGCGACCAGCATCCTTGCCCTTGTTGGCGGCTTCCTGCATGGAGCTTGTCACCAAACCGTGCGAACCCAACAGGTGCCTTTCGAGTCCTTGATCGGTGAAAAACCGGAACTGACACTTTTGGCAATTGAGTGGTGGTCGGTTATAGATCATCTTGGGATGAATCTGTAAGCGCAAAAGAGAAAATAACAAATAGCATTTAGACAAAATCCAAAACTAAGTTCCAAAAAACCAGGCTAGCAATATTTACCTTCACTTTGTGTATCCACTGCATGTGATTGCGCAGCTGGTCCAGATCCTTGATGTATCCATCACAGATCTCACACACCACGAACGACATCTTGCCACCGCTCGGATTTTGTCCCGGCTTTACCGCGGACGTACCTTGGGACTGCAGTTTCGACAGAGCACCGGCAATGTTGGACATGTTGGCGACAGCATTGTTGCTGTTCGAAGCGGACTGCCGTGGTAGTGGCGTAATCGAGATACTTGGTGCCTGTGCTGTTTTTGTCGTTTTCATACTCGAGGCATTCTACACGATTTGGTACCATGAATATAGGAAAAAAATGGCGGATAAGTATTGATAAGATTGTTTTCTTTTACCAACAAAACTACATGTACTCCAGTTCCCACTAGTTCAGGTGATAGCATTTGGTGGAGGGAAAGCGGTAGGATTGGAAACAATTAATTAAATAAGAGTACTAAACTAATCAAATCAAATAAAAAAAACGATACAAATGAACAATACTCTGTCGGGATAAAAGAAATGAATAACTGAAACCAACCTGAATTGTGATGGAGGCATTGGTATTGGTTAGAAGAGATCGTCCGGCGTTGGTTGATTTCTATACGGATTGTGTGTGCATTGTTTGAAGGTTGTGTGTGTTTTCGTTTATTTTTGCGTGCAGGAAACATTTGTTCAGGTGCGCGCAGAAGAAGAAAGATTTAATAAACGGTTTCAGGGTGTTTAGCATGAGAGCGAGAGGAAGAGTTGAGGATCATAAATGAGAACAGAAAAAAAGAAAGGATTGAAATTAGTTAAAATTAGTTATGCGCAATAGTGCAAAATAATAATAAAACTGCGATAAAATAAGCTCTAGCTAAAATTAATTCTAGTTGCTTGTTTGTTCCCCACCGTAAAAGGCAATCCCTTTATTATAGTGACGAAACCATTATATAATAAATTTATTTATACAATTTAATTACTTTTCCATACTACATCCTTTTTTCCATTTTACACAATAAGAAAAAAACTGGTTGTCCATATAATCAAAATGGAGTTCAGTCAAGTTTGTTCATATTGCCTGGTGTGTGGTGCTACAATTTTACAGACATAGCAACTGTCGTACTCATTTTGTATATGTTAATCTGCTAAAATTTCAACCATGATTAGTGTGTGGTGTGTGGTCAGTTAGTTTTACTAAAAACCAATTCAAAATTAATCTCCAAACAAACTCATTGTTAATGAAATATAATAAAGAAAAGAAAAAAAACGGGATGGCAATTTACCGGCAGATATTTACTAAATCCTCCCGCAGCAGCAGCGGCTAATGCCGATGCCGAAAGTTGAAGGTTAGTGGGTATTACCATTCCTGCTCCGGCGAGTGTGTTCCGAATTGCGGCGGCCGACGCAGCAAGCGCGTTTGCATTCATACCACCGGCGACACCACCTGCACCGGTCGTTCGCACTCCACCCGCACCGGTAATTCCGGTGGGCGAAGGGATAATGGCCGGTGCCCGGCCACCACCGACATTACCGGTACCACCAACACCCCCGCCAATACCTGCCGCGCGAGCCCGTATTGCAACGGCCTGCGCCGCCGGGGAAAGGTTTGCCAACGCAACATTGTTCAGGGTGGCAGCTGCAGCAGCCGCATTCGTTCCGACTAATCCAAGATGCTGCTGACCAACGCCGGCAAGCTGCTGTTGCTGGATCTGATTGTGGGCCATGTGTTGCTGCTGTAAGTGTACCGGCGTTGTTACGACCTGCTGTTGATTGATGCGCTGCTGATTGGCAAGAGCGATATTCTTTTGTTGTTGAGCTGTCATAGCCTAAAAGTAAAACACACGTTAAGCTCTACGTTCTTTGGTGTTGGGTACGCGATCAACCTCCATTTACCTGATAAGCCGTAGCGGTTCCGACAAGGCCGTGCTTCGGTTTGATGCGTGGGATCTTTGCCGGCGGTTCCCAGTCGATTGGCGGATTGAGGTTAAGCTCGGGTCGGAACTTCTTCGCACAAGCCACTGCATGCCGGGCCAGCTTTGACTTCCCATTGTCCTCGAACGGACAGTTCGGACAGTGATGGTAAGACAGCGCCTTCTCCATCCGGCCCTTGATGTTATGCACCGCTTCCATGTGGTACAGTATATCGTGCGGTGGTCTCGTTTCGTACGCGCAGAAATTACACTTGAAGATAAAGTTGCGCATGTGCGGTGTTTCGTAATGGTGGGCCATCACGAGTGCCGATTCCGACTTGAACGGGCAGTACTCGCAGCGCTTCATTTCGAACTTGTACGGTTTGTTGTTTTCCTTGCTCTGTTCGAGATTCTTCATTAACGAGTTTATGGCGAGCTGCGTGCTCGGCGATGGTTTACCTTCCCGGTCCCGCTTTCTCTTCTGCTGCCGCAGCAGATCCGTCTGCACAAACTCCTGCACCAGATTGATACCAATATTCATGAAGAACTTGCCGAGCGGATTTTCAAAATAGTTTTCTGACTTTTTCGGATCGTTCGAACCACCGCCACCGCTGCTGAGGTCATCCTTGTCAACTGGCGAAATGATGTGCTCCTTGATCGCCTCGATATCAGCTTTTGCCTCCTTTATCAGTACCTTCGTCTTCTGCTCCTCGTCTGACGCTTCGTCGTCGGTGGACGTTTCCAGCTCGTCCCAATCATCATCGTCATCGTTATTTCGTTTCCGCTTTTTGTTATATTTATTCTTGTCTGACTCTTTGTCCCCGCCACCGTATATGTTTGCGAGCGCGTTCTTCTTTTCACTCTCGTCGTCCTTACTCTGGTCGGGAGTTGCTGCGCCTGCACCTTGGTTAGCCAATTTTACAGACGGAGGTACCACACCGGACTCTTCAAGCTTTTTGCGCAGTTCCTTTATGTTCTCCTCTAGCTCGTCCACTATGTCGCGCAGGTTGTCCACTGGCGGTTTCTCGTATATGTACGGTACGATGAACGAGGGTGCTTCCAGTACAAACATATCATCCGTCAGCGCTGGCAGCAGGGGTGTCACAGGTGCTAACCCCGCAGCACCCGCTTTTCCTCCCATCATACCACCTTGGTTAACTATTCCACCACCGGTAGTCGTGTTGGCCACGCCGGAAGAATTGAGTAGACTACGTGAATTAAACTGTCCCCCGGGGCTGACGTTAGCGTTTGCCAGAATTCCGGCATTACTGGCCTTTGCTAGCAGATTTGCGGCATTACTATTTACGCTCGGTGATGATGTTACGCCCAGATTGGACGAAGTGCGCTGAGAGCCTCCATTGTTCATCATCGTATTGGTATCGATTAGCACCAGGGTTGGTTCTTTGCCGGCGCCACCACCGGTAGCGGAGGTGTTCATTAAAAGAGACTTTTGTCCCTGGGTTTTAAAGTTGGTCGCAGCACCACCTTGGAAGCCACCGATCGAGGAGCGGCCGCTCATGGATAGATTTCTTGCCGTGTTTAACGACAGGGGGTCGTCAATGATTTCCTCGATATCATCATCATCGTCCTCGTCGTCCATGGACGATACCATACCCTGACCCTGTTGCATGGCGCCGATTGTCATACGATTTACTGAACCTCCCGCCACTAGCGAGTTTGGTGTCTCCGACTTCATACTAGCGCTTCTCCGGGAACTATTTGTATGGGAATTATTAGCGGACGGCATGGAAATATCCGATTCTCCCTCATCGTCCTCAATCACCACACAATCATCTTCCTTGTCGCTCAGGATCGTTAAATCCCCATCACAGTCACCGTTCTGGTTGCTAGTGGCAATATTAACAACACCGTTGCTAGGTACACTGTCACTGGCGGTACTCTTCGCTTCTCCCGCTACTACCTGCGTGCCGGTGGCGCCGAGTTTTGCCAAACCACCTTCATCCACCAGAATAACATTGGTTGCCTTTGCCGGTTTGGTTGTGGCCGCCGCCGCCAGTGGTGCTTCTACCGGATCCACATTGTCACGTATTGGGTGCGACGCCTCCTCAAGCTCTTGATCTTCCTCACTCTCGGAGTCGGAATTAATACTGACAGGTTTGTCGTCTTCATCGTTCTCCAATGAATCCTTATTAACCGGAATCCTATCACTCGTCTTCTCCTTCTGTTGCTCGGTTGAAATTTTATCACGGTTCAGTTTTTCCGGCCGCTCAACGGGACCTTCTTCAACGTTCGCTTCCTTGTGACCATTGGTGGCAACCGTTGCCCCTAGCCCATCAACTTCCATCGGCTCATCTTCGTCGGTTTCTGCAACCAGCTTACCGACTATTTTGGACTCTTCTTTGCTTGCAACTTTTCCACCATCCTTACCACCGTTCTCTGTCCCCTGTTCGGGTTCTACCGAAACAACATCACTCTCTTCATCCACATCCATTGTTTCCTCTGGTTCGGATTCTTCCTGCAGGGACACTTTTTCTTCCGTTTCCCGTGAGGACTTCGATTCTGCTTTACTGGCTACGCGTTCACTGCTATCGCGGTTACTTAGATCAGACTTTCTCTTGGCATCATTACTCTCTGACGTTTCCTCGTTGCTGTCTTCGATTTTGAGCTGCAACTTTTGCATCGCAGATGGCGCTGCTGCAGCATTATCGCTATTACTATTCTTCCGCTTCTTCTCTTTCACCTCCGAGTCGGTTTCCGCCCCCTGGGGGGACTTTGTTTCCTCGCTTTTCGCTGCGATCGCAGAATCCTTGCCGGATACAGTTGCTTTCTTTTCTACGCCGGAATCGCCTTCACTATTTGTCCCATTTGCTTCTTCTTCTCCATCTGATTTGTCATCTTTTTCCTCCGTTTGCTCCTCGTTGGCGGCATCTTCTTCCAGGTCGACTTTTTTCTTGTTCGTCCCGTTCACTTCACCATTTTCCTTTGGCTCGTTGTTACTGTCCGCTGTTGGTGCAGTCGTTTCCGTTTCGTTTGCACCTACCTCGCCCATTTCCTCACCGTCGTCAGACGCCACTTTGGCGGCGTGTTGTACAACTGCTTCGGATCCTATCCAAGGGATTTTCTACGCTCCGTAGTTTCTCCTCGCAGCCAGGTGTTTTCTTGTGGCGTGTTGATGATGATAAATGAGCTAAAATTAGAAAAAAGAATGCAAAAACAGTTAGATTAATAGCGTAATAACTTAATGCAAATCGATAAGCAATAAAGATTAACATATTTTTTTACAAAATAATTGCCCATTTAATTACTTTCTTGTTAAAATCACTATTCAAGAAGATCCACCATTCCTGGTGCAATATATACTATTTTGGAGAAGTGCCTTAAAATCATCTTATTCTTGAGTTGTCTTTCCATAACCTTCCTACCCTACCCCTGCCCCGACGTGTCTTGGTTCTTCGCTTGCATCGTCCAAAATATCGACCTCTGACGTACTCCGGAGCACACTGGTAATGTGTATTTGTGGGCTCCTGTATTTTACCAGAAGAAAAGGAACTTTCCACAAGAGGCGTTTGGAAAATTGGCCAAGGCAGTGCACCAAATGTCGAGAGAGCATGCACACCAAATCTCGACACACATACAAAACCCGAACCTGAGTGTGAGTGTAGTAAACTGACACACACACACCTACGGACACGGACACAAACAACGCACACGAACCGTGTAAAAAAACACATGATCTCCACCTGGCCTCCCCAACAACAGCATACCGTCCCGCTGCCACCGGTTATGCTGTCCCACAGCTCGAGAGAACTAATCGATAAAAAACACCCCTCCTCAACATGCACACCTCCAACATCCCGGGCCTAGACGCCCCCCCTGCCCCCGTTGATCGTTGCTACCAAACACGCGTTAGATCCGGGGACCACTTCGACCAGGATGTGGATAGAATGGACCTCCTATGGAACCCATGTCCTTTGCTCTTCCACTCGCTTCTCTACCCAGCTAACCCGCATTCGTTCCCTCTCAGCACACTGCTCCGGAGAAGGCAATCAGAAGCAGAACCACCATCAAAAGCCGGCCCCTGGTATGTTCTGGTGTTGCAAAACGTCATCCCTGCCCTGCCATTCCCTTTCCCTCATCTTCTCACACACACACATACATTCAACACAATCCATCCCTTTCCTCTCCTTTCCTTCCCTCCCTTCCTTCCTCATGCATCTTTGGTTCTTTGGTAATTCCTGCGCTTCATCACATCTCCTGCCGTTGCCAATCCCCCCACCGACAAGCCACGTGTCTGACAGTTTGCTCCATCCCGTCCTCCCTCCCGTTCTCCTTTTTTTCACCACCCCCGCGCAAGCAATCCGATCCAAAAACCTCAAACCCACCACACTGCCGCCGCCACTACCCCGCGGCCACCTATCCGCTCCCACGTTCTCTTACTCTCTTTTTCGCTCAGTCGCTCTCTCTCCCTCTTCCCCCTTGGTAGCCCCACCGCCCCACCACCATACACACACACGTGCTTCTCCTCTCCTTCTCTAGCCTATTGCGCGCCTTAACAACTCGGTTGTTGTTGTTGTTGTTGGTGCTGCCACTGTTGTTGCAGTTGCTGGCTGCGTCAGCGGGGTTCTCTTTCTCTCAAAAATGTGCCCCGCAACCGGCAATGACTTCTCTTCACTGCGCGTCGCCGTCACCACCAACCACTAACCCCACACCCCGCTGCACGTTCTTCACCCCGCTGACCCCGTTCTTCCCGTTTTTCCCTCCCCGCACACACCCAATCTCTACACTTTGTCGCTCGCTCGCTCGCTCTCGCTCACTCTCTCACACCTCTTCTCGCTTTGACGCATTCACCACATTTGCTGTCTATGTCTATCGTTCGCTTACAGCGTGCGCCTCCCGTTGCTGGCAATCGTACCACTTCCCCGCAGTTCCCTCGGATCTATGTGCAGGGAAGATCCCGAACGCAGGCACACACAAAATGGTGGCCCAGCGTCAACAATTTTTTGCGAACCGGTGTCCGTTGTCTACCTGTTTGCCGAAATGGGCTGTGCAGTAATAATATCGGCACACTGCGATCAATTTAAGGACGCACTCGGTTTCAGATAAATTTTCCGGAATCTATAATGCCATCGTAGGCCATGAACCATGCGGTGTTGCAGAGCAATCGATGAACGTTTTTCCTAGCTGGTGAAGCAGTCAGGCGTTTACACACTTTAGTAAAACTTTGTTCGTAGACAAATGTTCATGCTGAAGTTGCGGAAACTGGCGTAAGAAGCAAAATTCATATGTCGCTAGTATTTTAAGCGCCATGTAGTACACAACTCTTTTGAAATATCATTGCAATTATTCATCGTAAACCTATGTTCTTGAAGAATTTCACGAGGAAAGTAAGGAAAATTCAGGTTATATTACATACTACGCTAATATAAGTTTAATTTTACACAAAATTCTACTGATTTTGCCTGATGGTATTTGAATTTTTGGTTGGATTTTGCCTGAGGATAAGGTGCTGAGAAGTGGCAACGTAGGAACAAAGCGGTGGGAAATCGAGAGCGTCATACAAACAGGGGCTCAAATGGTACACACACACACACACAGTGCTCGCTTAGTCACCCCCATACACACAAACACGAGGAACGGGCCAGCGTGGCCACCAGAAAAGACCCGCCACCATTTATTATCTCCGTCTCTCTCTTACCCGCCATGCCCCTATCGCACTCACTTTCGGTGTAGCAACCCCGTGTTGCTACGAATCTACCACCAGATGGCAGCACCGGTAGCCTTTGCTTCTTCTGATATTGCATGAACACTCCCGTCCTTTCTTTGCCAATCCGGGGTTGGCGTCCCGTTTCCGAAAGGCAGCCCAACCAAAAACTGAAAGGGGATCCCTCTCTTAGCAACAACTACGTCGTCGGCGTCAATCCGTAGCATCCCTCATACCCCGGTCGCCTATCAACACTCTTCCTTCAACAAGCCCATAGCGCCCTGCCGGTCACATTGATGCCACACAACACACTCATCTGCCGGCTTGCCGATTTTGTGATACAAGCAGTAGCAGCGGCGGCTCAGAAAAGATCTGTAGAGGAAGCGCCGGGAAGAAGGTGCCGTATGACTCCGTGCTTTTCTCGAGGAAATATTCCTCAAGACTCAATCTGCCGGTTCCTGCATGAAATCTTTTTCGCTACCTATTTCCACCAAAGCAAAGAGCCAAGCAAATAAGACAAGGGAGTGGAAGGGCGATCAAGAATTGGAATCACGGGGAGATGAAGAAGAGCGTTTCAAATGGGAAAAATGAGAATTATAGTTATATTTTCTGGAGATGTACGATGGTATTATAAAGGGAAAATTAAACATTTCGTGACGCGAATGTTCACGCAACGATCTCTGTGTGTGTGTTCGTCCTCCTGTCCACCAATACCCCTTCAATCTCCAATATCTCCCACATCCATCTCTATCTTCTTCCATAAATCCTTTTCGCAATTCTGCAATGCAGCTGCTGGAGGCTTTACTGGATGCACACGCATCCACCGGAAACCCACCAGAGCACAGATGGTGCTGTATAGAGGTAGGTTAAGGCTTTTGGGAAAACTGGCCTGCAAAACAAAGCCCCTTCACGGTCCCCGCGTACTACACCTACCGGACCACCTTGATTAATAACGAGGAAGCATATGTAAGGCCCCCGCGTACAAGTGTGAAAGAGAGAAAGCACATCCGAGTGATGGTGTAGATGTAGGCCACCCTCGGCTCGGCGTTCCGACCAACCTCTGGTCCCCACTTCCCCCATTCGCAACGGTCTTTGTGGTCGGAAAAATCATGCACCGCCATTTTGTGTAGTCTTTAATGTACAGTTTCTTCGTCCGGGACCACTTCTCGGTGGTGTGGTGAGGTTGTGTGCGTGTACTTATTTCAGTTATTGGGCGATATACAAGGAGTTTTCGGGAAAATAGGGGAAAAGAGCTCTAGCATTGATGAAAAGGATAACTTGGAGATCATCTGTGGCGATGGATAAAACTATATTAATTCCTTTTCGCAATTCTAAGAGCATGAGAAGATCAATATCCTTAGGGGGCATATCATTTTGATGACCATATTGAAATCCAGAAATTGGAAACACTCATTATAAGGCCATCACTGTTTGGGCGCAAAGATCTGATTCCTTAATCATTAAAACGTTGCAAGCGATGTATTGTACCTTAACTAGAATTTAATATAACTCTATATATAAGATTGGTTGATTCTGGCTGATTGTTTATCCCATCATGTTAACTCTCCTATCGATTAATACGGCTGTTGTACTGGGAAAATCCAACCAGAATTTTGCTTTTCTATTATTAATTATTGCAAACTAGAAGCATTGCTACGGGTAATCCTCAAAGGCCGTGTCCTTTTTGCTGGGCAAAACCCTTCCCACCCCGCCTTGTTCAGCTGCTTTGGAAGGATCTCTCTCTCTAGTTTCCTTCTAGAAAATTCAAAATCTACCAAAAACATCATCCTACACACATGCATGATGGGAGATATTCACACGCACAGAAGACACAATCGTCCCTCCTCGCTCCCGCCTTCCTCACTCGATCAACCCGCCGACCCGCTTGTTCGCATTCGAATGTACGCCATATACAAGCACACGAACACACACACACACACGGGCAGAGAAATACGTCAATCCGAGTCGTGTCACCGTCCTCCTACAATACCGTGCCCTTTTCCCAGGCGTTAGACCCCGCGCACGATCCCTTGGGCGCACAGCATAAACCTCCCGCAAATACAAAAAAAAACCGTACCCCGCAAAATGGGCCTTGTTTTTGGTGGATCTGCCAGAACCAATGTAACTGCTCCCGGGCCTGGAGTGCGACACACAGGACGGAACACGGGGAGCGGTGGTGGCGGTCAGGAACAAACCGAAGACGATGGCGCAGGAACTAGAAGCACAGAAGTACCGAGTCACGCCAAGCCAGCGGTACTGCGGAAGACGGGAGGGCGGGCCGGGAGTCTGTTATCGAGAGACTAAAACACTTTACGGGAGAGAGGGAGAGAGTGAGAGAGACAATGCGAGAGAGCGAGTGCACGCGTTGGGGGGAGAGTACGAAAGAACGAAGAAGTAAAATGTTGACGAAGCACACATACACAATGGGGTTGGGTGTGGGAGGCAAGGGTGAAGTGGGGCTGTTAGTGTGCACGGACCTCCGAGGGGGCAGGGGCGTGGGGTAGGTTTGGATGGACCCCCTTTTCCCTTTGCTGCCTACTGTCGTCGCCGCCGAGGGGTTGAAAGTGAAGTGTGGAACCGAGGTGTCCCGGGTGGGGGGGGAGGGCAGAAAGAAGAGGCAGCGACGGGTTGGCTGAATTGATTTTGAAGCGTTGCGTACGTGTGTGTGTGCGGGCTTGTTCTGTGCACAGGTTCCGTTGCTGGTGTTAGTGTGTTGCAGAATGGCCCTTCCACTGTCTTGCCCCACCCACCCCCACCACGAACTACACCCTTCACCGGCACCGTGACCGTATCTATCCGTGAAGCCCGTGACTACTGCTGCTTCATCCCCAACAATCCGATTGTGATTCGTGAGCAGGTTGACGGTGGTGGTGGCGGTTTCTTCCTAATCTCATCTTCGTACGATCGGAGGGATCAGAGGTAGCGATTCGGCAATTCACGAGCCCCTAAATCTAGGGTGAAAGGTGGAATAGTGCCCAGGTACCTGGAAGGATGTGTGGCGGCACACGTACAACACACTAACGATACACACGATATTCAATCGATCGAGTATCTCTCCATTTCGTAATTTAATTTTCTATGGATTGGACGGCACCGTGGAAAGGGAAATGGGATGGAAAATGGGAAAATCTTTAAAAAAAATAGCTTTCGAATTTCAGATAGCTAAAATTACAGTAATGATGACTGTCTATTGCATTGTATTGATATTGCAATTGTTCCAAAATGATTCTTTAATGTTGAATTTTCTAGAAATTGAATCGTTTGCAGTGTTGTGAGACCTACGGCATTCGATCGCTAATGGCACCTGATAAATTTCCTCGGCGCATGTAAGTTAATGCTGGAAAACAATTTCATTAACCCATTAATACATTAATTGAAACTTTCAACACTCTTACCATGAGTAAAACCTGGGAATTTATATCCGATAGAGTTTCAAACATTGGGCTTCCACCGATGTATAAAAAGTTTCGGTACTAATTTTAGATACTAAAGTACAATTTTAATTTTTACTTATTATTTAGGAGAACCACTGCCAATTAGATTATGTTCAGAGCATCCTACCGCCAGTTTGAATTAAACTTAAGAACTGGACTAGAAGGGCAGGATATTAAGAAGATTTTTGTAAGGATATTCTTTACAACTGTACATTCGTTTGCTCTTTTTCAATTTAATTAATTGTGGCAAGCTCTTTTACTATCTAGAATAATGTTATCAGTCAACGCGTTTAAGTTATTTGCTTAAGTTATAATTTATTTTCGCAATTGCAATAAAATCCTTACTATTTACACCTCAATTTGTCAACAGTTTGGTCTCGCAGAAATGTTAATGCCTTGATGGAACTGTGTCATAGGGCTGTGTAAGCAAAAGTTGATTGAAAATGCAATAAAAAAAAACCTCAACCGTGTAGTATCTAATTTAAGACGATCTTTGGCCGTCTCCAACATCAAAACAAAACACTCGCTGTGCATTTGGCGGAAGTGTTTTGGAATCTTGAACGTGAAACAGGTGCAGGTGGAAGACGAAATGGATTTAACTGGCCATTGCACCCGGGCAAAATGAACTTATAATAAAAACAAACCAATGCAGACAAGAAGGAAGAGAACATGTTTTCACACGTGCTCTAGAAGGAACATCTTCAATAGTACATCGTACCACAGCGCAACATTATGCTCGCCACCCAAACAATACTTGGTCATGCGTTATGCATTTCTTGCCTTGATGGGACGATAAAGCGTCAAAATGGTAGTTCTAAATCGTTTATTTAACACACCTGGTGTAATAGACTTTTAGTTATCATGGTTAAAACCAAATCCTTTAAGCCTTCTGTAGAGGGTCTTCATCCAATCAGCATAGGAAAGAAGGAGAAATATGTTCTTAATAACAAAAACTACTCACAAAGATTTTTATAAAAATCTGGCTCTAGCTACCCTGTAATATCCTCTTAGCCATCGTTGGAAACTTCTTGCGGAGGTTGATGATCTTCAAGTACATATCGATACTTTTTTTAATAGTTCGTGTGGCTGCTTTTGCTACTCGATGATGTATTTAGTAGCGGTGCAGGTCTTCACACGGCACGACCGTTCCAACATCCCATCCAAACTATCTGACTTCAGGTTGTGATCTAGTGATCAGGTGATCCTCAGGTTGTTGTGTCGATTAAAAGAAAAAAAAAACTGAAAATCTCTGAAATCCTCAGAGATTCATTGATCCTCAATTATTCAAGAATGCACAAAAAATCCTCAGAGGTTCAGGGTTCCACAGAAAATTCAAGAATCCTTAAATATTAATAGAACTTTCTGGAAACATGATTCTCTTAGGACTTAAGACTTATTTTTCATTTTTGCTTATAAAACAATAATTATATACATTTTAACTGCACTGGTAGTATTCTAGTGGAGCGGTCCGGTGGTGTATGTGATAGCAGCGCCGGTCTTTACACCAAAATCTCATCCGGAACAACGCCTGGTACGTAGGACTCTCTATCCAGTTACGGATTAATTAAGTAACAGAAAGCCAGAAATGGCTAACCTAGACCTCTTGAGATTGTAGTGTCACTAAAAAGGAAGACAATTTTCATATTCTCCGAATTTTCAATGATTTAAGAATCCTTAAAAACTCCCGTGTCCTACACGACTAGAACGGTTGTCCAGCTACGGGTTAAGGTCAAAGAATGCCAAAAATGTCAGTCCTAGACCTCTTGAGGTTGTAGTGCCAATACATGTAAAGAACAAGATACTTTGCTAAAGGATTGAGAAGGGATTTTGAAGTAAAACTCGTATTCTATCTACGTTCGGGCAGTTCAAGAGTTAGTAAAACGATCATTTTGTTACATAATTACTTTCGAATTAAACCTTATAGCATTGCTAAAAAAAACCTACTAATTACTTAAACAATTGTGAATAAATATACACAATTCCGAACAAGTCCATGAGGTTCAAAATCTGTGACACTGCGAAGAGTCATTAACACATTAATGTATGCCTAGGTATTATAGAAATTGCTACACATACGTTTACCATCAACTGCAGCATATGTGTTTGTGTGTACCGTATGTGTGGTTGGACGCATTCACGAATAATAAATTCTACCCCTTCCCTTTCTCATACGCTCTCTCTCCCATTACTCCCGCATTTTCCTCATTAATTATATGATTTTTCCGACCACGCACTAACACGGAAGAGTGGAGCGGAAGGGTGGCGAAAAGGGTCTCTTTCTAAACCCCACCGTCCACCAACCATGTCCTAAGTGCCATTGGGGGTGCCTCGGAAAACTATTGCCCTCGGGCGCGTGAAGACACATACACGCGACACGCACACATTCAAACGTTCGCCGTAAATGCGCAAAGTAAGCAAACACACATACACAAAAGAGACGATATGTTGGGTGGTATTATAACAGTATACTAACCCTATTTCATTATCCCCTCCTGTTCCCTTTATACCCTACCCACTGTTGCACCCTGCACCACACCCCCGAAAACCCAACGTGCATTAACGCGGGTTGGGGGGCGGGGGTGCCATCATCATCCCCTATCGCTTCTCTTACCACGCTTTTCTTTAGAACACAAAGAGAGTCCCTATCGCATACGGTGCAATAATTGCAATTGATGATTTTGTCGGTTGATTAACACCTTCTGCCGATTGTGACCTGCTTGCTGGTACGTCATACATGGAGCATGAAAAGAAGAGGGGACAGGGTAGGTATAAGGGAAAATTTGCAATTATCTGTCCATGTCTACCACAAAGCGTTATTAGCGCTGGGGGTACCCTTTTTAAAACCTTTCACTCTCAAGTAGGTGCAAATGCAAGCATGGATCAGAAATTGTTTCTTTTGGGGTCTAAATTGCGAACGTCTTGGAGCTTCCTCTTTGGGACATAATGTGATTTGGAATTTTGGATGCACAGTGTGATCTTTACTTATCAGTGTTTATTAGCTACAAATCTGAATGCTTGCGTCACCCGACGATCGAGTTGCACATCACAAAACCGATCTTGCAATCAATGAAAGAACATGATCCTCATTAGTATTTGCAAAAGAAAGAAAAGAAAACTTATACTGTCCTTCTTAAATTTTGTAATAATTTTAAAACTTTTCCATTTTCTTGTAATAACAAATAAGTGGTTTACTCCTCTGGGGAGTGACAACTCCCTTCTCTCTTGTGCGTGTGTCTAAAGCAAGGGGAAAAAACCAATATGGCCGCCGTTACCACTAACCATGCGGCCCCGCGTGTACGGTGACGCAACACCCCGGTCGTCGTCGTGGTGGTATGGTGGTTGGTTCGGGTTCGGTTTTCATTGTGTGTAACCGACCCGGGGAGGGAACCGGTGGGAACGAGAAACAAGGGTTCCTTCCTACCCCCGCCCAGTCGTATTACTTTTGTAGTGTGCGCCACCATCTTTCGTTCTTGATGCTGCTGTTACACTTCTCCCGCCCGAAAAAGATGCACCAGATTGCAATTTTGCTTTTACTTTTACATCGTTCCGTCTAAATAGGAATTGTGTCGTTTTAACTTCTTCTCCTTGCACAGACCAGATGCAATCAATTATTGTTGCAGCACTTCCGCTAGGTGGCGCCACCGTATGGCAATGGTCGTACTTGGTGCAGAGACGTCGTGTAGCCTACTGTGTGTTCACCAAAATTTAACGATCTTGTTATCATCGTGATGTAATGGGGGGGATCACATGCGTGCCGGGGGGGATCAGCATAAGAAACATACAGTGTGTTCCACGTCTCATAGTTCATTTGAAATAATGAAGAACATATGCCCATCACGAAGAGAGACGAAATCTCTTCTAAAACTCATCGTTAAAGGATAAAGATGGAATTACATGCATACGTTCTGCAATAAAATATGATTAAAATTAAGCAATTGCAGCTATTGGATCACATAATCACTACGCATTGTGAGGGATCCGTAAAGTCAGGATATGAAAATGAAAGGAAGTTGAAGTTGAAGTACAAGAGCTCAACACTGCAACATCATTACCAACCCTTGCCTATTGCCTCCCTTTGACTCGTCCATAGATGCATTTGGGCCAGTGTCTTGGATGGAAAATAGTCTCCCCCGTCCAAGATTCGCTTAATTTTTGGACACTCAACATTCGCGTGATACTCTGGACCGTCGCCAATCCTGTCCTCCAAAACCCACATCGCCCAATTCTGAACTTTTCCCTTCAGCAAGATCTGCCGCATGCACACACATACAATATGAAGTAACAAAAAAAACCTACCAAACACTACAAAGAAAACCACACAACAAAGAGATGAATTACGAAAATAATAATAATATTGCTATAGCAGCAATGGTAACACAGCAGCGCGATTCACGAAAGAAACATAACATTGTCGCGAATAGCGTGCACAACTACATAGCCACGACCGAAAAACATAACCAAATTTAGGTTGGGCGTATGTATGTGTGCCTCGATGTACGTGTGCAAGTACAGAGCGCATGGCATACAAACGGGTATACAACGGCTGCCGCCGTTTGGTGGAGCGAAATGCATGATAAAGAAGAAGACAGTACTCTCGGAGGACGGTGGTGTGTGTGTGTGTGTGTGTGTGTGTGTGTGTGTGCAAACTTCTTTCCCAACCGAAACGAAAACAGTAGGCAATGGAGCAGAGGGGAATGTCGCGTGGTAGAGCCAACGAGGGGGGAAGCCCGGGTTAGAGGATCGATGGAAATGAGGATCAGAGTGGCGGGAGAGGAGCGGCCAGAGGGAAGCGAAAGCGGGCGGGCAGAGACGGTTGAGAAGAAACCGCGTGCGCGAGGTACGGAGTAGTGGATAGAAGCGCGGCGGTATGGTCGATGCGAATCGTGTGAAGAGGAACAAGGGTGGGCTAAGGGAAACGAAGAGAAGGAGAGTGAAGGACTGGAGGGACGGGAATGGAAACAGGGTGAAACAAGAGAATGACGAAGGTATACCGAAAAGATAGGAAACAACGCAACGCGCGTGGTAAGAGAGAGAGAGAGAGCGAGAGAGAGAGTGTGGAAAAGAGAGTCCAGCATGCTACCGAGAGAACCACTACCGGCAAAGTGACAGAGACAGGGAAACCGCCAATGATGAGAGGAAAATTGGTCCACACTAATCGTGCCGGAGTGAGATGGGGGAAAAAGGAGAACAAAACAAAAAAAAATAGACCTTACGATGGACCAACAACCAAGTACCGGAGGAAGTGAAGGGAACCCAGGAGGACCAGAGGAGACCGAGAACGAGCAGCTCTCGCGCACTCTTTCTCACAGCTCAGGAAGTTTTTTGGGATACTGCCATGGAGACACGACACAAGAATAGCCGGGAGGGTGGGTGAGGTGGGGACACAGGGCAGTAGTTGACCAACGAGGGGGTTGATTGAAGGGGGATAGGAGCGTACAGGACAAGGTAGTACCTGCAGGACCAAGGGAAGGTGGTGGTGTCGATCGTGTTGAGGGGAAAGGGGAGAGAGAGGGGATACGCAGGAACCGTGTGCCGAGAAAAAAAACGCGCGCGCGATGCGTGCCACAAACAACCGTGGGTTTAAGAGCGGGGAGGGAGGAAGGAGGGAGGGGGAGGTGAAAATGTGCAGTATCTTGTGAGGAGTCGATTTAAGAGGAGCGTCGTTCATTGGAACTGCAAAGTGGAAGAAGAAAGTAAGACAACAAAATGAAAAGATTAGGGAAAATGTGAAGATTTGCGGGGGAGGGGTGAGGATGTCTTGAGAAAGGGAAGGGGAGGAACACACAATCAATCCCGGGCAGAAGCTGCGCTCCAACAACTGGTGGTGGCTAGGGTTACGTTGTCCGTTCCGAGAGGTGGAGAAAAAGGACAAGGAGATGGCAGAGTGTAGCAAAGGTAGAAGGATACGAAACGATGGAGGCCTAAAAAAAATAGTTGCTGATATAATCTACACAACAACACATTCTACTTTGCATCTATTGGGTATTGGCAATTTCGTGTTACAATCACTATTGCGTACGCGGCGTAGTATTTAGAAAGGTCATGGTTGCAGTTTCTCTCTCACACAATACATGCTGCTGCAGATAGGGAGCAGCAGCAGCTGAAAGTTTTCAAATCCAAGGGAAATTGTCCTTCAAACACTACCAACACATCACGGAGAGGTGGAAGAGGAGATGAAGTAAGTATGAACACATTCAACAATGATTTTACTGAAGAACATTGGTACTGATAATAGTAGTGAAAAGGAGTGTAAATAAGAAACACGCACCCTCTGCAACATTAGCTTGAAGATATCAGCATCCCAACATAGAGATATAAACGCACAACGTGCTTCGATCCATCATCATCATCGCCACCATCATGGCGACGCAGCCGTCGTCATCGTCACATTAGAGCAGGCCATGGATAACTATTATTACAGGTAGAAGAAGGCTTTAGACATGCACTCTCAGTTAAGGTCTGCGGCCGCAGGTGATTTTGGCGTTTTCATTTTTTTACATTATCGTATCCTACGTCTCGCTATACAATTCTGTTTCCCAATCACCCAAAACTGGGGTTATTGTGCGATAATTATCACAATCTTCTTTTTTGTATTTACTGATAACGAAACGTAATAAGGATCTCATAATGCATTGTTCTTTTGGGTGCTGTTTTGAAAAATTCGCTCCGTTGCCGGTAAAGCCCTTCAGATAGAGAGGTTTTGTGCATATTTTAAGGTTAGGGATTAAAAACGAAGACCCCCCCCTCCCTCCTCCCATTGAATGAATACAAGGAAAATCGTGGGGAGATGTATTTTTTTCTAACATTAATACGCACACACGTTCACACTTAACACACACTACCTCAAAAGTAAGCAACCGTACCAAATAGACTACCAACCGTGTGAGGCACTGCGAAACATTGCGCGGTGTAAACGTACGAGACGCACTGGGGGAGGGGGGTGTGGTGTGTATGTGTGTGTTGTATCAAAAGCTATGTTTGCGCGACCTTCGTATGTGTGCGTGTGCATTGGCTGTAATTTTGATTCCTCCATCCTCATCCCTATCACTACTTCGTCCCGTTTGGCCCACATGTGTGTACCTTATGGCACTCCTTTCGCACTGAAAGCAAACCTAGGCTAACTTACCGGTCCTGGTGCGTCTACGTTTCAAAAACCCAACCAAAGCCCACTTTTTGTCGTTGTGTTTTTTTCTCGCTACTTTGTAAGTCATGTTATGGACTTACGGTTAGAAAATACACGAACCTATGCCATTACTGCCGTCTAACACTGTTGTCCGCTGCTGTTGGTGTGTGCGCAGAACTGGCGTGTGTCATTTTGCTTGTGCATATGTGCGTGTGTGTAAGCATCGTCCCAGAAAAACGAAGAAAACACTTGGCAAAGAGAAGACGGGGGGTTTCTAAAGGCAGGAAAGAGGGAGCTAGGGGTTGGTGTGTGATAGCAAACGCACGCAGCAAAGGGACTGTGGGGGTCGGTGGAAGAAGGTATGCAGAGGCAACCAATAGAATGAGCGAGAGAAGATGACGTAGCGATCGCACAACATATCGGAGATGGACCGCCACCGGGTGGGAACGCATGGATAGGGGGGCGGCAGTAGTAAGGAGAAGAAAAAGGGAACGGAGGTCGATGACGAGTCCGCTAACAAGAGGCGCGAGGGAAGAGGTACAGGTGGCTGTGCGACGGTGGAGATCTTGGGCGCGGTGAATGTCGCCGAACGTAACAAGGGGAACGGGGTTGGTATTTGGTGGGTGGATGGCGTAGGTCCACTAGGGGAAGGCAGTACACTAAGAAACCCAAAGCTTTTCATGCAATTTTTTCCTCTTTTCCCATCTTTTGGGAAATCCTTGTGTATTTAACATGTAACAGTGAGACATTATGCATCCGTATATAAAACGAACTCTCCTCCCTATGAACTTCGCGTTCAATCCAGTAATGAGTGAAATTCGTACATATGAATGCTTGTTCCCACGCACGAAGGGATTTAAGGTGGAGTGAGTCATTGGAAACTTTTCATTACTGGTATTCAGACGCGCTAGACAATACAGGCTGATACATTATTCTGTTATGGGAGTGACTAGAATAGACACAAGTCCTTCTCTAAACAGATATAAACCGTTCGTATCTAGATGATCTTATCGATGACACTACTGCAATCACATGGTCCATAGACAAATTAACGGGCTTTGAGCAATTGCTCATCAAACACATATTATTGAGCAAATTGAGCAAAGCAATTCATTTTGGGGCCCCCAGTAGTGTATTTGGAAGCAACGCCGCACACGACGGTTCTAAAATCCATCCTGACCTTTAACTCCCGGACGCAAAACTGATTATCCAGCTACGGGTAAATAAAGTCAAAGAAAGCCAGAAATGGTAGACCTAGTCCACTAGAGGTTGTTGTGCCGACGAAGAAGAAGAAATAATTGATCTTTTTGATTAACTTTTTTTGAATCAAAGCGTTGATTGTGTTGAGTGATAATGGACGCATTAAATACCACCTTTTATTACAATTGAATCCTCAGTTTTCATTTGTAATAGAAGGTGTTACGAATCCTCAGTTTTTGCAATCAGCATGGATCGTCATTTACGAGTCTAAGGAAACCGTCACCAGGAGGACTGGAGGTCCCCACGACATCGAAATATTATAATACAAATATTGCATCCCGCGCTGTAGGATGAAGTTGTCACGCTGTATTGTAACACGGTTGACGAAGTCAGCAGTTGAAATCACCGGCTCAAAATTAATGAGGTTTTCGATCTTCTTAATGCAGGGTGCTTTCGAGTGCATCAGGAAGTCGTTCTGAATGTCCCCAACGTAATTAACTGTTCGACTCGGTATTGAGCAGGGCAGTTTGAGGATGGCTTTGTGTCTGATTGCCAAATTGTACTATGAATACCTTAGTCTTGCTTGACCGAGAATTGGAGCCTTCGAATGCGTGTTGTGTTTTTCTACATTATTCCAAGCTCCATAGACCCCTCGGTTAAACTTCTTTCCATATCACTTCCTATCCGCATTGTTTGTCCCGTACAAAGGATTGACTATCCTCCAACGCGGTAAAATAAAGTCTAGAAAACCAGTTATGCCAGCTAGGTTGTTACGCCCAAAAAGAAGAAGAAGAACTATATTACAAAAATTCTTTGATTCTAAATAAATTAAGCAATTTTATACTCACTTGGTTTGTTAGGGGTTTCCGGCTTCGTTTCTTTTTGCTCCGTTTAACAAAATTCACAACGTTTGCGTCGGGTGCAGCGTTTGTGCTAAATGATGCGGAAGATACTGTTTGAAACTGCGCTGAGTACGGCCGAAAAAAATAAGAGAAAACAAAGTAATCTATGAATGAAAGAGTTTAACTTGTGGTCCCGTAAAGCTACGTGGTTACATAGTTCTGCACGAAACACGACACGAACAATTTGAACAGTTGCTTTGATCAGAGTATAGGGTTCACTTCACAATCCACGGTACCAGCTGAAGCTATTTCCCAGCTGACTGGGATCATCACTTCCGTGCTTAGCAAACCGAAGAAACGTCATTCAACTCCCGCTTGTCCACACTCAAAAGGGGTCGTTGTGCACACCGCGCTCGATGAGATGGAAGCACGCGTGCCGGAATGAGTGTGAACGGGAGGGACACATTTGAATGAAAACTCTCGTCGCGTGTTTTTTTGCTGTTGACCGCTTGCTGACACGCGACTGTACGCACACGACTTTGCGGTGTGTATGCCGTCGACCACCACACACAAAATAAAACACTCTTGTTGATGGAAGATATCGCTCGTAAACAAACTGTACGCGCGCCTACTATTCGCTGCCTTAGCGGGTGTATGTGTGTTATGTATTGCTCTGCTCGCCCACTTTAATGGTGTTTGTTCCTAAGGTAGGCACGCTCTTGCGCTTACTCTCTCGACTGTACCGTGCCGATTTTGCCAACAATGCACTGACACGAACGCGCGCGCCGCGATGCTGTCACTAATCGCGGCAAACCGGTCTAACGCACACAAGGTTTCATTTGTTTTCAAAGCAGCCGTACACTTTTGATCTGTGAGCCAGCGTGCTGTATTACAGCTGTTATTTTTTTAAAATAATTGTACTACCGCACTCTACTATGTCTTCCTTTCTGGAAACTCGCAGAAAAATATATCAACTCTGTACAACATGTGCTCCAGCTGACACACATATGATGTGTGCGGTGGTATTTCTTCAAACACCAATTTCAACCGGCATCAAACGATGGAATTGTATCTATTTTTTCGGAAACGTATTTAGTTTCCTTCATCTCCTCGTCCTCCTGTTCGTCCTCTCCTCTTCAAGATCATCCTCATTGCTACCGTACACGGACGCCATGTTGGATTTGGTCGGAAAATATTTGCACTCTTCGTTTCCTCCCTTCTTTTCCTTGCACACACAATTTTCACCGTACAACTCTACACCCGTTGCTCGCCCCTTCACACTAAACCCACTAAACGGATCCATAGAGCCAAGGCAAAAGCAATGGGGAAAATAACACACAGAAAAAAAACAAACCCCGAGCCGTCAAACTCACGCACACCTGCATGCGGCGTTGGCTGGCTCTGGGCACACAAATACAAACGCATGCCCCGATCTAGCGCGTTTTCCCTTCTGCACAAGAGCTTCACTGTATACCGCATTCAACATCTCATTAGACACCACACACTAACGCACCATTGGCACACACACATGCACATCGTCGATTCGGTTGCTCGTTCGCTCTACGATAGAAAGCGTGACGTTTGGTGTTTACCGTCCTGCTCACACTTTTTTTTCGAACTACCCCATTCCCTTGTTGCAATGGTTTGGTGCACACACCATTCACACACACAAAACACGCACACACTGCCGCCATTTCTACATTGCGTTGGGTTTTCTTTTTCACATTGGCTTTAGTGGGACGTACTAACCCACCTTAGAGGAAGGGATGCAGTGCAAAAGAGGAGTTTTGCCAACGGGTCAGCAACGGCAAACGAGTGAGGGAGGCATTCTGTTCCTACTTTTTTTTTGCGAATCATGCACACACACACACACACACGTAAACAGGAACACACGCTTTCTTCCACATTTAGTTAAAACAAACGATCCAAAAACGACTGATTACACCCGTATGAAGCGCATACAACACTGGACGAACATTTCTTCGTTATTTGTGAACTTCAGGCCACTTGAAACCGGCGTACTAAGAGTGCTTATGACACTTTCGTGCTCTATTAGGTGAATGGTTCCACGCTAATTTAAAGCCGCATCCACTACTTACACAGCTTTTCTGCTTCACCGACGATATCGACAAACGATTTTTTTCTTTCTCACTGTTGGACCAATATGAGCACACGTAGGGAAGGGACGTCACAAACGTGCCCGCTCTGACGGTCGGTTCCTATCGAATTGAAAGGCTGTAGTATTTGTCTGATGAGTGGAACCCCACAAACACCACTGCTCTGGGGTGGCTTGAGTTTTTCCTCCCGTTCGTTTATAGTGACAAGTTGAAATTCTCTGCGTTTAGTACAATGTACTAAACAATTCCAAACTACTGAAACAAAAGGAGGTTTCAATGGTTCAAGAAGCATTTAAGGTTGTGCAAGAGAAAAACACAAATGTTTTGGATCAATTTGCATTCATCAGTGTTGTTTTAGGAAATAATAATCAGTGCCAGATATTACATTCGATGAGAAGAATTATAGTACATGTTGTAAACGATGCGAAATGTCAAAATTCACCAGAAAAAAACGAGCCAAAATAAAAAGAAACTGTTCCCGTTAGCGCGAAAGAGTTACCATCATATGAGAAAAGAGAAGCGGAGAAATCAGTGGCGAAAATATTTGTTCAATTGAGAACATGTACTTGCAAATGTTTATGCAAGAAAATCTACTGCACCGGTTAGAATCTAGCATTCTTAATCTTCCGGTGTATAATTTGGCAGAATGTTAACGTCCAGCCAAGAGATTTTTGCCTATATGCAGCGTAGAAGCTCCCGATTTGGTGGGCAGAATTCTTCATTGTTGGTGTCTTTCACTGATGGATTCACAAAAAATCGAATAGGTAAAGGGAAGGTAGAATTATCTTGTACTAGGGATCGTTTTTATCCGGTTGATAAAGTTTTTCAGGGCGTTTTTCCCATATCGAAGCTAGAAAGCGAATGATAAAACGCATTATAAACGTTTCCCCAATTTATTTTGATTAGAACAACCACTCGTAAAAATGAAACAACACAAAAAAAGTTACAGCTAGTACTCTTCCTCGTCCTCGTCGTTGAAGGACAGTTTACTCATTTCTTGTTTTTGTTTAGCCTTTTTACTCTTTTTATATTCCGCTTTTGGCTTAGGGTTTTCTTCAGTTTTCTCGGATTTTGGCTTTCTTGATTTAAAGACAACTTTTTGATTGAGATCGGCCGGTTTTTCGCTTTCCTCTAAAAATAAAAAGACGAATGGTACGGAATCTTTCAAACAGAAACATTTGAATACCATACCTTTGAATGCCTGCTCAGCTTCCGCTTCTGTTAAATCGCCTTCCTTTATTACGACCACTTGGGGTCTTTCGTCCTCATTTTCCTCATCATCAGAGTCGTCGTAGTTCTCTATTGCCTCGCGCTACCGAAGAATAAAAGTGATAGCATTTAGTCTGATAGACAGCGGTAAAGCTGATAGTTGAATACGATGCTTACCTTGTCGTCTATCGATGGCCCCTCTCGATAACCGATTTGTGCTTTCATTCTTTTTAGAAAATCTGGTTCTTCTGGTTTAATGAAAGCTACGTTGCGTTTAGACATTTGAGCTTCGCTAGTTGTTATCGTAAAGTTAAAATAAATGGTGAAATAATGCTTTCTTTCCCGCGCTCTGCTTTGTACGTTCACCCACTTGGGTTGTTTACGAATGAAGTATCCACAACAAACACTTGACAGCACACAGTGACATCCCGATGGCCATTTTTTAGTGAAAATTTATGAAAAAATGTATACAATTTTTATTATTTACTACCTCATTAAGAAGGTATTAAAATTAAATGAATTGTAAATAATTAAAAAAATATAGCTGGAAAAATAAAGACGGAAAGGTGTTATACCAGAAATCAAAAATTGTTATACAAATATCTTCAATTAATTAAAACCCAACAAGAATAAAACATTGTTGAAAACCTCGTTAGTGAAACAGTTTCAGGGTAAAAGTTGCGAACTTTCCAAGCAATATGCTAAAAAATCACTCAGAATGTTGCAAAAAATAATAGCACAAATGTTGGACATGTTGTGCGTTTATACTAGATGCACTCATTACTGCTAGTTGTGCGATAGCACATTGTGAGTAAAGATTTTTCCGCTTGTAAACAATTCGCGTTTCTGCGGGAAAAGTGAAAATTATATCCCAAAAGAAAGCATCAAATCCCCTTTCTAGTTGGAGGAAATAGTAGCATACCTAGACAGTGTGAAGTTGAGCCGTATTTTCGCAAAATCAATTCGTACTTCACATCCTACTTGCCGGCAACATGGACAAGAAGTCGTTTTTGATAAGCTGGTGCCAGAAGAATGCTTGCGAGCCCGTGTTCGTGGTACGACCGACGGGGCCAAAGCATCGGCAACGTTTTCTGTGCGAGGTGCGAATCGCCGGCATCCAGTACATCGGTGTTGGCAATTCTACCAACAAGAAGGATTCCGAAAAGAATGCATCGCAAGATTTCGTAAGCTATTTGGTTCGGATTGGCAAAATAGCGGAAGATGCGGTACCGTTGGATACTTCCGCTGCACCCTCAGCGAATGATAAACCGGATGCGGCTAACGTACAGGCCGGTCCATCGGCTTCCCGTGCACCACACGGACAGGGGAATATATTCATGAAAGGGTTCGTCCCGCAGGATTTGGGCCATGCGTACCGGCCGTACGTTCCATCGAAAGAAGATATCAAGCGGGAACAGGATAATTTGGAATCAGCCGAATCGCTCGATGTGAACGCTTCGATTCACGGCAATTGGACGATTGAGAATGCTAAATCGAAGCTTAACCAATGGATGCAGCATCACAAAATAAAGGCAGAATTTAAGTATACCTCTATCGGACCGGACCATGCCAAGTGAGTATGCATGGTTTTAGTGAGTGTAGTGAGTGAGTATAGTTTTAGGTAATGAATTACAAAACAGCCTCGAAACTCATTTCTATCAGTTTCAACGAATCAGCAAGTTGGTAGAAATGAGGTTCCGAGTGCGTTCCATGATGTGTACTGTAAGCGTTAGCCCGAGGGTATAGTTTCGAATCATCGCCAACATATCCTAAGGAAGGTAGGGGAAAGGCAATCAATATGGAGAAGTTATCATTTGCAAAATAGATCCAGTATACGCGCCATGGATAGATTTAGCAAAAAATCACTTCAAGAGTGTAACACATTTATTGGTATTATCGATTGATCTGCCATTTCCCTTCCATTCTGTTCGCGATCGGTACTCTCGCAGAGTACGTACAAAGAAACAGCCACACCAACGGTGCTGCATTATGAGATGATTTGAAAATATAACCTACAGGCTTGCAATGGAACTCAACCAACCAACGGTACGTAAATTGTACGGCATGTAGACTAAACATTGACAACCATTGCACTAGATTGTGTGGATAAAAGTGTATAGGTATCGTTTTCATCTTTCTAAACAATTACACGTACGTTTCGATGCAGGAGCTTTATATCCGAGATGACCGTCTACGTGAAGCAACTGAACCGTTCGATAACGGGTCGCGAATCCGGTTCGAACAAACATTCGGCCAGCAAATCTTGCGCGTTGTCGCTTGTACGACAGCTATACCATTTGGGTGTTATTGAGGCTTTCTCGGGATCGCTCAAGAGTGCAACGTAAGCAAAAACGTCTCTTATTTTACAAAACGGTACTAATTTCTCTGACGCTTGTGGTTTTTGCAGCACATCGGAACAGATAGCGGCCTATCCGGTGAAAATTTCTCACCAGCTTGCTAAACGCGTACACGAATGTTTGATGGAGCTGGAAATACAACCGGTGAAGGTGAATGCATCCCAAGCAACTGGGAAGGACACCGTCAGCCTGATGCACGCCTCGGACGATGTGCATTTTAAGCCCCAATCGACTAACTTGCAGCAACCGGCTTCGGTTATCTCATGGTCACCGCCCCAACCGAACTGGAACCCATGGTTGGGTTGTAACATTGACGAAGGTTACCTAGCAACAGCAACGCTCGAGCAGTTGAGTGAGGATTTGTTGCACGAAAGCCGCAATATGCTGCGAGACAATCAAGAACTACATAAGAGTATGATGACGCGCGAAAAGCTTCCCATTTCAGCGATGCGCCGACCGATCATGGAAGCGATTAATGACCATCCGGTGGTGCTGATCCGCGGCAACACGGGCTGTGGTAAAACGACCCAGATCGCACAATTCATCCTGGAGGATTACATTAACTCGGGCCAGGGTGCGTACTGCAACGTGTGCGTTACGCAGCCAAGACGCATAAGCGCGATCAGTGTTTCGGAGCGCGTGGCTAATGAGCGGTGCGAAAATTTGGGCTGTGCGGTAGGATATTCCGTACGGTTCGATTCCGTACTGCCGCGCCCGTACGGTTCGATACTGTTCTGCACAATTGGGGTACTGTTGCGCAAGCTGGAAGGAGGCCTTCGGGGCGTTTCGCACGTTATCGTGGACGAAATTCACGAGCGCGATGTGAACAGCGATTTCATATTGGTCGTGCTGCGCGATATGGTTCACACGTATCCGGATCTGCGCGTAATACTCATGTCGGCCACCATCGATACGTCGCTTTTTTCACGCTACTTTGGCGAATGTCCTGTGCTGGAGGTGCCGGGTCGTGCGTTCCCGGTTGAGCAGATGTTTCTGGAGGATTGCATTGAGATGTTGAACTTTAAACCTTCTCCACCGGAAGGTGCTGCGGCAAAGCGAAAGCGCGGCAAGGACGGTGAGGAAGAGGGTGATGGAGGTGCAGAGTATGATCCGGATGTGCAGGAAAGTGGCAACCTGAATGAGGTGATAGATGAAACTGTATATTCGCCACAAACCAAGCAGGCGATGAGTATGATGGTGGAGTCCGATACACCGTTCGAGCTGATCACTGCGCTGGTGGATTATGTGGATCAACAGGGCAGACAGGGCGCCGTGCTTGTCTTTCTTGCTGGATGGAACATGATATTTGCCCTGATGCGACAGTTGCAGACGCGACCAAATTTGGTCGTGTTGCCGTTACACTCCCAGCTTCCGCGAGAGGATCAGCGGAAGGTGTTCAATCACTACGGGCAGCGGCGCAAGGTAATCTTGGCTACAAACATTGCCGAGACGTCTATTACGATCGATGACATTGTTTACGTGATTGATACGTGTAAGGCGCGTATGAAGTTGTTCACTTCACACAACAATATGACGAACTATGCGACTGTATGGGCCGCCCGGACAAACCTCGAGCAGCGTAAGTGATTGGTGGGGAAGTTTTTGGAAAAGCAGATTATCAATTTTTTTTATTCGTTGCAGGCAAGGGGCGTGCTGGTCGGGTCCGTCCCGGCATGTGCTTTACGCTCTGCTCGCGAGCTCGTTTTGCAAAGCTAGAGGAAAACCTCACGCCCGAAATGTTCCGCACGCCGCTGCACGAGCTGGCGCTCAGCATCAAGTTGCTCCGGTTGGGTGCGATCGGCAAGTTCCTGTCGAAAGCGATCGAACCACCGCCGCTCGACGCTGTCATCGAGGCGGAAGTGTTGCTAAAGGAGATGCGATGCTTGGACGAAGCGGAGCAGCTAACACCGTTCGGAAGAATTTTGGCCCGGTTGCCGATTGAACCGCGCCTGGGCAAGATGATGGTACTTAGCACATTGTTTGGGCTGTGCGACACAATCACGACGATGGCCGCGTACTCGGGCACGTTTTCCGAGGTATTCCTGCTGGAGTTAGGCCAGCGTCGTTTAATGAACCACCAGAAGGCACTTAGCGGTCAAACGCACTCGGATTACGTGGCGCTGCAGACGGCTTTTGAGGTAAACGATCCGCAATTGTGTTCTTTTGGTAACTTTTCTAATTTAGTCTTATTTGCAATCGTCGCAGATGTGGAGCAAAAAGCGCGCTATAGGCGAAGAAGCAGAAATTCGATTCTGTGAATGGAAAGGACTCCAAATGCCCACGCTACGTACGATTTCCGAAGCAAAGAAGCAGCTGATGGAGAACCTTTCGCTGGCTGGGTTCCCACAGGATACAATGATGCCATTCAGGTTCGATCCGGAAAACCCCGATCCGGATCTGGAAATGGCGATGGCACTGTTGTGCGTCGGACTTTACCCGAATGTGTGCTTCCACAAGGAGAAACGGCGTGTCCTGACGACGGAATCGAAAGCTGCCCTCATCCACAAGACGTCGGTGAACTGTAGCAACACGCCGACCACCTTCCCGTATCCATTTTTTGTGTTCGGCGAAAAGATACGCACCCGAGCCGTATCCTGTAAGCAAATGTCCATGGTTACACCGATCCATCTGCTGTTATTCGGCTGTAAGAAAGTCGAATGGTCAAACGGCTCGGTACGAATCGATAATTGGCTCAACCTGAACATGGATCCGTACGATGCCGCCATGATACTGGCGTTGCGACCCTGCCTGCAGGATCTTTTGGTACAAATATCCGAAAACCCGGACAGCATCAGTTCCCTCGCACCGAAACACATGAATATGCTGAAGGTGGTAAAGGAGCTGTGCGCGTTCAGTGCGGGTGATTACGAAATTGAGCGTCCGGTGAGAAGCTCGTTTGGGCAGGGGGTACGATCCCATCCACCGAAGATGCCGCGATACGATGGTGAGAGTAGTGACCGTGCGGGCCCTAGTGGCGATGGTGATGCAGGTAGCATCTACAAACCGGGAGGAAACATGGGTAACTTCCAAAATGACGGCAATCGGAGTTATGGATCGGGATATGGAAATAACAATGGGTATGGTAATAATCGATCAAACTTCCGATACTTTAACAATTCGATGGGAAATTCCACCCCCAACGATCGTTACTCGGGAGCAGGGGATAATGGTGGTTCGTACGGCAGAGGTTCCAATTACCAGGGTGGATATTCTGGTGGAAACCGCGGCGGTTATGGTGGAGGTGGAAGAAATTTCCAGCGCGGACGAGGTGGATGGTAGATATATCCAGAGGGTAAACTGGAAGGACATAATGATAAACAGGCCATGCTAAGGAGTCGGTCCGGAGTCGCAGCTCCCTCAGTTTAAACGCACTATTAATTATATGCATTCTATTATACATACCGAGAATTAGCTTAAAAGAACAATTTATGAAAGCATCAACAAGAACTACCGCATTTTCCCGTGTATGAGATGAGCAGATTTAGTAGAAATTTGGCATTCCAAAAGCAGGCATTTCTCAGGCATTTTGGAAAGTTCTGATTAGATGTTGACCATGAATTTCGTGTCTCCAATGACCAATAAGTAGCCCAACTTTAACAAACAAACAACTCCCACATTGTACTACACAATAACCGAGAGTACATCTTAAACACGGGGAAAATCCGCCATATCCTAAACAAGCAAAGATGAATTTATAAAGACAATTGAGTTGAATAAATGTGATACTAAGTTTCATGCAAAGGAATGTCCGCTTTGTTGCTGTTTATTGCTATTATAAGTTTCGTTCTTTATTATCCGCTTATACATTGGTTGTCGGGCTCGAGTCGTTCGTATGAATAATGCTGTTATTGTTTGTAACGTCTTTTTTGTAATTGCTTTCTGTACAACAGGTTAGATAAAACTCTTCTCGCGCCCTCTTAGTGTGTTCTTAAAAAAACAATTGTTACACGATTACATATGCTCGGGTTGTTGCGTCCACTGCTGGGAGGGTAAGGTGCCGCTATGTTGGGCGACGATTAGCCAAGCCCAATCCCAACACCGGTATAGTCTCCCAGCACGGGTAAAGCTTGGCCGATGTATACGTCCTTTCGTCATACAATCAGCTTCTGTTACTTACCCACCCCACTAATGTTGCTACTAATAAGCTCCTAAGATATTGGCACTTTTTATATGTGTGTTTGTTAAGGGGAGAGTGTATGTTGTGTGCGGTCGGAGGGTGTAAGTGTGTATCGCTGTGTTCTCAAACCATCCCAAAGTCCGTCATCACCTTGGCCGCATCCGGTTCGGCTGGTGGGGTAACCGTTTGGGCCAACAGACGCGCATCGTTCTTGAGCCGCATCAGTGTCTGCTGTTTTTCCTGATTAATGTTCAGCTCGACGAGCGTATCGATGCTGTTCAGGCTGGCATCGCCCTGCAGGATTTTCTGCGCTGCCAGCGACGTAAAGTTGAAGCTCAAATCGGACAGGCTCGGGAACTCGTACATCTCCTCCAGCACGAGCGGTTCCTCGCGCGCCCCATTCTGGTAGCTAAACCGTCGATCCAGCTCATCGTAGTGCGAGTAGCGTTTGCGACCATCGACATCTCCACCGTTGTCCCGCTCGGTACCGTTCGTACCGTTCTCCTGGACCAGTATCGTGATCTGTGCCGCCTTACTATCACCGTTCGCCAGCAGGTTCGGTTCGCTCGACACCGAAAGGCTCTTTTTCATCACGATCAATCCGCTGAGCGGTTGAGCGGGTGGGACTGTCTGACCGCAACTCTTCGGATCGTCAGCTTCTGCCAGCTTCCCTTCGCGAGCCGGGTTCGCGTTAAGCTTCTTGATCTCGGAGTTTGAACGGCGCAGATTGCTCTGAAGCCCGATCCGACCGGTCCCTTCATCGTAGGTCCTGGTGGGCGATGTCTTCTCCACTGCGAGATCGCCGCAGATATTCTTGCTGTCGTGCTGTATGTTTTTCAGGACATTTTTGTAGAAGAAATTGGCCGGAGGTTGTACGGGAGCGGACGTCATCGGCTGGAACGGTTTGCTATTGTTCATGGTGCTGTTTTTGTTGTACTTGTTAAGTTCCGGCGTTCCGTTCTGCTGTACCGGTATCGTGTGGGTCGTTGAGCCGGGTGGCGAAGACCCGGACGAACCCGAGTTCGACGTTGAGTCACCGCTTAGACGGAACTGCAGCAAAGATTCACTGAGCGCTGTCAGGTGATCGATCGGCTTTGTGAGACTGATGCCACCGAGTCCCGTACCGAGTGCCGGACTCTTCGACGTTCTGCCGGCGAGCGTTGTTGGTGTGTTGCCCTTTATACCACCGCCGGCATTGGTGCTCGTATAGCCGAACGTGGTCTCGAAGCACTTGTAACTGTTGTTGGCTTTGGTCGTCGATGCCACCGCCGTCATGACCGTTGTAACAGTTCCCGGTGCAGAAGGCGAGGCTTTCGCAGCGCTGCCATTTGGTGCTCCTCGGTTAGGACTGCCCGACTGAGGGCTGCCCGAGGCAGGTGGTTTTGTGTCGTTGCTGATGCTGAACAAACTAGAATTGCCCGACTGCTGTTGTTGCTGTTGCTGCTGAATGGCCGTTGTAATGGTGGAGGAAGAAACGTGCGATTCCAGGCTGGAATGGGTGCTGGTACGCGTCGAGGACAGCTTCTCGCTGTCGAAGCTCGATGGTCCGGACGTGACGTACGTCATCTTGCCACTATCGATGCTGGATGGACCGCTGGCGATGCCAAGACTGCGACTAGTTTTGTGTTCCATCTTTCCCTGACTGTCACCGCTGTGCAGCTTGTCGGCGGAGGAGAGCTGTTTGCTGCGCGACACCTTATAGTACCCGGAGCTGGCCGGTGTGGAGTGTATCGAGCGGGGCAAACTGCCACAGTAGTACGACCCGGGGCTCTTGCCACGGCGCACCGGCGAACAGTCGCGGGACGAGATGAAGAACGTTGACTCACTGGAAAGGTTGCGTCGGTGGTGCCGTCGTCTCGGGAGCGATAGGGACCGTTGACTTACGTCCGAACTATCGTAGAAGGTGGAGTTTAACAGGCGTGACTTGATTGGAAAGTCCTGTGGGAAAGACGAGGTAGTATATTAGAGTAATGTTGTGCTTAGTGAATCGTTTGAGAAGAGTCATTCATATGGAGTGGCATTCTTTACTGAGGAGTCATTCAAATCAGAAGTTGACTTCTAAAAGACTCATGAATCCGCCAAAAGCAATGACGTATCATTCCCCTGGAAGACCCAACGCGCAATGTTAGTTGGACCCATATTGGAAGATTCATTAATGTTGGAGGATTCATGCACCATTGAAATATAGATTCAGATTCATGAATCTGAATCGTATCTACCCAACACTATATTAGAGTATTTTCCGCTGTTTGAATCGAATGTGTGCGATCTCTTACCAAATAGTCCGTCGTCTGCGTGCCTACGCTGTGTAGATGGGTCGTCTTCGAATTGAACCATTCTGGTGGCGGGAACTGGGCGGAGTACGTTTCAATCTGCTTCGATTTGCTCTTCGAGCGTGTGCTTCGTCGGAAGATTCGCGATAGTAGTGATTGGGATGAGGCTTGTTTTTCTGGCAGGGTTAAAAAATAGATATTAAATATTCCGTCATTCCGGGGAAAAGTGAGTGAATACACTTACTCGGATCCAGTGTGGCTGCTGGAAGCTCGGGTGTCGCCAACGGTGCCATCGTACCATCCTTGCTGATCGTTTGCGCATAGTTCTTGGAGAGGCTTCTCGTAGAGGCAGACCGCTGGAGTCGCTTGGACGAACCAAAGAAGCGTAAACTATGGCGCCGTTCGAGGGTTTTGCCATTGCTCGGGAACGATGCGCTGCGTTGCTTGCTGGCCGAACGCGGATAGAGTATCTTGTCGTTCGGGTTCCCACCGCAGATCACATCGGCGAGGTTGGTCTGGATGCACTGGTGCGTCTGGTCGCCGTCCCGCACGGTCGAAATCTCACCGTACAGACTGCTGAGCGCTTCGTGGCTGCTCATCAGCAACGTTTTGGACTCTTTCGTCGGTGCTGCACTGTCCAGCTCGACACCCGAGAATCCGTACTCGAGCGAAGCGTTCGTTTTGTTCCGTCGTTTCCTGTTGGGCGAAGGAATAATGACAACGTAAGAGAATGATGTTGGTTCCCTGAAGAAGAAGATCACGGCACAATACACTTACTCAGGCGTGACGATAAAGTATCCTTTGGATGTTTGGTAGATTTTGATTTCTTGCATTAGTTGCACAAGCGTATCGTAGATGACTTCTACCGATGGCTGCTGCATATGGGTGAACCTGTTTATTGGGAATAAGAATGTTCCTTTAGCAATGGACCGGTCTGAAAGGTGACTCGCGACTTACCTAGAACGCAATCGGTTGCGTATGTTCTCGATGGTGGCGGACTGTCCTTGGGAGGTGAGTTCCATGATCACGTCGCAGAGCGCTTCCGTGAGTGGTGTAAACTGTGTCTGAACGATAGGCGTCACGATACAATCGTCGATGTCACCTGGTCGCCAAAAGAGAATGAAATAAGATTCATAAGAACTTGTTTAATGCTCAGCTCAGCTGTTAAATTTCCAACATCTCCATCCATCTCTGAATCCGAATCGAAGAGGAACTGTGTATCTCGGTGTCTGCCTGCCTTCACTTATTATTTAATAATTAATCGTTTGATTGACACTAAACTAACATCGAGTCTATCATAGACACGATGTCCAACATCTTACTTATCTTGGGTCAAAGGTTACCACGGATGACAACGTTGATGTTGAAATACGCGCTAGAGTACTCGTTGCCAACTGGTATTTCAAAAGTCTGAGGAAACTTCTCTATTCTAAACGCGCCGTCGCGCCGAAAGAATCTATATAGACTATATAACTCTATAAACCCTCTTAGACGCGTTCGAGAGGAAGATGCTCAGAAGAATTTTGGCACGGTATGTGTGAAAGGACAATGGAGAAGTCACTACAATGACGAGATCTACGAGTTGTACGACGAACTCACTGTCATACAGCGGAATAGATTCGCCATGATCCGGTGGGCTGGTCGCATTATTATAAGAACATCCAACCCGTAAAGTCCGTGGAATTCCAAACTGCGATGGAGTGATGGCGTTAATGCGTTCACCAGAAATGTTTTCTGCCGGAGAGGATCAAGAAGAGGATCGTTCGAGCCAAAGCAAGTGCGATGCGCTGGGATCGTTAAAGGAGGTCGAGGACTATGTTACGATACAGTGCATTAAAACATAGTGGGTCAGAGAATTCGGATGCCAAACGGTCAATCCATCCGATGAGTTGATCAATCAAGTAGGTTCGAAATGTGATGGTCAAAAAGAAACATTAAGTCAAGTGTCACACCCAGATCTAGAATCTCGGATGGCAACTTCCAGAGTTCCAATAATAAGTGCAATCAAAAAGCTAGATTTCCAGATAGACACGTTCCAGAGAGGACTTAATAACAATGTATAATAGGTTTCCTTCATAATTGGAGCCTAGACTGCCAAGCAGTTGATCAGTGGTCAGGAATTCCATCAGAATCAGCAATGACATTTGCCCCTGAAGAGAGTGATGATTCAAGTTAATCCAACACATTACAAATCTGATCTACTCCGATAGTAGGAAAGGACGTTCGTTCACTTAAGCGCAAAGCCCTGATCAAGCTCCGAGAACTGATCGTTAACTGGGAGCGTAAAGATATACAGCAAAATCTAGCATGAGTAATTAACGTCGCATTTGTTTTCCTTTGTACTACAACACCAATTATTGCAACCATGAAATGAACCCGCAACTAGCCTGTAAAATTAACACGCGCCATGTTGGGAGACCTTTTTCTTCTGCGGTCATCAACGCAGTACGCGTAGCTTTCGAATTACTGCAACGAAAAATTGACGCCTGGCCTGGCCTGGTCCTTCTCACTTTCTTTCGCCCGGTTTTCCGCGTCTGCTGGCTGGCTCCCAATCTTCCCATCCATCATCGGTGCGGTACGGTACGCATCCATCATCTGGTAACAACTTCATTAGCCATCGGTGTGTTTTCGGTAGCCGCGGTGACGGTCATAAACAAATTTGTTGATTTACTGCGCTTAGTTTAGCTTGCTCGGAAGGAATTGGATATTGGGAGGGGAGGGGGAATAGGGGGAGGGGCATTTTCGGTGTTTTGCTCGGTACGGAAACTTTCCCCCAAAAGCAGGGAAAGGACGGCAGGTTGTGCACTGCGTGCCGTCTGTGCGGATTAGTCACATAAGTGTCGCTTAGCGGGTGATCGTGGTAGCGATGCTTTGGCTGGATGCGATCGTGACTACAACACACGGAACAGATTCGGTCGCAAGCGGTCATGTTTTTAGTAAGCTTTATTTATTTCCTTGAAGAATAGACAAAGCTGTCTAGATCGTCGCTTAGTGACAAGTACGATTGCGAGCAAGAATGATCGTGGCAATAACACCTGACGATTAAATGTTTCTGAAGGTTAATGGAGGTCTATAAGACCTATTGGTAGCCTATATAGCATTATCCAATTTGGAGTTAGGAGTTAATGGTTCTATAGATCATCGGGAATCGAAGCATTATACAGTTTTGTTTAAAGAAAATGAAACAATTAGTGATTTGAGTCTCTAGCAACCTCTGGAGTTAGAGTTTTTCTGGACATAAGTTTCCGGTTACACGTCTTCCATGGATTGACCATGGTTTAATCTCGCTGGTGTACCAGGTAGCAAGCCCTCAGCTAATCGGATTATCTTCGTAGCATCAGCTGTATGTGCAAGATGGAGACTCCCTCGTTAAGAGTCGTTTGGAAGCTATTTCAAACGGGAGTGAAAACAGTGCTCGATCGGCGATGTTTCCACTTGCTGGAAGTGAAGCCCGTGGACAGAGGCGGTGTTCGATGTCGGTTAGATAAGAAAGCAGAATCCCGAAAGTAACACCGCTTGACCCCCGGAAGGGAACAACCTTCATCGGGAGCCATGCGATGGTGACGTACGGTCAGTTTGCAGGCGCTGTGATGTTTTATTTGTTTTAATTTTACACTACCTTCCCCACGAAACCGGGTGTCCCGAGCCTTCCCCGTTTCGTTAGCGATACACGATACGTGCCCTGAAGGGGTCTCGGGGTTGGGTCAGTCTGGCGACAACTTAATTTCATTCGCGATCGTGAGCGCACGTGGTGCAAGAAGCTGAAATTAAGCGAGAGTGACAGTAGCGAAAGGCGTCAATCGTTCCTGTCAGTTCGTGAGCGAAAGGGAAATTTCTCCCTCGCTCCCGTGTGTCCTCCACTTTCCTTCGCCCCTTTGCACCATCTGCCGGGGGGTAGTAGCCCTTTTGTTTTGGGAAGGTGCCTAGGGGCGATGTTAGTTGCTGGATGCTGCGTGATAGACGCAGCTTAAGGTCGGTGCGTAGTTTAGGAGTTTATATCCAGTGGGAATGTCGTCTATTAGACATCAGGTGTAAGTTCCTGTCGTGCGCGAGCATACCGTTATCGGGCCAGCTGTAAAACTGTCCCAGCTGTGTATCGTCTCCGGGTTCGGTCATTTTTTTTGTCGTTGGCTGTGTGTCACGGCTATGAAATGGAAAGTTTTTATCAGCCGTCCGAACCTACTCTGGTAGCAATTTTGATTGACAACAGTTTAACAAATATCGCATAGCCTTGGGATGTACAGCTTTTGGAGGTTAACCTTTGGAGGTGGGAAAGTGAATGAATGCATTCTCAATTAGGTGCGCTGATCGGTACGGGTCGTAGCCGTAACTTGGAGTCAACTTGCGCATGTATGGTAAGAATTATGCTACAGCCTCCATCATCGTATCATATAACCCATCGTTTTATTGATCGGAAGCTGTCTGAAGGCTTCCGTGTCGGCGATACACAAATATTGACCCATTAGTTGTCGACTAAATTTACCTAATCCACTCGAGTGTGATAAATATTGATCGTTAATAAACTCCTCGCAGCATCCGAGGATGCTGTTAAAAGGCAGTTCTTTCTTCTAGGCGATGATGTCATGCCGTGTTGGGCGAGGCGAGGCTTGTCTATCTCCTAAAGGTCATAGAAACTGTGACATAAATTCTTCGAAAGTGAACAAAACTAACAGATTGTGTGAGTGTTTGTGTTTTTTTAAAGTTCATATCTATTATCGGGTAATGTTTGCGATATAGAAATCGCCCACTATCCTTGACGGAAAGAGAACAACCCCTTTGGTACATCTTCCGTTCCGATGGTTTAGACGAGGGAGAAGCGTGTAATGTATGCTAATATGCTTGTCTTTTACGGATACAGATATGCCAACGACTGGGGTAGGATTATAAACGCATAAATGTCGATTGTGTTGCAGGGAGATCGTAAACGTCTACCTTCACACAGGAACACACGGTTCCTAAGCTGTCCATAATCATCATGCTGGACCATCACGCTTGTATCGTATTATTGAGTTTAGCGAGGCGATTTTTCCGCAATGGGCCATTCGGAAGGTACGTGTGTTTGCCGAAAATTCCGTGCCCATATTAGACGTGTCGAATGGACACGACCGGGACATTGTGGTTTGGATTCTTATCAAACCGCAAAAGCAATAAATTTGTCCCAAAATCGTTCAACCCAGGCAGATGTTGAGGGATCTTGCGTGTTTTGTCCGGACGGATTGTCCCCTCTTGTTTTTGCCTTCGGTCAGCACAATCTGTACTTACCTACGGAGTTGATCAGATAGGTGGCCGGTGGTTTGAGGACGCTGCGGGCGTAGGCACTGCGGATGATTTCCAGCGCGCATGGTTCGGCCGTTATCAGCAGCATGCCGGGCGAAATGTGTCCAAGGTATTTGAGTACCTTCGTGGCCGCCGCCAACGGTGCGTTCCACCAGCATTGAAGGTTAGCTGATAGAAAATTCTGTAACATAAAGAAATGGGGAAAAATTTAGAAGGTTAGCATGAGATTTTTAAGGATTTATTGATGTCAAAATTGATGATTCAAATTATGAAAGAAATAATAATTATTGTTTTATATAAACGATGAACCTTGTGAATTCGTCATTTCGTGCAATACTTTAAATCCAACTTGAGCATGATTTTCTTTCAAAGCTCCCAAACAAATATCATAATAATATGCTACGATTGCATGCTGACATGAAGACATTAAACCATTCCCACTATGGGTGGACCTTAAAGGGCGATCTCCTGCGGTCCCACCTCAAACCCATGGCAGGAAATAATACCACGAGAAACAACGGCTCGATTCAACAGTGTGCCGCTGTCCCGATACCCGCTGGCTTTGCTCATGCTACAAACATTCCACAAACGTCACCGGCTGCGGTTGTCTTAAGGTGCACACGGACGGTCTATCGGGAAGCTAGGGAAACACTAGCCCGGCCAGGAAATGAAGATGATGTAACGTTAGAATGGGGTGTGATTTGAATTCATAATCGTAGCGGCAGTCTGGTCTGGTGGTCGACCGGCCTCGATGATGTGTAACGCGGTAGCAAAAAAGTGGTCGAGTTCATTTCACCCACCATCTAAACAGTGTGTTGTCGAGTTGTATGAAGTGAAATGCTTTTAGGTTTTTTTTTGTGTTCATAAGCGAGATCGAGCTGTTTTGAGAGCAGATATGCAGTCAGTACGATAGAAAAGCTCCAAGCTAGCGGTTTTGGGGATATCTAGTAAACAATTTTAATCAATGTGGTGACTAATAGCGAAGTTACGTCTCAAAAAATGTCTTATCATCGAAAACGCATATGCTCAATGTTGCTCAAAATGCATTATTTTCGTCCGCTCAGAATTTCTCGAATTATTGAAATGAGATTTTTCATAAGAAATTCAGATAATATAAACCTGTTCAGAACGATTTTTTTTTATCAGAATAATGAGCTTATGCTTGAAAATATAAACTTTCTTTCTTGAAAATCTAGATAATCTCCCTTTTTCTAAGGTTCCGAGTATATATTTCGCCTAAATTAAAGTATTATTGCGGATTTGCTTGTTCCGGCTCGGTGTTGTATATCGTAACGACGCCGGCCTGCACACGACAGGACTAGTCTAAAATTCCATCAAAACCAATAACCAAGTCAACTATCCAGCAAACCGGTAAATACACTCAAAGAATGCCGAAAATGGTAGGTTTCTAACCCTCTTGAGGTTGTTGTATCGATAAAGAAGAACAAAACGGGAACAATTACGTATATGTTTAGAAATTTAATAGTAATTTCTAGCTGGGTACATCCTACATATTCACTGTTCGGAGAAGAAAATGTCTGTACAACAATGTAAATTGTACTTTAGGTTAAGGATCGAATGTATTTAAGCGACGGCTTGGCCATGCTTCATGAATGAAAAAAATAGTAATGTCTCAAATAATGTTTTATATATAAAATTAAGAGCAAAGATATTCGTCTTAACGTAGTTGTAATTTAATTTAAGAATATTTTTGATGAAAACTTCAATGTCACTTAGTACATTGTAGTGTGGTATGTGTTAAAATGCTGATAGCAGACTAGAAAATATCAACATATGTCCTTCTACTGGTACACACGAAACGACCACGCGGAAGGATTTATTCCGCACCGCAGTTCTGCCAGCAGTTGTCTGCGGTTCGCCCGAACAGTAGTTGCCAGGATGCGAATGTCTGCGAATGGAATTAATCATCTCACTTGGTTCCCGTCACTCCCTTATTTCCGGTTGGTTTCCTCTTTTGTCGAGTTGATTTTTTTGCAGCTCGTAATGGTAATGAAAACAGTACTGAAATGTTTTCTGTAGATTGTGAAGGCAAATTGCAAATTCCCAGATCACCGGTGGACGAATCTAGAGCAGAGCGTACCCTCGGTTTAATAAAGTTAATTTATGACTTGTAACAGTTGGTGTTATGCACATAAGGGTAGAAAGGTTATCCGTTAATTAAACCAGTTAAGGAACCAAACTGGTGGAAAACAGGTATGAATGTATTTAAGGAAAAAGGGGTTCCCACGTGAAGTTGTTAATCCTGTAAGCTTGATAATCTTACAGCGGATATTACTAACAAATTAACGTAGACATATGAAGTTCTTGTTTCAAAACAATAATCTGCTGAAAACTAAACACAAGTCTCAGTTATTATTGGAAGAATCGATTCACAAACGCGATAGTGCTATGTAAAAACAGTCCAACCTGTCAACACAAACATTAAACGTAATCAATCACTTCTTTCACATCAAGTCCTTCCTTTTCTTTACCATCACCATCATCATTGGCAGTTATCATCGTCAACATCTACAGTACAATTTCCCCCCCCACGTTTTGCTGCTGTACGCATGTGATTTAATTCATCTCTTATTAAAGCGAATGTACCATTTACACCCGGGATGGTTTCACCGCATACAGAACATCGCACGTTCTGCTCCGACAAATCAGGACATTCGTTAAACGCCAACACCATGGAGGGGTTGGTTTTCGCTTGTCTTTTCCCTATGTTCTGGCACGGTTTGATAATGTGAAAAGGGAAAATGCCTTCGATACGGCTTTTGCCGTTGAAATTCGACATGGAATGACCATCGGCAGAAGCGTTGGAATCAGGCACATCTGTAGAGCGGCAAGTACGAATACAAGGAAGCAGCAATCTTGCTTCGGGAACACAACAAAGCCGGACTGAGCACAACCAATGTCGAGGGAGAGTTGAAATCGGATTATGGTGAAGAAAGCAGATGAATAGCAGAAGTTTCACCGCGATAAGTTCTTTGCCAAATTCCGTATCCCGAACGGCTGTCGGATTTCCCGCTCAGTTCTTGTATGTGTGCGTACACGTGAACCAAGTCATCCTCCCTCCTCGAGGAGACAGGGACTGAATCCCTGTGGGTGGGAACGTACACTAAAAATCAATAAATTTTGCAACTCGCCATTTTCCGGACGACGATATTTAGCGAATTGAGTGGTTTTTGGGTTTCGCAGTTTATAGTTGGTTCAATTTCCGGTTCAAACCACTGTACATGAACGGTTCTTCAAAAGCATTGACCACGTGTGTATGTGTGTGTATGTATTGACTTAGTACTATTTTGTTTGCTTACCACTCGAGGGAAGTTGTTGTGTGTAGAAAAACTTCTGACGAACTGTTTTGGGATGGTTTCCCTACCCGGTTTTCACCCTATTTTATCTGACTATCGTAGATGGTTGATAATGTTGCGGGTATATTTCGATTCCCATACAAGACAAGTGTTGTGTTTGGTTTGTTTCTTCTACAGGTCGTTCACAGCTGAGCCCAATGCTGCAGAAGAACCGAACACCACAAACAAGCTTAGCAAAGTAACAGTTATTTCTCAGTCATCTATTCCAGCCTAGCGGATGTTCTTTATGGTGTCTCGAGGGCATCCCAGTACATACCCCATCGAGGAAAACAACGAGAAATACCAAATGGTTAGAGATTTAGCAAAAGGGACAAACAAATGTATTTCGCTGTGTTTGCTTGTTTGGCGAAGAACTTGTTGAGACGCGTGTTCCAACAGCCCTCAGGTGATGTCATATGAGTTTTATGTGATTGTAACGTTCTGGGCACGCCGGAACATGCGTGCTCAGGGAACGATTCTATTATTAGCTTGAAGGAAATTATTGTTTTGACAATTGAGGGGGAAAAATGGAAGAAATATGAACCACGGTCTCAGTTTTATGTTGATTGAGCAATAAGCATTATTAATTTATGGCTTATAAGTCCTGTGAAGCAAATTGAAATTCTCAAAATGAAATCAAAAGAAAGATCCTGGTCACGGCACCAAATACTAACATATTCCGAAATTCCTCTTATTCTCACAAAAGAGCAAAGAAACTACGCCTTGTTCAATGTATCCATGAAAGGGAAATCTTTTTTTATATATATTCCCTTTTTCAAGTTAATTTCCTCTAACATGACTTCATTTTGTGATAAACGTGCTGGTTGCATCATCATCATGCCACGATCGAATCGTGTTGATTTTAAAATAACCGTACCGAAAGGCTTAGAAATGACAGCTAAGTCGCGGCTCATCAACCATTCGCCTGTTCCGATCCGTAAGCGTGAAGCAATTAATCAAATTAGTGCAAATAAAAGCAGATAAAAAGGCGCACAGCCCGGGACAGGCTCGAAGTGAGATCAATAATGAACTGTTATTTAGCAATTGGTTTAATTTCTACGCCCACCGTGGAAAGAGGGAAAGGTGATGGCCGTGCAAACTGGCCATGACATTGCGGAACGGGGAAGGTGCATGGGAAGTGTTGAGGGGGAGGGAAAATAACGTATTAAGCTACCGCATTGCCGGAACAGGGCGAAGAAACACCATGTTTAGTAGAACTATTCTTAGAAACATGTTTAATGCGAAGCAGAACAATTCTTTTGTGCAACAAAAATGATAGGAAATTATATGCTTTTGTAATCTGCTTTGTTCGCTCCGGAAGAAAACCCCATCGTGGGATCAGATATCAGATGCGCTTTTAGCCTTTCAATCAGCAGATTCAAGATCGTTGGGAAATGGTCAGCTCGGCAACAACAGCAAATCAGGTACGATTTATTTCCCGTCCATCAATGCCGACCGGTGGAAAGTGAGATAATTTCAGGGTTTAATGCGCCAGCGTGTATGTTTGTGCATGTGCAAACAAATAATGACCTAAAGACCGGTTTCAGGCTAGATGAAGAGGTTGGGCATTTTCCCTTTAACGATTAATGTGTTATGCTTGCGGTAATTGTTTGTCTGTACCTTCGGTGCGGAAGAGTTGTGCAAAACTTGATACAAATCGGAAACCAAACCCACTGAGCGGATGTTTACATTTTCTTTGTTTTTTGTATTGCTCGAAGCCTAAAGAAACGGAAGATCAGCGTGTATGTGTGTCTGTGTGTGTGAGGGTCAGTTGGAAAATTCATGCTCAGAGAGATATGTACACAATTGAAGGATTTTAAAATTAAATATTTATCTTATTCACAGCATTGGTTGAGTGAAAAACTTCGCATTAATTTCCATCGCGACAGACAGACATGCCAGGAGTAAGAAAATAAACCACCATTAGGGACCGTGAAAGATTTCCTATTTAAAAAAGAACATCAAGCGGCGAACTGCAATTAGTGACAAAAAAAAACCAAACACATCGTTACCGTGGTGTGGTGTGAAAAGAAAAAGCACAAAACGGAAAACCAAACCGGCGGCAATAGTAAACCCACCGGATTGAAATGCATCCCGATCTGCAGTGCAATCATAGCGTGTGCAGTAAATTGCATGTAAAGGAGTGTAAATAAAGATCAGCTGGCGGAGCGATGGCAATGTTCTGTGTCTCTTTCTTGCTCTCTGCTGTTTCAGTTATCTATCAGGCCCTTGTGAGCCAGCAGACTTTGTGGCAAAGGATCGCGGATTCGAGTTTCCGTTTTCATCTGTCGGCAGCTCCCCATTACCAGAAAAACGGCCAATGCGACAACGAGTGATTATTACGTGCCGATAGGGCTTCAGGGTTTTTTTTTGCCGATGATAACAATACCGCCCTTATCTTGATGTTTGATGTTTTTGCACTGTTAGCTAATGATCGGATATGGAAAAAGTGTTCGCTAACATCTTGCCTCGCGATCCGTTCCATCCGGATGTGTCTATTTTTATGTTTGTTTATGTGCTGCAGAACCTGATGAAAATAAGGGCACAGCATGGTGTTTGCTGGTGGATATGGACCGGATTGCATAATTTATTCTGTCACTTTAGGTACGGTGAACGACGACGGTCGACGATCACTTTCCCTACGATGGTGCAGGATATGTTGGCTGTGGTGTTGCAACGCGAGAGCGATTTGCATTCTTGATAAGCTTGCTTGGCAATGCGCTAATGTCGTTTGGCCTTCGGGAAACTTGTTCGTTTTCAATGCAGCAGGTAGGATCTATGTGCGGTTTTAGCATCGAAAAGGAGAAAGTGAGAATTGACGGTAAATTAACTGGAAAGGATGTATGTGTGTGATTGCAGAGATAATTAATTGTCGCATAAAGAGAAATTGTACCGTGAGTACAGTAATTCATTTTGTATGTTTTGTCCACAGAAGTTTTGATAACTTCTGAGAAGAGTTTAAGAGAACAAGGCTAACTCGTCCTTTTTGTAATAAGAAAGATTACTGTGTACCGGTTCGTACATCTGAGATATGGGATCCTTTCACGGTTTGGAGAAGGAAAACTCCCCCAACGAATGTGATTTGTACTCTGGATTAAGTTTATAATGAATATAGGCAAAACAGTATGAATAGTATGAATAATACAACAAAGATCAAAGTGTACATCCCAGTCGAGCAGTGATCTATAATTTTGTGCTTAAAGAATCTTTTGAGAAGAGTCATGGACTCTTTAAAGAGTCTTGAATGCTTAGAAATTAATTGCAGAGCTGGTTGTAGCGTCTGATAAGTAAGTAAGTATGAAGATTAATGGAAATTTTAGGATTCATCAATCTCTAAGGATTCTTGAATCTTTGGAATAGAGATCTCGATTGATTCATTAATCAATTCAATTCAATTCAATTAATATTAAATTTAATTCATCCAAAGATACAAATTCATGAATCTGAATCAAATTCACCCAACATTGGTGATCTGTGAATTTTCCGATCAGTTTTCCTCGTCAAACAGTATTATCCGCTTTTGAGTTGTAGAGGAAGCCTGATGACGATCCAGAGTGTATAGGTCAAAACAGTGTATTTTTGTGATTTCAGTCATTAATAGCTTCAAGATTTTTTTTTGTACCATTTATTCTTGTTGTCAAATGTTGTATATAACTCATATTTAGAGGAGAAGGGAACATTTGCATAGTTTAATCCACCTATCTCAATTTCGTATGGGATTTTGTTTTAATCTGGCACTGCTTTTAAATACACCACCTTGACCACTTTCGATATAAAAAAATGTTTAAAATACGTTTTTTTTCGCATTACACCGCAATCCTGACATCAAAAAATATAAGTGTATAAGTGTACAAAGTATGTACTAAAATCTTTGCTATCACTTTTCACAGCCTTGAAAGTGTCTAAGAATATTTTTAGTCTTGTTTTCAAATTGCATCACATTACTGACTTTAAAAATCACTTGCAGCAACGATATTAGTAATAAATTTGAAAAAAAAAAACTGATCGGAAAAATGTGCATAGAAATGTACAGTGCGTCGCTTTTCAACCGTCCCTAAAATGATCACTGACAATTTTAACGAATGAATCGGAGCTCAATTGTTTTTTTTTATCTCAGATCGCTCGCTACTCGGTATGTTTAAAGTGTCACTTTTGGATTGCGAGCCCCTTTTAGATCAAATATGCTCTCCGTTCCTATCTCCGATCACAACACACCCCCGATCGTAGCTAAAAAATAATGATTTAACGTAAACACGATCACTGCATTCGAAGATCGATATAACTGTGCACATTCCACTCGTACGATCGTATCCAATCGCACCAATCGCACCGCGTATCCAATAATCACACAAATCATTTGCGCGGGCAGAAATAAAAGCCCTGCAACATTATTTACCAACCATCTCCACCCACCCGCTCAGTGACGCTTACCTGGAAGATCGTGTAGCCGCTGTCGTACATCCAGAAGTCTTCGGGCGGGTTGCCCGGTTTGGTCAGCTGTATCGCAAGACATTGTTGCAGTATCAGCCGACACTTCTTCGGCGTTCCGGGCGAGTTCGTGCTCATCCTGGAGGCGATCGGCGTCGATCGGCATATATCTGGTTGCTCCGTTGCGCCCGTTCTAAATTTGTTCCGGGTTAGACGATACGCGCAGGAAGGGAGTGCGGGAAGGCAGCCGGTGGGATGTTCGTATCCTCCTCTATCCGTTCCGGGTTCAGCAAAAAAAAACTCCTCAGCAAAATAAATCCAAAGGTTCGTCGCTTTTACTCCCTCCGGCCTAAAGACGCGGGCTGGGAGCTCGAGTTCCGGATGATTAATGCTTCACCGTTTTTGCTGCTATCAGCACGGTGATCCCTCGGCGGTGGTCGCGTTCCGATGCTTGATAGCGTATCATTAGAGCACACAGAACCACACACAATCCCTCCCCACTGGACCACTGGATCGTACGCAATATCAGCACACGGACCTTGAGGGCAGGGCTAGGGCAGATGGATCGGCTACGGTAAGGATCGGGTTCCTGGGCGCGATCGCGATCGAGTCAATTGCAGCCGAGACCGGGACGATCGGATTGGTTCTGTAAAGGGATAGAAAGGCAATCAAAACGTTAAACAAAATGAATACCTTTTGCGCGTGAAATGGGATGGACGTTTCTTTGTTTCGTTGCGACCGGCAGGAAGGAGGCCAATGGCCTCATATCGCAATACCCGATTGACCTACATCGTTGGTGGCACAACGTTGCTCATTAAATCGCGGAAAATTCTTATCGCACAATTTGATCGGTGAACCACCTGTCCACTTTCTAGAAAAAAAAAACTCCAATGATGCACGATCGCGGTTCTTTACTCGAAAATCATTACCTTTTTGTACAACCGATCACGCTCACGAGTCGCCAAAAACTGAGAGTTGCACGGTGGCAAATTTGTACGGGAACCTACAGCATATTTCTAGCACCATCCTACCAAAAGATGGATAATAGTGCGAAGGAGAAAAAAAGACCTTCACGACAAAGCCAAGCAGCAGTGCCCTCACCGACGGCACACGGAGCAGAATCAATCTATCGATCCTTTAGCATCGTTTTCGGTGACGTAATTTGTAACGAACATTCCGAACAAACAAACGCTGATAGACGTTAAGAAGGGAAAGAAACGAAAGACCACAATGCTACCAAACAAAAGCGACGAACCCCGCGCTCGTGCGTTCCAAGCAGATAGGGTGAATTTTTGGGATGCCCATTTCAGGTTTTGCTTTTTTGCATACGGCATGCTGTGTTCCGTATGCCAACGGCAACCTGTTCGGCTTAACGTGCTCGTTCGTTTTGGGTAAATATTAAATATTTGCCAGACCACCATTCTGCCACAGCATCATCGCAGTCTCCGTCGCGCACGCCGTCCCACACCGGTGTATCGGTGTATAAAATCGATCGCGGTACGTGTCGGTGGCTGCTCATTTCTGCTTGCTGAGCGGTCGCACAGTTCGCACAGGTTGGTCGGTACGATCGTAGAAAAAAAAACCGAAAATAAACAAGAGAGTCATGAATATTAATTTTTCCTTTCGTAGCCACTTATTTCTGCACGGGGCTTTCGATCACCGATGCTTCTCTGTTCCCATTCCTTAGAGACTTTCAGGCATTTTGCGAAGCAGACGCGTTGCTGATTGCTGTGTTTCTGTTTTTAGACTGATCATGCGAAACATTAAAAGCTGTACTGACATCAAGTGTCATTCGTCCAGATTTTACATTGTTGCAAATGAGCAAATCCATCCATGTAAGGTGATTATTACACTGTGGTTAACACACCGCCTGGAGTGCGTAGTCTTGTGATCAAAACTGTACCTTCGTAACGATTCAAACTGTACAGCAAACAGTGCGTTGGCAGTGGGTGCTAGTTTTCGCACGAGACCGAACATTTTTATTTATTTTTGGGCTCTTATGAAACCTACCGCCACGCGATAGAACCCGATCGTGGATGATAAAATGAAGCACTAGAGCGGGTATGGCTTGGTGTGTTATTTCCACCAACCACGGTATTGGCAAACAGTGTTTTCGTACTGTTTGATTAGTTCATTTGTACACGGCGTACAACTTGAAGGCCGCTAGGGCAATGTCAACACACGAGCATGGCACGAACTTTTCGGGTGACTCAGTGTGACCTTTTAGCCCCGGTGTGCTGAAGGATGCTTGTTGGGAAGCCAACAAAGCTCTAGCCGGTGGGATTTGTGTAGGTCAACTGTTGCAGCATGGATGAGTGTGCGTTTATTGGAAATACATCTTCCAACAACGTGAACAACGATGTTTGTTGTTTTTAAACACCAGATAGATTATTAGTTTTATTATAGACGATAACATGTAGCTAAATATTTTGGGGGTTTCGGTTCGGTCGCTTGATATAAGAGCACGGCAGCAAATTCTCGATTCAACAAGCACTTGTGCAATAATGCCAAATCATGCAGTGCAGGTTGGGAACGAACTGTTTTGACGGTGACCTTCGGATGACCTCCAAAGATAGCTGGAGCCTGCCGACGGTTCAGAGGAGTATTTACTCGTATTTACTGACTTGTGGCAACATCCACTCATCATTAGTGAAATCGTGAGTTGTGTAGCTTCCATCTTTCGTTCGCAGTACAAAGCCTTCTTTTGTACAATTTGCACTCACTTGTGCACTTGTCCGTTTGCGCGGTAAAGGAACTTGTCGGTACAATATTCTCACTGAAGCGTTGTATCCCTGTAGTTGCCGGCTCGGAGGTTCACAGTCTCACTAGGTTATGAATTAATTATGGATGTCTGGCCGGGTCTGGGGATGGTGGAGATACTCCGTGATGGCGTCGGACGGCGATCGAGTTTGCGATCAGCGAGCCGTCCAGAAAAGGGCAGTTCAGTGAACGTAATGAACGTGTTTTTTCCCTCCTCTGTGCCGAGTGCGACATCTAGAAGTAGCATGTTTGATTGGCTCCAGCCAAGTGACTGAGTTGCTGGGAAAGGAACCACTATTAGAATATATTTGGTTGTCGGTGTTTGGTGAAGCAATTAGGAGGACTCGATGGTTCGGCCGGGTGAGGTGTGAAATAGTTCGGCTGTTACCCATTATGTGTGGTAAAGAATGTATCATATAAGCTATAAATTCAAGTGCCAACAGGAACCAATATAAACGTTGGGAGACCGGCCCGCTCCAAGGGTGTGCTTTGAAATTTAAATTAATTTCGTGTACACAGCATCCATCCAGGGTCTTCTCGGGTGGCCATTACACCCCGCCGCTTTCCAATGCGGAACAGTGTTCTATATCTGGCGCCGACCCTGCTCCCCTCGCGTGCACGGTCTGGCTACAAATGGTCAAAGTACCATAAATGGTATGTTTGCCTTGTGATCGCTAGGGACCGGTGTGTTCTATTGCTGAGAAAATCTGTCACCCCCGAGTGGCGCGTTTGGGCTGCGTCTCGCTGGTGGACCTATACACTCGGTTTGTGTTTGACCTTGCGGGTTGCACGATTTGTGTATATGCTTTGTTTGGAGGATGCCACTCCGCACACTCGCGGCGAAACGTATGGCAGGGACTGGTGTGAGTTCCTTGCACGAAATGGGAAGTCAATCAGGTGGACAACTTAGCCAGTAAGGTGTGTGTGGCAGATTGCGAATGCCACGCGCGAAAACTGATCCGTTCGTATGCCGTATTGGGCACCTCGAAAAGGCCACAGAGTAGAGTGTCTCCGGCTAGGAATATCGGTATCGATCGGTTGGCCGGCTGGACGTGCACTGGACAATTCCGTACGGACAGGTGATCTCAAAACGGTCTACCGCTTGTTATGGAACTGAAGAAAACGAAGAAAAAGAAAAAGCAAACGTATTTAACTCCACATTTTTCATAGCAAAGGCTTGGCAAGGAAGTCGAGAATTACACATCATCGTTTGCAGCATCACCGCACCGTCGGTTCGCAATCGCCTGATGGGCTTCAAGACATGATCACGATTGGGTTTAGGTTGTTTTTTTTCTATTCACCACTACGCAAGCTGTTCACGTTGCCCGACAAATCGGGACCGATCGGATTGTGTACGGCAAAACGGTTAGCCGTCGCTCGGTTAGCAAATAATTACGTCCGGAAGTAATCTGCTACGATCATCGCCATCTGATCGGCCGGTCTGTACTGGGCATGACAGCGAGGTTGGGAAATGAACGGAACCGGTAGGGTGAAAAAAAAAACAACAAAAAAAGCAAGTAGTTTCAGTGACGAGATCTAGTTCAAGTATCGCCTCCAACCTGAATGGATCCGATTCAAAGGGAATCCGTTTGGTAGGTTGTTGTTTTGTTGTTGTTGATGGTAGCGAGTAGCACATTTAGGCTTCCCTTTTAATGGATAGTGGCCAGCTAAACGGTGTGCCCCCGTAGGAACCGATTTATGTAATGATGCGGCGATTTGGGTTGCAATCGAGCCTTCCAGCAGGCGTGTGGGCACTCATGATAGGAGAAAAACGGTGTTTTATTCAGGAAGCGCACCAGAAGAGAAGGTTTGTTGAGAGTTTTCCCTAGGCAGGTGCAAGAATGATTCAATTGAGTTCAATTGGCTATAATGTTTTTTACTTAAATTAAATTAATTCTTATTTGCCTCCCTACAGCATTACCGTTGTATGTGGTACTTGAAGAGTATGTTTGAATAATAATTTCAATTTCAACAAATAACAAATATAAATGAGAAATATAAAATGGAGTACATCAAAATACATCTATAGATCTATGAAATTTACTCTTAACATTTCGCATTTGTTTATTTTACTGCTTATACAATTCGCATGAAAAAAAAATCTGTGGACAGAATATCTGATAAAAGAGATATGTAAATAAACTAGTGATCTTACAGCTGTGTTCCTCACTGTAGTGTGTTAATATAAGGTGGAGTGATTTTGAATTTCACATGTTTTTCAAGCTATAAGTGGACCAATATTTGTTTGCAATACCCGGTAACACATATCGTTAACTTTAGCATGACAATTTTCGCTGTTCACCAAATCAAGCGTGGAATTTGAGAAAAAAGGGCCGTGTAGAGGAGTATAACCACACAAAAACCGATTGTTTCGGACAGGCACAGCACAGTGCTTTGATTCCCCTTTTTTGGGAACGTTGATTGGTGCGGTGTGGTTGCGTAATTTTGGCGCACCATCCGCGCTCATTATAGGATAATGACTTTGGAGAAGTTTTCCATCCGTTTCCCTGCCCTGGCTCCCAGCGACCCCTCCCTCCTCCGCATCACGCCTTCTATTATGTGTTCGCATTCATGTTTTTTTGCCTCTTTTTTGAGAGGAAGGTCGATAAATACTTTCCAAATTATTAGTTTATTTCACCATTTCACACAACAACTTATTCGCCTCACACCTGAAGGCGGCACGGTTCGGTGTTTTGGGAAGGAAACAAAAAAGGAAAGGAGAGCAAGGAAGAGAACGAGCGAGCTAAAGCACGCGGAAAACAAGCATCAAACTAGGGGAAAATGAAAACACAAAACAAAACATTGGCTTTTTTGCGGTTGATGGTGTAAGGCCGAAAGAGAACGCCGTGTGACGTTATGGGCTACGGTATGATTGATGGAACTGCACCGGTGCATTGAGACCGGGTAACCAATTCATCAAAACATTCGTGTGTCCCTTCGTTCGGTGGTAGCTTTATATGGGTAAAATAAACTAAAAAACGACACTACCGTACATGTAACGAAAGTGAAAAGAAAATTCGCCCGAAAAAAAAACGCACTACTCGGTTCGGGGTTTATTCGAGCAATGAAAAAACGCAGTGAAAAATTAAAGATCACCCAGAGCTCCACCGGCTCAGAATACGTCAGCCGGAACGATGTGCGGTTCGGCAACATGGATGGTTGGAATTTGGTGCAAAAACGTAATTTTTGTTTTTGGGAATGGTGATTGTTATGGTTTTTTGCATTTTTTGGTAATAAAAACTTTTAGCTGAGCGAAAAAGTGTGTTTTTTTTCTTCTCGAGCATAGACGGAAAACCCCAAAGGAATGCTTGATTTGCTTTCGCTTGCAGATTGGTTGATGATCTGATTGCCTGTTTTTTTTTGCTTCAATCATTTGTTGTCTTTTGGTTTACCATCTGCATTAGGTAATGTAAAGCATGGAAAAAAGGAAGACAGCTTGGTGCTTTGTGTTATGGTTTTATGATTGGGTCAACGGTTTTCGGAATGCTTCAATTGTTTGCATAGATGGTAGATGTTGATATCTAAAACACTAAACTCGATTAAATCGAAAAAGGGAAAATGAAAAACCAGTTCATACAATGTTAATGAGCCATGAGTCGGTGACAAATCTACATAATGAGGATTTTCTTCAATTGACACCTTTCGTTCCGATTAATATCCAACAATCCGTGAGACAATCACCCTACGCCTCGGATTCGCTTTTCCCATCCCGACATGTCGCCAATTGTCCGTGTGAATTATTCACGTATCGGATAAAATTAACACCTTGTAATCGGGTACGAGTATGAAACCACCACGAACCGATCGCATAACGAAAGAGGAAAAACAAAAGCGACCGGTTCAGCTGTTTGCGTCTCAAATTAAATCCCCGTTTTGAGCTTTCTGCGTAACGATTCCCGCAAACGGCGGGACGAGACAGTTTAATGCGGTCGAGAGAGAGATGTGGTTTTGTTTCGTTTTAGTTATTTATTTGCTGGTATTGCATCCGAAACCTTGCACTCGTGTTGTGTAATGGCGAATGGAGGAAATTACATTTTGCTCTCATCGCAACGGTTCGGAAACGAGTTGGTGCTGAGTTTCCAGGTACAGCAGCGATATGTGTGTGTCTAGTTTTATTTCCCTTGTACGCATTTTCCACAGGCAGAGCATAAAGTTGTTCTATGAGGAACAGTTTTACGAAGCGGAAAATTCAATCGGGTCAATTACCGGACAAGTTACCGAGGAGAAGCAAACAAAAATATTGACCCTCTACTTAAGTGGGAAATGGTAAAGCTTACGAACATTGAGGCACATGTGCCAGTGACCCATAATTGAAGGGAGTCAAGCTCATGTAGCTTTTATTTATTTTATTTGGTCATAACTCAACAAATATCCTACATGTTTTTGGAAAATGTTATTCATTTTAAATTTATTTTGATATCTATTTTGCCGCATGAAATGTGTTGCTAGTGCCTGAGTTGTAAACTTATGATCGATAAGCATATTATATTTTAACATTAGCTTTTATCCATTAAAGCTTCAAACTTCTTTTTTAGTGTTTCGTTTGGTTTAAACTTTAATAATAAACCCTAAACTATTTGCTACTGAAACGTTACGTACGTCAATGGGATTTAAGATAGGCGATGGATTTAAGTAATAAATTTTACGAAAACAAGCTACAGTATGCAGACTTTTGGGTTAATGAAAGAATTACCTTAAATAAAGATTTTTTTTATGAAGATAGAATTTTTACGTTTGAATGAAAGTATTTATTTTCAAAAAAGTATCTTCACAGAACCTCAACATAATGCATAAGAATGAGCGTATATAATACGCTTTCCTCTTTCGAATGCGTTTGAGCTTTAATTAGCTTAATTCATGCCTTTTTCCGCTTGTAAATAGAAGGTGTTTTCGGCAAAACCAACCATTCTGCTAACCTCTTCAACAAGTGGTCTATTTGAGATAATTATTTAGCAAAGTAGCTGGTGTACTTCCTCCACGCAAAACAGAGGGTGAAACAAACAACAGCGTTGAATAAAAAAAAACCTTTAGCCCTTCGCCCAAGCTGCGGGATTTCGCTCGTCGGCACGAAACAGGATGTCACAACGAAAACACACCAGTCGAAACCAACTCGCCTTCCTACGGCAGGCGTAGTTGGCAGTTCCGCCGAGACACTCGGTGCGCGCCACTGTAATTACCGCCTTCGTTCCAAAAGGCGAAATTAAACAGTGAAGAAAACAACAGCTGAAGACGTGAGACACCCGAACGTACAAACTGAACCACACTCATACACCGAGACATGCTGCAAGACTGCGCTTCTACTTGCTGCGGGTTTACTGGTTTTGCTGGAAACCGGAAGGTGTGCAAGACACCGACATACAGCACGTTTTCGTAGGTGTCGCCGTCGTTCTGGCGTTCTCCATGTGCGCACACACAGCAAGTAGCCTGACAGAGTCATAATTTACTACCGCTCGAATGGCACGCCGTGTAGGTGCAAGGTGCACCGAAATGACAGGCGGCAGTTTTTGTGCAAAAGAAACCCCTATCCGGGTGGGGGCCGCATTGGGTACGAGTGAGGAAGAGGTACTTAAAATAAAGCACGAAAGTCCCCTAGACCTGTTGTATGTTGATTTCGGAGACTTTTTCTTGATCGCGAGTTTTTGGGGAAGTTAATCGCAAAGAGACTCTTCAGAGCGAAGTGTTTTTTTGGCAATCAATTGGGCAGAAAGATTCGCCGATGAATTGCCGAAGAAGCGTCAGCTTTATTGAAGTTCTGCAACGCATGACGCATCCACTGGGAGAGTGGTCAAGACATAACAGGTTCTGGTTAATGTATTCGTTGTCCCCTTTCTGGTACACGGGGCGGCTGTTGGTTGTATGGTTAGTTTATGGCGAAATTCTCTTCTTCGTCTTCCAGTTTCTGCTCGTTGTCATGTTGGGCATCAAGGGATTGTTTTATGATACTTTGCGCGAGACAGTGCGCCTCTATTTGGAGACGGTAGAAGATGCAACTGGGAAGCTGCAACACCTACGGATTGTGGAGTGTGGATGGTCCCAACACGAACGTCCGGGCAGAGCGAGAGGGAGTAATGCGCCATCGATGCAGAGGGTCAAGGTATCGATATTGAGATGAACCGAGCGTGTGAGATAGGGGGAGCAGCACTTTTAATAATGATATTCCCCCCTTTACATGTACAAAAATAATGCTGTACAAATTAATCCGTACACGTCGTAATGTGTCCGGTGTATTGGTGTTGGAGTGGAATTTCCGGTTTGCAAATTCTGGACCAAAAGGATCCCTTCGTCGTAGAAGGGTCATTGTACTGGGTTGAAGACGTCATCGTGGACGTATGCGTAGGTTTCGTTGCAAGCGATCGCACATCGTGAAGATCACACACCATCGTTCGGGAGAGACTTTCTCGAGAATGGAAGATCATGATAATTCAGCGAATCTGTAAATATTCGCTTTGGCTGAGTGCCAAAGCCAAAATGGTTTGGTAAGGTCGATCATACAACGATTCAATTAGTTTCTAGGTTGGCGGTGTATCAACTTTCGGCGGTGTATGATGAAATTAATCGAAAGGTCACTAACGTGAGCTGTGAACTAATCACGATCAACCTCAGCGTCAGCAGACAGGAAGACAGCAATAAAAGCACCGAAGTGTTTAGACCGCTGGAAAAGCTTCCGAACATGTATTGACGCCATTGGGTGAGAAAAACCTTTCGTCAGGTCGGCCCTTTTACTTGAAAGGTGTTTCGTGCCTGGAAAACGTTACGTTTTTTATTGGAAGTCGATGAAAACGAAGCGAAGGAAAGTGAATGAGATCATCCAGGTTCCAGTGCCAAGGGATGCTTTTAATGAGCGTTCACACCTTCCTTGCACACCGCCATTGCTGGCAGACATTCAATCGGGGTGGGTTTTTGGGAGTTGCTTTCGAGACGCTGGCAATTAATTCATTGGGAAACACCCATCGGTGATCGATTTCGATCGCTCGTCTGTCACCCGAGGGGTTCGGTTTGCCGGTTTCCCTCCCGGCGATGGAACGGATGGTGTTTCGTTCTCTGGTGTTTTGATTGTTTGATTTTTTTTTGTTTTCGTTTGATTATGCCGCCGATTAGAAGGTGATTGAGTTTGATTATTATTTTTTATTTACCTCACTAAACGTTCAACACCTCCGGGTGGGAACAGGCTTATTGGGGTGAGAAATTGTGAGAAATTATTGTACAGGGATAAATATCTATTGAATCTTTGAGTTTAAACAAAATTGTTGCTGTTTTATGATTGTTAATGAAAGTATTTAACCATTTTTAGGTATCAAATTTATTATGTCTTTATGGCACCTGTTGATTTCAGGGTTATTGTTTGAGGAATTTTGATTTTTAAATTCCAATGTTATCCAAAAGACTCCACTTCAATTATTTTCCATCAATTATAAAATTGGGTCAGTTTCTGCTTCTTTAGTGATTGTCATTGTTGTTTTTTATTATGCATTCTTACCGTTACAATTGATTAATTTTAGTAATGTGGTAATTTTTTTATAAAATGTAGTATTAACGGATAATATTGACATAAGTTTAACTAAGTAGCCATAGACTTCAAATGGACACAATGTGCGATAAAAAAAATTTAAAATACATCCTCATGGACGACACATAAATGTTCATGTTTCATTTACAATTTCGTGAATGGCCATAACAACAAGACGATATATTCATGAAGCAAACTACCATTGCATACATACTCCGGTGCCGCTAACGACATGCTAAGCCCACCCAATATTTCGTCGAAGTTTAATTGAGCCCGACATTAATTGGCCTCGCTCCATCAGCGTGCGAGGGTTTTCTTGCACCGAAGGTGAATTTCACAGCCATTGCTTGGGAAACTGCATTCGCCTGCACCGGTCGCGACACAACGGAACGAAGGCTGGAAGCCTAATTAAATCGCCACAAATCAGAATTCCCCCGTCTTGATTGCTCCGGGTTCGGAAAAATCGGCCAAATGTAGGCCACAAGGTTGTTTCACCAAACAGCAACACCGCATTTCGTGCTAACCTCCAATGCAACGAAGGTGCCTGATAACGTTTGCACTTTTATTCAATTAAAATCTTTCGATCACGCAAGAGCTTCAGGGAGGGGTTGTACAGCGTACGTGTAAAGGGGAAGAACAATTCATTTGCTTGTTATCCAATCATTTAATTATACGCCGGCCGACGAACGATATGGATGCTTATGAAAAGTTAACATTTTTTTCCAAAAGGTTTTGAGCACCACAATTTTGCATTGTGTATGTTATTTGTTTTTAATTTTTAAAAGCCTTTCACTAACAGCCAAAGCAAAAAGGCACCCCAAAAATTCAAGATTAGATAATTTATGTAAGAATATAACAACGTGTGCTATTAAAAAAAAACATATGCAAAGCATACCGAACAACAGAACGGTATTTAAGAAAGCGGATTTGTTCGCCGCGTTCAACGCTAATCCATTAATGGACCTCACAAACAAATGCAAACTCATTCGCGATGCCCTAATGCACTCCCCTCACACCGAAAGGGCATCTTATTTAACATTCACTCTGATCGTTTTGGGGTTGGAGTGGAAATTATCGCTTTATCAAATGTTTACGATCAATTCAATCAACATTATTAACCCGCCCATTATCATTGCTCGTGCGTTCGATGATTGAAACGGCTTCGCTGGTGGTCGCCGACAGTGTGCCGAGGAAATTCGATCTCCATGTTTGAGGTTAGTAATGTTTATTTTTCATTTAGATATAGTTTCAGCGTTGTTATCACCGTAATAGGGTCACTTTTTGATGGATTTGCGGCAGTTCAGCGTGTTAGTTTACCCCAACTTCTGATCGTGTGGATGGCCTAAGTAGACTAATTCGGACAACTCGATCGAACTCCTCGTTTGATCGCTCATGCGGGTGGCTCTTGATAGGAACTTATGTGGACCTATATCACGTAAGAGAGTTGAGATTGGTGATTTTCCATTTCCACTCAAGCCACCGTGCGTTTCTTTCTTTGTATCGAGTACTTAAGCTACAGCCTCCAAAAAAGTCCTCCATTAAACACGTTCGGAAACAATGGAGTAGCGCGAGTATTTAAACGCACATGGCTACCGCGATTGGCAGAAGGCTTACCGCAAAGAGAGTGAGCTCATAATTCGTTTATGAGTTTTTCGGGAAGTTTACCGGCATTAGTGTTTTGTGTTGCGAACGGTTCAGGCATGGTGCTAGCAATTATATAATTTTGTTGATTATGAACGAAAGTGTTTTCGGGGGTAATGGTTCAATGGTATGTAAGATGGCAGCAGTGAGAAGGTTGAGTTGGAAACGTGTGGGTGGGTTGGTTGGTTTTATTTTTCGCTTCTCCAACCGCTCCATCTGTATCTGCATTGTCTTGTGGATCGGCGTTTAAAGAACCTTCGGTGAAATGTGGGGGAAAACATTGGGATCTTTATAGCGTGCTGTTCCCTTATTTCCTAGCCTTGTAAAATCTCATTTTACACTCTCTTTCGTGCATTTTCGCATTGTTTGCCTGGGCCTGGGAAAGCTACTCCACGCGGGGCAGGATTACGGTGATTAATTGGATCGCGCAAAATGTCAGACCCCCATAAGGCAACCGGTAACCGTAGGAGTCGCTGGCACATTCGCATTGTTTTGTTTTGGAGCTGCCCTTGCCGTGGTTGGAATTGTTGCAGTTTGGTTTGCAATTCGAGGGAGCAATTTATTTTTAAACCACCACTTGATGATCTTTTTTTTCCTTCGCGCAACTTGTTTGCAACAAAATGGAAGTATTTATCGTTGTTAAATACTTCCCTAGGCTCATTGGTTGCCCTTTGAGACTGTAATACGAGCAATGTGTGGTGTAAAGATGGTATAGTTATTTCTGCTGGTTCAAATCGCAATTGACAGTGTGAAGGAATTTTATCGCTATCCCGAAAATGTTTCAACTGTGCAGATGGGCTTATAATTAGCAAATCATTTAAATGGCAAGATGCTCTGGCGGAGAAGAATACCGAACAAAAGAAGAGACAGGAAAAAGAAAAAAATAAACAAACTAATGAGAGGCAATTTTCCAATATCGATTCTTCTCGCTTTTCCCAAACGACCCGTTTGACTGATTGGTTCGTGAGGAGGATCGGAATTATTTTGGGATTGTGATTTTTTCTCTCTTTATTTTGTACAATCATCAAAGATAGATAGCATTAATCGTTGGCTGGTTGAAATGGAAAGCGTTCGCTGAGGGGCGTATGTTTAGTTTTAGGGTAAATACCAAATACCAAGGGTAGTACCAAATGGAAAGTATTGTTAGTGATGGATTTGTTTTTGTTTACCTTTTTTAGCAAGAAAGTGCTATTGAAAATGCAATGAAAGAAAGATAACATGTTTTGCAACTAGCCGTAAATTTGATTGGGAAAGAGCTGTAAAATCATCGTCGTCTCGAAGCAATAAACTACTGACGCATCATTTTTGCCTGATGTATTTTATTCTTGTTACATGAATTTTTATGAAAATTACCATATTTAAGGGATGAGTTTTATTATATCTCTAGCATAGAACGAACTCCAACAACTATTGCAACCTTATCTAGCTGAATCCAATGGTTTATGAAGTAACCACCAAAAAAACACGCTTAATAATTTCCAACTTAAAGGGAAATTTACAATTAACGACAGAAATCTACGTCTTTTAATTCATTACGGATTTTATTCGTAGCACCATAAAAAACAGAACCTGTCGGACTTTGAAAACCGTTCGAATACGAACAATACATGAATATTTCGAGTCAGTTGGTTCACTAGTTTTCGAAAAAGTCTGGGTACCGATGAGCAAACTGTTATTTGGAGAAAAATACATTTGAATTTTGAACAAATCGAGGTTTTGGTCATAGCTAGGATGACTTTATTCTTTGGATTTTAATTTCATTATTTGCAGGTGTATTGAAGTGTCTTTCTATACGATATTTTTAACTCAAAGTCATACAAAATTGTGATGTGTCATAGTCATATTCCATGATTGTTTTTATTGGATTGTGCTAAAGCGGTTGTTCCAAGAATATGTTCACACGTAATTTCCTTTCAACTTAAAAGCTCGTTAAGGTGCGGGGAGATCTTGTTTCCTGTGATATTAAATTAAGAAAACATTAATTCCATCCCTCCAGATGCGGCGAGGTACCACCGACTACCAAAAAGGACTCCTTCCCATTTCGAAAGCAAATCGTTAATTTTAAAAACACATGCAGAAGACATTTCAGATTACGAATCCCATTGAATCCGTTCTCAAAATGGCCAATCTAGTTGAAAGATCTTGGCGCAGCTTCCGGCCTTCCAAATCCGTCCCGGCTGCGAATGGACACAAAAACTCCAACGACATCCGCGAAATCCGTGTTCCACACGAGCCTAGCACATGTGAAAATGATGGATCATAAATAAAGTCAGTCGAAGCAACCAAGTCGTCAAGCGAAAGCGGTCCACCATCGTTACCGCCAGAGGGTAAATACAGGGAGCAACTGCAGCAACAGCCCCAAACATGTCCCCCAACGCGTAGTGGGCACACATAATTCGTTTATAATTTGTTTTGTATTCAAATTTAAACGCGACCACATTGTGGGGGCCGTCAACGCGATGTTTTTCCGCCTCCTTTCCGGGGCCCCTTGTTCGGGGGGCATGTGTTTGGTGTGTGTCGTAGTTAAGTTTTGATTTGGCAGCCCACTTCCGTCGCCAAGGTATGTCGACGCCACGGCACAACGGTGACCCGCAGCCGGTACTGGTTGGTGTTTATTTGTGGTGGCTTTTCCCCGTCTGCTTCTGCTTCGTTTGCATCGCTTGGAAGAAAATAGATTAATGTGACCCTCGGCTTCGTGTTCGATCACTGCGTTGATTTACTACTCACAGCTGTTGCCCGCACTGAACGCGGCAGCGCACTATGATGAAGGTGTGACAAATGTTGGGAACTTTCTTTATCCCGAATAGACATACAAAACGACACACTCACACTTTTTTTTTTGGAGCCTCACCTTGGCGGTGTTCCAATCATGCCGGTTCATCGTTCGGTTGCACAACGAGCAAATGATGACGCGGAATTATGTTTTTTCCCCTCCCCACTTTAGCTTCGATCCCTTTTACGAAGGTACCGAAAATGTAGTGAACGCTTTTGTGATTGAATTGTACTTAGCGGCCTTGCCCAGGTCGATTCTGCTAGAAAGTGTTGTTGTGCCGGTGTGGTATTGTTGTTGTGATGTCGCTTTTCTTCTCGTTGTTGTAATAAAATCGTTTTGCTGGGTGGCCTCGGCACGATAATCGGGCGTTGACGAGCGGGCTTTCCCGATGTAATCAGATCGTTTTTACGTAAAACTGTTAGATCCATCGATTGCTTCGTTTATGGAGATTTGTATAGGATTTAAACAAGGTTAGGCTGTGTGACAAAAGGGGAAAGAGCAATCAATGTCCACGTACATGAGCTGGAACGTGAGTGGAATTGCTTTTTGGGCTGTGGTGTAGCTAGAAATAGTACGTTAATTTATTAATTAAGAATTTATGCAATTAAAACCATACACCATGAATAAATCATGCAACGATACACTCAAACACGTTGGAAGCTTCATCTTGATTGCTTGTGGTCTTTATCGATCCACGATGGCCGGAGGGCTTAGCTTAAAATAAATCGCGACCCATCATCCACAAACGAAGACAGATGAAGCTGCGATAATACGATGTTGCCCGTTCAGGGGTGACTTTCCGGGATTCCTGTTGTATTGGCTGGCCCCCATCACAACGGCACAGCGAGAGTGAACAACATACAAGTTGCGTTTCACACGATTATGCGCATCCAGTTCGTGAGAAGCATGTGTGGCCGTCTGCGTTAGCAAATGCACCCCCGAGGGTATTTTCTATCTCGTACACTATTCCCGGGCACGAATGCATGCAATGCGTTCCAGTGTGTGCCGTTAGTACCATGTCGGGTAAAGCGACTGGACCCAACGCGATCGTCAACGCGGGAAGATCAAACTGCATTCGCCGGACGGAGGAAGAAATTATGCGCAAGCTTGTATGTATGAAATGAAAGCGCATGAAGAGTGAATTTCATTGCAATAGACCAAAAATGGATTGAAGTTTTATTGGAGACACAATTTATTATTATTTTACCTATAAGGGATGGCAGTAACGGAGTTGTATGCCGCTGTTTACTACATTTATAAGAAAAATGTAATAGAAAATACTTTATTGAATGGAGAGTCTTTTTTTTTACGTGTCAACCCCCATCCAGCAGATTGCTATTGGTAGTAGCATCGCAACAAATATGATGCGTTGTATTTACTTTTTTCCAAAGTTTCAACTCTAAGGCTACCAATATTATATCATTATTAACTTCTACTTACATCTCTCACAGCATTAGGTAGAAATAACTCCATTATTCTTTATTTCATTGTGACGAAGCTTACGACGATCGGAACGACAATATCGAGTATTTATTTGGTTCTTCTCGTGGATCCCTAATAAAGTTTCAATGCATCTACAATTTTTGGTAACATTTTAACAACCATTACACGAGACAGATCATTTTCGACGAAGAGACTACAATCAAAGAACAAAAGCGGTGCATGCGGCTTGCGATCCGTTCTTTGCCGACCACTGCTATAGCCCATAGAATTGATCGAACCTGTAAACCAATTGGCTTGACATAGTCATCAATGATTCTAAACATATTTTCTATATCCGATGAGTATTATCTGAGTTGATCTCTGGTTGTTTTATAGTCAAAAAACTGCTAAAATTTTGTTGAAAACGGCTTTTGCCACTTAAAATGTCAACAATTTCTGATTTTTTTTAAATATTGCGAAGATTTTCTACCTATACCGGTCGGTTAAATTTATTTTGTAGCCTGCGGGCAGACTTAAATAATAAGTGTATAGTATGTTTCATCGTGAAAGTATATGAAAAAAAAGTATGAAAGTAAGTAAGGGCTGTAGTTTGTCTTTTGAAAATCAACAGAATTATCTGCATCACTCCCAACATGCCTTCGATAATAATTAAAAACTTTTTTGAGTATGTTAAAATTATTATTATTGTTACTATTATACAGATTTTGTGTTCTGGCATTCAACAAAAATGTTTTAGTTAACAAACAGTAAAGAGCAATACATGAAAACCCATATTGGAAATTAGAAAAAAAAACATTAAAAAAAACAAAAAACAATAGTACAAATCATATTATAAAAAAAGAATGTAGAGATCACAAAAGATTGAAATAAAACCATACAATCATAAAATTAACCACCTTCGTTAACCTTTTTCAAAGCACACAGTTTCGTTGCACGGGTCTAAATTCTGGAAGTTAAAACTAAGACATTCCAAAAGCAACAAGTTAACCTGGATCACTTCATCTAGGTTATGATTAGCGCTTTTATTTAACCCTCCCAATGTAGCAGCTTCGATCGTGGTGCAATAAACATAATAATTTATGAATCGTTCGGGAAAAAAGCACACACTCACACATACACAGTTCTCTTTTGTAAAGCATCTGTGGTTGCGGTCTGCCAGCACTGATAACGCTTGAGCAGCACTGCGGTAGCTATATTTTTGTTTGTTGGAAAGCTGATGGTGGTTGTGACTTGTGCCTGACGCCGATGGATTTGACCTAGTGCCCTAGCTGGTGGTTGGTTGAAGTGTTCGTGCTAAAAGCTGTGGGTAATTTGTGGTTATATTCGATACCTTAACACAAGGGTACTAAGGGCTTACAGGCGGGATGGGACCTTCTATGAGGATGGAATGTTATTCACTTGAAGGGTAGTGGAGTAGTGTAGATAGCAACTAGAAGATGATAGAATGAGCGTAGAGTGCAACTAAAATGGATGCAAAAAGCGCCACGAAGAATGAGCCATCGAATAGAAGTAAATAGAGGATGGGATAATAAATTGATGCAAGTTTATATTCTCTTTGGAGTATCAAACCAATGCCGCAGAAACTAGATTTGTAGCAGTTAATTTATAAAACTCCACTACAAAATATTCTATTTGTGATTTGGGGCAAAATGTTTGTGTTATTGAACTAGAGCTACTTAGGAAAAAATATGTTAATTGAATCTGATTAGTTAGACTTTAAATGCACAATTCATACACTGCGAATACACGCTCTTTCATTGGAGGAATTCAGAGTCATTGTTAGGCGCTTGGGAAACAACAAAAAAGCCAATAGTAAATATTGCGTAAGTCTTATTCCGATCATCCTTATCCATTCGCTTCCCATACCGTTCCCATGAACGAAAATTCAACGTGTGAGTAATTTCCGTTTTCAATTCACACTAACCTTGTGCCGTTTATATTAGGCATCGGGTGATGCAGCGAAACCTACATTTTCCGCATCACCTGTGCATCGCGCTGAAGGGCGCGAGCTCGCAACACATCACAAACACGCACACGGTACGCCCATCATCCGGGCGGCTTGTCGCTGTCAATCAGCAGGAAAACACACATATGCTTCCACCCGGAGTGCAACAGAAGCAGAGCCACTGATCAGCAAAACTTCGGCTCGAAGAACGGGCGGTACGTGGTCCGTGCCTGTTTTGTAATCTCTCACGTTTCCGCGTGCACGTTGCACATCTCTTGCAACTTCATGCGCGACATTGCATGCATGACAAACGTTTCGCTTCCGATGGCAAAAACTGTGTGTGTGCGTTGTGTTGTTTGATGCATGGGAAAATGCATCAAGCAGCCACAATCAAACCAAAAACGGGATGACTATAAGTAGTGAGAAGCCGGGAAGGCGCCATCGTGTCGGGGCGGATGGTGTATGGAAAAGGAAACTGCAAATTTGATACCATTCCAAGCAGGTGGTTATTGCGGGGCGGGGTGTAAGCAAAGACGAGCGAAACAGAGGCGAATCCAAATGCTAATCGAAACGATATAGCGTTTCGGAATGAGATTTGCACACGTGCGAAGATGGTTGGTGCGCTGATCAATTGATGATTGGTGTGATTGTTGCTTGGCGTTCGCTAAACCATTAACTTTACACCGTTTTGGGTAGATTGGCGTTCAATTGCTGCGTGGTGAGTCTGTTTTATGGCGTTAATCTAAGCAATGGTTAAAGAAAACACGTGCAAATTACCATTGCAATTGATACGGTAGAAATGTAAATAATCGTTAGCCGATTAATACTCAATAGTGTTAATAAAGTGTTTCTAATCATGAATTATGGATTGAATATCTTTGATATGTTAGTTATACCTCTATTATATGCAGAGCTAAAATTATCAGTGAAGAAATATTTTTTTTTTAATTTTAGTAATTTCTATTGTTTAGTTGCTTTTTGAATTTATGAGGTTAGTGATTATGCTTTAATGATGGTAATTAATTACAATAAAACAAACAAATCAATTGCATCTTTCACACCTTGATCTATGAATGTTTAATGATGCACATTAGCAATTTGTGAATAAAATTTAAGATAAATGTATTACATCCCAGAAACAGGTCAACCCATTAGCTGTCCCGCTGCGCACCGGTTAAAAATAAGTCTATTGAAATCTGAACCACAAAGTCGAATGTGTTTCAACTCAATTACACACATCGGAGCAACTTATTTTGCAACCAACCCTACCCTGTAAGCCGTAAGCTGTAAGTATCGCATAGAGGTGGTCCACTACCGTGACACGTAGGTGCACATTGCGTGGAACGAAGCTGTTAACGCCATCCCCCAGTAACATGCACGAAACATTCGAATTATTGACCTACCTCGGGATCGCAGACTGATCGTTGCTGCCACTTGCCGATCGATCGATCGGTGGAGTGCAAATGTTTTTGGGCATCGTTTAATATGTGGGATACATGTCACCGGGACGGTAAAGGCCACCGGTTCGGTAAATTCGCATGCGGCTCTCGAACGCGCATATGGAATGCGAAATTCTTGCACAACCAGCGCCGCGGTTGTCCCAATTGTAGCAGGTGGGACAGATCGATGGGACAGAACGGTAAGAATGATCGCTTACCGTGATGGAGAGTGCAAAAAGTGGTCCAGAAAAATGGGCACCAAGTTGTACACCAACTTCTTGGGTTTCTCGCTTGATCGGGCGTAGAAGTCTTTCTTGTTTGGACGAGGTTCGCTACAGGTTTTTTATTTTCGGGGGCAGGGTAGAAGATTTTAGATATTTGCTCTCGATTGGTAAAGATAGATTTATTTAGCCTCGGTAGGTATCAGAAGGTCGACCGGGAGATTATGCTCAACCCGTGGGTGAGCGTGTAGGGCGCAAGCAACATAATAAATTGAGTAAAGCGGCCAAAATGACAAGAATGGTGGGCACCTTTTCAGGGTGGAGTATTCCGAATTTTATGTCACCTGCGATGGCTGTTTTGGTGCACAGAATCATTTAAAGTCATGCAAACCAATTTTGGGGTTTTCTTCAGTGCGTTAATGCTTTAAAAGGGCAGAAGAATATATACTGGATCAGCTACCATTTTAACGTTTAGTTTCGTTGGTTATATTTGCAGCAATATCCCACGAATAAAAGCTTCCGAGCAATCAGTTTCCCCGCAAACTATGATTAGCAAATAAGGTGATTTAATTTAGGAAATTTCATCGGTTTTTATTATTTTCCCTGTAGGTAATGAGTACAGTTGGAATCCCAGCTGACTTTCAGCGCGATTGTTAATGCATTGATAAAAAGTAGACACAATCTTGCCCAATCATTTGTTCGGTGGCTGTCCTCGATGCAATGAAAATGATAGACATTGTGCGTTAGTCACTCGAATGGGCTACGAACCAGACCTGACCTAGAGAGCGAACTGTTTTCACACCGGCTATCGGAGACCCGGACGACCATTCATCATCCATCATTAGGGTAGCTACGGTAGCGGTCGTTTGATATGTACAAGTTTTTTTTCTGTTTCTTTCTCCCTCCCTCTCTCTCTGTGTCGGCACTTTGTGCGGTTTGTGTGGAATGCCGCAATTTCTTAAATGACACATGAAATATTTAAAAATTAAAATGTATGCTTCGTGCGAGGAAGCTGTTCCGAGGGCTAGTGAACTGTCGTCGGTATGCAAATTGCGATCTATTTTTTTTAACTGTATCTTCTATTGATCAAAATAATTCCACCACCTGCACACTCAGGCACCGGTGTTACGTGGCGTGTGGGAACGAGTCAGTTTGAGATCTGACAATCGAACAAATATGTATTTTTTACCGACCCTTTCTGTCTACCGTCTACCGCATCGCCATATCGGTGCCCGGTGACTTGGGGGCCCCAGTGTGTGGAATTTGCAATCATAACTCACCACGACACGGTCACAGCGCAACCTGAGTGGGTTGCGTTTTCGGATGAAAACGTGAAGGGTTCCCTGTTTTTTTTCCTGCTAGCACTGACAGGCGAAGGATCCATGCAGGTGAAGAAGTAAAGTAGGTTACGCTCGGTATCGTTCAACGTGGGTCCCCTTTGCAGTGGCTGTTTGCCGTGTGTGTGTTGTGGAACTGTCCTGTTGTTTTTCTCAGCAATGAAATGCCGCAGTAAGTGAGCTGGAAGTTAATTTTCTTTAATGTCGCCCGACCTCGCTCGCCACACAGGTGATGTGCACGTTAGGTAGATTTGTTTCGCTTTTTTCCAGTTTTCCATTTGGCATACACTCGATCGTCTGTCACCGCGTTCTCACTCACGGACGCTACGGAGTGGTTAAATTGAGCGTATGATTTATGACAGGTTGTGGTGCGCAACCAGCAACGTCATAAGAAGATATGCAGTTATGCAATTTCACGGTACATTAAGCACGGGAAATGCAGCGGGATGACAGCACCCGAGCGGAGGCTGGCATTGAACCGGGGGAGACCAAACTGATCGTAGGAGTGAAGAACAATTCCAGCTCAAGGTATGTTTAATGAGCATTTAAATGGTCGGTTGGATGGTCGCTAAACAAAGCACCCGCTGAACTGCTGAACTGTTATGGCGAGTAATTGACATACATGTTACGAGATCTTAAAGAGAGTAATGGGCAAAACCCGAGAAGCTGGGCTGTGTGGAACAAGTAGTACGATGATTTAATTCCCCCGGTACGTTAAAGAAGATCATTATCCAGGTGGAAAATAAAATGATAGATAAACTAATTGTGAGAAGAACGGAGATAAAAGTACCCATCGCAAGAACCGAGCAATGGGATCTTTAACCTTTTGATTTCTGTTTCATTTCACTAATTGGATTGCATGTCAGAGAGAAGCGTTGCAATTTTTCCATCGTTTGTACGTAGAAAGAATGCGAGAAAATTCTCACACAACACCATGAAATTTTGCTATCATGCTTGCGATTTATGACTCGAGTGACATCTTTTGACAATCGATTTATTTCACTTTCTTCCCCGAAGATGGACAACATGAGAAAAACGCTTTCGCTCGCTTTATCTTATCATGAGGGTGACAAGAACTATCCATCCGCTGTGTGAATGGGGGGTTTGTCGCTTAAACTCTCTCGCCACTATTTCCTATGATTGCACGTGTCGGACATTTTTCACCTCCGTGCAACTGCACATCGGGCTGGACAAAGCTGTAGCTGAGCTTTATCGTTAGCTTCACCCCTACGACTCTTCACCTTCCGTCCCCGTTTCGGAAGCTCGTTCCGCGGTTGTCAAACAATAAATAATGCTCCGATGGTGTGTTTAAATAAATCATAAAAATAAATCGGTTTTTTCGCTGCTTTGCGGCGCTAAGGCGAAGGTGTGGACATGAGCTGTGAGGAAGTTTGGCGTTTTGGAGCCGTTGGGTTGAAAGAGCTCCCTTTGAGCAGTAGCCACACTGCATTTGTTCGGGGTTCGTCGCTTGGACATGCAATCTCCGTGCAGAGATCAGCTTGAAGTGGTTTTCTGTGTTGTTGGCCTCGAATGTTTTTTTCCCTTTTGCAAGCGAGCATCGGAAGCTTAACGGATAAAATAGGCGGCTTACAAATGAAAGTAACAACAGTACAGCTTGATCATGGAAATGGCTGCAATCATACACCAATAAGGAAGGCAAGTCAAAGGAAGTCCATGTAACGCCGAGCTGGGTAGAGAATCCGACCAGAATTTAATCTCCCGCCGGACAACAAGATGCAGTTCGTGCGCTCGGTCGGTACGATCTGAATCCTGATGACCATTTTCAACACCCGGCTGACATAAATTTTAATCAACTGATCAGCGTTTATAATTAGCGTGTCTAGCCCGGTTCGCCGCAGGAACTAGCTGCTGCACGTGTCGTTTTCAACACTTCTAGCCGGCAGAGACGTGGAAATGGAAATGGTAGTGAATATTTCTTGTTGTAAGTGCAATATTTAATTTGCTTCTAGGGGAGAACCTAGTTTTGGCGTGTTTTAAGCGATGCTGATTGCATTATTGCGCCCAGCTTTTTAAGCGCAACCTTGGATGGAATGAAGGTAGATATGTGCGCATACCCTGAAAACGGGGCCTATTGCTGGTTGAAAGATTTTCCACCACCGATACCGGGCAGCAAATCGTGACCGAACCAATGTCCAATTTCCACGAAACGGATATACGGCCGTCACTGCACAATGGACATTGTGTGTGTTTCGTTGTTGTTGCAACCGTCCTCCCTTCGATGCGTTCGATCGTGCAAAACTGTTTGGAAACTGCAAAGGTTCATCGGGTGTCAATGATCGAGCAGCACCGTTCGTCGCTTATCCGGCTGAACGGATGCTTTTTTTGGGATGATTTCGCAGTGCGGACTCATCCGAGCTGCGATGGGTGTTAATTTTATTGCTCACATCAAAGTGGCAACCGCGGTGGTGTCGTAAAACTGATGAGTGATTCGATAAAAGGGCGTGTTGCATACACTATGGGATTTGGTTTGGTACTGGTTGAGTCTATCCAATACGGGTGGAATTTCGTTGGTAACCAATTTATTACAAAATGAAATTGTTAAGCTAAAACTTTTAACTAAATAATGGTTGATTGTTTTAAAGACAAATTTCTGATACAATATTTGTTTTCTTACATTACTACCATAGTGCACAAATATATTTGCTTGAAACAGGACCATCTTATTGTAGCGCTTTGGATTCTCTCATTTGCCGCAAAAAACACGCAAAGACAATTACCATAATGTGATGGGAAGTCAACCGTTCGTTGGCGGCAACAAAAAAGGTCCCAGACAAATGGACACTGAGGGTATGATTGCCAAAGATACGTACGCGAAATTAGCATCTTCCAGCTAAATTTAACCTTCTCCACCGGTAAAGAGTGTCTTTTGAGCTTTGGTTTGACATTTTAGACCCGAAGTGGCACCAAAGTTCTTGCTGAATCGGTGAGAAAACCCGCTCTTCCGAAAGGGTTTAAACCATCGAAGCATGAATTTGGAAAAAGCAATAATCAACACACGCGACCCTCCCACAGAGCGGCAGTTGATTGGATGCGTTCGTGTTAAACAATTTACGTTTCGTAGATGTGGCATCCTCTATATCGGGGCTGTGTAGCGCAAGTTGCATAATTTTGCGTGAAGGCGAAGATCACGGTACGGCGTGTGGTTAAGTTTGATCTTTTCAATCGATATGCGATGGGGTGGTACGATGTGCGTGAGTTCATTATAGACCGGGTTATGTTTTTTTTTCTTCGCAGATGAACGATAATCGATGTGAGACGAATTGATGCACTGCTGTGCATATGCGGGAGGTGATGTTATCGTCCCGTGCATTAAGATAGAAGAGGTGTTTGATAAAAAAAAGTTTTAATGAATGGATTTGAGCGGGATTTTTTTGTATGGAGTGTTGTCGTACAAAACTACACGCTGTCGTCAGCATTATCTTCTACACGGTTGGAAATATCAACGTTAATCAGCGAGCCATCGACAGTATCTGGGGTGCTACTTTTTATTGAAAAATTGGGGGACCTAGACATACGTCAACAGATGCAAATTAAGTCCACTCAACGAGTTGAGGTCAACAGAGGTGGAGTTAATGAGCAAGATGGAAAGATGATAAATATTATAAAAAGCGCATCATTGTTGCTTTGTTGCGAAAAAATCGTTTAAATTGGCACACTGGTATGGTTGCTATACTCATCATATACGGCTTCGTACTTACATCCAATGTTGTGTTGGTCTGTAAATGAAAAGAAAAGAATCTGTTATTAAGTTTAAAGGCAAAGAAGAATGTGTATTTGTTAATATAAATGTACATGAATGGAAAAAAATCGTTTGAAAGGATAACATGTTGTTGTAATTATTTTGTATGAAAAGTTTCATGAAATGTTGCACGGATTAGACGATAGCTGATCGTTTGTTTATACCTTATTTCTATCAACGTTGAATTATAAAAATAAGAAAAGGAAGACAACCGAATAACCAGTCGCATACAGAACACAAAATATGTAAGACAATCTTTTTGGTTTCGGAAAAGTTAACGCGCACGGAAACAGAACGTTTAGTGATGTTTCTCACACATGTTCAGAAAGAGATGTTCTATTACCAACACGATTTAAAAAAATGTAAGAACCATCTATTTTTAATTGCGTGACTGGGTTTTAATGTACTATAAAATAGTTGTGGTAAAAATTAAAATAATTGTAGTATAGTTATGGCAAAAGCATTTATTTAACAGCAAAATAATCTCAAACGGCCTAGGCCTGAAATTTCTGGCTTTCTTTGATTTTATTTACTCGTAACCGGAGAGTAAGTCCTACGTACGGAGGATTGGTCTGGATGGGATTTTGAAGCGATTCTGTCGTGTGAAGACAGGCGCCGTCACCAATACACCACTGAGCCACCCATGCTTTTACCATCGTAAAATTATTTAACCCAAAATGTTATTATTTGATTGGAAAAATTCTAAACTAAACTTAACGAGCTAAACCTAACTTGACAACTAAATGTCTGAAACAACTAAAGGTCCAAAAAACATCTAAAATTGTCAAAAAATTGCACAGTTCTAGTGTAAAAAATCGGATTAATAAAATAGAGCCAAAACGCAAATTGAATTAGTCTACACAGAGTAAAGTGTTAATAATTAATGTGATCGTTCTGGGTCACATACAAATCTGTCCACTAATTGGTGGACACACATTTTGACAACTCCGCTTCGTTTAGGTTTGGGTTTTTCGTTTACCTTTATCAAAACACACGGTATCATAAATTAGATCGATGTTTGTTTTGAACAGTGGAGACAATTTAAAAAATAACGTCAACGAAACAATAGCCGAAGGCCTACACGAGGCAACATGTTCATTAAATTGTAGAGGTTTTTCATTCCTGACGTTAACGGATCCCGTAATTATGTACTTTTCGTTTCCAAAACCTACCTCTAAAGTGAGCAAAGAAATGCTCAATCGAAATTTGTAGCCGCAGGCCACCGTTAGCGCGACAAATGGAAATAATACGAAGAACCATTGTTCGGGATGGTGAGAAAAGTGCACCAGCACCTGACGGCAAACAAAGAGAATACAATTTGTCTTATTTTCTTGTTTTGTTTCTTCAACAATCCACGTGTATGACCACATCAGCAGAACAACAATTTAAGCCACAGCATGTATCTCGTGTTATGGGGGAAAAGACTGCCGCATCATAACACACTGATTGAGATATGGACAGTTAAGATGCTACGTCGAAGCATCTTGGCATGCAACGAAGAAGCTTGTCCAGACAGCTGCGGCGTTCCCAGCACTAGGTCGCGTAATATAACTGACCGGTATGGAGTCAAATTTGGTGGAATTAGCATCCAGCACCCGATGCCTGGAGGGTGCAAAAACTAACAGCCCGATGCGATCTAAGTTTCCCTATTTATTACGTTACCACACTTGCGAAGAATGGAAAATACATGACGGGGTTAAATTTTCCCGCCGGATAAGCTGGTTGTTTTTCGGCAAACTAAGCAAATTTAAAATCAAATGAAATAAACACACACTTCGGATCGGGCGGGAATGTGGGCGAGTGTGGTGCGCGTTGTAGAATTTGGTTTTGCATGCTCCCACACTGGGCCCCGTTATCCGACCGATCTTTACGGATCCATTCATCAGCACCGGGAGGCGAGCTCAACTTGCAACAGTGCTCCGGCGGCACAATGCACATGTTGGCTGGTCCGCCGACAGTTCTCTGCGGGACCGGCTGTGAGTGAGTAATGATGTAACATCTCGCACCGGACAGCAGCAGCACCAGCAGCAGTGACCGGCAGTGCCGTGGTGTATGCGGTTTTTGGCACGGGTCGTTTTTATGCTAAAAACGTTAGCTAATAAAATAATGATCCTATTAAGATCGCGTTCACGATACTGCTCAGGTGGGTTGTGGGAGAGTTGCAGAAAGTGGGAAGAGTAGGGAATGAATGGAACCGAGGAAGAAAAACACGACAGGAAAATGATGTTGGAGGTTTTGTTGCTGATGCTGCAGCGCATTTGCAGCACGTGTGCCGTATCGATTGCAGTTAATTCATGCACAGACAAGTGCACTGAGAAGCAGATCTAATTGTAGCTAGTGCGGTTGTGTTTTGAGCCTTTTTATTGTGAAATAATACTGTAGTCAAAGCTTAATGAAAAATTGTTCGAACATGAACACATTCCGTTTTGTTTTGTAAAGGCTTTGTTTGGAAACTCGTTTGAGAATTGAATGATGTTTGTAGTATTATGTTTTGTAATATTTTTGAAAAAAAGGTATTTTGACGATGCCGGTCCTGCAAGATTGGACAAAATCCCAACTGGACCAATTCCCCGTATACAGAACTGACTATCCAGTTACTGGCAAATAAAGCAAACATATTCAGAATTGGGAGATCTTGTGATGTTGTGCAACTAAAACGGAATAATATTTGGATATGCTCAGAGAATTATTAATATCGAAGAATCCAGAACCCTCAAAGCTTCATCAGTGATTCATCAATCGTTAGAAATTCATGAGTACTCAAAGATGCAGTGGATAGGAAAACATCAACCTCTATCAACTTACAGTCCAGACAAGACAGCAATTGTTGCAATCGTTGCAGAATACTCACACATCTTGAAGGATACATCTTTTTTAGTCGAGAGAATCACAAATTGTCTGGAGCTTAGTTTTATGTTGGTATGGAATTCAAAACTTAGGCAAGAAGTTAAAGTTTCTCAAAAACCATTCTTTTAATAACAACTTTGCAATGATTTTAAAATGAAACTTAGAATTGTGCAAACAAACGCAGGAAACTTACTTATGTCTAATCATATATAAGTCTGATAAGCGAATTTGCTTGATGTGGTTAAGAATTTTATTGTGCTCTCATGCTTTTGAAACAAAGTTTGAACTATTTTCAAATGTTTATTCCAGTTTAACACAAATTTGGATAAAAAATTATTCGACGTGAAAAAATTAACTCTTCTGCGTTCCACCAAAGCTCTTCACAACGCACATATAACTAAACACAGGGTGTCAGTCAGTTCAGATGTCGGATTAAATAAAGTTGTCCAAATTTCGCATTACGTTTTTGCCGATACATGATACGCGTCCAGTTCGGCGAGGTATGTTTGCGGTTGGTGGATTAAGTTACCATCCCTGTTTCCCATCGCACACGTCCGATTGCGTCAATAATAATGGGCATTTCGAGAAACGATTTATCCACGGCACAACAGCTAATGAAATCATCAATCATGCTCCCCAAAGCTCCATTTTCTCGTCCCAACGACACGACTCGACTGTCACGATAAAGCCAAAAGAAACGAATCAAAGCGCAAGAAATCGTTGTCCACCGTTGACACAACAAACAAATGACCATCTAAAAATGGTTGTCACACTCACGTGGTCGTGCGGTCGATCCATCGCACATGTCTATTTCCGTTATTATTCTGTAGTGCAGCCCGCCAACCGAAAACCGTTCGCGGCCACGGAATTTAGCTGCCGTTGCCCAAACCCTCTAATTTAGCTCATAATTCCCAACGCCAGCCGAAACGCCACACAACGTATGATTTCGTTCGTAATCGCATCCTGGCTTGCAGTGCAAAAATGGGCAGAAAAGGGCGCGACAACCGTAACGCATCATCATCACCATCCGCGGCAACAGCAACTCGGAGTTGTTCGTGCCATGGTGTGTGCCATGCTTCTCTTCCGGTGAGTTCTTGCGTGTTGATCGCGCGTACCAAATTGGCGGAGAGGCAAAAGTCCCATCGTACCACCGAACGCAAGAAAACGATGACATGCGTGTCCCAGCTTGGAGCGCGCTCGAGACATATGAGGTGTTCCAGTCGGAACACGATGCTTTCTTGGAACGATTAAATGCTTTTGTTTTGATTAAAAGTTCTCATTCCCACGTGGAGGTGCGTTTCGGTTGGGTGGGTTCCGCAGACGAATGGAGCAATCGGGAAAAGGGATTTTGTGGTGAAAAATTGAAAAAAAGGGTTAGTATACCTGCAAAGAATTGTTGCGAGCTTGGAGTAAAAAATTGCAACAAATGCGGAGGATGATGGATTTGTTAATTGAAAACGTCGGCAGTGAAGATACCGCTCTCCGTGTCGGTGGCTTCATCATCCATCTTCTAATGAGGACGCGTCTTCCGTTTTGTCATACGGTGGCGGTCTGACACATGCGATAAAAGGTTGATCTATTGCAGATGCACTCGCCATCGTGCTGGCTAAATAATTGCGGCATGCGAAATCAGTAAGTGATCTGATAAAACTAGAATAATAAAAAAAGTGTGTCAATGTTTTGCTCCATGCCCTCCGAGAGAAAGCGTAGAATTGAGGAAAAAAGCACCGGTAATAAAAGAAATATAATTATTTTAATGCACTAAACGAGGGAGTACAAAAACCAAAACTGTATTTTAACTTGGCTCATGTAGGTGAATTTGTACGTCCATTGAACCGATCTTTGCCAGACGTTCCCCTGGGGTGTGCGCGCCTAAATATTTCCGGAACTAATGGTTAAGCCACTGAGCTGGGAACATCCGCTGGGAGCTGGTCGGCAGGCAGTGGAATAAAAAGTAAAAATAACTGTTGTTGCTGCCAGGTGTACTCGTGGCCCGCTTTCAGCGTTGATAAAAGTTTTCAAGCGTCCCGTGGAGCATTAGGTCAGTCAGGCGCTTTTCGCATTCTGACAGCTATTACACGTTCGAGACACGGTCTGGCTGTGATGCCGAACTGATGGAGAACAATCTTGCGGGGCCTCCGCATCTGTCGAAGCGTTCCTGTGCCAATGACCCTTTTCCCGAAATTGGTACACCGGGTAGTATGGCGGACAACGTAATCTGCGTCAGTCACGATGAAGGAATGCTGCCGTTGCGTAACTTTCATTCCATTGCCCGTGGGATCGTTGACGCGGTGATCGATGGGATGTATACCGGGGAACCCTGGAATGAGGGCACGTACGCGTATATTCCACACATCTCAAGTAAACGCCAGAGTTTAACGGAATACTGCTATTAGCCTTCGTTGTTTGGGTTTGGTGGGATGTAACGGACGGGAGACTAATGAGTTTGGAATCCTTCTCCTACGTGTGCGCCAGAGAGCCAGAGAGAAATGGCTCCGGTGTGTAGTTAAAACACCAAAATCACTTGACAAAGCATTTAATCTTGCTTAATTTGTTTAAGTGTTTCATTTTGCCCGTTCATCCCTAGCTCGCCAGCACTAACGAACATTTACGACGATGCTCTCTAATAAACAGTGCCGATGTCACAATAAATTAAGTTGCCATTTTTAACGGTCACTTTTTTAGGTAGTGGAGGATAGTTTATGTTTGACCCAGAAGCACCCCGAGAAGCGCTTCTATTTTGTTTACTGTTCGATCCCCAAAAATGATGACCGATAAACGTTAATCATTGGGAGTTTGGTTTGATTGCTTTTGGGAAGATTCCTCTTTGAGAGTTTGGGCTAAAAGATGAAACGATAGCCAACCCATCGGGGGGTATCCAGTTTAGGGGTTTTATAGCTCATCAAGCGCATCCTACGATCAGTCGATGGGTAAAATCAAACAAACTAACGAAGTTGAATTCAAAATTTGAAATGTTAATGGCAAATTTCGAACGACTAGCATAGCGATGTGGATTTTTGGGAGTGCGTAACTATCATTAACAGCTAATCAAACGATGCGGAGTCATTTGATGTCTTGGTTAATAATTTTGAGGCCTTTTGAAAATTTATTGAGATATTAACCATTCCGTGTTCGTTGAAGATAACAGTTTGTAGCATATATTTCAAATTCAATCAAAAGCTAGTAAATATTGATGAAATACGTAATTAATTCTGTATTAAAGATACTTCTTCCAATAACGGTTGCTTTGTTTTTCTGACACGTAATGTATTATGGTTCGTTTTTTTGCATTATTATTGATTAAGTACAATTTAATAACCCATTAATATGAAATAATAATGTATAATCTGATTTTTTGTTCAGTTCAAAGATACTATAATGTTCCAATTTTCCACGCCGTATTCCGTTATGATTTAATTACATTCAAGCATATTAGCTCGTTAATGGTCGTTTTGATTCAGCAGCACATTAAAAGCAGATCATACATTGTACAATCCCATGCCGTACCGGTCGGTCACGGCTCATCTGTTCCGTAATCGGCGTTTGCCAATGGTCGGCCGGGTCCCGCGATGCCGTGGTAAAAGGCATCCGTTCAACATACGATCAGCATATCGGATCGAACTGCTTGAAAACACGATCCCCAAACACTCGTGTGAGTCGCCTGCCAGCTTTTTAGCTAAGCCGGAGGTCAAACAAGCCGGCTCGTGATCGTGCCAACTGGACTGGTCTTGATGTACCGTGGGCATAAAAGGGAATGTGCCATAGCTGTGTGGCATACTGAGGGCTTAAGGTCTGACGGGGACGCCTCTCCGACAGTCGGCGTACCGGTAAAGTGTGTGTACCCGTGGGGGCAACCGTAGCAAACTACTCATTAGCATTGCTTTCAATTATACAACCTCGACAACAACGGCAGCATCCCTTGGCTGGAGAAATGTTTCGGTACATGCAATTGTTATGCAGATGGTACTCCTTACGGTAGGTGCTTCGCAGACACCCGCGCATGCGCACCTCAGGTACCTTGATGAAAGAGCCCAACACGCCAGTGCCGTCGTCCGACCCTTGGAACGGTGTTTACCCAATTGATTAGGCCAGCATTTCGTCTGCTTGTACACGGAAGAAGGGCCACCTTTCGAGCGACAACCGAGGTGGTTTCGATTTCATCAAACATACACGATCTCACTTTCGAAACGCGATCCAACCGCCGCCGATCGGTATAAACGGGTTGCTCCATTGCGGTGGGCAGATGCGCCCATCACGGTGCGGAGGTTGGATTGGCATGCGAAGGCTAGAGCACGCGGTTTGACGACGGGACGGGATATCGATTGCCAGCCAGTATTGGCACGCCATCGGTTTTGGCGGTGCCCGAGTTGATCCAGCATTTGACCCCGGTGTTTGATGTCGGCGTTTTTGGCGGCTCCCGGGGTTTGGCCAGGTGAAAGGCATCATCTTCAGCCTTTCGGCGGGGTCAATGGGAATTAACACCGAAGTTGGTCTAATGAGAGGATGGGCCCTAGGAGTATCGGATCGGTGTTAATCTACCGGCACTGTTGCGCGTGTGCGCGCGCGCGTATAATTTACGGGTTCTTTGGCCGGGTGTCGGATCGCGTTTGACTGGAGAAGATCACCTGAAAGATTTATTGCCTGCCAGTACACAAAATCGGTCGAGTGTTTGTGTGTGCGCCAACAATGGATGGTGTGATCTCTATCGCGGCGCCATGATGTAGTGTCGGGAACTTCTTAATTACCTCATTAAAGGATAGCTGAACCTGCCATGAAAGTCCTGCTGGAGCGACTGAAGTGGTTAAGCCCGTTCAAGGAAATGATGGAGAAAGTCTACCGCATTGCTGAATCTTCCCGTGGTGGTTTCTGTTTCGCAACAAGCGAAGCGGTGATTCAATTTCAGATAAAATTCACTAACCTGCAATGAGGAATTGTATGCAAAAAGTAACCACCAACGGAGAAAAGAAATCGAGCGCGAGAGCGATACCACCGTTGTTGGACGATGATTTATGGGTTCAAAAGTGCTCGCAACAACAATCGCGCTAAGTCTGGTAGACTATTTATCTTCATTAGGGATGGAGATGCCTCCAACATCGGACTACTTCGCTATCAGGGCAAGGCTTTCGGCAACTTCATGTTGCTTCAAATCATCGTTTCTACAGGCGTGATTCACGAACTTTCAAATCAAATGACGATTGTATTTGCGAGAGAGACAGCGCAAAAAAAATGGCGTACGTTGAAGTGGATTCGCGATAGCCATGAAAGGACGATGCCTATTAGCATAAAGTAAAGGCGAATTCTTGAGGAGGCATCTAGACGTCTAACAGTGCGACTTAGCTTACCGTTATTGGAGAAGCAAAAGCAATCTATACGACAACCTTTCTTGTTTGTTCTGCTCCAATTCGCGTTGTTTACCCATATTGATTGTACAGGGACTCCCAGTCATCCGCTGTATATAATGCATCAACAACACTCCAAGGATACTCTGGGCGATCAGGTACCGTTTTATTTTAGGGGAGCAAGATTAATTGAGTGTAGTTTACACGCCTGTTGGAGGCAATAAATCACTTCCAACCTGACGGGGATTAGGTGCCCCTGTTCCGCTTCGGTTCCAGATTAACGCAACGGTTGTTTTCGTGCGACGAAAGTTCACACTGATGGCGGCCACTCGACGACATTCAGCGACCGGGTGGTGTCATGGTCGTGGCGATCGAACGATATGCAGTTCGCTCGTGCTCCCGTTACAGTCAATTCCATGCGGGAGTTTACGTTCAATCAACGACTCTCCCAGGTTCGTATGGCCGCAGTGCTACTACATGGCAGGATCGTTGTGTAATCGGGATCGCGTGCAGCAGCAGAATCCTCTTGAGTGTGTGCGCATGTGATTGTAGTGCGTGAAGTATGGTGCACGATTAGGTTCACGCTCGGGGAGCACTTGAGGACGATAAAATCTGGAAAGATCTTAGCCATAAGAGGACAGCTGACAGCACTGGGTTGATCGGACGATATACTGCAGCAGCTGGGTAAGTGATTGGGTGATCGGTGGTGATCGTCGGAACGGTGCGTATTATTTACTGACTGGTGGTTTGGATTAACGTGCATTCTGATCAAGGTTCGGGTTGCATGGATCGATTATGAAGCAACAGAGTGGGAACTCTACAGCGATTCACGATACGAAGTTGATTCGTGTTACATATGTTATTGTTTTTTCTGTAATGGTGCTAGATTTCATACGTGAAACATGTGTTTTTTTTATTGTTCGGTTAATAAGGAAGTGTTATATCAAAATTTACACCCTCAAAAGAAACATTGAAATTTTCAAAGCTGTCGATCCAGTTTAACGTGATATGCAGCGTTAAATAATCGCTTAAAAACCGCAAGAAGTTGCGTAAACCTTCGTAGTCGTGCTATATTAATATGAAACGTTATGATCACGTTTAATTTTTTTATAAAAATAACCGAAAAAGTAGAGCTGAACAGTAAATTAATTTTCATTTCATATCTTCGTCTACGAGCGCTGTGTATCTTTTCGCAAGCTAAGATACGACAGAAAGCATTAATAAGATAAGTCGAAAAAAGCAGCACGTTTTTTGAAAGTTGTCCACGGATTACCACCAAAAAAAAAGGTAAGCACCCGTAAAATCGAACCGGATGACATCTGTTTTCGTTTTGCCATTTTCACCATCGTTGCGCTGTGAATGCGTTAATGCAAATCGCGACAAAACAGAAAATTGATCCACTGACACTCTAACCCAATTTTCTCGATTGCGTTCGACCCACCGCGGATGCATTTGAGCTGGCGGAACATAAGATCTGAAGAGTGTATGTCTTCCTTTCTGTTGTTGTGTGTTGCGAACTGAACTCCCATGCCCTGGGTTAGTCGCTTTCCTTCGTCTTCTTTAGGTCAAAGTATCTTGGGTAGTTTTTTTTAGTAATACTAGCAAACAGCGGAGGAAAACCCGCACGTATACACGCATCTTTTGATACACACACACGCGGCTAATTTACATTTGACCGTTTTCCGACCAGTCACACCCTTCCGTTTGCGTACCATCCTTTTACTTTTACACATCCGAGTCTCGTTTTCCCCTCCGTGGGCCCTGCTCGAAGGACGGAAGCATATGCGCGATAAAGCCACCGCATCGAATCATAACTCTTTTGCCGTCACCGATCTGCCGGGATGGAGTGAACGAAGGGCCGTAAGGGCTTGAAACGGAAACCGGGAAGGAAACCCATTTTTACCGCCAGTCTCCAAAAGATCATCACCACCAAACGAATGAGGCTTCCGTCGCGCGAAGTGATCGTGGCGTGACGAAGAACTTTTGCCGTTTCCGCCGGCGGCCTTCGGTGTGGTCGGATTGGAAAGGGCATTGTTTGTTGTGCGCAAGTTGCAAATTGTTGCCGTCCCTTGAAGCGCGAATATCACACGTGTGACTGATCCGCACCGTCAAAGCTTTGTGAGCGTTTGTGCGACTAGACCTCTCACGAGTTGGACAAGAGCTATGCAAATATCATTTGTGTGGCGAAGTGCGTTGTATTTCTGGTTAGATTGTTGGTGGTCGGAGCGGATGGCGACAGTTTCACGTTTCAGACTCTTGGAGATTGTCGGTGTCGGTCTTTCGTTGCGGCGAAAGCACTGGGAAATTGCTTGAAACTCATGTGTATGGTAATGATTGTTTAGTAGACACTTGCATTCTAAGTAGGAGGATTTTAAAATCTGTTTACTTGGTTTATAAATAGCGTAGACACACAAGTTACTCACCGACATGACTGAAGATCAGAAAAATTGTGACTCATTGATTACCGTTAAAATATACAATTCCTCAAAGGCGTTTAAAAAAAAACTGCATCTTCATACGCAAGTTTTTTTTTAACTAATGATTGGGATTTGTATATTCTTGAACATACTAGTAATGGAAAGACTATCGAATAGCAAATACGTTATTCGCATGAAATTTGCCTAAGGGAAATGATCTCAGAATTTTCAGTATTTTTTTAACAAGATCAAGAAACAAAACTTCATTAAATGATGCAATGTCATGTAAATTGACATTAATGAAAGGGGAATTAGTAAAAAGTAATTATAATACAGTATATAGAATAAATTAGAATATAGTATTCTAAACCATCGAGTAAGCCGGTAATCGTTTACCGTTTTAATTTTACTCTACTAACAATATAATACAATATGATCAGTACGTCACAACTACTGCAGGTAAAATCGTACATAATATTTACAGAAATGTTTAGACTTCGCTTTCATCATAGTCTCGCAAGCGCTCAGCAGAACACGGCTGTACATCAGAACATTGTGAAAGGCATTCGAAATGGTACGTTTCTAAGCTGGGCGACGTAGTTCGATTCTTGTTTGCATTCGCTGCAAGCATGCACCCATAAATTGCTGACGCAAACACAATGCCTATCGTTTTCTTCTGCCCGGAAGATAGACGCATTCTTCCCTTCATTGCTTCATTCTGGAAAGGCATCTTCTGTGACATGAGCATCATCGTCTGTTGCTTCAGCACAACCGTGCACTTCAGCGAGACATTTGTGCAACTGCACATTTTTTCCTCGATTTATTTCCGTTCCCCTTCAGCTAGGGTGGGTAGCAGAGTGGTAACCGTCCCTCGGCAGCCTGGGGCCAAATTTATGATTCATCAACCATTCTCGAGTGCGTTCTGTTTGCAGTACCACACACAGTACGATGGTGGTGCAAGCAATTGTTGTTTGGAAATTCATTTATTTCAAATAACTAAACACAAAGCCAGCAGGAAGATGAACTTTTCGTTGTGTCTTACTGCAGTGAGGAAATGGTAATTTTAGAAGAAGGGGACATTCCTTTCCGTAGGCTAATGGATTGTAAGATACATAGAGCACGACACATGTTCGCGACAAACAATCAAATTATTTGGGGGGAAGCAGAAAAAAGAATATTCCAAACGATAAAAATAGCCAGCAACGGTTGAAAAAAGGGAAATGAGTTTATTTTGGTAACCTTAAAGTTCAAGAGCAATTTCCGAAAGGGAACTCGAACGCTCAATTTTTGAGTTGATTCGAAATGACACTCGATACCATGTAGGGGTGTGTTTCGTTAAGTTGTCTGTCCAAGTAGTCAAGAGGGTTGAAGTGGTGGGAATTAAAGTTTTTGGTGTATTTGAACCACTTGCCAAGGTTTATATAACTCATCACTTTCTTCTAAAACAAAATAAAAAAATTAACCGCAAGGTTTTCAGATGTCAGTTTCATGATGTTTGATATCGGTTTCATTTGGTTATTTGCAGACTCCATTACAACAAGTTTGGAAAGGAGAGTTGATTAAAAAATATCCATCCCATATTATCAAATAAAGTCTCACTCCGTCGAGATGAAGTTTACAGCTATGATACTATTGAGAAAGTTCGCCTGCAGGAGTTACCAATCTGATCCACCGCACGTTCGTCCAGCGTTTGCAGTGTTATGGTGTGTTTTGGACATTGATTTTAGTATCGGTTTGCGGGCAGCCTTTCGTTCGCTATCAAAACTATTCGACCGACTGGGAGTAAGATCATAAATTATACGATTTGTGTTTAGCACAAACGAGCACCTCCAGCTGAATCGCTCGTGGACACGTTAACACTGACCATCATCGGCTTGAGTCAGTCGGGCCAGAAAGATCAACGGGGGAAGCCTCACCGAAAACCGATATCACGATCTTGCACGGGTTTGTGTTTTCAATTTTCTCACTCTTTTTCTCCCGCTTCGTTCTTCATCGCCCTCCCACCCGCTACGCGTTTGCTACTTCCTATTTTTCCCTAAGGGTCCTACATTTCGCCGGCAGGTTTCGTGAAAGTGAGAGTTCCCCGTGCCCGTGTTTATTTTCGGTACTGACGGTGGCTAGGGTCAGACCACGCGGGCACACTTCCGAGACCAACTACCCAAACAGCACCGGCACGGGGTGTAGCATAACGGGCGGACGGACGTAATTAAGCATGCGCCACCAAATGCACTCGGTGTCGTTTTATGATGCGGCCACACCACAACGTGGCGACACTACGCATAGGGCCAGTAATATGGGAGATGAGGTGATTTGAGGGTTTATGGGTGAATGAAACAAAATCGAAAGTTATGGCACGGAGATGGATGGGCCCACCGGATCGATCTCTGGCCGATCATCATTTCCTTCGGGGTGCGTGAACTTTCCGTTCGAGAAGGGAACGAGACCGTTTCTTTAACGCGCCCCTAATGAAACACGCATTGATTTCCTTTACGGTGCGGTTTTTCGCTTACTTTCTTTGTCGTTGGCGCGTCAAAACACGATTGAGCTATGCCAGTGTTGATAGCATTTCCTGGGATATACAAGATGTTCGACTAGTGGCCATACAGATTTTCCAGTCGGTGTAACAAATTGCTCAAAATGCCCCAATAAAGTTGGTTAAATGTGAACCGTGTGTCTCAGTACAGATTAACACAGCAATCTTGAATTCCAAAGTAAAGATTAATCGGAACATGTCCAATTTACAAATGAACTGTTCTAATTTAACTAAACCTCTTTCAACACATTCCGTACCGTGTCCCCCAAACATGGAAAATTATGTGGGGCTCGCTTCACTCACATATGCGTGACGCTCATGTGCTCTTAATTTATTTGTCTAGCATTTATGACGATCGTTTCTGGGAAGTTTTATATTTTAAATATTGATGTTTTTTAGAACATTGTCAATACATTTCCATATATATGAATGAATTTGTTTCTTTCGTGCAAATGGTGACATTTTGAGCCTGTAGAAAACTTCACCGAATCGTTCAGGGCTTTTATCGAAATAAAAGACATTATCGTATTTGTGCATAAATTTTGTAGTGTTTAAAACTTGTTAATACTTCAATGTTACACAACATGAAATGAAAAGTTTGTAAAAACAATGCCCCTACATGTGATCGATTTAGATCATAAACAATGAGTCAAAAATCACTCCAATCCATCCGGAACAAACATAGGATGGATGACCAGGTAAGACGCTAGTCAGTTATTCATCAATCATGTTCGCTCATTGAGGAGCGAGAAAACAACGAGCGTCAAAAATTGGGAAATCACAACATGATCGAAACACTCGTGTACACGACTAGCAAACCAATCTGTTCGACGGATCTGTTTCTCTGTTTCCTCCTTTACTTCTTTTTCATTGCTGTTGTATAATTTTTGGACACCGATCCCGGCCATCTTCCTAACGATAGGCATCAAATTTTATCGATTCTGATTAATGTGTCGATTGGTGGAATCTGCCAAAAAGGGCCCGGAAGATCGTTGCATAAGCCCGATCGCAATCGTGCCCGTGCACCAGGCGGCTCGAACTCGATTGATTGGTACAATTTTATTCGAATTGTAGCTCGCCTACCGAGCGGGAACCCTTTTTGGAACAGTCAGGGAGGGGATATCGAATTGTTGATCGGGCTTGTTTTCGGTTTTGTGATAATTTCGTGGGCTGAACAGGGCGTCCGTCTGTCAGGCCGTGTCCGACGGCGGTAGGAGAGAAATTAAAATGGAAGAGAAAAAAGATCCTTCGCTCACTTCCGTCCGTTCGGTGATGATGGGCCCTCATTTTAAGCGCCAGGTTAGCCCGGGTGGGTTTCGCTTGATTTTGGTATTGGCGTACGCTAATCTTGCGTGAATCTTCTTCCTTCCTGTGGGCTGCACCGTTGTTCAGCGGGCGGCTTTGTTCGTTAGCGTTCGTTTGCATTTCCGGTGCCGGAGGAGCTTGACACCGGCGGAAAAGGCGAGGAAGAGAACGCTCCGTCTAATCGTTCAGACGATTAGTGGAAAATTTAGCTTCTTTCCATCGATCGTCGTGAATGGTGAAAATCGGGGAAACGGAGGAAAAAATGTACAAAAGCTCCCCAAAGACCCAAACGAACGATTAATTGATTGCATGACAAATTACTTCCCGCCCAACTGTCCCAGAATGTCGGATCGATCGGTGCCGACTGTTTTTTTTCTCTCGATAGCGTTGTGTTTGTGTGTGCGGTTTGGCAAGATTGAACCAAGATTGAGATATCGTTACATCCGGCAATAGGGTATTTTATGCCGCGGTCGCTATATCTTCCTCTGCCCTGTTCACCATTGGAATCGGATTGGAGTCACCCGTGAAGTTTTTTTTTCCAGTCAGTGCCTTCTAACCAACTCCCCAGCGCTCCAGCGCCCGCAGCCGAACCTTCTCATCGGTGGTAAAGGGCTACGGTGTAGAATTACGAGCCGCGCGAACAGCCATTCGCAGCCACAATCGGTTTTCTAAACGTGACTTCTTGAAGCGAATGCTCTCACGGTTTTCGGTCCGCGGGTACGCGCACTACGTATGCAATCCGATACTGGCACGCTGTGGTGGAAATTCAATGCGTTAGATGGCGTAACGAGAAATAACACGGGGGGTTTGCATGAGGGTAGCCGGATCTTCGAGTGTGACACATTAAGGTCCGTCTAACATTTGGTCCGATTGACGCACATTGGGATATAGCGGACTAGCTGATGGATGGCCTCGTGATTTCAGAGTTATGACTCCTAGTGTGAGATTACATTAATTACATTAAAATTTAACTAAATCAAATGTATTTCACAGATAATTGCATAAATAGGTAATTAAAATATCATTATCAATACATTTAATTATTATGTGATTATTTAGTTAACAATACTGCGATTTAATTTGAACAAAACCATTAATTGGCTTGTTGTCAGCAAGGTTAGATAAAGGGATATTTTTCGTTAAAAACTTTGTAATTATTTGTAATTTAACAAGACGGGTTTATTTTTATAGTAAAGTTTGTTACATAAATATAAATAATAATGTGGTGATATTGTATCGAACAAAATATAGTTTATCTTACCGTAATCTATGTGTCGCAGCAATTGTGTCGTTTGTAAAATAAGTTGTTACTATGACCTTTCAAGCGTTTCCTCCTGAAAGTAAAAAAATAGGAGGGAAACAAATGTGTTACACCGTAAAATGAACAGAAAATATAATAAAGAAGTGAAAAATAAACAACTTAAAACAAATATCGATAAACAAGACATCGGTAGCAAACGAAAACAAATACCATACAATTTTATTGCGAAACAAAATTCCAAATACCTTTTCTACATCCTGTATGATGGTATTTGTGTGAATGAAAGCGAAACAATTTAGTGAAACTACTGGGAACATGGTGTCACGCAAAATGGGTTCCGTTGTAAATCCGGTAACTTGCGCCCGGAATCTCCTGGTGGTAAAGAAACAACTGAACTCAAAGAACAGTTAGCATGCAGCGATGGCCAACAACCGTATACATACACGGTGGAGATACCCTTTGTGCGTGCGTTTGTGTGTGGAAAAATCAACCGAAAATGGAAGAAAACAATAGGAAACAGTAAACTTTTTATGTCTTCTTTTACTTTGCAGTGTGCGGTGAAGGTGAGCGTGTGCGTGTGGAGCGGTCCGCTGGGAAATGGTTTGTCTAGCGATGTGATGTAAACACTTCCAAAATCACATTTACTGATTACTTCATTTACGGACGTGCGGATCAAACAAGCGAAATTACCGAGGCGGTAGTAGCAGTTGGTGGTGTTGTCTAAAGAACTGACCGTGGGTGCCCGTTCGGTGCGTGGAAATTATGGTACGTTGGGAAATGGGATGAAGTTGCACAGACGGGTGATGGAGGAAAACGATACAGAAAACCTTCACTTTCATCTCATTTTTTTCCTACTACCGAGTCTACGTGGGATGTTGTCAGGTCCAATGGAAATCCCTTGAACAAGCTCGACGGGAAGGAAAATTATAATGATACAGATGAGGTAGTCTTTTCAGCTGCTTCTCGGGGCACGTCCCAGTGGGAGACAGCTTCCAAAAAGTAGGGGGTTTTGTTTTGGGATTGCCGTTGCAGGTTATAAACTCACTCTAAGGGTGTTTAGAGTTACGAGCGATAAGTGGGCTTTCGCTTTATGGAGGGCTGTAATGGTTGCCCAATTTCCGCGATAAGCACGACAAAGTGTTCAAATAAATATAGTGACAGGTTAAGAATATGGACCGAAATTGCATCCTTCATGCAGCGAGTTCACTGATAAAGTATGCTAAATCGAGATAATATTGGTTTGGTTCACGATCGTTCCAGGAAAGGTTCCCGTTTTCTTTCCTGTGCGGTTCACTATCGCTAAGGGATTGACGACGAAGGCACAGAGCCGGTGATCGCTACCGGAGGTCCACAATTTTCTGGAAGCCTTGCGTCAGCGATGTCTCAGTTCCCGTTCCCGGGTGGGCGATAAGTATGATCATTAACCACCTTGTTGATTACTCCCACAATCGATATTAGGTTAGCATCCAGATCACAGTGGGTCTCGTTAGCGGAAGAGAAAAGTAGCACCGTAGGGCGAAACGTCAACGTAGCGGTTACAGAGGGCGTATTAGAAAGGCGGACGGGTACTTTTGGTGTAGCTGAGAGTATTAGGAAAGTGGCGAATTATAGCTTTCAACGATACTGTTTAGGGTTTGTTTGTTACGTTTTACTTAAATGATTGTTTTGATAAAACTAGTCGTAACAGGTCCATTGTTATTTTCTTAGTGACTAAAGTTGTAGGGTTATATAAATCCGTCATTAAATTAGAATACCTTTATGATTGTCATGTAGCGCATCTATGTTTTGCATTATTATACATTATTATTTAACATAATAAACTAGGCTTAACTTGTGACATGAAGTTCCTATTCGTTTTTAAACTCTTACACATTATGGAACATTAACACTATAACTACCAAACATTTTAATTGTTTTTTTAATTGATGGTCCCGTTTTATGGTAATGTTTCAATATTTTATTAAATTCTTTCTAATTAAACGATATTTTAAAATCCATGACTATTTACTGAACAATTATTTACGATAAAAATTAATAAGATTAATGAATTGTTCCAGTCAACAGACTGGTACGATAATAATAGTGTTAATTAAAATTTGTTGTATTTTATTTCGTAAAGAAATGATATGTTCACCAGGAAATCTACTCTGATTTAGTGAAGATTTTATTTGTTAAAGTAATTACATGAAGTAAAAAAGATACCTCCATTAATGAATAACGTACGATTGTTTATTTGTTGCGGTATTGTAAAGTGTGCTAAAAAATCCTCACACACAACGGTTTGATCGTGAATCTACATGTTTCACCATTATACGCCATCTCATCGTACCGTAACCGTGGCAAACCGAGATCTGTTTTGAAATTAATTCACCCATCCAAACGAATAGTTGGACAACATGTTACGGATGTCTACGGGGTCGATGGTAGTACACAGACATTGTCCTCCCCGAACGGTACTGCCGCATTAGGTTCCGGTTGTCCAGAATTCGATGCGCACACGGGTACCTTAGATTAATGAAAACTTCAAACTTTTATTGGAAAGATATATGTTAGTGTCGCGATTCACCTCCCACTAGAAAGGGAGGTGAATTCGCACAAAAAGTTGGACAGAAGAAATTAGAGCAAAGAGAAAATAAAAAAGAACTATTCCCGTAGTGCGTGTTTGTGGGTAAAAGCTTTCAATGCGTTCAACAAATGTCTACCATCGCGATTCATCTTCGGTAAAGGGAAATACAAAAAATGGCACTGAAACAAGAGTGCTTCGAGTTTCTAAACGTCCTACCATGGGGGTGGTACTTTCGGAATTGGCCAGTGCGGTGAAAATTGTAATTTCATCCCATTCTGCTCCCTCGCCCATCGCACATCATTTCGTTCGATTAACGATAAACAAAGTTGTCACGACTTTGCACCGTTCGGCAGGGCGAAATCGAATCGATCCTTCTATGGAAAAGAAAGAGGTAACAGTATATATATATATATGTTTGTGTGTGTGTGACAGGCGCGGCCACAGCTAAGGCGAAGAAGGCGCCCAGCTCGAAAGCGTAGCGTGACATGCTCGAGGGGTGTCCTCTTATTTCAGGGTCCGTCCCAAAAATAGTTCCGGTGACGATCGTGAACCAGTGTACGGGACACACGCTAGTGGAGGTGTATCACCGCATTGTGGTTTATTGTCTGTGCAGGGTAATGACTGTTTTCCCTGCATTGTGAGTGTCGGAAAAGCCGCTTCTCTGGGCTGGTTCCTTTTAGCGGTGTAACCGATCCTTACGCTTTCCAGAAAGGTCCCGGACGGAGGAGTTTCAGTTGCACCGTTTGTCTGTTGTCGAAGTAATGTCAGTTTAAAATTCATTACGGAACACTCATGTTTGCCCTGGCAACTTACACCCAGAGGCTATCAAAGAGTGCCTTTTGTACCACCGCTAGTTAGATCAATAAATTCGACGGTTTAATATTCGTACATGATTTAATTATGCGCCTTTACCGGGCGCATATCGTGACTAGCACGGAGAAATGCGGAGAGTGCGCCATAATTTCGTAGGAATGTCGCACGACTCGTGCAGCCAATGAGTGAACCAAGATGGAATAAGATAGTTCGATAGAAATGCTTGCTGTCCGTTAGTGCCCGCCAGGAAACCGATCTCTTTCAAATAGATGTGGAATATTAAGCAAACTGTTGCTGTTGCTTAGGATCTTCGCTCTATATTGATCTGAAACAAGGGTAATTGAGAACGGTGTGGTAAACTCAAATAGAGACAAGATATTTAGGCACTGGATTTACTGTACAACATTAAAACACCAGGCCTAGGCGAATGTGCGGGGCCAGGCTTTAACAATACCGGTACTTAGAAGGGCGATTTGAGGACAACAATGATTTCTTGTTTAAGATAATGCGCCTCCTTTGCTTTGGGAGTGTATTCAACGACCGAAAACAGGGCCATTAAAAACAAACGACTGCAGGAAGTTGACCAGCGATTGCTTTGCCCGAGGCACTCGCGTGAAGAAACGTAAACGCCGCCTGTTTCCCCGGTTTGCTGGTATATGATCCGCTCCAGTGTCCAATGTCCGAAGGTGAAATTGTCCATACGATTGAACGTGGAAAGTCTTTCACGCTGTGCCGTCGGCAAATAGCACCGTAAAGCATTTTTTTAGTTTGGTACCAGGGTGCTGAGTAGCATAAGGTAGCCTAACCCCCGCCCTGGTCAGAGCTGGATCTCAGCGGGTTCCTCCCATGTCCGGGAGTGTGTCTTCTGGATCGTCTCGTTGTTTTCTTCGGATCCCTAATAAGGCCGCGCGGAATCAAGTACCATTACGACGAGTCGCTACCGTCCCTGCGACGGATTGGGGGTGGTGGCGATGGCATCTTGGGACTTGCAATTTACGCGCCAGCTAGTTCGTTTGTACGATCGTTACAGAAGCCGCAGACGACATCACCCGACTGTGTCTGGCTCGGACTGCGCAGATGCGCGTATGGAGATGATGGGTCGACCACCTTCGATGCGTTACTTTCTACGCTCAATTTACGGACATTGCAAACCGGTGAACCGATGACTTGTGATGGGAGTTCCTGCCGTGATTGAAGCACGTGACTCACGGGCGTAGTGTTATTGGCAGTAGTTACCGAGCAGGTCGGTCTGGAATGCACGCAACAGAAATTGGTCTGAAATGGGGCCTGCACCAAACACGATGATGATGATTATTAGCCTGCGCTGTGCGTGTTGAGTCATGATGAGTGTATATATTTTTTTCCATTTGGAAAAAAAATGTCACTCGTGTCGTGTTTGCGAAATCATAAATTGCATACACATGCTAGGAATGAGTGTGTGTAATAATAATATAAATTTCGCACAGCTCGGAGATGAGCACGAATGTGAATTTGGACGACGATGTCCTCAGAGTTTGAAGCTCCTCAAGGACAGTTATGGCTAGGTTTGCTTTTATGACAGAGCATTAGTGTTTTACTTGAACTTAACTAGTTTCTGGAACGATTTTGTCTCATTCAGCATTCAGTGGAGGGCATGAGAAAGATCCCAAAGATCACAATGATAGATGATGACAGCCTAGATATGGTCATGTTTTCGCCACAGTTTGAGCAATCAGCAAACAACCATCTAAGCGCTATCGGGCTTCCACTGTCCGTGCTTAAGCCATTTTCTTGATGACAAGCAGAAGGCGCACCGGAGCAAAGCGCCCGGAGGGCATATCGAAATATGACACGGCCGACCCGAAACGGTAAGGCCCGCCTGTCAGTCCGCCTCACGACGCGAGCAGCAAGAAAACTCGGAAGTGTTTGCGAACTCCAGGTGGTTACATATCGTCATGTTCGGGTGGGTTTTCCCCTCTTTTTTGTTCCCGGTGTACTGCGCGGTGCACTTTGCCTGAGGTTTGATGGCAATGGACGGCCCCAGGGATAGAAAATGGAGGTTTTGCTTTGAACGTGCGACAGAATTGGCGTTCTCCATCGGTTTAAACCTTAAGCGTTTGGGGTCAACAAAACAAGCGCATCACTGGCGGAAGATCGGGCAGATGATCGGGAACTTCAATAGACGTTAAAGGAAGGTTGAGCGTCCGGGCGCAACAGTCGTGATATCAATTTTGGTGTAGTCTTCCAGCTTTGAATAATATTCAATTGAAAGAACGCGCCTGCGCAACGGGCATTAGGCACCTCAAGCTTATGGGTCGGACCCACAACATGCCCCATGGGAAACGGTGTGGGAAAATTGAATTTTTCGTATAATAAGACGATTTGTTTAACATGGCGACATTAGTCGGAGTGGGTCAGAGAAAGAAAAATCCAAAGAAAGGCGCTTATTATTATTTTTGACATTCGAGCGAAAAGGGTAAAGTTGAGTGCGGGAAACTGCTTTCTACTTCCTCAATCCGGGAAGAGTCGGTACGAAATTTATAAATTTAATAAATTTTATTTGATTTGTTCTGGTGGAAAAGAAGTCTACTAAGGCACTTGCCTGGCATTCCTTCAGATATGTAACAAAACACGTTTATAGCATCTTAAAATTCCGACAATAGGTATGTTCCACAGTGTCTAAAAAGAAGTTTTTCATAGATCACGACCATCAGTTCGACAGGGTATAGAAAAATCTTAAAATGAAAAGATGCCCCATTCTCTTTTTTGTCGTGCGTTTTGTGTCGCAAGCAGAAAAATATGCCGCAAGGCCATCTGTTTAGCCGGATTATTTAAAATTAATAGTAACCATCCTGCTTAAGCAATATTAAGTGCAGCTAATAAGAAGGTCAATGGAGCAACACGACGACCTGAATCGCCTAAAATTACTACCGTTCGTCATGGCGTGACAGGAAGCGATCTTATTCTTCTTCTCCCCTTTTGCTCACATTTAGTAGTAGGCTAGCACAGTGTAACCGTTCAATGTTTTGGGTTCCACTCACGCCTTTCACACACCACCGACCGGGTTTCGAGAACCGGGAACCTGCATCGAATGGCGTATCGGGCCGCCCCGAAGAAAGGCGGGAAAAGCTGTGAAATCTAATTAAAGATCAATTATAATCCCCTTAGCTGCGGTAATGGTGGAATAAGCTTGCAGTTCGTGCTGAGCAAACGCACCACGCCGAAGGTACGCTGCGTGTGTATAAATTTACACTTTAAAAGTGCGATCGTGCCACGGGTAAAGGTCGATCGAATTTATTAAATTGCCACCTTTTCGAAGTGTGCAAAGATCGCGTAGGCTTCGCCGGTGGGATCAGGGTATGCAAATGTAACACGGCCTGGAGATGCAATCACTTGCACAAGGACGCTCTATATTTGGAAAACGCTTGTACTGGAACAAATTCGCATACACCTCTTCGCGCGCAGGAAGTTTTGGGAACGAATATGGCCGGTGTTGAGAACTGATTGAGGTCGAGAGATTAGCAAGCGCGATAGAAATCGAACGATGCAATAAAATCACCCACTCGATTGGGTTAAGCATCGATCAAAGGCGGAAATGGTTTTGGACAAATCGACAATCGCGATGAAAGGCCGCCCAATTTGGGTGGTTTTGAACTAAGTGAAATTTCACTGACACGCAAAAGTTGAAGTCTAAATTAGTACCGCCTCCAATCATGTATTACTCGATATCCTCATCAGGTTTGTCATTTTTTGTTTATTGGCACCCCTTAAAAATCCCAATTTCATTACAATTTCACCATAGCTACCCCCTTTCGGTGGAATAGCACGATTTGTCGATAAAAAATCACAACACAAATGGGTGCCGTGTAATAAACCGTCTTCGAAAATGGGCATACCACTCGCATGGGGGTAGCGATATCTACGCAGCAGTACGATGCGTACATTACGGTGCGTAATCGAATCGGCTCATCAAGCAATTCAAATCTGCGCTCATCGTGCTGTTACGTGCTGTTCGCGCGAGTGTGCGTGTATGTGATTTTTTTAGCCTTTCCTACATACTCCGGAAAGATCAATTGATCGCGTACAGAAGCAAAACCACAGAGAAAAGGGTGAGTGGAAAAAAATAAAAGGCACCAAAGAGTTCAGCACGATGATGAGTTGTTTTGTTTGCCAGTTAGCTCGTTTGGCGATTTCCTCTGATTTAGTGAAGCAGCATGTTTCGCTGGTTTGCTCGACAGATTTAAAAGCCAGTAAAAACTGCGTATTTATGGATCACTTAGACCTGAATGATTGGCTGATGAATATTGATTACCGCGAGCTTTGAAGCGGTGAGAACGAGTGTAGCGAAAAAAAAACAATGGCTTAAGCATCCTTCCGTGAGGTGGTTCAAAATTTTTATTGGATAAAAATTAATGGAATTTTCACAATGTCTAGGTTGGGACGGTAGTACTGTTGCAATGGAATCAGAATTGAATTTATGTTCATTTATCTTTTGAGAACTATGTGATGTTATTAAGTATTTAAGACATACTTAAAACGTGGCAAATATGGGGACGTGAAATGCTTTCAGGGGTTCACGCCACCCACGCATAAACATAATTGTTTCTTCTGCATTTATTACAAATTGAGCCCGCATTTGGAGCCCGCAAGAAACTTCAGTAATTTGCGATGAACTCCCAACGTGTTTTCGATAGATGAGTGAAATTAATCGCAGCTATTAAACTTTATAATATTAAGGCCAGAAATTTTTTGATGTACCTCCCAATACTACACAAAAAAAAATCCACAAATGTGCCATAACGAATTGTAAATGTTGCGATAAATTTGGGTAGCAAAAAATGCTACAATCAACAGCATACAGCATCAACAGCATAGCACACATGCTCATCAGCGAAGAAACCACCCCTTTACAAAAGATACCGAAAGTGGAGGCTATCTATTTTTTTTTCTATCATCTCTCGCTGCAAAGCTCTAACACCCCGTGAGATTCGCCAGTTTGTTGCGATTGTTCTCAGTCCCAGCTCAGTATGTTGGTCATAGCGAGCAAAAAGAGAAGCGAGGGACGCAATCTGGAGCGAAAGGAGGAAAAAACCCGAGCCCCGTGGAAGGCTCACTCGCCGACAAACACGCAAAGATCTCGCTGCTTTCGTAATGATGATTATGAGGAAGATTATGATCGATTTACAGCTTTCTTCCCAGCTTTCTTCACAACGCGTCACCGTCGTCACCCGGCGTTCGTTTGTTGTTGTGGTGGTGGTGTCTTCCGTCTCCGATTCCGTCCCATGCAATGAGCATTATGGAATTGTGATGCTACAATTTAACCCGCAGCCCGCTGGAGGGTTGGCGAATCGAAAAGAGAAGGTAGCGCAGAGAAGGAGGGACAAGCAGGAGAGGTGATCGTTGGTGGAGGTAAAACGATTCGAATGGCGTGCTTAGGCAGAAGATGTGACCGGCGAAAGGAAAAACTCGACACCGGCACGGAACCGTCCGGCATTGTCCGTCGGTCGGGTCAGTCGGTGATTGGGTTGGGTAAGTGCACTTTACCGCCCGGTGCCATCCTACCCAAGCTGGGCTGGCAAGTGCTCGAAAATGCTCCAAAATGTAAGCCGCACGGAATGTGAACGTAAATGCATTCCACTTCCACGAGCGCAACCTGATCTGGGCTTTAACCGAACGTGTCGTACCCGGAGAGGCGTTTTGCAGTAGCGGTGCGCACATGCGCGCAACATGTGTGCGCCTAGTGTGGAGCATCGCGGGAAAAGGGCGACTCGTGACAAAATCGCGGTGGAAAGTGAAGAGAAAAGGTCGACCCGGTCGGAACAGGTGTGGGCGGGGTCGGCTGTTGTTGTCTGCCTGTTTGTGTTTTGTTTCGGTGGGCAATAAATCTGAAACCACTTAGCCGGGACACGCACAAACAGCCCCAACACACACCGGGAGAGGGTGGGTTGCGCAATGGCGAAGATTCACGGTGGCAACTTTGTTTGGCAGTGGTGTCGAAGATGAAGTGATGTGACGCAAAAAGATGCCGCACGGAACTCAGTGGCGTTACGGGTGAGCGCACGGTTTATTAAGGCGGCGCCCTGTTCCGAGCCGAGCAGGACCGATTAAGCTTTTCAAGCTTTGCCGTCGATTTTGCACACTAATCGAAAGTTGGAGCAAAATTAAGAAATTTCGCAAACAAAAACGTGCCATCGGTTCGGACTGATGATCAGTGCCTGAAAGCAAAAGGGTTGTTATGCAACGGATTGAATGGGAAATGTGAGATTCCACCGCTAATCACCTGTCGGAAGGATGGTTTGCGCGTTTCCCTTTCGTTGGTGGGTTTAATACAATTAATTATCGAGAAGGGTCTCCCCGGTCGTTGGTTTGCAATCAAGGTGACGTGTTTGGCAAGCGCGAAGTAAAAGGATTTGTGCGGGATAATCGTGGCGATTGTGATGAAAGTTAGGATAGATTCGATTAAACGTGGGATCGAGTGTGTCTGACGGCACCACACATTCACCATATGTTCGTTTGGCGAATGGTGAAAAGTTTGACGAATCTTTTCAACTGTATTGAAGATCGCGTGGACAAAAAAAGTGGCGTCATTATTTTCAGAGGAAACACTAGGGTTAATTAGTTATGCATGTTTACCTGTAAGTGACAAGGTCTTCAATAATCGAATAAACGATGCTGGTATGATGTTATAAATATGAAAAATCTATGATAAAGTACCCATGAAGCCTCATGAGTTCGATTTTGGGAACAATGCGATGAAGACGAAGTAGTTGCTTGGTGGGGGATCTGATTGTGACAGACCGGATTTATAAACAGTATATTAGTTGACATCGACGATCTCGACGAAATAGATTAACGATTAGAGATTAGATATATTAACTATCTGGTCTTGTGTCTTCTATGGATATAAGTTCTGCACTACGACGGTTCAGTACAATCGGAAGTTTCGAGCGACTGTACCCGACAGCACCAAAGTCAACTATGTCCTTCTTTCCTTAGTCTAAGCACCTATTTTAAGATGTTGTGGAAGCGGAATCGATCCGTCACGAGACAGCACTGCATTTTAATCTCACTCTAGTTGTAAAGGTAAAATACATTCAAGAAAATACTGATATATCCGACCAAGACTGATGCAAACATACAGAAGAGGTACTTGCCATTATGATGTTATTGCATAGCAAAGAATTCAATAGTGAGAAAGGGTCTGAATTAGAATCGAACAATTATATTGACAATTATATGATATTAAGTCTGCGATGTACGACCTATGGACTCCACAGATACGCAACTCACGAATCGAACGCAGAGGCAGTTGCTGATGAATATGATGATAAATATGAGTTGGTACTCAATAATATGACTTGATCTTATATTTTCAAATTGTCAAGTCATCATATTAGTCAATTTTTTAAAAATAAATTTTCCTGTCATATTGTGCACTGAGGAGAATCAAATACATCAATTAAGATTGTTTATTCTTCCATATTGAATGTATTAATTCTTTCAACGTTGGAAGTACTAACATGAAAATGAAGAAATATGACCATTAAATTAGCTCTGAAAGTACCGTCAAGCTCTTTCACCAACTCCGCATTCATGCACCCGTTCTATGTACCATTCAGTTCTTTGTGATCAAAATTTCACAACATATACAAAGAGACGGTTCATGTCGTATCGTATCTCGTTAGACAACCAACGGGCTATTGAACAAATAACTTCATCTTAATACGTATGATCTACGCTTGTGTTCGATTGCCCTAGCAAAGAAGTGAGTGACAGAGCCGGCTTTAAGGTAAATCAACGCCATGGTTTTTTGGCCTAGACTTCAAGAGCGTGATTGAACGTTAACTTCACTCCAAACAGCTTTCAATCGGCCGATTGGGTGCGCTCGCTTATGATTATGGTCCGTGTGCCTGTGTGACCGCTTCAAGATAGCAAGGCCTTACGAAGTGTTGGCAACGGACAGCATAGAGGCCATTTTTTCGGTAGCAAAACAATGGTACAAGTTGATGCAGGGAGGGCTCGACTGATGTGCGTTAATTTTGCACGAACGAACACACGACGACATGTGTGTGTGTGTGTGTGTGTGTTCCAGCCGACATTGTATTTGGTCATGCGTTTCTGGTTTACAGTGTGCTGTACCGGCAAAAAGGAACCTTCACAAAGCGTGAACTATAGGATTAAAAACTTATTTCGAAACTCTGTCATTTTTGTAACCTCATTTGGTTTAGTGGGATTGGCAGAGCAATGGAGGCACTTGACGGTGACGGTGGAAGAACGGTGAAAGATAGCTTGTGACAGAGGTTTATATTTTCGGGAGTGTAATAATCGGTTCACGGTGCCCAAGGTATGATCATGATCAATTGGTTCAATTGGAGCAGAGATCCGGTAACCCTCGTCCTACGCGTTTGCTCATTATTATGCAAACAGATCGTACGGGCAATTGTCTTACAACGTGTGTGATGCTCGAGACACCACCGTTGGTAAGTAAGTGGATTGCTTAAGCACAGATCGTTATCCCAATCTCCCCCAAAAACCGAAACGCAGAACCAAAAAATCTGTTTCCAAACCACTTCCGTTCCCAATTTGGCGCATTACCCGGGAAGGCCACCCAGCGTAAAAGCGGCACGCGATAAATCTTCTCCTCAAACAACGCGATCCGTCTCATTTGTATTTTCGGGTGGATAGTTGAGCGTGCGCTTCAAGATTTACGGTGCGTTCATCACATTGGGAGCTGAGCAAATGCTTTCACCACCACCTTAAAAGGGTTGTGCACCTGTGCAACACGCGGTCGGCCGCACCGTTTTGGAGCGGAAGGTAGGAAAAGCGCAGTTTTAAGCAGACACCGTACAAGCCGAAGCGCCTCCGCGCTAATAAGACCCAATAAAAGGTATCGAAATTTTCCGGTTTAGTTTTATCTCGGGCCGCCCTTACCGGATTGGTGGGAGGTCCCGATGACTAAGTGCGTCGCCGTCATTAGCAAATAGAAAGTGACAAGTGGAAAAAGGTCTTAAATTTATTGGCTCAAGGTAAATGGGGGAGAAAATTGTGTACAAGCTGGTCGGTCAATTAATTTCATAATATAAATGGCTTCCAGGGCGGTTTGTTTTCGGTAAAAGCGTTTCGTGGGTGTGTTATCTATATGCGGGGTGTTTGTAGGTGGGTTGATTAAATAAAATGCACATTAAAAGCGTTCGGGAGAATCTTGAGATGTTGGAGGCTATTGGACGAAATGATGGTAGACAGTATTTTTTCTCCACCAGAGCTCCAACCGGAACATGGAGTAATTTCGTCCGCATGTGAGGCGAAACCAAGTCAACGACACTTGGGAGCCGTAAGCTTCTGCAGGCGAATGCATTCTGGTGCATGCTCAGCAGAGTCAGCAAATTACCACGCGAACCATGCTTTTGCAAATCGACTCAAAATGGATTCGACCCAGGTTCGCCTCGGGCAAGATGGTGGCCCCACGGTGTGAATGGGGATGATAGGTGAGGGAGGCTATTATGATAGTCATGACTTTTTCGCCAGCAAGCAACAAGTTGTCAGCAGAGCGAACTAAACCCGCTAAAGGGAAGAAAAGATTCCCGGGTTATGCGTCGCGATAACGAAACGGTGCAGTCGGTAAAAGGCTGCAGAACTGCACATCACAGCACTGTGGATGCGTGCTGTAGCAGCAAATACGGAATAGGGGACGACACGAAGCAATGGAAAACAGAAAAATGGTGGAAAACATAGTACGGATGACAGTTTCTCATGCTGACACACCGGGGTTGAGACATAAAATGCAATGTTTTCTTAGCAATTACGTGAGGCGTCGGTGAGGAAGAAAATAAAGGGGGAAGAAAGTGGAATGGATTCGTGTTTGTGCGCAACGCGTACAGCTGGACTTTGCGCTTCTTCTACTCACCCGCTGCGCTTTGCTTAATCATCATAGGCTTTAGGAGACGCAAAATGTGCGCAACCGCTTGCGATGCGAGCTTTTCTTCCGCGCGAGCGAGATTTTCTTTCATTGCACGAAGCGCCCGAATGGTGCGGGTTCGCGCGGCGCAATTATCCCATCGTACGGTGGGACTCTCACTATCTTTTGAAATATTGCCGCCATGATGCTGTTTTTGATGCGTGTCACAGCGACGCAATGCGGTCTACAGCCCCGTGCGGGATTATTGTCGGAGAGCCGGAGATGAAACTGCGGCACCGAACTGGCCAAACGAATGATCGATAAATCTCGCTAAACGTAAGGTTCGGGTCTGCCGGTATGAAGAAGGTCACCGATGGTCATTCCGATGGCTCGCTGACCGATGAAAGGATAACGTACACGCAGGCGATAATGTAAGGTAACCGACGGTGGTAAGGGAAGGAAAACCATCGTAAACATGTCTAGCTGGGAGAAAATTATTGGCAAACGTTATCGTTGGTTGCGAGAGGCTTAAGATATTACTTATTGAAAGTGCTTTGCAATGGAGGTTTAAAATGCAATTCCCATGAGTTGTTAAACTCCTGGTCGAAGAGTTGCGAGTTGATGTTTTTCAAATTTAAATTTCTTAACGTGTACTTTTAACAATTAAAACATAATATTATAACCTTAAGTAGTGAACCAACTCATTTGTGGGCAAATGTTTAATTATTACTTTGAAGAATTTTTAACATATTATAACATATATTTTACGAAGACCACAAGTTTCTTCTTTATGCATCGACGCATAAAAACCTAGTATTGTGCTTAAAAAAATCTTTTGAATAAAATAATTCATTCGAATCTTTAGCCATGAGGCTTTCTCATAAAGAATCGATTATTAAAAGATAAGTATGATATCTTAAAATCATGTATCGAGAAACTTTATGATTCTGGGAGAATTCATGAACCTTTCGGGGATACATAAATATCTGAGGATTCATGAATCTTTGGAATAGAAGTGCGTTCATTCAGTGCAAAGATTGATTGAGACTCTTGAGTCTCAATCCGATTCATCCTACGCTAATAAAAAAACCAAATTAAAAATTCACGACTGCTCTAGTTCCATTCGATTCGCTTGCAAAGAAACTTCCGCATCATCCTCCCATCGGGAAAGGTTTCGACCTGCAGACTGTGGCATAAATATGCATGCTATTGCTCTACTTTCTCACCTTACAGTTTGTCACACTGTACCATCCATAAGCCTGAAATCGACTTGAATGCTAACATTCTGGTGGCCTTTTTTCGCTTAACCCGCAGCAAACAAGCAAGTAGCATAGGAGGGGAATACCCGTGACCCAACCTGTCCCCGCAGGGCCAAGATGCAAAGTTTTCCGCTCTACATACGCGCCTTTTTTGGGGAATAGTAACGGAGTGCATCTCTGCAGTGCGACCAAATAGAATAATCTCCCCACGAGGCTATTGTACCGATTGTGAAGTCTCGAAGAAGGAAAATGAAGTGATATACTTTTCTCATTAGCATATCTCACTCTCACTTCGTGGTTCCGGGGTTGTAATGGTGCATTAAGCTGAACCCCTTTCACTGATGGAACGAAAACATGTACGATCGTCCGAATGGATGGAAAACAGCATTCACTATTCGGCATATTCTTGTAATTGTTTCTTGCGGAAAAAGAGTTGTGTGTTTATAGCTTAACTTTTCATGCATGCTCAGCTAACATTAGTAATGTACACGCTCGAGCGTATGAGAACTGGAACAGTCCGATCCATTGAATGCCGCACGGTTATTCAATGGCGAACGGTTACACATTAACCATCAACAATTGCGAATTGTGCAAATGGATAAAGCTGCATAACCATGGCTGGAAGTGCGTGAACACAGGAAGAAGATAATGCAATTATGCTTTCGGAACGATACATAATGAATCAGATCGGATCGGGTCGGTGTGTTAGTGGATGATGGGTCCGAAACCTAACTCGACACAATGTCAAGACCCGTTGTTGGTTTGAAAACTAATAATTTGACTTTGATTATGATTCATGAATGAATGCTCCTATCAAGGGTAGCTTAGCGACACGAGGTGTGAATTAGCATACTACTGTGTGACATGCCGTCTTTATCGATTTTCTCCTTGTTGGGGTGGTTGCATTATAACCATTCCGCAATAGGAGGAAGCATGTTGGTTACAAGATTTGGTAGCTCGTTAATATGCAAAGCCACCGCTTTGGCACCAAATTTATTCTTCCTTGGAAGGTGGTAGAGCATGGTAAAGCCGTTTGCAATTAGTCAACTAGCCAGAATGGAATTGTTTATCATTCAATTATCGGCCATAATAAGCGTTACGTATCGAGTGACAAACCTAAGACCACAATCCGGATGTAGATGGACAGATTTGGATGTTAGAAACATTAGGGCGCTTCAATGTTGAATAAATGTTTGAATTATTGTGGGAATAGCTTGGTAGCTGAGCAAAGTGTTGTAATATTTCATATGTCATAATATTTTAGTTTTGAAGAATAGCTTCAGTTCCGTACAGTTCAATAAAAATCGATACAATATCAAAAATACTCCGAGTTTTTATGTTCTAGTTGGTATGTTCTAGGCATGATTTTCAAGAAGAACACCGTTTCCCTTTTAAATCGGTTATGAAGGCGTTCATGTGCCCCAGATTGACGAAATAAACCGGTAGGGAAATGGTACACTGGTTCTCCTCCCCGAAAAGAAAGAAACTCCGGCTCGATAAAAATGTCCTGGATGAGAAAATATGAGTCATACGCCCTCTGCATGTCTAATTCAGCGTGAAGGGCGTACTGCGGCAGCAACAGCAACAGCAGAGCAATATGCCCGCCAGCTTACCATGAAAAATCATCCGGAAGGGACGATTACGTTTTGCTTTTCATCTCGCTTTTCGTACACTAGACGTGACATGTCGGTTGATAGGTTTCCCCCACTCTTTTTCACCGAGAGCAACGAGTAACTTTAAACGGAAAAGTTAATTTTGGGTACAATTTATTTTTACGAGTATATTTTTTTTGTGTTGGGAAACAATGTTTTGTTGAGATTTTTTATGTTGAGTAGGTATTGAGGTTCTTGTCGATATTTTTAATCAAAATTGGATTGATTGAGCTGACCGGAATGCTAGAGCTACAATTAATTAATGTTGGGTAAACTTTAATCTATAGATGAATAGGAACATTTAGTATCTAGCATTAACCTTTATTATTTAGATGTACCAGACAACAGATCTTGAAATTATAGAAAAACATTTTTTTTAAGATAAGAATCTTCACAAAAAATAGGCATATAGCCTTATTGAACCTTAGACTTCATATTATTCGTACCATATTTGTCGTTGTAAAGCACCTCGTCAATTATGACAAACGTCCAATGCAGCCTTAGTGACACAGCATGCGACCCGCCGCTCAATAATTTAAGGCGCCACTCCATGGCTGGGGGATTTCCACTGGTCGGCACGACCTATTATTACACTATTTCCACCTCAAACGAAGTCACCGATTGATCAAGTCAAGAAAGGTGATTTGCATATCGGACCAATAGATATGGTTGGAAGGATGGCTTGAGCGGTGCCCGGAGTGACACGTGCAACAACTGCACTGAACTGCAACTTTCTGCATGCAAAGTGCAACCGAGACTGCATCATTCATAAGTTATTGCGTCTAATCACAACGCGGCCCGCGGAGAGTAATGACTATGTTAATAAGGTGCAACACTGCAGCCGAGCATTCGATTCGATGCAAATTGATGCATTTCGGTACGCGACACGGGTGCTCCTTCAGATGGTGCGTTTGAGGTGGTTAAGAGTTTCCACCCCGGGGGGGTGGCATCACCCGGAGTAACCTTTCACTGTGGCACGGAAGTGACAGACAAATTGATGGTAATAAAAAAAAAATGCCATCCTCATCCACTAACTAGTTGGCTTCTGATGGAAAAAAAACCTGAATGAAACAAGTGGGTTTTATGCGTCTCGTTTAGAACAATCGTGCTCGGGAGCATACATTATGCAAACAAAATGTGTCGTTTATCCGTCATCTCTGCTGTGCGTCAGATGGATTGCGAACAGGCAACCTTTAGAGACAATATTTACGTGGTGTATTAAATGTGTGCTGGTTTGGAGCAAACGTAGGTGATTACGGTGCGGAGCATCAAAACGTGCAGCACATTTTGCCCATTAACACCTTTGTTCGTTCGCGCCGGAACTTACAACGGGCGGCAAGAGACGAACCCGCGCAGTTAAGCACAAAAGCCATCATTTATATGCAAATCTTCCCGTGCTCAGATCGTGCCGCATACACCGGTGAATGTCAACGCAGTTCTTCATTCAAACGTGCGATAGCTATTCGGCGCTTTAGTTCTTTGATTAATTGTTCCGCCGCCCTGTATTGGGGTATGTATTCGATAAGGTCCAGTGCGTCAGTCGCTTAAGGGGTAAATTAAAGGCGGTGCAAAATCAAAAGAGCTCGACGCGTCTTAGGAAACGAAGCAGGTTTTTTAAACCACACACATATGTTCGCACACTAGAAGGCAAATCTGGTGGTGACAATAGTGAACCGAAAGCGAAAGGTTAAGCCCTTTATACGGTGTGAACTTTTCCGTCCCGCTGGCTCAAAATGACATTGAAAGATAATCGATTTTATCGCATGCACAGGTGGCGATGCTTTGCCATCTAAAAGCACCGGTCTATCCTTTCCATTTTTTTTTGGTTTGGTTTTTCGGTGGGCTTGATTCTGGTGTCTGAAGAAGGTGAAGAAAATGTGTCCATGTAGCTCTTTTCTTCTCGACCATGTAGACCAGCGCGACCGGTGACCATTATCAGTCGGTAGCAATCGAGTGAGTTGACGCTTTAAAGGGGCACTTTTTCTTTGAAAACTACCAACAGAACAGGGCAAGGTCGGTTGATTTATCTGCCAGGCACACGAACGCGGTCTTTTCGCTCGGTGTGGTTAATTGTTGGCGGCAGTTGGCAAAGTGGTTAACCTTCCACGGTCGCAGAAGAAAAGCGTCTGGAAGAGGACGGAATTCCAAAGCACAGCCACCATTAACCCACTTTCCGTTGTACGGCGGTAGCTATGGCTGTCGATTGGATGTCCGGGAACGGATGGTATGAGATTTCTGGTGGTGCACGAAAAAGCCATCCCCCGGGATGCTTAATTTCGCCTGCATTCGGCAAAACAATGGTGCAATAAGTTTTCGCACAAAACTAGCGCCAGATGCCGTGTGACAGGCGGCTTTTGATGGTTTGACATTTGTCGTTGAAATACAAAGGGAAGAACCGTAGGGAAAATGCTTGGCTCGCTACGAATTTTCACTTCTTTTCATCGTTTTTCGACACCCATTTAATTTAGCACAGCATCACGCGGCAGATTGTAGCACGGAGTTTGATCACTATCTTGGGTGGAAATGAAAGAGGAAGCCGGGCCGAAGGTATGATTTTCCCAGGGAGGCATACGCTCGCATGACAACATGAAAAGAGTTCGGTGGAAAAATCATGACAAAATTGGTGATGCTTTCGAAAGTGTGCGCACACACACGTACACGCGCGCGAGATAAGCGCAAATGTGCGAAGACAGTGTTGAAGAAAGACCCCTGGAACTGATCCTAATTGAATTTTCCACACTTTCACTAGCTCATTTGCAAACCAGCTTGTGTGTGTGTAGGGAGTTTCCGAATTTCCTCCCAAACAAAAGTGAGAAAATTGCACAAGAATCACACACAGCGCATCGCTTTCTTCCGGTCGCATATGAGTGTGTGAACACGAGCACGCTTTAGCAGCAAATTTTGGTGCACAGGTGTCATTTTCTCAAGGTACGTCTTACGTTTGCCACCCACCTGCAGAGCGAAGGGAATTGTGTGAGACGCAACACTGTCAATCTACCCAAGTTCTCACCGCATATTCAACCACCAACCGAATGGGCCACGATTTGGCCGACTGGCTGCGTAAAGAGAATCGAATAAAATTGTAATTAAATTAGATTTCGCACTTTAAGACACCATTTGGGCAACGCTTATACAGTGCGTGCGTGTGGGGAAAGGTTTAAAAGAAAAAAAGGGTGACATGCTAGCAGGCGGAAGAAAAGACACAAGACAACCCTGACGAATGCGCGAAAGTGAAGAAAGGAGTAAATTAGGTGATGAAAAAAAGAATACACACACACACACACCATTGATGGTAATTTTCGGTTTTGGGGAAAAACTACCATGTGAGGGAGGGAAAATGAACAAGAAAATGAGAGGGAGAGAGAAAGAGAGCGAGAGAGTGAGAGAGAAAAAAACACCAACGTTAGGTCGAAATGGTGGCGATCATCCATGTACGGAACGGATGATATTGTTTCGTCCGTCGTTTGATAGTTGTTTGATAGTTGTTTTAGAAAGTTGCAAACTCTGCCGATCTGGGAGCGAACCTGCGTTGCGACGGGACACAGTGTGCGACATCACGGCCAAGGCAAGTAACGAAGGTGATTAATTCTGGTCGTTACGCCACCGAATCTTTGACACCGTGCGGAAGCGATTGTTTCCGTTAAAACGATAACTGCTCCATTATTTTTCCATGTTACACAGTTTGGAATGAACATGTTGGGAGTTACAATACTAGTGCAGTGTTAGGCACAGAAAATGGCAGATTCAATTGTAAAGCATAGTTAAGCAGTCTGTTTAGCATCAGAAAATTTTACTAGCATTTATAGCATTAAACATGAAATAGAATTAACATTAACAAAGGTTGGTATGACAAACTATTATAATAAAGATAAATAATGATATGTTCAACCATCATGTGGCCACAATTAATGTGTGACACAGTTTTGTTGGAGCACATACTAAAAAAATGTTTGTTGGTACCATTAATATACATGTTTTTAGATCAACTGCATACTATTTTTAACAGCATCCAAATCTTGGATCTAAAGAAAGTGGACAAAGCAAAGATTGGGCGATAACTTGAAGCCTATCAGAGCCGACAAGCCATAAAGCTTAAGACTGTTCAAGCCACCCTACCTACGTAGTCTCTCTTCACGCGCACCAAAAACGAGAAAATAGCAACATCCAAGAAGCCCAAGGCGAAAATTGCCACGATAGGATGAAAGACATAAAAAAGCATGAGGTATGCAAATGAACTTCACGCATGCGTCCGGTGAAGCATTCGGGCCATCACCTCATTGACTCACTCACGTTAACAGCCTGGCATTGAACTGTTTTTCGAGCGACAGGTTTGCAGCGTGGATAAGCGGGTGTGTAAAAACAAAATTTTACTGCAAGATAATGAGGACGGCTGTGGGAGATGAGGCAAAATCCTGAATATGCTCGGCCGCTGTTTCATTTTCACCCCCAAACAGCCGGTGTACAACCGGTCATAAACGCTTCTCAAACACGGGTATTGCCGCTTCTAGAAGGGTCTTGATGCAAAAGTTGGATAACTTTGAAGATGAACTCATGCGTGTGTGTTGCGTGTTTTTTTTTCCTTTGGTTTAAAGCCAGTAGCCTAGTCTAGCGTTTTACTACTCTAAAGTAGCATAAAAAGCTCCATAATCTAATATGCTCGTTAGCTGAAGCTGTGGCTTTTCCTGTCCATCTTCCGGGAAGCATCCGGTCGGTTGAGGCTTTCACCGGGTAGGCACTCTAGATGGCTCGCTTGTGTTTCAGATACCTCATTAAGCTTTCTTATAGGAGGAAGTTTTAATTTAAAATGTGTAGACTCAGCTGATGAGTTTATCCGTACGTTACGCAGAGTTGCGAAATATTGGTATAGGTAGATTCTACTTTGAGAGCACACCGTCGTCGAAATAATCTGTTTCTGATACTTCACAATTATCCGTTTTCTGGTGTTCGTAGGACTCTTTCACAGTCGCAGCGTCCACACCGAAATATTACACCTTTATCTCATTCTTACTGAGATTTTTATGAGCTGAAGCAATATGCTACGTGCGATTCACATCGAACCCCAAGGAGCGGAATCGTTTGGATCTTACTGGCAGCCGCACAAAACCGGTCTGAATGCAAGAACGCCAGTTTGTTTCTGCGTGAGAACCGCACGAGCAGAAGAGGACGCGAAAAGAATTTCCAGAAAGTCTGACCACCAAGGAATGTGACGGCGACGAACCTTTCGCGGTACGTTCTCGGCGAATTTCGTGAGTTCGATGAGGCGAAAAGAAACATTTGAAACAATTTCATTCTTAAGTGATGCTGTGCGATCTAGTGAAGAATATGATTGAATGTTAGGTTTTTACTTTGGAGAAGTACTGTCATACGTTCCCTTAGCGAAAGTAATTGTTAAGGGAATACTGAAATATGTAATAAATTGATAAGATGCAATAAAAGTGCGATGGAGAATTACTTTTTTACATTTTCAGTATTTAACAGTATTTAACAGTTGAATTGTCTTTAATGATCAGAATTGGTAAGATTGTCCCGTGGAGTTGAGAATATGAGACGTAAAGCTATTAAGCCGATAAGTAGTTTATGCTGCCGGCAGATAAACCCGATCATGAGAATGGAAAAGAACGTTCCAATCGTTAAATTTTAGATGGTAACTGCCGAGTTTGCAAAGGGTGAATCGATTCGATTGCAGATTCAAAAGTGCAATCGGGTGAATGTGTTATCGTCCATGCATCGCCATCATCCACCGAACCGTCCTGTTACCTCCCGACACGCTTCATCCCGGATCGCGCAAAACTCAGGCAAAAAAGGAAGACAACGAATGGAAAACTGGCAAAGTATCAAAAACTGGAAATCGGGAAGCCCTTCGGTTGGGTGTGAGACGAGATCCTCCCCAAAGGGAGAGGCAAAACTGGATCTTGGTTTTCGAAGTCTTAGGATTTTTTTTCATGCCGCTTGCCTCTTATTAATGCTAGCGCCTTATGCCGTGGAGAAGCCAGCAGCGCATACACACGGTGGCCTTTTGGCCCGTTGCCAGGGCGGTGTGTGGTATGGACGAATTTATGCTGTACCCTTTTGCGGCGGTGTGTTTGTGCGATGCTTCTTTGCCTTCTGTTTTGCAAAGCGGTCGTTCGGGAGAAGTTTTGCGAGTGTGGCTTTTGGGGCTTGGGATGCGAGCCGTTTTCGAGCAGCTTTACTGCTTATTCTCCTTCGCGAAGTGAACGAGTTAGTTCATGTTGCTACGCGCTCCAACCGGAGGAATAAATTTAGCAATCCACGGGTTATGTGTGTGTGTTCCACGTGTTTGGGTCCGCACACAGATTCAGCGAGGAAAAGTCGAGAAGTCCAAACTCCGGTTTGGCAGCTTTTTTCTTCATTTCCCTGGAACAGCGTGCCTTCCCGAATGCATTCGCAACGGCCAGGAATCGAAGCCATTTCTCATACATTTATACAGCGCTTCTGCTTGTTGGAATAAAATGCAGCGATGCTTCCAGACATTCGTTTATTATGTGGCTTTTTCGAATGTTCTTAGCGGGGAAAAGTTTTTTCGGTGGCTGTAGGAGCTAAAGTGAGGCAAAGAGTGAGTGCGAAAATTGCATCTTATGTTGAAAGAATGCAATTATAGATCCGCTTTGTGTAAAGTTGGTAGTCCAGAGGGAAACTAAAAAATTCGCACAGGTCCAAGGGAATGATTACGATCCGGGGGCTGAGTATCTCTTGCGATGCTGGACAAACATATCTTTCGTTGATGTATTTTTAATGTGTTTACTTTGCTTATTTTTGAGGTTCTGTTTTTATTACTCTTAGTTATGAGTACATCGGAACGCAAAACAAAAATGTAAAAGGACAAAAGTTGACTGGCATGCTGCCAAATCGTAAGTTCCTGTTTGAATAGTTTCCGAATTACTTATTATAACTAAAAATCAAAAATAATGATACAATTGAAAGCATTTGTGAATAAGTCTTGTGCGAAGAATCATTCATATAAATCTTAACTGAGGAGCCACTCTAAAAAGATGTGAAATGGAAATCTGAGAGATGAATCTTCAAAGCAGCGGTGAATCGAGTTCCTCCTGGTCTGAAGCGAAATAAGGGTTGAGGCCAATTTTTGAAAAATTTGAGAAGGTAAATCAATCTCTTGATTCAATTTGAATATTTGAAATAGAGATTCAGATTCATACCATTAGTTTAAAGATTCATTAATAGTCATGAAACTGAATCAGATTCACTCAGCACTAGTACTTTGTTGGTATTGTAACAGGTACGCAACGCAAATTATAATATCAGTAATAAAATATATAAACTAATCGAATAGTTATAATGTTATCATTACATTATTAAACAAGAGAAATGAATCAAAAACTAAGAAAGATTTTTCCCATGGAAATTGACAAAAAAGATTATTAAGAATTTGATTGCATGCAATTAATAAGTCTATAATAGTCATTAATTAGGCCAAGAAGAGTCGTAAGTATCAGTTAACGTTGAGCGAATTATTTATTCATGAACTATTTTTTTGTTGAGCGTCTCAACCCAATGAAATGAACTGTCGATAAAATGTGCTAATTGTGGAGAGAATCTCCCTCCCACTGAAAACCGACCCCAATTACTAAGGCAACCGAAAATTTCAATGATATAACGACGAAAACCGACGTTCCCATCACCGAATCAAAGACCTCTAGTGAAAATAGAAAACAACTTACGTTCTTGTGTAAGGAATTCAGGCCAACGCTTTTTTTCCGAGCCCGCAAAAGTTCTGCCCAATGCACGCTAGAGCGCACTGTTGGATGTCAATTTTGGAACAAATCACCCGCAACGCAACGCGTTCTTTGAAACAATTCGTGGCGTGGCCACCGAACGGGTGGAAGCACTTTTTCACAACACTTTTTTTTTCACTTGCTAGGTGGCAGTTGCAGCAGCAGCAGCAGCAGAGGGCAAAGGCACTGTTCCTAGTAGTGTACGCCTTGTCTTGTTTTGGTTTTGGTCGAAGAGGTCGCACTATTGCTTCAGCGAGCGAAATTTACAAACAATTCGTCATTAATGTAGTTTCCACCTGGCGCGGCATGCCGCGGGCGGTCGTCTGTTGCGATCTGTATCACTTTCTGGGCGTTGAAAAGTACTGCAATCTAAAAGTGGGATTGTTTAGGGAAGGAAAGAAATGAAACGAAATGAGCAACACAATAGTAATGGTAACGGTAATTTGCAATCACAATTCTCTTGATTTGTAACATCTTCACATTTGGGAAGGGTGTATAGAAATCAACACCATTTTGGATTGACACGAGAAGTTTGTTATAAAATGTACACTGATTCCGCACAAATAAACACGCAAATTTGTTTTCACTTTTGTAACACGCATTGAACAAATGATTCCTTCTTAATTATTCCACGGAAACACTCACACGCGCACACATACGCACACAAATCAATCAATCAATCAACCACCGATTGATACTGCAAGCGTTTTGAGCTACTTCGCGTAGTCTGGACAAATGAGCGAGAAACGAAAGACTTCAACCGTCTCCAAGGTAACGGGCGACGAACGGATTCCGGGAAGTTGGAGGTTATCTTAACAAGGCACAACAGTAGGCTTCTTGCACTTGCACAACATACAAAACCACGTACAGGCAACCGCACACACACACACATACGCACATCCACCGTACACGCATTCATGCTCACATGTTTTCCCTTCCAACTTCACTCGATTCACGCGTTGTGCTGTGGCGAAGAAGCCCAAAATCAAGCAAATAATAATAAAAAACCAAAGACGCGGCTGTGTTGCGTGGTCAGCAAAAAAGAGGTGTACTGAAAAAGGGGTGATGTCCAAGTGGACTTGAACCACCGAACTTCGAACAAGAGCTGCTGATACCCGAGAGACAACTGGACGCGGTGCAGTGCAACCGACCAAACAGCGCATACGTTTGTGGCAAGGTGCACTTGAGGCGTCGAAAGGGAACCTTCTCAACCTGACGAACCTGCCCGAACTTGACGATGAGAGGGTGCAGTTTGGATGGGAAAACTTACTGTTGCTTTCGTTGCGGATTTGTTCTACTGTTTTGTTTTTCTTCTTTCGATGTGTTTGGATTCTTGTGATAGCCTGTTTCGAGGTTTAAAACTTGGTGGTTTTACCAGTAAGTCAGCACTTTCTCTTACAGGTTAACTTATTTAAACAAACGCTTCTATGCCATCTTTCTAGGTTTACCATTTGAAGGGCATTCGATGTTGGCTATGCCAGAGAGACAAAGGTCAACTCCGATTGCGAAAGGTTCTGCTTTTTTAACAATTTAGGACATTCATCGCTAATAACCTATATTTCCAGGGAAATCACTATCTTCCACGTTGTATGCTATCCGCGTGAAAAGGGTCTTCACTTTCGTTCACTTGTAAGTTATCACCAATTCCTTCAATCTCCGTACCGGGAGCGCAGCACATTTATGTGTGAGTTTTCCTTCGCCGTGTGCGCGTTCGCTGTGCGTATGCAAACCGTGTGGAACCGGTTACCAGAACCGAACCCGGGGGTCAGTTTTTTACCATCGTTTTGTTTCCCCGCTTGTTGCTTACCGCCAAAAACACACACCGCACGTGTAGTACAGACACGGGAAGAGACACGGGAAAACCGCGAGACACACACTGATGAACCGCTCGCACGGAACGAAAGAAACGAACTGGAGGCGTTTGTTGCTGCTTGCGTGTGTCTCGCGTAGTTCGCGACCTGCGGATTGATGCGTTTTTTCTCACGCGCACAGTGGGCAAGAAGCAAGGTAGTAACATTTTCGTTAAGTTCATATTTGGGTGTTTAAGTAAAACTTCGAAATAATTCCGTTCAGCTATTGTTTTGGAACGTTGTATAGCAATAGGTATGATTTTTTTTTATTTTTGAGTTCTGGATTGTGAAATATTGCACACATGAATGAATTTGCCGCATAATCAAGGGATCTCCTTTACACGAACTTTTCATAATTATACGTTTCTAAACATCAGAATGGAATTTGCTTCAGCAGTATTAAAAACAAGTTTCTTTTCATTCTTTGGATGCATTTTCATTGTGACATATTTGTATTATACGCTTTGCCCATTGTGCTCTGGGAAGCGAGCGTTGCTAGGGAAACAGAGGATGAGAATCGTTGGTTAAAGAGGCTGCGTGAGAGCTATACGAATGTTTGTGCTCTTTTGCACGCCGTCTATCTCTGAGCGTATATTTTTGTTACATTTGAGAAGAAACGTGAGCTTGTCAGTAGTGTCGTGAACTTATCGTTTGCAGCGAAGATTTAATTCACTCGAAGTTTTCTGATTTATTTGATAGCTCAATATAGTAATTAAAATAATATAATAATAATAAGTATAATAATTTACGAATGTACTGCCACAGTAATTACAAAAGAATGCTTTACTTAACTTTGGTGTTAGTTATGCGTATTTTTCAGTTTATGTTTAATATTTTAAAACTTATTTTTTACGTTAAAGAGTAAATCATATGTTATTTGATTCTTACTGAATGGAATTCAAGGGAAAGATATGTGTTATCACATAACAAAAAAGTAAATCAATGAAATAAAAATTATCTTTAATTTTTATAACTAACGGGATTCTTATGAAAAAGAATAATATTTCTAAAATATTTCTCTTTAATTTGTTACTTTTTCATTTTATTCAAGAAGAACGGTAAAGTATGATATTAGACAAAAAAAAAAAAACATAAAATAAACACAAAATGTTTGAAATCTCTGTTTTTCTTTATTAATATACCAATGGTTCTATTTTCGCGAAGGAAATTGTTTTCCTTTTGGTACGATTAGTGTTTTGATAAACAATTTCTCTCTCTCACGTGCTGCCGGTTGTTGAATTTGTGGTCGCTCTCACGAGCATTGTGAGCGGATTTCTCTCCCAGTGTGATTCTCGGTTGATTTGATTTTACAGACAGTTTCTACAGAGTATTTTAGACAGCAGATGCAGCATCCATATCGCAGTGTTCAGGACGGTTGAAATAAATGTCATAGACAACCGGTCAAAATGACCATTCTTGCATGAAAGGAAGATAGGATTAACAACGGTGGATACTACTTTTTGAATTATAGCAAATTGCGAGCATAAAAAGCCTGTTATTACTGATATATCTTTATAAAATGATTATTCATTGCTTTTTTTTGCTTTGATTGTTATTATCAAATCTCTGCAAATTAGCTCACTTTAATATATCACTGCGATATCTGCCTCTTTGAAAACATCAAGCTGAAACACCAGCTCTACTACACACCAACGTTATTGTTACATTGTGTAACCCATCACTCCGTAGAATGGTTCCCGCAAACTGCAAAGAAACGTCAAAAACACAAACTGCACGAGAAATTCCACCCTGCCAGGTGCTGTATTTGCATACAAATGCGCACGCAAAACGATGCCATTTGTTACACGACGAGTTTAAAAGACACCTACCGTGCGTCTGTTAAAAACCGAACTTCACGGCAAGAAAATGCACTAAACGTGTTGAAATTTAAAATAAATAACCACTCCAACCTGGCACTGGTGCTGTGACGGTACGCGTGCCCAAAATCAAGGCAGTAAATGATGTGTGCCCAAAGTGTGCCATACAGATATAGGTTTTTCAGGGAAAGAATGTGTCCAAAAGTGGTTGGCTACATTAAAGGTTGATGAGTAGCGGGCAACGATGGAGTCATGTTGCGATAAATCTGACAGATCAGGGCAGGTGATGAGCGTGATTTGTGTGTGTGCCCTCCGGACGCAGGATGTCGCGCGGCGCGTTACCCAATCTAATGGTTAGGATGCTGTGATTAAGTACTGAACTGCAATGAGGAAACCTGTCAGAGATTTGGAGTTAAAAGCTATCACACCTTAAAAGCTAAGTGAAAATAAAGATAAAGACATTAAAAGCAACCTATCTTGGTTTATTCACTGCGTTGACCGGGGGCCACTACTTCATGGCTACAGAGAAGCAACTTTTCCTGGTTGGTAATTTTGTGCAGTTCGCAGTAAGCCTTGAATTTGGTTTTGAGATCATTGTTTTCGATTTTCAAGCGAGTTCTTTCTTCGCGGTAAATAATATTGAATGCTTCTATGCGATTAATTTTGTTTGTTAAAGTGCCGAATAAATCATCAAGTTCGTTGTGGCCAAGTGCATTTGAATCGTCTCCATCTTCCCGGAGCCATTTGGCAGCATATTTCTGATCTTGTTCCGTTTCGTACTGTGTGCAGATAAGACCTAATTTAGCAATTCTATTGCCCCAGGCCAGATGTTCCGTAAGCACGTTTTTTAAATGATGCGTGAAGGAACAGATCTTTTTCATGCACTGGTGATGTTCAACGTCCAGCTGTTTCTGCTGTTCCTTTAGCAATTGCACCTTCATCTCGAGAAGCCGACGATAGTTGTGGCGCGTACGCAGCTTCCGTCTTTCGCCAATATTGGTAAGCGTAAGGGTGTGATCGAGTTGCGTTTTCTTCATCTGCAGTACGGCCACCTGACAGCGCCGTTGCTCTATGGCTTGCTGTTCAAGCTCGGTGTAGTAGACAAGCCGATCGTACGATTGTTTCCGCTCCCGGTACAGCACGGTTTGGAAGTAGCTATCGAGTGTTGCTCGCAGTCGCCGGTAGAGGGCACTCATTTCGGCGTATTTTTTATCGCGAATAATTTCACACTTTTCCACTTGCTGCAAGAAACGCAAGCCGGCGAGCGTAAGTGGAAATTTCCGGCGTGAAAAGTTTATTTCTTACCGCACTTATGTTCTGGTTGTTGCTTTCAAGTAGCCACTCGCGGTCAGCCGATTTATCCTGCTTCATTTTGGACAGTAGTTCCGCCAGTGAAGCATCAAGCTCCTCCATTTGGGAGCAGCTAAAGCTCTAAAATAAGAGAAAAAGTTAATATTTTGGATGTAGATCAACGTTTAACGTGGCAAGTACCTCTTTGCTTTCGACTTCTTCGCGGAAATCTTTGAGAAGGTTTTGAGCTTCGGTTTCATAGTGCTTTAGCATTGTTGCGGTGAGGTAATCCTTCAGACCTGCAAATTATGGCTGAGTAGACTTCAATGTGTATCGGAAAATTTTCGAAACTTACGGATATAGTAGTCGATGACGTTCCCCAGTCGAGCCAAGCATTTGGTATGTATTTCTTGGACTTCATCCCGAACACCAACCAATCGCTGGATGATTTCGTTTTTGCGGTCGAAAACGGTCCCAAAACATTGCTTTTGCTGTCGAAGCTCCTCTGCCAGCTGATCGGAGCGAACCTGAGAACAAAGCGTTTCCCAACCAGCAAAGAATGTTTTTTCTGTTTGCACTGAAAACTCTCGCTCCCGGTTTAGGTGGTCCTGAATGTTAATTAAATCATTAATTTTTTGTTCATGGTGTCACTATCCGACGAATGGCCAGGATAATTGGTAAACTGGTCTAGCAACTGCAAAATATCACTTACCCGGTACAGTTGATTTTGCGCCTTCTGTGCGGCGGTCTTTTTTGCAAGTAGCTTTTCTTGCTTTTTGTGTCTCAGCTCCTCCTGCTTGGTATCGATTTCTTGATCGGTGTTGTCCATATCAGTGGAGTCGTTAACTTAACCGCAGATTGACAGCTTTACCAGGTGACAGCTGATGTACGGCACGATTCGTTACGCCTACTTAGTGGAGATAACTTTTCCGTGTGAGTTTTATTAAAACATTAACATAAAACATAAATTTGTGCCTTTCCATTTTGTACGCATCGTTCAATGGCAGTGTGTTCCGAGAGAAATGCTCAGCTAACTTCCAGAAGAAAACAAGGTCGATAATTAATGATAAGCTTCATCGTCAGTTATTAATATTACAAGTAAAAGTTTTTCAATTCTCATTCCGGGCAAACAGAAGAAGCAACGATTAGGCGCGATAAGCGTGCGGCTAGCGATGGTAAGCTGATGATGGTCAGTTCCGATGTAATTTCACGAGACTAATGGTACGGTTGTGTCATCCATCAGGACGGGTCATTGGCGCGAACGGCTGGTATGATTAGCTTTCGTCAGACCGGATGACCGGAAGATACAAATAACGCTTGTCGCGAGCTTGCGGAAATGGGAAATGTGTACAATTTAGCCTAGGTAGGAGTTATTAGACGAGTAATTTACCTTTTATGTATATTTTTATAGCATAATTATGAGGTGTATAACCTTGTGTGATTGGTTCAGTAAAGCGGGCGAGTGTTTTGTCCTCGAGAAGCATACATTTTAGTTCGAACGTGATCAAGCTGTTAAGCTTGCATGTAGTTTATTGTTGCATTTTGTACTTGCTTATGACCAAATTCCATTTGACATTTCTCTAGATCAGCTTGTGTGGATAAGGCGACACTTAAATTATCCCTATCATTTCGTGCCCTCGAGCAATGAGCTTTTAAGTTACATTTCACTACCCCGTTACATTTCTACCCCTTTATGACACCTTCACTTTTGCTAGGGCTTCTGATCCAGATGTAGCCCTTCGTTGAAATACCCATTCCCGTCGTCCTTCCGTTGGTTACGTTCTTTTTCCCGTGCCTCAATCGACCACGGTTGCAGTTCGCCGGATACACCGAACCAATAGGTGACGCAACCGATCAGATAGATCCCGGCGGCAATGTAGAATACGGTTCGCCACTCGTTCTCGCTCCCGCTCGCCGTAATCTGCCCGGACACGATGGGCGTGAGAATGCCGGCAACGGTGGAGAAGGTGTTGGAAATTCCCATCAGCACGCCGGCACTCTTCGGCGAGAGGTCGAGATGGTTGACGGCAAATCCGCACCAAGCGAAAGCACCACAACCGACGGCGATCGTGATGCAGGTGAGGGTGGGACCAGGCCGTAGGATGAAGGCACCCACGAGCATGAAGACGGTTTGGGCCAGGAAGGCACCGCAGTTGAAGTACCGGCGTACCTGTGTTGTCGTGAGCCAGCGCCGGATCTGGCATAGATCAGCCAGATATCCGGCAAAACTGAGCAGTGAGCCCATCACGAGGTACGGCAGGGCTGAAAGGAAACCGGCCGCTTGCAGCTCAAAGTGCATCGTATCTGCGGATAAAGGGTACATTAGGGAGGAATAGCAGAACAAACAAGCTACGGGTTCAGGTTCACCTCTCAGGAATGTGGGCAGTTGTGTAAGAAGCGTATAGAATCCCCAATTTTCCGAGAAACTCGACACGACTAGCGCCCAAACGGCTTTCGACGTTAGGATGCCGCGCCAGGGATGTTGCACCTTCTCGACTGGTGCAGCGGAACGCTGCAGTGTAGCAAGTATGAACTCTTTTTCCTTGGTGGTGATGTAGGGATCTGTTTCGGGAGACTTCTTCACGATGAACATCCACGCCACAAACCAGAGACAACCGAAGGCTCCGAGAATGTAGAATACCCATTCCCAGCCGAGTGTGTCCGCGAGTACGCCGCTCAGCAGCATAGACGCTACGGTACCGGTAAACACACCGGAAAACGCGATCGTGGCCATGCGCGATCGTTCACTCGGTGGGGCCCAATTTGACCAGATAGCGTGGATACATGGGAAGGTTACTCCCTCGAAGAAACCTTCAGTCGCACGTACTGCGATGAGCCATCCGAACCCTCCATGGGCAGCGAGAGGCGTCAAGAGTGTCAACAACGCTGTGACACCAACTCCAACACCGAAAACCTGTGGATAAGAAGAGTTCCCGGATTAAGTTATGCTTGGGAGTCTGAGGGTTGAATCATACATAGTTTCCACCGAGAGCGTTGGAGATGTAGCCACCAATAAGTTGTGTGAAGATGTATCCATAGAAGAAGGAACTCAGAATGTATCCTTTTGTGGTGGAGTCCCAATCGAATTCTTGTTCCTGGAACGAAATGACTTGATTTGTACTACACGCTGGAAATATTGAATGTATTGTCTACGCACATAACCTTCTGTTCCGTTTGGGTATTGTACGGTACGATTCTCTGTCATAGCCACTATCGCAACACTTAGATTCACACGCAGCGAGTACACGTTGAAGAACCCAAAGAATGCCAAAAACACCAGCACATATCGGCGACGCTTCCAGAACATCCACATGGGAGCATCGATTCCATCACTGTATGTGAACGGTGTAGGGATTAGCCGAATAGAAACCTTCGTCCAAAGCAGTCTATATACCTTAACTTGCTACTTTCGGTAGCATCCATTGCCGATTGTTTGAGGAATCACACAGACAGGAAGTATGCTTGGCAGTGTGGTGCGCACCGTCTGGTGGACCAGTACGTAATGGAGCGTCGGAGAAAATCAGACAACCAGAACCGAATGTTCAGCGCCATGGGAAGATTGTTTGTAAATAGCTATTAGCGTGTACAATCAGCTAGTTAACCTCCTCCGCCCCACGGTAACGATGACATTGCATTGACGTGTGGCACATCTTGAAGCGTTACCTGGGACATTTTGCGTGTGTGAGAAAGGCTTCGTGCTGATAATACGCATATTGAGTAGCTGTTATCGTACTACTGGCATGTGCGAAGGCATCAAGTAAATCGTAATTTCCGATCGGCGTACGTTATTGTGATGCACCGATTGAAATGGAGTGCATAGCGGAGTTGTTTCATCAAGGGTTATTTGAGTAGCCTTAGTTCTTGAGATAATACCTGAAAATTGGAAAATCCATTAAAATGGAGTGCATAGCGTAGTTGTTTCATCAAGGGTTGTATGAGTAGGCTTGGTTCTTGAGATTCTACCTGAACCAATTGTCACCACATAGTTCTACTACATTCTATCATTCCGAAAACTTTAGGTACGTTGGCCTAAAACTTTCATTGGACGGACAAGATAACGATAATCAGCAGATGAATCTTTTTTGCATAACTTTCAGAAAGTGAAGGTGTAACGTAGCAGCGTGATGAGGCGTAACCGATACTTCCTCGCAAAAAGATGAAAAGCGATTACGCAAACGGTGCAAAGACGAAACCGGATCGAAGCGCATGTTAACATCTAACTGCTCACGGCGACGAGTTTTTCCTTATTAACATGCGGCAAGCCTGTAAGCGACCGGAAAACGTCACGTCAACGACTTCATTAATGTGTCGAGGAAACTGTTGCGAGTTGCAAAGAACACTGGTAGTATTTCGAAGTTCGTTAATCAAATGAACTATTTATGGGCATGATTAGTTAATCCATCTCCAAATCTTGCTCGTGCGACTAGATTTGTGTCACCGTGCGGGTCTGAAAACCTCAATCCAGAAGGTGCGTCCAGCGGAGTTCATTAGATGAAAGCTTCCATCAACGCGGTTACTTCCAGATGTGCACAAATATCCGCAGGTTGTACACGGTACCGGTGTGTTGTTTTTTTATCCTGTCAAGTGAAAAACAAACTCTAAATGTCATTAATGGGTACGTTTAAGTGAAACCTTCCCCGTCAATGGAACTTGTGGACGGTGCGTAACCGGGACAGTGATGAGGATACGGATCTCAAGGGACGATCTCTGCCCGATTCTTTGCTGCAGGTGATGAATCTGTCAGCGCTGTTGGTTTTACCTGGCCACTTATCGCTGACTTCTCTACTATCCCGGTAGACATGACGTGAACGCGATGTAATGCGAAAGCGGAATAAAAACATAAGCAAACACACGTGGTCTTTAGCGATTAAACTGGTTTTCTAGGCCGGTTTTCTAGCCCTGTAGGTTCGATGGGGGTTTCGTATTATTTTTGTTGTTGCTATGTTTAATTTAATTTCACCCTCTCCCGTACGGTGTGCGCTAAGGAAGAAAGTAAAAGTGTCGTCTGATCGTTGTTAAATGGATTGTGGAGTAGATGATAAGCGAGTTAGGGCTAAATGAAAGGTGAACTTGAAGTGGCTGTGTGAAGTTTATTGGAATGGTGGAAAAGTATTGGAATTGTTTTATTTTTTTCGTAATTATATATTTTAGTACAATATATTACATGACTGAAGTACTAGATATTAAGTATAGTTTATAAGATATACGGCCCGGCCGTTTAACTGATACATAATAAAATTATATATTTAAATATTTTAGAGGTTTTAATGATCCTATAAAAACAAGTCTATACCTGAATAGTAACAACAAGAATCTCTTAAGCATATATAGGATGTGGTTTGACAGTTGCTTAAGGAAAAATCAAATCTTCTGTGTACTTATTATAGATTATCATGAATTTCATGGATTGAAAAAAAGGTAAAAGGTAGAGTGAATTACAGTACTATCAACAAGTTTTACTCAAAATAGCCACCATTAGTTTCGATAGAAGCTTCCATCCTGCCTTGAAACAAGTTGATATCAAAGTTTCCTGTGGAAGGGTCGCAAAAACTGGCTTAAGTTTTTCAACAAACTGGGCTTTTTTGTTGCTGGAAGTTCAATTAGTATCCTTTTCAACTGTGCCCCATTCGAAATAGTTCATCAAAGTCATAAAAATTCTCCGAAAAGGTTTTCGTTTTTTTTGTTTTTCCAAAGTTGTGGTAATGGGACGAATCTTACTGCCACACGTCAAACGTCATCCAAGGATTTACTATGATATTCGGTGTCTCCGCATAGCTATTCAATGTTAATCTTTTTCAAGAAATGCGTAGGCATCACATCGCCTTCCGAGACTACACACGCACAAATCATAATCGTTTGGGGAAATCTAGTCTGTGTGGACTCTCGTAAGTACCCCGACAGCAAAAGGAGGCGAGAGTACAAATGTGAAATAAATTTACTAAAATTTAATAAAAATGTCAAAATCGTCAAAAGAAAAAAAAAAATTAGAGAAAAAAAAAATTAGAAATTTAATTGGAGGTATCAACATCTCAATGCTTAAAAATAGAATTATTTGCTGGATTAGTTTAATTGAATTACAAAAAATTACCAATATGTTGATATAACTTTTCCTCAGCGTTATTAAATAAGTTCTCTTTTAAGCTGCATTTTTATTATTTTCACACAGCGAATAATTTGTAGCTTCTGGAGAGCCTTTTTTACTTTTAAACAGGTTGGAAATGCATATTTAGTTTAAAAGATTTAAATAGCTACATCTATTTGTGCTCTAGGTGGATAAGCAAATGATCATACAGCCTTCAACAAGATAGGCTGTAGCACATTTTTATTTTTTGCGATTAAACTGTCTGACACACAAACTGACAACGGTTATGTTTTCTCCCTTCGTCATGTACATACGTTGATGAGTTAATGCCCCCCAGGCGCACATGCAGCCATCGATCCAGAAACGATCGTTTTATGGTGTCACATCGAACCAATCGTAAACTGATTTCGTATTTGAATTCCAGCTCAAACACTGAGAAGAATGTTGTCATTATTTATCATGCCGAGCCTTTTTTTCATTGACTTCCGTTGCTATAATAGATGAGACAAAAAAAACAAACTCTACATGCAAAGAAGCTCACTCTCTACCCACCGGGGCAGATAGTAGTATCTACGCAACACCATCACGGGGTGGCTCTAAAATCCCGCCATGTTGCTGTGTATTGCGGCTTATCAAAACAAAAACAAACGAAATACGGCAAACGGTTGTCAATTCGCGTACGGCTGATGATGGGCAATAACAATGGGATTGTAAAGATAAATGTCTGCCGGAGATGTTTGGAAATGTGCGCTCTGGTGGTGGTGGTTAGGAGTTTATGGCTCCAGCCCGTTAGACACGGCACACATGATATAACCTGTTGCTGTAGTCGGGGGTATTCCGTTTTTATTGTCATCATTTCTTACTTGAATGTAAACAAAACGGTAGAATGTGATCTTGCAGTGATAGCGTCTGGAGCGTCATCGTTGTGATGCGAATTCGCATAAGATGCATTTACCAATTCAAGTTCAACTGGTTGGCCGGTGCAAATGGAAAATGACTTCATGACTTCTGTGTGATCTTTGAGATGAGTTTTATGTAATTACAATGCTACTACATGCATGCGACTAATCATCCGATTGCGAGTGGGACGATTTCAGTCAATGAAGTCAAACGTGATAACAATGCTATCTGCTGAAATGATCGTCGTCGATTTCCTGCCAGTCGGTTCTCTCAGTCGCTCTGTCTCGTCAAACTGAATTTGACGCTAATGAAACTAATTTCGGATCGTTTGAAAGCTGTGCAAACATGTGTTATGATTGTATTGAGCATAGAACCGAGCAGTAGAACCGTATGAAGTAAGTCTAACAGCCTTGAAAAATAACAGACGTATACAGCAGCTTGTCGCATAGTACGGATTACCTGTTGCCAATAGTTTCAACATGGCGCGTGAGATATTAATTTTGGAACAACTTGCTTTACCATAGCAAACATCTCATCAATGTCACGCTATTCGTCACAAATTCTGTGTTCGCGTATTTGTGTAAATCAATATGGGAAATAGGGAGAGAATTACTCGTACGTGTGTGACCAGCTGTAATCTTCTTCACTGTCTTTAGGATTGTGAAGGTGTCGGAATCGCACCCCGAAAACGGAGTCTATCTTTGCGAAGATATCTCCATTTACGATTGTCCTCCAAAAGCTCCCCCCCCCCCTTGAGGAGCACCCGGAATGTGGCAAGCAATCTCCAGAGAGCAACTGATGAAACACGATAAGCCGAATCGCGTTCGGTTCGAGAAGCGAAATGGAGAAAAACGCACGAAAAAAAAGGCAAACGAAACGCCGGTTCTTGGAGCAGACATGATGGGAGACACGGGGTGGGCGCTTCAATTTGATGATAATGACACCTACAATTTACCGATGCGAAACAACGCGTACCAGCGTCGCCGAACTGGGACCGAAGCATCGCATACGCGAGGTTCGCAGCTTCATCGGCGCAACAGCCGTCCGTCAGTTGGAGGATCGTGGTCAACTGGAACGGCTGCGCTATTCTCGGGTGTTGTGAGCGGTAAACGTCGGCCACGTTCCACGGTACAACACTGGTTACGCTGGAAGGCATCAAACACCTTGTCGGCCGGACACTCCGGGCGCAAAACAACCCAACTTTCGCAAACACATTCGGGAAACCAGTTCTGCATCGGCATCGGCACCAAGGGGAACGTACGGCTTTCGATTGGGCTTGCCCCTACTTTTTCAACAGTGATTGTGGTGTCTGTGCGCGTGGCAGTGTGAAGAAACTTGACCGTGTTCCAGCTTGTGGTTTCCAGTTTGTGGTCCGTACCGAAGCTGATCGGAGTGCGTAGTGTTGTGGAACGGATCACGGATTCTATCCTGTCATATCTTGGTTGGTGATCATTTAGCCATCAAAAGTATCGTGGAACTCATATATCCTTCCTGCTAACTTGTGTTCGAGAAAGGAAGCAGAAAAGCGAGTGGAACTGTAAGGTACTTAGTGACAGTAATCCTCCAGTAAGACGTTCCATCCGGTGACGATTCGTGAATAACACACACACATCATGGATACTAAGCCGAGCAGTAAAGTTGGGTAAGTCCAAGCAAAGTGTCGCAGCGTACCGTTTTATTGTTGAAAGGAAAGCATATCTTACTGACATAGGCTAAGAATACAGCCCGCCATCCTTCGGAGCTTAACTAGCCCAACAACGGAAAGTGAAAGGAATGCACCAACCCGGGTGGCACCAGGAATGCTGATAAACGCATGCAACAGGCTTGGCGGCAGGTTACAATAAGCTTCCGCCCTCCGTTCGGGGTGGGCGATTAACGTGGCTGAAGGTCGTTTGGTTTTTGCCACCCCATTCCACACCCACTCCGGGATACACGGCACCCGTTAGGATGGAAACACTTTCGATTTTATTCTGTCCCATCCCGAACTCTTTGCGGGCTCGCGTACCATTCTCATGCCGTATCGAACAGTTTTGAGTAGGTCAAGTTCAAACAGCGAAGAGGATTACCTCGATGTGAAGATGCACAGGGCTAGTCATAGGCGAACCGGGCAGCAGTGGTCGTAACCCTGGCAACAGGCAGCGCACTATGCATCGTGCTGCCCGTGATGTGATGCGAAGGTCGCCGCAATAAAAACGCGACTAGATAGTTGGGCTGGGAATTAGAGGGCTTTTCAATGCAGGCGTAACGATAAAAGTGAATCTGTGGTTAGGTGATTGAAGGGAAAAGACGTGCTTGGAAGGAAATAGCTAATTGAGCCGGCTTATCTCCGTGGATGGTTGCGTGGAGAAATCTGTTTTATCAATTTGACCATGTAGACCCTGGTTTTATTAGCTTTGTGAGCTGTAACTAGCCTGCAAATGATATTTGTTTTGATGGTGAGGTGAACTGTCCGCCTGCTTGTTGAAGGCGATGTATAATTCTTGCGCGGATACAAGAACTTTGAGGCTTGGAATAGGTTTACATTCACATTCGTTGTCGGTTGAATGACTTCCACTAGTGAATTCCTTTCTAATTAAGAATATTAAACATTTACGAAGAAGCAGAACGTTCCATTTCCAGTTTCTGTGCCCAGCCTACTTTAATAACTGGATATCTATATATTATCTGCCGTGTTTTCCGAGATTGCAAACTTTTGAAGGTGTACGTGAAGCTTATCTAAATTAAACATTACTTCCGTTCCAGTGATAATACACACCCCACCTAAAGGGGAGATTAAATATCAACTTAAAGCTTGTCATCAAACCAATCAACTTAAAAATTATGAGCACCATTCTTACGGTACCCAGCCAATTAATAATGTCAATCCATGCCAACAGGTAGGGAGATTAAGGGGGATTGTCACCTGGCGCGTGGAATATTTCCCGATAAGCCACTCGATAACGTGGCGCACTTTAAACAATGTGTATCGCCTCCGGTGGGAAACTTTCAAACAACCGATACGGCACTAACATTCCGGCCTGTAACTCATCGTTACTGATAATGCTTTCCCTTCTTTTGCGTCATCTCAATCAAAGTGTAACTGTCCGTTTGACATGTGCGGCGATACCACTACGGTGGCTACCACATACGAGCTATGCTGGTCGATAGTGCCTGTGGGTGGGTGGCCACTTGTTTCAGCTGCATAAGTGCACCTTCATGGTGGGTAATGAGTTGCAAATAGATTGCTACTGTACGGTAACTGGCATTGCTGTTGCTAGGCGAGGGGCGAGGGATGGAGATGCGTGAGGAGGATGCAATTGGCAATGTGTGTTGATAGGCAATTTTTGGACTATTTTGTTAATAAATATAAGGCAAATTTGCAAATCTTTCGATATTAAACAATCCAATTTAGTTTGATGTTTTAAGAAGCATTCCACTAAAGAAACAAGCTAACAGTATTAAGTTATATTTGTAAAGCTTGGTATTGGTATGAAATATAATGTTTGGGCATTATAAAAAATCTTAACATTGTAAATGTCTTCGGGAGTACCAAAATGATTAGGTCGTTCTTCAAGAAAAAAGTGGAGTATATTGAACCCAAATTTTGTTAGACGAAGGAAATAGTAAATAAATTGATTTTTTTGTTCTTTTAATACCAATAAATTGAGTCATTTTGAGCGTAAATCCAAAATAATAAATTCGACTTACTCATGATCGAACACCGCAAACGATGCTCACTTGCAACGAGAGTTATGTGGTGAAGTTCATCCCGTACTGCACTTCTATTTTTAGTGTCTCACCAGCACGCGCTGAGTCAGTCCGGAATTCCTAGCCCGAAGATGAATATCCATCATTCCGTTACCAACACCAACATCCTTTGGCCACCATGCACTCGAACCTTGCTTAACTATATATTTTTTTCTGTCTGCTTGTTTTTGTATCCTACCCCCAGCGATGGCATCGATGCGCCTTTATGGATGTTTTGGAAGCGACGACGCTACATTGTGGTGTTTATGGCGTTCCTTGGTTTCTTCAACGTCTACTCGCTGCGGGTGAACCTGAGCGTGGCCATCGTGGCGATGACAGAGAATCGGACCGTGCATTACGACAACGGCACCGTCGGATACGTAAGTATCGGAAATCTCGGAGTGGAGAAACTTAGTTTTTTTTTGTTGCCATCTCGCCATGATTGCGCTGGTTGCGTATCATCGTACGCGACCAGATTGCAATTTGTGTGTGCGAGCGTTTGTATCCATGTTTTCCGTGTCCTTCAATTATCCAGGAGCAATACTTTGATTGGAGCTCCAGTCTGCAAGGTTACGTGCTGAGTTCGTTCTTCTACGGCTACATCCTGACGCCCTTCCTGGGTGGCTTCATCTCGAACCGATTCGGTGGCAATTATGTAAGTGTGTTGCGTGCCATCCAAGTACTGGCGAAGAGTCTCCGAAACTAATTAAAACATTCCGCTGATGACACCCGCGACAGGTGTTTGGAGTTGGCATTGGAACGACGGCTGTCCTGACGCTACTGACACCGTTAGCGGCCAAGGCTGGCGTAGCCGTCCTGTTGGCGGTTCGTATTGTGGAGGGCATATTCGAGGGTGTGACCTTCCCCTGCATACATGCCGTGTGGTCCCGGTGGGCTCCACCAACCGAGCGCTCACGTATGGCATCGATCGCGTTCGCCGGGAACTACGCGGGAACGGTTGTGGCGATGCCGCTGAGCGGAATTCTAGCGAACGCTTGGGGCTGGGAGAGTGTGTTTTACGTGTTCGGTGTGATCGGATGCATCTGGTTCCTTGCGTGGATGTTCTTCGTCAAAACGTCTCCCGAGGTGGACAAGTGGATCAGCCAGCGGGAGAAGGAGTTCATACTGGAATCGCTGGGCCGTACGGAGGGTGAGCAGGAGAAGGTGCAACATCCGTGGAAGGGTATCCTGACATCGGTGGCCGTTTGGGCGCTGGTTGTGTCACACTTCTCCGAGAATTGGGGCTTTTACACACTGCTCACACAGCTGCCGACATTCTTGAAGGGTAAGGTTCCTGTAAGAGTCGCACGTACATGGATGCACTAATGGTTTTTATTTCCCCAATCTCCCCTAGACGCCATGCACTTTGAGCTGGAGAAGACAGGATTTGTGTCAGCTGTACCTTACCTGGTGATGGGGGTCCTTCTGTTCGTGTCCGGTTACCTAGCCGATTGGTGTCAGATGAAGGGTTACCTCACAACCACTCAGGTTCGCCGATACTTCAACTGTGGTGCCTTCCTCGCGCAAACGGTGTTCATGATCGTTGGTGCGTTCATTCTCGAGCCGGGCCCAACGATCACCTGCATCACGATCGCGGTCGGTTTTGGCGCGTTTGCGTGGTCCGGTTTCGCTGTGAACCATCTCGATCTGTCGCCGAAGAGTGCCGGCGTGCTGATGGGCATCTCGAACACGTTTGCCACCATCCCCGGCATCGTGAGTCCCATCATCACGGGGTACATCACGTCCAACAAGAGCGACGAGGAGTGGAAAACGGTATTCTACATTGCGGCGGGCATCTATCTGGTCGGTTGTATCATCTACTGGTTCGGTGTATCCGGCGAACTACAGCCGTGGTCGATTGAGGCACAGGAACGGCGGGAGCAGCAAAAACAACAGACCAAACCGATCGGGAGCCTTGCCTACACGAACAAAGTAAGCATGGAGGACGAGATGTAAGCGGGCGTTGTGGCTGTGAGACTAAAAATCGTACAGATAAAGCATCATAAGTGTAATAGAAGTATAGGTAGATGCATTCAGCGTCTGCGATGCGGCCGGTATCTGGCTGGAAACTCCACTGTTTCAATGAAAATGTGTTTGAAAATGTATCGAAAAATACGCTCAAAGCGAACTTAAGCTGATATATGGAGTAAATGCTAATATATGTGTAATATAATGTATGTTAATAAAATAAAAAGATTGTTTAAAATGTGATTCAAATGATATTCGTGCACACGTGCTTCATGCATCTGACAGCATTGTGTACAAGTTTGCACTCAAAACTGTCGGTATAAGGAGTTGTACGCAAGTTTTGTTGTATGCCGCTCAAACGATTCTTTGCAGGGGTTTTCGGATAAGTTCGGAATCGGATTCATTTATTTGTTAATCCGATTTGCACGATAATTAGTAATATTTAATACAGCTAGGCTGTGGTTCATCAAATATAATTCATAAAGGTTGTCGGATCATTTATTTCGAGTACCATGCGTGATTTTTGAACATTCACGAGATTAAGATCGAGTCGTATTCATGGCTGAAATTTGAAACATTACAATTTAGAATTGCGGATTGCGGATTTTTATTTAAAAAATCTGCGCTAAGCTCAAATCTGTATCTTTTTAAATCTTATAAGAATGCCCTGTGTCGTCTTATCCGTATTTTGGTCGTCTTATCCGTTGTATAAATTAGGTTAGGATTAATAATGATTCCGTACAGGTCTTTAGTGACAATCATATAGTGGTTGCAATAGTGTTTTAATCTCTCAAAAAAAAAAAAAAACAGACATTAAGTTTGGAAGTGAACATCAATTTATCTGTGGCGTAATTAACCCTTTTTTTATGTAGAGAGAAAAATTGATGCACGCTTTAGCTCTTCGTGACTTTTTTGGTTGAGCACAAACTATCACTAGAGATCAGTTGATTAGATGTTTTTTAATTGACACGAACATTTATTCTCACAGGTTTATTCTTAACATCTTTGTAGTAATTTCATTGCTCAAAGAAATTCTTTGATAGCTTTATAATAATAACTATAATAAAATTATGTACTACAAGAAAAACAACTTGATGGCTTGAATTAATTTTTTAACGCATAAACATCACAATATTACTGCAACAAATCGTCGAGATCGACGAAAGTTCACAACTAATTTATAAAATAATATTTATTACGCAACACAAATATAAACGCATCGTTGACGACCCACACAGCTAATCAAAAGCAAACAGCGTAGTGTACGGTTGTAGTTCGATTGTTGTTTACCCTGCCAACCAAAGCGATGAAGACGCAACGCGGTAAACAAACCATCGCTCCGCTACATCCACTTCAACCCCGGTCGAGCGCGTGCAGAAACCGATGACGACAGAGATCAGAGCAGCGAACGGCAATACGATCGACGAAAACATCTGGTTCAAATTTGAATCATGGTGAAGCAACGGCTAAAAAGCAGTGGGGGGTGGGAGGTGGGGGGGAGTGAATGTACGCAAAATGAACCGGACCGTTTGATGACGGTGTTGGTGGGTGGGTTTTGTAGCAAAAAGGAACCATGCATGGTAGTGTGTGCGTTGGTCAGTTTTATTTGATCAAGCGACCGGGCGAGCTGAGTCATATGGGTGGTACGTGAATGGGTGGTGTGTTAAAGAAAACAGAAAGAAAGCAGCAAGCAAGCAACCGTTTTGAGGTGTGTGTCATGTTTCGTTTGGCACAAAATTATCTTTTGTTTGGTTCGACGTGCACCACCCCCTTTTTTGGGTGGGTTCCAGGGCAGACAGGACAGCCGGGGAAGGTACTTCCGTGGGACGCACATATCGTACAATCGTTTGAATGAGTTACTTGCGTTATGTGCCAAGAATAGCACAATCGGTAGCGTTCCTAATTTATCTTCCATCGGGAGCCATTTTCTAGAGCATGTCTTTCAAAACCGGTCAGGATGTGCTTTTTTCACACATATGATAGGGTAAACGAGTGAACGAAAACAAAACCCGCTATTGTGGGAAACGTAATTGACAACCCGAGTCAAGCCATTGGATTGATACAGCACGGCATAAGGGGAGTGAAGAGTGAAAGCATAATTTAACCATCGTTTTGTATCACTCTTAACCATCCCAACATCCCCAGCTCTCCCCATAAAAAAGCAGGGCGGAAGTCATCAGCATTACAAACAAACATTCCAACCACCCATCGGTGTTTTTCGCATGAATTTTGGGACTGTTTTTCATGCTCTAACCGGGACAAATTATTGCGCCTCTAGCTTGTAGCGACATTAAACCAAAAAAAAACATAACACTTGATAAAAACACCAAGATACTACGAGTATTACGAAACAACAGCATTGGGGAGAAAGTGTGCGTGTGTGTTTGCGTATTTTTTGTTGGTTCAATACAAGAACGATGTCAAGGATGAATGAAAGTGCGTAGAAATTCGGTGGCCTGCTTCCTGCTGTGTGGCACTCGTGTGGCAGACCTAAAATTTATTACCATTTAATTCATCCCGTGAAGTACCGGCAAGGGTGCAATTCAACAAGGCCATTGGGGTGCCATAGCGATAGAGAGAGAGAGAGAAAGAGGAAGATAAATTATCTGTGTCTAAGAGTGTCTCTGCTTTTCCTCCTATTGCGCAAGGTAAACAACCTGATCATGGTCAAGGTGCCTGTGTGGCGTACGTCCAGTGGATCATTAATTAAAAATGGCAGCTGACATATTGAACAAAAGCGTTTACCTTTGCAAAGGTTTCGGACGAGAGGGGAAAATCTGTGTTATCAGTGTGGTTGAAAACGTATTCACTTAAAAATCCTGCCACCGGTAATAATGTAGCGCGTGCTGTTTACGTAAGCACGATGGACTAATTACGAAAATGGTTTAATATTGCACGAAATCAACACCATGACTTGGACGCACAGGAATGCGGTCGCATAAACAGACGCTGCCGTTTTTCGCACCCGCAAGCTGGCCGTTTACCACCTCAAAACCCCCGCCACATCCGGGTGCGTCCGTGTAAGAAACGGGAAACCCAAAACGAACGGTGGTCCAAGCCATCAAACTTGGTCGCCATGAAAAACACCATTCGTCTTCCATTTCATCTAGATTAATTGACACTCAAGCGCAGAGGTTCCGCGAGTTTGTTGCCACGCTTGTAGATGATTCGGTCGCAACAGGTTGGGCACGGTTTCGGTTAGCCTTCTTGCGCTCTGTTGTTGTTTTCTGTTCGCCTCCCTCCCTTAATTCCTTGTCCATACGGATGCGAGATGCTGGAGCGTCACGGTAAACACGCCCCGGTGGGTGTATATTCCGCGCCGAGCAGACAGTAATTTATAACCGAGCTAGCGCCACCCTGACCGAAAAGCGGCGAAAGTTCTTTGGCCTGCCGAGGGTTAGCCTGGGGATGTAAACAAAACTAACCAACGCCACCCCCACGAGTGTGTCCACCTAATTTATGCGTCTGTAATGATGTAGATTTGGTCGGTAGCTCCGTTTTACGAGCGCGATTTGCCGATCCGTTGAAAGCATGTGCTAGATGTGGCGGGATACAAACTCGCATAAAGTTATGAAGTGGTTGTGAAAACGTCTATTGAAACAAAACTATATTTTATTGCGAAAAAGGAGTGCTCGTGTTGTGGGGAGTGGAGCGTACGGGAAAGGTATAACACTTTCAGGAATATCAATTTCCGTCATCAAATCGTCTAAAGGGTGATAAATTTCGGTCCATTCATAAAAAAGCTTGAAACACCCCCAAATGGAGACGCCCGGTGATTCATGCATCCCGCTATTCGAAATACCGTCAAGTGGAAGGAGAAAGCGATGCTTTAGATTGAACGAAACGAATGGCCATTTCGACATTAAACACGGACGAAAAGGCCACTCGCCACTATATATGCCGTTCCTCTACGCAGGAAGAATACTACACATTCCACAAGCAACCGGGCGTCTCCATCGGCGCAGTATCAGCAGCCGCAGAAGGAAGATTCTTTCGTACGAGCATATTCTTGAACCTTCTCTCAATCGTAGAAGCAAACAGGGAATATGTGGAAGGGGGTGTATTAATAAAAATATTTTCGAAAAAGGTGAGCTGGCCGAGAGTTTTGCAAGGTGATATTTTATGTGCCTCCTACCACCGGCCTACCGGGCGTTTAAGCTGTAGAAGAGTTTGCATTTTAATGCGGGCGAGGAGTTTATATGAGAGTTTGGTCCCCCGTCGGTTCTTCCACCACGTAGCTCCACGGTATGCAGCCCGCGTACGCACCCGTAACGGTCAAACGGTCCGAAGCGAGACGCTGTAGCGATGGTTTTTTTTGTGCGTTATAATCTTTTGGTTACAGATTACAATCTATTTTCAGTCGCAGCATTGCTTCACATTAAAATTCCATCCAGCGAGGAAGCTGGGAAGGGGATTGGTTGGTTGCGAGAGAGCGAGCGAGTGCGCATTTGTGGCACAAGCCGCAAGACAACCAGTGTTATGAATGCCGACTAGTGAAAAAGTCAAAATATTTTTGTCGCTTTCTGCTTTATGAAACTAGGAATGGAATGTGTTTTTTTTTTCTCACGAGCCCCGTACGGCGTTCATCAACTTGGAAAGGTGATGGTACGATTCGCAAAATGCAAAATTGCAGTCGCATTTAAATGATCACACACGTTTCCTCACGGCTGCTTCTTCCGACAGCTGTTCCGTTGCTGGGATGCAAATCGTCAGCGTTAAGCGTGCCACACTCACGCGCGGCCGAATGTCGGAGGATGTCAGAGTTCAAGTCAGTGCACGAGAGACGATCGTTATCGGGTGGATTTTTTTTTAGCGATCCAACCCCACATCGGTGTCATGCGAGAGCGTGCGCGAGCATATTATTGGATGCCATCGGTAGCGGGTTTGAAAGATTCGAGCACTCAACCGTCAATCAGGGCGATCACTTTTTATCTCATTTTAAGTCACGATTCGGGTGTGAAGTGTTATACCTTATACATCAGCTAAACTACCCATCCCCCTCCCCTTCTTCACCCCCGAACGGTCAACGATTCCAAACGAAAATGGTGTTCCTTTTTTAAACGATCCATTATGTAAACGGTAAGCAACCATTCATGTGTGACAGGACACTAAATATAGCGCGGTATTATTTAAACCTGCTAACTACACTTATTCGCAACCCGCCGGCTGCTGCATTGTGCGTGGCCGTATTGGGGCGGTAGTGCAAGAGGGGGTTTGTCAGTACAACGGTTCGTGGGTCAGTTCATTAGAAAAAAAACGAAAGGCGAAAGTAAAGAGAGGCATATGGCAACTTTAACTACCCCCTCCCCACATCCACAGCAACCCTCCACCCAACTGTTCCGGAAGGGTGGCAATTTTATTTTCGTACCACGGATGTCACTTGTTTTGGGGGTGGTCAGACAATCTTTTTTTAAAACAAACAAATAATTGCTAGGGGGGGTTTTCTGCTAAGGGAGTGTGAGGCAAGGTAGTACCCCCGACGTGACAAATAAAGAATGGTAGAAAATAGAAGCTAAACCGCATTGCCAACTCTTCCGATCTGGTTAGATCAAGGTTAATGAATAAATCGTGCCATGCTGCGAATGGGGTTGAACGTTAACAACAAATCCACTGCGAGAGCAAGGGGTAAACATAGCGAAATGGGCTAATTGACGCAATAAAATCGGTATTTGATCGTGCTTAGAAAACACGCGCCGAAGAGGACACATTTCCCAGAAGTGAGAGTAACACAATAGATGATGATTTTACCGTTGTTGAAGGTCTCGATTACTTGATTGCCTTCAATGAGGTAAATAATAAATGCTGAAGTCTATAGTGAAGGAAGTTTCGATGATAGCCATTCGAAAATATATTTAAAGAAAAACAACTTATCAGCAAAGAAACGAAACCATCAGCGTCAATAAAGCCGCCAAACTGCAGATGGCAAACATTCTTGTCCGTTCATTGACGCGCCGATTGTTGATACCATCGTCAATGGTCAGGCGAATAAAAGGGATAAAAGAGACACAAAAAATAGCATTCTTGCATCAACAGTCTGCTTTTCGAATGCAATGCAGGATGAGCACGGAATGGATGAAAACAAAAAAACGTACGCTTGCCTGCATTTCATCCCTATTTTATGCTTCATTGGTTAAACGAATAAAATTCACCAAACGTTTGTATTTTTTTCCCCTACTGAATGGAGGCTGTAATTTATTGTTTGCTCACAGGATGTGAAATGTGCAACGGCCGTTGCTTGATCGCTGATCTCAAAACAATTTCCCATCGAAGTGAATCTGTAGGCGTGTGTGTGTGTGTATGTGTATGTGGGTGTGATAAAATTTCACGATCACGGTCGTACGAAAAGTTGTAAATTGAATCACGAATTGTGAGTAAACAAATAAACTTCAAAGCACGGGGAAGGGTGGGTGGTTGAACGAATGTAGTGGACGCTTTACAAAACCACATAATCGACTTTCGCTTTCGGAAGAGAGTAAAAAAAAGGTTAAACAATTCGACCAGAGTTTGTACTGCTTGTGCGAATGTTAATGCATTTTCTGTAGCATTTCCTTCCTTTCCATCCTTTTCCCAACGTGAACCAAACGCTAACTCATTTTCCACCCGTTGGGATGAATTGAAGAAAGATGCACAAAAAGTGCAAGATGGTGGAAAAGGCAAATTAACTGCCAGTAAGGAATGTTTGTGCTGTTGGGTGGGGTGGTTTTTTGATGCGCTGTGTGTAGGAAGGTTTGGATGGTACGGACGATGGAGTAAATAAATTGTACCGCGCACTAACAGTTTGTTTATTTAATTACTTTTCCATTCGTTGAAAGCGAGAGAGAGTGAGTGGTGGATGGAAGAAAATGCAGCTAAAAATATTTACACAAACTTGAGAGGTGTTGCGTGTTTGAGACTAGATTTATGCATTTTTTGAGGTTATAAATTATTAATTTACTCAAAGAATTTTTATGCACGCGAAGCAATGTACAATTTAATAACTTTAGTTGTTCAAATAGATTGAGAAAAGGGAATAATAGTGCATACTCCATTGTTTACAATTCGCTAATCCTGTCTCGCTCAGCAACATATTATTGTATTATCATAATTAAATACTTAGTACGAGAACGGAAAATTAGAACATGAACTTATTAGTGGGATATATATTTTTACAAATCCCTCCAAGCTCAACAGATTTGTAACATTGGAAATATTAACATCTTGCAACGAATTTATCATCACTTACATTCGTAGATGATAGATCGTGCTCAATCGAGCAAGAATGTGGCCATCGCAATGTACCCTGCTTCATCACGATAGAGCACTCAATCAACCTTGCACGCATACAGCAACACCGTCTCAAAACGACATTCCACTGCACGCCTGATTCACAAGGCGCAAAAGAACAGACACGAAAAACTGCAACTCGGTTTCAGTGCCCTGCAGCGGTGTTGCATTTTTAACCTCAATTTCTGACTCTTGGTTTCGATGGCGCATCTTATCCATCGGCGGTTCGTAAACATTCTTGCCGTTTGATTCAGTTCACTTTCCCGTCTCCGCGTGTTGAATCTCCCCGTGTTTTGCCTACCCGTCAAAACCATCGATCGATCATATTGATGTCTTAACCGTTTGGCACTCGGTGGTCCCCATCGTCGTCGCTAGGGACGCCACGAAGCGATTCAATGCGTCGGTCCGCTCTGCTCGTCCTTTCATGCGCATTCGGATAAAAATAGTGTATCGTTTCGGTTTCCCGCATACCAGCCGACGGTTTGTTGATGAGTGAGGAGTGAGATGGTATGGAGCAGAATGGAAAGCGAGAGCGAAAGAGAGCGTGTTTTCATGGTAGAATCGTGAGTGAGTGTAGAAAAGGGTGAGCTTAAATGTTTGTCCGTTTGAAATGTTGAGCAAAATACAATATAAAATATGCAATATAATAAAAATCCACGTTTGAAATATCTTTCTGGTAAAATATCCTCGAAATCTAGAGCCAAAGTTAAGATGAGGCAATTTAATCACGTTTTAACCACATATTATAATGCCGTCAACTACTTGTACACCACCCTCAAATATCCTAACACACAGAACAAATATGCGAGAAAATGCTGAGTAGGATAAAACATATATTTTCCATCTCATTCTGCGAAAATATTCCGCTCATCACTGACAACAAACAGGGCGCGCAAAAAGGACCATCATCACGTCCTCCCGAACAGGAGAGTGAGAGAATGTGAGCGTAACTTTTCATCCCCTCACTTAGTTTTCTCTCTCTTCCCATCTCTTTCTCTTGCTTTCTCATTCGTTCTGAGGCTGAAGTTTGTAGCAGGTATTTCACTCTAGCGAGGAATTTTTCGACGCTACCGCCATCTTACCATGACCACCCCATCTGTCAACCACATTTTCGGGTGGCAATCAGACGACTCACTGCGGCATTCAGCCCAAGCACATTACGGTTTAGTGTATTTCCACCCTCTAACCGATTCGTACGCAACTGGCCCGAGAGTTTTCCTGCGTGGTGAACGAAATTACCTTTGAACTAAACAGTGGATAGCTGAAAGTGTTCGGGTGAAAAGTAAAGTGAATCGTGTGTTTGTGCAGTTTTAACGATTAATAACTGAGCTGCAGTAGAGACAGACGTTAAATTAAAATTTCTCAAACTCACTCGTCCATTCAAGTGCACCGACGGGTGGGGGTTTGCAGCGAGCGTCATTAATTTCCGTGAAGACACAAAGACATTACAGACGCAGCATAACATAACTACGCAACTTACAGTGGACATAAACATGAAAGAGATAAACATAAACAGTGTGAATCATTCGGAGTTGCTGAGCGGTTGTCAGCCTCCGGTGCCGGTTCCTGTCGGCGTTACCAAGGTGATGGAGGATGGTGTCACCGGTGCGGTGCTGGACGGAAAGGGAAGCAATCAGATTCAAGCCCTGCTGGAACGCAACGAAAATCCGCCCGAAGTTCTGGCTGGCGCCACGCTTCACCGTCCGATGCGAACGTAAGTGTCGGGGGGGCGAGACGTAGAAGCGGACGTGTAAAAGTCGCCGGAAAAGCGAAAAGGAAGTGAAATTTTTTGGTCTCGATGTGTAACCGCCATTGCGCATGTACACAGGGGTTGGATACAAAGGAGAAAGGCCAAAAACTCTTTCCGAAAACAGGCGGCTTTTCGTGACGGTCAACGAACAATTTTGCGTACGGACATTGTGTCCTGAGTGGGAGCGTTGGGGGCGTTGGAGGAGCAAGATTCTTGACCTTCGTGTCTGTCTCCCTTTCTGGCGCGTCGCTGACATATGTGAGATAAAGAGGAAACAAAGATGGGCACGTTAGATTTAAACGGTATCTGTGAACGTGTCACTCGTTGCGGTGAGTGACATCTGCCTCGAGGCGCCGAAAAATTATGAGCCATGTTGAGTAATACGGGCCATGCTTTTCGTTGCTTACTTCGGTAACTTAATGTCGTTTTTTTCGACGCCATATTTGATGAAAAAACATCCCGGCTGATCATGATTGTCCCAAGACGGACCACGGACGCGGAAAACCGTTTGCTTTTCAAAGATATAAAGAATGCACGACTGACGCCAAAGTGCTTGCCATTGTGGCGAAAGAAAATGTGTGAATAGCAACATAAGTGAGAAGAGAAGGTAAAAACATAGGAAAGGGAAAAGAGAGCGAAAAGAAACCTTAAATTCACATTCCACGGCACGGTTTCGATCAAAAAGGCAAAGCTTTGCATCCACTTGGTTGGTGCGGGCGCATCTGTCGGCGACGGAGTCGGGATGGAATTGGACGGTTTCGCCACGAAAAAAATTCAAGGTAAAAGTCAAATTGTCGCGGAACGGGCTGGGTAAAAATAAAACCGCCACCATCGTGGTGACATGTGGTGGTGCTTGGGTGGCGGCTTCTGCTAGAAGCATACCGTTGCGAGAAGGACAGCATAGAACGGGTGGGCCTGGGATGGGCAAGATAAACCGATAGGAAGCAAAGAGCCAATGTTTTGCTCGTGTCGGTGTCGAATTTATGTAATGCAGGAATTTATGAGCTATTTAGAGAGTGGTTTTCGTTGGATGAGTAGATTTAACATGTGGAAGGTACGACTTGTGCCGTTTGATATGGGCGGCAGAATTCCTTCCCCAAAATGTAATGTTTGTAAGTACACGTGACGGACAGTATTTGTTTTTAGTTTAGCATCAGCCTTAGTTAGAATGAAACTAAATTCCCCGAATTCCCCGAAACCCGTGTGACACTAAAGCCTTGAGGTCCAAAGTATCGATCCTAAAAAGCTAATGGTTAGAGTATTTTTTCTAATTATTAATTATTATTTTCAGTATTAAATTAATTTTCCATTATGATGGCCAAATATGGTATAGTCGACAGAGTTTTACAAAGAGTTGAGTCCATCTGTTTCACACTTAAGAATATTTGAAATTAATGAATGTATCTGAATATTTGTTCCAAAAAATTTTAAATCATCAGTAATTTATGTGTTCTTCAGAGGTTCTAGAAACCTGACCTCTCTTGAGAAGTTATTAATTCTGAGTAATTCATAAATCCTCTCAGATTTATGAATCCTCACAGGTTCATAAATCTTTAACCAAGAATTCTCATACATTCATGAATATCTCAGGAAACACAATTTTAGGCTTATCGTTTTTCTTGCTTTATTTGCGTTCCATGCTAACGGACGCGGATAAGGGCAATGCAAAGTAATTTCTACGAATTATAAAATGAAATAGTTAGTTGCACACTCAGTCAGTTCAATCAGTTCTTATTCAACAAGCTGTAGCTCATATTTTACTTACAGTGTTTTATTTACTTACTTGTCCAGCGCTACAATTGCTTCTCGGTTTTGGCATGCTCTAGGCGTCCTTTAAACCGCTCCCGGACGAGCGCCGTCGTCAACTGATCCATTCCATTCCATCTTAATTTAAATACATAAAATTGTTTATTTCTTAACCAAAATTAATAGCAATAAGCCTTGTTTCCGGAGGGATTTGTCAGAGGATCTCTGAAGATTTAGCTCTTGATTGAGTGGTCATTAGAGACTCATACAACGACTCTTCACTAAAGATTTATTAAGCAAAAAGGCGTAAGCACGACCACCATAAATTTACTACAAATTAGACAAAACTAGGGATAAAACTTAAGATTGGACTTCAACGAGTAGGTCTTTATTACGTTTGAAAGTAAGACATATCATTAATGAGTCATAAATGAGTTGGTTTAGATTTAAATCGATCTTGAAATTAATATTGAAAGACGTCGCTTGTATAATAACTGGGAAAACGATATTATAAGCTTAATAAAGTTATCAATTGTATCATGAAATAAAATACTCCAAACTAATCACTACACCCCAAGGACATTATTATGTCGTTTCATTGGCCTGTGTCAATAGGAACGCTAATTACCTCATGTCCTGTCAATTTTTAAAAGACATTTTGGCAAGTGCAGCACATTAAACACGAACACGATAAATCGCCATTACCAGTGCCTTCGTTTGAAGTGTCTTCCCTTCTAGGCGAACAGTCGCCGAATGCTTTTGATCCTTTCGACGCGCAATACGGCGCAAAATGTCACTTTGCCGTAACCCTTCGTTGAGCCGATTGTTCTAAAAGGGAACCGATGTCGTCGGGAAATGGTTTAACGTGCTTGCAACGGTTCGTGATGGTAAACAACAAACGGTTTGCCCAGCCAACGCTATTCGCACATCAAAGTGACCACCTATGACCACGACGGAGGGTTGATGCAGCTGACAGGTTCAGTTGAGTCAGCACCACGTCGGACGGTTTTAGACAACAAAGCATCCACTCGCCCACAACGCGGGCGCATTATCGTTTCGCGAGGAGAAGTGCATGCAGCACACTAGCAGCGTCGAACACGCCTACATTATTGCATTGGCAATGTTCCATCTTTGGTCGTTTTTGGCTGCGAAGTTGATTTTAGGTGAGAAATTGGCTAGCAAAGCACCACGCGAAACGTAATTCGCTGCCTTCTTCGCAACGTCAACGAAGTGCAATGGTGAAAAAGGGATCCATTTTTCAAATGCCCCAGCATCACCCATTTGCCCTGTTGTCCAGCTGTACGGTCGAGTCATGTGAGACGATTTTTCATCTCAACCTGCCACTGGGTGCTGGGGCTGCACATTGGTCGGTGAGCGATGTGAGCGTGTTCGCGTGCGCTGTCGTGTCACGCTTCACTTTTGGCATTTCGGAATGTGGCTACCCGCCCAGCCCGGAGTTGTCCCCGGTGCTTCCTCCTCTGCATCTCGACTTTGAAGACTCGTGATCGGCCCAAGGAAGTAGATATGGGGGACACAAAAGGGACCAACAAATAGCAACCTTGTGAGTGTCCGTATGGCCCGCACAAACACACACACACCCTAGAGACGGACGGTGTAACATTTTTGGACGGTCGGGTTGTTACTCATCGACCTAAAAATTCCATTCTTCAGTTTTCCCGCCCGGACCACTCTTTTCCCCATATGTGTTGAAGTTTGTTAGGCGAAAATGAATGCGAACGATCAATCGTGCGCGGGTGAAAAGGGAGAAAGGAACAGATTTTCACGCAGATGTGATTTATTTTCGTGCCATAAACGACGAGTAAACAACGACAACCGGCTGGGGAGGTGTCTGTCTGGTGGATGGATCGGGTTGGTTTCATGGAAGTGAAGGATCTGTAGAACGCTCTTTCGAGCGCAAAGTGATCCGCTTTGTTGATCGGTTGCATTTGGTTGGTTCCCGTTGGCATGGAAACCTGGATAGGGTTGATGCTGGTCAAGGATGGTTTTGCGGGATGGTGTGGTCGGTATATTTGGGTCGCCGAGGTTAATGTGCCATTTGAAGGCGTTGTTTGTCGAATCGTTTGTGGAAGAGAAAAAGGAATGAGAATAATTTTATTGTTTGTTTGACTTTTGAGGTGGAAGGTGAACGAATTAAATGAATGAAAGGGTTTGGATCGGGGTTACGAAGTAAATCTAGCGATTTTTCTTGTGTTGGAATACGAACTTTATTACTTATTTAATTTATTACTTCTAATTACTTTATTGTCGTGATATTTATCTAAATTTAACGATCGCAAACAATTTTATCTCCTTCTTCATTTAATTTAACTGTAATATCAAATCTAGTTCATTTCGAAAAATGATTAAATCTTTTAAAACGAAATCCTTGAAAACTGGTACGAATGTGTCGTTCTGTACCGCTGTACAAATTTCGCCAACGAAGCCGAACAGTGAGAGCAAGCGTGACCGGTGGGTTAACCCACTGTGCAAACGTATTGCGAGTTGCATACATTTAGGAGCAGTGTGCAACTGGTGTAAATTATTAGGACAAGGGATAGAACATGTTTTTATTTTATCGTAAGTTTTTATTTACAATTTATACATTTTTTAAATAAATTAATCATAAATGAAATAAATGCGAAAATCAATTAACAAGGTTTGAAAACTGTTAATAACATGTAAATAAAATTGTTAAATAGAGTGAAACAATAGTTTAAATAGTTGAAAATTTAAATTATATTTTATACTTCCTCTACGACTCGACCTTAATAATTAGCGTATATGGATTGGAAAAAGAATTGAATTTTTGTTGGGAAACAAATTGAAAAGAAAAAAATTGTTGGGAAAGATGTTGTTGGTTGGTTGGTTGAACAATTTAAGAAACTTTGAATCGTTGGAGTTTTTTTTTGTCTCTGGAAGATATAGATGCTAAAGATGTGCGTTTGGATCGAGGGTTTGTTTTCCTTAGCTCGTTTATTTTGGTTCTACTATTTTGATTAGTGTGATGAAAACTTGATTTAACTAAAAATTATATTAAATTTATGTTATAATTTCATGTCAGAATATTTATCGCTGTTTAAATAACTTTCTTTACAGGTTTTCTCCAATCAGTGGTGTTTCGAAATTGTTAAAGAATCTTTATCTGTGCGGAGGAAGTGCTGCCTCGGTGGCAATGATGCAGCAACTCGGTGTGACCTTCGTGGTCAATGCTACCACCGTCACTGAATTGACTGATACACCACTTCCGGCGGAAGACACACGCTATCTAAGAATTCCGGTGAAGGATAACCGTGAGGCGAACCTGGAACGATATTTCCACGAGGTGGCGGACTTGATCGAGGAGGTAGGTGACAAGAGTGATAATGTTGAATCTTGAGTCGTAAAATAAAATATTCCACTTGCCTTAATTTTAGGAGTCCAAAGCTGGCGGAGTTGTGCTGGTGCATTGCGTCGCTGGTATCAGTCGGTCGGCATCCCTCTGTCTGGCCTACCTGATGAAATATCATCGGATGAGCTTAAAGGATGCATACAATCACATAAAAGACAAACGGCCCCAAATTCGACCTAACGTGTCCTTCGTCAAGCAACTGATGGACTTTGAGCAGAAGCTGTACGGTATCCGCACCGTCACGATGGTGTACTGTCACGCACTCGATCAGGAGCTGCCGGACATTTACGAGCCGGAGTTCCGCACGATGGAAATGTTGTACCAGAAGTTTCGACGAAACATTGCACGGCGTTAGGGCTATACATGCGGACATGCTTGAAATTATTCCACTTATTCCCTATTAAACTTTAGAATATGCGTGTAAGATGAATGTGACCCGGTGGGCTAGTGTTGCATGATCACCCAACGTCTCAGCTATTAATACTTCGCACGTGTGAAAACCGAAGACTAAACCGTAGGCCGATGGCTAGCGTTAAGACATGCGGCATCGGTCAGTGTCGCTGACCGGTCCATTATCTACTGATTTATGATAGTATTCTCCTTCTACAACTTTACGATACTCCAAGTCCCGGGAACTGGGCGACGAGAAGGGTGCGTCACTAGAACGGCCCGCATTGCATGCACATTGTATGTACTAAAATATTAATCTTTTATTAACTAAACCTAACAAGCGTCTGAAGACAGTGTGTACAGTGCTACACAGTGGTGATTATTTGATGTAAATCTAAACTCCGATATTCGTTGCACCATCCTTCGGCATATACGGCGGTTCGAAAAGCAAAACCAAAAAACTACAGTACAGTTAAGGCATCAACTTTCCTCAAGACAGGTCCCACTGATTCGAAACCACGTAAAAAAATTGCTGTGATTGGAACAAATGATAAATGTTAAGCGACAGGGCAAAGGCAAAGGATTTTGGTTCATTATTTCTCTGCCAAATTGTGTTTGCGAATTGCAGAACTGAGCGGTTGAGGGGAGGCAGATTTGTTTTTTTTTTAATCAACAGTAGATTTTAACTTTTAAAATCATTTACAATGATGTTGTACTACACACTCGCAAATAAATATTATGAAATAATTTATAGTTGGTGGATGGGTTGATTACAGTAGAAAGAAATGATTTGTGAAGACAAGTACAAAGAATTGTAGAGAATGTGATTAATGGTTTTAGAGGTCATGATTATGTTAACATGAATTTCACTAGGACATAAACTAAAATAATTACAACCTTTTTAAGGCAGTTTAATAGATGTTAAACAACTCAAATATTTATTCATCTTTCAATTATTTTCTTTACTTTATTTGTTTTGGTGTATTTTATACAAGCGTCTCAAATATAAAATCACACAAACCGATCGACAAGATCGATCTAAGGAAAGGGGTAATTAAGTAAATTAAAGTTCTACATTATTTCACCTTCCTATTAAAGTGAGTTCCGAGTTAAAGACCCCTTCATGGTCAGCGTGGTCATTAATATTATTTGGAGTAATTCATATGTGTAGAAGCATGAAAAGATTTTCTGTATTTATCCATCGTGTTTCAATGGCCAAGCTTATTATTAACTACTTTCTAAAGAAAACAAAACCACTGTAACAGCAAACCTCATCGTAGATTACACAATCGATTACAGAAGACATGTCAGCGAACCTGGCAAATGGCAGCGTTCCGTCGTATAGATTAAGATAAGACCCACCGTGAACAGTACGCTTTCAATGCTCAAGCGCCATCTTCGTGGCCCGTTATCGAACAGATGTGCGAACAAAGATGGAGAAAAAGAATGTCATCTCTAGGTTTGGACCCCAGCCCGGACAGCCCGGGATAAAGTCCACCAGCAAAACAGCCTCGACGACCAAGCGTATCATGGACTGGACAAACCTGACAAACCAACGTCCGTCGGATCCGTCGGTGATGGTGGGTAAGGGCGTCGCGAAGGTATCGAGCCCGCGAAGCTTTATGTTCGATGCGGCTCAGTCAATCACCTTTTCACCTACTTTTGACGACTGACGGAGAACTCGCGCGCGCGCCTCGGCAAAGAACAATAATCTTCCACTCTTGGCAACCGTCGGTGGGTATTGTGGGTGGGGACGAGTATAAGCGTAATGGAATGGACCTCCAGGTTCGTCTCCAACCCCTGACTGTCGACCATTTCCTTGGACCGGTCCATAGGAGCGGACGGAACGGATAGATGTTTATTCTCTTTTATCGTGTGGTATGCGTCAATAAGAGGAATGAATGGTGAAGAACAAAATCCCTCACAAAAAAAAAAAATATAGCCAACGTGATTCGTAAAGCAAAGAAAGACGGACCGAACGGACCAGACTGGACTGCGTGAGCAAAGAACGGGATTTTGAAAATGAAAATGATCAAAAAGCGTGACACCGAACGGGTGGTGACGTGTTGTTGTTTGCTAGCGGGAGCTGGATTGTGACAACACATTGTTGTTGTTGGCGGGGATGTTTTGATAAAGCTTTCCTATGGCAGCAGTAAGTCGGCTGACTGTTTAAGCTGCCTTTTGTTTTGACCAAACTATCAAATCGACCGTTGAGTCATATACATGCGTCATTGCTTGGAAGTGATCGTAAAGGCACTTGTATGCAGCAAAATATCTTCGCTATGGCCACATGATCCTATGATCCTGTACAGAAATGACGTTTTACACATATAGAAATGTACGTTAATTTTTTTTTTTGGTATAGATTCGTTCTTAAGCAGCTGATACGTTCTTGTCTTTCAGTAAAGTAACATCTGAGCTTCCTTTCGGCAAATTTCTGAAAAATTGTCTTGAACTGTGATGAAAATCTCTTAGTCTAATACGGCTCTAAATATTATATAAAGTTCTCATAAACGTGCAGTTCCAGAATTCTGTTAATATCGGAACTCTTATCACGATTCCTAGCCATCGTATTATTCCTGTTATCAGTCCACTATTAGGATATCTGTTTTCAGTACATTCAGTAATTCAGCTTTTTTCTGTCCGGTTTATTTTCAAAAGAACAGACAATACCCTAAATGCCATTTTGATGGTCTACAAGAACGTAAGAGGTAAGGAATTTAGACAAAATTGGAATTTTGGTAAGCAATGCCACTCAGATTGTTCTATATCCTATTTATGAGTAACTCAAACTTGTTGTTTGATGTTATATTAGATGTAGTACTGTTTTCCGTACATATTGAGTTCTGACATCTTCAAAATCAACAGCAATAGAACGAACTGTTGATGACTTGAATCATTTAAAATCTATTTAAACTTCAGTGGGCATATAAACTTCGTAAGTTTGACTGATATTTCAACTCTGGCTATTTAAAGTTACAAACAACCAGCAACTATGCTAAGTTATGTATGATAAATGATATGCTATGAGATATTTACACCTTGACCTTTTGTGTATTGTATATAAATTTATCTTAAAAATGGTAGTGATCGACATACAAGCGTCGGTATCACTTAAAATTAAGTTATGTGATCAGGAATGGCGTATAGAAAATGAGGCTTGTATAAACAAGGATGAATAAATCCCAATACTTCTTGGAAGATAGTGCATATAGTTAGTACCATATATTATAATATTGTTTTAAATGTTTAATGTTATATTTAGAGATAATAAACAATTTCTTCTCCAATATTACGGGATAGTATTGGATAGCTGGATGCAAATAACTTTCTTTATTGCTTTGGCCATGCTACCCTAGAGGAAGACCTTTAACCTAGAACGATATAGTTTTGTGAAATGTTAAGCTAGAATCATAAAGCAGGAGTTAATACTCCCAATTACATATGCAAGCAATGCTTGCGTTACCGATCATGTTAGCCGGCACACCAATGCAGGGTGGATGTATCATCGATATGCCGGAAGACGTTCAAAGTGAATCAATTGGAGTTCTGTTTAGTTTGAAATGAAAATGATTCGTTGCACTCGCCAACGGCCATAAATTACTTTTGCAGCTTACGATCGGTCCGGTTGGCAATGTTCGTTTGAACCCGGGAGCATACTCCTACCCCGTACCCAATCTCATCTTTATGCATCAGCGGGTCTTATTCATGGTCGATCTTGGATCATCCCGAATGCGCTCCTGACTTGACGGTTGGCCATTTATTACATGCATCAAGTGCAGATTGAACGTTTTACAATTCAACGGTTTGGTGAATACGTTACAGCGACCGTTGGCCTTTACGTTTACGCCCCTGTACGTAATTCCAACGGGCGTTCTAGGTTCTGATCTTGTGATCTTGAAAGACACCTTCATTGCATCCCATTGCATGTATCCTGCTGGCGCACAGAGCACACCCAGCAGTGGTGCTTTCCATACCTCGGCGAGCGTATTATTGCGCGAAAGTTGAACCACCTCAGCGCGAACCGATCACTCGCGATCCAAAGCCGGGCGAGTTCAAGTTCGTACAATGACACCATTTCGGGCACTGGGTGTACTTCCGCCTGCCACATCTCTCCCATCTTTCACCTCATGTCGTCTATCGGTTCATTTGTAGGTCTCGGTTGTTTTTTGTGGGGAATGGTTTTTGTTGTTGTTATTTTGGCCAGAGGAGAGAGAGAAACAAGCAAATTTATGCAACATGTTATGCTCAGTCGGTCGGATGGCCGGTCGATGGCATTTCGGGTATGAGAGCACAATTCGTGATGTATAGATTGGTCGGGACGAGAAGATGGGGAATATTTTCTCTGCCCTGCCCGTTCGGGTTGATAGAAATTTGGGGAGTTGAAGCAGTAGTTGAGCGGAGCGGTTTCGGCTAGTTCGTCTGTCTTTGATACGAATTAAGTGCAATAAAATATGCGAAATGAGAGCATGCGCGAAGAGATACAGTTATCACACTATTTATGTTTTTATTAAACCCAGGTGTTGTCAGCCAAAAGAGAAAACGTCCCGGCATGGTGTTGAGTCACAAGACGCGTCTGTAAACTGTGAAATTTTGAACTATTGATCACAATTACTGGAGTTTGGAATTTGAAATCCTTCTAACGAAGGATGGATCTGTGACCATAAATACAATGTTTCTTAAACATCTTTACCTTAACCTCAGCTATACCATTTTAAATGGCCGCACTAAAGAACCAAACTTGGAAACAGCCCCAGGAACTCCGGCGTCGCAAGTAATAGTTTTGACATGCTGCATCACATGATGGCCGAACACGTAGCGAATTATTCAACGTACCGCTGCGGGAAGAGCGATTACAGCATCAAACTTGATCCTAACCTTTTACGGCATCGGGCAATCGCCAGAACCGAACGGACAGAGCTTAAAAGATGGCCGACCGGGCACTAATCCACTCCTTCCCCAGGGCCTGCTTTAACACCGGATTGTGCAGATGTTAGAAGGCTCCAGTCCCCTTGTCGCCCTCGGTCAACCGGGAACAACCGTCACGGAGAAAGGTTGAAAAAGGAATCGAAAAACAGAAAACAATCCCTTCCCGCTGGACGTGTGGGGGTTGCCATGGGAAGTTTGATGGCGGTGGTGGTCTGCGATGGAGCGCAAAAAGCTCTCGTTCGCGTGCATGAAAGCTCTCCCTTCGAAGCGAATGGTACGCGATGGAATGGGGTGGAAAAAGGGGTGGAAGTGGAAGGAGGAGGGGAGAATCGAGTGGGGAAAGGGATGGTGGGGTTGGTGGGTTGTGCTGTCTAGTGCAAGCTATTCCGTTCATTGGGTCAACCGTCAGCGCGAGGTGAATGAACCCGTGGTCGTCATCGCCTTATGCCCAGCTTCCCAACACCTCTACGTTGCAACGTTCGCAATGTCAGGGACGAATTGTGAGGAACAGAGAGAAAGGAAGAGAAAAAAGAGATAGGGGAGGAATGTGTGTGTGTGTGAGAGAGAGAAAGATAGAGAAATGAAGGAAGAGTTGAATACGGTACAAGAAAAAGCTGTTTCTTCAATGCAAGTGGCACTATCGGTATCGTCGCTATAGGTACAGTGCTGTGTCATGAATCATTCTGATTTTGCTCAACATGAATTTCTTTTATTTTATTGTGCTTCTCAAAGATTTAAAGCAATCAATTAATAAGTTATTTTAAACTTTTTGATCAATGAGAAGATAAACTTAAACATTGTTGTGCCATTTTCATTAAACAGTTGCTTATAGGAGTTAAATCTATTAAAAAAGCATTTACAGTAGCCGTCTTTTTTAATTTTAAAAAAAGATTTAATTAAATTTTCTGATTGTGTAAAAATTTGCTCTCGCAGGAGAATACTTTTATAAAAAAAGAAAAAAAAAATGTACAGAAGATTATTGTTGTAAGATTTATTCTAGTTTTTTTTAGCAAACTCTGTACTTATAGGAGAATTATGAGAAATTAGGGACTGTATGATGGGCTAATGTATAAGTGTAAATGGCATCCACTGTACGCTGAGTAAGGGTAGCTGATTTTGTTTCCCTTCCACCCGTATTTCGATCATTAAGCAAGACGTTGGATAAGACAAATCTCGTAATTGTGTAGTGACTGTGTACTCAGCATCTTTGCTAGTGTCAGATGTGTCCCGTAGATCTCTCTTCTTCTCTCACTCGATCTCTGTCCCGCTGTGCGCAAAACAACATCTTGTTCAAGTAATATCATACAAAAAGGGTGTAAGCGAAATGCAAGCTGTTTTTTCCCACCCGAGGGCCGTTTGAGCGAAAAGGAAACAACGTCGTTCAAGATCAGCAAAACAGTGCTGGCGCGGCTGTATAACACGGGAAATGCCACAGACTGGCTTGGCTTACGTCGTCGATACGCGCCGTGGTATTGGTGGCAATGAAAATGGAGCGACCGGGTCCGTGGTCAATGAACTTTAAGGTACGGCTCTCCGAAGAGTAGCCAGCCGTTCGCGCTTAGCGCCGCGGTCAGTTGCGCACGATGACGTCCGCACGGTTGTTCGCGCGCGCACAGCTGACGTCCGTAGAGCGGGTTGCGCGCTGACCCACTTCCTTTTGGGCCACAACTCGACGTCAAGACCCTTTCTGCTGGGGGGGTGATTTCGGACCGTGGCCCCGTGGCCCTACCACATTGCCCGCACGTCGTCATCGCTGTGTCGTGACCGAAAGCGCGTGTCCGTGGCGTGTAGATTCCGTGATTTCCGGATTCGGTGATGCTGTTTGTTTGGCGATGGGTTTGTTGCGATGTTTGTGGTATCGTGGTATCGCTGCACCAGATAGGACTGGGCGATGGGATAGACCACATAGCAAAGATAAAGGCAAACCATTTGCCAAACATGGCCGTGTACTGTACTGGGCACTGTTGCGGCACATTCCATTGCCAGTTCGTGCAGCTAAACTGGAGACCCGCAGGGTACGGCGTCATTTTTACGTCACTTTTCGCCGATGCATTATCTAATGCGAGCGCTTTAGCAGTTCTGTTCGGTTTGCAGCCGTGCAGATCGTGATGGTACCCGCGGCCAAATGGGATGCGCGACTTTGGAAGGCTTAGGAAGGACACGATCGATGCGAGAGAAAAAAACCGAGCTAAACAAAACTAGGACAAAGTCATTTGTGGCGGTGGTTGCAGTTTTGTTTGCGACGAGCCTGGAAGAGATGGCGGACACGATGGGAAGCGCAATAATAAAATATCTCATCATGGGAAACGTAACACACATCTTGGTTGGCGGCTATTGGGCGGCTTCGCGAGTTATGCCCTCACGTGCCCTTGTGAGAAGTAATGGCACTGCATTGTGGGACCATCAACACGTAGGAATTATGGACATAAAGGAAGAACTATAAAATGTTTTACGGAACATTATGGGAGAAGAATGGTTTGTTGAGTTACAGTGGGTCAAATTTATGGAAGACAATCGGTCAATGAGACGTTTAAGTACTCGATGCATTGCAAATGACATTAATTCCAACATTCATCGATACATTCATTGTCCAGAATTAAGGAGAATAAGAATTTCTAGGTAGCTTTATGAACGTTATTTGTAAGTCACGACATGAAGCATTCTCTGGCAATGATGGGAGTTTTTATTGAGATTTAGTTACTTAGCTTAGCAAATTTTCTTTGAGAAGATTAAAAGAATATAAGATTTTGCATCCTATTCTAATACTGAATAAAAAAAGAGACGATAAAACTTTTGGAGATATGTGTATAATAATAAAAAATATGTTTTTATTATTTAAGAATTTTTTTTTTTTATATTTTTAGATTTAAGATCCAGATTTTAAGAAATAAAGTCAATTAAAGTACAAATGTTCATCTATTATGCAATTCTAGGAAACCTATCCCCCCCCCCAACCTTCCCTCCCTACCTCCCTTTAGTGATTGACGTCATTAAAATGCGCATGAACTGATGCTTTTGTGCTCTCGTCTGCTAACAAAATGAGCTCCTATCTTTTTTCGACTGAATGGAACAAGCTGCAAAGCAACGCGCAACACACACTGATAGCGCAACCCAGAATTGCATATCGGCCACGATGCACTGCGCACTGCGACACTGAACTGCAAGGTCATGCGAAACACAAACGGAGCCAACTAGTGCAGCTGATAGAAGTGACAAGATGTCACACCGAAAGGGCCACACAAACGCAAGATCGCCGACATCCGACGGGAACTCACTAGCGCTCGATGGCGTCTTCCAAGAAACGCGAGATGGGGCAACCTGCACACAAAGCTGCAAGTGCAAACATGTACAGTGTGCGTGTCGCTGTGTGTGTTTGCATTTGACGGTTGAGTGAACACAAACTTGAACTTGTAACTACTAATAATAGTGTCTAGAGCAGCCGGACGGTAGTGCGTTTTGTGTGCGCAAATGCAAACGAGCGCGAGAAGATGCATTCTGCGTGTGTTTGTACAGCCGGTGTATGGGAGAGTTTTCAGCTTAGATGAAGATGCACGCAAGCGCACGCGATACCGCACTACTGCCGCGAGGTAGAACGAAGCCGTCGGGTGGAACGGACGGCAGTGTTCTAGCGCTACAATGGGGATAGATTGATCGGAACGTAAGGCGCCGTCCGATGATAATGAGGAAGTACAGAACGCGCTCAAATTGATGGTCAAGGTAGCCAGGCAGTGGGGCCGGTGCATTCGAGTAGAACACATGAGCCAGGGTGCATCTGCTTGCCAGTCCGTCGTAAGGAAGGAAGCATATGTGCAACGAACAGAATGCGTTTCTTCCGGCGGTAGCATTAGAGGGTAAGAAGAGTTGAAATTAATACTATTCCAAGGTCAATGATCTTTTCTGGTAGGTTGCGTTTTCAGTTGTAAGCTACTGAAGAATAGAAATGCATGCTACTAGATAGACCATTTGATATCATCGTGATCAAACTTGATAGTTCGAGGCAAAGAACTGATATGCTTCATGATTTAACAAGAACAAATGTGTTCCAACGAATATGGATGTTATAAATAATTTCCACTTTAAAGAATATTTTTATTATGAATTTAGACATTATTAAATGTTATATGTTTCAACATAACTGTTGATTTTTTTTTTAAATATATTGAAGATCGTTTTTCTTCTACCATGCTTATCTAAACCAGTATCAATGGCTGACAAAGTTCGCTTTCGTAATGAGTCGTTTTTCTCAGAACTCTTGATCGCTTCACTAACGGTGGGTAATTTTTCATACACCGTGAGTATTAGACTAATGAAAAACACATGTATGTTCAAAACCCGCAACGTGTGTCTTCATTCCCGCAATAACTATCCATAATGTATGTTTCTTCCGCACAGCGTCAGTAATTATCAATCACCTTTCAGGGGTTTTCTTTCCGACCCCCCTGGACCAGCCGCTCATTAACAGTCGTACAGTCGACAAACAGACGATAGCGCCCGATCGTGGAGCACTAGATAATGCAACTGACCTTAATAGTAGGCCCCGCGTAACGCGCACTTATCACCGTCCCGAAGCCGAGACATTACACATGTAATTCCGGAAGCCGCACATGTAAGTGCGGAATCTCAGACTGTCTTTTCCATTGCTCCAGTCTCACACACTTTCTCACACGCGACGTGCCGGAGGGGCTCGACTGCGGCTGTGTGTGGGGTAATGGGCTGAATAGCATCCCGAGTGCATTAGTGCACGCACACGGTTCGATCGTGGAAGAGCACCATAATCGTTTCTGACTGGTACATGCAAAACGTATGTTGGGCTCAAGCTACGAACATTTGTCAAACAGATGAACCTAGGTTGACGTTTGGGGAGCTTGAAGTCATTAGCACTTGAATCTTTTAGACTTGAAGCATATAAACTCGTATATTGAAAGCAAATTGCAAGAGGCTCTGGAAATATATTTGCATATTTTATCTTTAAATTGTGCATTATTTTATAAATAGGACAATTTCAATTCATTTGAAGTGTCCACTGAGAAGTATATTATATAGCTGAACGACACTTCTGTCTTATAATTTACCAATTTTCGCCGTAAAATTGGACAACGTTCTCTTACCATGACGTCTCACATCTTTTAATAGCCACCATAATCAAAAGTTGTTGCCGCGTCCATCTTACCTCGGCGGTCAGTGACTTCGTGATGTTGTGCATCGTGAAAGGCGGAAAGGCAAGCGAATGCATAAAACCGAATGAACCACTTTTCCCTCGCGGCACTCGGCCAACTCGAAGCGATCGCCGCGCTCGGAGCAACAGATAAAACCGAAGGCCAACAGATCATTGTACTGTTGCGTTTTCTATTACGAAACCGAAAAGTATGTTAATGACCTCGACTTCGGTCGAACGGCACGAGGACCCTAGTTTTCGTCTCTTTCGTTCACGGGGACGGGCAGTTGCAGTCGTGCAGATCTTGGGGGGGTTTGGATTGTGATTTCGTCATTTGTTCGGGACCGGGGGGAAATGATTTAAGTTTCGTTTCCGATATGCGATTCCCGGAGGCTGCGTTAGGTGATATAAAAGAAGGGGGTTCTTGGGAGGGTTCTGCCACCCCGTGGGTGAGGTGTAGGTGTTCGAACTTTTGAAGTTGTCTGTATTCCACTGCTCGAGATTGTTGTCGAACCACAGCAGGATGTGACGAATTTGCAAACTGTTCGAGGTTGTTGTTGTTGGTTTTCATTGGAAGCAAAGGTGGGTTAAGTTTTCGGCTTGCTATTGTTGTTTTTTTTTGTTTTATGGCGGCTATTCACCTAGAAACGGTGGCCTTTTGGGCGAACTGGTTCTAGGCTTAGAGCCCAGGTGATCGTGGGCTGTGGCGTTAAAGATTCCGGCCAAAATCTACCGTTAGCCGTGTTAACTTGTTTTGGTTGTTCGTTGTCAGTCGCCAATCGTGTAGGATTTAGCGAATTGGAAGGAAAAGGACGCTTGTTCTCTTTATGTAAGATTAAACGTAAGTTTAAACCATGAAACAATACTATGGAGAAGTGATATAATAATAGATGCTTCAAATAGTCGGACATTCTTTATACATAACATAACAATATAAGATAACAACACTGATCTAACAAATTTTACAAAGTTCAAATACAATTTCTCAATTATTTCCTGATCGAATAATAATTCAGAACAAACAACTGCTGTTTTGAACCATTGCATTGCCAAGTCGTATATAATTTATATGTAAATGACAGTTTTTTTTATATCCTATATAAGTGAGCGCCTATGGTGAGAACCTATATTGTGAGATGTTTGATGTGAGCTCGCAAAGAACTTGTTCCAAATAGATTACCTTTTTGGTATCACCAGTTACTTTCTTTGGTGAATTGTGGAGAACTCTAGTATTTTTTTTATTGGTGATGTAATATTTGTTTAAAGGTATTATGGAACATGATTTGGAAGATAGATGAGCAAAAGAAAGCTCTAGCCACTTTATGTCCAGGAAATGTCCTTCAGTTTAATTCTCCAAACACGTTATTCTTAACCGTTCACGCTACCCTGTACATTAAAGAGAGTAATATTTATTCGAGACCGAAAGTATCGATCGTTATGACTCCTTTTTTGGTGTCCGGAATCGGAACGGGATGAAAGCAAAGCATATGAATTAAAGAATCGAGTAAGAAAAAAATTAAAGAATCGAGTAAGAGAAAGAATCGAATATGAATTAAAGTTCGAGCGAAAGAGAAGGAAAAAAATGTTTAGAAGTTCGTTTTCGATTTCTCATCCGAAAGCGTCAACATCCATGGATCATCGAGGAAGAAAGGTTCAACGAGCTCGTCACGAAAAAACGGCCGTCTGTATGGAAATGATTAATCATCAATTTGCATCCCGGGAGGTTACGGCCACGGTCACGTTTTCTAAGAACACACGATCGTGAGATGGCAATGAGAATTCGCTAGCATCTAGTATGAACATTTATCGCCGTTTGATTTTGTGTTTTTGTTCTTTGTTCTCAAGGTCTAGAAGCGCTACGGCGGGATTCAGAAGTGCACCGTTCTGTTAGATCAAAACCCACTTCCCGGAAGGTTGGTACCGCTTAGCGCTGAAGTTCCTCTGCGTTTTCCTTCAGCCGCTTTTGGTGCCGCCGTCGCAATGGAAGCTTCGTCTCTAGGCTAGACGGATGATTCTGTTTCCCATCCAGCATCCACCGAGTGTGGCCCTGCCTACGGGTGATGAAGGATGAAAATACTTTTGCGAGCTGCTACAAACCTCCAGCTGAGGGGGCAAAGAGGAAGACAACGATTTGATCCAAAAGTCAATGACCCAAAGGTAGCAGAAATCTTACAGTAGCAAGCTCATACCATTCCCAGCGTTTCCTGCTTGGCATAGACTTCTAAGCACATCTTAAGCATAACACAGCTTCAGTGTCTCCGATTTGTGTCGGTTGCGTACCCAGGCGGTTGGAAAGAAAGCAACCGATCCGATCAGCTTCGTACTCTTCGCGATCTCTTCGCTTCCTTCGCTTCGGGCTGGGGGGAAAACTTGCTTTGCCTAAAATGTGTCTCTTTCCTTCCCGATTATGCTTGCCTCCCTTTCACACACAATCCGTACGATCTACCGGGAGTTAGCGCGAGAGCGCGCGCCCGCTCGTTGAATGTGTTACAAAATTCACTGTTACATTACAGTTACTTTTCGATGGCTTTCGTTTCGCTGCTTCGTTCTTTCGCTCGTTTTCTTCGGTGTGACGCGGCAAAAAGCGTGTGGTGGTGCGTGGTGCGTGTTGCATGTTTAGCACGTACCAGCAGCGGCAGCAGAATGAAATGCCCGTCCGAAAGGTTGCATGTATTCTTGTTGGGTGGTTGGAGGAACCACGAAAGGGTGACTGCAGAAGAACAGTCCTAGCGGTGGGCCTGGTGGGCGCCCATACGGATGCAGAAGTGAAAGGTTCTGCGCAGTAGAAGTTGAAATATTCCGCTTTTTTATGAAACGTGCACAAACAAAAAAGATAATTACCTTCTCGGAGGTTTACAAAAGGACCAAACATCCTTTGCCCTTAAGAGTGAAGGTGCAGGACGGGTTGGTAAATTACTGGTTGAAGTAATTGCGTGCAATTTATAATAATCGTACAACAGGTTTTTTTTTGCATGAAGCTCTGAACCAGTTCGGAAGCAAAAACTGGGCGTCTCCATGACAGAATTTCCATCCATACCAAACCAATCGCTGGAGCAAAGAGAGTATTTGAAACAATCTCCTGAAGGTTAAGTATTATTTTATCTGGCGTGATTTGGAATGACAATGTTTTTAAATATTTTCTGTATGGTATGTTTTGTAGTTTTTGAATATATTAAGTAATATTATGATAGTAGATGTTAATTGTATTTTGTTAATGTAACCAACATTAGAAGGCATTGGTTCTTGGACGTGGTATTGGTATATGTATAAGAAATATTTCTTGTTACACTTAATTTGGATTTGTTTTAATTCGTATCACATTTTCAATGTTATATTCCTTAACATAGTAAACATATTCGTTCCATCTTTTACGCATCATATAGCTGATGTTGTTGAATGAAATGATTGTGATCAATGTGTCAACACGCTCCACAATCATCAATAACACTTTCAATAAAATGCACGTTATTTCCGGCGCATTGCCTTATTCATCGACTTGTCAATCAAATGATTCACCGTTGGCGATAAATGTAAGCGACGAACTGGCGAGAACCAGTCAAACCAACACATGATTGAAGTCCGTATCCAAAACGACATGCAAAGCACAGATCCCGTTGGTTACATATCCACTACGCACGTTTTACGTTTGTTTACGCGAGGGAACCGAAATTGAAATTGGATTTTTCATACCTTTTGCGCATTCATTCACCCCCTGCCGTTTCCACACAGTAGCTTCCATTCTCGACGTTTCTTTCGAGGGGAGCTTTTCGACCGAATTCGGAACAATGCCGGACGTTGCCCAGCGAAAAAATCGTCTATGTGGCGTTTGCTACACTAATTTCTCGTCGGCACGAGCAAAGTTTCGCTCGTGCAACGCACCTTTCGTTTATTCTCATTTCGTGCGAGTTCATTGCTCCAGAAAAGAAAATTCTGTTTTGATTCCCAATTTCACCGCGCTTGGTGGAAGTTGGAAGAGGTACCAGATGGTTTGGGGTGGTAGGTGTGCGGAACCGAGGAGATTTCTGCTTTCTTTATCACTTCCCGTAAGTTTCCGCGGGTCTGTTAACCGGGCAGGTTTTCCTTGCTTCCCCACCTTCAGGTCTGCTATGCTGGTCGAGCCGGATGGTAGGTGAGTGATTTGTGTCCCGTTGCTTGTGAGCTAGCTAGGCTGCTGCTGGTGTCTCGCAGTGAGTTGTGAAAATGAAGCAAAACACTTCTGTTTACCCTGCTGTTGATGCTGGTTCGCTGGAAATGAGAGTGAGAAAGAGCCGAGATCGTGTCGAGGTTGCCACCGAGTCAATGAACTGGCCGTGCAAAAATAGGCTAAATGCGGTGCCGCCGCGGTGAGCGCGCTATTGAAAACGAAAAGTACCGTAAGCTGAAAACCGGCCCGTAAACCGGTGAGGTCGCGGTGAGTGTGTGCGCGAGCGTGAGCAACCGGTGGAGCAATGGTGGCTGGGTTGGTGGCGATGATGCAGGAACTACGTATTAGAATCTAAACTGCTCTCGCCTATTGGCGCTGGAGTAGACTGAGATTTTGTTGCTGTTGTTGACTAAAGTACACGTTGACAAAGAAGTTCACAGCTCACGCGGCGCATGGTGAGCAGTGAGAGCACACCGGGTGAGAGATGGCTTATTTCCAACGGTACTCTACGCTCGCATAAGCGACGAACCTTCCGAACGATTTTGTCGATGTCCGCAACCGGTCCGCAACGATCGCACCGAAGTTTTGATAGTAAGGCGGGTGTGGGAAGAGAAGGGTGGGCACTGGGTTGACAGCCGGGCAGGGTTGCGGGCACAAATCATGATGGTATGACGCGGCATATTATCGCATCGTGTGCATGTGTTATGTGCGGTTGCAAGTATGTTTTAATTCAACCGCCACGTCCGATGCGCTCGCGCACGCGGATGCGGGGGCAATCAAAATTGCTTGCAAGTGTTCTGGAACTGTCGTCGGGCAAGTCGAGGTACTAAGGGTTGCTTTATCATCTTCACTGGAAACGCGTCCCGCAGTTGCGGGCAATCGCACGCAAAAGGGTGAAAGCGAGAAAGCACGAGGAAATAGAATGCCGAAGCAACGAATTGCACCCAACGTTATGGAGGCGCAGCGAGAACCTGTTGCCATACGTTCTTGGTTGCGCGAAATGTTGGTACCGGAAAGATGATGATGATGATGATGGAACGTTAACAGTAGTGCCCGGAGAAATGTGTAATTGCAGCCAGGTGTTTCGTTACTGAAGCTGGAACGTTGTGTTCCGTGATGCCCTTTAAATATATGTTTAGGGGAGAATGTAATTGAATAAACATTTAGTGGTCGTTGTTGACTTGAATTTGTTTCCACTTTTTTCTACCTTTGTCATGGAAGCTGCCAATATCGGGTACCGACTCGTACACGACACATCCAATTAATGAACAGTGTTTGAACGCTTGAAGTAAAAACGATTTAATTGTAATGTTGATTGGATGGTTTCGAGGGCCTTTTTTAATTAGGACGCAGGAATGTATTTGAAGAAAAAAAAGAAATGTTTATCGATTGTTTTCAACCAAACGATACTCGTGTTGGTTGAGATTCATTTTGTGGTTTTTCTCTTAAACAAAAATGTTGTAATTTTAGAAATACATTATTACTTAGTTATACTTAGATATTATTTATTAATTATTAACTGTTTTCATAAGAATAGCAGCGTTTGATATTAAAACAAGATTATATGAATGTAGGCGTTACATTGTCTTTACTGTTTTCACTTTAATAAATTTTTATTTTCTTTTTTTATTTATTTATTTATTTTATTTATTTATTTTTTTTTTCTATTTTTCAAATTTAAATAAAATCTCAATAATACCTATTATAAAATTGATAGCACTATGGAAGCTAACATCTTAATTCGTTTGACTATCAAGTTTAAAGAAATAAAAGTTCTTCAAAGTAATCATGAATCAAATTGGACCATTTACACTTGTTAGTTAACATAAATTCCCATCTATACTGTTGAAGAAGTTTGTTTTATTTAATTACAGTGTGTACACTTTATCGTCGTTTGATTTATCAATTCTTGGCATCGCGTTTCAGACAAAAAAAAATTATTCGGTACTAATTTATACCTGTATTTCTTCAAAATTACTTGAATAAGTCGCAGATACATAGAATTGAGACATCTTTACTAATAACATTTAATGATTTTAGGTTTGAAAACTGTGTTCGTTCGACATGTTTTGAGGAATGTTTTCGGTTAAAATCATGCCAGAAACTCTGCTAAAATGGCATAGTATTAATTATTGTTAACAGTGAGCATAACTTTACGGTTATATTGTAGTGACCACAATCTAATGTATTGTGTTTCTGAAGAAAATATCATAATATCATCATTTTCTATACCGTGTGATATACCGTTTTCGCAGTATGTTGTATGTTATTATAAAAAAGTTCGGTAGTCTCTTAAACTGGTGCTTCAAGTTTTTCATCCATGTTAGATTTCTAAATTGTTATTTTTCATTTTTTAGCCAAATTTATATACTTATATACTTTTCAGTGGTTATGACCATTATGGCTTTTATTGCTTTTACGTTAATGTCTCATTCTAGAGCATTATAGCAATGGTAATACAACCTTGTGATAGATAACCAATTGCCTGTATCTTCAAAATATTGGATATCAAAACAATAGGTACAAACAGGTAACTCGTTTGGTAATGAAAACATCTATATTTCTGAACACAATTGCACATGATCTGAGTACAACTCAAAATTCTCTTTTTATATATATATATTATTTTGTTTCGAAACTCTTTAAAATAAAATTTCGGTTGAATAATATAACATTAAATGAAAAAATCGCATTATCGATCCAAAACAACAATTAATTTCTATTGCTTTTAAATTTTGAAACTAAACTAGGTAACTCATTATTAAGGTGTAAAAGTTTTTTTTAAGCACTTTTTGAATCATTGAAATAAGTTATAAAACAAACGGTAAGAAGGATTTTACAATTGATGTATATAACTACATTTTATATCTATACAATATTTTTAAAAACTAAGATAAAACAGAGTAGTGAAATAAGTTTTAAGTTTCACTCTAGTCATGATAGTTGTTGCGCACAATACTTTACGCTCAAAATGTACAATAAATTTTCCAAAATTTATGCAAAAAGATAAAAATCAAAAATTGTTAACGAAACGTAAAACCTTACGTATTCACCTAAAAAAAACCCCAATGATTTATTTCTTCCACCTTCAAACACACACTTCCGATGACACAATTACATGTTTTCGATAAAGTTTCATCTGCTCGCCACGCTTCAGTCCCGTGATTGAGTTCATCCCGTGGGTCCAAAAGATTCGGCAGTCGGTTCTCTCTTTCTCTTTCTCTCTCTTTCGCTCCTTTCTCCTGCCTTGAGAGAACTGTCGAAAATGAGAAGCGAAGGGGTTGGGAGAAAAATTTCGACCACGAAACCCATTTAAAAATCGCTCGCGAACCGCGGTCGACGACCTCGCGACCAAATGGTCTCATTTTCTTTCGGCGCTGGGTTATTTCTTCGTCTCTTACCGCGTGGAGCTTTTAAAGGTGCACACACGCACACGCATGTGTACCGCGCAACTATAGGCACACGTGTAGTGGCACGTTTTTTTTTGTCGGTATGGTAGGAAAAAAGGAAAAAAACATAAACCGCGTAGTATCGGCCATCGAATCGAGCGAAAGGTGGATCCCGTTGTCCAAAAGATGACGATGGGCCTTACTTCCCTCGGGAAGCCATTAGAAGGGAGTGGCGAAATAGGGGAGAGTGGCAGGGGTATGAAGAGATGCATGGTGGCGATGGTTCTGTAGGTGTGCCACGGGAACCAATGCGTCCATCCCGACGCATGGCCGCGGTCTTCTTCTCTATCATTAGCGAGTTGGCTCAAGTTTTGACGTATCGAGTGATTTGAGCGAAGGGAAAGTTGGGAACCTTCTTAGAGTGTGGTACGGTTTGGGCCGGGACCGTTCGGTTGGTGTTTTGGGGTGGGCTCGAAGGGAGCGAACAATGCGCCAAGGGATGCGGTTACCATGGTGCCGTTACCTTGCACTGGTCGGTAAGTGTCGTGCGAGTGGACACCGGTGCCATCTTCGCGCATGGTACGCAGATACCATTTCGACCAGCAATTAACATCCATTATGGTCGAACGACAGTCATTATTTGCTACTGCACATCGCGTTCTCGAGCTATTAGCATAGCCAAAAGAGAGGAAACACCAAGAACCAAAGCAAAAATCGGTACATCGGCAGGCAATTTTTAGAATTTTACGACTCCCCAATCGCACTGCGGTTGTTTGCGACGCTTTTTGGGACTCCTCACTCGGCTCATTTCGTGCGCACCACGCGATCAAGCCGCGGCAGTTCTGAGGAAATCGAAATTTTCTAACTGTCGGTTCGCCTTTCTCTTAATTTTCTCTTCCACATTCTCGATTCGTTTACATTCCACCGCTTAATCGAACGGTATCTCGGTCGGGTCCCGATCGCACGGAAACACTCAGAACGAAACGGACGCTACATGCATTTCGCTTTTGTTTTGTGTGCAAAATTATAGGGAGCTTGTGATGGCCACTTTCAACAGGTTGATCGTGCCAGTAGAAGCTGCCAATCTTTTGATCCAAAGAGTACAAAAACTCGAAGGTGCCGATGGCGTTTAACACTGCCTGCTTTCGGCGATTTTGAGCAGTGAAAAAAAAACAATGAACACACGGTAATAAGTTCATCGACCCCGGCCGATTCGCAATTTGGTCGTACCGGATGGTGTACGAATGTGGAAGCAGCAGGGAGCTTTGTTTGTTATGCATTTAAGGTTGCAGTTTTGGCATTGGATAATGAAAGATCATGCTCGAACTGAACGTACATTTGAAGAAGAAATTACTTTTAATGAGGCACACGACAAAGCACTGTGGGCAATCAGGTTGTCGTTACTGCTACCGAGAATGATGATTGAATTCTGTTTTTTAATTTGGTAGAACGTTTTTGATTCCTTTGTTTTTCTTTTGTTTATTGTGTTCGCTTTACGGTGTTTGTTGTAAGAGGTTTTTCGCAACTTTTATTTTATTATTTTCTTATAACTTCTGTTTGGTAGAAATATTTATTTTCTCTAATTTATAGTGCCTGCAACATTTATTTTCGATAAACGTAATACGTGATTTAAATATGGTTTATTTATATTTCAATATAATTCTTAATACTGATCGTTTAGGTTAGTAGTTTTAAGATTTTACGAATAGTCTACATACGTTAAAGGGATAGCAAATTTATGGAACAAAAATAAAACAAAATTCAAAATCTTGTATTATAAACCTTGTTTCAAATAATTCGTGCTCTTGTAGAATTACGCCAGATTCAACACGGCTTGGAAATTATATAACTCTCAATGTTATAATCCGGGATCGCGACTTCCTCGGTCAGGGATACCAGTTTCCTTACACAGGCATCGCAAGTTCGCATAACTGGCTGGGGCACAAAGCGACACCCGGTTCCGTACTTGTACGTCGTGCGAAAGCAGAAGCTGCAACAGTTCGTGCAAGAGCAGCCAAGTCACCCGCCTAAGGGTTGGATAGCACTCTAGCCCGATCTTCTAACACGTTCCTAGTGCCATGGAGTTGATTCCGAACCGACCTGAACTTAACGGTACCTCGATTACATAATGGAAAGTAGCCTGCATGTACCGAGCGATTTCATTGCACAGCACCGGAGGGCTTTCCACAGAGACAAATCACCCCCATACCGTGTGGAGCGACAGTGTGGAGCGGAATGTAAGTCAACATGACAACGATCCGGGGCGACCGAGACCATGGACCATGAACTCCCGGCTTTGGTGATGAGGAAAGGCAAAGCACAAGTCAATTTTCTACGCAATCCTCTCGGTCGTCTCCCTTCCCGCGCCATATTCAAGTGTTGTCGACACGATCGTTGCTCGTAGCTGCTGTCATCGCACAGCGCCTAGACCATAGGGGTGGGCACCTTTCGCCAGGGGAAACCATCGCCGAAGGGTATGGCTTGATCTGGGTGGAGGTCTAGGCTGAGAGGCAAACAGCGACAAACTCTTATGTACCGGTAGCCGATCGTCAGACGGAAACACGGCCGTCGAATAGGCCCGGTTGCGTACCGCGGGAAGCAATCTCTGCGTGTATCTATCTCACTGTGAAGGGGTGGAACTCGTCGCGCGAAACTGGAACAATGAACACTGCACCACAAAAACAGTGCCTTTGCGGTGGCACTCGCGAATGGCAGTAAACCGGCTGAACTGGCGACCAGTACGATGAGTTGACGTTTGTACGGATCGCGTTGTAGTGGGAGTTAGGCATGGCAACTAGTGAGATAGCTGCTTTCTGGCTTAGAACGGCTGATGATTCGAGCCATGGGGAGCTACGGAAACGCTTAGAAGCAATGCATAGCAATGCGATAACTATAAAAGATCAACGGTCATGATCGGGTTCCTGTCGTGGAACGCATTGTAGTCTTACCAACGGCGCGGCAGCCGATGGCGATTTGCTGATTCGATTTGGGGATTAAGCTTGAATTTCATCAATTTCAGGCTATAAAATGGGGGCATTATAAAGCTTTTCATCACAACAGTTCGGACGATGCAAGGAACATTGGTGGTAGAGCAAAATAAACCAGAAGGGACCAAGGGTAAAAAGGGCCGCTATTAGGTGATGAACATAAACGGTTGCCTTCGGTTCATTTTGCAGAGAAAAAGGTAAGTTGTGCATCGTCGTGACATAACGGTGTGCTTTATTAGTGGAACGTCTCTTGAGCCGTGGGACATCAGGTCATAGAAGGGCATCAACCTTAAAAGGAGCGGCTCGAACGTTGTCAAATTAGATAAAATTCATTCTATGGTATCGTTGAAATTGGTTGTAGGCAACATCTTGAGTCAGTGTTAACATTATATGATTGATTATTGTATGGTTTAAGAAGACAAAAATTATCAACATTTCGAGCGTGATTTTGGAAATGCATTTGAATATAAAAATATCACAATTCCTCCGCAACGGATTCAACGCTTTCAATTTCATCAGAACAAAATCACTGGTAAAAGTGAAGTCCTGTCGAAACTGTTTCCAGCAAGCGTGCATTGTGCGTTCAATCTTAACCCTACAATACCGGTTCTGTAATTTGTTCCACTCATCCTTTCTAGAACCTTCTTTTCAATACCCGCGGTTATCTTATCCTTAACGCGGCTTAGGTCAACCCTTGCAGAGAAGCAGGGAAACCGGTTTCCGAATTATCCTCCAATTGGACCGAAATGCAACATCGAGCGATGAAAAGGAATGAGGAAGAGATTCGTTCTCGTTACAGGATGGTGTATCCTAGAGATCACTTGGTGCAGAGGCAAGGTAAGGTATCTAATAGCGAAGGGATTTCTTCCCGGGTATGCTAGGAATGGAAGAGGAAAGGAATCACACAAATGTACACAAAAAAACAATCTAGACTGAAAGCCGTGAAACCTGTTTCTCGGTATTTTTCTCGCGGTGCTTCCTAGCAATTAGATAACTGAAGCAAAAAGAAAAAAAAAAAACTATAAAATCCTGTTCTATGTGGGTTCTGTATTTTTCTAGTTTTTTTTTACTTCGCTTGTCCCTAGAGTTTACCTATTCCTTCGCATCCGAACAAACAAGTTCCATGGGACGTTTGATATAAAAACGATATCAAATCCCAGCGCCTGAAGGGATGCACGGGCACCGGTCCTTTTGGTTTAATTCGTTTTCATTTCCAAAAATGCTCGATTCATGTACGCCCGTTTCTTCCGCCGAATGAAGCGCACCTTTTTGGACGAGCGGGTAGATGGACGAAATGACAATAACAACAACCGTGAGGATGAGAAGGTGCATCGAAAGTAATCGAGATTCCTTTCCACGTTCGGTTCGTAACGTTGTGTCTTGTTCTATGGTCGCGTTCGGGTTTCTCGCCTGCGCAGGCATTGAAGTTTTTTGTGCCCAATTGTTATGTCCTTCTGTGCGAGAGAAACATGGAAGAACGGCGAAAAGGGTGGTTGGTGCGTACGAGGTAGAGAAAACGAAATGTAATAAATTGTAGTTGTGTGAAAACAAATCCTTCGACAGGTATTTTTCATGCGTGGAAGATGGGCGGAGGTGTGAAAAGGAAAGTATGAGGAACGTAACGGTACGTGATAGGAATAAATATGTCAACAATTCAAACAAGCATTGAAGCGTTAGAACATTTCGAAATGGAATTTTAAATATCGGTAATTTTTAGTAATAATATTGTACATATTTATTTTCTTGTAAAACAAGTAAGAATCTTGCTAGCATTGACTAGACCCATCTTATTTTTCATTGAATAAATGTTTTAACGTGTTTATGGGGATTTAATTCATCTGTGAAATGATTGGAGCTTTATAAATTTAGTATTTTTAAAGGTGTTTTTTGATAACATTTTGAAAAAAAATGTAGTATATTTATTTTAAGTAATGGTTTATTTAAGAGAGTAACAATTCAATTATCCTTACAGCACTTTCAACCTACACATGGAATATTTTTATAAATGCCCATTGCGGTCGTTTAACGCGGACAACTCTTTTGCATACATCAATAAAATAGTTAGAATCACTTCGAAAAAGGCATAATTAATAATTATCAACCAAATTAATAACGAATCAAAGGATAAATAAAAATAAAGACCATTTATTCTTATATTTTTTATGAAAAGGTATTATATTATTTACGATTTACGTCGTTCATTAAATTCGTTTGAGGGTTTAAATTTCATTACATTTCTTGAACTTGTTTTCATATTCATCTACTGTTACATTTTCGTTACCTATTATTAAAATATCGTTGAATTGTATGCAACACTTAGTCAATTGTACAGTCAATCGAAAACATAATAAGTTTAGTAATGGCTGTGTCTTTAGGACAATAGCATTCGAGTTGTCCATTTCCACATTTTGTAAAAAAAAATCTTTCAATATAATCAATATACAGCATGGTGTTGTTAGCTTTATTTTTGTACCTATGTAGGTTACACAAATATTTACTGGATTAGCGTGGAAAAAAGATCTTAGATAAAACCAAAAGAAAACTATTTTTTTATAGGAAACTAACCTTTCTCAACGATTAAATCAAATAAAGAACAAAAAACGAAAGCTTGCTTCCTTCTTGAATCAAACCACAAAAGCGCACCCTCGATGCCGATCGGGACATCCGATGATGAAACATGTTTGCTGTTACATTTTTTTGCCATTAAGTTCTCATGCACCACACACACCCAAAACCGGTGGGAAAACGGATATCTCGTGTTTTTTCTGTTTCATGTTTGATCAATTATAAAAAGTGGAGGAGTTTATATTCCGCTATGCCTATCAACATATCACACTTCAAGAGGTTGGATCCTCAAACGATCGCTAGGAGTAACAGGCGGCGATCGTCAATTTAACACCCTCTTCACTATCCTGGCCGGTGTCGGTGTAACGAAGGTCGAAACGGGATCAAGATTGGGATCGTGCTTGTTGTGTGAGCACATGTGAACATCCTTGCAGGATGCACAGGACAGTAACACTTAGCCGATACCGTTAGAATCGAATCCTTTGCCCGGAGGGTACGGGTTAGTCCTTTCATTCCGTTTCTGCCAGGGGTACAAAAACATCAATATTTACAGTTGAAAGGGTAGTGGAAAATCGAAAAAGGGTAGCTTTCGATTTTTTTCACTCGCATTGTTATGGTTGATGTGCTTTTCGTTCGGGTGTTGCTTCTGTCAATTGTTGTCGGCTGTCCTTTGCCGTCGTGTCGTGGGAAAGTCAAACGGCAATAGAAGCGCCGTTAATGATGATGAGAGCACAGGCGGTGGCGATCTGTGGAGTGGGAAGAGGAAACAATTTTCAAGCTAAAAGTAGTTGAAGAAATGGGCAAAAGGGTATGAAGTTGAACCCGTTGGAATTGAGTGTTTGATGTTCCGGAGGGATTTTGAGGGATAGAGCGGCGAGAAGGAAATAAAATGCATCCGTTTGATATAAATGGTCCTTTGAGTGGCTTTTAATCGTCAATCAAATGGATTTCGGTTCTTCCGCTGTAGCGGAAGGAAACAAGTAATGGCTCTTTGGGTTGGATGCTACACTGGTTTGAAATCTTTTGGTAGTTAGACTATTAATTAAATAAGACAAATGTAGTTGAAGTGGTCAGGGCAGAATTTTTGGGAGCGCTCAAAGTTTTTAATTACAATTAAATAAGTTCGTTTATAAATTTAATCTAAAACTTTTCGTAAAAATGACAAATATTCATCATTTTGTTTAAAGGTATCCATTTCGTATTCAATTATGTACTTAGAAGTGTCTTTAGGAAATGTTCTAGATTTCAGAATATTTACACTGTATTGCCTTTAACAAATGTTTCCGTTAGGGGAGACTAACTTTAAGCAAGGCACCCTTAAACCTAAACGGATATTTAAGTAAGTAACATGAAGTCCAGCAAATAAAATAATTCGGAAGCATTGATTTGTAGTTGTCTAGAAACGGTAGCTTGCAGTATAAAAAGGATTTTGAAAATATTGTTGAAAAAATGATTACCTACGATGTTTTATACATTTTTCTTTAATGAGTCATATTTTTGATGTGAGATAATATGCTTTGAAATGTTTTGATTCAACCACAAAATAATAAAAGATTGAATGATTGCACTTCTTTCCACAGAAAATTGGAAAGACCATTTTAAAATATTTTGATTCCATTCTACGAAACCTATTAAAAATAAAAGGCATAGCCAGATGGTGCTAAGCATCCATCAATTCGATGTGATCAAATTTTGAACCAAAAAAAAGGTTACATTTGCAAGAAATTTCACCGGAGCAATACGATCGAAGAAGGTTGTAACATGCATTCGCATGCACTTTGGCACATCTATCAAAATCGTATCGTAGCGTACCTGCTGTAATCCCGATCCCGCTATACGCAACAAAAAAGCACACCAACGCTCGAGGCGAATATGATCCTTGCACAGGATGCGATCGCAATGCAGATAACACAATACGGGTTTCCGGAATCCTTCTTTTGCTCAGAAACGGTATTTTTTGCCCATTGCAGCTGGTAGGCACTGAGATTACGAACAACGACGTAACGGTTAGTATATTTTAACGGCAGCTCTCATCTCCAGAAACATCCTGAAGAGCCGATTGCATAACAGCATACCCGCGATAAGTGTGATAGGAAATATTCAATCATTTGCCAGCCAGGACAGGATGCGAAAGAGAAACCTTCAATTACGTAAGCTGCCAAAAACTCGAGTGCCTGCAGCTTGCAACTGCAGCGGTAAAGGTGCATCCAGCGCGCAAACGCAATTCGGGCGGACACGGCAGAAAAGCTGCATTATGTGTCGGGAATGGAAAAATTAAAACCGGCAGATGGTTTCGGTGGTTCTCATCCTGCCTGACGCGATGGAAATCAATCCTTTCGATGTAGGTTTTTAATAATCGAAGGAATCACGGGTGGGTGCTCTGTTGTTCGTGGTGTGTTTAGAAAGGGTTTAGGATGCATCCATTTCCTGCATGGGTTATGTAAATACGTTGTGTGAGGTAACGGGGTTGTAACGGTTGTATCAGACAGTCGAAATGACGCTTTAGTTTGATTGGTTATTAGGTACATCTGTTGTTTGGCAAATCATAATGTATGAGTTGGTATTAGGTTTTTAATATGAATATTTATTGTTTTTTTAGTTTTGTAGTATTTCGTTTTTTTAGTAACAAGAATTTTGGTATATTGTTTAAATCAGCCTAGTTCAAACCCCAGTTGTCTTGAAAAATAGTATATAATTTAAAGTTTTTAACTATTCTCTTATTTCAATTTTACTGTTTAGTTTAATATTTAAAATAATAAGTTAAAATTAACTTGGTTTTCTTATACTTATATTTTAAATTGTATCAGCAACGGGAATTGTAAGAATAACATAATAATACAGCAAATATTTAAAGAAACTAATTTATGACAATTCAGATTAAATTTCTTCGACCAATCTCCCGTGCGAATAATTTGCTTAAGAGATTGTTGTTGTGATTAGATTGAGTATTTACAACGATGTTCTATTGGCTCGACTACATTCATGTTCAATAACATTCCCTACATTTGCGATTCAGTTTTCCTTTCGCACTCCATTTCCACCTTCGGAGCGATTTGCGGTGAAAAACTAAACTCATTTTCCGTGCTTAAAATTCACTGCTTTACCGTTGCACTTTCTTTGCAGGAAGCAGCGCAAAACCGATGCTGTGTGTGTTTTTATGCAGCAGCGAGGCAAACGGATCCATTTCGATCGTGTGCCCATTTTTCCGCGCGCAAAGAAGCCACCAAATAAACACACACACACACACCGCACAGTGCGTCCGAAAACAAAACGCCAGATCAATTAAGAAGCCAACCATGCAAGCGGAGGAAAAATGAAACGGAAACCGGACCGATCCCACCGCCCCCTGGGCAGCTGTGGAGTATTTTCGCGTTCGCAACAGGGTCGTTGACCGTCGCCGAAGCGAGTGTGGCGAGCCATCCTAAAAAGCACCGACTGGCGAGAGTAAGCGAGAGGAAAATTCGAGGAAAAGTCTCACGGATCGCGTATCGGATATGGCCGTCCGAGTGGAAAATGGCGGACGATCCTTCACGGACGAATAGGCGAGGTTGGAAAAGTAAATAGGAACATCGGAACATTGGGGGAGAAACATCGGAATCGGAACATCGGAAGCGTCGGAATCGGTGCCATCCGGAGCCATCGTGTATGTGTATAGTGCAGTGAAATTTATCCATGTGAGCCACATGGAAATGGAAGCACCCGTGCGGTCATTAACACTTTTGTCTTGGGTGATGTCTCGCGGCCTCTGGGAGTCTCTGGGAGTAGACGATGTGGTGGGGCTCCAGCTTCTTGCAACGATGCGCTCCGGCGCGTTCTGGCGGTGTGCATCTCAAGAAGGTTTCGCGTTGCAGTGCGCTTGGCGTCGGCGAAACTGTCTGATAGCAACTAGACTGTGCCGCAGTTTCGGGCGAGGGAAATGTTAGACTATGTGAAATAGAGAGCGAAACGTTGCGGCGAAGATATCCCGACGAAAGTTATTTACTGATTAAGCATATTTTCTCTTTCAACTGATAGCTGAGACCTTTTAGTTTCATGCATGGTTCTCGAACATGGTTTCCGATGTTTAAAACAAAATGTATCTATATAACAAATAGACTACAATAATATTTACGGTAAGAGGTTGAATGATCAAACAACTTATGGTTGGCTTAATACTGTTTGATCGATATACACGGATAATCGAGTCTATAGATTTGAATAGAAATATTCAAAGTTGGAAAGGGAATGACATCTTAAGAGCTTTTAAATTTATTAAGAACTTTAAATTTATTTATTTTTCATACTAATACTTTATTATTTATAATACTTATTGTTACCTTTGTTTAAGCTTTTTAAAAATTTGGTAATTTGCTTATTAGTTAATTTGTTGTAATTAGTTTATCAAGTTTCAAATATATTCACTAAGAGTAAAGTTCGGTGTGAGTTTATACAAATAAACACATATTAAGTAGGTAAGATCTATGTATCCACTTTTAAAAACCGACCGATGCTTAGGTATGGCGAATGGCTGTTTTATGGATCTGAAAAGTGTATTACTTTTTATAACAAAACAAAAAGTTTTGTTGAGCAATATTGGTGCGATAAAAATTTAATTCAATAATTTACTCATTATCACTATAATTAAAAAAAAATAATTTAGATAATACATTACCATATTATTCTGAATGTAAAATAAAACTTAAATAAGACTTTAAGTAAACATATGAAAACAATTGATACAGACAAAGAAGCGACGAATTTCATGTATTGTATCATCATAAAGATATGTTTTACCGACCCATTAACACTTAGTGCCAAATTTCTTCGTGTTAATTCTCCACCATGAACATAATTTTATGTTGCGTTATTTTTAATCACTACAATCGTTAAAAAAGTTCCTGTTTGTCCTTCAGAAAACTGTTTCATTACTGCTACCTACCGAGGATCGTTTTTTAGCTTTCTTTTTCCTTCAATGGGAGCAATAATTTATGGTCACCATAAATGTCACCGTTACAGTCATTGTCCTAAGGCTGGTACGCAAGGTTTTTAAAACTCTCCCAAACTGACACACACACGCGTTCTTACATTACGCAGTATTAGCAAGGACAGATAGGAAGACTGATCGTAACCTTGAAGATGCCACTTTTTTAAGCGTAATGTTCGCCACATGTATGTGAAAACGTTAAAAAACTCGAAAGCGAGAAGCGTGAAAGAGTCCTTTTTTAATGGACTTCTGTACCACCCACCTCCTTTAACGACATGTTGACGGCTTTTTGGAAAAGTTTTTACAACTCTTCCAACTACCATTGGCAGCCTTAAGGGTAAATGAAGGGAAAGAAAACATGGCAATAAAGCGATAACTTTCTCGGTCGTTTTGTTTTAACCGCCGTTAGGTCCTTGTTGCAGTATTGGTTACACGAGAGCAAAAGTCCAGTGCAAATGCAATTGGTGCAGGATGAAGCAAATGGCCGAAGGAAAGCAAATGCAGCATAAATTACGTAATTGTGACGGATTGACGTACATGTGTGTGCTGCGACAGGAAGCGTCTGGACTGGTTCGGGTGGTATCCTTTTGGTAGGGTTCGGGACCGTATAGAAGCTGCATTACATCATAAACCGTTCCGTTATTCGTTCGATGTCTTGAAGGGTTTTTGGAACTTTCGAAACTACAATGGTTAGCAAATGCCGTTAGGTCGTAAATAAGGGCTGCAATCGATGTGCAATTGCATATTTTTGGGTAAAATAAACGGAGCAAAAGAGTTTGTTTTACACTTCACGATTGATGGAATTGGTTCGAAGAATTGTAGCAAAGGAGCAAAGGATGTGTACCATATGTTTAGGCGCATTTCTTTTAGCTATGCAAAGTAGTAAAGTAGGGTAATTTTGGCTTAGGATTGTACGAAATAATATTTCAATATGGTTTACAGCCGCAAGGTATTTTGAGAAAATAAATGTTTTTTTTTAAGGATACAATAATATGTACAGTTGGGTTGTGAGCTCAATCCATAAAATGATCCTTTCCTAACACGCTACTTTGTTATTAAGACAATGTACGCTACATCGTATCTATTTGTACCATATTCGCATTCGCCGTTTAGCGACTTTCGCAGTCGTTGGGTTCAACGTACGTCCTCCAAACAAAATTTCCACCCGAAATCTTCATCCAACGGTTAGGAGACAACAGTCGGAGTAGAGAGCGGGGGACAACACAAATTGCACCCGAATAATAGAGCTTCTCATCAAGCCGTCATCAATCAGGCAATGGATGGATCGTTCCATCGTGAACCATCCTCCACTCTCCCGCCACACGAGATGCCTCACTATTTCAAGGTCTACCAAAACCCACAAAAGGTTCAACGACCCGCGTTCGACTGTAGTGGGACGGGCTGGGTTGGCCCGCTAACCGTAGTACATAACGCATCAGAGGAAATGACACAATTTTCTCCTGGCACTACACCACTTATTCAACAGCCGATCCACGGGTTGCGGAAGCGGACTCATTGGGACGGGACGACGGGTGCACACGCAACAAAACATAGCCCCCCTCGGAGGGAGTGAAGTTTTCTTTCTCAACCACCAATCCACTAAAGAAGGAAATGGGCTTATTTTGCTCTCTTTTTTGCTCCATCGGGTTTCCTCTCTCTCTCTCTCTCTCTCTCTTGGCAGTATGCGTAGCATAGGATTTTCTTTTTCCAGATCTTTTCCAACCGAATGCGGTTCGTCTTCGGTATCGCAAGTTTATGATGCGCGTGAGTTGGCCAATTCCTTTCGCCGAGCATACGAACGTTTGTTGTTGGGCATGCTCGGGGAGAGCGTTCACCCACTTTTACTGCGTTTAATTTTGCAAAACAAATTTGCGCTGCGCAACACAATTAAGTGGAGGATTAAGCTCTGATGGGCTTTTAATTGATAAAGTTTGAAAGGTTAATGAGACAAGCGGTTGGTTTCTATTTAAATAAATATATTTAATGTGTATTCATAAGGGAGTAATCTGGATTTATTTGTTATAATTTTCATTTTTTCCCGCTTTAATGGTAACAATTGATTCGGCAAAGATAAGATTTACAAGTTCAGTATTGATAAAACGTATCAAAGTTATCATAATCTATTGCTTAAGAAAACTTTGACCTTAAGATTGAAAATTTTCAGACAACTTGAATTAGGATTAAGTAGTAGGATTAATAATATATCAATGTTTCCATTATAAATTGCTTTAGGTGTTGTAGAATTCAAAGGCAACTGATTATAACGAAAAGTTTTCGTAATTCATTTTCAGTATTATTTTACCTCAGTTGAAAACTTAAACACAGTTGAAACAGAGTGATTTCGCTTGTGTACACGACAAATTAGTGATTCTAGATATAAGATATGATAGATATATGAGTAGAGCAATGGGTCATTCTTTTAGTGAGAATATTCTGGAGTTGTTGGGAAAACTCTTCTGATTCAAGGAATGCGAAGCAGGGAGGTTGAAATGTAGTGTATTAATCCTGAAGTAGTTAAATCCTTTTTGTACTTTTTTTTGCAAAAACTTGAAAATCTCATAGATGCAAACTGGCTTTCTACCAGGAGGACTAATGATTTGTTGCAGTCGTTTCGGTTAAAACTCCAGGAATGGTTTACATAAAGGCCGAATACCAATCCAATCAACAATTTATTAGCGACCCTAGATGGTAAAGTAGAAAAAATGTTGGTAAGATAAATCACATTCGCGATTGGATTCAAGGCATTTACAGAAACAGGTGGAAACATGCCTAAAAACTCTGAGTTGATTGTGCAATATTTTTAAAAGTTTTGGCAACTGAATAAAACAAGAGAACTGTGCTTCAAAACTGAAAACTTATGAGCATAAAATTTAGTATAAACTCTCCTTTTGCATGAGGGTCTGAATTTGATGAAATTAAACATTTTTCTTTTCATCCAAAGGCACTACATAATTAACATAATCCACTTCCATAGCACTTTCTGACGTCGTTGCGAACAGCATTGGTGTAACTGCTGCCCAGTAAAACCGGCCCAAAAAAGTATTGATTAATAATTGAACGTACTTCCCCGTTTCCCGACCTCGTACCACACGCGTGATATCATTATGTGTGAGTTCTTCATCAACAACATCAGCGGGCCGGTGTGCCTTCGGTTTCAGATTTCCCCGTGCGTCACCGTGGGACACTTATAGGGGGAGATATAGGGGGAAAAGGTTTTCTTTCACCAGCACTCGGCCGATAATACTGCGTATGCTTTCTCTGACACGCTTTCGATGGTCACAGTTTGCAGCGGGGGGAGAAAAGCAAAAAAAAAAACAACTCCCAGCACGTATGGCGAACGAGCCCGAAATCCGAAAAGTCCGAGCGGCGAGAATGATCGTAGCAAGTAAAGAAATGGCTGCTGAAAAGCTCCCGCACGATCCCGCACTTTGGTAAGAAGAAGTAAGAAGAAAGAGCAGAGCCAACCTAGCCAAACCGGTCGTAGCAAAACGGGAGAGCACGGAACATAAGCAGTGAATGTGATCGACGGAATTGAAGAAAACGCAACATAAACAAAGCCAAAGCTTTAGCGGTCATTGGCCTAACATACATTCTCGCCAGTCGGTGGGCCGGGGAGGTTCGAGACTGGGAGTGGGAGTCCGGAGTGGGAAGAGAGCGAAGTTTGCGGGCCAGTAAAGCTCCAACCGCTTATTTTCCCGTGTCGCGTTCATGGCTTGCGATCGTGCCGTGTTGCCTCATGGGTTTGAGTAAGCGTTCGTGTTTCCTCTCCCGATGTAGAAGATGGCGAGCGAGATTGTGCAAAAGTTGCCTACCGGCAGCACTACTACCACATTCCGAAGTATTACCAAAGGCACGGGTTTTGAAGCGGTGTGATTCTTATTACGCGAGTAGCATTCCGGGCGTCTTCTTCACGAGGGTTTGCACGGTTGGAGCTCAACAGGTTTTTGAGATCAGCAAAAACTATTCGAGGGAGTTTGCTGTTCGCTCGGTTGCGTTTGTATTTGCAGGAGATAATTGTAATTAAAAACGAGAAATGAATTCTCTCGTTTCATTTAAATATTAAAATAAATTGGTTTTAAATTGTTCAAACAGTCGTATGCAAAAAAAATCTTTTCAATCGCTACAGTAGAACACCCCCTAGAGTGCCAATTCCGGAGCATCCGCCGAGAGTTTGTCTCTCGTTGTTCGCAAACCGTCCGCTACCACAGTTACGGCCATGGACGAGTCGAGCGCGATGGCCACGAACTTGAAAAATGAGCTGTGCGGTTGTATAATAAAGCGACTTCCACGTACGAAGGCGGACGCAACGCAAACGGTTGCGATTCGTGCCCGTATGCTTTTCGCACACGTTCTTCGCGCGCTCCACCAATACCAGTGCAGATCAGCTGGGGATGGAGCGGCCCTGTAATGTACGATGATGGATGCAGTGACAGGCTAATTTCCATCCCTTGGTCATGCCGAATGGTAGTACCACGGGTTGTTACGTGTGTACGTGGTAATGTTTTTTTTAGGCAGAGTGCAAGAGAAGCAATTTATCTTCCGGTTAAATTGTCTTTGACATCATTTGAGCCCCTTTGGCATGTTTATGTTTGATGGGATCGGGCATTTCGTAGAGTGTTTGTCGATCAAAACATCATTATCACGTCACAATTACCTATCTATCGTGATTTCTTCTTGAGCTATAATTGGTTTGTTGTAATAAATTCTAAAGTTATATAATATTAGTTACCATTTTGTTGGCTATTTTCTCGATTTGTTGGGTTAGGAAAAGAGTTTTCTTCAAATTTAGAATGAAATTTAAAATATTGCGTTTATAAATAAATCGCATTGTAGATTACAAATTAATACATCAAACTGGAAATCAACAACAATTAAATAAATAATTATAAAACTATACACTACCGCTATTAACTATCTGTTAAGAACTTTTAGTACATGATCTTTTCATGTTAATGGTGAAATAAACTCCTTCGTAACGACCGTCGTTCGTTTGTCTTCGTACTGCTCGCCACATTTGCGCATCTTGTTTCGGAAGATTGTTTATCACTCGTTCGCACCTTCAGCAAAACCTTCGTAATTTTCGCTTCACGTTCAATGTCCACTACGCTCTCAATTCCTCCCATAAAAAAAAACGCTAAATTTTGTTTTGTTTTCGTTGCCGATGCTTTCTTCCCATTTTCGCGCGATGTTTGTGTTGTGTTTTTGAGGACGCACCCGAATCGCCCGAGATACGCACATTTGCGCATCGGGGCGCGTATGGTTCGCTCGGCAGTTTGCCCGGTTGGTTTCATTTTTCGGTAAGCACACACTTTTCCCACCACCAAAGCAACGGGGCCATTGAACTTGTTTCATTCCATTTCGTTCGGACCGGGTTCGATTACTTTGTTTCACCTTCGATGGTTGGTGCTTTCGGATGTTTCGCTCCTGCAAGATGTGAAGATGTGTTGTTTTATTTGTTTTTTACTGCGTTGAAAGTTCTTGATACATGATATATGTTGAAACGTGGGGGGTTTTTTGGCAAGAACGATGCAAAAATGGAAACTCATGCCGTGGGATGAATGAACTGGCCAATGGGGAAACAATTATCAGGGGGAATTTATCACTTTCACATTTTAGCATATGTGTGTTAGTATGTGTGCGTGTTTCTTTTGGTGAAAAAGGTGTAATAAAGGTTCTGAAGGGCGAAATGATTGACAGACAAAGTATAAATTCTGCAGGACTACGGCAAGAGAATCGTTTATCACTTTCTTACTGTAAGAAATCGTTTCCTCCTTAGTATAAAGTAGATCATTCTTAGCGAAACAATACTTTGAAACATAGTTACTGAAATAAAAACAATTTTCCATGATTTATATGTACTAAACGTTTGTAAAACACAGCCGGGCTTTATATTTATATAAGAAACAGAAGTGAAACAGAAGAAATACTGGCAAGTTGGATATTGATTTATTAGGAGCGGTGTATAATAAAAGTGATTTTTTAAACTGTGACACGGAGGAATTCAAATTCAAATGAATTCAAATAGATCGTAGTGTTCATAGTAGTTGCTCATAAGGACTGGACAGGATCATTAACACTTTCCACGTCATGACAAAATCATTCAAGGCGATTTCCATAGAGCATCACCCAATTTTGTGAGTATTTAGACACTTTACCTAAAATAACATCAAATAGTCAATGGAACATACTTTCAAGTTGCTTTAGATCAATTCAATATGATGTTTTTATGTAATGTTTTAAAAGAATGACATTAATGTTCTTCTTTATGTTACCGTTTTAGCTTAGATCGTTTATTATAAAAACAATCAGATTGTTTTGCAAATCATCCAAGCAAACTTGTTTTCTAATCGATTATTTGTTTCGTTAAGGAAAGACTGAGCGTATTGACATTTCTTAAATCATATTAACAATGATAGAATTATAAGTAAATGCAGTATAAAAAAGTACGAAAGCACAAGTATAAAATCAGAAAAAGAGATAAAATTTGAAGTAAAAAAAATAATTCAAATATACTATACAGAATAAGACCACAGTATGTAACATGTCAACACATCGTTTAAATTCTGCATTAGATCCCACGAAACAACCAATGATTAAACCTTCTTTATTACGTGATGACTTCTGGTGAGAAAACGGCATCATCGGTACGAATTCGTTTCGCGTTTTTTTTCCCGGTGGCTACCTCCACCGGGGAATCGCACGAATCGGAAGAAAGCAAATCACGGAAGGAGCGACCGAAAGAAGAAAGCTCGCACGGGTACGGCCACATAACCGGGCACGGCTAGGCGAAACGAGCCCCAACTCACGCACACCGACCGAGGGACGAGGTTACTCGCGGCTGTTGAACCAGTTACCTAGTGCTAAATCTATTGTACATATGTAGCGCTTTAACCGCGCTGGTAGCATTCATGTTGCGCGATCGCGGTGGCCACTCCGCGCATTGCTTTCTTTTTTTCTTTCCCTGTCTCGCCCAGCTCTGCTCGCTGACGTTTTTTTCCGATGCGCCTTGCTTCGTCGACCAGCCCGCACTTTCCAACCGGTGCGGTGCGAGCGTTGGCAGAGAAACACCGTTGTTATTTCATCTTTCTCCTTCGGCGTGATGTTGTCCGGAGCCGGTTTAAGAGCACTTGCTCCGGGCGAGCAATTGCGCCATCGCTTACCGTGCACGAGAATGGTGACTTTTTGCATGATCGCTAGAAGGTAACTTCCGTCGGACGGGTTGCACGCAAGCAGTACCATTCCAGTGTGTGATTCCACTGCGTTTTGCTTAGCCCGCTAACAAAAGGATTCTTTTTCAAGTTCACGATCAAGGGCCTGTTGTTCGTATGCTAAAAAAAAAAACACTCGAAAAAGGATCCATTTTCCGTCCTCGAGCGTCCTTCAAGAGCTGACATGGTTTTTTGTATCAGCAGGTCGTCGACCTTTCCGGAAACTAGCTTCCCCACAATAGATGAAATCTATGTAAGCTCTATGCGTTGCGAAAGACTTCTATGCTTCCACAACCAACGAACCTTCTTTGATTTTTCATTTCTCCTCTCCGGTTATGTGTGTGCGTACTTGTTTTTCTTGCCGTTGTTGTAGCACAGTTTTTTTTCTCACTAACTTGTCGCTTCCCAAGAAATGCTCAAACATTTATGAGGCCATCGTTGCTCCACTTCAGTTGCTTGAAACCTAGCGCGGATATGGAAGCAGGGTGAACTTGATATATGGAACAGCACCATCCGAGTCAATGAACTTTTCTCTCTCGGCGTGGAAGTTTTCGGCAATGGATGCTTGAGGCGGAGAAAGGTGATCGTTGCCGGTTGGGTTGGGTGTGGGGGAGAGAGGAGCGGGGAGGGGAATAAAGCCCCAAAAATTCGTACTCAATCGCAACCACCGAGTACCGCAAGATTGATTAGCCGTTTCGCGGGACGTTTTGACCGGCCGTGTCATCTGTGTCGGGATGTATCTCGCGCGAGTTTTAAATGCATTTCCGAGTGATAAATAGTGGCCTGTGCTACGAGTGAGTGTGTTTTTTGTGTGTGTTTCATTACGCACTGGTCATGATTTTCTCTTGCGAAGCACTATACGAAGTGCCGGCGGTACATGGTTTGGGTTGGCGTAGAGTAGGATCCATTTCGAGCGCAGTAAAATGGGGATGGACATGGGGTTATAAGCGCCCGTGCATGTGCACATAAAACAAACGGTAAATAGGGCATTACAATGAAACTATTGGTTTTTCTGATTTTTTATTGTGCCCTACCACTCTTACATACATCGTACCACACTGGTTCTATCCCGTTCCTTTAGTTATTTTTCTATTTATCTAGCTACCTCTTTCTATTACTCTTTAAATAAGACTGTCTCTCCAATGCAATTGTGGTTTATTTGACGCGCAATGTTGAGATTGGTTTTTCGTTTCATTTAGACCGAACTGTGCTCTCTTTCCGTCGTTCGATCCGTTCTCTGATGTTCGAGTTTTCCTCCGCTGCTCCAGCAATTTTCCTCCCACAGTGGGGAAGTGAAAAACTCAAGTGGGCATACAGAAGCGGTGCATATCATACTTTCGAAATGATTATTACGTTATACAGCCTAAGCCCGGTACCAGGCACCAACACTACTAGCCTACTTCACTCTGTGCGCTGTGGCGGCACTGGCTTGCGGTCAATGAACCTAGGGTTTAGGGAAATGCTGTACGCCAAGTCGAGAGTGGACCACTGCAGTAGACGGTGCAGTGAAACTGTATCGAGGGAGGATAGATTTGTGGTTTTGAAGGCGAGTTTATGAGGAAAAGTGTTAATTTAACTTTTGTTTGCAATGGAAGCCACTGGTGGACGTGTGAGAAATCATCATCACTGAGATCACTTATATGAGCGATCTTCGATATAGTTAGATAATTTTTCTGAAAGGGTGATGTTTTGAATATGTGGTCTGTCCTTAGATTAAAATTTTCCGATTCATATGATCCGTTCAATCTTTCAAATACAACAATCAAACAAAGATCCAACGTTTAAATTCATACTACTAATAATGGTGTCGAATGGTTTCTTTCGTATGCTCTCGTTGAAGTCTCTTGCATTAGTGGGGGGTTTGTACGTTGAAACAGCAAATATTAAAATATTTTAACAAAATTAAAAATGGTTAGTTAATGTTTAAAAACGTATAAATAGTTTTACCATCACGAACAACCTATTTACTTACAGCGCAACACACTGTCAATTGCATTAAATTGTAGCCATGAGCCAGCACATAATGAAGCACCCATTCTAGCCGAAGGCCAAACGGGGCGAAGAAAATGCACTAACCTTTAGAGCGCTAGCCAGTCTATTGCCACAGTCACGAAGAACCGAAGAACTATCGAAGAGGATGGAGAAATGAACACACCAACGGTACATTTTGTCTTTCCCTGTGCGCTTTTTTCACGAGTTTTCAGCCCGGAGTCAAGCGCATTAGATGGAATGGTTAGGAAGCAGCAGCAAGCGGTTGGTCAGGCCGGGGAAGCAAGGAGCGCAAAATCAGAGCAACGAACAAAACGAAGGCGCCCTCCGGGGTGGTAAAGGGTGGTGTTCGTAGAGAAGGAGTGAAAAATCGTAGAGAAAACGCGTGGAGAGATGCGTTTGGAGCTTTGTTGATTTGATGTGTGTGCGCCAAGGAGAAAGAGACACTTCCAGTGGGTAAAGCGAAGAAGAGCCGATAAAGCGAATAGAAATAAATGGAACACACTGAAAAGAGAAGGTGAATCTAGCTAAAAAGTTCGTTGAACTCCCCGGTTCGGTTCGGTTGCGTTATGCCGGATGGTGCGGCGAGTAATCGTTCTAACAGTTTCGCCGTTTGCATAAATGCTGTCTTTTGGGGGGGAATTAAAAGAATGCATTTATGTGTTTTTTTAAACGTGGTGAGAAGATTTCCTGTTGGAATTATTCTACTGATTAGTTTTACGCACCATACAATGCTGACATAACTCTCTTGCAGGATAAGAATGTTAGCATCACATTAAAAGTTATAACTTATTCATTTTGGAGGTGCACTTCAAGCCAATCGTATATCTTGCCCTGTGCCACATCGTTCAAACACTCGCTGGTACTCAAAATTTCCCCATTCCGTTTGGACGGTGGCAAGAACCGTACGGGACAGCTCTGGTAAGTAGGTCTTTCTGTCAGCAACGATCGCCACTGGCCACGATGGGCCAACCAGTGATGATGAGCGATTTTGCATTCCGAAAACGTAGCGCCATTTACAACCACACGGATGCATAATGAGCCGGGCGGGAGACATGGCGGGATGGTGCAGTGCGTACTGAGATGGCTTGCAAGGGACAAATGGTTTGTGACGCAGCGAATGTATGAAAGTCTTTGGCATCCAAACTTCTGGCCTGGACACGGGCCGGCCGAACCCGGCCAACTTGCGTATGGCGACGCGGCTTGGCCTAGATTACGACAGCAAATAATGCATAGGACGTGAGCGGTGAGTCAATGGTGTGTTCCTTGAATGGGACGATGATGATTATGTGGCTGGTTCCTGGAGGTATGGATGAGGAAGAACATGCAGCTCTCGGTGTGAATAGTTCTGACTTATTGGAACATGTAAATGCATTGACACAACGTTATCGTAGTGAACCCATTACATACTAGCATTTGAAATTTAATATACATTTAATATTCATTTCATTGGATAAACGTTAAATAAAACTAACAAAATCGATGATTAACATAGAATAATTAAAAGCATATAAAAATAAATAATGTGTGAATTTAACTATCTTTTAATTATTTTATTTGCGGAATCTGTCTATCTCATTTGGTGCAAATAAAGGTTTGTAATAATAAAGTATAAACGTATCATTTGTTTGACTGAAACAACCTAACAAGAACGCAATTAAAAATTAACACGTACAGCATGAAACAGGGTTTTAATTTTCTTATAAAAATGATTATCAATGCTGGCGCGGTCTGGTGGTGTATTAATAGGGGCGCCGGTCTTTACACAACAGTACTCAGGTAAAATAAGTCGATAGCATAGCATAGCCGTACTAATGAAAAAAAATATAAAATTAATTATATTTTAGCGATACCGTTCTTCTACTTAAAAAAAAAACATTACGAACTTTTGCTGTGAGTTAGAATTACTAATTTACAACTGTTTTTGTGGCCGTTTTTAATTGCATCTTGAACATAAAAAAATGGTCAATCAAATAAGAATAATATATAATAAGAATGGGAGCACTGTAGCGCTTATTCCAACGCTTTCAAGTCATCATAACTATTGCTCATCATAATAGCATTTGATCATTTATCCGACTGATTGAATAACACAAATTCCATGCACGGACCCGTGTGCGGTTGCGTCTCTAGTTGCTAGCGTGTGAGAACAAATAAAGAAACGGAAATAAAAAACTCCATTAGAATTGCAATCCTTCATAGTGGGATCCAATCGCACGTTACACGCTCGATACGACATTTGCACATTTTACACGACAACAAAAGCGCTTCAGAACCAGTTTCCATTTCATTGACTTTTGCAAAACGCCATCACTCGATGCTAACTGCGACTCGGATAGTCGCTCAATTTATGTAACACTTTGCTCCTAATTAAAATCGACAACCGCTCGCGTTTATTCCGATGCATCGGCTTTGGCATGCCAAGGCAATACAGCTTCCTTGCACGACGCTGTCCCCATGTCCCCGTTGTTGGAAGCGGAAGGTTTGGAGTGCAAAAAGGCATGATAAAAACCTTCGTTAGGTTCTAGCTTGGCGCTTGTTCCGCTATCGTACTACGATCGAACACGTTCGCAGGTCGCATTCTCGATCGATCAACAATGCGCTGGCAAACAAAGGAGGATGAACAGAGGAAAAAAGTAATGCTACGATCGCGTGAAGCCGAACAGTAAAAGAACGATGCGGAAATCTGATGCACTTTTCTAACTAATCAAAGGGAGTCCTAACGAAGTGTATCGCTAACGATAGTAAGTTATAGGAAGCATCATTTAAAGTCAATCAACTCGCTTTTGATGTGGCCTTTCGGCTCGGTTTGTGCTGTGACGCACGGTTTCTCTCTTTCGCGGTCATTGAAATCTTTCGTATTTCATGAATGAATCAGGTGACGGCACCGGGTGCTGGTGTACGCGCGTTCGTGCCCATACAATCCCCCCGTGAAGCGGGAACCTTTTTGGGGTGAAAATTTATGACCTCTCTCTTTTCATTAAGGGGAGCGCTTTTCCGGTGTTTCTAAATAGTTGTTTTACTCTCTTCCCTGCCATACGCATAATGCATTTCGCTCCCTTCAGGCATAGGCGAGTTGAGACCTATAAGTTTTGTTTTGTCTCTATTCCATTGGGTTTTTCTTTTGGTGGAAACATTCCGATGGCGTTTCTTTCTCTTCGATGGTGAGTTACTTTTATGTCACATTAGTTGTTTTTCTTTTCAATTTCGTGCCAAAGCAGCAATTGTGTGTATCTTCCTATCGAGAGCAAACGGTGTGTGAGATTTGAAGGAAGCAAGTGAGGTGAACGACCGCATCTTTGCTGGAAACATAGGCTGTGGTGGCTTAGTTTCCGACGCACCGATGCTCCAGTTTTTCCTTACACAGCTGAGGTTGTTGAACTCACAGCGAAGATTTTTCTTCCTGCCTGATTTCGGTTTGTTTTGGTACACTTTCGATGTGGATGGCCGAGGCGAGAGTGCAAAGCGTGAAAGGCGGGAAAATTCGTTAAGGAAGCTGGCGACCGGGGTGGAGCAAGCGATAGGGATTTTCTCACACCTCGTTCGCATGACTCATTAGTAAGCGGATGAAATGTTCGATTGGGTAAAATATATTTTTTGCAATAACCGTTTGGATTGAGTGGTAGTTAGGTTTTGTAAATTGATTCGATTGACTTCTTGATGAGGGTGATTTGTTCCAGGTCACTGAATATGATCGTCAACTACTAAGCCGGTTTAAATTGTACATTCGCAACGATATAAAGATGTGATCAATCGTAGATGGTTAATTGACATTAAATATTTCATTGAAATCCATTTTATTTAATTTAATTGTTGGTAATTTAATTAATAATCTTCACAATTGAGGGTTTGAAGTTATGCTTCAATTTAGTTAATTATATCCTATTAAATTTCTTAACCGTAAATCAACTTTGAAAGTCAAAGTCATTCACAATTCAATCTTTTTGAGCACAACCAACCACAACCAACCACAACCAAAATTTGAGCACAACCATTTTTGTTTAACAATTGAAAACCCAAATTAAAGAACAACATCGTTTTAGAACATATTAAAACGTCTTAAGTTTTTCTTCTATTTGGTGTATTAAATATTTTAGTATTCAATGCTTTTATCCCCATATCATTAAACATAACATTTAACATCTAGTTAGGACTGTTCACAAGAATTGCATATCCGGCTATAAGGTCTAAATAAGTCCAGTAAAATAGAAATGATAAACCGTACCTAGTGCATTATTACGCAAAGGTGATTATCTAGAAGTATATTTTATTCAAATAAGAAATATTATTTCTTGATATTTACATTAAAGATGAAAATAAACCAAAATAAACAATTGAAGAATTAATCAAACCGGAAAATTTAACATTCCTCCTAAGTAATTTACATCAAACGGACAGGTTGTATTGGTAAAGAAGCAAGATTGTCTGTAGGACATTTTAGTAATTTATGATTTCTAAGATATACTGGCTAACTTTACGATTTGATTGGTTGACGCAGTGAAGAATCGGTTGCCAATGAAATACAGGTTTGCCATAGCTAAAGAAAAACTGATAACAGTAATAACAAATAAATTAAATTTTAATGTGGCAAAAGCATAAATAAATAAATTAAATTCCCATTTATATAAATTAATTTTCGAGGACTGGGAATGCTCGTTTAATGTCTAATGTTTTTACAATACAATATCAGAAATACACAAGCGGGTGTTCAAATTGAGAATAAATCCTTATCAAATGAGAATAAACTGTGGAGCTGCAAATCAACTTTTGTTGATCACAGTTTCGCATACACAGATGACATTATCAATACAATGATTAATCTCCGTACCGTGTTCGTACCTTACATTATGGTCTCCAGTATTCATCACTGCTACCGTATGCAACTTTTAGGCCAGCTTCAAAAGCGAACCCAATTAGGGCGAACAATGCAAACATCCAGGTGTGACCGACTATTGGTGCACGCTGTTAATCACGGCCAGACAGGCCAGATCATCTACGGTGAGGTAGAACACCCAGAACTACCGTGCATCAGATCGAGAGCTTAGATTGCGCGTGTAGAGGAACCGTTCGCGGATCTGATTTGACCATTGTTTAGGCACACCGAGGGCGGCCACCCTTGCACGTGTGTTCGTGTGGCGAATGTGTCGCATCCGACACGGAGTCGCGCAAAGAGATACGTGACGCTTCTGCCACCGTTGTGCCCCGTCCGTGGGGCAATAATCCCGTTACAATAATTTAGATCCCTTGCCGAACCACCTCGCCTCCTGGTGCGGCAGCAGGAAAAGCATGGGAAGGTGAGAAAAGCAGCTCCACTTTTTTCATGTCGAAGCGCATTAGAACAACTGTCGGGGGACATTCCCGTTCGCTGTTCATTCACTGGGCCACGGTGCGATTACCGCATTGAGCGGGGGGGTTGTTTTAGGGAAACAATGGATTTCATAATTCGAATCCCGTCCACCTCGACTTTCTTCCGGTGGACTCGTCTCATCACCTGGTCTCACAAAACACCAATAGAACCCGCGAACCCAACGGGAGAAAGGTCAGACACACAGGACGGCATGCATACACGCTGATGCGGTAATTCCCATGAACTTCTGCTCGCTGTCGTCATCGAGCATAACGGCGTTCGCTTCCGCCTAGTAGTGGGGTGGCGGGGTCACGATCACGCAACATTCACTCCGTCCGATGGAATAATGGTCGCCGCGATGCTTATGTTTGCCTATGCTGAAAAGGGAGGAGAACGAAAAAAAATATCCCCGAGTGAAGGTGTAAGAGAAAGGCAAACTCACAAACGCACTGTCAACGAATAGTTGAATGGTGCATTGTGGGTACGGTGGGTATTGGGGATGATGAAGAACAAAAGAACTTCGAGCCACACAAACATAAACACGCGTACTCCGCACAGGGGAAGAAGTGAAAAACCCGGTCTGTACCGTTATTTTCAGGTCGGTTCGCGAAGGAAAAGAGATGGAGGATAGACCGAGAGAAATAGATATAATGTAGGCAAGACGGAAGGAGAGGGATGATTTAATGTTGGGAAGCATGATGGTAAATCGGCTTGCACATAAAACCTTTCAATAAAAGTGTGCTGAGAGAGCTTAACATGGACGAATGGGAAAGAGAGATGGAATGTTTCCACTCCACTGGGTGAAATGAGATAGACAGAAGAGGGTTGAACAATTCAACCCTCTGTACACCCGCATACACACAAAGCTCATACAATAAGAGGGAGTGAGAGGTACAGAGAGGGGGAAAGAGAGATAAAAACATATACAAAAAAGAGTGCGAAAAAGAGAGCTAGTACGATAGAGAGAAGTTAGAGACCCTGAACCTGAACCTGAGCTGCTTGTTCTCTGGTGATCATCTTCTCTGCTCATTCTACCCCTACGATCGCCATGATGGTGTGTGTAGTTCCATACACATCCGTACCTGCCAACTTCAACACCATCAAGAAGGGAACAGGTGGAAATAAACCAACAGCGCATCTCTCTTGCAGAGAGCTTTTCCGCTCAGCGCGAAGAAGCTTTTAGCGCATACAAAACTGCTATCGGTGGATGTGTGTGTGCTGTGGAAGAATTGTTCCGAAGTACCTTGACCGTCAAAACTCGGGCCTTGGCTTTCGGTGCGTACCTCGCGGTTTAGTTGCTTCCAAGACAAATCTCAAGCAGGACGTCATTGCCGGAGAACGCGCGATCTCTGCGTAGCGTCCTCACCGTTTATGAAGCAAAAGCTTACAGCGTGCTGTGTGTGAGGCAGTGGTGCTTTTCTGGGCAGTTGTTTTGTTTTGTGGCGCGCAATACGCCGCGCGAGCCAACGACGAGTTGAACAAACTTTTGCGCGTGTGCACGGTGGCAAGTTACATAAGTGAGTGAAGCTTGCGGCGAGTAAAGTGACTTGCGCGAGCGGTTAGAACGCGAACTCGCTGTATTGATGCAAACCGAGTAGCGCGCTGTTAAATGACGAGCTGTGCTGTGGCAGTAGAGGGTTAGTTTTGTGATGAGTTTGTGATAAGGTGCAGCATTTGCGGGTGTGTTTCGGAATTCGCAAACCCAAACGTCAATTAAATCCAATCAACTGCAGCTCGCCTGATTAGTGTGGCGGAAAATACGAGCTACGACAGAAGTTATGCGTGTTAAAAAGTACATATAAAAAAAAACGCTCAAAATAGTGACATAAGTGCAAAGAAGCAATAGCGCTGAATCACATAAAAATATTTCAGATGGTGAAACCGAGCGGGCGAAAAATAAAAGAAAACAAATCTAACAAGAACGGACGTACATCTCGAGAGGATCGGGTGGATTAGCACACATTAGCAGAAGACAACAGGTGGAAGCGGCAGTGGCAGTAGTTGCGGTGGAAGGTGGTTAAGTTCTGGAACCGGGAATTTCTGGATAGAGTCTGTCCGAGGATGAGAAGATATTGCGACTTAAAGTGAAACCCCCCTTCCGTAGACGACGTCGTGATCCCGAGGGAACGGCAGAAATTCACCTGCGACTTGTTTGAAGGTGTAGTTATTACTTGCCGCCCGTTTCCGCTCAACCTCCAGCCACCCTCCATCGGTGTATTTCGTGTGTGAGTTTGTGCGTACATGTATGGGTGGCTCATTGTGCGGTCGGAAGTGATCCAGCGGGAACTTGCGAGCGTTCGTTTGCGAGCGACGAGCAAGGTTGTTTGGTGTGTGAGATTGGTTTCGGGAGTTTACCCGCAACCTCGAGCAATCCACATCTGGTGAGATATTAGCAGTTCCCCTGACGTACCCTCGTGTGCGTACGTGTGGCTCAGTGAATGCGTGTGTGTGAGTGTGCGTGTGTGTGACTGAGGAGGTTCGAAGAGTATGACGTTCGTAACAGGCTAAGTTGTGCAACGTCAAAAAAGTGAGTAAGTGTTGTGCAATACAGCAAGCAATAACGCAGTGAAATCTAGGCTGTTAGAACGCAATTGGAAGCTCATCGGCTAGTTATCGTAACACTGAGTCTAGCCCTGCAACCTTCGGCCCTGTTTACCAGTGAGCAGTAGTGACCCGACCACGAAAGAAGGAAGAGACGCAACGGTAATTAACATGTGCATAATAATTGCGCCCTGAAGGATTTACCACGTGGATGCGACGGGCGGGCTGATATCATCTGTTGTCGCCTTCCGCCCCAAAAACCACTACCCCAGCAGACATTCCCATCCGTACGGGTAAGTAGAATCACTACTGACAACTACTGATCGTTACCTTAAAACACCATCCACCGAACTATACCTCAGATGGGTAAATAGTTGAGCTCATCGATTTGCTCACTTAGAGCACTCGACTCGAGGACTCGGTTGCGATACCAGCACGTTCTAATGATCGACTCGTCCTCTCCACCACCTTCTGAAGGACGCAATGGGCTTCTAGTTTTTGTGTTCTTCACGTACGGCTTGTGCCGAGTTGCTTCCCTCCCGCCAGAAATCCAATTCATCGTCGGCGGTCAGGGTCAAATAAAAAGAACGACCATGCAATCGTCGTCATCAGCGGAGAACTACCGTAGCAGTTCTAGGCTGCTCAAGGTTCTAGCCGAAGCGACCGAAGAAGATGATTTGCGAGTTTGATGAATATGCTCGCATCAAAGCGACGTCATCGCGGTTGAACACGTGGGCCACTCAGAATGGCCGCGTTTGGAACTAGTACCATGAGCGAAGACATTACATTGTTGATATCGGTCAGGTTATCAGTGGATGTGACTACAAACGAGGGTAAATTCCAGGCATTCTTTTCCGATGACTGCCGGGTGATGCCGCCAGTGCACTAGATCAGGTTCCAGAATGCATCCAGTTGTACTGCGGGTAATGTGATCCCCCTCGCTGAATCACATGAGATTCGTATGCTTCTGAATGGAGGTAAGAATTGCTACTTCCTCCCGAGAATGTTGGGATGTTTGGAGCTTGCGCTGTGATGGCTCGGGTATCACTTTCCGGTTCGGTTCTCACATTACGCATAAGCGTTCGGGAGCGGATAAGCGAGACGGACTCCATCTATTACGCCAGCACATTTTCGACTCCACCATGCGCATCCGGAAATCTGTTCTGATCCCTTCCGCACACTTCCACCCCAAAAACCCCATCCACACCATCGATCACTGGCGGGGCGTCTAGGGCACCCAGATTACAATCACGACCAGCGAACTTCGCTCGTGCGCCCGGTAGTGAGGTGCTTGGCCATAGTCGTTTGCGCAACAGATAGTTATTAACACCATCACCATACCACCATTAGTCTCTACGGTGCAGTTCTAAAAGAACAACAACATCAGCTTGGCGAGAACATCCGTGCGGGTGTCGGTAATGAGAGCTAAACACCCGGTGATGGTGGTGGTGGAACAATCACCGAAGCGCAACACCGTGCGCAGGCAGGGTGCAGCGGGGAGACCCCAACACATGCGCACATGGTGGAATTGTTTTTTTTTTTAATGAAATCTCAAACTCATCACGAGCTAGCTGACTCATACGGCACCGGGTGTCTAACGCGAACCCTCGCGCTGGAGTTGCTCTTAATTAATGGGTGGCATTATTGCCTGTGTCTATGTCTATTTTCGACTGTACAGAAGTATGCAAACTGTAAGTTAAGTTAGTACATACATTGATGGTTTGTTATAAACATTCCTCAAGCACACTCAGCAACCTGGTTCATGATCGTCCCGATTAGTGTAGGCTGGTGAGTACCTTTTTTTCATTCTCGTTTGGTTTCTTCAACTCCGCCGAGCGCGACACGCGATGGGTACGATTCAAATTATAAGGTACTTGTGTAGCCGCTGCAGTTTGCTCACCCCACACTTATGTGCGGACGTGCGTACGTATGTGTGTTCGTGCCAGTAGGGAAGGTGAGGAAAATCCTTGACAATGACATTAAGTAACCGTTCCGGTGCTGAACCGTCATCAACTCTGATCGTCGTTTCGTGACATTGGTGTAGGCCTCCACGGCCCTGGATGACACGCGCTCATCTCGAGCACCTCACCGTACCGTCCCAGTCTCGCTCGTCTGCGAATCGGGACTGGTGGCTGGCGTCATTGTGCTGCCCATTGTACGGATTTGATCATGAGATTTTTCGTGATGACAAGCACGCCTGTTGGTTCGTTGTTTAGCACATTGAGTTTCGATCATCGGGGGTTTGGGAAAACAATTTCATGTGCTACATGTGGCCATCTTTAGCTGAAAAGGTATTTATAATTCTGACCGTCTCGACAGTGGTTTGATTAAATCAACCAAACAAGGAATGTATTTCAGCTGTAAAGACAACAAAGCTGCATCCTGAGCCTGATGAAATGGTTCTCAAATGCAACCGGCGAACATGTGGGATGGCCGAAACAGGCTGAAGTACGTCCACATCCTCTCCAAGCGGGTTAGATCTCATCGCTCTGCGCTGGGGCTTAAAACGTTCGCGCACATTAACTTTATCTCGCTGCCGCACCACTTTATCGCCAAACATTCTGGGTGGCCAAACATGATACGAAACTGTGGCCAAAACCCCAAACCTGCACCAAACGAGGTTCATCGAACTTGCGTTGAAATAGGACCTTGCGTGACCTCATCCACATATTCTTCCCTGTGGTTTCATTTGTTAGCTTGTGTAGCCTGTCACTTTCGTTTGACGTTTGGTGCTGTCAAACGGTTGACGGAGTGGCGGTGGTAGTAGTAGTAGCAGCAGTGAATAAAGCGGGAAACCTCATTAGCATCTCGCTGCGGTGAATGGCAGGCGATCATTACGCGATCATTTCGTGCTGGCATCATCGCACGTATTGTACGCAATGCCGTGAGATGAATCGCACTTTGGGTGTCTGTTTTTGTTAGCTGCTGTTCTTTTCTGATTTTCTGTACTTTTTGTGTGTGCTTATTTCAACGGCAAACAGCTTTGTTTCGGTGCTGTGTTCGTTGTCCGATTCGATAATGGGATTATGGCACACTGGGAAGAGAATGATGGCAGTATCGAACGATTTGACATGATAGACAACGAACTCGCGTGGCGTGGTTCGTGTTGGGATGTATGCGCAAGAATAGATCACTAAGAACCAAGCCAATGCATGGGAGTGCTTTTGTCCTCACTGAAGAGGCAACTCGCCCAGGGGCGAATATCACGTAGCCAAAGTCAAGCACCATAAAACAAAACTCCCTTCCCCGCGCTCTCCCACACCCCTTATTTGCTGGTGCCCGGAGCACACTTACAGTTTCTGTTTTTCTTCAAGCCAATTCTACTGCGCAGCAAAAAAGAAGGCCCTTTTTCCGTTCTCACTTTCCTTTCAGGGTTCTGCCCGTACCCGGGGAGAGTTGTTGGGGGCTTGCGTGTGTGGACGCGAATTGCGCAAAAGCTTCCCCTTCCCAGAGTACGGTCAGTGACCCGCAGCCCCGAAGGGGTTTTGCTTGGTTTTGCAGAGCGTGTTGCGCTTCATGCCCGGTTCTGGCGAATATGTGAGTTTTTCCATTCTCTCCATTTCCACTCAGTTCGCGCAAAAGGACGTTATGTGTATGTGTGGAGTTGGTGCTTCTCGTTCGCTCACCTTTATCGGCAAGAAAAGGGTGGAAGATTACGGGGCGGGAAGGTGGGAAATGTGAAGATCCAGAATGAGCGGGGGGAGCCGAGCGGGTTCACGCACTCGTTCGTTCTGGATGCGCGGATGTTACATGTGAGTTCTCGTTCTGCGTTCCGTTCTTGTGCTTCGGTTCGGCCTCGCTGGGTACGGAGACGTGCGCCCCCCAAAAACCCATCGCGGAACGGTGGAAGGCAAAAGTCCGATTTCGCACTCGGTGCTCGGTGGCTTTAGAACCGATTTCGATTTCGTTACCTTTTTACTTTCATACGCCGGCCGGCTCATAATGATTTAATTCGTGCGCTTCTCATTCTTCATTGCGCGTTCGTTCATCCCACCAGGGGTGTTTTTTCCGATCCGATTTCGAGGCTCGATTTGAGAGGCTTATTCGCCTGCAAGGGAGAGTGAAGATGATTAAGTCGGCCTGAAAGGAAGCCTTATTAAAGCACACGGTGAGTGGCTTTGATGGGGGTTTCCTTTGCCCGCCTTTAACCTCCCGGGCTTAGCGTTCGCGAGATCGCGGAAGGAAGAAGCGATGCAAGAATGGTGAAGAGAGCGAATGCCCTAGCATTCCTAGCAGATCGGGTGCTGTGTTATTTTTGCGCTAGCACTATGAATATACATGATTTATATCATCCTGCCTGTCCGTACGGGTCGCCTCCGGGGTACGGCCCCGGAAGGCTGAAACAAGCGCGGAGAGTTCAGATTTTACTTCGCACGTTTTGCTCGCAAATCTTGTTCCCGCGTTCGCAATTGCATGAACAATGTTCTAGCCAAACCAACCCTATTACTAGACACCTCGCCCGATACCTCGGCCGCTTCCCTGCCGCTTGTTCGATAAACAGATTCAACCGTGTGATATTGAACCCGTGGCCGGGGCCCTCACATTAATGCACGAAATTATTCGCTTCAGTGCGGTCACCGTTCGATTAAATTTTATTTGACGATTTTCCTTCGATCGTAAAGCAGTCCGATCGGTACATCGTCTCCCGGGCCCGGTTAGTGCGCACTCATCCACAATCGCTTCAGTGGAGATAAATTAGCAGTAAGTAGCAAATCGTTTGCCGAAGAAGAAGCGCATCAAGAACCTTCCGATCGAATGAACAAACCATAGAAGAGTTCATTTGCCCCGTGATTGAACGATTCCATGCTGCCTGTGAGTCGCTAGACATCTTTTTTTTCTGTACCGATCGGAACCACCACTACTGGACCATAAACGCAAATGGTTGCAGTTGTGGTGATGTTCTGGTGCTCTTTTTTATTGTAATTTCCTCCTCTTCAGCGATCAGCCTGAACTGCAACGAATGCAGCTGGATGGATTGCATAAAATCATAAGCGCGCATATCGAATCCCTCCCAAGAACAACCATCCAGCCAGTAGCATATCGGGCGAAGGCATCTCGCGTGCATCTCGACCTCGGTGTGGGATAGCAAAGCGTCTAGTCGTAGGTAGCATTGCATAGACAACACTGCTGCTGCGGAAAAGCAGCAAAAAAAGGAAGCAACAATTATTACCGGGAAGCTAACGCCTTGCCTTGCGATCTACGGATGGTAGAATCCGATTCGGTGTAGAGATGTGCTTTTCTATTCCGTCTGCCATGCGCGGTACCGACCACCACCCAACCGGATAGAACGGTGAGTTGAACGACCGTTGCTGTTCGGCGGAATGGAAAACGAAAAGAAAATTTATTAAAGGGCATTGATTTTTGGTTGAAAGTTGAACGAGCATTTCGGGAGGGCAATTTATTTGGACGGTGGCGTATTGTGTTCGCTTTTGGAGGTTGAAACGTTTCATAACCGCCTGACAAACAATCCATCATCAATGTGTCAGAAATACGACCAAGAATTGGGTTTTGCTGTTGGTGCGAATTACAACGCACTAAAAACATGATCTTACCTTTGTGGTGAGTTCGATCTTAGGTACCAAACATTCCCCGTACTGGACCGCAAAGCTTGATCTTGCATCTTTGTCGTAGGGAGAACAAGCCGAGTGTTTGAGGAGATGCAGGCGAAACCCCATTACATACACCAAACACCAATCCCGACGCCCATTAGCACTTCCTGTGAAATGGAGAGCATAACCGTGTGTGTTTGTATTATTCGTATTATTGTTCGGTTTTTTTGGCAAGTGATAAGAGGTGGAAGAAAACACTTCATTGGAAGGTTGTTTGAAATGAAAAATATTAAAGCACCTACAAAACACACCAACTCCTGGTTTCATTTACACACGAAATGAAACTTCGGAACGTTGATACTAATGCCAGGCAGCTCACATTTTTTTGTTTACGTTCTTTCGGCACTGCTAACGAAGAATCATAAAAGCCACATAAGAAAGGTTTTCAAATTTTGGGTAAACCTGCGAAGTGAGCGAAACAAGCATACTGATAAAAAAGTGACGAAATACATTCAGATAGACACAACTCCCAGAGGCCTCTGTGAACTCCAAACATAACAAAACAACGAGAAAAAAAAGCAGCAAATGACCTCGCATGCCCGCAGAGTGTTTTCAATTTCGTTCGAAAGCAAGCGTACTTCTTCCCCCTTTCCTCTCGCTGGAGCTAAAGCTCCTAAAGAACTCACCCTTCACCCACCCTCTTGAAAGAACGCACTCGCAGTTCGCAAGGGTTCAATGATCTTTCGGTCGACGTTCGGTCAACTTCCCACCAAGCCCTCCATATGGTGGACTGTGGAGGAAGTACAGAACACACATGGCACAATGGGGGAGAAGATGGAGCAAAAGGCCTATAGCCGAGCGAGTGCGTTGGGGTTTGTGCGCTCTCTCTTACCACCTCGTGCAGTGGGCATGGCGGGGGCCATTTGGCAAAAAAGCGCGCGGTTTAAAACCAACCACAGCACCACGCGTACGAATGAGCGAGAACGAACGAAGAACGCAACCGAAAGGGTTGAATACGGGACGGTAGTGTGCGTAAATAGGCCTATACCGCAGCGAATGAGCGAGCAAAACGTAAATGAAGAAACCGTACACCGGATGAGAGTGAGCTTTCGCTCGGGAAAGCTCACATTCTCGCGCATCGGACGCAGCTTTCGTGAGCGAATGGGCGCATCCGCTATGGGAGGGCGCAAGACAACAACACGGGAATAAAAGCCACCCCATCTCGAACACCAATGCAGTGCACCTTCATTTGCATACCGTTATGTTGTAGTCTTTTATCGTGTAAAGGGAAGGTATGGAAAGAGATTGTTGTGTGTGCTTTTTTGCTGTTTAATTCTTTCTCATTCCCATTTCTGCTATTGCACGTGCCCCCGGTCGGGTGGTATATTGCACTGTCGAAGGGAATGCAATAAAACCATCAAAAGGTGCATTAGTTTTTTTTACCGTGGTTATTGGTAGATTCGGGATGCGAGTGTGCATGTTTATTTTTAAAGGTCCTTTAATGTGATTTGAACAACGGTTTATTTTTATATAATTTTGTTTTTTGCCATTTTGTTGTGACATTTTTACCAGTGTTTTTGTGTTTTATGTTTTCAAGAATAAGTTTTTTATTGTTTAGTTTTGTTTCAATATAAGCACATTGAATATGTTATTTCTCAAGAATTTCTAGATGGCTCAAGGTTTTCTACCTATTTTAGGAGAGTTAATTTCCTATGTAAATCTCCACTCTTTGCGAAGCCTCCATAAGGGGGTGGTAAGCCTGTGAAAGGGTCTGTGTCAATACGGGACTTTGCGCTTCCCGCTACGGTACCGTACGCTTCCGGAACAGTAGAGAGATAAGCGCGGGCAATAAAACGATCACCTGGGGAGGCTGGTTGAATGGTTTTACGACTCCGTGCACGATCAATCGACGGCGGTGGAAAGTTCTCAGTGCGGCAGTTCTACAGCCGATAGACAAAGGGAGAAGAAAGTGGGAAAATGACGGAGGTGAAAGAATCTTTCCTATCCCGCTGGATGGACGAAGGGCCCTGTGAAGAAAGAACACACCCCGGGTGAAGTTCGCCTGCGATGATCATATCTCAACGACAGAGGTTTTCTTTCTATGTTGTTGTGCTTCTTGTTCGCTTTCTAAGCTGCTGGTGGTGCGCCTACCTGCCGGGTGAAAGATGTCCCGTTAGACCGGCTGGGTCGAACTATGGAGAACCGTCCCGTCCCCGGCTCGCTGGTACGGGGCTTTTTTTCTTCGGCATCTTTTTTTAATGCCTTTTTTTTAAAGGCTCGCTGTCAGGTAGAATGGAAACGAGATCGGTACGAGATCGTCTGATTGCACTTTATGTAAATGAAAGCAAAGCTGAAATTCTTGAGATATTTCCTTTTTACCCGTATTGTCTGACTCTGTAAACTGTAAAATGTGTGCAAATTGTTTGTTTTTGCAAATTGCTGGTATGGTGTTCTTTACCTTCAGTGGGAATGCCTTACAGATGAAGCAATTTATAGCAGATAATTTGTGTTGACTATGGCTTTGAATATTTTTTAGCAGCGTTTTAATGCTTGTCTGCAATATTGGCTCACAAAATGTGGGTTTATGATACCTGAACCTCTGTTCTTTCCAGTAAAAGTAATTTTTAGTGTGTTATTTATGGATTTGATTATGGATTGAAACTTCACTTTTCTAATACGATTGTTAGAGGAAGATGAACAGCATGACCTTGACGTATAGCAGAGAGAAAATTTCTATAAATTTTAACTATTTTTTTTAATTTCTATAAATGTTTTATTGGTTACAAACTAGACTTCTATCAATATATATACTTATTTAAACTCGACAAAACGCCATGACTATTAAAATTACAAAAAAAAGAAGTAAAATAAAAGTTCTTGTATTATTTGGATTTTCTAGAAGTATCTAACAATCCTTCAGGAACACATTTAAATATCAAAATATTCAGTACACGAACAATATAAAAATGGTTTCAAATTATGGACACGAACAAATCTAGCTCTAAAAAACGAAAAATAAAAATATGTAGTTGAAAAATTAAAATGTAATTGCCATAAGCAAATTTTAAAATTTTATTTAAAAAAAGCCCACAAAAAGTAAAATGGCACTAAGCAATACGAGTTTATGTTAAAGTATTAAACAAATGTTCTTTTAATGAATCAGCAATAAACTGTCTTATTGCTAATTTTCTTAAAAATACAATTAATTAACAATGTTTTGAGGAATGCTATTCTCTTTACTTTTTTTATAAATTCAGAACGCATTCACATTACTATTTACCTAACAATGAGTGGATGGATGGATTTCTTAGGTAAATTTTTTTTAGTAATGAAATATCGCATAACATTTATTTCTACTAATGTTTTTATGCCCTATTAATTCACTGAGTAAATGTTCTTTTAATTCCAGATATTTCAATTAACCCTTATGGAAATACAATACTAAGGTAAGTTTTGTTGTAAAATATAGCATTACCTCCTACAATTTCGCAAGAAGCATATTCCGTTTACGCCATACGAATCGGTCAGAATTTCTGAAGCATTCCAAGTCACTGACCTTCTACGCTCGGCCAAGCAAGACCCTGATCGTGTCGATGACCGTAACCTACCCCAAACCGGGAGAAGCCTTCCAGTACCGGCCTCCAAAATAATTTCAATCCCTCCTAACTACAACCCTTCACCGACCACCCCTCACCCAATCCCAACCCTTCCACCGAAATAGCAAAACAGTTCAGAATGACCTGCCCCAACGCATATCCTGCGCCTACAATGCCCCTCAATTCTCCCGGAAGGCAATGTTTATTATTATTTACCCGGAATAAACAAACGCCAACCGCAGCAAACCTTACCTGCCGTTACCGTTCACATGGAAGGAAAAACCTGAGGGAAAACAAATTTGAGAATAAGTGAAACATTGGGAGAAAAGCGTCGGCTCTATCGGGTGGAGTGTAGTACAAACGTCACTGTGTGACAGGCAAGAGCCACTACGCTTTTGGAGGTCTTATCCTGCGGAGGTCATAGCACTGGGGAGCCACATTTCACTCTCGCTGGTATACCGAAAAGGAAAATTCATACCTTTTGACGCCTGCCGGTGTCAACGACCTTTTAAGCGAGTGGGTGGTTAACGAAACGAGGAAGATATTTCTAAACAATTTCCACCACCCACTGGGAGGTTATGCCTGGCACCGTTCGTCTCCCGGATAGGATCCTTTTTCGAGAGTAAAAAAATGGATACTAGCCAAGAAGTATCAAGTTGCAGATCCAGCTGGGAGCATGAGGAGAAAAAATGGCCCCCCTGTTTTCATCATCACCATCACACATACGAAGCGCAAACAAAAACATACGCAATGTGGTTGTGGTTGGTTGGGGTTTACCATTTCATCTCCGCAAGCACTTAATCACCTCGTGCGGGATGGGTTTTTGTTTCAGTGGTGCAGTTGTAGAATGGAACACCAAGTGAAGCGTGGAGAATGCAGTATACAGGGTGTTGTTGTTGTTGCACAAAAGGAAATGTGGTTCATTAACCCCTGGCCGTGACGGTTGCTGAGGGGACGATTATTCTTTCTTCCGATTATTCTTTCTTCCGATTATTCTTTCTTCCCCTAGCGAAGGGTTAAATGCAAGGGGTAAAACTGCAGATTCAGTTTCACTTTTTACTGGGTGTAAAAGTGTAGAAAAGGATTTTGCAGAATGCAGTTTTTATTGCCTTTGAAGTGTTTCGTGGGATGGATAAACGTGTTGGAGATTCTCTTGGAGTTGGAGTTGGAGTTCTTTACCACTCTATAATATATTATTAAATAAAATAACTTATTTGAAAGTTAACAGCAATATTATTAAAACTCTTAATGGCAAATTGCAATTTCCTGTTGTTCTCTCGCTTTCACACTCATTTGTTTCCTTTCCTCGAATTACTCGGTAACATTTTCGCGCTTCACCGAGGTCAGTGTTCGCTGGCAAAGAATGGCTCAACAAAGTCATGGTAGCCGCCGCCAGTAATTGGTACCGAATAGTGAGCAGGTAGCGTCAACCTCATCCCCCGAACCGACCGTCTATTCCACTGCAGGGCCTCCGCGCAGACGGCGGAACGGAAGGGAATGGCACTCCACCGCGCCATGAAGTAAAATTGCGGCAACTATGGCGACGGACAAACCAATCGATATTGCCCAGACGCTTTTCCTCGTTGATCCCGCTTCCTCACTGCGCCTGTTCTGTTCTATCCTCGGGGAAAAGTTTTCCCTTTTGTTCAGGAATACTACCGTCGAAAACAAGAAAAAAGGCAAGTACTTGGAAAGAGGCCTAGTCAATTTAGCGTACATTGCAATGAAGCATACACACGTACCAAAAAAAAACACAAAACTGCAAAAACAAAATCAACATCACATAAAGCTGTGGGGCAGAATGGTAATCGTAGACAGGCCATCGTCATCGTTCTTTTTTGCGTGGCGGGAGGATTGGAACACGAAATTCTACGAATTGGAGCTGCGTGCGAGCGTGAGAGAGATGGTGGGAAAACAAACAGCCTGTATGAGGTAGGTCCGTAATATTCGCAGAATTAAAAAGAGTCCCTTCGATAGCTGGTACTGACCTCACCAAAGGTACCATGAGTCCAGATAGGATAAAAGGTACACAATCACTGATGTAGAAACCGAGGCTTTAGAAACGATTAACTCGGCCTGGAGCAGCGGAAAAGGGTGGTCATAAATAAACGCGTCCGATGTTACCGCTGCGTACCCTTTAGCCTGCGAACGGAACCGTCGAGACAGGTTGTCTCGTATGCGGAAGTCTCGAATGGCGAGACGATGGTTCATCGACCGACCTACTCAACCCTTGCGCTGATGGCGTCGCCATCATCTCATCACCGTTACCATCATACGCCCGTTTTACGTTGCGCTAAAGGACCTTATGTAGTGTGGTACACTACCACACGGCAGCATCATCGCCAGCTAGCCAACGCTACATGCGGGCCCAATGTAAAATGCATGTGCATCCCGATGTTGCATTCATAGTGTCGGCGAGAGTTATAGCACGGTAAGAATTCCGAAATTCATTCTTTGCCTTTGGGGTTCTTTCCACGTCCCCTCGTCGGCAGTGTGAGTAGTTCAAAAGTTCCGCAACAAGACCATCTGTCTGGTTATTTTTTTCTGTTTTCTTTTCTTCAAACCTGGTGCACCTGATGCATACAGATTGGATGTAATGGAGGTGGAATTCGGTTGGAAATAGAAAGGAAATGGGAACAACGAGTAAGTTCCCTCCCGGTACCGGATGAAGGAAAATGAAGGCCCTCGCCATGTTACGATTGAATGGGTAGTGGTGGGTTGTTACTGGCCCGTTACAACGAAACGCTTTCGTTCGGGAACAAAAGCTGGGTGTAGGGTTGCTTTGTCGTTGGAGCACTAAAGAAGGTGGACATGCAAGTGTTAACCTACAGGACATTTTATTGGAAGCGATGAATAAATAAAGAACTCGGTTTCCATTGTAGAAAAGGACATTACTTTAACTACAGCGATACGTCTAACGAAAGCACACTCAATGTCAATAAAAGATCGTCTGTCGCCCGGTTTACAGTCGATAAGTAATTGGTTATAATGTTGCCTTAGACACGGACATGGTTGCGGTGTTTATTTTTGCTTCCTTATTAAATTGTCCTTAATTAACGTGTCTGGCTTCATCGTAATCGACACCGTGCATCGTTGTGTTTGTGCTGAAACCTTAAGAGGTGGGGATAAAAACGGGTAGACTTAGTGATTGATTGCACCACACACAGAGACACTTTTTCCGCATTGTCTACTGTCAGAGTTCACGCTTCCAGACGTGTAGTGAACTTGTGCCAAAGTTCCAGAGTTTCCTGGGAACGCATCACAAGAACTCCATATCCTGTGGCTCAAAGTACTGCTTGGTTTCACAATTTTTGAGCTGCTTCAAGTAAAGTAAGTAAAGAGTAACCAAAAAAAACGAAGAACGTGAACGGCAGACATAAAACCATACCACACGGTCGAGTAGTGGCAGCACTAACCAGAACCCTTCTCGCCCAACCGCCAGAACTTCGCGGTTCCTTCAGCGGAACACCACCAGACCAGACCTAGGACAACATCATTCCGCTTGCGCAGATCGAAATGGAAAACGTCAGTTCCTGTGTTGGTTCTTCCGCCCGGAACGAGCAGAAGGGAGAGAAAGGGGGACACTCATCACTCCCCATCCCCGGATCGGGCCAGACGGTACTGCTCGAGTGCGGATCGGGTGGTTGGAACATTTTTAAAGGAAAAACAATGCAAACGACGCCACTGGCTGGAAAAAAGGGAAAACAAAACCGAACAAGAACAGACCAGGAACAAAGTCTAGTCCCACTGTGCACTATGGCACCTATGTTCTGGTGCGATATAATGATGCAAAGCGTTAATTGTTGACGTTCAAGCTTGAGTAACTCTTCTACCAGGGAGCTATACAAGGCATCTTTCTTCTGATGGAGTGTCCCCAAAATTGGGCAGGTATTAATTATATTTCCCTTCCGGGAAGCTTCAGAAGGAAATGTTCCAATTTGTGCTGTAGACAAACACAAGTTCTCTCGTTCGCTGCATGTCTCTCTCGCTTTCCAGAACTTTTTTTCCGATGAGGTCATGCGCATTAAATGTTTGGCGACCAAAACCTGCCGACTGCCTTACTGCGTCATTTGCGTCATTTAGCAGTTTGGACGAAAACCACTCTATAGGCCTCTCTCAGCCTTCCCAACCGGAAAAGCAAAACAAAGGCTAAAACCATCCCAAAAACAATCATTTACATCAAGCGAGACCTGTGAATGGCATTTGAAGTAGTCCTGTGGAGTGCATCCCCGGGAGTGAGGCTATGGAGTTGGAACGAGGAGAAAGAGGCAGACGGCTAGACATGCAGGAACCAAGCACCCCGGTATGAAGGGAGCGAAACCCCCGATGGTTAGCGACTAATTTGCTGACGGGGGCATCGAGTCGAGTCTTGTGTTTTTTCCGCATCTCCCCCCGCAGTGTCCTCCACTTTCCATCACCTTCGCACAGGGTCCACTCCCTTTCATGCTCCGTGCATGTTGGGATAGGTCCGGACCGTTCCGTGGACTGGGAAGAACACGTCTGGTGTGTTTGTTTTTCCGTTTTTGTTTCCCGCTCACTGCACACGACACAAACATGTACACACAAACACACATACGTATGTATACATGAATGCAGCCCGAAGGTTTTCTGCTTTTCCTGCAGCGCTGGGGAACTTGCAAAAAGGGAGTAGCAGCAGGAAAAAGCAAAAAAAAAAAAAACAACAAATAGCACCGTGGTTCAGTGGACAGGGAACACAGACGGGGTCGAGAGGATTGGTTTGTAATGCATTTTTTAACGCTCACGCTCGTTTAGGGAATTCGGCGCTGCACGGTGGTTGGGTTTTGCTGGATGCAATGCACGAAATTGCTTTCGCAACACCGGTCGGTCTCTTCGGCCGTTTGGGCCGCTGTAATTGCAATTTCTATGCAATTAAATATTGAAATGGCGGTTTTACGTGAGCGTCGCACGATTGTAAGCAGATTTTAAAGCAAGCTCCGCCAAAAGGCTGCGTTTGAAAATTGGGATAAAGATATGGATAAGAATATTGAATTCCCAAAGACGTTTTAAGAGTTTGAAAACTGCTGTACTGAATGTCTTGACTGAATGACTTGTTGAAAATGCAATAATGTTTGATGCATTCATAAGCTAAATATACGATTTATTGGGAGATATCTATAAAATTATCACATCCGCTTCTTGCTAGTACATTTATCTCAACTAGATACTATGTGGAAGTTTTTAATTTTCTGGCTATATTTTCATTTTTTAAATATTTTACTTTATTTAGTAGCCATTATTGGGTGAAGGAAGAAAAGAAAATTCTTATCGGAGTATTAAAAAAGAAGCTTCAAGGGGTTTCTAAGCAAGTTAATTAATTTTCTTCAACAAAAAAAACCCTTAGAATGTCTCCATTTTAAGAAAAAGAGAAAATAGAACAAAAACAAGGAAATTCAATCATTCTTTACAACAACGCACGGTACCATGTACCACCTGCCAAGGACTATCCCAATAATGAAAAAAGAAACATCCCCACACGCCATAGTTACAATGCGGAAAACGAAAGTCACAGGAATCGTCAGGACATCGGCAAACGTTCGCCCGAACGGTGGATGGCAGTCGACGTGTAAATGAGGGACGCCGTGGGAAAATCCGCTCACCATTATCCTTCTCCATTTGCCTCTTTAACCAACCTGCTACCGTGTGTATGTGCTCGTTGTATACCGGAAGACGAACCCCAACCATTGCATTATACCGTGCTACAAAAGGGGGGGTTGGAAAAAGTAGACAGCACTAGGGGAAGTCATCAAAAGCATCCCCCATTTTGGGATGCGCAGCGCATCTTCGCTTGCCAGCCGGAGAAAGCACACACACCAGCCGAACACAAGCGCACAGAGCTTTCGCCCCGTATCGTCATCGATGTTGCACTTTTTTGCTTGAAAAAAAAAATCACACACACACACATTGGCAAAGGTGCCAACAGAGTAACAGCCACAAATTGGCAGTGGTTTGGGCACGAGCGAACCGAACGCGACCGAACCGAGAACCGACACGAAAAAAGGGCCTCAACTTTGTATCGTGTGCGGTAGGTTTTGGTTTGGCGTTGCTTGCGCCCTTCAGTCGCATGCAGAACTTCCGATCCTGCTGAAGCAACATATATAAACTCACACACACTGAAAGGGTGGCCATCACCGGCCAGTTGCACAGTGCACGAAAGGGGATGACATCGGGCACAGGTCGGTTGGATGTTGGACCGAATGTTCGCTCAGCGCACCACCCAGTGTGCCAGCAGCAACTGTAAATATTGTTGTCGTAGGTCCGGGTTGCGTTTATCGTCAGACGGGCGTTCGGCCCTGCCGATGTGTGTTAGGTGGGTTTTTTCGTCTACTAGATGTATAGTTTGCTATTAGTGAGATGCTATTTTGAGTGTAATTAGAAGTTTTTTTAACCGAGAGCTCCATGTGTGGCGAACAGTGTTTGTAAAACGTTTCTTTTGTAAAGTGTCAGTACAAACCATCCCCGAATCGATAAAACTAGGGAATGCTGCGGTCGTTTTGTCCCCATTTGCTATTTTGGGCGACGAATGTGGAATGCGTGCTGTTGTGTGTGCTAAATAGTAGGCTATTCTCGCTACGAGCACAGGAAGTTCGGGATATTTAGGGTGTGCTTCGTGCCTTTTTCCGGGACCGGCCGGTCTGGGCAACTGAACACCCGCCCCCTCGGTGGGATGATGAAGAAGAGGGCAGGTGAGGTGGCATGTAAGTTGTAAGCTGTGTACACTGTATGTGTTTTTCGCTCGCTTTCGCGCTGAAGCGATGCACCGAGTCGCGAAGGAAAATGCAGTGAAGCTGGGTAAAAGTGAAAACACTCTTCACGCACACCAACGACGGTTCGGTTTTCCATCGTCGGGTTGGTAAAAAAGGTGTGTGTGCGTGCCTGGGAACAGAGGATCATGAACGAGTGAGAGTGAACTAGAATGGTATGCAAAGGGAAGTGTTAGCAGCGGAGTATAGTTTCGTTTGAAGGAAAATCCATCGAAATCAACCAAACCATCGCGAGCCAGTACGGTTGGCTATGAAATCAAGTAGGTATTACATGATTGGAAAATTCTACAGCTCTAAAGCTAATAATGTACAATAATTGTTTTTTTTTTTTCAAAAGAAAAATAAGATTTGAAATTGAAAAGAACTCTGCTATTCGAGTTTGGATCACAGAAAGTTTTCATTACATTGCATCTGTGCTGTACGGCGTTCGTGCCGAGATATGTGGGAAAATCGATAATTTCCATTTTAGCCCTCTTCCCATCTCATCCTTTACCATTCCAAGTGGAGGAAAACGAGTCTGTTGTAAAGTGCATCCATGTCTGCGCACCCAGGCCCCCGTTCGTGTTTGCGCGTGTATGTATACGTGCAGTGCACGTACAGTAATACCGCAACTCCGGCGCTGCAGCTGTATTGGAAATAAGGCAATATTTACCGTGTGCACAGTAAACAGTAATGGAGCAGCATGGTGGTTCACGATAAAAACAAACCATTTAAGGAATCAACGAGTACGAGAGAACATTCTCGTACGCTAGTGTGTGTATGTGTGTGCTTTTCCTCGTAAATGTAAGCATACCGTTGCCATTTACTTCCGGGAATATAATTACATTATGTGTTTTCGCTTTCAGCAAAGCGGTGGTTGTAAATGTAACGTTGCAAAAAGAATTACTCCCTTTATGTGAAGCGAGAGCTTTTCTCCTCACTTTCGCATTTGATCATGCAAAAATGGAATGCACATAATAAAAAAAACATCACATACACTGTGCAACACGCGACAGGCAAAACCGGACGGCATAAGCTTATTCGGATTAAAATGGTAAGAGACAGTGACAAATGCCAAGGTTTTACAGCACATTCCAGCCTTATCGCTCGGGATCTCGGTGTTGAAAGGTTAACTATTTTCTATCCACACCGATCACCACGCTCTGGGGTGCACCAATTAGAGCCCCATTTTCGTTTGATTCATGCTCGTTGATTAGATTACGGCATCACGCGGCATTGCGGCTTAAAGTCCAAATGAGTTGCGATTTTAATGACTGTTTAGCTAGATTGGTTCGTTTTGTTTGTAAGGCCGGGAATTGTTTTGAACATCGAAACCGTAAACAGGGGAAGCTTTTCAGCAGATTTGATTTCGCTTGAAAATGATGCGAAGCGTTATTTGACGGATTTGATGGGAAAAATGTTAAATATTACCAGGGAGCTATTGAAAACTATTGATTTTTGACAATAAATTCTGGAATATTGGATGGAATCACTCATTTTCCCGAACGTGATTAAGTTCGATTTCAGTAACGAATCAACAATATTTTAACAAATAGGTTAACCGCCTCTGAAATTTTATTAATATTGATATTTAAAAATAACCAAATAAGGAGCGAAACAATAATAAAAACTGATAAATAACGTATTAAGGCTTCTATTTGCATAATGCGCTCCAGATCCGATGTATTTGTAATCGACACGTGCGATAGATTATATAAGGGATGCTTGTTCCCCCAAACACTCGACCGCACCTTAACCATCGCCGACGCCCGGCATCCAAACGATACGATGTTCCCGTTCGGTAGTAGCGTGGAATAGTAAAAACAGGCTAATAGAACTGACTTCAATACCACTCACTTACACTCATATGCGATGGACACGCGAAACACTCTCGCGCCCAGCTCGCGTTCCAGTAGTTTCGCTGGTATCAGGGTGCCACGCGCCAAAGATCGTTGCAGGGAGTACTAGCAGCTGGAAGTGGTGGGAAGATGAGGTACGGAGCCGAGAGTAGCAAGTGATGCCAATTCAAAGCTACAATTGATACTAGTGGGTGTGAAAAGCGGAGGTAAAGACTCATTAAACAAAAGTGTTAGATACTATAGCAAGTGAAGCGTTACCTCGAATATAGTTGTTTTAAACTAAAACTATTAAGGGATTTATCATTGATGGTAATTTTACAAATTACGTACAAGACTTGGATTACGTTGTAACATGTCATAGAATTCGTACTGCAGATTAGATGTGTACAAGTCATACCTCAACTACGGTAGAATTATTTATCCTCCAAAACTAATGAAACGTTCCAGTGAAAATGACTGATCCAGTTGTTCTGGCATTAATGCAGAGCGAGTTTTTTTGGGGTTTTGACTTACTCCAAAGTTTGAATTTAAGTTACCTTTACATTTAAATCACCTTCATCTCAATTTTGTGCGAATAAACATATATGTTTTAAGAGGAGTTATAATTGTCCACATTACGACTCACCCCGTCCGACATATACACGATATCAAGTAGCATAGCTGAAGGACACCGATCGTTGTGTAAGACCGATTGAGATTTACGACGTTACGAAACGGCTCGCAGAATGGGTCTAATCAGTGGCTTATGCGCTGACAGGCAAATTCAATTTCGCACACACGCACACAGGGACGCGTTAGAAAACAATGGGCCGCTAGCGACCAGAGATGACATTCGACGATCACGTGTAGGTCGACGGAAAACGTGACCACCCATCGCCCATCATCGGTCCCGCGCGATTGTCGCCGCTCGATCAAGTGCCGCTCGTGCCCATTTGAGTGGCGACCCCGGGCGGCTCACTGGTGTATGTGTACATCCACAATACATTTCCTTATTGTTTGGTCCAATTGTTTACCTCCGGTGCAGCCAAGGTGGCGTTGGGGCAGCGGCGGTGCAGGTGGTGATGGTGGACATTGGCGTCGATGCAACGACGCGCTTCTGATGCAATGGGCTTGAGAATTGAGAAAAATATTTACTTTCGCTTGTTGCGCCCGCCTCCAAGGCCTCAGGGGGATGAAACCTCAAGTGGAGCTCATACGGCTCGTGTTAAGAGAGGGAGGGACATGGGTCACTTCCCCACCCGCACTAATCATCTTCACACTGCGTGTGCTGTCATCAGCCTCGCACTGACTCTCTCGCTAGACCCTCTGCTAGCAAAGTCTCCCGGACATCGATGCAGCGCGGGATGGTTCATTTGTCCAGCTTTTGTTGATGTTGATGCTATTTGCTGCTACTGATAAGGGCTTGGGCCGTCCTACACAAAGGCGATAGGTAGTGGTCGGAACCCTTTTATAGTGGGACACTCTTCAAGCGAGAGAGAGAGAGAGAAAAAGAGAGAACGAGTGGGAAAGTGAGAGATATTCCGTCAAGATAAGATGTCCGAAAAGAATGGGGGATGGAAACGAGCGGACACGGGGCAATCATATTAGAAATGCTCTTGTTGACATAGTGCCGCGTTTGCAAATCAAAACTGCACTCTATCAGCCCTCTGGGCATGGTGCATCAATTGCCGCTGAGGTGCGCGATGCACGCGCCATTCTCGCTTTGACTAGCGAGACCCAGCGTAAGTCCGGGGGAGTCTTTTGTTTACCCGCAGACGACGGAGTGGAAGGAGCATGAGGTCAGGGACGGTTTTTGCAAAAAGTGAAACCGAACCAGTGTAAATTTCCGTGCCACTCAACGAGACCATGCCAAGAGGTGCTGGGGCAGTGGTGGTGACCGTTTAGCAGAAAAAAATCACTCCATCTGAGTTCCACCACGCGTTGATAACGCCCTACGGGAAACCCTTATCCGGTATACGCTAGTTGCAGTTGCAGTTGGCAGTATATGTTTGATATTCGCACGTAAATAAAAGCAAATGATGGGAACACAGTCGGGAATATGCATGCGGGATGCGGATGTATGCATTCGAGCACGGGCACTCACGGGCACTCACGGTCCAGGGCCAATATTCTGCTCGATGCGAAGACGATCAGTTGCGTTGCGGTAACGTAGATCGTTAGGTGGAATTATTATACGTTCGTTACATTGCATTCCCTTTTGGGAGATAGAAAACATCTAAGTGAATCCTAACAGCGGCTTTTAAGTTGAGCAAATAACCAAAAAAAGAAGGCTTAACTGGCAGTGTCTATTTTTAAGTGTTTGAATTTTTAGGGTGAAATGTCTCTCAGGACACATTCACCTTTATTTCGGTGGACGATAGCGTGTTGAAAGGAAAATAAAAGCAAAAACCCGCCATAAATTCTGAGCGTCATCATAGAAACGGCGACGCAATACAGAATAGTGAACAGTGAAAGTAAGTGCTTCCACCTCGTCACGCTCAACCCTTGATCAACCCTTGGTAATCTTCAAGCAATTGTACGGCGGTATTAAGTCATAGTCTGGCAGGCTGCTTACCTTACCCAAGTGGTTCGGCCACTTGGTTAACCTCCATCAAACGCATCTACGGAAGGGAACGTAACGAAGAAACGATGCTCAAGGTCAGTGTGCAATAGAAAAGTGTATATCCAACCAACTACTTCGATAACGATATCTCCTATCACCCTCACGAACGACTAACGTTGGATGTGTGTGTGTGTGTGCGAGGGCAAGAGAAAACGGTTTCCACTGTCACGTGCCTCCTCTGATTAGATCGTCCAGTGGAATGCAATACTCCCGCTGCTGGGTGGCGCGTGGATGAAATGCGTCCGCTTTGTTGAAGGTCGCTTATTGTTGCAGCGGTAGGTGCAAATATGAGTACTTGAATTTGACGTCTAAAGCGAACAATTTACTCCATTTTATGACGAACAACAATTCCACAATTTTGAACGTATTTCCAACAAAAGGCTAGGCGCCTCCATCGAACACGTGTTTTATAAATTTGGGGCTTGTAAACGAATTTCAGTTGCTTTTTCACCTTTTTACATGCATTGCGACAGAATGAAATTTTACAGCAAATGCATTGCCGCCGACGCCATCATTCGCGGTCAGTTTTAAATATTGACGTACGCGTACACTTCCATTTTCTAACTCATTTGCAAACCGCGAGTCAATGACGCGATCATTCGGCGGTCCGTCCCCCCTCCCCCTCTGTTGTCCTCATTGCGAGTGCATCATGTGAGGGCAGAAACTATTCGGGAAAGAAATTCGGGAGATGCGGTCGGACTGGGCGACGGTTAACCTTGCGCCTAATTATAGCCCATAAAAAGTGGCCAGTCGGCCGGACGGACCGGACTAGCGTTGCGATCGTCTCTCGTGCCGCGCTCTGTACGATACATGCACTACAGGGCGGGCATTATGCACTCAACGCTGCAACTGATCAACTAAAGCGCGCCGCTGACTGTATAGTGGTGGGAACATAGAGATTTCCAATTGACACGAACTTATAACAAACACCACAGCAGGGGAACAGATTTTGCGCTCAAGGTTGAAAGAATAGCCGCATGTACGTACGGTACGGTGGAAGGAAAATTTTCGAAGATATTTCTCCTTCTCCCAGTCAGACACGATGCACTATTTACACAGTAATATGGCGGATTTTTAAGGGTGCATTTGTTTGTTTGTAGGCATCATGCATCAAATCCGACATATTCGGCGGGTGCAAACATACCGGATGGATGGGCGCACTTTTTGCAGAGTTTCCGCTTTGGCACCGAGCGCACGAAGATGGGATGCGTTATTCCCTGCACCCGCGCACTTTTCCGCCACTGCAATCGTGGGTGCGTTTTCTCGGTGTAGTCGCATCGTCGCATCGTCGATGTTGTTGTGCTTGTAGAGGGATGAACACCCCGGGGGCTCGATACGTTTTGCCAGTACGGTATCGACTCGCGCGACGATTAGTTTCGAGTGCCGGTGCTAAACAGACCGGGTGTGTGAGTGAGCGTGTGTGTGTGTGTTTGTGTGTGTACATTGATCGTTACAATGGTGCAATGGTGCAATGCCGGCACAAACCTATGACAGCCGGTACGATTGTTAATTGTCTATTATTACTGACTGACGGTACTGGGCTTCAAGGTGCAATAAAAAAGTGTCATTTTATGTAAAACGTGTTTCACTCCATTTTTTGCGAGAAAGGTGATAGCGTGTAACAGTTATTCAGTGGAAGAAAAGTAAAAAAAAATTACAATCAAAGAATAATATCGGTAAGCGCTTAATGGGCAAACAAAAAATAATAATATTTTAAGCAATGCTTGCGAAAACCGTTTAACCTTTTTTTTAAACTTTAAATTATTAATAAGCAACTTAGAATATTCGTTTAAAATGTGTCTAAAATAAAGACTAATATTTTTATTTATTTCTTAAAGCTCAGTAGTACGGGACTCCTATGTGCAAGTTATGATAAAAATATATAGGGAGAATACTTTTTGATGAAAACGCCAAAAATACTGTTTAAACCAAAAACTTTGCAAGCTTTTTAATTTAATGAAAAAATGTTTTCTTCGAAAAAGAAAAGTTTCACAAGTTTTTCATCAATATAAACTAAAATCAAATAAACATGACTTTAAAATGCAATTATTTATGAAACGAGCTTCGATTATGAATGTGTCCAACGGTTACCATTCATCACTGCACTACTGCACTCCACTTGCATAATGCTACTTCCTCCCACTGTTTCCATCGCCATCGTTCATGCTCACATGATTTGATGATTCGCCTAACCTTCACTTTTCGCGTACGTTCAGCGTGCAAATTCTGTTCCGCCATCATCTATCTGTCATCCTGCCGTGATCGACGGTGGGCAATAGGGGAAGGGCACCGAAAGATGCAGGCGGAAACATCGGGTGAAAAACTACAGGTTTTACCCCACCGCTGCAAACTTGAAAACGGTCATTCAACGATAGGGCTTTGAAACATCCCTAACCTTGATCGTACGATCACCGTTCAGGTTTGCGGTTTTTGGCAAAGTCGCACACCGTCGCCCAGGGGGCAGCATCCGCCATAAGGGCGGTGTGAAAATTCGCATCAAGATGGCGACACGCACACACTACCGAATCCTAATGAAAAGTCTGTCTGTGATTCGGGGTGAGTTAGAGTTTCCCTCAGTCAAGGGATAGAAAGGGGGATTAGAGATCACCGGACACCGGGGTAGGAATTTAGTGAAGGTTTTTCCTGTTTGGCTACCGTTACGGGTGCATTGCGCGGGTGCTTCCCCGGTGCGCGCGTTGGCGCTTCCCAATTTGATCGCTGCGGAAAGTCTAGCGACTGAACGAACCGTCGATCGGCCGATGTCGAACGTGGGCCCTGCGTTCGCGAATGTCTGCGCGGTATCGTTGGCACTGTTTCGCTCTCGCCTCGTTGTATATTTACCTCCCAGCGAATAGTGTACCACTGCATAGTGCATTGGCGCAACGACGCGACGTGATAGGGGGTGGTTGCTAAAAATAAAGTGATGAAAGTTTATTAGGAATCTCAATTGCCGCTGACCGGTTGGACGCAATTTGCATTACGAGCCAGTGCACCCTTTACGACCCTTAACACATACGCACACACATAGTCATGCTCCTCCCAATCTTCCCCTCTAGTGCTCGGTTCGAACGAAAAGCCGATGGCAAATGTATTTTTGGTGTTGGGAGGCACTTAAAGCAGCATCAACAACGCTTAATGATGCGGTTAAGCACTCCGCAGGGTAAAAGTAAAATGTAGCCTAGCAACAGTAAAAAGAAAAATAACAACCAACAGCGAATTGTTTTGTTTTCGTTGATATAACGCAGCACCTAAGGATAAAAGAACATTCCGAGACACAAAGAAAGCTGTTTCGGTAAGCTTTTCATTTCAATTGGCGATTGTTTATGCGCAGGCAGCGTTGGTTTTGTTGGCTATGACACGGCCAGTAGAGTCTCTCGTTTGATGCAGAAGCGAGTCGGAAAATCCATCCAAAGCGAGAGTGAAATGGTGGAAAAATAATTTCAAAAATAAACAACCACAGATACTTCCGGATGTTCCCTAGTGCACGGGAAGCACTTTCCATGTTTGGGAGCACTGTTTTGTCCAAAAAACACATACATACAATCGCGCGTGCTCTCTCTCTCTCGCTAGGATGCTGCATTGAGAGTGCCATTCGGAGAGTTCCAATCTCATCTCCTGGTGCATATCCTTGATGGGGATTGGCGCTCAGGGAAACCGAGCGTGATAGCACGATAGCACGACAGCAATGGCGCGCGGATGTCTGCATCCCGGACCTAACCCAACAAACACTTGTGCTTGTGCTGTCTCACTCTCGCACGAACTGCGAAACGCGAGCTAGGAGCGGTTACAGAAACGGGACGCTAAAACGGGCACTGTGGACAGCAAAAAGGATTTTGCCAGTGAAAACTGGGTCAGTAGTGGAGGTGTTTTCGGCTCTCGGTCGGTCGGTCGATCGGTACGGGAGTGCACACCGACATCGCAAAAACCCATGCCCATGGCATCCGCTTCCTTGCCAAGCACGGATGCTGTCGTTTCGCTGCTGTCAAAATGAGAGCAAGACATTTACCATCCCGTCCGTCCGACATCCATCCGGTTCTTGTCCCAACCCAGCAGTCGGGAAGGTCTTCGGAAGTGTGTGGATCGATCGTGTCGGGCGAATGGGTGTTTTAAAGCGTTACCGCTTCCGCGATGAAGCAGTGCGTCGGGTTTTTATACGCCTCTCGTCTGGAGCTGTGACATTTGTCGTCAGTTTTTTTAAAAGTGCGTGCGCTGGTGGATGCTGCAGCGCTGGTGACATTTTCGGAAGCCCTACAACACACGTGCACGTTGCATTTCGGTTGGACGCGGATATTTCCATTTCGTTTGAAGGATGTATGATGTGCTAAAGTGGCTTTAGGGTGTGTATTGTAATTGGGAAGTGTGAAGTACTGCAAATAGTTGGTCGAAAACGCCGAGAGCTGTGCAATGTTTCTGTCCACCATTCCGCACTAGGTGGGTGTACCGGCAGTGAAATGTGGTTTGATGCATCGTTCTGCAGTATCGTTGCATAAGGGAGCTGGATGGCACCTGGGAAGTCCGTTTGCGTGATATCCTTGAAATTCTATAAACTCTATAAAAGTTTTCTTTGTGTTTCTTTTTTTGTAACATAAAGCTCTCCGTGAGCGATAAGTTAAAAAGGACCTCCGGTTCGGGGAAAAAACACACACACACCACGGACATTCGTGTTTTTCTTTTTGTGACGGAGTGCGAGTATTGCTAGCGTGATGGGTGACGGTGCTAGTGTAATGGGTGACGAGTTTAATTTCGTCTGACCTTTGATATTTCACTTTCATTCGTGCTGGTGTAAATCAGTCAACTAGCAATGGGAAGTTTCTCCACAAAACACATATTTTGGAGTGGTGGAGTGCACCGCCGACATGGGTGGTCAGTTTTTTACGCCAACGGGAAATAGCATTGCAATAACAGAATGCCCCGTGGGTAGCAAGGAGGGAAAAACCAGGACACAGTTTTCCGTGGCAATCTTGTTGGGAAATCGTACCGAATCGATAAATTACGCTTCTGCAGTAGACGCCTTGGATACTTCACCACGCAAAATGGGGCTGCTACGTAACGAGTACCGCCATCTTCCCCAGACTCCCCCCCCCCCCAATGTCATGTGGGAGTTATTGTCGCGACCACGGACAATAGGGATAGAGTAAAACTGCAGTTTTCCACCCCCACCCCCAATAAGGAAACAGGTTCGAGGGGGTGGGAGGGAGGGAAGAGGAGGGTAGAAAACGGTTGAATGCATGGAGCATCCGAGCGTCACTCGAGAAGCGCATACGCGCTCACCACATTTCGTGCTGCTGCATCAGGATTAGAGGGATTGCATAACTGCACTTGGTGCTGGCTCGCTCCCACATTCGCTTCCTGCTTGGCAATCCTTCTCACACACGCATACACACACACACACACACACCAATCTTAATGGGGTTTCCCTCTCTAGCTCACACACGCACTCGGTGTGGTTCGGTGCTGACCTTGAGTCGGGATTTTTCCTACCCCTTTCGTTCGTTGCTTCCCCTTTTCGCGGGCCGTCCCCTCAAAAGCCCGCAACCTATATACGCGTCGCTCTCTGCAAGGACGCTCAAACGGGTTGGACATCCGCATCGTACGCTCATCGCCGATGCATCCTTTCACTGGCACTTCACCTTGAGACAACAAAGCCAAAAGCGAGCAAGGTGTGGAGGATGCACGACGCCATTTTTCCCTGTTATCCCCACCGCTCGAGGGGGAGCTGGATGGATGACGTACAGGTGGAAAAGTTGCAATCGATTCTTGCTTGTGTGACGCCTTTATCTGAGCGGGTTGCCCTGGTCTCTTCTGCTACGGCCCGTTAACTAGAGAAAACCAGTTAGCCGTCCACCAACTCTTTATCGACACACACACACAACCATGCACACGTAAACTAATTAGTATTCCTTTCTCTTCTTCTTCTCGCTTCTCCTCTTTCTAGCAGTTAATCAAAATGTCTGGAGCGAATCCCCCTCGAAGCGTTACGCCAAACGCGCAGCAGGACTACGATGTTACGCGTATGCGAGAGGAAGACTTCGAGCGGCTGGCCGTCTACATCGTGCCGGATATGCCCTGCGAGAAGGGTGTACCGGGACGGGCGGAAAAGACACTACCCCGCAGCCTGACGCTCAAACCCTCCCTCGTCCTCTCAACGCCCACCTCTACGGTAAGTTGTCGCTTTGCCTTTTGAGTTTAAGCTGTGTTGAAGTTGAGTTGCAGCAAAACAGCCGCTCTAACCTCATTCGCTTCTGTTCCACAGACTGAAGGAGTGTGGAGTACGGGGGTCATCCCACGGGGTACCCGATTCGGTCCGTTCGAGGGTGTCCGCACACCGAGCCATCCCAGTGACAAACAGCTATGGCGGTACTTTTGGAGGGTAAGTGTTAGGGATCGAACTGATTCTCCCTTAGCATAGAAACGCAAAGTACAACTGGACAAAGGAATCTTGCGCTGTCTTCTGGCTGTTCTGGCCTTTCTCTGTCTATTGGTCAATTTTCTCCCAGATTTGGTGGTGGCGGGTTTAACTTATAGAACGTATTGCTTGGTGGTTAAGCATGAACATTCTTGTCGAACGGGAAAGTTATGTTCGAAGCACACGCAATACGGTTGAATTATTTTCCATTCGCATGCACTCAAGAGACTCAAAAGTTTTCTCTTTATTTGGTCAAAAATGTTACACATTGTTTCGCAACTTCAAACTCTTCCCCAACGAAAAAGGAATACGCCCGTCTGCAGTTTGTTTTTTATTTCGTGTAAATAAAGCATTTAGATGCCAGTTTGCTGCAAAATTGGACCTACCTCACTATGAAACGGAGCGGGTTGCAGTCTCTCGTTACGATTTTTCCTTTATGTCGATTGACGGATGTGTCGCCAGCTCTCTGTTTCCCACACGCACCATCTCCATAACAAACGCGCCATAAGGCAACGTTTTCCGGGCTCTCGCATTTGGTTAGTAGAAAGAGAGAGAGAGAGAGCCCGAGCGGCACCAAACATCAAATAAATGGAGAGAAAATTCTAAAGCATAATGCAGACGGTGCTTTTCTTGGGAAGGTGGAGGTTAACTTTCACCGCCATTTCTTTGTTGTCGCGGAAAGGACGATCGTCACTGAAGCCGCTGTTGTACTGACCCTGGTCGGTTCGTCTTTGTTGTCGGTTGTCTGGGAGGAATTTTTAGTTCGCCGTTTTCCCATTATGCTTAATGGTGTAGAAACACAAAACCTATACTACTAGTTGTACAGCGAACAGAATAAAAACCTTGTTAGTCGTTGAGCAACTTTGTCTATAATCTATTTTTTCTCTTTATGTTTCTTTCTTTTTCCATAACATCAACTTCCTGCTTCTCGTGTCAACTGACGTGTACAAAAAAAACCAAATCACAAACAAACAATCAACTCTAATTCTGAACCTCTAACCCTCAACCGGTCACCTTATCGCCATCTAACCCATAACTAAACCCGTGCAGGTGCAGGAACTACGACATGTTTCCTATGGGAATATCAAGGTACTTATGAACACGATTTGTAATGTAGATAAGATTTCGGTAAAACTTCCATCAGAGCCCTTAATTTCTTGAGAAATCCTGTTCAATGGAATCTTTTCTCTTGGCTTACAGATATTCAAGGACAGTGATTTCTACTATCTGGACGGTTCGGATACAGCACAGTCGAACTGGATGCGGTACGTAGCGTCCGCGTACAGCTTCTCGGTGATGAATCTGGTCGCGTGCCAGCATCAGGAACACATCTACTTCTACACGATACGCGACATCATGCCGAATGAGGAGCTGATGGTGTGGTACTGTCGCGATTTTGCCAAGCGGCTCGGGTACGACATCGATCCGGAGCGTGCGACCTACTCCATCTGTCGCGAGGAGGTGGTAAAGAAGACGTACAAGCAACCCGTCCCACCGGAGGTCGCCTACAACCATGTGAAGCACGTGATGGGCCTATACCTGCCGGCGATGGTACGCAGTACGCCCACGCCGAGTCCTTCACCACCTGCTCCACCAACCAGTGGTCATGTTCCTTCCACCAAGCATCACGCACTGCATCAGACGGTCCTGAGGGAGCCCCGGAATGGTGGTTCCGTGCCGGTGGGAGCTACTGCTGCAGCCGACGAGTCACTACGGGATCGATCCCCAATACGCATTGTGATCCGTGAACAAAGTCCGCTGCTGCGGGAAAGCGTAAAGGAGGTGGACGCCGACTCACCAATCTCGCAGACGAAGGAGACCGCGTACGAACATCAGCTGACGCCGAACGATGGCTCGGTACGGTCGGATGAGGGTTACCACAGCAATGGGTACCATGAGGATGGGTTCACACCACCGGAGGACTCGAGCGATAGCGAGAGCGAACACAACTACGTGCTGGACTGCTCGAAAAAGGCGATCGAACCGAAGGAGACGAGTGTGGGACAGCACAAGGTGAGCACCACTGAGTCGTGTGACAAGAATGAGTACCGGAAGGTCAAGATGAAGATGCCGCTCAAGTACGAGTTCAAGAACAACAGCAAGAACTTCAAGGTGGAGCCCGAGCTGGAGACAACGGAGCGAGAGGTGGAAGCCGTGGCCACGATTGGACCAGTTAGTGTGGAACCGATCGGGACGGGTATGCGCGAGGTAACACCTGCTACGAGTACCGTGATTGTGCTGGACACAACACCCGAGACGGTTGTGGTCCCGCTGACGAAGAGCTATTACGAGGCAGAACCGACGTCGACCTCACCGGCGACCTTCATCCGCTATACACCGCCGAGCTCGAGCTCAATCCTGGAGACGATCCTGACCGGTAGCAGTCGGGCACCGTCCGCGGATGATCCACACCGGCGGCAGCCAAATGCGACACCGCCCCCGACGTCTCCAACCGAGATGGCCTACTCGTACAAGAAGTCGCAACGCTACGGAACCGCGTGCAGTCCGGATTCGAGCTCGCAGAATCCTGCACCAGAGCCGACCGAGCCCACCTCACGATCTCAACCGCTCGAACAGGAACCGAAGGAAGCGGAACATGCGGATCTCGCCCACCATCTGCCCCATCACCATCTCCACCATCACCCGCACCATCACCATCTGCTTCACGCGCAGCATCAGCAACCGCACCAGAGCAGCTACCACCATGGACATGATCGGCTGCACGATCGAGAAGAAGCGGCTCCGTCTCCTGCGCCCTCACCCCTCGTCTATCCCGGAGAGCATCATCATCTGCTTCCTCATCATCCGCATCACAGTGCGCACCATCCACAACACCACCACAGGACACACTCGCCCGTACCGTACGAGTCGCCGATACCGAGCTACAGTAGCAGCAGTATTTACTCGACCTCAAATGGGTCGGCTAGTGTGATCAATAGCGCTTCCAGCTCCACCTATAGTCCGCCACTGAACGGGGGACATTACGAGAGACTGACGACATCGTCGACTACCCCGATGCGCACGGTATCGCCCGGTGTGCCCAGCGGGCCGCCCGGTCCAACGCAACCGTCCGGGTTCGTGCAGCTCCAATCCAAAGGTCAGCTACCTCTTGGACATCCGCTGATGCAACCGCTGACGCCGCTCACGCACATGTCCCCCGGTCGCACGTCACCACCGAGCAGTCTCAGTCCGGACGGTGGTTCGTACAGCCGCAGTGGCAGCCCCATGAGCCCGGGAAGTCCCAACTCACGCGGCTACCGTAGTCTCCCCTATCCGCTGCGCAAACGAGATGGCAAGATGCACTACGAGTGTAACGTGTGCAGTAAGACATTCGGTCAGCTGTCGAACCTGAAGGTCCATCTAAGGACCCACTCCGGCGAACGGCCGTTCAAGTGCAATGTCTGTACGAAGTCCTTCACGCAGCTGGCGCACCTGCAGAAGCATCATCTGGTGCATACGGGCGAGAAGCCCCATCAGTGCGACATCTGCAAGAAGCGGTTCTCGTCCACGTCCAACCTGAAGACGCATTTGCGTCTGCACAGTGGCCAGAAGCCGTACGCGTGTGATCTTTGCCCGCAAAAGTTTACCCAGTTCGTGCATCTGAAGTTGCACAAGCGGCTGCACACGAACGACCGGCCGTACGTATGCCAGGGCTGTGATAAGAAGTACATCAGTGCGTCCGGCTTGCGAACGCACTGGAAGACGACCAGTTGCAAGCCGAACAATCTGGAGGAGGAACTAGCGATGGCTGCCGCGGCTACGTCCGAGTGTTTAGGTAAGTTACCCTGCCTAGTCGCAGGAACGGCACCACGACTAATGTGTCTTCTCATCTGCACAGATAAGGATGGTCAACCGGATGGTGAAGGTGGTCGCGAGTTCTACGAGATGTCTCACCTCCCAGCAACGCACCACGGTAACGGGCCGGCGGGTGTGGTCCAGCCGACGACCGCGACCTCGTCCTCCACCCAACCTCAATCCGCCTCACACCCACACCACCCGCACTCGGGAATGGCGCATCACCATTCCGAGCAGGTCATACACAAGGTGTCGGCGGGCAAGATCCAGCAGCATGCGAACGGAACGGGCCCCAGTAACAACAACAGCCCCAACAGTACCAACCACAATCTACCGTCACCGCATCTGCACTACGGCGGACATCTGGTGCAACCGGCCACGAACGGTGCGGGAGCGGGTGGGTCGGCATCTACCGCCTCCCAGCACGAACCCGCCAGCCGCCCGAGTGTGATCGAGTCCAGCCAGCCGATGGTGATCGAGTGTACGTAGCCCGGTGTGATACGGCTCTTAGGGCAATCCCGCCTATAAGTGAGTGCTGAACCTGATTGAGATTGAGCGATAGCGCTGTCGAAACAAAGCATATATTTATTGTTCCGAAAGTGCGGGAAAATGGAGGTCTTCTTCTTGTTTTTTTTTTTTAAATAACGAGCATCACTCGCATAAGAAGCGGAAATGGGTGGAAGCCGTGAGGGTGTTATACTATTAAGCTGTTAGCGATACTATTAAGTGGTCTTAAGAAAACGTAACTTATCCAGTTAGGTGTAACGAGTTGTTTCGATGCTGGCTGGCGCATGTAAATAATGGCTGTAATGGCATCCGTGGGGTGTTGTCGCCGGGATGTCCCCGACCTAGGTTCGAATTTGTGATCAAAATTTGTTTTTGTCCCCCGGGGGGCAGGTAATTCGTTCACTGTTTTTCCTTTGCTGTGTTGCGTGGCGTGACGCTTAGTACCGTAGTGAATATGAGCGCCCTCCCCTTTCCCCTGGCCCAACAAAACTCCCAGCGTTTTATGCGTGCAACCTACGAGAGGGCTACCCGATATATACATATAAGCATACGATCTACATAATTAGCAAACGAAACGCATCAAAGATCAAAATTGAAGTCTGATAGCAATTAGGGATATTTAGGTTGTTCGTTCGTTTTGCACCGCTCGTCGGTTTCCCGCGTTGCCGGTCGTTGCCCGGTATGCGCGGGTTCACGGGCCAAACGCTCGAACCACTCGACTGACTGATAGTTTTCCTTCGTGCAGCACCGGGGAGCGCGGGACACCACTGCTGTAACACACGATTTACCTGTGACAGTGTTTGGTCTCGCATTGTTCCGTTTCCGTTGGTTTTTCTCTTTCGGTGTAATATTCGTTCCCGGAAGGAAAACAGATTAGGTGTAAGTGAGAATGACCGGGGGTGACCTTGTAGCAACACACATATACGAGTGAATTTGATGCACGTGGAGCGTTGGTGAGTGAAGATATCTACTATTAAGGAAATCCTAAACTAAATTACACGATATACACACACATATACACACACACAATCCAACACACACAGAGAAAGTGGATGAATGTAATTGAAAATTACAGTTCACAACTTAGCTGAAGATCGGTGCTTTTTCAAAACCAGCGCATCCAGGGCAAGGGTTTCGACCCTTTGTCTTGGATCGCGGTACTAATACTATTACTCAGAGTTAAGATTTAGATTAATGAATAAAATTATATCACAAAAATTGAGACGAGTAAAGCAAAACACAGCAGCAAATTTATAAAACTAAACTTTATGCGAGAGAACGGCGATGAAGGAGATGGAGAGCGGTAGAGCGTGTGGAAAACAGTTTAGAGAGAAGAAGAAAAAGAAAATATATATAAAAACAGAAAAAAAGAAATATACGTTGGTGCTAAAAACTAGAAAAGGAGGAAAGTAAACAGTGAGAACAGTGAGTAAAACAGAGCAAGGATATTACAGCTATGATTAAAAGCATTACCCTTAACGCCCTTGTTCTGTAAGAGCAACATTAAACATAAAGCAGAAAATGAAAGCAAGAAATATCAAGTCAACCAGAAGGGATAAGAACAGTTTATACAAATTAAACAAACAAAATAAAACAATTAACAAAACGCATAAAACACAGAAGAGTGCTAAACCGTGTAGGAATTCGCTAGAATTGGATGCTCTTTTTTCCAACTCAGAATCAAGTTTAGAGGCAGAGTCGCATTCTAGACGTAGCCTAAACCCTCTATCCAAAAACTCTAGAGATCGTCCGGGAGGGTGAGATCACCGGGAGATCAGTTGCAAAGTGAAAACATGGCAATCAATGCTTGAAACAGTGGCCAAACCGATTCTAAAATCGTCTGTCAGCTGGCACGATTCTTTACAGACTGATCCTTTTCTTTAGCTGCTTCCCTGTTTTCCTGTTTGATGTTGATGTCGCGATGTTCGTTCACGCACACTGTGTATCCATTACGAAACCCTTAACCTATCCATCTCACGTTCATCAGCACACGCGAAGTAGGCTACGACATATACGACGACGCCAATCGATGGAGGCTTTTGGGGCTGCAACAGTCACGCACCGATCATCGGGGCGTGCTTTCAGCTTCATAGAAAAAAAAAGAACAACATAAGATCTTCTTTTTTGTTTGTTTGTTTTGTTTATCGTTTTGAATTTCGCTCGTTGATCTTTGTTCGTGTTTTTTTTTTCCTTTTTCTTTGTGTTTAGAGTTTAAAGTAGGAGAAAGCAACTGTGTTAGCCATTAAGTCTGCAATAGTTGCGATCTAGGCGAAGATCAAGACCATAACAGGATATGAACGAGGGTAAGGTGAGCCGGGAAAATAAGAGGTGAAGTGAAGTAGAATGATAACATAGACAGTTACACATAATGATACGTGAACTATCAATTACAACCAACAAACACTCGCGATCAAAAGCGCACATGTGCTGCTGGGACGAGTTGAAAACAGAGAAATGTTGATCATTTTCCATCACGTTTTCCATCCGTTTTTTTTTTTTTTACAATTATAAGATTAATTCGGGATCCGTTGGCCTTCCTCGTGTTGGGATAGGGCCGGCTGTAGGATTCTCATTGCCCGGAGAAGAACAAACTGACTGATTAATTGAATTAGTGCGTTAATTTTTTTATCCTCTTTTTTATGTTGCATCTCACATCGAGCTAGGTTGGTGGAAAGGGAGTGTTATGAAGTGAACCAAGCCGAGCAAACTAAACTCACGATGCAAGCATTTTAATTCGTTTAGAACCACCATCTACAGGCGGTAGGAAATGCTCCTGATGAAGTTTGTATTTTGTTTGTTTTTTTTTTTTAATTAATACTTCTACACTAAAAAAAGGACAAATGAATGCAACGCAAATGAGTGGAATATTAGCGCAATAGCATTAGCGTAAAACTGCTAAAATCCGTAGCTTAACATAGATTGCAGGACCACTTTTTCTGGGAATTAAGTCAAACAGAGCGATCAATAATAGTTGATAACAGACAATGTATAACTGAAAACTCTGGCACTGAGCTTGTATATTATGGAAGAAAATGGAACAGAAGCGAACCCAGCATCCCGCGGCTGGGCTTGGGAACGTAGGAAGGGTTATGTTATGTATTACAGAAAAGAAAAAAGAAAGAAGCAAGGAAAAAAAAGAAACACTGAATGAAACAAAATAATCCTTAACCGATACGCCGATGAAGCAAATACGAACGCTACCTTACTGATAATAATTTAAACAAACAAGAACATATGAAGTAAGACTAAAGGATAATTAACTGCTGTAGCCGTAAGTGAAATGCTAGTGTGCGAACCGGGCGAACGGATATGCCCGCGTCAGCTAATATGCGTTGCGTGAATGGGAAACGAGTGGAAATCTTTATAAAAATACAGAAAATCTTTAATGAAAAAAAAAAACAATATTGTCATTGCGAATTTTTAAATAAACTATCCGAAAACAGAGGGCGTGTAAATATGATACCGGAATGAGTAGGTGTGTAATTATGAAAACGAAAGAAAACTGAGGAGCTTCAGTATGTAAATATGAAACCGGAATGAGTAGGTGTGTAAATATGAGAACGTAATTGTGGAGAGCTTCGCGGGGAAAAGCTATTTTGGGGTCAAACTTTTATCTCTAATCTGCATTGTTTGATTATGTTTTTTTAAATATTGAATTTTACATATTAGTTTTTAACGTTAGTTCCGAATTTCTTAATAATTAGTTTAAAAAGCTTCTCTTATTTTACGTAACATCTCATTTGGTCAAATTTGTTCCAATACATAATTTGAGATATACGATTTGTTGAAACTTGAATTTGTTCCTTGTAATAAAATTCTTTGAAATACGAACTATCTAAATAACGAATGTCAATCTAAATAGCGAATGTTGGGAGGAATTCATTACACAAAATGTCTACATCATTTCAACAGTCTACTTTCTACATCATATATCATGGAACAACTAACGAACTCCTGGATCCATCTTCCATCATGAGTTATTTAATTTCAAATTGAGTTTATTTCACATAAATGAATAAATCTAAACCAAATATTTTACGACTGCAACGTTGAAACGAATAATTTCTGAACACAACACCATATTGAAATTTTTGGCTGTTTACACAAGAGTTATTTCTACAACAATTGTCGTCTTCGCAGCATCATTTTGTTTCGGTTTGGTTGTGGTTGGTTTGAACGTTAATGCGTATAAAAACTGTTCATCATGTTCTTCACTGTTTAAAAGTTTAATAATAATTAAATATTGTAATTTGAATAAAAAGTCTTGTAAAATTGAGTATGAGGACAAATACGCTCATCAATTGAAATATTCTATCCTTTCAGAAGTTCTACATGTCTTTTGACGTATGTTTTGTATGGTTTCAATACTTTCGTTGATATTCTTCACTTTGAATTTTACGATATGAGGTTCTAAAATTTATTATAACTGTGATAACAGTGAAGACTATAAAATAAGAAATTCAGTAAAACAAAAAATGTGTTTATTATCTCTTAATGCTTTTGATGAAATCCATCAAACTTTTTTTTTAATCTACGCACAATTAATATGATTAAACTAGTTTGTATATACAAACACATAGTTCATGTCAAGTTCCACGAATCCTCGATGAAGTCGATATTAGATCGAAAATTTGATAACATTTCTCGCACCCACGTATGGTGCAAAACGGCATTAACCTACTGTCCTGGACCAACTTCTTCTTCTCCTTTCACCACCACCACCACCAGCAGAAGCATGTGTTCCCTAGAAATGTTTTCCATTTCCCCTTTTTCGTGCACCCTCTTCGTAGGGACCGCAGCGAAACGTTAGCACCGACCAAAGCCGCAGATCGGTGCATTGGTGTATTTGCATTGCCCTCTCGTTTAATCCCCCTTGTATTTCCTTCCATTATTATCGGCCGGCTGTTGACACGCGGTGCATTTCCCATTTCCCCCTGATGCACAGTTGCAGATGCAGGCAACGACCATTCCTGTCCTAGCTGTTCGTATTCAAGTCAAAACTCGAAGGGTGAACTAAGCGCACCCTCCGATAGCAAAAGGACGAATTTTACACGCACAACCAACGGTCGGAATTTGTTTGCTCCGGGAAGCATACAGGGCTGGCAAGAGCTGCCGTTTTGGAGGTGCTAAAAAACGACCAATCAACAGCGACCGATGCTTTTTTATCGACACAATTCAACGCCCCGTTTTTTATCGTACCTAGTTTGAAAGGATGCATCAGGGAAAAAACACAAAACAAAATGGCTTCTGATTGTAAAACATTGCATAAGTGGAAAGAATCGGCCCACTGCATTGAATATGAATGAAGATTATGATCGATGAAGATGTAGCCAAAGTAACGGACGCAACGACACATTGAAGAAGGTTTGTAAAGTGCTTCCATTGTCTAATCCGAGCGCATGTCTTGCTGTCAGCAGGATTCAGGCTTGTTGTTTGCATTGCGGTCAGTGAAAGGTAAGTTCACTGGGCAAAAGAAAATAACCGACGACAGATTATGCAAGGGATTATGCAACTTGACAGTTGGGTGATGGGCATGAGTCCTTTTCGGGTGTACCGTAGAAAGGAAAACAATGTTAACCGAAATGAATGTTGACCTGCATGTTGCAATTGAAGTTTAGGAGTCAACAATAACCTCTAGAGCTAGCGCTGGTAAATTTTTTTCTGAATTGGATTTGTTTTAATGGATCTTTGCACATCCATTATTTTAACAATGATAATTATCAGTTGCTGTCTATAAGTAACGGTGGGTTGGTAATTAAAGTCAAAGAGAGTCAGAAATGGCAGGCCTTTTGAAGCTGCTGTGCCGATAAAGAATGAGTCTACAAGTAACAATATTATTTATGATATTTATTGTTTAGAATTTTCGTATCGCCTGCTTGTAAAAACAAATATTTTAATCTATATATTAGAATTTTACATTTAAAGCTTTCAATAATTTATTTAAAATATTACTATTTAAATAAAAAAAATATTAAAACTTAAAAAACAATCTCTATATTTTTATGAAAATTCTTTAAAGGTAAACGACAATGTCCCTGTCTTAAAAGAATCATATCGTTAATCAGCGGAAAAGCACACATTGAAATACATTGAAAAACTTTAACTTTTAAATAAAGTTGAACTATTGAGGGTTAAGTTGTAAAAGAAAGCTATTTTAATAAGGTAATTTAATCAACGGTATTCCTGAATAAACTGTCTTGTGCAGAAAAGTTTAAATTGTACAGAAAGCCCTTGCTTGGAAGTCTTGAGTTGAAATGAAATCATACAGGTAAGATTAGATTAAAAAATGTGATAAAATGTTGTTTCAACTGGTGGTTTTGATTACTGAAATAAAAAAAAAACAGTTTGACTACCATGTCTCACAAATACCATCAAATCTGCTGAAGTGAAAATGTTTGTTTTTTTTTTTCATTTCTGCTCATGCGCATTTACTTTCTCATTGGAGAAACAATTGAACCAAAATGGCAGGAATCTTCAAAGAGAACTCTTAAGGATGTGTATTTTTTCCTGGACTTGTGTGTTGTTTTTAAGTGATTTAGATAACAATAATAATATTTGTTATAACTAATTTTATATTTACCAGAGCTAGAACGGCTTACAATAAAAAGCATCTCATGTCATCTCGTGTGTGATTTGTTTATGATTGATAGTTATTGTTGATGGAAGAACGATTAATTAGAACAAATTAATAGCAGAACAGAAGTTGTTTTCAGTAAAGTTCCACATAATTTATTAATTTAGAGAAAAAAACAACATTATGAAGTTTGAAAGTGAAAGTTTGTCTTTTGGTTCCTGTTTCGCAAACTACCCAACGCATACTGTTTGAGGTACAACTGAACGTTCTGGATGAAAGTAAACATCTAAACGGTCAACGAAGTTCAAACCAATAATCGAACCCTACAGTCGGGTACACCAGCTGCTACATAGGTCTCGTGCCCATTGTCCATGCACCAAACGCATTCGTGCATCAAATGCATCCTATCGGCCGTTGCCTGCATTCATTCTTACCATTTGCACCCCACACCGGCCAGCCGCTGAAGGTCCTGTGTTGTGAGGAAAAGCGGATTAAATCTCCGCACCGTACCGGTCACAAGCAAATTGGCCGTTGACCGATTTTCTATCCATTCGATATCCTTCGGGATTCCCATCCTCGGACTGGTTTGCATTGATAGCGGGCGTTTGTCGGACCCTAAAGGATCGCTTCCCGCGGAGGATCGGTGTTTTATTATTTGTATTGCTTTTTTAGACACTATTTTCATATCATCGCATTAACGCAGCTTCCAGGGCACGGTGTCGTACAATATGCATTAAAAAATACAAAATATCTCGCAGTAAGGTAAATGTGCGTTATGGGGTGTTTTATTATTCTCCCCCCGGGGAAAGAAACAAAAAAACTGGGTGAATTGTGATCGAAATCGGTAGATATTATCGGATTTTGGGACCCCCTGGACGTCCGTTTCGGACATTGATTGACAGCTGTACATTGCTGTTCAAGTGTCAATTAGAACAACAGCAGCAAAAGGACCGCTTGTTGCCCATCCCGTCTGGTGGTCCCTTTCAGTGTGCAAAATAGCCCTGTCAATGCTTATTTGCATGCACGCATGAATGCAAAGATGCAAACGGGCAACATTTTGACAACGTTTCACTGCACTGTGTTCATTATTACATTCGTCTATCGCGTGTCCCGATGCTGTCGGAGGTCCTGTAAGCTACACGTGTCGCCCTCAGGTTCGATCAAATTAGGTCACGGAGAAAAACAAAACCTCGGCGCGGGTTCATGCGATGAAAGAAACGCGTCGAACGGGCGTGCGTATCATTTTTCGGGTGTTTGTATGCTCATTATATTCCGCTGTCGGCTTCCGTTCGAATAGGAATAGGTGTTTGATGTGATCGATTTTGTTTATTGGAAGCAGACGGTTGCACTAGTTGCATGTGGACCGATCACGTGATCGCGACTGCTTTTTTTTAAACGATATCAATTACAATACATCCGTTATGGGAAAAGAAATTCGACCATGAATGTCACTGTACTAAAAGCACACAAGGAAGGTTGTTTCAAAAACGGTTGAAAATTATATTTTAAGAATCAACAACGTTTTTTAAAACAAGGTTTAACGAGACACTTTCAATTGAAAACAAAGAGATGAAAGTGCAATCACCTGGTCAACTTTAAATGCTCATAAATTTTGATTATTTTAATCTCTACATCATTTCTAATGTTCCTCCCCTCATTGCTCACAACAATATTAGTAAAGTTTCCTTTAGTTATTGGCAAAACTATGAAAGGTATTTGAATGCAATAAAGTTAGCAGGAGTCACATGCTCAATAAGCCTTCAGGAAAAATTGATCGATGCTTAATCGGGTCGTCAGAACATTAGCAAACAATACATGAAACGTTTAGCTTTTTTTCCTGGGTTTGGCGATCAACTATTTCTCCGTGTTGGGAATTGTTGCATTAAAACGTGTAGAGACGTTTGCCATGAAATGTTCTGAGAAAGTTGACAACCTTTGATAAAGTACTACACTTTACCATAAAGCTCCTTCTTGCAGATCGGTTTATTGTCAGATGCGACTGGTTTCGACTGGTACAATATGATAGCTGCAAAAGACGAAACAATGCATAGAGAATGTAATTCATCATTAAAATCAGTCCATTTCTTTATTAAATACATTAACTCATATTACCTTTAACCCGTGCATAAATACTCACTTTTTTCATATTTAATAATAAATGATTGAAAGAGTTGTTGCATTCGTGTTGACCCGGATTTTTTTGTCAGTTGTTATATGGCTTTGACAAACTAGTTTATCGTAACCTGCTAGGTCAAATCTATCTCAAATGTCTTAATAATTCTTCTTTTTTTAAGTTTTCAGTACACAAAGTTAATACTGCCAGAAGAATATTCACTTGTTGACACGAATCTTAGTAAAATGTATGAATATTTAAATATACATATTTGAATCAATTATTTCCTTTGATATCGCTCTTTTTTTAGTGACCTAGAGAGGGTTGGCAATCTATTTCTTCTTGGTTTCTTAGTATTATTTGCATGATGAGCCAAGGGCCCATATAAACTTAAATACCATATCATCCTTCGTGTGTTATTTCTTGATGAAGCTGGCAACTTACACAAGATTATTCGTACCTAACATTAACCACTTAACGTTTAACTCACTCTCTCACCTATGTAACCAACCGTAGCCCTGAGTATTAACCCGTCCCTTCTAACGACGTTTAGTAATAAATGGATGACTCCTATTGCAATCCTGTCATTGAATAGATTAAGCTTGTTATAAATTACCATTTGACATTACCTTATTTTAATTCTATTCTATGTATGCTATGTTTTTTACTTGCGTTTGATATATTTCAATTTAGTTAACACACTTCGGTCGGGAATATTTATCATTTCACTGTGTATTGATTTTCTATTGTTTTTCCCCATTAGTTCAGCAATTTTATAATTAAGTATTTTAACTATCATTCATATTTCAGCTAAACGACGATTTTTTGCTTGTTTTATGGACACTACTTCAAATTAACCATTAGGTCATCATTCATCTTCGATTGCAACATCACCACCATGATCAAAACAAACACTGTCGCTTGCGAGCCAAAGCGAGCAATATCCCAAACACAAGCCGGACCATCCTCTTCGTCACGGTGTCGTGTAGTAATCTAATTTACGTACGCCTAAAACACGAAAACATCCGCCTCCGACCGGTGCATCCGTGAAAGCGATCGAAGGTATCGCAGACGACGACGAAGACGACAGCAATTCGAACGCACCGCGGAACCGGTGGAGCGGCGATTCTTCCGGGGTGTTCCCGCACTGTTTCCGGAGCAGTAGAGCAGCGCGTACCAGTGTTGGTGTGAAACGGCATCGGATCGCTCACCAAGATCTCGGCAATCAAACGGCGTGTTTGCAGCATGGTGAAGGCAGCACCACTAGCCTTGAGCTAGTGTCCGTGCGGTGTGGTGTTGTGACGCCAAAGCATTGACGCGACGAAAGCGAAAAACTCGCGACGCAATAATGTTTAACAACAAACAGTTGCCCAGTGGACCGGGGTGGGATGCTATTTTGTGGGGTTGTGGAAGATGGTCCAGGTTAGGGAAGGGGGATCGTTTAGATGCGGGTCAGTTGTGTGACGAATGAATTTCTTGGTGTGTCCATTAGAAATGCAGTGCCTTCGGGATTTAATAATGAAGTGCTGTAAGATGAAATAAAGATTAACGTTAATTAATCCATCGTCTTAATACGAAGTTATGCAATTTTTATTCAATGTTATCAATTAATTATTTAATAGTGACGGAGTCAATCGACTAGCTATTAAAGAATAATTTGGATGAACGAGACTCAATTGCAAACCATTTGGTATTTAACCTCGTCTTTATAGCATTCTTGTGCAATTTTTGACAAAAATACCAATTTTTATCTAAATTTCGAGTGGACTTGTATACTCCCAAATTCGAAACCCAATAGCTGGCTATAGAATTCTTTACGAGCGAAAAGCACTTTTAGGCAGCTTTGAAGTAGTATCAACTTGAAAGTACCCTCCCAGAAACCATCCTGGTGTGGCACACCATTTTAACACTGCACAGGCGCACTCGTCTTCAGTGACCACGACCGTTCCTGCCCTTAATTTGCTCGCCCTTTCAAACCAGCCTACCAACACTTTGGAATGCGTTCGCGTGTGTGGCGCTGCGGTGAGAATCATTGCAACATAATCTCTCCCCTGTATGCACAACGAAAACATCGAGAACCCAACGCAATCGCGCGCGTGAATGTATCCCCAAATGTCCGGTCGCCCCGATTTCTCCTTCTGGTGTGGCCCTATTCTTCCCTTCCCTCCCACACGGCATGGAATAGGGCTCGACGGGCTAGCCACGAAATGAAAATGTAAGAAAAAATGGAACGGTACCCGATAACAAAAACCGATTCTCTCGATTCAGATTCGTTTTTAGGGGTCGCAGTTCATCCTTTCGTTGCTTGCCATGTGTGTATTTTTCGGGCGGTTGAAAGCGAACGAAGATCGCGAACATTCCGTCTCGCTCACGTGCACGCACACCGCATTCAAACGGTACACCGCGCGCGCACACACCACAAGGCCGCTAGACCACGTGCTGCCATAGCCCGGCCGCGTTCGGTGGTTTGATAGTGTGTATGGATGGTTTCGGTGCACGCACAAAATAGTGCGTAGCTCGCAGGCCGTCCCTTTCGCACTACGGCACACGCACGAGTTGGCCACCGTTCGGCCGACGGACCGTATTTCCGCGAGCGACCCCGCGCGCATTCGAATTTCACGCGCCATCGTGACAACATCGGGTCGCTTTTGCGTTACGCACTCCAGCTTTCTGAAACATCTCTAACCCGCCGGACCGGGTGTTGAGGGTTGAAGTGAAAGGAGAAGAAAAAAAAGACGGGAGGCTCTGTCAGCCCTCGATTATATAGCCCCCCCATCGACGACACTCCACCGCCGGAGAGGAACGCAATGTGTTTGTGAATGAATTGTGTCCACTTTGCTGCCGTATGTGCGATAAAGCTGTGCCTGTGTGTGTGCGTTGGAGCGAGTGCGTGCGATTAGTTTGGGTGTAGTGAAGGGTGCACCCCACTAGAAAGGGGTGGCTTTGTTTACACTTTGCTGTTGGTGCATGGGAGCAGTGTGCGCGATGGTGCATTCTTGAAATTCCAACCACATACATTGACCCAGTGAAGCGACGACCACAGATACGAGCGTGGCAATGAAGAAACTGTGAGCTGTCCGTCCAGAAGGTGCACCGCTACAAGTGCTAATGTAGGACCAGTAGGCAATGCGAGACGGAAGAAACGACTTGAATTGTTTTTTTAGCGCACATAAACGGAAGTACCTGGCGGTAGATGGCGAACCCGACTGGACCTTTCCATCTGGACGATGTGCCTAACAGTGAGCATCCCTCCGAAATCACAATGACAGAGGCACAGCAAGATCGGGAAGGTAAGCCCAGAAGGTGTCACCTTCGGGATCAAGGGTCAGGAGGGTTCCGTTAATAGCGAAGGATGCTATCACGAATGGAACAAACGCAACCCTATGCGGCTAAGAGAGTCGTCTTAGCGGTAGGAAAATCTTCCCCTTCGGTACAACTGAACCCATTTCCGGCACGTGGTGCTTTTTGGTGTTGCTCTTGATATTTTTGGACTGCAACGACCCGATGCAACGGAGGTTGAGTTTACACTGCACTCGTATGTGGTGTGTCATCTCATTTCGGAAAGGTTCCCCAACGATCCGGTGGAAGATGCATTAAGGAAAAGATCGGAATTGGAAATGAGATGAAACGTCTTGGCGAGTGTGACGAGAGAAGGTTAATGTTTAAATATTGCTCATCCAATTGATCCATATTAAATAGATCAATAGACTTATGTCAATCATATCATAGCTTTGGGAGAACGCTTTGCATAATACTTCAAACCCAGTGATACGGCGACAACGAAATTTTGGAGTGCATTAATTTTTATATATTTTTTTTTATTCACTATTTCTTGTAAAAAAATAGAATGAATGAATAAGGGCGTATATTTTAAAAGGAGATATACAATCAGAAGATTGAGAAAAAGTCTTTTTTAGAATTTTTAAAATGAAAACTTTATAAATAACAAATGTAAGACCACTGCCTGGGTAATACATAAAGGCATTTAATAGAAATCCGTAGACAATTATAAACTTTTATAGGAGAAAATGCTCTATGCTACTGAGGCCAGGTTATAAACATTTATGTTTTATTTAAATAAGCATCACTTGACTTAGAAAAGGCGACATTCTTCTCATAAATAGATTAGATTTTATTTAAAGAAGCAAAAGTTCAAAATTATAGTTGGAGTAATAGTACATTGTATAAAAATTGTTGATAAAAATTTCCGTTTAATCGATTTTCTGACTTCCCAGAACATCTTAGAACTGACTAGTAAAATGCCATTTTCATTAAAACATCTTCGTACATCGAACATTATAAACGTTTTTGTATGGCGTTGCGCGCAACGAGTAAAGGGCTGAAATTTTATTCCCTGACGATGATTTGAACATTTTGTTGCGTATTCCAGAATTTTATTCTTTTTTTTTTAAACAACGTCCTAGTAGATCATGACTGTCATTTCTCACTTACTGCACTTATTTTACCACATAGCCGAATAGCCAATTCTTCTTCGATGCTTGGAACGATCCGGATGGAAATTTGTCTCGGTACTGTCGTGTGGGACTGGCACTATAGTTAGCATTGTACTGTGTTGATTGTAATTCTCCTCTTAAAGCTAGAATAAATTAGCGTTTTATTGGATTGGACGTGGTTGGATGGAGGCTACTTGTTTAAAGTTTTAGTAGCGGAATTCCTACTGTGAAATATATGTGCGAAAATCTATTTTCATCTCCTTAAGTTAAGTTGACCCCTACAATTTCAAGAGATTAAATTGAAACGCATAAGTTAAAATGATTGGAAAGGCAATAACAGCGTTTATCAGTTCGCAAAATAAGGAAACAAAGCAAAATAAGAAACCAAGGATACGTCAACAAAATCCAGTGGGTTCCAAAGTATAAAAAATCATACATGGAAGTGAATGAAACAATTCAATACACCAATAATATAATTTTAGTAACAAAACATAAATCAGGCTCTCACTGCTGCTGCTCTAATTAAATATTCCAATAACACAAAAATATTATAAAAAATCTTAGTTATGTATAATGAGACTTTACCTTCCAATCCAAATGTCATTATTCACAGTGCTATTGCATTTTGTTGAGTGGTTTGCATGCTTTATGTTACAATTGTCACATGGAAAACGCATATTCCACTAATAAACCGATTATTCTTGGAATTTATGAAAATCCATATTTTTTGCCTCTAGTTTCGATAACAATAAATCACAATTAATTGCATGTTATGCTCTTATTTTCGTCCAGGAAATAAATTAACCTCGCGGACATACGATACGCCTCGATCATTACCGACAAAGATGCAAAACTAAACAGCCATTCTTTTCACATTATTCCTTGTGTTATTGTTGTGCACATTCTTGCCATTTCATCCAACAAAAAAAAAAACCCCTTCGCTTACAAAAGTGTATCCTTTTCCGAAACATAAACAGCCCGTTTCGTCTTAAAAATCCTGTTTATGACATGACGCGCGTGGAAAAGAAGAGAAAGCCATTGGTGCGCTGTCCAGCGTAATTGTAACGATTCCGCTGTTACATAAAAAAGACCCCAAACCTGAAGCGATACAATTGTGACCTCATTTAAATAATCCTTTATTAGGAAAATTAGAAACCTGTCCCCGGCAGGAAGATGTGAGCCTTCTTTCGAACCGCGAAAAATGGACCCGTACAAAAAAAAAGCAGGTTACATCGGCCACGAGGTGAAAATCCTTCCCTGTCAGGGTGCTGTTGTGTTTGAGTTCCAAGGCAGGGGCTTACTTTTAAAATTTATGGACCCATCCCGTCAGTACGGACAAGTTGCTGTACGGCAGTCTTACGAAGTATAAATCGAAAAGTGAAGTTTTCTTCCTTGCACTGGAAGGAACTCCCTTTCTTTCGTTTCGTTCGTTGTAACAGGGCCGGCGCACGTTCGGTCGCGTACACGATCGGACTAATGTGTTTCTAATCATAATTTATTCACATGCTTGTAAACAGGCTCAGTTGGATGTTTTTCTTCGGCATCGTGGCAAAATTAGACTAATAAGCGATGGCGAAAGGAAAGGAGGAAACCGACGACGTCCCGGCGAACAAAGCAAGAAATCAGTTTCATGGTGGAAGATGAACCGGTTTTTTGCGTGTAATTTTTTTACGCTTTTGCAAGTCTCATTTCCCGGTTCGTTGATGAACTAAAGAACAGTGACATTGGACAAAACGAGTTAGAAGATGTTGTTTTCTATGCGCATCTTTTTTTTCTTGGCAAGGATCCTAGGGCAAAAAAACGAAGACGAGATCTCGACAAGAGATTGCTGCCTGTCATAAATGACGTGGTTTTCATGGAATTCAGCCCAACAGTACCGTTAGTGCGAAGAATTTCGGGACAGCAAACGATGACGAAGGATCTATTTCACATCTTGATCCTTACTTATGCTTCTCTGTATGTGTGTTCTTCGCTGTAAAGCGGGAGCATTGTACTACGGCGTTGGTAAATGCAAATTTGAGCACGTGAGATATGTCCAGCTGGAAGAATCGTAATGAGATTTTTTTAACTGGAAATCCCCCTGTTGAAGGTCTATGGAATGGCCTGTAAAAACAGCTCCGAACGGGTTGACATTAATCTGCGATTTTGTGACCTCTGGGCGATCGACTTTAAACAGATGCCGTAAATGTCCTTCTCAAAACTGTAAATCTGTGTTCGACAACTCTTATATTAATCTTTCCCCTTGCTTTTACCTTTGCAGAGCAGGTAGGACCGCGCAGAGGACGGTGCAAATGGTTTAACGTCGTGAAAGGCTGGGGCTTCATAACGCCGGACGACGGTGGACAGGAAGTGTTTGTGCATCAGGTAATATAGAGGAATCATGTGCCTTGCATAACGTAATATGTGTCCGCGTAATGTATTCCAGAGTGTCATACAGATGGGTGGGTTTCGTTCGCTCGGTGAAAACGAAGAAGTTGAGTTCGAGTCTAAGCTCACGTCGAAAGGATACGAAGCGACCCGCGTCTATGGACCCTCACATGCGGAGTGCAAGGGAAGCGACTTTCGGCCATACAGCAAAAAGCGAAGGTTCCGAAAAGTGAGGTAAATGTCGTGTTTGCACTTCAATCGTCTTCCTTCACTCATTTTACACAATTGTACACATTTCCTTCCGCTAGGTGCTACAATTGTGGGGAGTTTGCAAACCACATAGCCTCCAAGTGTGCGTTAGGACCACTGCCAAAGCGCTGCCATAATTGTCGAAGCGAAGACCACCTAATAGCGGACTGTCCGACGAAACCGCCCCCAAAATGATTCTTCCCAGGAAGCGATGCATTTCGTTGCTTTTAGTACAGATAAACAATTAGTTTTGTATGACCAAAATCCTTTTATTCTTAAAATAGTTATACATAGATATAGATGACAGTGAAATGATTGGAAAGTAAGTAATAAAAATGATTTGTAATAAGTAAAAAGGACTGTTTGGTTTTACCGTATTTATGTTTTTTTATGCTTAACAACCTCTGCTATCAAATCTAAAGTCGCTGTAATCGTTTATAACTTTCGGGCCTGTGTCTTGAACTGTAATACTTGCTGGACAAATTTTACCTATTTTGAGGTTTTAAGAGTAGAATTATAATATGAAGCCCAGTTTAAAGATACATTTAATCACTTAAATTGTTAAAAAATGTCGTATCAATATTTGGTTGAAGCATTTTAACTCGTCACACCTTAGTTACAAAGTTGTATTCGATTTTTTTTCCTTGTACATTCCACCTTATTGTTACGAATATGATCTGGCAGAAAGAGTAATAAAGTAAACCAATTATTTGTATACATTATTCGAACATTTTATTCGAAGGCTGATAATTACTGGTTGGCGCGCCGCAGTGGTGAGAAACCGAACTACAATAGCGTGAGAAACTTCTCATCCTTGCCACCGGTGGCGCTAAAGGCATTTATTTGAGTTTCCATCCAGTAAACATAGATGTCGCTCTTGTGCGAATCTTTGAAATGTGCGTTTTAGATCGGTTTAGATCTTAGGTTCAGGAGGTTTAGACAGCTTTTTAGAACAAAGCTGTAAATTGCCAAAATAATAAATTGGATACGTAAATTCAATTTAATTGTTTATTGTATTAATTTATTTATTAATATTGTAATAATATTGTATTTTATATTCAAAGATGTTCGCCAACTTAACAATTTAAAAAATTCTGCTTGAATAAGTAACACTCAGTTTTAATGTTGTTATACAAATTAACTCCCGACAATACGGAAAAACGTCGCTTTTCTCGAAATTGTTACAATTTCTAGCTAAGACCTTTAAACATTATACAACAAACTCCAATATCTTCATTCATACATGAAAAATATGTTAAATTAACTTAAGAAAAGAAAACTCTATATCTTTATCTATGCGGCCAACTACTATTTGTTGGGAATATCTAATATAAAGCACAAACTTAAGAATCCGATACAGCAGTACACAATGGATAAAGCTGCATCCCAAGTTCTTATCGTTCTCTGGGAATATTACAACAAGTTTTCCATTTCCTTACTCTCAGATATCAACACTCTCATATATCAGCAATTTTGCTCAAATGCATGCAAATGCATAACCTTTTTTTTTTAATTTTTAAAATTTTTGGATGGGATTGAGCATTTTGAATCTATGATAAATGGATTGAGTATATGGATTGAATCGAATTTTCGATGAAGATCCACAATAAAAGTGCCAAAGAGTCGTATGAAACGTACGTAGGAAACGATAAGCCTATTTAAGACATAACATGTAAAGTATAAAAATATGAACAGATTGAATTATTGATATGCCTTTACAAAAGAATTCGAAAAAAAATTTCGAATGTGCAATGAAACATAACTAGAATTGGAATGTTTAGAATTATCACCTTAAAGCAATTCTATAGTTACAGTTTCATGAATTAAATAGTGCATAGTTTAATCGCACAGATAAAACAGACCGCCGTTTCGTGCACATATGCCCTGAACCCTTCATATACTTTAGGTTTACTCACTTACTCTGAACTGACGAAGCTATCCTGCTTTAAATTCCGTAGAAAATAACGACCCAGCGGAAGTAACGGGGTTTTCATTACGGTAATGTGTCACTTTCGGGGACATTTTTGGACTACCCGTACCGATCATCGATATGGCTCGACCTGTTCCAATCACCATGATGAAGTGGGTTTGATGCGAGCTAGAAGTGGCATCCGTCCCCTCTACTCGTTAAGATGGTTGGATGGTAGAATAAGCGAATTGCTTAAGGACCTCTTAGCGTCGTTTAGACTGTGTAAACTGTGGAAGAGAAACTTGACGATACTCACGATTGCCTTGTTTGCGAGTCGAATGGTGAGGTTATTTAACGATTAGTTAAAGGTTTGCCCTGCCACTCAGATCTAGTTGCAATATTTTGTGAAATTTTTACGATTTGAATGCGTTATTCACATTTGGTGACTTCAAAGCACAATGTTTAGATAAAAGATATATTTTTAATCTACCAAATATTTATAAGGCAGTACAAATAAAATGTGTGGATCTCATTGGACAATCAAGAGCCTGCTTTGAACACTCCTAATAATCAAACATTATAAAACCTTTTAATTCTCGATGCCGACAGGAAAAAAAAACAACCATTTCCCGAAGCACAGGTGACACCTTTCAGAGCTTAATAATAAATTTAGTTTGAGTTTTTTACCCAGGATGCAGCAACCATAAAATCCATCTCGCAAGGGACTCCGATGAATGAACACCGTACGCGATGGTTCCCTCCCACCTCTGTGGGGTGGGACCACTTACCCCCCGAGCAGTCATAATTTTATCTCCAATTTATTATCCACGCTTTTCCTTAAGATATACCACCGTGTGGAAGTGTTGGTTGGTGTGTGCCCGAACACTTCAAACAAAGCAGCAAAAAAAAAAAAACAACAACAACGTACGATAAGCACGTTAGCGCGGAAAAGCATAAGAGAACGAGAGCATAAGGGGGGAAACCCCCGAAGGAAGGAAGAGAAAGTGATTCCGTTGTTCCTGCTTGTTACATTCTTCCACACGGCTTGGTTTGTGGTTTACTGATCGATTCATGATTCCTTTTTGGAAAGGAAGCCAAGGAAAGGGCAAGGGATGGAGGTTTCTATTCGATCCTTCACCCTTATCATTATCCTTCCGTTACGACCCTTTTGTGTATATGTGCTCACGCTCAAAGTTGTGTTTCTTCTTTCGCTTTTTGTGTCATTTCTAGTGGGTGCTTGGTGTATCTCTCACTCTTTCTACGCTCACGCTTTCTCTCTCTCTCACACACACACACTCATACACTCTATGTTATCCAAATTTTGTAATATCCCATTGTGGTGATATTGAAGCATCCCGTTAACTCACGATGACACCCAATTGGATGGTTTTGCGTAAGGCGCAAAGATGAAGTGATGCATCTTAGGAGGCGTTTGGGAAGAATAATTTGCTTTTGAACGACCTTCCCGCACACTGAACCGTACTAGTGACACCGGAACGTTGCTGACAGGGATACGGATACGGTGCAAGGGAGAAACGAAAGGCTTTTTCTCTGGCCAAGAATGTGTCAACGTTGATGGGATGGAAATCTTTGGACGGTTTGTAATGAGGGAGAATGCAGTAAAATCAGAACCATTATAGAATATCTTGAACATGACATGGTCGTTCAGTTCGTTCACTTGGGACAACTTTGAATTGTTTCTGTAATTTGAACATATTTTGTTTCTGTCTAAATTTTCGATTGAAAACTATATCTACCAAACGTTCAAATCGGGTTTCGTCGGAAGTTGGAAATTTATTTGAAGTATCGATTAAAGTATGTGTGATTTTTGGACCATTGGGAGCGGGTTCATCTGGGTTGTAAGTATACTTAAAATAATTAATATTCACTCACGTATTTATACTAATTCAATCTTTTCGTTTGGCTGCGAGACATTTCCTCCTATCGCTATTAAGCTGCAGCAAATTGCGGGTGGAATCGTTACAAATTGTATTTCTTTTGGGATGTTCTAACCTTTCCTCTGGTGATCATTTATCTTATGTCGGATTATGTACGATGGCCCAACTACCTCGGATATTATAGAATTATAAGCTCCAATAATTGTTGTGATTTTATGATACTTATCCTATGTTTATAATTGCTCCTCTAATTGATGTGTTCGTTGTTTACCAGATTATTGAATGTCATAAAAGGATTTTTTTAGATTTATTTCCAATGTGCTCATGTATGAACGGCTGATTATCTAGCTTCAGATAAAAAATAATCTCTAAGAAAACCAACCAGCCACGAGAACGATATATGATTCGATCATCAGTCGTCATAGCACAATACCAATGGCAACTTAAACTCGGAAGAAGTTACGTTAAAATGTTTAAAATTTTTAACTCGGAGTGAAAAATACTATTAACTTCATATCAGCTGTAATGTAAACCAATTTATATGCATTTGGTTTGGTTTACAATTATTAAGTCAATATATCGAAATACAGTGCTTTTAAATTTATAAATTTTGCTTAAATTAAAAATACTTGCAATTTATACAAATTTCAATATAGTTCGTTATTATATAGTTCGAGTTTGTATGGGATGTAGGTATCGTTTTTTTACATTTAAGTCTTTGTAAAAATCGTTGTCTGCACCATATCGTCTTGAAGTATTGAACAAATGGTGCAATAAAATCCGTTCTTATCCTGAGCTTTCCTGAGCTCCTCAGTGTACTATTCCTCTTAACAAAAGAAGTACTAGTACAGCTGATGGGCTTAGGGTGTAAAGTTGCTATTCTGTATTAAAAATTAATTAAATAAGTATGAAAATAGGTGACAGATTATTCAGAAACTATCTGAATAGGTTCGAAAAATAAAACGAAATGTTTTTACAAAAAAAAAGTATCTGAAAAGGTGAACAAAAACTCCGTTGAATTAAAGCAAATTCGTTAATTTAAACCATTCGTACTTCTATACTAGTTAACAAAAAAAGAATAACTGACAAAAAAATCAGAAGCCCAGAAGAATGCATGCGGGCCTCGAACGGAATAACACCAGGCGGTGTAATACCGGGCGTGCAAACCAGTGAAAGCTTCGTCAAAGCACCCATGATCGGGATCAAAGGCCTCCCCGTTTTGTAGTGTGCGGCTCCATCCTCATGCCGACCAGCCAGGACAGGCACGGTTCAGGCCCGTTTCACTGCAGTCGCCCATACCAGATTCTGCCGTGGAATTCGTCCGTTTGAAAGTTTCCATTCTGCGAAATATGTCTACTATGCCGAGATCGCTCGATGTTCTGCGTGTTTCTGCACGCTGCCGGCCGTGACGCACCCACCGTTCCGATGGTTTTTGCTATCCGGCCGGAAATGCGGGACCACCCGAGGCACGAGATTGGGTTTAAAAGTATTCGGATTCGTGGGTGGTGGTGGTGACGGTGGCTGGCAGGTGTTATGTAATTGAGAGTAAGTGGATGGTAAAGAATTTGAAAACGAGAAAAATTGAAGGTCGTTAATTCGTTGCATAACGCGAATGGGCCAACTGCTGGTGACTGATGCACTTACATCGAACAGTAGCGCTGTAATAAGATATTCATCGGTTAGAGTAAATGGGATTTAATTTTGTTACAAGAATAACCTTTTATTTATACTTTTCATGAAATTAGCCCAAAAAAACAACAATAAATGTATATTATATTTCAACACCATTCAAACTTCTACAAAGTACCGGGCGTCCGCTTTGCTTAACCCACGCAAAACAGTTGACCTTTACTTGCTAGCTACCGCTAGCGAAAACAACATCGTAAAAGCACAGCGTACAGCTATCCTGAAGCTGAATTATGATCGAAAGCAAACGCCATGAAACGTGATGATACATCCTAGCGTCTTCATTCCCGTGATACGAATGCACCAATAAACGCAGTTGACGTTCATGTGTACGCGCGGAAACACATATAAAAAAAAATCGTTGGTGTGTGTGTTTTGATTTTTTCCTTTTGCAATAGAAAGAAAACTCTCCGACCGAACCGAAAGTCAGCCGCACCCGTCGAATAACCTACATACGGACACCGTAGTAGCAAACAGCGAAGGAATGGGGCGAGGAATACGATACGGTGGTCGATTTTCCCTGGTATCCGATTTCGGCATTACATCGTATCCCGAAAGACAATCTCGCAGAGAGTGGATCGCTTCACCTGCTGCCGGAGCAGGCACAACAATTCGGGGAAAAAAATGGATGCGTTTTCGGGTACGCGGTATGATAAAAGAGTCCGCGTGATAATAGACAACCGAGGCATCCGTGCTCGCGCTCTCACGACAACCGGCCGGAGTTCGGTTCGGGCTCGGACGACGAACGGTGCTGTCGGTGCGAGCACGAAACTAAATAAATAAAACTATTTTTACTCTCACCGTGGATGGACGCACCCAACGGCCGCAGCAGCAGTCAGCAGCAGCACTACTGGCAGCACCATCAGCAGTTAGAAGCGGACACGCTGTGACTTCGGTGTGTACCATCCGGTGCTGCTCAGTGCTGTGCAGTGTGTCTGTGTGTGTATGTGTGCGCGCGCGCGTACCATTGTGCGAAAGGGTATCTAAAGGCAAGTGTGTTTTTTTGTACGCGGAAACCAATGGTTCTAGTAGGCGGTGTACTTTCCCTTCATCTGTCACAGCATATCTTAACTGGCCGTCAAAAGGGAAGAGACAACCGCGTAGATGAAAAAAACGTGTATCTTTGCGTGTGTTTTGTTGGTGTTGTGGCAAAGAATCGTAATCCTCGCATGATTACAACAACAGCAACAACAGCAAATGGTGGCATATATTTGAAAATGAAATCGAGAGAGCATCAACGTGTGTTTGTTTGTGTGTGTGTGTGTGTGTGTGTGTGTGTGTGTGTGTGTGTGTGTGTGTGTATGTGTGCCGAAGGCTATGCTAAAGTGAGTGTCGATGCCGTGCCGTGGAACTTCCGGTGCCTGTGACCCGCCCAAAACGTGAAGAGAAGCATAAACCCCTGTGTGTGAGACCAAATAAAAAAAAACCAACCCTTCCCCGAAAGAAGCGAACACCGCGGCCACATACTGACGGGATTTTTGGGGATTGTCGAAGCCTTCGATGTACTGCCGCTTGGTGTGGTTTTACTGGCGGCCAAATCCAGCTGTTGATATAACACGTCATTAGACGTGAACTTGCATCCTGGTGGGCGGTGGCTTTTGGTGATCACTTTAGTAAGCCGTCGTTGGAATTCTGGAACTGTTTGTGAGGATGCCTTGAAGTTTGAGCAAGAAATTGTTGTAAAGATGGAGTCACGGTAATATCCTGACAGGTATACTTTATAATACATCACCATGATGATGATGTACCGTGTAACTGGAAAAGTTAGACAACTTAATCAAAAATTTTAAAACACTTTGAAGAATCCTTGAGGAAAATATTTAAGGAATATTCAGTGGATTATTTCGTTCATTCTTGGGAATTGAAGATTCATTCAATATTGCGACAATGAAGCAGAATTATAAATTTCCACCCAAAATCGTCTTCTCCCGTGTGCACTATTTTTTGGACATTTTCCAAACGCGTTTCGCTGTATCGTGCCGTGATCTGAACCGGAAACCAGCGGAACGACCACCTGGTTACCCTGAAAGGGATGGGCCACGCGCGCATTGCTACTAAGCGAAACCATGCTCGCTTGCTTTACGTCTCAAGAAAACCCTCCTCGTCTATCGCTTGCGGTGCGTGAGAGTGTACCGTGCATGCGAGAGATCGCGAGATCAGAGATGAGAAAACAAACCTGACATCTTCCGATGGGAAGCATAGGGTATATGTGGGGAGGGGGATGTGGGAAGTTGGTGAGACGGGTTTTAGTGACAGTAAGCGACGACAGCCAGCATCATGACCGATGACGACACAACGGGGGTCGGGAAATTCCTTCTGCTCACCAGAGAACGAGAGAAACAGAGAGAAAGAGAGAGAGGAAGCACAAACATTCTAGAAGGCGAGTGAGAGAGCGCTATGTGTACGTGTGCGTGCGTGTGTGTGTGTGCGGAGTTGAGAAGATGGTTTTTGAGGGAGATGAGAAAATTACATAATATTTTCGTCCTAATTGACAATTGTTATAAATTATACAGTGCTACACTTCGCTTTATCGTCGGAACGGAAATAGAGCACCAGGAAGCGGGGCGTGCCGTGGTGCGTTGTGAGGAAAGCAAAACTGGAAACCGGGAAAAAGCTGGTGGTGGCCACCGTGCCAGGTGTATGCAAACAGGTGGGGCAGCAATTTGCAAACCCGCAAGAACATCGCACACGGGAGTTTGGGGCCTCGTTCGTTGCAGCAGGCGCGTCAATGCAAAGATGGTTTTTGTTACGATTCTTTAAGCACACCACAATTTTGGGTGTGTGTAACGTTGGTAACGCACGCTTTCAAAGGTGTTTGTGTGAACGTGTGTGTGTGTTGTTACCATTCAGGGAGGGCAATCTAGTAGTGAATGTGTTTTCCGTTTTCCTCGGGTGGGTTTTGTAAAGAAATTTAGTGACGTATTGTAATGTGATTTGAATCCTTTCCCCCCCAAAATGGCAGATAATTGTTGAGTGAATAGTTCTGTGAATTAAGGGTGAGTGTGCATATCTGTGTATGTGTTTATGAGTTTGTACGGCTAACATAAAAAAACCCCTGTAGAGCCCAGGAGCGCAGGGTTGCAAAACGCGGAAGTGTCCTAGCACGCGTTAAGGTGCGTCCGGGGGAAGGAAAAATCCCCAGCACAAACAACTTCCAACAAATAAATCCTAAATCCAGCAGGATAAGGCCTCACGTACACACACAAAAAAGTGATAGAAAACCCCTGACAGCGACAAAGGAAGGTCGCCAGGAAGCCTCCACTGAGTGTCTCCGGGGTTTGATAGTGTCATCGGAGATATTTACCAGCGGAAGGCATTTGACGTCGGGCAATAAGGCAATCGGTCCAATAATCCAATTAACATACCCGGTCGCTAATATCGAATATTGCCTCGTTCGAGGAAATACAATCACACAAAAGCAGACGACAAAACAACAACAGCAGCAGCCACACATCGGAGGCCTTCATCCTGTCACCACCATCCCGGTACGATCAACTCGATTCGATTTTCATTCGCGTAACGGACGGGAACCGTAGAGGTGAGTGGTGCCATTCGGTCTGTGTCTGTGTGCTACACCGCTCCACTGTTTTTGCCTACCTTTTTTATGCTTCTGTTCTTATTCCACACACACTCTCTCTCTCTCTGCGATTGTTATTTGTTACTTTGCAGCTTATGGGAATGGTGAGGTTTTATGGGTACGGCTAGGACGATTAGGACTGCATTAGGATTCGATTTCCACCCATTACCCCGGCAAACGCCCGGGCTATCGGGTCAACATCCTACAATGGTGACGTCATGGGGGGTGGTGGAGGTACAACCCGCAGTACGACTCTCCATTCGTCTCCAGCTCATGTGTAGGTGGGGTTGAAGTAGGCGAGAACACGAACGAGAACCGCATTAGCATTCAGGATGTCGTTCGCGTTCTAGCAATGAGAGATACTTTCCTATTGACCGGTGGTGGTGTGTACATTAAACTTTATTGCCCATTTTGCTTTTTCCCTCGATGTGGAGAGGGAAAGGAGAGGAAGGACAACAGGCCGAGAGGGTGTTGAGACTACATAATCAAGCAGGCATCAGTAGATACGATCGGTGGAAAGTCAGGAAAAGCAAACATACATCTCGCAGAGTGGCGTAACGATCGGGTTATCATGGCAAGGAAATGGAGAATGACAACCAAAGCGGAACATCAAAAATCAAAGAATCTCATCGGTAAACCATTGAGCATGTTTAAGCAAACCATACGGGCATGCATGAACAGCGCATTGGATAACAAAAACAATGGGAAGGAAGTTTGCGCTTGCATTTAAATTTCAGATTCACTATGGCTTTATCACATTCTTGCAATGTAATTATTATAAGTGAGCCATCGATTGGTCGTTTTAGTTTAGTTTACAAAGTCTCAAACAGTGTAGCAAGCAGGTCTCAAACTCTAGAAGCAAACACGTTCATATTTAGGGTTAAGCCATTGGTCAAGTTTTTACTTTTCATTACAAAGTTAAAATCTTAAGTCGGCATAATCAAATCATCCAGGTTTCAGATTATATAATTCCGTAGAGATTCGTAAAGGTCTCAGACATTAAGGATGATATTAGATAACGCGCGGCCGGTGGTGTTTTGGTAGCGGCGCCGGCCTTCACACGATAGGACCGGTCCAAAATCCCATCCGGACCTATCCCCCGTTTACAAAGGACTGACTATCCGGCTACGTGGTAAAATTAAGTCAATTAAGTGAGAAATTGCAGGCATGAGCTAGAAGGTCGTAGTGCTAAAAGGAAACAGATTAGATATTATTTTTGTGGAACCTTGATTAGAGGAAAATCAATTAAAGTTTAAATACGTTTCCTAGAAATCACTTTATTTATAACAATTTTCAAATACAATATTCAATTGTTCCTAAACTATAGCTTTATAAATATAGCAATTTATTCAAGCCGAAACGCATGTTTCGGCGAACCTCAAGAGTATGTTGATGCTAGGCAGTATTAGTTTTTATTTAAAAGATTGTATTAAACTTATTGAATTTGCTTTCTTCTGTTTACCGTAACTTATACGCTGATAACGGATAAGCTTTAAAACATCAAAAGGCACATAAAAACTGGTGGAAAGTATGATCTGGCTCACTAGCAGCTTTCAAACGAACAAACAATGAATGATGAAGTCAGCATGTGGCGCGGCTCATTGTTGTATCACAGTCGGCCAAGCTTTCATTTACGTTTGTTTGTGAAACCAAACAAAGCTATTGACCTCAAATCAACAATCTGTATCATATGATATCGGATAACGGAGAGTGAAAATGCTCCTGCTACTACAGAGTTGGTAAAAGTTCCAGGTTGATGAAGAAATGTTGCAGCAATAGGAATATTTGTCGAACAAAATGACGAATGTCTTCAGATTCCCTTCTAAATAGCATGTATCACAAACCGCTACATCTTTTAAACGAAATAATTTTTACTTTAAATTTGCAATTTCGCGGTTGTAAGGTGACCTTTACGGATACTTTAAATACAAACTTTGATCAGACAATTCTCATCAAATTCCATTTAATAACACGTGTGAAAAAGGGATGTCCTTATACTTGTTTCCAGAAGTGTCCAATCAAGCATCAAGCAGAAATCAAAATCCAGCATAAAAACGATTCTTCAACAATAAACGCTCCTGTTCACTCATATTTTTTTTATCTCTTATCAATTGTATGAGTTCAGTTGGGTTTGTTTTGTACAAAACGTCAGTTGGTACTACAAAGTTGGATGATTTATACGATTCTAAACAATGGATTTTGATTTTTTTTATTGTATTTTTGTATGTTTTTACGTACTCTTTATCGTGTACGCGTATTGTGGAAACAACATCTATTAATTTTATTTTAAAAAGCCTTAAAAATTCACGCCTTTCATTGTGTTTCTCCCTATTAATACTTTTAATCCATTGTTTCAAATCCACCGAAATAATCCTTGAAAACCGGTTCTTGAAAATCGTTTGTACAGTAATCATCAATAAAAGTGAGAAAGCAACAAAATTTCGCTTTTTCAGATAATGATTTTCGGTTATTAATCTACCGTATTCAAATCGTTGACTTCGAATCTATCTGCCAATAATTTTTTTTAGATTATTCTTGCTTACAATCTCATTATTGTGTATTCCAATAACTCTTGCCAGCTCATTGCAATATATAAGTTAGTTAGTTAGTTAATTAAGTATTTCTTGCTTGTTTCGCAATTCCTTGATGTCACATCACACTTGAAACTTAGAGTGAAGGGTTTGTTTAATAGTCCTTCCGCAATGATTCAATGTTTGCTTTAGCATAACCGGGTGTTGAAATTTTATAATGAGTGTTTAGACTCGATAATGTGAGAAAAATCATTTACAAAACAGAACTCTCGTGCAGTTAAAAGGTCTTTACCGAACTATGTTACATCTAGAGAAACATTAAATTGACCTAAATTAACCAAATTACCTGCAATTTATAAGATACAGATCAATATTCTATAACACATGCAAATATTTCTCCATATGGCGTTCACGATGAATTGGTAGCATATGCCGACGAGAAACCATTACAAAAGTGAAAACAATCGGTAGATAAGCTCTGATAGTGCATTTGAAGAAATTCTAGTGAAACAAGACGCTCTTTGCTGCGGATAAAACGAACCACACTCTATGTAGTTCATCATTGGTGGGCAAAGAATACCAACCTCCAGATGGTATTCACCCTTCCATCCCACTCGGCTGCTGCCGATCATTCATCCCTTGTACGAGCCACATCATCACAAATAATACTCATCAACCACAATGGTCACGGTTGGTATGAACTACAAACGGAATGCATCTATCACTCAATCAAGAGAGGTCCAGAGTCCATCAAATGGACAAATGCGCATCCTTCCACGGACCACCGGACCTGCAGTGCAGGAGCTGTAGTTTGTCAAGCCCCCGGTGTGATGGCTGGTGATGGGCTTTTGGTGATCATGCGAGTCGGTTCAGCTAATTAGAATGCTCGTTCGCAGCCGCACGAGTGTATTCGCATCGCTTTGCAGCAACTATGAACTACGAACCTCATTCGAACCTCGAGGATGGAAAACCGTCGTCTCCCGTTCCACGGTCTGGTGCAACGAAACCAACCATCCAGGATGCATTCATTTGTCAGCACCAAACCGTGCACATGTCACCCGTTCTGTTCTAGGGCAGGATAGGCATGTGCATGTGGAGCTGATGAAAAGGGGGAGGATGACTAGTCCGGGTCGTCCGGTTTCGAAACATTAAAGCGCTCAGTTCGCCCCCTCCAAAAGCGCCAGTTCCGTGTGACTTCTTCCGTGACTATGGGGCGCGGTTCATGGCACTTGGAACACGCGACCCACTCTCTTTCGGGGTGGTCTCGGTTGTAGGAGAGAGCAAGAGCGTGAACTATACACGGTTTTAGTTGAATGGTGGAGCGAGCACAAAAAGAAAAAAAATACAGCAATAAAAGGACATCGTTGCGCCGGCACCACACCCTACACCGGTACGTCACGTCCCAAGTGAGGCGAATGATTCGCGACCGGTTTCTTATCGTTTCGCGTTTCCGTACGATGGAGACGACGACGACCGTCGAGTACAATGACGGCGACGACAAGTCAATTGTGTCGAGAGGTTAACGGGAAGCTCATGTCCTAGCACCGTTTGCCGATGTTGCATGTTGGAACTGCACTGTTTGCGCTTTATGTGATCGTCCTTCCGTGGTACGTCCCATCCCCTCCAATACCTGCTCTTCAAGTCCTCCATTTTCTTTGGAGTCATGTTCAATGGCCTAAAAAAAAAAACATTGGCCTGGTGGAAAAAGAACCATAGTTCGCTTCATTGTTGACTCACTAGTGCAGCGTAGTTCCCAACGGTCTGCAGCGGTGCCTTGGTCACGTCAACGGCTTGCTTCGTTCTTACCTTCAACTCTACGGTGCCTATCCCTGCCGGGGTGTACATGTCATCAGCCTATTTCAATTATGCTCAAGGTCGGGCAGGACACTGGCGGTCGGGAAGCAGCGCTCACACAAATCTAGGTCGAGATACGTACGGCATGCGTGGGCGAAGTGAACGGGAAGGAAACGCATCGCTTATGCAATAATGTGCATGGGCATATGCACAAGCAGTGCCTGTGAAGTGGATTTTGTGGCACACGCTGATCATCCCGGTCGGTTTCGGCGCGATTCGGTTTGATGCGCGTTAAAAGCATAAAGCGTATCTTTTGTGTCCAAGGCGAAAAACGGAAGGAAAGAACCGAAAAATTACATCCACGGTCTACCAGCATGCAGTGGATGTTATCTCCACTTCGCACTAGAACGGACAGATAAGGCAGTGTTTGATCTCGTTTATGCTACATTAGGCTCACTTATTCAGGATGCGATGCGTCCTGTCGCATTTCCTCTCTTTCTCCTCAGTTTCTCCCAGTTTCCCAGTTTTTATTATTCGATTAGGCTTTGCAGATTGGAAAGCACAGAAATCTCAGACACCCATAGAAATATGAAGGAACGAACCCTCAAACATCCAATCGCGCCCTAATGTCTGTCTTCACTTCTTTCCCGTTTCAGTACCACCCGCCAATTCATGAGATGCTGTTGCAGTAATAGATCGTCATGCTCTATTTTGTTCAACTCCTGTATACACCTTGAACCCGTAAGTGATCGTCCATCAATCGAGTGCTGTCTAGTGTTACAGATCGGCGCCTGCTGCCGCATCAACATTAATCGAGTTTTGTTTCGCGCGTGGACAATGCGTGCTGCTCCGGTTGCAGCTTCCGGTTGCTTATTTGTTTCTTCTTTCTTTCTTATTTCTTTGGTACTACTAGTATGAGTGTGTGTGTTTTGTGTGAAGATTTTGTTTTATGTTTGCTTTTATTTCGGAGCTGTTTCGTTTTATTGTAACGATACAACGATGTTTGTTGTTAATTTTATTTCGTTGTTTCTTTAAATGTTCGCATAATTGTTGATATACTGTGTTGATTGCGATTTGTTCTTTTCTTCCTTTTCTTTTCTCGTTTTTCCCGTTTCTCGATTGGTTCTTTTACTGCTACTTCCACCACTACTGCTACGGCGGCAATCATCATTATCATCACTTCTTCTACAACTACTACTACTACTACTACTGCTACTACTGCTACTAATTGCGTGGCCGCGTGCCTGTTTTGGCCACATCACTATTGATTGCTATCATTGTGCCACTTGGTGTGTGTTTTGCATACGTGTGCTATTATGTGTGTCTTATCATCGCCTTAACATCGCCCGCCATACTTCATCAACCGAACATTCATTGTGGTGTCATTTCTCTAACGTCAGCAGCGCTAAGTGCGAACTTCATCAACTTCATCTACAAAGTAGCGGTCATCGCCTGTTTGTGAATGTACATTTTAAACCGTTTCGCCCTATCTTACGTTTCTCTCGCTCTTTCTCTCGATATCTGAAAAGGTGTGTTTCATGTCCAGATGCTATTGTGTATATAGGTTAGTTAGTGTTTGTGTGTTGTTTATCATCTTAGGCTTGCCTGTCAAGTGGGTAATCGATAGGGAATCATTGCAGTCACTCAAGGAAGCGTTTTGAATAGTGCTGGAGTTGCATTTGTCTCATAACAATGTTGGAAATGTTTGTGACTTTCCCCGAATATGTAACTAAACCTAGTAAATTGTGCTACTGCGGTCGCTATTCATGTAGCATAGAAAGTATAGATTTGTTTGGAGGACCTGTTGGGTGAATGGCTTTCAAATGGTTAAAAAGTTTTAAATTGCATTTTGTTGTAATAGTGCGATCGACAACACTCGCGATTCGCTAGATGAGATTTTGAAAGCCTCCAGAAGTAAGGAAAACACTGAGAAAAGCCCGTATTGTCACGTCCCATAAGAAGTCATCATGAATTATCTCACCTGTATCTAGTTCCATCTCACCTTTGTGTTGCGAGAATGTTTCATACCGAGTAACAGTAGAGTAATCAGTGCATAGTGTCTGTGTGTTTAAGTATTCATTGTTTGTTCCGTTTGATTGGATGTGAGAATGAGTATGTTTATTTGTTTATGTTTAAACGATGCCACAATATTCCAAGTCCGGTACATACAGTAGATAGAGCTAGTCATGAAATTGTGCTTCTTCATTGCAAAAGAAAATACGAACATGGAATTACACATCTGCACAACAATGCGAATTGAGGCTCGAAACTACGCCCAAGTATCCATACAAATCAGTCTAACAATCGCCACAAGCAGCTTGTTGTAAAGAAGAAGAGAAAAATAACATTGAAATCAATATCCGATTTCTATCGGTACCTTACTGTATTAATCATACAATACATTTTCTTTATAAAACCTTCCTCCATGTCACACTCTCGGCGTCATCCTCACAGAAGATTCTCCAACACGCTTCTCCAACGGGCAGATATTTATAAGCCATTTTCTATTCCCCAACGCAGCGTTCCATTCAAACTCCATCCTAAGTTAGTTACAGCAAAAGGCTCTTGAGCAGGGCATGGAACTTGAATGCCGCATCCCAGAGTGTCCTCTGGAGTGCACAGTTTGAAGCAGGCCCATGCCAGCGGTGTGGTTCTCCCGAAAGAGAAGTAGCCTCGACAGCACACGACCGTACTGAAGAAGCACAGCGTCATCGCGTTTGAAGAGAGCCCCAGAAGAGATTTGGTCAAGATCGCCGAACGAACAATGCGTTCCATAAAATTGCTCCATCCCATCATACATATTAATAATCAAACTGATGAGCCTTGAGGACATCGGCTAAGCTCTTCTCACACGGTACCGGCACCGTAAAACCCGTGCCGGGCATGATTAAATGTGTCCTTTGGCGTGTTCTCTTAGCCACCCTATGCTTGCTGAAGCACCAGGCCCGAAAGTTCTGAATCAGGCAAATGTAATAGCGCTAAAGTACCTGCGCTTCTCCGGGTAGTCAACTTTGCGAGGGTGATGGGATCCCTTGTAACTTTGCAACTAATCGAGGGGTGGAGCGAAAGAGGTGTTGGGGTGGGTGGTTGTGACTCTTTTTCGGTTGTTGTTTAATGTAGTTACATTTACACCGCCGTCCCATCACCACTATGATGCTACTTACGATGTAATAAAAGAGACGTAAAACGCCCGAGTTCGAGAGTCGGTGTAATAGAGTTGTTTTTGATTTGCTGTCTTTGCCATTTGCAACCATCTCACGAAGTAGAATTCTACCTCGAACGGGAGCGGTGTACTTTTTTCTGTGTTCGGTTTTACTTTTTTGCTGTACACAATGCTCCGGAGACAAATGATTTTATCACTTTATGGTGGTTAGGTTTCGCGGGTGGTTTGCGCGCTCACAATTTTGATGTACGATTTATTGTGATGTAATGAAAATGGATTTGCTGGTTAGTCTGGGCGGAGCAATAAACCTGAGCACAACAATAAATGATCATAAAAATAGATCCAATTGAAGTGATGGTAGCGGCAATGCTAATACCACACGGCCAAGAACAAAACTACCATGATTCGTTCCTGATTTTACGTCGGCGAAAGTCATACCACACAATTAGTGTTCCCTTTTCTTTGGAATTGCAATGTTCATCTTCAGTTCGGGTGCGGCAGAGAACCAAAGGGGGATCATTCTGTTTGCTAACTTTGTCTAGGTTGGATGAGATGAGTGTTGGTTTTTGGCGGTGATTGTTTAGTATCACAGCACAATAACGCTTGTATGGTATGGCTTGGTGAAAGTTGTACAACAGTCATGATGTGGTGGTGTATTTTAGGTAAGATAACAAAACTGAACAGTGACGAGGGAATATTAAGTGTATTTCAGTCAAAAGGGTTTGAAACATTACATCATAAGAGAAATTTTGATGTTCTTGCCGTGTTTTTCTGAAAAAAAAATTCAATACACTCAGCTATTTAGTAGAACTTCATGAAATGTAAAACTCGTGTAAAAAAGCTATCGGAAAAGCTCTACAGCTCAGTATTTCGAAGTAATTTCGAAGAATACCAAATAGAAACATAGTACATTTCCTTTATAATTTTGAGATATTCCGAGATGAATTACAAATATTTATGGAATTTGGAGTAAGATTAGTTCATGGTTGCCATTAAACATTGACATTGACATTCACTTTAGACATTGACATTAAAATGCTGCTGATGAACAGAAAAAAACGGTTCATTAAATGCACAAAAAACGCTTTTTTTATTAAAACAGTCCGTAACATAATCATAACATAAGGCTACAATTTTAGAAAACAAGACAAATTTGACGAAATCTATAGAAAAAATTCATTGTTACATAATCATAACATAAGGCTACAATTTTAGAAAACAAGACAAATTTGACGAAATCTATAGAAAAAATTCATTGTTATTAAATACAACGTGTTGTTTGGGTCACAAATTAATGCAATTAGAACTGTTACATTTTTAAGCATTCTTTTGCATATTTTTCCATCAGCTGGAACACTGTTTCATGTAACACAACTGAAAAAATAGATGATGGAAATAATAATTCAACTAGGTTTTAAATTTGCACCATTGGGCCATTCGTATCTGGCGTTTCCGTTGCATATTTGGTAGCGGCACCGGTCCCACATGACAGGACCGAGCTAAAATCCCATCTGGATCGTTCCCTCCTCTCAAGGGTTGATTACCCGTCAATAGGTTATGTCTAGTAAGTTAGAAATGGTACACATAATCTAGTCGGTCGTTACGTCAAGAAGAAGAGAAGAAGTATTTCGCATATTTAATGTATGTGACCACCAAAGCACAAATACTTCTGGTGAAAAAATTTGCAACAGTGTGAGTAAAAATGTGTAAAAACATTACGATACGTGGTGCTTACTTACTGTAAGTTCGTAGAACATCACTTTTTCTCATTTAGACACCTTTCAGAATTACTTTTCTCCCTTAAACTTTTCTTCTTACACTCAATTAAATTTTGTATGCAATTAAAAGAAAAGTGAGCTTATGGTTATGGTACGGATTGAGCAACTTGTTCTACGTTTGTTATGTGCTTCACTTTCCAGAAATGAAATATTCGTATGATTATTTAACGAACTAAGATTAATTCCAACTATTCAAAGCTATCTTTTATATTTAACAAGATACAGCCAATTAGTTCATCAAATATTTTTACACCTTTGTGGAAAAAACGAACATTTTTTGCAGGTGCATGTTTTAACGAGATGATGAATTAACGCAAACGCAAACAAAAGTAACAGCTAAATAGTGAAACTGACGCTGGTTGTATTTTTTGCTCACATGCCGTACGTACGTATGTGTGTGTGTGGGTACGTTTGTATGTATGATGCGTTTGTAGCATAAAGCACATCCATCCATCGCAATCGTCATCGTTGGGCGAATTCGTGAATGAAATTTTTGTTTACTGCATGATACAAAATAGATGACGAGAGCAGCGGTAAGAGCATAATAGATGGATAGTGCCCGATACTACCACATAGAGAGAAGGAGAAAGAGAGACAGAGAGAACAAACTGTGCCGAAAACGATACGGGAGAGATAAAGAGAAAAGAAAAACGCACGCAATAGATGCACACGGGACAAATACTATGGCACTTTTGTTCTGGCGGCCCACTTCTCGAAAGCTCGCGAAACATGGCAGGAAAAAAAATTGTTACAGGACTACGGTTGCTGTGTTGAAGCAAATGGAGAAACCCCGATGCTGCTTCTCACTTATTCCAAACGGTAGTGTAGCGCATCCAGCATCGCTGTACAACACGGCACCATAGCAACCCTCGCCTGCGCGAATAGTAGAGCGGAAAGGATGGGTCGGTTTGGGGAGAACAATCTCTCGCCAGGACATTCTCCGTCTCAGGTGACTCTCATCACGATATTCTCTCGCATCTCTCGCGCGCCGAGTCTGCCGATGGTTGTGTGCGTGCGTTCACCTAGCGCAGCATCCGGACGGGATTTTCCACCCGTACGGTATGCGTGTTGGTGTGGAAAACCACTTGCGAAAAGGCAAATTTTGCTTCTGCTCCCGGAATGCCAGTGCCTAGAGTGCCAATGTGTACGTGTGCGAGCGAGTGGTGAGCGCCCGTGAGGAATGACACAAAAAAGTAGGGCTTTTTCGAAGACAGCAGCTCGTTGAACACTGGTGCGGAGTTTTTGGGGATAGAAGTTGTACACTACACCAGAGTAAACGAAGCGAACTTGTGACAGAATTTCGCTCGTAGCTGATAGTTTAGTGCGTAGTATTAAACCAGTAGTAAGAATCGGCTGTTTGCGGCCCTGTTTTCTGTGCTGTATTCCCGTGTGTGTTTAGAGCTCTGTTGCGGATTGAGATTGCGTGGGGAGATCGGTTTTGTTTGCTCGGCGGAAATTAGGTTATGACAGTTTGCGCTGCTCCCCCGTGGGCACCAGTGAGGATTCGAACTCAGTCGCTCGTGAGTCGTTTATTAGGACACGCACAGCTCATCTTGGAAGCTGCTGTGGTGCCCGTATTTCTTCGTATCTTCAAGCAATTGTAAGCAATCGTGTGGTGATCCGCGGTTCTTATGTGGGAATCGATTGTGGGAGTCAGCAGCAAGTAGACATCGCTCCCTCAAGCCGTAGACATCGGTCGTGTGGTCATAACAGTTTTGTCATCATGCACACAGCATCCTTTTCGTGAAGTGAAATAGAACAGCGAGCAGTGAGAAGGGTCCTTCCTGTCCTTCCTCACGGTGAGCCGACCGAGGCTGAGCGACTGAGAGGAATGCGTACGGACGGGCGTGTGACAGTATGTGTACGGTGCTGGTGAGATGCACGGCGAGCTGAGCGTGAATCGGGAGGATGTACTTCTTCTCACGCACTCATCGATCGATCGAAAGTGGTTGCGCCGAGAGCCGTTGGTGTGGTTGTGTTTCTCCCGTACAGGCGTGTGTTACTTTTTGTGTGCGGATAATCTCAAGCACAAATATGTGAAAAATAGCCGATTTCGTTGACATTTTGGCACGCGAGTTTGAAGTAGATATTTCCGCACGGTGTGTACTACTCCCGGGTGCGTGAGATGATTCCATTTAGCGCGAGTGTGTGTATGTGTGGGGGGAATTTTGTTAATGCAGATCCGTTTTCCGTGACGTATTCGGGGTGTTGGTTTGCTCCTAATGGAGGAAGAGTTTTCACGGTTCTGTATGATGAAACATGTTCCCACCAAGGAGAGGGAAGGACGAACTCGGTAGAAGAAGAATACAGTCACCATCGACATTTCGAACGAAGGAAGAAATGCGTTCCCTTCTTCGAGAATTTGGAAGAAATAGAACAATTTGCAGCCGTGATAAGTTTTCCCCGTTATTTTATTTGAAAAGAAGGTATTTTCCCAATTGAATTGTGACTTTTCTTCGCGGTTTGTGCTTCCTTTAAGATGGGTGTGTTTGACGCATAGCTTTCTTCCTCTTAATATTCGTTTGTTTTCCTTTTCCTAATTGACAACAGTTCCCTGACACCCATTGCGCTAGAGAGAGAAAGAAAGTGGGAAAAGCAGAAGCAGGCCAAACGAGACAGATTAGCGAGAGAGCGAACGAAAACAAGCACGCGCAAGAGAGAAAGAGAGAGGGACAGAGAGAAAGAAAGAGAGAGAGAGAGAGCGCGAGCTTGTGAATCTATATATATATGTGTGTGTTTGTGATTGAAAAGTGCTAAAATTTTTGCTTTATCTATAGAGGGAAAACCCTCGTATTTCATATTCTTCTAGCTGTATATAACAAGTACGAAAAGTTAGTGAACTTTTTATACCCCCGAACCCCTCGAAATCGACCCCAACAATTGGTGTGATTAGTAAAAGAATCCACGCTGCTACTATGAAATTCACGTAATACAACAGTGCAAATACGAAAAAAATATAATACAAAGAAAAAAAACACATAAAGAAAATATAGCGAAACACACGAAAGCAATCTTTCAACTTGGCAGTAAAAGAAAGCAAACAAAACAAACAAAACGGTGGCCCAAAACGGCGAAACGAAGAAGCAATCCCGGTTTTGAGCGTTCTCGGTGAACACAGTGCAAGACACACACGCGTAAGACAAAATGGGAGCTAAGGGTAGCGTAGAGGCTGCCAAGATGAACGCCGATGGCTGGGGCCACTTCGAGGTATGTTTTTTACGATACGATTTACTTTTTTTTCACCCTTCCCTCACACCCTTCTCTTGGGTTTTCGCTATTATTTCTGTCCAGGACGCACACGTAGCATCCTTTTCGATGTTCTGTTGTTTTTTTTTCTGTATATGTTTCATTTCTGACTCGTTCCAATCCAACACCGTTTTACGTTACCGTCCGGTGTTTTGCTTTATGGTTTAATCAAATAAAACAAATTTATAAACAGTAAACAGCTAAATTCGGTGGTTTCGTCGTGTGCACGGGCTGCAACATGTTTCGCATGTTGAACGTTTGTCGAACTCGGCCCACAGTAAAATAAAAGGGGTTTCAAGAATAAAAAACCAAAACAGTTTCCCTTGGGCTAACAAACTACTAGCAATGCGTAAGCTCCCAGAGGAAGCGTAAAACAATGCCCCCTTAAGAAGAAAATCAGTACAAGAAGCTTTAACACCACTTACACACATCCCTTTTTTTTGTTTTGTCTGGAAACAGGCTAAAAAAAACACACACAAGTGATTACAATAATAAACCCTCCGCCGACAGTTTAAAGGTGCATAAGTAAACACTACACTATGAGAATGATGTGAAACGATCCGTGTTTGCGAATGAGCTTTGGTGCATACATAAAGAACGGAAACTCAGCGCTACTACCATCGCAGCAGGTTTTTGCAGCTTTTTCGCAACGTTTTCATCCTTCGTATCTTGTTTTACTTCTCGCCTCGCTCTCTAGTGTACAAAGTTTGAAAGCCGCTGTGATTGTGTGTGTGTATGTTTTGTCTGTTTGATTTTATGTTTTGGTTTGTTAAAACAAAATTTGACATTCTTGTTCTTAGCGTAGGAGAGTGCGTAATGCCCCCACTCTCTGTGCCGTATTGGTAGCATTTTTCTGTTCTCAACATAAGCCAGCGTTCGATTTGTTCTGTTGTTGCTTTCTGTTTCTGATTCTTACCAACAGGGCACTAGCCCTGTTGCTAGCTAGTGCGCACACCATATCGCAAAACATCTACAACAGCCCATTGTTCTGACTACTTTTTCACATATTTGCGCAATTCGCTCAAGCGTTTGCATCCATGCTGCTTCATTATGCGCGGAACAATCATCATCCCCCATCCCACCCCACGAAGGGTTGTGTAATATGTGCGTGTGTGTGTGTGTTTGTGTGTTTGTTCCAGGTGGTAGCATCGTGCGATCGAGTTCTGCGTTCTTTATCGAGCGTTTGTTTTGAAGCGATTTTTTTGTTACTTTCTCTGGTAGTTTTGGTAGCGCTTTCGTACGTAATCTTGTGTAAATAGCTCAAAACCAGACCGACCGATAACCCGGTTGTTGGTGGTTGTTCATGAACCGACATCATTTGCTCAATTATACCATCATTCTCATACCGATTGTACAGCATTGTACAGTTCATCGTAGTTCTACGTAGCCCGAATTATAATCTCATTCTAAAACTCACGATAAAAATGTTTGCTTTTGAAAGAGAAAAAACTCATTTAAAGTACTTATTGGACAATCATTCCTTTTCCTTCCCAACAAATCTACTTCCTCATCTTGTTTTTAGCCCATACATGAACTTCATCAGAAATCTAAAAAAGGAAACCCACAAGCATGAAACATTCCGTCACTAATCCTACTAGCCCCTGTGTTCCACGTCCAACGCCCAAGAAAATTCCAACCCTCCAAAACGGGTTGTTACGTTCAATCCATACCCGAAAAGTACCAATACCTAATGTCAATTACGAAACATACAGCTTCCATAGTGAGATTACCCACCGTGTGGTTCCGAAGGGTTTGCCTCCGATGCCATTCTTCCTAATCTCACGCGCAATTCGGCTTCCTGTCGATGGCTGCTCAATGGCAGAACGAAGGAAGGTTGTATTAAATATAAATTTAGGTCAACTCGCCTGTCGCTCCGAGCGGTCCACGGTACAGCGTGTGAGTGAGCATGCCCTTCTCACAAGAAAGCAGCAATTGCACTTTGCAAAACCGCTCGTCCAAACATGCCCATTGTAATCAGTGTGCAGTGTGCAGTGTAGGAGTTTTTTAAGTTTATAAATTCACACATACTGCTGCCGTACTGCTGGTGGCTATATTGTATGCTTTTGAGATATGAATTGAACATGCGACAACAACGGCTCCTCTCTCAGCACTTCCCGTGCAGGTTTTCCCCCATCCCAGTCACGCCCTTAAGGTCGCCCCCGAACCCGCCTCAATAATGCACCACTACCGAATGCTCCCGAAATGTGTGCACAATTCCCCCGCGGTGGTTACCCGTAAGCCCTTTCGCAAAGCTACGATTCGTACTAATACACTACTGGCGTTGCGTTTCTTCTTCCATTATAGCGTGGCAGCCGTCACTACAGCCACAGACATAACCAACGGTCCCAGTCGTTGAACCGAGGCCAAGCTCTTTCACGGGCCGATGTCAGTGGGATGTGGTGACAGCAAGGAACCTCAGGTAACGAGAACCCCGAAACCCAACGCGCTGCAGATGCGAAGATGCGAAAATGGCCCAACGTCCGTATTCCCACCGGGCCACTGCGTCTTCGTAATCCTTCACAGCTAGCAAGCGCTACTGCTAATTCCAAGCCCATCGCGTGCTTACCGGAGGGAAAAAAAACCCTTCGTTTGCGAACTCATTCTGTTCATTCTGAATCTGTATTCATTGCCGTTCTTTCCTTTCTCACAGGAGGACAGGCTGGGTGCCCAAGTTGCGCTATGGGTAATAAACTAAGCTGCTCGTGTGCACCGCTTATGCGGAAAGCATATCGTTATGAAGATTCTCCTTGGCAAGCATCCCGTAGGCGGGACGGCCATCTCCTGAGGTACGTCGGTGCGATGGTTCTGGTTCCGTGTTGGCAAGATGAGGAAAAAGTGGAAAAGTGGAAAACTTTTCACATCCATATCTTTTCCACACAACCAAACGACCAAACGAAAAAATAGTGAAATAATGTTGTTCATGTTACTAAGAAAATGTGACTAATCACACTGCCGTTGTGCCTCTGCCCGTTCGTTGTTACAGGTTGTGGGCGGAAGTGTTCCACGTTTCGGCCAGCGGTGCCGGCACAGTCAAATGGCAGCAGGTGTCGGAGGATTTGGTGCCGGTGAACATCACCTGCATTCAGGACTCGCCCGAGTGCGTGTTCCACATCACCGCATACAACAGCCAGGTGGATAAGATCCTTGACGTGCGACTAGTGCAACCAGGTAAGAGGCACGATCGTCGATAGTTGCCACAGGCTGACAGAGTTCGTTTCTCGTTTTAGGGACACGCATCGGGCAGGCCTCAGAATGTTTCATCTACTGGAAGGACCCGATGACGAACGATACCTGGGGCCTGAACTTTACATCTCCGATCGATGCCAAACAGTTCCGTGAATGTTGTGTAAGTATAGCTAACGATCTTTCATCTAGTGCGCTACTACTTCTACTGCTGTTACTACTACTTCTACTGCTACTGCTACTACTATCACAACTATTCTACTACAACTACTGCTACTCTTACTACCGCTTCCAATCGTCTGTGTGTTCTAAGTGTACGATGAGTGTACGTGTGATCGGCCACACGCTACCCTCCGCCCGTTCTATCCTGCTTGATTGTTTCCGTGTGTCTGTACGTGTGTTTGTGCGTGTGTACGTATGATACGTAGGTGTTCACACTGTGAGGGTCACGATCACAAGATCCATGGCTTTCCTGCCACACACACTGACATTCACGCTCACTGTCTCGCAACTCACTTCGTTACTGGACGAGAACCGCATCAACAACTGCTGCCTGTATCTATCTTCACACCTTTCCCGTCTACTATTTCTACCGACTACTGTCCTATCTCTAAACTATGCTGCTAATAAAATGTTGCACTATTATTTGTGAGTTAATGAGCATCCGTCCCCCTCGAATACGCTAACCGGAACACGTTCCAATTAAACTCCATCTCAAACCCCCAACGTGTCACTCGTTCGAATCCAATCCAAGAGATGTGAACCGCTAGCGATGGTTTACCTTCGTGCACTCGCGAAATGTTCATCATTGCCTGGTACAATTGCACCGGGCACCTCACATTCACATTCCGCTATTCCTTGCCACACGTTCCCGCACCCGAACACCCACATCTCGATACCGTGTCCAGTCCGTTGTGCCGTCTTCCCGCCATAGCCATTCATCACCCTAATAATAGTGCGACGTTTTACAGTCGCCTTCTTTCAAATTTTCACGAAAGGCCTCCTCAAGCTATTCACTAAAACTTGATCCACCTGGGAAGGGCAAGGTTAAGACGAAGAGGAAACCGCTCAGCACACCGGCGAGTCCGTCGCGTGCCCGAGAACCACAGTGCACCTGCATGACCGCCGAACAGTATGCCAGAATTCGGGCCCAGGATCCACGGTACCGCGGTAAGTGACAAGAATGGCACGATCAACGATAACAAGCTAATCCTTCCAACCTTCCAACGCTTCTGTTTGTAGGATCATCAACCCTTCCGAGGGCTACGAACCGGGCCACCGAGACGGAGACACTTCGTAGTGAAAAGATTGCGACGGCCACCTCCAGCACCTCACTGTACGACAATGTCGGAGCTAACAATACTCAGGGAAATACCATCAATAGTCAAGGTATGAGGTTGATAAAATGTATTTTTAACCTAACTAGGTAAGCGTACAATTGGCTTGTACAAGTATGAGAGCTATTGTGCCTAAGAGTCCCGATAAGTTGAAGCTAAACAGGTATTCTCAAGTTTTTAGATTGTTTATGCTATGAGGTTCAAACTCAGATTCAGATAGCGATTGCTGACTGTAATCATCACTCGTTGAATTGTATTTCACCACAGAAACTGGCCACAGACAGACAAAGTCCCAAGAAACAAGTACAATGACCAATGTTGGCACAGTCACCGGAACGGCCGTTACGCAGAACCACGTCGGGTCGCAGATTGGGCAGGATGAATCGGGTTCCACCATGGGCAATCAGCGCCCGGAAGAGACATCCAAATCGGAGGGAACACAGGCCGGTGGTACGTTGCAGCAACCGGAACGATCAACCAAAACCACCTCCACCGGTACCGGCACTCGAACGAAGGACTTCAATGAAGAGATGGTAAGCGATATTCCCGGTCCCAGTGCTGTCGACTACTTTTCTAATATCTGTTTCAACACGTGTTTCTACAGCCTCGTGACCAACACGACATGCATCACAACATCATCAACAACAACACGGCTAGACGAAACAAATCCAAAAGCACGGAGGATATGAATGTTGGTTAGTGTGAAGGTTACGGGGAACTGTTCCCTGTGCAAGCGAACTGACGAGTTTTGTATGTGATTCTAACTGTTGCTCCTCTTTATTACACCCTCAGATTCATCTACCATGAAGCGCATGTTGAAACCGATGCCAAGTGCAGAAAGTCCCGTGACATCGCCGGAGATGGGCAGACGTCGTTACAATTACTATAACTCCGCAACCAACACTCCTCATACGCATCAGCACACTATTCACAATGCACATATGTTAAACAATAATGGCACCATTTCACGTAACGCTAGTCAGAGCTCCCGCTTCTCTGGCTCGAGGTACCTATCCCTGCTCGATCAATGCAATCGCACCGATAGTTACCGATACGTTTGAACATCTCCGTTGCAGATCGTCGCACGAAATAGGCAGAGGACATCAGCACGGCGGACGTGGGCTTTATCTAGAGCTGGAGCGTGAACGAAGCTGTGTGGAGGGTTCCCCTCCATCGGATAATGTGATGTTCGACAATCAGTGCTACGCCACCACGCCCAGCTCGAGCAATGGCAATTCGGATCAGGATCAACCACCGTACGGACGGCAGAGTGGACGACACTCGCATCACCATCAGGTAGTGCACGCTGGCAGAGCATTCGATGAGCGGTCGTCACTAAAATATGCAACTACGTATCTATTTTTTAGAATCCCCCAAACGTTACGCCTACTCCGGGCTCGCCAACTTCACGATTGCTGCTAGAGTACGAGATGCATCTGAGGAATACGCTGGCAAAGGGAATGGATGCAGAGTCGTATAGTTTGCATACGTTCGAAGCATTGTTGTCGCAGAGCATGGAGAATTTGGAACTAGCCGAAAGCTTGCCCGGCTCCAATCAACGTAGCCCATACCCCATTCGTAGAAGTAAGTATTTGGGGGAAACTTTAGTGTTCAATAGTCATGAATTGAACGAGGTCAGATGAAGTAGTAACGTAAGCGTTATTCCAGCATTAATCTGCCATCTTGATGATTCACAAATAAAAGAGTGGATGGTCCATACGAGGTTTACTCCCTTTAATGGCAGATGGGAATCTTTTAAAAACTCGTTGGATATTAGCTATTGGCTGATTATTTGAGACTTAACTCACCCATAGTAGAAGCAACCTGTTCATCATAAGGTTGTGGGAAGCATCGTCCAGTCGAGATTTTAACCAATACTAGGTTGTAAAGCCGAGGATTATTTACCAGAGTAATACTAAATACTTCATATGCGTAGAGTATCACGAGTTACATCACTATATTTTAATGACAACCGCGTAATTATCCAAAGTTCTTGATCAAAATCAAGACATAACACACAAGTGTCAAATTAGTTCATAATCGCTTTGTAATCGAACTGCAGTCACTGTATTATTTCCTTGTAATGCTGTTGAATTTCTTCATTTAATGGAGCACATCATTTTTATCGAAGGTTTCCTAAAAAGTGATAAGTTTAATTTACTATTACAATTTGTACTAATTGTATTTCTGTACCGATATGTTGTACATATAAAACAAATCAAACAACATTTCACCACATTTTCAAATTAAGTCACCATTTTCCATCCTTACAACGAAAAACAATATTGTTATGTGGTATTGTTTTCATGTTGGCAACATTACACCAAGAAGTCTAGTTTCTCAAGCCGTCAATGTAATATAAATATTTAAAAGGTTTTTATTCTAGTTGTGTGGTATAAACATCGAATACGCTAGAAGTTTATTTCAAAGGATGATGTTTTTTAAAATAATAAATGAAAAGCTATTAGATGTGCGGTAAAATTTGAAGTCCTGTAAAATTTTCACATTTCCTAAACCATTAAAAGGGATCGATCAAATGGCTTATCATTCGAGTCAAGTTTCATTTAACACTGCGACGAAAAGATAACCAATCAACGAACCAACTGACAAAATATGCTTGACGACAGAAGAAAAACAATCCCTTAGTTGAATTAGACAATATGGATCTTAATACTATTTTTTTGGTTGAACCTATTTAGACAATTATTTAAAAGATGTTGTGTGTTTTGCAACTTACAGTGCTAAATGGTACACTTTAAATTTTAATTTCTACCATAAGTGAATTAATTTTGTTTACAAGGGGAAGAGGAAATGTCTTTCTCAAGATTACAGACTTATCGATAAGTCAAGTAAGTGCGATGTGGAACTACCTTACTAACATGTCGTTCAATTTTGTTTTGCCACTTATCCGCTTCTACAACTGTTATCGATGGTGATGTTGATGAGATCATGTTTTGAACCTATACAAACTATGTTGTTGTCACCTTCGTTGTTGACGAAACTATTTGAACAACTCTTGATCGGTCTTGATTTTTTAATATTTATTGCCTATAAATTACCATTGCTATCGTGTCGTTGGAATGATTATAATTCCTTTTATTGACACATTGTTTTTTATTTGTGACTCCACGCGCTCGGAGGTATTGACCTTCTATTTATTGTGTTTTGACGTTCTACGTGCTACGTAAGATATTAACAAGTTAGGTACCTGTTCTGTCATGTGAAAGACTACTACAGAAATGACCTACAAAAAATTGTATGCATCCATCCATCGTAGAATATGCCAGTATACTTTAACATTTACTTAAGAATATACAAGGATATTTACATCCTTTTCAATGAATTTCCTTGGGGAAGTGATTTCTTGCTCAGATTACTCTAATATTGTTTGCAAACCAGTATTCGTCAACATGAAAACAAATAAAATTTAAACGTTTTTTTTTTCAAAAAGTGTAAAAATTTTCATTTTCTTTGTTTGTTTGAAGCTAGAAACAAATTTGAATAACTCTAATATTGCCATTCTACGTCATCATTATGTGGATACAATAATTTCTAACATCATTTTATTATGAATTCAAAAAAATCTGTGTTTAGTTACGTTATACTATAACCATAACTATGAATTTTGTTAATCAATCCAGTGTCTTTTTTTAATTATGTACGACTCGTTTTCAGTTTTAAAATGATGCCTTATCGATAAATTGATTCAAAACTAAGCGAACCATTACATTTACCGTTCAATTTAGCCATAAAAATAGACTTTAAGAACCAAACCCCATCGTGTTTGTCACTCCGGGTTGTTTACACTGAAAATAGAATGTGTTATGTAATGCACGAGCGTTTGATTACGGACCATCAAAAGGATTAGGGCTCCTGTAGCGACGGCATTGACTAGAACGACACAATTTAATAACCTCTACCTGTAACACACAAATCCGCCTTCTTCCACTTATGGCATACCTTAACTGCAACGTTCAAAGCGGGCACCTGTTACCCTTGGCTGCCACTGTCACGAACCGCCCAGTGTGAACCAAATGGAGTTGAAAATTTTGAATAATTGATTAAATTTGATTTGAACGGTCTACGGGACAGACTCACAGCCCGCTTCGGTTGACGTTTTGTTACCGATGAGTGATGGGTTTAGGTGGGCGGTTGAACGGAAAGCACTCTGCCAGCGAAAGGTAATTTGCTCAGCGTCTTTTCTCATCCGCATCGCACACAGGAAAGGTCGGATTAGTTCGGGGAAATCTTCCTATTTTACAGGCAAATGCTCTTGGGAGCTTTCTCGGAAGGAAATTAATTTTCGTAAAACCAGCACCAGTTAGCAACTTTTGTGATGTGATTTCAAATCATTGTTTCTTAATCTCTGCGTCACGTCACCCTTTCTATGTTTGTTTTACAGGCAGTGCCAAATCATCGACACTTCCGCTGCCACACCGGTTGGGCGGAAACGAGCGTCCGGTGACAGTTCGGGAGCGTGATCGCGACCGTGACGGATACTATAGCGATCGCAATGAACTGATACGTGAGCGTGAGCGAGATCGCGATCGAGACCGCGGTTATCTTAGTGACCATAACTCGAAGTAAGTGTGCTGAAGAAAAGGGTTCCCTCTGTCCGTTACTGATATTACTCACCACGTACTTGCATCTTATTACTGCAGCAGTTACTCAACGACTACCCGTTGCGCGTCGTGCATTGGAGAGTCGGCTCGTGCTCAGTGGTTCCGGCACTCGGACGGTTGGCGCTCGGGTAGCTCCACGTTTGGATCCGGGTCCGGGCCAGGATTGGTTTCGTCGCAGAGCAACGCCGGCGGTGGTCACAAACGGTCCCCATGGGACTCTCTGCCATCGCTACGGCAAGACTCGAGCCTCAACGACTCGGGCTACAAAAGCAATCGTGCAGATTCATTCGAGCAGAGGTAAGAATTACACAATTTTTAATATCATTAAAAATGTAGCTGAATTGTTAAATGGACAAAGTTGATTAATTCTTAACCATTGAAATAAAGTATATCAACTTCAATTCTGAAAACTAAGGAAAATCTGTTTTGAATAGGATTGCTTTAATTGTAGTAATCAGAACTAAACCTTCAATTCTACTTTCGTGATTACAGAGGTGTCTTCGATAGGCAAGACAGTTTGCGCTCGGACTACATGAGCGATAGAGAGCCACGCTACGGAATTGTGCAGCAAGCATCGATCGACAGCACCGATTCGCGCTTATGCTACTTGACGTCATCAGAGGTAGGTGTACTCTCTCATTCCAATGTGCTTTTTCAATTACACTGCTACCTTTAATTATCCGAAATGCCATTCTCTTTACGAATTTATCATGAAATTTCCTGGAACCAAATCGTTATGAATTTCGCTTATTGGAGAATTGAGGACAGACCGATATTTATGCTCATGCCAATTCAAAGCACACACTGTCAAAACAAATGGGCACTGCCCATTCCGGGTTGAATTTAAATTAACCAATACGGAACATCATCGATCGAATGTCCCTGCTCTAGGACCGGCAGGAACAGAGCAATGCAATTTTGTGCTCTATTCAAAGCCATTTCAGCAGTGAATCAAGTTTGCATTCATTTTCGATCGTACCTTTCCGCTTTATCTCCATAATCTCGTCCCGGCATCGATATGCTTTTTACAACTGCCAGAAGAAACTCCATTGCTTCGATTGCACCTTCCACAATCAACGGCCGGGTGGGTTTTGGCTTTGCTTGTACATTCAGAAACTTACATTCACCGCGAAACTAGCAAGGAATTTGTTGCAGCTTGTGCCACGCAACCGGCGCATGTTGTATGATTAACTTCGAGCATGATCGGAACAACCGGCACAAGAATCCGTACAAATTCCAATGCCGATAAAATTGCTTCTCGTTTCGTCAGTGGAGGCACACGCTCTTTCCGCAACCCTTTGCGTGTCCCCATTGGCACATCAGCGCAGCGCGCACGTGCAACACTCTTTCAAAATCGCGTCTCAAGGGAAGGCGGAGTGCGGATCGGGGCAAATCAGCTCGGGCTTAGCGGCTGAATAGCTGTTCGTTAAACTATTTTGCAACAACCATGTCAACGGGCATTCGCGTGTGGCTTCGATCGGGTAACGCTCCGATGCTGATTGCTCCTCGTTGATTTATCGCCCGCATGGGACAGAGCTACTGGAGCATTCTGGACACCGGTTGCGGGCAGTTAGGAGGGTTTTGGGGGATATAGGATTTTCTGGAATTTCACTTCCATTGGGCTGCATGGCGGGCGCGGTAACTTACATGGAACTTGACTGTTGTTTTGTACGTGGTGTGAGAAATGTGCACGCCACAACAGAAAAGAGCTTCCTCTCAGGTGCGGAGATAAGGGGACCCGTATGTGAATGTGTGTGTGTGTGTGGGTGGGGGTTGTGCTATTGATCAGAGGATTTGCGATTAATAATCCTATCAGGAGATTAGGGGAACATTCAATCGAGAGCCCACAACACTAACTAAGCCGAAAGGCCAGATGAATAAAACCGTTCGTTCTGGGAAGTAGTTTGTAGATGAAACGTTACAGAATTTACCACAAACTTGCCCGTCCGCACCCGAACCCACCCAGCCGCAGCACATCAAGGAGTTTAAGAGCCTTTTGATGGGTGTAAATAACTTATCCGATACTGTGCTGCGTTAATCAAATTCCCATCCTAGCTTCCCGGATGCCGGGGCGTATGCGAGAGTACATGCTGTACACCACAGAAACCTCACTGTCACCGTATTTATTAAAACTATAAAGGTTCATTACGTGACGCATATTGATGTAATTTAGCACCGGTACAACGATTGAGTGATTATGTTTCGCTCTCTGCACCGCCTTTCTGTCGTACGTCCAAAATAGTTTCGCATCAAACTTTGTGCGGCAAAGCCGCACAGAACACACAGTCTCTGTACCAGGCATTGGTACTATGCCGCGCTAGCAGTCGAAACAAACTTTGTCCAAATTCCGTTCGTTCCAAGTCACCGGTGGGATTTCTGCGCCCCCTTCCATGTTCGTAAGGCTAGCCCAACGCCAGTAACACCGGGGAATGGATTTTGGTAAAGAGTAATCTAATTACAATAATTTCCATGAAATGTAACATAATTAATGAGCGAAAAAACTTTCACCTGCTACCATCGGTTGAACCCCGGTTCGGTTGCACATCCGGCATTTTTATCAGTACAATCCTTACTGCTGGGAGAGGATAGGATAAAGAGGACAAGGAACGGACAGGTGAGTGTAACGGCGCAAAAAAGGGGTCGGAAGTTTGTCTGCACAAAAGTTAATGCGGCAATGTGTCGAACGTTTCATGCTATGGTGACTCGCATACACGTTTCGAGCAGCAGAACCAAAAAAAAGAACCTGCAAAAACATCATAACTTCAATACGAATAAACGGAAGTGAGCTGTTCTGGCCATTTGTGTCACTTTGCCTTTCCCCGTTACATCATGCACGAAAGTGCTGCACCACGCTCGGATGGGCAATATAAAGTTGTGCTAATTTTCCTGCTGGAATATAATTATGTTAAAGATTATGTGCGTTTTACTGCGCATGAAATGAGTTAAAGAGTTTTCATCAACAATGACAATGAATGAATACCAATACTATCACAATCCATTCGTTAACACTAGAATGATTAAGCTATAATGGAAAGATAATCACTCTGAAGCGGGTTTTGGATCTTCTATATTAAACGAGAGGATAAGAAAAATCATCGGAATTCAATGGCATCTTCTTTTTCTTTAGTGACATTACAATCTCGTCCTGCCTAAGGTCTAATTCTGGCTTACTTTGATGTTATATATATACGTAACTGTCCGTGTAACTGGTAGTCAGTTCTGCATACCGGGGCTGTACACAATGGACAGTTTCGAATAGGTAGTATAGCCAACAAATATATCTTATAGCAATAGCAATGCCAATCATTCTTCCACTAGAGGGTGCTTCCAAAACATATCTTAATAGGTAGTCGACCTTTAATTTAATAACTATTATTATTTTTTTATATTTCATCAGACATTCTGAACTACTGAATGAATACCTAAGTGGTAGTAAATGTTGTAATTTCCGATAAATTTTCGGATCCATCGGATTGGTTCTGTCTGGCCAAAAGTATTCTTGAAGCTAGTAGTCCGAATTATTTCAGGCTAGCATAGACTCCTAGGCGACGCAAAAAAGTCGATGGAACTAAGGCGCGATGGTGTGTAAATTTCGTTTCCGATCAGACCAGCATCAAACATACATTGAGCCGTCGTACGTCGTACCGCCAGTGGTTGGAGTCCCAAAAGCAGACAACATGGATAATCTGGGCATGAGTCATTGGCTCTCCAGGGAAAAAGTCTGATGGCAAATCGCGTTGCCTTACGTTGGGTTGTTTCGGTGCGCTGACTCCAAATATGTGCTGAGGGGCACCAAACAATGCTTGTGTACTATAAGATCAGGCCACCTCGTCAGATCAGGACATTAACCTCACGAATAGCTTCACATAGCAACATATAAAAACATAGCAATTTTATACAGCGCGAACCACAATTACTCTATACTGTTAACTATACACTGTAAATGGAGTGTTTTTTATTGCATTTTACTTGAAATTATGTAGGAATAGGTAAAACTAATGTTTTTTTAATTTGTTTAAAATTACATAAGACGTCTAGATGTATTTTTTGCTATTTTTTTCTTATTAATTCTACAAATTCTTTAATAAATTTTAATAAAGCAAACCTGAGGAGATGGTTCCTTCTCGATACTCTTGAAATGGCATCACGTCCATAACGAAATTGTTATTAATTAACGAGCAGTTTTTGTTGTTTTATTTATGATTTACGATAAAGTAAGTTTTTTCCATACATATGTAAAACTTTAGCGTATTACTATTATGTTTGAAAATATAGAAGTCTTTGTAAAATTTTCCGACCCAAATTAATCATTCTTTTGGAAATATCAATCTTTGACCACTCATATCCAGCAAAGTAGAAGACGCAACAATGTTTGACGTTGTTAACTGTCTGCTAGTTTTGACAACTGTCCTTGATTCTATGAAAATATGATTTTGAGATACATCATTAAGTTTTACCTTATAATTTTCGAAATGCAGACATTTTTCGATATATTGGAATTTGAACTTGATATTGGAGTTAAGCTGGGGTGTTTTTAGGCGACAATCGCTCCTTCGCCCGAATTATTTCCAATTCTTTCTAATTGTTGAATGCAACTAGTTGGTAAATTAACCCAATCGTTGGTATATTTGTTATAAACACATTATTCCTGTGAATGGGCATAAAACCATCATCATGGAACTTCATCATCATTGTCATTCATATGTGTTAATTGCATCAAGCATTTACAGTTTTGGATTTTGTGCTAGATGGAATTGAAGGACAAAAGTCAAGCATCAACTGCAATGGAATTATAAAACGCAGAAAAAACCTTAAATGTTCAGATGGCTCTAGTATAATAAAAAAAAATCGCATAACATTACAGTACCCAGCTGGTGAGTGGAAATTCTTTCTAAAGCCAATCGATGCGGGTTTGAAGACAATGTACGAGATATTGCTGTACAACAAAGGCACAAATCTGACGACCATATGTGTGTACACGGATTCCCTAGAAAGTATCCCGTTTTGCGTGTCGGTTCGATGAAGGGTTTGTGACAGGAAGCACCAGAAGCCGTCCGGGCATGCATGTTGGTGGCGCAGTTGAGTGAAACCTTGTCACATCAATGCCTTAGCGATCAATCCTGCCCGTCAGGCCAATGGAGTATAAATCACGCAAAGGGTACAACAGGCCCATGGGTAGGGATGTAAACGAGGCAAAGCCGCATAACCGTTGGCTGGGATGAAGCTGCAAATGTATGACAACTTTTCAGATTTTGTATTTTTCCTTTCTTGTATCTCCCACACACTGTACACGCTCCCGCACGGGTTGTTTTGTGTCTGTTTTTCTCAAAGACGCTTGTTTCGTGTGTTGCGGTACGTTCGGCGTCCTGTGGTTGAACGGGTGAAAAGTTTTGAATGATTTTTTCCTCTTTTGAAGGATTTGGTTTCGGATTGGATATGAGGTAAAAGACCAATGGCTGTCATTCCCTGTCCAAGAGTTATGGCGCACATAGCGAACAGGACTCTTTGTTTGAAAGTACGGGACTGTGTGTGTGTGTGTCTGTAAACCAGCAAAGGAACCACAGCAGAAACCACAACCAAAACGGATGACTGAAACAAGCACAGGAAACCTGTAAAAGCTGACTTTCTACTTGGGAACCCATCTTGGGATCTCCCACACTTGAACGATGCTTCCGGTAGGCGGATACGACTTTAGTCCGATGGTGGAACCGAAAAGAATAAGATCTCGTGTGTAGAAGTGTGTAAAATGGGAAGGGTTCGACTTGCTGGAATTTCTCCGATCCGTCGCAACTCAAACCCGGAGTACCCCGGAGCTGAAACAGTATAATAGTATCTTGACTTCCGTGAAGTGATTTCGCTCGCCCGGGGTTTGGTGTTTGTACAACGGTGCAGCATGAGCGCAATGAAAAGGTGTTCCAAAATGTAAGTGGCAAACCCGTCGATAGGATTCTACGCTCCCGTGATGGCGCTTCAGCAAATTTGTCATGCGACGGCTTGACAAAAGCAATTCCACCGGAACACTCCGAAAGCAAGCATTGGAAAGGGTGTCGAACCGGAGGCACTCGAATGATGGGCAAGATAAGAGAGCTTGAATCGTGGGAGGGCTGTCAGTCTGTAACGCCAAAACCCTTTTCCGCGTGTTTTTGCCTGTTTCGAGTTGAGTCAGTGGGGAAAACATTCCCTTCACGGAATTCTTTAAATATCTATCCTGTAACAGTGTTATTCGATGAGTGATGTTGGATGGAAATAACCATGCAAGATGTGATATTTTTGGTGTTTAATGGAAAAATTAAATAATCAGAAATTGGATATCAAATGATCAAAATAAAATTGCTGTGACATGTTCTTCTTAAGGATAAGAACTAGTGTCTCACTCCATCCTCACAGGTGAAGTACCTTGAACATTTACGATAGCACACCTCGGAACACCTTCTTGAAAGCATTCATTCACAAGCGGTTTGTCGTTCTGTACGACACCGATTCAATCGATAGCAAAACCCTTTTTACCGATTGTATATCCCCCAATTTCGTCCCACAATGATCCATCTTGAAACACGCTTACTTGACGGGTACTTTCGAATATTCGGGCATCCCACACCACGCACGACTCCACATTTCTCCGAACCAGAGCTTCTCGAACATGTCAAACCCGTCCGGGGTTGCCGCATTCGATAGACGACAACTTTTCTACCGGGTTGGAGTTGAATGAAAAAAAAAAAAGGAAGTAACTCCCAATCTCCCAACAGCTCCCAGCTCCCAGTACCCGGACGCCAATCGTCCGAGGAAAACTTTTTCCCATTCTTGCATTCACTAGCTCGTTGTTTCCCGATCCCCTGCTCCTACATCCTAGACAAGACCGAGTTTCAAGTTTTGTGCTACTAAGCAGCCGAACGAATCCCTTTCTTCTTATGTGGGCGAATCATTTCTAATTTCTTCCCGCTGATTGATGGTCCCGTTTAGTGCAGGAAATACACTTCCGAAGGGTGCTCAAGCACAATCGAGACCCGTTCCATCTCGGATGCTGCCCGGTGTTGTGTTTGTGTCCAAGACGCGTGTTTCTGATTCTAGATCCGTGAGGCAGTATCACCAGCACCCTCTTGGATAAGAGTTTGCGGACGAAGAAAAAGGACACCGCAACGCGTTTCAATGGCGAGCAAACAAAAAGAAACAAAGCAAGCAGACGATACGGCAAAGACCAAAGTGCAGCCCGGTAATTGAGTTTGGACTTTTTGATGTGTTTACAACTGCCGTGTTAAAGTTATAATTGCTTCCCATCCAATCCATCATCGATGGTTTTGCCGAATGTGATGCGAATGGCTCGAATGCGCGAATGCCGTACGGAGTGCTCTTGAGCTGACCGGGACAGCTTACATTTGCTGTGGCAAGAAAATCAAGCGCCCACAACAGCACCATATCCGATTGTCTTTCACTAATGCACGGACGGTAAAAATTAGCTTCGGTTCGATTTTGCTTCTCACTACTGCGTGTGTGGCGGGACGGGAGTTGGTCTATTTGGTGTGTATTTTTTCACCGAAAAAACGACAGGCAACGGCATTAAACGTTTGAAGAAAAAGAAATAACTCAGACCAGAGAGCAGACAACCGATGAAGATCTGGGATCTTTTTTGCGCTGCTTCCTAATCACAGAAAAGCAGCTATAAGAACCATGATGAAACGGCCGTACTGAGTGCCCTATACGTTTCGTAATACAGCAGTACAATAAAACAACACGATTCTGGCAAATGCGTAAAGCTTGAAAAATGGCCTTAAGATGACGACAAAATCGGACGGCACAGAGGCACAGGGCGTACCTTCAATGAAAACCGCTTTCGCGCTTCGTGTTGGTTTTCCTACAATGTCTGTAGTGGTTTTGCTTTTTTAAGCAACTGTACTTGAATCGTGACGTATTTTGGTGGTCCAGCGTTCGTGGGACAAAAAAAGAGAGAATGAACCCAAACCGAGTACAGCTCGATAGAGTTGCGTAACATTTATCAAGCAGCAGAACCACGATTCACGTTGGTCCGGCGACACGTGGCATCTCCATTTTGTGATACCACGCTTCGTCATGGAGCTGCCAATAAAAAATGGCTACACAAATAAAATGTGCAAAAAAATAAATAGAACAAATTAAAGGAAAACAAGCATTGCTTCGATTCCGTTCACCCATAACAAATGTGACCGAGTGGAATTGAAGTAATAATGAAAAAGAAAGCAAGAACAACCACACCCACACACTTCGATGCAAATTAGTGTGGCGAAAGTTTGTGGCTGTTTTAATGATTTTATAGCCCAAAGTCTGCTTGATTAATGAGGCCCAGGTTGTACGCGTGTGCTTCGTTTGATACAGGCAGACTTTGGGCAGGCAGCGAATGTGTCCCCCGTTTAGTGGCACGGCGGTGAACGGATACGGAAATTGTGTTAAAATAATTTATGGTTATAGCACGACGCCGGAATCGGTCGGGCACCGATCCGGTATTGCGTCGTATACCGGTTGAGAAAATATTGCATTAAAATAACATGTATCGTAAATTGCATAATGGTCCGTGGGCACCCGCGCGCACACGGTAAACTGTTTGCAATAAATAAAATTGACCAGATAAAACATAATTAATGCCATTGTGCGTGAAATAATGTGCCTTTGATGAAGTGCCGGTCAAGCAGCATCCGTAAGGGCGCTGCTGAATGGTCATGAAAGATGAAACAAATATGGAACAACTTGTTAGCCTTGTCAACAACGACACACAGCAGCAAAAAACTGCAAACCACTAAAAAAAGTGTTACGGAGTTGTTTTTTTTAACCGTTTGACTTGGATTTTGCAACAGTTCACTATGGAGGTTTCCCGTAAATGTTCACGGGTTTACCAACAAAAGCAATTATTTTTACGTGTTTCTCATTACAATTCCAGCAGCAGATTCCGTTTCAATTGTGCAAATACTGGGAAACCATAGGAATTTTTACAGCTTTTTAAAGAAATTTTGCCAAATGCTCTATAAGTCAGAAAAACCATATTCATAAAATCTTCTTCAGATTATAGAAAAAGGATACAACATTATTCTGTAGCGTGGAGTTTTCTTGTGATTCGGCCCTAATCGGGTTGTATGACACAGTATGCAACAATGATATTTTTTTTAGGAAGCATTTTTGACCAGACTGTAGTAATGGTGTTATTCGTTGTTAAACGAATACCTCCAACACATGATTTAGTCTCAAGAATACGAAGGGAGCACGCATAAAATGAGTTACATGTAACAACATCGACAAATGTAACCAAAAAGTGATATGCAAGCCACAGTTGATAACGTATCACCTCGGCGTTAGATTGGCCTAGCCTTTTCCTGGGAAATACCTGGGAAAGGCTTTTCCACATCATGTTATTCGTTGCATCAGGGAGAAAAGGGTTTTACACATCACGAATTACATCAGGGGGAAAACGCTGTTACCTAGTTGACCGATCGTTCTTCTACCGTCCTACGGACTTTAAGAAAATAAAATATAACTCTTTAATAAGCTTTAGATGAGATTTAGTACAACATATATTTGAAGCTTCTTTCGGGCCCTAGTTCCGATGGGTTATAGGGATACATGTTCTTACATTACTACCCCAGAAAAAATGAGAATAGCGGCCAGGAGCTAAATCAGGTCAGAAGATCATACCCTCGTATGATTTCAAAATAGGAAGTAGTCGATTTTGTAAACACTTGAGGTAGCTCTCTCCCTATACAATAGTACGCAGTAGTAATGAACGGCGCAATCCGTGTGCCCCAATAGCAGATCGCTTGCCAAATCATGTTTTTATAAACAAACTTTGATAGTTTTTACTTCGTTATTAGCTAAGGAACATCTAATTTGAACTTGACGGTGGAAAACAGAAGCCCCGGGAGCTTCCAGAAATACACTTTAACGGGATCGCATCATCCATGAAGAGACAATGAGATTTCGGTAACATTTTAATGTACAGTTTCCGGGGTTGTGACTTTCTTGCAGTATTTCACCGACAGTTTCGATTTGGAGCGTGGATGTGCATTTTATACGCATGCAGTTCCTCCCGTTCCTCGTTTCTTACAACGATAAATTTGGGCAGATCCAACTCCAAGTAACGTTTATCCACTTACCTCAACGTGGATGACACGATTCTGCATTTTTTCTTAATGTTCCGATGAGAGGGTTGAGGATTTTCAAGGGGTTTGAGCACAATCAATTAGTGACGTAGCTTTTCGGGTGACTTATTTTTTCCAAATTTAAAAACCGACAGCGAGAAAAAATCGCATGAAGAAAAATATCCAATGGGTCATTTTTTACATCGTTTCTTCCGTGATGAAATTCGATGTGGCACATCCTTTATGAGGGTTTTTATTATTAAGGGACATTATTATTCTAAAAATTTTGCGGAGTTCTACTTTGTTTTTTTTTTATGTATTAATGTCCATTTTAATGGAAATCTTCTACGAGTAGAAGAAAATTTATTATAATACACGCTTACTGGGTATTAGATCATAAGGTTTAACCCAGAACGTCCTCTAGGAAATAGTCACCAACGAGCGACCACGTAGATCTCTGTTGACAACCTGATACTTTAAGGATTAAAAAAAAGATGTCCAACCAGTGGCAACGAGATGCCTTGAGATATATTAAACAACCTACGTACTGCACCATGGTTCTGTTGTGATGAACGATTCCTTACTATCCTGATAACTATGGCGAAATATTAGCACGGTAAATATTTGCTCTTCCTTGTCTTATCATCAAAATATGTTTCCAAGCCACGGGAAGACACGATTTCATTTAAATTGGTATAATATTAATCAACGTGATCAAACCTGAACCAAACGAAGATGGATATTCCGTTGATTGAATATCAATGCAAATGCGCACAGTCTGGGCTGCGTGTAAACCATAAATTTCACCTCGTGGTCTCGGGAGAACACTCAAGTCTTTGCTACGCCTGCTTTCTCTGCCAACAGAGCAAGAGCAAGAAGCAGAGTACGGCCCGATGTGTATCCTTCAGGCTATCGATGTCCGGCAGTACCGGTGCGGAATTTTTACGGACATTGGTTTTAATTTATTGCTAATTTTGAAATTTAATTTAAAAAAAGGGCCGCCAGAAGGTCGCCCTGCTCGAAAATCAATCGATGCGAAAAGATGGCGCGATCCGTTCGCCACTGGACCGTGTCGCCGATCGTTGCTGATTTTTAATCTAGTTTTCATTATGGAAGTACACGGAAATACAAATCAGTTTTCATCTTGATGGTTTTGTTTGCTGTCCCGGGAGGAGCGAGCATGTTTATCTGTGTATCGGAATCGTGTAATAGCAAATAAGCCTTAGCCGTCGTGCCGGGCACATCCAAATTGCACAGCACTGTAACTTAATCATCATGGCTCAGACAGGCAAAACAAAACAAACAAATGAGGAAAAAGACGTAACATGGGGCGGGCTGAAATTTAAAATAACTTCTCAACTCTCAACGCAGTAGCGCACCTCCCTCTACCCGGCCAGCAGCACCTCCTTCTACGCCAGACACCGAATTGGCATTTATGTAGCCATCCGGGCGCTTATAAAGCTTCCATTCCCGACCCTGATGGTAGATAATTACATCGAGCTCGAGCTTAATAAAAATATGACGTAATGCTTGTCCCGTGCCGCCGGTTTTGGGGGCGAGCGGATGGCGCGAACCGCGAACCTTTATGCTTCAATGCCCGCCCATTGTTGACGGGCGTCTCAGGAATGCGAGCGCACCAACAGGCGCGCTAACAGGGCCGCGGCTGTTGAACGCATTTCAAAACGATGCCCGACACTCGCCTGTCGACAGGAAGCTGAAGTGCTTTGCCACTCGCACCAAAGTGGAAGTGACTTTTTGCGCTGGATAATTAAAATTGACTTGTTGTGTTAGCGCGTCGACCGTGGTACCATCCACGGCTCGGCTCACTCCTGTTGCATTTTTTTGTTTGCTGGTTGGCTCCAGTTGACGGTTGCGAGAAGGAAAAAGTGAGGCTGGAGATGATATGCAGAAGGCAGGGGAAATATCTATTACGGATAACAACACCCCGAACCTGCTGTGTGAGAAAGGTAGAACTCGCAATCCAGATTTATAAAACACACATACCGCGCACATACACAGTGGGTGGAGGGATTTTTTTCCATTTCGTTTCATACTTTTATTTTGCTATTTGGTCACTTCTGACTTCCCAATTACGAAAGTGGTCGAGCTCTGGTGCGCTATGTGCGCTCCCGGCCCTTCGCCCAGCCTTAGTTCAGCTCAGCGTCACTGGGATATGGGATATTCCAATTTTCTGCCGAGCTACAGCTTAACACAAAAGCGAGAGAAGATTAAAGTTAGTGACAATTTCGTCACTAATGAAGATTTCTTTACTTCTTCATCCACCTGCAAAGTCGATCCATTGTCCTCTATTGAATGGATGCAAGACTGAGGATGGTGCTTGTGCGACCCATTATTTGTGCCTAACGTGATGTTTACAACGAGCTACGCAATCCAGCAATTAGAACGATAAAAAACAATGCGTAGAATATAAGGTGCTGGATGTCAAAAGTTTCCCTGATGAAACAGGAGCTTTTGTTTGTAACATTTTACATTGTTAGATAATTTACTTGATTGTCTTAAACTTGAACGAATGTTAGAATTTTTTGGTATTCAATTGAACGTCTTGTTGTAAAAAAATGAAGGAAGTATAATTGAAACTAATACCTCAGGAGATATTCTGTACTAACTAACATATTTACTTAGTTATCAGGTGCTATCAGGCGTCTTGACCTGTTAAAGGAGTTCTGTAAATTCCTGTGGTCGAGCGCCATCGTTTGCCAATCCATTACCCCAGCCTTTCTGACGGATGCATCAACACTATCAAGCCAACTTATTTTAGAACTGCCCTGCCTGCTCTATCCATGTGGATGACCTTAAAGGAATTTACGGGCTGGGTTGTTCGGTGTTATTCTAATAACCTGATCCACTTACCGGAGCCTGGCGAGTGTAATCCGCTATACGGCAGTGAGATTGTCATACGGCTGGAACCAAACATCCTTCTGCGCATCTTCCTCTCAAACGCGGCTAAGAGTGTTTCGACAGATTTGGACAAAGTGCATGTCTCAGAGGTGTATGTGAGTACTGGAACTATGAAGGTTCTATATAATCTCAGCTTTGTTGGTCACAGATGTTTTGAGTAAAAAAGTTTCCTTAGACTGTAGCGCGTATCTCAACATCAACGTTGTTGTCAGTGCTGTCTATAGAACCAATATATGTAAAATTTTGGGTGACTTCGAAAGTACGCTCACCTATTTGTAGGTCACCCTTGCGTAAGTTAGAATTTGTTAGCAGGACCGCTGGTAGTGTCACCATTAACTTGGTTTTGTCTAGGTATACTCCATCCCGAGGTTTTCCACTTCGTGCTCAATCCGCTACGTACGAGAGCCACAAATCAATGTTGCTTATATCATCAGCATATGCAGAGAGCAGAATGACTTATAGAAGATTCCAACTCCGAGTCGTGTATGGCCCTCTCAGCGCGGGGTTATATAGTAGAGATGATAGCCCATCTCCGTAATGCAAAATTTGGCTATGAATCTTGGTGATAGCTTATTGCGTGGTACAGTTTTAGTTTGGCTATGTTTTCGTACGCGGCCTTGAAATAAATTAAGAGATGGAAAGAGTGGAGCTGCTGCTCCGCCATCTTCTACAAGATCTGCTGCATTTCCAGGAGAACTGTAGCATCTGATCAGTGGTTGATTTTCCGTTTCGGAATCCCCTCTGACAATTTCCAATTACCTTTTCTACGAATGGGATAAGACGATATTGTAGTATACGAGAGAATATTGTACAGGCGATATTCAACATTGTAATACCCCTGTAACTGCTGCTGGTTGTCTTCAGTCTATCTCCTTCCTTGTATATGAGGTAGATGATACCAAGTTTTCAATCACAAGGCATCGATCCGCTCTTTCAAAAGTGCCCCCAAAAAAGGTGACAAGATTTGCAATGCAATCTAACCATCTTGAATAACCGCTTCTTCTATTTGATGTCGGTTTTGTTTTCTACACACTTTTCATAAATGCTGAGTGGAATTGATATTGATTAAAAACCAAAAATAAAAACAAAACACCACACCCACCAAAACAATGCACCTTCAAACGTACTCATTCGGTAGATCCACGGTAATGATAACAAATGGCTCTTGGAAAGATAAATTGAATTGCTGATGAGCGCTTTCCCAAACACCGGTACCCGGTGGGCGATGTACTAAACGCCGAATTGAGCTGAGCCATCTTTCGCTACAATGGTCGCGGGTTGTGGCTGATGTTGATTCCGTTCTGTTTTTTTTTATTCTCATGCTCTCGTTTTCGTCTACTCGACCCACTCAAAAGATCCGAATTTCGAACCATTTACCGAGGATGCTAACCACACGACACGCGCCATCCTCATTGGCACAGTGAGCAGCGTGTCGCGCATCGCATTTGGCGAGACGAAATGGGATTGAATCCGGCACGGGAGCTGGCAAATTGTTTGCCACTGCCGGCGCTAAGTAATGGAGCGGTAATGAGGGCGCGGGCAAGCAAGTGGGTGGCCGGAAGTGGGAGGTGGCAGGTGCCAAAAATGGGTGCGCTATTTATCGTTGTTGGGAACAGCATTGCTGCGAAGCTTCGAATCGATCCAACGGCCAAAATAACGAACGCATCCAGTAACGAGGACATCCGTCCGTTTCAATTCGTTAAACCTGGATTGTCTTTGCATCACGGAGAGTTTTTTCGGTGTGGTTTATGTCCGTGTGTGTGTCGATCCTTTACTCAGAACAATAAAAAAGAAATCGTTTCGCTCTCTGCTATTTGGGAGAAAACAAACAAACAAAAAAAAACCGGTCCACAGTACACAAAGCCACTGTTGGGAAGGATTGCCGAACGAAGGAACGCACTCAGGAATGGATAACCATTTACCGATTTCAATTGGTCTTACCGACCGGGCGTGGGAAAGGTTGTAGATTTGGATGGAACCAGGATGACCAAAAAAAGGGTAGCAAAAGGAAAACATCCTTTTTTGCGACCCGGTCCCAAGTTCGGGTTATCGAGTGAAAATATTTACTTTGCCACCTGACCTGCGGAGATGTCCCGCTCGCCGCGTACCGTCCAATGGTGGTGGTGCCCGGTTGCTTTATGGCTACCTCGATGTGGTGCCGCTCGGCAGAGGGCGGATCAAATTAAGTTTTATAACTAAACTTACGTCAGTCCATTGCGGTGGCAGAAACCATACGGTGGGTGTGCGAGCATGTCTATTTGCTTAAGCATGTTTTGTTCCAAACCTTATTTTTCCAACCGGATGAGCCTTGCCCTCTACGAAAGGGGGTCCGATTTCGGGTTTTCCGATCATGCCCCACAACTCCGGTTCGGATCGCTTATCGTAAATGGTTTGGTGTGTTTTTCCCTTTTCGTTTAATTTTTTTTCTTCTTTCCTGGAAAGAAAAGCCCAGAAATGTGTGGGGAAATATTTATTCTTTTTATTTGCTTCCCCACTTTTCACCTTCCACAACCTCTCCCGCAAACTCTTCGGCAACCCACTACCCAAAAAATAGAATAACGCTTTTCTATTTCGCCTTTTGTCCTGCTGGGAAGTAAAAACGAGATTTTCGGGGAAAAAGTTTGGCCGGTTTTATCGCTCTTTGCGGATTGTGTGTTCGATCTTCCGGACCGGAGTAGAATCCTAATTGATTTAATGAACTACCGCCAGTACCCGGTACCCGGAATGGGGCCGTCCTCATTCCGTACCGGCAGCTTGAACCCAGCTGGGCAGATCTCATCATTTTCACCCCATCGTGAACATTCGCTTACCGAAACGTACCGTACCGTGCGATCCCACGCCAAAGATCACCGAACGACACTATGGTTCGCATTTACACCCTTCCCACCAAAATGGATGGCGTTTGGTGGGACGATTTATTGGTCGAGTTTCATTCTGGTGCTTTGTTCTGTTCATGTCTTATATTTTCTACCGCAGAGAAAGATTTGGGCGTGAAAGTTAGTTCGGTTGTATCGTACATTGGGAAAGGATGTAGTTAAGCTCTAAGCAAAATGACGCACACGTCTTTTTTGCCAGATGGCTGGATTTGATATTATCTTGAAATTTGTTTAACTTTTGGGGAAAAATTGCGGAATATGCCTTTAACTAATATTTGCGTTTAAGAAAAATTTGATAAATTTTGCACGAATTTTGAGGCGTGAACTCCCTTTTGCGAATATAAACGATCACTTGGAAATTCACAATATGTTCAGATTTTCTTACTTGATTTTTCCAAGTTTTCAATAATGTAATAACAACTGTGTATCTCACAACAAAGTAATGGTTTATAAAGACTGATTTATCGACGTTCGTTTCACACTGCAAGCAAAAGCTTTGGGATGGTCCGATGGACACCACAGAAATTAGTTTATATTCTTAGCACTTTTCAATGCGCTGTGAAATGATGCGTGCCTTCTCTGGTGAAAATAACTTTTCTCATAAACAAGCAGCCTTCAAATACATAAAGTTGGCCATGTAAAGACGCCATCAAATACATGGTTTTGAATGCTTCCTTTGAAATCCAATTTCGTTCAAAATGGACATCACCAAAAAACAGCAATTTCAATGACATCTTGTTCAACATAATATCAAAACTTGCATGAATTGCAATTTATCACGAAACTGGTCCCGCGTGACCGACCGGCAAGGATAATCTTCTCCGTATCAAACAGTAGTTTCTACCGACTTAATAACAAGCTCTTGGGTAAACTTTTGCCGTTTGAGCATATGACGCGGAGAGAAAACAAATCTATTTGCACGCTGAGAAAACGTGCCTGTATCTTCCATTCCTTCCATACCTGCGTGCCAGAATAGGGAAGGTATCGATTTGGTGCCAACGCTTCCAGATATCCAAGTAGTCGCCCACATTCGCTTGGTCTCCATCAGCGTTTATTAACATCCACCCGCGTAATGGTATCTAATGGCACGCAAAATCGAGCGTTGGTGCCTACAAATGGCCCCCGTTCCGCCGCCCTCATCCGCTTTCCGTGGCATATGGAGGGTATTGGTGTGTGTGTTTTTTTTATGTCCTAACGATGGCCACACCGCACCACAGCTTCACTCAGGGCAGGTTACTAGCACCTACCTTCCTTGAAGCGTATGGCACGCAAAGGAAAGAATAAACGGAAAAGAGAAAAAGAAAAAAAAACGTCACGGTCGGGCCCATTCCGGTTCATAGCCGTGAGACGTGAGAAGGAAACGCAAGAAAAAGCAACGATGCAACTAACGAACTGGAAAGCAGAAAACAATCATTTCCTTTTGTGTCAAAATTTTCTTCAACCATTTATGAGCCTTTTTGGGGGTGCGAACGGGAATGGTTAAATTGGAAGTGGAAAGTGCGGAATTTACTTTTCTTTCGTTCGAGGGCGTGTGCTTCATTGGATGATTTGCGTGTTTTTCGAGTTTTTTCTTCGTTCGGCATTTTTTCTATGTTGATGTGAGCGTGTGTGAGTGTGTTTGCATTTTTCTCTGATTGCTGGATAGTCATGGCAAGTCACGTGCCCATCGTAAGCTTGGTCTTTTTCTGACGTGGATTTCCATTTTTCTTCTGGCTTTTGTTTTCCTTACGCTTAGTTTTGCTTTGCTTTCTGGTGAACGTTTATGGTAGCATTGGTAATATTAGGTTGATTATGAAGTGCGGTAGGTTTGTTTCCGTATTTGACATATTGCGTCAAGTAATTTACTTAAAACAGATATCCAATTTGTTGGTGGTGTTTTGGCTCAATATCATTCAAATTCTCAAAATGTTATCATTCAACTTTCGTTAAAGTGCACAAAGTTTATTTTTATTAATCAATAAATGTTTAACATGTGCTTTCCAAACTTCGCTTCGTTTCATATATAAGAAATTATTTCTATGAATTACTAGCTAAACAATAACTATCAGTCCATTATACAGCCGTACCATTATGTAACACATGAGCTGAAGACAAAACAATTATCGCAAACCCCGAAAACCCCTGTCGTAAACCAGAGCTACTTACTGAAGTTGCCTAATAATTTGTCTCCCGCCGAGATTTGGAAGAAACGATTTTTCTTCACAAAAGCACCAACGTAAAACCTCACACGGTTCTACTGCTAATGGAGCCTCACAAGCGTAGACAAATGTCAAAAGAATGCTTCGAGAAGTTAGCGCGCAAGTAGCTGTTTGTTTGAGTACATCGTGCGGTGGTGGCCGGAATGCTGTAGCAAATGTTTCTACGACGTAGGCTATGGCATGGGGAAAGATTGATGCGAAACGAATCTTGACGGTTACCGCACCGGGGAGCTAAGCTCCAAACCAACTCGACTAAGTACCGGGAATGTGCACATCCGCTTGTGCAGTGAACTTAACTTATGAATTGGCCGGGTGCTTTGAAGCAAGTAAGCAAACGTAACGATATTATAATGGTGAAGGTGCCGTCAGATGTAAGCTTTTCCAAGATTTTTCGTTTTGTTTTTGGGTTGGTAGTTTGAAAGTTAGGGGGGCCAATTACTGCCGCAACTTTTCCACGAGCCAAACGATGATTCGAACGTCGAAAAACAAGTGCTGGAAAGATGAACATTTCAAGTATAATGTTTTGCTCACCAGTACGTACAGTTTTACTTACACAGTTTCTCGTATAATCACATACGTGCAGCTAACGGAAGGCAAGAAATCTTGTTTTTTGGCTGGACGCACTCTCAAGGCATTCCGGAAGGAGGAGAACCATGAAGCAATAAACGCATTTTCATCAACGATAATATTGACTTTGTAGAATGCAAATTTGTTGCAACCAAGTGCTCCATTAAAATAAGCATCAGCTTGTGGGCTTTTGGTAATTCATGTTCGGATATCCTTTGCCTGGCTGTTGAGCATCGAAACTGCTCCAGCACAAGGAACACTGATGTACCCTGTGTTGGTAGCACAGAAATGGTTGGATAATTCCGAACCATCAATCTGCATGTCGAACAACGGATTCGGGGCGTAGTAATGTTTATTTATCCGGCCTGCCTATCGTTCCGCAGGCATCGAATTCGGATGCTGCAGTCGAATTCCCAAGTACATTAATATTCTTCCTGCTTCCTTCCGTTCGGTGCTTCCTTCCCCCAACGGTTTCAGCCATCTATTCACAGAGAGCTAGGGTAAAAAAGCTCGACTTCCCTTCAAACTGAACACACACACACACACATAAATACAAAAGCGATCCAGTCAACGCCAAGCCGAGCGTATCATCGAACTTGTACACACCGAACTTCCGACCGCGCGGAGATGAAATCCACTTTGACAAATGTCAACACTCTGCCCCGCCAGAATGCTTCCGATTCCGTTCCCATCCGCTTGCTCCCCCCTTCCTGCGCTAAAGATCGGTGTTATCCTCCCCAGTGTCGCACAGCGCTGCAACTCCCGTGCTCCGCTCGCACACGGTCTATATAAATCTACATCTATTTATTGTTCCGGGTTTCTGCCATCGCCGAGGCGGCCCTCCCTTTGGGAAGCATTTGGGGTGGCAAAATTCGTGACGGACAAATAATAGTTCGCGGTTGTAGGCCGCGATCGTGGTGCGGCTGCTGCGACTTTCTCGAGCACAAAATAAATATGTACATAAATCAGCCTTCGACAACAATCGTGCCGGTATGGGTGGGTGAGTGATGCTGAAAACGACATGCTGTGATGACGCTATTTCTTTTGTAACACCCTTTCTGCGTTCTTGCACTCTGCGGCATAATGAGGAACTTTCAAACAGAGCACGATCATAAATATCCTGCCGATGTATGTGTCTTAGTAAAAATGAGTAAAAACATTGGATGATTTAACTTCGTCTGTTATTTCTCAATAAGTGCATAATCTTTTAAATTTTAAATAACACAAATTTAATTTACTTGAATGAATTATAAATACTTTTGACATTTCAACATTTAAAATACACATCTTTCATGGAAATAAATATACATTGAGTGTGGAATGGAATGAATTATTTATTTACATTTCAAACTGTCAAACATTTTGTCATTGGCTAATATGACATGGATTGTACGCAAAATGACATAAAAAAACCTTAGACAAAATTGATTTCTTTGCTGAGACCGGCCATAGAGATTGATAGCTAACTACGGCATTCGACTCTGTTGCGCTTTCATGGTCGATTTTCGTCGAAAATTATTCATCCCATACAGTTTACTAAAGTTTTCCCAATCGTACCTGCATTTGAACCTTGTTTATAGTTCATGAGATTATTACAATAAATTCCAGACATTTTTGTATTTTTCCTGAAATGATTGGGAACTTCTTTTTCATTAGAATGCAGTGTTCTATAAACGTTACGTTTCAGGTTACCGATTTAGTCGCAGTTATTGATTTTATTGCCCTTTTAACATGAAATGTTCAATATCCTATAAAGCTTAACGAATTATATTGAAATTTCAGAACCAACTTTCTTGTTCTGGCTCTTTGAACGTGTGTATTTAAGATATTTGCCTCTTTGCTAAGAAAAGTTTGCTGATCAGTTTGCTGGTATATATCAATGGACAGAGTTTCAAAGCAAACACAACGATCGCATAACTAAGGCCAAATGCAGGTCATTCGATGTTTAGACTACAAACTATTATATAAAACAAAGTTACTGGCTAATGAAAACTTTTATAACCGTGAAAGTTTCAAATATTTTCATTCCCAATGACAAGAACGAGCAGCTGCTCTCTAAAAGAATCTTACTTGTGGGTCTCATTCGAGTTATTTCTATGAAGTTTTCCTTCCAATAACTTAATAAATTGCTGAAGAATTCCTCACATGCTGTTTTGAATTTAATTAGTTATGTCTTACATATTAAATTGTTTAAAAAGTTTGTCTTTTAATCGTCTCTATTATTTTTTTTTTTTTTCGTTAGAACGGCCTGGCTGTATCGACTTATTTTATCACGTAGCCGTATAGTCAGTCCTTGCTACAAGGGGTTGGTCCGGATGGGATTTTGGTTCGGTCCGTTCGTGTGAAGACCGGCGCCGCTACCATCATGTCACCGGACCGCCCCTTAAATTTACTCTTTCATATTATTTCAATCGTTTATTGATCTCATTATGATCCTCATGCAGAAAACAGACATATTTGGTGACGCATCCCGGACAATATACTCTCCACAAGTCAGATGACTGCATTGGAAAAAGAAGCGGAGAAAACCCCCACTTTCAGCCCGGGTTATAGATTGCGTTATCGATTCGACCTCCAGGGTTTGGTTGCGTAATCGCAGCTAAAAAAGCCGTTTGACTGTTTGAGCCATACGCGAGAACCTAAAATTGTTCCGCCACCCCGAAATTGCGCTCGGAAATGCTGTTACTGGAGCAGAAAGAGCGGGCACGTGGCATTTTTGGGGACGAACAGTTTCATCGATTCCGAACAGATGACGGAAGCACGCGCCACCATGCGGCTGACGGGTATGGGTTGCCGGTGAAGCGTAGGTTCCACGGTTGGTTGGATGTTGATTTTAAGATAATTAATTTATAATCCTTTCCGGGCCTCTTTCCGTGCCTTGCTGAGTGTGTGGTGAGTTGGTTTATGTGTGTGTGGGAAGCTTGGCTTGCCAGTTAAGTTTTCCACCCAAACCCCAAAACGGATGCTGTGGAATCGAGGCAACCAAACAACAACACATAATTGACCGCAGATTCAAATTGCTTTCGTGAGCCATTAGTCGGTCCCGGTGTTGTTTGGTCGAATAGAACGAGATAATGCTCCACCCAGCGAAGGACGTACTGAAGCGGATGGAGGGAAAAGCCGCCAAAGCGTGCGCTAATTGTGTGTGAGTATGTGCGCGCGCGCGCGTATCTGCTGTGGCGAAAAAGCTTTTCTCCAAAAGCACTTGCACTTGAAATGAGCTCAAGTGTCGGCCAAACAGCCCGAATGGAACAATATATCTGCTCAAATTTATTTTATAACCACTCCAATCGGGCTGCCACTCCACCTGGGTGCGTTAGCTCTATTTTTTATGTTGCTTTCGGTCAAATTTGCACCCGAATCGCTATCTTCCATATTTGCACACTCGCCAACATGCAGCCACATGCTATTTCACTTCTCTCCTCCAAACAGACCACGTTTTCATTTTCACTGAGCCTCACCCAACGAGTTTGAGATTAAGCTTTGCAATGTTGTTGTTGCGTTTTTTACCCATTCATCGATAGAGCGTGTGGAGTGGGGAATTTTTAAGCACTCCAAATGCAAACCCAGTGCGAAAAGCTTGCATAAACTGTCGGATCCGGTGGGCCACCGACACAGATTGTGCTGCGGGAAATTAGAAACGCAGAAACAATTGCACCGTACCAATCGGACCACCGCACGGAGAGTAATATCTGTAAGGGAAGCCGAAAAAAAAGCGGCTAAACACGCAGCTGCATTCGACACCAGTGCACTTTTATTGATGGCAATATTTCATTGTGAAACCAGGCAACTTTTGCTCCTATCCATTGTATTCGATGAAAAGGGTCCCCCTGTCTCCCTGGCTTTTTTGTCCATTAGATAGCTAAGGGTACCTTCCCGAATGCGTCGCCATATTGTTCCATTGTTATTGCACAACCATGTTTGTTTTTAAATTGCTTTCACTGGTTTGTGTTGTTTTTGCTCTCCTCCGTGCACGTTTATCGCATGATCCCGTCACCCATCCCGTGCAGTAAAAGTTGATTTAAAAGCACCAATACGAGGGCAGGCATAGGCGTGTATAGAAACCGGATGTGGTTACGCTTCATCGCGTTACAGAATGAATTGCACCAATGACATTTTTGCCCGGCTGTAGATGAGTGTGTGTGTGTTTTTTGTGAACAAAAAAAAACCGCAGCCAACGAACACAAATCTGACACCACTTTGATGAACTGGTGCGGGTTGAAATGTGACAGCTGTGTTTGGGCAGATTTGTATTTCCTTTTTTTTTTCGTTTTGTCCTATTCTTTACATTTGTCGGGCGGGTGCGAGTACGAAAAATGGGAATCCTTTTCCCGCAGGGCAGTCAATTGGGATCGGGATTTGGATTTAGTGAAAATTGTGAAATGTTGATAATCAATCATTGGCATTGTTTGCCGGGAGCATTCCAATGAAATTGATTGCTCGCTGCCATTCTCGCTGGCGATTCTGAGGGGACAAGAAGGATGGAAACAAGATATTGCTTTCCCAGTGATGGAAATTCATGTTGCAATCTATGTTTCCATGGTTTAACATAATTAATATCAATTATGATTTATGTACGATGGATTCTCGACAGGAAGGTTTTGTAAGAAATTTGCGTTATGTATTGATTACAACCACAGACTCAAACACAGTCTGTCCTTAGTTATAAAAATATACTGATTTACAAAAGAAGTATAAATAAATATATATATGACAAGAACGCAGGACCATTTTACATGTTCATAACGACTCAATCAATTATTGATTGATGGGGCCGTGAAAGAATGTTCTAAATTAAATTATCACAGAACAACAGTTCTGATTGATGCTAATCCTTTTATTTTTTCGTCTTCATCTTGTGATAGTACTAACATTAACATGCTATTCCTAACTTATTCGTAAGCGTATGTTGCAACATTCAAACAATCTGCTTCAATGCGGATACATCTTACAAACTGAACTTAACGATTAAGTGTAACATTTCAAAAATTCCATTTCCACTTTTTCCAAGTTATAGCTTATTTATGCGATTAACGTATATGCGATCTATATATCTATATCATATAGATAGATATATTGAAAACGTCGTACTGTTTACCTCTATCGTTCGAATTTAACCAGGAAACTCCACGAACTTTGTTACGTGGAATTTCATTATATTACTAAATTAAACTTCACTTTTGCTAGAGTATTTATCCACTATAAATCATTATTACTACGGATGCACTCATCATCGTGCCGTGTCAATGTCAACAACAGAAATCGATTTGACATTAGTACTGCCACAAGTTCGAAATAAGTTCGATCCAACTTTCCATTTCGTGGTGGAAAGTTGTGGCTTAAATTAGATAGGGTGGTTTCGATACATAAACGTAAGCAATCATAAAGCATGATAAGTTATTTTTGAACAAATCACAGTAGAGTACAGAGATTGTACAGTAGATTGTCGAGAATGAGACTGATCCGTGAAAAGAGAAGATAGCTCACAAGTTTGCAGGCGACTTTCGTTTCGTTGCTCTCTAGCGAAAGCATAAGTCGTATAGTAAACTAGAATATATCAATCATTAAACAGACGTAAATATTTGAACCTAAATAATTTTTTATCGTTCTAAAACAAGGATTAGACTGGTTTCTGTATTTATTTCGAAAGAGGAAATGATACCAAAAAGATTCGGAATTTTGTTTTGAAAGCTGACCTAGAATTTCTTCCTAATGCTTAAACAGTTGCTTTTAGAACGGGTCTTGTGGCATCGCTTTCTATAGGGATGTCATTTATGTTAACACTTATCATGCGACTATTCATTAAATTTAAATTCTAAGTCTAAGTAGTACTGCCTAGCCATTCTGTAACAGACAATTCTACAACAAATCTTCAGTGGTAAAAAAGTTAAGGTAACGAAGCGTAATCCATCAACCTCTCAGAGCTGAGGTCCTTTTAATATTTCACATAAACTTATCAATTGCTACGTCTTTATGACTGAATGAGAAAATAAAGCTTACCAAAACTTCCTATAAATTAAACTGCCCGTTTTAACGCTATTAAAAACTCATTGCTTTCGCTTAGCAAACAAATCTTTCGCAGTTAATCATTTTCCACCGACGTTCATAGGGTAAAGAGTGCTGATTATTACCTTTGCCCCACTCTGAAACCATTCGCAAGCAATCAATCATCTGATTGATGCACCCACGGAGGTCCCTGGAAAATCTGTGAAACACGTGAACGATAGCTCGACCCGATCCATCATTTGCTCCGTATGATCTACTCCACCCAACATGCCCTACAAATCGTTCTCCTATTCCGTCAGTCGGTGTCGTAATCGATGAAGAGTTGCAAGTAATGAGAGAAAAATGTGCATCATCGCCTTGGCGTAACACCCGCCGCAATCGTCTCCAGGGCGATGATCGGTGTCGATTTTGTGAAATGCGAGCTAAATATAGTGCAGCTACATTGTGCAGGCTGATGATGCAACAGACGGATAGTCCTCGATGCAGCGTGCCTCACGGGCGTCTCTTTGTGCATTCCGAGCGAGAGCAATCATCTTCCACTCTCGCAAAGAGCTGTCATGCGGTACCACGCTCGTCTTACATGTCTTTTGTCCTTGTGTGGTCCTTCCACCACAGACCTGCTCTACTGGGATCGCTTTCGCATGACAGCTCGTTGCAGTTGGAGCAAGCCTGCTCGAATCTGTATCCTAGCAACGAGGCAGCAGATCGATCCCGAAAGAATCAACGGGATTGTTGTGATTGCACATTGTACCATGCCCATCATCGCAGGAGAGAATGTGAGCGAAAAGGCCAATGAAGGATCAGCGAGAAAAACAGTTCTCCCCATTTACGACCAGCGTGCTATGCACCTGTATGCGATGCTTATGAGCGAATTGGCTCCCGGTTTGCATTGTTGCATGCACACAATAGCAGCCTCTTAGCTCCTTGCATTCGGAGCCTGGAAAAAAGTAACACGACGAAGGGCGATGAATTACGTGCTGTCCGAAAAGTAGGACACCGTGTCACAATACGCGCAAGATAGTATAAGTTTATATGCCAACTAAGTGTGTGTGTTTGTGTGTTTTTCCATGGCGGGAAAAATTCACAAAAGAAAAACTGACAGTTCTTTGTGTTCGGCTAATTGTACAGAAAAAATGTAGAGCATTGAGCAAAATTGAAATGCTGTCTGACGTTTACTGGCTGATTTATTTCTCGGTGAAAGGCGAATAGGAACAATACTATCAACTCAATCATAATCATAAGCAGCCATTACAATTTTTAATTTAAATTCTTTCAAGAATTCAATAACTTATCCATCTCGAAATAAAATTAGTAAGTTCCGTGTATTTGTTCTTCGAATTGTTTCTAATTAAAATGTTAGATCCACTAGCCGTTTTGAAAAATGGGACTCGATTTTGACGTATTCAACACGTCATAAATCAAACCAGGGATATGCCATAACAGAACCGAATTAGCACATTTGTGGTTTTCTTGTTGCAAATTGTACTTTTGGTTACTGGAATATGGCTGATTTCTTGTCGAGGATGCGTTATTTGCAGGAGTTGTTCTAAACAAACAAAACGGCAGCCGAATCACTTGGCGAACTGTTGAATGTTGAGGAAGGTGAGTGTTTTTATGAGGGAGGTGGTGTTTCTAGTGAAAAAAGGTGTCGAGCGGTAATTTTAACGAGAAGAACGCTATTTGCAATAGAAGGCTTAAACCTCTTTAAGATAATGAATTGACGATTTTTCTGGATATTGGTAACAGGATTTCGTACCCAAACACAAGATGAGCTTGTTCTATTTTGAGGACTAACACATCATGAAAATAATATGAACATTTAAACATGTTTAGCAATGCTGTTTTATTGATAACAATTTAACTACTGTTAAATACATTCTGGAACGTTGCGTAAATCTTGTATAGCTTCTGAATACCAATCTGAATTAGTCCATAAAGAAAGAATTAAAACAAACAATCGTTATGCTACTCTCAATGTTACGTTTACGTTTGATGTTCCCATTGATTCGTACGGACTGATAATACAAACACACATGTATTTCAAACTGAAAGCTACCTCCTCCCCTCTCCACCCCCGTCCATAAAACAGGATATGTCACTTGAGGCTAAGGTGTTCAAATATAGCACACCGATGCAAAGCACACATGTCCTTTGCCATTGTCGCTGGACGTCAGGATGATCCAATGGTGTTGGTCGCCTTTTTCCATCCTACAGAGGCCTACAAATACACACAAGCACAGCTAAGTTGAGCCTCCATTGCAAAAAAAAAAAACATCGACCAAGATCGATCGAAAGCCTACGGTAAACGGTTGTGGCCGACAGAGAGCAGACCTGAATGTTGCAGTTCACATGGTCATGGCCTACGGCTGAGGGTGCTTTCAGGTGCTTCAGTCCAATCATAAATCATCGCTCGCAGCGGAAACAATTCAATTAGAGTACCGGTTTAGTACCATCATTACCTTGGCCGTGGAACAATTTTGATCGTGCGTTTATATGTGGGTCAAACAGTGGATGTACATTGAGCGTATGTTTCGGTGATCGAAGCAAGCGTAGGAACGTGGAAACGAAAAACAAAGTCATTATAGCAGTGTGCGTGAGATCGTTGCTACAAGAATTCATACACGTTGTGGCATCATTTGTTCTTTGGGAGTAATAGTGTAGATAAATTAAGAAGAAAATAGTTTCAAAATCCTTCCGAATTCCATAATAAGTTGGAACAATGCACCACACTTTTCCCGCCTTTGCATAATGTAGACGCTTTTTCTATCGTTGTGTGCGTGACGGATCGTTCCGGAAGACAAATTTGTGTGTGAGCAACAGTAGTGAGAAACGGCGAAGCCATCGGGGCAGATTCACGAGCGATTTCGTCTCTTGCGCGGGTGTGTGTGTGGGTGTATTTTTGCATGGATGTATGAGAGACAACGTACACGAGAGAGTACGGCAGCTTTCGAAGCGCGTCCGTTCCGTTCGGTGTCGGTGAAATTCGTTGTTTCTTTGCCTTTTTTGAGCTTTTAGAGCCGTCAAGAGGCCATACCAGTGACACAAAACGCAAAACGCATTTCCTCTCGAGCCGCTTCCGTTCGGCGGTGGTGGCGGTGCGTAAATGTGCGTGTGCGTGAGTTGCCGTGATAGTGGTGCGTTATGAAGCATTATTTGCAACTTTTCCGGCAGGCAAACTGGATCCACCAGCGTCAGTTCCGTGTATGGGATGGATGTTGAGGGTGTAACAAAAGGGAAAGCCTACACGTACCGCCACAACCTGCAGCACAACTTGGCAGTAATGTAACTCGGTTTACTGTTAGCTCGTGCCGTTTTGTCAATTTATTGTTTCGAAACTCCCGTGCCAAGAGTTCCGTGTGTGGTGAGTGCGTGACCTAGAAGCTAAACAGCGTGCCATCAGAAGGCAGATCAACTCGTGCCGTGCGTTACGTTCCGGTGATTGGAAAGGACAATGAAAAAGTGTTTCGGAAAGTTCGCCAGCTTTTCCCGCTCGAGACAACGGTCGTAGCGTTGAGGGAACGCTCAGTTCAGCGCCCATCGACGAGCCCCGGAGCGGCCGGAGTCACCGTAGCCGTTCGCTGCCAGCGGGAAGCCGCAAAAAAGTAAATCAATTTTATCTGCCACCATTATGACCCACATTGCCTCGGTGTACAGTACGATGGTTTTGTTGTTGTTGTTGTGCTATTTTATGCTTCCACAAGCCACAAAAATTAATCAGTTGATAAAAATGCGCAATGTGTCGTGCAGCAGTCGTGACATCATTTCGTTACCGAACCGAATACGGTACGCAGTAGTTTCCTGGACAAATGAGGTCTTTAAACTCTTCACACAAGTTCCGGAGGCTTTCCCTGCCTCATTACTCAAATATTGTACGCGCAAAGGGTACATTTACTTTGGTTCTGTAGGACCACTCATACCAACACCGGGTATCCCCCATACATAGACGGGGGATTTCAGTTGGAACCTACCAACACACGATGCTTTCAATACAGTACCAAATGCTGTGCTTCACTTCATACACTACCGTATCAACCACGTGATTTTTCCAACACTTCAATCTGCCACCCTGGGAGCGTGTTGCATCTGTCTGTGTGTTGGTGTTTGTGGAGGGCTGCTGCTTTCGTATCAGCGCTTTGTTTGTGTCCGAATTTCGCTAGAACGCTACAGTGTTGAAGTGCCACTAGCACTGCATCAGTACCGTCAAGTGAGTCGTAACGCACACCTGCAAAAGCATGTGAGCGGATTCGAGATGAATCTCAGTACTTTACGAGACACACTGGGGTACGCCCGGTCGTGCTCTCGTTTGACCCGAGAACCACATGCTCTATCAAAACAGAGCAATCACTTGCTAACTGTGATGGATTATGTCCATAAAAATTGATTTGTTAAAGTTAATACGCGATAGCGTGAAAGATTTAATGAATTTCGCAATTATTTTAAGCTCATCGAAAACGCATTATTTCATTTAAAAAAAATGATCCGTGTGATGGAGACGCCCGATACTTCACGTCTGGCTGTAACAAAAATCTCCCGTACGATCGTATAGTAGCAGTCAAAGGAAATAAATAAAAGTTCTAATCAAGAGACATTTGAACCTCGAAAAATGTCATACTTCCAGTCAATGATGTTCCAATTCCAATGTAATGATAATAATAAATCGCTCCCTCACTGCCTTCCTCATGGAGACGCCTGGCCATTCATTATAGTTCACATGTAAACGTCATCGGTTTGTTCATGATTTAGCCTTATTAACGCAGTTAATTAATCTTGTTTTATACAAAACAAGCCTTAATTTAAAAAAAAGGAAATATAAGGATTAAAATTCTGAATCAATAATGCATATAAAAATTATCAATAAAAAAAAGGCTCATGGAGGCGCATGGTATTTCATGATATTCAGGGTTGTTTATTGCTAAGGTCATTGATATGTTCAAACAGTTTTTTTGTGTGTTTCGACATTTCAAGACAAACGATGCTTTTTATTGAGGATTAAATTCTTCCTTCCAAGAATTGTGGGCTATTAGCTCCAATCATCCTCTCGGATTTTTTTCAAAACAAAACATCTTCAAAGATATTTGACTACGTTCGCAAATGTTTCCCGTGTTTTAAAAATGTTCGTTTCAAGCCGAATGTTATTATTCATATTTCAACAAAATAAATTTATTTCACGCGATATTTTTATCAAAAACCTTCAATAATGATGAGATCATTTGACAATAAAGTTCATCAAATCCTTCAGAAAGGTTCAACGTCATTTCTATTTACCGCACGATGCTCGAAAAACGACATTTTTATTGCCCTGACCGTTTAATATTAATGAAATGTGTTTAAACGCATCAACACTAGACTTAAGCTGTCAAAATTCACATCAATTGAGAGAAATATAAATACATCGTTCACGAATAGCTCACCTATTTCGTAATGCTACCATATCCTGTGACCAGAATAGCAGACGAGAATAGCACGGCGTAGAAACCTTTTTGCAACAACATTCCATCAAGCATCCGGTTTTCTTTTCTGTCATTTCACAATCGTACCGAGCTTTGCGCTGGAAGCGCGAAGTACAGTATTCATTGCGTCCTTTCGCCCGTTCGCCAGAAGCAGTTCAACCGATGCAATCAACTCCTCCCATAGATATGGATTTGGTGCAGTTGAAACGCTCACTATAAGCAACAAACCGTGTGCACCAACACACGGACGCTAAAGCTAGTCCAGCTTCCAAGCTTCTGTGCTATTTTGCAACCACTAGGTGAGCTTTTGCGCAGTAGCGAGATTCCGTTCGCATGAACATGTTTTCCCGTGAATATCATTTTCTACCCAAGGCACAGGGCAGGAGCATATTAAAATTGCGGACTGGATTCTAGTTTTTGTGATGGCAAAACGGTTCCCTATGTTCGACTGCCAGGAATGCTGACATTTTTTATCTGAAATGAAAATAAATATCGTATTACAAAACCTGACGCCACATACGCAACTTGTGATAACGTGTAACAGGGAAAAAAAACCTCCCCAATCAAATCACCTCGCTTCTCAACAAACGCTGACCCCACTATCCTGTCATTGATCTCTCGAACTGTGTGTGTACGACCCACGATAAGATCGAACATTTGCAATATGTTTCTATCAAAAGCTGCCCGCTCAATGCCCGAATGGCTTCATCTCTGTGTTGCTCGCCAAAGCTTGGTCCTGTTAAGCGTACACTCTCCGTCATACTCTTTTGTGTTTGGGGCTGCCTGTTGTGTTGAGCGCAGCTCTCGCTCACGCAACCTTCAACGTTTTCATGTTTTGAGATGAAATTTCTGGGATAAAAATTGCAAACTCACAGCACTGGGAGTAAACGTCACGAGCTCGGAGCAGATATGCCGTCCCGAAGTAACCTTGGTCGGGTGCTGTGAGAAACGGCCCACGACGAAAGAGAAATGGTGAGAGCAACGCAAACGACCTGAGTCGCAAGGACATTTGCGATAGTTACGCGCCCGTGAGATGAACAGCTTTACCGTTCGAGTGTGAGCGTAACAAAGGAGGAAAAGTCCTCGATGGAATGAAAAGGCAAGGGCGCTTAGTGATGCTGGCTAAACCAAGCCTGAGCACTGCTCAGACATATCCTCGAGAGTTTAATAAAAGCTTGCAAAGAGAGATTGTCTCTATTCCTTTTGCACTCTAGCCACTGTGTCGTTCAAAGCGGAACACGAAAGGATGAACGGTCGAGCAAATGAAAGTGAAGAGATCTTCGAAGAACGAGAGAAGGAGAGCGAACAAGAGAAAGAGAAAGAGAGAGAGAGGGTACTTGTTTTTCCAGCGAATAAGGGCGTCATGTCATCATAACCGTGAATCAACTTCTCCAAAAACCACCTTTTTCAAACGTTTAGTTTTCTAGCGGCCCTCCTGCAGTAGCCTATACGAGCCCGTACGCACGGTCCGCTGTTCGGTTCTCGGTTCTTTACCAGGCTACGGACAAAAACACACACAAACACACACACGCTGCTGATTGTGCGACGGTCAGGCCTGTGTGTGATTCCTCGCGGTGTGATTCCCTCCACGAATTTTGCCAAAGTTAACCAATCCTTTTCATCCGCCTATATCGGTGCGTATCGAGTAAACCCGTGCCGTGCCGTGCCGTGTGTTTCTTTATTTCTTCTTTGTGTACCACATGCACGCACAAAAGCGTGCAACGGGAAAATACGGTTGCCCCGGCTGAAGAAACCCCGGAACAAGCGGGCAGCACATTTTCTTTGCCCAGCACGGGGTTTGCCACCGTTAGTGCTTCACGTGCGTAGTTGAACGTGTGACGTAGTGTGCAGTTGTGCAGTGTTACGCCAGCACCAGCTACAGCATCAGGGCGATGTTGTAGCAGACGCCACCCAACGCGGTGTCCATTCGTAAGACGCACACGGATGCTGGAAGCATCTCCGGTGAAGGCCACGGCAAAAAATTGTGCACAAAAAAGCACACGTACAGCAGCACACAAACACAAGCGTTCGCGTCCGCGGTTTTCGTGCGTGTATCCCGCTAGTGGTGGTGTTGGTGTTGTACGCTACCAACAACAACGCGAAAGAAAAGTTAAATACAAGGGCCGCCTTTCTGGTGTTGTGTTTGTTGCATTTGGGACCGCACAAGGACAAGGTTTAAGCCCACCGTACGCAGCTTCCGTTTGGTTGCCATTTCCAGCTGGTACTGGTTCTGTGTGAAGCTGCCTGTGGAGTGCAATACCGACAGAAGCATCAGCCTTCTGTGCCCTCGTGTCGATAGCACACGTCGGGTCACAGATGGGTGCTAAAGTGCGCCAACACGATCCACGGAAGCGGCTGCAAAATCTAATTAAGCTCCACACACAGAATCCCACCACCGTAGCCGTGTAATATTGCACCCGGAGGCAGTTCTATTTTCAAGATCTTACGCTGTTGACATTGCTGGCGAGCCTCCCAGCCTGCAGGGTTCCGTCCAGATTCGCAAGTGCGCGCAAGTGTTCGTGACCATCCTTCTCGATCGTGACGTGCTAGTGACAACCTCGACCCGTACGGGTCGTGTGTTGTGTCCAGTGTGCGCTTTACAACACCAAACAAGATACACGCGCAACACATATACACACGGAGAGAAATGCACACGCCTACACTCACGCACTGTTGTTCACACCTCGCACTGTGTGCGGTAATCGGTTTACATAATTGTGCTCGACCCGAATGAAACACCAATTTTGCTCACGTCACCTGTCTTGCCACCGCTACGTGGGGCACTTGATCACAACTGCAATGTGGTGCTGCTCCTGCTGCTGGATGTGAATGGGTTATGACAGCGAGTGCACCATTGCATTGCGGTTAGCGTCTGCCTTGACGACTTCCCACCAAACAGTTACTGGTGCTAGTGGACCGCAATCTGGTTTCAGCCACGGGAAGCCGAATGATAGCGAAGGATAATTATGTGACTGACGACGTCACATGCAAGCTGAAGCACAAAAGCTTACAACAGAACAGCTCTGAAGTGTCTGTGTCTGTGCAGCGTTGCGTTTAAATCTTCACTGCATTGAAGTTTCCACCCATCCAGCCATGCCCGAGTAAGGGTAGCTGAGATGCTTGTGTAGTTAATGTGATTTTGAAGTAAAAAAAAACCGTGTGGTGTGATGAAAACGTCTTGTATTTTCTTTCCAGTGTAATATCCAACATATTTAACCCCCCACTGTGTATGTGTATCCCTTAACGTTTTCCGGGGGTTGGGGTGCGCAAATGTTACAGCTAAAACGTGGTGTTAATGACAGTGTTCAATATTCGTCCCCGACATGGTTGCAATGCGTTTTACCGAGACATTGCCATTGTGCGCTGCGTGAGTGCTAGGCCGTAAGATGTCCTTTTGGAACCGCGCGAGTGTTGCCCTATCGGTGGAGTGAATGTATTGTATGCGAGCACCACCTTTATCTCCGAAGGTGCCCCCTTACGGCGTCGCAAAAAGGCAAAGCCATTGGCTGTGGCATCGGATGAAGGCTGTAGTGATTTTGGTTGTTGTTTTTGTTTAGGTGAAAGCTCTCGTGAATTGTCGAACGGCGGAACGAACCGAGTGTAGTACCGATTGTACAACCAAGTTAACAAAGCGTGCTATGACATGAGCAGCAGTGGCAGTGAAGAGCTACTCGCACCCAACCGCACACCGCATCCGTACGTACAGTTGCATCATCCCGCAGGACCACACACGGTACGGGCAGACACGGCCATCCGCTCCGTTTGGTACGGCAGGCAGGGCGCAACAGCACGCACAGGAGGCCTTTGGCGCGGTACATTACGCCGCGGCACATTGTTTAAAGCTACTACACCGCCTTACGCACCGAACCGTTGCTCATTCTGGCAGCGTTACAGCAATACACCTCCACGGATCAGCAGCAGCAACAGCAGCAGCGCGTACCTTCGACACAAGATACGGCCACCGTTTGTAACGGTTCGGCGGTTGAGAACGGTCGGGCGGGCTACAGCGACCAGCATCAGGATCAGCAACACACCCCGGGCAAGTCACCCAACACTCTACTGCTACACTGTTGCTGCGTGATCGTGCAAATTACACCCGTAGCACCCGGTCGGAGCCACGTGACAACGACGGCGTCGGCCAAAAAGCCCACCATAGGTGACGATGGTGGTGGGGGCGCCGGCGGAGGAGGAGGAGGTGGAGGAGGTGGAGGGACGAGCGGTCGGGCGCCGGTCTGTCGGTGTAACACGCAGTACAAGCTGGCGGACCTGAAAGCCCTAGCGGCCAGTCAAAAGCAGCAGAAACACCAAAGCCTAGCCACCTCCAACGTCCAATCATCCTCTACCAGCGCCATCAATGCCATTGGGACTGCCCCGCTTCAGGGTATCCTTGCGAAGTCATCCACCACCGGGCATCGGCAGCATCAGCCGCTTCAGCAGCAGCACTCTTCCCAATCGCTCGCATATACCGGTTCGACCGGACAGCCGCCACCACCACCACCGCGCCAAAGCCAAGAGCTCACCAACGAGGAACTGATCAAGTTCCTGCAGCAGATCAACGCGGACATTAAGTGGATTGAGCAGCTGCAGCAGTACAAGTACGAGATCGAAAAGTCCACCTCCACCGACAAGACGAACGCGCGTAACATTAACAAACCGACCGTCACCACTGCCCAGCTACCTCTCGCCAATGGGCACCTCGGGAAGCCAAAGTCCGAACCGATGCTGCCCTCGGTGGCAGCCACCGTTGGAGGCACCAGTACGGGCGCGATCTCCAAAACGGAATTCTTTGATCGGAACCTCAAACAGAGACACTCCTCACGATCGGTTGACGCAAGTACGGCGCGGCGTGATGAAGAGGAGTACACCAAGGATGGTGGTGGCAATGGACATCAGCGTCACTCGTCCGGGCCCAGCGATCTTCAGCTGCTAAAGTCCGACATCTCCGAGTGGTTGCTTAATCTGCCCCTGAAGAAAAGCGTCGAGTTTCTGCAGAAGGCCAAAAGTGCTCAGCTCAAGTATGAGAAAGAGCAAGAGCTGCAGATGCAGCTGCAGCAGTTGGCGAAGAAACCGCTGCAGCGCCAGATATCGGGTGGAACCGTCGAACGGGGTGTATCTCAACAACAACAACCGGCAGAGATCGCTCTAACCCGAGATGACATACTGGAGTGGCTCAAGAAACAGCAGATCTTCAGCAAGGTGAACGAGGAAACGAGTGCGACGAAGAAATGTAAGGATAAGGAGGAGCTCACGCTACACCATTACGATCCGTCAAAAATGTCACGAGGAGTTCCAGCGGGCCCGGCGCCAAGTTCGAGCACGTCAACAGCGAAGCTGTTAAAGCGTCACTCCCTCGGGCCAAATGAGGAGTTCTTCCATAAGCAACAGACTACCGACTGGATCCAGTATCCGTTGCGGCAGCTGAAGAAGCACACATTCGATCCCACTCAATCCAGCTGCACGGACGTTCGGCGTAAGGAGGTCCGGACGGAACACAGTCACCGGGAGCGCAAGCTACGCCACTCGGCCAGTGAAGTAGTCACATCGTCACAGTCCGATCTACCGATTCACTCCCAGTCCCAAACACGCATTGCACCACAGAAACCTGAACGAACCTTCCGGTATCATTCGCGCGATCGGGCCCCGGTCACCACCGTTACCACCACGCACCGGCAACACTCGATGCCCCAGATTCCGCTGCACCAGCAACAACACTTCCAGTATCCTTCATCGCAACCGCAGCCCCAACCGTCGACATCGACATTCGTGCCTCAGGCGCCCGTTAAGTCCGCCAAGAAGGAGCGCTCCCGACGGCACCGGACGCAGCGTTCAGCCACCGTCGGCGATATTAACCAGTTCAATAAGTCCTCCCTGGCGGCGGGAGGCTACCACAAGAGTGGCGGTCCCGGCGGTGGTCCCATGCCGACCGGATCCGGTTCCCATGCCCGTGCCGCCGAACGAAGTGCCTCGTTGACGCGCTGTCCGGATCCGAGCTGTTCGGTGATGTCACTGTGTGACGATCCGAACTGTTACATGTTCGGTGGTGAAGGTGTTCAGCCCATCCCCGTCACCACCACCAGCTATTACGATACGCCCCGGTGTGCCTCGTTGCCCCGCGTGCTCCCGAAGAGCACGCCAAAGTGTGGCCCCATGTGCTACGAGTGTAACAACAAGTGTAACTCGCTGCCTCGCTGCACTGATGCGCGCTGTCAGATCGGGGCCCCGATCGGCCCGTCCGCAAAGGCGAAGAGCAACTCACTGCCAAGAAATGCCGAGCACTATATGTACCCGCTGCCACAGCCGCAACCGCCGCTACAACACCAGCCGCTACCGCAACCTGCACTGCGTGGTGCCGGTCGGTTGTCGCGCGAAGAAAGTCGCTGCTCACTGCCTCGCTCGTCCTTCAAGTCGTCGAAAAAGCGGTCCGCGTCCGCGTCCGGGTCCGGCTCGAACGGTTCCAAGCTGACAAAGTCACTGTCGGCAGCATCGCTGAATTCGCGCCGCCGACGCCACAAAACGGTACACTTCGGTGAGAATCTGCTGCGCGAGGTGTGCCAGAATCGAAAGCTGATCCAACCGCTGCAGGAAACCCCGTCCGGATCGGCACCGTTGCAGCCAAACATACAGATGCTGTACAACTTCGTGGAGGGGGTGCTCAGTGCCTGGGTGGATGATGAGGACGATCCGAACAAATCCGGGCCGGAGTCGGAACCGGAACGGGGGGCTGTATTGAAGCCCATGCATCGATGCAATCGGGCCCGGTTCCAAACGATACGGCGCGTCGTTAACGAGGCCGCCGAGCTGAAGGGCTCGTCCAAGCTCGGTAACTCACGGTACCGGCATCGACATTGGCGCGGTACGGCCAAGGACTGCAACGAGCGTTTTCTTCGCAAGGTAGTGTGTTGTTTCTAGAAGCAAAAAATAAGCAAAGATCAAATATCTAAACAACGAATCTTGCCAGGGATTTTTTCTAAGCATTTTCGGTACGAACACCGCTGGATATATGTTGTTTGAGATTATACGCACTTTTTCCTGTTTTTGATGCTCCGAATTTATAAATTTAAGCTATGCTATGTACGCGCTAGAATTTCGTTGGCTTAAAATGACAAAAAAAAATCTTGGAATGGCTTTCTCCGTAAAAGTGGGACACATCGCTCAAGATCCGTCAAAGAATGGAAGAATTCAATTTCGATTCTATTCCACGAAGGACCAAATCTGGGCCACCGTGCAGATGCAGCCGTACGGAAGCGATACGTTATATTTTTATTCCATTGCTTTCGTACAACACTGTTCCAATTTGCAAAAACATGAACCACGTAAACCGCCCAGAGGACAGACCAGAATCGAACGATGGAAATGGCTTTCAATACCATGCCGATTGCGTAGTGGTCCACAATCAGGCTCAATGCCAAGATATTTTCTCGTACATCAGTCGCATTGCGATAAGTTCAAAAATAGGGAGAGAAAGAGAGCACAGCCAATATGTTTTGCAACATACCCACCGGGCCGGATCCGCCCATCATCCGGTTGATTGTGTAAAAAAAGTGTACACATAATGTTTGCCTATTGCTTTTGCTGGCAAGTTCTTTACGGCACACAGAGCGCTAGATGGCTCTAGAGGCTAATGGTTTAAAAATAGTTTAATTCACCCTAATCGTACAAAAATTGCACGACAACTCAATCCCAGCTTATCTTCCCCCAAGTGTGACCTTGGCTTGTCGGTCGGAAGGCTTGCCGTTTGCCTTGCGACGTACCGCCTCACCAGACGCAGTTCGCCTTTCATTAACTTCGCCGGAAGCTAATTAAGCTTCGACGACCTGGAAAAACCTTGACTCCGCTATGGCTGTGTGTGTGTGTCGTGGCCGGGCCCCCTAAACGGTCTATGGGCAGCTGTTACCATTGCCACCGGTGGAAGGGTTCACGTGAAGCGACGAAAGCCATCCGTGCCCTGCGGGTACTCTATCATGGGTCGGTTGTTTGTGCAAGGCTCGGTACATGCACACACACAGAAAAAATGAAACCCCGGGATTCGGCCTTCTGCGCTGCAGGGAGATGTAATGGGGGACAGATTTCTGTAACGAAACATCTTCGTATCCTGTTCTAATCATGAAACCGAGTTGCAGTTTCCGCTTTTTTTTTACAAATCGTCCTCTTTGCCACCGGTGTCGAACATGTTACGCTCAAACGGATCGAACTCTCGAACGCTCGTTATGATTGTGATTTTCCAAAAAAAAAAAGCAACATCTAGCGAAATCGTTTTCCCCGCAGGAAATCGTTGATTCATACCACCCTGGAGGTCGATAATTTGGGAAGATTTGGGCCACACGTTAAAACACGGTTCAAAATAGCACTCTGCTGCGAAAAACCCGTAACATGCCCCTTTGTGCCCCTTCCCAAACCAGCCCCACGGCAGTCTCGTGGCGTTTTGGAAACGAAGATCCAACTATCCAACACCGAACCACGCCAAGCTACGTCATACGCTACGTAGTGGTACGGCGCATGCACACGGTGGCCTCCAGTTTTGGTAGCGATGACGTAGATCGACACTGCTAGCCCTCGGTGCGGTAGCAAAAAAAAAAGGAAAAGAGAAATCGACAATGCTACAGCATCTGACACTGCCCTATCTCACACCGAGACGACGTTGACTATCTCGGTTACGGTTACTGGGAGTCGGTGGGCAATGGGTTTGAACACTACTAAAGTGTTGCATCACACGGCTTGCGAACGTGGGGTGTATAATGCTCGTGAAGCATACTATCACCAACACCACCATCACTATCCCCACTATCACCAGCAGCAGCGAGGCGTGTTCGCATAATGTACACATTTATCTCGACACCAGAACTGCAACTGCAAACTCCATGCAACCAGCCCGGTACACATTCCCTGCACCATTCTGGGCGGAAATACGGACAACAGGCGCGTCTGCTACTGTGCGTTTTGCTGACTTTTCCGGTTTCTTAACCCGTGGTGTGTGAGTGTTTGTGTCGAGCTGGACAGGAAACTAGCATCCACTACCTTGGGGCTGCTATGCTGGCCACGCTATCCATGTCGGTCACTCTTCCTCCGATGCAACTGCACACTGGGAGTATGGTTTTTAATGCCTGGTTATATGCATATGTTACGAATGTATAAATGTTTGTTGGACGAAGCATTACCCGTTCGATGTATAACACATGTTAACATGTCCATTATTGTAATGAAATGTTCATGGAATACTATGCTTATTACAACATTATTGTGTAATGTGGTAAACAATTTTATAACAATTCTTCTTAATATAAGTTTCTTTTGGAATCGTATGGAAATTATTTTTCACTCTGTTAATGATCTAAAAGTAGCCAAGCAATGCCATAACAAAACAGATTGATGCGTGAAAAAGAAATTTGTCAACATGTGTAACGATTACAAAATAATATGCACAAACCTTCAACTAACGAAAGTGACCCAATTATGGCTATGATATGTCATCAATATGGAAATTTTCTTTTCTGTTCCATGGATGTTATTGGGCCTGTACAACGCGACCATATTTCTTCTTCCTCTTCTTCTTCTTTTTGGACTAACGTTCTACTAGGTCTTGCCTGCCGTTTCTGGCTTTGTAGACTCATTTTACCCCAAAATCAGTACTGCGTATGCGGGCATTTGCTCGCATGGGATTTTTTCCTCCGTCCTGTCGTGTGACTACCGACTCCGCTTCCAATATACCAATACACCTTTATTTCTTATTATAATGAAAATTGATCATAATTGCAGAAACTCGCAATGAATAATTGCATCAGAATGCACCCATTACTGTTCCGGTATTTCGCTATACACGCCATCTTCAAAGCAAAAGCTAAATTCGTTATTTGCAGTTAAGACTGGAAGAATTGTAGTTTTTTAAGCGAGGCACCACGTAAAACAATGCAAATTATTATAGACACGCGGAAAAGGTGGTGTTTTCGATAAAACTTTGCTATTTTTGTAAGTAATGTAGTGGAAAACATAATAATTTACGTTCTGATGTTGTTTAAAGCTGAAATAATTATATTTTTTTTCTATGGAAGAGAAACAGCGAGACCCTATTGTTTTGAAATTATGATTATAAGCCTTAAAAGCAGTCTTATTTTCAACTTTGTTGTATTTATCAAAACGGTAAGAGGGGGGTCATTTTGGCGACATTTTTTTAAAGTGGATTATTTTACATATGTATAAGTTCAGCATATAACTAACGATACAAAAGAGTTCCACTGTTGCCATAATTGGAACGCGTATTAGCTATTCGCTTTTCGAAGAATCTTGGAAATTTTGTAGAGTTACTTACTTACTTATCAGCAGACAAAGTAGGTGCCTACGAAACGTTATATTTTGAAAATATTCACAAAATATGTTTCTGATTTAAAGGAAATTAAAGGTAATTTACCGTTTGTTAAAAAAAATTGAAATTGCAATTTTGATCGCAATAAGCACTTGAATTTTTACACCGTGCTCTGGATGAGATTTTTATGGTCCATTGCTGTTATCCTAATTTCTCTATCGCCGTGCCACGCGGTGTAGTTGTTGCAGTTGCAATGGATCCAGTCAACACCCAAACAAAACCCAGCGTAAGGAGCTAGACCTCTGCCCTGCCACAACCGTGCCATCCCTTCGACCGTCCACTGACTTTGTGTCTGTAGAACAATTTTACAACGAATTGCCAACAACTGTAGGCAGCTTCGGTGGTAAAAAGAGAATGGCGTCATGGGTTCGCTTCGCTGTGTTACGGAGGGCTGTGGCTTTGGGGTTTCAAATCCGGAGTGTTTGGATCAGGCAGGTTCTTCTTGTTTGGTAGTGTTTTTGGTCGCTGGCCCGGTTGCTGGAACGTGCGCGTAAGCGTGCCTCAGCGTGTCTAATTGTAATTCGGAATTCAAATGAGTTTCAGCACGGCAGCTGGGCAAACCCGAACGGTCGGTCGGTTAGGATGCTGTGACTGCTGTCCCTCCCTGTCCTGTTCGGGTGAGAGGATACGGATGCAATGTTTAGTGAAACTTTGTGGGACACGGGCCCACATTTGGAAGCGGGAAGGGCGACACACAAGGAAGGGAATGGAAATTAGAAGTCGTTCCGAAAACGACTGCTGATTACATTTCCGATTGGAATTTTACGCTCTCCAGATCAAACAGCTGTCGAGCGTGTTGGAATAATTTCTAATGAGTACGCGCCTGGAGTGGGCTAAAGCGTGCCCGCCGATAGCACGTTACGTGATTCCCTTGGAAACAGTCAGTTTGTGCTTAGTTATTTCCGTCCATTTGTAATCACTTAGCCCACACCCGGAGCGCGGAGGAACCATGACGGAGCACGATGGAAAATGTTTCCTGCTATGAATTAATTCTTCCAAGACCGTAGTGCCTCCCCAGCGATATTCTTGCATCGCAATCGAACCAGCGAGAAGCCGAATGTGTCTTGATGCTTATGTTCAATTTGATTAGCTTCGATTATGTTTCGGGTCAGAATCGCTGACCCACTGCAATTAGGATGTTTCGCAAAAGTTCTAGCAAATGTATCTTCGAGCCATCCAAATTATTACACAGCAAAGCGTAATGTGCACCATGGCTCACGTTTACTAATTATACGTTTTTTTCTTTCTTTTCTCTCTCTCTCTCTCTCTCTCTCTCTCTCTCTCTCTCTCTTCACGTTTTTCCTTCGATTCTTCTTTCAGGTAGGTGATGGCACTCGATATTCGACCTTCGGTTCGCAACTCCGCACTTGTTAATTAGATTTAAAGATTCGATCAGGTAACGTAGCCTTATTCCTAGCCTCGATTTTAGTCCTACGCGCGTAATGCAATTACGAGCCGAAAATTGGGCACCGGCAACCCATCATCGCCCACAGCCATCACTGACCTCGTCGGAAGTGATGATGATAAATCCGGACTCTTGGATCGGATTCGAACGAAAGTGTCGGCGTGGTGGAGCGACCGAAAGCGCGATTGGCGAATTGAATCATATTGACGATCGAAATTTGATTCCCACATCGTAATAATCGCCCCTCGAGCACATTTCATCTCCTCATCAGGTGGTTTTTTTTTTCTTATTCACCATTTTCTTCGGTTTCCATTTTGATCTGCCGTGTATTGCGATGGGATCGAAGTGCCCGAAGTTCACCCGTCCCGTAACCCATGTCAGTAGCCCGTGTTTCACCAACAGTCACCAACGGTGGGAAAAATCCAATCCATCTTTTTGCATTCCTGACGATGGTTTCTTCTGATGTTTATGGGTGCCGGGTCCGAGGAAAGCTTCAACAGCTTCAAAGCACGGTTCCTCGGCGTACCGGCGGTGCACAAATCGTTTCCTTTTTTTTATTCTCCCCAGCGACGTTGAGTGACAGGGGTCGAACCCGAAACAACCCGTAACATCGGGGACCTGCACTTGTACCGGAAGGTTTTACGTTCCCGGAAGGCAGATAAAGCTCGCAAGAGGACTTGTGTGACTGTATCGTATTAAAGCTTCTTAATCGTATTTCTACACCCTGTCGAAGATGAACCGTCCTCACGGTGCTAAGTGATACATCACGCACACAGCGCCCGCGTGTAATCCCAGCAAGAACCATTGCCTTGCCTCCCGCCCTCAAGACGGAATTGGCCCATTCGTTCAGCTGGAGGGAGAGCGAATGAAAAAAAAAAACACACGCTCCGTATGGTTAGATGGATGGATGTCACTAACATGTTTCGGCCTTCTTGTGAAGCCATCTTTTCGATTTTCAAAACTTCATCACCTTCCACTTTCACAAGCTGAAGTTTGGGAACGGTTTGTAAGGGAAAACGCTTCTTTTTTTGTTCGTCTTTGTTGAGACCTCAGAACACGCACAACAGTGGTGATGGTTTGAAGTAAATAGCTGCCCACAACACCCGCCAATGGAAGGTGACAGCATTTGCAACAGATTTCGATTTGCATTTCGATCCTCTTGGGAAAGGAAACAACAACAACAACAACAACACTACACAAATCTGAATGTGGATGGTTATCGTGTTTGATTCGATTTTAAATTCAAAAGCATGAGTTTAGCATGTTCTTTCAAATGGAATTCTACAGATGTACGTTGATGATGATGATGATATGTGTGTGTGTGCAGGAAACTGGTCCAGATAGAACATTCATCGGATGTTGCGCTCTGGTACATCCACGGGAAAAGGATTCTGTCAGAAGCTTGATGATGCTTTTAGAGCTTTATTCGATTGGACGGTTGAACGAATGGATGAATAATTGAAATTTTGTTTTCCTCACATTATCCATCATTTCATTTGACCAGTCCAATTACTCTTATCATCATACAAAACCTGCTGAAAAAAGGACTTTTTTATACATCAAACTTTTGGTATGTTTACGCTTAAATTTTGTTTTAAATTTTCTTACGCAGGAAAATTAATAACACCCTTCTGCATTGAGTACATAACAACGGAATAACTAACTGCTTTCGCTGTCTAAACCGTAGCCCATTATAATCTCGATAGACTTTAAAAGGGCTTCCGATAGAAGGCGTGTAACCATTGCCCCCGCATACTGCCCGAGATGGTTATCATTCTTCAGACATTGATACCATTACTACCAAAGGCAACAACAAAAAATTCCAGCCCAGCATCACATAACCTTTTACTGCAGTGCTATTTGCTCAGTAACCAGGGTATCCGGGACTTTTTAGACCATCGCGCCATTCGAGCGGACTATTTTCCTATCAAACCCCAACCGTCAACGATCGGGCACCGAATAGCGGACCAAGATGCCTGGGTCGCACTATAATTAAGCACTACGGAAAACACTCGAATGTAACTGAATCCGGTAAGCCACAATAACAACAACGTCCATTTCCCTGCGGCGATGGTGGTTTCGTGTATCCATGGTATGGTGCTCTGTGGCCCTGTCTCACATTCGTCGTTCTGCACGCCCTCTCATCCGCCCAGGGGGTGGATGGGTCCGAAATTGAGTGGAAGAAATTTGAGAACTGCGGAACTGTTCCGTCGTCTATCTCTGGGCCTGGGACCGATCGGTTGCTCGGAATAACAGCTTCTTCCAAAACAAAAAAAAAAGCTGCCACACATCCGAATGAAGCCATTGGTTGTGCGCAAACCGGAAAATAGATTCTCCGTAGGATGTGTTCTATTTTGAACGCTTTGGGAATGGGCCGGGAAATTTAGAGTCCCCCAACACAACCCACCGAAGTACACCGAACCGTTCTTTGGAGGTGAGCGTTAAAGCAATGAGGTTTGGGGATTTTTAGCACCAGCAACAACACACCGAGGAAACGAACATTTGCCTTCGAACGCATGTTGCAGACTTTCTCACCCAGATAAAGTGATCTGGCATGAACACAACGAAAAAAAGAAATCTCCCTTTGAAAAGCATCGACATTTGGTAGATAAAATGACCTTTTGCCCGAGTACATTGCCGCAGAAAGTTTAAGCATCAGCGAAGGCAGGAAAGAAAAGTTTTAATTTGGCGTTCGCTTTTTTTCCCTAAGCTTTTCACACACACACCCAAAACTGAATGTCGACTGCTTATCAATTCGTTACAGACGTTGTTTCACGTTTGCGTTTATTTTTTGGAGGATTAAAAAAAATCCTCCATTTGTTGTGTGGAGTTTGCTACCAACAATTCCACTGCCGGAAAGTTCAATTGCAAAGCCCACCGAAAGTGAAACAAGAAACCACAAATATTTCCACGAATGTGCGAGTGAAAAAGATTCGTTAAGGAGCAAAGTTTCATCGGCCCCCTTATCGGCAATCTTTTAATGTGCGCACATTGGTCCGCCGGAATGTCCGCTTCCCATTGCCGAAATTAAATTGTTACCCTACACTGAAAGCTTTTATGTTTTGTAAAATCATTTTATTGTTTTATTTACCCCGCGGGTAGTATGCGACACCCGCACATATTAGCGTGTAATAGATAACTCCCCTTTAAACACTCATTTCGGCATTATTGCTTTCGGAAACTTAACCCGACACCAACGGGCGCCCTGCCGGGGTGAACCCATTCCGAACGTTCGTCCCACCGTCGAGCCGAACGTTATAAAGCTTTATGATGCTTCACACATTAAATCCAATAATGGTAGATCCAACAAGCACCAAGCAAACCCCGGGGCGCCCAGAAACAGACATTTGTGAGCAGACGGTAAAGCCCGAGTACGGAAAGTAAAATTGGTTTTCTCACACGCGTACGCACACCGTACGTCCGTGGGTTGTGCGTCTTTGAGTGCTATTTTTGATTTTACGCATCGTTAAAACTTTGCCCGAAATCATTTCTCCATGGCGCCCTTAAAAACCACCATACTCATTTTCGCGCACCGGGACCATCCCGGGAACTTCTTCTTGGTGTGTGTGTGCGAGGTGGATGTTCTGAGTAGCGGAGGAGTATTCAGACACACTGCGAACGAACACGCATACCGTTCGCCAATTGGGACATATGGAGCAAGGCGCGGCAGGTGGGGCTTGATTTGGGAGGAAAATTTGCGATTTATGGCACAAGGCGGCTGTGCTTGGGGTTTGGTGCGTAGTGTTGGCTTCGTGTCTTACCGCGTAAAAGTTGCTGATTGTTGCTAAAACTCCGTGCACATTAAAATCGGTGCCGCATACGGAATCGTTGTGGATCCGGTACGTGACGATGATTTTCATATCGTCACCATCCGTACCGGGCGTTTCGAGAAGCTTGCCCACATCCACCGGTCTACCACCGGTTCCACTTGACGAGTTCCCGGTGGAACCTTCGGTGGGAATGAACGCTTCAAGTGGCTTTGCTGGGGATGAACTTCTTTTCTTTTTCACCGGCAACGTCTCGATTTCTTGTACATTGCCTACCTTCGCGGGGGAGGGTTAAGCGAGGTTAACCGAGTGTTCCGGTATCTCCCAGTCAAAGAAAGCGTTCGCTGTTTGGTTTGTTGGCTGGGCGAAGAAGAAAGCAAACGCGCAAAGCACTCGAGAAGACGACGGCTAACTCTATTTCGTGCATCGTTCCGCTTTCAAATATCAATTTATTTCGATTTGCACGAAGCACTTGCGAGGTTGCGCCCTGATCGCTGCTATTCATACTGCGGCAAGCTTTCCCGTCGGGCGTTCGGGAGAGTCCCCCGAAGGCGAACGGTTTCTGTGTGTTGCTCTGTCCGCTTACTTAGCCTTCCTATTGTTTACTCCCTTTGCGTAGCTTCTCATTTGCTTATCGGGCAGTAGCAATGGAAGCCACTAGATCTCTTTTATGTAGCGCCCAGCGTTTGGAGCAGGTTTTCGGTGCGCTTTAACCAATAAGAGTTTCGGTGTTTGTGTGGCGTAGCGGATGGTTTTTCATTTCCACTCCACTATGGACAATTTTATTTCTATTTCATTTTTTGTCTGTACATCCAAATACGCTTCACATCCGATTCTCGTATGTTGTCGGAGATCTTTCGTATTGTTGGATGGAAATTGAAATTTTTCCCTGGCACTAGAAGTTTGGATACGGGAAGGAAATATTATTAACAACAGAGAAAGTCGGGAAGGGAAAAAGAACTTGACTGCTCTTCGTCACAGCTCGCGCTTGCCGATAGATGGTTCTTTTCACATTTTGCACACGATAATAAAGGTCATGCCCGTCCTGGAACTGATGGTTCGTTGATTTTAAAACAGAACCAAACAAAAAAAAATTCTTCCCCACCAGTAATGACGACATCCGACGTTAATTTATAATTTTCGTTTCATTTTTATACACACTTTACCTTTCATCTTTTAGTGTCGCGTAACAACCGGAAGAGCAGGAACAAAACCAATTCCTCGACACACACAAAAACGGAGAAGCGCCAAAATGTGTCCAAAAATTTGACACGAAGCACAAAGTACGGCTAACGGCCGTAGACAAAAGCGTTCCAAAAGCGTCACGATGCCTCGGCGTAGCGCACAATTTTCATCGCCCCAGGAAAAACCTGCCTGGCAAATGGGTTCGTAACTAAACCTGGCCGTTGGGTACAAAACCTTCTTGCAAAACCTCTTGCTTTTGTGTGTTTCGCCACCGGGAAGTGGGATAAGGATTTTTCGTTGGGTGGGGCAACATTATTGCACAACGGCCGAGCAGCACGACCGACCACCACCAACATTTATTCCACCTGAATGGATTGTTATGCCCTCGCTATGCCCCCGTCCTTAACGCCATTACGCGTGCTCCGTGCATACAAATCGTGAAGCGTGAGACGCGGTTTATCCTTTTCCACCTCACGGGAAAAACCCTGAACCGTGTCGTACGCAAAGCTGGCGATTGTGAGCTCTCGACCGCAAAATGTGCTTAGAGGTGGACTTTTCGCAATTTGCTCACCCTGACGTTGTGATGGTCCGGGTCGAACGGTCCACAACAGGGTAGGGGAGTGAATCGAAATTATTTATGGAATCGGCTTATAGCACGGTGGAACCGGGCGGGGCGAACCCTTAAAAGTGCCACTCTGGCTAAACCAGAACCACTTGGATGATTCTTTCCGGCCGTACAAGGCCGCCAACAAAACGTTGTCTCCAGAGCAACCTCCAGCGTTTGCGATAAGCCTAATCGGTGTACCTTTTTATTGACCATTTTGAATCTCGCTGCCGGAAATGCGAACTGTAGATGGTAACATTTATTGTGCTGATTATTTGATGAGAAACACAAAAGCATTCATAAAAGCGCACCGGGTAAACGGCTTTCAGACGAGTAGAAAGTTTTGCTTTGGAAAGTAAATCGGAAAACATCATCCCGTCCACGACCAACTGCGTTCGTTCACCGCAATCTACGATTGGGTTCCATTTTGTCATGCAACAACTGGATATCCTGGCATAATGGATTGATTATTTGTTTCATGTTCACAACGTTTTGCGGAAGCTTTCCTTGTAGCGAAACAACTGTGCGTACTCATGTTAGCTGAACCCACTTGATATCTAAGGCGACTGGACGCGTTGCTAACTGAATAGGGTGGCCAGAAACTCCCGTCCCTGTACCTAACCGTCATCGCTGTGATTATTGCTCTCGGAATTATCGACAGTTTCCGTTGCGAAGGAGCGTGTCCGGACAGAACCAAATAGCACGGTGACGGCAAAGATGGTGAGATTAATTACCCGAGACACGGCTAAAACAGCCTCAATCGTTCAATTCCTTTCCCGAACCCGGAATGCGGGGGAAACCAGAGCCGCGACAACATCGACATCGTAAGGGATGGGAATCTCCCTGGTGCTTGTGTGCACCAGGCCTGTGATCAATCGATGATTTCCATTCTAATCAACGGCCAATCATCGATACCTTTGCTGAAGACTGCGCTACAATACCCCTTCAACGAATGGGATGAAACGGGTCTCGATAGAACATCGACAACATCAAAGCGGACCGGTGTTGTCCGTGGCATGTGCTGTGGTGTGTGCTTGCCTTCCCGGCGCAAGTGAACCGTGCGATGTACTTCAGCAGAATTTTCTTCGTGCTACGTACCTAAGGCACAAACGTACACTACACCCCTTATCCGCTGAAACAAACACCTGCCGTAGACCATCCAATGCGACGTTCAGTTCCCTTTGTATTCTTTCTCGCTTCTGCTGCCTTAAGGGATAGAAATTTAGCGTGACGAATCGTAAAGCAACTGCAATTTGATTCCGTAATGATACCTTTGACATTTGGCATCGTTTTCAAGCGACGATCCGACGTTTGCGTTATTTGTCCCGACACGAGATGGACCCTAATTGAGTTCACAGCCACCATCAGCCGTCAGCTACTGGCACGCTTACGAGTGCCGACTCTCTTATGCTCGGACGAACGATACATTGTTCTACTACCGTTGATTTGAGTGATTTTTGAACAGGGCATTTAATTATCTGCCTTCTGGTCGCTTTGTCTCGCTTCGTCCCGTATGAAGTGGTGAGGAATAATTAGAAGCCCATTTCCCATTGCCCGTGAAGCACAGCTAATGAAGCGGCAAAATATGGCCGTAGGATTTGTTTAAATAATAGGTACAACTCAACGGAAAGGATGCACGACAAAATAAATGTTCGTTAGATAAACAATGTTGTGCATTGCTTGTTTGTACAATACAATATTTTATAACAAGAAATCCTGCAAAAGCAAAGTGGCAGTGTTGTAGTATCACGGGACACAATATTTACACTATGCAGATTTATTATTATGTACTCATATTTTTTTATACCTATATATTTTTATACATACATTGATACTATATTTACTTTATTTATTAATCTACTTTCCAGAATTTACAATGATAGTTATTTATATGAACTTATTAATATTTTTCTACAAAAACAACTATTTAACCTTTTTTCTAGATAATCCTAATTTGATCTACAAGCTCACAAGAAATGTATAAATATTAATTCACCGGTTCTGATATTGGGGTCTGTAATATTTTCAACAAGTTTTATTTTCCAAATGTATTCGTTTGTTTATTTGTAGTCTCATATACTGTTAGTGTTATTCGACCCAGCTTTGAAGTCAACTGTCAAAACAAGAATTTCTCAAAGTCGTCTGGCAAAGTTTTCAAATTTCTGGCTCATATTTCTCATGTTCTAAAAATGAAAGCTAACTTTAAAAATCAAATGTTCTTTTACTTCAGAACAAATCAATAATAGTTGGATTTAACACGGTGCTCTTATGTAAATTCTCCCTATATTTTCTTCGTTGCGCACGTTTAACGTAACAAAAGATGAATCGTTTAGGGTAAAATCAAGTGAATCCTTTTGCATGATGCAAACTCATCAGTCGGTCTTAGATCGATTGTATTAAATTTTTTTTTTTAATTAATCGGCATAAATTTTTAGTACGCTATTAAGCCATCGTACACCTAATTATTTGTAATCATAATAGTCACTCTGTGGGTCTCAGTTATTTGCCGTACAATCCGAACAGTGGTTATTATAAAGCACCTAAATTGCCTAAAATTTACGGACCAGAAAGGAAAAATCAGCCCATATGAATTTGGAACTTAAAACGTGCGATGTGGTTGAATTGCACTTTCAACACGTTTCATAGCTTAGTACAAAAATGCTCCACAATTTCCGTTGAAACACATTATGCATATACCCTCAATTCGGCTGTCAGTTACTCCTATCTGCCTGCCTCTTAAGGTTTCATTCTTTTCGAACCCTTTTGAGCAATCAGTCGACATTAATTGAGTTATAATTATACGCTCCCGCTCTCATATCCCCACAAACATCCACCTTCCCATATTTTTGCCACCCTGAAGCTAGTAAGAGCAATGATGTTGTCGACATGAAGATGAAAGTCAACTCCAGAGGTAAAGAGATTACTTTAAGAGCGTCCGTTTACACATGAAAAGAGGGCCTTTTAAAGAGTGGTTTAAGCGTACACCTGAAGCAACATTATGCGTTTTTGGTGTTGAATATTTGATCACACTCTGGACATCTTTCATCCCATTCCCTCGAGAGTTTGACTGACCGCAGCAGACGCGCCTAATGGTTAAATCAAATATTGATACACGGCTGGAAACCGTACTCCGATGGTGGCATTAAAAATGAATTTCCATTCACGCTTTTGCACGTGAAGCACCTTGCGTTATGCAAATAAGGGCATTGTTTAGCAAAACCATATCTGTCCCGCTGGACTTGCCGGGTGCGTTTATGTGAGAACACATTTTAAAAACATCATACCACGCCCGGAGATTAGTTTCTTTCGCTTGATGAAAATGTAATTTAATTTCCATACCCGTACGATCCGATCGCTTCCCATAATCAGCTCCATTCTGGAGGAGTTCTTATCTGGATTTCGTGTGATTTATGGGCCCTAGTAAGGAGGACTTGCCTTAAACCGCCCGCCCGGTAAAAGAAACGTTATAAATAACGACGGATTGTTTGCTCCCGCCCGGTGCTAGAATCTCTAATCAGGCATAATAATCTTTCAAATACGTGCTTGATATATCCGTCCGCTTTTGTTCATCAGCTCGGTACTCATCTCGTATGGATAACGAATGCAGATCGCCAACGGGTGAAAACCTTACATACAGATAACACATTCCCAACGGCTTCGGTGTATCGTTATGATTGCAAATTACGAGCCTCCGATTTTCAACCTTACCAGCCGAACAATAATGCCACCCCACCCTTCCAACATGAAAAAGGGTTCACAACCATTTCCGTGCCCGACCTCGAAACTCCTCCACATTCAAACAAGAACTCAATCAGCTCGTAAAGCCTTTTGGCGATATTTTTGCTGCTATTCTTTTCGGAAACCTTACCGCCTTACCATTGCTCGTGGCGAACGCAACGCATCGTACGGTCCCATAATCAGTATAATTGTGTAACACTTACGTCGTCTTTAGCAGGCAGAATGTCCACCATTTTCCAGCGAAATACCCGGGCTGCCCGAGCAAACCGAGAGGTCACACCGTTGCCTTTTGTTGCCACATACCGTGTGCGACCTCTTGTGCGCTCAAACGGGGCCACAAAAAATTAAAATTCCGCTCACGGTAATGATGATTATGGGAGACTGCCTGCCGGAGCTAGAAGAATACCCGCTAAGCATCTTCTGGCACCGAGGAGAACGACCTGTGTGCCGTCTTTCAGTCCGGGTCGTACGCCACAGGAAGCAAACAATATCATTATACACCGGAAACGGTGTCCGGGCCCGCAGGTTTCGCGTCGGTTTCAGACGGTTCTTTCGGGCGGTGTGAACATTCTCAACAAAGCAAACAGCAACAGAAAATCCCCAATCTACCTCCCGCTCCCCCCAGTACCTGTGGTACCAAAATTGCCGCAGACGAAACATGGGAAACAACGAATGGACGCAGCAGAGTTAGAAAGAAAAGGGAACGGAAAAATAATCGAGAAACAAGAGCAAGTACTCCTTTAAAGCACACTTATCAACGGTATGAAGGATACGTGTGCTGGCACACTGGGTACACGCTGGGACTGGGGCTGGAACGGAACGAAATTACCATCCTCCATCCTTCCCACACACACCACTCGCACTGCGATCCCGCATCCTTATGCTGCTCCCGAAAAACCTTCCCAACAGCTGGCTTTTGCTAGCTTTTCTTGCGGATTTTCTTTCGCTTTTGCGTGCTTTGATTTTTCTTTTTTGTGCCCACCGGTACTGGAGCTTCAAGTCTTTTTCATTCTCCACGAGAATGTCCTCTACAGTTTGAAGTTGTTCACTTTTGCCGTGACCCCTTGGTTTTTTTTCCTACTGCTTTCTATTGTCGTCCGTGCCATGCGACCCACCGTGATCACTTCATTTTCTTTTTTATTTATTTTTTACCTCTTTTGGGTCGGGGAAAGTGCCTATGGGTACGAAGCTTGTCACGAGATTCCCACGCCCTTTTCCGTTCGTACACGGCTAAGCGGAGGCGGCGGAGGGCCGAATGTCATTTGCCTAGCTCATTTTGTGTCCCCTCGTACGTACGCGATGGAAGTGTGCCTCTTGTGGAATAAGAAATAATACAATTTGCCAACCACTGTCCGCTGGGAGGACCAACGAGAAAGAGTTGTACGTGGGATTACCGTGTGCCGTGCTCGTGTGATGGGATCCTGTGACAGGCTTCAGCTTCACCTTGGGATCGTAAACCAAATTCGGTGAAGGTATTCAAAAGCGGGGAACAAAAAACAAAACACTTCCATTGGCCGAGAGTTAGCGTCGTGGAATATATATGTGTGTGAGTAGTGGGAAAAGACAAAAAAGGGACAAAAATATTTCTCTTTAGCACGCTTCTTAACCACAAACTTCAGAAGCTCGCTTTTGCTGTGACCCAAGATGGCGGATCGGTTCGGATTTCAATCCCCATCTCGCCGTTTCGTATTGCCTTACTATCTGATGCCATTTGCTACGGGCCAGCCATTCCTGAGAATAGACAACGTACAGTGCTGGATGTAAGCGTAGGTCTGTCCTGTAAAACCGTTATCTTGAAGCCTCCTAACAATAAAGGAGATGGGAAATGTCTGTTCTTTAATACAATCTCTAACTAATACTTTTTTATAAACAAATTTAAAATTACAAGCTCTTTAAAATTTTGAGATCTGTTATGGTTCTCAAATATCTAAAAACATCTCTGTCTAATGACAATTGCATATTCCATTTGACACGTTTGAGAATTACTGTCTCGATGTTTTCTTTACCCCATTTGAGTTTCCATAATACGCATTGTCCTTGTATTCAAAACATTATTCAAGTACAAACACGAAAATGACAAAGAGTAGGAAGTTAAATAAAATTGGTTTGAATTACCTCAAAACTTTATGGTCATGACTACTGTGTTTCTCAGATCAACTCAAAATTGTCACCATGAATCTTAACACTTTCGCTTGCAATACGGTTGACATGTTTTGAATCCAGTTAGAAAACTGTAATTTGATACAAATTTGATACTTTCAAAGAGTTAAAAAAATTAAAACTTAACAATAATATAGTAATAACTAATAGTTTATTTAAACTCAAAAGCTTACAAATTCGAGCTATGATCTGACAAATTCCCATTTAAGTGAAGGCCCTTTTGAATGAGCTTTATTGTGTTTTTATTATGTTTACTATGTTATTACTTATGTAATTATATGAAGGCATCATTCGAATTATAGAGTCTTTAGCGCTATGTGTTGTGGATCTAAAATTAGGCCGTAATAGTTGTCTTGGTCTCAGCCTGTAGCCAGGAGGTTAATTTTGCTACAAATATACGTGGCATCGAAACTTCCCAAAAATAATTTTATGGAGGAAAATGCACTGTACCGTCATTCTTTTATGTTCTAAATATTCTAGTCCAAAAAACAAACATCTAGTCTGGCAGTTAGAAAAGTATACACTATTGGACCAAGGAATCGATAAAATAGTATTGTCGTAAATTTCCACTGCATAGCTTCAATTCTAACCAATTCTAATTCTAATTCAATTCCACAAGTTCTAATGTTGCTGAATCCTGCATCATTTTGTATTAAAATATTTGAAAACAAGACTCGCAGTACACCTACTACCAACAGTGTACTACAAACATGTCACAACGGTGTAGGACGATGATTTTTATACGCTCGAAAGCTTTATCGTGCCTCTCTATCTACCAATTCCTAACCAGAAGCGCAAATAAATTCCTCTTCATTTCGGTTTGCTTTAACACCCTGCACCCTGGCAAAACACGTGCCCCTCGCGTTCCCGTGCTGTGCTGGGGTTTAGGAATCACAGAAATGCTAGAAATTTTCGGAACCGAAGACAACACGATCCCCCAATTGGGTTGGCCCCGCAAACCGGGCGACGGTAGCAATCCTACGTAAGCGGATAAATATTCATGAAATATTATATTAGCGTGAAAATCAGCTCGTTTGAGTTATTTTGCTCATCCTGCTCGAGATAAATTATCATCCCTTTCTATTATCCGACTGAAACGACGCGATTGCTCCAGCGCAAGGGATGCGGCAAATATCCTTTCGGTAAATGTTGCACATCACACCCCCTTGTTTGTCTTGCTCCCGGTGTCCTAGAAGGGACGTGAAACAAGAAAAAAAGCGAACGCAGCTGGTTGAGAAGATTTCTAGGACGAAAAAGTTATACAAAACACCGAATCCGGTCGGCTAGGGACGAACCTTTTCCTGGGCGCAAAAAGGACGATTTATCCTAAAGCCAACGATTGTCGGACGTGTTGTTGTTGTTGTTTTCGGTGGTGATGTTCGGAAAGAAAAGCACACCGGCCCAGCACCATCATCAGCAAACACGGATTTTTTCCTTCTTTTTTGGTGCTTTACCCGCCCTCATTTGCTTTCCTTTCTCACGGAACAATTTCACCTCATGCAACTATATCATTACTGCGGAGCAAGCGAGTTCTCAACCTTCATCAAAAGCCCCTACTTGGAAGCTGATGCGTCGACCGAACAAAACGCAGACGCAGAATCCCTTCTTGCGAGCGTTAAACCGTACCGAGACACGGAAAATTGTAACACTATACGCTTGAACACCCGAAGCAAAGCTTCACTGGCCGCCAACCGGAGGAAAATGCTTCCTTTCCGGGTGTAATTAAATCATGGTACCACTACCCGCCAAAGGTACCACTAACCCCAGACAGGGAGCTGCCTTCTGACTAAGTAATTAGAACGGGCACAGTAACATGGTCCGGAACGGAAACGCGAACAACCTGGCCCTGACGAAATGAAACGAACGGGCGCAGGTTTCGTTTGCCTGGCTGGCTTCTTGTCGCTTGGTTCGAGTGGTGCGTTACAAAGACCTTTGTGGGAAAGGGGTTTTTCTTTGGTTTTTGGGTGTTTCATCTTTTTTTTTCTCTGCCTAGTTCTTCACTCGCAACAGAAAGTGTGCTGTCTTAATCCGGATGATATACCATGGCACTGTGATAGAATAGGTGATCATACGCACAAAGGGTGGGGATTAATTGAGTTATGTCAGGTGTCAGGGCTGTTAAAATTAAAATATATTAATTTAATTCTAATAAAATCCGATTTCCTAAAACTGTTGAGGTGACATGATCTTACGTAGGAAAACAAACTCAAACTCAACAAAAATGTGATAATAATATTTATTACCATTCAGTCATTTCGTGATCGTTGGCCTACGTAACATAATTTCTTTAAGTATTGTCATAGAATACAAATTTGTAGTACAACTTAAAAAGATCGAATACAGAACTATGTTCCGATATAACTCCTATTTTTGCAAGACTATAAATAAACAGCTAACAGTGTGTATCAATCACAATAGGCAAAGTAAATCTAAACCTTCCAGAAGTCTTAAAGATATTTGAACTAACCCAAATAGTTGCACTCAAAAACTCCAAAATAGAAAGACTTTCTGAATTTTTTACAGTCTTTCTTTCTCGATTTGTCCATTTCCGATATTTTTCACACATTCAAAACAATGACAAAAAATGGCTACAAAATAAGTACTAATTTTTGATTTCAAAGATATGCCTCTAAGCAGTACCCTATGACCGTTACTGCGCTCAAAGGAAAGCTATTTAAACCCCAAATTATTTTTGTTTTCAACCGAACTTGGACTTGGTTGAATTTGGTAGGACTTTTTAAAGCAGAGCTTTCAAACAAAACAATTTTCAAGTCGAGTTATAGAGCACAAGCTCTACCCAAAATTGAGTACATTCTTTAAAGCTGATGTGATCAAAACATCAAATCATTCGGATAATAAACTATGATAAAATTTGAGTATTTAGCGTTAAACCGGATTGTAAGGAAACAAACCTAATAGTCTGGATATAAGAGATTCGACAATTAAACTGCAAGTAAGATTATTCTGCAAAGTAATGTTTTTAACTCGTTAAGATGGAGCTCAAAACTTAATTAAACTCACTAGTGTCAGATTTTTTTTTTGTATGTTGTTCTGAATAATCGGTCAGTAACCAAATACATGCCCATAGTGCACTGCACCAACCTTTGAACGGAAGATGAAATGATGTAGTAAGGCGAAGAAAATCCGCATCCTCCATACAGAGGTTTCGGATCTGGTTTGACCCATCGAAAACCCGAAAGATAGTGTTTACTTTTACCCGGAGCCATTTCACACCTCGATGTGCCGTCTTACGAGGCCGGTAAACGACCGTTTGAAATGTTTCCACCCCACCAGCTGGGACTGAAAATGGCCACACCGGGGGTCAAATGGCACAGTATTAAATAACCATTTGGTCCATAATAGATATTTAATGATAATTATCTAACGCCACTCGGCCTGGTTCGTAATCATCACACGGCTTACTTTGTTGTCCCTTAGCGAACGCCTAGTTCGTACAATGTTATCATCGTCGTCCTAATGTATTTTGTTGGTGGCGTAAAATACGGAAAGCTTTCAATTTCATTTCGTATTCTCGCCCAGCCTCAAACTCAAAGGCACAACCATAAGTCAGCTAACTTTTGGCGGAGTGAAAAACTACTGATCTAACTAATGTAATTCACACATGCCACCTGAGCTTTACTGCCAGCCCGGTACTACATCATTACAGCGAAAAGGCTGATCGATCGACATCGTTCCATGGACGCCCCATCGCATCGGAAAGGTTTACGGCAGTAAAGTTTTGCTGCCGGACCGTTGGCACTAATGAAAGTTGCTCGCTGTCGATAGTTGCAGCGTGTAATAAACTTACCCCCGGGTTTGCATGCCACCTTAACACACGAGTCGAAAACTTTTCGACTCCACACCGGGCAACCTTCACATTTGAGAACGGTTAGCAGCAACCACAGTTCGAGAAACATTTCGGAACTGTTTTTTGCACGATTCAAAACCTTCATTTCGACCGGAATGCAAGCGCACATGCGGTGAATTGTGGCGAAGAAAAAAAACATAATATGCAGTACCGTAATCATATTTGACGATCAGTGCCGATTCGAATGATTTCACACGGGATAAGCATGTATAATGCGTTTAAACCCTGCCAAATATGCCATTTTGCTAAAAGTTCCCCATGAAACGCCGCAAAGTTCAAACACATTCAATCATTTTACCACCTCTTTTCGTCGTCCCTTCGTGTCGAGTGTGTCAATAGTTCACACCGAACAAGTGGATTATGTGTAGATTAGATTTGTACCAATTGTAAAACTTTCCTCGAAGTTCCGATGGCATTTTGGATCGTAAAATAGATACTTTGAATGCGGGTGGATGGAACATTTTCTGTTTCTGCACAAACTAATCGCCTGTAATGGATGTTACACTGCACAAAGGGAGTTTAAACTTTAACGTTCCATGCTTTGAAAATGGAGCTTTTAATGATATTCCAACTCATCATTCACAGTACTGCGATCAATGTTTAACCAATAGCCCATTTGGTGGGTAAAATATATTTAAATCGATTGATTCGAAGTCTTCTGCAGAGTAAATAAATTACATGCGCATATGCATCATTAACTTAATTGTATCATCATTATTAAAACATCTTCTTTCCACATAATTCAAACGCTGCTCAAATGGATGTGAACAATTAGCTTGAGTTGTATAACGTCGGGAGTAAATAAATTGTAAATAATTGATCTAAATTATATGCCAGACGGCAGTACACTGATGTAGGGAAAATCATTGAAAAAAACCCCCCATTATGTGGGTATGTCAGCGATAAAGAAGATAAATAAATATAACCAAACACAATAAATTAGGTACGCTAGCGTTGAGAGTTTCATACCAAACTTAGTAGGTTCGTTCTGTTCCATCCGTCGAACGCTTTAAACCTAGATTCATGAAAAAATCACAAAGCAGACTTTTTGTACCTAAATGCTGTTTGTCATGTGATAGTTTTCTCTTGAATAATTTCTTCAGTGCTCTGACAAAAATTGATCGTCAATAGTAGTTGCGAAGAATTCAAAGTAACGAATTTAAATCTAACATTCTTCTGTAAATCAAGAATTTTAAATGAATTATGGTAATTTGTTTAATGATTAATAATTAATCAATAAAAACACAGGATAATATAGGATCTTTCTCATTTTCTGATGAAAGTAGGTTATACGGAAATACTAGTTTTATACTGTTCCATTATGGAATATTACCGGTTCTGTTCTGAACAGGTAAAACTGGAACTTTCCCATCAATAAAGTAGAGAATAAAATTAATCAAACTCGCACCAAGAGTTGGGAACAAAATAAAATAATTTATTACTCAATTTTATAGTACAATTATGGAAGATAAAGGACAGCAAGTTGAACATGACACTCTCGTTACAGCATCAGCTTCGTTCCTACTGGTCGTTTGCTACTGTTCTAAAGACTGCTATTCGGATAACAAGAACTTTTATGGCACATGGTTGCCTACTTTACGAAATGATAAATTAAATTTACTGAAGAAAAGTCATCTCAAAAACACAAAAAAACCCTGCACTTCCTCTGTTCACTGTAATGTAATCAAAACTGTTGCCTTGCGTTGTGTGTTGCGCCAGCAAAACTCATCACCAAAGGGGAGTTGGGCTTCCATTGCAGCTATACCAACCAAACCCCACAAATGCGGCAGAAATTAAAAGCTTGATGCATCCCCATACCCCTTCCACACAGGGTGGTCTTTAACATTCAAACATGAACTTAGCGCAGTAACAAACAAACAAACCGTAACCCGTAATCAAAACATGAATGTACGATCGGTGGGACTGTGTAGCATTGCGCAAGGAACACGTCCAGACCACGGATCAAATATTGTATACCCCGATACGTTGTCCGAAAGGGTCACAGGAAATGTATGTGGACATTGGTTATGTGTAGGTGTTGGTGGGCAGCGCTCCATCCATTTCCGGTGCTCTCAACCAATGTCCAATTGCCTGTTTTGTTGTGTGTGAATATATGTTGTGTGTGAATATAAGTAACCGAAAACGGCCAGCCGTATTTAGTCCGGAAATGTTGAGGTGGGTACGAAAAACTGCACGTTGGTGTAGTCGAGTTGGAGCGTATCCTCTTTTCTTTTCTTTCTCCCTATCTTTCTCTCTCTCTTTATCTGCTTTGATAAGTTCCCCTTTGGGTGCTGTTGTTTATTATTGTGGAGGATGAACGCGTTTTCACAGTCACAGCTAGCCGACATTTATGAAAAATCCTGTTAAAAGACCTGTTTGCATACCCGGTTGGACATGTCAGGACCATGTCAGCTAGTGTCAGTCAACCGTCGGACGGTAGTAATGTGACACCTTGTACTCATCCTTGTCCCTATCATGTCAAGCAGCAGCTTCGAAGGGGGAAAGAGATGGAGGGTACGTGAGGCTGAAGAAAGATGACAGCTGGCCGGATGTTTCGCTCCATGGTTGGATGCTCGTCCACTGCTCCTTCAAGGGAGGCACAACGTTTTGGCAAACCCTAACCCTTCCCTAAACAATGTAAGAGAAAGAAATGCACCGGAGCGATGTTTCGTTACAAGATGGAAGATGTGTGTTTTGTTGTTTTTTTAGTGCCCATCTCTATTCCACCCACCAGATCTACGCCCCATGTGCTGTAGGTCTTTAATTTTTCTCAGTGCTTTCCCAACAGAGTCCGGGAGCAAAGGGTACTTATGTGCGCCTCTCCACGGTATGACGGGATGGAGTCAAAGTCTCCGACCGGTCGGGAGCACCCGTTCGTTCTATGAATATCTTATCTACGGTGGACGGTAGTGTGACTGGGCCGAGCTGACTGAGAAGCGCTTGAAATTTCCGTTCCGTGTATATTTGCATACATGGTTGCGAAAAGGTTCCGAGGTCCTACGCGGAAAACGCCCAGTACGCCTGCGGAAGCAAGCGGGAAGAACATGCCATGGTACAAACATCATATTATATTCAATTCCTGCCCAAGTGATCCTTTCGTCAGCCAAACCGTGTTCTCTCGGGCTATAAATATTTGTCTTACTTGACATACATTGCACCATCATCAGTTTCTCTCATTCCATCTTATTTTTTTCGGAACACTGTTTTTCCTGAGGCCTGATCCAAGACCTCTTGAGTTTCCACTCCGTAGCTGCACACTTTCCTCCTTCGGATCGTTTGTGCATTTCGATCTAACTGTGGGTTCGCCGCCATACGAAATATGGAGGACATTCCTTACTTCGTTGGCCCCACCGTCAGGTGGAATCAAAAACGAATCTGCACGCTTTGCTGCGGCATGCCTGATGAAACTCTCATTTTACGAGTCGGCAATTTTACGTTTCCGGTCTCTGGAATGGAACAGCGTCTAGTACTCTCGCTTTCGCTACACTTGCTACACACCTGCACTCTGCCACAAACCGCGTGACCCTTACTGCTCTTTCCACGGATTTGTCTCATTTGAATTTTGAAACGCAAAAAAAGAAAACAGATGCCCTATCCACGCCCACAAACCGGGGCAAACCTTTGATGTTTTAATAATGAAGAGTTGGCGCGTTCGTAGCCACATACATGTACTTATATGCACAAATACACACACACACACACATCTACCATTAAAACCTGCGTGTATCACGGGCACCGGTGGACACAACTTTTCGGCCAGTCGTTTTTCCACATCCGGACGTTTTGTGCCACTTTTGAACAGTTTGTATTAGTTGCGCCTAATCATGAATACGGATAGACTGGGATCAGTTCATAGAACTTTGAGACGGGCCTCGGCGAGCCAGCTCGCATTTTATGGTTAGATGCAATTTTAATTTGCGAAATAGTAACACCGTGTTTCAATGTTGTCTAGAGATGCCTAGAGCCTCTTTCCTATTCGGAATATGGAGATGTTTTATAAGGAAGCAAATGCCTTTGAGCTCTTGTTTATTAAAAAAATTAGTTTCCTTCCGATAACATTTTTCTAATCTGCGAAATGAGGTTTAATGTTTTAGACATTTAATCTGCATGTTTCCACGTTCAACATGTTCCGTGAAATGTCCATAACTAAGTACATCCTTCAAAAAAGGGATCTAAGAATTTAATGCAGAACAATAGAGCTCTAACTCGTTGTCCATGAACATTCAGTTTGCTTTACATAAGCGTCACTTTAGACTGTTTAATCTATTTATTGCTGCTCGTGCTTTCATTCCGCTAATAGTTGCTGACGTAACAATGAGGCGTACTTCCTTTGAAGAAGGAAATGTATCAAAATAGTATGTTATCGTTTTAACATTTAAAGTAACTATGTTCCTTTCTCGCTAAACTTAAGCACACATGACTTAAAATGAATGTTTCGGGATGAAGTGCGGCGATAGTTAAGGATAGAGTTCCGTGAACTTTCATGAAGTTTTTCACCTATCTCGTTCTCAACATTACAAACACCTGTTACATAACAGGTAAAAATATTTTTCTGTTTTAAACGAGAAATACCTAAATTCCAATGGCATGAAATATCTAAGTGATTTATAGTTATGGACTTTAAATTAAAGAAATTTGTGTATTTTAAATTTTTGATACATTGAGGAACTTGTGGTACATCAAGTAGAGCTATCAGTTGAAATCTGATTCTTTTGCATTTTAAGCGCTGCTTTCTGTTGAAGTGTTTTTCGACCAATAAAAAATTTGTTTTATTTTAATTTACAAGCAATCCATTAATGGAACAGTTTCAACAAAACATCATTTTAACTTGTAGAATTCTCACAGACCCACCATTTTAAGAATTTTGCGTCTTCTCTTCAAGTTTTTCCAATTTTTATCCAGTTCTCTTACAGTTCATTAATGAGATGACTACTCGCCAGTTGTTTTTGAACCATAAAATCAATACAACAAATAATGCCTTTATAGGAAATACCAAAACGATCGATCAGAAATAAAGAAAAGCGCAACGATTCTGATGCTTATTTGTGAAAGTGCTGGTGGCTAAAAGTAATATTTTACCCAAACCTCAATCTCAACATCTTCGATCTAGGACGCACCAACTACAACTCCTTCGCCAAGCCTCGAAGCTCGGGGATGCCATTTCAACCCTCACACAGCTGGACCTATAATACAATTTACTGCCATCCGAGACAGGTGAATCGGAAAAAACTCAAACACGTGGAATTAATTCATCGCCATACCATATCGAGTAGCCATATTGATTGTCGGGCAGAGTGGAGAGCCCTTACCTGCGCTGCGATAAGGGCGCGCTGTCCGTGTGCAGTACATTTTCCATCATCTTCTGCACATTTCCTTTGGCAGGTCATACATAACTTCTATAACCGTACAATGATCCGGACCGTAACCGTTGCCATTGGTTGCAATTTTGCCGAATGAATTTTCCAGACCCATTCACAGAGCATTCTCCCGGCGATGATTCCTGTCCTGTTTTCTTGCCATTTTCATCGTTACGATTCGTCGCACGCTAAAAGAAAGTGTCTGCCAACCCAAGGGTATGTACGCTCCGGCTTAGAGCGGAAATGGATGAACTGACAACAAAAATGGAACACTAGGTGCAACGGAGCACAGAGAACATGGCGAAAAAAGGATGTTTCTGTGTTCCATTCATTTTTGCCTTTTTTACACCACCTTGTGCCACCCTCTAGTGGGTACTAAATCAAACCCGCAAAGGGAACAATCTAATAGGTGACACCTTTTACCTGGGGATCGGAATTGGAAATAGAAAGAGAATCTCGTAGCAACAGAGTGCAAAAAAAAGCACAAGAGGGAAACTGATCGTGGTTATAAAAAGAGGAAGTAGCTTGAAAAATACAAGGAAAACTATAATGCATAGAAAAATACGTCGTCGTACAACTATAACTTCGAATTTTTTAATGCACATCTACAGAGGCTGGGATACTAAACACATATTCACATGTCTTTAAGTGAAATCTGAACCATTGTTGTATTTAGTAGGTTCGTTTCCACAACTTCATACTACTCAACCTCTCTTTCTTAATGGAATATAAACCTATTCCATACGCAATTCTTCATGTTATATTAATCTTACGACTTTGAGCCTGAAATTAAGCAGGTCTTTACAATTTGATCGGTTTGAAACAAACCGTTACTACAAGTTTGAAAGACTGAACTGGACGTCCATACGTGTCATGATAAGGCGCATCTTTCCCACAAACCCCTCCCATTTGGGAAAGAACCTTTCACTGGAAGGAATAAAAATCGTTCAGCAGCAAATACATCAAGACATGAGTAACGATGTTCACTTTCGCAAAACCGGAAAGCATCCATTCATGGCACCTGCACTCCAACATCGGTGGAAGAATGGAGGTGAAGTATAATAAAAATCGAACATCGTCCACCAGAAGTGGATTGCACGACATCACCTACGACGCTGCAACGATTCGAAAGTCGTTGCCTGTGAAGATTGAAACGGAATTGCATCGGTACGAGTTCCGGGTTTTAGTGTTTCCTTGCTTTTCCTTCCATAGTTGTAGAAGATAGTGCAGGGATAGAAATTATCGAACTATTCCCAACCATCTTTAGAATGTATGATTTAAACAACGGAATTGAACTCCTCATGACCCAGAAGGTAGAAACGGAAAGGATTGGGTACAATGTATGACCTAGCACCCACCACCCCGTGTGCAGCACTTGGAACAAACACACATACTTCAACCATAATCGTAATGTTCAATCAAACTCAAATCAGGAATAAATCAAGCTTTATACACATTAAACTCACAGCCAAAATGGTACACGACACGACGGGACGCGAGTAGCAATACCAAGAGGAACGAATTGCGATTTTATAATGATAAAAATCGATCTACGATTTAGATTTCGAGTGCTTCATACTCGCGTACAGAAAAAACACACACATACACCATAAAACATAGATTGATGGTTACACCTGTTCTAGACTGGATGTTGCAAATTGGAAATACGCTTGTATTTGCCCGTCGTAATGATCAGCTCAGTATGTGTCGCTGACATAGCCCGCTTTGTTCGTACATGGACGGATGTCAATCACCGGGTTTGCCGTTGGCAGTCATGTAGAGTTCAGTGAAATATTGTGTTCTGGGTTTTTTTAATAAGACATGTTTTTTTGAAAGTTACACAGAACCATAATAGCACGAACAGCCCGTTCAACATCAGATTCATAAAAGCTGTAAATTGATGTTTAGACAAGCATTGTCCATACATTTTTCTGTTCGAATAGCATTTCCAACAGCAAAAAAAAACAGATATATCCCACTTAGGCACGCTGCACGCGCACAACGACATTCATAAATCCCTACCCACGATGTACTTTACGCATCAAACCGTGTACTAGTTTTGATTGGTTTCCATAACGAACGTCGCCCCAAAAGTGCGACCACCGCACTGCAAATGCAAACGCAAACGTTCCAAAAGACAACGATGCATCTCGTGCAGCGATACGCAACATCCGCCCGAAAGCTTTTCCTTGATTGGGAATTTCTGTCAATTCCTAGAGTGCTCAAGATTCCATCAACCGAATCAATTCTCTTGGTTGGTGTGCACCAAAGCGTGGGGGTTGCGAACCGGAGGCCTGCCCACCCTGGTGCTGCTGCAATTTTGTCGACGTACGGATTAGGTAGCTTTATCTAACCGACTCGAAAAATGGAAATGGGCTCAATTCACGCACCGGGTGCGACCACCCCAGGAACGGCACATTGGTTCCTGCCATCGTTCTCTTCGGTGTCGTTGTGCGCCTTTTTTCGCAAAATGAATGTGAAAAATGTTCCAGTGTGCATGTTTGCTGATATCTGACGCACACCGAGAGTAGGTGTTTCGATAAGTGTTTATCGTACAGTTTAGATAGACGCTGTTTTAACCTCGCTTATTTATCGAAACAATTGCCGTGGTTATCGTGTGATAGTCCCTTAAAACACCAATTATGTTACTGTGGGCAAAACATGGATCTACAATATCAAACAAATCACTAGGAAAGGTTCTAAACCGATATGGAGATTCATATACGAACATTTAAGATACATATAGGAACATATTAGGATTATTAAGAGAAAATAATCCAAAAGATTTATGGCCCTCAATATGTCCAAGAAGTAGTGGATAAAATATGCATAAGTTATCTAAATATAAATCAGAAAAGTGAATGTTTATAGAAATTAATTCATTTATTTAATTTAAAAATCAGTAAAGAACTAAGTAAATAGTATGTAGTAGTAACAAGTAAGAAGTAGTATGTGTTTTAAATTTATTTTTAAGGTCATGAAACTGGAATGGTTTCTATCAGCAACATCAGCCATTCGGAGTTTTTTGACATTCGACTCAAAAATTTAACGTTTTGTATTACTTATCTATAAAAGGAATCAACACAATTCCATTTCTGAACTACCCAATGCGCATACACCGTTGTAAGCTAACTGTTATTGTTTTCACCTTTGATAACATCATCCATAACACCTTTATCTGTATCGTAGATCAACTCCCTACCCAGTCAAGATGCATTGCCGATAAGGTGAAAGGGTTCGGGAGCTTATTTGCGTTCGTGACGTTCGCCGGGGGAAAGAGTAAGCACAAGATTTGTTGCATAACATAAATAAAAGATGACGTCTGCCCGTTCCCGTTAAGTGGGATGGAAATGGAAGCAACACCCGCTCGCAGCAGAGGCCGCCCGAATCTGCATACTGCAAATATTATCTATCATTGTGTTTCATCAGCACGGTCCTGTACATTGGTGCTCCTTCGCACCAGATATGCTAATGTTTATCGGAAGTGACCCGTTTTTTACCGCCGATAGGCGAGGGTGCGGTTGGCCCCGGTTGGTAAAATTGGAACGGTAGGCCGACTCTTTCCGGGCACGCTGCATCTAGCTCTTGTAGTGCAGCGAGCTGTACCCCGGTGCCACAAAAGCCTGCAAGACCATTGCATCTGCATCCGTTCTGTAAATACGCAAGCATTGCGCTGCCGGTCCATGGCAAGTGACACGATGAACGACGATAATGCTACTACAATGAGTGGAACGAGCGGTAGGAAAACATTGCCGTACCCACAATGCTAATTAAAGTAGCATCTTGGTGCCTGTGCGTCAGAGCAGGCGAGCCGAGCTGGAGAATACCGAGAACCGGATGCACGGTGCTGTGCTACCGAGAGTGTTCTTTTCTGTGTTGAGAATTGAGAAGCGGAAGAAGGGACTTTTTCATTCTTCAATCTGTGCCCCTTTCTGTTGGGGGACCCAACCACAGCTGACAAGGGGTTGGGCGCATTGTGCCGGTGGAAGAATTTCTTCAATCCTCCAGCGCACGGATTCAATAGCAATCTCGATTTAGCGTTCCCGCCTTTTTGCTCTATTTTCCCTCCCCTTCTCACTCTCGCTTGCTTTCTCTTCCACTGCCAGACCCGAGTGCTGGGTGAAGTTTTGACAAAACCCACTCCCAAAGGGCTGTAACGGATGGGTGAGCTCCCGGTGAGCAGCTCGTGCAGTAGTAGCAGCAGGTGCATCACACAAATATATACCATGCTTCATCAACATTGTTTCTAGAAGATGAAAAAAAAACCTCAAGAACCTGCCCGATTTTGGGCAGGACCATGTACCAGCGTTTCCGGTGTTATGGTGCACTAGTAAAAGCACAGCTTCAATTGGACCCGTTTTTGCCCTACAGCCGGCTACTTGGGGCACCAGAAAACCCAAGGCCTGGCTGTTTCCCACCCAGACTGAAAGTGATGACGTTCGCAGCGAAACTTTGCACCTTTCGAACGGAACATTTCGAGCACGGCGGTGTAGAATGCTAGCACAGCACTGTATGTCTTACCCTTACTCGCAACCTCACTTGAAGGTGAAAATTAATGGCGGAAAATTTTCTACCGCTTGCATAACACTGCCGGGGATCCTGACGTACACGTGTGTTGATGTATGCGTTTTTTTTTTGTATTCTAATTTTCGTTCAACGTTCTCTGCTCAAGCTGCAACCGGTTTTCGCCAGGAACGTCAAACTTATCATGAACTTGGCAAAAAATGTTGAATAATTGCGCTTAAAATTTGCAAAATAGAGATGTTTGCAAATATTATTGAATATTCAACAATGTACGTTTAACGCACACAAACTAGCTACTTATTCTAAAATGAAACTTTACGCGCTTAATGTATGCGTTATAAAAATCGACTTAATTAAGCCATTGTCATACGCGTTCATTCATTCTGCATGGGGTCGTGTATTATAAGTTCTCCACCAAGAAGATAAGTATTGTGCATCTTCAACCCAAGTTCCGGTAGAAAAGTATCCCTCGAAACATTGTAGTAACTTGGACTAGGATGTAGTCTTTTGGAAAATGTTCTTCCCGAAGTTGTTGGTTTCATAAGGCGTAAGCTTTAAGACTAACCTTGCCTAGACTTTCATGCCAAAAAATAGCCACTCCAATAACACTCTCCATGGACCTCAGAGGCAACCTTTAGAACCTTCTTGCCCCAACCTCACACGCGGATATTCTTCAATAATTTTGAGGTTATATTCGCCTGATATCGACTAAGGGTCCGCCGATCGCTCAATCTACATTAAAGATAGACCAATTGCTAAAAAATATGTTTTGAGTGGCCTTTGCTATGGTATTGATCAGTAAGCACACGGCACTTCGACAGAGTGTCAAAGTGGTCTGTTAAAAACCTTCTTAAACAAAGGATTCATGCTAACTTTGTAGCATTCAATAAGTATACAAGGTTTTTTTTTCATCGCTATTTCCAATAAGCCCTTTTATTTATAACTTACAATATTGGCTTATCGAAAAGCATTTCTTCATAAAGGGATTGACATTCACTTAGATGACTTTTAAACCGATGACCTGGTAAAGCTTCACGATACGTGCGATCAAGCAGGACACTTAAAAACTGTTCGGAATCTAATCCTACTTGAATCTTTGACCTGACCGAGTATGTTGACGATACGGTAGCTTGAAGGATATGTCGATTTTATGCTGAAATTTCTGCATATTACATAGATAATATTGTACTAAATCTTACAATGTCTGAACAATTTAAAGAAAAAAGACCACTCAAAATTGTACCGTAACTTAGTGTCCTCATTATTAAAGGGAATTGATTACTTAAGCAATAATTTGATTATAATGGTTTTTTAAAGGTAACTAATTGTTTACGAAAAACATCCCAAATTTGCTGTTGCTCGTACGAGTTTCTACCAGTGTTTGACTTCTCTGGTCCGCATGAAAAATGCCTCCTCGCCAATGATGGCAGAATATGCAGCCATGAAACATAAGCAAGATTTGAGCCTCGGGTTGAGTGTGCTGGATATTGTTTTTCTTTCGCAACGCCACCCATATACGTATCACGGCCAATGAGTTTGTCAACAAGAACTTTACCTCTGTGCATATCATCGTCGTTCGTCGTTCGTCGTTCGCCGTTTCTGTATCGTTTACGGGAGTGCGGAATAAAGCAAAAAAAATAGAACAGAAATGAATTATAGAGAAATGACAGTGAGTTCCACAAGATGAAGAAGGATTGTTGTCAACGTCGTCAACATGATTCCCCTGGTACATCCCCGGTACCGAGGACGCTAGGACAACAACGATGACAACGGTCATGCAAAAGATAGTGGACTATTATCTTGTTTACACAGCTTCACTTTCCACGCGGCACTCTCCCATTTGCCACCGTACCTTGCCACCATTTACCAGCACTGCATCACCGTTCGGATCATGCTGGAGAACAACGGTATACGGATGAGATGTGCAACGTTCGCACATTATTCGAGCGCTATCACTATCCCGCGAACCGTCCCATAAATCACATGTGAGCAGATGCAATCGTGGGCTAACTATATTTACTCTACGCCAAATGGCGACGGCCAACCCGTTCGCGGTTCCCAACAAGAAACAAATAAATCCTTCATCCTGCACGGATCCTGTGATCGAAACAAGCGGCGTGTGTGTGGCTGTGCGCATGGGTTTGTGGTTCCGTCATAATCGCACAATATTGCGCACCTTGTAGACCACTTGCTGTACCACTCAAGCTATTCTCAGCATGGGCAGATGTAGAAATATGATAGCGCTTTATGAGATTTTTCGAATCCCGCTTACTTGCCTTATGCTATTTGCATCCATCTCGATGTCACCTTCCGTAATCGCACAGGTCACACCGTAGATTTGTTTCGCAGAAATGTCCCCGGATGTCGTACAGCCCAACCAGTGGTAAATGGGTGCGGTTGACCTTTATTGCGTGTTATTTGTGTGACGTTGACATTTGAAGCAGTAACCATTATCATCCACATTCCCTAAGGATAGGGAAAACTGTTTAACATTTTGGTAGCTTTTTCATTATTATGGAGAATTGGGTAGTAACAGGTAATAGAAGTTACAAAATTACGTTTGCTACTAAAGCATTGTTTAAGACTGCTGTGCAAAGAATCCTTACAATTATTAGCGAAAAGGTCAAAAACCATGATAAATGTTTTTTTTTTACAATTTATGAAGAACGACCAGACCGAATTGTTTAAATGTATCGAAATCTTCATCATCGGCACAATTCACATTAATTTCGGGAAATTTCCTTCTCCGGACAGTGAAAGGGCACCTATTTATGGGTTGGGTACTCGTTGGGATAAAATTGTTTCATGTTACATAAATAAATCCCCATGGCTTAATGCAAACATGTCAATCTCTTATGAAATCCAACGTAATAATAATAATTTACTGGAGGATATTGTTTTTTTTATCCGCTCAGCAACGATCAATAAGTGTAACAATTGCACCAACCCCCATACGTTATACACCGCAAACGTCAAGCCTGTGGTAACTGTTTATTGAATTGTAAACCGCTCAATACTCATAATAAATTTTGCATCAAATTAAACCACCACACACCGTTGCATTTAATTAAACGGTCATGGGCCGTGTGTACTACGTGCTTAATCAAGCAGCAAAACTGGCAAAACTATCATTTTCTACAACATTTTCCAATCGCATACCAGGCGCACCGAAATGCAACCGGTTGAATGCATTTGTCCCACCACGCAACCCCTACGCCGAAAATTCCCCACCAATGAGGAAGATTTCACCCCGTTGCTTTATACATCGTTAACAGTCTTACGGGCATCATTATTTTGCACGGATCAGTAACGCCACCCATTCCCGCTTGGTGTGCCTCCAGCCACAGTGACAGCGTGTGCAAATTTACAATACACTTTACACTTTGTTGTGCCGAGCTGTATCAAACCTGCCGGCCCACCAGCGGGTGCGTAATCAATCATGCCATCGCCAACGGGCAAAGCGCTAATGCAAATGTATGCTCACGCTTCGGTTCATACGCCCTCGACGTCACGTTTACTGTAGATGGAACCCGCGTGGGAATACAAGCAGGACGGATGATGACAAATTACAATGAATCGTGCTCACTTACACCCATTTTACAGCTACATACATAGTGATGCATAATTCGTGACACGAGTATTACCATATTCGTGACGGGATACTATCCTACCGCTGGATGGGATTACGGCGGATCTGTCTGTCCACGTTGCGAAGATCGATTTATTCCCGAGCTCAACTTATCCATAATACATCTCTGTGCTTTGTTGCCTTTATTTCCGCTCCTCCAGATATCCGATGACGATCGCATGAGCCTTACGACGGCCGTTTCGGATGAGGACGACGGGGAAAGTGTAATGGCCTCACCGTACAAAGCGAAAGCGACCGGTACGGCGGCCGCATCCTTCAACTGTACCGGTGCTGTGCGAAAGGCTGGGTAAGTAAACATCCACCAAAAACTTGACATCCTTTTGCACCGGAAAATTCTTATCCGCCACTGTCTCTCATCCTCGCACAGCTTCCTGTCGGTGAAGAAGTGGCTGCTGCGCAAGAAGCATCAGATCGAGCTGGCCCGCAAGCGCGGCTGGAAGGGCTACTGGGTGTGTCTGAAGGGTACGACCCTGCTGTTCTATCCGTGCGATTCGCGCGAAGGCCGCTCGGTCGAGGCTGCCCCGAAACATCTGATCATAGTGGACGGTGCGATCATGCAACCGATACCGGAACATCCGAAGCGGGACTACATCTTCTGCCTCAGCACGGCGTTCGGCGATGCGTACCTGTTCCAGGCACCCTGCCAGGTCGAGCTGGAGAACTGGGTGAACAGCATACACAGTGCCTGCGCGGCAGCGTTCGCTAGACATCGCGGCAAGACTGGTACGCTGCATCTGCTGCAGGAGGAAATATTCCGCCTCGAGAAAGCAATAGAATCGGTAAGTGATGTTATGTTGTTTGTTTAAAATTATTGATAATTCATTTAGAATCTGAATCTGAAATCCTTAAATCCTATTTGACACGTTCCATACCGCGTCAAATATCGGTTACGCGGATTATTCCAAGGGGTACGTGGACCGTATATTTTTGTAATATTTTTGGTAAAATATGTATCACACCTAGAATTGGGTCGCATGAACTAAACCAGTATAGTTCGATCAGTTCTTTGAAGTGTAATTAAGCGAACTGTACAGATTGAATGACGTGAACATTGAACGGTTTATAACGCGGATTGAACGGTTTGGAACACAGGTAGAACGGATTTTAACGCAGGTTGAACGGCAGGTAACGCAGGTTGAACGGAATGTAACATAGGTGGCGCATACTACCACAACAAGTTGAGTGAATTGCTCGTCGAATGTTGGAACAGTTAGTGAGCGATCTAGAAAGGCTGGTTGAAAGCATTACCCGTCAAATGTAGAAGCATTTAGTGAACGACGGGTAATGTTAGGTCGAAAGCACTACATGACCTAGTTAAATGGTAAGGGACATATTTTGGATGAAAAATAAAAGAACGAAAGATCTATACCATCCGTTCAATTCTTCACAACAAACGAACCAGTTCGCTGAAGTTCAATTAATATTAATGATTTTTGCAACTCCAAAATCCCATCCCGACCAACTACCGGTCAAAGCTATAAAATACAGCTATAAAGTCAAAGACTGCCAGAATTGGCGGCCCTAGGCCTCTTGAGGTTATTTTGCTGATATAAGAATAAAAAATGCCCCACTTACCCCTCTAATTGGTATTACAGCGATGGTGTCGCTGGACCTCAAAGTGTAAAAGTACATGTACATGGAAGTGCATATGTAAATCATTGCCTCAAGCAAAATTGTCGTTGTACAAATATAACTGTTTCTTTCATGCATTTTTTCTGGAAATGACTATGGTGACCATTTGAATCCGCAGGAAATTTTCACTTAATACCGCTGACCGCCGCACCATATCGTACCCCAAGTTGACGAAAAAGTGGCAACACTTTTCAATTGTCAAAAAAGTTTCGCCATAAAAATATGTTTCGATAAAAACAAATTTTCAAAATCGTACTTCTGTTGCTCGATTACTTTTCATCCCAAAACACAGGATCACAAGCTCAAGCATATGGCTGATCTGCAGCAGAGCGTTGTCACCGATGCGGACACACGCCACCAGATCCAGCAGCAGATCCTCCAGTGGGAAGAAAACCTCGAACGTCTGCACTGCGAACAGTTCCGTCTGCGCTGCTACATGGCCTCGCTGCAGAACGGCGAGCTGCCGAATCCAAAGTCGCTTCTAACGCACGTATCACGCCCCACGAAGAATACGCTCAACAAGCTCGGAGTATTTACGGTTTCGTCGTTCCACGCGTTCATCTGCGCTCGGTCGCCTTCCCTGCTGAACAATCTGCTGGCGGGCCGGGGCGCTACCAAACGTCGGCCTCCGATTCTATCGCGTTCGAACAGTGGCTCCAGCCGGCGCTCGATGCAAATCAACTCACGCGATGAGCCGGAAAAGAGCTACAAGGTCGCACTGCCGGAAAACACCTTCGCCACGGTGTATCTGCGCGAGGGCATGTCGGTGGAGGAGTTCCTGGCGAGTGCGTGCAGTCGCAAGAATTTGAACCCGATGGAACACTTCGTGCGGGTGAAGAAGCGCCGGGATATGGAAGATCACAACTACTTTGTTCCTCACAGAAACGATTTGATTGAAACATATGTAAGTATACGCGATGTACGCTGAAAAGAGCGAAACCAAAGGTGTCCTATGGAGAACGCAACCAACGTTCTATTTCCCATTTTTCTCCCTTTCAGCTACACACCCATGAGGTAGTGGAAGTGTGCGCAAAAATTTTATATCAAGTAGAACTACAACGAACAACGCTCGAGCAAATGTGGGGTTTCTCGGTGGAGGCGGAACTGATCGAGAACGCTGACCGGCAGGACGAGCTCTGCTGCTACGTGAGCCGCGTCGAGGACAAGAGCGTTGCCATGCAGAACGGTACGTAGCAGAACGTTGCACGCGCTGTCTAACGATGCACTCACGAACCTGTCTTATCGTTCCGATCGACTTCTTTAGGTGTCATTAAAGGTGATGAAATAATTGTGATAAACGGTGCAATCGTTTCCGACCTGGACATGATGTACTTGGAAAGTGTGCTTCAGGAAGAACAAGCCTTATGCATGATGATGAGGTAAATGCTGCTGCTTATTCTATTCTCCTTTTTTTCGGCAACCTGATTGTGTGGTGTCTGTACAAACGAACTTTTATCTCGCCAGATCTTCCCGCACGGAACCACCGGATCTCGTCGGCATCATGCGCTCTACCGATGATATTATCGAATCGTTGGTGTGTCCTCCACCACCATCGGACCCACCGGTTATCAGCGAGGAGATGATATCAGGCCTAATCGTTCCCGCACCTGGTTGGCGTAAGTATCGATCGCATAACGATTGTATTGCATTTTATGCCGTTCCTGCCTCGCTTGACGTTGTGCCGTGTTAAATATACGCCAAATCACATACCTACCTGTGTTCTTCTGTCAAATGACGTTCAAAGGACGTTCGTGTATTGCAGGCAAAGAGGTCTACTCGCCCGAGGTCGAAAGCTCCCCAGCACCTTCCTCCAACGATCCGCACCTGTCAGCGATGGACCGCTCGAAACCATCATCGCGCACCAGCAGCTTCGAGATTGAGAATCTGCTCAAGTCAGCTGAACAGGTAACCGGGTTCTGCCGGTCACCGCAGGAGACACGCAAATCTAGCCCAACCGGTTCGGTCGCATCATCCGTGTCGAACGTCATGCTGACCCCATCACGGCAGCTAACCGATGCCGAGAAGCTTCGCAAGGTTATTCTCGAGCTGGTTGATACCGAGAAATCGTACGTTAAGGTGAGTCTTCTTGAAGGAACAACATTCTTTCTTGCTGAATTCCTCATAATTGTTTGCTTTTGCAATAAAATAGCACCTGAACAACCTGCTCGAGTACTATCTGGAGCCGCTGAAACGTGAAACATTCCTATCGAATGCCGAAATTACTGCACTGTTCGGCAATATCCAAGAGATTGTTACATTCCAGCGTCAGTTCTTGAACAACCTCGAAGAAGCGCTTGATCTCGAGCCAGACTTCCACCAGCTGGAGCACCCTAGTCAGTTTAAGGTAAGGCAGATGTTCACGCTCATAAATGTATTGGGCAGTCTTTAATTGTTACTACATTTATAACCCTTTCCAACAGAATGTACTGTTTGCAATCGGATCTGCATTTTTGTATTACGTCAACCACTTTAAGCTATACTCTTCCTTCTGTGCCAGTCACAGCAAGGCACAGAAAGTTCTGCATCCAAGTAAGTTTCCGAGCCTCAACTTGCTAAAATGCACGATTAAGCGCTATCGGCTCCATTTTTTTTGCATAACACCCGCCATCTCTTCCATCGCAGATGAAGGCAATCAAGCACTGCAGGAGTTCTTGGCCGCAAGAAACCCTAAGCAACAGCACAGCAGCACTCTGGAGTCATTCCTCATCAAACCGATACAGCGCATTCTCAAGTACCCGCTGCTACTGCAACAGCTTCGCAACCTCACCGACCCGAATGCGGCCGAGCATCTGCATCTGGTCGAGGCACTCAAAGGCATGGAGAAGGTGGCGGAACACATTAACGAAATGCAGCGCATCCACGAAGAGTACGGTGCGATCTTCGATCATCTCTTCCGCCAGCACCAGAAGTCCTGCAAGCAACCGATCGATCTCAGCCCTGGTAGTATGGACACAAACTGTCCCCACAATTAACCATTCCCAACCATTGGCTTTCGTTCGCAGTTTATGTGTTTTTTGCTTTCGTCAAAATTTCCAACCTTCACTTTCTGTTTGGCACTATAACAGATCTACAATTTTGCCCTCTCTTACCCACCAAACGACCTAGGTGATCTGCTCTACTATGGTGGCGTCGAGTGGCTCAATATCAGTGACTTCCTCGGCAAGATCAAGAAGGGTCTCGAGCTGCACGCCATGTGCTTCGTCTTCAAGTCGGCTGTCGTGTTCCTGTGCAAGGAGCGTTTGCGTCAGAAGAAAAAACTCATGGTACGGTTCCACAATATTCACTATCGGTGGGGGGATAATGTTTACAACATGCCCAAAAACTAACTTAAACTTATGCGAAATCTCTTCATTTCCACGCAGGGGGTTTCGAGCAAGAATGCCACGAACGAGGTGGAGATCATCCGCTATCAGGTGCTGATACCGGTCACCGAGGTACAGGTAAGGGCTTCCTCCGCCAAGGACATGGACTCACACTTCCTCTGGGAGCTGATACATCTACGATCCCAGCTGCAACGCCGATCGGAGAAAGTTTACGTACTATCGAACAGGTAAAGCACTTTCTTAATCTCCACCAGCGCACTGCAGCCCCTTACAAAGAGTTGCGGAAAGTTGCTCATTCGATGGAGGGAAAGTTTTCAATCACACATTCAATCAGGCTGAACGAAACCCCGTACCGTAACATGGACGAAAAACAATCTCAGCGTCTCGCCGGCTAAAAGCGAGCTTTTTTTTTCTATCCACAACGAAGACAAACACGTACACATATGCACTTAAGCTGCTGGTACATACTCCGAACCGAACCAAGTGCACGGAATAACAGAAATCTATTAATTTAAATCGGATTACGATGCACCTCGTCCTGCGACTGTACGCAGCAGCGAAGGTAAGGTTTCTTAACCGGTCCCTTTCCATCGCCTCCAAGGACACAATCGTACACTCTATTGCAAAATTTTCTATCATCGGTTGGAAAAGTTTTCAATCCAGTTGTACGATGTTTTTCTTCGCTGTAAACTCGCCAAGAAGAAAAGTGATCCAATGCCGCTGCTTGCCAAGATCGATGCATTACATGGAATTTTCCTTTCCTATCGTACCCTTATTTTTGCGGTTTAGTAGGGAAGCTTTTTAAGCTAACGTAATAGCTATCGAACGGAACGATGAGAGAAGAAAACAACTTCAGTCCACTATTTTCCTTCTCGCCGGGTACGTCGTCGTAGTAATTGACATTCGTTGCCCGATTCACCTCAACCTTATTTCATCTCGGTCCTGATGAAAAACACAAACCCGAAGAAGGTCGTGAAGCGACAGTGCAACGATTGTTTCGCTCGTCACGGTTGGAATTGGTTGGGGTGTGGTTTCGTTTTTGCTTCTACCAAGATGTTGCGGGATTTTAAAGAAAACGGAAATACTTTACCGTACATACCGTTTACGTACTGACCTAACTTCCTTCCATCGAATGAACGTTCAACATTCCAGCATGTTTGCTATTGCTTATCCGGAATTTATTTATTCAATCTACGGCCACCGTCCCATCCACAGCACCGCCGAGTTTCGTAACGCGTTCCTCAAGACAATCCGACAGATCATACGGGAAAGCGTTCGCAATATGTCGATACCGTCGCTCAAGAGTATGGGCGGCAGTACGAACTCGATGACGGGCGTCGGAAATTCCTCCGGAAATTCGCAAACTCTCGAACGACCGAAGCAGCAGGTTTGTTTCGCAACTTTCAACGTCCTCGTGCCGACGTGTAAAGTTTTATCGTAACTTTTGCTCTCCGTTTGCCTGCAGCCACAGATCATGCAGGGCTCCCAGACGCTTGGCAAGCCGAAGAAATCCAAGATCAATCAGCGTCACTCGTCTGGAAATATCGACTACGATAACACGACCTCGGGCAGCCAGGAAGCGGATGATCCACCGGTACCACAGTACAGTGGTCAGTTCCGTATGCGCAGCAAGACGGTGGGCGATGTCGGAGGTAAGACGACCAGCACCAACGAATGTGCAGAATGTGGCTAATGGGTTTCTTTTGGTCTAACTTCTGGTTCGCCTCTTCCTTCCAGAGCAAGTTGCTGCATGCAGACGAAACATGAGCGAGCGTGAGCAGGAAAAACCGGACCCCGGTACCAAATCGGAAGGGGAGGATGATTCGCAGCAGGGCACGGTTAAGCCGAAATCGTCCCTAGGCAAAACACCGAATCATCTAACGCTGAGGTAAGTGTTTTATCTCACCAACGGTTCGAAAACTTTACTTCGGAACTAATGTGATGAACCCTTTTTCGACTTCTGTTTTTATGGCCGTAAATGCACAGCACCACCTCTACGCTATCTGTGGGCAGCACCGGCAGCCAGGCGCGCCTGATACAGTCTTCACATCCGCCGGCCACCTACCATCCGGTACTGATGAAGGATCTAGGTAAGCGACTTTCTCCCAGTAGCGATAAGAGTGTTGTAGAGATGTTTGAACCGACGAATGGCCCAAGTGCCACCGAGAAGCGACCGAACCAAACCGACCAAGCGGACAATGCGATGGATAAGCATCTCAAGAACCTCAATCTCGACAGCCTGATAGAGACGGACATAGTAGAGTACATGGAGAATCTTAAGGAAAAGCATCTAGAAAGCGAACAGACCGTGCAGGGTAGTGACAGCACAGCTCCAACACACACCGGTAGTGTTACACCAGCAGTAGTTGCCTCACCGCCACCACTAGCACGCTCACCACCGACCTCCGACACTGCTGGTACAGCATCACAACAGACACTACAGACAGCCCATACACAGCACACAACCACAATAACATCTCCACCCCAGAACTCCTACATTCCATCCCCGAACAAATCCCACCCCGACGATCCGCAATCGTTGAAGACCGAATCCACCGACATGCCAGTCGCCAATCGTCAGCACGACATGTCGTCCAGTTCCGGGTCGGGCAAAAGCGATGACAGCTGCTCGGAACACACGGGTGAGAAACCGTCATCCACGGGCGCAACGAAGGAGCGGCTTAGCTCTTCCGAGGGTGACGGTGGTTCCCATCCGGAGCAGCGCTACATGCTGAGTGCATCATCGGCGAACTCGTCGCCTGATGGTACGCTCAGTCCGAAGCTGGAGAAAACCAAGTCACCCAAGCGCATGAAGTCAGTAGAGCGCGAAAAGAGCCCTATACGTATCATAAAGATTAAGTCCCCGCGCAATAGTATCGACATCGAACGACACGTGCGTATCGAGAAGAGCCCGGACCGGGCGAGACGTGCTTCCAGCCCAAGTGCTGCTGTTGCTGCTGCTGCTGCTGCGGGCAGCGGTGGTGCTGCTGCTACTACTACCGGCAAGAAGGCATCCGAGGGCGGTATACTAAAGAAGAAGCAACCGAACGGTGGCGCTATCGTCGGTGGAATACTGAAGCGTTCGTCCAGTCCGTCCGTCGGTAGCAAACCGTCGGAAAGTTCGGACAGTACCGCATCGAAAACGGACGCCAACTTGTCTTCCGACTATGAGCAATATCAAACCGCGACCGGTAATCGGTGCTATCTCTCGCTGTCCACCGAGTACCTTGGCGTCGAGAAGGACTATCCACATATCTATCAGAATACCCGCGAAGAGAAGGTTCGCCGGGCGAAGCGAAGTGCGTCCGTCGGAAGTACCGAACGGATGCGCTCGATCGAGGGTTACGAATCTTCCTGTGGGTACTCGCCCAACACTAGCTTTGACGCTTCCTCCGTGGAGGGTAGCAAAAAGCGCTACAGTATCTCCTCTGAGCGTTCCAACAATGATTACCGAAAGTCGTACAGTCGCTCTAGCTCTCCCCTCAACGTGTACAGCCGCGATGTGTCCCCGAGCCGTTGCTATGCCCGTGGTCTCTCACCACAGACCTCCCTGACGCGAGGACTTTCGCTATCGCCCCAATCTTCATTCAAGGGAATTTCTCCCCAGAGTTCGTTCAGCAGAGGTCCTTCGCCGCAGCGTGGCTATAATAGCCGTGGTCCATCTCCACAGCGTTCCGGCCACACAAGCCGTGGCGCTTCGCCGATGCGTGGTGGCTACTATCGGGGAAGTACATCACCACACAGCTACGGGCGTGGCTTGTCGCCACAGCAGAGTTACAGTAGTCGAGGTCCTTCACCGACCCGCGGTAGCTATCCCCGTGGATTGTCTCCCCAGCGTCGAGGCAGTCGCAATTACTCACCGCCAAAAGATCACCACCGCGGTGGAGTTTCTCCCCAACGGTTCTACAGCCGTGTACCGTCACCCGAGCGACACTATGAACGTCCGCGCGGTCCGATCCCCATTCCGAAAAGTCACAGCCGGGGTGCCTCACCGCAGCGTACGTACCGGTTAACGCCCTCGCGCTCCATAGACAGTTCCTCGTTTCTGGATTACGATCAAAATCCGAACCTGCACTACGCTCGTATCGAGCATGATCGGCGCGCCTACCAGCAGCAGCACCAGCAGCAACTTCAACAGCAACACCAACATCATATGCAGCAGCAGCAGTACGCTTCCCAGTCGCACGCTTCTTGTATGGAGTGCATCATGCAGGACATGAAGCCTCCATAGCAAAAAGCCCGCGCGCGGCAGAGCCGTGCGCGGAAGAAATCGTCCCGGGCCAGACTGTACCATCAGGCAAGCTTCGACAAATCACCCTCGTTCGATCACGATGAAATTCACGTTTAAGCTCGTGCTTTTGTTGTTACATTAATGGTGCTTACCGTTCAAACCCGGAAATGATACCAAAGGCAAACGAATGGAACATAACAACCCGGAAACTGGTTGGCACATCAAGAGCAATATAAACACTTCACACACAAAAAATCCACACAAAGCGGCTCAATCAATCCCTTCTGTTCCATCCACAATAACCGCGGCACCCCAAAGTAAACTCCCCCTATGGCTTTGTAGCAGTAAAATCAAAAACTTAAATTAATCAAAACAGTAACCACGAGAGTGAGTGAATGCACCGGGTGCACTCCCGGTAGCAAAACAACCGTTCAAAACAATCGCACAGCAAGAAAAGAAATAGTTGATATACAATTACCACATATATTAATATCCAAACTACGGTCGGCAGCAACCAGACCGATACATTAACCTCAACACGTAGCGAGCAATAAGTACAGCAGAAGTGAAGCGATGTAATCAAAACACTGTCACTAAATCAAACCACTAGCCTTGCATGCTAGCTTCGCTGGATTCGGTATCATTTCAACCGAAAGTCGCGGTGGTGTTGTCATGATATCCTCCTTCCGTTACGTTACCACCTGACCGGGGCACGTTGAAGCGAGTCATTCAAATTTGTTTCAAAAGTGACACTAAGTTTCACACTACGCGTCCCAACTTTAGCACATTGTAATGTCCCTTCCGCCCTGGAACGAGTGGACCAACTTTCGGGCTCGCTGTACATTAGGGGCTGGCAAGACCCAAAACCAGAAAAGGGGTTAAATATTCAAATTTGCAACAAGTAAACTACTCCATTTCGCGCCTTTTGCGCTTTGCGTGTCGGTGAACAATCTGTTTTGCCATTCCCTCAGCAAACATCATTTCCGGCCTCTTGTCTACAGTCCGCACATGGATAGGTTAGCTATGCGAAAGCTATGCCACACCTGCCCCATCTGCTGGTGCTGCACGTTAACCCCCGGGTCGGGTAATACGATTCCGAAATCAAATTACCGGCAAACCGCAACCTTGCTCATCGGGTAGAGCTTCTTGCTGTTGCAAAACCTTCGGTAGCCGGTGCCGTTGCCAGAGTATGGCGTGAGAAAATCGAATGACCACGGAAACGAAACTTCGCCCCGGTTACTGGGGCTGCAGGAATTCAATTACGGGCTGCAACGAAACCGCAACCGTGCCCCATCGACTGTCGACGATTGACTCTTGTAGGTCGTCTGTGTCGGTGCTCCGGCTCTTCTCCATATTTGACAAATACCCCGAATCAAGTCGCCCTGCTCCTTGTCCAGGGAAAAACACAAATGTGTGTTTCGGGATGATCCCGTTGTTTAATGTTGTGTTTAAGCTCCCCGACTCCCACCCTACACTCACATCCTTGATCCTTGATTCGAACTAACGAAACAAACGAAGGACAACCGGATAGGCGAAGGTAGTACTGCTGTAGGAAAAATCCGACGACTCATACACGTATACGTGCCGATATATACACACACACACACACATGTACACACCATATGTAATCGCAACAGAATACAAGTGCAGCCCGCGTTAACCAAAAGTATCTCATAATCAAGTACTACCGCTAGTTACGGCATCGTAAAAGCATATACCACAATCTTATTCGTAGTGTGAAAGTTTCCCCCTTCCTGAGATGTACTGCAATAGTGCTGCAAGTCAATATGAAATCAATGTAACCGAAGCAACCAACCCAAAAACTAACAAAAGCAAAGCGAAACGTACACACAATATCTAGGGAAAAGGATGTTAGCAAAACCAATATTCATACTAATATAAATATACATACACAAGGTAACAATTGTAATACAGGTGAGTTTATACAAGATAACGAAGTGTAACAGAACATACCGCGCTCTTATAGCCCAATAACCGTGTTAACGTAGGACGTAGTAACCGCAAGAAGGTAACATCAATATTAAACAAAAACAAAACAATATACTTAACATATTCGAACAATAATAGTCAACGTTGTGTAGGTCGGAACATAAAACAGAAAGCAACAGCAAAATTCCTCCTTCCCCGAAAGGATTCCCGGATGGCCGGAAGGAATTGATGCACGAGTGTGGGAGCGGACCTTACCGTCTGATGTGACAATGATGTGATTTTCAAGATACTTCTTTTCAGTTCCACCAACATGATCCTTCGATACCCTTTTTTGGGTCACATATATTACATATAGAGAATGGGGTGGGGCCCAAAGATAACACCGCCACTAAGCGACATGTTTGCTGTAGAGTGGAGTGGCGATGGTGACCGATTAGTGAGAGGCGTTCAGTCACCGGGCGTACGAGAAAATGTTGTGATTTTGTGCCAATTATCTTATAAGCCAGGGCGATACATTCCGATACATTGATTACCGGTATTTGATATGATAAAGCGATTTTAATACTACCGCGACGGCAACGTAACGCGCCTGCTAATTTGCCGATGTTGTTGCGCATTTTCCGGTGCAGTAACACATTGCACCTGACACGTAACCTTAGTTTAGGGGCTATAGTTTATTCTACTCTTTCCAAACATTGCTCTCGGGTGCCCATTCGTCTGTTAGGAATCGTTAGTAAACAATTATCTTACAACTTTATATAGTCAAAACAAACGTTCCGTTCATGGACGAATGATGGTTGTTGTTGCAAGACTTTAGTAGAAACCCAAACAGCAGTAAACAATATGACAATCGGTTAAAGAACGCGTGGCCAGCTTCGGTGTGCGTGTTCGTTCGTTGGTAGGCTGTTCAAGTGCCACAGAAGGAAACGCGTCACCCATCCGTAACGGTGCACTTTACTTACAGCGTTACAGCGTTTTGCGTTACTTAAGTTATAACGCACCGTACTATAATCGTAATTGTTATGACCCATTGGTAGATTTTTGTATGTGGAATTGATTTCTAGATTTAATTACTTTTTCTCATTGTAATATCGACTCTAGCGAAACTTAAAAAAAAACATGGCGCCTGAAACGGATGACAGTAATGGGGCCGGATTATCGTTAATGATAGTTAAATAAATAAGAAACAGCGAAAAACAGCGTTTTATAAACGTACTCCTTACTACATTAAGACATCGTAACGCAAGTTAGATAGACATTTTAACCGATATGTTCACTAATTCCGCTGATCCGTTGTAACACCATTTCACCCCAAAAACGAAACGATTTCGCCGACTTAAGCTTTCAAGCACCAGCTCCTGTAAACGGAAATTTTAAGCCAAAAACAATTGCACTGAATATTCTTAACTCGGATATGAATCACTATATATGTAGCCAAAGGAAGACAAAAAAACAACCGTTTAACACTTTAAAAGCAAATATATCTTACGAGAATTCTATTTTTCTACAATGCATCTTTTATCGCTTGGACGGTTAGAGCGCGTGGTCGTCAGAGTCGGAGAGGCAGTTAGATGAAAGCTAGCTAGAATTTTTAAAACGAAAGCATGGAATTAAATTACCACATTTGTTACACACTTTTCGCATGGCTCGATTAGTACCGAACGGCCCTCCGGAGTCACATAACCGGAGGATTGACAGGATGTTTAGTTAGGCACGAGAGTTTTTCATATTGCTGTTAGACTATTTTTGCTTTTAGTCAACTAAGTACGAACTATCGGACGGAAACAGAGGCACGCAACGCGCGTATGTTAACATTTTGTCTGTTTTTCTCCCCGTCTTCATCCTATCCGATTGGTACGGAGTCTTTTAAACTGTAGCAACCATTCCAGTATCCAAGTTGAAAGTTGCGCGTGATGCGATTAAAAAAAATCAAGACATATATTTTACAGTAACATCTGCATGCTGTTGCAATAGTGCATGCATGCGATCCACACAGTTCCATGACAATGACAGGAAGGACAAATTACACACGCACACACACCTACATACATACCAATAAACATGAACGATACAGCAATATGCTAATGATGCGATATGAGACTAATGCAGCTGCACACGGTTGACGTAACAAACTAAACAACAACATTAGGAAAAAGTAGTTTAAAAACATATATAAGAAAGCATAAACCGATACCCACAGCCTTACATGCAGCGCTTTGCTGTTTGGAACCGAACGACTGTTATTTGCCGAACTAGAAAATCACTCAAACATTCCCCTGGTAACTTAGCTATTAGCAGTGTAGTGTATACGTGGCGAATGTACCCTGACTGACAGCTTTGCAGCAGTAGTCCTCCTAGCAATTGTCAAACCCTACCATAACCTCACAACTAGAGAACCCTCCCCCAATCACTGAGCTAACAGCCCCTAATCCGATAAAGCTGAACTAGTGCCGAGGAACGCCATGTAGTGTTGAGTATTTCCACCTGTGCTCTGATGAGGATCAGTTAAGATCATAGACATACTCGTGTTAGTATTTGTGCAAGAAAATTTAGAAGCCAAATAGAAGTAATATCAAAACTGACGTACGAGGGTTCATGCACGAAAGTGTCCGATGGTTAACACACCTGTTTGCGTACCTACCGTTAGCTCCTTCTGGTTCCACTCCAACAGAATCGGCTATACCCTGCTCTACCCCTCAAACCCTTGCTTCACTTGCATCCACTTCATAATTATGCCTTCTTGGCCACGTTTTATTTAATGTGTTACAAGTTCTCCTTTTCATTTTTATGCTCTTCTTGATATATATGTTATTTATTTGGATTTTTCTTATTTGTTTTTATTGTCCTTCTTTATTTGTTGTTGTTGTGTACAGTTCTATATTTACTTCTAGATTTTAGTACAATAGTGCAACTTTTATTAGTATACAATATTGTTGATCTAGAGTGAATCAATACATTACTGTTTTTCCCTTTATTATAAAAAAAACAACAAACTGTATAGCTTAATGAATATCGAACGATTGCTAAATAACTTCTCCATCCCAACATACACACGTTATGTGCAATATAGATCGTAAATCATAGCGACCTTAGAAACGTAGCATATGCAGTGAAATATTTGATGCAGTAAAGTACTTCTTTTGACATTTCACATCAAAACTTAGCAATATAGATCACACCATTTCAAAACTTCCCCCATCAGCAAAGTGTGCGTGTATGTTGTATGCGTGTGTGTGTACAATACTCACTGCTTAGCACCAAGCCACCAAGCAAAACAAGCATACGAGCTGAAGGTGAGCAATGGTTACTTCAATCTTTGCTAAAATTTAGACGCTAAACCTTTTAGCCTTTAGCCCACTGTTCGTTGATTCCCTAATTGTTGCGTCCATTTTACGTTGAATCTGAATTGATCATTCTATCATATTTTTCTTATAACTTGTTTTCACTTTTTCATTTCCCAATTTCTTGTTATCTATACATAACATTCACTCCTCCAACGTGTGCAAATCTTCTATCTTATTGATTGTTTCATGAAATTATCCTGTCACCGACCTTTAACCCCGGACCTTCCTGCCAATATTCTTCTGTAGGTTTTAAGTTAAGTTAGCTGAAATTGGATGAATACAAATTGAAGCAAAAAAATACTAAATTGAACAACACAAAACCAAAAAATAAATCAAACACAGAAAAAGAAGCGAAAGCTACACTGATTTGATAATAATAATAATAAACAAAACAACAGTAATCACTACAAAACAACAATCAAACCAAAATCAAAACCAAAACCCTACTCTTATAAACACAACCATTCGAACAATGTCATTAAATCTGGCCATTTGTTTTTCTTTTTTAATTGTAGGATCCCCGGTGTGGAAGCCTAGAGACATGATTAGTTTAAGTGACGCCCCGTCGACATCACGTAAAGATGAAAGTAAATAAACTTTTCTCGTTACTCAACCCATCTTTCGAAGCAAAACATGCAAAAAAAAAACGCAATGCCCAGTAATCCTCCAAAACAAAACCTCCTATTAAAAGATATCCTTCTTGTCTCCCTTTCCCATTACTACCCTCCTTCATTGCTACTTCCCAGAGATCGGGCTCTAACGTAAGACTCGAATTGTAAACGAGTCTCCATGACAGCACACTGAAAAAAATGGATGCAGCCTTAATCGGTTGGGAATGATAGAGAGCAATAGAAGAATATTGCAGACACCGTCACAGTCGGGGATGCAATTTATAAACGGCTGCAGGAAGTTTTAGGTACAGTGCTGAAGATTGGGCAGTTGTGCAAAGGTTGACATAGGGGCAGAAACAAACAGAAAGAAATAAACGAAGAACTATTGCGTCTCTGGCACGATGCGTGCATGTAGGCATTTTTAAGTACTACAAAGAGCCGAGATCTAAAAGTGAAGGGGCTAAACATCCCGCCAGAGATGCTGCACGTGCCGCAACTGGCATTTGATAGTGTGTTTTCTAACCTATTTGGAGATCATCACTAGACAGAATAGACGTGACGTATTCACAGTGCGCCTAACACCCAACTGAACCCAGCCGCCTTCCTACGTAAACGGTGTCCCTAATAGATACGTCCGTTTCCAGCTACTATTCCTTTCCTAAGACACACGCAAATGCAAAAACAAAAAGCAAAATGTGAACCGATCGACTAACACATTTAAACACCTGACCTAAGGACACTAAGCGCGTCTAAGCACATTACACGCAAGAGAGAAATCAACTGAACAATGCAGACACAGCAATCCAATTACTAGAGGAAGTGAGTCGTTTAAACGAATTCCCATACCTTCCAACGTACGCCAAATCAGTGTGGCACGCTGCTCGACAACCAACGATTGTTAATCACTTCTAAGCGAACCGATAGTGAGATGGTTGAACACCGTTGAGATTTGACCCTGAATCGGGCCAAAATTGTAAAGCCAAAAGTAAAGAAGTAAAAGAGGACAAAAAATAGCATCGAGCAAACCCTATAAAATCCGTAACCGTGTTTGTATTAGCGATAATGGAACGAAAATGAGCAGCGTTGACTAGCAAAAAAACATAGATGAAAGAATTATCTTTGCAAATTGCGATAGAAAAGTATTACTGTTTCACACACACACACACACACACGCGCGGCACTTACAACACACTCTCACAAATCTTCTAACTGACAAAACAAACAATGTAAAGACAAAGAAACAAAACAAAACAAAGGAAACACTAGTAAACATCACACCTAGACAGCAGGCAACATGAAATATACCTTTTCGTTAGCATGACTAACCATAAAACCAGACAACCTGACAAACCAAACGTGCTAAGTAGAGAAAGAGAGAAGGAACGAATGTCAAACGAAGATACTTTTGTGTGGAGCAAAAAATGAATGAAGTGCAGCGCATACCCGTTAATAGTGTGTGTATGTGTGTTTGTGTGTTATGGGAAGAAGTGAAAAAGATGGTAACGGGAAAGAAACATTGTTTAGAGTTTGTTTTTACCTTTTTGATCATTTTTTATTCTAAACCAATAGAATATAAAATATAAACCTGTATAATCGAGTGAAAGAATGACTAGACTTCGAATTGAGAAGCTAGCGTATGACAGCGGCTTAAGAAAAATAAAAAAACTACCACTGCAGACAAGCAAAAGGGCAGACTAGTAATTAAAAACTACACACACAAAACAACCACACCTTTCCCGAATAAAAAAAACCGTAGAAAATAAAAGAAACTCACACTCTCTATCGCTCACTAAAACTAAACACTCTGATTGCGTCGTTGCGTAACGAACTGCGTGTAACGTTTACCTTAGTGTGTTTCTGTTTTTCCTGCCTGTGGTGTTACGCAAACAGGGCAAGTCTTACTATCTGCACCAATGGCGCTCACATACGCAAACCCATTCCGTACAACTGTTCTCGTTGTTTTATCGTCCCGGTGGTCGATGATCGATCGACTGCGGCACAACAATGACGAACTGATCATACTAAACTAAGTCGCAAACAGAAACAGAGTAGAAATGTAGAGTAAATTACCTACCACACTACCACTCGGAACGGCAGCAAGTTAAGGGTAGTGTGAACAGTGAGCGTGAGGCATATGTGTGTACGTGCAACAAAATGGAAAGAGCAAGAAAAACACACATAAGTAAAAAGCAAATTGGTATAAACCAAAATTAAGCACACTCACACAATAGTAAAAACAAATCAACAACATCAACAAAACTTTCATGTACGATGGAAAAGGGAATTGAATTTTATAACAAACCAAAATAAAGTTAAAAAAATTAAGCCAAACTAACAGGTAGAAAAGCAAACAAAAAACAAAAAAACAACAACACACTTAAGCACACAGACACACACTTATACTTACAAACATATATACAAGAAAAAGCAGGAAAAAGCAGACGATTACACGAACTGTAAAGGCTCGCATAAAACCGATACTACAAACGAACAAAATCCGAAGGAGGAAAGCAATGCAAAATGCCGACAAAAAAAACAATTAAATTGAAACCGAAACATAAAGCAGCAAACAAAGGGGGGAAAGAAAAAAAAAACATGGAAACACACAAAAAACCTACAAACAATATAAAGAAAATCTATACAAAATTACTAAAACACTACTAAAAACTACTAAATACTAATGATTATTATGATTACCACACACACACACATACATTCCCAATCATGTACACGCGTGACATACACCAACACATTGCACACGAAGCAAACAACAACACATACACACACTTACATATTGCAAAGTGTAGACGATTACAAGATAACAACACTAACGTGATACATGCTAAAATAGTAAACAGTTCGGCACGTTATCTGTAAGTTTGTTTACTACTTAAAGTAAGCATTACAGTGACTTAAATGCTGCGTTAAGTTAGGTTGTATGTTTTTCGTACTTTGTTTAGTTTTTATTTTTTCAACTTTATAAAAAAATGACAGTTATAACATTTTAAACCTTGTTTTTTAAACAATTATTAAACCATTTATGTTTTACTATTTTGGCTTAGCGGTTCATTACAACATTCGTTACAAAGCAACGTTTCAATTGCACCTGAAAGTATTCGAAAGTAAGAAACAACAACTACAAAAAAAACACATAAAAATACAAACACACACTAACAAATTAAGATATTTGCAAAACTACACGTACTTAGAACAATGCAACACAAAACGTTGACAGTTTATAGAAATATATTAGTTAAATAAACAGGTAAATCACGATGGTAGTCAGTGTACTACCCGCGCAACGGATCCATGGTTGCGCCATTTCCACCAAATATGCCATTTCCGCACTAATTGTCATGCGATCGGCATTAGGATTTTAATACCCACACACGCACACACACACATACTACGTTTCATATCGATGATGTTTCATCGCCTAGACGCATAACAAAAGCAGCAACAATTGAGAAAAACAAACGAAGAAATCAAAACCAACGTTCATGCACACCGGCAATCGGTTTGGTTTGTTGTTCAGTGTGTGTATGTGTGCGTTCATTTGATAGTGTTTGTATTGATTAAGTTGGAGAGCCTTAATGAGAATAACGAGGTACGATCGACTAATGCCACGATCGCTACAAATACAATTTCATCGAGCTGCAGAAGAAGCGAAGGGCAATAATGGCGTTCCTTTTGGCTGGGTGAAGATCCTCTACGAAGATCATTATTGCAGTTGCAGAAGTGAACCCTTAGTGCATGATGCAAACAAGCTCTTCCACGTTCTTTACACCGAAATTAAAGCCAACGGTGGTGTTTCTGTTTTACTGTGCCCGTTTAGTTGTGTCCTACATACTTACGTACACATACGTACATATTCAGACTCCTCACAAATGCGACACTCTAGTCTAAAATGATGCAAACACTCAAAAAGGAACCACAACTCTTACATTAAAACCCTGTGCCAATTATTGATAAGATTACTAGCGATGATACACGAAAGTACGAAGCCAAACTGGCAAACCGGCACGCAACGCATACTAACGTACGTGCATTTGAAAAGCTGTTTTGCGAAAGAACGCATGAAAAACATGAAAATAAACACTTGTACACCAACATTCAATACAAAATACACACACACACACACTACACAAGCAAGACGAATTTCCTATAAAAACAAGACAAGAATGAGAAAAGAAGCGAGAGAGCAAGAGAGATGGAGAATAATAAAACACCTAGCAAAAAAGTGAGTGAAATCCGCAAAACAAACGTTCTTTGTATACTTCCCGTTTTTCTGTCCGTACTTTTGTTGACGACATAAGCGTTGATATACTAAAAAAAAACTAAAAAACTAAAAAATACTCATTTTACCCGCAAAACTAACTATAAGCGCCGGAACTTTCCGGCACCCTAGCAAACAATCCTCGAACACGACGAAAGCAAGCGAACATGAACATGCAGCGAACGCAAAAAGTCTAGTTAGTCAGCGAAAACAAGACGTGAGCAAGGAAACAAAACGAAAACAAAAACACAAAAAAAACCTAAACCAAAAAAAAGGAAGGCGAACCTAGCAATGAAAATTCTGCATCGTAAAACAATGTGAAAGTGTGCGGACAGGGCAGGCAGAACAGCGGCAAAGGGAGCGAAGCAGAGCAGACGTACAGAGGAACGTCAATGAAACGCAAAACGGATTAGCTCCAAAAAGGTCGCGTCACATGTGGTAGGTGCACAGGCGCACGGCTAACTCAGTTTCCTGACCGTTTCTTGAGTTGGATTTTGTACTCCTTTGGAAATGTCTAAGTATTCAATAAAGATAATGTAAACACACACACACATACACGTACACAAGCATAAAGAAATACACTCACATGGATAACACTAGGATACACACTTACGCACAACCCATCAAAGAAAGTGGCGAACAATGCTACAGAAGCAGAAGAAAAAGAAGAAGAAACAGTCAAACGATGGGTTAAACGAAATAGAGCAAACAAGGTAAACAAACAAAAGAACGAAAATGGGTGCAAAACCAAAACAATGCAGCATTATGAAACACACACTCAAACAAAACCAACAACAACAAAAAAAAAACAATGTTCTGAAGTCGTTAAGAATATTTGTAGAGCATCCGTTTTTTTTTATTATGAAAGAAAAAGCTCAGGTGTACTTCTTTCTGGTAAGTAAAGTTGGTAAGTTTCAACCAGAATTTAATATGGGGCCGTTCAATTATTACGTAACGCAAAAATTGAGAATTTTGGACCCCCTCCCCCCCCCCATTGTAACAAAACATAACGCTGGAATGAACCCCCCTCAATTAATTACGTAATATTATGAAACCCTCCCCCCCCTACCCACTAATAACCAGTAATTGTTTTTTATTTTACAAAAAAAATCTACGACATTTTAACTTCCATTTTTATTTCGAACATAATACTGAAAAAAAAACACCAAGCTACTGATTTTTAAACGTTTTACTTTTAGATTACAAGTTTTGCCAAGTGGCTGCATATGATGGTCAATGCTGACGATTGGGACAGCATCATCGTTTACAACGTGTCCCAAATCTTCATCATCTGAACCCAACCATATATACTCCTGATCCTTGATCGTAATCACCTTCTTTTTACTTTTATTTACGTCGTGTTTGGACAGTGACGACGATTCTAACAACCGATCTTTTGTGGAATAAATTTGGTTATGTTGGTTCAGCAAAACTTGTGAAGCAAAATATATTTCGCAAATTTTACAAACTCTGCTTTGTAACGCCTTTTGTAATTAAGGACAATATAGGTCATATGGCAGCTCTTTGTATGATGGAAGAGATTTAGGTAGGATCTTTGCAGTGTTAATCGAGCTATTAAGGAAGAGTGAAACAAACTATCCACTCGTTTTGGAAAAACTTGGGTACACGGCTTTAATCCCATCTGCAGTTTGATTGATGCGAATCGGAGCAGACATTAATTGCGTTGGCATTATATCGAAGCTGCTTCTGGGTGTGCTGCAATATTTGCGATTTGTACATTTCACTATTTGCAAAAAGTACTGTGAAGTGCGTACATGTGATGAACACCATTCTGCATCACAGCTAAGTATGGAATCAAACGATAACTCAGAGGAACTTGGGTCAATATGATCCGAAACTACGGGGAATCCACCGAATGTTATATCGTTCCATATTTCTGCAGCTGTTTCACCTGCATACTTAAAATTCTTTTTCTCTAATTCCAAATCAATAGTTCGAAGTCTTTCATCATGGGTTCCGTAATGGTACCGTAATGATCATGAGGTAGAACAAGGCCTGACAATTCTCGAGACAATGGCGCCATTCTTCTTTCCAAATACAAATACAAACAATAATGATACAAAATGAAGAATCTGAGACTAAATTTAAAGAAAAATTTACACTTAATGTATAATGTATAAAGGTGCGAATACAAATCACACAACTAAAATAGACCCAAATAGTGAGGTCGAAACTATGCAGCAGTGGCAATGATGAATGACGAAAAATAGAATCATCAATAATTTAGCCATCTGAACAACTTATTCTATGTAACGTAATATAAAGTTGATCCCCCCCTCCCAATATGTAACAAACCGTAACGTTTGAAGGAACCCCCTCCCCCCCCCCCCCCCCCCCCCCTAACAGCGTTACGTAATAATTGAATGAACCCTATTTTAAAATCATACAACTTACACGTTATTTATGAACGTTATGAACTGTTTCTGTAGCTGATCCTACTGGATCTCTTATAGCATTTTTATATCTTATTAAGTTTTGTCGAATGTTATAATGCCTTCTTCAAGGATTCGCGATTCTTTTTTAGAGCATCCTTTGCTTTATACCAATCACGAATCTTTTCCAAGCGATCTTTTGATATTTCGTCTGCGGTCAGCGGTTACTACGATTAATTACAAGGAGTACCAAACAGCTCATATGTTTTATCAAATTCTGACGCGTTTTATGCGAAAAAAAGATTATTTATACTTGGCTAAAACTATTTTATAGCACTCTCCGTTGCTTCTCCCATCTTTTAGAAAAGTTTCGTAAAGCGTCAGGAAAATACGGCTTTTTGTCTGCTAACGCAAAAGAGCCATTTTATGACTTCATCATATTTGGAGAAGTGCTGTTCTGTCAGATCTTGATACATCGAGTGATATTAATCCGAAAGTGCAATGTTTGGATGGAGTAGGACTTCCCATTTCCACGTTTATGTTCCTTTCGATCGTCTTTGCACTCGTCCTTCCCACGCTTTTGCAATAAAACGCAAGTGGCCCACTATTTATCTGGTTGTTCGAACCGCTTGGCATCCTTCTGAGATGACCTTCGATTCTAATAACAATTAAGTTGGGTTAAGTAATACTTCAGTATTCCAGGTATCACAACATGTAGCCGTACATTGACTTCCTGTAGAACAACTTAATCGTATCTCGCCCCGTATTGGGACCGTTTTTTTTTTACAATGCTCGGTTGAAACGCATAATTTGTTGTTGGCGAACTGTGATCATAACAGAATAACGCACCGCTTGTCCCACTAAATGCACAGCATGATTTGTTGGCCAGGAGTATTTGGATTAGCTGCAGGCGATATGGTTTGGTCGAGGTATCCTTACGTACATAATCCGTTCCGATTATCATTATGAGAATGTAGCCAGTATTCATCGCCAATTACAATCCGATGTAAAAGTTCGTATGGGACCCAATTCTTCACCTTCCTGATCATTGTCCCTTTGCTTTCAATCGATGCGAAATGATTTGCTGCGATAGTTTAAGTAACTTTGCGAATTCTTTTTGTGTTTGTGCAGAATCTACAACGTGCATCTCCTCCAGTTGTCTCCTGCAATCTTTCGTGACGTGGCGGAAAATTCTTTGTCTTTCAAATCAAGATTTCTTTTATACAGAGTAAATAACTTCCAACAAGCAACTTCAGCTAGAACGTAGACGTGGTGGTGTAATTAATGGTCCGCCATATGGAACTCGTTGCGCTTGTGGCTGAGTGATCGTCACATGATGCAAGTATTATTGAAAACGAAATGGGTTTGAAAATGTGTGCAACCCCCCCATTAAAATAAATCCATAAAATCACCAAAAATCCTAACCTTACACTAAAACACGACACGCATCTATGTTGTTTATTTCATTCTTTAGAATTAGAACTCCCTGTAAAAACACACTATATTCGATACAAAAACTGCGATTTTTGTAACTTAAAGAAACTGTTAGCTTGGATCTTGACGACCGATCGTAATATGGATAGAAAACTCTCCAATTCTCATCTCATCAATGATTTTTTGAAGCTGCATTTTCGGAGCAATTTTATCCCATTTCTGTTCGTGGCATACCTATTGGTATTGGCATCACTAGGACACTTTCACTCGGTGTTGTTCCTGTCAATCCGCAACCAACCAAACCAGTTGCGTCTTCAGGGCGCTTTGGAAATGATCGGGAGTTTTAGTGTTTCACGTACCACAATGGAAGTGGGTTCTTGCAAATACACGCTAAACGACTGTCGATACGCCGCTGTCGAGCGCCGTCGTATGCCAATCCATAATCGCGACCTTTTTGACTCGAGACTATTTAATACCATTACCATACCACGTACCATACCATTTGTGGTCGATTTGAGCCTAATTTGTCGCGTTCCACAGTCTTAAATTATATTTTCGTTTTGTGGAGTCTACTACGAGCTAAATGTAAAACTTCTATGTAATGTAATTCTTGTAAAACTGTAAAGCGTGACAACGCTACAAGGGGACCACATACGAGGTCGCGATGCGATGCGACACAGCAAGAACAGGTATGCAGCAAATACATTCCCCAATGCGTCGGTGTGCAACAATTTCATTCACGTGCATACACGCAAGTAACAACACTCACGTACTCGCACAGCTATTTATAAATCTAGCGCTACATTGTTGCAACGGTGTCACAAGCGCGTCAGCAGTCCACGAGAGGTTGTATCAACAGTGAAGAAAACAACGCCAAACATGCACATTACGTTTGGAGTTTTTGCTATGGTGGCGTTTCTGCTTACCGTTGTGGTAGCGCAACCATCCAGTGAAGGTAACATAAGACTAAAATAGTGTATTAATCTTATATTATATAATAATATAATATATAATAATATAATATAATATATATTATATATTATACTTTGCTTTGTTCTTCGAACAAAGTTGTGCGCAGATTCGTTTGTTTGTGGTGAGAACGAAGAATACGATACGTGTGGTTGGGCCTGCCAAAAAACCTGCGAGAATAAGGATAACGGTTTACCTTGCATCAAACTATGTGTAAAAGGTTGCTTCTGTAAGAAGGGATACGTGCGAAACGATAAGAAACAATGCATTGCCACAAATTTGTGTCCAACATAGTACAATTGATAAATCCAAAATAAATATAATTTTTTTTCTTTCTGTTTGTTATACAATTGTCGATAAATTGAATGCTTGATCAACTAGCCCAGATCGTTTTCTGGGTTCGTCTGTTTAGGTTGTCCACGCTTACGTACTCATTTCAAAAAACCATTTCACTGTGTATACGTGTACTTTAGCATTCTCTTTCCAATTAAACATTCTTTTAATATGTCTACGATGTACAAGCTTCGAAGACTCTCGGTAACTCTGGTAGTAAAAGCGATGCTGAAGCTTAAGACATTGTTTAGTCATAGCCGCGAACAACGTTTACCAATAAAATAATCAAAATAACAATGAACTATAATTTTTAGTTATTGTTACATCGCCCTTCCAAATTTATTCATTTGTTCTATTGAACACGGTTTTATAACATAAAATAGTATTTAAAATATTTTATAATATATAATAGAAAATTTTTTAACATATCTATAATACAAAAAATGATTGTCAAATGCGCCATTGATCTCTACGTTTCTCAAGCGTACTAAAGAAATAAAACGTTCTAGCAAAACTTCTCATTGTGAGAATCTCAGTTTGTTGGCGCATATGTATACTAACCTAAAGAACTTAAATTTCAATAAACTCCCTACTTCAAAGGTTTAAACATTCTTTTCAATGTTGATTGTCCGGTACCATGTACATGTCATAAACGCGTGCATAATGTAGCTTACTTGTCGATACACGATGATGGTATGCTCGATCACATAGTCTTACACAAAGCCAGCGTCTACTGCACCTGCATATTTTGTCGATGATCAACTACTTTATCGCTTTGTTTCTGTAGGTATAAAACGTACTTGCTTCAAGCAACGGAATATCATTCCACATCTATCCAGGATAGTTACTTCAAGTACCAAACCGTCCACAACCGTCAACACAGTCACGATGAAACCTGCTTCGATGATCGCTTCTCTGATCGTGCTGATCCTTTCGCTCCAGAACGTACTATGCGGTAAGCATTACGCGTTGTGGGGAAAATGTCCGTCCATGTCGCAATTTAAGTCTATAACTTTATTCGTATCTCCACAGCTTGCCCCTACCCTCATCCGTACCCTTCGTATGTGTGTGGATCAAACGAGGAGTATCAAGAGTGCGGTACAGCTTGTCCTAAGACCTGCATGGATCGGGAAGTACTAATTTGTACAATGCAGTGTGTGCAAGGGTGCTTCTGTAAGCCTGGGTTCATTCGTGAGTCTAAGAATGGAAAATGCATTCCAGAATGTCAGTGTCCATATTACATGTCAATGAAATAGAATTCGAAACTGAAATATACAAGAGCTGTACTAAACCAATCTGATCGAAGAGCCCCATTTTTTATTTATCGATTTTTTACAGAGCGTATTCAATTTAAAAAAAACATTGCTATAGTTATTGTTATCCACAAATGTCTGATTGTGTATCTATACTTTTAACTAAGAAAACAAACAAAATAATTAAAACTTAGGTTGATCAAACTAAGCTCCTAAACTCCGCGAAAAAGGAACATTGTTAAGGAATAACAGAGTGGACGATCAACTCCAAAGAGTTGTAATGGCCAATAGGTTAAAGTTCTTTAAACCGATGTGGAACCCGCTCGGCAGGATCGTTGAAGAACATTGCTGAGCAAACTGAGGAGTACCTAAGATTATAATACGGTCGTTGATTCAGGTGATTCTTTTTTATTCAAGAGGAACGACCAGGCCATTATAACTAAAAGTAACTTAAGCTAAAATACATTTCACATTCATTACAGACACTTCCTTCACCAAACAGTGAAAGGTCACTTCGTCCCGGGTGTACTCGACCGAGGTGATTCTTTTTATTTTATCGAAACATATTCAGCCTGGGAATGAAATCGGCATTTTCTTTGCCAAAAAGGAAAAATAAGATAACAACGGTCAACAGATAAGTTGGCGTCTAATTCTTGACTAGAGGTTTACTTTAGAGGTTTACTCAAAGCAGGAGATCACAGGAAAAAAAACGATCGGGTTTAAATATAATACAATGTATGTTCTGCAATCCTGCTGCACCCGTTAAACTGCCGATCGCCTCCATTGGCGTGAAGCTAGGACATTTTATTGACTTGTATTGTTTGATATTCTTTTATTTAACAATTTAGATAGGTAGCCAGACTTCCGTATATGGGAAAAAATATGGATTGGATTTGGAACCGGTTCTGTTGTGTAGAGAACGGAGCCTTCTTCGGTGACTAACAGGCGCCCCCATTCGCGAGACGATAGGACACCTTATTTGCCTTCAAATACTGGCCATTCTTCAAATATTTGCTTTCGTTTGGTACTTACAATCCGGAGAAAACTTTATAACGCTGTAATTTCTACCGTGTACAAACTTCGAAGACTCTCGGTAAGTCTGCTTGTAAAAGCGATGTTGAAGCTTAAGATATTGTTAAGACATAGGCGCGAACAACGTTTACCAATAAAATAATCAAAATAGCAATGAACTATAATTTTAAGTTATTGTTACATCGCCCTTAGAAATTTAGATTTGTTCTATTGAACACGGTTTTATAACATAAAATAGTATTTAAAATATTTTGTAATATATAATAGAAAATTTTTTAACATATCTATAATACAAAAAATGATTGTCAAATGCGCCATTGATCTCTACGTTTCTCAAGCGTACTAAAGAAATAAAACGTTCTAGCAAAACTTCTCATTGTGAGAATCTCAGTTTGTTGGCGCATATGTATACTAACCTAAAGAACTTAAATTTCAATAAACTCCCTACTTCAAAGGTTTAAAAATTTTTTTCAATGTTGATTGTCCGGTACCATGTACATGTCATAAACGCGTGCATAATGTAGCTTACTTGTCGATACACGATGATGGTATGCTCGATCACATAGTCTTACACAAAGCCAGCGTCTACTGCACCTGCATATTTTGTCGATGATCAACTACTTTATCGCTTTGTTTCTGTAGGTATAAAACGTACTTGCTTCAAGCAACGGAATATCATTCCACATCTATCCAGGATAGTTACTTCAAGCATCAAACCGTCCACAACCATCAACACAGTCACGATGAAACCTGCTTCGATGATCGCTTCTCTGATCGTGCTGATCCTTTCGCTCCAGAACGTACTATGCGGTAAGCATTACGCGTTGTGGGGAAAATGTCCGTCCATATCGCAATTTAAGTCTATAACTTTGTTCGTATCTCCACAGCTTGCCCCTACCCTCATCCGTACCCTTCGTATGTGTGTGGATCAAACGAGGAGTATCAAGAGTGCGGTACAGCTTGTCCTAAGACCTGCATGGATCGGGAAGTACTAATTTGTACAAAGCAGTGTGTGCAAGGGTGCTTCTGTAAGCCCGGGTTCATTCGTGAGTCTAAGAATGGAAAATGCATTCCAGAATGTCAGTGTCCATATTACATGTCAATGAAATAGAATTGGTAACTGAAATATACAAGAGCTGTACTAAACCAATCTGATCGAAGAGCCCCATTTTTTATTTATCTATTTTTTACAGAGCGTATTCAATTTAAAAAAAACATTGCTATAATTATTGTTATCCACAAATGTCTGATTGTATATCTATACTTTTAACTAAGAAAACAAACAAAATAATTAAAACTTAGGTTGATCAAACTAAGCTCCGAGAAAGGAACTAAGCGAGAAAGGAACATTGTTAAGGAATTACAGAGTGGACAATCAACTCCAAAGAGTTGTAATGGCCAATAGGTGACCGCTCTTTAAACCGATTTGGAACCCGCTCAGCAGGATCGTTGATGAACATTGCTGAGCAAACTGAGGAGTACCTAAGATTATAATACGGTCGTTGATTCAGGTGATTTTTATTCAAGAGGAACGACCAGGCCATTATAACTAAAAGTAACTTAAGCTAAAATACAATTTACATTCATCACAAACACTTCCTTCACCAAACAGTGAAAGGTCACTTCGTCCCGGGTGTACTCGACCGAGGTGATTCTTTTTATTTTATCGAAACATATTCAGCCTGGGAATGAAATCGGCATTTTCTTTGCCAAAATGGAAAAATAGGATAACAGCGGTCAACAGATAAGTTGGCGTCTAATTCTTGACTAGAGGTTTACTTTAGAGGTTTACTCAAAGCAGGAGATCACAGGAAAAAAAAACGATCGGGTTTAAATATAATACAATGTATGTTCTGCAATCCTGCTGCACCCGTTAAACTGCCGATCGCCTCCATTGGCGTGAAGCTAGGACATTTTATTGACTTGTATTGTTTGATATTCTTTTATTTAACAATTTAGATAGGTAGCCAGACTTCCATATATGTGGAAAAATATGGATTGGATTTGGAACCGGTTCTGTTGTGTAGAGAACGGAGCCTTCTTCGGTGACTAACAAGCGCCCCCATTCGCGAGACGATAGGACACCTTATTTGCCTTCAAATACTGGCCATTCTTCAAATATTTGCTTTCGTTTGGTACTTACAATCCGGAGAAAACTTTATAACGCTGTAATTTCTACCGTGTACAAACTTCGAAGACTCTCGGTAAGTCTGCTTGTAAAAGCGATGTTGAAGCTTAAGATATTGTTAAGACATAGGCGCGAACAACGTTTACCAATAAAATAATCAAAATAGCAATGAACTATAATTTTAAGTTATTGTTACATCGCCCTTAGAAATTTAGATTTGTTCTATTGATCACGGTTTTATAACATAAAATAGTATTTAAAATATTTTATAATATATAATAGAAATTTTTTAACATATCTATAATACAAAAAATGATTGTCAAATGCGCCATTGATCTCTACGTTTCTCAAGCGTACTAAAGAAATAAAACGTTCTAGCAAAACTTCTCATTGTGAGAATCTCAGTTTGTTGGCGCATATGTATACTAACCTAAAGAACTTAAATTTCAATAAACTCCCTACTTCAAAGGTTTAAACATTCTTTTCAATGTTGATTGTCCGGTACCATGTACATGTCATAAACGCGTGCATAATGTAGCTTACTTGTCGATACACGATGATGGTATGCTCGATCACATAGTCTTACACAAAGCCAGCGTCTACTGCACCTGCATATTTTGTCGATGATCAACTACTTTATCGCTTTGTTTCTGTAGGTATAAAACGTACTTGCTTCAAGCAACGGAATATCATTCCACATCTATCCATGATAGTTACTTCAAGCATCAAACCCGCCACAACCATCAACACAGTCACGATGAAACCTGCTTCGATGATCGCTTCTCTGATCGTGCTGATCCTTTCGCTCCAGAACGTACTATGCGGTAAGCATTACGCGTTGTGGGGAAAATGTCCGTCCATATCGCAATCTAAGTCTATAATTTTGTTCGTATCTCCACAGCTTGCCCCTACCCTCATCCGTACCCTTCGTATGTGTGTGGACCAAACGAGGAGTATCAAGAGTGCGGTACAGCTTGTCCTAAGACCTGCATGGATCGGGAAGAGCTAATTTGTACATTGCAGTGTGTGCAAGGGTGCTTCTGTAAGCCTGGATTCATTCGTGAGTCTAAGAATGGAAAATGCATTCCAGAATGTCAGTGTCCATATTACATGTCAATTAATTAGAATTGGGAACAGAAATATACAAGAGCTGTACTAAACGAATCTAATAAAAAGAAATTTGAGCATTAATTACACTGATCAAAGAACCCCACTTTTTTATACATAAAAATAATAACGGAACCTCACTATACCGAGCGTATCAAAAATCAAAAACATTGCTCTAATTATTGTTATGCACAAATGTCTGATTGTGTATCTGTACTTTTAACTAAGAAAACAAACAAAATAATTAAAACTTAGGTTGATCAAACTAAGCTCCTAAACCCCGCGAGAAAGGAACATTGTTAAGGAATTACAGAGTGGACAATCAACTCCAAAGAGTTGTAATGGCCAATAGGTGACCGCTCTTTAAACCGATTTGGAACCCGCTCGGCAGGATCGTTGATGAACATTGCAAACTGAGGAGTACCTAAGATTATAATACGGTCGTTGATTCAGGTGATTCTTTTTTATTCAAGAGGAACGACCAGGCCATTATAACTAAAAGAAACTTAAGCTAAAATACAATTCACATTCGTTGCAGACACTTCCTTCACCAAACAGTGAAAGGTCACTTCGTCCCTGGTGTACTCGACCGAGGTGATTCTTTTTATTTATCGACACATATTCAGCCAGGGAATGAAATCGGCATTTTTTTCCAAAAAAGGATAAATAGGATGACAACGGTCAACAGATAAGTTGGCGTCTAATTCTTGACTAGGTTTACTCAAAGCAGGAGATCACAAGAAAAAAAACGATCGGGTTTAAATATAATACAATGTATGTTCTGCAATCCTGCTGCACCCGTTAAACTGCCGGTTGCTTCCATTGGCGGGACTAGGGAGCTAGGACATTTTATTGATTTGTATTGCTTGATATTCTTTTATTTAACAATTTAGATAGGTAGCCAGACTTCCATATATGTGGAAAAATATGGATTGGATTTGGAACCGGTTCTGTTATGTAGAGAACGGAGCCTTCATCGGAGACTACCAGCTGCCCCCATTCGCGAGACGATAGGACACCTTATTTGCCTTCAAATACTGGACATTCTTGAAATATTCGCTTTCGTTTGGTACTTACAATCCGGAGAAAACTTTATAACGCTGTAATTTCAACCGTACTGTTTCACGATCCATTCAACATAGATGAAGGAACCGAAGTTGGGAGACACTAGCGGTAATGTATTGATATTGGCGCCGGTCCTCACACACGACTGGTCCAAAATCCTCGCCAAACCTTCGTAGGCTACGTGTAAATAAAGTCAAAGAAAGCCAGAAATGGTAGGCCTTGACCTCTAGAGGTTGTTGTGTCGATAAAGAAGAAAAAGTTTATTAAAAATTGTATATCTTACAAACTACCCAACACTTATAAACTATATCACTAAACCACCGGGCGACTCCATTCTCGATCACCTGAGAAAATAAATATTATGACACTTGACTAAGAATGGCAAATTTGTACATTGGCTTTTGCTGTTAAATGAAATTGGTGTTAATCAGCCAAACAAATGCGCTGGAAGCTCATCGTTGTAAACTACAGATCTCATTGAACAGATTGATGCGAATGCTCACGTTTGTTGAATGAAATTCGTCAACGAGATACTGATCATTCAATTAATTACTAAACTAATTCAACTAATTACTTTGCCTGTACTACTTTCTACAGATGCAAAACCGCTTTGTTCCTGATTGACAGCCTTGTTCTTTGAAGCATATAAAATAAATCATTAACAAAGTTTGCTAATAGATATAGGTATGGGAAATGACTACGATGTTAAAAAGGTTTAGATGGGAGCAGACATGAAACAAATCTCACAAATTGATAATAAGGATGATTCCAGCTCTGCATGCATTCAAATCCACGACGCGTCAAAGTTCATTAATAAAATAGATCAATGATCTTGAATTGGCAGTCAATGTTATGTCAATGACTAGAATTATAGTTACTTCGTGAGGATTGGTTTACATCAACCGAATCAAATATCATTCGGACGAACCACGCTTTCCCAACACCTAATCCGAATATTTCAACTGCGCGCCAATATTGGGACAGAACATACATCATAAGTTAGAAAGCTTAAGCTTTAAGCCTGTATCTGCCAAATAATCCAGGTATCGGGCTGTATCATTATGTACATATTCGTGAAGGAAATAGCATTTTGACATAAAGAATAACAACGGGTCATTTTTGCGGAATTACAATTTGAGAAAAATCGTTGAAAGTATCAAAATTTGATTTTAATTTAATTCATTTAAAACAACATATAAGTCTGATTAAAGCAATACGGCCTGGCCGTTCTTATTGAATAAAAAAAAATAATAATAAGTCTGATTATTAAAATAATCCTTTGTTTTCGTTAAAAATATTTGTTAACAATTTTCGGCATAAGGGAAACATGGCCTAATCTGGTTCAGACCAGCCAACAAAATGGTTTGTTATGTTTGTTTCGAGCATTTTTTCCTAGGCTGAATTTGGCTTGTCCATTCTATGGGGAACTGTAAGTTGATAAGCCTGGAAACGTTGAAACTCATGCAAAAAAACTGGCTGTACGTATGATTCCGGCCATTATTAGCACCTGACTTAAACGGATTATATTATCAGCTGTGTATAATTGGTTGCATGTGGTAAAGTATAAAAACCGAGGTTGTTAATAGTTGTTTTCAGCATTTCCAAAACCCTAGCTAATGGGCTAATGCTGCGCACTAATATTTAAATATACAAACCATCATATTGGTTAGATAAAATTGTTGCTTATTTTGAAATCGAATTTTAGCACTATATTAAAAAAACAGTACATCGAATCAGTCATTCGTCATATCTTCGTCAAGCGTTCACCATATAATGAAACATGTTCTAGTACCTCACAACGTAATCATTTCCGAGGAAAGGTATTGCGGATAAACGTTTTACAATGAAGTCATCGTTAGTTCTTTCGATTTTAACACATAGGACTTTCACAGTTATGCTTTACATTACGAGTAGGTCTATCTTTCGATATACTTTTGTAAATTAAATGTTAACAACACATCTTCATTTATTTGTTTCACTTGGTTCTAGAAGCAGAAGATTGTCCTGTTGGTGAGTATTATGACAGCTGCAGAGACTCCAGTGAACCAGTGTGCCTCCCTGGCTAATCTAAACCGATACTGACCAGTCAAATGTGCCATCCAGGATGTTACTGTAAGGCCGGATTAATACGACAAATGGCCGGTGGGGTGTGTGTTCCTTACGAGCTTTGTTGAGTAGAAGTTTGCTTCATGTTTCGCAATACGATAAGAGCAAGAACATATTTTTGCATCGCTAGTTAAACGCATGACATGGATAATGGATTAAGAATGGTATATCTAATGCAGTTCGCCTCTTCACGATCATCCGTCTGCTATAAAATCGTTCGCGAGCCTTATAAGCTCTGAAAGAAACTTTTCGGTGTTATCCAGAGTAATGACTAACGATCCACAATGAAGTCTTTACTAGTTTTCTTATTCTTTGCAATGATGGCACTTACAGCCCTGGCTAATCACTCAGATGAGCTTATCAGCGGCTTGTCACTCACAAAGCAATAATAAAATGCTTCTTTGTAAACAAGTCATAAACTCGATTCGCTTCCTAAATGCCCAAGAATATCCTCCTGGTGAGCAATTTGAAACCGGCGGATTATCCACTCAGGAAACATGTAAATTGGTTAATGTTAGCGGTAACATACTATGCCATAAAGGATGCTACTGCAAACCACGACTCGTTCTACTTTGCTACTTGGCTACTTTGCAAGGCATAGAGATATGCTACAAGCATTGTTTTAAAACAACACTTCATGCTGGTCGGCTGGTTTCAACAAACTAATCACCATTTCCTCAATTGAAAACAATTAATCAATGTGCTATAAACTGTTAAAATATCAAAAATGTTTACGAAAAGATCCAACATTCATGAAACAAATTGTGACAAAGTTGTAACACTTTTTCTTCAACAGAAATGGTTTTATTTTTGACATTGTTGTGTATAATGAATTGTTATAACTCACCTTGTCGTATCACGTGACATCATTATGTTTTGCCTAACGTTTTCATACTGCTGTCACGTTGTTGTACCACGTGACAGCATTATGTGTGCCATAACGTATATAGTACTATCAATAAAAATGCAATCGGGAAGGTGGTCAAGATATGCATGTATAAAGTATAGCAATGCAAAAGAAGTCTTAAATAAGCGCACACGAACACGCATAATTAACTATAAATTTTGTTGGTTAAGCTGTAGCTAGTACAAGATGGTCAAGATTTGCATGTATAAAGTATAGCAATGCATAGCTGTAGCTAGTACATAAAAATATAACAACAATAATTTGTTTCGTTTTTTTATAAACGTTTCCAGTGTATATGAATCGCAAACATGACGGTATGCATTTCAGCGCACCAACAGTTCATTAACCGTTCGGACTGCTATGTCCCGTGACTGGATCTTATTGCGACAGCCCGGATCGACACACGTCAACTGCACCGTACGTATTGGTTGAAACTGTAGGAAACCGTTGTGCGAAAATTGACACTGCTTGAGAGTCCTGTGTTCCGGCGTTAGATGCAGGTAGACGAACAGTGCCGGTACACTAACCGACACCTCCAGACTAACGCTAGTCCGATCGTTTCCTTCGTTGCACACTGACGAAACGACCGTCACCGCGATCGTCGGTCGTACCCGCTGATCCTTACGAATGTTCTTCAGCTTGCCGAGCAGGACAAAGTTTTCTGCGATCCGTTTCGATACCACCTGCTGCCGGTGACCCGACTGGCTCGTTTCGTTACGGTACGCGTACAGCAGCACGAGATGATCGGCGGGACGTAGACCGCGTTTATACAGATGGCGGTATACGTCCCACCGGGTAACGAGCGCGACTGAGTTTGCTGCCACTCGGACGGTCTCGAAATAGCGATCGACTGGCCGGAAGCTGCCGTACCGATGGATGCGCATCTCCACATCCCACAGTTCGTGGGCGGGCGCCAGTGTATCCCGGACGGCGACCACCTCCAGCATGCGATGCTCGTTCACGAACGCGATCAGATGCTCTGGTGCGTAGATGTCCCGAAGCCAAACGTGTAGCAGCTTAAACGTGCCTCCGTACTCGATCGACGACCAAGACGGAGCAATCCTGACGTCGTTCAGCTGCCAGTGGAGCGCACCCATCGTACCGTGCTCGAGCCGGTACACCTCCGTTTCATTCTTCACGATCATCGCCTGGGAAAGCTGGCTGAGATAGATCAGATACTCTACAGTGGGCGTAATTGGCAGGTTACCGTTCGGGCTGTACTGGCCATGGTTGATCAGCTGTGACAGCTCTTCATGGTCGTAACTACGCGCCTCCGGCCAGCTGGTGAAGGCAGAAAACGATTGAAAGCTGTATTCCGATACGAACCGTCCGTTCCGAAATTGTGTCGCATTCCAGCCATCCAGGAAGTAGTTGTAGTAATGTGATGCAAGCAGTGGCGAAACAGTCCCCTTGGAGGACTTAGGCGGAATGATAGTTGGGGTCACGTATTCTAAAACGGTTAAGGGGGGCAATATCAAAACTTGTTGACGGGGAAACAACACGGAGGGGGTCCCTTCGAGGTCTAATGAGACGCCGTTGGATGGGGTCCCTGAATTGTCTTGAGCTGGTTGAGCGGAGGGGGACTCCTATGCAAAATTTTAAAACAGATGTTCGTGGGGCTGGGGGAGTATTCGAGTTCCAATTTCTCTCGAGGTCCCCTTGTAGTACGATCGAGGCCCCCTCAAACAAATGGAGAGGGTTAAATCGTCACTATTCGGACCCTTATCTGGCAAAATTCATGCAATTATTCCTAATATACAACTTTTCCTGGGGTCTTCCGTAGGGCGAGGCCTTTGGCGGCAGCCTACTCCGCCATAGGCGGCGTGTTTACATAAACATGTTAACATGTGTCAACATAAAGTTTCTGCTAATTGATATTGAGGTTGAAATTTAAATCAGAATTTGTTCCAAATAAGCTGAAAATCAATCATTTTGCTAGCGAGGACACTTTGAAACCCTCAGATAGAAGGGTTCTTAGTCTTTTAACAAGTATCAGTTCAAACACACAGCTTTGGACGACATTTTTTGTCAATATTCATTATTGACTCTCCAGTTATATACATAAATGAAGTCAAAGCTACAAAGACGTCCAAGAGTACGAGAAGAGTCCAATGGAAGAAGACTCCTTTTAGCATCTACAACATTCATTTGTGGCATTTGGACGAGAAATACGCTTCACACTGAGGCTGACACCTTTTCGGCTAATTCTCGGTCGGAATGTTTTGAAATTGGGTGAAGAGACATCACTCACCATCGCCATATAGTGGGTCCTGTGGGTTTTTGGCGTTGTACGGCTCCTTCATCGACTGTTTACCGTTGAAAAACGAAAAATGAAGCACCGTGCGCCATGGATCGTTCTGCTTTAACGTTGGCAAAACCGTATGCTTGTACAGCTCGTCGTACTGGTGTAAGTAGGCGGTGTAGTTGGTTTTCGTTTTGTACCAGTCTTGACGCAGCGCGACCTCGTTCTTGCTGTTTGTTGCCCACACGGCAACACTCGGATGGTGCTGGACGCGGCGCACGTTCTGCCGCACCTCGTCCTTAACCGTGCGCAGAAAGTCGGCATCGGTCTGGTACATCGAGCAGGCGAACATGAGATCGTGCCAGATGAGTATGCCAAGTTCGTCCGCCATCTGGTAGAAGTGGTCACTCTCGTACAGCTCACCACTCCATACGCGCAGCATATTCATGTGTGCGTCCCGAGCGGCATACATCAGGAACTTCACTATACACCAAACCAAACAAATGTTGAATCACGACGCCATTTCATTTTGCTTCTACATTCACGCGTAGTTTTCTTGCGTAACTCACCATAGTTGGCGTCGTACGAACGCTTCGGAATCCAGTTCGAACCCTTGGCAAAGATCGCCACATTGTTAACCTTGAAGTGGGACAGCAATCCATCGGATTTTTTATCCTGCACTAGTTCCACCGTCCGGAACCCGATACGGATCAACTTTTCCGAGATCTCTGTGCCCTCCCAGCGCACGTACAGGTTGTACAGCATCTGTTTGCCGAACCCGTTCGGCCACCAACGTTCCACCGAATCCTGGCGCACGGTTAACTGATGCAACACCAGCAACTCTCCATTTGCGTCGGTTTGCTCTTTAACCTCTAACGTTTCTTCACTTTTATTTACCAACGGTACACCACTAGAGTAAGAGAGAGTGAGAGGGTGTGTATAAGTATGGGACGGTGCTGTGCGTCCATAAGTCCACTCTTGCAACGATACCGGTACATGATCTTGAACCTTAGCAGACCGTTGAGATGTTTGCTGAAAAGTCCCGTCTCGATGTGTACACCTACTTCCACCGTCCATTTTTTATGATGTTCGCAGATGTTCACCGTTAAGTCGCGGATCAGTGCCGAGTTGTAGTATTCCAACCGGACGGGCTTCCTAATACCCATCGATGGTGTCGCAGGACCGCAATCACAAGTGTAACTGGGGTGGCCAAAGTACATGCTCGGTGGACAGGTCGGTAGTATCGGCATTGCATGACGCTTGGCAGGTTCACGCGCTTCAACTACCGTCGACCGAAACTGAATCCGTAATTCCTTCGTTTTTTCGTCACACTTCGCAAGTCGTCAACGAGTAAGAGAGCATGTTCATCGGGTATTAAGAAAAGGGAGAATAATTAACATCCCTGCTGAGTTTAGCTTTATTGGTGGAACCTACTAGTTTCTTCACGTTGTACCGGTACCGGACGAACATGTTCTTGGTACTGCCGACGAGTCTATCACCAAGGTACACACTAGCGAATGTGTCCACGCCTTGTAACGGTAGCAAAACGTACCGATAATCTTCTGCGGGACCTGCAGAGTACGAAAATGCCACGGTGGACGGTTAAACGAATGAACGGTTTCGGTGATCTAGCGTTGAAACACTCACACGGTAGGATTGTCCGGTAGATCCGATCCTTCTCGTCAAGCCAGTTTGTGCTGACATCGTTGTACTCCATGCTTTGCCCCTGCGCCACAGGCTCGGCGGAACGGTTGCACGTGACGTGTCGATTGAGCATGATCATCACCAGCAGTAGGATGACAAACCGGAAGTACTTGAGCATGGTGATTTTGGAACCGTTGAGTGTTGGTAAGTCTGTTCGTCTTTTTCCTGCCGCTACAGCTTGCGTTCACGGGATTACTGGTTTTTGTGCGTGGTTAAAGCAGGACAACGAGCAACAAAAATGCATTTTATCATACTTCGTACACGATTATCTGCTTTTTTTTCGTCACTCTCTCTCTCTCTCTTACACACACTCTTTCTCTCTCGCTTTCGTTGTTCACACCATACTGTCTCGGTTGAGGGCAATTAACATGTTTGCCGTTCTTAACCTAAAATTCACATTATTCATGCACATTCACGAACCACATTAGGTGATGGCAGATTCCCGGTGTATTCATATAACCAGAGATGATGTTCGACAATTCCGATACGCGAAGTACGCACCGAGTTCGCAAAACTGAACCACTAACGAGCACGATCAGCCGTCGACTGGCGACAGTCAGAACGATCCATACTTACGGTAGGTAGATGAGTCACGCATACGTTGCACATTTACCGCCCGGTCCATTGTCTGTTACACGTTTCCCCCGTAACAGCTAATCGAGGGCTAGCGTAATGCAAAATAAGATACTTCATGGCAGAGTCTTTAACTTTATCTTCCTCTTCCCTTTCATACCACAACATTAATCTCTCTGTAAACTAATGTACTGTTACTGAGATATACTCAAACAGTCTCAGTCTTTACAAATGTTACACAAGCGCATCTAAGCTCCTTTAAATGATTTAGTTTTTCGGTCAAACTTCAATAATCTACACATGTTTGTTACATGAGCGCTTAACCGGCAGTATTTTGTAGTACTCTTCCAAGAATTGACCTCACGTTTAAGCCGCAATCTAAAACATTTCAGAGGTTTTAGTAATCCTGAAGTAGACTGCCAATTATCAGTCACCGAAAGCATAGATTTCCTTTGATCTTTAAACAGTACTCACATCCAGTACACTACGAGACTAGTTGTATGCTAAACCGAACGTTGAGTTGACTCACCGTTCATGAGTCGTTACAATGATCCAACCAGCGAGTTGGAGCACTCAACGGCTCATCTGAGAGTTATACAAAAATTGGCATAACATAAGCCTTACACAAACGTTTAAGTAACTGGTCCCTCCATTTCATGACTCACTACATTATCAAATTCTTGGACACAACTGAAAAATTATCATAACGGTTTAGAGGAGATAATATGATAATATGCAAAATAGCGTTACATATTTCATGAACAGGTAAAACTATAATGCGTCGGCCGAGTACACCCGGGATAAGGTGACCTTTCACTGTTTGGAGAAGGAAATGTCTTCAAACGATTGTGAATTGTGTCTTAGATTAAGCCACCCCGTTAGTTGTAAGCAACACGGCCTGGCCGTCCTTATTAAAAAAAACTGTAACGCTATTCGCAGAATCCAATAAGCAAAACCCAAAATGTTGGTAGTTTGCTGATTTCAATTTATCGTTCGATTTTATTTGTACCGGACGACATAACATAACGTCGCAACCCCAAATATTTAAACCGCATATATTTGCCGCATAACGGCATCAAAAGGTGTTTATTATTTGCCGAACGGCAAACACTTTAAAGATTACACGCAATAGCATCCAACAAATAGTTTCTGGCCTAATGGATGGTTGGGTGGCTTAATCAAAACAGATATTTTGAGTTTTGCGTTTATGATTCATGAGGTTTGAAACTGTATTCCACTTGAACTCGAATGTTTTTCGATTCGCTCAGTTTTGTTCGCTTGACTCAGGGGTCTCCAAACTACTGCGGGCCGCATGCGGCCCTCGATAACCTCCAGTGCGGCCCGCGCTGGATGCTATCGCTGTTGTTACCATTTTAAGAAATTGTCTAATGAAAAAAAGTAGTAATATTTATTAAATATTATATTCAAATATTAATTACCGTTATTGGGGTAGATCACGGTCTAAGCCAGTTTTTTTGTATGTGTTTTGACGTTTCCAGGCTTATCCGCTTACAGCTCGCCATACAAATGGCAAGCCAAGTTAAGCCTAGGAAAGAAGGATTAGATGGGTTTCTCAATGAAAGTACCCAAGTACCCAAAACCCAAACTCGACAAATGTCAAAACAAAGAATTTAGCTAGCTGGTCAGAGCCAGGTTAGGCCATGTTTCCCGTGTGCAAAAAAGGTAAACAATTTTTTTAACGAAAACAATTAAAAAAAGATTATTTTGATAATCAGACTTGTATATTATTTCGAATACATTGAAATTAAAATCAAATTACTAAACTTAAATCGATTTTTCACAAATTTTAGTTTCACAAAAATGATCCCTTGTGTCATTCTTTATGTCAAAATGCTATGTCCTTTACGAATCTGTACAGAATGATACAGCCCGATACCTGGATTATTTGACAGGTACAGGCTTAAAGCTTATGCTTTCTAACTTTTGGGATGATCTACCCCATTGTTAGTTACATTAAATAGTTAAAGTTGTGAAAATAACCATCTCGATGCACAACATCTGCGGAATATAACCCGAAAGGTAATGTGTTAGTGGCCCCCACGCTATTGTAGTTTCAACCAATGCGGCCCGCGGGCTGAAAAGTTTGGAGACCGCAGGCTTAACTTAATCGCTCGCTTTCGCTTCAACTCGCACACTTTCTCACTGTGCAAACAGCTCACCGCTGCGACTAGTAAACAGTCATTGAGTGAGTAAAATGAATTGTTATCTTTTATTTCTATTTGCACACTCCCTCGTTTTGCAAATGGCCACCGTGGGGAGAATCGTCATTGTCGGTGACCAGACCACATAACTGTGACTCAAGCCTATTAATGATGACGGTGAGCCGAACGAAAATAATGCGAACGCAACTAAATCAATAAAACAAAGTGTAAACAATGATAATCTTAAAAAAGGGCAAAATTTGTTGTAAGCATTATTTACGTACATAAGCATAAGTTATCAGAATAAACCTTGGTCAATTGATGCAAAATTTCTACGAGGGCTACGAGGGGGATCTTGGTCCCGGCTCATTACCACCCGTCGACATCTCACCCGAAACTCCACTCGATAGCGATGAGGCAAGTACTCGGCCCCGATAACGGTCATGGTTTCTTGCTTTGGATTGGTTGTCAGTTTAGCAAAGCGATAAAGCATCACCGTGGTGACTAGTTAATGATCGTTTAACGTTTCAACTAACTCACTTACTCTTACTCACTATTCCCATCCCTAATAACAATCATCAACCTTTTCAAACGAACCTTAACAAATGCAATAATAACAGCCTAGTTTGTACCTTAGTGTAAAACCATGCTACTTATCGAGCTTTACGCAAAGAAAAATTAGTAAATCGAATGTTCGTTCGTCGCTTATAAATCAGCCATTTTCTATAAAATCGTTTACACCCGTCTAGCCCAAGAAGTATTTCTCCCCCTAAGTGTATTCTTGCAAACGAACGCTCCGCAATGAAGTATTCAGTAGGTTTTCTGTTCTTGACACTGATGGCGCTAACTGTCTTGGCTTATAACCCACGTAAGTCAATGTTTTCACTTGAGTAGGCTTTTATACTATTACTTTTCAACTATATTATTTGCTGGTTTTCCTTTGAAACAAATCATGAACGTTCTCTACGCTAGACGCTGAGCAATGTCCGCCTGGTGAGCAGTTTGACACTTGTGGGAACCTATACCAGCCAACGTGCAAAGAACCAAATAAAATAAATCCCACTATATGCCATGATGCGTGTTTCTGCAAGCCAGGTTTGATCCGTATTACGGAAGGTGGAATGTGCATACCGCGTAAATTATGTACGACAATAAAAACATGATGAATAGTGTTGTATTGCAATACAACAAGATACACAGTAAGCACTAGAGAAGAATGTTAATATCAGTCTTCGGCGCCCCTCTTGATGACTTGGTTCGAACGGTTTCCATGGAGCTTGGGGCAATCGCGGTTGCTTAGTCCGCTCTCCGACCCGCCTCTGTTTAAAATAATAAATAAAAAAATCAGTAACCTAACAAATTTAGCGTTTAATGAACATATAAAGTTTTAATTATATCGTAATAGCATTCAAATGACTGAGAGTTTGAAATAAAATGGACAGATTTTGACATTTTAATTATAGGTCTAATTTTGATTTTAGAATCGCAATCGCAACTGGACAACACATAAACAAATTATTCAATTTTAAAGTTAGGAACTACTCGAGTGTTAGCAGTGTATCGCGGTTCGATGAGAACGTTCGCGCTTCCATTTTACAGGTAATTTATGATCAGATCGTGACATTTGATAGCGGAACGCTTGGTCGCACATGTTTCAACGTTAATGTGAATAGCGCTTAAGAGCTAAAATTATTATTTTCAAATGCCTCATTAAATGGTTTCAATGGACAATGGATTGACAAGGGCACAATGTCCCATGCAACCTTTTAATGTTAACGAGAGTTATTGCGAACAGACACTCCACAATGAAGCAACCGTTAGCTGTTTTGTTATTGGCGCTGATGGCGCTTGCAGTCATGGCTTCCAGCCCACGTAAGTGTATATTTGCAAAACACTTTAGATAACAAAACAATCATAAAATGCTGCTCCTTTGAGACAAACCTTGCACATATACTGGTCGAATTTCATTGCTAGATCCTGAATGTCCCCCAAACGAATATTTTGATTACTGCGGACGCTACGGCCAGGAAACGTGCGAATCGAATGCTGTTGGGATTGACATGGCGTGCCATTTTGGATGCTACTGTGACGCGGGCTTCGTCCGTAACGTGAAAGGTGGAATTTGTGTACTGCGCGAACAATGTCGCATTAAAGATTAGTTGCAAAATAAAATATATTTGCTGTGACAGCGAGAGCAAAAAGCACATGTTGCGTATGAACGTTTGAGTGCGTAAATCCTACGCTTGTGACGAAATTGGACAGAAATCAATTAAGAGTATGTAAAATATGAAAAAATACAACTAAGATAGGGGTTCTCGTAGGTGGAATTGTTGTGTGTAACAATCAAACGAACCTTAACAAAAACCAACCAATACGAAAACATACGAACCTTAACTGCCTCTTTCGTTGAACATTGTTTTCTCCGCTAACAAAACATTTGTTTGTTTGATTGGAGCATGCAAAAATAGTCAAAATGGTACATCGAATGTCGTTCGTCACTTCTGAATTAGCCCTTTATTATAAATGTTTTCCCGACTACGTCTCAACGGGTTTTGTTCTCACGGAATGTTACTGCAAACAAACGTTCCACAATGAATTCTTCACTAGTTTTCGCAATTCTGACACTGGCGGCGCTTACAGGCATGGTTTATACCAAAGGTAAGTCTTCTATGGATATGCTTCAGCTTCGAAATCGATCATCAAATGCCGCTCCTTTGAAACAAATCATACACTGAATGACTCTCTTTGCTAGTTCCTAAATGTCCAACGAATGAACATTTTCAAACCTGCAACAATCACAATCAGGCAACATGCGCATCGGATGATCCTGGGGACCACTACGTGTGCCATGAAGGATGCCATTGTGATACCGGTTTTGTCCGTATAGTGACAGGTGGAATATGTATACCGCATGAGCAATGTCCAACAGGAAAATACTATTTACTTACTAACTACCTTCGCAGACTTGCCCTACTGCGGAAGCACTATAGACGGCTCATGGTCGAGCGCCGTCGTTTGCACTATTAAGATGAAGTTGTAGTGTTGACTTGAAATGCAACGAAATGAAAGCATATTTTAGGTGTTTCTGTGCTGTAGTACCGCTAAATCCGAAAGTCGTAAATTGAAGGAGAGATGGCATTATCGTCGTTGATCAGTTCAGAGTTTTGTAACAGAACGCATTGCTGTTCAGCTTCCAAACTCTGATCTGATCAACGGTGATGAGCAGCAGTGCGTGCTGCTACAAAACTCTGAACTGATCAACGACAATACCGCGATCGTTCCTTCAACTTACCACTCGACATGGCTATGAGCAGTGGCAGCTTTCACAACTAAAGTACTATAATAGTTCCTAATGTTTTGAAATACGTTCCTTAGGGTTCTAACCTCTCCGTTGCCTACTGCAATAACTATCTTTAGTACTAATGAAATTCTGAAAAAACACATCTCAGCTTATTGAGAGGACTCAGAGGTCTTTAATATCAAGCCGTGGAATTCCATTATTTAATTTGGAAACACGTATTCAAACATCCGGTCCTGTAAGTCTTGTCGGTAAAAATGAGGACAAACGAGTAAAGTTGTTTCAAATAGTCTAATAAAAATATGTGCATCCGAAAACATTGGTGTTTTCACTGTTGCGAGCAACGGTCCGATTGAACCCACCAGCAGTGATTCGTTAGTTTTACGCTAGGTGGCGCTCGCAGCTAATAAGGGATCGTGCTCTGTGAATGTCAGGGAAAAGAAAGTTACTTATGTAACTGAAACCCCAGCGAATAGAGGTTTTCATAATGCCGCTACAAAACTTCCAAACTAACGGTAACCTTAGCGCATGGAGATACTAAAATTTTAACTGAAATAATATAGTTTTATGTTAACTTAAACTGTTCGTGGTTGCCTCTTTGTTGAAAGAGTGGTTACTGGACGCAACTTTTGATGCAGAACACAACAGTTACCATATGTGAATTGCCAATGCGTATTCTTTGTACCATACAATTCCTCATGAAGTAAATGTTTTATCCGAAAATGTTGACATTGATTTTCCATGACTCAACAAAAACAGAACTGTATTCTTTATGTATGTATAATTAGCTATGGACAACGCGAGGGACTACGGAACAGACCTTGCGTACAACGTAGCAAATGTGCTTTACTAAACTGAATTGAATTTACTCCATTCGTTCACACTTCATTAAACTGCTCTATACGCAATGGCTTGCTTTTGCTTCGCAGTCGAAATCTTTTCCTGATGTTAATAATTTATAACGAGGACGACTACACATTAAATTATGCTAAATTTATACGAATTACAAACTATTCATTTACCATTTCCTGCCAACAGGCTCACAAGAATGTGACCAAAACGAGTACTACAGTGATGGTGGACCCATCTTTGAGCTGAACTGCTACGGCGTAAAGACATAGAGATTGTATAAGACATTTAGTAGTGAATATTGCATCACACAAAGGGAATGTCCAATTGCTCGTTGAAAATAAATTTTATGTTTTTTACTGTACTACCACAAATTCATGCAGTTTATTCTAAATGTAATCATTATATGGCATTGTTAATGCTCTAATCCCACTTAGAGCTAAGGCTCTTGTTTCAGAAGACATTACTGTCCTCCGATTCTTGGGGTAACTATAACTAACTTCAGAACCCCCGAAAAACACGAAGGTGAGTGGAACCGTTGAGTTGATTATCCACTTTCTATCTCATCTCAGTATTTGTACGATACTCTACTGATACAAACATTTGTTACACGATTTTTTCTCTTGTAGGGAGAGCCTAGAGTCTAGACCAAGGTGCTAGGCGGGTGCCTACTCTGCCTATTGTTAGATCTGCCGCTGGATAGAATGCTCCATAGAATCAATTAACTAAAATGCGCTACAACTTCACAAAGATGTATCAACAAAGAATTAAGCATATTCACCATGCTAAAAAGAATTGCAGCGCTGTGTTGGTTCCATTAGTTGATATCCATTATATTTCGTTACGTAGTAAGTATAAAATGGCTTGCTTGTATGGCACCGTCCAAGTCTTTTCGTGGTGTTAAAGAGATGAAGTCTACACAGGCTTTCTTGGTGGTTGCCATCCTAACTATTGCCCTGGCTAGCGAGTACTCCGGTAAGACACTTAACAGAAAAGTATGATAAATCATTACGCAGGATTGACTTATTTGCCTTTTTTTTTCTACCAACAGCTGCTCAAGAATGTGGCGAAAACGAATTCTACCTTACATGTGGACCCAAGGATGGGCTGAACTGCTTACAACCGCATTTTGAAATTGACACTGAGAATTGCGTTGAAGCATGCTTCTGTGTGCCTGGCTACCTAAGAAATGATGAAACCGGACTGTGCGTCATGCAAAGTGAATGTCCAACCGTTGGTTTCCTATAAATTTTACACCATGATTGTATTATGCAAATCAATGAAAATATTACGAACATTGGCTAAACATTGGTATTGTCAATCGTAAAAAAAAAGAAACATAAAGATCAGTCTCTGCGCGTGTTTATTCAATGTTGTAATTTCTTGACTTTTAAATAAGGATTCATTTGTTTGGTTAATTTTTATTTTCATTACTCATTGAATTTCCATAAAATTCGTCAAATTTCACGTTATTGAGACACCTTACACTTTACGTAGTACGGTATTAGAGATTTTTTTCTGCGAACAGTGTAGCAAATTCACCATGCTAAATTGAATTGTAGCACATTGTTGGTTCCATTAGTTCGTACCTATTATGTTTCGTTACGTAGTAAGTATAAAATGGCTTGCTTGTACGGCACCGTCCAAGTCTTTTTGTGGTGTTAAAGAGATGAAGTCTACACAGGTTTTCTTGGTGGTTGCCATCCTAACGTTTACCCTGGCCAGCGTGTACTCCGGTAAGACACTTGACATGAAAGTATGATAAATCATTACGCAGGATTGACTTATTTGCCTTTTTTTCTACCAGCAACTTCTAAACAATGTGGCGAAAACGAATACTACCTTGAATGTGGACCCAAGCATGAGCTGAACTGCTTAAGACCGCATTTTGAAATTGACAGTAAAGATTGCATAAAAGGTTGTTTCTGCATACCGGGCTACATAAGACAATTTGAAGGTGGAAAGTGCATCGCTGAAAACAAATGTTTACCACATCCTTGAAATAATTCCTGCGCAGGGTTTTTAAAAATAGTAATAAAATGTTAATAAGCCTCAGACGAACGCATTGTTAGCAACTTCGTCATTTTACTTAATAATAAGGAAAAAAAATTATTTATATTAGGCCCGCATAGCGGAGTTATATCAGCAACTGTGAACCTTTTTTAGTTAACAACCTTTAATGTAATAATCGTTATGTATATAACTAATGGTAATTTATTAGTTTTTCGTCCAATGAGTCACGCATTTATCCTCGTGGTATTTACTATTTATGAAGAATGGCTTTATAAAAGATTAGAAATATTTACCATTAATTACATTCTATCAAACTCGTCCACACCGCACTCGACTGATATCTAACCAAGATATGCCTTTCCCTAAAGCAAGCCCTTACTAACTAACTATACGAAACAAAAAGTGTAACAAACTCTCCAAGCCAAATTGATTTGGTTCCATTAGTTTACGCTCGTTTGATGGCGCTACGTGTACGTTATAAAGTGACTTTCATGTAAGGAACTGGTTTAGTCTCTTCTGGACGTTACAAACATGAAGTCTACACAGGTTTTCTTGGTTATTGCTATCCTAACGTTTACCCTGGCCAGCGTGTACTCTGGTAAGGCTCTTGACATAAACGTACAATAAATCAATGTGAAGGATTTATTTATTTCCCTCTTTCTCTTAACAGCCGCACAAAGTTGTAACGAAGACGAGCACTTCCTTGAATGTGGTCCCAAGCAGGAAATAAGCTGTGCGATACGTAATATTCCCGTTGACCCCAATGATTGCTATCCGGGTTGTTTCTGCAAACCAGGATTCCTAAGAGACGTTGAAGGTGGAGTGTGCGTCACTAGACAGGGATGTCCCACATAGGTTTGATATAAACTGTTGCGTTGTTTAAGTATTACAATAAAATAAATAAACAATGATATTACCCTAATTAAAAAATATAAAATTAATAAACATGAACTGATCGCATTCAAAATCATTTTTAACAATCGTACAGATTAGTCTCTCTGTTCACTTTACTTATTCTAACAATTTTGATTGATTTAGGATGTAACTTTAGAACTAGTAAACTGTTACGAGTACATCTTTTACTTACATAAATTATATGCGAGTTATTAACCTAACGGAATGTTATTATTGGGCTTTCCGATTACATTCATCAATTTGCTTGTAAGATGTCGAAACTGTACCAAACTCACCTCTCCTAAATTAATCCGTAACATGTTATTGGTCACATTAGGTCACGGTCATGCATTTTTTAGATACAGAAGTTCTTGTAAGGCACCACTGTCTAAAAAGAAATCATTAAAATAAACCTGTTGTAATTTTGACGATGGAGGCCACGCAAGCATTTTTCATTGCAGTTCTCATAACGCTTACCCTACCTAGTGTGTATTCTGGTAAGATCGTTACTGTATTAGATTTTACGCCATGATACACTACATGTACAGCTTTTACTTTGATGATTTTTGCTGAGGTTTTCTTTATTATTCGATTCTATCAATAGTCTCAGAAGAATGTGCTCCAAACGAGTCCTACAGTGTATGCGGACCTTTCAAAGAAAAGTATTGTTTCGCACCGAAAAAGGAAATCACCGGAGACTGCGTCGATGGGTGTTTCTGTGAAAAGGGCTACATAAGAAAGTTGGAAGGTGAACAATGTATTCCTTTGATCTATTGCCCTCCGTTTCTTCCTGTAGAATAAAGTCATTTTGGTTACACAGTCTTTCATAACAGTCATAAAAAAAAACATTTATTTCGATCCCCACGTTTGCAAGATACATCCTCAATTGCTTATCCAAACCAATGCGCAGCCATGCAATCGCGCGTCCAAGGCGTTTGACATACCCAGCACCATTCGAAACCACAGCCCGATCGTGTGCAAACCATATGCATACAGCCGCCATCGCGTTCCGTTGCGGTACGACACTGGGGACACGGCTTCGTTGTCACCTTGATCGCAATCTTCGTCGCCTCGTCCCAACGCGCTTCCGATGCACGTTGTGGATCGATCGCGTACCCTTGCTCGTTGCCGGGAGTTGCAGGTGTCGGCGTTTCGAAGCACTCACCAATATGGTAACCTTGCAAGCAGCTGCGACAGAATACGTACTAAAAGGAAAATAGCAGAAATCACACATACCATTGAAGCATTCGGTACGGTAAATGTAATACATACCCCACAACCATTCTGGCACTGAATACGGCGACATTCTGGATCTACCAACAACCCCATACCACAACCCGGTTGTGGACAGAGCACTCCACCATTCTTCAGCACAAATTCCTCCGTGGCGAATCGTTGATACCGGTCGTACTGCTCTTTGTTCAGCAGCTTAAAATGGTGCACATCCTCGATGAAGGATGCTTCACAGCCAGCCGGACATTGCAACGTGTAACCACCGGAAGGATGCTCTACGAACTGTCGCTCAAGCAAACGGGTCACACAGTACTGGCGAAAGCAATCCAAACAGGATACATGCCCAGCCTCACACGGGAAGACTAGAATCGTATCACTGCCGGAATATGAGAAGAATCATTAAAATTACACTCTTGGCATCGTGGCATTTCGATCACCATACCTCACATCCGTACAGGCTATGCAAGGGATACTTTTGTGGTTCGTTTTGATCAGATTCAGCGGAGCTGCAAAATCTTTCTCCCCACCCGATGAGTGTTCAGAACACTTAAAGTAAAACTCCGTGAAGGGCGGCTCACCTTCATCGTTTTCCTACAATCAATTGAAACAGCTCAGTTTGAAAGCGAATCATTATCAACTCCAATCTTTCACTCACCACACAAGCAATTTCATAGTTTTCACAATGGCCAGTTATTCGCTTCCTTTTCAACACGTCGTCCCAGCAGGTTGGGTCCCGGTGAACGGTGAATGCTCCACTGCCGCAAATGCCACACCGTACCCGTAGCTTCCCAGTGCAAACCTTCTCACACTGCGAACAGTACACGAAAAAGTGTGCCTTTGTTCGCACTGCTACACCGGGACCATTCCTTTCATCCAACACAGTCAGCTCGGACATTGTCTCAGAGAGTGGTTTGTTCTGTTGTTCATCGGGCGATGGTTCCTCTGCAATGGTACCATTTAACGTTGGTTTAGTGGGTTTTTTCTGCCATGCCGAGGTGGGACGACTTTTCACGACGTGTATGATTGATTGCTGACCCAGGTCACATTCCTGCGCGATCAAAAGTAAAGTAAATACGTGATGTAACAATGGGAATGGCTACGATTCTAAACATGACACCTCGTACTCACACTAATCGTCGTCGTATCGGAAAGCTCTCGCCCGGCAAAAATGATCTTAAGTTCCTGCGGTTCAAGTCCGAGGCGTGGTGCAACCATTTCCTTCACATCCTTAATTTCCATGTGTGGTTGCAGGTCGACGGACAGCGTATTGCCGGTATTCGTTTTTACGTACACGCTCAGCGAGTTGGAGAGCTTCTTTTTACCGAAGGAAAATATCGCCAACATGCTGCTAATCAGTTCTCTAATGAAGCCGAACAAATCGAACATTACCACACACAGCTTAGGCGCTCATTTGAACCAACAGCAATATATTGAAGCTATTTTAACAGTCTTTTAAACACTTTCGTATTTTCACAGCACGCAATTTGCTTTGTTTTGTTATTGTTATGTACCAGAGGGTCGTTTGTCAAAAACAGCTGATCGAAAAGCCTTTTTGTTGTTGAAAAGCCCTTTCAGCACAGTAGGGATGATGTGGACGTAACGTTAAAATTTCAAGAACAGAGCTGTCAAACTTATTTTGGATCGCACAACGATTTGAATGCAGATTTGACCTGCTTGTCGTCTAGTTTGGATGGAAAATGTTTTCTTGGCGGCTAGATTTCCTGTTGAAATGAGTTGAATTTTTAATTCATTCACATATCAGGTAATTTATTTCCTGGTTGGCCTGGTTTGTGTCATGGGTCATGGGTAGTGTGTTTGGCATGCCTGTTCAAGAATTAAAAAAAAATAGAAAAAACGTTTCTTTAAAATTGTTCGCTAACAATAATTCGAACTGTAAAAACATAATTTATTTACATTTTTATCATAAACTTAAACATACAATAAAATGTATGTCCAAAGCAATGTCAAACAATCAACCAATAAACGAAAAATAATTCACAAGGAAGCCAAAGAATTAGATTGTACTGGATAAATAACCAAAAAGTTTAAAAAACAACATTTCAAACAAGTCATAATTTCTAACAAACCACGTGTTTCCCACCCAATTTTTTTGTTTATTTCGCATGCATTTCGATTTGTTTGGCAAACTTTTACGAAATTAATTCCCACAATTGTACCCAAAAAAATTATGAAAAAAATCATTTTAATTTCTGCAGTTGTTTGTTTAAACTTAAAGAACGCGCATGACACGCCAGCTATATTCGTTAATTTTATTTAATCTTTTTACACTGCTGAAACCTGACCAGAGCCCCCTGCTATCGTGCCGAGAACAATGGATGATATTGGGCTTGATTATAGGATAACAAAACAGACGAGAGTATGCACGCATCGGTCAAATTTGTCAAACACTGTCATGAGTGGGATGGTATATTTTATTTATGTTTGTGTTTGTTAAGAGCTTGTTTGTGAATAATACTAGGAAATAAATACACATATTAGAAGACATATAAACTAAAAAGTTTCAAAGTTTAAAGAATATTGGTACTAACTCCAGATAGACAAATAATTGCTTCACCCCAAAAATGACAAACTTTGCCAAACTAGAGTCATACAACTTTGTACACACGATAACGTTACACTGCTAACGACAGTGAAAATAATTAATCGCACCAAGCAGTTCAACCACCGTCAGAACTGCCGTGACTGTAGCACGTTTGCGACACATGGGTCCGCAAAAGGGATTGAAATCACAGCAACATCTGGTTACCAATTGTAACGCATTTCTCTATGATGAAATTTCGAACAACATCGCATGAATGGAGCAGTTTTTTGTTGCCAAAAATAATGCATTGAAGAAAACGTAGTTAAAGCGATGACTCCATAAACCTTGAAGCGCTGAACAAACTTCATCACGGCGCCAACTCCATTCCTTCAACTAACCTCCCCTCCCCCCCTCCTTCGCTCCCGCCCCACACCTCCTCAACCATCATCATCCACTGGACAGCTATAATCTTCACGATCATTTGTAGTGAAGCACAGACCGTGTCTCAAAGTGAAATAGCTCCGCTTCAACAAACCGACAAGCATCGTTTCTAAAGGGGGGCGCCAATCGATGGAAAACGCGCGACAGGAAACTTGATCCATGTCCGACAAAAACCTTACAAAAAAAAAACTTCCCCAAAAGCACACAAACCCTCACGCACGATAAGGACAACGAAGCACAACCAACCGAACCACATCGCAAGGATTGTCCCCGATGGTTGGTACACTGGTGTGCCCGTGTGTTCGTTGGCCAAAATGGGAAAGTGCACACAGTTTTTTTTTTGTTTGCCTTTCTTTGCGCTTTCCACTTTTTTATCCCCGTGCTGCTGGTTGTGTGCGTTTAATCCGTGAAATGTGATGTGGCGAGCGTACCCATGCGTTGGCCGAATATCGACTATCGATTCCCAACGAATTTCAAACGATCCTGACGCGGCTACACCGGTGGATCGTGCTCGATTTGTAACCGTAAAGGACATCGGGACAGACATTCGAATCGGACCACAACTATCGGGTTACGCTTAGATACTCCCAAGGCATCGGTTTGGACCATGTGTCGACGGTTGGTGGTAAGGACATTGATTAATTTACTGCCAGCGCTCGAGGGATGAGTTGATTGGAAACTGATTTCCGTTCTCTTGTGCTGCCTCCACACAGAAACACTCACGTAGCTACATACATACACGGTATCAATCGTTTGGTGGTGATTTAGCCGAAATATTGTGTATCCTGACGTTCTCTTGGTGATTTGACTTATTTTTTTTTTTAATCTTAAATGTTTGGCAAAAGAAATAACGATAATGAACTCGCCTAACTGATCAGAAATGCGTTGTTGTTTTTTTTCCCATTACTTTCATAAACGAATTTGATTTGAAAATAAATGCCGTTTTCCCTCAAACAAGCTATTTTGTGGAAAATCTTTGTCTCTAAAATAGTGGGATAGAGAAAGTATCCAGTATTGCCGTAATTTACTTTCATATGTATTTGAAGCTATGTTTAACAACGGGACAGTAACCTCCTCATCGTGTTGGATACCCGTAGCAAAATCAGAAAAGATGGTTAGTGACTGCGCAACTAATGGCCAAACGATGCACAATTGAGGGACGAAGCGGCCTTTCGTCTTCCAGAGTGACGAAAAGTACCAAACTCGGCCACGAGGTGAACGCCCGCCAGCATACGTAGAGTACGCGGAACTGCGTTGTCACTGACAACACAACAAGAGCTCACGATCAGTGGTAACGCATTGCAGTGGCAGCCGTAGCAGTATCAACAAGAATGACAGCAGCACCTTCTGCTTCAAAACAATTTTTAAAGCCTAGTCTTTCAAGCCGTTAGGCGCCCTCGAAAGCCGCTGCTGAGATGTTCTTAAGGGCTGCATTTTTTTAATGTCCTCAATCGATTCCCATTGCCCACTTAATGTTATTTTCGAGCGTTAAAACAAGAAGATGCCAGGTGGAGTACTAGTACGAGCTTGAAGGAGTCCTTGTAATCAAACCGAAATGTCTATGGGCTAGATATCAGTCATGAGGTACACGGTGTGACTGGGCGTCTCCATTGTGGTGAGTCGCAAACTCAAAGCGTACCCCCCTCCACATATGTTTTTTTCCACCTCGGTAAAGTTTAGTTATGATTCACTATCAACCGCTTCATTTCTCTTATTTATTTGCACGATTCTATAAATTGTGCTGACTCTATCCTACCTATTTTGAAATTCTGTGAAATAATTACTCAAAAACTTTTACACAATTTTTTTCATTCATTTTATAGAGATCGAAAGAGCGAGAAGAGATGATCAAAAATACATAAAGAAAGATTCTGGACAAGGACAGCTTTGCAGATGTTGCGCAAATCGTTAAACACAAACAACTGTTTGCACTTTATATTTAAAGTAACCCGTACTGCTTTTTCCTCTTAAACATTCTATTTTATAATTTTGCTAATTTCTTGTACTTTTCTTTCTTGTTTGACCGATGACTGACCGATTCAGAATGAGAATGACCGATTCTTGTCATATTTTTTTCATGTTTTATTCAAACTTCCTATTTATTGCATGATTATTTATGTTCCCTCTGTTCTTTCTGGTATATATTTTGTAATTTTTAAGCAGGAAAGTGTTTTATTATATTCTTTCTGCAATGTTTTATGATTCTTTCATTTATTTTAACTTTTTTTTGTAAAATTTCATTGATCTGGTAATTAATAAACCTTATACACTTCGAACTAAAAGTTAAATCCATCTTTGCTTGTTGCTGTGGGGCATGCGACAATAAAAACCTAACTTTAAAAAACTGAGTAGCTAAATAAAACCCATAGTGGTCGACGCATGTGTCTACTCATTGCCTATAGAAGAGCGAATAAAGAAAATAAAGTTTTCTAATATTTGTTGTACAGAAATGTTATCTGTATCGTTTGGTTTGATCTTGCGATGATCTTTCTCAGTACTTAATAATACGCAGTAGTAATGTATTACTGTCAACGATAGGATCGCTTCAACACGTGTACACACCTACGGCAACGATAGGGTTCTGAGACCCTATCCGGTACCCGGTGAATGGAAAGATCGGAAGCGTATTCATATTTCAATATTACATGATCACATGATCCATTATCACTTGTTTTCTCGAGTGTACTATGTAGAACAAACGTTGGTACGTAACAATGGTTTTTATTTATCTTTCACTTTCCAACTCATCAACCTCTGTACTTCGTCTTGTTTTGCACTTCTCAATCAATCCTCTCTGAGATACGAAATGAATGTTTGCTCTCAACGCAATTCGCTTCAGTTCTCTCGTCATGTTTTTTCGCTCCACAAGTTACGCAGAGCGATGAAGCAACGCATCAAGTCAAGTCAGTGTCTTTCGAACAGCCAAACGAGCACAGTGTGAAAAATGTAACCAATTTGTGACCTGACGTGGTGACTAAACGTGGAAGCGGTATTTAATCTAACAAGCTGCTAACAATGCTTGTGCTTGTACTAAAACAATTACGACAGTAGGTCGAAACGTACAGTCTTCGACCATACTTCTACATGTCGTTGTAAGAGAACGTGTTGTGATACGGAATGCAAGTGGATTGGAACAGCAAGCAGAAATCGATTGTGTGACAAGTGTAACCGTGCAAAGCGTATCAGGCAAGGCAACCACAACAACAAAACCAACACAAGTTGATTGCAAGTTAACGAAAGGAGAGAAAAATAGTGACACTCGACGGAGCGCCAGAACAGTGAAATGAATAGTAAATTTTCCTTCTTATCAGTGGGCGAACCGGGGAAAGTTTAGCATTCGTTCTCCCGTTTTCTCTCTCTCGCACACGTTCTCTTCTTTGCCCCAACGCAACCCCACGCTTTTCCGATTGCTGAGAAAGGATTTCGATGGTACGATGCGCGCGAATGTATGGTGCAAAAAATAAACCACCCGAGAGCGCTCTTTTCGATGGCCTTTTATTTTTATGTTTTACATCGAAACTAGTTAACTATTGCCACTAACACACACTAATTGGAGAACTGTACAAACGTCGCGGATGATGAGAAAATGATGAATGAAAAAACTACATGTACCGCTCCCGTTGCACGGACATCACGATTCTATAATCGATAAAGTTTGGACGGTTTCAGGATGGGCAGACGTTCCTGCCGAACCTCCAATGCGTTGGATCGTGCGTCTAGTCTACCGAAACGTGCCGCCTGTGGTTTGCGCGAGCACCGCACGGGAGCGTGCGAGAGATTCGCTTGACTGTGTGCGTGCGGTTGTGTGTGTTTGTGCGCGTGGAAAAGTTTTCGACAGGCCCGAACTAGGCGTCGCCATCGACATGGGAAGGTCAGTACTCAACGGTTTCGTTCGCACCACACTGGGCTGGGAGAGTTGCGTCAGTGTAAAAGAAAACCAGTGCTGGAACGGAAACCCACTAGAACGGAGTCTCACTAACTGTCGCGGTGTGTGGTAACTTTCGCTCTAAACATATGTTTCAACTCGTGTAAAATTCTGTGTGATACCGTGTTTCGTTGTGATGTTTAACTAATTGTGTTGTTTTTTTCATGTGTTGCGCAAATAAAAAGTTTTCCTAACTTACCTTATCAATCGGTGTACGGTGTGTGTGTGTGTGTGGGTTGACCACAGTAAATTACATACAATGCATAATTCAGCAGTTCAAAAAGGATGTTGTTTCAAAGTCGATGATTTAGAATTGCAGTTTTGGATAGTAGCTATTTGGGCACATTCAATAAAATTCCTTTCAAAGGGAATTTACACAAGTTTAAAACAACATTTCACATATCATCAAATGTATCGGAATGCTTTGCTTATCACTTTTAGTACATACACAGTCCTTTAGTACATTTTCGCATCTTCGACCAGGTGAATGCCTCGAACACGGAGTACTTTTGACAGATCAGAAATAGAGACTGTACTAAAAGAAAGGTGTACTAAACGTGGACAAACATAGTGTATTAGTGCACTCGTCCATAGCGAGCACTGCGAACCCTGTAACAAACACCAACCAACCAACACCTAAACAGTATACAGTCTTTTCCCGAGTTACGCGAATTCGAGATACGCGAATCCCAAAATTTAGACAATTCGTGTAATTTTGTTCGTAGAATTGAAGTTTATATTTGTCAAATTTCAAATTTTCCCAAAAATACGTTACATTTTGATATTAAAAACATTAGTTTTGGTGAAAATTTACTCAAATCGTCGAAATAAACGTAAAAATATCAAATATTACTATGTGCTTCGTAACGTAAAAAGAAGAAATCGATCACTGAACACTAACTATAAACGATATTGCAAAGGGAATTCGAGTTACGCGAAAATTCGAGTTACGCAAATTTGTCTGGCACGCATTATTCGCGTAACTTGAGAAAAGACTGTATATTCTTCCCTAATCTCTATTGTGAAAACATGGTTTAAGCTTCTAATGTGTCGTTGATTGATAAACGGTGTCACTTTTTTAGTATAAATTCCTTCATTTCCATTATGCCATAGTAATGTGAGTGTAATTTAATTCTTCTCGTAGTGTTTTTCCATCGTGAAAATGTGAAAACCAAAGAAACCTGCTGACAGTGAGTTCCACTGAGCTATAATATGTACTGTGAATCAAAAGTGTACTGTGGGTTGATCGTCACGATCAACTATTAGGCAAGTGTTGGAGGTGTTCACGAATATCTGTAGGCCGCGATCATCAAACTGTTGTACGATGTGATTGTGTTGTTTGGCCACCAAGAGACAAAGTTTCCCCACCCGCGAAGCATGCTAACCCATTAACGCTGCTCCCGGCACACACGTCCATCGGTTGATGTTTCCCGGATGCGCCGTTAAGGCGCGACTCTTTACACCGCCCGACCGGGACATTCCGCTCCAAATGCGCGGGGAAGGCTCCTTCACCATTCTGCCGCCATCCTGCACGGTGGGCACTGTACCGAACCGGCTATAAATAGTGCATAATTGGTTTAGTGCTTGGGCGGGTGTAAAAATAGCGACCGCGCTTCCTTCCCGCAGAGGAACGCAACCGACGTTAGGACGTCAGAGCACCAGAACAGTATGGATTGCTGCAGCAGTAGCAGCTACGTAGACTACAGACACCATTCGATGAACGGCAACTTCTGCTATCCGTACTCGCCCAACATGCTGCGCAGTGCGTCCCCGTACCCGTTGGCCAGCGCCGGCCGATACGGTGCGGACTATCGATCTTCACCGCTCGGCTATCACCATCACGGCGGGTACGATGGGTACGAAAAGTACTACGGCAGCTACCATCACGCATCGTCCAGCTACCAGACCGGTTACTATGGTAACTACCCGTCGTCCTATCGCGACTATGGCAGCTACGGGCACTACTACCACCAATCGCAATCACCGTACGCACGTGGCGGAAGCTCCGGTGGAGGGGCACCGCCCGGGTATGGTGCGTCGGCGACCGGCGCTGGCTACCTGTACCCGGGACGCCATTATCCAGCTTCCTCCTCCACGCTGGCCCATCCCTTCGGTGCGCGCGAGTCGTCCTACTATCATGCCCAGCGCGAACACCACCAGCAGCAGCAGTATTCGAGCTTCGCTAGCTACGGCCATCTACCGCCGTACCGTAACGGTGTGGGCCCCGGCACACACGAGCATCCTGGTGGAAAATCCCATCACCATCCACAGCAGCCAACGCATCAGCAACCGTATCCGCCACAGCAAACCTTCGCCGGAAGTCACAACGAGCGGGGCATGACCGGCAGTGTGGGGAGTGAAGGTGGCACTACCTCGGCGAGCCATCCGTCCCCACCGTCGGCGTCGACCTTGTTCAGTGCGCAGAATGGTTACTCGTCGCCGAGTTCCGATTACACGCTCCCGACTTCAGCCTACAGCTCGGCGGATAGCCCCCAGCATCCCCTGGCAGACGAAGGGGATGCTCTGACGCCCACCGCAACACCTACACCATCGACGGCTTTACTCGGTGCAACAGGTATGTACGAACGAGCGAATTCCACGAACTGCGCTTCCTGTGTAGATGGAAGTATGTGTGCGAGCGTAAGGAATGCTATGTTCTCTCTCTCTCTCTCTCTCTCTTTCTCTATTATTGAGTTCCAACACCCAATTCAATATGCGCGCGTTCTCATTCTTTGCACGCTGTAACACGCATTTCCACTGCTTCCGTAATAAAATAGGATACAGCAAACGCTGAACGCACCACTACTACCAACCCATTGTACACCTAGCGCGTTATCATGGTTACCGTTGACAACCGGCACACTGCTGATGTGTGTAGTGTAGTGGTGAGAGAAGTGGATCGGCAGCAAAGAAAACAATGCGTCTCCATCACACCCGTGCAAAAACTTGGCTACTCTGTTGACAGCTAGCCGGGCTCATGGTGTTGGTAAGCGTTGGGTAGTTTTCGTTGGATCCTATCACAAAATCGATAGCATTAACCCGACGACTCTTGCGCTACCGATTCCGTATCCCCCAGCTAGTAAATAAGCATGCCAGCTAGCAACACGAGGAGTGTGAATAAATGATCCTGTGTACACTACCACTACCAGGATCGCAGTGCTAAGTTAACCAGAGAGGCTTGGCTCACTGTAGCTCTGCGGGGACGCCTGCTCTGTGTGTGTGCGTGTTGTATACACACTTCATGCCAAGTGGAAGCATCTTGGAGCCATCGCCGCAACGTTGGTTTGGGGGCTGTTTTTGTTTTGCTCATCGCCTCCATCGGCGGGACGCGACGCTTACGCCTGCTGGACAGAGAACTGAGCGACCGCAACCCTGGGACTTTTCCGTGCAGAAAAAGGAAAAAAATCAATAGAACCGTACCCACGCCAAACCCGAGACCAACGGGTGGTGAGAATTTGATGGTTTAGGTGTGTGTGCGGTTGGTTTTTTTTTGCTTCTTTTGCTTTTCGCCATTTCACACTCCCGCTCCCGTCGGTTGTTCATGTATTTCATAGCTGGTGAAAATTTGCCGAGCGAGAAGCGTATTTGGGCAAAGAAGCCTTACATCCTAGAGACCGCGCCAGTAGGACAATGTAGCCTACAATTAGATTATCATACGCAGTTGGAACAGTTTTAGCGAGCAGGCAGAGGACGAATCGATGACATACCGGCGCTGTGGTTAAGTTCGAAACGAATTGCTATGCTGTATTGGCGTGTTCCATGCATCAGCAACTGTTTAGGGCAAAACTGTTTATAAAAAAACTATTGGCCGATTCTTGGAGATACTCGATAGCAAATATTATGCTTACACATTTTGATACATTCTTAACTTTAAAGCCTTTCTCTCGCTATTCTTGGCTTTGTTTACTTATTTTCTAACCTATTCTGCATATGTAGTTCATCTAAACGAATTCATCTAAAGGATGGACTGTATCTGGACTGACTGAGAGTATGAGATATCGACTGAGAGTATTTCTCATTTGTGGCTATCCTACTATACACAACTCAAATAACTTAAATCAGTGTAAATCAGTCACTTTAGAACATTTATGAAGAAAGCAAATCACCTCCTTGTGAAGTTTTGTTGTCACCCCGAAAAGAAGTTCTTCATGATAAAGTTGTAGCGGAACAAGCTCTTTGGAGACCCTAAGCGGAATGACAGTTATCTCCCATTAGGGTCTGGTAGTTTGGCCGCTTAGTTTGCTAGTGGATGATCCGCCCCTGCGGTAAGGTACTTCGTGCCCTTTGTATACAGCCGGTCGAGCATGTATAATATCTACTGCCATGTGTAGAAGTAGAACTTAAAGCTAAAGGTCCAAGGAAACGTGATCTCTTCGTTATCTCTGAAGGATGAAGTAATCACCCAAACAGTAAAAAAAATACCGGGACAAGATGGAGTTCTATTAGGCAAGCAGGCAAGCAATCTACAAAAAGGAATAAATGATGGTTCTGGTGAATAGTTCCCAGATAGTTTAAGGGCAAACCTCACATGGAGGATCAAATCCAATAGTCGTCAAAAATGCGGTTGTTGATCGCTAAGACAAAGAAAACTTTAGCTTTTTAATCAGCCTATGGTAAAGTTCTGGGCGGCGTAATTCTGCGTAATATCGTAAATACATGTTCGATGGTAATCTATGGTACAATTAACATCAGTTTGGAGACATTTCCTTCCTCAAATCGTGAAAGACACCTTTTCCCGGGTGTACTCGGTCGTGTTGCTGCGTAATATTCTGTCATCTAAATGAGTGATCCTTTTTTATGCGAGAGTTTGAATACCGTAAATACTACCATTTAGACATTTGCAGCGTAGTGCATATGATTCTTATGATACATTGTTATAGGGAAGTCGTGGAGGTTCGCGAGATGCAACGGTCAACGTTATTTGAATGTTGCGCTTTGGTGACAGCACTCCAGTGTATATAGTACCAAGTGTACCTCGACGATTGACCACATAAGTAAGGCCTGATAGTTAAGAGGGAGCTGCATTGGTTTTCACACGGCAGGAACTGATATAAATTCCCAGCTCTGACGCCATTACAGTACCCAGGACTACGCAATATCCAGTTAGGTGCAGATAAAGTCAAGATTAACGAGAAATTGTAGACCACAGGAATGATCTCCTGAGGTGTTGCAGTACCAAAAGAATACCCAGAGAAGATCTCGAAGTAGAAGAGTTTATAAATGTATTATTGTCAACCTGTCACACACAGCATTATAAACTTGTCAATCTTGAACGTCCACCGTGTGGAAGATTTGTTTGTCCGATACGTTATAGCGTACAGGCGTAGCGCTTTTTTTCCTCCCTTCAAATCTCCATTACGTTTCGAATCGATACACTGTAGCAAAGCAACATCCAGCCTCTTTGTGCTGTGCTTTCTTTCTTTTTGCTGGTGACATCTTCTCATCACAGCACTATGTACAAGTCTTGTGAGTTCATCTTATATGCCTTCCCACCGATATCCCACATGGGGAAAACTTGCCCACCAGGGGGACGTAAACCTGCCGATAGAGATTCCGAAAAAGCCACGGGTGAAGGTTGCCCTATGTACTTGCCTGTCACATCATTGCCCACGCAAACCCACCGAAACCCTTTCGCACGGTCGACGAATGGGCGAATTTTCGCTAACCTCCCATCTCCCTCCCAAACAAGAAAAAAAGGAACCGTCGAAACACTCCTTCTTGCGCTCTCTTTCATTAATAGGACTTCTTGTTTCTTTATTTTTCGTTCTTTCTCACCCGCATGTCCACGCCGTTCCCTGCACGTTGGCGTTGCTGCCGCTGCTGTTTGCATCATCAAAATCACCCGGATGGACGCCCAGCAGCAGAGTACCCGCACGGCACAAAGGACAACCGTATGCGAAAGCCCAAAGAGCGCAAACTGCACCGAGCGTACGGTGGTGGCAATGGAAATGGCAGTGGCCGTGGTAGCCGTGCCAGTAGCCCTGCTGCAGCGGCGGCGAATGGGTTGAGCGGGAGCAATGGTGCAGCTGCAGCGACAAGGATGAAATCACTGGATGCACTTACAGTAAGTATATACTGGGCACGTAAATGCTGTGGAGATGCAGATTGCTGGCCAAGCGTGGGTAGTTTTGTGTGCTTCTTTTTTGTTTGGTTCGGTATTTGCGTGTGTGGGTGTGTGTGTGTTTTGTGTTGCGTTTTTATTTCCCACTTTTCACTTCAACCACCCAAAGCCTGGTGAGTGTAGGGTGGCGGTTTTTGCACAGAACCATAATCTCCTTCTCCGGCACGGTGAAAGAGAACGTTGTCAAATATTGATTTATTTTCAACAAGTCTGCACAGCGCGCCATTTCGTGCCGTCTGTTCGTGCTCGATTCACATTGCCAGGTGCGGAGTTGTAGCTGTGCAAAGGTGCATATTAGGACACCTTGAAAAAGTAATTTATTCTTGCTTTTTACGTAAAATGAGATTTAAAATGATCGCTTTTACAAAAAAAACTTTATAGACAAATGATATTAGTACTCTAAACCTTTAACTTTTTAGCATTATTCCATAGCCCAGAGAAGAGATTTGCAAGCGTAAATAATTCAATCATTTTATCATTTTATAATACACTCAACCAGTAAAAAAAGTTACTATTAGACCGCCATTGTAAGCGTAATGTCCGATATGTCCCAACGTTACATGATTAAGATATTAAGTATGAATTACCACATAACTCACCCCACATAATTCCTATCAACGCGTTTCACTAATAAGAGTCACGCTTTCCTTCGCTTTCCTGTTGATCGATAATTCGAACCAGCGACACATGATCGATTAAACGCGCGCAACGACTTCACCCTGAAGGTTCCCATGAAACACCTCGCGCCTCCATCGACTGGTGAATGGCGCGCTTTGGATTTCAGGGAAAGTCCCACTTCATCTCACCCGACCGAGTCCCATCGGAACCACTCCTTCTCATGGGAGGTCAGCATTGTCAGGCTGTGGGAGGTGGTAGCAGTTTTACTGCCATCAGGGCAAGGCAAGCAATTGTGTGTGACTGTTGGTTCGAAAATCGCCCAAGAGCATCCTGCTGGTAGCCAGCTTCATGTGGAGGTGTGTGTTGCTTCTGCAAGTGGAAAATCCCGTACACCGGAAATGCATTTCCTATGTACCTAAAATTATGCTTCACGCGAGCCTGTCCTTTCAAACTGATGAGAGTGCGAGAGAGAGCGCGTGAGATTTGCGAGAAAAGAGAGCGAAATTCAACCGGCAAAAGCTTCCATGGCAACGAGCCGCACTAACACCAATGCGTACCGCACCTATACAATCTCCCATCGCGGCTACAAATAGAAGAAAGCGGGAAAATCCTTTTACCCACACATATGCCGCAACCTACACGGTACGTCCCGGTGAATGTTTTCCTTTTTGTCTTCCATTCTCCGCAACGATCGATCCGGTTTCCTTTCCCGCTATTCGGCTGTGTGGTCCGCGCTGTTGTCATCGAGGCACACAGTTGCTCGGTTCATCACAACACGGTCTGCTGCTGCTGTTGCCACTGGTTCTGGTGACTTTCGGATCGGATCGGCGAACCATTATCGATCCTGCGCAGTAAAAATGGGCCAAACCAGCATGCTTCCTTCCACACACAGGCCAGGATGCTCGACGCTAACCGGCAATACGGACACAAACACTAGCGAAACCCCGTTCGAGGAGTCGCGAAACGGTGTCTCCTTTCTGTTTTTTTTTTTTGGTTCGTTCTTCTTTGTTTTGTTTGTTTAAACGCGAACCATTTGCGGTGGTGTTGGTGGCATGTTGGGTTTTCCCGCAGTGTATACAGTTGGATGGTGGTGCCCTGTGTAACTCGGGGAACGTTCATCCAGCTAACAGTAATCGCCTTCCAATCCACGAAGCATATCGGGTCGGATCGATCCGGGCTGGCAAGGCAACTTCTTCGCACCAAGCGCTTTTTTCTCCCGGATCGATCGAGCAGACTGCGTGCGTAGGTTTTTTGGCGTATTTCGTCCTTCCCACGTATGGGCACCCAGGGGGCAGTCACTGCTTACATATGCGTCTCCCTTTTGCAGTCTCCCACGGCGTCACTTTTCCAACAGCGCTGCGGTGCTGCATGCAATGCTTGGTGTTCGAATACGGAAGACGTTTGTGCGAAAGAGTTGAATAAAACTATGTTCCTTGTAGCTTTTGGAAATGCTGGATTTTTGGGTTTTTTTTTTTGTAAAATATAATACTTTAACAAAAACGTCACTCCAAACAGTATTTCGTACGATTATTGAACATTACACATATATTATGAATGTATATTATCATTTAATCGTTCGGTTAAGTTGGTGTTGAGAAGTTACAACTCCTAAAGACGCACATTTTAGCAGTTAGTCGAGCACACTGGAGGATGTAGATCGAACACAGTTGGATTTAATCACCACAGCAAAACGAAGCCATGTATGGCAGGCATGATAGAATCGGTCGTTTATTAAAAACAGAAGTAAACAGAACAAAAAAATATATCATCTCCATAACGTCATTTTAGAGCTTTGTTTTTCTATTAAACATTTTAATCATTTAAAGTTACAGTGCACATTGTTTAAGCTTTTGTGGAACCGCTCATTATATGTTGAGTTTTGTAGAACAACGAATCATGTAGCGGAAGCTTACCCCAACTAGTACTGCCAAATAAACGATACTGATAAATTATACGGCTAACCCTGCATAGCAAAAGAAAGCATTTCCAATGGGCCTTGTTATTTAAAAAAAAAACTATGTTAAGGGCAAACGAGAGTAGAAATAGGCGAGAGAGCGAACTCCTTAAACAACTCATCTGATGGTGTGACGCACTCACGCTCTCCTGTTGAAACAGTTACCCCTGCTGGTTAACCCATCAACGGAATGCGCCTGCTTGTATACAAAAGTACATGGACTTTGTTTGCATGTGTACAGACACTTGTTGCTCCATCCGTGGGGACGCAATCCGGGAGAGTTAAACGATGGGCGAAGGAAGTAAGCATATATAACACGAAGTACTAAGTTCCGGCGATCGATGCGTTGCTATTGTTTACGTGCAAGTTGTTTACGTTACAGTAAAAGTTTTGTTTTATGTACTGCTGTAGTCAAATTGGGGAAGTTTAAGTTAGTTTGAGAAAGATTTGACATTTATTTTCGTACAATAAATGTAACATAGCTTCTACTAATAATTATTACCAATTATTATCTTCTCATTTTAAGAATTTGTGCTGGCCCGAAGAAGATCAGTTCTCAGGACGAATGAGAAAATACTCAACTGCCAATGGATTGAAGTCGAAAGAAGGAAACAACGGTAGAAAGGTGCGTAAATCGTTTATGTTCTATAATGTGTTAGCAACAGACGCAGGAAAAGGAAACTTTGAAAAATTAGTTGACCCATTTAGAAACGGTTAATAGCACGAAATATGCAAGTGTGTCGTTAGAATATTTAAAAAAATTCACCTATTGAAGAAAATCTCTCAGTATTTTGCGGTCTGATATGAAATGTTGTTGTTCTTTAAATAATAAAATATGCAAACTAGAGCGAAAAGAATATAAGTTTTACTTTTTCCTAAAGTGATGCATTATTAATGTTCATTTAAACTAATGTACCTTTGGGAAGGTGTAGTGTACTTTGAACACTTGATACAAAAAATAATTCGGGAGATTTTAAGGCAACCAGATGTTTGGTGAAGATTATAGAGACCGCACCGTTGAAGTTACAACAAAACGCAATATTTACTTCCATTAAATTAAATTACATTACATTACATTAAATATAAAAACCCACAGCTTTAGAACGGAATGTCTCAAAAACTTGGGGGTGAAGTTAACGACAAAGTTGACGCCCCAAAAAACAATATTTGGGATGAACAATTTTTTAAAAAGTTGTGGAATATATTACCTCGTTACTTACTATTTTATTCCAATCTATAAAAATCTATACTATACAACTCAAGTTTCTACAAATGATAAGTGATGTGCATCAGTTACTAAAAAAACACAAATTCATAACAAAATAACACAGACATTTCCCAGGCCTCAGGCGATTTTTTTTTTCGCTTTGGTTTAAAGACCACCGCTGTTAAACTTTTAACAACATTTGAAGTTCCACCACCACCGGTACCAAATCACTAACAAAATTTTCACTTCCTGCTGCAGGAAAGCAACGAATTGGAAACCGCCACAGTAGCGTCCCCTAGCCGTACGACGGGCCCTGGACGACGCACGAAAAAGCAGACACCTACCAGCAGGCAGGCGAAGGAAACGAAATTATCCGCCGAAAGCAGGGAGAAGCAAACAAATCGGTCCACACCGCCAACACCAACGGTGGAAAACAAAGTACGTACGGCGGAAGCCGCCGTGTTGCTATTTATAAGCACATATTGATTTTGATGTCCGAAAGCATGCCAGCACTCGCACCCACTCGGTCACGCAGCTGTAGCAGAAAAAAAAATTGCAAAAAGTCAATCGCAGCGTGATTAATTTTGGTACTTTTTGCTATTCTCACTTTGCAGAACATTACACCACTGCCGGGCTTCCAGCAAGCGTTCGGCTCGACGGAAATTGGCAAGTTCTCCGAGGTATTCTTCAACAGTAGTCCAACGTCAGCGAACCATAGTCCTCCACAACACCACCACCAACACCATCATAATCATCCGCTACAGCTCCAGGACCATCAGCCCCAAAACCCACAGTCCCAGCAAGTACCTGCCCAGTCGCATGGCACGATGCAGCAGCTAGTGATGGAATCGCTCAACGCGTACGAATCCGACGTGGATACGCTTAGTCCCTGCCAGGCGTGGGATACCAGTGGTCCCGGTGTTGGTGATACGTACGAAAATACCGGAACGACGGGCAGCGGGTACAACCCGCAGATCGGCACTTCCTTCCATCCGTCGTACTACGAATCGTCATCCTACTCCGACCATGGCGTCGATTCGCCGCTGGGCAACTATTTTAGCGAAATGACATGCAACGAGTTTGTGAACTAGAAAAATCGATTACCGGGAACATCCTTTCTGGCTGCGTACTACTGCAGCCGAACTAGTCATGCCGGTGCGGGAGGAAGTTAAGTGTATGAACAGAACATGATGATAGGTGAGGAACGTTTGGCAAAAAAAAACCCAGACAAACTCAACACAGTCTCACACACACAAAAAATCAATCAAAACCGGTTTTATGCCACAGGCAAATCAACTAAGGTGAATTGAGCGCGAAAGAATGGAGCATTTAACAATATTCTTGGGGTGTTAGTAACGAGCATGCGATATTAGCACCCAGCGAAGATTTTGCAGCAGACGAGAACAGCAAGGATTGCCCCGCGAATGTTATCGGATTATTTTTTTTTTAACAAATACTGAAAAACTGCAGAGTGAAATGATGCAAGCCAAAGTTAGTTAAAATTCATGCGTAAGTTCATATACTGTAAGCCGGTGTCGGGTAGCAGACATCGTACGTGTTTTGTACATAGTATCCCGACAGCCATTCCACTAGTTATTTTAACGTTACGCGTTACGCGCTAAGCTTATAGGGCATAGGTGTTTTGTCCAGAGGCTCAAGAGCATCATCTATCGGAGTGGCATTTTTGGACAGCGCTGAGCACAAAAACAGAAACATTGCTCCTAGGGTGTGCAGTTAGAAACATGGACTGATTATAGCTTTCTTTTTCATACCAGTTCCCTGCCAGCTAGTGGTGACCCTGGCATTATTTCGCTTGAAGATGTTTTTATACACAGATTTTTTTTTAGTTAACAGTGGCATCTGTAATATTTTTCCCTTCTGAAGAAAGGTCACGGCAGCCATAAGCCACGGTGTCGAACAAGTCCTTTGTAGGAAATTACTTGCATTGCTGAAAATTACTTGAATTGTTGGAAATTGAAAACTTACAAGACAGTAGACGTCACCGTCAATTGCGGCAGAATCTGGAGCTGAAGATCGAGGGCAACGCGATCTCTTCGTTTCTCCCTGGAAGTTGGAGCATTCGGTCAGTACTTCATCTTTCTCAAGATACTTCTTCACCTCCAAAAAGACTTGCTCATGCGGAAGTTTTATTCGAAACCAGTGTCATCTGAGCAACTGGTAATCTCCCATCAGAAGAACCTGACGGTCCTAGTGAAAAACCTTATTCCAACGTTGAAAAGTAACGAGTTATTGAAGGTAACGATTTACCGAATATCGACAACCCTTCCACTAGAATTTCAGAGCAAACCTCAAACGGAGCCAGTAATTTTGTGGCCTAAGCGGAGTAACAGTTATTCGTCAAGGTCGCGAAAAAGCACTTCACACACTTCACTAGACATTCACGTATTGGTCGACCAAAAGTTCTGGTCATCTGCCGTAAAGCCATTCCGACCAATAGGCCGAAGTCTTATGAAAGATAGGATTCGACCAAAAATAGTTTCTTTTAATTATATTTGCCGGGGTGTTTTTTTAATAGCTATTCAAAATCAGTCCATTTTTTAAGGCCACGTTACCTGGCGCGATGCACAAGCGAGCTCATGCTGTTCCTTTCCATACGATCGCTACACACAACGATCATCCAACCAATCAGAACACGAAAAAGATAACATAACAGGTACAAGCGAATGTATCATTCGACCGTAACATAGAGAGAGAAAACAACTCATCGTCGGCTCAGCGCCAAAAAACTCTTCATTGTTTTTAACCAAATAACGACAAAAACACGTTGGTTGATAAGTCTCCAGTCTAACAAAGAAAACCCTTTTCTTAGCTGCAATTCGTTATTTTAGGTATCTTTAAGGTCTCGCAAAACTTCAATTACCAATCAGTCAATATCATATTTAGCACATATTTTACTATCACTACCGGAGCAAAGGTCAAATTTAGACGACCTGAGCGTAAGACATGTTCGGTGTTTGTACGACCGTGTTTGAAGTTTGCTAATAACAGCTGATTTCACATTTTTTTTATGATTGACAGCATTGGACTTACTATTTTGTAAAACACAGAATAACTGGAGAAAAATGCAAAAAATGAACAGATCGGAGACTTGTTGATCAACCTGTTGCGTTCGCAAACGATCAAGGAAAGAGAAGAAATCAAAGATGTGCAACAAAATCCTGCAAATTTAGTTTCAAAAATAGAACAATCTTTGCATTTACAAAAAGTATTTTTAGGGGCGGCCCGGTGGCATGATGGTAGCGGCGCTGTCTTCACACGAACGGACTGGACCAAAATCCCATCCGGGCCAATCCCCCGTAGCAAGGACTGACTATCCGGCTACGTGGTAAAATAAGTCGATACGGCCAGGCCGTTCTAACGAAAAAAAAAAAAAAAAAAAAAAAAGTATTTTTAAGAAAGTGCTTTCATGCAGCAGGACACGCACTTCAAACATACCATGGAAACTTACTGGAAACGATAGCTATAGCAGCGAAGAAGTAAACGAAAGCTCTGTCCATACAAGTTACTGACTTTGCCAGAACTTCCCGTTAAGTCAATACGGCGTTAAAGATGGTCCACAATTGTGACGATCCCTTGGTTCATCGTTCCATTTTCACTCTTTTCACGATTACATCCGTACGAAAGTTAGCTTATAAACCGGAACTCCATAATGGTACGATGGCGGCTACCTTTTTTTTTTTGTAATCAGCATCGCAAAAGGACCGCATCGGAACCAACTCCAGGCCATGTTTCGAAACCAAATTAAAGATAAACAAAGAATCTTACGGTGCCTTACTAACAAGTCAACTTACGTCTTTACATACAGCATAGAATGAATAGTATAGTTTAGTTTGTTTTTTATTTCTTGTACTCAGACAGAAAGCTCCATTATGTACGCGTTCCTTCCGAGTGTGTAGATCGGAAGTAACTGTTTTAAACCACTCATTACGGAGCACTCCTCCCCTCCCCCTCCCCCTTTTCCCAGAAAAAAAAGAACAAACTAGGTTTAAAATTCTTCCGATTCCGAGGAACTTCTTCCGATCAGTTGACTTATGGTCGATAGTACGATTAAACGACACGATATACCAAAGGCGATTTGTATACATTAGCAGATTTTTTGAATGTTTTAATAATCGTACGGTGCCCTCCGGCACAATGATACATATTTGATCGTACCAGACGAAACGGGCAGACATCCTGGGCAAGGATACGAACGAAACAAAAAAAATCTCATTTTAGAAAGTAGTAGATGAAATTAACGTTAAAGCAACAGTCTTGTAACGGTTTCGCAGGATCTCTAAAACAGGTGATACAGGAAGCATTGAAATGTTGAGAAAATACCCGAAAGAACAAAATCGGAACTGTGCTAGTCAATAAATTCACATCAGTTTTGGTTTGGTTTTTGTTTCTTCTTTTTCAGTTTACCTTTGGGCAGCCATAAATAACGAAGAATGATCGAATATTATAAACCACAAACACGAAAACAAAATACATGCCCTGGGTATGGGTAGGTGTATGTAAAAAAGGTAATCCAATTTCTTAAACATTAACACTCGATATTATATATATATATTAAAAAAAAAAAACAAAACCACTAACAAAACGGAAACCGCCAATGGCCAAGACCTGTAACGGGAGAATGAATTTATGCTCGAAATGTAAGACAAATTAAAACATTTCACAAACGTATAGCATTACATTGATAAATCAAATTTTCATAAACTAAAAGCGAAAGGACGAAACGAAACCATTGGTGGGAATGAACATTTGGAGAATTCCCTCCCAATGGAACTGCTGTTGCGATAATGTGAAATACATTTTGTTTCTATGTGATCAAACAATATTCTCCATTTCGAATTGGACAACTCCTTCATTCCTTTCCCTGGCAAGGTATACAGTACAGCCCCAAAAGATCTAGGATAAATGCGTATAATTATTAGCAAAACGAAACGGCCAAACCAAAGGCCAGCCAGAATGTTCACCAGCATCAGCACCTGTGGATCTGTGGTGTGTTTTTAAGACTCGTTTAATGCAAGCAGGACAAACAGGAAGGTGTAATTTTAAAAATTTACATTTTCAACATGAAACATGTAACAACAAGTTCAAATTAACTACACACACACACACAGACACAGGCATAAGAATAACAATGAACAACAAAAAAACAAAAACCATTCAATCAAAATCTAGTTAATTGACGAGTTCAATAAATATTTTGTTGTGCAAACCAACTATTGGGCAGTTTTTTTTTGTGTGCTTTATCTATACATGTAGAGTCGTTTTAAAACATTAGTTGAAAGTCGCAACGTTTGTGGCACTTCTCGGTACATCTCGGATGTCATTGGCGCACGGACATTCAGAGGAGCAAACGTCGACTTAGACCATTTCCTGGTTATAGATAAGGAACCTCAGCACCTTTCCGTAGCCAAACAGCTATGAGGACAGCTCACCCCGACGCTGAACATGGACCGACTGAAGCTGACTGAAGTGGCAAGAAACTACGCGACTGCGCTAGGCGAGTCACTGCCTGATATCCCTTAACGGCCTCGTAACTAGAACAAAGTTGAAGAATTGATGATGAGTAAAAGGGGGCACTGCGCCTACGTAGAGGCGTACAGAACTACACACCATCCCGACGCTTCCAGGAGAAGAAACACCACTTTTAAGAGTCGGACGAACAACTATTGCAGCTAAGTGTCTATCTCAGTCGGGGAAACAGGCAAGTTCTATAAGTTGTTCATTGCGACACGGAGTTGGTTCACTCTCAAGATCGCTAACAGACGAGCGAGAAGTGAACGACAGCTGGAAGTGCTACTTCGATAGTAAATATTAGAGATTCCGGATGCAAAAAGTAGTAAAGAGCCACATTACGACAGTCGACATGCTAATGACGAGATGTCTCCGCGATACTTGGACATAATTATCAAAGTCATCAAGCTGCTGAAATCTAGCAAGTCAGCTGCGCATGGCTGGTGACAGAACTCTTCAAGATGGACCCGAGGACGCTTGCTGCTGTTGTGCATCGGTTAGAATCACCGGCAAGTAAGTATTGTCTTTGTCGCATTGATCCTCAATCCACTCCTTAAGACCTTGTGTTTTAGTCGGGTGTACGCTTCGTACATCGTCCATCCAATAATGTCGATGTCCGCAATAAGGATTTCGGCTCAGAATCTTGTAGCTGCAGTTGATCTTGAAGTACAAGATGCCACAATTCCGTGGGTTGAATTTTATGTACATTGGGTGTATAATAACCAGCTTACACTCTTCCAGTGATTCCTGATTCCTCCTATTTCCTGATTATTGCATTGCATTAGCATTGTCGAGACCATCTGTTGATGAGTTGATGTATTTCAGTAGTATATTAGACCCAATGACTTCGTCAAAGTATGATGGGAGCTCCTCGTCTATGTGATACCACTGTAGTGTCGATATTCTGACGGCTTTCAACAGCTTCTTCCAACGCCTCGATTGGTACTACTGCTTTCATCACGATTTCACCGATATGGACCAGAACTTAGTGAACGTTAGAAGGAAACTGGATATGTGTCAGCTGTTGCAGCATGCATGTTGTATGGAAACTGCAAAAAATCGCACGGCCACAAGGATCATGCAGTTACAAATATACAATGCAATGCAATATACAAATATACAAATATCAAGGCCATGTGGGTTGCGGAACAACAAAACGGATTCTTCGAGAATTGCCAAACGTGGCCAACATATGCTATGGAATTCGTAAATAGTTGCGAGACGAGTGTCAATCCCTACGCGGGGTTCAGTCCAATAACATCGACGATATCGACGACGATACTGAAGTATGTAAAAAGTAGTATCACCTTTGCTGCGCCGAGAGATAGAAGAAAGCATTACAGAAGTTATGTGGACGTGCGATGTGTATGGAGGTGTAAGCGTGGGAACCGCGATAAAAACGCACCACCAAGATCGCACAGACTGCCATCATGATTAAGCTGATGAGCTTGTTTCAAATACAAATAAAAAAGGTCTAGCAGGATTTTCACACGGGTCACACCATTTCTCACTTTCCCTTTTTGGCACGTTCAACCTGCTGGTAAACGATATTAATAACCATAAATCAGTGTTTAAACTAGTAAACAACATCACCATAGTGTATGAAATGCCCTTTTCGTTGAGGGCCGCTCAATTTGATAGTTTTATCTCTTTCCCTCATAGTTTACAATGCTCCGATGCGCGAGCGAGATTCTTATTTCCCGTCAGAGGGAGCAAACCGTAAACAGAAGTTAACAGCATGGATCACATTTGGCAACAATTACAGTTTTACATTACAAACAAAAACACAAAACCAAAATAGCTCTATAAAAATAGCGCGTATAATCTATACGCGGTGGTGTCAAAATGTTTCAATTCCGCTACGGATACTGTTCAATTCAAACACAGATTGCACGCACATATCAATGCATTGACAGCCTGGTGACAGGTAGGGGGCATTGTTTACAAAACGACTAATTTTAAATAAACTAAATCCATCTGCCATTAATTACAACTATTTCACTGCGATTGCCTCTTGCTACATCGACGGCCTGAAGCATAAAACAGCAAACCTTTACACCCCCAGGAAGCTGATCGCGCGTGCGCCATTGCAATGTCCATTACGTTTCTGGTGCAATTATTCACCTTCCAACGACTCCTTCGTTTAAACATAATGAGTGTCAAACTAGACAATAGATTCTTGAAGGATGGTGGGGCAGAGGGGGGAGGGGAGCGTTTCCATGTGTCAATAACGCAGCTTCCGCAAATGAATCAGCGAAAGTGGATGTCATTTGGTGAAAATAGCTCGTCCAAGCAGGCCAAACGTGTGTGAGTGTTGGAGCCGTGTGGTGGAACAGTGTTTCGCTTCTCCGTTTGCATTTAACTCTCGGTTCCAAATTATCGCGCTATACTCGGCAACAGTGAACCAAACCCAGAATGTGTACACCAAATTTTTATGCAGCTTTGGGCGTGCGCGAAGATGCGCCAATGAGGGAAATTTGCCAAGCGTAAGTGATTGAGCTGGGGTGGTTTTTGAAACAAAGTGAGGGGCGCATTCGGTTTGCGAACGGGAATCCATGGCCATGGAATGTAACGTCTTATCTGCCTGTTTCCCATTTTCCCTCCAGCTACCAGCAATATGCTCCACTATGTCATCCGGATTCGCAGGACTACGATGAGACGATGCTCCCGATCAAGGGACTCACGCAACAAGAGTACTGGCTGCTGATCAATGAAGCGTGCGAGGTTTTAAGTATGTTTGTAGATGTCACGTAAATCATCTCGCTGGTTTGAATCTAACATTCGAACAATTACTTTTGCTTCCACTTTCACCCAAACCCAAACAGCGAACGCAGAGTGGCGTGCCCGCTATAATGTTGGTACACTGAAGCAGCACTTCCCGGTGTATGAGTTCAGCGGCAACTGTTTGGAATTATACAAGTAAGTGTAACAGTGTACAAAATAGTCCCTTTTGTCGTCCAGTGCTGCAGTGCTAACGTTGGTCAGCTTTCTATTCTTGCTACGCAACGCAGAAATTTTGTTATCAATCCCTGTTCGTTCGCACTAATGCCGCCTGATGAAAACAACAATCAATCTCATGTGCTGAAGATAGGATCATTGTTGACGGTACCTTCATTGACTTTTTTTGTGGAGTTGGAAGTTGAAGAATTGTTCAATGGGACAACGAAAGAGATCACTTTCCCGAGAATCGATACCGTCGATGGCAGGTACCGTACGATAATTCAGACGTTGTCCATCCCAATCACACCGGACATGCGCCATGGTGGTGTCTTTGATTTGAAAGGTTTTGGCCATTGGGTCGATGATATGCGGAGTGATGTGTTGGTAGTGCTGCACCTAAAGCCACACAAAATGTACACCCTTGACGGGGATGATCTGGTGTGCAACATCATCGTACCACTGTCCATTGCATTGTTTGGTGGGATTCTGCAGATACAGTCGATTGACGGGAAGACCTTGACGACTGCCATATACCCACCATTCCCAACGGCATTTCCGTTGGTGAAACGGTTCGAGGGCGAAGGTTTGAAAACAGCCACTGGCCGCGGTAACCTGTTCGTAAATATATTTCGTAAGTTATGTGGTGCTATTACGAAGTCCTTGTGGAAGGAAAAAAGATAACCAAACCAACACACTCACCTCTATTTTTAGCCACCATACCCCGAGTGCCCAGATATCTGGTTCGCGACGCGGAACGCATCATACACGCGATCGAACGTAAGCAGTGAGCCATATGCACACCTGTACGCTCAACATCCGCCACACACTGTAGCGAGCGTAAAAATTCATCAATGGAACCGCCCGCGCGATTTCCCGCGTTATCACGTTGTTCCTGCTACTTCCCTCCAACACAGCGCCTTATAACACTTTATCTGTCAGTGGCGTAGTGAGGGAATGGTGTGTATGGGTGCATTTCCGTAAACAACACATTCCGCGTCACGCGACGGCGCGTTCATTTCTTACTTTATTATTTTCCTTACCACGCAAGTGTTTCACTATGACGTTAAGGTGTGTACCACAATGCCGGTACGATTCTTATTACAACACACACACACAATTTATCGATTACTTCCCACACAAGCACGCACGGATTAAGTCACGGTAAAGAACGGAATACAAATAAAAGCACTAACCGACTGAGTCGAGAACTGTTGCAGGATAGGCAGGAGCGGATAAAACTCGCATATTTTTAGCACACACCGTCGACGGGAGTGTTAACCTTGCAAACGGACAAGTTCAACCCTGGTAGAGGTCGGTTCCTCGGTTTCATGAGCGCAACACACTGAGAACAGTTGCCCGTAAAAGACTGTTCCGTGCACAACAGAAAGTTTGGTCCGTTTTATAACTGTTCACAAGTCGGTGTAAGAAAGATTCGAAGTTAACACTTAATCAGTCAACAGTTGGCTTATCATTAGCAAGTGGTGGTGCTTCAGTGGAGGTTGATAAGAAATTGTATATAGTTTGTGTGTGTACGGGTTCCGTCGAATATACGATACAGGTGGAGGTGTGGTTAATCTTTCTTTTTTTATTATTTCATTCAACATCAAGCAACAATTGTAGTTCATTATTTATAATCTTATGCGAGCAGAATATCAAAAAAATTTTGTATTCAATACACTGCATGTACGCATTCCTTATATCAATAAACTTCTTTTCATTCGATGTCGTAATACTTGCCCTAGTGCTACTCTTTTTTCTGTTTTATTGCCATCCAAGACCCTCAGCAAAACGTGACCTCTTTAGGCTGGTTCTATTTCGTTCTGCTCAACAATAATATCCATTTATGTTTAAGGTGGTCCTCTCGCTCTCACCGCCCAGAATGATGCAAACACCAAGAACGGTCCGCTTGGTACACGTTTGCTTCCAGAACCTGATTTCACGTGCGGTCATATCACCACTACCACCACCAGCATCGTACGGGTTTGCCCCATCTTCCAGCGCCGTGCAAACATCATCCCGCCGCACAAATACGATGCTGATCACGTCAACGATACGAGCTACAACGGCAAACGCACGATCCCGGCCTATTATTCGTCTGTTGAGCGCCACCACCAACAGTCCATTATCGTCCAACAGCACGTCCAGTGGTGTACAGAATCAGAACCGTAACGTAGCAAACGACTGCAAGCAGAAGCACAAGCATTTGGCCAGCTGTCCATACACTAGCAGGCAAGATTTTGGTGAGTTGAGGCGAAGGTGGTGAGGCGGTCCTGTATATTGGCATCTGCAAGGCAAACGATCTTCAAGATTTTTATGGTTTTATTTAAAAGTTGGATGTCTTGCGCAGAGACAAACAGGTCCAATTTGCATGTTTTGTGTAAGGTAAACAATGTAAACCTGTTTTTGAAACCGACCCCGTTGGTCTATCTTCTTTTCTGGGAACGACCACCAAAGGGCGGAATTTTTGCTAACTCGAAAAGGTAGACTTGGTAGATAGCGTTTGGCACTTTGCCTACGAGTGTCGGAGATAACCCCGACAAGAATGACACAAATACGTACTCCGGTTGGGTTCGGTTGCTCTTATCAGCATAGGGTTTCGGCTTGGTAACATACACCCAAATTGTAAGGCTCGATAATAGTCACACTTTCTCCGCAATCCGTCTGTTTACCGAGCGGATTGTAACGTATCGTCTTTATCCTGTGTTACAGAAACATCACCCTTCATCACGACACAGCACCGCAATATGAGTTCCAGTGTTGCCGCCAAACAAGGGCTTGTGGCCGTCGAAGAAGCACGCCGTTTCATGGTGGACTGTTTGGTGAAATCGAAGACACCGCTTGCCCACGCAAAACAGCAAGCCGATTTACTGCTGGAAGCGGACTATCGGGGACACTTTAGCCACGGTATGAACCGGCTCGAGATGTACATTAACGATCTGCACAAGAATGCGTGCAGCGGTGAAGCGGTTCCTACGATCCTCAACGAAACGCCCGCTACCGCTTGGGTTGATGGGAACAATGGGCTCGGTGCGGTGGTCGGTAACTTTTGCATGGATTTAGCAATCCGCAAAGCGAAGGAGGTTGGTGTTGGATGGGTTTGCGCTAAGCGTAAGTACCGGAAGTTACTGTGTGCCTAGAGGCACGAGTGCTAATAGATCTCCCTTAACTAAAAATTTGTAGGTTCGAATCATTACGGAATTGCTGGATGGTATACGCTGCGGGCGATGGATTCCGGTTGTATTGGCATGTCCATGACCAACACCTCCCCGCTGGCAAGTCCAACCCGCAGCAAAGAAGCAGCCCTAGGTACGAATCCTATTTCGGTTGGAGCCCCAGGAAAAGATGGCGATGGTTTCGTGCTCGACATGGCTACCACTGCTGTAGCGGTCGGAAAGGTAAACAGCGAAAAGCTGAACCACCTTCTGCGATCAATATTTATTCACATCCGGATCATCCGGTACAGATCGAAATGCAGCGGCGTAAGAATGAACCCATTCCGGTCGGTTGGGCACAAGGACCCGATGGACATCCGACGACGGACGCCAGCGTAGCATTCGACACCGCTTGTCTAATGCCACTGGGTGGAACGGAAGTAACCTCCGGTTACAAAGGGTACGGTCTCGGTGCGATGGTGGAAGTATTTTGCGGCATTCTGTCCGGAGCAAACTACGCCACGAAGATACGAAAGTGGACACACGCTGGGGCCGATTCGGAAGCCGATCTCGGCCAGTGCTTTGTTGCCATCAATCCGGCCTGTTTTGCGCCAGGATTTGAAGGACGGTTGTCGGATCTGAATAGCATTCTGCGCAATATGCCGATGGTAAGATGTATTTTATGCTTTGTATAATTTAGTGCACTAATGTGATTTGTGTTACGATTTATTTTAGACCGATCCAAACCATCCCGTGCTGGTTGCCGGTGATCCGGAACGTATGCACATGGCAAAGGTGGATAAGGATGGTGGACTTCCTTACCATGTTAACCAGATTAAGACCTGTACCGAGCTGTCGGAACGTTTGGGTGTGAAGCCGATTGATGTGATTTAATTCGCAGGCAATCAGTAGAATGAGCAATTCTGTCGAACGTGTCGAAGGTTTCAAGGTTTTCAACATATCAAATAATGTTTCTATGTTCATTGCGTTGCTGGAAGATTGTTTTTGCTATTTGCCAATGGTTAAGCTATGATTCAATAAAGTATTAAATAACATACCAACAAAAGATTCCCAGTATTTCTGGATATGTATTGTACTCTCAATATAAATCAAGCTGTTTGAAAGCGTTTGAAAAGTCCCAGAAGCAAAATTTTTATAAGAACACATAATATAAATTCATATAATCTAAAGAAACTTGATAATTTTAGCAAAATCTTGTGCAATTCAAAAAGGCACATGATTTCGAGTTTCCCACGTGTGTTTGTGGAAACTTGGCATTCCTACCCCTCGACAATAATAAAAAAAACAACACACCAAATGACAGTTCTCGCATGCTTCGATCGATACCAAAACAAACCTTTCCACCGCATACGAAACGCGCCTCAACAGAATCGGTAAAACGTGCTGCACCATGAAACTGCTTACGTACAATTTTCTCACTTCCAAGTGTATCCGTGGGGTAAAAGTTGGATATCCTCTGAAATTAAACGTAAGTAACGTGTTAGCCGGTAACATTGACGGTCCCCTAGGCGCTTACCAGACTATTTCCCTGCATCCCACAGATCTTGGAGAAGAAAGAAGTTAATGCTGATTTCAACTCGGAATTCATCACCCGAATGCTGCCAAGGTTGGAGTGGAGTGCAATCTGTGCGGCAGCAGCCAATGTAAGATCTCTTACCATTGATGGTTTGGCAATCTCTCAAACTGCTAATGTTTCTATTCTCACAGGTTGGGTCCGAGATTCCCAGCACCATGCCCACCGATATCCAGAACGATATGGAAACGCTGCAGAAACTTCATCACATTCTGCTGGAGGTGGACGTAGTCGAGGGTACGCTCGAGTGCCCCGAAACGGGACGCATTTTCCCGATCAACAAGGGTGTACCGAACATGTTGCTAAACGAGGATGAGGTTTAAGTGTGTTTTTGCATTTGTGCAAGCTTTTCCATCAGCTTTCCTACTTTATGTGCTATTCTGTAAGTTATTGTAACATAAACGTAACATTTGGCCGAGCGCTTTGGCCAAATAGCAATGTTGGTATGATGGTTTTGGTTATGATTTCGATTCGATCGTGATTGATGATAGATAACAGGTCAGGAAGTAGAATCAAATAAGTGGAAAAATGTAACCAAAACAATTAAACAATCAACTCCACCATTGCCGTAAACCGTTGTCGCTTTATTGTTCTTTAGTATGAATAGTGAACCGTGTGAGTGCATTTTCACGTCCCAGCACATCAAACATTTTGGAAGAAAGGTATGTATGTATGTATGTATTAGTAAGTAACACGCGCATGCAGATTGCGTGGAAAAAGGACGAATGATTTGCAGTTACTTCCATTGCAGTAAGGTACATTTTTGTCACACCGTATTATGATCCGATCGTATCGCAAGTAATAACGCAAATAGGGACAAAAAGGAATGAAGGATTATGCTTTCGAAATTAAGTTATCTTAATAACACTATAAACGAAAGTACTGAATACAACTTGCCAAACAAATGAGAACCGTTTCAACGTGTGTTGTTAAAAGATAATTTTCTACAAAAGAGATTCTGAAAGCGATCTTTGGTGGATTGCATGTTCTGGACATATCTGATTTCATCTCGCTAATATACACAAAATTACATCATCGTAAGAAATCTAACACCTTCTGTTCTGTCGCGCTGTCAAAGTATTAACACAGCTAACGATTCATTTCGCTTGAGTAGTCCCGTTTGCAAGTAATGTTTGAATTGTTTGGGAATTTTGGTGTACATTGCACGCGTACCAGCTGTACCGTTATGTGGCATCGCAAATATAGGCACAAAATAACGTACTATCAAAAGGGAACAGGCAAAGAGGCCAGCCATGCTCCCGTGCTCTCATTCAGCTCCCGTACGTACGTAGCAATACGCATTGATTGTATTGTTCATTTACTAGGATTTCGTGCGGCCGTGCGGATAAGTCTAAGTAGCGAACAACAAACTAGGCTGCAGCCATTAACAAACACTGCTGGCTGTCTGCTACCCAATCGCCGTATATATGATGCTAGTAAACTCGTTACCTCTGTTATACTATACTTTGTTGTGTTTTTAAACGGTTCTGCTAGAAAAATATTGTACCTAAATGATCGCGTCTCTATAGATATATCATAAGTTTGCAATAACAAATGTGCCGAGCTGCTTTCTTTTTTCCGCCCCTAGTGGTATGCAAATGTGCCGTCTAGGTGCATGTACTACAAATGGTGCCAGGATCTGTTGGACCAGTAGCTAACTGTCGCTGCTATACATCTAATTGAAAAGGGTGTCCCTATAAACGGTTCTAGTTTTTATCATGCTTTCATTTGAAATATCTCTCTTTGGAATGATTTACGCTACCGGTTGAAAAATTAAACTCAAGCTATTGATCGTGTCATGACAGCTATGTTTCCGATCTACGCTTTATAAAAAAAAGTTCTTAGTAAAGGAGTACTAAGTAAATAAGTAAAAACGAAGTAAGTAAATAACAGAACACGGGTATACATAGTAAGTCACACATAAAAATAGGCCATCGTCTTTAAAACGTTATCTGTCACAAAAATTGGCACCCGTTTGAATGGAATTATTGGTGTAAATGCGTAGAATGACAAGAAACCATATGGCACGTTGAAGTCGGTGTGGAATTAACATCGAATAGAACCAACATCAACCTTCTCCTCTACATACTTCGGTACATTTTCTTTAACCTTCTCTTAGTACAGTCATTTTCGTTTTATCTAAACAGTGTCACAACTAGGAATGAATTCCAACACTCTAACATTACACATTGCGCAAGTTGCGCCTTATCTGCCAATTTGGGGGCCTACATTTATCGAAACATCACGTTAATTTTGGATGGATTTGGAAAATTGGGGAGAATACAAAAACAGAAACGACCGAATGTTCCAGGAGGCGAAGAATCGGTTCCATTCCTCCGGCAGAACATCTTACGTGTTCCACAACTAGTTACACTTCACGTCCGCTTTCATCAGCTGTGTGTACATGCTGCCCTTCGCTAGCGAACCGACCGGACCCTTGCAAAGCTCCGCATTTGGACCGTGCGCTTTGTACGTGCGCTCCGTACGTATCGTGCGGTCGGGGCCAGTTGCCTTCTTTTGACTGCCTTTGGCAAGATCCGGATTGGCACCGTTCCAGGTGACGTAGTCGGTACTGAAATGAACGATTTAGAGCACATTACAACAGGCCAGGTGGGACACAACAGATTGATAAGGGTTTATCTTACAGCAGCAAATCATCGTTCGGGCCCTTGAATAGCTTCATGTTCGGTCCCTTGGTGGGTATGCGAGACGCTAGCTGGGACGATTTGCTATCCATTTTGCCATCGGAACCCTTGCTTGCCATCTCGCTGGATTCGTCTTCCGAGGAGGATGTTCTAAAAATAGAATACCTAAACATTACACCGCATGGGACGAACACCAGAAAATGTAATGCCAAGGACAGTGGGAGTAAAGAGAGAACAGAGAACGTGATAATGATAGCGAGCGAAAGAGCACGAAGAAAGAACGAGACAGAGAGAAAGAGAGAGATCGCGCACGATTGCGCAAAAAGGACAAAAACCAAGAGCAAGGATAATGTGTGTGTGTGATGAGATACGAAATGGAACGTGAATGCAATTTGTCCACAGCAGGACAATACTTTTAGGAGCGGGGTTAAAACATTCTTACACTCCCTGGTGCTAAGTTCTGCATGCGTCTAACGGTAGTAACTACTACTTAAGGTATGTACACGAGGAGGTTACTATATCCTCAAAATAAACCCGCCAGTACTATGTCCCACGATGTTTTGGACCCGGAGGCGAATCCGAACTGTGCAAAGTATCTTAAACAACAACCATAGTTAGTGAAAAGTGGCAGAAACGATTTACACAGCAATTAGGGTAGATTATCTATGCCGTACTACGAATACTCACATACCAGCGTTTGCGTTTTCTTGGTGACGGGCGAAGATAACGTGCATAATGATAAGGGAATTTTGGGAATGATTGAATGATAAAAAAAAAAAACTGTTATGATGTTAGTGTGGACGTATTGATAGCTTCACACTCTTGTTACAAATCGATGAGTTCTTCATTCAGACACCTCAAAGGGTCTTGGACGGGTAGTTTTGGGTCTCATTAACGTAACTACTGCTAGTAAAATGAAATATTCAAATGGATTATTATGGACCGAAAAACATTAGTGTAATTAGTGATTTGAAACTGATGCTAAGTTGAGTAGTCCTAACTTGACCCTTCCGCCATCAGAATATATAAGCTCCAAAGCTCAATAAATTGTACAAACGAAGAACTTTTACACTCTAACTTTATATATTGGGTACTCAAGACAATAAGGTTATATGAAGCCTTTCCCAAGACAAAATGTGCTTACATAAAAGAATTCAACATATGAAAAAAAGCGTTACTTAGTCTGTTGTATAATCTGATATTTTAAATTAGGTAAGAATTGTGATCATACAATTTTTCTTTTTAACAAAGGTATATTAAAGTAATATATATCAACTACAATATTTATATCAACTTTCAAAGTCAAAGAAAGCCAGAAATGACTGGCCTAGATAAGCCTAGAAAAGTCATTCTTATGAATCTTCAGCAAGGAGTCATTCATATCAGGAGTAAACTCTCAAAAGATTCATGACTGCTCAGAAATAGAATAAAGATTCATATTCATTCATTCAGTTCAAAGATTCTTTCAGATTCAATCATTTAATTTTCATGAATCAGCTTTACCCCTTAATCTAATCTACACAAATCACTAACTTAATCTAAATATTGTTAGATCACAATTATTAGTTGCCTATTTTTGATTATATACAGTATTGGTCCAAAAGGCCTTCCATCGCAAACCTTCATCCTTCACCTGTTATCTTCATGTTATATGCTAATTAAACTCAATCAATAGTGCAATTTGGAATCAAAATTAAAGTGAAATCGAAAGCATACGCAATAACGCACCACACTAACGAACTAGCATGAGAAATGTAAACATCTGAGTGAGATTTGATAGTTGGAATTCTGTTTTAGTACATTTAGTAAATAACCGTTCGCGCGCTTCAGCGTGACCACAAACCGGGGGACACGAAACAATCAACAACAAAGTAATTATAAACCATAGAGCATATCTAAAAGAACACACACATAGATACACGTAAAATACACACACGGAAGATAGGAAAATATTATAACGAAGGTGATGGGTGAAACACACTAGTCGGAAGTAAAAGATCATACTTTGCGTGATCGGTTTTGGCTTTCGGGCGGTTCTGCTTGCCAACACCAACCGCACCGCTGCGTGCACCGCTTTCTCGCACCTTCGCGGACGGATAGTCGGGGGATGAGTCATCGCCGGGGGTATTATCGCTGCTGGATGACTCCTCCGTCGTACCGGGTGGGCTCGTTTCCGGATCGGAACATTTGGCCGTGGCAGTTGACCCCATTACTTCTTGCTTGTCTGTTGGCTTAATACCATCCACCGTGGTTGACCCTGGATCCTGGGAACTTCCTGCTGCTGCTACGGCCGATGGCGATGAAGCAAGCACACCTCCATCGTGGGCACGTTTGGCCAGCGGTGTGCGGGGTTGTGACGAAGCGGTGCTATTGCTTCGACTGCAACATATTTGGTGCACGACGGTAAGCAACAACCACACAAACATAGAGAGAGAGATAAAGAGAGAAGGAGAGTCCACACACAAACACGCGGGCGGTAAAGAACATGAGCGTGGTGATGCGGTGGTGTAATATCACACGTGATGCGTGCCACCAGAAACACACACACATAAAAAAACAGATTTGAATTTGAACGATTGTTGAACGATTTGTTCAAGGGTTAGAGGCAAAACATTGTTGTTAAGGACAAAGGCGTGGATCATTTTTGGCAATATTGCGTCAAGATTGTTGTTGATAGTTTCCAGTATTGAAGCATTTTTTAAATTTTGATTGCACACAAATTTCAATAATTTCGCGTAATATGTGTTGGGGCCGGACATGATTTCAATGTTGGATGAAAAGAAAGAAAAAACGAGAACGAGAATGAAGATAGAAGAGAAGAAGAGAGAGAGATAGAAATAATGTACAGGATATGCGTATTTCGTAGATAGATTCGCATTTAAATGTCTGTTATGGCAACCTAAAGCAGCTATCAGTGATGTGGGGCACTCTGTTACCGGCGATGCTTCTATACACGATCGCGCGATCATCGCTTAGATCAAGCTTTCTAATTCATTACGTTATGCGCGAGGGATGCGATTGTGTTGGTGCATCGTTTGTGAAAACGAATCTCCGCAGCGGACTTATGGACAGCAGCGTCACTAAAAGCGCATGAGACGCATGCAGATGGAAGAAACTAGGACACGATACGTTCGGGAAGGGCAACAGCTTCGCAAAAAAGGAAACGATACGAAATACATAAACGAAAGAATACACAGCACGGTGGTGCTTGGTGAAGCGGCTTTTTTTGCAAGGAAAATACTCTACTGACACTAATAACACACGCACACACGCTAGTGAATTTCCGGTTGATGAGCTATAAAATCCCTCTTAAACTATCGAAATGCTAACACTAAAGCTTTCTTCCCATTCTAATGAAAATCTTTTGATTCATCCGGCTCTGTTAACAGATCAAATTAAGGACTAGAGAGAGAGAAACAGGGCTTCGCAGCACATAATGCATTTAGTGTGCAATTGTTGCAGCTTTGCTGTTCGTCAGCTCACTTTAAAGCTTGCGTTTGTATTCAACCCCGCTGTACCTACCTTGGCCCAGCACTTCCTGAACCGCGCGCATTTTCCTTGTCCTCTTCGGATTTGTGCGGTGCCTCAATCTTGACACTTTTCTTCTTATCCTTATCCTCCTGGATAACAATGTTGAGTATCTTTTTGGCGCGCTCCTCCGAATAGTCCACACTTTCCAGCGCCATTAGAATGATTTTCTCCGGCGTATCCTTATACTTTGTCTGCAGGCGTGATTTAACTAAAATTACACAAAATGGAAGTGTAAACCAAAAACATGCTCCCCCAAAGTAGATACCCTTTACCGGTTACTTACTTTTCTTCTTTTCCTCCGGTGACTTTAGCTTCGGTGTTGGCGTTTTCTGTTCCTCCTTTTTGTCATCTTCGGTAGCTTGCGATGTGCCGGTACCTTTGCGCGATGCGGAATTACGCTGCGGAATCGGTTGTTCGCGCTTATCGTAACCCATCGATAGCAACTGCTGGGAAGCGGTCTGTACGTTATTGTCCGCGTTAGCCAGTACGTCGAGGATGAGCGTTTCTTCCGCCTTCGGAAAGATGCTTTTCATGTATCTAACAGGGGCAAGGAAAAACGAAATTGGTATGTTAGTTATAAACATTAACGTTGAGAATACTAATTTTGCTAAAATAAAAAAAGGGTTGTTTTATCTAGCAAAACATGAACAAAACACAAGAGAAAACTGAAATCATCTTCTGCCATATAACATCCAACACATATAAGAACATGCAAGGGGAAGAGAAAAGAAAAACGTTGAGGCTTAAAACATACGAAACAAATGAAGCCAAAATAAAACAAAAAAATAAATATATAAAAGTGTAACTTAACGCTTCATAAACGCTTGACCTAAACACTAGCAAAGAGTGAGGGAAAGCATAAAACAACAGAACACAACGACTAAACCCAGTCACTAGCATCCACAAGCAGGCAGTAAAAGTAGAACGCGTTTAGTTTAGAAACCTCAGCTTCATCTTCGGCGACGAGTGTGGTTTCGGTGAGCTGCGATAACCGTCCCCCGGTCCGTTCCGTGGCGATCCGTATCCACCACCGTACCCGCCAGCATAGCTACCGCTGGCACCGCTGGCCGGCCGCGGTACGGGGCTTCCCGTCCGTGAGCTGGACATTTCGCTGCGTCCTCCCAGTACCGGTGTCATCTGGAACGCGGACACAACGCCCATGGCCGTGTTGTGGAACGGGCGATGACCGAGCGGTGGCGTCGAGTAGGGGCCCGGCGTCGTTAGCGGATGTTTCTCCACCTGCAGTGCGCTTATTACGACCGCCTCTCGGTTGTAGTACCTGCCAGTACGTCGAACGTAGTTTGTTGTGTATGTGGGTGTGTGGGTCAGGAAGGAAGGAAGCGCAAGTTTTGCGACACGGTAGTACACGCACAAGTATTGCAAACACGTGAGCCAAGCGGGAGTATTTGTTTTTTGTTTGTTATTGTTAGATTAACACGGTTAACGAGAGCGCATTGAAGGATAGAGAATGATTACGGAAGAGTTAGCGTGCGAGTTAGATTTAGAACATAAATTGAAACAAATACGTGTATGTGTGTGTAAAGTGTTAGTAAAACATGGCCGAACAAAGCATTAGACTGCGTGAAATATTTCAAAACTTTGCTTCAACTAGTTTTAAGGGAAGCAATAGTAGCAGCTGTGTGTAAGCACATTGCAACAACCACAATCCTTCCAGCAATGGCCGTGATAGAAGTGAGACAGCAGGTGATACAGCAACTAAAAATAGTAACAGATCATACAACAACTCTCTCTTGTAGTGCTTGCGGCAAAAACCAAAGATCAAAGATATCAAGCTGCAAGCGCGCTCGTCGCATAAGAATCCACTGCCACAGTGCCACGGAAAGAAACAGGAAAAGCAAAAGCTTAGCTAATTAAGGCGACAGTGGCGCCAGAGCTTGTGTAACTGAGCGGTGCAAGACAGAATGAAAGAGAGATGCAAACAAGGATGTGCTTTGATGTAGACGGAAGGGTGGGCATAAAGCATCACACAGCATTACAAACACCGAGAACGGACGGTAAACCACAACACACGTGCCCGTGTTTGTTGTAACAGACAACGGAAGGCTTCGGTGGGGTGTTTGTGTGTCCTTACTAATAGGCTGTTGCTATTTTTATACGAGGAAGTACACTCCGCTCTTCAGTAGTTTTTTTTTTCTCTTGATGAAAACATTTTTTGAAGTGTCTAGCATTTTGCAAACTTTCCCCGTAGTCCATGTGACACTCCGTTTGAAATTTACTGGACCGAAAAGTGAAACAGTGTCAGTGGGACTTAAAAACTTCAAATAAGATTATCTCGAATCATATTTTCAATACTGACGGACATTGAAACTAGAAACCAGTTCGTTCGATTAAAACGTTCGATTTTAAGCTGAATACAGCCCAATATCTTCTGTCATCGTACGTGGTCGATGCTTTCATCTTAAGTTCTTTTTTTATATTTTTTTTTGTTCAATGGTTATAAGTTCTGTTCGTAAATGGAGTTGACTAGGAGTCCATTCTATATGGAATTTTTAATATTTCCCAGTGTCTAAGCGTCCGTTCTGGAACATATATGTTTAGTCTCTTTCACAAATTTGGCACCTGAGCTACCTGTCGTCGGTGATATAGTGGCTGTAAACCTAGTAGTGGGCAGCGGTCTAGCTACGGTCTAGATATGACTAGTACGACAAAACCACGAAACATTACGAAGAGCTAGCCTAGTAAACCTGCGCTGAATCGACCCTAGTCTGTTAGTCCAACATGCAGAAGAAAGCTTCCTAGTTACATCCAAGTTAGCTAATATTGAACGAACTATCGAGGCACAAACTTAGGCCTTAGGCACATCCGGTCATTAAAGTCTTTTGCGTTCCTGATTATGAAGTCTAGCATTCGATTTGTCTTATCTATCAGAGTACGCTACAAAGTACAGAAGTACTAATTTACAGTCAAAAATGGTTCCAACGTCACGAATTTCAAAGTCCTCACCCTTAATTACGTTGCCCTTAAGACATGTAATTTTGACATAAACAAATTCTTTGGTCTGAATTGCCCAACGTCCAACTTTCTTGCCAGCAATATGGCAGGATAAACATATGTATTCTATTTTTGTCACACATTTATGTAAAGCTTTTAGAATAAAAAATCCCAAAAATCCAATTTTAAGATCAAAAGAGTGTACTGCCCCTCTAAATGCATTATCTACTTAACGAGATTCGAAGTCTTCTTTAAACTACTATATTTTTTGTGTTATATAGTATTACAATTAGTATTGCAGTCATTTCAATGACACCAACTACTACAAAACTGAATCAACAGCACAAAGCCAACAACATTCTTTGATCCATTCAATTCAAATAAAGAAGCTTTCCATTTGATACTGTTTTAAAGTAACTTGAGGATTGTTCAATTTTAAACTCTTTTACCAAGTCCCTAATTGTTTAGTTGCCTGCTATTAACTAGTGTTTAAAGACGAGAGTGTTTTGCATATATGTCAGCCTTTGTATGCCTGTTGTGTGTACGTGTGTGCGTGTGTACGAAAGTGATGCTGGACACTTTCGATTGAAGCTTTCCGTTCACTTAGAACGCTCTCATACTCACTTCTTCAACAGCATCCGGATGTGGGTTTCCGGTACGGTAGGGAACATGGAGTTAATTTTAGCCACCGTTAGATCGGTTTCCGCTGCCGTCACGTTCGTCGTGAACGTGGTCTCCACCATGCCCTGCCGTCCGAGTCCCATGCGCGGGCTGGTACGTACCATCGGAGACATTTCCTGCGCAAAGAAGAAAAATTAATGCAATTACTAAACGGGTAAAAGGTTTGGTTTTGTCACTAAAAAAAACCTGTCCTATGTATTAGCATAAATAGAGAACGAAATGAAAAACCAAACACAAACAACAGGTATGGATGGATGGAGACGCATGGTGGGTTGTAGTACTTACGATGTGCTGCTGCTGTTGCTGCTGAAGCTGTTGCTGTTGCAGTCTTTGGGCAAGGTTTGGGCTAGCATTAAGGCTAGGCACACCGGAGGGTGGATTCTGGAAGGCGGCCTGGGCTGGATAGAACGAGTTACTCGAAGGGTACACATGATAGGGAGAACCATGCACTGGCTACGTTTTGCCGAATCGTGTTGGTACGGTCCAATTTTACGGAGTGGGTGAACATTAGCATTAGCGGCAGTACAGTTTCGGGGTTTGGCGGACGACGTATGACAATGCGGTTACAGAGTACACAATGTACACGGATTGATGACACGGGACACAGTCAGATATAGCGGGCAATACGAATACATAGGCGCCATAGAAAGAAAGATCGAGAGAAAGGCATAGAAATGAATTGAAGAGGAGCTTTTACATAGAAACAGCACATATACACTAATCGAAACAGAGTACACTAGGTATAGAAAAGAGTTGGTTCCAAGTTGCAACATGATACATCTACAAACATGTTCGTACGACACCACCCTTCCCTTCCTTCCATCTTCTTTCTTCTCATTAACTCATCCCGTCCCCTTCCGGAAAGAGTGCCAACGGGGCACTTGATGCACTCGCGACGAGTGCAGAAGGGTCCTCGCGAGTACACCCCCAAGCATTGGTTGGGCTTCCCAGGCTCAAGGATCGTTTGTCGAAACGCACGGAGCATGGTGACACACATTCGCCACCTACCTGCATGGAAATGCTGTCGTTAGAGATGTGAAGTGGTGCTCCAGTTTGCAGCTGGCGGATCCTGGCCCGCGGGTCCTCCCATTGCGTCGTTTTGGTGAACAGGTTCACATAGTAGCTGCACGAAATGACACAGATAACAAGCATATGAGTTATGCAACAACACAACCGCCCGACACAAACACACACACACACACAGCCACACATCCAGATAAGTTCCGCTCCAGGGAACGTCCTTATCGCCATGTTGGATTTTTTCACCCAAACACATTTTTCAACACATTTCACGCCCTTTGTGTACATGTGTGCTTATGGTTTTATCTGATTCACATAAACATTTACACCAACTGTCTGCCATACTTACTAGCGACCTGTTCTGGAATCGTATTTACAGTCCCAACCGGGCGGTAACCCTATTTGGTCCATTTGCTCGGACATGCTTTTCACTGCACGCTTCTGCTCAGATTGATGAAATTGTTATGCTTCGATGTTGTGTTTCACGGGTGTTGGATTGTGTGCGACTGCGCAGAATTCAATGCTTGCGTGTGGCAAGGCAAAGCAAACGCGGGCAGGCAAGCCGAACTGGTTGACACAAATTTGCAACAAAATAAGGCAATTTCTATCAAAACCACATGTTTCCGATCGATGACAAAGGTTCAAAGGTTGAATTAATGTATTGCACTATTGTAGTGGATTTCAAATATGCTTTACGCGCGGGAAAACATAACTGCCGAACCCAGTAAAATCGAAACACCAACTTTGTTTATAAATAACGGTGACGTCATTGCCGACCGTCGTCAAATGTCAAAAAGTTTCGTGCAGTTCGGCTTTATCTGAAATTCTAAGCATTTTAATTTTTGTGATAAAATGCAAGTTGTTTGAAAAAGGTCTTACATTTATAATTTGTTGCATAAGAAAAAAAGCTTCCTTTTCAAGATCCATACCATTTTCCATATTTAAAGTATTTTTTTATTCCAAAAAAAATTGACATTTATTGTCACTTCCATGCCCGCTATAATCATGCATGACCGCACACAGTGTTCATCGACAATAAAAAACAACTCACGAATTCCTGGCAAGTGAGAACAAAATCATCAAAAATGTGCCATTAAATCGAACAAAACTGCCCAAAACCATCGACAAATGTTTCTTTAGCACGTAAAGTTGTGTTTCACATAGTTATCCAGCACTTCCAAGCGGCAGAGAGGGGAGAAAAACGTTTCTCTAAAGCCAACACACCAAACCACCCAATCATACGTGTGGGAGTTCCGGAAAACACCCGTATAAAAAAACATCTGTTTCGGAAAAGAGAACAGTGAAATAACATTAGAAAATGGAAGATATTTTCCATTGGTGTCGTGAAGGAAACTCGATCCAGGTGCGTCTGTGGCTGGACGACACGGAACATGATATGAATTTGGGGTAAGTTTTCCCTGTTGCCAGAACCAGCTGTCATATGGGGTGTTGCGGGCGATACCCATAAACGGAAGAAAATTGCAACAGGTGCAAAACGTACAAAAACGAAGCATTTTGTGTAACTTTCACTTCAAGTAAGATATAACAATTGATGTTAAAGCGATTTCGGTAAAAGATATGCGCTGAAGAGATTCGCCTTCCGTTGCAACATATGACGTCATGTTGTGTTGACGAAGATTTCGAACGCGCAATGGGATTGTTCATTGTGAGGTATCGGGAGGCGTGTATGAATGAAATGAACCCACACACTGCTCATAGTAAACGCGTTTGTTTATGTTCATCCGGGGAAGGCGTGATTTTGGGCGCGTCATGAACGATTCGAATATTTTTAGCAAATGTGACTAATGCGGTTCGTTCGTTTTTTCTTTTCCTTTGTTTTTAGTGATGATCATGGGTTTAGCCCATTGCACTGGTGCGCCAAGGAAGGACATACCAAGCTGGTGGAGATGTTGCTGCACCGTGGCGCACGGGTTAATGCAACAAACATGGGCGACGATATACCTCTTCACCTGGCATCTGCCCATGGCCATTATGATATTGTGCAGCTGGTGCGGGAACATTGAAGCATAAATATGATAGAAAATGTGGAATAAGTATTTTTCGTGTCTGCTTTCCAGCTTATACGCCATCGATCGGATGTGAATGCGGCGAATGAGCACGGAAACACGCCACTGCATTATGCATGCTTCTGGGGCTATCAAGCCATTGCGGAGGAGTTGGTTAATAATGGTGCATTGATTTCGTTAGCCAACAAGGACGGTGACACACCGTTGGATAAGGCGAAAACGTTACTAGCTACACGGTGAGTAATAACTATCTCAAACCGCACAGCTTGTTCGATGAATGTGCTAATTTTGAGGTATAATCACACATTTTACTTTGCAGTTTACACAATCTGGCGGTTGAAAGTGGACAGGAGCTGAAGAAAATTAGCTTCAAGGATCAGGGCTGGTCGGGCATGAAGACGCGCTCCCGCGATGCCACACTGTCTCGTTTCAAGGGCATCAACATCCAGGAGCTGACACTTCACAACAAGGTCGCGATAACGCCCGGCGGTGAAACATGGCGTGGCCGCTGGCAGAACAACGAAATCATTGCAAAGATTCTGGCGATACGCGAGTGTACCGCGCGTGTGGCGCGCGATTTCAACGAAGAGTTTCCGAAGCTACGAATTTTCTCCCATCCCAACATTTTGCCCGTCCTCGGTGCGTGCAATGCACCGTCGAATCTGATCGTTATCAGCCAGTACATGCCACGCGGTTCACTGTACGATTTGCTACACGGTACGGCCGGAATCGTGGTCGACACGGCACAAGCTGTCCGATTTGCGCTCGATATTGCACGCGGTATGGCGTACCTGCACTCGCTCGAACGCATCATCCCGGAGTATCATCTGAACAGCTTCCACGTTATGGTGCGTATAGCAATTGTGCTTGCACTCAATTACAAGTGAAGTATTGTATTTATTTGATTGCTTTGTTACAGATCGACGATGATCTTACCGCGCGTATCAACATGGCAGACGCAAAGTTCTCGTTCCAGGAGCGAGGCCGCGTTTATCAGCCCGCCTGGATGAGCCCGGAAATGTTGCAGAAAAAGCGCAGCGAACGCAACTGGGAGGCGGCCGATATGTGGAGCTTTGCAATCTGCATCTGGGAGCTGGCAACGCGTGAAATCCCGTTCGCCGATCTGACCCCGATGGAGGCGGGTATGAGGATCGCTACGGAGGGTTTGCGGGTAACGATCCCGCCCGGTACTTCGCCCCATCTGGCGAAGCTAATCAAAATCTGCATGAATGAGGACCCGGGCAAGCGCCCAACGTTCGATATGATCATACCAATACTCGACAAAATGAAGCGTTAATTTCGTATTGGTTTGGAACGAAGAATGTGTCGGTGGTGTGCCTTTTTCACCAGTGCCTTTGTGCCTCTTTGCAACAAGTGGTCTTTTTTGAACGGTGTGCAACGAGAACTAACCTGAAGGATTATTTATTTTCTTCCATAATGAATCAATTACTCTTTCTCCTTCCATATGCCAACTTTAAACGGAACAACAAAATCTTTTATCGGCTCCGGTTTCTCATCAATTAAAAAAAACGAGTTTGTCGTTGTATCGTCCTTTTTATGTCGTTATTAATAACAGTGCCTTAACTATAACAAAAAAAATGATCAATTAGCAAACGAGCAGTGGAAAAGTATTACACAAACAAAACAAGCACAAAACACGGGTTCGGAAAGCAACATTTCAACTCACGATTAGTTCTGTTCGTTGTTTTTTTGCTCTTAAAATGTATGTTGTAATCGTTTGTTGACGCGAAGTAACTATCCAAACAACTAAACACTCTTAACTGTGCGTTGTAGTTATTTAGAATTAATCGATGTATTTTTGATACAGATAATAAAACAAACATTAACCAACGTCCTGTTTGTTTCTGGTATGGTTATCAAGATGTTCTCTTATAGTTATAGATTATATTAATCAATCAATTTCTTCTCCCATTTTTAACTATTTTCCATGCGAAATGCATCTCTCTGATAAGTTCTCAACTCCGACACGTTAAGAATATAAGTTGCGGTGCTCCCGATTTTCGGTACATGCTCTCGCGCTCACGGGCAAGCGATGGTGGGCACAATGTAAGGCAGTGTGTCCATGACCTGCAGTAACATTTCGCGGTGCACTTCCTGCTTTGTGGCTTTTTATAGCAATTGAACAAAGTTTACGCAGGTGGTGCACTCTCGCTCTCGCTCTCTTTCTCTCGCCTGTGTTTTCTACCTAGCACGACGAAGTCCCTTTTCGCTGGAACCCTTTACGTACGCCGGAGAGAAAGGAAAAGAGAAAGAGATCCCGATGTCGAGAGGATACCCAATGTCATGTCATGGGAAAAGGAAGAACCGTGCCGCAAAGGACGAACTCCGGGGGAATGAGGAATGAGGGTGAGAACAGAAAATTAACTCCGTACACAGTAACGGAAAACCGGGCGTAATGCGGTAGCCATCTCCTCAGTAGGCTGTGAAACGTTCAAAGAAGTAAGGGAAACGATGGGGCTAGACTAAAGCACCTGCCCGAAAGTTGCAGGCTCCAAGTGGAGAGCAAATGGTGCATTTTTTTGCACCTGTGAAGAAATCGTCCCGAGCATATGTGGGCCTGTGCTCACTCGGCAAGTACACAACAAGCCTGCCAGGCTCTCCCGGATCGGCAGTGGGGCGACTTCTTCGGAGGGCGGCTTTGCTTTGGTTCGACAGTCACAATGTGTTGGTGAGCAGTACCAGAAGAACCCACTCGAAATAACGCGGAAAAGGATGTCAAGTGTTTTGGCTGCACGGCAAATCGTCGTCCTGGTTCGCACACGCTCCCGAGCACGCACACGGCGCTCGCACACTCGCTGGTGGTGACATGTTCCTTAGTGCGTCGTGTGATTGCGATTCAACTTCCTGCGGTGTGTTGTGGTGTTGTTGCGCGTACCGAAAACAGTGAAGTGCAGCATGTGATTAGATAATACGACACGGTTGCTATAATCTTGCCACCATGTGTATAATATCTTACCCGATCCCAAAGGCCCAGGACGTTCATCAGTGATTGTACCGGAAGTACCGCAATGTGAAGTGTGTGCGTAGGGTTCTTTTACAGACTGCGAATATAAATATTACCCGGAAACCCGGGACGCGTAGCAGATGGAACATTCGCTGTTCTCCAACAACTCGAACAGCTCGGAAAGGTACGGACCATTTGCTTGCAGGGACTGCATATTTGCAACATCACCGACCAAGCGGTTTGCAAGCCATTCTCACCGGTGCTGACCCCATTTTCCCGGTGCTAAAAGTCATTTCCCGTTTGCACTGGTTTTGATCAGCTGAATATAGGTCAACGATTTCTTTGTTTCTGTGTGGCGAGTTTGGGACGGTTCGGTAGCGAAAGCACAAGCACCGGCGGACCAAACAAAGGAAGCACGGTCATTCGGGAAGGGGTCAGTGCGGGGTGAGAGGAAAAGAACCAGGATCAAGCGAACGAAAGAAGATGGTGTGACATTTCATGCTTTTCACCCCATCCGAGGTTTGATCCACGGGCTTTTTTTTAACGTAGGATACATTTTTCATCGGACCTTTTTTTTACAACATTTTAACTGCCCATCCATTGGCGCAAATTTCAATCTTCTGCTTTTGTTTCCCCTTGATGTCTGGTTAATTCTTACCCTGCAGCTCGGCAATCGCGTCCTCCACTACCACCGTTCTGTATAACACGGCCAGCCCAGTAGGACACGCGGTTCAGCTCGGGGGAAATAGTAGCTGCGTCAATGTCGGTGAAGTATCCTCAACGTGCAGCGTCGGTTCGGCCGATGAGACGGCTTCGTCGCCGGGCTATATCAACACGGCAACCGAGTCGTCAATTTCGAGTTTGGATGATCTTAAAAATGAAGGTAAGTGGAAAGCGGATACATTAATGTGGAGCCAGTAAATTATTTGCCTGTTACGAGTAATTCTGGTGTGAAATTTTACCAGATAATAATTCGTAATGAGTACTGGGCAAAGTATTCGCTGGTATAATTAGAACCTTATTTTATAAACATAATATCCTTTTGAGTTTTAAAGATGTTGATTACGTAAAATAGTTCGTCCTGCAGTGCAACTTAAATTTCAGAAACTTATTTCTAAGACAAGGATTTTGTCCAAAACTGAGGATCTTCTTTTGGTCACTTGCAAGTGGAATAATGATCAAACGTATAAATTAGTGAAGGGAACTCCGGAGTGGATTCATGACTCCACTCCGACTCCAAGGATAAAAAAAAATCCGCAGTCGACTCCGGTTTATTTCGGAATCAACTCAGGATTACTCCACAGTTTACATATTTGACGTCGGATTACTCAGGAGTTATTTTCAGCTTTAATTCGGGAATACTCGGGAGTTATCAACGGAGTCGACTTCAGTTTTTTTTTTCGGGTTGAATCCGATTTTTCGTAGTCACTGAGTTGATACCGCAACAAACGCTAAAGTGAACACCGGATCACCGGATATTTTCCTTGGACAGTGTTCCTCGGGTCTTCAAACAACTTTTCACTCTAAAACTAATTTTAAAATTGTTCCATAGGCATTTCTGCGCTGTTCGTTAGTGTTTTCCTTAGTTTTCTATAAGTTTTTGACAATCTACCACCACTAATCAAGATAAAAATTTGTATAGAAATTTTGAATCGTACACCGGATTACACTCGGCAGACGGTGGAATGGTCATGTCATTAGAAGGACACCGGACAACCCAACCCGTAAAGTACTTTCTGGTCGTGCACATGGACAGAGGAGGCGTGGTAGACCCAAATTGAGATGGAATGACTGCGTTAGTGCGTCCGCCAGAAAGGCCTAAATTATGGATTAGCTGATCAAGGTGACAGCGGTCCACCGTGAGCAGCTTAGCAGGCCAAGACCGCGAAGCGGTTGTAGTCCCTGACAAGTAAGTAGGTAGGTCTAAGGACGATCCTACGATCGTAGTTCCACCAACCTACTCTAAGTATGTTGCGCAACTGGTAGCCAAGTAAACTCTAACGGGTTCTTCATATCATGAAAATGACACCAGATCGCCAAGCGCAGTGATTGTAATGCTCGATATGCATTCAAGTTACCATATTACCTTTAGGTTTAGCCACCTTCGCTTTATAATTACTAGCAAAATTTATATATTACAGATAAAATACTAATAATAATGTTATTTCAACTTAATTGGGGTACTTTTTGATTATCGACTTGTTGATTGTTCTTTTTAAATTGTTTACACCTACGATACAAAACGTTTGCTACCATTTTCAACAAAACAGTTGTTTCATCGACTGCTAATTTCAATTTAAAAAAAATCATAGCTTTACGTTGAAACGTAGAGCAATAACTTCAACTACTTCCTGGAAGTAATCACAAAATAAGTCCCATTATGTAGCAGTCAATTAGCTAAATGTAGCAAACGAAATGAGCCCCATCGTATAATTGCGACACACCGCTATGGTAAAACGCAGCGTTTTGCCAAGCATTGGCCAGTGCCGATTTTTCATCATTCTCTTTTGTGGTTCACCTCTTCGCTGACACTTTTGCCGTCGTGCGTTGAAATGTGATCTAAAGCATAACTTCGCAAACATTTCGACGCGATGCGTACGACGGCCGATGGACCGGCACTGTTATTGTAAAGCAGTTTTTCAGCCAACTATATCTCTACTTTCTTCCATTTCATGCTGTGTCCATCTTCCACCAGTCGGGTTGCTACATTTCACATCCCTTAAACCATTGTCGATCGCCAAAGATCGATTCGTAACGGCCCATTCTTCCCTTATCAAGATGTCAAACAGCGCGTTGCGCTCTTTTCGTTCTTTAAATTTTAATTGTCCATCGGGCAGAGGGCGCACGGAAGGATAGGGAACGCAGGAATAGTAAAGCTAAGCGAAACAACGAAATACCAAAAGATACGAGACACCAACAACCACCCCAAGCAGAACTTTAAAATCTTTGCTCTGGCGTGTGGAGAAAGGTGCAAAGAAACGATTAAACGGTGAAGAGCCCAATAAAAGGAGAACAGAAGAAAAAAAAGGTGACTCCGAATGCGAAAGACCCAGCAGCCGGGGGAATCGGTCCAAAAATAATGAAAAAAAAGGCAGAATACGGAAGAGAGAAGCAGAAAGAAAGCACCAAAAGGCAAAAGGGCGATGACGGGCGACAGCAACGACGGCGACGAAGACGATGCCGGCGCGATGGGCCCGCCAAGTTCATTCACCTTTCCTCGCGCGCGTTAAGCCTCATTACGCACGGGCACACGATCGCAAACGGCACGATGGCACACGGTGATCGTTACTGCCACCTTCAACAGACCGCGCGAATCGATTCTACCGCCGTTCATGCTTCTCTCAGCCCTCGCCAGCTAACCTTACGCGTTCGCATGTACTTACGCATGAGCGTATTCTGATGGGTTTGGAGCGCGTTCTGCCCGCGGGTCAACGGCCCTAGGTCGATTTTCCCACGAGTTTTGCACGAATTTGATATGCGCATTCTTATCATCTCACTCCGAAAGAGGTAGGTTGGTGTACGTGACCATCACACGGTGCACCACAGTAATTGGGGTTGATTATCCGGCCAGAGTGTGGAGGTTTTGTGATTTATTGGTTCGAAACCCATCCACTGTTTAGGTCGAGGCACGATTAATCCATCAGTCTTCTAAGACGTCTTTTCTCAAATCTTGATACAGAATACCAGCGTGTGCAGCAGGTATTCAGGTTAAAGAGCGTATTAAATGGATTACGAGGCGTTCACATTTGTTGAACCGAGAGTCTACCACGCGGAACGTCCGATGAACGATGGCCGAGTCTTTATCGTTACGGGGCTCTGCAAATGAAGCATGAATTATCTAATAATGTAATGGATTCTTTTCCTTTTTGGTGTCTCTACTCCATTCTATTTTAACGATAGGGATTTACTTTTTTCTCGCTACATCTCTTCAACCAATTCCACTTGAACGATGATGACAAGCGAAACTGTCGTTTCTGGGTGGGTTATGACGTCTGTTTTGTTGGAGCTTTAGCCTCCACAATGGCTTCAATGTGATATGCAAAATGGGGCCAGATGACACCGTCGAACAGGCCGTGGATGGATCTTCACAAGTGCGTTCGTAAAAAAGCTTCTAGGACCCAATATCAGCTGGTCGGATTATCTTGTGCAATAAAATGGGTGCTTTCGCTTTAGCTTCGGTAGAGCGTTGTGCATGTACGTTTATGGCCGTTTTAAATCGTACACGGTGATTTACATTTATCACTTTTATGATCATTTGATTCAGCTGATGTCGGTCCTCCAACAACAGGTGCTAGCTGCATTTGTTAAGCTTTCCTTTTTGAGATTTGCAATTTCTGCAACCGATGCAAATTTTATTACAAGGATAGGGTATCTCATGGTAGATATGCGATTAGTTCTAAGTTCGTCGTTCAAATGTCCGGCTGGGGCACGTCCAGGCTGTCTGCTTAGTGTACGCGACAACAGTAACAAATCGATTAACTTGGAGAATCATTTACATCTCGACTTGCTATCAATCCGTAAAGCGACACTAAATAGACAAGATCTTCTACATCTCCTTCTTCTCCGCAATCTTTATCGCTATGCGACTTCCAAACTTTATGACGTCCATCAAGAGTCGGTAGAATGGGACTTGTTCTGCACTATGCTTAATGTCAGTATCGTGCTGCTCCTGTTCCTCATGCCGAGAACGTCGGATCGTTTCTGGCAGTCCCTTGTCCGGGAAGTTCGAATCGTTGACCAACTTGCAGAGCTGATCGTTGTAATGTTCGACCATCACCGATTCAACTGCAACCGTACACGACAGGGCGGCCTTTTTCACGGAGTAGTGCCGTTCCGGCACCGAGTCGGACACGTTCCAAAATGGTAATAGTGCCGTTGGCCGAACGCGGTACTTGTTGATCAACTGATCGAACGTTTCCTAGTGGACTTTCTCCTACTTCCACATGTGTTCAATAGTTTTACCCACCTTGGTGTGGCCTAATAGATAGAATAACAATGTTTAGATGATTATTTGTTACTTTCCGTACAAAGTTCGAAATGAGTATCTTCATCGTATTAGTACACACTAAGCAACTAAAAGATCCTTACCAAGAACGATTATCTGTGCTCGGTAGATTTGGTACGCTCCCAGCTCACCAGCATGATCCACTCTGATTACACTATCAACCAACTTTGAACAGCATTCGGTCAGTTTTTCGCGTCCTGTGTGAACTCCTCTTGTAAGCTTTAGCATCATTGGGCATAACTCATAACCCAATTTATCAATTGGGTATATTAAAAATCTGTTAAAATCCTCTATTTGTAATTTTGCCTGCAGAAACACGAAAAATTTAACAAACAACTTCTACAATTCCTTTTCTACGGATCATTGCATTGAGTGTCGTTTTTCTTTGCGATGGTGATTTTTCACAACAAGCAACTGTCAACACACCTGTCAAATGACAGTTGCCAGTTTTACGCAGAATTTGCTCGCCGCAAAAATGCTGGGGTTACTAAAACGAAGTTTATAGGTGAACAGAACTAAAGTTTATAATCACGTTATGTGTAATATACAGATAGGATTGCTAATGGGCGGATAAGAGTGGTAAGTTCCAATGTTTACTTCTGTCTAGAAGTGCGAGTGCAAGAATAAGGAAAAATCGAATCGCAACCCACAAAACAACCCCTGTGGAGGTCATTGACCGATCTTCCCGGTGCGTTTTTATCTCTTTCCCTCCCACTGTTGGCTCTTTCGCTCCTTTCAATCTTGAAGAAAAAGCAAAACATTCAGTGTGTTCTTGCTTCAGCCTCACTGCCTCACCGGCGCGGAATGGAATACGTTATGTATTTTTTTACGTTTGTTTGTGTACCCATTTATAAGCATCGCCCGTTTATGCTGTTTGTTTCCTCGTGTCGTCCCATTCCTAGTTTCGGACCCATCATCGCCCAATGCCGTAACCGTGCGTTTGTCGGTTTTGTCACCGCTTCCATCGCGTCTTGCACCGTCCTGCAGCCCGCCATCATCATCGCTAGCGCAGCTTCCAGCACGCGCACACGCGCCCCGCTTTATCAGCACGGTGTGCGAGTGTGCGAAGATTCGATCGCACTGTGTTCACGCAAAAACGGATGAAAATCGGCTGCGGCTGAGGCTCGGCGATTCGTTTTATGCTCACCTGAAGCGATACACATTCGCGTTGCTTAACGCTGCAACGATCTCTCACCCAATGCAGAAGGAACTCCCTCGATGCATTCAATTCTGGGAAGCGATTCCTTCCTGCTTATCCTGCACGAACCGCTTGTGTGCGGCGTTCGATGACCGCGGTTCTGTGTCGCGGGTGGGGCGGTTTGCCGGGCACCGGTTGCATTAAGCCTCGGTCATTCGCGTGCACCGAACGTGAGTGCGTTGTGCATTGCGCGGATTGCCCACCACTGTCATGGCTGCATCGTTCTTTGGCGATTTATGTGTGCCCGCCCATCGTGGGGAGGCCTTGATAGTCGGGTGTTAACTTTAAGCTGCGCTCGGTGCAGCATTGAACTTGAACGTTGAAGAAGATTCACTCGCGAGCACGAGAGGTCAGATGCAGTTGCTTGTGCAGATTCGGGAAGGAATGATCGTCAGTAGGTTGGGCAGGTGATCGACAGTGGCGTAACTGATTTATTTAGTACCGGTGCTGTGGAGAAGCGGTTTTGTGACACTCAAACAATATGTTTGTTGATTCAAGCCAAAGCTAAACTATCGGAATAATCCAATCTACGAAATAACTCCTTCTTCCTGACTTTGAACCTTTTTACGCATAGCATTTGTTAGTTATTGTGCGACATGATGTTATGTGTTAAATATTGATTTTTAGTTGTACGTCAAATCGAGATGTGTTTATTGTTATATTAATATTAATATGTTTTTACACATATAATTTATTCGTTAAAGAACTTGGCTTTTTTTTTAATTTTTTGACACTGAAATGTCGTAATATCGATAATGCTATTTTGTTGAATATGACAAATTTGACATGTTTGGCCAATTTTCGTTCCATTAAATCAAATCGAATTGAAACAGTATTCGTTAAGTTTAATAATATAATCATTTAGTATGTTTTTTTTGTTCAATTTAATCAAATTCTTCTCTATATTGTCAATAGCCAATAGATGCTTTACAATAAAACTATTCTTCTCAACACTTCATCTTTCCTGGAACAGTGCCTAAATTGATCGGAAAATATTCAGAGATTTATTCAGAACCTCCATCGTTCTGCTCGATTACTGCTAACAATAGTACGAATTTTGCATATGCACGTTGCAGTAGCGACCCTTTTGTGAATCTCTCCATCTATGGGACAACGCACTCATCCGAGAGAAAAACACATTTCACCCTTCTGGACCATCCAGCATTCACATGCTTTCTTTCTCTCTAAAGATCATATTTAAACACCGATAGCCGATACACAGACGGTCGTGGCGCATCTCTTCCATTCTGAAAGAGTTCCCGCAGGTTCCCGTATCCCCTGTACGTATGCCGTTGCCGTGGCCGCGTGAGCATTGCGAACGTACCACTCTCTCGCCGGGTTGGAGCGGTAGTCTTGTGGTCTGCAAATGGGGTTCAACCAACCGGGAACATGTTGACTGTTTACCTTTCTACCATCGCGGCCAGTATGCGTTAAGATTCTCGCCAGAATGGATACGCGCAGCGCTGACGATCGTGCCGCAGCGTAACGAGTTCTGGGCGAGCTTTTTTCGTTCGGTTGCTTTTGGATCGCTTTCGTCTTCCCCCCTTTGGGAAGGGGTTTGTTTGGTGCCGTTTTGATGTCGCGTGCGCATGGTTTGTGTGGTGGTGAATCGGTTTGTTCACCCATTAGGTGGATCGACGTGACACGGTTTAGCGTAGCGATGTGAGTTTTCAACGCGCGAGCGCACGAAAATTGTATCCCTTTCCTTGCGAAACCCAAGTGCCATGTTTCCCAGTGCCCCAAGTTTACTAGTTACAAGGTTAGTTAATTGTGCACCGTCTGTCACCGGACGGGCTGGTGCGCTAGTGATATTGTCCGTGCGTTTGTGAGTGGTCTGTTGTGCCTTTATGCCCTTTTAACCGGCGGAAGAAAGCATGGATATCTATTCGCTCGATCCATCCGGTACCGGGCTTAGCCCGAGTCTGGCCAAGATCGACGAAGACCTGGCGGATGTTAACTTTGATGCCGGGTCAGAGTTTAATTTGCACTTTTTCGACACACCCGAAGACTCGAACACGCAGAGCGGCTTCAGTGATCATGAGTCGAGCGAGTCGGCCGCCCGGGATACGCCACCGAGTCCGGTGTGCAATTCTACCCGTGCCGGACTGGGGATGTTACCAAGCTCGAGACAGCACACGAACGGAAGCAATTCCACCGGGAGTGCCCTAGTGTCTGCGATCGGGTCGGGTAACTGTGTGCTGATCAGCTCGACGGCACACACCGTTGCGGAAAGGACGAAAGTTTCCTCGTCGAGCTATGATGGTGCTATTCAGAGATCATGTGTAGGAGTACGAACAGGTAAGCGCAAGTAATTGAGCTAGATCGTGACATTGAAACAACAAATCCTAATGAAAAGAAGGCTGAGTTTAGTCCCCTTTATACGAGAGTTTTTTCCCCTATTTCTTTATGATTTCGATGTAGAAGTAGTAAACTGTATATTTCATCTAAGAAAATGATTCATAACGTATTATGGCTCTCTTCTATTCTCTCGGAAAATAAGGATTTGTATTTATTTTTTTTTACATGGATTTTATTTGAATTGGAGCGATATAATAATGTTAATCGGGGCATTCGATGTAGCACGCCATCGTCGTGTTCTGAACCAGCAATGAGAATAAAAACTCACAAAAAACTATTGCATTGAAGTGCGTGAAATACAATAAATATTTGACTCTTTAACCTACTCCATTAAGCAATTTACTCGCAGAGATTTAAATCACGGATCAGTTACATTGCGATTTAACTCCTTTTGGAAATTTTTATCTCCCCAATGTGAGCATAACACTCATGTGTGAGTTGTTACACTCATATTTCGGTTTAATGAGATATCAACTAGTGTTGTGCTTTATGAATCTCCCGAGAAGAGTCATTCGTATGAATCGGAAGTGTGGATTCATTTAAACCAGGAATCGACTCCCAAAAGTTTCATGACTTCTTGGAGCAGTGATGGATTAAGCCGCTTAAGCTTTTAAGTTATATAGAAGTTGGACCCTTTCTTAAGAATTCAGGATCGTGGGAAAACGTTAAAAGTCATGATGATTCATGAATCTTTAAGAATTCATGAAGTTTTGAAATAGATATTCAGATTCATGAATCTAAAACAGATTCACCCAACACTGATATCGACTCTTTGTGGAAATAAGAATTAATTCACTCATTTTTTTGTGATGTATGAGTTGTTGCACTCAGATGTGGGTTAAATAAGATCTGATTATAGACGCTTTGTGGAGATAATCATTAATTTAATTAATACGCACATCCCCCTTTTACACCCTGCACAACTAACTATCAAGTCATCGGCTTATATTTGGACCACATTCTTTCAATGTCTCAATGATTAGATAAAGATATCTCATGACTAATCTGTTCTACTTTAAATGGACCTAAAACGATCGGTCAAACTCGGACAGCAAAAGGACACGACGCAAACGATGAACTCTTGAACTTCAGGTTAACCATCACCTTCCTCCACACGAACGGTCGTTCTGATGCATGCATAAATGCTCTGTCAGGATTAAAAAATTGCCAGAACTCGACCGCAGTAGTGACAAATTTTTGGTCACTTCGCTACCGTGGTTTCGATCGTACGCACTTAAAATTCGCGTGCGTCAATTTATGTACATGGCTAATTTCACGGAAGGTACACACCTCCTTGGAAAACAACCGTGGGGACAGCATTCCCAGGAGAAGAATCGGCTGCATAAAATGACTATCAAGTGCGATCAGCTGAAAATTCGTCCAGTTTTGCAGCCGAAATTCTTAGGAGTGTAGACCCTGGGGGCGTGGTGAACGATAGGAAGTGGGTTGACATCCGTTACTCCAACACCACTCGGCGTAACCACTAGAGCACATCAATCAGAGTGCATAGTTTACGGTGAGTAAAATTGGATAAAGGAAGCAGTACGTGTACCCCACGTCCATGTACCAATGTCAGCCCTGAATGGAACGATGCTAATTCACGTGCAGCATCGAAGCTGCATACGAAATTTAGCGGTCAGCGGTCGCGAAAAACCGTTTTGCCTCCCACCGTTTATTTCCCACCCGGCCCCAGCAAGAAGCCGTCTTGGACGATTTACGTCCCAGTTCTACGCCCGGTTTGCGAATTTGTATTGCTGCTGTACATTTGATTGTTCTTCAGTGCTAAACGCTTGTACTCGTGATGCTCACCCGTTCGCCATTCGGACCCGATTGGGACTAATGAAACGCACGGAATTCGTAAGCCCCATTAGGTAATCTGGGTTGCTCAAATGGGCACTAATGTGGCATGCGCTTGGCGAGAAAGCTTTACGTCAGCGAAAGAGGCCGTTTTCGAACGTTAACAAGTGACAGGAAAGAAGCGCACATTCATCAGGGAAATAGGCAAAGAACAAAAAACAAAAACGCGTGTACGAATAATAACAACAGGTAGACGACGAACCCGATGCGTGGTGTTGCGATCTGATGGCCGAAAGGAAATGGGTGCCTCGGGCTGGCTGCTGTCAGAATTCGTACATGAGCATAGCTCATTAATTATGACTTGTGCTGATTGGATCACGATGATATCGCGCGAATAGGGAAACGAACACACACAGCACACAACCCGCTGATCGATTCGTTGTTAGATCGAATGCTTAACGGGACAGCAGCAGTGTGGGAATAAGGGAAGCCGGCCAAGGGGTTCCGGAGAGGTGTTCACCCTCCGTGGACCATCGGTCGATGGAACGGGTTCTTGGGGGCGGGGGTTTGATCGTGCCAATCGGTACAATGCCTCCACCATCCCCGAAATGTGTTTTTTTTGGGTCCAGATGCGAATGAGAGAGGAGTCGGCGAAGGTGGAATTTTGTATGTCGCTAGTTTTGACTATTGCCACCAGAGCGCCAAGATTTTCCTGCTGTGGCTCTGTTCATTTCGCGCACTATGTTTGGACGGTGCGTGCGTACGTCGCAATCAAATAAAATCATCGTAAAGGGAGTTCTGGTTATGGCAAAACCGGCGAAGAAATAGGAAATCACAAAAATAAAACCGATTTCGAGTTTTGGTTTTGCATTTTGTTTCCAACGACTTGCCTGTCACTAGTTTTTCAATGTACAGCGAAGATACAAAACCGCGTTCCAATAGTGAGTTCTAAATGGGCACACGAAAACAACCCCTGAAAGCTTTATGCTGTACTACTGAAGATTCTACTTCTATCGGTAGAAAGGGGCTGTGCGCGTACGATCTTGCCCCGGAGGGCATATAAAATAGATGCCACCACCAGAGCATTTGATGGGCCGTGGCCGCGTGTGTCGTAAGACTTGGTTGGCTTAGCAGTTTAACGAGAGGTTAAGCGATGCCTAGAAGCTAAACCAACGACGCTTTGTGATGGAGTGTGTTGTACATGTGTGTTTTCGTATTTTTATTCTCTTGTGCTGTCTCCATCTCTAACCTCATTCTCAATCACTTTTCTCTGACCGAAGAAGACGAAGCTCCACCTTGTTGTTGTTGTTGTTTCGTTTTGATGACGATTGTGGAGGAGGACGTGTGACTTGGAGCGTATACGCGCCGTGTACACACCGTGAAAGACGACCGGGCTGATGATGTTGATGAATATCTCTGGCACACCGTGTCCGTGGTGTTTCCGCAAACGGCCGAACGTTCAAACGCTGCGCAAATTTATTTTTTTTTCTCCACAAGATGCTTTCTTTTCTAGTTGTGCTGCCCATTCCCTTTGCTGCGTCTTTTGCGTATTGTTACATTTAGGAGAGCAGTGTACCGTTATACATTTATGAGTTTATTAATAAGTATAATTCCCTTCGTTCTCGTGATCGCGATCGAAACCCGGCTGTATGTTGCCGTAGGTCACCTAGAAAGCTTTTGCCCCATGATGGACGTGCGGTGGAAAATGGGAAACGAATGAATGAAGCAACGGTCAACTGGAAGGTGTTTGGCCGTTTTGAATCTCTTGCTGTAGCTAGCTCCAGTTTTCTTTTAATGGCACTCTTTAAAGTTTTATTTTAATTCTTATTTGTTCAACTTTTGAGGGAGTACCAGCAGTGGACTGTGGAAAAAAAATGTGAATAACTTCCCTCATTCTTCTTGTGACAGATTATGACAGATTTTGAAGTAGAATTTTAACTTAAGTTTTCGAAATTCATGATGCATTTAAAATGAATTACATCGCAGGTGCGTCAATTTGGTATATTTTTTCTGTACAATTTGTGATTATAGGGGAGAATCTTAAGAGTTTGTTTCCTTTATATACATATGTTAATGTGTGGCAGTATGACAATAATACTTTATAACTCGCCATGTATGTAAAAACCTAAAGTCTGTTTGTATTATGTAACGAATTTTTAAATTAATTAACAGATCGAACAAAACGATTTTCGAACGAAGAAATTCTAAATAGGATAGAAATAGAAATAGAATAGAAATAGATTTCTACATGGAACAATTTTAGAACTGGAGAAAATTATGTAATAAAAATATGCAAACATCATAACAATGTTTTGTAGAAAATTATAAAATTTCATGCAACATCATTTTTAATTATATCTTTAACATTTTCTTTTCTCCTAAATAAAATTAAAAAGAAACGATTGTATAGTTTGGTTTACGTCATGTAGCATCATAAAACGTTTTTAAAATATTTTTACGCTTTGATTTTCTAAGCATTATTTTTTACATGAGTTTCAAAAACCAACCATGGTTATTATCTCATATGTAATGGAATTGCTCTACGGGGACCTGCAACTACTACAAATTCAAAAGCATAGCAAAACACACGCCTTTGTTTATCAATGGTCGTGTCGAGATGAGATTCGAACCACGGATCGTCGGTGTGTTATATCTTAAGCCAACGCACAAGAGTATTGGTCCGCCGCAATGATTTTGAAAAAACCTCATATAACAACATTACTACTACGTACTATATATTGCTAATTTAAATGAATCAATCGATTTTATTTACTATTATTAACTTTACGTTACGTGAGCTGTGTGATTGGTCGATTTACGCTAATTTTAAAACAAATATTGTTTCATAATGAATTAATTCTTAATTAACTTAAAACGAATGGGGATAGAACAGTTTTCAAACAAAATTAAATATTTGTTCATACAAATCGTTATACGATAGTATAGAAGCTCTTTCATCACATGAATGTGTGCTCTTTACATATTGCATTACATTTCTAATTTTTCATTCGACAATCGTTTCGAATGCCATGGCAAAATAAATCGGCACAACCTACTATATGTCCTCGCCGTCTGCAAACCGTTCCTGCCAAAGTGTAGTACATGTATTACACAACCACCATGCTGTCGCCTCGCCGCCCGATTCCTTCACCCGCAACGACCCCTGCACGACGGTTGCGTATTCCCGCCGGAAAATCAATGCAGAAGAAACGCGAAAGATCATCAGGCCGTTCGGGGCAACGCAACTACCTCGCGTTGCGATGTCCTATGCTGCTGCTGCTTCCGAAGCTCTGCAGTTTCGGCCGTTACAGTTACACGAGCTTTTACTTTGGAGAACGATCGCACCCGCCGCTGGCCGTCCGGGTGCGGTGGGGTACCTATGCTGCAGCTTTGTCCGCGAACGAGATCACGCGTTTGTATACGGCACCAGCGTCTCTTTTCGCCGTGCTATGCTCAAAACAAGGCCCAACCAACTTGAGAACTTTAACGCGTGTGTGTGTTTTCTGTTTTTTTTTCCCCGATGCGAAAACCTTCATCCACTGCTCGCACATTTCTTCGCTCCACATAAAATGCCGACGAACCGGGGAGCAAAACAAAAACGGCACACCAAGTTCAACGAACTGTCGTGCGGCCACGACCGCCACCACCGCCCGGTGGTTTCGTTCCCATTCGGTGCGGGTAGCCGGTTATCGTGCGCCGTTTTGGGGCCCGTTTATGGTGCTCGAATTCGCCAAACGCGCAACGATGCAAGGAAGTAGTCGCGAAACCCGACCAGCCTCGGTGTCGGACGTGAACGTGTACGCCCAACATACCACGGCCGCCCCATCACCGTCACACACTGTATCGCGTTGATCAATGGTTTTTAAATTGAAATATTTGCAATTGTAATGCAATCGGTTTCGGGGGTGGAAAGGGGAGAATTGACGGGTAAAGAAATGGGCACATAAATAGGACATACATTAGGAATGGCCCCATAGCCAAGGGATGTGCTTATGTTCGCAAGGATTCTTCGTGAGAGACGCGAAGGATATTTATTGCAACATATGATATCCAGAAGGATGTTCTGTTTCCCCCTTTTTAGGCATTGTCTGTTTCAACAATCCAACAACTTTAGCTAACATTTAGACAACTGAAGGAGTTGCTCAATATCTCTGCCGTTGCGATGGGGAACTAAAGTTTGATAATTAGATAATCTGTTCGATACCTCTTGCTTCTATAAATATAGGAAAAGAAGCAATATTTAATGCTTTCGCGATAGAACATAAGAATTTATTGAGATGAAACGATTTTACTAATCAACCTTACAACGAAGTGTTCTTTATGTCAATTGAACCAAACATAGTACGATCGGAATATCCTTTATAGTTTTAGAATATAAATTCTATTCCTCTCTCTCTTTTCCAATCCACCATACGACAAACATGTTTAAAATACAATCAGGCAAACATTCGAGTGCGATTATACATGCGACCAATCGGGAATAAATCTCGCTACCCTTGGGGCGTCCCAAGGGTTTCATCTGCATCTGTGGAACCATTCGGAGTTGATGCCGCGATCGTGATCGGAGTGAGCAAAAGAGAGTGGAACAAAAACCGGAGGAAGCCTTCTGTTCTATGCTAATTGCGTTCGCGTAACATTGACCTATGTGGTGCAACAGAAGACGCAGCGCAAATGTATGCAACATTATCCCTAACCTATCCCTCTGGGGCGATGCTTTTCGCTAGCAGTTTTCCCCACAGCATGTGTTTGTGTACATTCGAGATCGTATTACGCACAACGGACGGGGAAAACAATATTCAAAGTCCTTTCTGTGTTCGTCGGTCAAGGGGCAAATAATCTTTCCAGCTGCAGAATGGACGTGCATGAAACTTTCATGCAGCCGACCGGCAAGTGGATGAATATGTATTTCTGAAGATGCATTCTAATCAAACATGTCCTCTAAGTAGGCGCTCCACAGAACGGGAGCAAGAATTAAATGGTCTTCGAAGGAATAGATGAACGCGTTCAATTGATCCAAGGGGTTGATTTGAACTGAACAATTCCGCCTTCTTAAACTTGAGAGTTCCGTGTTTCTAAATTCTCGTATTTTAATTGACATTTTATTTTATTTATTTTTCGTTTTTTTTTTCTCAGATCCACCCTGTGCCGGTTCGGACGCCAGCTCGACGACGACCGCGAAAACGTTCGTCGCCTGCCGGGTGTGCGGTGATAAAGCATCCGGCTATCATTATGGCGTTACCTCGTGCGAGGGCTGCAAGGGTTTCTTCCGGCGCAGCATACAGAAGCAGATCGAGTACCGATGTCTGCGGGATGGCAAGTGTCTAGTGATACGGCTCAACCGCAACCGGTGTCAGTACTGTCGCTTCAAGAAGTGTCTCTCGGTGGGCATGAGCCGTGATTGTAAGTATCCGCTGGGATTTTATTCGTGGAATTTCCGATGGTGCTAAGTTATTAATATGAATATTACAAACGTAACGAGTGTATTCTGTTAGTTCTTGAAAGCTAATTAACTATTAGACCGCAAGGAGGTCCTTAAGCAATGATATGACAAATATTTCATGCCATCAGTTGAATACTCTGCTTCTCAGAAGCAAAACTCTTCCGTTGACGATGATTAATTTTGGTACTGATTTTTTCAGTTCAGTTGTTGTATTCAATGACACGTAATGCATCAGAATATTTATGAGAACTTGTTGTATTACGAGAACTCGTAATTAAATGTATGGGAACTTGTTATATTGAGATAATTGAACTGATGTACTTTGATGATAATTTAGAACTGATGTACTTTGAGTGTCCAAGATATGTTGCTAGGTATCGGTAGGGATATTAGTTACTAACGATAAACGATCAGTTGTCTCCAACAAAATCTGCTTTGTCTTAAGAGCATTAAGAAACTTTTTTTTGGTTAGAACGGCCTGGCCGTATCGACTTATTTTACCACGTAGCCGGATAGTCAGTCCTTGCTACGGGGGATTGGTCCGGATGGGATTTTGGTCCGGTCCGTTCGTGTGAAGACCGGCGCCGCTACCATCATGCCACCGGACCGCCCCAGCATTAAGATACTTTGAACAATGAAATTCTAAGCCTTAATACTGCAGTACTGATCAAAACGGTGCATTTGTTTGTTGTAAATAATTACGTTGGTCAGATATCAAGCACACATTCCTTAAAAATAAATCTTTCCATTCGAACGACTCCCTCACACACCAGCAAACGTGTTTAGCACGAGAGTGAGAGTTGAGCGCACATGACGCAACCGGCTAGATCCGCAACCTTCTTGTCCCCATGAGTGGGAGGAAAAGCGGGAAAGCTTGAAACCCGAAAAACTTGAAATTCCACCTTTTTCTACTACCATGAGCCAACCCAATGCGTTGTTTGCGTTCGAACTTTCAATTTTTCCTAACTCACGTCGCATCCGGACATCGACATTTGGCTAAGAGTTTTCCTCCAAACGTTTCGAAAAACGGCATGTAAGTGGAATTGTACTGTATAAGTTTTGTTGTATTCCGGCGAATAATTTCTCCTTTCGCTTTTAGGTAATGGAAAAAAGGATGAGAAAGTTTGTTTGTTTTCGAGTGGTTTGCCTGTCCGTGTCACACGGCAGTTGAAGCTGAGTTGAAGCTGAGTAGCAGGCCAAATGTTGAAGGTGGCCCTACTGCCGCCAATCGCACGGGGACTGTGTTGTTGGTCGTTTCGGAAGCTTGGTGCTGCCATGCTCTGTTACCGACAAAGGCGAATGCACTCTTGGTACGATGAGCTGCCCGAGATAATCCAATGCTGCTGGACCGATGCTGTTGCAAGACCGCCCCACTGCCAAAGGTTAGGGCTGCAATTGCACACCGGTTTTTGTTCCGTGTGTTGTGTTTGCTCCTTTTCCGCCTATCCCTCGTGTTTTCGTTGCTGTTTTTTTCTCAGCATAATTTTCACCAGCTTTTCGGGCCAGTCAGTGCTACCAGCACCAGAAAGGGTAGCCACTTAGTCGGGAACGGGATGAGTGCTACCAGAGGGTTTTGCTTTTTATCTTTCTTTCGCTCCAAAAACCGAGACGAAAAGATCCCTGTCCACCCGGCAAAATGCTTCTGGACCGAAAACAAAACGTAGCTATTATTGATTTGCACGCAGGCACGATGTGAACCAGTTTGCATGGGAATGATTGTTGGACCGGCAGTGTTGTTGCTTCGCTTTCGGAAATCGGTTCCATTCGTCCAGCTGGTTCACCAGCGGTACGGTAGGGAAAAGTGGACAGCGGGCTTAATTTGAAACATGGTAATTGGGTGGAAAGAGCTCGGGATAGTACGGAGGATGTTCAGGATTGTGCCGGCTGCTGGGTATTTCCTTCTAACGGTATTAATGCACCGCTGTACCGTTACGGAAGGATTAAAATAGAATCGTGGATGGTTTAACCACAGGAAGAAGCTTTTTAGAGGGTTTGCGGAATATGAATACCCATTATTGGATTGTTTTCGTAATTGGATGCAGTCCATATTTGCTGGAAAGGTTGAAGCAATCTGTTACTGAATTTGTTTAAGCAACAATTGAACTTTTTTGGGAGCATTCAGAAAACATCCACTAGCGAAGAACATTGAGCGAGTCTCGCAATGCCTTATACAAAATATAATGCTTATTCGAAGAACCAGTGCCATTTTTGACATTTAGTAAAAATAGACAATTGACTTAATTTTTAAATATTAAAATATGTGGAAAAAAAATTGCACAACACAATTGTGCCTTCCACGATGTGTTTTTTTAAAAGCTGATCCAAATTTTAGACAGAAATTAATTATGTTGTTCATTTGTCTGTTTATTTCCAACAACATAATTAGTTATAATTTCATAACATGACATATTTCTTCTTAAATTCTACTATAATCCCAGTATTCACATTTGTTTACAATCAACGTTCTAAGGATATTATCACCTAATATCAACTTAAGTCGAAATGGCAAACTTTTAAAGTTACAAAAATGATTTGTGACTTTTAAGCTTTAAAGAATAAAGTATTTTATACCATATATTGATGTTCAGAAATGTGATAAATAATAAATATTCGATTTTTTCGAGCAATGTGATTGTAGATTGCCCATAAAGTCCTTGCCAATAATGCAAAAAAATGCTACTAAACAATGAGATTGAAAAAACATTTATGCATTTGTTTATGTTATTAACTCATTATATCCCAGGAGTTCGTAATGATAATCTAAATTTCACAAAACTTTCTAATACTTCTAGGATCTCCCAAAATATAGTGCTGGGACATTACTTTCAATTCATCCATATCTTCAAAAGTCGATGTATCTGAAAAATACCAATTATTGTTTTCATTCTGATGTTCTCTTTTCGTTATGTAATTTGAACCTTTTATACAAAAAAACATATGCTTTCGGTTGTCTATTATCAATTCATCATAAATTAAAACAATATCGAATTCTTTATACTGCTAATTTTTGACATATTAAATTGCTGGGCACTGAAGATACGCTAAGGACACTCTTAAATTATAATCGGATCACATCGGAAAAACAAGCTAAGCACTTTAGTTTAATAAATGAAGCTTTTTAAATCAGAGAATTTAGGCGCATGACATTTTAAACGATTGGATGCAATGGATTTAGCTAACTGTCTAACTAACTCCACTTGAAGTGAGGCGAACTCAAATAATAGTTTAAAAAACAGATACCTAAGGCTACATCTCCTTTCTTACATTGCCGATTAACAAAACGTTTTTCACCGACGACCGCCCTGCTTTAATGACAGTTACAGTGCGGTCTCCACACGACAGAATCGGTACAAAACCTCACCAAAATCTGTTAGTATGATTTAAAATCGACCATTGTAGGTAAAAATTCATTCTATTAACCCTGTTTGCTTCAGATTAGTTAACGACATGCATATTAAACATTCGCTCTATGCCTTTCGTCCACTCCATGGTTTATAGTAATTGAAAGCTTCCCTGCTTACCGAAGGTCAAGAGAATGGAGTGAATAGGAACGCATAAAGAAATCAACACCAAAACAAACGTCAAAAACAACCCATTACAACCCTCTAAACTGTGTAGCTTTTACACTTCCGCCAACCGCCAAAGAATGGAGGGTGGGAAGAAATGCAACACTTGCACAATGATGCAGTTTTTGGGGTTTGCTTTTTTACCGTGGGTGAAGAAGGGCCGACGCTTCGAGTGTTCCATTTCACTTCACGTATTTTCATTGCAGTTGCGGATAGGTTTGCAAAAGTGTATGCGAGAGAGAGAGAGAGAGCGAGAGAGAAAGAGAGAGAGAAAGAGACAGAACCAGGAAACACACACACAATAAGATTGCATTTCCTCGTTCACCAAAGGGCTCACGAATGTGACTTTTCTTTTGCCTTTCTTAGCCACATTCTCTTTTGTGGCTCCCCGATTTTGCTCCTTCTTTGTTTAACGGTTTAACGTCTCTTCTGGTGGGATGGGGTTTTGTGCCTCCACCCCATCCCCCCTCCTCCACATACACACACACAAACACAGAAAATAAGGTGTGCTAAAAGAGATTTAGCATTTCTGGTCCGTCGGTTACCCCAAACTGCCCTTCGACAGGCGAAGGGGAGGGCATTTCATTGCGGCACTGGGCGCACTTAAACTGCACTTTTCCTTGTGTTCCTTTCCGTTTACATGGTTCGAAAATTTGTTCCGTCAATTCGGTACGGTGGGATTTTCTTCTGCAACCACGGGTGCAACAAACAACCCCCATCCTCCCCCTCCCTCTTTCCTTCCTTCCTCCCTCACACCCAAATGCCCGAGCGTGCATGGCGCAAAAGCTGCTGCTGCTGCTGCTGCGTGCCGTTGGGAGGGGGTTCTGCATCTGAAGTGCATTTTCTGTCTGTCTGTTCCTTCTCCCATCCTCCCCGCGTCTCCCTCCCCCCGCTCCCCTGTTCCGCCATCCCTTTTCCACCGGTAAGTGTGAGAGAGCATTCGAGTATTTGGGCTTATGTGGTTCCGTAATCGGAGGGAGAGAAAGTTTTTGTTACCCCTATCTTCCCCTGCGGTTCGAGCGCTCCAAACCTTCGCAATCCCCAGCGAGTGCACGACATTGCATTGCCGCTCAATGTCGATGTACTCGCAACAGTTCCCATTTTGTCGCTTGAAGCACCAGGTTTAATTTGGCATTTTCGGAAGCGTACACTTGTCCCACTCGGAAGCCAACGAAGTTTTCCAACCGCAACACCTGGAACCAACATAGGGCAAGTACGCCGATGCTCAAAGGGCGATACAGTTCCGTTTGCGACCCGACAAACACCTAAACCGTGACCGGAAGCGAATCCCTTCCATCGTATCTACGCGTCTCTGGGTTTTGCAGCAAAAGTGCATACACACCCTTTATCCCCTCACCCCACTTTCAAGCGGTTCGTCCCAAAAGGCGGAAGGAAAGTGATAGTGCGCGGTGGTACATTGCGACTGGAAGGAGAAACGGCAACAAAACAAAGAAAAAACAAGCACACACACACAAGACACAAACGCCGGTTGCAGTTGCACGCTTTTCCGGATTGCATTTACCTTACCTTTCGCTTTTATTTTCCACCCGGGCAGTCGGCAGTTTTCTCTTATCGGGTGTTACAAGCGGTTGCACAGTGCTCCCTTCCTATAGAGAGAAAAAAAAACACGCCGCAAAACCGAATTCGGGCGTTTGGAGCTGCAGATGCAACCGATGCATGTGCAGTTTAGTACATTCGGGCCAGTGTCGCACGTACGGTAGGTTCGATCGGTACACGAAACTGTGATCAAAATTAAGCAATAATTGTCGTCGAAAAGTGTTTCGGCATCGTTATAACACACCATCGTTTTGTGTTGTGTTTTGTACAGTTTAAGTACAGTGATCAGTGTTCGAAAAGTGAAGGTGCCACCCAACAGGCTAAAAGCATCGAATTGAATTTAAAGCGCCAAGTGAAAGTGTTCTTGGACGTGTGAGCGAAATAAGTTGTTCAAATCTGTCAAATCAAAACAGCTTTATTATGCAAACAGCATGCAGTGCAATGTGCAACAAAGTCTAGCGAGTAAATATGTTTGTTTTTGTTTTATATCGTTGATGTTTTTCTTTTGTTTGTTGGTGATGTTTATGATGCGAAATATTATATTCGTGAATTTGTGTTTTAAAAATATTCAGTGTTTGTGGTGCTGGTCACAATAGTGCAAATTATTTGTAAAGTATTATGCACGGCGTATGCGTAGTTCCAAGGATTGGTGGTAGTGACGTTGATTTTCACACGACAAATCGTTGCACAAAAAATCGTGAAGAGATTTTTTTTCCATATGGTTAACTATGAAAATAACAAAAAAATCCGGTTTAAGTACATAATAATTTACAAATCAACCTGATTGATAGCACAAGGAATGAGTAGTACATTAAAATACAGGGTTTTCAGTACAACTTGCAAAACCATAGTCATTTCTAGATTATTTTTAAATTTAATTACAGTCGATACCCGAGATACACGTTTAATGCGTTCTAGAGAAATCCGCGTATCTCGAGTCTCCTCTAAAACTTCGTTTATATGTCGTATTTAGGGATCGAGTACATATTTCCAAGTTACATTCAAAATTGATATGTATACGTTTTTTTTTTTTACAAAAATTGCTATAACTCACGTATTTTTATTAATTTATTTATTCCATAATTTTTGCATTTGCATTTGCCGTATTATCATGTATCGTAATTTTGAGATTATTTGAAATTAGCAAATTAAAAAATAAATTCTGCATAAAAAACTGCTTGAAGTGTCAAATTTTTAAAATCCGCGTGTTGACTGTATATTGCTCCGAGATTGATGTGAAATACTTCGCACTTTCTGGATTTTGTTCTGTCAAAATTGATTTCTGTATTCCCGACTATTACCAACGTTGCATTCAGGAATGTGCGTGAAAAGTTTTATATATGAATATAAATCCATCAATTGGATGTCCTTTACTCGTTTGACATGAGCAATTTTTAAAAATTCTAAGTCAGCACCAAAGCACCGAGCCACCAAGGCACCTAAGGCAGAAATGTTTCAAGAACCCAATAATATTAAATTGGTGAAAAAAAACTTGTTAAACAACATCCAATGGTATGAGGCAGCTGATATCGGTTAATTTGTTACTATGTGCTAAAATTGATGCACATTTGTGGAAAAAGAAGAGAATATATAACAAGCATTCTTTATGTATTACTTAAACTATATATGAATGTACAAATTTTATTTTCCTTCAAATGTTCAATGTCAAATATTCGAGTTCAAATGGCAACATTTAGGACCCATCCATGATTCTGTTCAAGTTGAACAAGAATGTATCGAGAAAGATGTTGAATTCTTTCTAATTTTAAAATATTTTTCATCGTCTGTTATGCTGTTTTTTTTTTGTTGTTGTAATTATTTGGAAATGTTCCAAAACTCTGGAATCAAGCTTGACACATTCTTGCTCAACTTTAACAGAATTCACAATTCACCTCATAATTGCTTACAGCCTGAGAGCCCTGTAATAACAAAAATAATAAAACGCAAGATGTAGATTATTATGACGCTTTTCAATCTTTTGCTGGGTAAATCGATTCTGTGCAAAGTTATCCAAGCATGAAAGATGTGTCAGTGGAGACATTTTTGATCAAGATTCAGAAAGTGGATTGAATCTACATCGTTAGACATTTTATTTTCTGAAGATAAAAAAATCTAGAACTGATACCGACTTTACTATATGTACTCGAAACCCCTGTATGATGCGTTATCGTTGTTCTAACAGTAAAAGTTCCGTGTATAATTAGCTCCTACTGTAATCTTTCACTTTGTTGACCATTTCGTGATTACAATAAATGCTCAACAAAACCGATTGCCGTAATATTTCACACACTTACGCGAGGCAGTAGCCGTAACTAACTATTAGACCAGAAAGAGAATTACGATAGCATCACCCTTAAACGCTTTGCACCCTTTCTTTCACTCCTTTCACTAATGTTTGTCAAATTGATACGAGCGAACATGAGCGTGTGCAGGCGATCCACCCCTTTGTTGCATGCCGGTTAGTTCACAACGAGGGTGACCCAATGGAGTCGAAGATCTCAGGGAAATGAATTGTAACCTCAACAAGCCAAAGGGAACAAAAAAAACTATCCTTTCCATACCAGCTGCCGTGTTACTGCTATTGGCTACCTTGCGTGTCACTCGATTAAAAGGAAGGAACAACCTAGCTGAAGGAAAAGTGCAACCAGGAACTGCACGTGTGCAGTCAGTTTGTTGCGTTCGCCTCCCCCCATACACTCGTTACCGTTGTGAAATGTGACGTGAAAAAATGATCCTCCACCGGTTCCCCCCCTTAGTGGTCTGAATAGTTAAAGTAGGAACGGGTCGGATGGTCGCTTATCGTAGCATAATTTTCCACGCGCTTCACGATGCGCGCCTGTTATGCTTGCCTCCCACTACACACCCACGTAAGGGTAAGGTGTCGTGCTGTACCGGTGAAGTAATGGCACTACGAACAAAGCTGCCCGCGGTTGTACTTCCAGTAAATGGCGCACTACTGCGTTGTGCCTTGTGCAATTTCTTTTCGCAATTTATGATACCTCCGGCGGCCATTCCCAGCGTTTGCGGAAATTGTGGCGCTAGGGTTCTTTGAACTCTCCTGTCTGTGATATCGTGACACATTTCGTTCCCTTCTACTGCTGTTGCCCATTTTGCAACGCGGAAGTGTACTATGCATTCGAAATAATGGGGAAGGTGCTTTTCGAGTGGACGCTGATGATGGCAGGGAATGCTTGACGGTTCGGTTGGCAGTTGAACAACGCACGTGAAAGGAGAAATATTACTACTTGATGCTTTGACATAGGTTACAATTTAGAAACATTTATCATTTCGCGTGCCTTATCATCACCATTTGCATAAAAGGAATGAAATAATACATGGATTTCAAGGGGTCAAAGTTGGAGCCATTACTAGACGCTTTTCATTTTTAACTGGAATTGGTCGAGTTAGCTCAGAATTCTAACTTTGCTATCTGAACGTTAAGTAAAATGAGCTGGGTTTTGTACTAAGCTTTCTTGAGTGAGGCTCTGTCAAGCCTAAAAGCTTTGCAAGTTTAAGAGCAAGCATTGCTTAGAAATTCCGAAAATGCTTCAACTGTACTACGTGCATTCTAAAACTCTATAAATCTGATGAAATTAATAAAATAAAAATTAAAATAAAATTGGTGTAGACGATATCTTATACTAGAACATTGTAAACAGCATCAATTATATCAACATAGAAAAAAAAATTGTACTAATAGTGGTTTCGAGTTAAAGTGCTCAACCTAGAACCATTTCTAGATGACGTTTATGTCTGTCGAAAAACCTTAGTACAGAATCCTTTCAACCCATTCCATCCCAGCGTATGAAATTTTAACATACTTCTTTCCTGTATTTAATCTGTATTTATTTAGCTAAATGCCCCAATTTGTTTTTAATGGTATCTGATGATTTAACAGTGCCTTTAGTGCCAGGAAAACTTTGTAGTTTATTTTTGCTTGTTTAAGTAGCTTTTTTAGCGTAGAACGACGATTATCCATGTGTCTTATTAGAGATCTTTAAATGCATTAAAACAATAAATCACATAGCAAAAATACTTTGTACACTAAAACACCCTACACATCATACATTACACGCTAATATTTATCATAAAAAAAAGATGTGTCTACTGTTGGTGGACCAGGTGGTGTGTTGATAGTGGTACCGGTTTCCATACGACAGGACCGGTACAAAATCTCATGCGGACCAAACTACGCAGGGCTTGACTATTCCCGGTACGGTTTAATAAAGTCAAAGGAAGCTATAAATGGTAGCATCTTAAGGATGTTCTGTCGATGAAGAGAATTATCCTTGTTATTCAGTTTTCCGGCGACAACCTTCGAGTTACGCTGAGCAAGATGGGGGGATAATCAGGGCTCCACTACATTTAAAAATGAGACAAAATTTAGGCAAAAAAGTGAGCATCCCAAATTTCAAAAAATGCAGTTTAAGGTGATTTAAAATTAAATGATTATAGACTAGCGTAAGAATATATATTTGAACCAATTTCGAAGAAAATTAATGCAGTAAACATTTTGCTAAAAAGAATTGGATTTTTGTTCTTCATATTTCTCGATTTCTGAAGATGTCCAACCGTAAATAATACTCGTGCTCCCCATTTGGGGACATTTCTCGAAGGACTGTCAAGTTTTATTGCATTTGGATTGAGACTTCGTACCCCTGGTATGAGTACAGCTGGGTAATATGTTAATTTCAAACAAATTCCTTTGGACAGAATTCCACATCACCCACAACCGACTCCAATTTAGCCGGATTTCTAATGTAATGCAATTCGGAAATGGCGATAACTTCACGAATAAAGCGGCAATTTCCTGTTTTAAAAAGAATGATAGTTATACGTTTCCTTACGCCTTAATCACTTTGCTATCAATTTTATAATATTTAAAATATAATATTAGCTAGGCGATTATTTTGCCACATATGTATTCCCTTTCAAAAACTTCCGACATTAAAACATCATACCCATGTCGTACGAAATTGTACCAAAATTGCTTCATTTTACCACAATGACTCAATATCAAATTTATGACACACCTCGGGACGGCTAACAGGCAAAGGCAACATTAGTTCCAGCACACCATTAGACCGGTGCAGATTTCGCCAACATCTGTGCAAAGTGTGGTGCTGCATGCCAGTTACCAGTGCCCTTTGCGCCGTGAATCCATCACCGTTCATGCCGTTTTGAAAGTGTCCCCCCAACCTGCACCCCCACGCCTTTCGCTTTATTCGGGCCCTTTTTTCCACCCTCTGTAAAAGGAAAAGTTCAAATAACGTACCGCAAGTCCTGCGCCGGGTGCACCGAGAGGCGGAAGTAAAAATTTGCATCATAAGGTAACGCAGCACGGTCTATGGACGCCTCTCCATCCGGGGCACTTTTCTCTTGGCATTTGGTTTCGATTTATTTACAATTTTACTTCTCTCCACCGTTTGAAGTGGGTCCGAGAGGGAGCAAACCGACCCATTTACCGCACAAAAGAAGTGCACAAGGGCCTGGGGTGAAATGCATGCAGCTTTTGCCGTATCTGTACGGCGCTCCCGCTCCAAGATAGGGTTAGTTCTTTCGCAGCACATGGCAGGGGATGCATAATCGATTCGTCGTGTGGGCGCTATGCAATTATGGTTGCGCTTTCTGTTTGCGAATACACGGTACATGTACGGGCGTGTGCTGTATGCGTATAGAGGGTAAAATAGTTGCCACTATCACACACCACTTGAAGGGGGGGGGAGGATCACTCGACCTGACAGAAAAATTCAAATGCCGCTAGGAAATGGTATAGTTTGACCTCGTCTATTTCAACACTAACGTTATTGTTTCGCTACCCTTCCAGCCGTTCGGTATGGTCGCGTGCCGAAAAAGTCACGTGAAGCGGGTAGCTGTAGTGAGGAAAACATGAGCATATGTGTCAACTCGACGACTCCTTCGGTGACACAGTTGAACGGAGCGCTCGGAAACGGTCACACGAACAACGGGAACGGAATGCCCACCACGACGATCAGCAACAGCGGCAGCAACGGTAGCAGCAACACCGCCATCAACAACAGCACGCCAAACGCCATGTCCACCAACAGCTGCACCGAGATCAGCACGTCAACGACGATCCTGCCCGACTCGCTGACATTCACACCACCGGAACTGTCCGTGTACGATATCATCCAGTGCATTGCGCAGGCACACCGTGGCCACTGTACCTACACGAGCGAGCTGGTCAAAGAGCAGACCCGGATATCGCTGCTCAGCTGCAGCGAGAAACATAACGTAAGTGTTTTAAACTAGTGTTGGGTGAATCTGATTCAGCGCATTTTTTTATGGGTCCTTCACGAAAATCATTACTCCGCTGTCCCCTAGAAATTAATGGATTCGGTTTTCCGAAGTTCCTTTCTGTTCGTCACATTTAACTCTCATTAGGAAGGTTGGCGATCGTCGGGAAAAGGTCATCAAAGATTTTTTTTCCACAAAGCTCTTTTTATTTGTGGGGCATATCTGTGGCACCATATAAGAATCCACAGTCTTGGTTCGTGCGTTACTAATAAACTGTATTGGATTACGCCTCAAGAACTCTGAAGGTTTGACACCGGCTTATGCCAGCTTGTGCCATATATCCTTCCATTACAATCAGTTGCTCTTCCTGGGAGGAGATTACCTGGAGGAGCTAAAGAGATCATATGCGACTGTTTCGACTACATCCAGATACATCTTCACTATTTGCCCAAATGCCTCAATGTCCAGGAATAAAATCGACTATTTTGCAGCGATCTTCAGCTAAAGATTATGCTGCATTTGATGCTGACGTCTACTGGCAGTCGGATGTCCAGCAAAAGACTTCTGTTTGACACTCAGGCCTTTCGCCAGATATTTCTCCTTCTTTTCCGGCACAACAACACGAGGTCTGCCTACCTAGAGGCCTGTTGCTACTTGTGGCTTTCTTAGACTTTTAGACGTACCCTTTCTTAGACGGTGGATTGGTCCGGATGGGATTTTAGACCGGTCTTGTCTTGTGAAGAACAGCGCCGCTACTAATACATCAACGAGCCGCTCCAGATACTCTTCCTACCTGGCCCAATGTAAGATAGACTATATCCTGAGGACTCTAAGTGCCACAATATCTCAACAACCTCTTCGCTCCGGTGTGACTATTTCAGTTCCAACAACACATTGAAGTTGTATGAGTAATCACCACGACGATTGTTGTAAATTAACTGATGATGACATGGCAGCGAACTTGTATAAAAATCATCAATATATCCAATATGTCCAATAACAATTTTTAAATGCATGCCTTATTCTGCGGTGTAATACTGTTGACTAATAATTGTTCCGTTTCCTTCTACAGCCACTCGAATCACTCGAAGATCAACGGATTTGGTTGTGGCAGCAGTACGCAATGCGCATGACACCGGCCGTACAGCGAATTGTCGAGTTTGCCAAACGGGTACCGGGATTCGGTGAGTTTCTGCAGGACGATCAGCTGATCCTGATCAAGCTCGGTTTCTTCGAGGTGTGGTTGACACACGTTGCCCGCTCGACAAACGATTCTACGCTAACGTTTGACGATGGCGTGTACATCACGCGACAACAACTGGAAGCGATCTACGATGTAAGTGCTATAAATTAAGATCCAATTAAACACACAGCATTAATCGTTTCTTTTTTTTCATCCAGCCGGAGTACGCCAATGCACTGTTCAACTTTACCACCGGTCTCAACAGTTGCTGTCTGAGCGATACCGAGATTGGACTATATTCTGCGCTCATCCTGCTCTCGGACCGACCCGGCCTGGTCGAGACGAAGCTGATTCTCAAAACCCGCGAATGTATTGCGGAAGCGTTGCGAGTACAAATCACACGTTCGCGTGCGAACAATGGCATCAGTGCGCTGCAGATAATGCCCGCCCTGGAAGCGAGAGTGCACGAGTTGCGAATGCTGGGCGAAAAACATTCCGCGCACCTGGAATGGTTCCGGACGAACTGGAGCATCGTACGATTGCCGCCCCTGTTTGCGGAAATCTTCGATGTGCCCAAGTGCGAGGAAGATCTGCAGTGAGCGAGCTACTACCACTATACTGATCCCAGTTTGAATGAGTGAAACTTTGAGTGACACAAAACTAGCGCCACAAGAGGCAATGATGAATGCTGTAACATAACGTGATTGAACTAAGGTACCGAATATTCCGTAGGTAAACCCCATTTATCAGTGACATCATACACATCAGATTAGCAAAACGAAAGACGAAGCGTACAGGCGCCTAATAGGCATATACCATTACTATTTGACACATATCATGAATATTGATGTGAATTTTCAACCCATTACCACTTACTCGCAGCATCAACTAGATAAGACCATTCATTCGGTTAAAAGAACAATACAAAGGTCCAGGCAAGGTTGTGGTGTTAGTTGAAGCAAAAGCAATAATGGAAGGTCTGATTGGGGGTTCGTTCCCTACCAATCCCACACAATGACCGCTGAACATGTCTGATAAGCTATGTACCATGACACGATAATGGCAATAAGTAGCGAATGGTCCACCACGGCAGGCTAACCACAAAACTGATCGGCTTTTTTTGCGGTGATACAAACAAGCAAGATAGGAATTTAAGATAAAAAAAAGACTTACAGAGTTACATCTTACCAGCAGATAATAAGTAAGCAAGTAGTGGCCATTACATAGGCTATCGTTCGTGCTCTCCTTCACAAATATCTCGATGTGTGCGTGTATGTGCTGCCCATTTGGGTCAGATGTTGTTCTCTTCCTTCCTTCCAGAGTTGTGACAAATGCAGCTGTACTCGAGCAATATATCATAGCAGTAGTGAACTGAGGCCACAATTTCCCCCTCTTGTGTGGAATAGAAATTAGACGAACATAGTAGCATTAGCGTTTAAAATGTTTTACCGCAAGGAGAGCAGTAAGAAACAATCATCGACACCTTCGGCAGAAGGAAGAAGGAAGCGTAATAGGCAAATTGAGACTTTTTAAATTATAAGTAAACAAACTGGTGCTGTAATTTTTACGATACTAATTTTAAGCCATATAGGTCCCTTTTCTCTGTGGGCCGAAGGATGAAAGTACTCTACCTTCCGATAGGGTCCGATTTCGAATCCTTTCTCTCCTCGATGCGATCAACAAAAACTCGCTTTTAGCAAAAGAATACCGTTTTATTTTATATTTGTGCTTGACATCATGCTAAATAGTTTCACGGTCGTTAATCATTGTCCACACCCATCGAATACAATCGATTTTACCACTGGCCGGTGTTTGATGAAGAAAGAGAGAGAGAGAGAAAAAGAGAGAAGCGTAGATAAAACTATTTCAAACTTCGCTTTTACTTAGACGTAAAGTATGGGTTGTTGTTGCTACCCTTTCGGTGTTGTTAAACGATGTGTTAGTGAAAATATTTTCCCCTTTTTCCTTTTTATATATATACACAAACAGGAGAATCGTTTTACCTTCAAGCGAAAACGCCGTAAAAATGCGTAACATTCACTCTATTTATCTATTGTTATTTGCTATATCGTTGTGCGTTGTGTGCGCATGAGTGGACGATCACGGCTCGTACAGAATCGCACACTTGTACACGTATTGAAGAAACAAAACACAAGACTCCCTGTGGGACAGAAAGTGAGACTACGATTTAGCTATATTGAAATATTGAACGTATACATCTATACACGTATACATATTTTTGTTACGCATATTGTTGCCTTTTGATTAGCGTTAGTGTCCTTTTAGCCAATTTGATCCCCATCCTTCTAATGCCCACTACATGTGACGGCAAACTATTGCGCGCCATGGTGCTGTATGGAAATGATGTTAGGAAAAGACGCTTTACAAAAAAACTACAACCCCTGCTACTCTGTGCTATCCGTTTTCGAAGGATTTAAGTTGCGGATAGGTCCATGTGCGTCGTGTTGCGTTCCTTGCTTTTGTTAAGTTTTTTTTACCGTTCATTTTACTCACGCTTTTACGTTATGCAAAGCGTGCATATAACGATTTATTTTGAGGAGCAGCGCACTTCGGAACTGACTGGATGGGAGAGTGTGCATAAAAGGGAAGGCCATTTCGTTGTGTAAGCGTTGAGTAGGGAGATCACGGAATAAAGTTGGCATGACACGGTGCTACGGTAATACGATACGATGGAGACACGTGAATAAAAATGGAAATGTTTTAGAGTTAAACCGTTTCAATACACTCGACACACAGTAGATGGTCGGTTTAGAACAACATTTATTTACCGCTCTTGATACGGTTGGATAATATAGCGATATTAGCACGTTGTACTATTTTTGACAATAAGTACGGTAACAATTGGTATTTTTTTAGGGATGGAAGTACAAACGGATGATTCATTCTTCTAATCCCTCGGTTCAGGATAGAATTGCGTCAGTGCGAGCACCACCTTGTCGGCAAGTTCTTGCGTACTGGCACAGAGCACCCGGCGAGACATTAGGTCCAGTGGACCACCGGCAGGATCGAGACAAACGCCTCCCGCTTCCCGCACCAGCAAATCTCCCGCCGCAATGTCCCAGGCGTGAATGCCAAACTCGTAATTAAAGTCTGCCCCACCGAGTGCCACCATAGCCATATTGAGTGCCGCCGAACCAAGGCTTCGAAGGCTGTTGAAAGAAACAAAAAAAAACACATGATCAACCGCATCAAAAAGGTCGCGATGCATGAATTCTCTTACCCATGAATCTGTCGCACAAGCTTTCCAATGTTCTCTAGCACGACGCGTGTTTTTTCCTCTTCCCGGGATGTTCCAAATTCCGTTGTTGCTAGGGCCCGTTCGAACGCCGTTTCGCCGGACACACGGATTGGATTGCCGTTTAAAAACGCGCCCTTGCCACGACGGGCCGTAAACTTTTGGCCAACGATTGGATTGTAGATGATGGCAATTTCCGCCACCTTCTCCACCAGCAGTGCAATGGAAATGCACGAATGCGGAAAACTGTGCACAAAGTTCATCGTTCCGTCCACTGGATCGATAATCCAGGTAGGTGCATCGGTCAGTTCGGCCTTCTTCCCTTCGCTCGTTTCTTCCTCACCGATAAACCTACAAACGGGTGGAATTTCATTCGAACCAACATTTCGAATAGATTTTCCCTCCTGCGCTTACTTATGGTCCGGATAGTTTGCCGTGATTCCTTCCATCAGCATACGTTCCACTTGTTGGTCGGTTTCGGTCAGCAAATCGATATTGCTCGACTTTTCTACCACGCGTTTCCGCTGGGAGTTTCTGGCAGCGATCAGCTATAAGGAGCAATGCAAAACCAATCAATATAGCCCTGTATTCGATGAGAAGCGACGCGAGTGCGATGAAACTTACGCTTCCAGCAGTTTCCACCAATCCGAGAACAAGCTCGTAACATTCGTCCAAGTTAAGAGCCATTGGTGTATGGATCACAGCACCAGGTTCTAATTTCACACCCAAAGCTCAAATAAATGAGAAGGTAAGACTACTACCCCCTAGCCGTTGTTGTTGTTTACCGTTCGCGCGCTTCAAACGGACTGAACCGCACAATTATGCAAACCTCTAGCACTACCAGCCTCGTCGGATTGGTTCGGGTATCCCACTCGCTGCTTTTCTACGTTTTCTATGCTTCTGAATATGCGCCAGCATACACTGCTTCTAATCTTTTTATCACGAGTGGAACGGTTTTGTTGGTAAACAGCACGTCAAGGTGACAGCTATGATGACGGCCAGTGGTGTATAAACAGCATGCTGTTATACAAATCCCATATCATTAGTATTACTAAATATTAGGGAATTAAACACAGTATTTTCATTAGATTTGGAATCAATAATGTTTTTTTACGCAATATAAAGTGAGCTCTAGTGTACGCTCACAGTTTTTACACAACTACAATTATACTCGTGAAATAGTAGTTTGACACTCCTGCAATTGAGTGAACGCTTCGAACAAAATGCGGGAATGGACAACTGTCATACGAACGGTCCGTTGCGTAAATTTAAAATTGGTAATGCATTATCATTTTTCTGTAGCCGATTGAGCATACAAATATTTTATATTACCTTATTCCCCGTACATAGTCATTTAACTATGACTTTCACCATTAATAACGATAAGCATTCTTGATATGCTAAAGACAAAGTACCATTCTTGCACAACTAGATAGCCTATTGCGTGATATAAAGACACACCATGAAGTACGCTTAGTGCATAATTCAATATCTTTGAATTGCTGAACCATGCCCAGAACGATTGCATTTGTGGAGAGAATTAGGAAAAAGCAGCATTACTTTTCATTTTGCATAACATTGATATGTTCCGGTAGTATATTTATTCCAGTATCGTTTCATTCAGTACAGTTATTTGAGATGGTTTTATTGTTGTATTTAATTTGCCATATCTGGAATGAGCACTATACATCCTTCAAGTTGTATATAGACTCACGAGAACGAACAGCATGTAAGTACGGATGCCTGCGATGGGGCATGTAGGTATATTAAAATTAGTAAACGGACAACCATGCACACGCTGTTGCACTACTGCTGCATTATACTCCGTGCCCACTATCAAAAGTATTACAAATAGTCACCGCAAAAAAGGGGAACAGCTGTGGTACGGGCCACTGCATGGGAGCCTTCCTCTTTTCCTCCCCGGGTGTGGGGTGTTGGTGTAGGCACGCTACATGATATGTATCGTTGTTTGGGCGATAAGAATTGGGGGGGCTATGGACTGGTTTTCTAATCTCACCCCGCTTAGTTTAATGGCTCTGGAGAAAATGTGCGCAAGTCCAAAAGAAACCTTTTGCTTTCCATCGTTTCTATCTCTCTCTATCGGGCTAGAGAGAAATACCATTTTCCAATCCAGATAACAACACAGAGGACCATCGGTTTGTGGCCCTCACGAATAGATATATAACGCTACGAGTTTCAACAGTTGATAAACTTCTAATACAATGCTGCGGAGGCATAGATTTCATTAATTCTACAAATGGTTTTAGTTTTCCTTCACGCTGGGAAATTTCCAGCAGAGAGGAAAATGATATGTGTTGATTTAGTTTCTTTTCGTTTTTTCTTGGGCGACCATAGGGCGATCAGTTGGCATGCACCCCGCACCAGACACTTGCGGTAGCTCAATGGAATCGTCATCGAATCTGTGGCTGAGATGTGGTTAACACGTGGGAAGCATGGGTACAGTAATGGTATGGTGTATGGTTTTCGGTATCAAGTGTATAGGTACGTGCCATAGACAAGCGTTGTGAGTGTTTATTTGTGGTAAAACTTATAAGCGAAAACTAAAAGCGATGAAAATAATAAAATATGATTAACTGAATATCCATGATATTACTATTCCCGCATTGCGTACGTACAGTATGGCGGTAGTAACTACACACTGGGAAAGGAAGAAATGCTACCATCTTATGATAACATACGTGTTTGGGGGGGTAATGGTGAGGGGAAGGGAGATGTTCTTGTGTGACTGTGTGTGTTTTCGTTCACTGCCTCACTAACTCATAGTATGCTTCGCATTCTAATCCACACTGGCCTATTTTGTCTATCACACCCCCTAAAACATCGCTCTGCGACGTTCCTAACCCTTCTCTAAAAAGGTTTTCTGATAACACTTGCTACTCTCACTCTCACTTCGAAATCTTCCCTCTGTTCTCGTTGTCGAATAGCGTAAACACTTCTTGTGGGGTTGATTTAGTCGATGCAACAATTAATTTCAATTTGAAGCCACTTTGCTTTTCCACTTGTTTTGAGATTACCGGCAAACGAGAAGCGGCAGATAGTTCCACCCAGCACATAGGAGCACCCAGCGGGCTCTAGCAACATTTAATACTAAACAAATATAGCCTTAAATTTGTTAGAATGCAATAACAGCTACTTAAAGTATGTTTCATCCAATCAGATTAACAACAGGCCAATCCAACCTTCTTCCCACCTGGCATCACTTAAAGCTACAGCACAGAAATCTTTACGATCTTCCACCGGCGGGAACGATTTTTTCCAGCCTCGTTCGATCCGATACCTTTGCGTGGTAAATTCGAGCTACTTGCATATATGGTATGCACGGTTGTTTGTTTTCCTTCCAGCCAAAGTTGCACGAATTCTCGAATTCAGGATGCCTATCGCTAAGGCTCTGCGCTCGTCCTGCTTTTTCAACTGTGTTTTTCCCCGATTTGTTCCCCGATGTCCAGCATTAGTTTTCGATATGCGTATGTTGTATTAGCGTATTTGTGTCCCTCTCGGTCGGTAATGTGCGGGCAGGTTATGGTACAGAAACAAAGCCGACAGAAACTTATCCTTTCCAGTGAGATACCTGAAACAATCGGTGTGAGTTCCATCCCCATCGAAACTCGGCACCCTTTCGCTTAGAGCTACAGCACCATCGAGGATGATAACCTCGACGGTCTGCAACGAACGTGTGCCTCTGAAGACGTTTAGTTTGTAGGCCGATTTGCAAACAACTGTTCGATGATCGCCTCGTCGGCCAAGGTGGACGTATCACCCACATCACGATCATTGATTGCCACCTTGCGCAGTACTCGTCGCATGATCTTGCCGGAGCGTGTTTTCGGCAGTCCCGGCGCATGCTGAATGACGTCTGGCTGTGCAAACGGCCCAATACGTTCCCGCACCAGCACCTTCAGCTCGCTGATGAGCGTTTTATCGAACGCTTCGTTCTGGTTGGGTGTGATGAAACAGTACAAACATTCACCCTTGACTGGGTGGGGTCGAGAAACGACAGCCGCTTCCGATACACGTGGATGCTCGGTCAACACCGATTCCACCTCCGAGGTGGACATCAGATGTCCAGACACGTTCAGCATGTCGTCCACACGGCCCGTTACCCAGTAATATCCATCCGCGTCACGACGGGCACCTACAGGGACGGGCAGTACAATCAATAACTTCCTTTTACTACATCGTTCATCACGCCCATCACTTACCATCACCCGTACAATAATAACCATTGAACTTGGAAAAGTATGTCGACTCATAGCGAGGATGGTTGTTGAACAGGGTGCGCATCATTCCCGGCCAAGGTTGGGAGAATACGAGATAGCCTTCGCCTTCACCCTTGATTTCCGTGCCACTTTCGTCCAGCAGTGTTGGTTTTACGCCAAAGAACGGGAACGACTGTAACGTCCGGAAGATCATTGCAATTAGCTTCTACTGACATGCTTCAGACATCAAGAAAATACGTACGGCAGAGCCAGGCTTCATAGGAGTTGCTCCTGGAAGCGGCGTGATGACATGTCCACCCGTTTCCGTCTGCCAGAAGGTATCCACAATCGAGCAACGTTCCTTACCGATCACGCGATAGTACCAAAGCCACGCTTCCGGATTGATCGGTTCACCGACACTTCCAAGTACTCTGTAATCACGAAGGAACAGTCCATTTTGTTACGTCTCAACATCGCTTGATATCAATCATATTTGTCTTTACCTTAAGGTGGAAAGATCATGTTTCAATACCGGCTCGTCGCCAAACTTCATCAGCGAACGGATGGCGGTTGGTGCAGTGTAGAACTGTGTCACCTTATACTTGTCGATGATTTCCCAGTAACGATCGGTATCCGGGAAGAATGGTGTCCCTTCGAACATGACCGAGGTGGCACCGTTCGCCAGTGGACCGTACAGAACGTACGTGTGCCCGGTAATCCAACCAATGTCAGCTGTGCACCAGTAAATGTCGAGCGGTTTGTAGTCGAACACGATTTTGAACGTGGTCGCCGCGTACAGCAGATAGCCGGCCGTGGTGTGCAGTACACCCTTCGGTTTTCCCGTAGAACCGCTGGTGTACAACATAAACAGTGGATCCTCCGCTGACATCCACTCGGGATAGCATGCCGGTTCGGCATCTTCCATCTCCTGATGCCACCAGAAGTCACGTCCATCCCTCCAGGGAGTCTGCAATACAGAGGAGGTCAATATAGCTTGATCTTGGTTTGGTTTGATCTACACATCTCGGCTACCTACATCAAACGAACCGTCCCAATCTTCCTTGCCCGGCGTAACGCGGTTGATGTGTGACACTACGATGCAGGTCTGCACATGATGACCGAGCTCTTCCGCCTTGTCCATAGCAATATCACAGATTTCCTTCAGCTGAAGGATTTTCTCACCGCGCCAGGCTCCATCGGCGGTAATCAACACCTTGGCCTGGCAATCGTGCATTCGCTCCGCCAACGAATCAGACGAGAAGCCGGCAAACTGGAAGTAATGGCAAAATAGAAAGGAATCGTATCAGATAGTTGGGCAATTATTCATTTTATTTTTTGTGTGTTGCCGTCCCACGCTGTCTCGTGATCTTACCACAATCGAGTGAACGGCACCGATTCTCGCACACGCTAGCATGGCAACCGGGAGTTCCATGGTCATGGGCATGTAGATCGATACCCGGTCACCCTTCTGTACGCCGTGACTCTTCAGCACGTTCGCGAAACGGCACACCTCCTCCAGCAGCTTCCGGTAAGTCAGCCGGCTGTAGTCATCCGGGTGGTTTCCTTCCCTAGAGAAACGAGGTCACGGGGAAAGTCACGGTGAAAAGCACATCAGTACATCACGCACACACACGGGGTGCAACTATGATAAGAAGTTTCGCACCAGTTCAAACTGGTCGTTTTGAGGGGGCATTTAGAACTGCTCTAGAGGGCGGTCACTGGCTGAACTTGAATTGTGTAAAAGCTTGGAACCGCGTAACCGGAGATATTGGACGTCCCGCTGACCTTGCCTCAAATCTCCGGTTAATCAACAACATCAGGGATCAGCAAAAAAAACCGGCACGAGAGTGTGGACTAGGTATTGTTTGACATGCATTAGCAACGTCAATCGTTGCAGTGTGGTTTTCGTTACAAACCCCAAGGCAGGAGTTTTGTTTTGTTTCCCTTTTCAAAGTTAGCTTTTCGTTTATGCAAAAATTTGTACGATCTAACGGAGGGGTATTTGACGTCAGCGACACTGTTGTCCAGCCGCGATATACCGCCCATTGTCGAAGTATCCGCACATGCTTCGTACTCGTTTATCATATTTAGCTATGGAACTGTTGTAAGTCGTGGCAAGGCAAAGTATATTGACTGGGATATTTAGTGGAATACTCCCTGCTGATTAGTAGTCATTTCAGTCTGTAGTGGACATGCCTCAGACGAGATTTTATCACGAACCGCAATTCTTAAGTAGTGAGAAGAACAATTTAGTATATTGTTTATATTTCTGTTTAAACCATCATTTCACCTTTCTTCATTCTCAAAATATTATTCTACTGGGCGAGATTATACCTTTGTTCTCCTTTTCTATTCATGAAAAACGGCCAGGTCATATTGGTTAACTCTAGTGTTAGGTGAAACTGATTCAGATACCTCAATTCGAATGATTCTTTGAATCGAATGAAGGAATCTGAATCTTTATTATTGTTATTTATTTGAGAGTCGATTCCTGCTTTGAATGACTCCTCAATAAAGATTCATATGAAAGACTCTTCTCAAAGGATTCGTTAATCACAATAATAATTAACTCTACTCGATCTAAATCTCAAGTAAAATACGCATTAGTTTGGAGATATCTCCTCTTCTCCGAACAATGAGAATGCACCTTAACCTTACATACTGAGGTGTACTATGCCTTTGTTCTCTCCTATTGACAGTAGAAGTTCTGGATAGTCATTCTTTCTATTGGTCTTGCCAAGTAATCCTGTTACAGCGAAGAATTTTACATCGGATGGGATTCGGTACCGGTCGAGTGTCATGTGAAGATCGGCGCCAACACAACTTAACCACCATCGTACCACTCTAAAGTGCGTTTATTACGTGCCATAAAAGAAAGCCATAATCACACCACTCTTTGAAGTTCGCATCCATTGCGATTTGGCTGTAATCTACGTGGGTCAAGCTGATGGTCAGGCAAGGTTGAACAAGGCAATTGGTAACAGTCTCCTTTATACAGCACCAACAACAAAAAAACCCCCCGAACCGCTCACTGATTCCAGATGCCGTGTCGTATGATTTAACAATTAATAGATAATGGACAGATAACATGGTGTATGGATCGCGGATTGAAGGTAGCACCGCCACAAAAAAAGAAGATGACAAAAAATTGCACAAATTGACCATAATCACGTAATCACGTTCGTGGTGTGCATGCGAAGTAAAATAGCGGTTCCGTACGGTGGCAAAACTCCATCATACCGTGCCAAGGGAAAGGTATTGCTCGATTACACCAACTGGAATTATAAAAATAAACCCCTGCCTGCTTGGATAAGGTTCGAAAGGCGATGAATATTTCATTCTGAAATGTTTACACCTAAACAACATCGTAACGAAACGTGTGTGTGTGTGTACTTTTTATCGTAAGCTTTCGCATAAGTAAAGCTCTTAATTTCCTGTTAAGGAAGGGGGTTCCATTAATTAAAAAAGCAATTTTAAAAACACATCTTCCGTGTAAAGGTTTTAAAGTAAACAGACGCTGCATTTCGTGGAGTAGCCCAACCCCAACGTGCACTACATTAAGTCGAGTGACAGAGGAGGATGGTGGCACTTGGTTTTGAAATGCTGAGTGTGTACTTCTACCATTATCATTCTTCTAACATTCGCGGTCACGTGCTGGATTCGGTTTTGCGCGTTCTCCTCCGCGTTGAAGGAGCGAAGTGCTTGATATTTGCCGATGGCATTCAAGCGTTACCATACATGCATCTGTGTGGCGCATGACCTTGTTTGGTCTTAATGTTTTTTTTTTGTTTGCTCTTCTGTTCCCTATGCCACATTCCTATTCCTATAAGAGAATTTTTTTCCACGCAAGTTTGAATTTTATATACGTGTGATGAACGTGAGATGGTTGTTTGCAGGAAGCTTCATCACTAGACGTAATTCTCCGGTCAAGCAAGAATTCCGTAGCAAATTGACTTCACACGATCAACAAATAAACATCACACAGGTGACGCAAATAGTGGAGCACGGGCGGTAAAAAAAAATCCTCCACTTTTTATGCGAATTTTGAAGCTTTACGTAACTGCGAATAAACATTGAGCGTGGCTGATGGACGGCCAGCAGCAAACGAAGCAATAAACGTCAATGCCTCATAAAATCTTCACTCGGTACACTCAACGTCCACGACAGACGCTCATAATCGGCCTGTTAACAAATTTGTACCGCTGGTCTACTTTCCCACTGCCAAACCACACTCCAATGGATGGAATGCTATCGATCGTTGTTGTATTTCCGTTAACAATTCAGCTCAATCGGATGGGTTCCGTGTATTAGTGCGCATTTAGGCGACTAGGTACTGAACGATTCCCCGATAAGGGAAGTTCTCAAGCTTGTACGAGATAGAGTGGTATTGAAGAGGCAGATTAAAGGGGATAGAATTTTCGGGGCTCCGGTGGTACATTGATAGCGAAGCCGGTTTTCACACGATAGGACCGGTTCAAAATCCCATCCGGACCAAATCCCCCACTTACGTAGGCTTGGCTATCCATCCACGGGAAAACAAAATCAAAGAAAGCCATAAATAATAGCAGGTCTAAGACCCCTTGAGGTTGTTGTGCCCCCGATAAACAAGCAGTGGTAGAATTTATGCTGAATGTCGTTCCCCATTCACCTGTTGATTGTACAGATATCTCGTACAATAGTTAATAGTTCTGTCTTAATCGTGATCATGCGACGGCCACACAGTGTGTGACCCTCGAACAATACACGTGCCGTGTTTCTGTTGTCTTTTTTTTCATCCTCCACAGCCAAGAACGCATAACTTGCGCCGTGCACATAACGAGTTACACCTTGCCGTTGCTGCTATCTTGTTCTGGTTGGTTGGTACATTTTGAAGGATGCAATTTGCCATACTTGGCACAACCAAGGGGGGTATAGTGACCCTGCAAAGCTTGCCGACCTCAATGAACTGCTGCAACAGAACGAAGAAAAAGTGAACCTCCAAGTTAAAGATTCTGTGAATGTAAAACAGAAGTCTATTTTTAACCATTAGCCTTCAGTTTCCATGTTGTCTGGATAGGGTGTTTTTTTTTGTTATATATCTGGATACAACAAATCTGGAGCAGAATGGAGGTACTGCTTTGGTGATTGCTTCTAGAATGTCCGGAAGCTCTCGTTCCTCCAGTTACATGCGAGGAAACATGTACAGCACACGGTTCATATAGTCGGACCCCATATGACGGCAGTGATACAGTGGGTTGGTTCCCAAGTAATGGTCCTACGTAGATGTAACAACCGACCAGGCCAGTGTATGTCTTTGACTTGAACTTTCGCTTCCACGGTTTTTGTCCACTGCTGCAGCAGTTCAAACTAAAGCACCTCCACCTAGGTGGACCGCGTTGGTTGACGCGGTTCGGAGGTACGGTATCACGCTTAACCTCAACGTGCGGAGGAGAGCGAATTAAATCGACCTGAATTAACACCGCGTTCCTTCCATTATTCATTCAGCGTTCGGTTTGTAACCGAACGTGCGGTCAATCCGCCTCGAACACGGGCAGCCCATTCGGTTCGATAACTTCACCGTGTTCGCAAGTGGCAAGTCCTGCGGAAATCCGAACCTACGCAAATGGCAGCTCCGGTTGAGTGTGGTTCCAATTATCGAACATACCATCAGCCAAACAAACGAAATCCAACTGCTGTGTGCGTAATCCGCCAATAGTTATTTTTTCCTCTCTCACTATTCGCTCCCCCGAAAATTCCCAAACGAACTCGCGGGGCCCAGAAACACAACAAACGAGTGAAAAAAAATCGATGAATCAAATTGACGTAAGCCTGCAGGTGTTCCTTCGTCCCATGCAACGGGGCTGTGTTCTTCTTGCGGTTGCGGTCTAACCCCACGGGTCCGACCTTCGGATTTGCTTTCCCCTCTGTCTGCCTTCGTTGGTGCCGTTCGGGCGTTCCGAACCCCATACACCGTGTGGCGCATCCTTCGCGTACTTCCCGAAAGGACTCGAAACAAAGCATCTCCACGCGTCCTTCTCGCTCTATCTGCTTCACGCTTCAGACGCACCAAAATGAGACAGAGACATCTCGCTTCGCCTACTACAAACTGCATGTAAACTCTGTTATGCACGGATTACAACCCAAGTTGGCTGCGAGTTACATAATCTTGCAAGGACGAACGGTTCGAAACCTTGCCCCGCATATATGACTCATTCGCGGTACCATTTGCTTACCAGTAGTACGCAACGGTGTCACCGAGACCATTCTTTACATTTCGATCCAGCAAATTGTAGCAAATGTTCGTCGACGCACCCTCCATCCACTTGACGAAGATGGGTCCTTTCGAGATGTCGAAGTTGTAGGAGAAGAAGTTCTTCGGATCGTACGGCGTTTCCCAGTGAAATTGCTTGGCCACGTTCGCCCAGAACTGGGCCGGATTTTCCAACGACTGCTGGTAGAACTCCTGGTACTGCTGCATGCTGTTGATGTACGCCTTGCTGGCGACATCCGCATGTGGATTGAACACCTTTTCCGGTTCCGATGGCATGGTTACTGGTCGCAGGGTCACTGGTTCAACTTCGAGTCAAGAACAAACACACACACACACGCTCGATGTGTTCAACACTATTCTAGCGACGAGTAGGGTTGGTAGGTTGCTAAAACACTGGTTGTTGTCCGAGGTATCTTGGAGGTGTCCTCACCTAAGGGAACGGTACGGACTGACTGCGATACCTTGACGGTTTCGGGTTTCGTTTCACACAGACGACTGACCGCGTTGTTGCAAAAATTCGAACCGTACGCAGAGAGAATTTTCCACTTTTCCACTCACACACATCGAAGTAGCACCGTTTGTTATGCACACAAACTCACACACGATAGATACAGCAGGAGTGAGGAAAGGTGAAAGGTACGGTGCACACACAATACGCGAGCCACACTACGTTGTTTTCGTTCGATACAGCGCGCATATGATTTCTGTCACTGTTGAGAGGTTAGTAGCTTTCTGTTGTTGTCGTTATTGCTCTACTCCATACTCTCGCTCTCACGAAAATGGTGCGTAATTTTCACCCAAAAAGTAAAAAAAAAACACAGCAGACAAAGCGACCGAGTGCTATTACTTCACAAAGCCTACTACGGGGGGCCTCTTCTCGCGCTGGTATCACTTCTTTTCCTCCCTTCGCACACGATTGTTTGGAAGGACCAAAACACCACACGCGCACACAATTTTTCGTACCGGCAGCTGGCACGAAGCGAACGGTTTGAGCTGCTTACAATGAATGAGCGTTACCATGCGGCGCACTGAGAGCGTTATACGGAAATCGCAACAGACCGCGGTAACGCATACACGTGCAGCGTCCATATCGCATGTTTGATTGCGTGCGTTCTAGCGAGAAGTGTATTGTCGCGCTCTTTCGCATGCGCTTTATCTAAACGCGCGCTCTCTGATGGGGTCTGCCATCCCTTTCGCCCGAATGGGGCAAAGAGCGTGGTTTGTTTATCGTTGGCACGCGCTGTCTTGTCCCTTGCGTAGCTCCCGTCGGTTTATTCGTACAAAACGAGATGTTTTCGACAGAAGAACAGGAAGCTGTAGTCAATCGGATAAGCCGTAGATTTCACGCGCAGGAAATCTTTTTCAAACGATGCAACAGGTCCCACTTTTTGGGAAGATAAAAGTGCATGCACAGTGCGTAATTGAGCGTTATAATTGCGTCGCCGATAGACCCATACCAGATCCACCTGTGTCAGCGTTCTCGCGCAATAGCATAATCGTAGTTCGATTATTTGTCCTCGTGCGCCGAAAGCAATCGCTCCAGAGATAACACATTGCGTTGTTTTGTTTTTCCTTCCTTCCTGTCTTTGGTTGTCATTGTTTCCATTCGAATGTCGCCATACCGTATCTGACTTTACGTGGCTTTCCCTTCGCAACATTACTCACCGGCTTGCCGCGTGTGTGTGTGTGTGTGCGTTTCGTAGGCGCGACCTCCGAGGGCAACGGCCAACGTAGTACTTCGTCAGCGGGCTGGATTTCATCAAAATTCGGTCAAGTTGCATAGTGCCCTCGGTGTTACTGGCTTAAACCGTCTGAGGGCAGCACAATTTCGCCAGCATGGAGTACAAGCGTGCGGATAATGGGTACGAAGAATTAATCATGAAATATCATTTGGCAATGTAAAATTGTGGCACATAGTATAGCTCTGATCAAGGGTCGTCTAATTGCACACATCTCCTTTGTCCGGTGCATGGCGCGCACACACACACACACGCATACACGGTGTCCTAATTTTAGGTGACTTTCGAAAAGAAAAGTGGACCGATCTGGTTGGTCACACTGATAAGCATTCGTATATTTAGCGGTGATGCATCATTTCGTCATTTTTACAGGAAACCTTTTCTACTGACCTTTGGAACGTCGGTTGACTAAGATGGGTACGTTTTGGAGGTGAAAGAGCAACTGCACGTACACACGTTGCATTCGAAGATGTGGTATACCTTCTTGATAATTTCTTCACGTTTTTATTCACGTTGAAGATGATATTCGTAACAAGAAACCAGAAATATACTACACAAGGTAAGATTTTTTTTTCCCATTTTTGGCACAATAATTTTTTATTTTTAGAAAAATAAATCAAATATAATTAAAAGCTAAGAATATTTTGACACACTTCTATATAACTGGGGTTGGAGATTTACGAGGCAAAACCCAAATGGATGGTGACCCTTCTAAAGTATTTGCCTACAAATCCTAACTTATGGAGTGATTAATTACAGATTGCTCATCGCACCTTTGAAGTCGTCCAAAATTACACCTATCTTGGTTCAAAGGTTGGTTCAAGCACCGACAACAGCATTGAAGTAGAGATACGGGCAGGGATATTGACTGTCCCGCGAAACACCTGTTGGGTCGAACGAACGAAACTGGGACTATACAAAGCTTATGCCGCTGAGCCATGGACTTTGTTTAAAACTGACGAAAGCCTCGCAGCCGCGAGAGGAAGATGCACAGAAGGATGTTTGGGTCCGTATGTGTGGTAGGACTCCCGTTGGTGTATTTGGCAGCGGTGCCAGTTCCACACGTCGGATTCGGTAAAAAATCACATTCCGGCTGTTATCCCCTTTCAAGGACTGACTATCCGGCTGCGTGGTAAAATAAGTCTCGTAAACCAGAAATGGAAATTGCAATTACGAGAAAAATTGTTTTGGATCGTCCAAATGAACAGAGAAGGCTTTTTAGGCCTAATTTGAGAAGCAGGTATGGCGTTGATGGGTCGGATAAGCAGAAGTAATACATTGCCCAGTTAATGCAATTTGAGTGGTGCCGCCCGGTGGTGTATTGCTAGCGGCGTCAGTCCCATACGACGGGACCGAAATAAAATCCCATCCGAACCGTGTTTCCCCATAGCCAAGTACTAACTATCGAGCTACGTAGCTTCAAATAAGTCTAACAAGCCAGAAATGGCATACACACATGACCCAGTAGTAAGATCGTTACGCCAAGAAGAATAAGAATCAATTTTAAATAAAAGCGTGCCTTGCGATAAGTGTTACTAAAATGTATGAAAAATGTCTGATGGTAAAGCCAATCTCGGTTAACGATTTGCAAAACGTGGTAGCGAGTTTGATCTTAGGAAATATTATACTTTTTTGTATACTCTACGATATATTTATGCGAAATGTTTGAAAACTTCGGACACTTAAAACTTCAAGGCAAAACTATAGTTTTTTTTTTCTCGAATATACATTACTTCCCCAGGCTACTTTCAACCAACAGTAAGAAAAATTGAATGCATTTTGTAAGAGCAAAGCCAATCATCATAATCAGTGCATTAGGTCACAACATACGATCAGCTTCTTCCCCGTGATCATGCTCGTAACATACCGCACACCAGACAGTCTCGAATCTCGCACTCACACAAAAAAAAGCGAAATTTGCCAACAAAAAACGATCATCCGTTTGCGGCCGTCTGATGATTGTGAAGTGTCGCCCTTCCGTTTGCTTCTGCATTGCCGGCGAGTGTGCGCTGCGTGACAGCATCGTCCGATTGCGTTCCCAACCAATGGCAGTGCAGGGCGCGTCTGGTTCGGTTCGGGAATTTTACCGCACCAGACGGAAAGGGCAGTTAAATCACGCAACAACGACGATGACGTTCTGGTGACGTCACGGGCAAGCAGTCCCCGCTGCTGCATCTCCGTGCCCGTTCGCAACGCACGACTGGCTGCAATGATCGCATGCCCCAACCATGCGCTATCAGTGAGCATGCTGTGCTGCCGGTGGTGGATGACAAGCCAACCTTTTTACCGCTAATCTTTTGGAGGTCAACACGGTGATTCTGGAATGCCGATTGTAGCGTATAGTCGTGATGGGGAGAAGGGATTCCAGAAGCGAAGTGCAATGCAAGAGGCAGATCGGTGGCCGGCTGATCTGTGAGAGGTGTGTCCTTTGCATGCACTGCATCGCTGACCTGTACCAGAGCCATATGCTGCCTTGGACTGTGTCAGGGTGTCATGTTGCCGACTGGACTCGTGGCTACACATAACCGCGCACACGGAACAAACACGGCGAACGTGTGCCGTCATAGACAGTGGAGGAATAAATAATAAAAAAAGGCAGAATGGTTCAATCGAATATTGATTCCATTCATTTTGCTTAACCTTCCTATGCGGTCTGTTCTACGATTGACCTTACATTTTCGTGTGGGATTTGATTTAATGATTTTGCAAGGCAAGAACCACATATTGTTGCTATGAGCGATTGTACATGACAATGGACGGCAAGCCATTTTTTGTAATTAGTGTGTGTGTGTGTTTTTTATTCAAACGATCATTCCGTCCGTGGTTGAATGCTGTATTCTTGGAATTTATTATCCAAGATTCTGCAGGTTTATTCAATCAGTAGAAGTGATAGCAGCTACTACATTATCTAAAATTATCGTAAAATTACGAAAAAAGTTACGTATTTTTAACTTTATTAGAAGTTCTTGTTGTGTGAACTAGCAAGGAGAGAGAAAGAAAGGGAGAAAAATTGAGAGAGAGATGCTACATTGTTATGCGGATTGCATACAGATTTAAACGTGTCATATGTTTTGCGGTTTGCATACTTTTACATTTTGCAGTGGTGTGTTTGTGTGTGTTTAATCACTGGAGAAAAGTCATCCATCACTAGAAGCGAAACCGTGAACTCCGATGTGTACACGTTTTTAACGACCGCGGAAATGTTGGCTAGTTTACTTGCAATTTATTTGTCTTAATCTTTTATTAACATCTTCTTGGCTGGTTGAGTTTTTAATCCATTCAATAGTTAAGTTTAAGTTATTAGTTAATTATTCTTCTTTTTTATAGGCACAACAGCCTCAAGAGGTCTAGGATTGTCATTTCTGGCCTTATTTACCCGTAGCTAGATAGTCAGTCCTGCATACGGGGGAATGGTACGGATGGGATTTTGGTGCAGTCCGTTTGTCTGACGACCGGCGCCGCTACCGTCATGCCACCGGGCCGTTCAGCTATTAGTTAGTCACTTATTTATTAGTTAGTTATTAGTTTAAATAAATATGCATTGCAGGTAAAACATGAAAAATAATATAAATTGTTGCTTGCGTTATTTCCCCGTTATTTGTTGTGTTTTCGAAAGTTCTGGCACATTCAATGTTATCGTGAAATCATAGTTGTCCTGTTAACAACGCTGGGAATATTTATAAGCATTCGCGGGTATTCGCAACTCTTTTTCCTTATCGGCACAACAACCTCTAGAGGTTTAAAAGAGGGCTGCCATTTCTGGCTCTCTGTGACTTAATTTACCCGAATAGCTGGATATAGTCATTAGTGCGTACGGGGACTAGTCCGGATGGAATTTTGGTCCGGTCCGTTCGTGTGAAGACCAGCGCCGCTACCATCATGACACCGGGCCGCCCCAATTTTCGGAATTAGCAGGGCTTTGTTTAAACATCTTCGTCTGGTAACGAAGTTAATAGCAACTTAATTGCTTTTTGTTACCAGCACTCCATAACTTCTGCCACACACTCTGGTTCCATCCCATTAACTCTCTATTTTTTAAATGTACCATCACAATTTTACATGATTCCTTTGGGCAAAACGAAATCTTCGTCCGTAATATTCCCTGCTTTAAAACTGTATGGCATACGTTAACAATGCCGTCTTTCCACCATGAGGAAAACATAAAACCTGTCTATTGCATGTCTTTAAGATTAGAATTAGAATGAACATACTGGACAAACTAGGCTAAATTGTACAGTGTACAATCTGCTATAGTATTGTGTACAGTTGTACAAATCTGCTGAACAAAGTATGCATAAATATCAAATTCCTTCTAATTTCATACACGATCTCCTAAAAAAAACTGCGTATTTTAACCTTCACCGGACGAAACTGGTAATGTGCAACAATGTAATATTTATATATATATTCAAATCATTTCGTTTGCAATGCACTTGCAAGTAATTTCAACAAACGTACATGCTTGCTGTACCACAGGCATAAATGTTTTGCTGCAGGGTACGTGCCGATTAATGGTTAATGGCTGCTAGTATTCTACGCACGTGGTGGCAACCGGTATAAAAGGGAGGATCAAATCTACATCAGCACCATTTGTTTGAAAACGGGTTTAATTAAAATATTTCGTTCACTTCAGTGGAAAGGATGAAATTGTTTGCGTATATCGCTGTCATGTTGGTAGTGTTTGCACAGATGATATTAGGTAAGACATATCTTGTTACCCTGGATTATTTTATGCTTCAATTCTTCTATGCTAACTTTATGCCAAAAACAATCTCTCTATCCTTCACAGCTTTTCAGAATTATGGACAGGGAAGTGAAACGGTGGAAGAGTTCTGCCTATCGGAACCATGTGAAACACTAACGAAGGAACCGGCGGAGAACAGCGGCTCAAGCATCCCGAAGTGCGAATGTGAAGAGGACCATTCATGAACGTTAGTAGTAAGCAAATAATAAAGAATTTGTGTCGCTCTAAAAACAATGTCTCGATTTCTTGAGGTTATTAAATGTTTTTTTTCTGTTTTGTAAATATGTACATTATTTGTTTGTGCATTTTGCACGTTTTATCGATTATCCTCTTCTCTGTGCAGGTGTAAGGGGGGAGTAGGGGTGTAATTATGCCGACAGAACTATTTTAATGTAAACCTACCCACTATATAAGAGAATGTTACAACATCAAGGGTTTGTCTCACTCGCAGGGTCATATTTGAAGTACGCAATGAAGTTTGTACTAGTGTTGATTGTTATGGTTGCTCTAGCTGCACGTGGTATATCAGGTAAATGTGAAAGCATAAGTAATATTTCGTACTTGGCCTAAATTTCATCTTTTACATTCAAGGGTTTCCTACCGATCTGTGCACCAATAAATGTGTCATATGTGAAACACGTTGCAAAACAGTCGATTGCAGTGAAGCGCTGGGCTGTTGCTGCCAGATGAAAACCCACGATGAACAGCAATGCCCTGAAGGATTTACCTGGAATGGCGCCAAATGTATGCAGGATTATTCGAGCCAAATCCGTGTGAAGCCACCTTGCTTTTGCGTTTGCTAACAGGCAAGATTTATTCGTTCAATATGGACTGTAAAAACAGAAAAACAGTAACAGTAAAACTTACACACTACAATATTTTATTTTTTTTATTTATTTCCATTATGACGGCCAAAGGCCGTATGATCGACAAAGTTTGCCGAAATTAAACAGCTATACACCACAATATACGATATAAAAAAGGAGTAAAATGAGTCTAACAAAACAATAAATGAACCTATACAAGAAATGCATTTGTTATGAAAAAAAGAATCATCTTCGGTCAATCATTGTAGATACACTGTCTTGTTCCACCCTAACACAACAAGGTCTGCGAAATTGTTGAACGATGTGCGAATACACGTGCCAGTACGGATAAGCTCGCTAAAACTCGTGCTTCATTTGAACGTTTACAAAAAAGTGTGTTTCGTAAAGCCATCCACGAGTCGTGAAGCAAATACCACAGGCAGTTTGTGCACCTGTGGATGTGAATTTATTAGCTACAAGATTTACAGACTTACATTTAAATGCAAGCTCAAATGATTCCGTCTGTGGCTTTCACACTTTCACCTGCATCCCTTTCTCATCTTTGATCGCTGCCTAAGTGTAGTTAATATTAAGAAAGCTTATCTGAATACAACAAAAACCATTCCATTTTTACTGTAATACTGTGAAATCATCACTCACTATGCAACAATATAAAGCTTAAGCCAACAATATATTTGAAGTAAAAATATTTTGAAGGGGCTAACACAAAACATTAATGGTATTTATGCTATAACGGTCATGGTACGGTTTATTCATGAAAGATGAAACATTATACATGCATTCTTCATTGCTAACCAATTAATACCGCGACACCAGCTGCCGAATACAGGCACAATCTGGAACGCAATGTCCTCCCTGCTCCTTGTAGCCCATCGGGCAACACCGCTTCTCACAGCTGTTACATCTCACTGGCGTTACGTATCCTACTTCATAGCGCACTGGTAACGGGCTCAGACAGCTCGAGCAGGATGTGGTCACGGGATAACAGCCTCCTGTAATAGAAAGAAGGACAAACGATCGTTAGACTGTCCACATCATCTTCCAGGCTTTTACTGCTCTTACCTTCGGCCAGCTGAGCTACGGCCACTACCAACAGAAAAGCGGCTAGGAAGAACTTCATGATTGGTGGTATTGCTTGGAGATGGCTGATTCCTAAGAGAACAGAGCTGAAGGTGTGTCTGGTCGAATAACGAATGCATGATGGTCTAAGCTTTTATACGGTGCGTTCTTTGTTCGGTCATTTGTCACATGCGCACGATTTGAAGACACGTTCCCATCGGCTGTATGTTTATCCAAAGAACGGCCCGTGACTTCCGATCGAAGGCAACAACCGTTGCATAACAGATCACTCGGCTGTTCAGACCAACACGTGGCTAAGCCGGTCTCATGTCTGGACATTGTAGTCGATCGCGTGTTGATACAGGAATGTACATTGTTTCCATTGCGCTCGGATTCCTTGGGACATCTATTCTGCAGGATCCCTGATGACTGAAGATACATCTTCAAACAGGAAGGAAAACCGCTATATAAAGCGGAAGCGATGGACATCGATTCAATCATTGGATCCAGCTCGAATCACGGCTACACAACTCACTCTACAAGATGAAGTACATCCTGAGCCTCCTGTTTGTCGTCGTGTTTGCCTCAGGTACGGAAGATCGCTCGCCAAATGCAGTTGCATAGGATAACCGAAGTCTTGTGGGTCTTCTTTCAGCTTGTCTTGGATCGTATTCTGTGAAGTGTGGTGTACCTTCGTGCAAGAAGTGTGCATCGGCGAACTACCCACCAAGCTACACGGCCCATTGCGTCGAAGAGGAGGTCCAGCATGAGTATTGTGGAGTTCCCACGTGCCCGAAGTGTGTCACAACGACAACCACCTCCAAGCCGTACTGTGTGAAGCACTATGTCGAAGAAGAGGTCTATCACGATAATTGTGATGTGACCACGACCAAGCCCAGCTGTGAACATACGTACGAGGAGGAGCACTGTCCGCACGGATACTTCTGGAATGGGTATTTCTGTGTTCCCGAGTGCAAGTGTACCACCCATAAGCCACCATGTTACTAATCAAGAATCATAATTTTATACCACATAAGGTGAAATGTTTTACGATATTCGCTTTAAAATCAGAATACTGGAAATTACAAGGAATTGAAGAAAGCAATCAATATTGTTTTTTTTTTCATAAGAAGTGCACAATCCGAAGCTAACAAGTACATAATTTGATCCAGTTCTAAAGCCACATAGGGCACATACATTGTATATGTTGCCTCTCAAGTAATTAAGTAGCTGATTATGAGGTAGCATTTAATGAAAATATTCAGAGATTGAAGAACTGCGTACGAAAGACTTTTCTGGAAGTAGCGGTTCCTATCGTGTAGAACCGGCACTGCTATCGGTTTCGAGTTTCTTATTCTCAAGATTCTTCTTCACATGTTTTTATGCTTTTTCTTTCTTATAACATCACAAAGATATTTACAACTCTGCACTGACAATTTATCGGCCTACGCTTATCGTTTAAACGTGACCCTTGCGAACACGAGCCTTTAATTCGTAGACACTAATTCTCGGCAAGTAATTCTGAGGGATTCTTTATGTTGCCTCGTATAAATACACTGAACGGACCTGTAGAGAATCAGTTCACAGCATCCATCGCTCAATAAACCATCACCAAACGGTACCAAACCAACCGATCCTCAGCTCTCAACATGAAGACGATCGTCGTACTTGCTCTGTTCCTGGCCTGTGTCGCGCAGATCCATTGTGGTGAGTGATTAGCTTCAAATGACTCGATCATCCATTGATAGTGTGCGTTCTTGTATTATTCAGTCTCGTATTCTTCGTGCGGAAAGAGCGTCTACTTTACCGAGAGGAACCCAGAAGGTTATTTGGAAGAGTTGCACCACAATGTGTATCCGTACCCGTACGCTGGACTACACCATGGGTACAGTAACTGCGAATGCTTGAAATGCAGACCTGCAGTCTACACACAGCTGTACCGGGCACGCCATACCTACCACTGAGAAATGTACTGACATGATTCAATAAACAGAAATACGCATCTCAACTTAACACACGCAGTTTTCCAATGCCTCAAATAGTTTCTTCCTTTTGTTCCATAAACACGTCTTAATGGGATGTCTTAAGTTAACAGAAACCGTGTAAGGGCAAGCTAAACAGAAACTAATAAGGGGATAAAAGTGACGGGTGAATCTTCAAATATTCAATCTACAAACAAATGTAGGCCACTTTAAGCAGACAAGCATCTTCCAATCGCTGAATCTTAGCATGATGTCTTATCTTGTCCATCAGCTGAAGAATTATACGTCACTGACCGTTGTAGATGGCCGAAACTTTAAGTAGCAAGTTAAGAATAACATATTCTTAATTCTTACTATTTCTTCACATCATTACAACATTAGGAAGTAAAGGCTATTTACTTGATTCTTTAATTGGTTTTGAGTGCTTATCGTGATAGACCTTCCTATTTGAACAGTCAGTTCTGCCTGCGAGAGAAAGGGTTCCGATGTTGCGTGGTACCGGGCCAGTCGTATGAATATCGCTAAAATAGAAACAAGCGGTCTCTGTCACTAAACTACCAGGCGCCCCCACCTTGTGTGCAATAAATTTCACCTTATGTGTGCTATGTGTACTGTGCACTTAAAATTTACATTTCCTAGTACGCTGTATTATTTTTATTATTTCATTACGCTGGCATTAGTGCAATTTCAGCTGAATTGAATTGAGTTAAATAGTTTCATTTTATTACATGTGCCCTAATTTTATTCTCATTTACGCAAAACATTAAAAATTATTTGAACGTATTTAAAGTATTATGCCAAAATCACTCCCTGCATATAAACAACTGATTCAAACCCAACCCAATCTTTCACAAGGGGGTTATAAACATGCCGCCAAAAAGCTGCCAAGAGTCAGGCTGATGAAATTAAATGCTCCCGTTCAAAAATCCGGTGCTTGCAATGAAAAATGTGAGCCGGCGACAAGAAATCGAGTGCGGCGCGTCAAAAAATGTGTGCTACCAGTCAAAACTAAAGTGTTAAACACTGTAAAGTGAAGTGAAGTGAAGAATAACTACAAAATTCAAATTTTAGGCATGTTATACATCAGGCTTATTTTAACACGATTAAGAAGTACATACGTAACTAAATAAAATATAATGACAAAATCAATTACACCAGTCAGTTCCAACAGCTTTAATAACAATTTCCTAACACAACTTGGGATGATTTCGTCTGATCTTTAGTCGTGGGTTTTAATGATTACATTCGCACGGTCCATGCTGTCTGTAGGGGCATGGGTACAGTTCGCTGCTCTTCTTGGCCTTGCAGCTCTGACAGCCGTGGCAAGTCTTGCACGGAACGTGAGGCTGATAACAGGGTTGGTGGTGGCACGGTACGACGCTCGGGCAGTCATAATAACGGCTCAGGTGGTTGTCCGGGTATCCCAGCAAATGATGAACGGGTACTGGATGGGGCAGAGAAACTGCAACGACATAACAAGAGACGCCATCATTTTTTTGGCCTGGAGCATGCCCAGAGGAATCAACTTACATGAGTAGGCCTGGGTGGCGCAGACGACGAGGAAAACCAATGTGGCTAGCGACTTCATGGTTGTTGGGTTTAGACTGTGCAAGGCTAACCAAAGCAGACGATGTTGAATGATGCCTGCCGCAGAATTGGGATTGGCTTTTATACAAGGGCAGTATTGCCAACAGCATCTCAGCAAAGTTGAGACACGTTTCAACGATAAAGGTTGATTGGTGTGCCCTGTGCATAGCGAAAAACACCCTACATCCCTCTTCCCTGTGCGCGTGTGGTTAGTGGAAAAGCTAGAATAGTAGAACCGCAAACAAAAGCGGACATACTCCTTGTAAATCGATAGAAAATGGAAGATAAACAAGTGTTAGTTACGATAGCTTGGCAAAGTATTTCCCATTGCTCGCACAAAAGGATTAGGAGCCTGTGTTATCCATCGCCGTATGTATTCGCAGAAATTGGTTGAATCTTCTACAAATGCCGTGTTGAATGTTCGTAATCCAGTAGTGCATCACAGGCGTAGTTAAAGTGTGTTGGACTGTATTTTACGATCTTTTTATATTTTCAATAAATCACAACAAGAATGACAAGAAACTCTCCCACTTAGTAACATGGTGGCTTATGGGTGGTACACTTGCACTCGGGAACACAGAAATACCCATTCCAGAAGTATCCGTGCGGACAGTGCTCCTCCTCGTACGTATGTTCACAGCTGGGCTTGGTCGTGGTCACATCACAATTATCGTGATAGACCTCTTCTTCGACATAGTGCTTCACACAGTACGGCTTGGAGGTGGTTGTCGTTGTGACACACTTCGTGCACGTGGGAACTCCACAATACTTATGCTGGACCTCCTCTTCGACGCAATGGGCCGTGTAGCTTGGTGCGTAGTTCGCCGATGCACACTTCTTGCACGAAGGTACACCACACTTCACAGAATACGATCCAAGACAAGCTGAAAGAAGACCCACAAGACTTCGGTTATCCTATGCAACTGCATTTGGCGAGCGATCTTCCGTACCTGAGGCAAACACGACGACAAACAGGAGGCTCAGGATGTACTTCATCTTGTAGAGTGAGTTGTGTAGCCGTGATTCGAGCTGGATCCAATGATTGAATCGATGTCCATCGCTTCCGCTTTATATAGCGGTTTTCCTTCCTGTTTGAAGATGTATCTTCAGTCATCAGGGATCCTGCAGAATAGATGTCCCAAGGAATCCGAGCGCAATGGAAACAATGTACATTCCTGTATCAACACGCGATCGACTACAATGTCCAGACATGAGACCGGCTTAGCCACGTGTTGGTCTGAACAGCCGAGTGATCTGTTATGCAACGGTTGTTGCCTTCGATCGGAAGTCACGGGCCGTTCTTTGGATAAACATGCAGCCGATGGGAACGTGTCTTCAAATCGTGCGCGTGGGACAAATGACCGAACAAAGAACGCACCGTATAAAAGCTTAGACCATCATGCATTCGTTATTCGACCAGACACACCTTCAGCTCTGTTCTCTTAGGAATCAGCCATCTCCAAGCAAAATCCACCAATCATGAAGTTCTTCCTAGCCGCTTTTCTGTTGGTAGTGGCCGTAGCTCAGCTGGCCGAAGGTAAGAGCAGCAAAAGCTGGAAGATGATGTGGACATACAGTCTAACGTTCGTTTGTCCTTCTTTCTATTACAGGAGGCTGTTATCCGGTGACCACATCCTGCTCGAGCTGTCTGAGCCCGTTGCCAGTGCGCTATGAAGTAGGATACGTAACGCCAGTGAGATGTAACAGCTGTGAGAAGCGGTGTTGCCCGATGGGCTACAAGGAGCAGGGAGGACATTGCGTTCCAGATTGTGCCTGTATTCGGCAGCTGGTGTCGCGGTATTGATTTGAGAGCTGCTGAGGAAAGCGGATAAAATGTTGTGAGGCTTGGAAAATGGGAAAGATCGAAACATAATAAATGATAATTGCAAAAACATAGCTCTGTTCGTTGTGTCTTTGATAATATTGCTATAGTATGTACAATTCCTAGGCCATTGTGTTACTATTGATCATGTGACTAATAGAATGTGGTGCTTTCAAATATCGACATCATTGGTTGATGTTATCAGTTAGAAGAATAGAAAACGGGCGTTTCAAAGTAAAAAGTATTCAATAAAGTAAAGTTCAAATTGACTTTGCAGTTCCATCAACAAAATCGCCAAACATTTTACTTTAAGTCTTTTTGTTATAAGAACTACAAACCCTAACTGTAGTAAGAAAAGTAATGAAATGCTTAAAATGTATTTGAATTTTTCAATTATTAAGCTGAAGAACCTGAAGAAGAATGTTTAATTTAAAATGGTCTTCTATAGCAGATTCTGTACATTTGTATTTCTTGATGTTCATTCAAACTATTCCTTCATTGCGAGTATTCCTTTCAACGAGTTTTTCACATAACTATCAAACTCAAATGCTATGGATCTTCCGAAGCCTTTCAACCCTTTTCATTAGTGAGTACGGATTTATTTAATTTATGAAAAATCATATTCATGAAGAGACTTTAACCAAACATGGAATGTTCAGAGGCTAGTTAGATCAATGCAACTGGCACGAAAAATATGTTAACCTTAAAGGAATGATATTAAGGTTAGGACAATTTAACTCGATCAACTACGAGATACTAGTAGTAGTTAATCTTCACACGGATTCGTTACGGACAGAAACAAATATCGCGGTACATTTCCAACTTGTTTGTTTGCTTTATTGATTTCACATATTATTCATCTTCTTCTATTGTTAGTAATGGCTTGCAACTGTTTTAAGGCAAACGCTCTTTCTGACGCATTGGCAGCCGTCGTAGTTATAGCCCATTGGACAACACTTTTCGCACGAACAACGTTCGATGGGAGTTGTGTAATGTTCTCGGTATTCCAGCACCGGCTTCAGGCAGGTCCTACAAATTGTGGTCGACGGACAGCAAGCTCCTGTGAACGAAAGGCGAGTGTGGATGTCTTGACAACTACAGCAACTTCACTGGACAGCTCCTGTCTACTTACCCGACGAAAGCTGAACTACTGCAACAACGAGCAGAATGGCTACCAGGAAACACTTCATGTTGAGTAGTTGTTGGTTGGACGATGAGGAACTTAGAGGTTGATGAGTGACTGATTGCAGATGGAAAAGATGTAGCCTTTTATACGGTTCGTTCTTTGTTCGGCCATCGAAGCATGTTTTGGCATCAGATTGGATAAGACATAAATGTTTTCATTCTACGTGGTGTTGGGTGAGGGAAATTAGATCAATGGATGTGTCTACCTCTTTGTGAAACTAGTAGGATGTGGCTTTTTTGTAAACAGTCAATTCTTGAAAGGTTTCGTTGCAGGGCTCGCGTGAGACGATGTTTGTGGTAGTATCTGGGAAGTAGAAAAGACAAATCTCAGGATTCAAAGATCGTTCACCCGATTTGTACTACGCAAGCTGATGGGCGATAGTTCATCTGGCCTACCCCCGTATATTGACAAATGTCGGCTGCTGGGGCTTGAGTCCCTTGAAGTCCATTGTTCTTCGTAGCAGTTTTCCTTCATTGCATCCCATTCATCCCTATACTCTTTCCGTTCTCTCCGAAGTGCCCTACAGTAGTACCTTTTTTGTAGTTTCTTTTATTCTCGTTTCTCATTACACACTGTCTATTAGTTTTCCATTTTTTGTTCATTTTTAAACTATTTTTTCTGTGGTAAGTGTTAGATTTTTAGTTTAATAAGTTAATTGTTATACAGCCTTACAGACAAGCCAATAAATACACAAATAAATGGAGAGGTTCCCCCTCAGCGTAGTTCCCTATCCGAAGAGCTGTGGTGGTTGCGATCGTCTTGGCTCGCTGCAGGTTTCTAAACAGCTAGTGAGCGAAGGCCTTACGACGGGATTGGAGGTTGGAGCAGAAGTCATGCAAGCCTGCTCAATAAAAGCAACGAACAAGCTAACATGGAAAGGTTCACAGACGAACTCTGTTGGGGAAAACCCTTGCTGTGCGATGAAAGCCCCTCATTCAACGAGTATGAAATGGAATTCGGCGTTGGAATTAGAGTGATTAGAATGGGAACAAAGACTTGTTGGTGAATTTTGTAACTCTACAATTTGTTGAATGAGTGTGGAAATGAAAAAAAGTAGTCGATTATGTTTCTCTTCTCGGTAATTTGTTATACTTTTCAACGGTTCTCTACGTTTTTACTCTTGAGAAAATTGTGTAAGGTAATTTTCATGACCTGTATCCCGTAGAAGAGAGCAGACTACTGCTAAGAATGCAATACTTACCATTCCTTATTTTATTTCTTCCGTTTCTATTTCCAGCGATGGATAACTACTCTAAAAATAAACTCACTCACACGTCCCCAAATTAATGCCACTTCAAGAACCTTACAAATGTCATCAGATAATGAGTCAAATATCTCTCAGACTGTCTCTACACAGTTAGCGATTGTCGCAATTGCGATTGCGACTTTGTCAAACTCTATACAAAAAAAAATGCGAAATGTCGCGATGTGTGTATTTTCTGCAACTTTGTGCGACTTGGACGCCATGACAGTTTATCTGTCGTCACGGGTGCAGTTGCCCGATATGCTGCCGATTCAAATGTTTAAATTCAAATTAATTCAGTTGAGAACCAATAAAACGGAATAAAGTATATAAATTAAGAGAATGTATTTAATTTTTATTCATTCATTATTACATTTTGGTACCATCCGGTGTTACCCGTCAAGGCGCTTTCTTGATGATGACTGTTTTCAAACACCATCACTTGGCTTTCGTCAATCAACTCGTGTCAAACTCGTTAATCAACTCTCGTTCGTCGAAATAATAACTACACCACACTCTGTATATTCTGTTAAAGCTTAATTTAATTAAATTCGATAATGATTTCTTGCAGACGGTCTCAGAAGGAAGGAGTAGAAGAGAAAGATAGGAAAAGAGAATGCACGCATGCAGAAATGCAGAAAGTCGAATTTCCTTCATTATATCGTTTACATTTACTATTCATGGATCGAATACTTCTTTTCATGCCAAGAACCATATTCATACCTGGCATTTCATTGATTACTACGACCACTAGAATAAAATTCTACAAAGGTAATTTTCATAACAGTAAAATATAATGCATTGGGAAAAATTAAAATTTGACAAATAAAAATTCTGCATACAAATATACACGAACTGTCAAATTGTTCAATTTCGCATGTTTCGAATCTGCGTAACCAAGCTCCTAATTATTTCGCGATTGTCGCAATTGCGACTGCGACAACAGTAGCTCACTTGGAAAAGGACTGTAATCGTGTAAACGATGCATACAATCCGCGTTCGCATTGCTTATATTCCTTCTATCCTTTGCAAGTTATAGACATACTTTCCATACAACAACACTCATTAATTGTTGCGTGGGCTGTTCCTACCACATTGTCGTGAATGATTGCGTCCCGCGATGAGTGGTATGTAACAATTTTCTTATTGCTATCGAAAAAAAACACAAAATTAGTTTATTTATCGACGGTCGCGGTTAAAAGACGCTGAAGCGCTTCCTTCGGCACAATTAATACATTTTACATCTTGTACGCTATCGCGACCTATAATAATGGTGGGCACTGTTCCACCATCGTCCTAATACTGGAACCCTACAACAGCTAGATTTGTAGGGCGTTACTGCCAACCTAATAAGTAAACAATCGCGTCGTGATCGCAATCACAACACACATGTTACCCTGTTTTGTTCTTCGTATTTGGTGTACTTATACAGAAAACATGATTCGCGTTATTCAACAAGTTATTTGCGATTGTATCAATAGTCACTCGCATTTCAATAAATTAAATGGCAATCATATCCAAAGAAAAAAATAATGTTTGGAATGTTTGTTTATATGCGAATCCATGCCTTTACGAAATACGTACAGTCATGGTTAACATTTTTTGTAACTACGCAAAAAAAACACAAATCATCAAGGCCATGGGCATTGGCTCGTGTATACCTTGTGTCTTGCATAGAATCGTATTTAACCATCCTTCTTCATCACTCCCTACTAGTACATAGAAGCAATTTTAGTATACTATCGTGCTTGCCCATATTCTTATCAGGTATTGGGTGTATAGAGTTGGAATTCTGAAGAAATAGGCCCGACGTAGACCTAAGATCTCATTTTTATTGCTTGATATTTGTTTTTGCTTCACATGCATTTAGATACAGCACAACGTTTCTCGATGTGGTAACGTTAACAATGTATCGTATTTTGTACTGCTTCCAATACAGCCAAGTTCTATCGCAGGAACGTGACCATTATAATATAGTCTTATTGATACGATTCTAACAATGGATACTTAGCTGGGAAGTGTCCTATAAATTCAAGCAATAGCCACAGCGAGGATCAATTCACAGCATCCATCGCTCAATAAACCATCACCAAACGGTACCAAACCAACCGATCCTCATCTCTCAACATGAAGACGATCGTCGTACTTGCTCTGTTCCTGGCCTGTGTCGCGCAGATCCATTGTGGTGAGTGATTAGCTTCAAATGACTCGATCATCAATTGATAGTGTGCGTTCTTGTATTATTCAGTCTCGTATTCTTCGTGCGGAAAGAGCGTCTACTTTACCGAGAGGAACCCAGAAGGTTATTTGGAAGAGTTGCACCACAATGTGTATCCGTACCCGTACGCTGGACTACACCATGGGTACAGTAACTGCGAATGCTTGAAATGCAGACCTGCAGTCTACACACAGCTGTACCGGGCACGCCATACCTACCACTGAGAAATGTAAAGACATGATTCAATAAACAGAAATACGCATCTCAACTTAACACACGCAGTTTTCCAATGCTTCAAATAGTTTCATCCTTTTGTTCCATAAACACGTCTTATTGAAGGGAATGAAAGTATACTTATTAAAATCTCTCTGTACCAATGAAATGAATGCCGAATGAAATTAAGAAAAAACAACTTCATACAAAGAAAATTTGCACAACCTCTAATGTTGTTGTTAACTGTTTACAAAAAAAGCCACATCCTACCAGTTTCATAAAGAGGTAGACACATCCATTGATCTAATTTCCCTCACCCAACAGCACGTAGAATGAAAACATTTATGTCTTATCCAATCTGATGCCTAAACATGCTTCGATGGCCGAACAAAGAACGAACCGTATAAAAGGCTACATCTTTTCCATCTGCAATCAATCACTCATCAACCTCTAAGTTCCTCGTCGTCCAACCAACAACTACTCAACATGAAGTACTTCCTGGTAGCCATTCTGCTCGTTGTGGCCGTAGTTCAGCTTTCGTCGGGTAAGTAGACAGGAGCTGTCTAGTGAAGTTGCTGTAGTTGTCAAGACATCCACACTCGCCTTTCGTTCACAGGAGCTTGCTGTCCGTCGACCACAATTTGTAGAACCTGCCTGAGGCCGGTGCTGGAATACCGAGAACATTACACAACTCCTATCGAACGTTGTTCATGCGAAAAGTGTTGTCCAATGGGCTATAACTACGACGGCTGCCAATGTGTCAGAAAGAGCGTTTGTCTTAAAACAGTTGCAAGCCATTACTAACAATAGAAGAAGATGAATAATATGTGAAATCAATAAAGCAAACAAACAAGTTGGAAATGTACCGCGATATTTGTTTCTGTCCGTAACGAATCCGTGTGAAGATTAACTACTACTAGTATCTCGTAGTTGATCGAGTTAAATTGTCCTAACCTTAATATCATTCCTTTAAGGTTAACATATTTTTCGTGCCAGTTGCATTGATCTAACTAGCCTCTGAACATTCCATGTTTGGTTAAAGTTTCTTCATGAATATGATTTTTCATAAATTAAATAAATCCGTACTCACTAATGAAAAGTGTTGAAAGGCTTCGGAAGATCCATAGCATTTGAGTTTGATAGTTATGAGAAAAACTCGTTGAAAGGAATACTCGCAATGAAGGAATAGTTTGAATGAACATCAAGAAATACAAATGTACAGAATCTGCTATAGAAGACCATTTTAAATTAAACATTCTTCTTCTAAAAGCAAAAACCACAGCTATGGAATAGCTTAATAATTGAAAAATTCAAATACATTTTAAGGATTTCAGTTATATCCTCTTACTACAGTTAGGGTTTGTAGTTCTTATTACAAAAAGACATAGAGTAAAATGTTTGGCGATTTTGTTGATGGAACTGCAAAGTCAATTTGAACTTTACTTTATTGAATACTTTTTACTTTGAAACGCCCGTTTTCTATTCTTCCAACTGATAACATCAACCGATGATGTCGATTTTTGAAAGCACCACATTCTATTAGTCACATGATCAATAGTAACACAATGGCCTAGGAATTGTACATACTATAGCAATATTATCAAAGACACAACGAACAGAGCTATGTTTTTGCAATTATCATTTATTATGTTTCGATCTTTCCCATTTTCCAAGCCTCACAACATTTTATCCGCTTTCCTCAGCAGCTCTCAAATCAATACCGCGACACCAGCTGCCGAATACAGGCACAATCTGGAACGCAATGTCCTCCCTGCTCCTTGTAGCCCATCGGGCAACACCGCTTCTCACAGCTGTTACATCTCACTGGCGTTACGTATCCTACTTCATAGCGCACTGGCAACGGGCTCAGACAGCTCGAGCAGGATGTGGTCACCGGATAACAGCCTCCTGTAATAGAAAGAAGGACAAACGAACGTTAGACTGTATGTCCACATCATCTTCCAGCTTTTGCTGCTCTTACCTTCGGCCAGCTGAGCTACGGCCACTACCAACAGAAAAGCGGCTAGGAAGAACTTCATGATTGGTGGATTTTGCTTGGAGATGGCTGATTCCTAAGAGAACAGAGCTGAAGGTGTGTCTGGTCGAATAACGAATGCATGATGGTCTAAGCTTTTATACGGTGCGTTCTTTGTTCGGTCATTTGTCACATGCGCACGATTTGAAGACACGTTCCCATCGGCTGCATGTTTATCCAAAGAACGGCCCGTGACTTCCGATCGAAGGCAACAACCGTTGCATAACAGATCACTCGGCTGTTCAGACCAACACGTGGCTAAGCCGGTCTCATGTCTGGACATTGTAGTCGATCGCGTGTTGATACAGGAATGTACATTGTTTCCATTGCGCTCGGATTCCTTGGGACATCTATTCTGCAGGATCCCTGATGACTGAAGATACATCTTCAAACAGGAAGGAAAACCGCTATATAAAGCGGAAGCGATGGACATCGATTCAATAATTGGATCTAGCTCGAATCACGGCTACACAACTCATTCTACAAGATGAAGTACATCCTGAGCCTCCTGTTTGTCGTCGTGTTAGCCTCAGGTACGGAAGATCGCTCGCCAAATGCAGTTGCATAGGATAACCGAAGTCTTGTGGGTCTTCTTTCAGCTTGTCTTGGATCGTATTCTGTGAAGTGTGGTGTACCTTCGTGCAAGAAGTGTGCATCGGCGAACTACGCACCAAGCTACACGGCCCATTGCGTCGAAGAGGAGGTCCAGCATAAGTATTGTGGAGTTCCCACGTGCACGAAGTGTGTCACAACGACAACCACCTCCAAGCCGTACTGTGTGAAGCACTATGTCGAAGAAGAGGTCTATCACGATAATTGTGATGTGACCACGACCAAGCCTAGCTGTGAACATACGTACGAGGAGGAGCACTGTCCGCACGGATACTTCTGGAATGGGTATTTCTGTGTTCCCGAGTGCAAGTGTACCACCCATAAGCCACCATGTTACTAAGTGGGAGAGTTTCTTGTCAATTGTTACAGGTTGTGATTTATTGAAAATATAAAAAGATCGTAAAATACAGTCCAACACAATTTAGCTACGCCTGTGATGCACTACTGGATTACGAACATTCAACACGTCATTTGTAGAAGATTCAACCAATTTCTGCGAATACATACGGCGATGGAACACACAGGCTCCTAATCCTTTTGTGCGAGCAATGGGAAATACTTTGCCAAGCTATCGTAACTAACACTTGTTTATCTTCCATTTTCTATCGATTTACAAGGAGTATGTCCGCTTTTGTTTGCGGTTCTACTATTCTAGCTTTTCCACTAACCACACGCGCACAGGGAAGAGGGATGTAGGGTGTTTTTCGCTATGCACAGGGCACACCAATCAACCTTTATCGTTGAAACGTGTCTCAACTTTGCTGAGATGCTGTTGGCAATACTGCCCTTGTATAAAAGCCAATCCCAATTCTGCGGCAGGCATCATTCAACATCGTCTGCTTTGGTTAGCCTTGCACAGTCTTAACCCAACAACCATGAAGTCGCTAGCCACATTGGTTTTCCTCGTCGTCTGCGCCACCCAGGCCTACTCATGTAAGTTGATTCCTCTGGGCATGCTCCAGGCCAAAAAATTGATGGCGTCTCTTGTTATGTCGTTGCAGTTTCTCTGCCCCATCCAGTACCCGTTCATCATTTGCTGGGATACCCGGACAACCACCTGAGCCGTTATTATGACTGCCCGAGCGTCGTACCGTGCCACCACCAACCCTGTTATCAGCCTCACGTTCCGTGCAAGACTTGCCACGGCTGTCAGAGCTGCAAGGCCAAGAAGAGCAGCGAACTGTACCCATGCCCCTACAGACAGCATGGACCGTGCGAATGTAATCATTAAATCCCACATTTAATGTTCACATATTCAATGTCAAATGAAACGAATGTTATGACATTCTCAATAATAAAAACACATTTTTGATCTACGAATTTGATAAAATGAGTTTTGGAATCATTTCCCTTTAATCGTTGATAGATTCATTTTCAGCTTTTAATTATTGATTATAAAGCTGTAATCATTCTTCTTAAAGGTATGCGTACTATTTTATTTTATTACGTTTTTTGAACGACAATTTCTCCTTGAAATTTTGCCTACCAAATAAAGTTCGAGAGGCCGTTGGATATAGTTGGAAATATGTTATCCAATATTGTAATCCATCTGCTTCGTATTAGCTTCGTGTTGGCTTAAGGCGGCCCGGTGGTGTATTAGTAGCGACGCCAGTCTTCACACGACAAGTCCGGTCAAAAATACCATCCAGACCAACCCCGTGACCTGTAACTATCCCGCTACGGGTTAATTAAGTCAAAGAAAGGCAGAAATGTTGGCAGGCTCTCTTAAAGCTCTTGAGCTTGTTGTGCCGATAGAGAATAAAAGAAGCTTCGTTTTGGGGTTCGAAATTTCATATTGAAGAGTTTACATCATACGATTACTGACATTCCTTGACTTCGTTTATACACAGCTGGACTATCATAGCTTAGGATGCTAGTATCCTGTGAAATACCATAATACCGCGAACCTTACAACTACCGGAAATTCCTAGAGGTTATAAAGAGCTCCGATTACTTTATCCGCAAAATCCTGGATATTCTAAGCTCGCTGTTCAACAAAATGTTTCGGATATCGCTTATCTTATTCCAACATATGTCACCAGGACGCTGAAGTTGGTCAACCTGAATACCTGGTCCATTCGTCACATAGAGTCCGCCAAAAGAGGGAGCAAACTTTGAGATCCCGAAACATGGCATCCCAAGAACAATGGCTACCGAGTCGAAGCGGACTGACCTGAGTACATCTAATGGTACATGACTACATTTAATGGTTGGAGAAGAAAATATCTCCTCACCACGTAGAGCTATAGCAACTTGTTGAATTAGTAGAGATTAAGTATAATCTATAAGATATACGGCCCATATGCATATGGTAAAATGCAACAGAAACTGGCCATAGTTGCAAAGGACTCCGGTGACCCGCGGGTTGCATACTTTGCACCACATATTGCTGACATTGGGGCAGATCATACTCTCAGTTAGAAAGCTTAAAAGCCTGTATCTGCCAAATAATCCAGGTACTGGGCTGTATCATTCTGTACAGATTCGTAAAGTACATAGCATTTTCACATAAAGAATGACACAAGGGATCATTTTGGTAAAATAAAAATTGAGAAAAATCGATTATAGTTTAGAAATTTAATTTTAATTTCAATTCATTTGAAATAATATATAAGTCTGATTATTAAAATAATCCGGTTATTAATTTTTCGGTTGTTTTCGTTAAAAAAATTGATTACATTCCTCGCACACGGAAAACATAGCCTAACCTGGCTCAGACCAGCTAGCAAAATTCTTTGTTGTGACATTTGTCGAGCTTGGGTTTTGGGTACTTGGGTACTTTCATTGAGAAACCAATCTAATCCTTCTTTCCTAGGCTTAACTCGGCTTGCCTTTTGTATGGCGAGCTGTAGGCGGATAAGCCTGGAAACGTCGAAACGCATACAAAAAACTGGCTTAGAGTATGATTCCGGCCATTGTATGTGTAATGTATGCAATCCGTATGACAAAAGTATACTTCGGCGAAACCTTACAACAGTGACAAAAGTGTTTATTTTTAAAATAGTTATTAATCACCAGAAGTGGAAGAGAAAATAATGCATATAAATATTAGTTAAATTTTCACTTAACCATAGTAGTCTGTGCTCTTCTACGGGATGGGGTTGATTGGAACACATATATAAATGCACATACACCCGTGTGCATTAGTGCCTCAGTTTCTAGCCAGTTTTCCATGAAACTGAGATTCAAGACACATCGCTTGTTGTGTGTCTTCGATGTCCGTTTCATGAATGGAAATTAGTCAAATAGTTAAAAATGCCTAGATGCTGTTTGGAGTTGCTTCCTTCAGCATCTAATCATTTGACGGGAAATAGCGATCTTTGTCTCTAACAAGATAAATTAGCGGGTTTCCCTAGCAAAACTTACCGAGAAGAGAGGTTTGTAATTGACTACTACTTTTTTTGTTGTCTTCCTATTCAACACCATATATGCTGCATTTGGAATCCCATTTCGGTTGCTTTAGCATCCCATTGCTGTAGCAAACTGGGGTTTCATTTTTTTTTCAAAAAATTACTTATCCATCCATCATCTTCATCTTATCCATCATCTTGTATTTAAATTTGAGTTTTAGTTCGTACGGAACACAATTTACAAAACACAACCTGCGACGAATTCATGTTTCATTTTTTAGACAATTGTAGCCCAGCTTTTGATAACTTTAAATACAGTTAAAAATAAGGTGGGACTGGTGATGGGGAATTGTATGTTTATTGTTACAAGTTTGAAACACATGCAGAGCACACGCACATGCAGGATCATCTGGTCTGTAATGCCCATACCCGTTTGTCAACAATGCACACCTAAATAGCACGTGTAATGGCACCTTTGTGTCGCCAACATATATTTATCTAGTATTTTTTGTGCACCAAAGGTATAGTAAACAACTTTGAATGATTGCTGTAACAGCTGCAAAACAAAATCAAACTTCTTTTTTCCGTCACTCTACGAAACGTGCTTCAGAGCAGAACCAAACACACACCCTAAGCAGCACATTGTATTGGAAAAAGGGTAATATTTTCATTTAAAAGCAGTCGCAACCGATTGAAAACATCATCTAAACAGCTCAACCGCTAGCATACACATCGAAAAACAACTGTTAAACCAACACCAACCTTGCGCGGAACCATGAAGTCGATCATTGCCCTCGTCCTGTTCGTCGCCTGTGCCACTCAAGTCTATTCAGGTAGGTATAAGGATCGATCGGCGTTGTAGATGCGGAACACTAATCGTATTGATATTCCGTTCTTAAAGCATGCCTCAGAACGTATCCGTACTACAGTCACCATGTATCGACTCTGAACGAGCTGCATGGCCACGGCTATCATCATCAGCCCGGTTATCATCACGGTATTCTCAACTGTAACCATCCGAGCGTATCTTCATACCATCGGCCCGGACCGTGCAGCTGTGGAAATTGCCATTCCTGCAAAACCCATCCGTCCTATCCGTATTATTCCGGTGCGGTCACTCCTTTCCATGAGTACTAGTGTTCTACTGAGCCGAGCTTCTACCTGAACGACACAATTTTCGCAACAAAACCGAATAATGCAATTTGTTCGATGTTGCTTTCTGAATAAACTGGTGTAAATTGCAGCACAAATCTTTCCTTTTTTATTTCTAAAACAATCAATCACCAGGAAATAGCAGAATATTTTAAAAATCTATGTGGCGTAAAGTTTATTAAAAGTCAGATGTATTTGGTGGGCTTTACTAGCGCGGTAGAGAGGTGTTTATGCGAATTATAACAAATTGCTTCATAGTTCACACAATGTCAACGGAGACCCATCATTCGATGGCATCCTTAGCACAAGGGTTTATCATACGAACACATGATTTCTTACTTACCCGTTAAGCGTTACAGTAGTTTAGCTTTCTGTACTATGACTTGAAGCTGTTTGACTGGTCCTTGGCTGATATCTCAAATACTTTTAAGAATCTTTTTGGACATGACAGTTCGTTAATAAAATATTTAATTAATAATTTTATGTTTTATACGTCGATTAGACGGTAAACATCCGCATTCATTTTAAAAAACTTCATGTCAATTTTATTGGGTAAACGGTAGACATCGGACATGATTATCTGTACGATTATCGGACCCTGCATTGAACTCCCCCTGAGACCCTGCATATCTTGCGAACTACGACTTTTCGCGATCTTTCGCCCAATAAGTTGGACATGTAAGACAAGCTGTCTTTGCCACAATTCACGAAGAGGAATTGAGGAAAATAAAATTGAGTAAGAAATCTTTGTCCCCCGTAGCAAGGATTGACTATCCAGTTACGTGGTTAAAATAAGTCTAGTAAGCCGAAAACGGCAGGCATGACCCAGTAGGTCTTTACGCCAAGTAGAGAGAGAGAGAGAGAGAGAGAGAGAGAGAGAGAGAGATGAAATCCTTCATAACCTTTAAGTAATAGTATAAGCTGTAAGTAGAATCTTAGTCCGTTTGACATAACTTTCGTATCCATCAAAATTAATATTCATCAACGAGATGCTTCACATTGAATGAAATATCCTCGTGGTTTGCTACTGCTATGGGCTATTGAATATGTGGATGGGCTCTCGATGCTTTACAATCAATCGGTTGATCTCAGTTGTAACTCAGCACACTAATAGAAAGCAAAAGCAAGAACTGGATGAGATGCCTATTAGAATAGTATCTGTAGGATTACGTTGAAAGGATAGGACTTAAAAAAATAACGATAATTTCTCAAGTCCTTAGATTTCTACACCGATTTCTCGATATTCCAGCACCGGCTTCAGGCACGTCATACAGATTGTGGTCGACGGACAGCTAGCTCCTGAACTAAGTGAACGAAAGGTGAGTGTGGATGTCTTGACAACTACAGCAAATTCACTGGACAGCTTCCATCTACCAACACGACGGAAGCTGAAAGTACTTCATGTTGAGTAGATGTTGGTTGCGAATGTGAGAATGAATTATGTCGAGTATTATTATCACAACGCTGTATTATTACGCATCAAAATAGCGTATGTTGCAAAAAGGAGTTTCTTCAATAGTTTATTCTCGGAATGTCTTGATTTGTTCTATGGAACTGTTGATCATTTCTCAAGATTTTGATTGTAACTCATGCGTGTATCCTTCATTACCTACAGTGCTGTGATGTAAAAGAACCGAGAACTACTGTGTAAGATATTAATTAATTTGCAGGAAATTAATTCATAACCAATTTAGTTCACCAGGTCACGGGGAACTTAATAGATCAAAACTTAAAAGGCTAAAAGTATAGCATAAGAAGGAATTGAATATCGAATTAAAAATAATCTACAGTCATCGAAATCGAAGCAGTTACCCACTCAAGCAAGCAAATCCACTACATAACGTTAAGCTTTAGTTCAGTAGAAAAATAAAAAAAAACAAAACTACGTGATGTTCTAGTATACCGGCATGGGTCTAGTGTCGTTCCGTTTATTTATATCCATCGATAGGTCAGTGAATTTATTCCTCACACCAGAGCGTACGGCGAATAGACAGCGCCCCTGCAGGAAGGACAGCTACCACAGTTACAGCTTCGAGCGGGGTAGTGCGCACCGTATGCGAAGACACCCTCAGGATACCAATCGAGGGAATCGTAGTAGCGGTTGTTGTACAAACCACAGCGAGAAGGATAGCCGTAGTCCTTGTACAAGTAATTCGTGTTGACACAGGCTGAAAAAGACATTACCCTTTAAATGTATACTATCTTCCATCTACTAATGGATTTGTTTCGCTTACCTGAGTGGACCTGTGCGGCACAGGCAATGAACAGGACCAGAGCAATGATGGACTTCATGATGCTGGAGCGTAGAGTTATGTTTCTTCTCGTTTGTGTTTAGGAGTTGAAGCTGTTGTGTGATGCTTAGACAGACTAACAGAAGTGTTTATATAGGACTGCGCACAGCATACAAATAATACACTGAATGGGAAAAATAATCAAGCTTGCTTTAGAAAAATAGCACGTGCGAATCATGTATGCAAATAGATATGGACATATTCTTTGTAGTTAGTTTATGGTTAACTAAACAACATGTCATTGTCAGTCTCGGACTACTTTCATTTACTTTTTTTTTACTTGGGGTGTTTAACAAAGCTAGGATTACGAACAAATGCATGAACCTAAGGAGAACTGATGCAATCTACTGACTTAACGAAGGAATATACTAAATCTCACCCAATGAAATTATTTGTAATTCTCTGACATACACGCTTATTAATGAATAACATCTTTAGAAATCTTTAAAAACTGCAAGACTTTCTTGACAGTGACAATGATGTGCTTTTGATCTATAAAAAATAGGTTGAAAGTGGTGAACAACATCAATTATAATTTACTCTGTTCAATGTTAAATTTGTCTACGCATATAAAGCTTTATACAATATACTTTCATATGTTTGCTTTCAGCTTATCTGATTTTCTGATCTGACACAGCACATTATTGGTGTATTTTTATTGAATATTTGTAGTTTAATAATAACATGAGAATGACGACATGTAAGCTCTCCACATAGCATACATTCAAAATTTGGGCACCCTTCGGAATTGTTTATTGAAAATATGTTGTTAGACATTTAGATCCCATTTTTGGGAGATCTAAACCACCAAGGATCTGTTATCTATGGCAGAGTTCTACTAACTGTTCGTCCTGTGAACCACATTGGGTAAAACTACAGTAGCTGGAAGCCACTTAAAAAAAGAGACAGTTTTGTTTATGTTAAACATCACCAACAACTTTTACTCTTAAAGGACTGCACGGATTTGCGGATTTCGGATTATTTTCTTTCCTAGTAATATTTACCGAACTCGCAGTTGATGTAGCGTCCAAAAAAGAGGATGTTTAATTTTATTGCACCCGTATTTATAATAATTATTTTTGAATGCCCCTGGCACTCACCTTCCGACAGTTGACGAAACTTAACGAAACCGATCGTTAACTGTCAACTTCCTGTCTTCGGTGTTATTTTGCGTGAACAAGGACTGATTTTAACGATTTTTCATACGAGTTCCATGCTGCGCTGAAAAAAACTCTTCTCATAGTTTTGTCTTATTTTATATATTACATTATTATTGCTGTACAGGTGTACATTCAAAATTTTACAACGTCATTAGGCGATTTATATCAGATACTTTGAAAACAGACGGACAACTTCTCTCAAAGCTTTGTTCTTATGACAGACGTCTTACCAAAGTGAAGCAGGTTTACATGATTAGGCATTTCGAATTAGTCAGATATAGATGTTCTATAATCTAGCGAAAGAACAGAATATCAAACAGTAGTCCTGCCCTGGTTACTAAACAACAAACGAGACCGTAAATTGCAACATAATCTCAAGATGAAGATCCAATGCTAAGTGATCTTAAAACCTAACGCCCTATACGTTGAAGCAATCGGCCAAACAACTGTAAAATATCTTTAAAAAAGGCATTAGAAATCCCTTCATTCGAGATCAACAGTATATTATCTGGAGGGATTCTAGCTGAAGAAGCTGAATGTTCTGATGCTAAAATTATATTGGTATGGCTAAAGATAATGTTTTACAGCAGATCATCAACATTTCTAGCAACATTTAGAAGCGATGGACAAAACTCAAACAGAGAAACAAATCCAAAAACTTAATCCAAGGCAAAAACAGACTGACAGTAATTAGCCACCAAAAAGGGCACTGGGCAGTTAGACGACTGTCCGATGTAGCTTCTATTCATTTACATTCTATTGCATTATAGTTCTTTGCTTTCCATTATCTTCAATAGTAGCCCCACTGCTACCACCTACCAGGGCAGCCAATTCCACTTAGGTTCTCTATAGAACTGAACCCGCCACTGCCTCCAATAATAAAACTCCCCAAGCTTAGTAGTCCGAGAGTGACAATAACATGTCGTTTAGTTAACCATAAACTAACTACAAAGAATATGTCCATATCTATTTGCATACATGATTCGCACGTGCTATTTTTTCTAAAGCAAGCTTGATTATTTTTCCCATTCAATGTATGATTTGTATGCTGTGCGCAGTCCTATATAAACACTTCTGTTAGTCTGTCTAAGCATCACACAACAGCTTCAACTCCTAAACACAAACGAGAAGAAACATAACTCTACGCTCCAGCATCATGAAGTCCATCATTGCTCTGGTCCTGTTCATTGCCTGTGCCGCACAGGTCCACTCAGGTAAGCGAAACAAGTCCATTAGTAGCTGGAAGATAGTATACATTTCAAGGGTAATGTCTTTTTCAGCCTGTGTCAACACGAATTACTTGTACAAGGACTACGGCTATCCTTCTCGCTGCGGTTTGTACAACAACCGCTACTACGATTCCCTCGATTGGTATCCTGAGGGTGTCTTCGCATACGGTGCGCACTATCCCGCTCGAAGCTGTAACTGTGGTAGCTGTCCTTCCTGCAGGGGCGCCGTCTATTCGCCGTACGCTCTGGTGTGAGGAATAAATTCACTGACCAATCGATGGATATAAATAAACGGAACGACACTAGACGCATGCCGGTATACTAGAACATCACGTAGTTTTGTTTTTTTATTTTTCTACTGAACTAAAGCTTAACGTTATGTAGTGGGTTTGCTTGCTTGAGTGGATAACTGCTTCGATTTCGATGACTGTAGATTATTTTTAATTCGATATTCTATTCCTTCTTATGCTATACTTCTAGCCTTTTAATTTTTGATCTATTAAGTTCCCCGTGAACTGGTGAACTAAACCATTGAAGAAACTCAAGAAAGCTCATTTTATTGAGAATGTACAGTCGATGTTTCGTCGTGATATAATGTACGATTTAGCTTGGTTGAAGCGAAAACATAAAATTAGTCCTTCATTCTGAACGATAGCAGTGCAAAGAATCCGAATGTGTGTGTGCTGATCTTCATTCTTCAATCTGACAGCAACAAAACTATAGTACGATACTGCAATATTCTGATACGTAATAATACACATTGCGATCATCACCATCCCAATTTCATTGTTACTAGCCAATACTCTAAACTCTGTATTATCAGTTTCCTTCTTCTAAAGTAGCACCACAACCAAAGCCGGCTAGACTTGCCTACGGTGTTTTGGTCCGGATGGGATGTTGTGTGGAACTGACCGTACTACTGATTACACCACCAGCCCGCCATATCTGCAATAAACTGTTACAGAATACAGTGATACAAAAGCCCGTTTGCCTCCTACTCCTTAAGAACTGGCGTAGCAACTGACTGTTCACAAAAACAGAACAGTTTTGCAAGTTTCTCAAACCCGTAGACCAACCAACAACATGTAGAATGAAAACGTTTATGCCTTATCCCGTCTTACGGCTTCGATGGCCGAACAAAGAATGAACCGTATAAAAGGCTACATCTTTTCCATCTGCAATCAGTCACTCATCAACCTCTAAGTTCCTCATCGTCCAACCAACAACTACTCAACATGAAGTGCTTCCTGGTAGCCATTCTGCTCGTTGTTGCAGTAGTTCAGCTTTCGTCGGGTAAGTAGACAGGAGCTGTCCAGTGAAGTTGCTGTAGTTGTCAAGACATCCACACTCGCCTTTCGTTCACAGGAGCTTGCTGTCCGTCGACCACAATTTGTAGGACCTGCCTGAGGCCGGTGCTGGAATACCGAGAACATTACACAACTCCCATCGAACGTTGTTCGTGCGAAAAGTGTTGTCCAATGGGCTATAACTACGACGGCTGCCAATGCGTCAGAAAGAGCGTTTGTCTTAAAACAGTTGCAAGCCATTACTGATAACAAGGAGTAGCAATGCACAGACATTACCCGTGAAGTGATGGATGTTTGGCTAAATTAATAAAAGAATCATGTGGCTTGTAAACGATTGAAGTTATTGTTGCTATTGGCACTACCATTTTTTTTCTTTTGAGCAGAGATTCTTCATAATTTTCTCGTTCTCCACATAGCCGATGACAAAACTTCACTTCACAGTCAACTAAAAAAGGTGACTGTCTGGAAAATCTAGTATTCTAACTAAAGCAATTGAACACTTAATTTTGTTGCCAACACTAATGCGTATGCCGAAACATAAGTCTTCAGCAGGTAATCCGAGTGGCAATCAATAAAAAAAATCTTTAGGCTTTATTCTTCAATCGGTTGGTGTTAAAAAAATAGCGTCGCATCCAGCTTATTTCTCTTCTTCTTTTCCTTCTCTTTTACTCCTTCCTTCTGAGGGATATTTGACACATTATCCGATGACATTTGTAAGGTTCTTGAAGTGGCATTAGTTTGGGGTCATGTGAGTGAGTTTATTTTTAGAATAATTATCCATCGCTAGAAATAGAAACGGAAGAAATAAACTAAGGAATGGTAAGCACTGTATCATTAGTGATAGTCTGCACTCTTCTACGGGATACAGGTCATGAAAATTACCTTACACAATTTTCTCAAGAGTAATAACGTAGCGTAAAACGTTGAAAGGTATAACAAATTACCGAGAAGAGAAACATAATCGACTACTTTTTTTCATTTCCACACTCATTCAACAAATTGTAGAGTTACAAAATTCACCAACAAGTCTTTGTTCCCATTCTAATCACTCTAATTCCAACGCCGAATTCCATTTCATACTCGTTGAATGAGGGGCTTTCATCGCACTGCAAGGATTTTCCAAAACAGAGGTTCGTCTTTGAACCTTTCCATGTTAGCTTGTTCGTTGCTTTTATTGAGCAGGTTTGCATAACTTCTGCTCCAACCTCCAATCCCGTCGTAGGGCCTTCGCTCACTAGCTGTTTAGAAACCTGCAGCGAGCCAAGACGATCGTAACCACCTCTCCATTTATTTGTGTATTTATTGGCTTGTCTGTAAGGCTGTATAACAATTAACTTATTAAACTAAAAATCTAACACTTACCACAGAAAAAATAGTTTAAAGATGAACAAAAAATGGAAAAGTAATGGACAGTGTGTAATGAGAAACGAGAATAAAAGAAACTACAAAAAAGGTACTACTGTAGGGCACTTCGGAGAGAACGGAAAGAGTATAGGGATGAATGGGATGCAATGAAGGAAAACTGCTACGAAGAAAAATGGACTTCAAGGGACTCAAGCCCCAGCAGCCGACATCTGTCAATATACGGGGATAGGCCAGATGAACTATCGCCCATCAGCTTGCGTAGTACAAATCGGGTGAACGATCTTTGAATCCAGAGATTTGTCTTTTCTACTTCCCAGATACTACCACAAACATCGTCTCACGCGAGCCCTGCAACGAAACCTTTCAAGAATTGACTGTTTACAAAAAAGCCACATCCTACTAGTTTCACAAAGAGGTAGACACATCCATTGATCTAATTTCCCTCACCCAACACCACGTAGAATGAAAACATTTGTGTCTTATCCAATCTGATGCCTAAACATGCTTCGATGGCCGAACAAAGAACGAACCGTATAAAAGGCTACATCTTTTCCATCTGCAATCAGTCACTCATCAACCTCTAAGTTCCTCGTCGTCCAACCAACAACTACTCAACATGAAGTACTTCCTGGTAGCCATTCTGCTCGTTGTGACCGTAGTTCAGCTTTCGTCGGGTAAGTAGACGGGAGCTGTCCAGTGAAGTTGCTGTAGTTGTCAAGACATCCACACTCGCCTTTCGTTCACAGGAGCTTGCTGTCCGTCGACCACAATTTGTAGGACCTGTCTGAAGCCGGTGCTGGAATACCGAGAACATTACACAACTCCCATCGAACGTTGTTCGTGCGAAAAGTGTTGTCCAATGGGCTATAACTACGACGGCTGCCAATGCGTCAGAAAGAGCGTTTGTCTTAAAACAGTTGCAAGCCATTACTGATAACAATATTTGGATGTATGTTTGGATGGATGTTTGGCTAAATTTATAAAAATGTTAGTTTACGAAGGATAAAAGGAGTATTCCACTAAATGAATCCCCGGCAATTCTCCTAATTTAATCGGTCCAAAATTGTGGCTAGTTTAGTAATGGATAGGGCTAAGTTTTAGTCGTTTAGTTATTTTTGTTAAACATTATAGCCGCACTGTAATCAAACAATAGAAAAAAAGCCATGGGTCAAGGAATGAAATCTTCGTTAATAAGAATCCTATTTATAGTTAATAAAGCTGCAACTATTTGTTATGATACTTTATTAGAAGCACTTAAGTGGTGTTTTTTCACCATTCTTGCAACAAAAACGAAATAGGTTAACATAATTCCAATCATAAAGAACGGTTAACAAATCGTCCATACCAAGTTGCTATTGAAATATTAAGCCTCTATATAAGTTTAGCCCTAAATTCATGTTAAACGATAATAATAACAACACAACAGTGTGCAGTTTTTCATAACAATCCATTTAAAACCGCCTCCTATGCGTATCACCTTTCGGCATGGAACGTGCATAACATGGATTAGTTATTATTTTTTTGTTGTTAACAAAAAACTGCATATCATACATACAGTGAACTACTATATAAACAGAAGAGATGACCACAAAACACATCAAACGACTGCTACGCCTATCCTAGTGCTAACCAGAAATACATCTTTCCGCATCGTTACCACCATGAAGTCGTTCATTGCGCTGGTCCTGTGTGTTGCAGCCTTTGCGACCCAAACGTTTGCACTTCCCACTGGTAATAGTTTGAGATTGTATTTCTGAGTATCAACGGGATTTTTAAATATAATTGTTTTTTTCATGTTATTTTATACTTTTTTCTAATTAGATTGCGTGAAGCATGCTTCCAACGTGGACCGCCACACCGTCCGGCTGTACGATACCCAAGGGCTTCACTACGAGCTAGGTGCAAACTGTCTTGCTAAGCAATTTCATCCAACGGAAGTTTTGAACTATCCCCGCCGAAGCTGCAGCTGTGGCAATTGTTTCTCCTGCAGAAACTCGTACTACCCGCACCACCCATACCATTACGGGTATGAGCCATACTGGTCACGCCAGGCATTCTAATAGGTACAGCGGTCGCTCACTGCCAGACAAACGCTTACAACACCGAGACATACGAGAAAACAATGAATAAACATTGAAGAATTAAAAAAAGCCGAGTTATTTGATATTAATTTAGTACATTTTTAAACAAAAAATAAATTAATGATTCGTGCTTTGCTGGTGTACTCAGCGGTTTAGCAACACGATAGAGCCAGCATCTCAAATCATCCCCAGACCGTACAGGCACGACTATTCAGCAAAGAGAAATTTAAAATTGGAAGAGGCCGCTCCCCAAGACTTTCGACAAGGTTCCTCCCCACAATGAAGCAGGTAACCCAAGATTTCAAGATATTTTACACTATTGCTAGTTTTGCTATAAATTTATTACAAAAATTACAATAAATCAAGCATTTTTGCAATATTATTTTAAGAAGAATTGGGACGTCCCATCTATATTGCATTGGTTGAAATCCTCAACATATCTTACAATCCTTGTTGCCTGACCTGTTTACGTAGGGTTTTCAATCAATTTAATACTGATATTATTTTTCAACACCTTGCCAAGGTGACTTTTCACACTACAACGGGTTTAGCGTTGTCTCCGACACAACATGAATAGCTCTCGACGCGGCAATGTGTATAACAAAGGCGCTTTGCAATTATCACTCTTTGAACATTATGTATTCTTGCGAACGCAAAACAAAGGACTAGAACGTGCTTATGTAGGTGCAGCACTGGCACTGAACGCAGCTCATATTTCTGTCTATTGTGGTGGCTTGGTATATAAAATCAGACCATTAACCTCAGCTACCAGTCAACGATTTACCTCTCTTTAAAGAATACTTACGCCGAGTGTTGTAACGCGATACTAACAAAACGATGAAGTCGATCGTTGCCTGTCTCCTGCTCGTAGTCTGCGCTGTCCAGATCCAATCAGGTAGGAGGAACGATTCATTACCCCCATCTTCAATTTATATGTTTAGTTTAATTGTTTGCGCTTTATACAGGTGTTGTGCCGCTATCCTACCATACCTATGATGTGAATCCTACCTGCGAACATCCCTTCTACAGTCCCGGTACCTATGCCTATTCTCCATACTATAGGCACTTCCCCACTGGATACTACCAAGGAGCGTGTGGATGTTCTAGCTGCAAGGGTGCTGTAGCTTCCTATGTGGCTCCCTACTACCTCAACGCTTACAATACATTTGTAGTGTAAATCAATACTTACACTCTGACCAAAGGAGCTGCATTCAAGCTTTGAAGCCAATAAATTGATTGCCGTCGTATGATGAACTACATGCATACCAAAATTTGATGTGTTTTATTTTTTTCATAGTACATAATAATATTACTAATATATGTGTTGCATAACAAAATGCGGTTAAATAAAACATAAAACATGAAGTGAACAAGTAACGCTAAACATATTGCTCAGGAGTCACCGTCAATCAAGTGCCGTTGACGGAGGGTTAAACCTTGTTGTCCACGTACAGGCACGCGTAGACCAAACAATATAAAGCTTCCGTGTGCACTACATGTTAGTGCTCCAAATGTTTGTTGATAAACAAACATGTTTAATTTTTCTTTAAACGCATGCTTTTTACAATGAGTTTGAGAACCTCCCTTTTGTGTTTTTTTTTTATTTCTTCATGGATAACAAGTGCAATGGCGCAAACACTTGTGTTGTCTTGGGGATTGCACAATAATGATTGATGGTTAATTTTAATGCCACACAAATTGTACAAATCAGTTACAAATAAATGTTGTGATCCCTTATTAATTATGCTATTGTTGATAGTTTATCCACACGGTGATATATTATCGAGTAACTTGCTCCTCGAATTGACTACTCTCTGAGCACAATCTTTCGCACAGTTCAAACACTCCGAAACAGGAAGCGAATAATTCAACGCTTCATTGTTGAATCTATGTACGCTTAGCGGCAAACGAACCACGTGTAGTGTGATATATCTTCGAAACGTGCGATCATGGGGAGAAGCGCTAGACGTGAAGCTGTTTCCAAAACATCCCCCAGGCCGTTTGAAATGTGCCCTAAACGATGTATAAAAGCACCTTCGCAAAAGCACACAATACACAGTCAACATCTCAGCCAGTTTGCAAACACAATTACAAACTAAGTCAAACCAAGCAAACCAAACGGCAATATGCGTTCCCTCATTGCGTTGATCGTTCTGATCGCCTGCGTTGCCCTGGTGCACGGTGGTAAGTGAAACGTTAGGCGTTGTAGCTGAAAATTTGCACATGCCAAATAGTACTGACAAATGTGTCGCCCTTTATCACAGGTTGTTTACCCAACAAGTATCCTTGCACGAGAGACCACTGCTACCGGGATACGTACGATGAATATCCTATGCAGCGGCAAAACCATGTAAACTACTACATGTACAATTACGTGAAACCGTGCCCGCACGAGGGCCGTCCATACTTTGGCTATCCGTACAGTGAGTGCAGCGGCTGCCGCTCATACCAAACGGAGGAAGTGGCAGTCGTCAAACCCGAATGTCCTTGCCATCATCTCTAAGCATTCCGGCTGTGAAAGCCGTCCTTCCGTTTAGGTGCAACCAAACTGCCGCTCTTTGCAAAATAAATGCATTATTACTGATGAAACCTTACAACAGTCGCCGCATTTGATTAAACCTCAACCATGTCATGTTTCCATTACTCACACAGAATGTTTTATTTATTGGCAAAATCAAACACTCACTATTCATTGGCATTTACAGTAGAACTTAACGATAGGTAACAATAAGCGGGCACATCGCTGGATGCACCGTACAACATACGTTCCACCACTAGTGGGCAGCAGTTTTCAAAAATTCCGCATACTGCTCTTCGCTCATCAGCTTCGACAGCTCGTCCGGTTTTGTGAGCTTCAGCTTAAAAAGCCATCCTACGGTAAAAGCAAAGTAAAACGCATACATTAATACGCGAAAGGGTGGACGTTCAAACCGCGCACGGTATACGTACCATTCTCGTAGCAGGACGAGTTCACCAGACCGGGCGTCTCCTCTACTGCTCCATTCTTCTCTGTCACCTCACCGGACACGGGTGAGTAAATTTCGCTGGCCGCCTTCACGCTCTCCAGCGCACCGCACTCATCTTTCTGCGATAATTTGGTTCCGGGATCGGGCAGCTGTGCGAATACCACATCACCGAGTGCCTCCTGCAAGGAATGCAAGTATGCCACCAAAAGAAAGAAAACTGTTAATAAAGATTACGCCGCGCAGCGTTGGGTGGGAATTAAACCAGCCGCGCCTGCGGTAATTACCTGTGCAAAGTTCGAAATACCAACCGTGCCTACTTCACCGTCCACCGATACCCATTCATGTTTGTCCGTGAAGAGTCGCTCTGAAGAATGAAACGGTACAGATATGCTTCAGTTAGCAAGTGCGTGATCTCCGGTCATGAGCATCATGTGTTAATCAATTTCGCCAAAACAACCGACCATGGCATTCGTGTAGTTTTGACTGTTCAGCTTATCGGTTGTATGACCTGCCCTGAACGATGGGCCCAGCACTTAATTTTACGAGTTTTTTTTTTGTTTTGCTGTTGTGGCCATTGCCCAACATCCACCACTGCCGATTACCAAACCCAATCACGCATTTCTTTGTCAACAGTTCGTGTACATTTGTGGCTGATGAAATCTTGCTGGTGCTTCGTGTAATCTGAAACACTACGACGCCACATCAAGTTCCGTACTGCTGGAAAAATACCATTGTTTTGTTCTACCGGCACCAGAATGGCATCTGTTTTTTTTTGTGGACATTTAGGCGTTCGTTTAATTAAATGGGTTATTATAAAAAAATCTCTTCTATAGGTTATTCTACTCTTCGATTATCCTACGTTTGTTTCAACCGTTAGCCACATGCGAATAATATTTGAATTTTATGGCATTATTATAGCGTTTGGTGTGGTCACCCTGTTGCATCTTTGACAACTTTTCGATATACACGATATGCCAAACGATAAGTTTGTGCGCTTTTGTTGTGATCCCACTCTTCGTAACATTCGCAACCGGCTTTTCGCAAGAGATCGAGTAGGCAACTCAGTTATTCACACTAGTCATTTCACGTTTTACACAGACAAAAACATATCCCATCTTTACCTTTAAGGGCCACACTGCTCACGCTAAACAAACGGGACCACCGTAGGGCCGAACTTTGCGTACCGGCTTTGGCCACCAGTTTGCCTAACCGCACCGTTGCACGAATATGACATAACACCATCTTGCAGGCAGACCGTGGCTGACACGAACAATACGCGATCGCAACAGAGACCGAACGGAACGAAACCGGCACGTTCACTGGTGGACTCTTCCGGCGGATGACTACGTTCCACCCCAGGGTTGGGTGCTGATGAACGAGCGCGATTAGTTTGACCCCGCGGGATGTCGGTTATCAGCGATACGTCGATGGCCCCGCGAAGAGTAACCGTGTACGTTACCGAAGAGGCAGCCGCTGCCGCTTCTGCTGCTGACGGTGGTGATGATTTTCACTCAGCAAATGGCTCGCACGGAGACCATGGGTATGGCACTATCGGCCAGCTTATTTACACACTCCGCAAACGAGCGAACGGCGATTGCGATAAGTGACGAAAGCTTTGGGGGAACGTCAACTTCACCGCATACTTGTGTTGTTGTCAAAGCAGCGCGCACAGGGTGACTCTGTGCAGCCGGCACAGCAGATCGAACGGCGCAAAATGGATGTTTGAAGATTTTGGGAGCGAAACTATATGTAAGTAATGTTTATTACAATGTAATTAATATTGTTGCGTACGTTCAGATTTATTATTAACGTCGTATTGATAATATTGTTCGTTTTGGTACAGAAATGCTATGTCGTATGGTCGTACTTCAGACACGTGTTCAATAATGCATCCCATGAAAGATTATTTTACGGCAGTTGTTTAAATTTACATAAGAAGCACAAATCAATGGTTTTATTGCCTATAAACATTGCGAATCCAAAACTGTTACTTTTACGCATTGCTCACGATCGCTGAAGGGGTTAAACTTCTGCCACGGTTGTTATCAGTGTTATGCGCGATCGGTGACATTGACCCGCGTGAACTACATACACGTTAGCGCCCCAGTCCTTGCACTCCATTCTACCATATGCTAAGGCTAAACCGCGCGAACTCGACTGGACAGTAGAAACTTTGTTGGGTTTTTATTGTGTTGGTTTCAACGTACAAGGGAAGAACATTATCGATCGAACATTATGTAAATATTTTCACTTTTTTAACTAGGCCAGCTTGGTGTTGGTATGTGGCACATAGGATGGAAGCGAGGGAGCTGCTTTATTCATTATTTCTACCTATCGACTAGTGGATTGTGCATGGAAGCTTACATTGAAGATGGCACGTGGCATCACCTGCCGGTTCTTAACATTACTACTGGAATCTAGAATTTCGCAACACCGACCGTAAGGGTGGCCGGTTTTCAAACGGATTCGTTCGGGGCATCGGTGGACTGTAGTTGGGCGTCGGTAGGTCCGGCTCACTGTTCAGCGGTCCCGGGTTGGTAAGGTTTAACCCGGTCGGCCGTAAATTCACCGCCGCAATACCATTGTTGTTCACGTTAAAGCTGTTACGATAGTTGAGCTCGCGCGCCACCTTAGCTGCGGCCACATCCCGCCGGACGACCGTGTTCATGAAGTTCTTTGGTGGTGGTGGTGGCGGGATTGGCCGATTGTCCATACGCTCATCCGGTTCGTTCGATTGTGGTCTTGCCAGCGGTTCCAGCGTACGATTGATCACCACGGTTGGTTTCGGCTCGAACGAACGTTGTTGGCTCCAGTCCGGTTGGGGTGGTACGGGCGATTCAACCGCAATTGGACTTTCGCTGATGCGTTCCAGCGGTCTACGGTACTCGGCGGTGGTGACAGGTTGTGCAAACGTTTGTGACCGTGGTTGACTATTTTTTGTGGAGTAATCGAACAAAACTTATGAACTTATCTGTGGCTGCCCGGGAGAAAGTACAATAGCGTGCTATGGCACTTACTTCATATCGTAAGCATCGATAGGTGGACGTCGCATCGTATCACCCTCCGGTACGTAACCTCCATTCGCCGTGCCGCTGCTTTGCTGAGAGTAAAATGAAGTAAAGAACGAATGGTAAATAAATCGCTGTACCGACGTCTGCCATAATGATTGATCGTCGATAACAAAAAAAGGTTGTCTTAAGTCGGACGGCTTTTGAAGCGTTATCGCTGGCAACGGTGATGCTATCACACACTGGACGTGTGGCAGTTGCGTTGCTTACCTTGTGGCGCATCTGGTTGTAGTCGTATATCTTAAACGTTTGCGTAAACATGAAGATCGCCAGCGAAACATTAACAATCCAGAAGACCCAACCACGGAACGCCATCACCATCATAATGCCGGAAACGTGGACTGCGGTAGCGAGCACCTGCACTGCGGGTAGCACCTGTCCCTCTCCGAAGGGATACTCGTACAGTGCGTGCTGTGCGTGTGAACGACAAAAAAAAACCACCATCAGCTAGTGAAACAATCGATGAGTTAATTTTGTACAGGATACTCACCAGTATCGTATCGTAATCGATGGCGAATAGTATGCCTAACGCCAGATCCAGAACACTGATGATCATGGTAATGATGATCCATATGTACAGGAACACGTTAATATATCGCACATACTTTTGACGCGCATCTAAAACATGGAATCGATTTAGTTTGCTGAGGGGGTGGAACTCATGGATTAAGAATTCTATTGCTTACTTGTGAGCAGCGTCAGTGAGCTGATGCCCCAGAACAGATGTATGATTAGATAGACCCACACGAACGCATGCACATCTCCCGGTGGCATCAGATTTAACGGGTCTACCAGTGTCATATCAATCGGTGGAATGTCGACCTGTTCGCAAGTACCTGCCAAGATTTGTCAACAACGGGAAGCAATGGGTGGATCAAACATAAGTGGATCTATTAAGAGGTTTACTATCTATCAACGGTCCTATACCTGATCATTGCTGGTCGTAAATTAGTTATACAGTAGTAGAAATGTCATAAAAAGGGCAATTAATTAGTGTTGTGCTTGATCAATCGTTTACGAAGAGTCTTTCATATGAATCTTTCGTGATTTAATGACTTAAAGACAGGAATCAAATCACAAAGAACTCATAAATCCTACAGATTTGAACTGTAAATCTTCAAAATTTCGGAATTTTCAAAGATTAATAAACCCTTCTTCTCCTTTTTCTTTATCGACACAAGACAACACAAGACAGCATAAGACCTCAAGAGGTCTAGAGGCCTGCCAATTCTGACTATTTTAGTTTTTATTTATCCGCAGCTGAATATAGTCAGTTCTACGTACGGGGGAGTGGTCCGGTCCGTTCGCGTGAAGACCGACACCGCTACCATAATGCCACTGGGCCGCCGCCCATAAATCCTCTTAGATTCATGAATCTTGAGGATTCATTAAACTTTAGAATGGAGATTCAGTTCAAAGATTCATTCAGATTAATGAGTCGTAATCAAATTCATTCGACGTTACAATTATTGCGAAAAATATCTTGTAGTTCTGCAAAAACACCCCCTTGAGGCATATTTACTGTGGGATTTATTCAAAGACTTTAGTAATTTTAGTTATTGTGAAGATACGGTATCTTTTATGTAGGACAACACTTATCGGGTTTTTTTTTTTGGAAGGGAGGATATTGCAACATGCCAACAGTCATAAACAGCATTCCTTCGTCCATCATCAGTTACCCTTTTGTGTGGGCTAATGAATAGCGATAAACTCCGGCTTCGTCACCGGGTTTCTTTTATCGTCCCCGGAGAAGGATTAATTGAAAGATTACATCTTATCGCAAGCAGCAAGTATTTATCGTGTTCGCATCGAAGCAAACCAGGGCTGCACAGACTAGGCCACGAAAAAAAAATTAACTTTCAGAGCATTCCGTTCACGATTACTCAGAATCGAATTTATGTCATCCGCAGCCAAAAGTACATTAACAATTATGTTGCAAACGGACGAGGTTTAAAAACGATGGTTCACCACTGTTTCAGGCACCCTCCCACACGGTATAAACCCTTGGCTTCTAATTTAGATAATGCGCGGCTATATTGAATGGACATCGCTGCTTGCGAAACGCGATTCATCATACAGCACCGCAAAAAAAAACTGACCGACGATATGGGTTTCTTCTTAAAGGTTGCAATTAAACTCGTGCCGTACACGCGTTACCACACTTACCGCGGAAATACACGTTAAAGAATGTCAACGTTAGCAGCGATCCCATCGTATCCGTTTGACTGGAAAAGTCGATATCGCAGTAATAGGCGATGATGCCGGTAATCGCAAATCCGATCCATATGAGCGATTGGATCTTAGAACAGGAAGAGAAACAAGAACATCACGATTGAACTTCTTTTCATTAACACAGTCACCGCAACCGTATCAGTCGCAACTTCACCTACAATGCTAAACACACCGGCAAAGATGGCAAAGGGCCGGAAGACGTTATACGTTGGGAGCGTCATGTTTTCGGGTCACGCTTGCGTTCTTTTACCCTCCACTTCCAAACTTGGTATTGGAATCAACTTTTGTGTGTGTGGTTTTTTTTTCGACAACTTGCTGCACCAAATTCTTTCAACTATGACTCAACGGCACATTTCACATTTTTACCGCGTCACAGTGGTAAAAGGGGTTTGGGAAACCGTTGTAACACCTCGTAAAGCGACACTGGTGGCGTGATGTTCGCACCTGCCCATCGACTGGTCATACTGACTGGTAAGTTAATATTTGTTGATCGAGACATCCACCAAACTTCTTATCTGGTGTGCCGTATCGATACTACGATAAGGGAACTCAACGTCGGACAAACGGCGAACACCGTGAGAATGGTTTCGAACCGATATATCGATGCTGGGACGAAAGAGCGAGGGAGAGAGAGAGAGTAACTGAATGGGCAGCTGAATCAGTTTACGCATTTTTATCAAAACTCTATCGTGATGATGCTCCACCGTACCATCCAACAATGGATGATGGTGAGTTACTTATCACACTTGAAAAAGGATGAAATCATCAAACAGATCTACAGATATATGTACAAAGATCCTCCTTACCGGTACAACAATCTCAAGAGGTCTAGACCTGCCATTTCTTTGACTTAATTTACCCGTAACTAGATAGTACGGGAGATTGGTTCGGGTGGGATTGGGAGAACCTAGACCAGTTCTGCCGTTCTGCCGAAGACTTTTTGTAATTTGTAATGCGTCAGATACAGTTTTTAATATAGTGATGTGATTCAAATAACTTATCGGAAAGTACACCTGCACAAAAAAAAACAAAATTTTGCCTACCCTACTAGCCAAGCCTACTTAGCCTTCAAGGCCGCATTGAAATTGTGAAATGCGATTTCTATAGAGCGTCACACGCTGGACGTGTTAAACGCCTAATGTATGCAATCTGTGTATCAAATCGTTCTCCATCATTTCACACTGGTCCAATATCGTATGATATACGGACACACATAATTTTTAATCGATATGTTTTTAATGTTTTTGTTTTATGTTTTTAACGTTTAAGTTTTAACGAAAATGCTTTACATTTTTGGTGGGGGCAGTTTTGCTATGATATTAAAATTATTAGCATATTACAGAACTAGATATACTTACTGTATATACTTACTCTTAATTGGGTTGTGTGTTGAGCGCTTGGAAGTATGCAATACTTTATTACGCATCTTCCAGCATCTAATAACTTTCAAGACCATAAATTAGTGAACCACCTCTAATATAATTTGCTTTCAATGAGCATTTCTGCTATTGGTCAATGTATTGTTCTTCTAAAGAAGAGAAGGTTGAAATTCACAGACTCCAAAACTCCAATCGGGTTTTCATATTTTAACCGATCAGGAGGCGCTACTCATGTTTTTTTTTGTTTACATCTACTTACTGATAGTAGGAAGAAGAGCTATGCTATGTTATGCTCATCGTGCGGTGAATTTGAGTGAGGGAGTATTGACTCCGTATTTCTTATCAATTTACTAGAGCCCAAAACTGCTAGTATTTCTCTGAATTCTACAAACCCTGCACGTGTAATTTCTGAAACCAAACTTGTAGTATGAAAAATTCTCTCAATTTTGACCGAGTTCAACCTTCAATGGGAACGAGAATACATTTAGTCACATAGCGTATTGGTCATCATGTAGCGGATATCTCCCAGTCCTGCATAACGCATGTGTATCCCAACAAAGGCCTTTAGTCGAAGTTAATAGTAACCCGTATATTTTACTTTAAAATGCTCGTTGTCTCAACGACAAGTGATTAACGTAGCAATAGTATTTCCATTCAAATAATCTCTCACTCTCTCGATATAATTTTATCACCATATGCAATACTATTGATAACGCTGTTTCTATAGGTGTGTTCGTATACTCGGTTTCAGTAAGATTCCACCCGTACCGGAAAGCTAAACCTCTCTGGCACGTGATTGTTTTGGTGTGCTGCAAATTATTGCTCCTATGACTAAATCGCGAGCAAGACAAACGCGTTCACATGATCCGTTAGCTCTCTTGCGCTGAAGTACAGTGTCGTCGGGGGTTTAAACAAGATAATAGAGATATTTACAAAACCTAACAGCCAGCAGGCCGCAACCGTCGGTCTGTGCGGCCCCATTCTAGCCTCTGTGGGCCCCATGGGCGTAGAATACTTAATCCATGTAGACAGTTGTTGCGTATTTTGACTAGTATTTGTACTCAGGTCCACTCCACTCTGTAGGAAGAAAGTGAAATACAGGGGTCATTAATTCATTTCCACCTGGGCACTAACGACATTCCAACGGCACTTACTTCCTTCATCCGTTGTCACGCTGGATCGATCGTCAGGGAATGCACCGGACTTAAGCGTTGGAAGTTGTTTCTCCTCGCCGGGGAATTCTTTCTCCTCCGTTAGCGTGGACGTAAATCGTTTGCTGACCGCTTTCTTCTCGTCCGTTGCGGGGAAGTATGACCAGGGTAGTTGATTGCGCACTTCCGGTGGAGCCGTTACCGAGCTTCGCGGACTGTTGCCCGATGGTGGGCCGGCAAGGTACGAGAATGGTGCCGGCTGTCCCGGTAGATACGAGAAGCGTTTGTCCGTGTATGGGTCAACTGTTTGCTTCACCTGGAGCGGCATCGGTTCTTGTGCCGGAGCTGGAAGATACGGTAGACTATCCTCCCGGAAGCTGCCATTATCGTAGGCATCATTCAACGGTTCCATCGTGCGTCGTACGTTCGGATCGGAATGTGGCAACTGTAGCTGATTGGGGGGTGGCATCGGTGGATATATCGGTGGCAAATGTTCGTGCGCTTGCTGATGTACCGGAGGCAACTGTTGCTGGGGAGCTTGATCGAAGTAACGCGCTGCGGCGTGGTAAGGCTCCTCTAGGTCCGGTGGGCTTGTAGGGTGCATCACTTGCCGTGGTTGCATCGATTCATTGTACGATGGGGCCGGTTTGTTTTCTTTCCACAGCGTCATCGAGAGACTGATGATGACGGCCAGGAAAACGAGAAACATGAACCAAAACAGTACGGCTTTGCTAAATGCAAGCCACATGAAGAGGGACGGTGCGATAAAGTAGATGTCGTCTACTTGGCCCAATACCTGGCGTGTGATATTGTTGTTATCCAGTTCCAGCAGGTCTATTACCCCATCAACATTCTACCGAAAAAAAAGGGGAAATCGTTAAAAAAGGAAGTTTACAAGTAAAACAATATGCTACCGTACCATGACATTGATGAAATCGATCAAATAGGTTACGAATCCGGTAACATCCAGCGCAAGGACAAGGAACATAGCGAGAATCCAGGGATAGAATCCAACTACTACGCAACCGCGACCCAAGCATGACACGCACATTGTGCCTGCGATAGATAACAAAAAAAAAGTGAGTAAAAATGCGCTTCCATAACAGAACCTGTACATAAATAAAAAAAAAAAACGAAAGTCCTACCGAACAATAGTACCGTCGTAACGGCCAAAGCGCCATGCAGTGCTGCAGATACGATGGCAAACACAAACGTTCGCTCAACCGCATCGGTCGTGTCCGGGAAGGGAATAGTAACGTTGACGTTAATGCCCAGATATCGAAGATTAACGGGACCACACTCAGCAGCTGTTTGTTGCGGTTAGGGGAGAAAGAAATGGAACAGATTGTAATGCTAATTGGGTGCAAATCGTTTGTCTCCTTGCGTGGAACAATGTTGTGATATCGCAGTATGATAAAAACACAAATGGAGATAATACTTACAGCGGAAGTAAAACAAATAGAGACCGTACGTTTCCCGCGACTCTGTCATGTCGATCTCACAGTTGTACGCCAGTATTGCTGTCGTAGCTAACCCAGCCATTAGCAAGGCGAATACCTGTAAAGGAAGGAATACGTTGCAATGTTAGAACTCGAGTTGAGAAAATCATTCGTGTTGATAGAACTCGAACGTTCGTTCATTGAGAAGAATTGAACGCACTTTCTTTCGTTTTTTGTCTCTCATTAGTTTTAGCATTGAATGTATAATTCAATCAACCTGGCTGTATAGATGGTTCGTTCGTTCACTATAAGAACTGATCTGAAGAATGGAACGGAACTAAAGAACTGTACAGGTTTAGTTCGTGCGACCCAACTCTTGTTAGAAATGAACCAGATCGTCTGATAATGCAAGAGTGCAGAGATAACGTCAAGGAAACATATCCCCCAGCCTTTTTGAAGATCGTGTGAAATAAGGTGGTCTAAGTTTATTTCTTATCTCTCGTTATTACACACAATAGTATGTTGAATGGCATATTACTGTACCAGAATACATGCTACACAATGTAACGCTTTATTTCGTACGGTCTATCAGAAATCACGCGTACGTGACTCATGCTGTATCGGTATCAGCCTCGCTGCTGCAATGCATTGTTTTCATGCTGTTTGTTTGGATAGTAGCGTCCACCGAAAAAGTAATAACAATAACCTCCCCAAAACCTCATCCCAAAAGTGGCACAACATAGCCGAACGGGTTAAGCGAAAGATTGTAGCTCCTAACAAACTAACTAACTTCCAACCATCACCGCTCAGGTGACAAATTTGGAGCCCCACGAAGGAATTTGTTTGGCGAATGAACACCGAAACAAAAAAAACGATGTAGCTATTTTATTAAAATTTATCCTACTGTCCACTCGCTGCGGCACTCGCCACAATCGTAAACGTGCAAAGATGCCAGCAAAGTGGCATTTGCGTGATCGCTAAGGTAAGGTGACTCCCCCCAAGGGGCGGAACGGTTGTAAACAAATCCGCTCTATCGCGGGTAGCCAACGAGGCGTTAATGTTTTGCCCACCGAAACGCTCCAAACTCCACGTGACGTTCCGCCAGGCTGCAAAACGCACGGGTGAAGCCGGAATGATGTTTATGGCATATCTTATGGCAATGCGGGTGATGCTTTGGCGGCTATTTTTTTTCTTTTTTCGCTCGTGTACTATCTTCACTTTTCAACCAAACTTTACTCATTTCTCCTCAATCAACCTACACGTTTGGGACTGTTAACGGCAGGATTGTGGGCGAGTGTGCAATAAAAGAAAGTGCGCTGATGATGTAACGTAATTTAGATAGTGCTGGCATGTCCCCGGATTATGACCTCCATATGTGAAGGTCATCATAAAGTAAGAAGGATTTTAACACACCCAAGACGCTTCTATAAGGGAAAACCCTTAGTATAGGATTTTATCACGCTTGGTGGAAGTGATATGATTAGGAACAGGATTAAAAGAGTTAGCCAAATTATTCGCATGGCTAAGAAAATAAAAATAAAGTTTTTGACAATACTATCAGCTCGAAACAATGAATGACTGATTAGTACGAGTAGGTTGATAACGATTAGCAGAATGTCTGGTCCTTTGTGGTATGCGAGGGGGAGGAGAAAAGAGACGAATGAATGAATGATGATTCATGTAAGCGATGAACTTGTACATATCTAGCCCTTGGTTATACGACAAGTTGTTCCCTTTAGAGCCAGTGCTTTTATCAGCGATTTATCGCAAGATAGTGTACAATGATTCAGAGCCGTTAAAATAGGTACGTGTGCATCGTGTGCTATAAAGATGAATTTTAATTATTCCGAATTGATATACTCGGCAAAATACCATAAATGCAGAACAACTCGCAAATTCAACAACGCAAGGGGAATTATACACTCAGAAACTCATAAAAAAGCACGGTTAAAAAAACTAGGGATGGGCTAGCTTGACAGTAGTCATTGTAGTCCAAAGATTTAAAAATATTGTGAAAGAAGATATTCATATCAAGTACTCGAACTCTGAATCTACTACTTCAATTTACGGGTATTGAAAGTGTCCAGTTATGATAACATGGCAAACAACGCTATTTTAAACGCGTGTTTTCACTGAAACATTGGCAGTACATTTTAGTGTTGGTTTAAATCTGGTTCAAATTCATGAATCTGAATGAATCTTTCAACAACATTAATGCCTCTGAGTCACTATTCCAGAGATTCATGGTTCCTCAAGATTCATAAACCCTCATGAATTTAAGCAGAGCATTAATCAGGACATTTTGGATCTTTGATCAGAAGATACGTATGAATGATTCTTTTGAAAAGATTCATTAAGCACACTACTAACTGATCGATCTACGCTGTCTAAAGGCTGATTAAAGCGATGACATAGATAGATTATATTACACGTTACTGCTTTATTCCTTGTTTTTTTGTTTTCGTGCGTACTTTTGTGTTCGAATCGTTAAATCCACCAACCCTTTAATTGCAAAAGCATATACAACACTAACCATTGCCACAATCGTTATCTTCCCAATGGCTAATCGTTGGCCATCCTTCATATTACAGCGTTTTTTTTTTGTTCCGATAGCTTTCAGCAATCCGTCATGCGCACCACAAAAAAAAACCAAGCAAGCAATTGGATTCTGACGATAAGAAACAATAACCTGTCCGTATCCACATCCGGGATGGTGGTTAATATCACCTTCAGAAATGACTTGTTAGGTGCATATTCTCTCACATCCGATCCAGATACAAACAGATGCGAATGGATGAACGAAGCTCCCACCCCGATCGATTCGGATGATCTTTCATGCGTGACAACTTACCAGCGTGATCGTGCCTATGACGAACACGGTCACCCGTGGACCAAGTCCACACAGTGTACAGTTGAATCCCATCTTGTGCCGGCCACACTGACTCTCCGGTAACGGATGATTCTGCAACTACACTTCAATCCAATGAAGAGGACCGCACCGGTGTGTTTATGTTTTCTCGTTTCGATCGGTAGCTTTTTGGTTTTCGTTGCACTCGTTACTACTATTAAAATTGATTTGTGTTATTGCTTGCTTCACCTTCGGCTTCACCGCGCTCGTAGTTTAAAGACACTTGCTTGACGACTTTATCGCACTTATTGAAAGCCCCAAAAATTGCCATACAAAAACACGACCAATTTCACTCAGAAAAGTTGACTAATCGTTTGACCGCACTCAGCAGAAAGAGAACTTTGACGTCCGCTGCTCACACCGCGACCATCGACTGGAATGCAACCAGAACACAAAGCACGAACCGTCCCGGGACGCGATGCCACATTTTCTGACCGTACCACCGCGCGTACAGGTCCGCAGAGGCCCCGAAAACACCGCACACCGCCAGACTGTGTTAAAACAATAAATGCGCGCCTCGTCCCCGCTCCAGCTGCCTGTGTGTGGGACTGTATCAGCTTCTGGTGGCTTTTTGGCTGATTAGATTCGAATAAGTTGGGCTGGTGCTGTTTTGGTTGTCGTGTGTGAGGGTGAATCGTGTTTGTTTTTATCCCGCCACACACCTATATCACACACGCACTCCCGTTGAGGGTGGCGTTGAGCTGTGCTTTTCGTTTTTTGTGCTTTTTCTTTGTAGCGGGTCCGTTGTTCGTGTGAGGGTGGGCAAAATGATCAGGTGTTTGTGTGCGATGGTGTCCAGCTGGACGGTGGCAGGTGCGTTCAGGTCACGAACACCGGCAGATATTGATGATGATGGAGCATCGTGCAATCGTGATCGCACCAAACGCCATTTGTTTTATTCCTGTGCCGGGCTAAGTTGATAAGAGTTGATCGTAACTGACGGTGAACGGGGAACGCGCGTTGTTTCCGGAGCTTGAACGCGAACTGCCGCTGGCTACAAAAATCTCTGCTCGATCGACACTTGCCGCCGTCTAGTGCGACCTGTACTTATCAACCGCTTCCGAGTTACTGTGTGTGCGCGCGAGTACGACGATTTGTCCTCAGCGTGTATGCGACTCTGTACCATCCCAAGCTGTGCTAAAGATAGCTTAGATACACGCGGCAAGTATGCGTGTGTACCTTGGGGGAATGGGTGAACTGTTTGCATAGTTGCCCTCGCGCCACTATCCAACTCCCCTTTCACTGGGTTACTCCCGCAAAAGGGGGTTGATCGGTACTCCACTACAGTTGATGTTGATGGAGAGGTGGACACACATGTGCTTTATAGTAGTTTTACCGGCAAAGGTAATGTGCCGATGCGCACACACTCAAGCAGAGATAAGCTTTTGACGGGGTGACTGTGTAAGTGCCACGTACTGTAACGCTAGTTGTAATGGGTTACAGGTCCGGAACTTCAGGCCCCCCCGATATGCATCAATTACGATCTAACTGACAAACACGCGCCGAGGTCAGTTTTGGCCCTGTTCAAACCGATGATTGATCGAAGACATTGGGTGCATTGCGTTTGTTTGCGATTGCGTACGTGCACCAGCCACAGCCCTAGGGGGATTGATGATTCTTTTGTTCCTTTTCAATGCTCCACACTTTTCCTCCCCTGTTGTAGTGGAATGTGTCCGGATAAGGGTAGGCTTAATGCTAAACCGATCTAGTGAGCCACGTCCGAACACCTACGCGAATCGATGAAAAGGAGGAGGTATAATAACTATCTCCAATAATAGCAACAACTACACAAAAACGGGTCATTAAACGGTTTATATGACACAGAGTGCAATCGTATGATTTGTTGTTGCAAGCTGATCATACTATCGGAAGCCGCGATCGTGTCGGACAGAGTGCCCGATAGCTTGCACAACAGCCAAGTTCCCACCTTGAAGCTTCCGTACACGGTAGACATGTTATACGTATCTTTTCTATGTCAATTTATTAGGTTGACGCGAAATAGGTTTTTTTTTGTTGTTGCATTTTTTGTAACAACGTCTGTTATCGGTGTGTGTTCGTGCCCTATTCGATTGTTACGATAAAAGTTGGTGGTATTGTCGTGCGAGGTATCTTTTGTGATAGATTGATTCTCATCAATGATGGGTGATGAATTTTGCACGCTTTGAGACTTAATTAAAGCAATTTAATATTTTTAATTTCCCCACTCGGCAATACCCGTTGTTAACGCTAAGTTTAGCTACTTTATCTATTTATATTGACAATCTTGAGCAAATGGTTTCTTGCGAAATGAGACCCGCACGTTGGGCGGCTTATCAGTTGCTCAACAACGGTACTATTACTGACGTACCACCATTCGGATGCGATAACAGCAGATATGATAACCAGGGGAAGACGTTGCTGCTACCGCAATCCGGACAAGTTTTATCGTTCCCCTTACGTTCGCATTCCACTTATTCGCACCACTCCAGAAACCGGCCAGCCAATTAACCGTGTTGACGGAACTATTGCAAACGGAAGAAAACGGACCCAGGAAGGAGCGCCACACTTTGTGCGAGATTCGTGCAAATGCATCGTGAAAGTAACAGCACTGGGACGGTTAAGACCAGATTTGGTTTCCTGTTCCGATAGAGCGTCATCATGCGTCCGGGTTGGTGCGATTATCTAGTATCTGCAATAGGCTGGGGGAAAGGACAGATGAACGATTTGCAGCTAGGGGGGTTCTTTATATGAGCTTGTTTTGTACGTGTAATGAATTTTTATATTTTTATTACTAAAATGATCTATTGATTGAAACACACACAGCTCAATTTTAATCTCGAAACAAGAACATGCTTGGAGTATCCCGACTGTGCTCAATATATACCAATACCGACGAATTCAAGGAATTCAAGGAAACAAGAACATGCTTGGAGTATCCCGACTGTGCTCAAGATATACCAATACCGACGAATGTAATTTTTTCGTCAAAATAATTTAATAATAATAATTCGTAATTTAGTTAATAATGTACCGCAATTCTGCTTTACATAAACATCGCTAAAAATCGTCCACTGATAAAATATTGCTTAGAAATTACGCAATAAATGCTTAGAAAATGGTCCACACGTTGTGTGAATAACCCACTGTGCGCACTGTTGACAGTTTCAACTCAACCCCGTATGAGTGTAAACCTGAACAGCGAAATGAAAAACGTAAACAATAAAGATTGGCCAGCAGTACTGCATATAAAATTCTATTTCTTTTACTAAATTTACACTAAAAACTACTACAAACTACGAATGTTAAGAAGTTTTCAAGCACCTAAAACTTTGTGAAGCGCCGTCAAAATGAAGTGCGTCGTACCAGGTTGCGATACAGACGATAACGTTGTGAGCTATACATCTGTGTTTTACGTAAAGTACGAATTCGGCTGTTTTTGGGATGCATACGATGATTTCCTGCTGCTGCTAAATTAAATTCTATACATTCTTTTGCTTTTAGCTTACCCGACGATCCGGTCGTACAGCAGCAATGGTTTACGCTGCTGGAAGTAACGAATGGCGATCTTATGCAGGCACTGTCGTACGGGGAGGTGAAAGTGTGCAGCTGCCACTTTGCCGAAGACAGCTTTGGACGCCACCCGGTGCACGGTTATCGATATTTATCACCCACGGCGATGCCAACCGTACTGCCTTCCCGAAGCGATAGCGAAGAGCTAACTCCCACAAAAGAACCCAACTCAGATAAAGACAGTGCGCTAGATTATTTTCTAGTTTATCTCGATGAACCACCCAGCATTGATCAGGTAGCACTAGATCAGACACCGGATACAGCAGAGCTAAGTTTGATAGACGATCTAAATGATGTGGAACCACCGGAGCTTACTTCTACTGCGAAAGAGCTAAAAGTAGATGAAGGTGCTGAAGAAGCATTAGAAGAAAATGATGACATTGGACCGGTGGAGGAAATTGGCATTGAGTACGCGAATGGCAAATATTATTTTCTCAAGCTTGACGATGATCCTGCTACATCGGACAACGAAGCACGTATATCAGAAGTCGATACGAATGAACATGATGATAATGGTCCAGCGGTGATTTGGGAGAAAGAGGAGGATGCTGAAACACCAACCAAAATTGGACAAATAGAGGAGGAAAAACCATGCAGCGAAATAAGCAACGAATCTGATGGCGGTGATGAAGTTTTCCAGGACAATAGAATGAGCAGTAGTGACAGTGAAAGCGTAAACGCTCCCACAAACGCAGTACGTTTGAAAAAATCTAGCAGTAAATTGATGGCCGAAGAAGATGAATTCAAGGTCAGCCATCCGGATAATACTGAGGTGTTTGAAATAGTACCAATGGATCTGGATAAGCATAATGCATACGATGAGTCGGACACTGACCAGGCTGATGCAGATGTGGAAAGGAAATACGATACTTTGAGCGAGGTCGAATATGGTTCCATCGAGGCACTGGACGATGAGTCGGTATGTAGCGATAGCAACTGGAAACAGAATCAGGATAGCCAAACAGATGTAAGTACTGCAATACCCTTCCCACAAACCCTTTACGGAATGCATATGTATACGTACTTCATTTATTATCTTGTATTGCAGCGGTTTTTCTGTGACGTTTGCGGCAGAGGATTTCGGTTTAAAAGTACAAAGGATCGGCATACATTATCCCACACAAAGGAGAAAAAATTCAGTTGCGAAGTGTGTGGAAAAGGGTATGAATTGGAGTAAAATCCGTTACCGATAGCTTAAACTATCCTTCTTGTTTTTCTTTCTGTTTACAGGTTTACGCAAAAAGTAAACCTTACCATTCACATGCGCATTCATACCGGTGAGAATCCTGTCAAGAAGTTCACCTGCCAGATTTGTCAGAAAAAGTGTACCCGTTTGAGTGAGTTGGAGATGCACCGGGCGTCTCATTTCAGGCGATTTCCACACGTGTGCCCCATCTGCACGGTACGCTACTCGGATGCGACCGGTTTCTACGATCACTTCCTAACGGATCATCGCGGTGAAATGACATTGAATGAGCTGTTTGAATTGCTATCGCAGAACGAAAACAATATAGTCATTTCGGGTCAGGAACCGGACAACATTAAGTCCGAAGATGGAACGTTTGGGTGTACGGTATGTGGCAAATCCTACCGAGTGGAAGCTAATCTGGAACGGCATAAACGTAGGATGCATATGAAAATATACTCCTGTCCCCACTGTGCACGCAAGTTCCCGTACAAGAGTTTGCTGGAAAAGCATCTGCCGACACACACGCTGGAGAAGCCGTTCAAGTGTCCGCATTGTACGCTTTCCTACACACAGCGTGTCAATCTAAGGATACACATAGAGCGTAAACATACCGAGCTAAACTATACCAACGAGAACTTATTCGATGGTGATGAAAGTGGTGACGACCAAGCTAAGCGAGACAGAGCAATCGCGCACCCACAGACGTTCGATTGTGAGGTGTGTGGGAAAAGCTTTCCACGCAAACCGTCCCTACAGCTACATCGTGCAGCACACGCCAACTATTCGAACCCGGTGACGTACGATTGCGACCTGTGTGGCATTTCGTTGTGTGCGCGCATATCACTATTGCGGCATCAAACAAGAGTGCACGGCGAGCGGAGAAGGAAACCGAACGTGCTCGGCAATTTGGAGCTCCGGAACGTTACGATTGTACCGACTGATGATAATCAGTACGTGGAAATCGAAGGTACGATCGAAGGATGTACGGTGTATAGGTTTGTTTTTAAGCGATTGACACACAATTTTCTCTTTCTCTTTACGATTAAACAGACGAAACGGATACTATAGTCGAAGATTACGAAAGTGAATGCTAGGCATCATGCTGTCGTCCCTAAGCGGAAGTGGGATGAAATCTCCACTGAACTGACTGAACCCCCAACAGGTAAGCATTGGTAGGCTTAATGAAACAATAAATGTTTCAAACATGATACAATAATTTCTAAGAAAGAGGTTATTTTCGGGCCCCTTTTATGGGGGGTTCTTACCTGAGAATATAAAAGAAATTTAGTTAGAGCAGTTATATTTAGTTTAGTTCCATTTAATCTTATAATTTGCTTCGAAACGGTCCACTCTACTACACTGTATAATTAGATTTTTACATCAAAGCGCAAAGAAACAAAAACTGTCCACTACTGCTCTGTGTAATACCCCCACCAGATGCAATTTTGTCAAATAAATCCGGTCATATCTTTCATCTAAAACTACAAGCAAACTGCAGCTCCATCATTCATCCGAATTCTTCTCGTTTACTTTCCCGGAAAAAAAATGTTGTAGATAGGGTACAATTACTGCGGAAGATGTGCGTCGAGTAGTTGTTAATATTCTGCGCCAGATATAACTCTACGTATACTATTAGTGTTGTACTTAATGAATCGTGTGAGTAAAGTAAATTGCAGAAATATTCAGTGAAGAGGCATTATAATGATGATACGCTAGTCATAATATTCGGTAAAAACGCCACAAATTACACTACAAACCAAGAATATTTAACATATTTTGTTTGCTTTATTAATATGTAAATCCATATAACGCTATCAATTTACAGCAGTAGTGGTAAAAATAGCACAGATGGTATAGAAAAAACAAAACAAAACGAATCAATTGGAAACAAACGCATTCGCTGTCAGTAGCAATGTTTTCTTTTGTAGTTTTTTTAGCTTTCCTCCAAAAAAAGGAAAATCCCGTACCGATCGTGATCGTCGGGTGACAGGCGAAAGTAACACAGCTATCGGGGGTTCATCATCATCTGCATTTAGGCAATGTTTCGCGTAACCTTCCGGAAGTAGTTTTGCATCTGCTTCATGCGCACGTCCTGCAGCTTACCGACTCGGCCCATCAAACGCTCGTGGCGGCAAATTTCGCAAAAGTTGCGCGTCACCACGTGCATCGGGCTGCGGTAGTAAACGTCCTGATTGGCGTTTGTGCTGTTCTTCCGGTGAGCCCACATGTGCAGTATCGCTTCGACGAACGTGATAACCAGTGCGAACAGTTTCGGCGTCATAAACAGCAGCGGCAGAAGGAAGAGCAGATGTGCGGCGGTACCATTATAGCCGACCGTGATCTCCTGCGAAAAGGCGTTGTAGTAAAGAGAATTTCAGATAAGAGGATCAGTATAGGATATTAAGGTGCATCCGATTCGAGTACGCATTAGACGCTGATCTAGCTAAACCCTGACCATCCTTTGGATGTTTCGGTTACCCGCAAACACCCTTACGGACCCTCTATTCCCTTCGCCTATCTCTGTAGCTCTACGCTTTAACACAAGAAACAAGAAACACACGTGTCGTTCGTCTTCTGTACCTCTTCCGCATCAGCGTGTAGCGTATGGGGGCCCCGTTTTCATCCATCGCCTGGGAGTAGCCTATTTAGCCTAGAGTACAGAGTGTATGGATGTCATTTGACAGGTACCTCCTTCATCATCGGTATCATCTTTTGCTTGCACGCCATCATGGCACAGCCAACGCTCGGCACGGCCGGTACCGGTGGCGGACGCCGGGCTATGATGCCGCACTGGTTGCGAAGGTACTGCTTCGGGATGTGAAACTTGGACCGCCGCCGCCGCGAACCGGCCGGCTCTGTTGGATCGCTGCTCACTTCGCCCGTCTCCTTGTCGAGGTAGATACGCTCCCGGTCGTACCCGCCGACCGTACCGTACTCCATTTCGCCTGTTTCAAGGTTCAGCATGGCGGCAGCAGCTGAAATGATACACAAAACATACGAACGAAGCGTAAACAATAATGATCTTGTGCGTTTGTGATCTGCTGATTGAAGCATTAGAGCCATCATCAGCGAGAACATTCAAATGATTGATTGCGCAAAATGCAATTTGTTTGTACTCTGGGCTCTGGTCTTCCTTCTGCAATTTCCCCTTGCAACCTTCACAAACCAACCCCATTCATTACCAATGTGCCGAAATTCTAAGCTAGGCGTAAATTATGCAAATGTCGTCAATTACCAACGCGACACGATCGCGATCGTACCAATATCGTATCGTGTGGAAGGGAGCTATCGTTTTGCTTCCAGTCGTCCAAAAACCCAGACACGAGACCTGGTGTGTGTATGCAAAAACAATCCAATAAATTTCCATCAATTCTAACAACCCCACAGCCGGGGTGGGGAGCAAACAGTTTGGACCCCGAGCTTGGAAGATATGTAGCTTCTTTGCCTGTGAGCTCCTTCGACACTGGTCGTGATTGACCCGGTAAAGCATAAATTTATGTGCAAACCACGGTGTGACGTATTGTTTTAAGGCAACACTTGATGTATCTGTTCTCCTGTGGGACAACGTTGTGGTGGAAGTGCCAGCTAGGGTTGCAGCTTGTCTTCATCAGCACAGACACTAATCGGCGGCAGGCAAGAGGAAGTAGGAAGAAGTCTACGCTTTTTGAACCCTTGAACCCAAACCGTACCGTCCTGGTACCGGGTGGTGGACGTCATGGCCTTGCCAATGGACAATTCGTTACGGTAATGATACGCAATGAAAATGGGCAATTATTCTTTATACGTTGGTATAAGATATTTTGGTGCCACGAGGTATCTCACCTATACCTGTTGGGTTCCACACACGTCCAAAAGGAGTGTTCGTAATTGTTTTCGATTATATTAGGTATTTTTAAACTCGAAAGAATTTGAGACCAATCAAATACACTATGAAAAAACAGTCTTCAATTCGCGCAACTTGTAGAAAACATCGTTATATTTATGAAGGACATAGTTGTCCATCGGTCACAGAAACCTTCCGTTGAACTGTGGATATGGAATAGCAACAATCCTCACAGCAGAACCTACAGATGTCACTACAACCAGAAAAATTTACCTTCTTTAATGGCTTACACACTGGGAGCATGATCAGGCCTTATCTTAGACAGCAACACGCGTTACGATTAATGAAGTTCGCTGCCGCATCTATGTTTAAGAATATGAATGATATAGAGCGATACGGCAAGGCCCCACCTTTGCAAAAAAATGGATGACACTAACCCGGACGACAACGTGATTTAAAAAAAAAGCATCCAAGGGCCGTTTGGCGGTTGATACATTATAAACAAATTTAAATTGGCGATAAGTTAGGTAATTTCGTGACATGGACAAGAGCATCCAATTTTCGGCTTCTAAGATCGTGTGATTAGCCATTTCTCCATTATTACGGGTGGAACTACGGAGAGTCCCTGGTCTGTGGTGATTAATCCAGGAACTATTGACGTTTTGCAGGGTAACATTGTTCGTCTTATTTGTAAAATAAGACAAGCAAAGCATGGAAAAGTGACAAAAATGAATATAAGACTTATTTAACAAAAAAATCCCTAGATCTTAAAACACCACTCATCTCCTTATTTCTTCAGTTTGCTTGTTAAAATTTCATTTTTTGAACTTAAGTGAAACTGATGAGAATCTGATGAAAAATAAACGTCGACAGCAGTTGCGAAGAATTCATAGTAACAAATTTACATCCAAAACTTTTTGGAAACCAAAAACTGTAAATGAATCATACTAAAATGTTTAATGATGGTGCTGGATATGTGAAACTCATATCATATAGGATTATTTTAATTTTCTCGAGAAGTTAGGTTCAGCGAATCTACTAGGTTCTTTCCGTTCCGAAAAAAATAGAACATTCCCTTCACTAGTAGCCACATGCCATTATCTTTGTAATAATATGAAATGTTAGATTCAAATTAAATTATTTCAGTTACTTCTACAATTTCAACTTCTACAGGACTTTTAACAAAACACCCTTGAAAAACGACTTCTCTGTTTGCATAAAATGCTGACGCTGTTGTACTTCTAACTAAATTATGCAATCTTCAAGATGAAAAATATCTTACTGCACTACATGGCACAAGATGAAGGCATGAAGTGAACTTACACTTCTAATGGCTATAGCAATTAACAAACGCCCTCTGGCTTGGGGTCCAAACAGAGAACATAACCACGGGAGAAGAGGTTCATTCTCGTCTAATGGAATTGCTGTTGGTAAACATCGATTAACGCTCAGTTAGTGTGTCACGTTGAAGCGTATTGTTCATAAATCGGATATTGTAGCAACAGATGGGACAGAGAATAATGATTCCGCCCGGAGATGAGAAGTGCGGTCTCGTGCTTCTGTAATATTTGCTTCTGTGTGTATCGCATGTATAACGTACACGCTCGTATTATAAGTTGCATTTTTTTAACCACACGGCCAAATCTCATCATCATTTGTCAAAGGGTACACATGGTGAGGTACATACATGGTTATCTATCTATTAAAAAAACTCCATGGGAAGTATTTGCAAAAAGTAGTAGGACAAATTCAATGCTAATCGTTTTGTTGCTTTTGCTGCTTTATGATCAACTTGTGTGAGATGAACAGATTTTTATGTGACACGTGCTCTTACCCCCAGTACAGGAAACATACTGATTTTTTTTAAAAAGAGTTGTAAAAAATATACGATTTAGAAAAGGCAATTGAGAACATGTACGTGTGTTACCTGCGATAAGCTTATCAAACAAAGGCAAATAATTTCATTTTCTTTTCAATAGTAGTTATGTGTTGTTCCTGACACGTTATGCGATGTTAAATTGTATTATTTATAGCACACCTCGTGGGATTTCCTCGAGGAATCGTAGGAACTCACCCTAATCTATCCACCGTGGCCAAGGATTTGATTGCTTTAAATTAATCGCACATATAAAATATTATCCGACCACAACATGTAGCAACAAACATGAGTGAAATGAAACTGACCGCGCGGCTTTATCTGTTTCGATCGAACAAAACCGATCACTGTACGCAGCTCGCTTGCGTGTACGCTATATGTCAAGCGAGACTTAACGAAATGAGGGACAAGCCGCCCGCAAAGACACGATAAGATTTGTCCAATCTTCGTATCCCCGTGTGCTACGGGTGCGATACACCTAACAATCACGCCGTTTTTGTTCTGGTTCCGAGCGACACGCTTATCTATGCGAGATACGAAATGAATACCCGAATCGCCCTAGAAACAAGAGCTTGTACCAGAGGAGGAGTGTGTAATCATATTATTTCTTCGCTCGCTTATGTTTTTTGTTTTCGTAATGATCAGAATTAAGGCATTTGATCCATAATTAACTATTCTGTACCACAATATGACCACGGTTAATCGTGTAACCTTAAAACCAAGTTCAAGGGACATCGTAATAGGGTTTCGCAATGGCAAACATGCAAACCTACAACAAAAAAGAGATCGCAAATGATAGATTGTAAACTGTTTCCGTTTTTGCTGTAAATGTTTTTACTTACTATGAAAAGGAAGACATGACGCTTTATCCCCCCAAATTACAGACCTAATAATACTTTTGGTTTGACAAAAGCCGCAAGATTCGCTTATTATACGGCCATTAGATCCCAGTGAAGACCTGCTAGTGTGTTGCGGTTTTGTCTGTTGCCCATCATTACCAACATGTCTTACCTGTTTGCCTGTTTGTTTTTTTCCTGCTTCTTCACTCTCCCCAAGAGGGCTATGCGTTGATCGAACCACTGGGGGTATTTTTTGTGTGCTGTTGCGCGCTGTCCTCTCCAAAGTCCAATTGTGCTGTACACCAACAGCTACACCGCACGCAACCAAGCCCAAAATCGTGCTCTTCAAACCGCAGCTCAAGAAGCAGAAGTACCTTCGTCGGTGTGTTGCCTCGTTTGTCCGTTTCGTTGACGTGACGTCAGTTAGTTATACACGCGTCCGGACACACGGGATTAACACCAAATGTTCGTTGTCCAAAATCTGTTCCCGTATCTAAAAGGGCGTTCGTTCCTATGGTTAATGATCGCGATTTTTTGCCGTCAATGTCGTGTATTGTCCGTAGCCGCGCGATCAAGTGTGCTAAAAACTGCGCAACAAAACACAGTGATCGTTCGGGTGTGTGTCGGATGCTACAGAGGGAGAGTAGTCGCCGGCTTGTTTTGCCCCTCTTCCGCACAGCAACCGGGTGGTAGACGGTTGATATTGTTAAAGCACACAAACACACACTCACATACGGACAGCGGTACGAACAAAATGGCACACTTTCAATCCAAGCAATCCAAGGGGTGTCGAAGCAATCCTTGCTTTACTCCTTCCTGATGCAATCCCACAGGTTCCTTGAACGAGGTAGATTTGTTAACGCTTCTGCTGCTGCTGCGGTCGGTCAACCACAAAAGTTCAGGTTCAGGTCGATGATCAAGTGGACACGTTTACCACCATCAGCTACCCCGAGTCGAGTTCTGCAATGCGGATGTGCGCTTCACATTTTCACCATAATACCCGGTATGAACACGACGACACCACACACGGCTTATTTTACTTTTCAACCGGCTAAAGAAGCAACAATTCAATCCAGTCGTTCACCGCGTTGTTCACCTTTCCGTCGAGCACTCGACGACGGCCGACCGACGACCATTTCCTAACGTGATTACGCTTTCCAACCACTACCACCTCACTGGACCACATGCACCTTTTCTTGCACCGTCGATCTGGTGTTGTGCTTCTTCCGATGTTGCTTTTTTCTTTTTCACTGTGGCTTGCTAACCTTTGACTTACCGTCACACGGATACCACTTATTTGCGTACGTGCTGCTGCACACCTTCACTATTGTGTCTTGTTTCTCGTCCCACACTTGGTTAGTCCTGGGATGGTTTTTTTTTGCTTGCTACTTTTTACGTTCACAACTGATAGTGAGCGGACGGCAGAGTGACAACCGTGTACGATCCGCTACGCCGCGAGTATTTCAAGCGAATGAATAAAACTCACATCGGCTGGTGTTGAATCACGCGAAAATCCAACGTTGGTAGTGCGCGCGAGTGTGTAGTGGTGTGTTACTGCGACGAAGAAAATAAGGTAAGAACAATGGTTGAACGGATGCGAATTTTAGGCATTATTTTTTATTGTTTTTTTTTTTTTGTTATTTGTTAAAAGCAGACATGTTTTCAGCATTATCAGTTACAATAGTAAATACGTTTTCATCTCAGTATCACATGAAACAGTGTTGATCAACGAACATCTCTGGCTGCTGTGGTGTTTGTTCCTATCCTCTTTCAATTGTAAAGGCGGTGCAGCAAACATATGGTAAAAATAAATTACAACTCAAAAATAGTACGCCATTAATGTGCGTGGGGAAAGCAAAATAAAATTCCCACAACACCGAACGAATTCCCGTTTTCGGCCGTTCTTTGTTCGAACTAACCCCATAGTGCCCCAAAAGGAAATGGAGGGGGTTGTTTTTGAACGTCCAAGGCAACGGTGTGTGCGTGAGCTGCCATCGAGATCGCTTTGTTTGCTAGCGAAACGCGAAATCTTCTCGCTCTTCCTCTTTACTTGTCCATATCCGTAAAGATGTGGCCACCGGAACAACGAAACGGCTGCGTAGGAAACCTTGTGTGTGAGTATTTGCCGGTAGTAACAAAGGTTCAACTGGAAAAGGGAATTCAGAAGGAGCTAGGACTTCACCGAAAAGCCACAGTTTCTAGCAATTTCCATCCTTATTCCCCCAGGAAGAACAGGTGACCTAACAGATGGGAGGTGGAATTCCATTGGGCGTATCGGGAAATTGAAGTATTATTTGCTTATCAACTGCTCTCTCACACACACACACACACACACTCGTGGGGTGGGCAAACTGTGGGCGAAAACGAAATCAGAAACGAACACACGCGATAAGATAAGTCACCCGGGCCACGATATCTTTTTCCCTTTTATGTCCTTACGGTTTATGATGGAAGATTGCGAAATTCTTCCAAAACCAATCGAATGGAATTTGCAGCAAAAAAAAATTACTGTTGAGTGGCTAATGGAAGGGAGCAGTAGGGGAGGGGGAGTTTGTGTGACCGAGTGGGGTGGTATGCAAACAAAACAGTCGCGTCGTTTTATGCGCTTCTGCGCTTGAAGATTGACTTGAGCGAGGCGTAATGCGCGTGTCTATTTAGACCAGGGGTCCGCAAAGTGCCCGCAGGCCAAATCCGGTCCCCAAAAGATTTGGTGTGAAGTCCAGAACGCATGCTGTAATGGAGACAATTTTGTTTACGAGTTGTTCCCCGCACAAATCGAAACCTATTGTCATAGAGAAACGAGTATCGTGTACTATGTAATAAGGCTTGATGATAGCAGTGTTTGGTCAACGATTCCAAAATTAAACTGAACAGCAAATTTGTTTTTATTTTCCGCAGGCATTCTAATGATTTTGAGCAAATTAACAATGTCAAGCAAAAAAAAATGTGTGAAAAAGTATAAAACATTAAAAAAGCATTGCGAACAATTATCATAATTTTAAAATAAAATAAATTTTTAACAAATGCCCTAAGTTCACCCTAGCAGAAACAAATGTTAACAAAGGATCATACGATATTACCTATTTCATACGCCTTAAACTTCGTTTAGAGTGTCTGAATCGCAGCTTCAGAATTATTTTTACTATCTGGCCCTATTCGTGAAAGGTGTGCTGACCCCTGATTTAGACAATCGACTTTGGCGTGAGTCAAAAGTAAATGATCTTTTGGCTGATCTGGTCATGCACACACACAGCAACCAGATCAGCTCTCTAACACATGCGTTCCCAAAAAAAAAAATAAACTGATTGGTTTCAATTTGATCGCCCGAAGTGCGACCACAATTAACCCGATGCGTCACTTTGTAAATAGATCTGCGGAATATATAAAAAGTCAAGAAGAACAGATATAACATTGACCACCCTCTCGGACACGCATCATCAACCCTCAACCCCCTAGACAAGGCTATTAACATCCTAACGAGCACAATGAAAATTGACACATTTTTGGCGTTCCATGGCTTTCAAATTGAATGGCAGCTATGAATGTCTTTCTTTTTGTTGCTTTTGCAATTAAAGGCTCGTAAAATGAACATCATTTGGGAGACTAGTGCAACGATCTTTATTAATCGAAACAAAATTGATGGTACACAAGCACATCACATTTATTTCATATTTATCAGTAGATAAACCTTTCCCCTGCACTTTACTAGCAGAAAAATAAGCCTTCTAGCCAGATCGCCATCGAATATGAAGAATCTCGACAAACTGTGCGATCCCCAACGCTCCTTCCAATACATATTACAGAAGGATCTCCGTGTAGTAAGTTACACAGTGTAATCATAAAGAAAACAAAAGCTGGAATATGTTGTGGTATAGATTCGCTATATGCAGCTACAATGTTTCACGAAAAAATACAGTGAAGGGGCCCATGGCCGACAAGTTTCCCTGGGCTGCTGAAGGCTCCGAAATCAAAGAGGGTGATGAAGGTGGACTATATCCATAGGAAGCGTTACCATGACGCCATCAGTACTAATACCATATTTGAATAACATTGAGTGGTTGAGTTGGGGAGGTCCGGTAGTAGCGCATGTCTTCATACGACAGAACTGGTCCAAAATCCTATCCGGACCAATTCCTCGTACGCAGGACTACCTATCCAGCTTAGTGGAAAATAAAGTCTATAAAAGTCAGAAATGGCAGACTTTAGACTTCTTCAGTTTTTTGTATCGGTTAAGCAAAATAGTAGATTTGGGGTAGCTAACAATAATTGTAACCTCAGAAGTGTGGACACCCTAGGTATTGGAATTTCATTTGGTTAAAGTAAGAAGACACATATGGATATGGGTTCAACCTAGGACTGGAGAGGACCATCTATGACTCGGAGGTGGAATCTTTGGGGACCATCTTCTATAAGTCAATTCAGATTCTGGCATACGCTGATGACATAGGGATCATTGGTTTACGGCTCTCTTACGTAGCGGATACTTACCAAAGTATTGAGCAGACGACGGAAACCCTCGGGTTGGAGATTAACGAGTTAAAGTTGATGGTAACACCAACAGCGGCCCTGCTAACAGATCCTAACTTACGCGGGTGTAACGTACAAATAGGTGAGCGCACTTTCGAAGTCGTCCAAATTAGAGTCGGCAAGCTCCGATGGGCTGGTTATAGCACGAGAATGGCACCGGACAACAACATCCTGTAAAGTCCTTATAGGTCGTCCACATGGAGAGAGGCGTGTAAAAGACGCCCACGTAGAGGAAAAGGCTTGGTAAAACCTAAATGAGATTAAGTGGTGGTGTTGATGCTTCCATCAGAATCAGCTCACTAGAAGGGATCCTGCAGCAGGCCAAGACTGCGAAGCGGTTGTAGCGCGTGATAGGTAAGTAAGTAAGAGATTCATCATACTAATCAAGCTTCACTTTGCTGATCTGAAAGCTGAACCCTGTACTTCGGTCACCATTCAGTTGTTATTTAGTTTTCTGGCGATCAAAATGATATCATCAATTGTCATCTTACCTGGTGGATAGTCCAAAATCGTCTTATTAATATGTGGCTGTGCAATTCTATTGGAGTTCATACTGTTGTCATGATGTTATCCAGCGTGACATCATTATGTGTGCCATAACGTGTATATAATTTACTAAAATTGTATATATTTACTAAGCTCATGTAAATATCTACCAAAGTCATATTCTATATTGCAAGACTAACTCTGGAGCACATTTCACTACACCGTAATCGAGTGACCAAAAACATTTGTTACGAAATTCGAGAGTTTCAAATGAGATTGAGATGAGATTCCCCCAACCTTCTTTGTATTAAAGCAAACAGCAAGGCACGGGACTAATAGACAATACCTCGTCAACAAGACAATACACATTTGAGTTACCAACGATCTTCAATGTAGGCCCCAACTCACATGTCACATGATTTATTGCAACCAATTTACTACGTACTTTTAATCCTGTCCCATTCATCTAAATTTATTAGTACGATACATTCGAAGAACAAGCGGCTCCGTAATCATTTCACGCCAAAACCAAATGTCCCTTTAGTTAAGGTTGTTTTCCGCACCGATCTAGTGGAAAATTTTCTTTTACAAACGAAAACAGTGCCGCATCTTCCGTAGCACCGCCCGTACATTATGAAGAGATAATTGCATTCGATGCATCGCAATCTGCATCGTGTGCGCGTATGTGGACAATGTGACACCCCCAAACAATGTTTACCGTTTATTTGCCAGCCACTTCGGGGCACTTGTCCGCACCTAACTCAATGCGTGCGCCTAACACGTGAGCTTGGCTGGGTGCGAGTGAGCAAACCACCACCCATCGAGAAGTTGCGGCTGCTGCCATTTCTCTATTGTATTCAATCAACAAATTCAAACAGACGGCGATAAAGTTTAACTGCGGTGCAATCTATACGATGGCGCTGCCTGACCGGTGCGTGGTAAAAGAGAAGATATGAGGTCCAATGTTTTTTTTTTTCCTTTTCAACTGTGGCTTTTATTTGCGCGCTTTAAGATTCTGTACGGGGTATCATAAAGATAAAGGTAAGAATTTTATATGAGGTGTGCGGAAGTTTGGCACAGCCTTACGGCGACGACACTATCGCTAGGTAATCCGCCGCTGCCTGGCAGAACGTTTTCACACTGCGGCGCAGATAATCGGGCTCGTGGAACGCAAATGTGAGGCGTATGAAGTGACGTGCCTCCCCAGTAATGGAAAACCTTATGCCGGGTATGGCGGATACGCTATACTTTTCCAAACAGTATCGGTTGAATTCGGCACAATCGACGTGGGTCGGGAAGCGTATCCAGACGAAGTAGCCACCCTTCGGCTTGCGGAAGCTGCACACCTTGGGAAGGTGTTCCACCAGCGTCTCGGCCATTGCATTCAATCGCATGGAGTAGTTGGTGCTGTAATGTTCCAGCTGTCGCTGAGCCAAGCCCATTTGAATGAGAGTGCACACGACACCGCCGGTATAGTTATTGGCGGCACCTCCACTTTTCAACACACCGCTGCGAATGGAAAGGAATTTACATTTTATTTGAACACTAGCAAGCCGGTGAGCCGTTCTAGCGTCCCTTACCTGTTGCGAAATGCTTCCACACACCGCGGCGGACATTCCATCCATCCTAGCCGAATACCGGGCGAAAGGATCTTTGAAAACGATCCGTTCGATATAACGTTGCCGCGCCATCCATCCATCCGTCCCATATCGGCAATATCGTAGGCAAACAGGCGCTTGGGCGGAGGTGCCGTGGGATCATCGTAGTGCAATAAATTGTACACGTCGTCACACGCAATCAAGATGTCGGTTTCGCGGGCAAGCCTTATCAGCTGTTGACATTTTTCTGCGCATCAAATCAACGAAACGAGCGCGGTTCCAAAATAGGCAAAAAAGAAAGAAACTCAATTTTGGTGGGTTTATCAGTAATCATCACGCTAAGGGACGCCTGGCGCTAGGATCCCCAGGTTCCCCTAACGCACCCCACGGGGCCGTACAACTTACCCGCAGAAAATACGATTCCGGTTGGGTTGTGAAACGTCGGTATCGTGTAATAAACCCCCCAGAATAGTTTCCCTTTCGTCGCCTCGAACCGGTGCTGATCGATCAGCGCTTGCAGCGAGTCCACGTTGGGACCATCCTCGTCAAGGGGCACTAATCGCCAGAAGGACAAACAGAAATCTCGAATTTGACAAATGTTTCACTGAACTTCCGTTTCTCCCCCCTTGCATGGCGGCCTTGCACAGAGTCAAACAGCCAGCGATAAGATTGTCCACTCACCTGGAACTATTTTCATTGTGTTAAATTGGGCTATGGTTTCCAGCGCTATCATGTACGTGTATTCGTCAACGAATATTACACCAGCCAGATCCACTAGGGTGGAGAGTATCAGGTGAAGCCCGTTCGTAGCTCCGCTAGTTTGAACCAGATCGGACCTGATTGAATGTAGAATCCATGAATCAACTAGGGGTGCCTGGACTGATAGCAGTAGCGCGTAGAAAAATGATTAAATCACTTACATGTGAACCTCGCTATGATATCCCTCGGTTAGAAACGAAGCAAGTGTTTTTCGAAACTCCGTCGTTCCAATAGTTGGCCCGTATTGGAAGAGGAAAGACGAGTTATTAAGTTCATATTTCTGTAAAGGAGAAAAACAAAAACATTTAATAAGTGTAAACTATTTGCAAGATCTATGCTAGAATGCTTTCGAGCTAAATTAAAAAATTTGACTGATTAACGATATTTTCAAATAATGTGTTCGCCAGCGCCATCTGTATGTCGGGTAGAGAAATGTGCAAAGTGACCAGCTTTTTGACAGTCATCGGTTTGACAGCGGGTGAACGATAAAATCTTTGTTTACAGTTTCACAACCCAACAACAGCAAGAAGTGTGTAGTGAAATCGTAGGTAAAAACCCTGAAAAAAGTGTTATCCCTGTTGTTTTATAAAATATTTGCTATCGCTTACGTTTCGCAGGACAATGTGGGGTGAACAAAGTGAAAAATCCGCACCGTTTGTGTGGAAGAAGAAGCTGGAGAAGCAAGGGCTGAAGGACATTTCACGGCGTGAGCTAGAGGCGTTGAATCGCAAAACACAGCTAGAAAATGTTATCGAATTGGAGAAGATCAAAAAGCGTCGACTGGAGCGGGAACATCAACAGCAACAGCGTGAAGATGATATGTATTTGATGCAGCGTTCCAAGGAAGCAGCCCAGTTTGATGAGTGGCAACGTCAGGAAGAAACATTCCATTTGGAGCAGGCGAAGCTACGCAGCAAGATCCGCATACAGGATGGACGGGCCAAACCAATCGATCTGCTCGCACAGTACATTTCCGAGCAGAACCTGGAGGAATCGATCGAGATGCAAATGCATGAACCGTACACCTACCTGAACGGGTTGAGCCTGGACGACCTGGAAGATTTGCTGGTTGACATTAAAGTGTACAACGAGCTCGAAAAAGGGAAGAACTTAGATTTCTGGACCGATCTAACCATTATCGTTGATGATGAAATTCATAAGCTGCGCAAAGTAGAAGCGGAAAAACAGCGCATTGCTACGGGGCGTCGTGAAGGTATCCATCAGAGTGTAGCGAAGGATGTGACGCAAATTTTCCGTGGCAAAACTGCCCAACAGCTCGAAGAGCTTAAGAAAAAAATTGAGGATAAAATCAGCAGCCAGCAAGATGGGTTGGATATTGGTTATTGGGAGAGTTTGCTCTCGCAGCTCAAAGCACACATGGCTCGAGCCAGACTTCGTGACCGGCATCAAGACAATCTTCGCAACAAGCTAGAACTACTGAAGAAGGAGCAGGAGCTGCAAATAAAGAAAGAGGAGCAGTCGGATGATGAAGCACCGGGTCCATCCGGGGCAGGTGCCAGAGGTGAACAAGCGGACGAATCGTCCATGGACAGTGGGGCAGCTCAATCAGAATCGGAACCAGGACCAAGTAAACCGGCGGACAACCATGAATCAGATCTACTAAACGAGTGTTTCGAAATGTACAAAAAGGGTGGCTATGAACCGAAGTATCTACAATCGAACGATCTCGAACCTGGCATTGAAATCATCACCGAAGATAAAGACGAAGAGATATTGGATCTTTTACGCCAGAAGGTACTGGGTATTAATCAAGACGAAGAACTGTACTCCCGGGAAGAGATGCTGCTGCGCAAGGAAGCTCGCCGTGGTATGGACAACGATGAGGCCGAATTTTCCGTGGAAACGCGTGTCGATTCGCAAGTGTACCTGTGGTCGGATAAATATCGACCGCGCAAGCCACGCTACTTCAACCGCGTTCACACAGGCTTCGAGTGGAACAAGTACAACCAGACGCACTACGATATGGACAATCCGCCGCCGAAGATTGTGCAGGGATACAAGTTCAACATCTTCTATCCGGACCTGATCAACAAGAACACTACGCCACAGTACTTTCTTACACCTTGCTCGGATAATGGGGACTTTGCGACGCTTCGGTTTCATGCTGGACCACCGTACGAAGATATAGCGTTTAAGATCGTGAATCGTGAATGGGAATTCAGCTACAAACGTGGTTTTCGCTGTCAGTTTCAGAACAACATTTTTCAGCTCTGGTTCCACTTCAAACGCTACCGGTATCGTCGTTAGATATTTAATTTTGTATTATTTAATGTGAAAACTATACAATTATCAAATAAAGTAACTTTGTACGATAAGCTGAATTGTATCATTTTTATAATTTATAATTTTTATAATTTTGTCGAATATCATCAAAAGCACACACCGAAACAAAATCTCTTATCAGCGATTCACGCACAATCTTCTCATGCCATGTGATACGCCAATCGCCAGCGCACTGTGCACATTCACCTACTTACAATCCGCTTTTCGGTTGCCTGTTGAAACTTTTCCGCACTCAGCCCCAATAGATCCGGCCCTGGCGCACCAGCCGAAAGATTGGCAATCTTCTGATCATACACGTTCAGTTCACCACCGTCGAACAGGTGCTTCATCGGAACTTCCCGTCGTTCCATTGCACGTAGTACTGTTTGGCAATGGTTCAAAGCACAACAACAAAACACACGCAAGCGCCTAGCTCAATCGGTGCACTACTTCCTGTGTTTGGATACACGTTTGCTGATAGCTACACTACTTCCTGATATCGAGAATAATCACTTCGATTGGATTAGCTGCTCGATGCAGTTCTACAACCCGCTACTAAACTCGCGTATAGCTGTTGCGCGATGCTTTGTTTACAATGTGATACGCAACTTTGACGGATGGTGTGCGCAATTTGGTGTGCGTGAAGCGATAAGGAAGCGAACTGAGGGGTCCATCGTTGTAGGGGCGTGAATGTTCAGTATTGTTTTTGTTGAGTTTGAAACTTTTAACGCATTTTTTCTGACTTTGACTTACCATTCGATTTGCAGTTGCGAGCTGGAATATTGAACAGCATTCCTTAAGCAACTCCTCCGGCGGTAGTCCCATGCCCATGATGGCTATGGCTTCCTTGTTGTAAACGTCCATGGTAGGAACATCCGATTGGTAACGCTGACTTATTTCCTGACGAACGGATTCCATTGTTCTGCTGTTTGAATGACCGTTTGAACAGGTGAAGTAAACTTTATTGAATGATTGTTCTACATGGCGTTCGATGAGTTTAAATAGTTATTCCAACTCGTTGCATGCATGGACGAGCAACACGAACCATCCACACAAAACTCACAATTCTATCGCACAAGTGTTTCTTTCTTTACCTCCATTGTATGCAATTGCCATGTTTCGCTTTCGTACAGTGGTGCGTTAAATAAATAATTTCTTTACTTTATTTCACGTTGCGTTTGAAACGAACATCATTAGACTTAAGGCCACCACAAATATGCCAGCAGGAGACAATAATTTAGTACACCGCACATGCGCCCGCACGCGCACACATTTGAAACCGTACGCATTTTTACAATGCTACGCAGTAAGAGCATAATTAGATAAAAAACATACTTAATACAAAATTTAGTTAAAACAAATGTTCTCCAAACTATCTGGACTGGACTTGGGAGGAGCTTGACTATAATTTTGCTACAACTTATGGTGAAGCATTTGCCGTCCTCGGGATAGTGTGGTAGAATAAATTAATACTGATCAACAACAAACAGTAAGGAGTACGATCCTGGTGATTGTGGCTAATGTACACCGCACGGGCGATTCCATTCCATACGCTAAGCTTCACTCTGCATGCAATGTATCGCCGAGTCCTCCGATAGTTCATCAAGCGAGGAATCTAAAACGAAATGAATCTGGAATTGAGTAATGGTCGAATTGTGCTACTGAAGCACCTGTCCCAGCAGCTACCTTACCATGCGTACTGTAGGCGGATGATTTCGATGAGTGATTATTGTTGATGCTACTGCTATTGTTATTGTTGTTGTGATGATGGCTTCCAAAGTTACCATTACTGCCGAAGGGGGACCCACTTAAAATGCCTCCACCAGCGCCAATGTGCAATGGATTGTGGACAACACCGGCCTGCTGGAAGGTGTACGAAAGCTGCAGGTTGATATGCCTCGCAAAGGGATTCATTTCACCTTCCCTAGGAACTGTGCAGGAATGAGACGAACAAAAAAAAAACAGGGTAAGCTTTTTGGCAACGGAGTTCACGTGATCTTGCTGAGCTGTTTTGATTGACGAAGCAGTACCTTGAACGTGCTTCTTCTGTCGTGCCCGCGAATTCTGGAACCAAACCTGCGTAACACGCTTGCTTAGACCTGTAACCGATGCTATCCGCTCCAGATCCTGACCGTCCGGGTTGCTGTCGATGTTAAAGTTCGCCTGCAGTATCTGCAGCTGCTCCTCCGTGAACGTCGTACGGACGCGTTTGGTTTTGTTGTTCTTCTGGTATCCATCCGCCTCACAACCGTCTGTGGGAGGGAGAACCGTGCAGAGATGTTTGGAGAGGTCTGGCAAATCAGGTCTTCCTAAGCTACCTACCATCGCTCGAGGTGCCGCAGTCAAACATCTCCGAGTAGTGCGTCTTGCACAGTACCTTATCGTCTACGAGGGCGAACTGTTCTCCGGTAGACAACTGGCGCCCACAGCTATCACAGGCAAAGCAGGCAAGATGAAAGATAAGATCGCGAGCCCGTCGCACCCAGTCGGTGGCACTGATCGTGCGGCTGCACCGGGCACACTTGGTACCGAACGTCCTGGAAGGATGAAAGAAAAGTGGAGTTGGAAAAGTTGATCGTTGAGATTCATCAACAAAAACAATCTCTGCCGGGAAAGATCTGTTGGGCGGTTGGGAGGCAAATCAAGTCTCATACTGTGAGGCTACAGTGATGTTCAATTTTTGTGGACAGTATGAAGAATTCCGGTTTAATGGATCGAATGTTTTAAAATTATTAGTAACACACTAATAAAATGTATATCAGTGTGTATCGTAGTAACCAGTTTTATTTAAAAGTTCAAGAAACATTAAAGTATAATTTCCAAAAAGGTGCAACTATACAGTGCAGCATCTCACTGTCCAACTGCGTCGAGAACGTAAGTGTCCGCGGTGCCTCACGCGGAGTCTCAATTTGCCCATTGTGTTGTTCCATATTATGACAGCCATTAATTATGCACCCGATACGATCGCGAGCCGTGATGCATCCGTGGTGGTGGTGGTGCACCATGCACGAGTTAGCTACCACCGGCCACCGGATACGGTCGCGTGCGGAATATCACTTTGTTGATGGTAAATTTTCACCTCATTTGCATGAACGTCCTCATCGTTCTTGTGGCTTGAGCGGCAAGCGCATTCCACTATGCAAACAGAGTCTTCACAAGAAGAACCACGTAAAAGCGAGTGCAAAAAAAAGAACTACTGTTTGCACACAAAAAGTAACATTCCTGCTAACAAGACGCCTGCCTGAGCACGGGACAAATTGTGAGCTTTGTGTTTTGTGCTTCATCTTGTGCCAACATCAGCCACCACCGCGTGTCTTCGCATCAGCAAAGTTAATCCATCCCCCAGCCCAGGTTAATGCTTCACATGGGGGCAGTTGGAAAACAAAAACCAAAAAACACTCTTCGCTGCCAATTCGCCTTCGTGAAAAGTTATATCAACCATTTATTTAACGTGAAGTTGGAAGGGAAAAATAGCAAACTGCAACTGCACGTCAGGGGAAAGGAAACGACGACGGAGCAATGGTGCAACAGCGACAGCAACAACCACCGCTCAGGTTGAGCGATGCACATCGGGACGATATATTCTGATGGTTTGTTCTGTGTGTGCCACGAGGTTGACGACAGGAGGTGGACATTAAAATTAATGATTATTTTTATGCACTTTCGATGTTTGCGAATTTAAGCTGGCTTCTGTTTGCTTTCTCAATTCGTTGTATTTGTGACTGTGCGTGTGTGTGTGTGTGCGTCTGCTTGTACAAGGAAAGATTGTACACCGTTTATCGTGGCAATCTCTTCCCTTTTACGGATCCTGATGGATAATCGAAATGCGAATATTGTCGCGCAAAGAGATAAATGAAAAATGGGAAAAGCTCAGCACAGTAAATAAAGAAAAACAAACGAAAAACCGGACTTAATGAACTGACTGTTTGATGTTTGATGAATTTTAAATAAAAGTGGTTGAAAACGAAAAATATTTATGATTAAGGACTAACTGACAATGAAAAATCGAAAGGTAAATGTTTGCAAAAGTGGAATGAAATTTGACGACCTATGGTCAAGGGAAATTTATAATTAAATGTAATTGACAAGGTTTAAGTAATTTTATTTGATTATTTCTGCAACAATCTTTTATTATGTAGCGCTATAAAAAATTTATAAATTATTTTCTAATTGCCTTACAGATTGTCTTGTAGTTATATTGATAATTTTGTACATTGATGTTTGTACAAAATGAAGGACGAAAAATTTCAGTAAAGTTATACTTTGTTTTCTACTCAAACTTATTCTTTTTATTGAATGTTTAAATGTTTGAACGACGTTTGAAATCAGTTGAACTTCGACACTTCGTTTTTGAATTGTCGTATGTTTTTCTTCCTTTTGTTTTTATTGGAAAATAGTTGAATTATAAAATTGCATTTGGTTTACTGATTCGATTTTAAAACTAAGACATGATCCAACAATTAATTTTATATTGTTGTTGTTTTCGTTACTTTCTTCATTTTTCTGTTCTTTTGGAGTTTGCTAAGGAATGTTTTTAAATTTTTATTTAAATTGCATAACTCGTTGTCACTGTTCCATATTGGATATGCCAAATTGTTTGGCTTGTGTTGTTTGCTTTGCATCATTAAATTTGATCATTTTTAACGACGCAAATATTATTTAGAGTGACATAATGCGCATTTTATAAGTTTCAAAGCTTCATTTATGAGAAGCTACTTTGAAGGAAATCGTGGCAATGGCCTGTCGTTTGCTTCAGGAACTTGTGGGACTGTGGGTATGATTATGATAAATACAAAAAAATAAGCCAATAATGTTGAGAAAGCTCTATTGACACTAAAGCAAAATATTTACTCGCAGCAAATTATGCGCTTAATATGGTGAGATCAGCAGGATGTTATATATTGTGAACTGCTTCCAAGTGGTTGAACCATCAGCGGCGAACGCTATCGAACCTAGCTAACTCCTTTGAAACTGATGGACAAACATTTGAATAAAAGCTATGTAAAAAGTTTCGATTAAGTCCACACATTTTAAGTGGAAATCTTTGGAATCTTTCATGTACACCCATAAATACATATATTTTTTTCATGAGCTTTAATTACTAAAATGTGTCTTTTAATTATTTTATTCACTGTCGGGATTTAAGTTTATTATAATTTTACGCTTTTAGTAATTTAATTTAAAATTTATACTTATTTTATGCCACATGTACATTTCATGTGACTAGTCATCTTGTCCCACAGCAGAAGCTTCCCAATTCCTGGCTATGGGAAACTAATTCCACACTCAAGAAATAATCTATCGTTACCGTGTTGTCCGTGAACGCTCTTTAAACGCTCATAAAACGGTATTAACATTGCTTGCATTGGCACAGGGAAATATGTTTCCTATCCAACTGCAAGATGCTCACGTTGGACCCACGTAAATCGTGCTTTTATGCGTGCGTGCGCAAGATTACTACTGCGCGCAATGCGATCGTACAAAAAAAAGACTGAACAAACTCACTCGTACGCATCCGGTCATTGCGTTCCGGGTGATTGCCGAGATTGCTTTATCGAAACGACTGGCACACCGAGATGTGGTTCACATCTTTATTGATTGTGCGCGATTACGCATTGCGTTGCAGTACGTACATTAAATCGCGAGGGATCTCTTCGTTGGGCTACCGTTTTGTGGTTTCTTACACCCGAAGGGGTAACACCATCACACGCTGCAATTCCTCACGGTTCCGATTGTCCATCGATTCGGGCATCGGTATTCGATGTGATCTTGCAGATATTTTCGCGATACGCGATCGTCTTTGGCAGCTTGATCAGCGTGCGCGGACACACAGCGGAAGGATGGAAACAGAAGCACCCGAAGGTGCATCCCCAACGAATGGGAATGATAAATTTCGAGATATTTTCCAGATTATGTGCATAATTTGCTCCCGGGATGTCGGAGATGGTAGGCTCCCGCTGTTTCGGGAACGGGGTTCCGTCCAGCCACAACATTCAGGTTTTGTACGCTCTGGCCGGCCTGTGCTCCGATGGTTGGGTCTGGTGGCGAAACCTTTGGTAGAAGGACAACTCCAACAAAGGGCCGCGGGAGACGTGCTGGCTTTAATTGCTTTACAAAACCGGGCATTTGCTGCACTCTTCTTCATTACAATTCACAGCCCAAGTGAGGCTGCGCTATGAAACTGCACGGTGGTAGTCTGGTTTTTGTATGCTCAGATCCTTAATACCCAGGGTTGAGCAATTTATGGATAATGCGGAACATTTGTTTCCATGCTATTGCAAAGTATTAATAAAAGAACACACAGTATAGACCTCGGTCGGGTAGAAATGTAATTCGTAGTAAATTTATGTCAAGCTTCGCAAATGTCGCAAATTTTAGAACGATTGCGCAAGTTGAATCACTGACTGGTCCAGGACAAAACCCTCGATCAGTAACGACTGCTAACAGCCCGTGAAGCAGCAGATAGCTGACATGCGTTCATATCAGACCAAACAACTTATCTTCCAGGGCTCTCGTGAGCGTCAGCCTCAGGGAACTCTTGAATGTCAACACCTCAATATAGACTTGACGCTTATTCTCAATTTGTCTACAAAGATCTCCAATATCCCATATAGATTTTATGGTTTGATCAACGTCAACACTCCACCTCAATGTGGACATAACGGTCCTCTTCTGTCAGTCTAGAAAACCTTAAATGGCTTTCGGACAACCAAAAAGGGATTTTCGGGCTAAGTTGCCCGGTGTCATTCTAATTATAGTATCACCGATAATGCACATAGAAATTCTTATTCGTTAGTTATCTGATCGAAGTAATTGCAGCAGAATTCACCTTTGTCCTTACATACATTTTATGACGGGGAGTTTTTTTCTTCTGGTTCTGAGGAGCTTTGGACAAAATAGACATAGTATGGCGTATAGGGACTGCAAGTCTCCTTCCAAAGATGTTATTCTGATTGTTTAGTCGTTTGGTAAACATTCGGCACTTAAGTAAACCGTAAATCAAGTGTTTTTGTCAAATAATGTCTCAGAAGTTTTCATAACTGAGTCTGGAGTGATCTCCTTTAGAGTGTGGTAGAAGAATAGAAGTGTCATTATTTGTTTTATTTAGGTCCTTTAGAATTTTAATCTAATTTGCTATTTAATTTTGTTAGAAACAATTTGCTGCTCGAATAGAGAACCTCTTCCTGGGTGTACTCGGGCGAAGAGAGGGATTCGCGGAAGGGCACCATTTCCTGGATGTATTCAGCAGATGAGTGCGATATGAAATAATTTATTCTAGATTTATCTTTTAGTGTGATATGTATGAAATATGCGCCAATATGACTCTTTAAAGTCGAGAGGTAAACATAGAGTTTAGGTAAGCTTCTGAGTATGGAAGGATGAGCATAGCGCAGCCACTTGTTCTCGCCACAGTTCCTACTTGAATAAAATAGAAGAAAATATGTATCAAGTAAACAACTGAATGTGAGAAGTAACTGAATTCCTGACAACACAACCACACGGTGAGTTGTTCACCCCTGCTTTACATGCGGGGCTACGATACATTTCGTGAAAATCACTGCGCATCCTCGCAAGTTCTGGGAACTTGCCTCGGTAAGCCACCGGCCATCCAAAAACGATACACCCATAGAAGGAGGTGCAATAATGAATTTTATTGCCTCGGAAATTAGCTTCCACCCCGGTGGTGTCTCATTGGGTGTTTTTTTTTTCGTTTTGGTTTGAGGATCACTATTGTTTAGAAAAGGGGTAACGGAAGCCATCGCAGCGGTATCACCCAACCAAGGAAGTCAAATCCCCCCTTCCGTGGAGTGGTGTGGACAGGGTGCTCAGAATGTTGTTGTACATCACGAAGTATAGCGATGTAGGGAAAGGGTCGCAGAAAGAAAAGCAAGGTATCCACCAGCATTCCAGGTTCGGAAACGATTGCAAACGGCAGCAGCAGGCAACAGCAATGGACCTCGCGTACTACATGCGTACTGCATGTTAAACGTTCTTGAAGCGCGTGAAAAAATATGTCGATATTTATTATTTTCTCTCCATTTGCTGTGCGCCTTGCTAGTGCCGGACCGGTCGGAGAGGGCAGAAGAGATCAACATCGCGAAAGGGTGTTTGGTTTGTTGCATTGATTGCACCGAGGCAACTCCTCGAGCGCAGCATGCTGCGAAGGATTCGAAACAAATGCAGCAATTAAAGTGCCACTACTATCCGGTGCGGGTTTGTAGGGATTGCCGGTGTGCGCAGGGAAGCATGTTCCTGCTCTACCGTACCAGATGTCACCAGCAACCGGGAGCCGGAATGCCAGGATTCGGAACGAGTTTTAACCCGTCCCGGTAAGGCACTGGACGCCGCGGTACATTTCCGTGGTGCGTTTTATTGCTGCAATGCATTCTTCGAAGTATCATTGATAAAAGCACTGCAAGAATACCATCCAATTCGTCAATGAAATGTGAACGTGCGCTACATTCGCAAGTGTGCGCCGATTCCACAATTCCGCGAGGTCATTGCAATTTCGTCAGCCTTTGAACGCATTAATAAGTAGTGCGGTTCTGTGCTTAATTGAAGCAAAACATGTTTCTATTCTTAAGACACCGAATTATAATAAACACACTGCTGCTGTTAGATTGTAACGCAAAATGCATTTTCTTGGGTGAAATTTAAATTACAAACAACAACGCTCAATTAGGGAAGAAAACCAACGCGTACAGCGCGTCGTCGTGTGCTGAGATTATGCACCCAATCCCATCCTGCTGTCAGATTGATCTAGCTAACTGCGAAAATTCTGGGAAATTCTTGGCATATTTTTTTTTTGGCGGAGCGAACCTTCCGCGTTTAAAGTACTGAAAGAAGAAATAAATATGCCCGACCGCCTTGTCGAGGAGATGTAGATTTGTCAAACAGGGTCGACAATTTATTCGTGCCTACATTAGAATAGCTGATGGGAGTTAATTGACCATGAAAAAGCATGAACCACGGTTGGGTCCTCGGGATGGGGGTTGGATGGTGTGACCGGTACCATGATGGGTGGTGACGCATACATTATTTTCGCACCCATGTTCCCCAGTGCCGGTGAGGCCCGTCGGGAAAATGTTTATTTATTACAATGTGCTTCTTTTGTGCTTTACGCACCAAACAAAAAAAAACCTGTCCGGTACATGCGATACATGGATGGAATAATTTCACCAAACCCAAAGGGCGGGCTGAAATTCATATTTAAACCCCCGTTTTTCCAACCACCAATCATCAGAAACACGGGATGTTAATCAGTATTTTTGTTTCTTGTTGTTGCCTGTACCAACAGCACTACTAATTGTCCTCAAATTAATGAGTGCACGAGCGAGCGGTTAGGTGTTGCTTCCAATCTCGAACATGGCCAACGGAGGGATTGCGGTTTGCGTTCTTGGGTTTGCATGATTGAAGGTCCTTCAACCCGATCTTACTTGGTGTAGTCCGTTTTGCAGTAGATTTGTCGCTCGCGCAGAAAACAGGACGGTTGATGGTCGAGCGGTGTGTGACAGATGCAGCAACGTAAACAGGCCGAATGCCACGAACAGCCACCAACATCTAGCAGGAACTTGTCCGATATGGGTTCACCGCAGGCCGTGCAGGATCGCAGCTCTTTCTGTGAATCGTACGAGAATCGGAAAAGAATGTGAGTCAGTTGAAAACTTCTAGCACCATTACGAATATTAAACTCCAATTCGATTTGTATACGAAGATATCATCACCAGCCGGATGAGGAACAAATGACTTCCAAGGACCTTAGGAAAAAAGGTGGCCAGTGTAGCAAAAGACCTCACTCGAACCGACACACTCAATTACATTATTTACGCCTATATGTTGTTTTCCGGCAACAAATGGCCGGATGGTGTACTGGTGTACGGACCGGCCGAAGGATAAAAACCCACGGGCACACCTTTCAAGAGAGGAGCGGTGTTGCACTGCGTACACAATGGGAGTCCCTGCTGCGCTGAAGTGGGTACTTTAATTTCTGCACACCCATGATGAATGATGAGTATGCTGTCCGCTCTGTTGGTCCCTTTAGCGTGAACCCGTGTCTGAAGCGAACGGGAAGTGTGACAATGGTCCATGGTACATGGTTGTTTCGGGTCATAGAACGCAGCTTTTGCAGCACGAACTGCTCACACAAATCCTATTAACACTCCGCTAGAAGGCAGCAAAAAAAGGATGTTCCCTTGTCCACCATTCCTTTTTTCCCCCTTCGGCTCTGTGGAATGTACAAGCCACAAAAGGTGGCAACGAGCACCTCTGTAACAATAGGTCAGCCGTCACAGGGCCGGAGGAAAACGGGCGTTACATAATCACGACATGACTTTCTGGCGAGTTCCGTTGCTCGGCCTTCCTATATCCTTCGACTTGCATTGTACGAACCGCAAAAACACACACCCGACAATAAATGGCACTTTTGTTAGCACCATCCCGGAACAGGCTGGGCAGATGATAGCGCTCAAATCGTAGCACGACAAGATTTATGATCCACACAGCTGGTCAAAGTGCGGGCGTGTGCCAAACGAGGGATCGTAAGGGAACGCACCGTGCCGCAGGATGTCCTTTGTGGTGGAAATAACTGCATCCGACCATATACCGGGTGATAGTCATTTGATTGCCGAAGCCATTTGATCGGCCCGCAGTTTTGTGGGTTTATTACTGTGCTGGGCGTTGACTCTATCAATTCGATGGGTCGATTTATGGGAGGTATGATTTAGGACTTTTGGGCTCGATCGTGTAAAGTAAACACAATTTTACATGGATCTTTCAATCGGATACAATGCTTGATGTTTTGAGTGTGTTAGCGAAGGTCAGCAAAGCAGACGCTAGTGAATTGGTGGCGGGCTTGTGTGATTTAAACGATCTCTGGAAAGTGGGAATGAAGCATTAAGCAATTGAGTTGTACAGACCAATGTATTGTAGTCATGTAGTAGACAACAAAGCGATCTATCTTTAATGCGGCCTTGGAAAGCGATCCTCGATTTTGTTTTAATTCTTAGGTATGGTAGATGACATCCACATCAGTACTGAACACTCCCGGTGGTGCGTGAATTAGTTAAGGGAGATATTCTCATTCTTGGCATACCAGAAAGAACTTGGTGGAATTGTATATCGCTTTGGAGATTTAATGCTAGTGGAGTGGTTCTTTCTTTGGAAGCAACTGTACGAGATCTTTGGAATATACACTTAGCATTGCTCAACATTAAGAATTGTTGATAAGAATACTATTCGCCGCCTAATATATTCTGAGTATTTATAGAATTACCATGGTAACCATTGCTGTTCATCCATGTTCTTGGAAGTTAAAGAACTGATTAAAATAGCAAAATGCACTAAAAATTAGAAATGAAATAAACCATTGCATTCTTAAAAGCATCTCGCCTATAATACAGATATGCTGAGTTTTATGCAAAAATAATCATCATCGATCATTATGTGCATGTTTTTCATTAAATATTGTCTTAACTTGTATTATTTTTATTGTACAAATATCCATTGTTAGTTACAGTGCAATATACCAGTGTGTTCTTGAATGAAATCGATGTGATGTGAAACTTTGGTCAACACTCCAGGGTACGGTGCAACGGCGCACGGTTTAATGCTCCACGAAACAATGCCAACCTGTGCGCCATGATGCAGTAGCGGACCACCCGAATCACCCTGAGGGAAACATGAATACAAAAATACTTCGTCAGTAATCGTCAGACAGACTACGCTTCTGACCTTCATCCAACTTACGCTGCACTGTCCCTTGCCACCTCCGGGAATGGCGGCACAGATGTGTGACGGATAGATCGTACTCGTGTGGATCGCATCACACTCCTCGTTCGGTACCACGTAGTAGTCTACACGCTGCAGAGTTGTTGGTGCCGCTCCGCCCGTTGCCGTTAGGCCCCACCCAATCAGAGTTACCCCCAGATCATCTTGATCGTCTTCTACCTCGGACATCGGTTGCGGCAAACGTACTGGATAGACACTCTTGCTGAACGTGAGTGGACGTTCCAGTTTCAGCAGTGCTATGTCGTTGATATGACTGGTGCGAGAGTCGTACCCTGGGTGGGAGATCACCTGCGCAATACCGTACACCGAGTCGTCTACTTCACGAGAGATGACGGTACGTCCGACCTGGATTGTCTGTAAGTAAGGCGTTGTCGCACTTACGCAGTGGGCAGCCGTCATGACCCAGAGATCTGACAGGATACTACCACCGCAAGAATGTCCTCCGGTACTGCCACGAAGCGACACCATGAATGGATAGTCAAAAATTGACGCATCCGTTCCATTGACGATTCGACGATCTGGAGCATCATCCAGAAGCGTCGACGGTGCTGGAATTGCTGCAGAGAAAGTACCATGTTTGAGTTTATTGGTAACAAGAATAGAGGAATCACAGTCAGTTGATCCTTACCTAGTGCAACCCCAATAATAATGGCGAAGATCGTGAAATATTGTGTTTTCATATTGCAATTGGTTCGTTGTCTCTTGGTTAGAACACTTGTTAAACGCTTGTACAGTAATATGCTCCGAATCTCTGAGAGTAGGTATTTATAGTCAGAAGCAGAACCTTTCAATCCATATCTTATCACCGTAAGGAATGCCAATACCAATGGATCATTCAAATTAAAGACGGCGCCAAACCGTCTCAATTTGACAACTCATTTCGCGTATTTCTAGCTCAGTAGGTCAGATATTTTTAAACGCCTAGTACAAAGCTAAAAAGGGCTCCAAACTGCATCATACGTTGATCTTCAATCTTTGCAATTAGTCAAACTGCCGGGGGTTTGCCAACAATCTGATAAGAATCGTATGGAACAAGGGAGATTGCCATTTGGTGGGCTACTGGTTATGAGCGGCTTTTTATCTTTTGCTGTGTTGCCGTTCTTTCTACTGAACGCGTAATCCACTGTCGCGTCGCAGCTTGTGCGTCAGGTTTGACTGAGAGATGATTGAGTAAAAAGATTTTATATCTGTATTGACTCAGATTTCCTCCTATTGATCAGTTTTTTTATGTGCGTCAAATTTCGTTCCATTTTAAGTGTGGTGATAGCGTCCAAATCGTAGTACGACAAGCTGGTCAAAGTGCAGACGTGTGCTAAACAATGGGACGAAAACGGAACGCATTCAACCGTATCGCAAGAATTCCTTTGTTGTAGAAATAGCTATATCCGACATATATCGGGTGTTGCTTCGTGGGGAAAGAAATTCTTGTATTTTTCCTAATAATCACTATTTAACACAATGATCTCAAAATAGTCTGTTGCCTTTTTATTGTCTCTAAAAGAGGCCAGTCACTTCTTCGCACGCACTTTAATAAGCTTTCCACACGCCCGTTAATGATCATCAAATCTGCGATAAAGTTCATCCTATCCGCCCGACGATTCTCTGGTATGGATGAATTTGCAGAGTCTAGCCGTGTTGGCATTTCGCTCGATTCTTTCGCTTTGGTCCAAATCCAAAACCATTCGATCGGCCCGGAGTAAAATAGGTTTAATACTATGCTAGGCGTTGTAGTCTTTCAAGTCAATGTAAATTTGTAGAGGGAATGATTTAAGAGATTTATGCAAGATCATGTTAAGGAAACAAAATTTTAGAAGAAACTGTGAAACGGATACAATGATTCATGTTCTGAGCGAGTTAGACAAGGTCAGCAAAGGCGACGCCAATGAATTTAAAGTGGTGAGCTTTTGTGTTTTAAAAAGATTTATAGAAAGTGGGAACGAAAGATTAAGCAATTGAGTAGTACAGACCAACGCATAATAGTCAAATTCTTGACAAGCGATGCTTCATACGCATTGCAATATTTTTTTTTTAATTCTTGAGTTTAATGAATGACTTTCATTTCAAAACTGAAAATTCCGAACGGAATAGAATCTTGAGATACAATTAATCAATTAATGGATACGTTCCTGACTTTACGAGAAGTACAAAATACATGGTGAAAAGAGAGGGATCCTGTTGAAATTTTAATAATTACGTGGATTAGTCATTGGTAGCAATGGATCGAGTTAATTACGAAATTGTTAGCAGTTCGAAAAGGTAAGCGCAAATCAAGCATGACTAAATTTCGCAATTTTATACATATTTATCAGCTGTTAACTAAATTAATTAATTAATTAATTAATTATTAAAATTAATTATGACAGGTGTATCGTATTTCGAAAAATGCAAGACGAAACAAACTTCCTGCCTAGTCAATTGTAATAATTTTAATCGGTTTTAGAACCTCCTTCAATCTGTTTAGCCACGAAACTGTTGTTTATAATCAATAGAGCAGTTTAACTAGAGCAGGTTAAATAAACCCAGCCCAGGTTCTTGATGAGGAAGTCATCTTCGGGAAGACACTTCGGGCACCATTACTGCACATTCCAAACGTAGGAACATTTCCCATTCGCTGATCGTCAATCCATAAACCAACATCAACCAAGTGGACATCATAAAATATCTAGACCGAGAATATTTCCCTTTGAATATCAACAAGTGGATAGATGAGAAGAAATTAGGATAAAAATGCTAGAATAAGTTAATTTTTCATAAATACAGTATGAAGCGGGAATCTATGCTTTGTTATTATATGCTACGGAACAAAAAGATAAACTCTCCTTCCCATTTAAGCATATGATTGAAAACAATAAGATAACGTTTTTTGTTTCTGGTTTTTGCTATTCGAAGCTATGTTTATATAGAACCTAAACAACATATCTTCAGAAAAAACCCAGTACTTCGTATTACTTCACCAGCTTCACACGTTAATCAGAAGCATAGGAAATCTGTCTGAGAGTTGAGAAATACCGTCGATTACACGAATCGATGTCCTTGTATTCGTTGAGAATCGAAACCATACATAACCAAACAAAATGTCAATAGGATTGAAGTCCGGAAAGCTTAAAGTCCACAAAGTTAGGTCCAAAATTTCGTTAAGTAAAATCGTTTAGAAACCAGATTTGTTCCAAATACCCGTATGTTTTGGTGCATAATCCTCATGGAACATAGAAATGACCTTTCTACCGATAACATAAAAAATCCTGCTGGAACACGTAGTGCTCCTCGCCGTAGAGTTTCGAACCTGAAGACAACAATCTGTATGAAAAACTAAGTGTTAAACTACGCCACGTTCAATTTGGCATTGTTTTACAAAGAATGCCAAGGGAAGTGTCCTCTTTTGGAGACTGCGCTCCAATTCATCGCAGAAGATGCATTTGGAATGAGTGGGAGGTTGGTATTGGATTTAGGAATTATGTTTCATGTTGGAGTTTACCCCTGGTAATGTTGTACATCATGTGGCTGCTGCACGAATAGTTCTTGTCCGACAATATGAATTCTTAACCCTTGTTTCAAAAGAGGAAATGCTCTACTTAACCTCTTTGTGCTGACTCCTCCGAAAGAACAACAACTGACAGAATGTGAACGCTGCTCACATTTCAAAGCGGAAATGTGTAGTTAAAACTGATAACAATATCCTAATTGCATATGAACATGGGGCAAAAATACTTTCAAATAATACAAAAATACGCGTTCTTGACGATGCACATGTGTATTCATATTTCTTGAATACCCTATAAGCGAAAAATAATCATCATCGATCATTATGTGCATGTTTTTCATTAAATATTGTCTTAACTTGTATTATTTTTATTGTACAAATATCCATTGTTAGTTACAGTGCAATATACCAGTGTGCTCTTGAATGAACTCGATGTGATGAGAAACTTTGGTCAACACTCCAGGGTACGGTGCAACGGCGCACGGTTTAATGCTCCACGAAACAATGCCAACCTGTGCGCCATGATGCAGTAGCGGACCACCCGAATCACCCTGAGGGAAACATGAATACAAAAATACTTCGTCAGTAATCGTCAGACAGACTACGCTTCTGACCTTCATCCAACTTACGCTGCACTGTCCCTTGCCACCTCCGGGAATGGCGGCACAGATGTGTGACGGATAGATCGTACTCGTGTGGATCGCATCACACTCCTCGTTCGGTACCACGTAGTAGTCTACACGCTGCAGAGTTGTTGGTGCCGCTCCGCCCGTTGCCGTTAGGCCCCACCCAATCAGAGTTACCCCCAGATCGTCTAGATCGTCTTCTACTTCGGACATCGGTTGCGGTAAACGTACAGGATAGACACTCTTGCTGAACGTGAGTGGACGTTCCAGTTTCAGCAGTGCTATGTCGTTGATATGACTGGTGCGAGAGTCGTACCCTGGGTGGGAGATCACCTGCGCAATACCGTACACCGAGTCGTCTACTTCACGAGAGATGACGGTACGTCCGACCTGGATCGTCTGTAAGTAAGGCGTTGTCGCACTTACGCAGTGGGCAGCCGTCATGACCCAGAGATCTGACAGGATACTACCACCGCAAGAATGTCCTCCGGTACTGCCACGAAGCGACACCATGAATGGATAGTCAAAAATTGATGCATCCGTTCCATTGACGATTCGACGATCTGGAGCATCATCCAGAAGCGTCGACGGTGCTGGAATTGCTGCAGAGAAAGTACCATGTTTGAGTTTGTTGGTAACAAGAATATAGGATTCATCGCAAATTGATCCTTACCTAGCGCAACCCCAATAATAATGGCGAAGATCGTGAAATATTGTGTTTTCATATTGCAATTGGATTGTTATCTCTTGGTTAGAACACTTGTTAAACGCTTGTACAGTAATATGCTCTGGATATCTGAGAGTAGGTATTTATAGTCAGAAACTGGACCGCTTTCAATCCATATCTTATCACCGTAAGGAATGCCGTTACTGGTAATCAATACCAACGGATCATTCAAATTCCAGACGGCGCCAAACCGTCTCAATTTGACAACTCATTTGGCGAATTTCTAGCTCAGTAGGTCAGATATTTTTAAAAGCCTAGTACAAAGGTAAAAAGGGCTCCAAAATGCATCATACGTTGATCTTTAAACTTAGCAATTAGTCAATCTGCCGGGGGTTTACCAACAAACTGATAAGAATTGTATGCATCAATTGTAGTATCTTTATGGAGCGATTGATAAGGGAGGTTGCAATTTGGTGGGCTACCGGTTATGAGCAGATTTTGATTTTTTGCTGTATTGCCGTTCTTTCTACTGAATACGTAATCCACTGTCGCATCTCAGCTTGAGTGACAGGTTGAAGATGTGATATATAGTGTCGTGAGTCTGCAACGTAGGAAGTGACGCGCACGTCGGTTGACCTGCATTTAAACATGGTTCAGTAGAAAGACTCCATATCTGTATGGAGTCAGGTTCATGTCAGGCACAACCGACCATTATTAAAGAATTTCAATTCTATTCGTTTTTTATGTGCGTCAAATTTCACTTCATTTTAATTGTGCAGTAAAATAAACTGTCAATACACCTTACAGGTTATATTATTCCAGCAAAGGTGTATATGTGCGACCGTCACTAAACCATTGCTAACTGCCAACATTTGGCGTGGAACATATTAAAATGGTATAAAAAGTTGGATCGTAAAAAAGACACGGTTCCAGCACGGGAACCAGCAAGTCACCAACCGTTCGCTCATTTGCGTAATCGAGAAGCTGTTCCCATTGGTCGCTTACTGCTACAACACTCTCCAGTGGGGTGGTTGCTTAATGATACAGGTCTTCCGTACCGATCGCACCGGTGTCTAATTATGTACCATTCCTACCCATCCACCATCCGTCCATGTTCCAAAGGATACGACAGTAGCACATCGTTTAAGAGTGCATAAAATATCCGCTACCCAAAAAATCGCACCAAACGTCACACCAATTCGGACCGTAAAATTGTGTCCCGAAGGATGTGTCAGGTTGTTGCCGGTTGTCAACTGGCTGCGAAGAGCCAAACCGCATGATTGGCACCGGTTGGTGTTGGAGGTGCTGGTAGTCCTCCAGTGCATCAACGCCCACACGGAACTGAAGCAGCAGCTGTCAGACCTTAACAACCGCTGCATCCGGCAGTTGAGGGAGCTGTGTGGCGCTCGCAATACCTCCCCCGTGAACGATGATCCAAACGGTCAACGATCGCATAAAGCTTCCCCGGTTGGAAAGCAAAACCCCCGAGGTGGTGCGCTTGGTCAAATCCCACCAAACAGTTCACTAATTAATCGAAAGAATTATCGACTTTTGACAACGACGAATAAAGAATTTTTGCATAATATGCATAAACACGGGGCGGCATCTCGTAAGACTTCGGGAACTTGTCAAACTGTTGCGACCGCCAACGCGACCGAAAGCGCGCGCGCGCCCACCCCCTCATACAAACACACCCGACATGCTGCAAGTGGAGCCAAAATGCCATTCCACGTTCGTCGCCCCGGTAGGGAACAGGTTTCCCATACCCCAGACGCCGAAGATCAACAGCGTGGACATTCCCGTTTAATTACTCTCCTCCGTTTGTTCTGTTTTGTTTCTGTTCGTTGCCCTTAGTGTCGAATGGGAAAGATTGTTCGGTTTTCGCTTCGTTTGAAATAAATTTAAAATTCACTTCGTAATATCCCTACATGGGGGAAAAGAGAAAGGAGTGAGGGATTTTCGTATCGAAACATGGTGCATGTGGTTTTCGAACAATGGCTACTGTGTCGCATCCGTAGTTTGAATAATAGTGGCTAGTAAATTTGATGTCGCATGTTACACATGGAGCTTTGTATCCTTTGTGAAGCCAAGTATTAAGGTACTGAAATCGCAGACGAAGAACAATGTATTACGCCGAGTAATAGCAAAAACATTTCAATATGCTCGTCTTTGAGCGTACATATAGTCGGGACCCAATGTTCTAATTTGGTAACTACTGCGTGTTGTATAATTGTATTCCTTTCTATTCCGAGAGCCGACATACGAAACAAGTGGAGGTTAAAAAATGAGGTCTAAACCGTTTTCGAAAGCATCAATGTACCCCTCGACTTTTGGAAGCACTTCATCTGTACACTTCTCATCAATCGATCCGACCCCGAGCAGCTAACTTCCATTCACCTAAGACCCCATGTTAGGACAAACGCGTCAAGCCGTTTGAAGCTCCCAGAAAGAAAGAAAGACGTTACAAAAACGCACAAGATGTCCCAGAAAAAAAATCAGAACAGCCCAAAACAACGACGAGAAAAGAAGCTGGCGCGATATCATCGGTGAAAAAAAAGGAAAGAGATCTGAAACGTGTCAGGCATTACAAATGATTGATTGATGATTATTAAATTACTTTTGTGCGTTACTACAATTCCAAACCTCCGGTAGTGCTGCGGCAAAGTTAGCCACAGCGCCACCGACCGATACAAAACCGTATCTTATCTTGCGCCAAATTTACGCCAGCGAAGATGCATTGGAAGCAACAGAACTTAGAAACACATAACAAAAACGGGCTAGGGATGTAGTAGAGCTTACTTCGCTACGCACCAACCATGACCGGGAGAAGGTTAACTCGCGGTGGCTGTTGGTGATCGTTTTCCTTGAGGGAGGAGATTGACGAAGAAAAAAAAAGAACCGGAGCACCCGAAAATCTTAGACACTGGCTGAAGAATACAAAAAAAGCGCCGGAGTACAAACCAAAGGCCCATCCATAACCGATTAGCGGCGAGCAAAGGGAGACGTCTGGAGATGTGGGCCTGAATTTGGAGGTTTTTTTTTGGGAAAGAAATTGAACTGGAACTGATCGTTTTGACCGGAGATCGATTATCGTGTCCCGATCGGGTGGTAGACAGTGGATTACTTTTGAATGGATTTTTTTTTCGTTTGGAAAACCTGCTCTTTATCGCCTTTTGCCCAAATTCCAGGCTTATGTGCTTGCTTTCAAATTTGGTATGATCAAGATCAAGCTGGAAGCGCGTGTAGGGGAATTTCCAAAATGGTAAAATCCCTTTGTTGTTGCGAATGTTTGCAAATCCGTACGTATCGGTCGATCTTAAACATGGAAGCATTCGGTACGGTTTTGAAGAATTGACATAATCTTCCGCTACCGTGCATGTCAGACAGGTCACACAAGCATTGGTAGGTAGTTTTGATTATCTAGTGCAACCGTCTGTTGTGCGTCAATGACATTCGAAGTCGATCGATCTGATTTTCCGTTCGTACCAATAAAGGACACTCCTCGACCGCGACGTCTGACGGGCGATCAATCACTCCGTACAGTAGTTCATCCTGCAAAGATAACTTCGCGATCGTCCAGCTCCTTCGCTCAGTACTTCCGGGCGATTGTCGGGAAGTATCGAGAGAGTACTCTTCTCGAGTGCTTACCATTGCATTGATGAAATTATTTCCCACAAGCATTAACCGTCAACAATTTGTAATTGTACCACGGGCAAAAATGAACCCGATCACTACAAGCTTGCTGTGACGTACAAGAGGCCACTCGTGCTGATGTCTCTATCCTGAATGGTCTGGAATCCGTTCCGGACAACGGAGCTGTGGAACGTTTCATGCGCCCGTGACTTCGTTGTTTAATAAAATAATAATAATAATCAAACAAATTGCGCCACGCTCGGTTTTGGTTCCCTCCATCAGCAGCTCGAAAGGTTTTGCGGAGGGCAAATGAGCAAATGACCACATCACAATACCCCAGCCGGGGTGGTGTCGTTTATCTTTCTACGTACCGCCACTCTTGGGCCGATCCGTGGTACACGTGAAATCGGAGAAAACCCGCCACTAACATGAGCATGGGGTGGAACGGCAGAAGAAAGTGAACGAAAACCCGATCAGCCAGGAACGTCTTGATCGGTGATGAAAAGCTTCCGGAACTAATCGCGTCAGAAAAAAAATAAAAAGCCAAACCGCGCGGGGGAAGTGTTGGTCTAGGAAAGCAAACCGTCCGGGGAAAAAGGGTGTTGCCGGTACAATGTAAGGTTTTTGAGATCGATTGAAAAACGATCATCATTAGCGTGGCAACCGGGGTGAACAGTTTTCACACAGCCAACACGGGTGCCAAATCACTAATGTTCAATCGCGCTGCGGTTTTGAGTCGTGCAGGAAGGTGAGTAGAAATCTTTAGGACACTCGGGGAAAGGCGGGTGTTGTCAAGGGGTCATACGGATGGAGCCGTGAAATCGCGATCATCACCACTTGAAGCCCCATCGTTCGATCTTCCCCGATGGTCGACAGTAGTACAAAAGGCGATTGAAACAAATCACTTAATTAATGTGTCGTCTTTTTCGAACAGACTATGTTGGGGCTTGCTGGTCCCCGATAGGAGATGAGCGATAGCGAAAGGTGAACCGCACAGGAACTGAGGGCTCTTGACGCCTGACGTCTCGCATGTATAACGGACGATGTGCGCAAAGTTTGCGAAGATGCCACGCTCTCTGTGATAGGGAAACCCATTAACAGCAAATGGTCGCAAACAGAAGCGCTTTCGGGGCTTTGCTATAAAGTCTGGTAGACGACAACGTTACTGCTGAGGAACGCGGTAGCAAACATTTATCCATTCGGGGAAATCAGTCCCAAAAATGTATGCGATACTACAGGTATCCTGCATGGGAGATCTATTCGGTAACGGATTCGGAGAATCGGTCCAGATCGTTGTGGGCGATACGAAAAGCTCTAGGTGGCGGGTTCGCTATTCGTTTGGCCGTCGAACTCATTAGGGTTGGCCAGACACCCAGATTCCATGGCATAGATCAATAACATCAGTAACTTTATTTTTTCGACCTAAAGCTAGACATTCCAGATCTACGTTAGCATTAAAACGATGTTTTGATTTACTAAGTAACCCCGAATTATGTATTTCTGGGTAAATCAACAACGGCAATTAGTGGAAATTTATATCCAGTTAAAATAATGATATTAAAAAAAGGATGTCTGACGGATAGGATTGAAAAAAAGAAACAAGGAGAGGTTTGGGGGAATTAGCATCCCTTAACATCGTGATATACGACGGAAAAGAGAGGCTTCGCGGTTCCACAACCTACCACACCCCGAATCCATTTACAATTCACAAAGGGGGCACCCGGGTTTGAACCGGGGACCTCTCGATCTGCAGTCGAATGCTCTACCACTGAGCTATACCCCCTTGCACGAACAACGTAACCTGGACACGCTATAAAAACACCCACCAACGTGCGACCAACCCAATTCTACGACGACACAATCTCAGCATACTCGGCATGTTGTGTGTACGGAAGAAGCCTTCTGCTAGACGCCACTTGCCCGGAGCGACCCACACGCAATGCGGCGCGCGTAGCTAAAAATAAACAGTACCCCGTTCAAGTCCCACTCACGATCGGGGACCCGCCGAACATTGCGACAGTTGAGTCAGCATTCTCAGAAACTGTGTATGGACCGTGCAAGATTGCGTGTGCTTATCAGTGCAAGCAGCCGTTTTACAACAGTCAATCGAACTGCTATAACTGCTATAATTTTTGTGGGTATAGTGGTTGAAAGGTATTTAGTGCTACAGCATGCAAAGTTAAGTGGCGAGTTATATACAACTACCGTACCAACGTACATTAAAAGATCTGTTTTGGTGATCCTACCTCAAAATCGAACATCATTAATGAGTTATGAAAGACTATAGGCTGTGCGTACATCAATTACATCACATCTAAACGGTTATGTATCGAAATGCATACCTCCCTCCACGAAAATCGAAACACAATTCCCAGGTTCTGTCAACACCCTCGCGTCAAAACAGTAAAAGTGATGCGATCTTATCGGTTTGGACACAAACAAAAACGACATGACAGCGCGATACATGCATACAACACGATACCAAGCGGAGGCAACAATTCAACCTCAGTCTCATGCTCGTGAGCAACCAATTTAGATATCACTTTCTGAGATAAAACAAAACCGGGTGAAGCGATCCTCTTCTTGCCCAACAAACGGATAAACCATACAAATGATCTTTGGGGATTTGAATACCCCAACACGAGAAAAAAAAGTCAAAGTGCGTCCTCAAAAGGTTCGTCCCCTTGCCATTCCGTTAGATCAAAAGTTTTGGTGTGTCTTCAACCGGTCTACACACCGCGCACATTGTCCCATCAGGTTTCAGGTTGCCTTCTTTAATATTTTTCTGTGCACCTCACTCCGCTTTGCTGAAGCCCGCACACCCCACCATACACACATGGGGTAACCGATAATCTTGTCTGCATAAATATGTTTTATTTTATGAGTTAAGATTGACTTTTCGGTCGATTATTACAGCTGGTCGGCTTTCATCTTTGCCCGCCCCGAACCTGTCTTACGTGCCACGGGTGCGTGGTTCCTTTTTGTTCCGTTTTTTTTTTATTCCTTCACTACCGGTTGGTTCTCTTCCCCCAGTGCTGCTATCGGCGCACTCTGTCATCGAAGTCATTGAGCCTCGGGTCTAAAACCCTGAGAAAAAAAGAAGCTTGTGACAATCCTTACCACAGTAAACACCAGAAGTACGACACGGCTAAAGTATGATCATTTTTCACTCTCAAGACAGCGGGCTTTTTGTTGTTATTCTCTCCGCCGGCACTGAATAGTTGCTGGAAGTTGACCGGCATTGGTAGGCTTTATTGTAACCGTGGAACTACTGCCGTTAGTGTTGGCGACTGGCAGAATGCTACACGAGATGCTAAACTGTCAACCGGCTGAGAGCGAAGGTGTCTTTCACCGTATTTTTTTTCTTTTCGGGTGAAGAAAAGAAATAGTAGCCTCTAAACGTAGCCTTTTCTTAGGCCGGTCGGTTCGATGACAATAAACATAATATCGAACGATTTTTTATGCTAATTTAATTTGTTTTTCTTGCCGTTCTCTGCTGACGGTGGTTTCTCTCCGTTTCATTTTGGGAGGAGATTTTTACGGTCCACCAAAATATACGGGCCTGCGTAGTGATCGCGGAAGGGAGCAGAAACATTTCCAACTGACCCATAGAGCTCGTAAATGGGAGAATTCTCGTCCCCTTTTCCGGATACGATGATGGTGTGATTATTCTTCTCAAGAAAAAGAACCTCGCCGATAGCTCAGCAGGTCGAAAATGATAATCGAAGTTAATTCTAAGGATCAAGCGCTCTAATCGTGCGCGATCACTATTTTTTTTAAGTGTTTGTGGGGTGCAAAGATTTTTTAAGCTATAAATTTTTCTTCTCGACAACTTTATCGCTAGACCGGCAAGATATTACATACTGTATAACATCAAATCCGCCCGTGCGTCGAACAAATTATATTTTCACGGGTAGTAAATTTCCTAACCTCTAGTAGCGACGCCAATGACTCACAGTAACGATCGTCACATCGGGTCCGAGTCTTCATCGGTCTGTTTTTAGGTCGTGTTTTAATTTTCCCGACGTTCATTAATAACAAATTTTTAATGTGCGCTCGCGTCACAAAACTTACGAAACGTTAGTTTCATTTCCCATCATCTCGGTATTGCGGCCGATGGGTATCCTGTGACCGGAGAGCGTGTGAAACAATGTACCCAACCACGTGGACCACATTTTTCCGATGGGAAAACGTGTTGGCATCCGATGCGGGATGCCACACTCGGCTCACAAGCATTCAGATCACGACTTACGGGAGTGGGACAAGGAGCGAGTGCCCTTGATAATGTTGTCTAACAAAACTGAAGGGATTCGACCAGTGTGTTTGGTTGTTTGAAGCGAAAAATATGCGCCATTCTGCCTCTTCCACATAAAAGCTGGACTTCTTTCTGTGGCACTGAAAAGCAAAACATAACTTCTAGAATAGCGCCATTACAATACAAGACTGTCGTAAAATCTTCAAATAGACGGGTCCACAGTAACAAAGCTCAAACAGTAAACGTACCAAGCGGAATAAGTTTGGCAGTCTCGCGGGTGACCATACTAATGATGAACGATCCATTTCCGGCCATTCCTGACCACCCTAAGCCTTCGGTCAGCTTGCTGACATAAAGCCGACTACTTTATGACGATTTCCGGCATGTTGTACAACACCTTCCATTGACGATGGTGACGATTATGGCTGCTTGGAAGGGGGGGATGTGGGGCAAGAACTTTTACGATCGTCCGGCACGCATCGCCGGGTTCGCTTCCGTGCACTATCGGGTAGGGTCACCTTCGGCCATCTTGAAGGTGCATGGGTTTGGGTAAGAATAACGGAAGCCTTCAAAAGCAAAAAGAAAACTTTCCATATTTTAGGAGCGTTTGTTGTCTGCAGATCACTTCACCATGTTTAAATAATGCCTCGTTTTAATGACATCTTAGGGTTTTATGTAATGGACACACATAACAAACACATCGCAGATAATGGGGACTGGATCATCTCTGCGCTCGGGAAGGTCAAACACGTCGCTGACCATGACAGGGTGAAAATTTCGCGTGAATTTTAGCAACTACTACTGAAACTATGAGCACCCTCCATGAGTCATCACATTTCGGGAGCGAGTGTATACCGTTGCGTCCCGGGGAGTGCTTTTGGCGGGTTTGACATTCCACATTCCCCCTCTTCAGGTAGTGGGTGGTGGGGATGTGGCGCTCCAAAGAACGTGTTATACTGCGTGGGTTATGTTTAACAAAATATCCCACCCGAAGACTTTCCTACCATCAACGGTCTACAATAATGGGGGGGGATCTTTATCCGGATCCGTATCGCACGTATCGAAACACGCAAGAAATGGAAAACATCATTCCCATGGGGAGGTTAAGAGGGAAAGGCGATGGTCCGGGCGGTGGAAAACGAACCCGCATAACAGCATCTGCCGTTCACCGTTCACCTCCAATCCGGCACCATCATCAATCAGCAATATGTTGAACGAACCCTGGGTTGGGAATGCATTCGGGCGGTTTTCGGAGATTCCGGATGGAGCAGAGGAGGCAAAACCTCGGGAAAGATCGTGAACGACGGAAACATGCTCCGATGATAAGAGGCAAATCATATATGCAGCTGAAACATGCTAAAACACGGGAATCAGATGAAGAATGAAAGATACGCTCGTCTCGGTGCCCGATAGCGGACATACGCAACAGATAGTCGGGGGGTTTCTTGTTCCCGATTGGTGTGTACATTCCTCGACTTCGCTTCGTCTCGGTCGTCCACCAGATGTGTGGGGTGAAAATTCATGACTTCTGATTGGAAATCCGATTGCGAATGGAGCGATTGCGAGACTGGTAGTGGCGAGGAATATGTTTTCCATCTGCATAACCCGATCGAACGTGTGATTTCGTGCGAGTAGCAGATTGTTGATAGGGCTCTCCAATGCCGATTACTGTAATAAAAATGGCTGTAGATCCTTGAACACTTTTGGACAAATGATCGGGTTATACTAAGCTGACAGAGAACTTATCATTTCCTCTGCTTTGCCTAGATTACATTGTTGATGAAGTCATTTTGTCTACCTCCTAAAACGTGTAATATACCCCCTTCAAATATGGTAAAATATTCACCTTTCCAATCATACAACAATCCACAAAACCGATAACATCTTCATTCTTATTGTATTGGCATAGTTTTCGAAGTTAAAATAGAATAGCGTAAAAGCGTCATCTCCGTCAATGGGTTGTTGGATGGAATAAATCGTCCGAATGAAAGTGCCGCCTTTCAGCCGAAAGTCAACGCGCAGCAGTTTGAGCGTGTTAAACGATTTTATTGATCCGTTTCTGCTGTGTGTGCTTCAATGACTGAGAGACACAACGAAAAAAAAAAGCCACGGAAAGGAAAATCAAAACCAGTCCCTAGACGCCGGCTCGTCGACACTTGTACGGATCCCAGCATTAAAACCTTTCGCCGTAGCAGCTTTGTAGCGCTCGCTCGTAACGTGCTCTAAAACAACGGGAGATCCTTTCGGAGTCTTTGTCGCCGTGGGAGCTTGGAAGATTGAAAAATCGACCCCTATCGTTGCCTATCCTTTCCACATTGCGATCTTCGACCCCCTTCCTTCGCATCTCTTTAAGAAATGAAAACAACAAACGCAGATCCAACAAAGCTCCCCTAAAGCTTTAAGCATTAATTACCTTTCAATGTGTAATATTTTAATATTTTTATGTCCGCTTGATGGTGTCCTCAACCCCCAGCCACGCATGCCTGCGCGTAGGGATTGCATTTCGATGGATTTTGATTACACATCGAACAGTTTTCGGCATCGGTTCGGCAACCGAAGTCAATCTGGAGCTCGTCTCGTGCAGTCAGAATATCTTCCAGCAACATTCTGCACAGGCCAAACTTTTGCTGCAAACGACAACTCACAGCTAAATCCCTTCGCTGCGTTGCTGGTTCCCTACGCCTTGCGGGCACCTTGCGCTGTCCATAATCTGTCCGAATGGACTTAATTACTGGCGTTTATTTGTCGTTTATGTAAATTTATGATTTGATCTCCCTGAAGGGGATGACGCGCCCGGTAAGCAAATAGGGCTTTGGCTCGTGGGTTTTTATGGCAAAACATGCACACCCAAAACATATCGTTTGACATAAACGTTGCAGTTGGATGTACCGCTTTTTTGTTGCCATTTCAACTGGAATTCTTACACTGTTATACGTCCGTATAACAGTTGAAGCAAGTTAAAACCCTTCCTGAAGCGATCCAGTGACCGACGAGGTCATAAATTTGGTTTAAACGAATTCGTGCCTGATTTACGGTCGGATTTTTCCCGAAGTTCCAGTCCAGTTTCGGCACCCGGGTGCCCTATATACGTGTATGTCGCCATCCTCTTTTCTTCGGTGATTAATACTTTTCGGCGACTTACAACGGTCGCACCTCTTGTGGGTACCAGGTGGAAAAGGTCGTTCCTTACTTCTTGTTCGATGTTTCGATTATCCGTGCTGTTAAGTATTATTTTCGCCAACATGCTCGTAAATCATACAACCATCCGTTGGTTTGGAGGATTGTGTGCCCCAAACGCCCCTTTACGGTCGACAATATTTATCATACGCAATGACACAAATCACACATTTATCTTCCCGCTAAGCCACCGCGAGACTTTGAGCCGCGGTGGTGATAAACGTATTGTTGTCCACGTGCGTGCACACCCAAAGAGAAAACTTTGAACTGAGGATTTTCTTCACGGAAGTTACCTCACGCACACAAAAAAGGGGTGAAAAGTACGGGTGGTATAAGAGTGAAAGGAGTGGGATGGTAAAGAATTCACACCTCCACGCTGTTGTTGAAATAAAAAAAAAAAACAAGAAATTGTTGCTCCTTCTTTATTGAATTAAATGTACCCCCGACGATTGAGTGCAAATAAGGGTAGTTGCATTTATTTATTTTTTTCTTCACGGTCAAGATCAAGCTTGTTGGTGTGGTATGGGGTCCGTTCACAAGCGAACTATGCTGGTTACGGGTCATAATTCATGCGGTGTGCCCACCCACTTGCACTAGACGAGAGTTCCCCCTAGAAGGAAAGAAAGCTCTTTCGTTCGCTTTGTCGGCCATTCGGTTCGACTTATCGGTGATTTCAATGAAAGGATATTTTCGTAATGGGAGGTAAAAGGATTATTTTCGAAAGAAATATTACGCCACAGTTCACTTTGCGTTGGTAATGGCGTATAAGTATTGCAATTAATTGTAATCCTTGCAATTTAATTCCAAAATACATTAAAGTTATTTGCACTGAAATTTCGCTTTTTATGAAGCTATAGACTTCGCTTGATTAACTTTACATAATTAAATATTTAATTGGCTTTTGAATATAGTAATTTGATTCCATTATCTTAGTTTGAAGACATACATCTTCACATAGATATATTTAAATTAAAAGCATCATAATTTGTATATGATGATCGTGCTTGTGTATTGTCGCATAAACACCTACCATGAAGGATATTAATCAGATGAACTTTTCTTTTTCTGTCTCATTGCTCAGTTCTTCGCATGGAATGGGTAAAAACCTTGGGTTTAAAAATTTAACATTTCGAAATTTTACCCGATTTCTTTTATTCGATTTCGATCCTCACCCGCTCGATAGACCGATCATATGACTAATGGGGTTTGTTAGTGTACCTTTTATATACCTTTACATAAAACGTTCTGCTTTCGAGGGTGTTTTGCTGCTCACCTAGCGCGTGAACAAACGATTTGCGAACTTAAAATTCCATCGAATTTCGTTAAAGCGGCCCTTCCAACGGAATGGGATAAATCGATCGATCGAAACTGACAATGTATCTAACTCAACCGCATCGTTGGTTCAATAAATTAACATTATGACACTTTTTCTGCTGGGATCTAATCCATGCTTTGCACGTTCCGTTTGCCATGAGGATTCAAATTCTTTCGCACTCCGGTAGGTTAACTTCGTATCCGCGCGTGTATGTGTGTGTGTGTGTTACTAAAACAAAATCTGGGGGTTTGCAACCCGATGACAACAGATGCGACCCAGGTGGGAATTTGATGTTCACCACAGGAGTTCATCGGTTGGGAAAGGTGCGCTCGCTTGCGCGACCACATCCTTAACTGCACGTCCTGTTTATGCTTTGTGAGTATCTGTATTTATCTCCAAGTACGTTTTATCTTTTGCTTCTTCAAATCCATTTATCTTTTTCGGAACGGTTCGCCGATCACTTGCTTTGATGATAGTAAAGCCTCCGATCGATCCAATGTTCGGTTTTTGGCAAGCACATTAAAAAACAAGGTGAAAAATAACGATTAATTTCTTTGCATTCGTATCATATGGATTTCACAACGATCAACCAGTTTTTTTTTCAAATAAAAATGCATCAACTCGATGATATTATTTTTGTTTACCAACACACAAACCGGTTCTCCAGATTCGAAAACAAGTGTAATTCACGTGCCTGTGTGAAGGAAGGCATTATGTCAAAAACTGATTCACGCTATCATAAGCGATTGGAAAGATACAAAATGTTTTTTATTTTATTTAATCAGGTTTTTTATAGATTTTTTTCTGTAATTAAAGTATTTTTTAATGTTAAATTGTAATGCGCAATGTTGCTAAAATTATAATTTTTGATATGAATGTTTTTGTTTGCAACCCAAATAATAAACATTCAGTAACCCAATGAGCAAAATTTAGGTACAAGACCTCATCAAATGATGAAATCAAATAAAAACGGCATCCCAATTTGCCGACGGTGATTTGATCTATGGCTAAATGACGTTCAATGTTTCCATCTTTTGTGCAATCCATACTACTGTAATACAGGGAACTTACCTTCATTATATACAGTTGACTGTTTTTCTGCTTATCAATATACTCCAGTACGCAGCTTTAGTTACATTTTTGATGAATGGTGTTTCACGAAAGTACTATCATTTCTTGTTTGATCGCACTCACAACAATTTAAACACAGCACAGTTACCTATTCTTACTAAGAGTTGTGTAGACTTTTGAATTATTTTCGGTATGTTTCCTTGTCTCATGTCATGTTTGGTTTTAAAAATGTAGTAGTAATACGGCACAACGATTCGTTTTATATATTTCTTATCAATATTACATTAACGAAAAATCACTCTTCACTACACAAGATTTCTTCACACCATACTTCATGGTGTATTTTTATTATTTCCTTGTATGATTGTGTTTGTTTATCTAGCTTGTATAATTATTTCCCTTTTGGTGCACTTTATTCATCTCATCTTCTTCAATCGATAATCTAAAATCGGCCGTTGGGTCCTTTCCGGAACCATAAATTCCAAAACCTTTGCACAAAAATTCCTGCAGTAGTGTGGTCGTGCTGCCGTTTCGCGCCCAACAACGATCCCGATCGTTCCGATTATCGATGGACACGCGAACCGAAAACAAAACGCCTCTCGCACGCCTCGGTTGCGCTTGAGAAATGTGTATACGCACGTCTAATCGTAACCGTTATTTGCCTGGGACTGGAATCTCGCGATTCTCGCGCTCTTTGACAGTTTTGTTTTCACATAGTGGCTACGCTGGTAAATAAGCAGCAATACAGCATGAAGGTGGGTAAAAGAGACCCAAACAAACAACCCCGCTGGAAGCTGGCCGATGGATGAAGTGGGATAAACGCAAATGCACGCTGCTCGAACCGTCTCCCAAGCAGTCTTTTTGCAGCCATTTCGGAATAAAACAGGACCGTTTTAGGACGTCCTAAATAGGTCCCGTTTATACTCCAAAGGAAGCAAATTGGACCTGTCGCGAAATTTGTCAGGGGGAGTGGCACAAAATTTTGGAAGCTTTTCGGTGCGATTGTGGTAGTGCAATAAAAAGCTGCAACTATTTTCCAGTTGGAAAATTTAAAAATTAATTTCTCTCCGGTTTATGCTCTCTATCTTCGCTCTATTCTATCTAGTGCCTTTCGCCTATCTGTGCTAGCGCTCGTTAGTACTGTTTTTTCTTGCACGTTTCGGCGCAGGTGGAAGTGCGTGTGGAGTGTAGAGGAGTGTGGCAGATGTTTTATTCCGTCGTGATCAGCTGTTGGGAGAACGAGTAGAGAACTTATGTTTACAATTTACCTCAAGTCGCCGTCGAATCGATGTTGCCACGGAATCCTAGTCAGAGGGTACACAACCGCGTCGAGTTTTGTTTTATGTAGTCAGTGCGTCGAGTGTTGTGTGTGTATGCAACTTTGGTGAAAATAAATTCCGGTCATTTGATCAAATGTGTCATGATGCGCAATAGGCTTTAACGCGCTAAGCAAAAAATAAGTATGATGCGCATTGAAGATGTAAATATTTCAATGATGCAATGATTTTAGAAGAATGTGTACAGTATGGATTGGATCAGTGTTTGAGAACAATCCCTTTGATTTGTTATTGTCCTACGGTTAAAGCAATGACAATCGAACATTCGTATTCCCTCTCATAAAATGTTGATACAATAGATAGTACTAGTAAACAGTAAAAACACAGTACAGTAAAAAAGTAAAAAAACAGGTTTTGAATGTCATCTTGCAGATAGGTACGCCAGTTGCATCATGGTATAAGGAAGTAAACTAATGATAATATTTGATGATGGATGTCGAATCATCATTCAGGAAGAAAGGCTACCGCGGGTTTAACATGGTTTCTTTCCATTTTACTCCGAATGATATTCGATGACCGATCTGGCTGGTACCAATTTGCGTACCGTGTTAGTCGTTATTGGTTGAGCCTGAAACAAGCGTGTGAAGATGTGAATACGTGCGCACGAAGATAACGGTACTCATGCGCAAAAGGTACAGTACCGCACAAAGAAGGTCAAGACGGATTATGGAGTTAGTTTTCGCAGATGTTAACAAATCGTATATCGAGAGTAAACTATTACTGCTAGTTTGTTCGGAGTCCTATTAGATAGCATAGCTGAGGAAAAAGCGTGTATGTTCGGTCTTACTAGAGCCAATGTTTTTTGTTGTTGTCATGAAGCCTTCAGGTGTATGGTGACATAGCATGTTCGTTTTCTTTCCTTTCATGAAATCATAACCGGAGGTGGTTGTGGGTGAGGGGCATAGACAGGAGCATGTTGGTGTACCTTTCATTGACACAGAAGGATGTAGTAGTTTTAAACATGTTGTTATATTTTGTGTACATAACTCGATGGATCTGTTCTGCATGGAATAAGATTCAGCTAAATAGTGATCCTATCAATCCATCGATAACGTCCAACCGATGAAAAATTGACTGATTTAAAAAGGACGACCTCACCGTACTGCTGGAAAGCGTAATGTTTACAAAAGCCTGTAGCTTTTCATGTAGCGCTACAAGTCTATGAACCATTTTTACGCCGTCTTGCTAGCAATGCAAAGTCCGATTAAAAAGTCAGTATCAGCCTATGGATAGTCTTTTGTCTTGGCGATCAACTGTCTCTACGTGTTGGATAGGTCGTGTTGGATAAATCATCCGTCAGAGGTTAGGGAGTAAAAAGTTATGCTCATTGCTTTTGAGCGCTGTTTGGAGGAATCTTTTTTCTCTGTAAAATGTTATCCTTTAACAGACCCAAACCTGCAGCTCAGTCATTGCTTGAGAGAGCTAACTATTTGCGCACATCCGATTGGCCTGAGCAGAACCTGACGCATAATAAAGTTTACAAACAAGATGAGTCCTTTAACTAGTGATGAGAAGTTAGAGGGCCGATCCAAGCTTGAAAAATCTGATCCAATCCTATAATATGGGATCAAATGATCAAATGATAATATGGGATCACTGTTGCTTGCGCGCGAATAGCGCTTTTGATCCCTAACGATCCGGGATCATCGTTGCATGGAAAAGGTGATGCCTTGTATGGGGATTGTGATCCCTAGCGATCCGGGATCATCGTTGCATGGAAATAGCGTGTAAATTTACACGATCCGATTCCAACTTTGGGATCATTTCCCATCACTACCTTCAACCTCCAGAAAGAACGGAGGGATCACTTTGATTTCGATTGTCATCTTTAGCTGTTGCTAACTGTTCTAACATAACTTCGATAGCATTTGCCTAACAAATTAGCTGATAACGTGAACAAAATCTTAATCTGAACACAATCTTAATCTGTGCTACAACAGAAGAAACAAGACTGAAATCAAACACATTTGGCTAGGACCTCGTGCGTTGCTCATCCTGTTGTTCGATCCTGTTGTAGCATTTACCGTTAAATTTGCACGGATTGCATATTTACAATCATCATGACAAACAAAACTAGTTCGTCACAACATACGACCAGACAAACAACAAACCAAAAAACAACAAATACGTGAATCTACAATAGATTTCAGTAACTATAATTGTACCAGTGGAATGACCGGTAAAGTACCAAACATCCTCTGGGATAGTGTTACGGATATTAGAATATGTAGAGAATCTCACTATGAGCGAAATACATGCGTGCATTGAGTGAACAAAACAGCTCTACAATGTTTCAAATGAGTTTTTTGCCATGAATCCCTCTGCGCAAAGTGAATTCACATTCAAAAAGTGAGGTTAAAAACGAAGCATTTTTGCAACAGTGGACTGTGTGTGTACGTTTGTTGACGTTTGTGTATGCCTGCAACGGACGCGACCGAGAACGAACGACTTCGAAGAAACGAACAGCAAGAGAAATTTCGCTCCGATTGAGAGAGCTTTCGAGGGGGGGCTCGATTCGACGAGAGTGCAAGCAGGAGCGAAGTAGCTGTTAGAGCGAGCACTTTCTGATTTTATATGGAGAAGGTCCAATTGCTCTCCTTGGGTCTGTTCCATGACGGTTGGCTCCGCCTTGTTTTCCTTCTGGTTGCATCATCCCCTGCAACGCTTTTCGTTCGTCCATGCGAGGGATTTTTCACCCCTGTACGGATTGCTGAATTTTTGTCGTCCTTTTACAACTTTTTTCCATTCACATACACATTTACGATTCTTACATCGATTTTTATTAGGTCAATTTTTTTTTCAAACATTCAACGGCTGGAATGCGCAGGAAGGAAAATAGTACAGCCTCGTTACATCAAAGACAAAGTCTATCGTTTGCTCATTCCGATTCCTGTCTTCCTGTTTTTTTTTTTATCGGTGATTCGGTCTGTTTCGCAGGATCAGTATATGCTCGGTACAAGCAATTAGCAAACACACAACGCAACGAACGACACGAGAAAATTAAAGGGGACCGCGAATGTGATTGCCGCTTTAACCGAGTTTAATGCTACAAACTGACTAAAAGCCTGTCGGTCTTAAAGAGATGAACGATTTATGTTTAACAAATGTTTGTATTTACTGCCGCCAATTGTATCCCTTTTACGGTAGGGTATTGTTGATTTCCGAATAATGTTGTTCAAATATTTGTTTATTACAACGAGGTTTAATCTTCGGACGATTGATGAAGGATACGAATTGATCATGAATATAAATATTAAATTAAAATGTTTGAGCTTCGTGGCTTCGTTTTATTAAAAAATACCGAAAAGAGAATTTCGTTGAGCGCGGTTTATGTTTCTTTTTTAAACGATATTTTTTTATAAGAGATTAACAGTGCTGCTCAAATTAGCGCCTTGTTGTCTTAGTTGTTAAATAAGAACCATTCATATGAACCTTCAGTGAAGGGTTATTCGTTATTCGAACCTATCAAACGATCTAAAGAGTTATAAATCGTCAAAGATTCAAGATTGCCGTCCAGATAATTGGCTTTTATATCCCTTTTCATAATTCTATCCGTTCGAATGCAATACTTATCAAAAAAAAGTTGCAGAAACCAATTTAAAGTTGGTAAATTTGAGTTTTTTTTAATGCTGAAACTATAAAAATCAAATGGGAAAACCAAGAAAGTTTAAAGAATCAAGATGCTTTCGAGATTATTGAGTTCTTGAACAAATTCATGATCTTTTAAAGATATTTTTGTTATTCGAAAAGCTAGAAGAGGTTTAAGAATCGAAACATGTTTCCAATTTAAATGAATCTTTCATTCACAGAGAAATCTTAAGAGTCTTTGAATAGGTTCAATGACTCATTCTGATTCATAAATTTGAATTAATTATATTTCAGATGTAATTTTGAGAGGAAACATACATAATCCTTAATTTTTTGTTGGCAAAAATAACTTCATTAAGGTATTATTAATAGAATGCTGATATATTGCCAACTACAAAACAATCGGTTTGTTTATGAACTTCTCTGCAATTGGTATTTCAAAGTTTTCTGAATCTGTTTTCACTTTTCTGTGCCATTCTTTCCAAATGACTATGCTCAACATATAAATTAGATCGTTATGCAGTTTCTTATTTATTATGTATCAATCTCAAAATTCCAATATACAATCGATTTCCAATCGATGTCGATTTCGGAATTTCGGAGTCCAATATTTACAAGATGCGTGATAACACTAATTTTTATCTAATAAATTTAATTTTTAAGGTTTACATGTTATTATGGTCACACATTACATATCTTTTAATACATGTTTCACTTTCACATGACATGACTGAGTTTGATGGTATTAATTGAATGTTATAGATTGAAAAAATGAAGTATAAAAAAAATAATTTGAAGCTTTCTTGCAAAGTTATATTTCTTATTTTTTTTAATTCATTCCATAAAACAATAAATGACGAACCCTCCAAAGCCATTAAGGTGTTGACGATTTCAGTTTGCACAATCGCCTGCTCCTACCATGCATGGCTTACTACAACTTCCACGTGTTTATCGATAAAGTGTCGCGTAAATCAACCGTACCTTCTTCCGATCCTGCCGCCACGCTCGTTTTCCGCAAACGGTGACAACCGACAGATGGCAATCGAGGTTCGGTTCGCTGTGAAAAACGCCATACAAACGAGCTTTCCCAAACATTTCAATTTTTCGTCCGTCCGTCGATCCGCGGTGGAGTGGTTGCTAGTGATGTTGTTGCTTCTATCCACTCATAAACTATCTCTCCCTCTCGAAGCTCTTGTGCCGGTGGTTGATGAAATTTTATTGTTCTAATAAACCGACCAAAGTGAAACCAAACGTAGGTTTCATTTCTTCAACCAATCCACTTATCCACGGCGCTTTATGCCAAGAATCTACGTAAGACAAAAGGGCTCGAAAGGAGACGAAAGCGAATCGTCAAGTTGGGGAAAAAAACTATTTCTCAATTAAGAAATTATTATCGAACGGGCAGACTATGCTGGACGCTTTTTTTTTCTTTTATCGTTACAGCAACGTTTCTTTCCACGTGTGGCATAGTTGTTTAGTTGAGTTTTTTCTCTCCCAGGCCTTGCATATTTAGTCATCACATTTTCCCATCGGTTGGTCGGTTTAATTTTTCATGCGAACGTGTGTTGGGCAGCGCACGCGGTCTCGTTGCTGATTACATTTTACGAGTCCTGTCAGTCATTCGGTCGTCCAGGGTCGCGCCAAACCGTGAGGAATGTAAGTTGTAAAAATCGAAAGAGGCCTTTTGCTTGGTCGCCGTTGGAATGGTGCCACGCGCGGTTTCGATCGCGTTCGTTGAATGCTACAGGGAAATCCGGAAAAGCTTTCGGTTTGGAAGTTTTTTGGTGACATTCATGGCGGATTGTTTTATGGCGAGTAACACAAAGACAAGATTGAACGGAAGATAAATAATGGATAGGAAAAACGATTGATTAGTTTGATAATGTTACAAATGAAAGGCGATTTTGCAACAAATATATACAATGAAACACAAGGTAAGCTGCTGAAGGATTGCTTTTAACAAAAAGTTCCCATTACATTTAACTTGACTCATTGGTGGCTGCCGATTTGTTAAAGTGCTCAAAAAACACTAAAATTAACTAAAATCATGCTTTAGCTTTTTTATTCATAAGGGTAAAAACTTTAAAGAACTAATAAAAAGTGGTGACTCTTAGAGTTGACTCTACGTCAACTAAAAATTGCAGTTAGTATTTTATTTTAGTAAAACCTAATGCATAATTTATTTATTCACAATATGTTTATACCATGAACGTAATAATCGCTCTTCAATTAGCAACATGGTTTGCCTCACTCAAATAAAATTAACATAAAGAATGCTTCATAAATTGAGGATAAACATAAATTGCCGATTTTCATGCACACTGTCATGGATTTTTCAAATCAACTCAGCTTATTAAAGGTTGTTAAGTAATATTTTAATTATAATATCATTATGGCGGTCGTTTCTGGTATATTCTTGTAAAGTAATAGTTTAAAGTCAAATAAATACTGTAAAGTCCTGTAAAGTTTGGGTTGGATATTGTTATGGCATAAAAGCATATTAAAGCATAGTGTTTTTTGTTATGTATAACAAAGGATGGAGGTTAGTTCACTATTAACTAATTCAATTGCGAGAGGTTTTACAAAATAATTTCGAAACATTTTGAAAAAATATCAATAGTTCTTATGCATTTCAGTCCAATATACAAACACTATCACCCAGTTTTTTAAGGATTACTATGAAACTTATCTACTAAAGCAAATTTACGAGTGTTCGACTTTTATCTGTTCAATTTATTGATATTCTCTTCTGTTTAGGATTGATTAGGGAAAATTATTGCGCTAGATGCATGTCAAAAAGCAGCAAAAACTTCTTAAACCAAGCTTCGCTAATACTGATGCTTGGTGATGAGTATCATTGCCTTCGACGAAAGTTATTTCCAGTACGATTGGATTCACCCAACCAATCATATTCACCCCCTATGGAGGGGGTTTTCTTTCTTTTTATCATCCCTTCGCTAGTTTATCATTCTTTACACGGGTACTTAAAGGCAACAAACGGTCGGCTACTCAGCTGCACAACGGGAGGTGGCGCTAGAGCACATTCTAAAATCCGTTCGAGCGAAAGAAGAAAAGTTCCCTAAGCTCCTAGAGTTAAAGATACTTTGGTGGATGGATCCTCAACTATCAACAAATAGATGAGCCCCTCTACTTCAAACTCTTCAAAATAAGGTTTTCTCCAGTGGCTCGCTTTGCTGGTAGAAAACGGCAAAAGATCCAGTGCGATCTCCAACAAACCATCCTGTCGATACACCGTCAGCGCAATTATCCTCCCCATTGAGCGTGAAAGAGTCAGCTAAAAACAGAGGTGAAAAGCTCTGCTGAACCCATATCACCGGGGGAGGTCAAACATCGATCCGATCCTTCACCGATACTCGCCAGCCTATAATCACCTCCAAAGGCATGCAGCGGAGGTTTTATTTATACTTTTTTTTGCGATGGATTCCATCCAGCGGGAGCCTGTGGTGCGTGTAAATAAATTTGTAATCGATTTGAGTCAGCAATTGTGCGGAAATTAATAGTCTTTCGGCTTCGATCGGAGCCCGGATCGGATTTGGTGGAGCTCAAACGTCAAACGGCGACGATTCAAACACGGCTTGGGTTTGTTTTCCTTTTTTTTTTTTGCTCTTCTCTTTCTAATCTCTGCCAGTGGTTTGTTCGATTTGCAGCAAAACCCTTCCATGCATCCAGGTGTGCCCGGTGAGGTCAGAATTGAATGCCATAAATCGCACACCATTGCCAATAGCAGGATGGATGGATGGAGCATTTCACCCAGATCGGTACCCAGTGCCGGGACCGAAACCTGTCAAATGATAATTTGCAATGTGCTAAAATTTATTTTATTATTAACACAAACCCGGCATGGGTGCGCGCGGCAAAGCGTGAACGCGCACATTCTGCAACCGAAAATAGCGCGTGAAGATTGCACCCAGCGGTGCAGTCCGCACATCGCAAGTTGCAGTTGCAGTTGCGGTGGCTTCCGTCCGACCGATGAGCGATCGGTAACGATGATTCGAAATCGGCGGGAGACTTTTGCACAACCACGGTCGATAGCGAAACCGAACTCCATCCCTGCTGATCCTGCGTTTCTTCTTGGTTACGGTTGTGCCACGAGCTGGTTTCCTTCTCCTCTGCGTCCATCCCACGTTAGTGGACACGATCGGTAATCGAATCGATTGGCTTCTGGATTGGATTCGGAAATCGTTTAAAAATGCACGTAGTCCGAGAGAAGTATCCGCGGGGGTAGTAGTATTTTTTTTATTCTAACTATCGCATCTGAAAAATGAATGCATATTTCACCACGTAACCCGCCTGAGCTGTCCGTAGACCTGTAACCTGAAACGAAATGGTTGCGGACGTTGAAAAAGGATCTCGGCGAATCGGTCACAGTTACGGCTGTTTTGCCTTGGGCCACTGCTTTGGACTGAGATGATTGCTTTACTCGTTGTGGAACAGTGCGAGCGCAGATTAATGTGTGAGGATGTATTATGAATGCTATGCTGCCCCCGTTCATGGTGGTTAATGGGAACTCATAGACAATAATTCTTGCACAGGTTAATGGTACCCACAGTCCATTAGGTGTTTAGGATTACCTTTTCGAGCATAGTTATAAAGTTAAACAAGTTATTATAAGTTGCGTAGAAAATGTTTGCTACAATTTTTTTTAATGAAATGTTTATAGCTTTATAAAGACAGCAATTGAATGAAACAAACTTAACTTGAATTTTATTGTTAGTAAAAGTTCTGCAAAATTGTACCACCACTCTTTTAAACTGTCATACACCAACTGACCAGAACCTTAGCAAAGATTACTCAAAATATAGATGTTATCATTGGTTTCATTTTATCCGGATTTTGATGATCAACTTCAAATTTACAAACTTCAAAAGCAAGGAAAAGATTATCGTCTTTTAAGGTTTATCTATATATTGATCAATATACTTCTGTTCTGTAAGTTCTACAGGCCACTTCAGAGGGCTTCTGGTTACTTTAAAAGTTGTCGGTTTCAACCCATCTTCTCTTTACATTGGTGATTTTTGTACTTGACGGACGAGATCAGGTCAGTACAAAAGATCACATACTGTTTCACGTGATACTTCCTGATGAAACTTACAACCTTCCGGAACACATACCGCAAGTCCTGAACACACACAGACTGACTGACATCCAGAGATGCTATTCATTTTATCCGTCCAATAACTTAAAATATTCCTTTTCGAAGATCATTGCCATCCGCTGTAAAATAGGTCAATAACGTCCTTCTGAGTGATCATTCCGAGCGATTACATGCAGCTCAGATGTGATTGGCTTTAATTGTTACTTTTGCATAGCAATATCGATGTTATCCAGATTTCTCTTCACTGCTTAGCCATTCACAGCTACAACTTCCCATTGGAACGGTGAGGTCACTTTGCCCTCGATCTTCACCTTTAGTCTCTGCTGCACTTTACGGTCATATATGTTGTTGTGTGGCTGGAATTAGATTTCTGTTCGACACTCTGTCGTTTCTCAATAAGAAAGAGGATATAATTAAAGTTATATTGACTATTTCCGGTGAATATATGGTGCCTCGCCATATGAAACTTCTCGGCTCCGTTGTGGAGCCTGCAGTACATTTGGTTTAGTTGTTTGATCCTTTTGGGATCTTCTGTTACAAATTACTTTCTAATGTTGTAAACTATTGTCTCCACTATAGAATAAATACCAAAGATGAAGCATAACTAGATTGCGAACCAAAATATCATGATGATCGATGATGTACATATTTTACCTTCTTATCGATCTACTCAAACTCCACATGCTGACATTATTGATTTGGGAAAATGTCTACTATTTATCACGCCACTTTATGAAAGCTCTATTCGTCTCAGGCTGCTCGATTTCATCGCTCGCTTTTATTTAGTACCATACCCCGAAAAAACACCTCCTATCAAGATGAAGGCGATTGTCTTAATCAAGCCCAGCGGTTTCAAGGAGGGCAAGCTTTACGCACCACATCCTGCCATCATTCACCTGTTGCTTTACGCGTAGTGGGTATGTGTGTATGCGTTTATGGTGCGCTGGCATGCGGAAAATTAAACAAACTGCCTACTCCAACCTATCAATAAAGGGAAGGCCCTCGCCAAACACACACGCCCATTAAACACTGCCGACCATTATCAACCGTTTCACAGCCGACCGCAAAAGGCAGGAGAGGAGCAAAATTTTCCCCGTCCCGAACAGCAACATCATAAATGTTGGTTGAACGCACATTTCGTTTCAATAAATTTTTTCCCTATCGATGTCGGGGTCAATCAATCGCACATGCCTTTGTTGGTCCGAGTGGCACCTGTTGAAAAGCAGGCACCTAGAGTGATCTCGAACGAGACGAGGAAGATAGCAAACGGCTAGCATAAAACCTGACTAATTTTTAACTTCGATCAAACTTTATATCTCTATGAGAGTGTAGGCTTTTTATTTTATATCCCAGTGTCTAAGCTTCGAGACAAAGTCCAATGTGTTGGAAAATTGTTCCCATGGCTGGGAATACTCTCCGACAGCGTCTTATTGGACTGTCGTACATCTTTTGGAACAGTGTAGTTCTAGTCCAGTAGTAAAAATGGCAATAAACAGCAATTAGACAGCACGCACACGGCGATCATAATCCGCACTCGGTTGATGATCACAGCAATGCTCGATTAGAAATGTGCCTCAAACGATAACATTCCAGACACTTGCTACCAAACTCTCGGGCTAGAAACTTCTACGGATGTGCCCAATAATCACATCCCCGCCCCAAGCGCCAACCATAAAATGCAACTCTTTACGGTGGGAAAACACAACGTGACATCGCCCCGGTGGACAATTGTTCTAATCCCGTACGCTAATTGACACTACTGAGCTTCTCACTGGGCAGTGTTTTCCATTATGATCTAGATCTAGAGCGATCGTTCCCCTTGTTTTTCCTCTTGTTTTTATTGTATCCCCTCAGAGAAGATGATTTTTCTTCTCGAATCAATAAATCTTAAAAAATCGTTACCTTCACGGCGGGAGACCACAATGATCGCGGTTCGTCGGTATGCCACTCGTTTGAATCTTTCGTTCTGTATGGCCTTCTGGCGAATCATGAGCTACCATCATGCCCAACCGACGATCCACGCCAGCACACTGATAGCGGAAAGGGACAACAGGTCGTGATCGTGATTTTCGTGCGACGATCGTGAAAACTGATGCGGCATCTCGTAACACGTTCGGCAGGTCGCTTTTACCCAGAGCCATTATGGGCCCTGCGTCTAGGCAATGGGAAAGTCGATGAGAAATGAGCTCGGCAATCGGTCGGACCTATTTGTACTGCTCAGACACCATTAACATATTAATTTATCAAATTAATTACCATCGTAAACTGGCGCGAGAAATCTGTAGAACCACCGCCGGGTCTTTGCGCCCGTTCCTACCGGTTCCTTCCTCGCGGGTCGGTGTTGTGGGGTTAAAAAAGAAATAGTTGGAAAAAGCAAAGAAAAAACATGGCAACACACCTACGGGATACGGGTAAGGATCGATGATACCCCGATGTTGTGGCTTGTTGGTGAGTAATTTGTTCACAACCGGAGCGCCCTCTTGTGGTACGGTGTATTTTTTGGTTTTCTTTTTCCAATCCGATCTCCTGCCGGGCTTCTGGCCCATGTAGTCTTGGTACACATGGACGTGTGTGTTGCTGAATTTTGGGAAACTATTTGTCAATTCTTCAGCCTAGAAATCGCCATTGTAATGGACGTCTGGGTAGAGCAGTGCCCGCTGGAGGATGAAATTAAAAATAGGGAATTTTCATGGATTAACGAAACAACCGTGAGGCGTAGCGGAGACACCGGGTCCGATGGAAACAGTTTCATATTTCTTCCCCCCGGTGTGTTTGTTTGGTTTGGTATGGGGAGGTTAGGAAATCGCACCTAGTTTAGCGCACCACAAGTGGTCCACGCGAGTATGTGCGCACGGGGATGGCACAAGCATATAACGCAGACACGCACTGCGCCACGTCTAGGCATCACTTATCATCCATTCGATATGGCGCTCACGGACTGGCGTTCGAGCGGAGTTGGCATCCGTCGGGTCGTGGCATAACGAGAAGTTCAACCAGCTCGATTTAACCTTTAAGTATTGATGGCTTTATCCGTGCTTGGTTGATTTGTCCCCACTCGAACAGGGAACTTCGTTTGATTAAAGTTCGTTGTACTTTCTATTTTTGTGGTCGCTGGTTTTGTTATTTTTCCAAGTCCTTTTATCATCTTTATGGATTTGGTTTATTTTTTTGCTCAGTTCTTTGTCTTTAGCTACTTTTACACACTTATCTTCACTTATTATTGTTATTATAACGATGTTATATTAATTTATTTTCGTTCCCTTTCATTATAACTTTACTTAAATCGCTCCACTTATCAGTGAGCCTTATCTTTTAAAAATAAGTTTAAAGTTTTTTACAAAAACAAACAATTAAAATAAATTTATTTTTATTATTTTTATTTATTACATGATGACGGCGTTTGCCGTATTATCAAAATTTATTTTTGGTTTATGTAAAAACAATTTAAACATGCTGCATATTCAAAAAAAACTGCACAACATTTATTGAACCAAAAAAAATGTTAAAAAACAGCTCGTACGAACGCACTTGCTTATCGCCTCCAACCAACCGGCAAAACGAGTGTAAATAATAACAAATCCCCCTGCTAAACCTCCGAAAATAACTGCGCTAAGTAAATGTTGCCGTCCTGGCGGTTCCGGGCGGTCAGCCCGAAGATGATGACGACCATTGCGCGGCACATTCCGCACCGTCATGACTCACAGTCGGGCAACGGGCGGGCAAATGTTGTTACAATTGGACAATGGCAGTTCCCTGCTTTTGGAATTTATGTTGCCGCGCGAGTAGGCCGCCCCACTAGACGGTTGAGAGTTGGTGGATACGGGATCTTCGGGATAAGAGGGTGTTGCGTTTGGGTTTTTTTGTGTGTGTGGTGCTGTGGATTTTTGGGCTTTTTTTGTGAGAAGCTCACGATCAAAAGACTTCAACGCACGACCGCACGGGGCAAGGAAGTGATGATACCAATTTTTTTCCGCCCTTGGTCAACTATTTATCGATACAATTATTCGTATTCGGAGCTTAGCTGCGCGACTGAAAGGTGTCAAAAGAAAACTTTCCGCAGCAAGGGTCCATAGCTGTCACCTTTGTACGTCGGGGCTGGTTCAGCAGGTCAGCCGCAGCAAAAACATACACAATGACATTTTCGTTCGAGTGGAGTGGCTTCTTTTTCGGTGTCTTTCTACTTCTCGTTTTTTCGTAGTCGAACAATTCCCTTGCAGGCTTTTCAGCGGGCACTTCAATAAACGGGTAAACCCCCACTCGAGGCTGGCCGGTGCGCTTGAGTACCGGCATATCTAACAGCACCGGTAGTGGAGGATGTTTTCGTTCAATTTTTCTAATGAAAATATTGACACAAACTTTGTGCTCAAGCATCCGGGCGAAGGAATCGGAAGAATTTTTGTTTTACATTCAGTTTTCTTTATCGTTTTTCCTTTGTGGCTCTTTCATCTTGGTGGGGTTTTTGTTAATTCCGTGGGAAGAAAGCGTATTCATGTTCATGGTATTCATGTTCGGTTGCAACTGCAACCGAATTTGCGCGATGAACGATTGCTAAGCGGGTGATGACAGTTTGGTGTCGATCATCTACGATTAGCAGAAGGATAACAAAATGAAACGTTAACTCTTCTACTGTGTTTCTTCTTGTTATTTTACACAACCACCCGTGACATCCTGGCTTAAAACCTGACCGTTCACAGTCCAGCGTTTGCTCGCGGATGGAAATATATTTTTTAATTATATTCACAACATCGTGCGACACTAGCGGACCTGTGCCGGAGATTAATCATTTGTCAAATTAAAAATAACAATCCAATCCAAACGGCACAATGATGAGGGTTTTGGTGAAGGAAGGATGAAAAAATCGCCCAGCACCAGCTTGTTACGGACTTGGTCGACACGGCGCACGCACATAACGTCGTGCGATTTGCGTGAGCCAAGAATGAGGTTATGAAAAATTGCCAGAATTTGCATAAACTTGTTCAACTACTGTTGACACCTGAGATGGTTGGTTGAGCTTCGCTTCAACCAGCAGGCAGAGAGACATCGCATGTTCGGAGTGTTTTGTTTCACCCTCGCGCGCCCTTCTTTCAACCGTTCATCTTTCCATCCTCGAACAAGCGCCTCCGAACAACACAAGAGGACACATTTTGATTTAAGCGCATAAAAAGCCAACATCATTTTTCTGCAGCGTTTCGAAACGATCACTTTAAATCACCGGTACACGCGACAACTACAGCGACCGGCGAACGCAGCTTAAGTTACGCTACGGAAAGCGCAACATCACACCCGAACTGGGGTGAAATTATGTTATATTGCGCTCCGCTGCGGTCAATGCGCGCAAGCCCAATAAATCACTCGTGGTGGGTTTTGGTTTGGTGAATTCTTATTTGCATGCTGTTAGGTATTTTTGGGGACAGTTGCGATTGGCTGTGAAAAAATGTTTAACATCTTCGCACATCCATCTTGCTACCGGTTGTGGGTAGCTTTTGCTTTGCTGGAGGAATGTGAGCGATTGACAGAATTTAGCGCAAAGCAAAATGTTTTTTTTTATAATTTAGATTTAAAATTTGCACATTAAAGTACAAAAATCACTAAAGAGACATAGAGTTTTTTTTTCACTTTAAAATTACACCGATGAATTTACGACCACTTGCTGCCTTGTATGATTAATCGTCGTAAGATCAATCATCACCTCATCGGCTCTTGTTACACCCATAGCATGAGTAAACAATTTAATTCAAAACCTCCCCATCCTGGAAGCTGAAAACCAACCCCACGAGGGTCATAAACATTCTTAGAGACATACATTATCATTTGAAGCTAGCGTGCACCCGCTCTCCGCCTGCACACCACGGCAGGGTTGACCCGATCAAATAGATTCGTCATAGCTGGTAAAAAAATATATTGTCGGACTGGTTCTTCATCGAAAGGATTCCCTTATGTGACTTCAAACCGAACCGAACTTCCCTGGGTAGAACGGCACTAGAAACACGGCACAACAATTTAATGCAAAGCAAACCGATCAAAACCGATCGCTCGCACCGCGGACAGGATGCGTACGGTACCAAAATAAAAATCATATTTTTTCCATTTTTATTGCTCATGACACAAGCAAGCAGCACGTCTTCACCGAGACCCATAAAAGGCATACGGCATGCTGATATTTGTCATTGATTTTGTACCATCAGTGCCGGCCGGCCGGCAGGAGTTGCCCAGTTTGGAGCAAAAATAGACGCTGGACCTCCATCGATGGTGCGGCACGTGCAATTTGGCTTCATGCGGTGTTAGCGTTCTGCTTGTGGTACCTTGTATGGTGGTGCGACTGACCAGGTAAAGGTGCACGGGCGTGGATCGATTACACCTGGCGGAGGATGCTGATGATGTGCATCTATTTCCTGCAGATTGCAACTTGTTCCACCTTTCGTGGAGGTCTATTAGATCTCAGATAACAAAGTGTGATGTTTATGACGACTCTGTCTTACGGTCTCCGGTCTTAAACGATGTATCAGAATACACATCACAAAACTAGGACTAATAGGGTACAATCTAATATTTTATTTATTATTTAAACCTCAATTGAAGTGGTTGTAGTTATTAAGAGAAGTAATGTCGTTTTATGAGTTCAATAGCCGAATTTATTAATTTTGCTATTAAGTTAAACTATAGTATGAATTAATCATATGACAAAATCTGTACAATAAAATAATAATCTCCCAATATTCCAATCCAAGGTAGGTTGAGTTGCTCCCTGAGCTTAGGGGGGGGTTTCAAAATGAGCGTTTAGCGTACCTGTTCAGTTACCCTTTTAATTTTCTTATTTCTTATTATTTTCTATTAACATTCTTATTTTTACAAACATGCATGTTTTATTGTGAAGGAAACAGCTCTTAATATAAGATACATAGCTGATCCCATCAAATTCATAATCTAAGAGACTCGTAATTAAGCTGAAGTTTACTTAAATTGAGTGACTTTGAAAATTCTCAAATATTTAGCAAAAAAACTCGCCTATTCCTTCCTAGATTTGAGATCTCGACGGTAGAACACGTTATTCTCGTTAGAAATCTCGTTCGCGCGGAAATTCTCGTTAACATTTGAGCGTTATTGTGAGTGTTTGTATTCTGTTTTCCCTGGATGTGTGAATAGATTGAACAATTGAAATTAATTAATGGTTTTCGTACTTATTTTTTATTTGTTTATTTATTGTAAGTGACTTTGTAAGTGACGTGTTTATTATATTATTTTTAAAATATTCCTAGTTTCAACGAATTTTATCTCCATTTTGCTGTTTTAATTACAGTTTTAATATCATCAGAACCCCTTCGGGCATGCATGACACTCAATTTTACAATCAAACTTCCGTGCTCTGTGAAAGTGACGTTCCATCTAGCTTTCCTCACGACGTTTGATAACCCCATGGAAGGCGCATCCCCTAGCGGCGCTCGGAAGAGTATAATCACAGGAAATTATTAGTTTTTCCTTTTTCGGTAAGTATAACTACCATACCAAGTTTCGCTAGTTTCAGTAGCCCTGCACTCGAAACCAACACTACTCGGCTACGTGCCATCTGCTTTGTTGACCGTGAGTGGTTTTTTGAGCCGTTAATTTTCTTCATCGATGGTCGAAGAAAAAGTTCACCTGACCGTTTGTTCTAGTTTTGAATGCCTGACAGTCGGAAAAACGAGAAACACTTCCGCTGACCGATATATGATTTGCATACCATTTTAAAGCTGCCAATGTCAGCCGCCAAGTCTGTCGATGACAAACGCCGTACGTGACCGAACTTTTGCCACCCGTTTTCCAACGATCATGAGGTGGGGCCCCAAGTGTTCGCAAACTTTTTTTTGTACAAATTCGGCCGACACCGTTCACGTGCACGGGTACGTACTGGTGGAAAAGCGTTCGAGTGCCGTACGCAGTTACGCGCGAAAAAGTGTGCCCACTTGGGGCGTCGTCGTCGTCTTCAGGTGCCCTTTGCTTACTGCATTTAAATAATAAACGTTTCTGGTAAACGTAAACGATCCACCCGAAGCCTGAAGGCGAGAAGAATTGCACAAGGGGCTGGTGGGAAAGGCAAGCAGACACGTCTCTGGTAGAAATAATAGTAGCTAGTGTTCCCGTACGATGGCGGATCGCTTACGAAAGAAGTTATATGTTTGGTTTTGTTTTGGTCATGTTTTCAACATATTTGCACTTGAACTATGGTTATGCAACGTGCATATGGGTTGTTCGGTGAAGATAGTGTAAGTGTAGCTTATTTTAACGCCCATAACACTCACAACGCAAATTCTTTAAACTATATCAAGTTTAGATAAATCGTGGACTTGAGTTTGGGAAACCTGAAACATTGAGACTGGTCCAGTACAATTTATTATAGAATGTGATACATTGTTAAGTTGCAGCGCCTAATTCTTCAAAAACAAAAGTTATGTAACAATGTAAAAGACTTTTTTCTTTGTGTAACATTCTTTCCTATCTTTGCTTATGTGAGTTATGTCATAACAATACAATCTGAGAGTACACTAGAACCGTTACAAATCCACTGACATTCTCTTCTTCTTCTTCTACGTCTTCTTTATCTGCACAACATCAAAATCAAGAGGTCTGGCCTGCCTGAGCATGTCATTTCTGGCTTTTTTTTTACTTTATTCGAGGATTTGGTCCGGATGGGATTTTGGACCGGTCCTGTCGTGTGAAAGCTGACGCCGTTATCAATACATCACCGTGCCGCCCCAACTCACTGACATTGCCTGTTCGTTTTTGCTAACGCATTTTAACTGGAGTTTTATGGTTTGTGTTATATTTTCATTCATTTCTTTTGGGTCATATTTTATTTTACTGTTCACCATACTAACATACTGAACTAGATTGTTTTTAAGCAATTTTGTACTTTCTATCAAAGCTTCTTTAATATAAAAACCTTACCAGAAATGCTTCCAGAAAAGCGTTGGAATGATTACCTTTATATCTGCGATGTCCAATTTTACTACGGTCACGTTCCTACACGTTGTACCGTGAGGTAAGAAATTTGTGGTTTTTTTGTAGGTTTTGTGATTATTTTTTATGACACATGTCTATCATACATCGACCGAGTAAACCCGGGATAAGGTGCTCTTTCACTGTTCGGAGAAGGAAATGTCTCCAAACCTATGCGAATTGTACCATTTGATACGGTCTGACCGTTCTTCACGAATAAAAAAAAAATGTCTATTTTACATTACTTTCGTATTTCAGTGTTGTTATTCAACTTAATAATTATTAATTTTCTCCATATTCGAATACTTTTGTTTTTGATACTTTTTTGTTGGTTTTTGATACTTAGATACGTTTGTCCGTGCAATTAGACACTATTATTTATTACATTTTCTATTATCGCGTTACACCATGTGACAACTCGTTCGTGTCAAATTTTCATTAAGTATTGCATATCTTATGCACGTTCTTTCGTGCACTTCGAAGGTGTTTGAGTCATTCACTGTCATATCTAATGTAACCTAACACTCATTGTTCAAATGCGCCTATATTAAATGCTAAACATCCCTGCAAGGTAACTTTTATTTTATAACCCATCTTCAATTTGTTTTGGATGCAACACTGCTTAACGTTTTCTTTGCCAAAAACAATACATAGCCATAACAGAATTACGTTATGTTCTACGTTCTTATACTGGAAAATGGCCCAAATGTACCGCAAAACATCACATTTTTTTCCTTTCGTTATCAGTGAAAGTAGTCGCCGGTGTAACATCAACCAGGTGAACCTTCTATTATTCTTTTTTTGAAGGTACGTGCGCGTCACTTCGGTAGCGTAATGCGTCGCAACCACCCGATCGCTGCGGTTGCAGGGCAACACGTTACAATTTACGTGTGCACTATATAAACCATGATCGGTCAGTGCAATAGTCATACTCAACATTCAACTTTCATCCGCTCAACAACGAGCTTGAAAGAGCAGTTACTGAGGAGGTGACTACTAGCGTACATTCCATTATCTGCAAATCAATTAAAATTGTCTGTTTTTCATTTATACGTTTGGTAGTTTTCTTTCGACAACTCTGTATCGGTTCCACATAGCTGAAGATGAAGTTAGCAGCAGTGTTTACCACGACGTTATTCGTCATTTTGCTTCGGTTTGCCAACTGCGCCTACGAACCGATGTATGGTGCAAATGCAAGTACACCACCACCAACGAACAGCTATGCAAGCAAACGTGTAGGAATTCATCCGACAACTACCTATTGCCCGCATCACTACGGAAGTGACGAAAGCAGCGAAGAACATATGACCGCCGTCGATCATTATGTACCGAAGCAGCCGTGCAAGAATGATCACTGTCCGGACAAATTGCTACCACTGTCGATCTGCGTGCAACTACCATCGGATGCACCGAAGAAACTGTCCAAGAATTTGCTGCATCAAATTGTGCGCTCACTTATGGTGGACCCATCGAAGCATCATCCGCTGCCCAGGACACCGTACGAACCGCACAGAAAACCCTGCGAATATCCGAAGAAGCCGTGCGCGTGTACCGCGAAACCGTACGTTCCGCCGAAGGAACCTTGCGACAAGCCGAAAGAGTCTTACGAACCACCATTCAAGGTGTACGAGCCTACCCCGAAGCCTTACGTCGTAGAGAAAGAGTCTTACGAGCACCCGAAAAAGCCCTACACGCCTCATGTCCCATGCAAACCTACCTATGCTCCAGAGCCGCCGAAAAAGCCCTATACGCCGCATGTCCCTTGCAAACCAACCTATGCTCCAGAGAAGGAATCCTACGAGCCACCGAAAAAGCCCTACACTCCGCACAAACCTGCTTGCAGAGTATCGGCTGAAGTGTACGATCCTCCAAAGAAGACATACACGCCACATAAACCCACCTACGGTGCATCGGCTGAAGTTTACGACCCGAAGAAGAAGCCCTGTACGTCACATAAACCAACTTACAGAGCATCTGCTGAGGTGTACGATCCACCAAAGAAGACCTACACGCAACAGGCACCACCCAAACCAAAATACGGAGCCTCGGCTGAAAAGTACGAAGCACCCAAGAATTCCTACGCCTCTCCAAAGGAAGTATACTCCCCGCCGAAGGAGTCCTACGCGCGTGTACACTACGGTCCGCCTAAGGAGACGTATGCGACGACGGAAAAACCCTGCTACAAACCCACCACTCCAGTACCGTACACCACTGCCCGCCCGAAGCCCTGTGCCACGCATCCCACTTCGTACACCTATCCTACCCAACATCCAACGGTGACCTATGCTCCGTACACCGTACCACCGCGCTATCCTTCGTTGACGTACAACACCCAGGCCTACCCGAAGCCAGCGTACGCTCCGGCAAGCTACGAATCTAAAGCACCTGCGCCTACCTATCCGAAACCACAGAAAAAGCCTTGTCCCTGCACTGATCGGCCTCGCCATGGATACAACTATTAGGTTCAGACGGTAACGAACGAGTCACTGCCATCCTTAGCATGGGGAACTAAGTTTTGTAGTAATGTGATCAAGCTTATTTATTTTAGGTGTTTTAATAAATTTACAGAATGGTTCTTTTAAAAAATGAAAACTCTCTTGTTTATGTTTCTTATGTTCAAACTGATAATGTGGGTAAAAGATGTATAAATTTCAACATTGTTAAATTGGTTTCGTTAATTTTCGTCCATTTCTCCATTTCTTTAACTAGACAAAAAAAAATCCCTAGTTGCACTGTTTACAATTGCGATTATTTCACAAGGCACGTTACATGCGATTGCGTAAAAACGAGTCTAAACCTGGAAAAAATGAAAGTTTTTAAATGGGCAAGGTTAAATGTTATCAGCGACAAATGAATTTTTCCACTGACCGGCGTCGACATATGACGCCGTACACGTGTGGAATGTGTACATAAACTTATTTAGTAACTGTTTGTAGTGCTTGTGGTTTTCCATTTTATTTATGCAGCAATCTCTCTTCATTATGAACTCCATATTGAATTTCACTGCAGATATCTTACCTTTATCGCAATGGTTAAGTCTTGTACAATATACTTGTTATGTTGTACTCTGAAAATGAAGATCTTTAATACTAATTTATTAAAAAATAACGAACCGCTTTAACAGCTACAGACATATGCAGGAAGGTAATAATTTTCATAATCCTATAAGACTCCGAATGCAGATTTGCTATAGCTATTCTATTTTGGATTTTTTTTGCAATAATCGCGCTTAAACACAGAACTGATTAAAAACACACTAATATGCTAGTGTGCACTAAATAATGCTAGTTAATCTTTTAGCATTCCTTTTATATTAATCCCATTGATTGTCTCCTGGTTTACTGAGTTAGTTTTTTTGAAAGAGTGTTCTCCCGGTAATTGCTACTACTAATTGCTTGACTCATTTATCAATCGATCAACACACGAACGCCAAATCGATGAAATTTATCCAGTTAACGCATTTTAATCGACAGTTGAATAATATGATGTAATATATAATAGAATATAACAACAATTGCTCTGAAGTATTTACACTCCAAACTTTAAACTGATTGATTAAAGCTAGTGACTTCGTGGACTCCTGAACCGTGTCAATATTACAAACTAACGAGCTAGACTAAATCAAACATAACCACAAATTCAAGCGAAACTCTAATATACGGATTTTTTTTTCAAATAGTTCTTTGAAGTTGCTCTACTATATATACGCCGCATCTTAATGCCCAATACCCACCAAGTAATACCCAAAATTAGTTAATCCCCTTCAGTATCCATACAAAGCGTCCCATGGATATTTCTTGAACAGAATGCTCCATATCTCGATCAGCAAAATTGTCTACCAGAGAAGCATTAAAACTGACCAACTCTTGTTGGTGGACTAAATATTGCCTAATGTTACACAAGCTATAAGACAATCCAAATCAAAGGAAATTTGAAATACGTTAAGCTCATCATCATTAGAAAATACTCCTCGAAATTTGAATATTGTCACCTCATAACTCACCAATCAATCATGTAAACACTCATTTTCCCCGTAAAGCTGCGCAGCTTCAGAAATAATTTATTTCGTAACAAAATGCCTAACCTACTCCCTCTTATCGCTTACTTTACGACCAATGTAACAAAAAAACGTGTTTCGTGCTTCCACAGCTCAGCAGTCCCAGGTCACTGTATTTACACTTTCTTCTCGGTCTGCAGTTCGACTCCTCTCCGTGTTTTAGTTGAAGGATCTCGGAGCATTGCTAGAGTCCAACGTCCGGTACTGAGGAGTAGCCGTCTTGTCAGCAGCATCTCCAAAGTTGCTGCCCCGGTGGGAATCGTTTATGAGTGTTCGCAGCATTCGCGACACTTGCTCCGATCCCGCACCACTAACTGCTACCGGAGACGGTCCTTGAGCTGACGTTGCTGGGGACTCATAGTTCGGGACGACCTTGCTCTCCGACGCATAGTATCCCGATCCCAGATGACCGTGCAGGTTCGGTGTCTTGCAGTTGCAGGTTGGCTTACGGCGCAGTACCTTGATGACGCTCTTGCCGGGGATACAGTAGTGATGACGTTTCTCAACGATCACGAACCCACAATCGCCACACTCGCCCTGTGGTGGACGGACACCGTGGACGGCATACGGGCATGGCAACCGATTGTCTTCACCAACCACCGTCGGGCCGTACTCTTGCGATTCTGATTCCGTCATATCGAAGTACGTTTGCTCCTTAAATCCATGCGCAGACGACACGAGCAGACCTACCAGAACTGCCCCGACGACAATGTGCAGCAGTGAGGTATTCATTTCGCGGCAAACACGTAACAACGGAAGTATAACACTGCACGCAATACCGGAACACACGCAACGAAAAAACGGAAAGGCGCTGTGCTGCTGAGCTACCTGGGCCGATGAGAAGCGGAAGCAAAGTGTACTGCTTTTTCCGGCGCCGTGACCATTTTATAATGCGGTCGTGTCTAGTTCAAGGATGCTCTTTTCTTCCGCCTTTTGCTTCACCGCCAGACACTCTCCGGCCTTATCAGCCAAACAGTTGGCGACAGTTGTTGTCCCCAGCTGAACGGGATCGTCTCCTTTGGCCACTCGCCGTAATGTTTATGCACGACTCAGCGTTCCGGCTACGTGCCGTGTGGAATGTATTAAACGACGGCTAAACGTTATGGTTTATTTCGTGGCTACGCGCCGTTGCGTTGCGCATACAGGCACCTGCAGCGGCTGTTAGTATTCCGTTTCAACGATCAACGTTGATACGGCGTTGCTATTTGTTTTTTGTTTGGGAGCGCCCAAACCTGTGTCCGGTGGTGTTTGTAGAGCAGTTAAGCAAAGTGAAATTGATTACGCACGAGTGTCGTTTGTTTCTAAGGCGCCTCAGTTTCATCGTATCATTCGACCGGTGAACCTGCATTTTATGGTCACTGAATAATCTAATCCCACAAACCGTTTAGAGGAGTTTTAGAATCAAGGTTAATTTTAGAATATCTTGTTCAAAGTCAGATATATTTGAGGAATTTGAAAATCTGTGAAATTAGTTGGTAAGTGTTTAGATGATACGTGTTTTTGATATTATACATACAACAAAATATTGAAGGATCAATACAAAGATCTCGTGCCGTTCTGCATCGAATTACGTACATCTTAAAATTTTGGACATTCTTCAGATTTTAGCAGAATTAATACATACTTAGACTATTAACGCACCGCTTAATTAATTGTACGTGATATTCTAGAACAAAGATATAAAGTTACTGCCTTCTACTTTATAGAATAAATGAAAATTTGTAAATAATGTCCGGAATCTGAAACTGAATCGGAATATTGTCCGTAGATTGATACCGCACGGTATTTGGGTATTTGAACTAGAACACTGAAAAACTTGGATTAAACACCATTCAGAAGTGGCTATGACATGAATTGTGATATTTACTTTTGCCAGAAGATGCATACCTGAGGTACTACTCGCCCAGAGACTTCGGCCTTGATGGTTAATCTTGGTTTGTATTTAATCGTTAGAAGTATTATAGCTCGGGCAGGTCTTTCAAACTACCAGACCATTAACAATTGATAACAGGACAGTTTTCTCTTAACAAATACTCACTATTTCTAGAAAAATAAATTAACCGCTTGCCAATATGTCTAGAAAACCAGTTATGATAGGCATGACCTAGCAGAATGTTATGAAAAATAAAAATGAAAAACATAATCCACTTTGAAATAGTTGTGAAGGACATAAAAGTTTCGATAAATCAAAAAGAACTTCGAATAGAAATGGTGTCTTTCGATCGGAAAATTGGACTAAATATCTTAAAAATGTAAATCTTCTCTTTTAAAATCTTAATTTGTGATTATGTCTTTTCTATATTATGGTTTATTGAATGGTGGGCGGGCGGTGGTGTATCAGGTAGCGGCGCCGTTCTTCACACGGTAGAACCGGACTAACTCCCACTTGGATCAATCCCCCATATGCAAGATTGACTATCTAGCTAAGGGTAAATTAAGTCAAAGAAAGTCGGAAATGGCCGGCCTAGACCTCTTGAGGTTGTTGTACCAGTAACAAGGAGGAGGAGGTTTATTGAATAATCTAAGTACTATTGAAGATGGCACCATACCAAATTACAAATCAAAAATGTTTCGATAAATTTATGAGAACTTATAACAAAAGTTAGAGTCTTTCGATTAGAGAATTAGATTTAATGCCTTTCAGTCATAGAAGTCATAGAGTTAATAGAACGTCAATTATTTGGGCAACTGTCGCCTGGCTGCATTCGTTTTTCAGGGAAAACAGGCCCATCACCTTTATACGAGTCATAATTGAAGATTGCAGGTCAACGTTAAAAGCATTCAAAAATTTGTAACATTGGAAGTTATTGTCTACTAACAATATGGCACATTTTCCAGAGAGTTAAACTTGATCAGCTTTTTATACAAAACTCTCTCGGACTAAAACGGTTGAAAAAGTCAAAACTATTCTATTAGCTGTCATTTCTTAGGTCACGGATAATCCGCCTGGCAGTTAATCAAGTCCTTAATAAGCGACGTTCTGGTGTATTTCTATGTTGGAGCGCCATCTAACGGAATTTATTAAAGTACACTGATGTATCATCATTCGAATGAAGTTGTCAGTTATTTGCTGTTGTCGAGTAATTTTCTTGATCGTAAAATGTGTTTCATGAGTTGATACATAGTTGCTTGTTATATTGGTAGCGCTAGAAGTTTTTTCATTTACCACTCCGTAACAAAGCTGCACAATATCCTGCATCCCCAACAGAGGCACACACGTACGATTCTTTTTTGTAATGTTCGCGAAAAAGTAAACAACGTCAGCATTCATTATCCAATCGCAACCGATGTTGGGAGGATCGATTTCGTAATTGCAAGAATAACTCAAACCGATAATAGCTTTGGGCTTCTGCACTGCACCACCCTGCAGACTCGATGCAGCTGGCAAATGCTGCTGGCGTAAAGCATCTTGGGGGCTACAGAATAAACGAAATCGAACCTTACCACTGCACAAGATAATCCATTCATTCTTAACCGACAAAACAACACACATATGCAAAGACAGAAGCAACAAAAAATATGTGGAAAAATAATGGAAGCATCAACGTTCCGACCCAAACGGTTCCATTTTTTGTCTTAATTTACGTTTAACGTTAGAGAGGGGGGCTTAGCAAAAATAAACCATACACAAAACACCATTGCAGAATGAAGCATACCTCCGACAGGTAGCATGTACACAGATGCACAAAACATACAAAGTAAAGACCGGGAGTTGATGTTCGGACCAGGCTGTAAAACATTCAACGCTATGGGAATCGTCCGTGGGCAACGCGTCCATGGTTTCCACAGAGGGTTTTTTTTTCGAACTGGAGGCACCCAAAGTCGATCGATTGGCTGATCGATTTACGATCGGTACGAAGTATTTTAATTTGAAGACTAACCGAACCAAACCGAACCGACGAAATATGTTTCAATTAGTTATTGAGCGACAGAACCGGGTTTCGCCAGAACGATCGTAACGAAACGGAAACAAACGGCTGCCCGGCAGCATATTGACGATCGCATGGAAATCGACCTGAACCAGCCCCAGCCGCGCAGCAACATTCTTACGCCCTTCAGAGCACTGAAGGAAATGAAAATAAAATCTCTTATTTACAACCCGATGGAATCCTTTGCGATGTTCGTGCGTGTATGCGCCTTCGTTTGAACGGTTGGAAAAGCGTCCGACACTTGTTGTTGTTTTTATGATGCTTGTATCAGCTTCATCTAACCCCGCACCTACCTCCCTTTCGTTGGGTAACTGCTTCTTTTGTTTTTGCTTTCGCCAATCCTCGCCAAATGGTTGAGGTGATGTTGCTTTTTGCCTTCGCGATGTATGCATAAATTAAACCGCGAAACCAATTGCCAGTGCAAATACTGCATAAATCTTACCGCGCGGACATTTAGGATTAATAAAAGTAACGATATGAGAGGTGATAAAAGTAGCATCCTTTGCCTACCAAGAATCAAAGGGAAGATGTTTGTTCGTGCGTACGTTTCCCGCTCGGTGGAAAGTGAAGTTAATGCCATGTCCGGTAAGCTGAGCGAAGCGGTTGGTACATATTTATGTCTTTGTAGCTGGTATCGAATCATGTAAAATTGAGCATATTCTGTTCAATATGTTGTTGAATCGATTGTTCGATTCTGAGCATTAAGGTAACATGGTTGTAAGTGATTGTAGGATACATCCGAAGCAGCTTCCGTTTGAATATAAATCCTTTTGTGTGTGGAAATGGTTTTCGAGTGCGCTAGAACAAGATTTCAATCGCATTAACATAATATAAATTTGCTGCGTATGCTGAAGATTTTGAAATGTTCTCTATTCGGTGCAAATATTCATTTCAAAGGACGTGAATCATTTACAACAATCTGGTAAAAAAAGATTTATCTCATGTAAAAAATAGTGTCACAGTTTCATGGTCGATACAGCAACAATTTATATGAAATAACTTTGAGCGATGAATTTAAGAATTATTGTGATGTTTAATTTAAAATTTTACTATTTTGAATTTTTTTTTATTGATTCTGTATTTGCTTGCATAAATTTGTGCTTTATTTAAATTCAAGAAGATGTAGAGTAAAATCAAATGAACCTATAACGAATACTATACTATACTATAACATTTTTACATTATAGCTATGAACATTACTTTTTTTAACGCGTAATATACAATTCAATTAATACAATGAACACAAAATTAAGCTCACTTTGTATGGTAGGTAATCCACAATACAATAATTTTCATGATCGGATCTTCATTACAAATCCATCCATAACACTTACAAATTTGGGTAATTTCTATTTTCCCGTATTGTTGGTATTTTAATAAGACAACTGGTAGCGAAATGCGTTTAATAAGAAGTCTATTATCATTTTATCAAACTTTCAAACTTTCTCTCGCACCAAATAGCTGGTCATTATTCTACCCAAATGTGCCAAAGTATGCTGTCAGAAAGCTCACCCAAAAAAATATACACACACACACACCGCCCGAAGAAAGCCATTTGTTCACCTTTATTAATGGGCTTCGATTTCCGTGCTACCATTTCGATCACCTCCGGAGCATACAGGGGACAAAAACAGGAAAAAATATCAGAGAAATTGCGCAACCGAGCGTCATACCAATCGCGCGCGAACCAATTCCACGATAAGCCTCCGGCACCGATCGGCACCATTTATCACATTTAATAGGACCCAAAATGCCCTCAAGGATGGGCAACCACTTTTATCGAAACGAGGTACGAAATTGAAACCCCTTCGTTGCAGCATAAGTAACGACGATTCAAAAGGGATTGCAACAGGGCCTGAACGACGAGGGAGTTGAAGAGGGTAAATGGGAAATAGAAGGCACTTTTTAAACAAATCTTCGCCACATTCTGGCTACTAGCCAGAAGCTTTCAATTATTTTCACTTCCTCGATCACTTTGCCAACGGTTTCGAGGCGGAGTAATTGACCGCCGATTCCCTTTACTTATTGCGCTCGACTAAGTCCCCCAGGGTGGGAGAGAGGATGTGGTGTTGTTTGTCTTACTACAGTTTTCACCCGGTCTGGATGAATAATCGGCCCATAGACGGCACGGTGGGATTCACCTGAATGAAGCTGTACGAACATAAATTATGAAATTAATTTCTGTATTTGTTTTAACTCGCTCGCTGGTTCCCGAACTATGGTTCGAGCGGTTAGTATTTGTTGGTTTTTTGTAAGAACTGTTTTTTTTTAACCCATTCTGTATGATGCGTGGTGTTAAGGTTTAAAGCGAAAGGAAGGATGTACCACGCTTTATAGCCACATTACTCTTCTAGCTCGATGCACCTTCGTTTGACATTTCAATTAAAAACGAGCCCACAGTGTTTCATCTAATGTTCGCTGGGTGTAAACAGAAACGAGATAACTTTCTGTTAACTATAAAGTAACTTAACTGCTTTAACAACGTGTTTACTGAAAGGAATTACTTTATTGTTATTATACATTTTCCCTAGAGGAAATAATAAATTTAAATCTCTGTAGGTCTGCAGGTTTTAAATTTTACATTCAACAAACTTCAATTTTGTTTCGCATGACTGGCGCTTAGCGATAATTATTATAATAAAAAGTACGAATATGAATCATTTGCATAATATGTAGTGAATTACTGATCCAATATCACAATTGATGCTGCTGTACAACAATGCTCTGCCGCTTATAGCTCAGTGGATCAAGAACTACTAAAACTTATTCATCCACTATATTCTCGGGAACGTATTTCGTAAAAATTTTAAGCATAACTTCGGATATATAAAAGCGAAACACACAACGGGACAACTGACGTTAGTTCTGCAATTCTGTATTTTAAATCGTACAGGAAGTTCATCTTCTATACGTTACACATACTAAAGCTCGTTGAGTAACATCGACAGTTGCGCAAGCTTCGTTGAATGTAACCAAAGCACAAGCGTAGCATCCAAGAGATTACCCTTACCGTAGTAATTATAAGCCATTACAAGAATGCTCCAGACAGTGCGGGGTGGTACGAACTCTACCAACTCTTGGTCTAGCTTGCCAAAACTGAGCGTGCATCTCCGTATGAGTTCCTCTGCACGTAATGGAACAAACAACCAACGAAATACGGCTCCGTAACTCGGATTCGATCCGCAACCGTTGGTCAATGGCACTGTTGATCGCAAACATCCATCCACCGATGGTATGCCCGCTGCTGGTCCCGTCACACCACGAGGTTGATGAAACCGTGCGAGTTGAAGATAGGTGTCTTCCCCAGGACACAATCTTCCGGTCCAATCGCACCGAGATGGTGTGCCGGAGGGCCATCATTGCTGTTGCTGCTGCTACAGCTGTTGTTGTTGTTAAGATCCGATCGCATGCCACTGAACAGATCCTGAGCTCGTGGCACTAAGAGTGAAGTAATCGTAGAAACATAAGGGATTGCAATTAATAATCCTCTAAAACACTCTCAAGCCACATCTTCAACACTCACCATGTACATGCTTCTTCTGACGGGCGCGTGAGTTCTGGAACCAAACTTGTGTAACTCGCTTGCTCAACCCGGTAGCGAGGGCGATTCTTTCCAGATCCTGTCCATCCGGATTGCTGTCCACCTGGAAGTTTGCCTGCAGGATCTGTATCTGCTCCTCCGTGAACGTGGTACGGATGCGCTTGGTTTTGTTTTTGCCATTCCCATCCGCATCGCACCCATCCTCACTCGACGCCGTACCGTCATCGATCAGCTCCATGTAGTGCGTCTTGCACAGGACTCGTTCCTCACAGATGGCGAACTGTTCGCCAGTTGACAGTTGCCGACCACAGGAATCACACGCAAAGCACGCCAAATGAAACACATACTCCCGGGCCCGTCGTACCCAATCGGTGGCCGATATGGAGCGCGAACACTTGGCACAGCTCGTCTTAAACTTCCTTCGAATGGTGCAGCAGAAAGAGAAAAGAGATCCACAACACCTGTTAATATCGATCGCGGCCCGGTGATAAGCGAAATAGTTCTGCCTTACTTGATGTAATCCGCTTTACAGTACATGTCACCGTCCCGTAGATAGCACGAGACCTGACGCTCCAATGGACAAAAGCAAATGCTGCAACGCAAACAGGACCCGTGCCAGGCACTGCCGTTCACCTCAAAGATGTATCGATCGGTGATCGGTTCAGCACAGTTTCCACAACTTTTAAACTCCGTCTGTGAACGATGGTGTAACGGAAAGGGAAGTTGCCACAGTGAGCTCTTATGTTCTGTATTTTAATTCTGATCATTCTAACAATGTTTAATATTGTGTCAACAACAAATACACTATGGGTCCTTTTCTATTAACATACGATGAATGTTCGTATTAAACAGCAATTTTTGAAATAATAAGTAATTTATTATGATAGAAACCTAATTCAACTTTTATTAAATTAAGTAACAAACGTTGTTAATTTTGAAGAAGTTTCGCTGGTGGTATAAAAAAAACGCAAAATAACCTTAACGCAAAGCAGTTAATTGTGCTGAATCACATATCCAAGTAGAAAGTGTTAAATAGTTTATTACTTTTGTTTTAGAATTCTTACCCTAACGTGTTCAAATGACTGAGAACGAGTTGTAATCGTTACACAAATAAGTGCCGTTTGGAAATAATTTAAAGAGATTCATAAACAATTACCAGAACGTTTCTTTTACCTTCATTTCAGAAAACCCAATCAATCACTATATGCACTTGTTAGATATTCTTCTATAAAACAATCGTCTTTCCGATAGTCCTTCAGAACAAAAGTTCGCAACCAACACTGTCTGTGATTTTATTCTCGCTATGATAAAACACTCCTTTCTATTAAACAAGATGCAAGGTCACAAACACATCTAATACATCATTCTTCATCTAAGTTCAAAAAAACAGTCACTTCTAAAATGCACTTTTTTTCTATTAAAATCACTCGTTGTATTCCAACTCTAATCTTCATTCACATGCCTAAAATGGACCTTAAATTTTCACACCACCGCTGCACACAACTTTAATTCTGGCTTCTAATTCACAAAGCAACTCTTCAACCAAACCCGATGCCAAAAGGTTCCGAACCTCATGGTGCGTCAACCACCGTCGCAGGTCAATCTCGAACTGAGCGCAAAGTCCCTTCATCCGGCAGCATCAAAAAGGCTAGAAACCGAAACAACCCTATTCCGGTACGGTAGATGCCTTTCGGACGGTGAGACCTCTCCCGATCCATCTGTCCAACTTTGCGTTGCTAAAGGAACGCACGTTGGAGATGCGGCTTAGTGGCTCTCTTTTCTTCTCTTCTATTTATCGTTTTAATGCTGTTCTGTTGCTCTCACACGCATTGCTAGAAATCCCCGGTCGCGTTCTAGGCACTCGCATCGCGCACACTCTCTATCGATGCTTAGACGCTCTATGTACTCGACACGCGCTGCAACCCAAAAACCCTAAAACCCCTCCGTTGTCGACCTTCGTCGAGGAGTAGGGCGAACCTGAAGATGAAGAACGCTCGAACAAGGGCCGCAACATAACACGCCCCTTCGATTTATGCGCGATTTATGTTGCCTGTTGGTTCGGGGTGTTTAGTTCCGTGGCACCCTTGGCTCTATTATGAGTTCCAGCGCAAGGTTTCCAAGTGCGGGGAACATACAGAGGCAAATACTTCCGAGTGGTTGCTTTCTGGGTTCGCTTTTGTCACTTTTGAAGTGCTGGTTTTTAGCGAGCAGTCAGCAAATTGATTGAAGAATTAGCAATAGAAAGATTTCTACAGTATACAAGTAGTCTGCTATACAAGTACTGTAGATTATTACAAAGACGCAGCTTCTCACGGAACCTTGTACAGGAAGAGTAAGTGTGCGCTTATTCTTGCGCTCAACTTCTTTATTCCTTTCTCATCGGGAGTGTTAGACTTTCCGGATCATCCTGTAGCATGAAAGGGTTCTTCAAAGAACACCTAGACAGAAATCCCAAAATGACAACGAAAGTGTCTGGTCTAAAAGTGATGTCATACACCTTTGACGACCGCACCTCACGACCAGCAAGCAGTTGCACGACGTACCGAGTTGCATAATTGTGTCCTATTCAGATGCAAATTGTCCTGCATACTTCCCGTACACATCGTGGGCCCAATGTGTCTAGAAGTCACAGGATTCTGCCACGGTGCCTCTTTAGTTAGAGAATTCGTGTGACGAATTTTTCATCCTCCGACCAGCGACGATACTTAGAACAGTGAAGGTCGCCGACCGATCCGTCGGCTTGGGAAAGGGGTGTCGTTGAAACAGCTTCCGGACGGTACATGATGAATTTAGACGAGATCAACGACGATTCTCCACCTGGCCAGCCAGACAAAACAAGGAAAAAAATGACGGATTACCAAAACGTTGCTCTTCGTGGTAGCGAACAGTGGACAGATACGTGTGACACCGCTTTAAAGTCTCGCTACCGTTTGACAGCTTAACGAGCACTCTTTACGGATCAACTCGGAAGGTAATGGTGCTGAATGGACGACGCTGGCACTGACACACACCTTCCCAGACGGCACTGCATCCCTTGCTGGTGTTCGCTCGCTTGTTTGCATTCTGCTCGCGTGTGTGGGCCTTGTAGCCCTCTTTTGAAACACTTTTCATTGCTAATCAAAATGTAAGCCGAAAGGTGGACAAATAGGTAAAACGCGTCCAACACATTCGGATCAATGGAGTGAGTGTGTCATCTTCACTTTAACGAATTGTTTAAATTTGCACAAATAAAGCACAATTTTGCTGGGTACTGTTGTTTCGCAATGATAGTTTTACTGTTTACGCTTTAATTAGGAAGTTTGAGGAACTGTAATTGCGTTTTATTTTAGGATTTCAAACTGGGATCTCGACGTAAACAGTAATACATCATTTTGTCACATTAGTTCTACGCGTCCTACCTTCCAATACAGTCACATTTTAATGCAGTTTCGTTCGACTTTAGTAGTTGCAAAGTCAAAACAGGAAAATTCCTAAATTCTGACTGATAGCCTCAAAGATTTACCAATACAAACACAAAAATGTTAAGAAAGTTAAGTGAACCACTTTAAGGCGACATTTTTTCAAAGAATAATATTATTGGTGAAAATTTAAACATCTGTTAAAACTATATAAATGCAGTCTTACGATTTCGTGCATCGTCGTTAAGTATAATATATTGAAAATCGATTTTATGCTCATTTTAGATACACTAGGCGATGTACGAAATCAATGAATGTAGGAGTTTACATCTTATTGAAAAGATGTATCCAAATCATTTAACTCTCAGCAAGATGCATCCAATCCGTAATGTTAATAGCTCACGCATGATTTATCACATCCCAGAGATACGTAGTCTTCAACCTAATGACATTAAATTTTGTAATCCATTTAGGACTCACAATGGGAAACTAAGACATTATCTTCATTTGGACATTTTCTTAATTTTTTGGTTCGACTTTACCGGTACTTTGTACACAACTTAACAAAACATGAACGACCGAAATTGACCTACGAAGTTGTACTGGCACTAAAAGAATTTTTAAAGTATCATCTGATCAAGCACCTTCATATCGTCATTCAAACAAGCTGCACACTTTAGTTTGAAAAATACAACTTTTTAAAAAAATAATACATTTGTGCAAGTTACTTCATACGATGGTATGTAATGGGTTAAAATACTCTGATGGAGTTATTTGTTATTGTCACAAAGGATTTTTTTACAATTTAACATATTCTTAACATATGATTCTTGATTTTTCTGAAAAAGTCATGTATTAATTGAATATTACAACTTTATTTAATACATATAATTCTTGAGCTTGTTATGTTGTATTATTAAAACTAGACGTGCTTTACGATTTTGTTTTTTTTGGCACATGATAACAACAACAAATGATCTCTCACCCATCTATCTTCGGTACAATAATTGTGTAATTCGTTTCGAATCGTTAACGCACCTGAAGTATATTAATTAGAACTGATACATCAAAAGACAGCATCCGTTTTACCCGCGACCGTAAGGCACGAAACAAGGTCTCCGTACGAAAAGTAGATGCAATTAAATCGTTTTTCTCACTCAAAACATGAGATGATTACAATTATTACACTCACTTAAACAGACTCATCGTTAGCTCGCTTCCCAAGGGTGTTTGTTGCACTTCTTGAGCAATAAACTTGCTTGTACTCACGATTTTCTTTATCATCTATTTATCTGAACTATCTCTTCGAAGTAAACAAATGTCCTGTGAAATGAGTAGAAATCAATTCCTACGAACACAACTTTCGATCGTCCAGCTGTAGAAATTTCACCCCAAAACAAATACCACCCTCCAAGGCTACGACGCTGCTGGCCCGCAAGAACAGTCGACAAATAAGTGATCAGTTTCATCGCTCACAGCAAGCATCCATGTACTGCCTCAGGTGAAATGGGCGCTGCTTCCTGACGTGTACGATTGATTCTGTGCAAGGCACACGCAGTGTTAGAACACCCCCGGACAAGGAACATTCGGCTTCCGGTTTCAGTGCCTTCCCCCTTTTTGTACCGGATACGGTGTTTGATTGTTTCCTGTGGCACAAATTTGGTAGGCGTTAGACGTCAGTAATAAATGCGCTACAAAGGAAGCAACCCTCCCGGCTGTCGTCTGTCCGTCCGGGTTGGGGTGCGAATTGTTGCGGGTGATTGTTCACCCCCTAGAGGCCCAACCCAATTGCCCGCATTGTACAGATTAAGCGCCGGTTCGGGACAACAATAGGATGAGCCGACAGGGATTTTGCTTTGGAATTGTTGCCAAACGGTGGAAATTCTTAGACAGAGTTTAGTGCACGCTCGGTTGAAAAGGGGCTAAATTGTGGGTAATTAAATTAGCCGCATGTAAATCGCTCCATCGGCTGCTGTTAGGTGAATTCGTTCAAGCGGTCCCGGGAGGATATTACATAGAGCGGAGCACGGAGCTAAGACAACATAGAGCAAATTGGGATGAATATTCAAATCAATACTCCGTAAATAAGTTGGCACAAGGGTTTAAACTATTTGAAGCAAAGTTTTGAGTTGTGTAATAAATAATAGTCTTCCAAAAAGTTTTAAAAATAATATTAATGTACATGAAAAATCTTGGTAAAATACTTCAAGCGCATACTAAACCTTTCTACTTCAACGCCATACCGACACCAATTCATCACTTGCTACACAGCTTTCCCAATGTTATATCGATAAAGTCTCTGTCCAGCCCTTATCGAACATTTCGAAAAACGAAGGAAATGCAAGTGTACCGATTTTTATTTAATTTTCCTTTTATTTGCTCTCGGACACCCTCTTGCTGCTTTTTTGCAATAGGACATCAGGCTGGCTCGACGAATTTGTTGTAATCAAACGTACAAATAAATAAACAGAAACAAATATTGAAGAAGCAAACACAGAAGGAAGGGAAAGTTTTTCATCAACTTACCACCCTGCCCATTGTTTGGACAGCATTGGAATAGTAGGCGCTGCCGAAAAGTTTCCGAAGAAGCACACTTACGAACGCTGGAAAAAGGAAGTTTCGGAAGAGAAAGTTTTACCGTCTTTTGAATTGCTACTCTTTATTGTCCTGATTCTGCTAAAAAAAGTAATAGGAACATTTTATTTCATTCATTTCCAGTCAGGATTGTCCCATCAGTCAGGTTAGTAAAAGTCCATAAAAACCACATACAAGCAAAAACGGCATAGGGATAAAACGGCTTAGCGTGCAGTTCCGCAGAACGATAATCCCATTATTTTCGTATCGTAATCGGATCACTGCCGCGGGTTGGAACTGCTTTGAACTGTGGCCCCTGTTTCCCGGTTGTATCATTAGACGATAATACATCTGTCATTTGAGACCAGTAGAATCGCCCATTATGGAACGTTTATGCGTGTTTCGGATTTATGGCTTAAAGAGAAGGGTTGCCTGTTTGTGGGCAGGAATGGTTAAAACTCCGATACGGAAAATATTATTAAGAAGATGTACTTATCCTGGAACAATACATATTTAGCTTCTTTTTCGAATGTTTTGTAGCTAAATTTATCGCAGAAAACAAACCAATGCTGCACATATTCTTCCCTTCTTTGATTTTTTTTTATTGGACTGTTTTATTAATGTTAAAAACATTTATATTAATAACTTATTTACAGAAGAAATTTCACTAGAGTTATGCGTTTAATTTTCACAATTTCACTCTCCACAGTATCAGTGGTAAGGTTAGTTTTGCGTTTTCTTTTCTTCCTTCAACCTAATACAGTTAGTGGCAAATTTGTGCTACACCTTAGCTCACCATCATTCTTAAAACATTTCTTTGGTATTCCGGTTTCCTGTCTCCACACAGAGCTGGGTGGAGTCGCTTTGCGATTGAATTTAACTCTCCATCTCCTCCTGCATCGTCTTCAGCAATCATCCATTTGGCAACTTCCGTGTGGCGAGTGCAACAGTGATTGCATACCCATATGTTACACCATCAAGTTGATGAGATTCACTGTGGAATGTTGGGTGGAAAGCAAAAAAAAAATCCCCAAAAACACAAACAGAAGTCAAAATCTGGTCAATCTTGCGGGATATCCCATCATGCGCTTACCGTGCGAGTTGAACATGGCACCAGGATGTTTACCCATACCGGGACCATGATCGTGATCGCCCAGACCTGTCTGTCCGCTGCTGTTATTGTTCATGTCCTGCCGCAATGCGTTGAACAGATTGGGATTGTGATCGCGTGGAACTGAGGTAGCATATGAAACAAATACAAAAAGAGAGCCAAAAAAACACACACGGGAGTTAAAACACAATTGCGAGATAAAGCGTGTTCGGACCAGTCCCGAAACTGATCGATCACCTACCGTGGGTGTGCTTCTTTTGGCGGGCACGCGAGTTCTGGAACCAAACCTGCGTTACCCGCTTGCTTAGCCCCGTCAGCTGCGCTATCCGCTCCAAATCCTGCCCGTCCGGGTTGCTGTCGATCTGGAAGTTGGCCTGCAGCACCTGCAGCTGCTCCTCGGTAAATGTCGTCCGGACGCGTTTCGATTTGTTCTTGTTGTATCCATCACTGCTGCACCCATCTGTAAACGGGAAGCGAACCAAACGAGAAACGGCCATAAGGCACCGATGGTACACAGCCAGGAATAAACGGCACTGTGTGACGATCCTTTCTTACCATCGCTCGAGTTCGATCCATCTTCGACCGTGTCCATGTAGTGGATCTTGCACATCACCTTATCGTCGATCAGGGCAAACTGTTCGCCGGTCGAAAGCTGCCGGCCGCAAGTGTCGCATGAAAAGCAGGCCAAATGGAACACGAGATCGCGGGCCTTCCGCACCCAGTCTGAGGCCGCTATCGTTCGGCAGCATTTCGAGCATTTGGCGCCAAACGTTCTGTGCAAATAGGAGAGAAAACCAGAAGATAGTTTTATTTTCAATTAAACATAGCTGTTGCGTGTGAAGTATTTATTCTTTAAATGTTTTATTAAGTATGCTTCTTTAATAGGTTTCGAAAGAGGATTAAAGAAAGATTAAAGAAAGAATATTGTTCTTGATTGTCCTTCTTTTCTATTTTCGGTATTCAATACTCGCATTTTTCAATTCATATTTATGGAGATTCTCCCCACAAACAGATATAATTAGATAGTGTAATAGTGTAATAGTATAAGTTTAGGAATATAAATATTTAAAAAAATGTTGAAGCGATTTAAGCTGAAAAACGTTGGCTAAACGGATTTAAAATTGTAAGACAAAACTATTCTAAACTATGGCAAATAATACAAGCCCCATATTTTATTGTCAATCGCTGTAAATCTAGTGAGCAACGGTACGCGTGACCGCGTAATAGTATATTGTTACATCAATTAAAAAGTAGAAAAGAGAGAAAGAGAAACTCATAATATGTTGCAGAAAATTCATTCATTTATCGTAAAATGCATGATCTTGCCAATTACAGAAAAATGGTTCCATAGCCTAACATTGCTATCACCAGATCCAACACATTTCAAATCAAAATATTATTGTTCCCTTTTCTGTTCCTACTTATCGGCACTAATTGAAACCAATTACGCTTCTAATATCGGCTCACAATTTCCTTCATCCCTCCCAAAAGGACAAATCGAAGCATCACCAGCACAACATCACGATACGCCCGCAATTTGTACGTACGGGTATCCGGACTGTCTGTCCCGCTTTGGGACGATCGTAGCGATCGCACCTTGTAGGGAAACATGTCCCGCACATTAGTTCAACCGTACCGATACCCATCGAGACCATGTTTTCCTGCTGGAGAAGCTGCGGAAAATGACAATCGCTTCCCACTCGCAGCGCTTTCTACACCAGGGTCTTCAGTTTGCGTGACAATGCGTGAACCACCCATTTGGCCCGGTCGAAGAAGCTCACCGGGAAGTCCCAATTTAATTATCGTCCACTACGGTCGCTCGCTGCGTACACCAGCCATACACCAGCCCAGGCACTTATTAAAGCGGTGCGCGTATAAAAATAAAAACAATTCCATCCCGCTGTGATTGCCTTTTGCTGCGCCTTCGGTCTAGGGAACCGACGATGCGAACCAACAATCGAACCCTTGTCGCGAATTTCATTCAACCAATTTTGCCAAACTCCCAAACCAGAACCTGCACAACTCGCGCTTTCAGCTTATTCATTCATTTATTTATTCCGTTCTCCTGTTATTTATTTAATTTTAATTGAACCCCGTGTGTGTTGTCCGCATGGTTGGCAATGACTCCCTGTGCTACGACACCTTTTTCTTCGGATGCTGTTGCGCTTCTTGGGACGATCGTTTCGATTTTGCTTCTATCGTACGACAACCATGGTTCTGGAGCAGAATCTTCAAGCTTGTTGTACTCGGTTGAAGCATTCATTCTGCCGTTTTTGCAGCATATTGTTCAATGCGATGTAAAACGGCATTCGTGTTTCTTTTTTTTTCTTTTGCAACTTGTCTGACGACAGCGTACTTCCTGCAATCGTGTTTTTTTTTTTTGGGTAAGACAACACTTTATAAAAGCAACGCGAACAAAAGCTATCTTCAAACAGGGAGCAAAACAAACCAAAAGCAGTGTACTATATTTGTACATCTCACACATGGCCAAAGAAAACCTTACGTCGTACGTGACATAGGAGGCGCTCACTGAAAGTTAAACCATGCCAACGATGAACTAAAAAAAACGAAGAAACCTAAATTGATCGACCAATGTTAAGGACGTCATGGGGGTGCTACTGATTCTGGTTGTCTTTTTTACCTTTATGTAGCTGGGTCGATTTGCATATTACACCAAGTTCGAATTATCGCACAGGGAAAAGGGGGAAAACGCGACTTAAACGAGATCATGCCAACGCTGTCAATCGAACACTCGGGCTCGCGGTGTTGCCGAATGCGCAAATGTCCCCGAAGGTGAAATGTGATCCCGTCCTAAAAACCCCGCATGACACTTGGCTACCGCGTGATGGGATGAAGGTTCGGTGCGGTGCCACTCCTTTCTGTAGATACTATTAGTTGGTGCTTTTGGTAGGCGCCTGTCAGGAGTGTACTGTGTTTCGTTTCGAATTGAAATTTAGATGGGTTCTTAAGGTATGAATATTGTAGGTGTATTATGGCTTTTAGCAACAATGTAGCGGATTAAGTAGGATTACTTCAGATGTGCAATATATTTGCATAATTTTGCACGCTAATGTTACCACTTTCAATAATTTAAAAGATCCATATAGTTCATCAAGCTGGTTAGTTTAAATATTTCCATCGATCAATTTACAAGTTGGACAAGTTGGAAGTTTTTGACAAGACATATGGTGCTAGTTATCTACCGATCATTTTAAAACCTGAGAAAACTTCTCCAAACAAAAGACTAGTCGCGACAGTTGTAATCCCAGGGGGTACTCTCAGATATACACTTTTGACCAAAATTGACGAACACCTATGAGCCGCGATCAAATAAAATGGCACAGAAGGGGTTTTTGGACTAGTGTACTTGGACAAATAGTGGAGAATAAAGACTAGTTGCATGAGTTGTACGATGATCTCAGTATCGTAACCGAGAGTGGTTTAGATGATTCCTGATGAATACTAAGACCCAATTCGATTATAACTCCTGCTAAGTAAATCAATAAACGAGATATCTCAACCAACGACGCCATGTGAAACTCATCATCTTCAAATAATTTCAATCTGCACCAAAGAACAACTTCTTATATGTAAAAATTCGCGCCAATTAAAAAATTCCATTGCGTCTGGCAGCTAACATCGATCTCTTGATTTGAATTTTCCTTCTTGATACACTTCCCTGCTGATAAGAACTCGGTCGCAAGTGTGAGATTATTTCTATCTTGCATAATCCACTGTTCCATCTGGCACCGATGCAGCAGCCGTCGACGACAGTGAGTTCGGAAGCAAACCATCGAACACCGAAACCACCAACAGACGATAAGCGAAGACGCGATGGTCAGCTCCAGTAGTGTGCACGCGATATGCTGCGATGCTGAACCGCTCGGCCATGCAGACGATAAATCATAAACTCGTTTGTAACAACACCAAACACATTTATCACTCCGTATGCATCAGTCAACTGGGTCGTTGACGGCACGACGGTCCCGGCGTCCGGTGCGTTGTAAAACAACATCAACAGCAGCAACAACAACGACCGCTTCGTTCCTCTCCCATGTCACCGTCTCTGTGACCTCTCTGTGGAACCGAATTTCATAGCCATTCTCGGGAGCGAGTTAAATCATATAAAAGGTGAATTCAAACGTTGGACAAAACAAAAAAAATAACTACAACCACACAAGACATGGTCCATTCGTCCAAGGGTCCGGGCAGGGACAACGATGATCAGCACGTAACATCCAACCACAGCCACAAACCAAACCACAACAACGCGGGCCATCTCGTCATCTTTATTTGCGGAAGCATAGTGCATAAAATACCGAACCAATAACTTTGGCATGTGCGCGAGATTATTGCCGGGCTATGGTGCAAGAAGAAGATGTGGCTTACTTCGCACCAGAACCGAACCAACCGAGATTCTAATCTCCTCTCGGTAGAACATATGCAATATCGATGTTTTGCTCCCCTCGTGATCTTCCGCATAAGTGCAAACATTGTAATCGCAGGTAAGGATCGCAATTTTACCATACATGGAACAGCAGCATTGAGTTAGATCAGTAGAGTAGATGTATTCCAACATTGCGATAGAGATGCATTTTGCAATAATTTATTTACTTTTAATTTAATAATACCTTTATGAGATAAATTCTCAATTCTTAATTATAAACAAATAGTTCCGGTTTAGAACACTTCTTCGATTCCTTATCGAAGATCTGTCAAACAAAAGTACTACTCTTGATGTATAACAGCAAGAAGTACAACATGTTTAATCTGGAAAATCTTAAAGTGTCTCTCCAAATACTCATATTACTGTCTTTGCTATAAAAATTACCAACTTTATAATTCAAACGTCAACCTAATAGCAATATTTGCTAACAATTTAACATAAGTATAAGATGTTTAGTCTAGTCCAATCTGCAAATCAATAAGACAAAGTATATCAATACTTAGTATATTGCGCCAATTGTTTCCCTGTCCCCTGAAAAGTAGACAATGTGCAAGAATGCTATAAATACTGCCGCCATAAGTAACTCGGTAAAAAGAAACAGAACGAGAGAGCTACGAAAAAAGTGTCCCCACACGGAAACCACAATTCTCGATTAACAAGGCGCGATATGTCTTGTTTAATTACCGCCACGATATGAGCATTCAGGTTAACCCGGGCAGCACCCGTGTCGTGCAGTTCGAGCCCACTCTTCCACCGTCATTTACGCCGTGGAGGTTCGCTACCGGCACCGGCTCTCTTCCTTGCGAAATCTTTTTCGCTTGAGCTTCCCGCGAGCTAGCACAGCATCGCCGGAGACATTACACCCAAGCAGCCCAACGGGAACGGCTGCACCATGTTCGATTCAGCTACACATATAAATATTTATTTCGCACATACCGTTTCGAAGCCGAAGATTGATGGATTTACTTTTTTATTGCGTCCTCTTCCGTAGCGTAAGGTTGGGACGAACCATGCGCAAGGCAGATTGTTGTTTTATTAATGCCCATTGCTCCAATTGATAAATATGCCAATTGATAAAAATGATAATACGCACCAAGGGTGGATACGACTGGATCGTCCGGGTCGGTTCCGGTTTTTTTTTTTGTCTCGACATGACACAAGTACCATCCCATAATCGATAACCAGCGTGGAGTTGAGCATCGTTCACGGCTCTCACGCCGCGGGTGTGTCACCCCCGGCATGATGGAGGAAGAATGGAGTGACGGACCGATAGTTCCGAAGTGTTGTTGTTCAATGTTTTCGTCTTCCTCACCAATACGTTATTCTTCACCAATTCATTCCCATCATAAATCGAATTGGCGCCGGCAAAACGTGCCCCAAGCGGGACGCTAGTGGAACCATTCGTTTATTCTTGCTGTGGGATTAAAAGCCGAACTTGAGCTTGAAATCTGTAACACACACACACACACACACACGCTTCTTGCCGAGGTCCGTCTCGTGGCATTGACACGCATCAAATGACATCGCAATTTCAAAGCCAAAAGGTGTATTTCTATCTGTACCGCTTAACTGTCTAATCCGACAGCTCCTACCGAATGACGCGCTCGTTCTCGATCGTAGTCATCGTGATCGTCGTCCGTCCGTTTCACCTCGGCCGGCTTTACGGGAAATCCAAAGCCCAGCCGCTTTTGACGTACGGCGCGCCAGACCGGGACCCGTCAGATAAAGTGTCGTGATATAATAATTCCAACTGTGGCCCATAAATAAATCGCTGTCAAAACAAGTCAGGCTCCGGGCGGGTGTTGTGCTAGCCTTTTTCTTCATATTTTGTGGTACCACCGCTATATGCTGTCTGCTTTTGATGTCTCTTTACGATTTCCTTATCGCTGCAACATTCTTGATCGCGATCGAGATCGTACTGTATGGCCATCCAAAAGGTAAACATTTAAGCCTTCCCAACTCCATTCGAGCATGTAGCATGTTATTGTAGTTTTCGTTCAACTATTGTAACTTCCTTCCCTTGCGTCGGTTTGTGCATGGCTTAATTTAAGCACACCGTAAAATTTTCTCGCAACATTCAGCATGATACTTGCTACTTCAAGAACAAACCAACTTCAAAGCCCGGGCTGTGGAAAGGCATATCGCGTACTCTCAGCTCAAGGTGCATTGCACCACCTCCGTTTGCTGGATGCATTTCTCAAACACATCCTTGAATCGACAACTCCCAGCTCGAGTTGAGTTGAGCCCCGGGGCTTCAACATCAACATCAACAATGACAAAAAACTTCTCCCCGCGCCAGGCTGTCAATCGGCATTTCAACGGCTCAGCTCGGTGCGCACGCCGCGTCACACTTGAACTCGATCTAAAGGGGAATAGGGCTCTGGTAGGAGTAGGAGATCGATTGTTTGTTACGTTTAGCGTGCGCGTTCGGCGTGCGCGAAGCATTCGAAACATAAATATACATCAAACACTGCTCACGAATAAACGTCAAGCGGTGGAGAGCGAAATCAAAACAAAGCTTCCACAACAGATCGGCGGGGATTATTCGAGGGGTTTGTGGGATAGTAAAGAAAAGAGACGTCTATAAATAAAAATACATACTCGATACATTCACAATAGTGTTGTTACTGTGGTTGTGACGAATAGAGCAGCCAAGCAATCTCAGTAGATTCAGTCACCTATCCGTTGCTTGGTGGTGGCGGAAGAGGGGAGTAACAGGGAGTAGGCCGCAGAGCAAAAGGACAAATACAGACGCCAGCAGGAAGGTGGTAAAACCGTAAGATTAATAATCCTTTTTGGCGAACTGTGCGGCGAACGGTTTTCCGTTTTCTTCGGGGTTCGTCGCTTTATCATGCCTTGCGCAAGTCTTTCGTTTCGGAACACTTGTGCAGCTATCGATTTTTAAGCCCAAAATGGACGAATTGTACGAAAAGTCTTTTGAAAACAGATTAAATTCGATCGCACAAAGTTTGAAATATCACGTACACGAAGGTTTTACGAATAGCTGAGCTGTGGTGAATTTAAATCCATTTTACTGTCGCTTTTTTGCTTTCCATCTCTTCACGGGGGTTTTTGTTTCTTGCTGCTTGTCCATCGATCCTTCTTTCGCGGGATCGATACAGCCCTGGGATGGAGCAAAACAAGGCTGGCTGGAAACCACCAGCGGTGGCACACCGTTGGTAGAGAAATATCAATAAATTATTTCACTTTATAAGCGGTCGCGAGGTGGAAAATGATTAATTTCCTGCGCTGGTGCGGTCGACCGATCTCGGACGGTGCCAACCACCGGACGCGTTTCAACGCCCGATCATTCGCGAGATCACGTTTACTTATGGAAAAATGGAATCGGATCGAACGGGTCGATTCACAACCAGGCGATCACCATCGTCGGATTTTCCTGCTGTTTGTTTGAATTCTTTTCAACTTCTACTGCGGTCGGTGATCCATCGAGCTGTTTTTTTGTACATTGGCATAAAGTCTTGTTTTGAACTGTTTTCGTACGGGATGAAAAGAAAAAACTCTCAGTCATTGTGTGATGTTTGAGTTATTGATAGAAATATCTCACTTTCGGACCGCGTTCAGAGTGGTCAACACAAACAAGCCGGAATCTGTACCGGGCCAACCGGGTCGAAACCGACGAGAAAGAGGCTATTTAGGTGTGTATTTTTTCTTTTGCTCAATCGATTTTGGATGTGAAATATGACCGTAAGCAAATGGTTTTTTTTTTACGGCGAAGGCTCCAACTGTACGGCTTTTCGGAATGATTGACAGGCTCGCTGGAAGCATCGATCTTTTTTATGATTATTAATGTCTCTCTAATGCCATTTCCTACCCGCCCCATGATCACACTCGCTTTCTTTCCATGGTGAGTTCTGTGTGTCAGTGTAGTTGTTTTTTTGTTGCTTTAGCACACATAAATGTGATTTTGGTTCCTTCTCATGCCGCGATCATGATCCATGATCCGCAACCACCATCGGGAACGAGCGTGAGTGTAATATTTTAATTCTCAACGGGTTAGATCTTAATTATATGTAAACAAGACTTTACGTTCACCAGACACGACATGAACCTGGAGTTTGTTTTTTTCCCTACCCCGATTGGTGGTGTGCCAAGGTACATAAATCATTCGGATGTATTAGGATCTGGTGGGTAAGTAAGATGCGAGCAATATTTTTGCCCTAATGGTCGCATGGCAATGGTAGATGAATAATTAGAATATTTTAGGGAAAGGATGGCATAATTTTGATTGAATTTTAATTCCATCCAATTGAGTTCCGAGCCCACCCGCAGTTTTAAAGTAATATTTACTTCATTGCTGTTATAGCTCACTAAGGTTCTATAGCTTATTACTTACTTGACGTAATCGGTTCGGCAGTAGACTTGTCGATCGCGAAAGTAGCACGAGGGTTGTCGTTCGAGCAGGGTCAGACAGACGGAACAACGCAAGCAGGATCCGTGCCAGGCGCAGCCGTCAATATCGAAAAGGTACTTATCGGCGATCGGTTCCCCGCAGGCGGTGCATATTCGTAGCTCTGTCTGCAATGCAATTAACATGGAAGAAAAAAACGCAAAAATAATAAGACAACAATTTAAGAATAACTATTTCACAGCATCCGATGGGACGAAACAGACCAAATTAGCCGCACCATTGTGTTTGTGTGGTTAGGATAAGGGATAAGAATGAAGGATCGTTTGCAGATATTTTTTCCCTCCATTTAGCTTTGAGCGAATAAGACACGATCGGTTTAGAACGGAGGGTCGATTTATCGATCGTCATCAATCGATGATGAAATGGTGTGTTTCTTGCTTTCTAAAGCACCCTATAAGACCCTTCCATTTAGAGAATCTTGTTTTGCACGAGGATATCTGCACAATGGAGCAGAAACCGATCGCTTTCGAACGGTAGCCATATTGTTGGGCTGGTTTACGGCGCGCACCATTAATTAGCCAGCTGAGAAAATTTAAATTTGCTTCCAAAAAGGTACGCTACGCAAATCACAATAAACAGAAGAAGTTGTTCGTTGGGATTTATTTTGCAAAACCGGAACTGCTTTTCAATCAATCCACAGGAGTTTAGGAGGGGCCCCTAAACCGCTTCTAGTCAAAGATGCCAGTAAGCAACCACATTCCCTTGCGGTTGATATTGGTGTGCAAATAAGATAGCTTCCATCCCCTCCCTGTAACACTCATAACGCGTTCACACTCCTCCTGTCCCTTTGCTGGAAAATGTGACAGAAAAATGGCCCCTGTTTCCCGCGGAGGGGTGATGCGCATCATCATTTGTTATTGTTTTGTACCGTCGAGGACCTTTTTCGCATCGGAAATCGCACTGTCATACGCGCATTAGCAGCTGCTTCGTGTCGTACCAGGTTGGAACTAATTCCGTACCGTGATTTGACCGTTGCAAACACACACTCATGAACAAATTTATTATTTATTATCATGTACCTCGCAAGTTTAGATACCAACAGTGATCACTTTTCCCGCGGGCTTTTTTTATTTTGGTGTACACGCTCAAGTGGTGGTTGTTAAAGAGCCGTTAAAAGGGACTTCCGCACTTTTGTGTTCCATTCGCTTTGGGTATTGGCTGGCGAGGGCATATAGCAGTGTATGAGGGGTGAGAACAGCATATGCTTGCCTTTATCCTGCCCTTGAAGTGGAAAATATGATGTTTCCGTTTTGTTTGAGGCGAGAAAAATAATGTCCCATTGTATTGTTTTTAATGCAGTGCACTACAAGAGAATATTTGTCGAGCAACGGTGCAAATGTTCTGGAATTGAAGTGCTCTAACCTTGATGGGTGGAACTAGTAATGTACTCTGGAATACGTCAGGAGTACAATGAAATAATTTATCTTTTTTACCAAACCGATCGATTCTGGTTGTTTAATTTACAATACTCAAATTTGTTTACTAAAATATTTTACATGATCTTTTCCCCTAATTTTCAATATTTTTGTATCTTAATGATCGAATCAGAAGACACCTTTTCTATCCACTGGCGTGTATGAGATAAATCAAATACCGATGATGAAACATTTCCGCCCGAATACAATCTTTCGCGCTGTCAATATACATTTTATCTCTTATTTAACGAAAACCATTGGACCATAGCCAAAAAAAGGGAAAGGAACGAAGAAAAATGGCAATCCGTCGGCACCTCATTTCCGTAACGGCTTGACATTTTTAACGAAAACGCTCAAAAGACGCTGCCAGTAGGAGTTTATGCTATCTATCATCGGAACATCGTCCCATACAAAATACCGATGCCAATTTCCGCAATTTCAAAACGCGTAGCTGCCAACGACAACAGCAGCAGGCAAAAAAAAACTCACAATCGATGATAAGCGATCACATTACAACCCTTTCTTTCTGATGTCTTCGTTACCAGTTACCAGGCCGAAAAGACCAACCCAAAGCACACAAATGGGAGAAGAAATAATAATCTCCTTACAAGAAGCAGCTCCTGCACGATACTAAAATTCAGGTAAAAACAAAGAAGCAACCTAAAGACTGCTCTATCGCATCCACAAAAAACATTTTATTGACATGTTCGACAGGTTTAATGGTCAACTATATGCGGTTTTTATCAGTTTTCTTTGCTGTGTTAGTCTTTTCCTCAAGGAACTTTTGCTTCCAGGTGCCTCGGCGAAGTCGAGGGTGGGCCCGAATGCTGAGGATCGAAAACCACAGCATCCAGTAAAACAGCACAAAAAAACCAAAACAACGAACCCACACGATAAACTGACCACAGCAGCGACATACATACATAGTTACTCACGCAAACCAACAAAACAAACGGTCACTAATGTAATCAGATAAATCTCAGCGACAGGGAGCAATAAAACTGTCGTCGTACTTGTCACGTTCACGCCACCCTCCAGCGTTCAACCGTCGCTGCGCCGGGTTCGTCTCCACCGTCCAGAGCTCGGTAGGGTCAGCTCTATGGTGAGCTCCACCAGTGCCGGATGATTCATTGAGTGATGAACGAACGAACATATCGGCGCCTGGCTGACGAGGACTCACACCGCGGGGTGTTCGCTTCTCCTTTCTCTAATCGATCAGGTGCCATCAGCAAACGTTCGATTTTGGGTTTTGAAAACAAATAATAGGAGAGTAGACAAAACAAAACAAAAACGAATAGTTAAGCAACGAGACGTAAAAATCGAATCGTAGCTAATCTGTCGGGCTGAGCAGTAGGGTTTTGTTTTACTGTATACATTTGTAAAAATATACTTTTTGCTCCTATATAAACTCTTCAGATGAGTAAAAATTACTTATATTTGAAATTCATAACATAGATTTTTGAATTCAGACCCCAATTTAATGTTAGGAGGTGATTCATAAAATAGTTTAATAAAATTGTTTATATAAACACACATTCTGTAATATTATACCCCTGCTACATATATCTTTAATATAATCGCCAAGTTATTTTAATATAAAATTAACATACTTTTTTCCAATCGGTAACCTTCCAAAATGCCTTCTTCGTAGAAAGTGAGCGTTGGCCGCAGCAACATACTTTTACTTGTTGGTGTCATGAAGAATTGATTAATAGCTCCCTGGTTAACACTTTTCGCTTGTTAAATTTGACCATCGAAACTGTCAAAAACCATTCAATTTCCACTCTCTATCCCGCGCGGTGTTACGTTTTGCGTAGTTAAATTCGAACGGCAGTACGCAGCTCCATTCCGGCGTTTCTCGCTTAACATCCCGTTGAGCTCTTTTCTATCGCGCGTCGTTTCAAAACCACTGGCCACGGTACACATTATCAGCGTATCGATTATTGCAAAAACCCGTGGCGCCACCAGCGTACCAGTGGTAATCACACAACCTTGCTGTTACGAACGTGCCTCATCTCCACTAATGATCTTCAGGGTTGCAGGCGTCAAGTATGGTCTCGGGATTGGATCAGCTTCTGGGGTTTGCTGACGTGCGCATTATGTATTTTTTTTGTTTCTTGAAACCCAAAACCTGCCAAGCCCTACGCCAAACGGAAGCCAAATGCGCCCCGAACGCACCATTAGCCCGTTGCTCTAAGTCACCGAAAACAGGCAGAAACGTGCCGTGAAACTAACCGCAACGGACGAGATTTACTTAATTACCTCTAATCGATGCTCACTCGCGCATCCACGCATTGCGGTGCGGCACACATCTTAAGGCCAGCGTGCTACCGAACTGGGGCCAATGTTTTTGGGGGCTCATTTTGTTTTTTTTTTATTTCGGGGTACAGCATCGTTTTGTAGCCTTGTTTTTTTTTTTTGTTTCTTGATCAGTTTTTATTTTTTTGCTTCAGTACGAACCCTTTTGCTACCGTACCATTGCTTAGCGGCACCAAATGAGGATCTTCGTGCAAGTGAAAACATGCGCCACTCGAACGCCACAGGCTTTGCGAGTGTCCATGAAGAACGCCTCTGGAAAGGGGAAACTGGAGACGTCTCAACGAGGTGGTAAGGGGTTACGTTGCGGATCGTGATGTTCCTCAGAGGTTATTGAGTAATTTCTAAACTCATTTTCTAACAGGTAGGACGTTCATCTCATCAATCATCTTCAAAGAGAACTCTGGTCCGGGTGTGCAATTGCAAACTGTTGAAAATTGTCTTACACGTCTCTTGTTTCTAAGGTGCCTGTTCATGTTGGGTACTGTATTAATGCACTTTCGAATATTCTTCATCTCCTTTTCATTTTATATTCACTATTTAGTTAATGATTTTTGTGAAACTACTCTGTCAAATGAATATAAATGAAACCATCAAAGAAAGTAGAAATACTATAAACAATTTTCATATCAAAGCAACAATCGAAACACCTTGCCCGCTTACTAAAATACTAAATTACTAACCTTGCTTCCCACGTCAAACGACAATCTTGACAAGATACAAGCTGTCAACATTGAACATGTACTTTAAAAAGAATCATAAATGGTAGTCTTTTCCCATTCCAAATCATCTCATCCCTTGTCGTTGCCTTGTAAACAGAATTAAAACCGCTCTCTCACCTGTCAACGCCTTCGCCTTTTGGGTCACAGGCGGCGCACCACCTTATAATCCCATACCTCATGTGACACCTTGGCCCATTATATTGGGTTGCTGATGAAATGGTTTTGGACATTTTTCAACAAATTCGTTTCCTCCAACAGTTTGGGGAAGCAGATTATCAGACACCCCAAAAAACAACGCACAGAACTAGTCGTATGAATAAAATCATCCTACACGTCCTCTCACTAGTTTATCGCAGTTTAACCTCTTCACAGCACGCAGATAAAGGGGTACGCAGATAGTGTGTAACCTGCTGAGCGTTGGTCATCTCGTAAACCCGAGTCGAGTAGTTCGAGATCTCAATCGAATGGGTTAAAAAACAACCGATAAAGTTTTCAAGGGGTTAACCTGGGGACGCTTCTGCAACGGCGGTCACCTTTTTGGGGGATAAATGGTGTCCTGATTGCAACAAATTTGAGATCAATTTTTCAATCGCGCACAGCCAAAAATGATACAGACGGCAGTTTATTCGCTGTTCGATTGAAATGGGGTTTGTCCCCCCTATCGCTAGGGCTAGTTAAGGGGTTAGTTTTGGAACCTTAAAAATAATTACATCATTCGATCGGTTCAGATCCAACTCATCTCCGCGTCTTTGGGGATGGATAAAAGACACATTTTGGATAGCTTCTCAGCCGCAAAAGTAAACCTTCGAACCTTTTCAGACCACCGAAAGAGCAGCAGGAAAGAGTTGCAGTCTTCCACCTGAAGGTGGACAGGGTGGGCACGCATCCATAACCGTTGTCTTCCTGATGTGTTTGGCGTCGAATTCAGGCCGCGCGAGCACGAGACAATCGGAACACGTTCGCGTTGCAACGAAACCGAACAAACCGGACCCGCCAACCGTCTGACGGTGGTGCCCGGAATGGAGACGACACGCCGACAGTGACCGTTTATGTTTTAATAACGCGATCCAATCGGTCCCGCAGTACCGAGGTTCGGACACTGGTGGAGTAGTAGACCCCCGACCGCGTTTATTTACCGGTCGGCTTTCTACACCTTGTCCCGTGACAGTTATGAACCATCGGGCCAAGTTATTGTGACGATTACCGATAAATTTAGATAATATCTTCTGCCCTGTCTGCCGGATGGTACGGTTCGCATCGCGTATACGTTCGACAACTCGATCGGTTGGAGTTTTGTTTTTTTCTTTTTAATTTCAGTTCGATCGATGAACTGGCACGTCCATCAGAATGTAATCCTGTACAGGGACGGAGAGACCAAAATGCACATGAGGGAATATAAGTAATGTGTGGACAAAATTGTATTCAAAATTATTTCATTGGAATATCCAAAGTGACCGATATGAAAGCTCAATTTATATAATATTTTGTAAATAAGGCATTGTACGTTTACAAACGTGGAAATTAGAAATACGCAGATCTCTCGCGGATTGCCTATACTTAAACGTGCGTTATACTATGAAATCTAGTGCTATACGAAGGTAATCCTGGAGATACAATAATAGAGTATACCAGAGTTACTTAAGTTTTTCAAATCTCTATTTTTATCTCGGAATTGTGCATGGTTGAAAGTTGTATCGTTGGTGTAACTCGCTCGTAATACTTTAAGATGATGGAAGACATGTTCAATGAATAAAATGACAAAAATTGGGAATTTTAATGATATTAAATCGAAGAGCCTTTTCACGTATTTTTGCTTTTAGTTTTGTGCAATAGAATTATTCGATATAAAAGAAGATTATTAACTACAATCGACTTATTATTACAATTATCACGATAATGATATAACTATGCACACTAGAATTCTCCCAACAATCACACAAATTTTGACCAAAACTTGATCGACGTATTCCACTGTGACAATAAAAGCTCTCGCAAAGCACACACCATAAACGCATCGCCTTGAATCGTATGATCTTACTGAGCGCGTCCGACAGGTCCCATTGCATTGCGGTACACAATCATCCAAAAGCGATTTGCCGCTCTAGCCATCAAAACTGCCATCAAAATCCTCGAATCAAACCCATTTAAGAAATATATATATATACAGAAGATCCCATACGGAGCCTCCGATTCTGAGATTCTCCCAACCTTTCCTTCACTCCCATTTCCCATCTTCAGATGTGAGTGCACATCGACTTTTTCGGTCGGTCGGCTCCGGGTCCTGAAAAAAAGTCAGATAAGCCCCAATGCGTATATAAAAACCATCAGAATGATAATCGGTTTCATATTTTTCTGGTGGAAATATTATTCAAATCGATCGATATCACCCCGGGACACCTTCGACGGGACGGTGATAAAACGGCGGCCTGACCGTTTGGCCAGGTGAACCCCGTGCGAACCAAACCGGCACATGACCGGCATATACCCCGAACCCGAAGCTTTAAAGGAACAAAAGGTACGGTGGATGTGAAGTGAGAACTTGAGATACGGCATCGATTTGCGTTTTGATTCCTTGCGATCGTTTTCCGCGATGCCATTTGCCTAGGCAATCCATTCGCCATGGTACGACACCGGCATGGATCCGTTCGCTAACCTTGGCCATTGCTTCGGTGGGTCACTGGAGGGAACCGGTTTTGTGTGTAGGAACCGTACCAGTACCGATACCGCCACGAGATTCGGTGCCGACCAGGCCGGTGGCCAACCGGTGGTGATAAATCCATCCATATTAGCATCTCAATAGTGTGGCGATCGTAGGTTCTGAGTCGAGCTCCGATTCGGTCTAGGGAAACTGTGAGCAGGAATTGATAAATTTATGATTTTATTGATTTATGGCCCGAGCTTACGAATGTGAATCTTTATGCTGTGGTGTACTGGCGTTGCTGTGACACGGTGGTTAGTAGATCTGCTTGATGTGGTCGATTTTAACCGAGCCTGTCGGCTATTTCCGAATCGTGATTCTGATGTGGTGTCCAACACGACGTCATCAGAATACGTAGGGAATCACGGAACGCTATCAACAGCATAGACGAGCCTGACGGAAGCTCCTGATCAGTTTATGGGACTTGTTATTATGTGTAAGCATATTGTGCCGGTGTATTAGCCTCGGTTTGACACTTACTGTGCGCCGATCGAAGAAGGTTTTAGTGGATGGATTACAGAAAGCAAATTCAGGCTTCCGAGTCGGTGTAGAAAATTTAAATCCCGATTATTGATTTTCTATTATGCACCACATAAAACGGCCATAAACGGGTTTCGGTACATTGGAACATTTACGGAATTCGGTTGAAAGTAACAGCAATAAAGCGCGACTTTAAAAGTTGTAAAACGATCGGTACGTTCCAGTGGAATGGAATGGTTCTGCTGTTTAAGACGGTGTAATACGTTACACGGTAGCGATTGCACTGTTCCGGATGCTACGGACAACTTAAGCAGCTTAGCGTCTAATAACGTTTTAGACAATTTGTAGCGATGGCCGTCATTTATTGGATGTCGTTTCAGAACCTGCTCCAATAGCAATCACATCTTCCGGCTGCCCGACCATAAAGATGCGCCTGACCTTGGGAGCGGGATGCTGAAATTTGCATTCAATTTTGTAGCAGTTTGTGCAGTTTACGATCCATCCACAAACCAATCACTAAAGATGAACCATATTTGATGTTCCCTTCCGTCGTATACCGTTTGCCAACCATCATCACGAGCAACGTAATGGACGTCATTTCAGCGGGAAGCATTCTCAAACTGCACTTTACTGCTTTATGAGTTAATCCGTTCGGTTATAAATTCCGTTCGCAACTGGGGCTTTTTTAAGCGAACCGATCGATTGTACCAGCGCCAATAGCTCGTCTCGTTTCGAAACAACCTTCAGCAGGGACGTCATTTGACGATGGCGTTTGCATTCCATTGCCGTGTGCCGTACGGGTTCTGGTGGCATCGTACCGTTTGAAAGATGTTTTGAAAAATGATACTACGCTCCGTTCTTAAATCACCCTGCCCCTTGAGGGTCGAGACCTCTTACGGTCGGAGAAGCGAAAGTTCTTAACCACACAGCCACGGTACGATACACGGTTCCACAAATGCGAACGATCGGTGTGGTAAAGGCACAGCCGAAATGAAGTCATAAATTATCCACACAAACTTTGAGTCAAATAAAATAATACACACACGGGCGCGCGCGTGAGCATAGTCCTGGACTGGACGCGACGCATAGATGGGGTTCTTTGCTTTATGACGGAATATTTAAAATAGACCAGCCTCCCAGGCTGGTTCGGAAGGGTTAAAATAGGGTCGAAAACGGAAGAAGAAGATGAAATTGACCTACGCGAGAGTCGCACGAAACGTGGCATTTACTCTTGTTGACTTAGAACCATTCCGGCAGGTTGTTTTATGTTTAACGTTCTGTCTCGTCTTTGTTTCCCAATCCGTCCTTTTTTCCTCCCTTGCGCTAAACTGAACTGAGATAGCCTTACATGACCATCTGGGTTACATGGTGGCAAAGAGACCCCAGTGGGTCACCGATTTTGGGCAACTGACCCTATCAAATGCGTAAGAATTATGTCCATTTGAACTCGCTTCCCCAAAATACCGACGAAAAGTGATACAAACGTGCGGTCATACGTGGACGGGTATAAAAATAAAATAAATCCTTCACCGGATCAAGGATCTTCTTCCTCCCTCCCTCCCGGTGCATTTCGGTGCCGAGCCCGGGCCTGCTACAGCCACATAAAGCCGGGCTGACAGCAAAACGGTTGAAGCTAAACAGCCCGCCATAAAACCGTTTGGACGGTGGGAAGCCGGCAAAAACAAAACCAAAAATAACCGAACGAAACAAGAATCGGAGTGAACAGGTTTCAAATTTATGGCCATCGCGCTTCATTCCCCAAACAGCAACGAAAAAAAAAGTATATGAAATACACCCGGGACACCCTGCCGTCGGAAACCGTTTTGTCTTTCGGGCAGCGGGATTTATGAAACATATTTATTGGAGGTTATGATATCTCCCGAAATTCTTCGGTTTCTCGCCGAACCAAGCCGCGACACGTTTTGCGGGGAGAAAGATGAAAACCCCGCCTAGGAGGTTCCAAAAGGTATTCAAAATTTGGCATAGGCCCGTCATAAATCATAAGTCACCGGTATGTTCGCATCCCTAATACTGCCCCCACGGAAGGCGTCAGTCGGTCCATACCACGAGGTACCAACTGGAGCTCGATGACCCCCAAAAGGTCACTGTATGTTTACGAGGAAAGAATAGCAATAAACACACATCAGCATCAAACAGCAGACTTCACACATGTACAGTCATCATTCCAGGGATCCGTTCAGCGGGGACGCTTAGCTTTTGGACAAAACAGTGGAAGTCTGCATAAGTCTTCCGGTGTTGAGTCCGAGATCTTTCGTTAAACACACCGGATACCTTACCGTGAGAGTAAAACGTCTGATTCGACAAAGGTGCCGTTTCTGACACCATTCGGTTTTTGGGACATTTTGGATCAGTGAGCGTGCGTTATGTGCATGTGCATTCTGCCCGACCTGCCGGGAAGGTTTTGCCCGACCATTGGGCAAGAAACAAGGGAAAAAAAGGAAGCCGACAATTGTAAAAAAAAAATCGCTGTCCTACATCACACAACAACTCGTGTACAAATGCGATGGACTTAAGGGATTGAAGTGGACCTGGACCTGGAGAGTCCACCAGGGTCAAGATAATCCCGGGACCGCTAAAGCACAAATGGGTACTAAAGGATTTTTTGTATCCATGCTTTACAAAGAGAGTTTTGCAAATATATTACTTTTGTACTTAATGGCTCTTAAAGGCCTTGGCTTACATTTTGTTTGACATCAACATGAGTCCCACTTTTCGTAACTGACAGCTGTCAACGGGGAAGAGTTAAGGATAAATCGCATGAGTTAAGTGAAAGTACACCATACATATTTTAGTAATTTCACTTGTCTGAAACAGTTTGGACTCTTGCCAGCAATTGTACTTATGTAAGTAACAAGTAAATTTAAAAAATCTTCAATTGTTATAAGTGCTGAGTGATTTTTATGAGAATGATTTTTTTTGTGTGAGAATATTAGTAGCACCCTCCTAAGTAAAAAAAAATCAGGAAATTACGGATTAAAAGATCAATTGAATGTTTTCTTTTAATGTATCCAGCATCTAACAGATGCTTCCTCAGAAGCTGTATCAGAAGCCCATGAGACTTTCGGAAGAAGGAAAACAAAACACGCTTAAACAAATAAAAGGACGAACGACATGTGTAAGCTTCCTGCATTCCAGGTTTAAGTTTTGTCTCGGTTCATAGCTTAAGCCTCATTCAACAACTTTCCACTCGACTTTTGCATCCGCGCGGGCGACGAACGCAAAGGACGCAGCTTATAGTGATCCTTTTCGGACCCGCACTGTCCCGATAATTCCAACCCTCCGAATGCATTACCAACACAGCGAACAATAATAGCTTAAGTATGATGTCAACCTAGAAAGGTTCCTTCATGCTCCTTCCCGCATTCTTCCATGTTTTGTTTGCTTCGTTGCATTTCTAGTGTGTGAAGGCAGGTTCTGAGCACCCTGAGCCTTGACACCCGTTTCACAACATCGATTTAAATATTGAGCCGGAGTGAGCGGAAACGATCGTACGAGTCGCACAGCTAACCGAGATCGAGAAAGCAAACGAAAAAAAAAGTGAAACGCATGAGCTTTAAAAACGTGTAATCCGATTAAAATCTTATTATTGACAACGGGTCGTTTGCTGCATGGGAGCGAATTCCAGGGCGTAGGGATCCGAGAACGCGATAACGAGGGAGAGGGAGAGAGAGAGCGATCAGTTACGAACGATGTCACAAGCGTGCGACAGTAGGTGACAGAGTAGACGTTGTTTACAGCTACACAGCTTCACGTTTCAAACACGCGCCAGGAGAAGTCTAATGTTTTGGTTGGAGCTGCGGTGGGTAGACAAGCACCGAGCGGAGCACCTGAAGAGGCGGGATTAAACATCGACTAAACGTCAGTCGAACGCATTGTCACTTAATTTAAACTTGTCGCTTCGTTTCTCCACCGTTTTAAGCCTTTGAGGGGGCTGGAAAACTAGTGCCACTAACGATGGATGGCAATGGGTGCATCTACGGATGGTAGACTAACAGAGTCTAGCGTTTGAATGCATTATGGAACCGTATGCATTATGCATAACCAACAGATATGATTGAACGTATCTTCATTAGACTCGAACGTATCTACTACTGGTGATAGGTCTTATGGCGAGGTTTATATCTTAATTTACTCGCCATACCGTGAGTGCTTTTGTGAAGTAAATTGATAGCGGACAATACAGCTAAAAATTTTAGTAAAATATAAACGTCATCCTATTTGCTTGAGCCTGGTTTGTACTTGTTTGCAAGTGTGCTTGTACATTTTAAACACAATGTGTCACTTTGAAGACCATTCAGAACAACAACCATTTGGGTGTGTTTCGGTACAAAATCATACGCCATTCCACCTCAGTCAACTATCCATCAAAGTCAACTCCATAACTCACACTACACTTTAACCGATGGTGTCTGTGACCTCCTCTGACTAGTGAAAAGTGGCGAGTGAAAGATCTCCCAGAAAGTATCTCAACTATGCAAATGGATAAGCCCATACGCGAACGCGCCATCCCGTTGGAATGATTTTTGTATTGAACCATGAACCGTGTAACCGAACCCCGAAGGTCCTCTATCCGCAAATACTGCAACCCGGTCGCCCTCCAGTGCAGGGAAACCGAAGTGGATCGGAGTTTCGTTTCGATGCCAATAAATAACAACAGCAACAATGACGATGATCGCCGTGCTTATGCTTAATACGCAAAGTCAGGGCTAGACATTAATCTTAATCCCGCCAAAGGAGATTATCCTTTTTTGCGCTTCTGCGCACACAATCTCTCTCTCGCGCATATGGTCGTTAGCAGGGAGTGCTTGTAGTGCTATGCAGGCTGAAGGATAGGAAGCATAGGGCAAAAGTAAAGGGCCAGCAACAAGTGAGATGCGTGTCATTTGTGTCTTGTCGTTGCGCGGAAGGGATATTTCCTTCGTAGTATGATGGAAAGCTCACTTTGCTCTGTACGAACAGAAGTGTGAATGTATTTGAAAAATGTTTTTACTTATCGATACGATCGGATTAGCTTTCAGATCTCTTTCGCCGAGGTGGTTGACATTGTTGATCCATCCAGAACGGTTTATTTTTGAGGGTCATTTTTAAAACCTTATCGGTTGTAACAATATTACACATAAAGCGCTCTAATTAAGTTTTAAAATATATCAAGTTCATAACAGCTGAAATAAATGTGTTTTTTTACCAGGTTATGCCTTCAAAACAATCGAACAGTAATGTTCAGGAGTACGAATTATTCGTCAAAAACGGCTCCCTTCCTGCTGCGACACTCCGTTGATAAGCCTGGTAAAGGACGTAACTTCTCATGAGGTTTTTAATTGGGTGCATCATCACTACCAAGCTGAAACTTGGAAGATGACGCAAAACACAAATACTGGTCAATTGCTTCTCCTTTTTCCAGAAGTACCAATTGACACCAGGTGTTACTGTGCAGACCGGTGACACACGTCCCTCAATGTTGCAACCCAAATGAGGGTTTTTATCACAGTTTTCTTGTTTTTTCGGTTATTTACGGCTACCCATAGGGGACAGTTGGAAAATTAGTGTGAAAATCTGCACTCTAAACGCACCTCAACGGGTGTCCGGCGTGTGTGCCAAAAGAACTGCCACCCGACAGCTGTCATACCGTACATACCGAAGTCAAACTGAACGCAATTCCTTTCCTTTCCTCAGCGGTATTCCTTTTTTTATTTATTGCTTCTTGAAAAGACTTTAATAAACCGGGGTACTGTGAGGCAAGAAACACAGGAAGGATAAAACAAATAAACCGACCAACGGTCAGTTTGTGTTTAGGTTTCTTGGGCCCATTTTGTATGTAACATTAAGAGATACCGAAAGCGCCGCCTGATGTTTGTAACTCAGAGAGGTGCGCTGTGGCCCAAAAAGGACCACATGTGGTGCTTTGTTTGGAATCATCTTGATCCGCTGATCCTAGCCCGCTAGAATCGCATAATCGATCGAAGGATAATACAGTTTCGGCAGCTTTCATACTACATTCTTGTATATTTTTTACCTAAAAACGATCATTTGGATCTTTAGCGTTGGTGATGAAACGCGAACGAGAAACCAACCTGTCGCTCGAGAGCGAACTTGAGAAACAAAACCACCAAACTAATCCGTGTCGATTTACCCTCACATGTGGCACCGGGGCTCCCTTATTTCCGCCACATACCCTACCTTCTCGGCCAGCGACGACAGCGCGACCCCGAGACGTGATTGAGAAGGCATTAAAATTTCATAGAAAATATTTCAACATTAGCCCTGGATCATTAATAATTTATGTACGCAGTACCAGTGGTTCGAGGAACGGCTTTTGTTTTTCTCTCGTAACATACCTGCCGTCTAACATGCCCAAGGGACGGTTTTGGATCTTCAACTCTCCACCGTAGAAGGCCACAGGCCCCGATCCGCGACCGTCGGTGGGTTGAATAATTTTACCAATTTCTCATGCCCTAATCCACAATTTCATACCCATAATCGTGTGTGAAGTGCAGCTCGGCGCACACCTCCGGACACGATACTTTCGGTTCGGTGGAAAAGTTCCATTCCATTGTTTTTCCCGCAACGGATGCTCACGGACGGCTTTTCTTAACCCGCGGCAACGCGAAAGCTCATTTGGCTCAGTACTGCTATCGGTGCGATGATCGATGATCGCCGTTTTTTGGGGATAGGAAAGTATCGATCGATTACGAAAAAAAAGGATTATGAGAGCCGCGAAGATTGAGTCAGTAAGACAATTCGTCGCGGGTGATTTTTCTTTTGTAATGCCAAAGTTTACTCGTCGGATACCGGGATGAATGAAAATGAAATCGTATCGTCAGATCAATTAGAATAGCTCGAATGCTCAAGGGCCGGTTTAGTATTCTATTTTTAGTTTCAGAGCCTTTATGAGACAGTTTAAGAGCTCCTCAATATCTCAATCATAGCTGCTGGTTCATAGAACATTTCATATAGCAACTACGCTTGATCAAGAAACATCTTTAAAGATTAATCCATGATCCCGGATTGTACGTGAATCACCGCTTCGCGTACTTAAACCTTGAAACAAGTTATTTTAGTGCAGCAATCAAAGCTATTATTTGACATTGGCGGCTTTTGTTGACAGATGTCAAATGTCATGACAAGTCAAATGGTGTCGTTTTAAGTAATTCGTTACAGAAAAGTACGGTCATCAGGCCGGTCTACTTCTAAGTAACAAAAATACATAACCTGTCTGGTTGTCTTTGTGACGCTTCTCAAAGCTCCACCAGTGAAACAAGAAAATCTGTATCTATGCAAATACTCTTGTAGCGCAAAACAAACTTCAACCAGTCCCAGTGCGGCCATACAACAAACTGTGATGGATATTTCAATTTCTAACGCTTTCATAAGAAGTTCACAAGCCAAAGCTCTCGAATACTGCCAAAGGACTACCCCGTTTTGGTACTTGGGCAGTAACACTGGATGGATGCGTTCACTTTTTTCACCTCCCTGTTCTCGTGAAGTGCGAAGCCATTTCAATAACGCTTTCGAAGCTCACTCAAGTGCAACCTCTTCTGCAGACCGGTGGCGGCAAACATTAGAAGGCTCATCTCGTGCGCACCCGTACTCCGGCGAACATCTTCATCGTCCCGCGGGGTAAATCTAACAAGTTAATTCTTCGCTTCGTTTGCAAGTGCCCCTGTCCAGCGAAAGGGGGAGTCTCTCCGTCACGGGGAGCGCTGGAAGCACACGAAAAGACAGATCTCGCGATTTCGAGTGGCCGTATCGGTAACAGATTTGTTTTCCATCCAACCACCCGAAACGGGGTTCCTTTCGTGGGGACCGTGGTGGAGTGGCGTCCCTATCGGACATCGAGTGGATGCGGTGCGTGACGGCAAGCCGCCACTTGAGCTTGTGGGCTCATCTTCTTCTCATCCTTCAAACCCATCCGTACCCGTACCTTCCTTACCACCAGATCCCAAAAGGCGAAGGTTTCAAGTTTCCAAACACTGCCTCCTCTTCACGGCACTTTTTGGTGCTGCCTTCTTTTTCCTGCCGGCAGCTTCTCGCCATTTGAGAGGCGCCTCCATGCCTACTGACTGGAAGGTGTTCGAGCATGATCATCAGCTTGCTACCGCCACGGAGCCCTTGGCCGTGGGAGAGAAAGCAAGCAAAAGAGTGTATGTGTTACACGGTGTGGACAGTGTGTCCACCGGATGGACTAGTAGTATTCCCTTTTTTGGTCGCCGTTCGGCTGACGGGTTAGGAGCCCGGTGTGGACCACCATAAAATCTCATACGTATGGCAAGCCGGTGTGACATTGTACCCTTGGTCGTAAAAACGGAACACTTCAACCTGGGCGGATGCGGTAATTATCATCCCACCTAAACCTCATCGATTTAATGGTTATGTTAGCCGGCTACTACGTGAAGTAATGCTGTACGTTTGTGTTGACTTCTGGGAACAGTTCATTGGTGAGTTCTGAGTTTTAGCAAACGCCAGGTGTTTTAGAAAGAAACTCACCAAACTTGCGCAATGAAAGTTCTTCCCAAAAGCATACCATTATATTTGCATTATATTTGAAGAGCATGCATGAAGGAAGGAACAAGAGAATGGTTCAACACCGTTTTCCAATACCGTAACGAGGAACACCCTAACGCAGATTAGCATAAATATGTGTAAAATGTAAATTATATCACTTCCAATGTGAGTTGCTGAATTTTTCCAGCCATACACTGCACTTCAGCACAGTCCCAGCTGGATACATTCTCCGAAGAGCATCAGCGGGAGCTGACGCGATTTAGAAAATTGACCGAAAATAGATAGGTCGCCAGACGTTCGAAAATGGATTGGGGCAGTTATCGTCCTACGATATCGATACGAAAATCATAAAATAAAAAGTAGCCACGGTGTGAAGGCAATAAAACAAATCTTTCTATTGGACCGAACACGATCCGGTACGGTGATTATCGCCAGTAGAAACGTTTCAAACGGTCCATCTAACGTACTATCAAATTACCTGTAAACGAGGTTGATATTGTGTGCAAAGTGTTGGTAGCAGGTTAGATATGACGATTGCACAAACCGCCGCAACACCCTAATAGATGTGAAGTAGCGTCTGATCTTGAATGATGGGCTTGACACTGTTTTATTGGATATCTTAAGAAATTTCAAATGATTATCTTATTTAAACGACAGTTCTTAAATTCTTCTTTTGAGTATGTCTAAAATGTCTTAATAATGCCCCAAGTTGCCCAGCAGGCAAGTGACGACTCTGATGGAGGTACCGATCATATGACGACAAGAATGGTACTAAAATCTCATCCGGATCATTTCCCCATAGCAAGGACTATCTGGCTATCCTGAAAATAGTTCTACTGAGCCGTTATATCTCCAGGCCTGGCCCAATAAGTCTGAAAGTCAAATAAAAAGCAAAGAGCAGAGCCTGCGACCATGGTAAAGGTACAGTCCATTATACAAAATCGCCCAAAATTATGGCGATTGGGTCTTTTATGTCAAAATATTCAGTCGTGCCGAGACACCGAGACGACCCAACAATTGAAAGCTTAAGAAAGCATTCCGATTATTCCCCAAAAACATTTCACCATTCGATAAGTTATCGCATTTCATCTCCCAAGACGAAACATTCCATTGCTTCCATCAAACATAGCGTTGCTTATTATTTGTTTACCTCGATTTTAAAAGCCATCTTTTGTCAATTATGGTACACAGCTCGGTATCACTTTACCCATCGTTACATTCCAAAAGTACCAAAAGGTATTTTTCCTGCTCAAAAAACCCCGCATTGAAAGCGAAATCGATTCGACACGCGCTTCAAAAACCTTTCAAACGCATCTTGCCGAATCGGCAGGGGTGAAGTAACGCAATCTGAAAGGATCGGTGATCGACCGATAACGGAACGGAACTGAGATCGACGAATTTGCAGATTTTAAGCAATTATTTAAGAGGAAAAAATGTTAAAGTGAGTTCTTATTCGGTTGCGTTCAAATTGCAACACGTCAATATTATTATTACACATTTACATTACCGCGTGCACCTTCAAAGACGGTCCGCTCACCCTTTCGTTCAATGGTCGCAGTCGGTTCAGGTACAATTTCACATGATCATCATCCATGGTCCAGCTGCGCCCCAACAGCGAAGGCCACACAGACCGAAGAACGAGCAGCATCATGCTCATTTCCATTATTTCATCTTTTAATTTGATTTTATCTCCAAACACTCTAACGCCGCGCGTTTGAAGTCGCACCGTTTTTTTATGGCCAAGAAAAACCACCCCATCCCCCCCACCCCCCAGGTTTAGCGGTGCTGTCGGAACTTAACCCCCTTACGCCACAGGAACAGTGCTGTGTTGGGGAAGGAAACAAACGGAAAAAAGACACACCGCGAGCGTTCGGCATCAGATCAGCTCATGATCTGTGGTATATTTTAGTCCATCTGTGGTGTCCCTGCATTGCGATCGTGATTGGTCTGGGAAGGCCAGAAATTCATGCCTGCACCATGACTTGCGGTTACCGTTTTTTTGCCGGCTTAACGTACTGATCTGATCCACCCAAACGCATCGGGAAGTTCTGCCGAGGAGTTACATTAAAACGTTATAAGCATGGACTAAGAAAAGAAATGGGTCTATACTCATATTTTTATGCTTTAAAATCACCTCAATATGTCTCTTTTAATTCATCATCGCTGGCAACGTTTGGAATGTAACTAAAAGTCATTGAAAAACGTGTCCATCTTGTCGGGGAAAAAAAAGTATCTCCTCCAAAAGTTGGTGGTGCAACGATACAACCTTCCCAATAACCATCGGGACAGATCATTCATCATCGATTATTCCCTTCGGAAGTATCACTCAATGCTAAGAAGCGTACGAATCGAAAAGTCATGCAACCCGTTTGTTCATCTCCACCGGCGTAACCCAAAGAACGTGACCATAAGCTCGAAGACGAGAACCACCGTTCGTTTGCCATCCTTCCTCGCTGCCTGCCGACGGTATCACATTCCCCCGGTTCCAGTTTGTCATGTCTGGAATCCACGACCGAGGCCACACGACTTCGTTTGACAGGTTGGTTTGCCCGTTTTGACAGTGTTTTGATCGGTTTGGTGGGGCCTCCTAGTGGTCTAATACCGCTTCTACAACGCCCAGGTTCTTACCTTCAGCTGTTCCAGTTTTATATCCATCATGATCGGTCTGTGTTTGTGTGGAGCTGGCGATTTTGCTGTTGTTATTCTCCCTTTTTCATGCGCTCGAATGTCGTTTGGTCGTCCGGCTGTCTGTCTGGCGTGTCAGCTGACAGAATGAACCTGCCGGTAACCAAGGCGCTCCGAGATGTGTGCGTAGGCCAACTGTGCGACACTTGAAGTTCTGGAGTTGGAAACTTCAATACCGACAAAATGTCCCGTGATGGGATTTTCTTATTTCTAATGCACCCACAATATACACTTTATGCTTACGTTACTATCGAATCAAACACACCGGTCAATCTTTTCAAAGCTACAAAACACTCGCTTAGTACTCTTGTGCCAAACCACCGGTTCCGTTGGGTTGTATTTCGCTCGCAAACATTTCACCAAAAACACGTTTTTTGTACCACCCGTCGTCGTCCCGAAACCACGGTACACGGCCAGCTTTACAGATCCAATCTCATCGACACTCGAGTTAACACTAGTCGCAGCCTTCTACTCGTCTACCGAACGAACTCCCCGAACCTGTCGGGGCCGTCCATATCGACATCTCGTTTTTTCGCATCCAACATGCTGGTACTCCTCGTCTACCGCCCATCGATGGGGCTGCTTTCCCACCCCACAAACCGATGGTTGATCTTTATCTCTCTATGTTTTTTCTCTTGCTCGCGATCGCGCGTGATCGTACCCGCGAGCGAACGTCTAAACCGCGGCAATCTTTCCGCGATCACAAACCATCCCCGGGGAAGGCTTCGCACGTAAACTCAAACAGCAAACGGTCACAAAAAAGGCCCCCAAACTCGCACAACACGTCAGCCGCATGTGCTGCGCCATCCATTCATAAAGCGCACGCGTACCGTTTTACGTTTGCCATCATTTTGTTGCATTCTGCCAACCGAAAAGGATGCTGTGAGAGTTTGCTGAAATTGCTCCGAGAGCGCTGTGAGCGCATGAGAGGAAAGTATATAAAGGGTGGTGAGCGATGAACAGAAATGAAAAGAAGGCGTAGTTTCAAGTTTTTCACTGTTTACTTCTGTATGCGCTGTCTATCGGTTGCTTCACGGATTGAATTACAGCGTGTTTTTGTACACTTACATTGCGATACTGTGCATATTCGTTTACTAAACGTCACTCTTCGAGTGTGACAACTTTACTAACCACTGATCTGACAGCTGTCATGTCACCAGATATCATTTTTGACAGTTGTTTTATTATGTTGCTAGATAGCCAAAAATGCTATAAATAATTACAATATATAAGCTATTGACCCGTCCACTAGGTCACTGAGAAGCATAATTATCTGTAAACATATGTCAGATACATCCTTCAGCCCTGAATCATTCATCTATTTTCGATATGAAGTATAACTTAGTAAATGTAGTTAGAGAATCAGTTTTGTAATTCTTTTTTAACGCGTCGAGTTCTTTAAATTAACACCATAATTCAAACAATTTGACTGTAGCAATGAACGATTTTATTTCCATATTACACAATTTTTATTAGAATTAATTCCACGTTTTTCGATTCGATTAAAAAATGTACTAAGTAATCAATATAAAAGAAATAAAATTATATTGCTTTCTAAGCCAGCAATAATCTTCCTCGAGTAGTGATCGTGATCAAAAAAGTAACATGACTAAACGAATAGGTTCTCAGACACGTGAAACGGACCAAAAAGTGTAAAACCGGTATCCCAGGACGCTATAAACGCTCAAAAGTGATCGAATCCAGCCAGTTAAATAGAAATCCCCAAGAAACTTAGCGTTTAGCCCTCGATTAAAACCTCAAAATGACTCAAACACGGCTGGTGAGAGCGATAGTGGTTTATGTACTCCCAACTACCACGCCCAATTTATCGCCTATTCGTTTATATGCTTCCGCCATCCGCCAAGCGCTCACGGCGCTCATCGCATTTTCCTCAGCACTCACCGCATCGCAGCGCGCAAACATCCTTCGAATGTCCTTCGAGATTGGAAGATAGACAGAGAGGAGTTGCGTGTTTAAACACAACTCCTCTTTCGTATTATGTACACCAGCATGCGAACACCAAAATTCACGACACTTTCGTTCTCCTTTTGCAGTTCGCAGGACATCATTTGTTTGCCGATGGTTGCTACCTCGCTTGGCCGCTTCCTGCTTCCGGGCAGTACCTTCGTCATCAGCCAGCCTCACTTCCGTTTCGGATTTGCAAAAGTTTGTAAGGATTTTTCTTTTTGTTGCTGTCTACTCCAGTTCTGAGAATATCCCCCAGGTCTACGTACTCGAAATGGAAGCTGTAGACGAAAGTTGGCATAAAATTCAATTCAATTACCTTTTTGCGAATACATAATGATCGTTGGTTTGGCTTCCGAAAGATGGGAAAAGTGCTTCAAATCTTTTTATCATATTTAAAGAACTTTAATACACTGGAGAACGACAGAAGTAGTGAAGCCATCTGATTCCATCTCAAAGTTTTCATGTTAACTTTATCATCAAACGAAACTTATGCAAATGTTTCGGAATCTTTGGTGTGTTCACGTTAGCGATTGTAACCAATATTGGCCTTGATGTTTGGGGGTTTGATTTTACAAAAGATTTAAGATGCTCTGTCTTGTAAGGAGGAACAATAAAACAACTCCTCAATGATGTGTTTTCCCTCCAAAATCAAAACACTATTTGATCAACTTATAATTTGCTATTTTGATTGATCCATTCTATTTTCGCTACACCCCGATTCCTTACGCTCCCGTTCGGCACGTGTCAGTAGGGCACGTTTTTGGGCGTATGTAATTAGTCATATTTACTATACCTACTTGGGATTCAACGAAAATCACTCTGCCCCGTTGCGGGGACTCGATAGGTGTTCTTTATATGATTATTGCGTTACAAAGGCAACTTCATCAATGTGTAAGGACAGTGTCGCCCAAGGGTTGTTGTTTAATTCAATTCCTCTACAGTGGAGCTTTGCCCAAAAGAGCGGAAAAACGTCTTATTAAGCATTAAAAAAGTGAGTGTGTCTATCGTGATAGTAATCAGTGTTAAAGAAATTATTTTCCAATAACTTATTTTGTTAGCGTTCCAAAAAGTATTCGACAATTAGGTTTTCCTTATGTTTGCCTAATTCATCACACATTCTACGAACGTTTGTATCGCTGATATCATCCATTTGCGATTATTTGAAGTTTGTTAGCTTAGTTTATTATTCGAAATCGAGCACAGATTGTGTTATTCTCACGAACATCCTACTTTAGAACACGAATTATTCATTCCATCAGCTTCAAACACTATGGTACATTAAGGTATAAGAAAATGTTCTGAAAGATACAAAGTTTTAACAACAGATTATAATACTTTTTTATATAATACTATATTATATAATACTATTTTATTTCAAAAGGAATATCGAATGGAAATAAATATTTAAAACATTACTCACAGTATCTTTCCCTTTTCAATTTCTTTTAATCTTTCTATGAGCTCATTATAAACATATAAACACTTGATTTTTTGGAAAAAAACAATCATCATGAAATGTCATCTGCGCAACTTTCAACCACCACGTTTTAATTTATCAATACTACGCCAGTATAACTCGTATGCATCAACCTTCGATTACCATAAATCATGGTTCCATCGATGTTAAAATCAAACAGCGACTTCTAAACATCATTCTAACATCTTGTTTATTGCGTGTTCGATCACAACACGCGATAGCAGCAGTATGCCCCCAAACAGTCAAGACGTCAAGGATGTCATAAAAGCCTGGGGGGAAACCCTACAAATTCCCTTCATTTTTCCCAAGGCAATTCGAGCGTATCCCACGGTTCTGCTCAGACTCACGTGCAGTCTAGGGAACCTGTCGCCTACTGGCTCCCGAAAGCGACAATGAAGCTTTTAAACCGCGCTTCTTCGATGACCATGAGCGTAAATATCTATTAAAACAAGTAAAGTGCTGCGCTTCACCCGAGTCCTGCGGATGGCACGCTACATTGAACAATCTGTCCAAAACCGAACCACGACAAAAGGGTTCAGGTCTGTTGATGGCCATTTGACGCCACCTTCAGCAGGGTGGTGCTTGTTTTATGTCGAAGGTGTCGAATAAAACAAAACCGATAGTCCACTGACTAGTTCTGTTCCTGCTGCCGTGGAACAGCAACAAAAAAAGCTTCCAGACGGACACATTTAAAATCGTTGACCACGTCTAGGTATATTCGGGACATTAAACTGAAATGACGGGAATGATGATCATCCTCAAATCGCTGCTCGTTGCAGGTGTGGCCATTTGGGCCAGCAGCAGAAACATTTACGGTTATGTTACCGAGCAGCAAGTAATAAAGATATCGCTCCAGGTTATGGGACAAGCTATAATACACGTTCCTTACGACTTTGGTGCTGTTTTCTATTTCCATTCTACTCGTATTAACTTTTTCTATCATAGTCTATAGTCCTGCTCGTCGTCAATTAATACCTTCTGTTGTTCACTGTTATTTTATACATCTCATAAAGCGTTTCCTTCCATTCGTTTTATTTCATGTTTATTTTATTCTCCTTGGTCATTTGTCGAAACATCTTCCTTTTTCTCCACTTCTTCTACTACTATTCGTGTCCATTTTCTATTTGTTTCACTTCTTTTTGCACCCCGGCCACATACGGTTCTCGCTCTATTCTGCTAATGTTTGGTTTTTTGATTTGCTGCAGACATTAATGGCGCTAATTTATAATCGTAGAGTGAATTCCTGCCGAGCTCTCATAAAATGTACTGAATATGAAATGTGTTTCCCTTCGTTCGCGACAAACCCGTCAATTCTCGAACATCCACCCACCCCGAATCACCGTGGATATGGTCGTGGTGGATTGATTTAGATTGAAAAATCCGTACCAAATCGTACGATCGACAATTTTCACCTCTCGGCACACGGGACAGGATGGATCATTCATGTGCTTTTATTATCTTTAACGCTCGGCTCGTCGCTGACGGTCGCTCGACGCTGGTAGTAAACGTGAATCAAATATTATAATCAATCGCAATGAAAATGTTACGACGTGACTGAAATGGATCGGCGTTCAACGCGGAACAATTCCGCTGGAATGGTGGTCTTCTGATGATGGATGTCAACCGATCGGACCGGATGCTGATACCAGCACCAGGGAGATACTTTCCACCCGATAAACAACGGTGAATGACATTTTGGGAAATGTTACAAGTTTGCTTCGTGTTGAACATAACTCATCGCTAATCACTAAAAGCTAACGGTGTTTGCGTTGGTGGAACACCCATGCGGTGGTGGCGAAAAGCTCTCCAGCAAGGTGATCGTGGGAATGTTTCGTATATACCGCTTTCGTAAGGTGTAGATTTATAATTTTGACAACGAAACCAACAATCGATTAGCACCATTGGAAAAAGGAAGTGCAATCAATGTCGTTTATTACACAAATGAGGTTGGATCGCGTTGGTGGTCAACGGGAATGGCGATATATTTAATTGCACGCCAGTAATAATCACCAAGCTGTGGTAATAATCGCCCAAGTGATCCACATTGTGCTTTTTTATTTTTTTATTCAAACAATTATTGATGAAGGATACTATTTGAGTTTATTAGGATTTTAGGAAAGTTGTGCAGGTTTTTTAAATGCAGTTTATTTTTATTTAATAATCTATTTTAATGATTCTTCTTTAATGATACTACTTTATTTCACTAATAATCTGATAAGCTTAAATTATTAAATATTACAATAATATAATGCTAAATTACACATTATAAATAAAATCTTATTGATTAATTAATTTAAAAAACATATAATTGTATCAAAATTAATAAATGTATTTAAAAATATGTTTAAAGCTTCCGTCCTGGGTTACAGCAATCCTGAGTAATATCAGTTAAAATTATTCTGACTAATCATCTTCATTATTTACACGTTCCGTACCACGTTATCCAAATGACTCTAGGTGACTCGGGATGATTGCAGGAGCCCGCGTCATCCATATATTGATGCCGCCCTGTGCACTTAAAATTTTAATTTTTGCATTTTTGCTTGTTAGGATCTCTATCAATAGAACAAGCTGCTCAGTATAAATTAGAAAATACTTAAACTTCCATAAGTATTATAGTTCGTAACAAAAATTGTTACACTTTTTATGTTTAATTGTACGTTTATGTCGTACGTTTTTTAAACAATCTGCCCACGTCTTTGGAGGGTTTTTTTCAATTATACAAATTTATATTGTATTAGTTTTTTTTATTCAACAGGGATAAATTTCAATTTAACAAATATTTATTCAATTCAATTTTTAACTAATGCCATGAATTTATGAACTTCAATTTTATGTGTTGTTCATCACATACTTTTCGATGAAGTTAGCGAACCCCGAATGTGATAAAAATAACACGTTGTTTTTCTTTAGCATCTATTGCGGTTGATAGTGTCGAAGACTTGTGTACGATAACTAATATTTGATAATAATTTCTTGAATAATTTCTATTTCTATTATTGTATCGTTTTATAACATTATGAGTACATTCACACTCTTTAGTACAAACAATAAATTCAATATTATGGAAATATAAATGAATTATTTTCTTTTATGCATTTTTTTTTCAAATAGCGATAGTATTGACAATGAAACATTAAACTTTTTTTATCCTTTTCTAAATCATTTGCATGCGAACGAATGATATAGTAAAATAGAGTTTTTAGTATCATTATTAGGTTTTGTATAAGTTCAACAAAAAAAAATTCTGAGATTACCTACTGAAACACGCTTAAAGAATATCGAGCAGTCACAACGAAATGTTAAACTGTAACAATGATAACAGCCCTTTTTGAATCACCATAACTCTTTCCTGCTAAAGCATCTCAACAGAAGCAACTCTGAAGGACTCAGTATTCTCACTGCATCTCCTCAGCTAAACAATCGTACATCCTGTTTAGATCAATCGACAATATGTCCCATTGAATATTTCGCTTCTATTCTTATGCTCTTTAATCGGTTCTTTCAATGTCCTTACTAGCTGCAGGATTTAAACTACATTCCTTGCTACATACGTTCTTCAAATCTTAACCATATTTGAATATCATTCTTCCACTTCAAAAACAAAACAAGAAAACAAAATGAAACTGTGGTACAATCGCACACATAAAAGAAACCCACCAACGGAAGTCAGTCCTTACCAGTTAATCCTGCCTGAATGCTAACCAGTGAACGATACATTCACTCGTCTGCATCAGGTATCTTTCGTCCCACCCGAACTCACCTTCTTCCCAGGAAGATATTTCTCCCAACGAACTCCGCGAAGGAAGCGCGCTTCAAAGTCTCCGTCTTTCAACTTCCTACTGCACAAAGCGCACGAATTATGACCGGCTTTAGGACGATTTGTTGTCCAACTTGACTTAACAGTGCAGTCGGTACAGTCGGGTCTTATTGCTTGTGTGGGGTTTAAAGGCCCTTTCCGCCAATTCGCAGTCACACTCGGAGGAGCCGATCGGTCTTGGGGAGTCCGTTTTTTTTTATTTGGTGGTTGCTATTCCGCAAAAAGATGCCTCCCTAATTTATTGACCATGCAAAATGGATAACTCCCGAAGCGGAACGATGCGCGGATTTGTCGTTTGTGTAGTCTATCCACTGTGGAGAGCAAAGTGAAGCCAAATGCACCGAATGCCGATTGCATCCAAGCGTCCCGCACTCAATGGTTCGTAAATCATCAATTTCAGTGCATTCGGTTCTGTGACGAAACGTTCCAATCGTTTTCTAACCGGTAGTCTTGGGCAAATTCCTGTCCTGATCGTCCAAGATGGGGCTTGTGTCCTTTCAGGTCGAATTAGAAGCTTTTAAAGCATTTTAATGTTTTGGTAACAACTTTCGCTTAAAAATATAAATAATTTAGCCATTTTCTTCTTTTGTCATATAAAAACTATTTGTGGGACAATCAATAGCGTTTCCTGTTTGGTAGGAGAATGTCCTCAACACTAATTCTGTGCATTGAAGATCTGGAGTGCGTTACGCCTAAAAGTATGCAATAAACGTTTTGTTGTAAAGTTTTCACATTTTTTTATTGTAGGTTAGTTTATAAGACTGTAAGTCTCTTACATATCGTTGTTGGATGAAATTGCGAATTCAAAGTTATTTACTTTGCATACCTTTTGGCGCACATCCTACAGGCCCCACCTTTTGCAGCGGATCCGTAAGAAGATTATTCGACTAAAACACTACAACAATTTGACTCAGATTTTTAGTATTAAAAAAAGTGAATTAAGATAAGAAAGATTCTTAGATTCTTATGTCCGTGCTGCGCACTTTTCGCGGCTGGTAGTTGGGGCTATACCCAGCCCAAAAGCGCACTCCGAACATTGCACACACATATTTCAGATCCCACACAAACAAAACCGCGTACGCACAACGCAATGAAAATCGTAAATTATGTTTATTAATAAATAACAATCATAAATTTCCCCATATTTGCATTGTGTGTCCGTCCGCGCGCGCATCCGCAGTGTGGTCATCATCGGAATGGCTGAGCGGGCGATGCAGCAAAAATCATACCCGTGTGGAAGCATCAAAGGACCTTCGTGTGCACCAGGTTGGAGCAAGGTGTAGCAAATGCGCAGGCGATGATAATCTCGCACGAGCGTGAACAGATGCGAATGGGTGCCAGAAAGCGAATTTGCTCACCTTCTAACCCCTTCTTGAGCCCCGGCCATTACGATCGGTGGCCATTAAAGCCTTTCCGATGGCTTCTTCTCGCCACACGACTCCAACCGGTAAACACCGTGCGCAAGGGAACACATTGTGCAATAATTTCCATTCCGCTTTGGCTTGCGTTGGTGTTGCATTTCTTGTGCTAAAACAGTTGTATGGTGCTCGGTTTGCAGTACACGTGCCACACGTTGCCATGGATTTTATGGAATCGCATGGAAGTTGGATTTGAAATGTTCATACCATCAAAGTTCATAGTTTTGCGTGCATGTTACAAAATATGTTCAGTCTCTTTAGGTTTTACCTGAATTTAACAACTTTTGATGCAAACTGCAAACTTTTTTGCCTTACTTTTGCGTTCTCCAAAGAGTTGCCATTATAAACCATAAAACGAACGCGGAGGTGAAGATCGTTGAAGATCGGCACCAACGTCCATCCCTTCACGATCCGCTGCTCACCATCAACAGCCATATGCCAACACCATACCTTGCATCCCATAGGCAGGAGCGGCTTTAAATAATAATAATAATCGGTAAATCAACCTGTAAACATGTGATTTTATGTGTGTACATATGTTACAACCCTTTTGATCGGTTATTACATACGACTCACGGTCGTCCTTCAGCCATACCTACCCACGTGGTGAAGAATTTGCAACTCCAGTGGCCATTACTTCCACTATTTGTAGCTCCCGCTCATGCCATGCACTCGCGACAACCCAACCTATCGGTTACGGTGCTGCTGATGACGATGGGTACCACCGGTGAAGCACAATTCCTGTACGCAAAATGGAACTGACGAAAGATATATGTTCATTACCGAAGCTGCGAGTCGCCCTTCAACCGTCACCCGGACCATTCTCGAATGGATGCTACCTACACAGTGTGTTTCTTCACACCTATCAATGTGCGGCTGTCCTGGTGGGGTCGGAGGATGGTGGTTGAAGATGAGGAAGCAACCAACCTAAGTTGGAGATATTTTTACGAAGCTAAGCGAACACGTCCGATGCCTTAGCTAAGCCAACAATTTCGTGTGCAATGACAATGAAAAGGCGGTCGTTCGAGATCAAATTTATGCTAGCTTCTTTTACTGTTTTATTTTATTGCTTATATTTCGCCTACTTAATTTACCGTCCTTTACTTTCAGATTTGTCAACAATCAATTCATAAATGTACGCAGAATATTTTAATGTTGATAAGCAAACTGCAATAACGATGCAACGATCCTCTTTTTATTGGATAGAGTATTTGTTGAAAATAAATGAAGGTTGAGTTACACTTTCATGTTAATCATGTTTATCATGGATGACTTTTATCAATTTTTAATTCATAGAAAAAGTGAACGAGTCTCCTGATTGTGTTTTATTTTGTAGTTTTATCCAGTAATGAAACCGGTATCTCTTGTACGCGGAGTTTATAGCACAAAATCTAATAAAAAGGTAAACAATTGATCGAAAATATCTTTCAATTGTCCATTCTACACGAAAATCCATGGTCATATACAAGATTTGTTTTTTTATTTATGTTAGTTTTTTTTCGAAAACTCGTCTGATTTCCTGAAAATATTTAATGCAGAGAAAGGCAATCAACTACGTAGCATTGAAGTATAAACGGTTTTACTCCCTGATACAACTTACGCTTTTTCCCGAATAACAGCGGTTTGCTATGAAAGCTCATGTCGGGGACTCTTTGTAATTATTCCATATTTTAGCAAGTATAACACAAGAATAGTTGTTTATTTATATTTTTTAATTTCATTAAGTTGCTTATTGTTACTATAAAGGATCTATTGTTCAGAAAAGGAATATTCTTAAACAGAATAAATAATTTCGACAGAATAAATAACTGATAGTTATTAACATTATTTGAACATTTATCTACATCAAAATAGGTTTGGTAAACAAATTTATTTTACAATTGAAAATATGTCTTGATCGGTATGAAAAATTCCTTCATGTCCTATTCATCACTTGAATAATGTATCACACAGCTACAGAGGAATTAATGGATCAACATATCTAATCAAGTTCGTTCTTATTGCATTCTGAAATAGAATTTTAATCAATGCACCATCGATATCGAAACATGCTAAATATGGATATCTTGATTTTTGTACATATGTCCTGCCTCTACTGCTACGAATTGTCACTTCAAACGCAACTGCATGTAGCCTTTGGTTGTCCCCAACACGTGTCAAGATCCCTCAAAAACTACACAACAATCCTTATTGAAATTCAATTCATGAACCAACCAACGCACACAATCCCACCCCGAGAGAGGGTTTTGTGGCCATTTCGGCCTTTCTGTAACGGACGCGCCTCTTGATTATGCGTGTTTGATTGCACTGCAGGTAACGATGCATCCATCGCACGATCACCAACGTGTCGGCCATTGCACACACAATCAATTTGCACCCAATCACTTTCGCCTCGTCTGCTCCTGTCCGGTCGATGCACCGCGGGTGGATGCAAATGCAACGACGGTTTTTTGTTTTGTTTTGTTTCTACCACTTACGCACTGCTGTTTGTCGGCAGAAATGAAATGCAATCGCCCCTCGTCTCACAGCGAATTCGTGCGACGACGAGAATTGTTTGTGTAGTGCTATTGTCGAGGTGCTCAAATTGGTTTGCCTGTTCAATTTTGCAAGCGCTTGCGACACCTACGTGCGATATTTATACCACCGAGGAGGAGCTTTTTTGCTGCGTAGTTCGTTTTATTTATTTATTTTCTATTTGTAGCGATTGTTCTGTTTTGTTTTGGATCAACTTTCTCTTTGAGCTTTCATATTTTGGTTTCAATTTTGTATTTTTCGTTTGATGCTTTTGATTGAGATTAGATTTTTTTCTCTGTGATTTTTGTTTTGTTTATTGTTTTACTTTTATTCTATTTGTTATAAACATATTTCAACATCTCTTTCTGTACATTGTTTAATAATCTAGCACATCACTATAATTGTTTTATTTTTTATTATTTATTTATATACGTAAGCTTACATACTTAGAATTTAAAACACTTATTCCAATATTTTTTTATTGTTACATAATTTACAGTTGAAGGTGTAAGTGTAAGGGTGTAGTAAGGTGTTGTTTTGTAATAATAAGAAAAATGTTCTTTCTTAAAGTTTGTTTTGTTTTAGATATTGATTTCCCCATTTTTATAGTTCTTTTTCATATTAAAGTATAATTTATTATGTTGAAAATCATTTGATCAACAGCTGAGAAATCGTGATAGATGCAATTATTTACTTTAAAGTATTGTTTTACAATTTCATTCACTGTAAATTATTCATATGCGGCGTTCTCATTATACCCTACACGTTTGAAAAACTGTTACACAATTCTTACCTATTCTGGTATTCCAATCCCTCAATCAGTTCTACTATTTATGACTCATCTATTCCGCTAATCTAATCATAGCATCCCGCGCCATGGCAACATTTTTGTTTCTCAACTTCAACTTTCAACCAATGCTTCGGTTCACCAATTCCCAAAAGGCACCCTTTGCCAAGGACACACAAGCACCCAATTTCCAAGCGACTTTTCGGTACCCAAAGGACAAAAGAATTCAGCAAAAATTAGAATATCCATACAATTAGCGAATGTTGTGACAAGTGAAGTTATGAATGCCTGCCTTACCCTTACTCCCAGGGTGAAAACATTGGCCATTTTAACCTTTTGATTCCTAAATTACAGGTTTTGGACAGATGCGGCTGCGTCTGGAACTGGATGTGTGGGTCTCTTGCTGCTTAGTTCACCTTTGTTCAAGGGTGTCGTGAAGTATCAGTTCGGTACGATCTCGCCATGTGCGGGGTTTTTCATGCCTACTGCGGTAGCCTGAGAGTGTAACCGCCTGCTCATTAAATTGTCACAATAATTACAAACATCAGCCGATCTCGGCCACAACACAGCATGCCGATTCGATGGTGGCGGTCGATTGTGATTGATTCAATTACAAGATTTGTGAATTGAATATGTGGGAACAGGGAAAATCGGTGATCGTTCTGAAATCGGGTTGAAGCATGCATCAAGTTGCTTCATAGGGGTAACGATAGTAATGGGTGTTGAACGTGAAGGCTACTCTCGCTGAAATATTTGCGACAAACCCTGCGTCCTTTGATCCGGATGTGGGCGTTTTGTGTACAATTTCCAATGTGGGTTTCCAACAAAATTAAATTAGGAATAGTAAAAGCTTTAATCAACTTTTGTTGGCGTGCCTCCATTTGTCCAGCTTGACAACTTTCGGTACTTTCCAAAGTATAATTCAAATACTACCCAAGACCAAAATCAAATCCATTCGTTATTTGTTCCAGCAAAGAAACAAATCCGCAACACTGACTCGCTGAAGTATCCAGCATCCTGTTATACCTGCAATCAGATCGATCAGTAAAGTATCATTTGATTCGAAAGTTTTACATTTTATTCGGTTGCACTACAAAATAATGCCTTGTATCTCTCGTACAACGAAACCAAATTACCAATCCCCGGTATATGGCATAATCAGCGATTCATCTCGCGATTCGTACATTCCTAGAAGCAATACACCATACTAGACTCCAAGCACTACGAAGAATCCATCCTGAAATGTAATATCGGCTAAAATTACTGGTTGTTTTCCAATCCGCCCCCGAGTATGCCGTTCCGTAGCAGGTCTGTAGTTTTCCGGGAAACAGATTTCCTTATAAATATTCATTGCGCAACATGGCAAATAAAAGAACCTCCGAGGCCGAATTCCGCACGGTGAGCACGGGCCAGCACAAATAAACTCTACGACGGTACAATAAATGGCACATCCTACGCGTGTTTCGTGGGTCTAGTCCACAGGAGATCTCGGGCGTAACAAAAGAAACGTCGGAGTCGGAAAAAAAGGAGTAGAAAACAGTATCCGGAGGATGGGCAATGCACAGTTTCCCCGGGGTTTGTACGAAAGATGGCACTGCAAAAAGATTTAAGACAAATTGAATCAAATTGGACGATTGCTTCGCTCGAAATAATAGAAACAACATCCGTCCCGGTCATCTACTGGCTTGGTTCAATGTTGATTTTACTTGCTTTTAGCTTCCGCGTTCTCATGCATGACTGATCATTCCGGGACTAATTCACCGGAAGGTTCAGTCAGGCAAATGCACAAGTATCTGTACTGACTCTCAAACCCAATTCGTATTCGTTTCGTATTCTTATATTTAATTCCAAAAAGTGGAACTTATTGCAAAATATTATGCGCATTCACAGGTAGTCGGATTTTAAAGCTCAGTCATTTTTATAAGAAAATTAGTAAAAAAAATTAGAACAGAACATATCAAAGATGTTTTATTTTTAATTAATGTTTTCCTTGAAAAAGTAACCAATTTCAGGGAAGTCGTCATTGCAATTTTTAAGTGTAAATTTGATGGACTCTAGTTAAGAGGAATTTGAATAAATGCAAAACCATAACGCAAAAGCATAACCATAACAAATCATATGAATCAACCTGTTCATAAAAATTCAAATTTGTAACACCAATTGCCTAACTTCAGGCGTTTATCGAGCAATCTCACTAAATGCTGTTTGTGTCGTCTTTTTGAAAGCTAATACAACACGATTGATTGAAATGTAGACATTTACAAAAAATGCTTCATATACAGGACACTCAAACAATAAACTAAATTATCCAATCTTATCCGTTTGTTCACCAAAAAAAATGTCTTAGGACTTTAATCGAGGTGCTTCAATCTGCCAAAACATGGCAGCACAAAAGATGTTGGCAAAAACCTCATCGACGGTGTGTTCGGAACAACGAAAGGGAAATTTGTCTATCGTACGCTGTTCGTAGACCATTCACACATCCCGCTCACAACATCAAACACACCACATCCTGCTGATTTGTGAAGTTTATCTGCGTGTTTCCTACACCCCGTTTGCACGTTCTGTCTATATGTTCCGGTTCATCCAACCATGTAACACGCATCCGTCCCCGAGTAAATCCGATTATACCGGGGCAGTTCGATGGTTGTCCTGCAGTGTGTATGTTCGTGTCCCTAAACTCCCTTCGAAGAGTCTTCTGCTTTTTTGCTTGTTCTGTATGGGTTTGTTCTTTATTCCTGTTTACCACCCCAATTCCGAAAAGGCTAGTGACGAAATGACGAATTGATTCAGCACCATGTAGCTTAGTGCGATGGACTCAAGGGGTGTAACGGAGGCACCTCATTCCGTATCTACGGCCTTCCTGCCTAGACGGTACCACACCATCATCAGCAACGTAATTGTGACATCATTTGCAGCGCGGAACGATACGAATGGGAAATCAAATTACAATATTACGCCCGCGAATGTGATACCGCGAGATATTCGCAGTTCGGCACGCAGTGAACAGACCGACCACGATCCGGTGCCCGTACGATAGTCGTAGGCGAATGTTTGGTAGGTCTGATGTCGAGGGGACCGCGCCACATGTTCACCAGCATGTTGGGCGATGGTTTGAGGTTTTTGTTTGGCTTAAGGTTTAAACAACACATTACACATGTTCCTCTTCCGATCGAGAGCGACGTCATCGCTGTAGGGAAAGTGTTGTCACCTTTATGGGACATGCTGACGGATCGGAACGGGAAAGCCTTTGAATATGACCGAGTTGAAAATGTTTTAATAATATCAAAGCTTTTTGTTTAATTGACGGGCGTACTTTGTAAATGTATGTATTGAGAGAAGTGTGCATTAGTTTCGAGTTAAATTTTTGTTGGTGTAAAGTACTTTAATTCCAATATGTTCGTTTAAATTACAAACATACTTCTAAACCCGAAAAAAGTGAACAAGATTTTTTTCCATACATCTCACAAATCACTGGACTATGGCATCAACCACAACGCCTAAAAGTATGCATTCTTTAGCACTCACGACTGGAAGTTTAAAAATCATACTAAATGTTGAAAAAAAGCAACGATTTTTGTATCGTCGTTGCGGTTCCTTAACGATTTTTGATCCCCAGGATGTGAATTTATTATTTAAGTAGTATAGACAAAACATATTTCATTTATTACTTATTTCATTTAATTTCCATTTCGAAGGTATTTGTCTCATTGTCCTAATAGATTACTTTTTAATGAAAAATTATTGTTATAGCTTTAATTGTTTGTTATTGGATCGGAGTGGTTGCAGACGTTTCACTCGTGTGGGGTAATGGGATATTTCTACATTAATTGCATACTTTTAGGCGCGTACACCTCAAATGAACACGTTACGGTCTGCTCTTAAGTAGGTGGGCATTAATATTATTTGCAATCTACTTTTAGCTAACAATTTACATGACCAGAAAAGGTAACATGTTCATAAGTGTTTTGGCATATAGATTGCATGCTTTGTTTGCTCTATAGAAAAACGTCCCTTACAATAATTCCGTTTCAGTTCGTTTCAGACGTTCTGTTACACAAAAGTGCACCTACTTTTGACTTGTTCAAGTTCACTCGAAAATATGCCACACCACACATACTTGACGTAACCAATTCTCGTGAGAACTTCGGTCCTTCAATCGAGGAAATGTTGCGAAACAATTGCATCTATTGTAGCATATCTTCCCTTACAACGGCTCTGCATTCATCCCTTCAAACAAACGACACTAAATGGTCCTTCGGGAGGGTGCTGACAACAATGCTGAGAACGGTGTTGGTTTATGGGACGAAATCTCGAGCACGTTCGAAAAAAAACTCACTGCCTGATAATTCGCCAATAATCAGCCGTCGTTCATCTTCGAGCTGGGGAGATACGGGATTAAATCGATAGTAAATCTCGCGGTCAGTGGAAACAAATGCGACCGGTGACCCAACGGAACGCGCAGTATGCTCGCAATATACCCGACGGCTGAATGCTGCATACCGTCCCTCACGACAAGGAATTACCGGAAACTATTACACACGCTTGGTTCTCTAAATCTAAGTCCGCACCCTCGTGTCGGAGGGAAGTTATTACGGTGGCAGTTATTTAAATGTACCGTAATCATTTAAAGTTGGGCAAGGATAAGGGAAAGTTAAATCGCTGAACAAGCGACACGTGTCACGAGGTGTAAACAATGACACCCTACCACGGACACTCGCCCATCCCCTTTGTGTCCACGTGACCTGCTCGAGGATATGAGCATTTTATTGAGCTCTTCAAATGGAGGCAGACCAACGCGTTTGTAGCGTGGTGAGATAGAGATTCAATTAGCAAAAAAAAAACGAAAGAATGACAATTGCTAATGCACGCCGTCTGATATGTGCCTTGGAGGCGTTTTGACGGCGTGTGTCGATTAAACTACAATAGATGAGATATCTTTGAGAAAATCTAGTCTGTGATGCTTATTTAGCCGAAATAGTCGCACGCATCATAACTTATTCACTTGTTCATCATTATTCTAACAAAAGTTTACAACAAATTTCTCTAAAAACTTAAGCAATGTTTCACTCTTTTTAATAGTTTATGGATCTATTTCTTATTCTACCACTACAGCACCTTAATAAATCGTAGACAGCTTCATACATTCGCAGCAATTGATATGCCAATCATGTCCCCGATAGGATGCATACAGTTAGCGCTCACAAAATGGTGCCACTTTTGCCACGCAAAGCACCAACACCATCAGCCTTGTGTACCGGCATCCCAAAGCCGAAAAGTTTAATCGACCGGAATAAATATTTTATCCATATCCGGACCATTTCTATTGAACGAACGACGAACGATTTGTTGCCATTTTTGTTATAAACTTTGTATCACGAGCGGCGCATGAAACACGGGGGAGGGAAAAGAGTGTATCGGGCGTGTAAAATGTTTGGCCCATCAATTGGTCCGTTCATGTGCATCATCAAATTGATAAAATTGGTGGTCGTTGGCATGTTTGCACGTCGTACACCGGTATTGCGTGTGAATCGAATTGATAGTAGCATGGTTTATGACCTTAACGTACGTCAATAGTAATCGTATTATTGTGCGGATCTTTTCACAAATTACAAACATTATTATACTGTTGAAGGTTTTTGACAATACTTTGGTAAGGCATACCAATCTACGATTTAAATGGAGTCCTTTAAAATTGGTCATTTTAAAGATATTTTTAATTATTATAGACTTTTCGGTATTAGTTTGAACAGTTGTTTTGAAAACCGGCAGCTTCATGTTAGTTAAATTCGACGAACAAAGATCATACTTACATACCTACTGACTTATTCGGGGCTACAACCGCGGCTTGGCCTGCTGCAGGAGTCCTCTAAACCGCTGAAGGTCGAGCGCCGTAGTCAGCCAATCAATTATCCCGCATCAACTCCATCACTCCATCCCAATTCGATTCCACCATATCTCCTGTCCATGAGGAGGACCTAGCAGGACTCTGAGTCGCGGATTAACCTCTCTTGTGCTAGGTTGAACAGTAGACAAGCCAACCCATCTTTTTGATGCAGATCCTTGATGGTAGCCAAGAGTCCTGAGAGTTTTACTTCCACCTAGCCACCTGGCCATCAATGACCAACATCACTTGTCATTCATAGACTAACAAGGCACAATCGTTTGAAATTAATAAAAATTGGAGAGAGTGTATTCCACTCATAGATGAACAAGCTTCAATAGTGTCAAACTAGAATTCATTGCAGTATAAGCAATAATATAATTACAATTTTCTCATTTTAAATGTTTATAAATATAAAATATTTTTGTATTTTCATTTTTTATTGACATTGCTATTAAGCTAATAATCACTAAAAAAAAGTTGGGTGCTGTAGAAAGAGGTTAAACAAACTATTCTGACTATAGGAGAACACTGGTGCATGAGAATGAAACGTGTTATCACACCTAATATTAGTGTGTACTTACACATCGATCGCCGGAGAGGCGGCCGGTCTTCAATGATTCGACTACGTGGTAAAATTAAGTCTAAGCCAGAAATGGCAGGCATGACCTAGAAGGTCGGTACGTCAACAACAGAGAGAGATAGAGAGATTTACACATATTGAATATCCAGCAATTAGTACGTTTGTAAGCTTAACACCCTTAAATTACAAGCATCTAAGGCTCCTGAAGTCTTCCAATGGACGGAATGGTTTTCAAACATTCGAGATCATAAACGACACACTTTAAAACACAAGACAACTTCATCCACTCAGTTCATAAGACTTTCATCCGTGGAACGACAAAACGGACAGTGACCCTTCTGCAAAAACTGTAGCTCAAAGTCTTCCGAATGAAATACTTGGTTGCATTCGGAACAGACGGTGATTTGCAGCTCGGGCAGTAAGTTTCGATAATATCGCGTCGCTAGCGGGGCAGGACCGCGTACAATGATCACTTCCCTCGGGTCGATCGCTCGCAGCGCTTCGCGATCGAGTGTAGATGGATAGGTGTCAATGATATCCTGCAAATGAAAATGAACAAAATAACACATTAAAACACACCGTACCATTAAATTTGATTCTCGTTCTCTTCCCCTTACCTCCTGAATAAATCGATCTTGTTGATCGTAGGTAGAACTCTTCGGCGGTGCCAAGAGTAACCGTTCCGCATCGAGTTCGCTGATGCCTGCCTCCGGTGCGAACTCCGCCAACGGTAAAATTTCAAAGGAAACGTAAGAGAAGACGTACTCCTGCTGACAGTTGGGACACCGATTGCCGTGCAAATGGGGACTATAGTTCGAACACTTGTAGCACATCGGTAACAGTTCCTCCGGGTCGTTAAATCCGCCGGGACAGGCACGACTGCTAATGTAGCTTATGTCCACCTGTTCCTGGATGCCCACAGGAATCTTCAACGATTGCAGCTTGTTGTTGATCTGCAGATGCAGCTTATTTGCACCGAGCACCTTCGCTTGCTTCGACAGGGTGTAGTATACGGCACTGAAAGAATACAACCAAAAATCTCAATGTCATTTACCTCGTTCATATAACCAATTCGATTGTAAAAACCTACAATAAACTGATACCCTTCGGTGGTGTCGTTCCATTGATTTGATTCACCACAAAGCGACTCGTGTTAAACAACGTCAGTGGAGGGCTACTCGTGAAAGGTTCCTTCAGATAAGAATTGATCGTATTGTAAGCGTAGTAGATCGATGACAGCTTCAATAATGATCGATAGTCCGTCACGCCAGAATCGTTCGCATCCATCGTCTGTTTAGCATCCTCAAGCAGCTTAAGCGCCTGTTTTGCTCTTAACCACGTGTAATAACCCGCATCTAGGTAACGTTCCTCGGACACGGCACATTCTACCAGATTCCGTAGCAATTTCGTAGCTTCATGTGGTTTTCCCGCTAAAATGTAAGCTTCGTGCGCCGATATAAACTGGTCCGATTCGGCAAGCCACTGGGCATGCTGGAAATGAATCGAGGGCAACACCTTCGGAAGATGTTCGGCCAAACGAAACGCTTCCGGCCAATCTCTCGCTTCTACATGCAACTGTACGACCTGTTCTTCCTCGCCCAGCTTACGATAAATTTCCGCCGCAAGCGGTAGCGCTTTCAACCGTCGTAGGTGGCTAGCGATCAGCTCAAGGGGTGCTTTTTCCGAAGCTGCCAATCGACGCCCAATATCCAGCAACACATCGGCCCAACCCTGCTCGGCTACAATTTCGATCGCTCGTTCCGGTTCGCCGGCTGATAGCAGGAGCTCTGCCGCGGCTCGTGGCTCATGTACGGAGCAGGCCCACTCAGCCCGTCGACGGATCAGCTCCTTCCGATCGGCGGCACTTCCTTCCTTCAGGAACTCCTGGGCAAGATCGAACATCCGCAAATCGCTGTACATCGCCAGAGCTTTGCTGTTGTTGCCCGATTTCTGATACAATCGGGCCGCATCTTTGTACTTTCCCGCGAAAGCATACGTTTCCGCTAGCAACACTTCTTTAGAAGTTTCGCCACGTTTCTGACGCTCCTTTAGATCACCGATCAGCTCCAGCCAGGGCAAATTGCGCACCTTTACATAAGCGTCACGCGCCACCTGATAGTTTAGAGCATCCAATGCGGCTTGCGCAAGTCCTTCCCAGTCGGATAGCGGCACTCCCAAGCATGCGACCTGATATGCATCCCTAAAATGGGGTTTCTATTAGTATAACGATCGAGTGATCTGTACTCAAAAGCAAACACTTACTCAAATAAACCTGCCTCGACAAACTGCCACATAGTAGCGCCGAGTGCTAGCGGCACGTTGCTCATAACGTTACCACGCAGACAGAAGGCAGTCGCTCCACACAAACCCACCACAACTCCGAGCATGGTTTGTGGGCTGCGCGGAGGCAAAGATCCGACACGAACGCTTAATCCACCAGTCGTATGGGAGTAGCATAGCATCGACTCAAGGTGTGTGTTCCAGGCGACCGAATTCACGCTCGAGTCCTGATAGAGCATTGTGTCGGCGATGAGATCCCGTACTACCAACCGTCCGGCGTCATCCACCACGGCCAGTTTGGTGCGCGACGCGTTCAAATCGAGACAGCGCACCGACGACAGCACCGTGGTGACCAGGATTGGTAGTGAGTTATCGAGAAAGATCCTCCAAACCTGACCACTTTTCAATCCCAATAGCAATCCTTCCCGACCGGCTGGACCGCCCGTAACCTTGATGTACCGTATAAAGCTGTCCATCATCCATTCGCGCTGCAGCACGCCGTTGAAATCGAGGCTTTGCAGTTTCTTCTCCTGGCACAGCACCAGATGTTGGGCACAAACGACCAGCAGACTGCAGTCGAACTTCTTCGCTATCTTTTCTTTCACTTTGTAGTGCATCGGTTGGTTTTCGGCTGAGCTCAGCTCGTACAACACGACCCGTTCCGGGAGCTGCACGGCTAGTCGGTTGCGGTAGATTGCGATCTTGTGCACCAGATCGCGGCACTTGATGCGAACCTTCTGGCCCGACACGAGATGCTGAATGATTACATCGCACATATTCTCGCGGAAAGCGTATCGCTCGCGATATAATGCGTGAACAGTGTTGAATGCCAGTGTGTAACATCCCAACGTTCCGTCCTGACAGCCAACAACCTAAAACAAGGTAAACATTATACTAGTATCCAATGCAAGCTGAAGCATCAATCTCTGCTTACCACACCGTTTCCAGCGGGATGTACCGCTGCGTTCCAAATCCAGGAATCGTGTTGTTCCCCAAGCAGACCCAAACGTATGCCATCGCGGGTAAACAGTTGAAGAGCCTTGTTGCAACCGGCAACGATCAGGAACTCGCCGTTCGGGAAAAATGTTAAACACAACGGATCAAAGCCAAAGTTTCGCTCCTTCCCAATCATCTGACCACCGAGCGAGTAGAACGACAACGTCTGGGCCCAATCAATCACACATAGTATGTCCGACGAACCAGACGTTGCCGGGGGGTTCCAGGCCAGCCCGAACACCGGACTGTTCGCACCACCCGGACGATCGATCTTAATCTTCTCCTCGCCAGCCTTGTTGCGTATCGAGATCGTTCCATTTGCCAGTCCGAGCGCAATGTACTGTCCATCGTTCGTCCAGGCGCAGGCGTTAATGCGCGCAATCGATTTGTACTTTTGTACCGCTTTCTGCTCGGATGACCAGAAGGAAAAATCCGACACCGCACACGAGGCCAGCTGGTGCGAGATTGGGTTGAACGCTAAACATTGGATCGAATCATTATGTCTGTGGAGAGTCAAATTTACGTTTAAAATGTGTGTTCACCCTTGCGTCGTTCCATTACGTACGAGTATTTCAACAGTCCTTCCAGCTTCTGCGTCCATATGATCACCGTTTTGTCCGCACTTCCCGAAGCAAACTTTTTGCCATCCTTTGCGTACGCCACACAGTAAACCGTGTCCTTGTGGCCTTTCAGTGAATTAATCAGATTACCATCGAGAGGATCGTATACCAACACTTTGTCTCCAGCAGCGACCACCAGCTGAAGCCCTTCCGGATGATAGCATATCGAGTGGATACTAAAAGTAAGAAGAATTCAATATATCCATCCGAACAATCGATCGATTCCAGTCCCTTTAACTCACCTAGCGACATCGCTCTTTTCGCTGGAATCGTGGATTTTCTCAACCCATTTCGGAATGGCTCGCATCGTTTCTGCAATGCCAGGAACGATTTTTGAATGTGCACTGTGTAAAAGATGATGAATTTGCAAACTTTACTTGCGTTTACCAGTAATTTATCAACAATTCGCCTAATTTAAGGCCTGCACCCGATTTTTGGACCACTGGCGTAAATAAACATCTGGAGCGAGAAAATGACGTTTATTTGTTGTGAGTTTGTTTTTTCAAAAGGTGAAAAGCACTTCCCTAGCAACGGATTATTTTTTCAAAACTTTTATTTTGTTTAAATTTGTATACGTAATAGACGTTATTTTTATAAACTGGTTGCTGCTGCTTTAATATTTTTACAAATCTTCGTTTTTACATGTTTTGGTCGTGTTTTAATTGTAACAAGGTTTCACGAATCGTTCTTTGCCATGCTGCGTTCCCAGGCTCTATTCCATGTTTCTCACACCTGTGGCTCTGGTGTGAGAATAATTGTTCTCGTGGTGAGAGTGGTAGAGAGAAATTTAGACCCAAGCAACATTCATCGAGTAGAATGAACACGAGCTTATCCGATCTCTTTCTAGCTGTTTCCATTGATCTCGCTTGCACCAATTGATAAATATCGTTAATCTACAAATCGAAGGAATTCATCTAAAAATCTTTCATCATATCTTAAATTAGGTACCAGTACAGTATTCATAATCGATCATATAAACAATTGCAAGTCGGTACCGACCCACCAATGTATTAAAGAAAATATTGCAAATAGATGACTATTTTTAGTAAGTTTGCGAGAAAAAAACATGTAGAATACGATAAAATTTTATTCGGTTTTTTGTAAACATTCATATGAAACTATTGAGAATTTAAGAAGTATAGCTTATATACAACATGTTGTTTATGATTAATCTTAAAGAATGTATAGAACTGCAGACGATCATACGTATTCAATAAGTCAGAATTGATTATTTATTAGATTCATCGTTATTGCAATAGTTGTGTTTGATGCAGATCATTATAATCTAAATTGGAATTATTGTGTTGGATGAACATAAGAATTAGAACTTTTAAATCACATTTTTTGTAAATAACAAACGTTTGATCATGCATTTGCTCAATCACATCCATCAATCTATGGATATTACATGTTTAGGAAGCCTTTACTGCTTTTTCAAACTTCTACGGACTTATATTGGTCTCACACGCATAAACTGCCGTTTTCTGATACCAGAATTATTTCAAGATTTCTATTCCATTTATCCCATTATACCACACGACAATACCGGTACAAAATCTCAACCTGGCAAATCCTTCGTACTCAGGACTGACGAGTAAATAAAATTAAAGAAAGTCAGATTGTTGTGACACAATAAATCAGTCTTATAAACCAATAAACCAATATGATTGACAAACCGATCATTCTTCCGGAAATTAAAAAAAAAATCACAAATTAAACTTCATCCAAACCATATCACAGAGAACAAAAAATTACCTTGTTAACAAAACATCCTGAATAGCATGATAATTTGTTCACGGGAAAGTGTGGTGCCTGGGAATTGTTTCTCCCCATACACAAAGCAAAAACGCGTAAAAAACGGATGTAAGTGTATGCGTGCAGGTACGTTTGCCGCACACTCGGGCTCTCCTATCTCACACATTCGCATGCCTTCTCACTCACGCGTTCTGCGCCTAACCTCCTTTCTCACGCGTGCACACACGAGTTTTCTTCACTGGTTGGTTGCAGTCAACGTGACCATGCGTTTCAATTTCACACATTTTGTTTCAACCGCCTGGCTCTAAATCGACATCCCATCCATTCGAATGATAGCGTTGGTGCGAATAAAGAGTTTTTGGTTAGCTGGTAAGTTGAAATGCTCGCGAAAAGATACTCCGGCGCCCAAAATAACCGGTATCTTCTTCCTACTGTGAAGCACGCCGTCAACGCCGGCTTTGACTTCACAGGCAACGGTCGCGACGCGCTGCAATAGTGTGCGTTAAGAAGACTAGGTATATGTGCACGTGTGTGTGTGCCGGGTGCAGGTTTGGTGCTAACGAAACGATTACACGCGCTACGGTTGGCAATACTGTTAGCAGCAACACTAGAAAGCGCATACAAAAAAAGAACCCTCTCGCTCTCACTTTGACTGATCTCGCTTCGCCCGTGTGTGTTCGCCTTGCCAGCAGACCCGTTAATACAAGTCGTCCCGAGACCAGGCGGCCGCCATGTTGGAGTTTGGATGTTCCCTCGAAAATCGATTTTGAAGTGTCGTCTATCATTCGCCGCGTCACAGATTGTGAAGTTTTGCAAGTTTTGACAATTCAAGTCGCGCGTCTTCGTCCTCAGCGCGCATCGGGGTCACGCCGTTTGACGTCCGTCGCCGGGGCTGGCTGCAGGTTGAAATAATTGTTGAGTCGTTTCCGCGAGTAGGAGATTTTTTGCTGGCGGATCGAATCGAAACGGTTTCCCGTCAGTACGGTGTTCGGGGGGTCGTGGTGCGGCATCTTGCACACCGGAGACACGGAGCGATATAACCAGGCTGCGCGGCACTCTTCGTTACAGTACCAGAACCAGGGTTAGTTACACTTTCGCGTAATGGCGCCGTCGGTATGCGTCGTTAGATGTTGCTGCGGTGCAGTATATTGTTGCCACATTAATTTGTCGTGTACAGTGGGGTTGGATTGTGAAGCGCAGCAAGCCCCGCAGTGCAGCGGGTGAGTGGCGCAGACAGAGGCAGTGTGTGTCATCATCAATTATATGCCATGATCGGTTTCTTGAGCGCGCAAAGCCCACTGCTCCGGAGTGTGTGGTGACTGACCTGCAGGACCGAAATACGCAGTGTACCAGGGAGAAAATTGTATTTATTTCGTCATCCACTCGAGCTGTCGCAGTGAGAATAACAGGATGTAAATGGGTGCAAGAGCAAATAAAGCTCCGTGTGCACGGTTCGATATCTTCTGTGAAATTCCACAGCCTGCTGCTTTAGCATTTAATTTCTCGTACCATCATAAAGTTTGAAGCCCCTCGCAAAAAAATCATCCGCAGCAGTGCGACTTGGCTTGTGTTGTAAAGTGTGACGTTTTGACGTTTTCTTTCTTTTGTTCTTTTTCACGGGAACGTTTTATTGTTTTGTGAAAAGGGCGCGCACGATAACAGTACGCCCACTTGCAACGAGCATTCCGGCAGATTTGGTTCCTATCCCTTTTCGACGCATCCAGTACAGACCTTTGGAGAAAAAAAATGCTACACCGCTTGGGACATGGTCCGCAAATTAAGAAAATAAGTGGCCTATTCTTAACGGCGCGGCCTTTGGAGCGTGAAAGAGAACGACGCGTAAGGGAGCGAATGAGACGCAGAGTATGAGAAAAAATACGGCGAGAATTCCGCGGGCGAAATAGGCGAACCGCCGCGTGGGTTTGATGGTGTTGTGCCAAGCGTACGTATGCGAGTGTGTGCGTGAATACAAGAACGCCGCATACCGATCGGTGGCAGCGAGTGTATGTGTGTACATGGTCACGGGCGGGAGTCGCAAATGGGATTGCGTAGCTCTGTGTGTGCGTGCGTGTGCGTGGTATATTGTCAAGCCTTATGCTTCTGATGCTGCTTTTCAGTCTCACGTCAGGAGTACATCGAAGCTATGTGCAAGATCGCAAGCAAATGGGAATCTTGAAGCCATTGAGTATCGGTTTTGTGTGTGAGTAGAAGCAGAAGAAGTAACACACGGAGACGCTCGATACACGGTGCTGTTGTTTTGTAAGGACGCGCGCTTCTTAATTGTTGTCCTCTGTAGGTTGTTTCTTTCATTCTGTTCCGGTAACTCAAAAGTTACTCCGTGTTATGCGCTGGTTTATGTCACGTCACGCCAATTGTTAATCATGGAAATAGTGTAATCGAGAGTTTTCTTCTCAGTGTATAATGTTAGTTTCTACGACGTTGAATGTGAAGAGAACAACATATGAAATCCTTCATGCGAACGTTCAAATAAACCAAAAGATCAAAGTGCTAAGGCCAACTTGCTTTGTGTCCCGTTACTATAAAAAGATTTGCAAGGAGAAAACTTTCCATTCACCTTTCTTCCATTTGTTGGTTTTATGATGCGCTTACATGTGTGTTTGTTTCCTCAGATTGTTGGCGTTGTGTGCCAGCGAGAAACGATCCAAGTTGGCTGAGTAGTTTCACGCTAAAGATAAAGCAACAGAGTTGCTGAATCTTTCATCGTGCAGATTCCACGCGAGCTACATCATCGTTCACATCGATGCCGCTAGCAGCTACCGCACGCATTCCATCATTCGGTTACGGATTGCAAACAACTTCAAGACGGCGAAGGAGACGACGAGCACAGTGAGATCAACACGGCAACAATACTTCCAACATTTGTGCTAAGGAAGTTTTTCCCGACCAGCTTCCGAGAGTGGATCAAACGAATAGTAGAGTGCAGATACAGTAAACCGACAAGCCAAGCGTCAACAACAATATCATCAACCAGTCGACGCGAAGTGTGTGCCGGAAAAAACCGGAAGCTATCGGGCAAAAAAAGGTATCAATATCGTAAAGAACGGCTGAGATCCAGTTACTTTCACGCTTAAACGCGCGCACTATATCGCTAATAGTGTGCGGAGAACAAAAAAACCATCGCAAAGGGAACGGAACGCAGCAAAGATGCAGAAGAAAATAGTACAACAGACGACGATACCGTCGCAAGTGCGGAAGGTAACATCAATTTTATTCTTTCTTGCTTTTTTGCAGTTATAAATATTGATACAAGTAACCGACATGCACATGTGGGTTGCATCTAAACATTCTCCCATTCTCAAAGAACTTTCTTCCTTTGATGCGCATCAAAGTATGTGCGAATGTTGTTTTAATGTTTATTGTATCCATGGAAACTCATGATGGGGACGGAGCAAGCCACTAGATGGTACGGGTGTGATGAGCATGGTCAGAATAGCAGTGATCCACGTTCATTTCACGAAGAGAATTTTTTTTATTTTGCTGTGTTCATTCTCCATGTGCAGTACACATTTTCTTTCCCGCGTGATCTATCTATGGATAACGGAAATGGTTGGAATCATGGGTCATATGACAATTGATTATTTTACGGCGGACGTGCATATGTAGACAATCCTTATTATAGTTTATGTATGCTATGCTTCCGAGCACAGAAATTGTTAAATTTCTGGTCGAAATCTGCCATTTCTGGGTTTCTTTGATTTTATTTACCCCCGTAGCTATAATCTTGGATTTCCATGATTTGCTACAAAATTAGAAGTTTTATGCATACAGCGTATGCATTGAACAAATGAATGAATTTCTCTGATTTTTCATACGAATTCCATGCCAGTTAGAGAAAAACCTAGTACTGTTTCGTGTTTTTTTAGCTATTCGATCATATCCTTACGTTATCAGTTAATGTGTAATGACCACAACGAAAATAGTAACGCAACAGTTTTTGTGTTTTTTATTTCAAACTGCATGTGTCACACCGGACCGAGGCAAGTTTACATGGCGAGGCACTGCGTATTCGTATTACATGGCCGATCTGGCTACTTTTATTACTTCGCCTTTCTTAAGAAAGGCCAGAGTGTCAAGTAGTAGTGTGGAACTGGTCACCACAGCACATAAGATCGCGCAAAACCTTAAAGTAAAGCATAATTAAAAGATGAAGATCGAAGGCAAAATTGTCGCGTCGTACTCCCTGGAAGTTTAAGCAATCGGCCAAACAATGAAAAATACCTTAACAAGTTGAACTATGTTTTGTGAAAGTTTTTGTCAAAAGCAGTCGCATCTGGCCATCAGATAATCTCCTAAAATGACTTTTCGAAATAGTTTATTAACATTTTGTCAGAGAATTAAACCCAATCGTTTCGAGGCCTACTCGCAGTGACAATTGAATAAAAGCACAATAGAAAAGAATTAATTCATATTAATTATCCAATGATCGGTAAAAGATCAATAAGTTCTATTTACAACATGATACAATTGTAGTGGTGTGAGGAAAAAACACGATAGAAAAACCGGTGACCACACATAACCAAACCGGTTTCAAACCGAATCACTTTTCGATTTGATCGGTTTATTCCAGGACAGGTATATTCGCACACTAATGTTATGCAGTGATGGTATCCAAGTCATGCTTCAGTTTTCTAAAACTAACTTATTTAATTTTGCAAAAGGATGTAGTGCTATGGTGTTAATTTTCTGGTTTTATTTTGCAGATTTTTACGACATCAGCTCATCATCAAACGCCGCAACAGTCCAACATGCAGATGAACATGGCGAAAAAGATTAACAGTCTGCTGCAGAGCGGTTCGGTCAGTGTGACAGGCATTCCATCTGGCCAGCAGCGTGTTTTGCCGAAGAAGCCAATGCCATCCTCAACGGGGGTTATGATCTCGAACAGCAATAACAGCAGTTTTGCGGCAAGGCAGCAAAAATGTTACATCTGCGGTGAAAATGCGGGTCTAAACGCGACTGTACTATCCGAAGCATCGACCACAACAACGCAAACCGAGTACGTGATCAAGCTGGCGAAACTGATCGGGCCAGACTATTCGGTCGTGCTGACGAGAGATGACGTCATTTGTCGCCGGTGCATTATGCTGCTTAATCAGGTGGACAAGATAGAATCGGAGCTGGATACACTACGCGGTACGTTGCTTAGTTTCATCCATAAAAAGAACAACATCCCGGATGACGATGCGAGTTTAGTTGGTTCACCACCGGCTAAGATGCCGAAGCTAACACCCATTAGTACGACCGGTACGGGCGGAACGGTCGCAACACCGGCCGGTAACATAACGTACAGCGTAAAAACGATTGCCGGCCAGCAACAGATTATCGATGCTAATGCGTCCGGTACCAGCTCTGATCTGAACGCAAGCAACACGTCGGATGTCGAAGCTCAGCTTACGAGCATGTTCGAGAAGAACGCATCGTCGCCGGGCACGTCTGGCCAGCTGACGACGAAGCAACACATTGTGGTAACGACAAACAACGGTGGCACGGTAAGCGTGGGAGAAAACGCACAGGGTGGCATGGGTCCCAACCGAAAGGGCACCAAGCTGTACAAGTGTATACCGTGCGGATTCAAAACAGCTGACCTAGCCCAATTCCAACCCCATTACGCAACCTGTCAGCCACGGAATAATGCCCTAGCGGCCCAAAATGCAAGCGCGGTAAACGCTTCCACCACCACAACTACTACCACCACCACCGGGTACCGATGCCGAACATGTAAGCTTTTGTTTGCCAATGTCACCCTGCTGAAACAACACATGATGCAGGAACATCAGCAACAGTTGCACCAACCGCAGCAGAAAACCATTGTCACCACATCATCCAGTGGTGTGACGGCACAGGACCAGCAGCATGGTGCGACCGCTGCTGCAACCACCACCCTGTACTCCTGCACCGTGTGCAATGCCTTCAAGACGGCGGACAAACAGACGTATGATGATCACTTGCGGAAGCACATCAAGCTAAAGCCGTTCAAGTGTCGCGTCTGTCTGATGCGCTTCGAATCCCGCGAACAGGCGTCGATCCATGCGAAACAGCACCAGCCGGACTATTTCAAGTGTGGCATTTGTAATGTGACTTTCAGTAAGCGCGAACAACTGATGAACCATCTCGAGGTGCACGAGTCGGCAAAGAAGAGCGCCAAACAACCAGCACAGCAACAGGAACAACAACAGCAGCATCATCAACAACAGTCGCAACAACAGCAACAGCAACAACAGACAGGAGATTCCTCTACGCAGAAACTGTTACAAGAATCGATCGATGAGGCGCTACGGGACTCGATCGCTGATTCAAAGGTGATTGAATTCCACACTTGCAACTCCTGTTCGCTCACCTTCCTGAGCGAAAAGCTGTACACGCAGCACATTAAGACGCACGCACACGCCACGGGCACCACACCGGCAGTCGTTACGACAGGGTTGGCACTGCAGCAACAGCAGTCACACCAAGGGCAGTCGCAGCAGCTGATGCTGGCGAACAGCACTACCGCGGGCAGGAAAACAATGGCAGGAGCAAATACTGCCACAACTACGACCGGTGATGGTGGCGTCAGCAGTGCGAAGATTCTTACCACAAACACCACGACTAGCGGTGGAAACGCCGGCTCTAACACAATTTCCGATGGAGATCTCGAAAGCATCTTCGAACGTATGCACTCCGACACGAAGGGGAACGAGTCGAGTGCAACGGGAACGACGTCGGATGGTGGTGGCAGTATGGTTATAACCAATCAGGACGGTACGACGGGTAACATTACGTTCAACATTACACTACCCCAGCAAGAGGAAGGAACGTTCGTGCAGCAGCAACAGGTAGAATGCACTTGCAATGTTATTTTGTGTTCACCACTATAGTAATTCTAATTATGTTTCATTCCTTCAGGATCACCAACAGTCGGTCGGTATCGATATGCCTACACTCGATCAGGGCGATGATCAGCAGCAACCGCAGCAGAAAGAACAACTCCAAAACATGCCCGTCAGTATGCCGAGCCTGGACGATGATGGCGAACAGTCGCAAAACAGTCAAAACTCCAACACGGAAAACGTACCGATGGAGCTGGAGGATATGCAGAGCGGCGAAGGACAGCAAATCAACTTGATCCTAAACGATGGACAGGTGCTGCAGCTCGACAATCATATCCTGACGACGGACGCGGAAGGTAACCAGATACTGGTGCAGGGCACTGACTCGGAACAGATCCAGCAGCTGCTGCAGAGCGTCGGTGTGGTGATGCAGGGCGGCGAAGGTCTCGGTGAGGGTGAAACGTTGCAAATGATTAGCGGCGATGGAAACAACCAGATGATCCTCGTACAGGGCGCGGACGGACAGGAGCAGCTAATTGACGCCTCACTGCTCAACGCGGATGGTAACATCGTCATTCAGCAGTCCCAGGAAGGTGAACTGAACGCGGAAGGTACACACATTACGACCGAGGACGGTTTGCAGATACCGGTGTCGGTTGCGTTCACCACGTCCGGTGAAGCCGGCCACGAAGGTCAATTGACGGTATCCGTTGCGGACGGTAGCGAGCAGCAGTTGCAGCTGCATCTGCAACAAACCGGTGCCGGTGAAGGCGATGAACAGCATGCCGATGAGACGGATGAGCAACATCATCAACAGCAGGGAGCGATCCTGACGGAGAGTGGACAAATTATCATCCAGTCGAAGGAACACGAGGAAGAAGATGGCGCCAAGGCCGGAGAAGAAAACGGATCGGCAAACGATTCCACAGCGAGCGATGGTGGCGCTGCGGACGGTGGTAGTCAAACGAATGGTGGTGGCGTCGAAACGACGGCAATGACACTGGCCGGTAGCTCGAATGGAACAATTACCACCACAACGACAACCACCACCGGCGCAGCTACGAACGCAGTATCGTCGGCCAGTGCCGGTGAGGATCAGCTGTTTAACTTTGACGAACTCATCCAACCGCAGATAGTTGTAAAGCAGCAAGTTAAATAGGTAAGTGTCCGTGATTTGGATTGTTTCTGGCGCGTTTATTTCACCGTTTTTGTTTCGTTTTCTGTAGGTTTTCATATGATTAGAACCGTTTACTCCAACCATAACCCTCCATTGTGCGAGGAGCTTGACAAAAAGGGCGGTTTTAAAGGGGACAGACCGGTGGCGGCCACGAGTGGCACTAGAAGGGGGGATTGTGGCCCCTTTTACACCACACTGCAGTTGCCCACATCCGTGCGCGCTCCACACTGGCTCCAGGAACAGAGCAATGATCTGTTAAACAGAGAGAGAGAGAGAGGAGCTACAAATAGATCAAGGGAAAATGAATGACAAGCCAAGATGACGTGTACAGGCTTTAATGTAGGAGTGTTTTGGTTTTAAGAATTTACGGAGTAGATCACATTGTAAATATTACACCCACTTCTTTCTATATATTATGATAAAACTTCAAATTACACGAACACATGATGTAAACACGAAAACATGATCGATTAGGTTTATACAAAAGAAGGGCAGATGTCAGCGGTAGGATACAATAGAGGAGTACATAATGTAAGCATTATGGAATAGCATGTTGATGGTGTGTAGGTGTGTGCGCGCCATCCCCTTGACATGGCCGCGGTAACAGAAGGTCAAGTAATGAAAGCGTAATGGACATGGTTTTTATCAGCAGTGGAACACATAAAACTAACGCCCTTTTCACACACACACGCATACACATACATGGACAAGTTGAGGCTGTTGTTTTGGGGTTTCTCTGATGGAAGGGAAACACCGGCAAAGACAAGAAACACGCACGCGCGTGTTGTTTGATCTGTCTGCTGCGCACTAATGATCTTACCTGCAGCAGTAGTGTTGCTTTTATTGAACAGGAAAATAGGTTCCGTAACCCACTCCTTGAGCTGTGTTGTGCTTATCCTTTAGCTCAGGTTAACCTGCAGCACTTAAAAACATCCTAAATGCGAGGATGTTCCCTCACAAACACAACACAAGTGAATGGCAACGATTCATTCGGACATTAGTTTTATTGATGATCGTGTAATGCAGTAAAAACCACGTGAATGAGACAGGGGAACGTGCGCTGCGCTACAAAGCAGGGCGCCAAAAGCAACAGAATATAATGAAAACAGACAAAACACAGCTGGCAAAGCATCATATCTGCCAATAACAATTTCATTTGTTTTTTTTTTAAATACTTTTCGGTTTGTTCAACACACTTTTCTTTTCCCTCATTTTTTTACCTTAATCTTACTATTATTATTATAAAAAATAGTATTAAGCAAAACACCCCCTCCCCTCTTAGCTTTAAATACACGAGATTTGTGCGGTTGCGTGAATGGATGGATGAATGGAATTGAATTGTGCATGTTGAATACACCTAGCCGTTAAACATATTGGATTATCAAGCATAATGCCCGGGATAAACGTAGAGGAGTTGGTTTTAGGGGGTAAGATAAGCTCAAGCTAAAACAACAATATGATGTAATGCTCGGAGAACTGTGCCGCAGCGCTTGCGTTTAGGGTTGTTTTGAATGCAGCAACACGCGCTGGAGCAAAACGTGGTCAGATCTGTTTTGCGCGTCAGTTAGCCCGAAATTTTTAACGTTTGGTAATGGAAATACGACACACATACCCATCTACAGCAAGTGTTAAAAGGCATATAACCGCCACACACTCACTCACAAACCACCAATTAACAAAAAAAAAGAAGAACAAACAATTACATCTTGTACAACGTTTAATAAATGATGAATTGTTTTACGAGTTTACGGTCACCGCTAGATCATTCTTTCTATGTTCTTTTCTTTCACAAGTTGAACCTTTTAATTACCCTTAATGAAGAGCTCTGTAACTAACTAGTTGTACATCTGTAGGCAATAGTTTAGGAGCGATCACCGAATAAAAAAAAAACAACTCGATTTATTCAAAAGCCAATGGCCATTGTTTAGCTCTTTTGAATGTGTCGTCCTGCGTGAAAGACACTTTTATGACCATCGTTTGTTTACCGATCTGTTGCTCCTGGGACGCGGTTTAGGGCACCGTGAATGCACCAAGCATTCTACCGCTACCCATAGAGTACTGTGATTGTGCTTGTGTTTGTGGGCGGTTATGTGAATGTGTGTTGTTATAAGATCTGATTTGTGGAAAGGATAATAAACAAGCAAAACAAAACGATCACTAGTGAACGAATGGAACCACCAGCAAAAACCCATGCATTAATAATAACAAAGTGGTGTGTGCGTATGAGTAATGTATCATAGATGTGTAAATAAGTGTGCCGATTAAGGTTGGGGATGATTTGTCCTTTATAGTTTCTTAGTAACAAGCCGATTCGAGTGGCGTACACCGTAAAGAACGGCAAACATCAGCGTTTAGGCAAACGACTCTACGAGCTCGATCGATGGCAGTGTGTAATTACTATCAGTGGTCAGGTTAAGCAAAACGATTACGTTAAAGATTACGTATCCCCGGGCGCAAAACCGAAAGTCCCATTGGTCGTCGGCATTGGTGAAGTGTAACTGTATACATTCGGCTCGATTAATTAGAAGTCATAGAAAAAAACCAAAACAAATGCTTGAGTATAAGAAGTTTTTTTTTCGTTTGTTCAAATGAAGCCATTTTTATGATAGATAGATTCCACTATCTTTTTTATTCTCTTGCTTCTGTTTTCTTTTCGTTTGTCGTACGATCTTTCGATAGATTTGGCTATCCTTTTATTTCTTATTTTAGTATTAAGATTACAGATTTTTCTTTAAGGTCTAATTTCGCTTAGTTTATATTGTTTTTTCATTATTTTTGCACATTTTAGCTTCCCAAATCAGTTGGAAATAATTTCGAAAACGGCAAATAATGTGTGTGGATTGGTTTGTAACGATCGTCCAATTGATAATGTAGGCACGGTGGTGTTACAAAACAAAATCTATAAACCGTCATGCTAATATGTAAAGATAAAAGGTTACGAAGGAAAATAAATGAAAACGAGAGAGATAGAGAGAAAGTATGACGAATGCTAAACAAACAAAAAAGGATAAATAGGAGGAAAGGGAGTAGATTTTATCATTTATTCATCATTTAGAAAGGAATTATTTAAATGAACCTTATCTATAGACGTTAAGAATTTATGCAAAGTAAATGTTGCAAAACAAGCAGACAGCAAGGGAGAGAGTGAGTGAGTGATGTCGTAAACGATAGAGAGAAGAAAAAAAAAGAAACAAAAAAAGTTAAAAAGAATAATCTGTTGGTGTTTTGTTTTGTTTTTATCTCGTTGCTTTTTCCCACTGGTGAGACGAATCACAAGAAAAATGCGGTTAAAATTAGTATTATGCATAAAGAATCTGTTTCGAAGAGTAATTTATCGTTAATCTTCAGTTGGGGAGTCATTCAAATCATGAGTCGACTCCCAAAAGATTCACGGATTGTCATAGATTGGCCATTCCTCATGTCTTTCAATCAAATGCTATTTTTGGGATATTATTTTATCTATATTCTTATATAATCTTTTTTTATCTACAACATAAAAAATGCGTAAAATCATGACTCCTTGGTGCTCAAGATGCACAAATCTATTAACAGTTTTCACTCTTAGAACATTTATAAAGCTTTGAAGATTCCTGTTGAGGACTAGAAAAGAGATTCGGAGGTACTCATTCAGATTTTTTAATCACGCAGATTCACCTAACATTAGTCAGAATTATATGGCCGATGTTGACGTAACTGAAAATAATGATCATTAAGGATGAGATGCATAAGATGGTTGGAAGAGTTTTGTAATATTCTATTTTATTGCAGTTTGCTTAAAACGATTTGCCTCGAACGATCTGTCGGAACCATAGCCAGGTGGTGAAGCCAGACAAGCTGAACCACGTCACTATGTACGACAGGTGTTCATTACGAAGCGTTACCCGTGTCTGACCACCAACTGGTCCGAGCGGAACCGTCGATGATACCGTCGCGTCGAGATAGTACGGTTCCGCACCGCTCATTGCGGCCATCTTTTCCACATCCCTGTACATGAAGATGGCACCGCGCTGTTTGGGCGTGAACTGTGGTCGGTTCTCCGGCAGCCGTACGACACCCTGCAGCTCAACCGTACCGGTCACCTGACCTTCTCGTCGTGTCTCCGGATCGAGGTATCGTTTCGGTACCCAGCCACGGTTGATTAGGATTTTATCGCTAGAATAGGGTAAGGGAATCAAAATTGTACATTGATGGTTGTTCAGTAACGTGAGCAGCATAAGGAGAGGACCATTTTTAAAAGTAATATCCCCCATCTTACTCTCGTCCTTCGAGTTTAAACGGAGTGATTACGAGGAATCCAATCGATGCTTCTTTCTGCGAGAAAAGGCCACCGGTCGTGTGGCTATCACCATGCTGTATGCAGGCCCGTGGTCCCAGATGTAGCTCCCGATCGTGTAGGAACTGTCCGCGAACCGTCACCGTTTCGTACTCCATCTGATTCAGTTCGGAAAGGCTGCATGGCGGCGTATGTTGGAGAAGGAAACAGAGAAACCGATAAGTATCCTTCGTTCCCGCTTCGTAGCTTTTGCTACTTACTCGTCAGGAATTGGTACCGGTGTCATATAGATTTTGCGCTCCAGCTCGCTTATCAAACCTTCCTTCCATTGCTTACGATAAACTTGCCAGCAACCGAGCCCGAACGTAGTTGCGGGGATAATCTTTTTGAAAAGGGCAATTAAAGCTGTGCAATTGATGTGTTTAAAAAAAAAACAGGCAGATAATTGTCGAAACTTACTAAAAGACCCCAACCAAACGGAGTGATGCTTGTATTGTGGTTCGTATCAGTAGGTCTTAACTTTGGTGGTGGTGTAATGCGTGGTTTCGTACGGGTGTGTATCGAACGCGGTACCGAGTGTAATTTGCTTTGATTCTTCACCGCACTACCGATGCTGAACCTTGCCGCGGGCAAAATTTGCGAAGAAAATAGTGTTTTTAACATGATCCTTTTCTTTTGTTAATACCTTATTCACTTTACACAACTATTGCACAATCGAAACCGGTGAGCGCGAGTAGTACTGGCAAGCGAAGATGTGATGTTTATGTTTTGATCCGTTTGACAGCTGAGTGAGAAGCGGTGAGAAGGAAATTGGTGAGAAATAACCCCTGAGCAGGCGAGTGGATACCGTTCTCACGGGGTAATTATTGCAATAATTGGATAAAAAGTACCGGCACATTTAAATGGTTATTACGCTGCTATTTACAGGTATTTTTTATCATTTTTCTCAATTTACGACTACTATTTGAGCTGTAACCGCAAAATGGGTTGTTATATCGTCGTACTGGGTTGAATCATTTATTTTAATAGTATATTCTCACAATTGATGCACTTTCACATCTATCTCGTATCGTACTTTAGTTACTATCTAAACGAAGTGCGTTGCTTTTCGTAATGGTGCGAACTGCACCCGGAATATGATCGAACTACTTCGATAGACATTGTCAATGGGTCTGTAGTTTTTAATTTGTTGTAAAACAATTACATCTATTTCGGTTTTTACCAAACATTCCTTGGACAGTTTGGTTGCGTTATATTGCACGATTGTTATCCGGATGCTATACCAAAACGTGTCCCCACTTAATGCACCAATTATTTTCCACCCTCGTTAACGATATACTCTAGCAAAGACACGTGTGTCCCGAGCATCGTCCCATCCTCACGCAACCGATTGCCTGAACGAGGGTAACGGAGATATGTGGCTACGGATGATGGAGGTGGTGGTGCGCACGTTGGTTCGCTAATGAAAAATCGACCGATACTGTGGCTGTGTGCTGTGCTGTGCTTACGATAGAAAATACTACACGTTCTTAACAAATATCTTCTTCTCTATGTTATATGGGATTTCGTACAAAAGTAAACAAATGCAAAAATACTACAGCAAAAAGCGCCTCTACGGTTAGTAGGTAATAGTAGTAGTAATGGTAGTAGTAACACGTCCGTTTATCGCTACATACGTTCGAACGTATTCTACTCGATCGTCTTACTTATCCTAGCGTTCACACTAATCGCAGTGAATATCTCTCGCGTACTCGCTACCGGCTAGAGCTAGCTAGAAGCGCACGCAGGAAAAGGATAGGAAGGATACATACACAATTGGGAAAAAGGAAGTATAATACGAAAGCGCTACTTGAGTATAGATTCGTTTCGATTAGACAATCCGGGGTCGTATCGAGAGTAAGCCATAATTCGTAACCTAAACAACATACTTCCGCGTACGTCTATGTCTGTGATGTTACACTCCTACTAATTGCGGTCGTTTCATGCGATCATCTTAAACCTAACCCTACGAAGGAAGCGAAGAAAAATATGAGGAGAATAATCGTCAGGATAGAGCCCCGCGAGAAAAGCAGTACACCATTGCAGGCCAAAACCCGTAAAACCCGCGCCATTCCGATCAATAGTAATACTTTCTATCTTCCGGTGGTATCGTAATGTTATCGTCACCGGATGTGCTGCCGCCGGGTGTGCTTCTTGTGCGGCTGCGTGGCCGTTGCCCCAACAAGCTTTCCACCGTGGACGTGACACCGCCGAGGATGGCATCGCTTTGCACGCTGGTCCGCACGGTACGTACGATGCGGCAACCGATCTGAAAGCGATGCGGCGTCGGTGGTGGTGCTGGCGGTGGTGTCGAACGACGTTCTGTGCGCGACGATTGATCGTCGTTGCTGGTGGTGGTGTTGGCGGGTGGTTTCGTCGACGCACCGGTACAGTCCATGCGCAGGAAGCACTGCCACCAGCCAGCAGCAGCATCAAATGCTATCCGACGCTGATGCGCTTGCTGTTGCCGGTGCACGTCGCCACTGTCACGGTCCGAGTCCGGGTCTACGGGTGAAGCGATGTCACTAGCGGCACTACTATCTACGAGGCAACAGAGCTACTAGGCCTGCGCACTTGGACCATCGCCGTTCGCTGCCAGCGGACCGTAGCTGCCGTGCCCGTTGGTCAAATGGTTCGGGAAGGGCCGCACGGTTGGGTCGTGGTGCTGCTGCTGTAACAGCCGCTTCCCGATCGTCTGCACGTGGAACCCGATCTGCTGGAGCCGTTCGTGTGGCAGAATCTTACGCCCATCGAAGATGTACGCCGGCTTCATCATCGACGCGTAGATACGCTCGTAGTTGAGACTCTGCGGGAAGAAAGCAAAAGGGACAACGGGTACAGTATTAGAAACAACCGGGCACCTTGGTTCGTGGTGTGACGAAGGATGGTGGGGCGGAAGGTGATGGTAGGTTTGGTCCGTGCCGGTCGGCTTCGACGCGTGGTGACGGTGACATTGATGACATACGACAAACTCATCCCATTCGGTGCACACGACGAGGGCATGCGTGCCCCGGACCGCATCGTACGGATCGGCGAAGATCTGTACGGCGCGCTTCACGTGTTCCGGGCTTTCGGTAACCTTCGGGTGCGTCAGGTCGGCGATAATCTGCTCCGGTTCCACCTTCGGATCGTAGATGTTGAGCTGGGCGCCCTCGTCGAGCAGCGTCCGGCAAACGGTGATGGCGGGCGTTTCCCGTGTGTCTCCCGTGTTTTTCTTGAACGCAAAGCCCAGTATCGAGATGCGCTTGTCGGTGACCGTGTTGAACAGACACTCGATGATCTTCTGCGAGAAGCGCGTCTTCTGGTAGTCGTTCATGTCGATCACCTGCTGCCAGTAGGCGGCCACCTCCGGCAGGTTAAGGCCCTCGCAGATGTACACAAGGTTGAGGATGTCCTTCTGGAAGCAGCTACCCCCGAATCCGACCGACGCCTGCAGAAATTTTGGCCCAATGCGAGAATCCAACCCCACGGCCCGGGCAACTTCGGATACGTCGGCCCCGGTTGCTTCACACACCGCGGACAGTGAGTTGATCGAGGAAATGCGCTGGGCGAGGAATGCATTGGCCGCCAGCTTGGACAATTCCGAGCTCCATGTGTTGGTCGTGATAATGTTCTTCTTCGGTATCCAGTGTTCGTACACCCAGCAAAGCTTTTCGATCGCCGCCTGCCCTTCGGGTGTTTGTTCTCCACCGATCAGCACACGATCGGGCTTGAGCAGATCCTCCACCGCCGTTCCCTCGGCGAGAAACTCGGGATTCGATAGGATGTCATACTTTACGCCGGGTTTGTGGTTTGCTTTGAGGATGTGCATAATGCTTTCCGCTGCCCGCACCGGTACCGTACTTTTCTCCACCACGATCTTACTGTTTTGTGACATTTCGGCGATCATACGGGCACAGCCCTCGACGTACTTTAGATCCGCCGCACGTCCTCGCCCATTACCGTACGTTTTCGTGGGCGTGTTGACGGAGATGAAGATGAGTTCCGCCTCCTGGATCGCTTTCTCGATGTCGGTGGAGAAGAACAGGTTACGGTTACGGCACTGGCGGACAACTTCGTCGAGACCGGGCTGTAAAGGCAGAGAAGAATAAATACACAGAGAAGATACATTAGCGAAAGGCTCTTAATTTTCGTTGGTAACATTCGAAGGTACCATTAAAAGGTTCGGATTATTAGTAGATAATAAATACTTAAAGCTCTTCAAAAGGCAGAACTACAACGTGCATTTAATTAATATGAATAGTGGACCCTGAGCAATTATATACAAGGTCTTGGTCTCCAATTAAGTGGTTTCTCGGATAACATAAACACTATTCAATATCTGTGACGAAATGAATTGGATTGAAGGTGGAGACGTCCACCTCCAACGTGTTTTATTTAAACTCTGACCTTGAGCCTCATATTCCTACGATCCAGACACGAAATGTAGTATACACCGCATACTGATATGAATGGAAGTTCTCTACGGTGCCTATGTCTTTCGCTCTAATTCCTCTCATATTCCCCCCTGGTCCTACGGTTTTCATTTTTTTATTACCACCGGTGTTGCCTTACATCATTTCTTTATGTCCTGTCCATGTACTTGGCTCCATATACTGTACTTATACTGTCTATATAGCTTCTCTATATACCTGCATGACTTAAAGACTTCTCAGCCTGGATCGCCCGCTTTAATGATTAAAAGACATACTCCGGCCATCGAAACCAGATTATTCTGATTCACTGCTCAGTAATGAGATAATTGTACGGTTCAAATGTAAAATTTCGTCATGAATGTGATAGATCTCCAACGACCAGTTATATGTTGTTAAACAAAGCCATGGGAAGTGTAATATGTGATAGACGAGTAACTACAGTAAAAGTCTTGGGAGTGTGGCTTGATGAGACACTCTCTGTTAATGTACGTGTTGACCATGTTATAGCCAAATCCTTGGTCTGATTGTTAGGCTTTCCTCCGAACTTCGAGGTCCTCTCTGCCTTGAAGGTTTTGTGTTGCTTGCTGGGTTCGATCCACTCTGGACTACGCCTGCTCGACTGCAATGGTGGGAGTGGAAAGTGTGCAACTGTTCGACACTTGCTTGCAGGTTATCTATCTTGTTCGTTGTTGATTTCTTGGATTAAACTCCATAGAAGCACAATATATCCACTTCCGATCTTGCTTTATCGCAAGTCTCCTTTCCCATGATCTGGATGTTCCTTCCCTTCTCCCAGTAATTTCTCTTTACACCCCATTCCCACCCCGGCATACGCTATACAATTCAAATGAATCCTTCATTAGAGCGCTATCGGACTTCAACAGCTCGTATACACCTTTTCGACTTCAATCTCCCTGTGTCCCACTTTCGTTCACGCTTACGTGAGTCCTCGTCCTTACATTCTCATTACGGTTCTGTGTAGTTTGTTAACTTTACCACTGTTTTTTTTTTATTCTAACCTGCCTTAGTAAATAAGACTAATTTGTAAGCCGCTTGCCTCACACAAAATAAAATCAATGGTTCGTGTCCTATGCATTGCGGGGATCAAGGAAATGATGGAATTTGTTTCTCATCGTGATATTTGGATGTTCAAGGTCGTGGAAGGAATTTTATCGCATCTATTGTCTCGAGCCAAGGTTCGACAGTTCCTTTAAATTATATATGTATAGAAAACCCCGAATGGTAGGGTCGTATAAAATCAGAGGATCCCACAGAGATGACCGCTCCAGTGTGCAATGAATTGATTACGTCACGAAAATAAAGGCTATTATTGAGACAGAAAGGATCGCAAAAATTTGTGACGCACTGACAGAAAAGAGAGTATAAATGAAGGTGATTGGTAATAATTATCGTTATATCCGCTATACTGCAGCATTTTACAACACCCCCCGGGGTCTGGCTTCAATTCTCGACTAGATCGTGTTTCCCTTAAACATGACTGTCCATTAGACAGATTAGGCAGAGCAAAAATGAACAACCGTTATGAAGTCACGTAAAAGGAATAAATATAACCTGTCCATCTATCATGTTCACTCTATCGCTATTTACTTACAGCAAAGATGATACAGTGAAACCTGCTGTCATCCTTGCACTTGTGGCATTTGCAAGCGTATACCCTGATGCATATCTTGATCAGGTGCGTCAGGGTACCATACACAAACGATGGATGGCACACACAAAGCCTCCAGCTCAAAATGAGTCATTGTTCAATGCTTATTTTGAGGTCGATGATACATAGTATACCGATCCGGTGGTGACGCGTACGTTTGCATGGTGTTGGTGATCGTGACGTCGCCCTTACACTTTAGTGTTCCGCCTAAAGAGAACGTGTGAAAATCCCAAAACACACACTCACATGAGTTGAATCCCTAATCATTTTATGGGAATCTGATCATGAAGAGTAACTGGGAGACCTGCAATTCTTTCGTCGGCGATCTACTTGTTATTCAAAACTGTATACCGTGATCGACCAGGGGGCAGATTGAAATGTCTATAGAACACAATTCGAATTCGAACTTTTGCAACTGGCGATCAGCAATAAGTTCACCCTAAAAGTTGCTAGATCATTAATGTAAAAGTGCACAGTACTCTGTCAAGAATAGTGAATTCATCCACGATCAAACACTAATCTAAACACGTTTCCCCCTACACATAAGCAGGCCCGGGTGGTTCCCGGGGTTCGGTGATGTAACGTCCGCGGCAACGGGCGACCGTTTGGCGATGCGCATCGTCTTGCGCCCATTCCATTTCATCCGGTCCAGTTCCAAAACTTTGGCTTCGGCCCCATCGTCGTCGGTGGTAGTGGATTTTAAAAGTTATGAAACAGTCACTTTGGCAGTGATCTCGCTCACGATCACGGCATCGAAGTAATCTCAAGAGAGCGAGCAGGGTTTTTGTTTTATGTTATTGTTTCCTTCTATTTTCCCCGGAGGGAACCCAAAACTATCACAAAACGAAACCGACCCAACTAGCTAAGGGTTCTGCGAGCAGGAGCAGGGTATGAGCCAAGACGGAGAAGCATTTGTTGCCTGGGGCTGCTGTGTAGAGCCGGTAGCCGGAGGGCACTTTGGCTAAGGACCGCCTATAAATAGTCTCACGGCTTCCACCACGCAACAAGATTTGAAGCGAATCTAAATAATGTTGTAATGGTCATTAGCTGCGGCTATCATGCAAAGCTTATCTGCTGAATGTAATTAAACTATCCCACAAAAACATGACCTCCGCAGGGCAATTTGTCTGTTGTGAATTTGTTGAACAACATAATTGAAAACTGAACTCGTTTATGCTTTTGCTAACTCGGCTCCCCATGCACGGAACGGAAGAAACCGGAACAAAGTAATGAAGAGAGCAGTACACAAAAAAGCGGCCTATAATTGCACGATGATGGACGTGGTCTTCGTACGGGTTTGTTGTCCCTTTTTTATACGTTTACTATGCGCATGTGGAATGCAACCGGACCAGCAGACGACAAACATATGTTCGTGGCAGATGTAGACAGAATGAGAATGAATGCCGAATGCACAATTAAATGAAACAACCGAAAAAGTCTCGCGGAGAACAACGGACGGGCAGGAAACGTTGCAGCTTATCGCAGTACTTGTGAGTGCTTTTGGAGTGGAACTTTTGTTTAAAGCTAAACATTTTTGTGCTGTACAGCTTGAGATGTAGATGATTGTACTAACCCTACACTCTGCAAATTTTCGAAGATTCATATGACATTTATCAATATAGGCGCGAAAGATGTTTGGGGAAGAGAATGTTGCTTGGACTGTTGAAGGACCGGTGAGCAGCCAGCATACCCTACCCTAGCCCGTATCTCAACATTAATTCTGCTGTTGTCGGCGCTGACCTTTGACCCACTTTTTCTTTATCGGCACAACAACCTCAAGAGGTCTAGGTCTGCCATTTCTGGCTATCTGTGACTTTATTTACCTCGCGTACGGGGGATTGGTCCGGATGGGATTTTGGTCCGGTCCGTTCGTGTGTGAAGACCGGCGCCGATACCATCATGCCACCGGGCCGCCCACCTTTGACCCACGGAAGGTTATATTTTGGACGACTTCAAAAATGCGATCACCTATCTGTACATCATCGCAGAGAAAGTTAAAAAAAAATTAGCAGGGTTGTTGGTTGTGTCACCATCAATGTGGTTTTTGCCTCGTTTATCTCCAACCCGAGGGTTATCACGGGTTATCACGGGGCAAAGAGAGTTGTCACGGGCGATAAACTTCACAGGGAAAGGAATCGGATATTCAGCGAGTGGATATGCTTCCAAGTTCAAATATACAGCTACTCAATTATTCTTTACACTATCCTTATTCATCCTTTTTGTTTTGCGCCATATTTCCGGGAAGAATGAGCTTAAAAACCAACGACGGTTACAATCGGGCAAGGCCATTCTTCAAACATAGACCCCCGCGATAAGATCGTTTCCATTGCCGCTTTGCAGGAAAATAGTCGTGAAAACGGGTTAGTTTTGCGCCACGCACTCGACACACAGAAACAGACCGTGGGTTTATGTTTTGGTTTATTTATACAGTTTTGATGCGCGCTGTGCTTATCTCGCGCGCGCGCCCTCTGTTCCTGTTCGACAAGAATTCTTGGAAGGATATTGGACAGGCAGTTCGACGAAGAGAAGATGACGCTCACCATATGTAAGCAAATATTTTGCGAAAAAAACACTCACCGGGAAAAGAAAAACACAAACCACTTGCGTGTGTGCTCTTCGTTGTGGAATACCGTAAGTAAGCCGTCGTATGCAGTATTAGACGCAACATAAAGTGCACAAGTGCAACTGGTAACATATTAAAGCACACAATATTCGGCAGGACTCTTCAAGCAAATATAGATCATTCAAATAACAATCAGATATAAACAAAATGCATTTTTCGTAAATTGAATATGATTTACGTTCATAAAATTATTTTGTTGCTTTTCGCAGACCTCACGAACTGCACATGTTTTGTCCGATACTGTAACGTATTAGCGATTGAATAACGTTATCAAACCAATTCCAATACGCATATCTTGTGGCATGATGATGATAGCCGCGATCACATCAAATAACAGCAAATCGTTTTGACTTTATGATGTAAACCCCGTTCCAAAACAATATCGTTTTATCGTGTCGATTCCCAATTTCTAATCCTACATAATAGCACTGGCACTGGCGACATAGCGCGTCCGTCATTCATTCGTGCGCGAAATCGCATAAGCATAAATTACGCATTATGCCGTATCCGTTATGATTTTCCTTAGTTTTTTTCCTCCTCGCGGCGTTTCGTTTGCAAACGTTTAAACATATCACGCGAGTAGGAACACAATATGGTCCGAAAGCGTGTTCGGCAAACGTGCACGCCTTATTTTACCGGTTGATCTTCTGTTTTATTTGGGTTTCGCTACGGCTCATGAATAGCAGCAGTTCGATGGCAGGGGTGCTTTTGGAAGAATCGACCTTAACCAACTTATGAAAATTTGGCGCTTCTTTGCCCCATTTCGATAAAACCCTGAGTGCCGGCCCAGGGCCACCAATGATGAACTTGGTAATCACGAACCCCGAACGGGTTTTGTGTTTTGTGAGTGTCGTAACCCGCCAACCCTGCTGGTTGATATCTACAATATTAATAAAAAAAACACAACACCATATAAACATGCTCGCACATTGTTTCTCACCTCGTATATTGGCAGCTTGTCGGAGTTCCATTGGGCTATCCGTTCGGTGCTACGATCGACGACCGTTATCTGGATATCCGGGCATTTGAGTGCCATCACGCTACACGTAGGCCCTCCCACATATCCGGCACCGATGCAGCAAATTTTCGAAATTACCATCGTGATTGTGGTTTCGTACACTACGGACGTTCTTGACCACCCACAGACACCCAGGCACAGGCACACACAATATTCGATCGATCGTTATCACTAATCGCTTGCCAAACTGTTACACGATATGCTTGCAAATCACCACCACCATTCAGTTTCGGCTACTTCGCTGTACTACTTGCATACAGCAGGAACCACGTGGCGTGACCGCTCACTCCTACCACGCGAAAGGTGAAGCGTACCGAGATAGTAGGTTTGACTGACGCGCGTATCGTTCAAACGTGGAAACCGTTCGAAATGTGCATCCAATCACGCCGAATGCTTGTCCACGACTGGCGACGACAGCGCTGATGATGATGATGATGATGCTGCTGCCACTGCTGGTTAATGCTGATGTCGACAAGCGTGCGTCCGGTGTACGACCATTCCCCACTATTTCGATGCCTGGATGCTTGGTGATGCTGCTGCTTCTGCTGCTGCCGCCACTGCTGATGCTGGCATACAACGAATGGCTTCTACGTGTCCAAAGGATGAAAGGGAACCGGGGGGAAGGGGAGAGATCGGAGGGGCAGGTCTTAGGACCGAGCTGAAAGTAAGCAAAATAAACGAACGGTTAAAAGAGAACGGTTGGAAACAAAGGCCCTCCATAATAGGAGGAATGTGTGTGTCGTAAAGATCTGTAGAAAAAAAACAAGAGCGTAAAGCTTTTTTTACTGTCTGTATTGGCAGCTGTTAAATTCAAATACGCTTCAAATTTGTTTCACAACACCCTTAAAAGTGTCTCGTAAAGCGAATCAAATCTTAACCAAGCAAAACGGTTTCATATTCGGAAAAATGAGTATGAATGAGTTAATTAAATCCCACTAGAGAGTGAAATCGTTCGAATCTACACGAACGAATTGGTTTGAGATTTTATTATTTTTGGCGATCAGTAACTCACTTCTAACGATTCTCGAATTAGTCAACTCTCGAGTGAGTTGTTAGTTTCCACGACGAATGAAGCAAACTAACTCGCTTATCAAACGTTCAACTCGCGAATGATTCAATGAGCTATGAGCGAGTTGTTAGTCGTTACGAGCAATCATGGAGAGATACACATTTAGAAGCTTGAAAAAAGATTAGTTTTAATTTTTTTTTGTACAAGACACTGTAAAAAACCATCAAAATTAAAAACATTTAGACATATTTGAAAAGAAAATACTTTATGCTCGTACAGATCGCGATGTATTTTTATATTTTTTAATTTCTGGCTAAACTGTAGACGTTATAAATTGAACGACCGTAGTCGAGCTGAAAATGTATTAAACTTTTACAAAAATTTCACATCAATTCGTTGATAGGTCTCCAAAAAATTCAAGAACTCAGAATTGTAAAATGTTGCTTTAAACATTGAGAATAGCGTTTGACTCTTTGGGTAGTAACTTCGTTACTTATTGGTAAAATGAATTGATATTTCTACCAAATATTCCTGAAACGGTAATCTTCCAACGGTCATATTTTCGAAAATCGTATCTTTAACCTTATTACAGAGTTAAAGAACTACCTTTTGCTATAAACTCACTCATTTCGACACAATTCCCTCAAGTCGCCACTTCTTGCCGTACTGATGTTCTTTCTTTAAAATAGTTATCCTCGTCAACCTGCATTCGAGTGGTGATATGACGGTTGCGGTGACCTTCCCCATTAGTGGAGCTTTCGTTGGTAAAATTCGTGGTGTTTACCATCCGCACTAACGCTTTCGCAGGCCAACCCTTCAACAGATCCCCATTTGGCCATTATGCAATGGCATTTTGAAGCGGGTTCGGAAGACACACGTACAGCATCGTACGTGTGTTGTGTGTGTCTCTGTTGCCGGCAATGCCTTCAAGCCATAAAACTTTGCAGGTAAATAGAAAGTTTTTTTCTACTCATCTCAACAAAACAAAACCAGAAAAGCACGTGCCTAATGTGCGTGTCACGTTAATGATGAATGCTACCACCTTACCTTCCCTTGCCAATAAATGTTCCGAATTGGATCGTACGACTTCTCACCTCGACTCGGGGAAGCCAATAAGTGTTAGATGGCGTAAAGATAACCCCCGTAAAGCGCGACCCAATAATCCTTTACGGTCTTTACGGCTACAGATGCGTTTGTCGTCAGTTCTGGTGGGACTCACACAACCAAAATCGATATTATCATTGCGTGATAATTGGTGTTAGATTGTCCAATTTAACTTTCCGAACACTTTCAACTTTTAATTGCCTTGCCCTCAACATATTGCTCAAAGCATAACCAAAGCATCTAAAGGGCGAATGAAGTTTCTATAAAAATAACTAACAACATAACCAAAACACAATAAAGCATTAGACAACAACATTGCAGCATTCCGGTGTGCTGGTTGTTGTGGCCGTTCAAATGCTGTTTTGGCCAGGATTCAGATTCGTGGTACCACATTAAAAAGCAATAATACCATGCTCATCCATAATTCACACATCTGATGAAGGGGTGTCTTAGAGACTTAGAGGAGTGGTCATGGTATTTTTTGAAAGATATCACACATGAGCATAAGCGCGCCCATATGCTTCCTACCGGGCGTGGGGCAGAGCGGAGTGTTTAGGTGGGTGCTGACCAACCCAAAACAGCGGGAGGAGTTATTATTTTCGTTTACCGATTGCATAAGTTGCACAAACTGTTGAAGCACCGAACCGGACTGGCCCGGTGTGTCTGTGGAAAGGTGTTTCGCTTTCCAGCCACAACAACCATTTCATCTGCTTGGTTCGGTAGCTGGATGGCAGAGAAAATCACATGCCATAAAAGCTGGTGGAAGCTTTTATTATTAGGGACAGTGCCTTTGTTTCAATCGGTTAGAAAGCTCTCCGGTCGATGTCGAACGGGGATGTGACCCCGACCCCGAAGACAGTGATAGGATTATTTTTAGCATCATTCCGTGAATTATTTCGACAAATTTGGCGCATTTTCGTGATCGATGATATAATGAGGATGGAGCGTTGTCTTTGCTGTAAATGTCTCCATCTCCAATACGATTGGACGGTGTGAGGTGCGCGATCATGTAAAGCTTTGTTATACAAAGAAGCTCCTAGTACAGTCTTTCGTAATGGCCAATGACGCAGATTTGACCTGCAAATAATAGAATTATGTTGAGACAATTGGAAGTATTTAATTAACGTATTCCCACCACCAAGGTCACTATGAAGAATGAACGTCATGGTACCAGCCTTCTAAAGCTCGCCGGCATAAATGTTGTGCTATGCTAGCCATCACGCGGTCATTAAAATAAACAAAAACGAGCATGTTTCAAGACGGTAGAAACATAACAAAAAGTGATTTAAACCACCAAGGACACCGTCTGGTACGGTGGGTGAGGGAGACAGTTCAAGGATCGAATCCCGTAAATTTGAACACCGTTTCCGTTCAGCTACAACTCAAAGGAGAAATCATAAACGTAAGCACGATGTTACAGAGCGGAAGAAGAGTTATTGCAACGGCAACGCGGTGCGTTTCTCAAGGCCACCAGTTCAAGAACATCTTGAACCTAACCGTGCGCAGAAGGGTAGTGTGTGAAGGGGGTGCCCGGACAAGGTAATAAGGCAGATGGCTCACCGTAGCCGTAGTAGTAGCAGTACACGATCGATTCACTCTTGATTGGAACGTGAGGGGCTCGTTTCTCGTTCTGCAATCAGTAGAGGAAAACTGACATGAAAAACCCGTTCGCATAACGAATTGAAACGGGTGTGGGATCGGTACGATGACTTCACTACCCCTGGTTGCAAAGCTGAATTCTCCTATATACTCTATACGCTATATTGCATGTGCAACTCCCCCTGCTGTCCCGTTGCATTCGTTTGGGACCGGGGTGTCCGTCCGGTGCAATTCGACCTTCGCGAACGAAATCGTGCCAGTCGGCGGCAATTGTCTAACCAGTACAAGCAAGCGTCTATGTACATGGCGCACCTAACTCGGGGGTGGTGATGGTGGTTCGTTATTTTTGGGGTCTCTTCCCCAAACACACGAGTCGTCGTAGCGGGTGGCCTTGTCCCACACGAGAATGACCGTCAATTGCTGAACCACTGTACATATTGCATCGGTCAGCACCACTGCAGTATGCTTGCATCGGAAGCGGGTGGCATTCGATCCGAGTGCCGTGCGGGTGCTATGGTGACGGATAATTCCGTTTCTTTAATTTCCTGCTTTCCACTTCCCTCTGTTTTGCTCCATCCAGCATTAGGAATAGTTTATCAGTAATTTACGTTACCGCATTACCAACCAACCATCACTCACTATCACCAACATGCCATAGCAACCATGCAACGGTGTTTACTAGAGGGAATAGATTTTATCCCGGGGAATTTTACTTGCCTTCGGTATCCAAATCAATGTGGCATAGAAGATCTCGGTATCTAATTTTTAAAGTATGTCGCACCTTGGCTATCTCAAGCCATATTCTCTACAAGTTTTGTGAAACAGAGGTCGCTGAAAATGAATCCCCCTTTGGTTTTCCCCATTTTCTTAGTCACACCGCCTGCAAAATGGTCTGTTTACCTTTGGTATGTACTGCTTTCTTACTGCTTCACCATCGCCTTTGGACGTGATTTCATTGTTGGAAGAACAAAAAATCAAAACACTCGAAAGGATAAACACGAAACACACGGAAAAACACGGGAAACTGAACCGAACCGAACCGGAACTCGCGATTACTTACGAATAAAATTCGAAACCCGCACCACATCCGCACAATATCGCGTTTGTTTAGACCGAGAGAGAGAAACCTTTTTTTGTGTGCGTGTGTTCGCTTGACGTTTCACTGACGTTTGTCAGCTGACTTCGGCAGTTTGAAAAGAGCTACAGTCTGTGGGCGCTTTTATTTAGCTAAAAGCTGTATGAAAATGATCAGAAAGGTGTACATTTAGTGCTTTTTTAATTTAGCGCAATTAATACAAAGTTATATTTATACGATTTTGTTTCTGGAATGGTACGTTACATGACAAATAGTTCTTTTTCTGTCTGCATACAATTCGAATTTGAGTTTGACATTTGCCCGCCGCATGCGGAATGCGTGCGATGATGCAGGATGGATGTAAACAAAATAATTGCAAAATAGAAGCACATGCGTGTGGTCGTATTGACCGGGCTTAAATATTCAAGCAAAGGGGTAAAGTATGGAACAATGCAAAGAACCGAGTGTGGCTAAAGAAGCAGTTTTGCAGGAAAGTTCCAAGTTGCCAGAAAACACTCCAAAAATACATGGCTACGATTGGAACGAAGGATACAGCTATGAGAAATTGTTCAGCTCGTACGTACACAGTGGCTTTCAGGCGACGAATCTTGGGAGGGCAATTGAAGAAGTGAACAAAATGGTACGTTGAATAGGGTTCCTAATGTTTAAATGATTTCTGATTGTATCTATTGCATTGTAGATTGCTGCACGGCAAGTGCCATTGCCGGAGGACAAATTAGACACGTACGAAGAGGATGAATTCATAAAGCGGCAAAAGAACTGTACAATCTTCCTTGGATATACCTCCAACATGGTGTCAGCCGGAGTGCGGGAAACGATTCGCTTTCTGGTGCAGCACCATATGGTGGACTGTATCGTAACGACGGCAGGGGGCGTTGAGGAAGATTTAATCAAATGTCTGGCCCCCACATACCTCGGTTCTTTCGAGCTGGTGGGCCGTGAATTGCGCGAACGTGGTATCAACCGAATAGGTAATCTGCTCGTACCGAATGAAAATTACTGCAAGTTTGAGAATTGGGTCATACCCATCCTTGACGAAATGCTACAAGAGCAGAAGAGCGTGGGAACGCTTTGGACACCATCGAAAGTGATCGCAAGGTTGGGTGAAAAAATTAACGATGAATCGTCGATTTATTACTGGGCTGCCAAAAACCGCATTCCCGTGTTCAGTCCCGCCCTGACCGATGGAAGTCTGGGCGATATGATGTACTTTCACTCTTTTCGTAATCCGGGACTGGTGGTGGACATAGTGTCGGATTTACGGCGGCTCAACACGATGGCTGTGAAGGCGGTTCAATCGGGTATTATCATTGTTGGGGGCGGTGTCATAAAGCATCACATTTGCAACGCGAACCTGATGCGAAATGGGGCCGATTATTCCGTGTTCATTAACACGGCATCGGAGTACGATGGGAGTGATAGCGGAGCGCGACCGGATGAGGCCGTGTCATGGGGTAAAATCAAAAAGGATGCTACACCGGTGAAGGTGTACGCAGAAGCTAGTCTGGTGTTCCCGATACTGGTCGGGGAAACGTTTGTAAAGAATCATTATCGGAAAAAATAAAGATAATTTATTACAAACAATCGGATGTTTTTTACGATTCAAGCTTATTCACGCCTGTTCAACGTATTTGGGGCTAGATTTGTTCTTCAACGAGCATTAGTTCGAATAGAAAGCAGCGATTATTAAACCACATCCAAATCAAAAGAAATGTGTATCTACGCGCCCGCCTTAGTTCAAATATTTATTCTGTATTTATTCTGTAGTATTTTCACTGGGACTGCCGAATGACGTTTCTCCGAAAATCCGAAGTCGCCCGCTTTGCCGAAGATTGACGATCGAACCCACGGCCCAAGTAGCAATTCTGACCCCGCAACTACCAGTTTCACTGTGTTTCACAACGGCAGAACAACACTCTGGGATCGAGCTCTCTGTGATTTTATTCCTATTCCTGTCGCATTGCTTTTCTTGCCTACTCGCTCTTCTGAGACTTGGGATAGCGGGCCAAATAGCAGGATTGTTCGGTTCATCGAGGGGGTGTGAAAGGAAGGAGACAGGGGGTGGGTTATTTAATAAACATTAAGCATTGAACATCATTATATCGCAAATAAAATTGACTAAAAAAAGTTTAAGTACTATTTGGCAGATACAGGCTGAAAGCTTAAGCCTTCTAACTTATGGTATGATATGTCCCAGTTGCGAGGTAAAAATTGTTACTTGGGATGTGCCGTAAACAAAGGTGCGTGACTTCCGAAAGCAGTAAAAACAACAGCAGACTAGAACAGCGAAGGAATTACGGTGCATTTTTCACGGGAAAATATATCCATATTTCCATTAAACAACATTCCGATCAACGTTATACAAGGTAAGCTTTTATTTGCAAATGGAGAAGAAATAGGTAACGATCTGTGTGAATTGTTAAAGATGTAATACTCTCTTGAATTTGTTCCGAATCTGGGCGCCACTTTGTAGTAGCTTGTTGACCTGTTCAGTTGTGAAAGTACATCAATATGATGCTAATCGAAAATTAGCATAATCCAAAGAAGTGGAATGGTCGTAACGATTCAGTTCCATGTACAAACCCCCTCACGCATCATCCTTTTAGACTAGGGAGTGTTACCACGTAGACAAAATCACCCATGCATGAGAGCCACACAACCCACTCGTTGGGGGTGATTGTGAAATAGAACCCACCCATCGCCGGACAGCAGGTTTTTCTCCACGACTGCTTTACACATACACATTCCAACCGACCAGCCTTTTGCAATATCCAATACTCTACCGTTTACCGCTGTTTAATCTGTTGGCTTACTAAACTATGATGGAAATACGATCTTTTTTTTATGCTCTCTTTTGGCCTGCTCCTCTGCCATTCGCCACCCGGTGTGCCATATACCGATACAACCAAAGATGTGTGCCTGTGTGGCGATCATCGGCAAGGATAATGCACCGTTGTACATCGCGACCGCGAACGTGGATAAGGAGATAGCGTTGCAGTACCAGGTCCACGCTTCGCTGGACGTAATCGATGAACGGTGCGCCACTAACCAGAAGGCTGCGGCCGATGGTCGAGAGCTATACCTCGGTTCGCTTATATCGACCGAGCAGTACAAGATCTACGGTTACGTTACGAACACAAAGATCAAGTTTCTGATCGTGATCGACGCTAGCAGTACGTCTTCGTTCCGGGAGAACGAGGTGCGGGCAATGTTTCGCAACCTACACAATCTCTACACGGATGCGGTTTGCAATCCATTCTACACGCCGGGCGAACCGCTAACTTCGGCTAGCTTCGACCGTGCAGTGCGTGGAATAATAAGCGCTAATTAGTTGTAGGGCAATTAACTAATATGCAATGAAAATGTATTAATTTGTTCAATGCAAGTTTAAATTTAACCTTACGAATAAATGCACCTTATGTATTAGTAGGCAAAACAATGCGGAACCTCATGTTAATTGTTTCCAAAACAAGATATGATTACAACATCCTCAGAATGTTAACAAAAAATCACCATGAACGGCTGGGGGAATGGCTGTTCCAGTGCGAAACCCTCATATTATCCACAAGATTGTGATTTTACCTTTCACTCTAGAACAGCGTCTAATCACAGCGAATCACGAAACCCGTGGTTCACACCACTCATCATCATCACCTGTCCAGCATGCCATTCTTCTCGTCGGAGGTGACCCTACCGTTGGCGAGTGCTGGGGCCGCCACCGGACTGCTCGGCTCAATCGTACTGCTGCGATTGTACAAGCTGCGCAAATGGGGCTGGGTTAAGTCAAACTTTTCACTCGAGGGCAAAACATTCGTCATTACCGGTGCGAATACCGGGCTCGGCTACGAAACAACGAAAGCGCTCGTCCGCCGACAGGCAACTATCGTAATGGCGTGCCGTAATCTTACCAGGGCTAATGAAGCGATCGGAAAAATACGCACCGAACTGGGCGGTACCATACCGGGTGCATTAATACCGATGGAGCTGGATCTGGCATCGTTCCGGTCGATTAGACGCTTTGCCGGGGAGTTGAAGCGTACCATGCCGCAGCTGTACTGTCTGGTGAACAATGCTGGATTGGCTGTGCGGAAGCCGGAGTTTACGCGGGAAAACTATGAAGTTCACTTCGGCGTAAACCATCTCGGTCAGTTCCTGCTGGTGGATCTGCTCCGAGAGCAACTGCTCGAACAAAGGACGCGCGTCGTCGTGGTTTCTTCGCGCATGCACGAGATCGAGGCAGAGATTGATTTCAAGCATCTGGGCCGTTGGGTTGAGTATGGGAGCCGGTTGAACCGACTGTACAACAACTCGAAGCTGATGAACTTCTACTACGCCCGGGAGCTGTACAAACGGGGCTACAATGTGCACGTGCTGTGTCCGGGCCTGTGCCATACGGATTTCTTCCGGCATTACGAACCGAAGTGGTACCACTATCTGGTGTTTTCCCCTATCGTATGGCTGATGCTTCGATCCGGTGAACAGGTAGACTGCAACACTGCACACGAACGCACAACCGTGTAGCTAATGACAGCACTTCCTTTTCCTATATCATCGTCCATCCAGGGTGCCCAGAATATAATTTATGCGGCTACGGAAAGTGTTACCACGCCCGAGCGTAATCCATTGACGGGATACTTCGTTTCGAACGTGAAGATGCGCCGTTCAAAGTTTCACTTCGATGAGGAAACGTCCGTCCGGTTGTGGGAGGAGAGTGTTCGTGCGATTGCGGAATCGGATGCTAAAAGCATAAGAGATGCCCAAAGCACTTGAGAAGGAAATTTTATGGCTTGTGATAAGGGATTTTTGGATAACACTTATTTTTACAAACAACCACTGTTACCTACGGGTTTGGTCCTCCTCGTTGGCATATTGGATTCCTGTAATGGGTTGGTTCTATTTTGGATCACTGATAATAGCTCGCATGGTGTGTGTGTGTGTTCCCTAAAGGAAAAGATTATTTTTATAACAAGTCCCTGTATATACTTTTCTGAATTAACACGCACGGGGTGTACAAAGGATTGCTTTACTAGTGGGATTTAAAATTACGGTTGACATTAAGCTACTGTATCGTAACCTTTCTTACACTCACGAATGTAATATATCATCTTGCAGTGTCGTATAAATACCTCCCCGTACGTTCGTTGCGTGGTGCTAATGGTGCATTGTAGTTGATCGATTCTAACACCTCCAGCATGGCTAACAGTGCACCGACCGTAACAGACCGCCCAGAGGAGTACACCGATAATCCGGCAACCCAACGGCAAGCGTCGTCCGCGTTGGCATGGTTGCTACTGTACAGTACGGCAATGTTTACACTGCCGTTTGCGGCCTTCTATAGCACACGGTACGCACTGACGCACTATCTGCACATCGACGGTTTTCCAAACACCTGCGGTTCGGTCGTCGCGGCAGTATTGGTCGTGAACGTGATTATCCTGCTATATGCGCTGCGTGGCTATGAAGATGCGAAGGAAGACGACAATCCACCGGAAGAGAGTGATGGAAAGGGCGAGTCTAAAAAGAATCAGTAACGATTTTACTACAAGACCAGCGAACAAACGATTCTCAACGCGGTGACGCCATTCCATGCACATACACTAATACTAATACGTTGATAATTTTAAAATCTACTTTTAGTCGAAACGATAGATGTACTCACGCAAACGTTGTGAATAGAATGGAATATAATAAACTTACTCGACTGTACCTTACAGCTCTTGATTGCTTCATCTTGTTCAGTTCGTAACCATTACCCTAGGCAACAGCGATTTCATCCGCCTGCCTGGATTCGCCATACAGTAACCGTTCAAAAAACTGCTTGATCGCTTGCTAACGGCAATCGTCTCGATCTCTTTTCTTCCTCTCCCCAACATAGCGTTCACGCCTTCAACATGTCTGCCTCACTGCTATATCTTCTCGTGCCCGTCGGTGTTGGTGCCGGTCTGTACGTTATTCGTAAGTTACGCGAATGGAAATGGGGCTGGGTGCGGAACAACGCAACGCTACGAGGCAAAGTCTTTATCATAACTGGTGCCAACACTGGACTCGGGTACGAGACGGCGCTGGCACTTGCCGCCCGCCAGGCAACGATCATTATGGCATGCCGGAGTATGGAACGGGCGGGTGAAGCAATCCGTCGCATCCGTCAAAAGACGCCGGAAGGTGAGCTGATCCCGATCCAGCTCGATCTCGCATCGTTCGATTCGATCCGTGATTTTAGTGAAGCGATCAAGAGCCGCTACCCATCGTTCGACTGTCTGATCAACAATGCCGGGCTGGCCATGCAGACGCCGACCTACACGCAGGAAAACTACGAAATCCATTACGGCGTGAACCATCTGGGCCACTTTCTGTTGGTGGATTTGCTGAAGGATAATATACGCGCCAATGCAGCACGGATTGTGGTCGTCTCGTCGAAGATGCACGAACGGGCAAAGATCGATTTTGACAATCTTGGCAAATGGGTCGAACGTGGGCGTGGTGAGCGGACCAACACGCTGTACAACAATTCCAAGCTGATGAACTTTTACTTCGCCCGCGAACTGTACAAGCAGGGTTACAATGTGCACGTGCTATGTCCGGGCCTGTGCCATACCGATTTCTTCCGGAGCTACAACCCCAAATGGTACCATTACGTGCTGTTCTCACCGATCGTGCTGCTGTTTTTGCGTTCCGCGCGTCAGGTAAGCGAAAGATTCTTACTTCATATCTTCACGGTGTAATACATTCCCTTTTGTTTCAGGGCGCACAAAACATCATCCACTGTGCTACGGACAATGTTAACACGGAGGAAAAGAATCCAGTTACCGGATATTTTGTGACGAATGTCGAACAAACCAAATCCAAGATGAAGTTCGACGAGGAAACGTCCGAGCGGCTATGGCGTGAGAGCTTCAAGGCACTGAACGTCTAAACGGGGGCTTTAAGATCCCCTTTTGGAAATCTGTTATTTTAGGTTGTGGGAACTCTTGTCTCCAATGTCTGCCTATCTTCAGGATTAGAATACTCTTAGATTATAACTTTTTACCGCATTTTCGATATGTGCAAGCATCAATAAATGCTTCATTTCAAGGTTAAAATTCTTCCATCGTAATTTCCTATTTGTTGTTCATCATGTTTGCTTAATCAAACACTTTAGCAAACGACGGAAATGGTTTGTTTTTTAAAATTTTTAATGATTTATATTTTTACTTCTTAATAGTTGGTTTTGTATTTGTTATCCTCGCTCGTGTTCACACACTTGTCCGCCCTGTTTTTCATCTCTCGTTTTCCACTTTATGTACCTTTTTCTGTTCCGGTTGGCAATGCTTTGAAGATATTTCGTTTGATTTAATTTTAACATTCCGCAAAGTAACATTTATCGTTTGTTCCGGCTTGTCATTTCCCCAATACTCCATAGCGCGACAAAGTTTCACAACAATTTCAACACTATTTATTCAAGAGTGAAAAAGAGAGATTGAGAAAAAACGAAAACACATCTACACACAATGTATTCACGCGCTTACTATCGCGCAACAGAAGAAAACAATTGAGAACAAATGTGCCCCCAAAACCACTACACATGGATATCTCATGAAAATTGTTCGTTTAGTTTGATTTTTATTAGTTTTTTTTTGTTTGTCCTGGTTTCTACCGTACTCGAATTTTCGCATTTTGTGTATGTTTTCCATTTATTTCAAACTTCCTGTGTTTGTTGAGGAGGGAAGGGTGGGTTAATATCAACAATTTGCATTTACCAACTCTACTGTTTTCTTGTTGTTGTTTTGTTGCTATTTAGTTTTTTTTAATCTCCATTCTGTACTTGTCTGAGTAATTGTTTGTTCCATTAATGTTAATGCTTAATGTTTACCTTGTTCCTATTGTTTTTTTTCTCTTTCTTTTGTTCTATTTTGTTCATCTGAGTTTTCATCTTCTATATCGTTTTATGTGGATATTGTTGAATTGTTCGTGGTGTTTTTAGATTGTGTTGCTGATTGGTTTCTTGCCTTCTACTACTGTACCCATTCCCGATCAGGTAGCAATTTTGCTTTACTCTTTTCCCTTTTCCACTTATGGACCACATCTAATATCGATTACCAAGAAGTAAAGTGGAGCGCGCGAGAAAGTGTTTAGTTCGAGTATGTTGTTGTTCTGGGATTGCTTCTTCTTTCGCTGCTCAAAAGCAATTCGGTATACGGTATATTACAAATTCAAACATATCATAAGCGAAACGCATTGCTACAAAGTAATAGCGCACGAACCCAGTTCAGTAAGTGTCTGCCAATATCCAATGGTAGAGTTATGTTTTCAATAAAACAAAAAAGCTGTAAAGCTCACGTTCTTTGCATCACTGCATCCGGCGGTTCGTTTCCGTCTTGGAACATCCGCGGTGGTGCCTGTATTTTTTTTTGCGTTGAATAATTTTCGTTAATAATATCTAAACACCACATGGTTCAAGTGTGATTCCTTCGCTGTCTGGTTTTTGCGTGTATGTGTATACCTGTGCCTCGGCAATGTCGGGGTGGATTAATTAGTATTAATCTAAAAATTTGTTTTATCAACTTACTAGCTTTTTACTCCTAATCATAACCATTTCAAATGAATGCAACCAATGGGCTTACATATTGCAGCTGCACGCACGCTTTCACTTTTATGCTATGCGTGGTGTACACCATCGCCCATAATATTATTGCTAACCTAATGCTTGCATATTGGCATGTTTGCGGGTGTGTCTGTGGTGATGCCTATATCATTCCCAGCCCAAACACAATGTACGACGAAGTGAAGGGTGTGTGAAGGAGGTAGGGTAGGAGTGGGCCTGCCCACTGAGCCCCCAAAACCTAAATACGCACTCGGCACTGCGTTCAACAAGAGTACTGTCGTGGAATTGTCTGTCTGCTGTGGGGAGTAGAATAGAAAACAAAAACTAAGCCCTGGCGCCACCCGAATCCTGATATTGTTGTATAGCTGCCTTAAGTATATGTCTAATATTGCGCCACCGTTCTGCCTCTGCCATTTTCGTGCCCCATAAGTGGCCGGTAGAGCTTCTAGGGATCACTGCGGATTTAGAAGTTTACAATTTCGTTGGAATAGTATATGGAAAGAGAGGAATGAGCAGATAAGAATGTGTGTGTAAGCGTGTAATCCTTCTCCCGGTGTTGAGTTTTACGCCTTTGTCACAGTTCCTTGTGTTTGTTCTTTTCTCTTTTCCCCTTTTCGGTTTATGCATTTATGGCGAAATTTCGTTTTGCTACAATTTTAAATACGGGAAATATGGATTAAAAAGACAAACTTCTGTATGTAACCCCCGTTCCGCATCCATTCTTTAGCTGCTTCGTTATTCTTGTGCAGTTAGCGTACGTTTCGAACAAACGACTTTCCTGTCTTATCCTTGTTTCTCTTACAGTACCAGTTACCAGCGGCACACCAACAAAGCAGCAACAACAGCCATCTTTTTACACCTTCTCAACCAGCATTGACTATTCCTTCTGAAATCTTCAGCCATGAACGCACACACGCATCTCGTTATTTAAGTTAACTAGCAGTAAGAAACTAAAATGGATAACAAAATGTGTTGATATGAATGTATTGTGATTGTGACATAAAGCTTAGAGGTTCTAAAAGTGTACCGAAATGTAACGTTAAACAACTTTACACCAATTACTAGCACTAAAAATCTCAACAGTAAACGACAGCTCTAGCCGCTGCCAATACCTAACGCACTGGGAAAGATGAGCGGAAAAGATTAGGTGAATGGTTAAAGCTAAATTTACTTACTTATCAGACGCTAGAACCACATGAGTGATCTGAGCCGAGTCAAATCGTAATATTGAATTATCTGAACACCCTTCAAAAGACTACGGCTTGGGTAGTCGAGGGTTCATATTCCGATATGAAGAATCGAAGGCAAATGAGAAGACTTCGGTCAGCTGTGGACAGCAGCCGTATGTTTCACAGGTGTATGTTCCATCGAGTCTATAACTTTAGGACAATTACCGCTTCGAACGCCCTCAATGTTGTTTTCGGTGCTTACTTTTACCCCGAATTGCTACATTGACATTGACGATTGGCTGTTGATGCCAATCTCAATCAGGATATGCTAAAGCTTACAATACACAACATAATGGACGTGCACATTACTAGGTGCTTACAAATCAAAACACAAACTAATCCACATTGACTGTACTGACGAATTATTTTCCCCCGAATATTTAAACAAACACCTGATACCGGTTGCAGTGCTTGATGCGCATGTAAAGCTTCCGTATGTCCTTAGCCAGTGAGTAGCGCTGATGTTCGTCCTGTTGGCAACAGTACTGATACTGCTGACGGGCACTCAAACTTCGGCTCAGCTGGCGACTGAGGAAGTTGCTCTCGATCATCAGGCTACCGAGTAATCAGATGTTATCGTCAAAATTTGCAAAGTTTTTGTCCCACCCGGTCGGACCGGTGCCGGTGGCACCTGCTCCGCTGCCCGCTCCGTGACCGACAGCGTCGGCACCACCATTACCACCGAACGGGTCTCCACGGCCACCACCGGAGGAGGAGAAGAAATCATCATCCTCAAACGGATCGTCGACCTTTTTGGCAAAAATGTTAATACTGTCCGATTTGCGTATGTTATCCTGGTTAAACAGCTGTTGCTGCTGCTGCTGTTGATGATGCCCTGCTTGACTAGAGGTTTTTAATATCTTTTTGTTACTACCATTATTGCTTGTCGCTGCTGGTGGAGCCGGACTGGTTGCGATGCTTGCCGAAGACCAACCTTGCTGTTGACCATGCTGCTGCCCATCTTCGGGATCCTGTTCCGCATCGGACCGTCCAGCAAAGTCGTCCTCGAACATGGTCGTTGCCTCTGCGTCAAACTTCGACACGGTGACATTTTCATTGAAGCGCAGCTTCGAACCACTGCTGGACTGCTCCCGATGGTGATGATGCCCGGATGAGGAAGATGCCGGTGGAGGTGTCGACGATGACGGAGCCTGCTGCAATGATTGTGAGTGTTGTGGATAATCACCCGTATCAGCGTAGCTGCCTCCGCCAGGATGATTCTTGTAGTGCTGCTGGCGATGGTATCCGCCTGGAGGTTCGTGTGCGTAATGGCCGCGTTCCTTATCATTGGAGAAATCGCTCGAAAAACGATACGACTTCTGCCCTTCACCTCTACCCCCGGCAATAGGTCCCCCCGTCCCGGCACCACCGATTGGCGGGGAGTTAAAATCACTTTCGAACCCATCCCCACCGGCAGGAGGCCCAGATGGATCAGCGAACTCATCAAACTCAAAGTCTAGCTGCCGACCAGCGGAACTCTGGGGCGCGTTGTGTGAATGTTGCTTTTGAATGTTGCCCTTCGGTGGAGTCACACTGCCATATCCTCCACCTTCCCCCCGGCCAGCTTCAAAGTACAGATCTCGACTATTGCTTTTCTTCATGCGCCTGAGGGCTTCCTCTTCGTACTCATAGCGTGCCATCTTTTTCGCTTCTTGTGCGATGAGCGCATCGTTCATGCTGCGTCCTTCCTGTCGCGGGGTGGATGATTTACCGTAGTATCCGGTTGATCCTGGCAGCGGTCCTCCCTGAGGCTGTCTACGGCCACCGTAGTACGCTGGACTATCGTCCAACGGCTCGTCCAGAATGTTCTTACCCCCCGGGACATCATCTTCATCATCCTCCTCCTCATCGTCGTCTACGCCTGCAACGACGCGGCCGCCTTCCGGTGCATCAAAGTCGAAATAATCCTCTTTGGAACGCACCGGATATCGCATCGTCGCGTAGTTCGAACGCATCTCCATGTCTTTCCGTTCGGCCCGCGTTCGACTCTTCTTGCGAAACCTTCGGTCCTTTTCACCGTCCGAACCGGGACCACCGACCGGTACCATTCCACGCCCGCTTCGTCCGCCTTCGTTGTACCGTCGCTGTTCCTGCTGCTCCGTTGCGCTCGAGGGCCTCTTCCACGGCATAGTAGCCGCTGAACTGACGCCACCCTTAGAAACCCCCCAAACGTCATCGTCTAGCATCATCATCATCTGCTGCTGCTGTTGTTGTTTGCTGCCACGTCCAATATTTTGACTAGAACGATGTAAACTGTTGCCTCCGACATCGCGCAGACCCGACCGTCCACCACCCATCGTCATACCACCCATTAGGTCACCCTCGGAATCCTGATCCAGGTCCTGATCTAGCCGGGCACTGCCAGCGTTGCGTAGGCCACGTCGCAGGGAGCGGCTTTTGTCCAGCGATAAGTATCGATCTCTTTCGCGATATTCCGCTCGACTGTCCAGACTACCATAGATATCGCCACTGCCGAAGCTGCGCTGACGTTCGCGACTGTCGTACGACTCATTGCTCTCGCGGTCAAAGCTCTTACGCTCGCGCTCGTAGAAATATTCTCGAGCTGCCCGCGAATCCCGGCTCGGCCGTTCGTACATGCCATCATCGTAATCTGGCCTTCTGCCTCCGTAACCACCATCGGCAGCATATGGATCGTAATCGTATCGACCACCACCACCACTGCCTCCGCGCGATGGTTCTCTTTCCCGATAGTACTTCCGCTTGTCGTAGCCCTTGTAATCCCGACGATCGTACGCTGGTGGTAAGCTTTTTGGTTCCCGCTTCTCGTACGGCGGTCCATACGTGCTGCGTTCATAAGCGTTCCGATCGAACGATCGCGATCCACGCTCACCACCCGGTGGGCCTCGCGTGTCTTCATCCTCCGTCGGTGAAGACCACGTTGGGCCGACGTGATGATCGTGATACCAGTGTTCATCCTCGAAATTGTCCCGGCTTCGCGAACCGACACCACTCTTCATGCGACGACGCTGTTGACCTCGCTGATCCTTCACGATCTCGTCCTCGTAGTCTTCATCGTTCGAATTGATACGCCGCGGCGGCATGCGCGGATGATGATAGCGTTCACCCGAGGTAGGATGGTGATGACGCATCGACGGATCACCCCCGGACGGATGCATCGAGGAGCGTTTGCGATAGTCCGGACCTTCCTCGTCCCAGGGACTAACGTCCCGTGACGATGACGAGGTGTGACCTTTTGACGGCCATCGACGTCCATATTCGCGCAGATCTGCCTTTGTCCATTCGTCTTTTGGGTCAGAGGAACAAGGTGACTCAGGTCCATTTTTATCGCCACTTCCTGCAATCAAAGAAAATAGAGCTTGTTAATATTTTTTTACAAGTAAATGGTAAACTGCATACATACTTCTTCCACCATCGCCACGTACAGGATCATGGCGCAAATCTTGTCTTTTGGAAGGGTGGTGTGACGATGGTTCTGGCTGATCAAAAACTGCCCACGATTCATTGGCATTGGTAGGAGTCATGCGAGACGGTTTACCATCTGTGAAATCATCCATAGCAAGAGAAAAGAATATTAGATGAGTAAATCTTGCCATGCACAAGCAAATATTAAACGCATACCTTCGTTGTTATCTCCTTCTGGTGACGACTCACCATCGCCATCGCTCATAGAACCGGACGAACGCTTATCGGTCGACGACGGACCGCGCGGGGCCGGTGTTGGTTTACTTCTAATACCTTCATCGCTTCTCCGAGACATTGGAGATGGTTTGAGGATGGGGCTCTTGGCCATTCCGGATGACTTAGAACCTAATGGTGGAATGGGTGATGTACTCATATCGCTTAAACCGCCGATCCCACGACCCGATTGTGCGTTATGTCCTAGGGAGAGAGTTTCGTACTGAACCATGGTGCTGCTGCCGCCGCTAGTTGGAGATTTATTTTTCGGTGCGATCATATCGTTCAGTAACGTGGTGGAAGTGGACATATTGGTGGGCCGGTAAGGTGAGGTCGAAGTGTGCTGCAACAGTGGACTTCCTTTCACCGTCAGTCCCGACTGTGCGTTGGTTCCAGTTGGAGCCGGTGAGAGTTGATCGTTGCTGTGCAGGGAAAGATTCGAAACCGCTTGCTGCATCAGTTCGTCGATTTCTAGATCTTCGCGTGGAGTTGTTGCGCTACGGAACGAACCTCCGTCACCGCCGTGCAAGTCTCCCTGGCCCTGTGACTGTTGCTGCAACTCATCCTCATTCATATCCGCATCGGAAATATTGATCTCTGGCGAGGTCGTTTCTTGCTGCTGTACCGCCGGTTCCATATCGTCAAAGTTGGCCTCGAACTTGGCATCATCGTCCAACTCACGGTCTTCGAACGAGGATGATTCCATTCGCGCCATCGGAGCCTGAGCGGGCTTTTCGAACAGATCTTCCACCAAAATAATGTCCCGCAATGCCGCATAGCGATCCTTTGCCTGGGAAATTACCTGCGTAATTTTTGTATCGATCTTTGTTAAAGGAGGTCCGGTAGTTAGGGGACTGGCGGAAGATCCTCCAAAGGAATGTGAGCCAAGCGTAGGTAATGGCGAGGAGCCCACCATTCCACCATCACTACCGATGAAGGCCGGCGAGAGACGACTCATTTCCGAGGCCACTTCCTTTTGCAAATCAAGCGAATCGGCAGGATCACTCTGTGTCGATCGTTGTTGCTCCTGGTCATGATCTGTTTGTCCCAATTCGCTTGTTGTTCCGTCTGGACCGATTTCTTGTTCAATTATTTCCCGGAACACTGCATACTTATCTATAACCGGTTTCGGCGAATGAGATGCATTGGTACCGGAAGAAGACGGATGTAGATTCATATTATCGAAGTTTGCCACAAACGTTCCCGAACCTGCTCTTCCGCTATCCCCCACCGTCGATCCACTGCGTGGCCGTTCCTCTTCGCCAAAATTGTCATCAAACTTGGCCACAAACATGGCATCGTTCACATCATCAAAGTTCACCTTAAATACGGGCGATTCACTGATACTTCCATCCAACCCGGCCGTATTGTCCTGGCTGATGCTGCTGCTCGTTGCCCAAGATGGTGCTGCTGAGGGCGGTGGCGGTGCGGCCGAGTATTTACTGTTTTCGATAAACTCAGACAGGTACGTGGTCAGCTCGACGAGGGTCATTGTGCTCAGCTTGGACACGGGGACGTTCAGCTTCGTGGCCAGCTCATCGATGCCGAGCGTTAGTAATTGACTGAGCGTAATGTCGGGTAGGAACGAAGCGGACGAGGACGTCGTTTGCTGATGGTGATCGAGTTCCTTCGAAAAATGTCCCACTCCACTGCCGGACGGTGATTTCGATGTCGGTGGAGGCGTTGGTTCGTCGAGATTGCGAGGATCTGTTTCCGATTGCTTTCTGGTGATGCGTGTCGTCTTCGATGCGTCCTTGCGTTGTGGCGGTGGCAGTAGCGTCGGTATGTCCACCTTCCCGATCGGTGCCAGATAGTCATCGTCATCGGTGCATTTTTTCTGAGGTCGTCCGGGACCAACAGTTTCGCCCGCTGTACGACCAACCTTGCGCGATGGTAGCGGCAACGGCGGAGCATCCGATCCGGGTCCACCACTCGATGGCGATCGATTGCTGTCGTATTTGGAACCAACGTAATCATATCGCTCTCTGGGCCCATGGACGGGTACTGTGCCGGACCCGGCACTGCTTCCAGTAGCATGAGATGATCTCAGTGACGGTCGGATGACAATGTCAGCAAATTGCTTCTTCGGAGGCAACGGTGGTGGTTCGATGTGCGAGCCAGAATCGGGACGGGGCGGTGGCTCCGGTGCCATTTCCGTTTCGCTCAGGGAATCACTTTCCTGTAGCCGGCGCATATTTATGCTGTTTGAGTCGCGTTTGGAGAACTTTTGTCCAAACAGGTTCGGTTTCATCTTTTTGGAACTGGAGCTTAGACTAGAGATCACGTCGACGGTATTCTGCTTGAATACACTGCTGGCTGCCGGTCTGTTGCGATGCGCGTTCGGTCCACCGGTTTGTGCCTGGGCAGCATTCGCTTCGGAAGTTTGTCGCTCAAGGCGCTTCTGGCTAATGTAGCTAGCCCACGATTCGGGCGGAAGGTTTACCTGTAGCGGCCCATTGTATACTGAAGCATCCTTATCCTCAGCGCAGGATTTGTTTGAAGTTTCCTCCGTATCGGATGGTCTCCTTCCTTCCTGCTGGGCACCACCTCCTCCCGCATTGCGTGGTGATGCGTTTCGAGAGAAGTGTACCTCGAACGGATCGAGCTGAAGTTTCGAAAAATCGTCATCCTCCATAAACGGATCAACCGAAGCTTTGGTTGAACCGCTTCCGACTAGTGACTCGATGAGTGGCATGTTATTGCTATTGCCACCGCCAGCAGATATTCCCACATCGCTTCCACTTGTTGTCGTTTCACCGCCGTTATTATTCTTCATCGATTGTGCCTCGTCAAAGCTGGCCTTAAACAGATCACCACTACCGCTGGCAAGGGTGGAAATGTTACTTGCATTTAACGTTGCTGACCCTCCAGCCAGGCTTTGCTGCAACATCTGCGAGGACGTTTGATCTTCCGGTGCAAAATTTGCATTGAACGTGCTTTCCTTTCCGGACAGATCTTTCAACACCTTCTTTGGTGGATTCTTGAGCTCTTGGAAGAAGTATTTTTTGTCGATGTATGGCTTTATTTTGCCCGTTCCCAGCGGGTCCAGATCGGTAAAAACATCCGTATACGATGAAGGCTGCGCTGCACCGCTCGACTGTGGAGTCTACAAATAAATACCATAAGCATGGAATAAGAACGTATCGTCAAAGAACGCAACTCATTAGTATAAATGTTCGACATACCTTTCCCGTCTCGTCAGAGTTCTTTGGTTCGTCTGAATAACGTGCTGGTTCCGGATCGAATCGTGACGTGTTTGGCGGCGAATTTAGCCAATCATCGTTCTGTACCGAGTTGCTATTAGTCAATGTGCTTCCACCGGCACCCTGCGATGGTGGTGGATTGTTATTGCTACGACTAGCAGTAGAAGAATGTGAATGTGAAGTCGCCGTTGCAGCATCACCACTAGAAGCGCTTGGTTGTGTTGGAATGGGTGGTGCTGGCATTGGAGGAGGTGTTGAGGATACTGCAGGACTCGATTCCATCGTTGGCAAGTTTTCAGTCGAACGGTGCGTTTGTTTCTGATGCCGTTTGCTCGACTCTGGTGGTGGTAGAAGATTGTAGGACTGGAAAGGAAGATCAACATCGAACATCGGATGATTCATATTGTTTTACTGCTCTCTTCTCAACAGAACATAACTCACCGGCGGAATATTGGCAAACGAATCGCCAAACGGATCATCGTCCAAAACACTTTTCCCCGGTCCCTCACTAGGCGTAATGCGTTCCATCTGCGTTATGCCTCGTTGAATACAGCTCAATTCTTGCTCGAGATCCACCAGATCGGCCACCGATTCGGGCGATTTTTCACTCTTCCCTGCGGTCATCTTAACACTACTGCTTGGGCCCACAATCGACGATCCACCCAGCGCTCCCACCAACGCACCCGTCTCACTAGAATGATTCTTTCCATAGCTCGAGCTACCGCTTCCCGCTCCTCCTCCTCCACCACCAGAACTGTCCAGTGTGGTGTTGCTCTTCGCTACCAAAGATGCGGACACGGCCTGATGTTCGTGGGCTGTGATTTTACTCTGAATGTGCTGCCGGGCCAGCTCAATCTCTTTCTTCTTCAGCTCGAACACGACCTGAAACAGGTCGCGCATTGCCAGCACCACCTGGCTGGCGGCTTTGTCGGTTTTGATGCCGAAAAACCGATGCCCACTATCGGGGGAACCAAAAATATAGCCAAATGCACGCGAATCCGTCATGTCCTGGGCGATAAACGATATTTTGTGCACGGGATGGTGATAGAGAGAATCCTACAAATAAACCAATGAATTTGAAGCGGAACAGATTAAACAATGGTCGATTCAGTGAAATGGAAAAGACTTACGCCAGTTTTTTCGTCTCTCAATCGTAAACCATCGATCGTGACGTGTATCGTGATGCGTTGCTTGTGTTCTCCTGCGGCGCGTATTGCCATTTTGAGGTCCTGCAAAACGTACAACAGAAAGCCGTTAAATGTCACCCTTTTACGCCGTGTGGCCTTCGGGGGCAAGACTAAAATAGTAAATAGTCCCAAAATTACCAGCACCGCATAAGTAAAGGTATCATGATGGGAATAAATAAAGTCTCTGCGAAACGCGATTTAATTCTATTGATTTTTTTATTGTGGCGTGATTGTTGCACATTGAATACACCTAAATCATTCGCATTCGACCGTTCCGCATGATCGGGTCGGCTGTACGCAAACATTACCACCCGCTAAGACCCGACAGCGTGTAAAACGGTATATGGTCATATTGTTAGACGCTCAACTACAATCGATTGACTGACCACAACTATGGGGCATGGTAAACCAATGCATTCGATATGCTTGGTACTACCACCATGTGGCAAAAATGACCTGAGGCCGCTGCTACAATGCGCGCTGTCACAATGCACAACACGTAAGCGTGTGTGTCTCGTCGGGAGAGGGAGTGTGCCCGGTGCAATCAACCGGCTCCAATCCGCAACCAACTTGTGCCGCATCGCGCTATGTCGCATCTGTTTTCGGTTGGAGGTGTTTGTTTTGTTGTTGTTGCTCCTTTGTAGCTATTCAATAAAACGCAACTCCAGATTACGGTAACAATCCTTTGCAACGGCCTGAACGCGCACACGGCGCTGTGTACACTCGGCTTTATGATTTATATGTTTTGCCATCGTAAATTTGCCAATAAAAACTCCACACACGCAACACACATACATACACGTTGGGAAAGGGTGTTTCGGGAGATTCCTCTTCGCGCCCAGTTGCTGGATAATGCCAGTCTGGATGGGTGGGGAAATCGAGAGGGTAAGATAATGCGCGTCCGGCGCAGGGTTTGAATTGGAGCCAATTCAGCTGTGTTGTGTAGTCTGTTTCCACATTCGGCATCGGATTTTATCTCATCATTCGCCGCTTGCTTGACAAGAGCTCTCTGTGCCGGACCATTTACACCAAGATGATGCAGGGGTTGTTAAGAATGAAGCGCATTCTGGGTCTACGGTTTGGCGAGCGGTAAACGGTAGGTGTGCTGTGCTAAAAATAGCACACCGGACCGATGATGAGGGAGCGCCCTTTATTCTTTCGCGGTCCGTTTTTTTTAACAGATTGGCTTCTTGTTTTTCGTGCCATATGGGAATTCCCCTTTTTTCACATTCTTCTACCACCACTGTTTGTCATACCTGCAGTGCCTCCTGGCACATCCGGTCTCCTCGGGCTTCGCCGACCTCTAGGATGCCGATGAGTTTGGCCTTGAAGCTTACACCATCGCCGAAGAACCGCCCGGGTTCGTTTCGATCTGGAAAGGAGAAGAATGAACAACGATTGTGTGAAAATCGATACATAGTGCACTTTTTATCCGCTTCGCTGTTATTTTCATCGTATAAAATTCGTAATTACTAAACTCTTACGTCGCATAAGCCCACGATCGGATGTGCGCGTTGCGTTTCTCATGTTGCTTTTCGAGTGTTTTTTACGATACTAAGTAACCGACCGTCTATCGCAGCTTGAACACCAACGGGAGTAGGTGACGAACAGGGATGTTAAAAACCCGGGTCGATGGGAATGACCATCTTCAGGGCCACAAAATACGCACATACACTGCAACGGGGTGTACAACCATCAGGTTTGCTTACGGAACCAATGACACACAACAAATTGCGCACGTTGTGATCGGTAGCTCACACACTGGTACAAAATCGTGAATGAAAAACAAACACGACCCCACGCTGCAGAATGTGCAGTTGCAGTCTGGAAAGCCAATTCACACCGACACCGACTGTACAAGCGGCAATTATCACCGTAACGGAATGGATGCAGCAGAATTTTAAACTAGCGATCTGCAGCTATCGCCGCTATCTCGGTAGGTCTCGTGATGGATAAAATAAATCCTATCAGTCGTTGCCTCGGCGATACGTATAGCGGCGCACTACCGAAGAACGAGGGCTTATTCACGGACGGCGACGGTACACACAGTACATTGATTGTGGATGCTCGCTGATTACTCATTGCCCGCATCATGACTTCATGTTTTGCCGTAAGATTGTTGACGTTGAATAGGAAACAAATTAGCTTAAAATTGCACACCACGCAGAGTAGGGATGCATAATTCACAAGGAAATAAAAATAATTTCTTAAGCTATGGGCAATTGTAGTTCGCACTGTTTGTTTACAAACGACAACGACTGACAGTATTGCGAAGGGGATTCGAACTTCTATGCGTAGATCGATTTTCGATGAAATATATCTGTGCCAAGAAAATCTACATCATGCGATACATTATCAAGCAAATTTGAAATTTAAATTGTTGGAGATTAAATCCTTTTCTTATCTATACTCCACTAAACCTATAGTAAACGAATCGTTATTTAGTTGTTCAAGTAGTCATATTTTGAAAAATGTCTTCTCCATCTAGAGATATTTATCATTAATGAGCGAAACGGATTTTTTGCGTACTCGCTTTTTCCGTTAAGATTTACGCCGTAAGCTATGCAATCTGATGCTCAGACTGTACACCACTGATTTCAATTGCAGAGCAGAATTGCAGAATTTATTTATTTTTCATACAATATGCATTACATTTTTACCATTCCGTTCGTGCTATTGACCATCCGTGCAATAATAAATTTCGCATTGTATAAACATTGATTTTTTTACTAAATCAATCGAAAACCAATCGCTTAAATCAACAATCAATTACAATAATACTTACATTTTAAAGGACTGGTCTTCTTACGAATCGTCTGCATTTTCCTATATTTTTGGTAGACTAAGTTGTTGGGATCAATTATGAATGATTTCTATTGGGCCATGGTTGCGATGAAAAATGCGTACTGCGTATTCCTTGTAATTCGTCACACGGTTATGCTACTACACACCATCCTCACTACAGGCGGAAACAGTAACAAACGCGAACGGCTGCGGCACATGGCACGGGGCGTAAGAAGCGGCAAACGTTGCGCGAAGGTAGCGATGACTTAATCTCCTGCTGTTGATGCCTTGCCAGGATGCTGCCACTTGAGATATCAACTCTACGGGGACGGAGCACTACGATAAGAAAATAGCCACACTACTGAAACAAACTTAGGCACACCACGGTGAGAATCGGTCACATGTGACCAGTCCGGTAGTAGCAGTATCGATTGATAACACTCGATTGAATTGAATGCGGACAAAAAAGGTGTGCGAAAGTATTGCACACAATCACCCACACACACACTCTTTAGAGACCACCAGCTTTTTAGGCCATTGGGAAAAGTTATCCTATTCCTTTGCAGCAGTTGGTTATGCAAAATGGCAACTACAGCAGACAGCAGACGGTTTATTTCGCACACCACGTTGCTATGCCACAGAGCGATGCGGTTTTACAAACGTAGAAACACGCAGTACACTAAGAACTGTTTCCGTGCTAATAACAAAAAAAAAACCCTCCACAGAAAACGCAACTTCTTCTCAGCAGGCCGAATTCGTTCTTCTCAGTAAACACTTTTCTTGCTCACGAATGGATCGTCGATGGATGATAACGACAGACACACGAAAAGATGGTGTAACGTTAAACGATACTGGTTGCCGGTTCCGTGGTCGGTGTATCGATTTTTCCAACCCCTCGGGCAAACGGGACTGGAAAAGCACACCACTGCGTGCGCGCGTGTGTGTATCCCTGCTAGGGTAAGGGAGTGCTGCTAAAGGAAAATGTAGTTTAGCAGACTACGCGACGATTAGCTAAACGCATTCAAACTGGTAGCCCAAAAATCAATCGAGCACACTTGGGAGGTTTTACGGTACTTCATCACCTTTCACCATTGGATTATGTGAACCTTGCCTTTAGCACGCTTTCTATCCATTATTTCTCCGAAGGAACTTCACTTTTCTTCACTTCTTCAAGGATGATGAAAGGTGCCACTTTCTGGGAACTTTGATGGGTTTTGTAGGTTACAATTTTCCAGCTTTTCCGATACGCCTCGCTTTATACTTCATCATATCTCCATTCTATTGGATTAGCACTACCCTTTTCGTACTTTATTTACCCAACCTGTGCTATATGCCAGCCAATTTTCCCCGTCTAAACACACCCGACACGAGACGACACCGTCCGGTTTGCTGCCATTTTTCGTTGAAAATTTTCCCACAAGAAAATCGGGTCGGGTCTGTTTGTGTGCGATGCGCGTAGGATTCGCCGTATCACTGACCGCGACGGCTGACGGTTGTATGCGTGTGTTCGTGTACGTCCCATCCTATCCTTGCCCGGTGTGTTGGTGTCGAGTTGGTAAGGATACGCAGGTGCATTTTCCTCGTTGACAAGTGCTAGGCTGGGGTGAAACACGCGAAAAACGTTGCGTACATTGAATGAAATTTTATTGCTGTGATTTTATTAGAAAATGTACAGTGTTTTCTGTGAGGAGAAAGTTCTTTTGTCGTAGTTTAAAGTTATTATAAGATTTGGTAAACGAATACACAAAGCATCAAATTCGAATTGTAAAGGATATCTGTAAATGTCGTGAGTCACCCTGTGATTTTCAAAATAATTCGTTATAGAATCATTGTTATCGTACATATTGTGTTGGTTAGAAAAAAAACTGTTTGATCTGTAAAACCGATAGGCTGAGCAACTTTGTCCACAGCAGATATATTTTCAAACTGTACAAATAAAGAGCAAAAGTTGAATCCACAAAACGGATCGCTTAGCGTTATTTTACTGACTTTAGTCAATAAAAAAATACTCGATAAAAAACCAAATCCCAACCGGACTAATCCCCCGTAGCAAGAACCGGCTACGTGGTAACATTAAGTCTAGTAAGCCAGAAATGGCAGGCATGACCTAGAAGGTCGATACAATTTTGATTAATGTTACTCAAACCGTTAAGAATTGGTAGTTTCTTATCGATGGTCATTTCTCCGCAATGGTTTCCATAGCGATTCATAGTGAGATTCAGCATTGAATTTCGTCTTTCATGATTAACACAGTGAGCCACAGTGAGATAAATGCGTGAGATGAAGTAAGCTATTCATCTAAATATTTTTTCCTCTTCAAAAAAATATTATTAAAAATATATTGTATTGTTGTTTATAAATTACAATAAAGATTCTGTTTTAATGTCTGTTGAATTTTCACGTAAAACATTCGAAACAACAAAAAAGTGCGAAATCTTTAAATCATCACGAAATGGGAAGCAAACTCAACATTCGCGCGAGATAGTATTGGTGTCGCCGACGCACCGCAACTGCATGCAACCAAACATCAACGGGAGTGCGAGAGAGCACCCCATGCATTTTTCACGCAGCCAGAGCGAGAGAGCACCACTGACCCACAAAGTCTTCCATCCCATTCGTGCTCGTTGCGAGAACGATGTCGCTCTCCTTATGCCAGGTGAATGGAAAAAAAGCCGCAATCGGTTTTGCTCAGTTTGTTCATCTCTCGCAAACCGAACGGACGTGTGCCGTGTACCGTGTGCGTGCCCGCGTCGAATTGTTTTGTTTTAAATTCTAACAGTGAAGTTATGTTAGCATTCAAGAAAGCGAACGAATACAATTAGCGAACCTTGCCAAAATCGAGCGAACCCATCGGCGACAGCGAGTTTTTGTAGAAAAAAACGTCCGCTTGGCCACGCTGGTGTTCACGCCTGATCGTTGCCGTTGTGTTGTTGCCCGCTTGGAAACGTTTCTGGTCAAGAATTCCTGGAAGGTGTGTGCTGTGTTGCTCAGTGTGCGTGTGACCGTGTGTGTGCGTGCTGTCGTGCGTATGCGCTTGTGTGAAGCGCGTAAAAGTCTGATCTGATCGTACACGGTTGAGCAAAAAAAGAAAAGAAAAAAATAGTGTACACCCAGCACAGCTGGAAAAGGTGGAAAAAAGTCCAATCCAATCGGGTGAAAGTTCCCGAAGATCGATTCCCCACAATTTGGGCTCGTGGCGTGTGAGTGTGTGTGTGTGTGCATTTATAACGCTGTGTGTGCGTGCATGGTGCGGTTGATTTTTGTATGAAATAAAAATTGACCTGTGCCCCATCGAGCCAATCGTAGCAACCATCGAAAGCAGCGTTGATCCCATTTCGAAGCAAAGAATTGCCGTGTCGAAGGTGCCGATTCCGACCCAAAAATGAATAAATCCTGTGCCCGCTGCCAGAAGGTGGTTTATCCGATCGAGGAGCTGAAATGTTTGGATAAGGTAAGATTACTAGGCGCATTAGTGAAGATGCTGCCCGCTCCCTCTACACGCGGTCATTTGGTCATCATCTTTGTTTTTTTGCGAGATCATTTTCTGCACAAAAGGGCAATCATGGTGGTGGTGTTTATTTCGGTGTTTGTACGTGTATGCGTTCGCGATCATCTTCGATCGGGATGGAGCGAGGGCGTTTGTAGTGGTGTGCGTGAGAACAGACACTGATGCTCGCACACCTTCATAAAGCCAACAGCCTAAAAAATCGTGGCTTTTTAAATAGTACACAGCAGCCGCACGGCTTGGAATGCTCGAGCCCAACAATTGTCAAATACGCAGAGGTTGACGGGAATGGGAGGGAGCTACGGGGTATCATTAATCCGGAAATGGTTGGATTATTTTTTTTTGTATTTTTTCCTCATTTTTTTTTTATTTCTCTTCAATGTCCCCTCGCTGTTGAAGAAACATCTTTTGCAAAGTGCAACCTTTGTCGCGATTGATTTCAATGCACCAATCGACGGGAAGCGCCTACTGTGTGTCTGTATCTGTTTTGCGGTGATTTTCATATTTAATCACACTGTTCTGTGTCATCATGACGTCATCAGCTGATGACAGTGCGCGCAAACACACTTCGGAGAATGATCGCGCTGTTATTTGCCGTGTGTGTATTTATCTGTTTAACAATGCGAGCCTCGCAAACAAAAAAAAAGCAACAAACTGTGCAAATCCGGCAATGAAAAGGTACAAACCATATTTCCACCGAAAGATGCCATCTTTTGGTCGATCAGAAAAGCGATTGATAGTGCAAAATTCCTACGCGTGTGCTCTACATTAACATTGGGTATTTCCGCACAGGTAATGTGATACAGGCAGTCATGGTACATACTGATAAGCGACGTGTGTGCCACAGAGAGTGTCTCGTGTTACGCGTCGAGCCCAACAATACACTTCGCCCCTGCTTATCAGTCCCAAGTCCTGTCTTGACTCGGCGGACACAATCTTCCGTCACATGACGACGACGAAATTAAATCATGCGCAAAGTAAAATAAGCAAAAAGACGATGAGTTTTCGCTTGCGTGTCTCTTGCGTGTTTGTGTGTGTTTATGTTGCAGTGGTGATAAGATAAGAAAAAAAAACCCGATACGCGGTTTAGCAATTACTGGCAACTTCAGTAGAGCAAGTAGCATCCGGGGAGTTTGGTTTCGAATTTGCATTCGGTTTTTAATGTGATTTTTTTTCCTTTTTAAAAATCCGCCAATCCATCACCCACCACCCCCCCACCCCCAAAGGGTGATTCACACTATGGAAAACGGGGTAAAGTACACAACTCTAGTTTACTTTTTATTCATTTCATCTTACTATTTGTCGATTTTCGGTGTGAAATAAGCCCCGGGGCCGGGTTTGTTTTTGTTGATGCGGCATTGTTTGTTGACTGCGACCTTCACATACACACACACACACACACACACACACACACACACACACACACACACATACGACGAAGTGGTCTGGATCATTGGGGGTGTAATGTTGAATGTTTGGCGTTTGTTTGCAAAATTATGCTTACTCGATGCTTGCGAAAAATAAATCACCCTTCCCAGACCCCACTCCATTTGCAAACGGTTGCGCCATTCGAAAAAGAAAGAAAACCGCTAGTTGATGCAGTTTTTTTCCGATCACTTCATGCAATTCACGTGAACCACCAGGAATGTCGGGGATGCCGACACCTTGAGAGCCTTTGGCGGTGCGTTTGTTTGTTTAGCTATTTTTTTTTTGTATAGTTCAACGTTTAAAACCGCTTGTGTGGAGGTCACACTCCCCTTCCCCTGGGGGTTCTCATGCCAGCCCCACTGACGGGTGGATGCCAATCGTATGCTTATTAACGGTGGCATACTGTTTTAGCACCCCCGGTTTCAGCATGGGTTAGCAGCCTTTTTTTTGCGTAATAAAACAATTATGAAAACATGTGTTTTCCAACCCCGTGGGAAGGTGGGCGGGTGTGTAACTGCAAAAGACGAGAAGGGTGGGGGTTGGGTTGCCAATGCAACTGTACTGAGAGCAGTTCATCCGGTGCGAAACGGGCAATAAGAACTAATGCGCCTGCAGGGTTATTTATCATTTGCAAGGAAGGTGAAAGAAAGAGAAGAGAGAGAAAGATAAAGAGAGGGAAAGAGAATGAGAGATGCAAGTGGAAAGGGAAGGAAATTGAATTTCCCATGCAGCAACTAGCCGTTTTTAGCCAGTAACTAGGTTAGATTGGCATGTTGTGGCAAATGCAAATGTAAATGCTGCAAACAGTTTACTAAGGTGCTACATTTTCATTAGCCATTGCTGAGAAATCATTATTTTGAATCATTTATACATGAATTTGTTTCAGTTGATGCAAATTTAAGCATACCCTTTTATGCCCCTTTTAGTAATATATTTTCTTTGGACGCTTGTCCTTGTAAGTAAAAGCCGGAAGTGTCTGTCCAGCCCCAAATGCGATCAGGAATATCCCGCTGAACGTTACAAAACCAAATGTTTCTTTTTTGCTTAAGGGGGTGGTATGCTATGGATGCCTAAAAGCAGGAGAATTCACACGTTTAGTAAAAGATAATTTTAAATCTACGACACAAATCGAATGCATGTGTCTATTTACCATTGTTCAAGCCATAAAAAATGGGGAATTCCTCTGCATCAGATTCAACTTAACACAATCCCTCTGCTGACCACCTGCCAATTGGTGGACATTAAGGAAGCCGCATCATATGAGATAGAACAAAATCAATATTAATTCTTCGAAAAATACAAAGTTGAAAATACTTCAGAGTTCCAGATGAGAAAAATAAAAGTAAAAGTATGCTTTGGAATTAAATAAATGAGAATAAGGCGATGAAAGACAACAATTGCGTTGAAATAAAAAATCCTAACCACGTAAAAATCAGATGCACCGTTTTTCCGTTTTGATGATCAGCTTTGAAAGCATGTTTGAAATTTTGAGTCCTCTTTCGGAACGTTGTGGACCAAAATGTCTCAAGAACTTCGAGTAAACTACAACACAATCCATGCAGTGTACTACCCCCTTAAACTCATCGCCCGGATATGTGGTTTGCTTGCTGAGCACCGTCTGTTCTACGATCCCCTAAGACATTGTACGGAGAAAAGAACCAAACTTCCACCATTCATTTAATGCATCCAAACGGAACGACGTCGATGATGGTCAGGGTCACAAGAAAAACGTGGGATGTGATGGAGGGAGGTAGGAGGAGAGATCCTGTAAAATAAATCTGTGCGCAACCCGATGGAAAGCGAAACAGAGTGTTGCCTTTGTTTTGCTTTTCTACCCAGTGCTTATTTTCCCACTTTATTTTACGCAGCTGGTGTCTTGCCGCGGTCTGCAGTCGGATCTGACAGGTTTGGTGTATGCCCAGGGCATCTGTGTGCGTGTGTGCTCAAGCCGAATTGCTGCCACTTTTACGGTGCACCACTCTGCCCAATTCGCGGACCAACGGGACGCCGAGAACAGATGAGGCCACTGTCCAACATCGGTCGGAAAACCGAAGGCTAAACTCTATTTTAAACAATTTCAAGCTTCGTTTATTAGATGATAAGCTGTTTGCCAATGTTTAGCCTAATTGCGATCGCGCACACTACATTTTCGTTGGGAGATAATGTGCCAAACAAACCCGTGGCTGGCTCGCTTGTGAGATCATCAGCATGGATCGTGTTTGGAAGACATTTGAACAGCTTACAGGAAAAGTAAAATAGAAAGTCGATGTGTCGCCTGGCAGAATGGAAGACTTTGTTTGTTAACTAAAGAACCTTCCTGACATGTTTCGGTGTGTTGCCGTATGTGCGGCAGGAAATGTGCTTCCTTCTCAAGCATCACCGGACATGTTGCGCCCTGGACCCAAACCGAGGTTTGAAGTGGCTTGACATTTGATCGTGCGTGTCTGTTGCGCCTGCTGAGAGAAGCAAAGATGATGTATCTTTGTTTTTAACGGGAATAGCCTAGGCAAGTGAGTTGTTGCAAAGAAAAACACAGCTTTAGCGTGGTTCTGATTATTTATAGGCATGCAGCCGACCTAATGCACTTAACCATTGAATGCACGTACACGCGTGAGCTGCACTGCATTTGCACACAGCCCCAAACAGGCAGAGTGTGTTGCATCTTCCGGATATACATGAACGCACCGAAACGCAAATAAAGGGACGCCTTGATAGGGTCTCGATTTATGCTGGAGGTAGCGGGGCTGGCATTGCATTAACTTAATCTTCCAGCGCAGTGGGCGATTGTGTGCCTAAGAACCACGCTCGCAACATCCGATCTCTGTGAGTGAGTGCAACAATATGCAACATGAATCATAATCATTTACAGTTTTTATTGTAAGCATCCAAAAGGGGAACCCGCTCTACCCGGGACACGTGTCCGGTGCGTGGTGGTCTAGAATTAGCCAAGCAAATTAATTTTATTTCTGCGAACTTCAAGTTGACTCATACCGTGTGCTTGTGGCTGAAATAATAACGATGCATGATTCAGCCTGCAATATGTAGCGTTTATTTAGGGTTAGGGCTTCGCCGATCTACGGATTTGGTAACGAATTTAATACTTCCCAGCGAGAGACAAATTTGGCTTTATTGCCACTCAAATGGAGAACTTCCTTTTCTGTGTGTGTGCGTGCACGCTGATGAGAGGAGGATCAAGATTCTTACGTGATGCTACATGCGAATTTGTTGCGCCCGAACCCCCTAGCTTGGAATTCAGTGGACCGATACATAGACGAGTCATTGTTCGAGTCCAATAAAGTACAATCAACTATGTTGGAAGCTGAATGGAAGGGAGATGAGCAATTTTCATCAATTGTCCTACCACAAACGTTGGTGCAGTCTCGGGACGACCGCCTGCAAACTGCCCTGACAGAATGTGCGCTAAAGTCTATTCATGGGCGCGTTTGTCTTCGTAAAATTAGCAACCTTTGCAATAACAAATGTGATCCTAATTTTCGGAACTCTGTACTGTTTCGGCAAATGGGGTCGTTCCAGATGTTTAGACCGTGGCCGACTAGCGTTAGAAGGTGCAGCAATCTCCCTGCTGGGAGATGATCGAAACCATACAAGGTGTGGTCGTCGATAGGTAATGATTCTTGGCAATTTAGAGCGAAACAGATGTGCCAAAAGCACAATCCCACCCATGGCAACCGTCGCGGTGGGTTTCGAGAAGTGAATGAGCAAATAGTTTCGCTACTTCTTTGGAACGCTACCGATGATCTCAAGCACTATTTACGCTTCCAACGAACAGCCTTCCGTATCGCAATTTAAAGAATACCTCCACACCGTTCAACACACATCTGTTCACGATGAGTTTGACACACGAGTTGTTAATTCTTTACCCGGAGCGGGAATGAAATGACGTAAGCGATTTGTGGCCTGCGATGCAAAGTGTTTATGATGTGCGCGGAGTGCTCACGTCATCACGGCTCTTAGTTCCTGTACGATGGTGTATTAGATCACTGGACACTTTTCCATCCCCAGCACACCGATTTGGTTAGTATTTGCAAACATGATCGTGCTAAATTATTGGCTTTTAATCGGGGGATTTTTTTTTTGTACCGAACGAGAGACTTTATCGTTACAACACACAGCCACAGGAATAAATCGAGTTATAAGTGTGGCGCCGAATGTGACCGATCGTCTACATTAGGTGCTTTTAGGCGTTTTTACGAGTTCCCGTTTTTTTTTTGTTTTGACAGCTTATTGTTCAAATGGAATGGATCATGATGGTTAATGGTCATAATTTATTTTGTTGATTATATTACAATATGGATATCAACATTTACATCCGTTTAAATTACTGTCACATTCCAAGTAATGCGAATTCGAGATACTTCGAGTTTTTTTTGTTTGAAACAATTTTTGTTTGGTAAATTTCAAATTTTCCCAAAAACACGTTATGTTTTAGTGGTAAAAAAATCTACTTTCAGCTAAATTTTACTCTAATTGTTGAAATATACGTAGAAATATCAATTATGTATATGCTTCGTAACCTGAAAGAGGGAGTGTTCGATCGATTAAAATAAAGACGTTGTTATGAATGGAATTCGAGTTACGCGAAAATTCAAGTTACGTGAATTTCTCTGGCACACATCATTTGCATAACTCGGGAAAAGACTGTTTAATGTAACATTTCAAAAAAAATAATTTTGACCATACTGTTAGCACACTGATGCACTGTGCAGTTGCAGCAGAATATTACGAGCGTGCAAAAGCGCCTAATGTAGACGATCGGTAATACTTCTTGGACCATCGACGTGTTCACCTTGAGACGGATCGACGAGTAGTCAGTTGTCTACGGTGGTGTTCCACGCAGCTGCTGCTGGATCTACTATCGATCACGTTTTATTACTGCCGGTATGTCTTGGTGGTCAAAGCGCGAGATCAATCGCGAACGTGATTCAAACGTCCACCCGACCAATGATAGTTGAGATGATGAGGCAGCACATTCGAATACTTTTTTGTTATGGGTTTCGCCCGGAGACATTCCAAGCACGCCCGCCCCGCGACAGTCGCGCACATTTGCGTGTGTGCTTTAACAACCGTCACAATCGCCGCTGATAGGAATGGCCTCACACGGCTGTACACGCGTGCAGGGTGTGCAGTTGTCGCACCCTGTTCGATGTGCATCGTATGCACGTCACGGTAGTGCACGGATTGTACGGCATCTCTCGCTCGCATCATGGATGTTGCTCTGATTTCGTTCGATATCGGCCTTTGTTCAGGGGGGTGGACGAATGTGAACGCAGGGATGACAGTAATGGCACCGGTGGTCACACTAGGGCAGCTGCACTTTGTTCCTGAATTAGGGGTGTATCGTTTGTTGGCAACAGCGAGGGAGCTCCGGACTAATTGTGTTCGAATTTTCCGTCATGGTTTTGCGGACCTCGTAAATAGCACATTATTGTTCCTTTTGCAACGAATTGATACATTGGGAATTGATTTCATGGTCTGTTTAAATGGTTTTGAATGATAAATTGTAACAATTGCAGCATGTCGGCTTACTTAAATATTGTTGGAATTGCAAATGAACGCTTTGGCGGGAAAATCAATACAACTGAGCACATCTTTGACAATTGAAACGATCTAATGCACTGAACTTCATTACCTCATAATACTTGAGAATATCTTATTAACTTATAATTTTTGATCATTCTTACAAGTCCTAAAGGCTGTAAGGGCTATAAAAGTAGTTGGTGATCTTCGGTGTAATGATTACCTCTGAATATCCTCTTTAAATCTCTTTAAATGATGTCTTGGTATAATTTATGAGGTTTGATCAGTCAAAAAATTCACAACTTTGGAAGACGCTTTGTGATTATATCCTCAAACACTGCAAATCCTGAAGTCTAGAACATTTTCTCTTTCGCTGTTCTTTAACGACACAAAGACCTTCCTCGGGATCAAGGTGTAGGAGTCGTCTATGCTAATCTTCTTGGCGGAGGATGTGAATTACACGAGTAATTCAACGCATTCTCACGCCAATGGTTGCCAATCAGAGTAAAGAAGGTATTGCCGTTCATCAAGACCTTGATGTCTTGTTGAGATGCCAGAATTCGGCTTCTGTTCGAAGCGTTGACCTTTCTCCAGGAGGGAGAAGATATCAATGGTGCTCTATTGGAGCTATCCTACCGAAAGAAGTATAGTCATTATTCAAGATACGCGAATAATGCGTCCCAGAGAAATCCGCGTATATTGAATATAAAACATCTTTAATATATCGCAGTAAGAGATCGAATGCTTAGTAACAGTTTAACCAAAAATTAAAATAATGACCAGAATCATACACTAAGGCAGTTTTGTTTGTATGTCTTTTGACGTTTCCGGGCTTATCAGCTTACAGCTCTCCGTACAAATGGCAAGCCAAGTAAGGCCTATGAAAGTAGGATTAGATTGTTTACCTAATCAAAGCAGCTAACCTAGGCTCGACAAATGCCAAAACAAAGAATTTTGCTAGATGACCTGAACCTGTGGTTTGGCCATATTTTCCGTGTGCAAAGAATGTGAACAAATTTTTTTAACGAAAACAACTGAAAAAAGTTTATTTTAATATTCACAATTTTATATTGTTTCAAATAAATTGAATTATTAGTTAAATTTCTAAACTTTAATTGATTTTTCTCAAATTGTAATTCCGCAAAAATAATCCCTTGTGCTATTCTTTATGTCAAAATGCTATGTCCTTCACGAATATGTACATAATGATACAGCCCGGTACTTGCATTATTTGATAGAACAGGCCCTCTAGCTTAAGCCCTCTAACTTACGGTATGATCTGCCCCAGTATTAGAAATATGTAACGCGTTTTTGAGATTTATTGTAAGTTGAAAATTAGACATTGAATTCCACGAACGAAACTCCGTAATCTGTCAAATCTATAAAACACGCGATTCTCTGAATCCGCGTAGCTACTGCGTATCTCCGGCAAAGACTTTAAAAGATATCACGTTTTCAAACGTCTTCGCTTTGGTGTGGTGCTTGCAGTACAAACAAAGCTCCGTTCGCAGTTGCTAAAATGTTTTCGTGGAGGCAATTATTAACTGATAACGTTATCAAATCTCGTTTATGGCGCAATAAAATAACAACATAAGATGAATAGCTAGATTCGCCACTAGTTGTTAAGGAACTCGACTAAAAGTCGCAAAAAAACAGTCCATTTTTAATGCATTTGCCACATTTTCAGGGTTAAGATAGCCTAACAGATGCTTTTCGATATCAGCATAATCTAACGTTACGTTGAATCATACAATTTCTAGTTCATTTGCGTATCATTTTGAAGATTGTATTCCTTTTTTTATCATTCATCGAAAAAAAACAACCTACAAATCGATACAGAGGTAAGAAGTAAAACCTGTTCGCCTTGCGGTCGACTTTTTTTGTGAACAAACTGGCCTGTTGTTGTTGGTGTTACTGGCGTGTGTCCGTTTTCAGCCTTCACGATCACTGCCGAACGCGCATATATGCTCTTAACGTGCCCGATCGAACGTGACAATTTTGTTGCTGTCCAGACCGGCTTCCAAACATCATCCACAGGCCCGACCGCACTCTGGGTGATGGGTCTTATGTCAATGTGGATGACGACGATGATGATGATGAGGGGTTTGCGTTTGGAATTTTTATCGGTGAATATTTAACATTCCACTGTCACATTCGATCCGGTAACGAACCATTCGGTACGGTGGTGAATTTTTAGACAATACCAACATGTGCCCGTGTTCGTATTCATTAACGATGGTAGAACGTATTTGGGAAGGAAGTTCCGCGTTCGTGTGTCTATTGCTGCTTTCGCTTTCGCTCGAAGCTGAGGTTGTTTTAGTTGATTAGGGAACCAGCGCTTGATTTGCATTTGCAGCGGAATCAAAGTCCGTGCGATGATTATCTGTTCACTTTCTCCTGTCCGGTTGGGCCGTAGAATTATGAAATATCTGAACTTCAGTGTGTAGATAAATATTTCTTGCGCGATATGTTCACACAAAATGGAACCACGAAAGGCTAGATAAAATAAGGTCAGCACAGTAGGATGCGGCGGGATAGGGGTGTAAGCAAGCAGAGGGGTAGCCAAGAAGACCGGTACACCAGCTTAACCGGGCAGAGCAGACTGGAACTGTACAGAAATGGAAAAGTTGAAGCCAACCAGATCGTCATGAAACTGAAAGCTGTTCAACAAGTTGTCCTGCAGTCCGTTGTATGCAATGGTATGATCACACGCCCCGTTTACTGGACACGTTTTGGACGATCTCTGGTCGGCAGGAACTGTTCGAGTTGCGAGTACTACCCGGGGGGTATGCAAGGACCGTAGCGGATCCGTGTGCTGCCTTACGCAATGGGCTAATAATTATACTAATCATAAGCTCCATATGGATGGTTAAGAGTTTACCGCTAGTATCGTAGAAAGCAAACATCCTTTGCGTATTGCAACTGAAAGTGTTCTGCCACCACACCTTCGGCGAAATGGTTTATATTGTTCGGTGCGTGCCGGAATGGATTGTTTATAGTATGCATTAATTTAATTGCCAAAGAGCAAAACCTCCGACGGAGTGCTTGTTTTGCTGTACGAGACATGTAAACATTCATTCATGCCTGTCTACCTCTAGGGGTGCGAGTGCGTAATCTAAACAAGCGACGTGCATAATCGACTGCGACTCCTGTGCAGGCTTGAACTACAGCCATTGCGCAATCGAATGTTCCTTGTTTGCGTCGACATGTACACAACCTTTTTATTTCAACTAGTAAAAGTTTGTTGTTGTGTCCAATGCGGCTCACAAATGTTGTATTCGAGATAAAGTTTTTAAAAGATTGTATAATTAATAATTCTGAGGAACAGCTTTTGGAATGAAAGTTTTATAGTTCAATTTATTGTCTATAAAGTCTTCAGAATATCATTGCCTTCTTACGAGCCTAATAAAGAAGTTTGTTTATTTCTCAAATTTTAAGCAAAGTTGAAGGCTAAAATGATCTTACTGCTTGGTGTTGTTAATCCGTTCGCTTGTTGCCAGTTTAAAGAAGCCATTTGGGTGGCGTCTTTTGAGCCAGACTGCTTGCTTGCTGACCGTGTAGCTATCAACTTTCCTTGATCACTTCTCAGTAGGCAAGGTCGCGTTGATCGCCAACGATATACATATGCGCCACTCCAAGAAGCTTAATGGTGGTTTCGTCTGTTTCGATTCTCATTCGAGGGCACATAAAACTCACACTATCACGCATCGCGATGTTTTCCGCAGTGGAGAGTTTGCAACGGTCGCGATCGCCAACCGTCTCTTGCGGACCGGTTTCTTTATGGATCGGCGCGAACGACGGTTTCAAACGTTTCGTCCACAGGGTTGAACCTGTTCGATCTGAACGCGTACCAACAATACAGCTAAACCAGCAAGAGACCCCTCCGAATGATGTGTGCGCGGGTGTGCGTTTGCTTGGGTTTTAACACAACTCCCAACCAAAAAAGACCCCCACCGGAACGTACTGTGCAATCGAGCATAAATGTGTCTTCCCTGTTTATGTCCAACAAATGTGCGGATGTTGTGCATGTGAAGCGAGTGAACACAGATGAACACTGTGTGCGGCTGGACGCGCGTTACCCTTGATTGGTCGTCCGGAACCTCCACAAACCTATGGGAATGAGATTGTGTCAACTGTGAACTGAGGGGTTGATTGAAAATATAGCGAATAAAAACCGACAACAAATCGTTCTACAACAATCGAATCGGGTTAGGCCAGCGTTTTTGAACTTGAACTGCTAATGGACGGGAAGTGAAGCTTGACAGGGAAAAGTCTTCAGTTATTTAAACTGTTTTTGATGCACATTGGACTGTCCAACAGTTCGTTAAGGGCTATTCTTTATTGTGGCATTCGGGTTCAGGTTTCAATTAATTGGGTTCCGCTTTGCAACAGCGATATTAATAATTTAGTCAATAACGCGTTTTTGATGACATTTGATGAGCTTTACTATTATTTTTTGGCAAATATCGTTTCATGGCACTTGCGTGCTCACCTTTAATTGGTGTCCGAATCTGCATTTCAGTAAGCTTTGCTATTGTTTTTTGTTGTTGCTCTTGTAGAAAAGCACCTCCATAAACAATGTTATCCGTTTATGTGGTTCTCACAATTAAACATAAATTTTGCTTTAATTTTTTAAGCTTCTTCCTGTAGTTATTAGCTGCTGGTCAAGATGCTAGACCTTGGAAAAGCTGGTCGACAAACAAACTAGAAAATAATTTAGCTTTTCACAAACCAAAAACAGGCTTTTGTTTATTTTTTGCTGTAAAATATTGTAACAATCGTTGTTGGGGTTTTAACGTTTCATCAAAACGAGCCGTTATTTGATTGTTGGAATTAAATTTGAATCATTCAACTCTCAAAAGGTTCATGAATCTCTGAAGATTCAAAAATATTTATATGAAATCCTGTTTAGACGGAGCGCATTTTTGAGATTTATAATAAAAGTGAGATTCATTATAAACCTCTAGATCGTTAAATCTTTCTGTGTATGAAGGTTATAAGTCTTACAAGTCTCATTTGTTTCACGATAATTAAAGCAAATCTTAATAGAGAGTGAGTTAAACCAAATCTCCAAGAAGATCAATTTTAACTCTTTTGAAATTTAACTCATTGACAGCGAGTTAAATCAATCAAAACAGCTTTAGTTGAACTCTTCACGGTGACTTTCAATTCGTGATTTAAAATCTGAATCAACTCATGAGTGAGTTAACTGAATTAACTCTTCAATTTCAACTGAGCTGAGCTGAGCATTTAACACTTTGCGGCGACCGAACGTTGTCGCAACAGAGTATTTGTTCTTTAAACGCTATATCATAATTGTGAGTGAGTTAAAGAGTCAAATGTTTATTCTAACTCATCGACTTTGATTTAAATTCTTCAAATGAGTTAGATTTTCCATCTCTAGCTAAAACTAAAACTCGTCGAACATATCGTTGCTGCGAGTCTTCCTTTGTGCTTTTATAACTACGCGACCAAAAATCCTTGATCAAGAAACACTCTCGAATGATTCTTGAAGTTTTGAAGATTCTTCAATCTTTATAGTAGAGATTCAGCGCCATGAAAGTTATTCAAATTCATCCAAAGTTATTTTGTTGTCTTATTTAGACTGTTTATATAAGCTTACCTTTTCCGGCTGTACTTCAAAACACATTTTATGGGTATAAAATAAGTTTTAATCAAGCACATTTGCATCCACCCCACTGACGCAAGTGAAGAAGTTACATCACGATCATTTTGGCTTGTGTCTTTGTAACAAACAGGCGCCGGAATGGAAGGGAAGCGCCTACTTTCTCCATTGACCCCTTGGCATCAGCCCATGTCATCAGACGTACAGCTTCTGCCTTTGCAAACGCCACGGAACCTGCATAATAATCCACCCGGATGCAATATGACCCTTGCACGAGTTGTGTCTTTTCGTTTCACTCTTGCTCTCGACCGAAAGGAATGTTTTAATCGACAAGACGCGGCTTTTTTTCGTAGCTCAAACCCGACGAGTTAAACGAGAGACGGTGTGCGATGAAACTATCCGGTGAATGAGGTTATTACACTTGGGGGTTACGCGTTTTCGTCTCTTTTGCGCTGAATGTCGCCTTGTGACACGGAGGAGACGCACTGCTCACCATTCCACTCGATCACTTTCCCGTTTTGCATTGGGCTCGGGAGATTCGAGATCGTGTGTACCACACCGGGCACACGGCGGTTGATGTCTGCAATTTGTCGTACCCTTTTGTCCGGAAAGTGTACCGCAAGCACTGGCGCGAATGAGCATTTGAAACCATCGGGGCCCTATAGACCCCCGAGGCGCCGTATCCAAAGGAAATGGTGTGTTTTTAAGGCACAAAGGGAACACGGGAAGACAGAGGGAAAGGGCGAGGGAGGGGGCGAGGCAATCGATGATCGTCGTCGCCTGTGGGCAAGATTTTCCTTTCAACTTCCTACCATCCATCCATCATGGCAGCTTTTCCAAATCGCTGGCAAACGAAATCAACAATAACGTCAACGAGTTAGGAATCTCCCTCGCACGTTTGGAGAGAAAGTTGCATTACCTCCTACCATCGGCGGGTACTTGTGTCGGATGTCATCATTCAAAGCAATCCGCTGTCCACCACCACCGCCAGTCCCGTCATGTCTGCTTCCGCGCCGGAGGTGGCTTTTCCATTTTTGGGGAAAAGTGACAAGACGTCTTCCTAGTGTGCATAACAACGTGTTGATATTTGCACTGACTGTAACTAAGGTTTGTAACTGTTCCCCCTGTCTTCATGCACAACACGTTTTATTTTTTTACTGCTCCTCGGTACATCGTCGTTTCCTCGCTATCTGTAGCGGAGGTGGTGCGGTTACGACTCCACCATAAAATAAAAAAAAAAACGTGTAGCCTATCTTGGACGAGCGCTGATTGAGTGTGGTGCGTGTCCAATCTTGGTCTCGAGTACGACTCGTTACGTAAACGGATATGAAGGCTCATCAACACCTGCCCCAACACCTTCTTCCGCTCTCGATCCACCCCGTACATCGTATCGCGTGTTTATCGGAACCGCCACTGGATCGGAAGCGTTTAGTTGCGTACCTGACACTATTTCACTTTCCATTTCCATTAATTGCCGTTGATAGATGGTTAGTGGGAAGGCAATATGTTGAAGCGGTAGGTGACTACTCTCGTTGGTGAATTAGTCATGGTTGAGGGTGGAGATAATGGTAGGTTGTCCAAACAGTACGGCGCCACATATCACATCCTGTACAGTACTGTTGCAGTCAGCTGATTCGGATGCTTGATGTATTTGCCTCTTAGAGTCGATCGTCTAGAAATTCGAATTTTTAGTTAGAATTAGTGTTGGGTAAATCCGATCAAGATCCTCAACAGAATGCAAGAATCTCAATCTCTAATCTAAAGATTCCCGTATCATCCAAGATTAATGACGTCCAAGATGTCTGATTTGAATGACTCAGAAGTCATACGAAGGCACTCAGATTCATATTAATGATTCTTCACAAAAACATATCTCGTATAGCACAAAAGAGTCATAAGAAGTTCAATACATTTGAGTTGAGAAATATTGGTGAAATTTGAGAACATTGTCCTCACGCAACTATCTCAGCTTCTTAAAAAGTACACAGATTGCAGACTTGTTAGAATTGTCTGGCATTCGTAAAATGACAGATAGTATACATCTACTATAACATCTGAATAGTTCATAGGTCAATTATTTAGTCGATAATAGCTTATTGAACTGTTATTCTAAATAAGTTGAGCTAATCGTGTAGCTGTTGTTATTGATTCCAAGCACAGTTCGTGTGAATTTTTTCTACGCTACTGTGCCGTTCCCTGGTTGAGGTTCGTTTTTCCTCGAGAGTGATTGATAACCTTTCGTGAGGGTATCATTTTGCACTGACTAAACTTGACGAAAACCGTCCTGGGTGTGGTGTGACTAGGCTTAATTTCGTGAAACCTTCAGTCCACTTTATGTATCATCCGGTCAAATGGTCGATGAACATGCACCGTTGATTTATAATCCAAGTTGAAGAAGCATTCGTACACTAGCGGTTGTCTTGCCGGTGAGAAGGTAAACGGATAAGGGGTTGCTGGTAGACACTGTGTATATAAAGAGGGCACTTGAACTCGAAGATAATGGTAGCCTGATGTACACGATGCCGATGCGGAACTTTTTGGTGCAACTATAGACATTTTGAGTTTGACAGCAAGATGTCATAATATTTCCTCACATTTCACAACAAAACACACGCATTATCTTTGCTACTGCTAGACGTTGAGGCCATATCCTCGTGCCACACCGAAGTTCAAGTTCGGTTTCGTGTGACCGGCGCCTGTAAACTTTGCGGAATGTTTTGGCACTGGCTGGGCGCAATTTAAAAATGACTCTTTCGATGTGGGTCCTGCAATTTCAGCTGTTTGCTCAGCGTGAAGGGTTACCGGACCTCACCAGCAGATCCGTTACAAACCGTGTACAGAGTAGTAAACTTTGCCCAACACAGTTGGTACGGCCCAGCACGCACTTGGACGTACGGGCCCAATGTTTTGCTGGGTCTTATCATGCCGAAATGGTAATGTTTTTACTGAGCACACGACGATACCAGCTATCATGTTTCGAAGGCTCCATGGGTTTGTGTTTAAATTTTGCTATAAAGTGAAAAGCTTACCCAAACCTGTGGTCAGAGTTCTTTGGGACAGCTCACACAATGGACACCAACGTCCGGCTGTTGCTTTCGGTCAATCTTCTACTGGTGCTGTTGGGTTGTTTACCCAGCCTGACGACTGCCCGCCGTGCTAGTCAAAGTAGGTTCTTGGGGTTTGGAGTGGTCTAAACTTGATGTATCTTAATGTGCCATTCGCTTACACCTTGTTGTAGAATGTTGTGGACCGAACGAGGTCCTCCTCTGGTGTCCGCCTGTGTGTGAACCAACGTGCGACAATGACTGTGTACCGACGCCAACCGGCATCCCGATGGAGACTTGCGTTTGCAAACCAGGATTCGTGCGCCACCAGGGACGGTGCATCGAAAAGTGCGAATGTCCGGCACCGTGTCCTCCAACAGCGCCACCAACAGAGTGTCCACCACCGATGACGACACCGAGACCTTGCGCACAAACCTTCTACGGTGTGGGCCGTAATGGTGATGACCTTTCACCGCCCAGACTGCATTATCCGCGCCCCTTCTCACAACCCGGTCCGTACTCCATGATGTCACAGTCCCAGAATCTCTCGTCATGCTCCAACTATCTCTACCGTCCGGTGCGACCATGCCCTCCGAAACCAGAACGCACGACGACGATGTCACCGTTTGAGGTGTGTCCTCCGAACGAGGTGCAGCAACCTTCTCCAATCTGCTGCGAGGAAACGTGCACCAGTAACTGTGCGGCGGTACTCTGTCCTGCGCAGCCTCCGACGGGTCCGTTGGTGTGCACCTGCGACAGTGGCTTCGTGCGGCATGAGGGTCGGTGTATAGCGCGCGAACAGTGTCCCGTGGAGGAGCCGGTTAAGTTCTGTGGACCAAACGCCCATTACAGTCCCTGTACGCCCTGCTGTCAGCAAACCTGCGACAACGATTGTAGCAAGATCTTCTGCATAGCGGCCTGTACGGGACCACCGACCTGTGTCTGTAACGAGGGGTATGTGCTGCACGAGGGACGATGCATACTGCCGTCGGAGTGTCCGCGAAAGTGTCCACCGACTACGGTAGCGCCTCCTCACGCGTACTATTATACGGAAAGGCCGTGTCCGCCCGTATGTCCACCGGGTGCAAGGCTTTTACCGTACAGGCCCTGTTGCGTGGACACTTGTACGACGGACTGTCGTTTAGTACGTTGCGCGCCAACCAACGACGACACTCCGACCTGTGTGTGTCAAAATGGACTAGTGATGCACAATAATCGATGTATTCCGCGCGAACATTGTCCGAGTACGAACCAACCAACGTACGGTTGCTACGGTGGTAGTCACTCGAATCGATACTAATTCCTGATGGATGACTGAAGAGTATTATTTTAATAAATTATATTTCCTACAAAATGATATTCCCATTCGGTTGATTGCATTTTATTACTCTGCACTGAGAAAAGGTAGTTGGTAAAAAGTCCTAATGACTGCACAGCAAAAAGTTCTTTTAGCTCTTGTAAAGTAACATTCGCTCTGCTTATACCTCCGTGACTAATTTCTCGTGTTTTTATTTATTCTTCCGTTTCATTTTAGACCTGGCACAAGACGTGCTTCAAATGTCACGAATGTGGCATGACGCTGAACATGAAGACGTACAAAGGATTCAACAAACTGCCGTACTGTGAAGCGTAAGTAACCATTGCCTCTGTTGTGCTTATGAACCACCAACACACCACCGTTGTTGCGCAAACGAAAGCGGTTCTTGGGTGTTGCCACACGCACACACACACACACACCCTTGTGCAGCGGAGATGCCCTTGACTTGTCTGATATTGTCCGATGCTTCGGTCCGTTTCAGAGCACCCGCACCCGTTGATGGGGTTTGGTTGTTCTTTTTCTCGATCCGAATGCGACCGCTTTCGTGTGGTGCCTGCCCATCGTAAGGGAGCATCCGTGCCGTGGTAAGCTTGGCCACTGTTTATAAACATTTCGGACGCCATGGAGTTTGGTGTGCATGGTCACCAGAATACGGTCGAAGCGTGTTCGTGGTTATCCTGCGAGTGGGCCCAACAAACCCGCCTAATCGAAGGGGTTTCTGGGTTGGTGGAGTGTCGCGTTAGAGCTGCATAATAAGAAGGGCCTGTAGGCTCGGTTAGGTAGGGAAAAAACCTAGTTCAAGGTCTTGAAGGTGGAAATATTTTGCTCTGCAAAAAATGGCCTGCTTTATTTGCCCTTAAAGAAGCGTTTTGCCCACAGTTATATTTTTGGAAGCTAAATTCGCTTATGGCTTCCCGTGGGTGGGTCAATTGGATTAATGAAACACGGGTCGCTAAGTTTGTTGTCGTCGTATGGTCACGTTATGAATGCGGTTTTTTGTAGGGTGTCTTAATATTTTTCATCTTTGAACTACACAAACTAATTTCTCCCGTGGTTGTCTACCAAGCTGCAGAGAACTTGTTGCATTGCTTTATTCGCCACCGAAGTACTTAATGTGAGGATTTCGTTTTATTTTCCCTTTCGTTCCCTTTAAATCGGTGTTTCTGGTCTCAATTTAATTTCTCCCCAATCTCTGAAACCGGCAATATATGAAATCCGATACTTGAAACCTTGCACGGTGAAGGGCCGAAATCATGCCAGGCGGTTGTAGCTGTTGCTGCTATTATACTACCGCTTGGGCAGGTCGATATTGAGAAAGGGAAATATGTGTGTGCATACCGGGTCAATCTAAAATCCCGCCGGCGAGGAGGCAGGCTTTGAGTGCGCTATCGATATCACAAGCACATCGGCGCTCGCGCGACTATTTTTATCGATGGTCCGTGACGGTGTCGGCGTGGCTTGAAAGAATATCCCCTTAAAAACCAATGATACCCCACCGGACCTGATTCTGTACCGGTCTTGTTTGGATTATCCGCTCCGTACGGAAGCGGAGTGGCTTAAGAGCTTTCGGAAACAGAACTCTGGATGGTTATGCTTGCTCCGTTTTGATCGATGCGATTTGTTGTTGGTAGGCATTCGTGATGTTCCTGTCTGTCGTGGGCTCATCGGAGCATAGCGGACATTCAAGCGATCGTGTGGCGTTGGCTCTCACGGACGTCAAGTGTTGCTTTTGTTCCTGTATGATGCACGATCGGATGTCGAAATTGGAGAATATGTTTAAAATAAAATAAAGAAATGCGAGAAATTCGATATGTCCACAATTTCTTGATGGAGTCTTTAGCGTATTATGCAGGTGTACTTGGATAGACAAATTGATCACATGATCTTCTAATGAAGAAGCAATATTTATTTTTACGAATTAAGGTCTCTTGCCATTTTTTGCAGTATAAACACCATTAAGTATACAAGTTCCTCTTTTTTTACACAAGTTACTCATTTACACCAATAAACATTATTTTTGTTCTTCCACATTGTGCAGCTTGTACTCCTCGGTGGTTTAGTATTAGCTGCGTTGGCCTTCATACGACAGAACCGGTACCAAATCTCGTCTGATTTGTTCCCCCCGTATACGAGACAGGAATTTCTAGCTTCGAACAAACAGTTTTTAATAAATCAAGGAATTCTTGATCTGAAATTTCATCAAAATGCCCCAAAAAAAAAGAATATGTTGCTTTGTTGTAGACTTACTCTCTTTACTTTAAGTTGGGCTCATATTTGGAGAAAGTTGTTTCGGCACAGCACACCATCTCTCTTGTGGCCTTTCTTAACACCCTTACTCTAGCATTAGCCAGAGGTAGGTTGTTTTGCCACATGACGCTGACGTTACCACCATCACACGAAAAATTACCCTGTTAATGTAGGTCAGGGGCTTAAGGGTTTTTTTTTCTACTCTCGGCTTCGTCCGGCTATGAATTACGATTGTTTGTTGGATGTAGTTTATTTTTTCTCCATTCCGATTGCGCTTTTACTTTGTAAGTTATGGTGTTTTACATACACCAATCTCACCTTCGTTCAACAATTGTGCCGAAAAAAAAAAAATAGCCGATTGTGGCTATGGTGGCTATCGCATGAATGCGCTGTGTGAGCAAATTTGACGTTTGATTTTTCACTAATATGCGCGATTCCAGCACAGACGAAGGCAGGGGGGCACAAATTTGGTTAAAAAAGTACAAGCAACAACTGTCTGATGTTAGGGATTTTTTGTTCGAGGTGGCATCCAAACAAGCGTGAAGGTTAACTCATTCGGCAACATCATTGGACGTAGAGGAATTTAAAAACAGTCACATTACGGTGGATCACTTTTTCGGAGTTGCTTTCACCAGAGCCGCAACCATTTGCTATCAGCGGCACAAACGTAAGGTTCTGCGGATGAATTCAGATCGTTGGTTTGTTGGAACGTTAAACAGCACCGATTAACTTGCTAATACGTTGAAGGTATTTCCGTACCTGCGCCACTGCGGAACTAACTTGAATCGTGCCATTTTACGCCCTTTTGAAGTTGAAGTTTTCGCGAGGACGTTGGTCTCAATGGTGCGCCACAAAGCCGCTGACCGTTCGGTGCACACTAATTACGTGAAATTACTTCATTCCATTTCGCCAATGCCGGTACCACCGCGCGGTGGCGTTAATTCCGCTGGCGAATGAAGCGATACGCGGAAAGGCCACCTTGCCTTGCCTGCAAAATGTCGGCACAGCCGAGCCATCGATTGAGACGAAACGTTTAAGTGGTCACCCTGGTATCACCGCGTACCAAGCCGGCTACTTTTGATAAATGATTGGTAATGTTCGATAGGGGCGGATACACGTTGGGCGTAAGACTGTGGATCCACTCCGAAAGGTCAGCTCTACCACTGAGAGGAGGTGGAAAAATAAATCATACATCAGCTACTAATACAGCAGCGCAACATACAGCGGGCAAGAGAAATATATCACAAACAAATGAAGAAATGTTTTACGCGATCCGTGTAGATCGGCCAGCTTTGCATGCGTTGGCGATTAGACAGAAGGGGGAGAGAAAAAAAAGTTGCGCCATGAAATACGAGCAAGCTGTGTTTGTATTCTGTTGTCTGTGCGGCACGGAAAAGGTGTTGCAGGTCACGATCACGGTGCGATGAATTGGAGAAAAAAAATGAAACTAGATGCATTCCAGCACGAGAGAAATGATTAAAGGGCATCGTGTGAAGCTTTCTATTGGGGTTGACTTCTACCAAGCCACTGTAGCGCCAATCTAAATCCTCCAGCTACGTGCAGCTGTTGGAACGACGGGGGGGGGAAGGAAGGAAACAGCGCCACTGCGACGGTAAATATTTTCCATCGCAAAACGACGGGGACCGATTTAACTTGTGACGACGACCTCCATTATCTTGCGCCGACTGGAAGAAACCGCTATGATCTTTGGGTGCTGATAATGACAGGGTGGTCCCAAGCTTGTGCTATAAACATAGCGCCCGTAATCAAAGCATGAAACGGGTGGACCACTCCACCGCAAAGCAGTTACAATTGAATCTGGTATCGACCAGCATGCCTCCTTTGGTGTGGGAGGTGTTTTGTTGGTGATAATCCAATTATTGAACCCGAACGGCCCCGGAGGTCGTCCGTATTTTGCTGTCAAAATTTTGAAAAGGTTACCGGTGTTGGTTACTACCACACGACACCCAACACCCCGCCACTGTCTAACGTTGTGGGGTGGTAGAGTTCAATTTCAAATGGGTCATTTTTGAAGTAATCGTTCCACGTGGCACACGACTGCCATTACCAATCAGCTGAGCTACTCACGCGAACAGCTTTGGACCCGTCCCGATTTTAAAATGTCACCCGCCCGGGTTTTGGGTGTTCTTTTGTGAGGGAGAGGAGTGGGTGGGCAACCGGGTAAAGCAAAGCTACCCTCTAAAGTTCCTGACCACGTCCTACCAGCAGCGCGGCATATCGGTATCACCTTCACGACGGCTTTCCTGACCGGCTGTAAATCTTGCCTTGTCGTCTTGCGCTTAAGCATGATTTGCGGTATCGGTGTAGCCGCGTTCGTGTTCGTATTTTGTTTCATTTTCCAAATGGACATTTTGTTACCAGAAATGGGTCGCGGTAGCACCCGAGAAGCTAACGGTTCGCTTTTGTGGTGATGGTCTAATAACTTTTAAAATAATTTAAACCCCTGCCAAAGCTTTCGTTTAGCCATAGGTAAGTGTGTGGTTAATGGACCGTGGTAACCTTAAGCTGCTGAATTGTAATCTGATGGCATTAATCTACTAAAAGCAATGATAAATATTTGTTTCAAATATAATCGTGTTGCTGATATAATCGAGATTGTACGTTTTTGTTTTAGTTGCGATCGTTAAAATCGAAATTCCATGAAACGGTTATCAATTAATCCTCACTTCGTCTACTTTTGAGACACAAATCATTTTCGACGCCGTAACGACGACGTTTTGCTGCAGGGTTCTATCTATTTCTTGCTATCTGTCAAACAATCGAGCAAATACCAAGGGTTATATTGATACGAGGTTGTATCATGCACAAGGATTTGTTTGGTTCTGCAGTAAACTTTTATATAAAGTTTATATCTTTTATAAATATTAAACGCGGCCCGTTGGTGTATATGATAAATCTTCACACGGCAGGATCGGGACAAAATCCCATCCGAACCATTTCCCCGTACGCAGGACTAACTATCCAGCAACGGGTAAATTAAGGTACAGAAAGGCAGAAATGACAGGGATAGTCCTCTTGAAGTTGTTGTGCCGGTAGGGAAGGAATATTAAATAATTATTCCGGAGTAATTTCTTGAATATTACTTGAAGAAAATTATTCCTAATTAATTTACTTCTGGAACAAACTGTCATAAAAATACTTCGTGTATAGATAAAAGTCTATAGACCCCCGAGCTCAAGTGACCGCAATGGCTAGCTCTTGCCAAAAAGAATGTAAATTCAAAATTTAAATTAATTTTTAACGAACAATTAAACACATAAATCGACGTTTTTGCAACTTTTTTCGGACATGACATAACGTAACGTAACAACAATTGAATTATAAAGTCCCAAATCTAATTGAACCATTCTGTACTATGACATGCTGTACTAGAGACATATATTATTGGCCTTTTTTCGATTCTATGGTAAGTGATCCAACTTCTAATGGTCTGAAAATTGATTCGCTAGCATCTACAATCATCCGCGCACGTGTCTGCTGTTATTGGTACGCTTTCGTGTTTGTCTAACCCTGCACTGTGCATGCAACGGATAGTTCCCTTGAGGGCAGTCCATAATTCATAGAAAAAGCTCCTTCGTTTGCTTTTTTGTCTCGCATCATCTGTGCATTACTTCACGGTGGGGTTTCGCTTTTCTAGTTACATTTCAAGAATTTTCCTTCTCCACGAGTTTGCCGTGGTTTATGGCGAGAGTGTTAGCTGACATTTTGACCTTTTTGGGGTGGGTTTTCCATTTGCGACGGAATGCTTCTAAGCAAAGTCTTCCTGCAGCGTGTACCTTTCACGATTGCCACACGGAACAGCACGCGCGCCTTGTGAGCTGACGGTGGTGAGGTTAGTAAAAATATGGAGCGAAAAGGCATTCCTGCCGGCTTTCTATGGCCGGGTTTGCCGGAGATGAGGAGCCGCGAAAGCGTCACTGATGAATTCGCCTGCCAACCGCCTTTGAAGCACCGTTTGATTCCCCGTTCGATGTGAGGTATCTGCACTAGCGCCTCCAGAGCGCTGTATGACTTTGACGACCAGCACTACTTGTGCGCGCGGGGGTCATTAAAGTGAAAGTACCGAAGTGTTCAATTATGGACCGGCTGATCGACGATCATGTCCTGGGTGGAAGATCGTTTCCGATGCATCAATTCGTTAGTGATGTAAATGTGGTGCTTTAAGCGGTTTTGTTGCTGCACGTTAACGTATGTAATGAAGATTAAATGACATTAACACTCAAATGTTTATGGTAAGATACTTTACGATCTTGCTTGGGTATTGTGTAAATCGCACCAAAATGAATGTTAATGTTTTTCACTCAATATTAACAGTAATATGTCAATTAAAAGTCTTTCTATTTGCCAGCTCTGAATGACGCTGATGTTATGGAATTTAGTTTGACATAAGTATTCACTTCTGCGATGGTCCCACCGTGCGCAGATTGCATCCGAACTCCGGGGTTCATTTTGCAGATTGGCACGTTTCAGTAATCAGCAATCGGCCTTTTTTTTAATTTATCAGCTGGCTGAACTCTTTACTGACCTAGCTGATTGAATCCATTAGCGGCGATAGTGGTGCCATGTGCTGTATATTCATGTGCATTGCCGGTCGGTTATGACATCCGTGGCACTCCGCACGAAGGCAAACAACGCGCCCCAACGCGAACCGTTAACCAACAAACAAACAAACGTTTGCCAATCGTTAACTAAAGTGCACACGGTGGGAAATAGCTGTATGGGCGGGTACGTGATTGACTAACGAACACCTATCGCGGGCCGATTATAAAGCAGTGATAGCAGTGACACAAAAGAAAAAGACCGCATCCAAAGGTGACAATATACAACGGGTAGCTTATTAAAAAAGATCGAAACCGCTCCCGTTTGTGTTGATTGGTTGGATGTTTAGAAATTTATTGCCCAGGTTGTTGATAAAATACGCGACGGCAGTTGTTGTTTGAAATGTATGCGATCCAACTACGAGTGATGAAGTCACACCGTTTAGCTCGTGAATAACGCATGAGCAGCAGATGGTTATGCGAATCGTTAAGTGTTGTACGGTTTATCCATAATCAATAATTGCGATGACACATTGGTGTGCTGTGTTAGCTCAAGTCGGTTTGTTTTTCCTTTCTAAAAATAAGATTGTTTGTACAAACTTTCTTCCACAATCCCATTGCAACGGATATGATTTTGCTACCAACGCAACAGCACACAACCGTAATGTGTATTTTTTATAGCGATGAACACAGGCAAGAATTTACTTCCCTCCACAAAGCGTATGCAGGGAGATTCTCGTATCTTGAATTTCGGCGTATGCCGAATTTGGCTGTTTATAACATGACGTTATAGAGTCGACTTTGAAAGAAAACATAAGCCAATATTTTAACAAATACAGTGGAGCGCCGATTATCCGTGTTCATCGAGGCTCGACGATTGCCACGGATAATAGGCATATCTCCTTTTTGTGATAAAAAATAGCGTATAATTTATCATGGGTAGGACTTTTTAGTGTATCATTTATTTTTCCTGTGTGCTTTATTGTTGGAAGAGAAACTGTCGTTGTGGTCTTTTAAAATTTGTGCTGTTTTTAAGATATAAAATTTCATTTTCTTTCATTCTTCCGTCAACGATAGTGCAGAGAACATGTCAAATTTCCTTTGGAAGTGAAATTTCCGAGTTGCATATATAAATACAAATTATCATGCTTTAATCGATTTCTAATCCTGTTTTAGGTAAGCATTGCTTAGTGCAGAGATGAATAGAGATGGGAATTTTATTTCTTTTTTAGGATTTAAATCCGAGTTGAAGAGTTAGAATGAAGATTTAGCTTTTATACTCATTCTTCAAGATTTCAATAATTTCAATTAATGATTTGCTGCGGCCTTCATCTCATGATTTAAATCGTGAGTCAACTCGCGATTTAATTCTTCGCGGTGAACTTTAACTCATAATTTAAATCGTGAGTTAACTCTTGTGGGAATTAAGGTCGCCGTAAAGAATTAAATAGCGAGTTAACTCTTACAAGAGTGAATTCACGAATTAAATCATGAGTTGAAGGTCGCGGTAAAGAATTAAATCTTAATTATTTAGAATGATTCAACTCTTTGGGAATGAGTTAAATCGCAAAGAGTTATAAATAATAAATAAATATATTCATTCTGAATCATTGTGCACATCACTAGAGTACAGTATACAATGGATTCGAACTGGATTATTGAATTAATACAGCGATAGTCATCGCCTTTAATCCTAAACAATATAAATATTATAAGTTTACTCGAGATTTAGTAAGGTTATTTTCCAATCCAATTTATTATCTCTATCTTCGAAAACATATTCCACAGTTTCTACAAACATTTATTAGTCATCGTTAATTTGTTCTGCGCTATTCCATCGGATGCCGCAATGTTGCTACGCCAATGTTTGTTTTTCCACAAGCTTTCAATTTTCTTGCTCCCGCGAGGGTCTTTACGGTGCGGGTTTTTCTCGCCACGTCATGCTGCTCCGAACGAAGAGCGGTTTGAATGTGGAAAAATATTGTTCTGAGCCGTGATGGCCACAAAATATAAACAAATCCAACCACTGTTCTCACCCTCCCACCCAATAAACAAAGCAATGAATATCTCTTTGCTGTCGGCTTTTATGCTTCCTTCGGCTCGAAAAGTCAACGCGCTTTTAGTGTTTTCTCCACGAGTAGCCCGGTGAGTAGCATAATCCGTGTTTGAGCACGATTTTCGGTGAGTTTGTGTTTGTGTGCTCCAAACGTGTTGGTCTAAAACCAACCCTCCCGAAACTGTCGCCGAAACTCCCGGGTGATTTCGCGTACCCAAGGATAGCCACTTCCGTTGAGTGAGCACAAAGTTCGATGCACTTTTGGGTCTCCCCACCCTTCCGCTCGATTGCAACATGACTTTTGCATGGATGCATGCATTTAGCTGGAGCACTGGCTGTGTTTTAATAGACATGTGTGTGTGTGTGTGTGTGTGTGTGTGTGTGTGTGTGTGTGTGTGTGTGTGTGTGTGTGTGTGTGT